>NC_056005.1:31032878-40089930 GCF_018446385.1 Zingiber officinale | reverse complement strand
CGCCCATAGAGAGCCTCATAAGGTGCAATACCGATAGTGGCCTGATAGTTGTTGTTGTATGCAAATTCTGCTAGACTCAGATATTTGTACCAACTTCCTTTGAAATCTAGGGCACATGCTCGGAGCATATCCTCGAGTACCTGATTTACTCGCTCCGTCTGTCCATCTGTCTGAGGGTGGAAGGCTGTGCTAAACTTTAACTTCGTGCCCAAAGCTGTCTGTACACACTCCCAGAAGTGTGACGTAAACCTACTGTCTCTATCTGAAATAATGGTTCGTGGGACTCCATGTAATCTAACGATCTCCTTGAGATACAACTGTGCTAGCTGTTCCATAGAGTAGGATATCCTGATAGCTAAGAAGTGGGCTGATTTGGTCAATCTGTCGACTATTACCCAGATGGTATCAAAACCATTCGTGGTTCTGGGTAATCCCACTATGAAATCAATGGAAATATCCTCCCACTTCCATTCTGGTATCTGTATGGGCTGTAAAACTCCTCCTGGTCTCTGATGTTCTGCCTTAACCCTCTGACAGGTTAGGCAGGTGCTGACATATCGAGCAACGTCTCTCTTCATCCCAGGCCACCAAAAACGTTTCTTCAAGTCCTGATACATTTTGGTGGAACCTGGATGCATCGCATAAGGAGTCTTGTGAGCCTCATCTAAAATCTTTCTTCGTAGTTCCTCCTGATCTGGAACGCATAATCTGTCACCAAAATATAATACCCCGCTATCTGATATTCTGAACTCTCCATCTTCTGATTCTGCTAAACCTTGCTTGATTCTCTGAATTTCAGGATCCTGCTCCTGAGCTGTCTGGATGTCACCGAGCAAGGTAGACTCTAATGTCATAGTAGAGAGCTGCCCGACTATGAGCTCGAGACCAAAATCTGAGATCTCCTTCTATAGGGCGGTGACATGGCTGCTAGAGATAATAGGGTAGCGCTGGACTTTCTGCTGAGGGCGTCTGCTACCCTATTCACTTTTCCTGGGTGGTAGAGGATATCTATGTCATAGTCTTTGACCAGTTCTAGCCATCTGCGCTGTCACATATTCAGATCCTTCTGAGTGAAGAAGTACTTCAGACTCTGATGATCTGTATACACTCTGCACTGAGCTCCATACAAGTAATGTCTCCAAATCTTGAAAGCGAACACCACTGCTGCAAGCTCAAGGTCATGAGTAGGATAGTTCTTCTCATAATCCTTAAGTTGTCTGGAGGCATAGGCGATCATCTTGCCATCTTGCATCAGCACTGCTCCTAGTCCCAACTTTGAGGCATCACTATATATGTCAAAGCTATCTGCGTTCTCTAGTAGAGTCAGAATAGGTGCACTGGTCAATCTCCTTTTCAGCTCGCTGAAACTGTTCTCACAGTCCTCTGTCCACTGAAATTTTCTGTTCTTTCTGGTAAGAGCTGTCAGTGGGGAGGCTATCCTGGAGAAGTCCTCTACGAATTTCCTGTAGTAACCTGCTAATCCCAGAAAGCTTCTGATCTCACTGGCGTTCTTGGGTCTTTTCCAGTTGCTCACAGCTTCTATCTTACTGGGGTCTACCATGATACCATCCTTTGAGATGATGTGACCCAGGAAGGACACCTGATCTAGCCAAAATTCACATTTGGTGAACTTGGCGTACAGCTGATTCTGCTGAAGGGTCTGCAATGCTGTTTTCAGGTGCTCTGCGTGTTCTTCCTGAGTTCTTGAATAGATAAGGATGTCATCGATGAACACGATAACGAACCTATCTAAATATTCTCTGAATACCCTGTTCATAAGGTCCATGAAAGTAGCTGGAGCATTTGTCACGCCAAAGGGCATGACTACGAACTCGTAATGTCCGTATCTAGTCCTGAATGCTGTCTTGGATATGTCCCCTTCTTTAACCTTCACCTGATGATAACCTGATCTGAGGTCTATTTTAGAGAACACTGCTGCTCCCTTTAGCTGATCAAACAGGTCATCTATTCTAGGAAGAGGATACCTGTTCTTGATTGTGACTTGGTTCAGTGCCCGGTAGTCTATACACAGGCGCATGCTCCCATCTTTCTTCTTCACGAACAATACAGGTGCTCCCCATGGTGAGTGACTAGGACGGATGAAGCCCTTGTCAAGCAGCTCCTGTAATTGCTCATGAAGTTCTTTCAGTTCTGTTGGGGCCATGCGATAAGGCGCTTTGGAAATAGGATTTGTACCGGGAATAAGCTCTATCTCAAATTCTATCTCCCTGTCTGGTGCTAAGCCTGGTAACTCTTTAGGGAAGACTGCTGGGTAGTCACATACGACTCGGACCTCTGCTAGCTGTCGGTCCTTGTCTTGACTGGTACTGACTACGTGTGCTAAAAATCCCGTACATCCTGAATCCATTAACTTCTGTGCCTTCATAGCTGAGAGAAATTTCTTGGCTTTTCTCTTGGGTTCTCCGATAAACTCGAACTGTGCTTCTGCTTTAGGTTGGAATACGACTTTCTGCTTACGGCACTCGATGGAGGCACCGTATCTGATCAAGAAGTCCATTCCGAAGATGACATCGTAGTCCGTCATATTTAGCACTATCATATCACAAAAGAGTTCTCTGTCTGCTATAATGACTAGCACGGCTCTGAGCCAGTGCGTGGATGCCATAATTTCTCCCGACGGTAGCGTTGTCAGAAACTGACTACTGAGTACCTCTGGGGGTATCGCTAATTTCTCAGCAAATGCCTTGGATATATATGAATGGGTTGCCCCTATATCGAATAAGACAGTTGTACTTTGCTGTAAAATACTAATATGACCTGTAACAACTGTCGAGGCATTTGCTGCGTCCTCTCTGGTGAGTGAGTAGATCCTCGCATTGGTCGTAGCTGGAGGGGCTTCTAATCTGCCCTGGCTGATATGTGGACCTTCTAAAGCGGCCTGCATCTGATGTAACTGAGCTGGCTGGCCTCCATACTGAATTGGCTGTGGCTGAGGAAGACTGGTCTTGTTTGGACACTGCTTGGCCATATGCCCTTCCTGTCCGCATTCAAAGCATCCTCGTGTGCCCTTACGACAAACTCCAGGATGGAATTTCCCACAAGTAGCACACTTTGGATAACTGGGCTGCTTGCTGGCTGGCCCTCCTTTTGGGTAACTCCCTGGCTTGCGCTTGTTGCTGGAGTTCCCTTTCCAGTTAGAGCCATGGGAGCTGTGGCCCTGCTGTTTCTGAGTGCCTGAGCCTCCTTGACCTTTAGCTTCTGAGAGGACTTGCTTCTGCTGCTTGATGCTATTCTGGTAATGCTCAGTGATTAGAGCACTGCTCACTAGCTCTTCTGTGATTTGTGGCCTATGAACGCCACCAGCTACATTCATTGCTATTTCCGGCCTCAGCATCTTGAGCATCAACCGGATTCGTTCCCTTTCTGTGCTGACTAGTTCAGGGCATAGACGAGCCAATCTATTGAATTTCTTCACGGCTTCCTCAACTGATAGGTTGCCCTGACGAAACTCAGTGAACTCGTCGTAGTGGCGGTTGGTGACCCGCATGTGAAAGAACTTCTCAAAGAATTCCTTCTCGAAGTCAGCCCATGTCATCTGGTTCACTGGGCGCTTCGCTCTAATTCTCTCCCACCACATGCGTGCATCTCCCGTCAGACAGAAGGAGGCGCACTTCACCTTCTCATGTTCTGGCCAGTCCAGAAGCTCCATCGTACTTTCCAGTGTTTTGAACCATGCCTGAGCATCCCATGGTTCACTGCTGCCTGAGAAATTCTCTAGCTTGACTCTCTGCCACTGGATCAGATAGGCTTCTCTCTGCGCTCCTGCTGCTGGGGCTACTGGTGCCGTAGGCTGGACTGGTGGAACCTTTAAGACCACTGGTGTCGCTAAGTTAGGCTCCGGGGTGACCGTGGGAGTGTTCTGCTGACTAGCCTTTAAGGTGGCTATTTCCTGTTGCTGCTCAGCTAGCTGCTGCTGTAACTGAGCCACTAGTGCTGTAAGGTCTGGGGGAGGCACTGAACTGCCTGCCTCATGCTGGGGCTCAGTAGCTGGTGCCCTTCTAGCTGGGCGTCCTCGTGCCATTCTAGAGACATAGAGGACATACATGACTAACACAAGCATAATAGAGTAACTATTGTTATCCTGTTAACTACTATCATATACAAGCATGCTTTAGTTATATCTGAACATGAAAACAAGAAACATAACAAAAGTGAGAGATGTTCTTACTTGGAAGCTGTAGGTACAATGCTGATGTGTGTGTAGGAAGTATGGAACCTGCTCTGATACCACTCTGTAACGACCCGCCTTCTACTGACTAGGCTGTGAGGTCGATCGCTACATTATGCTGTACTAAATTACTATTGCGGAAATCTGGATTGATTAAAATTTTACTAAACTGATTACTGTAAAATTTGAACTTAATATTCTAGGGGTACCTAGGAGTTGTACACATGCTAGGGAAGATAATCTATGCCTCTCGGATGTCCTGCTAGCTGTAACCAGACATTTCAATCGATCCATGAATCGATTGGGCTGTCGGATCGATCCAGTGATCGATCCAGCTTGATACTGGCACGGAAGAACGATCCATAAGCTACATGGCTTCTGTATGCAGCTGGATCGGTCTACCGACCGATCTAGGAGTACACTGATCGGTCGGTAGACCGATCCAGTGGCTCACTGATCAGTCGGCTGACCGATCAGTGAGCTTCTGTACTCTTTGTTCGCATCTGGATTGGTCGGCTGACCGATCCATAACAAACGCTAACTCTCTGTTCGCGACTGGATTGGTCAGCTGACCGATCCATTTCTGATCGATCTGTAGATCGATCTGGGTTTCTGATTTCGAATCAGAACCCCTGATTTCAGCACTATTTCGTGCCCAACTCATACACAACAAGTCTATAACAGCTAGAAACATTTTTAACATGTATTAGCTAACACTTTAAACATGATATCACGCATGGTTCACTAATTTATGGCATGCAAATGTACTATGTGAATAATAATAAGGTTCTAACAGTTAACTAATTTTGCTGAAAGTTCTAATGCATAAATAAAGCTTGTTAGATCCCTAAGATCTTTTATTCCAAGTTCCTTCCACACACATCTTCATCGCATTGTCCTCCAGCTTCCGCTAGTCCATTTTCCCTTTACCTTTATCTGCAGTATAAGGAAAAAGTATCTGTAAGCTTAAAGCTTAGTAAGAAACCATCTACCTCACTAAAATATGCATTCGATGCAATATGCTTTTAAAACATGTTGTTTGAAAGTGCACTGATTAGACTGAAATATGGCATGTTATCATACATAGAAATCAAAGCTAGTCATGGCATTATCATCTAAACATATGTGTAATAAAAGCTGAACATGAACACCAAAGCATGGCATACAAAGCTAACCATAACTATCATGTGTAACAACAAGGAAAACTGAGCTGAACATGAATTAAACTAGTCTGGAACTGAATTCAAACTCAACTAACATAACTGATCTTTGTGAGTTTTGAAAAAAACTATAATATAATAGATTAAAATACATAATCATACTGCTAATGGGCCCGGCAACTGTACATGCTATGCGCGCATCCTCAACTAAACCCGGGGTTGCAAATCTCGAATTTAGCAAGGTTTACTAGGTTATCTAAACCTAGGGACCGACTATGGGAGCCCAGCCCAATGGATATCTAATCCTGTACAGTGCCACTACTGAAAATAAAATACTGAATCATAGCTAATTAATTTACCTTGCTTCTACTAGGTTATCTGAACCTAGAGGCGACTGTGGGTGCCCACCCATTGGACCGTAGTCCCATATATGCTGTGGCAAGGCTAACTAAACTATTTAAATGCTTCTATTGCATTTACTGAGCTATTAAAATGCCTAAGTTGCATTTTTCTGTGCCAAATAATTTAATCGAACACTTAGTATGCACTAATTCGCATCCTTCTGCCGAAAGTCTACATATTACTAAACTAAAACATGAAATTCACACGGAAGCTACTTATACTGCAGGTGAGGGGTTTCTTACCTCCTGTTCATAATTTCTTACGATTCTAATCGCTAGGTTTCACGGAGGAGAGATCTCTTCGACGATCTTCTCGTGTCTATGCGTTCCTCTCGCGGAGGGGAGCGTCCTCGTGCCCTTGGTGTTGCCGGGTGGTGCTCCTAGGGCCCTAGGCTTGGTGCACCGAGAGAGAAAGAGGAGGGAGAAGGGGCGTCGGCGGTGAGGGTTGGAGTGGAGGAGAAGTTGCCGAACCAAACAAAATAAACCAAACCTCACTTAAATTTTCTATTTATATTAAGTGGGTAATTTCACCCAACTCTAATATAAATTTAATTGCCTCCCTTTTCTTTTAGCACGACCTTGCTGGGTTCACTTGGTTTACTAAAGCTATCTATAAGTCATAGGGTTCGCTAGGTCTCGAGTTCAATTCCCGCGTAGGCTATTTTCGTTTTCTATTTATTTTTGCTACTTCCGCTATCCTAAAAATTTCGGAAAAATATCTAAAAATTCCAGAATAATTATAGAATATTTCTAATATAGTTTTGAGAATTTTCGGGCATTACAATATGACAAGTTATCTGCTGATGCAATCTTGGCGACAACAACTTCTCTTCGCTTTACGATATCTCGTATCAGATGGTACTTGCGTTCAATGTGTTTACTTGCATTATGGGCTCGTGGTTTATTTGAGTTTGCTACTACACCACTATTATCACAATAAATTGTGCTAATTTTGGGCAAACCAGGAATCACATCTAAGTCCATCAAGAAGTTTCTGAGCCATACTGCTTCTTTGTCTGCCTCAGAGGCTGCCACATACTCGGCTTCCATGGTGGACTCTGAAATGCATTTTTGCTTAACACTCTTTCATGCTATGGCTCCACCTCCCAAAGTAAGCACATACCCCGAAGTTGACTTACTACTGCCCCTATTTAATTGGAAATCCGAATCCGTGTAACCTACAGGGAGCAAATCATCTGCCTGGTAAAGTAGCAGATAATCTCTAGTCTTTCTTGGGTACTTTAATATATGCTTTACGACAGTACAATGTCCCTATCCTGGATTACTTTGATATTTGCTAACCATGCCCACGACAAAACAGATATCCAGTCTCGTACATAGCATTGCATACATTAGGCTTCCTACAGCCGAAGCATAAGGGGCTGCCTTCATCTCCTCTATCTCCTTTGATGTTTTAGGGCACGTCTCTTTAGATAAAGGTACTCCATGCTGAAAAGGTAGAAAACATTTCTTGGAGTTTTGCATGCTAAAACGAGCTAGAATAGTATCGATGTATGAAGCTTGGGATAAGCACAATATTCTTTTCTCGTGATTCCTTATTACTTTGATCCCAAGAATATGTCCACATTCTCCCAAGTCCTTCATATCAAATTACTTGGACAACCATACCCTTATGTCTAACAACACTTTAACATTGTTGCCAATAAGCAAAATGTCATCTACGTAGAGTACAAGAAATACCACCATATTTTCATCACTTTTCTTGTATACATAAGACTCATCCAGACACTAAATGAATCCATAAGACTGGATCACTTCATCAAATCGGATGTTTCAAGATCTCGAAGCTTGCTTCAGTCCATAAATGGACCAATTGAGCTTGCATACAAGATGCTCTTTGCCCTTCGCAATGAATCCCTCTGGTTGCTTCATATGGATGTTTTCTTCAAGATTTTCATTAAGGAAAGCTATCTTGACATCCATTTTCCAAACCTCATCATCCATATGAGCAGTAATAGATAAAATAATCCAGATAGACTTGAGCATGGCTACCGGCGAAAAGGTTTCCTCATAATCGATTCCCTCTTTTTGAGTATACCCTTTTGCAACAAGCCTTGCTTTGAAGGTTTTCACCTTCCCGTCTATCCCTCTTTTTCTTTTGTAGACCCATTTACATCCAATGACTTTTACACCATTTGGTGGTTCTACAAGCTCCCAGACCTGATTAGAATACATAAATTCTATTTTGGAGTTCATTGCACTTTGCCAAGATGCTGCATCTTTATCTTGGAGTGCTTCATCATATGTCCAGGGATCAACTTCATGTTCACGAGGGATCAAGTCCAAAGACTCTCCCAAAAACATGAATCTATCAGGATGCCGAACAATCCTCCCACTACGACGAGACACTACCTGTAATTGTGCATCATTTGTGACACACGTTGCAGTTTCTTGTGGTATCTCATCTTGTACCATTGGTACTAAATTAGATGTGTCTTTCCTTATTTCCTCAAGAACAATTTTACTCATAGGCTTGTGGTTCATCACGTAGTCTTCTTCTAAAAATCGGGCATTGGTGCTAACAATGACCTTCTAATCTTTAGGACTATAAAATAAATCACCTTTCGTTCCTTTAGGATAACCCACAAACAAGCGAATTTCTGTACTTGATTCCAACTTATCAACATCTCCTTTTAGCACATGTGCTGGACTACCCCAAATCCGAATGTGTTTCAAATTAGGCTTACGCCCATTCCACAATTCTGTGGGTGTAGAGGGTACTGACTTAGAAGGTACCATGTTCAGAATGTACACTGTCGTTTCCAGAGCATATCCCCTAAACGAATTTGGTAATTCTGAATAACTCATCATTGATCTAATCATTTCCATAAGAGTCATATTCCTTCGTTCCACCACACCATTCTGTTGGGGTGTACCAGGGGCAGATAGTTGAGATTAAATCCCGACCTCTGATAAGTAACTCTTAAACTCTCCTAAGAGGTACTCACCACCACGATTAGACCGTACTTGTAATGCCCCAATTTCCTCAATTAGAGTCCTAAAAGTAATTTAAAAATATTTAGAAATACTTTAGAAATATTCTAGAGATTTTTAGAAATTTTTAGAGTATTTTTATGTAATTTTTGGAGGTCGTTTGGTATTTTTAATAAACGAAAAAAGTTTCGACAAAAAAATTTCCAAGTCGAGATTCGAACTGGTGACCTCTGGCCGAACCCAACTTTAAGCGAATCCGGCTGACCAAGTGTGCAAGCAGTTGTTACTGATCAAATAGGAAAAGAAATACAATTAAGCAGTAGTTAGAAACCTTTAAAATAAAAGGGGAATAAAAAGGTTGCGGCTGAGATTCGAACTAGCGACCCTTGACCCGGTCAAAACGCAGCTAGCCAACTGTTCTGCAAGTGTTTCATGAATGAATATGGAAAAAATATATTTATATGGTAATAGTTGATAGAATACCGAGTTATAAAAAGGGGAAACTTAGGTTTTATCCGGAAACCTTCTCCCCTCTTCCCTTCTTCGTGCGTCGTTTCTGCCCGAGCGAGAACCAAACGAAGCCGAGCTAGGGCACGACTCCGACGGCCGACGGGAGTGTTCTCCGAGGGATTCTTCACGCGGGGGTGAACCTCTCGTCGAGGAGAGTCTGTGGGCGCGAGGAGAGGTCAAGAGCTCGAGTCTTTCCTAAGCCTAGCTGTCTTCTTTCCGGCTGTGAGTGTAAGAACGCAAAGGTAAGTTGCTACTCACTTGTGGTAAGAGTAGTTCCGAATTTGATTTGAGTTTTCCTTGTGTCTCTTGATCTTTTTGGAGCATGCTGTGAAGATGATTTCTTGTGAAGTCTGCTGTCGAGAATCTCAAGGAAAGAGATTAATTGGTTAGTTGGGTATATGGTTTGGGTTTCTACAGATTTCGGATTTATGCTGTAAAGTTCTGTTTAGCACAACATTCACTTCTTTTGGTTCCTTGTGTTAGGATGTATACTAAAAGTCTAGCTTTTGATATAAATATTTATCTAGAAATAAGAATCACATTGGTCAAATGTCTACATTTATGATAAATGTAGTTGTTCAATTAATTTATATTGTAGATAATATGGTGTGTGGTGTCACACACATAGGATCATGTTATCAGTACCTTATAAATTATAAACAGTAGCTCACGACTATGATGGAAAGGAACAAACCATTGGAAGGTCGTAGTGTAATTAGGTATTAGTTTATCATAACTATATAATTACACTAGTACACTTAGAGTATATTGAGTAGGACCATTAGAGGTCGTTTCTTTTATATTGACTTTATAAAGGAACAAATACCTCAGTTATTATGGAAGTGTGTGCTCTTAATCCTAATATAATAACAAGCACATATATTTGATATTTATTTCTTTAATTTATCAATGGGTGAGATTTAGTTCGATAAATCAATAAGCCCGATAAGTTGGGAAATGATATCACTTATAGTGTGTGTTGTTGATTATAGAAGGAAACTGTGTCCTAGTAATCTAGGTTGAGAATGTCCCCAAGAGGAGCTCATAAGGATTGTCATGTTAAACCCTGCAGGTGGACTTAGTCCGACATGACGATGAAGTTGAGTGGTACTACTCTTGGAGCTAGATATTAATTAAGTGAGTTGTTAGTAACTTACTTAATTAGTGGACATTTGTTATCTTAAACACAGGGAGACTAACACACTCATAATAAGAAGGAGCCCAAAAATGTAATTTGGGATTGGTGCGATAGTTCAATAATAGTTCTCTAGTGGAATGAATTATTATTGATAAAATTAAGTTGTGTGTTTGGGGCGAACACGGGATGCTTAATTTTATCGGGAGACCAAAACCAATTCCTCCTCTCGGTCCCTATCGTAGCCTCTTAATTATAGAGTACTATACCCACCTATACCCACCTTCTTACCCATCCTATAGGGGTCGGCCAAGCTAGCTTGGAGACCAAGCTAGGGCCGGCCATGGTTTGGTTCATGGGTGAATTCATGTGGCCGACCCTAGCTTGAACTCAAGCTTAGGTGGCCGACCCTATTAAAATAAAAAGGAATTTTAATTTTAAAATTTTTCTTATGTGGATAACATGATTTAAAAGAGAGTTTAAAAATTTAAATCTTTCCTTTTATAAGATTCTACAAAAGATTAAGAGAAGAGTTAAAATCTCTTTCCTTATTTGTAGATTAAAAGGTTGATTTTAATTTTGGTAAAAACTTTCCTTTTAATTATGTTCATGATTTAAAAGAAAGTTTAAAAATTAAAAATTCTCTTTTATTAGTTTCTACAAAAGATTAAGAAAAGATTTAATATCTTTCCTTATTTGTAGATTGAAAGGAGATTTTAATTTTTAGAGATAACTTTCTTTTTATCCACATGTTTAAAAGAAAGATTTTAATTTATAAAATTTTTTTTTTATTAACCAATCATGAAGGGATTAAAATTATTGGAGAAATTTTTATAAATTTCTAGAAACAAATTAGGAAGTTTTAATTTTTGTTTTAATTAAAACTCTCCTTGTTTTGGGGAAAGAGGTGGCCGACCAAATAAATTGGAGAAGAGGAAATTATTTTTAATTAAATAAATTTTCCTTTTCATGGCAAAAGAATTAAGGAAGTTTTTATTTAAATTTCCTTATTTGCCAAGACCAAGAATTATAAAAGAAGGGGTAGAGGAGGCTTCATGGTGAACGACTCTATTCTTTTTCTTCCTCTCTTTTCTTCCTTGGTGTGGCCGGCCCCTAGAGGTTCCCCTTCTCCTTCTCTCTTCTCCTTCTTGTGGCCGAGACTTCATCATCTCTTGGAGGCATAGAAGTGGTCGGATCTAGCTTGGAGAAAAGGAGAGAAAGGAGTCTTGTTTCTTGCATCCCTTGGAGCTTGGTTGGTGGAAAAAGTTCTTCATCCTTTGGAAGTTTTTACTTGGCCGAAACTTGAAGAAAGGAAGAAGAAGGTGCCTTGGTGGTTCTCATCTCGGAAGATCATTGCCCACACAATGTCCGAGGTTAGAAGAGGAATACGGTAGAAGATCAAGAGGTCTTTTAAAAGGTATAACTAGTATTTTTCCTTTCCGCATCATACTAGTTATTTTTGGAAATAATACCAAATACAAGAGGCATGCGATTCTAGTATTTCGAATTTATTTTCGATGTTGTGTTCTTTTGTTTTTCTTTTTCCTTGTGATTTGATTGTTCTTTTTGGTTGACCTAAAGTTATTTAAGGAAATTAAATATTAGCTTTCCTTAAAAGACTTTGTCTAGTCGGTGGTGGTTGCTCCCATATCCAAGAAGTTCATGTGCCTCGCCACGTCAGTACTGGAAGTCAATTTTGGAAATTAATATTTAATAGAATTAATAACCTAGGTGATTTGGATCGAAAGTGTTAAGTTCCGCAGGAGATCCAAGTCTAAACCTAAAAGAACAAATAAATTAAACTTTGAATCAAACGTGTTAAGTTTCGCAGGCGATCCAAGTTTAATTTAAAAGAACACATGGTAGCTAGGAAAAAGTTCAGACCTTTGTACAAAATTTTTATACAGTGGAACCATTAGGTTTTCTAAGTAGCAACCAACACCTTGCCGTGAGTTCTTGTAGGAAGATGAGAAGGGGTTTCATTGGGTTTGGCAAATAGTTAGGCTTCTCAATTCTGATAACAAGCAAGTTTGATTACTTAGGTTTCAACTCAGCAAGCTTGATTTATTAGGTTTCAATTCAGCAAGCTTGATTTATTATGCTTCAATTAAGCAAGCTTGATTCCTTTTGTTTCAATCCTGCAAGTTTTATTCCTTTTGTTACAAATTCAGCAGGTTAGCTAATTTAGTTTTCTTTCAACAAGATAGCTAAATTCAGTCATAGTTTTCTGTGCTAATACTGGGTACGAACAACTATACATAGTGTAATTTGTAGCTTAGTTTTTACTTGTTAACTCCATGAGCATGATTAGCTTTAAGTTTAGTATTTTAACCTTGGATTTCCATGAGTTCCGAATAGGAACAGCTTCTGATCCTTCTAGCATGCAGTTTGTAGTTTCTGTTGTTGGTATTTTAAAAGAAACCTAGAGTTTGCTTATATTTAGATTAGTGCCAAATTTAAATCAGTTTTAGATTGTTCTTGCTATTTTTCCCCTTGTCTCCGGAACATGTGTACAGAATAGATGATCTATTCGGTTTCAAGCTTTGATTTAGTTTCCTTTGTTTTAATTCTGTCGTAGTATCTCAGTTTAGATTCTTAAGAAATGGTTTTATATGGAGCATCTCAGTTTAGATATTTAGCATCTCAGTTTATATATTTAGCATCTCAATTTAGATTCTTAAGAAATGGCATGTATAAGTATAGGTAGCAGAAATGGCATGTATATAGCTTGTATAAGTAGCATCTCAGTTTATATGAAGGTTTGTTCAAGGAGTGTTGTTTTTGAAGCTTTCTATTGTGAGTCTCATAAAGAAGATGAAAAGGGATTTAAATGGGTTAGGCATGTAGATTAGACTCCTCAGCCTTATAATTTGAGTTTCATGTTTAGATATTTATTTGCTGTTACCTTAATGGGTACGAATGGATCATTTTGGAACCCTACAGGTTTTAGTTTTGGTTGTGCTATGTTTTTGACATAAACAACCTAGTCTTAGGAGAATTTGGCAGAGTGGTTTTGATGGATTGAGTTTCAATTGATGATGCTAATACTCCTCTTTATCGGGTTTCTAAAAAAAAGTCAGAATAGATCTTTGGTACATTAGGCTATGGATGAAAGAGTGGAGATGAGCATAAGTAATATGTTATTTTGGTGAGTGACATATATTAAGACTAAAGATGATTTGAATCGATGTAATGAATTTAACAGGTGAGAAGTATGTGAGTGATTTAGATATGCAAATAATAAGTTCAGAGTAGAAGTTTAGTTTAGAAGATGAGAAAAGAGATTTACATGTTGATCAATATAGATCTTATACTGAGAATTCCTTTCTGACTATAAGTTTAATGGCATAATTGATGTTCAGACTTAAAGTACTTGGATGTGCCAATATCAGGGATTCCATTTAGTCTCAGCCGGTTACAAGAATCTGAAATTCTAGGTTTATAATTGTCATGTGAGAATTTTAGTGCAGATTTTTATTAATTATTAGTGTACAGATTTTTATTAAGCATTAGTGTGCAGGTTTTTATTTAACATTGCAATACAGATTTCTATTAAACATTGCAGTACAGAATTTTGTTAAGCATTGTAGTGTAGATTTGCTTTAAGTATTTAGTTTCTTTAGCAGTGCAGATTTGCTAATAGATAGTTTATGGATAGCATTGTAGAACAAGGCATTAGATTTCCCTTAAATATGCATGATTGTGTGTTACCTAGTTGATTTCACTTATAGATGCATATGGAAAAATACCTAACAGTATTTTGAGTTTAAGAAAAGTATAAGAAAGATAAAAAAAAGAAAGAAAAAGGCCAAGGCCTTAAGTAGATCCCAAAGTCAAGACTTTAGGGATTTTAGCACACAAGGTGCTTATTAAAATGCCAAGGCATTTAAAGAAGAAGTAATTAAGATATTTTACTTTTAAAAGGCTAGTACCTAACTTCCGAGGTTGTCGTTAAACAAATCCAGGTGACCAATTCCGAGGTCTTGGCCCTGGTAGACCAAGGTTTGCTCTTTTAGGATTGGTGGCTCGCTACCCCAACCTATTAAGGAATGCGCATAAGATGGTACTACGCCTCAGGGGATCCCAAGTGAAGCTATTTATTTTCAAGTATATGCTTTAGCAAAAGTTTTCAAATTTAAAGAATTTACAAGTTTCAAGTTAAGTTAAGAAAAACAAGTTTAAGAAAGTAAATGCTTGTTTATGTTTAGGAAGTTGAATACTTGTATATGCTAGTTGCCAAGAAGAGAAGTTGATTATTATTTTGAAGTATTATAAGTATAAGCTTTTGAACAAGTAAAATAAGTTTCACATAAATATAAAAGTATAAAAGAATAAGTTTTAAACAAGTGAGATAAAAGAATAAATTTAGAACAAATGAAATAAGTTTCACTTTGTTTTAAAATCAGTAAGTTTAGCTTTCTTTTGTGCTAGCATATTATTTAGATTAGCTTACTATTATTTGCTATTAGAAGAGCATGAGTAGCTTTACATGTTTAGCATTTTAGTATGTTTGATTCCTTTACTATTGGATGAACATAAGTAATCTTCAGTAAGCATTCAGTTAGTTCATGTTATAGATACATATACATGCATATCGAGATTTTTGTGAGTTAGATAGCGCTTACTAAGCATTTTACTTATAGATTGCATTTCCTCTTACTGCAGATAAAGGAAGGCGACAAGGAGGTGCGGATGGTGTGTGATGCCAGGACTATGGGAGATACTTGGGCATTTTTAAGTTTCCGCATTCTAGTGATTAATAAATATTTGAGATTGTATCTTACATTTCTTGTCATTAGAGATTATTTTGTTTTAGATTGTATGCTGAGATGAGTTTGACACTTATTTAACTGTGTGGTTGTTTGATATATGTTCCAGCCGCCTGTGGCTGACATATACTATGTATGTATCTCAGTTTATGGTCATCGGTACAGGGGAGATGCTGCCAAAATTTTTCGGTAGAGACTCGTCGTGGTTTCGATCATACCGGTTAAGTAGAGTTAGTAGTTAAGTAACGGTCATCCTTAGAGAGTAGTATAGTAAGAAGGGTGGTCGTTACAGTACTGTCTTGATACTTTTACCATGACGTTTCTCCACATCAGTCTTGTACTCTTTGAACTTATCAAAGCACTCAGACTTGCAGAACGTCAAGTAAATGTACCCATATCTCGAATAGTCGTCTATAAAAGAGATAAAATATTCGAAACCACCTCTCGCCTGGATGGTCATAGGTCCACACAAATCAGAATGAACTAATTCCAACACATCTTTGGCTCATACCCCTTGGCCTTAAAAGGTCTCTTGGTCATTTTTCCTTCCAAGCAAGATTCGCAGGTTGGAAAGTTTTCCACCACCAATGAACCCAAAGGTCCATCAGTTATTAGCCTTTGAATCCTACTCAAGTTAATATGACCAAGTCTTAGATGCCAAAGATATGTTTGGTTCATTTCTGAAGGTTGCTTTCTCTTATTAGAATTAGAAGATGTGCTATTAATTTCCATTTGTTGCATCGTGGGAGTTATTGGATTTAGAATATATAAATTGCCAACCAACGTACTAGAATATATAACTACCCTATTTTTCTTGATAACAACTTTGTCATCAAAAGAAACAGAATATCTATCCTTAAATAGTTTAGAAACTGCAATCAAGTTCTTTCTAAAATTTGGTACATAAAGATAATTTCTCAAAATCAATGTTTTATTCCTATCAAAAGAGAAACATCTCCCACTGCAACAGCCGCCACCTTCGTAGCATTGCTCGTGTAGATGGTGATTTCCCCTTCATGTAGTCATCGGGTTTCCTGGAACCCCTACAATGAATTACAGACATGATCAGTGGCTCCCGTATCTACACACCATGTACCGGTAGATAACACTACTAAATATGTTTCAACAACTAATGAATAGGATACACATTTATTGTTCTCAATTTTGCGAGGACAACCCACTTTTTGTTTCTAATCAATATAATTGGGACTTATAGGTTTATTCTCTAATATAACAGCAGGAGGTTTGAAGGTCATTTGAAATCCTAAGAATCACAAAATAAGATATTTTTTCAAAATTTTAGAATTTAAAATAATATTGATCTCTCAAACAATATAGTTTAAATTCACCAACACCTCAAAATACCATGAATTTAGTATGCCACGATAGAGTGGACGTATACTAATTCAAACATTTGTAAGAGGAAGTTTTATCCATTAATTTTATTATCTTATGAACCTAACTTTATGACAAATAAAATTAATAGTTGGTTTGTCTTCAGTCACATAAAATAATGACTCCGATGGGGAGGATATTATTAAATGCGCATAAGTGTATACCATTACTTGATACTTAGTCCATTAATTAGGATTGTGCCCTTTAGATGGAGAAGATCACACAAAACTAAATAATTTCCTATAATCATCAATAGAGGAAGTTGATCTAGTGATCTGCAAGCAAACTCATCCGATGTAGAGGAAGGCACTTAAAGCCAACGCGCAAGTTTGAATGCATCACTTACAAACCAGTAATGGAGACCATGGAATTTATTTAAATAAACCCTCTCCCACTTAGTTATTTAAATGAGGAATTTTAACATGCACACAAAGGCATACACATCACAACACATAAAGGCAATAAATATGAAAAAAAATAATTTTCCAACTATTATGGCCTCATCCATAGCTGTCCTCTGTTTGCCGCTAACACTAGTCGCTGCCAACGGGTCATGTCGTCGCATCTATCTTTCTTCCTTTTTCGCTGCACCTTTGGTCCTCAAATAGCACCATGCCTTGTAAGGATACGATCCGCGAGAAAAATAAAGTTTTACATTTATCGATCCTATATTCCACAAGGGAATGTACATGTAATCTAGATTGAACAGAATGTAAAACAACAATAATAATAATACGGCAACCGACCATATTTAATTATTATAATCATGCACACACAACAACCTCGACATGCCCGAGGGTTCAAATCACACACAAGCACACAAAAGTCATAATAGTTAGATCTAGGATGCCTGCAACCACAGAGTTAATCTATCTAGCACATCCTACTATTATCCGACCTAAACTTATGTATGAGCAGTGTATAATTTAACCAAAAACCAAACACACAGAGGCAGAAAACTAGCTCTGATACCACTTCTTGGGTGCTACATGGAATACCATTTTGTTTCCCTTGTACAAAAATTTGTACAAGCACAGAAATTTTCCTAGCAACCCATGTGCTCTTCAGAAGTTAAACTTGGATTGGAAACGAAACTTAACATTTTTACTCCAAGTTCGTTCTTCAAAGTTAAACTTGGATTGGAAATGAAACTTATCATTTTTACTCCAAGTTCAACCCTTGTGTTCTTCAGAAGTTAAACCATATTACAGAAGTTGATTAAATATTTATTTCAAGGATTGACTTCCAGGTCATTGGCGAGGCACTAGGCCTTCTTGGTTATGGGATCATCCACCAATTCCTAGACAAAGCCTTTCAAAGAAATTGAATATTTAAACTTCTCACAGTAACCTTAGGTTTAACTACAAAGACCTCAATCAAAGAACAAGATCGAAACACAAAATTGAAGCACAAAAATGAAAACATGAAATCACTAGCCTCCTGTGTTGGTATTTCAGGATCCATACAAAGAAAATAAAACTAGTTGTGTTGCGGAAAAAAACTAGTTGCACCTTTTTTCGTAGACAAAGACCTCTTGATCTTCTGCCGTATTGCGCTCCCCTTCTTGGACGTCGTGTGGGTGACGATCTACCAAGACAAAAACACTCGAACCCATTTTGTTTCCAAGCCACCTACCACCAAAAGATGCAAAGAAAGGAACACCTTCTTCTTCTTCTCCTCCTCCAAACCGCCGGCCACCAAGGTGCTTCGTCTCTTCGTTTTCATTTCCTCCAAGCTCTGGCCACCAAAAGAAGATGGGGCGCCGACCCTAGAGGGAAGAAAGGGAAGAAGAAAAGGAAGTGGGGCGCTAACCCTAGAGGGAAGAAAGGGAAGAAGAAAAGGATGGGGTGCCGACCTTAAGGGAAAGGAGAGAGTTTTTAGTTGTGGAGAACAACTTATCAATTCTTAATTGAATTGTTTGTTGTGGCCCAATCTCCTTTCCTTTTATAACCCTTTGTGCCAGATAAAAAAGGAGAAAAAGTAATAGATTTTTGTTTAGAAAAAATCTCTAGAAAAGAATTAACATAATTCTTTTTAGAAAAATTTATTAAGAAAGAATTAGTATAATTCTTTTTAGAAAATTTCTAAGAAAGAATCAACATAATTCTTTTTAGAAAAATCTCTAGGAAAGAATTAACATAATTCTTTTTAAAAAAATTTCTTAAGAAAGAATTAATATAATTCTTTTTAGAAAATTTCTAAGAAAGAATTAACGTAATTCTTTTTAGAAAAATCTCTAATTCCGTTGAGAAAAAATCTTCCCCCTTTTTTTTCTTTTTCTTTTCTTTTCTTTTGGTTTGGACGGCCCCTTGCTTGGGCACCAAGCAAGGCTTGACGACCCCTTTCTTGGGTAGGAAGCAAGGCTTGGCCGACCCCTTGCTTGGGCACCAAGCAAGGATGTGGCCGGCCCCTTTCTGGGGTAGGAAGCAAAACAAAAACGGGTGAATGCAAGGCTTTATAGAGGCTACAACAGGGACCGAGAGGAGGAATTAGTTTTGACTTCCTGATGGACTTGAGCTTCCTGTGTTCGACCCGAACACCCAACTCAAGTTCATCAATAATAACTCATACCACTAAAGAGTTATTATTGAACTACCACACCAATCTCATATTACAATATGGGCTCCTACTTATCATGAGTGTGTTAGTCTCCCTGTGTTTAAGATATCGTATGTCCGTTAATTAAATGAGTTACTGACAACTCACTTAATTAACATCTAGCTCCAAGAGTAGTACCACTCAACCTTATTATCATGTCGAACTAAGTCCACTTGCAGGGTTTACATGATAATCCTTATGAGCTCCTCAAGGGGACATCATCAACCTAGATTACTAGGACATAGTTTCCTTTTATAATCAACAACACACCATATAAATAATATTATTTCCCAACTTATCGGGCCTATTGATTTAACTGAATTAATCTCACCCTTTGATAAATTAAAGAAATAAATACTAAGTATATATGTTTGTTATTATATCGGGATTAAGAGTACGCACATCCATAATAACAGAGGTTTTGTTCTTTTATGCAGTTAGTATAAAAAAAATAACCTCAAATGGTCTTAGTCAATATACACATAGTGTACTAGTGTAATTTTATAGTCAAGATAAACTAATACCAAATTACACTATAACCATTCCAATGGTTTGTCCCAATCCATCTTGGTTGTGAGCTACTATTTATAATTTATAAGGAACTGATAACATGATCTTCTGTGTGGCACCACACACCATGTTATCTACAATATAAATTAAATGGACAACTGCATTAACATGCAATATTTGACCAGAGTGATTCTCATTTCAAAATATAAATGTTCATACAAAAAGCTAGGCTTTTAGTATACATCCTAACACACCTCTTCCTCTCAGCCAAAGGGATACGACCGTGTATATTCACACGACTGTGCACCTCATCCTCTCAGCTAAAGGGACACGGCCGTGTATATTCACATGGTCGTGCACCTCTTTCTCTCTGCCAAAGGGGCACGACCGTGTATATTCACACGGTCGTGCACCTCTTCCTCTCGGCCAAGGGGTCACGACCGTGTGTATTCACACGGTCGTGCACCTCTTCCTCTCGGCCAAGGGGACACGGCCCTGTGACCCTCACACGGTAGTGCCCTGCACCAATCGGGAATACCTTATACGGCCGTGTGGCACACACGGCTGTGCCAAATTGTGGCCTTGGCAAGGGTACACGGCCGGTCATCACCACATGTCCATGTCTTGCTCCTTCTCGGGCAAGGCTACACGGCCGGTCAGGGCTACACGGCCGGTCAGGGCTACACGGCCCATACTCGCTAGAAGCTCTAGACTCCCTTCTAGCTTTGCTTGGCTCCAAATCACGTCCTATCAGTTGAAACAAGTTTAGAGTAAATCTCTGGACTAAATAGTATATAATATGTAAGAATGTCAAATTTGGATATGAAAAGAGTAATGTCTGACTGGATAGGTAAGGGTAGGAAGGTCGGGCTTTACAGTTTGGTATCAGAGCAAGTTCCACCCTTCTGTCACATACACATCAAGCATTGATCCTGCAGCTTCCAAGTAAGAAAGTACCTTCTCT
The DNA here is from genome assembly GCF_018446385.1 of Zingiber officinale. NCBI lineage: Eukaryota > Viridiplantae > Streptophyta > Magnoliopsida > Zingiberales > Zingiberaceae > Zingiber > Zingiber officinale. The sequence goes on along the minus strand of NC_056005.1, from coordinate 40,069,344 downwards.
CAACTTTTATGCATTCTATTTATGTTATGATTAGTAAGAACTGGTTGTAAGACTAAGCATGCTTATACATGAAAGTATTAAGGGCAGCAAATAAGAATGATGATGGGCTGACGTATGTCTCACTAGTTGGTTTATGAATATGTAGATGGCCAGAGGACGACCGGCTAGATAGCCGAGAGTTAATGAACCTCAACCATAGATGAATAAGTCTACACCACCGCCCAACCTTTTAGAAGTAGTAACTCAACTATAGAGATAATTGGCAGAACAGCAGCAGGTTATAGCCACCCCGACTGCTAACCAGCAAGCTTCTCATGTAGTCCCACCGGAAGCCAATGTGGTGGCACCAATTACGATCGAGGTTCCATCAGTTACACCTGCAGCCCCTGCAAGGGTAGTGAGGCAGGAAGCATACCTTATCCGGTGACAGAAGCTGAAACCAGAGAACTTCTCTGGCACCAACGAACCATGGGATGCTCAAGCATGATTCAAAACCCTAGAGAGCATAATGGAGCTATTGGACTGGCCAGAGGTAGAAAGATAAAGTGTACTTCCTTCTGCCTCACTGGTGATGCAAGAATGTGGTGGGAATGGGTGAAGGCAAAAAGAATAGTGAATCAAATGACCTGGTCTGACTTCGAGTCTGATTTCTTCAAAGAGTTCTTTCATATGCGAGTCACGAACAAACATTATGACAAGTTCACGGAAATTCGACAAGGAAGTTTATCAGTTGACGAAGCCGTGAAGAAATTCAATAGGCTAGCTTGCCTATGTCTCGAGCTGGTCAGCACAAAACAATAAAGGGTAAGGCTAATGCTCAAGATGATGAGACTAGAGATAGCTCTGAATGTAGCTGGCGGAATTAATAGATCGCAGATTGCAAAAGAGCTGATTAGTAGTGCCATTATCATGGAGCATTACCTGAACAACATCAAGCAGCAAAAGCCAGTACTGATTGAGAATAAAATTCAAGGGAGTTCTGACACTCAAAAACCCCAGAGCCAAGGTTCAACCTGGAAGGGGAGCTCTAAGAGAAAGTAGTGGAGTACTAAAAAGGGAAGATCCTTAAGCAAGCAGCCTAAGTATGCTACCTGCCCCACGTGTGGAAAGATGCATCCTGGAATCTGTCACAAGGGCACTAGTGCCTGTTATACGTGTGGTCAAGAGGGGCATATGGTCAAGTATTACCCGACCAAGAGTAACCTACCTCTAGCACAACCTATTCAGTATGGAGGTAAGCAAGCACAGTTACACCAGATGCAGGCCGTGTTGGAGGGTCCTCATATTAGCCAAGGCAGACTGGAGGCTCCACCAAGTTCTACAAATGCTCAAGTTTTCTCCCTTACCAGAGAAGAGGTAGCAAATGCCTCCACTGTTGTCACAGGTCAGATATGCATTTTTAGTCAATATACAACTGTGCTATTTCGTTTGTCTCCATAGCATTTGCTGAAAGAATAGGTATACCCCCGGAGGTCCTACGTGGACAATTCTTGACGATGTTACCCTCAGGAGAGATAATGACATCTACGCATTGGCTACGTGCTGTGCCAGTCAAAATTTCAGACAGAGAACTGTACAATGACATGATAATGCTGAACATGTCTGATTATGATGTTATTTTTGGAATGGACTTTCTGAGCAAGTATGTTGCTTCTATTGAGTGCCATAAGCGAAGAGTCCTATTCCAACCCGAGGTAGAGTCTAAGTTTGAGTTCATCGGAGGATCAAAGAAGAGAATCCAGAAATTTTTATCGGCCATAAAAGCTCAGAAAATGTTAGCCGATGGATGTGTCGGGTTTCTAGCTCATGTGATTAATACCCAGCAAGAAAGAGACCAAAAGCTAGAGGAAGTTAGAGTCGTATGTGACTAACCGGAAGTGTTTTCGGATGAGTAGCCATTCTTAGCTCCGGATAGGGAAATTGAATTTGAGATTGAACCCATCCAATCTCAAAGGCACCCTACCATATGGCTCCGGCAGAATTGAAAGAACTTCAGGGACAACTACAGGAGCTACTTGACAAGGGTTTTATTTGCCCTAGTCGCTCACCATGGGGAGCACTGGTGTTGTTCGTAAAGAAGAAGGACGGGTCTATGCGAATGTGTGTGGACTACCGAGCGCTGAACAAAGTAACAATCAAGAATAGGTATCCCCTGCCGAGAATTGATGATCTATTTGATCAGTTAAAGGGAGCCACAGTCTTTTCCAAGATAGACTTGTGATCCGAATATCATCAAGTGAAAGTGAAAGTGGATGATGTACCGAAGACGACATTCTGAACGAGCTATGGGCACTATGAGTTTGTAGTTATGCCTTTTGGAGTGGCGAACTCTCCTGCTACGTTTATGGATCTGATGAACAGAGTATTCAAAGCATATTTGGACAAGTTCTTAATTGTCTTCATAGACGATATCCTTATATACTCCAGAACTCAGGAAGAACATGTTAAACATCTGAGGGCAGTATTGCAGATTCTTCAGCAGAGTCAGTTGTATGCAAAGTTCTCCAAGTGCGAGTTCTGGCTCTATCAAGTGCCCTTCCTAGTGTTAGAGTGTATACTAAAAGCCTCGCTTTTGTATAAACATTTATTTAGAAATAAAGAATCACAATGGTCAAATATCTACATTTATTTGTTAAATGTAATTTGTTCAATTAATTTATATAGTAGACAACATAGTGTGTGGTGTCACACACAGAAGATCATGTTGTTGGTTCTTTATAAATTATAAACAGTTACTCGTGACGAAAATGGAAAGGAATAAACCGTTGAAGTAGTCGTAGTGTAATCAAGTATCAGTTTATCTTAACTAATAAATTGCACTGATACACTCCAAGTGTATTGAGTAGGACCATTTTAGGTAAATTCTTTTTATACTGACTTGATAAAAGAACTAGATCTTAGTTATTATGGAAGTGTGTGCTCTTAATCCTAATATAATAACAAACACATATATTTAGTATTTATTTTTTGACTTATCAATGGGTGAGATTTAGCTCGATAAATCAATAAGCCTGATAAGTTGGGAAATGATATTACTTATAGTGTGTGTTGTTGATTATAGAAGGAAACTGTGCCCTAATAATCTAGGTTGAGAATGACCCCAAGAGGAGCTCATAAGGATTGTTATGTTAAACCCTGCAGGTGGACTTAGTCTGACATGACGATGAGGTTGAGTGGTACTATTCTTGGAGTAAGATATTAATTAAGTGAGTTGTCAGTAACTCATTTAATTAGTAGACATTCATTATCTTAAACACATGGAGACTAACACACTCGTAATAAGAAGGAGTCCAAAATGTAATTTGGGATTGGTGCGGTAGTTCAATAATAGTTCTTTAGTGGAATGAATTATTATTGGTGAAACACTACAACAAAATTGTTAAAAGACAACACCATAAAGACAACGGTTTTAGAAGGAATTGTTGTTAATTTGGTAAAAGACAACGGTTTTTGACAAAACCGTTGTCTTTGAGCGCCTGAAAAAAATAAAATATAATAGTTTTATAAAAACCATTGTTGTTGAGCGACTTTTTGTAAAGTCAACAACACCTTTTACAACAGTTTTCTAAAATTGTTGTCTTTAAGCACTTTTTTAGGGGTCAAAGACAACAGTTTTAATAAACCATTGTCTTTGACTTTATTCTTTCGCCGTTTTTCCCCTTCGTTGTTTTTGTTGTAGCAGTGGTTTGCTTCCCTCTCTCTGAAAATTTTTTGGCGCTCTATTTTCCCCCCTTAACCTACCCGAACCCTAAACCTCTCCCCTCATACGATCTTTCTCCTCATACGGCTGCGCGACATGGCGCTGAAACCAAACTTGATCCCTTCGGGGCCTTCATCAACAATCTGCGACTCCTTCCGCCGCCATCTGCTTCCCCTGATCAACCCCCTCCCCTACTCCGTTGCCGGCGTCATCAAGGACCAGCTTCGTGAGTCTCCTTCTTCTTTCCCTCTTGTAGATCTGAGGTTTTAGGTATGGATGGCGGTAAAACTCAGATCTGAAAGAAAGATCTAGTTTTCCCTTTTTGATCGAATTGCCCCTCGCTCACGAATCTTGACGCCCTTCTCTCTCTTTGCTACACTCTCAGCTCCATGACCAATTAGGAGCCCCCTCGATCGCTGAGATGGACTGTGGATCGGCAGCCCAAAACTCCCGCCTGGTGGAGGAGGTGTTCCGCGACATCAAGGGCTGGCAAGCCGCCATCATCAGGGCGCTCACCACCGGTAACTCCACTCTGCTTCTTTCTTCTTTTCCTTTCTCAACGATGTTATTGTCATTGACCTTCTGTTGTTTCCTAGTTATTCGCCTGTGCAGATTTCGAGGACTTCTATCAATAATGCGATCCCGGTTAGTAATTCCACAATCTTAGCTGCTGGTAGTCAACTTGGTTTTTGAATTTCAAGTACTTGGGAGTTTTATTTCATGGCTGGAGTAACGAAGCCTTGACATTTAGGTTTTTATTTGTTGGATATTTGCAACTGAGCGAGATAAATGCCTTTATGTACAAGGTTTTGGTACTCTAATTAAGCATTTGCGATAGGAGTTAGATTATGTTCAGTTTAGTTACAATTTTTCTAGGATTCAGATTGTAAGTATCAGAGATCCAATGATCAATAATTCAGAAAACTAGTATTTGATCACTGACGCAATATAAGTTCTTGTTCAAGGTGCTCGATACTGCATAGTTTTGTGTGGCCAAATGAGCAGTATAGGTCTTCTTTTGTGCTTAGTTTAAGTCTAGGCTTACTTGGGCAAGAAGATAGGAGGAAGAGGGAGAGGGAAAGTGACAGAAATGTAACTGAGTGATCATGCTCCACGTGCAATATACATCAAGAACTTCCTAATAAGACATAGTCAATTCCAATAAATGACACTCATGAGGTCAGAGTTCAAATTCACCAATCAGTTCATGTGTTGAGAGGTCGGTCTTAATCAAGTCAATTACCGCACCCGCAATGAAGAGACGATAAAAAGGAGTGTTAATAATATAAATACAAATTGATTCTTTGTTCTAACAATTCAGAGTTGTTTTTGGATAAGTGGTTAGAACAAATGGATTCCATGCACAATTTGTTGAGGGTTTTCTGTGATGTTGTGGATTGTATATTATGTCAGTCTATTAACAATTGAGAACCATTTATTTAAGGCAAATCTACTTGTTGATGCTTAGTGATTATATGTATTGGGTTTATCAGACAAGTAGTTTAATGACTCCATTGTTGATGATAGGAAACATGCAGGGAGCAATTCAAGCACTCCGTTTGCACGGGAATGCCCTTAAGCGAGGTGTTCTCCGACACATGCGTGTGAACCCAGCGATGTTACCTACTGTGTTTTCACGTTTTGAGTCAGTTTCTCCTACACAGTTGGAAGAGAATGGTTTTGAAAGCACGACTATCCGGGATGCTCTTACAACTAAGGGGAAGAATGCTGATGGTTCCTGGCTATGGTGCACAACTGATGACACTGTTTATGATGCTGTCAAATTTGTAAATGGCCATTATGTAAATCTTGTTTGGGATTACCATCCAGCTTTAAATAGTTTTAACTGATGGCTTATGCTCTACTGTTTCTAGATGACACAACACAATGTTGGAGCTTTAGTGGTGGTAAGACCCGGAGAAGAGAAGGCAATTGCTGGAATTGTTAATGAGAGAGGTAATTGGTTGTCCATGTTTGTTTTTGTTGGTTGTGAAATGGTATTAAATGTGCTCATGGGTGCATGGATAAAGCTAAACATTTATGTGAAATCATAAGATATTTTCCAATTAGTTGGTAAATTTCTCAATTCTATAGCTGCTCTAGTAGATTCAACTGGGTAGATGATTTTCAGATGTTCTTCGGCAGCTTCAATTTTTATAGCAATCTTTTTACAACTGAGTGTATGCCAATGTGAAGTTTTAAATTTCAATTAAGTTAAAAATTATCTAATTATCCTGAAAGTTATTTTCATGACATTTTGATAATCACATTGTCTCAAACACAATCATTTACTTGATGCAAATCAATTGTGTGATGGTCCAATGTGTGTGCCAGTTCTCTCTAAGCAGCAGATTTGTTCTTCACCTCTTTAAGACATTAGGGAAATAAGTTTAAGACAATTTTAACATCCTACAAGAGCAGTTGATTAGCAGATAAATTTGGTCTTCACCTCTGTTCAATATCTTTTTTGAAAACTAAGAACCAGTTTTGATAATGGTTCTTTTATGCAATTATACTTGTCGTGCAAATTACTTGTGTTCTTAACGATTCCTTCTTCTTCATATTATCTCCGGAAAATGATTGTACAGGGAAGATCTTCCAAGTCAACTAAAGTTGGTGACATCATGACTGAAGAGGTAAATTTCAATCTCAAGTTGTACAGACAATGTCTGCAAATTTTGAATTGAGTAGAAGTATTATTTCAAGATTTTGTTATTTTACTTCCAATCTGATGCCGATTCTTTTCCTATATCCAGAATAAACTGATCACAGTGATTCCAGATACCAAGGTTCTGCAGCCAATGCAACTGATGACAGGTCTCTTTAGCAAGATTTTGTCGATAGATTGTCTAAATCAATTCAACTAGTTAATCTCTCAACATGTATTAAACTGCTAGTTTCATGCGTTTCAGTACAACTTTGTTGGCTGTTTACTAGGACCACGTGGGAACTCCTTAAAAAGAGTTGAAGCTTCAACTCAATGCAGGGTTTATATATGAGGTCGAGGTTCAGTGAAGGATTCTATAATGGTATGTGGATATCATGTAATATTTATTTTAATGAAAAATGAGTATATTCCAATCTCCCAAACCTTGATGTATTATCCTCACTATTAACTTTTTAAGGCCTACCTACATAAAAAATAGATCTTTGTCTTTATGTTTGAAGCCAAATAATCCATGTTTTTGAATGTGATATGGGTTTCTCTTCTCTTGTTTCTGCTAGAGTATGTTGTTCTTTGTACAAGTTACACCGACATTAAGTTAACCGTGCATTTTAGAACTTATGTAATTTTTGATATTAGCATCCTATAATATGTCCTAATTAATGGATTGTTATTATCAACTCAAAAGCTAAGGTGCATTATTTCTTGTCTTAATACTCAAGTTTTCCCTCCTTTTTTTTGAACAGGAAGAAAGCTTATGGGATAAATCTGGATATGAACACTTAAACGAACCGCTGCACATACTATTGGAGGCAGAATTTACACCAGACATAATTGATGCTCGCTTAAACTAAGTTGTTGCCACCCTTGAAGATCTTCTTAAGCCTGTGGCAATAAAAACTTTCACCTAGGTTGCATCCTCTTCATTGTTGTATAAGATGTCGACGCGAATGTTATTATCGAAACATAGTCACTATTCAAACTCCAAATCTTGCAAGACAAGTCAATGGACTACTACAAGAAGCAACAGCTCAGGGAGTTGGCCATACTCAACGACACGTTGAGGGAAGAGAGTCCACAAATGAGCCCACAAACGTTCAGGGAGTTGCCCCACAGGAAATAGTTGTAAATGGAGTTTATTTGTTTATTTGTATTGGGATAAATTTTATTTGAATATGAGACATGTTTCTTCTTTTATGATTATAATTCTTGTATAAGTAACATTTTGAATGACATTGATATGGGGAATATTCTTTCTTTTGTGATTATGAGCTTTTATTATATATTTATATTGAAATATGATATATTGGTATTAAAAGACAATAGTTTAAAAGACAACGATTTAAAATCGTTATTATTGTTGTCTATCACCTTAAAAGACAACGGTTAAAAACCGTTGTCATAGCCCCAAAAACTGTTGTAACTGACAACAACGTTATTAAAAGTGCTCTAAACAACAACGGTTTTAAACCGTTGTCTTTTCATTCAAAGACAACGGTTTTAAACCGTTGCAAAATTATTGTCGTTTCATTCTACGACAACGGTTTTAAACCGTTGTCGTAGCCCCCACTTTTAACAAAACTGCCAATTACAACGGTTTTAAAGGGCCTACGACAACGGTTTTTAACCGTTGTCTTTTAATGTTTTTGTTGTAGTGAAATTAAGTTATGTGTTTGGGGCGAACATGGGATGCTTAATTTCATCGGGAGACCAAAACCAATTCCTCCTCTCGGTCCCTATTATAGCCTCTTGTATACAGAGAATTATACCCACCTATACCCACTTTTCTACCCACCTTAAGGTGGCCGACCAAGCTAGCTTGGAGCCCAAGCTAGGGCCGGCCAAAGCTAATGGTGAAGCTAAATTTAGGTGGCCGGCCAAAGCTTGGGTCCCAAGCTTAGGTGGCCAGCCACTAGAAAATAAAAAGGGTTTTTTATTAAAATTATTTCTTATGTGGATATCATGGGTTTAAAAGAGAGTTTGAGATTTAAATCTTTCCTTTTATAGCTTTCTACAAAAGATTAAGAAAAGATTTGAAATCTTTCCTTATTTGTAGATTGAAAGGTGGATTTTAATTTTAAGAAAACTTTCCTTTTTAAACCATGTTCATGATTTAAAAGAGAGTTTAAAAAATTAAATATTTTCTTTTATAAGTTTCTACAAAAGATTAAGAAAACATTTGATATTTTTCATTATTTGTAGATTGAAAGGAGACTTTAATTTTTAAAGATAACTTTTTTTTTGGAAATTATCCACATGTTTAAAAGAATGATTTTAATTTATAAAATTTCCTTTTTATAATCCACCATGAAGGGAAAAATTATTGGGGAAATTTTTTATAAATTTCCGAAGACAGATTAAGAAGTTTTAATTAATTAAAACTCTCCTTGTTTATAGCTTTAAAGTGGTCGACCATGATGTTTAAGAAAAGAAAATTATTTGTTAATTAATTAATTTTTCTTAATCATGGCAAAAGAATTTAAAAAGTTTTTATTTAAATTTCCTTATTTGCCAAGACCAAGGATTATAAAAGAGGGGGTAGAGGTGCCTTCATGGCTAACGACTCTATTCTTTTTCTTCCTCTCTTTTCCTCCTTGGTGTGGCTGGCCCTAGGGTATCTTCTCTTCTTCTTCTCTTCTCTTCCTCCTTTGTGGCTGGCGGCATCAACACAAGAGAAATCTATGGTGGCCGGTTCTATCTAGGAGAAGAAGGAGAGAAAGGAGTTTTTATTTCTAGCATCCCTTGGAGCTTGGTGGTGGTGGCCGGACCTCTATTTCTCTTGGAGAATTATGGTGGCCGAATCTTGCTTGGAGAAGAAGGTGGCTTAGGTAGATTCTCATCGCGATAGATTGTTGCCCACACAACGTCCAGGATAAGAAGAGGAATACGGTAAAAGATCAAGAGGTTATTTACTTACAAAGAAAGGTATAATTAGTAATTATTTTCTGCATCATACTAGTTTTCTTTGTATAGTTATTTTTGGAAATACCAAACACAAGAGGCATATGATTCTAGAGTTTTCAGATTTATTTCGAAGTTGTGTTTCTTTTCTTTTATTTTTCGAATTTGTGATTCGATTGTTCTTTTTGGTTAAACCTAGAGTTATTTAAGGAAATTAAATATTAGCTTTCCTTAAAAGGCTTTGTCTAAGCAGTGGTGATTGCTCCCATATCCAAGAAGGTCATGTGCCTCGCCATGCAGTCTTGGAAGTCAATTTTGAAAATTAATATTTAATGAAATTAATAATATAGGTGGATTTGAATCAATAGTGTTAAGTTCCGCTTGCGATTCAAATCTAAACCATTAAGAACAGATAAGTTAAATTTGGAATCAATGATGTTAAGTTCTGTCTGTGATTCCTAATTTAACTTCTAAAGAACACAGTAGGTTATTTAAGGAAAGGTTCGGCACTTGTACAAAAAAATTTTGTACAGTGGAACTGGTACGTTTTCCTAGGACTAACCAACACCTAGGTCACATTATTTCCAAGGATGGTGTTATGGTGGACCCGACAAAAATAGAAGTAGTGAGTAACTGGAATAAACCTAAGAATGCCAGTGAAATCAGGAGTTTCCTTGGGTTAGCAGGGTATTACAGGAAATTTGTAGAAAACTTCTCAATGATCACCTCCCCATTGATAGTACTTATCAGAAAGAACAGAAAATTTGAGTGGACAGAGGATTGTGAGAAGAGTTTCACTGAACTGAAAAGGAGACTGACCAGTGCTCCAATCCTGACTTTTCCAGAGAATAGCAAAAGCTTCGATATTTATAGTGATGCTTCTAAATTGGGGCTCGGGGCTGTACTGATGTAGAATAGCAAAGTCATTGCCTATGCCTCGAGATAGCTCAAGGATTATGAGAAGAACTATCCTACTAATGATCTTGAGTTAGCAGTGGTAGTTTTTGCTCTCAAAATTTGGAGGCATTACTTATACGGAGCTCAGTGCAAGATTTACACAGATTACTAGAGTCTTAGGTATTTCTTCACTGAGAAAGACCTGAACATGAGACAGCGGAGATGGCTTGAACTAGTCAAAGACTATGACTGTGAAATTCTCTACCATCCAGGGAAGGCAAACAAAGTGGCAGATGCACTAAGTAGGAAATCTTGCGCAACTTTATTGTCCTTATCTACTATGCCTCATCCCCTACAGAAAGAAATAGTAAATTTTAGGCTTGAAATTATTACTGGACAACTCTCCACTTTGACATTAGTGTCAACCCTATTTGAAGATTTACAGAAAGAGCATGATGATAATCTAAATATTCAGAAAATCAAGCAGGGAATACAGGAAGGAGAAAATGGAGAGTTTCGAGTATCAGACTGTGGGATACTATATTATGGTGATTGCCTCTGTGCCCCTAATCAAGAAGAACTACGACAAAAAATCCTAGATGAAGCCCATAAAATACCCTATGCTATGTATCCAGGTTCCACCAAGATGTAAAGGAACGCTTCTGGTGGTCTAGAATGAAAGGAGACTGTCACGCCCCAGGTAGTCCCTGTCCGAAGAAATTTCGGCAGCATCTCCCCTGTACGGCGGACAATATGAATCTCGAATACATATATCTCCATACCTCGGCCACACACGGCCGGAATAATACAATACAAATAAGAACAAACCACGCAGTTTATATCAACATTCCACATAATTCAACATATAATCAATCCACGCAGTTTAATAAGGAAAGACGATATAGAATCTCGAAGATATATGTAAACATCCTACTCCACTACATCGAAGAAAACCAAATCCACGAAGTAATGAAAATATCTGCAGCGGAAAACAATAGTAGTAAACCCGAATGTTCAATGTCCACAATACAACCCACAATACAAGTATATAAGATGCAAAAGCAGAATAAATCCGACAAAGAAAATCCTCGCGCTAATGGGGCTAGCGACTAGAATATCTTCCGACGGCCTCAACCTGAAAAATAGTAACAACGGGGTGAGTTCAAAGAACTCAGCAGGTAATCCAATAGATATGTACAGCAACATATAACCACCAGTAATAGCCTAAGGTACAGTCTCCTAAACCATGGGATCAAGAGTACAGTTCTCTAACCATACAACCTACGGTATAGTCTCCTAACAGAATAACAGATATGCATAGCCGAAATAAACTGTAGTAACCAGCAATAGGCATAAGGTACAGTCTATAGCAAGAATAATAAGAAAATGTATAACTGAAATAAACTGTACTCACCTGCGAGGCTTGTGCAACTGACTGTAAACATACACAGATAAAGATAGTCAGAGCAAAAGCATATAACCTGTATGCATGTCAATCATATGCAATCACCAAAATGCATCAATCATAATTAATGCAATCTGTGCATATGATGCAAATGACATGGTCACCCCTGACGCCAGTCAGAATCTCACACACAATGGTGAGACCGTGTGGGTAGGGCTGTGACACCGTGCACTCTGCCCTCACTAACCCTGAAGAGTGACCGAGTGGACAGGATGCACCGGAGTACACCTATCCTCCAACCTCACTATAGGAGGGAGCGCCATGCTCTCATCTCCCGGTACACAATGACGGGGAGGGACCCCGGTGTGCTACCACACTGCCTATCACACTACCCATGAGTGGAGCCTCCAGCGGAGCACCACCGAGCAACCTACACACCCTGTGTGCTGTGCCACTACCCATGCAGTGGTCACGTGGTGCGCAGGTCAATGTAGCCGGCCGACGAGCTCAACAATAATGGAGTCGTCAATCGCCCAGCATGCAATCATGCGATATGGTGCATGCGGCTACAATATATCATACCTGAACATATCCTCCATATGTGTAGATGCCAAACAGACAAACACATATATAACGATGATAATAAACAGCATAAATCCAAAGACATCACATATAACAATGATGTAAGTATCATGAATCCAAGAGCATGTATCACACATGTAAAGCAATTAATCCAGTAGAGTAGAGCACTATAGATATGCATCTCTATGATCATATATACACATGGCAAGAGATATAATATCCAATCCTGAAGTAAAGCAACTAGCAGATGAAGCATGTGATAGGTATCAACTAGCTAAAACCAGGGAAGAAATAATCTACTATCTACCACTAGTACATATATATAGAAGCTACACATATCATAAGACATTATCAAAAGATAAGTCAAAGGGTACCCGCCTCAAATAGAAGGTACAATCCCAAATCCGAAGTCAACGTCGAGACGCCTGTCTCGAATCAGAATCCTGTGTCAAACAACATATATATTTTATTTAGCTAAATCCAAATGAATAGCTAAATAAAATCCCTAAAACTATATTAGGGTAAAACCCTAATCAATATAATCCCAATTTACCTAATTAATCTACACAACCTAACAGATATCCAATTTCGAAACATGATCTATATCATGTTCCAACCAAAATTCAATTCAAACCTAACCCTAATTCAAACCTACACATCATGTATCAACTACCTATATTCAACTAAACAATCACACTTAACCTAATTCATCTAGAATAATTCACCTACAACATGAAACAATTACCCTACACATACCTCCAACTCACAACCGAACAAGATGCTGGAACAAAGAACACTGAGGTATGGGTGGCTGCCGAACCAAACTGAGCTACTGCTGGAGCTAAGGAGAATTCACAGAACACAATCTTGCTGAAATCCCTCCCTACTCAATCGATCCAAGGTGACATCATGAACACCACAGAACAGATCTCATCACCTACTAGAATCAACCAGATTAAAACAACATCAAGAAATAGAGATCACTAATCAATCAACAACCTAATCTTACCTCATTGATCTCCGTTAGGACACAGCTTTGTGCGGTGGCAATTGATCGGAGCCGAAGGTAAAGACCTAGGGCACAGATGGGATAGTGAGTATAGAGGAAGATAAACATAGAAAGGAATCTGATTCTAGCGAAACCCTAGAATCCATTAAAGATCCGGCGATGCCTTACCTCCAAGATCACTCTTCGCCGATGGTGTCGCTCGGTCCAATCCGGCCAGTGAGGATGCAAATCGCTCCGTGAGCAGCTCGGGAAAGAGGGATGAAGGTCGGCTAGGGGAACGATGCCAATCAAGCCTCCCGCCATGCCCTAGCCATCGATCGTCGACGAACGATCGCCAAATCCACCGAATAGAGATCCCTCGATCGAAGATAACCTAGACCCTGTTGCTTTCCATCGAGATCCGGTGATGAGCTCCTCAGGATCGGCGGCGAAGGCGAGAGAAACCGAGAGAGATCGGAGCGAGAGGAAGAAGGATGAGTTCGGCTTCAAGCAGAGGGGAGATCCGAGAAGGGGAGGAAGAAGTGGTGTTCGAGTCGGTGAAGAGAGGGGTTCCGGCAAACGACATTTTTGGGAAGAAAATAAAAAGAAAAGGAATTTATATAATAAAAATATTTCCTCACTTAAACGGGTATCCCAAACAGGCTTTATCCGAACCCAAAATTGATCCCCTCAAAACCCTCCGTACGAGCTCCAAAAAATTCCCAGAAAGTTTCTAAAAATTTCGGAAAAATTCTATAAGGCTATTTCTGAAATAAACCTATGTATTTAAATTTCCCGAGATCTTACATCCTCCCCTACTAATAAAAATTTGGTCCCCAAATTTCGCTATAACCAACAACAACCACTAGAATATAACCAACCAGTATAAATGCTGAACGAAACTCTAACCCACATACCTCAAGTAAAAAGATGAGGGTATCGAGCTCGGATCGTATCCTCGAGCTCCCATGTAGCCTCCTCAATGATCCCATCCGACTTTAACCACGGACGGGTCTTGTTCAGTGGAGCGCTCCACATGGTCCGTAATCCACACCGAACCTCCTCGTAAGTAACATCAGTTCAATAGGAACAGATATATCGCGAAACATGTGGATCGGATACGTATCTCCTCAAAGATAGATACATAGAATACATCATGAATGCCGACTAGAGATGGTGGTAGCGCAAACGGTAGCTCCGCTCCAATCCTCCCAAGATCCGGAATGGTCCAATATATCGGGGAAGCTTACCTCGAGACCAAATCTCTTCACCCCTTTCGTGGGTGAAACTCTAAGAAATACATGATCACCAATGGAGAACTCCAGGGGTCTCCATCTCGATCAGCATAACTCTTCCGACGGTCCCGAGCCTCGACATCCTCCGTTTGATAGTGTGAACTAACTCTGCATCCTGCTGAGCTCTCTGAGGTCCTACCAACTGGGCCTCCCCAACCTCTTCCCAGAGGATGGGTGTCCGACAAGGCCTACCATACAACGCCTCAAACGGTGCCATCTGGATAGCCGAATGATAGCTGTTGTTGTAGGCGAACTCCACTAATGGCAGGTGGTCCTCCCACTGCCTCCGAAGTCCATGACACAAGACCTCGAAGTCCTCCAATGTCTCGAATAGTCCGCTCACCCCATCTGCGGATGGAATGCCGTACTGAAACGAAGCTGTGTGCCCAAGGCCTGCTGCAGACTCTGCCAGAATCGGGACGTGAACCGTGGGTCTCTATCAGATATAATGCTCAACGGAACTCCATGCAATCTGATAATCTCTCGACAGTATAACTCAGCTAATCGATCCAGAGAATCAGTCTTCCGGATCGCTAAAAAGTGTGCGGATTTGGTTAATCGGTCAACGATTACCCAAATCGCATCATGGCCTCGACGAGTCCTAGGCAACCCAACCACGAAATCCATAGTAATGTGCTCCCACTTCCACTCGGGAATAGGGATCCTCTGAAGTAATCCAGCAGGTCTCTGGTGCTCAGCCTTCACCTGCTGACAGACAAGACATCTGGCTACAAACTCCGCGATGTCTTTCTTCATACCGTTCCACCAATAGGAACGCCTCAAATCACGATACATACGGGTCCCACCTGGGTGGATAGCAAATCTAGAACGATGCGCCTCCTGAAGTAACTCCTCCATGACCGGGTGAGACTGAGGTACCTCGGAAATAAACAATCCCCTCATCATCTCGTGTAAACTCGGTCTGCTGTCCGGAAGCTATCTGGCTGCTAATGAACCGTAAATGATGATCTCCGGCCTGGGCCTCTCGAATCCTCATCCTGATCGACGACTGAGCAACCATGGTAACAAGAATACCCTGCTCTGTTCGTCCCTGCTCCTCAAGGCCCAACTTGGCGAATCCCTAAATCAAGTCCGTGACTGTAACTCGATGACAAGCTAAAGTCCCTCTGGACTTCCTGCTCAGTGCATCAGCAACCACATTAGCTTTACCCGGATGGTAGCTAATAGTACAATCATAATCCTTTAGGAACTCCATCCATCTCCTCTGTCGGAGATTGAGTTCCTTCTGTGTAAAAATATATTTAAGACTCTTATGATCAGTAAGAATCTCAAAAGTAATACCATAAAGATGATGTCGCCAAATCTTCAAAGCAAAGATAATAGCGGCTAGCTCTAAATCATGTACTGGGTAGTTCTTCTCATGCTCCTTCAACTGACGAGAAGCATAAGAGACTACCCTACCGTGCTGCATCAATACAGCGCCCAAGCCCTGAAGAGATGCGTCTGTGTAAAGTACGAATCCGTCATCACCAGAAGGTAAAACCAAAACTGGTGCTGATACTAATCTCCGCTTCAGCTCCTGGAAGCTGGTCTCACAAGCCTCTGACCACGTGAACTTCACGCCTTTCCTAGTCAGACGTGTCAACGGCATAGCAATACTGGAGAAACCCTCAACGAATCGTCGGTAATATCCAGCCAAGCCCAAGAAACTGCGAATCTCTTGGACTGACTTCGGCTGCTCCCAGCTGGTGATAGCCTCGATCTTCTGAGGATCTACTGAAATACCTCGGCTAGAAACCACATGTCCTAGAAAACCAACTGAGGAAAGCCAAAATGCACACTTCGCATACAGATGATGTCGTCTAAGAGTCTCCAAGACTATGCGAAGGTGCTGCGCATGTTCCTCCTCGGAACGTGAATAGATCAATATGTCATCGATAAATACAATCACAAACTGATCCAGATACTCCAAAAAGATACGGTTCATCAAATCCATAAATACTGCTGGAGCATTGGTAAGCCCAAATGGCATTACCAAAAACTCGTAATGTCCGTATCTGGTGCGGAAAGTTGTCTTCTGAATATCAGAATCCCTAACTCTCAGCTGATGATATCCAGACCGCAGATCAATCTTAGAATACACTGATGTATCTCTGAGCTGATCAAATAAATCCTCAATCCGGGGCAAGGGGTACTTATTTCTAATAGTCACTGCATTCAGCTGCCTATAATCGATGCACAACCTCAGAGTACCATCCTTCTTCTTGACGAATAGTACTGGAGACCCCCACGGAGATACACTAGGGCGAATAAATCCCCTATCTAATAACTCCTGGAGTTGGACCTTTAGTTCATCCAACTCTTTCGGTGCCATACGATACGGAGCTTTCGATGCTGGTGCAGTCCCTGGAATCAGCTCAATAGCAAACTCCACTTGCCTTCGAGGAGGCAAACCTGGAAGCTCGTCTGGAAATACGTCTGGATACTCTCAGACTACTGGAACGTCTGAGAGCTGAGGGCTACTGATGTCATCAGTAGTAATCAACGATAATAGAAATCCCTGCCATCCATGTGATAACAGTTTCTGTGCCTGTATCGCAGAAATGGTCGATATCCCATCGTCTCTGATGCCAGTGAAATCCCAAGAGGGTTGGTTCGGAGGTCGAAAAGTAACCACCCTCTTCTGGCAATCAACTGTGGCATGGTATGCAGACAACCAATCCATGCCAAGGATAATATCGAACTCGACCATTTCCAATACTAACAAATCTACCGTGAGTATAATGCTACCAAAATCTAACGGGCAACCTCTGACCTCCTGAGTGACATCCAAGGTATCACCAGATGGTAAGGAGACGGTCAGTCGTCGCGGTCTACAAGAAGGTAGTCTACCAATCTCTCTCATAAATGCACAAGATATAAAAGAATGTGAACTACCTGTATCAATTAGCATATCAGCAGAAAATGCATAAAGTAAAACCGTACCGTGGAAAACGGATCCGTCGGCCCGCTGTGCATCCTCTCGGGTGACCGCGTGAACTCGTCAAGTATCTGACGATGGTAGAGGCGGTAGCACTTCCAAAGGCTACTGTGTCGGAGTCGGAGCCTGCCACTGAGTCGGTACTGGATACTGAGTCAGAGCTGGGGCTATGGGCTGTAGTATGTACTAAACTGGTGGCTGGGGTTGTAACTGATACTGCGCCGATGGCTGAGTCAGATACTGAGGTCCAGAAATAGAACCCTGGGACTCCCTCAGGACACCGGAATGCTCCTGACCGTACATGCCATATCACGGGGATCATCGAAGATTGGCTTCGCGGCCCCCCGGCGAAATCAGACGATCAACCTGTCCTCCGGCAATCTGGATGCTACCTATTGAGACTTCAGAATCTCGTCTTATGTGTCCGGGCAGTTTGCAATGAAACTGACTATCCCAAGGAGCACGCAGAGGTGATGTGATCTCGGATCCGCATCTAGTGCAAAAGAGTCACTAGTGGATGTTTCCGGGGGCGATCTGATGAAGATCGCCCCGACTGGGTCGGCGGATGCCCCAGTAGACCCGTCTGAGTCCGCTTTCTCCTCGTGAGTCGTGGTTCCGGCTCTGTCCCGGAAGTCCGATCACTTCCCTTCTTATTCGCATTCACTGAGTAGACTCGATCATGAGAGCTCTATCCATGTCTCGGTGTATGATGACGTACTAAAACCGGACATCTTCAGCTGAAGTGGACAAACTAAAGCATACGAGATCTGTCATCGCCAACTAACTCGGGACAGACTGGCCACCGATTGAATTCGACATTATAATCCATCACGAGCGGTTATTCCGTCAAGACAAAGAAAATCCTGCCAAGAGTCATCCGATATGCTCGGGAAAATACCGACTCTCGAATGCCTCCCTAAATCTCATCCGGGTAATATGTCGATCGCCTATGATGGAGCATGTGTCCCACCATCTCGCCCCCATCTCGGTGGTAGCGACTTAGCTTTCTCCCACTCGGAGGTGCCATGTAAAGAATGTCCGCTCCATAGTCTCAATCCAGACTGAGCTATGCTCGGATCGGTCTCTCCGCGGAATAATGTGAATCGGCTCTTCATTGACTAGGCTGGGATCCGTGCTCGTGCCGCAACTATACCAAGAGGGATCAGCGGAACTAGGTAGAGCCAGAGCGATCCTATGGGTGGTCCGAGGATAGGCGGAAGAGGTACCACTTGTGCGTATAACCCGGAATTGAAACTGGTGGAACCGCTGTAGGCATAAGTAGGCGATCGAGGTGGGCGGTCTGGGATAAGGAGCAACCAGATCTTGGAGGTCTTGGGGTGTGCGGCGGGTATCTAGGGTGCCAAGTACGTAGTAGCAGGCACGGCTAGAGGGGCTGCCGGGTATACTGCGGGTACTACTGCTGGGGGAGGTGCTGAATATGCCGACGGTGGTACCACTGGTGGTACAGTCGAGGTAGGTACCTCGGAAGTCGGAGCTATCGGGGTCTGATAAGCACCCGTACCCACAATGACCTGAGGAGTCTGCCCCTGACGGACAGGCTCAACCCTAACAGACCTCTCTGAAGACTCTGTCTCAGGAGAATCTAACGGCCTCTTACGTGGCCGCCCACGTCTCGGTGCCGGTACATGTGTAGGTGGCATATCTGTAAAGAAAATGTTACCCAGATATCACTACAAGTATAAGAGCTGAAAAATTACCTAAATTACCTATTTGCCGCCTGGAGATATCCTGTCGCTGCTTAGCCCCAAATAGAACCAATAAAACCATGTCAAAATACCTCGGAATTCCGAAACGATAAAATCGACGAAAATCCGTACAATCTGAAATACCGAGAAATGCTTACGAAAGTAAGCCTCGTAAATCCGAAACCCGACAAGTAGGTATCGCAAAACTTTGCTCTGATACCAAATAAATTGGTAACAGATAAACCTCAAAAATCCAAAACGAAGAGCAAGTATCGTGAGCCTAGCTCTGATACCAAATAAATTGGTATCAGATAAAATCTCGAAAATCCGGATACGCTAACAAACTCCAGGACACAAATCCGAAATCGGAGCCTAGCTCTGATACCAAATAAATTGTCACGCCCCAGGTAGTCCCTGTCCGAAGAAATTTCGGCAGCATCTCCCCTGTACGACGGACAATATGAATCTCGAATACATATATCTCCATACCTCGGTCACACACGACCGGAATAATACAATACAAATAAGAACAAACCACGCAGTTTATATCAACATTCCACATAATTCAACATATAATCAATCCACGCAGTTTAATAAGGAAAGACGATATAGAATCTCGAAGATATATGTAAACATCCTACTCCACTACATCGAAGAAAACCAAATCCACGAAGTAATGAAAATATCTGCAGCGGAAAACAATAGTAGTAAACCTGAATGTTCAATGTCCACAATACAACCCACAATACAAGTATATAAGATGCAAAAGCAGAATAAATCCGACAAAGAAAATCCTCGCGCTAATGGGGCTAGTGACTAGAATATCTCCCGACGGCCTCAACCTGAAAAATAGTAACAACGGGGTGAGTTCAAAGAACTCAGCAGGTAATCCAATAGATATGTACAGCAACATATAACCACCAGTAATAGCCTAAGGTACAGTCTCCTAAACCATGGGATCAAGAGTACAGTTCTCTAACCATACAACCTACGGTATAGTCTCCTAACAGAATAACAGATATGCATAGCCGAAATAAACTGTAGTAACCAGCAATAGGCATAAGGTACAGTCTATAGCAAGAATAATAAGAAAATGCATAACTGAAATAAACTGTACTCACCTGCGAGGCTTGTGCAACTGACTGTAAACATACACAGATAAAGATAGTCATAGCAAAAGCATATAACCTGTATGCATGTCAATCATATGCAATCACCAAAATGCATCAATCATAATTAATGCAATCTGTGCATATGATGCAAATGACATGGTTACCCCTGACGCCAGTCAGAATCTCACACACAATGGTGAGACCGCGTGGGTAGGGCGTGCACTCTGCCGTCACTACCCCCGAAGAGTGACCGGGATGCACGGAGTACACCTATCCTCCAACCTCACTATGAGGGAGCGCCATGCTCTCATCTCCCGGTACACAATGACGGGGAGGGACCCCGGTGTGCTACCACGCTGCCTATCACACTACCCATGAGTGGAGCCTCGGGGAGCACCACCGAGCAACCTACACACCCTATGTGCTGTGCCACTACCCATGCAGTGGTCACGTGGTGCGCAGGTCAATGTAGCCGGCTCAACAATAATGGAGTCGTCAATCGCCCAGATGCAATCATGCGATATGGTGCATGCGGCTACAATATATCATACCTGAACATATCCTCCATATGTGTAGATGCCAACAGACAAACACATATATAACGATGATAATAAACAGCATAAATCCAAAGACATCACATATAACAATGATGTAAGTATCATGAATCCAAGAGCATGTATCACACATGTAAAGCAATTAATCCAGTAGAGTAGAGCACTATAGATATGCATCTCTATGATCATATATACACATGGCAAGAGATATAATATCCAATCCTGAAGTAAAGCAACTAGCAGATGAAGCATGTGATAGGTATCAACTAGCTAAAACCAGGGAAGAAATAATCTACTATCTACCACTAGTAAATATATATAGAAGCTACACATATCATAAGACATTATCAAAAGATAAGTCAAAGGGTACCCGCCTCAAATAGAAGGTACAATCCCAAATCCGAAGTCAACGTCGAGACGCCTGTTTCGAATCAGAATCCTGTGTCAAACAACATATATATTTTATTTAGCTAAATCCAAATGAATAGCTAAATAAAATCCCTAAAACTATATTAGGGTAAAACCCTAATCAATATAATCCCAATTTACCTAATTAATCTACACAACCTAACAGATATCCAATTTCGAAACATGATCTATATCATGTTCCAACCAAAATTCAATTCAAACCTAACCCTAATTCAAACCTACACATCATGTATCAACTACCTATATTCAACTAAACAATCACACTTAACCTAATTCATCTAGAATAATTCACCTATAACATGAAACAATTACCCTACACATACCTCCAACTCACAACCGAACAAGATGCTGGAACAAAGAACACTGAGGTATGGGTGGCTGCCGAACCAAACTGAGCTACTGCTGGAGCTAAGGAGAATTCACAGAACACAATCTTGCTGAAATCCCTCCCTACTCAATCGATCCAAGGTGACATCATGAACACCACAGAACAGATCTCATCACCTACTAGAATTAACCAGATTAAAACAACATCCAGAAATGGAGATCACTAATCAATCAACAACCTAATCTTACCTCATTGATCTCCGTTAGGACACAGCTTTGTGCGGTGGCAATTGATCGGAGCCGAAGGTAAAGACCTAGGGCACAGATGGGATAGTGAGTATAGAGGAAGATCAACATAGAAAGGAATCTGATTCTAGCGAAACCCTAGAATCCATTAAAGATCCGGCGATGCCTTACCTCCAAGATCACTCTTCGCCGATGGTGTCGCTCGGTCCAATCCGGCCAGTGAGGATGCAAATCGCTCCGTGAGCAGCTCGGGAAAGAGGGATGAAGGTCGGCTAGGGGAACGATGCCAATCAAGCCTCCCGCCATGCCCTAGCCATCGATCGTCGACGAACGATCGCCAAATCCACCGAATAGAGATCCCTCGATCGAAGATAACCTAGACCCTGTTGCTTTCCATCGAGATCCGGTGATGAGCTCCTCAGGATCGGCGGCGAAGGCGAGAGAAATCGAGAGAGATCGGAGCGAGAGGAAGAAGGATGAGTTCGGCTTCAAGCAGAGGGGAGATCCGAGAAGGGGAGGAAGAAGTGGTGTTCGAGTCGGGGAAGAGAGGGGTTCGGGCAAACGACATTTTTGGGAAGAAAATAAAAAGAAAAGGAATTTATATAATAAAAATATTTCCTCACTTAAACGGGTATCCCAAACAGGCTTTATCCGAATCCAAAATTGATCCCCTCAAAACCCTCCGTACGAGCTCCAAAAAATTCCCAGAAAGTTTCTAAAAATTCCGGAAAAATTCTATAAGGCTATTTCTGAAATAACCCTATGTATTTAAATTTCCCGAGATCTTACAGAGACATTGTAAGATATGTCAGTACCTGCCTGACATGTCAACGGGTTAAAGCAGAACATCAGAGACCGGGCGGAGTTCTGCAGCCTATCCAGATCCCAGAGTGGAAGTGGGAAGATATATCTATGGACTTCATAGTAGGACTACCCAGAACTATGAATGGATACTATGATGCTATCTGGGTAATAGTGGATAGATTGACCAAGTCTTCTTATTTTCTAGCTATCAGAATACCCTACTCTATCGAACAGCTAGTGCATATGTATGTTAAAGAGGTTATCAGATTGCATGGAGTTCTCAAAACCATAATTTCTGATAAAGATGGTCGCTTTACTTCACACTTCTAGGAGTGTGTTCAGAGAGCTCTTGGCACTAAGCTACGGTTTAACACAGCATTTCATCCTCAAACTGATGAGCAAACAAAACGAGTAAATAAAGTTCTAGAGGATATGCTACAGGCTTGTGCCTTAGATTTCAAAGGGAACTGGGAACTGGCGCCGATACCTATGCTTAGCAGAATTCACATATAATAATAGTTATCAAGCTACTATCAGAATGACACCGTACGAGGCTTTATATGGGAGGAGATATAGATCTCCTATCTGCTGGTATGAAGGTGGTGAAAAGAAAGAAATGAGACTCTAGACAGATCTTATCGAGATCACCACCAAAGCCATTCAGAACATCCGCCAGAGAATAGAAACTGCTCAGAGCCGGCAGAAGAGCTATGCGGATGTGCGTCGTAGACCACTGGAATTTGAGGTTGGGGACTTTGTGTTCCTTAAAGTAGTTCCTATGAAAGGAGTGATGCGGTTTGGAAAGAAAGAAAAGTTGAGACCACGTTATGTGGGGCCATACCTGATCACTAGAAGGGTTGGCAAGGTAGCTTATGAGCTGGAACTATCTTAGGAAATGTCAGCCATCCATAATGTATTCCATGTCTCAATGCTGAAGAAGTATGTTCCTGATGTAAACCAAGTGATTGAGTCACAGACGGTACAGGTTCAGGAGGATCTCAGTTATGAAAGTCGACCTATTCAGATAATAGATCGAGAAGTTAAGAAGCTGAGGAACAAAGAGATACTGTTAGTAAAGTGTTGTGGAAAAGTCAACAGTATGAAGAGGCAACATGGAAACGCGAGGATGATATGAGACAGAAGTACCCACAATTATTCTAAGTTCGAGGATGAACTTTTTATAAGGTATGGGGGATTGTAACACTCATAAATTTCTTCTCTTCCAAAAGAGAAAAAAGAAATAGCCATTAGATGGTGGTAAAACATCACATTGGAAATAGGAAACTATTCATTATATGGAGGTTATGTGTGAAGAGATGCTTCAACTTCCACTTAGTATAAAAGGAAAAGGAAGAGACCAAAAACCTAGTTTGTCATTTCCTCTTCTCCTCCCTAGCCGAAATTCATCTTCTCTTTTTAGTTTTCAGCCAAGAACCATAGGGTTCCAAATTCTAAGTTCTTCAAGAGGAGAATCTAAGAGGGGAGTTTTCACAAGGATTAGTACGCGCGGGAAATGTGACTTGGAGATTAAGGCGTACAAGAGAGGATTGTCTTCCCTACACCCTATACTAGTAAGATCTAACGAAAGGATGTAAGTACGACTCACCTGCAGTATAAGTTGTTTCGATGATACTTGTTGTGATATGTTTTATGCATGTTAAATAAAATACGTATTGTGTTATGTTTTATGCATGTTAAAGAAAATATGTATTGTGTTATGTTTTATGCATGTTAAAGAATATACGTATTGTGTTATGTTTTATGCATGTTAAAGAAGATACATGTTATGATATGTAAGATTCCCTCTGAAGTTGGGATTAAGAGCATATTTAGAGTATCTTGAATTACTTCCTATATAGTTTTGGGGCTAAGAAGCATATTCAAAGTGCCCTAAAGTGCTTCCCTATAAGTGCGGGGGATAAAACGTACATAAGGTGCTTGTTTAAATGACAAGTAAGTGCAAGTATAAGAAAGCAATATGTAAAAGAAAGTATTTTACTTTAAAGTGGCATGTACTGGACACAAGGTCCATGGATGGACTTCTAATCGCCCCTAGGCCCCTAGATTGCCTAGTAGTACCTTAATAGATTCGGGATTAGCTACCTCGGATCTTATTAAGGATGCACGCAAAGTGGTACAATGCTGGGTCCAAGCAAGTGTTAGAGTGTATACTAAAAGCCTAGCTTTTGGTATAAACATTTATCAAGAAATAAGAATCACATTGGTCAAATGTCTACATTTATGATAAATGTAGTTGTTCAATTAATTTATATTATAAATAACATGGTGTGTGGTGCCACACACAGAGGATCATGTTATCAGTATCTTATAAATTATAAACAGTAGCTCACGACCATAATGGAAAGGAACAAACCATTGGAAGGTCGTAGTGTAATTAGGTATTAGTTTATCTTAACTATATAATTACACTAGTACACTTAGAGTGTATTGAGTAGGACCATTTGAGGTCGTTTCTTTTATACTGACTTTATAAAGGAACAAAGACCTCAGTCATTATGGAAGTGTGTACTCTTAATCCTAATATAATAACAAGCACATATATTTGATATTTATTTCTTTAATTTATCAATGGGTGAGATTTAGTTCGATGAATCAATAAACCCGATAAGTTGGGAAATGATATCACTTATAGTGTGTGTTGTTGATTATAGAAGGAAACTGTGTCCTAGAGATACTAGGTTGATAATGTCCCCAAGAGGAGCTCATAAGGATTGTCATGTTAAACCCTGCAGGTGGACTTAGTCCGACATGACGATAAGGTTGAGTGGTACTACTCTTGGACTAAGATATTAATTAAATGAGTTGTCAGTAACTCACTTAATTAGTGGACATTCGATATCTTAAACACAGGGAGACTAACACACTCATAATAAGAAGGAGCTCAAATATGTAATTTGGGATTGGTGCGGTAGTTCAATGATAGTTCTCTAGTGGAATGAATTATCATTGATAAAATTAAGTTGTGTGTTCGGCGAACACGGGATGCTTAATTTTATCGGAGACCAAAACCAATTCCTCCTCTCGGTCCCTATCGTAGCCTCTTATTTATAGAGTTCTATACCCACCTATACCCACCTTCTATACCCACTCAATAGGGGCCGGCCAAGCTAGCTTAGGAACAAGCTAGGGTCGGCCTAGGTATAAGGTAGGGCTGGCCAAATTAAATTAAAAAAGAAATTTAATTTTAATTTTTATTATTATGTGGAAGATATAATTTAAAGAGAATTAAAATTAAAATATCTCTCTTGTAAAAGATCTACAAAAGATTAAAGAAAGAGATTAGATCTCTTTCCTTATTTGTAGATTGGAGAGATGTTTTATTTTCTCTTTAAAAATTATTCACATGTTGATAAAATTAAAATTATAGAAATTTCCTTTTATCAACCATGAAGAGATTTTAAAGAGAAATTTTATTTTCTAAAATTTCCGGAAATAAATTAGGAAGTTTTAATTGTTGATTAAAACTTGTCCAATTTGTTCTCCAATGATGTGGCCGGCCATGAGATTGTAATTTGGGAAATTTTATTTTATTTTTCTCAATTAAATCATGTCAAGGAAATTGAGGAAATTTTATTGTAATTAAATTTCCTAATTTGCCTAGGCCAAGGAATATAAAAGAAGGGGTGAGGGTGCCTTCATGAGACACAACATCTATTATTTCTCTCCCTCTTTTGTTCCTTGGTGTGGCCGGCCATCCTCTCCCTCTCTTCCTCTTGTGGTGGCCGAACCCTTCTCTTCCATTGGAGCTCTTGTGGTGGCCGGATACTACTCGGAGAAGAAGAAGAAGAAGGAGAGAAAGCTAGCATCTCTTGGAGCTTGGTTAGTATTTTGGTTTTCCTCCTTGGTGAAGTTTTCCTTTGTGGCCGAACCTTGCTTGGAGGAGAAGAAGGTGGTTGGTGGTTTCTCATCTCGGTAGATCGTTGCCCACACAACGTCCGAGGTTAGAAGAGGAATACGGTAGAAGATCAAGAGGTTTTTCTATAAGGTATAACTAGTAATTTTTCTTTCCGCATCATGCTAGTTATTTATGGAAATAATACCAAATACAAGAGGCTTACGTTCTAGAATTTCGAATATGTTTTTCGATGTTGTGTTCTTTTGTATTTTCTTTTCCTTGTGATTTGATTGTTCTCTTTGGTTAACCTAAAGTTATTTTAGGAAATTAAATATTAGCTTTCTATAAAAGGTTTTGTCTAGTCGGTGGTGGTTGCTCCCATATCCAAGAAGGCCATGTGCCTCGCCACGTCAGTACTGGGAACCAATTATGGAAATTAATATTTAATGGAATTAATAACTTAAGGCGATTTGGGTCGAACGTGTTAAGTTCCGCAGGAGACCCAAGTCAAAACCTAAAAGAACTAATAAATTAAGTTTTGGATCAAACGTGTTAAGTTCCGCAGGCGATCCAAAATTTAATTTAAAAGAACACATGGTAGCTAGGAAAAGGTTCAGACCTTTGTACAAAATTTTGACAGTGGAACCTATAGGTTTTCCGAGTAGCAACCAACAATTGGTATTCGAGCTAGGTTTTGCCTTCAGTGGTATTAGGCGCATTCTAAATGATAAAATTGCTTAATAGTAGGATGTGCTAACTTTGTGGATGCAGGATCCAACTATTATGACTTTTAGTTATTATGTGTGTGATTGGACCCTTGGACATGTGAAGGGCATTTATCGTGTGTGCATGATTGTATCAAAATACTGTATTTAGTTTTATTAGGATTTTATTTTTGATCTAGATACATGTACATTCCTTTTATGGAATATAGGATCAAAAATGTAAAATTCTATTTATGTCGCGGATCGAATCTTGCAAAGCGTGGAACCTTCTAAGGACCAGAGGCGCAGCGGAACTAGGAGCAAGATGGATGCGACAGCTAGACCCGGTGGCGTTGGCCAAATTTGGCAGCAGCTTGGGATGACAACACACGGAGGACAACCAGAGATAAAAGCCATAATAGTTGAAAATTAGATTTTTCTATTTATTGCTTTTATATTGTGTGTGCATGTTAGTTTACAAGTTTAGTAGGCTAGCATAGTTAAAATTCCTCATTTATAAATAACTAAGTGGGAGAGGGATTTTTAAGTAAATCCCATGGTCTCCATTACTGGTTTGTAAGTGATGCAAACAAGCTTGCGCGTTGGCTCTGAGTGCCTTCCTCCATAACGGATGAGCTTGTTTGCGGATCACTAGAACAGACTTCCATTTTTGGATGACTATAGGAAGTTAATTAAGAGCGTGTGATCTTCCCCAACGGAAGGGGCATAATCTTATTAATGGACTTAGTGTCAAGTAATGGTATACACTTAGACACATCTAATAGTATCCTCCCCATCGGAGTCACTGCTATTATTTGTGTGACCAAATGAAACCAACTATTAATTTGTCATAAAACTAGGTTGACAAGATAATAAAATTAAAGGGTTAAAACCCCTCTTACAAATGATTGATTTTGTATACGTCCACACTAACGTGGCATACAAAATTAACGGTGTTTGAGATAATTTTATTTGTCATAAAGTTACGTTGACAAGATGGTTAATGGGTAAAACCCTCCTCTTACAAATGTTGATTTTGTATACGTCCACACTAACGTGGCATGGAAAATTCACGGTGTTTTGAGGTGTTGGTAAATTTAAATAGTATTGTTAGAGGAATCATTATTATTTTAAATTTAGAGTCTTGACCAAATATTTGATTAAAGATAGACCAACTAATAATTTTATTCGTCATAAAGTAAGGTTGACGAGATAATAAAATTAAATGATAAAATTTCCTCTTTGAATTTGTATACGTCCACACTAACGTGGCATACAAAATTCATGGGGATTTTTAAGGAGTTGGTCTTAACCAAATATTTTTGTGATTCTTAGGAAGATGGTCAATCCCTAGCTGATATACTTTAGGATAGACTTAGTGGTCCCAATTATAATTGATTGGAAATAGAATTTGGACATTAAGGTCCTCTTAGAACTAAGAACAATATAGGTGTATTTTATTCATTAGTTGATACATGTTTAGTGGAGTTATCTACCGGTATCTGGTGTGTAGATATGGGAGCCACTGATCATGTCTGCAATTCATTGCATGACAACTAAATGAAAATAAAAAACACCGTCCACATGGACACTACTGTAAAAGTAGCAGCTGTTGCAGTGGGAGAGGTTTATTCTCTAATAGGAATAAAATTTGGATTATTAAGAATTGTCTTTACATACTAAGTTTAGAAAGAACCTGATTTCAGTTTCTAAACTATTATATAATAGATATTGTGTCTATTTTGATAACAAAGTTGTTATCAAGAAAAATATGCAAGTTATCTATTCTGGTATGTTGGTTGACAATTTATAATCCAATAACTCCCATGATGCAACAAATGGAAATTAATAACACGTCTTCTAACTTAAGAGAAAGCAACCTTCGAAAATGAACCAATTATATCTTTGACATCTAAGGCTAGGTTATATTAACTTAAGTAGGATTCATTGGTAGCTGATGAACTTTTGGGTTCATTAGTAGCGGAAATCTTTCCAACCTGCGAGTCTTACTTGGAAGGAAAATAACCAAGAAGCTTTTAAGTCCGAGGGGTAAGGAGTCAAAGATATGTTGAAAACGGTTCATTCTGATTTGTGTGATCCTATGACTATCCAGACAAGAGGTAGTATTGAATATTTTGTCTATAGACAACTATTCAAGATACAAATAAATTTACTTAATGTACCGCAAGACTAAGTACTTTGATTAGTTCAAAGAGTACAAGGTTGATGCGGAGAAATGTTAAAGTAAAAAGTCACTATGGAAGATCGTAGTGGCAAGTACCTCTTGAGAGATTTTAAGAGTCACTTATCACTGCATCTGGTACACCCCAACAGAATGGTGCAGTAGAAAGAAGGTAAAGGACTCTTATGGAATAATTAGATAGATGATGAGTTATTCAGAAAATTACCAAATTTGTTTTAAGGATAAACTCTGGAAACGAAAGTGAACATAGTACCTTCCAAGTTAGAACTCTCTACTCATATAGAATTGCTGAATAGGTGAAAACCTATTTTGAAGCATATTCGGATTCGGGAAATCCATCACATATGTTATAGAGAGACAATGATAAGTTGGATAGGAGTTCACTTGTTTGTAAGATATCCTAGATAAACAAAAGTAGGTTTATAGTCTTAAAAATCAGAAGGTCATTGTTAGCATCAATGACTGATTTTTAGAAAAGGACTATGAACCACGTGCTTATAAGTAAATTTGTTCTTAAGGAAATAATAAAGGACATGTCTAACCTAGTACCAACTGTACAAGATGAGATACCACAAGAAAACTGCAACACGTATCACAAATGATACACAATTGCAGAAAGTGTCTTGTCATAGTGGGAGGGTTGCAACCTAAAAGATTCATGTTTGGGAGAGTTTTGGACTCGATCACGGAGGACATGAACCGATCTCTGACATATGACGAAGCACTCCAGATAAAGATGCAATATCTTGCAAAAGAGTAATGAATAACGTAAATTAGAATATATGTATTCTAATAAAACTGAAGCTTGTAGAACCACCAAATGGTGTAAAAGCCTTTGGGTATAAAAGGTCTATAATAGGAAAAGAGGATAGACAGGAAGGTAGAAACTTTCAAAGCAAGGTTAGATGAAAAAGGAAACTTTTCACCGGTAGCCATGCTTAAGTCTATCCGGATTCTTTTATCTATTTGGCAAGTGGATGTCAAGACGATTCCTTAATGGAAGTCTTGAAGAAAGCATCCATATAAAGCAACCCGAAGAGTTCATTGCAAAGGGCTAAGAGCATCTTGTGTAAAGCTCAATCATCGGAGGCAAAGCTTCAAGGTCTTGGAATATCCGGTTATCAAAGTAATTCAGACCTATGGATTTATTTAGTAATGCAAGTCTTATGTATACAAAAGGTGTAATGGAAGCGTGGTGGTATTTCTTGTACTATACGGAGATAACATTTTTGGTAGTTGGAAACAATATCAAAATGTTGTCAAGTAAGGGTATGGTTGTCCAAACAAATCGATATAAAGGACTTGGGAGAATGAATATATTCTTGAGATCAAAGTAATAAGGATCGCAAAAGAATATTTTACTTATCCCAAGCTTCATACATCGGAAAATTCTTGCTCGTTTAAAGCATGCAAAACTCCAAGAAAGGTTTCTTATCTTTTCAGATGGAGTAACTTTATCTAAAGATATGTCTCTATAGACATCAAAGGAGATAAAGGAAATAAAGGCGATTCTTTATTCGACTGTCGGAAGCCTAATAAATGCTATGCACGAGATAAGAAACTGTGCCAAGGCATAGTTGGCGAATATCAAAATAACTCTGACGAAGATGGACCAGCAAAAGCATATATTGAAGTACCTTAGAGGCACTAGAGATTATATGCTAGCTTACAAGGCGATTAATTTGGTCCTTGTGGGTTGCATGGATTTTGACTTCCAATCGGATAGGGACAATAATAAGTTAACCTCGGGTTTTGTATTTACTTTAGGAGGTAAAGTCATAACTATGGAAGAGTGATAAACATAGGTGCTTTTCGGACTCCACCATAGAAGCTTAGTATATGGCAAGCCTCGAGGTAGCTAAAAGTTGAATGACTCAATAATCTCAAGATAAACTTAGATATGATTTGGTTTGTCCAAAGATTATTACAATTTATTGTAATAATATTGGTGCAGTAGCAAACTCGAAGAAACCATAAGTCTATAAAGGCAAGAAAACACAATAGAGCGCAAGTACCACCCAATACGAGAAATCGTATAAACGAGGAGAAGTTGTTGCTACCTAGATTGCATCAGGTGATGACCTATAGATCCTTCCACCGAGGTCCTTAAGGCAAGAGCTTTTGATGGACATGTTGAAGGGTTAGGAATCAGATGTATGGCAGCAGATATAGCAGCTTAGTCTTTTAGTATAAGTGGGAGATTGTTAGAGTGTATACTAAAAGCCTAGCTTTTGGTATAAACATTTATCAAGAAATAAGAATCACATTGGTCAAATGTCTACATTTATGATAAATGTAGTTGTTCAATTAATTTATATTATAGATAACATGGTGTGTGGTGCCACACACAGAGGATCATGTTATCAGTATCTTATAAATTATAAACAGTAGCTCACGACCATAATGGAAAGGAACAAACCATTGGAAGGTCGTAGTGTAATTAGGTATCAGTTTATCTTGGCTGTATAATTACACTAGTACACTCAGAGTGTATTGAGTAGGACCATTTGAGGTCGTTCCTTTTATACTGACTTTATAAAGGAACAAAGACCTCAGTTATTATGGAAGTGTGTGCTCTTAATCCTAATATAATAACAAGCACATATATTTGATATTTATTTCTTTAATTTATCAATGGGTGAGATTTAGTTCGATGAATCAATAAACTCGATAAGTTGGGAAATGGTATCACTTATAGTGTGTGTTGTTGATTATAGAAGGAAACTGTGTCCTAGAGATACTAGGTTGATAATGTCCCCAAGAGGAGCTCATAAGGATTGCCATGTTAAACCCTGCAGGTGGACTTAGTCCGACATGACGATAAGGTTGAGTGGTACTACTCTTGGACTTAGATATTAATTAAATAAGTTGTCAGTAACTCACTTAATTAGTGGACATTCGATATCTTAAACACAGGGAGACTAACACACTCATAATAAGAAGGAGCCCAAAAATGTAATTTGGGATTGGTGCGGTAGTTCAATGATAGTTCTCTAGTGGAATGAATTATCATTGATAAAATTAAGTTGTGTGTTCGGGGCGAACACGGGATCGAGACCAAAACCAATTCCTCCTCTCGGTCCCTATCGTAGCCTCTTATTTATAGAGTTCTATACCCACCTATATCCACCTTCTATACCCACCCAATAGGGGCCGGCCAAGCTAGCTTGGGAAAGCCTAGGTATAAAATTGGGTGGCCGGCCCTAGCTTGAACCCAAGCTA
The DNA here is from genome assembly GCF_018446385.1 of Zingiber officinale. Lineage (NCBI taxonomy): Eukaryota > Viridiplantae > Streptophyta > Magnoliopsida > Zingiberales > Zingiberaceae > Zingiber > Zingiber officinale. The sequence goes on along the minus strand of NC_056005.1, from coordinate 40,036,807 downwards.
GTGGGGCCGGCCAAATTAAATTAAAAAAGAAATTTAATTTTAATTTTTATTATTATGTGGAAGATATAATTTAAAGAGAATTAAAATTAAAATATCTCTCTTGTAAAAGATCTACAAAAGATTAAAGAAAGAGATTAGATCTCTTTCCTTATTTGTAGATTGGAGAGATATTTTATTTTCTCTTTAAAAATTATTCACATCTTGATAAAATTAAAATTATAGAAATTTCCTTTTATCAACCATGAAGAGATTTTAAAGAGAAATTTTATTTTTTAAAATTTCCGGAAACAAATTAGGAAGTTTTAATTGTTGATTAAAACTTGTCCAATTTGTTCTCCAATGATGTGGCCGGCCATGAGATTGTAATTTGAGAAATTTTATTTTATTTTTCTCAATTAAATCATGTCAAGGAAATTGAGGAAATTTTATTGTAATTAAATTTCCTAATTTGCCTAGGCCAAGGAATATAAAAGAAGGGGTGAGGGTGCCTTCATGAGAGACAACTCTTATTATTTCTCTCCCTCTTTTGTTCCTTGGTGTGGCCGACCATCCTCTCCCTCTCTTCCTCTTGTGGTGGCCGAATCTCCCTCTTTCATTGGAGCTCTTGTGGTGGCCGGATACTACTTGGAGAAGAAGAAGAAGAAGGAGAGAAAGCTAGCATCTCTTGGAGCTTGGTTAGTATTTTGGTTTTCCTCCTTGGTAAAGTTTTTCCTTTGTGGCCAAACCTTGCTTGGAGGAGAAGAAGGTGGTTGGTGGTTTCTCATCTCGGAAGATCGTTGCCCACACAACGTTCGAGGTTAGAAGAGGAATACGGTAGAAGATCAAGAGGTTTTTCTACAAGGTATAACTAGTAATTTTTCTTTCCGCATCATGCTAGTTATTTATGGAAATAATACCAAATACAAGAGGCTTACGTTCTAGAATTTCGAATATGTTTTTCGATGTTGTGTTCTTTTGTATTTTCTTTTCCTTGTGATTTGATTGTTCTCTTTGGTTAACCTAAAGTTATTTTAGGAAATTAAATATTAGCTTTCTATAAAAGGTTTTGTCTAGTCGGTGGTGGTTGCTCCCATATCCAAGAAGGTCATGTGCCTCGCCACGTCAGTACTGGGAACCAATTATGGAAATTAATATTTAATGGAATTAATAACTTAAGGCGATTTGGGTCGAACGTGTTAAGTTCCGCAGGAGACCCAAGTCAAAACCTAAAAGAACTAATAAATTAAGTTTTGGATCAAACGTGTTAAGTTCCGCAGGCGATCCAAAATTTAATTTAAAAGAACACATGGTAGCTAGGAAAAGGTTCAAACCTTTGTACAAAATTTTTGTACAGTGGAACCTATAGGTTTTCCGAGTAGCAACCAACAGCAAGTTTATTATTATTTTCACTAGTTATGTAATATAAAGTTTTCAAACTTCGTTGTTTGTCTTAGTAGAAGCCTTCTTAAGTTTGAGAACTTGAGTTATGAAGTGTAGCATGGACGAACTCCATAGTATGGATGGACTTATGTTTCCATTACATATTTACATTGCTAGCATAATTTTAAGTTGATGTTTTGTATGATAAATCTATTCAAAAATGCATGTCATGTATATATTTCTAAATTATGTGTTTTAGCGTGAATTCCTATCAAGTGCGAGTTTTGTGTTCTTTCCAAGTAGTTTTGAAAAGTATATTCTTGTTTTAATGCTTGTTTTGTGAGTAGATGGTACTTACTAAGCATTCGCTTATGGATTTACATTTTCTTATAATGCAGATACAGGTAAAGGAAAGCTTGAGTAGGAGGAGGCAGCAGGAGCGGTGTTTTATGTGTGTGTGACGGAACAGTGGAAGGAGATCTGGGAACTTGTTATTGTATGGAGTATGTTAGAACTTGATGCTAAAGTATTTTCTTCTCTCCGCTCTACATGAAATACTATCACTAGTTGCTTAGGATGAATTTATCAGTTTGACAGTAATTAGAGTGGCAAAGATAAGTGTAAAGGGGAGAACAACCCCTTTTTGTAGAGCAAGGTGTGACCCACACACGGCCCATGACACGGTCGTGTTGATTCACACGACCTCAGGCCTCTTCCTTTTGGCCAAGGTGACACGACCGTGTATATTCACACGGTCATGCACCTCTTCCTCTCAGTTAAAGGGGCACGATCGTGTATATTCACACGGTCGTGCACCTCTTCCTCTCGGCCAAGGGGACACGGCCGTGTGTATTCACATGGCCATCCACCTCTTCCTCTCGGCCAAGGGGGCACGACCGTGTGACCCTCACATGGTCGTGCCTTGTGTCAGCCGGGAATACCTTATACGACCGTGTGGCACACACGACCGTGCCAAATTGTGGCCTCGGCAAGGCTACACGGTCGGTCATCGCCACACGACCATGTCTTGCTCCTTCTCGGGCAAGGCTACACGGCCAGTTAGGACCACATGACCTAGACCCACTAGAAGCTTTAGACTCCCTTCCAGCTTTGCTTGGCTCTAAATCACGTCCTATCAGTCGAAACAAGTTTAGAGTAGATCTCTGGACTGAACAGTATATAATATGTAAGAATGTCAAATTTAGATATGAAAAGAGTAACGTCTGACAGGATAGGTAAGGGTAGGAAGGGCGGGCTTTACAGAAGTCCTAACTAGAGGTTAGGCAAGGGTAAGACTAACAAGAAGGTTGACAGAAGAAGAAAATCTAAGTGGATCAATATTAACTGGATACTTAGTGTGAAAGTCCTGGTAAGTGAAGCTAGATAGTTGAAAAATCTTGGTGAGTGAAGGCAGGTGAAAATACTAGTGAGTGAAGCTAGGTGATGGAAAGTCCTGATGAGTGAAGTCAGACAGTTAAAAAATCCTGGTGAGTGAAGCTAGGTGAAAATTCTAGTGAGTGAAGTTAAGTGATGGAAAGTCCTAGTGAGTGAAGTCAGACAGATGGAAAATACTAATGAGTGAAGCCAAGTAAAAAAGTCCTAGTGAGTAAAACTAGACAGATGGAAATCCAAGTGAATGAAGCTAGGTAATGAAAAGTCCTGGTGAGTGAAACCAGGGGAAAAGCCTTAGTGAGTCAAGCTAGGCAGTGAGAGAGTCCTAGTGAGTAAAATCAGATAGTTAAAAGTCCAAGTGGGTCAAAGTTGACCAGACATCTGGTGTATGATAAGTCTAAGTAGGTTAAGGTTGATCGGATACTTGGCACATAGAGAAAAGTCCAAGTGGGTCAAAGGATTGACCAAACACTTGACATGAGGAGAAAAGTCCAAGTGGGTCAAAGAATTGATCGGACACTTGGTGAAGAAGTTGTAGGGGATCTTGTGGTCGGCTAGAAGGGGGGTTGAATGGATGGTGCCCCTAAATCGATAGCTCTTCCTACGTATGTTATCTTGCGCAATGGAATAATACAAAACAAACAAGTTAAACATTAAAGGAAATACAAAGACAAAGAAAAAAAAGGTAAACCAATACACGTTGATGTAACGTGGTTTGGAAATAGCTTACTCCTACTCCACGGTTGTCTGTAAGGTGGGCAATCCCTCAACCCGTCGGTGGATTAGTCCTCGAAAACTTCAGCTAGCTCAAACCTCCTTGTGGGTGGAGAAACCTCACCGCAAACTTACCAAGACCTCTTCGACACAAGGGAAATCTTGAGCACTAGTAGACTACTAATTAGACTTTAACCAAGTCCAATTTCGTCAACTTCAACCAAGCTCCCAAGGCTTAGTTATATAGGTTGTGGGTTAGAAAACCCCTCCTGCCAGTCTACTGGTGAAAGTGCCAGTCGATTGCCCTCTATGGAGATTCGACCATTACATCCCAACGGCTCAATACCAGTTGACTGGTAAAAGTACCAGTTAACTGCTCCACATTGGCCGAGCGAATAGAAGCATTTTGTTCGCTCCTAGTTAACTGCCCAGTTGACTACACCAGTCGACTGATGAAACCTTCAGTCAACTGGTACCCGAGTACAATCTCTCAGCACTCAGACCCTCACCCTTGCGACTCACTTGATGTTTCTTTCCAACCTTGACCTCCTTGCTTTCAAGCCAACTTTCTTTGGCTCTCGTCCCTCGGATGCATCCAAGCCCGCAGCTCATCCCAATGTCATCTTTCGCGTATGCCTCGAAGTCGCTTCCCTCAGCCCTTGTCCTTGCTACCTTGTCCACGGTCCCTCGGATGCTCCATCCTTCACCGGACCCGAAGCTATCAACCTGAGTCATATGTGTATCCTGGAAACCTAAACACTCACATACACATATCAAATAATAAGGGTGAACCTAACTTAAATCCTTTGCCCAAACACCAAAACACATGATCACACGGACCATTTGGATTGCTCCAACAATCTCCTCCTTTTTGATGTTTGGCAATATATTTAAGTTAGGAAAAACAAATAGTAAGTAAACATGCTAAAAACAATGGACTTACGATGTCAAGGCTACACACTTGAATTTACATCGCCGAATGGACTTACGTTGCCAAGGCTACACACTTGGACTTACACCGCCGAATGGACTTACGTTGCTAAGGCTACACACTTGGACTTACACTGCCGAATGGACTTAGGTTGCCAAGGCTACACACTTGGACTTACACTGCCAAAAGATAAATAATGCAACATGCATTGGAACTTATCCCAAGGCTCCCCCTACACTTAAGCTCCCCATTGAGCTAGGAATTTTACCACAGGGCTATTTAAGAACTTATCACAAGGCTCTGCCTACACCTATGCTCTCCATTGAGCTAGGATTTTACCATAGTAATTTTTAAGAACCTATCACAAGGCCCCCCTACGCAAAGGCACTAAGGTATTCCCAACTAAACCTTACTTCTCCCCCTTTGCCTAACATCCAAAAAACTTTCCAACAATATCCCAATTGTTGAAAACTTGATCACTAAACTGATCCTAAACTCGTGTATTTATCCCCCATGGATCTCATACATCTACACGAGCTGACTCGATCATAATCAGTGCTGAAATACAGTTTCAGACTGGTATCAATCGACTGCAAGAAATACTAGTCGACTGCCCTTATCGAAATAAATCCACAGAACCATTCTGTGTTTGATACACACTATACCAATCGACTGGTAACTGTACCAGTTGACTGGCACCCTGATTTTAGCCTAATCAGCATTTTGAACTCAATTTCATAAATGCGCCAATAATTACATAGACCTTAAAAAATCCTCAAATTTTATGGAGAGGTCTGTTTTACCCATGCTTATTTTGAAAAAATATATTCAAAAATGTATCTATCACCAATCCCAAGATTGACATAAAACTCAAAAATAGCTAAATGGTTCAATTGAGACTTGACCTAAAGTCCTAGTTTTGACTTCATTTTGATGTATTTGCTCATACCAACCCACAATGCATCCATAGCATTGGTTTATATGGCATCTATACATCAAAAATCAATTATCATGTAATATAACACCCAATGTCATATTTTCTTGCATGAAACATAACCCATGTGTGTCAATTCCCTAAGGTTGAGACTCAAATCCATCTCTAAACTATTTGGCACACTCCATGACCCAACCTAGACTTCTAAGTAAAATACACTTGAGATTCATTTGACATGGGCCCCAATTTGACTCTTTGAGCTCCTCTAAAGCTCTTAACCTTAGTCACCTCCCTAGGTGGCTCACCCATAATTGCAAGGCCACATCGATGCACCTCCGGTGACACTTGACCTACAAACTTGACCTTTTTAACTTTGAACACCTTGCCCTTGGTTAACTTCTTCTTCCCATTAAATGACTTTCTCTTGCCATTTATTGGCTTCTCCTTGCTATAGTCATATGCAACCCTAGCATAAGACTTTCCCTTAGCATTGGAGACACTAGATCGGTATCCCAAACTCGATCTATCATTGTAAGGTCTTTGACTACCCAACACCATATCTAAACCCTTAGATCCAACATTGAATCTTTCTAGGGTTTTCTCCAACTTGTCAAGCTTTGCCTTCAAAGCTTGATTTTCTCTTTCTAGGTTCCTAAACCTAGAGTCAACATGTTTACCATGAGCATTCCTAGACCTACCCTTTCTAGGCATGTGTCTCCCCTTCTTGGGATTAATGCCTAGGTTCTCTTTAGATCTATCATGCCTAGGTTTATCATGAATAATTTTCTTAGGGTTATGATCGACAGTTACCCTACTCCTATCATGATATCTAAAACTAAAATTTTTCATTGCTACATAATGATAATCATTATTTTTCCTAACATGCATGAGAATATAAGAATTTGAATTACATTTCAAGTTAGGGTATACGTCCCTTACCCATGAAGCACCCCCTCGACTTGGGCTCCTCTTCTTCTTCTTCCATTTCTTCAATTGCGCTAGCTTCTTGATCTCTCTCTTCTTGGGCATTTGGTATGGTAGCGGCCCTTCTCCCCACATATGAAGCATATGATGCACATTCTCCTCTTTTGGGCTTCTTCATTCCTACACCCCATATTAGTATTTAAAATAACTTGATTGAGTTTAGGAGTTACCTTTTTTTTACCCAATGGACACCTACTCTTGTAGTGTCCCTTCTCATTGCACCCAAAGTAAATTATGTGGTCTTTTGACTTCACTTCGGTGGAGGTGCTTGCTAGGTTAACTACTTCCAAGACCTCTTCTTTATCCTCTTCACTTGTCTTGGATTTTTCTTCAATCCTTAAGGATGTAGATGATGCCTCATCTTCCTCGTCCACACTTGTGGATGAACTTTATGTTGGTTGCTACTCGGAAAGCCTAGAGGTTCCACTGTACAAAAATTTTGTACAAAGGTCTGAACCTTTTCCTAGCTACCATGTGTTCTTTTAAATTAAATTTTGGATCGCCTGTGGAACTTAACACGTTTTATCCAAAACTTAATCTATTTGTTCTTTTAGGTTTTGACTTGGATCTCCTGCGGAACTTAACACGTTCAACCCAAATCACCTTAAGTTATTAATTCCATTAAATATTAATTTCCATAATTGGTTCCCAGTATTGACTTCTTGGATATGGGAGAAACCACCACCGACTAGACAAAACTTTTTATAGAAATCTAATATTTAATTTCCTAAAATAACTTTAGGTTAAACGAAAAGAACAATCAAATCACAAGGAAAAATAAAACAAAAGAACACAACTTCGAAAAATATATTCGAAATACTAAAACGTAAGCCTCTTGTATTTGGTATTATTTCCATAAATAACTAGTATGATGCGGAAAAGGAAAAACTACTAGTTATACCTTCTAGAAAGACCTCTTGATCTTCTACCGTATTCCTCTTCTAACCTCGGACGTTGTGTGGGCAACGATCTTCCGAGATGAGAAAACCACCAACCACCTTCTTCTCCTCTTAGCTAGGTTCGGCCACAAAGAAGCTTTACCAAGGATGAAGAACAAAATACCAACCAAGCTCCAAGAGACGCAAGCTTTCTCTCCTTCTTCTTCTTCTTCTCCAAGTAGTATCCGGCCGCCGCAAGAGCTCCAAGGGGAGAGAGAGGTTCGGCCACCACAAGAGGAAGAGAGGGAGAGGATGATGATGATGGCCGGCCACACCAAGGAACAAAAGAGGGAGAGAAATAATAGAGGTTGTTCACCATGAAGGTACCCCTACCCCTTCTTTTATATTCCTTGGCTTTGGTAAATAAGGAAATTTATTTATAATAAAATTTCCTTAACTTTCCTTGACAACAATTAATTAAGAAAAAATTAAATAAATTTTCCTAATTAATTGAATGTGGCCGGCCACCTCATGTAGAGCAAATAGGATAATTTTAATCAACAAATAAAACTTTCTTTTTTGTCTTTGGAAATTTTTAAAAAATAAAATTTTCTTTTAAAATCCCTTCATGGTTAATAAAAAAAAATTTCTATAATTTTAATTTTCAACATGTGAATAATTTTTCAGAGAGAAAATAAAATATCTTTCCAATCTACAAATAAAGAAAGAGATCTAATCTCTTTCTTTTAATCTTTTGTAGATCTTTTAAAGAGAGATATTTTAATTTTAATTCTCTTTAATAAATTATATCTTCCACATAATAAAAAATTAAAATTAAAATTCTTTTTAATTTAATGGTGGTCGGCCACCTAAGCTTGGGTTCAAGCTAGGGTCGGCCACCCATGAACCATGCTTAGGCCGGCCCTAGCTTGAATCCAAGCTAGCTTGGCTGGCCCCTTTAGGTGGGTATAGGTGGGTATAGTACTCTATAAATAAGAGGCTACGATAGGGACCGAGAGGAGGAATTGGTTTTGGTCTCCCGATAAAATTAAGCATCCCGTGTTCGCCCCGAACACACAACTTAATTTTATCAATAATAATTCATTCCACTAGAGAACTATTATTGAACTACCGCACCAATCCCAAATTACATTTTTGGGCTCCTTCTTATTATGAGTGTGTTAGTCTCCCTGTGTTTAAGATATCGAATGTCCACTAATTAAGTGAGTTACTGACAACTCATTTAATTAATATCTTAGTCCAAGAGTAGTACCACTCAACCTTATCATCATGTCGGACTAAGTCCACCTGCAGGGTTTAACATGACAATCCTTATGAGCTCCTCTTGAGGACATTATCAACCTAGTATCTCTAGGACACAGTTTCCTTCTATAATCAACAACACACACTATAAGTGATATCATTTCCCAACTTATCGGGCTTATTGATTCATCGAACTAAATCTCACCCATTGATAAATTAAAGAAATAAATATCAAATATATGTGCTTGTTATTATATTAGGATTAAGAGCACACACTTCCATAATAACCGAGGTCTTTGTTTCTTTATAAAGTCAGTATAAAAGAAACGACCTCAAATGGTCTTACTCAATACACTCTAAGTGTACTAGTGTAATTATACAGTCAAGATAAACTGATACCTAATTACACTACAACCTTCTAATGGTTTGTTCCTTTCCATTTTGGTCGTGAGCTACTGTTTATAATTTATAAGGTACTGATAACATCATCTTCTGCATGTGGCACCACATACTATGTTATCTACAGTATAAATTAATTGAACAACTACAACTAAATGTAGACAATTTGACCAAATGTGATTCTTTATTCATAATGAATGTTTACAAAGCTTAGGCTTTCAGTATACAACCCTCCCACTACGACGAGGCACTGTCTGTGGTTGTGTATCATGTGTGACACGTGTTGCAGTCTCTTGTGGTACTTTATCTTGTACTGTTGGTACTAAAGTAGACGTGTCCTCTCTTAATTCTTCTAAAACAACTTTACTACTGGGCTTGTGATCCATTATATAGTCTTCTTCTAAAAACTGGGCATTGGTGCTAACAATGACCTTCTGGTCTTTAGGACTATAAAATAAACCACCGTTCGTTCCTTTAGGATATCCTACAAACACGCGAACTTCTGTACGAGATTCTAACTTATCAGCATCTGGTTTCAGCACAGTGTGGACTACCCCAATCGAATATGTCTTAGACGGGTTTTCGCCATTCCACAATTCTATGGAGTAGAAGAAACCGATTTAGAAGGTACTAAGTTCGAACATGCATCACTTTGTGAGCATATCCCCAAACGAATTTGTAATCAATAACTCATCATCGATCTAACCATCTCCATAAGAGTCCTATTCCTTCGCTCGCCACACCATTCCTGCTAGTGTAAACCACCGACATTGGGATTGAATCTCCTACCCGATAAGTAATTCCTAAACTCTCCTAAGAGGTATTCGCCACCATGATCGTAGTGTCTTGATACTTTTACCTAGTCGTTTCTCCACATCAGCCTTGTATTCTTTGAACTTATCAAAGCACTCGGACTTGCGGCGCATTAGGTAAATGTATCCATATCTTGAATAATCATCTATGAAAGAGACAAAATATTCAAAACCTTCTCTTGCCTGGACAGACATAGGACCACACAAATCAAAGTGAACTAACTCTAACACTTCTTTGGCTCTATACCCCTTGGCCTTGAACGGCCTCTTGGTCATTTTACCTTCCAAGCAGGATTCACAAGTTGGAAAATTTTCCAACTCAAATGAACCCAAAAGTCCATCGGCTATAAGCCTCTGAATCCTACTTAAGTTAATATGACCAAGCCTTAGATGCCAAAGATATGCTTGGTTCATTCCCGAAGGTTCTTTTCTTTTATTTGAGTTAGAAGATGAGTTATAAATTTTCATGTTTTTCTTTGTGGAAGAAATTAGATTTAAAGTATACAAATTGCCAACTAATGTACCAGAACATATAATCACTTTATTTCTCTTAATAACTACATCGTTACTGAATGAAACTGAATATCCATCTAAAAACAGTTTAGAAACTGAAATTAAATTCTTTCTAAAACTGGGTACATAAAGACAATTTCTTAAAACCAAATTTTTATTTCTACTAAAAGATAAGTAGACGTCTCCCATCGCAACAATCGCCACCTTAGTAGCATTGCCCATGTAGACGGTAATTTCTCCTTCAGATAGTCGTGGTTTCCTGGAACCCCCGCAAGGAATTGCAGACATGATCGGTGGCTCACGATTCTACACACTGCTGGTAGATAACACCGCTAAACATGTTTCAACAACTAGAGCATGAGATATACCTTTGTTTTGGTTCCTACGAGGGTCCACCTTCCAATGTCTCGGCTGCTTGCAGTGCCCTTCGACTTCTTCATTCCATCTTTAAATCCCGTACTCGAGACTTATTCACTTTCTTTGCCGAACCGACTTGTTTCTTCTTCTTCTTTTCCGCTTAGAAGTAGAACCATTTTCAATATAGTGAATTTGAGCATTGTGACGAAATAATCCTTCTGCTGCAAGCTCTGTCAGGAGTTCCGCCAATGAATATACCCTTTTCTTCATATTGTAATTCAGGTGGAATTGCTCAAAACTTCTAGGTAGTGTTTGGAGGATCATATCGATCCGGGTTTCCCATCAATTTCTCCTCCAAGGATCAGATTTTGTTTAGATAAGCCATCATTTTAGGATATGATCCTCACCCTCTTGCATGGTGGTGTCATTATCTTTCTCATGGCTTTGCCAGAAGCCCATCCCGATGACGAGTTCTTTGAGATTGTTCATAATATCATAAGTCGTTGGTAAATCTTGATGTCGATGTTGCAATACATTTGACATTGAAGCCAAAATGTAACACCGCCCATCTCTCATTTTACCCATTTCCTATGATATTCAATCTCCTCTGAGTAGATTCACCAAGAAGTGCTTCGTGGCAAGCCTCAATCAAGACAAATTTATAGCCTTGAGGAAGAACAATGTCCAGTTTCTTTCCAATCTATGTAATTTGGTCCAAGAAGTCTATTCATTTAGTATGATGGACAGTGGGTTGAAAGTCATCCTAAGAATCACAAATAACTTTTGGTCAGAACTCTAAATTTAGAATAATATTGATTCCTCAAACAATACTATTTTAAATTAACCAACACCTCAAAGCACCGTGAATTGTGTATGCCACGTTAGTGTGGACGTATACAAATTCAACATTTGTTAAAGGAGGGTTTTAACCCATTAATTTTATTATCTTGTCAACCTAACTTTTTGACAAATAAAATTAATAGTTGGTGTCTTTTGGTTACACAAATAATAGCAGTGACTCCGATGGGGAGGATACTATTAGATGTGTCTAAGTGTATACCATTACTTGACACTAAGTCCATTAATAAGATTATGCCCCTTCCGTTGGGGAAGATCACACGCTCTTAATTAACTTTCTATAGTCATCCAAAAATGGAAGTCTGTTCTAGTGATCCACAAACAAGCTCATCCGTTATAGAGGAAGGCACTCAGAGCCAACGCGCAAGCTTGTTTGCATCACTTACAAACTAGTAATGGAGACCATGGGATTTATTTAAAATCTCTCTCCCACTTAGTTATTTATAAACGAGGAATTTTAACTATGCTAGCCTACTGGTCATGTATACTAACATACACACACAGCACAATATAAAAGCAATAAACAGAAAATCTAATTTTCAACTATTATGGCTTTTAGCTATAGTTGTCCTCCGTGTGTTGTCATCCCAAGCTGCTGCCATATTTGGCCACCGCCACCGGGTCTAGCTGTCGCATCCATCTTGCTCCTAGTTCCGCTGCGCCTCTGGTCCTTAGAAGGTTCCACGCTTTGCAAGATTTGATCCGCGACATAAATAGAATTTTACATTTTTGATCTTATATTCCATAAAAGGAATGTACATGTATCTAGATCAAAAATAAAATTCTAATAAAACTAAATACAGCTCCTGCTGTATTTTAATACAATCATGCACACACATATAAATGCCCTTGACATGTCCAAGGGTCCAATCACACACATAATAACTAAAAGCCATAATAGTTGGATCCTGCATCCACAAAGTTAGCGCATCCTACTATTAACCTACCTAAATTATGTATGACATGTGCATAATTAAACAAATACCAAATACACAGAGGCAAAGCCCTAGCTCTGATACCAATTGTTGGTTGCTACTCGGAAATTCTAGAGGTTCCACTGTACAAAAATTTTGTACAAACGTCTGAACCTTTTCCTAGCTACCATGTGTTCTTTTAAATTAAATTTTGGATCGCCTGCGGAACTTAATACGTTTGATCCAAAACTTAATCTATTTGTTCTTTTAGGTTTTGACTTGGATCTCCTGCGGAACTTAACACATTCGACCCAAATCACCTTAAGTTATTAATTCCATTAAATATTAATTTCCATAATTGGTTCCCAGTACTGACGTGGCGAGGCACATGGCCTTCTTGGATATGGGAGCAACCACCACCGACTAGACAAAACCTTTTATAGAAATCTAATATTTAATTTCCTAAAATAACTTTAGGTTAACCGAAAAGAACAATCAAATCACAAGGAAAAATAAAACAAAAGAACACAACTTCGAAAAACATATTCGAAATACTAGAACGTAAGCCTCTTGTATTTGGTATTATTTCCATAAATAACTAGTATGATGCGGAAAAGGAAAAACTACTAGTTATACCTTCTAGAAAGACCTCTTGATCTTCTACCGTATTCCTCTTCTAACCTCGGACGTTGTGTGGGCAACGATCTTCCGAGATGAGAAAACCACCAACCACCTTCTTCTCCTCCTAGCTAGGTTCGGCCACAAAGAAGCTTCACCAAGGATGAAGAACAAAATACCAACCAAGCTCCAAGAGACGCAAACTTTCTCTCCTTCTTCTTCTTCTTCTCCAAGTAGTATCCGGCCGCCGCAAGAGCTCCAAGGGGAGAGAGAGGTTCGGCCACCACAAGAGGAAGAGAGGGAGAGGATGATGATGATGGCCGGCCACACCAAGGAATAAAAGAGGGAGAGAAATAATAGAGGTTGTTCACCATGAAGGCACCCCTACCCCTTCTTTTATATTCCTTGGCTTTGGTAAATAAAGAAATTTATTTATAATAAAATTTCCTTAACTTTCCTTGACAACAATTAATTAAGAAAAAATTAAATAAATTTTCCTAATTAATTGTATGTGGCCAGCCACCTCATGTAGAGCAAATAGGATAATTTTAATCAACAATTAAAACTTCCTTTTTTGTCTTTGGAAATTTTTAAAAAATAAAATTTCCTTTTAAAATCCCTACATGGTTGATAAAAAAAAATTTCTATAATTTTAATTTTCAACATGTGAATAATTTTTCAGAGAGAAAATAAAATATCTTTCCAATCTACAAATAAGGAAAGAGATCTAATCTCTTTCTTTTAATCTTTTGTAGATCTTTTAAAGAGAGATATTTTAATTTTAATTCTCTGTAATAAATTATATCTTTCATATAATAAAAAATTAAAATTAAAATTCTTTTTAATTTAATGGGGGCCGGCCACCTAAGCTTGGGTTCTGCTATGGCCCACCCATGAACTAAGGTCTTGGTCTTAGCTTGAACCACAAGCTAGGCTTACCCCCCTTCTCTCATGGGTATGAAGGTGGGTATAGGTGGGTATAGTACTTATAAATAAGAGGCTATGATAGGGACCGAGAGGAGGAATTGGTTTCTCCCGATAAATAAGCATCCCGTGTTCGCCCAACACACAACTTAATTTTATCAATAATAATTCATTCCACTAGAGAACTATTATTGAACTACCGCACCAATCCCAAATTACATTTTTGGGCTCCTTCTTATTATGAGTGTGTTAGTCTCCCTGTGTTTAAGATATCGAATGTCCACTAATTAAGTGAGTTACTGACAACTCATTTAATTAATATCTTAGTCCAAGAGTAGTACCACTCAACCTTATCATCATGTCGGACTAAGTCCACCTGCAGGGTTTAACATGACAATCCTTATGAGCTCCTCTTGAGGACATTATCAACCTAGTATCTCTAGGACACAGTTTCCTTCTATAATCAACAACACACACTATAAGTGATATCATTTCCCAACTTATCGGGCTTATTGATTCATCGAACTAAATCTCACCCATTGATAAATTAAAGAAATAAATATCAAATATATGTGCTTGTTATTATATTAGGATTAAGAGCACACACTTCCATAATAACCGAGGTCTTTGTTTCTTTATAAAGTCAGTATAAAAGAAACGATCTCAAATGGTCCTACTCAATACACTCTAAGTGTACTAGTGTAATTATACAGTCAAGATAAACTGATACCTAATTACATTACGACCTTCTAATGGTTTGTTCCTTTCCATTTTGGTCGTGAGCTACTGTTTATAATTTATAAGGTACTGATAACATCATCTTCTGCATGTGGCACCACATACTATGTTATCTACAGTATAAATTAATTGAACAACTACAACTAAATGTAGATAATTTGACCAAATGTGATTCTTTATTCATAATGAATGTTTACGAAGCTTAGGCTTTCAGTATACACTCCAACACTTTATTCATCTTTCTCCTCCTTGGAAGTTGAGCATGAATTAACTTCTGGTTGCTCCTCCTCTACTTGAGCCACTTCTTCCTTTTCTTCGGATTTTCTTTCTTCTTGTGTAGCATGAGTTCTTCTCCTAGAACCATCTTTACCTTTCTCTACAACACGTGGACATTCTTGTATTCACCTACATGATTTATCACATTAGAAGGTAAAAGTTCAATCAAAATTGATATTACGTTTGAATTTGCCTCCGATCGTGTGGTTTGCTCCTCCGTCCAATGTTGTGGTCGGAGTCTCTTTCCTTTATTGTCTCTTAGGACTTCAACTGGTTACTCGATGACCATCATTGTATCCCAATCCGTCTCGAGGAAGTTCTTCATCTTCACTATACAAAAGGTGACGTGCCATAAACTTCCTCCTTCAAACTTTGACGGATCTATCAAGCCGGTCATCTTTGCTTCCTTGGCGGTTAGTCCAATGGAGAGTGACCTCACTCTGATATCACTTGTTGGAGATCTTGCAGCCAGCTAGAAGGGGGGTTGAATGGACGGCACCCCCCAATCGATAACTCTTCCTATGTATGTTAGCTTGCGCAGTAGAATAATACAAAACAAACAAGCTAAACACTAAAGGAAATACAAAGACTAAGAAAGAAAAGGCAAACCAATACACGTCGATATAACATGGTTCAGAGATAGCTTGCTCCTACTCCACGGTTGTCCGTAAGGTGAACGATCCCTCAATCCGTCGATGGATTAGTCCTCGAAAACTCCGGATAGCTCAAACCTCCTTGTGGGTGGAGAAATCTCGCCACAAACTTACCAAGACCTCTTCGACACAAGGGAAACCTTGAGCACTGGTAGACTACTAATTAGACTTTAACCAAGTCCAATTTCGTCAACTTCAACCAAGCTCCCAAGGCTTGGTTATATAGGTCACAAGTTAGAAAACCTCGCCTGCCAGTCAATTGGTGAAAGTGTCAGTCGACTGTCCTCTATAGAGATTTGACCATTATATCCCAACAACTTGATACCAGTCGACTGGTAAAAGTATCAGTCGACTGCTCCACACTGACTGAGCGAACAGAAGCATTATGTTCACTCCCAGTCGACTGCTCAGTCGACTACACCAGTCGACTGGTGAAACCACCAGTCGACTGGTACTCGAATACAATCTCTCAGCACTCGGACCCTCACCCTTACGACTCACTTGACACTTCTTTGCAGCCTTGACCTCCTTGCCTTCAAGCTTACTTCCTTTGGCTTTCGTCCCTCGGATGCATCCAAGCTCGCGGCTCGTCCCAATGTCATCCTTCGTGTATGCCTCGAAGTTGCTTCCCTCGGCCCTTGTCCTTGTTGCCTTGTCCACGGTCCCTCAAATGCTCCGTCCTTTACCAAACCTAAAGTCATCAACCTGAGTCATATAGGTATCCTGCAAACCTGCACACTCATATACTCATATCAAATAACAAGGGTGAACCTAACTTAAACCCTTTGCCCAAACACAAAAACACATGATTGCACAGACCATTGAAATTGCTCTAATAGAAGTCCCAGCAAGTCAAGGTTGATCTGATCCTAGGCAAGGAGGAGTCCCAACAGGTCACGGTTGACCGACTATTGGGTGAATAACCCTAGACTTAGATTTAGAAGTTAGGATTTGATAATCGATTAGGCTAATCAATTACCATAGCTTAAGTGATTACCCTAATCGCTTAAGCTTAGAATTGCGAGAAACAAAAGGAAGCTGAATCGCTACTTGAAGCGATTCAGCAGGGCTTAATCGATTAGTCTAATCGATTATGCTCCATTTTGTAGGAAACAGAATGTTTGGTAAGCGATTAAGCAGGGAGGCTTAATCACTTATGGGCCACTCTCGTGGGAACAGAAAGCTTTCTAATCGATTAGGCTAATCGATTAGGAAGGCATAATCGATTAGGGTAATGTATTACGCTTGAAAACTAGCTATTGTGAGCTCGATAAAAGGGTTTGGCGTGCACTATTTTAGCATCTCTCTTCTCCCACTCTTTTCACCGAGATTAGATCTTCACACCAGTTTTTGGAGGTTTAGAGTGAAGCGTTGCTACACTTTTGAGTTCATTAAGAGGTGTCTACAAGCAAGAAGAAAGAAGCTAGGGTTTCATTGTTGTAAATCTTGTATTATTTCATTTGTATTTGCTTCTCATTTCTTCTTGTTATATTGAGAGCTTGTATGAGGCTTCTCCATCTCTAAATTATTTCTGAGAAGGAATGTTTGCATAGCGGATGTGTGTGAGAGGGCTGGATCCTTGGATTAGTCACCTCATTTGAGGTGGATACTAAGTAAATCTTGGCGTTAGCATTTTCTTGAGTGTTTTCCGCTGCATATCATCATCGACCAAGTGAATGGAGCTAATCACCCGTCCCCCTCTAGCTCCCAAAGTGTCCCAACATTTATCCTTAATGAATACCTAGAACACCCATGGAGCACCAATAGATTTTGGTTTCCTAAGAGTATGTTCTATATACCTTAGATGGGTTTAGAGTACATCAACTCTAAATGGAATGGTGGTTAACCCAACCATGATAAAGTTGGTACTTTAGGATATTTTTAAGGTATTGTGACACCTTGAAAGTGAAGGGTTTAAGCATTACTCTTGAAGGGTAAAAGTTGTTGGTTGCTACTCGAAAAACCTAATGGTTCCACTGTACAAAAATTTTGTACAAAGATCTGAACCTTTTCCTAGCTACCATGTGTTCTTTTAAATTAAACTTGAATCGCCTGCGGAACTTAACACGTTTGATCCAAAGTTTAATTTATTTGTTCTTTTAGGTTTAGACTTGGATCTCCTGCGGAACTTAACACTTTCGATCCAAATCACCTAGGTTATTAATTCTATTAAGTATTAATTTCCAAAATTGGCTTCCAGTACTGACGTGGCGAGGCACACGGCCTTCTTGGATATGGGAGCAACCACCACCAACTAGACAAAGCCTTTTAAGGAAAGCTAATATTTAATTTCCTTAAATAATTTTAGGTCAACAGAAAAGAACAATCAAATCACAAGGAAAAAAAATAAAAGAACACAACATCGAAAATAAATTCGAAATACTAGAATCGCATGCCTCTTGTATTTGGTATTTTTACAAAGAAATAAAACTAGCATGATGCGGAAAAATATTACTAGTTATACCTTTCTTTTGAAGACAAAGACCTCTTGATCTTCTACCGTATTCCTCTTCTAACCTCGGACGTTATGTGGGCAACGATCTTCCGAGATGAGAACCACCTTTCCACCTTCCTTCTTTCTTCTAGATTTCGGCCACAATAAATTACTTCAAGGATAAAGAATTTCGGCCACCACCAATGCTCCAAGGGATGCTAGAGACGAGGATTGCTTTCTCTTCTTCTTCTCCTTCCTTGATCTGGCCACAAACAAGAGCTCCACCAAGAAGATAGGTTTCGCCCAACAAGAGGAGAGGAGAGAAATAGGGCCGGCCACCAAAACCAAGGAAGAGAGGGAGGAAAAGAATAGAGGTTGTTAACCCATGAAGGCTCCTCCACCTCCTCTTTTATAATCCTTGGTCTTGGCAAATAAGAAAATTTTAATAAAAACTTCCTTAATTATTTTGCCATGAAAAGGAAAAATTTATTTAATTAAAAATAAATTTTCTTCTCATTATTATAATGGTCGGCCACACCAAATCTCCAAGCAAATAAAAATTTTAAACACAAATTAAAACTTCCTTATTTGCTTCCAGAAATTTTATAAAAAATTTCTCCAATAATTTTATCCCTTCATGATTGGTTAATAAAAAGGAAATTTTATAAATTAAATCTTTCTTTAAACATGTGGATAATTTCCGAAAAGTTATCTCTAAAAATTAAAATCTCCTTTCAATCTACAAATAAGGAAAGATATCAAATCTTTTCTTAATCTTTTGTAGAAACTAATAAAAAAGAATTATTAATTTTAAACTTTCTTTTAAATCATGAACATGGTTAAAAGGAAAGTTTTTACCAAAATTAAAATTAACCTTTTAATCTACAAATAAGGAAAGAGATTTAGTTCTTCTCTTAATCTTTTGTAGAATCTTATAAAAGGAAAGATTTAAAATTTTAAACTCTCTTTTAAATCATGTTATCCACATAAGAAAAATTTTAAAAAAATAAAAATCCTTTTATTTTAATTTGAGCCGGCCACACCAAGCTTTAACCCAAGTAGGGGCCCACACCTCACTCCATGAACCATACTTTGTCGGCCCTAGCTTTGGTCTCAGCAAGCTTGGCATGGAATGGGTAAGGGTAGTATAGGTGGGTATAGAACTCTATAATTAAGAGGTACGATAGACGAGAGTTCTTTGTGTCTCCCGAGTCATCCAGTGTTCACCCCAACACACAACTTAATTTTATCAATAATTCATTCCACAGAGAACTATTATTGAACTACATCATCCCAAATATTTGGGCTCCTTCTTATTAGAAGTGGCCTCCTGTAAGATGTCGAATGTCCACTAATTGTGAGTTCGACAACTCATTTAATATCTTGTCCGTAGTACCACTCAACCTGTCATCATGGTCGTCACCGATCCCAGCTTTAACATGACAACTTACCTTCTGAGCCGGGGACATTCTCAACCTAGATTACTAGACACGCTTTCCAATCAACAACACACTTAGTGATATCATTTCAACTTATCGGGCTTATTGATTTATCGAACTAAATCTCACCATTACATAAATTAAAGAAATATATCAAATATATGTGCTTGTTATTATATTAGGATTAAGAGCAAGCTCGAATACATCGAGGTCTTTGTTCCTTTATAAAGTCAAGATAAAGAACGATCAATGGTCCTACTCAATACACTCTAAGTGTACTAGTGTAATTATATAGTTAAGATAAACTAATATCTAATTACACTACGACCTTCCAAAGGTTTGTTCCTTTCCATCTTGGTCATGAGCTACTGTTTATAATTTATAAGGAACCGAGAACATGATATTCTGTGTGTGACACCACACACCATGTTATCTACAATATAAATTAATTGAACAATTACATTTATCATAAATGTAGACATTTGACCAATGTGATTCTTATTTCTAGATAAATGTTTATACCAAAAGCTAGGCTTTTAGGATACATCCTAACAATCTCCCACTTATACTAAAAGACTAAGCTGCTATATCTGCTACCATACATCTGATTCCCAACCCTTCAACATGCCCATCAAAAGCTCTTGCCTTAAGGGCCTTACAGAAAAGATCTATAGGTCATCATCTGATGCAATCTAGGCAACAACAACTTCTCCTCGTTTATACGATTTCAAGTATTGGGTGGTACTTGCGCTCTATTGTGTTTACTTGCCTTATAGACTCATGGTTTCTTCGAGTTTTCTACTGCACCATTATTATTACAATAAATTGTAATAATCTTTGGACAAACCAGAAATCATATCTAAGTCTATCTTGAGGTTATTGAGTCAATCAACTTTTATGACTACCTCAGAGGTTTGTCATATACTCAGCTTCTATGGTGGAGTCCAGAAAAACACATATGCTTATCACTCTTCCATAGTTATGACTTTACCTCCTAAAGTAAACACAAAACCCCGAGGTTGACTTACTATTGTCCTTATCCAACTGGAAGTCAAAATCCGTGCAACCTACAGGGTCCAAATTAACTGCCTTGTAAGCTAGCATAAAATCTCTAGTGCCTCTTAGGTGTTGGAGTGTATACTGAAAGCATAAGCATTTGTAAACATTTATGTTAAATAAAGAATCACATTTGGTCAATTTATCTACATTTGTTTGTAGTTGTTCAATTAATTTATATTGTAGGTAACATAGTATGTGGTGTCACATATAGAAGATGATGTTATCAGTACCTTATAAATTATAAACAGTAGCTCACGACCAAAATGGAAAGGAACAAACCATTGGAAGGTCGTAGTGTAATTAGGGATTAGTTTATCTTGACTATATAATTACACTAGTACACTTAGAGTGTATTGAGTAGGACCATTTGAGGTTGTTTCTTTTATACTGACTTTATAAAGGAACAAATACCTCAGTTATTATGGAAGTGTGTGCTCTTAATCCTAATATAATAACAAACACATATATTTGAAATTTATTTATTTAATTTATCAATGGGTGAGATTTAGTTCGATAAATCAATAAACCCGATAAGTTGGGAAATGATATCACTTATAGTGTGTGTTGTTGATTATAGAAGGAAACTGTGTCCTAGAGATACTAGGTTGATAATGTCCCCAAGAGGAGCTCATAAGGATTGTCATGTTAAACCCTGCAGGTGGACTTAGTCCGACATAACGATAAGGTTGAGTGGTACTACTCTTGGACTAAGATATTAATTAAATGAGTTGTCAGTAACTCACTTAATTAGTGGACATTCGATATCTTAAACACAGGGAGACTAACACACTCATAATAAGAAGGAGCCCAAAAATGTAATTTGGGATTGGTGCGGTAGTTCAATAATAGTTCTCTAGTAGAATGAATTATTATTGATAAAATTAAGTTGTGTGTTCGGGGCGAACACGGGATGCTTAATTTTATCGGGAGACCAAAACCAATTCCTCCTCTCGGTCCCTATCATAGCCTCTTATTTATAGAGTACTATACCCACCTATACCCACCTTCTATACCCACCTAAAGGGGGCCGGCCAAGCTAGCTTGGAATCAAGCTAGGGCCAGCCTAAGCATGGTTTAGGGTGGCCGGTTTAATTTTAATTTTTATTATGTGGAAGATATAATTTATTAAAGAGAATTAAAATTAAAATATCTCTCTTAAAAGGATCTACAAAAGATTAAAGAAAGAGATTAGATCTCTTTCCTTATTTGTAAATTGGAAAGATATTTTATTTTTTTCTCTTTAAAAATTATTCACATGTTGAAAAATTAAAATTATAGAAATTTCTTTTTATTAACCATGAAGGGATTATAAAGGGAAATTTTATTTTTTAAAATTTCCAAAGACAAATAAGGAAGTTTTAATTGTTGATTGAAACTCTCCTAATTTTTTTATTTGAGGTGGTCGGCCATGATTAGTTGATTAAGAAATTTTATTAAATTTTTCTTAATTAATTATTGTCAAAGAAAGTTAAGGAAATTTTATTATAAATAAATTTCCTTATTTGTCAAAGCCAAGGAATATAAAAGAAGGGGTAGGGGTGCCTTCATGGGACACAACTTCTATTGTTCTCTCCCTCTTTTCCTTGGTGTTGTGGCCGGCCATCCTCTCTTTCTTTCTTCCTCTTTGTGGTGGCCGAATTCTTCATCTCCCTTGGAGCTCTTGTGGTGGCCGGATACTACTTGGAGAAGAAGAAGAAGAAGGAGAGAAAGCTTGCATCCCTTGGAGCTTGGTTGGTGATTTGTTCTTCATCCTTGGTAAAGCTTCCTTGTTGTGGCCGAACCTAGCTAGGAGGAGAAGAAGGTGGTTGGTGGTTTCTCATCTCGGAAGATCGTTGCCCACACAACGTCTGAGGATAGAAGAGGAATATGGTAGAAGATCAAGAGGTCTTTCTAGAAGGTATAACTAGTAATTTTTCCTTTCCGCATCATACTAGTTATTTATGGAAATAATACCAAATACAAGAGGCTTACGATTCTAGTATTTCGAATATGTTTTTCGATGTTATGTTCTTTTGTTTTATTTTTCCTTGTGATTTGATTGTTCTTTTCGGTTAACCTAAAGTTATTTTAGGAAATTAAATATTAGTTTTCCATAAAAGGTTTTTTCTAGTCGGTGGGGGTTGCTCCCATATCCAAGAAGGCTGTGTGCCTCGCCACGTCAGTACTGGGAACCAATTATGGAAATTAATATTTAATGGAATTAATAACTTAAGGTGATTTGGGTTGAACGTGTTAAGTTCCGCAGGAGACCCAAGTCAAAACCTAAAAGAACGAATAGATTAAGTTTTGGATCAAACGTGTTAAGTTCCGCAGGCGATCCAAAATTTAATTTAAAAGAACACATGGTAGCTAGGAAAAGGTTCAGACCTTTGTACAAAATTTTTGTACAATGGAACCTCCAGGTTTTCCGAGTAGCAACCAACAATTGGTATCAGAGCTAGGGTTTTGCCTCTGTGTATTTGGTATTAGTTTAATAATGCACATGTCATACATAATTTAGGCAGGATAATAGTAGGATGTGCTAACTTTGTGGATGCAGGATCCAACTATTATGGCTTATAGTTTTATGTGTGTGATTGGACCCTTGGACATGTCAAGGGCATTTATATGTGTGTGCATGATTGTATAAAAATACAGCTGTATTTAGTTTTATTAGGATTTTATTTTGATCTAGATACATGTACATTCCTTTTATGGAATATAGGATCAAAATTGTAAATTCTATTTATGTCGCGGATAGAATCTTGCAAAGCGTGGAACCTTCCGAGGGGCGCAGCGGAACAAGGAGCAAGATGGATGCGATAGCTAGACCCGATGGCCAAATATGGCAGCAGCTTGGGATGACAACACACGGAGGACAACCATAGATAAAAGCCATAATAGTTGAAAATTAGATTTTCTATTGCTTTTATATTGTGCTGTGTGTGTATGTTAGTATACATGTTTAGTAGGCTAGCATAGTTAAAATTCCTCATTTATAAATAACTAAGTGGGAGAGGGATTTTTAAGTAAAACTCATGGTCTCCATTACTGGTTTGTAAGTGATGCAAACAAGCTTGCGCGTTGGCTCTGAGTGCCTTCCTCCATATCGGATGAGCTTGTTTGTGGATCACTAGAACAAACTTCCATTTGGGATGACTATAGAAAGTTAATTAAGAGCGTGTGATCTTCCCCATCAGAAGGGGCACAATCTTATTAATGGACTAGCATCAAGTAATGGTATACACTTAGGCACAACTAATAGTATCCTTCCCATCGAAGTCACTGCTATTATTTGTGTGACCAAAAGATACCAACTATTAATTTTATTTGTCAAAAAGTTAGGTTGACAAGATAATAAAATTAATGGGTTAAAACCCTCCTTTTACAAATGTTGAAGTTGTATACGTCCACACTATCGTGGCATACAAAATTCACGGTGGTTTGAGGTGTTGGTTAATTTAAAATAGTATTGTTTGAGGAATCAATATTATTCTAAATTTAGAGTTCTGACCAAAAGTTATTTATGATTCTTAGGATGACTTTCAACCCATTGTCCATCATACTTCAACAGAATAGACTTACTGGACCTAATTACATAGATTAGAAAAGGAACCTGGACATTGTCTTTACTGCTGAAAGCTATAAATTTTTACTAACTGAGCCTTGTCCTGAAGCACCTACTGGTGAATCTACCCAAGAGGAGATTGAATATCATAGGAAATGGGTAAAAGCAGATGAGATGGCGCAGTGTTACATTTTGGCTTCAATGTCAAATGTATTGCAACATCAGCATCAAGATTTACCAATAGCCTATGATATTATGAACAATCTCAAGGAACTCTTTGGTCATCAGGATAGGGCTTCTAGACAAGAAGCCATAAGAAAGATAATGACAGCCACCATGCAAGAGGGTACTCCTGTGAGGGATCATATCCTAAAGATGATGGCTTATCTGAACGAGATACAGATCATTGGAGGAGAAATTGATGGGGAAACCCAGATCGATATGATCCTCCAAACACTACCTAGAAGTTTTAAGCAATTCTGCCTGAATTACAATATGAACAAAAGGATATATTCATTGGCGGAACTATTGACAGAACTTCAGGCAGTAGAAGGATTGTTTCGTCACAACTCTCATATTCACTATGTTGAAAATGGTTCTACTTCTAAGCCGAAAGGAAAGAAGAAGAAGAAACAAGTTGGTTCAGCAAAGAAAGTGAATAAATCTCAGAGTACAGGACCTAAAGCTGGAATGAAGAAACCGAAGGGCAAGTGCTTCATCTGCAAGCAGTCAGGGCATTGGAAGGCGGACTGTCCTCGTAGGAATCAGAACAACAAAGGTATATCTCATGCTCTAGTTGTTGAAACATGTTTAGCGGTGTTATCTACCAGCACCTGGTGTGTAGATACAGGAGCCACTGATCATGTCTACAATTCCTTGCAGGGGTTCCAGGAAACCCGCGACTATCTGAAGGAGAAATTACCGTCTACATGGGCAATACTACTAAGGTGGCAGCTGTTGCAGTGGGAGACGTCTACTTATCTTTTAGTAGAAATAAAAATTTGGTTTTAAAAAATTGTCTTTATGTACCCAGTTTTAGAAAGAATTTAATTTCAATTTCTAAACTGTTTTTAGATGGATATTCAGTTTCTTTCAGTAACGATGTAGTTATTAAGAGAAATAAAGTGATTATCTGTTCTAGTACATTAGTTGGCAATTTGTATACTTTAAATCTAATTTCTTCCACAAAGTAAAACATGAAAATTTATAACTCATCTTCTAACTCAAATAAAAGAAAAGAACCTTCAGGAATGAACCAAGCATATCTTTGGCATCTAAGGCTTGGTCATATTAACTTAAGTAGGATTCAGAGGCTTATAGCCGATGGACTTTTGGGTTCATTTGAGTTGGAAAATTTTCCAACTTGTGAATCCTTCTTGGAAGGTAAAATGACCAAGAGTTCGTTCAAGGCCAAGGGGTATAGAGCCAAAGAAGTGTTAGAGTTGATTCACTCTGATTTGTGTGGTCTTATGTCTGTCCAGGCAAGAGGAGGTTTTGAATATTTTGTCTCTTTCATAGACGATTATTCAAGATATGGATACATTTACCTAATGCGCCGTAAGTCCGAGTGCTTTGATAAGTTCAAAGAATACAAGGCTGATGTGGAGAAACGACTAGGTAAAAGTATCAAGACACTACGGTCAGATCGTGGTGGCGAATACCTCTTAGGAGAGTTTAGGAATTACTTATCAGAGGTCGGGATTCAATCCCAACTGTCCGCACCAGGTACACCCCAACAGAATGGTGTGGCAGAACGAAAGAATAGGACTCTTATGGAGATGGTTAGATCGATGATGAGTTATTCAGAATTACCAAATTCATTTTGGGGATATGCTCTGGAAACAGCAGTGTATGTTCTGAACTTAGTACCTTCTAAATCAGTTTCTTCTACTCCCATAGAATTGTGGAATGGGCGAAACCCACCTAAGACATATTCGATTTGGTAGTCCAAGACATGTCTGAAACCGATGTCGATAAGTTAGAATCGCATGTGTTTGCGTGTTTGTAGGATATCCCAAAGGAACGAAGGTGATTTATTTTATAGTCCTAAAGACTAGAAGGTCATTGTTAGCACCAATGCCCGCTTTTAGAAGAAGACTATATAATGGATCACAAGCCGAGTAAAGTTGTTTTAGAAGAATTAAGAGAGGACACATCTACTTTAGTACCAACAAGACAAGATGAAGTACCACAAGAGACCGCAACACGTGTCACACATGATACACAACCACGGACCGTCGTAGTGGGAGGGTTGTAAGGCACTGAGAGATTCATGTTTTGGGAGAGTCTTCGACTTGATCCCGGCAAACCTGATCCCCGGACATATGATGAAGCACTCCAAGATATAGATGCAACATCTTGGCAAAAGGCGATGAATTCGAAATAGAGTCTATACTCTAATAAGGTCCGGGAGCTTATAGAACCACCGATGGTGTAAAAGCTGGATGTAAGTGGATCTACAAAAGGAAAAGAGGGATGACGGAAGGTAGAAACCTTCAAAGCTAGGCTTGTTAAAGGGTACACTCGGAAAGAGGAATCGATTATGAGGAAACCTTTTCACCGGTATCCATGCTTAAGTCTATCCGAATACTCTTATCCATTGCTGCTCATATGGATTATGAGATTTGGCAAATGGATGTCAAGACAGCTTTCCTTAATGGAAGTCTTGAAGAGAACATTCATATGAAGCAGCCAGAAGGGTTCATTGAAAAGGGCAAAGAGCATCTAGTGTGTAAGCTCAATCGGTCCATTTATGGACTGAAGCAAGCTTCAAGATCTTGGAACATCCGGTTTAATGAAGTAATCCAGTCATATGGATTTATTCAAAGTCCGGATGAGTCTTGTGTATATAAGAAGTGTAACGGAAACGTGGTGGTATTTCTTGTACTATACGTAGATAATATTTTGTTAATTGGCAACAATGTCATAGTATTATCAGACGTAAGGGTATGGTTGTCCAAAGAATTTGATATGAAGGACTTAGGAGAGTGTGCATACATTCTTGGGATCAAAGTAATAAGGGATCGCAAGAAAAGAATGTTGTGTCTGTCCGAAGCTTCATATATAGATACAATCCTTGCTCGTTTTAGCATGCAGAATTCCAAGAAAGGTTTCTTACCTTTTAGGCATGGAATAGCTCTATCTAAAGAGATGTCACCTAAGACATCAAAGGATATAGAAGACATGAAAGCAGTTCCTGCCTCTACCGTAGGAAGCCTTATGTATGCAATGCTATGTACGAGACCCGATATTTGTTTTGTCGGGCATGGTCACAGATATCGAGTAACCCGGACAAGGACATTGGACTGAAAAAGCATATATTAAAGTACCCGAGAAGGACTAGAGATTATATGCTAGTTTACCAAGCGACGATTTGCTCCCGTGGTTACAGATTCATTTCCAATCGATAGGGACAACAAGTAAGTCTACATCAGCTATGTGTTTACTTTAGGAGGTGGAGCCATTACATGGAGGAGTGTTAAGCGGAAATGTGTTTCGGACTCAACCATGGAAGTCGAGTATGTAGCACCTCCGAGGCGCCTAAAGCAGTATGGCTCAGGAACTTTCTAATGGACTTAGATGTGATTCCTGGTTTGCCCAAAATCATCACAATTTATTGTGATAATAGCGGTGCAGTTGCAAACTTGAAGGAACCACGAGCTCATAAGACAAGTAAACATATAGAGCGCAAGTACCACCTGATACGAGATATCGTGAAGCGAGGAGAAGTTGTCATCGCCAAGATTGCATCAGCGGATAACTTGGCAGATCCTTTCACTAAGGTCCTTCCGGCGAAAGATTTCGATCGGCATGTGGAGGGAATGGGAATCAGATGTATGGTAGAAGATATGGCAGCTTAGTCATTAGTATAAGTGGGAGATTGTTGGAGTGTATACTGAAGCCTAAGCTTTTGTAAACATTTATGTTAAATAAAGAATCACATTTGGTCAATTTATCTACATTTATTTGTAGTTGTTCAATTAATTTATATTGTAGATAACATAGTATGTGGTGTCACATATAGAAGATGATGTTATCAGTACCTTATAAATTATAAACAGTAGCTCACGACCAAAATGGAAAGGAACAAACCAATGGAAGGTCGTAGTGTAATTAGGGATTAGTTTATCTTGACTATATAATTACACTAGTACACTTAGAGTGTATTGAGTAGGACCCTTTGAGGTTGTTTCTTTTATACTGACTTTATAAAGGAATAAATACCTCAGTTATTATGGAAGTGTGTGCTCTTAATCCTAATATAATAACAAGCACATATATTTGATATTTATTTCTTTAATTTATCAATGGGTGAGATTTAGTTCGATGAATCAATAAACCCGATAAGTTGGGAAATGATATCACTTATAGTGTGTGTTGTTGATTATAGAAGGAAACTGTGTCTTAGAGATACTAGGTTGATAATGTCCCCAAGAGGAGCTCATAAGGATTGTCATGTTAAACCCTACAGGTGGACTTAGTCCGACATAACGATAAGGTTGAGTGGTACTACTCTTGGACTAAGATATTAATTAAATGAGTTGTCAGTAACTCACTTAATTAGTGGACATTCGATATATTAAACACAGGGAGACTAACATACTCATAATAAGAAGGAGCCCAAAAATGTAATTTGGGATTGGTGCGGTAGTTCAATAATAGTTCTCTAGTGGAATGAATTATTATTGATAAAATTAAGTTGTGTGTTTGGGGCGAACACGGGATGCTTAATTTTATCGGGAGACCAAAACAAATTCCTCCTCTCGGTCCCTATCGTAGCCTCTTAATTATAGAGTACTATACCCACCTATACCCACCTTCTATACCCACCTAAAGGGGGTCGGCCAAGCCTAAGCATGGTTTAGGGTGGCCGGCCCTAGCTTGAACCCAAGCTAAAGAGGGCCGGCCATAATTAAATTAAAAAAGGATTTTTATTTTTAATTTTAATTTTTATTATGTGGAAGATATAATTTATTAAAGATAATTAAAATTAAAATATCTCTCTTAAAAGGATCTACAAAAGATTAAAGAAAGAGATTAGATCTCTTTCCTTATTTGTAGATTGGAAAGATATTTTATTTTTTTCTCTTTAAAAATTCTTCACATGTTGAAAAATTAAAATTATAGAAATTTATTTTATTAACCATGAAGGGATTATAAAGGGAAATTTTATTTTTTAAAATTTCCAAAGACAAATAAGGAAGTTTTAATTGTTGATTGAAACTCTCCTAATTTTTCTATTTGAGGTGGCCGGCCATGATTAGTTGATTAAGAAATTTTATTAAATTTTTCTTAATTAATTATTGTCAAAGAAAGTTAAGGAAATTTTATTATAAATAAATTTCCTTATTTGCCAAAGCCAAGGAATATAAAAGAAGGGGTAGGGGTGCCTTCATGGGACACAACTTCTATTGTTCTCTCCCTCTTTTCCTTGGTGTTGTGGCCGGTCATCCTCTCTTTCTTTCTTCCTCTTTGTGGTGGCCAAATTCTTCATCTCCCTTGGAGCTCTTGTGGTGACCGGATACTACTTGGAGATGAAGAAGAAGAAGGAGATAAAGCTTGCATCCCTTGGAGCTTGGTTGGTGATTTGTTCTTCTTCCTTGGTAAAGCTTCCTTGTTGTGGCCGAACCTAGCTAGGAGGAGAAGAAGGTGGTTGGTGGTTTCTCATCTCGGAAGATCGTTGCCCACACAACGTCTGAGGTTAGAAGAGGAATACGGTAGAAGATCAAGAGGTCTTTCTAGAAGGTATAACTAGTAATTTTTCCTTTCCGCATCATACTAGTTATTTATGGAAATAATACCAAATACAAGAGGCTTACGATTCTAGTATTTCGAATATGTTTTTCGATGTTATGTTCTTTTGTTTTATTTTTCCTTGTGATTTGATTGTTCTTTTCGGTTAACCTAAAGTTATTTTAGGAAATTAAATATTAGCTTTCCATAAAAGGTTTTGTCTAGTCGGTGGTGGTTGCTCCCATATCCAAGAAGGCCGTGTGCCTCGCCACGTCAGTACTGGGAACCAATTATGGAAATTAATATTTAATGGAATTAATAACTTAAGGTGATTTGGGTTGAACGTGTTAAGTTATGCAGGAGACCCAAGTCAAAACCTAAAAGAACGAATAGATTAAGTTTTGGATCAAACGTGTTAAGTTCCGCAGGCGATCCAAAATTTAATTTAAAAGAGCACATGGTAGCTAGGAAAAGGATCAAACCTTTGTACAAAATTTTTGTACAGTGGAACCTCTAGGTTTTCCGAGTAGCAACCAACATTAGGTACTTCAATATATGCTTTACTGCAGTCCAATGTCCTTGTCCAGGGTTACTTTGATATCTGCTAACTATGCCCTTGGCAAATAGATTTCTGATCTCGTGCATAGCATACATTAGGCTTCCAACAGCCGAAGCATAAAGAACCGCCTTCATTTCCTCTATCTCCTTTGATGTCTACGGAGACATTTCTTTAGATAATGTTACTCCATGCTAAAAAGGTAAGAAACCTTTCTTGGAGTGTTGCATGCTTAAAACGAGCAAGGATTTTTTTCGATATATGAAGCTTGAGATAAGTAAAATATTCTTTTCTTGCGATCCCTTATTACTTTGATCCCAAGAATATATACATTCTCCCAAGTCCTTCATATCGAATTGTTTGGACAACCATACCCTTACTTCTGACAACATTTTGATATTGTTTCCAACTACCAAAAATGTTATCTACGTATAGTACAAGAAATACCACCACGTTTCCATCACACTTTTTGTATACACAAGACTTATCCGGTTACTAAATAAATCCATAGGTCTGGATTATTTTGATAAACCGGTTGTTCCAAGACCTTGAAGCTTAGCCTCAGTCCATAGACTGATTGAGCTTGCACACAAGATGCTTGATCCGGCGGTAAGAATGGGGGACCCACAGATGGGGTCCCGTCCGAGCGGAACCAGAGATTACCCAGCCAAAGGTTTGGGTTTCCGACGCCAAAGCAGAAGAACCGCAGCCGAGTGGCCGAGCGGAGGTGTCCGCTCGGCCGGAATCGTGGCGAGGGAACAGTGGTTAGCCGAGCGGCCTATTCGCTCGGCTCGGGATATGATATGTCAGCAAAGGCATGATGATTAGACTGTACGCAAGATGACACTATTAAAGGCCCCACCTTCACGTCACGGAAAGGTTGATACAGTAGCAGTATGGTCTTATGGATGCCCTTCTGACAGGCCCACACCTAGGCATGGTCGAAAGCAGGTGATCGCTTCGATTGGTGTGCCCAGGCTCCTTCGAGAGGTCTATATAAGGCCTCCATTTCTTCAACCGGAGGTACGCTAGTCTTCATCCCGCAGCCACTTTCTTCATCTATTCCCTCGCCTGACTTGATCGTCGGAGGGCCGTCGCCGGGACACCCCCCCTCCCCCCGGCTCGGTTTTGTTGCAGGTTCGCCGGAGCACTCGAGGATCCAGCAGGGAGCGACACATCCCCAGCGTTCGTTGACCACTGGTTCGGACAGGATCAAATTGGCGCCGTCTGTGGGAACGCACCTGCATCCGAGCAGAGGCAATGGACGAGGCTGGAAGACTACATACCGTGGTACTCTCACAAGAAGAATTGGACGCTATAGTCGAGGCGAGGGCAGCCAAGATAGTGGCCCAGCAAAAGGAGAAAGCCTGGCGTGAGCGAGCGCAGAAAAACAACCCTCGGCCGGTAGGCGGCAAGATCCCTCAATATGTTTCAACAGAGGGTTCCTCGGGCACTCTTCCGCAAATCGCGCTCACGGGAGCAAGGATCTTCATCGATGAGCCTCCCGTTCGGGATCATAGGAAGGGCAAAGCTCCCCGAGCGAGTTCTCTGAAGCCATACATCGGGATCCGTTACCAAAATACTACACACCACCGCCGATCGGAGCTTACAATGGGACGACCGACCCCGACGATCATTTGGGGAAGTTCGATAGCATCGCCACCTTGCATCAGTACTCCGATGGCGTAAAGTTCCGGGTATTTCTCACCACTCTATCGGAATCTGCACATAGGTGGTTTCGGAGGTTGTCGGACGGCTCTATCACTAGTTTCCAGGAGTTTCGAATGGCATTTCTTCATCACTTTGCGAGCAGCCGACGTTATCAAAGGACAAGCGTCAGCCTGTTCACCATCAAACAAGAACCAAGAGAATCTCTCCGGGCGTATATACAGCGATTTAATCTCTCCACAGCCACCTCGGAGACAATGGTAAACGCCTTCACGCAAGGCCTTGTGGAAGGGGACTTCTTCCGCGCGCTCATTCGCAAACCGCCCAGAGACTATGACCACATGCTACACCGAGCGAATGAGTATATAAATGTGGAAGAGGCGGAGGCTGCCCGACGGAAGGGAACTCATGCCGAACGTCCGGCCTATGCCGAACGGAAGCAGCCCGCTGCCCATCAGCCACCAAGAGGACCAAGAGTTGAGGCATCCCGAGCACATCATGCGAAGTCCCCGGTGGTCCAAGAGGTAGCGGCCGAGCGGTCAAAGATGAAGAAAAAGAGGGTATGGACCCCAATGTTTTTCTCTTTCCATAATACTGACTCCCACAACACCCGCGACTGTCGGGGCCTGCCTTCAATCACCCATCCCGTACGACGGGGTGGCCCGCGTCGACCGCCGGCAGCGGCATCAAGAGTCCGGTCGGCGAACATATAGGAGATCTCCCGAACAGCGCTTCCCTCCAAGGCATGAAGATCGTTCTCGGTCCAATGAGCGACCTAGGCAGTCCGCTCGGGAAGAGGAGAACAGAAACAACACCTCCCGGGGAGAAATCAATATTATTGCGGGTGGGCCGACCGGAGGAGATTCACACAGGGCGAGAAAGGCAAGCGCCCGGCAGCTCAGAATCCATGAGGTGGGTTGCAGCCAAGAAAAGGCGAGCGGGCCCGAGATCAGTTTCGGGCCCAAGGATCTTGAGGGAGTTGAAGTGCCGCATGATGATGCCCTTATCATCAAAGCGGTGATAGCCAACTACACCATCCACCGTATCTTCATTGATACTGGCAGCTCGGTCAACATCATCTTCAGAAAAGCCTTTGATCAACTACAAATCGATCAAACCCCTCTATGGGTTTACGGGCAACGAGGTTCTCCCGGTCGGACAGGTAAGACTGGCTATCTCCTTAGGGGAAGAACCGCTCCGGAGAACAAGGACAACAAACTTTGTGGTGGTCGACTCCCCTTCATCCTACAACGTGATACTGGGGCGACCGACGTTAAGCGAATTCCGAGCAGTTGTGTCGACGTTCCACCAGAAGATCAAATTCCCGGTCAAGGACAAGATCGGTGAAGTACGAGGAGATCAGTTGGCCGCTCGGAAATGCTATGTGGAAATGGTCCGAGCCGAATCCAGCGCAGCGCGAAAGGCTCCACAGATCGAGGTATACGCCATAACCGAGAAACCTCCTGCTTTAATTTATGATGAAAAGGAGGAGGTTCAGATCCATCCGAGCCGATCGGAGGTTACAACCTTTATTGCCGCCGACCTGGAGGACGAACAGAAAGAAGAAGTGGTCAAATGCCTCCGAATGAATCATGACGTCTCGCTCGGTCGACGATGAGCCGATGTCTCCCCAAAGATAGCCCAACATAAGTCACGTCCACGGACGCCTACCAAGAAACAAAGGAGAAGAGATTTGAAAGCGAATATTATCATTCGAGCGGAGGTAGAAAGACTCTTAGAGGCCGCCACATACGGGAGGTTCAATTCCCAAGTCGTTAGCAAATGTGGTGCCGTCTCCTGCCGCAACAAATGGAGGTGTGCATAGACTTGAGATCCGAACAAAGCTTGCAGAAGGATTTCTACCCTTTGCCCCGAATCGACCAGCTCAGATTCTCAATCGGATGCGAGCTTATATGTATGCCGGACGCCTACCAAGGCTATCATCAAGTGCCGCTCGCCCGAGAGGATCAGTTCGTTACACCGGACGGGACGTATTGCTATACGGTGATGCCGATGCCGGAGCAACATATCAAAGATTGATGAATAGGGTCTTCCGCGAGCAAATCGGACACAACCTGGAGGTCTATGTAGATGACATCCTCATCAAATCCTTCCGAGCGGCCACTTTATGCAAAGACATGGAAGAAACCTTCCGTACACTCAGAAAATATGGGGTCAAGCAAAATCCTCATAAGTGTTTGTTCGGCGCCAAAGGAGGGTGTTTCCTGGGCTATATTGTGACCGAACGGGGTATTGAAGCTAATCCTAGCAAGGTGAAGGCTCTTCAGGACATGCCACCGCCCAGAAACACAAGGGAAGTACAAAGGCTGATCGGTCGGATTACAGCGCTATCACGCTTCATCTCCAAGACTGCCGACCGGAGCCTTCCGTTCTTCAAAATCCTCCGCAAAGCAGCAAAGTTCCAATGGAATGAAGACTGCGATCGGGCCTTTGAAGAACTGAAGACGTACTTAAATTCCCTACCTGTGCTGGCCAAGCCAGCTGTCGGCGAACCGTTGCACATTTATTTATCCTCAACCGAGCAGGCTGTGGGATCAGCGTTAGTCCGGTCGGGAGGTGAGGAGCAACCTGTATATTTCCTTAGTCATATCTTGAAAGATGTTGAAACCCGCTACACCGGACTCGAGAAGTTGGCCTTTGCTCTGATCCTGGTCGCTCGGAGACTTCGTCCTTATTTCCTGGCGCACACGATTATCGTCAAGACCAATAGCCCGTTGGGACGAGTGCTTTTAAATCCAGAAGCTTCCGGACGGCTCATCAAATGGACAACCGAGCTAAGCGAATTTGATATCCAATATCAACCCCGCTCGGCTATCAAGGCACAAGCCTTAGCCGATTTTGTGACGGAGGTGCAGGACCCGGAACCCGAAGCTGTGTGGAAAGTGTTCGTGGATGGATCGTCCACTAGACACGGGAGCGGAATTGGCATAGTTTTGCTGTCCCCACAAGGAGAGCGGATGCAGCTCTCCGTCCGGCTAGATTACCGAGAGACCAACAATGAAGCAGAATATCGGATTGCAGGCCGCTCGGCACGTGGGAGCCGTCCGGGTTGTCCTCTATTCAGATTCCCAGTTGGCTGCTCAGCAAATCTCAGGGATTTTCGAGATAAATAGTACAAGGCTCAAGCTCTACGTGGAGGCCATTGAAAAACTTAAGCTCAACTTTAGGGAGGTGATTATTCAGAAGATCCCCCAGGCGGAGAATCAAGTGGCGGATGAATTGGCCAAGCTGGCAAGCGCGTTATCCCCGGTCGGCTCTCAAAAGCCGATCGAGCAAGTGTCTTTAGTAGCACATGTCGATCGGATGGAAGGCATCACATACCCGAGCGACTGGAGGACAACTATTGTGGAGTTTTTGCGCTCGGGAGCTACCCCATCCGACCGGGAAGAAGCTCATTTATTGAAGAGAAGGGATAGTCGGTTCACCCTCGTGGGAGATCAACTCTACAAGAAGGCCTTCTCCCGTCCGCTCCTAAAATGCGTCAGCTGGGAAGATGCCGAGTACATCCTTCGAGAAGTGCACCAAGGTTCGTGCGGTGGGCATCCAGGCGGACGGTCGTTAACCAGGAAGATTTTGCTAGCCGGGTATTTTTGGCCAACCCTTCAAAAGGATGCTGCCCGGACCGTTGCAAATTGTCTATCCTGTCAGAAGTATCACAGCATGTCCCACCGACCGGCAGATGAGATGAAAGCATCAACTGTGGCCTACCCGTTCGACCAATGGGGGATGGACATCGTGGGACCCTTCCCCATGGCTACCGGGCAGCGGAAGTTCTTATTGGTGGCGGTCGACTACTTCTCAAAATGGGTAGAAGCTAAGCCACTTGCAAAAATATCCGAGCAGATGGTTAAAAAGTTCATATGGCAAAATATCATCTGCCACTTTGGCATCCCAAGACGACTCGTCTCCGACAACGGACGTCAATTCACTGGGAAGTTGCTCGGGGAGTGGTGCGAAAGTTATGGCATCGAGCAGCACTTCACATCGGTGGCATACCCTCAAAGTAACGGTCAAGCCGAAGTAACCAACCGAGAGATTCTCAGAATTTTACGGGCTCGGCTCGACCATGAAGGAGGCAGCTGGGTAGACGAGCTGCCGGGTGTCCTATGGGCTCTCCGCACGACACCAAAGGAGGGAACGGGCGTCACCCCATTTCACTTGGTATATGGAGGCGAAGCAGTCATCCCGATTGAAGTTGGGGTGGAGTCCGTTCGGGTACAAAATTATGATGAAAATAACGCCGAACGGAGGAACATGGAGCTAGACTTCGTCGAAGAGGAAAGAGCTAAAGCGTCCATCCGGCTGATGGCGTACCGGCAACGTATGAAACAGAACTACAACCGGCGCGTGATCCCCAGAGCCTTTCAGGTAGGCGACCTAGTTTGGAAGAAAGTCAAGCCAGTCGGAGATGTCGGCAAGTTGGAAGCTCCCTGGGCAGGACCCTTTGAAGTGGTCGAGAAGCTCCGTTCGGGCGCTTATTACCTCAAGGATGCGGAAGGTCGGATGCTGGATCGGTCATGGAGTGCAAATCACCTTCAGCCATATAGAGCTGGGTGAGAGGTGCACTTTTGCTCTATTTTGTGTAAATTCAAAATAGCTGTACTCCTTTTATCGCAGGAAACAAATTATTCCCAAGGCATTCTGCGTTCATAGCTGAGCGGTTAGTTCTTCGAAGGCCCCGTGCCGCTCGGCCGGAGATAAATTATCGGAGCCAAGCACTCGACGACGAAGGCCCCGAGCTGCTCAGCCGGAGGTATATTGTACGAGCCCAAGGCTCGATTCCGAAGACCCTGTGTCGTTCGGCCAAGTAAACGTTGTCCAAATTAGGCTTAAAAGCCCGACGAGCTCCGTCGTTAAAGATCGAGTCGGTCCGGCGATAAATATCCACGAGCTCCGTCGTTAAAGATCGAGAGCCGGGGCTATAAATATCCGCGCCGACGAGCCCGCCGTTAAAGATCGAGAGCTGCGCCGACCGCTATAAATATCCGCGACCGACGAGCTCCATCGTTAAAGATCGAGAGCCGAGAGGCTTATATATACGAGCTCCGTCGTTAAGATCGAGAGTCGCGCCGACCGGCTATAAATATCCGCGCCGACGAGCTCCGTCGTTAAAGATCGAGAGCCGCGCCGACCGGCTATAAATATCCGCGCCGACGAGCTCCGTCGTTAAAGATCGAGAGCCGCGCCGACCGGCTATAAATATCCGCGCCGACGAGCTCCGTCGTTAAAGATCGAGAGCTGCGCCGACCGCTATAAATATCACGAGCTCCGTCGTTAAAGATCGAGAGTAGCGCCGATAAATATCCGCGCCGACGAGTCCGTCGTTAAAGATCAAGAGTCGCCCGACCGGCTATAAATATCCGCGCCGACGAGCTCAAAGATCGAGAGCCGCGCCGACCGCTATAAATATCCGCCCGACGAGCTCCGTCGTTAAAGATCGAGAGCCGCCCCGACCTTTAAATCGCCGACGAGTCCTGTCGTTAAAGATCGAGAGCCGTGCCGACCGGCTAAATATCCGCCGAGCTCCGGCGTTAAATATCGAGAGACGAGCCGGCGTCTATAAACTCTCGAGCGGAAGACCGTCTAGCCCAGACGTTAAACCGTAGAGACGAGCCGGCGTCTAGCGGAAGACCGTCCAGCCCAGACGTTAAACCGTAGAGACGAGCCGGCGTCTATAAACTCTCCGAGCGGAAGACCGTCTAGCCCAGACGTTAAACCGTAGAGACGAGCCTATTAACTCTCCGGCGGAAGACCGTCAGCCCGGACGTTAAACCGTGAGACGAGCCGGTTTATAAACTCTCCTAGCGGAAGACCGTCTAGCCCAGACGTTAAACCGTAGAGACAAGCCGGCGTCTATAAACTCTCCTAGCGGAAGACCGTCTAGCCCAGACGTTAAACCGTAGAGACGAGCCGGCGTCTATAAACTCTCCGAGCGGAAGACCGTCTAGCCCAAACGTTAAACCGTAGAGACGAGCCGGCGTCTATAAACTCTCCGAGCGGAAGACCGTCTAGCCCAGACGTTAAACCGTAGAGACGAGCCGGCGTCTATAAACTCTCCGAGCGGAAGACCGTCTAGCCCAGACGTTAAACCGTAGAGACAAGCAGGCGGCTATAAAAACCGAGCGAAAAACTGACGAGCACCATCGTTAAAAATCGAGAGTCGGTCCGGCGACTATAAATACCCCGGGCGGACGAACGAATATCAAAGAATAAGAAACCGCGGAAACCACAAGTATTAAAACATTTAGGCCCGCTCGGGCGTTGGGATATCAGCAGCAGCGATAAGGCGACGACCGCCCGCTCGGACACACAGTCCAGTCAGTCGGACTCACTGCCTCCTTCGACTAGACTTGAAGGGGAGGCAAGTGATCCGGCGGTAAAAAGCCAAAGGTTTGGGTTTCCGACGCCAAAGCAGAAGAACCGGAGCCGAGTGGCCGAGCGGAGGTGTCCGCTCGGCCGAGGATAGAATGGCCGAGCGGAGGTGTCCGCTCGGCCGGAATCGTGGCGAGGGAACAGTGGTTAGCCGAGCGGCCTATTCGCTCGGCTCGGGATATGATATGTCAGCAAAGGCATGATGATTAGACTGTACGCAAGATGGCACTATTAAAGGCCCCACCTTCACGTCACAGAAAGGTTGATACAGTAGCAGTATGGTCTTATGGATGCCCTTCTGACAGGCCCACACCTAGGCATGGTCGAAAGCAGGTGATCGCTTCGATTGGTGTGCCCAGGCTCCTTCAAGAGGTCTATATAAGGCCTCCATTTCTTCAACCAGAGGTACGCTAGTCTTCATCCCGCAGCCACTTTCTTCATCTATTCCCTCGCCTGACTTGATCGTCGGAGGGCCGTCGCCGGGACACCCCCCCCTCCGGCTCGGTTTTGTTGCAGGTTCACCGGAGCACTCGAGGATCTAGCAGGGAGCGCCACATCCCCAGCGTTCGTTGACCACTAGTTCGGACAGGATCAATGCTCTTTGCCCTTTGCAATGAACTCTTCTGGTTACTTTATATAGATGCTTTCTTCAAGACTTCCATTAAGGAATGCTGTCTTGACATCCACTTGCCAAATAGATAAAAGAATCCAGATAGACTTAAGCATGGCTACCAGTGAAAAAGTTTCCTTTTTCATCAAGCCTTACTTTGAAAGTTTCCACCTTCCTGTCTAT
Organism: Zingiber officinale; assembly: GCF_018446385.1. Taxonomy (NCBI): domain Eukaryota; kingdom Viridiplantae; phylum Streptophyta; class Magnoliopsida; order Zingiberales; family Zingiberaceae; genus Zingiber; species Zingiber officinale. Next base: position 39,997,668 of record NC_056005.1, on the reverse strand, counting down.
CCATCTTTTCCTATTGTAGACCTATTTTTACCCAATGGCTTTTACACAATCTGGTGTTCTACAAGCTTCCAGATTTTATTAGAATACATATATTCTAATTCTGTATTCATTGCTTTTTGCCAAGATGCTGCATCTTTATCTTGGAGTGCTTCATCATATGTCCGAGATCAGACTCATGTTCATTTGGGATCAAGTCCAAAAACTCTCCCAAAACATGAATCTTTTAGGTTTGCTTGACAACCCTCCTACTACGATGAGCCACTGTTTGTGTATCATTTATGATACGTGTTGTAGTTTCTTGTGATATTTCATCTTGTACAGTTGGTACTAGATTAGACTTGTCCTTTATTATTTCCTTAAGAACAAATTTTCTTATGGGCACGTGGTTTATTACATAGTCCTTTTCTAAAAATCGGTCATTGATGCCAACAATGACCTTCTGATTTTTAAGACTATAAACCTTCTTTCATTTCTCTAGAATAACCTACAAACAAGTGAATTCCTATCCAACTTATCATTGTCTCTCTTCATCATATGTGCTGGACTACCCGAATCCGAATATGCTTCAAAATAGGCTTATGTCTATTCAGCAATTCTATATGAGTAGAGAGTTCTGACTTTGGAAGGTACTATGTTCACTTCCGTTTCCAGAGTATATTCTTAAAATAAATTTGGTAATTTTCTAAATAACTCATCATCAATCTACTTATTTACATAAGAGTCTTATACCTTCCTTTTTCTACACCATTCTGTAGGGGTGTACCAGGTGCAGTTAGTTGGGATTGAATCCCTACTTCTGATAAGTGACTCCTAAATTCTCCCAAGAGGTACTTGCCACTACGATCTCACCGTAGTGTCTTGATACTTTTACTTTGACGTTTCTCTACATCAGCCTCGTACTCTTCGAACTAATCAAAGCACTTAGACTTATGGCACATCAAGTAAATGTATCCGTATCTCAAATAGTTGTCTATAAAATAGACGAAATATTTGAAACAACCTCTTGCCTGGATAGTCAAAAAGTCTTCACAAATCAGGATGAACCTATTCTTATATATCTTTGGCTCCAAACCCCTTAAACTTAAAAGCTTCTTAGTTATTTTTCCTTCCAAGTAAGACTCACAGGTTGGAAAGATTTCCACTACTAATGAACCCAAAAGTTCATCAGCTACCAATGAATCCTACTCAAGTTAATATAACCTAGCCTTAGATGCCAAAGATATAATTGGTTCATTTCCGAAGGTTGCTTTCTCTTAAAAATTAGAAGATGTGTTACTAATTTTCATTTGTTGCATCGTGGGATTTATTGGATTTATAAATTGCCAACCAACGTACCAGAATAGATAACTTCCCTATTTTTCTTGACAACAACTTTGTTATCAAAATAGACACAATATCAGTTTAGAAACTGAAAACAAATTCTTTCTAAACTTAGTACGTAAAGACAATTTCTAAAATTCATATTTTATTCCTATCAGAGGATAAGCATCTCCCACTACAATAGCTACCACTTTTTGCAGTAGTGCCCATGTAGACGGTGATTTACCTTTCATATAGTTTTCGGGTTTCCTGGAACCCTTGCAATGAATTGCAGACATGATTAATGGCATCTGTATCTACACTCCAAGTTCTGGTAGATAACACCACTAAACATGTTTCAACTAATAAATTAAATACACCTATATTGTTCTTAGTTCTAAGAAGACAGACTACCTTAATGTCCAAGTCTTATTTCCAATCATTACAATTGGGACTACTAAGTCTTTTCTATAGTATAACAACTAGGGAATTGACAAATATTTTAAATCCTAAGAATCACAAAAATATTTGGTCAAGATCAATTCCTTAAAATCCCCATGAATTTTGTATGCCACGATAGTGTGGACGTATACAAAATCAAAGAAGAGATTTTATCCATTAATTTTATTATCTCGTCAACTTTACTTTATGACGAATAAAATTAATAGTTGATCTTTCTTTGATCAAATATTTGGTCAAAACTTTTGAATTTAATATAACATTGATTCCTCAAACAATATTATTTAAATTCACCAACACCTCAAACACCGTGAATTTTGCATGCCACGATAGTGTGGACGTATACAAAATTAAACATTTATAAGAGGAGGAGTTTACCCATTAATTATCTTGTCAATAAATCTTTATGACAAATAAAATTACCTCAAACACCGTGAATTTTGTATGCCATGATAGTGTGGACGTATACAAAATCAAACATTTGTAAGAGGGGTTTTTAATTTTATTATCTTGTCAACCTATTTATTTGACAAATTAATAGTTGGTTTTCTTCGGTCACACAAATAATAGCAGTGACTCCAATGGGGAGGATACTATTAGATGTGCCTAAGTGTATACCATTACTTGACACTAAGTCCATTAATAAGATTGTGTCCCTTCCAATGGGGAAGATCACACGCTCTTAATTAACTTCCTATAGTCATCTAAAATGGAAGTTTAATCTAGTGATCCACAAACAAGCTCATCCGATATGGAGGAAGGCACTCAGAGCCAACGCGCAAGCTTGTTGCATCACTTATAAACCAGTAATGGAGACCGTGGAATTTATTTAAAAATAAATCCCTCTCCCACTTAGTTATTTAAAGTGAGGAATTTTGACTATGCTAGCCTACTTAACATGCATACTAACAAGTACACACAGCACATCATAAAAAGCAATAAATAGAAAAACTAATTTTCAACTATTATGGCTTTTATCTATTGTTGTCCTCCGTGTGTCGCCAACCCTAGCTGCTGCCATCTTTGGCCACCGCCACCGGGTCTAGTTGTCGCATCCATCTTACTCCTTGTTCCGCTGTGCCTCTGATCCTCAAAAGGTTCCACACCTTGCAAGATTCGATCCGCGACATAAATAGAATTTTACATTTTTCGATCCTATATTCCTCGAAGGAATGTACATGTAAACTAGATCGAACATAAAATAAAAATTTACATCCATCGATCCTATATTCCATAAAAGGAATGTACATGTAACTAGATCAAAAATAAAATCCTAATAAAACTAAATACAGCTCCTGCTGTATTTTGTAATACAATCATGCATACACATAAATGCCCTTGGCATGTCCAAGGGTCCAATCACATACATAAAAACTATAAGCCATAATAGTTGGATTCTGCATCCACAAAGTTAGCACATCCTACTATTAACCTGCCTAAATTATGTATGACATGTGCATAATTAAACTAATACCAAATACACAGAGGCAAAACCCTAGCTCTGATACTAATTGTTGGTTGTTACTCAAAAAGCCTAATGGTTTCACTGTATAAAAATTTTGTACAAAGATCTGAACCTTTTCCTAGCTACCATGTGTTCTTTTAAATTAAACTTGGATCGCCTGCAGAACTTAACATGTTTGATCCAAAGTTTAATTTATTTATTCTTTTAGGTTTAGACTTGGATCTCCTGCGGAACTTAACACTTTCGATCCAAATCACCTAGGTTATTAATTCTATTAAATATTAATTTCCAAAATTGGCTTCCAGTACTGACGTGGCGAGGCACACGGCCTTCTTGGATATGGGAGCAACCACCACCGACTAGACAAAGCCTTTTAAGGAAAGCTAATATTTAATTTCCTTAAATAACTTTAGGTCAACAGAAAAGAACAATCAAATCACAAGGAAAAAAAATAAAAGAACACAACATCGAAAATAAATTCGAAATACTAGAATCGCATGCCTCTTGTATTTGGTATTTTTACAAAGAAATAAAACTAGCATGATGCGGAAAAACATTACTAGCAATACCTTTCTTTTGAAGACAAAGACCTCTTGATCTTCTACCGTATTCCTCTTCTAACCTCGGATGTTGTGTGGGCAACGATCTTCCGAGATGAGAACCACCTTTCCACCTTCCTTCTTTCTTCTAGATTTCGGCCACAATAAATTACTTCAAGGATAAAGAATTTCGGCCACCACCAATGCTCCAAGGGATGCTAGAGACGAGGCTTGCTTTCTCTTCTTCTTCTCCTTCCTTGATCCGGCCACAAACAAGAGCTCCACCAAGAAGATAGGTTTCTCCCAACAAGAGGAGAGGAGAGAAATAGGGCCGGCCACCAAAACCAAGGAAGAGAGGGAGGAAAAGAATAGAGGTTGTTAACCCATGAAGGCTCCTCCACCTACTCTTTTATAATCCTTGGTCTTGGCAAATAAGGAAATTTTAATAAAAACTTCCTTAATTCTTTTGCCATGAAAAGGAAAATTTTATTTAATTAAAAATAATTTTTCTTCTCATTATTATAATGGTCGGCCACACCAAATCTCCAAGCAAATAAAAATTTTAAACACAAATTAAAACTTCCTTATTTGCTTCCAGAAATTTTATAAAAAAATTCTCCAATAATTTTATCCCTTCATGATTGGTTAATAAAAAAGAAATTTTATAAATTAAATCTTTCTTTAAACATGTGGATAATTTCCGGAAAGTTATCTCTAAAAATTAAAATCTCCTTTCAATCTACAAATAAGGAAAGATATCAAATCTTTTCTTAATCTTTTGTAGAAACTAATAAAAGAGAATTATTAATTTTAAACTTTCTTTTAAATCATGAACATGGTTAAAAGGAAATTTTTTACTAAAATTAAAATCAACCTTTTAATCTACAAATAAGGAAAGAGATTTAGTTCTTCTCTTAATCTTTTGTAGAATCTTATAAAAGGAAAGATTTAAAATTTTAAACTCTCTTTTAAATCATGTTATCCACATAAAAAAATTTTAAAAAAATAAAAATCCTTTTATTTTAATTTGGGCCGGCCACACCAAGCTTTAACCCAAGCTAGGGTCGGCCACCTTGAAGCACCCGTGAACCATACTTTGGCCGGCCCTAGCTTGGTCTCCAAGCTAGCTTGGCCGACCCCTATGGAATGGGTAAGAAGGTGGGTATAGGTGGGTATAGAACTCTATAATTAAGAGGCTACGATAGGGACCGAGAGGAGGAATTGGTTTTGGTCTCCCGATAAAATTAAGCATCCCGTATTCGCCCCGAACACACAACTTAATTTTATCAATAATAATTCATTCCACTATAGAACTATTATTGAACTACCTCACCAATCCCAAATTACATTTTGGGCTCCTTCTTATTTTGAGTGTGTTAGTCTCCCTGTGTTTAAGATGTCGAATGTCCACTAATTAAGTGAGTTACTGACAACTCATTTAATTAATATCTTAGTCCAAGAGTAGTACCACTCAACCTTATTGTCATGTCAGACTAAGTCCACCTGCAGGGTTTAATATTACAATTCTTATGAGCTCCTCGTGGGGACATTCTCAATCTAGATTACTAGGACACAGTTTCCTTCTATAATCAACAACACACATTATAAGTGATATCATTTCCCAACTTATCGGGCTTATTGATTTATCGAACTAAATCTCACCCATTGATAAATTAAAGAAATAAATATCAAATATATGTGCTTGTTATTATATTAGGATTAAGAGCACACACTTCCATAATAATTGAGGTTTTTGTTCCTTTATAAAGTCAGTATAAAAGAAACGACCTCAAATGGTCCTACTCAATACACTCTAAGTGTACTAGTGTAATTATATAGTTAAGATAAACTAATACCTAATTACACTACGACCTTCCAATGATTTGTTCCTTTCCATCTTGGTCGTGTGCTACTGTTTATAATTTATAAGGAACTGATAACATGATCTTCTGTGTGTGACACCACACACCATGTTATCTACAATATAAATTAATTTAACAATTACATTTATCATAAATATAGACATTTGACCAATGTGATTCTTATTTCTAGATAAATGTTTATACCAAAAACTAGGCTTTTAGTATACATCCTAACAAAAGTATGCTAATAAATTTGAGGAATTGATAATTAAATTGGCATAATTAGGATAAAAGTCAAAGAAATGTCAAGTTAGGATTTTGACACTTTCTTAGGAGATAAGGGCAATAACTTAGGATTATTTTTTAAATATAGTAATTAGTTAGTGATACTTAGATTGTTAATCTAGGTTTCTTTTTTATGCTAAAATTACGATGTTTTGTGTGCTCTATCATATGCCATGACATCATATTTTACATTCATATTTGTTATGAAAAATGTCACATGTCATGTCATACATATATCATTTAGCCATGATAGTTTCTCTTTTGAAAAAAATATACATTCGATATATTCCATGATTATTTTCATCCATTATTTTAATTTCATAAAATTAAGGGCAATGACATAAATTGACATCCTAGGTTGGATTATTAAAGTTTAAATACCTAGTAAAAATGCATTATCCCAAATTTTAAAGGACACCCCATTTTACATCTCACAAGACCATAGGTTTGACTTATATGTATTTTTGAGACACAATAGATACAAGTGAGATGGTAGGAAGAAGAACAAAACTCAAGATATTGATTTAGTACATCCTTTTGATTTTTATTTTCATCAAAATAAATGATTATGTGAAGTCTAATATAATTATTGGGAAAGCAAGTGTACAGGTCATGTGCATTTAACCTAAAAAACATGGTTGAAAATCTATTTTGAAAACCATTTCAAAATTATTTTAGAAAACCTTCGTAAATTCTATCTTTTGATAGGAATCACCATTGATTAGTTTGATACAAAGTAGAGTGAAACATTAAAGTTCCAATGATCTCTAATTTTATATGAATCTTTGAAAATGAGAGTTATTTTCATAGAAACCTATTTTTCCTGATAGTATATGATATAAATAATGTCTACGTAAATTTTCATAATTTTTGAAAAATTATAGAATTATTTAGGGATTTCTGAATTTCAATTTGAAATTGAAATTAGCAAAATTCATAAATAGTAGTTGATCAGGTAATCGATTAAGCATGCCTTAATCAATTGGTTCAATCGATTAGAATACTTTTCCGTGGGCACAAAGGCTTGCAGAATGAATTAGGTGATCGATTACCAATGTCATAATTGATTGGGGTAATCGATTAACACGAGCGTAATCAAGTGAACCCCAACTTCAATCAATTGGGAGAGGCTGTAATAGATTAGTAGTCGAAATCAATCAATTAAGAATGTTGATTTTGACTAAAATGGTCTGATTTTAGTCAATTAAGTCATGTTTAGTCGAGTTAACCATTCTTAACCCAAAGAAATGCCTTGACAAGTTGTTTAAAGGTAATTTTCTTGATGAAAATAAGAAAGGATTGGTTAAAGGAGACTAATTTGGAGTTTAGGAGGAGATATGCATTCAATATTAAATTTTTAACCTCAAAACTTTAATTTTAGGTTTTCTAAAGGTTTAGAAACTCTAAATTATTATTGGTATAATGATAGAAGTTTATTACATATTTTGAGGGGGAGGTCTTTCTTAAAAGTATGATTTTTTTATATATATAAGGATGAAGAAACAATGGAAGGTAGGGAACCTTCATTGTTATGAATGTTAGACGATGAGTATTGGAAACTATAAAAGATTGGAAATCTTCATTGTGATGGAGTTATGCTCAAGGTTGAGTATACGATACAATGAAAGGTATGAGACTTTCATCGAATTCCTTTGACAAAATTGACTCTTAAGGTGAAGAGTTTTTTATGTGTGCACAAGGGGGAGAAAATATGAGGTTTAAGTTAGAAACTCACATTCATGCATTTGGCATGGGAATTGGACTAATATAAGTTAGTTTAACTTAAACATATTGTCAAATATCAAAAAGGAAAAGATTATTAGGAGATTATTGGTGCAATCATCCCTGGGTTAAGGTCGACTATTTTAACTAAGTTTGAGTGGGTTCGAGCTTGAGTTTCAATATTTGGATAATATGTTTAGAAATATTTAAAAGAGGTTAAGTAGGTCATGGATGAACGGATACTGGACTGGTAAAGTCCTAAATGGAGGTTAGGCAAGATAAAATCCTAACTTGAGGGTTAGTCAAGGGTAAATTTCTAACTGAAGATTAGGCAAGGCAAAGTCTAACTCGAGGATTAGGCAAGGGTGAAGTCCTAACTACAGGTTAGGCAAGGTAAAGTCCAAGTGGGTCAAGGAGGACCCCACATTGGCAAAGAAAAGTCCTAACTACAATTAGACAAATGGAAGTCCAAGTGGGTCAAGGAGGACCGCACGTTGACAAGGCAAGTCCTAACTCCAGGGTTAGACAAAGGAAATGTCCAAGTGGGTTAAAGAGAACTACACATTGGCAAATAGAAAAGTTTTAATTGCGGTTAGGTAAAGAAAGTCTAAGTGGGTCAAGAAGGACCGCACATTGGGAAAGGAAAAAAGTTTTAACTGCAGTTAGGCAAAGGAAAGTCCAAGTAGGTCAGGGAGGATATCATATTAGCAAGAGGAAAGTCCTAACTGCTGTTAGGAAAGTGAAAAATATAAGTGGGTCAAGGAGGACTACACTTGGTGATCAGAGGTCCAACGAAAAGTTGGTAAACCCCAAGTAGATCAAATGATTGATTGGATACTTTTTGAGGAAGTTCCAACATGTCACGATTGACTAGATGTTGGGTAAGGGAACCCTAAACTTAAATCAAGCAAGTTAGGGTTAGGCAATTATTAGAGCAATCGAATCAATTGGGCTAATCGATTAAAGTCACCCCAATCAATTAGGATGAATTCCTAATTGATTATGAGTTTCACGAAGAAAAATCATGAAAATAATGGTTGAATCGATTAGCCCAATTAATTCAGTCACTGCTAATCGATTGACCCAATCGATTAGACAGTGTTCACGAGAAGGAAGAATTGATTGAGGTAGTTGAAACCTTAATCAATTGGGCCAATCGATTAAGGTATTCTCGCAAGTGAACAGAGAGTTACAGAATCAATTAAGAAGTCAATTAAGGCTCTCAGAATCAATTGGGATGGCTCACCAATTGATTAGGGTTTTAAAAAAAAAGAGTTGTTCTGCAAGTTGAATTGGCATATCCTATATGACAATCGATTAGGAGTTGTTAGAATTTGAGGAATGTCCTAAGGCAATCGTCTTGTGATTTTTTCTATTTATTTGATAAGTATAGATTCACTATTTGAGTGCATATTATATATTTGATTGTCTTAAACTCATTTACTGAATGCCCATAATATAATTCATAACATGAGTGAATTTGTGATTGGATCGCAACTAGTGATTATCTCTATATGTGCAATTATGAATATATTGAAATTTCCCTAGTCGTCGAATTGATGTATTCGGACATCATCAATTTTATAAGACTAGCACAGGTTATACTCCTTGGTTCAGCCAAACAGTTATTTTCTCACTGTCTAGAGACATTGGGATGTCAAGAGTTAAATGTGGATACTGGTTATGATAACTAGTTCATTGGAGTGACTTGCTTTAAGACTTCATATGGTTCTCTACATATATATAGATATGTCTGTGAAGTTCTTACTGCAGCACGAGTGCAAGTTTCCTTCGACTTGAGGTATACAAGTCATCTTGGTCATGGAGACTTATACTTTGACATATCTCATTGAGGTGTGAACCTGGATGATTGGGTATAAGTTGAAGTGTCTGAAGGTGTTTATATAGCTCATAGAGGATTCACCGCTCCTTGTGAGGGGGCGTATATCCTATGACCAGTCGTTAGGATTATTGCTCAAAATCTTTGACTAAAGCATCACATGTTAAGAGTACGAGACTCTTGTACACATGTACAAGTAATTTGAATCCGTAGAACGAGGAAGTATTACTTGGTCTAGATGTGACGTAGTCAGCCTAGAGGGGACAAGACATATAGACCATGTCCTAAATCAAGTGGGTATAAGACGAGTGAAAGGAATGAGACACGACTCACTATAATTGCTGAAAGGTTTAGAATTAATTCTAAGATCAACTGTAATTTTTTGGCTAATTGGGGATCATGATGTACTATTAGGTACCACTCATGATCGTTCTATAATTAAGTAGTTAATTATAGACAGTCAAAATAAACTAGGAAACTATTGGGTCACATGCGCTAGCGAGTCTCTAAAAGACGTAAAATAAGTTAAAGAATAGGATTCTTAGATCAAGAGATAAATGTTTGGTTGGACCATACATAAGACAAATATGGAAATATCTGTCGTAATAGAAGTGCGGATGGGTCACATCTCTTATGAAAGAGTTGGACCATATTTAGTTTAATCATGAATTAGTTATGAACCAATTTGGTTTAGTTGTAAACCAAACCAAAGGGTTAATGGACTAATTTTTGGTTAAGGGATAATGGGTTGGATTTAGACTTTCTAATCTAACTCATTAATGAGGGTTATATATTGATATGATTGAGAGAAGATTATACACATGAGATCATTAATTGGCTTGTAAGGTTTTTGAAAAATATTAACCAAATTTCTCTTCTCTCCCTCTCCCCTCTCTCTTTGTCGCTTCCCTTATTGTCGTGACCACCATAAGGAAGAAATCTCTTCTTTGTATGCTTCTCTTCCTCTTCCTCTTGATCCCTCTAAATCGATCCTGGCTAGTAACTTCTGAAGGAGAGATTTGTACTCAAGGAGTTATTTTAAGGAGCTCAGTGTGGATACAAATAGAGGCGAGGTTCGACAATGTCGCTATGGTTGATGGCCTTCTCATTACAGGTCATCCATAAGATACATCTAGCATAAATTTACTTTCCATAAAAATTTAATTATGTAATCATGTTTGGCATGTTGTATCTTTGTATGCGTGTGGTACGTGTGATGTAATAATTTAGGAATTATTATGATTTTATTTTCCACTGCCCATGTTTACAAAACGTGTTTTAGCATACACCGTATCGAGCATATCCAATAGTAGTGAGCCTAATCTATTGAGAGATGTTGAAGAACCCTATAAAAGGGTTTTCATGGACATTTTGAACCAGATCTCTCACACACACTCTCCGCCAATTCTTGAGCAAGTGTTGTTGAACTTTCCAAGCTTTAAGAGACATCTACAAGCAATAAGAGATCAAACAAGCAAGGTTTTCATTGTATTGTATATTTACTTGCTTGTTTTCTTTGTATCCTTGTTGTGAGCTTGTACGAGGCTTCTCCGACTCCGATTTGTTTCCAAGGAATGATTTCATAGTGGATGAGATCGTGAGAAGAGTGGACTCTTGGATTAGTCACCTCAAGGAGGTGGATACCAAGTAAAATCCAAGTATTAGCATTGGTGAGTCTTCGCTTCAAGATATCCATTACAAATTATCATCAATGAAGCGAATGGAGCTAATTCCCCCGCCCCCCCCCCCCTTCTAGCTCTTGTAGTGTCCTGACAACCGTGAGACTTCAATGCTTGCCTCAACCCTGGCCGCGAGCTCGGTCATGCCTCAGTCTTGGTCGTGATCTTGATAGATTGCAACCTTAGCTAGCCTTCGTTGCAAGCTCAGCTATAATCCTGGCCATTAGCTTGGTCAGCTATGAGTTCGTGCTGTTGTATCTCTTGTTGTATTTAAGGTATTATGTAATGTTATTGATTTTAGCACATTTTTTATTATTTTTATTATCTTTAGATATACTGCATTTTCGGATCTGACATCTTTTAGTGATGGAGGCAACATTATTTCTAATCTTTCTCTTTCAGTGCTACTATGCTTCTTTTGAGGTTCAAAACTTAATGTTTAGTTTAAGTTTAATTGTTATTGATAGTTTGAGAATTAATGATAGTTTATGTTTAGTTGAAACTATAGCATGCTTAGTCTTACATCTTTAATAATGTTGAAAATTTTATTTTTCATTAGGTTACAATATATATGAATAAAGCTTAGATGCACAATAGGTTAGAAAGTGAATTTATCACTAAAGAATATTTTGATGGAGTTGAAGAGTTTGTGGAATTCGCTAAGCGTCATCTAAACTATATGAATGGTGACTAGTTATATTGTCCATTTAATCATTATAAATGTAGAAATACAACTCTCCACAATGAGGATACTATGAAAGTATATCTACGTAGAAATAATTTTGTTCTAAATTACTATAACTGGTACTGTTATCAAGAGCCTTATTTGTTTGAGCAAATTGGACCTTCTGTTGTTTCGTCATCTAGACCTTCTGTTGTTTTATCATCTAATGATAATATAATACAATCAATTATTTATAACGTGATAAATTCGGTTGATCATTTAAATATAGATGAAATATCAACATCTGAAGTCCAAAAACTATATGGCATGTTAAAGGCTAGTGAAAGAGAAAGTGACAAAGCATTTCGCATTCCTTCTGATCATTCTCAACTATCAACTACTACAAGACTATTGAATATCAAGGCAAAATATTATTTCTTAGAATGATATTACGATGACATTTAGCAATTGATGTCAGAGTTGCTCCTACTGATAATATAATAACTAATAACTTCTATAATATAAAGAAATTGGTTAAAGACAATGAACTTATTGAATGCAAAATGTATAATCACCTTCATTGTAAGCAGCATAGTCACATATTTGGGATGAAGAAGAAAAATTGACCATGGAAAATTATGTATTACTTCCTGTTAACTACTAAACTTAAACGTTTGTATGCATCTGTCGTAACAGCAAGCCACATGGCACATTCATGTCCCTTACTGCCACTTAATGAGAGGATTCCAGAGTCAATCACAATTTGGTCGTGTCCCCTAACATAGGCGTATTTAGTCAACAACATATGTCTATTAGCCAACGCAGCCAAGTCATGCTTCCTAACATGACCGTGGCATGATTGTGACAAATTTTTAAGAATTAAAGTCGTATCAAACGTGGAAGGTTTTAGAGGCTACAAAAGGACCAAGGAGACATTTGTTTGGGGGCATCAAGGGTTTATCGTGACAAAAAAAAAAAAAAAAATCCTAGGAGAGAAACATTTCCATGGAGCTGCGAGGATTCTGTTTTCCGAGGAAGTTAAGAGATCTTCTTCAGATGGCATCACAATCCATGACTAAGTTTTCTTTCTCTTCTTTCTTTGATAGGAGTTGTAAAATATTTAACATCATGTCTTTGGTTTGTATGTCCATCTTCATAGAGTAGTGTCCTTGATTCTAGGATTAGGGAATAACCTAATGTAAAGTTGACACTTATATTTTATTAATTTTTATTTTTTTATCGTATGATGTGTTCGATACATGATTCAACTTTAGTATGCATATATGTTAATAATGCTAGCGTGCATTATCATACCACAGAGAAAAGGGAAAGAACCAAGAGGTGAACCTAATTCGCTAACCTATAAATCCCGAACTTGAGGATTTATTCATGAAAATAATCCAAAACCTCTCGAGAACACCATTGGCCATAACGAAACTTTAAAGGTCTACCTTGATTCGACATGACAAAGTAAGGGATAGACCAGTCTAGAGGATCGTGAGAAATCGTGATTGGAGTCTCCTTAATGAGGATGTAACAGGAGTCTCCTTAATGAGGATATCAATGATCATGATAATGAAATCAAAATCCTAAAATTACTTCTAAAATTGATTGTCCCCCAACTTCTTGCTTCCTCAGTTCACTTTCTCTCACACAACATTTTTTTTTATTTTGATCCATTTAGATAGGTTATTTTGCATTCAGTACTTTGCGATCACAGAGTACAATATTTTATTACTGGACAAAAATCATGTACCTGTGGAAATCGCACATCACAAATCAATCATTTTAAGTAGAGCTGTCAGACGGGTCAACCTGTGACAGGGCGGGTCAGCCCGTGGCGGGCTTTGGCGAGGTGGGGCGGGTTGAGAAATTTCCAACCCAACCCATTCTAAGGCGGGTTGCGGGTTTGGTGGGCCAACCCGCGGGCCCATCAAAATTTTTTTAAAAAAATTAAAAAATATTTCATATTTTCAACATTTTACTTCAAAAAGATTTTCTACAATTAAATGTATACATAAACATATATTTTAAATATAAATGAACACAAACAAGTATTTATGTTGGATGAAAAGTACTATTTTTATTTCAAAATTATAACAAAGAAAGATAATAAATTGACCTAAAATTTAGCTTACATGTGTTTTTCAACCCGCAGACCAACCCAAGCCCGAGCGGGCCGACTCGCGCGGGTTGCGAGCCTAGGCGGGTCAGCCCACGACGGATTTAGGTTGATAAAATTCCAACCCAACCCGCTTAAATTGTTTGACGGGGCGGGTCAATCCGACGGGTCCAACCCAAATTGACGGCTCTAGTTTTAAGGAAATATTTAACTAAGAAATGTTGGCTATTGAGTGCTAAAAAAAGGAAGGCATTGACTTGATTTCTTAGCTAGAATTATTTTTATTAGAATTTTGTTGGGTCGAAACCACTAAAATGATTCAATAGTTTAGTTCAACAAAGCAATACTACGATAAAGTTTAAAAACAAAGCAAAATAAGACGCTCGAGTAGTGGGTTCGTGAGTTAATAAATGATTTATAGTCACGTTTAGTATTGCAAAGTGAGTTAGAATAATTGAAACGAACTAGTGAAGCAAATCATGATATCAATGAAGAGAAGAATGTTCGATATATTATTGTTGGGGTGGAGGCCATTTGATCTGAAAAGTACAGATGATTTAAGTATAACTACTTGCAATATAATTGAAGGCAATTGATGTGCAAATACAGTCCTTTTCAATGTTTGTCAGAATCCAACATTTTAAAAATTACACACACATATATATAAGAAAACATGCCTCCAATTGCAGAAAACTCATAAGACAAAAGCCAAACGCCACTGTTTAATATTATAACAACACACTGGCTGATATTAATTTTAACTCCTTGTGATATTTAAGATTGGATAGGTTCAGGATTCTTATTAAAACAGCATCTCAGGGTGTCTTTTGCAAGGCACGTTTAATGTTAGTTTAATAAGAATGGATGTTGCCATTCAACTTTCTTATTTGTAACAAGATATTGAGTTATAAAATTATTGGTTTGATGGCTTAATGAACTGGTCAAATTAATTGATTGATCCACATACGTTTATGTTTTTTTTAATAAATATCAAAGTAAATTAATTGTAGCAAAATAAATACCAAAGACAGACATCTAAACAAGTACCTGACATGGCCAATTAATATTTTAGAGAAGATAGGCACAAACTTATTAGAATTAAAGCCTGCAGTAGAAAGAAGTTTGGAAATTTTGAAAAATAAAATTATGGTTTTGATGGAAGAAAAAATAAGATAGAATTAAATATTATATTGGAGAATTATGAGATTGTGTTTTATAAATAAAAAAACTAAATACAAAATTAGAGTGTGATATATAAATAAATATATGTAACTAAATAGAAAAACAACTCTATATTTTAAATTAGTGACACTTAATAATAATTTAGTTATATCTTAATAACCATTTAGTGGCATTTGATATCACCTACTGACTATGAACACAAGTGAAAATTTCAGCATTTGTTGTTCATACCTTAACAACTATTTAGTACCATTTATACAGTGATCTGATGGTGTCTACAATATCTAATATGACTTCTAAATAACCATTTAGTAACACTTGGACTAGAAACACAAATTTAATTTATTTATTTATTAATTCTGAATTAGTTACACTTTAAAAACTATTTAATGCAACTTAATATTTATTCGATCATTTTAGGTCATCATTTAATAATACCAAAAAATTGGAGGAAAAAAAACAGAAATGAAAACTGATTTGAGATTTACCTGTAAATTTATTGAAAAAAATGTCCGCAAATAAAGCAAAAGGTAATTGCATGTTAGTCTTCATTTATTACTCAATTGAATTCATAGCTAACGGGCGATTGCATGTTAGTCTTCATTTATTACTCAATTGAATTCATAACTAAGTAGAACTAAGAATGTGATCGAGCCAAGTCGAGCCGAACTCTTGAATGTTTAAGTTTAACTCGTTTATAATGGAGCCGAACTTGAGCTTTATTTAATGAATATATTCATGATTCACGAGCTTATTCGAACTTTTATTGAACCTAAACGAATTTAATAAATATAAATTATAAATTTAAATATTCATTAAAAATTAAATTATATATTTAGAGAAAATTATAATATTCTTATTAAAATTTATAATTTTATTCTAATAAATAAATTGAATATATTTGTCTATATGTTCCATAAGCAGAGTGTAAAAATCTATAAATTCAATATCAAAACTACTAATTTTTTATTTAAAAGTTGATTCATGAGCTTAACGAACATGCTTACAAGCTAACAAGCCGAATATTATGAAACTTGAGCTTGGTTCATTTATCTTAACGAGCCTTATTAAATGAGCATTTATCGAATCGAGTTTCGAATAGTTCATGAACAACTTAGTTCATTTGCACCTCTAAGTAAAACTTTTTTTTTTTACATAATTCAAAATGTTAAGTATTGTCATTAATGCTTGATAGATATATAGGATAACGATGCAATATATTTAATTAGATAAATATTTAATTACATCAATTAAATTGAATTATTTGTTAACACGTGAAATTGTTTAATTTGTCAGTTACTTGTCCCTGTATATAGCCCTTTTGTCAGTTATTTGTTGATACATGAGAAGTTGTATTTATGGTCTCTGTAATTAGTCTTAAATTTCTCAATATTTGAAAGGTTCTGAAACAACTCTGGAGGATCATTTGTATGATCCTGATTATTTGCTCATATTATATTTGTGTGATCATTAGTAAATTACAATCTTAACATGCTTGGTTAGGAGTTAGAATCTACAAATCAAAACCATATTATTATTATCGCCAAAACTTTACTCCCTAATTACCACATTGATGATCCCAATAGGAAATAAGGGAAATCATAGTTAGTGCTAATTCCTTCCAACTCAATTAGTTTGCATGTGTTCTTTCGTCACATTCAAAAAATTACATTTTACTCCAACTTTCATAATAAAGATTGATAATTAGCTATTGTTTCTTTTTGCAAAAAATATAAAATGTTACATATTTGTTATGATGACAAACAAGAGGTATTGCTTTCCAACTAATATATTTCTAGAGGAGATAAATCAATTACATGAATGACAAACAAGAAATGATCTAAAAATAAAGTATCAATCAGTCAATCACCCATCTCAAACAATATATTTGTTATGATGCAAGAAGTTTGATAAGTAAACTAAATAAGTATTGGTCAGCACAACTACAAGATCAAATAGGCAATACCAACTGATAATCTACAAGCATGGCCAACATCCAATTCCTACTTATGCTTAATCCTAATTGGTCATGTTCTTATTTAATTGATTGTGTTGTAAAGGATTACAAATGAACCAATACTTTGATGAACAAACTGATACAATTTGGTATGGGATCACCGAATTTCTAACATATTGAATATTCATTTTCCATGATCATGTTCTCAACCCATATTCTTTTGCCAGCTTATTCTAATCTTTAGTATATAGCATAAATACTTGAGGATTCATATCAGAATTTAATTTTTGTTAGATACACAAATAGTATATTTTGTTCAGAATCATGGCACAAGAGAAAATTTGCACTCCTCTTCATTTGAACTTCTTGAAATCTTAAAATCAAGGGAGATTTTTGACAATAAGTGATCCTTTACAGCTTTTATTATAGGAAAATAAGGTGCCCCTACCTTGATCCAGGCTTTCATGAAGGAATTTGAAGTACCTTTGTGCACCTTGGTAGAGTAATGCGGCAAGTTAGCTTTAGTAGCTTGACAAGGGACCTTTCTCAATTTTCTCTGAGCTAGCTAGCTTACCATGATTTCATTGGATGTTTGCTATGTTCCATCAAAAGCTCAAGAGTAGCTTCTGACCTTGTTCTTAGAAAGTTCTTCCAAGTAGGATGGTTATTGAACAAGGTCATATGTATATATTAATAAGAGAACTGGCACGATCAGCTTTGTGCATCAATGAACTTGCATGTGAGCTTCAATGATTTCCAATATTTCAAGAATCTCCTCAATCTGAGGATGTAAACTATCACCAACAAGAAACTCATAAATCTCTCCACTAATTTCAATAGAGCTACAACCTGGTGTTTTCTTCAGGCCCACAGAGTTCATCTCCTTCCTTAGTCTCATAACACCACCCCAATCACCAATTTCTGCATATATGTTTGATAGCATCACTCTAGCCCATGGATCATCTGGATCCAATTCAATCAAATTCATTGCAGCAATCTCAGCTAGTTCCACATTGTTGTGAACCTTGCAGTTACTTAACAGAATCCCCCATAGAACTGTATTAGGCTTCATCGGCATCTTCAAAATAGTATCATAAGCTTCTCTTAACCTGCCCGCACGGCCTAAAAGATCAATGACACACCCATAATGTTCGATTTTGGGTGCTAAGCCATAGATTCCCTCCATACAAGAAAATAACTTAAATCCTAGTTCTACTAATCCTCCGTGAGCACAAGCATTGAGAACACCAACCAGGGTCACATCATCAGGTTTGATCCCCACTTGCATCATCTGTGAAAACAAGCGAAGGGCGTGGTCAGCTCTCCCATGCATTGCAAGTCCACATATTGCTGAAGTCCAGGAGTACAAATCTCTTCTAACTGGTTTGCTCTCAAAGACTTGCATAGCCTTTTCAATGCTACCACACTTGGCATACATATCAATTAGGCAATGATCCAAAGATCCATCTGAGTTAAAAATGATACTTCCTAAATAGGCATGAAGCCAGATACCGGTATCAAGAGCACCTATGCTAGCGCAGGCCGAGAGAATAATTGAAAAGGTGAGCCTGTTGGCCTTCTCACTAGAAAATGTCATCTGACGGAAGAATGCCAATGCCTCTCTACTCCTACCCAGTTGAGAAAATCCTGATATCAACGTGTTCCATGAAACGACGTCCCTTTCAGCCATCTCGGCAAACAATTTGCATGCAGAATCAACATCACCATGCTTCACATATTGATGCAATAAGGTGTTCCATGATACGAGAGTTCTAACAGGCATTTCATCGAACAAACGCTGGCAGATACCTAGCTTACCATGGTAACCATAAACCTTGATCAACTCAGTGGTGACAAATGGATCGACTACAATTCCACTACTGATAATGTACCCGTGAATCGTCTTTGCCACAGATAAGATTCCGGATTGGTGGCATGCGGATATTGCAGTTGCAAGAGCGATAGGGTCTGGGGATAGGCCAGACACGAGCAAAGCTCGGAATATAAGCAATGTTTTTTCAGGTTGTCCGTCGGTACTGTAGGCCCTGGCCATAGCTGTCCGAGGGACAATGCCTGGTTGGGGAATTTCATCATACAGTTGGCGAGAGAGGTGGACGAAGCCGAAAGTAGCGAACGAGGAGATGAGGGCACTAGAAACGATCGAGAGAGGCCAAGCGGAACATGAGTGGAGCTTCTGCAGCGTGTGAGGGGCGGAAGGGGAGGAGGCGGCGGCGGCGGCGACGACGACGACGGATTTAATGAGGCGCACGAGCGAGCGGGGGTCGCGCGACAAGGGCGCGTCGATCATGCGGCTTGTACTCGGACTCGGACTCTCGGAGGGGAAGGGAGAGTGGGAGATTTTTCCTTCCGACACGCTAATTTTAAATTTAAATTATCTTTCAACACAAATCCTGATATATCTGATATTAAAATCACAGTTTATAAATATATTAAACGTATATTATATCATGTAATTGTGATTCAATTTTATTTTAATTTAAATATTATAATTTTAAAATTTATTAAAGTTTTGGGATCTTAAGTTAATAGAACTTTGAGATTGATGCTTGTGTCAAGAGGGTCTGTTTTATGAATTGTTTGATTGTGACAAATAGATTGAATCGGATGATTGAGCCCTGCAGATGAAGTTGTATGGGTTTATAAAGATAAGTCTCACTTATTAGCTAGTCTAATTAAACTCGAGTCCCTATTAGATTGGATGAATCGAATACCTATTAATTTCTATTATTTTATAAAAGATAAAATTCATTATCTTGATGGCCCTTCCATGATTATCCCATAGCATTTGGAATCAGGTACCAAACAAACCCCATATGGATGGGTATTTCCGTCGGTTTCATCGGAAATCAACACTTTCTTAATTCTATAAATTTACCATAACCAACTCGACTAGAGCACCTATTAGGACATCTATATTAATTTAAAATTTAATATATGTCGCCTCTTCAAATAGCATACCATATACCCATTATATTAACATTTGTTTATTATTAACACACACTCGTATTTATTTTAATATTAACATTGATTATTTGTGGATTTTACTATCCATTTATTCATTTTTATTCTTTATATCCAAAATTTATTTTCTTAATTTTTAAAATTTTTTATATAAAATCTGCTCATTAACCACATTCAAAGAATTAAACACTATTAATGTGTAGGTGTTATAATATTCATTCATATTAGTTTGTAACATCATTTAGATGTTATAACACCCATATATTAATATCAATATTGTTGTGCAAACACGAGGAAGAAAAAGAAGAAGAATAAGAGTTATCATGGTTCGTCGGTGTATCTACTCCACAAAAATGACTGAAGCTTTATTAGAATTCTCTGTACACAAGAGAATCACATTCAATGATTCTCATAATACAATAGGTTTACAATGTTCCATAAAAATAATGCCTAAATCTCAGATCTGGAAAATTCATAACAAAATTCTATTATGAAAAATCATAATTCTGTTACGAAAAAATCTTAACAGATTTTTTCTTCCATGATGTCCCTTGCATTGACCTTCATTCAGATATGAGTCACCCTTCAATAATCTCCACTTTATCAAATATTCATTCCTTTGAAGAACACGAGTATCTGAGCAAAACTCCACCTAAATCTCTGGGTCTGGGCTTCCTTCCTCTAGCATCTAAAGATATAGATCAAGTTCAAACAATTGTTAAACTTCTCTGTGGTCACTGATCACTGCCTTTGTCAATATGTCTGCAGCATTGTTCAAGTGTAAACCTTCTCAAGTTGAATTTCTTTGGAAGCAATCAACTCTCTGATCTTGTGAAATCTCACATCAATGTGTTTGGTTCTCACATAATACACCTGATTCTTACCTAAATAAATAGCACTATGACTATCGCATAACAATTTGACTCCACCTTGTTGAATGCCTAGTTCTCTAACTCTGTAAACCATAAACCTTCCTTCGTTGCTGTAGCTACTGCCATGTACTCCAACTCCATAGTAGACAATGCCACAGTGAACACGTATTCTGTAGTAGACCTCCTATCATCTAAATCTCCTACATAGTTTATATCTACGTACCCAGCAACTAAAACATTTCTGGTTGTCTACTGAACATGATGTTATGAGTGCAATTGACCTAGGTTTGATCGGGTGCAATCATGATTTTGATGTGTGTGTCAAAGAGTTTAAGTTAGACTTTCATATTATTTTAATATGCATTTGAGTCATGTAAGATTTGGTGAAACACATGAGCAAAATCTCATCCTATGGCTCAGGTCCTTGAGATCGATGAAAGATGGTGCATCTGAGGGATCGTCAGACAAGGAGCAACGAAGTGGAGCCAAGGGAAACATACTTCAAGGCAACGTGAAGGATGTCATGGAGAGGAGTCGTGGGCTTAAGTGCATTTGAGGGACGAAGGCCGAGGAAGAAGGCTTCAAGGGCAACTTCATAGAGGATGAGTGTGAGTGAATTTAAGGGATCAGTCGATTGGTACTGAAACTATTTGACTAGTCTAAATTCACAAGAGCATAAAATGGTTATATGTCCGACAGTTGTGAAGACCAGTCAACTGGTAATGGCACCAGTCGACTAGTAAAAAGTCATTGGTAGCTGTTTGCATAATCTCGAATTTTGTGAAGTACTGTTGGCTATGTCCAATGGCTATACCAGTCAACTGGTGTATGAACTAGTTGACTGGTACAAGAAATGAATTTCTTTGTGATTAATACTTTCCTTTTTATTTAAAAGGAGCTTTGTAGGGATAAAGGAGGTGAATCATCTTGTTGAAAAACTCCCAAGTCATCTCTCAAGCTTTCAAGCCTTTCTCTTCCTCCTAAACCTAATTTCCATCTTATAAAGAGGAAGAGAGTTTTTGTGAGAGGTTGTACTCCACTGAGAAGGAGTAAGCTCTAGCCAGAGATTACCGAGGACTAATCCATAGACGGATTGAGGGTTCATCCACCTCAAGGACAAACTATGGAGTGGGAGCAAGCAATCTCCATACCATGTAAAAGGAAATGTGTTAGAGTTTGATTGTTTTCATTCTTATTGCTTTCATTGTTTTAATTTTATTCCACTACATAACTAACGATTTGTAGAGAAGCAAATGACTCGGGATAACGAGCTATTCAACCCCCCCCCCCCCCCCCTTCTAGCAAACCATATGATCCTCTACAAATAGTATCAGAGCAAGGATGCCCTTCAATAGACTAATCGCCAAGAAGAATAATATCATTAATATGGCTAGTTCAAGCATCCATCCACCTAAATTTGAAAGAGACTTCTCTTAGTAGGAAAAGAGAATGGATGAATTCTTCGATATTGACTTTGATATTATGCTAATAATAGAAAATGATTTTAAGATACCTAGGGATGAAAACAACATAATAATCAACAAAATAAGATGGAGCGAGAAGCAAAGGAAAGAGCATTTAGCAAAGTCAAAGGCAATGCATCATCTACTAAATGTGCTTCCTAACAAGAAGTGATTAGAATTGAAAATTACATAAGAGCCAAGGAATTATGGGAAAAGCTAGTGGAGCTTCATAAAAAAACATCAGAAGCGAAATTAGCAAAAAGCGACCTTCTCCGAACTCAACTCAACAACATCAAACATGAAACAGGAAAAAAGATATCTTCACTTTATGCTAAAATTAAAGAAATATTAAGTGGACTAACAAGTGTAGGTGAAAAACTCTCCAACTGTGACATAATGATAAAAACCATCAACACTTTCCCAAGAACTACAACTTGGAGTTCAATTGTAGATTCATTCTACATCTCAAAGGATCTAGAGAAGAGCTCTCTAGATGAATTATTCTCAACCATGGAGCTTCATGAAACTCGAATTGAAGGGTTAGATAGAGAAGCTCATAGATCAAGAGGAGTAACCCATGTGGCAAACACACAAAGGGTAAGAACTAGAAGTCTTCATCCCCACCATCCTCTGACTTTGAATAATCACACGCCTTAATGGATAGCAATCAAGAGGTGTATATGGTAAAAAAAAATGAGAAGAGCATTTAAAAAAATTTCAACTAACAAATCTCATGCTAGGAAAAGTTCAAGAAGCAAAAGTAGAACTAGAAGGACCATTTGCTACAATTGCAAAGAAGAAGAACACATGAGGGATCAATGCCCTCTCTTAAAGAAGAAAGAAGGAAAGAAGAAGGAAGAAAAGAAGAAGACCAAAGAAAAGGAGAAGAATGTTGGTCCCTTGCAGAAGGCAAAAGGAATTAAGAAACCCTGCACAAAAGAAAACAAACAAAACCTTTCTTGAACTTTACAGCTTGATTAAAATAAACTCTTGTATAAAATGAATTAAGAAACTAATTAAAAAGAAAAAGAGGCACAAAGATTTGACTTGGTTTGCAATAAGGGGAATGCTAATCCAAGACAATGAAAAGCCCATTAAAGTCTCCTTTAGGCAGAGAAGTCTTTTACAACAGTCAAAACTCACAATTACAAAACTAAACTCAAATAGAATCATTTACAAGTATTATTTTTAGCTTCTGGGATCAGGACTATATTTATAGTCCTGATCGAGGCCCCCTGGAAGGGTTCTAGGCATCTGGGGGGATAAATTTTTATCCCTGTCACAATGGATCATGATAGCTGGTATTTTGATAAAGTTTCTAGTTCGAGCACCTGCACCCGCTCCGGGCACCCGGACCAGGCTGAACTAGCTTGACTAGGGCGTGAGCCTAAGGCGCCCTGGGTCTAGGCAGTCCGAGCGCCCGGAATAGCTCCGAGTGCCCAGAGCACAGTCAACCTTTGGTTGATTTTTCCTCCAGGTCTTCCGCTCCAGCTCTGCTCACTTGGGTGATTTCGGCCATCTAGAATAGTGCTCACCCGAACTTATTTTCCGGTCTTCTCGAGTTTCCTTCCACTCTGGCTTCACATCCCTGGGAACCGCCGCACGCTTCCTTCTCGCCCACCAGCATACTCTTCCGCAGTGCCTCGTCCCTCAGACGCACCAAGCCCGTCGGCTCTCTCCCGTGCTGTCCTTCTCACTAGCTGCATCTTTCGCTCGACCTCCTGTTCTCCTAAGTTGTAAAATATGGCAACAAATAATAATTAAATAATAAGGTTTAATAGACGAAAAACCTTAACGGAATTTTTAGGAATTTGTAGAAATTTTCTGGGATTTAATTGGAGCTCGTATGATGTATTTTGGGGGGATCAATTATTGGGCCAAGGAAAAGTCTGTTTAAGTTACCCGATTTAAACGAGGAAATGTTTAATTTCCTTAAATGTTT
The DNA here is from genome assembly GCF_018446385.1 of Zingiber officinale. Taxonomy (NCBI): domain Eukaryota; kingdom Viridiplantae; phylum Streptophyta; class Magnoliopsida; order Zingiberales; family Zingiberaceae; genus Zingiber; species Zingiber officinale. Next base: position 39,973,334 of record NC_056005.1, on the reverse strand, counting down.
TACTTTTCCTTTTCTTTAAAAGCTTACCCGTGCCCTAAATCCCCACTCGCGTCATCTTCTTCTCGCGATGCCCCCCGACGCCCGCTCGCGATCCCCTGCCCAAAACACCGCCGACCCCTCTTCCCTCTTCGTTGGCTTGCGACGCCGCGCCCTAGCCAACTCGGCGCCGTTTCCTTCCTCCGGAGTTTCTTCCTATCTCTCCCGAGCAGGCACTATCTTCACCGGCGGCCTCTCCTTCCTTCCCTCGCGCGGGCACCACGGCAGTCGTCGGTCTCCTCTGTTCGAGTTGTGCTCTAATTGATCCAGCAGGTATAATCCCTCCTGTAGGTATGAATGCAGATTTTTTCTTAGTCAGGTTGGTAGGGAACTTCGATTTCTATCCTAGTTTGGCGTAAGGGATCCTGTTTGGTTTCTACTAGCGATGGTTTTGGTTCTTCCCGGTGAAATGTGTGATTCGGTGTAAGGTTTTGATTTCTGGTACTGATGATTTACGTGCACCGTCGGGTTTTATTAACACGATCAGTTTTGGATGGAGCTTGAAGTCTCAAGATACTCTCTTCATGTTTTCTGATGGTTGATGTGTTGTGAACGAATTTGATAACTGATTCTTCCGTGATGAATTGAAGATTGGTTTCTGCGTATTTGTTGCGTGAAGGTTTGGTAGGGATCTTAGGTTGTGAGTTTTCTATGAAATTTGATTCTTTATGATGATGTAGTACTGGTGTGATCTTCGCTTCTTTAGTTGTTTAGTCCGAAATTTCGGTGTGGGAGTTGTGTACATCTGCTTGTTGGTAACTTATTCTTGAGGTGTGGTAGCTAGTTAAATCTGAATTTAGAATCTCGTTGCCGATTTGTATGCTTAATTGATGACCGAATTGGATAGAGTGGGTGTGGATTTGGATAAATCGAGATTCATAGTTAGATTAGGGTTTATCGCTAATTGGGTTGGGTTTCGGTTTAGCTAGTGTCGTTATGAAATTAGCTAAATTGTACATCACGTGATTGCAGGACATTGATTGAAGACGGTTGACGCGATCTGCATATAAAGGCGGGTACTTCTTACTTTGATTCTGTAGTTCTTGAACTTAGTGCATGATATATTTTTTGGATAAGGACTATTTTACCTTGACTCCACTCTTAGTTTCTTGTGCTTGATACTTCCACGCAATCTTTGAGAAATTCGTTCCATATCTATACAGTCCCTTGTTGTTGTCCATGATCAGTAGCAGATACTAGATACCATGTTTGTATGCTTTGACTATTATTTATTTATGTACTATATTGAGCATGCTGGCTTCATGTAGCATACATGTTTCTGCTTATATTGGTATGATGACTGTTGCATTGTTCGCATCATGTCATTGCATGCATGCCGCATCCTCGGCCACTCGAGAGAGTGGTAGCTGGAGTTGATGCCGCTTGCCGCACTCGGCCACTCGTGTGAGTGGTAGCTGGAGTACGAGCAGCAGGGACCCCGTCGCAGATGTAGCTAGTTAGCTACTATGCAACTGTCCCCTCGGCCACTCGTGTGAGTGGTAGCTGGAGTGGTGTACAGTCTGTCACTGACCCGGCCTCTCGACCATACAGGGGTCATGGTGCAGAGAGGTGGGCGGGAGTGACCATCCGTGCATACGCTGTTGTTATTATATTTGTTTTGGCTGCAGCTGTCTATATATGTTGTTATTGCTTGCTTACTGTTGTTGTTCACACATACTGATATGTTTACTTGTGTTGAGATATGTTCTCGTTGTAGATGTCTAGTCATTGAAAATTGGTATATACCTTGCTTATTAACTCTGTAGTTATGAACAGTAATGTAGCAGATTAGTACCAGTTCTGACCTACTATACCTAGTCTAGGATATGGTTTCAGGTATGAGTATTTGTTTTGGTCCTCTTGTAGTATCTGCTATTTCTGTATGAGACTGTATACTCTTGGCTCACTTTCTAGGTATATGTTATGTTCATGCACTATCTCTTTCCTTACCCGCTGAGTTCCAATACTCACCACCCCGCAAAATGGTTTTCTTTCGCCAGGTAACAGGTAGATGAGTCATGGATGCTTGGAGAGTCCCAGCTGCCAGTCCCACGACACACTCGAGGATAGTTTCTTTTTTCTGGTTTTGGTTGCTTACGCTATTTATGTTTTGGTTTTGTAACTTGGTATTGTATGCTTCGATATGGATTTTGGAGTCCCGTCGGGTGGTTGCAGGTAATTTAGTTAGTAACTTTGTCGGTCATACATTTGTTTTCTTTTTGTGATTTCCGCTGCGTTTACATCCAGCCGTGTAGGCTGAGTATTTATCGTTCTGTCTTCCGCTGTGTGTGTTTCTATTTTGTTCCAGCCGTTTAGGCTGATGTTATAGATGGTGGTTATGTGTTATTTCATTTTGTCCAGCCGGGTAGGCTAAGTATATTAAACTGTGTGTTCTGTTGTTTATATTTTTTTCCAGCCGAGTGTGGCTGATGTATATTTTATATGTAGTAATGTTTCATATTGTCCGCCGTATAGGGGAGGTGCTGCCGAAATTTCTTCGGACAGGGACTCCTCTGGGACGTGACAATTTAGTGGTATCAGAGCGGGTTTACGATGTCTGTTGTTTTTGTGTTTTGTATTTGAGCCATTTTTCGATGCCTGTTTTTTTTTCGTGTACTGGATTTTTGATTGAATTTGATACCAATTTAGTGGTATCAGAGCCGGTTTTCGATGTCTGTTGCTTTTCGTGTGTTGGATTTCTTAGTTAATCTGATACCAATTTAGTGGTATCAGAGCCAAGTTGCGAAGCCTATTTTTTTTGTGTTTTGGGATTTCGACCTTGTTTTGATTTAGGATTTTTGAATTAATCTGATACCAATTTAGTGGTATCAGAGCCATAGGTTTACGAGTCTCATTTTCAGTGTTTCGGATTTTGATCTTGTTCGATTTATGATTTTCGGTGTTCCGATTGTTTTATTTTCCCTTTGTAAGTTGATCCCTCGATGTGACTCTCGAGTTTTGGGACCAGGCAGCGACAGGATTTCTCCAAGCTATAGGAGGTATGTTTGTATACCGTTATCATACATATTTAATACTTGGTTAGTTGGTTATACCATGTATGATTTGTGTTGTGTTAGTCACTAGTCAGATCAGATATGGTGATATGTTGTCTGTTGATAATCTATTAGTGGATATCGTTTTACACAACATCTAGATGTGGCAATATCTAATTTTCAGATACCTTATTAGTGAATATTAAACTTGATGGTTTATTATTTAGTCTTTGATGTTAATAGTAACTTAAAGAGTATAATGTCTTGATATTTATGGAGTTGGTGATTTTAGATGAATGTTAGATTACAAACTTTGTGCCAGTGATCTTATGTTTGAGTATGTTTGTTGTACGGACATGAGGAGTCATTGATATTGCTATTTAGGTTTACAGTGCCCTATATATTTTTATGGACATGATGTATAGAGTACCGATTTACTCGCGTTGGTTTGGTTAGTAGAGGACAGATTTACCCTTATTAGTTTGATCAGTAGGAGACTGACTTACTCTTTCATAGGTCTAAGGTTCCATGTATATATAGCAATTATGGAAAGGGAAGCTGCAGAGGATGATATTGTGAACTTTGAAGTCTGATTCTCCATGTGTCAACAAGTGAAGGCAGAATATCAGAGTGGCGCAGTGGAAGCAAGATGAGCCTATAACCCACAGAAGCATCTTTTTCAATTAAGGATTTGATCATGACACTATGATGGACTAGTATATGGGTTTGTTGTTTGGTTGTTATCCTTAGATGAGGATTCCTAAGTTAGTAGTAAATTTGGGGACCAAATTTTTATTAGTGGGGGAGAATGTAAAATATGGCAACAAATAATAATTAAATAATAAGGTTTAATAGACGAAAAACCTTAACGGAATTTTTAGGAATTTGTAGAAATTTTCTGGGATTTAATTGGAGCTCGTATGATGTATTTTGGGGGGATCAATTATTGGGCCAAGGAAAAGTCTGTTTAAGTTACCCGATTTAAACGAGGAAATGTTTAATTTCCTTAAATGTTTTACTTTTCCTTTTCTTTAAAAGCTTACCCGTGCCCTAAATCCCCACTCGCGTCATCTTCTTCTCGCGATGCCCCCCGACGCCTGCTCGCGCCGCTCCCTCTCGTGAAGCCACGGTCGCCTCTCCCTCTCCCGCTCGCGATCCCCTGCCCAAAACACCGCCGACCCCTCTTCCCTCTTCGTTGGCTTGCGACGCCGCGCCCTAGCCAACTCGGCGCCGTTTCCTTCCTCCGGAGTTTCTTCCTATCTCTCCCGAGCAGGCACTATCTTCACCGGCGGCCTCTCCTTCCTTCCCTCGCGCGGGCACCACGGCAGTCGTCGGTCTCCTCTGTTCGAGTTGTGCTCTAATTGATCCAGCAGGTATAATCCCTCCTGTAGGTATGAATGCAGATTTTTCCTTAGTCAGGTTGGTAGGGAACTTCGATTTCTATCCTAGTTTGGCGTAAGGGATCCTGTTTGGTTTCTACTAGCGATGGTTTTGGTTCTTCCCGGTGAAATGTGTGATTCGGTGTAAGGTTTTGATTTCTGGTACTGATGATTTACGTGCACCGTCGGGTTTTATTAACACGATCAGTTTTGGATGGAGCTTGAAGTCTCAAGATACTCTCTTCATGTTTTCTGATGGTTGATGTGTTGTGAACGAATTTGATAACTGATTCTTCCGTGATGAATTGAAGATTGGTTTCTGCGTATTTGTTGCGTGAAGGTTTGGTAGGGATCTTAGGTTGTGAGTTTTCTATGAAATTTGATTCTTTATGATGATGTAATACTGGTGTGATCTTCGCTTCTTTAGTTGTTTAGTCCGAAATTTCGGTGTGGGAGTTGTGTACATCTGCTTGTTGGTAACTTATTCTTGAGGTGTGGTAGCTAGTTAAATCTGAATTTAGAATCTCGTTGCCGATTTGTATGCTTAATTGATGACCGAATTGGATAGAGTGGGTGTGGATTTGGATAAATCGAGATTCATAGTTAGATTAGGGTTTATCGCTAATTGGGTTGGGTTTCGGTTTAGCTAGTGTCGTTATGAAATTAGCTAAATTGTACATCACGTGATTGCAGGACATTGATTGAAGACGGTTGACGCGATCTGCATATAAAGGCGGGTACTTCTTACTTTGATTCTGTAGTTCTTGAACTTAGTGCATGATATATTTTTTGGATAAGGACTATTTTACCTTGACTCCACTCTTAGTTTCTTGTGCTTGATACTTCCACGCAATCTTTGAGAAATTCGTTCCATATCTATACAGTCCCTTGTTGTTGTCCATGATCAGTAGCAGATACTAGATACCATGTTTGTATGCTTTGACTATTATTTATTTATGTACTATATTGAGCATGCTGGCTTCATGTAGCATACATGTTTCTGCTTATATTGGTATGATGACTGTTGCATTGTTCGCATCATGTCATTGCATGCATGCCGCATCCTCGGCCACTCGAGAGAGTGGTAGCTGGAGTTGATGCCGCTTGTCCTGTCCTGCCGCACTCGGCCACTCGTGTGAGTGGTAGCTGGAGTACGAGCAGCAGGGACCCCGTCGCAGATGTAGCTAGTTAGCTACTATGCAACTGTCCCCTCGGCCACTCGTGTGAGTGGTAGCTGGAGTGGTGTACAGTCTGTCACTGACCCGGCCTCTCGACCATACAGGGGTCATGGTGCAGAGAGGTGGGCGGGAGTGACCATCCGTGCATACGCTGTTGTTATTATATTTGTTTTGGCTGCAGCTGTCTATATATGTTGTTATTGCTTGCTTACTGTTGTTGTTCACACATGCTGATATGTTTACTTGTGTTGAGATATGTTCTCGTTGTAGATGTCTAGTCATTGAAAATTGGTATATACCTTGCTTATTAACTCTGTAGTTATGAACAGTAATGTAGCAGATTAGTACCAGTTCTGACCTACTATACCTAGTCTAGGATATGGTTTCAGGTATGAGTATTTGTTTTGGTCCTCTTGTAGTATCTGCTATTTCTGTATGAGACTGTATACTCTTGGCTCACTTTCTAGGTATATGTTATGTTCATGCACTATCTCTTTCCTTACCCGCTGAGTTCCAATACTCACCACCCCGCAAAATGGTTTTCTTTCGCCAGGTAACAGGTAGATGAGTCATGGATGCTTGGAGAGTCCCAGCTGCCAGTCCCACGACACACTCGAGGATAGTTTCTTTTTTCTGGTTTTGGTTGCTTACGCTATTTATGTTTTGGTTTTGTAACTTGGTATTGTATGCTTCGATATGGATTTTGGAGTCCCGTCGGGTGGTTGCAGGTAATTTAGTTAGTGACTTTGTCGGTCATACATTTGTTTTCTTTTTGTGATTTCCGCTGCGTTTACATCCAGCCGTGTAGGCTGAGTATTTATCGTTCTGTCTTCCGCTGTGTGTGTTTCTATTTTGTTCCAGCCGTTTAGGCTGATGTTATAGATGGTGGTTATGTGTTATTTCATTTTGTCCAGCCGGGTAGGCTAAGTATATTAAACTGTGTGTTCTGTTGTTTATATTTTTTTCCAGCCGAGTGTGGCTGATGTATATTTTATATGTAGTAATGTTCCCCAATGTTTCAACTATGCTTCCCTTCAGATACCCCAGAAATCCAGAGGTAGTCGAAGATGGGATAGTAACTTATCAGAGACCACTCGAATTTCCACCGACGACTAAGGCGGTTGGACCGGGCCCTGACTCGGTATCCTGCTCCGGCAAGGCTAGGCCACCCTTGTGAGGTGAGACTGATAAGCAACCTGAGAGAGACCAACCATAGCAGCCAAAAGCGCTTTTGCAGAAAGAGGGGTCAGATTCTACCTCTTATTGATCCAAATTCATTGGAAGAGCATCAAGACAGACTCCCCGAAGTGGGCACATCCATCATTTGGAGCAACTTTCGATACTGTTGGGCCTCATCAGCAATGACAAGATCATCGCCTAAGAAGGCATCTTTAGTAAATGGGGATAGTCTCCCTGAGTCAACCATCCAAGCCAAGCTAAGCTGCCAGCCACACCATAAAATGGTGCGAGAGACTCCCAGGAGCCATAAGAGCCTAACGGATGACCAGTTAAAAAAACAAAGAAATCAGTAACTCCCTACGAAAGGGGGCCCATAATGTTGACAAAGCAAGTGAACCGTTAACAATGCATGAAGCCGGTCCAAAGATAGAAGCTCTTACATCATGTATCACACTGGCCATCAGTCGGTAGCGGATGCTAAATAAAAAGACTCCTTCTAAGATGGACTTCAACAGACGTTATTGTTGAAACGTACCATCACAAGGCAATCGGGATCAGACCCACATAGCCCAATCATGCACAGGATAGAGAAGACGCTGACGCATATAGTGACCTATAGCTATAATCTGTCCCAGCCCCCTCTAAGGAGCAAGCAAGTCGACCCGCTCCCCCTTCAAAGGCTCTTGCCAGCTCAGCAAAGATCTGTCCCACGTTAGTTTCGTAGAAGGTCAGATCCTTGGTCTTATAGGCTCAGTTAACGGCCATAAGGTGCGCTTAACCGGAAAAGATGCCTTCCAACAAATGAATCAATCAAATATCTCTCGCAAAAGACTCATATTGAATTGATTAAAGCCCCTTTTGAGACGGTCGATATCGGAGTCCCACGAGAAAGCCTTGTGATGGGGGATGAGCCAAGGAAGAGAAAGGGGTTGTTGGAGTCCTTCCTTTCCCCTGTCTATACTGTCTGGTCAGTGGTAATCGATTTTAAAGTAGCCTTGCTTACGGGCTTGGCCAACTTAATAATTCGACTAAGACTGAACCACGAGAAATACAAAGGGACCAGCCTCCCCTCATTCCGGCATGAAAGAATATGTAGGAGTCGGAATGATAGACGGCAACCCTGACTTGCTTAATTAAACCCATATAGGTGGTGGGACACCCTCCTGTCCACCTCAGCCATAATACTGTTGGAGATGAACACTACACTGTTTGAGGTAGAGCGCTGTGTATAACAGTCCCGACACCCGAACAAGTTGAAAAAAACACTTTTAGAGCAAAGATTAAAGAGCAAAGAGCTCCTTCCATGGATAGGTTACCAGTAACCATTCAAAAGATTCGAATAAAGAACCCTCTTAATGATCCCGTGTGTTCAAACGCACGGCGCCACGATACCTGAGGCAGATATTCAATTAACAAAGAGCAGCATGATCCCTTTTCATTTTCAATATAAAGAAGGAAAGAGATTCATTCAATATAAAGAAGGAAAGAGATTCATCACCCTAATTAAGAAAGTGAGATGCTTTACTCCAATGTATCGACTCTCCTTGACCCACCGAAACAAGTCGGTGTGATGGACGGCGTCTGCTTACTAGCCAGATCTCCATTAGACTCAACCCTTCTCGGGCCGGTCTTCTGGTTCGAGTTGTCTTGAGGTGATCTTACGATCATCAACCACTCAAGGTGCGAATGGCAAGCAGCTAAGAAAGAGTACACAAATTGCTGTGCGCTCTCAGTGCCTGGAGGGACGTCACCCTTCCCCCCAGCCGAGGAATGATTCCCCGGATGGTGCCTCGTTCTCACTCACCCCTCAGCAAGAGTCTAACATGGACGCATGAACTCTATCGGGTCTACGTACTCCCTTATGGGATATCCCTGTCAGCTGCGGCTCTCATATTATACTTATCCTTATCCGCTCGAGTTCTGACTATTATATACCCTACGAACTAATTACATCAAAAATGACCCTTCAGTACTAAGAAGTACGCTTGAGATAAACTTCAGACTTCTTCCTAAGATTCTGCCCCTCTCCAACGAAATTACAGTAAAGCGAGCTATTTAATCCTCGGAACTTATTACAAATCATCTGACCCAAATTCAAATGCATTCTATAGTTCGGGACCCTGGAAGTGATGTTTTTAAAATCATTCACGGAATAGAATTTTAATGATGCTTATGGGACCACTCAACTTTAAGTGATGTTTTATTCGAATGGACCAGTTTAAAAAAGCTTCGACTTGGACCCTTGAATTATAACTGGAACCATCTTCTCAGGTACGTGCCTTTAGGTCTTGTTTCAGGTAAAAAAAAATTCAGATTTTCATCCCTAAATGCACTTTTTGCTACTCAAAAGATGAATCCCTTGACTTTTAATAAATGCACTTTTTGCTACTCAAAAGAACTCATACGACACCCTCCTGCAAGTCGGCCCTATCGCGCGTAAATGAAAAGACTGAATGGAGTCCCTTACGGTTGAGCCAAAAGAATATAAAGGATATTCGCCTCTCTCTCCCCATTGGTCTTGCCTATCTTACCAGTCTCGCGCGTAAATATTGTAGCTCCCAATATACAGTAGTTCTATTATAAAGACTCCTATTTTTCAATAGAGGTCTGGTGCTTGACTTATGGAATGGCTCATATCCTGTGAGCGCCAAATAGGCAAAAGGAGCTAAGTAGTATGCACAGGCCATGGGAAGCTAATGGAAGACTGAGATGCGGAGCACCACCCCTGTCTGAGCCAATTAGTCCATCCGGGTCTGAGTGTGAAGAAGAGGCATAAGCCTTTAGGAGCTCCTTCTCTGACCTCTGTTGTGAATGGAAAGAGTAAATGGGACACCATTGTAGACTATGAGTGGGCCTAAGCTTTTTTTTATTATTCACCTCGCATTCTTATTGAGGATCTTATTTCGCATTCTTATTGAGGATCTTATTATATAAGAATTGCACGTCGCACACGTATCGTATATTATATAATACTAATTTAGTCCCTCTCAGGTATAATACTAATTTAGTCCCTCTCAGGCTTCAGTCTCGCTATTCATTATCATTCGCTTCTCAGATCAAAAGAAACTGGCAGGAGCATATATAAGATAATCAGAAGCTGAAGCAGCCGCTGAAGCAAATTTAATACACTCAATTGATTTCAGAAATTAGGACGAAACCAAGAGAAGAAGTACAGCATCTCTTACGCACTAATAAGGATCTTTTTACCGTAAAGGAGTGAACTCATGAGCTTGAATTCTGGAACAAAGGAATTGAATTTGTAAGAATGAATTTTTATACTTAACAGATGTAGCTAATATCAAGTGTTTTTAGCGCTCGAAAGAGAACCTAAGGGGATGGTATACCCAAGGGATCGACGGGACGAATAAGTCTTTGACACGCGAGACTGACTTAAATCAAATAATCAAAGTCAAGTTTAGTTTCATATTCATATATAAGATATACAAGTTTAGTTTCATATTCATATATAAGATATACAAGTTTAGTTTCATATTCATATATAAGATATAATAACATCCGTGTTCTTTGAAAATGAGAATCTTGTTTGCCATAATTTAAGTACTTATTTAGTTATTATATAACTCCATATCCCTAACTTTATTACTTTATAGCCTATCCTTGCGTCTGCTACTAGAATAATTTTCTTTAATAAACTACTCATACGAAAGATCTGGCAGTAGGCTCGTCCCTCTCGCTATCACTCTCCCACTTTTCATCCCTCAGTCTAACATTAAAAAACTACTTTTGATCTGCTCTCACACTTTTCTTCTCTCTAGCTAAAGAAATTGTAAAGAGCTATAGCAATTCTTTCCCTCTCCTTTCCCAGTCTTGCAAAAAATAGTTAAACAAATTATTTCAAATTCAAAATGCAATCATATAAAACTTTTGAATTCCAAAGCAAAGTTATAGTTAAAGTTAGAGTTTTTATAGTTTAAGTTAGAGTTTCTTCAGTTACTATTTTATGTATTTCTTATTCATATGTTGATTTCTTCAATTACTGTTTTATGTATTTCTTATGTTGGGGAATTTGAGTGAATGGTTCATTTGCCTGTTCATTGCTTGAAATGTAAAAAGTTAATATAGTTAAAGAAGTGGTTTATTCAAATACTCTTTTTATGTATTTCTTCATATAACGTATGTGGTTTATGAAGAAACTCTTTTCTCTATTGATTATAACGTATGTGGTTTCTTCAATTACTGTTTTCTGTATTTCTTATAACGAAAGTCAAAGTTATAGAAGGAGTGTCCTCATATACTATTTGATTCTGAACTCTTTTTTAGGGAAGTTTTTTTGTTACCCTATTTTTTCTCCTCTACTGTCACAGTTAACAGCAACTACGACTACCCGAACCTACAGGCAAGCAATGAGACACTGATCGTCCAACCAGGTATACAACCTCTCGCTTGAGCGAACGTCGACGTACTTACGGTTACATAAAAATGCCCGCCTCCCCTCTCCCTTCACCCCCTTCAATTAATAAGTCACCGCATCGGAAGGGTAAAGGCACGAAGTGCCGATGTCGAAGTGCTGATGCGATTAAGAAGAGGAAGGGCACGGAAAGATCTCTGGAATCAAAGCAAGGCACTCGCTTAGATGGAGGAAAGGAAATAGGAGTTTTCCGCGGACGGAGGTCGAACGGCCCCTAAAAAGAAGAACTCAACGCTCTTCGCGGCGAGGGCTTTGCTCCTTGTTGTTGGAAGCGAGTGCTTGGGGGAAGATGTCCTACGAAAAGATGCCCCTTCCCAACTTAAAAGTTCAAAGAATGAAACTTTTGTTCAGCTCTTCAAATACATATGATGGTTTTTTAGGCGACTATCGTCTCACGTTATATGATAATCCTTCCCTTGGTCCGTCCCTAAGTTACCTTACCTTATTTACTTGTAGCTAAAGTAAGCCAACAAACTATACGCTCTTCCTTCGCCTTCGGGTTCTTATTGACTATCCCTTGATTTAGTTTATACATAAGTAGAGGGCTTTTCTAAGAGACCTTCCTTTTCTTTTATGCCAGCCTTTAATAAATCCGACTTAAGAGCCTACCTTTCCTTAGGCGCATCTCTTTCCGAATGATATCATTCACCAGACCTCCCGTATGGACTTGAATACTCCTTTATGGGGGGTAATCGGTGGATAAGAAAAAGATCAACGTCCAAGAGGAGGAGATCACGGGATATGGTTTTGTTGGTTCATACCAGGGGAATTCTCTAAGCAGATCGTACTTTATCTGTCGAAATGCTTTCTGTAGCTCATGCTGTACAACCATCTGTACTTCTTATCCGGGCTTGTCGAGGTGGGTGGGCATAGTTGAGCATAGCATTTGCCGGAAAAGGCGGGAGGAACAATGGATCCCCTACTTTCACCTGCATCAAAAAAACTTAATGATGTTGAGGGGGGGCTTAGCAGGGTTAACAAAGGTCTTCAGAGAGCCGAAGAGAGGATGTCTACCATGCAAACTCATCTGAACGTCTTATTAAATCACAATCAAGTTCTTACTAAGATGAAAAGGAGGAAAGGGCTTCGTTAAATTGACTAGCATAAGAGCGTCGTCAAGCACAAATTAATGTGCTTAAGTAATTTCTTTTTTGGTGAATTTGAACAGTTTATATCTTTTTTTTTACAAATTGTAATAGGATGCGAACGTTGGAATGTGGTGACATGTGAATAACTTATACATTTGAGCCTGTGTGGAACAAAGGTGCATCACCGTCTTCATCTGACGAAGCTCCTTCGTCTGGCTTATCCAAATTCTGCCAACTAATTTGCTTGAGCCTGGCCTTCTTCTTCATCCTGCACATCAGCAAAGAACTTGGAAGGACTCAAGGATGTTCGTGTCAGAGTTGGAATTAATTGTTGGATATCACCAGCAAGGACATCAAATCCTGACCTTGGTTCAGTTTCCACACGGCTGGCATCACCTTCAATAACATGTATCTCCAATTAGTCTAAGTCATACAAAGAGAACTCTGTTCATTCTAAGTCTCTATACGAAGATGATAAATAGAACGATTGACTCATACCGCCTTCATCAGGAAGATTCGTAATTGACGAAGGAATTGTCCTCTCTTCTATAAGGAGGAGGGTTCTGTGCTTCGTCTGCAGCAGATGATCCTCCTACAACCTCTGTCTCCTTTCTTTTAGACGAGTCTTCTCTTCTCTACTACCGAGTCTACTTCTGTCAAAAAATCATATTCTAAGACAATCTTTAAACAAAGAATCATTTTAGTAAATTCAAACTTGGAAGTATCTTCCCCTTAGCTGAGCTAGACCTGATTTGAATACCGGTTTGATGACCTCTTCTCCTGGGACCAAATTCAGCAACGGGAGCCCGAGAGGGTTAAGCAGAACCAGAGGCGTCAGGAGCATGGGAAGTCTCATTCCTGACAATCTCATGCTGATCCGTCAATCTTGGAAAGCCAACTGGAGGCTCAACGCCCTATGTTGTATTCCGAGCGGTCTCCCTCTCTTTTGATTCTTAAGGTAAGGTAAAGGGCCTGGCATGGTGGGGTAGGAACATCCAGTCGGCAATCTTTTTGGCTTGACCAAGAAGTCTTATGTCCTCCGAGTCGCACGGCCTTTTAACCGAAAGAACTTCTTACGCAATTCATTACTTTTCGTAGGTTAGCCTAGGGACCAGAATCATAGGTTTCGGCGTATCGGGGCTGCTAGGCTTCTTTCTCATGGCAGGGGTTCTATCTCTTTACTTATGCAAACACTTTATTCTCATCATGATCGATACACTAGTCCCCGGGGAATTCAAACATAAACGCTAAGGCAAGTTACTTCTTATTTGGATTGCAGGAGCAGGTAGTTCGTCAACCTACTCTAATAGTGAACTTCATTCATTTTCCTAGATGGACTCAGAACTAAGGCATTGCTTGAATGTAAATAACCGATGGTACCAAAAAGCATTTTACGGAGTCATTTTGATCACCAAAAGAAGTGGAAATCCTATACTAAACACCAGACGAAGTCAGAGAAGTAAATAGGTCTATTAATGATGCTATAGGGTACGATCTAAAAGAATTCCAGATACAAAGTGAAAGAAGATAATATTATATTAATCAAGTCCTTCTTTCTGCTATCGATCTAGTAGCAAGCAAGCCCGTTCTGGAGATTGAGCTCGTAGTCTTTGTGCCAACATATACTATACTCCATATATGTTCCTTTAAAAGTTCATGAGGCAATCTCGATTGAAGCCAGGCGAAGAACTAAAGCTAATTGACCCTGGGTCCATTTGTACTTGGGATACGAATACAAAGAAAAGCACTTAGAGGAGCGTGCATATTCGATCGAACTATGATCTTCAAGTGCAATATAATAAGTGGTGCAAGGCACTCTGCAGCCGAGGAAGCGGCCAAAGAAGTGGCCCTGTGCGGCGTGGCAAGCGACGAAAAGAAAGCGGAGAGACAGTCAATAGACTGGCCAAAAGGAAGAGCATCTGGGAAGAGGCTGGCTGCTATACAACATTTCACAAAGAATTGAGTGGTTCTTGCTCCTTGCCAGTTAAGCGAGTGGCTTCTGCCCTTCAATTTAGCATTTGAGCGGCTTCTCCTCTTTGAAATCTAGATCTTCTCCTTCTCTGTCTATCAATCTGACTGCCCCAAGCCCCTCTTGTCTCTAGCGCTTGATTCTTTGATAGAGACCGACCAGCTTTCATAAGCATTGAAGGAAAGTAAATAACTCATAATTTCGATTTACCAAAACCAAAAAAACCAAAAACGAAAGTGTCCTTCTACTTGAAGCTGTCCTGGCAGATATTAGGCTATTCAATTTCTTCCTCCCTTACTAAGACTTGAGTTTCATAGTTGCATGTGTTAAGCATAGAGAAGATACAGATCTTTTCCCGTACTTGAGTTCACTTTAGAGCTTTCCTTCCATATCTTAGGCTGCCGTTGCACTTACTAAGAAATTTCTTCGCGGGACCCCCCACTTATCTTAATGGCCACTATATGCTAAGAAAATACCGCTGATGGGTTAGGGTGGAACTTACTTAACTTGCTCGATCAACTGCAATTCAAAACTCAGTGTTCTCATCTATAGGATTGATCTTTTTCTCTATATACCATCAATTCAGAACTACGAAATAGATGCCCACGTCGCAATAAATATGCTCTAACAACAAAAGATCTGTAGATGCTTAATGCTTAACACATGCGGGTCCCGATACTCTTCTTTTATTCACACTTAGCTGTAGGTATGGGTATCACTCGTCCCCCTCCTGTTAGTCGAGCCTATCTTCCTCGTATATCGGACTGACGGTAGAGCCCATCTTAGATACCCTATTGGTCGAGCCCTTACGTACCTAGCGTTCGTTCCTCTATTTCTATGTTCTATTCTATGTTCTGTTCTAAGGCCAGCTCGTTCGCATCATAGGTTTTGCGCTTCGCCACATTTCTTCATGCAATGGGTTAGTTTCTCGAGTTCGCTACTTTCGTGGTGATTAGTCAAAATCATGCATCTCACTTCATTTCGCTTCATTTATTCTCTTCCAATTCCAATGCGCCACTTTCGTTCAGTCGAACGTTATAACAAAATGAGAGCTTTGACCAGATAACGACGCGCTATCACACACTTCGTCTATCATTCAAAGCATTTCCTCTCAAACATAAGACAAGAAGATTCCTCGAGCGAATCATCTAAGAATTGAAAGACCCACCGATTATATAGATTTGGAAGAAGATAGCCTGTATTGGATCCCACGAGTGAATAGCAAGTCAGATACAATCCAATGTAGATTGTCCTATCCCATGAAGCTTTATCCGATTCGAGGAGGACTTGGATGATTCACTTCTCTGGGTCAGGCGCAGATGATTGATCTTGTGGCAGCTGTCCGGGCACAGCTATTCGCAGGGGCGCACCGATGAGCTAATAGCCCTAACCCCACAGGAAGCCTGCTATGCAAAAAGTGAGAAAACCCCCTTCCCTCTTCTTGTCTTTGACTTTATCAAATGCCAGAGATCTCAAGTCTACAATACCAGACTCACTTCACACCTCGGAACGTACTGTTCTTTATAGATAGAGAGAAAGGCACCTTATTCCCGAAATGGCTGAGGAGAGGAAAGTGAGAGTGGGGGCGCAGAAGAGTGAGTAGATGAGTGGTGCAATATAGAGAGACAGAAACTCCTCACGCTAATGACATTCGAACTCCCCAAGTAGGATTCACGACCATCAGACTTTTTCGCACCGTGAAAAGACGGCTCGAAGGAAGGAAGGAAGAGAAGAAGTGCACTGCTCTACTTAAGAAAACAAAAAAAAGAAGAAAAGAAAGAAAGAAGATAAAAGAGCTCGAGAGTTCGCAGTTCGCCCAACTACCTACTGAGAGGTAAGGCCATCGTGATCGTCTGCACTTGGGGCTTAGACCGCTATCCTCTATGTGTATGTGCGCAGCCTTCATCGGTATGGTATAGTCGGTAGGTCCTGACTTACTAGTCATCGCTTTATAGTCATCGGTCTAGTCGTTCCCTATCCACCACTTGGTTCCCCATGCTCTATTGGAATTATAGGAAGAGAGCCTCCCCCTTAGCCGATCTACCGTTACCTAACCCTTGGGGGACAAAGCCCCCCGAGCGCCTAGAACCCTTTGGGGCGCCCCAACCAGTGCTATAAATATAGCACTGGTTTGCATAGATCATTCAACTCACTTGTAATCAGTTTTCTCTGTGCTTTCATTTCTGTTCTTTTTATTTGTGCTGTCAATACTGTAAAGAGACTACTCCAACCGAAGGAGATCATCAAATAGTGCGCTTACTTTCCTTGGATTAGCAATCCCCTGATTGCAAACTAAGTAAAACTCTGTGTCTGATTTACATTTTATTAGTCTCTTTATTTTGATTACAAGTTCTTTTAAATTAGTTGAATATCCGAGAAAGGTTCGTGGGTTTTTTAGGGCAATTCACCCTTCTCTTCTTGCCAGCCTCCAAAGGGACCAACAAGTGATCTCAGAGCAAGGCGCTTCAGGAGGACTAACCACCGATCGAAGCAACGAGATGGCTGGACCAAGCATCGTTCCATCAAAATTCGAGGGGAACTTCACAGACAGGAAGCGTCGTATGGAGGTATTTCTAAAAATTGATTTCGAAATTCAGTTTATTATGAAGTATGATTTTTCAGCTCCGATGAATCAAGACGGAGAAGAAAAAGAAGAGAGCCTTTAGACAAAGAAGGAGCAGAATGAGTCTGTAGCAAACAGCCGTGCGGAATATCACCTGTTGAGCGTGTTACCGCCTCAAGAGGTCAACCGCATCGGAAGCTATTCATCTGCTAAAAAACTCTGGGAGAAGTTCCTGGAACTCCACGAAGGCAGGATGAACCCAAGTCAGACTCAGAAGAGGATCAGGAAGCGTACATGGTAAGAAACTTTAAAAAGTTTTTTTGATCTAATAAATTCAAAGAAATGCAGAATAAAAAGAATCCAAGAAATAGAAGAAGGGTTCGTTGCTACCAGTGTCAAAAGGAAGGACACCTAAGAGAGGATTGCCCAGAACTCAAGAAGGACAAAATCAAGGTACCCAAAAAGCACAAGAACCTAAAAGCTACTTGGGATGACACTTCATCATCTGAGTCCAAGATTCAAGAATATGTCGGGCTGGCGCTGATGGCAAGCTACGAAGGACAAAGTATATCAGAACTCAGCATCGATGAAGGGGGAGCGACCTCAGATGAGAGCAGTGAAGCAGGGGAGATTCATGTTGGGATCTTAGATGGCTAGAGGGGGGGTGAATAGCCCCTTTAAAAACTTAAACAAAACTTCTACACAGATAATTGTTAGCACAGCGGAATTAGACAACTAAAGAAAAAAAAACACAAGCACACTAACACTAGGATTTACGAGGTTCGGGGATAATTTGCCCCTACTCCTCGGCGTGTCCGTAAGGTGGACGACTCCTTGATCTTCGGTAGATCGCACCCCGGATAACTTCCGGCTACAAATCCTCCTTCTCGGTGGAGTAACCTCCCCACAACGTCTCAAGAAATATCTAAGTTAAAGCACGAGACTTACAGAAGCTCGGTGGCAAAGGAGAATAAAAATACTTACAACCACGCGAGGATCAGTAGCAGAACAGAGATCGCAGTTCACCCGAGAGCTCAAGAACTTCACACAACAGCACAGACTTTGCTTTCAAGCTTTCTTGTTATTGTTATATTCTCTCCTCTCGCTGTTTTTACTGCTTCTCAAACCTAATCTCTGTTATCACCGATCTGGTCAAAAACTGCGCAAATCAGCGCTGCAGCCAATCCCTCTTCCTCCTTACCTGGTTCTCTGAACTCACACCAATGATATCACAGTCATCACTGGCGTCTTCTGAGCTCGAACCAATCCCCAGGAGTCAAGCAGATCGCAGCCAGATCACAGCAGTATCCGTTGATGCCTGAAATGCACCATGCGCCGCTGAAACCAGCAGAAAGACCATTTGTCGCATTCCTCTTATGAACTTAATTTGAAATTAGGCTTGGAATGATACCTGTTAACCTGTAAACTCAAAAGCTAACAGCACAGAGGATTATATCACATAAATGAATGAGGTATATCAAAAGCAGTAAAGGAATCGCTGATACAACGAACAAATCAGAGTGTGTGGATCGGTCACGGACCGATCACAAGGTGACCGATCGCAACATCCCGATCGGTCCGAGGCCATTCTGACGGTCGAGGACCGATTAGATTGAGTGGATCGGTCCACGCACCGATCCACCCCTTTCTCTTCTCGCAGTTTTCTCCCGATCGGTCGACCGATCGATTGCACTCGATGTGCTACGAGTGTTTTCGATCGGTTTGCGATCGATCAGATTTCACTCATGTGCTCGAGTGTCATCGATTGGTCATCGACCGATCCATGGAACTCTTCACGATCGGTCCGCCGACCGATCCATCGATTCATGTGAAACACGATCGGCCCACCGACCGATCCAATGTGCCATGGAATGTCCACTTAGGTCCCTCTCTGACCTAATCCGAAGAACGAGCTACCGTGCCCTCTCCGACTCCATCAGGTCCAGAGAACGAGCTACCGAGCCCTCTCTGACCTAGTCAGGTCCAGAGAGCGAGCTACCTAGCCCTCTCTGACCTAGTCAGGAGAACGAGCTACCGAGCCCTCTCCGACTCCATCAGGTCCAGAGAACGAGCTACCGAGCCCTTTCTGACCTAGTCAGGTCCAGAGAGCGAGCTACCTAGCCCTCTCTGACCTAGTCAGGAGAACGAGCTACCGAGCCCTCTCCGACTCCATCAGGTCCAGAGAACGAGCTACCGAGCCCTCTCTGACCTAGTCAGGTCCAGAGAGCGAGCTACCTAGCCCTCTCTGACTTAGTCAGGAGAACGAGCTACCGAGCCCTCTCCGACCTAGTTAGGTCCAGAGAACGAGCTACCGAGTCCTCTTTGACCTAGTCAGGTCAGAGAGCGAGCTACCTAGCCCTCTCTGACCTAGTCAGGAGAACGAGCTACCGAGCCCTCTCCGACTCCGCGTGCCAAGTTTCCAACTTGGACTTTTTCCTTCCACCTGATCACCCTTGATCAGTTCAATTAACATCTGATACAAACTTAAATCAGTGTCAACATCAAAACAACAGCCAGGTCAGACTGTATCAACAATCTCCCCCTTTTTGTTGTTTGACAACACGATTTAAGTTTAGATCAGAGATATTCTTATTTTCATAATTTTAGGGGAATCAAGATTAGGGGTGAGCATTCGGTTTATTCGGTTAATTCAGTTAATTTGATATTAATTTTGTATAAATTCTTTTTATTGTTATTTTAAACAAATTTAGTTAATTCGGTGTTAATTGAAATAACTAATTCGGTTAATTCAGTTTTAGTAAAACTTTGATTTGATTCGGTCAGCAAACACTAAATCGGTTTTCGGTTAATTCGGTTAATTTATGGACCGAATTAACCGAATGCTCACCCCTAATCAAGATCCTCCCCCTAAGGTGGATACACCACCAAGTCAATGACGGGAATCAAGATCCTTCCCGTTATCCTCTCCCCTAAAATCAAGCTTTCATACATTTCTAAACTTAGGTATCCTCTCCCCCTTTGTCAAACACCGAAAAGGTGCAAATGAGGTGACAAAAACTCAAAAGGCTCCCCCTTAACCCATACTGCCTTCTCTTAATGTACCTAGAGTTCCCTCTAAGGTCACAATATGACAATAAGAAAGACATAAGATACAATCAAATCATGGCATAGGAACAGCATATTAATATGAACTGAAGCATAAGTAAAAGAAAGAAATGGATAAATGAATAGCAAAAATATAAGAGTAGCATAATATATGAGTAGCATAAGTATCAGGTCAGACAAAGATATCCATCAAATAGCATACAAAAATACAGACAGACAAGGTGACACACAGACTGTATCAATCAACGTCCTCAACATGAGGAGCATCATCATCATCTGCAGGAGGCTCGTAACCCTGAGGAGGTATGCTGGAGCCCGAAGGTGGATGACCATAGTAACGCTGCGGAGGTGGGTAGTTGGCCATCCAGCCCAGAAGCAGCTGCTGCATCACCAGCTGCTGACTGCGGAGATCATCATAGCGCTGGTCGATGCGTACGCGCAGTCCATGGAGCTCAGCTGCCAGTAGCTCATCGTGCCGATCGAAACGGCTCTCCAGCTCCGCAATCTGCCACCGCAGGTCAGGGTCGGCCTCACCAGCAACAGGAGGAGGAGGAGGAGCAGCCTGTCGAGGAAGTGCCCGTGGTAGCTCTCCCAGAACTCTCCCATCCTTCCACCGAACCGTCCCATTCTCCCCCAAGATACCGGACTTGGAAAATGCTCGTTTCCCAAGTCTGCAGTCCTGTCTAACCATCTTCACTATCCTACCCTTAGACACATCTATCTGAAGGGTCTCGAGCCAATCTGTAATTATATGCCCATAAGGCATATAAATGGTGGAGCTGCTAGGCTGAGAATAAGAGATGATCGAACAATAGATGCTCGCCATGATATCAAAATCAAGACGGCGACGCAAGCCATAGAGCATCAGGCAATGGTATGATCGGATCTCTGCCAGAGGTTTGGATGTGATCGGAAGAAGACAATTGGTGGCTATCTTAAACATGATATAGTCAGGAGGAGATAGTCTCAGGGCCACAAAAGTGGGAAACGCGACATCCAACTCATCCAGTCCATCTGGTCTAGGATGTCCAAAGAAATACTCATAAATGGTATCAGGTGACACATCAAAAGGAGGAGGTAGTGGGTCCGGTAAATCAGGATACAGAGAAAAAGGATCTCCTGAAGACTTCCGACAACCTAGATACTCAAAGAATTCTACAATGGAGAAATCAACATTCCTCTTGGCAACTCTGGTCCTATAAGCACCAATACCGATCTGCTGAAGATTGTTGTAAAATTCCGAAACTAAGTCATAGTTGATATCCCTCTCTAAGTAGACTAAAGAATCAAGTTTATAGTAGGCTAGGGTCTCGGTTATAGTGGGACAAAACTCATCCATGAATTTTCGATCTACAGATCGACATGGAAGCAGCTTGAAAGTCCTCTGTTGAAAGGCCTGTTCAAATTGTTGGTTTGGGAACCTTGAAGAAGAGGATGGTTGAGGTCAGGAGGGTGCATGGGACTTGGATTTCTCAGCTGGGGACTTAGAAGAACCCTCACCGGCTGCTTTCTTCCTAAATAGATAAAGATTGGGACACGGTCGGGGCAAATGGGAGTCCACGGGAGCCACACAGAGAGAACCGAGACAACACACATAGAGAAACTGTGAAGAGAAGCCAAAATGCTAAGAATGAACAAATCTCGGGAAGAAGGAGAGTTACCTGGGCGTCATTTGAGGTTTTCGGAGAGGATGAAGAGAAGAGTCGGGACTGAGGAGGGGTTCGGCTAGGGTTTCGGCGTGAAATGAGAGAGTGAGGGATGGGGAGAAGTTAAAAGAGGGTCAGAAGATCGGACGACTGTCCGATCAGGAGAAATCCTGACCGATCAGGGAACGTCCTGATCGGTCAGGGAATTCCCGGATCGGTCGTTGAGACCGATCAGGGAGCCTCGCGTGCCATATCCTCCTGATCGGTCGTGGAGACCGATCAGGGAACCTCCTGATCGGTCCCTGGACCGATCAGAGGTCGATCAGTAACTGAGCATACGCCCCTGATCGGTCGTAGAGACCGATCAGATATCATCCTGATCGGTCCTGATAGTCAGCGATTTCAGCCTCTGAAATTCTTATCAAAAGCTCTGAAATTTTGGTTTAACAGCTTCCAAGTTCAGAACCTAGGATCCGGAGAGCCCACAGAATATATTTAGTGATACCAATGAATATTTTCTAATGAGGAGCTCTAATGGTTTGGAATTATTTAGGGCGCGAAACTTTTTCAGACACATCATAACAGATGTGCTGAATAAGTTTACTTTGTTTGCTTGTTTGTTGAAACCATGATTTATAGTGAAACAAGTACTCAGGCTATCGGTTCAAAATATCTCCTTGTTATGAGTAGTTCCAAGTTTGTCAAAATATATTAAAATTTTCAATCAACTTAACCTAAATATATCCTTGCAATGAATAGTTCCAAGTTTGTCAAAATATTTTTTTTCACCAACTTGTCCTAAATTCAAACAGGAAGGTATCAAGCAATGGTATCAAGCAATGGTATCAATCAACACAACAAGGTTAGAGAATTTCTAGACATAGGTCCAACCAAGATTCCTTGGTTGGAATATATGAGTAAGATCTAGGAACCAATTACACATGAATTGTGTAAAGGTCTTCCCCATACTCAATCTATATCTCTTCAATCTAATTATTCAAGGGATGCATGATACATTTTGAATAATTTAGTTGATCCTAGCATCTCACCCCATTTCTAGCAAACAAAAATATTTTGTTAAACCTTATAGTTTGTGTGAGATGTTCCCAAGTAACCCAAATTATTTTCTCAATTTCTCTTGTCATTTCAATGGTCCTTAGTGATCATGATGTGGTCAAAAGGACTTATTGAGCCAAACACATCCCCAACTCCCTCCTTAAGTGACTAAATTCATTTTCCGGGAGGGGTTTGGTGAAAATGTCGGCTAGGTTTGACTTTGACTCAACATATGTGAGTGCAATGTCTCCCCTAGCTACGTGATCTCTAATGAAGTGATGACGCACTTCAATGTGTTTGGTCCTTGAGTGATGGATTGGATTTTTCGTTAGGTTTATTGTGCTAATGTTGTCACACAACACTTGCACTCCTTTATACGAGAGTCCATAATCTTCTAGAGTGTGAATCATCCACAACAATTGTGATACACTCTCTCCCATGACAATGTATTCAGCCTCGGTCGTGGAGAGAGCAACACAATGTTGCTTCCGACTTGACCAACTGACCAATGATGAACCTAGAAATTGGCAACCCCCACTAGTACTTTTCCGATCCAATTTGCATCCAGCATAATCGGAATCGGTATAGCCTATCAAATCAAAAGACTCCGTACGAGGGTACCACAGTCCTACTCTCATTGTGCCTTTGAGATATCTCAGAATTCTCTTAACTGCAGTTAAATGAGATTCCTTGGCACAAACTTGATATCTAGCGCACATACCCACAGCAAAAAGTATGTCCGGTCGACTAGCTGTGAGATATAGAAGACTACCGATCATGCTTCTATATTGCGTTAGATCAACTGGTTTCCCACTCTCATCATTGCCAAGGCGAGTGCTTGTCGCCATTGGAGTGGTTACTTCCTTAGAGTCACTCATTTTGAATTTTTTGAGCATCTCTTGAGTGTATTTCGTCTGATGGACATAAATTCCATCTCGAGTTTGTTTGATTTCAAGTCCAAGGAAGAATGTCAATTCTCCTACTAGACTCATCTCAAATTCACTTTCCATGTGAGAAATAAATTCATTCAAATAGCCCTTGTTATTTGATCCACAAATTATGTCATCGACATACACTTGGGCTACAAAAATGTTTTCACCATCTCTACGCAGAAATAGTGTTGGGTCTATTTGACCTCTCACAAATCCCTTTTCTAGTAAATATGTTGACAACCTTTCATACCAAGCTCGTGGTGCTTGCTTAAGTCCATAAAGTGCTTTCTTGAGCTTGTACACGTGGTTTGGAGCTTCGGTATTCACAAATCCCGGTGGTTGTTCAACATAGACTTCTTCTTTAATGAAACCATTTAAGAAGGCAGATTTAACATCCATTTGATAGAGCTTGAAACCTCTATGTGCAGCAAAAGCTAGCATCAAACGAATGGACTCTAATCGGGCCACGGGAGCATAAGTCTCATCATAATCGAGACCTTCGACTTGACTATAGCCCTTGGCTACAAGTCTTGCCTTGTTTCTTACAACTTCTCCCTTTTGATTTAACTTATTTTTGAAGACCCATTTAGTTCCAATAATGGTGGTCTTCTTAGGTCTAGGAACTAAGTCCCACACTTGGCTCCTTTCAAATTGACCTAACTCATCTTGCATAGCTATGATCCAATCAGGATCGCGCAATGCCTCATCAACTAATTTTGGTTCAATCTCTGAAATCAATGCGACTTCATTAGACTCATTTCTAAAGAATGACCTAGTCCTAACCCCTTGGTGGATGTCTCCCACAATTTGGTCTTGGGGATGACTAGTGGCTATCCTAGATTGTCTTGGTGTTGGTGGTGCCTCATGAATGGTCTCACTAGGCACAGGCAAGGACTCGATATCAGGCAAAGAGTCAGATTGAATTCTTTGTTGCCTTTGCTCATCACCATCAGAGTCAATTTCGACTCTTTCTATGTTTTGATCATTCAAACTTAGCCTTCTAAGTTCAAATTGAATTTCTTCTACATCCCTTGATTGATCATTTGAGTTAGGGATTTCTTCAAAAGCTACATCAGAGGACTCCTTAATCAATTTAGTCCTATTGTTGTAGACCCGATAGGCTTTGCTGGTGAGCGAGTACCCGACCAGTATCCCTTCATCAGCCTTGGCCGAAAATTTTCCAAGATGGTCCTTGGTGTTCAAAATAAACACCTTACAACCAAACACCCTAAGATGTTTAATTGTAGGTGGTTTCCCAAACCAAAGTTCATGGGGAGTCTTTCCTAAAAACCTATGTATCAGGATTCGGTTTTGCACATAGCAAGCTGTATTCACAGCTTCAGCCCACAAGTAACTCGGTAGTGAGTACTCATTGAGCATGCTTCGTGCAGCCTCTTGTAAGACTCGGTTCTTTCTCTCCACAACCCCATTTTGCTGTGGGGTCCTTGGAGTTGAGAACTCATGTCTATACCCTTTTGCTTGACAAAATTCTAAAAACCTATGATTTTGAAATTCACCACCATGATCACTTCTAATGGTTTTAATTGTTGTCGATTTTTCATTTTCAGTTCTTCTACAAAAGGAAATAAAAATATCTATGGTTTGATCCTTAGTTTTCAAAAAGAAAGTCCATGTATATCTAGTAAAATCATCAATAATTACTAAACAATATCTACTACCATTCAATGAAATAACATTGTTACAATCAAACAAATCCATATGTAATAAGTCTAAGGCAGTAGATGTACTCACAATGCTTTTACCTTTATGAGATGCTTTTGTTTGCTTACCCATTTGACATGCATCACATAGTTTGTTCTTTTGGTACTTGATGCTGGGTAAGTCTCGCACTAATCCTTGGTTGGCCAACTTCCGGATGTTCTTCATGTTTACATGTGCCAACCTTCTATGCCATAGCCAAGACTCTTCTTCTTTCGACATGAAACACTTAATCAAAGCATTAGTAGCACTTTTAAACGATACTTGATAAATATTATCAACCCTTGTGCCTACTAGTACCGTGTCAAGTGTGTCAATGTGTTTAACCAAACATTGACTTGAATGAAATTCAATTGTGTAACCCGTATCACATAATTGACTGACACTTAGGAGATTAAAAGTCATCCCCTTGACTAGAAGGACATTCTTGATACGGAGACATTCGGATATATGAATGTCTCCAACTCCTACAACCTTAAGGCTACCATTATTACCAAAAGACACATTACCTCTACTTTTGTTTTGAATGGTTGTAAACAGTGATCTGTCCTCGGTCATGTGCTTGGAGCATCCACTATCAACAAACCAAGTTGATAGATGCTCCCCCTCGACCAATGCCTACAAGACACGGAAGATAGAGGTTTTAAGTACCCAAATCTTGGGACCTAATGCTTCTACAACAAAAGACCTAGGAACCCATGCCTTGGTCATACCTTTCCTAGTTCCATGAGCCCTAGAAACATGTGATCTACTATTTTGAGTTCTAGACATTAGAGAAATGAAACTCGACTCCTTGGGTTGATACCCTAGCCCGGCCTTGTTGTAGACTGCCCTTTGGGCATTTAAAATCATGTCTAGAGTCTTAGAGCTAGTTGAGAATTTCTCAAGCATTTTCTTGAGTTTCTCAACCTCACCCTTTAACGCCTTGTTCTCATCCTCAAGGACTTCTAGATGTAGGTCATCGACCTCATCTTCCCTAAGGGTCCTTAAGGTGTTTACTTCTTCTTTTAACACTTTATTTTCTGTTTTTGACTTTTTAAGCAATGTAGATAAGTGAGTGATAGTCTTATAACACTTTTCTATATGAGAAGAGGTTACCTCTTCATCATCCGACGATGATGAAGCCGCGGTTGAAGCGTCGCTCGAATCTCCCTCACTTTCGGAGTCCGAAACCTCCCTTGCCATGAGTGCTAATTGTCGTGTGCTCTTTTCCATCTTCTCTTCTTCCTCCGATGAGTTTGATGAGGACTCATCCCAAGTGGCCTTGAGAGCCTTCTTCTTCTTGCCTCTTTCCTCCTTCTTTTTGGCTCGTTCCTCCTTCCTCTTTAACTTCGGACACTCGCTCCGAATGTGTCCTTTCTTGCTACACTCATAACATATAACATTAGATTTATCAAAATTTTGATCATTAGTTTTACCTTTTCCTTTGTATCTTCGACTTCTTCTCATAATCCTTCTTACGAAGTTCGCCATCTCACTTGATGATGATCCACTTTCATCATCGGATTCGGAGGAAGAGGTGGATGAGGAAATCTCCTTTTCCTTCTTCTTTTCCTTCTTCCTTCTTCCATCCTTGCTCTTTGGTCCTGCAAATAAAGCAATACCCTTCTCTTTTTGACCTTTGTTAGCAAGCTCATGAAGTTCCATCTCACAGAAAAATTCATCTAGTTTAACAATGGAAAGATCCTTGGATACCTTGTAGGCATCTACCATAGATGACCACAAGGCATTCCTAGGAAAAGATTTAAGAGCGTACCTTACTAGATCGCGATTCTCCACTCGTTCGTCCACAGAGTGTAGACCGTTGATGATCTCCTTGAATCTCCCATGAAGCTCACTTACCGTTTCATTGTCCTTCATGGTTAGATTTTGGAGTTGATTCAAGAATAGGTCCCTCTTGGCAATCCGAGAATCTCGAGTTCCCTCTTGGAGCTCGATGAGTTTGTTCCATAGGTCTTTGGCACTCGAGAACGGACCTACCTTGACGAGTTGGTCCTTGGCGATTCCACATTGCAAGGTGACCATAGCCTTGGCATCGGCTTGTGCTTTGCGGAGTTGTTCGGTAGACCACCTTGACGAATCGAGTTCCTTACCTTCTTCATCCTTTGGTGGTGTGAAACCTTCCTTGACTGAGAACCACATGGCAATGTCGGTCTTGAGGTAATACTCCATGCGGCCCTTCCAATATTGAAAATCTGCTCCTTCAAAGTAGGGTGGTCGATTTGTGCTAAAGCCTTCCTTCATAGTCATCCTTGTTTGCTCTTTTGGGTGTTAATCCGAATCAAAGAGCCCCTCGCTCTGATACCACTTGTTGGGATCTTAGATGGCTAGAAGGGGGGGGGGGTGAATAGCCCCTTTAAAAACTTAAACAAAACTTCTACACAGATAATTGTTAGCACAGCGGAATTAGACAACTAAAGAAAAAAAAAACACAAGCACACTAACACTAGGATTTACGAGGTTCTGGGATAACTTGCCCCTACTCCTCGGCGTGTCCGTAAGGTGGACGACTCCTTGATCTTCGGTAGATCGCACCCCGGATAACTTCCGGCTACAAATCCTCCTTCTCGGTGGAGTAACCTCCCCACAACGTCTCAAGAAATATCTAAGTTAAAGCACGAGACTTACAGAAGCTCGGTGGCAAAGGAGAATAAAAATGCTTACAACCACGCGAGGATTAGTAGCAGAACAGAGATCGTAGTTCACCCGAGAGCTCAAGAACTTCGCACAACAGCACAGACTTTGCTTTCAAGCTTTCTTGTTATTGTTCTATTCTCTTCTCTCGCTGTTTTTACTGCTTCTCAAACCTGATCTCTGCTGTCACCGATCTGGTCAAAAACTGCGCAAATCAGCGCTGCAGCCAATCCCTCTTCCTCCTTACCTGGTTCTCTGAACTCACACCAATGATATCACAGTCATCACTGGCATCTTCTGAGCTCGAACCAATCCCCAGGAGTCAAGTAGATCGCAGCCAGATCACAGCAGTATCCGTTGATGCCTGAAATGCACCATGCACCACTGAAACCAGCAGAAAGACCATTTATCGCATTCCTCTTATGAACTTAATTTGAAATTAGGCTTGGAATGATACCTGTTAACCTGCAAACTCAAAAGCTAACAACACAGAGGATTATATCACATAAATGAATGAGGTATATCAAAAGTAGTGAAGGAATCGCTGATACAGCGAACAAATCAGAGTGTGTGGATCGGTCACCAGACCGATCACAGTGCCTTGGACCGATCATGCAACATCCTGATCGGTCTGAGGCCATTCTGATCGGTCGTAGGGACCGATCAGATTGAGTGTGGATCGGTCCACATACCGATCCACCCCTTTCTCTCTTCTGCAGGCTCTTCTCCTGATCGGTCTCCCTGACCGATCAGATTTCACTCAGTGTGCTATTGAGTGTTTTCTGATCAGTTTGCAGACCGATCAGATTTCACTCAGTGTGCTACTGAGTGTCATCTGATCGGTCATCAGACCGATCCATGGAACTCAGTTTCACTGGATCGGTCTGCCGACCGATCCACTGATTCATGTGTCACTGGATCGGTCTACCGACCGATCTAATGTGCCATGGAATGTCCACTTAGGTCCCTCTCTGACCTAATCCGGAGAACGAGCTACCGTGCCCTCTCCGACTCCATCAGGTCCAGAGAACGAGCTACCGAGCCCTCTCTAACCTAGTCAGGTCCAGAGAGCGAGCTACCTAGCCCTCTCTGACCTAGTCAGGAGAACGAGCTACCGAGCCCTCTCCGACTCCATCAGGTCCAGAGAACGAGCTACCGAGCCCTTTCTGACCTAGTCAGGTCCAGAGAGCGAGCTACCTAGCCCTCTCTGACCTAGTCAGGAGAACGAGCTACCGAGCCCTCTCCGACTCCATCAGGTCCAGAGAACGAGCTACCGAGCCCTTTTTGACCTAGTCAGGTCCAGAGAGCGAGCTACCTAGCCCTCTCTGACCTAGTCAGGAGAACGAGCTACCGAGCCCTCTCCGACCTAGTCAGGTCCAGAGAACGAGCTACCGAGTCCTCTCTGACCTAGTCAGGTCCAGAGAGCGAGTTACCTAGCCCTCTCTGACCTAGTCAGGAGAACGAGCTACCGAGCCCTCTCCGACTCTGCGTGCCAAGTTTCCAACTTGGACTTTTTCCTTCCACCTGATCACCCTTGATCAGTTCAATTAACATCTGATACAAACTTAAATCAGTGTTAACATCAAAACAACAGCCAGGTCAGACTGTATCAACAATTCAGGCTTCAAGTCTGATATGGTAAGTGAGATATGCCTCTTACCCCCTGATCAACTTTACTTTGGAATTAAGTCTATGACAAAATCCATGTATAAATTAGAAAATAAAAATACCAAATTAGAAAATGAAATTTTAGAAACAAAAAGAATTTTGGCAAAATCATGTCTAATAGAGGATTTTGATAAATTGAAACTTGAAAAATGAAAAACTAAAAGAAGAAATAGAAAGATTGAAAAAATCTAATGGTTCAAATATTTCTACTTTTAGAAATTATAGAGGTTTAAATTAGTATTATAGATTTCATCAAAGTCAAAATAGAAAAATTTCAAAAGTCTATGTACCTAGAAAATACTTGGTTAATCTTGTAGGTAGGAACCTCTATTGGGTTCCGAAAACATGTTTAACTTGATTTAAACTTAGCATTTTCAGCGAGAAAGTTAAACAGATAATTTCTTTATGAGGCTTTGTCTAAGGAAGTGGTTGTTGCTCCAATAACCAAGAAGGCCTAGTGCCTCGCTATGACCTGGAAGCCAAAATACTGAAATAAAATGTTTAATTAACTTTCTGGAAAAAATATTAAAGTTAGAGTTAAATAATGATTTAAAGTTTTTAAACATTTGTTTTGAAAATTTTGTTTAACTTAGGAAATGTTTCTGTTGCAAATATGCTTTAAAAGAATTATTCAATGTGTTTTAGAAAATTTTTTAAAAAAATGTTTACAAAAACTTAGAAAACTATTTAGAATTTTTTTTTAGGAACTTAGACAATTTTTTTTTACTTAGAAATTTTTTATGAAAATTACCTTAGAATTTTCTTACTTATAAAAGTCTTTTTAAGGAAATGTTGAAATAAGTTTCAAACTTAAATTTTAGAATTTTTTTAAAAAATTCTGAAAGATGTTTTACTTAAAATTTTTTTTCTTTCGAAAGAAAATTCTGAAGAGTATCTTTACTTAGACATTTTTGCAAAAACTTTTGGAAAAAGTCTCAAATTAATAAAAAGAATTTTGGACTTATTTGTAAATTTAAAAAGAGTGTTTCGAAAGAAATTTTTTAGAATTTACCTTAGACTTGTTAAAAGGAACTCCTTTTTTTATGTGATCAAAGGGAGAGAAGAATGTTAAGTTTAAGGGAGGTACATTCTTTTTAATTGAAAATCATTTAGATTTATTTTCAAATTAACTGTTTTTATTGCATATGTTTACCCTAACTTAACTTGGGTTGCTCACATCAAAAAGGGGGAGATTGTTGGAACCCCAAGGTGTTTTGATGTGATCAAACAAGTTAAGTTAGGTCATGTTTTGTCTAACCCTTATGTGTAAGTGTGCAGGAGCTTAGGAACACAGGAAGTCGAGCGGAAGACGCGACTAGTGAGAAGGACGGCACGGGGAGAGAGTCGACGGGCTCGGTGCGTCCGAGGGACGAGGTGACCGCAGAAGAGTACACCGGTGGACGAGAAGAACGTGCGCGGCGTTCGAGGGATGAAAAATCGAGAAGGAAGGTTGCTCGAGGAGAAGGCCGGAACTTGGGTTCGGGCGAGCCCTATTCCGGATAGCTGAGATCACCCAAGCTAGTCGAGCCGGAACGAAAGACCCGGACCGAGACATGCTGAACCGGAGCGGAAGTCGCGAACGGAAAAAGTCAACTTTTGTTGACTTTAGGGCTCGGGGCGCCCGGAGCCATTCCGGGCGCCCGGAACCCTTCGAGGCACCCCGACCAGTGCTATAAATATAGCACTAGTTTGCATAGATCATTCAACTCACTTGTAATCAATTTTCTTTGTGCTTTCATTTCTGTTTTTTTATTTGTGCTGTCAACGCTGTAAAGATGCTTCTCTGCTCGAAGGAGATCATCAGATAGTACGCTTACTTTCCTTGGATTAGCAATCCCCTGATTGCAAATCAAGTAAAAATATGTGTCTGATTTGCATTTTATTAGTCTCTTTATTTTGATTACAAGTTCTTTTAAATTAGTTGAATATTCGAGAAAGGTTCATGATTTTTTAGGGCAATTCACCCCTCCCCTCTTGCCGGCCTCCAAAGGGACCAACACAGGGCTGTATTTATAGCTCTGATCGGGGCGCTTGGAGGGGGATAAAATTTTATCCCCGTCGCAACATATCATAACAGCTAGCATTTCAATAAAGTTTCTGGTTCGGGGGCTTGCACCTACTTCGGGTGCTTGGACCAGGCTGAACCAACTTGACCAAGGTGCAATCCTAGGGCACCCTGGGTCCGGGCGGTCTGAGCCCCCGGAATAGCTCCGGCGCCCGGAGCACAGTCAACCTTTGGTTGACTTTTCCTCTTGGTCTTCTGCTCCAGCTCCGCTCACTTGGGTGATTTCGACCATCTGGAATAGGGCACACTCGAACCTATTTTCTGGTCTCCTCGAGCGTCCTTTCAAATAACAGTAGCATGTTGATGCGAGTATTGAAAGAATAGCAGCACGTTTGTCTAGTATTGAAATAACAGTAGCAACTTGGTAGTGGAATTGAAAGAACATTACCACATTGGTGTTGGTATTGAAAGAACAGCGACACGTAACTGATTTTCTTTCAAAAACCACCACCAACATGCTACTGTTCAGCATGATTTTGAAAGAAACCCAGCACAAAATCACCATATTAGTGCTGGTTTTAAAAGAAAGCCAACACACCATTGATCGATGTCGCTTTCAAAACCAACATTTTGAAGATAACTAGTACACGAGTGGTGCTAGTCTTTCAAAATGGTGCATTCCAGCTCTTGATAAACTCCCGTGGAATGCGTCATTAAGAAACACGAGAAGAAAAAGGAGAGGAGGGAAATGAGCAATACAGGTTGGACAAAAATCCTAACTAACTCCACGCGAGCTGATGGCTAAAGAAGATGACTTGGGTCTAGCGTCTAACAATGGGCGAGAGAGGAGTAGGATGAGAGGGGAAGAGGGTTTAGGGTTTTGGTTTTAAAAACTAGCAATGGGAATGAAGGAAAGGGAAGAGAGAGAGCCAAAATATGACCGTACGTTTTGAAGAGGAGAAAATGTTGGATTTTTTTATTTATTTGTTAAATAAATTATATTTTTTTCATAAAAATTATTTTTTTCTCCATTAAGTTAAATGTTTGTTATTAAAAAGTTATTGTTTTTTTATAAATTTATTATTAAATAAATAAAATAAAACTAATAATTAAGAGAGTTAAATAAGAATAATAAATTAAAGTTAGAATAATTCCACATCAAATAATTTAACATGATAAATATATTATGAATTAATTTAATACAAAGATATAATAATCGTACATCAAAAATATTAAGGTAAATAGATTAAAAAAAATAATTTAAATAGATAGATAGAATAATCCAATATCAAAGAATTCAAGATAAATATGTTTAAAAATTTAGTTTAAATAGAAAGATAAAATAGGTTAATTGATCACATCATTAATACAATTTACATATTATATATATATTTTAAAAAAAATATATAAATTACTGAACTGAAAATTTGAATTATTGATTCAGTGATTTTTATTGGGCTAGAATCGTAATCGGTTCGACTCTTTATCAGACCAATTACAATTTCAGCCTAACAATTGGGGTCAATTATAATTTCTATCCAACAATAGGTCAGACTTCAGAGTCAGATATCCATTGACTCAGTTCCGAATCGTTCGGATCTAGTCCGGGGTTGAGTCTATGACCAACCCTATTAAACATAATTAATTACTCAATTTAAATGGATGATATAAATTCAATAAAAAAAAAAGTTCACTTGTTTCTACCATCTCATAATCTCTTAGATTGTTTGATTTAATTTTTTTTTAACACTTTTATATCTTCTAGAAAATAAATTTCTAATATATTTTTATTTTTTTTAATTATTTTATTTTATTTTCTAAAATTTACAACCTAATCAGCTAACACCCTAACCTTCAACGACTTCTCACAACTTGCTACGACCGCTCGTTTCCTTGGATTACTTTGCCAACGGATATATCACCGGAAGGGGTGGCGAGGGCTAGCGGAAGCCACGTCGCATCCACACCGCACCATGTTCATCGCAGGCGCAGTGGCCTCACCGGCGGCGGCTTGCTCGCTCTCACGCTTTGGCTTTCAACCCGCTGAGGTTGCCATATCCCACCCCAAACTACTCTCCTCCAACTGGCGGCCGCCCGTGGGACGGCCCCTCCTTCCCACTCACGGACGATTCAGCTGCCGAAGGCTTGTGCTCGTTGCGAGTGCCGCAGATTCCACTCAACCGTCCTCCGCCGCCGCTGCCAAAACAATCGTTCCCGACAATGGTTTCTCCCTCTCCAAGGTTCGTTCTTCGATTTACTTCTTGGCTTGCTGACAAGAGCAGTTTACTTCGTAGATAGGGTTGCGAGATTTTTGGTTTCTCCTCTGAGGCTACAGACTACTGGAGGATACATGGTGAATTGGTGACATCGATACGTGATGACACGCTTTCTTTTTTTTAATGCGCTAACAGTTAGCTTTGCATATAGTAGAATTGGAGTTCTTTTGTTCATGTCATTACCAGATTTTTTATTAAAATCTAGTAAGAGTTTTTTTCTTCAATAATATTACTTAGTCTTGCTGTTCAGTTTGCAAGCATTCGATACTTTGGTAATGATTTGCATTGTTTTTTCCCCCTATTTCTGCAATATTTATTTGTTCTCTTCGGTTAACTTAGGATATACATAGATAGTTCAGTTGGTTATACTTTAGGATGGTAATCTTCGAATTCATTTTCCTTTCCATGTACTTCATTTTTATCTTTGTTGAAACTTTTACTCTTTTCCAATAGGTCTCTTTCGGTGTTATTGGTTTGGCTGTAGGTGGTAGTCTTCTCTCGTAAGTTATTTTATTGATAGCAAAGCACGCATTTTGATGTTCATAACTTATGGCTCTTGTTTTCTCCAGATACGGATTTGGTGCATATTTCACTATTTTCCCTGGCTCAGAGTGGTCAGCTATACTACTTACATATGGATTTCCTTTGACAGTCATTGGTATGGCATTGAAGGTAACTTCTTTCAGCCAGTTTGCTGTTTTATGGATCCCCAAAGTAACTGGTTAAGACAGATGATGAAACTACTATTATCTGAACATGTATATATGGGTTATTTGACTCGCTTGTGTCTATTTAGAACAAATGTTAGGTTGAATCATTCTCTAAACTAGGTTATGACAGCTGAAATTGGAAGAGAAAAAACCTTTTTAGAAAAAGAATACCAATATTAACTAGATCGGGTTCACTCAGATTGAGTTACTCCTGGAGATGTCATTCGAGCAGTATTTTAAAATATATTAATATTCAGCATTAGAAAGTTCTACATTAGTAGATTTCATACTTGTGACAAAAAAATATTTATACATAAAACCGTTGAATTATTTGCAGTCCTTTCAACAATAACCAATGTTGCTTCATGATTCTTTAAAGTGAGCTATGGAGATGCAAATTTGTTATTTTGTTGGTTAAAGAGTATTCTGCTTTGCAAGATTATGCCTGACCCCTTAACTCTATTGAGACCCATGAAGCCCATTTTGTATGAGAAATTATAATCATAGCTTGTAACTCAATCTGTTACTATAAAAGAAGAATGGTTTTAGTGTTGGTTTTGGGGCTATTACAAAGCTCAGGTCATGATGATTGAACATGCTCAATGTACTTAACTTTTCTTAATTGTTATCGCATGAGCAGTATGCAGAGCTTAAACCGGTGCCATGTATAACTTACAATGATGCAAAGGCTTTGAGGGAAAAATGTGCTACTCCTATTCTTAAGCAGGTAAGGTTCTGAAGCTAGTGTATTTTTATAATCTATTACTTATTTCTGATTGAACTCTATCTATTAAATGCAATTAAAACATAAAGGTGATCCCATATATATATATATAAAGATCTCGTGGCCAACCTCAAATAGTTAGGAGTTTGAACTAAACTGTTTGATGGGGCCGGCTCAAGCCTATTTGAGGCCCTAGGCGAAAAAAAAATTTAGACCTTTGATATTGTTTAAAAAAAAAATTCTAACCCATATTCATTCGGACTTGGGACCGACAATGGTGGATTTAAAAAAAAATTTAAAATATTAATTTTAAAAAATAACTTTTTATATAAAATTTAATTTTTTGACTTGTTTGAGATGTCAAATTATTGATTAAGTTTTCCTATTCAAGTTTTGATAATAATTTATTTTCAATGGATAAAATTGCTAAATTATTTAATCTTTATTGAGACATAGTTGAACGTAAACAAGTGTATTCAAAATTGTTTAAAAATGAAGAAAGATAAAAGTATGTCTAATTACTCAAATGAAAGACGGAGAGAACAACCCTTACAAAAGGAACAGAATTGAGGAAATAAGAACAATGAAATTAGACAACAATAGAAAGAATCATTCTCTCGTCCTCAACTCATCATCATATGCGAAGAACAAAAAGTAAATAAATAAAAAAATACATGTACAAAATGACAAAACTCAATACAAACACTAAAAAATTGAAAATCGCAGCAAGACCAAACCATCCATTATCAGCTCTATGAATTAAATGAGCTTTTTTTAAGGCACGGAACAAAAGAAAAACAAACCATATTTTCCATCACCTAAACAAGAACAGTGGTAAATGATAGAATGAAGATTAAGGGGAAATCGGAAAATTTATAATTGTAAATACATCTAAATAAAAGCTAAACTTAATGGCTATCAATGAAGCGAAATGATAGAAGTCTCTAATTACTATTGCTTAAAAATAATAAAATCATCTATTTCGATTGGACACAATACAGACGATGACAAAATAAACAAAGGAGAATTTCTGAAAATATTTACCATCTATATTCACTAAACGAATTACAATATATAGACTTTGAGGGAATTATCAAATCCCTTAATTCTAGGGTCTAATATAGAAAGAAGTATAATAATAATTATTGCAATAATATTCCTTGATTCTAGGGTCTAATATAGGACGAAATATAACAATAATTACAGCCAATTATATCCCTTAATCTTAGGGCCTAATATATGAAGAAGTAGCTCTCTAATTACAGCAATAATTAGAGAGATAATCAAGGGATATAAAAACCAAATAAGGAAAGAAGAATATCTTGATATTTTGACAGACGAATGCATCCGCATTTGAACTTAATCAATTAAGGAGCATAGTAGCACCAACCATATCCATGTGACAACGTTAGGTGTGATTTCTCTTTCCCATTTAAATGAGCGAGACAAGCAAAGGGAAAGAGGGGGAACTCGAAAAAAACTAGCATTTTTATTTTGCATTGTATGGATAGTTTTTTTGTAATTCATGTTCTTCCTGATCAAAGGAGAAAGCCTCACTAACGAAGGAAAAATATAACGAGAGAAGGCTAGGATTGAGAGATATTGAAGAGGAATAGATCAGATCTTATAAAATACAACAACAACCAAATATTATTCCACTAGGTAGGGTCAACATTAGATCTTATAAAATAGCATACATAATTAAAAAAAATTTAAATGTTAAAAAGAGAGCCCCTTTATGGTTCTATCTGTTGGAACCATAACAAGACCTTTGCGAAATCCGAAGCTTTGTCTAGAAAATGAGATCATGCAAAGGCCCTATTCTTTTCCATTATCTTAAAAAAAACAAACATATAAATATATTTAATATATTAAAAATAATGGGCCCAAATTTTTATTGGGGCCCTAGGCATAGCCAGGCCTACTGCTCAATGATGATTTTTGAAGAATATCCATTTATCCAATAAGAAGGTTGTTTGTATCTCCTCTTCTATTATAGGTAAGGAATGATGTTACACGATTTCGTTATGGTGATGAGCAACACTTG
Source organism: Zingiber officinale (assembly GCF_018446385.1). Taxonomy (NCBI): domain Eukaryota; kingdom Viridiplantae; phylum Streptophyta; class Magnoliopsida; order Zingiberales; family Zingiberaceae; genus Zingiber; species Zingiber officinale. Next base: position 39,936,037 of record NC_056005.1, on the reverse strand, counting down.
GATGAGGCATTGAAAAGGATTTTCCAATATGGTCTGGTATTTTTCTGGCTTATTATCAATTTTGCACATGCTGTTGTTTTACATGAAGATGTTGGTTTTGTATCCAAATATTGACATATTTGATTGTATTGAATTCTTTTTCTATTTTCTAAGGAGATATATGATTATGTTTGGTTCAATGTTGCATTGAAATGCTGAAAAGGCTAAAGGAAATTCTAAGCATATATCTTATAGTATGAATATTGTCTTCTTTACTCTGTTGCATTTTCTAAATTTCTATTCTTCACTCAGCTTGGAGATTTCTTGTTCTACATTTTGTTATTTTTCTTATTGTGGAACAGAAAATCATTATTGATAAGTTACTTGTATGTGTATTTTGCAATTCCAAGTTTGGAAGCATTCATTGAAACCCATAAATCATACTGGTCTCTGGCCTTTCTATTTTATTTGCTTAAGTTAGCTAATATATATTATTTCTTCATTGATACTCTCCAGGGTGGTGGGATCCCACGGCGAAGTGCACCAATCTTGCAGATGATACGTGAAGAAGTATGTGATTACCATATCATTGCAAGTTATTTTATGAATTTAATACGATATATCATCCTTTTAATCTACAATGGTTACCTCATGACATCGGTATCTTGAGTATCTCGAAGAGTTCATTAGTATGATTAGTGAGTTGTTTTGATTTAGTGCAACATTGTAAATGCTGCAAACGTGTAACTCAATATTATTCTGAATTTTACTAGTTAATCAACCGCTTTGTTTCAAACTACATAAATACTTGAGAATGTGACAACAGAAGGCCGATCTTTTACTATTGAGCAATATATATAAGCAATTATAGATTTTCCACATTAGGAATGCGGCATTAAATAAAGACAAATGGAAATTATTGAATTCTTTCACTAGTGAACCTTGGTGTGAGCAAATGCAATCCAAATTGGTCCGTATATAATTGTCATTACTTGAATGACTCCCTTCTTGTTGATGAGGTTGGGACCACTATTCATCAATAATTCCATCAATATGTGGGCACATGTGAAATGACATTATAAAATGCACTTACATCTCTCGACCTGAAGCTAGACACTAGTATGAGCATTAACCATAATAAAATAACTAGCCACCCACTAGTATGAGCCATAACCATAATAAAACAACTAGCCACAAAAATAATTATATTCCAAATGAAAATTTATTTAAAGTAGATTGATGATCACAATAGAAGGGGACACAATTCATGGTGCAAGAACAAGGATAAAACATTCACAAATGGAGGGGACACAATCTGGACAAAGTTAGGGCTCTAATTTCCTTAATTATAGCCTCATCGTCTACTTAAAAGCCTCAACCACTTACTGCCCTGTTTGGTATAACAACTTCATGGGTCAAAATTTCAGGTAGAAGCTCTCCAAGCATGATGAAATTCATCTTAAGGTTAAGCTACATTATGCTTTCCTGTACAATGATATTTACCCTTCAACCTAACCTTGGTGACTTTCAAAATTCAATGGAGGAAGGAACCTAGGAGTGAGGAAGAGATCCTACCTCAACAGTAAGAAAACACGGATGAAAGCCTCAATGAATCTACTGCCCTAAAACCCAATTAAAGAATTTAAATATGTTTCCAAAAAATAGACAAAGGAAAGGGGTTTGTCTTTCATCTTATTGTTGATCTTTTTTGCGCACACAACCTAGGAAAAATCCGCAAAATCAACTACGTGGAGAGCTTGTTTGCATGAACTACAAATCACTACTCTACAAAAAGTGAATCTAAGCTACCTAACAATAAAAGAAAGGGAAGGCAAGGCTTGAAAATTACCGATTATCTTGAGAGCGCAAGAGTTCACTCCAGACCAAAACGAGGTAGCTGCCAAGCTGACTGCGTTGAACCCAGACAGTGGTGCTCAAATGTACAAGGAATCAGTTGGATCACAGGCAACTGACCTTGTTTATTTTCTGCTACCACGTGCAAAAGATTAAAAGGTAAGGAAAGGGTGGAAGCTATGATTGTAGAAAAGAAAACAAATGGCTCGAGTGCTTGCTGATGCAGGAAGACATAGTATGCGTAGCTACTGATCAATCTTCTGATCAATCCTCTCATGGCTGATTTATTGGGAATTAATTTTTATAACCAATTTATCGAATAAGAACATGGATGAGTTATTTTGCAAGTAAATAATTGTAAATCAATTTCTCATGTGAATGAGAAATTAATGTCCAAACAACTATCCGAGTGATGGAGGAAATTATAACATTTAACAGATTGGTCCAGATTGATCAGACGAGAGTATGAGCTCGTATGTGAGCATGGCCCATGGGCGCGGATACATGAGCACTAAGTGGAGCATGTGTGGATGTTAATTCCCATGGGATAAACAAATATGCGTAAAGAATATTAGCGAAGACAAGTTTGTCACAATCCAATTGGCCTAACAAAATTGAGACTTTCAACATTAATTTTGGGTTGCAAATTAGGACTGTATTGAGGGGCTGATTTAATTAGACTCTTATTGGAGCTCGATTAATTAGCTCAATCAATTAATCAACACTATTCAACCAAGAGAAAAATTGCAGTGGAGTGACAAATGGCATTCCTCTACCACTAGTTCAATATTGAATGACATTGTTCCATAGTGTCGTTTGACATGTTTTTTTAAGTTGACATCACGTATTCAACTTACGTCGACTAATCCTGGGGTGACCGTTTTGAACTCATGGAAGTTTCCCACCGGCCACTAGAGTAAATCAGGAAGCGCTCGCAGCGGGCGACCCATCAATCTAATGTTCTTAAGTCAATTGCTCATTAAGAAAAATTCATCCGTTAATTCGCCAAAGCTGGGACTCGATATTTAGATGCCTGGAAACTAAAACACCGTTTAACATGCTTAAACATCCATTTAGTGGTTTAAATGAAGAGGCATTTCACTCCTTGACCATGCCCTTACAATCCCTAGGATATGCCTTCCACCCCTTGAAGACACTCATTAACCACTATATAACAATTTCATTCCCCCATTCCAAGTTAGTCAACTCTCAAGTGATCATATTCCTCTTGAGTTCTTCTCTTTTTTTGAAAGTTTGTCAAAATTCAAAATTGGAATGCTCCTGTCTTCGAGTTCAAGTTGAAGGTCACTATATCTTTGGAGACAATTTGTCGATAATCCGTAAATACCTAGGTGGAGCAATATCATCTTAAAGAAAAAGACTTTGGCACTTACCTCGATCTTGCAAGAACCCAAAAGCATGTGTTGTTATCCAAAAGGGGTGTCTTGATGATTAACAAATATAAATTAGTCACGACTAACTCAAAGGGGTATGTTGACCTACTTGAAGGGGTGTGTCTACTAGTCACATGTCCTGACCCATATTACCTTTCTAATGATCTTGTTGTATCGAGCTGCTGACAAGATGATGACCTCACCATTCAACCATTGAAAAGCTACATCGACAAGCATTTTCAACAGCATGATTTGGTTGACATGTCGATAAGATTCAAGTAAGGGAAGAGGATTAGGTCGTGGAGGGGATGAACTAGATGAGTTGCCTCCTTTCCATTGAAGAAGTCGCAGGGTATGAGGTTGGCATGGGACAAAGTCACACAATGATGGTAGTGTTGTCCATGATTTTGAGGGAAGAGGGGCGGAGTAGTCGGGTGAAGCAAGCAGACGAACACGACAATAGGAAGAAACATTTTAATTGGGAAAATATTTCTAACATTAGGAAATTTTAGTTTAGCCTCTATTTAGAAAAATACATCATATGTAACAACATTCCGAATACCATAGTTTGATCTCAGAAACACATATCCCTCAGACTCCAATAAAATTAGTTAAGCTAAGAAAAAGCTTTTGTAAAAGTTGGATTAATTAGAACAATTTATTTATTGATCCACTTCTAGATAATGATTTACCATTAGAAGGTTATTAAAACATGTCTGTTTACAATCTTAGAAGTTGATAGAATACAAAATACAGGGAAGCTTCCGTTCCTATAATGGATGATTGAATGCCATCAACGCCATTTTTTTCTTTTTAAGGAAATATTTACCTCAATTGCTGATGCAATACATGTTTAATGTAGCACAACTCTGGACTATCTCATGCTGTAATTTGTCTATGGTTTAAATTTTTGTAATAATATTTTCTCAGATACTTGCTGGTACATGCCAATGTCTGGTTGAGACAAGTTTTAGTATGGTTAGATGGATATTCTTGGAAATAGATTTTCATTTCCGTTTTCAAAGTTTAACAGTCACACTGTACTCTTGTACAAGTCTGAAACCAGCCTTTGGTATTTATCTTGACCATGTAGTTCTCAGAAAAAACAAAGCCTAATGGTTTAGATGTTCTATTGCACCAGATATTCCAAATTGATATTCTGTGATATACTCTTTCAGATTTCTTCTTTATCCAAACTTCAGCTAAGAATGAGGCGGTTATTTCTTTGGTCACATTTCTTCCTCGTTTAATTGTTGCACTGCTTTGGTTTATTACTATTGTCCCCTTTAGGTAACAGAAGATGGAAAATATTGCTTAGTTCTAGTGTTTGAAGCAAAAGCTTTGGGATTGTCTGATTTTGAACAAAGACAGGTATGCCACTCCTCTTTTTTTAATTTCAGACTGTAATAAAGAGTAGCAAATTTAGGATTGACGCAATGAATTTTTCTATTATCATGGAGTGAAAACTTTGTGAATTGCAACTCTCACTAAGTATTTACATTGCTTCAGGCAAAATTCACATCGTTCTTTGGACCAGGAATTGCTGCAGAAATTGGTGATTTTCTTGTGCTCTTTTGAATATTGTAACTTTTGTTGGTATAAAATTCAATTTCTTCTCTCCCAATAATATAATGTACGACTTCAGGGAAAGGAGGAGAAGCTGATTTTTACGAAGTTCGCCTTATCTCGCAGACGACTTCAGAACCAAGTTCACAATCATAACTTTCTCTTTAAGCTACTGCATACAATACTGATGTAAATTTCTCATTTCACTCCATTTCTTTGAAAATGCTTGTTTTTTAGCGTGAATGTAAATGATGTGTCACAGATAAGGTGCTGAAAGATTTGAAGTCATCAGTGAAATTTATCTGATATTTTCTTCTTACCTTCTCAGTTTATTTACCATAATAGCGAAGAACAAATGTATAATGATCTCACTGCAGTATTGCTGCCATAATTAACAATGTAAGTTTGCCCCCTTGTAGAATCACGAAGTGTTTGTTTTCCTGGTTGTTGTACTATTTGTTGTTATAGTTGTGGTACATTTATTAATTATATTGGTTGTTTTATTAACCATCCTTGGAGTCATTGGTCAGCTTACAGCTCAATAGTGTTTTAGCCCATATTTTTAACTTGCTTTTGATTCTTCATTTATACTGGGATTCTCGAGAGACTAACCTGCTTCCCATTTTTTTTTTAAAACTAATGTGGTATCAGAATTCAGAATGTTTATTAACCTAAAATCACACCAAGAATGCAAATACACATCCTAATTCCCAAGTCAATGATGGAGCAAGTAACTAAAGTCTCCACATGAATCATGAAAACAGCTTGGGGTTGGACCATAAATTTGATCATCAAAGTTGAACTGCTTTTCAGGAATGCTGTGCTTGGGATTTGGCCATAATGCTTTCAGTTCCTCAGTGGAAAGGGTTGCTGAATTTGCCAGAGGGCCGAGAACTCTGTTTCCCGGTGTTCCAAATTTGGGCATCCTTTGGCATTATATATGTCTCGTAAATTCGATATCATCAATCCGGATATTACTATTCAGGATAAACCCTTATCGCACATAACTCCGGCTATGAATCAAGCCCAGCAAATCAAGACATAGGACCATGGCCATAATAGTGCAATCCGACACAAGCATAGATCTAGTCTCAGGGAAGGAGATAAAAGGCAAAGAGCGGATGGTATTCAACTTCCGGACCCTAAATGACAACACATACAAGGATCAATACAGCTTGCCTGGAATCAATACGAATCCAAGATCTACTCAAAATTTGATTTAAAATCAGGATTCCATCAAATAGCCATGGATCCAACATCAATCGAATGGGCAACCTTCATTTGTCCATCCGAATTATACGAGTGGCTAGTAATGCCATTTAGATTGAAAAATGCCCTAGCAATTTTTCAGAGGAAGATGGATTCTTGCTTTAAAGATACAGAAGATTTTATAGCTGTTTATATTGATGATATTTTGATATTTTCATAAACAGAGAAAGAGCATGCCAAACATTTGGAGATTATGTTGAAAATATGTGAGCAACAGGGATTGGTTTTATCTCCTACAAAATGCAAAATCGCAGTACCAAGAATTGAGTTTCTGGGAGCAGAAATTTGTGAAGGGAGGTTACGACTTCAACCACACATTATAAAGAATATTACTGTAGTAAAAAATAATCAATTAATGGAAAAGAAAGGGCTAAGGTCCTGGTTAGGCGTCTTAAACTACGCCAAGACTTACATACCAAACCTAAGCTCCAAGCTTGGGCCATTATATGAAAAAACATCGCCTCATGGAGATAAAAGGATGAAGGAATCATACTGGGCTCTCGTAAGACAGATCAAAGCCCAGGTACAACAACTACCTGACCTCGAGATTCCTCCTGAAACGACCTATATTATCCTTGAGACAGATGGGTCAATGACAGGGTGGGGTGGCGTCTGTAAGTGGAGGCCCAGAAAAAATGACCCACGAGCAGTAGAAAAGGTATGTGCTTACGCCCATGGTAAGTTTCCAACAGTAAAATCTGTAATTGATGCGGAAATTTTTGCCGCAATGGAAACTATGAGCACCTTAAAAATTCACTTCCTGGATAAGGAAGAAATTACATTGAGGACAGATTGTCAAGCTATTATCAGTTTTCATAATAAGTCTATCAGAAATAAGCCTTCTCGGGTTAGATGGATTGCTTTTACAGACTTTATTACAGACACCGAAGTAAAGGTAAATTTTGAGCATATTGATGGTAGGTTAAATGTTTTCGCTGACAATCTATCCAGGCTAGTGGAGGACTCAGAGACATTAGCAATCCTAACAGAAGAAGGGATAGGAGGATCTGCTCAATTCCCGTTACTCACGGAGTATGAAGATCTCATCCATGAGACTGTCAAAAATATACTTCTCCTGGAAGAGCATCAGAAGCGACAAAGGATGAAAGATATTGAGAATCAAGCTATTCGAAATGCACCCTTAGTCTTTAATGAGCTGGAACTCATTCAACAAATGAAGGAGTATGATTTTAACCACAGAAGGCATCTGGGAGGGACAAGGGACAATTATTGGACCGAGAAGCTCCCAATAATTCAAGAAACAAGGAAAGACCTCTGGAGGGCATCCAATGCCTTGCGGGACATCTATCGTGTCATATAGGAGACTCCACCATAAGCCAGAAGCAAGTGGTGAGCCCTAAATCCAAACACGTGTAAAAGAAAGGATTGAGTCCCGGGGAACTATCCTTTCAATAGATGTAAAGTGTGCTTTATGACTCAACAATGTGATATAAAGAAAAGGCTGAGTTAGTATGTGTTGTAAAGTCTATAATGGCCGACAAAAGTGCTGAATAGGAAGGACGATGGGGCCAAGCAAGGGCACCTGCTTCTTATCATCACAACTTTGCCGAAGCTATTTAAGGACTCCGAGTGTAGAGGTTTAAACACACTTGAGCAATACCAAGGTGTTTATTTCCTCTTTTGTGATCTATCGTGAGCTGTAATTTTCTGAAGGAAAAATAAATTCTGAGCATCGTCTCGGGTTTAATTTCAAAATTCTCAGAAAACGATCCTCTTTTGGTATTAGAGCTTGAGTGCAAAGTAACTTAATCTCATGACAGGCTAGTAATATAAGTTCAAGGTGAAGGTAAGAGCGGTATATCATTCATTTATGTGTTCAATATCTCTCTTATGTTCAAGGAGTTAATCGCTAGGCTGAAAGGTGGAGACCCGATAAACATCCTTGGTCCGGATTTCCGCAAGGCTAGTAAGTGCGTAAGGCGGTAAGCCTAAAAGCCTTATTTGAGGATACTCCTTGCTAAAGAATGAAGATATATCAGATAGCATATGATAAGGCGACCGAGTTTATTAACTGATTGCAAAAGACTACAGTGTGCATAAGTCTTCTAGAAAGAAGTCGTTACCCATTAGGTGAGCAAGAAAGTTTTATGAATTCCTAAGCTGTAAGTATGTTCCTTTGATATATCATGTCCGAAAAATTTAAACAAAGCATAAATGAGTGGTATACTAAATCTCGAACCGTAAACCTTGAATATTTAGACCTTGCCGAAAAACTAAAACCCAAAAACTCAGAACTAGCGCATAATATTGGGGTAGTTTATGATCGGATTTCATTGCTATCAAAAGCTTCCTTAAAACACTTTTATGCCATAGAGGAGGAAAATCTAGCTTTACGAAAGGAAGTAGTACAATTACGAGTCTCTGTTTGTAACCTTGAGAAGGAACTAGTAGATCATATGTCACTAACCAGGACGGAAGTCCGGAGTTTGATCATAGAAGTACTTAATCAACCAAAACCAGTTGAAGAAGAAGTCATTGAGCAAATTAAGAAGCTGAATATTAACATAAAAAGGGTTGAAAAGCTAGTAGAAAAGATCAAGAACCTTATAGGTTGATGAGTGGAGATTGGGTAAAACACTTAGAAAACCCGATCTATTTGAAAGCAGTAAGGGCTACAGAATTATTAGAAGCCCCATCCATTGGATTTGCAAAACCTGTAGATTTTAAAACAACATTTGACACTCACAGAACCTTGATAAAACAGAACAACACAATTATTTCTCTCCTTATTGTGTTAAGTGACCAGGTTCTGAAACTATAGGAGCAGGTGCAGGCTCTAAAAGGCAATATTTCAACATCCACAAGGCAGGATAGCACTAAGGAACTGGAAGCCTCAATTGAAGAGCTTACAAAGAAGCTCAGTGAATTATCCTTGGGGGCAAAATCAGTTATTCCGAAGAAACGAGGCTCAATTTTGGTTTATCGCAACCCATCAGACATTCTTGAACAAGAAAAGAAGAAATGAGTACCACAAGGCTGCCAGCAGTATCTCAAACAACAACTATTCAAGTACCCAGTACAGAAGATCAAATCCGAGATTATCGAACTAATCTGAGAAGGCTTTATAATATGCAAAGAAGATTAATGCCCAGCCATAGACGCTTTAGGCAAACTATAGAGAGCCAAATAAGCCCAGAAGAGCAACTGGATATATCAAGATCCAGAAGAGCTGGAATGGTGTCGGCGAAAATATTATATTCAGCAGGATTTATACCTACTCAACACAGGGTCTACCAGCACTATTCTGAGGAAGATGTTCTATGTATTCAAGACAATCAAGTAGATTTACCACTTGTTACAAGTCAAAGCCATCGACATTATTAGAGGCAGGATTTCATCATATTCATATGTGCCTCATAATGATAAGAGTCTATGCTTTACACAGGGCTTTATATATGCGAGACACAGGAGCTATGGTATTAATTATCCTCAGAGACACAAGATGGCGAGGGGATAGGTCCATTATTGCTACTATGGAAATGGACCTTACCTGAGGAATCCAGATGATATATGTGATACCAGACTTAATGATGAATATACAAGACTTCTCAAATTATGTGGAAATCTCTATTTAGACCCATGGATATACTAAGTGGCAAAGGGGTTCCAGCAATCTACTAATCACACGAATGATGTTGGGAAGGTTAACTAACACTAGCTTTACAAATTTTGCTTTCAATGTCCAAAATGTTGTAGACTATCTAGCCAGTAGAGGCATCATAGCCATACTGGGAACAAGATTTACTACTGAAGAACTGCGACAACAAAGATGGACCCTTCGACCGACAACAAGGCGAAGCCCAGTAGCACCAACAAGGGTATTAAGCAGGACACTACTTGATGGGAGTGTCTCAATGGAGTTTCAAGGTTACACCCCTATACCAGAAACTACCACCAGGGGAAGCAACGCTATCATAGAGGAACAGGATGATAGGGAGGTCACATCTCCTGATGATGAAATATTGGCAGTAGTAACAGAAGAATTCCAGGAGGCATTTTTTGTTAAAAAACTTGACCAAAATGCACTACTACCAGAGCGAAAAACTGCAGGAGCCGCAAGGTATGATTTATCACCAACTCATACATATATTATTGAAACAGGAGAACGAGAATTAATCTCCACAGGACTAGCAATCACAATACTAGAAGGGTATTATGGAAGAATAGCCCCACGCTCAGGAGTAGCATGGCAGAAAGGCATACAAATTGGGGCAGGAGTTATCGACAACGACTTCCGAGGTGAAGTAAAATTCTTGTTTTCAATCTGACCTATGGAAATGTAGTCTTAAATAAAGGGGAAGAAATAGCACAACTAATTTTGGAAAAGATAGCAACCCTTGAAGTAATACAGGTAGTGGAATTACCACCAACTGTACGAGGAGCTGGGAGTTTTGGTTCCACCTCAGAGCAGAATATGAACCTAACATCAGAGCAGAATATGAACCTGACAGACCAAAGGCGCGTGGCACCTAATCCAGTTGATACCATGCAGGTTCAACTAGGAACTCTAGAATGGGAAAACTTGATGAATAAACTGATGCCCCTACAAAGTACTCCTTCAACTCCTTCAACAAGCCAGCAGCAATTACATATTTTAACCACTGAGGAGCCAGAAGAATGGATTAATCCATTCTATACGGAAGGTGGTGGGTATGACTCATCTAACCCTTCCTTTTACTATGCTAAATCAGATGATAATGCACAGATGATAGCACATATTGACTTGGAAGAAGGATTAGAGCTGGATTATCCTGTCCAGAAGCAAAGTGAAGGTATCTTTACCTCATCATCGGCAATATCCAGATATAATCCACCGGAAGATACAATGATGGGACCACCGTAATATGCACCAGCAACAGAGCAATCATCTACTTAAAATCCCTATCAAAATCCGGGGTTTATTGGTGCAAAAATTGGAAAAAATAAAAAGAGAATATAGCGAGCCATGGACTCTCCTGTCTGCCCAACAACAAACTGGTGCGTTACTTGTACTACCTGATAACATTGGGCTTTATAATGATGTCATATCCAGATGGGAATCTATAACAACAAATGTGGTGGACTCAAAGTTATGGACGGACAAACGAACCAGAGTCCAATTCATTGAAAATCTATTGGGGGAGATTGAGTAGAAAACATTTATCCAATGGTGGATGATGTACTCGGATTAATACGATAAATTGATCAACTCAGCGGATGAAATCCAAAATGCCCTATTTCTAATAAGACGAATCATTACACTGGAGGATCCTTCCTCAGGCTCGACGGCTGAACAAAACCAGGCTTACCTGGACCTTGAACGTCTGGTATGTCATAGTACAAAAGATCTTATAAATTATATGAACCAATATAAAGATCTTGCAGCGAGAACAGGGAGGATGTTCATTAATGAGGAACTTTCAAGCAAATTTTATAGAAAAATGCTGCCGCTAATTGGGAATTACTTGGAGGGAAAGTTCCAGGAAAAATTCAGGAGAAATACCATTAGAGTATTACCCCGAATCCACCATGCCTATCAGGAGCTTACAGAGATGTGCAAGCAAGCAACCTTGCAAAGAAGTCTAAAAGACTTACAGTTTTGTTCCCAAATACCTATGCTAGGTTATTACCAAAGCAGAAAAAGATATGGCCTAAGGAAAGCTCAAAGCTATAAAGGGAAACCTCATAAGTCTCATGTGAGGGTAATAAAGAAAAAGCACCAAAATGACAGGGCCAAAGTTAAAAAATGCAAATGTTTTATATGCGGGGAAGATGGACACTTTGTAAGAGAATGCAGAAACAAGATAGGAAATAAAGAAAGAGTTGCACTACTCAAAGAGTTAGATCTCCTAGAAGATTATGATGTTGTCTCAGTGGATCAAGAAGAAAGTGACAACGAAGCAATATACTGTAGGACTGTTGGGCCGGCTAGAAGGGTTGGTAAATAACCTGTCAATTAAAAACAGACAACCCTTCCTCGAACGATTAAGCTAACACTTGTAAAATGAATTAAGCAGATAAATGAAAGCATAAAAGAAAAGACGAGACACCAGATGTTTACTTGGTTACAACCGATGTGGTTGTTAATCCAAGGAAGATTAAGCTCAAAAACTCCTTCAGGCGGAGAAGCCTCTTACAGCGTTTAGGCATAGAAAACAGAAGCTTAACTACAACTAAAGCATACAAGTGCTTGGAAATAGAATGATCGTGATTGTTGAAAAGCTTCTGGACCAAGGCTATATTTATAGCCTTGGTCGGGGCGCCTGGAAGGGTTCCGGGCGCCTGGGGGATAAAATTTATCCCCAACGTCGATAACGCCGGATAGCTCCGGGCGCCCCGGACAGCTCCGGGCGCCCCGGACAGTTCCGGGCGCCCCGGAGCCAAAAGTCAACCCAGTTGACTTTTGGTCCGTGTTCTCTTCTCCGGTTCAGCTCGCCTCTGGTCCGGGTCTTTCTGCTCCGGCTCCGCTTGCTTGGGTGATCTTTGACATCCGGAATAGGGCTCACCCGAACCTATCTTCCGGTCTTCTCGAGCGTGCTTCCTTCCGGCTTCTCGTCCCTCGGAATTACCGCGTGTCCCTTCTCATCCACCAGCGTACTCATCCGCAGACTTCGTCCCTCGGTCGCACCCCGTGCCGACCTTTGCGCTAGCTGCGTCTCTTGCTCCCCGAGCAATCTTCCGCTCCGGCTTTCGTACCTCGGAACCACCGCGCGCACTTCCTTCTCGTACACCGGTGTACTCTTCCGCAGCACCTCGTCCCTCGGACGCACAGCGTGTCGTCCTTCTCGCTAGCTGCGTCTTCCGCTCGAGTACCTGTGCCCCTAAGCTCCTGCACACTTAGACACAAGGTTAGAAACAACGCAGGACCTAACTTAACTTGTTGATCACACCAAAACAACCTTGGGGTTCCAACATATACAACATTTCAGAGGGAGAATACAATACAGAACAATATTGTAATACAACCACAAGTATTTTACCAGAAAACCTATTTGTACTAATAAGAGAATCATAAGGATGACAAGTCCAAATTGATATCCGAGAAGAACAATACCTTTGTGAGCATAACAGGGAAATAAATAAAGAAATCAGCACCACCAAAATCAAATGTCAAGGCTGTGGACGCAATATAAGCATAAGGTCAAGAGCTCATTGTTTATTATGCTCACTAACATCTTGTTCAATGTGTGTAGATTATTACTGGGGGATTGAAGCAGTCATTGCACCCCCGCCACCCACGCCTTATGATAAGAAGAACTTGATACCTGAGTTACTTAGCTATATTGATTATCTCCTCGCAGAAAATAGAAGGTTACAAGTTGAAATTAACAGACTGACAAAGAGGTATTCTGACAAGGAAGGAGAGTTAACCCAGGAGTTATTTGAAGACTTACAGCAATTATCTCTAGAAAAGGGAAAAGAACAAGGGATTTTTCTGGAGGAACATTCAGTATTAAAGGCTGCTGAAGGACGGTACCACCAGAAAAAGGTTGTAAACAGGCTATACAATATGAAGGTTGTCACACCCCCAAAGGAGTCCCTGCCAGACAAAAATCCGGCAACATCTCCCCTGTACCGGTGATAAGATGAAGGATTACTACAAACAAAATATACATCAGCCACATGCGGCTGGAATATATAAACACAACCACGCAGTTATAATCACAACCCACTCTGCTGGAATGAAACAATCACAACCACGCAGTTATATATAAAGCAGCCCACACGGCTGTACTAAAAACACAGCAGAAAAACGATAACGGAAAGCCCATACAAAACAAATCAACACACTACTAGCCGGCTAGGCTTAATACAACAACCACAACTACAAATACAACAACTACAAATACAACAAATACCAAATACAAATAAAGCATATACAAAAATCCGAAATGGTCTCCGGATGTGACGTAGGGCCTGGCAGACAGGATACTCCAAGTGACACACCAACCATCTAAAAGCTACCTGAAAACATAAATGTATACATGCGGTGGTGAGTATAGGTAACTCAGCGGGTAATAGAAAAGACAGTGCACGGTCTACAAATAAAATATGGAGATCAAAAGTATACAGTCTCAATAGTGAATAAAGAAACATGATCATACTATCATAATCAATGCACCTAAATATATCTGACATATCGACATAGCCAACAAATACAACTACCTGTACTAGTCTATCCCACAAGATATAATGATCATAGCTGACATACAAAAATTGCACATACTACAACTGACAAAATGATAAACACATACCCAATCTCGAATCGACACATAGTACAATGATCAGTAAACTCACTGGAACTGCAACAGACCACCTCGTGACACCTGAGCAATATAAACACGACTGCATATACATGTAAAATAAATGACATGTATGCAGCATGACAACCAAATGCAACAATCATATCTCAAACAAGTGCAACAACGACAATCACATGCAACTAGTATCTACTAGCCATGTAGGCAAATATAACATCCAAAGATGCACTGCGCATCATATGCAAAAAGTGCATGCATGCTCCATGATCACCCCTGCCACCTCTCCGAACACCATGACCCCTGTATGGCCGAGAGGCTTGGGTCTGTGATGACTGTACTACCCTCCAGGCCACAATAGAGTGGTTGAGGCGGACAGTCTGCTAGTAGCTATCTAGCTACATAGCATCAGGGTCCCTGACTGCTCATAACGCCGGATCTCACAAAACCTCGTGACCGGGTGGCACGACAGGATGAGCGGCAACTGCTCCAGCGACCACTACCCATGCGTGGCCGAGTGTGCGGCACTAAACCAAATCGACTGACGACTCTCTCAACCACAAGGGAGACAATGGTCATCAGATGCAATGAATGATGAACATGATATATATATATATATATATAATCATGATACAAACACCGTCATCATCCATGCAACCATCAAAAACACATAAATACCCCATAACATGAATATAATCATCATGATACCTCCATGTATCCCACCAAACATATGTACACAACTACACATGTATAATCAACCAAAAATCTCCAATAATCCCTCCAGACACATATACACAAAATATAAGTACAATCAACATGTATCCTCCAGTAAAAACACATCAGACACGTATATATATCACAAACTTATAATCAACACAACCCCTCCAAAAGTACATAATAAATATGTGTGTACATACAACATGCAAATGTACGGTCAATATGATGACTCCTATAACGCATATCAACCTATGTACATGCATACCAACCTACGTATAATCCACGTCATATACCCAATCAGTATGGTAATACCAACAACCCGACAATCCCTACAAGATATACTCTACACGTGCAATCACAGGAGAGTAGATATCAAGTGCTGAGACTACATATGATATAACTAGATCATCTCTAAGCTCAAGCAAAAGTATCAAGCAGGAAGTCAACAAACGAACCTGATATAAGGTAAAGAAGTCTAATCCATCGGATAACAACCATGCACTAAGTACAAGAAAATCTACATAGAGGCCAAGGAAGAAATACCCGCCTTTATTTGTTGACTGCGTCAGATAAATCAATCCCACGTCGAGACACTCACCTCAAATCAAAGTCCTGCGATCACATAATATATTTAGCTAATTACATAAGTAGCAAATAGCTAAATAAACTCTCCAATCTAATTAGGGAAAACTCTAATCAAACATGATTATGGATTAATCTCCGACATCAACATCTATATTAAATGCTTAATCTAATCCAATACTTAATGTAATAAATCCATAGCACAACTTACCTAATTCCATTTCACTCCACTATTAGCTTGGGGTCGAAGCAACCCACTATTAGAGACGGTGGCCGAGACCAAGTGAAGTCGCTGCCCTTTACATTCATCATCCCAAAAACAAACATCCTACTATCAACCATGTTACCAACTAAAGACATCAACCCTTAAATAACCATCATGAGTCAACCACATACCCTATAGCCAAGCCTCTCCAACCAGCCCCACCTTTCCATCAGCCACCCAAAACCTAGCAATTAATCAACCAAATCAATAGGTTAATCCAACTGTTATCCCACTTATTGAAGCAATTAGGTTTTTCATAAATCCTGTAACTTGGAGACAAAGGTTACCTCAATTTCATATCGACAATAGCTGCCTCCTTGAAAAGAAAACCAAATGCAACTGTGAGGGACAGAAGCTGCTGACCTCTACCGAAATTTGGTGGCTCTATCATGCTATGAACTCGTGGAGTAATCCTCCACACCATAGGGATCCCCACAGCCAAAGATCTGCAACCTAATACACCCTAATTCAAATTTAATCCTTCCACAACAGAGCACAAGATCAAGAACTAACCCTCACCTTTAGGTCACATTGCTAGATCAATATTGCTTGGTCAGAAACTTCATGTCGGACTAGGGATCAAGCATCGGTCGTAGTCGTTGGTGATGACCCAGAGGAGAGGGCTACGACGATGGCAGTTAGGGCACTGATCAAGAACAGAGGAGGGACAGTGACGGCTGGCCAGAGGCAAAAGAGCAACGTCGCTGGTGCTCGCGGTGATCCGGTGCCACCGTGTGGTCGGAGAAAAGGTCGACGGCTAAGGTTCGGATCTTCCTTCCCTCCAACGAGGGATTGCCCGGGCGGATGCGTCGACTTGGGAGGAAGAACAACCTCTAAGCGAGCTCGATCAATGAAGGAGATGGGGTGCTATCGAGGGTCAATCATTATCGGGGGCTGCTCCGTTGGGCCGGTGATCGTCCGAGAGGGAAACACAAGAAGAACTTAGGAGGAAGGAAGTCGCGTGGAAGGGGAAAAAGAATCGGATTGGGAAAGAAATTAAAGGAAAAGCAATTAGGGATTTAAGGTTAATTTAATACTTAGGGTTAACTTAATCAAACTCTAAGGGGGTGTTTGGTTTAGGGGAATAAGAGTGGGGAATGAGAATGAGAATCATTGATTGCCATTGTTAATGTTTGGATTATAGGAATAGGAATACAAATAAAGGAATGAATCCTTGAAATTGGGTAATAACTCATTCCCATGTACCTCCCCTTCAATGTGCCATTACCATATTTTCATCAATCAAAATATTCCCTTATTCCAAAAATACCCTTGACCTAAAACTAAAATTTTCTCCCTTAATATCAAATATCAAAATATATTTATTTATTTTTTCTTTCATATCACTTCTCTCCTTATCCTCTCTCATTATATTTTCTCTCTCATCATTTTATTACACGCTTTCTCTATCCTTAATCTCTCCTATCACACTCTCTTTTCTATTTTTTTCTCATTACACTTTCCTTCCCATCATACTTTCTCTCTCCTTAATCTCTTCCATCGCACTCTCTTCCTTCTTTTTTTTTCTCATCATACTTTCTCTCTCATTATGCTTTCTCTCTCCTCAATCTCTCCCATCACACTCTCTTTTCTCATTTTTTTTCATCACACTTTCGTTCTCATCACACTTTCTCTCTCCTCAATCTCTCTTGTCATACTCCCTCCTTTTTTTCCTTATCATACTTTCGCTCTCATCATACTTTCTCTCTCCTCAATCTCTCTCATCACACTCACTGTTCTTTTTTTTTCTCATCACACTTTCTCTCTCACAATACTTTTTCTCTCCTCAATCTCTCTCATTACACTCTCTCTCCTCATTTTTCCTCGTTATATTTTCTCTCTCTTCATCCTCTCTCATCATACTTTCTCTCTCATCTTCTCTCGTCATGCTCTCTCCTATCACACTCTTTTTTTTCATTTTCTCTCATCACACTTTCTCTCTCTTCATTCTTTCTCATCACACTTTCTCTCTCATCATACTTTCTCTCTCATCATTCTCTTTCATCATATTTTTCTCTTACATTCATCTTTCTCTTACATATATTTCTTTCTCTTATTTTCCTTTAAGGGTAAAAAAGAAAATTTTGATTTATTCCGATAGAAAATATGCAACTAACCAAACATTACTTTTAAGAGTGATATCCATGCTCATACCCATTCCCATTCCATTATACAATGATTCCTTCCCATTCCGATACCTATTCCTAGGAAAGAACCAAACACCCCCTAAGTTCACTCCTCAATCAACTCTCACTTAATTTGGGTATTCCAAACAGGCATCCACTGTACCCCGAATCCATCCCCTCAAAATGGGTCATACGGGTCCCGTTTAATTCCAGAAAAATTTCTAAAAATTCCTGAAAAATCCAATAAGATTTTTCGTCCAATAATATTTATTATTTAATTTTTACAGTATCTTACATTCTCCCTCACTAATAAAAATTTGGTCCCCAAATTTATTGGTCAACTCAGGGATCCACACTCAAGGGTATCATCCAAGTATAATGAACAAATCTCCAACCATGATAGTCCACCTCCAAGTGAATAACAATGACTCTGTGAGCTATGAACTCACCTTACTCCCGCTACTTCCTCACTGTTACCTAACCAACTGTGGGTAAACCAACTACCTCTTAAATCCAAAATCCACTTTCATCAGATCCTCCAACATCTGTATAGGGCACTCAAACTATCCATCAGTCTGAGGGTAAAAATCTATACTAAAGCGAAGCTTCTAATCCAAAGTCTGTTATAACCACAGCCAAAACCATGATGTCAAATCACTGATCTCCATCCAATAAAACACTCAGAGATATACCATAAGATCCGTCCTACAAATCGATAGCTAGGGAACAAAGCTGTCAACCCAATAATGATTACCCAAACCATCATATCCTCTCCATGTCCTAGATACTCCCACAACAAAATCTGTCATAACATGCCCCCAACTCCATTCTAGTATCCAAATCAACGGAGACAATCCTACTAATCTCTGATGTTCAGCCTCCATTGGCTAACATACTCGACATCAAGCTACATAATCTGTGATGTCTTTCTCCATATCGTTCCACCAATAAGAATGCTCCAAGTCTTTATACATCAGATATCATTCGAATGTTTCGCAAATTCAGATCAATGTGTTTCTTGTAATAACTTCTCCCGGATAAGAAGTGACTCAGAAACACACATAATCTCTCATGAAAATCAAAGAATCTTGTTCTCATCATAAGATAATTCGATATACTGGCATAAGACTTCTTCGCTTATGCTATATCGGAACTGCATCAAACCCCAGATATGATACATCTGTGTAGAGTGCAAATCCATCTACACTACAAAGTACCGCTAAGACATGTGCAACTATCTAAACTGATCTCGCAAGCATCCATCCAAGAAAGTCTCATACCATTCCTAGATAGTCCAGTCAACGACATACCAATGCTAGAGAAACCCTCAACCAATCTCCTGTAATATCCAACCAAACTAAGAAAGTTGCGAGTCTCCTGTATAGACTACAACTACTCCCAACTGGTAACAGCCTCTAACTCCCATGGATCCACTAATATCTCTCTACTAAAGACAAAGCGTCCCAGAAATCTCGCAGAAGACAATCATAATACGCACGACTGAACTTCGCATATAGATGCCCCCGTCGAAACATCTTTAGAATTATGCGAAGATAGTGTACATAATCCACCTCGGATCAGGAATAGATCATGACATCGTCAATGAAGATAATAAAATCTAATCCAAAGGCCCTAGGAATACCAAATACATCAAGTCCATAAAAACATCTAGGGCACGGTATGCCTAAATGGTAACACCAAGGACTCATAATATCCATACAACAGACACTCTCAACCATAAGATCCCCAACAAATCTGTGATCTGATCACCAACTACAAATCAATAGATCTATATATATCACAAGCATACAACACTCCATGTCACTATCAACATCAAACATCAAATAATAGATCATCAAGTCAAATATCCACTAATAGATCATCAAAAGACAACCTATAACCACATCTGATCTCCTAATATCCACCAATCATAATCATCCTCAACATCAATGAATCATACCAGATAGTCTCCTAAATAATGATAGAGTAAAAGAAAATCATCCAACCTTCAACACTCACTACCAACAAACTAAACGTATCCAAAAAGTCTGTTAAATCTCATCATCTTATCTTTTCTGATAATCAAATATCTACAGTAGAGGAATGTCAAACCAAAGTCTAAAGGGTCACTCCACTTCTTAACTGAGAGTCTACCCATCAAGAGGGTATCTCCACAGCTCTCATACTCATCCTATAAATGTCCCTCAACAGATATTGATAAAAGATAGAATCCTCTGATCTGAGATATTGACTATAAGATCTAATAACATGATCACATGGTCCAAATCTTGAGCTACCTGATAAGGACAACATTAGCCGAGTCGTCTAACTATTATCTTGTACCCCATCATACTGCGATTGCTCCACCCTAAGGTTCAGTAACCTCTAGTATCGAGCAATAAACACAAAGATAGAGGAACACTATAGCTAAATAGCTGACCAAAATATCTATAAGTAGACGCTCTATTCCTCGAAAATCATCATCTGAAATTATACCTAGTTACGGTCGGAACTCCTAGGTATAACTCAACTAACACCACTTCCTCCACACCATTACAGGTCATAGATCACTAGATACACCAAAGATATCTAACTACACCCAATAGGTCTATGAGTCAGGATATCCCATAGAGCAACGTTAGGCGAGTCTCATTGCCTTATAAACCACCATACTACCGAAAGAGGTAGAGAACTACTCTCTCTCCAAAACACCTCAAATAAATCACTAAGTGATGACCGGATCCCCAAAAAGCATTCTATGCTTCTTCCTTCACGTGGTATCGGGTCATGTAAAGGTTAAGTAGCTAACTTCAACTCTCCCATGTCAGTACAAATCATATATCCATATGTACTCTCCAAGTTATATACCCTAGTAATGATTGTATCCCATAAGTGTTAAGCAGGCAGCTTTACACTTTTCGACAATAGTAGATGTATCCTACCCGAATGTACCTCCCAGTCATCCAACTAGGTACAGACAATCCATGGTCAAAATCCCCATAGATTAGGATACATTAATTCTCTATAGATTGATCAAGCCGTCAATGGTATACGACTAATTCAGTCTTTTCTAAGTCAGTACAAGCCATGTACCCAAATGTGCTAAGGATATCTAACTAAGCACGTATAACCCAAAACAGAATCTCTAAAATAGAGTAAGCTGGTACTCTACTGATTGGAACTAACAAGAGCACAAAACCCACTAAGATAAGTCAAACCACAACTACACCAATCCATCAGGTAAATCAATCCTAAACTGATCGAACCAACAAGAGTAAACTGATACTCAACCAACTAAGTCAACATGAATATGCAGATATCATCCACTACCCAGCTAACAATAACAGAGATTGGTATGCGACTCTAACTCTCAACCAACTAGTAGTAGCAGTAACCAACACAACTGGTAGTATGATATGACGAATCCTCTGAGACTGTAATCCTTGATCTCCAGTAGGTCAACCATGATCAGTGATTGACCAAACACATGCAATGCATGCTACAAACAAATAGGCAGGTACTAACAAGAGTACTAACACATGTCATAACTAACTATCATGGACAACCATGCATGTACTAACAGCAAGGTAAGATAACAATATGCAAACATACCTCCTAAAGCTTGGAGATGTCCTGCTGCTGCCTGGTCCCAAAACACGAAAAGTTACATTAAGAAAATCGAATCACGAAATCCAAAACATGAATAATAGGCATCGTACCTACTCTGATACCAAAAATTAGTATCAGATAAATCTCAAAAATCCAGAACACATAGTAAGTATCGTATACCTTCTCTGATAGCAAAAATTGTCACGCCCCCAAAGGAGTCCATGTCAGACAAAAATCCGGCAGTATCTCCCCTGTACCGGTGACAATATGAAGCATCACTACAAAAACCACATGCGGCTGGAATATATAAACACAACCACGCAGTTATAATCACAACCCACTCTGCTGGAATGAAACAATCACAACCACGCAGTTATATATAAAGCAGCCCACACGGCTGTACTAAAAACACAGCAGAAAAACGATAACGGAAAGCCCATACAAAACAAATCAACACACTACTAGCCGGCTAGGCTTAATACAACAACCACAACTACAAATACAACAACTACAAATACAACAAATACCAAATACAAATAAAGCATATACAAAAATCCGAAATGGTCTCCGGATGTGACGTAGGGCCTGGCAGACAGGATACTCCAAGTGACACACCAACCATCTAAAAGCTACCTGAAAACATAAATGTATACATGCGGTGGTGAGTATAGGTAACTCAGCGGGTAATAGAAAAGACAGTGCACGGTCTACAAATAAAATATGGAGATCAAAAGTATACAGTCTCAATAGTGAATAAAGAAACATGATCATACTATCATAATCAATGCACCTAAATATATCTGACATATCGACATAGCCAACAAATACAACTACCTGTACTAGTCTATCCCACAAGATATAATGATCATAGCTGACATACAAAAATTGCACATACTACAACTGACAAAATGATAAACACATACCCAATCTCGAATCGACACATAGTACAATGATCAGTAAACTCACTGGAACTGCAACAGACCACCTCGTGACACCTGTGCAATATAAACACGACTGCATATACATGTAAAATAAATGACATGTATGCAGCATGACAACCAAATGCAACAATCATATCTCAAACAAGTGCAACAACGACAATCACATGCAACTAGTATCTACTAGCCATGTAGGCAAATATAACATCCAAAGATGCACTGCGCATCATATGCAAAAAGTGCATGCATGCTCCATGATCACCCCTGCCACCTCTCCGAACACCATGACCCCTGTATGGCCGAGAGGCTTGGGTCTGTGATGACTGTACTACCCTCTAGGCCACAATAGAGTGGTTGAGGCGGACAGTCTGCTAGTAGCTATCTAGCTACATAGCATCAAGGTCCCTGACTGCTCATAACGCCGGATCTCACAAAACCTCGTGACCGGGTGGCACGACAGGATGAGCGGCAACTGCTCCAGCGACCACTACCCATGCGTGGCCGAGTGTGCGGCACTAAACCAAATCGACTGACGACTCTCTCAACCACAAGGGAGACAATGGTCATCAGATGCAATGAATGATGAACATGATATATATATATAATCATGATACAAACACCGTCATCATCCATGCAACCATCAAAAACACATAAATACCCCATAACATGAATATAATCATCATGATACCTCCATGTATCCCACCAAACATATGTACACAACTACACATGTATAATCAACCAAAAATCTCCAATAATCCCTCCAGACACATATACACAAAATATAAGTACAATCAACATGTATCCTCCAGTAAAAACACATCAGACACGTATATATATCACAAACTTATAATCAACACAACCCCTCCAAAAGTACATAATAAATACGTGTGTACATACAACATGCAAATGTACGGTCAATATGATGACTCCTATAACGCATATCAACCTATGTACATGCATACCAACCTACGTACAATCCACGTCATATACCCAATCAGTATGGTAATACCAACAACCCGACAATCCCTACAAGATATACTCTACACGTGCAATCACAGGAGAGTAGATATCAAGTGCTGAGACTGCATATGATATAACTAGATCATCTCTAAGCTCAAGCAAAAGTATCAAGCAGGAAGTCAATAAACAAACCTGATATAAGGTAAAGTAGTCTAATCGATTGGATAACAACCATACACTAAGTAGAAGAAAATCTACATAGAGGCTAAGGAAAAAATATCCGCCTTTATCTGTTGATTGCGTTAGATAAATCAATCCCATGTCGAGACACTCGCCTCGAATTAAAGTCCTGCGATCACATAATATATTTAGCTAATTACATAAGTAGCAAATAGCTAAATAAACTCTCCAATCTAATTAGGGAAAACCCTAATCAAACATGATTATGGATTAATCCCTCGACATCAACATCTATATTAAATGCTTAATCTAATCCAATACTTAATGTAATAAATTCATAGCACAACTTACCTAATTCCATTGCACTCCACTATTAGCTTGAGGTCGAAGCAACCCACTATTAGAGACGGTGGCCGAGACCAAGTGAAGTCGCTGCCCTTTACATTCATCATCCCAAAAACAAACATCCTACTATCAACCATGTTACCAACTAAAGAAATCAATCACTAAATAACCATCATGAGTCAACCACATACCCTATAGCCAAGCCTCTCCAACCAACCCCACCTTTCCAGCAGCCACCCAAAACCTAGAAATTAATCAACCAAATCAATAGGTTAATCCAACTGTTATCCCACTTATTGAAGCAATTAGGTTTTTCATAAATCCTGGAACATGGAGACAAAGCTTACCCCAATTTCATATCGACAATAGCTGCCTCCTTGAAAAGAAAACCAAATGCAACTGTGAGGGACAGAAGCTACTGACCTCTACCAAAATTTGGTGGATCTATCATGCTATGAACTTGTGGAGTAATCCTCCACACCACAGGGATCCCCATAGCCAAAGATCTGCAGCCTAATACACCCTAATTCAAATTTAACACTTCCACAACAGAGCACAAGATCAAGAACTAACCCTCACCTTTAGGTCACATTTCTCGATCAATATTGCTTTGTCAGAAACTTCATGTCGGACCAGGGATCAGACATCGGTTGTAGTCGTTGGCGATGACCCAGGGGAGAGGGCTACGACGATGGCAGCTAGGGCATTGATCAAGAACAGAGGAGGGACAATGACGACTGGCCAGAGACGAAAGAGCAACGTCGCTGGTGCTCGCAATGATCCGTTGCTGCCGTGTGGTCGGAGAAAAGGTCGACGGCTAGGGTTTGGATCTTCCTTCCCAACAACGAGGGATTGCCTGGGTGGATGCGTCGACTCGGGAGGAAGAACAACCTCTAAGCGAGCTCGATCAATGAAGGAGATGGGGTGCTACCGAGGGTCGATCGTTGCCGGGGGCTGCTCTGTTGGGCCGACGATCGTCTGAGAGGGAAATGCAAGAAGAACTTGGGAGGAAGGAAGTTGCGTGCGAAGGGGAAAAAGAATCGGATCGGGAAAGAAAGGAAAAGCAATTAGGGATTTAAGGTTAATTTAATACTTAGGGTTAACTTAATCAAACTCTAAGTTCACTCCTCAATCAGCTCCCACTTAATTTGGGCATTCCAAACAGGCCTCCACTGTACCCCGAATCCATCCCCTCAAAACGGGTCATACGGGCCCCGTTTAATTTCATAAAATTTCTAAAAATTCCTGAAAAATCCAATAAGATTTTATCGTCCAATAATATTTATTATTTAATTTTTGCGGTATCTTACAAAGGTAACCTTCGAAATCTCGAATATTACACCATTTAGTGTCAATGCAATACTTGATACAAGAGCCACCTTCTACTGTATTGATAAAAGGAGTGTGCCAGCACAAGCCCTAGAAGAAAATTCATATACGGTAGAGAATTCCTTTCACATATTCCTTTGATATGACACTTGGAGAAGGAATTCAAATGGTCCTTGGCTATAATTTTATTAGAAGTATGCAAGGTGGCGTACGAATCGAAGGTAATACTGTAACCTTCTACAAAAATATAACATCTATTGCTACCAATCAGCATGCAACCGCCGCAATTGAAGAGTTAGAGATTGATGAGATGGAATATCTTAATATCAAGGAATCAGACTGGGCTCTTGTAAGACAGATCAAAGCTCAAGTACAAAAACTACCTGACCTCGAGATTCCTCCTGAAACGACCTATATTATTCTTGAGATAGATGGGTCAATGACAGGGTGGGGCGGTGCCTGTAAGTGGAGGCCCAGAAAGAATGACCCACAGGCAGTAGAAAAGGCATGTGCTTACGCCCATGGTAAGTTTCCAACAGTAAAATCTGTAATTGATGCGGAAATTTTTGGTGCAATGGAAACTATGAGCGCCTTAAAAATTCACTTCTTGGATAAGGAAGAAATTACACCGGGAACAGATTGTCAAGCTATTATCAATTTTCATAATAAGTCCGTCAGAAATAAGCCTTCCCGGGTCAGATAGATTGCTTTAATAGACTTTATTACAGGCACCAGAGTAAAGGTAAATTTTGAGCATATTGATGGTAGGTTAAATGTTTTCCCTAGCAATCTATCAAGGCTAGTGGAGGACTCAGAGACATTAGCAGTCCTAACAGAAGAACGGATAGGAGGATCTGCTCAATTCTCATTACTCACGGAGTATGAAGATCTCATCCATGAGACTGCCAAAAATATACTTCTCCTGGAAGAGCATCAGAAGCGACAAAGGATGAAAGATATTGAGAATCAAGCTATTCGAAATGCATCCTTAGTCATTAATGAGCTGGAACTCATTCAACAAATGAAGGAGTATGATTTTAACCAAAGAAGACATTTGGGAGGGATAAGGGACAATTATTGGACCGAGAAGCTCCCAATAATTCAAGAAACAAGGAAAGACCTCTAGAGGGCATCCAATGCCTTGCGGGACATCTATCATGTCATACAGGAGACTCCACCATAAGCCAGAAGCAATGGTGAGCCCTAAATCCAAACACGTGTAAAAGAAATGATTGAGTCCCGGGGAGCTGTCCTTTCAATAGCTGTAAAGTGTGCTTTATGACTCATCAATGTGACATAAAGAAAAGGTTGAGTTAGTATGTGTTGTAAAGTCTATAATGGCCGACAAAGGTGCTGAATAGGAAGCACGATGGGGCCAAGCAAGGGCACCCGCTTCTTATCATCACAACTTTGCCAAAGCTATTTAAGGACTTCGAGTGTAGAGGTTTAAACACACTTGAGCAACACCAAGGTGTTCATTTCCTCTTTTGTGATCTGTTGTGAGCTGTAATTTTCTGAAGGAGAAATAAATTCTGAGCATCGCCTTGGGTTTAATTTCAAAATTCTTAGAAAATGATCCTCTTTTGGTATCAGAGCTTGAGTGTAAAGTAACTTAAGCTCATGGCAGGCTAGTAATATAAGTTCAAGGTGAAGGTAAGGGCTGTATATCATTTATTTATGTGTTCATTATCTCTCTTATGTTCAAGGAGTTAATCGCTAAGCTGAAAGGTGGAGACCTGATAAGCATCCTTGGTCCGGATTTTCGCAAGGCTAGTAAGTGCGTAAGGTGGTAAGCCTAAAAGCCTTATTTGAGGATACTCCTTGCTAAAGAATGAAGATATATCAGATAGCATATGATAAGACGACCGAGTTCATTAACTGATTGCAAAAGACTGCAGTGTGCGTAAGTCTTTTAGAAAGAAGCCATTACCCGTCAGGTGAGCGAAAATTTTTTATGAATTCCTAAGTTGTAAGTATGTTCCTTTGATATATCATGTCCGAAAAATTTGAATAAATCATAAATGAGTGATATACTAAATCCCGAACCGTCTATGCGTTGCTTTTCTTCAGCTTTGATTTGTTCTCATCACTCAAACCATTTAAATCTCGCACCACTTGAGCAACAATTGAATCGTTGTGTTTGGTACAGGTCTTTCAATAATCATTTTGCATAGTGAAAGGTAAGTTTAAAATAATTTAAATACAAAGTATAAAATGTAACAATGACTTACCGCATTGTCCGTTACATATAATCTTATATATCACATGTGTGTAGGCACTAAATAATTCTTTTCTGTATGTTTTAACATAATTTTTTTTTCCTATGGCTCTCATCTAATAAATATGTACGTGTCATGAGTTGCTTAGTATGAATGCATGGAGGCTTGGGAATCAACATGTAATCTGGGGCTTGCGGTGGCTCATAGCCGAAAGAAACTCATTTTTAATTTTTCTATGTAACGACTCGGTGCTGGGTTGGATCAATAGTCTAGTCTTCGACTGTAGTGGACAGTGATAAGTAAAGCGGGGATCTCATTTTGATATGGCGAGATCCAATGGATATCAATATTCAATTTTACTCATCGGATCATATAGATTGCATTATACGACAGGACTCTTCTCAATGGAGGTTACTAGATTTTATGTTAATCCTATGGTGGCACTTCGAGTTCATTCATGACAGCTTATTTGGTGTCTCACATGTATTAATGAGCTTAGTGATCTGCCATGGGTGGTGGGGTTGATTTCAATGAGAGAATATTTGAATCGAAAAAACAATAGAGAGCTACGAGACCTATGCTATAGATGAAAGCGTTTTCAAAATTAATGGAGGACTATGGGCTTTGAGATTTGATGTTCAAAAGGGATCCCTATACTTTATGAAGCAAATAAAAAAGGACTGGGCTATAGAAATGAAATGACTGAGATAAATAAAAGAAATTATAAACAAATTAAAATGTAATATTTTTAATAGTAAAAATATAATTAATTATAATAAATAATAAAAATGTAATGTTATCCATATTAAAGTAATTTTAAATTTATCGAATTTTTACGATGTACCCTCTTTATACATTAACACATCTGCTTGAGGTTTTCGACCTTCGCAAGCTTCTTCCTTTCGCTTTTGGTGGCTCCGATAGCAACAGCGCCGACAAGCCAGGATCCGGAGACTTCCACGGGCCACAGGTAGCAGCAGATGGACTAGACCAAGCTCTTCTCCAGCGCCACAGTGGCAGAGGACGTGACCAAGTCCGCCTTCCTTCGATGACGCCGTTGCAAGGTCGATAAGTCTTCCACCGTTGGATCGACCTCTGACTTGCTCGGTGCCGTGTCTCACTACATGAAGATTGAGGAAAACAGTTACGGAAGACGTATATGAAACAATACCGCACCACTGATGGTTCGGCCGCCACCGCTACAGAGGAAGTAGCAGCGAAGGATGAAAAAAAATAGAGGCTACTGCTGCCTCGAAGACGAAGGAAGTGGGTACAAAATCAGAGGAAGCATAAGCTCAATCTGGAGGTGGCTTGGAAGTAGAGATGGTTCTCAAACAGGGTTGGGCTATAGCCCAGGACAACCCATACATAAATCCATCTCTGGACAACCATATCGATATAAGTCCTGAGAATATGTGTACATACTCCCAAGTCCTTCATATCGAATTGCTTGGACAACCATACCCTTACTTCCGACAATACTTTGATATTATTTTCAACTATCAAAAATGTCATCTACGTATAGTACAAGAAATACCACCATATTTTCATCACACTTTTGTATATATAAGACTCTTCTGGACACTGAAAAAATCCATAAGACTAGATTACAACTGAATGTTCCAAGACCTAGAAGCTTGCTTCAGTCCATAGACCGATTGAGCTTACATACAAGATGCTCTTTGCCCTTTGCAATGAATCCCTCTGGTTGCTTCATATGGATATTTTCTTCAAGACTTCCATTAAGGAAAGTTGTCTTGACATCCATTTGCTAAATCTCATAATCCATATGAGCAGCAATAGATAAAAGAATCTGGACAGACTTAAGCATGACTACCGGTGAAAAGGTTTCCTCATAATCGATACCCTTTTTCAACAAGCTTTACTTTGAAGGTTTCCACCTTCCCGTCGATCCCTCTTTTTCTTTTGTAGACCTATTTACACGCAATGACTTTTACACCATTTGGTGGGTCTACAAGCTCCCAGACTTACATAGATTCTATTTTTTTTATTCATTGTTCTTTGCCAAGATGCTGTATCTTTATCTTGGAGTGCTTCGTTGTATGTCCGGGGATCAGGTTCATGTTCACCAGGGATCAAGTCCAAAGACTCTCCCAAAACATGAATCTTTCAGGTTGCCTAACAACCCTCCCACTACGACGAAGCACCGTTTGTAATTGTGCATTATTTGTGACACATGTTGCAGTTTCTTATGGTATCTCATCTTGTACTGTTGGTACTAGATTAGACGTGTCCTTTATTATTTCCTTAAGAATAATTTTACTTATGGGCTTGTGGTTTATAACATAGTTCTCTTCTAAAAATCAAGCATTTGTTCCAACAATGACCTTCTGATCTTTAGGACTATAAAATAAACCACCTTTCGTTTATCTAGGATACCCCACAACCAAGTGAACTTCTGTACATGATCAGTGTCTCCCTTCAGCACATATGTTGGACTACCCAAAATCCAAATATACTTCAGACTAGGCTTACGCCTATTCCACAATTCTATGGAGTAGTGGGTATTGACTTAGAAGGTACTATGTTTATTGTCGTTTCCAGAGTATATCCATTCAACGAATTTGGTAATTCTTAATAACTCATCATTGATCTAACCATTCCCATAAGAGTCCTATACCTTCGTTTTGCCACACCATTCTGTTAGGGTGTACCAGGTGCAGTCAGTTGGGATTAAATCCCGACTTCTGATAAGTGACTCCTAAACTCTCCTAAGAGGTACTCGTCACTACGATGTAGTGTCTTGATACTTTTACCATGACATTTCTCCACATCAGCCTTGTACTCTTTGAACTTATCAAAGCACTCAGACTTGCAGCGTGTCAAGTAAATGTACCTGTATCTCAAATAGTCGTCTATAAAAGAAACGAAATATTCGAAACCACCTCTTGCCTGGATAGTCATAGGTCCACACAAATCAGAATGAACCAATTCCAACACGTCTTTGGCTCTATACCCCTTAGACTTAAAATGCCTCTTGGTCATTTTTCCTTCCAAGTAAGACTCGCAGGTTGGAAATTTTTCCACCACCAATGAACCCAAAAGTTCATCGGCTATTATCCTTGAATCTTACTCAAGTTAATATGGCCTAGCCTTAGATGCCAAAGATATAATTGGTTTATTTCCGAAGGTTGCTTTCTCTTATTAGATTTAGAAGATGTGTTATTAATTTCTATTTGTTGCATCAGTGGGAGTTATTGGATTTAGAATATATAAATTTCCAACCAACGTACCAAAACAGATAACTTCCCTAT
The DNA here is from genome assembly GCF_018446385.1 of Zingiber officinale. Taxonomy (NCBI): domain Eukaryota; kingdom Viridiplantae; phylum Streptophyta; class Magnoliopsida; order Zingiberales; family Zingiberaceae; genus Zingiber; species Zingiber officinale. The sequence continues at coordinate 39,905,172 of NC_056005.1, read as the reverse complement.
TTTTCTTGATAACAACTTTGTTATCAAAAGAGAGAATATCAAGTTCTTTGAATAGTTTAGAAACTAAAATAAAGTTCTTTCTAAAACTTGGTACGTAAAGACAATTTCTCAAAATCCATGTTTTATTCCTATCAGAGGATAAACATCTCCCACTACAATAGCTGCTACTTTTGCAGCAGTGCCCATGTAGACGGTGATTTCCCCTTCATATAGTTGTCGGGTTTCCTGGAACCCCTGTAATGAATTGCAGACATGATCAGTAGCTCCTGTATCTACACATCAGGTACCGATAGATAACACCACTAAACATGTTTCAACAATTAATGAAATACACCTTTATTGTTCTCATTTGTAAGAGGACAGTCCACCTTAGTGTCCAAGTTTTGTTTCCAATTATTATAATTGGGACTACTAAGTCTATTCTATAGTATAACAGCTAGGGGATTGAAAAACATTTGAAATCCTAAGAATCACAAAAGTATTTGGTCAAGACCAACACTTCAAAATCCCCGTGAATTTTGTATGCCACGTTAGTGTGGACATATACAAATTCAAACATTTGTAAGAGGAGATTTTATTAATTTTATTATCTTGTCAACCTATCTTTTTGACAAATAAAATTAATAGTTGGTCTTCCTTTGATCAAATATTTGGTCAAAACTTTAGAATTTAAAATAATATTGATTCCTCAAAACAATATCATTTAAATTCACCAACGCCTCAAACACCGTGAATTTTGTATGCCACGTTAGTATGGACGTATACAAATTCAAACATTTGTAAGAGGAGGGTCTTACCCATTAATTATCTTGTCAACCTTAAATTACCTCAAACACCATGAATTTTATATGTCATGTTAGTGTGGACGTATACAAATTTAATTATTTGCAAGAGGAGGTTTTACCCATTAATTTTATTTTGTAAACCTAACTTTATGACAAATAAAATTTCTTCAAACACCATGAATTTCGTATGCCACGTTAGTATGGACGTATACAAATTCAAACATTTGTAAGAGGGAGGTTTACCTAGCTTTATGACAAATTAATAGTTGGTATTCCTTTGGTCACACAAGTAATAGCAGTGACTCTGATGGAGAGGATACTATTAAATATGCCTAAGTGTATACTATTACTTAATACTAAGTCCATTAAATAAAATCGTGCCCCTTCAGTTGGAGAAGATCACACACATCCTAAATAATTTCCTATATTCATCCAATAAGGAAGTTTGATTTAGTGATCTGCAAACAAACTCATCCGTTATGGAGGAAGGCACTCAGAGCCAACATGTAAGTTTGTTTGCATCACTTACAAACCAGTAATGGAGACCGTGGAATTTATTTAAACTCCCTCTCCCACTTAGTTATTTAAAATGAGGAATTTTATCATGCAGACACACATCACAGCAAATAAATGAAATAAATATGGGAAAATAATTTTCCAACTATTATGGCCTCTTCTATCACTGTCCTCCGTATGCTGCCAACCTTTGCTACTGCCATCTTTAGCCACCGCAATCGAGTCAAGTTGTCACAACTAGCTTGCTTCTTTTTTCGCTGTGCCTCTGGTCCTCAAATAGTCCCACGCCTCGCAAGGATATGATTCGCGACAAGAATAAAATTTTACATTTATCGATCCTATATTCTACGAGGGAATGCACATATAATCTATATCGAACAAAATGTAAAATCCTAATAACTAATACATCTCCTACTGTATTTAATATTACAATCATGCACACATACACATAAAATGCCCTCGACATGTCCGAGGCTCCAATCACACACAAACACATTAGGGCCATAATAGTTGGATCTAGGATACATGCAACCACAGAGTTAATCTATTTGCATATCCTACTATTATCAGGCCTAAATTATGTATGACATGTGCATAATTAAACTGAAAACCAAACACACAGAGGTAAAGTCCGAGCTCTGATACCAATTGTTGGTTGCTACTCAGAATATCGTACTGGTTCCCCTGTACAAAAATTTTGTACAAGTCCCGAACCTTTCCTAACAACCTATTGTGTTCTTTAGAAATTAAATTTGGAATCACAAACAAAACTAAACATTATTGATTCCAAATTCAACTTATCTGTTCTTAGAGGTTTAGACTTGGATCACAAATGATGCTTAACATTATTATTCCAAATCCACCCATGTTACAAAGTTAATTAAATATTTATTTCAAAGATCGGCTTCCAGGTTAAACATGGCGAGGCACTAGGCCTTCTTGGGTATGAGATCATCCACCACTTCCTAGATAAAGTCTTTCAGTGAAATTCAATATTTAATCTCCTTATAGTAACCCTAGGTTTTGTTGGTTGCTACTCGGAAAACCTAGTGGTTCCACTGTACAAAAATTTTGTACAAAAGTCTGAACCTTTTCCTAGCTACCATGTGTTCTTTTAAATTAAATTTTGGATCGCCTGTGGAACTTAACACGTTTGATCCAAAACTTAATCTATTTGTTCTTTTAGGTTTTGACTTGGATCTCCTGCGGAACTTAACACGTTCGACCCAAATCACCTTAAGTTATTAATTCCATTAAATATTAATTTCCATAATTGATTCCCAGTACTGACGTGGCGAGGCACATGACCTTCTTGGATATGGGAGCAACCACCACCGACTAGACAAAACCTTTTATGGAAAGCTAATATTTAATATCCTAAAATAACTTTAGGTTAACCAAAAGGAACAATCAAATCACAAGGAAAAATAAAATAAAAGAACACAACATCGAAAAACATATTCGAAATACTAGAATCGTAAGCCTCTTGTATTTGGTATTATTTCCAAAAATAACTAGTATGATGCGGAAAGGAAAAATTACTAGTTATACCTTCTAGAAAGACCTCTTGATCTTCTACCGTATTCCTCTTCTAACCTCGGACGTTGTGTGGGCAACGATCTTCCGAGATGAGAAACCACCAAAGCACCTTCTTCTCCTCCTAGCTAGGTTCGGCCAAAACAAGAGCTTTACCAAGGATGAAGAAAACCACCAACCAAGCTCCAAGGGATGCAAGCTTTCTCTCCTTCTACTTCTTCTTCTCCAAGTAGTATCCGGCCACCACAAGAGCTCGAAGGGAGATGAAGGATTCGGCCACCACAAGAGGAAGAGAGGAAGAGGATGGCCGACCACACCAAGGAATAAGAGAGGGAGAAAAATAATAGAGGTTGTGTCTCATGAAGGCACCCCAACCCCCTCTTTTATATTCCTTAGCCTTGGTAAATTAGGAAATTTAATTACAATAAAATTTCCTTAATTTTCCTTGACAACAATTAATTAAGAAAAATTAAATAAAATTTCCTAATTAATTGTATGTGGCCGGCCACCTCATGGAGAGCAAATAAGATAATTTTTAATCAACAATTAAAACTTCCTTATTTGTCTTTGGAAATTTTAAAAAATAAAATTTCCCTTTAAAATCCCTTCATGGTTGATAAAAAGAAATTTCTATAATTTTAATTTTTCAAAATGTGAATAATTTTCAAAGAGAAAAATAAAATACCTTTTCAATCTACAAATAAGGAAAGAGATCTAATCTCTTTCTTTAATCTTTTGTAGATCCCTTTAAGAGAGATATTTTAATTTTAATTCTCTTTAATAAATTTTATCTTCCACATAATAAAAATTAAAATTAAAATTCTTTTTAATTTAATTATGGCCGGCCCCTTCTAGCTTGGGTTCAAGCTAGGACCGACCACCCCAAACCATGCTTAGGCCGGCCCTAGCTTGATTCCCAAGCTAGCTTGGCCGACCCCCTTTAGGTGGGTTTATAAGGTGGGTATAGGTGGGTATAGTACTCTATAAATAAGAGGCTACGATAGGGACCGAGAGGAGGAATTGGTTTTGGTCTCCCGATAAAATTAAGCATCCCGTGTTCGCCCCGAACACACAACTTAATTTTATCAATAATAATTCATTCCACTATAGAACTATTATTGAACTACCGCACCAATCCCAAATTACATTTTTGGACTCCTTCTTATCATGAGTGTGTTTGTCTCCCTGTGTTTAAAATATCGAATGCCCACTAATTAAGTGAGTTACTGACAACTCATTTAATTAATATCTTAGTCCAAGAGTAGTACCACTCAACCTTATCGTCATGTCGGACTAAGTCCACCTGCAGGGTTTAATATGACAATCCTTATGAGCTCCTCTTGGGGACATTATCAACCTAGTATCTCTAGGACACAGTTTCCTTCTATAATTAACAACACACACTATAAGTGATATCATTTCCCAACTTATCGGGCTTATCGATTCATCGAACTAAATCTCACCCATTGATAAATTAAAGAAATAAATATCAAATATATGTGCTTGTTATTATATTAGGATTAAGAGCACACACTTCCATAATAACTGAGGTCTTTGTTCCTTAATAAAGTCAGTATAAAAGAAACGACCTCAAATGGTCCTACTCAATACACTCTAAGTGTACTAGTGTAATTATACAATCAAGATAAACTGATACCTAATTACACTACGACCTTCTAATGGTTTGTTCCTTTCCATTTTGGTCGTGAGCTACTGTTTATAATTTATAAGGTACTGATAACATCATCTTCTGCATGTGACACCACATACTATGTTATCGACAATATAAATTAATTGAACAACTACAAACAAATGTAGATAATTTGACCAAATGTGATTCTTTATTCAAAATAAATGTTTACAAAAGCTTAGGCTTTCAGTATACACTCCAACAATCTCCCACTTATACTAATGACTAAGTTGCCATATCTTCTACCATACATCTGATTCCCATTCCCTCCACATGCCGATCGAAAGCTTTCGCCGGAAGGGCCTTAGTGAAAGGATCTGCCAGGTTATCCACTGATGCAATCTTGGCGATAACAACTTCTCCTCGCTTCACGATATCTCGTATTAGGTGGTACTTGCGCTCTATATGTTTACTTGCCTTATGAGCTCGTGGTTCCTTCGAGTTTGCAACTGCACCACTATTATCACAATAAATTGTGATGATTTTGGGCAAACCAGGAATCACATCTATGTCCATTAGAAAGTTCCTGAGCCATACTACTTCTTTAGCTGCCTCAGAGGCTGCTACATACTCAGCTTCCATGGTTGAGTCTGAAACGCATTTCTGCTTAACACTCCTCCATGAAATGACTCCACCTCCTAAAGTAAACACATAGCCTGATGTAGACTTACTGTTGTCCCTATCTGATTGGAAATCTGAATCCGTGTAACCCATAGGGAGCAAATCGTCTGCTTGGTAAACTAGCATATAATCTCTAGTCCTTCTCAGGTACTTTAATATATGCTTTACCGCAGTCCAATGTCCTTGTCCAGGGTTACTCTGATATCTGCTGACCATGCCCACGACAAAACAAATATCAGGTCTCGTATATAGCATTGCATACATAAGGCTTCCTACAGCCGAAGCATAAGGAACTGCTTTCATGTCTTCTATCTCCTTTAATATCTTTGGAGATGTAACGACCCAATTTTCCTCATTAGGAGTTCTAAAAGTTCTTAAAAATATTCAGAAATACTTTAGAAAAATTCTAGAGATTTTTAGGAATTTATAGAATATTTTTATGCAATTTTTGGAGTTCGTTTGGTATTTTTACCAAGAGCAAGAAGTTTAAAAATAAAAGAAGAGATAAAAAGTGTTAAGATCGGGTTTTGAACCCAAGATCTCGGACCAAACTAGACCCTAACCAAAGTCAGCCAACCAACTGAGCTAAGCAAGTTTTGTTAATCATATATAGAACAAATAGTATTTAAAGAGTAGTTGGTAACAGAAAATAATTAAAAGAAAAAGGGAGTTCCGGCTAAGGTTCGAACCCGCAAACCCCCAACCCGGTCCAAGTCTTAAGCGAATGAGCTAGCCAAAAGACCAAGCAAGTATTTTGTAAACAAATTTATAAGGAATTGGTCTTAAGCCATAACAGAATATTGGATTATAAAAGAGGAGAACTTAGGGCTTGATGGATTACCGCGATCTAAAGTTTCCTTTCTCCTCTCCTCGCGTCTCTCTTCTGCGTGCGACGGCCGTGCTCGGGCGGAAGGCGAGGCAAGTTAGGGTTTTCACCTCCGGAGGCCAGCGAGGGAGCTAACGTCGGGAGCTCTTCACCATTTCGGGATCCTCTCGTCGAAGGGAAGCTGTGGACGCGAGGAATCGCCGGATTTGGAGTGTTGCCGAAGCCCTAGAAGCATTAGAAGGTTTCTCCTTCGGCTGTGAGTCAAGGGAACAAAGGTAAGTCGCTACTCACCTGCGGTAAGGGTAGCTCCGGGGTTTTTATTTCTTTTCTTTGCAATCCGAAGCATGCATGAACCCTAGTTTTCAGTTTGGTTTTGATCTTGTATTCTGTTCTTGTAGAATAGCTTCGAATTTTGGTTTTTCGGATAGGAATGAGTAAGCTAGTTCTGAGTTCTTGTTGAGATCGAATTCGTTGTTGTATTTGATCCTTTCTTTACTCCCGAGACCTAGCATTCTCGGTCCCTTTTTGGTTTTCTGGCAGTGGCACTGAACAGGAGTTTTGGGAAGTTTCGGTTTGTGCTTTGGAATGGGCATGAATGGTTTGGAGTTTTTTTGGATAGGATTGAAGTGCTTAGAGATGTTTTTTTTATGTGTTCAGTTCATGAGTTGGTTGAGCAAATGTTGGATCGGATTCAAGGTTGATTAGAACCCTTAATGATGCTTTCAGATTTTAAGCTTAGGTTTGAGTTTTAGTTTCCTTCTTTGATTCAGATTAAGCTGTACCTACCTTCTTAGTTTCGATTTATCTTGAAGTTTGCTGCCATGAAACCAAAAGTTAGTTATTTAGATTTGGAGAAGAGTAAACCTTTTGTGCTATAAGTTGAACAAGGATAGCCCATTAAACCTATCCTAGCTTTAGAGCTTGCATTGCAGATTTTTGATTGTCTAGCATGGCAGATTTTGAATGGTTAGCATTGTAGATTAGCATTTCAGATTTTACAAGAGCAGATTGTTATTAAGCTTAAATGCAGAGTTGTTGTTAGCTTGAATATGCAGAATTTTTAGTATGCAGATTTTGTTAAACTAGTATGCAGATTTCTGTTAAGTTATTATGCAGATTTTTATTAAGCTAGTATGCAGATTTCTGTTAAGCATTAGTGCAGATTTTGATAAACATTGTATGGGTAGATTTCTTTTGTATTCTGTGCATGATTATGTGTTACATAGTTAGTTTCATTCATAAATGCATACGAAAGATACCCTAATAGTATTTTGAGTTTAAGAAAAGCATAAGAAAGATAAAGAAAAGTATAAGAAAGATAAAGAAAAGAAAGAAAAGGCCGAGGCCTTAAGTAGATCCCAAAGTCGAGACTTTAGGGATTTTTGGCACACAAGGTGCCTATTAAAATGCCGAGGCATTTAAAGAAGAAGTAAATAAGCTAATAAGTATTTTACTTTTAAGAAGAGGCTAGTACCCGACATCCAAGAGCTTGTCGTTAAACAAATCCAGGTGTCCAATTCCGAGGTCTTGGCCCTGGTAGACCGAGGTCTGCTCTTTTAGGATTGGTGGCTCGCTACCCCAACCTATTAGGGAACGCGCATAAGATGGTACTACGCCTGGGCCCAAGAAGAAGTTGATTATTATTTTGAAGTATTATAAGTATAAGCTTTTGAACTAATAAAACAATGTGTTTACAAAAGTTTACAAGTATTAAAGAATAAGTTTTAAATAAGTGAAATAAAAGAATAAGTTTTTAAGTAAGTTTAATAAGAATCAGAAAGTGTTTAGAATTCAGAAAGTTAAATTCTTTATGCTAGCATGATAGTATAGACTTGTCTTACATGTTTAGCCTTTCAGTATGTTTCTTTACTATTAGAAGAGCATGAGTTAGCTTACTGTTATTTGCTATTTATGAGCATGAGTAGCTTTTCATGTTAGCATTCAGTTTTAGCATGTTTTTATTTATACACATACATATCGAGTTTTTGTGAGTTAGATAGCGCTTACTAAGCAAATTTTGCTTATAGACTACACTTCCTCTTACTGCAGATAAAGGAAAAGAGAAGATTTAGTAAGGAAGGCGACAAGGTGGCGCGGATGGTGTGTGATGCCAGGACTATGGAAGCCTTGGGACTTAGTTTAGGAATTTATTAAGATTGTCATTTATTAAGAATGTATTAGATGAGTCATTTAGTCTTCCGCTGTTAGTTAATTGTATGTTTTTATTTTGTTTCCTCTATTCATTGCTTGCATGATTTGATTTCATTAAACTGCGTGGTGATGTTATTCCTTTTGTGTGCTTGATATGTGTTCCAGCCGCCTGTGGCTGTGTATGTTATGCTATGTATTAATGATTATGGTCACCGATACAGGGGAGATTCTGCCGAAATTTTTCGGTAGGGTTTCCACGTGATTTTTAATCACACCGGTTAAGTAGAGTTAGTAGTTAAGTAACGGTCATCCTTAGAGAGTAGTAGTAGTAAGAAGGGTGGTCGTTACAGGAGACATCTCTTTAGATAGAGCTATTCCATGCCTAAAAGGTAAGAAACCTTTCTTGGAATCCTGCATACTAAAACGAGCAAGGATTGTATCTATATATGAAGCTTGGGATAGACACAACATTCTTTTCTTGCGATCCCTTATTACTTTGATCCCAAGAATGTGTGCACACTCTCCTAAGTCCTTCATATCAAATTGTTTGGACAACCATATCCTTACGTCTGATAATACCTTGACATTATTGCCAATTAACAAATTATCATCTACGTATAATACAAGAAATACCACCACGTTTCTGTTACACTTTTTATATATACAAGACTCATCCGGACTTTGAATAAATCCATATGACTGGATTACTTCATTAAACCGGATGTTCTAAGATCTTGAAGCTTGTTTCAGTCCATAAATGGACTGATTGAGCTTGCACACTAGATGCTCTTTACCTTTTTCAATGAACCCTTCTAGTTGCTTCATATGGATGTTCTCTTCAAGACTTCCATTAAGGAAAGCTGTCTTGACATCCATTTGTCAAATCTCATAATCCATATGAGAAGCAATGGATAAGAGTATCCGGATAGACTTAAGCATGACTACCGATGAAAAGGTTTCCTCATAATCGATTCCCTCTTTCTGAGTGTACCCTTTCGCAACAAGCCTAGCTTTGAAGGTTTCTACCTTCCCATCTGTCCCTCTTTTCCTTTTGTAGATCCACTTGCATCCAACGGCTTTTACACCATCAGGTGGTTCTACAAGCTCCCAGACCTTATTAGAGTACATAGACTCTATTTCAGAATTCATCGCCTTTTGCCAAGATGCTGCATCTATATCTTGGAGTGCTTCGTCATATGTCCGGGGATCAGGTTCATGTTTACCCAGGATCAAGTTTGAAGACTCTCCCAAAAACATGAATCTCTCAGGCTGCCTTACAACCCTCCCACTACGACGAGGCACTGTCTGTGGTTGTGTATCATGTGTGACACATGTTGCAGTCTCTTGTGGTACTTCATCTTGTACTGTTGGTACTAAAGTAGACGTACCCTCTTTTAGTTCTTCTAAAACAACTTTACTACTGGGCTTGTGATCCATTATATAGTCTTCTTCTAAAAACTGGGCATTGGTGCTAACAATGACCTTCTGGTCTTTAGGACTATAAAATAAACCTCCTTTCGTTCCTTTGGGATATCCCACAAATACGCGAACTTCTGTACGAAATTCTAACTTATCAGCATCTGGTTTCAGCACATGTGCTGGACTACCCCAAATCCGAATATGTCTTAGATTGGGTTTTCGTCCATTCCACAATTCTGTGGGAGTAGATGAAACTGATTTAGAAGGTACTAAGTTCAGAACGTATACTGCTGTTTCCAGAGCATATCCCCAAAACGAATTTGGTAATTCTAAATAACTCATCATCGATCTAACCATCTCCATAAGAGTCCTATTCCTTCGTTCTGCCACACCATTCTGGTGGGGTGTTCCAGGTGCAGACAATTGGGATTGAATCCCGACCTATGATAAGTAATTCCTAAACTCTCCTAAGAGGTATTCGCCACCACGATCAGACCGTAGTGTCTTGATACTTTTACCTAGTCGTTTCTCCACATAAGCCTTGTATTCTTTGAACTTATCAAACCACTCGGACTTGCGACACATTAGGTAAATATATCCGTATCTTGAATAATCATCTATAAAAGAGACAAAATATTCAAAACCACCTCTTGCCTGGACAGACATAGGACCACACAAATCAGAATGAACCAATTCTAACACTTCTTTGGCTCTATACCCCTTGTCCTTGAACAGCCTCTTGGTCATTTTACCTTCCAAGCAAGATTCACAAGTTGAAAAATTTTCCAACTCTAATGAACCCAAAAGTCCATCGGCTATTAGCCTCTGAATCCTACTTAAGTTAATATGACCAAGCCTTAGATGCCAAAGATATGCTTGGTTCATTTCCGAAGGTTCTTTTCTCTTATTTGAGTTAGAAGATGAGTTATAAATTTCCATGTTTTGCTTTGTGGGAGAAATTGGATTTAAAATATATAAATTACCAACTAATATACCAGAACAGATAATCACTTTATTTCTCTTAATAACTACATCGTTACTAAAGGAAACTGAATATCCATCTAAAAATAGTTTAGAAACTGAAATTAAATTCTTTCTAAAACTGGGTACATAAAGACAATTTCTTAAAACCAAATTTCTATTTCTACTAAAAGAAAAGTAGACGTCTCCCACTGCAACAGCTGCCACCTTAGTAGCATTGCCCATGTAGACGGTAATCTCTCCTTCAGATAGTCGTTGGGTTTCCTGGAACCCCTGCAAGGAATTGCAGACATGATTAGTGGCTCCCGTATCTACACACCAGGTGCTGGTAGATAACACCGCTAAACATGTTTCAACAACTAGAGCATGAGATATACCTTTTTTTTGGTTCCTACGAGGAAAGTCCGCCTTCTAATGTCCTGACTGCTTGCAGATGAAGCACTTGCCCTTCGGCTTCTTCACTCCAGCTTTAAATCCTGTACTCTTGAGTTTTATTCACTTTCTTTGCTGAACCAGCTTGTTTCTTCTTCTTCTTTCCTCTCGGTTTAGAAGTAGAACCATTTTCAGCATAGTGAATTTGAGAATTGTGTCGAAATAATCCTTCTGCTGCTTGAAGTTCTGTCAGTAGTTCCGCTAATGAATATATCCTCTTATTCATATTATAGTTCAGGCGGAACTGCTCAAAACTTCTAGGTAGCGTTTGGATCTGGGTTTCCCCATCAATTTCTCCTCCAAGGATCTGTATCTCGTTCAGATAAGCCATCATCTTTAGGATATGATCCCTCACAGGAGTACCCTCTTGCATGGTGGCTGTCATTATCTTTCTCATGGCCTCTTGCCTAGAAGCCCTATCCTGATGACCAAAGAGTTCTTTAAGATTGTTCATAATATCATAAGCTGTTGGTAAATCTTGATACTGATGTTGCAATACATTTGACATTGAAGCCAAAATGTAACACCGCGCCATCTCATCTTCTTTTACCCATTTCCTATGATATTCAATCTCCTCTTGGGTAGATTCACCAGTAGGTGCTTCAGGGCAAGGCTCAGTCAGTACAAATTTATAACTTTCAGCAGTAAGAACAATATCCAGGTTCCTTTTCCAATCTATGTAATTAGGTCCAGTAAGTCTATTCTGTTGAAGTATGATGGATAGTGGGTTGAAAGTCATCCTAAGAATCACAAATAACTTTTGGCCAGAACTCTAAATTTAGAATAATATTGATTCCTCAAACAATACTATTTTAAATTAACCAACACCTCAAAACACCGTGAATTTTATATGCCACGATAGTGTGGACGTATACAAATTCAACATTGTAAAAGGAGGGTTTTAACCCATTAATTTTATTATCTTGTCAACCTAACTTTTTGACAAATAAAATTAATAGTTGGTGTCTTTTGGTCACACAAATAACAGCAGTGACTCTGATGGGGAGGATACTGTTAGATGTGCCTAAGTGTATACCATTACTTGACACTAAGTCTATTAATAAGATTATGCCCCTTCCGATGGGGAAGATCACACGCTCTTAATTAACTTCTTATAGTCATCCAAAATGGAAGTTTGTTCTAGTAATCCACAAATAAGCTCATCAGATATGGAAGAAGGCACTCAGAGCCAACGCGCAAGCTTGTTTGCATCACTTACAAACCAGCAATGGAGACCATGGGATTTACTTAAAAAATCCCTCTCCCACTTAGTTATTTATAAATGAGGAATTTTAACTATGCTAGCCTACTAAAGATGTATACTAACATGCACACACAGCACAATATAAAAGCAATAAATAGAAAATCTAATTTTCAACTATTATGACTTTTATCTATAGTTGTCCTCCGTGTGTTGTCATCCCAAGCTGCTGCCATATTTGGCCACCGCTACCGGGTCTAGCTGTCCCATCCATCTTGCTCCTTGTTCCGCTGCGCATATAGTCCTCAGAAGGTTCCACGCTTTGCAAGATTCGATCCGCGACAAAAATAGAATTTTACATTTTTGATCCTATATTCCATAAAAGGAATGTACATGTATCTAGATCAAAATTAAAATCCTAATAAAACTAAATACAGCTCCTGCTGTATTTTATAATACAATCATGCACACACATATAAATGCCCTTGACATGTCCAAGGGTCCAATCACACACATAAAACTATAAGCCATAATAGTTGGATCCTGCACCCACAAAGTTAGCACATCCTACTATTATCCTGCCTAAATTATGTATGACATGTGCATAATTAAACTAATACCAAATACACAGAGGCAAAACCCTAGCTCTGATACCAATTGTTGGTTGCTACTCAGAAAACCTAGTGGTTCCACTGTACAAAAATTTTGTACAAAAGTCTGAACCTTTTCCTAGCTACCATGTGTTCTTTTAAATTAAATTTTGGATCGCCTGCGGAACTTAACACGTTTGATTCAAAACTTAATCTATTTGTTCTTTTAGGTTTTGACTTGGATCTCCTGCGGAACTTAACACGTTCGACCCAAATCACCTTAAGTTATTAATTCCATTAAATATTAATTTCCATAATTGGTTCCCAGTACTGACGTGGCGAGGCACATGGCCTTCTTAGATATGGGAGCAACCACCACCAACTAGACAAAACCTTTTATGGAAAGCTAATATTTAATTTCCTCAAATAACTTTAGGTTAACCAAAAGGAACAATCAAATCACAAGGAAAAATAAAACAAAAGAACACAACATCGAAAAACATATTCGAAATACTAGAATTGTAAGCCTCTTGTATTTGGTATTATTTCCAAAAATAACTAGTATGATGCGGAAAGGAAAAATTACTAGTTATACCTTCTAGAAAGACCTCTTGATCTTCTACCGTATTCCTCTTCTAACCTCGAACGTTGTGTGAGCAACGATCTTCCGAGATGAGAAACCACCAAAGCACCTTCTTCTCCTCCTAGCTAGGTTCGGCCAAAACAAGAGCTTTACTAAGGATGAAGAAAACCACCAACCAAGCTCCAAGGGATGCAAGCTTTCTCTCCTTCTACTTCTTCTTCTCCAAGTAGTATCCGGCCACCACAAGAGCTCGAAGGGGGATGAAGGATTCAGCCACCACAAGAGGAAGAGAGGAAGAGGATGGCCGACCACACCAAGGAATAAGAGAGGGAGAAAAATAATAGAGGTTGTCTCATGAAGGCACCCCAACCCCCTCTTTTATATTCCTTAGCCTTGGTAAATTAGGAAATTTAATTACAATAAAATTTCCTTAATTTTCCTTAACAACAATTAATTAAGAAAAATTAAATAAAATTTCCTAATTAATTGTATGTGGCTGGCCACCTCATGGAGAGCAAATAAGATAATTTTTAATCAACAATTAAAACTTCCTTATTTGTCTTTGGAAATTTTAAAAAATAAAATTTCCCTTTAAAATCCCTTCATGGTTGATAAAAAAATATTTATATAATTTTAATTTTTCAAAATGTGAATAATTTTCAAAGAGAAAAATAAAATACCTTTCCAATCTACAAATAATGAAAGAGATCTAATCTCTTTCTTTAATCTTTTGTAGATCCCTTTAAGAGAGATATTTTAATTTTAGTTCTCTTTAATAAATTTTATCTTCTACATAATAAAAATTAAAATTAAAATTCTTTTTAATTTAATTATGGCCGGCCCCTTCTAGCTTGGGTTCAAGCTAGGGCCGGCCACCCCAAACCATGCTTAGGCCGGCCCTAGCTTGATTCCCAAGCTAGCTTGGCCGACCCCCTTTAGGTGGGTTTATAAGGTGAGTATAGGTGGGTATAGTACTCTATAAATAAGAGGCTACGATAGGGACTGAGAGGAGGAATTGGTTTTGGTCTCCTGATAAAATTAAGCATCCTGTGTTCGCCCCGAACACACAACTTAATTTTATCAATAATAATTCATTCCACTAGAGAACTATTATTGAACTACCGTACCAATCCCAAATTATATTTTTGGGCTCCTTCTTATTATGAGTGTGTTAGTCTCCCTGTGTTTAAGATATCGAATGTCCACTAATTAAGTGAGTTACTGACAACTCATTTAATTAATATCTTAGTCCAAGAGTAGTACCACTCAACCTTATCGTCATGTCGGACTAAGTCCACCTGCAGGGTTTAACATGACAATCCTTATGAGCTTCTCTTGGGGACATTATCAACCTAGTATCTCTAGGACACAGTTTCCTTCTATAATAAACAACACACACTATAAGTGATATCATTTCCCAACTTATCGGGCTTATCGATTCATCGAACTAAATCTCACCCATTGATAAATTAAAGAAATAAATATTAAATATATGTGCTTGTTATTATATTAGGATTAAGAGCACACACTTCCATAATAACTGAGGTCTTTGTTCCTTTATAAAGTCAGTATAAAAGAAATGACCTCAAATGGTCCTACTCAATACACTCTAAGTGTACTAGTGTAATTATACAGTCAAGATAAACTGATACCTAATTACACTACGACCTTCTAATGGTTTGTTCCTTTCCATTTTGGTCGTGAGCTACTGTTTATAATTTATAAGGTACTGATAACATAATCTTCTGTATGTGACACCACATACTATGTTATCTACAATATAAATTAATTGAACAACTACAAAAAAATGTAGATAATTTGACCAAATGTGATTCTTTATTCAAAATAAATGTTTACAAAAGCTTAGGCTTTCAGTATACACTCCAACAGGTTTAACCATTAAGAACAATCGAATCACAAGATCAAAAAACAAAAGAAACACAAAATAAAAACATAAATTCGATTACCTAGAATCGTTAGCTTCTTGTGTTTGGTATTTCAAAATCCATACAAAGAAAACTAGCATGATGCGGAATAAGACAACTAGTTATACCTTTCTTTGTAGTTAAAGACCTATTAATCTTCTGTTGTATTTCTCACCCCCTCTTGGACATCGTGTGGGCGACGATCTCCAAGATGAATTCCACCAGGACCACTTCTTCTTCTCCAAGACTCTTGAGCCATTTAGGGATGCCAAAATTGGAAACTTCCTTCTCTTCTCCTTCTTCTCCAAGTGTGTCGCCGACCCTTATAGATATTCTCCTCCAAGCTAGGTTTCGGCCACCAAGCAAGATGAAGAAAACAAGCTAGAGATAGGAACCGGACCTAAGGAGAACAAGCAAGGAGAAACAAGAAGAGGGATGGCTGGCCACCAAAGGATTAGAAGAGAGGGAACTTAGAGAGATCAATTCATTAGAGATTAAACTCATGAGGCACCCTACACCTTTCTTTTTAATCCTTGGTCATGGCAAAAAAAGGAAAGTTTAATTAAAACTTCCTTTTAATCTTCTTATGGCTGGCCACATCATGGTATGCTAAAAAGGAAAAATTTTTACAACAAAAATTAATGCTTCCTTTTAAACCATGATGTTTACAAAAAGAAATGTTTTAAACATAATTAAAACTTCCTTATTTGTGACCTCCCTTTAAAAGAGGAAATTTTAATAACAATTAAAATATCCCTTTTTAAATTTCCTATTATACATGACAATAAAGGAAAGTTTTAAAATTAATCTCTCTCTTTTAAAACATGTAGACAACTACAAAAAAGAAAAGATTAATTAAAACTTCTTCTTTTAAATCATGGTTACATAAAAGAAAAGTTTTATCAAAAATTAAAATATTTCTTTTAAGCATTATAGACAACTGCAAATAAGGAAAGATTTTAACAAAATTAAAATATCTCTTTAATCTTTTGTAGATAGTTATAAAAGGAAAGATTTTAAAATCTAAAACTCTCTTTTTAAAACCATGAGGATAACTATAAAAGGAAATTTTTAAAATTAAAATTTCTTTTTTAAATCCCTTCATGAATGACTCCAAAAGGAAAGATTTTAACAAAAATTAAAATCTCCTTTAATCCTATTCCTATGGCCGACCCCATGCTTGGTCACCAAGCATGGCTTGGCCGGCCACTACTTGAGCTCCAAGCCATTGCTTGGCCGACCCCCTTGCTCCAAGTAAGGTTGTGTCCGACCCATTACTTGGATAAAAAGTGAACTTAGTGGTTACAAGGTTTTATAGAGGCTACAACAGGGACCAAGAGGAGAAATTAGTTTTGGTCTCTCGATGAGCTTGAGCTTCCTGTGTTTGCCCCGAACATCCAACTCAAGTTCATCAATAATAACTCATACCACTAAAGAGTTATTATTGAACTACTGCACCAATCCCAAATTACATTATGGGCTTCTTCTTATTATGAGTGCATTAATCTCCTTGTGTTTAAGATATAGAATGCCTACTAATTAAATGAGTTACTGACAACTCACTTAATTAATATCTAGCTCCAAGAGTAGTACCACTCAACTTCATTGTCATGTCGGACTAGGTCCACCTACAGGGTTTACATGACAATCCTTATGAGCTCCTCAAGGGGACATCATCAATCTAGATTATTAGGACACAGTTTCATTCTATAATCAACAACACACCATATAAATAATATCATTTCCCAACTTATCAAGTCTATTGATTTAACGAGCTAAATCACACCCTCTGATAAATCAAAGAAATAAATATTAAATATACGTGCTTATTATTATATCATCATTAAGAGCATGCACTTCCATAATAACAGAGGTTTTGTTCTCTTATATAGTCAGTATAAAAAGAAACTATCTCAGATGGTCCTGCTCAATACACTCATAGTGTACTAGTGTAATTTTATAGTCTAGATAAATTAATACCAAATTATACTACAACCACTCCAATGGTTTGTCCATTCCATCTTGGTTGTGAGATACTATTTATAATTTATAAGGATCTGATAACATGAATTTCTGTGTGTCTCCTCACACCATGTTATCTACAATATAAATTAAATAGACAACTACACTTAGCATAAATGTAGACATTTGACCAATGTGATTCTTATTTCTAAATAAATGTTTATACAAAAGCTAGGCTTTTAGTATACATTTCAACAAACATAACTTGATTGATTATGGTGCGCTTACCAGGCGTAAGTCCCTAGATCATACCACCATCCCAGAATATAATTTGTTTGATTCTGGCGCACTCACCTTGCTTAAGTCCTTGGAGCATACCACCATCCTATAACATAATTTGGTAAGCTACCCAGGCTTAGGTCCGTGGTTCATAACTTAACCCACACATAACATAAACTTGCAACTAACATAAACTTGATTACTTCATAAGTATGGACATAAGCATAAACATGTAGATAAACAAGATTATGTACCTAAACATGGGATCACTCCATAAGCATGATCATAAACATGAACATGATAAACACATAGGCATGAACATAAACATGTACCTAAACCTAAACATAATCCTTACATAGGCATGCCCACCAACATATACATAAACGCGATCACTACCTAAGCATGAAACACAAATATTAATATCATTGTAAGTGGATTAATTTCATGAGCATTTAAGGTTATCATAATGAGAAGCAAGAAGTAATATGAACTTACCTAATCTAGAGGTCCGAAACTTAGATGTAGCATATATAGGCATCATGGTACGTAGAACATAACTCAAGACAAAAAACTTATTTAAAGTTCCTAAACATACATGAACTTGAGGAATTAAAATAAAACATAATAATTAAACTCCTAAGACAGAATTTAAACAAGGCCTTAAAAAATCCGAAACTTGAAAGTTCTACTTCATAAGTTGAACATGCAAAGTTATCTAACTTTTAAGGATAAATAAGTAGTAAAATGTGAAGAAATTTGTAGTGCAACATCATGATAATTAAACCTCTAGAATTTAAACAACTCATATGAATCTAAAATTTTCTAGTTTTTTGAGTTGAGTTGAGCATAGAAAAGTTTCCCAACTTCTAATGGAAGGCAACTAGTGTTAGTTAGAGCCCTAGAGCCAATCATTTGATGATTATTGTATGGACTCATTGTATCATATTCTTGTATATATAAATAAAGGCATTTGTTTTGGTTATTATACTTACTTGTATTGGTGCCAAATAACTATGTATAATAGCGTCCTCGAGTAGAGGGTTCTTACCTATATCAATCGGTTAGTTGAACCGATAGTGAGATGATATAGGGAACACTACTCTTAACCATTCCAAGTCAAGTATTAACATTCAGGGACGATGTTAATACGACGAGACTAGCATGTAGGTCAACTCGATGACTTGTTCTCACAAGTCATGGATATGAAGATATCAGGTTGACACATGGGTAAGCATTAGAGAATGTATATTGAATGACCCACCATGAGAAAGTATCATGGATCGTTATATGAATGTCATATACTTTCTCATGTGGCTATTAGTATGACTACTAGTCCTTGGACCTGAAGTGACCATGGTTCCCTACATAAGGAGTTACGTACTTTGGCTTCGTCAAACATCACCCGTAACTGGGTGGACTATAAAGACGATTACTGGGTATGTAACAAATTATGTGGAGGGATGTGAGTGATGTAGATGGGATCTATCCCTCCTATATGATGGGAGAGACATCAATATTCTTGATAGAGTAAGACCACTAAGTGCATGACCATGCCCAAATGTGTCAATATAAGATATTGAGCTCATTTGATCGAGTGAGTCTACTTGGACTTCAAGATTTAGATTGATTAGAGGATGACACAGTCTATGCCTCACATTGATCAATCTAGATGTCTAGGATAGAAGGACACTTGTCATATATTGTGAGGAGTCACAATTAGTAGTCACAAGGTGATGTTGGATCTCAACATTCTTGTAACTTGGGTAGTAATGATGTGTTGCTAGATACCGCTCATTACTTATGCTTCTAAATGAGTTTAGGAGCATTGCCAACATTACAAGAAAACAATCAAAGGGTAATTAGATGGAGATTAGGTTCATTTGATGAACCTAAATGATTAGGTTCATATGATGAACCAAATTGGATTAAGAGTAATCCAAAGTAGGCTAATTGAGTTGGACTCAATTTGGTTCATGTGTTAAGTGAGTCTAATTTGGACTTAGACTCATTTAATCAATTTAATTCAATGAATAGAGATTCATTAAATTAAAATTGACTTGAACCAATGATTAGATTAGTTCAACCAAGGGAGAGAAGTGGTCAAGTTTGACTTGACTTGAGAGGAAGATGAAGGGTCAATTTTGACTTGACTATTTGCCACCTCATTGGTGAGTTGGCATTAAGTGGTCCAATGATGATGCTCCACATCATCATGGTTTCTTAAGTGAAATTCCACCTCATGGGAGTTATCAAGAGTTGTGACTCTTGGCATCCCATTGAGGTTACAATTCCCCTTAAAGTGGCTGGCCACTTTTGATGAGGAGTTAGTGCATTTTGTGTGCTTGTGTGAGTAACTCCATCATCTTCTTCCTCTCTAGTTTTTTCTTGCTCTCCCTCTCCTCCATTACTGATCTCTAAGGTTGCTAGCACATCCTTAGAGGTTCTTCTCCATCTCTTTCTTGTGTGGATACACATAGAGAAGTGTCTACTTTGACACTTTCGAGATCCGGCGAACCGAGGACGAGCGGGATTGCGAAGGGCTTCACATCAAGGGTAAATTCTTTCTCCTCGTAGATCTAGTTTAGAACTAGTGTAAGAAACTCGTACTCGTAATGTTTTTGAAATTTTAATATTCGCACGGATCCGATGGCTGGGGTTTCGGGGTTTCCGCAATGCAAAAAGCGGTTTTTGCAGCCTGAAAAACCAACAGTGGTATTAGAGCCACGTGCGAAGCGCGTACGAGTTTGGTTTGTATTTTTAATGAAAAATTATAGTACTGTACTTTTCTGTGAATTTCCGATTTTTACAGATTTTATGGGTATTTTTCTCGTAGAAGCGAAGCACAAGTGTTTAGACACTTGTAGGCTTCGACTACCGAGAAGTTTTTTCCAAAACGGCAAGGTTTCACCCCACATCGTTTTGGGGCAGCGGACTAAGGTACTGTAGGATCACTTAGGGACACTCGCGATGGTTATATCGCGGGTAGGGGTATTGCCCCTGACCCCGCAAGGGGTTTCGTTCCGCGATTGCGCCCGAAAACCGCTAAATGGGACCGCCGGGAATTTTTACTCATAAAAATTGTAAAAATAGTAGTGAAATTTACAGAAAATTATAGAAATTACATAATTTAGAATTATGTGTTATTTTATGATAGTCATGGCCCAAAAGACCCAATTTTATTGGAAAGATTGTGTTGTAATTCATAATATGGCCTGCGCGCCATTTTGTGTGTTTGCACGTGTTGTACTTGATTCATGGCCTATGCGTCATGCCTTTCTCTATTTATTCTTATTGTAAATTAGTTTAGACTCAAATGTAACTCGAGTTTCACCATTGTAATGTACAAAATTGGAGCGGTGGAAGGTCCACTCGAGACGGAGTTACGAGGAGGGCGCGAGCAACACAAGGTGGTCAAAGGAAGGAGCTTGAGAAGCTGTTGACCTTAGGTTGACCATCCGATCTTCTCATTGGATTAAGAAAATCGTAGTAGGGCCATGACTAATCATAAAATATTTAATTAATTGCTTGTGTATGTATATGTGATGCATGCTAGATTAAGTAATTAATTAGTGCCTTAACGGTTAGATTAGATCTAAATCGTGTACAAGATGCACCCTTTAACGATTAGATTAGATCTAAATCACGTATATGATACACATCGTTGATTAGATTAGATCTAAATCACGTCGACTCTAAAATGCCTACCATGCCGTGATACCTATCACTACCTCGATCACATATTGTTGTTGAATCTGCCAAAGCAGAGCAACACATATTATCTTGGTAGGGTACGGAGGGACAATCTTGGTCCCACCTATCAACGCATGGGTGAGTAAAACTCAATTAGATTGAGTATAACTAGTTAAATCAAGTTTAACTGTAGGCATTTATCCAATAGTTGGAAGATAGGACAAAATCATGTTTATATTAACTCTTGGGCGTATTAGCCAAAGCTAACTCGAGTTTTAATATAAATGCGGATCTTGATCCTATAAACAAGAGTTGCATAGAGATGTAATCGGTAATTAGTTACCTACCGATCATACTAAGTCTTGGGCAATTTAGCCAAAGCTAACTCAGGGCATAGTATGATGTGGATCTTGTCCCACATGAATTATAGAATTTAGTGGGAGCATCATTTAGTTAAAGACCTAATTACATGATTACTAGAATATGATGTTTATTTATTTTTTTGTATTTTTCTGTTGTAGATAACCATGACGTCAAACGCGAACACCTTCTCTCTGCGTTCTGTCCTTGACAAGGATAAGCTCAATGGAGCAAATTTCCTAGACTGGTACAGGAATCTGAGAATAGTTCTCACCCAAGAACGTAAACTGTACGTTCTGGAGCAGCCCATTCTGGAGGCTCCTCCTGCCAATGCCACGCGAGCTGACAAAGATGCTTATAAGAAGCATCAAGATGACGCATTAGATGTGTCATGTCTTATGCTCGCAACCATGAACTCTGAGCTTCAGAAGCAACATGAGTTAATGGGTGCTTATGATATGGTTGAACATCTTCGTCAACTATATCAAGGACAAGCACGACATGAGAGATTTGAGATCTCTAGGGCGTTATTTCAGTGCAAGATGTCAGATGGGGCTCCCGTAGGTCCATATGTACTCAAGATGATTGGATACATAGAGAATCTACAAAGGTTGGGATTCCCACTTGGCCAAGAGCTGACCACTGACCTGATCTTGCAGTCTTTGCCAGAGAGCTACAGTCAGTTTGTCATAAACTACAATATGAATGAAATTGACAAGCCACTGCCTGAACTGCTTAGTATGTTACGAACTGCTGAGCTCAACCTTAAGAAGGTTAAGCCCAACTCTATTCTGATGGTTCAGAAACACAAGGGCAAGGGCAAGCCTAAAGGCAAGGGAAAGTCCAAGCCAAGGGCAAAGGCAAAGCACTGAAGCCTAAAGGAGGGGTCGCCAAGGATGCTACCTGCTTCCACTGCGGTCAGGCTGGGCACTGGAAGAGGAACTACAAGGTGTACCTCGAAGATCTTAAGAAGAAGAGAAGTGAGACTTCCACTTCAGGTATATATGTTATAGAAGTTAATCTATCTATTTCTTCATCATGGGTATTAGATACCGGATGTGCTTCTCACATTTGTACTAATGTGCAGGCACTGAGAAATAGCAGGGCATTGACGAAGGGCGAGGTGGATCTACACATAGGCAATGGAGCACGGGTTGCTGCTGTTGCTGTAGGGACTTATTTTCTATCTCTGCCCTCTGGGCTTGTACTAGAGTTGGATGATTGTTGTTATATGCCTGCTTTAACTAAGAACATAATTTCAGTTTCTTGTTTAGACAAGAAAGGTTTTTCATTTATTATAAAGAACAAATGTTGTTCAGTTTATTTAAATGAAATGTTCTATTGTAGTGCACCTCTGATGAATGGACTCTATATTCTAGACCTTGAGAGCCCTATCTATAACATAAATACCAAGAGGTTCAAGTCAAATGACTTGAACCAAACCTATATCTGGTACTGTCGCTTAGGTCATATAAATGACAAATGCCTATCCCAGCTCCATAAAAATGGTTTGCTGGACTCATTTGATTTTGAATAATATGAGACGTGCGAGTCATGCCTATTAGACAAGATGACCAAGACTCCCTTTAGTGGACATAGTGAGAGAGCGACTGACTTGTTAGGACTTATACATAGCGATGTATGTGGTCCTTTTAATGTCACTGCTAGAGGTGGTTATAGGTACTTCATTACATTTACTGATGACTTTAGTAGATATGGTTATGTGTACTTGATGACACATAAGTCTGAATCCTTTGAAAAGTTCAAAGAATTCAAGAATGAAGTACAAAACCAGCTTGGCAAGAGTATTAAAATACTTCGATCAGATCGAGGTGGGGAATACCTTAGCCATGAGTTTCGTGACTATCTAGCTGAGTGTGGGATTCTATCCCAACTCACTCCTCCTAGAACACCACAGTGGAATAGTATATCTGAAAGGAGGAATCGTACTCTATTAGATATGGTACGGTCTATGATGAGTCACACAAATCTTCCTACATTTCTTTGGGGCTATACTCTAGACACGGCAGCCTTTATACTCAACCGAGTTCCATCCAAGGCTGTAATAAAGATACCATATAGGATATGGACTGGGAGAGATGCCCAAGTGTCTTTCATGAGGATTTGGGGTTGTGAGGCTTATGTTAGACGTCAAGTCTCGGACAAATTGGGACCCAAATCTGACAAGTGCTATTTCATTGAATATCCCAAGGAAACGAAGGGATATTACTTCTATGTTCCCAGTCAACACAAGGTAGTTGTGGCTAAGACTGGGGTATTTCTAGAAAGGGATTTTGTTTCTAGAAAGACTAGTGGGAGTACGTTCAATCTTGAAGAAGTTCAAGATGCGAACAATAGCACTGAAGCCTCGATGGAAGTTGAACTGGAACCACAAAGTGTTGTGGATGATGTTGTTCCACAAGGAGTTGAGGAACAACAACCAGTTCAAGTAGACATACCTCTTTGCAGGTCTGATAGAGTACGTCGTCAGCCTTAGAGATACTCATTTCTCTTGTCTGACCATGATGACGTTGTGCTCATAGAGGATGAGCCCACCTCCTATCAGGAAGCTGTGATGAGACCAGATTATGAGAAATGGCTAGAAGCCATGAGATCTGAGATAGAATCCATGTACACTAGCCAAGTATGGACTTTAGTTGATCCACCTGAAGGGGTCAAACCCATTGGGTGTAAGTGGGTCTTTAAGAGAACGACTGACATGGATGGACTTATTTATAAGGGTCGCTTGGTAGCTAAAGGTTTCAAGCAAATTCATGGTATTGACTATGATGAAACCTTTTCTCCAGTAGCGATGTTTAAGTCCATTCGGATCATGCTTGCTATTGTAGCATACCATGACTATGAGATATGGCAGATGGATGTTAAAACTGCGTTTCTGAATGGAAACCTGCTCGAGGATGTGTACATGACACAACCTGAGGGTTTTGTAGATCCACAGCATACTAGCAGAGTATGCAAGTTGCATAGGTCCATTTATGGACAAAAGCAAGCTTCTCAGAGCTGGAATCTTCGATTCGATGATGCAATCAAACAGTTTGGTTTCATCAAGAATGAAGATGAACCTTGTGTCTACAAGAAGGTTGTAGGGGACATAGTTGTCTTCCTCATATTGTATGTGGATGACATACTACTCATTGGGAAAGACATCCCTTTGCTGCAGTTTGTCAAGACTTGGCTAGGGACTTGTTTCTCAATGAAGGACTTAGGTGAAGCATCCCGTATTCTAGGCATACAGATCTATAGAGATAGACCTAAGAGGTTGCTTGGCCTAAGTCAGAGTATATATATTGACAAGGTACTCCTACGGTTTGCCATGTAGAACTCCAAGAAGGGATTTCTGCCGATGTCACATGGTGTGAGTCTTTCAAAGACTCAAGGTCCCTCTTCTAGAGAGGAGAGAGACCGCATGGATCAGATCCCTTATGCCTCAGTCATAGGATCTATCATGTACGCCATGCAATGTACTCGTCCTGATGTCTCGTATGCTTTGAGCATGACGAGCAGATACCAGTCAGATCTAGGTGAAAGTCACTGGATAGCGGTCAAGAATATTCTTAAGTACTTAAGAAGGACTAAGGAATATTTCTTGATATATGGAGGCGATAACGAGCTAGTTGTAAAGGGTTACAGTGATGCCAGCTTCCAGACCGACTAGGATGATTATCGATCACAGTCATGGTTCGTGTTTTACATAAATGGTGGTGCTGTGAGCTGGAAGAGTTCAAAGTAGGACACAGTAGTTGACTCTACGACAGAGGTTGAGTATATTACTGCATCAGAAGCAACAAAGGAGGCAGTTTGGATCCGCAAGTTCATCACTGAACTTGGGGTGGTTCCTAGCATCGCTGACCCTATTGAGCTCTATTGTGACAATAATGGAGCAATTGCGCAGGCTAAGGAACCTCGCTCACACCAGGGGACCAAACACATACTACGGCGCTTCCATCTCATTCGAGAGATTATCGATAGAGGAGATGTGAAGATTTGCAGAGTACCCACAGAGGCTAACATCACAGATCTCTTGACCAAGGCTTTGGCACAGAGAAATCATGATGGTCACACTAGGTCATTAGGCCTTAGAGCCTACACTGATTGACACTAGTGCTAATGGGAGATTGTTAGTTAGAGCCCTAGAGCCAATCATTTGATGATTGTTGTATGGACTCATTGTATCATATTCTTGTATATATAAATAAAGGCATTTGTTTTGGTTATTATACTTACTTGTATTGGTGCCAAATAACTAAGTATAATAGCGTCCTCGAGTAGAGGGTTCTTACCTATATCAATCGGTTAGTTGAACTGATAGTGAGATGATATAGGGAACACTACTCTTAATCATTCCTAGTCAAGTATTAACATTCAGGGACAATGTTAATGCGACGAGACTAGCATGTAGGTCAACTCGATGACTTGATCTCACAAGTTATGGATATGGAGATATCAAGTTGACACATGGGTATGCATTAGAGAATGTATACTGAATGACCCGCCATGAGAAAGTATCATGGATCGTTATATGAGTGTCATATACTTTCTCATGTGGCTATTAGTATGACTACTAGTACTTGGACCTGAAGTCACCATGGTTCCCTACATAAGGAGTTACATACTTTGGTTTCGTCAAACGTCACCCGTAACTGGGTGGACTATAAAGGCGATTATTGGGTATGTAACAAATTATGCGGAGGGATGTGAGTGATGTAGATGGGATCTATCCCTCCTATATAATGGGAGAGATATCGATATTCTTGATAGAGTGAGACCACTAAGTGCATGACCATGCCCAAATGTGTCAATATAAGATATTGAGCTCATTTGATCGAGTGAGTCTACTTGGAGTCCAAGATTTAGATTGATTAGAGGATGACACGGTCTATGCCTCACATTGATCAATCTATATGTCTAGGATAGAAGGACACTTGTCATATATTGTGAGGAGTCACAATTAGTAGTCACAAGGTGATGTTGGAACTCAACATTCTTGTAACTTGGGTAGTAATGATGTGTTGCTAGATACCACTCATTACTTATGCTTCTAAATGGGTTTAGGAGCATTGCCAACATTACAAGAAAACAATCAAAGGGCAATTAGATGGAGATTAGGTTCATTTGATGAACCTAAATGATTAGGTTCATATGATGAACCAAATTGGATTAAGAGTAATCCAAAGTAGGCTAATTGAGTTGGACTCAATTTGGTTCATGTGTTAAGTGAGTCTAATTTGGACTTAGACTCATTTAATTAATTTAATTCAATGAATAGAGATTCATTAAATTAAAATTGACTTGAACCAATGATTAGATTAGTTCAACCAAGGGAGAGAAGTGGTCAAGTTTGACTTGACTTGAGAGGAAGATGAAGGGTCAATTTTGACTTGACTATTTGCCACCTCATTGGTGAGTTGACATTAAGTGGTCCAATGATGATGCTCCACATCATCATGGTTGCTTAAGTGGAATGCCACCTCATGGGAGTTACCAAGAGTTGTGACTCTTGGCATCCCATGGAGGTTACAATTCCCCTTAAAGTGGCTGGCCACTTTTGATGAGGAGTTAGTGCATTTTGTGTGCTTGTGTGAGTAACTCCATCATCTTCTTCCTCTCTAGTTTTTTCTTGCTCTCCCTCTCCTCCATTACTGATCTCTAAGGTTGCTAGCACATCCTTAGAGGTTCTTCTCCATCTCTTGCTTGTGTGGATACACATAGAGAAGTGTCTATTTTGACACTTTTGAGATCCGGCGAACCGAGGACGAGCGGGATTGTGAAGGGCTTCGCATCAAGGGTAAATTCTTTCTCCTCGTAGATCTAGTTTAGAACTAGTGTAAGAAACTCATACTCATAATGTTATTGAAATTTTAATCTTCACACAGATCCGATGGCTGGGGTTTCAGGATTTCCGCAACGCAAAAAGTGGTTTTTGCGGCCCGAAAAATCCAACAACTAGAAGCATGACCCAAATTGTAGTGCAACATCCCCAACATATAATTTTTTTTAAAATAGATTTAAACTACTCCTATAAATCTGAAATTTACATGTTTTATAATTCAAGTCGAGCATCAAATGGTCTTTTGTCTTTTAAAGGGAAAACAACTAGAAACATGGAGCTAGAATGTAGTGCAATATTTCAATATTTAACTTCTAAAAATAGAATTTATACAAAACTCTAAAGAATCTGAACTTACTAGTCCTACTAATCCATGTGAGCATGAAAAGTTCTCTAACTTCTAAGGGTAAACCAATAGTAAACATGAAGCAATTTATAGTAAAACATTATGAGGACTAAACTTCAAAAATAGAATTTAAACAAAGATGTATGAACTAAACAAAAGGTTTTATAACACACCCTATAACATCTGACATACATCCTCTTCACAATCAATTTAGAGCATAAGAAAGGAACCTAAACATGATGTTATTAGCAAGAAAATAAGCCAATCATTACAAACAACAAAAATCCAAAACTTCACAATTTATAGAGCCTAGCTATAGCAACAACTAAGGTAGGGAACATGCACATTTTGTAAAGGGAAACATAATGAACAATCCTTTACAAATTAATGAGGGAACTTCCCCTCATGAATCCAAATCCTCATTATTACCAACCTTTAAACCTTAATAAGGGAGTTTTAACTAGAGCATTACACATCAATTTATGGTACTCAAAATTTACAAGACTATAGAACTAACTAGAGCATTGCAAGTTAAGGAACATGTCTCAAGTACTTAGCTACCAACTCCTTGTCTTCCCTTCAAGCTCTAGCACCGGTGGAGAAACAAAGGGAGAGGGAAATCTTTTTAGGGCCGGCGGCAACAACCCAAAAGGAGGCTTTTGAAAGTAAGGTTTAAATATAAGAGGGGACTTAAGACTTGGTCTCAATTTCTAATTCCTATAAATTTTATATAAAACCTCATTCTACGTTTTTATCTCTATCCTTTATCAATATCCATAATTATGTAAATTTCATATATACATATAAAATTTGTATGTAATAATAGTGTAGTTCTTAGTTATTATCTATAACATATACATTTTATAGGTTATGTATATACACATAAGGCATGTAAGTTGATATATAAATTCTTATACTTTTATTTAAATACTAGATAGATTTTATAAATGCTAAGTTCTATATATTATTTTTTATAAAACTTAATACTAAGTCTAAATAGAAGCTTATATCCATTGTTATATAATTCCATATATACTAAGTCTAAATATAAACATATATCATCCTTATTTAGATCTTTTATTTAATTTTGTGTACCCCCTATATATTTTACTTCTATATTGTTTAGATGAATAATCTATAATAAAATTTATAATTCTTTATCAATTTTACATGTATTTGTATTCTACTATCTTCTTAATATAATTAATAAATTTGTAATTAAATATGACTTCTAATTAATTCTAATAAATATCCTTAATTAAATAAGTGGTTTCGGACACTACATCAATGCATGTACAACAATATAAATCAACCATAGCGCCTTTAAACTTTCAATGTGGGACTAAACCCATATACAAAGGAGTCTCCTACCTCCTCTTCCATTCACATAATATCCAACAATCTTCTACATAAATGGAAAACATGGTATGTGATAGCATTCAACAGTTGAGTTCAATATAGGATAGGTAAGTTTTACCCTTTGAACCTTTTCTTACAAAGATCTGTTTGCTTACTGGCTGACAATAGATATGATGTCCTTGAACTATTCTACCGTCTATATAAGCATTAGCATATCTCCCCCAGGACTCTCCCTAATACAACTTAGTTTTCATGAGTGTGTTCATTCTTGGCTATGAACACATCCAGTTCTGTGAGAAGTACTAAGAATTGTACTTTCAATTGTCTTTGAAGCAGCTCCACTTTTTTCTCACATAGGTTATCTCTCAAGAGTATTCTATATTACTCTACTAGATCGTTAAAAGTCATATGCTTTAACCTCCATCCTTCACTAATCAATTGGGTCATTCCCCATAGCGTGCAACTTTGGTGGTACAATTTGTAGGATTGAAAAGTGCTAGAGGGGGGTGAATATCATTCATGACTATTTCATTTATTTCATAAATTTTAAGTAAATATGCAGCGGAAAAGTAAAGAAACGGAAGCAATGCTAACACTTTTGGTTACTTGGTTCGGAGCCTGTGTCGACTCCTACTCTAAGGCCCGTGATTGTTGATCGCTTTCGGTGGGCAATCACTATAAGCTCCGGAAAAATTACAACTTTGAATTACAATATTAATGCACTAATTAAAATTATATTGACAAATAAGGAAGAAGAAATGTAGGCTTTCAGTTGTCGGAGTCGAGTTACGACTTTGTCGGATCGTCCTTTGAGCAACACACGAAAGAAGGATTACAAGTTTTCATTGTACCTTGGCATATGCTCGGACCAACCTTATATAGGATGTTGAAGGCTCCTTCAGCCTCAATAGAAGGCGCCTCCAACCCGCCAAATCCACAGCATCGATAAGCTCCTGCGTCTTCACTGCTTATCCACCCGAAGGCGTCTTCAAGCTCCATGGAAGGCGTCTTTCATCCAACGTCCAAGGCGCCTTCAATCTCCTTGGAAGGAACCTTCATGCCTTGCTGCGCGCGGCTTCAACTAACGCACCCGAGGCGCCTCCATTCTCCATGGAGGGTGCCTCGGGTACTGTTCATCCAAGGTTTCTCTTGTGCAACTCCCTTCCTGTAAAGCATATTAGTCCACAAACAAAGTATATCCTATAAAATAAAGTTAGCACAATAAAATGACATAAATATAAGTACTCGACAGTCATCGGACTATTCGATTCTGACTTCAGACTTCCCGAAAATCCTAGATCGAACCGATGTCTACTGTTCCCTCATTGGGTAATGCGTCCTCACCTACTCCTCTCAAGAGAGTTTACCTGTTGCCAGATCGATCCTCCAAACAGACTGGACTTTCTGCCTAGGGTTACCACTCCTAGGGTTTTCCACCTACCTAACCACAGCTAGGACTTTCCACCACCTAGGGTTACCGCCCCCTAGGACCTAGGGTTACCACCCCCTAGGGTTTTCCACTTGCCTAGAATCCATTAGGACTTTTGCCTAAGACAACTTAGGATTTTCCTGCAAGCTCAATAAACCTTGTTAGATAACAAGACAACTTAACTTTGGACCCTTTGACATAATCAAGACACAGGTTCGATCGTCGGATGCTTCCTGTATCAACAATCTCCTCCTTTTTTATTATGGCAACACTGTTCAAAGTTAAGTAAAGTATAACAAGATAATAAAGGAATTTAAGCATGAGCATAAATGAAATAATGCATAAAAAAACTTCCTTATGCTATCCCTTTCATAAAAATTATGTTTAAATTCTTAACTTTGATTTTTCTCTCCCCCTTTGACATAAATCAAATAATAATACTAAGTAGAGAGAAGGTTGTTTTACATGTAAAGATAGAAAAAAATATATTTATTCTATTTAACTCTATTTAGCTCCCCTGAAGGGTAGGACTTAAAAAACTTAGCTAATTTATAAGCGTTTGTAAGTGAGTCAGAAAAAGAACTTAGCTAAACTTAGCTTTTGAAAATAAGTGCTTTGAAGCACATTTATTTAGAAATACTTTGAAAATACTTATCTTTTTACAAAAGGTTTTGAAAAAGACTTAGTTTTAAAGTACTCACCTTAAAAAGGATTTTGATTAAATCTTAGTTTAAAATATTTGATAAAAATTAAGTTAAGTACAAAAAACTTTTAGCTTTAAAAATATCCTGATAAAAACTTTAGCTTTAAAAATATTTTGATAAAAACTTAGTTTTTTTTTAAAAAAACTTTAGCTTTAAACATATTTTGATAAAAATACTTTAAAATACTTTATCAAAAAGTTAGTTTTTGTCTTTTCAAAAAATAATTTATTTTTCTTTTCAAAAATAGTTTTAAAATTAAACTTCCTCTTTCACTCCCCCTTAATTAATGCTAAAAAATTTAATTAAGTTTTAAAGTCTTAGATTCCAAGCATGAGTAACAACATATTTTCAGGCATAAACATCTACTTTTAAACAAATGTCTAACCGTTAGCTATTAGGTGTTTACCATGAGGTAGTAGCTTTCGCTTGGTTAGTCAAATTAAGTAAGTGTTCCAGTTAGTTTGACTAAGCATGGATAACTTAATTTGATTAATTTGAATTTGATATTTATTGCCCAGACTTATATTGATACACAAACATAAGCATTCTGAAGCCCAGACCATAAACATTCTGAAGGTCATTCTAAGTGTTTTTCATACACAAGTAAGGTAATCCTAGTGTGCTTGTGAGATGTTCTGGCTGAGCCTAGGGGAACATGCTTTCTAGGGGGTAGATACCTAGGCTAAGTCCAAATTTCAAAAAACTAATAAAATTAGAATTTTTAAAATATTTTTCCTAGAATTTTAAAACTAAGTTATTAAAAAAGATAATAAAGAGGAATATTTTCAAAAATAAGCTCTATTCTACTAAGCACATTCCTATTTGTCTTCTAAGTACACTGAACTCAAGTTCAGGTAAGGGTTTCGTGAAAATGTTAGCCAGGTTTGACTTGGACTCAACATAGTTAAGTACAATGTCACCCTTCGCTACCAGTCTAACTTTATTTCTTACTATTTCACCCTTATCATCCAATTTATTTCTAAATACCCATTTAGTGTCAACTATAGTTTTATTTATGGGTTTAGGTACAAGTTCCCTGACTTGGTTTCTTTCAAATTGGGCTAACTCCTCTTGTATTGCTAAGATCTAGTCTGGATCAGGTAGGGCTTCTTCTATAATCTTGGGTTCAATTTTAGAAATAAGGACTATCTGACTTAGGTTTCTATAGGATGATCTAGTTCAAACTCCTAGGGTTGGGTCACCCAAAATTTGGTCAGATGAGTGATTGATACTTATTCTTGATGGTCTTATATTAGGGTTAAATAAGATTTATTAAGATTAAGATTTATTAATTGATTAGTTAAGATTTATTAATTGATTAGTTAAGATTTATTAATTAAGATTTATTAATTAGGATTAATTAAGATTTATTAATTAGGATTAAATAAGATTTATTAAGATTAAGATTTATTAATTGATTATTTAAGATTGATTAATTAAGATTTATTAATTGATTAATTAATTCTAAATTTTATCTAAGTCCATCTCTATAACACCCTTAAATTTTCCCTATTTTTAAATGGGCAAAAAGAAATAGAAGAAGAGAAAAGAAATTAAAATATATTCATAAATGACCCGGGCAAGGATTGAACCCTAGACCTCTTATTTAAAATTAGTTTATGTAACCATTAGGTGGTGGTAAAGCATCACATTAGGAATATGAAACAATTCATTATATGTAGAATATAAGTGAAGAGATGCTTCAACTTCCACTTGGTATAAAAGGGAAAGGATGAGATGAAAACCTAACTTTTCATCTCCCTCTTCCTCTTCTCCTCTCTAGTTGAAATCCTCTCTTTCACCTTTGTGGTTTTCGGCCAAGATCTAGGACTAGGGTTTCTAAAGTTCTAAGTATTCAAGGGGAGGATCTAAGAGGATAATTCCACAAGATTCTTACACACGTGAAGGGTGTTTTGGAGATCAAGACATACAAAAGAGAGGATTTTCTTCTCTACACCCTCCATAATAGTAAGATCTAGCGAAAGAATGTAAGTATCTCTCACCTGCAGTATAAGTTGCTTTGATGTTACTTAGATTGATACGTTTTAAGCATGTAAAGGAAGATGCATGTTATGAGATGTTTATTGCATGTTAAGAAAAGATAGATGCTATGATATATGTGATACTCTTAAAAGTTTTGGGATTAAGAGCATGTTTAGATTATCTTGATTTGCTTCCCATTAAGTTTTGGGACTAAGAAGTATAATCAAGTGCCTAAAGTGCTTCCCTATAAATACGAGGGAAAAAAGCGTACATAAGCTGTTTGGTTAAATGCCAAGCAAGTGTAAGTACAAGAAATTAAAGGTAAAAGAAAGTATTTTACTTTAGAAAGGCATGTACCGGACAAAAGGTCCATGGGTGGGCTCCTAGATTGCCCTAGGCTCCAAGACTGCCTAGTAGTACCTTAATGAGTTCGGGATTAGCTATCTCAGATCTTATTAAGAATGTGCGCAAAGTGGTACAATGCCAGACCCAAAACAAGTTGATTATTATTTTCACTAGTATGTAAGATAAAGTTTTCAAAGCTCATTGATTTGTTAAAGTAAAAACATTATTAAGTTGAGAACTAGAGTTAGAGAGTGCAGGGTCTGATCTCTATAACATAGCAAATTTTATGTTTTTCATTGCATGGTTTTAAGTGGATATTTTGCATGACAAACTGATTTTAAAATGCATACTATATACATATTTCTGAGTTATGTAGTTTATGGTGAATTATGGACAAGTGCATGTTTTGTGTTTCTGCAAGCAATTTGGAAAGCATGTTCTCTTTTAAAAAGCATGATATCTTTTAATGCATTGTTTTGTGAGTAGATGATACTTACTAAGCATTCGCTTATAGATTTACATTTCCTTATACTGTAGATAAAGGTAAAGGAAAGCTCGAGTATGAGAAGGCAGCAGGAGCAGTTCTTGGGGGTGTGCGTGTGTGTGGCGGAACAATGGAAAGAGATCCGAGATTTGGTTATTTTGGGGAACATGTAGAACTTTAGTTTTGTTTCTTTACTCTGCTTTACCAAAGATACTGGCACTAATTGGTTTAGAATGGATTTGATGGCTTGGCAGAATTTTGAATGACAAGTGAAAGTGAATAAGAGGAGAACAAGCTTTTCCAGTGGAGAAAGGGGGTCCTTCACATGACCCGTGGAACGGTCGTGCGGGTTCGCACGACCCTGCGCTACCTCCTCTCGGCCAAGGTGACACGGCCGTGTGGAAGCACACGGTCGTGCCCTTCCTCCTCTCGGCCAAAGTTGACACGGCCGTGTGAAAACACACGACCGTGCACCTCCTCCTCTCGGCCAAGGCTACATGGCCGTGTGAAGTCACACGGCCGTGTCTCTCTCCCTCTTGGCCTATGTGACACTGCCGTGTGGATTCACAAGACTGTACACCTCTTCCCCTCTGTCAAGGGGGCACAACCGTGTGACCCTCACACGATCGTGCGCTTCTAGGTGACACGATCGTGCGACCCCTCACACGGGCGTGCCCTATGTCAGTTGAGAGTACAACACTCGTCAGGGCCACACGGCCCAAACCCGCTAGAAGCTTCCGACTCCCTTCGGCCCTACGTGGCTGCAAGTTAAGTCCTACCAGTCATAATAGGTTAAAATAGGTCTATGGACTAAGCAGCCTGTAATAGGTAAGAATGCCTGAAATTTAAGATAGTCTGAGGAAACCGTAACGTTTGTCCTGTAGCTTAAGGGTATGAGTAGGGGCGGGCGTTACAATCTCACACTTTTCTAAATTATCAATCAGAGAACCTTATAGGTTTTTGCGAGATGGTGAATTTTATCTTTGATTTAGATTATCATCTAAGGATTGATTTACATTTGAGTTAGACTCAGGTTTTACAATCAGTCAATTAAATATTTATTTCAAAGATTGACTTCCAGGCTGTGCAAGGCACTAGGCCTTCTTGGGTATGGGATCATCCACTACTTCTAGACAAAGCTTTTCAAAGAAATTGGATATTTAATTTTCTTTTTGAAACCCCTAGGTCTAACTAGTCAAGTGTAAATCACGTCTAGGTCCTTATCTATCATAGTCTAAGCATGCATAATGAAAGTAGTAACTCAAGCATCAAACAATTCTATTTATTGATAAAAATGGTTTTTCTATTAGCTCCCCGTGGATCATAGTCTCGATAAGGTCTATCAAGATAATGGATTTGATTCTTGGGGACCCAATATTGACCAAGTCCAACTTGATTAATCAAGTTCGACTTGGGGACCCATGCTTGAACTGAGTTTCTATTTGAGCATTTTACTAGAGACAAATAAGATCTAAATTTCTGTTTAGCCTTAAATCCAAGTCTGGATCGGTTGTAGATGGCTCTTTATTTTCCAAGAATCAGATCAAGATTCTTAGAACCTAAGGTGAACTATTCCAATGTTTTCTTAAGTTTTTTAACTTGAATTTTCAAATTAGAGTTTTCTTCCTCAAGTTGTTGGAATTGAGTTGAACTTCCATTTTGAACTGGCTCAGTCAAAGAACTTTGTTTAGTCTCCTCCTTAAGGATTGTTACCTCTTTTGGAGTGACTTGACTCGGAGGTTGGATTTGGCTAACTTACGCATAAGATAATTAACCAAATTATGTAATTTAGTTATCTGAGAAGTACTTACAGTGGGGTTAGACCCTTTGGAAATGGATATGGATCCATGACTTCTCTCATATTCTATTTTTGACTTGCTCTCGATTTTTAATTCGTCGACTTGTTCCCGGGTCATAAGCGCAAGGAAGCTCGTATGTTCGAGCTCTTCGTCAGAATCTTCTGAAGAAGACTCATCCCATGTTACCTGCAGTGCTTTCTTCTTCCTTAACTGCTTTGTTTCTTTTTGGTTTGAACAGTTGACTTTGATGTTTCTCTTTTTGTTGCATCTGTAGTAGGTTAGCTCGGACTTTACTTTTGGACTTGATTGTACCGTCTTGGACTGAATCACCTTCTTGATGTCCTTCTTGGTGAAACCTTTCTTCTTCTTGTAGAGCTTTCATACAAGGTTGATGAGTTTGGATGTTATCTCGTCATTGTCGTCTTCTGAGTCCGATTCTTCTTCGAATTCGGGTTCGGTTCTACGCCTTGCTTTTGCTTCCTGCGTTCTGCTTGTACCTACAATCAAGGTAATACCTTTCTCGGCCGGAGTAGTATTAGTCTGCTCATGTAACTCAAATTCAAAAAATAATTCATCTAATTTAATTAACGACAAATCCTTATACACTTTGTAAGCATCTACCATGGATGCCCACAATGTGTTCCTTAAAAATGCATTTAATGCATACCTAATGACGTCGCGATTTTCTACCTTTTGTCTGATCGCGTGGAGTCCATTCAGTAGATCTTGTATGTGATCATGAATTGGCTCACCGATTCACCTTCCTGGATTTTTATATTATATAATTTATTCAAGATTAGATCATGCTTACTTACTTTCGTATCGGAAGTTCCCTCGTGTAGCTTGATCAGCTTCTACCAAAGTTCTTTCGCACTTGAGAATGAGACGACTTGGTTCAGTTCTTCTTTGGTTAAACCGCATTGAAGGATGTAGGTTGCTTTGGCACCAGCCTCGATTTTCTTAATTAAAGTTGTGTCCCAGTTCTGGTATGACACTGGCTTTCCAACACCGCCGAGTGGAAGTTCGAGACCCGTTTGGATGATTATCCATATCTTGACTCGCATCTTGAGATGGTACTCCATTCGGCTCTTCTAGTAGCCAAAATCCTCGCCAGAGAAGAGGGGAGGATGTGCAGTACTATACCCTTCTTGGTGGGCCATTTAAAAATCTAGCACAATAGAAAGTAAAAAGAAACAAATGCCCCAAGACTTGGTCTTGGATTAGTAGTGCGGGAGAAAGAGAATAAAATAAAAACTCGAGTGGTGTTTGCACCGACTTCGAGAAATAAAAGAACTCGATCGATAAAATAGATCAGAAGATGATAATTTTACCTACTCTGAAAATTAAAAAAATTACCACGAAAAAATTGCTTGAATGGTGGTTTTACCTATTCGAAGTGACCCTGCTCTGATACCAATTGTAGAATTGAAAAATGCTAGAGGGGGGTGAATAGCACTTGTGGCTATTCCGTTTGTTTTGTAAAATTTTAAGTAAATATGCAGCGGAAAAGTAAAGACACGGAAGTAATGCTAACACTGTTGGTTACTTGGTTCGGAGCTTGTATCGACTCTTACTCCAAGGCCCACGATCATTGATCACTTTCGGTGGGCAATCACTATAAGCTCCGAAAAAATTATAACTTTGAATTACAATATTAATGCACTAATTAAAATTATACGTACAAATAAGGAAGAAGAAATGCAGGCTTTCAGTTGTTGAAGCCGAGTTATGGCTTTGTCGGATCATCCTTTGAGCAGCACACGGAAGAAGGATTGCAAGTTTTTGTTGTACCTTGGCATCTGCTCGGACCAGCCTTATATAGGTTGTTGAAGGTGCCTTCAGCCTCTATAGAAGGCTCCTCCAGCCCGCCGAATCTGCAGCATCGATAAGCTCCTACGTCTTTGCTGTTAATCCACCCAAAGGTGCCTTCAAGTTCCATGGAAGACGCCTTTCATCCAGCATCCAAGGCACCTTCCATCTCCTTGGAAGGCGCCTTTTTGCCTTGCTGCGTGCGGCTTCGACTAACGCACCCGAGGTGCCTCCAAGTTCCATGGAGGGTGCCTCGGGTACTGTTCATCCGAGGCTTCTCTTGTGCTACTCCCTTCCTGCAAGGAATATTAGTCCACAAACAAAGTATACCCTACAAAACAAAGTTAGCACAATAAAATGAGATAAATATAAGTACTCGACAGTCGTCAGACTGTCTGGTTCTGACTTCAGATTTCCTGAAAATACTAGGTCGAACCGACGCCTACTATTCCCTCGTTAGGGAACAAGCCCTCACTTACTCCTCTTAGGAGAGTTTACCTGTTGCCAGATCGGTCCCCCAGACCGACTGGACTTTTTGCCTAGGGTTACCACCCCCTAGGGTTTTCCTCAGCCTAGGGTTACCATCCCCTAAGACCTAGGGTTATCACTCTCTAGGGTTTTCCACCTGCCTAACCGCAGCTAGGACTTTCCACCACCTAGGGTTACCACCCCTAGGACCTAGGGTTACCACCCCCTAGGATTTTCCACCTGCCTAGAATCCACTAGAACTTTTGTCTAAGATAACTTAGGACTTTCCTGAGCTCAATAAACCTAGTTAGATAACAAGACAACTTAACTTTGGACCCTTTAACATAATCAAAACACAGGTTCGATCGTCGGATGCTTCCTGCACCAACACAATTAGGTTGTCCATTTGAACCTAGTTCTTGGGATCTTCAATCTATATAGGTTGAGTTTCCTTTACACCAACATTTCTTATTAGCATCAAGTATATCTCTCACGATGAACTTGCAACTAATTCTCTGTTTAACCCTTTGGTTAATGGATATTCTAGGTCATCCTTTGACTTCACATAGTCAACCATGATAACTCCCATTGAGAGTATTTATCTAATGGTATTATCTCTACGATGTATATGTCTGGACTCCTATTATATAGATGGCTTTGTACCTGACCAATTGCTAATTGACTATCACAATGTATACAAATTATCGGCACTGATTTTGACCACCTTAGAATATCTTCTAAGAATTTTCATAGTCATTCAACCTCTTCACCATATTTTTCAAGAGCTACAAACTCAAATTCCATCATGAATATGGTTATTATGGTTTGCTTAGAAGATTTTTAGGAAATGACTATACTTTCCAAAGTGAATACATATTCACTAGTAAACTTTGAGTCTTTCATGTTAGATATCCAATTCATATTACTGTATCCTTCGATCACAATAAGATATCTCGCATAGTGAAGTCTATATTTATGAGGATGCCTTAAGTATCCTAGGACTCTTGTTATCCCTTTCTAGTGCCCAACACCATGATTACTCATGTATCTACTCAATTACTTATTCCATAGGATAAGTTTGGTCATGTATAACTCACTAGGTACATCAAACTTTCAATCACTCAAGAGTACTTTATTAGAGAGATATTTTCTCCTCGATTCTTTGATAGATGTTGATAAGTATCTATCTACATTCGTGCTAATACTGTAAAATACAGTACCCAAATAATAATTAAATAATAAAGTTATTTGAGAAATAATATTAGCAGAATTTTTAGAAATTTTCAAGGATTTAATTGGAGTCTGTAGGGCATATTTTGAGGGGATAAAATTATAGGTTTTAGAAAAAGTCTGTTTGGAATACCCAAATTTGAGAGTTGATTAATTCTATTAACCTAAGGTATAAAACCAATACCTAAGTTTTGGTTTCCCTA
Source organism: Zingiber officinale (assembly GCF_018446385.1). NCBI lineage: Eukaryota > Viridiplantae > Streptophyta > Magnoliopsida > Zingiberales > Zingiberaceae > Zingiber > Zingiber officinale. Next base: position 39,865,618 of record NC_056005.1, on the reverse strand, counting down.
ATTTCTTTTTCCTCTTCTTCTCTCGCCGATCTCACTCTTCCTAAACCCGCGCCGAATCCTCCTCCTCGAGCCCACATGGTGCCGAGCTTCTTCCTCGAGCCTCCACTCCGCGAGCACCAGCCGACCTCCCTCTTCCCCGAGCCCTCATGTGCCGCTGCCTCGCCTCCTTCGCTGGCCTCCAGCCTCTTTCCCTCATGAGAGCACCAGCTGATCTCCCTCTCACGAGATCTCACAGACCAAAGCCGATGATTCTCTTCCCCGAGCCCTCGCCACAGCAACCGTCGGTCTCCTCTTTTCGAGTTGTGCCCTAACAGTTTCGGCAGGTAGATTTCCCCTTGTAGGTATGAGGTAGGGTTTTCTTTAGGTAGGCAAGAATAAGGGTTTGGATGTTCTCCTATTCGGTGCTAGAAAGTTCTGATTGCTTTTCTATGTTTTGCTCCGGATTCATCTTGCTTCCGTATATGAGATTCAACTTGCTCCGGATTTTTCTTGTTCCTTCATGAAGGATTTGTTTTATATTTTGTTGAATAGATTTGGGGATTCAATTCAATGTTATTCTTTCTACTCCATGTTGTGTTCAGATGTTAGAACAAATTGAGGAAGATTGAGAGTTGATTCGGTGTTATTTGTTTTCCTATTTTCCATAAGCTAGCCGTGGTTTCAGGGACAGATTTAGTAGGTAGGTAGCAAGAATCCAATGTGGGTTTGCTTTATGTGATGGCTTCAGTTGGTTTGAGTAGATTGAAGATGGTGAACTTTTGTTTATGTATTCTTGCTTATTGTGATAGTTTCGGATCTAGACGAAGTTAAAGTTGTGCTTAAAATGGTCTTTCATTGTGCTTTTGGTTGGGATCTGTTGAGATTTAGGTTTCTCCAAGATAGCTACAATATTGTGGACTTAATAAGAAGGTTGATTGTATTAGGGCTAGGCGATGATCGTGTTTCGATTAGGGCTAGCCTAATTGGTTTAGAGATTGGTTTAGTTATTTGATTCATATGAGAGTAACTAAATAATATCGATTGACGCAGGACTCTGATTTGGGGCGAGCAACACAACGTGGATTTTATTCTGATATGATAGACAAGTAAAGACGGGTATTTCTTACTTTGATTCTTTAGTTCTTTGAACTTAGTGCATAAGCTGGTTGGGATAAGGACTGCTTTACCTTGACTCCACTCGAAAATTTTTCTGTGCTTGATACTTCCACTCAAAACCTTCGAGACATTCATTTTTATATCCAAACAGTCTCTTGTTGCTATCAATGATATTTAGCAGATACTAGATACCAACCTATTATGTTTTGTTTGTTGTTTACTTATGTACTGTATTGAGCATGCTGGCTTCATGTAGCATACCTTATATCTGTTTTTTTTGCTTATGTTTATATGATGACTGCTGCATTGTACGCATCATGTCATTGCATGCATGCAGGCGACCACTTCTTCCTTGTGGGGGAGTGAGTCGCCGGGCCGCGCCGCACACTCGTCCACTCATGGGTAGTGGTAGCTAGAGGAGATGTCGCTTGTCCTGTCGTGCTGCACTCGGCCACTCATGGATAGTGGAAGCTAGAGTTGCGAGCAGCAGGGACCCCCCTTTTGCTTAGTAGCTAGATAGCTTCTTAGCACCTATCCATCCGGTCACTCGAGAGTAGTGGTGGCTTTTGGGGTGGTACAGTTGTCATCGATCCGGTCTCTCGACCATACAGGGGTCGTGGTGCAGAGAGGTGGGTGGGATGACCATCCATGCATACGCTGTTGTTATACCTGCTGTTATTATTGCTTTTTCATGCTGCTGTTATTAGTTTATGCTATTGTTGCTAGTATATACTACTGTTATTTCTTTTGCTGATATGCATATTTATATTGAGATAAACACTCGTTATAGGTGTGTAGACACTGGTTTATTTATTGGGAAAATAGATACATCTTACATATTACCTTGTAGTTGTAGTAGTACTGTAGCAGGCTTATTCCACCCCTGACCTTATATTGTTAGCCAGGATATGGCTTCAGGTACGAACAATTATGTTAACGTCATGATAGTATATGCTATTCCCTTTATGAGACTGTATACTCTTGGCTCACTTACTATGTGTATATTATGTTCATGAACTATCTTTCCTTACCCGTTGAGTTTCAATACTCACCGCCTCATAAATTGGTTTTCTTTTGCCAGGTGACAGGTAGATGATTGAGAAGTTGCTTGGAGAGTCCCGGCTGTCAGTCCCCCGTTACACTCGAGGATAGTTTTCCTTTTGGTTTTGTTATCGTTTGGGTGGTATGTTGACTTTATGTATTTTGCTTCTCAATAAGTCGATGTGAATTCTGGAGTCAAGTCTGGTGATTACAGGTATTTTGTTAGTATCGTTGTTGGTCTTACGTTAATATTATTTTATGTTTTCCGCTACGTTTACTTACAGCCGTGTGGGTTGTTATTATACTGCTTGGTTGTGTGTTTATTTCATTGTTATCCAGCCGGGTAGGCTGAGTATGTTAAATTTTATGGTTATGTTGTTTCTATTGTGTGTATATTCCAGCCGTATGTAACTAATGTATTTTGTATGTATATATGCCTCAGATTGTCACTGGTACAGGAGAGATGCTGCCGAAATTTTATCGGTAGAGACTCCTCTGGGGGCGTGACAAATACAATATCATCCTTGGTGAATTTCTCAAGAATTTTATCCAGGTAATGAGACTAACTAAAATTAAGTCCTTTTGCTATTCTAAGAATTTTAATTCTTAGAATTATGTCAGCTACCTTCATATTGCTCCATGTAGATTTCTTCTTCTAAATCTTGATTTAGAAAGGTTGTCTTTATATTCATCTGATGTATTTCTAGATTCCATAGAGCGGCGATAGTTAACAATACTCTAATGAAAGTTATTCTCGACATCGGAGAATGCATGTCAAAGTAATCAAGACCTTCTCATTATTGGTATCCTTTGATTACCAATCTGGCCTTGTAATTATCAATCATAATTTTATTTTCTTCTTGAAGATTCACTTGCAACCTAATGGTTTACTTCCCTAAAGAAGATTCAAAAGTTCCCAGGTATGATTTTATAAGATAAAATCTATCTCAGATGTAATTATCTCTTTCAGTGAGGTATATGAGAAGAGCTTACTGCTTCTGAGTAATTGTGGGGCTCACTTCCCAACATAAAAGTGATAAAAATTATTCCATAGGATTTTTTTCATCCGAGCTCTTTTACTTTGTCTCAGCTCAATCTTAACTGGTTCATCATCTTCTTCTTCTTATATTTCATATGACCGTTTAGAGGAGCTAGCTTTCTCTTGGGTCTTATATGAAAACACATGCTCGAATAATAAGGCATTCCTCTATTTTATTATTGAGTTCTTATATATGTCTGATATCTGATACACACTACTATTTTGTGCATATCTAATAAATATACAATCAATAGTTTTTTGTCATATCTTAATCCTTTTCGGATCAAACATCAAAACTTTGGAAAGATACCCCCCCCACATTTGTAAATATTTATAGGATGATTATCTTCCATTTCATAACTCATAAGAGCTCTTATATATTTTCTTTTGGGGTACCTTATTTAAAAATGTAATTAGTTGTTAATACAGCTTCCCTCCACATGAATTTTAGTAGTTCAAAGCTTAATAGAAGAGCATTTATCATCTCCTTTAGAGTTTGATTCTTTTGCCAAGCAATTCTATTTTGTTGAGGAGTATAAGGTGTTGGAATCCCATGGTAATTTTGATGTGATTAACTAGGTTAAGTTAGGTCCTGTTATGTTTAATCCTTGTGTCTAAGTGTGTAGGAGCTTAGGAACATAAGAAGTCAAGCAAAAGACACAACTAGCGAGAAGGATGGCATGGGAAGGGAGTTGATGGGCTCGGTGCATTCGAGGGACGAGATGCTGCGGAAGAGTACACCAGTGGACGAGAAGGACGTGCATGATGTTCTGAGGGACAAGAAGCCAAAGTGGAAGCTTGCTCGAGGAGAACACTAGGAAACGGGTTCAGGTGAGCCCTATTCTAGATGGCCACGATCACCAAGGCGATCAGAGCAGCAGAAGAGCAAAAAGAAGGTTAAAAATACTGCTGGAGGCGCCTTTAAAGGGAGTTGAAGGTGCGTCCGCACCTTCCCTGTGGAAGGCACCTTGCATGGCTGGAAGTCACATTGGATGAACAGTACGAAGATGCTTTCCAGTCCCATGAAAGGTGCCTTCGACCAGAAAAATATTGTCATTGTCAAAAGATAAAGCTTTATCCTTTAGCACCTCACTGGAGGTGCCTTCCACCCATGGATAGGATTTTTCAGGAGCTATAAAAAGATCCCTAGAGCTAGAAAATAGACAACAACTTTAGTATCAACTCTGGTGTTAATTTCCTAGCAACTTTCTAAGCTTTCAATGAGTGTAAGAGGCTTCTTCGCCTTCAACGAAGGAGATTTTCTTTTAGCACTTTCATTGGTCTTGGATTAACAACCACTTAGGTTGTAATCAAGTAAATCTGGTGCCTTGTCTTTAAGTTGTTATTTTCATTTATTATTATAGTTGTTTTTAATAAGATTTAAAAGAATGGGAAAGGTTTTTATTTATTTTTTCAGGTAATTCACTCCCTCAAGTCGGCCACCAAGGATCCTAATAAGTGATATCAAAGCCAGGACGTCTCAGAAGGACTAACCGCTGACTTGTAACACCTGTAAATTTTCTCTATTCAAAAAGGGAAAAAAGAACTAGAAGAAGAGAAAACGAAATAAAAATAGATTTAAAAAATGGCCTTGGGCAGGATTGAACCTAAGACCTCTTATATATGATTGGTTAGAGTTTCCATTAGGGTGGTGGTAAAGCATCACATTAGAAGTAGGAAACAATTGATTATAAGCAGATTTTGTGTGAGGAGATGCTTCAACTTCCACTTAGTATAAAAGGGAAAGGAAGAGATGAAAACCTAACTTTTCATCTCCCCTTCTCCTCTTCTTTCCCTAGCCGAATTTCTTCTTCCTCTCTTTGAATTTTCGGCTAAGAAATCTAAGGCTCCAAATCTTGAAGCTTTCCAAGGGAGAGATCTAAGGAGAGGGTTCCTTCTAAGGAGGTAGTACGCAGGGGGAAGGTGTCTTGGAGATTTCAGCGTTCAAGAGAGGATTTGTCTTCCTTACACCCTAGAATTGTAAGACTTAGCGAAAGGATGTAAGTACCTCTCACCTACAATATAAGTTGTTTCGTTTGTGCATGTAGGAACTTCCTTGTTGTAGTTGGGATAGTTATATACATAGTTAAGAAGTAAGCATGTACACATGTTAGAGAAATAAACATGTTTAAAAGGTACAGGCAATGAGATGTAAAATGCCCACTAAGTTTGGGATTAAGAGCATGTGAGTACCTTGAACTACTTCCCATGAAGTTTTGGAACTAAGAAGCAAATTCAGGTGCCTTAAGGTGCTTCCCTATAAGTGAGGGGGATTTAGCGCACATAAAGTGTTTGTTTAAATGACAAGTATGTGCAAAGTATAAGAGAACGATATTTAAAGAAAGTATTTTACTTTTAATTGGCATGTACTGGACACAAGGCCCATGGGTGGGCTCCCAAAGCACCCCTAGGCCCCTAGATCGCTTAGTAATACCTTAATAGGCTCGGGATTAGCTACCTCAGATCTTATTAAGGATGCACGTAAAGTGGTACATTACCGGGCCCAAAGCAGGTTGAATATTATGTTCACTAGTTATGTAATATAAAGTTTTCAAAACGCATTATTCGCTTAGGTGGGAAGCATTCCTAAGTTTGAAAAACTTGAGTTTAAAGAGTAGTTAATACAACAAGACTTATGTTGCTTTTGCATGTTTATATTTTTAGCATGGTTTTCAAGTTGAGGTTCTTGCAAGATAAACCTATTTAAAATGCATGCCATGTTCAGATTTTTGAACTATATGTTTTAGTACGAGCTTTGTGTTTTTCCGCAAGTAGATTTGAAAAGCATGTTCTCGTTTTAACGCTTGATATTCTTTGTGAGTAGATGGTGTTTACTAAGCGTTTGCTTATAGTTTGCATTTCCTTATACTGCAGATAAAGGTAAAGGAAAGCTCGAGTAAGTGAAGGTGGCAGGGGCAGTGCTTGGTGGTGTGTGTGATGGAACCGTGGAAGAACATCCTGGAACTTGTTGGTGCAAGGAAATGTGTTAAACTGGGTTTTAGTGTACCTTCTTACCTTTTGACTATGCAAGTAATACCACTAAGAATTTCTTAAGATGAATTGTCAGTTGATAGTAATTAGTGTGTCAAAAACTCTCCCTCAAGTGAGGGGATAGTGTAATAGCCAAGGTTGAGTAAAAAGGAGAGAATGAGTCTTTTATGGAACAGGGGGTGACCTCCACACGACCCGTGACAAGCCCGTGTGGAGTCACACAGCCTCTCCATTCTCCTCCTCGGCTCAGGTGACACGGTCGTGTGGCATACATGGCCGTGCACCCCTTCCTGTCGGTTGGAGTGACACGGCCGTGTGACACACGACCATGCACCTCTTCTTCTCGGCTAAAATGACACGGTCGTGTGGATTCACACGGCCGTGCACCCCTTACCTCTCAACCGAAGGTGACACGGCCGTGTGAGCCACACGGTCGTGCCCCTCTCCCTCTCTGTTAAGGTAACACGATCGTGTGAGCCACACGGTCGTGCCCTACTCTAGCAGGAAGGACCTTACATGGCCGTGTGCCATACACGGTCGTGTCCAGTTTTGGGTTTAGTAAGCCTACACGGCTGACCATCACCACACGGTCCGGACCCTTTAGCAACTCTAGACTTCACCTTAGCTCCGCATCGTTTCAAAACATGACTTAACAGTCAAAACAAGTTCAGAGTATATCTCTGGATCGAGCTGTGTGCATATAACGAAGTCTTTAGAAGGTAAGTAAAAAGGAGTAACAGCCGTGTCTTGAGCCAGGGTTAAGAAGTGCGGTCGTTACATGACTGAAGCAACGAGACGATGGTCGGTGCAAGCATTCACTCACCAAAATTTGAGGGAGACTTCGCGCAATGGAAACGCCGGATGGAGGTATTCTTTAAAACATATTTTGAAATTTTGTTAATCATGAAATATGGTTTCAGAGTTCCGAAAGATAAAGAAGAATATCAGTGGACGGAAAAGGAGCAAGCCGATTTCGTAGCGAATGGTAAAGTATAATTCCATCTGCTCAGTGCCCTTCTGCCCCAAAAAGTCAATCGAATCGGCAACTACAACTCCACCAAAGAGATATGAGAGAAGTTCCTAGAACTCCATGAAGGCACTTTTGAAGCAAAATTGGCAAGGCGAGACATCCTCCGAACCCAGCTGACAAACCTGCAAATAAACAATGGAGAAAAGGTAGTGCAACTCCGAGCATGGATCAAAGATCTCATCACTTAGCTCAACAATCTCAGAGAAATGGTAATGAATCAAGATTCAATTTGGTACACGCTCAACGCCTTCCTGAGAATCCTAGAGTGGTCATCCTTAAGGACTTCAAGGTAAGTACACTAGAGAATTTGTTTTCTACCTTTAAACTTCACGAAACTCGATGTGTAAATTCTAAATAAATCAAAATGTCAAACAACGATCTTGCCTTGAAAGCCAAGATGGAAGATCCTGACTCTGAAGCGTCGATCGACGAAGATGAAGCGGCGCTACTGGTAAGAAAGTTTAATAAATTTATTAAAACTAACAATTTAAATTGAAGTCAAGAAAGCATTATCAGAACAAAAGAAAGTTTCGATGTTACAATTGCAATGAAGAAGGGAACATCAAGGATGCCTACAAAAAATTGAAGAACAGGGACAAGGAGAAAGACAAGGGCAACAGACCAAAGTACAAGAACTTGAAGGCCACATGGAAGGAATCATCATCCTTTGAGTCCGAGATCGAGGCCTTCTCTAGACTAGCCCTAATGGAAAGCCATCAAGAAGATGAAAGTAGCTCAAAAATGAGCATCGACGAAGGGGGAGGATCCTCAGAGGAAAGCTGTGACAAAGGGGGAGCGCCAGATCACGAGGTAAGTGAGGTACATGCACTATCTCCCCAACAGTCTTTTAATTTTATCAAAATACTTCCTAAAAATTTGTGCAAATTAGAAAAATAAAATGTTAAGTTAAAATTAAACTTAGGAAATTTATGTCTCTTAGAAATGTATGATAATTTGAAATTAGAAAATGATAAATTGAAAATTCAAGTCAAAAGTTTGAAGAATGACCATGCATGCTTGAATTTGAATAATCGTCAGAAACCAAAATCTAGAAAGTATGGTAGACTAAACTAGTATATTAGACATCACCAAGGGCAAATTAGGAATGTTCCTAAAAATTATTTACCCCCCTCAATTTTTAATTAACCCAATAGGTAGGAACTTATATTGGGTTCCAAAGTCATACTTAGATTAAAAATTTTTAAAACAGGGTTAAAATATCATAAAGGAAATTAAATATTAATTTCTTTAAAAGGCTTTATCTAAGAAAGTATCCAAGAAGACCTAGTGCTTCGCCATGGCCTAGAAGCCAATTATTGAATTTAATGTTTAATTGACTAACTATTAAACGATTTACTATTATAATCATTTAACAAGTTTTAATATTTTTTTTGTCAAGTTTTTAGAATTGACAAAATATTTTCTTTAAAACTCTTTCTTGTTGAATACAAAGTATGACTTTATTGAATTTTTTTTAAGTCCCCTAAAATTTATTTCAAACTTTCTAAATTTTTATGTTATTTTTCTTTGTTTTATGTGATCAAAGGGGGAGGAATAGGTACAAATTCAGGGGGAGATTTTAAAATTTTGAATTTTGCAACATTATAAAATTTTGAATTTTGCAACATTATACTTAATGTTCCTCAAATGTTATTATTGCAATCTCTTTATAATACTTTTATTGTATTATTTTTACCCTAACTTGAACCTGAGTTGATGCACATAAAAAAGAGGGAGATTGTTAGAACCCCATGATAGTTTTGATGTGATCAACCAGATTAAGTTAGGTCCTTTTATATTTGATCATTGTGTCTAAGTGTGTAGGAGCTTAGGAATACAAGAAGTCGAGTAGAAGACACAACTAGTGAGAAGGATGCCATGGGAAGGGAATTGAGGGGCTTGGTACATCCGAGGGATGAGGTGTTGTGGAAGAGTACACCAATGGATGAAAAGGACATGCATGACATTTCAAGGGATGAGAAGCCGAAGCAGAAGCCTGCTTGAGGAGAAGACCGGGAAACAGGTTCAGGTGAGCCCTATCTCGAATGGTCGCGATCACTCAGGTGATCGAAGCAGCAGAAGAGCAAAAAGAAGGTTGGAAATACTACTGGAGGTGCCTTCAAAAGGAGTTGAAGGCGCCTCCACACCTTCACTGTGGAAGGCATCTTCCATGGCTAGAAGGCACCTTCGATGAATAGTACAAAGGCACCTTCTATCCCTATAGAAGGTGTCTTTAACCAAAAAGTTATTCTTGTTGGCAAAGGATAAAGCTTTATCCATTAGCGCCTCGATGGAGGCGCCTTCCAGTCTGTTGGAGGCGCCTTCCACCCACGGATAGGATTTTTCAGGAGTTATAAAAAGAACCCTGGAGCTAGGAAATAGACAACAACTTTAGTATCAACTCTGGTGTTAATCTCCTAGCAACTTTCTAAGCTTTCAATAAGTGTGATCCTGTCCAAGAAGCTGGACAAGACGGAGAGACAGGAGAAAAAACCTACCGCTGGTGAAGAGTAATACCTGTAGAACACCGATCCGAGAAACCCAAAGTGGATCGGGAAGAATAGAGTCACCGAATACCCTCCTTGCGCGAAGATCCGATGACGAGAGAGAAATCTGACTGAAGAGAACCCAAATTCGGAGCTTCCAAGACTTCCTGCGCACAAGAGACCAACCAACACTATCGTCAGTGACCCAAGACCGGGGTGGGAATCCCTGGTTAGGCCCTCCGACTCTCAAGTTATTGATCTCCCTTGGTGTGTAAGAAGGAAGAAGAAGATGAACAGTAACTGGAAATTAGGGTTATGAGTGTGCGCAATGATATGAACTTACCTTGCCAACGGAGAAGATTCCCCTTTTTATACCACTTCATATAACCTCCGTAGTCATGAAGTGGACCCCGGTTTGTTAGAGTTTGTTATGGGATGACGTAAGCTGCATAGTTATGGTAAATGACTTTTAAGGAATCTTTTTTGTACCCCAGATGTACCTTCTTTGTCGTCTAGTACCTGCAAAATGGTCTAAAGGCACATTTTTCTCCAAATATATAACACCGTTATACAATCACATACTGCAAATATCTTCCTGCACTGCTTTATTTGAAATATTACTTCTCTTTTGTTTAACAAGTTCTTTTAAAGTATTTCTACCTTTCCTACTCGCCCCTCCTAGTTTTACTACATCATAGATAACTTAATATATTAATGTTCCTTGTATTGATCGGAGCTGCGCTTAATTAGGTTTGATCAATTATTATTACTTCTCATGAGGCTCATTGGGCAATGCCCATTCATGCTTCTCTATGTTTTTTATCCCAGCTAGCATTGGGCTATATTTCATTAAGTATGTAATTTTTATCAAGTATCTTTTCAAGGTATTATTTAGCCTGACCGATGTTTGGCTTTCCTTCTTAAAGGTATGTCTCGATCAATATTAACTTACCTCTTTCGAGGTATATCCCGGTTGATATTATCCTACCTCCTTTGAGGTATATGTTGATCGATATGGGCCTGCCTCCTTGGAGGCATATCTCGGCCGATATTGGCCTTCCTTCCTGAAGGTAGGTCTCACTCGATATTGGTCTACCTCCTTTGAGGTATATGCTAATCAATATGGGTCTGCCTCCTTGGAGGCATATCTCGGCCGATATTGGTCTTTCTTTCTGAAGGTATGTCTCGCTCGATATTGGTCTACCTCCTTTGAGGTATATGCTGATCAATATGGGTCTGCCTCCTTGGAGGCATATCCCGACCGATATTGGCCTTCCTTCCTGAAGGTATGTCTCGCTCGATATTGGTCTACCTCTTTTGAGGTATATGCTGATCGATATGGGTCTGCCTCCTTGGAGGCATATCCCAACCGATATTGGCCTTCCTTTCTGAAGGTATGTCTTGCTCGATATTGGTCTACCTCTTGTGAGGTATATGCTGATCGATATGGGTCTGCCTCCTTGGAGGCATATCCCGGCCGATATTGGCCTTCCTTTCTGAAGGTATGTCTCGCTCGATATTGGTCTACCTCCTTTGAGGTATATCTCGGCCAGTATCAGCCTACCTCCTTTGAGGTATATCTTGATCGGTACTGGCCTATTTATTTGGAGGTATATCTCGACCGATATTGATCTATCTTCTCCGTTTGGTTATCTCCTTTCCCTTCCTCATCGAGGATCCATGAAACCTAACCCATATCACTAGCCTTCCATTCAAGTATAGTCGAAGGAGGTGTAGATGATTGACTAGACACAAGTCTAATTTTGTTTTTCCCTACCTGTGACTTTGTAACAGGTACTAACGTGACCTTACAAATTTGGTGTACAACTATCTTGTGAGCCTGAGTACAGTGATCTCGTGAACCTTAATACAGTGATTCCTTGGGTCCTTTGATCCTTTAAATAGGGCTATAATCCTCTCTTCGTTCGTCACCCATCCTAGTTCTTCTTCTTCCTTGCTAACTTTTCTTGCTAAGAGTATGGTCTGGAATCCCCCTCATTGGGGGCAATTCTTATTGGAAAAGGCGAGATCTATGTATGAGTTCATTCAAGTTTTTACTTCGGCTAACTCTAGGGTTCAAGAAACCTTCCCAAAAAATGACATTTCTCAAGGTTTAGGTTCTCCAACCGAAGGCGCAACTGCTCTGGAGACTCAACGAGCTTCAGAGGAATTCTTCTTACTCACGGAGGACCAACCAAATAGCCCATGGATGTCGCTACAAGTGCGTAGCCCATGTTACCCTTGGGCTAGGATTGGTTGCTCTAATTGCAGAACTCTGGGGCTCGAACAGGGGAGAGGCTCTTTCAGTCACCTTTGCACGATGGCCTGAATAGATCTGTCCCCTTTCCCTTGCCCTTGAGTCTTCCTGCTTCATAGTTTTCTTCGTCCCGGGCAAAATATTGCCACTTCTGCTGCCCGGGCGAGCTTTCTTCGTGCCAGGTGAAATGCTTCCACTTCTGCTCCATGGTAAGTTTGACCTCAGTGGGATTGAAATTTGCTAAGCATTTTGAGAGCTTATGTCTGTAATTTTTGTTGACTTTTCTAGGTTTAGTATTTTGGAGAGGAAATGTAATGTTATGTATTTGATCAGATTCTAAATGTAAAAACAATCTCTTGTATTGAATTAGGTAACTTTATTGAATCCCTTTAATTTCTAAGGCTAGATGTGATGTTGTGCCCCCCCAATATTCACTCGTATGTCACAGACATTGTTACTTCGATAAATATTCCATTGTTTTATTACAGACAAGGCTGTTTCGGTAAATGTTATACTTACTTATTGTAGCTAATCGTTATACCGACCGATATTCGCTTGTTTATCACAAATACAGTCATCTCAACCAATACTTTATCTATCATAGTTAAAGTTATGTCAGCCGATATAAATAAAGATTATCTCGATCACTGCTAGTTTATGCTTTATAATGATATTAACTTAGGGAACGTTGTATGCCTAAATAGCTATCCTTAGTTTTTCTTGTCTTCAACTTGGATTTAGTCAAACTCAATCTCTCTTCCTTTATTATGCCTAGTACGTCTTCTTTCAAAATTTCCTTGCTTGTGATTGGCTTTTTCCCCTGGTAAGAGAATATCGGAAGCGTATAACGAGGTGTTACCAACCCCAGCGTGATCCGATCTGTCGCATCCAACATAAATGTTTCTTTATGATTATATGACACATACTTTCTCTCTCTGCTACGTCATGTAAGTATTTGCCCCTTTTCCTGTAGTCCTCAATGTCTATTGAGATGAAAATGTTTTGATCTAACGACAGCTATGTGTTTTTCAAAACCCTAAACCCTTTATCTTCTTTTCAACTTAGTCCCTTCCTTTCTTGCCTTAACGCTCTTTTCTCATTGCAGTTTTTAATCAAACCTCGTGCTCACCATTTCTCGGTGATCTCTTTTCTTGCTTCTAGTAAGTAACTTGTTGTTCTACTAGCCTTTATTTCTATCTATGGCTGAGGAAACGATTGCTCCTTGGTATGTCCAAATGTCTTCTTCCTTTGATAAAAATGCTAGACTTACCATCTGCCGTCAATATGAAATCCCCAGGGAGTATAACATCTTAATCCTGAAACCAGATGATCATCCTCATCGTCCTCCCGCTAATTGCGTGACTTTTATCAAGGATCAATTGATAGGAGGTTTAAGGTTTCCCATCCTTCATTTCTTTATCGAAGTAAGCCAGTATTTTGATATCCCTTTGCAGCAGTTTGCACCTAACGCCTTTCGTTATCTTTGTGGTGCTTATATGTTATTTCGTCTGTTAGATATCCCTCCTACTCCTCAAAATTTCTTTATGTTTTCTTACCCCATGTGTTCGGAACCTGGTGTTTTCTTGTTCCAATCCTGGACTAAAATGGTCCTTTTTGAGGATATACCTTCGTCTCTTAAAGCTTAGAAATCTCGTTTCTTCTTTATAAAGTTTCCAGGACCCATTCCTTGGTCTTATGCCTGGAAATCCTCCTTACCCCCCTTGCCCGACATCAGGGAGTTTCATCTTCATCCTTCTTTTCCTATTTACTATGAGAAGTTGTTAAGTAGTCGACTTTCTATTCTCAAGTGGCTGAGAGTCGATCTTCTATACTTATTCGGCTTAAGCCCCGTCAAGCCTGCTATACAAGGCTCTTTAGGTAAAATCTTGCTTCTTTCTTGTTGATTTTAACTAACTAAAACATTTTTCTTTTCTATGTAGTGGAAAGCTTTTATTCTGCTTTAATCAATGAGGAACTGCATTTGGAGGAGGATGTAATTCGCGCAAAAGGAAAAGAACTTCTTGCTGCCATCACTCCGACGCCTCCAATCGAAGATCCGGCTCCTTTAGCTGAGAAACCCAGCTCTTCAGCGGTGCTTGAGGCTCCTGAAGGTCTTCCTGCGGAAATCCCTGTTGTTTCTTTACCCACTGTTGCTTCACCAGTGGCTATTGCTACCTCATCAGCCACCCCCTTCCTATCATTGAACTCACGTCTCCTGGGAGTTCCGGTAAATCAATAGTCGAAGTTGCTACCGGCAAACGCCCTGGGCGCAAACTCACCAGGGCTCCCCCTCCCAAAAGGAGACTTATCCTTCTAGCCGATGAACTTGTCTCGGAAGGTTTTGTTCCTACCGACCTTCCTTCTAACGAACCTACCTTGGCTGAGCTCTATCCTTCTCTCATCTTCTCTGCCTCACCATCTTCCAGCACTAGCGCCCCTGGTGATGTTTCTTTCACTTTTCCATTGTCTATTCCCGATCTTGGATCCTTACCTTCCTCACATTCTTCTTATTTAGTTTTTGCTCCTCCTTCTATTCCTACTTCCTCTTTCTCCGCGGGCTCTTCCACCATTCCTGTCCTCCCCATTTTGTTAGGAGGTCCTTTTGCTAATGCTTGGGAAAAAGTTCGTCCTATTTTTAAAGAACTTACCACTCCCGAAACAATTGATCATTTTTCCCATAGTGAGAATCAGGTATGTCTATTAATGTCTACCTTGTATTCATCAATGATTATATCATAACCCTTTATTATATTTCTAGCGATGGATAGAAAATATGGGCTTGTCTCGGCTAATGCACAATCTCTACAACGAGAACCAGAAGCTGAGATCCAAGAATGACCAGCTGAAACAACAAGTTACTGAGTTATCTTCTGCCACATTATCTGTTGCCTCCAAGAAACAACTTGAAGTCCAAATTGAAAGTCTTCAGACACAGTTTAAATCAGCTACAGATCTTAACCAAGAATTAACTTCCGATTTGGAGAAACGGACAGCTGAGCTCGGTAAGTTGAAGGTTGACTATGAATCGACATTGGCTGAAAAACTTAAGTCCTTGCAGCTAAAGGATGACAAAATAACTTCTCTACATACTTCCCTGCATTCAGTTAAAACTGAGGTATCCACCAAAGAAGCCGAACTGAAGACCTCCCAAATGACCTTGGTTGTCTATAAGGCTAACGAAGACACTCGCTACAAGGAAAGAGCCTCTATCATGATTAAATCTACGGAGTTCAACAGACCAATCGTGAAGTCGATCCTAGCAGCCTTCAATGCTGGAGCTGAAGGGGCAGTGCGACAATTGTGAGAGGAAAACTTCTTAGCTCGTGATCCCCCTCCCAACTTTTTGGATCACCGCAAACTTATTGATAACATGCCTCCTGATCTATTTCCTTAGCTAACCTTAGAATGATTTGCTCTCTTGGATTCAAATCCCTGTAAGGGGAACTGGGACTTTGTGATGGCAGTCTAGTAAACAAATGTAAAGTTGATCCTCCCTTCTCATTGTTAAACTTGTTCTTCCTTATGACGATTGTTTGTTTTGTTTGAATACATTGAATGTCACATGGTTGGCCACCATAAAACCTTACCCAACATATTATTGTGTTATTTATTTCGACCGTTCCATCATGACCGGGTGGTATATATCAACGCTGACAAATACCGTCCGATACTTCATAAGCTGATTGTGTCCCGTTCGATCTAGTGTAGTCCTATTGCACTATTCTCAATATCGACCGATTTGTTCTACTCGATTGATTTATACTTGTATTTATGCATGCCATCTTATATATTATACTTAACCAAATTTCATATGGTTTTATCATAGTGGATGTCACCTAACTTACCATTATAAACCTTTGGTCGACATGTTTGAATAGTATTTATCTCGGCCGATCTAATATGACCGACTGATTCATATTCACATTTATGAATCTCGTCCGGTATCTTTTAATCAATTCCCGTTTATCGACTAATGCCTCATACCCAACTTTTGCCTGGTCTATTATGCCTATTTGGGTTTGTTGTTTTATTAAACAAATAATCTAAACTCATAGTACCTGACCGATTTTTTTATATTCATCGGGCTCTCTTAAGAACTAAAATTATATCTAGGGAAACTTAGTCGCATTTTTCGAGGAAGATTACTCAACTCAACCTCTCTTTCTTGGGATTCATTCCCCTTTTTGGAATTTGATTTTATCCTTTAATGTCATTACCCATTTATGATGATTGGAATTTTGAGTACTTTTTCTTTTCCTATTTCTTCTGCTATCGTTATTTGGGGGTTTTAGCACAGGACCGAAAGGAAAACAAGGGTTTTAAGAAGTTCTCTTCCGCTTTCCAACTTTTCTCTTCATCCCTCTCGATTCATCTTCCTTCTACTGTTTCACCATGGCTACTTCCCCTCCTGCATGGTTCCTTTCATGTGCTTCTGATCTTACAGAGACAGAGGAGGTGGATTTGAAAGCGACTTATGGTTTTCCTCATTATATATTTCACCCTACTCCACTAGATAGTCCACATCTTCCTCCTTTAGGGTGTATATTTATCTTTCGAGAACAAGTCCTACAAGGTTTTCGATTCCCTCTTCATCCCTTTTTACCTGATGTTAGTGTATACTTTAATATTCCCCTCAACCAGCTTATCCCTCAATCTTTTTCTATTCTCATGGGTTTCATTGGAGTATCTAAACTGCTAGATTTTCCTTTATCCCCTCGTCTTTTTATCACTTCTTCGTTCCGCGTCAGATAGACATGGGTGTCTTCAAGTTTCAGTCTCGCCCTAAGGCTATTTTGTTTAACCGCATTCCCCCTCAAGGGGAATGGCGCCATAAATTTTTCAGTATGCGTCTCCGTTCTCCTCGTCCTTTTCCTATCCAATGGATATACAATTTACCTCCAGTTCCTAGTACCCATAATCTCCTCAGTGATCCCTCTGTTGCCTTTGCTTTATCTAAACTGAGGGGGGCAAAATTCAGCTTGCCACATTTAATTGTGGAGGGTTTGATGTTTCCTTTTGGGATAAGCAATATTGACACCCCCTTGGATGGCTCTTTCGGTACGCATAAACATTTTACCCTACGTCTACTGATTGGTATATGTTCTTTGTAATGGTGCTTAATTCCTGTGTTTCAGCTGATGCTCTTCTCTTGGGTTTCATGTACAAGAACCCTACTATGACTAAGTCCTTTGTGAATAATCTCGGAGAAGAGTGGCTGCGAACTCGACGAGCTAATCCTAATTCCTCTACCCTGGGCCTGCTGTCTAAAGAAGAGCAACAAGCAGAAGCTATTGCAGCCATGGAAGAGGAAGAAGAACAACCTTTTGTTGCCTTAATAAAAAAGCCAAAGCTTACTGAGAATGTACCCTTTGGTGATCTTTTTGGTACTTTTGTGCAAGCTCCTCTTGTTCCGACACCTATTTCTCTTGAGAGAGGTAAGGCACCAATGCCCCCTACCCATATTATCTCCAATCCTGCTCTTAGGATGATGAGACCTGCTCTGCTCATCCCCTCTACTTTTGCTATTGTTTCAGCTCCTTCTGCTTCTGTATCTGAGATGGCTGTTATTCCTTCTATGTCTTCTCAACCTCTTGCATTGGCCTTGCCTCCTTTGGCTTCTGGGCCACGAGCAAAATAAACACCTTGTCAAAGATCTTCTCCAGGTACCGGGCCCTCAGCAGTTCGTGTTTCAGCGATTGAGTCAGCACCCCTCGCATTGCCACCTTCTATCCCATCTAGTTCTTCTTCTGCTGCTCTTGTTTCTACTACTTCTTTCCCTTCTACTGCGTCTTCTTCCACTCTACTTCCTTCTTCCCCCATTCCCCCGCCTTTATTCAAACAGGCTATGGGTCTACCTTCTCAGTTGGGACAGACCTCTGATCCACTTAGTTATGGCTCCCTTCAATTACAAGGCCTATTGGCTGAATCTTGGCTACATGGCCAAGAACAATTAAGGGGCCTTAGTCTTCCCCATCGGGCCGATCACTACAGTCGTCAAGCGGTTGCTGTAAGTACTCTTAGTTATATGTTGTTAACTTCTTATCCCTATCTCTAACTGTGTCATTATTTTGTTTAGTTCCTTGCCTCAAGTCTTCACATAGATCAGCTACTTATGACTCGGGACCGGGAGAACGATAAACTAAAAGCTCAGATAGAGACCTTGAAAGCTACTTTACCTCCTTCTCATGATGACCTGACTCAATTGCAAGAGAAAGTGGTCTTGCGAAATCAACAACTAAGTGTATTGAGGCAAGAATTACAGGAATTGCAGCAATTATTGCAAGACAAAGAGCTTGCAAAGAGAACTTTGGAGCTACAGGTGGATCAATTACACTCTGGTCTTCGACTGGAAATTGCTTTAAAAGAGAAAGCTCTCTTAGACGCTTCTCATAAAAGCCTTGTTTTAGAGAAAGTAGAGAAGCTTCATAAGGTCTGTCTTTCTGAACAAGCTCAAGACCTAGCCTCTCATGATTTCACTATCCTATAGGAACAAGAGCAAAAAAAGGCTCAAGATGTCGAGCTGTCACTGCTCCAGAAGGAATTGGAACAACTCAAATTGGAGAAAGATGCTTTAAAAGATCAAAACACTAAACTACAAGCTGATTTTCAGAGTTATAAGGAGCAGGAGAAGAACCGATGGGAAGAGTGGCGCCTAGCTTATCTAAAGTCTCCGGCGTTTGTTCAAGAATATGTCCATCGAATGGTGGGTGCTTTAAATCATTCTGTGTCGAGAATTCTTCAACAACTGAGAGAGGGTGGTTATCTACCTAAGGAACCTCCTTCTTCCTTCATAAGCCGTCGCAGACTTAACAAAGAACTACCCACAGATTTGACAAGTCATTTTAAGTAAGCATGACTGTGTATTCAAAAAGATTGGTAATGAAAAAACTTGCATTGAAAAGATTGGTAACAAAAGGAATTGTAATTGAAAACTTTGTACTTAAGTAATTGCAACATTGAGGAAAGTTTTGATACTTACCTGTTTCCTTTTCCAGCCCATGTTAGCCTGAGATGACTCCCTTTGAAGTGTTTCCAAATGTTGGGTATAAGTGCCATTTTTTTCAAGAATTCCTTGTTTGAATTTTGAGATTAAGCTTTGTCTTAATAAACTTCTTTGCTGAGAACATCTTCTACAACCATATAACTTTAATCAGTAACAATTTCCATAATCTCCTTAAGTTTCACTCAGATAGGTGTGTGTCAAGTATGCTTCATACTCCAAAAGAATGAATAATCTCGAGCGATTTTATATAAGGAACTGTATAAAACTCCTGAGCTCCGAGCTGGGTATAATACTCCGGGCGATTTTAAATAAAGAGCTCCATGCAAACGGGCCTCCAGATAGGAAGTGTAACATATGTGTATATGCATAGAATTCCCCTCGAACCTTGGCTTCTTGACAATATAATCCTGGTTGATTAGGTTTTGTGATAGTTTAAAGTCTCCGGTTCCTCCCATGAAGGCTCGTCCGAGTTACTTCATGAGATTTCCTGATCGACTATATTCTATGATAGTTTAAAGTTTTCGGTTCCTCCCATGAAGACCCGTCCGAGTTACTTCGTGAGATTTCCCGATCGACTATGTTCTGTGATAGTTTAAAGTCTCCGGTTCCTCCCATGAAGACCCGTCCGAGTTACTTCATGAGATTTCCTGATCAACTATGTTCTGTGATAGTTTAAAGTCTCCGGTTCCTCCCATGAAGACCCGTCCGAGTTACTTCATGAGATTTCCTTATCGACTATGTTCTGGGATAGTTTAAAGTCTCCGGTTCCTCCAATGAAGACTCGTCCGAGTTACTTCGTGAGATTTCCCGATCGACTATGTTCTGTGATAGTTTAAAGTCTCCGGTTCCTCCCATGAAGGCCCGTCCAAGTTACTTCATGAGATTTCTCGATCAACTATGTTCTGTGATAGTTTAAAGTCTCCGATTCCTCCCACGAAGACCCATCCAAGTTACTTCGTGAGATTTCCCGATCGACTATGTTCTGTGATAGTTTAAAGTCTCCGGTTCCTCCCATGAAGACCTGTCCGAGTTACTTCATGAGATTTCTCGATCGACTATGTTCTGTGATAGTTTAAAGTCTCCGGTTCCTCCCATGAAGACCCATCCGAGTTACTTCATGAGATTTCCCGATTGACTATGTTCTGTGATAGTTTAAAGTCTCTGGTTCCTCCCATGAAGACCCCTCTGAGTTACTTCATGAGATTTTCCAATCGACTATGTTTTGTGATAGTTTAAAGTCTCCGGTTCCTCCCATGAAGACCCGTTCGAGTTACTTCATGAGATTTCCTGATCGACTATGTTCTTATGCAAAATTATAATGTTTGCACTGACCTTGTAATGGTTTTAAAACTTCTGGGTTTTTCTTAGGGGAGTTGAATAGGTCCTTAGGATTCCCCACTGTTGATCATTCAAATAGATTATAAAAGTTCTGCTGATAATTGTCAATCTGTGTGAACCACATTTATTTCTTTGGTGGTGTTTATCTTGCATTGTATTTATTGAAAGAAATAGAGTACATAAACTGTAAGCATACTTGTCCTCAGTTCACCGGGAACTTACTTCAAATAATTACGATTTGTTCCTTCAGATGTATTCTTGAGTGGTATGATCTTGTCAGGTTCGGTAAGGTTGTAAATGATTTGCACTCCAGGGACGTTTAAGAATTCTTCCTTTAGTATCCTGGAGATAATATGAACCTGATGCGAGCTTTTCCACCACTTTGTAAGGTCCTCCCCATTGTGGTGCCAACTTACTAACATCCCTGACAGGTTTAATACGCTTCCATACTAGATCTCCCACTTGAAAAAATCTGGGGATAACTCTTTTGTTATAATTTTGCCTCATTCGTTGTCGATATGAGGCGAGACGAGTTGCAGCTTTATCTCTAATTTCCTCTATCAGGTCCAGCTCCATGAGTCGTCGACCATCATTGTCTGCATCATATAATTGTTTTCTATCAGATTCTACTTCCACCTCAATGGGAATTATTGCTTCTCCTCCATAAACTAATTGAAAGGGAGTAATTCCTGTAGCTTCTCGAGGTGTAGTACGGTATGCCCAAAGAACGTTGGGTAACTCATCTACCCAGCTACCTCCAACATGATCCAGTTTGGTTTTTAAACCCCTTATAATTTCCCTATTGGTTACTTCCGCTTGACCATTACTTTGCGGATAAGCTACAGAGGTGAAGGCCTGAATAATACCATAACTTTTGCACTAATCTAAGATTCTATCCCCTTGAAATTGCCTTCCATTATCAGAGACTAATTTATGAGGAATGCCGAATCTGCATATGATATTTTTCCACAGAAATTTAATAACTACATCTTCGGTAATCCGGGCAAGTGGTTCTGCTTCTACCCATTTAGAAAAATAATCCACTGCTACCAATAAAAATCTTCTTTGTGCAATTGCCATAGGAAACGGGCCAACTATGTCCATACCCTATTGATCGAATGGACATGAGACTATAGAGGTCCTCAATAACTGTGTAGGATGATGTAAGATATTTTGATGTTTCTGACAAGAAATACAAGTTCTTACCAACTTGTTGGCATCCTCGTGTAGAGTAGGCCAGAAATATCCTGCTAGTAAAATTTTACGAGCCAGGGATCTTCCTCCTATATGACTACCACATGAGCCTTGATGAACCTCCTGTAAAATAAATTGTATATCTTCTGTGTCGATACACTTGAGCAGAGGTCTAGAAAAAGCTCTTTTATATAACTGTTCTCCTATCATAGTGTACTGAGCAGCTCTTTTCTTAAATATTCTTGCTTGTTCTGCATTACTTGGAAGAATACACTGTTGTAGATACAATATGATTTGGGCCCTCCAGTCGCCGTGTATCTCTGCATTAGCTTATCTTTTGATACAAGATATTAATAGAGTTTGCTCCACGGGCCGATCCAAATTCCATGGTGTTATAGCGGAGGCCAGCTTAGCTAATTCATCTGCTACCTGATTCTCAAATCGAGGAACTTTTTGTATATTTACTTCTTGAAACTGGGACTTCAACTTATCAAATGCCTCAGCATATAACTTGAGCCTGTCATTATTAATTTTAAAATTACTTGATAGTTGTTGGGCTGCTAATTAAGAGTCAGAATAGATGAGGACCCGAGCTGCTCCTATATGCCGAGCGGCTTGCAATCCAGCTATCAATGCTTCATATTCTGCCTCATTGTTAGTGGCTCTATAGTTTAATCTGATAGAAAGTTGGAGTCTGTCTTCCCTTGGAGATATGAGAAGAACACCAATTCCGCTACCTTGTCTGGTTGAGGAGCCATCCACATAAACTTTCCAAATATTTTCTTCCTCAGGGCCTTGAACTTCTATAATGAAATATGCTAGAGCTTGTGCCTTGATGGCCGAGCGGGGTTGATATTGTATGTCATATTCACCAAGTTCAGTCATCCATTTAATCAGCCGACCTGATGCCTCTGGGTTGAGTAGCACCCGTCCGAGGGTACTATTGGTCAATACAACAATTTCATGTGTTAAGAAATATGGGCGCAACCTCCGAGCAGTCAACACTAATGCATAAGCCAATTTTTCTAGTGTAGTATATCTACACTCAGCTCCTTTTAATAAATGGCTAGAGAAATATACAGGTTGTTGTTCCTTCCCTTCTTGTCTAACTAATACAGAGCCTACAACATTTTCATTAGCTGGCAAATATACCCAGAGGGTCTCTCCTACTATACAGGAAGAGTAGACAAGTAATCTTTTAATTCTTGGAAGGCCTTATCACGTTCCTCGTTCCACTGAAATTTGTTTGCCTTCCAGAGTATTTTAAAGAAATGAAAGCTACGATCGGTCGAACTGGAAATGAACCTAGACAAGGCTGTAATCCGGCCAGTAAGTCTTTGAGCCTCCCTCATGTTATGAGGAGGCTCCATGTTCTGAAGCGCCTTGACTTTGCTCGGGTTGGCCTCTATTCCTCGCTCGGACACCATATATCCCAAGAATTTCCCCCTTTTGCTCCAAATAAACATTTGCTCGGGTTCAGCTTGAGCCCATATTGCCTCAATGTCTTGCAAGTCTCCTCTACATCCCTGCACAGATCAACAGCTTAAAGAGACTTAATTAAAATATCATCAACATATACTTCCATATTTCTTCCAATCTGCTTCTGGAAGACCTTATTCATAAGCCTCTGATAAGTTGCTCCTGCATTTTTCAGTCTGAAGGGCATAACATTATAACAATAAGTACCTTCAAATGTTATAAAACTGACCTTTTCTTGATCCTCTTTAGCTAGGGGGACCTGATGATAGCCTTGATAAGCATCTAGCATAGAGATGTACTCACACCCAACAGTGGAGTCTACCAGTTGATCGATCTTGGGTAATAGATAATAATCTTTTGGGCAAGCCTTGTTGAAATCCCGGAAATCAATGCATACTCGCCATTTGTTTCCTGGCTTAGAGACTAGAACCACATGAGCTAACCAGCTAGGAAATTGTACCTCCCTGATGTAACCAGCCTCCATGAGTTTAGTTATTTCTTCCTTGATGATTTGGTTCTGCTCCGTCCTAAAATTTCTTTTCCTTTGCATGACCGGGCGGGCACTGAGAAGACATGTAAAGAATGCTCCATGATTGTAGGAGAAACGCCCGAGACCTCTTTGGGCGTCCAGGCAAATACATCATTATTCTTCTTTATGCATTGTACCAGTTCGGGTTTCAGAGTGGGGTCAAGATCAGCCGCAACATAAGTAGTAGCTTTAGGTCGCCCGGTCTGAATCTGGACTTCTTCCTTCTCTTCATAAACCAGCACGGGTGTCTTTTCCTGGATGGCATTAACTTCCATTTTTTGAATTTTTCGGGCAGCATTAGCTTCAGCCCGAACGATCTCTACATAACATTTTCTAGTTGTCTTCTGATCACCTCGTACTTCTCCGACCTGATCATCAACAGGAAATTTAATTTTTTGACAGAAAGTAGAAACGACCGCCCTAAACTCATTTAAGGTCGGTCGACCCAGTATCACATTATAAGAAGACAGGGCATCCACCACCATAAAATAAGATCTTCTTGTTCTCGTTAGGGGCTCCTCCCCTAGAGATATGACCAGCTTTATTTGACCAAGCGGTTGCACTTCATTACCCGTGAATCCATATAAAGGAGTTACCATCTGTTGAAGTTCACTCGGGTCGATCTGTAATTGATCAAAGGCCTTCTTAAAGATAATATTGATAGAACTACCAGTGTCAATAAAGCTACGAGAAATAGTATAATTGGATATCACGGCCTTGATTATTAATGCATCATCATGAGGTATTTCTACCCCCTCCAGATCTCTAGGTCCAAAACTTATCTCTGGACCAGTTGCTCGTTCCATACTGCATCCTACAACATGAATCTCAAGTCTTCGTGCATGTGCTTTTCTGGCTCTGTTAGAATCTCCATCGGTGGGCCCACCTGCGATCATATTAATATTACCCCCGGCGACATTACTCCTATTTTCTTCTTGTCGGGTTGTCATGGCTTCAGAAGGAGCCTTTTCCGACACCTGGCTTGTACTGGGCGGGGTAGGCAATGTCTCCTGCCGAGGTTCGACCGGGCGGTATTCCAATTTAAGCGGGCTTTGCTACCTGGGGTACTGCTGCCGATAATAGCTTTGCCTTTGGTAGCGCTCCCTGTTTGCTCTTTTATTTCTTAAAACAAAACAATTTTCAGTATGGTGACTGTTAGTTTTGTGATAAGTGCACCATCTTCTTGGTGCCTCTGGCTGTATCTCCACATGCTGTACTGCTTGCGGGCGATATTCTGGATGACGATGAGGTGGATGAACTGCCCGAGGTCCTCTAGGTGGAGGAACAGGAGTAGGAGCCTTTTCCTTAATCGGGATAGGAGAAGAAGTAGTGCCCTCTTTTCTACAGGCGGCTTGAGCTTCCTCAACATTAATAAACTCAGTGGCTCGTTCAATTAAGGAGTCAAAATTGGCAGGAGGATTTCTTACCAGATCTTTAAAGAAATCATTATCATTTAAACCCTGAGAGAAAGCGCTCACTAAGATTTCAGTAGTAGCATTGGGTACATCGATAGCTACCTGATTGAACCTTTTGATGTAGGCTCGGATGGACTCTTTGGATGCTTGCTTAATTGAAAATAGACTCCAAGGAGTCTTATGATACCTTTTGTTGCTAGAAAAGTGATGTAGAAAAACTTTCTTGAAGTCCTTGAATTTTCGGATAGACTTTTCTAGCAGTCTCTTGAACCAGCGTTGTGCGGCTCCTCCGAGGGTAGTAATAAACATCCGACATTTAACCCCATCAGAGAATTGTTGTAATAATGCTACATTCTCAAATTTCAATAGATGATCCTCTGGATCTGTGGTTCCAGTGTATTCGCCGATCTGAAGATTTTGATACCGCTTAGGAAGCGGATCATCTAGTACACTTTGAGAGAATGGGGAGATGACTTCTTCTGGTGAGCTTTCACTAGTTATCAGTTTAATCTTATGCTTTTCTTTGTCTGGTGCTTCGCCAGAAGATTCTTGGAACACGGGCCTTCGACCTCCCTGCTCCATGGGAGTGCGAAGAAAGGCTTGTGGTCGTCTTGTAGGAGAAACTGCAACTGGAGGAAAATACGCATGTTCTTCTTCTTCTAGTTCTTTTCCCTTCCGGTGCTCAGTAGTTGAAATTGTTGGATTATGAGCTGTTGGCAGGGTAGCTCCAGTATGCGCTTGAAGTTGTTGTTGTTGTTGTTGCAAGGCTTTTTGTACATGAGAATTAATGAGGAAATCCATATCCTCACGGCTAATGGTGAGTAGATTTGATTTTTCGGCCTCTTCCATATTGTAGTCTTAGATTCAGGTGAAGTTCCCACAGACGGTGTCAAATTTGATCCTATCCAAGAAGCTGGATAAGACGGAGAGCCGGGAGAAAAAACCTACCACTGGTGAAGAGTAATACCTGTAGAACACCGATCCGAGAAACCCAAAGCGGATTGGGAAGAATAGAGTCACCGAATACCCTCCTTGCGCGAAGATACGATGACGAGAGAGAAATCTGACCGAAGAGAACCCAGATTCGGAGCTTCCAAGACTTCCTGCGCACAAGAGACCAACCAACACTATCATCAGTGACCCAAGACCGGGGTGGAATCCCTGGCTAGGCCCTCCGACGCTCAAGTTAGTGATCTCCCTTGGTGTGTAAGAAGGAAGAAGAAGATGAACAGTAACTGGAAATTAGGGTTATGAGTGTGCGCAATGATATGAACTTACCTTCCCAACGGAGAGGATTCCCTTTTTTATACCACTTCATATAACCTCTGTAGTCATGAAGTGGACCCCGGTTTGTTAAAGTTTGTTATGGGATGACGTAAGCTGCGTAGTCATGGTAAATGACTTTTAAGAAATCTTTTTTGTACCCCAGATGTACCTTCTTTGTCGTCTAGTACCTGTAAAATGGTCTAAAGGCACATTTCCCGTCAAATATATAACACCTGTTATATAATCACATACTGCAAATATCTTCCTGCACTGCTTTATTTGAAATATTACTTCTCTTTTGTTTAACAAGTTCTTTTAAAGTATTTCTACCTTTCCTACTTGCCCCTCCTGGTTTTACTACATCATAGATAACTTAATATACTAATGTTCCTTGTATTGATCGGGGCTGCGCTTAATTAGGTTTGATCAATTATTATTACTTCTCATGAGGCTCCTTGGGCAATGCCCGTTCGTGCTTCTCTATGTTTATTATCCCAGCTGGCACTGGGCTATATCTCATTAAGTATGTAATTTTTATCAAGTATCTTTTCAAGGTATTATTCAGCCTGACCGATGTTTGGCTTTCCTCCTTAAAGGTATATCTCGATCAATATTAGCTTACCTCCTTCGAGGTATATCCCGGTCGATATTAGCCTACCTCCTTTGAGGTATATGCTGATCGATATGGGCCTATCTCCTTAGAGGCATATCTCAGCCGATATTGGCCTTCCTTCCTGAAGGTAGGTCTCACTCGATATTGGTCTACCTCCTTTGAGGTATATGCTGATCGATATGGGTTTGCCTCCTTGGAGGCATATCCCCGCCGATATTGGTCTTCCTTACTGAAGGTATGTCTCGCTAGATATTGGTCTACCTCCTTTGAGGTATATGCTGATCGATATGGGTCTGCCTCCTTGGAGGCATATCCCGACCGATATTGGCCTTCCTTCCTGAAGGTATGTCTCGCTCGATATTGGTCTATCTCTTTTGAGGTATATGCTGATCGATATGGGTCTGCCTCCTTGGAGGCATATCCCGGTCGATATTGGCCTTCCTTTCTGAAGGTATGTCTCACTCGATATTGGTCTACCTCTTTTGAGGTATATGCTGATCGATATGGGTCTGCCTCCTTGGAGGCATATCCAGACCGATATTGGCCTTCCTTTCTGAAGGTATGTCTCGCTCGATATTGGTCTACCTCCTTTGAAGTATATCCCGGCTGGTATCAGCCTACCTCCTTTGAGGTATATCTTGATCGGTACTGGCCTGTTTATTTGGAGGTATATCCCGGCCGATATTGATCTATCTTCTCCATTTGGTTATCTCCTTTCCCTTCCTCATCGGAGATCCATGAAACCTAACCCATATCAGAGTGTAAGAGGCTTCTCTGCCTTCAACAAAGGAGATTTTCTTTTAGTGCTTTCATTGATATTGGATTAACAACCACCTAGGTTATAGCCAAGTAAATCTGGTGCTTTGTCTTTAAGTTGTTATTTTTATTTATTATTATAGTTGCTTTTAATTAGAGTTGAAAGAATGAAAAAGATTTTTATTTATTTTTTCAAGCAATTCACTCCCTCAAGCCGGCCACCAAGGGTCCTAACATAAGAAGTTGTTGTTTCATGTCTGATTCCATGTTTAGCACACAATTCAGTGAACAATGAAGCATATTCACCACCTTGGTTACTTTGAACCACCTTAATCTTCTTATTAAGTTGGTTTTCAATCTCATTCTTATAGAGACCAAATTTCACTCTAACTTCATCCTTACTTTTGAGAAGATACACATAGCAGTATTTTATGTTATCATCTATAAAAGTGATGAAGTACTTATTCCCACCACATGTTAGTGTATCTTTTATGCCGTACACGATGGTATGGATTATGTCAAGTGGTTCATTGTTTCTTTCAACATGTTGAAAGGATAACCTTATTATTTTTACTTTAACACAAATTTCACACTTATGTTTCAGGTCAAGGAGAAATGTAGGTATGCTTTGTATGTTAATTAATTTACACAACACATCATAGTTAATATGTCCTAGTCTACCATGCCACAAACATAAAGACTCAAGTATATAAATAGAAAAGTTTACAATTTTATTAACCTTAGGCGTAATCGTCATTACACTGAGCTTAAATAGCCCATCGTTTACATAAACCTTTCCTAAAAATATTCTATTTTTGCACAGAACAACTCTGTACGACTTAAAAATAAGGAGGAAGTCATGCTTGCTTAGAAGTGATCCAGACATTAGATTCTTCCGAATCTTTGGAACATATATCATATTGTTGAGAGTCAACTCCTTGCCCAAGGTCAACTTCATCACCACTTTTATGTAGCCCATGATATCTGAGGTTGCTGATTTCTCCATGAATAATTTCTCTCTATCTTTGATTTCTTCAAAGTTGTAGAGCAACTCCTTGTTGCAGTAGATATGTCTGGTGGCTCCAATATTGATCCACCATTGTCGCGGGTTTGAACCCATCAGGTTCAATTCAGAGACCATGGCGCAGAGGTTATCTATTTATGGTCCCTCATTTAGGTTGGCCATAGTTGAAGAACTTCATAGAGAATTTTTTACTTATGCCTTCTCTGGGTCCCATCTTAGAAGCTTTGAGGTTCTTTCATTTTGATCTTTAACTGTGCTCGATCATGTTGACTTTCATGGTAGCATGAGAAAATAACTTTCTCTTGGAACTCTTGTTGTCTTCTTTAATTTGAAATCTAACAATGAGTTCTTCCATGTTCATCTCCTTCTGCTTGTGCTTCAAGTAGTTTTTAAAGTCCTTTCTACCAGGAGGCAGCTTCTCAATGATAGTAGCCACTTAGAAGATTTCACTTAGAATTATACCTTTCAAGTGGATATCATGTAGGATCACTTGAAGCTTTTAGACTTGGCTGATCACCATTTTTGAGTCAACCATCTTGTAGTCTAGGAATCCCCCCCCCCCCCCCAATGAATTTTTTGGACCCTACAGCCTATGTTTTGTACTTCTTGTCCAAGTACTCCCACAACTCCTTAGCCATTCTCTTCATGCCATACACAATGTATAATGAGTTGGCAAGGTAGTTGAGTATATAGTGTAGGTCCCGAATGGCCGACATGAGCGGGGTGAATTACCCTATTAAGAAATTTAAGACTTTCTTTTTCTTTCTCATTTTAGCAAAGACAACACACATTAGTTAAATACAAGTTAATCAAATAAACATAAAAAGAATAGTAAGAGACAAGACCGATTGACTTGGTTTGCAATCAGAAGATTGCTAGTCCAAGACTTTGAAAGCTCTACTGAGATTCTCCTTCTGACAGAGTAGCTTCTTACAACAATTTATAGGATCGAAAGAGCTAAAGGGAGGGGGGAATGAATAGCGCTCATGGCTTTCATATTTTCGAAAAACACTAGCATAAAGAGTAAGTGCAACGGAATAAAGAAAGAGACAAAAAGACAACACTAACACGATCAAGTTTTACTTTGTTCGGAGCCTTTGGTTACTCCTACTCCAAGGCCCACATGTGAGAGTGCTTTCGTTAGGCAATCACTAATTTATTCAGAAAGTTACTAAGACAAATTACACTTCAAGTATAGGTAACTTTGAAATTAAATAATACCAATGACTTAGAAGCGAATCTTTATCATAGTTGTCGTCAGAGTAGTTTTTGGGAGTCGTAGAAACCTTTTCTAAGCAACACACAAGAGCAAAAGATGTTTGAGATGATGTGTTGAAGTTGATAATGGAAGCCTCCTTTTATAGTCCCATCCTGGCACCTGGATCCCCTCCCAGGCACCTGGACTGTGCAAACGTGGTGAGCTCTCCTCAAAACTTTATCCTCGAAGTTTATCCACATTTAGGCGACCCGACCCCCTCCAAGCGCCTGGGCCGCTGATGTGGGTCAGCCAGTCATTGCGGTCCAACTCAGCATGTCGATGGGTTTTGGCCATCCAGGCGCTTGGAGCAACTATGAGCACCTAGACTTCCTGAGTGCCTGGCCAGGCACCCTCCTAGGGGCGCTCTGCTGCAAAGCTTGCACGACTAGAGCAACTTCAGGCGTTCTGAGTTTGGCCGCTCGAACCACCTTTTTTCATGTCCTTCTTTCTATGAAATAAGGTTAGTCCAATTAATAATATATAAAGAATATTAAGATCTTGACAACCTTCGGACCATCCGACCCTGACTTTGAGTTTCGTTGAAACTCTAAGTCAGACTGACTCCTACTATTCCCTCTTCGGGGAGCGTGTCCTCACCTACTATTCTCAGGAGAGATTATCTTTTTCCAGATTGATCCTCCAGATCATTTGGACTTTTGCGTAGTGTTCAAGACATTAGGACTTTATGCTGGATGTCTGATCCCCAACCCGTCTAGTCTTCCTCTTGGTGTCCACGACTCCCAGGACTTTCACCTAGTGCCCTCGATCCTAGGATTTCACCCAACGACCTCGACTAACCAAGACATTGCCTAGTCCCCTAGACTAAGACTTCATTGTCTAACCGTAGCTAGAACTTTCCCTTTGCCTAAGATCACTTAGGATTCTCCTGCACACTCAATTCAACTTGTTAGAACAATAGTAACACAAACTTAGAATCCTTTGCCATTATCAAAACTCAAGTTCAATCATTTGGTGCTCTCTGCACTAATAATCTTCTCCTTTTTATTATAGCAACATAGTTTATAGTTAAGTTAAATAAATAGATAACAAGTAAGAATGAGTAAGTATTTTCACAAGTAAAGAAATTTTTTTTCCAAAAACTAAGTTTCTAAGTTTTGAAATATAACTAAGAATTCTTTAAGAGTTCAAAAACTACCCCTGAAATACAACACTTTCTTAGCAAAGAAACTTAGTTAGTAAAAGTTTAATTTTTCTTTTAAAATATTTAGGTAAACACTTAGCTAAACATACTTAGCTAAAAATACTTTTTTTTTTCAAAATACTTGCTTTTTTAAAAATAGTTAAATTTACTTTAAACTTTATTTTTTCAAGTATAGTTTAACTTGTTCTTTTTTTGGAACAAATACTTAACTTCCTTTCTAAAGAATACTTAACTTATTTTTAAAAAATACTTTAACTTTTAGAAAAATACTTAAACTTGTTTTTTAAATATACTTTAACTCTGAAAAAAAACTTAACTTTTAAGAAGTACTTTATTTTTTAAAAAATTAACTTACTTTCTGAAAAGTACTTAACTTGCTTTTTGAAAAAAAATACTTTAACTCTGAAAAAGAACTTGACTTCAAAGAAGTACTTTATTTTTAAAAGAATTTAACTTACTTTCTGAAAAGTACTTAACATGTTTTTTGAAAAATACTTTAACTTTGAAAAATAACTTAACTTTGAAGAAGTACTTTATTTTCAAAATAATTAACTTACTTTATGAAAATTATTTAACTTACTTTCTGAAATGTACTAACTTGCTTTTTAAAAAACACTTTAACTTTGAAAAAATGGTATACTTAACTTCCTTTTTGAAAAATATTTTAACTTTGAAAAAATATTTAACTTAACTCTTTTTACTCCCCTTTTGATATATATAAAAAAATAGAGAAAAGAAGCTATTAATTTAAAAATAAAACTAACTTAAAAAATTATTTTTAATCTCCCCCTTGATTAATGCTTTAAAAACTTTTTATGTAAGTGTTTTAAGTTTGAGGGAAAAGTGAATGATTTTTATCCTAGAGTCTAAGCATGTAAAGATCAGAGTAAAGATAATTTTTAAAAAATAAAAATAGTCATCTATTTTCCTTAAAAGAAATGTCTAACTATTAGTTACTAGCTATTTACCATAAGGTAGTAGCATTTACTTGGTTAGTCAAGTTAAGTACGTGATCCAGTTAGATTTACTAAACAGGATGACTTAATTTGATCAATTTAAATTGGTATTTATAACCCAGACTTATATTGATATTCAAATATAAGTATTCTGAAGTCTAGGTAATACCCTATATATCTCATACCATTCTAAGTATTTTTTTTATATACAAGCAAGGTATTCTTAGTGTGCTTGTGAGATGCTCTGGCTGAAATATATGGGTACATGCTTTTTAGGGGGGAAAACCTACGCTAAGTCCAATCTTTGAAATTACTAGTAAAATTGAAAGTTTTGAAGAAAACAAAATAATTTATCTTAGAATTTTAAAACAAAGCTGATTTTAAGTTTATAAGGCTTTTGAAGAGATAATATAATTTTGAAAACCCATAATTTTTTTAAAATGCAAAATAATAAAAAGAATGATTTTGAGAAGTTTAGAATTTATTCAACTAAGCACATACCTAATTATCTTCTAAGTATACTGGACTTGAGTTCAGGTAAGGTATAAAAATGTCTGCTAGGTTTAACTTGGATTTAATATAGTCAAGTACAATATCACCTCTAGCTATATGATCTCTTGCATAGCACAGATGGGGAGTACATGGTTTTGTGGCTGAAAGGTCCAGGGGTCGATCCCCGGGGTGTCACTGCCTGGGGTTAACGTCTCCGTTATGCACTTTCCACCTGTGTACCTACATTTACCTCCCTCCATATCCGTGGGACCGGCTCTAGGGGGGCCACTGATGTGGCGGTTCCACATTTTTTTTTTCTAGCTATATGATCCCTTACAAAATGGTACTTAACCTCTATATGTTTAGTCTTTGAGTGGTATATTAAACTTTTAGTTAAATTGATTGAGTTTATGTTATTAATTAAAATTTTTATATTTTTATATTTTAATTAATAATCTTTTAAAGTGTTCATCATCTATAAGAGTTGAGACACACGTTCCCTCACAGTTATATACTCTGCTTCAGTAATGGATAAGGCAACACAGTGTTGCTTTCTAGTAGACCAGCTTACTAGGTACTGACTTAGAAGTTGGTAGCTTCTACTTGTACTTTTTTATCTAGTTTGCACCTAGCATAGTCTAAGTCAGAATATCCAACTAAGTCAAATGTGTTAGTTCTAGGATACCAAAGTTTTACACTTAGTGCCCCCTTAACGTATCTAAGTATTCTTTTTTACATTAGTTAAGTATGATTCTTTTTCACATGATTGGTACCTAGCACACATACCAACTGTAAATAAAATATCAGGTCGACTTACAGTTAAGTATAATAGACTTCCTATTGAACTTCTGTAATATTTTAAGTATACTAGTTTGTCTTCTAAGTCAGAGACAATGTTTATATTAGTTACCATTAGGGTATTAATATTTTTAGAATTCTCCATTCCAAACTTTTTAATTAACTCTTTAGTGTTATTTTTTTTTAAAAAAACATCAATTTCCTCTTTTGTTTGTTTTATCTATAAACCAAAGAAAAAAATTAAGTTCTCCCACTAGGCTCATTTCAAATTCATTTTCCATTAATTTAATAAACTCTTTTAAAAATTTAATATTTGTTGAGCCAAAGATTATGCCATCTACATAAATTTGAGCTATGAAAATATTTTTTTCTAAGGTTTTAACAAATAAGGTTTGGTCTATTTGACTTTGGTTAAATCCTTTAGATATTAGGTATGTTGTAGTCATTCATACCAAGCTCTAAGTGCTTGTTTTAATCTATATAAAGCTTTCTTTAACCTAAGAACATGGTTTGGGCAACCTAAGTCTTCAAATCATGGGGGTTGATTTACATAAACCTCTTCTTTGATGAATTCATTAAGGAAATTAGATTTTACGTCCATTTGATATAACTTAAATCCCTTATGTGTTGCATAAGTTAGAAGCATCCTAATAGATTTAAGTTTGACTACAGGTGCATATGTTTCATCATTATCTAACCCTTCTACTTTGTTGAACCCCTTAGCTACTAGTCTAGCCTTATTTCTTACTATTTCACCTTTATCATCTAGTTTATTTCTAAAGACCCACTTAGTATCCTTTATCAATAGGGAACCTTATAAGCTTTATGATGATTGATTTTATCTTCATTTTAGATTAAGATCTAAAGATTGATTTATATTTGAGTTACACTAAGATTTCACAGTTAGTCAATTAAACATCCATTGTGATAATTAGCTTCCAAACTTTGGTGAGGCATTAGGCTTTCTTGGATATTGGAGCAACAACCACTTTTAGACAAAGTATTTTAAAGAAATTGACTATTTAATCTTCTTTCTAAGAATCCTAGGTCTAACTAATCAAGTGTCGATCAAGTCTAAGTTTTTATCTATCCTAATCTAAGCATGTATAAGGAAAGCGGTAAAGCAAACATCAAACAAATCTATCTAATAATGAAGATGGTCTTTCTATTGGCTCCCCCTGAATCATAGTCTCAATAAGGTTTATCAAGGTAATAGATTTGATCCTTGGGAATCCAATATTAATCAAGTCTAACTTGATTAGTTAAGTTGGACTTGGGGACTCATGTTTGGACTACTTTTATATTGGTTCGATTCACTAAAGATAGGTAATATTTTAATTTATGTTTAGCCTTATATCTGAATCCGGATCGATTGTATACGACTCTTTATTTTTCAAGAATCAGATTAAGATTCTTGGAACCCAAGATGAACCATTCCAATGTGCCCTTTAGTTCCTTGATTTGACTTTTCAAGCTAAAATTTTCTTCCTCAAGTTGTTGGACTTGAGTTGAAGTTCCAGTTTAAACAAGCTCAGTCAAGGGACTTAGGTTAGTCACTTCCTTAAGGGTTGTTACCTCCTTTTAGAGTGACTTGACCCAGATGTTGGATTTAGCTAGCTTACGCATTAGATAGTTTATCAAGTTATCTAATTTATTTACTTGAGAGGAACTTATAGTGTTGTTAGGCCATTCGAAAATGGATCCAGATCCGTGGCTTCTCTCAAACTCAACTTCTGATTCACTCTCTGTTTCAAACTCGACGACTTGTTCTTGGGTCAGGAGCACAAGGAAACTTGTTTGTTCAAGATCTTTGTCGGAGTCTTCTGATAAAGATTCATCCCATGTTGCTTGTAGCACCTTCTTTCGTTGCTTCTTCATTTCCTTCCGGTTT
Source organism: Zingiber officinale (assembly GCF_018446385.1). Lineage (NCBI taxonomy): Eukaryota > Viridiplantae > Streptophyta > Magnoliopsida > Zingiberales > Zingiberaceae > Zingiber > Zingiber officinale. The sequence continues at coordinate 39,830,505 of NC_056005.1, read as the reverse complement.
GGACAGTTCACCTTGATATGTCCCTTCTTGTTGCAACCATAACATGTGACTTCGGACTTGGCCTTTGTGTTGAGGTTTGGGCTTGATGGTTTCATCTTTGATTGAATCACTTTCTTGATCTCATATTTTATGAAACCATTTTTATTCTTGTACAGTTTTCATACCAGGTTCATGACATCAGTGTTGATTTCATTGTCATCTTTTGAGCCTGATTCTTCTTCGAACCTGGGTTCAGTCCGACACCTAGTTTTTGGTTCCCGAGTTTTGCTTATACCTACAATCAAAGCAATACTTTTCTCGACCGATAATGCATTAGTCTATTCATGAAGTTTGAATTCTAAAAATAACTCATCTAATTTAATTACCGAAAGATCCTTAGAGACTTTGTAGGCATTTACCATGGATGCCCACAAAGTATTCCTCAGAAAGACATTAAGAACATACCTAATAATGTCGCGATTTTCCATTTGCCATTCAATTATGTGGAGCCCGTTGAGAAGGTCTTGGATGTGTGCATGTCACTGGCTCGTCGTCTCACCTTTCTGTATTTTTAGATTATATAATTTATTAAAAATTAGGTATCTTTTACTTACCATAGTACCGGGCATCCCTTCGTGCAGTTAGATCAGTTTCTCCCATAAGTCCTTTGTGGTTAAGAATGGGCCAACTCGGTTCAAGTCTTGATGAGTCTATATTGCAGAGTTTGAGTAGCTTTTACGTCAACCTCAATTTTCTTCATTATGCTTTGGTCCCAGTTTTTACATGATACTAGTTTTCCAATGTTGTTGTGTAACGACCCACCTTCTGGGTACTAGGCTGTAAGGCCGATCGCTACAGTTATGCTATGCTATACTGCGCGGAAAGCTGGGCTAATTAAAATTTTACTCTACTAATGATGGATACAACTGATAAGAAAGGTCTAAAGACCTTCTTTGCTGGTATACATATGCTAAGGAGGGGAAACTGAACATCCTAACTGAGCTAGGGACTAGAAACTGAACTTCCCAACTACCTACTGACCTGCCGATCGATCCGCAGATCGATCGAAGCTGGGGAACATTCTGTTCCCAACTGGATCGGTCGGCAGACCGATCCAGGTGTGGCTGGATCGGTCGGCAGACCGATCCAGGTATGTCTGGATCGGTCGGTTGACCGATCTAGGCACCCGAAACACCTGGAACTCGCTACTGTGTCGTGCTGGATCGGTCGGCTGACCGATCCAGGAGGATACAGTAGCATACTGTATCTGTCTGGATCGGTCGGCTGACCGATCCAGCAGCACAATCTACACTCTGATCGGTCTGTAGACCGATCAGAGTTCTGATTTCAGCCCTGAACTCTGATTTCAGCACTTTGGTGTGCCAAAATCTCACACAACAATTCTAAAATCAATGGAAATACATTCTAACAACTATTAACCAGCATTCTAACATAATTACTAACAAACTAAACCTGGCATACTACATAGTGCATGGTTTACTATTTCATAACACTTAATAACCAAAACTGAATAATGAAACTAAAAACGCAAAGTGCTAATACTGAAGTAAAACTGTTTAGATCCCAAAGATCTTTATTCCAACTCCTGCCCACACACATCTTGATAGCATTGCCCTCCAGCCTCCGCTACTGATCCACTTTTCCCTTACCTTTATCTGCAGCATAAGAAAAGTAGTATCTATAAGCTAAAAAGCTTAGTAAGAAACCATCTACCTCACAAAACATGCAACGATGCAAATATGATTTTAAATCATGCTGTTTAAAACATATGCTGGGTATACTGAATAAACTAAGCATGGCATGGCATATAAGCATACAATCATGGCATATCTAAAGCTGAACCTAAAGTCATCATGCATATTCACAGGGAAAAACTAAGCTGCTACTAAGAACTGAGCTACGCTAATACTGATCTACTGCTAGAACTGTACTGAATTCACGAACTAATTTCTGAAAGGTTGAAAACCATATACATATAGTAAGTGAAACTACTAAACATGCTGCTGAGGGCCCGGCAACTGTACGTGCTATGCGCGCCTCTCTAACTAGACCCGGGGTTGCAAGTCCCGAATTTAGTAGAGCTACTAGGTTATCTAAACCTAGGGACCGACTATGGGAGCCCAGCCCAATGGATATCTAATCCAGTACAGTGCCAACTGAAAAGTAAAATACTGAGTATAGCTAAACTGTTCTAAATTGCTGTTTCTAGGTTATTTGAACCTAGAGCTAGGTTGTCTGAACCTAGAGGCGACTGTGGGAGCCCACCCATTGGACCGTAGTCCCATATAAGCTAGAATAAACTGATTTACTAATTTAGATGCTTCTAATGCATTCAACTGTGCTAATAAAAATGCCTAAGTTGCATTCTTTTCTAATCTGGTTATTTAATCGAACACCTAGTGTGCTTTAACTCTCCTCTCTATTAGGAAGACTACCTTTAGGCACCCAACAACATCTAAACCTCCAACTGAAGGAGAAAAGATGTGTCCGGCCCATCTAAAGGTACTCACTAAATCCCTAAACCTGCGAGGAGGGTTAAATACACCCTATGTGTCGAAAACATACGCATATAACTAAACTAATGCACAGGAAATCACACGGTAGCTATTATACTGCAGGTGAGGGGTTTCTTACATCCTGTTCGTAATTTCTTATGATTCTATTGCTAGAATTCCGGTGGAGATGATCTTCTCGATGATCCGCTCACGTCTTTGCGTTCCTATCACGGAGAAGAACCTTTTTCGTGTTGGAGTCGTCGTCGGAAGATGAACCTAGGGACCTTGGGGCTAGGGCGCCGAGAGAGAAGGAGAGGCGGCGGTGAGGTTTCGGTGGTGAGGGTTGAGAAGGTGTCGAACCCAAAAATAAACCAAAACCTACTTAAGTTTTTAATTTATATTAAGTGGATTATTGAACCCAACTCTAATATAAATATAATTGGTTCCTCTTTCTTTCAGCACGGCCCTGCTGGGTTCACCGGTTACTAAGGCTAACTAAAGGTTTAGCGGACCCGAGAGGTCCCGGGTTCGATTCCCGCTTAAACCATTTTGCTTATTTAATTACTTTTGCTACTTCCACTACTCGGAAAATTCCGGAAAAATATCTAAAAATTCCAGAAAAATCATAGAATAATTCTAATGCAAGTTTGAGAATTTTCAGGCGTTACATGTTGAGTGATAGTGAGAAGTCGATTTGGATGATGATCCACATTTCGACTTACGTCTTCATGTGGTAGTCCATCTGGCCTTTCCAATAATCAAAGTCTTCATTGGAGAAAAGAGGCGAGCGAGTGGTACTATAGCCTTCTTGGTGGGCCATTGATAGAAAAACCTCATGCACAGAAAAAATAATGAATGTTCCAAAATTAGGTCTTGGATTAGTAATACGGGAAGAAAAAAAGCTAAAGAACTCTAGAGGTGTTGCGCCAACTTTGAGAAATAATAAACTCGATCGAGAAAATTTATCGGAAGGGGTGAAGGCACCGATTCTGATTGACTCTAAAAAAATACCATGAAATAATTGCTTGAACGGTGGTTTTATAGATTCAAAGCGGTCCTGCTCTAATGCCAATTGTAGGATCAAAAGTGCTAGAGGCGGGGGTGAATTCTACTTGTGGCTTTCATGTTTTTGGAAAACACTCATGTAAAGAGTAAGTATAGTGGAATAAAGAAAGAGATGAAAAGACAATGCTAACACAACCAAGTTTAATTTGATTTGGAGCCTGTGGTGACTCTTACTCCAAGGTCTATACGTGAGAGTTCTTTCGTTGGAGAATCACTAATTAATTTAGAAAGTTACAAAGATAAATTACACTTCAAGTATAAGTAACTTTGAAATTAAATAATACTTACGACTTAGAAGCAGAACTTTACTGTAGTCGTCGTCGGAGCAACTTTTGGGCATTATAGAGACCTTTTTTTAGCAGCATGCAAGAGCGGAAGATGCTTGAAATGATGTATTGAAACTGTTGGTCGAAGCCTCCTTTTATTGCCCGATCCGGGCACTTGGATCCCCTCTCGAGCGCCTGGACCGTGTTGATGTCGCAATCTCTCGTCAAAACTTCATCCTTGAAGTCTATCCATGTCCGGGTGCCCGGACTGTTGGCGTGAGTTAGCTAGTTGTCGCGCTCCAACTTAGCATGTCAATGGATTTTGACTGTCCGAGTTCTTGGAGCAACTCTGAATGCCCAGATCACGCAGGGGCCTGGCCAGGCACCCTCCTAGGGGTGCTCCACCACGAAGCTTGCTCGAGCACCTGAAGCAACTCCGGGCACCTAGAGTCCAAGCGTTGAGACCCCCTCCAGGGGCTTGGACCACCTTTTTGCTATGTCCTTCTTTTTACAAAATAGGGTTAGTCCAAGCAATAATATATGAAGAATAATAAGATCTTAATAGCCTCTAGATCGTCCGACCCTGACTTTGAGTTTCACTGAAACTTTAGGTCGGACTAACGCTTACTATTCGCTCTTTAGGGAATGTATCCTCACCTACTTCCCTCAGAAGAGATTATCTTTTGTCAGATCAGTCCTCCAGACTGTCTCGACTTTTTCTCAACGTCCGAGATATCAGGACTTCATACTGGGCGTCCAATCCTCAACCCGTCCAATCTTCCGCCTGGTGTCCGTGACCTCCAAGACTTTTACCTAAGATCCTCAACCTTAGGATTTCACCCAATGACCTCGATCCACCAAGACTTTGCCCAGTCTAGACTAGGACTTTGTTGCCTAACCACAATTAGGAATTTTTCTTTGCCTAAGACCACTTAAGACTTCCCTACACACTCAGTTAAATTTGTTAGAACAACAATAACACTTAAATTAGAACTATTTGGCATTATCAAAACTTAAGTTTGATCATCTAGTGTTCCTTGTACCAAGATAAGTATAGAAAAAATCTATAAAATAATAAACAAAATTTGAAAGTTCGAATTCAAGTGTTGTATTGAATCTCGAGCTTTAAGCCTCCTTATATAGCTTCACTAGTCAAAGTGACCATTTATTGGCATGGTGCATTCTTGGTGCTCTGACCAGGTCCGGGATGTTGGTTGCTACACCTGGAATATATTTTGTTTCCCCTGTACAAAAATTTGTACAAGCACATAACTTTACCTAGCTACCCATGTGCTCTACTGAAGTTAAACTTGGATTGCAAATGATGCTTAACATTATTAATCCGAGTTGCTCTTCAGAAGTTAAACTTGGATTGAAAATGATACTTAACATTTTTACTCCAAGTTTAATCAATGTGATCTTCCTAAGTTAAACCATATTACAGAAGTTGATTAAATATCTATTTCAAAGATTGACTTCCAAGTTAAACATGACGAGACACTAGGCCTTCTTGGTTATGGGATCATCCACCATTTCCTAGACAAAGCTTTTCAAAGAAATTAGATATTTAACTTCTTACAGTAACCCTAGGTTTAACTACAGAGACCACAATAGAAATACAAGATCGAAATGCAAAATGGAAATAAAAACATAAAATCGCTAGTCTCTTGTGTTGGTGTTTCAGAATCCATGCAAAGAAAACTAACTAATTAATTCGAAGCGGAAACTATTAATTAGTTATACCTTTCTTTGTAGCTAAAGACCTCTTGATCTTCTATTGTATACCTCTCCTCCTCTTGGACGTTGTGTGGGCAACGATCTACCAAGATGGAAGGCACCCGAACTACTTCTTCTCCTCCAAGACTCTCGAGCCACCAAGGGATGCCAAAATAGGAAACTACCTTCTCTTCTTCTTCTTCTCCTCTAAGTAACCGACCACCAATGAGATGGAACTTCTTTGATGTGCCATCGGCCTTAAGAGAAAGAAAACAAGGAGAAAGAAGAGAAGCAAAGGTCGGCCACCAAGGAAAAGAGAGGAGGAGCTAAGGTTGTGTATTCTCCCATGAGGCACCCTCTACCTCTATTTTATAATCCTTGGTGAATGCAAAAAAGGAAAGTATTTTAAACAAAATTAAAAACCTCCTTTTAATTTCTATATGGCCGGCCATAGCTTGATCAAAAGAGGAAATTTTAACAACAATTAAAATCTCTCTCTTTTAAATTTTCTATTGTACATGGCAATAAAGGAAAGTTTTAAAATTAATCTCTCTCTTTTAAAACATGTAGACAACTACAAAAAAAGAAAGATTAATTAAAACTTCTCTTTTTTAAATCATGGTTACAAAAAAGGAAAGTTTTTATCAAAAATTAAAATATCTCTTTTAAGCATTATAGATAACTACAAATAAGGAAAGATTTTAACAAAATTAAAATCTTTCTTTAATCCTTTGTAGATAGCTATAAAAGGAAAGATTTTACAATTTTAAAACTCTCTTTTAAAACCATGAGGATGGCTATAAAAGGAAATTTTAAAATTAAAATTTCTCTTTTAAATCCCTTCATGAATGGCTACAAAAGGAAAGATTTTAACAAAATTAAAATCTTTCTTTTAACCATTGTAGATAACTACAAAAAAGAAAATATTTTAACAAAATAAAATCTCTCTTTTAACCATTCTAGATAACTACAAATAAGGAAAATTTTTAATAAAATTTTGTTTTAAAAACAAAACTTCCTTTTCCTTTTCTAGTGGCCGACCGCTAGCTTGGGCACCAAGCTTAGCCGGCCACCTCTTAGCTTCCAAGCCCATGCTTGGCCGACCCCCTTGCACCAAGCAAGGATGTGGCCGACCCATTACTTGGGTAAGAAGTGGACTTTATGGATACAAGGATTTATAGAGGCCACAATAGGGGCCGAGAGGAGAAATTGGTTTTGGTCTCCCAATGAGCTTGAGCTTCTTGTGTTCGCCCCGAACACCCAACTCAAGTTCATCAATAATAACTCATACCACTAAAGAGTTATTATTAAACTACCACACCAATCCCAAATCATTATAGGCTCTTTCTTATCATGAGTGCATTAATCTCCCTGTGTTTAAGATATCGAATACCCATTAATTAAATGAGTTACTGACAACTCACTTAATTAATATCTAGCTCCAAGAGTAGTACCACTCAACTTCATTGTCATGTCGGACTAAGTCCACCTGCAGGGTTTACATGAAAATCCTTATGAGCTCCTCAAGGGGACATCATCAACCTAGATTACTAGGACACAGTTTCCTTCTATAATCAATAACACACCATTTAAATAATATTATTTCCCAACTTATCAGGCCTATTGATTTAACGAACTAAATTTCACCCATTGATAAATTAAAAAAAATAAATACTAAGTCTATGCGCTTGTTTTTATATCGGGATTAAGAGTATACACATCCATAATAACAGAGGTTTTGTTCTTTTATGCAATCAGTATAAAAAGAAACAACCTCAAATGGTCATGCACAATACACACATAGTGTACTAGTGTAACTTTATAGTCAAGATAAACTAATACCAAATTATACTACAACCATTCCAATGGTTTGTCCCAATCCATCTTAGTTGTGAGCTACTATTTATAATTTATAAGGAACTGATAACATCTTCTGTGTGGCACCACACACCATGTTATCTACAATATAAATTAAATGGACAACTACATCTAACATAAATGTAGACATTTGACCAATGTGATTCTTATTTCAAAAATAAATGTTTACAAAAATCTAGGCTTTTAGTATACATCCTAACACGAGCACCCCTAGCTGGTCACCTCAATCTGCTTTGCAACGGCTAAGTGATAAGTTGTTTAACCACTCCTGGGTACCCGGACTAATTCGAGTCTCCGGATCACTGCTGATGTGGACCTAAATATATCCACACTGTAACGACTATATGGGGGCACCTCATATGCACCAAACTGGAGAGTGCTTGGACTCCGAGTGTTGGGCTTAGTCCAAGCATTTGGACAAGTCAACTCCGTGTTTACTTGTTCGGCTGTTGCTCCGGCGCTTGGGTGATTGATCGACCATCCAGAGTTAAGCTCACCTGAACCTAAGTCTGGCCTTTTCTCCTAGAGCAATCTTTTGGTCCGGCTTCTCATCTCTCAAAAACATCGTGTGCATCCTTCTCATCCACTAGTATACTCTTCCGTAGCACCTTGTCCATCGACTCACTTCCCGTGCCATCCTTCTTGCTAGCTGTGTCTTCTGCTCGACTTTTTATGTTTCTAAGTTCCTGCACACTTATCCATAAGGATTAAATACAAGACCTAACTTAATATAATTGATCACATCAAAACTTATCTGGGGTACTTACTGTAGAACCCTTGGTGGCTGGCTAGAAGGGAGGTAAATAGCCTTGCAAAGGAAAACGAACCTTTCTCGAACTTTATAGCTTTATAAGAATCAACACTTGTATAAAAGAAATAAGAGACTAAATAAAGAAAGGAAGAGGCACAAAAAGGTTTACTTGGTTACAATCAGGGAGGTTGTTAATCCAAGGACGATGAAAAGCTCACTAATGTCTCCTTCAGGCGGAGAAGCCTCTTACAACAATTAAAACACTCAAAATACAAAGCTAAACTCATATGGAATTAATTACAAGTGTTGTATGACCTTCTGGGACCAAAACTATATTTATAGCCCTAGTCGGGGTGCTTAGAAGGGTTCCAGGCACCTGGAGGGGGATAAACTTTTATCCCCGTCACAACAGAACGTGCCACATCGCATTCCGGATAAAATTCTGCTTTGGGTGCCCGGAAGGGTTCTAGGCACCCGAACTAAGTCTGGGGGCCTGTACCAGGTCCAGGCGCCCCGACCTAAAATGTAAACATTTTGTTGACTTTTTAGTCCCGACTCTTCCGCTCCGGCTCCGCTCGCTTGAGTGATTTCGGCTATCCGGAATAGGGCTCACCTGAACACATTTTCCAAAATTTGAGCAGTCTTCCGCTCTGGCTTCTCGTCCCTAAAAAATGTCGTGCACCTCCTTCTCATCTGCCCTTGTACTCTTTCGCAGCACCTTATCCCTCGGATGCACCGAGCCTGCCGACTCTCATTCGTGTCACCATTCTCACTAGCTGCATCTTTCGCTCGACTTTCTGTACTCCTAAGTTCCTACATACTTAGACACATGGGTTAAATACCAACAAAACCTAACCTGACTTAGTTAATCACATTAAAACTACCTTCGGATACTAACAATCTTTCCTTTTTTTGATGTGAACAAACTCAAGTTAAGTTAGGATAAACCACAAAAAAAATAGTTACAAAATAATAGTTATAAAATTTATAAGTAAATTAGCAAGTACAAAAATTAAATTATACTATCCTCCCCCTAGACTTAATCTTCACTTCTCCTCCTTTTGATCACATTAAAAATGGGGTATTTTAAAAATGCTATTTGAAAAAAATAAAATTCTAAGGGAAAATTTCAGAAAAAATATTAAGTTTAAGTTATGAAAAATCTAGATTTAAAAAATTTAACATATACAAGGTAGAAAATTTTCATATGATGTTGAAATTATTTTTAAGCAAAAATAAAGTCTTTTACACATTAAAAAAATTATTAATAAAAAAATTTAACATTAAAAAAAATCTAAAATTTTTCTTACAGATAAGTGATAAAGTTATCTTTCTCAGAAAAATTAACTTCTAATTAATTTTTAACAAAATTTTTTACTAATAATTGATAGCATTTTTATAACAACTAAATGCTTAACAGTTAGTCAATTAAATACTTATTTCAATAATTGACTTCCAGGTTGTGGCGAGACACTAAGCCTTCTTGGATATTGGAACAATAACTAATTCTAGACAAAACCTTTTAATGAAAGTAAATATTTAATTTTCTCTCTGAAAGCCCCAAAAAAGAATAATTAATCTAAATATGATTTTAGACACCAAAATAGATTCCTTCCTATAGGATTAATCAAAAATTTCTTAGGAATATATTTTTGTGATATTTTCCTAATTTAGCCAAATGCCAATTTAAACCATTATATCTTCTAATATTTTGAACATGTGAGCATGCACGTTCCTTCAAATATTCTATTTCTATTTTTATTTTGTTGAGATCTTCTAATCGACAAGATATAGCTAAGGTTGATTTTAACTCTTTATTTTCTTTTTCTAACTTACAGTAATTTTTCGATAACATTTTTATGAATTGAAATAACTTGTCAGGAGGAAGAGACCGTACCTAACTTACCTTGTCGATCCCGTAATCTGAAGCTCCCCCTTAAGTGCTGCTTTCTTCTGATGTCGCTCCCTCTTCATTGATACTCTCGATGCTTATTTCGGACGAACTTGCTTCATCTTCATCTTCTTGGTGACTTGGCACTAGCGCAAGTCTGGCGAGGGCTTCTATCTCTAATTCGAACGACGTTTCATCTCCCGTCATTTTTAGATTATACTTGATCTGGGCTAGCTTCTTATTCTTTTCCTTGTCCTTGCTCTTCAATTTAGGGTAGTTGTCTTTCACGTGTCCTTCTTCATTGTAGTGATAGCATCTTATCTTTCTTTTCCTTCTATTACCCTGTATTTGATTAAATTTATTAGTTTTTAATAATTTTTAAAATTTTCTTACCATGAGTGTCGTTTTGTCATCGTCGAGAGAAGATTCAGAGTCTCATTCGTCCTTTTTTTCCTTTAAGGCAATGTTGTGCCTTGGCTTCTTCTTTAGATATGCATATTTTGTTTAATGGACTTCAAATGTTGAAAATAATTCTTCTAACATACTTAATTCTAGATCCTAAGATATATAATAAGCACCTACTAATGATGTCCATTCAGTAGTCCTAGGAAATATGTTAAGTGCGTACCTTAGTGAATCTCGGTTGCTTACCTTTTCTTTGAGACTCGTGAGTCCAATAATGAGTTCTTTTATTCTTGAGTGAAGGTGTGCAACTGTTTCGCCTTATTCTAACTTGATGTTGCTAATTTAGTTCCTGAGCAGATCCCGTCTCATGAGTTTTGCCTCTAAGGTCCCTTCGTGTAGTTCCAGAAATTTCTCCCAGAGCTCCTTGGCTGACTCATAGGCTCCGATCCGGTTGACTTCTTGAGGTGGTAAAATGCTAAGCAGGTGAAACTCTACTTTGTTATTTGCCATGAAGTCGGCTTGCTCCTTCTTCATCCATTGGTATTCTTCTTTACCCTCAGGTGCTACAAAACCGAATTTCATTATTAAAAGTAAATCAAAATCTGTCTTAAAGAATACCTCCATATTTTTCTTTCAGCTTGCGAATTGCCCCTCAATCTTTGGTGGGTAGATGCTTGGTTTGGCCATCTCGTGTTCTTCGTTCGGTGGTTAGTCCTCTTGAAGTGAACTTACTCTGATACCAATTGTAGATCCTTGGCAGCTAGCTAGAAGGGAGGTGAATAGCCCTTCTGTTGTGCCCAAGGATGTCCACATATCTCCACAATGACATGATATTATCCACTTTGGGCCTAGGCTCTCATGGCTTTGCTCTTGGGCTCTCCCCAAAAGGTCTCATGCCAATAGAGATAACCTACATCCTTTTAAACCCATGATCTTTACTAAATCTTCCTCCCCTCAAATGAAGGACTACAATTACTATTATGGTCTGGGCCCCCCTATGAGTATCCGGTCACCCTAACCTACTCTGGGCCTCCCCGCAAGCATTCTCTTCTGGTCACATTGACTTGCTCCAGGTCTCCCCATGAGTATTCGGTCATCTTAACCTGCTTCGGGCCTCTCTGTGAGTATCCGATCATCCTGACCTACTCACCTCCCCACAAGTATCCGGTCACCTTGACCTACTCCAGACCTCCCCGCAAGCATCTAGTCATCCTGACCTGCTCTGGACCACCCCACGGAGCATCTGGTCACCCTAACCTACTCGCCTTCCCGTAAGTATTCGGTTACCTTGATCTGCTTCAGGCCTCCCCACAAGTATCCAGTCACTCATGATCAGCTCCGAGCCTACCTTCAATTTCATTCAAAGCTACCCCACATGGCATCTGGTTGAACTATGGCTCTGATACCATTTGTTGTGCCCAAGAATGTTCACATATCTCCACAATGACATGATATTATCCACTTTGGGCCTAGGTCCTCATGACTTTTCTCTTGGGCTCTCCCCAAAAGGTTTTATGCCAATGGAGATATCCTACATCCTTTTAAAGCCATGATCTTTACGAAATCTTTCTAATGTGGGACTTTGATTGAACCTCAACACCTACAAAGGAAAATGAACATTCCTCGAACTTTATAACTTTATCAGAATCAACACTTGCATAAAAGAAATAAGAGACTAAATAAATAAAGGAAGAGACACAAAAATATTTACTTGGTTACAACCGGGGAGGTTGTTAATTCAAGGAAGATAAAAAGCTCACTTATGTCTCTTCAGGCGGAGAAGCCTCTTACAACAGTCAAAGAACTCAAAATGCAAAGATAAATTCAAATGGAATCAATTACAAGTGTTTATGACTTTCTAGGACCAGAGCTGTATTTACAGCCCTAGTCGGGGCACCTGAAAGGGTTCTAGGCACTTGGAGGGGGATAAATTTTTATCCCCATCGCAACGAAACGCGCCACATCGCATTTCGGATAAAATTCTGCTCCGGGTGCCCAGAAGGATTCCGAGCGCCTAGACCAGGTCTAGGAGCCCCGACCCAAAAAGTCAACATTTTGTTGACTTTTTTATCCCGGTTCTTCTGCTCCAGAATAGAGTTCGCCCGAACCCATTTTCCGACCTTTGAGTAGTCTTCCGCTCTAACTTCTCATCACTTGGAAACCCCGCGCGCTTCCTTCCCATCTGCTCGCATACTCTTTCACATTACCTTATCCCTCGGACGCACCGAGCCCGTCAACTCTCATCTATGTCGTCCTTCTCGCTAGCTACATCTTTCAATTGACTTCCTGTGCTCCTAAGTGTTGGAGCAATCTAGGTACCCTAGGTTTTGATGTTTGGGCAAAAATTTAAGTTAGGTTTATTATTATATTTGAAATGCATTGTGAGTGTGCAGGATATAGATACAACAAGGAAAGTCCAAGTGTGATCTTGGCAAAAGAGGAAAGTCCAAGGATGAGTCTTGGCGGTGTAAGTCCAAGCATGTAGTCTTGGCAACGTAAGTCCAAGTGTGACTTGACAATGGATGAAGTCCTGGAGGCGCGACCTCTTGGCAAAGGAAGACCCGACAACAATGACAAGGCCAATGGAAGCTCTAGAAGGTAAGACGTGAAGGATGGGGAGGTATCCGAGGGACGCAAGGCTGATGGAGGAGGCTAAAAGCCTAGGTCTAGGTTGGTCGGGCGAGGACGAGTGTTGAGTGAATGTACTTGGGGGTTAAATCTTAGGATTAGGGTTTTATTATATCATCACTGTAGCAGTCGATTGGTGTTTTCATCAGTCAACTGGTAGCCGACCGTTGGCTTGTAACAGTCAAATATCACTTAGGACCAGTCGACTAGTGGTTGTACCAGTCGACTAGTGGTGGGAAACATAGCTAGGTGTTTCCTCCTGAGCTCTATTTAATTGCTTGGTCAAGGTTGACGAAATTAGTGGTGGTTAACCCTAATTAGAGTCTCCAAGTGCCCAAGTGATATAACGTGCTTGTACGAGGTTGTGGCTAAATTTCTCCACCCACAAGGAGATACGCGAGCTAGTCGGAAGTTCTCCGGAGAATCATCCACAGACGAATCGGGATCGTCCACCTTATGGACAGTCGTGGAGTAGGGGCTTTATCTCCGAATCACGTTAAATCAACGTGTTAGGTTTGCTTTCTATTGTTAGTATTTATTTTTATATTTCATTATGCATACTAACCATTGTAGGAAGCGACGTTTTAGGTGAGACGCTATTTACCCCCCCCCCCCCCCCTCACCCCCCTCTAGCGGATGTCAAGGTCCCAACAAGTGGTATCAGAGCTAGGTGAGCTCTTGTTGGACTAATCGCCAAGAGAGCAGCTAGAGGAAGAAGATGGAGTCGGAGAGACCTCTCGGATGGGACATCCAAATCCCACCTCCATACGAGCGTGTGGACTTTGACTATTGGAGGAAGCGCTTAGGGATGTGGTTCCAAATGACTTGGAACCAATGGATTACATTGCAGGAACCGTTTAAAGCTCCAACAGATAAGAAGGGAAAGCGTCTCTGACCTCGATATTGGAATGAGGAGCAAAGGGAGCAATCGGAGATGGACAAGGAGGTAACTAGAATTTTAATTAATTTATCACCTCCTCATGCGATATTGAATGTAGGTGAATAAGAGAATGCAAGTGAACTTTGGAAAAAGGTAATTACACTTCATGAGAGTCCTACACAAATCCAAGAAGAGGAGGAGCCCTAGGAGAAGGACTCATTGGTCCAAGAAGAGAAGAATCAATTAGATGTTGACACGGGTTCAACATCCGAGGAGGAGAAGGAAGATGAGGAGGTATCATCCACATCTTCAAGGGAGGAAGAAGTGGAACCGTCCACATCTTCAAGTGAAGAGGAAGAAGAGCAATCCAAGGAAGAGGAGATTTTGGAAGCTCAACCCTCTACCTCAACTACCAAGAAGAGCACAAAGGACAACATCAAATTCTTTGAGTGTGGTAAGATGGGACACTACAAGAGTAGGTCTCCAATGTCCAAAAGGTATGGGAGGTAAAGCCTAAACTCAACAAGGTTTATTTAACTAATATGAGTTGTAGGAAGGAGAAGAAGCACATTAGGTGTTTCACGTGTGGTGAGTGGGGACACTACCACACAAAGTGCCCAAGGAGAGGAGAGCTCAAGAAATTGGCTCACTTGAAGAAGTGGGAGAAGAAGTGAGCTTCAAGGGTAAGGGAGGTAAACCCTAATTTGAATTCAAGTTCAAATTTAAATTCTTCCATACATGTTAGAAATAATTTTCATTATTTACCCAAGTATAATCATGGATTTAGATATAATGATAGGAATAGGGTTAATGTAGGTGATAACCCTAGGAAATCATTTTCAAATGATAGACCTAAAAGGAAACAACCTATCTTGCCTAAGGAGAAGAAGGTGGTTGAAAACCTAGGCATTAATCCCAAGAAGGGGAGACACATGCCTAGGAAGGGTAGGTCTAGGAATGTCCATGATGGACATGTTGATTCTAGGATTAGAACCCTAGAATTAGAAAATCAAGCCTTGAAGGCAAAGTTTAAGGAAATAGAGAAAGTCCTAGAGAGATTCATTATTGGACCTAAAGGACTTGATGTTAGTATTAGCCCTAGTACCAATTATGAGATGATTGTAAATGACTCATTTTATATCATATATCATTATTAACAAAAGGCAAAGTTGGTTATTATATTTATTTTAGTTCAGTGCCAATTGAATAAGTATAATAATGTCCTTGGGTAGTAGGTTCTTATCTACAATATATCAATTAGTTGAATTGATAGTGAGATATTGTAAAGAACACCACTCTTAACTATTCCTAGTCGAGCATTAATATACAAGGATAATATTAATACGTTGAGACTAACATGTAGTTCAACAGATGACTTGATCTCATAAGTCATGGATATGAGATATCAGGTTGAGACATGGATATATATTAGAGAATATATACTGAATGATCTGCCATGAGAATATTTCATGGATCGTTATATGAGTGTCATAAACATTCTCATGTAACTATTGGTATGAATAGTCCTTAGACCTGAAGTCACTATGGTTCCCTATATAAGGAGTTGTGTACTTTGGTATCGGCAAACGTCACCTGTAACAAGGTGGACCATAAAGTTAATCACTGGATATGCAATGAATTATGTAGAGGGATGTGAGTGATGTAGATGGGATCTATCCCTTCCATATGACGGAAGTGATATTTGTGAGCCCCTTGATTAGTAGGACACAAGAAAGCATGATCATGCGTAAATGAGTCAATATGAGATATTGAGTTTATTTGATTGAGTGTATCTACTTAGAGATCAAGAAACACAGGTTGATAAGAGGATGACACGGTCTATGCCTCATTAATCAATCTAGATATCAAGGATAGAGGGACCAAGTCATACAAGATAATAGCCACGGACAGGTTAGGTCGGATCTTGACCTTCTCGTCACTTGGGTAGTAATGTGCCTTGCTAGATGCCACTCATTGCTTATGTATCTAAATGTTGATTTGGGTACATTACCAACGTTACGAGAACCTATTGGGTCACACACAAAGAACAAGTTGATTTGGAGATGGGTTCATATGATGAATCATTGGATTAAGTCTAATCCGAATTGGACATATTGAGTTGGACTCAATTGGATCAAATTGTTGGATTAAGTCCAATTGAAATTAGACTTAAGGAGTCAATTTGAATTAATGAAATAGTCATTCATTGAATTTGAATTGCATGAGGATTAATTGAGTAAGACTCGATTGAATTAGACTTGAGTTAGACTCAAGTGAATTAGACTTGAGTTAGACTCAAGTGAGGATTAATGGAGATAATTATTAAATTTTGAAATTTAATTATTCATTTCATTTAATTTTTGAAATTGATTTGAAATGAGGAGTTACGCTCATTTGAAATGAGGAGTTACAAGTGTGATCCTTAATGGAGTGTAAATACTCATTAAGGCCATTAATGCTAACTAAGTGTTTTCATTGGATGAAAATGTAACGACCACCCTTCTTACTACTACTACTACTCTCTAAGAGTGACTGTTACTTGACTTACTAACTCTACTTAACCGGTATGATAAAAAAAAAATCTTTAGGAAAACCCTACCGAAAAATTTCGGCAGAGTCTCCCCTGTACCGGTGACCATATCCGTAAATACATACAGAGTATACTCAGCCACAGGCGGCTGGAACATGAAATTTCACAACCACGCAGTATAATAGCACAATAAAAATATGAAACTACTCTAGCAATGACAAACAACCATATCACTCCAACAATAGGAGGTATCAAACTACAATGCGGAAATAAACTCAATTTCAATATAACTTTAAAAGAGAACTAAAAGAAAAGTCTTGACAATTTTGCCGGCTAATTCTGGATCTCTCCATAGTCCTGGCATCACACACACTGTCACAGCATCTCCTTGTCGCCTTCTTCCTTATACTTTAGTTTTTCCTTTATCTGCAGTAGGAGGAAAAATAGTATCTATAAGCTAAAAGCTTAGTGAGCGCTATCCTACTCACAAAAACTCGATATGCATGTATATAAATAAAAACATGCTAAAACTGAATGCTAACATGTAAAGCTACTCATGCTCATAAATAACAAAGAAATCTAACTAACTGAAATAATAAACATGTATAGCTAATCATGCTCATAAATAGCAATAAAGGAATCATACTAACTGAATTACTAAACATGTATAGCTAATCATGCTCATAAATAGCAATAAAGGAATCATACTAACTGAATTACTAAACATGTATAGCTAATCATGCTCATAAATAGCAATAAAGGAATCATACTAACTGAATTACTAAACATGTATAGCTAATCATAGAACTATCATGTGTATCAACAGGAAACTGAACTAATACATAAGCTGAACTAATTAATGCTAAACTGAGTCTAACTTGTATTCACATAACTAATTTGTGAAGTTTTGAAAACTATTTACATAATAGATCAAAATAATAATCATGCTGCTGATGGGCCCGGCAACTGTACTTGCTGTGCGCGCATCCCTAACTAAACCCGGGATTGCAAGTTCCGAGTCTAGTAGGGTTTACTAGGTTATCTAAACCTAGGGACGACTGTGGGAGCCCAACCCAATGGATATCTAATCCAGTACAGTGCCACTGCTGAAAATAAAATACTGATTTCATAGCTAATTTTCTTATCTTGCTTTAACTAGGTTATCTGAACCTAGAACTAGGTTATCTGAACCTAGAGGCGACTGTGGGAGCCCACCCATTGGACCGTAGTCCCATATAAGCTGAAGCAAGACTAAATAAGTTATTTTAAATGCTTCTACTGCATTTACTGAGCTATTAAAATGCCTACTGTAGCATTATATTGAGCTAAGCATTTTATCAAGCACTTGGTGTGCACTAGAACACACCCTACGTATTGAAAATTTGTATACAAAGCTTAACATAAATCTGCATATTAAGCCTATTAAACATCTGCATACTTTACTTATAAAAATCTACATGCTATAAAAATAGAGTAAAAGCAAGTAACTTTGGGCTTACTGATCATGCTATAAACTAAACAAAAGAAAGCAACTTTAAGCCTTTTAACCACACTGTAAAAACAGGGCAAAAGAATGAAACTCTAAGCTTTCTAACATACTGAAAAAAAACAGCAAGGAATGCTACTTTAGGTCTTCTAAACATGCTGTAAAAACAGGGCAAAGAATGCTACTTTAGGGCTTCTAAACATGTTGTAAAAACAGAATGCTACTTTAGGTCTTCTAAACATGGTATACTTAAAGTAAAGGAATACAAATCTGAACTGCTAACTAAAAATCGAATCAGAAACTAATCCTGCTCACGGCAGGAATAAAAGGTTCTACTGCTGCCACAATCAAAGAAGGAAAAATATAATCCTTGAACTACTCGTAAACCTAAAACAAGATTTAATAGAATACCTAACCATTCCACTACTTGTCTATTCTTGTTCATTAAGTAAACAATAAAACTAACTAATGCTTGATGCAAAAGAGTTGTCCATGCTCGTACCTCTCAGGGAATCCTACACTGAATTGCTAAATTACAATCATTTCATACTCAATACAGTAAGAAAGGAACTAAGACTGCCACTTAACAGAAATCCGTTCATGGTCATTGAAGTGGCCAGAAACTAAAACTTTCAGTGCTAAATGCAAGGGCTGTTTACACTCTTTGTATAGCAAGGAGATTAAAACCGAATCCATCAAGATCATAAACCTCAAAACATCTGAAAGAAACCGAACAAGAGAAAACTCTCAATCAAAATCCGAAAACCTCTCCTACTGCAGGTGAGTAGCAACTCACATGTGTTCCTTGGACTTACAGCCGAAGAGAAGAACTTCTAATTCTTCTAGGGCTTGCGGCGAGCTTGAAATCTCGGTCTTCTTCGCGCCTTCGAGTTCTCCTTTACGAGAGGAGCTTGGATCGGTGAAGAACTCACGGAAGAAGACGCTCGCCGACCGCCGGAGACGAAGCCCTAGCTTCGTCTCTGTTTTCGCCCGAGAGGAAAAAACGCCGTCACGAGAGGAGGAGAGGAGAAGATTTTTGTCACGGGGAAAACCTAAGTTCTCTTCTTATAACTTTAATATTCTGTTAACTAACTATTGCTTAAATACAACTTGATTCGGGTTTTATTAACAAACCCGCGGCTGGTCTGTTGGTGGGCTGCGTTCTGCTTAAAGCCCAACTCGAGGGATCGAATCCCAGCTGCAACCATTTTATTTCCTATTATTTTACTGTTCCTAACTATTACTTAAATATATATCGCTCCATATATAATTAACAAAACGAGCGTAGCTCAGCTGGTTGGGCTGGTTTTGCTTGGGTCAGTCCGACCCGAGGTCGTGGGTTCGAATCTCACCTTCAACATTTTTTATCAAAACTTCTTTCTTTTTGTAACCCTATTAAACGACCTCCAAAAATTACATAAAAATACTCTAAAAATTCCTAAAAATCTCTAGAATATTTTAAAAGTATTTCCAAATATTTTTATGGACATTTGGAACTCGAAATAAGGAAAATTGGGTCGTTACAGAAAATACTTAAGAAATTTTCTCTTCATTTTGGGTAGTTCTTCATTCTCATTGCTCCTCTCCTCTCTTGGTCGAAATCCACTCCAAAGGTTACTAACACAACCTATCTCCATTTTGTGAGTTTGTGAGACAAACGAACGCTTGTTCGTGTGGATACCGTAGAGGCGCGAATGTGAGATCATGCTGTGATCAGAGCTATCAGGAGTCCATGAGCATGCACCAAAGGTATAATCTCTCATGCTATGTTAGAAAACTTAGTATATGTAGGAATTTCTTTTCCCTTCGCATGGATCTTCTGGAGGAACTAGTGTTTTTCCGCTGCGCGTTTGCGTATTTAGCGCATCTAGTTCCTTACACTTGACATGTATTTGGGTGGTCAAAGATCCAAAAATGTCAAATTAGATCCCTCTAATACCAAAATAAGGTCAAGTGCTAAGGTGACACATGACATTAGTAAGGGAGGAGTGACCAAGGATAAAGGAAAGTTATCCAAGGCCAATAAGAAAGAATAAGCTAGGGTGGCATATAATTACGGCCAGGATGAGGTGTCCAAGGTTAAGAACAAGAAGAAATTAACCAAAGACAAGGTGTCTAAAGTTAAGAAGGTGAGTTTTGTTGACCAAGTGTCACCGGAGGCGCATCGAAGTGGCCTAACCATATTGGATGAGTCACCTAGAGAGGTGGCTAAGACTAAGAGTTCTAGAGGGAGCTCAAAGAGTCTTTGAAATATATGATAAATGAATCTCAAGCAGACCATGCTTGGGACTCAAAATGGGTCATCAAATGTGCCAAAGTGGTTTAGAGACAGACTTGAGTCTCAAATCCAAGAAATTGACACAATTGAGTTGAGTATCATGCATGAAAATATGAAAAAGATTTCATATTTCATGAAAATTAGTTTTCGATGTATATATGCCATATAAACTAATGTTAGGGATGTATTATGATTTAGTATGGGCAGATACATAAAGAAGAAGCCAAAACTAGGATTTTAGGTTAATGTTCAATTGAATCATTTAGCTAGTTTTAAATTTTATGTCAATCTTGGGATATGTGATAAATATATTTTTTTATATATTTTTTCCAAGTAGATATGGATAAAATAGACCTCTCCAAAAAATTTAAAATTTTTTGGAGGTCTGAAGAATTTCTAGTGCATTTCTGAAGTTGGGTCAAAAGGTTAATTTTTACAGAAATAGAGTACCAGTCGACTGGTAACAGTAATTTTGAGCACAGAATATCTCTGTAAGCTCATTTTGACGATGGCAGTCAACTAGTACTTATGACAACCAACTAATATGGTCTGAAAATATTTTCCAGCATTAGAAAATGACTAAAAGAGTGGTGAATATGTATGTAATCTTATGGGGGATTAATACATGATATTTATGGTCATTAGATCAAAGAGTCCAATAATTAGGATATTATTGGAGCTCTTTTTGATGTATAGAAAAGGGGAAGAAGTTTAGGTTTAAGTGGAAACCTATACACCTTTGTAAGAAATCCTAGCTCAAGGGGGAGCTTAGGTGAAGGGGGAACGATTGCTCATTTATTAGCAAAGGGCGAGAAGTTTAAGTTTGTAAGAAATCCTAGCTCAAACAGGAACTTAGGTAAAGGGGGAGCCTAGGGATTTAGGTTCCATTATTTATGTATGAGTTGATTTGTATATTTATTTGCATATGTATTGTTATATTGTTTTCCTAACTTAAACGGGTTGCCAAACATCAAAAAGAGGAAGATTGTTAGAGCAATCTGGTTACCTTAGATTTTGATATTTGGGCAAAAGTTTAAGTTAAGTTTATTACTGTATTTGATATACATTGTGAGTGTGCAAGATACAGGTACAACAAAAAAAGTCCAAGTGAGATCTTGGCAAAGGAGGAAAGTCCAAGGATGAGTCTTGGCAGTGTAAGTCCAAGCATGTAGTCTTAACAACGTAAGTCCAAGTGTGACTTGGCAATGGATGAAGTTCCGGAGGCGCTACCTCTTGGCAAAGGAAGACTCGATAACAATAACAAGGCTGATGGAAGCTCCAGAAGGAAGATGTGAAGGATGGGGAGATATCCAAGGGATGCAAGGCTGATGGAGGAGGCTAGAAGCCTAGGTCTAGGTTGGTCGTGTTAGAGTGTATACTAAAAGTCTAGCTTTTGTATAAACATATAAGAATCACATTGGTCAAATGCCTACATTTATGCTAAGTGTAGTTGTCCATTTAATTTATATTGTAGATAACATGGTGTGAGGAGACACACAAAAGATCATGTTATCAGATCCTTATAAATTATAAATAGTTTGCTCACAACCAAGATGGAATGGGACAACCAATTGGAATGGTTGTAGTGTAATTAGGTATTAGTTTATCTTGATTAAAAAATTACACTAGTACACTATGAGTGTATTAAGCAGGACCAATTGAGGTAGTATCTTTTTATACTAACTATATAAAAGAACAATACCTTTGTTATTATGGAAGTACATACTCTTAATCATGATATAATAACAAGCACATATACTTAGTATGTATTTCTTTGATTTATCAAAGTGTGCGATTTAGCTCGTTAAATCAATAGGTCCGATAAGTTGGGAAATGATACTATTTATATGATGTGTTTTTTATTATAGAATGAAACTGTATCCTAGTAATCTAGGTTGATGATGTCCCCTTGAGGAGCTCATAAGGATTGTCATGTAAATCCTGTAGGTGGGCTTAGTCTGACATGACGATAAGGTTGATTGGTACTACTCTTGGAGCTAGATATTAATTAAGTGAGTTGTCAGTAACTCATTTAATTAGTGGGCATTCAATATCTTAAACACAGGAAGACTAATACACTCATGATAAGAAGGAGCCCATATAGTAATATGGGATTGGTGCGGTAGTGCAATAATAACTCTTTAGTGGAATGAGATATTATTGATGAACTTGAGTTGGGTGTTCGGGGCGAACACGGGAAGCTCAAGCTCATCGGGAGACCAAAACCAATTCCTCATCTCGGTCCCTATTATAGCCTCTTATTTATAAAGTCTTATATCCACCCAAACCCAACTTCTTACCCACCTTAAGGTGGTTGGCCAAGCCAAGCTTGGAGCCCAAGCTAGGGCCGACCAAACCAAGGTTAGATGGGTTCAAGTTGTGGTCGGCCCTAGCTTGGAGCCCAAGCAAGGGTGGCCCGTCATATTGAATTCAAAATGAAGTTTTATTTTGTAAAATCTTTCCTTTTATAGAGATCCATTAAAAGGATTTAAAAGGATGATTTTAATATAAAACTTTCCTTTTTTTAGATCGGTCATAAAAGGAAGTTTTTATTTTGTTGAAAACTTTCCTTTTATGTTGGTTTTAAAAGAGAGTTTTAAATTTTAAAATCTTTCCTTTTATAGCTTTCTACAAAGGAATAAAAGAGAGATTTGAAATCTTTTCTTATTTGTAGTTATCTATAATGTGAAAGAAAGATTTTAATTTTTTGATAAAACTTTCCTTTCTTGAAACCATATTTTATTTTAAATCTTATCTTTTATAGATATCCATAAAAGGATTTAAAAGAGAGAGATTTTAATTTATAAAATATTCCTTTTAGAACTATCCACAAAAGGGATTTTTAAAAGAGAGATTTTAATTTTTTTTAAAAATCTTTCCTTGCTTGGAGAATAAGCATGTGGTTGGCCATGACAAGAAGAAAAGGAAGTTTTAATTTTTTTTATTATAAAACTTTTCTTTTTAGTCATTGACAAGGAATATAATAAAGTTTTAATTATGTTTAAAACTTTCCTTATTTGCCAAGACCAAGGAATATAAAAGAGAGAGTAGAGGTGTCTTACCTCACAACAATACATCTTCTATTCCTCTCCTCTCTTCCTTAGTGGTGGCCAGCCCTTACTCTTTCTCTCTTCTCCTTTGTTTTCCCTCTTGGTGGCTGGCGGCATATTGGTGTGGAGATCCATTGATGGCCGGTTGCTTGAAGGAGAAGGAGAAGAAGAAGAGAAGGAGGTTCTCTTGTCTAGCATCCCTTGGAGGAAAGCTTGTGGCTGAACTTCATCATCTCTTGGAGAAAGTTGGTGACCGAAACTTGAAAGGAAGAAGAAGGCTTGGGTGGATTCTCATCTTGGTAGATTGTCATCCACACGACGTCCGAGATAAGAAAAGGATTACAATAGAAGATCAAGAGGTCTATAAGCTACATAAGGTATAACTAGTTATTAGTTTTCGCATCATAACTAGTGCATCCTTTTGTATAGATCTTGTAAAACCAAACACAAGAGGTTATTGATTTTCATTTCAATTTAATGTTTCGATAATGTGTTTCTATTGAGGTCTCTATTGTTAAACCTTGTTTACTGTGAGAAGTTTAAATTTTTTATTTCTTTGAAAGTCTTTGTCTAGGCAGTGGTGGATGATCCCATACCCAAGAAGACCTAGTGCCTCGCCACATTTGACCTGGAAGCTGATCCTTGAAATAGATATTTGATCAACTTTTACTATATGGTTTAACTTGGGAAGATCACATCGGTTGAACTTGAAGTAAGAATGTTAAGTTTTGTTCCCAATTCAAGTTTAACTTCTAAAGGGAAAATTTGGATTAGTAATGTCAAGCATCGTTTGTAATCCAAATTCAACTTTAGTAGAACACATGAGTAGTTAGGATAGTTCTATGCTTGTACAAATTTTTGTACAGGTGAACTAGGACGGTATTCCGAGTAGCAACCAACAGGTCGGGCGAGGATGAGTGCTGAGTGAATATACTCGGGGGTTAAATCCTAGGATTAGGGTTTTACTATAGTGTTACTGTAGCAGTCGACTAGTGTTTTCATCAGTCGACAAGTAACCGACCATTAGAGCCGTCAATTTGGGTTGGGCCCGTCGGGTTGGCCCACCCCACCAAACAATTTAAGCGGGTTAGGTTGGAATTTTATCAACCCAAGTCCGCCGTGGCCCGACCCGCCTAGTCCCGCGACCCACGCGGGTCGGCCCGCTCAGGCTTGGGTTGGCCCGCGGGTTGAAAAACATATGCAAGCTAAGTTTTAGGCCAATTTATTATCTTTCTTTGTTATAATTTTGAAATAAAAATAGTACTTTTCATCCAACATAAGTACTTATTTGTGTTCATTTATATTTAAAATACATGTTTATGTATACATTTAATTATAGAAAACTTTTTCGAAGTAAAATGTTGAAGATATGAAATATTTTTTAATTTTTTTAAAAATTTTTGATGGGCCCGCGGGTTGGCCCGCCAAACCCGCACCTACCTTAGAATAGGTTGGGTTGGAAATTTCCCAACCCGCCAAGTTGGCGGGTTGGCCCTCCCCGCCTCGCCCCGCCAAATGGTTAGCCCGCCACGGGCCAACCCGCCCCACCACGGGTTGGCCCGTCTGACAACTCTACCGACCGTTGACTTGTAACGATCAAATTTCACTTAAGATCAGTTGACTGGTGGTTGTACCAGTCAACTGGTTGTTGTACCAGTCAACTGGTGGTTGTACCAGTCGATTGGTGGTGGGAAACACAGCTAGGTGTTTCCTCCCGAGCTCTATTTAATAGATATCGGGGTGCTTGGCCAAGGTTGACGAAATTAGTGGTGGTTAACCCTAATTAGAGTCTCCAAGTGCCCAAGTGATATAGCGTGCTTGTACAAGGTTATGGCGAGATTTCTCCTGTTGGTTGCTACTCGAAAAACCTAGAGGTTCCACTATATAAAAATTTTGTACAAAGGTCTGAACCTTTTCCTAGCTACCATGTGTTATTTTAAATTAAATTTTAGATCGCCTGCGGAACTTAACACGTTTGATGCAAAACTTAATCTATTTGTTCTTTTAGGTTTTGACTTGGATCTCCTGCGGAACTTAACACGTTTGATCCAAATCACCTAAGTTATTAATTCCATTAAATATTAATTTCCAAAATTGGTTCCCAGTACTGACGTGGCGAGGCACATGACCTTCTTGGATATGGGAGCAACCACCACCGACTAGACAAAACCTTTTAAGAAAAGCTAATATTTAATTTCCTAAAATAACTTTAGGTTAACCGAAAGGAACAATCAAATCACAAGGAAAAGGAAAAAAACAAAGAACACAACATCGAAAATAAATTCGAAATACTAGAATCGCATGCCTCTTGTATTTGGTATTATTTCCAAAAATAACTAGTATGATGCGGAAAAGAAAAATACTAATTATACATTTTAGAAAGACCTCTTGATCTTCTACCGTATTCCTCTTCTAATCTCAGACGTTGTGTGGGCAACGATCTTCCGAGATGAGAACCACCAAGCACCTTCTTCTTCCTTACAAGTTTCGGCCATCAAAACTTCTCCTAGGATGAAGAGGTTTGGCCACCACCACCATGCTCCAAGGGATGCTAGAAAAGAGGCTTCTTTTCTCTCCTTCTTCTCCTTCTTAGTTCCGGCCACCAAAGCTATCTCCACCATGAGAAGGTTTTGGCCACACAAAGGAGAGGAGAGGAAAGAAAGGGCTGGCCACACCCAAGGAAGAAAAGAGGGAGAAAAATAATAGAGTTCTTTTTATGAAGCCTCCTCTACCCCCTCTTTTATAATCCTTGGTCTTTGGCAAATAAGGAAAATTTAATAAAAACTTTCTTAATTCTTTTGCCATTGAAAAGGAAAATTTATTTAATTAAAAATAATTTTCTTTTCATCATGATAATGGCCGGCCACCTTTAATCCCTTGATCAAGGAAATTTTAATTCACACAAGAATTAAAACTTCCTAATTTGCTTCCGGAAATTTATAAAAATTTCTCAAATAATTTTTCCCTTCATGGTGGTTAATAAAAAAGAAATTTTATAAATTAAAATCTTTCTTTTAAACATGTGGATAAAAAGAAAGTTATCTCTAAAAATTAAAATCTCTTTCAATGTACAAATAAGGAAAGATATCAAATCTTTTTTTAATCTTTTGTAGAAACTTATAAAAAAGAATATTTAATTTTTAAACTCTCTTTTAAAAAATGAACATGTTTAAAAAGTAAAGTTTTCTTAAAATTTAAAATCCACCTTTTAATCAATAAATAAGGAAAGATTTCAAATTTTTAAACTCTCTTTTAAACATGTGGATGATTTACAAATAAGAGAAGTTTTTAATAAAAATTAAAACCATCCTCTTAATCTACAAATAAGGAAAGAGATTAATCTCTTCTCTTAATCTTTTGTAGAAAGCTATAAAAGGAAATTTTAAATTTTAAACTCTCTTTTAAATCATGATATCCACATAAGAAATAATTTTAATAAAAAAACCCTTTTAATATTCTAGTGGCCGGCCACCTAAGCTTGGGACCCAAGCTTTGGCCGGCCACCTACATGGCTCATCCACTTGGTCTTGGCCGACCCTAGCTTGGGTTCCAAGCTAGCTTGGCCGGCCCCATTGGATGGGTAAGAAGGTGGGTATGCGGTGGGTATAAATCTCTATATACTAGAGGCTACGATAGGGACCGAGAGGATGAATTGGTTTTGGTCTCTCGATAAAATTAAGCATCCCGTGCTCGCCCCGAACACACAACTTAATTTTATCAATAATAATTCATTCCACTAGAGAACTATTATTGAACTACCGCACCAATCCCAAATTATATTTTGGGCTCCTTCTTATCATGAGTGTGTTAGTCTTCCTGTGTTTAAGATAACAAATGTCCACTAATTAAGTAAGTTACTGACAACTCACTTAATTAATATCTAGCTCCAAGAGTAGTACCACTCAACTTCATCGTCATGTCGGACTAAGTCCACCTGCATGGTTTAACATGACAATCCTTATGAACTCCTCTTGGGGACATTATCAACCTAGATTACTAAGACACAGTTTCCTTTTATATTCAACAACACACACTATAAGTGATATCATTTCCTAACTTATTGGGCTTATTGATTCATCGAACTAAATCTCACCCATTGATAAATTAAAGAAATAAATATCAAATATATGTGCTTGTTATTATATTAGGATTAAGAGCACACACTTCCATAATAATTAAGGTCTTTGTTCATTTATAAAGTCAGTATAAAATAAATGACCTCTAATGGTCCTACTCAATACACTCTTAGTGTACTAGTGTAATTATATAGTTAAGATAAACTAACACCTAATTACACTACGACCTTCCAATGGTTTGTTCCTTTCCATCATGGTCGTGAGCTACTGTTTATAATTTATAAGGTACTGATAACATGATCTTCTGTGTGTGACACCACATACTATGTTATCTACAATATAAATTAATTGAACAACTACATTTATCACAAATGTAGACATTTGACCAATGTGATTCTTATTTCTAGATAAATGTTTTATACCAAAAGCTAGGCTTTTAGTATACATTCTAACAATCTCCCACTTATACTAAAAGACTAAGCTAGCATATTTGCTGCCATACATCTGATTCCCATGCCTTTCAAAAAGCTCTTGCCTTAAGGACCTTAGGTTATCATCTGATGCAATCTAGGCGGCAATAACTTCTCCTCGTTTGTACGATTTCTCGTATTGGGTGGTACTTGCGCTCTATTGTGTTTACTTGCCTTATAGACTTATGGTTTCTTCGAGTTTGCTACTGCACCAATATTATTACAATAAATTGTAATAATCTTTGGACAAACTAGAAATCATATCTAAGTCTATCTTGAGGTTATTGAGTCATTCAGCTTTTTTGGCTACCTCAGAGGCTTGCCATATACTAAGCTTCTATGGTGTAGGCCAGAAAAACACCTATGCTTATCACTCTTCCATAGTTATAAACCCCAAGGTTGACTTATTATTGTCCTTATCCGATTGGAAGTCAAAATCCATGCAACCCACAGGGACCAAAATAGCTGCCTTGTAAGCTAGCATATAATCTCTAGTGCCTCTAAGGTACTTCAATATATGCTTTACTGCAGACTAATGTCCTTGTCTAGGGTTACTTTGATATCTGCTAACCATGCCCACGGCAAAACAGATATCCTGTCTCATACACAGCATTGCATACATTAGGCTTCCCAGAGCCGAAGCATAAGGAACTGCCTTCATGTCCTTTATCTCCTTTAATGTCTTCGGAGACATCTCTTTAGATAAAGCTACTCTATGCCTAAAAGGTAAGAAACCTTTCTTAGAGTTCTGCATGCTTAAAATGAGCAAGGATTTTTCCGATATATGAAGCTTGGGATAAGTAAAATATTCTTTTCTTGTGATCCCTTATTACTTTGATCTCAAGAATATATACATTCTCCCAAGTCCTTTATATCGAATTGTTTGGACAACCATACCCTTACTTCTGACAACATTTTGATATTATTTCCAACTACCAAAAATGTTATCTACGTATAGTACAAGAAATACCACCACGTTTCCATCACACTTTTTGTATACACAAGACTTATCCGGTTACTTAATAAATCCATAGGTCTGGATTACTTTGATAAACCAGATGTTTCAAGACCTTGAAGCTTTGCCTCAGTCCATAAACTAATTGAGCTTGCATACAAGATGCTCTTTGCCCTTTGCAATGAACCCTTCTGGTTGCTTTATATGGATGCTTTCTTCAAGACTTCCATTTAAGGAATGCTGTCTTGACATCCACTAGATAAAAGAATCCGGATAGACTTAAGCATGGCTACCAGTGAAAAAGTTTCCTTTTTCATCAAGCCTTGCTTTGAAAGTTTCTACCTTTCTGTCTATCCATCTTTTCCTATTGTAGACTTATTTTCACTGAATGGCTTTTACACCATCTGGTGATTCTACAAGCTTCCAGATTTTATTATATTCTAATTCTGTATTCATTGCTCTTTGCCAAGATGCTGCATCTTTATCTTAGAGTGCTTCATCATATGTCCGAGATTAGGATCATGTTCATTTGGAATCAAGTCCAAAAGACTCTCCCAAAACATGAATTTGTTTGACAACCCTCCCACTACAATGATGCACTATCTATAATTGTGTATCAATTGTGATACGTGTTGCAGTTTCTTGTGATATTTCATCTTGTACAGTTGGTACTAGATTAGACGTGTCTTTTATTAAGAACAAATTACTTATGGGCTTATGGTTCATTATATAGTCCTCTAAAAATCAGTCATTGATGCTAACAATGACCTTCTGATTTTTAAGACTATAAACCTACTTTCGTTTCTCTAGGATAACCCATAAATAAGTGAATTCCTATCCAGCTTATCATTGTCTCTCTTCAGCATATGTGCTGGACTACCCGAATCCGAATATGCTTCAAAATAGGCTTATGCCTATTCAGCAATTCTATATGAGTAGAGAGTTCTGACTTTGGAAGGTACTTTGTTCACTTTCTTTTCCAGAGTATATCCTTAAAACGAACTTGGTAATTTTCTGAATAACTCATCATCAATCTAATTATTTCCATAAGAGTCCTATACCTTCTTTCTACTACACCATTCTGTTGGGGTGTACCAGGTGCAGTTAGTTGGGAGTGAATCTCTACTTCTGATAAGTAACTCCTAAATTGTCCTAAGAGGTACTTGCCACTACGATCTTACCATAGTGACTTGATACTTTTACTTTAACGTTCCTCTGCATCAGCCTTGTACTCTTTGAACTAATCAAAGCACTTAGTCTTGCGACACATTAAGTAAATGTATTTGTATCTTGAATAGTTTTCTATAAAATAGACGAATATTCGATACTACCTCTTGACTGGATAGTCATAGGATCACACAAATCAGAATGAACCAATTCAATATATCTTTGGCTCCATACCCCTTAGACTTAAAAGCTTCTTGGTTATTTTTCCTTCCAAGTAAGACTCGCAGGTTGGAAAGATTTTCACTACTAATGAACCCAAAAGTTTATCAGCTACCAATGAATCCTACTCAAGTTAATATAACCTAGCCTTAGATACCAAAGATATAATTGGTTCTTTTCCGAAGGTTGCTTTCTCTTAAAGTTAGAAGATGTGTTACTAATTTCCATTTGTTGCATCGTGGGAGTTATTGAATTATAATTTATCAACAAACATACCAGAATAGATAACTTCCCTATTTTTCTTGATAACAACTTTGTTATCAAAATAGACACAATATCTATTCTATAATAGTTTAGAAACTGAAATCAGGTTCTTTCTAAACTTAGTATGTAAAGACAATCTCTAATAATCCATATTTTATTCCCATTAGAGAATAAACCTCTCCCACTACAACAGCTGCTACTTTTGCAGTAGTGCCCATGTAGACGGTGTTTTAATTTTCATTTAGTTGTCGGGTTTCCTGGAACCCTACAATGAATTGCAGACATGATTAATGGCATTTGTATCTACACTCCAGGTTCTGGTAGATAACACCACTAGACATGTTTCAATTAATAAATTAAATATACCTATATTGTTCTTAGTTCTAAGAAAACAGTCTACCTTAATGTCCAAGTCCTATTTCCAATCATTACAATTGGAACTACTAAGTCTTTTCTATAGTATAACAACTAGGGGATTGACAAACATTTTAAATCACAAAAATATTTGGTCAAGATCAATTCTTTAAAAAATCCCTATGAATTTTGTATGCTACGATAGTGTGGGCGTATACAAAATCAAAGAGGAGATTTTATCCATTAATTTTATTATCTCGTCAACTTTACTTTATGACGAATAAAATTAATAGTTGATCTATCTTTGATCAAATATTTGGTCAAACTTTTTAAATTTAAAATAACATTGATTCCTCAAACAATATTATTTAAATTCCCCAACACCTCAAACACTGTGAATTTTGCATGCCACGATAGTGTGGACGTATACAAAATTTAAACATTTGTAAGAGAAGGGTTTTACCCATTAATTATCTTGTCAATAAATCTTTATGACAAAATAAAATTATCTCAAACACCGTGAGTTTTGTATGTCATGATAGTGTGGGCGTATACAAAATCAAACATTTGTAAGAGGAGTTTTTAATTTTATTATCTTGTCAACCTATTTATTTGACAAATTAATAGTTGGTTTTCTTTGGTCACACAAATAATAGCAGTGGCTCCGATAGGGAGGATGTAACACCCCAAATTTCATGATTTGGAGTCCTAAAAGTTCTTATAAAAATCTAGAAATGCTATAGAAATATTCTAGAGATTTTTAGAAATTTTTAGAGTATTTTTATGGAATTTTTGGAGGTCGTTTGGTATTTTTACTAAGCGAAGTAAGTTTCGACAAAAATATATATGTTGAAGCCGGGTTTTGAACCCAAGAGCTCGGACCCGAACAAGGTTGTAACCGGACACAGCCGACCAGACGAGCTACGCTCGTTTTGTTAAACTTATATGGAGCGAATTGTATATATGCAGTAGATGGAATGTTTAAAATAAATCGGAGAAAAAGGGGTATGGCCAAGAATCGAAGCCCAAACCTATGACTTCAAGCAAAGCCCAACGGACCAACTGGGATAGCGATCGTTGCTAATTAAATAGGCCGCGACAAATATTTAAGGTATAATTGATAACAGAAATAACCCTAGGTTATAAAAAGGGATAAGTTAAGAGAGAAATTAAGTTTTTTTCTCAAAATTCCTCTTCTCCCTCACGAACGGCGTCGGCGCCGATTCTGCCCGAGCGAAGGAAAACGAAGCTAGGGCTTCGTCTCCGGTGGCCGATGAGCACTTCTCTCCGTCGATTCTTCACAGATTCGAGGTCTCCTCGTCGAAGAGAGCTCGTGGGCACGAGGAAGGGTTGAAATTTGAAGTTTCTCCGCGAACCCTAGAGGTTTCCTCTTTCGGTTTGAATTCAAGAATCATTGTGAGTTGCTTCTCACCTGCAGTAGGAGTTGTTCCGAGCTTCGATTTGTTTTCATGGCTTTCGGATTTTACGTTGTAGAGTTTAGATCTTGTTTCTTTAGAAGATTGCTGCCATGTATGGAGATTTCGGATTCTTGATTTCTTCAAGATAACTTATAGTTTTGGGGACAGGTTCAGGTTTTCTTTGAAGATGTGTTCCCTTTCTGCTTTGTTGTTTCTTGTGAGCAAATTTTGGATCGGATTCGAGGTTGTTTATGTTCCTTAGTAGACTTATTCTTTTGTAGCTTAATTAAACATGCCAATTTGATTTCCTTTATAGCTTACTGGACCAGCATGTGTTTATTAGGCATTTTAGCTTCAGTTTCGAAGTATATACAAATATATGCACATTGTGTATTATGAGTTAGTTTAAATTGTTGGTTCCTTTAGTTTTCTGCCGTGAGTCTTAAAGGAAGAATATGCATGATTAAGTTTGGTTTTTGGATGCCCTAACTAATGTTTCGAGCATGAACAGTTTTAAGCTTAAGGTTGAGTTTTAGTTCCTTCCTTTGTATTCGGATTTTTCCTATGGCTTCCAGATCATGCTTTATAGAATAGGGTAGCTAGGGACCTATTTGCTTGATGCTTATGTTCTGTTATAGCATGCTTAAAGGTATTTATTTGCTTGATGCTTGTGTTCTGTTATAGCATGCATGTCCTGAATTTAGTCTTGTACATGTGCAGATTGATATTTCATTTATATCATTGAAACAAGCATTATAAAGGTTTTAATTCCAGCATGTATTAGTTTTGTTTTGTGCTATTTGCTGGATATGAATAAGCATGCTTTTATTAGCAAATGCAGAACTTAGTTGAGTTCCTTTCATTGCTGTTTAGTATTTCCTGATGAAGCATGATATACTGTTAATTCCATGCAGCAATGATTCCTTTATTTTCTAGATTCTATTACATGCCTAGTAGTTGAATTGGTTTTACTTTCACAGCATGCTTAAGTTGTTCTAGTTTCCTATTTGCTATTGGAATAACATGAGCAGTTCTATTTTTATAGCATGTAAATTTTTATAAATAAAGTATGCAGATTTTGATAGGCTTAATATGCAGATTTTTGTTAAGCTTTGCATGCAGATTTATGTTAAGCTTTGTATACAGATTTTCAGTACGTAGGGTGTGTTCTAGTGCACACCAGGTGCTTGATAAAATGCTTAGCTCAATATAATGCTACAGTAGGCATTTTAATAGCTCAGTTAATGCAATAGAAGCATTTAAAATAACTTATTTTGTCTTACTACAGCTTATATGGGACTACGGTCCAATGGGTGGGCTCCCACCATCGCCTCTAGGTTTAGATAACCTAGTTCTAGATTCAGATAACCTAGTAAAAGCAAGATAAGAAAATTAGCTATGAAATCAGTATTTTATTTTCAGCAGTGGCACTGTACTGGATTAGATATCCATTGGGTTGGGCTCCCACAGTCGTCCCTAGGTTTAGATAACCTAGTAAACCCTACTAGACTCGGAACTTGCAATCCCGGGTTTAGTTAGGGATGCGCGCACAGCAAGTACAGTTACCGGGCCCATCAGCAGCATGATTATTATTTTAATCTATTATGTAAATAGTTTTCAAAACTTCACAAATTAGTTATGTGAATACAAGTTAGACTCAGTTTAGCATTAATTAGTTTAGCTTAGGTATCAATTCAGTTTCTTATTGATACACATGATAGTTCTATGATTAGCTATACATGTTTAGTATTTCAGTTAGTATGATTCCTTTATTGGTTTATGAGCATGATTAGCTATACATGTTTAGTATTTCAGTTAGCATGATATGGTTTCTTTGCTATTCATGAGCATGAGTAGCTATACATGTTAGTTTTCCAGTTAGTTGATTTCTTGGCTATTTATGAGCATGAGGAGCTTTACATGTTAGCATTCAGTTTTAGCATGTTTTTATTTATATACATGCATATCGAGTTTTTGTGAGTAGGATAGCGCTCACTAAGCTTTTAGCTTATAGATACTATTTTCCTCCTACTGCAGATAAAGGAAAAAGCTAAAGTATAAGGAAGAAGGCGACAAGGAGGTGCTGTGACGGTGTGTGATGTGTGGACTATGGAGAGATCCAGAATTAGCTGGCAAAATTGTCAAGACTTTTCTTTTAGTTCTCTTCTAATGTTATATTGAAATATAGGTTATTTCCGTATTTGTACTTTGATACCTCCTATTGTTGGAGTGATATGGTTGTTTGCCATTGCTAGAGTAGTTTCATATTTTTATTGTGCTATTATACTGCGTGGTTGTGAAATTATATTTCCAGCCGCCTGTGGCTGAGTATACATGTTATGTATCCCAGTTTAGGGTCACCGGTACAGGGGAGACTCTGCCGAAATTTTTCGGTAGAGTTTCTATGTGATTTTTAATCATACCAGTTAAGTAGAGTTAGTAGTCAAGTAGCGGTCATCCTTAGAGTGTAGTAGTAGTAAGAAGGGTGGTCGTTACAGTTGGTATCAGAGCAGTTCCCATTCTCCAGCATCACACACATCAGCATCAGCCTTACCGTCTTCCAAGTAAAAATACCTCTTCTCTTATCTATGTTTTATGCTTTCATGTTTATAGATATCTAAAGCATGTTAATATTTGATAGCATTTGACATGATAATAGTAGTTACCTATAACATGATTAACATGATAGTATTAGTTATGCATGTTCTCTACCCATTTAGAAAATGGTACGAGGACGCCCAGCTAGAAGGGCACCAGCTACTGAGCCCCAGCATGAGGCAGGCAGTTCAGTGCCTCCCCCAGACCTTATGACATTAGTGGGTCAGTTACAGCAGCAACTAGTAGAACAGCAACAGGAGATATCCACCTTTAAGGCTAATCAGCAGAATACTCCCACCGTCACCCTGGAACCAAACATAGCAACCCTAGCATTTATAGAGGTTCCACCAGTCCATCCTACAGTACCAGTAGTACCAGCAACAGAGGCAAAGAGAGAAGCTTATCTGATCCTGTGGCAGAGAATTAAGCCAGAGAACTTCTCAGGCACCAGCGAACCCTGGGATGCTCAGGCTTGGTTCAAAACACTGGAAAGCACGATGGAGCTTCTGGACTGGCCAGAACAGGAGAAGGTGAAGTGAGTCTCCTTCTGCTTGACAGGAGATGCACGTATATGGTGGGAGAGAATCAGAACGAAGTGCCCAGTGAATTAGATGATATGGGCCGACTTCGAGAAGGAATTCTTCGAGGAGTTCTTTCACGTGCGGGTCACAAACCGCCACTACGACGAGTTCACGGAGTTTCGTCAGGGCAACCTTTCAGTTGAGGAAGCCGTGAAGAAATTCAACAGGTTGACTCGTCTATGTCCAGAATTAATCAGCACAGAGAAAGAACGAGTTCGGTTGATGCTTAAAATGCTCAGGCCGGAAATAGCAATGAACGTGGCTAGCGGTGTTCATAGGCCGCAAACCACAGAAGAACTAGTGAGTAGTGCTCTGATCACCGAGCACTACCAGAACAGTATCAAGCAGCAGAAGCAAGCCTCCTCAGAGTCCAGAGGTCACAGCTCAAATGGGAAAGGGAACTCCAGCAACAAACGCAAATCAGGGAGTTACCCGAAAGGAGGGCCAGCTAGCAAACAGCCTCGTTATCCCAAGTGTGCTACTTGTGAGAAATTCCACCCAGGAATTTATCGCAAGGGTACACGCGGATGCTTCAAATGTGGACAGGAAGGGCACATGGCTAAGCAGTGCCCGAACAAGACCAGCCTTCCTCCACCACAGCAGATTCAGTACGAGGTCAAGCCAGCACAGTTACACCAGATGCAGGCCGCTCTAGATAGTCCACACATCAGTCAGGGCAGACTAGAAGCCCCCTCAGCTATGACGAACGCGAGGATCTACTCACTCACTAGAGAGGACGTAGCAAATGTCTCGACAGTTGTCACGGGTCATATTAGTATTTTACAGTAAAGTACAACTGTCTTATTCGATACTGGAGCAACCCATTCTTATATAGCTAGGGCGTTCGTCGTAAAGTCAGCAATAGCTCCAGAGGTACTCAATGGTCAGTTTCTGATGACACTACCTTCGGGAGAAGTTATGGCATCCACGCACTGGTTCAGAACAGTGTCAGTCATGATAGCAGACAGAGAACTCTTTTGTGATCTGATGGTGCTAGACATGACTGACTACGATGTCATATTTGGAATGAACTTCCTGATCAGATACGGTGCCTCCATAGAATGCCGTAAACAGAAAGTCGTATTCCAACCTGAAGCAGAAGCACAGTTTGAGTATATCGGAGAACCCAAGAGAAAAAGAGCAGGTTAAATCCTCGATACGTAGGACCCTACCCCGATCACAGAGGGAATTGGGAAGGTAGCTTACAAGCTAGACTTACCTCAAGATATGTCAGTAATACACAATGTATTTCATGTCTCCATGCTAAAGAAGTGTATTCACGACCTTAGCCAAGTGATTCAGCCTCAGACAGTGCAGATCCAAGAGGATCTTAGCTATGAGAGCAGACACAGATAGTGGACAGAGCAGACAAGAGACTAGGAAACAGAGAAGTGTCATTAGTGAAAGTCATTTAGAACCAGAAGCACGGGGAAGTTACTCGGGAGCGTGGAGACAGCATGAGACAGAAATGTCCAGAATTAGTCTAAGTTCGAGGATGAACTTTTTATAAGGTAGAGAGAATTGTAACACCCCAAATTTCATGATTTGGAGTCCTAAAAGTTCTTATAAAAATCTAGAAATGCTATAGAAATATTCTAGAGATTTTTAGAAATTTTTAGAGTACTTTTATGGAATTTTTGGAGGTCGTTTGGTATTTTTACTAAGCGAAGTAAGTTTCGACAAAAATATATATGTTGAAGCCGGGTTTTGAACCCAAGAGCTCGGACCCGAACAAGGTTGTAACCGGAGACAGCCGACCAGACGAGCTACGCTCGTTTTGTTAAACTTATATGGAGCGAATTGTATATATGCAGTAGATGGAATGTTTAAAATAAATCGGAGAAAAAGGGGTGTGGCCAAGAATCGAAGCCCAAACCTATGACTTCAAGCAAAGCCCAACGGACCAACTGGGATAGCGATCGTTGCTAATTAAATAGGCAGCGACAAATATTTAAGGTATAATTGATAACAGAAATAACCCTAGGTTATAAAAAGGGATAAGTTAAGAGAGAAATTAAGTTTTTCTCAAAATTCCTCTTCTCCCTCACGAACGGCGTCGGCGCCGATTCTGCCCGAGCGAAGGAAAACGAAGCTAGGGCTTCGTCTCCGGCGGCCGATGAGCACTTCTCTCCGTCGATTCTTCACAGATTCGAGGTCTCCTCGTCGAAGAGAGCTCGTGGGCACGAGGAAGGGTTGAAATTTGAAGTTTCTCCGCGAACCCTAGAGGTTTCCTCTTTCGGTTTGAATTCAAGAATCATTGTGAGTTGCTTCTCACCTGCAGTAGGAGTTGTTCCGAGCTTCGATTTGTTTTCATGGCTTTCGGATTTTACGTTGTAGAGTTTAGATCTTGTTGCTTTAGAAGCTTGCTGCCGTGTATGGAGATTTCGGATTCTTGATTTCTTCAAGATAACTTATAGTTTTGGGGACAGGTTCAGGTTTTCTTTGAAGATGTGTTCCCTTTCTGCTTTGTTGTTTCTTGTGAGCAAATTTTGGATCGGATTCGAGGTTGTTTATGTTCCTTAGTAGACTTATTCTTTTGTAGCTTAATTAAACATGCCAATTTGATTTCCTTTATAGCTTACTGGACCAGCATGTGTTTATTAGGCATTTTAGCTTCAGTTTCGAAGTATATACAAATATATGCACATTGTGTATTATGAGTTAGTTTAAATTGTTGGTTCCTTTAGTTTTCTACCGTGAGTCTTAAAGGAAGAATATGCATGATTAAGTTTGGTTTTTGGATGCCCTAACTAATGTTTCGAGCATGAACAGTTTTAAGCTTAAGGTTGAGTTTTAGTTCCTTCCTTTGTATTCAGATTTTTCCTATGGCTTCCAGATCATGCTTTATAGAATAGGGTAGCTAGGGACCTATTTGCTTGATGCTTATGTTCTGTTATAGCATGCTTAAAGGTATTTATTTGCTTGATGCTTGTGTTCTGTTATAGCATGCATGTCCTGAATTTAGTCTTGTACATGTGCAGATTGATATTTCATTTATATCATTGAAACAAGCATTATAAAGGTTTTAATTCCAGCATGTATTAGTTTTGTTTTGTGCTATTTGCTGGATATGAATAAGCATGCTTTTATTAGCAAATGCAGAACTTAGTTGAGTTCCTTTCATTGTTGTTTAGTATTTCCTGATGAAGCATGATATACTGTTAATTCCATGCGGCAATGATTCCTTTATTTTCTAGATTCTATTGCATGCCTAGTAGTTGAATTGGTTTTACTTTCACAGCATGCTTAAGTTGTTCTAGTTTCCTATTTGCTATTGGAATAACATGAGCAGTTCTATTTTTATAGCATGCAGATTTTTATAAGTAAAGTATGCAGATTTTGATAGGCTTAATATGCAGATTTTTGTTAAGCTTTGCATGCAGATTTATGTTAAGCTTTGTATACAGATTTTCAGTACTTAGGGTGTGTTCTAGTGCACACCAGGTGCTTGATAAAATGCTTAGCTCAATATAATGCTACAGTAGGCATTTTAATAGCTCAGTTAATGCAATAGAAGCATTTAAAATAACTTATTTTGTCTTACTACAGCTTATATGGGACTACGGTCCAATGGGTGGGCTCCCACAGTCGCCTCTAAGTTCAGATAACCTAGTTCTAGGTTCAGATAACCTAGTAAAAGCAAGATAAGAAAATTAGCTATGAAATCAGTATTTTATTTTCAGCAGTGGCATTGTACTGGATTAGATATCCATTGGGTTGGGCTCCCACAGTAGTCCCTAGGTTTATATAACCTAGTAAACCCTACTAGACTCGGAACTTGCAATCCCGGGTTTAGTTAGGGATGCGCGCACAGCAAGTACAGTTGCCGGGCCCATCAGCAGCATGATTATTATTTTAATCTATTATGTAAATAGTTTTCAAAACTTCATAAATTAGTTATGTGAATACAAGTTAGACTCAGTTTAGCATTAATTAGTTTAGCTTAGGTATCAATTCAGTTTCTTAGTGATACACATGATAGTTCTATGATTAGCTATACATGTTTAGTATTTCAGTTAGTATGATTCCTTTATTGGTTTATGAGCATGATTAGCTATACATGTTTAGTATTTCAGTTAGCATGATATGGTTTCTTTGCTATTCATGAGCATGAGTAGCTATACATGTTAGTTTTCCAGTTAGTTGATTTCTTGGCTATTTATGAGCATGAGTAGCTTTACATGTTAGCATTCAGTTTTAGCATGTTTTTATTTATATACATGCATATCGAGTTTTTGTGAGTAGGATAGCGCTCACTAAGCTTTTAGCTTATAGATACTATTTTCCTCCTACTGCAGATAAAGGAAAAAGCTAAAGTATAAGGAAGAAGGCGACAAGGAGGTGCTGTGACGGTGTGTGATGTGTGGACTATGGAGAGATCCAGAATTAGCTGGCAAAATTGTCAAGACTTTTCTTTTAGTTCTCTTTTAATGTTATATTGAAATTGAGGTTATTTCCGTATTTGTACTTTGATACCTCCTATTGTTGGAGTGATATGGTTGTTTGCCATTGCTAGAGTAGTTTCATATTTTTATTGTGCTATTATACTGCGTGGTTGTGAAATTATATGTTCCAGCCGCCTGTGGCTGAGTATACATGCTATGTATCCCAGTTTGGGGTCACCGGTACAGGGGAGACTCTGCCGAAATTTTTCGGTAGAGTTTCTATGTGATTTTTAATCATACCGGTTAAGTAGATTTAGTAGTCAAGTAGCGGTCATCCTTAGAGTGTAGTAGTAGTAAGAAGGGTGGTCGTTACAGAGGATACTATTAGACGTGCCTAAGTGTATACCATTACTTGACACTAAGTCCGTCAATAAGATTATGCCCCTTCCGATGGGGAAGATCACATGCTCTTAATTAACTTCCTATAGTCATCCAAAATGGAAGTTTAATCTAGTGATCCGCAAACAAGCTCATCCGATATGGAGGAAGGCACTCAGAGCCAACGCGCAAGCTTGTTGCATCACTTATAAACCAGTAATGGAGACCGTGGAATTTATTTAAAAATAAATTCCTCTCCCACTTAGTTATTTAAAGTGAGGAATTTTGACTATGCTAGTCTACTTAACATGCATACTAACAAGCACACACAGTCACAGCATAAAAAGCAATAAACAGAAAAACTAATTTTTAACTATTATGGCTTTTATCTATTGTTGTCCTCCGTGTGTCACCAACCCTAGCTGCTGCCATCTTTGGCCACTGCTACCGGGTCTAGTTGTCGCATCCATCTTGCTCCTTGTTCCGCTGTACCTCTGGTCCTCAAAAGGTTCCACGCCTTGCAAGATTCGATCCGCGACATAAATAGAATTTTACATTTTTCGATCCTATATTCCTCAAAGGAATGTACATGTAAACTAGATCGAACATAAAATAAAATTTATATCCATCGATCCTATATTCCATAAAAGGAATGTACATGTAAGTAGATCAAAAATAAAATCCTAATAAAACTAAATACAGCTCCTGCTGTATTTTATAATATAATCATGCACACACAATAAATGCCCTTGACATGTCCAAGGGTCCAATCACACAAATAATAACTATAAGTCATAATAGTTGAATCTGACATCCACAAAGTTAGCACATCCTACTATTATCCTGCCTAAATTATGTATGACATGTGCATAATTAAACTAATACCAAATACACAGAGGCAAAACCCTAGCTCTGATACCAATTGATGGTTGCTACTCGGAAAACCTAGAGGTTCCACTGTACAAAAATTTTGTACAAAGGTCTGAACCTTTTCCTAGCTACCATGTGTTCTTTTAAATTAAATTTTGGATCGCCTGCGGAACTTAACACGTTTGATCCAAAACTTAATCTATTTGTTCTTTTAGGTTTTGACTTGGATCTCCTGCGGAACTTAACACGTTTGATCCAAATCACCTAAGTTATTAATTCTATTAAATATTAATTTCCAAAATTGGTTCCCAGTACTGACGTGGCGAGGCACATGACCTTCTTGGATATGGGAGCAACCACCACCGACTAGACAAATCCTTTTAAGGAAAGCTAATATTTAATTTCCTAAAATAACTTTAGGTTATCCGAAAGGAACAATCAAATCACAAGGAAAAGAAAAAAAACAAAGAACACAACATCGAAAATAAATTCGAAATACTAGAATCGCATGCCTCTTGTATTTGGTATTATTTCCAAAAATAACTAGTATAATGCGGAAAGGAAAAATACTAATTATACCTTTTAGAAAGACCTCTTGATCTTCTACCGTATTCCTCTTCTAATCTCAGACATTGTGTGGGCAACGATCTTCCGAGATGAGAACCACCAAGCACCTTCTTCTTCCTTACAAGTTTCGGCCATCAAAACTTCTCCTAGGATGAAGAGGTTCGGCCACCACCACCATGCTCCAAGGGATGCTAGAAAAGAGGCTTCTTTTCTCTCCTTCTTCTCCTTCTTAGTTCCGGCCACCAAAGCTATCTCCACCATGAGAAGGTTTCGGCCACACAAAGGAGAGGAGAGGAAAGAAAGGGCCAGCCACACCCAAGGAAGAAAAGAGGGAGAAAAATAATAGAGTTCTTTTTATGAAGCCTCCTCTACCCCCTTTTTTATAATCCTTGGTCTTTGGCAAATAAGGAAAATTTAATAAAAACTTCCTTAATTCTTTTGCCATTGAAAAGGAAAATTTATTTAATTAAAAATAATTTTCTTTTCATCATGATAATGGCCGGCCACCTTTAATCCCTTGATCAAGGAAATTTTAATTCACACAAGAATTAAAACTTCCTAATTTGCTTCCAGAAATTTATAAAAATTTCTCAAATAATTTTTCCCTTCATGGTGGTTAATAAAAAAGAAATTTTATAAATTAAAATCTTTCTTTTAAACATGTGGATAAAAAGAAAGTTATCTCTAAAAATTAAAATCTTTTTCAATCTACAAATAAGGAAAGATATCAAATCTTTTTTTAATCTTTTGTAGAAACTTATAAAAAAGAATATTTAATTTTTAAACTCTCTTTTAAATAATGAACATGTTTAAAAAGTAAAGTTTTCTTAAAATTTAAAATCACCCTTTTAATCAATAAATAAGGAAAGATTTCAAATTTTTAAACTCTCTTTTAAACATGTGGATGATTTACAAATAAGAAAAGTTTTTAATAAAAATTAAAATCATCCTCTTAATCTACAAATAAGGAAAGAGATTAATCTCTTCTCTTAATCTTTTGTAGAAAGCTATAAAAGGAAATTTTAATTTTTAAACTCTCTTTTAAATCATGATATCCACATAAGAAATAATTTTAATAAAAAAACCCTTTTAATATTCTAGTGGCCGGCCACCTAAGCTTGGGACCCAAGCTTTGGCCGGCCACCTACATGGCTCATCCACTTGGTCTTGGCCAGCCCTAGCTTGGGTTCCAAGCTAGCTTGGCCGGCCCCATTGGATGGGTAAGAAGGTGGGTATGCGGTGGGT
This sequence comes from Zingiber officinale, assembly GCF_018446385.1. Lineage (NCBI taxonomy): Eukaryota > Viridiplantae > Streptophyta > Magnoliopsida > Zingiberales > Zingiberaceae > Zingiber > Zingiber officinale. The sequence goes on along the minus strand of NC_056005.1, from coordinate 39,787,639 downwards.
ATAAATCTCTATATACTAGAGGCTACGATAGGGACCGAGAGGAGGAATTGGTTTTGGTCTCTCGATAAAATTAAGCATCCCGTGCTCGCCCCGAACACACAACTTAATTTTATCAATAATAATTCATTCCACTAGAGAACTATTATTGAACTACCGCACCAATTCCAAATTACATTTTGGGCTCCTTCTTATCATGAGTGTGTTAGTCTCCCTGTTTAAGATAACAATGTCCACTAATTAAGTAAGTTACGACAACTCACTTAATTAATATCTAGCTCCAAGAGTAGTACCACTCAACTTCATCGTCATGTAAGTCCAGCAGGGTTTAACATGACAATCCTTATGAGCTCCTCTTGGGGACATTATCAACCTAGATTACTAAGACACAGTTTCCTTCTATAATCAACAACACACACTATAAGTGATATCATTTCCTAACTTATCGGGCTTATTGATTCATCGAACTAAATCTCACCCATTGATAAATTAAAGAAATAAATATCAAATATATGTGCTTGTTATTATATTAGGATTAAGAGCACACACTTCCATAATAACTAAGGTCTTTGTTCCTTTATAAAGTCAGTATAAAATAAACGACCTCTAATGGTCCTACTCAATACACTCTTAGTGTACTAGTGTAATTATATAGTTAAGATAAACTAACACCTAATTACACTATGACCTTCCAATGGTTTGTTCCTTTCCATCATGGTCGTGAGCTACTGTTTATAATTTATAAGGTACTGATAACATGATCTTCTGTGTGTGACACCACACACCATGTTATCTACAATATAAATTAATTGAACAACTACATTTATCACAAATGTAGACATTTGACCAATGTGATTCTTATTTCTAGATAAATATTTTATACCAAAAGCTAGGCTTTTAGTATACATTCTAACATCTCCACCCACAAGGAGCTACGCGAGCTAGCCAGAAGTTCTCCGGGGAATCATCCACCGACGGATCGGGATCATCCACCTTACGAACAGCCGTGGAGTAGGAGCTGTATCTCCGAACCACATTAAATCAACGTGTTATGTTTGCTTTTTATTGTTAGTATTTATTTTTATATTCCATTGTGCATACTAACCATTGTAGGAAGTGACGTTTTAAGTGAGACGCTATTTACCCCCCACCCCTTCTAGTGGACGTCAAGGTCCCAACAAGTGGTATCAAAGCTACGTGAGCTCTTGTTGGACTAATCGCCAAGAGAGCGGCTAGAGGAAGAAGATGGAGTCGAAGGGACCTCTCGGATGGGACATCCGAATCCCACCTCCATACGAGCGTGTGGACTTTGACTATTGAAGGAAGCGCTTGGAGATGTGGTTCCAAATGACTTGAAACCAATGGATTACATTGGAGGAATCGTTTAAATCTCTAACGGATAAGAAGGGAAAGCGTCTCCGACCTCGATATTGGAATGAGGAGCAAAGGGAGCAATCGGAGATGGACAAGGAGGTAACTAGAATTTTAATTAATTTATCACCTCCTAATGCGACATTGAATGTCGGTGAATACGAGAATGCAAGTGAACTTTGGAAAAAAGGTAATTACACTTCATGAGAGTCCTACACAAATCCAAGAAGAGGAGGAGCCCTAGGAGAAGGACTCATTGGTCCAAGAAGAGAAGAATCAATCAGATGTTGACACGAGTTCAACATCCAAGGAGGAGAAGGAAGATGAGGAGGTATCATCCACATCTTCAAGGGAGGAAGAAGTGGAACCGTCCATATCTTCAAGTGAAGAGAAAGAAGAGCAATCCAAGGAAGAGGAGATTTTGCAAGCTCAACCCTCTACCTCAACTACCAAGAAGAGCACAAAGGACCACATCAAATGCTTTGAGTGTGGTAAGATGGGACACTACAAGAGTAGGTCTCCAATGTCCAAAAGGTAAGGGAGGTAAAGCCTAAACTCAACAAGGTTGATTTAACTAATGTGAGTTGAAGGAAGGAGAAGAAGCACATTAGGTGTTTCTGTTATGATGTATACTAAAAGCCTAGCTTTTATATAAACATTTATTTTGAAATGAGAATCACATTGGTCAAATGTCTGTATTTAGTTAGATGCAGTTGTCCATTTAATTTATATTGTAGATAACATGGTGTGTGGTGTCACACAGAAGATCATGTTATCAGTTCCTTATAAATTATAAATAGAATCTCACAACCAAGATGGATTGGGACAAACCATTGGAATGATTGTAGTGTAATTTGGTATTAGTTTATCTTGACTATAAAATTACACTAGTACACTATGTGTGTATAAAACAGGATCATTTGAGATTGTTCCTTTTATACTGACTATATAAAAGAACAGAACCTCTATTATTATGGATGTGTGTACTCTTAATTCCGATATAATAACAAGCACATGTACTTAGTATTTATTTATTTAATTTATCAAAGGGTGAAATTTATTCGTTAAATCAATAGGCCCGATAAGTTGGAAAATAATATTATTTATATGGTGTATTGTTGATTATAGAAGGAAACTGTGTCTTATTTATTAGGATGATGATGTCCCCTTGAGGAGCTTATAAGGATTGTCATGTAAACCCTGCAGGTGGACTTAGTTCTGACATGACAATAAAGATGAGTGGTACTACTCTTGGAGTTAGATGTTAATTAAGTGAGTTGTTAGTAACTCATTTAATTAATAGACATTCAATATCTTAAACACAAGGAGATTAACGTACTCATGATAAGAAGGAGCCCAAAATATAATATGAGATTGGTGCGGTAGTTCAATAATAACTCTTTAGTGGTATGAGTTATTATTGATGAACTTGAGTTGGGTGTTCGGGTCGAACACAGGAAGCTCAAGCTCATCAGGAGACCAAAACCAATTCCTCCTCTAGGTCCCTGTTGTAGTCTTTATGTATAAAGTCTCGCATCCACCCAAGTCATCCTTATGGTCGGCCACATCCTTGCTTGGTGCCCAAGCAAGGGGTCGGCCACCCCTTCCTTGGTGCCCAAGCAAGGGGCTAGCCAAGATGGGTTTAAAAGTGGGTCTTTAATTTTTTAAATCTTTCTTTTTGTAGCCATCTACAATGTTTTAAAAGAGAGATTTTAAATTTTAAAAACTTTCCTTTTTTGAAGTCATCCACATGGTTTTAAAAAGGAGTTTTAAAAATCTTTGATTTTGTAGCCATCTACAATGGTTTAAAAGAGAGATTTTATTTTTGTTAAAACTTTCCTTTTTTGTAACCATGATTTAAAAGAGATATTTTAATTTTAAAAATCTTTCCTTTTTGTAGCCATCTACAATGTTTAAAAGATGAATTTTTAATTTTAAAACTTTCCTTTTGTAGCCATCCACAATAGGAAATTTAAAAGAGAGATTTTAATTGTTGTTAAAATCTTTCCTTTTTAGCCATTATCAAGGATTATAAAAGAGGATAGATGGTGCCTTAGAGAAAATAATCATCTACACAATTTCTATTCCTCTTCTATTCTCCTTGTGGCCGACCCCCCTCATATTCTTATTCTCCCCTTGCTTTCTCACCTAAGGTCGGCAGCATCAAGAGGCTTCAACCATCTTGTGGCCGGTGGGTTACAAGGAAGAAAGAAGAACAAGAGGTGGTGTTCCTAGCTTTGATCCCTTGGTGGCCGAAAGTCTTGGAAGAAAGAAGGACTTGGGTGGTTTTTGCATCTTGGTAGATCATCATCCACACGATGTCCAAGAGGAGGAGAGAAATACAGCAGAAGATCAAGAGGTATTTAAGCTACAAAGAAAGATATAACTAGTTAATTATTTTCATTGTGTACTAGTTTATTTTTCCTTTGTATGGATCCTGAAATACCAACACAAAATGCTAGCGATCTTGTGCTTTGATTGAGGTCTCTATAGTTTAACCTAGGGTTTACTATAAGGAGTTTAAATATTCAATTTCTTTGAAAGGCTTTGACTAGGAAATGGTGGATGATCCCATACCCAAGAAGGCCGAGTACCTTGCCAACGACCTGAAAGCCAATCCTTGAAATAGATATTTAATCAACTTCTATAATATGGTTTAACTTCTGATAAACACATGGGTTGAACTTGGATTAATAATGTTAAGTTTGATTTGCAATCGAAGTTTAACTTCTGAAAAGCACATGGGTTGCTAGGAAAAGTTATGTGCTTGTACAAATTTTTTTACAGGGAAACAAAATGGAATTCCAAGTAGCTCCAACAATTTGTATCAGAGCTAGTTTTATGCCTATATATGTTTGGTTTTTAGTTAAATTATGTACTTTTCATACATAAATTTAGGAAGGATAATAGTAGGATGTGCAAATAGATTAACTCTGTGGTTGTAGGCATCCTAGTTCCAACTATTATGTCCCTATTGTGTTTGTGTGTGATTTGGACCCTCGGGCATGTCGAGGGTATTTTATGTGTATGCATGATTGTAATTATTAAATACAGCAGGAGCTGTATTAGTTTTAGGATTTTACATTCTGTTCAATATAGATTACATGCACATTCCCTTGCGGAATATAGGATCAATAAATATAAAATTTTATTTTTGTCACGGATCGTATCCTTGCGAGGCGTGGTGCTATTTGAGGACTAAAGGTGCAGCAAAAAAGGAAGCAAGATAGACGGGACGACATGACCCGTTGGCGGCGGCTAGGGTTGGCGGCACTCAGAGGACAGCTATGGATGAGACCATAATAGTTGGAAAATTATTTTTCATATTTATTGTCTTTTATGCTGTTTATATGTGTTTTGTGTGTGTGCACGTTAATATTCCTCATTTTAAATAACTAAGTGGGAGAGGAATTATTTAAATTCCACAGTCTCCATTACTGGTTTATAAGTGATGCATTCAAACTTGCGCGTTGGCTTTGAGTGCCTTCCTCCACATCGGATGAGTTTGTTTAGGAGGATTGTTAACTCAAATAGATTTGGTGTTAGGGTGTGATTTAAGTGAATTAGAAATGATTGATAATTCTTGTAAATTAGACTTGAATTCATGTTTAACAACAAAAATGATAAGGCGTGAAGAACATGGATATAGTCTTCTTATTAAGAACAATTTCCCTTTAAGATTGCCCAATCATGATCTCACTACCATTCATATTAAGGAAAATTGGTGATTAAAATTAGCAAATCAACATTCTAAATTGTTGTCAACTGTTGTTTCAAGAAATGTTCCTTTGGTTAATAATGATGTTCATAGTTTTAATTTCAAAGAACTTCAGGTTGTTTTGGACAATATTCATAATGATTTAGACTCGACTAGCAATTTTCTTGCAAGTAAAAAACACATGGAAGAGGAACAATTTAAAACATTGCAAGAATGTTTTAAAAGTGAGATAGAATTATATGAAAAGATTTCTAGAATAATGAATTCTTATAAAGCTCAAATGGAATTTAATGAAGATTTTAGAGGCTTTATGAAATTTTTGCAGGATGATATAGACAAATTGTTTGAATATCATAAGTTTTTAGAGATGAAGTAAGATGGTTTATTAATGTCTTCCCTTTTCCACTTCCTGAATTTCCTGATTTACCACCTCCTCCACCATATTGATTCCATCGGGACGATGAAAAGTTTAAGTCTGGGGGGGGCGGTTTGAAAACCTGAAAATTTTTGTATTTTCTATTTTGTTTTGCAGCTTATTCTGTTTTGCATTTGTTCTTGTTTTGCTTGGATTGTTTTGATAGTCACTTAACTGTCTTTTGAGAAACCTTGTGGCATACATCTTAAGAACATCAAACTTCACTTATATGCTTTCTTGTCTTTTAGTAAAAATGTTAGCATGTTTATTATCTTGATTCATGATGTTGTAAATGATGCTAGTAGTATGCTTAGTGTTTTTCTTTTCTCTATCTTAGGTAGCATGAAATAAGCTAAGTATCATATGGAGATAAGTTTGAAATTTGCCTTGACCTTAAGGATCTTACCTTCACTATACTTGAGCTTGGATAGTTGATATCATTGAAATAGTCATGATTCATCTTGTTTGTTTAGTACTTGGTTTCCATGGTGATTTCTCAAACTTCATTTTGGTTACTGGATGATGCTCAAATCATGTAAGTTCATTTGGAAAAATCAAAATATCCTAACATTTGTGCTAAAAGTATATTTGTATGTAAATAAGTTTTGCACAATGCAAGTACTTATATAAAAAAAAGTGAATAAGGGATATAAAAAATAGTTGTCGTGAGTGGAATCTAGTAAGTCACCCTTTGAGACCAAGTTAGGTTACTGGGGAAATGACTGCTTAGCTTCACTTGAGATTGAGCACGCCTTTGAGACCTTGGGTTGATTGAGCAATATGAATCATGTGTGTGGCCGGGAGGTGCCTATCACCGGAAACGTTAGGAACTCATCTAGATGATGACTTGACTAGGACATAGATTGAAACTTGAAAAGGTTGGGTCACTTTTTGCACTGTATACAAGAGACTTATGCTTGAGCCATACTTGACTTGTTTCCATGATCATTCTTGTTAATGAAATTTTTTGATAGAGTTAGGAAAGTACATTAGGGATTATGAAGGCGTTGTAGAGCATATGAATTAAGATTGCGGCATTTTTGCTTGAGGACAAGCAAAAGTTTAAGTCTAGGGGTGTGATGTGCATAGATTGTATACACTTGTTTAGTATGTTTTGACGCACATTTACATATTTTGCGCATGCTTTATCTGTGCATTTTCGTACTTCCAACTTTGCTTTTAGCATATTTACTCTTTTTGTTCGGAGATTTACTTTTGTGCATTTTCTGTATGCAGGAGTCATATTTGGAGAAAAATTTATGATCGAGACTAAATCTACTAGTTAATGAAAGGAGGAAGACACCATTTTGGAGTGCCACATAGCCATGTCTAGGAGAGTGACCTAGGTCGTGTGGTGATACTCACCCATGCAGCATTGGCAGAGTAGGGTAATGTCCAGGCCGTGTGGTGATGATCACCCGTGTAGCCTCTGCAGAAAAGGAAGAGGTCACGGCCATGTGTGCATCACACGGTCCTGTCAACTTTGAAGCCTTCCAGAGCCAAAGAAGTACACGGTCGTGTACATCTACATGGTCGTGTAATTTTTCTAGAAGTCAAACAAGCCTTGGTCGTGTCCCAAACACGGCCGTGCATGAGTTCCAGAGCTGGAGGCAGCACAGGCCGTGTAGATCTACACTGCCGTGCAAGGAGGGCAGTGGCAGAGCATGTAACGGCCCTGTGCTCCACATGGCCATGTGAGATGGGAAGCGAGGAGAATGAACTAGGTAGTGTCTCACACACGGCCAGGTCTCGGGGCTATGTGGCGCCCAAAGTTTCTGCCCTATATAAGGGTTTCTTTCACCATTTGAAAGGGGAGTTCTCCCTTTTGGGAGAGGATGAGATTTGGGTGATTCCTCACCTTCTTGGAGGGATTTTCCGATGATCTAAGGGCAGATCTTCAACGAATTGACTCCGGGAACGAGGATTGGATCCGAAAACCGTTCTTCATCGTAGATAAGCTTTTCTTCCCTTCCTTTTCTTAGATTTTGGAATCAAGATGCTTGTAATCTTCTTGTCTTTGGGTTTCTTTTCTTGTTCTATGAATTAGATCTCCTTGTTCTAGGATGGAGGGAGTATTTGTAATGTGATTTGATGTAAACTCTTGTGGATTTGTCAATTTCCTATTTCTATGATGTTGTCTTATTTTGTATCTATTTGATCTTGTGTGGATTGTTATGATTGGACTTAATTACCATACTTGATTGAATGTTTGAGTTTCTTGTGGATCTTGTAGAGGTAATCCCTCATTCGATTATCTAAGGGACGTACGTGACAGACAAGCTCATGTAAAGATGATTGAGGGATAATCTTAAAGGGGAAATAAGGACATTCAAGAGGATAGGATAGATTGTATGCATTAATCTTTTAGATCTTGATATGGTTGAGAAGTAGTGAATTTCTATGTTGATTATCCGAGGGGCGCACATGACAGGCAAGCTCGTGTAAGGAGATCATAGGAATTATTTCTTATTGATCACATTAGATATAGATTTTGGTCCTAGGCTGATTTTCTATTGCAAGAGAGAATCGGCAATCTTCTACAAATGAAGGACAATTGAGGAATAAAATTTGGTAGATCATTTCCATTGAATAATATTACAAAGAAACCAAAACTCCTAGAACATCCTTTTATCATAGCCCTTATCCCTGTTTTTATGCTTTTACTTCTATGTTTTACTTTATATAGCTGCACTTAGTTGTGATAAATCAATTGATTTGTTGTTTCACTAATTCGTGTTGAGATATCTTTAGTGGTTATATCCAGTCCCTGTGGATACGATATCTTTCTTTATTGCTGACGACGTATCTGTACACTTGCGGATCGTTAACAAGTTTTTGGCGTCGTTGCCAGGGACTGCGCTATAACATTAGAGATTATCAATTGAGTTAGACTAAACATAACTTTTATTTTCGTTAGCATAGTTGTAACTAATCTTTAGAATTCTATTTTCATCACTTGCATATCTTTCTACTTCTTGATAATTCATTTTGTTGCAATTCTAATTCTAATTCTAACTTTGTGATGTGCGCAAATATTATGATCATTTACCATGTTTTAGCGCACATTCATGGACGTTATGCTTATATATTCGTTGCATGATTGCCTCTTTTGTCTTGTATTCATTATATATATTTTTTTTTGTTCGGATATCTGCTCTTTTTTTTATTTTGTGTTGACAGGGATGACTTTCGAAGCAAAAATGGTGATTATCTACGCATCGAAACAAGCCGAAGAACACAGCCATGCACATGGTCGTGTGACCACACAGGAGGGAGCAGTGCACGGTCATGCACCCTTGCACGGCCGTGCGACCATGGCAGAGGTGAAGCAGTACACGGTCGTGCACCCTTGCACGATCGTGCAGCCATGGCAGAGGTAGAGCAGCACACGGTCGTGCATCATTGCACGGCCGTGCCACCCCCAGGCCGAGATGAAGGAATGCTCGGTCGTGCATCCTTGCACGGCCGTGCCTCAGGGAACAGGTGTAACGCCCGCCCTCCCTGCTACCCTAAGGGACGGGGCTACGATACTCTACGTATAAATTTTTCTTTTTAAAACAGCGGAAGACTTAAAATAATTTTCATAGTTTTAATAAAACTTTTCTTTTAAATTTCTTTTGAACTATACTATCACATGGCATCAAAATCATAACATCAAATCTAGTGGAATCATAATGTCAAGCCACACATGTTTAGGTATCACAAGTCATAAAATACCAATGCATAGTTCTTTAAAGAAACTTTAAGCAGGTTCTTATTTATTTGGTTGCCTAGCCACTGCCACACACATCTTCATTGCCCCTCCTGCTGCTCCTCTAACTCATCCAGCTTTTTCCTTTATCTGTGGTACAAGGAAAGTAAGCTATGAGCACTCATGGCTTAGTAAGTTCCTTTCCTACTCACTAAAACCAACAATCAGCACATAATCAAGAATGCATCAACAAGTCATAATCTCAACTAATCATGGCATAACATAGCATTCTATTCAAGCATATCATGCATCATAATATAATCACAACTAGTCATAGCATATCAAGCATCACCATGGCCGAAACATATACATAGTGCATTGCATAAAACATAGCTAGTCATGGCATAACAAACAAGTATTATGGTATATCAAGGCATGGCCGAAACATGTATATCAAAGCATCATTCCATGGCCAAAACATGTACATCAAGGCATCATTATATCTATGGCCGAAATCTATATATCAAGCATCAACAATTCCAAGGCCGAACATGTCTATAAGGTATAGCATGAACATAACATAATCATACCTTATCATGGCATATCATAATCAAGAGCATAACATGAAACATAGCATAATCATAAGGTGTATGCAATATGATTTTGGAAAACATGTATCCGAAAAACATGTGTATGTCTCATGATCTTTAAAACCATTTTCTTTTACATATATACTTGAAAATAATCTCAACATAAGGGGGATCCCGGCTATGTACCACTTACATATTGCGCGCAACCTTGTAGGTCCAAGGTAGCAAGTCTTGAACCCTACGAGGCAAACATACTAGGCCCTTAGTCCTAGGGGCACTTAGGAGCCCATCCCTAACGAGGTCCTTAGTCCCCGGGGCGCTTATGGAGCCCACCCTTGGTACAAGCCACTCACACATAAAGTAAAGTACATGTCATACATATCATGTATCATAAAAGCATGCATCACTTAGGCACACATCATAAAAGTATGCATCACTTAGGCATACATCATGTCATAAAGGTATGCATCACTTAGGCATACATCATATCATAAAGGTATGCATCACTTAGGCATACATCATGTCATAAAGGCATCACTTAGGCATACATCATATCATAAAGGTATGCATCACTTAGGCATACATCATGTCATAACAATATGCATCACTTAGGCATAGATCATAAAAACATGCATATTTTAAGCATAAAGCATATCATCAAGCATGCATATTTTATCCACATAGCTTATCATAAAAGCATGCATATTTTATCCACATAGCTTATCATAAAAGCATGCATATTTTAAGCACTCAACATAGCATTAAAGCATGCATAATTTAACCACATATCATAACATAAGCATGCATATTTTTAGCACAAAGCACATCATATCATAAAAGCATGCATATCATATCATAAGTCATAAATCACAAGCATACATATTAAGCATAAGGGTGTATCTTGTGATTATCCTATCATAGGAAACATGATATCATATTTATCTTGGTTTTAAGCTTCCTAAACCCTTGTGGCCGAAACCCTTTAGGGCTCAATTTAGGTTAAACACAACATCCAAGCATGTGGCACCTAAATTATCATCATAACATTTTCATAGGAAGCATTATAAACATGATTAACTTAGTTTCTAAGTTCCTCAAGTCCCTAATTTCATATGGCCAAAACCTTAAGGTGTAAAACAAGGTTCCATATGACATAAAAGCATGGACAACTTTAAATCATATTTATAACATTTTTACCAAGGAACAAGGTAAACACATTTGACACATTTGAATTAGTTCCTAAGTTCTTCAAGCCCTTAACATATGTCATGGCCGAAATTTAACAAGTTCTCATTAGGGCTTCAAACAAGCATACAAGCATGTGAACATGGACTAACATTATGTATAAATTCATACAAGGCATCATACAATAGTTATGGCCGAAACATACCCTAGCATCATTTTAGGTCATAAAACAACATATAGCAATTGAACCTTGGCTTTCTACTTATCATATTTCATGTAGAGTGACATGAGCATATTTAATTTAAGTCATAGGGTTTCTAGGGCATCTATTCCTTCATGACCGAAGCATTCAAGGGTTCATTTAGGTCATGGAAAAATTATACAAGCATGTGAAACAATCAACACATTATCCTATTTTCATAATAAGTACTTTTAACACATTTGGTTTAATTTCTAAGGCCTCTAGGTTTTTTAAACCCTATTTGGCCAAAACTCACAGAATATGAACTTGCTTCAAATAGGCTAAAAGCATGAGAATTTATACAAGTTTCATAGCATGTATAAGGACAAGCATAATGAGTATACATATGAATTGTGTCTTAGGCTTTCTAGGTTTCTTTTCCTCTTTTTTTCTTATTTTTTTTTTCTCGTGGCCGAAACCTACCATTCCTTAGCTAGGTTTTTAAGTGTCCTAAAGCATGAAAAACCTAAGTAAGTTTCATGGCAAAAGTTACTAAGAAACATGTATACAAATTGGTTCATGAATAAGCTAGGACCCCTTGTGGTCGTACATGTTATATGTCATGCAACTAATTTTTCTACACCCTAATTAAGCATGAGGGCATTAACCAACTTTCATATCTAAATAGCACAGAGGTCTTGAGCATATTAAAATTTTGTTTAAGCTTTTCTAAGCCATCCATCTCATCATGGCCGAAAAACCCTAAGAAGGAGTTCATGAAATTCTAGCAATATTCAAGCATACAAGTCCTTTAAGATCTTTGTATTCTATCACATGAGCATGGTTATTTAAATTTCAAGGTCTTCCTAACCCTAAACCCTTTCTTGACTGAATCATATGAGTGGTTTTCTCTTAGTTTCAAATATCTTCTAAGGAAGGAAAACTAATACATGATCCTTAATATTTCATAGGGAGAACCTTGTACTAGTTGGGTAAAACAATAGATTTTCCCTAGCCTCTTAAGAATATTTTTGGCCGAAATTCTAGGGTTCAGTACTCCTCTGATCAAGCATCATATAGGTATAAAAGTATGAAGAAGAACCCCTTTACATAGTATAGAAAAATCCATCATGTAGTGAAGACTAGTTTAAACACCATTAGATTTTGAAAGCTCTTCTTGGCCGAATTTTCTCAAACTTGTTTCTAGGTTTTAAAATCTTCTTAAAATCCGAAAAGCACATAAAAGCCTTGTACCATAGGTGAGGAGAAAGCTTACATCCTTTTCGCTTGTGGATCTAAGGTATGGTGAAGAAGAAGTAGCCTCTTCTTCTTGTTCCTTTCCCTTGATTCCCTTGCTAAGTCCTCCTTGTATCTTAGGTTTTCTTAGGAGAAACCCTTGGCTTGGGGCCGAAAATGGAGGAGAGGGGAACTGAGGTTTCGGTGAGGGAGAGGAGAGAATGAGAAAAATGAGAGAAAATAAAATTTTCCCTTTACATATTCTCTTTTATGTTAAGGGGGAAGAGGTAGCAAACTTAGTTTTTGCTTTCCTTCTCCCTTAGCCTTTTTTTTTATATTTTATTTTTATTTTTATTTATTTATTTATCCTCATCATTCATGGTGAAATAAGGGGGAATGAATCCCCTTAATTCCTCTTTAAACATTTCGGCAAAATCAAAGAGGAAGAGGGAGAGGAAGGGAGGAAGGCAAGTTGCCTTTCTCTTGCTCTTTTCTTGTTTCCTTTTGGCTAGCTTTTACTCTCATCTTTATCATAAGTTTCCCTCCTTTGTTATCAACATATTATTCCTATCCCAACTGGTTATTACCCATTAATTCTATGAAATATAATATAAGAGGTTCAAGGTTAAATCCTTGACCTCTCCCTATTTTTATTTCTTTTTATTTCCTTTTTTTGGTTCAACTCATTTCCTATTATTTTCTAAGGTTAAATCCCACATTCATATATTTATCTTACAAGCTTAGTGGGTATTACAACAAGAGCCAGAGACCACACGGCTGTGCATCCTTGCACGGTCGTGCAGCCCCGCTAGAGGGAGAGAAGAACAAGGCCGTGCCATCTTGGCACAACCGTGTCGCCGCGGCCAACCCTAGTGTATATAAAGGGGTTTTAACCCTTTTACCAAGGGAGGCGAGCCGTCAGGGGAGAATTCATTTTGGAGCCATTCTGCATTGTCTCGGAGCCCCGTCCCACGATCTTCCACCACCACATCAACTCCAGAAGTAGGAGAATCGGATTCGAAGGCCACTCGTCGTCATCGGAATAAGCATACTCTCTCTTCCTCACTCTATCTGAAGATTGTATGTTTATTTACATTATGTCTTCGAGTGTTTTTCTGATACTTATGGAATAGATCCTCTGTTCTAGGAGTAGGGAGTAGTTGAGGGTTGGTTTGATGTAAAACTCGCAGTTTGTCTATTCACGTTGGATGATCTTTCATGTCTTGTTTCAACTGCTTATCGCTTGATTGTGTAGAACTTGTCGACCCCGTATAGGAATTGTTTCTAGATTGTACACCCGAGGGGCCCTAGTGACAGGGGTAACCCGTTCATGAACATTTAGGGCACTTCCCTAAAAGGAGAGGCCAATTCTCCTCAAGGAAACGAGGGACCGCACTCATCTCTTAACCAATATTCTTAACCTACCAATTAGAGTCGTTTCCCTTAGATTCGTTGAGGTGCCCTAGTGACAAGGGTAAACCGTAACATGCTTTCTTAGGAATCTTATTCCTCTTAGTGTTTAAGTGTAGCCGCTTTAGTTTCCAGCAACTGCATGGTAAAGGACAACGAGGATAGGATAAATTATGACACATCAATACCACCACAACGAAACCGACCTCCTAGAATACCTCGTAACCAAGTGAATACTTCGACTTTCCAGCTCTCGATTATTTTTCCCAACCTCTCTCTTTAGATTATTCGAAGTCATTGGTAACTTAGCTAAACCTAAGTGAACAACTATTAGTGCTTATAACCAGTCCCTGTGGGATTGATAATTTTATTACTGATGATAAATTCGTGCACTTGCGGAATCGTAACATGTTTTTGGCGCCGTTGCCGGGGACTGCGTCTATAACATTAGCATATTCATATTGGATTAGACTAGGTTTTATTTTCTTTATTTACTGCATTTTTATTCTTTCCCCTATCATTCTTTATTTCGTATTGTCATATTCTATATCTTGCTTTTGCATGCGTAAAGCTAACATTTCAGGATAGTTTCTACCATTTGATCCAGATATTGGCAGGACCTTTCTGAGGAGAAGGAATTTACAGAAAGCTTTCCAAGCAGCAAAAGAATCCTTAGGAATGGCTGATAAACCGCTGAAAGATTATGTGGCACCATGTGCACGAGGAGTCCGATCCAGTATCACCCGACCAACCATCGATGCTGACAACTTTGAGATCAAGCCCACAGTAAATCACATGGTCAAGAAAAATCAATTCGGAGGAGGACCACACGAGGACCCGAATCATCATCTAGAGCTATTTTATGAAATCTGTGGCACGATGAAGGTGAATGAGGTTCCTCCAGAATCGGTGAGACTGCTTCTTTTCGGATTTTCTCTGAAAGACAGGGCCAAGCAGTGGCTGAATTCTCTACCGACAGATAGCATATCGTCTTGGGACAATGTGAGCAGAAATTCTTAGACAAGTTCTACCCTCCAAGCAAGTCTGCCCACATGAGAAACTTGATCGCCAGCTTCAAGAAGATAGACTCAGAATCCCTATTTGAAGCCTGGGACCGATTCAAGAGCATGCTGAGATAGTGTCCCCATCATGGGCTTGAGAAGTGGCTAGTTTTACACACCTTCTACAATTGAATAAATTATCATACGAAGGTATCATTGGACTCTGCGGTAGGAGGGGCGTTAATGAACAAGAGCCTTGATGAAGCAGAAGAAATAATAGAGAATGTGGCACAGAACCACCATCAGTGGGCATCTGAAAGATCAGGTGGTGCGTTCTGAGGACATCAGCCGAAGGTATCAGGGAAATTCGAGGTGGATGCATTTATTCTCATGTCTGCAAAGCTGGACGCTCTGACTAAGAAATTTGAAGCAATGGGGAGCAACACAACTAATGTCATAGTTTGTATTTGCAACATCTGTGGGAGCATGGACCACGCTCAAGACACTTGCCCCCTTGGGTCAATACAAGCACAGATAAACCAACTTGAGTAGTGTGATGCAATAACTAGCTACAATCAGAGGTAAAATAATCCGTACTCCAATACCTACAACCCTGGACGGAGAAATCATCCCAATTTCTCGTACAGGAATAATCAGGATCAAGGACCAGCACATCAGAATTATCAGCCTGGGCAACAACCACCTTCACAACTATCGAGGATTGAAAAGATGCTTCGGGGAGCCCTCTCAAAGCAAAAGGAGATGAAAAGTGAGATCAAACAACTGATCCAGAGGCTAGAAAACTTTGAGAAGCATCAAAAGATGCAAGACAGCCAAATAGCCTAGATAACTCAGTCCATCTCAAGAACACAGGGTACATTTCCTGATAAACCAGATTTAAATCTGGTAGAACATTGCAATCGCATTGAGTTGAGGAGCGGACGTACCGTGGTGGTCCCTAAATCATTATTCAGAAGGAGCTCGAACCGGAGAAGGAGACCTCTCCTCTAATGCCCAATCATACTCCAAATAGGGATGGAGAGGAAGCTACTAAAAAGGTTGAAGAAACTCTTCAAGCTTCCCCATAGAATCTGAAGATCCCTTTTCCTCAGAAGCTTATAGCATCCCATAGAGACGAAGAGTTCAACCGTTTCCTAAAGAAGATCAAAGAAATCTGCATAGAAGTACCACTGATAGATGTGCTGCACTAAATGCTGAAGTTCGCTAAATTTTTAAAGGGGATTTTATCTAACAGAAGACAGAAGAGCGACTTCGAGACTGTAGCACTAACAGCAGCGCCCTCCTTATGGCGAATCCTCCCCCTAAACTTCAAGATCCAGGAAGTTTCTCCATACCGTGTAAAATTGGTTCTGAACTCATACCAAGAGCTTTCTGTGACTTGGGAGCCAGTGTCAGCCTACTCCCGTACTCCTTATACAAGACTTTGGGGTTCCAGAACATTAAATTAACCACGATGGCACTGCAACTAGCTGACCATTCATGCAGATACCCAATGGGAATAGTGGAAGATGTGTCAGTTGAAGTGGGTAGATGTATAGTTCCTACAGATTTCATTGTCTTGGACATGGAGGAAGATCCCAAGATACCGATCATCCTTGGAAGGTCATTCCTTGCCACGGCTGGAGCCATCATCGATGTGAAAAGCCATAAGCTATCCCTGGAGACCGGCAAGGAAAAGATTGAATTTGACCTGTCCAATTCTTCCATCTGCAACCCCTCCTCTCAGGGAAATTCTCACAAAATCAGCACACACAGGGAAGGAGAGTGCAGTTTCCATGAGAGTTCCCCTCCAGCAAGCAGCAAGAAATACATCTGTCCTGCACGAGCAAAACTGAAGGGGCAGGCTGAAGCATCAAGTCCAGAAGGAGAACCGTTCTCCCATGGGCTCAGCCCACACTAACTGAAACAAGGGTCGAGCTAAAGACCTAAAACAAGCGCTTCTTGGGAGGCAACGCAAGGGTTTTTTATTTTTGTTTGTCGTTCTGTTATGTGTTTTGTTTCTTTGATAAGTTTCATCTAGTGCTTTGCTTTTGATTGTCCATTTTCAGGATGTGCATTGTCCTCCACGAGTTGGCCATGAGTAGTTCATGGGCGTGGGGGTGTCGGAGGAACCGAAACCAAGAAGGACGAGTCATATCGAGCTACAAGCCATGGGTTGTGCAACCCTGCACGGCCGTGTGGCTAGTGCAGAGAAGAGAAGGGGAGTGGCCGTGCAAGCCTGGCCGAGAGGAAGAAGTCCTAGGTCGTGCCATTCGACATGGCCGTGCAAGCCTGGTCGAGGGGAGAAAAGGAGAGGTCATGCCATTCGGTACGGCCGTGCAGCACGTGACCCACCCAGGCCGTGTTTATAAGACACGGCCGTGTGGCGCCGCCTGCTCTCTTCAAGAAACCCTAGCTTCTACTTTCTTCTCTCCCAAAACACTTCCCATCCCCATTACAACTCATCTAACCCTAATTTCTCCCTCTAGAGTTCACCTTTCCTTAGATCTATATCTAGATCTAACTCATTCCCAAGCCACAACTTTGTAAAGAGAAGCTAACCCCCTATTCCTCCTCTCCCTTCGCTCCTGTCCTCAAGGACTCACCCCATGAAATTATAAGCTAACCATGTCACAAATCTTGAAGAGACTTCATTGAGGAAATGGTGGATCTGGAGAGGGAGATGCACCGAGAGGTGACAAAGGCAAGGGGAAGGCTTCATCATCAAAAGGCAAAGGAAAGAGGGTGGCACGCGACAAAGGTAACGAAAATGTGTTTAATAACTTTTTTAGAAATCATGATCAAAAAGCTAGATATGATAACCTTGTCGCTAGAAAAATTGTTTACACTAAGTATATGGATCCTGTCACTATGGAGGTGCTAGGAATTAAGGATGATATTGATTGGATGATTAGCTCCTTAGATTGGAACGACATTATGTACTATCATGCACTGACTTACCCTCGTCTAGTCCTTGAGTTCTTAAGTTCGATTGATGTTAAATATTCATCTGAGGAGGACTACATAGGGATAATAACTTTTAGGATGATGAACAAAGAAGTTCGGTGGACTTTTAATGATTTCAATGATTGTTTTGGTTTACCTAGTGGTAGTCCCCAAGGATTTGATGGTGGGATTAGATAGAATGAATTTTGGAGGTCGATAACCAGATCAAATGGCCCTTATGAACCTTTTAGAGCCAAGGCATCCCGCATACAAAACCCGACCTTTAGATACATGCACCGAGTGATGAGCAAAACGATCTTCGGTCGAGGAGATAGTGATGGGGTGGTTAGGAAAATAGAACTCTTTTCTCTTTGGGCAATGTTGAAGAAAGTTGATTTTAATTCCGGTTTCCATTTCTTGCAAACTCTGGTAAGGGCAGCAAAGGCATCTTCAGGAACGATAGTGTTTGGCGGTTTGATCACTCTAATAGCATTCAATTTAGATTGTGAGCTTGATGGATTAGAGGTTATTCATGGTAATGACAAGATCGACATCGATTCTTGTCTTGCGATGAAAATGATTTGTTGGGATGAGAATGGGTTTGCCTTTCCTAGAAATGTTAGTTTTCCATTACCCCTTCCTTGTCTCGGGCGCACTTCAGTTCGCAACCCCGCGAATTGGGTGGTCAGTGAGCAAACCCTTGAGATTTGTCTCCCTTCTGCAGAGACCGAGTACCACCAGGAACCTTCTCCATCAGGTGTCCCGCAACCTTCCGGACATCTGGATCTCCCTAGGCACTCTTTTTCTTACGGTTCGGGACCCTCTAGTTTCGATTTTTCTGACTTCCGCACCTCTTTAGAATCCCTTCATGAGAAGCATAATACCCAATGACAATTGTTAGAGGGTCACTTCAAGCTATTTGACGACCAGTTTAGGGAGGTGTGAGACCATTTTCAGTTCACTAGAGACTTTCACAGTCAGGTGATGGGGTTCGTTCAGGATTATGAGGTTGACCAAGAAAGAATTAGGAACTTTATGGATGATATGGATATCACTCGACAATAAGTAGACGCTTTGTATCAATATCATCAGCACATAGGTCATCTCCCTGGTTTCCCTAGATTTCCCCCAGGCCCACACCAGGGACCTCCTTATCCTCCACCCCCTCCACCATATTGATTTCATCTGGACGATGAAAGATTTAAGTCTGGGGGGGTGTTGTTGCACAACTTGAGAGTTGAGTTTTCATTTTTAGTTTCAGTTTTTCTTTTTCTTCTTGCATAGCTTATTTAGCTTGCTCTATTTTACTTAGTCATATTATGTTCATTCACATTTTATTTGTATTTTTTTTAGACATATTTGAGAACACCAAACCTATTACTTTTTCCCGACTTGTCCGATAGCAAAATTGCTAGTATTTTCTTAGTTCATGGGTTATCTGATAGTGTTAGTATGTTTGATGTATCTCCTTTCTCTATCTTTAGTAGCATGAAATAAGCTAAGTATTGTACGGAGTCCGGTACAAGTTTTTGGACTAACCTTAAGGACCTTATTTTTCACTACACTTAAGTGCTTAATCTTGGAGTAGAAATATTTCTAAAATAGTTTTGATTCATCCAAATTATTTAGTACTTTTGTTCCCATGGTGATTCCTTAATTACATTTTGGTTACTGGACAACCTTGGATCATGGAAGCTCATTTTGAAAAATCTAAATCCCAACATATGTATCATGCATATGTGTTTCAAAATATATATATATATGAATGAATAAGGGATAAAAAACAGTTATCGTGAGTGGAAACTAACAATTCACCCCTTTGAGACCGAGTTAGGTTACTGGGGAAATGAATGTTATATTTCTCTTGATTCCGAGTAGTATCCTTTGAGACCTTGTGTGATTCAAGGAAAACGAACCAAGTGTGTGGCAGGTAAGTGTCTATCACCGGGAACATTAGGAACTCAATTGTATGACGACTTAACTAGGCCAGAAAATTGAAACTTGAAGAGTTTGAGTTACTTACTACACTAAGCACAAAGGACTTATGCTTAGGCCATACTTAGGGTACTCCACAGTCATTCTTATCAATGAAACTAGTTGATAGAGTCAGAAGAATGCACTAAGGATTATGAATCACTGCAGGAGTTTATGAACATAGTTTGCAATGTTTTGCTTGAGGACAAACAAAGGTTCAAGTCTGGGGGTGTGATGTGCACAAATATTATGATCATTTACGCATGTTTTAGCGCACATTCACGGGCGTTATGCTTATATATTCGTTGCATGATTGTCTCTTTTGTCTTGTATTTATTATATATATTCTTTTGTTCGGATATCTGCTCTTTGTTTAGTTTCGTGTTGACAGGGACGACTTTCGGAGCAAAAATAGCGATTATCTACGCACCGAAACAAGTCGAAGAACACGACCATGTACACGGTCGTGTGACCACACAGGAGGGAGCAGTGCATGGTCGTGCACCCTTGCATGACCGTGCGACAATGGTAGAGGTGAAGCAATACGCGGCCGTGCACCCTTGCACAGCCGTGCAGCCATGGCAGAGTCAGAGCAGCACACGGCCGTGCATCATTACACGGCTGTGCCACCCCCAGGCCGAGATGAAGGAATGCCCGGTCGTGCATCCTTGCACGGCCGTGCCTCAGGGAACAGGAGCCAGAGACCACACGGTGTGCATCCTTACACGACCGTGCAGCCCCGCTAGAGGGAGAGAAGAACAAGGTCGTGACATCTTGGCACGGCCGTGTCGCCGCGGCCAACCCTAGTGTATATAAAGGGTTTTAAACCCTTTTACCAAGGGAGGTAAGCCGTCAGGGGAAAATTTATTTTGGAGCCATTCTACATTGTCTCGGAGCCTCGTCCCATGATCTTCCACCACCACATTAACTCCAGAAGTAGAGAATCAGATTCGGAGGCCACTCGTCGTCATCGGAATAAGCATACTCTCTCTTCCTTGCTCTATCTGAAGATTGTATGTTTATTTACATTATGTCTTCGAGCCTTTCTCTGATACTTATGGAGTAGATCCTCTGTTATAGGAGTAGGGAGTAGTTGAGGGTTGGTTTGATGTAAAACTCACAGTTTGTCTATTCACATTGGATGATCTTTCATGTCTTGTTTCAACTGCTTATCGCTTGATTGTGTAGAACTTGTCAACCCCGCATAGGAATTGTTTCTAGATTGTACACCCGAGGGGCCCTAGTCACAGGGGTAATCCGTTCAGGAATATTTAGGGCACTTCCCTGAAAGGAGAGGCAAATTCTCCTCAAGGAAAAGAGGGACCGCACTCATCTCTTAACCGCTATTCTTAACCTACAAATTAGAGTCATTTCCCTTAGATTCGCTAAGGCGCCCTAGAGACAGGGGTAAACTGTAACGAGCTTTCTTAGGAATCTTATTCCTCTTGGTGTTTAAGTGTAGCCGCTTTAGTTTCCAGCAACTGCATGGTAAAGGACAATGAGGATAGGATAAATTGCAACACATCAATACCACCACAACGAAACCGACCTCCTAGAATACCTCGTAATCAAGTGAATACTTCGACTTTCCAACTCTCGATTCTTTTTCCCAACCTCTCTCTTTAGATTATTCGAAGTCATTGGTAACTTAGCTAAACCTAAGTGAACAACTACTAGTGCTTATAACCAGTCCCTGTGGGATCGATAATTTTATTACTGACGACGAATCCATGCACTTGCGGAATCGTAACACTTTGCATTCTTGATTTCTAGCATTCTAGTCTAGCTTTTCTCTATTTTTCTTTTGATCTAACTTTCTCTTTTTTTCTTCTTTTCTTTTGAACAAATATATCTTGCAATCTTGTTCTTGTGTATGCAAAGATCTAACTTTGCAGGAGAACTTCTTCCTCTAGACCCCGAAATAGACAGAACATTTCATAGAAGAAGAACTTCACAAAGACATCAAGGAGAACAAGAACAGTCTAGCATAGCAAATAGACCATTAAAGGATTATGCAACACCTTATGCTAGAGGGTTTCGATCTAGCATTTCAAGACCTTCTGTTGAAGCAAATAATTTTGAGATTAAACCGGCTATTATATCCATGGTGCAATAGAATCAGTTTGGTGGAGGATCGCATGAGGACCCAAATCAACACTTGGAGGTCTTCTATGAGATATGCGGTACAATGAAAATGAATGGTGTTCCTTCTGAAGCAATGCAATTATTATTATTTGGATTTTCTTTAAGGGATAGAGCTAAGCAATGGTTAAACTCTTTAGCTCCAAATAGCATCACTACATGGGAACAGTGCGAGCAATAATTTTTGGACAAATTCTATCCACCTAGTAAAATGGCTCATATGAGGAATCTTATTGCAAGTTTCAAATAAGCTGACTCAGAATCTTTATTTGAAGCTTGGGATAGATATAATAATATGCTCAGACAATGCCCACATCATGGCTTAGAGAAGTGGTTAGTGTTGTACACATTCTATAATGGCATTAATTATCATACTAAGGTGTCCTTAGATTCAGCTGCTGGAGGGGCACTCATGAATAAAAGCCTAGATGAAGCTGAGAAAATAATTGAAAGTGTAGCATAAAATCATCATCAATGGGCAAATGAAAGAAGTGGTGGCTATTCTTGTGTAAACCAAACAAAAGCATCAGGAAAGTTTGATGTTGATGCAGTTACTTTAATGGTTGCAAAATTGGATGCTCTTACAAAGAGATTAGAAAGCATGGGAACTAATTCCAATACAGTCAATGCCATTGTATCTACTTGTGAAGTATGTGGGAGTACTGATCATTCTAGTGACTCATGTCCTTTGGGAGCTATCTCTATGCAAATCAATCAATTGGAACAATGTGATGCAATCATGGGTCTTAATCAGAGACAGAACAACCCGTACTCAAATACATACAATCCTGGGTGGAAAAGTCATCCTAATTTTTCTTATAGAAATAATCAAGAGCAAGGACCATCTATGGGGGCAAGACATAATTTTCAGTCTGGGCAGCAGAATTTTCAATAACAACAATCTTTTCAAGGTTATCCTATGTCTAAAATTGAAAAGATATTTGAAGAAATTATCTCAAATCAGAATGAAATGAAGCAAGATATTTTGAAGCTTACTCAGAGAATGGATAATTCTGAAAAACATCAAAAGATTCAGGATAGTCAAATTGCCCAGTTAGCTTCTTCATCTTCCAAAGCACCAGGTCAACTTCCTGGAAAACCTGATGTTAATCCTATGGAGCACTGCAATCGAATTGAACTTAGGAGTGGACGAACCTTGGGAGATCCCTAAGTGACTGCTCAAAAAGGGATGAAATCTGAAGAAGAGTTCTCTCCTTCAACATAAGAACCTATTCAGGTTTGAGAAGAAGAGGAGAGTACCGCTAAGGTTGAAAAGACTCTTCCACTTTGCTCACAAAGTCAAGTAGTCCCTTTTCCTCAAAAACTTGTTATGCTTAAGAATGATGAAGAGTTTGGCAAATTCTTGGAGAAAGTCAAAGAGATATGTGTTGAAGTTCCTCTCATTGATGCAATCTTACAAATGCCCAAGTTTGCCAAATTCTTGAAAGACATCATGTCAAGTAAGAGAAGAAGAGGAATAGAGACCATAGTACTTACGGAGGAATGTAGTGTTGTAAGATATCGAAAAATTTAATTAATAAAGTTATTTGGGAAATAGCCTTATAGAATTTTTTTCGAAATTTTTAGAAGTTTTCTAGGAACTTTTTGAAGCTCGTACGACGGGTTTTGAGAGGACGAATTTACGGATCCGGATAAAGCCTATTTGGGATACCGGTTTAAGAGAGGAAATGTTTTATATATAAATTCATTTCCTTTTCTTATTCTTTCTCTCTAACGTTGATCAATCCCGACCTAATTTCCTCTTCCCCGACCCTTCTTCCCGACTCTTCTCTCATTCTCTCTCTTGGACGGAACTGTGGCGATTGTCGACATCGCCGGAGGAGCTCGTTGCTGGAGTTTGCTGGAGATCTAACCAAGAGGCTCGGATCATCCTGATCTACTATTCTCAAGTCTTCCCCGAGCTTTCCTCCCAGTTCTGCCGATCCTTTCTTCCCTGATCTGACGCCATTGGATCGAACCAGATCCACCAATCACCGGTGTGGAGAGGCAGTTAGGGGCTTCGAAGGTAAGCGATTGATTCCTTCTTTTCTCTCTCTGGTTGTTGCCGATCTTGGAGGTTAGGGCTCTGTTTCTATGTTGATCCTTCTTGCTGGAATAGTGATCGGCTTCCGATTTTGGACTAGGAGGAAAGCATCGGATCTGTGGACCTCCTCTTCCTTGCTGCTGACTGAGGTCCCGGTTGGAGGTGAGTTCTGGTTGGAATTAGATATTCCTGGATTAGAGTTCTCCATATCTTGTTGATTTCTCGTATTCCAATCTTGATCACATCAATTAATTCCTGCTAGTGTTATTGTGATCCGATTGATTCTAGTGGGGTGAGGTTTTGTGATTGTGAGGTGAATCCAGCAGAGAGGTTACGTTGCTGTGGGGTTTTCTGGTTCCGGCAGCAAACCCATCAAGCAGCCATAGTAGCTGTGCTTTGAGGTAAGGTGTAGGAATTAGGGATAATTGGATTACTAGATGGTTAGTTGAATTTAGAATAGCACATGTGTAGATCATAGTGTGATTTGATTATTTTAGATGGATGAGTATGTGTTGAATTAGGTATGATTTGGATTATGATTAGTTAGGGTTAATGACTAGATTGAATTAAGTTTAGATTTTTAATCTAATTGGTGATTAGGGATTAGATAACTAACTCTAATTAACCATTAGATTTAATTAGGTAGATTGAGGTTGTGTTGATTAAGGTTTTTCCCTAATTTAATTTTAGAGATTTTATTTAGCTATTCATTTGGATTTAGCTAAATAAAATATATATATTGTTTGACGTAGGACTCTGATTCGAGACGGGTGTCTCGACTTTGGATTGCTTGATAGTACCTTCTATTTGAGGTGGGTACCCTTTGACTTATCTTTTGATATTGTCTTATGATATGTGTAGTATATATATAACTAGTGGTAATTGATAGATTTATCACTTCCCTAGTTTTAGCTTATTTGATACCTGATACATGCTTCTATTGTTATCTGCTATACATTAAATTTGTATGCTCTTATCTTCTGCCATGCATATCTATGTTCATAGAGATAGATTTATTTAGTGCTTCTTTATATTGGATTAGTTGCTAGACATAATTGTTATGTGTTTTTAGATTTATGTTGTTTATATCATGATTTTATATATGTGTTCATCTTTTTGGCGCATATATATGGAGGAGGCTATGTTCAGGTATGACATACTGTAGCATCATGCACCATCCCGCATGATTGCATGCTGGGCGATTGATGACTCCATTATTATTGAGCTCGTCGGCCTGCTACATGGGCCTGTACATAACGTGACCATTACATGGGTAGTGGCATAGCACCCAGGGTGTGTATGACAGTTGCTTTGTTAGGCTCCGCTGGTCAGCTCATGGGTAGTGTGACTGCAGTGTGGTAGCCAGCAGGGATCCCTCCCCATCATCGCGTACCGGGAGATGAGAGCATTGCGCTCCCTCACTATGTTTGAGGTAGGAGGATAGGTGTACTCCAACAACATCTCGTCTACTCGGTCACTCTTCAGGAGTAGTGATGACAGAGTGCACGGTTGTCATAGCCCTACCCACTCGGTCTCACCATCGCGTGTGAGATGGTTGACTGGCGTCAGGGGTGACCATGTCATATTGCATCATATGCACAGATTGCATTTATTTTGATTGTTGCATATTGGATGATGCATTTTGGTGACTACATATGATTGACATACATATAGGATACATGCTTATTTGCTCTGACTATTTTTATCTGTGTATGTTCACAGTCATATGGTCAAACCTCATAGGTGAGTACAGTTTATTTCAGTTATGCATTTCTTATTATTCTTGCTGTAGATTGTATTACATGTTTTTTGTTAGTTACTATAGTTTATTCAGTTATGCGTACCTGTTATACTGTTAGGAGACTTTACTATAGGTTATTGCTGGTAGTTATATGTTACTGTACATATCTATTGGTTACCTACTAAATTCTTTGGACTCACACCGTTACATTATTACCTTTCAGATTGAGGCCGTCGGGAGATTCCAGTCGCTAGCCCCCTTTGTTGCGACGATTTTCGGTTGTAGACTTTGGTATTCATTTCTATGTCGATATATACTTGTGATATGGGTTCTTGTACTTTGGACTTTGTGTTGAACATTCGGGTTTGCTACTCTTGTTTTTTGCTGTGGATATTTCATTACTTCGTGGATTTCATTTCCTTTATTGTAGTGGAGTAGAACTTACATATATCTGTAATGATTTTTATATCGCCCTTTTCTTTTAGTTATATTTGTTGTCAGCCGGAGGCTACATTATAAACTACATGGATTGATTATAAATTGCATGGATTGGTTTATTTGTGTATTATATTGTTCTGGTCGTGTGGGTCAAGGTATGGATATATGTATCTCAGGATTCGTATTGTCACCCGTGCAGGGGAGATACTGCCAAAATTTTATCGGTAAGGACTACCTGGGGCATGACAATATTTTTGGTATCAGAGCCAGGCTCTGATTTCAGATTTTTGTGTTCTCGAGTTTGCGAGTTTATCTGGGTATTTTCGGATTGTACGGATTTCTGTCGATTATCTCATTTCAAAATTTCGAGGTATATTTTGATGAGGTTCTATTTGGGGGACTAAGCAGCGATAGGACATCTCCTGACGGCAAATAGGTAAATTAAGTAATTTTATTGTTCTTATATCTGTAGTGATATCTGGGTAACATTTTGTTTACAGATATGGCACATACACGTATTCCAGTACCGAAACGTGGCTGACCACATAAGAGGGTGATAGATTCTCCAGAGACAGAGTCTCTAGAGAGATCTGCTGGGGGCAGGCCTGTCTGTCAGGGATAGACTTCTCAGGGTATTGTGAGCACGTCAGGTTATCAGACCTCGACGGTTTTGACTTCAGAGGTACCTACCTCGACAATACCACCAATGGTACCACCGTCAGCATATCCGGTGCCTTCCCCATCAGCAGTATCTGCAGCATACCCGGCACCTCCTCTAGCCGTGTCTGCTACTGCGTACTTGGTACCACAGATACCTATGCCAGTTACTACATACTTGGCACCCGTACCAGCAATACCAGTTGTTTCTTATCCGGTACCGCCTACCGTATCTTCAATCACCCCTACTTATGTCTATTCTGTAGTTCCACCAGCAGTACCTACCCTGGTTTATGCAGCAGAATCAGGGATACCTCTTCTGACCTATCCAGCAGTACCACCCATAGGATCAGCTCCAGTGGTTCTGCCCAGTTCCGCAACGATCCCCACTGATATGGTTGTGGCACGAGCACGGATTCCAACCTTGGTAGAGTCAGTGAAAATCTGATTCACATTGTTCCGTGGGGAGACCGATCCGAGCGTGGCTCAGTCTTGGATAGAGACTATGTAGCGGGCATTCTTTTACATGGATTGCTCCGAGTGGGAGAAGGCAAAGCTGACTGCTTTTCACTTATGAGATGAGGCAGAAATCTGGTGGGACACGCAGCGCTCGATTATATACGAGCAGCATATTACATGAGCGAGATTTAGGGAGGCATTTGAGAGTCATTATTTTCCCCGGGAGTATCAGATGACACGTCGGCAGGATTTTTTGAGTCTTCGATAGAATAACCGCTCAGTTATGGAATATAATGCTGAATTTAATCGACTAGCTAGATTCTGTCCTGAGTTAGTTACCGAGGATAGATCTCATATGCTTTAGTTTATTCAGGGACTGGACGGGCATCTTCAAGTGAAGATTGCCAGTTTTGGTACTTCATCATACACAGAGGCACTGGATAGAGCTCTTATGATTGAGATAGCTCACCAGAGAGTGAATGCAGATAATAAGAAAAAATAGAATGATCAGACTTCCGAACAGATCCAACAGCCACAAGCTATCGGACAACAGCAGAGCAGTCGCACTCAGTCGGGTCAGGGTACTTCTGGGTCATCTGGACGACCCCAGAAGTTAGGACAATCTTCATCTGGACGTTCCCGATCTGCTCAGCAGAACCGGAAACAGTCCACCGGTGACCCTCACTGCACCAGATGTGGATCCCGAGATCACATTACCTCGGCATGCACCATGGGACAATTAGTTTGCTATTATTGCAACCTATCTAGGCACATGAGTCGAGACTGTTCGTTGAAGGCTCAGCATGTAGCTTCTGGGGTTTCTGTTTCGGGAGGTCAGTTTAGTCAGTCCGGGACTCAACGAGGAGGGTCGAAAGCCCAATCTTCGCATCGTCAGCAGAGGACAACTCCTCCTGCAGTAGCTGCTTATGGCATGCACGGTCAAGAGCATTTCGGTGTCCTTATAGAGTCCTAGAGTTCTATTTTGGGACCTCAATATCTGACACATGGGTAGTATCAGTTGCAGCCTCAGCCATTGGTACAGTATCAGTTGCAACCCCAACCACCGGTTCAGTACTTACTGCAACCCATCTCTGGCTCAGTATCCAGTACCGACTCAGTGGCAGGCTCAATCTCAAACTCAGTAGCCTTTGGCAGTGCTACCACCTCTACCTCCGCCAGATATTGGACGAGTTAAGCTCCTTATAGTATGGCACCGAAAGAGTTGGATGAACTAAAGGTTCAACTCCAGGAGTTATTAGATAGGGGATTCATTCATCCTAGTGTATCTCCGTGGGGTTCTCCAGTATTATTCATCGAGAAAAAGGATGGTACTCTGAGGTTGTGCATCGATTATAGGTAGCTGAATGCAGTGACTATCAGAAATAAGTACCCCTTGCCATGAATTGATGATTTGTTTGATCAGCTCAGAGATACATCAGTGTATTCTAAGATTGATCTACGGTCCGGATCCATTAGCTAAGAGTCAAAGATTCTGAAATTCAGAAAACAGCATTTCGCACCAGATATGGACATTACGAGTTTTTGGTAATGTCATTTAGGCTTACCAATGCTCCCGCGGTGTTTATGGATTTAATGAACCGTATTTTTCTGGAGTATCTAGATTAGTTTATTATTGTGTTTATCGATGACATATTGATTTATTCGCGTTCCGAAGAGGAACATGCATAGCATCTTCGCATAGTCTTGGAGACTCTTCGACGACATCATCTGTATTCGAAGTTCAGCATGTGTGCTTTTTGGTTATCCTCAGTTGGTTTTCTGGGACACGTGGTGTCAAGCTGAGGTATTTCAGTAGATCCTCAGAAGATCAAGGCTATCACTAGCTGGGAGCAGCCGAAGTCAGTTCAGGAGATCCGCAGTTTCTTGGGACTGGCTGGATATTACAGATGATTCGTTGAGAGTTTCTCCAGCATTGCTATGCCATTGACACATCTGACCTGAAAGGCATGAAGTTCACTTGGTCAGAGGCCTGTGAGACTAGCTTTCAGGAGCTGAAGCAGAGATTAGTATCGACACCAGTTTTAGTTGTACCTTCTGGAGAGGACGGATTCGTACTTTACACAAACACATCTCTACAGGGCTTGGGCACTGTTCTGATGCAGCATGGCAGGGTAGTCTCCTATGCTTCTCATCAATTGAAGGAGCATGAGAAGAACTACCCGGTACATGATCTAGAATTAGCAGCCATTATCTTTGCTTTGAAGATTTGGCGACATTATCTTTATGGTATTACTTTTGAGATTCTTACTGATCATAAGAGTCTCAAATATTTTTTGACACAGAAGGAACTCAATCTCCAATAGAGGAGATGGATGGAGTTTCTGAAGGATTATGATTGTACTATTAGCTATCATCTGGGGAAAGCTAATGTGGTTGCTGATGCACTTAGCAGGAAGTCCAGAGGGACTTTAGCTTGCCACTGAGTTATAGTCACGGACTTGATTCAGGGTTTCTCCGAGTTGGGCCTTGAGGAGTAGGGACGGACAAAGCAGGGTATTCTTGTTACCATGGTTACTCAGTCGTCTATTAGGATGAGGATTTGAGAGGCCCAGGCCGGAGATCAGCATTTACAGTTCATTGGTAGCCAGATAGCTTCCAAATAGCAGACTAAGTTTACATGAGATGACGAGGGTATTGTTTATTTCCGAGGCAGATTATGTGTACCTCAGTCTCACCCGGTCATGGAGGTGTTACTTCAGGAGGCTCATCGCTCTAGATTTGCTATCCACCCAGGTGGAACCTGTATGTATCGCGATTTAAGGTGTTCCTATTGGTGAAACGGTATGAAGAAAGACATCACAGAGTTTGTAGCTAGATGTCTTGTTTGTCAGCAGGTAAAGGTTGAGCACCAGAGACCTGCTGGATT
Organism: Zingiber officinale; assembly: GCF_018446385.1. Lineage (NCBI taxonomy): Eukaryota > Viridiplantae > Streptophyta > Magnoliopsida > Zingiberales > Zingiberaceae > Zingiber > Zingiber officinale. The sequence goes on along the minus strand of NC_056005.1, from coordinate 39,757,556 downwards.
ACTTCAGAGGATCCCTATTCCAAAGTAGAAATGGGAGCATATTACTATGGATTTTGTGGCAGGATTGCCTAGGACCTGACGAGGCTAAGATGCGATTTGGGTAATCGTTGACCGATTAACCAAATCCGCACACTTTTTAGTGATCCGGAAGACTGATTCTTTGGATCGATTAGCAGAGTTATATTGTCGAGAGGTTATCAAATTGCATGGTGTTCCTTTGAGCATTATATCGGATAGAGACCCACGATTCACATCTCGATTCTGGCAGAGTCTGCAGCAGGCTTTAGGTACGCAGCTTCATTTCAGTACGGCATTCCATCCGCAGACAGATGGACAGTCAGAGCGGTCCATTCAGACTTTGGAGGACTTGCTGAGGTCTTACGTTATGGATTTCGGAGGCAGTTGGGAGGATCACCTGCCATTGATGGAGTTCGCCTACAACAACAGCTATCATTCGGCTATCCAAATGGCACCGTTTGAGGTGTTGTATGGCAGACCTTGTTGGACACCCATCCTTTGGGAGGAGGTTGGGGAGGCCTAGCTATTAGGACCTCAAAGAGCTCAACAAGAGGTAGAGTTAGTTTGCACTATCAGACAGAGGATGCCAGAGGCGCAAGACCGCCAGAAGAGTTATGCTGATCGGAGTCGGAGACCCTTGGAATTCTCTATTTACGGATCCGGATAAAGCCTGTTTGGGATACCAGTTTAAGAGAAGAAATGTTTTATATATAAATTCATTTCCCTTTCTTATTCTTTCTCCCTAAAGTCGATCGATCCTGACCTGATTTCCTCTTCCGCGACACTTCTTCCTGACTCTCCTCTCGTTCTCTCTCGTGGACGGATCTGTGGCGATTGTCGGCATCGCTGGAGGAGCTCGTTGTCGGAGTTTGCCGGAGTTCGAACCAGGAGGCTCGGATCATCCTGATCTACTATTCTCAAGTCTTCCCGAGCTTTCCTCCCGGTTCTGCCGATCCTTTCTTCCCTGATCCAACGCCATTGGATCGAGCCAGATCCACCAATCGCCGGTGTGGAGAGGCAGTTAGGGCTTCGAAGGTAAGCGACTGATTCCTTCTTTTCTCTCTCTGGTTGTTGCCGATCTTGGAGGTTAGGGCTCTGTTTCTATGTTGATCCTTCTTGCTGGAATAGTGTGTTGGTTGCTACTCGGAAAACCTAGAGGTTCCACTGTACAAAAATTTTGTACAGAGGTCTGAACCTTTTCCTAGCTACCATGTGTTCTTTTAAATTAAATTTTGGATCGCCTGCGGAACTTAACACGTTTGATCCAAAACTTAATCTATTCGTTCTTTTAGGTTTTGACTTGGGTCTCCTGCGGAACTTAACACGTTCGACCCAAATCACCTTAAGTTATTAATTCCTTTAAATATTAATTTCCATAATCGGTTCTCAGTACTGACGTGGCGAGGCACATGGCCTTCTTGGATATGGGAGCAACCACCACCGACTAGACAAAACTTTTTATAGAAAGCTAATATTTAATTTCCTAAAATAACTTTAGGTTAACCGAAAAGAACAATCAAATCACAAGGAAAAGAAAAAACAAAAGAACACAACATCGAAAAACATATTCGAAATTCTAGAATCATAAGCCTCTTGTATTTGGTATTTTTCCAAAAATAACTAGTATGATGCGGAAAGAAAAATTACTAGTTATACCTTTTAGAAAGACCTCTTGATCTTCTACCGTATTCCTCTTCTAACCTCGGACGTTGTGTGGGCAACGATCTTCCGAGATGAGAAACCACCAACCACCTTCTTCTCCTCCTAGCTAGGTTCGGCCACAAAGAAGCTTTACCAAGGATGAAGAACAAAACACCAACCAAGCTCCAAGAGATGCAAGCTTTCTCTCCTTCTTCTTCTTCTTCTCCAAGTAGTATCCGGCCTCCACAAGAGCTCCAAGCAATAGAGAGTTTCGGCCACCACAAAGAGGAAGAGGAGAAGAGATGATGGCCGGCCACAACACCAAGGAAAAGAGGGAGAAAAAATAATAGAGGTTGTGTCTCATGAAGGCACCCTCACCCCTTCTTTTATATTCCTTGGCCTAGGCAAATTAGGAAATTTATTTATAATAAAATTTCCTCAATTTCCTTGACATGATTTAATTGAGAAAAATAAAATAAAATTTCCCCAATTGAAATCTTATGGTCGGCCACATCAATGAAATCAAATTGGACAAGTTTTAATCAACAATTAAAACTTCCTAATTTGTTTCCGGAAATTTTAAAAAATAAAATTTCTCTTCAAAATCTCTTCATGGTTGATAAAAGGAAATTTCTATAATTTTAATTTTTCAACATGTGAATAATTTTTAAAGAGAAAATAAAATATCTCACCAATCTACAAATAAGGAAAGAGATCTAATCTCTTTCTTTAATCTTTTGTAGATCTTTTACAAGAGAGATATTTTAATTTTAATTCTCTTTAATAAATTATATCTCCCAAAAAATTAAAATTAAAATCTCTTTTTAAATTAATTTGGTCGGCCCCCACTAGCTTGGGTTCAAGCTAGGGCGGCCACCCAATTTTATACCTAGGTCGGCCCTAGCTTGGTTCCCAAGCTAGCTTGGCCGGCCCCCTATTGGTGGGTATAGAAGGTGGGTATAAGTGGGTATAGTACTCTATAAATAAGAGGCTATGATAGGGACCGAGAGGAGGAATTGGTTTTGGTCTCCCGATAAAATTAAGCATCCCGTGTTCGCCCCGAACACACAACTTAATTTTATCAATAATAATTCATTCCACTAGAGAACTATTATTGAACTACCGCACCAATCCCAAATTACATTTTTGGGCTCCTTCTTATTATGAGTGTGTTAGTCTCCCTGTGTTTAAGATATCGAATGTCCACTAATTAAGTGAGTTACTGACAACTCATTTAATTAATATCTTAGTCCAAGAGTAGTACCACTCAACCTTATCGTCATGTCGGACTAAGTCCACCTGCAGGGTTTAACATGACAATCCTTATGAGCTCCTCTTGAGGACATTATCAACCTAGTATCTCTAGGACACAGTTTCCTTCTATAATCAACAACACACACTATAAGTGATACCATTTCCCAACTTATCGGGCTTATTGATTCATCGAACTAAATCTCACCCATTGATAAATTAAAGAAATAAATATCAAATATATGTGCTTGTTATTATATTAGGATTAAGAGCACACACTTCCATAATAACTGAGGTCTTTGTTGCTTTATAAAGTCAGTATAAAAGAAATGACCTCAAATGGTCCTACTCAATACACTCTAAGTGTACTAGTGTAATTATATAGTCAAGATAAACTAATTCCTAATTACACTATGACCTCCCAATGGTTTGTTCCTTTCCATTTTGGTCGTGAGCTACTGTTTATAATTTATAAGGTACTGATAACATCATCTTCTATATGTGACACCACATACTATGTTATCTACAATATAAATTAATTGAACAACTACAAACAAAAGTAAATAAATTGACCAAATGTGATTCTTTATTTAACATAAATGTTTACAAAAGCTTAGGCTTTCAGTATACACTCCAACAATCTCCCACTTATACTAATGACTAAGCTGTCATATCTTCTACCATACATCTGATTCCCATTCCCTCCACATGCCGATCAAAAGCTTTCGCCGGAAGGGCCTTAGTGAAAGGATCTTCCAGGTTATCCGCTGATGCAATCTTGGCGATGACAACTTCTCCTCGCTTCACGATATCTCGTATCAGGTGGTACTTGCGCTCTATATGTTTACTTGCCTTATGAGCTCGTGGTTCCTTCGAGTTTGCAACTGCACCGCTATTATCACAATAAATTGTGATAATTTTGGGCAAACCAGGAATCACATCTAAGTCCATTAGAAAGTTCCTGAGCCATACTGCTTCTTTAGCTGCCTCAGAGGCTGCTACATACTCAGCTTCCATGGTTGAGTCCGATACGCATTTCTGCTTAACACTCCTCCATGAAATGGCTCCAAAGTAAACACATACGATATAGACTTACTATTGTCCCTATCTCATTGGAAATCCGTGTAACCCACAGGGAGCAAATCGTCTGCTTGGTAAATTAGCATATAATCTCTAGTTCTTCTCAGGTACTATAATATATGCTTTACCGCAGTCCAATGTCCTTGTCCAGGGTTACTCTGATATCTGCTGACCATGCCCACGGCAAAACAAATATCAGGTCTCGTACATAGCATTGCATACATAAGGCTTCTTATAGCTGAGGCATAAGGAACTGCTTTCATGTCTTCTATCTCCTTTGATGTCTTAGGAGACATCTCTTTAGATAGAGTTATTCCATGCCTAAAAGGTAAGAAACCTTTCTTGGAATCCTGCATACTAAAACGAGCAAGGATTGTATCTATATATGAAGCTTGGGACAGACACAACATTCTTTTCTTGCGATCCCTTATCACTTTGATCCCAAGAATGTGTGCACACTCTCCTAAGTCCTTTATATCAAATTGTTTGGACAACCATACCCTTACGTCTGATAATACCTTGACATTGTTGCCAATTAACAAAATATCATCTACGTATAGTACAAGAAATACCACCACGTTTCCGTTACACTTCTTGTATACACAAGACTCATCCGGACACTGAATAAATCCATACGACTGGATTACTTCATTAAACCGGATGTTCCAAGACCTTGAAGCTTGCTTCAGTCCATTAATTGACCGATTGAGCTTGCACACTAGATGCTCTTTGCCTTTTTCAATGAACCCTTCTAGTTGCTTCATATGAATGTTCTCTTCAAGACTTCCATTAAGGAAAGTTGTCTTGACATCCATTTGCCAAATCTCATAATCCATATGAGCAGCAATGGATAAGAGTATCCGGATAGACTTAAGCATGGCTACCGGTGAAAAGGTTTCCTCATAATCGATTCCCTCTTTCTGAGTGTACCCTTTCGCAACAAGCCTAGCTTTGAAGGTTTCTACCTTCCCGTCTGTCCCTCTTTTCCTTTTGTAGATCCACTTGCATCCAACGGCTTTTACACCATCAAGTGGTTCTACAAGCTCCCAGACCTTATTAGAGTACATAGACTCTATTTCAGAATTCATTGCCTTTTGCCAAGATGCTGCATCTATATCTTGGAGTGCTTCGTCATATGTCCGGGGATCAAGTTCATGTTTACTCGGGATCAAATCCGAAGACTCTCCCAAAAACATGAATCTTTCAGGTTGCCTTACAACCCTCCCACTACGACAAGGCACTGTCTGTGGTTGTGTATCATGTGTGACACGTGTTGCAGTCTCTTGTGGTACTTCATCTTGTACTGCTGGTACTGAAGTAGACGTGTCCTCTCTAAGTTCTTCTAAAATAACTTTGCTACTAGGCTTGTGATCCATTATATAGTCTTCTTCTAAAAACTAGGCATTGGTGCTAACAATGACCTTCTGGTCTTTAGGACTATAAAATAAACCACCTTTCGTTCCTTTGGGATATCCTACAAACACGCAAACTTCTGTACGGGATTCTAACTTATCAGCATCTGGTATCAGCACCTGTGCTAGACTACCCCAAATCTGAATATGTCTTAGACTGGATTTTCGCCCATTCCACAATTCTATGGGAGTAGAAGAAACTGATTTAGAAGGTACTAAGTTCAAAACATACACTGTTGTTTCCAGAGCATATCCCCAAAATGAATTTGGTAATTCTGAATAACTCATCATTGATCTACCCATCTCCATAAGAGTCCTATTCCTTCGTTCTGCCACACCATTCTGTTGGGGTGTACCAGGTGCGGACAGTTGGGATTGAATCCCAGCCTCTGATAAGTAATTCCTAAACTCTCCTAATAGGTATTTGCCACCACGATCTAACCGTAGTGTCTTGATACTTTTACCTAGTCGTTTCTCCACATCAACCTTGTATTCTTTGAACTTATCAAAGCACTCGAACTTGCGGCGCATTAGGTAAATGTATCCATATCTTGAATAATCGTCTATGAAAGAGACAAAATATTCAAAACCTCCTCTTGCCTGGACAGACATAGGACCACACAAATCAGAGTGAACCAACTCTAACACTTCTTTGGCTCTATACCCCTTGGCCTTGAACGGTCTCTTGGTCATTTTTCCCTCTACGCAAGATTCACAAGTTGGAAAATTTTCCAACTCTAATGAACTCAAAAGTCCATCGGCTATAAGCCTCTGAATCCTACTTAAGTTAATATGACCAAGCCTTAGATGCCAAAGATATGCTTGGTTCATTTCCGAAGGTTCTTTTCTCTTATTAGAGTTAGAAGATGAGTTATAAATTTCCATGTTTTGCTTTGTGGAAGAAATTGGATTTAAAGTATACAAATTGTCAACTAATGCACCAGAACAGATAATCACTTTATTTCTTTTAATAACTACATCGTTACTGAAAGAAACAGAATATCCATCTAAAAACAGTTTAGAAACTGAAATTAAATTCTTTCTAAAGCTGGGTATATAAAGACAATTTCTTAAAACCAAATTCCTATTTCTACTAAAAGATAAGTAGACGTCTCCCACTACAACAGCTGCCACCTTAGTAGCATTGCCCATGTAGACGGTAATTTCTCCTTCAAATAGTCGTCGGGTTTCCTGGAACCCCTGCAAGGAATTGCAGACATGATCAATGGCTCCCGTATCTACACACCAGGTGCTGGTAGATAACACCGCTAAACATGTTTCAACAACTAGAGCATGAGATATACCTTTGTTTTGGTTCCTACGAGGACAGTCCGCCTTCCAATGTCCTTCCTGCTTGCAGATGAAGCACTTGCCCTTCGGCTTCTTCACTCCAGCTTTAAATCCTGTACTCTGAGTCTTATTCACTTTCTTTGCTGAACTAGCTTGTTTCTTCTTCTTCTTTCCTCTCGGTTTAGAAGTAGAACCATTTTCAGCATAGTGAATTTGAGCATTGTGACGAAATAATCCTTCTGCTGCCTGAAGTTCTGTCAGTAGTTCCGCCAATGAATATACCCTTTTGTTCATATTGTAATTCAGGCGGAATTGCTCAAAACTTCTAGGTAGTGTTTGGAGGATCATATCGATCTGGGTTTCCCCATCAATTTCTCCTTCAAGGATCTGTATCTCGTTCAGATAAGCCATCATCTTTAGGATATGATCCCTCACAGGAGTACCCTCTTGCATGGTGGCTGTCATTATCTTTCTCATGGCTTCTTGCCTAGAAGCCCTATCCTGATGACCAAAGAGTTCCTTGAGATTGTTCATAATATCATAGGTTGTTGGTAAATCTTGATACTGATGTTGCAATACATTTGACATTGAAGCCAAAATGTAACACCGCGCCATCTCATCTGCTTTTACCCATTTCCTATGATATTCAATCTCCTCTTGGGTAGATTCACCAGTAGGTGTATCAGGACAACGTTCAATAAGTACAAATTTATAGCATTCAGGTTTCTTTTCCAATCTATGTAATTAGGTCCAGTAAGTCTATTCTGTTGAAGTATGATGGACAGTGGGTTGAAAGTCATCCTAAGAATCACAAATAACTTTTGGTCAGAACTCTAAATTTAGAATAATATTGATTCCTCAAACAATACTATTTTAAATTAACCAACACCTCATAACACCGTGAATTTTGTATGTCACGTTAGTGTGGACGTATACAAATTCAACATTTGTAAAAGGAGGGTTTTAACCCATTAATTTTATTATCTTGTCAACCTAACTTTTTGACAAATAAAATTAATAGTTGGTATCATTTGGTCACACAAATAATAGCAGTGACTCCGATGGGGAGGATACTATTAGATGTGTCTAAGTGTATACCATTACTTGACACTAAGTCCATTAATAAGATTATGCCCCTTCCGTTGGGGAAGATCACACGCTCTTAATTAACTTCCTATAGTCATCCAAAAATGGAAGTTTGTTCTAGTGATCCACAAACAAGCTCATCCGTTATGGAGGAAGGCACTCAGAGCCAACGCACAAGCTTGTTTGCATCACTTACAAACCAGTAATGGAGACCATGGGATTTACTTAAAAATCCCTCTCCCACTTAGTTATTTATACATGAGGAATTTTAACTATGCTAGCCTACTAAACATGTAAACTAACATGCACACACAGCTAAATATAAAAGCAATAAATAGAAAATCTAATTTTCAACTATTATGGCTTTTATCTATAGTTGTCCTCCGTGTGTAGTCATCCCAAGCTGCTGCCATATTTGGCCACCGCCACCGGGTCTAGCTGTCGCATCCATCTTGCTCCTAGTTCCGCTGCGCCTCTGATCCTTAGAAGGTTCCACGCTTTGCAAGATTCGATCCGCGACATAAATAGAATTTTACATTTTTGATCCTATATTCCATAAAAGGAATGTACATGTATCTATATCAAAAATAAAATCCTAATAAAACTAAATACAGCTCCTGCTGTATTTTTAATACAATTATGCACACACATATAAATGCCCTTGACATGTCCAAGGGTCCAATCACACACATAATAACTAAAAGCCAAAATTGTTAGATCCTGCATCCACAAAGTTAGCACATCCTACTATTAACCTGCCTAAATTATGTATGACATGTGCATAATTAAACTAATACCAAATACACAGAGGCAAAACCCTAGCTCTGATACCAATTGTTGGTTGCTACTCGGAAAAGCTAGAGGTTCCACTGTACAAAAATTTTGTACAAAGGTCTGAACCTTTTCCTAGCTACCATGTGTTCTTTTAAATTAAATTTTGGATCGCCTGCGGAACTTAACACGTTTGATCCAAAACTTAATCTATTCGTTCTTTTAGGTTTTGACTTGGGTCTCCTGCGGAACTTAACACGTTCGACCCAAATCACCCTAAGTTATTAATTCCATTAAATATTAATTTCCATAATCGGTTCCCAGTACTGACGTGGCGAGGCACATGGCCTTCTTGGATATGGGAGCAACCACCACCGACTAGACAAAACCTTTTATAGAAAGCTAATATTTAATTTTCTAAAATAACTTTAGGTTAACCGAAAAGAACAATCAAATCACAAGGAAAAGAAAAAACAAAAGAACACAAAATCGAAAAACATATTCGAAATTTTAGAATCATAAGCCTCTTGAATTTGGTACTTTTCCAAAAATAACTAGTATGATGCGGAAAGAAAAATTACTAGTTATACCTTTTAGAAAGACCTCTTGATCTTCTACCGTATTCCTCTTCTAACCTCGGATGTTGTGTGGGCAACGATCTTCCGAGATGAGAAACCACCAACCACCTTCTTCTCCTCCTAGCTAGGTTCGGCCACAAAGAAGCTTTACCAAGGATGAAGAACAAAACACCAACCAAGCTCCAAGAGATGCAAGCTTTCTCTCCTTCTTCTTCTTCTTCTCCAAGTAGTATCCAGCCTCCACAAGAGCTCCAAGCAATAGAGAGTTTCAGCCACCACAAAGAGGAAGAGGAGAAGAGATGATGGTCGGCCACAACACCAAGGAAAAGAGGAAGAGAAAATAATAGAGTTTGTGTCTCATGAAGGCACCCTCACCCCTTCTTTTATATTCCTTGGCCTAGGCAAATTAGGAAATTTATTTACAATAAAATTTCCTCAATTTCCTTGACATGATTTAATTGAGAAAAATAAAATAAAATTTCCCCAATTGAAATCTTATGGCCGGCCACATCAATGAAATCAAATTGGACAAGTTTTAATCAACAATTAAAACTTCCTAATTTGTTTCCGGAAATTTTAAAAAATAAAATTTCTCTTCAAAATCTCTTCATGGTTGATAAAAGGAAATTTCTATAATTTTAATTTTTCAACATGTGAATAATTTTTAAAGAGAAAATAAAATATCTCACCAATCTACAAATAAAGAAAGAGATCTAATCTCTTTCTTTAATCTTTTGTAGATCTTTTATAAGAGAGATATTTTAATTTTAATTCTCTTTAATAAATTATATCTCCCAAAAAATTAAAATTAAAATCCCTTTTTAAATTAATTTGGCCGGCCCCCACTAGCTTGGGTTCAAGCTAGGGTCGGCCACCCAATTTTATACCTAGGCCGGCCCTAGCTTGGTTCCCAAGCTAGCTTGGCCGGCCCCCTATTGGTGGGTATAGAAGGTGGGTATAAGTGGGTATAGTACTCTATAAATAAGAGGCTACGATAGGGACCGAGAGGAGGAATTGGTTTTGGTCTCCCGATAAAATTAAGCATCCCATGTTCGCCCCGAACACACAACTTAATTTTATCAATAATAATTCATTCCACTAGAGAACTATTATTGAACTACCGCACCAATCCCAAATTACATTTTTGGGCTCCTTCTTATTATGAGTGTGTTAGTCTCCCTGTGTTTAAGATATCGAATGTCCACTAATTAAGTGAGTTACTAACAACTCATTTAATTAATATCTTAGTCCAAGAGTAGTACCACTCAACCTTATCGTCATGTCGGACTAAGTCCACCTGCAGGGTTTAACATGACAATCCTTATGAGCTCCTCTTGAGGACATTATCAACCTAGTATCTCTAGGACACAGTTTCCTTCTATAATCAACAACACACACTATAAGTGATACTTCCCAACTTATCAGGCTTATTGATTCATCGAACTAAATTTCACCCATTGATAAATTAAAGAAATAAATATCAAATATATGTGCTTGTTATTATATTAGGATTAAGAGCACACACTTCCATAATAACCGAGGTCTTTGTTTCTTTATAAAGTCAGTATAAAAGAAACGACCTCAAATGGTCCTACTCAATACACTCTAAGTGTACTAGTGTAATTATATAGTCAAGATAAACTAATTCCTAATTACACTACGACCTCCCAATGGTTTGTTCCTTTCCATTTTGGTTGTGAGCTACTGTTTATAATTTATAAGGTACTGATAACATCATCTTCTATATGTGACACCACATACTATGTTATCTACAATATAAATTAATTGAACAACTACAAACAAATGTAGATAAATTGACCAAATGTGATTCTTTATTTAACATAAATGTTTACAAAAGCTTAGGCTTTCAGTATACACTCCAACATAGTGATCGTCTTCCGATTTTGGACTAGGAGGAAAGCATCGGATCTGTGGACCTCCTCTTCCTTGTTGCTGACTGAGGTCCCGGTTGGAGGTGAGTTCTAGTTGGAATTGGGTATTGCTGGATTAGAGTTCTCCATATCTTGTTGATTTCTCGTATTCCAATCTTGATCACATCAATTAATACCTGCTGGTGTTATTGTGATCCGATTGATTCTAGTGGGGTGAGGTTTTGTGATCGTGAGGAGAATCCATCAGAGAGGTTACGTTGTTGTGGGGTTTTCTGGTTCTGGCAGCAAACCCATCAAGCAGCCACAGTAGCTGTGATTTGAGGTAAGGTGTAGGAATTAGGGATAATTGGATTACTAGATGGTTAGTTGAATTTAGAATAGCACATGTGTAGATCATAGTGTGATTTGATTATTTTAGATGGATGACTATGTGTTGAATTAGGTATGATTTGGATTATGATTAGGTAGGGTTAATTACTATATTTAATTAAGTTTAGATTTCTAATCTAATTAGTGATTAGGGATTAGATAACTAACCCTAATTAACCATTAGATTTAATTAGGTAGATTGAGGTTGTGTTTATAAGGGTTTTTCCCTTAATTAATTTTAGAGATTTTATTTAGCTATTCATTTGAATTTAGCTAAATAAAATATATATATTGTTTGACGCAGGACTCTGATTCGAGACGGGCGTCTTGACTTTGGATTGCTTGATAGTACCTTATATTTGAGGCGGGTACCCTTTGACTTATCTTTTGATATTGTCTTATGATATGTGTAGTATATATATAACTAGGGGTAATTGGTAGATTTATCACTTCCCTAGTTTTAGCTTATTTGATACCTGATACATACTTCTACTGTTATCTGCTATACATTAAACTTGTATGCTCTTATCTTCTGCCATGCGTATCTATGTTCATAGAGATAGATTTATTTAGTGCTTCTTTATACTGGATTAGTTGCTAGACATACTTGTTATGTGGTTTTAGATTTATGTTGTTTATATCACGGTTTTATATATGTGTTCATCTTTCTGGCACATATATATTGAGGAGATTATGTTCAGGTATGACATACTATAGCATCATGCACCATCCCGCATGATTGCATGCTGGGTGATTGACGACTCCATTATTGTTGAGCTCGTCAGCCTGCTACATGGGCCTGCACACAATGTGACCATTACATGGGTAGTGGCATAACACCCAGGGTGTGTATGGCAGTTGTTTTGTTAGGCTCCGCTGGTTTGCTCATGAGTAGTGTGACTGCAGCGTGGTAGCCAGCAGGGATCCCTCCCCATCATCGCGTACTGGGAGATGATAGCATTGCGCTCCCTCACTATGTTTGAGGTAGGAGGATAGGTGTACTCTGACAGCATCCCGTCCACTCGGTCACTCTTCAGGAGTAGTGATGGCAGAGTGCACAGTTGTCATAGCCCTACCCACTCGGTCTCACCATCGCGTGTGAGATGGTTGACTGGCGTCAGGGGTGACCATGTTATATTGCATCATATGCACAGATTTCATTTATTGTGATTGTTGCATATTGGATGATGCATTTTGGTGACTGCATATGATTTACATGCATACAGGATACATGCTTATTTGCTCTGACTATTTTTATCTGTGTATGTTCACAGTCATATGGTTAAGCCTCGCAGGTGAGTATAGTTTATTTCAATTATGCATTTCTTATTATTCTTTTTGTAGACTGTATTACATGTTTATTGTTAGTTACTATAGTTTATTCAGCTATACGTACCTGTTATACTATTAGAAGACTGTACTATAGGTTATTGATGATAGTTATATGTTACTGTACATATCTATTGGTTACCTGCTGAGTTCTTTGGACTCACGTCGTTACATTACTACCTTTCAGGTTGAGGCCATCGGGAGATTCCAGTTGCTAGCCCCCTTTGTCGCGACGATTTTCGGTTGTAGACTTTGGTATTCGTTTCTTTGTCGATATATACCTGTGATGTGGGTTCTTCTACTATGGACTTTGTGTTGAACATTCGGGTTTGCTACTCTTGTTTTCCGCTATGGATATTTCATTACTTCGTGGATTTCATTTCCTTCGTTGTAGTGGAGTAGGATTTACATATATCTGTAATGATTTTTATATCATCCTTTTCTTTTAGTTATATTTGTTGTCAGCCAGAGGCTGCATTATAAACTGCGTGGATTGATTATAAATTGCATGGATTGGTTTATTTCTGTATTGTATTGTTCCGACCGTGTGGGTCGAGGTATGGATATATGTATCTCAGGATTCATATTGTCACCCGTGCAGGAGAGATACTGCCGAAATTTTATCGACAGGGACTACCTAGGGCATGACAAGTGCTCTTTTTGAAAGGAACATTTCCTCAAAGCTAAAGGATCTAGGGAGCTTTTATATTCCTTACAACATAGGAGCTGAATTTATTGTGAAAGTTTTTTGTGATTTAGGGGCAAGTGTTAGCCTCATTCCTTATTCTGTTTGTAATAAATTAGGTCTCAAAAACTTTAAACTTACTACTATGGCACTGCAACTAGCTAACCATTCCTGCAGGTCCCTATGGGTATCGTTGAAGATGTGCCAGTAGAGGTAGGTGGGAGTATAATGTTGGGTTTTTCGGGCCGCGAAAACCGCTTTTTCGCGTCGCAGAAACCCCGAAACCCCCTAGCCATTGGATTCGTGCGAAGAAAACTTTCGAAAATACGAGTACGAGTTTCAAACGATGATCTACAGTAGATCTACAAAGGAAAAACATTTTATACCTTTGAAGCATGCCCTCGCAAATCCCACTCGTCCAACGGTACGCCGGATCTCGAAGTTGTCAACGTAGACAACTCTCTAGTGATATCCACACGAACAAGAAGTGTCTCTAACACTCAAGGATGGAGAAGAGAGCGCCACAAGTGTGCTAGCACTCTCTAGGGCTCTCGGGTAGGATTGGAAGAAGAAGAAAGGAAAAGAAGAGAACACACTCCTCTAAAATCTCTATGTGACTTTCACTAACCTTTCTTCTTGGATTAGATTCACTCTCCTTTCTTCTCCCTTGCTTGTAACCCACGACCAAGAGAAGAGAAGGAGCAAGAAGAGAGCTTAGGAGGAGGAAGATCACTTGAATGAGAGTTACACTTTCAAAATGAAACTCTTTTCATCTAATTAAGTGGTTTGTAACCTCCATGGGATACCAAGAGTCACAACTCTTGGTAACTCCCATGAGGTGGCACTTCACTTAAGTAACCATGATGATGTGGAGCATCATCATTGGTCCACTTAATGCTAACTCACCAATGAGGTGGCATAAAGTCAAGTCAAACTTGACTCTTCATCTTCCTCTCAAGTCAAGTCAAACTTGACTTAATCTCTCTTATGGTTGATCGAATTCAACCATTTAATTCAAGGTAATTTAATATAATGAATCTAATTCATTTAATTAAATTGATTCAATGAGTCATAATCTAAATTAGACTCATTGAACACATGAATCAACTTGAGTCCAACTCAATTAGCCCAATTAGGATTACTCTTAATCCAATTTGATTCATCAAATGAATCAAATCCTCTTGGTTGATTATATGAACCTAATCTCCATCCACTTGTTCTTTGTGTGTGACCCAATAGGTTCTTGTAACGTTGGTAATGCCCCTAAACTCATTTAGAAACATAAGTAATGAGCGGTATCTAGCAATACATCATTACTACCCAAGTTACAAGAATGTTGAGATCCAACATCACCTTGTGACTACTAATTGTGACTCCTCACAATATATGACAAGTGTCCTTCTATCCTAGACATCTAGATTGATCAATGTGAGGCATAGACCGTGTCATCCTCTAATCAATCTAAATCTTGAACTCCAAGTAGACTCACTCAATCAAATGAGGTCAATATCCTATATTGACTCATTTGGGCATGGCCATGCACTTCGTGGTCTCACTCTATCAAGAATACCGATGTCTCTCCCGTCATATAGGAGGGATAGATCCCATCTACATCACTCACATCCCTCCGCATAATTTGTTACATACCCAGTAATCGTCTTTATGGTCCACCCAGTTACGGGTGACGTTTGACGAAACCAAAGTACATAACTCCTTATGTAGGGAACCATGGTGACTTCAAGTCTAAGGACTAGTAGTCATACTAATAGCCACATGAGAAAGTATATGACACTCATATAACGATCCATGATACTTTCTCATGGCGGGCCATTCAGTATACATTCTCTAATGCATACCCATGTGTCAACTTGATATCTCTATATCCATAACTTGTGAGATCAAGTCATCGAGTTGACCTACATGCAAGTCTTATTGCATTAACATTGTCCTTGAATGTTAATACTCGACTATGAATGATTAAGAGTAGTGTTCCCTATATCATCTCACTATTGGTTCAACTAACCGATTGATATAGGTGAGAACCGTCTACTCAAGGACGTTATTATATTTAGTTTATTTGGCACCAATACAAGTAAGTATAATAACCAACAACTAAATGCCTTTATTTATATAGAATATGATATAACAAGTCCAAAATACAATCATCAAATGATTGGCTCTAGGGCTCTAGCTAACAATCTCCCACTAGCACTAGTGCCAATCAGTGTAGGCTCTAAGCCCAAATGACCTAGTGTGACCATCATGCTTCCTCTGTGCCAAAGCCTTGGTCAAAGGATCTGTGATGTTAGCCTCTGTAGGTACTCTGCAAATCTTCACATCTCCTCTCTCGATGATCTCTCGAATGAGATGGAAGCACCGTAGTATGTGTTTGGTCCGCTGGTGTGAGCGAGGTTCCTTCGCCTGTGCTATAGCTCCATTGTTGTCACAATATAGATCAATAGGGTCAGTAATGCTAGGAACCACCCCAAGTTCAGTGATGAACTTGCGAATCCAAACTGCCTCCTTTGCTACCTCTGATGCAGCAATATACTCGGCCTCTGTCGTAGAATCAGCTACTGTGTCCTGCTTCGAACTCTTCCAGCTCACAACACCACCATTAATGCAAAACACGAACCCCGACTGTGATCTATAGTCATCTTGGTCGGTCTGGAAGCTAGCATCACTGTAACCCTTTACAGCTAGTGTTGGTGCAGGAAGCATCCGACGATCGAACCTAAGTTTTGATAATGGCAAAGGGATTCAAAGTTAAGATTCCTTGTTATCTAACATGTTGAATGAGTATTTCAGGAAAGTCCTAACTGCGGTTAGGCAGGTGAAAACCCTAGGGGGTGGTAACCCTAGGTCCTAGGGGGTGGTAACCCTAGGTGGAGAAAAGTCCTAGCTGCGGTTAGGCAAAGGGAAAACCCTAGGGGGTGGTAACCCTAGGTCATAGGGGGTGGTAACCCTATGCGTAAAGTCTTGGCAGGTCGATGGCTTCAGGCAAAACTCCTAGGGGGTGGTAACCCTAGGTGAAAAGTTCTGGTGTCGCGAACCAGGTGAAAGACTGGACTAGCCGGGGAAGCGGATGTCCAGCAGAAAGTCCGGAAGCATCGAGTGCTGAGCAAAAGTCCAGTCGATCTGGAGGATCGACTGGCAACAGGTAAATCTCCTGAGTGGAGTAGGTGAGGACGCGTTCCCCGCAGAGGGAACAGTAGGCGTCGGGTCGACCTAGGGCTTCCGGCTGGAAATCCAAAGTCAGACTCGGACAGTCCGAAGACTGTCAATTATTACTTGCTGCGTTTTATCAGATTCTAACATTGTCTTGCAGGGTATTTTTCTCGGACTAGCCTTTATTTGCAAGTGAGGAACCTGCTGGAAAAAGGTTGTCCGGGCGCCCAGGATGGATCCGAGCACCCGGGACCAAATTCTATCCCCTGCGCGACTTCGCCACGTGGAGCATCCTGGTTGGTTGGCCACGTCACACTCCAGGCGCCCGGAAGAGATCCAAGCGCCCGGAACCGCATATAAAAGGAGGGTTGAGGTGCAGCTTCAAGGACAACAATCTTCTAAGCAATCTCTCTGCAACAAGCTGCTAATGACTCGATCCAGAAAGTGCTGCAACGACACCCCGACAACCCGGAGCTTCAGATTTAGTTTTTGTTGTCGGTATAATCTGTTTACTGCTTTGAATTGTAATTAGTCTGTAATATTTTTATCGTGCTTATAGTTGTTGCCCACGGAAAGCGATCAAGGATCGCGGGCCTTCGAGTAGGAGTCGCCTTAGGCTCCGAACGAAGTAAAATCGACCTGTATCTTTGTGTTGTCTCTTTATTTTTATTTCCGCTTATTCCGCTGCACGTTTTAACTCCGATAATTTTCCGATAATCGAAAGAAATAGCCACGAACGCTATTCACCCCCCCTCTAGCGTGGTCTCGATCCAACAATTGGTATCAGAGCGGGGTCGCTTTGAACTGGTGCAACCACCATTCAAGCTTTTTTTTGTGGCTTTGTCGTGTTTATAGGGTAAAAATAAAACCTTACGCCTTTCGTTTTTTCCCTCCAAAATTATTTTCGAAAAATACATTTTCATCCTTTCACGATTTATTAGTATTGATAAAATATTGAATTTGACAAAATTTGAAATAATATTTTTAAATATTTTTTTAATAATATTTTATTATTATTTTATTATTTTTTCTTGAAACTCGTAAATTTCTTTTTCTATCCTTCTACCACACTACTAATCCAGGATTAAGTCCTGGGACAAGTTTTTTGCTCATTTTTTCGTGCAAGATTCAATGGCTCTCCAAGAAGGCTATGGCACCACTCGACCACCGCTCTTCTCCGGCGAAGACTTCGGCTACTGGAAAGGCCGAATGGAGTCGTACCTACAAACCGAGTTCGATGTCTGGATGATCACCAAGACCGGGCTCGAAATACCAACTGACGGCGCCGGCATGCCACTACCGCTCGAGAACTGGGACGTGAACCTTATCAAAAGGTAGAAGCAACGTATACACTTCAGTGTGGCTTAACGAATAAGGAGCTGAATCGCGCCGGCCCATTCTCAAGCGCCAGGGAGCTGTGGGAGAATCTGATTCAGTTACACGAAGGTACCGAAGTAAGTAAGCATAATTTAATAGACGATTTATTTGAATTAGATGAACAGTATGATACTACTTCGGTCGAGGAAGGTATTACATTGGTTGCAGGTACAAGCAAGACAGAGGAAGCTAGAAAGAAAAAGACGAAGAAAGTGTTAAAGGCAACATGGTCCGAGTCATCAGACGAATCTGAATCCGATGAAGAAGAACAAGCAAGCCTCCTCGCTCTACCAGTACTAGCACATGTTGTTGAAACAGAGTCCGAGTTCGAGTCCGATTCAGAGACCGAGAGCGAATCAGACACCGAGTCCGAGCGAAGCCACGGATCCGTATCCGTTTCCGAAGGACCAAAACCCACAGTAAGTGCTTTAATGTCTAGTATTAACTTAGATGACTCACAAAATTTAATTCCATACTTGCTTAAAAAATTGGCTAAATCCAACGTCCGGGTTAAGTCGCTCCAAAAGGAGGTAACAACCCTTAAGGAAGCGACTGACTCGAGTTCTTTAACTGAGTCAGTTCAAATTGGAAGTTCAACTCAAGTCCAACAACTTGAGGAAGAAAATTCCAATCTGAAAGCTCAAATTAAAGAACTCAAGAACACGTTGGAACGGTTCACCTTGGGTTCCAAGAATCTGGATCTGATTCTTGGAAAACAGCGAGCCGTTTACAACAAAGCCGGACTTGGATTTAAGACCAAAACGAAATACAAATCGTATTTATCATTAGTTAATAGAAATAATATAAAGGTAGTCCAAGCATGGGTCCCCAAGTCCAAATTGATCAATCAAGTTGGACTTGGCCAATACTGGGTTCCGAAGGATCAAATACACTACCTCGATAGACCATATCGAGGTCATGATCCAGGGGGAGCAAAAAGAAAAACGATATTAATCAAACCAAATTAGATTCAAAATTCAAATTATAAATTCTAAATTCGAAATTAAATTAAAATTTAAAATTCAAAAATCAAATTACAAATTCTAAATTCGAAATTAAATTAAACTTCAAAAATTCAAAATTCAAAATTCAAAATTCAAATTACAAATTCAAAATTTAAAGTTAAATTAAAATTCAAAAATTCAAAAGTCAATAGAAGAAGGATCCAGAATAGCTGGCACCCCCAACTAAATTACCTGACTGGGTAACCGAACTTAATCTACCCGGAATGGGTAAACAAGAGTAGACTACCCGGCAGGGTAATTAAGGTTAGATAAATGGGCGAGGTTTAACTTGACCCACGGTACTGGTGAAGTTTTTGGATGATAGTACGTTAGGGAAGCTTGGGCATCGTATGTCTAGGAAGATATGGCTTCGACCTGGTGCATTTGGCCAAGTGGAACTGACCGAAGCTACCCTTAAATGGATCCTAACTAGTTAGACCAAGGTTTAGTATTAAGTTCAGTGGGTATGTCACGCCCCGGGGAAGTACCTCCCAAAAAATTTCGGCAGCATCTCCCCTGTACCAGTGACAATCGGAAACATCCGTACAAACAAAATACGTCAGCCACATGCGGCTGGAATATTTATGCACAAAAGAAACACAACCACGCAGTTAAATATCTAGCCCACACGGCTATATCGAAAACACAGCGGAAGAGCGAATAAGAAACCCACGAATGCGAAAGTCCACAAAATACCACAGGTATAAGTCCACAATACATGTATCGAACATAGTTCGTTTTCACAACTCTAAATCCAACAAAGTCGAAGTGTAGGAAAAGAGAAACAAAACCAAAAAAGGGTCTCCGGATATGACATGGGAAGGGGGACCGGCCAGCAGCATACTCCAAGCATGTCCATATCATCTACCTACTGCCTGAAACCGACATAATATAAACGGGGTAGTGAGTACAGGGAACTCAGCGGGTACAGACAGGATAAAGCATGGTCTACATAATGAGATAGGAATCAAAGAATACAGTCTCCATAAGTAAAGAATAAGAATATGCTATCATAACATAACTCATCTATCTATATCTGATAAAATAACTGTGCATGAACATACCTGACATAATAAATGCATATAACGTAAATGTACATACCCGAAAAGAACCAACACCCTGATACCATGATCCGTAAACCCACCGAGTCAATAACAAACTCCCGACACCTGTGCAATACATATACGACTGCAAATATATGTAAAGTAAATGACATGTATGCAGCATGGCATCCATATGCAGCATACATAGCTCAGACAAATGCAACAATACACAATCACATGCAACTAATATCTAGTAAGCATGTATGCAAAAGTATCCCCACAGATGCACCGTGCATCATATGCAAAAGTGCATGCATGCTCCATGGTCACCCCCGCCACCTCTCTAGACACCACGACCCCTGTATGGCCGAGAGGCTTGGGTCTGTGACGACTGTACTACCCTCCAGCCCACAATAGAGTGGTCGAGGCGGACAGTCCGCTAGTAGCAATCTAACTACATAGCATCAGGGTCCCTGACTGCTCACAACGCCGGATCTCACTAAACCTCGTGACCGGGTGGCACAACAGGACAAGCGGCGACTGCTCCAGCTACCACTACCCATGAGTGGCCGAAGGTGCGCGCTAAACCAAACCAACTGATGACTCTCTCAACCACAAGGGAGACAACGGTCATCATATGCAATGAATGATGAACATGATATATATATATATAATCATCATCCATGCCACAACCTCAAACCTCATAAACACCTCCAATACCCATAATAGATGTAACTACGCATACCACTACGCAAATGGAATGTTAATTATGTACACCCCATAACACGTACCAATCACAACCTAGACAGGTATAGATCACAAATATCCAATACGGTCATCCCTACAACACTCTACATGTGTATAACCAATTGAGTCACAGATAACTAGAATAGAGACTGTAAAGAATCAATCCAGATCATATCATAGATCAAGCAAAAGTGACAAGCAGGAAAGCAACCAATAATCTGATTTAAGGAATGCAACCTACTTATCCAAATATAACCATGCTTTTAAAGTTCAAAGAACTAAATAGAAATTAAGGAAGAAATACCCGCCTCGATATATCCCGCAATCAACAGAACCACCACGTCACGCAACTCGTCCAGATCAAGGTCCTGTGTCACACATACAGTTTATGTAACATACATTTACATACACTACACATAAATGAATCACCTATAAATAAATAGCCAATTCTAGAGTAATAGCTAACCATGATTTCTACTCCTTCCCATTACCTTCCAATAAGAAACTAACCTCAACATCATGATCCTGACTTCAGATTTAGGTTTATCTACATCTACAACCTCTAATTAACCAGCATAACAACTTTCACATCACTGTTAACCAATTCCGATTAGCAACCCACAACATTCCTAGCAAAACAGTACGCCCAACAACTTCAACAACTGAACCAACCAACTTACAACCTTTGTTGATTCCAACATTGATCTAAATCAAGGAATACACAAAAATCCACTAGATAACACCCTCTACAACCATAGACCGATCAAGAGAACAGAACAGTGAGAATTCACTAAGAATATGTGAACAACACAATAACCAATCGATCTCCTTACCTCTGCTTCTTCTATCACCGGAGATGATCACAACTCTAGTGGAGGAATCAATCCAATCCAGCTGTGGTGGCCGGAATCACCACAAAAACCTCTGTTCTCAGAAACAAAACCACTCGAATCAATACCAGAAGAAGGATCGGAACCCAAATTTATGACAGAAACCTACCCCTTACCTCCAATATCCCGATTAGGGCTCGATCTTGTTCTTGCTAACGAACAGAGAAGAGATCGGAACCCTAATTCACAACCAAAACCTCACAGTAAACAAAACTCACCTCACGGATTGGATCAAGAGAGGAGATCAACAATTCATTCTCTGTTCCTCCTCAATCATAGCTGGTGGATTGCAGAACACCACAGCAAGACCCCCCTGCTGGAAATTCATCCCACTCGACCGCGGCCTTAATCAGCAACCACGAAGAAGGGATCCAAGATCTGACCTAGGATCGCCGACCAATAGAGAGAAAGAGAGCCGAATCAGGGAAGAAACTCGAAGCTAAGGCACAAATCCAAGAAATAGAGGGAATAAGGTTCGGATTACTTACCCTTGAAACCCTAATTGCCCCTTCACGCCGACGATCGGTGGATCGACCCGATCCAATGGCGTCGATCGGAGAAGAAAAGTCGACAGAATCGGCTGAGGAAGAAAGAAATCGGAGAATGAAGGAGACCGAAGGCTCGACAAGTTTCCCTCCTCCTCGCTCCAAGACCGATCTGTGCCGGCGACGATCGACACAAGAAACTCCCGAATCCGAGACCCCTCGGTCGAAGAAGACCCGGAGTCCACCGGTTCCGTCGTGCTCCAGCAAGCTCCGGCGACGAGCTCCTCCGGCGACGAGCTCCTCCGGCGATGTCGACGATCGCTACAGGTCCGTCCGCGAGAGAGAGACAGCGAGAGGAGTCGGGGAGATCGATGAAGAAGGCTCGGGTGATCGGTGTTGGGTTTGGGGGAAACGGCGTTTTGGGAAGGGAATAAAAGGAAAAGAAAAGGATTTATAATTAAAAATATTTCCTCACTTAAACGGGTATCCCAAACAGGCTTGGTCCGAACCCGCCGATCGATCCCCTCAAAACCTTCCGTACGAGCTCCGAAAAATTCCCAGAAAATTTCCAAAAATTCCGGAAAAATTCTATAAGACTATTTCCTAAATAACCTTATTATTTATTTATTTATTATTATTTATATTTTTTTTTCCGATATCTCACATTCTCCCCTACTAATAAAATTTGGTCCCCAAATTTCGCTATAACCAACAGCAACCACTAGAATATAACCCAACAGTATAAATGCTGATAGAACTCTAGCCCACATACCTCAAGTAAACAGATGAGGGTATCGAGCTCGGATCGTATCCTCCAGCTCCCAAGTAGCCTTCTCGTCAGAATGATGCTGCCATCCGACTTTAACCAGTCGGACTGTCTTGTTCCGCAACTGACGCTCCCTATGGTCCAGAATCCGTACCGGAACCTCCTCGTAAGTAACGTCAGGCTAAATAGGAACGGATATATCTGACAGAACATGTGTCGGATTGGATACGTATCTCCTCAGCATAGATACATGGAATACATCGTGAATGCCAGCTAGAGATGGTGGTAGCGCCAGCCGGTAAGCTACTGCTCCAATCCTCTCAAGAATCTGGAAGGGTCCGATATAGCGAGGTGCTAACTTACCATTCAATCCAAACCTTTTTACTCCTTTAGTAGGGGATACCCGTAAGAATACATGATCACCAACAGCAAACTCTAACGGTCTCCGTCTACGATCTGCATAACTCTTCTGCCGATCCTGAGCCTCTGACAACCTGCGCCTGATAGTACGAACCATTTCTGCATCACGCTGAAGGCTCTGTGGCCCCAAAATCTGGGATTCCCCAACTTCTACCCATAGGGTGGGAGATCTACAGGCTCTGCCATACAACGCCTCATAAGGTGCCATCTGTATCGCTGAATGATAACTGTTGTTGTAGGCAAATTCTGCTAAATGTAAATGATCTTCCCAACTACCTCCGAAGTCTATGACACATGATCTCAATAAGTCCTCTAATGTCTACTCTGTACCCATGGCCTGCTGTAAACTCTGCCAGAATCGCGAAGTAAATCGCGGATCTCTATCTGAAATAATACTGAGAGGTACACCGTGAAGTCTGATAATCTCTCTACAATACAACTCTGCCAATCGATCTAATGAGTCCGTCCTACGGATCGGAAGGAAATGAGCAGATTTGGTTAATCGATCAACGATCACCTAAATCATATCATGTGCTCGCAGGGTTCTAGGCAGCCCCACGATGAAATCCATTGTGATATACTCCCATTTCCATTTCGATATCTGAATCTTTTGGAGCAAACCAGCTGGCCTCTGATGTTCATCATTCACTTGCTGACATACAAGACATCGTGCAACAAAATCCACAATGTCTTTCTTCATACCAGTCCACCAATAAGAATGTCTCAGATCCCTATACATGCGTGTACCACCAGGATGAATCACAAATCTGGACCGGTGTACCTCCTGAAGTAGGTCTTCCTTCACAGAAGGTGATTTAGGAACACACAATATTCCCTGGAAATATAGAATTCCATTTCCATCACAAGAAAACCCTGTGTACTATCCTAGGATCATTCTGCTACATAAAAACTGCATATACTGATCAGTAGCCTGAGCTTCTTTAATCCTCTCTACAATGGGTGACTGGGCAACCATAGATAACAGAATACCCCGCTCAGTCTGACCCTGCTCTACTAATCCCAACTCAAAAAATTTCTGTACCAGTTCTGTAACCATCACGCGATGACAGGCAAGAACTCCTCGGGATTTCCTACTCAATGCATCAGCTACCACGTTAGCTTTCCCTGGGTGGTAGTTGATCGTACAGTCATAGTCCTTCAAGAATTCCATCCATCTTCTTTGTCTTAAGTTCAATTCTTTCTGAGTAGATAGATACTTAAGACTCTTATGGTCCGTGAATATCTCGAAGGTAACTCCATATAGATGGTGTCTCCAGATTTTCAGCGCATATATAATCGCTGCTAACTCTAGGTCATGCACCGGATAATTCTTCTCATGCTCTTTCAACTGACGTGAGGCATAAGAAACTACCCGTCCATGCTGCATGAGTACTGCGCCTAACCCCTGTAATGATGCATCTGTATAAAGCACGAATCCCTCATCTCCGGAAGGAAGTACTAATATAGGTGCAGAAATGAGTCTTCGCTTCAGTTCCTGAAAACTCGTCTCGCAAGACTCTGTCCAGCAAAACTTCACCCCTTTCCTGGTCAACTGAGTCAACGGCAGAGCTATGCTAGAGAAGCCCTCAACAAATCTGCGATAATACCCGGCCAGACCAAGAAAGCTACGAATTTCCTGTACAGACTTTGGCTGCTCCCAACTCGTAACAGCCTCTATCTTTTGTGGGTCTACGGATATACCACTGCTAGAAATAATATGTCCCAGAAAACCCACCGAAGATAACCAGAATGCACATTTGCTGAACTTTGCATAGAGACGTTCTCGCTGGAGCGTCTCCAATACTATACGAAGATGTCGCCCATGCTCTTCTTCGGATCGAGAATATATCAAAATGTCATCGATGAACACAATCACGAACTGATCCAAGAACTCAAGGAATACCCTATTCATCAGATCCATGAAAACTGCTGGAGCATTAGTAAGCCCAAATGACATTACCAAGAACTCATAGTGTCCATATCGAGTACGGAAGGCTGTCTTCTGTATATCTGAATCTCTCACACTGAGCTGATGATAGCCAGAGCGCAGATCAATCTTAGAATACACACAAGTATTCTTGAGCTGATCAAACAGATCCTCTATACGTGGCAGTGGATACTTATTCTTAATAGTCACTGCATTCAGCTGCCGATAGTCGATGCATAATCTCATCGATCCGTCCTTCTTCTTCACAAAGAGTACCGGAGCTCCCCACGGAGACACGCTAGGACGGATAAACCCTCTATCCAGCAGCTCCTGTAACTGTACTTTTAGCTCCTCCAACTCCTTAGGTGCCATGCGATAAGGAGCCTTGGACACCGGTGCTGTCCTCGGGATCAACTCAATCGTGAACTCCACTTGCCTTTTTGGGGGCAAGCCGGGTAATTCCTCTGGAAATACGTCGGGGTACTCCCGAACTATAGGAATGTCAGAAAGCAGTGGGGTATGATCCTGATCAGTCTTAATCATAGATAACAAATACCCCTGGCATCCTTGAGACAATAATCTCTGAGCTTGCATAGTTGAGATGATAGAAATCCCCTCATCCTTAGTACCCATGAATACCCAGGACGGTAGACCCGGAGGTCTAAATGTAACCACTCTCGCACTGCAATCCACGGTAGCATAATATCTGGCCAACCAGTCCATACCCAAAATGATGTCAAATTCTAGCATATCTAGAACCTGCAAGTCCACTACAAGGGTCTGACCCTCGAAATCCAACGGACAATCTCTAATCTCCTGACTGATATTTAGTATCTCTCCCGAGGGTAAAGATACCGCTAATATATGAGTCCGACGAACTGGTAATCTACAAATCTTACTCAGAAATACCCGAGAAATAAAAGAATGGGAACTACCAGTATCTATCAACAATAGCATAAACCCGTCCTGCCTCCGTGCCTGCCGGCGGCGTCTCAGTGCCAGTCTGAAACTGTGCTGATGGAGTAGTAGCTAACTGCTGAGACTGGATCATCGGACAAGAGCTAGGTGGCATCGGAAAATGCTGATGTGCCGGATGCATCTGATGTGACGGGACAGCCGAGGAATACTGCATAGCCAAGGTGGTATACTCTGCTGATGTGGAGTGCTCTGCATCTTCCGCGGTCCCTTCGGCCGTCGAGTCTGAGTATTATGACTTTCTTGAGGAGTAACCTTGACAGCCTGTAACTGAGCCTTCAGAGTACAATCGCGGCTCACATGCCCCGGAAGCTTGCAGTAGTAACATATATCTTGGCTCAATGGGCAGTTAGGTTTAGCGTGACCCTCAGCACCACATCTAAAACATCTGAGTTCCCCAGAGTAATCCTTCTGAGGAGGTCTAGAAGAACCAACAGATGATCGTCCTGTCTTCGATGATCGCTGGGACTCCCCCGAAGTAGCCCGGGATCCCTGCCATTTCTTCCGTTTCTTCTGACCTTGGTTCTGTTGTTTCTGAATCGAGGTCGTACCCTGAGCATTTTGCTTATCCTTTCCTTTTTCTAGGGAAATTTGCTGTTGTGTCATCTCAATCATCAAGGCTCTATCCAACGCCTCCCGGTACGTACTAGGAGTGAAGCCAGACATCCTGATACGGATATATACTGCAAGACCCTGAGTGAACTGATCTAACCGATCACTCTCCTGGGCAACTAAATGAGGGCAATACTCAGCCAATCGGTTAAATTCCGCATCATACTCCATCACAGACCGATCACCCTGCTTCAGATGTAAGAATTCCTGTCGACGTGCCATACTATAAGGAGCTGGGAAATACTATCTCTCGAATGCCTCTCGGAATAAAGTCCATGTGATGCTCTGGTCTCCAAAAAGTGTCTTCTGCATCTTCCACCATGTAACAGCCTGAACTCGAAGGTGGTACGCAGCTAATTCGGCTTTTTCTTCTTCGGTACACGACAAATACTCAAAAGTATCCACATTTCCCAACCAAGACCGAGCAACCGTCGGGTCGGGAACCCCATGAAATAGAGTAAATCGGTCCTTTACCGACCGAGCCAATAATGGGATACGGGCTCTATCCCTCACCCAAGGAGTAGCAACCGGAGTAGGGATAACTGGGGGTAATCTCGGAGAAACCGCCTGAGTCTGAACACCCGGATTCCTCATAGAAGTCGCCTCGTGCTCCTCTGGCTCAACCTCTACTGACTCGATAGGCTGCTTCCGGGGTCGCCCCGGACCACGACGCGGATGAGGGGTCGTATCTCTGCGCTTCATTCCTGATAAGAACCACAAGGTAAGACTACAACACTATAATACACAGTGATTTAACTTACATCCTATAGCTTGGAGATATCCTGCCGCTGCCTGGTCCCAACATCCGGACGGTCACATCGGAAGAAAAAAAATACGGATCCCGAGTGTAAAACCTCGTAACTTCGGAGTCCTCGTAAAACTCGTAAATCTCGCAATCCTCGGAAATCCAAGACCCGAGAAATAGATATCGTAACCTCAAAACTAAAACACGAAATAACGAAAACCTCTAAAAATCCAAAACCCGAAAAGAAGTAGGCCTCGTAAACCCGCTCTGATACCACTAAATTGGTATCAGAAAAATCTCGAAAAACCAGAACACATAGCAAGACAGGTATCGTACCTGCTCTGATACCACTAAATTGTCACATGCGGCTGGAATATTTATGCACAAAAGAAACACAACCACGCAGTTAAATATCTAGCCCACACGGCTATATCGAAAACACAGCGGAAGAGCGAATAAGAAACCCACGAATGCGAAAGTCCACAAAATACCACAGGTATAAGTCCACAATACATGTATCGAACATTGTTCGTTTTCACAACTCTAAATCCAACAAAGTCGAAGTGTAGGAAAAGAGAAACAAAACCAAAAAAGGGTCTCCGGATATGACATGGGAAGGGGGACCGGCCAGCAGCATACTCCAAGCATGTCCATATCATCTACCTACTGCCTGAAACCGACATAATATAAACGGGGTAGTGAGTACAGGGAACTCAGCGGGTACAGACAGGATAAAGCATGGTCTACATAATGAGATAGGAATCAAAGAATACAGTCTCCATAAGTAAAGAATAAGAATATGCTATCATAACATAACTCATCTATCCAAATCTGATAAAATAACTGTGCATGAACATACCTGACATAATAAATGCATATAACGTAAATGTACATACCCGAAAAGAACCAACACCCTGATACCATGATCCGTAAACCCACCGAGTCAATAACAAACTCCCGACACCTGTGCAATACATATATGACTGCAAATATATGTAAAGTAAATGACATGTATGCAGCATGGCATCCATATGCAGCATACATAGCTCAGACAAATGCAACAATACACAATCACATGCAACTAATATCTAGTAAGTATGTATGCAAAAGTATCCCCACAGATGCACCGTGCATCATATGTAAAAGTGCATGCATGCTCCATGGTCACCCCCGCCACCTCTCTAGACACCACGACCCCTGTATGGCCGAGAGGCTTGGGTCCCTGACCACTCACATCTCTAGCCCTCTGACTACTGTACCCTCAAGACTCACTACTCCAGAGTGGTCGAGGCTGACAGAACACTGAGCGGCTAAGTAAGCACGACAGGACTAGCTCCACTCCTAGCTACCACTCTCCATCAGTGGTCAAAAGGACAACTATAAACGGCTGACGACTCTCTCAACCACAAGGGAGACACTAGTCGTCAACAATGCAATGAATGATGAACATGATATATATATATATAATCATCATCCATGCCACAACCTCAAACCTCATAAACACCTCCAATACCCATAATAGACGTAACTACGCATACCACTACGCAAATGGAATGTTAATTATGTACACCCCATAACACGTACCAATCACAACCTAGACAGGTATAGATCACAAATATCCAATACGGTCATCCCTACAACACTCTACATGTGTATAACCAATTGAGTCACAGATAACTAGAATAGAGACTGTAAAGAATCAACCCAGATCATATCAAAGATCAAGCAAAAGTGACAAGCAGGAAAGCAACCAATAATCTGATTTAAGGAATGCAACCTACTTATCCAAATATAACCATGCTTTTAAAGTTCAAAGAACTAAATAGAAATTAAGGAAGAAATACCCGCCTCGATATATCCCGCAATCAACAGAACCACCACGTCACGCAACTCGTCCAGATCAAGGTCCTGTGTCACACATACAGTTTATGTAATATACATTTACATACACTACACATAAATGAATCACCTATAAATAAATAGCCAATTCTAGAGTAATAGCTAACCATGATTTCTACTCCTTCCCATTACCTTCCAATAAGAAACTAACCTCAACATCATGATCCTGACTTCAGATTTAGGTTTATCTACATCTACAACCTCTAATTAACCAGCATAACAACTTTCACATCACTGTTAACCAATTCCGATTAGCAACCCACAACATTCCTAGCAAAACAGTACGCCCAACATCTTCAACAACTGAACCAACCAACTTACAACCTTTGTTGATTCCAACATTGATCTAAATCAAGGAATACACAAAAATCCACTAGATAACACCCTCTACAACCATAGACCGATCAAGAGAACAGAACAGTGAGAATTCACTAAGAATATGTGAACAACACAATAACCAATCGATCTCCTTACCTCTGCTTCTTCTATCACCGGAGATGATCACAACTCTAGTGGAGGAATCAATCCAATCCAGCTGTGGTGGCCGGAATCACCACAAAAACCTCTGTTCTCAGAAACAAAACCACTCGAATCAATACCAGAAGAAGGATCGGAACCCAAATTTATGACAGAAACCTACCCCTTACCTCCAATATCCCGATTAGGGCTCGATCTTGTTCTTGCTAACGAACAGAGAAGAGATCGGAACCCTAATTCACAACCAAAACCTCACAGTAAACAAAACTCACCTCACGGATCGGATCAAGAGAGGAGAACAACAATTCATTCTCTGTTCCTCCTCAATCATAGCTGGTGGCTGCCGGAAGGAGACGTTGTCGGATTGTAGAACACCACAGCAAGACCCCCCTGCTGGAAATTCATCCCACTCGACCGCGGCCTTAATCAGCAACCACGAAGAAGGGATCCAAGATCTGACCTAGGATCGCTGACCAATAGAGAGAAAGAGAGCCGAATCAGGGAAGAAACTCGAAGCTAAGGCACAAATCCAAGAAATAGAGGGAATAAGGTTCGGATTACTTACCCTTGAAACCCTAATTGCCCCTTCACGCCGGCGATCGGTGGATCGGCCCGATCCAATGGCGTCGATCGGAGAAGAAAAGTCGACAGAATCGGCTGAGGAAGAAAGAAATCGGAGAATGAAGGAGACCGAAGGCTCGACAAGTTTCCCTCCTCCTCGCTCCAAGACCGATCTGTGCCGGCGACGATCGGCACAAGAAACTCCCGAATCCGAGACCCCTCGGTCGAAGAAGACCCGGAGTCCACCGGTTCCGTCGTGCTCCAGCAAGCTCCGGCGACGAGCTCCTCCGGCGATGTCGACGATCGCTACAGGTCCGTCCGCGAGAGAGAGACAGCGAGAGGAGTCGGGGAGATCGATGAAGAAGGCTCGGGTGATCGGTGTTGGGTTTGGGGGAAACGGCGTTTTGGGAAGGGAATAAAAGGAAAAGAAAAGGATTTATAATTAAAAATATTTCCTCACTTAAACGGGTATCTCAAACAGGCTTGGTCCGAACCCGCCGATCGATCCCCTCAAAACCTTCCGTACGAGCTCCGAAAAATTCCCAGAAAATTTCCAAAAATTCCGGAAAAATTCTATAAGACTATTTCCTAAATAACCTTATTATTTATTTATTTATTATTATTTATATTTTTTTTTCCGATATCTCACAGGGTAGGACTATTTGGAAAACCTCGAAGGCATGGTTACTTTAATGAGTTCCTTGTGACTCACCATAGCCCAGAAGTTTATCCAAAGAATGCTTACTTGTTGAACCCAAAACTAAATCTAAATCTAACACAAAATTAAACCAAACCCTTAAATAGAACCTCAATTCATCTCACAAAAATTATAGGATTACCTGATTGAAAACTTAGATCGGGTGAGATGACTAAGGAATTTAAAATTCAAATTAAACTCATAACTATAATTCTATAATCAATTAATCAATTTGAAAAATCTTTAAAAAAAAAATCTTTTAAAACTTCATTTCAAAATTATTTGAAAAAACTTTCAAAATCTTTTTAAACTTAATTTCAAAATCGTTGAAAAATCATTTCAAAATCTTTTTAAACTTAATTTCAAAATCTTTGAAAAATCATTTTAAAAATCTTTTTAAACTTAATTTCAAAATCTTTGAAAAATCATTTCAAAATCATTTTAAACTTAATTTCAAAATCATTTTAAACTTAATTTTAAAATCATTTCAAAATATTTTAAAATCTTTTCAAAAATTAATTTCAAAATCCTTTCAAAACTTAATTTCGAAATCATTTTAAAATCATTTCAAAATCATTTAAAACTTAATTTCAAAATATTTTAAAAAATCATTTCAAAATCATTTTAAACTTAATTTCAAAATTTTTGAAAAATCACTTCAAAATCATTTTAAACTTAATTTCAAAATCTTTGAAAAATCATTTCAAAATCATTTTAAACTTAATTTCAAAATCTTTGAAAAATCATTTCAAAATCATTTTAAACTTAATTTCAAAATCTTTTAAAAATCATTTCAAAATCATTTTAAACTTAATTTCAAAATTTTTGAAAAATCATTTCAAAATCATTTTAAACTTAATTTCAAAATCTTTGAAAAATCATTTCAAAATCATTTTAAACTTAATTTCAAAATCATTTCAAAATCATTTTAAAAATATCATTTCAAAATATTTCAAAATTAATTTCAAAATCTTTCAACTTAATCAAAATCCAAACTAAATCATTTTAAAATCTTTAAAAATTAATTTCAAAATCCTTTCATAAAATTTTAAATCTCATAAATTCTTTCAAAATCTTTTTAAACTTAATTTCAAAATCTTTGAAAAATCATTTCAAAATCATTTTAAACTTAATTTCAAAATCTTTGAAAAATCATTTCAAAATCATTTTAAACTTAATTTCAAAATCATTTCAAAATCATTTTAAACTTAATTTTAAAATCATTTCAAAATCTTTTAAAATCTTTTCAAAAATTAATTTCAAAATCCTTTCAAAACTTAATTTCGAAATCATTTTAAAATTCTTTCAAAATCTTTTTAAACTTAATTTCAAAATCTTTGAAAAATCATTTCAAAATCATTTTAAACTTAATTTCAAAATCTTTGAAAAATATTTGAAAAACTTATTTCAAAATCCTTTGAAAAATACTTGAAAAACTTATTCAAAATCCTTTGAAAAATACTTGAAAAACTAGTTTCAAAATCCTTTGAAAAATTTGAAAAACTTATTCAAAAACCTTTGAAAAATCTTTGGAAAACTAATTTCAAAATCCTTTGAAAAATACTTGAAAAACTAACTTGAAAATCTTGCTCCCCTAAATTTACTAGACTTACAAGAATATGGAATTAGCCCTGAAGGAAATGGAGATTTGAAGTTTGACCATGCTCATACTTTAGGGCTCTGATACCTGAACAAAATAATCTGGATAACTTAAAATCTATTTAACCTCCTGCTTGGACTTAAAGACCAGCTAAAATAAATAACCTAAATTAAACATTTAGTCACTCCCTCTTTGTATTAACAAATTCTTACTCCTATCTTTTCAAAATTAAGTTTTAATGCTAAGTACCTTTTAAACTGAACCTACATTCTCAAAATTCATTGTTTGCAAAAGGCTTAGCTAAAGTGACTCATATAGCAACCTTCAAACTTTCTCAAACTTAGCCACCTTATAAATTTTAACTCTAAATGCTAAAATACTTTTCTAAAGACATCATTCGAAATAATCCATATATTAGCCTTTTAAACTTAGGTGAAAAATATTTCGTTTAACTAAGTTTCACAAGCCTTCTTCTACCATCTCTCAAAAAAGATTGTTTTCTTAAAATCTTAAAACTTGCTTTCAATTGATTTTTGATATATGGCAAAGGGGGAGAGTAGAAGAAAATTCAAAGAATTAAAGAAAATTGAAAGGAATTCAAATTTTAAAAAGTGAGCTTTTATTAAGGGGGAGTCTTTATATTAAGGGGGAGCTCTGCACTTAATTTAGTTCTGCACTTAACTATCATTATGCTTGTATTTTCATGCTTATCTTTTAATGGCATTATTTTCTTAACTTTGAATTTTTGTTGCCATAATCAAAAAGGGGGAGATTGTTGGTGCAGGAAGCATCCGACGATCGAACCTAAGTTTTGATAATGGCAAAGGGATTCAAAGTTAAGATTCCTTGTTATCTAACATGTTGAATGAGTATTTCAGGAAAGTCCTAACTGCGGTTAGGCAGGTGAAAACCCTAGGGGGTGGTAACCCTAGGTCCTAGGGGGTGGTAACCCTAGGTGGAGAAAAGTCCTAGCTACGGTTAGGCAAAGGGAAAACCCTAGGGGGTGGTAACCCTAGGTCATAGGGGGTGGTAACCCCTGCGAAAGTCTTGGCAGGTCGATGGCTTGCAAAACTCCTGGGGGTGGTAACCCTAGGTGAAAAGTCCCGTGTCGCGAACCGGTGAAAGACCGGACTAGCCGGAAGCGGATGTCCAAGCAGAAGTCCTAAGCATCAGGTCGAGAAGTCCGATCCGGAGGATCGACCGCTGGTGTAAAATCTCCGAGTGGAGTAGGTGAGGGCGCGTGCAGAGGGGAAAGAGGCGCCTTGTCGACCTAGGGCTTCCTACGGAAATCCAAAATCAGACTGACAGATCAAGACCGTCAATTATTACTTCATGCGTTTTATCGATTCTAACATTGTCTTGCGGGTATTTTCTCGACTAACCTTTATTTGCAAGTGAGGAACTCCACGAAAAAGTCTGGCGCGCGGATGGATCCGCGGGAACCAAATTCTATCCCTCAGCGACTTGCCACGTGAGCATCTCGTTGGTTGGACTTGACAGGCGCGGAAGAGATCCAGGCGCCCGGAACCGCATATAAAAGGAGGGTTAAGGTGCAGCTTCAAGGACAACAATCTTCTAAGCAATCTCTCTGCAACAAGCTGCTAACGACTCGATCCAGAAAGTGCTGCAACGACACCCCGACAACCTGGAGCTTCAGATTTAGTTTTTGTTGTCGGTATAATCTGTTTACTGCTTTGAATTGTAATTAGGCTGTAATATTTTTATCGTGCTTATAGTTGTTGCCCACGGAAAGCGATCAAGGATCGCGGGCCTTCGAGTAGGAGTCACCTTAGGCTCTGAACGAAGTAAAATCGACCTGTCTCTTTGTGTTGTCTCTTTATTTTTATTTCCGCTTATTCCGCTGCACGTTTTAACTCTGATAGTTTTCCGATAATCGAAAGAAACAGCCACGAACGCTATTCACCCCCCCTCTAGCGTGGTCTCGATCCAACAGCTAGCTCATCATTGCCTCCATATATCAAGAAATATTCTTTAGTCCTTCTTAAGTACTTAAGAATATTGTTGACCGCTATCCAGTGACTTTCACCTGGATCTGACTGGTATCTGCTCGTCATGCTCAAAGCATACGAGACATCAGGTCGAGTACATAGCATGGCGTACATGATCGATCCTATGGCTGAGGCATAAGGGATCTGATCCATGCGGTCTCTCTCCTCTCTAGAAGAGGGACCTTGAGTCTTCGAAAGACTCACGCTATGTGACATCGGCAGAAATCCCTTCTTGGAGTTCTGCATGGCAAACCGAAGGAGTACCTTGTCAATATATGTACTCTGACTTAGGTCAAGAAACCTCTTAGATCTATCTCTATAGATTTGAATCCCTAGAATGCGGGATGCCTAACCTAAGTCCTTCCTTAAGAAGCAACTCCCTAGCCAGGTCTTGACAGACTGAAGCATAGGGATGCCCTTCCCAATGAGTAATATGTTATCCACATACAATATGAGGAAGACAACTATATCCCCTACAACCTTCTTGTAGACACAAGGCTCATCTTCATTCTTGATGAAACCAAACTGTTTGATCGCATCATCGAATCGAAGATTCCAGCTCCGAGAAGCTTGCTTTAGTCCATAAATGGACCTATGCAACTTGCATACTCTGCTAGTATGCTGTGGATCTACAAAACCCTCAGGTTGTGTCATGTACACATCCTCGAGTAGGTTTCCATTCAAAAATACGGTTTTGACATCCATCTGCCATATCTCATAGTCATGGTAGGCTGCAATAGCAAGCATGATCCGAATGGACTTAAACATCGCTACTGTAGAAAAGGTTTCATCATAGTCAATACCATGAATCTGCTTGAAACCTTTAGCTACCAAGTGACCCTTATAGATTAGTCCATCCATGTCAGTCTTTCTCTTAAAAACCCACTTACACCCAATGGGTTTTACCCCTTCAGGTGGATCAACCAAAGTTCATACTTGGTTGGTCTACATGGATTCCATTTCGGATCTCATGGCCTCTAGCCATTTCTCAGAATCTGGTCTCATCACAGCTTCCTGATAGGTGGTAGGCTCATCCTCTATGAGCATAACATCATCATGGTCAGACAAGAGAAATGAGTATCTCTCAGGCTGACGACGTATCCTATCAGACCTGCGAAGAGATATGTCTACTTGAACTAGTTGTTGTTCCTCAACTCTTTGTGGAACATCATCATCCACAACACTTTGTGGTTCCAATTCAATTTCGATCGAGGCATCAGTGCTATTGTTCGCATCTTGAACTTCTTCAAGATCGAACGCGCTCCCACTAGACTTTCTAGAAACAAAGTCCCTTTCTAGAAAGACCCCAGTCTTTGCCACAACTACCTTGTGCTGACTGAGAATGTAGAAGTAATATCCCTTAGTTTCCTTGGGATATCCAATAAAGTAGCACTTGTCGGATTTGGGTCCTAATTTGTCTCAGACTTGACGTCGAACGTAAGCCTCACAACCCCAAATCCTCATGAAAGACACCTGGGCATCTCTCCCAGTCCATATCCTATATGGTGTCTTTATCATGACCTTTGATGGAACTCGGTTGAGTATAAAAGTTGTCGTGTCTAGAGCATAGCCCCAAAGGTATGTCGGAAGATCTGTGTGACTCATCATCGATCGTACCATATCTAATAGGGTATGATTCCTCCTTTCGGATACACCATTCCACTGTGGTGTTCCAGGAGGAGTGAGTTGGGATAGAATCTCACACTCAGCTAAGTAGTCACGAAACTCATGGCTAAGGTATTCTCCGCCTCGATCGGATCGAAGTATCTTAATACTCTTGCCAAGCTGGTTCTGTACTTCATTCTTGAATTTTTTGAACTTTTCAAAGGATTCAGACTTATGTGTCATCAAGTACACATAACCATATCTACTGAGGTCATCAGTAAATGTGATGAAGTATCTATAACCGCCTCTAGCAGCAACATTGAAAGGGCCACATACATCACTATGTATGAGTCCTAACAAATCAGTTGCTCTCTCGCTATGCCCACTAAAGAGAGTCTTGGTCATCTTGCCTCATAGGCATGACTCGCATATCTCATAAGATTCAAAATCAAATGAGTCCAGTAAACCATCCTTATGGAGCTGGGATAAGCGCTTGTCATTTATATGACCTAAGCGACAGTGCCAGAGATAGGTTTGGTTCAGGTCATTTGACTTGAACCTCTTGGTATTTATGTTATAGATAGGGCTCTCGAGGTCTAGAATATAGAGTCCGTTTATCAGAGGTGCACTACAATAGAACATTTCGTTTAAATAGACGGAACAACATTTGTTCTTTATTATAAATGAAAAACCTTTCTTGTCCAAACAAGAAACAGATATAATGTTCTTAGTTAAAGCAGGCACATAACAACAATCATCTAATTCTAGTACAAGCCCAGAGGGCAGAGATAGATGGTAAGATCCTACAGCAATAGCAGCAACCCGTGCTCCATTGTCTACTCGTAGGTCTATCTCACCCTTCGTCAATGCTCTGCTATTTCTCAGCGCTTGTACATTAGTACAAATATGCGAAGCACATCCGGTATCTAATACCCACGATGAAGAAATAGAGAGGTTGACTTCTATAACATGTATACCTGAAGTAGAAATCTTATTTCTCTTCTTCGTAAGATCTTCTAGGTATTCTTTGGAGTTCCTCTTCCAGTGCCTTGCTTGTCCTTGATATAGGTGACAAAGATGTTAATGTTGGGTTCTTCAGGCCGCGAAAACCGCTTTTTCGTGTCGCAGAAACCCCGAGTCACCCAAAGCCATGGATCTCGTGCAAAGATTCGTAAACGAAATTATCGAAAAACCTTTTCTTGTACGAGTTTGTAAAAACTTTAGATCTACACTAAAGTTAAGATCATTACCCTTGTAGCGAAGCCCTTCGCGTTCCCGCTTGTCCAAGATGTCGTCGGATCTCTAGTTGTCAAAGTAGACAACCTCTATATGTATCCACACGGACACAATTAAAAGGAGATGACCAAAACACAAGGTGTGCTAGCACCAATGGAGTGTTCGGCCAAGGAATGGGAGAAGGAGAAGAGAGAGCACCCAAGGGAGAAGAAGAGTGAATAAAATCAATGAGAGGAAATTCAAAACAACCCCTTAGCCATCAAGTGGCCGGCCACTCTAGGAGGTGTAACCCCCACATTAATTCCAATTAATGTGGAAACTATTAAGAGTTGTAACCCCCATTAGGTGGCACTCTAGGATGATGTGGATCAACACTATTGGTCCACATCTTGCCACCTCACTAAATGACATGGAAACAATTGTAACCTCCTCATTTAATGTGGGCCGGCCACATTAAATGCTATGGAGGCTTGTAACCTCCATGAGGTGGCACACATTGATGATGTGGAGCAATCCTATTGGTCCACATCTTGCCAACTCACTAGTGATGTGGCAAAAAGTCAAGTCAAACATGACTTTTTCTCTTCCTCTCAAATCAAGTCAAACTTGATCAAATCTCTCTCATGGTTGATCTAATCCAACCATATGATTCAAGCCAACTTAATATAATGAATCTAATTCATTAAATTAAGTTGATTTAATGAGTCATAATCTAAATTAGACTCATTGAATACATGAATCAACTTGAGTCCAACTCAATTAGCCCAATTTGGATTACTCTTAATCCAATATGATTCATCAAATGAATCTAATCCTCTTGGTTCATCATATGAACCAAATCTCCATCTAATTGTCCTTAGTGTGTGACCCTATAGGTTCTTGTAACGTTGGCAATGCCCTAAACCCATTTAGGAGCATAAGTAATGAGCGGTATCTAGTAACACATCATTACTACCCAAGTTACAAGAATGTCGAGATCCGACATCACCTTGTGACTACCAATTGTGACTCCTCACAAAATATGTAACATTGTCCTTCTATCCTAGACATCTAGATTGATCAATATGAGGCATAGACTGTGTCATCCTCTAATCAATCTAAATCTTGAACTCCAAGTAGACTCACTCGATCAAATGAGCTCAACATCTCATGTTGACTCATTTGGGCATGGTCATGCACTTAGTGGTCTCACTCTATCAAGAATACCGAAGTCGCTCCCGTCATATAGGAGGGATAGATCCCATCTACATCACTCACATCCCTCTACATAATTCGTTATATACCCAGTAATCGCCTTTATAGTCCACCCAGTTACGGGTGACGTTTGACGAAACCAAAGTACATAACTCCTTATGTAGGGATCCATGGTGACTTCAGGTCAAAGGACTAATAGTCATACTAATAGACACATGAGAAAGTATATGACACTCATATAACGATCCATGATACTTTCTCATGGCGGGTCATTCAGTATACATTCTCTAATGCATACCCATGTGTCAGCTTGATATCTCTATATCCATGACTTGTGAGATCAAGTCATCGAGCTGACCTACATGCTAGTCTTATTGTATTAACATTGTCCCTGAATGTTAATACTCGACTAGGAATGATTTAGAATAGTGTTCCTATATCATCTCACTATCGATTCAACCAATCGATTGATAGAGGTAAGAACCTTCTTTAGGACGTTACTATACTTATTTATATCGCACTAATACAATAAGCATAATAACAAAACCAAATGTCTTAATATATATACATGAATATGATATACATGAGTCCATACAATCATCAAATGATTAGCTCTAGGGCTCTAACAACAACAATCTCCCACTAGCACTAGTAATCAAGATAGGCTCTCAAGGCCTAATGACCTAGTGTGACCATCATGCTTCCTCTGTGCCATCGAGGGATCTGCGATGTTAGCCTCTGAGGGTAACTCAGAAATCTTCACATCTCCTCTATCGATAATCTCGAATGAGATGGAAGCTAGTAATACTTGGTCCTTGGTCATAGGGTTCGTTCCTCCATGCTATAGCTCCATTGTTGTCACAATAGAGCTCAATCGGTCAACGATACTAGGAACCACCCAAGTTGATGAACTTGAGGATCCAAGCCTTCTCGATGCGACAATATACTCACAGAATCACGCGTGTCCCGAACTCTTCACCACAAAGACCACCATTTAAGCAAAACATGAACCCTGACTGTGATCGATAACTAGCATCACCGTAACCCTTTACGCTAGCTCATCATTGCCTCCATATATCAAGAAATATTCTTTAGCCCTTCTTAAGTACTTAAGAATAGTCTTGACCGCTATCCAGTGACTTTCACCTCATTAGTATCTGCACGTCATGCTCAAAGCATACGAGACATCAGGTCGAGTACATAGCATGGCGTACATGATCAATCCTATGGCTGAGGCATAAGGGATCTGATCCATGCGGTCTCTCTCCTCTCTAGTAGAGGGAACTTGAGTCTTCGAAAGACTCACGCCATGTGACATCGGCAGAAATCCCTTCTTGGAGTTCTGCATGACAAACCGTTGGAGTACCTTGTCAATGTATGTACTCTGACTTAGGCCAAGCAATCTCTTAGATCTCATCCCTAGAATGCGGGATGCCTCACCTAAGTCCTTCATTGAGAAGCAACTCCTAGCCGGTCTGATGCAAAGGCCTGTCCTTCCCAATGAGTAGTATGTCATCCACATACAATATGAGGAAGACAACTATATCCCCTACAACCTTCTTGTAGACACAAGGCTCATCTTCATTCTTGATGAAACTAAACTGTTTGATTGCATCATCGAATCGAAGATTCCAGCTCCGAGAAGCTTGCTTTAGTCCATAAATGGACCTATGTAGCTTGCATACTCTGCTAGTATGCTTTGGATCTACAAAACCCTCGGGTGTCATGTACACATCCTCGAGTAGGTTTCCATTCGAAACGCGGTTTTGACGTCCATCTGTAGTATGCTGGAATAGCAAGCATGATCCAAATGGACTTAAACATCGCAGAAAAGGTTTCATCATAGTCAATACCATGAATCGCTTGAAACCTTTAGCTACCGAGACCCTTTATAGATAAGTCCATCCATGTCGGTCTTTCTCTTAAAGACCCACTTGCACCCAATGGGTTTTACCCCTTCGTGGATCAACCAAAGTCCATACTTGGTTGGTGTACATGGATTCCATCTCTCTCATGGCTTCTCCATTTATCGAATCTGGTCTCATCACACCTACGACTGGTGGTAGGCTCATCCTCTGAGCACAATGTCATCATGGTCGACAAGAGAAAAGAGTATCTCTCACGAGCGACACGACGCACTATCGACTGCGAAGAGGTGTCTACTGGTTGTTGTTCCTCAACTCTTTGTGGAACATCATCATCCACAACACTTTGTGGTTCAGTTCAACTTCCATCTCATCGCATATTGTTCATCTTGAACTTCTTCAAGATCGAACGGCCTCCCCACTCAGTCTAGAAACAAAGTCCCTTTCGAAAAACTCTCAGCCTCTTTACAAGTCGATTTTATGGTACATGTAAATCATACCTTAGTTTCCTTGGGATATCCAATGAAATAGCACCGATGGTGTCCTAATTTATCCAGACTCAGACACGTCGACGAAGCATCACAACCCCAAATCCTCCCAGTCCATATCATGTGTCTTTATCACGGCCTTGGAACTCGGTTGAGAATGAAATGGCTGCATTAGAGCATATCATAGATATGTTGGAAGATGCGCTGACTCATCATAGATCATACCATATCTAATAAGTGTGATTCCTCCTTTGACACCATTCCATTGTGGTGTTCCAGAGGAGTGAGTTGATAGAATCCACACCTACTAAAATAGTCATGAAACTCATGGCTTAAGTATTCACCACCTCGATCTGATCAAAGTATTTTAATACTCTTGCCAAGCTGGTTCTATACTTCATTCTTAAATTCTTTGAACTTTTCAAAGGATTCGGACTTATGTGTCATCAAGTACACATAACCGTATCTACTGAAGTCATCAGTCAACGTGATGAAGTACCTATAACCGCCTCTAGCAGCGACATTGAAAGGGCCACATACATCACTATGTATGAGTCCTAACAAATCAGTCGCTCTCTCGTTGTGTCCACTAAAAGGAGTCTTGGTCATCTTGCCTCGTAGGCATGACTCGCATATCTCATATGATTCAAAATCAAATGAGTCCAGCAAACCATCCTTATGGAGCTGGGATAATAAGCGACAGTGCCAGAGATAGGTGTGGTTCATATCGTTCGATTTGAACCTCTTGGTACTAACGTTATAGATAGGGCTCTCTAGATCTAGAATATAGAGTCCGTTTATCGAGGTGCTATAATAGAACATATCGTTTAAATAGCGAACAACATTTGTTCTTTATTATAAGAATCCTTTCTTGTCCAAACAAGAAACGATATAATGTTCTTAGGGCAGACACATAACAACAATCATCTAATTCTAGTACAAGGAGGGAAGAGATAGATGATAAGTTTCTACAACAATAGAGTCGTGCTCCATTGCCTACTCGTAGGTCTATCTCGCCCTTTGTCAATGCTCGCTATTTCTTAGTGATTGTACATTAGTACAAATGTGCGAAGCACATCCAGTATCACCCACGACGAAGAAATAGAGAGGTTGACTTCATAACATTTATAAAGTAGAAATCTTATTTCTCTTCTTCTTAAGATCTTCCGTATCATGTGAAGTCT
Source organism: Zingiber officinale (assembly GCF_018446385.1). NCBI lineage: Eukaryota > Viridiplantae > Streptophyta > Magnoliopsida > Zingiberales > Zingiberaceae > Zingiber > Zingiber officinale. Next base: position 39,715,180 of record NC_056005.1, on the reverse strand, counting down.
CTCATGCTGCGCTTGTCCTTGATATAGTTGAAGAAGATGTGCAACCATGTCGTAGCACCCATCAACTCATGTTGCTTCGAAGCTCAGTTCATGGTCGCGAGCATAAGATAGGACACATCTAATGCGTCATCTTGATGCTTCTTGTAAGCATCCTGCTCAGCTCGCGTGGCGGGGGAGGAGCCTGAATGGTGCTCGCCCCGGTTCGTTCTGAGTGAGAACTATTCTCGGGTTCTGCATCGGTGAAATTTGCTGTTGAGCTTGTCCTTCTGGGGCGCGAGGAGAAAAGTTGTATTCGATCATGGTTATCTACAACAGAAAATTTGCAGAAATAAATATCATATTCTTTAAAAATCATTTAATTAGGCCTTTAATTAAATGATGCTCCCACTGAATTCTATAATTCTTGTGGGACAAGATCCACATCATACTAACCCTTGAGTTAGCTTTGGCTAATACGCCCAAGGCTTAGTATGATCGGTAGGTAACGATTACCAATTACATCTCTATGCAACTCTTGTTTATAGAATCAATATCCGCATTTATATTAAAACTTGGCTAATACGCCCGAGAGTTAATATAAACGTGATTTTGTCCTACCTTTCCAACTATTGGAAGAATGCCTATAGTTGACTCGATCCAACCGAGTAACTAGGAATACTCAATCTAATTGAGTTTGTATTCACCATGTAAGGCGGGACCAAGATTGTCCCTCCGTACCCTACCAAGATAATATGTATTGCTCTGCTTTGGCAGATTCAACAATACATGTGATCGAGGTAGTGATAGGTATCACGGCACGGTTAGGCATTTAGAGTTGGTTCGATCTAGATCTAATCTAATCGAGAAGGATGCATCTTGTGCACGACTTAGATCTAATCTAATCGCAAGGGTGCATCATGTGCACGACTTAGATCTAATCTAATCGTTAAGGCACTAATTAATTAATTAATTATTAAACATGCATCAGATACATAACAATTAATTAATTAATCTATTTGTGATTTAGTCATGGCCCTACTACGATCTTCTCAAGCCAATGAGAAGATCGAATGGTCAACCTAGGGTCAACAGCTTCTCCAAGCTCCTCCCTTTGACCACCTTGTGTTGCTCGTGCCTGCCTCGGAACTCCGTCTCGTGTGGACCCTCCACCGCTCCAATTTGTACATTATAATTTGAAACTCGAGTTACATTCGAGTCTAAATATAATTACAACCAGAATAAGAGAAAGGCACGCGCAGTCGTGGGAAAAATAAAAATCACACACAATCATATGACAAGACGCAGTCAATTATGAATTAAACAAATCCAATCTTATTGGGTATTTTGGGCCATGACTATCAAAAATTAATATATAATTCAAAATTATATATTTTCATAATTTTCTGTAATTTTAAAATAATTTTACAATTTTATGAGTAAAATTTCGGCTGGCGGTTATTTGTTGGGCATAACATAGCGGATCCTCTGCGCAGGGGCAGGCAGCGATGATCTAACCATCGCGAGGGTTCCTTTGCGACAGCGCTTAAACCCGCTGTCCCAAAATGATTTGGGTCGAGACATTGTGCGTTGAAAAATCTTCCCGTGGAGTTAGTTTTAGCGATTTGGGTGCAATGGGCAAATTCCCTTGGGGTTAGTGGCAATGCTACCCACGATCTAACCATCGTGAGTTGCTCCTTTGCAATCTAATGGCACCCGACCCGCTATCCCAAACGGATTTGGGGCAAACGGCGGCTTAAAGAAAACTTCCTTGGTCTTCGTGGCGTGGAGAGACACTGTGCTTCGCTTCTAAAAATTACTCATAAAACTCTAAAAACTCAATTTTACAGAAAATCACAGAAGGTATATTTTCATAAAAATACAAACGAACTCATACAAGTCTTTGCACGTGGCTCGATACCATTCGTTGGGTTCTTGGGCGGCATGAAGCTTACTGGGACGAGGAACTAGTCACCCAAAGTCATGGATCTCGTGCAAAGATTCGTAAACAAAATTATCAAAAACCTTTTCTTGTACGAGTTTGTAAAAACTTTAGATCTACACTAAAGTTAAGATTATTACCCTTGTAGCAAGCCCTTCGCTTCTCTTTGTCCAAGATGTCGCCGGATCTCTAGTTGTCAAGTGTAAACCTCTATATATCCACACATGGACACAATTAGAAGGAGATGACCAAAACACAAGGTGTGCTAGCACCAATGGAGTGTTCGGCCAAGGAATGGGAAAAGGAGAAGAGAGAGCACCCAAGGGAGAAGAAGAGTGAATAAAATCAATGAGAGGAAATTCAAAACAACCCCTTAGCCATCAAGTGGTCGGCCACTCTAGGAGGTGTAACCCCCACATTAATTCCAATTAATGTGGAGACCATTAAGAGTTGTAACCCCCATGAGGTGGCACTCTAGGATGATGTGGATCAACACTAGGTGGTCCACATCTTGTCACCTCACTAAATGACATGGCAACAAGTGTAACCTCCTCATTTAATGTGGGCCGGCCACATTAAATGCTATGGAGGCTTGTAACCTCCATGAGGTGGCACACATTGATGATGTGGAGCAATCCTATTGGTCCACATCTTGCCAACTCACTAGTGATGTGGCAAAAAGTCAAGTCAAACATAACTTTTTCTCTTCCTCTCAAATCAAGTCAAACTTGATCAAATCTCTCTCATGGTTGATCTAATCCAACCATATGATTCAAGACAACTTAATATAATGAATCTAATTCATTAAATTAAGTTGATTTAATGAGTCATAATCTAAATTAGACTCATTGAATACATGAATCAACTTGAGTCCAACTCAATTAGCCCAATTTGGATTACTCTTAATCTAATATGATTCATCAAATGAATCTAATCCTCTTGGTTCATCATATGAACCAAATCTCCATATAATTGTCCTTAGTGTGTGACCCTATAGGTTCTTGTAACGTTGGCAATGCCCTAAACCCATTTAGGAGCATAAGTAATGAGCGGTATCTAGCAACACATCATTACTACCCAAGTTACAAGAATGTCGAGATCCGACATCACCTTGTGACTACCAATTGTGACTCCTCACAAAATATGTGACATTGTCCTTCTATCCTAGACATCTAGATTGATCAATATGAGGCATAGACCGTGTCATCCTCTAATCAATCTAAATCTTGAACTCCAAGTAGACTCACTCGATCAAATGAGCTCAACATCTCATGTTGACTCATTTGGGCATGGCCATGCACTTAGTGGTCTCACTCTATCAAGAATACCGATGTCGCTCCCGTCATATGGGAGGGATAGATCTCATCTACATCACTCACATCCCTCTACATAATTCCCAGTAATCGCCTTTATAGTCCACCCAGTTACGGGTGACGTTTGACGAAACCAAAGTACATAACTCCTTATGTAGGGATCCATGGTGACTTCAGGTCAAAGGACTAATAGTCATACTAATAGCCACATGAGAAAGTATATGACACTCATATAACGATCCATGATACTTTCTCATGGCGGGCCATTCAGTATACATTCTCTAATGCATACCCATGTGTCAGCTTGATATCTCTATATCCATGACTTGTGAGATCAAGTCATCGAGCTGACCTACATGCTAGTCTTATTGTATTAACATTGTCCCTGAATGTTAATACTCGACTAGGAATGATTTAGAGTAGTGTTCCCTATATCATCTCACTATCGATTCAACCAATCGATTGATATAGGTAAGAACCTTCTACTCTAGGACGTTACTATACTTATTTTATCTGGCACTAATACAAATAAGCATAATAACCAAAAACTAAATGCCTTAATATATATACATGAATATGATATACATGAGTCCATACAATCTTCAAATGATTGGCTCTAGGGCTCTAACTAACAGTTCAACCATATCGTAAGGGCCCATCAACTCATGTTGCTTCTGAAGCTCAGAGTTCATGGTCGCGAGCATAAGACAGGACACATCTAATGCGTCATCTTGATGCTTCTTGTAAGCATCTCGATCTGCTCGCGTGGCAGTGGCTGCTCCAGAACGTACAGTTTACGTTCTTGGGTGAGAACTATTCTCAGCTTCATGTACCAGTCCAGGAAATTTGCTCCATTGAGCTTGTCCTTCTTAAGGACAGATCGCAGAGAGAAGGTATTCGTATTCGACGTCATGGTAATTTACAACAGAAATAAATGCAGAAATAAATATCATATTCTTAATCATTTAATTAGGCCTTTAACTAAATGATGCTCCCACTGAATTCTATAATTCATGTGGGACAAGATCCACATCATACTAACCCTTGAGTTAGCTTTGGCTAATACGCCCAAGACTTAGTATGATCGATAGGTAACGATTACCAATTACATCTCTATGCAACTCTTGTTTATAGGATCAATATCCGCATTTATATTAAAACTTTGGCTAATACGCCCGAGAGTTAATATATATGTGATTTTGACCTATCTTTCCAACCGTTGGAAGAATGCCTATAGTTATACTCAATCCAACCGAGTTAACTAGGAATACTCAATCTAATTGAGTTGTACTCACCCATGCGTTGATAGGCGGGACCAAGATTGTCCCTCCGTACCCTACCAAGATAGTATGTGTTGCTCTGCTTTGGTAGATTCAACAACAACATGCGATCGAGGTAGTGGTAGGTATCACGGCATGGTAGGCATTACGAGTTGACGTGATTTAGATCTAATCTAAACGATGATGCGTATCATATACTCGATAGATCTAATCTAATCGAAGGGTGCATCATGTGCACGACTTAGATCTAATCTAATCGTAAGGCACTAATTAATTACTTAATTAACTAGCATGCATCACATACACACAAAACAATTAATTAAATAATTAATCAAATAATTTTGTGATTATGTCATGGCCCTACTATGATCTTCTCAAGCCAATAAGAAGATCGGATGGTCAACCTAAGGTCAATAGCTTCTCAAGCTCCTTCCTTTTGACCACCTTGTGTCGCTCGCGCCTTCCTCGTAACTCCGTCTCGAGTGGATCTTCCACCGCTCCAATTTTGTACATTACAATTTTAGAAACTCGAGTTACATTCGAGTCTAAATCTAATTTACAACAAGAATAAAATAGAAGGCATGACGCACAGATCGCGAATCAAAATACAGCACACACATCACATGATGGCACGCAGACCGTATTATGAATTACAACACAAATCCAATCACATTGGGTATTTTTGGGCCATGACTATCACAAAATTAATATATAATTCAAAATTATATATTTTCATAATTTTCTATAATTTTTTATAATTTTTACAATTTTATGAGTAAATTTTTCCCAACGGTTTTCAGTTTTGGTATCATGGACGAATCCTTGGGGCCAGGGCGCCCCCCCCGTGATCTAACCATCGCGAGGTTCCTGCGATCTAACAGCACCTAAGCCCGCTGTCCCAAAAAATTTTGGGGCGAAACTTTGTCGTTTTGGAAAATTCTTCTAGTTGAAGCCTACAAGTGTCGAAACACTTGTGCTTCTCTACGAGAAAATACCCATAAAAATCTAAAACCATAAAATTACAGAATATCATAGAACTGAATTTTTCAAAAACAAAAACTAAACTCATACAAGCTTCGCACGTGGCTCGATACCGACGTTTTCGCATCGCGGAAACCCCAAAACCCCTAGCCATTGGATCCGTGCGAAGAAAACTTTCGAAGAATACGAGTTTCAAACGATGATCTACAGTAGATCTACAAAGGAAAACATTTTATACCTTTGAAGCGTGCCCTCGCAAATCCCGCTCGATGCCGGATCTCGAAGTTGTCAACGTAGACAACTCTCTAGTGATATCCACACGAACAAGAAGTGTTCTCTAACACTCAAGGATGGAGAAGAGAGCACCACAAGCGTGCTAGCACTCTCTAGGGCTCTCGGATAGGATTGGAAGAAGAAGAAAGGAAAAGAAGAGAACACACTCCTCTAAAATCTCTATGTGACTTTCACTAACCTTTCTTCTTGGATTAGATTCACTCTCCTTTCTTCTCCCTTGCTTAAAACCCACGACCAAGAGAAGAGAAGGAGCAAGAAGAGAGCTTAGGAGGAGGAAGATCACTTGAATGAGAGTTACACTTTCAAAATGAAACTCTTTTCATCTAATTAAGTGGTTTGTAACCTCCATGGGATACCAAGAGTCACAACTCTTGGTAACTCCCATAAGGTGGCACTTCACTTAAGTAACCATGATGATGTGGAGCATCATCATTGGTCCACTTAATGCCAACTCACCAATGAGGTGGCATAAAGTCAAGTCAAACTTGACTCTTCATCTTCCTCTCAAGTCAAGTCAAACTTGACTTAATCTCTCTCATCGTTGATCTAATCCAACCATTTAATTCAAGCCAATTTAATATAATGAATCTAATTTATTTAATTAAATTGATTCAATGAGTCATAATCTAAATTAGACTCATTGAACACATGAATCAACTTGAGTCTAACTCAATTAGCCCAATTAGGATTACTCTTAATCCAATTTGATTCATCAAATGAATCTAATCCTCTTGGTTCATTATATGAACCTAATCTCCATCCACTTGTTCTTTGTGTGTGACCCAATAGGTTCTTGTAACGTTGGTAATGCCCCTAAACTCATTTAGAAACATAAGTAATGAGCGGTATCTAGCAATACATCATTAGTACCCAAGTTACAAGAATGTTGAGATCCAACATCACCTTGTGACTACTAATTGTGACTCCTCACAATATATGACAAGTGTCCTTCTATCCTAGACATCTAGATTGATCAATGTGAGACATAGACCGTGTCATCCTCTAATCAATCTAAATCTTGAACTCCAAGTAGACTCACTCAATCAAATGAGCTCAATATCCTATATTGACTCATTTAGGCATGGCCATGCACTTCGTGGTCTCACTTTATCAAGAATACCGATGTCTCTCCCGTCATATAGGAGGGATAGATCCCATCTACATCACTCACATCCCTCTATATAATTTGTTACATACCCAGTAATCGCCTTTATGGTCCACCCAGTTACGGGTGACGTTTGACGAAACCAAAGTACATAACTCCTTATGTAGGGAACCATGGTGACTTCAGGTCTAAGGAATAGTAGTCATACTAATAGCCACATGAGAAAGTATATGACACTCATATAACGATCCATGATACTTTCTCATGGCGGGTCATTCAGTATACATTCTCTAATGCATACTCATGTGTCAACTTGATATCTCTATATCCATAACTTGTGAGATCAAGTCATCGAGTTGACCTACATGCTAGTCTTATTGCATTAACATTGTCCCTGAATGTTAATACTTGACTAGGAATGATTAAGAGTAGTGTTCCCTATATCATCTCACTATCGGTTCAACTAACCGATTGATATAGGTGAGAACCGTCTACTCAAGGACGTTATTATACTTAGTTTATTTGGCACCAATACAAGTAAGTATAATAACCAAAAACTAAATGCCTTTATTTATATAGAATATGATACAACAAATCCAAAATACAATCATCAAATGATTGGCTCTAGGGCTCTAGCTAACATATAATTTCCACTGATTTTGTAGTACTTGACATGGAGGAGGATCTAAAAATTCCTATCATATTGGGAAGGTCATTCCTTGCTACAGTAGGAGCTATTATTGACATTAAAAACCATAAATTTTCTTTGGTAATTGGTAAGGAAATGTTGGAATATGATTTATCTAATACCTCTAACCATGTCTCTTCTCTTTTAAATGTTTGTAGCAACGTAAGCATTTACAAACTTGAGGAATGGAATTTCCATCCTCATGGGAGGCCACCAAATGAGGAGTACACTTTGGTGGAAGATGTTGGGAGAAGGCCTCCTGATAACCATAATTTTACTACACTATTTTCATTTATATAATCATGGTTTGATATAGTTTCATACATAGAACCCATATTTACATCATATTTTATGCATTGTGTCGATTTTGGGTTTAATTGTAAATTATTGTATTATGACTTTATTTGATGCTAATATTTGTTTCTTATTTTGTAGGCATTAAAGGTTCTTGGATTGGGATGAATTTGAACCAAATCTGTGCTCGGATCGGAGTTTTAACGAGACGATCAAGCTCCAAAACAATCATAGCCGTTCATTCAAGATTAGAGCAGATCTACACCATCCATTGAAGATCCAGCTCATCCAACCTAATGAGGAGTAGATCTGGACCGTAGATGAAGATCCAGAGGTTTTGATCCAGATATAAGTTCATCCAGCCGTTGATCCAACCCGAATTGTTCTAGACCGTTGGATCATATTTGAGGAGGATTTAAAAGCCTCGCGAGAAGCTACAGTGACTTGGGCTCGGTTGTTCACGATTTTTCCACTATTCCTGCATCTTCTTCACAGCGACGCCGAGTTCCCATTCCATTTTCCATATCTGAGGGCATGCTTCTTCACCGGCGGCGATCTCTAAGCTTCAGTGTTCATCTTCTGAGGGCAGAGAGTGATCGAGGGAGGTTCCCAAATTAAAACTTGGATTCTGTTCCACCACCGCCACTTGATCAAGGGAGGTTCCAAATCAAGTGATCTTTGCATCCACCAGAGCTTGAAGGGAGGTTTCTGAGAGTCTCTGGTTGTTTTCCGATCTCCATCACAGCGAGGTTAAGTCGATCTGATCAATTGAATTAGCTTCGCCAATCACAGGATCTTCACTTTGTTATTCAACTAATGAGGTTTCCAGTCGAATGTGAGCTTTGAGGGAGGTTTCCAAGAGCGGTGAGCACCTTCTAGAAATAGTTGTAAGATTGTACATTGCTCGTTGGGTGTTTGAAGGGAGGTTTCTGTTGGTTGGTCCTAGGAAGATCGTACCGGTTCCACTGTACAAAAATTTTGTACAAGTGTCGAACCTTTCCTAACAACCTATTGTGTTCTTTAGAAATTAAATTTGGAATCACAAACGGAACTTAACATTATTGATTCCAAATTTAACTTATCTGTTCTCAATGGTTTAGACTTGGATCACAAACGGAACTTAAAACTATTGATCAAAATCTACCTATGTTACAAATTCAATTAAATATTTATTTCATAAATTGGCTCCCAGGTCAAACATGGCGAGGCACATGGCGTTCTTGGGTATGGGAGCATCCACCACTGCCTCGACAAAGCCTCTTAACGAAATTCAATATTTAATTTCCTAAAATAACATTAGGTTTAACCAAAAAGAACAATCGAATCACAAGATCAAAAAAATAAAAAAAAAACACACAACTTCGAATATCTAATCCGAAAATCTAGAATCATATGCCTCTTGTGTTTGGAATTCATACAAAGAAAAACTAGTATGATGCGGAAAATAATTACTAGTTATACCTTTCTTTGTACACAACGACCTCCTGATCTTCTACCGTATTCCTCTTCTTATCTCAGACGTTGTGTGGGCAACGATCTACCGAGATGAGAACCACCCAAGCCCTTCTTCTTCCTCACTAAGTTTCGGCCACCAAGACTCCTCCAAGGATGTAGAGGTTCGATCACCACCACCAAGCTCCAAGGGATGCAAGAAACAAAGCCTCCTTTCTCTCCTTCTTCTCCAAGCAATATCCAGCCACCTTCCAAGCTCTAAAGGATGAAGAGTTTCGGCCAAGGAGAAGAAAGAAAAAGGAGAAGGGAGAACTAGAAGGGTCGGCCACACCACCAAGGAAAAGAGGAGGAGAATAGAATAGAGTTCTTAGCTATGAAGGCACCCCTACCCCCTCTTTTATAATCCTTGGTCTTGACAAATAAGGAAAATTTAAATAAAAAACTTCCTTATTACTTTTCCATGAAAAGGAAAATTTAATTAATTAAAACTTATTTCCTTTTCTTAAAACAATATGGTCGGCCATCTCATAATCCCAAACAAGGAAAGTTTTAACAAGAATTAAAAGTTCTTAATTTGTTTCTGAAAATTTTAAAATAAAAATTTCTCTAATAATTTATCCCTTCATGGTTAGTTATAAAAGGAAATATATAAATTAAAATTTCCTTATTAAAACATGTGGATGATTTCCAAAAAAGGAAAGTTATCTTTAAAATTAAAATCTCCTTACAATCTATAAATAAGGAAAGATATCAAATCTTTTCTTAATCTTTTGTAGAAACTTATAAAAGGAAATATTTAATTTTAAACTCTCTTTTTAAATCATGAACATGGTTACAAAAAAAAGAAAGTTTTATCGAAATTAAAATCTTCCATTCAATCTACAAATAAGGAAAGATATCAAATTTTTTCTTAATCTTTTGTAGAAAGCTATAAAAGGAAAATTTTAAATTTTAAACTCTCTTTTAAAACCATGGAATCCACATAAGAAAATTTTAAAAATAAAAATCCTTTTAATTTTCTTAGGGCCGGCCACACCATGCTTAGGCTCCAAGCATTGGCCGACCACATACTTGGCTTATCCTATTGGTCTTGGTCAGCCCCTAGCTTGGGTTCCAAGCTAGCTTGGCCGGCCCCATTAGGATGGGTATAAAGGTGGATATAGGTGGATATAATACTTTATAAATAAGAGGCTACGATAGGGACCGAGAGGAGAAATTGGTTTTGGTCTCCCGATGAAATTAAGCTTCCCGTGTTTGCCCCGAACACCCAACTTAATTTCATCAATAATAATTCATACCACTACGTTTTGGGCTCCTTCTTATTATGAGTGTGTTAATCTCCCTATGTTTAAGATGTCGAATGTCCACTAATTAAATGAGTTACTGACAACTCACTTTAATTAATTTCTTAGTCCAAGAGTAGTACCACTCAACCTTATCATCGTGTCAAACTAAGTCCACCTGCAGGGTTTAACATGACAATCCTTATGAGCTTCTCTTGGGGACATTATCAACCTAGATTACTAGGACACAGTTTCCTTCTATAATCAACAACACACACTATAAGTAATATCATTTCCTAATTATCGGGTCTATTGATTTATCGAGCTAAATCTCACCCTTTGATAAGTCAAAGGAATAAATACTAAATATATATGCTTGTTATTATATTAGGATTAAGAGCACACACTTCCATAATAACTAAGGTCTTGTTCTTTTATTAAGTCAGTATAAAAAGAACTTACCTTAAATAGTCCTGCTCAATACACTCAGAGTGTACTGGTGTAATTTATCAGTCAAGATAAACTAATACATAATTACACTACGACTATTCCAATGGTTTATTCCTTTCCATCTCAGTCGTGAGCTACTGTTTATAATTTATAAGGAATTGATAACATAATCTTCTGTATGTGACACCACACACCATATTATCTATAATATAAATTAATCGAACAACTCTACTTAACTTATAAATGTAGATCTTTGACCAATATGATTCTTATTTCTAAGTAAATGTTTATACAAAAAGCTAGACTTTTAGTATACATTCCAACAATCTCCCACTTATACTAAAAGACTATGCTGCCATATACCCTGCTATACATTTGATTCCCAACCCTTCAACATGTCCATCAAAAGCTCTTGCCTTAAGGGCCTTAGTGAAAGGATCTCCTAGGTTATCACCTGATGCAATCTAGGGGGCAATAACTTCTCCTAGTTATATGATGTTTCGTATTAGGTGGTACTTACGCTCTATTGTGTTTACTTACCTTATGGACTTATGGTTTCTTCGAGTTTGCTACTGCACCATTATTATTACAATAAATTGTAATAGCTTTGGGCAAACCAGAAATCATCTCTAAGTCTATCATGAAGTTTCTGAGCCATTCAGCTTCTATGGCTGCCTTAGAGGCTGCCACATACTCAGCTTCTATGGTGGAGTCTGGAAAAGCACCTATGCTTAACATTCCTCCATAGTTATGGCTTTACCTCCTAAAGTAAACACAAAACCCCAAGGTCGACTTACTATTGTCCCTTTCTGATTGGAAGTCAAAAATTTATGTAACCCACAGGGATCAAATTATCTACCTCGTAAACTAGCATATAATCTCTAGTCCCTCTAAGGTACTTTAATATATGCTTTACGGTAGTCTAGTGTCTCGGTCTTGGGTTACTTCGATATCTGCTAACTATGTCCTGGGCAAAACAGATATCCAATCTCGTACACAGCATTACATACATTAGGCTTCCGATAGCCGAAGCATAAGGAACTGCCTTCATGTCCTCTATCTATTTTGATGTCTTCAGAGACATCTCTTTAGATAAAGATTCTCCCTGCACAAAAGGTAGAAAAACCTTTCATAGAGTCTTGCATGCTTAAATGAGCTAGGATAGTATGAAGCTCGGGATAAGCACAACATTCTTTTCTTGTAATCCCTTTGATCTCGAGAATATGTGCGCACTCTCCCAAGTCCTTCATATTGAATTGTTTGGACAACCATACCCTTACTTCCGATAACACTTTGATATTGTTTCTAAGTACCAAAAATGTCATCTACGTATAGTACAAGAAATACCACCACGTTTCCATCACACTTCTTGTATGCACAAAATTCATCCAGACACTGAATAAATCCATAGGTCTGGATTACTTCATTAAACCGGATGTTCCAAGACCCTGAAGCTTTGCTTCAGTCCATAAATAGACCGATTGAGCTTAGATGTTCTTTGCCCTTTGTAATGAACCCCTCTGGTTGCTTTATATGGATGCTTCCTTCAAGACTTCCATTAAGGAAAGCTGTCTTGACATCCATTCGTCAAATCTTATAATCAATATGAGCAGTAATAGATAAAAGAATCTGGATAGACTTAAGCATGGCTACCAGTGAAAAGTTTCTCATTTTCAACAAGCCTTGCTTTGAAAGTTTCAACCTTCCCATCTGTCCTTCTTTTTCTATTGTGGACCTAATGGCTTTTACACCATTTAGTTATTCTATAAGCTCCCAGACTTTATTAGAATACATATATTCTAACTTTGTATTCATTGCTCTTTGCCAAGATGCTGCATCTTTATCTTGGAGTGCTTTATCATATGTCCGGGAATCAGGTTCATGTTCACCAGGGATCAAGTCCAAAGACTCTCCCAAAACATGAATCTTTTAGGTTGCCTAACAACCCTCCCACTACGATGAGGCACATTGTGCAATTATGTATCATTTGTGATACGTGTTGCAGTTTCTTGTGATATTTCATCTTGTATAGTTGGTACTAGATTAGACGTGTCATTTATTATTTCCTTAAGAACAAATTTACTTATGGGCTTGTGGTTTATTACATAGTTCTCTTCTAAAAATCGAGCATTGGTTCTTACAATGACCTTCTGATTTTTAAGGACTATAAACCTCCTTTCATTTCTTCTAGGATAACCCATAAACAAGTGAACTCTTGTCCAACTTATCAGTGTCTCCCTTCAGCACATGTGCTGGACTACCCCAAATCTGAATATGCTTTAGATTAGGCTTACGCTCATTCTATAATTCTATGGGAGCAGAGGGTTCTGACTTTAGAAGGTACTATGTTCACTTCCATTTCTAGAGTATATCCTCAAAATGGATTTGGTAATTCTGAATAACTCATCATTGATCTAATCATTTCCATAAGAGTCCTATACCTTCTTTCTGCCACACCTTTCTGTTGGGGTGTACCAGGTGCAGTCAGTTAGGATTGAATCCCGACTTCTGATAAGTGACTCCTAAACTCTCCTAAGAGGTACTCGCCACTACGATCTCACCGCAATGTCTTGATACTTTTACCTTGACATGTCTCCACATTAGCCCTGCACTTTTTGAACTCATCAAAGTACTTAGACTTGCGGCGCATCAAGTAAATGTACCCGTATCTCGAATAGTCATCTATTCGAAACCACCTCTTGCCTGGATAGTCATAAATCCACACAAATCAGAATGAACCAATTCCAACACTTCTTTGGCTCTATACCCCTTAAACTTAAAAGGTCTCTTGGTCATTTTTTCTTCCAAGTAAGACTCGCTGGTTGGAAAGTTTTCCACCACCAATGAACCCAAAAGTTCATTCGATATTATCCTTTTAATCCTACTCAAGTCAATGTGACCTAGCCTTAGATGCCAAAGATATGATTGGTTCATTTCTGAAGGTTGCTTTCTCTTAAAGATGTGTTATTAATTTTCATTCGTTGCATATGTTAGAGTGTATACTAAAAGCTTAGCTTTTGTAAGCATTTATTTTTGAAATAAAAGAATCACATTAGTCAAATGTCTATATTTATTTGTTAAATATAGTTGTTCAATTAATTTATAAAATAGATAACATGGTGTGTGGTGTCACACACAGAAGATCATGTTATCAGCTCTTTATAAATTATAAACAGTTGCTCACAACTAAGATGGAAAGGAACAAACCATTGGTATAGTCATAGTGTAATTAAGTATTAGTTTATCTTGACTAATAAATTACACTAGTACACTCTAAGTGTATTGAGTAGGACCATTTTAGGTAAGTTCATTTTATACTGACTTAATAAAAGAACTAGACCTTAGTTATTATGCAAGTGTGTACTCTTAATCCTAATAAAATAACAAGCATATATATTTAGTATCTATTTCTTTAACTTATCAAAGGGTGAGATTTAGCTTGATAAATCAATAGGCCCGATAAGTTGAGAAATGATATTACTTATAGTGTGTGTTGTTGATTATAAAAGGAAACTGTGTCATAGTAATCTTGGTTGAGAATGTCCCCAAGAGGAGCTCATAAGGATTGTCATGTTAAACCCTGCAGGTGAACTTAGTCCGACATGACAATGAGGTTGAGTGGTACTACTCTTGGACTTAAATATTAATTAAGTGAGCTGTCAGTAACTTACTTAATTAGTGGGCATTCGTTATCTTAAACACAAGGAGACTAACACACTCATGATAAGAAAGGAGCCCATAAATGTAATTTGGGATTGGTGTGGTAGTGCAACAATAACTCTCTAGTGGAATGAGTTATTGTTGATGAACTTGAGTTGTGTGTTCGGGGCGAACACAGGATACTCAAGCTCATCGGAAGGCCAAAACTAATTTCTCCTCTAGGTCCCTGTCTTAGCCTCATTAGTGACTTATAAATCACTCATTAAAAGTCCATCATGGTGTCCAAGAGAGGGTCGGCCCAAGGCTTGGTGACCAAGCCAAGGGTCGACCACCATATCCTCTTAAGGGGTCAGCCCCTTGCTTGGTGCCCAAGCAAGAGGGGGCCGGCCACATTAATTCAAAAAATGAGGGGCATTTTGAATTTTTAAAATCTTCACTTTGTAGAATTCTACAAGTTTTAAAAGAGAGATTTTAAATTTAAAAACTTTCTTTATTTGAATTAGGTCACATGTTTTAAAAGAGAGTTTAAAAGTTTTAAAACTTTCCTTTTTTAACCATCCTCATGGTTTTTAGGAAAAAGGAAGAAAAGTTTTAAAATTTAAATTTTCTATTTTTGTAACCATGTTAAAAAAGGAAATTTTATAAGAGAAGTTTTAAATTAAAACTTTCCTTTTTTAACATCCACTATAGGAAAGAGAGCATGTAAAATTTTATAGGAGGATTTCTTCTTTTATAAAATTTTATAAAAAAATTTCCTTCCCCTTAATGATGTGGCCGACCACCCTTTCTTGGTGCCCAAGCAAGGGGATGGCCAAAATAAATAAAATTAAATCATCATCCAATTAATATTTGATGATTGATTCAATCAAGAGGAAAGAAAAGGAAAAAATAAAAGGGAAAAGGAAAAACAAGAGGAAGATTTTATTTTTTGTAAAAATTCTTCCCTTATTTGCCTTGGGTAAGTAATATAAAAGAAGGGGTGAGAAGGCCTCATGAAAAAAATAATTCTTATTCTCTTGGTGGAGTTCCTCTTGGTGGTCGGCCCCTCTCTCCCTCTCTTTTCCCTTTGCTCTCTTTTGCTCCTTGGTGGTGGTGGTGGCCGAATTCTAGAGGAGGAAGAAGGCTTTGGATGGTGTTCATCTTGGACGATCGTCACCCACACGACGTCCAAGGCGAGGCGAGGAATACGGCAGAAGATCTCGAGGTTATTAGCATACAAAGAAAAGGTATAATTAGCAATTATTTTCCGCATCATGCTAGTTATTTTTCTTTGCATGAATTCCAAACACAAGAGGCATTAGATCTAGTTTTTCGAATTAGTAATTCGTGTTTGTATTTTTCTTTGTTTTTCGAATTTGTGATTTGATTGTTCTTTTTGGTTAAACCTAGAGTTATATAAGGAAATTCAATATTAACTTTCCTTAAAAGGCTTTGTCTAGGCGGTGGTGGATGCTCCCATACCCAAGAAGGCCATGTGCCTTGCCATACAGTCCTGGAAGTCAATTTTGGAAATTAATATTTATTGGAATTTATAACATAGGTGGATTTGGATCAATAGTGTTAAGTTTCGCTTGCGATCCAAATCTAAACCATTAAGAACATATAAGTTAAATTTGGAATCAATGATGTTAAGTTCCGTCCGCGATTCCTAATTTAACTTCTAAAGAACACAATAGGTTATTTAGGAAAGGTTTGACACTTGTATAAAATTTTTGTACAGTGGAACCAGTACGATCTTCCTAGGACTAACCAACAGCATCATGGAATTTATTAGATTTATATAAATTACCAACCAATGTGCCAAAACAGATAACTTTCCTCTTTTTCTTGATAACAACTTTGTTATCAAAAGAGACAGAACATCAAGTTCTTTGATAGTTTAGAAACTGAAATCAAATTCTTTATAAACTTGGTACGTAAAGACAATTTCTCAAAATCCATATTTTATTCCTATCAGAGGATAAACATCTCCCACTGCAACAGCTACTACTTTTGCATTAGTGCACATGTATACAGTGTTTTCCCTTTCATATAGTTGTTGACTTTCCTAGAACCCTGCAATGAATTGCAGACATGATCAGTGGCTCCTCGTATCTACACACTAGGTACTGGTAGATAACACCACTAAACATGTTTTAACAACTAATGAATAAAATACACCTATATTGTTCTCAGTTCTGAGAGGACAACCCATCTTAATGTCCAAGTCTTATTTTCAATCATTATAATTGGGATAACTAAGACTATTCTATAGTATAATAACTAGGGGATTGACAAACATTTGAAATCCTAAGAATCACAAAAATATTTGGGCAAGACCAACACCTTAAAATCCTCGTGAATTTTGTATGTCACGATAGTGTGGGCGTATACAAAATCAAAGAGAAGATTTTATCCATTAATTTTATTATCTTGTCAACCTAACTTTATGACAAATAAAATTAATAGTTGGTCTATCTCTGATCAAATATTTGGTCAAAACTTTGAATTTAAAATAATATTGATTCCTCAAAACAATATTATTTAAATTCACCAACACTTCAAACACCGTGAATTTTGCATGCCACGATAGTGTGGACGTATACAAAATCAAACATTTGTAAGAGGAGGGTTTTACCTATTAATAACCTTGTCAATCTATCTTTATGACAAATAAAATTACCTCAAACACCGTGAATTTTGCATGCCACGATAGTGTGGACGTATACAAATCCAAACATTTGTAAGAGGGGTTTTACCCATTAATTTTATTATCTTGAAAAATAAAATTACCTCAAACACCATGAATTTTGTATGTCACAATAGTGTGGACATATACAAAATCTCAACATTTGTATGAGGGGGTTTTAATTTTATTATCTTGTCAACCTATCTTTATGACAAATTAATAGTTGGTTTTCCTTTGGTCACACAAATAATAGCAGTGACTCTGATGGGGAGAATACTATTAGATGTGCCTAAGTGTATACCATTACTTGACACTTAGTCCATTAATTAAGATTGTGCCTCTTCCGATGGGGAAGATCACACGCTCCTAATTAATTTTCTATAGTCATTCAAAATGGAAGTTTGAGCTAGTGATCCACAAACAAACTCATCCGATATGAAGGAAGACACTCAGAACTAACGCACAAGTTTGTTTGCATCACTTACAAACCAGTAATGGAGACCGTGGAATTTATTTAAAAATCCCTCTCCCACTTAGTTATTTAAGATGAGGAATTTTAACCTAGCAAGCACACATCACAGTAAATAAAAGCAATAAATATGGAAATTAATTTTCCAACTATTATGGTCTTTTCCATCACTGTCCTTCGCGTGCTGCCAGCCCTAGGGTTCATGTCGTCGGGTCCATCGAGCTTCCTTTTCCGCTGCGCCTCTGATCCTCCAATAGCACCATGCCTCGCAAGGATATGATCCATGACATAAAAAAATAAAATTTTACATACATCGATCCTATATTCTATAAGGGAATGTACATCAAGTCTAGATCGAACATAAATGTAAAATCCTAAAGCTAATATAGCTCCTGCTATATTAGTTAAATACAATCATGGACACATAATAAAATGCCCTTGATGTGTCCAAGGGTCCAATCACACACAATATCTATAAGTCATAATAGTTGGAGCCTGCAATTACAGAGTTAGAATATCCTACTATTATCCTGCCTAAATTATGTATGACATGTGCATAATTAAATTGAAAACCAAACACACAGAGGTAAACCCTAGCTCTTATACTAATTATTGGTTGGTCCTAGGAAGATCGTATCGGTTCCACTGTACAAAAATTTTATACAAGTGTCGAACCTTTCCTAACAACCTATTGTATTCTTTAGAAATTAAATTCGGAATTGCAAACAGAACTTGACATTATTGATTCCAAATTTAACTTATCTGTTCTCAATGATTTAGACTTGGATCGCAAGTGGAACTTAACACTATTGATCCAAATCTACCTATGTTACAAATTCAATTAAATATTTATTTCAGAAATTGGCTCTCAGGTTAAACATGGCGAGGCACATGGCCTTCTTGGGTATGGGAGCATCCACCACTGCCTCGACAAAGCCTCTTAATGAAATTCAATATTTAATTTCCTAAAATAACATTAGGTTTAACCAAAAAGAACAACCGAATCACAAGATCAAGAAAATAAAAAAAAACACAACTTCGAATATCTAATCCAAAAATCTAGAATCATATGCCTCTTGTGTTTGGAATTCATACAAAGAAAAACTAGTATGATGCGGAAAATAATTACTAGTTATACCTTTCTTTGTACGCAACGACCTCTTGATCTTCTACCGTATTCCTCTTCTTATCTCGGGTGTTGTGTGGGCAACGATCTACCGAGATGAGAACCACCCAAGCCCTTCCTCTTCCTCACTAAGTTTCAGCCACCAAGACTCCTCTAAGGATGTAGAGGTTCGGCCACCACCACCAAGCTCCAAGGGATGCAAGAAACAAAGCCTCCTTTCTCTCCTTCTTCTCCAAGCAATATCCGGTCACCTTCCAAGCTCCAAAGCATGAAGAGTTTTGGCCAAGGAGAAGAAATAAAAAGGAGAAGGGAGAACTAGAAGGGATGGCCACACCACCAAGGAAAAGAGGAGGAGAATAGAATAGAGTTCTTAGCCATGAAGGCACCCCTACCCCCTCTTTTATAATCCTTGGTCTTGGCAAATAAGGAAATTTTAAATAAAAAACTTTCTTATTACTTTGCCATGAAAAGGAAAATTTAATTAATTAAAACTTATTTCCTTTTCTTAAAACAATATGGTCGGCCACCTCATAATCCCAAACATGGAAAGTTTTAACAAGAATTAAAACTTCATAATTTGTTTCTAGAAATTTTAAAATAAAAATTTCTCTAATAATTTATCCCTTCATGGTTGGTTATAAAAGGAAATATATAAATTAAAATTTCTCTATTAAAACATATGGATGATTTTCAAAAAGGAAAGTTATTTTTATAACTAAAATCTCCTTATAATCTACAAATAAGGAAAGATATTAAATCTTTTCTTAATCTTTTGTAGAAACTTATAAAAGAAATTATTTAATTTTAAACTCTCTTTTTAAATCATGAACATGGTTAAAAAAAAAAGAAAGTTTTATCAAAATTAAAATCTTTCTTTCAATCTACAAATAAGGAAAGTAATCAAATCTTTTCTCAATCTTTTGTAGAAAGCTATAAAAGGAAAGATTTAAATTTTAAACTCTCTTTTAAAACCATGGAATCCACATAAGAAAAATTTGAAAATAAAAATCCTTTTATTTTTCTTAGGGCCGGCCACACCATGCTTAGGCTCCAAGCATTGGTCGGCCACATACTTGGCTTATCCTATTGGTCTTGGTCAGCCCTTAGCTTGGGTTCCAAGCTAGCTTGGCCGACCCCATTAGGATGAGTATAAAGGTGGATATAGGTGGATATAATACTTTATAAATAAGAGGCTACAATAGGGACCGAGAGGAGAAATTGGTTTTGATCTCCCGATGAAATTAAGCTTCCCGTGTTCGCCTCGAACACCCAACTTAATTTCATCAATAATAATTCATACCACTAAAGAATTATTATTGAACTATCGCACCAATCCCAAATTATGTTTTGGGCTCCTTCTTATTATGAGTGTGTTAATCTCCCTATGTTTAAGATGTCGAATGTCCACTAATTAAATGAGTTACTGACAACTCACTTTAATTAATTTCTTTGTCCAAGAGTAGTACCACTCAACCTTATTATCGTGTCGAACTAAGTCCACCTGCAGAGTTTAACATGACAATCCTTATGAGCTTCTCTTGGGGACATTATCAACTTAGATTACTAGGACACAGTTTCCTTCTATAATCAACAACATACACTATAAGTAATATCATTTCCCAACTTATCGAGCCTATTGATTTATCGAGCTAAATCTCACCCTTTGATAAGTCAAAGAAATAAATACTAAATATATGTGCTTGTTATTATATTAGGATTAAGAGCACACACTTCCATAATAACTAAGGTCTTGTTCTTTTATTAAGTCAGTATAAAAAGAACTTACCTTAAATGGTCTTACTCAATACACTCAGAGTGTACTAGTGTAATTTATCAGTCAAGATAAACTAATACATAATTACACTATGACTATTCCAATGGTTTGTTCCTTTCCATCTCAGTCTTGAGCTACTGTTTATAATTTATAAGGAATTGATAACATGATCTTCTGTGCGTGACACCACACACCATATTATCTACAATATAAATTAATCAAACAACTACACTGAACTTATAAATGTAGATATTTAACCAATATGATTCTTATTTCTAAGCAAATGTTTATACAAAAAGTTGGGCTTTTAGTATACATTCCAACAGTTTCTGCAAGCACCTTTGTTTTCACAGTAGAGTGGAGAATTTTGATACGGATTTGGTTTGTGGAATGTTTAGGGTTTTTGTTTTCCTTATCTTTGTCTTTGAATTTTACTTGAATCTGCTCAGATCTAAAGATCTTATTCCTTTTCCTTGTTATTTCTTCTTTACTTCATATTCTCTGTAATTCTGTTTCTGAAATTTTACTGACAATTCTGATTTCTTTGAATAACTGCAATCCGAATCTTGTTTAACTACTGGATTAGTTTACTAACCAATTTTTGTTTTAAATTAGATGCTCTGATTAACATTAGTTTGATTAGTTTAGGTTATTTAGTTAGCTAGTCTTAGTTCTCTACATTGGATCTATTGTTGACTTTTATCATGTTTAAATTGTTGAATGCTTAATGTGATGTTTCTGGTTATGAATTTCTGTTCAATGTTGCTGTTATGGAGCATTTGATTTCAATTGTTGAATTAAGTGTAATTGAGGATTGAATGATACTTCAGTTTTTACAAGTTGATTGAGATTTCGAGTTCAATTGATACTTGTTAACTTTGTTCTGTGAATTGGATTGTTATGGGGGGCATTAAGTCAAGTTGTGAATGAATCATTTGAGATTTTCATTGCTTTCCTCTATTTCATATGTTTAAATAATGTTGAATGAATGTTGTTGTTGCTTGATTGTGAAGTTGATTGAGCTTGATGAGATGCAAGAGAATAATGTTTCTGTGGGAGAATCTTCCTTCGATTCTATTCTGGATGTTAATACATGAATTCACCTTATAATGTGAGTCGAATGGAAGTACTTAATAGAGCTTGTTGATGTAATAATTTGATTGGAATCAATTCAAGAATTCATACACACACACTAGTTATTCTTGGAAAAATATGACTTGGGACTCGTTACTACAACACTTGTCTTAATTTTAATGAGTTTCAATCTTTATTAATTTGGAGTACCATGTGACATGCAAAAATTCCGACACCACCTCCCAATGAAAATGACAAATACATCTGCCCTCCATGGGCAAGAAAAAGAGAGGAATGATCATATTGGTCGAGCTAAAGACCCTAAACAAGCGCTTCTTGGGAGGCAACCCAAGGGTTCTTTTAGTATTTTCAGTTTCATTTTTCATTCTTCATTAGTATTTGTAAATTTTTTTTGCCATGTTTTCAGGTTGAAATTGTGCTTCCATGAGCTGGCCATGACTTTTTCATGGGCATGGAAGTGTTGGAGAAGTAGGGAAGGAGTGAAACTATCCTTGGGAGCAGAACAGAGCTTGGTTGTATGTCATACACGGCCAGGTAAATCCTGCAGAGAAGAGAGATTGCCCGGCCGTGTACCATACATGTAACACCCCGCCTCCTACTGTCTAAGTTGCGAGGCCGGGGGTTACATTATTGCTAAACTATTTTGTACGGAAAAGCTGAACTAATTTAAATCTCTCTGCTATTTGCTATCAAATCTGGAATTCTATGTTCAGAGTACATTTCTAAGGTTGTACCTAAGCAATGAAGGGAACCTCAACTCTCTATTTGGTAAAAGACTGAAAGCAGACACTTCTAGCTGAAATCAGACTCTCTAATAGATCGGCTGATCGATTGGAGTTGTCTGATCGATTCAACGTGCTACTGTGCACGAAAACCCCATCTGGGTCGATTGGCTGATCGATTCAGTCTGGCCAATCGATCCAAAGATCGATTCAAAGGCTCTCTGTTCGCGGGACTTAAATTCCCGATCGATCAGCTGATCGATTCCTCAGTTTTATGTACGCGGCAGATTGCTTCCCAATCGATCGACTGATCGATTGAGGGCTCCTCAATCGATCAGCTGATCGATTCTATAGTGTTCTGTATGCGGAGACTTCTTCCAATCGATCGGCTGATAGATTGAGGACTTCTCAATCGATCGACTGATCAATTGGGTTTCTGATTTCTGTAGAAATCAGACCCGACCTATACAGAACCTTCAAAAATTCAACTACAACCACAACACTAATACTAGGCATATCATTACTCATAGTTAGCTATCTAATATCCAGACAACGAGTAACCTAAGCATAACTTTCATAATTCAAGACACTTAAACATCTAAAGGTGTAGAAAGTAACACTATAAAACAAAATACTAAGTTCTCAAATTTACTAGTTTCTCCAAAGATCTTCATTCCAAGTTCCTTCTCACACACATCCAGTCGCATTGCCCTCCAGCCTCCGCTAATCCATCTTTCCTTTACCTTTATCTGCAGTATAAGAAAAAAGGAGACTATAAGCTTGGGAGCTTAGTAAGAACCATCTACCTCACAAAAACATGCATTCAAAGAAATCATGCTTTCTTTTAAAATATGCTATGTTGATATACATGATGAGAATCATTCTAGAAATGCTAAACACATGGCATATGGACTTGTAAGTCATGCTAACAAATACTGAACAAAAAGCTATTTTATTGTATCAACAAGCTAACTAAATAGATACATAAGCTAAGCTAGTTGTGATAACAATAAGAAACTAAACTTAAGCTAAGCTGAAGCTAAGCTGTATTCCCATATCTGGTTGTGAAATTTGAAAACTATTTTCATAAATAGATAAAAATACTAATCATGCTGCTGATGGGCCCGACAACTGTACTTGCTGCGTGCATCCCTAACTAGGCTCGAGGTAGCAAGTCCCAAATCTAGTAGGGTTACTAGGTTATCTAAACCTAGGGACGATTATGGGAGCCCAACCCAAGGACAACTGAAGTCCAGTACAGTGCCACTGATAAAAGTAAAATACTGTTTATAAGCTGATTCGTCTTATCTTGTTTTTTCTAGGTTATCTGAACCTAGAACTAGGTTATCTAAACCTAGAGGCGACTATGGGAGCCCACCCATTGGACCGTAGTCCCATATAACTGAAGCAAGGCTATGTATGCTATTTAAAATGCATCTAGGGCATTTAACTGAGCTATTAAAATGCCTACAGTAGCATTTAGTTATACTAGGCATTTTATCGAGCACTTGGTGTGCTCTAATTCTGCATATGGCTAAACTGAGAACATAAATGTGAATTAAGGGCATAAAAACATACAATTAGCTACTTATACTGCAGGTGAGGGGTTACTTACATCCTGCGCTAGATTTTCTTACAATCCGATCGCTAGATTTACAGAGAAGAAGATCTTTTCGACGATCTTCTTACGTCAATGCTTTCTTCTCGCGGAGGGGAGCGCCCTCGTGCCAGAATTGTCACCGGAAGGTGCTCCTACGACCCTAGGGACGGAACCCTAGGCTTCTTGGGCTTGGGCGCCGAGAGGGTGAGGAGGAGAAAGGGATTCGGCGGTGAGGGTTTGAGGGAAAAGAGAATTGCCGATCAAAATAATCATTCCCCACTTAAATTCCCTATTTATATTAAGTGATTAATACACCCCAACTAAACCTTAAATATAATTGCTCTCCTCTTCTTTCAACACACCCTTGCTGGGGTCCCTTGGTTACTAGAGTCATCTATAAGACGTAGAGTCTAATAGGTCTCGGGTTCAATTCCCGCTTAGGCTATTTTATGTTTTTATTTAATTTTTGCTACTTCTGCTACTCCATAAATTCTATAAAAATATTCTAAAATTCCAAAAAAATAATAGGATATTTCTAAAATTTATTTTGAGAATTTTCGGGTGTTACAATCCCCCATACCTTATAAAAAGTTCATCCTCGAACTTAGAATAACTCTGGGTACTTCAGTCTCATACTAGCTTCTGTCTCCCAAGTTGTCTCTTCTGTTGTGTGATTTTGCCAAATAACTTTTACTAATGGTACCTCCTTATTCCGTAATTTCTTAATTGCTCAGTCTATTATCTGAATAGGCCCACTGTCATAGCTGAGATCTTCTCGGACTTGTACCGACTGAGGCTCAATCACCTGGGTGGCATCTGGGATATGCTTCTTCAGCATAGAGACATGAAATACGTTATGGATAGCTGACATCTCCTAGGGTAGCTTTAGCTCATATGCTACCTTGCCAACTCTTCTAATGATAAGGTATGGTCCTACATATCTGGGACTTAATTTATCCTTCTTCCCAAAACGCATTACTCCCTTCATGGGAGCCACTCAAAGAAATACTGTATCCCCAACTGAAAACTCTAAGGGTCAACGTCGTGTATCAGTATAGCTTTTCTAGCGGCTCTGAGCTATCTCTATCCTCTGGTGGATCTGCTGTATAGCTGCTGTGGTATCTGCTACTAGATCTGTCTGAAGTTCTAGTTCTTTCTGTTCACCACTCTCATACCAGCAGATTGGATATCTACACCTCCGCCCGTAGAGAGCCTCGTAGGGTGCCATGTCAATAGTGGCCTGATAGCTATTGTTGTATGCAAATTCTGCTAAACACAGATATTTGCACCAACTTCCCTTGAAGTCTAGGGCACACGCTCGGAGCATATCTTCGAGTACCTGATTTACTCGTTCCGTCTGACCATCTGTCTGCGGATGGAAAGCTGTGCTAAATTTTAACTTGGTGCCCATCGCTGACTGTACACACTCCCAGAAGTGTGACGTGAATCTATTGTCTCTATCTGAAATAATGGTCCGTGGAACTTCATGTAGTCTGACGATCTCCTTGAGATACAACTGAGCTAGCTGCTCCATGGAGTAGGATATCCTGATAGCTAAGAAGTGGGTTGATTTAGTAAATCTGTCGACTATTACCCAAATGGCATCAAAATCATTCGTGGTTCTGGGTAGTCCCACTATGAAATCCATAGAAATATCCTCCCACTTCCATTCTGGGATCTGAATAGGCTGCAAAACTCCTCCTGGTCTCTGGTGTTCTGCCTTGACCCTATGGCAGGTCAGACAGGTACTAACATATCTAGTGATGTCTCTTTTCATCCCAGGCCACCAAAAACGTTTCTTTAGATCTTGGCACATCTTGGTGGAACCAGGGTGCATCGTGTAAGGAGTCCTGTGAGCCTCATCTAGAATCTTCCTCTGTAGTTCCTCCTGATCCGGAACACATAGTCTGTCACCAAAATGTAATACCCCACTATCAAATATTTGAAACTCTCCACCTTCTGATTTTGCTAACCCTTGCTTGATCTTCTGAATTTCAGGGTCCTGATCCTGAGCTGTCTGGATATCACCAAGCAGGGTATATACTAATGTCATAGTAGAGAGTTGCCCAACTACTAGTTCGAGACCAAAATCTGTAATCTCCTTTTGTAGGGGCGGTGGCATGGCTGCTAGGAATAGTAAGATGGCACTGGATTTCCTGCTGAGTGCATCTGCCACCTTATTGGCCTTTTCTGGATGGTAGAGGATGTCTATGTTGTAGTCTTTAACCAGCTCGAGCCATCTGCGCTGTCGCATATTCAGATCCTTCTGAGTGAAGAAGTACTTCAGACTCTGATAATCTATATACACTCTGCACTGAGCTCCATATAAATAATATCTCTAAATTTTGAGGGTGAAGACAACTGCTGCAAGCTCAAGGTCATGAGTAGGGTAGTTTCTCTCATAAACCTTGAGTTGTCTGGAGGCATAGGCGATCACCTTACCATTTTGCATCAATACTACTCCTAGTCCCAATTTAGAGACATCACTGTAAATATCAAAGCTGTCTATGTTTTCTGGCAGAGTCAGAATGGGAGCCCTGGTCAATCTTCTTTTGAGCTCCATGAAACTGTTCTCACAGTCCTCTGTCCATTGAAATTTTTTGTTCTTCCTGGTGAGAGCTATCAGTGGGGAGACTATCCTAGAGAAATCCTCTACAAATTTCCTGTAATAGCCTGCTAGTCCCAGAAAGCTTCTGATCTCACTGGCGTTCGTAGGTCTTTTCCAGTTACTCACTGCCTCTATCTTACTGGGGTCTACCATGATACCATCCTTGGAGATGATGTGACCCGGAAAGGATACCTGATCGAGCCAGAATTCACATTTTGTGAACTTGACGTACAGCTGGTTCTGCTGAAGGGTTTGGAGTACTATCCTCAGGTGCTCTGCGTGTTCCTCCTGAGTTCTAGAATAGATAAGAATGTCATCGATGAATACGATAACAAACTTATCTAAGTATTCTCTGAATACTCTGTTCATGAGGTCCATGAAAGTAGCTGAAGCATTTGTCACGCCAAAGGGCATGACTACGAACTCGTAATGTCCGTATCTGGTCCTGAAAGCTGTCTTGGATATATCACCTTCCTTAACTCTTATCTGGTGATATCCCGATCTGAGATCTATTTTAGAGAACACTACTGCTCCCCTTAGCTGATCAAACAGGTCATCTATCCTGGGAAGAGAATACCTGTTCTTAATCGTGACCTGGTTTAGTGCTCGGTAGTCTATACACAGGCGCATGCTCCCGTCCTTCTTCTTCACGAACAATACAGGCGCTCCCCATGGTGAGTGACTAGAGCGTATGAAGCCCTTGTCGAGCAACTCCTGTAGTTGCTCCTGAAGTTCCTTCAGTTCTGCTGGAGCCATGTGGTAGGGTGCTTTGGAGATGGGATTTGTACCGAGGATAAGTTCTATCTCAAATTCAATCTCTCTGTCTAGTGCTAAGCCTGGTAACTCCTCAGGGAAGACTGCTGGGTAGTCACGTACGACTCGGACCTCCTTTAGGTTTTGGTCCTTGTCCTGACTGGTACTGACTACATGTGCTAGGAATCCCGTACATCCTGAATCAAGTAGTTTCTGTGCTTTCAGAGCTGAGAGAAACTTCTTGGCTTTTCTCTTTGGTTCTCCGATATACCCAAACTGCACTCCTATTTCGGGTTGGAATACAACTCTCTATTTACGGCACTCTATGGAGGAACCGTACTTAATCAGAAAGTTCGTTCCCAAAATGACATCATAATCGGCCATATCTAGCACGATCGGATCACTATAGAGTTCTCTGTCCGCTATAATGACTGGCACTACTCGGAGCCAGTGTGTGGATGTCATGATTTCTCCTGAAGACAGTGTTGTCAAAAACTGACCACTGAGTACCTCTGGAGACCTTGCTAACTTTTCGACGAATATCCTGGATATATAAGAATGGGTTGCCCCAGTATCGAATAAGACAGTTGCACTTTGCTATAAAATACTAATCTGACCTGTAACAACTGTCGAGGCATTCGCTACGTCTTCTCTGGTGAGTGAGTAGATCCTCGCATTCGTTGTGGCTGAGGGGGCTTCTAGTTGACCCTGATTGATGTGTGGACCATCTATAGCAGCCTATATCTGATGTAACTGTGTTGGGTTACCTCCGTACTGAATCGGTTGCGGTGTAGGAAAACTGGCCTTGTTCGGGCATTGCTTCGCCATATGCCCTTCCTGGCCACATTCGAAGCATCCTCGTGTGCCCTTGCGACAAACTCCTGGGTGGAATTTCCCACAAGTAGAACACTTGGGATAGCTAGGCTGTTTACTAGCTGGTTCTCCTTTTGGGTAACTCCCTAATTTATGTTTGTGACTGGAGTTCCCTTTCCAATTAGAGCTGTAGCCCTGGTGTTTCTGAGTACCTGAGCCTCCTTGGCCCTTAGACTCTGAAATGGCTTGCGTCTGCTGTTTGATGCTGTTCTGGTAATGCTCGGTGGTCAGAGCACTACTTACCAGTTCTTAAGTAGTTTGCGGCCTATGAACGACGCTGGCCACATTCATTGCTATTTCTGGCCTTAGCATTTTAAGCATCAACCGGACTCGTTCTCTTTCAGTACTGACTAGTTCGGGGCATAGACGAGCCAGTCTGTTGAATTTCTTCACGGCCTCCTCTACTGAAAGGTTGCCCTGACGAAATTCAGTGAACTCGTCGTAATGGCAGTTTGTGACCCGCATGTGAAAGAATTCCTCGAAGAATTCTCTCTTGAAGTCTGCCCATGTCATCTGGTTCACCAGGAGCTTCGCCTTGATCCGCTCCCACCACATGCGTGCGTCTCCTACCAGGCAGAAGGAGGTGCATTTCACCTTTTCATACTCTACCTAGTCCATAAGCTCCATCGTACTCTCCAGTGTTTTGAACCAGGCTTGGGCATCCCATGGTTCACTGGTGCCTGAGAAATTCTCTGGCTTGATCTTCTGCCACTAGATTAGATAGGCTTCCCTCTTTGCCCCTACTGTTGGGGCTACTGGTGCTGCAGGTTGAACTGGTGGAACCTCTATCACTACTGGGGTTGCTAGGTTAGGTTCTGGAGTGACAGTGGGAGTGTTCTGCTGGTTAGCCCTTAAGGTGGCTATCTCCTGTTGCTGTTCAGCTAGTTGCTTCTGTAACTGAGCCACTACCTCTGCAAGGTCTGGAGGAGGCACTGAGCTGCCTGCCTCATGCTGGAGCTCAGCAGCTGGTGTCTTTCTAGCTGGGCGTCCTCGTACCATTTTCTAGGGGAAATGAAGGGCATACATAACTAATACAATCATAGGTACATAACTACTATTATCATGTTAGATGCTATCATATATGAACATGCTTTATTTATCTATACACATGAAAGCAAGAACATAAATAAAGTGAGAGATGCTCTTACTTGGAAGCTGCAGGTTCAATACTGATATATGTATGAGGAAGTATGGAACTTGTTCTGATACCACTCTGTAACGCCCCGCCTCCTACTGTCTAGGCTGCGAGGCCGGGGGTTACATTATTACTAAACTATTTTGTGCGAAAAAGCTGAACTACTTTAAATCTCTCTGCTATTTGCTATCAAATCTGGAATTCTATGTTCAGAGTACATTTCTAAGGTTGTACCTAAGCTATGAAGGGATCCTAAACTCTCTATTTGGTAAAAGACTGAAAGCAGACACTTCTAGCTGAAATCAAACTCTCCAATCGATCGGCTGATCGATTGGAGTTGTCTGATCGATCCACTGATCGATTCAACGTGCTACTGTGCACGGAAGCCCCGTCTGGGTCGATCGGTTGATCGATTCAGTCTGGCCAATCGATCCAGAGATCGATTCAGAACCTCTCTGTTCACGGGACTTAAATTCCTGATCGATCGGCTGATCAATCCATGGCCGATCGATCAGCTGATCGATTCCTCAGTTTTTTGTACGCAGCAAATTGCTTCCCAATCGATCGGCTGATCGATTGAGGGCTCCTCAATCGATCAGCTGATCGATTCCATAGTATTCTGTACGCGGGGACTTCTTCCAATCGATCGACTGATTGATTGAGGACTTCTCAATCGATCGGCTGATTGATTGGGTTTCTGATTTCTGCAGAAATCAGACCCGACCTATACAGAACCTTAAGAAATTCAACTACAACCACAACACTAATACTAGGCATATCATTACTCATGGTTAGCTATATAATATCCCTACAACGAGTAATCTAAGCATAACTTTCATTATTCAAGACACTTAAACATCTAAAGGTGCAGAAAGTAACACTATAAAACAAAATACTAAGTTCTCAAATTTGCTAGTTTCTCCAAAGATCTTCATTCCAAGTTCCTTCTCACACACATCCAGTCGCATTGCCCTCCAGCCTCCGCTAATCCATCTTTCTTTTACCTTTATCTGCAGCATAAGGAAAAAGGAGACTATAAGCTTGGGAGCTTAGTAAGAACCATCTACCTCACAAAAACATGCATTCAAAGAAATCATGTTTTCTTTTAAAATATGCTATGATGATATACATGATGAGAATCATACTAGAAATGCTAAACACATGGCATATGGACATGTAAGTGATGCTAACAAATACTGAACAAAAGTTATTCATTGTATCAACAAGCTAACTAAATCGATACATAAGCTAAGCTAGTTGTGATAACAATAAGAAACTAAACTGAAGCTAAGCTGTATTCCCATATCTGGTTGTGAAATTTGAAAACTATTTTCATAAATAGATAAAAAATACTAATCATGCTGCTGATGGGCCCGGCAACTGTACTTGCTACGCGCATCCCTAACTAGGCCTGAGGTAGCAAGTCCCGAATCTAGTAGGGTTACTAGGTTATCTAAACCTAGGGACGACTATAGGAGCCCAACCCAAGGACAACTGAAGTCCAGTACAGTGCCACTGATAAAAGTAAAATATTGTTTATAAGCTGATTCGTCTTATCTTGTTTTTTCTAGGTTATCTGAACCTAGAGCTAGGTTATCTAAACCTAAAGGCGACTATGGGAGTCCACCCATTCGACCGTAGTCCCATATAACTAAAGCAAGGCTATGTATGCTATTTAAAATGCATCTAGGGCATTTAACTGAGCTATTAAAATGCCTACTATAGCATTTAGCTATACTAGGCATTTTATCGAGCACTTGGTATGCTCTAATTCTACATATGGCTAAACTGAGAACATAAATGCGAATTAAGGGCATAAAAACATACAATTAGCTACTTATACTGCAGGTAAGGGGTTACTTACATCCTGCGCTAGATTTTCTTACAATCCGATCGCTAGATTTCCGGAGAAGAAGATCTTTTCGACGATCTTCTTACGTCTATGCTTTCTTCTCACGGAGGGGAGCGTCCTCGTGTCGAAATTGTCGCCGGAAGGTGCTCCTACGACCCTAGGGATGGAACCCTAGGCTTCTTGGGTTTGGGCGCCGAGAGGGTGAGGAGGAGAAAGGGATTCGGCGGTGAGGGTTTGAGGGAAAAGAGAATTGCCGATCAAAACAATCATTCTCCACTTAAATTCCCTATTTATATTAAGTGATTAATACACCCAACTAAACCTTAAATATAATTGCTCTCCTCTTCTTTCAACACACCCCTGCTGGGGCCCCTTGGTTACTAGAGTCATCTATAAGTCGTTGAGTCTAATAGGTCTCGGGTTCAATTCCCGCTTAGGCTGTTTTACGTTTTTATTTAATTTTTGCTACTTCTGCTACTCCATAAATTATATAAAAATATTCTAAAATTCTAGAAAAATAATAGGATATTTCTAAAATTTATTTTGAGAATTTTCGGGCATTACAATACACGGCCTTGTGGTGAGTCCAAAGGAGGAAAGAATCTCGGTCGTGTCCCAAACACAGTCGTGCGAGCTGAACCGAAAAGAAGAAGGGTGAGGTTGTGCATATCTGCACGGCCGTGCGAACTTACCCGATAAAAAAAAGGATGTGGTCGTGTCCCAGACACAACCGTGCAAATTTATCCGAGGAGGAGATGGTTGTGGTCGTGCCAATTGGCACGGCCGTGCAAATTCACCCAAGATGAAGATGGACATGGCCATGTCTCAAACAGGGTCGTGCAAATAAGGAGTAAATTTGGTCGTGTGATAAAACACGGCCTAGTCCATGCCTTTAAAAGGGGTTAGGGCACGGGGGTGTGGGCAACACACGGTCGTGTCCGCCGCACACCCTTTTCTTCTTGCTCTTCCTTTCTCATTTCATTATCTCTAGTGTTTTAAACTACCTCTTCTAATCTATTCCTCTCATTTTTCCCTTAAGGGATCAATTTCTTCTACCATGGCAAATGTGATCAAGGAGATTTCACCCACAAGAAAAGGGAAGGAAAAGATGGTTGCAACAAAAGAAAGAAACTCTTGCTTCAAAGGTATCTCTAACAACTTTAGTATCATTTTTTCTAGCAATGAACAACAACTTAGATATTTTTCTTTATGTAAACGCCCTCTTTTGAGTACTAAATTTATGGATGATACAACTTTGGATACATTGGGGTTTAAGGATGATGTAGATTGGCTATTTGGAAGAATAGGTTGGAGTGGGTTAATAAATATGAAATACCTTACTTATCCTAGAATTGTTTTTGAATTTTTAAGCTCTATAACAGTTGATAATGTTCAAGGTGGGGGAAAACTAAAATTTCGACTACTTAATGAAGATTATGAATGGACGTTAAGTGATTTTAATACTTGTTATGAATTTCCAAAGGATGGTGTGTGTATGATCTTACCTAAATTTGTTAATTCATGTTTTTTGGAACAAATTTCTGAACAATCACATTTCAACCCTCACAATTCTAGAGCTCATCATATTATTAATTCCATTTTTAGATATGTTTATTTAGTTATGAAAAATACTATATTTGGGAGAGAGGATAAAGAGGGGTTAGTAAGACTTGTGGACTTGTATTGTTTGTGGGTAATGGTTGAAAATGTTGCGATTAATTCTGGTTATTTCTTTCTTAAGCATTTGGTAAAATTGGGAAAATCAGATTCTACTACACCTATTATTTTAGGAGGATTGTTAACTCAAATAGCTTTGGTGTTAGGGTGTGATTTAAGTGAATTAGAAATGATTGATAATTCTTGTAAATTAGACTTAAATTCATGTTTAACAACAAAGATGATAAGGCGTGAAGAACATGGATATAGTCTTCTTATTAAGAATAATTTCCCTTTAAGATTGCCCAATCATGATCTCACTATCATTCATATTAAGAAAAATTGGCGATTAAAATTAGCAAGTCAACATTCTAAATTATTGTCAACTGTTGTTTCAAGAAATGTTCCTTTGGTTAATAATGATATTCATAGTTTTAATTTCAAAGAACTTCATGTTATTTTGGACAATATTCATAACGATTTAGACTCGACTAGCAATTTTCTTGCAAGTAAAGAACACATGGAAGAGGAACGATTTAAAAAATTGCAAGAATGTTTTAAAAATGAGTGAGAATTGTGTGAAAAAATTTCTAGAATAATGAATTCTTATAAAGCTCAAATGGAATTTAATGAAGATTTTAGAGACTTTATGAAATTTTTGCAGGATGATATAGACAAATTGTTTAAATATCATAAGTTTTTTAGAGATGAAGTAAGATGGTTTATTAATGTCTTTCCTTTTCCACTTCCTGAATTTCCTAATTTACCACCTCCTCCACCATATTGATTTCATCGGGACGATGAAAAGTTTAAGTCTGGGGGGTGGTGGTTTGAAAACCTGAAAATTTTTGTATTTCCTGTTTTGTTCTGCAGCTTATTCTGTTTTGCATTTGTTCTTGTTTTGCTTGGATTGTTTTGATAGTCACTTGACTGTCTTTTGAAAAACCTTGTGTCATACATCTTGAGAACATCAAACTTTACTTATATGCTTTCTTGTCTTTTAGTAAAAATGTTAGTACGTTTATTATCTTGATTCATGATGTTGTAAATGATGCTAGTAGTATGCTTAGTGTTTTTCTTTTCTCTATCTTAGGTAGCATGAAATAAGCTAAGTATCATATGGAGATAAGTTTGAAATTTGGCTTGACCTTAAGGATCTTACCTTCACTATACTTGAGCTTGGATAGTTAATATCATTGAAATAGTCATGATTCATCTTGTATGTTTAGTACTTAGTTTCCATGGTGATTTCTCAAACTTTATTTTGGTTACTGGATGATGCTCAAATCATGTAAGTTCATTTGGAAAAATTAAAATATCCCAATATTTGTGCTAAAAGTACATTTGTATATAAATAAGTTTTGCACAATGCAAGTATTTATATAAAAAAAAGTGAATAAGGGATATAAAAAATAGTTGTCATGAGTGGAATCTAGTAAGTCGCTCCTTTGAGACCGAGTTAGGTTACTGGGGAAATGACTGCTTAGCTTCTCTTAAGATTGAGCACGCCTTTGAGACCTTGGGTTGATTGAGAAATATGAACCAAGTGTGTGGCAGGGAAGTGTCTATCACTGGAAACGTTAGGAACTCATCTAGATGATAACTTGACTAGGACATAGATTAAAACTTGAAAAGGTTGGGTCATTTTTTACACTGTGCACAAGAGACTTATGCTTGAGTCATACTTGACTTGTTTCCATGATCATGCTTGTTAATGAAATTTTTTGATAGAGTTAGGAAAGTACATTAGGGATTATGAAGGCGTTGTAGAGCATATGAATTAAGATTGTGGTATTTTTGCTTGAGGACAAGCAAAAGTTTTAGTCTGGGGGTGTGATGTGTGTAGATTGTATACACTTGTTTAGCATATTTTGACGCACATTTACATATTTTGCGCATGCTTTATCTGTGCATTTTTGTACTTCCAGCTTTGCTTTTAGCATATTTACTCTTTTTGTTCGGAGATCTGCTTTTGTGCATTTTCTGTACGCATGAGTCGTATTTGGAGAAAAATTTATGATCGAGACTAAATCTGCAAGTTAACGAAAGGAGAAAGACACCGTTTTGGAGTGCCACACAGCCATGTCTGGGAGAGTGACCTAGGTCATGTGGTGATGCTCACCCATGCAACATTGGCAGAGTAGGGTAATGTTCAGGTCGTGTGGTGATGATCACCCGTGTAGCCTCTATAGAAAAGGAAGAGGTCACAGCCGTGTGTGCATCATACGGTCGTGCCAACTTTGAAGTCTTCCAGAGCCAAAGAAGTACACGGTCGTGTACATCTACATGGTCGTGCAATTTTTCCAGGAGCCAAACAAGCCTTGGTCATGTCCCAGACATGATCGTGCATGAGTTCCAGAGTTGGAGGCAGCACAGGCCGTGTAGATCTACACGGTCGTGCAAGGAGGGCAGTGGAAGAGCATGTCACGACCATGTGTACCACACGACCGTGTGAGATAGGCAGCGAGGAGAATGAACTAGGCCATGTCTCACACACGGCCAGGTCTCAGGGTCGTGTGGCACCCAAAGTTTCTGCCCTATATAAGGGTTTCTTTCACCATTTGAAAGGGGAGTTCTCCCTTTTGGGAGAGGATGAGATTTGGGTGATTCCTCACCTTCTTGGAGGGATTTTCTGACAATCTAAGGGTAGATCTTCAATGAATCAACTCCGGGAACGAGCATTGGATCCGAAGACTGTTCTTCATCGTAGATAAGCTTTTCTTCCCTTCCTTTTCTTGGATTTTAGGATCAAGATGCTAGTAATCTTCTTGTCTTTGGGTTTCTTTTCTTGTTCTATGGATTAGATCTCTTTGTTCTATGATGGAGGGAGTATTTGTAATGTGATTTGATGTAAACTCTTGTGGATTTACCAATTTCCTATTTCTATGATGTTGTCTTGTTTTGTATCTATTTGATCTTGTGTGGATTGTTGTGATTGGACTTAATTACCATACTTGATTGAATGTTTGAGTTTATTGTGGATCTTGTAGAGGTAATCCCTCATTCGATTATCCGAGGGGCGTACGTGATAGATAAGCCAGTGTAAGGATGATTGAGGGATAATCTTGAAGGGGAAATAAGGACATTCAAGAGGATAGGATAGATTGTATGCATTAATCTTTTATATCTTGATATGGTTGAGAAGTAGTGAATTTCTATGTTGATTATCCGAGAGACGCACGTGACAGGCAAGCCCGTGTAAGGACATCATAGGAATCATTCCTTATTAATCACATTAGATATAGATTTTGGTCCTAGGTCAGTTTTCTATTGTAAGAGAGAATCGGCAATCTTCTACAAATGAAGGGCAATTAAGGAATAAGATTTGGTAGATCATTTACATTGAATAATATTACAAAGAAATCAAAACTCCTAGAACATCCTTTTATCATAGCCCTTATCCCTGTTTTTATGCTTTTACTTCTATGTTTTACTTTCTATAGTTGCACTTAGTTGTTATAAATCAATTGATTTGTTGTTTAGCTGATTCGCATTGAGATATCTTTAGTGGTTATATCCAGTCCCTATGGATACGATATCTCTCTTTATTACTGACGACGTATCCGTACACTTACAGATCGTTAATAATATGGCAGCATAGCCTTTTAGTATAAGTGGGAGATTGTTAGGATGTATACTAAAAGTCTAGCTTTTTGTATAAACCACTACAACAAAAATTGCAAACGACAACGAATATTATCCGTTGTCATAGGGTTAAAAAACTGTTATAACTGACTATGTTGTAAAAGGCATTGCCCTACAACAATGGTTTTGAATCCATTGTCTTTGTAGACATTCGACAATGGTTTTTATCCGTTGTTGTTTATATACTCAAAAAAAGTTTACCCTATACGACAACATTTTAAAATCGTTGGGGTAGATAATTTCGACAACAGATATAAACCATTGTGGTAGACCCTTTTTACAATAGATATAAACTGTTGTCGTAGATAATATTTACTCGTTTTGCATTTTACAACAGTTATAAACTGTTGTAATATATAATTTTAATATATTTTACAACGGATAAAACCTTTGTCTTATAAGCAAACCACCAATACAAAACTAAATATTTACTACATTAAATCCAAAATAAACGTCCATAAATCATCTTGTAGCCACACATATACAAAATATACAAAATGAGTTGTACTCATCAAACTTAGTAGTATCAAACTATAAATCACATGTTTTTCATTACTGTTCTCCATATGGCTTTTAGACATTAGCAAGGCAATCTACAACCTAACAAAGTTCATTCCTTGCATCAAAAACACCTACATCGTAAACAATTCTCCTTTTATACTCCGTAGTCTCGAAGAATACCTGCATCTTCTTTGGTGAAGCACATCGGTGGCTTTATACCAAAAACATTACCCTGAAGGCCTCCTTTCCTTAGCAGAACTCTCATATCTGTTTACAAGCAAGTTTGGCATAGTAACAAGAAGTTTGTTAAGAAAAAATGGAGAAACATACCCTTGAGTTTTTCAAACAAGACTGCTATCTCAGCCTTGGCAGGCGTCTTCTCCTTTCTATCGATCACAAGTTCTACTCCCAACATCAACCCCTGCCCTCTAACATCACCGATGACTGAAATAAGACAACAAGCAGTGTGAATGAGAAAACCAACAATCCTAAGTGCAATTTTGAGTCGATTCTCGATTTTTGAACTCTCTTTTCAATCTTTTTTCAGAAAAACTCTAATAGTCAGAACTATCTATGCAAAGTATCATCTCTCCAATCGTGTAAAGGACATTAGAGGAAAGCTGAATCAAATCACTTGTATCTAGCTGTATTCTACAATGAACTAAAATTTGAAAGGGTGTAGAAAGTTACTATGGTACCCAAAAAGTAAAATCAAACATGGAAACTTAAGTTTGAAATAAAAAATGATTTTGCACTAAACTCCATCAGAAAAATAAAGAACTCATCCTTAGCTGATTGTTAGGAATCCGTAGTGGCTAAAAATGAGAGGAGAATCAATAATGGCAGAGTAACCTACATTCAAAGTGTCATCAATGTTAACGTCATTCTTATAATTAATCTAGGTTGTAGCATGCATCGAGGTATACACCATTTTCAGAGTGAACCATATAGTCTTGTTAAGAAGGAAAAGTGGAGGCACCCCTTATGAAAGGATGCAAAAACAATCTTGCTCAGTTGGTTCCTTATAGGGATCTAGAAAGTAATTTAGCAAAGGGTAGGAGGCACTTGAACCTTATGAAGAGGAATGGTCACTGTCCATATCATAGTGCAGTAGAGTTACCACACCACTAGGCACTCTAAGCTAATGAATGTGTTCCTGCTTGTGATGCACTAAATAAATTTAACATTTCAGATAAAAATTTCAAAAAATTTAAGACTCCAAATATTATAGAATCAGATACCAGGCTCACAAATGGCACACTCAATAGCCTCATAATTGATGAAGTTAAATTAACATTTACAAGGCATAAAAGAAAAACAATGAAAAGGATAATGACGATTTATAGAGAAATGTAGCCTGGAGATCAAAGAATCTGAATTCAGCCCTTGCAGCCGAAAAAATATATTATATAAAGATGTTAAATTGAAGGGACAAAAACAAAAACTCAATTTAAAATTTAAAAAGAAGTTGAAAGGTAATAGAAGTATAAATATACAAGCAATGCACAATCCACAAAGAAAGTATAGAATTAAAGTTGCTATGCACTTGTGAAGATTTAGAAAAAAAAAAAAAGATTACAAGTACAGGAACTAATGGCGTTCTTCATGCCAGACTTTAATGAGGTAGTGACAGAGTTTATCTATTTCTGAACTCTATAATTGATCAAACAATAAATTCATCTAATGTAATGGTGGATATATGAGCTAACTTTTTTTTGGTTTCATGTAAGTAACAAGAGAA
Organism: Zingiber officinale; assembly: GCF_018446385.1. NCBI lineage: Eukaryota > Viridiplantae > Streptophyta > Magnoliopsida > Zingiberales > Zingiberaceae > Zingiber > Zingiber officinale. Next base: position 39,676,244 of record NC_056005.1, on the reverse strand, counting down.
AAGCAAAATAAAAGTTCAATATCCTTGCATAAGTTGAGTTTCTTACATTTAGAACAAAATCCATATACATCTCAGATGCTACCCTACATCGCCCACAGCAGCAAACAAATCTATATTTTTCCTATAAGTCAGCATGTCTCCTAATCGAGAAACAAAATGGTTAGCTTTTTTGTCTGAGATGTAAAATTACTTTGAGAAAGGTACAAAGCTGTACCAGTAAGAAAAAGATTTAGAAAAAAAGAAGAAAATTCAGTTAAAATGTTGGCCTTAATCATGTATTTGCACAGTTACATGTAAAAAGGAACAAATATAGTAGAATAATAGTTTAATAAGTAATTCAAATTCAAGGGCATTTAGTGTAGTTTTTAAAGATGTCTTGCAGTGTATGTTAATGTGAAAATAAGAGTGTAAACTGATATAGACAAACACAATGGATGTACTAAAGGTGAATCTTGATGAGGAACTTAATAAAAATAGATGCCAACCTGGCCAAGCCTGTTTCAAGTAAATGAGGAATGCAAAAAAATAATTAGAATATCCTTGAAACCGGATTGTAGATACAACAATCATTTTTTCCATTATACTTCAATGACAGATTAGCATCAAACAACAATAAAGAAGAATCATATTAGAACCTTTTATCATTTCTAACTCACAAGTACCAGCGCCAATATATGTTCTCTTTTAGGAAAATAGAACGACACCAATAAACACAATAAAGTACAGTCAAGTTAAAACCTTCTATCGTTTCTAGCCAACAAGTACCAGCACTTAATACCTTAGGTTCCAGCAAGTCGATATAAGTGATGCAAACCTCCTCATCCTTTTGTATTGGCTTTATGCTCCTGACTATTACTCTCAGACCAATATTAGAAAATTCTAAATGATTTGCCCATTCGGAGCACACTTCGTCAATTTCTTCATTAGAGTAAATTATTTTCATGAACTGTTAAGAAACCCAGATTATATTAGTAAAAAAATCAGTAATGAAGAATCAAAATCAAATAAAAGAAATTATTTGAGAAAATTGAGAATATGTTAAATATTACCATTGAGATAATTGAATCCTTCGCACTGGTAGCATTTCCTTCAATAATTTCTCTCATAAATGTCATCACAAAAAATCCACATTGTTTCGCATGAGGTTGTCGAAGACCCTATGTTAACAAAAAATTGTCAACGAATAATACACATTTAAATATTTTTTAATTAATCACAAGTAAACGTATGTGTGTATATATAATATACAAACCTTTACAACTTCCCACATAGGCTTCGTTTCCCTTTCCTTTCCTTGTTCGAATTGAACAAATTCAAACTCCTTCGTACAACAAGAGTTGACATATGAGTAATAAATTACATGCTTAATTAAAAAAATATATATATACTCACATATCCACTACATATTTCTACTCCTCATAATGATTATGATGACTAAGTGAATCGAACAAATAAACCATCTCCACATAAGGGTCGATGACAGTCAAAATCCAATGACAACTGAAAATTAACTGCAAAAAATTTTCAACAATTACCAAGAGAAATGTTCATATTGATTGGATCGACTAAGTTAAAAAAACAAACATAAGGTCATTTTTCATTGTTTATTCTCGAGTTGCATATGTCCATACAAATAACAATAACAACCAAACTTGTCCTACTAGGTGGGGTAGTTGTATATGTCCATGAAGTGAGACATGATGTATAAGAATATTTTCCCGGAAAAAGACATTGTCGATGACGTGGAGAAGTTTTAATAATATCTTAACTAGGAAAAAGAAGTTTAGTAGCCATAGCATTTGAAGAAAATAAACAAAAAATAATACAAATATAACTTACATGGCATGTAAAGTTGCTGAGAAATTTGACATGGTAACTCATAGAATTTGTCTCTCAAGTCTATTCCTGTCTAATCGTAACTCTACAAGATTCTTCAACTTACCAAGTTCTGGAGGTATCTTACCAGTCAAACCATTGGAATGAAGATCTCTAAAAAGAGATGAAAAAGGGAAGCCAATTAACGCAAATTAGCCACCAAATTCACTAGTGTTCAAAATCCAAGCAGTGATTACTTCGTATAATTTTGTGATGGCAGTTAACTCTCCAAGCATAGGAGGTATAGGACCAATGAGTCTATTTACACTCAAATCCAACAGAGTAAGGTTCTTCAGCATCTCTATTTCCATTGGAATTGCACCCAAAAGCAAGTTATTTCTCAAATACCTATAGAATGACAGCTAATCTTCAAAGGAAGGCACGTAACACGAAGAACTAGGCCACAAGAAACAAAACCATATACAGTTCTTGCAAGCAACTGAGATATCTAAGTTCTTGTTAGTTAGAGCCCTAGAGCCAATCATAAGATGATTATTGTATGGACTCGATGTATCATATTCCTATATACTTATAAAGGCATTTCTTTATGATTATTATACTTACTTGTATTGGTATCAAATAACTAAGTATAATAGCGTCCTTGAGTAGAAGATTCTTATCTATATCAATAGATTGGTTGAATTGATAGTGAGATGATATAGAGAACACTACTCTTAATCATTCCTAGTCAAGTATTAACATTCAGGGACAATGTTAATGCGATGAGACTAGCATGTAGGTCAACTTGATGACTTGATCTCACAAGTCATGGATATAGAGATATCAAGTTGACACATGGGTATACATTAGAGAATGTATACTAAATGACTCGCCATAAGAAAGTATCATGGATCATTATATGAGTGTCATATACTTTCTCATGTGACTATTAGTATGACTATCAGTCCTTGGACCTGAAGTCACCATGGTTCCCTATATAGGGAGTTGTATACTTTGGCTTCGTCAAACGTCACCCGTAACCGGGTGAACTATAAAGGTGATTACTGGGTATGTAACAAATTATGCGGAGGGATGTGAGTGATGTAGATGAGATCTATCCCTCCTATATGACGGGAGTGACATCATGATTCTTGATAGAGTGAGACCACTAAGTGCATGGTCATGCCCAAATGAGTCAATATGAGATATTGAGCTCATTTGTTTAGAGTGAGTCTACTTGGAGTTCAAGATATAGATTGATTAGAGGATGACACGGTCTATAACTCAATTGATCAATCTAAATGTCAAGGATAGAAGGACATTGTCACATATTGTGAGAGTCACAATTAGTAGTCACAAAGGTGATGTTGGATCTCAACATTCTTGTAACTTGGGTAGTAATGATGTGTTGCTAGATACCGCTCATTACTTATGTTTCTAAATGAGTTTAGGATCATTGTTAGCGTTACAAGAACCTATAGGGTCACACATAAAGGGTAATTAGATGGAGATTAGATTCATATGATGGACCAAGAGGATTAGGTTCATATGATAAACCAAATTGGATTAAGAGTAATCCAAATTAAACTAATTGAGTTAGACTCAATTCGATTCATGTGTCAAATGAGTCTAATTTAGACTTGGATTCATTAAGTCAATTTAATTCAATGAATAGAAATTCATTAAATTTAATTGACTTGAATCAAATGTTAGATTTGATCAACCTTGGGAGATAAGAGGTCAAGTTTGACTTGATTTGAGAGGGAAGATGAAGGGTCAAGTTTGACTTGACCAAATACCACATCATTTGTGACTTGGCATGGGGTCGGCCAATGATGATGTTCCACATCATCAAGACTACATCAAGTGTGTGTCACCTCATGAGGAAGACCAAGAGTCGTGACTCTTGGTGTTCCATGAGTGGTCGAACACTTAAAAGGGTAATAAGTGCAAGTGTGTGCTAACTTTAATTCTCTCTTCTTCTTCCCCTCTACTCCTCTCTCCCTCTCCTCCATTGTCGTGACCATCCAAGAGTGATAGCACACTCTAAGTGGTTTTTCTCCATCTCTTATCCATGTGGATACGTGTAGAGGAGTGTACGCTTGACACTCTACAAGATCCAGCTACAGTTTGGACGAGCGGGATAAGCGAAGGGCATCGCTACAAAGGTATAACTTCTATCATGTAGATCTAGTGTAGATCTAGGAGAAAACTATATATATGTAAATTTTTATCTTTGCACGGAGCTGTGGCAAGAACTTCGAGGTTTTTCGTAACATAAAAAGTGGTTTTTGCGGCTCGAAAGTTCTAACAGTGGTATCAGAGTTACGTGCGAAGCATATACTAGTTTTATTTGTAATTTTATCTAACATTTGCAAATCTATAAATTTCTGTAAATTTACTAAATTTTAACATTTTTATGAGTATTTTTCTCTTGGGAGCGAAACAACAAGTGTATAGTCACTTGGAGGTTTCGGCCACTAAGAGAAAATTTTTCAGCAAACGAGTTGGTCTCGGCCAAATTGGTGATCTAAATGATTTTAGGTGCTTTAAGGTCTATGTAACACTCACAAAATTAATTTTGTGAGTAGGGGTGCTGCCCCTAACCCCGCAAGGGGAGTTGTTACTTGACCTCGGTCGAAAAATCAACAAACTAGACCGCCGTAAAGTTACGGCTCATAAAGGATTGTTAGAATGGTAGTAAATTTATGAAAATTTATGAATAATGCATATTTTGAATATGTGTGTGATGTGTTCATGGTTATGACCCAAAAGACCCAATATGATTGGAAATTATGTGTTGTAATTCATAATACGACCTACGAGCCATCATTTGGTTGTGAGTGTTGTATTTTGTTACACGACATATGTGTCATGCCCTCCTTCTTTTAATATTCCTATTGTAAAATAGTTTTAGACTCGAATGTAACTCGAGTTTCACTTTTGTAATGTACAATTGAAGATGGAGTTACAAGAAGGAAGCCGACAACACAAGGTGGTCAAATGAAGACCTTAGAGAAGGTGTTATCCCTAGGTTGACCATTCAATCTTCTCTTTGGCTAGAGAGGATCGTAGTAGGGCCATAACCATGTCACATTATTTTTTCAATATTGTTATATTCTTTGTGTGTATGTGATGCATGCTATTGTAGGGTAATTAGTGCCTTGATGCGTATATGATACACATTAATGATTAGATTAGATCTTAATCAAGTCAACTCGAAATGTCTACCATGTTTTGATACCCATCACTACCTCGATCATTTGTTGTTGTTGAATCTACCAAAGTAAAGCAACGTATATTATCTTGGTAGGGTGCAGAGGGACAATCTTGGTCCCGCCTATCAAAGCTTGGGTGAGTATAAACTCAATTAGATTGAGTATAATTAGTTAACTCAATTGGATCGGGTAAAACTATAAGCATATTCCAATGGTTGGGAAGATAGGATAAAGATCACATTTATACTAAATCTTGGGTGATTTAACCAAAGCTAACTCAAGTTTTAATATAATTGAGGATCTTGATTCTATAAACAAGAGTTGCATAAAGATATAATTGATAATTAGTTATCTACCGATCATATTAAGTCTTGGGCGATTTAGCCAAAGCTAACTCAAGGCATAGTATGATGTGGATCTTGTCTCGCATGAATTATAGCCCATTAGTATAAATCTAGTAGTGTGGTTTAACCACATCCATGACTTGATTTTACAAAAGTCCTATAATTTAATGGGAGCATCATTTAGTTAAAGGCCTAATTAAATGATAAATGGAATATGATATTTACTTTCTGCATTATTTCTGTTGTAGATTGTTATGTCGATAAACACGAACACTTTCTCCCTGCATTCTATCCTTGACAAGGACAACCTCAATGGAGCTAATTTCCTGGACTAGTACAGGAATCTAAGAATCATTCTCACACAAGAAAGAAAACTGTACGTCCTGGAGCAGCCCATTCCGGAGGCACCTCCTGCCACTGCCACACGAGCTGACCGAGATGCTTATAAGAAGCATCAAGATGATGCATTAGATGTGTCATGCCTTATGCTCGCAACCATGAACTCTGAGTTTCAGAAGCAACATGAATTGATGACTGCATATGATATGGTTGAGCATCTTCGTCAACTATATCAAGGACAAGCGAGGCACGAGAGATTCGAGATCTCTAAGGTACTGTTTCAGTGCAAGATGCAAGATGGGACTCCCGTAGGTCCATATGTACTCAAGATGATTAGGTACATAGAGAACCTACAAAGGTTGAGATTCCCACTTGGCCAAGAGCTAGCCACAGACTTGATCTTGCAATCCTTGCCAAAGAGCTATAGTCAATTTGTCATGAATTAAAACATGAATGAAATTGACAAGTCATTGCCTGAGCTGCTAAGCATATTGCGAACTACTGAGCTCAACCTTAAGAAGGTAAAGTCCAACTCCATTTTGATGGTACAAAAAAATATAAAGGCAAGGGCAAGCCTAAAGGTAATGGAAAGTCCCAAGCAAAGGGCAAAGGCAAGGTAATGAAACCGAAAGGAGGGGTTGCTAAGGATGCTACCTGCTTCCACTGCGGTCAGACCGGGCACTAGAAGAGGAACTGCAAAGGATACCTGGAAAATCTTAAGAAGAAGAGAAGTGAGACTTCTACTTCATGTATATATGTTATAAAAGTCAATCTATCTATTTCTTCATCGTGGGTATTAGATACCGGATGTGCTTCTCACATTTGTACTAATGTGCAGGGGCTGAGAAATAGCAGGGCATTGATGAAGGACGAGATGGACCTATGAGTAGGCAATGAGGCACGGGTTGTTGTTGTTGTTGTAGGAACTTACTTTCTATCTCTGCCCTCTGGGCTTGTACTAGAATTAGATGAATGTTGTTATGTGCTTGCTCTCACAAAGAACATTATTTCAGTTTCTTATTTAGACAAGAAAGGCTTTTCTTTTATAATAAAAAAACAAATGTTGTTCTATTTATTTAAAAGATATGTTCTATTGTAGTGCACCTCTGATGAATGGACTCTACATTCTAGACTTAGAGAACCACATCTATAACATAAGTACCAAAAGGTTCAAGTCAAATGAAATGAACCGAACCTATCTCTGGCATTGTCGCTTAGGTCATATAAATGAGAATCGTCTATCCCGGCTCCATAAAGATGGTTTGCTAGACTCATTTGATTTTGAATCATATGAGACATGCGAGTCATGCCTACTAGGCAAGATGACCAAGACTCCCTTTAGTGGACACAGCGAGAGAGCAACTGACTTGTTAGGACTTATACATAGTGATGTATGTGACCCTTTCAATGTCACTATTAGAGGTGGTTATAGGTACTTCATTACATTTACTGATGACTTCAGTAGATATGGTTATGTGTATCTGATGACACATAAGTCACAATACTTTGAAAAGTTCAAAGAATTCAAGAATGAAGTACAAAACTAGCTAGGCGAGAGTATTAAAATACTTCGATCAAATCTAGGTGGTGAATACCTTAGCCATGAGTTTCATGACTATCTAGCTGAGTGTGGGATTCTATCCCAACTCACTCCTCCTGGAACACCACAGTGGAATGGTGTATCCGAAAGGAAGAATCATACCCTATTAGATATGGTACGATCTATGATGAGTCATACAGATCTTCCTATATCTTTTTGGGGATATGCTCTAGATACAGTAGCATTCACACTTAACCGTGTTCCATCCAAAGCTGTGATAAAGACACCATATAAGATATGGACTGGGAAAGATGCCCAGATGTCTTTTATGATGATTTGGGGTTGTGAGGCTTACGTTCGACATCAAGTCTCAGACAAACTAGGACCCAAATCCGATAAATACTATTTTATTGGATATCCCAAGGAAACGAAGGGATATTACTTCTACATTCCCAGTCAGCATAAAATGTTTATAGCTAAGACTGGGGTATTTCTAGAAAGGGACTTTGTTTCTAGAAAAACTAGTGGGAGTACGTTCGATCTTGAAGAAGTTCAAGATATAGACCATAGCACTGAAGCCTTAATGGAAGTTAAACTGAAACCACAAAATGTTGTGGATGATGAGATTGTTCCAAAAGGTGTTGAGGAACAACAACCAGTTCAAGTAGACCTACCTCTTCGCAGGCCTGATAGGGTACATCGTCAGCCTGAGAGATACTCATTTCTCTTGTCTAACCATGATGACATTATGCTCGTTAAGAATGAGCCTACCTCCTATCAGGAAGCTGTGATGAGACCATATTCTGAGAAATGGCTAGAGGCCATGAGATCCGAGATGGAATCCATGTACACCAACCAAGTATGGACTTTGGTTGCTCCACCTAAAGGCGTCAAACCTATTGGGTGTAAGTGGGTCTTTAGGAGAAAGACTGACATGGATGGATTTATTACCTATAAGGGTCGCTTGGTAGCTAAAGGTTTGAAGCAAATTCATGGTATTGACAATGATGAAACCTTTTCTCCAGTAGCGATGTTTAAGTCCATTCGAATCTTGCTTGTTATTGCAGTATACCACCATTATGAGATCTAGCATATGAATGTCAAAATCGCGTTTCTGAATGGAAACTTGCTCAAGGATGTGTACATGACACAACCTGAGGGTTTTGTAGATCCATTGCATTCTGGCAGAGTATGCAAGCTGCATAAGTCCATTTATGGACTAAAGCAAGCTTCTCGGAGCTGGAATCTTCGATTCGATGATGCGATCAAATAGTTTGGTTTCATCAAGAATGAAGATGAGCCATGTGTCTACAAGAAGGTTGTTGGGGACACAGTTTTCTTCCTTGTATTGTATGTGGATGACATACTACTCATTGGAAATGACATCCCTTTACTGTAATCTATAAAGACTTGGCTAGGGAATTATTTCTCAATGAAGGACTTAGGTGAAGCAGCCTGTATTCTAGGCATAAAGATCTATAGAGATAGATCTAAGAGATTACTTGGCCTAAGTCAAAGTACATATATTAACACGGTATTACTACGATTTGCCATGCAGAATTCCAAGAAAGGATTTCTGCCGATGTCACATGGTGTGAGTCTTTCGAAGACTCAAAGTCCCTCTTCTAGAGAGGAGAGAGACCGCATGGATAAGATCCCTTATGCCTCAGCCATAGGATCTATCATGTACACCATGCTATGTACTCGTCCTGATGTTTCGTATGCTTTGAGCATGACGAGCAGATATCAGTCAGATCCAGGTGAGCGTTACTGGATAGCAGTCAAGAATATTCTTAAGTACTTGAGAAGGACTAAAGAATATTTCTTGATATTTGGAGGTGATGGCGAGATAGCTGTAAAGGGTTACAGTAATGTCAGCTTCCAAACTGACCAAGATGATTATAGATCGTAGTCTGGGTTTGTGTTTTGCTTGAATGGTGGTGCTGTGAGCTAGAAGAGTTCGAAGCAGGACACAGTTGCTGATTCTATAACAGAAGCCGAGTATATTGCTACATCAAAAGCAGCAAAGGAGGCAGTTTGGATTCGCAAGTTCATTACTGAGCTTGGGGTGGTTCCTAGCATAACCGATCCTATAGAGCTCTATTGTGACAACAATGCAGCAATTGCGCAGGCTAAGGAACCTCGCTCACACCAGCGGACCAAACACATACTGCGACACTTCTATCTCATTCGAGAGATCATCGATAGAGGAGATGTGAAGATTTGCAGAGTACCCATAGAGGCTAACGTCGCTGATCCCTTGACCAAGGCTTTGGCACAGAGAAAGCATAATGGTCACACTAGGTCATTGGGCCTTAGAGCCTACACTAATTGGTACTAGTGCTAGTGGGAGATTGTTAGTTAGAGCCCTAGAGCCAATCATATGATGATTGTTGTATGGACTTGATGTATCATATTCCTATATACTTATAAAGACATTTCTTTATGGTTATTATACTTACTTGTATTGGTGTTAAATAACTAAGTATAATAGCGTCCTTGAGTAGAAGATTCTTATCTATATCAATAGATTGGTTGAATTGATAGTGAGATAATATAGAGAACACTACTCTTAATCATTCCTAGTCAAGTATTAACATTCAAGGGCAATGTTAATGCAATGAGACTAGCATGTAGGTCAACTCGATGACTTGATCTCACAAGTCATGGATATAGAGATATCAAGTTGACACATGGGTATGCATTGGAGAATGTATACTAAATGACCCGCCATGAGAAAGTATCATGGATCATTATATGAGTGTCATATACTTTCTTATGTGACTATTAGTATGACTATCAGTCCTTGGACCTGAAGTCACCATGGTTCCCTACATAAGGAGTTGTATACTTTGGCTTCGTCAAACGTTACCCGTAACCGGGTGGACTATAAAGGCGATTACTGGGTATGTAACAAATTATGCGGAGGGATGTGAGTGATGTAGATGAGATCTATCCCTCCTATATGACGGGAGTGACATCATGATTCTTGATAGAGTGAGACCACTAAGCGCATGGTCATACCCAAATAAGTCAATATGAGATATTGAGCTCATTTGTTTAGAGTGAGTCTACTTGGAGTTCAAGATATAGATTGATTAAAGGATGACACGGTCTATGACTTAATTGATCAATCTAGATGTCAATGATAGAAGGACATTGTCACATATTATGAGAGTCACAATTAGTAGTCACAAAGGTGATGTTGGATCTCAACATTCTTGTAACTTGGGTAGTAATGATATGTTGCTAGATACCGCTCATTACTTATGTTTCTAAATGAGTTTAGGAGCATTGCCAGCATTACAAGAACCTATAGGGTCACATACAAAGGGCAATTAGATGGAGATTAGGTTCATATGATGGACCAAGAGGATTAGGTTCATATGATGAACCAAATTAGATTAAGAGTAATCCAAATTAAACTAATTGAGTTGGACTCAATTCGATTTATGTGTCAAATGAGTCTAATTTAGACTTAGATTCATTGAGTCAATTTAATTCAATGAATAGAGATTCATTAAATTTAATTGACTTGAATCAAATGTTAGATTTGATCAACCTTGGGAGATAAGAGGTCAAATTTGACTTGATTTGAGAGGGAAGATAAAGGGTCAAGTTTGACTTGACCAAATGCCACATCATTTGTGACTTGGCATGGGGTCGGCCAATGATGATGTTCCACATCATCAAGGCTACATCACGTGTGTGCCACCTCATGAGGAAGACCAAGAGCCATGACTCTTGGTGTTCCATGAGTGATCGGCCACTTAAAAGGAGAATAAGTGCAAGTGTGTGCTAACTTTAATTCTCTCTTCTTCTTCCCCTCTACTCCTCTCTCCCTCTCCTCCATTGTCGTGACCATCCAAGAGTGATAGCACACTCTAAGTGGTTTTTCTCCATCTCTTGTCCGTGTGGATACGTGTAGAGGAGTGTACACTTGACACTCTACGAGATCTGGCTACCGTTTGGACGAGCAGGATAAGCGAAGGGTATCGCTACAAAGGTGTAACTTCTATCATGTAAATCTAGTGTAGATCTAGGAGAAAACTATGTATATGTAAATTTTTATCTTCGCACTGATCCGTGGCAAGAACTTCGAGATTTTCCGCAACGCAAAAAGCGGTTTTTATGGCTCGAAAGTTCTAACAGTTCTAGAGTGAGAAATCCTTTCAATGACGACCCTGAAAGGTTTCTGCAAAAATGAAGATACAATTCAGCACTTCACATACTAAAATAGAAATTTCCTCAAAAAAAACACTAATAAAGGATAATTGCAAACATCCTTTTCCCATGAGAAGAGATAAAGAGGAAACCGTGATCTAAGAGTGAAGACTCCAACAAAGCGCCAAATTTCTTATAGGGAAACAACACAATCCCGATTCACGAAGCAGGCAACACCAGTCCAATTGCAAGGACTCCCATCGAGGGGATTCTAGTCGGCCAAAGCCGACAAAGGATCCTCAAACGCAGCGCGTTTAAATGCGAGCAGTGTAGAGACTACAAGGAACAACAGTTAATCCTGGCATTATCTCAAAAAGAAAAAAAAAACTGAGAACATTGGGATCAGAACAAGATACTCACTTTCATAGGCAAGGAAGGAGTAGACTTGAGCGAGAAACACCTCCCATCTGAAAGCAACAGCAACAACAGTAGCAACAAGAAACTGAAGCCCAACCGATCTCTTCATCCCTTAGCAAAGACCAGATTCGAAAGTGTCTATGAAGTTGAAGGAGAAGCAAAACAACAATTGCAACCAGGTTGGTGGCTGCGGAGGTGCGCTTTAAAAAGAGTCGTAGGTGAGAGAGTGCAGAACAATCCTTTACTTGCTGGCTCACGGTGGAGAGGAAAAGAAAAAATGGCTAGGGTCGGGAATGTGAAGGAGAAAACTCAGCGCCGAAAAGATATTTGGAGAGAGGGAAAGCAAAACTGTGCGCGAGGGGGGAAAAGACCAAAGTTAAATACAACGGTTTTATCAAAACTATTGTCGTAGCCCCTAAAAATGCGCTTAAAGACAATGGTTTAGAAAATCGTTATAAAAAGTGTTGTTGTTTTAAAAAGAAGTCGCTCAATGACAATAATTTTCACAAACCCATTGTCTTTTATATTTAATGGGGAGTTCAAAGACAATGGTTTTGTCAAAAACCGTTGTCTTTGATCAAATTCGCAACAGTTTCTCTTAAAACCGTTGTCTTTGGGGTGTTATCTTTTAACGTTTTTGTTTTAGTGAACATTTATTTTGAAATAAGAATCACATTAATCAAATGTCTGCATTTAGTTAAATGTAGTTGTCCATTTAATTTATATTGTAGATAACATGGTGTGTGGTGTCACACAGAAGATCATGTTATCAGTTCCTTATAAATTATAAATAGAAGCTCACAACCAAGATGGATTGGGACAAACCATTAGAATGGTTGTAGTGTAATTTGGTATTAGTTTATCTTGACTATAAAATTACACTAATACACTATGTTTATATTGAGCAGGATCATTTAAGGTTGTTCCTTTTATACTGACTGCATAAAAGAACAGAACCTCTGTATTATGGATATGCGTACTCTTAATCCCGATATAATAACAAGCACATGTACTTAGTATTTATTTCTTTAATTTATCAAAGGGTGAGATTTATTCGTTAAATCAATAGGACCGATAAGTTGGGAAATAATATTATTTATATGGTGTGTTGTTGATTATAGAAGGAAACTATGTCTTATTTATTACGATGATGATGTCCCCTTGAGGAGCTCATAAGGATTGTCATGTAAACCTTGCAGGTTGACTTAGTTTCGACATGACAATGAAGTTGAGTGGTACTACTCTTGGAGTTAGATGTTAATTAAGTGAGTTGTTAGTAACTCATTTAATTAATGGGCATTCAATATCTTAAACACGAGGAGATTAATGCACTCATGATAAGAAGGAGCCCATAATGTAATATGAGATTGGTGCGGTAGTTCAATAATAACTCTTTAGTGGTATGAGTTATTATTGATGAACATGAGTTAGGTGTTCGGGTCGAACACAGAAAGCTCAAGCTCATCAAGAGGCCAAAACCAATTCCTCCTCTAGGTCCCTATTGTAGCCTCTATGTATAAAGTCTCGCATCCACCTAAGTCATCCTTATGGCCGACCACATCCTTGCTTGGTGCCCATGTTGGAGTGTATACTGAAAGCCTAAGCTTTTGTAAACATTTATGTTAAATAAAGAATCACATTTGGTCAATTTATCTACATTTGTTTGTAGTTGTTCAATTAATTTATATTGTAGATAACATAGTATGTGGTGTCACATATAGAAGATGATATTATCAGTACCTTATAAATTATAAACAGTAGCTCACGACCAAAATGGAAAGGAACAAACCATTGGGAGGTCGTAGTGTAATTAGGGATTAGTTTATCTTGACTATATAATTACACTAGTACACTTAGAGTGTGTTGAGTAGGACCATTTGAGGTCGTTTCTTTTATACTAACTTTATAAAGAAACAAAGACCTCGGTTATTATGGAAGTGTGTGCTCTTAATCCTAATATAATAACAAGCACATATATTTGATATTTATTTCTTTAATTTATCAATGGGTGAGATTTAGTTCGATGAATCAATAAGCCTGATAAGTTGGGAAATGGTATCACTTATAGTGTGTGTTGTTGATTCTAGAAGGAAGTGTCCTAGAGATACTAGGTTGATAATGTCCTCAAGAGGAGCTCATAAGGATTGTCATGTTAAACCCTGCAGGTGGACTTAGTCCGACATGACGATAAGGTTGAGTGGTACTACTCTTGGACTAAGATATTAATTAAATGAGTTGTCAGTAACTCACTTAATTAGTGGACATTCGATATCTTAAACACAGGGAGACTAACACACTCATAATAAGAAGGAGCCCAAAAATATAATTTGGGATTGGTGCGGTAGTTCAATAATAGTTCTCTAGTGGAATGAATTATTATTGATAAAATTAAGTTGTGTGTTCGGGGCGAACACGGGATGCTTAATTTTATCGGGAGACCAAAACCAATTCCTCCTCTCGGTCCCTATCGTAGCCTCTTATTTATAGAGTACTATACCCACCTTCTATACCCACCAATAGGGGGCCGGCCAAGCTAGCTTGGGAACCAAGCTAGGGTCGGCCTAGGTATAAAATTGGGTGGCCGGCCCTAGCTTGAACCCAAGCTAGTGGGGGCCGGCCAAATTAATTTAAAAAGGGATTTTAATTTTAATTTTTATTATGTGGGAGATATAATTTATTAAAGAAAATTAAAATTAAAATATCTCTCTTGTAAAAGATTTACAAAAGATTAAAGAAAGAGATTAGATTTCTTTCCTTATTTGTAGATTGGTGAGATATTTTATTTTCTCTTTAAAAATTATTCACATGTTGAAAAATTAAAATTATAAAAATTTCCTTTTATCAACCATGAAGAGATTTTGAAGAGAAATTTTATTTTTTAAAATTTTCGGAAACAAATTAGGAAGTTTTAATTGTTGATTAAAACTTGTCCAATTTGATTTCATTGATGTGGCCGGCCATAAGATTTCAATTGGGGAAATTTTATTTTATTTTTCTCAATTAAATCATGTCAAGGAAATTGAGGAAATTTTATTGTAAATAAATTTCCTAATTTTCCTAGGCCAAGGAATATAAAAGAAGGGGTGAGGGTGCCTTCATGAGACACAACCTCTATTATTTTCTCTCCCTCTTTTCCTTGGTGTTGTGGCCGGTCATCATCTCTTCTCCTCTTCCTCTTTGTGGTGGCCGAAACTCTCTATTGCTTAGAGCTCTTGTGGAGGCCGGATACTACTTGGAGAAGAAGAAGAGGAGGAGAGAAAGCTTACATCTCTTGGAGCTTGGTTGGTGTTTTGTTCTTCATCCTTGGTAAAGCTTCTTTGTGGCCGAACCTAGCTAGGAGGAGAAGAAGGTGGTTGGTGGTTTCTCATCTCGGAAGATCGTTGCCCACACAACGTCCGAGGTTAGAAGAGGAATACGGTAGAAGATCAAGAGGTCTTTCTAAAAGGTATAACTAGTAATTTTTCTTTCCGCATCATACTAGTTATTTTTGGAAAAATACCAAATACAAGAGGCTTATGATTCTAGAATTTCGAATATGTTTTTCGATGTTGTGTTCTTTTGTTTTTTCTTTTCCTTGTGATTTGATTGTTCTTTTCGGTTAACCTAAAGTTATTTTAGGAAATTAAATATTAGCTTTCTATAAAATGTTTTGTCTAGTCGGTGGTGGTTGCTCCCATATCCAAGAAGGCCATGTGCCTCGCCATGTCAGTACTGGGAACCGATTATGGAAATTAATATTTAATGGAATTAATAACTTAAGGTGATTTGGGTCGAACGTGTTAAGTTCCACAGGAGACCCAAGTCAAAACCTAAAAGAACGAATAGATTAAGTTTTGGATCAAACGTGTTAAGTTCCGCAGGCGATCCAAAATTTAATTTAAAAGAACACATGGTAGCTAGGAAAAGGTTCAGACCTTTGTACAAAATTTTTGTACAGTGGAACCTCTAGGTTTTCCGAGTAGCAACCAACAGCCCAAGCAAGGGGTCGGCCACCCCTTGCTTGGTGCCCAAGCAAGTGGCCGACCAAGATGGGTTTAAAAGTGGATTTTTAATTTTTTAAATCTTTCTTTTTATAGCCATCTATAATGTTTTAAAAGAGAGATTTTAAATTTTAAAAACTTTCCTTTTTTAAAGTCATCCACATGGTTTTAAAAGAGAGTTTTAAATTTAAAAAATCTTTCCTTTTGTAGTCATCTACAATGGTTTAAAAGAGAGATTTTATTTTTGTTAAAACTTTCCTTTTTTGTAACCATGATTTAAAAGAGATATTTTAATTTTAAAAATCTTTCCTTTTTGTAGCTATCTACAATATTTAAAAGAGAGATTTTTAATTTTAAAACTTTCCTTTTATAGCCATCGACAATAGAAAATTTAAAAGAGAGATTTTAATTATTGTTAAAATCTTTCCTTTTTAGCCATTACCAAGGATTATAAAAGAGGATAGATGGTGCCTTAGAAAAAATAATCATCTACACCATTTATATTCCTCTTCTATTCTCCTTGTGGTTAGCCCTCTCATATTCTTATTCTCCCCTTGCTTTCTCACCTAAGGCCGGCGACATCAAGAGGCTTTAACCATCTTGTGGCCAGCGGGTTGCAAGGAAGAAAGAAGAACAAGAGGTGGTTTTCTTAGCTTTGATCCCTTGGTGGCCGAAAGTCTTGGAAGAAAGAAGGACTTGGGTGGTTTTTGTATCTTGGTAGATCATCATCCACATGACGTCCAAGAGGAGGAGAGAAATACAGCAGAAGATCAAGAGGTATTTAAGCTACAAAGAAAGGTATAACTAGTTAATTGTTTTCGTTGTGTACTAGTTTATTTTTCCTTTGTATGGATCCTGAAATACCAACACAAAATGCTAGCGATCTTGTGCTTTGATTGAGGTCTCTATAGTTTAACCTAGGGTTTACTATAAAGAGTTTAAATATTCAATTTCTTTGAAAGGCTTTGACTAGGAAGTGGTGGATGATCTCATACCCAAGAAGGTCGAGTGCCTCGCCAACGACCTAGAAGTCAATCCTTGAAATAGATATTTAATCAACTTCTATAATATGGTTTAACTTCTGATAAACACATGGGTTGAACTTGGATTAATAATGTTAAGTTTGATTTGCAATCGAAGTTTAACTTCTGAAAAGCACATGGGTTGCTAGGAAAAGTTCTGTGCTTGTACAAATTTTTTTACAGGGAAACAGAACGAAATTTCGAGTAGTGCCAACAGTTTCACGTGTGGTGAGTGGGGGCACTACGACACAAAGTGCCCAAGGAAAGGAGAGCTCAAGAAATTGGCGCACTTGAAGAACTGGGAAAAGAAGAGAGCTTCAAGGGTAAGGGAGGTAAACCATAATTTGAATTCAAGTTCAAATTTAAATTCTTCCATACATGCTAGAAATAATTTTCAATATTTACCTAAGTATAATCATGGATTTAGATATAATGATAGGAATAGGGTTAATGTAGGTGATAACCCTAGGAAATCATTTTCAAATGATAGAACTAAAAGGAAATAACCTATCTTACTTAAGGAGAAGAAGGTGGTTGAAAACCTAAGCATTAATCCCAAGAAGGGGAGACACATGTCTAGGAAAGGTAGGTCTAGGAATGTCCATGATAGAAATGTTGATTCTAGGGTTAGAACCCTAGAATTGGAAAATCAAGACTTGAAGGCAAAGCTTTAAGAAATGGAGAAAATCCTAGAGAGGTTCATTATTGGATCTAAAGGACTTAACATGTATTTAGGTGGTCAAAGATCCAAAAATATCAAATTGGATCCCTCCAAAACCAAAAGGAGGTTAAGTGCTAAGGTGACACATGACATTGGTAAGGGAGGAGTGACCAAGGATAAGGGAAAGTCATCCAAGGCAATAAGAAGGAATATGCTAGGGTGGCATATAATTACGGCAAGGATGAGGTGTCCAAGGTTAAGGACGAGAAGAAATTAACCAAAGACAAGGTGTCTAAAGTTAAGAAGGTAGTTTTGTTGACCAAGTGTCACCCGAGGTGCATTAAAGTGGCCTAGCCATAGTGGATGAGTCACCTAGAGAGGTGGCTAAGACTAAGAGCTCTAGGGGGAGCTCAAAGAGTCTTTGGGATATATGGTAAATGAATCACAAGCGGACCATGCTTGTGACTCAAAATGGGTCATCAAATGTGCCAAAGTGGTTTAGAGATAGACTTGAGTCTCAAATCCAAGAAATTGACACAATTGGGTTGAGTATCATGCATGAAAATATGAAAAAGGTTTCATATTACATGAAAATTAGTTTTGGATGTATATATGCATATAAACTAATGCTAGGGATGCATTATAGTTTAGTATGGGCAGATACATAAAGAAGAAGTCAAAACTAGGACTTTAGGTCAAAGTTCAATTGAACCATTTAGTTAGTTTTGAATTTTATATCAATCTTAGGATCTGTGATAAATATATTTATATATATATTTTTTCCAAGTAGACATTGATAAAATAGACCTCTCCATAAAATTTGGGATTTTATGGAGGTTTGTAGAATTTCTGATGCATTTCTGAAGTTGAGTCAAAAGGTTATTTTTTGTAGAAATAGAGTACCAGTCGACATGGATCCTCAATATCTCCCACTGCAGAAAGAACTTAGAATGAATCAATGCCTCCACTATACTGATGGTATGAATATCAGCATCCTCAACATGTTAGGGAGGGCTCTCAGTAAAAAATTGAGTCAAATAAGCGTGGTCAAGTAGAAGAGTATCTTTTACTGCCACATCTTGAAGTTCAACCTAGTGAACTTCTTTGGTCTTTCCCTATGATTGATTGGAACATTTCCAATCAGGATAGAGGGGGGCTTCGTGTAATGAGTCTATTACACCTCAACACTTTCTATGACCATCTCAATAGAAATGAAACTTTGTTTTATGATTGTTGGAAAATCTTGCAGGAGATAGAAGAGTAGCCTAAATTTAAATTATGAATTAAATCAGACTTATCTATTGAGTTGACCTGAGCTGATAATCTCAGGCTACTAAGAAAGAAAGGAAGAGCTACTTGGGATGACTGAGTTGGCTGGAAAACTAGATTGTCTTGTATGCCAAAGTGTAGACTCCTAAGTGCAGAATCCAAATGTAGACTCCCAAGTGTAGAATCCAAGTGCAGACTCTCGACTTCCCGAGTGCAGACTCTTGATTGGAGAGTCCGAGTTGCAGAAGACTGCAGAGCCTAAGTTGTAGACTCTCGACTTCCGAATGTAAATTCCTGACTCCCAAGTGCAAGCTCCCAACTGGAGAGTCTGAGCTGCAAAAGATTGTAAAGTCCAAGTTGCAGACTTATGACTCTTGAATGTAGACTCTCGATGGAGATTTTGATTTGTAGAAAATTGCAGAGTTTGAGTTGTAAACTCTCGAGTATAGATTCCCGACTCCTGACTCCAGAGTGTAAACTCCCGACTCGAGAGTTTGAGTTGTAGAAGACTGCATAGCCTGAGATCCTCCTTCGGCTATGCTTTGAGGTTATGATGGACGTCTATTTCCCAAGATACAATGGTAGAACCATGTACACAACCAAACACTGGTTGTTCGTAGTGAACTTAGAAAGTACCTGATTGCTATTAAGGGTAAACCATCGAGCGAAAATGCACAGAAGATGTTGGTTGCTACACCTGGATTCCGTTCTGTTTCCCTTGTGCAAAAGTTTGTACAAGCACAGAATTTAACCTAGCTACCCATGTGCTCTACTGAAGTTAAACTTGGATTGTAAATGATGCTTAACATTATTAATTCAAGTTGCTCTTCAGAAGTTAAACTTGGATTGAAAACGATACTTAACATTTTTACTCTAAGTTTAACTGATGTGATCTTCCTAAGTTAAACCATATTACAGAAGTTGATTAAATATCTATTTCAAAGATTGTCTTCCAGGTTAAACATGGTGAGGCACTAGACCTTCTTGGTTATGGAATCATCCACTACTTCCTAGACAAAGCCTTTCAAAGAAATTGGATATTTAACTTCTTATAGTAACCCTAGGTTTAACTACAAAGACCACAATAGAAACACAAGATCAAAATGCAAAATCGAAATACAAAATCGATAGCACGAAATCGAAACATAAAATTGCTAGCCTCTTATGTTGGTGTTTCAAAATCCATGCAAAGAAAACTAACTAATTAATTCGAAGCGGAAACCATTAATTAGTTATACCTTTCTTTGTAGCTAAAGACCTCTTGATCTTCTGTTGTATTCCTCTCCTCCTCTTAGACGTTGTGTGGGCAACGATCTACCAAGATGGAATCCACCCGAACCACTTATTCTCCTCCAAGACTCTCGAGCCACCAAGGGATGTCAAAATAGGAAATTTCCTTCTTCTTCTTCTCCTCCAAGCAATCGGCCACCAAGTGCTTCTCCTCTTCTTCTTCTTCCTCTCCAAGCAACCGGCCACAAGGATTTTCTAGTCTTTGATGTCGCCGGCCCTAAGGAAGCAAAAGAGGAGACAAGAAGAAAGGTGTCGCCGGCCCTTATGGGAAAGAAAACAAAGAAAGAAGAAGAAAGGAGAGGGTCGGCCACAAGGAAGAGAGGAGAGGAGGCAAGGCACCTCTCTTTTATAATCCTTGGTCATAACAAAAAAAGAAAGTTTTAAAAATAATTAAAACTTCCTTATTTGTGGCCTCCCCTTTTAAAAAGGAAATTTTAACAACAATTAAAATCTCTCTCTTTTAAATTTCCTATTATACATGGCAACAAAAGGAAAGTTTTAAAATTAATCTCTCTCTTTTAAATCATGTAAACATTTACAAAAAAAGAAAGATTAAAATTAAAACTTCTCTTTTAAATTATGGTTGTAAAAAAGGAAAGTTTTATCAAAAATTAAAATCTCTCTTTTAAACTACAAATAAGGAAAGATTTTAATAAAATTAAAATCTCTCTTTAATCCTTTGTAGATAGCTATAAAAGGAAAGATTTTAAAAATTAAAAAACTCTCTTTTAAAACCATGTGGATGGCTATAAAAGGAAAGTTTTTAACACAAAATTAAAAACTCCTTTTATTCTTTACCTATGGTCGGCCCCATGCTTGGTCACCAAGCATGGTTTGGCTGACCACTACTTGGGCTCCAAGCCAATGCTTGGTCGGCCCCCTTGCACCAAGCAAGGTTGTGCCCCCTTGGGTAAGAAGTAGATTTTGTGGATACAAGACTTTATAGAGGCTACAACAGGGACTGAGAGGAGAAATTGGTTTTGGTCTCCCGATGTGCTTGAGTTTTCTGTGTTCGCCCCGAACACCCAATTCAAGTTCATCAATAATAACTCATACCACTAAAGAGTTATTATTGAACTACCACACCAATCCCAAATTATATTATGGGCTCCTTCTTATTATGAGTACATTAATCTCCCTATGTTCAAGATATCAAATGTCCACTAATTAAATGAGTTATTGACAACTCACTTAATTAATATCTAGCTACAAGAGTAGTACCACCCAACTTTATTGTCATGCCAGACAAAGTCCACCTGCAAGGTTTACATGGCAATCCTTATGAGCTCCTCAAGGGGACATCATCAACCTAGATTACTATGACACAGTTTTCTTCTATAATCAACAACACACTATATAAATAATATCATTTCCCAACTTATCGAGTCTATTGATTTAACGAACGTGCTTGTTATTATATCAGGATTAAGAGTATGCACATCCATAATAATAGAGATTTTGTTCTTTTATATAGTCAGTATAAAAAGAAACAACCCCAAATAGTCCTGCTCAATACACACATAATGTACTAGTGTAATTTTATAGTTAAGATAAACTAATACCAAATTACACTACAACCACTCCAATGGTTTGTCTCATTCCATCTTGGTTGTGAGCTACTATTTATAATTTATAAGGAACTGATAACATGATCTTCTGTGTCACACCAAACACCATGTTATCTATAATATAAATTAAATAGATAACTGCATTTAACTAAATGCAGACATGACCAATGTGATTCTCATTTCAAAATAAATATTTTATACCAAAAGCTAGGCTTTTAGTATACATCCCAACAGAAGACTACATAGCCTAAGTTGCAAAATAGAAGATGTTAAGGCTTGCTTTCAAGCAATTTCCTTAAAATAGATTCGTCCTCCTTTGGCTATGCTTTGAGGTTATAATGGGCGTCTATTTCCCAAGATACAATGACAGAACCATGTACACAACCAAACACTAGTTGTTCATAGTGAACTTAGAAAGTACCTGATTGCTATTAAGGGTAAACCATCGAGCGAAAATGCACGGCGGAGAGAAGATTTGGGGGGAATAAAGGTGGAGGAAAATCTTTGCTATTAGCTATGTTTTTCTTACTCTTGGTCACAACCTCCTTATATAGGAGCTTAGACTCTTACAATATTTAAAGACTAAATTAAAGTTATTTACTATCTATTGATCCATTCAAAATGGTTAGAGGCTATAGATTATTCATTAATCATTAATTAATGCATCTGTTACATTTGAACAACAAACAAAAATATTTAGGTGGCAAAACATTAGTTCATTCGCTTGGGCAAATTTTGCCCCGGCCGATTCAGTATTCGATGCGCATATGTCGTGCTTGTACACAAGTCAACTTAGTTCAGTATAATTCGGGCCCTAGATTTGCACCCCCTGCGCACTCACACATGAGAAAGAGTTTCTCTCCATGCATTTGTTCACATCATCAATGCATGTGGAACAATATAAATCAACTGTAGCGCCTTAAAACTTCTAATGTGGAACTAAACTCATACATAAAGAAGTCTCATTCTTCCTCTTACATTCACATATATCCAACAATCCTTTCATTCAGTGGCCTCAACCCGACAACACACTAATCTCATTAAAGGGCTATTAAATTTAAGGGGTGAGTGGTGCACCAATTTAGCAGGTATGAAAGAAACTATTATGGAGTATTTCACATCTTTATTTGCTTCTTCTAATTTGTCTCAACAGTCTATTGAATCGACGGTGAAAGTTATTGATCCGGTGGTTGGGAAAAACTAATATAAGATTTTGTATGCTCCGTTCACCGCAGTAGAGATACACAGAGTAGTTTTCAATATGCACCCAATGAAGGCACCAAGCCTAGTTGGATTTATGGCTTTATTTTACCAAAAATTTTGGGCGGTCATTCAAGTGAATATTGTCATTGCGGCATTATCTATCCTAAATGATTTGAGGGATATTTCTTTATGGAATTCTATCACCATTACTCTTATTCCTCAAGTCTGAAAGCTGAAGTCTGCCAAGCACTTTTGACCGATTAGCTTGTGTAACACTTGCTATAAAATTGTGTCACACACCATAACTAATAAACTAACATCTATCAAGAATACAGTTGTGGATTCTTTTTAGAATGCCTTCATTCCTGGGAGATCTATTTTGATAATGTAATTGTGGGCTTTGAATGTATGCACTGGATAAGGAACAATCGAAAGGCTAAGTCAAGTTATGTCGCGTTAAAACTTGATATGAGTAAGGCTTATAATCGAGTTGAGTGGAATTTTTTGCTAGCACTTATGCGCAAAATGGGATTTATAGATAAATGAATTAATTTAATCATGAGATGTGTTAACTCTGATACTTTCCCTTTTTGTCACAATAATTTCATTATTGGAGTAGTACATCCTCAAAGGGGGCTATGCTAGGGTAATCCACTCTTGTTGTATTTGTCCGTCAGATAGGTTATAACCTGTATCACCGTCCTATAGGCATAATGATTGTCTACCATCTTATCTAAGGCAATAGATCGATGTCTTTTCAAGAGGGTGAAGGTGATGGCATTGAACCTAATGGTATCCCATTTATTATTTACAGACGATAGTCTGATATTCTTTTGGTTAATTAGAGAGGATTCCATTCAAGTTTGGGAATGTTTAAGAACCTATGAATGAGCCTCCGAACAGTTGGTCAATTATAAAAAAATCTATTCTTACTTTTAGCCCATGTACCTCAGAGAATGCTATTAATGACATAAAGGTCATACTCAATGGAAGTGGTTGGGGAGGCATGATATATATTTGGGACTTCCGACTTTTTCTTTGTGACATAAAAGGCTTCAGTTTACCTAATTGAGGGAGCGAGTTTGTAAAAGATTGGAGGGTTGGTCGGTGAGATTTTTTTAATGGGGGGTCGAGAAGTGTTGATAAAATCAGTGTTACATGCCATACCCTCTTATGCTATGTCATGCTTTTGGATTCTTGTCTCTATTTGCCAAGGTATCGAGCTAGCTTGCGTAAAATTTTGATGGAAGGATAAAGTTGCCAAGAGGGGAGTTGTGTGGTCATTGTGGGATGTATTGTGTAAATCAAATGAATACAGAGGGATGAACATTCATGAATTTATATCATTTAACACAGCTCTTTTGGCAAAACATGTATGGAGAATCGATCAAGATCCACAGTCATTGGTGGCTCGGGTATTATAGGAGAGGTACTTTAAGCATTTAGATATTATGGGACCTACCCTGGATTATCCTTCTTATGCATGGAGGTCATTATTGTGGGGTAGAGATTTGATAAAGAAATGCTTGTGTTGGCAAGTGGAGAATGGTTAGAACATCTTTTTCAAGGTAGATCCATGGATTCCAAACATTCCTTCCTTTAAAAGCATGTTTAATGCGCTGATGGATTTGATGACTAGAGTATCAAGCTTCATTACATATAGAGGTTTGTGGGATGAACATGTTGTTCGTATGAATTTTGTAGTCCTGGAGGCTGATGCAATCCTTAATATACCATTGAAATGTAAGTGATGTGAGGATATTAGATTTTGGTAGGGAAGTCCAAGAGGTCTATATACAATTAAAGATGGGTATCTAATAGAGAAGAATTTATTGAGGCCACCTCCTTTCCAATCCTCTCATGCGGCATAGTCATGGTGGAAATTTATATGACGGCTCCAAATTCCACTAAAAGTCCAAATTTTTTTGTGGCGGACAACTAAAGATATTATTCCAATAATAGACAATCTAAGTGCTAAGCATGTTCCGATGGAGGGAAGTCCCCTTGGGACGGTCTAATGGCTAGCACATAAGGTGTTGCCACCATGAGGTTTGTAGTTCGAATCTCGGTATAGTCGAGGTAAATGCCTCTCTTATATACTAGTCACTATTCCAAAGGCTAGTAGCCGTCCATGATTTAGCTCCTCCGTATTGGCCCTGGGACGGGTTAGCCGGGCCACTGGAGACGAGCTTATTCACTTTTTTTTGCCACCATGTTCTGATGGAGGGATATTGCCCTTTATGCAAGATCCATAGTGGGACTACAAGTCACTACATATTGTTCTGTCCAGTGGTTCGACATGTATGGAAACACACTCAGTTCTGGGGCTTTCTAAGTAAGGGTCATATGACCTCCTTTATGGATTACCGATTCTAAGCGATGATGGTGTTAAAGGAGGAGTTTGAAATGCTTGCTATGTTGAGTTGGGTAGTGTGGGGGTGAGGTATGGAAGCAAACTCATGGATCGAATGGTAGAGCATTGGATATCAGGTTTGACTGGCAATCCCGATGCTAGAAATTTAGAAACCATTGAATAATGACCAGGTTTAATTGGATGTGGATGTGGGCTATGATGAGATCAAACACAGATTTAGTGTTGGAGTGATTGTTCGAGATCCAAAGGACTGGTTTTGGCAGTGAAGACAGTCATTCGGAGTCCGGGGTCGATGAAGGGTGCGAAGTTGATGGTCATTTGCTACGGAATATATCCATGTGTGTTATTGGATGTTCATAACATTTGCATATATTCATATTCCCTTCATATGGTTTGAGCCAGAGACGGATTTATGTACGGGTTGTCCTGGGCTGTAGCCCAGCCCTGTTTAAGAACCATCTCTACTTCCAAGCCACCTCCAGATTGAGCTTATGCTTCTTCTAATTTCGTACCCACTTCCTTCGTCTTTGAGGCAGCAGTAGCCTCTATTTTTTCATCCTTCGCTGCTACTTCCTCTGTAGCGGTGGTGGTCGAACCATCAGTGGTGCGGTATTGTTTCAGATACGTCTTCCGTAACTGTTTTCCTCGATCTTCATGTAGTGAGACACAACACCGAGCAAGTCAGAGGTCGCTCCAATGGTGGAAGACTTATCGACCTTGCAACGGCGCCGCCGAAGGAAGGCGGACTTGGTCACGTCCTCTACCACTGTGGCGCTGGAGAAGAGCTCGGTCTGGTCCATCTACTGCTACCCGTGGCTCGTCAGAGTCTCCGGATCCTAGCTTGTCGACGTTGTTGTTGTCGGAGCCACCAAAAGAAAAGGGCAGAAGCTTGCGAAGGTCGAAAACCTCAAGCAGATGTGTTAATGTATAAAGAGGGTACATCGTGAAAATTCGAGAAATTTAAAATTACTTTAATATGAATAACATTACATTTTTTTTATTATTTATTATAATTTATTATATTTTTACTATTAAAAATATTACATTTTAATTTTTTTATAATTTTTTTTATTTATCTCAGTCATTTCATTTCTATAGCCCAGTCCATCTATTTTTTCTGGATCCGTCCCTGGTTTGAACAGTAACTCAACCTACAAGGGAGTGGGGATCACAAGGGGTGGGTGTTGACAATGAAAATTCATACTTTACTCAGTAATTTGGAGCTTACTTCCCTAGAACATATGAGAAGAATGGTGCTACACATTCATTGACTAGAAAAGTTCTTGATGCTTCCTCTAAGTTTGAATGGCTGGATGGGTATTACCCTAGTTGGCTTTTAGAAGTTATAGCTAACGATTTGATCCCATCTCCTTATGGATAAAAGTATGTGGTTTTGCTTAAAAAAAATAAATGTACATGTTTTTTTAATGAAAAATAAGTAATTCAATACACAAAACTTCAATCAATTCGGAGTTTCGAAGAAGAGCCCAATCATATTAAATTTATTAAGAAGTTGTTTTTATAATTCAAATTCATAATTTTTAAATTATACAATAATAATTTTAGATTATATCAAAACTTCTCGTCTATCTTTCTTAATAATATTAATTAGCTTTAAATAATAAAAAAAATATTTTACTCTATTTATATTATCATTAAACATGGCATCACATTTTTATTTTAAGAATACTTTTATTTTAATATTACTATAGTAACTATAGTCATAATTATTATGACTTAGGACAATTAGTTGCTATAATACTAAGTTAGTATAATAATATTAAAATAATTTTAATTAAATTTATTAGATAATTTGATCAACTTAACCCAGAATACTTTGATATGTAATAATTAATTAAGTTAAATTAATTTATTTATTATAGTAATTATTGTAATGACTGCTATAAAAAAATATATATAATGCGGTACTTTTCGAATTATAATACAAATAGAGTGAGTATTTTTTAAAAATATTTTAGGGAAGGTTTCATTTGAATTAGGTATGACAATAGTTTAGATTGAATTTCATATCCTTCCTCTTATATTCATCGAGAATATAATCAAGTATTCACCTTTACCTCCGTATCTATTCAAAAATCAAATTTTTCTATATTAATAATTTTTTTCTATCAGTTATCATTATTTAATAAAAATATATTAGAATTAATATTATATTAATAGACTAAATATCTATATACTTCTCTAAATTTTAATAAAATAAATAGTAAATTTAGAGATTCTATATATATTGATCCTGTTCGAACGAAAGAAGTTAAAAAGTCGGGGATAGGATGACCGCTGACAGAATAAAGACTTTAATCCTACAAAATAAAACTAAACCAGGGAAGGAGTCCCTGGCATTGACCCTCCGACGCTCAAGTCAAAATCAGGAAAAGAATGAGTAATGAGGAAAATGGTAAATCTTGCCTTGTTCATACCTGGCGTACCCTTTTATACATTTTTTTGTGAACATTCATCTGCCCTTATTTAATTATATTAATTTCCAGAAGAAGACTTCTTTGTCTTGACTTATGTGCATTGATGATAAATGTAGTGCTCTTTTTTGTCTTGGCTTCTTCATATTTAATGATAGACAACGTGTTCTCTTTTGCTTTCTTGTCTCCTCCTGTGTAATGTCATTCCTTGCGCCGAACGAGTGGTCCGAGCGACTCGTTTTCTTGCCGACCGACCCATGATGCCCCAACTGGCTGGGTGATGTCCAATCGGTCACTCCTTTACCGACCGAGATAACTGTAAGCCCAGCGTTGATCGCCTTGACTTTGACCGACCCATGTCAATTGACCTGTGATAGGTGGGCCCTCCCTTATCATCGCATCACAAGCCTCCCCCTCAAGTATAGTCGAAGGAGGCTACAGGTACGACTAACGACAACTGGTCCTTGGCAATTTTTACGTCCGATCGGAATGTTCGGTCCCTACTATCTGATCGGTGCATCAACCAATACCGCTTAGTCGTCTAACCATAGCTAATGGATGATCGGAGTGTCTGGTAACCTGTTCTCTATGCAGCGCGAGGTAATGAGCGACGATACTTGGAGAATTCTCCAAACGCGCTTCTTTGAGCGGTCTTAGTCATCGCTAATGTCACCCATATTTCTCGAAGTCCATGTAAATCCTTGACAATTATGGTCGAGCACGTGGCCATCCCTTTTAATTAAATTCATAAAATGCTACCCCATAACCACATGCCACATGCCCCTCTTTCTACTGCCGCAAGCTTGCCAAGATAGGTGGATATCCTCTGTTAACGTGACTAGCGCCTCTTTGAATTCCACGGTCAGATCTTCTTCTAGGTTTTCAAAACCTTGGATCGAACGGTTGAGAGCGATCAGCCGTGAGGTTTATAAGCCTCGCGTGTACCGTTGTCTTCTCCACTTTGTGCCTTCATCTTCGAGCTTCGCTGTTGTGGCATTTTGCTTATTCGCTGGTGATCCTCCTATACTCCAGTAATTTCTTGCTTCTTTGATCGATTCTGCGTGGTCTTCCTTATAAGGTTTTCGATCGATTCAATTTAGCGTTCGTTGATCGTTCATCTTCAATCTTGTTTTGTCGTTCTTTCGATGGTCAGCTCATCTCAGCCTCTCACTGTTGTCCCTAGACTGTGGTACACCTTCATTGAGTCTAGGTTCGACGCAAGCGATGCAAAGAATATGAGGGATACATACAAAATTCCGCCTACCTATCAAATTGGTCTCCCTTTTGCTTTTGACCGCTCGGACGAACCGCCACCCAGTTTCATAACATTTTTCAGGGACTAATTTACCACCGGTCTGCAGTTCTCGATCTACCCTTTCTTCTCAACCGTTTACAAATATTTTTATATCTCCTTACATCAACTAGTGTCAAACTCCTTTCAGCTACTGTGCGAGGTCGTCGTTCTATTCCGCCTGCACGTCATTCCCCTTACTCCTCGACTCTTCTATTATTTCTACTATCCCAAGTTATCCAAGCCGAGGACTTTTCTTTTCCAAGCTCGAGTGGGCCTTATTTTCTTTGATAAGATGTCATCCTCCAATAAACATTGGAAGGACTATTATTTTTTTGTTCACTTTCCCAAGCGGTCGAACTTCTCGACCAGATGGCAATTAGAAGCGCCAAATCTTCCAGAGCTCAAGAAATATAAGAGCTGACCGGACTACCTCCACGCAGCTTCACAATTGGTCGAGCAAAAATATCATATTCACAAATTGCTGCATGAGGGAGTCCTCTACGTGTTTAGCTTGAGTCCGATCTACACGAAGCTTCCATCCAGCCTAGGTACGCTCCTTCTTGGATTAACTTTTGAATCTAAATGAATTTTTTTCTCTTTTGCAATTCAAGTCATGTTGCGTGCACGTCTGGCCGGTAAAGCCAAGCTTGCGGATGTTGAGATCACTGTGGCGGTCGTGGCTGAGTTGGAGAGCCACGGTTTGCGGCCAATCGGCTCGCAAGAAGACCCACTTGGAGAGAGTGAGGGAGCGCTAGCACTAGTGAGTGAAGGGATAGCTAGCCAAACACCCAGCGGTGGAGCAGTTGGTGCATCGAACCCTCCTCCCGCTCGGCTGCCTGTGGTTCTGGTTGAGGGGGCGTCGGACTTGGCCTCTTCTGGGGAGCCACTGATAAGCCGCAAGAGGCGTCGGGCTGAGGCCATATCCCGCTTCACTTCCTCTGTTGTGCGGACCCCCACCAAAATTAGCCCGCGCTTCCCTCCACTGAACGAGTTGAAACTTTGATGCCAGCTCCCGTCATGGCGACCGTTCCCCCTACATCATATGATTTGACACCATCCTTTTCTATTCTTCCCCATGGAACCATTTGCGCACTGCCAGTTGCCTTTATGCCACCATCGAAGATTCAAAAGTCCGGAATTTGACCGGCGTCAATGTCTCGACCGTCCAATAGAGCCACCTCAGCCCAATCAGCCCCGAGCGGCCGGTGAAACATAACAGCGATTATCCATCTTCCGACTGAGGAATGACGTGAGTCGGATGACGCTGAATCCCAAGCCCCCGAGCACTAAATAATCATTCAAGAGTCGCTCAAACAGATATGGGCAGACACCCGAGCCCGCGTAGCAGTCATGCCTCTAGGGGCACTTGTGGATAGCCATACCCAGATACCCACTGGGGTAAGTTTTTTGTATGTTCTTTAATTTATCTCCGATCACCTCTTATATTTCTCTGGGTTTTCGTAGTATTGGGTAGAGAGGTTGGCCATGTGCCAGAGGATTGCATTTTTGGAAAAGAAAGTCAAGTAGCTGAAGGCACCGAGTGGCCAATCATCTGCTTCTTAGACGCAACTGGAGCAGATGAATGCTGAGATGGCTCAACTAAGAGCCGATTTGACCAAGAGTGCCAAGCAGCTGGAGGAGGAGAAAGGTAAGAGCGCCGAGCAGGCAACCTAGCTAGCTCATCTTAATAAACAAGCTACCTCCTTTGAGTCAAAAATTCACTCAGCCAACACCAGAAAGCTCCGAGCCATTGAAGATCTAGAGATAAAAAATAAAGAGTATTGAGTGTTGGCTTAGAATCTGAAGGAGGTTGAAACTGCGTTGAAGGATGAGCAAGATGTACGATGAGTCGAGCAGACTGCAGCAAAGGCCCAGCTCGACGCCAAGGATGAAGAGCTGACCAAGTTGAAAGAAGAGTTAGAGGCCTCCCGAGCAGTTCTAGAGACTTAGAGTCAAGTCGAGTAGGTTTGATCTTATGAAGCAAGCCTATATATGCTCGGATGCTTTTAATGACAAAGCTACTGATCGGGCTCTTCGTTTGTTTGACCTGGTGATTGAAGGGACGTTCAGCCAACTCAGGGAAGGCGGCTACCTCCTTGTCGCTCTATCAAGCAAGGTCATCAATCAGGAAAAACTGACCGAGTTGCTGCCCAATGATGTCTTAGATTATCTGGAGTGAGCCAGTTTAAGCATTTTTCCTCTGTAAAAATTTTGAAGTTTCAATGAATGCTTGTCCGGCTAACCTTTATTTTCTTCTTAGTATTTTAACTTTTCAACTCAATTTTCAAGCATCGCGTAAACTCGTGTGGTGTCATGTTTCTTCTGATCGGCAACGGATTATCTACTTAGCCGCTTGATCCGTTTTGTTTTCAAAGTTGTCGCTTGATCGCTTTAGAGTAGATATGGGTTTAAGGTCACCGTTCGACCTCTGACGAAGACAGGGGTTTAAGGTCGTCGCTCGACCGTTGACAAAGACAGGAGTTTAAGGTTGCCGCTCGACCATTGATGGCTACATGGGTTTAAGGTCGTCGCTCGACTTCTGACGTAGATAGGGGTTTAAGGTCGCCGCTCGACCATTGATGATGACAAGGGTTTAAGATTGCTGTTTGACCGCTGATGTAGATAGGGGTTTAAGGTCATTGCTCGACCGTTGATGATGACAGAGGTTTAAGGTCGCCGCTCAACCGCTGACGTAGACAGAAGTTTAAGGTCGTCGCTCGACCGTTGATGGATACAGTGGTTTAAGGTCGCCGCTCGACTGCTAACATAGACAGGGGTTTAAGGTCATTGCTTGATCGTTGACGTACACAGAGATTTAAGGTTGTTGTCTGATCATTGATGACAGCAGGGGTTTAAGGTCGTTGTTCGACCACTAACGTATGCAGGGGTTTAAGGTTGTCGCTCGACCGTTGATGCACACAAGGGTTTAAGGTCACCGCTCGACCACTGACGTAGATAGGGGTTTAAGGTCGTCGCTCAATCGTTAATGGAGACGGAGGTTTAAGGTCACTGCTCGACCACTGACATAGATAAGGGTTCAAAATCGTCATTCGACCATTGATGACAACAAGGGTTTAATGTCGTCGCTCGACCGCTGATGTAGATAGGAGTTTAAGGTCGTCGCTCGACCATTGATGGAGACAGGGATTTAAGGTCGTCGCTCGACCATTGATCGAGACATGGGTTTAAGGTCACCGCTCGACCGCTGACATAGACAGGGGTTTAAGGTCACTGCTCAACTGTTGATGACGATAGGGGTTTAAGGTCGCCGCTTGACCGTTGACGTAGACAGGGGTTTAAGATCGTCACTCGACCGTTGATGGAAATAGGGGTTTAAGGTCGCCGTTCGACCGTTGATGAATATAGGGGTTTAAGGTCATTACTCGACCGTTGATGGAGATAGGGGTTTAAGGTCGCCACTCGACCATTGATGGAGACAAAGGTTTTTATAGTCGCTGCTCGACTTTTAACTTGGTCTAATCGGTCCAAGAGTATGAAAACTTTGGTTTTATTCATGTTGTCCTTGTATTCATAAGGCATATGCACAAGTACATTTATATTTTATCACGCACCTCTCACCCGGGCCTATAGGATTGAAGATGATTCACGCTCCACGGTCGCTCGAGTTGTCTCCCATTTTCATCTTCCAAGTAATAGGTCCCCGAGCAAAGTTTCTACATGACCTTGTAAGGTCCCACCCATGGTGCCTCAAGTTTGATGATGTCACCGACCGGCTTGACTTTCTTCCATACCAGATCACCGACCTGGAAAGACTTCGGGATCACCCTCCTATTGTAGTTCTGCCTCATCCACTTCGGTAAGCCATTAGCCGAACGACCACCTTATCACATGCTTCATCCACCAAGTCAAGCTCCATTAACCTTCGCTCGTCATTTCCCTCGTCGTAAAGTCGCACCCGGTCGGATTCTACTCTGACCTCCACAGGAACCATCGCTTCTCCCCCGTACACCAGCTAAAATGGTGTTATGCCGGTCACCTCCTTTGGAGTCATGCAAAGTGCCCACAAGACACTTGAGAGCTCATTGACCCAGCTACCTCCTGCGTAGTCGAGCCGAGTTTGTAAGCCTTTGAGGATCTCCTAGTTTGTAACCTCCGTCTGACCGTTGCTCTGGGGGTAAACGACTGAGGTGAAGTCTTGCTGGATGTTATAGCCTTCGCACCACTCTTGGAGCTTCTGACCCATGAACTATCTTCCGTTATCCGAGACGAGCCGGCAAGAGATGTCGAATTGACAGAGGATGTCCTGCCAAATGAACTTAATGAACATCTGCTCACTTATCTTTGCTAGGGGTTTAACCTCCATCCATTTTGAAAAGTAATCCACAATAACAAATAGGAACCTTCGCTGGCCTGTTGTCATGGGAAATGCCCTCATGATGTCCATGCCCCATTGGTCGAATGGGCAATATACCGTGGATGACTTCATCTCTTCGGCCAATCTATGCGAAATATTGTGATACTTTTGACATGACAAGCATATGGTTGTCATTCGAGCGGTATCCTCTTGGAGAGTTGGCCAGAAGTATCTGTCCAGGAGAATCTTTCGACCTAGCGAACGGCTGCTGGAATGGCTTCCATAGGAGCCTTAGTGCACTTCTTGCAAGATGTATGTTGCATTCTCTGGTCCAACACACTTGAATAAGAGCCTAGAGAAGGCTCTTTTGTACAGCTGATCTCCGACCAAGGTGAACCGTCTGACCCTCTTCTTGAATAGATGCGCCGCTTCCTGGTCGGCCGACGTACTTCCCGATCTGAGAAATTCAATTAATGGTGTTCTCCAGTCACTCGGAAAGACAACTCCCTCCATCCGATCAATGTGTGCCACTAGTGAAACCTATTCGATCGGCCGACTGATCACGATCGATAATAATGAACTAGATAACTTGGCCAGTTCATCTGCTATTTAATTGCCCGATCGAGGAATCTTTTGTATAGTGACTTCTTGAAAATTTATCTTTAACTTCTCGAAAGCTTCTGCATATAACTTGAGTCGGGGGTTGCTAATCTCGAACGCCCTCGCCAGCTGCTGAGCGACCAACTGGGAGTCCGAGTGAATGAGGACCTTTGTGGCTTCGACATGCCTCGTTGCTTGTAAGCCGACTATCAAGGCTTCATACTTGGCCTCATTGTTGGTGGTGCGATAATCCAACCCAACGGAAAGTTGCATTCGGTCTTCCCTTGGGGAAATGAGCAGGATGTCGATCCCGCTGCCTTGTCGAGTGGAAGAGTCATTCACATATATTCTCCAAGTGACTTCTAACTCGCCGCTCTGGATTTTTGTGATGAAATCAGCCAAGGCTTAAGCTTTTATCATCGTTCAGGGCTGATATTGGATGCCGAACTCACTTAGCTTAGTTGTCCACTTGATTAGCCGACCGGATGCTTCTGATTTGAGGAGGACTCTGCCCAAGGTATTGTTGGTCATCACGATGATTGGATGAAAGAGGAAGTATAGGCGGAGTCTCCGAGCGGCTAGTACCAAGGTGTAAGCTAACTTTTCCAAACCAGTGTAGTGGGACTCGGTGTCTTTCAATATATGACTTAAAAAATATACGGGTTGTTACTCTTGCCCATTTTTCTTAACTAATGCTGAGCCGACCGTATTCTCGGTGGACGACAGATAGATCCAGAGCAACTCTCCTGCGCTCGGCTTAGTTAATATAGGCAAGGAGTTGAGATAATCTTTAAGCTCTTGGAACACCCGGCCGCACTCCGCATCCCACTGAAATTTTGTCGCTCAACGCAGCACCTTGAAGAATGGTAGGCTCCGGTCGGATGATTTGGATATGAATCTGGACAGAGCGGTAATGCGTCTGGTTAGCCGTTGGGCTTCCTTCAACTTACTTTATGACAACATATCTTATAGGCCTTGACCTTGCTTGGATTGGCCTCAATCCCTCGCTCGGTAATGATGTATCCCAGGAATTGACTACTCTTAGTGCCGAACAGGTACTTGTTCGGGTTCAGTTTTATTCCATAAGCCCTTGAGTTTGGCTGGTCTCCTTGATATATGTGCAAAGATCAATAGCTTTTGGAGATTTTATTAATATATCGTCGACATATACCTCTATATTACGGCTGATCTGCCTCTGAAACACCTTGTTTATAGCCTCTGATAGGTGGTACCGACGTTCTTTAGTCTGAACGACATGATGTTGTAGCAGAACATTTCGTCGGTTGTGATAAAGCTGACATTTTCTTGATATTCTCGGGCGAGCGACACTTGGTGATAACCTTGATAGGCGTCGAGTATGCAGATTTGCTCGCAGCCTGCTGTAGAATCCATCATCTGGTCTATCTAGGGAAGCGGATAGAAATCCTTCGGGCATGCCTTATTCAGATCACAGAAGTCTATGTAGACCCTCCATTTGTACGATGTTAGCAAGCCATCTTGGAAATTATACCTTTCGTATGTGGCTAGTCTCCAATAATTTCTCTATCTCCACTCGGATGACCAAGTTCTATTCTGCGTTGAAACCCCTTTTCTTTTGTTTCACTGGCCGAGTGTCCAGTCAGACATGTAACTCGTGCTGAGCCACACTTGGCGAAATACCAAAAAGCTCATGTGTCGATCAAGCAAACATGTCGTGATTCTGTCTGAGGAAAACTATCAGCTCTGTCTTTTTCTCACCCTCTAGATCGGCAATGATAAAAGTAGTTGCTTTTGGACGGTTATGGTGGATTTGAACTTCTTCTTTCTCTTCATAGACCAGCATGGGGGGGGGGGTGTTCAGTGATGGAGTTCACCTCTAGGTGAGGTGTCTTCCGAGCGGCTCGTGCTTCCGTTTTAACAATCTTGATATAATAATTCCAAACGACCAGCTGATCTTCTTTGACCTCGCCCACCTTGTCCCCCACCGGAAACTTGATTTTCTGGCAGTAGGTGGATACCACCGCTTGGAATTCATTGAGTGTCAGTCGGCCCAAAATAATGTTGTAGGCCGAGGGCACGTCTACCACTATGAAATTTATGGTCCTTATTCGCTTCAAGGGTTCTTCTCCAAGTGAGATGACCAACTTGATCTGGCCGATTGACAACACTTTGTTGCCCGTGAAGCCGTAAAGTGGAGTCGTCATTGGCAGCAGTTCATTTCGGTCAATTTGTAATTGGTCAAATGCTTTCCGGTATATGATATTTACCAAGCTCCCTATATTAATAAAAATTTGATGGTCTGTATAATTGGCAATTACCGCTCAGATGATTAAGGCATCGTCATGGGGGACCTCCACTCCTTCCAAATCCTTAGGTCGGAAGCTAATCTTGGGTCCCTCACCTTTTCCCTTGCTGCAGCCAACAACATGTATCTCAAGCCGCCGAGCATGTAACTTCCTTGCTCGATTAGAATCTCCGTCGGTCGGTCCTCCGGTGATCATTCCTATCTCCCCTCGAGTGACATTATTCCGGTTCTCTTCTTCCCTTGCGGATGGTCTGGTCTATTCGAAAGAGGCTTGGGCAGGGATTTGGTCCCTATGGTGGTAGCGTGGCTCGGTCGTCCTCTCCTCTTTCCTTCGTTCTACAGATCGGCTTCTGTGACGTCGATCTGGAAGTGGCGAATGACAATGGTATCCATGCGGAACTGACCTATTAGCTGCTAGATCGTAGCAGTCCCTGGTGTTGTGTGTTGTTGATTGGTGGAAAGTGCAAAACATTTGGTGCCCACCTCTTACTTTTTGGACAAGCAGTCGCTACCTGCTGTATGGAATGTGACTTAGTGTCCTGGCGTGAAGGGGCTCCCGACCAAGGTCCTTTAGGCAGTTGATGATTGCTCGATTGACGCCGCTTGGATGTTACTATGGGCTCGGTGGCCGTCTCTTTCTTCTTTGCCGCTTGGGTTTCTTCCACATTAATATACTCATTGGTCTTCTTTTGGAGATGACCGAAGTCCTTCGGCGGTCGCCAAATAAGCGATCGGAAGAACTCTCTCTCGGTGAGCCCTTGGGTGAAGGCGTTTACCAACACATCTGAGGAGACTGTTAGAATATCTATCGCCACCTAATTGAAGCACTGGATATAGGCCCTCAGGGCCTCTCGAGGCCCTTGCTTCAGTGAGAATAGATTCATGCTTGTCTTCTGGTGGTGGCGACTACTAGCAAAGTGGTGTAGGAATGCCGCTCGGAAGTCCTTGAAGCTGTAGATCAAGCTGTTCGGCAACCGTTTGAACCATCATTGCACCGACCCAGACAGAGTAGTAAGGAATACTCAGCATTTCACCTTGTCCGTGTACTGGTGAAGAGTGGTCGTGTTGTCAAACTTAGCCAAATGATCGTCGAGATCGGTTGTTCCATTGTACTCCCCGATCGCCAGCGGGGTGTAATACTTTGGCAGAGGGTCATTTAAGATTCCTTCCAAAAATTATTAATTGACACGCTCGGGCGAGTTGTCTTCTCTCGACGATTTTTTCTTTCGTGCATCCTGTATGGGCACCTCATCCGAGGAAGATCCCAGGTCTTTATCCGCTCGGCCCCTTTCTTCTGGGGGAGCCCATGGTAGAGCTCGGTTAAAGGTGATTAGCATATTACCGGTGTCCCCATAGAAATCGATCGGTCTCCTATTTGGCTCCCGAGCGGAAAGTTGATCTGCTCGATCTCCTCTTTCAGTCTATCGATCTGCTACAGAGGTAGCAGGCTCATGTGTTGGTCGATCGGCCAATGCTCGTTGCTGTTGCTCTAATATCATCGTCACTCGAGCTTGTATCAGTGTATCAAGATCCTCTTGCGTCAGCATCACTGTTGTGAGTTGTCTAGCGTCTTCCATCCTCTTATTCGAATGTAGGCTACGTTCCCACAGACAGCGTCAAATTGATCTTGACCGAATGAAGGAAGTTGGAAAGTCGGGGATGGGGTGACCGCTGACGGGATGAAGACTTCAATCCTGCAAAATAAAACAAAACCAGGGAAGGGGTCCTTGCATTGGCCTTTCGACGCTCTAAGTAAAAATCAGGAAGAGAATGAGTAATCAGGAAAATGATAAATCTTGCCTTCATACTTGGCGTACCCTTTTATACATTTTTCTGTAATCGTTCATCTGCCCCTTATTTAATGATATTAATTGCTAGAGGAAGATTTTTTTTGTCTTGACTTCTATGCATTAATGATAAATGTAGTGTTCTTCTTTGTCTTGGCTTATTCATATTTAATGATAGACGACGTGTTCTCTTTTGCATTCTTATCTCTTCTTGTGTAATGTCATTCCTTGCGCCGAACGGGTGGTTTGAGCGGTTCGTTTTCCTGTTGATCGATCCATGTGCCTTGACCAGCCGGGTGATGTCCGATCAGCCACTCCTTTGCCGACCGAGATAATCGTAAGCCTGACATTGACTGTCTTGACTTTAATCGATACCGTGTCAATTGACCCGTGATAGATGAACTCTCCTTTATCATTGCATTATATATATATAAAATATAATATAATATTAAGATGAATATCAGAGATTGATAGTCGTTCATATCCTCCTCTATTTGAATTTCGATCTTTCATCGGATTAGTCCCCATGATTATGGTACCACAGTAAGATATCCAACTTGTTATTTAGATATCTATAGTTCTCCAGCTATGACGTATCTATAAAATTTTTTCTCTAAATGGAACACGCAACTAATGGATGCTAGACTTTAGACTGTTCCTTGTGCATATTTTTTAATTTACTCTTATAGTCAGTAGAAGAATTTTATAAGACCAGACTAATTACTTTAAAGCTAATTAATAAAATTTATTATGTTTATTTATTTATTTATTTATATTCGATCTCCCCTACCAAGAATTGCCGTCCGTCCCTACTCTGAATGCATGACTTCTTCTAAATGTTTGATTTCCCCTTTAAATAAACTGAAAATATGGTAGATTTGTGAAAATAAGTATGTGATTTAAAAAAAAAAAAAAGATAAAAACTTGGATGTACCTTTCTGTAGTTTGAATTATTTTTTTTACCACAATAAATCAAAAAGATCCACCAACTACAGTGGTCGACTCATTGGTGGTTTGTGAACGCAGCGACCTGTGCTTGTCACATCTGTGTCCGACCAAACAAGCCTCCTGTGCAACTGCGATGACGGAGGGGTGGATTCGAGCAGCGGTCGAGGCCATCCACTCCTCCCCCACCCAGTCCGTCATCTACCTCTCCGGCGGCGCTTCCCAGGTCTCTCCTCTTTCGCCTCTTGTATTGTTCTCCTCGCTTTGTCTCTACATATGTCGACTTCTCTCTTTCCGTTATGGCATTTGATTTCGGAATTATGGGATTTTGAGTGTGGACTTTGATTGGATACCGCTGATGCAACAGACGCTTGGATGGCTGATGTCCATGCCAGGGGCGTCCAACACGGTTCTTGAAGTTGTGGTACCCTACTCCAGGAAATCCATGATTCAACTGCTCGGAAAGGTGCGTCGTTTATCTTGACTTATGAGATTTCGATCTGTAATCACGAAAAAATTGGGAGATCATAGTGAAGTGTAGTTAACGAGACAAAATGACCTTAACATGATAGGAACCGGGGGCCTATTGTGTGGAAAAATCGAAGGAAAGAAAATGAAAAGGGGATAGGGTGATCACTTCAAGGGGATCGACCTCTAATAATCAAGTGAAATTGATTAACCAAAAAGTAAATTACTTGTCTTCCAAAATTACATAATGTCTCTTTAAATTGACACCTAAACTACCTTTTCAAAAGAAAAGGTCTAAAAGAAAAATCAAATAAAAATACATTTTCAAGAGAAAAGGTCTAACTTATCTAAAACTTATCTTAGAAAAGGAAAAGATCTAAAACTTATCTTTAGAAAAGGAAATAAAGTTAAAGGATTTATTTGAATAGATCCATTAAAGGATCCTATCATTCCACCGCCCTTCAAAAAACCTTGTCCTCAAGGTTGTTTAGCAATAAACTCTGAAAATTTTTCTTGAATTGTATCATATAACTCCCATGTTGCATTATCGATAGATAAGTTGCCTCACTGAATTAATAGTTCAACCGTCGCTTGATTGTTCTTCTTTACAAGTCTCCTTTTTAAAATAGCATAAGGTTGAAACTTAACTTCACCATTTGAATTCACTTTAGGAAGGTGTTGTTGAGGAGTAAATTTGTCTCCTAATTTCTTTTTTAGACAAGACATATGAAATACAGGGTGTATTTTAGAATCTTGTGGAAGTTCCAAGCGATAAGTAACCTGTCCAATACACTCTATCACTTTATAAGGGCCATAAAATTTCGGTGACAACTTCATAGAGGTTGAAGGACAAATTGAAACTTGTTTGTATGGTTGAAGTCTTAGAAAAACCCAATCTCCTATTGCAAATTCTCTTTCCGAACGATGTTTGTTGGCTAGTTGCTTCATTCTTTCTTGTGCATTGCATAAGTTGTTTTTCAGAGCATATTTTGTGAGACGATCAATGACCACCATGATAGTGGTTTGTCCTCGTGAAGTGGGTAACCCATCTATGAAATCCATGGAAATGTCGGTCCATATTTGTTCAGGTATGGGAAGGGGTTGAAGAAGACCTGGTCTTGTTACATTTTCTGCTTTGTTTCTTTGACATACATCACATTCAACAACAAAGTTTTTGGTGTCTTTCTTCATTCCTTTCTAATAGAAAACTCTTGAAATCCGTTTATACGTGCATAGGAAGCTAGAATGCCCTGCAATTGGTGAAGAATGAAATTCCTCTAATATTACTCCTTTTTCAACTGAGTCTGTTGGAAGGAAGATTCTATTTTTATATCGTAAAATTTCTCTATCCCAAGAATAGTAGGGTTCTGACGATGAATTTTGTAATATGTTTTGGATGGGAGCCTGTGTCGCCGAATTTTCCTTTAGCTCTCTTTTTATGTTGTCCAAGTTTTTGCAAGTTACTAAAGATATAGCAGCGAACTCTATTTGGTTAGGAAGGCGAGATAAAACATCAACTACTGTATTTTCCTTTCCCTTCTTATAAACGATTTCATAATCATATCTCAAGAGTCTCTTGATCCATTTTTGTTGATCCATATTTGAGATACATTGATCCAAGATGAACTTAAGACTCTTATGTTCAATTCGTATTTGAAAGCATCGGCCAAGAAGATAGGGTCTCCATTTTGTAATGGCATATATGATAGCCAACATTTCTTTGTCATAAATAGACATCTGTTGATGTAGAGGAGATAGTGCCTTTCTAGTAAAAGCTAATGGTTGTCCTTCTTGCATAAGTACGGCTCCGATTCCAACTCCGGATGCATCAGCTTCAATGACAAATTACTTATTGAAATTAGGTAGTGCAAGAACTGGTGTTGCCATCATAGCCTCCTTTAAATTCTGGATTGCCTTTCTACTTCAGGACACCATCTAAATGCATATTTCTTTAACAAAGCTGTTAGTGGAGCACTAATCTTTCCATAATTTTTTACAAATTTACGATAATAACCTGTGAGACCCAGACAAATATATAATGCCTTGATATTCTTTGAGATGAGCCACTCCTTCATAACTAACACCTTTGAGGAATCAGTAGCTACTCCTTGTTGTCTTATAATATTCCACCTTAGTTGTTACAAAGCTACACTTAGATCTTTTCACAAAAAGAGAATGCTCATGCAAAAGAGTGAGTATTTTATAAAAGTGATATAAATGATCTTTGAACGATGAACTATAAATAAGGATGTCATCAAAGAAAATCAAAACAAACTTATGGAGGTAAGGCCTGAAGATATCGTTCATCAAACTTTGGAATGTAGAAGGTGCATTAGTTAAACTGAAAGGCATGACTAAAAATTCATAATGACCATCATGAGTTCGAAAGACTGTTTTTGGAATGTTTGGTTGATAGATTCTTATCTGATGAAAACCTGAGCGAAGATCCAACTTTGAGAAGAATGAGGAACCTCCTAATTCATCAAGTAATTCATCAATGATGGGGATGTGATACTTGTCTTTCACTGTAATTTTATTGAGTGCCCGATAATCTACACACATTCGCCAACTTCCG
The DNA here is from genome assembly GCF_018446385.1 of Zingiber officinale. Taxonomy (NCBI): domain Eukaryota; kingdom Viridiplantae; phylum Streptophyta; class Magnoliopsida; order Zingiberales; family Zingiberaceae; genus Zingiber; species Zingiber officinale. The sequence continues at coordinate 39,634,337 of NC_056005.1, read as the reverse complement.
TCTTTCTTTCGCACAAATAGTACTGGAGAAGAATATGAACTTACATTTGGGTGAACGATACTAGCTTGAAGCATCTCTTGTACAATCTTCTCAATTTCCTCCAGCTATATGTAAGGGTAGCGATAAGGCCTAACATTTGTTGGTGCACTCCCTAGTTTTAGAGGTATACGATGATCATGTGAACGTGATGGAGGAAGTCCCTTTGACTCAGTAAATATCATAGAAAATTTTGAAAGAAGTGCCTCTAATCTTGGGGGTATGTGATGTACCTTTAGGATCCTTTTTAATGGAGAGTTGCATGAGAAAAATGGAGCAATCTTTCTTTAATAATCGCTCTACTTGATAACTACTGATTGATGTGATAGTATCTTATTTCTTGCCTCTAATGCAAACTTCTTTTTCTTGATCTTGGAAGCACATTGTTAGTTGAGAGAAATTCCATATTTTGTCTTCTAATGTTCTCAACCATTGTGCTCCAAGTACAACATCACATCCATCTAGGGGTAGAAGAAAGAGATCTGTGATTACTTCATAATTTGATAAGAAAATTTTAATACTATCACACTTTCTTGGACTTGTAAGTGATCTTCCATCCGCCACTTTAACATCAAATGTAGATGCATGATCTATTTTTTGTTTAAGCCTTCTTGCCAAGTTGAGTCTAGAAAATCTATAAGTGTCATCACTGGTTGTTTTTTAATGGATTCTTTTATCTTCATCGTTTGCGGAGTTTGTAGTCCTTCTAAGGCATGAACTGATATTGCCATAGAGTCATCTTATATTTCATTGATATTATCTTATGTTTCACCTTCATCGAAATCATCTTCTTCCTCGGAGTTCTCTATTGGTTCAATCATCAGTATCCTCTTTTGCTTGCATTGATGACCACGACGCCACTTTTCATCGCAATGCCAGCATAATCCCTTTGCCGTTCTTTCCTTGATCTCTTCTTTTGTTAATCTACGGGGTGTTGAATAATGCGATGTGTTTTTATGAATTACTTTATTATTTCTTCTTCCTTCCTCATTGATCTTCTCTTCTTGTAGTCGTGCAAAGGATAAGGTAGCCTTCATGGTGTGGGGTTGATTCATTTTTATTTCTCATCGTATATCAAGGCAAAGTCGTTCAATAAAAGTGCCTAGTAATTGCTTTTTGACTAATCATGAGTTCAATTAGTACGGTTGTAGTCTGTAGAATTTTTGCCAATTCTCCATCAATATTTTCATAATTGGAGGGACCAAATCGATTGAGGAGTTCTTCTTTGAAATCTTCCCATTTTGGAGGTCCATGGCATGCTTCAAGCCAGTGATACCATTGGATGGCATCGCTTTCGAGGCTTATAGATACTCGTTCTACCTTTGCATAGTCCGATGTGCTGTGACTGAGAAAATATTTTTCAGCCCCTGAGTTCCATCCAATCAGATCGTTGTTCTCCCAATGAGGAAATTCCACCTTCATATGTGGAAGGTTGTGCACTCGATCTTTATTTGAGTTCGCTCTATGGTCATATTGTTGTTGTCAAGGCTGCTAATTTGTTCCCCTTTTGATTAGTATGCTTGAGCTGGAATCCACCTTTAAACGATCCTTCAATTCTTGTACTATTGTGACCAACGATGACACAATTTTTCAAGTTTATCCATTCTTGTCTCGTGCTTAGCTTCAAATTCCAAAACCCATTTGGTGTCAGGTTGAGATTCTCCGGTCGTCATGTGTGGATTTTCTTCTCTTAAAGTCGGGTTAAGACCATGCGTTTGTTGGTGGATGCGGCTTGAGGTGCTGAAGAAGTTGATGCTTGATACTATAGGGCGAGTATGAAGTGAACTTGGCTCCGATACCAAGTTGATAGGAACCCAGGGCCTATCGCGTGGAAAGATAGAAGGAAAGAAAATGAAAAGGGGGATAGGGTGATCACTGCGAGGGGATCAGTCTCCAATAATCAAGTGAAATTGATTAACCAAAAAGGAAATTACTTGTCTTCCAAAATTACATAACGTCACGTAAACTACCTTTTCAAAAGAAAAATCAAATAAAAATATATTTTCAAGAGAAAAGGTCTAACTTATCTAAAACTTATCTTAGAAAAGGAAAAAGTCTAAAACTTATCTTTAGAAAAGGGAATAAAGTTAAAGGATTTATTTGAATAGATCCATTAAAGAATCCTATCATAACAATGTTCAAGATTTCTTAATATAAACTTACGGTTTTCAAGTTCAACTAAGATAGAAAAAAGTTCATGTTTGTCAAAAATCTTATTGAACTTAAGATGATCTCTAGATTTTACTGAGTTCAACTAAAATCAACCTTATGTGCATAATTTAGCTAAACTCAGATTAATAAATGAAAATGATTTTATTTAAAATGTTACTAATAATTTTTCTATCATTTTTCTTTTTTAAGTATGAGTAATGCATAATATTTATTTAAAATAATTCCATAGACTTAATTTAAATGATAAACATTTTCACTCATGTATGGAACTTTGATTATATATTATATTTATACAATACTTTTAAATATTTAAGCAAACTTATGTTGTCATGATCATCAAGTCATGCTAGTCCAACTATTTGGACATGGATATTATTCCTCTGATGAACTTTGTGGTAGAGAATATCATAAGTAATATTAGGATACTTTGAAGTACTTTTATTCGATTTTGACACTTTCAACTCTATTGGTTCAACATGTCTATGGATCCATTGATCATATCTGAACATGTTCATGCCATCTTAGTTTATTTTTTTATTTTATCATTTTTTAAACTTACATCAAATAACTCTAGTTATTAGTACTTTAGTGTTATCATTTCTAATAATACCTCACATGCATGTAAGGATTCTTATCTTTGCTATATTCTAATTTTGTTTGCATTCTTTCCTAATTGCCTTGAGTGGTCAAAACTCAATAATATATATCTATTAATAATGTAACATTGGATAGTTAATTTACACATATAACTTAAATGGTCATATATTCTTGTTCATCAAGATTCCTCCTCATTGTGATTTTTTTCTTTTTATTCTGTACACAATTTTCATGCAAAACTCACTAGCTTTGCTCATAAATTTTAACTATTTTCTGCTAGTTGTTTTCATGCATAACTTATTTATTAATCTAGCTGCTAGGCTTATCTATTTGGGGTTCCAGACCATGTAATGGGTTCTTACCAAGACAAGTGCTGGGCTTGTTGAGGAATGTTTGGTTTGTTTACATCTTTGCTAGTGTAATGTTAATTAACGTTCATTCTAATTTTTAGCTAACATGCTGAAGCCTAAAAGCATGAGTAGACCACACACACCATCTACCTTTTAGGATTGGGCCTCTGTTTTTTTATAGATGACAATGTAATATTCCTTTTTCTTTTGAGAGCTATCACAATGCTGAAAAATGAGAACTGCTATTAACATGGCATGATAATTTTTGTTTGTTGAAGTTAGGAACCAAGTCCTTATTCCCAAATTGAGTGGGCTTTTTGTGCATCCATTTATTTTGGAAAAAGATACTTTCCATCCTTTTCCTTAATACAAATGCAGAACACGATAGGCATATTTATAGAGGCCACCTTTGTATCTTTTTTTGTAGACTCCTACACAATTTGCTAGCCTCCAGACAGCAGAGGAAATGGCCTTGTCAGCATACAGTCGTGCTTTAAAGCTTTCACGAGCAGGTTCATACAAAGAATAGACTAAATACACCTTTATGTTGCTATGTGATTCTTAATCTTGTGCATATATATTTTTTTCTTCAAGTTTTCAGTTTTTACTTTTTACTGGTGCCAAGTTGCAATCAGAACAAGTTGAGCTATTAGAATTAGTCAGAATTACATATCCAGCTATATTGCTTTGTATGTCACTTGGCTTCACAAAAATAAATGAAACTTCATTTAACTGTTGCGCACATAAATCTAGCAAAATATGGGAACGTGGTTGCCAACCTACAGGAGGAGAAGGCGGCCTCTGGTGAAGCTTCTTTAGGTTGTGTTTCCTTTGAGGTAAATAAAGAAGAGGGAAGTGTAGGATGGAAAAATAAATATTTAGTTGTTTCCTTTGATTGGTAGGAAAATGAGGGAGAGAAAAATGTTAGAAAAGCCTGGGTTGTTTTTCTTCCAAATGATTCTGTGTTAATTGAACAAAAAACTACTCTTGCCTCATGTATGCTCATAGTGTCCTTAGAGGCCTCACCAATATCTGTTCTTGTTTGCTTTTCCCCCCAATATTTGCTAGCTTTCATCTCTTCTCCCTCGAAGGAAGCACAACCATGGTGTGGAAGAAATCTGGATCATGCAACATAGACATAATACCTGGATGTCATTAAGTTTAGATAATAATCTTGATGTAATATTAATAGGGATTCTTCAGTGATATTGACTTGTTCTGAATGAGGTGTATTGGACAGCATAGTGACTACTTCACTGTTATAACCATGCTTATTGTTGGTCATGTGAATGTTTCTCTTGTTACCAACATAATTTGATCCAAATCTGAAATTACAGGTTTGCCAGTTTTGGGTGTTGGGTTTACAGGGTCTTTGGCTACTACATACTCAAAGCATGGTGACCACAGGTATCCTTTGAAATTTCCTTTTGCTTTCTATTAATAACACACACACAATTCAATTCTTATCAACCTATTCCAATCTATTTGATTCTCAAAAAATTTATGCCTCCATGCCATTTATTATCCATTTATTACTACTAAACAATTATATGATAAAATAGAATGAATTTTATCAAACTCAATTGTGATCTCATCAATTACACTTAGTATTTATTTGATTTAAATAGTATTTTATTCATCCTTATTACGTATTAGATGAAAAAATATTGAAAAATAAAATATATTAAATCTACGTGTTATTGGAGCAAAATGTGATAAGGCTCAGCCCAGACGACCCAGTATTGCCGGCCCCAGCTAGATACAACAGGTAAATTATGAGAGGGGGGGGGGGCATTTTGCCGTAACACATCAACCCTTTGCATAGGGAGGTCAGACACCCAACGAGACATTTTATATCTGCTGGAAATCAATCTTAAGACCTATTGGAGCAATCACCTATGCAGGTACCAACTATGCCAACCCGTGGGGCGCCCTAAATCTATGTGTCATTGATTGCATGCAATTAGGTTAGAATGATATTATGTCATTGTTTAAACATAATTTCCTAACAAATTTAATGAAGGGATAGATTGCCAGAGATTTAAATAGTTTGGGATAAATTTGTTAAAATTGATTGGTGGGATAGATTGGTTAAAGGTGGTAAAGGTTAGCATATGAAAATTAATCATAAATTAAATTGTATAATTTTGTGGTTGAGTTCTATCCAGGTTTAGATTCATGGATATTATGTCATTGTGATTTGGTCTATGAGTATGTTCCTTCTCCCTAACCTAGTATAAGTAAGCATATTTCTTAATATTAGCTGAATAAGTTAAATTTCATATGTTAACTCCTTGAAGATCTTGCATCTTACAATACTTTTCATATGCTAGGAAGCAGTATGATTGTTATCTGCTTGATTTTCTTTTTGTTGTTACAATAGGCGGTTATGCTGTTCATCCATGATTTTTTTATACCAAATAGATGCAGAAAACATGATTTTGTACCTTGGCAGAAAATCAAAAATGTTAATTTTGGAATACTAGGTGAGAGCTTAAACATATTGCTTTTCTATTGTTTTTGCATACCTGATCTATCAAAGTCTTGTAGGTTTTATATGTCAACACGAACGTTCGATTGCCTTTGGACATCAAGTGTGACTTTAAATAAAGTAGTCTCTTAAAACTTATGCCCATATATTTAATAGATTATTCTTTGTTCTAGTCCACTAATGTTATATGTTTATTAGGGTTTGCGGACTCGAGAAGAAGAGGATAGAGTTTCTAGTCATTTATTGTTGAAGGTATTTTAACTTTGTCATGCATATAAAATTTTTGATTACATCTATCCATGATCTTTACATTAATCATAAAATATAACAGAGTTACTTTGCCACTTCCAGTTATTATACTTTTAAGATGCTTTTCTAAAGGTGATTTAGAATTTTGTTTAAAATTGTAGATTGTTTTGACCGTAGAATGGTACAAGGTTAACCTAGGACAAGTCTTCTCAATTTTTGTGGGCAGAAATGGAAAAATGCAAAAGACAGAAAAGTAAAACCAGGGAACTGAGGAAAGGAGGAAGTAAGAAAATCAGATTATTAAGCAATTAATTAGCAATGGAAACACAAGAAAGAGCAACACCAACATCTGCCATATTTAGGAGCATGAATGATGATTCAGTTTGTCTTAACACTGAGTTGTTTCCATTTGGTTCAAAATGTCATTTCTCATTATTTTTCTTGGGAATTGGGTTGCTGAGGTTGAACAAATTATGTAGAGAAGATTAATATAGGAAGTAGGCTCGTGTTCTCATAAATGGAGTTGTGATTTCAACAACAATGTATTTGATCAGTTTTCGATACTTGATAGGCTTATTACTAATGTGAATAAGTTCATGTGCAACTGTTCTTTTTTTTTTTTGATCAATTTGTTTCATTTTCTTCTCAAGTTAAAAGGATAGGCTTACTATGACTTTTGATTCATGAGAATGTGTTACATTCCATTCAAGCAAGTTTGTTTCAATTTTTTTCTTGATGTGAAGACATAAGGTTTCCTTGATGATATCTTATGGATGCAGTTTGGTACATTTCTACTTTGATTAATGTGGTACCATGTATGTGATCATGCCAGTTAGCTTTTGGCATATATTAGATTATGGTATTGTGACAGGACCGTGATAGTGACAAAATAAATAAAGAAGAATTTTGGAAAAATATTTTCTGTCTATATTCACTAAACAAATTATAATATATAGACCTTGAGGGGATTATCAAATCCCTTAATTCTAGGGTGTAATATAGGAAGAAGTATAACAATAATCATAGCAATAATATCCCTTGATTTTAGGGTCTAATGGAGGAAGGAATAGCCCTCGGGGCAGGGTGGAGTTGGTTAGTACGGGATAGAGTTGCTACTATAGGGCAAAGGTTCGAATATCGGCAAAACCAAGAAAAAAAAAGCCCTCCCTCACATTGGCCAACTACAACTTCCTGATTTATCTCTCACAGATGGTCGTGGGGCCACTGGGGTGGCGGATTCCACCTTCGCAACCATAATATAAGAAGGAATATAACAATAATTACAAAATTATATCTCTTAATCTTAGGGTCTAATATAGGAAGCAGTATCTCTCTAATTACAATAATAATTAGATAGATAATCAAGGGATATAAAAATCAAATAAGGAAAGAAGAATATCTTGATATTTTGACATCCCCCCGACATTGATACGAGTAAGTCTATCAACATCAATTTGCTACTAAGAAACTTGTGACATTGCCTTTTTAAAGTTTTTATAAGACATCAACTATTTGAAAATAAGTGGTAAGATGAGGAAGAGTGATCACTCCTCGAATAAAGACCTCCCCAATGTAATGACAGTCCACCTCTATGTGCATTGTGCATTCATGATATACTAGATTTGCAGTTATTTGAATAACACTAGTATTGTAGGAGTAGGCGGAAGAAATCCAAGTTTGGAGAGAAGACCATGTAACCGCACAATTTCAGAACACGCCGCAGACATGGCTCTATACTCAGCCTCCGTGGAAGATTTAGAGATACAATCCTGCTTTTTACACTTCTAAGAATCAAGGCATCTCTAAGAAAAATGCACCAACTTGTTGTAGACTTTTTAGTATCCGGGCAGCCAGCCCAATTTGCATCATTGTATACAGTCAATTGAAGAGAAGATTTTGTTGGAAAAAAGAACCCATGAGTAGATGACCCAATTAAGTATCGAATAATGCGACGAACTGCAGCAAGATGAAGATGTCAAGGTAATTGCATAAATCTGTTAACTATATGGATAGCATATGAGATATCAGGTGATGTGATTGTTAGGTAGATAAGACTACCAACAAGTTGCCTATATAAAAAAGGATCAGGCAAAAGCTCGCCTTCATCTTTTCGGTATTTCACATTCACCTCCATTGGCGTATCAACAGCAGTAGCATCTTTTAAACCAACCAACTCAATAAGATATTGGATATATTTATGTTGATTTAAGAACAAACCATGATCTTGAGAGTGAACTTCCAGCCCTAAAAAATATGTGAGATGCCCAAGATTTTTCATTTTAAATGTACTATGCAACATATTTTGAAGCTTAATGATTAGTCCATTGTCATTACTAGTAATGATAATATCGTCAACATAGTCCAAGAGAAAAATCATACCGTGGTTGTCTTGTAAAAGAAAAGTGATGAATTATACTAACTTTGTGTGAAAGAGAAGGTGAGAAGAGTGGTGTGAAATTTCTCAAACCATGCTCTAGGTGCCTGCTTCAACCTATACAAAGAGCGTCTTAGCTTGTAAACTTCATGTGATACATACCGGATGGAAGTGTTATGTAAACCTCCTCTTTAAGATCCCATTCAAGAAGGCATTTTTAAACATCTATATGATGTAAAGACCAAGATTTAGAGGATACAATAGCAAGAGTGGTTCTCATTGTGATCATCTTAGCAACTGGTGCGAAAGTTTCTTCATAGTTAAGGCCATATTCTTATTTATTGCCAAGAGCAACCAATCGAGTTTTGTATCTATCCAAAGATCCATCAGACTTGAGTTTCATGGTATAGACCCACTTACTACCAATAGGTTTAACATTTGGAGGACAAGAAACAATGTCTCAAGTATGGTTTTCCTCAAGTGCTTTGAGTTCTGCTTCCATTGCTTGTTGCCAACACTCATGTTTTATAGTCTGCTTATAACAAGTGGGAATGAAACTAGAAGATAAAGTAGTAGATATAGCCACAAGATTTGAAAAACTGTCCCTTTCAGGAGGTTTGTGAGGTCTAGAGCTTCTTCGAGGAGGAGGTGGATCATTGAAAATGGGATCAGATGTCGCAAGAAGATGTGGAGGACCTTCAGTGAGACCTATAGGAGGATTAGGTGTAGAAGGATTACGCCTACGATAAACATAACCGGAAAATGTGGTAAAGTATATAGGGAAGCGAATTCTGAGGTTTGTTGTGTACTAAAGAAGGGTTGATTTAAAAAAAAATGACATTCCTAGAGACATGAGTTCGACGAGCATGAGGATCATAGCAAAGAAATCCTTTTTGGGATCCAACATACCTTAAGAAAGCACACTTGACATACAATAAGTTTATTTCTTTCATGTGCAGGAAAGTGAACAAAACAAACATCCAAATATATGAAGATTGGAATAATTTGGCACATGCCCAAACAAACAAAAGTAGGGAGAATCATTGCTTAACACATTGTTTGGGAGGAGGTGAGGCAAGGGGAGAGAAGGGTAAAGAAGGGGAAGGAAAACTTGAAACCCTATTTGGGAGGAAGTGAGCTACGGAAAGGAAAGGTAAGCTTTAACCTTTCTTTCCCATGTAACGAAAGAATTTCTTACACCTCAATTTGGGGTGTAAGGAAGGGTAAGGGGAACTAAAAAAAATTACGTTCCAATTTTATCCTTGATTTATTATATTAATTCCCCAAATCATTGTTTTAGGTATTCTTTACGTTGCGACGAAAAACACTCGCATCTCCAGACTCGCACCGTTTGACACTTGCACTTCATCGACACCAACTTTGATGGCAACGCCGACTTCTATGCCGACGCCGACTTCGACGCCGACACCGACACCCACTTCGACGCAGACGCCGACTTTGATGCCCGACTTCGACATCGAGGCCAACTTCGATGCCGATGCCGACGCCGACTTCGACGCTGACGCCGACACCGACACCCACTTCTACGTAGACGTCGACTTTGACGCCCGACTTCGACATCGAGGCCAACTTCGATGCCGATGCCGACGCCGACTTCGACGCCGACTTCGATGCCGATGTCGACTTTGATGTCGACGCCGACTTCGATGCCGACGCCGACTTTAACAAATGAGTAATAATTGCTTGAATGCGTAAGTCTTAACCAATAAATGTATGCAAGATGTACTAAGTTTTTGAACGCGTAAGTCTTTAACAAAAGTGAGAGTAATTTTGTAACTTTATATATTTAACCTTCATTACCCTTATTTTTCTCCGAAACACGACAACACATGTTACGTTAATGAACCTTCCCTCCCTCCCAAATAAGGAGAAAATAAATACTTTACTTCCGCTCCCTTCCCATTCCGTTAATGAACCTTCGCTCACCCCATCCAAACAGAGGGTAAGTTGGGAGATGGTAATCTATTAATCAAATAGATAAAGCTTCGCACCAAAAATGATAGGGAACACAAGTCTCAATTAGAAGAGTGCGAACAACATCAAGAAGATGACAATTCTTTCTTTCAGCCACACCATTTTATAGTCGAGTGAAAGGACAAGAACGTTATGATATGATCACATGACTTTGAAGAAAAAATTGAAATTCATTTGACATATATTCACCACTTGAATCAAATTGCAAGATTTTGATTCGGGAATAAAATTGTATTTCAACTAAAGCACGAAAGACTTAACACATAGAAAACTTCATTTTTAGACGGGAGAAAATATACCCAAGTAAAACGAGTGAAATCATCGATAAATGTAACAAAGTATTTGTAATGTTCATGAGAGATTACAGGGCAATACCCTATACATAGTATGTACGAGTTCAAAAGATTTGGTGGTGCTATTTTTATGCAATGGAAAATGAAGTGTTTTGCTTTTGCCAAGTTTGCAAGATGCACAATCAACAATATCAGTATTGGAACAAGAAGTCAAATCTTTATTTCCAAGTAAACTAGATTTAGGCAAGACTTGAAGTACATGAGAATTAGGGTGTCCTAAACGTCTATGCCACACCTGATTATCACATTGAACAACATTAAAAGTAATATTATTTGACATCGGAAAGAGAGATAGAAACAAAGGAAAAAGACGTCCCATTTTAGGTCCCTTCGCAATCATCTTCCCGGTCACTTTGTCCAACACAAGACAACCAAAATTTAAAAATTGAACTGTACAATTGTTGTAAACTAATTGACCGACAGATATCAGATTAGTGGACAACTTAGGAGATACAAAAATAGTATTCAAAGAGGGTGAACTATCACCAACAGCTGTGATAGGTAAGGAACAGTATGAATATGAAGATCTCCTTTATATTTTTTAATGTTATTTAAAGGCAAGGGAGTGTTGGTCATGTGATTTGAAGCACTAGAATCAAAATACCAAGGCTTAGGATTAGAATTTTTATTACCTGAGAGGCCTAAAGCAGAAAGGGTAGAGAGTATCATTTGTTGGACCATTTTAGGAGTAATAGAAGACTGACCAGGACTAGGGGCATTTGAGGAACCAATTGAGACATTGTAGGCAGTTTCAAATTTCTTTGCAGGCCGAGTGGAATAATCTTTGATGATATGCCCTGATTTCTTACAATAATTGTAGAATTTTTTAGTACAATTAGTGGCAATGTGCCCGGATCCTTTGCAACTATAGCATTGAACATTAGTCATATCTCTTGTTCCTTTAAACCTCCCTTAAGCAGCGTAGGCAACTTGAATTGGAGTAGAATATTGAACTTTTTGCTCCAAGACAGCTTGTGTACATTGTTCTTCCTTGAGAAGCTCTCCTACACAAATATCCCCCCTTAAGAAGCTCTCCTGTTCATCAGGTTGGACCTGATTGCTTCAAACTCGCCCCTTAACTTCATTAAAAACTGATCACGCTTGCTAGTCTCATGCACATTTTGGATAGCAATGAGTCCTTCAGGAGGCACACTTACATACACAATATCAGTGTACTCGGCCCAAAGATTTCCAAAAGAAGAATAAAACCCTTGGATTGATATACTCCCTTGACTGAGTTGACCCAACTCGAGTTCCAATTGAAACCTTCGTGCAGTATTACTTTGGTTGTAAATTTTCTTCAAGCAGTCCCACATTTCTCTAGCGAAGGGGGAGCCTTGGTGCAACGATAAAGTTGTTGCCATGTGACCAAAAGGTCACGGGTTCGAATCCTGGAAATAGCCTTTTGCAAAAAGCATGGTAAGACTGCATGCAATGGATCCTTCCCTGGGACCCCGCATGGCGGGAGCTTCTTGCACGAGCTGTTCTTTTTTTTTTTTAGTCCCACATTTCTCTAGAGGTCTTATAAGGCTTGAGATTAAGTATGGAGGCTTCCACACTTCCAAGGATCCATGATATAATCTGAGCATCCTTCACTTCCCATTTCACATATTCCTCCTCCTCACTGTTAGGTGTTGGAGTAATCAATATGACTCCACAACTCCTTTCCCTTGACAAATATTTGAAATTGGAATGCCCAAGAAGAATAGTTCTTACCATTAAATCGAACAAGAAAATTTTTAGATCGTTCCAAAGACATGATTTCAACTAGAAACAAGTACTAAGAGATCTGTTCTAGGAAAACATATTGTAAGAACACGAAAAAAAGAACAAATCGTTGAGATCTTGGAGCTCGACAAGCAAGTAGACACAAGAAGAATTAATCTTAGAGTTTTGGCTCTGATACCATGACAAAATAAACAAAGGAGAATTTCTGAAAAATATTTTCTGTTTATATTCACTAAATGAATTACAATATATAGACCTTGAGGGAATTATCAAATCCCTTAATTGTAAGGTCTAATATAGGAAGAAGTATAACAATAATTACGGCAATAGTATTCATTGATTCTAGGGTCTAATATAGGAAGGAATATAACAATAATTATAGCAATTATATCCCTTAATATTAGGGTCTAATATAGGAAGAAGTATCTCTCTAATTACTGCAATGATTAGAGAGATAATCAAGGGATATAAAAACCAAATAAGCAAAAGAAGAATATCTTGATATCTTGACAGATAGCATCATGGACAATCATTCCATCTCCGTAATATGAGATCTTATGTGGCATGAAATTTATTACACTTCGAACATTCTGAGCTTTAAATTGAGTACCATTATTGGTTTCATTTACCCATGAATTCATATGAAAAAATAAATTTTGTTAATTCATATAATATATACTACTAGACTATGTTAACTAAGTTGCTCTGGTGGTACTATACATGCTGCCTCCCAAATTTATGGGGTTTATATTGGCATCAAACCTATACCTTAGTTGTTTGGCCCTTTTTATTTGTAGCACTACACCCACCTGCTAGTCCCAGTAGCTTTATCGCTACCATCTACTAGTCCATTTGAGTTAGTTCAGTCTGACATTATAGGGGACAGTTTGTTTTTTCTAGGTTGAATTTTTGTTATTTTGTCACTTGTATTCATGTTTTTTTATTTGTCAGTTCAAGATCGTCGAGACATTTAAATTTCTTTGTCAAAAATATAAGTCCATTGCCTCTCTCTATCAAAAACCCTTTTGAACTGATGATGCTTTGCATGCACGCATTGTATTTTCTCTTCATTTATACATCTCAGGGTATTGCCTTCCAAACAAGCAAACTTATGTATATAGGAGAAAATTAGGTGGTTAAATGCAAGAATCATCATCTGTTGGATGTTATCAATTCCTTGATGTATCAGATACATATCTCTCTGTTTCAACATATGCTATCACCTCATCCATTCAATCTATATTTTATGGATACTTTTTAACACAAGTGCTACTGTGACCTTGATGCAGTCTCAGCTAGCTTCACCTTCCTTGAGATGCCCCTTTCTTTTTGTCCACCTCCATACCGTTGATTTGCCTCTATAGTAAAGATGTTCCATTGTGTCGATCACCCCAATTCTGCTTACTCCACCTCCACTGCAGGTACATTTATGACATATCAGGTTTTCTCCACTAGTAAAGATGCCTCTGCCATTGTTTCCTTTGTCTGATGGTTCTAGACATCTTTCCACACTTGTGCACCTTCTGACCTATGTCTTCCTTTTACACTTTGCAAGTGTAAGTTACCTGCCCATCATATTTTCTTCCAGTTACTTTCACTTTCTCTGCGGGAGCTTGCCATGTCTAAGTGTCTAAACTCAAAACCAGTTAGGAAGTTATATTAATTGTGACAGAAAAACAAGCAATGGTTTTTGAGATTGCTGCCCCACCTTGATTGACATACTAGGAATACATTTAATCTCCCATCAGGTCTTTGCCAAGTGACTTTCAGATGAGCTTAAACAATCAAGTTTAATCTGATAACTCAATTGATCATCAATCAAAGTTGGTGGCTAAAGGCTACATCCATGTATTTGTGTTGATTATTATGCAACCTTTTCACCACTAACATCAATACAAATCCTTTTGATGAAATATCATTCAAGAGATTTTAGTTTTTATTTTCATCTTTTATGCATCTTATACTATCGAAATCTCTACATTGCCTTTTCCTACATTTAACAATCCCATTAATATCTCTTGCCATGCTCCATTTCTAGAATTGCATAATGTATCATATGCATCAACTTGTTATGCCTTCAGACTTTTTTTTTGTCTTAATTTGCATTACTTTATATCAAATTCAAGTTTTGTCATTTCTATAATTTTGCCAATCTTTAAATATGCCTTTTTGAAACATAATTTAGCTTCTAAATTATTGAAAGTCTTTCTTATAGTATACTTAATTTGCATCAATCCTGATTAAACATTACCTGATTTTGGAAGGCAATTTCAAATGCATGCAAAGTTCCTGCCACCTTTAAATCAGAATTGTATGAATCTGAAATAGCCAGTGAATATGAAAAGCGAATTAATGAGGATGAGGAGCTGCAGCAAGTTATCGATGGGATTCTTTGTATGAAGAGATATGATTTTTCCTGTGGTACTGTGAACTCAGATTAATCCTTCATTATCAAACATAAGTTATTTCTACAATTTGAGATCTAACTGGCGTCTGTGCTTATAGACCAGAATGCTTCAACTTCAGATAGGATGATAATATTGTCGGGCTCCTTTAATCCATTACATGATGGTCATTTGAGGCTTTTGGAGATTGCTTCAAGGTAGATTAAGTTGCTTAAGGTTCCGTTAGATTTGGATGCTCTATTCTTTATCATTCCTTTATCTCTCTATATTACTTAAATATTAGAATATGTGAAACTCAAAGGAACGCCTTTTCTTTGTATTGTTGGAATATCTCATTTTCTGGTAAAATTCCTTAATGGATTAAAAATCATATTAAGGAAGGTTACAATAGAAAAACCTACTGGAATTTCATATTCTATATATCAGGATAATCTCTACATCCCTTCGTAATCTACCTTATGTTAACTAAATTAGATTTCCAATAAAGTATCCCTTTTTTATTGGATTAGATAGAAGAAGGTAATCACATAAATTTAAAACTCTTATTTTCTAATCAATAAAAAGCTTTATTGTTTCTTCAATCTGGAATGAAGCACGGATCAACCTATGTTCAATATTATATATAACAGTGTTAGAGTTCTTGAAAAGGTAACTATCTTGGTTTCATATATGCAATTTATATAGATAGAATCTTTGAAAATGACTTTCCTCCCAAATATAAGAAAAAAGAGCTTGTGATTTGATTCCACATTGCTACTCATGAATATGTATATTTGGGACATTTTTAATAATATCAAGATGTATTAAAGATGAATGCAATAGTGTACTTGTGAATAATGAGGAAATTCAAGAGCAATAGAAGAGATATTTTTATTAACTTTTTAATGAAGGTTTAAGTAACCAATTTAATTTAAGTAATTTAGTAGAGATTTTAAATGTGATGCAAAATAGAAAAGTGGTTGAACTAGATATTTCAATAGAGATATGAAAGTACTTTAGGAAAGTAAAGTATTAAATGACTTATGAAATTATAGTGAAATAATAAAATGTCGGATCAGTGGAGGATGTGTGTAGGATCAAAGAAGTGCTAAAGGGGAAGATGAATAGCGTGTTTCGTTTTTTCACGGTTTTCAAAAAGTATGCAGCGGAATAAAATAAATACAAGCAGAGAAAGACATTTCTTTTTACGTGGTTCACAGCTTGTGTTGCTGGTCCAAAGCCCGCGATTGTTGATCACTTTCAATGGGCAATCCACTATCAATTCATCATTTACAAAAGATTAGGAGCGGTGACAAGTTTACTGTCCTTATAAAACACGCATGAAAAAGACAAATGCAAATAAAAAATTATACCGACACGAAGACAAGATCCAAAGTAGAGTGTCGATATTGGAGGAGCATTTTAGCGTCGTAGTCCAATTTCGGAGCAGTGCGAAGATCGTTTGAGCATAGAATGAATGAGTTTTCTGTTGCTTATATAAGGCATCCGGGGTGCCTTCAATGACTGAGGGCACCTCAAGTAGGCCTTATCTGATGCATCGTGTGCTTTTCCGAGATAAAATTTCTGATCCAGGGTGCTTCCAAACAACCTAGGGTGCCTCGGTCCAGGCTCCCCCAAACAACTAGGGTGCTTCCAAGCCATTAGTTCAACACAACAATTTTCCGGAGTCCATAACTTTTGACTCGAGACTCAGAATCAGTTTTTTCGGTGGTTACACGTGTAGAATTTGAAGATCTATGTATGTCTCTGCAACACAGAGTTAGCACACGAGCATATAAAATAGATATAAAATAGTTTTGACTGTCTCGGGACTGTCCTGTCCTAACTTTTGGATTTAATTGAAACTTTAGATCGGACCGACGGCTATTGTTCCCTTTAAGGGAACGTATTCTCACCTACTCCTCTAAGGAGAGATTATTTGTTTGTCAAAGATTTGATCGTCCATAGTTATTTGGACTTTTGCTCAACATCCGATCTTGACCTTCAGGATTTCCCGCTAGACGTCTAGTCCTCGACCCTCCGGGCTTCCCGCCTAGAGTCCTCAACCCCTAGGACTTTTGTCCGACATTCTCGATCTGCAAAGACTTTTGTCCAGCTCACTCAACTTGGACTTCTTTGCCCAATTCACTCGATCAGGACTTTTTGCCCAATCCACTTGAGCAAGACTTTTTTGCCTAGTCTCAACTTTCTTGCACACTTAGTAAAGCTCATTAGAACAATAATAAGTCTTAACTTCGAACCTTTGTCAATGTCAAAACCAGGTTTTCGATTATTTGGCGCTCCCAGCACCAACAATCTAGAAAACTAGAAAACAGTAAGTAAACAATTTTCAAGTACTTTTACAAAAGCTCCCCTTAACTTATCCTCTCCCCCTGAAGTTAATATCCTTGAGGTTTTTGAAAATACTTAAATTTTTTCAAAAACTTAACCTATTCTCTCCCCCTTTGACTCACATCAAAAACCAATAAGGAGTGAAAAATATTATCAAGTAGTTAGGAAAAAATATTTCCATGCAATTAGAAGTATGTGGAACTATTTTTAAATAACACCTAGAAATTTTCAAATACACAGAATGATTTTTTTTTAAAAAAATATTTTTCAAGTACAAAACACTTTGAAGTTTAAATGCTAAGTTTTTTAAATGGACTTTCAAAAATATGTGAAGTTATGAATTTTCCAAAAAAATTGTCAAAATTATCAAATTATGTTTAAATTTGAAAACTAGAGCTTCAAGGAAATTTTCAAATATATTAGAATTTGAAAATAGATTTTCAATAGAATTTTCAAAGTATGGAATTTTCAAATATGCTATTTTCAAAGTAATTCTCCCCTTGAATTAAAACTTTCCTCTTAAGATTTTGAAAGCATCTTTTGAAAATCTACATATTTTGAAAAAAAAATATTTCCGAAAACATTTTACTTTAACTTTGAAAATTTTCCCTCTTAATCTCTCCTTGATAGTTTTGAAAGCATACTCATTTTTCAAACATATTTTATATTTTTAAAAATAATCTACTTTAACTTCGAAAATAGGCATTTTGAAAAACTTTTCCAAAAGATGTTTATTGAAAAGCACACTTTAAAAAATATTTTCAAGTTTTAATGTTTTAAAAACATTTAGAATGATAGAATGTTTCAAAATTATTTCTAGAATGATAGAATGTTTCAACATTATTTTCTAAGTACTCAAAAATATTTGGCATAATTTTTCTAAATACCTGAAGGTACTAGTTTTAAATGGAATTTTTCTAAAACATATTTCCTGTTTCAAAATACTTGAAGGTAAGAATAAATTTTTCAAACCATGAATCTTGAAAGAAAATATCAAGCTTAATTAAGCAATTAAACCTTAGAAAATGCAACATTTATGCAAGATTAATTGTTTCCTTATAGTCTAGACATACATGTTATCTTTTTTAACAATTAAATTTCCAACAATGTAATCTAATTAAATTTGTTTGGTACTAATTAGATTAATATAAGAATTGTTTTCACTCTTAGAATTTTTAATTAATTTTGAGTTAATTAAATTTGGATTTAAGTTGTAATTATTGAATAAACTTAATTATTTAAGTTAGAGTTATTAGGTTAAATAAGTTTAAGTTCAGTTAAGTTTATTATTAATTTTAAATTTAGGTTTAATTAATTAAGTTTATGTTTAAGCTTAATTATGAATTAAGTTTAAATTATTTTCAGATTAAAATTATAAGTTAGATTAAATTAATATCTGGATTTGATTACTTTCGGATTAATAAATATTTAAGTTGAATTAATTAGATTAAATTGTTTTAAGTAGATTAATTGATTAATTCAGATTTAATAGATAATTAATCAAATTTATTTAATTAATCCGAAACTTAATTAATTAATTAAAACTTAATTAAGTTTTAGTTTAATTATTATGTTAATTAAGTTTATTTTGTGTATTTTTTGTTTTAATTAAGTTGATTTGTTTAAGTTCATTTAGTTTCAGGTTTAAGTTAAAATTTATTTTGAAATTAACTAGGTTTTAACTTTAAGTTAAAATTGAATTAACTTAGATTTAAATTAGGTTTGAATTAGTTGGAGTAAATGGTTTATTTAATTAAGTTGGATTTTAAATTGATTAGTCTATTTTAAATTAGTCCTAAAATCCATCTCAACATTTTCTAAATTATCAATTAGAACTTTATAGGTTTTGCGAGATGGTTATTCATTTTATTTTTATCATTTTAATTTGAATTCTAAATATTGATTGACATTTGAGTTAGATTTAGGTTTAACAATTAGTCAGTTAAGTGCATATTTTAAAAATTAGCTTTTAGGTTATGGCGAGGCACATGGGCTCTTGGGTATCGAGGCAACTACCACTTCTAGACAAAGTCTTTTTAAGAATTATACACTTAACTTTTCTTCTTGAGAAACCCTAGTCTAAGTAGTTTAGGATGTGACGAGGTAGTTTCAGTTAGTTCCACTTAGCTAAGTAGACCAAGCAGGGTACGCCTTACCCTACTTGACTCCTTAAACCAAGTTTTTTTAACGTACATCATTTCGCCTAACCCTAGTACTAGGTTGAGCAAGTGTCAAACAAGCCTAAATCATTATCTAACTGTTCTAAATTAAGCAGAAAAGTAAGTATGCAAAGAAAGTTGTAAATCAAATAAATATGTAAATTTATCTAACAAAGAAAACAGATTTTCTATTTGGTCCCCCGGATCATAACCTCGATATATTTTATCCAGGTAATGAATTTGATCCTTAGGGATCCAATATTGAGGTTCAACTTGATTAATCAAGTTTAACTTAAGGATCCATACTTGGAGTTGGTTTCTAGTATTTCGATTTACATTTGACAAGATTGATTTAAATTGTGTTTTAGCCTTGTATTTGAGTTCTGATCGATTGTATACGACCTTTGTTTTCCAAGTATCATATCAAAATTTTTGGAGCATAAAGTGAACCGTTCCAATGAATCTTAAAGTTCTTTGACTTGATTTTTCAAAGTGAAATTTTCTTTCTCAAATTGTTGGATTTAAGTTCAAGTTCCACTATGAACTTGGTAAATCAAAGAACTTGGAGTAGTCTCCTCCTTAAGGGCTGTTACCGCGTTTTGAAATGACTTGACCCGGGTATTAGATTTGACTAATTTTCGTGTTAAATACGATAACATAGTATAATTTTTCAACTAACGTTAGACTTACAGTGGAGTTTGAACCTTCTGAATTGGATACAGATCCGTGGCTTGACTTGGACTCGGGCTCCAACTCAGAATCAGACTCGACCAATTAGTCCTTTATTGTTAACGCTAGGTAGCTCTATTGAGCTTGTTCTTCCTGGTCCGACCCTTCCGATGATTCAGACTACATTACTTTTAGGACCTTCCTTCTCCTTTGCTGCTTGGTTTCTTTTGTGTTCAGATACTTTGACTTGTAGTGTTCTTTCTTGTTGCACCCATAGCAGATCACTTATGACTTGGGCTTTCTGGTTCGATTCAGACTTGGTTGCTTGCTATTTGATTGGCTCTTCCTTTTCTTGAGCATTTTTTGAACCAGTTTGACTAGTTCGACGGTGATTTCTTTGTCGTCTTTCGATTTGTCTTTGGATTCGAGTTCAACTTGGGACTTGGGCTTCGACTCCTTAATCTTGATTCTACCTGTAATTAGAGCAATGCCTTTCTCGGCAAGTGTAGCATTAGATTGTTCATGTAATTCAAACTCTGAAAACAATTCATCTAGTTTTACCTTTCAAAGGTCCCTTGAAACTTTGTAAGTATTTACTATAGATGCCCACAATGTGTTTCTTAGAAATGCTTTTAGAGTATACCCGATCGTCGCGATTTTCAATAGGTTGTCCGATTACCTGTAAGCTGCTAAGCAAGTCTCGGAATTGGGGCTTGCTGATTCTCCTTCCTGTATTTTAATGTTATACAATTTGTTTAAAATTAAATCACGTTTACTTTCTTTCGTGCAACTCGATCAGTTTCTCCCATAGGTCGTTGACGCTTTTGAAGGTCCAACCCGATTCAGTTCTTCTTTGGTTAGGCCGCACTGAAGAGTCTGAGTCTCCATAGCATCGACCTCCAGGCGTCTCATTTGTTGCAGGCTAGAAGTACTCCATCTTCAATGGGAAATATGAATCCAGTTTGGATTATGATCCACATTTTCAACTGAGTCTTTAGGTGGTATTCCATCTGACCCTTCCACTAGCCAAAATCTTTGTCGGAGAAGAGTGGCGGTCGAGCGGTACTGTAGCTTGATGAGCCATTTAGAATAATCCTCGCACATAAAAAAAAGACAGAATGTACCAAGATTGTCTTGGATTAGTAGTGCGGGAGAAGGATAACAAGAAAAAAAAATTCACTTGAGTGGTGTTGGATCAATTTTGAGAAACAAAAGACGTCGAGCGATTAAAAAAAAATTATCAGAAGAGATAATTGCACCAATTCTAATTAACAAAAAAAATAAAAAGAAAATGGAAAAAATAATTTGCTGGAATGGTAGTTGCACGAATTCAGAGTGCCTACATTCTGATACCAATTGTAGGATCGAAGAAGTACTAGAGGGGATGAATAGCGTGTTTCATTTTTTTCATGATTTTCGAGAAGTATGCAGCGGAATAAAATAACGACAAGCGATTTACTTGGTTTATAGCCTATGTGACTAGTCCAAGGCCGACGATTATTGATCGTTTTAATGGACAATCCACTATCAATTCGTCGTTTACAAAAGATTCGGAGCGGTAACAAGTTTACCGTCCTTATAATACACGTACAAAAAAGACGAATACAACAACAACAACAACAACAACAAGCCTTTTCCCACTAGGTGGGGTCGGCTGTATGAATCCTTTTACGCCATTGAGCTCTATCTCCTATTAAATCATCATTTATATTTAAATAAATTTTATCTTGTTTTATTGTTGCTAACCAAGTCTTTTTTGGTCTTCCTCTTCCTCGTTTTATATGCATGTTTATCATAGTTTTACATCGCCTAACTGGAGCATTTATTGGTCGTCTAAGTACATGTCCGTACTATCTTAAACGTGTCTCTCTAAGTTTTTCCTCAATAGATGCAACTTCTACTTTCTCTCTAATGCTCTCATTTCTTATTTTGTCCATCCTCGTATGTCCACACATCCACCTTAACATCCTCATCTCCGCAACTCTCATCTTCTGCTCATGTGCTCGAGTCATAGCCCAACATTCAGCTCCATATAACATAGCAGGTCTAACTGCGGTTTTATAGAACTTACCTTTAAGTTTAAGAGGTACTTTACGGTCACATAAAACACTCGACGCTCCCCTCCATTTCACCCATCCTGCTTGTATTCTATGTAAGACATCTCTCTCAATCCCTCCATCATTTTGTAAAAATGATCCTAAATATTTAAATCTCTCGGTTCCGGACAACTCGTCCTCTCCTATCTTAACAATTGTTTCATTACTTCTAATATTGCTAAATTTAAATTTCATATATTCTGTCTTTAATCTACTAAGCTTAAAACCTTTCCCTTCTAGTGTTTCCCTCCAAGATTCTAGCTTAGCATTTACTCCTTTACGTGTCTCATCTACCAAAATAATATCATCTGCAAACAACATGCACCACGGTACTGTGTCTTGAATGGGTGCAGTGAGTTCGTCCATAATTATTGTAAAAAGATAGGGACTTAAAGCTGATCCTTGATGTAACCCTATCTTTATTGGAAATGCTTCAGTTACTCCGCCTGAAGTCTTTACTCTGGTCGTTACATCCTCATACATATCCTTAATTAGTTCAATATATGTTACGCTAACACCTCTCTTTTCTAAAATTCTCCATATAATTTCTCTTGGGACTCTATCATATGCCTTTTCTAAGTCAATGAATACCATGTGTAGATCTTGTTTTTGCTCCCGATATTTTTCAATTAATTGTCTAAGAAGATGTATAGCTTCTATTGTCGACCTTCCAGGCATGAACCCAAATTGATTTTCTGTCACTATGGTTTCCTTCCTTAATCTTTTTTCTATTACTTTTTCCCAAAGTTTCATAGTATGACTCATTAGTTTAATACCCCTATAGTTTGCGCAATTTTGTACGTCTCCCTTATTCTTATATAAGGGAACTAAAGTACTTATCCTCCATTGATCAGACATTTTTTTCGTTTTCAATATCAAGTTAAATAATTTTGTAAGCCATTCAATACCTTGTTTCCCTAAGCACTTCCATACCTCTATCGGAATATCATCTGGTCCAACGACTTTTCCATTGTGCATCTCATTTAAAGCTTGTTTTACTTCTGAAGTTTGAATTCTACGATAAAAATTAAAATTTCGATTCTCATTTGATCTAATTAAATTACCTAAGTTAAGTTGGTCTCCTAAATCTTCATTAAAAAGTTGATGAAAATACCTCTTCCATCGCTCTTTTATTTCTCCATCGCTTACTAATAAAAAAACATCTTTAATACATTTTATTTGGCTAAGATCTCTTGTTTTTCTTTCTCTCACTTTAGCGATTCTATAGATGTATTTTCCCCTTCTTTTGTATCCAATTTTTGATATAACCGTTCAAAAGTTTCATTTTTTGCTTCACTCACTACTTTCTTAGCTTTTTTCTTGGCTATTGTATATTTTTTTAAATTTTCCTCGTTCTTACAAATATATAATTCCTTATAAGCTATTCGTTTTTCTTTCACTTTCTCTTGTACTTTCTCATTCCACCACCAAGATTCTTTACTTAGCGGTGCATGCCCCTTTGACTCACCGAGGACACTCTTAGCTACTATTTTCAACTTTGATATCATCTTATCCCATGTTGTATTAGAGTCATCGTATATTTCATCTAATGCTTGTACTTCTACCTTCTCTTTAAATATATGTTGTTTCCCATCCTTTAACTTCCACCACTTAATTCTAGGAATTGTATATATTTTCTTTCTATTGATACTATGTTTGAGGCATATATCCAATACTACAACCCTATGTTGGGTAGTTAAGCTTTCTCCAGGGATGACTTTGCAATCTTTACAAATCTTTCTATTCTTCTTCCTAACCATAAGAAAGTCAATTTGCGATTTATTATTCCCACTTTTGAATGTGACTAAGTGTTCTTCTCTTTTCTTAAAAAAACGTATTAGCTAATATAAGGTCATATGCTATCGCAAAATCTAATATAGTTTTCCCTTCCTCATTCCTCGTTCCAAACCCATAACTCCCATGTACTCTCTCATATTCCTCATTCTTCACTCCGACATGCCCATTTAAATCACCTCCTATTAAAATCCTTTCATTTGGTGGAATATTTTGTAATATTTCATCTAAGTCCTCCCAAAACCTTAATTTGGTAGCTTCATCTAATCCTACTTGTGGTGCATATACGCTAATTATGTTCATAGTTTCTTTCGCCACTATTATCTTAAGGGTTATAATTCTATCCCCTTTTCTAACTACTCCTACAACTTCATCCTTTAACATCCTTTAATAAACTATCTACAATAATACCCACTCCATTTCTTGTTTTACTCTTTCCAGTGTACCATAACTTAAAACCCGAGTTCTCTATCATCTTTGCCTTCTCACCTGTCCATTTTGTCTCTTGTATACATAAAATATTAATTTTTCTCCTAATCATCATATCTACTACCTCCATTGATTTACCAGTGAGAGTGCCTATGTTCCATGTTCCAAATCTTAGATTATTAGTGTTCCTATCATATATGTTCTTATCTAACCTATGGTGTGAGAACTCTTGCCTATTTAACACTACACCCAAGTTCTCATGGAGATGTAGCGGTCCTTGCTGAGACGTTACAGTCGGACCCTGTAACGCGAACTCTTGCATATTTATCACTACACCCGAGTTCTGGAGATGTAGCGGTCCTTGCCGAGACGTTACAGTTGGACCCTGCAACGCGTTTCTTCCGGGGAACAACCTAGCATTAGCACAATAGTTTAATGGATTCATTCATGAAATATTTGCCATAGTTTGACGCTGGCTGGCAACCTAACGCAACCCTCCTCTTTTATCCGGGCTTGGGACCGGCCATGACTGGTCATCATGGGCGGAGTTACAAAAAAGACGAATGCAAATAAAAAATTATACCGACATGAAGACAAGATCCAAAGCTAAGTGTCGATGTTGGAGTAGCATTTCAGTGTCGTAGTTGAATTTCGGAGTAGCGCGAAGATTGTTTGAGGCTAGAATGAATGAGTTTTCTCTTGCTGGTTGAACACTACTTATATAAGGCATTCGGGGCGCCTTTAATGACCCAGGGCGCTTCGATAAGGCCTTATCCGATGCACTGTGCGTTATCTCTTCTTCGAGATAAGATTTCTAATCCAGGGTGCCTCTAAACAACCTGGGGCGCCTCGGTTCCAAGCGCCCCCAAACAACCGAGATGCCTCCAAGCCACTAGTTTGACACAACAATCTTTTGGAGTCCATAACTTTTGACACGAGACTCAAAATAAGGATGTGTCGATGGTCATGCGTGCAGAATTTGAAGATCTATATACACAGAGTTAGCACACAAGCATGTAAAACAAATATAAAATAGTTTTGACTGTCTCGGGGCTGTCCGGTCTTGACTTTTGGATTTTGCTGAAACCCTAGATTGGACCGACGGCTACTATTCCCTTCAAGGGAACGCGGCCTCACCTACACCTCTCAGGAGAGATTACGTGTTGTTAAACATCCGGAATTTTGCTCAACATTCGATCTTGACCTTCGGGACTTCTTGCTAGATGTCCAGTCTGGTGTACTCGACCCCCGAGCTTCCCGGCTAGTGTCCTCGACCCCAAAGACTTCTACCTGATGTTCTTGATCTGCCAAGACTTTTGTTCAGTCTACTCGACTTACACTTCTTTGTCCAATCCACTCAACATGGATTTTTTTGCCCAATCTAGTCGACCAAGATTTCTTTGCCTAGCCTCAACTAGGACTTAGTTAAGCTCATTAGAACAACACTAAGTCTTAACTTTGAACTTTTGCCAACATCAAAACCATGTTTTCGATTATCTAGTGCTCTCAACACCAACAATAAGCACCGTAGTTCCCTATATAAAAATAAAGGATAGCTTATGAGTCATACTATAAAACTTTGAGAAAGAGTGAGAAAAAAAGACTAAGGCGACCACGGTGACTAAAATCAATTTGGTTTCATGTCTACAGAAATTATACATCTTCTCAGATAAATAATTGAAAGTATCGGGAAAAGAAGCAACTCACTTATAGTATTTGTAGACATAGAAAAAACTTATGATAGAGTTTCGAGGAAAGTTATGGAGAATTCTAGAAAAGAAATATGTTAGCGTAGCGTATATTAAAACAATTAAGGAAATGCACGAGGATGTAATAACAAAGTGAAGACTTCTGACGGATTAATAGAAGTGTTTCCTATAAAGATAGAGTTAAATCAAGGATTATCTTTAAGTCCTTATTTTTTTATACTAATCATGGATGAATTCATGGACACATTACTATAGTGTATGTTGTGTGCAGATGATATTATTTTAGTAAATGAGAAATGTAAAGGAATGCTAAGTTTGTTTCTTGACGGGAAACATTAAAGTGGAAAGTTTCAAGGTTAGTAAAGTAAAGACTGAATATATGGAATTTAAGTTTAACAATATTAGATAATTGTTAAAATAAAAGATGGTGAGTTACTGTAACTGAGAGTTTTAAGTACGTAAGATTCTTTTTGTAAAATGATAGAGGGGTTGAGAGATGTCTTACATAGATATAAGCGGGATGGTTGAAATAGACAAGAACGTTAGATTTTTTTTTTTTATTGTAAAGTACCTCAAAAGTTAAAGGGAAGATCTATAAAACAACAATTAGACTAGGTATGTTATATGAAACTGAATATTAGGTTGACTCGAGCATAGGAACAGAAGATGAGAGGTGTAGAGATAAAATGCTAAGGTGGATGTGCGACATATAAGGATGAACAAGATAAGAAATGAGAACATTAGAGAGAGTTGAGTTGTATTTATGGAGGGAAAACTCCGAGAAACACGTTTAAGATGATACAAATATGCATTTGACGAACAATAAATATTTTAGTTAGGTGATATAAAACTATAACAAATAGACACATTAAGCAAGGAAGACTAAAGAAGACATTGTTAATAACGATAAAATAAGATAAAATTTGTATAAATATAAACGATGGTATAGCAGGGGATAGAGCCTAATAACATAAGAGGATCCATATAGATCCTACTTAGTGGAATAAAACTTGGTTGTTATTACTATTTTGGCTTTGTAGTTCTAGAGAAAATGTGCTTTAACATTTTTTAACCCAAAATAGTTGACGAGAGTAACAGTAGGGGCGACAATTTGTGTCATATTATATTAATTGTGCCCATAAATGGGTTGTGTCATTCAAGTCAATATAAAAAACTATATGGGATAATATAAAATTAATTTTATTATGTGTAAGATTAACTAAACATATAAGTCATTTGACAAAAGTTATTAATGTACTTAAAAGTGAATTATCTTGGTAAATGCCATTCGAATATTTGGGTCATGACGTCTCACTCTTGAGGTGTCTTTGTTAATTATGTTTTTGGGTTGTATTGGGTTATCTTGTGTTTTTAAGTTATGTTTAATATATTCAGCTCTAGTTAAAGGTTCCTTTCTGAGGGTATCTCTTCGTACATATCTAAGGGTGGGACCTACTAGGATAAAGTATTTGTATCATTCTAATTTTAGTAGAATTTGTTTATTTTTCCTTATGGAACATATTGATGTAAATGGGTAACAACTTCTATTCCACTTCCAGTTTCAATGAAAAATAGGATTTGAGCTTCTATTTATTCTGGCAAAATCAACAAAATATTCATTGTATATGGGCTTTTCCTAGTTTTTTATTCTTAAAATAGAACTATGAGTTTTTCAGCCAATTCATCTATTTCAACAAGTAAATGGAAGTTCTACCTTTCAATTGCTGGTCTTGGACCCAAATGTTCTCTGTATTAACATGGAGCTTATCTAGGAGATGTCAGGCAAAACTAGGGATTGTTCTGTTGTTGCTTTGAATAGTCGTATTATTCTGTGATTTTTTATTAAATGAACTGAATTTTTAGGGTAAATGATAAGCCAATGAAGCAATCAATCTAACATTTTCACCTTAAAAATCCTGTCTACAATATAGATAACAAGAAGTTAAGTTCAAATCATTTGGGGTTGGCTCTATTGATGACAATCCAATCATTTATTGAGGGATATATATCACAAGTAAGAAATACAAGTTAGATATATTGATTAAGGTAGTTTGGTTAAATAATTTTGAAGTAAAACAATATACTATTATTCATTTGTTTGTCTGGGTATGATTAGTATTATGGAAATTAAATTGGCATTTGTATTAGTATTTAAGTTGGTTTAGAGGTGCCTTCTCCCATAGCCATTTGCAATAAATACTTAAATAATTAAGTGGTTATTGAAGAAAAAATTATTATGAATTGGAGCACCTTTAGGTCAAATGTTTGCAAGATCCATTTTATCTATTATGCAGATGTTCAAACATGATTGGTCTGGGATGACTAGTGTACATGAAATAATACTATAGTTTCATCCAAATCTTTTTAGTATCTCTAATCTGGTCTTCGAACAATGGGGTTGTGGAAGTAGAAGGCTGCTCAATTGCTGTTCTGATATTTGTCATTAGGTCTTCAGCTTCCCTTGTTCTTCCTTTAGGCTTTCGTATGGATTTTTGAAGATCCTCAGGGTGCCTTTGCCTTCTTTTGGCCCTAAAGACATATTCTGTAGTTTAGAAATTAGCTCCTCAGGAATAGTGGTTGGAGAAATACCTCCTTTTGTTTGCTCAAGAAGGGTCTTTAAGTCCGTCTGGATATCCTTCAAGCGTTCAGCTATTTGAATTAATATGTGTATTGTTTTGCTTGAGGATAGTTGTATTTCCCGGGAGGGGGGATGAGAGGGGTGAGAAATTAAAATTGCTAGGGATTAGTTAGTAGCTTGAAATAGAAAAGATAAGGAACTTACTTCACAGACTTTTGCTACTTCAAACTATTACAATTTCTCCCCTGAGTAGAGCTCAAGTGTTGCTTGATGTCTCTGCAAAGGGGTGAGTTCCTTCTTATATAGAGGGAGGGAAGAGACGCTAGGTGCACTATGGGCCCCATCGTCACGTTCTCTTGTCGTCTCTTGATAAGAAGGAATCTTATGACGAGGCTTCTACCAGTATATGATAAGATATAAAGTGATGGCTTTACAACTCATAGCCGATCACTTTTGACTTTTAGTACAATAATGCACAACCTTTTGAGTCATCCCTCAATTATTGGCCTACTTTATAAAAAAAAAAAGGTAGATCCGCTATCTTAGCGGCCCCCCTAGTGCCAGTCCCACGGATATGGAGGGAGGTTAATGCAGGTACACAGGCCATAGGCGCATGACATTATTGGCCTACTTTATAGTATAGACAGGGGGTAGTGGCCGAGTCATTTGGTTCTTCACGGGTCCACCACTTCCGCAAAGTTCTCTAAAGTTGAAAGGAGTCTATCTGTCTGAAGGTGTCGTGTAATAGATTTGCAGCTGTTTCTAGTTGTTCATCTATTTGTTTAGTAGCAGGGTACCAGTCCGCCCACCAGTTGTCGGAGGTGCTCCTTCGCTGACACTCGGCTTTCTTTAGGCCATGTAGCAGCCTAAGCTGTGCTGCTTTAACTCGTGGAGTTGCAGGCCGATCCTTGTATAATCAGCAAGGGAGATTGAATGTTGTTGGAGGGACTGTAATAGTTGCTGGTATTGTCTAGCTAGGTTGATAGGGTCAGGAGGGCCTGGCCAATTGGGCTTGAATTTTCGTGTTGGGCTTTTCCTTGACTTCCTAGAGGGCTGGGGTTACTAGTTCTAACTTGTTGAGAGCTTCTTCTCCCGGCTATTCTGAAATAAGACAATTAATTAAACGAGATAAAGTATCAGCTAATAAATTGTCCTTGCCCTCAATATGCTCAAAGTGAATAGGTATCCTGATGCCGGTTATGTAATCGGTGAAGGCGAGCCATCTAACTCGCGAAGCTTGTTGTTGGCTGATTTGCCGAAGAAGCTAATTATAGCTTGGCAGTTAGTTCTAACAATCAACTCATCGTTGTCCAAATAATAAATCTGTAGAGTTGTTAGGGAGTTCATGACCGCATGTATTTCGGCGTCTATGGTTGACTTGATTGGGGAAAAATTGCCACTGGCATAAGCACAGATCTTCTCAGTGGACTTGGGGTCATACTTGCTTTTCTTCCATTTGCAAACCCCGCCCCATCCTTCTATACATCCGTCAACTTCAAGGATAATAAAGCATTTTTCCGGAGGGATTTCGAGGTCTGGCAACTGTTGAACTGCCTTCTTTATCTGCCTTACCAAATACCAGTCTTGTGAATTCATTCGCTTATCCCCAGTGGGGATGGTTTTAGCATATAGAGGACTTAATAATTTTCCCAGATTAGGGATATATGCCCTGCTGTAGTTAAGAAGGCCAAGCCAAGAGCGAAGTTGTTTTGTCTTCAGATCCTCCTCCTTGAAGTCCGAGATTTCGGAAATAATATGGGGTTGTAGTTTAATTTTTCTGTTCCCTAGAATTGCTCCCAAAAATTCAATTTCAGGGACTACTAGTTTCATTTTGGTTGGGCTCAGGATCAGTCCGTTTTGCTGACATATCTTTAGCATAGTCTTCAAGTGTTGGATATGCTCCTCTTCGGTTTGAGAGAAGACCAGGATGCCATCTATGTATACGGCAATAAATTTTTCTGTCCCACGGAAACAGTTATCCATCTTTATCTGAAAAATAGCCAGGGCATTCTTTAAACCGAATGACATAACTAGCCATTCATATAGGCCGTCCGGAACCCAGAACGTTGTCTATTCTACGGAGTCTGGATGCATGGCGACCTGGTGAAAGCCACTCTTTAGGTCAAACTTTAAATAAATGTTACTTTTACTGACCCTTTGTAGAATGATATTGATCCCCGGTAGGCTATACTGATATTTATTGGTTATATCATTTAGGTGCTTGTAATTAAAAACCATACATTCCTTCCCTTTTACTTCTCTTCCGGTTTTGGGGTCGATGGTTGTGCCTGAATTGACAATAATAGTCGTGGTTCAGTGCCTGGTGCCGGGCCTTATCACTCCCAATGCCAATAAGGCCTGTATATGTTTGGTGAAGGCTTTGTAGTGGAGTGAGATACTTTAATGGTCGATCTTCAATAGTAAAGTCTGGATTTTTAATGTCTAGCTGGCATAAAATTTTGTTCTTCGACCAGTGTAGAAGAGGATTCTCCCCAATATACCCTTGGTTCTTTAACTCTTGGAGCAGGGGCTCAAACTCCTTTTTTAGCCTTTGTGTTGATTGCCTTGCTGAGTAATATACCATTTCCTTGATCTGGATATATTCTTCTTCTTCTTCCAGGTCTAATTCTTCAATTGTTGTAGTTGTAGTTACGGAGGGTAAAGTATTGATAACAGTAAGGTTTTTGTAGAAAGTTACCACATTACCTTCTATCCATATTCCTCCATGTATGGCTCGTATAAGTTGCAGCCAATAATCATTTGAATTTTATCCCCTAACACAATTGGGAAGTTGTAGGTGTATGGGATTCGGAAAATATTTTCTTCGATGAACATGCGCCCTTGTTTCAGTTTCATCCGGGCCGTCTGTTGCGAATTGATCCCACTAAAGTGGACTAAGAAAGTATTGGCTTTAAGTGCTTCCTTTGGGGCTGAGTTCTGGTCTACGCAACATGTAGTCGCACCAGTATGGATTGCTTTTAGTGAGAACTTCCTTACTCCAGGGATTTCCATTTCTACTTGAAGGTTATACAACATATTCTTCACTAGTCTCGGCCCTTGTAGTTCTTGTGTTGCTGTAATGCGCTTAGTTGTTTCTTCATATAGCATGTTGGCGGCTTCAGTATCCTCAGCTTCTTCGCTTTCAATAATTATTCCTTTTCCTTTTTCCATGGTTGAGAAATTTTTTGTTAAATCCCTTTCGAGTAGCAGTTCTTCATATTGAGCTTTGTAGTATGCCACTTCTTTTCTTAATCTCTCAATTTTCCCGTTGCACCATGAGATGTAATATTGTTGTTCCTGCAATAATTTATTAGGGAAAAACGGAGCAGGGGCAGATGGTGTTATTGGTACCTCTTTTTGGAAATAATATGGGTTGCAGAGATTACATGCCGTCATGAGGCACTTAGGGTAATGAATCCTAGCCCTTTTTATTATAGTGCACCTGCAATATGTATATTGTTCCGGTTGAGGGGGGTAGGTGTCCTCGTTGAGATGCCAGTCATGTAGGCAATTGAATTGCTTATCAGTGACTTTGATTTGAGGGTGATACCCTCCATCCACCTGTCCTAGCATAAAAATATTTTCATTAATAGAGAGGGTTTGAATAGACCTGTATAGATCTTCAGTGCCCTTTTCTCCTTCAGATATACTGAAGATGACATCACTTTATGCTTCGTCCTCTTGGACTGATAAAATATCACAAGCATATGGGATATCGAGTTGCTCAAGTATTGCAACTCTCTTTATACTTCTTTTGTCATTAGGGCACTCTCTAGCGAAATGCCCTTCTTATCCGCAAAGATAGCACTTACACTTTTTATTCTTGACTAAATGCTTTCTCTTCTCGATTCTTGCGTGGGATTCATGTGGCTTTCCTTTATAAGTTTTACTTCGCCGAACACTATATTTCTTCTGCCTTGAACTTGGATTTTTGTAGTAGCTTGGTAGCGGGATTTGGCTACAGAAAGACAGATTCTTTAATGATCTCTTGAAGGCCACATCCTTGCATTCATTTTCTAGAAATTTGTAGACGAAGAGGATTCTTGGGATTACGCCTACAATTAGTCCAGCATATTTTTCTTCAAAGGCAGTTCAAGCAACACTTGAGCTCTACTCAGGGAGAAATTGTAATAGTTTGAAGTAGCGAAAGTTTGTGAAGTAAGTTCCTTATCTTTTCTATTTCAAGCTGCTAACTGATCCCTAGCAATTTTAATTTCTCACCCCTCTCATCCCCCTTGATATCAGAGCAAGGTTTTATTTATAGTGCTAGCTTAAACTACTAGGCTAAGGTATTCTCGGAAGAGCAATTTAGTGTAATTTTACCTTCATGTTAAGCTAGTCCTTACCTTACCTTCCAATTAGAAGAAGTTGTTGGTATTATGCAAACCAGCGAGAAGCAAAAGAACAAGTCCTTAACTTGATAAAAGGCAGGAGGCCATGTGAATCCAAGGGAACACTTGTGTGAGCTTACCTGGAGAGGAACTGCCCTAGTCCTAATTGTATGTCGGAAGTTTGGGAAAGGTCAATACAAGAGTGGTATAAGAACTCTAGAACGCCTAACCTAGAATACCTTAACCTTACATCATCATTTGAAATTTCCAATACCCAAATAGCCCATAACCTTGCAGTAATCCACGATAGAACTTGTCTGGCATCACGAGTACACCTCAAAAACTTTAAACAAATCCTTGAAAGGTGTGAAAGCCTAGAAAAAGAGGTTAGAAGCCTAAAAACAGCAGTAAGAAACTTGACCATACTCTATACCGAAAACAAATCTCTAACAAGGCAAGAAGTTTGTAGTCTAGTTGCAGCAATCTCAAGACAACCCGAACTCATGGAAAAGGAACCCCTCACACTAGTTGAAGGGCTAAACAAGAAGCTTGAACGAGTAGAGACTCTGCTCCGCCATCTCGAAGGGTGGACTGTTTCATGAGCAACTACGCCATCACCAGAAATACACAGTCATATCGAGAAGCAGTTCATGCAATATATTCCATAGAATCACCAGCCGTTGGCTTTGCGAAGCCAAGTGATTATCAGGGTCCGACATCAGGAAATACAACTATCCTCAAGCAAAACAATACACATATTAATTCAGATAGCTGAAAACTTGAAGGATATCCAGGCGGACTTAAAGACCCTTCTTGAGCAAACAAAAGGAGGTATTTCTCCAACCACTATTCCTGAGGAGCTAATTTCTAAACTACAGAATTTGTCTTTAGGGCCAAAAGAAGGCAAAGGCACCCTGAGGGTCTTCAAAAATCCATACGAAATCCTTAAGGAAGAACAAGAGAAGCTGAAGACCTAATGGCAAATATCAGAACAGCAATTGAGCAGCCTTCTACTTCCACAACCCCATTGTTTGAAGACCAGATTAGAGAATATCGAAGAAACCAAAGAAGGCTACACACCGCTCAACGAGCTGCTTGACGCCTGGGACGAAGGATTCCTCAGGCATCATCACCAGTACAAACACTGGAACAGCAGATAGAACCCTAACCTTAGCTCAGGCTCTCAATGCAAGAAAGAGCATCTATTGTCCCGGCCAAAGTTCTATATCATTCTAGAAGGGATAATGCACACCATAGGATTTATGTCCATAGATCTGAAGAACCCTTGTTGGTAACAGAAGGGCACCAAGTAGACCGAAGCTTCATCCAAGAAGAAAGCTTTAATCAGCTTCAAAGAAACAGGATGCAATACCTACACCTCAGTATTCTCCAAGTTCGCATCCAAACACTCCACCAGCAAGAGGAAGGGGTTATGGCTCTAATTGTATTTTGGGATAACCGTTGGCACGGTGACCAAGCAATCCTCGCCACCACGGAAGTTGACCTTACCAAAGGAAGCCAACTTGTTTATATTATTCTAGATATTATGCTTACTATTGGAGATTTCTACCGTAATATATAGGTTTCATTTCTGACAAGAGGATATGCACAGTGGAGGAATGGTGAAGCCAACCTCCTTATCACAAGAAGCATGGTCGGGAGGCTTTCCAACACTCCTAATATAGGCTTAGCTTACGACGTCCAGGGAATTGTTGATTTTCTTACCAGTCATGGGGTAAGAGCCCTCTCTGGAAGGCGCTACTCAATTGCAGCATTACAAGGACTGAACTAGTTCGTCAAACCAACAGAGGTCACATTACCTATGCAACCATCCGAGGTAAATACCAGAAACCTTTTGGATGGACGAGTATCTATTAGTTTCACTAACTATGGTGCAACATCTACAAGTCGCTTGCCTCATTATAATGATAAAGATGAGGAAATACAAAACGATGAAGAAGAAATTAAGTCTTTCCATACCCTAGCCGTGTTAATTGAACAACAACCGGGAGTGTTTGTATATGCAGAAGAAGAAAATAATCTGTAGGACGGGACATCTGCACCACCAGAAGAAGACTATCCATTTATTTTGGTATACTAGCTTTCTAAGACTGCCACCATGATAACCAGAAAATCTTCCGGTGCAGCTAGTTTTGATCTGGCGATTGACACATTCTATGTCATAGAGCCCAGAGGGCGAGCCCTAGCCTCAACAGGGCTTAGCCTGGAAATTCCCTGGGGAACATATGGACGAATCGCCACACAATCTAGTGCTGCTCTCAAATAAGGTCTTGATGTAGGAGTGGGAGTTATTGATTCTGACTACCGTGGTGAGATCAAAATTCTCCTATTTAATCATTCTGATGAATGAATTTATCTTAGATTGTGTGGCACAAATTATTTTCGAAAAAAAATTTGCCCAGATGTCTTTCCAGTCCCACGACTATCAGAAACTCAGAGAGGAACAGGTGGTTTCGGCTCGACAAGCAAAACACCCGCAATTTTTTATTAGTTACTGTCAAGAGAGGTTGTTGCAGTGCTTTGTGAGGAGGAACCTCCTCTGGATGATCTAGATGGCAACCATGTAGGAACTACAAGCCCATGGGCCTTTGTACACTGGCCCACGAATCTGTCCCTAGATACTTCAGAGCCTAAGGATGACTACCTTAAGCACATCCAGTATTTGACAGCCCATACTCAGCCAACACCTCACTCTGAGCCTGATGCACCTATATGGGGCACTTATGCAGACGACTCCGATTGGGTCAATCCCTTTGCATCAGAAGGTGGTGGGGGAAACCAGTTACTTGCCACCGGTTTTGAAATGGACTACCCAAATCTCAGAACACTGGTCCAAGACACCACTGGGAACCAAAGCCTAAGCCCGCAGCAAGTATATTCCACTAGCACAGTAATTTCTCCGTATAACCCACCATAAGATGCAGCTATGGAGCTACCTGGCTATCCTCCAGCCATAAGAGATGGGTCAGGGCCCTCTCAACCGGTACAACCCATGTTTGACAACCCAAGGGCAAAATTTCGAGGACTTAATAATGAAATGTGGGCGCTCCCCTCACCCCAGCAACAAGGAGGAGCTTTATTTATCATACCAGAACAATTGAGCCTATTTCATGACGTATTCTCCAGATGAGAATCTATTACCCTAAATCACGTCGCAACCCAAGGATTCACGGATCCAAGAGATAAAGTTGAATATATGGAAAATCTTCTCGGAGAAATTGAGAAGTTAATATGGATCCAATGGAGAATGACATACCCCACAGAGTATAAAGCCTTAGTAAACACGGCTGAGGGCAGGAGGGGTACTCAAAATGTTTTATCACAAATGAGGCGAGTATTCTCATCGGAGGACCCAACTCAAGGATCAATAGTTATCCAGGATGAGGCATACAGGGACCTTGAAAAATTATCATGTGAAAATATCAAAAATATTTTACAATACATGAACGACTACATGAGGCTTGCCTCTAAGACTAGAAGGTTATTCATAGGACTAGTACTCTCTGAAAAATTCTGGTTCAAAATGCCCGGAGATATAGGCAGCAGAATCAAAGCCGCCTTTGAAGAAAAATATGCTGGACTAACCGTAGGCGTAATCCCAAGAATCCTCTTCGCCTACAAATTTCTGGAAAATGAATGCAAGGATGCGGCTTTCAAGAGATCATTAAAGGATCTGTCTTTCTGTAGCCAAATCCCCCTACCAGGCTACTACAAAAATCCATGTTCAAGGCAGAAGAAATATGGTGTTCGGCGAAGTAAAACTTATGAAGGAAAGCCATATGTTTCCCACACAAGAATCGAGAAGAGAAAGCACTTAGTCAAAAATAAAAACTGTAAGTGCTGTCTTTGCGGACAAGAAGGCCACTTCGCTAGAGAGTGCCCTAACGACAAAAGAAGTATCAAGAGAGTTGGAATATTCGAGCAACTCGATATCCCAGATGATTGTGATATTTTATTAGTCTAAGAGGGCGAAGCACAAAGTGACGCTATCTTCAGTATATCTGAAGGAGAAAAGGGCACTGAAGATCTATACAGGTCTATTCAAACCCTCTCTATTAATGAAAATATTTTTATGCTAGGACAGGTGGATGGGGGGTATCACCCTCAAATCAAAGTCACTGATGAGCAATTCAACTGCCTACATGACTGACATCTCAACGAGGACACCTACCCCCCTCAACCGGAACAATGTACATGTTGCAGGCGCACTACAATAAAAAGGACTAGGATTCATTGCCCTAAGTGCCTCATAACGGCATGTAATTTCTGCGACCCATATTATTTCCAAAAGGAAGTACCAGTAGCACCATCTGCCCCTGCTCCGTTTTTCCCTAATAGATTATTGCAGGAACAACAATATTACATCTCATGGTGCAACGAGGAAATTGAGAGATTAGGAAAAGTAGCAGCATACTACAAAGCTCAATATGAAGAACTACTACTCGAAAGGGATTTAACAAAAGATTTCTCAACCATGGAAAAAGGAAAAGGAATAATTATTGAAAGTGAAGAAGCTAATACTGAAGCCGCCAACATGTTATATAAAGAAACAACTAAGCGCATTACAGCAGCATAAGAACTACAAGGGCCGAGACTAGTGAAGAATATGCTATATAACCTTCAAGTATAAATGGAAATCCCTAGAGTAAGGAAGTTCTCGCTAAAAGCAATCCTGGATACTGGTGCGACTACATGTTGCGTAGACCATAACTAAGTCCCAAAGGAAGCACTTGAAGCCAATACTTTCTTAGTCCACTTTAGTGGGATCAATTCGCAACAGACGGCCCGGATGAAACTGAAACAAGGGTGCATGTTCATCGGAGAAAATATTTTCCGAATCTCATACACCTACAGCTTCCCAATGATGTTAGGGGATAAAATTCAAATGATTATTGGCTGCAACTTATAGAGCCATACATGGAGGAATACGGATAGAAGGCAATGTGGTAACTTTCTACAAAAACCTTACTGTTATCAATACTTTACCCTCCGTAACTACAACTACAGCAATTGAAGAATTAGACCTGGAAGAAGAAGAATATATCCAGATCAAGGAAATGGTATATTATTTAACAGGGCAATCAACACAAAGGCTGAAAAAGGAGTTTGAGCCCCTGCTCTAGGAGTTAAAGAACCAAGGGTATATTGCGGAGAATCCTCTTCTACACTGGTTGAAGAACAAAATTTTATGTCAGCTGGACATTAAAAATCTAGACTTTACTATTGAAGATCGACCATAAAGTATCTCACTCTACTACAAAGAGAAGCCTTCATCAGGCCTTATTGGCATTAAGAGTGATAAGGCCCAGCACCAGCAGGCACCGAACCACGGCTATTATTGTCAATTTAGGCACAACCATCGACCCCAAAATCGGAAGAGAAGTAGAAGGGAAGGAACGTATGGTTTTTAATTACAAGCGCATGAATGATATAACCAATAAAGATCAGTATAGCCTACCGAGGATCAATACTATTCTACAAAAGGTCAGTAAAAGTAACATTTATTCAAAGTTTGACCTAAAGAGTGGCTTTCACCAGGTCGCCATGCATCCGGACTCCGTAGAATGGACAGCGTTCTGGGTTCCAGACGGCTTATATGAATGGCTAGTGATGCCATTCGGTTTAAAAAATGCCCCGGCTATTTTTCAAAGGAAGATGGATAATTGTTTCACTGTAGAGAATTTTGCCGAATTGATTGACCCATGAACATCCAAATACTGAGCTATGAGTGGGTGGACTGTGCTATAAAGTAGGCCAATAATTGAGCGATGATTCAAAAGGTTGTGCATTATTGTACTAAAAGTCAAAGGTAATCGACTATGAGTTGTAAAGCCATCACTTTATATCTTATCATATACTGGCAGAAGCCTCGTGATAAGATTCCTTCTTATCAAGATACATCAAGAGAACATGACGATGAGGCCCACAGGGCACCCGGTGTCTCTTCCCTCCCTCTATATAAGAAGGGAGTCACCCCTTTGCAGAGGCATCAAGCAACACTTGAGCTCTACTCGGGGGAGAAATTGTAATAGTTTGAAGTAGCGAAAGTCCGTGAAGTAAGTTCTTTATCTTTTCTATTTCAAGCTGCTAACTGATCCCTAGCAATTTTAATTTCTCATCCGGCTGCCCCACCCCCGGTATCAGAGCAAAGTTTTATTTATGGTGCTAGCTTAAACTACTAGATTAAGGTATTCTAGGTCATGCGTTCTAGAGTTCTTATACCACTCTTGTATTGACCTTTCCTAATATTGTGAAGAATATTTTACCAATGACAATAAAGTTTTTATTCCACTAAGTGAGGATTGGCTATATGAATCCTCCTACACTATTATGTTCGATCCCCTACTATATCATTATCTATATTTAAATGAATTTTATACTATTTTATTATTACTAACCCAAGTCTTTTTTAGTCTATCTTCCTCAATTAATGTATGTATTTGTCAAAATTTTACATTGCCTAATTGAGATCTTGATTGGTCTCACATCACTTAGTAGTAGTACACCGAAACTAAAATTAAAAATTTAGAGATTTATATTTTATTTCTCATTGCCTGAAAAAGAAGTAAACATCAAGTTATTTCAGGTTATTTAACACCTTAGAAATTCAAACCATTCAGCATTACTTTTTCATGATTAATCTATTCTCTGTTGATTTCTAATGCAGTATTTGTGGAAATGAATTTCCATGCTTTGAGATATCAGCAGTCAATGCTGACAAACCACCACTCTCTGTTGTTGAAATTAAAAGGCGGGTAGAACAATTTAGAAGAGAAGGTTTGTACTTGTTTTCTTGAGTTATTTTTGTACTACTATAGTTTTCTTGTGAAACATTTTTTCTAACATTGCTTATCTACAATCAATGATATATACATTTTGTAAGGTGCCTACTATGTTAATTGGTAAGGGTTTTTGTAGTTGTTGACAAGATCTTGAATTATTTCACATTTTCACCTATTGGTTTTGACTCCAATATACACTAAAAAAGTGATATCTAATTTTTTGCTTTATAAAATCATAGCATTATGTTGATTGTTATGATTCCAGTTTCAATTACGTGTCTTTTGTCTCATGCACAGATTTAAAAAATGTTATAATTTTTTTTAGAATAGGAACAAAGGTGGAGTTTTTGAAATTTGAAAGGGGTACATAGAATCTCCCATGGTTGGAATCTTGTGTTGTGTCAAATGCTAGGTCAAAATGCAATATTTTGGTAAATTACAAAACTTGATATGGATCCACCATTGCTAATTTTTGTTGTGCAACTCATGTTGCCTAGTATAGTTGGTCTGAACAGACATGGAATGGCCGGAACGAGCATTCTGACACAGGAATGCCTCACACCGTGTCAAATTTTCAATAAAATAATGTTGGTTGCTATGGGATGACGTTCTTAGGCATTGTAACGGTAAAATGGAACGGGACAGAAAGGCTTTGGTTTCTCGGCGTCTCTCGACCAACGTCTCTCGTCGCTACTCCTTATTGATTCGGAATGGAGGATGAATAGAGATTTAAGATTTTCCAACATCGAATAAGGAAAAGCAAGGATTTTCCGTGATATTTGGGGTTTTGGCTCCGTATAGAGGAAGAGGAAGGGTCAACATGAGATGAGGAAGATTGATTGCACGTGGAAAGAAAGGTTATGCGTATAAGGACAAATAGAATTAATTAGGAGGAAAAACAACGAAAATAAAAATAAGAAAAAGAAGAAAATTAGTATAAATAAAATTAAGATTTTTTTTAATGAAAATTAAAATAGGAAATAAAATATAAATAAAATTAAAGTTTCATAATATAATTATTAGTTAAAAATTGATTTATAAATTAATTTGTATTTATTATAATAATTATCTACTAATTTTTTATCAATAATCTTATTAAACTTATCATAAAATTAAAAAAAATAAAAATTCAAATGGTCAAAAATTTTATAAAAATATTTCATCAAAATAAATTTTAAATGATATTTTTAAATTTTTATTGATTAAAATAAAATAAATATTTACCATTATTTTTGAAATATTAATTTTTATTTATTATAATTGCTGATCAATTATTTTTGTTGATAGTTTTATCAAATCTTATCATTATGTTGTATTTAAAATAAAAATAATACTGTGACAAAATTTTGCAAGAAAATAAAAACCATAAAAACAAGATTATATAATATTTTTAATTTTTTAGATTATTGGCTATATTTTAAACAAAGAGAAAGAGGATAAAAGATATGTTACTTATTACAATCGTCATGATGAAACATTATTTATAAAGTCAATTATCGAATTTGGAACATCTTTCATCAACTCAATCAAGTGAATATCTATATGGACAATTTAATGCTAATTTATATCAACACCTATATATTGGAGATCAATTTAATCAATTTGATACTCATAGAGAATATAATGAAGATTTAGTTCCTCCCCGTCACTCTTTGTGGTATTAGCTCTGATAAGGTATAATTTTTATTATATTTTTCTCATTACGTTATTATTGTATGATAATTATATACTGATGTATTAATTTTTTATGGCTTCATGTATTTTATTTTTTATTACTAATATAATTTATACATTTATTAAAATATTTTATTAATTCTCTATGTTTTATTTTTTTATAAATTCGCATCGTGATTGTTCCATGAAATGATATTGAAATTGGAATGGTAGAGTCCGTGATGGCTGCTGCAACCGTTCTTGTGAATCCTGTTGCCTGGTATTGATTGGGGCACTCAATTTATGAGCACAAGTAATCTCATGCTTGTATCACATAATACAGTTGAAATCTATGATTCTACTACATTATCAAAACTTGATGCTAAACTGACTTGAAAAATCTTGTTGCATTTGAAATACAATGCTATGCTGGGATCAACATTGAATACCTAGTGGATCTAACACGAGTGATCTCGATTGTGTCATTTGTGTTGATTGTGCTGATGTAAATGATACTATGATGATACTCTATGCTTTCACACATGTCAAAATGAATTCAAGTGATATTTAGTATTTTTTGCAATTTATTTCTCTAATATTCTAATTCAATTTGTTATTTAATTGTCATGTTCTTTCTTTTAAAAGGAAAAAAGACGTGAAAGGGAAAAAAAATTATAGGAGTATAACTTATATAATTTTTTGGCA
Organism: Zingiber officinale; assembly: GCF_018446385.1. NCBI lineage: Eukaryota > Viridiplantae > Streptophyta > Magnoliopsida > Zingiberales > Zingiberaceae > Zingiber > Zingiber officinale. The sequence continues at coordinate 39,592,330 of NC_056005.1, read as the reverse complement.
AATGAAAGAACTTGAAACAACTTCTACATTATGACAACTCGAAGTAGCACTGTGCAACTTGTTAACATCTTCCACTAGTGAAGGAGCTTATTTGAGCTCTTCAATGACTTGGTACATCTCCGTAGAATCGTGACAATTCACAAAACAACTTCTTGAGGGTTTTTGTCATAATGTGAACAACTTCTTGAGAATAGCACAGGCTGCGTGTTTTCTTAGACTTGTGAACAATTTTGAAAGGGCCGAAGTCTTAAACATCTCCCATTAATTGAGTAAGAAGCTGTATAATAACTTCTATGCAGCTGCCTCTTCTTTTCCCCTCTTCTTCAACTCCATTCCGCCACTTTTAATAGTCTAATTCACCACCACTACCATGTAACTGTCTCATTCCGGCTGGCCGCTAAAACTCTAGTTCAGAACAAGATTTTAAACCGTGGAATATCCCAAAGTCTATTGGCTTAATATAATTCACATTCTTTCTTTAGATACTGGCAATCCTGCATCTTTCTTGTTGTAATCAACTAATATTTATTTCTCTTGTTACCCTTACCCAGGCAAGAATGTGATTATTTCAAACCAACCATACTTCTACAAGAAAGCACAACTGTTTCCTGGGAGCACCTTTGTAATTGGGGCTGACACTGCAGCGAGGCTTATTAATGTAAGAGTTTATAGTTGAACAAAGTATATTTATGAAGGTTTTTTTTTGGCTTATTCTTGTAATAATACTTGATGACCAAATATAATATAAGTAGCAGAATATCAAACAACAGTTAGGCTGGACTTCATACAGGTGTAAACAGTGCTCCTTGTGCAACTTATATCAAGAGCTATTGTAGATTGTTCCTAGTGTTGTTGTACCCTAAGTTAGTTTCCCTGACCATGCTCAACTATGTATATCAAGAGCCATTATACAGGTGTAACTGCTTTTTTTGGCTTGACATGACTCTCACAACGATCACATGATCTGTAATTCCTGTTCAGTGGGCATTAACTGTGTTGAAAGAAATAAACTTAAGATACACAGTAGTTCCACAAATATCGTTTTCAAAAGCAAAACATACTACATAGAAAATTCAAAGTGAAAACCCCAAACTGCATAAGTAACTATGACATGAATGCTTACATTATTGACAGTGTACATAGAAAAGCATGAGTGACAAAGTATATATGACTCCACCTGCATAATCAAAAGGACAAAAGAGCTAAAGAACCCAAAATTCTGAAGAGCTGCGACGTATATAAGTGCAGTCTCCTAGCTATGGTCAGACCTCAAGCATCAAATCATGAACACCTTTTTGTTATGGCCCTGTATATGCAATTAAATGAGAATCAAAAAGCAAAACTATATAGGTAAGCAACATGAGTGCAATGAGTGCAACAATAATATGCAACTACACAATAACAACTAGGCAAACACATGCAAGATCATTAAGAACAATATTATCATGAATGGCTACAATGCAACCTTAATTTTAGGCCTAAATTTCCTAGGTCTGCTATTACATAAGAGCTTAATTTACTATTTGGTCCACCCAAAAGTCCAAGAACCTCATTAGCAATTAGATCATTCAATGTTATGCTGTTTCATATGTCATGTTAAATGTGTATCAATATTCACAGCAATAAGGTCATACATCTTACAACAGATTGAATGCAATCAACTATCAGACTATAAGAAATTTTGACCCTGACCCAAGCATTGTTTCATTACACGTATCTTAGTGAAAATGAAATTGTTCAGGAAGCTACAACTGTAGTAGTAGTATGCAAGGTTCCAAGACTTTCAGCATTAATATGCCCAAGGTGCTTTCTTCACTTGAGGTCATTAGCAATGGCTTGTTGTTTTGATATACTTCAATGTAGAACATGGCAAAGTACACTAAGTGATAACTAGGAGAATGTCATCCTTAACTTTTTCTACAGTTAGGCAAAACAGAAGTTCCAATTTCAAATTAACCTTCTAACATCTGGACCGCTTAAAGAGTATTTTTTTTTAAAAAGCATTCTTAAATGGTGCTGACGTCCAGGATGGTTTCCTTTTACAACAAGGCTAATTTGAGCACATAGTAAGCATGTGTCTTTTTTTTTCTAGCCCAAATATTATAGTGGAGACTATAATAGAATGTTGGAGGTTCTTCTTGACTGCAAAAGTTTAGGGTGCACATTTCTAGTTGGTGGCCGCATGGTTGATGGAGTTTTCAAGGTATAAATCTCTTCCCTCTTTACTTAGTTATCATCATGTAAATTTGCTCCTAACACTAGATTATATAATGTTCTAGAGAATTTCCATCTATTTATTTACAATCATTCTCACTGTCACACTTTCAGATAAAAAGATGTTTCCACGTCTTGTAACTCTCTGTCATGTAGGATGACTAATAAGCACATAACTGTTTGAAAGTTTTGTAAGTTTTTTTTTCCACCGAAGTATTAGTTTAATTTCCAGGATAATGATTTTTAAAATCATTAGTGATTTAGTTTTTCAATGCTTTTGTTATCCGTCAATCATAAATAATACTTTTAGTTAAGAAACTAAGATTATTGACAAAATATATTTCGACCCAAGAAAATGGTTATAGTTTTAATTTACATGATAATTTGGGATATTTTTTAAGAACATTTAACTTTTTATTAATACGGCAATAGGAACTTGTGCATCTCAAGGGTAATCAATTTAGCTTCTCGTAAAATGCAGTCCTAATGATTACTATCATTCAGGTCCTTGAAGATTTTGCTATCCCTGAAGAGTTGAAGAGCATGTTTATCTCCATACCGCAGGATAAATTTCGTGTGGATGTTTCATCAACCGAAATAAGACAAAGTGGGAAAATCTGACCCACAGTTGTTTAGTTTGAGATCCAGCCATAAGTAGATTTGTGTTGAATATTATAGCAAAAAGGTGATTACGTTCACCCCAACTAACATGGACAATGTGAGATGCAACCACATCTTTATACAAACATACAAATGAAAAATGTCAAAAAGTGGAGCGGAATATCTTTACAAGGCTATTTGGTTTATTTTTATGAATTCTGTTTGAGACGGCCTTTCCATTAGCACAGGCATTCATGAAAAGAACTGATTATCTTACAGATTTTGCTGGACCAGGGGATAATATTCAGAGGATTTCCATGTTTTGGAGGCATTAGCAAATCCCTGGTGCTTCCTACAAGTCAACAACCAGGCTCTACTTTGAAGTCTATTTATGTTTGTTTTTTTGTCAAGGCTGGGTTAACTGATGATTTAGATCTTCCAGCGGAATGCGAGCAAGTCTTCTATTGGGCTGATGCCCCTTTAACCCATTTAGATCTTCCAGTCCATCACTATTATGATATGTTCTTTCCATTTTCACGGATGTCTCACTGTACTCCTTTTGCTCGATCGACCGTAGTTCACGTCTTCTTAGACCATGAGATGAGACTATGGCTGGGGAGTATAAACATGAGCGAGAGGAAAAGATTGTCAATTAAGTGGTACTTTTGCATGTTAGACATTTCATCTACTTGGTTCTGTAAAAATTTGATTGAGAATTTTGATCTCCCAGTGGATGTTTGCCTTCTTGGCAACCTATTTCATAATCAACCTTTTTTTTCCTTTTCCATCTTTGTTGATTCATTTTCTGAACTCCTTTTACATATCTCTGTATCTATGGAGAGACCGGTAACTGTGTTTCTAATCAAGTCACACTTGGTTGGGGTTACACGCACAAAGCATCTTTTTAAAAGGCATATTAGATATGCTTTGATAATGGGCTCAAGACTTGTGTGTTCTATCCTCAATCACTTGTCTTGACACTGATCTTACTTGCCCTTCATTATGAACTCTCAACCTTGCTACGTACCCTTCAATGAGATGGAGGCCGTGTTGGAGTTGTAGATTGCCATCATCGAGATCAAACTTCTTGGAGGTTTGTTTAGAGAGCCTTTGATAGAGTTGAGTCTTTGAGAGTCCATAAGTGTGCTAATTCTTCACGTCACAAATATGGACATTGTGCCCTCTTCGATTAGGAGGCAAAGTTACAACCCTTAAGATCTAGCTTTGAGGTCCCACTTCCTATAAAGAGTGAGCAAGACGTGAAGTTGGCATGCAAGTAGAGGCACCGTGCGATCAATGTTCCTCGAGAGCCAACATTGACTCAGGTGCTTTAAACCATTTGAGTTTGATAGGCATGCTATAATCCCTATGGGTGTCATGAACCCCGATGTGCCTAAAGTTTCTTTAATGGAGGCCCCTAGCCAAATGAAATGTTGTTGCCACATCTTTGTTTGCCGGTGTTGCAAAGTTTGATGCCAAGGTTGCGAAATATGAGGATACATGGAGCTCGAAAAGGCTTAGCTCACTAACACCATGGGCACACAACCTTCCCCATCTAAAGACGGGAAAGAATGCCATGAAGCAACTTCTAAGATGCCATTGCTAATGGATCATGTTGGGGAATCCTTGTGGTTGGCCTAGACATAGTTTAGCAATACAAGTTAAATTAGGTGTATATTTGATGTTGTTACATCAAGTGTGCCGTCAAGCTAGAATGGCTTTGGTCCTTGAGGAAGGAGACCCTGATCAAGGGGATGATTGAATTGATAATCTTAGTTAATCTTATTGATTATCTATGATAATCAAAGGGATGATTGAAAATATATAACAACGAGGAGTTTGGATCAGAGAGAAGTTGGATGAGCCCGAGAGCAAGAGGTGCTTAATGGACTTGAGAGCAAGAAACCCAAATCCAGGGCATGCTTGAAGTACTTGTGAGAGCAAGAGGCGCTCACTTTGTCTTGTCATTAGCACATTATATTTTTGAAATTCAAACTAACGATAAATTTTGATCGAGAAAACATTTTAAGCCCTTTATATATTTGCTTTATTCTCGTGAAATTTAATTATAATCTTAAACAATGAAACATATTGTTTAAGAATCATGATTTAGAAATAGACAAAACTAGAATTATAAGTTATGTTGTACTCCAATTGTTGAATTAATCCGGAGAAGCTTAACAAAGTCGATCTCATGAAAATCATCGACTCATTTTTGTACCAACTATTGAAGATCAATCACATTTATATCATTACGTATTCAGTTGGCAAAATTCGTATTGATTATGTTTACCTTGCATTCATAATCCAGACGGCAAAACTAGAGACTGATTCGTTTTCAGACTCGACAAACAACATTACTCCAGCTTTGAGAACGCTGAATTGCTGGAGTTAAATAATGCCCAAATTGCTTTTAAATTTTACATCATATTAAAAAGAAATCATTCTCATACGCACACGCTTAGAAATCGGCAGATTTCTATACTTGCAAAAAATCAATATCCACAAAGGAAAGTCCATCAAACATGATACAGCAAGAAATCTAAAAAGGATCGACTTGTTCTCTCCTCAAATAAACTGAATTGTAATTGTTGTATGCTGACACAGTTTGTCCTATGGAAATTTTTACTGAAGACATTACTTAAATTTAAACACGATCAGAGAAGGAAAAAAAAAACTAACTCTGCACGCCTGCTGATATGGTGAAAAATGCTGAGCCTAAGATAGAAATACAAAACAGTCAGTTGATTAATGTGAGTTTAATGATAGCAATACACAAAGTTAAATAGAGCTATCTTAGTTTTAATCCGGCAGTAGCAAGTTGCATTTTCTTTCACTTCAGTTGAAAAATAGATAGCTAATGGAATATAAATACTGAAGGCTGACAAATATGATTATTCAGCAAAGGTAAAAATGAAAAATTATATATTTCTGGGTGTTAAATTCTGACACAATTGAAGAGAGGTTTCACAAGCAAGACACTAGAACAAGTATCTTAGCTGACAATATGTAAAGACGAAAAAGGAAAGAAGCATTTATTATGAAATTTTCATGTTGTGTTCATTGAGTCTATTAATAGACACTTACTCAATATTTAGCTTGAAATCAACAGTGGTTTCACTAATGAAGAGAATAAACAATGGAGGTTTCTTGACTGAAAGCTGATTCTTAATCATTGTGGCGCTGAGAGTATAACAGAATTAATGACACCATTTTTCAGAAATTTCCACTAATTAGATTTTTGTTTAATCCTTCTATGATGAGATAACTCAACAAAATCTGCCTGTTAGTACACAACAATACTATCGCACAAACTAATGGCAGTAATTTTATGGAGAAATAAAACAGAACCAAACAATGTTGGATAGAATAAAAGCTCAATGTTATATAGCTTCAACAACTTCCAGCGAATGTTGATGGGAGAAACATTTCTTTGGAAGGAAGTTGTTAAAACAATGACTTGTTATAATTTTTTAACCAATGGCTTGTTACATGCCTTCTAATTAAGTCAGCCATACAAACTTGTGTCCAATGAGAAGAACATTAATTATGCATCATCTCTGAATATTGAAAGTGCTTCTAAATTTATCAACCACCGACCTGAAGTCAGAGACAGCTGGCATACCAGGATAATATTTGAATGCCAAAACATAGTAGTCTTTATCAACAAAACAAAATATTATAATTTTAATTTGTTAAAAATACACATTAATTGAGCCCTTCACGACATGCTTACTCATTCACACATGAAAATAGATACAATATTGTTATACATAGAATGAAGAACAGAAAAAGTAAGAAACCACTCCTTAATAATTTGGAATGGTGCCATGCAAATATACATTACCGACTAAGAATCTAAAGATTATTGCACCTGAAAGCCACAAATATGTATACAGACACTAGATAATAAAGAAGCATTATTCTCATTTAAATTCCTGAAAACAGATTATATAAGTTGCACTGACATAAAAAAAAGAATCACTCAACTTTGTTGAAACAGCAGAGATTGTATCTAATTTGAAGCTAAAACAAAACTTGTTTGTTAATCCTTGTAGACAATCTGTCTTTTTTAGAAAACAAAAATTACATATAACATTCAATAATATGATTCAAGAGATTAAACATGCAAATAAAAGAAGACTACATAGTAGCAATAGAAGGAAAAAAACCTAACAATGGAGGCAAGTAAATGCAAATCAACCATAGGTGAAGGCACAAACCTTTAGGAGAAACCAGACAGCCAAATTAGAGTAGGCAAACAACAATCACAAAAGAAAATCTTGGATTGCTGGTGTTTGTGGAACAATGTCTGCCGTAACATCCCCTCTCTGTCTATGTTTATGTCTCCTGTGTTGGCGGCTGCTCTTTATGGAGTGTCTAGAACTCTTCTCAATATCCTCATTCTTGAAATGACTCTCATATCTTTCCTTATGGGTTCTGTGTTGTCTACTCTTCCTAGAACTCGAGTTTCCATGTTCTAAAGTCACACTTTCAATTTGCTGAGAAATTAACTCACTATTATCAGATGCATCATTCTCTCTTCTTTTAGAAGATGTATCTAGTTTTCCAGATAACGATGGCTGACTTTCATTTTCTAAAAGAACCCCTCTGATTGCCTCAGATAACAAGTTGTCAGATTTCTTCACTGTAGTCAAATGAGAAGTTGAGGTGCCATCTCCTTCATCCAACCTTATCACCACAGGTCGTGGTTTTGTGGGCTTTGATTTTCTTGGAACAAGTGATGGGGTGGTAAGCTTCACAAGATCTTCAGTGGCATCCCCATGATCGACGGGCAAAAGAGGTTCATTAGCACGTGGATAATCATTCAATTCATCACCATCTCTCTGAGTGGAAAGATAGTATAACCCATGGCGTTTACGATGTTCAGCAAGCAAGGAACTAGGCTCAACTGCAAGTACAGAATCCTCCTTAGTCTCCTGTGGATTATAACTCTGAAGAGAAAATGATATTGAAGCGCTTGGAGTGAGATCATAGTCAGTCAAAATTTTTGAAAGATCAGAAAGATTTGCATTAAGATTCAGACCCTCTGGCACGGATACTCTCTTCTGAGCATTTGCAGATACTGGACCTAACTCTTCAGAAAACGCTGCTTCCAGAAGTTCTATAATTTCACTGAGCTCTTTATCACTTTTTAGTTCATGCGCCGCTTCAATATTCCAAAACTGAGTTTCTCTTAGAGTGAATAGCAGTCCCAGAACATTCCTAGCTCGTTCTTGAACCTCCACTTCCTCACACTCTGACAATGGTGCCACTGCAGTCTCTATCAAATTCATCAAATCGGAAATAGATTCACGTGTGAAATTTGTCTTCTTATCAATTAAATCTAAGAGGAGAACAGTATCAGCAGTTGTATCACCATGATCACCCTCAGAAACATTACTTTCAGTAGTTTTAAGGGGAACAGTATCAGATTGTTCGTCATTCTTCTCTGATCTTTGAGTTGAGCCTCCGACGGATAACAATTCAACAGCTTGTATTTGCTCAATGAAGGAAATAAAACAGAACGACATGACCTTAAATACAGATTGGATATAAACAGCTCTTATCAACGATGGCAGGAGATTAATCCTTGGTTGCAGCAGTGCCTCCACTAGCTCTACAGGGTTCCTAGAAAACTCAACATATTCACCGGAAACCCAAGCAGAAGCAGACAGCACCCTAAAGAGAAAAGGGTTTCCAAGAAGCGCAGGATCGATCAAAAGGTCACGAGCCACACGGACAAGCTCTGGCCTTGCATCTCTTACCCTCAATCCAATATCCACAAGCTGCCTCTCAATCTCTTCCCCTTTGGCACAATGTGGGTTCCTCACCATCTCCCCAAGGAGAGCAACATACCAATCGAAGTCCAAAATCAACTCATACAAATTTTTCCCACAGGTCACAAGCATCGCACCTATAATCTCATTTGCAAACTCTGGGTCGGACTTCATAGCATATTTGTTCAACAGATTGCAGATCTCCACAACATTGCTCTCGCACAGCATTCCCACAATGAGGTGCAATGACTCAACCCGAATGTTAGTATCAGGATCACTCAGCGATTTTATCACTGCTTCCCTACTTTCCTCCACCACCCACGGATGAGCTGATTCGAGCATAGACAGGGCTCGAAGGCCGAGGTACCGAAGATTAGGATCATCGTCAGATGACAAGAACTCTTTCACTTTATCCACGGCCAGCCGCACAGCTTCTTCATGGTCCGTGAGGCTGGAGAGGATGGTACGTATGCACTCAAAAACGAGTGATTTGGCATGTGAGCGGCGAAGAAGCTGGCAAATTGGATCGAGAATGCGGGAGGCTAGACGGGGTTCGAGGGGTGCAAGACGAGCAAAGATCTTGAGCACCTTGATGAGGACCCAGTTGTTGCGGGAGTCGACAAGGAGGCGGTAGAACTCGGGGGCAAGGGGAAGGTAAGGAAAGGGGTCAGGAGCCGCTAGGGCGAGTTCGCAGAAGGCACCGACAGCAGCCGAGACAGTCCGGGGATCTGAGGACGAGAGGCAATCTACAAGGGGCTTGAAAAGAACGGGGGCGACGTCGGGGCAGACGGCCAGGGTGCGGAGGGCAGTGGCCACGGCCTTGGCTCGGAGGGAACTGGAGGCGGCGGACTGGGAGGAGAGTAGCGGAAGGAGGTCGGATGCAAGGTGGCGACCGAGGTCAGGCGATGAGGCAAGGGCGAGGAGGTGGAGGGCGGAGGCGGCTAGCGCTGGGGGGTTGGCGGGGGAGGGGGCGAAGTGTTTGCGGAGCTGGTGGGTGGCAAGGGGAAGGAGTTCGGTGGAGGATGGATGGAAGGAGAGGGAGGCGGCGAGGTAGCCGATGCGAGCGTGAGGGAGGGAAGGAGAGGGGAGGAGCTCGAGGGCATGAAAAGCGGCCCAGGAGAGGTCAAGGTGGTGCAAGGAGGACAGGTAGGTGAGCTTCTGGAGGGATACCGATTTGGTGTCAAGGTCCGGCGAGCGGATCTCTCGGCGGATCTCGTCGAGGGCGCGGGATATAACCGTCTCCTCGGAGGCAGAAGAGGGGGAAGAGCGGAGGGCTCGTATGACGTCGTCGAGGGATCGCTGGAACAGGGTATCGACCAAGGAAGGAGAGGAGGTGGTGGTGATGGCGGCCGTTGCGGCCATGGAGGCGGCGGAGAAAGCAATGGGTTTGGAATTTGGGGCCTCACTGCGGCGTTCCGGCCGATAGATCTGATCCTGCGGGAAAATTTGCCAGTTTTCTTTTTCTTTCTTTTTTTTAATGAAAAATAATTAATCATCACTCACAGATTACATATATAATATAATATATTATATAAATACGTACAAATGAGTACTTCTATATATATAACAAGGGTTTAAAACTCATATAGGATATCTTTATATCAGTGATGTTTAAATTATCGGTAATTTATCAATTTATCAAAAGACGTACTAGGTTTAATATATTTATCAAAAAGTACATTATAATTTTATATTTATCAAAAGGTAGAATTTATCAAAATCAATTTCTAGATTACCCCTCTGGCTAACCTAGCAATTACCTTTTTCAAACACATTTTTCCAAGCATTCAAGCCGAAATTAGAATTGAAAAATAATTTGTGGTTCGGATGCACGTCTTCTCACCGTCTCTCTCCCTCCATCCCTATGTGTGGTGTTATAAACTTGAAAGAAAATAGTTGGCGGGATTGCAATAGACCAGTTAGGTTTATGACATAATTGCGTAAGAGTTGCTAGAGGAGACCAAGGACAAATTAAGTTAAGAACGTCAGCCGAGAAGGACAAACTTCTTGCAAGAGGGAAATTAGTAGAAGCATATATTTAAAGATTTAGACATGTATGTATTGATTTTTTTACTGTAAATTAGGGTAGTGAAGGTAAATAAAAATTACACTATTGGTGAGAAGGGTGGCAGCAAAAAGTGTTTTTATGGTTAATTTTGGTTGTGTGGGGAATAATATTCAACAACACCTGAATTATGATGTAATAGAAGACTTAATCGATTTAAGTCATGTTAATTTTTGACGTTGATAGTTAAGTTTGGCTAAAAATTGTTTATTTATGGTTTAGGGTTTAGTCAGTGGTGGTCCTAGTTTACAAGAAGTATCTGCTTCAAAAGGGGCCTGATATCTATGATATCAGGCCCACCTTGGGCCTGATATCGATAACGTATTATGTGGTTAAAACTTTGCTTTTACATCAGACCCTTCCTAGTTTGAGCAAAATTACAATTTAACTACAGAAATAGATTATATAGTTGCAAATTTACTAAAATAGTTTTGTAATTTATTTATCAGGGATGATCATATAACTAACGAAATTCTATCTGAGATATGGAATACTCTTGATGCAAATTCTAGCATTGGACATGCAGATAATGTAGGAGAAGTATCCTAAACAAATATTCCATCATCTTCACAGTATAGTTGTGTGCATAACACAAATAGAAATACAAGCAGTAATTTCACATTTGATCTAAATGAAGAAGCTAGTATTCAAGAAGATGAGGTTCTGAACCCGTGTGCAACACTTGTTGATTACTATGAGCCTACTTGGAGTGAGGAGGAAGGGTATTATAACCGAAATGGAGAGGAAATGTAATGCAATACAGATGTACAAGAATTCTTTGCTGATGATATGCAGATTGAACAATATGAAATATCTCAAGAGCAGTACAGTGACTTAGAGGAGGAGTTCCCAATAGCTGATGATCCATATATTCTAAATTCTCGATTGCTCCAAAGGCCAATTGAAGAGGCGACAGATCAGCATGAATTTTTTGTAGGACAGATATTTCCGTCTCGACAAGAGTTCAAGAATGAACTTGTGAAGCATGCCATGGTTAAACATATGAGATATAACCCAGTTAACACTCGGAAAAATAAAGTAAAAGCTGTCTGCTTCAATCAACCGTGTAAGTGGAGAGTAGTTGCTAGGGGAGATGTCGAGTTCATTGTTACGAAATATATAAAGGAACACCAATGTGGCACCATTAGGGAAAGTGTTGATCATCAAGCATGCTCTTCATCCTTTGTAGCTTCTTTTGTTGAAGATCAATTTCTTGCTAATGAACAATACAAGCCAAGTATGATTATAGCAGATATAAAACACAGGTTCGGAGTGACCATATCCTACAGAAAAGCTTACATAGCTCGAGAGAAAGCGATGGAGAAAGTTGTTGGAGATTATGATCAAGCATATAGAGATCTTCTACTATATCTGCGTGAGTTAAGAGTCAGGGATCCTGAAACCTATGTGGCACTACACAGGAATGGGGATAATCAGTTCCAACGCTGTTTTTGGGGTTTTGGAGCTTGTAGAAGAGTATTCAGGTTTTATCTTTGTAAATTAATTGGAATTGATGCCACACACCTAAGAGGCAAATATCCGGGTGTGTTGTTGATGGCTACATCAATAGATGCTAATGACAATGTCCTCCCAGTAGCCTTTGGAATCGCTGAAGTTGAATATGGGTCTGCATGGGAGTGATTTCTGGATCATACAAAGAGATTCTTTAATGTTGATCCAGAGTCAATGAGTATAGTATCAGATAGACATCGTGACATTATAGCAACAGTTAGGAAAGTCTACCCTACTGCCCATCATGCTTTTTGTTGCCACCACATGTCTTGCAATATGGTAACAGATATTGGCAGTAGGTCAGGTTTAGGGTTGTTTGGGACAGCTGCTCGAGCAAACACAACACTACAATATGATCTCATAATGCAGTCCATGCTTGAAAAACATCCAGATGCTCATAAGTGGCTTCAGAACATTGACCCTAAAAGATGGGCTAATGCATACTTTAGTGGCAGAAGGTACACAATGTTAACCACTAATTGTGTAGAGAGTTTAAATGTTTTGTTCAAGGAGACGCGTGAACTTCCGATAAACAGGTTAATTGATAATACCAGAAGAAAGGTAGCTCAATGGTTCTTTAACCGTAAGGAGAAAGCGTCGAAATGGTATGTTGCGTTGACACCTCATGCTACTAAAGAAATGCAATCAAGGAGGGAGAAAGCTAGACGATATAAAGTCCACCCCTACTCTCAATCCAAAATGGAAGTAGAGACATGGGGTGCTTCATACATTGTTGATTTGGAGAGAAAATATTGTAACTGTGGGGAGTGTCAAATTTCAGGATTGCCTTGCTCACATGCAAATGCCGTCATAATTCACAGGAACATGGATACACTCCTATATTGTGAGCATTATTTTCATTCACATAATTGGAAAACGACATACATGGATCGTATTTACCCCTGTCGAAGCAAGGAATTTTGGCCTAAGGGAGTCAACAACATTATAGTGTTATGTCCCCGTAGCCTTGTGCAGCCTGGTAGGCGAAAGAAGGCAAGGATCGAGTCGAAACATAATGGGAAGGTAAAAATCAAATGCAGCAGGTGCAAACAACTGGGCCATAATCGGAGGACCTGTAGAATGCCGCCAGCCCCTGGTTCTTGACTGAATTGTAAATTGTAGGAGTTGAGCCATATGTTTTGTATGAAGTACATAAATAGGTTTGTAAGAAAAACAGTTGTTAAAAGTGATATTTCTGTTATATAGGTTTATGGAGTAGTTAGTTTGTGTTACAGTGTTATGGTAGGTATGAGAAGTGATCACCTGCAAGGCAGAAATAATACTTCACACCAAATCTCCATTGTGTCAAATAAAAATGTGATACATTTTAATTCAATAGGAAGGGGTTCGTAATTTCAAAGTCACGTAAATATGTAGTGAAATATAGATGTGTTAAAACTCGCACAAAGGGATTGTAGTAATCCTTGCAAAATTAGATAGAACAGCAGTTCTCGGTCATTGAAATGGGGTATAGATATGTTTTTACACCAGATATACCATCTTCCCAGGTAGACCTTCACAGGGGACTTGATTTCATGTAAATCTAAGTAGGGGAGGGCCATTAGTGGGTTTTGGTCAAAATCCACTGATGGACCTTGACACCTCTGATTGAACCCATTTCAGTTCTAGTGGTATTCTGGAGTTGCAAGGACTCCAAATCTGCTGGCAAATCATTATTTAAATATCTATAAATGCTGGGAAAAAATAATATAAAATTAGCCTTTGTTGGGCCTAATATGCTTGGATATCAGGCCCAACGTAGGCCTGATATGAGGGCATATCAGGCCCAATGTGGGTCTGATATGAGTATCATTTAATAAAACATTATTCTATCTCCCCCTAATATAAACTCCAAACATTCTAACAGGGGCCTGATCAAAAAAATAAAATAAGATCAATTTTAAAAGTCACCTTCGATAGGGTTGAAAAGAAAAGTTGTGCACTATTTCGTGCTAACTGGCACGGAGCCATACCTTCTAATCCATGGTGTATAAATTATGTTTGACACCATATATACCATCTCCCCACCAATACCTTCACAGGGGACTTGATTTCATGTAAATCCAAGTAGGGGAGGGCCACCTAGACACCTCTGATTGGACCCATTTAAGCTCTAGTGGTATTCTGGAGTTGCAAGGACTCCAAATCTGCTGGCAAATCATTATTTAAATATCTATAGATGCTGGAAAAAAATAATATAAAATCAGCCTCCGTTGGGCCTGATATGCTTGGATATCAGGCCCAACGTAGGCCTGATATGAGTGCATATCAGACCCAACGTGGGCCTGATATAAGACCATATCAGGCCCAAAGTGGCCTTGGTATGGTATCCTTTCTTATAAATTTATACTATCTCCCCCATTCTATAAACTCAAAATGTGCTACCATGCTCCTTATGAAAAAAAATAAAAAATAAAATAAAATTAGAAGGTGCTACCATAGGGTTTAAGTGTATAGTATGACCATAAGTGGAATAAGTGGCAACTGGCACGGAGCCATACTTCCTAATCCATGGTGTATAAATTATGTTTGACACCATATATACCATCTCCCCACCAAGACCTTCACAGGGGACTTGATTTCATGTAAATCAAAGTAGGGGAGGACCATCAGTGGGTTTTGGTCAAAACCCACTGATGGACCTAAACATCTCTGATTGGACCCATTTCAGCTCTAGTGGTATTCTGGAGTTGCAAGGACTCCAAATCTGCTGGAAAATCATTATTTAAATATCTATAGGTTTTGGGAAAAAATTAAAATACAATCAGGCTCCGTTGGACCTGATATGAGTGCATATAAGGCCCAACGTGGGCCTGATATGAGACCATATCAGGCCCAAAGTGGCCTTGGTATGGTATCCTTTATTATAAATTTATACTATCTCCCCCTTTCTATAAATTCAAAATGTGCTACCATGCTACATATGAAAAAATAAAAAATAAAATAAAATTAGAAGGTGCTACCATAGGGTTTAAATCTATAGCATGGCCATAAGTGGAATAAGTGGCAACTGGCACGGAACCATACTTCCTAATCCATGGTATATAAATTATGTTTGACACCATATATACCATCTCCCCACCAAGACCTTCACAGGGGACTTGATTTCATATAAATCCAAGTAGGGGAGGGCCATCAGTGGGTTTTGGTCAAAATCCACTGATGGACCTAGACACCTCTGATTGGACCCATTTCAGCTCTAGTGGTATTCTGGAGTTGCAAGGACTCCAAATCTACTGGCAAATCATGATTTAAATATCTATAGGTGCTGAAAAAAAATAATATAAAATTAGCCTCCGTTGGGCCTGATATGCTTGGATATCAGGCCCAACGTGGGCCTGATATGAGTGCATATTAGGCCCAACGTGGGCCTGATATGAGACCATATCAGGCCCGACGTGGGCCTGATATGAGACCATATCAGGCCCAAAGTGGCCTTGGTATGGTATCCTTTCTTATAAATTTATACTATCTCCCCTTTTCTATAAACTCAAAATGTGCTACCATGCTCCATATGAAAAAATAAAAAATAAAATAAAATTAGAAGGTGCTACCATGGGGTTTAAGTCTATAGCATGGCCATAAGTGGAATAAGTGGCAACTGGCATGGAACCATACTTCCTAATCCATGGTATATAAATTATGTTTGACACCATATATACCATCTCCCCACCAAGACCTTCATAGGGGACTTGATTTCATGTAAATCCAAGTAGGGGAGGGCCATCAGTGGGTTTTGGTCAAAACCCACTGATGGACCTAGACACCTCTGATTGGACCCATTTCAGCTCTAGTGGTATTCTGGAGTTGCAAGGACTCCAAATCTGCTGGCAAATCATGATTTAAATATCTATAGGTGCTGGAAAAAAATAATATAAAATCAGCCTCCGTTGGGCCTATTATGCTTGGATATCAGGCCCAACGTAGGCCTGATATGAGTGCATATCATGCCCAACGTGGGCCTGATATGAGTGCATATCAGGCCCAACGTGGGCCTGATATGAGACCATATCAGGCCCAAAGTGGCATTGGTATTGTATCCTTTCTTATAAATTTATACTATCTCCCCCTTTCTATAAACTCAAAATGTGCTACCATGCTCCTTATGAAAAATTAAAATTAAAATAAAATTAGAAGGTGCTACCATAGGGTTTAAGTCTATAGTATGGCCATAAGTGGAATAAGTGGCAACTAGCACGGTGCCATACTTCCTAAGCTATGGTATATAAATTATGTTTGACACCATATACATCATCTCCCCACCAAGACCTTCACAGGGGACTTGATTTCATGTAAATCGAAGTAGGGGAGGGCCATCAGTGGGTTTTGGTCAAAACCCACTGATGGACCTAGACACCTCTGATTGGACCCATTTAAGCTCTAGTGGTATTCTGGAGTTGCAAGGACTCCAAATCTGGTGGCAAATCATTATTTAAATATCTATTGGTTCTGGAAAAAAATAATATAAAGTCAGCCTCCGTTGGGCCCGATATGCTTGGATATCAGGCCCAACGTAGGCCTGATATGAGTGCATATCAGGCCCAACGTGGGCCTGATATGAGTGTATTTCAGGCCCAACGTGGGCCTGATATGAGACCATATCAGGCCCAAAGTGGCCTTGGTATGGTATCATTTTTTATAAATTTATACTATCTTCCCCATTCTATAAACTCAAAATGTGCTACCATGCTCCTTATGAAAAAATAAAAAATAAAATAAAATTAGAAGGTGCTACCATAGGGTTTAAGTCTATAGCTTGGCCATAAGTGGAATAAGTGGCAACTGGCACGGAGCCATACTTCCTAATCCATGGTATATAAATTATGTTTGACACCATATATACCATCTCCCCACCAAGACCTTCATAGGGTACTTGATTTCATGTAAATCCAAGTAGGGGAGGGCCATCAGTGGGTTTTGGTCAAAATCCACTAATGGACCTAGACACCTCTGATTGGACTAATTTCAGCTCTAGTGGTATTCTAGAGTTGCAAGGACTCCAAATATGCTGGCAAATCATTATTTAAATATTTATAGGTGCTGGAAAAAAATAATATAAAATCAGCCTCCGTTGGGCCATATATGCTTGGATATCAGGCCCAACGTGGGCCTGATATGAGTGCATATCAGGCCCATCGTGGGCCTGATATGAGACCATATCAGGCCCAAAGTGGCCTTGGTATGGTATCCTTTCTTATAAATTTATACTATCTCCCCCTTTCTATAAACTCAAAATGTGCTACCATGCTCCTTATGATAAAATAAAAATAAAATAAAATTAGAAGGTGCTACCATAGGGTTTAAGTCTATAGCATGTCCATAAGTGAAATAAGTGGCAACTGGCACGGAGCCATACTTCATAATCCATGGTGTATAAATTATGTTTGACACCATATATACCATCTCCCCACCAAGACCTTCACAGGGGACTTGATTTCATGTAAATCCAAGTAGGGGAGGGCCATCAATGGGTTTTGGTCAAAACCCACTGATGGACCTAGACACCTCTGATTGGACCCATTTCAGCTCTAGTGGTATTCTGGAGTTGCAAGGACTCCAAATTTGCTGGCAAATCATTATTTAAATATTTATATGTGCTGGAAAAAAATAATATAAAATTAGCCTCCGTTGGCCCTGATATGAGTATCATATCATAAAGCATTATTCTATCTCCCCCTAATATAAACTCCAAACATTCTAACAGGGGCCTGATCAAAAAAATGAAATAAGATCATTTTTAAAATTCACCTTCCATAGGGTTGAAAAGAAAAGCGGTGCACTGTTCCGTGCCAACTGCCACGGAGCAATACCTTATTAGAAAAGGGGTATAAAGAAGGTATTGATTAACCATAAATTTAATTTACAGTAAATTGATTCACCATAAATTTAATTTACACAAACAGTAAATCATTACTAGAATACAATATTACAATTGTTCACTATTTCTATAGTTTAAAGTTTTGTCAGACATGATTTTATGTCCACGTCTAAATCTATAAGCTCTCATATCAGCTTGTACAAAGTCTGTAGATCTTCGGAACATCAAACTCTCTGCATAGCACATTATAAAAAAATCACAATCCAACCTACAAAACAAAAGCACAATCCATCATAAAAAAGCCAAATCAAATTATTATGGAACATACACAAATACTTACGATTTGCTTTGTGTGGGGCCAATAACTTGCATCGTTTTATACTCTCTCCCGGAGAATGGTGCTAAACCTTTATGCCATCTGTGATAGTATGACCAGTTTAGCTCCTTAAAAAACAACACCTACAAATATCAAACCACAGTAATTAATACATAAATAATGATTATTGGATATAAGAAATTTGTTACTTACAGTTTGATTAAAACCAGAAGTGTAATTTTCTGTGGTGCCAAGAGAGTTATAATGAATTATTTGACGTTCCTCCAGGTCCATGACCATTAGATGCCAATGATCATCTTGGTTATGTAGAGGAAAAAAAATATATCTAATGTCCTTGTCGTCATCAGTTTTTGCAGTTTGTTTCAATGCATCCACGTGCATCATTCCGAACAAGTCCTATGCAAATAATAGAGCTATTTAGGTGACTGCATCCAATATATATTGTAAACAATTTACAATGAGATAAGGGACATACTCGGAATCCAACCCCACAAAATATGGATGGGTGGTATGGTGAGTTAGAGTGTTTGGCTTCATTAGCAAGAATATTCCAATAAACATTTATGCAATCCCTATTGGTATATTGCGTCCAATCAAATATTGTCATAAAAGATTGCATATCTAAAGAGAAATTATCATTTGTCCATATTGGTTGCACCGTCACCCTACACACAAGGATACATTCAATGGTATTTAATAAATTAAAAATATAAAAATATCATTAAACTCCAATAATAATCCTTCGTTGACATGTGGGTTAAGTATTTAGGTTGGCAACTACGTTACCTTAACTGACTGAGCTTCAATAATGCATCGGCTATCACATCATCTTGACTCTTTTTAAAAAATGTCTTCGCTTGCTGAGATAATTAAAATAATACTATGTCATTAAGGATTATAAAATAACAACTTACCTACTCTCGACCGTACCTTCAATATTTTGGTTTTGACCTTGTTAAGTTCATGACATTGTGTTTCTAGCTGTGATGAACTTGTATTTTCTGTCTTTGATGGTGCAGGAGCATCTGGTTCGACAGTAAGAACAAGCTGTTTGCCTTTTTTTTGGTGCATTCGGATATCAAACTTCTCTGGGTTCTCTTTCTTTTGGGGCCTACCCGAAAATTAGTTGGAATTATAGGCAGATTAGGGTCTATGCCTTTTGATGCAGGGTCTATGCCTTCTGATGCTCTTGGCTCTCCTGATATGCTTTGTATGACTTGTTGGAGCTCTTTAATCTTATTTTCGGCATCAGCGATGATTTTGTCTTTTACATTTAAAATTCTGTTATTCACGTTAGAATTTATAGTGTCAGCCTTGGTGCCACTCGTATCCCGTTCCTTACGCAGTTCACTTATTTGTTGATCCTTTTCTTTAAGCATAGATTCCATATCAGCAATCACAATATCCTTTACTGCTACTAGACTATCCTTTTCTTCTATCACCGTTGCCAGGTTTTTATTAGCTTCCTCCAAACTTTGAGAAGCTTTATGTAATTCTTGCTTAAAACTCTCAATTTTGTTATCCTTTTCCTTGCACAAAATACAATCTACTGTATCATCACACTGCAGTAGACCTTCTTCGGCTTGATGTAAAGATCCTTGGCCAACCAACTCAAGATACTCAGTTGGCTGAGGCCGGTTTGGTAGTAAATCCAACTCTGATTCTGTCGGAATTAAATCTACTAAAATTTTATCTGCAGTTACACGGTCTATCATTTTTTTTACTGTGTCAATATGATAGTTAGGCCACCTCCATCATAGTATTCTTGGCAATTTTTCTGGATGGTCTAGATCAATAATACTGATGTGCTCACACACCCATACCTACAATATGATTATAAAAATAATTCATAATCTTTACAAATATCGTGATATATATGTAATCGAACTTACAACTAAAATATTTGGAAATCCCTTGAGCAAGGGGGCCTTGGGCGTTGCATCAGCAACATGTGGTTTTGGTCTTAATGTAAGCTCCAAGCCAATGGAGTCTAATTGTTGAACCATGAAACTGTATACTGCATTACACCAGTTAAACCTAGCTAAGTTGTCAAAATCATCTACACAGTCAATTAGGGAGAGCACAGGTATTCTGAGAACACTGCTACTCCCACAAAACCGAACAGTTGTAAAAAAATACAAGATATACAGTTGACAATACAGCTTGTCATTTGATCTCGACTTCCTAATCAGTTTCTCTAAATGTCTGGCAGAACAATCCGATTCTCGAAAAAACTCCATGTACAGTGCGCTTGAAGCCTCATTTAAATCGAGACGAACTATATCTCCATTGTCGGGTAGGCCAAGAATCAGTCTCACATCTACCTTTGTAAAATTGAGCTTCTTCCCATGGAAGATAAAGTTTTTTTCCTCATGATCCCAGTTATCAAACATATTTTGTACCTGAGCTCTTACAAAAGAACTATCAGGGAGGTCGAGGATCCACGAAAAAGGTGTGCCTCGAATCTTCTGTTCTTGTTCTGCAGTCGGGTTAACAGAAGAGATAAACTTTCTGAAGTGGCAAATGGTACTTTTCCAGTTCATTCTTTTAGTTCTTCCTCTGTTGACATAACTTTGATAATTTGGTCGATCAACACTCACACTTGTCGAGGCTTCTTTTGTTGCCATTGCGATCCTAGCTACCGTATAACCACACCCAGAAAAACAACTCTTAGTTCCCGTAATAACGACTACGCTCTTATTCTAACACACCCACACAAACCCTAGGTCAAACGGTTATAGAAAGCATAACTAAATGAGCAACCGACCTACGTACGAAAATGATTCTTGAACGCCGGTGAAGGTAGAGTCACGCCTCGACCGGAGCTGCGTAGAATGGCTTCGAGAAGAAGATGACGACCGAAGCAGGAGAGTGTGCGCTTTTGCAGATTAAAACTTGGGCCTGATATCCCATTATTTTATTTTAAATTTAATCGACTCGATTTATGTGTAAGATTATTTATTATTATTTTGAAATAATACTCTTTAATATCAGGACCCAAGTTGGGCCTGATATGTACTCATATCAGGCCCACGTTGGGCCTGATATCCAAGCATATCAGGCCCAACAGTGGCTGATTTTATATTATTTTTTCCCAGCACCTATCGATATTTAAATAATGATTTGCCAGCATATTTGGAGTCCTTACAACTCCAGAATACCACTAGAGCTGAAATGGGTCCAATCAGAGGTGTCTAGGTCCATCAGTAGGTTTTGACCAAAACCAACTGATGGCCCTCCCCTACTTGGATTTACATGAAATCAAGTCCCCTGTGAAGGTCTTGGAGGGGAGATGGTATATATGGTGTCAAACATAATTTATACACCATGGATTAGGACGTATGACTCCGTGCCAGTTGCCACTTATTCCACTTATGGCCATGCTATAGACTTAAACCCCATGGTAGCACTTTCTAATTTTATTTTATTTTTTATTTTTTCATAAGGAGCATGGTAGCACATTTTGAGTTTATAGAAAGGGGGAGATAGTATAAATTTATAAGAAAGAATACCATACCAATGCCACTTTGGGCTTGATATGGTCTCATATCAGGCCCATGTTGGGCCTGATATGCACTCATATCAGGCCCACATTGTGTAGCAACCACCCTTCTTACCACTACTACACTCTAAGGATGACCGTTACTTATCTACTAACTCTACTTAACCGGTATAATTAAAATCCTCGAAGAAACCCTACCGAAAAATTTCGACAGAGTCTCCCCTGTACCGGTGACCATAATCATTAATACATGACATATACACAGCCACAAGCGGCTGGAACACATATCAATCAACCACTCAGTATAATAAATCCAAAATAAAGGAAACAATACCACAACTCATCACACCATATCACAATTCTTCTACTATGTCCTAATCACATCAAAATAGCAAATGTTATCTCAAATACTCCTAACATAGCAAAAGACAATGGAGACTAAAATAAAACTTCTTTACTAGTCCCAAGGCTTCCATAGTCCTGACATCACACATCCTTCAAACACCTCCTTGTCGCCTTCCTTTCTATATCTTTTCCTTTCCTGTATCTGCAGTAGGAGGAAATGCAGTCTATAAGCATAAAGCTTAGTGAGCGCTATCTACTCACAAAAACTCGATATGCATGTATACAAATAAAAACATGCTAAAACTGAATGCTAACATGTAAAGCTACTCATGCTCATAAATAGCAAAGAAATCAACTAACAGAAAAGCTAACATGTATAACTACTCATGCTCATAAATAGCAAAGACAGCGTACTAACTGATATACTAAACATGTGTAGCTAATCATGCTCATAAACTAATAAAGAAAGCAAACTAACTGCAATGCTAACATATAAAGCTAAACATGCTCATCAACTAGCAAATAAATAACATGTAAGAAACTAAACATGTAAAAGTTGCTAGCATAAAAGAAAGCTAAACTTGCTGATCTTTAAAACAAAGTGAAACTTACTTCATTTACTCTAAATTTATTCTTTTATTTCACTTGTTTAAAATTTATACTTTAATACTTGAAAATAATAATCAACTTCTCTTGGGCCCGACATTGTACCACTTTACGCGCATTCTTAATAAGAATCGAGGTAGATAATCCCGAAACTACTAAGATACTTCTAGGCCTTGTGCCTAGGGGCAACTTGGAGCCCATCCCTTGGACCTTGTGTCCGGTACATGCCCTTTAAAAGTAAAATACTTATTATCTTATTTACTTCTTCTTTAAATGCCTTGGTATTTTAATAGCATCTTGTGTGCCAAAATCCCTAAAGTCTTGACTTTGGGATTCACTTAAGGCCTTGGCCTTTTCTTTCTTTTCTTTATCTTTCTTATACTTTTCTTCATCTTTCTTATACTTTTCTTAAACCCAAAATACTGTTAGGGTATTTTCCATATGCATCTATGAGTGACAGTAACTAGGTAACACACAATCATGCATATTGAAATAGCAAAGAAACCTAAATCTATACTTTGCCTCAAACTAATCACCTCAAGCTAGTATACAAAAAGAAATCTAGAACCTTAATGCTTTAAAAGAAAGGTTGCTCATGTTATTCTAATAGCAAATGAGAAATACTTTTCGTGCTCTACTAATAGCATAAATGAAAGCTGCATTTGCTAAAGAACTAAACTAAATCTGCACTTAATGAAATCTGCATTTAATGAAAGAAATCTGCACTTAAAATTCTGCACGCTAAGCTAACAGAATTCTGCTCTATAAGCTCTAAGATTGCCTCGGCAATTAAACAGTGAGCCAAAGTGTATAGTAGCTCCAAAGGTTGTTCACACTTAGTAATTCAACACAAAACTAAAGCTAGTTAAGGTCACAAACAACCTAAAAACTGAAACTATTTCATACTTTAGGAACCTAAAGATTGAGACTAATTGTTCATAACACATGCACCCAAACTAAATCTGAAACCTAATACATAAAACCGAATCTGATATGAAATTCAGTCTACTAATTTTATAATGGCAGAACCTCAATTCAAATCATCTTTAGTCTCAATTCAAAGGATTCGGTGCATGATTAGCATCTAGAACTTGTAATACAAAACCGTATGCTTACAGGATAAGGAATCAATTCACATAACAGTCATCAACAAAAAAAGTAGACAACTCAATTTCCTTGGCAATTTTCAACTTTCCAAAAACCAACTCAAGCTAAAACCTACTGGGATTTTCAAACTATGTAAAGCTTGGAATTTCTCTTAAACTTCTAACACTTCAATACTAAGGTAAAAATTAACAGAACGTGGCTGATAATATCTATGGAATTCCTTCTAATATGAACAGCAATTCATAAACAGATGCAAGCTAATATAGCATGGCAATTGATACTGAAAGAAATACCATTCTAAGGAACTAAAACTCCATTACCCGAAGCTAACATAACATTGTAGCTTGATATTAAATGAAATCTTCTACTGTAATAAAATCCAACACTAAAATATTCATAAAACTAATCTCATTAACAGTAGCTTGACAGTTCATTCACAGTTTCTAACCATACTTGTGCTGTTTTGAAACACATCTCAACCTCAACATAAGCATATCATTCCTCATATTAGGGATTTACCAATCACCTCTAACACCTTTGGCTGTCTTTTCCCATGCAAAACATACAAACCATCCCCTGCCTATTGTAGACACAAAAGAATACTAGAAGCTTTAAGAGAATTTGCACTGTTTCAATTGTTGCTCACGCCTACCACAACACTAAGAAGCTAGAGGATAAATGAGAAATCCAACTATCTGCTTGGAATAAAAAGGCAATTCGGGTTTGTACAGCAGCAAAAGAAAACGAAAGGGAAAATATAAGCATAAATTCTGAATTCTGCTACAACCATATGCCTATCAAACTTGAACTTTACCATTCATAATCCTTCTTTGAAACCCACTAAGAACCATTACTAATCAGAGAACCAGAACATCAACAGATTGAAAATCCTTCCAGAGTAATAATTGCGAAGAAGCAAAACCTATTAAAATTCCTCTCTTGACCCTATGAAAACTCTCGGCAACGACATGGCAGCAAACAAAATCCCTAAATTAAGCAACAAGGTCCAAAGAAATTAGGCACAAGCTAAACAACAAAACCCTTTTCCCTTTTCTTTGAAGCACACGGCAACAAACAGATCCAAAAGCTGAAACGCAAGAAAATTCAAGCAAAGCTTCGGAAACAAAGAAAATAACAAGAAATAAATCTCGGAGCTATCCTACTGCAGGTGAGTAGCAACTCACCTTCGTTTTCTTGGACTTACAACCGAGAAAGAGAGGTTCTAGGGTTTCGGAGAGATGAAGATCCCCGGCGGCTTCTTTGCATCCGCGTGCTCTCCACGGCGAGGTGGTCACGCACGGGTGAAGACCGGCCAGAAAACGATGCTCGTCGGCCGCCGGAGACGTGCCCTAAGTCGTCTTCGTCGCCGTTCGTGAGGGAGAGGAGGAATTATGAGAGAAATTTTTAGGTTTTAGGAAAAGGATTTAAAACTTATACTCAAGGTTATTTTCGTTTCCAACTATAGCTTAAGTGGAATTTTTCTCCTTCTTTAATAACAAATGATCGCTAGCAGAGTTGGTTGGCTGTGTTCCGCTTAAAACTTTGCTGCAGTCGGAGGTCTTCGGGTCGAGCCTCGGCTCGGCCCTTTTTTTCTGCACCCTTTTATTTCTCTTATCTATAACTACTACTTAAATTTATTTTGTTCTCTATTTGTTCACAAAACAGCCACGGAATAGCTGGTTAGCCGGTTTTAACCGAAGCCAGAAATCACGGCTTCAATTCCTCAGCCGCGCACTTTTATTTCCAATTTATTTTACTGTTCCTAACTACTACTTAAATATATATCGCTCCATATATGATTAACAAATCGAGCGCAGCTCGGTTGGTTGGGCCGGTTTTGCTTGGGTCCGGGGTGCTGGGTTCGAAACCCAGCTTCTACAACCCTTTTCTTTTTCTTTTTTATTTTAGTTTATTTTTAAAACTTATTCTCCTTGGTAAAAATACCAAACGAACTCCAAAAATTGCATAAAAATACTCTAAAAATTTCTAAAAATCTCTAGAATTTTTCTATAGCATTTCTAAATATTTTTGAATTATTTTTGGGGCTCAAAATGAGGAAATTTGGGTTGTTACACATTGGGCCTGATATCCACTCATATCAGGCTCACGTTGGGCCTGATATTCATGCATATCAGGCCCAACGGAGGCTGATTATATTTTAATTTTTTTCCAGCACCTATAGATATTTAAATAATGATTTGCCACCAGATTTGGAGTCCTTGCAACTCCATAATACCACTAGAACTGAAATGGGTCCAATCAGAGGTGTCTAGGTCCATAAGTGGGTTTTGACCAAAACCCACTGATGGCCCTCCTCTACTTGGATTTATATGAAATCAAGTCCCCTGTGAAGGTCTTGGTAGGGAGATGATATATATGGGGTCAAACATAATTTATACACTAAGGATTAGGACGTATGGCTCCGTGCCAGTTGCCACTTATTCCACTTATGGCCATGCTATAGACTTAAACCCTATGGTAACACCTTCTAATTTTATTTTATTTTTTATTTTTTCATAAGGAGCATGGTAGCACATTTTGAGTTAATAGAAAGGGGGAGATAGTATAAATTTATAAGAAAGGATACCATACCAAGGCCACTTTGGGCTTGATATGGTCTCATATCAGGCCCACGTTGGGCCTGATATGCACTCATTTCAGGCCCAACGGAGGCTGATTGTATTTTAATTTTTTCTCAGTACCTATAGATATTTAAATAATAATTTTCCACCAGATTTGGAGTCCTTGCAATTCCATAATACCACTAGAACTGAAATGGGTCTAATCAGAGGTGTCTAGGTCCATCAGTGGGTTTTGACCAAAACCTACTGATGGCCCTCCCGTACTTGGATTTACATGAAATCAAGTCCCCTGTGAAGGTCTTGGTGGGGAGATGGTATATATGGTGTCAAACATAATTTATACACCATGGATTAGGACGTATGGCTCTGTGCCAGTTGCCACTTATTCCACTTATGGCCATGCTATAGACTTAAACCCTATGGTAGCACCTTCTAATTTTATTTTATTTTTTATTTTTTCATAAGGAGCATGATAGCTCATTTTGAGTTTATAGAAAGGGGGAGATAGTATAAATTTATAAGAAAGGATACCATACCAAGGCCACTTTGGGCCTGATATGCACTCATATCAGGCCCACGTTGGGCTTGATATCCAAGCATATCAGGCCCAACGGTGGCTAATTTTATATTGTTTATCCCAGCACCTATCGATATTTAAATAATGATTTGCCAGCATATTTGGAGTCCTTACAACTCCAGAATACCACTAGAGCTGAAATGGGTCCAATCAGAGGTGTCTAGGTCCATCAGTGGATTTTGACTAAAACCCACTGATGGCCCTCCCCTACTTGGATTTACATGAAATCAAGTCCCCTGTGAAGGTCTTGGTGGGGAGATGGTATATATGGTGTCAAACATAATTTATACATCATGGATTAGAAGGTATGGCTCCATGCCAGTTGGCACGGAACAGTGCACCGCTTTTCTTTTCAACCCTATAGAAGGTGAATTTAAAAAATGATTTTATTTTATTTTTTTGATCAGGCCCCTGTTAGAATGTTTGGAGTTTATATTAGGGGGAGATAGAATAATGCTTTATGATATGATACTCATATCAGACCCACGTTGGGCCTGATATGCCCTCATATTAGGCCCACGTTAGGCCTGATATCCAAGCATATCAGTCCCAACGAAGGCTGATTTTATATTATTTTTTCCCAGCACCTATCGATATTTAATTAATGATTTGCCAGCATATTTGGAGTCCTTACAACTCCAGAATACCACTAGAGCTGAAATGGGTCCAATCAGAGGTGTCTAGGTCCATAAGTGGGTTTTGACCAAAACCCACTGATGGCCCTCCCCTACTAGGATTTACATGAAATCAAGTCCCCTGTGAAGGTCTTGGTGGGGAGATGGTATATATGGTGTCAAAAAAAATTTATACACCATGGATTAGAAGGTATGGCTCCGTGCCAGTTGGCACGGAACAGTGCACAACTTTTCTTTTCTACCCTATGGACGGTGACTTTTAAAATTGATCTTATTTTATTTTTTTGATCAGGCCCCTGTTAGATTGTTTGGAGTTTATATTAGGGGGAGATAGAATAATGATTTATTAAATGATACTCATATCAGGCCCACATTGGGCTTGATATGCACTCATATCAGGCCCATGTTGGGCCTGATATCCAAGTATATCAGGCCCAATGAAGGCTGATTTTATATTATTTTTTCGCAACACCTATAGATATTTAAATAATAATTTGCCAGCAGATTTGGAGTCCTTGCAACTCCAGAATACCACTAGAGCTGAAATGGGTCCAATCAGAGGTGTCAATGTCCATCAGTGGGTTTTGACCAAAACCCACTGATGGTCCTCCCCTACTTGGATTTACCTGAAATCACGTTCCCTGTGAAGTTCTAACTGGGAAGATGGTATATCTGGTGTCATAACGTATTTATACCCCATTTCTAATAAGGTATTGCTCCGTGGCAGTTGGCACGGAACCTAGTGACGTTGTGCTCTTGAAACCGACTGTTGGTCCGAGCCTATTTGATTTTTTAAACAATCCCAACCATTACCATGTTTTCAGTTTTGAGAAGATAGAAATGGTGTGCATTATAACTTATATACATAGTCTCTTTCCACTGATAAGCACCAGCATCGCATTTTGTATATTGTGACTTATATATGACTAATCACTATGCAATATTATTAATATTCCAGTGACAGTTTATAATCTTCTCATATACTACATACCACCGTATTATACAACAAAGACTACATACAAAGATATTAAACTACCTACACTATGTAATAAGTTCATTTACATTCTATACAAGTTTTTGCCTTATAAGACTGGATATTTAATCCAATGTTTTAAAATACTTATCCCTCAAAATTGATACCATTACATCAATTCTAATCTTTTTCATGTCTCCTTGTTTGAAGTCCATCTTCATATCATATAGGAGACATCGAATGCATTGCATCACAAAGAAGCCACAGTCAACGTTGTAAAGAACAACAACATTTTTATGGTCAATATTTTTTTATCAATAATTTATATTCACACGTTGTTCTCGATTTACCTTGCTTGTTGTTGTGGACATTCTATTGTGCGAGAGACCCATCTATCAAACGGATAATGCCTTTCCAAGTTTGGATGAATAGCAGCAACGTGCTCATGACTATATAATTTAAAATCTGATACCTGAAGATTGAAGAGGAAATTTCCATTTTCCATCAACTAGTATTTATATTAAAATACAACCATACACATTATTATTAGATGCTCACCACTGCTTCAAATTCATATTTGTATTTACTTCCACTTGCTAGAGAATTGTACTGATTGAACGTCATTGATTTAGTGTCTACCACCAGCAAGTGAAAGTGTGTATTATCATTGCACAAAGGTATAAATATATACCTTACCTCTTCATCTCGTCTATCCGTCTTTATCATGTGTTGGAAGGCAAACTTACTTGACGATTTCATTAATGACTACAAATATGCAAAGTCATACATACATAACCAAATAATAAAAAGAATTCTATTTTTTACTATAATCAAATCAATTCCTTACTGTGAAGAATGTTGAACAATATATTGACTTGTTGTATGTGCTTCCAGACGGGAATGCCCCCCTAAATAGAATTTTACAATACGTGTCGATTACATCCCCTCTTGTCAACATTTTTCCATTCACACCAGATAAAAGGGAATACAAATTTAAACAGAAGGGTGGTTCCTCCCAAACTATATCATTTGTAAACCTACAAAGTAAACAAATCAGAGATTATTTTTACAAATTTATTTTTGATAACCTTAGCTCAACTATGTAATCAGATAAGCATATAATATACTTGACTTTTCAACTATTTAATTTACATACTTTATTTCCTCCAAGGCTTTTAACAAGTACGCCACCTCTTCGTCTTATTTTTTTTTCTTGGAAGACTTAAATTGCTTCTTCACATACTATGTATACAAACAAAAAAGGCAATTAGATAATCCATTAAATCTAACAAATTACAATGAAATTTGCAGATATCGTCCTACATCAATTGCTTGCTTCCTCATTTTGTCATATTTGGCAAACATATCTACATCCTTGCCTGCCTCTTCATCAGATTTGTCTTCCATCAATTGTACAATATTAATTTCTTCTTCCATTTCATCCAAACCAATTTTTCCTTTCCCCTTGCCCACAACAACATATTCTTTGACAACTTTTTTTCCTTCTCCTATACTTGTAACTTTCTCCGCAGGCTCACTTATATGTATATTTCTACGCTGCCTCTTAGGTAAAGTTTTGAGCCACAATGGACTATCAATTGGAGTATCCCTGTAATCATAGCGACTTTTGTCACGTCCTCTCCTACTTCTTGTTGTAACACCTACAGGTTCAATTTGAGGATCGTCTACAGGCTCGCTATATTGAGATTCCATGCCTTTTTTTTCAACTATTTTAAGTAACTCTTTCACCCTCTCCTTCAATTGCATGTTCTCCATTGTTAGCTCTTTAATTCTGTTTGCTTGAATAATGCAATTACAACAATCCTTATTAATCTGCCTTCCTCCTATAGTGACTTCAATTTGTGATGCCTCCATTGCATGTGGACTGTTATCAACGCCAGCAAGGTTCTCAACCAATGATCTTTCATCTTGGTTAGGGATTAGGTCAATCACAACCTGTAAGAATATTAAACCACATGTTAAAATAATACTTTTTAACCAAACTATAGTCAAAGTATTCAAAATTTACCTCTTCAGATGAAACTTGGTTAATCAATTCTCTCACCTTACTAATATGTGAAGGAATATTCCTCCACTTATTTATTCTGGCTCCCTTTATTTTGTATGTTTTTTGGATTGGAACATGCTCCAAAAACCATGCCTGATTCACCATCACAAGGGTTAACTATTTTAAAATTGTTCGCAAAATATTAAAAAATTTCACACAAATTATACACTTACTGCCAAAAGACCAGCAAATCCCTTTAGATAAGGGAGGTTGGTGTTAGAATGTTTTGTCTCAGTTGATGAAAATATGTTCCCAATCTTAGGTAATTGTGGAGCCATAAATTCATGAATTGCTTCAACCCAGTTGAATCTATCAAGATTCTCAAAATCATCTACTATATCTATAAGACTTAACGGGACCTTATATGTACTAGAAGAAAATAAGACACAAACAAATATATACAAAATATAGAATTTGCAAAATAATAAAACATCATCTTCAACTTCAACGCGATTGCCATAAAATTTAAGCAACTCCTCAATTCTTGATCTAGTAGCTTCTTTTTTGTTTGAGAAGTAAGTTAGAAAGAGGTCACTGGATGCTTTAGCTGAATTCATCGGAATTGAAGCTCCTCGGTCTGCAATACCAAGCAGCAATGAAACGAAACGTCTCCTCTTGTGAAGCAAATCGAAACACCTGACCAAGTTAAATTATTATTAAACTTCTACCAACACATACAAAAGTATTAGGAACATCGTGGACATGATACAATGTCATATTAAGCACACGTTAGGCCTGATATGACATCATATCAAGCCCACGTTAGGCCTGATACGGCATCGTATCAGGCCCACGTTTAGCAAAAGATTAAATTTTACCATACAACTACTTTGTAATTAAAATACGAAATTATAAATTGTACCTGAGAATCTAAAGGTTTGACTACTTGAATCTCAATTTTGAAATATATTTACCAAAATCCCACGGATGTGCTGCATATCTTCTATGTTCAAAAAAATACGAAAGGGTGACTGTTTGATCAGCACTATGTGTTGGTCATGTAAAATAACAGAGCCTTCATGTGTTCCTTTCTTCGTGGATGGTTGAAAAAAACTTTTAAAGTGACCGAGGACACTGTTCCAATGCAGTTTCTGTCCAACATCAACTGAACCCTATACTTTATAAAAATAAAAAAATTTAAATCATACTAGTTCAGCTTCTCAATATCACAGAGTTTGTAAAATGATAACCTTTACAGCTAATTGATGTGGAGAGGATGATGATACACCCGATCGACGTCTTTGCGCCATTATGATACTAGATGATTAATGTAAACCCTAGAATCCTTCACTGTTGGCTCACGAACACTCCTGGTTTTTAATTGAACTGAAATGCTAGATGTCGCTTGAGAAAAACTCGAGGTCACTAAACTAGGGTTTCATAAGATGGAGCTGCACTCGCATGTCACGAAGGAGGGAGGTACCCTAATGATCGATTTTATTTTTTTAAAATCAAAGTTATTTAAAAATGTGGTTCAGATGCCTCGGAAATGATGACTGATCAGAGGAGTTGACGGGAGGGTTATATTCGGTAATACACATCACTTACCTGCGCCTTTTGGTAAATACCAAACGGTGATACGCCTTTTGGTAAATACATTAAACCTAGTACGCCTTTTGGTAAATTGCCGTTAAATTATTCGTGATTGTTAACATCTATATGTATTTCTTGATATGTATATATATATAAATAATTGTTACTTTTGTACTGTGTCACATGTGACTATGTGCGACTCTCCGACGTGCAAGTTTTTTCTTTTCTATTTTATTTTTTAAAAATTACAATTATGTTATTCAAGATTTTATTTTTAAGGTTTAAAAGTTGAATTATAATATTAAGTTTTTAAAAAATAAAACTAAAAAATATTTTTGGTACTCATGGGGTGTGCAGGGCAAAATATTTAAAATTATTAAATATGTGTGAATGGAGAAAAAGTGGAAAAGGATAGAAGTTTGATTGTGAATGGGACTTTAGTCCCACATTGGGAGTTTCATGGTATGTTGGTTGGTTTATATTGATTGGCTCTAGGGCTCTAAATAACACCAAGTGGATTTGATGGAAGCTAGATTAGATGTAATGAGCAAGAAACTTGATATGATGAATTTAGGTACTTCAAATGCCCTAGTTGCTTCTTGTGAAATTTGTGGAGACTCTAGGCATGATAGGGAGAATTGTTCAACATTGGCATCTATGCAAGGGAATAAAGTGGAACATGTTGATGCAATTGTTAGATCGTAGAGTTCGCTAGAGGAGGGGTGAATAGCGATCTTTAAGAATTCGAAAATCAATTCGAGTACACAACGGAAATAAGGAAAGTAAGGACAATGCTAACACAACCAATTTTACTTGGTTCGGAGTCTTCGTCGACTCCTACTCCAAGGTCCGCACTCGTCGAGTGTTTTCGTTGGGCAATCACTAATAATTCACAAAAATGATTACAAAATAAGTACATGAATTATTAAACTAATATCGACAACAAGAAAAAGTAAATGAGTCACAGGTTGTCGGAGAAGCCTCGCAACGTCGCAGGAGAAGAGCTCAACGGAGCAGTCATAGAAGAAGTTATTGTTTTGAAGCTCTGGTGGAGGCCTTCTTTTACAGGAGTGCTCTGGGTGCCCGGATCCCTTCTGGACACCTGGACCATGACGTCGTCAGACCAATCGGTGTGCTCCTAGCTGTCAGGATAGAATTTGCCTTCTGGGCGTCCGGACCACCATTTTCCATAAACTCGTTTTCCTACAACAAGTGTTTGGACACTTGTAGGCTTCGACTACCGAGAAACACCTTCCAAAACGACAAGGTCTCGCCCAAAATGATTTGGGACAGCGGGCTAAGGCACTATTAGATCATCATGGGATACTCGTGAGATTCATTTCGCGAGAAGGGGCGCTGCCCCTAACCCCGCAAGGGGAATTGTCCCGCGATCGCGCCCAAAAATCGCTAAACGGGACCGCCGGGAAGTTGTGACTCGTAAAATCACAAAAATCAGTAGTAAAATTACATAAATTATGGAAAAATATATAATTTAGAATTATGTATAATATTATGATTGTCATGGCCCAAAAACTCCAATTGAATTGGATACATGTGATGTAATTCATAATATGGCCTGCGTGCCATTTTGTGTGTTTGTGCGTGTTGTTTATGATCGCGACCTGCGTGTCATGCCTTTCTTTATTTTATATTACTATTGTAAATAGTTTAGACTCGAATGTAACTCGAGTTTCAAATTTGTAATGTACAAATTGGAGCGGTGGAAAGTCCACTCAAGACGGAGTTACAAGGAGGGTGCGAGCAACACATGACGGTCAAAGGGAGGAGCTTGGAGAAGCTGTTGACTCTAGGTTGACCATCCGATCTTCTCATTGGCTTGAGAAGATCATAGTAGGGACATGACTAATCACAATTTAATTAATTGCTTGTGTGTGTGTATGTGATGCATGCTAGAGTAGAGTAATTAATTAGTGCTTTAACGATTAGATTAGATCTAAATCGTGTATATGATGCATCACGATTAGAATAGATCTAAATCAAGTATATGATACACATCAATGATTAGATTAGATCTAAATCGCGTCAACTTGAAATGCCTACCATGCCGTGATACTCATCACTACCTCGATCACATGTTGTTGTTGAATCTGCCAAAGCAGAGCAACGCATATTATCTTGGTAGGGTGCGGAGGGACAATCTTGGTCCCGCCTATCAACGCATGGGTGAGTACAAACTCAATTAGATTGAGTAAAACTAGTGAAACTCAATTGGATTGGATTTAACTATAGGCATTTTCCAATGGCTGGTAGATAGGTCAAAATCACATTTATATTAACTCTTGGGCAATTTAGCCAAAGCTAACTCAAGTTTTAATATACATGCAGATATTGATCTTATAAATAAGAGTTGCATAGAGATGTAATTGGTAATTAGTTACCTATCGATTATACTAAAGTCTTGGGCGATTTAGCCAAAGCTAACTCAAGGCGTAGTATGATGTGGATCTTGTCCCGTACGAATTATAGTTAGAATCTAGTAAGTGTGGTTTGACCACGTCCATGACTCGATTCTACAAAAGTTCTATAATTCGATGGGAGCATCATTTAGTTAAAGTCCTAATTAAATGATTAGTGGATTATGATTATTTATTTTCTACATTTTCTGTTGTAGATTGTCATGTCGTCAAACATGAAAACCTTCTCCCTGCGTTTTGTCCTTGATAAGGACAAGCTCAATGGAGCTAATTTCCTGGACTGATACAGGAACTTGAGAATTGTTCTCACTCAGAAAAGGAAACTGTACGTCCTGGAGATGCCCATTCCCGAGGCACCTCCTGCCACTGGCACGCGAGCTGACCGAGATGCTTACAAGAAGCATCAAGATGATGCATTAGATGTGTCATGCCTCATGCTCGCAACCATGAACTCTGAGCTTCAGAAGCAACATGAGTTGATGACTGCTTATGGTATGGTTGAACATCTTCGTCAACTATATCAAGGACAAGTAGGGCACTGGAAGAGGAACTGCAAAGGATACCTGGAAGATCTTAAGAAGAAGAGAAATAAGATTTCTACTTTAGGTATACATGTTATAGAAGACAATCTCTCTATTTCTTCATCGTGGTATTAGATACCGGATGTGCTTCTCACATTTGTACTAATGTACAAACGCTGAGAAATAGTAGGGCATTGACGAAGGGCGAGATAGACCTACGAGTAGGCAATGGAGCACGGGTTGCTGCTGTTGCTGTAGGGACTTACTATCTATCTCTGCCCTCTGGGCTTGTACTAGAATTAGATGAATATTGTTATGTGCCTGCTCTTATTAAGAACATAATTTCAGTTTTTTGTTTGGACAAGAAAGGTTTTTTTATTTATAATAAAGAACAAATGTTGTTCAGTTTATTTAAATGATATGTTCTATTGTAGTGCACCTCTGATTAATGGACTCTATATTCTAGACTTAGAGAACCTCATCTATAACATAAATACCAAAAGGTTCAAATCAAATAAAATGAACCAAACCTATCTCTGACACTATCGCTTAGGTCATATAAATGACAAACGCTTATCCCAGCTCCATAAAGATGGTTTGCTGCACTCATTTGATTTTGAATCATATGAGACATGCGAGTCATGCCAACTAGGCAAGATGACCAAGATTCCCTTTAGTGGACACAGCGAGAGAGCGACTGACTTATTAGGACTTATACATAGTGATGTATGTGGCCCTTTCAATGTCGCTGCTAGGGGTGGTTATAGATACTTCATTACATTTACTGATGACTTCAATAGATATGGTTATGTGTATCTGATGACACATAAGTCAGAATCCTTTGAAAAGTTTAAAACATTCAAGAATGAAGTACAAACTCAGCTTGGCAAGAGTATTAAGATACTTTGATCAGATCGAGGTGGAGAATACCTTAGCTATGAGTTTCGTGACTATCTAGCTGGGTGTGGGATTCTATCCTAGCTCACTCCTCCTGGAACACCACAGTGGAATGGTGTATTCGAAAGGAGGAATTGTACCCTATTAGATATGGTACGGTCTATGATGAGTCACACAGATCTTCCTGTATCTCTTTGGGGCTATGCTCTAGACACTGCAGCCTTCATACGCAACCGAGTTCCATCCAAGGCTGTGATAAAGACACCATATAGGATATGGATTGGGAGAGATACCCAGGTGTCTTTTATGAGGATTTGGGGTTGTGAGGCTTACGTTTGACGTCAAGTCTCGGACAAACTGGGACCCAAATATGATAAGTGCTATTTTATTGGATATCCCAAGGAAACTAAGGGATATTACTTCTACATTCCCAGTCAACACAAGGTAGTTATGGCAAAGACTGGGGTATTTCTAGAAAGGGACTTTATTTCTAGAAAAACTAGTGGGAGTACGTTCGATCTTGAAGAAGTTCAAGATGTGAACCATATCACTGAAGCCTCGATGGAAGTTGAACTGGAACCACAAAGTGTTATGGATGATGTTGTTCCACAAGGAGTTTAGGAACAACAGCCAGTTCAAGTAGACCTACCTCTTCGCAGGTCTGATAGGGTACGTCATCAGCCTGAGAGATATTCATTTCTCTTGTCTGACCATGATGACGTTGTGCTCATTGAGGATGAGTCTTCCTGATGACGTTGTGCTCATCAGGAAGCTGTGATGAGACCAGATTCTGAGAAATGGCTAGAGGCCATGAGATCCTAAATGGAATCCATGTACACCAACCAAGTATGGACTTTGGTTGATCCACCTGAAGGGGTAAAACCTATTGGGTGTAAGTGGGTCTTTAAGAGAAAGACTGACATGGATGAACTTATATATAAGGGTTATCTGGTAGAAAAAGGTTTCAAGCAAATTTATGGTATTGACTATGATGAAACTTTTTCTCCAGTCACGATGTTTAAATCCATTCGGATCATGCTTGCTATTGCAGAATACCACGATTATAAGATCTGACAAATGGATGTCAAAACCGCGTTTCTGAATGGAAACCTGCTCGAGGATGTGTACATGATACAACCTGAGGGTTTTGTAGATCCACAGCATACTGACAGAGTATGCAAGCTGCATAAATCCATTTATGGACTAAAGCAAGCTTCTCGGAGATGGAATCTTCGATTCGATGATGCGATCAAACAGTTTGGTTTCATCAAGAATGAAGATGAACCTTGTGTCTACAAGAAGGTTGTAGGGAGCACAGTTGTCTTCTTTATATTGTATGTGGATGACATACTACTCATTGAGAACGACATCCCTTTGCTGCAATGTGTAAAGACTTGGCTAGGGAATTGTTTCTCAATGAAGGACTTAGGTGAAGCAGCCCGTATTCTAGGCATGCAGATCTATAGGGATAGATCTAAGAGAGTTCTTGGCCTAAGTCAGAGTACATATATTGACAAGGTACTACTATGGTTTGCCATGCAGAACTCCAAGAAGGGATTTCTGCCGATGTCATATGGTATGAGTCTTTCGAAGACTCAAAGTCCCTCTTCTAGAGAGGAGAGAGACCGCATGGATCAGATCCCTTATGCTTCAGCCATAGGATCTATCATGTACACCATGCTATGTACTCGTCCTGATGTCTCGTATGCTTTGAGCATGACGAGCAGATACCAGTCAGATCCAGGTGAAAGTCACTGGATAGCGGTCAAGAATATTCTTAAGTACTTGAGAATGACTAAAGAATATTTCTTGATATATGGAGGCGATGACGAGCTAGCTGTAAAGGGTTACAGTGATGCTAGCTTCCAAACTGACCAGGATGATTATC
This sequence comes from Zingiber officinale, assembly GCF_018446385.1. Taxonomy (NCBI): domain Eukaryota; kingdom Viridiplantae; phylum Streptophyta; class Magnoliopsida; order Zingiberales; family Zingiberaceae; genus Zingiber; species Zingiber officinale. The sequence continues at coordinate 39,554,335 of NC_056005.1, read as the reverse complement.
GATCGCAGTCTGGGTTCGTGTTTTGCATAAATGGTGGTGCTGTGAGCTGGAAGAGTTTGAAGCAGGATACAATCGCTGATTCTATAACAGAGGCCGAGTATATTGCTGTATCAGAAGTAGCAAAGGAGGCACTTTGGATCTGCAAGTTCATTATTGAGATTGGGGTGGTTCCTAGCATAGCAGATCCTATTGAGCTCTATTGTGACAACAATGGAGCAATTGCGTAGGCTAAGGAACCTCGCTCACACCAGCGGACCAAACACATACTACGGTGCTTCCATCTCATTCGAGAGATCATCGATAGAGGAGATGTGAAGATTTGCAGAGTACCCACAGAAGCTAACGTCGCAGATCCCTTGACCAAGGCTTTGGCACAGAGAAAGCATGATGGTCACACTAGGTCATTGGGCCTTAGAGCCTATACTGATTGACACTAGTGCTAGTGGGAGATTGTTAGTTAGAGCCCTAGAGCCAATCATATGATGATTGTTGTCTGGACTCATTGTATCATATTCTTATATATATAAAGGCGTTTGTTTTGGTTATTATACTTACTTGTATTGGTGCCAAATAACTAAGTATAATAGCATCCTTGAGTAGAAGATTCTTATCTATATCAATCGATTGGTTGAATTGATAGTGAGATGGTATAGAGAACACTACTCTTAATCATTCCTAGTCAAGTATTAACATTCAGGGACAATGTTAATGCGACGAGACTAGCATGTAGGTCAACTTGATGACTTGATCTCACAAGTCATAGATATAGAGATATCAAGTTGACACATGGGTATGCATTGGAGAATGTATACTGAATGACCCGCCATGAGAAAGTATCATGGATCGTTATATGAGTGTCATATACTTTCTCATGTGGCTATTATTATGACTATTAGTCCTTGGACCTGAAGTCACCATGGTTCCCTACATAAGGAGTTACATACTTTGGCTTCGTCAAACGTCACCCGTAACTGGGTGGACTATAAAGGTGATTTCTGAGTATGTAACAAATTATACGGAGGGATGTGACTGATGTAGAAGGGATTTATCCCTCCTATATAACGGGAGTGACATCGTTATTCATGATAGAGTGAGCCCACTAAGTGCATGGCCTTGCCCAAATGAGTCAATATGAGATATTGAGCTCATTTAATTAGAGTGAGTCTACTTGGAGTTCAAGATTTAGATTGATCAGAGGATGACACCGTCTATACCTCAAATTGATCAATCTAGATGTCAAGGATAGAAGGACACTTGTCATATATTGTGAAGAGTCACAATTAGTAGTCACAAGGTGATGTTGGATCTCAACATTCTTGTAACTTGGGTAGTAATGATGTGTTGCTAGATACCGCTCATTTCTTATACTTCTAAATGGGTTTAAGAGCATTGCCAACGTTAAAAGAACCTATAGGGTCACACACAAATGATAATTAGATGGAGATTAGGTTCATTTGATGTACCTAGAGGATTAGGTTCATGTGATGAACCAAATTGGATTAAGAGTAATCCAAATTAGATTAATTGAGTAAGACTCGATTGAGTTAGACTTGGGTTAGACTCAAGTGAGGTTAGACTTGAGTTAGACTCAAGTGAGGTTAGACTTGAATTAGACTCAAGTGAGGTTAGACTTGAGTTAGACTCAAGTGAGGCTAGACTTGAGTTAGACTCAAGTGAGGCTTAATGATGATTTTCATTGAATTTTGAATTCAATGATAAATGGAATTCAATTTGAATTTTAGATTCAAATTTCGAATGAGTTTCAAAATGACTATTTAATGAAGAATATTAAATACTCATTAAGGCTCATTAATGAGGCTCATTAATGGTGTTAATGAGCATTAAGTATTTTCATTAGATGAAATACTTAAGCTATTTTTTACTCTTATTTTCATTATCGATCATTATTATTCCTCCTTGCTTCTTCTTCTCTCCCTCTCCTCCTCCTTGGCCGAACACCTTTAGAGTGCTAGCACACTCTAAGTGTTTTCTCCATCTCTATTGTTCGTGTGGATACGTATAGAGGTGTGTCCACTTGAACACACTCGAGATCCGACAACTTTTGGACGAGCGGGATTTGCGAAGGGCTTCGCTACAAGGGTAATCTCTTAATCATGTTGATCTAATGTAGATCTAGGATAGAAAAACATGTACACGAAAGTTTTTTTGTTCTTTTAATCTTCGCACGGATCCGGTGGCATGGGATTTCGAGGTTTTCGCAACGCAAAAAGTGATTTTTTCGGCTCGAAAATCCCAACACTTGGCTCACTTGATGAATTCTTAGAGTTTGGGTTTGAGTATTCTTTCATTGGCCCATTAGTGGTAGTTGAAGGTCACACTTTCTATTATCTCATCATCCTCTTCTAGAGTCTTATTCATGATAGCTCCTCAAATGGCTAAATCTAATGATACCTTAGCAGGATATAATATTCCATTGTAAAAGGTATGGATAACAAGTCATCTTTCTATCCCATGGTTGGGGGACTATTGAAGCAAGCTCTTGAAATAGTTCTAAGACTCAAATAAAGATTCTCCATCCTTTTGCATGAAGTTGATGATCAAGTGTCTCATTTGGGCTATCTTGCTCGGGGGATATAATTTGCTCAAAAATCTAAACTCGCATTGGTCCATATAGATATTCATTTTGAAGGTAGTGATATAAGCCATAGCTTGGCCTTGTCTCTCAGTGAAAATGGAAATAGCATTACATGTATTGCATCAATAGAAGCTCCATTTTGTTTTAGCATGCCACATATCTTCAAGAAGTTAGCCAAATGCATATTCAGATCTTCCAAAAGGGCTCCACTAAACTGAGATTGTTGCACTATGAATGAGAGCTGGCTTAAGTTCAAAATTGTTTACTTCTATTGTAGGGCGCATTATGCTTGATTGAAATCCTCAAACACTAGGTGATGCATAATCTCTAAGGGGTTTGTTGTTATCCATACCTTGCAGATCGGGGATGTTCTGATTCATGTTTTCTTCCATTGTTTGCTGATTTCTAAGTCTCTAATGGAATGTTCGATTAATCTTTGGATCGAAAGGCAATAAATTTCCTTCCCTTAAGGTTATTCGCATGGACTTTCTTTACAAATTCATAAAATAAAGGAATGAACTGGACAAGTAAATCTAAAAATGGGACGCAGTCAACTCAAAATGGAAAGTAATAACAAAGCAAATAACAAGAAAAAAAAGAGAGAAAAGAAATGGTCTAATCCAGTCAGTATGAAATTTAGCTAATATCAATCTACACTTGTCCCTGGCAATGGTGCCAAAAACTTGATGTGATAAATCTATAAGTGCACGAAAGTGTCGTCAAGTAATAATAAGATCGAATCCACAAGGACTAGGATCAATTACTAGCTCACCAATCAAACTTAACAGTCTAGACCCAATCAAAAGAGTTGGTTGTCACGATTTCTAATCAAAATCTAAATGTAGAAGAGAAATGAGAGGGTCAGAGAGAGTGAGGGAATTCAAAGAGATCACAAAATTAGCTAGAATGTGATTAAAGCAAATTGATAGAGGGAAGACAATCAGAGAAAATTATCCTAGGGTTTCGATTTCATTTCCATGCAAACAAACACTTGATCTATGTCTTAATTCTTGTCCTCTATATCTACCCGTGTAGGTAGACAATCCCAAGGTATCCTATATGAGCTTTTACTTCTACATCGACGTACCAAACCTAACCGTTGAATGTATTAGGTATGATCCATTAAGTTCTATGATTGGCTAGGGTTCCTTGTGGTAAGTCAGGTTACACTTTCATATCCGACTCTTCGTATCTCGGTTGTCCATGGGTTGGAGGGTCAAGTTCTCCTTTCGATTCATCCCTAAAACCCTTGTGGGATACAAATCTCATGCTTTTGACATCGATATCGTGTTAAAATAGTAGATTTGGACCATAATCCAACATATCATTGAAACAAAATAGAAAACATGCATAGATCAATGCTAAGTGCTTACATCACATGGAAACTACTCCCTAACCCTAGAATACATCAAATTACCCCATAACTAAGGGGTTATAATTAGTATACTTGATTAACAATAGCAATCAAATAGTTTTGAAATCAGAGAAAATAGAGAAGAGGAAGAAAATGCTTAGATCGCTAGAATTCCTCCTCCTAGATGCTCCCGATATCTCCTTCATGCATGATGACCTCGGAATGGCTTCAAAGTCTTCTTCTCCATCGCTTTAGAGTCCTTGGGTGACTCCAAATCGAGATCCCTAGCTTTGATGATCAAGTTTCCTTTTATAGTCACTAGATTAGATGTACACAACGAGCTATGGCGCTGGCCACGACCACCCATGGTGATGCGTGCGCACTGAGATCCCATTGCCATGGGATATGGTGCTGTCCACAGGCTTCCGTTGTAATGCGCAAAAATTCTCAAAAGACTTTTATAAATATCCTAGTATTTTTCCGGAATTTTAGGATATTTTTATGGAATTTTTAGAGTAGTGGAAGTAGCAAAAATAAATAGAAACATAAAATAGCCTAATCGGGAATTGAACCCGAGACCTATAGGACTCTAAGTCTTATAGATAACTCTAGTAACCAAGTGAACCCAGTAGGGCCGTGCTGAAAGGAAAGGGAATCAATTATATTTATATTTAAGTTGGGCGAATTACCCACTTAATATAAATAGGAAAATTATTAAGTGGAGAATTGTTTTAACGACAATTCTTCTCCCTCAACTCTAGTCACGCCGCCCCCTCTCCCTCCTCTTCTCCTCTCGGCGCACCAAGCCCCAAGGGCTAGGGTTCCGTCCCGAAGGCTCCAAGAACACCTCCCGGTGACGACTGCGGCACGAGGACGCCCCTCTCCGCGAGAAGAGCACGTGGAAGCAAGAGGGTCGTCTAGAAGATTGTTTTTCCGGAAAACCTAGCGATCAGATCGTAAGAAAACTAGCGCAGGATGTAAGAAACCCCTCACCTGCAGTATAAGTAGCTATTCGTGTGTTTTATGCATTGGTTTAGTAGTATGCAGATTTTCAGCACGTAGGGTGTGTTCTAGTGCACACCAAGTGCTTGATAAAATGTTTAGCTCAGTAAAATGCTACAGTAGGCATTTTAATAGTTCAGTAAATGCAGTAGAAACATTTAGAATAGCATATTTAGTCTTGCTACAGCTTATATGGGACTACGGTCCAATGGGTGGGCTCCCACAGTCGCCTCTAGGTTTAGATAACCTAGCTCTAGGTTCAGATAACCTAGAAAGAGCAAGATAAGATAATTCAGTTATAAAACAGTATTTTACTTTTAGCAGTGGCACTGTACTGGACTAGATGTCCATTGGGTTGAGTTCCCATAGTCGTCCCTAGGTTTAGATAACCTAGTAACCCTACTAGATTCGGAATTTGCAACCTCGGGTTTAGTTAGGGATGCGCACACAGCAAGTACAGTTGCCGGACCCATCAGCAGCATGATTAGTATTTTCATTTATTTATGATAAATAGTTTTTCAAAGCTTCACAAAATAGTTTATGTGAATACAGAGCAGCTTAGCATTAGTTAGCAGTAGTGTAGCTCAGCTTTTATTTCAGTTTAGTTCTTATGGATCCACATGATAGTTTTATGCTTAGCTATGATTGCCATGTATCATATGTGATTATGCCATGTTTTAGAATCCATATTTAGCAATGTTCAGCATATATTTCAAATAGCATGTTTTAAAAGCATAAATTGCATCGAATGCATGTTTTGTGAGGTAGATGGTTTCTTACTAAGCTCCCAAGCTTACAGATACTTCATTTCCTTATACTGCAGATAAAGATAAAGGAAGGATGGATTAGCGGAGGCTAGAGGACAATGCTACAAAGATGTGTGTGGATAGGAACTTGGAATGAAGACCCTTGGGAACTAGCAAATTTAAAGAATTAAAACCTTTTGTTCTTTTAATGTTTATGCACCTTTAGAACGGTTAAGAATTCTGAATTGTGAAACCATGCTTATGTCATGCCTAGGACACTAGCTAGCTTATTGATGAGTAGTAAATCATGCATAATGTTAGTGAAGACCAATTACAATGTTCTCTAGGCATTTTAGGTTTCTTATATTGAGTTGTGTGTGATTGAGCTCTGAAATTAGAGTTCTGCAGCGAAATCAGAAACTCCAATCGATCGACCGATCGATTAGAGGGACCTCAATCGATCGGTTGATCAATTGAGAGCTGATTCCGCGAACAGTAAGCTCCGGGATCGACCAGCCGATCGATCCGGACGCATTTTATCGCGAACAGAAAGCCCTGGAATCGATCACTGGATCGATTGGCAAGTCTGGATCGATTGGCAAGTCTGGATCGATCAGTCGATCGATCCAGAATATTACCCCCACGCACAGTAGCGCGCTGAATTGATCAATGGATCGATTAGTCAGGCCGGATCGATCAGCCGATCGATCCAGAATTTTCTCCATGCACAGTAGCACGCTGAATCGATCAGCGGATCGATCAGATGACTCCAATCAATCAGCTGATCGATTGGAGTGTCAGATTTCAGCTGGAAGGGTCTCATTTCAGTCTTTTGATCAAATCGAAAGTTTGGGTTCCTTCCTTAGTGTATGCATGTCAATGGAAGGGTCTTTGAACCTAGTCTTACAGACTGTAATAGTCATTAGCAGAGTAAGATTTAATTAGCACAGTTTTCCGCACCATTTAGCTTAGCACAACATAATGTAACCCCCGGCCTTACAGCCTAGTTAGTAGAAGGCGGGTCGTTACAGAGTGGTATCAGAGCAAGTTCCATACTTCCTCACACACACATCAGCATTGAACCTACAGCGTCCAAGTAAGAACATCTCTCACTTCATTTATGTTTTTTTTTGTTTTCATGTTATAGATGACTAGAGCTTGTTTTTATATGATAACATCTAATATGATAACAATAGCTATGCAATATGATCCTATTAGTTATGTATGTCCTTTATTTCTTTAGAAAATGGTACGAGGACGCCCAGCTAGAAAGACACCGACTACTGAGCCCCAGCATGAGGCAGGTAGCTCAGTGCCTCCTCTAGACCTTGCAGCAGTAGTGGCTCAGTTACAGAAACAACTAGCTGAACAACAACAGGAGATAGCCACCTTAAGGGCTAGTCAGCAGAACACTCCCACTGTCACTCCAGAACCGAATTTAGCAACCCCGGTACTGATAGAGGTTCCACCAGTCCAACCTGCAGCACCAGTAGCCCCAGCAGCAGGGGCAAGGAGAGAAGCCTATCTGATCCAGTGGCATAAAATCAAGCCAGAGAATTTCTCAGGCACCAGCGAACCATGGGATGCCCAAGCCTGGTTCAAAATACTGGAGAGTACGATGGAGCTTCTGGACTGGCCAGAACATGAGAAGGTGAAGTGCACCTCTTTCTGCCTGACAGGGGACGCACGTATGTGGTGGGAGCGAATTAAAGCGAAGCGCCCAGTGAACCAGATGATGTGGGCCGACTTCGAGAAAGAATTCTTCGAAGAGTTCTTTCACATGCGGGTCACAAACTGCCACTACGACGAGTTCACTGAATTTCGCCAGGGCAACCTTTCAGTGGAGGAAGCTGTGAAGAAATTCAATAGATTGGCTCGTCTATGCCCTGAACTAGTCAGCACTGAAAAAGAACGAGTCCGGTTGATGCTCAAGATGCTAAGGCAAGAAATAGCAATAAACGTGGCCAACGGCGTCCATAGGCCGCAAACCACTGAAGAACTAGTAAGTAGTGCTCTGACCACCGAGCACTACCAGAACAATATCAAACAGGAGAAGCAAGTCCTCACAGAGTCCAAAGGTCAGGGAGGCTCAGGTACTCAGAAACACCAGGGCCACAACTCTAACTGGAAAGGGAACTTCAGCAACAAATGCAAACTAGGGAGTTATCCAAAAGGAGGACCAGCCAGCAAATAACCTAGTTATCCCAAGTGTCCTACTTGTGGGAGATTCCACCCAGGAGTTTGCCGCAAGGGCACACGAGGATGCTTCGAATGTGGACAAGAGGGGCATATGGCTAAGCAATGCCCGAACAAGACCGATTTTCCTCAACCACAGCCGATTCAGTATGGAGGCCAGCCAGCCCAGTTACACCAGATGCAGGCTGCTTTAGACGGTCCATACATCAGCCAGGGCAGACTAGAAGCCCCCTCAGCCACGACGAACGCGAGGATCTATTCACTCACTAGAGAGGATGTAGCGAATGCCTTGACAGTTGTTATAGGTCAGATCAGTATTTTATAGCAAAGTACAACTATCTTATTCGATACTGGGGCAACCCATTCTTATATATCCAGGGCGTTTTCCAAAAAGTTAGCGACACCTCCAGAGGTACTCAGTGGTCAGTTTCTGACAACACTACATTCGGGAGAAATTATGGCATCCAAGCACTGGCTCAGAGCAGTGCCAGTCATTATAGCAGACAGAGAACTCTTTTGTGATCTGATAGTGCTAGATATGACTGATTACGATGTCATTTTTGGAATGGACTTCCTGATCCGATACGGTGCCTTTATTGAGTGCTGTAAACAGAAAGTCATATTCCAACCGGAAACAGGAGTACAATTTGAGTACAGCGGAGAACCAAAGAGAAAAGCCAAGAAATTTCTTTCAACTCTGAAAGCACAGAAATTGCTGGATTCAGGATGTACGGGATTTTTAGCGCATGTAGTCAATACCAGTCAGGACAAGGACCAAAAGCTAGAAGAGGTCCGAGTTGTATGTGACTACCCAGCAGTCTTCCCTAAAGAGTTACCAGGCCTAGCACCAGACAGGGAGATTGAATTCGAGATAGAACTCATTCCCGGTACAAATCCCATCTCCAAAGCACCTTACCGCATGGCTCCAACAGAACTGAAGGAACTTCAGGAGCAACTACAGGAGCTGCTTGACAAGGGCTTCATACGTCCTAGTCACTCACCATGGGGAGCGCCTGTATTGTTAGTGAAGAAGAAGGACGGGAGCATGCGCCTGTGTATAGATTACAGAGCACTGAACCAAGTCACGATCAAGAACAGGTATCCTTTTCCCAGAATAGATGACCTGTTTGATCAGCTAAAGGGAGCAGCAGTGTTCTCCAAAATAGACCTACGGTCAGGATATCACCAGGTTAGAGTTAAAGAAAGAGATATACCCAAGACAGCCTTCATGACCAGATACGGACATTATGAGTTCGTAGTCATGCCCTTTGGCGTGACAAATGCTCCAGCTACCTTCATGGATCTCATGAACGGAGTATTCAGGGAATACTTAGATAAGTTTGTTATCGTGTTCATCGATGACATTCTTATCTATTCCAGAACTCAGGAAGAACACGCAGAGCACCTGAAGACAGTACTACAGATCCTTCAGCAGAACCAGCTGTACGCCAAGTTCACGAAGTGTGAATTCTGGCTCGATCAGGTGTCCTTTCTGGGTCACATCATCTCCAAGGATGGTGTTATGGTAGACCCCAGCAAGATAGAGGCTGTGAGTAACTGGAAAAGACATAAGAACGCCAGTGAGATAAGAAGCTTCCTAGGACTAGCGGACTATTATAGAAAATTCGTAGAGGACTTCTCCAGGATAGCCTCCCCACTGACAGCTCTTACCAGAAAGAACAGAAAATTTCAGTGGACAGAGGACTGTGAGAACAGCTTTAGCGAGCTCAAGACGAGATTGACCAGTGCTCCCATTCTGGCTCTACCAGAAAACACAGACAACTTTGACATTTATAGTGATGCCTCTAAGTTGGGACTAGGAGCTGTACTGATGTAAAATGGCAAGGTGATCGCCTATGCCTCCAGACAACTCAAGGATTATGAGAGGAACTACCCTACTCATGACCTCGAGCTTGCAGCAGTTGTCTTCGCTCTCAAAATTTGGAGACATTACTTGTATGGAGCTCAGTGCAGAGTGTATACAGATCATCAGAGTTTGAAGTACTTCTTCACTCAGAAGGATCTGAATATGCGACAGCGCAGATGGCTTGAGCTGGTCAAGAACTACGATATAGACATCCTCTACCACCCAGGGAAGGCCAATAAGGTGGCATACGCACTTAGCAGGAAGTCCAGTGCCACCTTACTATCCCTGGCAGCCATGTCACCATCCCTACAAAAGGATATTACAGATTTTGGTCTCGAACTTATAGTGGGACAGCTCTCTACTATGACTTTAGCATCTACCCTGCTTGGTAACATTCAGACAGCTCAGGATCAGGACCCTGAAATTCAGAAAATCAAGCAAGGGTTAACAGAATCAGAAAGTGGAGAGTTCAGGGTCTCAGATAATGGGGTATTATATTTTGGTGACAGACCATGCGTTCCGGATCAGGAGGAACTACGGAGGAAGATTCTAGACGAGGCTCACAGGACTCCTTATGCGATGCATCCTAGTTCCACCAAAATGTACCAAGACCTGAAGAAACATTTTGGTGGCCTGGGATGAAAAGAGACGTCGCTAGATATGTTAGTATTTGTCTGACCTGTCAGAGGGTCAAGGCAGAACATCAGAGACCAGGAGGAGTTCTGCAGCCCATTCAGATCCCAGAATGGAAGTGGGAGGATATTTCCATGGATTTCATAGTGGGATTACCCAGAACCACGAATGGTTTTGATGCCATCTGGGTAATAGTCGACAGGTTGACTAAATCAGCCCACTTCTTAGCTATCAGGATATCCTATTCTATGGAGCAGCTAACTCAGTTGTATCTCAAGGAGATTGTCAGACCGCATGGAGTCCCACGGACCATTATTTTAGACAGAGACAGCAGATTTACATCACACTTCTGGGAGTATGTACAGTCAGCATTGGGCACTAAGTTAAAATTTAGCACAGTTTTCCATCCTCAGACAGATGGTCAGACGGAGCGAGTAAATCAGGTACTCGAAGATATGATCCGAGCGTGTGCCCTAGACTTCAAGGGAAGTTGGTGCAAATATCTGAGTTTAGCAGAATTTACATACAATAACAACTATCAGGTCACTATCGGTATGACACCCTAGGAGGTTCTCTATGGATGGAGGTGTAGATCTCCAATCTACTAGTATGAGAGTGGTGAACAGAAAGAGCTAGAACTTCAGACAGATCTAGTGGCAGATACCACAGTAGCTATACAGCAGATCCGCCAGAGGATAGAGATAGCTTAGAGCCGCCAGAAAAGCTATGCTGATACACGGCGCAGACCCTTAGAATTTTCAGTTGGGGATACAGTATTCCTCAGAGTAGTTCCCATGAAGGGAGTAATGCGTTTTGGGAAGAAGGGCAAATTAAGTCCCAGATATGTGGGACCATACCTCATCACTAGGAGAGTTGGCAAAGTAGCATATGAGCTAAGCTACCCCAGGAGATGTCAGCTATCCATAATGTATTTCATGTCTCTATGCTGAAGAAGCATATCCCAGATGTCACCCAGGTGATTGAGCCCTAGTCGGTACAAGTCCACAAAGACCTCAGCTATGACAGTCAGCCTATTCAGATAATAGACCGAGCAGTTAAGAAATTGCGGAACAAGGGAGTACAATTAGTAAAAGTCCTTTGGCAAAATCACACAGCAGAAGAGGCAACTTGGGAGACAGAAGCTAGTATGAGATAGAAGTACCCAGAGTTATTCTAAGTTCGAGGATGAACTTTTTATAAGGTATGGGGGATTGTAACGCTCGAAAATTCTCAAAAGACTTTTATAAATATCCTAGTATTTTTCCAGAATTTTAGGATATTTTTATGAAATTTTTAGAGTAGTGGAAGTAGAAAAAATAAATAGAAACGTAAAATAGCCTAATCAGGAATTGAACCCGAGACCTATAGGACTCTAAGTCTTATAGATAACTCTAGTAACCAAGTGAACCCAACAGGGCCGTGCTGAAAGGAAAGGGAATTAATTATATTTATATTTAAGTTGGGTGAATTACCCACTTAATATAAATAGGAAAATTATTAAGTGGAGAATTGTTTTAATGACAATTCTTCTCCCTCAACCCTAGTCACGCCGCCCCCTCTCCCTCCTCTTCTCCTCTCGGCGCACCAAGCCCCAAGGGCTAGGGTTCCATCCCAAAGGCTCCAAGAACACCTCCCGGCGACGACTCCGGCACGAGGACGCCCCTCTCCGCGAGAAGAGCACATGGAAGCAAGAGGGTCGTCTAGAAGATTGTTTTTTCGGAAAACCTATCGATCAGATCGTAAGAAAACTAGCGCAAGATGTAAGAAACCCCTCACCTGCAGTATAAGTAGCTATTCGTGTGTTTTATGCATTGGTTTAGTAGTATGTAGATTTTCAGCACGTAGGGTGTGTTCTAGTGCACACCAAGTGCTTGATAAAATGTTTAGCTCAGTAAAATGGTACAGTAGGTATTTTAATAGTTCAGTAAATGCAGTAGAAGCATTTAGAATAGCATATTTAGTCTTGCTACAGCTTATATGGGACTACGGTCCAATGGGTGGGCTCCCACAGTCGCCTCTAGGTTCAGATAACCTAGCTCTAGGTTCAGATAACCTAGAAAGAGCAAGATAAGATAATTCAGTTATAAAACATTATTTTACTTTTAGCAGCGGCACTATACTGGACTAGATGTCCATTGGGTTAAGCTCTCATAGTCGTCCCTAGGTTTAGATAACCTAGTAACCTTACTAGATTCGGAATTTGCAACCCCGGGTTTAGTTAGGGATGCGCGCACAGTAAGTACAGTTGCCGGGCCCATCAGCAGCATGATTAGTATTTTCATCTATTTATGATAAATAATTTTTCAAAGCTTCACAAAATAGTTTATGTGAATACAGAGCAGCTTAGCATTAGTTAGCAGTAGTGTAGCTCAGCTTTTATTTCAGTTTAGTTCTTATGGATCCACATGATAGTTTTATGCTTAGCTATGATTGCCATGTATCGTATGTGATTATGCCATGTTTTAGAATCCATGTTTAGCAATGTTCAGCATATATTCCAAATAGCATGTTTTAAAAGCATAAATTGCATCGAATGCATGTTTTGTGAGGTAGATGGTTTCTTACTAAGCTCCCAAGCTTATAGATACTTCATTTCCTTATACTGCAGATAAAGGTAAAGGAAGGATGGATTAACGGAGACTGGTGGACAATGCTACAACGATGTGTGTGGACAGGAACTTGGAATGAAGACCCTTGGGAACTAGCAAATTTAAAGAATTAGAACCTTTTGTTCTTTTAATGTTTATGCACCTTTAGAACGGTTAAGAATTCTGAATTGTGAAACCATGCTTATGCCATGCCTAGGACACTAGCTAGCTTATTGATGAGTAGTAAATCATGCATAATGTTAGTGAAGACCAATTACAATATTCTCTAGGCATTTTAGGTTTCTTATATTGAGTTGTGTGTGATTGAGCTCTGAAATCAGAGTTCTGCAGCGAAATCAGAAACTCCAATCGATCGACCGATCGATTGGAGGGACCTCAATCGATCGGTTAATCGATTGAGAGCTGATTTCGCGAACAGTAAGCTCCGGGATCGACCAGCCGATCGATCCGGACGCGTTCTGTCGCGAACAGAAAGCCCTGGAATCGATCACTGGATCGATTGGCAAGTCTGGATCGATCAGTCGATTGATCCAGAATATTACCCCCGCGCACAGTAGCGCGCTGAATCGATCAATGGATCGATTAGTCAGGCCGGATCGATCAGCCGATCGATCTAGAATTTTGTCCGTGCACAGTAGCACGCTGAATCGATCAACGGATCGATCAGATGACTCCAATCGATCAGCTGATCGATTGGAGTGTCAGATTTCAGCTGGAAGGGTCTCATTTCAGTCTTTTGATCAAATCGAAAGTTTGGGTTCCTTCCCTAGTGTATGCCTGTCAATGGAAGGGGTCTTTGAACCTAGTCTTACAGACTGTAATAGTCATTAGCAGAGTAAGATTTAATTAGCACAGTTTTCCGCACCTTTTAGCTTAGCACAACATAATGTAACCCCCGACCTTACAACCTAGTTAGTAGGAGGCGGGTCGTTACATCCGTGGTGCCAAGGCCAAACTCGTCATAGGCCGTGGCACTGGCCACGACCGCCCATGGCGGTAGAATCTGCCACGGGCCATGGCACTAGCCACGATCACCCATGGCGTGGAGATAGAATCTGCCACGGGCTGTGGCGCTGGCCACGACCGCTCGTGGTGCTGGCCAAGGCTTACCTATGGCAAGATGGCAAAGCCTGCCACAACCGCCCATGGCAGGATGGTAGAGCTTGCTATGAGCCATGGCACTGGCCACAACCGCTTGTGGCAAGATGGTAGAGCCAGCCACGAGTCGTGGCGCTGGCCATAACCATCCGTGGTAAGCTAGGGCTCCTTGACTTGGTTAGTTTGCTCCTCGTATCGTTCCAATCTTCGCTCCTATCATCCAAAATAAACAAGAGCAGTATTTAAGAATAATAAAACATGGAAATAAAGCATAGAATCAAATTACCTTGAATTATATATGCAAAAGTGGGTCAAATGTAGTGCAAAAACATAATAAAAACCTTATATACTTCACACTTATTAGGTACGCTGGCTGAGTTGACACCAAGATGAATCTACTTAGACTCACTTTTGATTTGAGGAATTTTTCTTGACTGGACTTGGGTAGACAAAGCACAATGATACTCAGTGTGCTTGGGATGAGTTGGTCACACACTCAAACTCACTCAAACAACTAAGAATTCAGTTTATGGAGTAGGCAGTAGACTAGTCAATCGACTGAGTAATCACCAGTCGGTCGGTCCCATGTATTAGTTTTCTAGAACTCCTAAAAATCGAGAAAATTTATTTTTCTTGATAGCATATGTGTTCTTAGTGTATTAGTTCTTTACCTATTTTAACTTGGATCGAGATGGTTTTGTTATTGATTAGTCGATTCTGTACTGTCTTTATTCATTTCAATTTCAAATGGCACTGATAATATACACTATAACTCATGGTGATATGTTATGAAATAAGATTAGGGAGACTATCCATGAGATAGAGTATGATTTTGCTTATGGAGTTAGAGGACACATTGGGAGATTTGATAGATTATTCTAGAGACTCTAGCAGTAGGATTTTCCTATTCTAGACTACTACTAGATTTGTGCTTTGATTTGATCGATATCGATACATCTCAATGAGGTAGCACACCATATATGTGGGCCCTATGAAGGGTGCATAACATATGCAGAATTGTGTATAGAGCTATTTCACCATGTGGATTAGGAGAAACCATCTTACGAGGAGGATCCATAAGAGGATTTGAATGTGGATTCAATAGAGAATCTTGAAACTAGTTTCTCTTAGATCACTGCCCTAGCTGTGAATAGATAGATAAGAGTTGTGTTAATTACTATTGCGCCAGTGTCTTTCTCCAATCGGAATAGTAATGACCTATCTACTATAGTCCTAGTGTCAGTCTTAATGGAAATAATAGTGACCTATTTAGTTTCTTAAAGCTATATTGTTTATGGGTTTAAGATACTATCATTATGTATAAATAGTTTTTAACTTCATACTTTATCCATGTATGCACTAACGGGATTTTATGTGTTAATAGCATATTTAATCTTCATGATTAATTCATTTAATAATTAGTTTACTTCACCAATGAATCATTTAATAATTTATTTATTTCATGATTGTTTATTTAATGATCAATTTATTTGATGGAATGTATTAATATAATTGATCAATATTAATTAAATTGAATTATACAAATGATGAATAAAAATTATAGTCATCATTTAATTTTATAAACCACTCATCTAAAAATTACAAACACATAAATTATACTGAATAATTAAATAATATATTGATAGATTATGACTACACAAAACCCATAGTTAAACTCATGTGTGCCGATGGTGCTGCCACCGAAACAGAGATAACAGAGATGGAGATCTCTCCCCTACGGCACGGGACTACCCTCTGATACAGGGGCTGCAGCACAACACACCACACAGCGGCATCAACAGCAGGCATCGGCTGCCCTAGAACCCTCTCCATCATTGTCAAAGGATAAAGGCATCATATTGGATCAGGTCCCTCGAACAGAAGGAAGAGCGCAAGCACAGAGAGTTCCGATGGTGCGTTCACCAGAGGCAGGTACAGGTGGGAAAGCAGCAGCAGATCAGAGGCCACAGTCAGGAGGCCAAGGACGTGGAAGAGCAACATTGAGTGCATTCCATGGTCGGTGGTCAGAACTATTAACAAAGAATTGGATTTGATCCGATGACACATCTCTAAAATTATTGAAACGGCAAGGAGATCGTGCCACCCTTTCAGCTGAGGATAAGGAATCACTTGAGGAAACCGTCGGGTTTTGCCTATTTGGGAGGTTCTTGGGCAGGTTCCCTGGCTAGAAAGTGGTCAATTCGTTAACTGCAAGATGGGAAACCCCTCACAAAATGCTCACCCATGATTCGACATGTCTAGTATTCAAGTTTTCAGAAAACTAAAGCTGTGATACCATTTTGAAAGGAGGCCCTTACATCACGTATGGCTGCCCTTTTAGCTTAAAGCCATGACACCTTTCTTCACCTTCGAATCAGCGATACATAACCAGCTGCCGCTTTGGATGCAAATCTATGGGTTACCCATCGACTGCTGGCCCACAACAGGTCTGAGAAGATCACCTCTTTAGTGGGGAACCCCTGTAGATGGATCGAATCACCAAAGAGAGAGAACGGATTAATTTTGCCGGAGTCCTTGTCGAAGTCGACATCACCAGGAAGCCTCCTGAATGCGTTGTAGCCACCCTCCCTGATGCGTGGAGCTCTAGCTGAAGCTTGTGATGGGCCTAGGGCTGATTGGCTGAAGACAAGGACTAAGCCTACTGTACAACATCACACAAGTGACAACACAGGGCAAGAATATGGTCAGAGGCAAATAGAAAGGCCAATTACAATTTCTGACACTGTTTCAGTGGAGAAGGCAGTGATAAATTCAGTTTCACCTTTGAGGGGTTCAACTTTAGTTTCAAGTAGAACAGGGAGAGCCTATGCAAAAGTACATTCAGTAGTTACTCCTCAGTCCCTAGTAGCAAGAAAAGAAAAGGAATCAACAACGCAGTAGCGAACCCATAAAGTTTCAGACATTCCAACAATTCCAGCAATCTCAGTGGGCAAGGAAGTAGGCTTGGGGTTTGATTCAGTTACAACTACAAGAATTGGTACAAAGTCTGTGGTAGCAAGTCAGGATATGGAACCCAAGGGTACTGATCAAAAACAGATAGGGCCAAGCACAACAAATGATCTAAGCAGCGACCATTTGGGAAAATAGCTAGAGCCACTCTCAACAAAGGATATGGACAGAAATCCACTAAATTTAGATTCAGACTCTAACCTACGAAAAGTTTCAGTGATCTCTGGGGTGGTATCAATTTCAGTAACAGTGAAAGGAAATGCAATGGTTAATCAATCAACACAAGAACAACATCAAAAAATAATACTGGTACAATTGGCACAATATATCTCAGAGTTTTCACCTAACACATGCAGAATCAGAAACTGTTAATGAACAAGCTCATCAGAATTCAATAACCAGAAGCAATTGACTGATTTGTATCAAACACAGCCTACAGGATCTATTCACACCAACAGTAGAGTTGACTAACAGGCCTGTTCAAAGTCAGAAGCAGATCCAGCAACAAGATGGTAGATCTGATTATCCAACTGATCAACAACAACTACATCCATAGTGGTACAATTCTGGCACATTATCTACATCCACTAAAGTACAAGCTGGTCTACACATCAACAACCAACAATAGGAGCCCAAACTGTCTCACATGCTACAGATTTTTGGGGGCAATCAGACCTGCTCAGAGCCTGAAACAGATGCTCCATCAGAAACTGATCCCCACAGGCACAGATTCAGAAACTGCTGATACACAGGACTTAGATTTTTATTCTGATCAGGTTACACCAGGCCAAGTGTAGGGACATATTCAAATTTAGACATCAAGCACTCTAGAAATACAAAATTAGATCTAGCAGGGAAAACAAATTCTGGGAACATGAGCCCCAACCAACTAAGAGCACCAGCTAGCACTCCTCCAAGAAAAACTGAGCCTAAACATAGTGCTAAGTGTAGGTGCAGCGGAGGCCGGCAAGAGGGGGGTGAATTGCCTGCAAATAAAAATTATACCCTCCTCGTACTTTCAACTCAAATAGTGCAATAGTAAATAAACTGATAAAAGCAACTGATCCTGTTCGGAATCTGAGTCAGACGGACCGTCGGATGAGGTGGATGAAATGTTGACGAAGTCGTGACGTCCCAGAGGGGGGTGTGCTGAGATGACTCCCGTGTTGACCAAGTCTTCGGATATCCTCTGGTCAACGCTACCTGCAGGCAACGACCGGGTTGACCCGACCCCCGGTATCCCGATGCTCGAGGCAGATCCAACGAATATATGAGTACAAGACTAAGCCATAAAATAATGAAATGCGTATAGAATATGAACGGAAAATGTACCCTGGCCCAGGGGGCGCCCTCGGATGGGACGCGGTTAGAATTGTCGCTACCCGGAAGAGTAGATGACTCCGATCAGGCTATAGAGCGTTGGATCTGATGATGCGGAGCCGAACGCAGCATGAAGTCGGAAGACGAGCTGCAGGTCAAGATAAGGCACCGACACGTAGGCCGAGAGGTACTAGCAGCATGCAGGCCGGGACACGAGATCAACCGACAGACTGAGACACTAGATCGGCACGCAGGCCGGGAAACGAAATCAGCACACAGGCCGAGACACGAGATCAGCACACAGACCTAGACACGAGGTCGGCACGCAGGCCGGGACATGGGATGAGTACACAGACTGGTACACGAGACAACACACAGGCCGGTATACAACATCAGTACACAGACAAGAATACCACATAAGCACACAAACCGAAACATAACAACCGCACGAAGGTCGACCTACGACGATGGCTCAAAGGCCCGATCAATGTTGAAAGTGCATAGCGGCATGGATCGGATACCGGCTCGACGTCGAAACTGTACGACAGTGCTGCTCGGAGCATGACAGCAGCTATGGCGTCCGGGAAGCCATGGATCGGGCGGCGGATGTGCACTGTGCGCGTGGCGTGGGTGGTCCAGCGAGCAGCAAAGGCAATCCGACGAGCAGCGAAGGCGACGAGAGGGCCATCTGTCCCGACGGGCGTAGCCTGGGCTCGTCGGAGTGTGTCGCTTGCGAGAGGTGGCTCGTTGGAGTATGCTGCAGGTGAGAGGAGTGGTCGATGGTGGCTGTCGGCCGACGTCGCAAGGAGGAAGAGGAGGAACGGTAGCGACGAGGGAGGAGAGGAGGCGGCGAGGCCAGTGGCTGGTGACGATGAAGAAGAAGAGGCAGTTCTGTGATCGACATCGTGAGGAGGAGAAGTGGCCGCACGGTGAGGAGATGGAGAGGGGAAGAGGTGGTGGCCGGTCTCGGCTCTGGCGACGGCGTCGTACATGTGAGGAAGAAGGTCCGATTCTGTGGGTTCCTCCTGGTGACGGCGAGCACGAACCAAAAACAACCCCTTTCCTTTTGGTTCCCGGCGACTACGGGAGGAGGAGCGGGAGAGGAACGGTGGTCGGTCGTCACCGGCGTCGCGAGGCGGATGGGGAGAGAGGAGCACCGGCCTTTCCGACGGTGGCGACGTGAGGAGCAGAGGGAGAGAGGAGAAGGTGACGACGCGTGTAAGCAGGGAGAGGAGGAGAGGAGGTGTGGCGGCCGACGATGGCGTCGTCTTCGGCAAGAAGCATGAGGAGGAAGGAGGAGTTGGCGGCTTGGTGGCCGCGCACGAACGAAGCCGAGACCCCCCTTTGCATGCTACAGTATTCCCCACTTAAAGCCCTAGTTAGCGAAAAGACCTAAATACCCTCCTTTCCCCTTATTTCTTCTCTACCCCCCCTATCATATCCGTATCACAAGCTTCCCCCTCAAGTCTAGTCGAAGGAGGCGCAAGTCCGACTGACTAGACCCATCCGAACAAAAAATAGAATCGCTACTGAATGTAGAGTCATATCGCAGGTCTGTCATATAACGTCGAACGAGTAGCTGTGGCAATGTTAAGCATGTGACTCAAACAGAATCGAGCGAGCGACGAGAAATAATTCGAAATGCACGACAAGCAAACGATCGATCAGATGCTGAGGGAGACCGAGTGATATCGCGAAGACGCTCGGATGAGGCCGAGCAGAGCGATTGAGCGATTGCTGAGCGAGGCGAAAGGCGATGGACGAGCGATGTTGAATGCACGACCAAGAAATTGTTGTCCAAATAAATCGTGACCAGGACGAGTAAAAGTCGTATGTGCGACCGGGAACGTGCCGATTGAGTGAGTGTCGACCGAGCGAGCGCCGACCGAGTGAGTGTCAACCGAGCGAGTGGCGACCGAGTGAGTGTCGACCGAGCGAGTGTCGACCGAGCGAGTGTCGACCGAGTGAGTGCCGACCGAGCGACAATAAATCGCGACCTGGCAATGAAGAGAAGGATAGACGCGCAGTCGAGAGCGCGACCGAGCGAGTGCCGAGTAGAGCGACGAAGCGTGCACGATGAGTGCCGAGCAGAGCGGTGAAGTGTGCACGATGAGTGTCGAGCAGAGCGGCGAGTGAAGCGATGAATGCCGACCGAGCAACAACGGTGAGCGGAACGTGGGAGCTGAGTGCCAGGCATAGCGGCGAGTGGGGCGGTGAACGTCGACCGGGCAACAGCGAAACGCGAATGATAAGTGCCGAGTAGAGCGGGGAGTGAAGCAAGTGGGATGAGTGCCGGGCAAAGCGGCCAGTGGAGCGGTGAGTATGATGAGTGCCGGGCAGAGCTACGAGTGAGTGATGAGCACCGACCGAGAGGTCGTTGGGCGTGAGAGCATGCTTACTTATAACTCGCACTAGGGCGAGAGTTTGGGACAGCCGACCGAGCAGCTCGGTCGTTGGGCGTGAGAGCAGAGCTCACTTATAACTCGCACTGGGGCGAGAGTCTGGGACAGCCGACCGAGCAGCTCGGTCGTTGGGCGTGAGAGCAGAGCTCACTTATAACTCGCACTGGGGCGAGAGTCAGGGACAGTCGACCGAGTAGCTTGGTCGTTGGGCGTGAGAGCAGAGCTCACTTATAACTCGTACTGGGGCGAGAGTTTGGGACAGCCGATCAAGCAGCTCGGTCGTTGGGCGTGAGAGCAGAGCTCACTTATAACTCGCACTGGGCCAGAGTCTGGGACAGTCGACCGAGAAGGTCGTTGGGGGGCTGCGCGTGAGAGCAATGCTCACTTATAACTTACACTGGGGCGAGAGTCTGGAATCCCGACCGGATGGTGATCCAGAGGCCTGACCAGTACTTAATTTGGAGACCTGGCCAAGAATTGATCTGAATGTCTGACCAGGAATTGATCTGGAAATCTAACCAGGAATTGATCAGGCATTAATCTGCAGGTCTGAACAGGAATTGATCTGGAGGTCTGACCAGGAATTGATCTGAAGATCTGACCAGGAATTGATCAGGCATTAATCTGGAGGTCTGAATAGGAATTGATCTAAAGATCGGGCCGTGAAACATTCTGAATGCCTGACAAAGAAGCAATCTGAATGCCTGACCCTGAATTGATCTGGAGGCCCGACCGGGAATTGGTCTGGAAGCCCGACCGGGAATAGGTCTGGAAGCCCAACCGGGAATAGGTCTGGAAGCCCGACCGGGAATTGGTCTGAAGGCTCAATAGAGAGATCGTTAGCGATACTCCGATCCGAGATTGGTGGTGATACTCTGGTCCAAGACCAGTGGCGATATCTCGACCCCGAACGGGGGAGGATAAGCATTGAAGCCCCTAGAAGCGAAGCCTGTAGCAACATAAGGGAGTAAAACTTTTGTCATACTTGATCGCATATCATACCTGATCGCGGAGCGGTGTCAGCCGACTGAGGATCTATCTCAGTCCCTCAACTCCCAAATACCCGTGGAGCGAGGGGAAAAGATAAAGAGCGTGAAGCCGATATAAGGGAGCAGAGGCCATATCCATAGAAGGAAGTAGAGCACTGCGGGTGAAGGGAGCAACACCTGTAGACGTAAGAGGCTGCACAACAAGTGAAGGATGCAGAGCATATAATAATAATAGAGTGAAGCGCCTATAGTAGTAAGAGGATGTAGAACCTTCTGGCGAAGGGTGCAGAGCCTGTAGCAATAAGAGGATGCAGAGCCTCATGGTAAAGGGTGCAGAGCCTGTAGCAGTAAGAGGATGCAGAGCCTCATGACGAAGGATACAGAGCCTATAATGCAGAGCCGATAGTAGTAAGGGGATGCAGAGCCTCATGGCGAAGGGTGCAGCGCCTATAACACACCTGATCGTGGAGCTGGGCCTTTGGTCCCTGATTGGAGAGTAAGGCCCCTAGCCTGTAATCAAAGAGCGAGGCCCCTAGATCCTGATCGGAAAGTGGTACCGCGAGTCAATGATCAGGGAGCTGTGCCCCTAGTGTATGAGTGGGGAGCTGTGCCCCTAGAGTATGAGCGGGGAGCTGGACCCCTAGTGTCTGATCAGAAATTGAAGGATCTAGTCTTTGATCAAGGAATTAGGCTCTTACTCTTTTATCAGGGAAATATAGAAGTTCCTATAATCGTAAAAAGAGAGCAGAGCTTGTAATCGTACCTGATCGGGGAGTCGTGCCAACCGGCTAAGGGTTTGTCTCGGTCCCTTAACTCCCGAATACCCGTGGAGTCAGGGAAAAAACATAACGGAAAAACTAACCTGTCAGCCAGCTGAATCCCCACTCAATCCCTCGACTCCCGAATACCGGTGGAGTGAGGATAGAAAATAATATGTGCATCGAGATCCTCCGGGATTGTGATAATAGCAGAGAACCTCCCGACGTCGTCCATCTTCACGTTCCAGAATAAGTTGTTGTGTTCCCACAGACGGCGCCAAATTTGATCCTGTCCGAAATCTGAGTCAGACGGACCGTCGGGTGAGGTGGATGAAATGTTGACGAAGTCGCGACGTCCCGGAGGGGGGTGTGCTGAGATGGCTCCCGTGTTGACCAAGTCTTTGGAAGTCCTCTGGTCAACGCTACCTGCAGCCAGCGACCGGGTTGACCCGGCCCCCGGTACCCCGATGCTCGAGGCAGATCCAACGAATATATGAGTACAAGACTAAGCCATAAAATAATGAAATGCGTATGGAATAAGAATGGAAAATGTACCCTGGCCCAGGGGGGCGCCCTTGGATGGGACGCGACTGTTGGTTGCTACTCGGAAAGCCTAGAGGTTCCACTGTACAAAAATTTTGTACAAAGGTCTGAACCTTTTCCTAGCTACCATGTGTTCTTTTAAATTAAATTTTGGATCGCCTGCGGAACTTAACACGTTTGATCTAAAACTTAATCTATTTGTTCTTTTAGGTTTTGACTTGGGTCTCCTGCGGAACTTAACACGTTCGACCCAAATCACCTTAAGTTATTAATTCCATTAAATATTATTTTTCATAATTGGTTCCCAGTACTGACGTGGCGAGGCATACGACCTTCTTGGATATGGGAGCAACCACCACCGACTAGACAAAACCTTTTATGGAAAGCTAATATTTAATTTCCTAAAATAACTTTAGGTTAACCGAAAAGAACAATCAAATCACAAGGAAAAGAAAAACAAAAGAACACTATATCGAAAACAAATTCGAAACTCTAGAATCGTATGCCTCTTGTATTTAGTATTATTTCCAAAAATAACTAGTATGATGCGGAAAGAAAAAATACTAGTTATACCTTTTAGAAAAACCTCTTGATCTTCTACACTATTCCTCTTCTAACCTCGGACGTTGTGTGGGCAACGATCTTCCGAGATGAGAAACCACCAAAGCACCTTCTCCTTTCTTCAAATTTCGGCCAAGCACAAAGCTTCCAAAAGATGAAGATCTTTTCCACCAACCAAGCTCCAAGGGATGTAGGCTTTCTCTCCTTCTTCCTCAAGCTAGATCCGACCACCAATTAAAACTCCATAAGCATGAAGAGGTTCGGCCACAAAGAGAAGAAGAAGAGAAGAAGGAAGGGCCGACCACACCACCAAGGAAAAGATGAAGAAAAATAGAATAGAGTCGTTCACCTTGAAGCCTCCTCTACCCCCTCTTTTATAATCCTTGGTCTTGGAAAATAAGGAAAATTTAATAAAAATTTCCTTAATTCTTTTTCCATTGAAAAGAAAAATTATTTAATTAAAAATAATTTTCTTTTTCAAGTACAATGGCCGGCCACCTCAAGCCCCAAATCAAGGAAAGTTTTAATTAAATCAAGAATTAAAACTTCCTAATTTGTTTCCGGAAATTTATAAAAATTTCTCCAATAATTTAATCCCTTCATGATTGGTTTATAAAAAAAAAAATTTAATAAATTAAAATATTTCTTTTAATCATGTGGATAAAAAGAAAGTTATCTCTAAAAATTAAAATCTCTTTTAATCTACAAATAAGGAAAGATATCAAATCTTTTCTTAATCTTTTGTAGAAACTTATAAAAGAGAATATTTAATTTTAAACTCTCTTTTAAATCATGAACATGGTTAAAAAGGAAAGCTTTCTTAAAATTTAAAATCCTCCTTAAATCAACAAATAAGGAAAGATTTCAAATTTTAAACTCTCTTTTAAATATGTAGATGATTTACAAATAAGGAAAGTTTTAACCAAAAATTAAAACCATCCTTTTAAACTACAAATAAGGAAAGAGATTAATCTCTTCTCTTAATCTTTTGTAGAAAGTTATAAAAGGAAATTTTTAATTTTTAAACTCTTTTTTAAAATCATGATATCCACATAAGAAATAATTTTAATAAAAATCCCTTTTAATATTCTAGTGGCCGACCACCTAAGCTTGGGACCCAAGCTTTGGCCGGCCACCTACATGGCTCATCCACTTGGTCTTGGCCGACCCTAGCTTGGGTTCCAAGCTAGCTTGGCCAGCCCCATTGGATGGGTAAGAAGGTGGGTATGCGGTGGGTATAAATCTCTATATACTAGAGGCTACGATAGGGACCGAGAGGAGGAATTGATTTTGGTCTCCCGATAAAATTAAGCATCCCGTGCTCGCCCCGAACACACAACTTAATTTTATCAATAATAATTCATTCCACTAGAGAACTATTATTGATCTACCGCACCAATCCCAAATTACATTTTGGGCTCCTTCTTATTATGAGTGTGTTAGTCTCCCTGTGTTTAAGATAACAAATGTCCACTAATTAAGTAAGTTATTGACAACTCACTTAATTAATATCTAGCTCCAAGAGTAGTACCACTCAACTTCATTGTCATATCGGACTAAGTCCACCTGCAGGGTTTAACATGACAATCCTTATGAGCTCCTCTTGAGGACATTCTCAACCTAGATTACTAGGACACAGTTTCCTTCTATAATCAACAACACACACTATAAGTGATATCATTTCCCAACTTATCGGGCTTATTGATTTATGGAACTAAATCTCACCCATTGATAAATTAAAGAAATAAATATCAAATATATGTGCTTGTTATTATATTAGGATTAAGAGCACACACTTCCATAATAACTGAGGTCTTTGTTCCTTCATAAAGTCAGTATAAAAGGAACGACCTCAAATGGTCCTACTCAATACACTGTAAGTGTACTAGTGTAATTATTTAGTTAAGATAAACTAATACCTAATTACACTACGACCTTCCAATGGTTTGTTCCTTTCCATCTTGGTCGTGAGCTACTGTTTATAATTTATAAGGTACTGATAACATGATCTTCTGTGTGTGACACCACACATCATGTTATCTACAATATAAATTAATTGAACAACTACATTTATCACAAATGTAGACATTTGACCAATGTGATTCTTATTTCTAGATAAATGTTTTATACCAAAAGCTAGGCTTTTAGTATACATTCTAACAATCTCCCACTTATACTAAAAGACTAAGCTGCCATATCTGCTGCCATACATATGATTCCCATGCCTTTTAAAATGCTCTTGCCTTAAGGACCTTAGGTTATCATCTGATGCAATCTAGGCGGCAACAACTTCTCCTCGTTATACAATTTCTCGTATTGGGTAGTACTTGCGCTCTATTGTGTTTACTTGCCTTATAAACTCATGGTTTCTTCGAGTTTGCTACTGCACCATTATTATTACAATAAATTGTAATAATCTTTGGACAAACTAGAAATCATATCTAAGTCTATCTTGAGGTTATTAAGTCATTCAGCTTTTATGGCTACCTCAGAGGCTTGCCATATACTCAGCTTCTATGGTGGAGTCCAGAAAAATACCTATGCTTATCACTCTTCCATAGTTATGACTTTTCCTCCTAAAGTAAACACAAAACCCCGAGGTTGACTTATTATTGTTCATATCCGATTGGAAGTCAAAATCCATGTAACCCACAAGAACCAAATTAACTGCCTTGTGAGCTAGCATATAATCTCTAGTGCCTCTAAGGTACTTCAATATATGCTTTACTGCAGTCCACTGTCCTTATCCAGGGTTACTTTGATATCTGCTAACTATGCCCTTGGCAAAACAGATTTCTGATCTCGTGCATAGCATACATTAGGCTTCCGACAGCCGAAGCATAAAGAATTGCCTTTATTTCCTTTATCTCCTTTGATGTCTACAGAGACATATCTTTAGATAAAGTTACTCCATCCTGAAAAGGTAAGAAACCTTTCTTGGAGTTTTGCTTGCTTAAAACGAGCAAGGATTTTTCCGATGTATGAAGCTTGGGATAAGTAAAATATTCTTTTCTTGCGATCCCTTATTACTTTGATCTCAAGAATATATACATTCTCCCAAGTCCTTTATATCGAATTATTTGGACAACCATACCCCTACTTCTGACAACATTTTGATATTGTTTTCAACTACCAAAAATGCTATCTACATATAGTACAAGAAATACCACCACATTTCCATCACACCTTTTGTATACACAAGACTTATCCGTTTACTCAATAAATCCATAGGTCTAGATTACTTTGATAAATCGGATATTCCAAGACCTTGAAGCTTTGCCTCAGTCCATAGACTGACTTAGTTTGCACACAAGATGCTCTTAGCCCTTTGCAATGAACCCTTTTGGTTGCTTTATATGGATGCTTTCATCAAGACTTCCATTAAGGAATGCTGTCTTGACATCCACTTGCCAAATAGATAAAAGAATCCGGATAGACTTAAGCATGACTACCAGTGAAAAAGTTTCCTTTTTCATCAAGCCTTGCTTTAAAAGTTACTACCTTCCTTTCTTTCCCTCTTTTCCTATTATAGACCTTTTAACACCCAAAGGCTTTTACACCAATTTGGTGGTTCTACAAGCTTCCAGATTTTATTAGAATACATATATTCTAATTCTATTATTCATTACTCTTTGCCAAGATGTTGCATCTTTATCTTGGAGTGTTTCGTCATATGTCTGGAGATCAGGTTCATGTCCTCCAGGGATCGAGTCCAAAAACTCTCCCAAAACATGAATCTTTTTAGGTTGCCTAACAACCCTCCCACTACGACAAGGCACTTTCTGCAATTGTGTATCATTTGTGATACGTGTTGCAGTTTCCTTGTGGTATCTCATCTTGTACAGTTGGTACTAGATTAGACATGCCTTTTATTATTTCCTTAAGAACAAATTTTCTTATGGGCACATGGTTTATTACATAGTCCTTTTCTAAAAATCGGTCATTGATGCTAACAATGACCTTCTGATTTTTAAGACTATAAACCTACTTTCATTTCACTAGGATAACCCACAAACAAGTGAATTCCTGTCCAACTTATCATTGTCTCTCTTCTGCATATGTGCTGGACTACCCGAATCCAAATATGCTTCTAAATAGGCTTACGCCTATTCAACATTTCTATATGAGTAGAGAGTTCTGACTTTAGAAGGTACTATATTCACTCCCGTTTCCAGAGTATATCCTTAAAATGATTTTGATAATATTCTTAATAACTTATCAATCTACTTATTTCCATAAGAGTCCTATACCTTCCTTTTCCTACACCATTCTGTTTGGGTGTACCAGGTGCAGTTAGTTGGGATTGAATCCCTACTTCTGTTAAATGACTCCCAAGAGGTACTTGCCACTACGATCTTACCGTAGTGTCTTGATACTTTTACTTTGTTGTTTCTCCACATCAGCCTCGTACTTTTTAAACTAATCAAAGTACTTAGACTTGCGGCACATCAAGTAAATATATCCGTATCTCAAATAGTTGTCCATAAAATAGATGAAATATTTGAAACAACCTCTTGCCTGGATGCTCATAGGATCACACAAATCAGAATGAACCAATTCCAATATATCTTTTACTCCATACCCCTTAGACTTAAAAGCTTCTTGGTTATTTTTCCTTCCAAGTAAGACTCGTAGGTTGGAAAGATTTCCACTACTAATGAACCCAAAAGTTCATCAGCTACCAATGAATCCTACTCAAGTTAATATAACCTAGCCTTAGATGCCAAAGATATAATTGGTTCATTTTTGAAGGTTACTTTCTCTTAAAGTTAGAAGATGTGTTACTAATTTCCATTTGTTGCATCGTGAGAGTTATTGGATTTATAAATTGTCAACCAACGTACCAGAACAAATAACTTCCCTCTTTTCCTTAATAACAACTTTGTTATTAAAAGAGGCAGAATATCAAGTTCTTTGAATAGTTTAGAAACTGAAAACTAGTTCTTTCTAAACTTGGTGCGTAAAGACAATTACTCAAAAATCCATGTTTTATTCTTATCAAAAGATAAACATCTCCCACTGTCACAGCTACCATTTTTACAGTAGTGCCCATGTAGATGGTGTTTTAATTTTCATTTAGTTGCCGGGTTTCCTGGAACCCTGCAATGAATTGCGGACATGATTAATGGCATCTGTATCTACACTCCAGGTTCTGGTAGATAACACCACTAAACATGTTTCAACTAATAAATTAAATACACCTATATTGTTCTTAGTTCTAAGAAGACAGTCTACCTTAATGTCCAAGTCCTATTTCCAATCATTACAATTGGGATTACTAAGTCTTTTCTATAGTATGACTACTAGGGAATTGACAAACATTTTAAATCCTAAGAATCACAAAAATAGTTGGTCAAGATCAACTCTTTAAAAATCTCCATGAATTTTGTATGCCACGATAGTGTGGACGTATACAAAATCAATCATTAATTTTATTATCTCGTCAACTTTACTTTATGACGAAATAAAATTAATAGTTGATCTGTCTTTGATCAAATATTTGGTCAAAACCTTTTGAATAAAAAAATATTGATTCCTCAAACAATATTATTTAAATTCTCCAACACCTCAAACACCGTGAATTTTGCATGCCACGTTGTGTGGACGTATACAAATTCAACATTTTTAAAAAGAAGGGTTTTAACCCATTAATTTTATTATCTTGTCAACCTAACTTTTTGACAAATAAAATTAATAGTTGGTATCATTTGGTCACACAAATAATAGCAGTGACTCCGATGGGGAGGATACTATTAGATGTGTCTAAGTGTATACCATTACTTGACACTAAGTCCATTAATAAGATTATGCCCCTTCCGTTGGGGAAGATCACACGCTCTTAATTAACTTCCTATAGTTATCCAAAAATGGAAGTCTATTCTAGTGATCTACAAACAAGCTCATCCGTTATGGAGGAAGGCACTCAGAGCCAACGCGCAAGCTTGTTTGCATCACTTACAAACCAGTAATGGAGACCATGGGATTTACTTAAAAATCCCTCTCCCACTTAGTTATTTATAAATGAGGAATTTTAACTATGCTAGCCTACTAAATATGTAAACTAACATGCACACACAGCACAATATAAAAGCAATAAATAGAAAATCTAATTTTCAACTATTATGGCTTTTATCTCTAGTTGTCCTCCGTGTGTTGTCATCCCAAGCTACTGCCATATTTGGCCACTGCCACCGGGTCTAGCTGTCGCATCCATCTTGCTCCTAGTTCCGCTGCGCCTCTGGTCCTTAGAAGGTTCCACGCTTTGCAAGATTCGATCCGCGACATAAATAAAATTTTACATTTTGATCCTATATTCCTCGAAGGAATGTACATGTAAACTAGATCGAACATAAAATAAAATTTACATCCATCGATCTTATATTCCATAAAAGGAATGTACATGTAACTAGATCAAAAAATAAAATCCTAATCAAACTAAATATAGCTCCTGCTGTATTTTATAATACAATCATGCACACACAATAAAATGCCCTTAACATGTCAAAGGGTCCAATCACACACATAATAACTATAAGCCATAATAGTTGGATCCTGCATCCACAAAGTTAGCACATCCTACTATTAACCTGCCTAAATTATGTATGACATGTGCATAATTAAACTAATACCAAATACACAGAGGCAAAACCCTAGCTCTGATACCAATTGTTGGTTGCTACTCGGAAAGCCTAGAGGTTCCACTGTACAAAAATTTTGTACAAAGGTCTGAACCTTTTCCTAGCTACCATGTGTTCTTTTAAATTAAATTTTGGATCGCCTGTGGAACTTAACACGTTTGATCCAAAACTTAATCTATTTGTTCTTTTAGGTTTTGACTTGGGTCTCCTGCAGAACTTAACACGTTCGACCCAAATCACCTTAAGTTATTAATTCCATTAAATATTATTTTCCATAATTGGTTTCCAGTACTAACGTGACGAGGCACACGACCTTCTTGAATATGGGAGCAACCACCACCGACTAGACAAAACCTTTTATGGAAAGCTAATATTTAATTTCCTAAAATAACTTTAGGTTAACCGAAAAGAACAATCAAATCACAAGGAAAAGAAAAACAAAAGAACACTATATCGAAAACAAATTCGAAACTCTAGAATCGTATGCCTCTTGTATTTAGTATTATTTCCAAAAATAACTAGTATGATGCGGAAAGAAAAAATACTAGTTATACCTTTTAGAAAAACCTCTTGATCTTCTACACTATTCCTCTTCTAACCTCGGACGTTGTGTGGGCAACGATCTTCCGAGATGAGAAACCACCAAAGCACCTTCTCCTTTCTTCAAATTTCGGCCAAGCACAAAGCTTCCAAAAGATGAAGATCTTTTCCACCAACCAAGCTCCAAGGGATGTAGGCTTTCTCTCCTTCTTCCTCAAGCTAGATCCGGCCACCAATTAAAACTCCATAAGCATGAAAAGGTTCAGCCACAAAGAGAAGAAGAAGAGAAGAAGGAAGGGCCGACCACACCACCAAGGAAAAGATGAAGAAAAATAGAATAGAGTCGTTCACCTTGAAGCCTCCTCTACCCCCTCTTTTATAATCCTTGGTCTTGGAAAATAAGGAAAATTTAATAAAAATTTCCTTAATTCTTTTTCCATTGAAAAGAAAAATTATTTAATTAAAAATAATTTTCTTTTTCAAATACAATGGCCGGCCACCTCAAGCCCCAAATCAAGGAAAGTTTTAATTAAATCAAGAATTAAAACTTCCTAATTTGTTTCCGGAAATTTATAAAAATTTCTCCAATAATTTAATCCCTTCATGATTGGTTTATAAAAAAAAAATTTAATAAATTAAAATCTTTCTTTTAATCATGTGGATAAAAAGAAAGTTATCTCTAAAAATTAAAATCTCTTTTAATCTACAAATAAGGAAAGATATCAAATCTTTTCTTAATCTTTTGTAGAAACTTATAAAAGAGAATATTTAATTTTAAACTCTCTTTTAAATCATGAACATGGTTAAAAAGGAAAGCTTTCTTAAAATTTAAAATCCTCCTTTAATCAACAAATAAGGAAAGATTTCAAATTTTAAACTCTCTTTTAAATATGTAGATGATTTACAAATAAGGAAAGTTTTAACCAAAAATTAAAACTATCCTTTTAAACTACAAATAAGGAAAGAGATTAATCTCTTCTCTTAATCTTTTGTAGAAAGTTATAAAAGGAAATTTTTAATTTTTAATCTCTCTTTTAAAATCATGTTATCCACATAAGAAATAATTTTAATAAAAATCCATTTTAATATTCTAGTGGCCGACCACCTAAGCTTGGGACCCAAGCTTTGGCCAGCCACCTACATGGCTCATCCACTTGGTCTTGGCCGGCCCTAGCTTGGGTTCCAAGCTAGCTTGGCCGGCCCCATTGGATGGGTAAGAAGGTGGGTATGCGGTGGGTATAAATCTCTATATACTAGAGGCTACGATAGGGACCGAGAGGAGGAATTGGTTTTGGTCTCCCAATAAAATTAAGCATCCCGTGCTCGCCCCGAACACACAACTTAATTTTATCAATAATAATTCATTCCACTAGAGAACTATTATTGATCTACCGCACCAATCCCAAATTACATTTTGGGCTCCTTCTTATTATGAGTGTGTTAGTCTCCCTGTGTTTAAGATAACAAATGTCTACTAATTAAGTAAGTTACTGACAACTTACTTAATTAATATCTAGCTCCAAGAGTAGTACCACTCAACTTCATTGTCATGTCGGACTAAGTCCACCTGCAGGGTTTAACATGACAATCCTTATGAGCTCCTCTTGAGGACATTCTCAACCTAGATTACTAGGACACAGTTTCCTTCTATAATCAACAACACACACTATAAGTGATATCATTTCCCAACTTATCGGGCTTATTGATTTATCGAACTAAATCTCACCCATTGATAAATTAAAGAAATAAATATCAAATATATGTGCTTGTTATTATATTAGGATTAAGAGCACACACTTCCATAATAACTGAGGTCTTTGTTCCTTCATAAAGTCAGTATAAAAGGAACGACCTCAAATGGTCCTACTCAATACACTCTAAGTGTACTAGTGTAATTATATAGTTAAGATAAACTAATGCCTAATTACACTACGACCTTCCAATGGTTTGTTCCTTTCCATCTTGGTCGTGAGCTACTGTTTATAACTTATAAGGTATTGATAACATGATCTTCTGTGTGTGACACCACACACCATGTTATCTATGTAGGACCGTTAGACTCGATATAGGGGGGGGGGTGAATATCGATTCGAAAAAACAAGAGTTTAAACACAGCGGAAAAGTAAGCGAACACAGTTGTTTTTTACTTCGTTCGGAGCCTGTGAAGACTCCTACTCGAAGGCCCGTGGTCCTTGACCACTTTCGTTGGGCAATCACTATCAATTCGAATATTACAGAGTTAAGTACAAGAATTGACAGATAAAGAAAATACTGACAATAGAATTGAAACAAAACCAGCACTGAGTCGGAGAGCTTTTCGTAGCGTCGCAAGAGCACAGAGCAGCAGATCTTGGATTCTTAGTTGATATCAAGCTCCACCCTTGCCCCTTCTTTTATATGAAGCTCAGGGCGCCCCGGATCCCTTCCAGGCGCCCTGGTGAGACGTGGCAGGTCCAACCAGTGAGCTCCACGTGGCGACGCGCAATCAGGATAAAGTTTGCCTCCCGGGCGCCCGGACCCTGTTTTCTCGCAGAATCCGTCCTGCAAGACAAACGTTAGTCCGGAGGCAAATATATATCCTGTAAAATAGATTGTTAGCACAATTAAAGTTCAACAAAGTAATAGCAAAGAGTATGACTTAGATTCCGTCTTTCCGAGACCGGAATCTAGTCACGATCTCGACTTAGATATCCGAAATGGATCTAAGCCGGATCGACGCCTAATGTTCCCTTCCCGGGAACGCGTCCTCGCAGTCACTCCCCTCCAGTGACTTACCTTACTTACCTGCCAGACGTCCGGTCAGCCCTTCGACCCGTCTGGACTTCTCGCCAGCTATCCGGTCAGCCCGTCGACCTAGCTGGACTTCTCGCCAAGCGTCCGGTCAGCCCGTCGACCCGCTTGGACTTCTCGCCAGCTATCCGGTCAGCCCGTCGACCTAGCTGGACTTCTCGCCAAGCGTCCGGTCAGCCCGTCGACCCGCTTGGACTTCTCGCCAGCTATCCGGTCAGCCCGTCGACCTAGCTGGACTTCGTGCCAGACATCCGGTCAGCCCGTCGACCTGTCTGGACTTTTCCTGCACACTTGATCAAAGTGTCAGACAACAACACAACTAACTTAACCTATTTGTCATTCATCAAAACCTGGGTTAGACCGTTAGTGCTACCCGCACCAACAATCTCCCCCTTTTTGATGGAATGACAACCTGGTTAAGTTAGTGAAAACATATGCAAGAAACAACATGCATTTATGTGGTTTTAAAGTTTGTTAGTTTGTATTTTCAAATTGGTTTAGCTAACTTAACCACCTAACCCTCCTCCCCCTTTGGCATTCATCAAAAAATGAACAAAGGTAAATAATCATAGTGAAGACTTACTGTAACAGGTAATCAAATTTTGAAAGATAACTAAGTTTGGTTCAAAATTTGAAAGATAAAAGTGCAATTTTTAACACCAAGTTAAAAAATAGTCAAGTTGACTTGGGGTAGACAAGTTGAGTTTTGAAAAGTTAAAGTTAATCAAGTTTAACTTTTCAAGCGTGTAGAAATTTTCAAGACAGGTTTTTCAAATTTACTTTTTATGTTTAAGTAACATTTAATTTTCAAAAAGGTAAATTTTTCAACTTCGATTTTTCAAACAAAGCAAAAATTAAACTTTTCAAGAAATAAAATTTTTGCCAAAATTAATTTTTAAGGCTAATTTTGGAAATAGTTAATTTTTCAAATCAGGTTTGAAAATTAGGTGGGATTAAACTTAGTTAAATTTAACTTTTTGAAAACTGGTGTTTTAAAAATAAGTTAGTTTTAAAATAGATGTAAAAAAGTATTTTTCAAACACACAAAATTTTAATTAATTTCTCCCCCTGAACTTGATACTTAAAAGTTTGAAAATA
This sequence comes from Zingiber officinale, assembly GCF_018446385.1. Taxonomy (NCBI): domain Eukaryota; kingdom Viridiplantae; phylum Streptophyta; class Magnoliopsida; order Zingiberales; family Zingiberaceae; genus Zingiber; species Zingiber officinale. Next base: position 39,519,625 of record NC_056005.1, on the reverse strand, counting down.
TTTGCTAAAAATATTCAAAGTAATTTTTTTTTTAAATGAGGTAGAATTTTCTAGAGAGATTTTAAAGAGAAGATTAAAAAAATAACGCTTAAGGAGATAATTAAAAAATAAACCTCCCCCTGAATTTGATATTCCTTTAATTTGATATTCCTTTAATTTATTAATCCTCCTTATTTATTAATTTTTCTAGGGGATTTAAAATAAATTGAACCTCCCCCTGAATTGGTTACTCCCCTTAATTTAATATCTCCCCTTTAATACTAAGGTTTGGTTGTGTTAAATTTCAAAGCCCTAACACATTTGTCTAATTTAGTAATACATATATTATTATCTCTGTATCCTTGGAATAACTGTTTATTTGAATTTGATTAATCAATTATTAATTAATTTTAGATTCAGGTGCTTAACTTTAGTTTAAGGTTAAATAAGATAAGATTTTATTAATTCAATAACAGTTAAGAATTATCAATAATTTATTGATTAGTTTTCACTTGATTTAATAATTTAATACTTAGTGAAATAATTTAAATTTCATATTACTTGATTGAGCTGGTCAATGAAAGTGTTAGTTATAATTATGATTATTAAAAAATTTTTTAAAGGGATTACTAAAACAGCATTTAAAAGGAATTTAAAATGATTTTTATAATATGTTTTATGTCAATTAACATATGTTTGATTCAGTTTTGATTTTAGATTTAAATTAATATTAGTGGTTAATTTAAGTTTAAGTTTAATTTCAAGTTCTAAGTTAAAAATTTTAATTTTAATTTTAATTTCAATATTAAGTTTTAATTTAAGATTTAATTTTTAGTTAAGTCAAATTAAAAATTAATTTTAAGGTTAAAATGATGTTTAAGATTAAAAATGAGTTTAAAGTCAAAATAATAATTTTTAAAGTGAAAATAATCTATAGAAATAATTTATTATTACTATTTTTAAGTTAACAAAATTTTATTCAAAATGATACAAAATTTTTAGATAGTTTTAAAATGATTTTTAAAATACTTTTTAAATGATTTTTAAAAGTTTTTTTTTAAAAATAATTTTTGAAATAATTTTTAAGTTAAAATAATTTTTAAGTTAAAATAATTTTTAAGTTAAAATAATTTTTAAAATAACAATAATTTTTAAAAGGTTTTAAAAGAATTTTTTAAAAGAATTTTTAAAGTTTTTTTTTAAATGATTTTTAAAAGAGTTTTTAAATTAATTTTTAAAAATGTTTTAAAATAATTTAAAATTTTTTTTTTAAATGATTTTTTAAAAGAGTTTTTAAAATAATTTTTAAAATGTTTTAAAATATTTTTTTAAAAGAATTTTTTAAAGTTTAAAATGATTTTTAAAATAGTTTTTAAAATGTTTTAAAATAATTTTTTAAAGTTTAAAATGATTTTTAAAAGAGTTTTTAAAATAATTTTTAAAATGTTTTAAAATAATTTTTAAAATAATTTTTTAAAGAGTTTTTAAAGAATTTTTAAAAAGTTTTTTAAAGAATTTTAAAAAATAGTTTTTAAAGAATTTTAAAAATAGTTTTTTAAAGAAATTTAAAAATAGTTTTTAAAGAATTTTAAAAATAGTTTTTAAAGAATTTTACAAATAGTTTTTTAAAGAATTTTTCAAATAATTCTTAAAGAATTTTAAAAATAGTTTTTAAAGAATTTTAAAAATAGTTTTTAAAGAATTTTTAAAATAGTTTTTAAAGAATTTTAAAAATAGTTTTTTAAAGAATTTTTAAAATAATTTTAAAAATAGTTTTTAAAGAATTTTAAAATAGTTTTTAAAGAATTTTAAAATAATTTTAAATATAGTTTTTAAAGAATTTTTAAAATAGTTTTTAAAGAATTTTTAAAATAGATTTTAAAGAATTTTTAAAATAGTTTTAAAGAATTTTAAAATACATTTTAAAGAATTTTGAAAATAATTTTAAAATGGTTTTTAAAGAATTTTTAAAATGGTTTTTAAAGAATTTTTAAAATAGTTTTTAAAGAATTTTTAAAATAGTTTTTTAAAGAATTTTTAAAATAGATTTTAAAGAATTTTTAAAATGGATTTTAAAGAATTTTTAAAATATTTTTTTAAAGAATTTTAAAAATAGTTTTTAAAGAATTTTAAAAATAGTTTTTAAAGAATTTTTAAAATAGTTTTTAAAGAATTTTACAAATAGTTTTTTTAAAGAATTTTTAAAATAGATTTTAAAGAATTTTTAAAATAGATTTTAAAGAATTTTTAAAATAGTTTTTAAAGAATTTTTAAAAATAGTTTTTAAAGAATTTTTAAAATGGTTTTTAAAGAATTTTTAAAATGGTTTTTAAAGTTATTATAATTTGAATTTGAAATTCCAAATTTAATTTTAATTAATTTTAATTTAATTTGAAATTTGAAAATTAATTTTAATTTGAAAATTATTTAATTTAATCCTTATTCATCTCACCCGATCTAGATTATCAATCAGGGAATCCTATAATTTTGTGAGATGAATTAGATTTAATTATAGAGTTTTTTTTAACTTGTGTTAGATTCAGGTTTAGCTTTGGTCTCAACAAATAGGCATTCTTCGGATAAACTTCTAAGCTTGGTGAGTCACCTGGACATCATTAGAAGTAACCAACCCTTCGAGGTTTTCCGAATAGTCTTATCCACGGAGCTTAGTACCAAACCTTGGTCTACCTAGTTAGGATCCGTAAGGGGTAGCTTCGGTCAGTTCCACTTGGCCAAATGCACCAGATCGAAGCCATATCTTTATAGACATGCGATGCCCAAGCTTCCCCAACGTACTATCATCCAAAACTTCACCAGTACTACTTGTCAAGTTAAACTTTTGTCCCTGTTTATTCTATTCCTAACTACCCTGCCAGGTAGGTTGGTTTTTGGGTACCCTACCGGGTAAGTTTGTTTCGGTTACCCTGTCGGGTAAATTATTTTTGGAGGTGCCAGCTATTCTGGAGCCTCCCCCTAAATTGTTGATTTTTATTTTTAAGATTTCTTGTATAATTAGAGTTAGTTTTAGTTAAGTTTTAATGTTTAATTTGTAATTTAAATTTAAGTTTTTAATTTTGAATTAATTAAATTGGTCAAATTATCTTTCTTTAAAAGAGTATATTTAATATTTAAATTTTCTTTCAATTTTAATTTTATTGGGTTAATTGACTTATCTTTCTTTAGTAGCTTATTTTTAAAGTTTAGGTTTTTATTTAATTTTGAGTTAATTAAATTGTTTGAATTATATTTCTTTAAGGGTTTATCTTTTAACTTTTTATTAATTGTTAATTTTGAATTTTCTAGATTATTTTTGTTTAATATGTTATCTTTAACATTTAATTTTAAGTTTGTTAACTTCCGTTTTGATTTTATCAAAGTGTTTGAATTTATCCTTATATTTTCTTTAACTTTTAAGTTGATATAATTAGTGGAATTTATTAAATAAGTCTTATCATTAAAATTTAATTTTTTGTTAATTAAATTATCTTGGGTTTGGATAGAATTTTCTAGATTGATATTGTCTAGATTATTAAACAATTTATTAATTGTGTCTAGATTGATATTGACCTTGTCATCCTTTTTGTTTGAATTTTCAAATTTGTTTAGGTTTAAATTCGAATTTTTAGATTTATTAATTATTTTCAGATTTTCTGTATTTTCTAAATTAATTATATTTGTTTTATCAGAAAATATCCTAGGGGTATTTTCTGAATTAATTATATTTGTTTTATCAGAAAATGTCCTAGGGGTATTTTCGCAAGTATTGTCATGTACACTATTTTCACATATACTTTCAGATATATCCAAATTAACATGCACATATTTTAAACTACTACTAGCAAGGGTGTTTTGGTAAATATTACTAACCTTGAGCGCAACCCCTAATTCAGCAGGCTTCTCCGTTGGATCTGACTCGAGTCCGGATTCGACTTTAACTTGATCTTCTAGCTCCATTGGCATCTCGTTAAGCTTGATCAACTGGGTCCACAGCTCATATGCATTCTTGTATTTTTCTAGTCTGCATATGATATTGTTAGGTAAAATATTACAAATAATTTTACTTACGTTTTTATTCAGTTCCGAGTTCTGAGAAGGTTTTTTCAATATTAGCATATAATTGATATCTACGCTTCCTAAGAAGCATTCCATTCTTCGCCTCCAGTAGTTGAAATCTTCATCGTACGGTGGTGGTTCATTGGGGTTCCATCCTTCTTGAAAAGACATTGTTCTTGCACACAATGAAACAAAGACAAAATCCCAAGACTTGGTCTTGGATTAGCAGTGCTGGAAAAAATAATATTTCACTAATTTTTTTTTTTTTTTAAAATAATAATAAAATATTATTAAAATATTAATAAAAAATATTATCTCAAATTTTTGAAAATGTAATATTTTGTCGATACTAAATAATAGTGAAAAGATGACGATGTATTTTTCAAAAACAGTTTTGGAGGGAAAAAACGAAAGGCGTAAGGTTTTATTTTAAAGACAAACAATATTTAATTTTTCTTTCAAAAAGTCCCCCCTTTGCCTGATTGGTGGTTGCACCAAATCAGAGCGGTACCTGCTCTGATACCACTTGTAGGACCGTTAGATTCGATAGAGGGGGGGTGAATATCGATTCGAAAAAACAAGAGTTTAAACACAGCGGAAAAGTAAGCGAACACAGTTGTTTTTTACTTCGTTCGGAGCCTGTGACGACTCCTACTCGAAGGCCCGTGGTCCTTGACCACTTTCGTTGGGCAATCACTATCAATTCGAATATTACAGAGTTAAGTACAAGAATTGACAGATAAAGAAAATACCGACAATAGAATTGAAACAAAACCAGCACTGAGTCGGAGAGCTTTTCGTAGCGTCGCAAGAGCACAGAGCAGCAGATCTTGGATTCTTAGTTGATATAAAGCTCCACCCTTGCCCCTTCTTTTATATGAAGCTCAGGGCGCCCCGGATCCCTTCCAGGCGCCCTGGTGAGACGTGGCAGGTCCAACCAGTGAGCTCCACGTGGCGACGCGCAATCAGGATAAAGTTTGCCTCCCGGGCGCCCGGATCCCTCCCGGGCGCCCGGATCCCTTCCGGGCGCCCGGACCTCCTTTTCCAGGAACTCCTTCCCTGCAAGACAAAGTTAGTCCGAAGGCAAATATATATCCTGTAAAACAGATTGTTAGCACAATTAAAGTTCAACAAAGTAATAGCAAAGAGTATGACTTAGATTCCGTCTTTCCGAGACCGGAATCTAGTCACGATCTCGACTTAGATATCCGAAATGGATCTAAGCCGGATCGACGCCTAATGTTCCCTTCCCGGGAACGCGTCCTCGCAGTCACTCCCCTCCAGTGACTTACCTTACTTACCTGCCAGACGTCCGGTCAGCCCTTCGACCCGTCTGGACTTCTCGCCAGCTATCCGGTCAGCCCGTCGACCTAGCTGGACTTCTCGCCAAGCGTCCGGTCAGCCCGTCGACCCGCTTGGACTTCTCGCCAGCTATCCGGTCAGCCCGTCGACCTAGCTGGACTTCTCGCCAACCGTCCGGTCAGCCCGTCGACCCGCTTGGACTTCTTGCCAGCTATCCGGTCAGCCCGTCGACCTAGCTGGACTTCGTGCCAGACATCCGGTCAGCCCGTCGACCTGTCTGGACTTTTCCTGCACACTTGATCAAAGTGTCAGACAACAACACAACTAACTTAACCTATTTGTCATTCATCAAAACCTGGGTTAGACCGTTAGTGCTACCCGCACCAACAATCTACAATATAAATTAATTGAACAACTACATTTATCACAAATGTAGATATTTGACCAATGTGATTCTTATTTCTAGATAAATGTTTTATACCAAAAGCTAGGCTTTTAGTATACATTCTAACAGCGGCTAGAATTGTCGCGACCCGGAAGAGTAGATGACTCCGATCAAGCTAGAGAGCATTGGATCTGATGATGCAGAGCCGAACGCAGCACGCAGCAAGAAGTCAGAAGATGAGCTGCAGGTCAGGATAAGGCACTGACACGCAGGACGGGAGGTACTAGCGGCACGCAGGCTGGGACATGAGATCAACTGATAGACCGAGACACTAGATCGGCACGCAGGCCGGGAAACGAGATCGGCACACAGGCCGAGATACGAGATCAACACACAGACCTAGACACGAGGTCGGCACGCAGGCTGGGACATGGGATGAGTACACAGACCGGTACACAAGACAACACACAGGCCGGTATACAACATCAGTACACAGACAAGAATACCACATAAGCACACAAACCAAAACATAACAACCGCATGAAGGCCGACCTACGACGATGGCTCAAAGGCCCGATCAGTGTTGAAAGCGCATAACGGCATGGATCGGATACCGGCTCGACGTCGAAACTGTACAACAGTGCTGCTTGGAGCATGACAGCAGCTATGCCATCCGCGAAGACATGGATCGGGAGGCGGATGTGCACTGTGCGTGTGGCGTGGGTGGTCCAACGAGCAGCAAAGGCAATCCGACGAGCAGCGAAGGCGGCGAGAGGGCCATCTGTCCCGACGGGCGTAGCCTGGGCTCGTCGGAGTGTGTCGCTTGCGAGAGGTGGCTCGTTGGAGTATGCTGCAGGTGAGAGGAGTGGTCGATGGTGGCTGTCGGCCGACGTCGCAAGGAGGAACAGCAGCGACGAGGGAGGAGAGGAGGCGGCGAGGCCAGTGGCTGGTGACGATGAAGAAGAAGAGGCAGTTCTGTGACCGGCATCGTGAGGAGGAGAAGTGGCCGCACTGTGAGGAGATGGAGAGGGGAAGAGGTGGTGGCCGGTCTCGGCTCCGGCGACGGCGTCGTACATGTGACGAAGAAGGTTCGATTCTGTGGGTTCCTCCTGGCGATGGCGAGCATGAACCAAAAACAACCCCTTTCCTTTTGGTTCCCGGCGACTATGGGAGGAGGAGCGGGAGAGGAACGGTGGTCGGTCGTCACCGGCGTCGCGAGGCGGATGGGGAGAGAGGAGCACCGGCCTTTTCGGCGGTGGCGACGTGAGGAGCAGAGGGAGAGAGGAGAAGGTGATGGCGCGTGTAAGCAGGGAGAGGAGGAGAGGAGGTGTGGCGGCCGGTTGTGGTGTCGTCTTCGGCAAGAAGCATGAGGAGGAAGGAGGAGTTGGCGGTTTGGTGGCCGCGCACGAACGAAGCCGAGACCCCCCTTTGCATGCTATAGTATTCCCCACCTAAAGCCCTAGTTAGCGAAAAGACCTAAATACCCTCCTTCTTTCCCCTTATTTCTTCTGTACCCCCCCTCCCCTATCATATTCGTATCAGCAACAAAGAAATAAGAAGATAGGAATTTAACCTGGTTACAACCAAGATGGTTGTTAATCCAGGGCAGTAAGAAACGCGCAGTAGAAAAATCTCCTTTGCTGAAGGCGGAGAAGCCTTTTACACACTAACGGCTCAGAACTATTGCTAGGAAGTTGTTACAGAGTTGAATGAATAATCGATATTTAATTCCTAGCTCTAAGGGCTTTTAAATAGCCTCTAGAAATCTGATCTCGAGGGTCCAGGGCGCCTCCAACAGGGGTCCAAGGCGCCTATATCGAGTGGGTGGATAAAAGTTTATCCAAAAGCTCAATGTTCAAATCTGCCGAGTCCGAGGCGCCTTCAATAGGGGTTGAAGGCGCCCTCAAGCTGGAGGCGCCTCCAAGCCTGATGGAGGCGCCTCCAAGCCTGATGGAGGCGCCTCCAAGCTGGCTGGCAGCATTTCCATCTTGGTTGCTTCTTTGCTTCGTCTTCTGAAGTTTCGTTCTTTTGGATGATTCTGGCCAACCGAAATAGGGCTCACCTGAACCCAATTTCCGACCTTCTCCTCGAGCAGGTTTCCGTCCGGCTTCTCGTCCCTCGAACATCGTGCACGTTCTTCTCGTCCACCGGAGTACTCTTCCGTAGCTCTCTCGTCCTTCGAACGTACCGAGCCCGTCGGCTCCCTTCCCGTGCCATCCTTCTCGCTAGCTGCGTCTTCCGCTCGACTTCTTGCGCTCCTAAGCTCCTGCACACTCAGACACAGGGATCAAACACAAAGCAGGACCTAACCAACTTGGTTGATCACATCAAAACACCCACGGGGACCAACAATCTCCCCCTTTTTGATGTGCATCAACCCAAGTTTAAGTTAGAGTTAAAATAGACACAAAACAGTAATTTTAAAGGAAATTACTAAACTATCATGTTAAGCATTTGCAATAAATAACATTGCAACTACTAAATTAAGAGTTAACAAAAAAAATATTTTGTAATTAAAAAAATACTCTAAAAAAAATACTCTCCCCCTAAACTTGTACGTCTCTCTCCCCCTTTGATCACAACAAAAATGGGGTAACAGAAAACATTTTAGCAAAAGTTTAAAAAAAAATCTAAGTAAAATTTCTAAGTGATAAAAGAATTCTAACTAAAATGATTTGTTTGAATTTTTCAAAATAATTCTAAGTCAAAAAATAATTTTGAAGATAATTTCCAAAACAAATTGTAAAGAATTTCTAAGGCAATGTTTAAAAACTTTTCAAGGCATTATTTAATTCCAATTTTAATGCTTTTATCAGAAAGTTAATTAAACATTTTTATTTCGATATTTCAGCTTCCAGGCCGTGGCGAGGCACTAGGCCTTCTTGGTTATTGGAGCAACAACCACTTCCTTAGACAAAACTTCCATAAAGAAACTTAAAGTTTAATTTTCTCACTGTAAGCTTTTAACTAAAAGAGCAAATTAAACTAGCAAAGATTTTGAAACCCAATAAAGGTTCCTTCCTACAGGGTTAGTTAAAAATCTAGGGGGTACATTAGTTTTAGGAATTTTCCTAAGTTGACCTTGATGCTTTCTAATATACTAGTTTAATTTCCTATAAATTTTAACTTTTGATTTTGGAAATCTATTTAGGAATGCATCATTATCTTTCAATTTCTTAATTTTAACTTTTAATTTTTTATTTTCTAATTTTAGATTATCATACATTTCTAGTGGGCATGCTTTTGCTAGGTTTAATTTCAATTCAACATTTTCTTTTTATAATTTGAATAAATCTCTAGAAAGTCATTTAATAAATTGAAAGAACTGAGTCGGAGTTAGGTTACGTACCTTACTTACCTGACTCGGTGATTCTCCTCCTCATCGTCGCTTTCTTCTTCTGATGATCCTCCCCCTTCATCTATGCTCATCTCTGAACTTGAGTCATCTTCAGGAAGATGGTTGGCTGCCAGCGCTAATCCGGAGAAGACTTCGATGTTTGATTCGAAAGAAGACGAATCTGACCAGGTGGCCTTCAGATTCTTGTGCTTGGAGGATTCTGGTTTCTTGTACTTAGACTTTTCCTTCTCTTTCCCCTTTTTCTTTAAGTCCGGGCAGTCATCTTTGATGTGTCCTTCTTCATTGCAGTTGTAGCAATGGGCCGTCCTTTTTCTTTGCTGATTCCTCTTTGTCTGCGATCTAACTTTATTAGATTTAAAAAATTTATTGAAGCGTCTTACCAGTAGTTCCTCTTCGGATTCGTCGACCGAGGCTTCAGAGTCAGAACCGTTTATTCTTGTCTTTAAGGCAATGTTCTGACTAGTCCTTTCTACTCCATTTGGCTCTGCAACTCGAGATTCGTGAAGTTCAAAAGTAGAAAACAGTTGTTCTAGAGTACTTACCTCGAAGTCCTTAGAGATGTAGTACGCATCTACTAAGGAGGCCCACTCTGGAGTTATGGGGAAGGCGTTGAGCGCGTAACGGATCGAGTCCCGGTTCTTTACTTCTTCTCCAAGGTTGCTTAATTGCGTGATCAGCTCTTTAATCCTTGCTTGGAGTTGCGCTACCTTCTCGCCTTGGTTCATCTGGAGGTTCGTCAATTGGGTCCGGAGGATGTCGCGCCTTGCTAGCTTCGCTTCGGAGGTACCTTCGTGAAGCTCTAGGAATTTCTCCCATAGATCTTTCGGGGAGTCGTAGTTTCCGATCCGATTTACCTCCTGAGGTGGCAAAACGCTGAGCAGGTGGAAATCAGCCTTTCCATTGGCGACGAAATCTGCTTGCTCCTTTTTCGTCCAAGTGTGCTCTTCTTTGTCTTTCGATGCTGCATATCTATATTTCATTATTAATAGTATATCAAACTCAGTTTTAAAAAATACCTCCATTTTTCGCTTTCATGTGGCGAAATCTCCGTCGAACTTTGGAGGATGAATATTTGCTCCGACCATCATCTTGATCGTTGTGCTTCAGTAGGCGGTTAGTCCTTCTGAGGCGGTCTAGCTCTGATACCAATTGTAGGTGCAGCGGAGGCCGACAAGAGGGGGGTGAATTGCCTGCAAATAAAAATTATACCCTCCTCGTGCTTTCAACTCAAATAGTGCAATAGTAAATAAACTGATAAAAGCAACAAATAAATAAGAAGACAGGAATTTAACCTGGTTACAACCAAGAGGGTTGTTAATCCAGGGCAGTAAGAAGCACGCAGTAGAAAAATCTCCTTTGCTGAAGGCGGAGAAACCTTTTACACACTAACGGCTCAGAACTATTGCTAGGAAGTTGTTACAGAGTTGAATGAATAATCGATATTTAATTCCTAGCTCCAGGGGCCTTTAAATAGCCTCTGGAAATCTGATCTCAAGGGTCCAGGGCGCCTCCAATAGGGGTCCAAGGTGCCTCTATCGAGTGGGTGGATAAAACTTTGTCCAAAAGCTCAACATTCAAATCTGCCGGGTCCGAGGCGCCTTCAACAGGGGTTGAAGGCACCCTCAAGATGGAGGCATCTCCAAGCCTGATGGAGGCACCTCCAAGCTGGCTGGCAGCATTTCCAGCTTGGTTGCTTCTTTGCTTTGTCTTTCGAAGTCTCGTTCTTTTGGGTGATTCCGGCCAACTGAAATAGGGCTCACCCGAACTCAATTTCCGACCTTCTCCTCGAGCAGGTTTCCGTCCGGCTTCTCGTCCCTCGAACGCCGCGCATGTTCTTCTCGTCCACTGGAGTACTCTTTCGCAGCTCTCTCGTCCTTCGGACGCACCGAGCCTGTCGGCTCCCTTCCCATGCCGTCCTTCTCGCTAGTTGCGTCTTTCGCTCGACTTCCTGCGCTCCTAAGCTCCTGCACACTCAGACACAGGGATCAAACACAAAGCAGGACCTAACCAACTTGGTTGATCACATCAAAACACCTACGGGGACCAACACTAAGTACTTATTTAGGGAGGGTAGCTCAAATAAATTCCAGACTAGGACTAGAGTTCAAAGGAAGGAGTTAGCATTAATAGCACAAGCACAAGGTCACCCCAAGAGAGACATCAAACTCCATAACTCTTTTTCAGCCATTTCAGATATAGAGGAAGGAGAAATTGTAGCTGAGTTGGATCAGGATCAGACAAGCAAGACTACTGGGATTAGAGGAGGGGTCTAGACTAGATCAAAAGCTATTAAGCTACCACACAATAATAAGGATAGTAGATTTCCAAAGAACAACAAAGAGGCCACTAAAACAGTAGAAATTTTTGACCTCACTGTCACTGATCTTGGAGGTTCTAAACAGAAACAGAATGTTGAGCTCCCTGCAGAAAATATGCCACAGGAGGGGCTACAACGATTACTTTTTAAGGAATTGCATGGGTTGACATAGTTGTTATGAAGTAGGCCTCACAACAACCAATTTGAACCCCAGCATGGGATCTATTGGAGAGGAAATTCACTTAGGAGCTCCGGAGATAAATCAGAACATGGACAAAGAGCCATAAGGGGAAGGGGAAGGGAAAGCAAGGGAGGAACAAATCCAAGAAGGTAAGAGACAATAAGAAAGGAAGAGCAAATCTAGTGTTAGGAGGATTCTACCCTATAAACCAATATGCAGATAGGAGCATAAAACATCATAGGCTTGAATAAAGACCTTGAACAAAAGGAGGTCACAGATCTCCTCCTGAAGCAAAGGTTGAGTGCACTATGCATCATGGAGACAAAGCTAACAATGCAACACTACCAAAGACTATAAACAACCCGATTCTAGCAATGGGACACTAAACAACAGCTTGGTACTCTCCGACCGAAGCAGAATGTTACTATTATGGGACCCTCAGACCATCTTACTAGATATCAAGGAATGGGAAGACTGGTACATCCACACCATCTTGCAAGGGCCTCTTATGCAGTGACATTTGTGTATGGACAACTCATGATCACTAGTAGGAAAAGATTGTGGAAAGGATTACAGCAAATTACAGAGAACGTGGATTTGCCCTGGCTTCTCATAGGGGACTTCAACTATCCTCTTTCACTTGTAGATAGACAAGAATGGATGGATGGATGTGATTTCACATGCCACAATAGATTTTCAGGACTTTACACTCATGGTAGGTAACTCCGCCCATGATGACCGGTCATGGCCGGTCCCAAGCCCGGATAAAGGAGAAGGGTTGCGTTAGGTTGCCAGCCAGCGTCAAACTATGGCAAATATTTCATGAATGAATCCATTAAACTATTGTGCTAATGCTAGGTTGTTCCCCGGAAGGAACGCGTTGCAGGGTCCGACTGTAACGTCTCGGCAAGGATCGCTACATCTCTAGAACTCGGGTGTAGTGATAAATATGCAAGAGTTCGCGTTACAAGGTCCGACTGTAACGTCTCAGCAAGGACCGCTACATCTCCATGAGAACTTGAGTGTAGTGTTAAATAGGCAAGAGTTCTCACACCATAGGTTGGATAAGAACAAATATGATAGGAAAACTAATAATCTAAGATTTGGAACATGGAACATAGGAACTCTCACTGGTAAATCAATGGAGGTAGTAGATATGATGATTAGGAGAAAAATTAATATTTTATGTGTACAAGAGACAAAAATGGACAGGTGAGAAGGCAAAGATGATAGAGAACTCAGGTTTTAAGTTATGGTACACGGGAAAGAGTAAAACAAGAAATGGAGTGGGTATTATTGTAGATAGTTTATTAAAGGATGAAGTTGTAGGAGTAGTTAGAAAAGGGGATAGAATTATAACCCTTAAGATAATAGTGGCGAAATAAACTATGAACATAATTAGCGTATATGCACCACAAGTAGGATTAGATGAAACTACCAAATTAAGGTTTTGGGAGAACTTAGATGAAATATTACAAAATATTCCACCAAATGAAAGGATTTTAATAGGAGGTGATCTAAATGGGCATGTCGGAGTAAAAAATGAGGAATATGAGAGAGTACATGGGAGTTATGGGTTTGAAACGAGGAATGAGGAAGGGAAAACTATATTAGATTTTGCGATAGCATATGACCTTATATTAACTAATACATTTTTTAAGAAAAGAGAAGAACACTTAGTCACATTCAAAAGCGGGAATAATAGATCGCAAATTGACTTTCTTATGGTTAGGAAGAAGGATAGAAAGATTTGTAAAGATTACAAAGTCATCCCTGGAGAAAGCTTAACTACCCAACATAGGGTAGTAGTGTTGGATATACGTCTCAAATATAGTATCAATAGAAATAAAATATATACAATTCCTAGAATTAAGTGGTGGAAGTTAAAGGATGGGAAACAACATATATTTAAAGAGAAGGTAGAAGTACAAGCATTAGGTGAAATATACGATGACTCTAATACAACATGGGATAAGATGGTATCAAAGTTGAAAATAGTAGCTAAGAGTGTCCTCGGTGAGTCAAAGGGGCATGCACCGCTAAGTAAAGAATCTTGGTGGTGGAATGAGAAAGTACAAGAGAAAGTGAAGGAAAAATGAATAGCTTATAAGGAATTATATATTTGTAAGAACGAGGAAAATTTAAAAAAATATACAATAGCCAAGAAAGAAGCTAAGAAAGTAGTGAGTGAAGCAAAAAATGAAACTTTTGAACGGTTATATCAAAAATTGGATACAAAAGAAGGGGAAAAAGACATCTATAGAATAGCTAAAGTGAGAGAAAGAAAAACAAGAGATCTTAGCCAAATAAAATGTATTAAAGATGAATGTAATAGGGTATTAGTAAGCGATGGAGAAATAAAAGAGCGGTGGAAGAGGTATTTTCATCAACTTTTTAATGAAGGTTTAGGAGACCAACTTAACTTAGGTAATTTAATTAGGTCAAATGAGCATCGAAATTTTAACTTTTATCATAGAATTCAAACTTCAGAAGTAAAACAAGCTTTAAATGAGATGCACAATGGAAAAGCCGTTGGACCAGATGATATTCTGATAGAGGTATGGAAGTGCTTAGGGAAACAAGGTATTGAATGACTTACAAAATTATTTAACATTATATTGAAAACGAAAAAAATACCCGATCAATGGAGGATAAGTACTTTAGTTCCCTTATATAAGAATAAGGGAGACGTACAAAATTGTGCAAACTATAGGGGTATTAAACTAATGAGTCATACTATGAAACTTTAGGAAAAAATAATAGAAAAAAGATTAAGGAAGGAGACTATAGTGATAGAAAATCAATTTGGGTTCATGCCTGGAAAGTCGACAATAGAAGCTATACATCTTCTTAGACAATTAATTGAAAAATATCGGGAGCAAAAACAAGATCTACACATGGTATTCATTGACTTAGAAAAGGCATATGATAGAGTCCCAAGAGAAATTATATGGAGAATTTTAGAAAATAGAGGTGTTAGCGTAACATATATTGAACTAATTAAGGATATGTATGAGGATGTAAAGACTTCAGGTGGAGTAACTGAAGCATTTCCAATAAAGATAGGGTTACATCAAGGATCAGCTCTAAGTCTCTATCTTTTTACATTAATTATGGATGAACTCACTGCACACATTCAAGACACAGTACCGTGGTGCATGTTGTTTGCAGATGATATTATTTTGGTAGATGAGACATGTGAAGGAGTAAATGCTAAGATAGAATCTTGGAGGGAAACACTAGAAGGGAAAGGTTTTAAGCTTAGTAGATTAAAGACGGAATATATGGAATTTAAGTTTAGCAATATTAGAAGTAATGAAACAATTGTTAAGATAGGAGAGGACGAGTTGCCTGGAATCGAGAGATTTAAATATTTAGGATCATTTTTACAAAATGATGGAGGGATTGAGAGAGATGTCTTACATAGAATACAAGCAGGATGGGTGAAATGGAGGGGAGCGTCGAGTGTTTTATGTGACCGTAAAGTACCTCTTAAACTTAAAGGTAAGTTCTATAAAACCGCAGTTAGACCTGCTATGTTATATGGAGCTGAATGTTGGGCTATGACTCGAGCACATGAGTAGAAGATGAGAGTTGCAGAGATGAGGATGTTAAGGTGGATGTGTGGACATACGAGGATGGACAAAATAAGAAATGAGAGTATTAGAGAGAAAGTAGGAGTTGCATCTATTGAGGAAAAACTCAGAGAGACACGTTTAAGATGGTATGGACATGTACTTAGACGACCATTAAATGCTCCAGTTAGGCGATGTGAAACTATGATAAACATGCATATAAAACGAGGAAGAGGAAGACCAAAAAAGACTTGGTTAGCAACAATAAAACAAGATAAAATTTATTTAAATATAGATGATGATATAATAGGAGATAGAGCTCAATGGCGTAAAAGGATTCATACAGCCGACCCCACCTAGTGGGAAAAGGCTTGGTTGTTGTTGTTGTTGTGTACACTCATGGTAGGTGTGGAAGACTTACACTCTATGCGTTGACAGTTCACATGGACAAATAGTTGAATGGTATGCAAACATGATCGGGCAATGGTAAACAACCTATGGTTGGAACAAGATAGGAACAATTATGCATAATTCAAACCCCCCGAGATTTTTTCGGATCATGATTCATGTATAGTCTCCATCTTGGAAACCAGAAGACAAGCAAATCCCTTCAAGTTCTTTAACATGTGGATGATGCACCCAAAGTTCTCCCAACTTGTGTAGTGAAATTAGGATCAAGCAAACACAAGAGTTGTCCATGGTTCGGCCCAGTATATGCTTAAGCAGAAATTCTCTTTACTCAAAAGGCCAATCAAGCAACTTAACCATCAAAACTTCCAACACATTCTAGAGAGAGCAAAATAGGCACAGATACACTTAGAGGAAGTGCAGCAAAGGACCTTAACTCAAGGATGGGTGGATGAGGAGTATCAAGAAGCAAGGAAGGCCGCAGACTTACTTACCCAAGCTAAGTACCTGTTCTACCAACAATGTGCCAAGTATACCTATTTCAAAGAAATTGACAGGAACACCACTTTCTTCCATTCCCTAGTGAAAAGGAACAACAAAAGGAGGGAGATAGTAGCTATGGAGAAAAGTAATGGTAAAATTACCTCCAAGCCAGAGGAAGTGATGCAAGAATTCATGAGATATTTTCATGCACAACTTGGAGTGTAGGTGGAGTGTATCACTTTTCAAACCGAATGCATGCAATTTGGAAGAGTATTCATGGCTAAGCAGTAGGCCCTACTAGTTAGACCCCCTGTTGAAGAGGAAATAAAAGGAGCTCTTTTGACATTGGAGACCTAAAGGCACTTGGGCCAAATGGATATAATTCAAAACTTTTTAAGTAGGCATAGGATACAACCAAGTAGGATTTCACCGCAATCGTACTAGAATTCTTTACGAGTGGTCAGTTACTCAAGTCATGGAATCACACACTGATTGATATAGTACCTAAAATAGCGTATGCAAGCAAAGTGCAAGACTACAGGTCCATCTCCTACTGCACGGTGTTCTCTAAGGTTATCTCCAAGCTCCTTGCAAGCAAATTCGTTGTTGTGACACACTAGCTGCTACATCCTACCTAGTAGCTTTTGTCAAAGACTGCCTCATCAAGTATAACATCCACCTAGCTTAAGAACTATATTAGGAAACAAATTTCACTACGATGCACATTGAAGGTGGATCTTAAGAAGGCCTTTGACTCTGTCCACTAGAATGTTCTTTAGGATGTCTTCTCAGTGCTACAGTTCCTAGCCATTTTTATCTTATGGATCAGAGAATACACTACTATTACAACCTTCTCTGTAGTGATAAATGGTATCATGTATGACTTCTTCAAAGGTGGTAGTGTTAGAGTGTATACTAAAAGCCTAGCTTTTGGTATGAACATTTATCTAGAAATAAGAATCACATTGGTCAAATGTCTACATTTATGATAAATGAAGTTGTTCAATTAATTTATATTGTAGATAACATGGTGTGTGGTGTCACACACAGAGGATCATGTTATCAGTACCTTATAAATTATAAACAGTAGCTCACGACCATAATGGAAAGGAACAAATCATTGGAAGGTCGTAGTGTAATTAGGTATTAGTTTATCTTAACTATATAATTACACTAGTACACTTAGAGTGTATTGAGTAGGACCATTAGAGGTCGTTTCTTTTATACTGACTTTATAAAGAAACAAAGACCTCAGTTATTATGGAAGTGTGTGCTCTTAATCCTAATATAATAACAAGCACATATATTTGATATTTATTTCTTTAATTTATCAATGGGTGAGATTTAGTTCGATGAATCAATAAGCCCGATAAGTTGGGAAATGATATCACTTATAGTGTGTGTTGTTGATTATAGAAGGAAACTGTGTCCTAGTGATCTAGGTTGAGAATGTCCCCAAGAGGAGCTCATATGGATTGTCATGTTAAACCCTGCAGGTGGACATAGTCCGACATGACGATGAAGTTGAGTGGTACTACTTTTGAGCTAGATATTAATTAAGTGAGTTGTCAAGAACTTACTTAATTAGTGGACATTGTTATCTTAAACACAGGGAGACTAACACACTCATAATAAGAAGGAGCCCAAAATATAATTTGGGATTGGTGCGGTAGTTCAATAATAGTTCTTTAGTGGAATGAATTATTATTGATGAAATTAAGTTGTGTGTTCGGGGCGAACACGGGATGCTTAATTTCATCGGGAGACCAAAACCAATTCCTCCTCTCGGTCCCTATCGTAGCCTCTAGTATATAGAGATTTATACCCACCACATACCCACCTTCTTACCCATCCAATGGGGCCGGCCAAGCTAGCTTGGAACCCAAGCTAGGGCCGCCAAGACCAAATGGATGAGCCATGTAGGTGGCCGGCCAAAGCTTGGGTCCCAAGCTTAGGTGGCGACTACTAGAATATTAAAAGATTTTTATTAAAATTATTTCTTATGTGGATATCATGATTTTGAAAGAAAGTTTAAAAATTAAAAATTTCCTTTTATAACTTTCTACAAAAGATTAAGAGAAGAGATTAATCTCTTTCCTTATTTGTAGTTTAAAAGGATGGTTTTAATTTTTGGTAAAAACTTTCCTTATTTGTAAATCATCTACATGTTTAAAAGAGAGTTTAAAATTTGAAATCTTTCCTTATTTGTTGATTAAAGGTGGATTTTAAATTTTAAGAAAACTTTCCTTTTTAATCATGTTCATGATTTAAAAGAGAGTTTAAAATTAAATATTCTCTTTTATAAGTTTCTACAAAAGATTAAGAAAAGATTTGATATCTTTCCTTATTTATAGATTAAAAGAGATTTTAATTTTTAGAGATAACTTTCTTTTTATCCACATGTTTAAAGAAAGATTTAATTTATAAAATTTCCTTTTAACCAATCATGAAGAGATAAAAATTATTGTAGAAATTTTTTATAAATTTCTAGAAATAAATTAGGAAGTTTTAATTTTTGTTTTAATTAAAACTTCCTTGATTTGTGGATTGTAGGTGGCCGGCCAAATAAGTTGGAAAAAGGAAATTAATTTTTAATTAATTAATTTTTCTTTTTCATGGCTAAAGAATTAAGGAAGGTTTTATTAATTTTTCCTTATTTGCCAAGACCAAGGATTATAAAAGAGGGGATAGAGGAGGCTTCATGGTGTACAACTCTATTCTTTTTTTCTTCATCTTTTCCTTGGTGGTGTGGCCGGCCCTATTTCTCTCCTCTCCTCTTGTTGGCCGAAACTTATCTCTTGGTGGAGCTTTTGTTAGTGGCCGGATCAAGGAAGGAGAAGAAGGAGAGAAAGCAAGCCTCGTTTCTAGCATCCCTTGGAGCATGGTGGTGGTGGCCGAACCTCTTCATCCTAGAAGATATTTTGATGGCCGAAACTTGCAAGGAAGAAGAAGGTACTTGGTGGTCCTCATCTCGGAAGATCGTTGCCCACACAACGTCCGAGGTTAGAAGAGGAATACGGTAGAAGATCAAGAGGTCTTTCTAAAAGGTATAACTAGTAATTTTTTCTTTCCGCATCATGCTAGTTATTTATGGAAATAATACCAAATACAAGAGGCTTACGATTCTAGTGTTTCAAATTTGTTTTCGATATATTGTTCTTTTGTTTTTCTTTTCCTTGTGATTTGATTGTTCTTTTCGGTTAACCTAAAGTTATTTTAGGAAATTAAATATTAGCTTTCCATAAAAGGTTTTGTCTAGTCGGTGGTGGTTGCTCCCATATCCAAGAAGGCCATGTGCCTCGCCACATCAGTACTGGGAACCAATTATGGAAATTAATGTTTAATGGAATTAATAACTTAAGGTGATTTGGGTCGAACGTGTTAAGTTCCGCAGGAGATCCAAGTCTAAACCTAAAAGAACATATAGATTAAGTTTTGGATCAAAAGTGTTAAGTTCCACAGGCGATCCAAAATCTAATTTAAAAGAACACATGGTAGCTAGGAAAAGGTTCAGACCTTTGTACAAAATTTTTGTACAGTGGAACCTCTAGGTTTTCTGAGTAGCAACCAACAATTGGTATCAAATCAGGTGCTCATATGGATTATTATTTAAATCATGCACGTGACATAATTTAGCGGGATAATAGTAGGATGTGCTAACTTTGTGGATGCAGGATCCAACTATTATGGCTTATAGTTATTATGTGTGTGATTGGACCCTTGGACATGTCAAGGGCATTTTATTGTATGTGCGTGATTGTATTATAAAATACAGCAGGAGCTGTATTTTGTTTTATTAGGATTTTATTTTTGATCTAGCTACATGTACATTCCTTTTATGGAATATAGGATCAAAATGTAAAATTCTATTTATGTCGCGGATCGAATCTTGCAAAGCGTGGAACCTTCTGAGGACCAGAGGCGCAGCGGAACTAGGAGCAAGATGGATGCGACAGCTAGACCCGGTGGTGGTGGCCAAATATGGCAGCAGCTTGGGATGACAACACACGGAGGACAACTAGAGATAAAAGCCATAATAGTTGAAAATTAGATTTTCTATTTATTACTTTTATATTATGCTGTGTGTGCATGTTAGTTTACATATCTAGTAGGCTAGCATAGTTAAAATTCCTCATTTATAAATAACTAAGTGGGAGAGGGATTTTTAAGTAAATCCCATGGTCTCCATTACTGGTTTGTAAGTGATGCAAACAAGCTTGCGCGTTGGCTCTGAGTGCCTTCCTCCATAACGGATGAGCTTGTTTGTGGATCACTAGAACAGACTTCCAATTTTGGATGACTATAGGAAGTTAATTAAGAGCGTGTGATCTTCCCCAATGGAAGGGGCATAATCTTATTAATGGACTTAGTGTCAAGTAATGGTATACACTTAGGCACGTCTAATAGTATCCTTCCCAACGGAGTCACTGCTATTATTTGTGTGACCGAAGAAAACCAACTATTAATTTGTCAAATAAATAAGTTGACAAGATAATAAAATTAAAAACCCCTCTTACAAATGTTTGATTTTGTATACGTCCACACTAACGTGGCATACAAAATTCACGGTGTTTGAGGTAATTTTATTTGTCATAAAGATTTATTGACAAGATAATTAATGGGTAAAACCCTCCTCTTACAAATGTTTAAATTTTGTATACGTCCACACTAACGTGGCATGCAAAATTCACGGTGTTTGAGGTGTTGGTCAATTTAAATAATATTGTTTGAGGAATCAATGTTATTTTAAATTCAAAGAGTTTTGACCAAATATTTGATCAAAGACAGATCAACTATTAATTTTATTCGTCATAAAGTAAAGTTGACGAGATAATAAAATTAATGAATAAAATCTCCTCTTTGATTTTGTATACGCAAAATTTATGGAGATTTTAAGGAGTTGATCTTGACCAAATATTTTTGTGATTCTTAGGATGTTTGTCAATCCCTAGTAGTCATACTATAGAAAAAGACTTAGTAGTCCCAATTGTAATGATTGGAAATAGGACTTGGACATTAAGGTAGACTGTCTTCTTAGAACTAAGAACAATTTAGGTGTATTTAATTCATTAGTTGAAACATGTCTAGTGGTGTTATCTACCAGAACCTGGAGTGTAGATACAAGATGCCATTAATCATGTCTGCAATTCATTGCAGGGTTCCAGGAAACCCGACAACTAAATGAAAGGTAAATCACCGTCCACATGGGCACTACTGTAAAAGTGGTAGCTGTTGCAGTGGGAGATGTTTATCCTTTGATAAGAATAAAATATGGATTTTAAGTAATTGTCTTTACGTACCAAGTTTAGAAAGAACTTGATTTCAGTTTCTAAACTAATTATAGATATTGTGTCTATTTTGATAACAAAGTTGTTATCAAGAAAAATAGGAAAGTTATCTATTCTGGTATGATGGTTGACAATTTATAATCCAATAACTCCCACGATGCAACAAATGGAAATTAGTCACACATCTTCTAATTTTAAGAGAAAGCAACCTTCAGAAATGAACCAATTATATCTTTGGCATCTAAAGCTAGGTTATATTAACTTAAGTAGGATTCATTGGTAGCTGATGAACTTTTGTGTTCATTAGTAGTGGAAATCTTTCCAACCTACAATTCTTACTTGAAAGGAAAAATAACCAAGAAGCTTTTAAGTCTAAGGGGAATGGAGTCAAAGATATATTGGAATTGGTTCATTCTGATTTGTGTGATCCTATGACAATCCAGACAAGAGGTAGTATCGAATATTTCGACAACTATTCAAGATACAAATACATTTACTGCAAGACTAAGTGCTGATGCGGAGAAATGTTAAAGTAAAAAGTCACTATGGAAGATCGTAGTGGCAAGTACCTCTTGAGAGATTTTAGGAGTCACTTATCAGAAGTTGGATTTCAATCCCAACTAACTACATCTGGAACACCCCAACAGAATGGTGTAGTAGAAAGAAGGTATAGGACTCTTATGGAATAATTAGATAGATGATGAGTTATTCAGAAAATTACCAAATTTGTTTTAAGGATATGCTCTGGAAACGGAAGTGAACGTAGTACCTTCCAAAGTCATAACTCTCTGCTCATATAGAATTGCTGAATAGGTGTAAGCCTATTTTGAAGCATATTCGGATTCGGGTAATCCAGCACATATGTTAAAGAGAGATAATGATAAGTTGGATAGGAGTTCACTTGTTTGTAAGTTATCCTAGATAAACAAAAGTAGGTTTATAGTCTTAAAAATCAGAAGGTCATTGTTAGCATCAATGACTGATTTTTAGAAAAGGACTATATAATGAACCATGTGCTCATAAGTAAATTTGTTCTTAAGGAAATAATAAAGGACATGTCTAACCTAGTACCAACTGTACAAGATGAGATACCACAAGAAAACTGCAACACGTATCACAAATGATACACAATTGCAGAAAATGCCTTGTGATAGTGGGAGGGTTGTTAAGCAACCTTAAAAGATTCATGTTTTGGGAGAGTTTTTGAACTTGATCCCTGAAGAACATGAACCTGATCTCCGGACATATGACGAAGCACTCCAAGATAAATATGCAGCATCTTGGCAAAGAGTAATGAATAATAGAATTAGAATATATGTATTCTAATAAAATCTGGAAGCTTGTAGAATCACCAAATGGTGTAAAAGCCGTTGGGTGTTAAAAGGTCTATAATAGGAAAAGAGGGATAGACAGGAAGGTAGTAAGTTTCAAAGCAAGGCTTGATGAAAAAGAAACTTTTTCACTGGTAGCCATGCTTAAGTCTATCCGGATTCTTTTATCTATTTGGCAAGTAGATGTCAAAACAACATTCCTTAATGGAAGTCTTGAAGAAAGCATCCATATAAAGCAACCAGAAGGGTTCATTGCAAAGGGCTAAGAGCATCTTGTGTGCAAGCTCAATCAGTCTATGGACTGAGGCAAAGCTTCAAGGTCTTAGAACATCCGGTTTATCAAAGTCTATGGATTTAGTAACCGGATAAGTCTTGTGTATACAAAAGGTGTGATGGAAGCGTGGTGGTATTTCTTGTACTATACGTAGATAACATTTTTGGTAGTTGGAAACAATATCAAAATGTTGTCAGAAGTAAGGGTATAGTTGTCCAAATAATTTGATATAAAGGACTTGGGAGAATGTATATATTCTTGAGATCAAAGTAATAAGGGATCGCAAGAAGAGAATATTTTACTTATCCCAAGCTTGATACATCGAAAAAATCCTTGCTCGTTTTAAGCATGCAAAACTCCTAGAAAGGTTTCTTACCTTTTAAGGATGGAGTGTCTTTATCTAAAGAGATGTCTCCGATGACATCAAAGGAGATTGAGGACATATAGGCAGTTCTTTATGCTTCAGCAGTTAGACAACCTAATGTATGCTATGCACGAGATCAGAAATCTGTTTTGCCAAGGGCATAGTTAGCAGATATCAAAGTAACCCTAGACAAGGACATTGGACTGCAGTAAAGCATATATTAAAGTACCTTAGAGGCACTAGAGAATATATGCTAGCTTACAAGGCAGTTAATTTGGTCCTTGTGGGTTGCATGGATTTTGACTTCCAATCGGATAGGGACAATAATAAGTCAACCTCGGGGTTTTGTGTTTACTTTAGGAGGTAAAGTCATAACTATGGAAGAGTGATAAGCATAGGTGTTTTTCTGGACTCCACCATAGAAGCTTAGTATATGGCAAGCCTCTGAGGTAGCCATAAAAGCTGAATGACTCAATAACCTCAAGATAGACTTAGATATGATTTCTGGTTTGTCCAAAGATTAATACAATTTATTGTAATAATGTTGGTGCAGTAGCAAACTCGAAGAAACCATAAGTCTATAAGGCAAGTAAACACAATAGAGCGCAAGTACCACCGAATACGAGAAATCGTATAAACGAGGAGAAGTTGTTGCCGCCTAGATTGCATCAGGTGATGACCTATAGATCCTTTCACTGAGGTCCTTAAGGCGAGAGCTTTTGATGGACATGTTGAAGGGTTGGGAATCAGATGTATGGCAGCAGATATGGCAGCTTAGTCTTTTAGTATAAGTGGGAGATTGTTAGAGTGTATACTAAAAGCCTAGCTTTTGGTATGAACATTTATCTAGAAATAAGAATCACATTGGTCAAATGTCTACATTTATGATAAATGAAGTTGTTCAATTAATTTATATTGTAGATAACATGGTGTGTGGTGTCACACACAGAGGATCATGTTATCGGTACTTTATTATAAACAGTAGCTCACGACCATAATGGAAAGGAACAAACCATTGGAAGGTCGTAGTGTAATTAGGTATTAGTTTATCTTAACTATATAATTACACTAGTACACTTAGAGTGTATTGAGTAGGACCATTAGAGGTCGTTTCTTTTATACTGACTTTATAAAGGAACAAAGACCTCAGTTATTATGGAAGTGTGTGCTCTTAATCCTAATATAATAACAAGCACATATATTTGATATTTATTTCTTTAATTTATCAATGGGTGAGATTTAGTTCGATAAATCAATAAGCCCGATAAGTTGGGAAATGATATCACTTATAGTGTGTGTTGTTGATTATAGAAGGAAACTGTGTCCTAGTGATCTAGGTTGAGAATGTCCCCAAGAGGAGCTCATAAGGATTGTCATGTTAAACCCTGCAGGTGGACATAGTCCGACATGACGATGAAGTTGAGTGGTACTACTCTTGGAGCTAGATATTAATTAAGTGAGTTGTCAGTAACTTACTTAATTAGTGGACATTTGTTATCTTAAACATAGGGAGACTAACACACTCATAATAAGAAGGAGCCCAAAATGTAATTTGGGATTGGTGCGGTAGTTCAATAATAGTTCTTTAGTGGAATGAATTATTATTGATGAAATTAAGTTGTGTGTTCGGGGCGAACACGGGATGCTTAATTTCATCGGGAGACCAAAACCAATTCCTCCTCTCGGTCCCTATCGTAGCCTCTAGTATATAGAGATTTATACCCACCGCATACCCACCTTCTTACCCATCCAATGGGGCCGGCCAAGCTAGCTTGGAACCCAAGCTAGGGCCGGCCAAGACCAAATGGATGAGCCATGTAGGTGGCCGGCCAAAGCTTGGGTCCCAAGCTTAGGTGGCCGGCCACTAGAATATTAAAAAGGATTTTTATTAAAATTATTTCTTATGTGGATATCATGATTTTAAAAGAAAGTTTAAAAATTTAAAATTTCCTTTTATAACTTTCTACAAAAGATTAAGAGAAGAGATTAATCTCTTTCCTTATTTGTAGTTTAAAAGGATGGTTTTAATTTTTGGTAAAAACTTTCCTTATTTGTAAATCATCTACATGTTTAAAAGAGAGTTTAAAATTTGAAATCTTTCCTTATTTGTTGATTAAAGGTGGATTTTAAATTTTAAGAAAACTTTCCTTTTTAATCATGTTCATGATTTAAAAGAGAGTTTAAAATTAAATATTCTCTTTTATAAGTTTCTACAAAAGATTAAGAAAAGATTTGATATCTTTCCTTATTTGTAGATTAAAAGAGATTTTAATTTATAGAGATAACTTTCTTTTTATCCACATGTTTAAAAGAAAGATTTTAATTTATTAAATTTCCTTTTTATAAACCAATCATGAAGGGATAAAATTATTGGAGAAATTTTATAAATTTCTAGAAACAAATTAGGAAGTTTTAATTTTGTTTAATTAAAACTTTCCTTGATTTGTGGATTGTAGGTGGCCGGCCAAATAAGTTGGAAAAAGGAAATTAATTTTTAATTAATTAATTTTTCTTTTTCATGGCAAAAGAATTAAGGAAGGTTTTATTAATTTTTCCTTATTTGCCAAAACCAAGGATTATAAAAGAGGGGATAGAGGAGGCTTCATGGTGTACAACTCTATTCTTTTTCTTCCTCTCTTTTCTTCTTTGGTGTGGCCGGCCCTATTTCTCTCCTCTCCTCTTGTTGGCCGAAACTTATCTCTTGGTGGAGCTTTTGTTAGTGGCCGGATCAAGGAAGGAGAAGAAGGAGAGAAAGCAAGCCTCGTTTCTAGCATCCCTTGGAGCATGGTGGTGGTGGCCGAACCTCTTCATCCTAGAAGATGTTTTGATGGCCGAAACTTGCAAGGAAGAAGAAGGTACTTGGTGGTCCTCATCTCGGAAGATCGTTGCCCACACAACGTCCGAGGTTAGAAGAGGAATACGGTAGAAGATCAAGAGGTCTTTCTAAAAGGTATAACTAGTAATTTTTTCTTTCCGCATCATGCTAGTTATTTATGGAAATAATACCAAATACAAGAGGCTTACGATTCTAGTGTTTCGAATTTGTTTTCGATATAGTGTTCTTTTGTTTTTCTTTTCCTTGTGATTTGATTGTTTTTTTCGGTTAACCTAAAGTTATTTTAGGAAATTAAATATTAGCTTTCCATAAAAGGTTTTGTCTAGTCGGTGGTGGTTGCTCCCATATCCAAGAAGGCCATGTGCCTCGTCACGTCAGTACTGGGAACCAATTATGGAAATTAATGTTTAATGGAATTAATAACTTAAGGTGATTTGGGTCGAACGTCTTAAGTTCCGCAGGAGATCCAAGTCTAAACCTAAAAGAACATATAGATTAAGTTTTGGATCAAAAGTGTTAAGTTCCGCAGGCGATCCAAAATCTAATTTAAAAGAACACATGGTAGCTAGGAAAAGGTTCAGACCTTTGTACAAAATTTTTGTACAGTGGAACCTCTAGGTTTTCCGAGTAGCAACCAACAGGTAGAGGACTTAAACTAGAAGACCCTCTCTCCCCATATCTATTTGGGCTATGCATGGAGTATCTATCCTATTCCCTTGCACGATGCACTATTAGGTTAGATATTCATGTCCATCCCAAGTGTAAGTATTTGTGAATATCGCATTTGGTATATGCAGACAACCTATTACTTTTGTCCTGTAGAGATGTGGCTTCAGTTACTCAGCTAGTTGATTGCTTATCTCAGTTTTCTTAAATGATCAGTCTCACATCCAACTTAGCTAAGTCCAACATATACATGGTAGAGATAGATACCACCACTTGGGAGTGATTGCTTATCATTACGAGATTCTAGATTGGAGAGATGTCTTTCATATATCTAGGGATCCCCATGGCATCTCAGAGGCTGAAGACATTATATTATAGTACAATTCCAGACTCCCTCACTAGAAGGGTCAACTCATGGCCCAAGAATACACTATCTTATATTAGGAAGATCCAACTCATTACTTCAGTTCTTTAGGATGTGGAGTGCTATTGGATGTTTATATTGCCCCTTCCCTATGGAGTAGTTGACCACATTCATAGTATCTACAGATCCTTCATGTGGACTATCAAGAGGCCCCTCATATCATGGTCAGAGTTGTGTTGGTCAATGAATGAAGGTCATCTTAGTTGGAGGGACTTGAAGGCATGGAACCTTGCCTTACTAGCCAAGGCTCTATGGTGTATATAGGACAAGCAAGACTCCCTATAGATTAGATGGGTGCACCACATATACTTACAACAAGTTGGGGGGGGGGGGGGTTGAGAGTGGCAAGTTAGGCATACAAACTCCCCACTTATCAAGAAGGTGATGCACATTAGAGATAGTGTATTAGTGGCTACAGGTAGTCTGGAGGCTATAGGGCAGTCCCTAGCTGCATGGTTCAATCAGAGAAAAGGGGAAGTGTAGAGGGCTTATGGTCACTTTAGAGATACCAAGCCCAGGAAATCATGGTGAAGATGATTTGGCAAAAATCCATTTAGCCAAGTCATGCTTTCATATTATAGCTACTACAACATGAGAGACTACCAACACGAGCTAGTCAGGATTACTTGGAGGATCAACGTTGTACTTTCTGTCACCATGAGAAGGAGTCACTAGACCATGTGTTCTTTCAATGTGGTCCTATCAGTCAGCTATTGAGGAGGGTTAGAGCATGGTTGCAGATGAGATCGAAGATGACCACATATTGGCACATGATGTGGATATTGATACTACATCCACCATCACCAAGGCACGTCACCTTGCCATGTCAACACTGGTTCATCATATATGTAGTGTGAAGAACCACAACATACTTAAGGGGATGAGGTTTGATGAAGAGTTGATCTTCAGAAAGACATAGACACATGTCTACAGAACGCTTGACGTATACTTAGATCAAGTACTTAGGCAGGGTTGACACATTTTGGGGGCATGTAGTTTTCTTTGGATATCTCCCCACATAACATCATATATTCATCATACACTTTACACATACATGTATCTACATCTTACTACACATATAGATTAGGTAGGATGGGAGGGCATACATTTTTGATAGTGCTATACATGAGTGGTAGATTTTGGCGCATTCACCTTGAGTAGATAGTGAACATGCATATAGATAGACCTTCATTCGGACCCCTAGTTGAGTTTAGGAGCATGTATCAAGCATACACATAGAGTTTCCTAAGTCTCAGACTCACTAGGCCTTGGTCACCTACTCAACTGATTCTATGAATAGGTGTGAGTAGCTCACCCAGGTTGGAGTAGCCGAGTTCATAGTAAGCATTTTGTCATCACACATACGGGTTTGTACATTCTGTCATCACACTGTTTGAACTGTGAGCATTACTCAGGGTGGATATAGTGTTAGCATGAAGTAAATACCTTTAGGAAAAAAAATTCCATTCATAGTACTTGATTTGGAGGATTGAGCGACATGGATCCATATAGAGGACCAACTACGAGATGAATGTCTTCAAGAACCATAGATAAGAGGACTATGCTGGATGGATTGGACTTCGGGGAGCACCTCAGCAGCATCAGTGGAGTCTCTGTGGACATCTTGAGGAGAGGACTGTGTTGGATGGAGCAGACATTGGAGAGTACCTCAACAACATAGATGGAGTCTCGTTAGCATTGGATGATGCACCTGTCGGTGTGAGTGAGTGGCAGATTACATGTCATGAGTGGGTGAGGAGCATCAAGAGCATACACTTGTGAGAGAGGGAGTACATTGTGAGTGTGCTGTTAGAGTGTATACTGAAAGCCTAAGCTTTTGTAAACATTTATTTTGAATAAAGAATAACATTTGGTCAAATTATCTACATTTGTTTGTAGTTGTTCAATTAATTTATATTGTATATAACATAGTATGTGGTGTCACATACAGAAGATAATGTTATCAGTACCTTATAAATTATAAATAGTAGCTCACGACCAAAATGGAAAGGAACAAACCATTGGAAGGTCATAGTGTAATTATATATTAGTTTATCTTAACTATATAATTACACTAGTATACTTAGAGTGTATTGAGTAGGACCATCAGAGGTCGTGTCTTTTATACTGACTTTATAAAGGAACAAGACCTCAGTTATTATGGAAGTGTGTGCTCTTAATCCTAATATAATAACAAGCACATATATTTGATATTTATTTCTTTAATTTATCAATGGGTGAGATTTAGTTCGATAAATCAATAAGCCCGATAAGTTGGGAAATGATATCACTTATAGTGTGTGTAGTTGATTATAGAAGAAAACTATGTCCTAGTAATCTAGGTTGATAATGTCCCCAAGAGGAGCTAATAAGGATTGCCATGTTAAACCCTACAGGTGGACTTAGTCCGACATGACGATGAGGTTGAGTGGTACTACTCTTGGACGAAGATATTAATTAAATGAGTTGTCAGTAACTCACTTAATTAGTGGACATTCGACATCTTAAACACAGGGAGACTAATACACTCATAATAAGAAGGAGCCCAAAAATGTAATTTGGGATTGGTGCGGTAGTTCAATAATAGTTCTCTAGTGGAATGAATTATTATTGATAAAATTAAGTTGTGTGTTCGGGGCGAACACGGGATGCTTAATTTTATCGGGAGATCAAAACCAATTCCTCCTCTCGGTCCCTATCGTAGCCTCTTAGTTATAGAGTACTATACCCACCTATAACCACCTTCATACCTATGGTGTAGGGGCCGACCAAGCAAGCTTGAGGATCAAGCTAGGGCCGACCAAACCTTGGTCCATGGGTGGCCAACCCTAGCTTGAACCCAAGCTTAGGTGGCCGGCCCTATTAAATTAGAAAAGAATTTTAATTTTAAAATTTTCTTATGTGAAAGATATAATTTATTGGAGAGATTAAAAATTAAAATATCTCTTTTATAAGTTTCTACAAAAGATTAAAGAAAGAGATAAAATCTCTTTCCTTACTTGTAGATTGGAAGGATATTTTATTTTTATTCTTTGTAAATTATTCACATGTTGAAAAATTAAAATTATAGAAATTTCTTTTTATCAACCATGAAGGGATTTTAAAGGGAAATTTTATTTTTTAAAATTTCCGAAGACAAATAAGGAATTTTAATTGTTGATTGAAAATTGCCTTGTTTGCTCTCCATGAGGTGGCCGGCCATGACATGGTTAATTAGGAAATTTTGTTTAATTTTTCTTAATTAATTCATGTCAAGGAACGTTAAGAAAATTTTATTGTAATTAAATTTCCTTATTTGCCAAAGCTAAGGATTATAAAAGAGGGGGTTTTGGGTGCCTTCAAGGTGAACAACCTCTATTATTTTCTCCCTCTTTTCTTCCTTGGTGTGGCCGGCCTCTTCCCTTTCTCTTCTTTCCATCCTTGTGGCCAAACCTCTCATCCTCTTTGGAGATCAAGTGGTGGCCGGATTTTAGCTTGGAGAAGAAGGAGAGAAAGCTTGCATCCCTTGGAGCTTGGTTGGTGGAAAAAGATCTTCATCCTTTGGAAGCTTTGAGCTTGGCCGAAACTTGAAGGAAGGAGAAGAAGGTGCTAGGTGGTCCTCGTCTCGGAAGATCGTTGCCCACACAACGTCTGAGATTAGAAGAGGAATACGGTAGATGATCAAGAGGTCATTATCTACTAAGTAAGGTATAACTAATATTGTTTTCCACATCATGTTAGTTTTATCTTCATGTAAAAATACCAAATACAAGAGGCATGCGATTCTAGTATTTTGAATTAGTTTTCAATGTTGTGTTATTTTATTTTTCTTTTCCTTGTGATTTGATTGTTCCTTTTGGTTGACCTAAAGTTATTTAAGGAAATTAAATATTAGCTTTCCTTAAAAGACTTTGTGCGGTGGTGGTTGTTCCCATATCCAAGAAGGCCATGTGCCTCGCCATGCAGTCCTGGAAGCCAATTTTGGAAATTAATATTTAATGGAATTAATAACCTAGGTGATTTGGATCAAACGTGTTAAGTTCCGCAGGAGATCTAAGTCTAAACCTAAAAGAACAAATAAATTAAACTTAGGATCAAACGTGTTTAGTTCCGCAGGCGATCCGAGTTTAATTTAAAAGAACACATGGTAGCTAGGAAAATGTTCAGATCTTTGTACAAAATTTTTGTACAGTGGAACCATTAGGTTTTCCGAGTAGCAACCAACAGTTGGTATCAGAGCTAGGGTTTTGCCTCTGTGTATTTGATATTAGTTTAATTATGCACATGTCATACATAATTTAGGCAGGTTAATAGTAGGATGTGCTAACTTTGTGGATGTAGGATCCAACTATTATGGCTTATAGTTATTATGTGTGTGATTGGACCCTTGGACATGTCAAGGGCATTTATTGTGT
This sequence comes from Zingiber officinale, assembly GCF_018446385.1. Taxonomy (NCBI): domain Eukaryota; kingdom Viridiplantae; phylum Streptophyta; class Magnoliopsida; order Zingiberales; family Zingiberaceae; genus Zingiber; species Zingiber officinale. Next base: position 39,488,007 of record NC_056005.1, on the reverse strand, counting down.
GTACATGATTGTATTATAAAATATAGCAGGAGCAGTATTTAGTTTTATTAGGATTTTATTTTTTGATCTAGATACATGTACATTCCTTCGAGGAATATAGGATCGAAAAATGTAAAATTTTATTTATGTCACGGATCGAATCTTGCAAGGCGTGGAACCTTTTGAGGACTAGAGGCACAGCGGAACAAGGAGCAAGATGAATGCGACAACTAGACCCAGTGGCGGTGGCCAAAAATGGCAGTAGCTAGGGATGACAACACACGAAGGACAACTATAGATAAAAGCCATAATAGTTGAAAATTAGTTTTTCTATTTATTGCTTTTATACTATGCTGTGTGTGCATGTTAGTATATAGTTTTAGTAGGCTAACATAGTCAAAATTCCTCATTTCAAATAACTAAGCGGGAGAGGGATTTTAAATAAATTTCACGGTCTCCATTACTGGTTTGTAAGTGATGCAAACAAACTTGCGCGTTGACTCTGAGTGCCTTCCTACATATCGGATGAGTTTGTTTGTGGATCACTAGAACAAACTTCCATTTTGGATGACTATAGGAAGTTAATTAAGAGCGTGTGATCTTCCCCATCGGAAGGGGCACAATCTTATTAATGGACTTAGTGTCAAGTAATGGTATACACTTAGACACGTCTAATAGTATCCTCCCTATCGGAGTCACTGCTATTATTCGTGTGACCAAAAGAAACCAACTATTAATTTTATTTGTCAAAAAGTTAGGTTGACAAGATAATAAAATTAATGGGTTAAACCCTCCTTTTACAAATGTTGAATTTGTATACGCCCACACTATCGTGGCATATAAAATTCGCAGTGTTTTGAGGTGTTGGTTAATTTAAAATAGTATTGTTTGAGGAATCAATATTATTCTAAATTTAGAGTTCTGACCAAAAGTTATTTGTGATTCTTAGGATGACTTTCAACCCACTGGCCATCATACTAAAAGAGAATAGACTTACTGGTCCTAACTACATAGATTGGAAAAGGAACCTGGACATTGTTCTTACTGCTGAAAGCTATAAGTTTGTACTGACTGAACCTTGCCCTGATACACCCAATGGTGAATCTATCCAAGAGGAGATTGAGTATCATAGGAAATGGGTAAAAGCAGATGAGATGGCGCGGTGTTACATTTTGGCTTCAATGTCAAATGTATTGCAACATCAGCATCAAAATTTACCAACAACCTATGATATTATGAACAATCTCAAGGAACTCTTTAGTCACCAGGATCGGGCCTCTAGGCAAGAAGCCATGAGAAAGATAATGACGACCACCATGCAAGAGGGTACTCCTGTGAGGGATCATATCCTAAAGATGATGGCTTATCTGAATGAAACACAAATCCTTGGAGGAGAAATTGATGGGGAAACCCAGATCGATATGATCCTCCAAACGCTACCTAGAAGTTTTGAGCAATTCCGCCTGAATTACAATATGAATAAAAGGGTATATTCATTGGCGGAACTACTGATAGAACTTCAGCAGAGAAAGGTTTGTTTCACACATTCTCGATTCACTATCTCGAAAATGGTTCTACTTCTAAACCGAAAAGAAAGAAGATGAAGAAACAAGTTAGCTCAGCAAAGAAAGTGAATAAATCTCAGAGTACAGGACCTAAAGCTGGAGTGAAGAAGCCGAAGGGCAAGTGCTTCATCTGCAAGCAGTCAGGACATTGGAAAGCGGACTGTCCTCGTAGGAATCAAAACAACAAAGGTATATCTCATGCTCTGGTTATTGAAACATGTTTAGCGGTGTTATCTACTAGCACCTGGTGTGTAGATACGGGAGCCACTGATCATGTCTGTAATTTTTTGCAGGGGTTCCAGGAAACCCGACGACTATATGAAGGGGAGATAACCGTCTACATGGGCAATGCTACTAAGGTGGTGGCTGTTGCAGTGGGAGACGTCTACTTATCTTTTGATAGAAATAGAAAGTTGGTTTTAAGAAATTGTCTTTATGTACCCAGTTTTAGAAAGAATTTAATTTCAGTTTCTAAGCTATTTTTGGATGGATATTCTGTTTATTTTAATAACAATGTAGTTATAAAGAGAAATAAAGTGATTATATGTTCTGGTGCATTAGTTGGCAATTTATATACTTTAAATCCAATTTCTCCCACAAAGCAAAATATGGAAATTTATAACACATTCTAACACTAATAAGAGAAAACAACCTTCGGAAATGAACCAAGTATATCTTTGGCATCTAAGGCTTGGTCATATTAACTTAAGTAGGATTCAAAGGCTTATAGCCGATGGACTCTTGGGTTCATTAGAGTTGAAAAATTTTCCAACTTGTGAATCTTGCTTGGAAGGTAAAATGACCAAGAGGCCTTTTAAGGCCAAGGGGTATAGAGCCAAAGAAGTGTTAGGATTGGTTCATTCTGATTTGTGTGGTCCTATATCTATCCAGGCGAGAGGTGGTTTTGAATATTTTGTCTCTTTTATAGACGATTATTCAAGATATAGATACATTTACCTAATGCGCCGCAAGTCCGAGTGCTTTGATAAGTTCAAAGAGTACAAGGCTGATGTGGAGAAACGACTAGGTAAAAGTATCAAGACACTACGATCTGATTGTGGTGGCGAATATCTCTTAGGAGAGTTTAGGAATTACTTATCAGAGGCCGGGATTCAATCCCAATTGTTTGCACCTGGTATACTCCAACAGAATGGTGTGGCAGAATGAAGGAATAGGACTCTTATGGAGATGGTTAGATCGATGATGAGTTATTCAGAATTACCAAATTCGTTTTGGGGATACGCTCTGGAAACGACAGCGCATATTCTGAACTTAGTACATTCTAAATCAGTATCTTCTACTCCCACAGAATTGTGGAATGGGTGAAAACTCAGTCTAAGACATATTCGGATTTGGGGTAGTCCAGCACATGTGCTGAAACCAGATGCTGATAAGTTAGAATATCGTACAGAAGTTCGCGTGTTTGTGGGTTATCCCAGAGGAACGAAAGGTGGTTTATTTTATAGTCCTAAAGACCAGAAGGTCATTGTTAGCACCAATGCCCAGTTTTTAGAAGAAGACTATATAATGGATCACAAGCCCAGTAGAAAAGTTGTTCTAGAAGAACTTAGAGAGGACACGTCTAATTTAGTACCAACAATACAAGATGAAGTATCACAAGAGACTGCAACACGTGTCACACATGATACACAACCATAGACGGTGCCTCGTCGTAGTGGGAGAGTTGTGAGGGAACCTGAGAGATTTATATTTTTGGGAGAGTCTTCGGACTTGATCCCAGGTAAACATGAACCTGATCCCCGAACATATGACGAAGCACTCCAAGATATAGATGCAGCATCTTGGCAAAAGGCAATGAATTTTGAAATAGAGTCTATGTACTCTAATAAGGTCTGGGAGCTTGTAGAACCACCTGATAGTGTAAAAGCCGTCGGATGCAAGTGGATCTACAAAAGGAAAAGAGGGACAGACGGGAAGGTAGAAACCTTCAAAGCTAGGCTTGTTGCGAAAGGGTACACTCAGAAAGAGGGAATCGATTATGAGGAGACCTTTTCACCGGTAGCCATGCTTAAGTCTATCCGGATACTCTTATCCATTGCTGCTCATATGAATTATGAGATTTGGCAAATGGAAGTCAAGACAGCTTTCCTTAATGGAAGTCTTGAAGAGAACATCCATATGAAGCAACCAGAAGGATTCATTGAAAAAGGCAAAGAACATCTAGTGTGCAAGCTCAATCGGTCTATTTATGGACTGAAGCAAGCTTCAAGGTCTTAGAACATCCGGTTTAATGAAGTAATCCAGTCATATGGGTTTATTCAGTGTCCGGATGAGTCTTGTGTATACAAGAAGTGTAACGAAAACATGGTGGTATTTCTTGTACTATACGTAGATGATATTTTGTTAATTGGCAACAATGTCAAGGTATTATCGGACGTAAGGGTATGGTTGTCCAAACAATTTGATATGAAGGACTTAGGAGATTGTGCACACATTCTTGGGATCAAAGTTATAAGGGATCGCAAGAAAAGAATGTTGTGTCTGTCCCAAGCTTCATATATAGATACCATCCTTGCTCGTTTTAGCATGCAGAATTCCAAGAAAGGTTTCTTACCTTTTAAGTATGGAGTAGCTCTATCTAAAGAGATGTCTCCGAAGACATCAAAGGAGATAGAGGACATGAAAGCAGTTCCTTATGCTTCGGTTGTAGGAAGCCTTATGTATGCAATGCTGTGTACGAGACCTGATATCTATTTTAGCATGTTTAGCAGATATCGAGTAACCTGGACAAGGACATTGGACTACTGTAAAGCATATAAAGTACACGAGAAGGACTAGAGATTATATGCTAGTTTACCAAACAAACGATTTGCTCCCTATGGGTTACACAACAATAAGTCTACATCAGGCTATGTGTTTACTTTAGGAGGTGGAGCCATTGCATGGAGGTGTTAAGCGAAATCGTTTCGGACTCAACCATGGAAGCTGAGTATGTAGCGACCTCTGAGGCGACTAAAGAAGCGGTATGGCTCGGGAACTTCTAATGGACTTAGATGTGATTCCTGGTTTGCCCAAAATCATCACAATTTATTGTGATAATAGCGGTGCAGTTGCAAACTCGAAGGAACCACGAGCTCATAAGGCAAGTAAACATATAGAGCGCAAGTACCACCTGATACGAGATATCGTTAAGCGAGGAGAAGTTGTCATCGCCAAGATTGCATCAGCAGATAACCTAGCAGATCCTTTCACTAAGGCCCTTCCGACAAAAGCTTTCGATCGGCATGTGGAAGGGATGGGAATCAGATGTATGGCAGAAGATATGGCAGCTTAGTCATTAGTATAAGTGGGAGATTGTTAGAGTGTATACTGAAAGCCTAAGCTTTTGTAAACATTTATTTTGAATAAAGAATCACATTTGGTCAAATTATTTACATTTGTTTGTAGTTGTTCAATTAATTTATATTGTAGATAATATAGTATGTGGTGTCACATACAGAAGATAATGTTATCAGTACCTTATAAATTATAAACAGTAGCTCACGACCAAAATGGAAAGGAACAAACCATTGGAAGGTCGTAGTGTAATTAGGTATTAGTTTATCTTAACTATATAATTACACTAGTACACTTAGAGTGTATTGAGTAGGACCATTAGAGGTCGTTTCTTTTATACTGACTTTATAAAGGAACAAGACCTCAGTTATTATGGAAGTGTGTGCTCTTAATCCTAATATAATAACAAGCATATATATTTGATATTTATTTCTTTAATTTATCAATGGGTGAGATTTAGTTCGATAAATCAATAAGCCCGATAAATTGGGAAATGATATCACTTATAGTGTGTGTTATTGATTATAGAAGGAAACTGTGTCCTAGTAATCTAGGTTGATAATGTCCCCAAGAGGAGCTCATAAGGATTGTCATGTTAAACCCTGCAGGTGGACTTAGTCCGACATGACGATGAGGTTGAGTGGTACTACTCTTGGACTAAGATATTAATTAAATGAGTTGTCAGTAACTCACTTAATTAGTGGACATTCGACATCTTAAACACAGGGAGACTAACACACTTATAATAAGAAGGAGCCCAAAAATGTAATTTGGGATTGGTGCGGTAGTTCAATAATAGTTCTCTAGTGGAATGAATTATTATTGATAAAATTAAGTTGTGTGTTCGGGGCGAACACGGGATGCTTAATTTTATCGGGAGATCAAAACCAATTCTTCCACTCGATCCCTATCGTAGCCTCTTAGTTATAGAGTACTATACCCACCTATACCCACCTTCATACCCATGGTGTAGGGGCCGACCAAGCAAGCTTGAGGATCAAGCTAGGGCCGACCAAACCTTGGTCCATGGGTGGGCGGCCCTAGCTTGAACCCAAGCTTAGGTGGCCGACCCTATTAAATTAGAAAAGATTTTTAATTTAAAAATTTTCTTATGTGGAAGATATAATTTATTGGAGAGATTAAAAATTAAAATATCTCTTTTATAAGTTTCTACAAAAGATTAAAGAAAGAGATAAAATCTCTTTCCTTATTTGTAGATTGGAAGGATATTTTATTTTTATTCTTTGTAAATTATTCAAATGTTGAAAAATTAAAATTATAGAAATTTCTTTTTATCAACCATGAAGGGATTTTAAAGGGAAATTTTATTTTTTAAAATTTCCGAAGACAAATAAGGAATTTTAATTGTTGATTGAAAATTGCCTTGTTTGCTCTCCATGAGATGGTCGGCCATGACATGGTTAATTAGGAAATTTTGTTTAATTTTTCTTAATTAATTCATGTCAAGGAAAGTTAAGGAAATTTTATTGTAATTAAATTTCCTTATTTGCCTAAGCTAAGGATTATAAAAGAGGGGGTTTTGGGTGCCTTCAAGGTGAACAACCTCTATTATTTTCTCCCTCTTTTCTTCCTTGATGTGGCCGGCCTCTTCCCTTTCTCTTCTTTCCATCCTTGTGGCTGAACCTCTCATCCTCTTTGGAGATCAAGTGGTGGCCGGATTTTAGCTTGGAGAAGAAGGAGAGAAAGCTTGCATCCCTTGGAGCTTGGTTGGTGGAAAAAGATCTTCATCCTTTGGAAGCTTTGAGCTTGGCTGAAACTTGAAGGAAGGAGAAGAAGGTGCTAGGTGGTCCTCGTCTCGGAAGATCATTGCCCACACAACGTCTGAGATTAGAAGAGGAATATGGTATAAGATCAAGAGGTCATTATCTACTAAGTAAGGTATAACTAATATTGTTTTCCACATCATGTTAGTTTTATCTTCATGTAAAAATACCAAATACAAGAGGCATGCGATTCTAGTATTTCGAATTAGTTTTCGATGTTGTGTTCTTTTATTTTTCTTTTCCTTGTGATTTGATTGTTCCTTTTGGTTGACCTAAAGTTATTTAAGGAAATTAAATATTAGCTTTCCTTAAAAGGCTTTGTCTAGGCAGTGGTGGTTGTTCCCATATCCAAGAAGGCCATGTGCCTCGCCATGCAATCCTGGAAGCCAATTTTAGAAATTAATATTTAATAGAATTAATAACCTAGGTGATTCGGATTGAACGTGTTAAGTTCCGCAGGAGATCCAAGTCTAAACCTAAAAGAACAAATAAATTAAACTTAGGATCAAACGTGTTAAGTTCCGCAGGCGATCCGAGTTTAATTTAAAAGAACACATGGTAGCTAGAAAAATGTTCAGATATTTGTACAAAATTTTTGTACAGTGGAATCATTAGATTTTACGAGTAGCAACCAACATGTGCTCTGTAGATGAAACATCGTTTGCATAAGTGAATAGACCTGCCTTGATGTTGGGTTTTTCGGGCCGCGAAAACCACTTTTTCGCGTCGCGGAAACCCCGAATCACCCTAGCCAACGGATCTCGTGCGAAGAAAACTTTCAAAAATATGAGTACGAGTTTAAAGCTTCAATCTTCAGTAGATCTACAAAGGAAGAAAACATTTTTATACCTTTGAAGCGTGCCTTTTCGCGTATCCCGCTCGTCCAAAATGCCGGATCTTTAGACCGTCAAGCGTACGATCCTCTGGAAGTATCCACACGGACAACTTAGGTGGAGAAGACCTAAACAAAGGTGTGCTAGCACCTTGATAGGTCACGGCAAGAAGAGGAGAGGGAGAGAGCAAGAAGAACTCAAGGAAGAAGAAGGAGTGAATGTGAATTACTCACCAAATGAAAAACTCCTCATCCAACCATCAAGTGGGCGGCCACTATCATTTGTGTAACTCCCCTCATTAAGGCATTAAGTGGCCATCAAAGAGGGAATATGTAACTCCATGAGGTGGCACACACATGTGCCTTGATGATGTGACACATCATCATTGGCCACTTAATGCCAAGTCACATATGATGTGGCATAAAGTCAAGTCAAACTTGACTCTTCCTCTTCCTCACAAGTCAAGTCAAACTTGACTTAATCTCTCTCATGGTTGATCTAATCCATCCATTTAATTCAAGCCAATTTAATATAATGAATCTAATTCATTTAATTAAATTGATTCAATGAGTCATAATCTAAATTAGACTCATTGAACACATGAATCAACTTGAGTCCAACTCAAGTTAGCCCAATTAGGATTACTCTTAATCCAATTTGATTCATCAAATGAATCTAATCCTCTTGGTTCATCATATGAACCTAATCTCCATCTAATTGTCCTTAGTGTGTGACCCTATAGGTTCTTGTAACGTTGGCAATGCCCTAAACCCATTTAGGAGCATAAGTAATGAGCGGTATCTAGCAACACATCATTACTACCCAAGTTACAAGAATGTTGAGATCCAACATCACCTTGTGACTACTAATTGTGACTCCTCACAATATATGACAAGTGTCCTTCTATCCTAGACATCTAGATTGGTCAATGTGAGGCATAGACCGTGTCATCCTCTGACCAATCTAAATCTTGAACTCCAAGTAGACTCACTAAATCAAATGAGCTCAATATCCTATATTGACTCCTTTGGGCATGACCATGCACTTCGTGGTCTCACTCTATCAAGAATACCGATGTCTCTCCCGTCATATAGGAGGGATAGATCCCATCTACATCACTCACTTCCCTCTGCATAATTTGTTATATACCCAGTAATCGCCTTTATAGTCCACCCAGTTACGGGTGACGTTTAACGAAACCAAAGTACATAACTCCTTATGTAGGGATCTATGGTGACTTCAGGTCTAAGGACTAGTAGTCATACTAATAGCCACATGAGAAAGTATATGACACTCATATAACGATACATGATACATTCTCATGGCGGGTCATTCAGTATACATTCTCTAATGTATACCCATGTATCAACTTGATATCTCTATATCCATGACTTGTGAGATCAAGTCATCGAGTTGACCTACATGCTAGTTTTATTACATTAACATTATCCCTGATTGTTAATACTCGACCAGGAATGATTTAGAGTAGTGTTCCCTATATCATCTCACTATCGATTCAACCAATCGATTGATATAGGTAAGAACCTTCTACTCAAGGACGTTATTATACTTAGTTTATTTGGCACCAATACAAGTAAGTATAATAACTAAACAAATGCCTTTATTAATATAAAAATATGATACAATAAGTCCATAATACAATCATCAAATGATTGGCTCTAGGGCTCTAGCTAACAATCTCCCACTAGCACTAGTTCCAATCAGTGTAGGCTCTAAGCCCAAATGACCTAGTGTGACCATCATGCTTCCTCTGTGCCAAAGCCTTGGTCAAGGGATCTGCGATGTTAGCCTCTGTAGGTACTCTGCAAATCTTCACATCTCCTCTCTCGATGATCTCTCGAATGAGATGGAAAGTAGTATGTGTTTGGTCCATTGGTGTGAGCGAGGTTCCTTCGTCTAGTGTTATAGCTCCATTGTTGTCACAATAGAGCTTAATAGGGTGATGCTAGGAACCACCCCAAGTTCGATGATGAACTTAAGGATCCGATGCGAATGTACTTAGTGTAGAATCGGCTATTGTATCTCGCTTGAACTCTTCCACCGACAGACCACCATTAATGCAAAATACAAACCCCGACTGCGATCTATAGTCATCTTGGTCGGTTTGGAAGCTAGCATCACTGTAACCCTTTACAGCTAGCTCATCATTGCCTCCATATATCAAAAAATATTCTTTAGTCCTTCTTAAGTACTTAAGAATATTCTTGACCGCTATCCAGTGATTTTCACCTGGATCTGACTGGTATCTGCTCGTCATGCTCAAAGCATACGAGACATCAGGTCGAGTACATAGCATGACGTACATGATCGATCCTATGGCTAAGGCATAAGGGATCTGATCCATGCGGTCTCTCTCCTCTCTAGAAGAGGGACCTTGAGTCTTCGAAAGACTCACGCCATGTGACATCGGCAGAAATCCCTTCTTGGAGTTCTGCATGGCAAACCGAAGGAGTACCTTGTCAATGTATGTACTCTAACTTAGGCCAAGCAATCTCTTAGATCTATCTCTATAGATCTGTATCCCTAGAATGCGGGATTCCTCACCTAAGTCCTTCATTGAGAAGCAACTCCCTAGCCAAGTCTTGACAGACTGAAGCATAGGGATGTCCTTCCCAATGAGTAGTATGTCATCCACATATAATATGAGGAAGACAGCTATGTCCCCTACAACCTTCTTGTAGACACAAGGCTCATCTTCGTTCTTGATGAAACCAAACTATTTGATTGCATCATTGAATCGAAGATTCCAGCTCTGAGAAGCTTGCTTTAGTCCATAAATGAACCTATGCAACTTGCATACTCTGCTAGTATGCTGTGGATCTACAAAACCCTCAGGTTGTGTCATGTACACATCCTCGAGCAGGTTTCCATTCAGAAACGTGGTTTTGACATCCATCTGCCATATCTCATAGTCATGGTAGGCTGCAATAGCAAGCATGATCTGAATGGACTTAAACATCGCTACTGGAGAAAAGGTTTCATCATAGTCAATACCATGAATCTGCTTGAAACCTTTAGCTACCAAGCGACCCTTATAGATAAGTCCATCCATGTCAGTCTTTCTCTTAAAGACCCACTTACACCCAATGGGTTTTACCCCTTCAGGTGAATCAACCAAAGTTCATACTTGGTTGGTGTACATGGATTCCATTTCGGATCTCATGGCCTCTAGCCATTTCTCGGAATCTGGTCTCATCACAGCTTCCTGATAGGCGGTAGGCTCATCCTCTATGAGCACAACGTCATCATGGTCAGACAAGAGAAATGAGTATCTCTCAGGCTGAGACGTACCCTATCAGACCTGCGAAGAGGTATGTCTACTTGAACTGGTTGTTGTTACTCAACTTCTTGTGGACCAACATCATCCACAACACTTTGTGGTTCCAATTCAATTTCCATCGAGGCATCAGTGCTATTGTTCGCATCTTGAACTTCTTCAAGATCGAACGCGCTCCCACTAGTCTTTCTAGAAACAAAGTCCCTTTCTAGAAAGACCTCAGTCTTTGCCACAACTACCTTGTGTTGACTGGGAATGTAGAAGTAATATCCCTTAGTTTCCTTGGGATATCCAATAAAGTAGCACTTGTCGGATTTGGGTCCTAACTTGTCTGAGACTTGACGTCGAACGTAAGCCTCACAACCCCAAATCCTCATGAAAGACACCTGGGCATCTCTCCTAGTCCATATCCTATATGGTGTCTTTATCACGACCTTGGATGGAACTCGGTTAAGTATAAAAGCTGCCATGTCTAGAGCATAACCCCAAAGGTATGTTGGAAGATGTGTGTGACTCATCATAGATCACACCATATCTAATAGGGTACGATTCCTCCTTTCGGATACACTATTCCACTGTGGTGTTCTAGGAGGAGTGAGTTGGGATAGGATCCCACACTCTGCTAGATAGTCACGAAACTCATGGCTAAGGTATTCTCCACCTCGATCGGATCGAAGTATCTTAATACTCTTGCTAAGCTGGTTCTGTACTTCATTCTTGAATTCTTTGAACTTTTCAAAGGATTCAGACTTATGTGTCATCAAGTACATATAACCATATCTACTGAAGTCATCAGTAAATGTGATGAAGTATCTATAACCGCCTCTAGCAGCAACATTGAAAGGGCCACATACATCACTATGTATGAGTCCTAACAAATCAGTTGCTCTCTCGCTGTGCCCACTAAAGGGAGTCTTGGTCATCTTGACTCGTAGGCATGACTCGCATATCTCATATGATTCAAAATCAAATGAGTCCAACAAACCATCCTTATAGAGCTGGGATAAGCGCTTGTCATTTATATGACCTAAGCGACAGTGCCAGAGGTAGGTTTGGTTCATGTCATTTGACTTGAACCTCTTGGTATTTACGTTATAGATAGGGCTCTCAAGGTCTAGAATATAGAGTCCGTTTATCAGAGGTGCACTACAATAGAACATATCGTTTAAATAGACGGAACAACATTTGTTCTTTATAGTAAACGAGAAACCTTTCTTATCCAAACAAGAAACTGATATAATGTTCTTAGTTAATGTAGGCACATAACAACAATCGACTAACTCTAGTACAAGCCCAGAGGGCAGAGATAGACAGTAAGTCCCTACAGCAACAGCAGCAACCCGTGCTCCATTGCCTACTCGTAGGTCCACCTCGCCCTTTGTCAATGCCCTGCTATTTCTCAGCGCCTGCACATCAGTACAAATGTGAGAAGCACATCCAGTATCTAATACCCATGATGTAGAAATAGATAGATTGACTTCTATAACATATATACCTGAAGTGGAAGTCTCACTTCGCTTCTTCTTAAGATCCTCCAAGTATATCTTGCAGTTCCTCTTCCAGTGCCCGGTCTGACCGCAGTGGAAGCAGGTAGCATCCTTGGCGACCCCTCCTTTAGGCTTCAGTGCCTTGTCGTTGCCCTTGGCTTGGGACTTTCCCTTGCCTTTGGGCTTGCCCTTGCCCTTATGTTTCTGAACCATCAGAACAGTGTTGGGCTTAGCCTTCTTAAGGTTTAGCTAAGCAATTCTTAACATGCTAAGCAGCTCGGGCAGTGGCTTGTCAATCTCGTTCATATTGTAGTTTAGAACGAATTGACTGTAGCTATCCGGCAAGGATTGCAAGATCAGGTCAGTAGCCAGCTCTTGGCCAAGAGGGAACCCTAACCTTTGTAGGTTCTCTATGTACCCAATCATTTTGAGTACATATGGGCCTACGGGAGCCCCGTCTGACATCTTGCACTGAAACAGTGCCCTTGAGATCTCAAATCTCTCATGCCTCGCTTGTCCTTGATACAGCTGACGAAGATGTTCAACCATATCATAAGCGCCCATTAACTCATGTTGCTTCTGAAGCTCAGAGTTCATGGTCGCGAGCATTAGACAGGACACATCTAATGCGTCATCTTGATGCTTCTTGTAAGCATCTTTGTCAGCTCGCGGGGCATTGGCAGGAGGAGCCTCCGGAATGGGCTGCTCCAGAACATACAGTTTACGTTCTTGGGTGAGAACTATTCTCAGGTTCCTGTACCAGTCTAGGAAATTTGCTCCGTTGAGCTTGTCCTTCTCGAGGACAGATCGCAGGGAGAAGGTGTTCGTGTTCGACGTCATGGCAATTCTACAACAGAAATAAATGCAGAAATAAGTATCATATTCTTAATCATTTAATTAGGCCTTTAACTAAATGATGCTCCCACTGAATTCTATAATTCATGTGGGACAAGATCCACATCATACTAACCCTTGAGTTAGCTTTGGCTAATACGCCCAAGACTTAGTATGATCGGTAGATAACGATTACCAATTACATCTCTATGCAACTCTTGTTTATAGGATAAAATCCTCATTTATATTAAAACTCGAGTTAGCTTTGGCTAATACGCCTGAGAATTAATATAAACGTGATTTTGTCCTACATTTCCAACCATTGGAAGAATGCCTATAGTTGTACTCGATCCAACTGTGTAAACTAGGAATACTCAATCTAATTGAGTTTGTATTCACCCATGCGTTGATAGGCGGGACCAAGATTGTCCCTCTGTACCCTACCAAGATAGTATGTGTTGCTCTGCTTTGGCAAATTCAACAACAGCATGCGATCGAGGTAGTGGTAGGTATCACGGCATGGTAGGCATTACGAGTTGATGCGTTTTAGATCTAATCTAAATGATGATGCATATCATATACTCGATAGATCTAATCTAATCGAAGGGTGCATCATGTGCACGATTTAGATCAAATCTAATCGCTAGGCACTAATTTATTACTTAATTAACTAGCATGCATCACATACATATAAGCAATTAATTAAACTATTTTGTGATTGTGTCATGGCCCTACTACGATCTTCTCAAGCCAATGAGAAGATCGGATGGTCAACCTAAGGTCAACAGCTTCTCAAGCTTCTTCCTTTGATCACCTTGTGTTGCTCGTGCCCTCCTCGTAACTACGTCTCGTGTGGACCTTCCACCGCTTCAAAATTACATTATAATTTTGAAACTCGAGTTACATTCGAGTCTAAATCTAATTTACAACCAGAATATAAGAGAAAGGCACGACGCGCAGGTCGCGAAAATAAAATAAAAAAATAAAATACAAGCACGCACATCACATAACGGCACGCAGGCCGTATTATGAATTACAACACAATTGTCCAATCGAATTGGGTCTTTGGGCCATGACTATCACAAAAATAATATATAATTCAAAATTATATATTTTTCATAATTTTTCTGTAATTTTTCATAATTTTACAGATTTTATGAGTAAATTTTCTCGGCGGTCCCGATTAGCGATTTCGGGCGCAATCGCGGAGCAAATCACCTTGCAGGGTTAGGGCCAGTACCCCTACCCGCGATCTAACCATCGCGAGTTGCTCCTAAGCGATCCAAGAGCGCCTTAGCCCGCTGTCCCAAAAAATTTTGGGGCGAAACTTTGCCGTTTTTGAAAATTCTTCTCGGTAGTCGAAGCCTACAAGTGCCGAAACACTTGTGCTTCGCTTCTACGAGAAAAATACCCATTAAAACTATAAAAACATGAATTTACAGAAAGTTTACAGATTTATATTTTTCATAAAAATACGAATCTAAACTCGTACTCGCTTCGCACGTGGCTCTGATACCACTGTTGGGTTTTTCGGGCCGCGAAAACCACTTTTTCGCGTCGCGGAAACCCCGAATCACCCTAGCCAACGGATCTCGTGCGAAGAAAACTTTCGAAAATATGAGTACGAGTTTAAAGCTTCAATCTACAGTAGATCTACAAAGGAAGAAAACATTTTTATACCTTTGAAGCGTGCCTTTTCGCGTATCCCGCTCATCCAAAATGCCGGATCTCTAGACCGTCAAGCGTACGGTCCTCTAGAAGTATCCACACAGACAACTTAGGTGGAGAAGACCTAAACAAAGGTGTGCTAGCACCTTGATAGGTCACGGCAAGAAGAGGAGAGGGAGAGAGCAAGAAGAACTCAAGGAAGAAGAAGGAGTGAATGTGAATTACTCACCAAATGAAAAACTACTCCTCATCCAACCATCAAGTGGCCGGCCACTATCATTTGTGTAACTCCCCTCATTAATGCATTAAGTGGCCATCAAAGAGGGAATATGTAACCTCCATGAGGTGGCACACACATGTGCCTTGATGATGTGGCACATCATCATTGGCCACTTAATGCCAAGTCACATATGATGTGGCATAAAGTCAAGTCAAACTTGACTCTTCCTCTTCCTCACAAGTCAAGTCAAACTTGACTTAATCTCTCTCATGGGTGATCTAATCCATCCATTTAATTCAAGCCAATTTAATATAATGAATCTAATTCATTTAATTAAATTGATTCAATGAGTCATAATCTAAATTAGACTCATTGAACACATGAATCAACTTGAGTCCAACTCAAGTTAGCCCAATTAGGATTACTCTTAATCCAATTTGATTCATCAAATGAATCTAATCCTCTTGGTTCATCATATGAACCTAATCTCCATCTAATTGTCCTTAGTGTGTGACCCTATAGGTTCTTGTAACGTTGGCAATGCCCTAAACCCATTTAGGAGCATAAGTAATGAGCGGTATCTAGCAACACATCATTACTACCCAAGTTACAAGAATGTTGAGATCCAACATCACCTTGTGACTACTAATTGTGACTCCTCACAATATATGACAAGTGTCCTTCTATCCTAGACATCTAGATTGGTCAATGTGAGGCATAGACCGTGTCATCCTCTGACCAATCTAAATCTTGAACTCCAAGTAGACTCACTAAATCAAATGAGCTCAATATCCTATATTGACTCATTTGGGCATGACCATGCACTTCGTGGTCTCACTCTATCAAGAATACCGATGTCTCTCCCGTCATATAGGAGGGATAGATCCCATCTACATCACTCACTTCCCTCTGCATAATTTGTTATATACCCAGTAATCGCCTTTATAGTCCACCCAGTTACGGGTGACGTTTGACGAAACCAAAGTACATAACTCCTTATGTAGGGATCTATGGTGATTTCAGGTCTAAGGACTAGTAGTCATACTAATAGTCACATGAGAAAGTATATGACACTCATATAACGATACATGATACATTCTCATGGCGGGTCATTCAGTATACATTCTCTAATGTATACCCATGTGTCAACTTGATATCTCTATATCCATGACTTGTGAGATCAAGTCATCGAGTTGACCTACATGCTAGTCTTATTGCATTAACATTGTCCCTGATTGTTAATACTCGACTAGGAATGATTTAGAGTAGTGTTCCCTATATCATCTCACTATCGATTCAACCAATCGATTGATATAGGTAAGAACCTTCTACTCAAGGACGTTATTATACTTAGTTTATTTGGCACCAATACAAGTAAGTATAATAACCAAACAAATGCCTTTATTAATATAAAAATATGATACAATAAGTCCATAATACAATCATCAAATGATTGGCTCTAGGGCTCTAGCTAACACTTGAATGGTCTATCTAGTCCATAGCAAACGACTCATGGTAAAGACACTTCATATCCTTTTATGGCTTGAGCTTTACTAAAAATTCCATGAGGGTAAATGGATCTAGCATAATGATCTATCTAATTTGCAGTAAACGACTCACAGTAAAGACATTACAAATTTGTTGATAGCTATCCATTTGCTAAAAGTGTCCAAGGAATGGTGAATAAATCCGCTAGAATGATCTATCTAGTATATCGCAAACGGCTCGCAATAAAGACATTGTAAATCCATTGATAGATGGTCACCTTCTCAAAGTGTATATACGATGGTGACTCGGGTACAACTTGGCTCTGGTGGAGGTTGAAAACCTTAGACCGCACTTTTGGTCTAGGAGGGATTGGATTGAACTTACTCACATCTGTCGGACTTTAGCCAGGCCACATTGGACACCAGATGAGCCTTCTCTCTAGAGAATGAGGACCATGACGTAGAGACACACGAGAGGTGGAGGTGGCTTTTGGCTATGATATTGATGATAGGGTCGGTTGATACCTAACCTCCCATGTTCAGCATAGGAGCAAGGTCATCAATAATTTTGTGCAAGATTGTGGGGACATAGGGAGATTGATGGTATGCATGTGAGCACTTATACGGTATACCTTGGATGCCTTCTCATATTTAACACTTAGTCAAACATGAATGGGTAGAGATCTTGGGTTCTTTTATATGATTGTGTTTTTTCCCTTGATGATATATATTTACCTTTTCATAAAAAAAAATAAGGAAGAGAAACTATATGAGGATAACTATAAAATATGATATCTCAAGATACAATATATTCTTGAGGAATAAGAAATTCTAGAGGATGTAAATTAGATTATGGAAGAATCTGCTGATGGTTCAATTACACAGCATAAACATGATCTTGATGCTTATAATACATGGAAAAAAGGACTCTATTACTAAGGGTATATTGATTAGTTTAATGGTAGATGACCTGATAATTTCCATCAGCTTATGATGTCTGGGTTTTCCTAAGAGAAAAGTATAATGGAGTAAGCTTGAGTAAGCTTCAACAACTAACTATTAAGTTTGACAGCTACAAGAAGCGCTCGAATATTACCTGGGCTCAACATCTAAGGGAAATGATTAATATGATTCGGGAGCTAAAAGTTGTTGATCATGAGTTGACTGATGAACAACAAGTTTAGGCAATAATCCGTTCCTTCCAGATTCTTGGGAGACGATGAAAAAGAATATGACTCTCAATGAAAGTATCAGGACTTTCACTGATATCTCACGCCATGTTGAACTTGAGGCAGAGTAAATAGAATCTGTAAGGATTTCTAGATAAAATTTTATAGTTGATGGTTCTATTAGTGCTTCTGGATCTAAGAATAAGAGAAAATGATTTAAGAAGAGAAAGGGAAAGGGAAAAGGAAAAGAAGCTGCCAATACTACTGCTGTTGAGCTAGGTCCAAACAAGAAGTTTTTGGGGAAGAAGCATAGATAAAAATCTAAAAGAAAGTTAACTTGCTATAACTATTGCAAGAAGTGTCACTTTGCTTGGTTATTTACTGAGCAGGAAAAGGTAAATCCATGTTTATCTTCTATTCATGAGTATTTTACGAGTATAATATTGCTAGTTAATTTTTATCCTTTGTGGATTATAGATTCAAGAGAAACAAACTATGTAGTTCATGAGCTAGCTACATTCATGGAGTATCATCAGGTACTAGCTGACAATAAGTGGATATATGTGGGTAACAATGTAAGGATTGAAGTTAAAGGAGTTGGTATATCTAAACTCAACCTATGTGGTGGATATACCTTGTTTTTACATAATGTCCTTTATACTACTAGAATTTGATAGAATAATTGGTTTTTGTTATAATTTTTCTAGATTTGGGTTATATTATAAAATTTTACCATCGATGTGTGGAACTTCGTATTAACTCCATGTTAATAAGATATGATAATATAACGAATGGTTTCATGGTTCTTGGTGTAAAACTGGATATTAATTTTACTATTGATGGTTATTTTTCAAATATTACACTTACTAGTGATGCTAATATGAATAATGAAGTTTGACAAACTATATTAGGATATATTAGACAATTATGAATAAATAGATTAGCTAATGTGCTCATGTTAAGATTAACTTGTCTATATGTGAACATTGTCTTTCTCAAAAATCAACTTAGACTCCATTTGTTAAGACTATAAGACCAGAGTCACCATTGCAGGTAATTCATTCAGATACTTATGGTACGATGAATGTGAAGGTTAGACATAGAGGTTATTATTATATTATATTTATTGATGACTTCACATGTTTTGGTTATATGTATTTTATTTATTATAAATCTGAAGCATTAGATTACTTTAAACATTATATGAATGAAGTTGAGAATTAATTAGATCATAAGATTAAAAGCTTATGCATTGACCGTAGAGGTGAATATTTGTCTGATTAGTTCAAGACAATGTGTAATGATAAAGAAATTATTAGACAATTAATAATCCCAGAAACTCTATAACAAAATGGGATTGCTAAAAGAAAAAAAATCAAACTCTTCTAAATATAATTAGGTCTATAATGTTCAAGCTAATTTATTAATTTCTTATTGATGAGATGCATTAATTGCAATCATCTATATACTTAACTAAGTGTCTTTTAAAATTGTACCATTTACTCTTTATGAACGTTTAATGGCAAAAAACTAGATTTGAGTAATTTGAAACCTTAGGGGTTAGCTGCCTATATTCATCACAAGACTTATAAATATGAAAAATTAGGACCTATATAGGGGTAAAAATTGTATTTTTGTAAGGTATTTTGATACCTCCAAGGGTTATGTTTTTATTGGTGAGCAATAAGATAAATCCATCTCCGAAATCGAGTTGAGAGATGCAACTTTTCTCAAAACTGAGTTCCCACGAAAGGTGATATTGATAAAACTATTCCTCTATCTACAATAGGGGAGGCGGATGGTACTTTATCTATAAACCAGGTATCACAAGGGATGTCTAAATCTAGTCAAGCTAGTGGGAGTGATTTGTCAATTAATGAGATAATTTTTCAACAATTCAACTTATGAAAAAGTAGTTAAAAGATTATTCCTCGGAAAATGTTTGATATTAAAAATGATTCATTAATGACTCTCACAGTTGATAATGAAAACGTCAAATTGTTGTGGAAGTATTGAGATGCCTAATTAGATAAAAGTGGAAAGTTACAATGGATGAACAAATAGAGTATATGAAAAAGAATCAAGTTTGGAAATTAGTCAATCTTCCTCCAGGCTGAAAGGCTATTGTGAATAAGTGGATTTTCAATATTAAGACGATAACGGATTGATTTATTAATCAATATTGATATGGTGATGATGAAGGGCCCCACCCCGCTAACACAATGGAGGTCAAAGGAGGTCAAAGTCAAGACGGTCAACGAGTGGATGGCATCGGCCAATCGGGCGAAACATTCCCTGATTGGGGAGAAGGACCCGATCCATCATCAACTTCGACACAGGGAGCATCCAAGCACCCAACGCTCAAGGGAGAATGATGTGCAGAAGCTGAGTGGCTACTCCGCTCGGTCAGACAGCGAGGCATGGCATCGATAGAGTTCAACTTCGATCGAGCGACTTCTCCGCTCGGCCTAACAATAGACTTGACATCAATCGAGCACGCGAGCAGTGGACTTTCAGCCGAGCAGCTATCCTTCTCGGCTCGTCAATAGACAACACTTAGACAGTGGACTTCCGACCGAGCCGAGCGGAACTCCGGCCGAACGACTATTCTGCTCGACCAAGCAATAGACACAGTAGGCTATCTTTCGACATCCTTTTGGGAGCTAGTGCCGCTGACAGGCAACATGGTCAGATAGAGTATCATACGACAGAAGCTTCCACTGTCACTTTAGAGATATGCTCAGCCCGTTAAGGTACTATGTCAGGAACACTTTACTGACAAGTCTTTTCAGGGAAAGCTTTGAGATGCATGCTCATCTTGGGAAGCATGCACGCGTGCTACAGGAGCTCTATAGAAAGGGGGGGGGGGGGTCCAAGCATCGACGGAGGTATGCGTTGTATGCGATTTCTACTGTTGGGCTACAGTCTTCTTCTTGCTCCACTCTTTGCTTCTTCTTCACCAGAGTTCGACTTGAGTGTCGGAGGGCCATCGTCGGGGACCCATTCCCTGGCTTAGCACTGATGCTACTTGTGTTGCAGGTAGGAGCGAACTACATAGGAGGTCAGCAGGAGCGCCACATCCCCAGCATCCGTCTCATTGACTTTCGGACAGGATCAAATACAAAGCTTGTCTAGTTGTAAAAGGATATACCCAATAAGAGAGTGTTAACTTTGAAGAGACATTTTCCCCTATTATAACATTTGTGTCAATTCGAGGTATTTTACCTATAGTAGCATATTTTGAGTTAGAATTACATCAGATGGATGTAAAAATAACTTTTCTTAATTGTAATCTTGATGAAAAAATCTCTATAACCCAACCAGAAGGTTACATTATTGAATACCAAGAGAATAAAGTATGTAGCCTTTAAAAGTCTATATATGGTCTAAAATAAACGTCAAGACAATGGTACTTAAAATTTAATGATGTCATTTTATCTTATGATTTCAAAATGATCAAATGAAGATCATAGTGTTTACATAGTAAAGAAAAAAATGAAAAATTTATTATCTTATCATTATATGTTGATAATATGCTAATAGCTAGAAGTGACATAAATTTTGTGATAGAAGTCAAATCATGGTTTACATCATAGTTTGGCATAATAGATATGGGAGAATATGAGTACATCTTAGTAGTAAAGATCATCCAAGATTGATCAAAAAAACTTTTGGATTTATCTCAAGAAACTTATATTACTAAGACCCTATAACAATTCAATATGTCAAATTACAATGTTGAACAAATACCTATTGCTAAATGTACTATTTTGATCTTGTCTGAGACCTGCAGAGATGACGCGCTGGACATGGTGGATGATTGATTGACCAATAGAAGACCTTTCTCTCTCCACAGAAACTTCTTCTTCAAACATGCGTACAAGGAGACGAGCCAACAAAATGTCTACACCCAAAACCCCGGGGGGACTCCCTGGCGAAGGCCCTCTGGTACTCAAGTTAGTCACCATCCGAATGAGTGAATGAAGAACAATCAGAACCTATGTGTGAGAGTAGAGTTATAGATGTCAATGAACGTGCCTTCGTTGAAGAGAGAACTCTTCTTTTATAAACCACCTTACATAAACTCCGCAATCATGAGGTGGTAAAAATGTGTCAGAGTTTGTTAAGCAGTTCACCATAATCATCCCAGGAATCTTTATTTTACCCACATGTATACCCCTTTTATCGTTTATAGCTTCTGTTATTGCCAAGTTTGCCAAAGGAATATACTGTTATTATTGGTCTTCTATTGGGAGACATGATGGTCCTTGAAGAAGTTTCTAAAGAATATTCTCTGATACAAAGTTGTTATTATGACAAGTTGATGGGATATTGTCTGCTGAGCATAATTCGACCAACCCTTAAGCCTGCCACCCTATTGAGATGATGTTGTCAACAATCTAGCTGGTCCTTAAGCCGGTGTTAGGATGATGTTATTGGCTGAATATAATCCGGTCGTACCTTAAGCCAACCACTTTGTTAAGATGATATTGTTAGCTGAATATAATCTGGCCGGTCCTTAAGCCAGTCGCTTTGTTAAGATGATATTATTGGCTGAATATAATCTGGCTGGTCCTTAAGCCAATCACTGTTATTAAGCTATTCAGTTGCATTTGGTAGATTTCACTACTATACATCATATTAAGTTGCTCAATGATGTTCTATGCAACATTAAGATACTCCCTAGAGAATGGTAGAGTGCATCATGCTCTCAGAAAATCCCTTTGATAATAATATATGTTTCTGTTCATGCCTGGTCATCCCTTTATTGACCGAGCGTATGATAAGTTACCTAAAGCAGGCTCGCTTCATTCTAAGAGACTTGATCAATATATCAGGCTGGGTTGTATTTGTCCTGCCTAGGTGGTAATATGAGGATAGGTACTGCATGCCCAATCATCCTTTTCCTTCTCGGACTTATAATGGGCTACCAAGAGATGCAGCTATGTTATGAGAAGTTCGGTTAGTATATTGAGATGAACTACGTCATGCCATTTCCCGACTCAATCTTTATATGTCCAGGGTATGTATACTTGCCGAACTCTAAGACAGGACAGATGTATATGCACATTGTCCCTTATGATTGGTATGTTATGGAGTGAGTTAGTCATTTCGACTGATATGTAAGGTCGGTTGGCCTTAAGCTTGACCACCTTAAGATCTAGCCACCCCTGAGACACTAGATTCCCTGGTTTGCTTGGCTTAAGGGTTGATCAACTTTCCCCAACTGGATTATAACTCGGTCTGGTGGAATCTAAGAATCTTAGCATTGGGCGAGTTAATCAAATCTAGATGAGGGGATTTTACTCCTTCTAGAGTATGACTGCCACCTCACATTGACTTTGATCGCCCCATCACCTAGACTTTGACCACCACGTTACCTTCTGGGTCCACTTATCACAACTCATATCAATTATATGTTGATGATATGGTAATAGCTAGAAGTGACATAAATTTTATGATAGAAGTCAAATCATGGTTTATATCATAGTTTGATATAATAGATATGGGAGAAGCTGAGTACATCTTAGGAGTAAAGATCATCTAAGATTGATCAAAAAGGCTTTTAGATTTATCTCAAGAGACTTATATTACTAAGATACTATAACAATTCAATATGGCAGATTGCAATAGTGAATAAATACTTGTTGCTAAAGGTACTATTTTGAGCAAAAGTATGTGCCCCTAAACTCTTGAGGAAATAACCGACATGAAAAAAAATCATATGCTAGTGTCATTGGTAGTTTAATGTACACTATGTTGTGTATATGTTCTGATATCATCTATGTTGTTGGCTTAGTTAGCTATTTCTAGTCAAACCTAAGATCAAGACACAGGAAAGTGGTGAAAAGGATATTTAAATATCTTAAAGGGACAACAGATTATTGTCTATAATTCCAAGGATCAAATATGAATCTAAAGGGCTACATGGATGCAAATTAGGCAGGGGACCTTAATGATATAAAATCTACATCTAGTTATACCTTCTAGTCGAATAATGACACCATCTCATGGAACAGTAAGAAACAAGCTTGGGTAGTGTTGTCGATAATAGAAGTTGAATATGTGGCTTGTTCAATAATTGTACAAGAAACTTTTTGGTTAAGAAGTTTCTTGAAGCATCTGAAAATTGTTGAGGATAATGTGAATCCAATTACGATGTACTATGACAATCAAGCTACTATACCATTTTATAAAGATCCCAAATATCATAGTAAGGGAAAGCACATATCTATTAAGTATAATTTTATAATAGATATTATTGACAAGAAAAAAATAGTTTTTGAGTATATCCCTATACATGCTATGCTTATCGGTCCTTTTACTAAGCTCTTGACTAAAGAGTTATTTCAAGGACATATGAAGTCTTTGAGACTTCATAGAGTATAAGATATAGTATCTATTCAATATATATATCTTTGTTATATTTAGATAAAGTCTCGGTAAATATGTTGGTAGTGTCACGCCATGGGGGAGTCCTTGCTAGAGGAAATTCTTGCAACATCTCCACTGTACGAGTGACAATCTAATACTTGACTACATAGCTTGCAGGGTCTCACAATCCTCGGCCAACACAGCCGGAACATATACAATAATATAAACAAACAATCCACACAGTTTATAATAAATCAGTCTCCGGCTGACTACACAACAAATCACAACACGCAGTTTATTATAAACCTACTCCACTACTCGAGGAAAACACAACCCATAATGAAAAACCATCGCAGTGGAAAACAAGGGTAGTAGACCAAAACTTGATATAACATCCACGACTACAAGATCTACACATCACAGACATGTAGATCATAAAACAAGGAAACAAAGTCTGAAAGTAGAAAACCATATCTACACGAGGTGGGGGACTAGCGACTGGAACCTCCTGGCAGCCTCAACCTGAAATAGAAATAAAGCAATGGGGTGAGTTCAACAACTCAGCGGGTATCAAGCTGACATGCATAGTAAGATATATCTAACAGTAATAATCATGGAGTACAGTCTCCTAATCAAAAACAGGAAATGCGAAAACTGAACAAGCAAAGAAGCTGTACTCACCAGGACCTCCTATTCTGATATAAGGGTCGTCAGAGCAAACACATCATGTCTCTTATATACATGTCAATCATATGCAACCACAAAAATGTAGCATCCAAAATACAGCAATCACAAACAATAAATGCAATTCATGCATATGATGCAAATGTCCTGGTCACCCCTGACGCTAGTAAGCCACCTCACACACGATGGTGAGGTTGAGTGGGTAGGGCTATGACAACTGCGCACTCTTCCATCACTACTCCTAAGTGATCGAGTAGACAGGATGCTGTCGGAGTACATATATCCTCCTACCCCAAACAGAGTGGGGGAGCCAAAGCTCTCATCTCCCTGTGTCATAGTAAAGAGGAGGATCCCTGCCCGCTACCACGCTGCAGTCAACACTACCCATGAGCGGACCAGCGGAGCCTGACAGAGCAAAACTGCCACACACCCTGCCTGATAAACCACTAATCCATGAGTCGTTGTGTGTGCAGATCATGTAACTGGCGATGTGCTCAACAACAATGGAGCCGACAATTGCTCAGCATGCAATCATGTAAAAATGGTGCATGACACTAAGCATGAAATCTTGAAAATACCAACCTCCTCATAATATGTACCAAAAGAAAAACTATGTCCATATCAATGATCTAGGTACACATGCTAAGTAATAAACCTAGATACACATGCCAGGTAATAAACTAGGTACAGATATCTGCCAAGTAGTAAACTAGGTACACATGTCAAGTAAATCTAGTAGCTAGACCTGTATTCGGTAATGCATTGTATGTCACTACATAAGTACACAATGCAAGAATCAAGAGGATATAAGCATAAATGCATAACAGATAATAGTATGGTAAACTACGGTATCAAGTAGTGACATATCAAGCAGATATAAGCATAACTATTACCACTAGTTATAAGTCACTAAGCATATCAGAATGACAATATCAAAAGATAAGTCAAAGGTACCCGCCTCAAAACGAAGATCGTATCAAAAAATCCCACGTCGAGACGCTCATCTCGAATCAAAGTCCTGCATCAAGTATTTTATTTAGCTAAGTCCTTATGAATTAAATAGCTAAATAAACTCCCCAAACTGGTTAGGGAAAACCCTAATCGATATCAAATTCATTTCATCAATACCCCTATATTCATCTAGTAAATAATCATAAGCTGAGCATCCAGCTAACAAGATGAAAATCATTTAACCAATCCAACATTATTAGCTAAGGATAGATTAACCAACTCATTAAATCTGATCAGATTCAGTTTATTACCCTTATCAGCAGTTCTTGGCTCTTCTGACAATGGTAAATCTGTCCAACAACCCTCGCCACCTCAGGAATCACCGATATACGATAGTGGCATAGATCCAAGCACAAATGGGGTCACAACAGCAATGGATCTGCAATCCAGAAGGTGCCAATACGATGACAAGCTATGACGGCTATCGAATAGGGAAGAGGAACAAGGATAACAACACCTCATACCTTCTGGTGGCAGAAAGGATGGCCACGACACTAGGGCAGCGACTCGAAGATAATTGGAGATGAAGAGTAGTTGGCCGACTGAAATAGTTGCACCCCTAACTACTGCTACGATCAGAGACTCAGGTGGCCGGTGAAAGAGATAGAGGTGACGCTAGCAGCCCAAAATTGAAGGCACCGAGGTCGGATGCAACAAGACCAACTGTGATGATGCCGGCTGCGTTTAGGGTAGAGACGCGAGGAGGAAAAGAAGGAAAGGATCGGGCCGCCTGATAGCCAAGAGAGCTTGGCGTTGGTAAGGCACACGGAGGGGAAGACCGCTGTCGGCAGTGATCTTGTGGCGATCGACACGATGGGGATCGAGAGAGGGAGGAGTCGGGGAAGATGAGAGGAATCAGCGTGAGGAAAAGAAGGCAGGGAATCAGAAGTGCCCGATCTCCCTTGGGCGATGGGTTTTGTCGTGAGGGGGAAGAGGAAACGAAGTGGCGCCGACGCGTTGGGGAGGAGATGGCGTCGGGGAACCTAGGGCACAGGTGAGAAAAAAAACAAAGAATATTTTAAAAAATTAAACATTTCTTTATTCAAATAGGGTAGCATAAACAGGCTTTCCCCTAACCCAATAACTTATCCCCTAACCCAATAATTTGTCCCCTTAGCATACGCCATACGAGCTTCGATAAATTCTCAAAAAATTTCTAAAAATTTCTAAAATTTCTATTAAGGTTATTTGTCTATTTAACTTTATTATTTGGGTACAATATTTTACATTCTCCCCCACTAACAAAAATTTAGTCCCAAAATTTTCGTTAATTACCATCTGTAAGTACTAACAATAGATATCTAGTATAAATGCTGAACGAAAATTAACCTACATACCTCGAGTAAAAAGGTGGGGGTATCGAGCTCGGATCGTATCCTCAAGCTCCCAGGTAGCCTCCTCGTCAGAATGATACTGCCATCTGACTTTAACCTGCCGGATAGTCTTGTTCCGTAGCTGACTTTCTTTATGGTCCATAATCCGTATCGGAACCTCCTCGCATGTAATGTTAGGATGGATGGGAACTGATATATCTGACAGAACATGTGCTGGGTCGGATACATATCTCCTCAGTATAGACACATGGAGTACATTGTGAATGCCTGCTAGAGACGGTGGTAGCGCTAGACGGTAAGCTACCGCTCCAACTCTCTCCAAGATCTAGAAAGGCCCAATGTAACGTGGAGCTAGTTTACCATGGAGACCAAATCTGTTCACTCCTTTTGTAGGTGAGACTCTAAAAAATACATGGTTGGCAGTAGAGAACTCCAGGGGGTCTTCGTCTCCAATGCACATAACTCTTCTGATGGCCCTGCACCTCGAACATCCTCTGTCTGATAGTACAGACCAACTCTGCCTCCTGTTGAGCTCTCTGAGGTCCTAGCAGCTAGGCCTCCCCAACCTCCTCCTAGAGGGTGGGTGTCCGACAAGGCCTACCATACAACGCTTCAAACGGTGCCATCTGGATAGCTGAATGATATATGTTGTTATAGGCGAACTCTACTAAGGGCAGGTGGTCCTCCCAGCTGCCTCCGAAATCCATAACGTAAGACCTCAGTAAGTCCTCTAAAGTCTGGATGGTCCACTCTGACTGTCCATCTGTCTGCGGATGGAATACTGTACTGAAATGAAGCTGTACGCTCAAGGCCTGCTGCAGACTCTGCCAAAACTGGGACATGAACCGTGGGTCTCTATCCATTATAATGCTCAAAGGAACACCATGCAATATGATGATCTCCCGACAATACAACTCTGCCAATCGATCCAGCAAATCGATCTTCCGGATCGCTAAGAAATGTGCGGATTT
This sequence comes from Zingiber officinale, assembly GCF_018446385.1. Classification (NCBI taxonomy): domain Eukaryota; kingdom Viridiplantae; phylum Streptophyta; class Magnoliopsida; order Zingiberales; family Zingiberaceae; genus Zingiber; species Zingiber officinale. The sequence goes on along the minus strand of NC_056005.1, from coordinate 39,460,011 downwards.
GGTTAATCGATCAACGATTACCCAAATCGCGTCATGGCCTCGTCGTGTCCTAGGCAATCCCACCACAAAATCCATAGTGATGTGCTCCCATTTCCACTCTGAAATGAGAATCCTCTGAAGTAAACCGGCAGGTCTCTGGTGCTCAGCCTTCACCTGCTGAGAGACTAGACATTTAGCTACAAACTCCACGATATCTTTCTTCATGTCGTTCCACCAATAGGAACGTCTCAAATCTCGATACATGCGAGTTCCACTAGGATCGATAGCAAATCAGGAGCGATGAGCCTCCTGAAGTAACTCCTCCATAACCGGGTGAGCTAGAGGTACGCATAACCTACCTCGAAAATAAATAACACCCTCGTCATCTTGGGTGAACTCTGTCTGCTACCCGGAAGCTAACTGGCTACCAATGGACTGTAAGCGTTGATCATCGACCTAGGCCTCTCGGATCCTCGTCCTGATCGACGACTGAGCAACCATGGTAACCATAATACCTTGCTCTTTCTATCCCTGCTCCTTAAAGTCTAACTCAGAGAAACCTTGAATCAAGTCCGTGACCAAAACTCGGTGACATGCTAAAGTCCCTCTGGACTTTTATCTAAGTGCATTGACAACCACATTAGCTTTCCCTAGGTGATAGCTAATGGTATAGTCATAATCTTTCAGGAACTCTATCTATCTCCTTTGTCAGAGATTGAGTTCCTTCTGAGTGAAAAGTTATTTGAGACTCTTATGATCAGTGAGAATCTCAAATGTAATACCATATAGATGATGCCGTCAAATCTTCAAAGAAAAGATAATAGTGGCTAGCTCCAAATCATGTACTGGGTAGTTCTTCTCATGCTCCTTCAACTAACGAGAATCATAGGAGACTACCTTACCGTGCTGCATCAAAATAGTGCCCAAACCCTATAGAGAAGCGTCGGTGTGGAGCACAAATCCATCCTCTCCAGAGGGAAAAACTAGCACTGGTACCGACACTAGCCTCCACTTCAGCTCCTAGAAGCTAGTCTCGCAGGCTTCTGACCACGTGAACTTCACGCCTTTCCTAGTCAGGCATGTCAGCGACATAGTAATGCGAGAGAAACCCTCAATGAACCGTTTGTAATATCTATCCAATCCCAAGAAACTGCGGATCTCCTGAACTGATTTCGGATGCTCCCAGCTAGTGATAGCCTCAATCTTCTGAGGGTCTATGGAAATACCTCGGCTAGAAATCACATGTCCTAGAAATCTGACTGAGGACAACCATAAAGCACACTTACTGAACTTTGCATATATTCGATGTCGTCAAAGAGTCTCCAAGACTATACGAAGATGTTGTGTATGTTCCTCCTCGGAACAGGAGTAGATAAAAATGTCGTCGATGAAAATGATAACGAACTGATCTAGATACTCCAAAAAGGCGCAGTTCATCAAATCCATAAATATGATTGAAGCATTGGTAAGCCCAAATGACATTACCAAAAACTCATAATGTCAGTATCTAGTGCGAAATGCTATCTTCTGAATATCAGAATCTTTAACTCTCAGTTGATGATATCCGGATCGCAGATCAATCTTAGAATACACTAATATACCTCTGAGCTATTCAAACAAATCCTCGATCTGTGGTAAGGGGTACTTATTTCTAATGGTCACTGCATTTAGCTATCTATAATTGATGCATAACCTCAGAGTACCATCCTTTTTCTTGACAAACAATATCGGAGAACCCCACGGAGATACACTAGGGAGAATAAATCCCCTGTCTAACAACTCCTAGAGCTGGATCTTTAGCACGTCCAACTCTTTCGGTGCCATACGATAAGGAGCTTTCGATGCTGGTGTGGTCCTCGAAATCAGCTTAATCGCAAACTCCACTTGCCTTTGGGGCGGCAAGCTTGGTAGCTCATCTGGAAATACGTCCAGATATTCTTGTACCACTGGAATGTCTGAGAGCTGAGAACTACTGATATTGTCAGCATTAATTAACGATAATAGAAATCCCTGACAACCATGTGACAGCAGCTTCTGAGCCTAAATTGCAGAAATGGTCGATATACCATCATCCCAAATGCTAGTGAAATCCCACGAGGGTTGGTTTGAAGGTCAGAATGTGACCACCCTTATCTGGCAATCGACCATGGCATGATATGCTGACAGCCAATCCATGCCAAGGATAATGTTGAAATCGACCATTTCCAGTACTAGTAAATCTATAATGAGTATATGGTTGACGAAGTCCAATGGGCATCCTCTGATCTCTCGAGTGACGTCCAATGCATCACTAGACTGTAGGTCGATAGTTAGTCGTCGCGGTCTAAGGATAGGTAGTCTACCAATCTCCCTCATAAATGCACAAGAAATAAAGGAATATGAACTACCAGTATCAATAAGCATATCAGCGGAAAATGTATAAAGTAAAATCGTACCACAGAAAACGGATCCATCAGCCCGCTACGCATCGTCTCTGGTAACTGCATGAATTCATCCAATCTTTGGCGGGGGTGGAGGTGGTAGCGCTGCAAAAGACTGCTGCGCCTGAACTTGACACTGAGGCGGTGCTGGATATTGAGCCAGAGATGGATAGGAGGGCTGCGACTGATACTGAACCTGTGGCTGGGGCGGCGGATGGTACTGCACTAGGGGCTGAGGTTGCGACTAGTATTAAACTAGTGGCTGGGGCTGTAGCTGATACTGCACCAATGGCTGAGGCTGCGACTGATACTGCCCCTACGTCAGATACTGAAGTCCTAAAATAGAACTCCGTGATATCGTATGAGCACCAGAGTGCTCCTGTTCGAGCATGCCATATGCAGCTACTGTAGGGGGACCTGTCCTCTGCTGGTAATGTGAAGATTGGGCTTTCTGCCCTCCTCACTGAGTCATTGTCTAACTGAACTATCCTCCTTGAACAGAAATCCCAGAAGCCACATGCTGAACCTTCAGCGAACAATCTCGGCTCATGTGCCCAGGCAGTTTGCAATAATAGCAAACTGACTGTCCCAGGGAGCAGGCTGATGTGATGTGATCTCTGGACCCACATCGAGTGTAGTGAATGTCACTAGCGAGCTATTTTCGGTTCTGCTGAGAAGACCGGAAATTTCCTGATGAGGTCCGCCCTGACTCCTGAGGCCAGCCAGATGCGCCAGAAGTACCTTGACCCGACTGACTGCGACTACTCTGGTGCTGTCCAATAGCTTGTGGCTGTTGGGTCTCTCCTGAAGTCTGATATGTTTGCTTCCTTTTCTTGTCCACATTAGTTCTCTGTTGAGTCGACTCGATCATAAGGGCTCTATCCAAGGCCTTGATGTATAATGAATTACCAAAACTTGCAATCTTTACTTGTAGATATCCATCCAGTTCTTGGACAAACTGAAGCATACATGTAAAATACAGCACCCAAATATTAATTAAATAATAAGGTTATTTGAGAAATAATATTATTGGAATTTCTAGAAATTTTTAGCAAATTTTGGGGAATTAATTGGAGCTCGTATGATGTAGGTTAAGGGGATCAATTATTAGGCTACGGGAAAGGCTATTTAAGTTATCCTATTTAAACGAGAAAATATTTAATTTTCCTATTTATTTTCTTTTCTTTTTTTTTTCTTTCCTTCGTTTCTCCCATGCCCTAAGTCTGACGTCGCTCCTCCGCCTTCCTCTCTCGCGCCGTCGCCCGACCAAGCCACGCCGCACACCAATCTCCCACCGCCGGTTGTCGCCTCGGTACCGTGCCCTCTCCCTCTCATTTTTTTTCTCCAGTGCCTCTGCCATGCCGGCCATCCGTGAGCCCACAGTCGTCGTCCTTGTTCCCTACCACCGACTCCTCTTCCCCTCCTTTGCCTGTCGCCTCCCCGTCGAGGAGATCACGATTGTGCCAACGACGCGACGCACCACCGACCAAGCTTCCCTCCTCCCTCTCCCTCTGGCGGCGTGGATCCTTTATTCTCTCGCACCCTTCTCACGATCGAGCTATAGCTGGCTGCCAAACTTGAGCCCTCTCTCGATCTGGTCGCTGCCGCCTTGACACCGCCGATCCCCACAGCCACCTATGCCAGATATGATCACGATAGGGGAGGAGTCCAGTCCTTGGTCGATCCTCTTCTTCTCACCTTTTGTTGTCGCCTCCTTCATATGAAGCTCGGTCGACGATGTTGTGGTTGTTTTCGCTGTGAGGGTGGAGCCGCTGGGCTCCTCTTAGTCCTGATGCATCGTCGCCGCTGATCACCACTCAATCTCTCTACCGATCACTGATATAACTTGCTGCCACATCTTGAGGTAATCGGTTTGTCCTAACAGAGGATTTGGGTATTGAATACTTACATGGTAGTGATTTGAGGTGTTTATTTGGATGATACAAACTTCCACCTCGCTCCGATCAGGTTTACTGGTAGCAAGTTGTCTCCAGTTGTGGATCACCGCCCGAGGTTTCAAATTTGGGTAAGTTATGCTCAATATAAGGTTAAGTATGGATTGGTTACAATCGACATTGGATTGATTATGTTTCTAGTAAACTCTAATTGGAGATTAAATGGTTAGTGTTGCTTAATCTATTTGGTTTTGGATTAGAGATTCAATTATGAGTCGATTTCTCTAGTTGGATTAATTGATTCATGATGCCTAGTTGATTTAAGATTTAGATTACATGATATGTCGATTTGGGTGAATTTTGGAGATGAATCATGTGTAAACCAAATCTAACTAGGTTGTAGTATGGTTAAGATTAATTGGGGGTTTATCTATAACCATGTTTGGTTAGAGTTATTCTAGTTAGGTGGGGGAAGTTGTTTAGTTATTTACTTCCTATGTAATTAGCTAAATATATTATGTGATCGCAGGATTTGTGTTCAGGACGAGCGTCTCGACGTGGGACTACTTGACATGATCTACGTATAAAGGCGGATACTTTTTTGCTTTGTTTCTTTTAGTACTTTGACCTTGGTGCATGAGCTATTTTTGGATAAGGACTACATTACCTTGACTCCACTCGTATTTTTCTTATGCTTGATACTTCCACTCAAACCTTTAAGTTATTCATTTCTATATCCATACAGTATCTTATTGTCATTTATGATATTTAGCAGATATTAGATACCAACCTTATATGCTTTGATTGTTATTTATTTATGTACTATATTGAGCATGCTGGCCTCATGTAGCATACCTGATTCCTGTTTATATATATATGATGATTGTTGTATTGTGCGCATCATATCATCACATACATGTTAACGACAAATTTCTCTCTTGTGGTCGAGAGAGTCGTTAGCTAGGGCCGAATGCTCGGTGACTCAAAAGAGTGGTAGCTGGAGCAGATGCCGCTTGTCCTGTCGTGCAACACTCGGTCACTCGTGGGTAGTGGTAGTAGGAGTTGCGAGCAGCAGGGACCTCCTTCGCTGTGTAGCTAGTTAGCTACTCAGCACCTGTCCACTCGGTCACTCGAGAGTAGTAACAGCCTTTGAGTGGTACAATTGTCATCGATCTGGCCTCTCGACCATACAGGGGCCGTGGTGCAGAGAGGTGGGCGGGGTGATCATCCATGCATACGCTGTTATTATTATATCGGCTGATGTTGTTGCTTACTTATGCTGTTGTTGCTTACTTATGCTGTTGTTGTTAGCTTATGTTGCTGGTGCTTACTTATGTGGATATGCTTACATAGGTTGAGATATATATCTATTGTGTATGTTTAGACTGACTTACCTATTGGTAATATGTATATACCTCACATATTACCCTTGTAGTTATGAGTAACTATATAGCAGAATTGTTCTACTCCTAATTTTACTAGCCTAGGATATGGTTTCAGGTATGAGCATATATATTACGATTTTATTTTAGTATCTGTTATTTCCTTTATGAGACTGTATATTGTTGGCACCCTCTATTTGTATATTATATTCATGCACTATCTTTCTTTTACCCGCTGAGTTCCAATACTCACCACCCCACAAAATATTTTTTTTTCGCCAGGTAGCAAGTAGATGAATCAAGGATGCTTAGGAGAGTCCTGGCTGCCAATCCCGTGTCACATTCGAAGATAGTTTTTCTTTTCGGACTTATTTCTGTTGGGATGGTATATCAAATTTGCGTATTTGCTTTCTAACTTGTTGATGTGGGTTTTGGATTCTAGTCTGGTGATTGTAGGTATTTTGAGTAAGTGTTTTGGTTGGTTTTACATTATATATTTTCCTTGTGATTTATGCTATGTTTGTTTCCAGCCGTGTGGGTTGTTATTAATTGCATGGTTGTTTTCATTTTGTCCAGTTGGGTAGGCTGAGTATATTAACTGCGTGGTTGTTTCTAGTTTTGTTCCAGCCGAGTGGGCTGAATATATATAATTGCGTGGTTGTGAATATATTCCAACCGTATGTGGCTGATGCATTTTGTATATATGTATGCTTCAAATTGTCACCGGTACAGGGGAGATACTGTCGAATTTTTGTCTGGCAGGGACTCCTCTGGGGGCGTGATAATTTATTTGGTATCAGAGCATGGTTCGAGTCAAATACAGGGTTTTGGTGGTTTTAAGATTTCGATCTTGTTTTGATTTACGATTCTTTTTCGAGTTAATCTGATACCAATTTAGTGGTATTAGAGCAGGTTTACGATGCCGGTTTTTCATGTTCTGGATTTTAGAGCTAATCTGATACCAATTTATTTTGGTATCAGAGCATGGTTCGAGTTAAATGCTAGGTTTTGTGTTTTGGTATTTCGATCTCGTTTCGATTTATGATTTTTCGAGTTAATCTAATGCCAATTTATTTGGTATTAGAGCCGATTTACGATGTCTGTTTTTCATGTTCTGGATTGTCGATTTAATCTGATACCAATTTATTTGGTATCAGAGCCAAGTTTACGATGTCTATTATTTTTTGTGTTCTGGATTTTCAAGTTAATCTGATACCAATTTATTTAGTATCAGAGCATGGTTCGAGAGCAAATGTTGAGCTTGGTGTTTTTGGGATTTCGATCTCGCTTCGATTTATGATTTTTGAGTTAATCTGATACCAATTTAGTGGTATCAGAGCATGGTTCGAGTCAAATGTTGGGTTTTGTGCTTTTGGGATTTCAATCTTGTTTTGATTTATAATTTTTCAAGTCAATCTGATACCAATTTATTTGGTATCAGAGCCATAGGTTTACAATGCCTATTTTTCGTTGTCTGGATTTTACGATGCCTATTTTCGGTGTTTTGGGTTTTTTTGTTGTTTTCCCTGTGTAATTTGATTCCTCAATGTGACTTTCGAGTTTTGGGACCAGGCAGTGGCAGGAATCTCCAAGGTATAGGAGGTATGTGGTATATTGTTATCATACACTTCTATTGTTACTTGACTGGTTGTTTATCGGTTAGTAGGAGGCCGACTTACTCTATTTCATGAAGATTCTGACCTTTGTATTATTTGTGTTTGGTATGACAACCTAGAAGGTATATTTAGATAAATGACCCCCCCACTGATATGGAAAAGTATAGAGTTAGCTGCTTAACACATATGGTGTTAGCTATTTGTTGATAGTGTTCTCTACCTTTGTGTTCATTGCTCGTCACTAGATGGTACTGAACCCCAGGTGGAGAAATCATAGTATGATGTAGTGCAAGACAATGGTTAGTCGACTCACCTATCATTGTCTCCACAAGTAGCTCAAGACCTTGATCACGTGATTATTTATTAAAGGTCTTGAAGTCTATATCTCAAATCGAAGTGTTCGATATTTTATTGACAGTTATGGGGGGGTGTCTTACGGGTATGATTATGAGATGTGTGGAGATATTCTCTGATGGGTAGACTGTTAGTCAAGAGGTTGAGTGACCATTTGGATTTTGGATTGTAATTTTTGTATTGTGGATACTTGAGTATTTGGAAGGATGAGAATATGATTTGTTTGTCTCACTAGAGATTTATGATAATAACCTTCTCCATTAGATATTGTCTCTGTAGTGGTACGACATGGACGTGCAATGTTGAACCATGGTGGGTATATCTAAGTTTATTGACAGTGGGTGTTGAAGGTTGGATGCTTTCTTTTTTCTCTATCATTGTTCAGGAGGCTAGCAAGTTTGATTGATGTTGAGAATGATTCTTGATTGATGGATATTGAGAGATTAGGTATGGTAATATGTAGTCTTTTGATGATCTATTAATAGATTTTACCCAAAATTAGATAGATATTAGAGTGGCGCAGCGGAAGCGGGGTGAGCTCATAACCCACAGAGTTATCAATATCTACTTAGAAGTGTATCACCTTGTAGTTTTATATGGGAACCATAATCCCTCATAGTTGGAGATTTGATCATGATGCTAGGATGGAGTAGTATATGAGTATGTTGCTTAGTTGATACCCTTAGATGAGGATCCCTGAGTTAAGTAGAAAATTTGGGGATCAAATTTTTGTTAGTGGGGGAGAATGTAAAATATAACACCCAAATATTAATTAAATAATAAGTTTATTTGAGAAATAATTTTATTAGAATTTCTAGAAATTTTTAGTAATTTTCGGGTAATTAATTGGAGCTCGTATGATGTAGATTAATGGGATCAATTATTGGGCTACAGGAAAGCCTATTTAAGCTATCCTATTTAAACGAGGAAATGTTTAATTTTCCTATTTATTTTCTTTTCTTTTTTTTTTCTTTCCTTCATTTCTCTCGTAACCTACGCCCAATGCCGCTCCTCCGCCTTCCTCTCTTGTGCCATCTCCCGACCAAGCCACGCCGTCCCACCAATCTCCCACCGCCGGTTGTCGCCTCGGTACCGTGCCCTCTCCCGCACGTTTTTGCTCCGGTACCTTTGTCATGCCGGCCGTCTGTGAGCCCATAACCGCCGTCCTTGTGCCCTACCGTCGACTCCTCTTCCCCTCCTCTGCTCGTTGCCTCCCCGCCAGGAGATCACGATTGTGCCGACGACGCCGACACATCGCCGACCGAGCTTCCCTCCTCCCTCTCCCTCTGGCGGCGTCGAGCCTTTCTTCTCTCGCACCCTTCTCGTATGGCCGGCTGCCGAACTCGAGCCCTCTCTCGATTTGGTCGCTTCCACACCGACATCGCCGATCCCCACAACCACCCGTGCCAGATGTGATCGCGACAGGGGAGGAGTCCAGTCCTTGGTCGATCCTCTTCTTCTCACCTGTTGTTGTCGCCTCCTTTATATCAGGCTAGGTCGGTGATGTTGTGGCTATTTTCGCTACGAGGGTGGAGCCGCTGGGCTTCTCTCAGTCTTGATGTATCGTCGCCGCCGATCACCACTCAATCTCTCTACCGATCACTGATGTAACTTGATGTCACATCTTGAGGTAATCGGTTTGTCCTAGTAGAGGATTTGGGTATTGAATACTTACATGGTAGTGATTTGAGGTGTTTATTTGGATGACAACAACTTCCACCACGCTCCAGTCAGGTTTACTGGCAGCAAGTTGTCTCCGGTTGTGGATCACCGCTTGAGGTTTCAAATTTGGGTAAGTTATGCTCAATATAAGGTTAAGTATGGATTGGTTACAATCAGTATTGGATTGATTATGTTTCTAGTAAACTCTAATTGGAGATTAAATAGTTAGTGTTGCTTAATCTATTTGGTTTTTGATTAGAGATTAAATTATGAGTCGATTTCTCTAGTTGGATTAATTGATTCATGATACCTAGATGATTTAAGATTTAGATTACATGATATGTCGATTTGGGTGAATTTTGGAGATGAATCATGTATAAACCTAATCTATCTAGGTTGTAGTATGGTTAAGATTAATTGGGGATTTATCTATAACCATGTTTAAGAGTTATTCTAGTTAGGTGGGGGAAGTTGTTTAGTTATTTACTTCCTATGTAATTAGCTAAATATATTATGTGATCGCAAGATTTGTGTTCAAGACGAGCGTCTCGACGTGGGACTACTTGACATAATCTATTTATAAAGGCATGTACTTTTTGCTTTATTTCTTTTAGTAATTTGACCTCGGTGCATGAGCTATTTTTGGATAAGGACTACTTTACCTTGACTTCACTCGTATTTTTCTTGTGCTTGATTCTTCCACTCAAACCTTTGAGTTATTCGTTTCTATATCCATACAGTCTCTTGTTGTCATTTATGATATTTAGCAGATATTAGATACCAACCTTATATGCTTTGATTGTTGTTTATTTATGTACTGTATTGAGTATACTGGCTTCATGTAGCATACCTGATTCCTATATATATATATATGATGATTGTTGTATTGTGCGCATCATACCATCGCATATATGTTAACGATAAATTTCTCCCGTGCGGTCGAGAGAGTTGTTAACTAGGGCTGCACGCTCGGCCACACGAGAGAGTGGTGGCTGGAGCAGATGCCGCTTGTCCTATCGTGCCACACTCGGCCATTCGTGGGTAGTGGTAGCTGGAGTTACGAGCAGCAGGGACCCCCTTCGCTATGTAGCTAGTTGGCTACTCAGCACCTGTCCACTCGGTCGCTTGAGAGTAGTGGCGGCCTTTGAGTGGTACAGTTGTCATCGATTCGGCCTCTTGACCACACAGGGGTCATGATGCAGAGAGGTGGGCGGGGTGACTATCCATGCATACACTTTTATTATTATACCGGTTGATGTTAATGCTTACTTATGCTGTTGTTGCTTGCTTATGTTGCTGTTGCTAGCTTATGCTGCTATTGCTTACTTATGTGGATATGCTTACATAGGTTGAGATATATATCTATTGTGTGTGTTTAGGCTAACTTACCTATTGGTAATTTGTATATACCTCGCATGTTACCCTTGTAGTTATGAGTAGATCTGTAGTAGAGTTGTTCTACTCTTGATTTTACTAGCCTAGGATATGGTTTCAGGTATGAGCACATATATTACAGTTTTATTTTAGTATCTATTATTTCCTTTATGAGACTATATACTGTTGGCACCCTCTATTTGTATATTATGTTCATGCACTATCTTTCTTTTACCCGCTGAGTTCCAATACTCACCACCCCACAAAATGGTTTTTCTTTCGCCAGGTAGCAGGTAGATGAATCAAGGATGCTTGGGAGAGTCCTGGCTGCCAGTCCTGCGTCACATTCAAGGACAATTTTTCTTTTCGGACTTATTTATGTTTGGATGGTATAACAAATTTACGTATTTTCTTTCTAATTTGTTGATGTGGATTTTGGAGTATAGTCTGGTGATTGCAGGTATTTTGGGTAAGTGTTTTGGTTGGTTTTACATTCGTATATTTTCCTTGTGATTTCCGTTGTGTTTGTTTCCAACCGTGTGGGTTGTTATTAACTGCGTGGTTGTTTTCATTTTGTCCAGCCGGGTAGGCTGAGTATATTAATTGCGTGGTTGTTTCTATTTTTGTTCCAGCCGAGTGGGCTGAATATATATAGCTGCGTGGTTGTGAATATATTCCAGCCGTATGTGGCTGATGTATTTTGTATGTATGTATGCTTTAGATTGTCACTAGTACAAGGGAGATGCTACTCGATTTTTGTCTGGCAGGAACTCCTCTGGGGACATGACAATACATTGTTGGTGCGGGAAACATCCGACGATCGAACCAGTGTTTTGATAATGACAAAGGATTCAAAGTTAAGGTTATGTTGTGATCTAACAGTCTGAATGAGCTTGCAGGAAAGACCTAAGTGTACTTAGGCAAAAGTCCTAACTGAGGTTAGGCAGGTGGAAAACCCTAGGAGTGGTAACCTTAGGTTATAGGGGGTGGTAACCCTATGTGGAAAGTCTTGGTGGGTCAAGTGTAAAATATCGAAAATAGGCGAAACACCATAAGGGAATTTTTGGAAATTTTCTAGGAATTTTTCGGAGGTCATATGGTGTGGGTTACGGGGATCAATTATAGGGCCACGGGAAAGGCTGTTTAGGCTACCCTATTTTAACGAGGAAAAGTTTTACTTTTCCTTTTTCCTTTTTATTTATTTTTCTTTCTTCCCTCCGCTGATCCGTTTCTTCCCCGCGTGCCGAACCTGTGTCCGTGCCCTAACCGACGTCGTTTCTCCTTCCCCACAGGATTAAAGCCATCGCCTCTGCCCGATCCCCCTTCCTCTCCTTCCCTTCCTCTCGGCGTCGATCACTTTTTTGGCTCCTCCACCCGACGACGCCGCTCGCGACGCCTCCACGCTGTGCCCTAGCGTAGGCTGCTGCTACTGTGCCTTGTCGACGCCGCTATCCTTATGCCCTAGCACCGGCAACGCTCGAGCGACCGCCGACCGAGCCTCCTTCCCTCTCTTCGCGGACACCAGGAGCCGCAGAAAATCGAGCACCCGAGCCAGTGATGGGGACATACTGGTGCTTTCCCTAAGATATTTCCTGATCTAGGGCTTCTGGTGACACCCATCTCCTCGGCGCCACCATTTCGATTGTCGTCCATCATCTCCTCTCTCGGTCATCGCAACCCATCACAGCGCCGACCACCCCTCCCTGGATGACGTTGCCGATCTTGCTATGCCAAGTAGCAAAGGACTGTGCCCTAGATCTGTCCCTCGCTGCTGCACCTCTGCACAGTATCACCGCCGCACCTCTGCACCTCACTGTTCCGACCACCGGATCTAGTTCAGCCACGCTGTGCCCTAGCGCAGTATCCGATCCTTCTTTTTGTTCATTGACGCGAATTTCACCGTGCCTAACTATGATCTTGAAGGTGAGGCATTGTATTCTTTGATTAGGTATTGTTTAATTTGTGATCTCCTCATCTTAATCCGATAGTGGGGAAGGGTGTTAGTTAAAGCCCTAGAGCCAATCATTTGATGATTGTTGTATGGACCCATTGTATCATATTCTTGTATATAAATAAAGACATTTGTTTTTGGTTATTATACTTACTTGTATTGGTTCCAAATAACTAAGTATAATAGCGTCCTTGAGTAGAAGGTTCTTACCTATATCAATCAATTGGTTGAATCGATAGTGAGATAATATAGAGAACACTACTCTTAATCATTCCTAGTCGAGTATTAACATTCAGGGACAATGTTAATACGATGAGACTAGCAGGTAGGTCAACTCGATGACTTGATCTCACAAGTCATGGATATAGAGATATCAAGTTGACACATGGGTATGCATTGGAGAATGTATACTGAATGACCCGCCATGAGAAAGTATCATGGATCGTTATATGAGTGTCATATACTTTCTCATGTGGCTATTAGTATGACTACTAGTCCTTGGACGTGAAGTCACCATGGTTCCCTACATAAGGAGTTATGTACTTTGGCTTCGTCAAACGTCACCTGTAACTGAGTGGACTATAAAGGCGATTACTGGGTATGTAACAAATTATGCGGAGGGATGTGAGTGATGTAGATGAGATCTATCCCTCCTATATGACGGGAGTGACATCGATATTCTTGATAGAGTGAGACCACGAAGTGCATGGCCATGCCCAAATTAGTCAATATGAGATATTGAGCTCATTTGATTGAGTGAGTCTACTTGGAGTTCAAGATTTAGATTGATTAGAGGATGACACGGTCTATGCCTCATATTGATCAATCTAGATGTCTAAGATAGAAGGACACTTTTCATATATTGTGACGAGTCACAATTAATAGTCATAAGGTGATGTTGGATCTCAACATTCTTGTAACTTGGGTAGTAATGATGTGTTGCTAAATACTGCTCATTACTTATGCTTCTAAATGGGTTTAGGAGCATTGCCAACGTTACAAGAACCTATAGGGTCACACACAAAGGGAAATTAGATGGAGATTAGGTTCATTTGATGAATCTAAATGATTAGGCTCATGTGATGAACCAAATTGGATTAAGAGTAATCCAAATTGAGCTAATTGAGTTGGACTCAATTTGATTCATGTGTTAAGTGAGTCTAATTTGGACTTAGACTCATTTAATTAATTTAATTCAATGAATAGAGATTCATTAAATTAAAATTTACTTGAACCAATAGTTAGATTAGATCCACCAAGGGAGAGAAGTGGACAAGTTTGACTTGACTTGAGAGGAAGATGAAAGGTCAAGTTTGACATGACCATTTGCCACCTCATTGGTGAGTTGACATTAAGTGGGCTTATGATGATGTGCCACATCATCAAGACCACTTCATGGTGTGCCACCTCATGAGGGAGATCAAGAGTTTTTGACTCTTGAAATTTCATGGGGTATATAACCACTCACTTGAAGGTGGTTGGCCACTTTTTGTGGAGTTACAAGCTTGAATTGATTTTTCATTTAAGTCATCTTCTTCCTCAAGCTCTTCTCTTCTCTCCCTCTCCTTCCTTGGCCGAACCCTAAAAAGGTTCTAGCACACCTTTTGTTTGGTCTCTCCATCTCTTGCGTGTGTGGATACACATAGAGGAGTGTCTACTTTGGCACTCTTGAGATCCGACGAACTTTGGACGAGTGGGATTAAACGAAGGGCTTCGCATCAAGGGTAAAGATCTTCTCCTTTGTAGATCTAGTTTAGATCTAGGTTAGAAAACTCATACTCGAAGTTTTACGAAATTTTAATCTTCGCACGGATCCGTGGCATGGGAATTCGGGATTTCCGCAACGCAAAAAGCGGTTTTTGCGGCCCGAAAAACCCAACAGTGGTATCAGAGCCACGTGCGAAGCGAGTATGAGTTTTAATTTGTATTTTTATGAAAATTACAGATCTGTAACTTTCTGTGAATTTATGATTTTTGGTATTTTTATGGGTATTTTTCTCGTAGAAGCGAAGCACAAGTGTTTAGACACTTGTAGGCTTCGACTACCGAGAAAATATTTCTGAAACGGCAAGGTTTCGCCCCAAATCATTTTGGGACAGTGGACTAAGGCGCTGTAGGATCGCTTAGGAACACTCGCGATGGTTATATCACGGGTAGGAGTGCTGCCCCTGACCCCGCAAGGGGATTCGTTCCGCGATTGCGCCCGAAAATCGTTAAACGGGACCGTTGGGAATTTTTACTCATAAAAATTGTAAGAAAAATTACAGAAATTTATAAAAATTACATAATTTAGAATTATGTATTATTTTGTGTTGGTCATGGCCCAAAAGACCCAATTATATTGGAAATTTGTGTTGTAATTCATATGATGACCTGCGTGCCATTTTCTGTGATGTGCGTGTTGTATATGATACACAACCTGCGCGTCGTGCCTTTCCTATTTTTATATTCCTATTGTAAATAGGTTACACTCGAATGTAACTCGAGTTTCACCTTTGTAATGTACAAATTGGAGCGGTGGAAGATCCACTCGAGACGGAGTTACGAGGAGGGCGCGAGCAACACAAGGTGGTCAAAGGAAGGAGCTTGAGAAGCTGTTGACCTTAGGTTGACCATCCGATCTTCTCATTGGCTTGAGAAGATCGTAGTAGGGCCATGACTAATCACAAAATATTTAATTAATTGCTTGTGTGTGTATATGTGATTCATGCTAGAATAGTAATTAATTAGCGCCTTAACGATTAGATTAGATCTAAATCGCGTACATGATGCGCCCTAATGATTAGATTAGATTTAAATCGCGTATATGATACACCTCGTCGATTAGATTAGATCTCAATCACGTCAACTCGTAATGCCTATCATGCGGTGATTCCTATCACTACCTCGATCACATGTTGTTGTTGAATCTACCAAAGCAGAGCAACACATATTATCTTGGTAGGGTACGGAGGGACAATTTTGGTCCCACCTATCAACGCATGGGTGAGTACAACTCAATTAGATTGAGTAACTAGTTAACTCATTTGGATCGAGTTTAACTTAGGCATTTTCCAATGGTTGGTAGATAGGTCAAAATCACGTTTATATTAACTCTTGGGCGTATTAGCCAAAGCTAACTAGAGTTTTAATATAAATATGGATCTTGATCCTATAAACAAGAGTTGCATAGAGATGTAATTGGTAATTAGTTACCTACCTATCATACTAAGTCTTGGGCGATTTAGCCAAAGCTAACTCAAGACGTAGTATGATGTGGATCTTGTCCTACATGAATTCCGTCCATGACGTCAAATACGAACTCTTTCTCCCTGCATTCCGTCCTTAAGAAGGACAAGCTCAACGGAGCTAATTTCCTGGACTGGTACAGGAATATGAGAATCGTTCTCACACAAGAACGTAAACTGTACGTTCTGGAGCAACCCATTCCGGAGGCACCTCCTGCCACTGCCACGTGAGCTGACCATGATGCTTACAAGAAGCATCAAGATGACGCATTAGATGTGTCATGTCTTATGCTCGCGACCATGAACTCTGAGCTTCAGAAGCAACACGAGTTGATGGACACATATGATATGGTTGAACATCTTCGTTAACTATATCAAAGACAAGCGAGGCACGAGAGATTCGAGATCTCTAAGGCACTGTTTCAGTGCAAGATGCAAGATGAGACTCCCGTAGGTCCATATGTACTCAAAATGATTGGGTACATAGAAAACCTACAGAGGTTGGGATTCCCACTTGGCCAAGAGCTGGCTACTGATATGATCTTGCAATCCTTTCCAGATAGCTATAGTCAATTCGTTCTAAATTATAACATGAACAAAATTGACAAGCCACTGCCCGAGCTGCTTAGCATGTTAAGAACTGCTGAGCTCAACCTTAAGAAGGTTAAGCCCAACTCTATTCTGATGGTTCAAAAACACAAGGGCAAGGGCAAGCCCAAAGGCAAGGGAAAATCCCAAGCCAAAGGCAAAGGCAAGGCACTGAAACCCAAAGGAGGGGTCGCCAAGGATGCTACCTGCTTCCACTGCGGTCAGACCGGGCACAGGAAGAGGAACTGCAAAGTGTACCTTGAAGATCTTAAGAAGAAGAGAAGTGAGACTTCCACTTCAGGTATCTATGTTATAGAAGTCAATCTATCTATTTCTTCATCATAGGTATTAGATACCGGATGTGCTTCTCACATTTGTACTAATGTGCAGGGCATTGACAAAGGGCGAGGTGGACCTAAGAGTAGGCAATGGAGCACGGGTTGCTGCTGTTGATGTAGGAACTTATCATCTATCTCTACCCTCTGGGCTTGTATTAGAATTAGATAAATGTTGTTATGTGCCTGCTTTAACTAAGGACATCATATCAGTTTCTTGTTTGGACAAGAAAGGTTTTTCATTTATAATAAAGAACAAATATTGTTCAATTTATTTAAATGATATGTTCTATTGTAGTGCACCTCTGATGAACAGACTCTATATTCTAGACCTTGAAAGCCCTATCTATAATATAAGTACCAAAAGGTTCAAGTCAAATGACATGAACCAAACCTATCTCTGGCACTGTCGCTTAGGTCATATAAATGACAAGCACTTATCCCAGCTCCATAAATATGGTTTGCTGGACTTATTTGATTTTTGAATCATATGAGACATGCGAGTCATGCCTACTAGGCAAGATGACTAAGACTCCCTTTAGTGGACACAGTGACAGAGTGACTGACTTGTTAGGTCTTATACATAGTGATGTATGTGACCCTTTCAATGTCGCTGCTAGAGGTGGTTATAGGTACTTCATTATATTTACAGATGACTTTAGTAGATATGGCTATGTGTATTTGATGACACATAAGTCAGAATCCTTTGAAAAGTTCAAAGAATTCAAGAATGAAGTACAAAATCAGCTTGGCAAGAGTATTAAGATACTTCGATCAGATCCAGGTAGTGAATACTTTAGCCATGAGTTTCATGACTATCTAGCTGAGTGTGAGATTCTATCTCAACTCACTCCTCCTGGAACACCACAGTGGAATGGTGTATCCGAAAGGAAGAATCGTACCTTATTAGATATGATATGATCTATGATGAGTCACACAGATCTTCTCATGTATCTTTGGGGCTATGCTCTAGACACAGCAGACTTCATTCTCAACCGAGTTCCATCCAAGGCTGTAATAAAGACACCATATAGGATATGGACTGGGAGAGATGGTCAGGTGTCTTTTATGAGGATTTGGGGTTGTGAGGCTTATGTTAGACGTCAAGTCTTGGATAAATTGGGACCCAAATCTGACAAGTGTTATTTCATTGGATATCCCAAGGAAATAAAGGGATATTACATCTACATTCCCAGTTAACACAAGGTAGTTGTGGCTAAGACTGGGGTATTTCTAGAAAGGGACTTTGTTTCTAGAAAGACTAGTGGGAGTACGTTCGATCTTGAAGAAGTTCAAGATGTGAACCATAGCACAGAAGCCTCGATGGAAGTTGAACTGGAACTACAAAGTGTTGTGGATGATGTTGTTCCACAAGGAGTTGAGGAAAAACAACCAGTTCAAGTAGACCTACCTTTTTGCATATCTGATAGGGTACGTCGTCAGCCTGAGAGATACTCATTTCGCTTGTCTGACCATGATAACGTTGTGCTCATTGAGGATGAGCCTACCTCCTATTAGGAAGCTGTGATGAGAATAGATTCCGAGAAATGGCTAGAGGCCATGAGATCCGAGATGGAATTCATGTACACTAACCAAGTATGGACTTTGGTTGATCCACCTGAAGGGGTCAAACCCATTAAGAGAAATACTGACATGGATGGACTTATTTATAAGGGTCGCTTGGTAGCTAAAGGTTTCAAGAAAATTCATGGTATCGACTATGATGAAACTTTTTCTCCAGTAGCGATGTTTAAATCCATTCGGATCATGCTTGCTATTGCAGCATACCACAATTATGAGATCTGGCAGATGGATGTCAAAATCGCGTTTCTGAATAGAAACCTGCTCGAGGATGTGTACAGGACACAACCTGAGGGTTTTGTATATCCACAGCATACTGGCAGAGTATGCAAGCTGCATAGGTCCATTTATGGACTAAAGCAAGCTTCTAGGAGCTGGAATCTTCGATTCGATGATGCAATCAAACAGTTTGATTTCATCAGAATGAAGATGAGCCTTGTGTCTACAAGAAGGTTGTAGGGAACACAGTTGTCTTCCTTGTATTGTATGTGGATGACATACTACTCATTGAGAATGACATCCCTTTGCTACAGTCGGTAAACACTTGGCTAGGGACTTGTTTCTCAATGAAGGACTTAGGTGAAGCATCCCGCATTCTTGGCATACAGATCTATAGAGATAGATCTACGAGATTGTTTGGCCTAAGTCAGAGTACATACATTGACAAGGTACTTCTACGGTTTGCCATGCAGAACTCCAAGAAGGGATTTCTACCGATGTCACATGGTGTGAGTCTTTCGAAGACTCAAGGTCCCTCTTCTAGAGAGGAGAGAGACCACATGGATCAGATCCCTTATGCCTCAGCCATAGGATCTATCATGTACGCCATGCTATGTACTCGTCCTGATGTCTCATATGCTTTGAGCATGACGAGATAATACCAGTCAGATTCAGGTGAAAGTCACTGGATAGAAGTCAAGAATATTTTTAAGTATTTGAGAAGGACTAAAGAATATTTCTTGATATATGGAGGCGATGACGAGCTAGCTGTAAAGGGTTAAAGTGATGCTAGCTTCCAGACTGACCAGGATGATTATTGATCGCAGTTAGGGTTCGTGTTTTGCATAAATGGTGGTGCTATAAGCTAGAAGAGTTCGAAGCAGGACACAGTAGCTGATTCTATGACAGAGGCCGAGTATATTGCTGCATCAGAAGCAGCAAAGGAGGAAGTTTGGATCCGTATGTTCATTACCGAGCTTGGGGTGGTTCCTAGCATAGCTGATCCCATAGAGCTCTATTGTGACAACAATAGAGCAAAAGCACAGGCTAAGGAACCTCGCTCACACCAGCGGACCAAACACATACTACGATGCTTCCATCTCATTCGAGAGATTATTGAGAGAGGAGATGTGAAGATTTACAGAGTACCCACAGAGGCTAACATCACAGATCCCTTGACCAAGGCTTTGGCACAGAGAAAGCATGATGGTCACACTAGGTCATTAGGCCTTAGAGCCAACACTGATTGACACTAGTGCTAGTGGGAGATTGTTAGTTATAGCCCTAGAGCCAATCATTTGATGATTGTTATATGGACTCATTATATCATATTCTTGTATATAAATAAAAGCATTTATTTTTGGTTATTATACTTACTTGTATTGGTTCCAAATAACTAAGTATAATAGCGTCCTTGAGTAGAAGGTTCTTACCTATATCAATCGATTGGTTGAATCGATAGTGAGATAATATAGGGAACACTACTCTTAATCATTCCTAGTCGAGTATTAACATTCAGGGACAATGTTAATACGACGAGACTAGCATGTAGGTCAACTCGATGACTTGATCTCACAAGTCATAGATATAGAGATATCAAGTTGACACATGGGTATGCATTAGAGAATGTATACTGAATAACCCGCCATGAGAAAGTATCATGGATCGTTATATGAGTGTCATATACTTTCTCATGTGGCTATTAGTATGACTACTAGTCCTTGGACCTGAAGTCACCATGGTTCCCTACATAAGGAGTTATGTACTTTGGCTTTGTCAAACGTCACCCGTAACTGAGTGGACTATAAAGGCGATTACTGGGTATGTAACAAATTATGCAGAGGGATGTGAGTGATGTAGATGAGATCTATCCCTCCTATATGATGGGAGTGACATCGATATTCTTGATAGAGTGAGACCACGAAGTGCATGGCCATGCCCAAATTAGTCAATATGAGATATTGAGCTCATTTGATTGAGTGAGTCTACTTGGAGTTCAAGATTTAGATTGATTAGAGGATGACACGGTCTATGCCTCATATTGATCAATCTAGATGTCTAAGATAGAAGGACACTTGTCATATATTGTGAGGAGTCATAATTAATAGTCATAAGGTGATGTTGGATCTCAACATTCTTGTAACTTGGGTAGTAATGATGTGTTGCTAAATACTGCTCATTACTTATGCTTCTAAATGGGTTTAGGAGCATTGCCAACGTTACAAGAACCTATAGGATCACACACAAAGGGCAATTAGATGGAGATTAGGTTCATTTGATGAATCCAAATGATTAGGCTCATGTGATGAACCAAATTGGATTAAGAGTAATCCAAATTGAGCTAATTGAGTTGGACTCAATTTGGTTCATGTGTTAAGTGAGTCTAATTTGAACTTAGACTCATTTAATTAATTTAATTCAATGAATAGAGATTCATTAAATTAAAATTTACTTGAACCAATAGTTAGATTAGATCCACCATGGGAGAGAAGTGGACAAGTTTGACTTGACTTGAGAGGAAGATGAAGGGTCAAGTTTGACTTGACCATTTGCCACCTCATTGGTGACTTGGCATTAAGTGGGCTTATGATGATGTGCCACATCATCAAGACTACTTCATGGTGTGCCACCTCATGAGGGAGATCAAGAGTTTTTGACTCTTGAAATTCCATGGAGTATATAACCACTCACTTGAAGGCGGCCGACCACTTTTTATGGAGTTGCAAGCTTGAATTGATTTTTCATTCAAGTCATCTTCTTCCTCAAGCTATTCTCTTCTCTCCCTCTCCTTCCTTGGCCGAACCCTAAAAAGGTGCTAGCACACCTTTTGTTTGGTCTCTCCATCTCTTGCTTGTGTGGATACACATAGAGGAGTGTCTACTTTGACACTCTCGAGATCCGACGAACTTTGGACGAGCGGGATTAAGCGAAGGGTTTCGCATCAAGGGTAAAACTCTTCTCCTTTGTAGATCTAGTTTAGAGCTAGGTTAGAAAAGTCATACTCAAAGTTTTACGAAATTTTAATCTTCGCACGGATCCGTGGCATGGGAATTTCGAGATTTTCGCAACACAAAAAGCGGTTTTTGCGGCCCGAAAAACCCAACAAAGAGTTCCCGTAGGGCTTGATGTGGTGTTCTTGGTCCAGCTCACCCTGTTCCAACAGCAACAATCATTGGTTGTGGAGGGCTGTGAGGTAGAGGTATAGTGTGCTATGGGTTGCTCTTTGATCCAGCAGCTCACCTTGGTTTCGGTAGGACATCCTTCCGGCAACAATCTTTTTGGCTGTGAATGGAGGTATGTAATTAGGGATAAATTGGATTACTAGTTGATACATGATTAGTGTGATTGATTAGTTAAATGTAGGTTTTGATCTTAAATGATCATGGTTGGATTTGATTATTTGAGATGGTTATGCATGTTGTAGTAGGTTGATAAATAGGAGGTTAATCAATAGTCATATTCGATTATGATTATCCTAAATAGGTTTGAGGATTTGATTTAGCTAATTAATTTATATGTAATTAGCTAAATCTGTATACCATATATTACAGGATTTTGATTCAAGACGGTGTCTCGACGAGGGATCTATTGCGGATACGATCCTTTCTATTGGAGGTGCGTATCTTGACTTATCTTTTGATATGTCATGTTGATATGCTTAGTTGATTTTAACAAGTAGTGATAATTATGTTTTATATCTGCATCGGTATGTCATTATCCATGACCTGTGCATGCTTTGATTGTTACTTGTTTAGCATTCATGTTTATACCCTTCAGATTATTTATGATCATAGAGGTAATGACATACCATGCCTTTCGATATATCGGACTAGATTTTTTTTTATCATACCTGACCTGTGTACCTTAGATCTTCGGATTTGACCCATTGATGCTAGGGTACACATTTTATATGTATATATGGATAGGTTCAGGATATTGCCATGATTAGTGTCATGCACCATTCACATGATTGCATGCTGCGCGATTGTCGGCTCCATTATTGTTGAGCACATCGCCAGTTACATGGATCTGCACACACCACCACTCATGGGTCAGTGGTATATCAGGCAGGGTGTGTGGCAGCTATACTCTGTTAGGATCCACTGGTCCACTCTTGGTGAGTGGTGACGCAGCGTGGTAGCTGGCAGACAGGTTGCTCTGTTAGGCTCCGCTGGGTAATGGTGATGCAGCGTGGTAGCCGGCATGACAGATTTGCTCTGTTTGGCTCCGTTGGTCCGCTCATGGGTAGTGTGACGCAGCGTGGTAGCCGGCAGGGATCCCTCTTCTGGATTGTCTTAGAGAGATGAGAGCATTGAGCTCCCCCACTTATGATTTGGGGTAGGAGGATAGGTGTACTCCGACAGCATCCCATCCACTCGGTCACTTATCAGGAGCAGTGACGGCAGAGTGCACGGTTGTCAAAGCCCTACCCACTCGATCTCACCATCGTGTGTGAGACGGCTGACTGGATAGTAGGGGTGACCAAGACATGCCATTGGCATCATACACATTTATGCATTTACTGATTGTTTTTGCTGCACTTATATGCTGCATTTGGATAGATGCATATGTTTGACATGCATATAGGATTTATGATACTCTCGGTCTGACGATCTGACTATTCTAATAGGAGGCCCTGGTGAGTACAGTTCCCTTCAGCCTTTTCTATTGTGCATTTCCAACTTTTGTCCAGGAGACTATATTCCATAGTTATTACTATTTGTTATAGTTTACTATACATGTTAACTAGGTATCTGCTGAGTTGTTGAACTCACCCCCGTGGACACTATCTTTTTCATGTACCAGGTTATTTATGGAGTCGCTTGGAGTATCCTGCCTGCTGGTCCCCACGTCACATTAGAAGACCCGTCTTCTCTTTTGTTTATTTTTATTTTGGTATATGAAATTTGTGTATTTATCTTTATGTCCCGGTTTTATTTTCTGGAGTGTTGTTTTGTTGTGTGGTGTAAGCCTAGCCGGCTAGCAGGCTTCGTTTTTAGTTTGTATGTGTTGTCCATTATATTTCCGCTGTATTTGGTTTTGGTACAGCCGAGTGGGCTGTTAGATTTATATAAAACTGCGTGGTTGTGTTTTTATTGTATCAGCCGAGTAGGCTACATATAAACTGCGTGCTTGTGTGTATATTCTAGCCGCCTATGGCTAAGGTATATTGTGTCTGTAGAAATAGTTCAGATTGTCACCCGTACAGGGGAGATGTTGCCGGAATTTCCTCTGGCAGGGACTCTTCTAGGGCATGACAATTTAGCCGCTCACTTGGCTACCAGGATTCATAAACTCTAGTACATATCCTGGAGGTCTAGAGTTCGAATCCTGGGAAAGGTAAAAATCCAATGGCCAGGGGTAGGAAACCTTGTGAGTAACGACATACGCCCGAGGGTCGTCGGTCGATGACATAAGGGGTCGCCAGTTGGGCCGCCATTGTGGCCGCCCACAGGACCGCCAAGGGGCCGCCAGTTGGGCTGCCTAAGGGGCCGAGGGGTCAGGTCGTTACATCGAGGGCTTCAGGCAAAAGTCCTAGGGGGTGGTAACCCTAGGTGGAAAGTCCTGGTGTCGCGAACCAGGTGGATGACTAGACGGGTCAGGGAGCGGGCGTCCAGCAGAAAGTCCGGAAGCATCGAGCAATGAGCAAAAGTCCAATCGATTCGGAGGATCACACTGGCAACAGGTAACTCTCCTGAGAGGAGTAGGTGAGGGCGCGTTCCCCATAGAGAGAACAGTAGGCGTCGGGTCGACCTAGGGTTTCCGGTTGTAAATATGAAGTCAGACCCAGGATAGTCCGGAGACTATCAATATTTTATTTACTATGTCCATTGTATGCTAACTTTGTGTTGCAGGGTATGTGTTTGGGACTAACACATTTTGTAGGAACAAAGGAGAAACTTTCACCTCGGATGAATAGTATCCGAGGCGCCTCCATGGAGCTTGGAGGCGCCTCGGGTGCAAGCCGAATCCAGTTGTCCAGAGGAGCTAGAGGCGCCTTCATGGGGGCTGAAGGTGCCTTGGATCACTGCTCGAAGGCGCCTTAGAGCGGCATTTAAGGCGCCTTCAGGTGGATAATGAGCAGCGGTCAAAGCCTGATCGACAGCGATCGAAGTGGGATAAAACTTATGGTCTAAGGCGCCTTGGAGCTTGATGGAGGCTCCTGGAACACCCTTTATAAGGGAGTCTCGACCAGCAACTCAAAATATCAACTTTCGAGCAATCCTTACGGTACAAGCTACTAACGAGACGATCCTGAAGTGCTGCAACATCATCCCGACAACCCCGAGCTTCAGATTTGATATTCTTGTTGTCGGTACTACTTTTTCTTCATAGTTCAAATTGCAATTAGTTTGTAATAACTTTTTGATCTTATAGTTGTTGCCCACCAGAAGCGATCAACGATCGCGGGTCTTGGAGTAGGAGTCGCCATAGGCTCTGAACCAAGTAACTCCTCGTGTCTTTGTGTGTGATTGTTATTTTAATTTCCGCTGCATTTATTACTCAAGTTTTGCGATTCCGAAACGAGTGAAAGCCACGAGCTCTATTCACCCCCCTCTAGCGCTTCTCGATCCAACAATTGGTATTAGAGCGGGGTCGCTTGGATTTGGTGCAACCACCAATCAAGCAATTTTTTGTGGTATTTTTAGTTTTTCGGAGTCGACCGAAATTAGTATAATTACTATATTTCGATCTATTTCTCGTTCAAATCGGTTTTGCTCGAAGCTGGTGCAACACCACTCGAGTTCATTTTTTCTTATATATTCTCGCACTACTAAACCAAGACCAAGTCTTGGAATAGATTTTATTGTTTTTGTCGTGCAAGGTATCAATGGCCCAACAAGAGGGTTACAGCACCATTCGCCCCCCACTCTTCACCGGAGAAGATTTCGGGTACTGGAAAGGACGAATGGAGAACTTTCTAAAAATCCAGTTCGAATCGTGGATGATCGTCAAGACTGGACTACAACTGCTAACCAACGAAGACGACAAGCCTACATCCTGCGAGAACTGGGAACCAACTCTAATCAAGAAGGTGGAAGCCAAAGCCAGAGCGACCTGCACCCTCTAGTGTGGATTGACCAAGGAGGAGCTCAACAGAGTTGGTCCATTCTCCAGCGCAAAAGAGCTATGGGAGATACTGATCGAACTCCACGAGGGCACCTCTAACACCAAGGTGAGTAAAAGAGATTTACTGTTTAATAAACTATATAATCTCAAGATGCAGGAAGGAGAGATAGCAGGTCAACTCCACGCATGCATACAAGATATTCTCAACTCCCTCCATGCAATCGGGCAGAAAGTCGAGAATCGGGACGTCATAAGGTATGCACTCAACTCTTTTCCGAGGAGCACATTGTGGGCATCAATGGTAGATGCCTACAAAGTTTCCAAGGATTTATCTTGTATAAAATTAGATGAATTATTTTCTGAGTTTGAATTACATGAGCAGACTAATACGCAGCTAATCAAGAAAGGTGTAGCTTTGCTTGCAGGTACCACTAGAACTCACGAACCAAGAACATGGCGAAGAACCGAACTAGAGCCGGAAGAAGAACCCGACTCAGATGAAGAAGACGACGAACTGACAACCGAACTCATGAACCTTGTGAAAAAGCTCTACAAGAAGAAGAAGGGCTTCAACAAGAGAGACCTAAAGAAGGCAGTACAATCCAAGGAGGTTCAACCTAGTTCAAAAGTCAAGTTCGAGGGGATCTGCTATGGGTGCAACCAGAAGGGGCACATCAGGGCCAACTTCCCAAATCAGAAGGATGCAAAGAAGCGGAGGAAGAAGAAGGTGCTGCAAGCGACCTTTGAAGAATCCTCAGAAGAAGATACTGATGACGAGCTTGAACAAACGAGCCTCCTAGCACTAATGGCCCGGGACCAAATCAACATATCCGAGAGCGAGAGCGAATCGGAAGCAAACTCGGACAGAAGCCACGGATCCGTATCCATTTCCGAAGGGCCCGATCCCTTTGTAAGTATTCCTTGGTTAAATAATTTAGTTAATTATTTATTACGCAAATTAGCAAAATCAAATATTTGGGTCAAGTCACTTCTAAAGGAAGTAGCAGTTCTTAAAGAAGTGACTAACTCCGAAACATTGCCTGACCCAGTTCAGACTGGAAATTCAACTCTAGTCCAAAAACTTGAGGAAGAAAATTATAGTCTGAAAACTCAGGTCAAGGATTTAGAGAAGACCCTAGAATGGTTTTCTTTGGGGTCCAAGAATCTTGACCTAATTCTTGGGACACAAAGAGCCGTTTACAATAGAACTGGACTAGGTTTCAAACCAAGAAGAAATATCGATCATATTTATCCTTAGTCAACAGACCAAATAGTAAACTAGTCCAAGTATGGGTACCCAAGTCCAACTTGGTCAATCAAGTTGGACTTGGTCAATATTGGGTCCCCAAGAATCAAGTATATTACCTTGATAGACCTTATCGAGGCTATGATTCAGGGGGAGCAAAAAGAAAATTATTTTAATTAATAAATAAATAAAAATTATCTTAACAAATAAATAATTAATTAAATTAAGTTAAAATTATTTTAATAAATAAAAATTATCTTAACAAATAAATTTAAAGGAATATAATTCTAAATTAAAACTTTAAAAACAAGTTAAAAGGAAAATCAATAATGGAGGCTCTAGAATAGCTGACACCTCCAAAAGGAATCTACCTGACAGGGTAACCAAATGCAACCTACCCGGGAGGGTAATTAGGGATAGAACAAAAAGGGTTAAGGTTAACTTGACCCACGGTACTGGTGAAGTATTGGATGATAGTACGTTAAGGAAGCTTAGTCTATGCATGTCTAGGAAGATATGGCTTCTACCTGGTACATTTGGCTAAGTGGAACTGACCGAAGCTACCCTTTATGGATCATAACTAGTTAGACCAAGGTTTTGTATTAAGTTCAGTGGATAGGACTATTTGAAAACCTCGAAGGCATGGTTACTTTAATGATGACCATATGACTCATCATAACCCAGAAGTTTATCCAAGGAATGCCTATTTGTTGAGACTAAAGCTAAACCTGAATCTAACATAAAGTTAAACGAAACCCTATACTAAAATTAATTTATCTCACAAAATTATAGGATCCCCTGATTGAAAAATCTAGATCGGGTGAGATGACTAAGGACAAAATTAAAAAAAAAAATAAATTAAATTAAAATAAAAATTAAATAAAATTAAAAATTAAAATAAAATAAATAAAATTTAAATTAAATTAAATTAAAATTAAATTAAATCTTAATATTTTTCAAGTTTAATTAACTTAATATTTTTCAAAGTTTAATTAACTTAATTTTTTTTCAAAATTTAATTAACTTAATATATTTTTAAATTTAGTTAACTTAAATATTTTTCAAAATTTAATTAACTTAAATATTTTTTTTACTTAAATATTTTTCAAATTTAATTAAGTTAAATATTTTTAAAATTTAATATTTAACTTAATATTTTTCAAAATTTTAATTATCTTAATATTTTTAAAATTTAATTAACTTAACTTTTCAAATTAACTTAATATTTTTCAAAAATTTAATTAACTTAATAGTTTCAAATTTAATAACTTAATATTTTTCAAATTTAATTAAGTTGATATTTTTCAAATTTAATTAACGTAATATTTTTAAAATTTAATTAACTTAATTTTTCAAACTTAATTAACTTAATATTTTTCAAAATTTATTTAACTTAATATTTTTCAAATTTTATTTTTTTAAATTTAATTAACTTAATATTTTTCAAATTTAATTAACTTAATATTTTTCAAATTTAATTAACTTAGTATTTTTAAGAATTTAATTAACTTATTTTTTTTCAAATTTAATTAACTTAATTTTTCAAACTTAATTAACTTAATATTTTTCAAAACTTAATTAACTTAATATTTTTCAAAACTTTATTAACTTAAAGTTTTTCAAAACTAATTAACTTTATATGTTCAACCATCTCAGAATCACCCATAGGAATAACTAATCTCTAAAACCTATAATGGGTGAGATGGAAAACTCAAGGAGCTTATCTCAATCAAACTATCTTTTGATCCATTAAAAGGAATTCAATTCAAATACCTTATGTGTAGGAATTGGATCAATGGATACTGGATAGTGGATGCTCCAAACATATGACTGGAGATAGGTTGAAGTTCACAAAGCTCAAATACAAGAACCTAGGATCAGTTGTATTCGGCAACAACGGTAAACTTAAGGTAATCGGAAAAGGTAATATCGAACTTAATTCCGATTTCATTATCCGAAATATTTTATTAGCTGAAAATTTCAACTTTAATTTACTAAGTATCAGTCAATTGTGTGATAGTGACTACTTAGTTATTTTTAATAATTCTGGGTGTTTAGTTAAAAATATTTATAACCCCGAAACCATACTTAAGGGACTTAGGAAAAATAACATCTACACAATTGATCTATCCTCAATAAAGTATCTTTTGACACAACAAGAGGAAACCAACCTGTGGCACAGAAGACTAGGTCACACCCATGTCAAACTCATTTAAAAAATGAGTCAAAATGGCTTAGTTAGAGGGTTACCTAGATTAAAGAACCTAGATAATATAATTTGCCAGGCTTGCCAATAAGGTAAGCAAACCAAATCAACTCACAAGTCAACCAACCTAGATAGAACTGACTTCTTACTTGAGCTCCTACATTTAGACCTATTTGACTCACATGGAGCCAAGTCACTAAGCAAGAATCAATACTACTTAGTAATAATTGATGATTACTCTAGATACACTTGGGTAAAATTTCTAAAAACAAAAGATGAAACTTTTGAAGTTTTAAATAATTTTTGCAAGTTAATAGAAAATGAAAAAGATACCAAAATTAAAAGAATAAGGAGTGATCATGGGGGTGAATTTGAAAATCATAGGTTTACCCAATTTTGTAAAATTAATGGATACAAACATGAGTTTTCATGTCCTAGAACCCCCCAACAGAACGGTCTAGTGGAATGAAAAAATAGAACCCTACAAGAGGCAGCTAGAACCATGTTAAACGAATATGACTTAAATCATCAATTTTGGGCCGAAGCAATAAATACAGCAAACTACATTCAAAATAGAATTCTAATTAATAAATTACACAATAAAACCCCGTATGAAATATATTGTAATAAAATTCTCAACTTAAACTATTTAAAAGTGTTTGGATGTAAAGTTCACATTTTAAACACTAAAGATTACTTAGGAAAATTCACACCCAAATCAGTCCAAGGAATATTCTTAGGGTACTCCATAACCAGTAGAGCTTATAGAGTCTATAACCAAAATGCCCTAAGGCTACGTTTGGTTGGGTGTAATGTAATATAGCTTGTAATGTAATCAAATTTGTAATGTAATGTAATGTAATCTTGATTGCATTACTTCGTTTGATAATATAATGTATGTAATCTTTGATTACAGGGATGATTACATTCTTTTGTTTGGTATCCATTATTTTTTATAAGGAATGTAATTCATATTACTATAAAATGACAAAAATATCCTGCGACTTCTACCGACGGCCGCTGCACCTCTGTCGGAGCTTGTGTCCGGTGACCGATGCCGGTCGGTCGGCGACTGGCGGCCAATAACCGGCGACGACTGGCGGCGGCAGCGATCGACGGTGGGCCCCGACTGGCGACTGGCAGCAGCGGCTGGCGCCGACCGACGGCGGCGGCGGCCGGCAACCGACGGCGGCGGCCGGCGACCGACGGCGGCGGCTGGCGCCTGGCGGCGATGGTCGGCTGCCGGGGGCCTACGGCCGGTGAGCGGCGGCGGTAGCGGCCGGTGAGCGGGCGACGGCCGGTAAGCTAACTAGGGGTATATTCAACATTCAATTTTTTGTTAAATAGTGACCTCGTAATGTAATCAGATTACATAGTATTTGCTTTGTAATCCAGATTACAAAACTTCACTACCATTTGTAATCGAGATTACATTACATTACAGGTTTAAAGTTAAAACAAAAAAAATAATCAGCCTTGTAATGTAATCCTGATTACATTACAAGGCAGATTACACCCTACCAAACGTAGCCTAAAAGTTGAAGAAACAACTAATGTAATCTTTGATGAAGAAAATAACCTACCAAATATAAATGAAAATGTTGACATTAACCCAAAAATTATAGAAGATGAAGAAATTCAACCTAACACTAGACCAGAGGAACCAACTACTGACTCAAGTATAAGACCAACCAGAATAAGTACCTCTCACCCACCTGACCAAATTTTGGGTGACCCAAACCTAGGAGTTAGAACTAGAACTTCTTATAGAAACCTGAGTCAGATTGAACTTATCTCTAAAATTGAGCCTAAGACTATAGAAGAAGCCCTAACTAACCCAGACTTGATCATTGCTATGCAGGAAGAATTAGCCCAATTTGATAGGAACCAAGTCTGGGAACTTGTACCTAAACCCTTAGATAATTCCATAATTGACACCAAATGGGTATTTAGGAACAAATTGAATGATCAGGGTGATATAGTAAGAAATAAGGTCAGACTAGTAGCCAAAGGGTTTAGCCAGGTTTAAGGTTTAGACTATGATGAAACCTATGCACCAGTATCTAGACTTGAATCCATTAGGATGTTGTTGGCATATGCAGCACATAAAGGATTTAGGTTATACCAAATGGATGTCATGTCAGCCTTCTTAAATGGGTTCATTAAGGAAGAGGTATATGTAAGCCAACCCCCCCCGGATTTGAGGACGTAGACCAACCAAACCATGTATTCAGACTGAAAAATGCCTTATATGGCCTAAAAGAAGCACCTAGGGCATGGTATGAATGGTTATCTAATTACCTAATATCCAAGGGGTTTAACCAAGGTCAAATAGATCAGACCTTATTTGTCAAAACCTTAGAGAAAGACATCTTCATAGCCTAAATCTATATTGATGATATAATTTTTGGCTCAACAAACACTAAACTTTTAAAAGAATTTGTTAAATTAATGGAAAATGAATTTGAAATGAGTTTAGTAGGGGGACTCAATTTTTTCTTAGGCTTACAAATTAAATAAACCAAAGATGGAATCTATATTTATCAAACTAAATATGCTAAGGAACTAATTAAAAAATTTGGCATGAAAATTCAAAAATTATAAATACACCAATAACAACTAATATCAACATTGATGCCGACCCTGAAGGAAAACCAGTAGATCCAAAACACTATAGAAGTGTTATAGGTAGCTTACTCTACCTAACTGCAAGTCGACCTGATATACTATTTGCAGTAGGTATGTGCGCAAGATACCAATCCTGTGTAAAAGAGTCACATCTAAGATATGTTAAAAGAATACTTAGGTACATTAAGGGCACCCTAAATGTAGGACTCTGATACCCTAGAACTTGCACCTTTGACCTTTTTGGCTATTCTGATTCAGACTATGTTGGGTGCAAACTAGATAGAAAAAGCACAAGTGGAAGCTGCCAAATTCTAGGTCAGTGCCTAGTAAGTTGGTCAAGCAGAAAGCAACACTGTGTTACCTTATCCACTACTGAAGCTGAATACATAGCTCTAGGAGAATGTACTTCTCAACTTTTGTGGATGATGCACACACTAAAAGACTATCAACTAGAATATAAAAATACGAAAATTTTAATTGATAATATAAGTTCAATTAATATGACCAAAAATCCAATTCACCACTCTAGGACTAAACACATAGAGGTAAAACACCATTTTGTAAGGGATCATGTAGCTAGAGGCGAAATTGTACTTAACCATGTTGAGCCCAAATCAAACCTAGCTGACGTTTTCACAAAATCCTTACCTGAACTTGAGTTCAGTACACTTAGAAGACAAATAGGTGTTGGGTTTTTCGGGCCGCAAAAACCACTTTTTACGTTACAGAAACTCCGAAATTCCCATGCCACGGATCCGTGCGAAAAATAAAATTTCGTAAAACCTTTCACGTACGAGTTTTCTAACCTAGATCTACTTTAGATCTACAAGATAAGAATTTTCCCTTGAAGCGAAACCCTTCGCTTAATCCCACTCGTCCACAGTTCGCCGGATCTCGAGAGTATCAAAGTAGATACTCCTCTATGTGTATCCACACAAGCAAGAGATGGAGAAATCCAAACAAAAGGTGTGCTAGCACCTTTGATGGTCACGGCAAGGAGGGAGAGACGGAGAGAAGATAGGTTGAGAGGAGGAAGAACACTTGAATGAAAATCAATTCACTCTTGTAACTTACATCCAAAGTGGTCGACCACTTTATCCTTCTTAACCCCCATGGAATATCAAGAGTCAAGTCTCTTAATCTCCTCCACGAGGTGGCATTTGGTCAAGTCAAACTTGACCAAATGAAGAAGCTTTGATGATGTGGCATTGGTCAAGTCAAAATCAAGTCAAAACTTGACTCTTCATCTTCCTACTTAAGTCAAGTCAAACTTGACCACTTCTCTCCCATGATTGATCAAATCTAACCATTAGTTCAAGTCAATTTTAATTTAATGAATCTCTATTCATTGAATTAAATTAATTAAATGAGTCTAAGTCCAAATTAGACTCACTTAACACATGAACCAAATTGAGTCCAACTCAATTAGCTCAATTTGAATTATTCTTAATCCAATTTGGTTCATCACATGAACCTAATCCTTTAGGTTCATCAAATGAACCTAATCTCCATCTAATTGCCCTTTGTGTGTGACTCTATAGGTTCTTATAATGTTGGCAATGCTCCTAAACCCATTTAGAAGCATAAGTAATAAGCGGTATCAAGCAACACATCATTACTACCCAAGTTATAAGAATGTTGAGATCCAACATCACCTTATGACTACTAATTGTGACTCCTCACAATATATGACAAGTGTCCTTCTATCCTTGACATCTAGATTGATCAATGTGAGGTATAGACCGTGTCATCCTCTAATTAATCTAAATCTTGAATCCCAAGTAGACTCACTCAATCAAATGAGCTCAACATCTCATATTGACTGATTTGGGCATGGCCATGCACTTAGTGGTCTCACTCTATCAAGAATATCGATGTCACTCCCGTCATATAGGAGGGATAGATCCCATCTACATCACTCACATCCCTCCGCATAATTTGTTACATACCCAGTAATCGCCTTTATAGTCCACCCAGTTACGGGTGACGTTTGAAGAAGCCAAAGTACGTAACTCCTTATGTAGGGAACCATGGTGACTTCAGGTCCAAGGACTAGTAGTCATACTAATAGCCACATGAGAAAGTATATGACACTCATATAACGATCCATGATACTTTCTCATGGCGGGTCATTCAGTATACATTCTCCAATGCATACCCATGTGTCAACTTGATATCTCCATATCCATGAATTGTGAGATCAAGTCATCGAGTTGACCTACATGCTAGTCTCGTCACATTAACATTGTCCTTAAATGCTAATACTTGACTAGGAATGATTAAGAGTAGTGTTCCCTATATCATCTCACTATCGATTCAACTAACCGATTGATATAGGTAAGAACCTTCTACTCAAGGACGCTATTATACTTAGTTATTTGGCACCAATACAAGTAAGTATAATAACATAAAATAAATGTCTTTATTTATATACAAGAATATGATACAACGAGTTCATACAACAATCATCAAATGATTGACTCTAGGGCTCTAACTAACAATCTCCCACTAGCACTAGTGCCAATCAGTGTAGGCTCTAAGGCCTAATGAACTAGTGTGACTATCATACTTTCTCTGTGCCAAAGCCTTGGTCAAGGGATCTGCGATGTTAGCCTCTGTGGGTACTCTGTAAATCATCACATCTCCTCTCTCGATAATCTCTCGAATGAGATAGAAGCGCCGTAGTATGTGTTTGGTCCGCTGGTGTGAGCGAGGTTCCTTAGCCTGTGCTATTGCTCCATTGTTGTCACAATAGAGCTCTATGGGATCTGCTATGCTAGGAACCACCCCAAGCTCAGAACTTGCAGATCCAAACTGCCTCCTTTGCTGTTTCTGATGCAGCAATATACTCGGCCTCTGTTGTAGAATCAGTAACTGTGTCCTGCTTCGAACTCTTCCAGCTCACAACACCACCATTTATGCAAAACACGAACCCTGATTGCGATCGATAATCATCCTGGTCAGTCTGGAAGCTAGCATCACTGTAACCCTTTATAGCTAGCTCATCATCGCCTCCATATATCAAGAAATATTCTTTAGTCCTTCTCAAGTACTTAAGAATATTCTTGACCACTATCCAACGACTTTCACCTGGATCTGACTGGTATCTGCTCGTCATGCTCAAAGCATATATGATATCAGGACGAGTACATAGCATGGCGTACATGATAGATCCTATGGCTGAAGCATAAGTGATCTGATCCATGCAGTCTCTCTCCTCTCTAGAAGAGGGACCTTGAGTCTTCGAAAGACTCACACCATGTGACATTGGCAGAAATCCCTTCTTGGAGTTCTGCATGGCAAACCGAAGTAATACCTTGTCAATGTATGTACTCTGACTTAGGCCAAACAATCTCGTTGATCTATCTCTATAGATCTGTATGCCTAGAATGCGGGATGCTTCACCTAAGTCCTTCATTGAGAAACAAGTCCCTAGCCAAGTCTTAACAGACTGTAGCAAAGGGATGTCCTTCCCAATGAGTAGTATGTCATCCACAAACAATATAAGGAAGACAACTGTGCTCCCAACAACCTTCTTGTAGATACAAGGTTCATTTTCATTCTTGATGAAACTAAACTATTTGATTGCATCATCAAATCGAAGATTCCAGCTCCGAGAAGCTTGCTTTAGTCTATAAATGGACCTATGCAGCTTGCATATTCTGCCAGTATGCTGTAGATCTACAAAATCCTCAGGTTGTGTCGTGTACACATCCTTGAGTAGGTTTCCATTTAGAAATGCGGTTTTGACATCCATCTGCCAGATCTCATAATCATGGTACGCTGCAATAGCAAACATGATCCGAATGGACTTAAATATCGCTACTGGAGAAAAGGATTCATTATAGTCAATACCATGAATTTGCTTGAAACCTTTAGCTATCAAGTGACCCTTATAAATAAGTCTATCCATATCAGTCTTTCTCTTAAAGACCCACTTGCACCCAATGGGTTTGACCCCTTCAGGTGGATCAACCAAAGTCCATACTTGGTTGGTGCACATGGATTCCATCTCGGATCTCATGGTCTCTAGCCATTTCTCGGAATCTGGACTCATCACAGCTTCCTGATAGGAGGTAGGCTCATCCTCAATGAGCACAACGTCATCATGGTCAGACAAGAGAAATGAGTATCTCTCAGGTTGACGACGTACCTTATTAGATCTGCGAAGAGGTAGGTCTATTTGAACTGGTTGTTGTTCCTCAACTCCTTGTGGAACAACATCATCCCCAACACTTTGTAGTTCCAGTTCAACTTCCATCGAGGCTTCTGTGCTATGGTTCACATCTTGAACTTCTTCAAGATCGAACGTACTCCCACTAGTCTTTCTAGAAACAAAATCCCTTTCTAGAAATACCCCAGTCTTAGCCACAACTATCTTGTGTTGACTGGGAATGTAGAAGTAAGATCCCTTCGTTTCCTTGGGATATCCAATAAAATAGCACTTGTCGGATTTAAGTCCCAGTTTGTCCGAGACTTGACGTCAAACGTAAGCCTCACAATCACAAATCCTCATAAAAGACACCTGGGCATCTCTCCCAGTCCATATCCTATATGGTGTCTTTATTACAGCCTTAGCTGGAACTCGGTTGAGAATGAAGGTTGCTGTGTCTAGAGCATAGCCCCAAAGATACATGGGAAGATCTGTGTGACTCATCATAGACCTCACCATATCTAATAAGGTACGATTCCTCCTTTCGGATACACCATTCCACTGTGGTGTTCCAGGAGAAGTGAGTTGGGATAGGCCCCACACTCAGCTAGATAGTCACGAAACTCATGGCTAAGGTATTCTCCACTTTGATCTAATCGAAGTATCTTAATACTCTTGCCAAGCTGGTTTTGTACTTCATTCTTGAATTCTTCAAACTTTTCAAAGGATTCTGACTTATGTGTCATCAGGTACACATAACCATATCTACTGAAGTCATCAGTAAATGTAATGAAGTACCTATAACCACCTCTAGCAGTGACATTGAAAGGGCCACATACATCACTATGTATAAGACCTAACAAGTCAGTCGCTCTCTCACTGTGTCCACTAAAGGGAGTCTTGGTCATCTTGCCAAGAAGGCATGAGTCGCATGTCTCATATGATTCAAAATCAAATGAGTCCAGCAAATCATCCTTATGGAGCTGGGATAAGAGTTTGTCATTTATATGACCTAAGCGACACTGCCAGAGATAGGTTTGGTTCATGTCATTTGACTTGAACCTCTTGGTACTTATGTTATAGATAGAGTTCTCAAGGTCTAGAATATAGAGTCCATTCATTAGAGGTGCACTACAATAGAACATATCATTTAAATAAACTGAACAACATTTGTTCTTTATTATAAATGAAAAACCTTTCTTGTCCAAACAAGAAACTGATATGATGTTTTTAGTGAAAGCAGGCACATAACAACATTCATCTAATTCTAATACAAGCCCAGAGGGCAGAGATAGATGATAAGTTCCTAAATCAACAACAGCAACCCATGCTCTATTGCCTACGCGTAGGTCCACCTCGCCCTTCGTCAATGCCCTGCTATTTCTCAGCGCCTGCACAATAGTACAAATGTGAGAAGCACATCCGGTATCTAATACCCATGATGAAGAAATAGATAGATTGACTTCTATAACATAGATACATGAAGTGGAAGTCTCACTTTTCTTCTTCTTAAGATCTTCTAGGTACACTTTGCAGTTCCTCTTCCAGTGCCCGGTCTGACCGCAGTGGAAGCAAGTAGCATCCTTGGCGACCCCTCCTTTGGGTTTCAGTGCCTTGCCTTGCCCTTGGCTTGGGACTTTGTAACACCCCTAGAAAGCCTAGATAAAGTAAGGGCAATGAGAGTACGAAGGTAGTGAAAAGAAGGTGTAAATATTCTAAGTTGAATATTAAGATGGGAATGATTTAGATGATTAAAACTTTATGAATAAAGTTGAGAATATAAATCATCTATGCATGATTTATAATGGATGGAATTAATATGGATAAAAGGAAGAAATATGAATACATGTATGAAATATTTATGCATAATGCATAATAGGGTAATATATGAATTATTATGTACAAAAGAAAATAAAACGTTAGAAGAGAGATTGAACCTTGGATCTCTTGTAAGGAACATGTATAGGATACCAAAGGGGATAGGAGAATTATTGATAAGGAGAGAGAGGACTAAGTAGTTAAGAATAAGAAAGGATTCTTTTTACTAAAAAGGAAAAGGGAGTAAAAAGAAGTAAAAATATACATAACCAAGTTTTGATCCTTGGTTCTCTTGTGGATACATGCATGTGTTAACCAAGTGGGATAGGAGAGGATATTGTAAGAGGAGAGATAGGAATTTTAATTAAAGGAAAGAAAAGAGAGAAATTAAGGGAGAACTCAAGAAGCATCTTCTCTAGAATATTCTTAACATTAAGAAGAGAAGTAAATAAGGAGGATGAATCAAGACAAGTTTCCTCCCCTCATTTTAGTATAAATAGGCATGGAGGGGTGACTTCAACTTCATCCTCACTCACTTTCCTCCTCTCCTCCCTTGGGTGCCGAAAACCCTCTCCCTTCCTCCTTTCTTCTTCTTGTTGCCGAGCAACACAAGAGGAAGAAACCTCTTCTTCC
This sequence comes from Zingiber officinale, assembly GCF_018446385.1. Taxonomy (NCBI): domain Eukaryota; kingdom Viridiplantae; phylum Streptophyta; class Magnoliopsida; order Zingiberales; family Zingiberaceae; genus Zingiber; species Zingiber officinale. Next base: position 39,421,673 of record NC_056005.1, on the reverse strand, counting down.
TCCTCACTCCCTCCCTCTTTTCTTTCTTGTTGTTGCCGAGCAACACAAGAGGAAGAGGTCTCTTCTCCCTCCTCCTCTCCACCAAAAGACCTAGCCACTCTTCTCCTCCATTGGTGCCGAGCAAAGCAAGCAAGGAAGAAAGGTCCAAGCAAGTTCTCAACTCTAGGAAACTTAAGCGAAGAAGGTAAGCTTCCCCTCACCTGTGGTACAAGGCTTTTATGTGATTTTCGGATTTATAAGGATTAGAAAACCTAGGAAAGAATTTAAGAAAATTCGGCTAAAGAAAAGGTTTTCAAATCTAGGATGATTTAAACAAGACCTCATTTCATGATAAGATTTTCTATGCTATGTAGAAGGATTCCTTTCCATGATTTTATATTGATATGATGTATGATCAGAGGAGTATCTAACCTTAGGATTTCAACCAAAAATATTTTAAAGAGGTGAGTAAGATTATTGTCTAACCAAACTAGTGCAAGGTTCCTTCTATGAAATGCTATACATAATGTTATGTAATATACCATGATATGTGATAGCATAGGAAATGCTAAACATAATGAGGAGAAAATGAAATTATGTTATATGCCATGATATGTGATAGCATAGGAAATGCTATACATAATGTTATGTAATATGCCATGATATGTGATAGCATAGGAAATGCTAAACATAATGAGGAGAAAATGAAATTATGTTATATGCCATGATATGTGATAGCATAGGAAATGCTATACATAATGTTATGTAATATGCCATGATATGTGATAGCATAGGAAATGCTATACATAATGAGAAGAAAATGAAATTATGTTATATGCCATGATATGTGATAGCATAGGAAATGCTATACATAATGTTATGTAATATGCCATGATATGTGATAGCATAAGGAAATGCTATACAAAATGAAGAAATGAAATTATGTTATGTAATATGCCATGATATGTGATAGCATAGGAAATGCTATACATAATGAAAAGAAATGAAAAAAGAAATGCATGAAAGATTGTTAAGGACATGATATGATAGTTATGCATGATAAGTTATTTTTGTATGGGTTTGTACCATGGGTGGGCTCCGTAAACGCCCCGGGGTCGATGGAGTAAGACTCGGGCCTCGTCAGTAATGGGCCTCTGAATGCCCTAGGTCGATGGAGTAAGACTCGGGCCTAGTATGTATGCATGATAGGGTTCAAGACTTGCTACCTTGGACCTACCTATGAAGCGCGCGTATTATGTATGTGGTACAAACCGGGATCCCCTTAATGATGATATTAATTTCAAGTACTTATTAGTATAAGTTTTCAAATTCATGATGCATTGCCTACATATGTACTTGAATTATCTGATGATTAGATATAATGTCATGTGATAATATGATATGAATATGATACCCTTGCATGTTGTATGCTTATGATATTACGCATGATATTGATATACGATGATTTTCGGTTTCAGTGAGTAGGAAAGGAACTTACTGAGCCATGAGTGCTCATAGCTTACTTTCCTTGTACCGCAGATATGGGGGACGGATATTCGGAACGACGGAGCAGCAGGAGGAGCAGATAGTGATGTGTGTGGTGGTGGCTCGGCAAAGAACGATTCGGACAAATTAATATGATTAGTTATAGAATCAACATATGCACATTTGAACAAATCAGAATATGTGATATTATGCTTAATAAATTAAATTCTTTAAAGTTTTTATTCTTCCGCTGTTATAACTAAAGCATGTACGTAAGTAGTATAAGAACGTAGCGCCACCTTTGGTTGGGTAAGAAGGGTGGGCGTTACAGACTTTCCCTTACCTTTAGGCTTGCCCTTGCCTTTGCCCTTTTGCACTATCAAAATGGAGTTGGGCTTAACCTTCTTAAGGTTGAGCTCAGTAGTTCTTAACATGCTAAGCAGCTCAGGCAGTGGCTTGTCAATTTCATTCATGTTATAATTTAGAACGAATTGACTATAGCTATCTGGCAATGATTGCAAGATCAGATTAGTGGCCAGCTCTTGGGCAAGTGGGAATCCCAACCTCTGTAGGTTTTCTATGTACCCAATCATTTTGGGTACATATGGGCCTACGGGAGTCCCATCTTGCATCTTGCACTGAAACAATGCCTTAGAGATCTCGAATCTCTCGTGCCTCGCTTGTCCTTGATATAGTTGACGAAGATGTTCAACTATATCATAAGCGTCCATCAACTCATGTTGCTTCTGAAGCTCAGAGTTCATGGTCGCGAGCATAAGACATGACACATCTAATGCGTCATCTTGATGCTTCTTGTAAGCATCACGGCCAGCTCGCATGGCAGTGGCAGGAGGTGCCTCCGGAATGGGCTGCTCCAGAACATACAGTTTACATTCTTGTGTGAGAACGATTCTCAGATTCCTGTACCAGTCCAGGAAATTTGCTCTGTTGAGCTTGTCCTTCTCAATAAGAAAGAGTTCGTATTTGACGTCATGGTTATCTACAACAGAAAAATACAGAAAAATAAATAAATATCATATTCTATTAATCATTTAATTAGGCCTTAAATTAAATGATGCTCCCACTGAATTCTATAATTCTTACGGGACAAGATCCACATCATACTATGCCTTGAGTTAGCTTTGGCTAAATCACCCAAGACTTAGTATGATCGGTAGGTAACTAATTACCAATTACATCTCTATGCAACTCTTGTTTATAGGATCAAGATCTGTATTTATATTAAAACTCGAATTAGCTTTGGCTAATACGCCCAAGAGTTAATATAAACGTGATTTTGACCTATCTACCAACCATTGGAAAATGCCTATAGTTAAACTCGATCTAATTAAGTTAATTAGATACTCAATCTAATTGAGTTGTACTCACCCATGCGTTGATAGGTGGGACCAAGATTGTCCCTCCGTACCCTACCAAGATAATATGTGTTGCTCTGCTTTTGCAGATTCAACAACAACATGTGATCGAGGTAGTGATAGGTATCACGACATGGTAGGCATTACGAGTTGACGCGATTGAGATCTAATCTAATCGACGAGGTGTATCATATACGCGATTTAGATCTAATCTAATTGAGGGAGCATCATGTATGCGATTTAGATCTAATCTAATCGTTAAGGCGCTAATTAATTACTATTCTAGCATACATCACATATACACACACAAGCAATTAATTAAATATTTTGTGATTAGTCATGACCCTACTACGATCTTCTCAAGCCAATGAAAAGATCGGATGGTCAACCTAAGGTCAACAGCTTCTCAAGCTCCTTCCTTTGACCACCTTGTGTTGCTCGCGCCCTCCTCGTAACCCCGTCTCGAGTGGATCTTCCACCGCTCCAATTTATACATTACAAAGGTGAAACTCAAGTTACATTCGAGTCTAAACTATTTACAATAGTAATATAAAATAGGAAAGGCACGACGCGCAGGTCGCGTATCATATACAACACGCACATCACAGAAAATGGCACGCAGGCCATAATATGAATTACAACACAAATTTCCAATCTAATTGGGTCTTTTGGGCCATGACCATCACAAAATAATACATAATTCTAAATTATGTAATTTCTATAAATTTTTGTAATTTTTCTTACAATTTTTACAATTTTTATGAGTAAAAATTCCAGGAGGTCCCGATTAGCGATTTTCGGGCGCAATCGCGGAACGAAGCCCCTTGCGGGGTCAGGGGAAACACCCCTACCCGCGATATAACCATCGCGAGTGTTCCTAAGTGATCCTACAGCGCCTTAGTCCGCTGTCCCAAAATGATTTGGAGCGAAACCTTACCGTTTCGGAAATATTTTCTCGGTAGTCGAAGCCTATAAGTGTCTAAACACTTGTGCTTCGCTTCTACGAGAAAAATACCCATAAAATCTTTAAAAATAGTAAATTTACAGAAATTCACAGATCTGTAATTTTCATAAAAATACAAATTAAAACTCATACGCGCTTTGCAGGTGGCCCTGATACCACTGTTGGGTTTTTTGGGCCGTAAAAACCGATTTTTGCATTGCGGAAACCCCGAAATTCCCATGCCACGGATCCGTGCGAAGAAAGAAAATTTCATAAAACCTTTCATGTATGAGTTTCCTAACCTAGATCTACTTTAGATATACAAGATAAGAATTTACCCTTGATGCGAAGCCCTTCGCTTAATCCCGCTCGTCCACGGTTCGCCGGATCTCGAGAGTATCAAAGTAGATACTCCTCTATGTGTATCCACAGAAGCAAGAGATGGAGAAAACCAAACAAAAGGTGTGCTAGCACCTTTGATGGTCACGACAAGGAGGAAGAGAGGGAGAGAAGATAGGTTGAGAGGAGGAAGAACACTTGAATGAAAATCAATTCACTCTTGTAACTTACATCCAAAGTGGCCGGCCACTTTATCCTTCTTAACCCCCTTAGAATATCAAGAGTCAAGTCTCTTGATCTCCTCCATGAGGTGGCATTTGGTCAAGTCAAACTTGACCAAATGAAGAAGCTTTGATGATGTGGCATTGGTCAAGTCAAAATCAAGTCAAAACTTGACTCTTCATCTTCCTACTTAAGTCAAGTCAGACTTGACCACTTCTCTCCCATGGTTGATCAAATCTAACCATTAGTTCAAGTCAATTTTAATTTAATGAATCTCTATTCATTGAATTAAATTAATTAATGAGTCTAAGTCCAAATTAGACTCACTTAACACATGAACCAAATTGAGTCCAACTCAATTAGCTCAATTTGGATTATTCTTAATCTAATTTGGTTCATCACATGAACCTAATCCTTTAGGTTCATCAAATGAACCTAATCTCCATCTAATTGCTCTTTGTGTGTGACCCTATAGGTTTTTATAATGTTGGCAATGCTCCTAAACCCATTTAGAAGCATAAGTAATGAGTGGTATCTTGCAACACATCATTACAACCCAAGTTATAAGAATGTTGAGATCCAACATCACCTTGTGACTACTAATTGTGACTCCTCACAATATATGACAAGTGTCCTTCTATCCTTGACATCTAGATTGATCAATGTGAGGCATAGACCGTGTCATCCTCTAATCAATCTAAATCTTGAATCCCAAGTATACTCACTCAATCAAATGAGCTCAACATCTCATATTGACTCATTTGGACACAGCCATGTACTTAGTGGTCTCACTCTATCAAGAATATCGATGTCACTCCCGTCATATAGGAGGGATAGATCCCATCTACATCACTCATATCCCTCCGGATAATTTGTTACATACCCAGTAATCGCCTTTATAGTCCACTCAGTTACGGGTGACGTTTGACGAAGCCAAAGTACGTAACTTCTTATGTAGGGAACCATGGTGACTTCAGGTCCAAGGACTAGTAGTCATACTAATAGCCACATGAGAAAGTATATGACACTCATATAATGATCCATGATACTTTCTCATGGCGGGTCATTCAGTATACATTCTCCAATGCATACCCATATGTCAACTTGATATCTCCATATCCATGACTTGTGAGATCAAGTCATCGAGTTGACGTACATGCTAGTCTCGTCGCATTAACATTGTCCTTGAATGCTAAAACTTGACTAGGAATGATTAAGAGTAGTGTTTCCTATATCATCTCACTATCGATTCAACTAACCGATTGATATAGGTAAGAACCTTCTACTCAAGGACGCTATTATACTTACTTATTTGGCACCAATACAAGTAAGTATAATAACGAAAAACAAATGCCTTTATTTATATACAAGAATATGATACAACGAGTCCCTACAACAATCATCAAATGATTGACTCTAGGGCTCTAACTAACAATAGGAATGTGTTGAGTAGTATAGATCTTGATTTTCTAACAAATTTCCTACTTCTAATTTTAATTTTTTTTTTGTTAATCTTCAAAATTGATTAATCTTAAAATTATCTTTTAAAATTTTAGGAAAAATAATGTTTTCAAAATCCCAATCTTATTAGTTTTTTAAAATTTGGACTTAGCCTAGGATCTTCCCCCTAGAAATCATGTTCCCCTAGTTTCAGCCAGAGCATCTCACAAACACACTAGGCATAACTTTTTGTGTTTTGAAAGAAACTTAGAATGGTGTGAGATGTATAGGGTACAACCTGGACTTCAGAATGCTTATTTCTGTGCATCATAGTGAGTCTGGGCGTTAAAAACTAACTTTACATTAATCAAGTTAAATAATCCATCCTTAGTCAAATCTAAATGGATTACTAATTTAACTTGAGTAACCAAGTAAAAACTGTTGCCCTCTAGATATTCAGCCAGTAACTAAAGGTTAGACAGTTGGTTAAGGATATTAAAATTTCAAGTTAACTCATGCTTGCACTTTAGGGCTCTGATACCTCACTAAACGAAATTAGTTAATTTGAAATCCATTTAACTTGACTCATGCTTGGACATTAGGTTCTTAATTAATTGCTTCTCCTTTGCCATTAATTTAAAATTCTTTATTACGACTTCCATAGTCATTGTCAAAATTAACTAAGTCAAATTAAAAGATCTTTTTTTCCTCTAACTTAACTAACAATTTTCCAAAATGTTCTATCCAAGCATTTTACAAAAAATCTCAGTTTATTTTTTTGCCTTTAAAAATTACTCGAAAAGCTCTTCGAAATTAATGTCTTTTAAAAAGGCTTTAAAATTTTTAACGAAATATTTTTCAAAGCCTTAAAATAATTTTTAGCTAAATTAGTTACAAAACGTAGTTCTTGCTTAAAAATTCTCAGGCTTTAACTTGTGTATTTCAAAGAACTTACAAGAAATATTGCTTTAAAGTGTTTTAAAATATAACTTTCTAAGCTGAAAATGTAAGTTGTTAAAAGAACTTAGTCCTTTCTTGTTGTTTTTTTTACAATAGTTCTCCATACAAAAGGTTTTTTGATATATGGCAAAGGGGGAGAGTAAGATAAATTCAAATACAAATTACAAATGATTCGAAATTCAAATTAAGGATAAGAGAAAGAGAGCTTTTATTAAGAGGGAGACTTAGAAATTGCCTTAGATATTTAGCTTGCATATGTTCTTACTTGAAGTTTTTATTTAAAAAGCTTGCTTATATTTATTGATACATTCATTTACTTTTGTTTATCTTACTTAACTTTGAATTTAAGTTGCCATAATCAAAAAGGGGGAGATTGTTAGTGCGGGAAGAATCCGACGATCGAACTAGTGTTTTGATAATGACAAAGGATTCAAAGTTAAGGTTATGTTGTGATCTAACAATCTGAATGAGCTTGCAGGAAAGACCTAAGTATACTTAGGCAAAAGTCCTAACTGAGATTAGGCAGGTGGAAAACCCTAGGGGTGGTAACCCTAGGTTATAGGGGGTGGTAACCCTATGCGGAAAGTCTTGGTGGGTCGAGGGCTTTAGGCAAAAGTCCTAGGGGGTGGTAACCCTAGGTGGAAAGTCCTGGTGTCGCGAACCAGGTGGAAGATTGGATGGGTCTGGGAGCGGGCGTCCAGCAGAAAGTCTGGAAGCATCGAGCACTGAGAAAAAGTCCAGTCGATCTAGAGGATCGCACTAGCAATAGGTAACTCTCCTGAGAGGAGAAGGTGAGGACGCGCTCCCCACAGAGAGAACAGTAGGCGTCGGGTCTACCTAGGGTTTCCGGTTGGAAATATGAAGTCAGACCCAGGATAGTCCGAAGACTATCAATATTTTATTTACTATGTCCTTTATATGATAACTTTGTGTTGCAGGGTATGTGTTTGGGACTAACACATTTTGCAGGAACAAAGGAGCAACTTTCACCTCGGATGAACAGTGTCCGAGGCGCCTCCATGGAGCTTGGAGGCGCCTAAGGTGTAAGCCAAAGCCAGCTGTCTAGAAGAGTTGGAGGCACCTTCATGGGGACTGAAGGCGCCTTGGATCACTGCTCGAAGGCACCTTGGAGCGGCATTGAAGGCGCCTTCAGGTGGATAATCAGCAGTGGTCAAAGCCTGATCGACAGCGATCGAAGCGGGATAAAACTTAAGGTCTAAGACGCCTTGGAGCTTGATGGAGGAGCCTTGAATGCCCTTTATAAGGGAGTCTCAACCAGCAGCTCAAAATATCAACTTCCGAGCAATCCTTACGCTACAAGCTACTAACGAGACGATCCCAAAGTGCTGCAACATCATCCCGACAACCCTGAGCTTCAGATTTGATATTCTTGTTGTCGGTACTACTTTTTCTTCATAGTTCAAATTGTAATTAGTTTGTAATAACTTTTCAAGCTTATAGTTGTTGCCCACCGGAAGCGATCAACAATCGCGGGTCTTGGAGTAGGAGTCGCCATAGGCTCCGAACCAAGTAACTCCTCGTGTCTTTGTGTGTGATTGTTATTTTAATTTCTGTTGCGTTTATTACTCAAGTTTTGCGATTCCGAAACGAGTGAAAGCCACGAGCGCTATTCACCCCCTCTAACGCTTCTCGATCCAACACACGTGACCTATCCTCAACAACTAACTCTGGAGAAAATCTGGCCAATCGATTAAATTTAGTATTATATTCTATCACTATGCGGTTGTTCTACCGAAGACTCATAAAATCCTGGCAGCGTGTCATCTGATATGACTGTGGAAAATACCGGCTCTCAAAAGCCTCTCTAAATCTCACCCAGGTAATGTTCTGCTCGCCTATGATTGAGCGTTGCATGTCCCACCAGATATCGGCCTCGTCCCATAAATGGAAAGCACCCAGCTCTACCTTCTCCCACTCGGAGCAAGCCATATAGAAAAAAGTCTGCTCCATTGTCTCTATCTAAGACCGAGCCTTGCTCGGGTCAGACTCTCCATGGAATAGCTTGAATCAGCTTTTCACCGACTCTGCCAAAGCTGGGATCTGAGCTCGTGCAACAATTATATCAATAGGGTGAGTAGAGCTCGCCGTGAGAATTGGTGGAACCACTGGAGTTGGTACTACAAGTGGTACCGCTAGATAGGCCGGGGAAGGTACCCCTGGTGCTGCTGCATAAGTGGGGGTAGGTACCGCTAGTGGCACTGCAGGGTCAATATAGGTAGGAGCAACTGGAGTTACGATAGGTGGTGGTACCAGATAAGGAGCAACTGGTACTACTGGTACGGGTGCCGGGTATGCAGTAGTAGGCACAGGTGGCGGTGGTGTCGGGTATGCAGTAGGCACGATTGGAGGAGGTGTCGGGTACACAGCAGCAGGCACTACTGGTGGAGGGGCCGGATATGCCACAGGTGGTATCGTTGGTGGTACCGTGAATACTGTAGGGTTGGGTCTGATGGGTATAGTCGGGGTAAGTACCTCTAGAGAAGGAACCGTCGGAAACTAAGAGCCTGATGTGCCCGCAGTACCATGAGGAGTCTATCCCTGACCGACAGGCTCAATTCCAGCAGACCTCTCTAGCGACTCTGTTGCCAGGGATTCCAACGCCCTCTTATGTGGTCGTCCAGTGCCACATCTCGACGCGGGAACACATGTAGCCCGCTTCATATTTGTTAAATTATTACACAGGTATTACTATGGGTACCAAAATTATAAAATCAATCATCATACCTATTTACCGTCTAGAGATGTTCCGTCTCTACCAAGTCCCCAAATATTACCTCATCAAAGAATAACTAAGAATTATGAAACATGAAAATTGAGAAAAATCCATATAAATCCGAAAATATACCCAGATTGACTGGTAAAACTTCGCTCTGATACAAAATAAATTGTCATGCCCCGAGGGAGTCCCCACCAGAGGAAATTCTGATAGCATCTCCCTTGTATGGGTGACAATCTGATACTTGACTACATAGCCCACAGGGCCTCACAATCCTTGGTCAACATGGCCGAAACATATACAATAATATAAATAGACAATCCATGCAGTTTATAATATATCAGCCTCCGGCTGACCACAAAACAAATCACAACACGCAGTTTATTATAAAACCTACTCCACTACTCGAGGAAAACACAATCCATAATGAAAAACCATCGCAGTGGAAAACAAGGGTAGTAGACCAAAACTCGATATAACATCCACGACTACAAGATCTACCCATCACATGCATGTAGATCACCAAATAAGGAAACAAAGTCTGAAAGTAGAAAACCATATCTATACGAGGTGGGGGACTAGCGAATGGAACCTCCTGATAGCCTCAACCTGAAATAGAAATAAAGCAACGGGGTGAGTTCAACAACTCAGCGGGTATCAAGCTGACATGCATAGTAAGATATATCTACCAGTAATATGTTGGTGCGGGAAGCATCCGACGATCGAACCTAAGTTTTGATATTGGAAAAGGGTTAAAAGTTAAGGTCATTTGTGGTCTAATGTGTTTGAATGAGCTTGCAGGAAAGTCCTAAGGGTACTTAGGCAAAAGTCTTAGCTACGGTTAGACAGATGGGAAACCCTAGGGGGTGGTAACCCTAGGTCCTACGGGGTGGTAACCCTAGGTCCTAGGGGATGGTAACCCTAGGAGGAAAGTCTTGGCGGGTCGAGGGCTTTGGGCAAATGTCCTAGGGGTGGTAACCCTAGGTGGAAAGTCCTGTGTCGTGAACCAAGTGGAAGACTGGACGGGTCGTGGAGCAGACGTCCAGCAGAAAGTCCTAAAGCCTCGGGTGCTAAGCAAAAGTCCAGTCGATCTGGAGGATCAGTCTGGCAATAGGTATACTCTCCTAAGTGGAGTAGGTGAGGACGTGTTCCCCGGTGAGGGAGCAGTAAGTGTCGGTTCGACCTAGGGTTTTTAGACGAAAATCCGAAGTCAGATCGGGCAGTCTGATGATTGTCAGATATTTATCTTAACCTTATTGCATTATGTCTAACTCTATTTTGCAGGATATATTTTGGACTAACACATCTTGCAGGGAGCAAAAAGGATGTAAAGCCTCGGATGAATAGTACCCGAGGTGCCCTCTATGGAGCTTGGAGGCACCACGGGTGCACTAGCCGAACACCTCCGTGCAGCAGGGCAGAGGGCGCCCTATGGAGCTGAGGGCACCTTGGACACTAAGCAGAGGCCACCCTCAATGGAGCTGAGGCCACCCTGGATGCAGGTGGAGGGTGCCCTCCATGCGGTTGGAGGCGCCCTCGGGCGGATAAGCAGTGAAGAAGTCAGAGCTCATCCACGCTATGGATTCGGTGTGGATTAGGGCACCCTCCAGGGTGTTGGAGGCACCCTCCATGGGCCTTATAAGGTAGTCTGGAGCAACAGCTTGGAAGAACAACGAAAACGCAATTCATCTTCCGTGCACTGCTCAAAGAACCATCCAATAAAGATGTAGCAAGACACCGACGACCTGAAGCTTCAAATTTCCTTTTCTTAAGTTGTTGGTATATTTTATTATTGTACTTAATTGTTGTACTCTATACTGTAACTTTTACGAACTTATAGTGATTGTCCAAAGTAAATGCTCAACGAGCGTGAGCCTTGGAGTAGGAGTCGCCTCAGGCTCCGAACTAAGTAAAAAACTTGGTGTTTGCGTGTTTACAATTATTTTATATATTTTCATTATGTTTTACTCATAATCTTTCAAAACAAAAGTGAAAGCCCTGAGTGCTATTCACCCCCTCTAGTGCTTTCGATCCAATAATTGGTATCAAAGCACTTTGAATTGGTGAAACCACCATTCAAGCAATTTTTCGTGGTAGTTTTCAATTTTTTGGAGTCGATCGGAATCGGTAAAATTATTGTCTTCCGATCTGGTTTTATCGAATCAAGTTTTTCTCTCGAATTTGGTACAACACCACTCGAGTTCACATTTTTATTTCTCTTTATCCTGCACTACTAAATCCAAGGCCTAGTCTTGGAACAAAATTTTTTTTTTGTGTGCGAGATATTTCTTTAAGATGGCTCATCAAAAAGTCTATAGCACAACCCGACCTCCACTCTTCACCGGCGAAGACTTCAACTAAAGGAAGGGTCGAATGGAGTCCTACCTCCAAACCCAGTTTGAAATGTGGATGATCATCAAAATCGACATCTCACTTCCACTCGACGGCTCGAGAAAACCACTTTCGTGCGAGAACTGGGACGCAAGCATAATCAAGAAGATTGAGGCTAGCTCCAAAGCAACCTGCACCCTTCAATGCATCCTAACCAAGGAGGAATTAAACTGAGTCAGTCTGTTCTCAAGCGCGAAAGAGCTATGAGAAAAACTAATCGAGCTGCATGAGGGCACTTCTGATACAAAGGTAAGCGAACGTGATTTGTTTCTGAGTAAATTGTATAACATGAAAATGCAGGAAGGTGAGTCAGCAAGCCAACTTCATGCTCATATACAATACCTCCTCAACGACCTCCATGCCATTGGACAGAAGGTGGAGAACCGCGACATAATCAGGTATGCGTTAAACGCTTTTCCAAGGAATACCTTGTGGGCATCCATGGTAGATGCTTACAAGGTATCAAAGGATCTTTCTTTAATTAAGTTAGAAGAATTTTTTTCTGAACTTGAATTGCATGAACAGACTAATGCACACTCAGCTGAGAAGGGTATTACCTTGATTGCAGGTACAAGCAAAACCCGGGAAGCAAAAACAAAGCATAAAACCGAACCAGAGTCCGAAGAAGAACCAGACTTAGAAGATGACGATGAGGAGATAGCAGATGAACTCATCAACCTAGTACGCAAGCTTTATAGAAAGAAGAAGGGATTCACAAAGAAGGACATTAAGAAGGTGATTTGGTCCAAGACAGTGCATACCAGTCCAAGAGTGAAGTTCGAAGTAACCTGCTATGGTTGCAACCAAAAGGGACACGTAAAAGCCAACTGTCCAAACCAAAAGGAAGCAAAGAAGTAGAGGAAAAAGAAAGCACTGCAAGAAACTTGGGGCGAGTCCTCGTCATAAGATTCTGACGAAGAGCTCGAACAAACGAGCTTCCTTGCACTTACAGCCTGGGAACAAGTCGACAAATCGAAAACCGAGAGCTAGTCAGAAGCTGAGTTCGAGTGAAGCCACGGATCTGTATTCATTTTCGAAGGGCCTAAACCCGCTGTAAGTACTTGTCAAGTAGATAAACTTTATAACCTAGTTAATTATTTAATGCTCAAGTTAGCTAAATCAAATGTCTGGGTCAAATCACTTCAAAAGAAGGTAACAACCCTTAAAGAAGTGACTAACCCTATCTCCTTGACTGATCCCATTCAGACTAGAACCTCAACTCAAGTCCAAAAGCTTGAAGAAGAGAATTCTAACCAGAAAAATCAGGTCAAGGAACTAAAGGACATGTTGGAATGGTTTACTCTAGGATCTAAGAATCTTGACTTGATTATTGGAAAATAGCAAGTCATTTACAACTGGTCCAGAATTGGGTTTAAAGCTAAAAGAAAATACAAGTCTTATTAAACCCTTGTGAATAGAACTAATAGAAAATTAGTCCAAACATGGGTCCCCAAGTCTAACTTGGTTAATCAAGTTAGATTTGGTCAATATTGGAACCCCAAGGATCAAATCCATTACCTCGATACACCCTATCGAGGCTATGATCCAGGGGGAGCCAACAGAAAGACCATTTTTATCAATAGAAAGATTTTCTTGATGCTTGGTTTACTGCTCTTTTAATTATGCATGCTTATATTAGGATGTATACTAAAAGCCTAGCTTTTTGTATGAACATTTATATTTTGAAATGATAATCACTCTGGTCAAATGTTGCATATTAATGCAGTTGTCCATTTAATTTATCTTGTAGATAACATGGTGTGTGGTGCCACACAGAAGATCATGTTATAAGTTTCTTATAAATTATAAATAGTAGCTCACGACTGAGATGAATAGGGACAAACATTAGAACGATTATAGTGTAATTTGGAATTAGTTTGTCTTGACTATATAATTACACTAGTACACTATGTGTGTATTGAGCAAGACCATTTCAGGTTGTTTTTTTTATACTGACTGCATAAAAGAATAAAACCTTTATTATTATGGATGTGCGTACTCTTAATTGCGATAAAATAACAAACACATATACTTAGTATTTATTTCTTTAATTTATCAAAGGGTGAGATTTATTTAGTTAAATCAATAGGCCCGATAAGTTGGGAAATAATATTATTTATATGGTGTGTTGTTGATTACAAAAAGGAAACTGTGTCCTAGTAATCTAGGTTGATGATGTCCCCTTGAGGAGCTCATAAGGATTAACATGTAAACCCTGCAGGTGGACTTAGCCCGACATGATAATAAGGTTAAGTGGTACTACTCTTGGAGCTAGATGTTAATTAAGTGAGTTGTCAGTAACTCATTTAATTAACAGACATACGATATCTTAAACACAGGGAGACTAACACACTCAAGATAAGTAGGAGCCCATATTGAAATATGGGATTGGTGCGGTAGTTCAATAATAACTCTTTAGTGGTATGAGTTGTTATTGATGAACTTGAGTTGGGTGTTCGGGTCGAACACAGGAAGCTCAAGTCTATCAGGAGGCCAAAACCAATTCCTCCTCTCGGTCCCTGTTGTAGCCTCTATAAAGCCTCGCATTCACCCGTTTTGGTTTTTCTTCCTACCCAAGAAAGGGGCCGACCACATCCTTGCTTGGTGCCCAAGCAAGGGGTCGGCCAAGCCTTGCTTCCTACCCAAGAAAGGGGCCGACCAAGCCTTGCTTGGTGCTCAAGCAAGGGGCCGACCAAACCAAAATAAAAGAAAAGAAAAAAAAGGGGAGATTTTTTCTCAACAGAATTAGAGTTTTTTCTAAAAAGAATTACGTTGATTCTTTCTTAAAAATGTTCTAAAAAGAATTATATTAATTCTTTCCTAAGAAATTTTTCTAAAAAGAATTATGTTAATTCTTTCCTAGAGAATTTTCTAAAAAGAATTATGTTGATTCTTTCTTAGAAATTTCTTAAAAAGAATTATACTAATTCTTTCTTAAGAAATTTTTCTAAAAAGAATTATATTAATTCTTTTCTAGAGATTTTTTCTAAACAAAAATCTATTACTTTTTTTCCTTTTTTATGTGGGGCAAAGGGTTATAAAAGGAGAGGAGGTTGTGCCATAAAAATCAACAATTCAATTAAGAAGTGATAAGTTTTTCTCCACAACTAAAAACCCACTCCTTTCCCTTAAGGCTGGCACCCATTTTTTCTTTTCTTTCCTCTAGGGTCGGCACCCCACTTCTTTTCTTCTTCCCTTTTCTTCCCTCTAGGGCCGGCGCCCCATCTTGTCTTAGTGGTCGGAGCTTGGAGGAAAAGAAAACAAAGAGACGAAGCACCTTTGTGGCCGGCGGTTTGGAGGAGAAGAAGGAGGAGGAGGCGTTCCTTTCTTTGCATCTTTTGGTGGTAGGAGGTTTGGAAACAAAAGGGGGTCGGGTGTTTTTGTCTTGGTAGATTGTCGCCCACACAACGTCTAAGAAGAGGAGAGGAATACGACAGAAAATCAAGAGGTCTCTGTCTAAATCTAATTTATACACTAGTTATCTGTTCTGGTACGTTGGTTGACAATTTGTACACTCTAAATCCAATAACTCCCACGACGCAACAAATGGAAATGAATAACACATCTTCTATTTCTAATAAAAGAAAGCAACTTTCGGAAATGAACCAAACATATCTTTGGCATCTAAGGCTTGGTCATATTAGCTTGAGTAGGATTCAAAGGCTAATAGCTGATGGACCTTTGGGTTCATTGGTGGTGGAAAACTTTCCAACCTACGAATCTTGCTTGGAAGGAATAATGACCAAGAGACCTTTTAAGGCCAAGGGGTATAGAGCCAAAGATGTGTTGGAATTGGTTCATTCTGATTTGTGTGGACCTATTACTATCCATGCGAGAGGTGATTTTGAATATTTTGTCTCTTGTATAGACGACTATTCGAGATATGGGTACATTTACTTGATGCGCCGTAAGTCTGAGTGCTTTGATAAGTTCAAAGAGTACAAGGCTGATGTGGAGAAATGTCATGGTAAAAGTATCAAGACACTACGGTCTGATCGTGGTGGCGAGTACCTCTTAGGAGAGTTTATGAATTACTTATCAGAGGTCGGGATTCAATCCTAACTGTCTGTACTTGATACACCCCAACAGAATGGTGTGGCAAAATGAAGGAATAGGACTCTTATGGAAATGGTTAGATCAATGATGATTTATTCAGAATTACCAAATTCGTTTTGCGGATATGCTCTGAAAATGACGGTATACATTCTGAACTTGGTACCTTCTTAGTCAGTACCCTCTACACCCACAGAATTATGGAATGGGTGTAAGCCTAGTTTGAAACACATTCGGATTTGGGGTAGTCTAGCATATGTGCTAAAGGGAGATGCTGATAAGTTGGAATCACGTACAGAAGTTCGCTTGTTTGTGGGTTATCCTAAAGGAACGAAAGGTGGTTTATTTTATAGTCCTAAAGATCAGAAGGTCATTGCTAGTACCAATGCTCAGTTTTTAGAAGAGGACTACGTGATGAACCACAAGCCCATGAGTAAAATTATTCTTGAGGAAATAAGAGAGGCGATATCTAATTTAGTACCAACGGTACAAGATGAGATTCCACAAGAAACTGCAACGCGTGTTATAAATGATGCACAATTACAGGTAGTGCCTCGTCGTAGGGGGGGTTGTTCTGCAATCTGATAGATTCATGTTTTTGGGAGAGTTTTGGGACTTGATCCCTGGTGAACATGAACCTGATCCCTGGACATATGATGAAGGACTCCAAGATAAAGATGCAGTATCTTGGCAAAGTGGAATAAACTCCGAAATAGAATCTATGTATTCTAATCAGGTCTGGGAGCATGTAGAACCACCAAATGGTGTAAAATCCATTAGATGTAAATGGGTCTACAAAAGAAAAAGAGGGATAGATGGGAAGGTGGAAACCTTCAAAGCAAGGCTTGTTGCAAAAGGGTATACTCAAAAAAAGGGAATCGATTGTGAGGAAACCTTTTTGCCGGTAGACATGCTCAAGTTTATCTAGATTCTTTTATCTATTGCTGCTCATATGGATTATGAGGTTTGGAAAATGGATGTCAAGATAACTTTCCTAAATGAAAGTCTTGAAGAAAACATCCATATAAAGCAACCAGAGGGATTCATTGCGAAGGGAAAAGAGCATCTTGTATGCAAGCTCAATCGGTCCATTTATGGACTGAAGCAAGCTTCGAGATCTTGGAACATCCAGTTTGATGAAGTGATCCAATCTTATAGATTCATTCAGTGTCCGGATAAGTCTTGTGTATATAAGAAAATTGATGAAAATGTGGTGGTATTTCTTGTACTATACGTAGATGACATTTTGCTTATTGGCAACAATGTCAAAGTGTTGTCAAACGTAAGGGTATGATTGTCCAAGTAATTCGATATGAAGGACTTGGGAGAATGTGGACATAGTCTTGGGATCAAAGTAATAAGGGATCACAAGAAAAGAATGTTGTGCTTATCCCAAGCTTCATATGTCGCGCCCCCAAAGGAGTCCCTACTGAAAAATTTCGACAGTATCTCCCCCGTACCGGTGACAATCTGAGGAAATACATACATACAAAATACATCAGCCACATACGGTTAGAATATATTTATACAACCACGCAGTTATATAATCATCCCACTCGGCTGGAACAGAAATAAACACAACCATCTAGTTATATAAATATATTAATCAGCCCATACGGCTGTACTAGAAACCAACACAGCGGAAATCACAAACAACGATCACAAAACACAAATCAACTAACTGCTAGCCGGCTCGGCTTGACACAATTATATCAAACCAAATACAAACTACACAAACACAAGAACAAGAAACAAAACCAAAACACAACTATTGTACGATACACCAAAATCATAATATCGTCCTCGAGTGTGATGTGGGACTGGCGGACAGGATCTCCAGGCGACTCCATAAATCCTTTACCTGCTACCTGGCGAAATTACCAATATACGAGGTGGTGAGTATAAAGACTCAGCGAGTAATAGACAGATAGTGCATGAGTATAGTAAAGAACTAAAGATACAAAAAAGTATACAGTCTCGTAGAGGAAATAGCAGATACTACAGTGATAATCTAATAAGTGTCCATACCTGAAGCCATATCCTAGGCTAGTAATAGAAGGTAAGTTGTAGCAAAGACCTGCTACAGTACTGCTCATATCTACATAGGTAACATGTGAGGTATATACCTAATAACCATAGGTAAGCCAGTGTCTAAACACATATCACAGGTATACATATCTCAATCTATGTCAGCAGAACAGCATAAATAAGCAACAACAGCATAAATAAGCAACAACAACATAAGTAAACAACAGTAGCAGTAGGTATAATAATAACAGCATATGCATGGATGGTCACCCCGCCCACCTCTCTGCACCACGACCCCTGTATGTTCAAGAGGTCGGATCGATGACAACTGTACCACCCAAAGGCCGCCACTACTCTCGAGTGACCGGATGGACAAGTGCATAGTAGCTGAATAGCTACATCTGCGATGGGGGTCCCTGCTGCCCGCGACTCCAACAATCACTACCCATGAGTGTGCGAGTGGGGGGGGGGGGGGGACGACAGGACAAGCGGCATGCTCCAGCTACCACTACCCATGAGTGGCCGAGCATGGGCCCAGGCCAACGACCGTCTCAACCACAAGGGGGCCAGTGTCGCCGGCAATGCATGCAATGACATGATGTGAACAATGCAACAGTCATCATATATATACAAACATAAACAGGTATGCTACATGAAGCCAGCATGCTCAGTAAGGTGTATAAATAAACAGCAACCAAAACATGTAAACATGGTATCAGGTGTCCATATATCCAATACCTAATAACTAATGTCCGATATTTGGTATCTGGTATCTGATACCTAGTAATATAGTATCTGCTAAATATCATCGATAGTAACAAGAGACTGTATAGAAACATACATGAGTAGCTCAAAGATTGAGTGGGAGTATCAAGCGCAGGAAAAATAAGAGTGGAGTCAAGATGAACATAGTAGCTATCTGAACATATAGCTCATGCACTAAGATCAATGTGATAAAGAGATACAAGAAGTACCCGCCTTTATAAGCAGGTCATGTCAATCGTCCTCAACAAGTCCAAGAAATCGCATCCAACTCGAATCCTACAAATACAGGGTATTCAACAAAACTAAGGATCTATGATCAACAAATCAACTATTAATCTCTCTAATCTGATCCAACCCTTTCCTTCACATACTTCAATTTAATCCAAGAACACATAAACTAACGATTGACTTATCCAATCAAGTTCACTACCATCAACTACTAAGCATCATGAATCAACCTCAAAACTTACCTGAATTCAAGTGGGTTGCTGATAGCTCACCATCAAAGGATGACTTTAGATCGGAAGGTTGGCCGGAGCCATGGATCGTCCACGAACAACACAGCTAGAGCTGCAATGGCTAACAACACCTACAAACATTCCAAAACAAGTCACTCCTTGGAATCCTCATTCGACATCAATTGAAATCAAAGCCGAATACCAACAATCCCAAACTTGTATCCCACAAATTCTGTTCCCTCACTGGCACAAAACTTGTCACCTTCTCCAGCAGTGATGAATCCATCCAACAACCAATCCACCTCAAGAATGTCGGTACACTGTGGTAGGGATCTGGAATCCAAGAATTTCTGATATGGTGATAACCTACAGCGACCACCAGACAAGATCAGAACAAGGAGAGGTAAGGAAACAACCATACCTTCTTGGGCCAGAAGAGGCGATAGATGGCTGAGTTAGACTTGGAGCTAGGGCACGACCAAAAGGAGCTCAGGTGCTCGGCAATCGGTAGCAGTGGATCCGAAGGAGACCACGAGATTAGGGCTCAACGATACCGATCAGTGCTAGGGTACGCCGACGGGAACTCTGTTGAGGGTGACAGTGGCGTTGCTTAAAGCTATTGCACGACCCAGCGATAGGTTCAGACAAAGCTCAGCGTCGGCAAGATCGGGAGACGGAAGTGGAGATGAGATCGAGGAGAATCAGGGCCCCTTGCTTGATTTCCGGCAAGCTCCGAGGGTCTACGGCTAAGAGAGGAAAGACGACGGCCGGATCAAAGCTTAGGAGGTCGACATCGGCCATCAGGTGGCGCGGTGGGGGCGGCGTCGTCGGACAGCGTGGTGTCGCGATGGAGAAGAGGGGCGTCGGCGCAAATAAGAGGGGAAAAGAATCGACACAGTAACACTATTTAACACTTAGGTTTTGATTAATTAAATCCTAACTTCATTCTTCAATCAACTCCCACTTATTTGGGTATTTCAAGCAGGCCTCCAACTAGCCCCACCAATTTATCCCCTTAAAATGAGTCATACAGACTCCGTTTAAATCTCAGAAAATTTCTAAAAATTCCTAAAAAATCCAATAAGATTATCTGTCAAATAAACTTATTATTTAATTATTATTTTGGTGTCGTATTTTATATCATACATCGATACTATCCTAGCTCGTTTTAGTATACAAAACTCCAAGAAAGGTTTTATACCTTTTCGACATGGAGTACCTTTATCTAAAGAGATGTGTCCTAAAATATCAAAGGAGATAGAGGAGATGAAGGTAATTCCTTATGCTTCGGTTGTAGGAAGCCTAATGTATGCAATGCTATGTACGAGACCGGATATTTGTTTTACCATGGGCATGGTTAGCAGATATCAAAGTAATCCAGGACAGGGGCATTGGACTGCTGTAAAGCATATATTAAAGTACCTGAGAAGGACTAGAGATTATATGCTGGTTTACCAGACAGATGATTTGGTCCCTGTAGGTTACACGGATTCGGATTTCCAATCAGATAGGGACAGTAGTAAGTCAACCTCGGGGTATGTGTTTACTTTTGGAGGAGGAGCCATAACATGGAGGAGTGTTAAGCAGAAATGCATTTCGGACTCCACCATGGAAGTTGAATATGTGGCAGCCTTAAAGGCAGACAAAGAAGCAGTATGGCACAAAAACTTCTTGATGGACTTAGATGTGATTCCTGGTTTGCCCAAAATTATCACAATTTATTGTGATAATAATGGTGTTGTAGCAAACTCGAAGGAACCATGAGCCCATAAGGCAAGTAAACATATTGAGCGTAAGTACCACCTGATATGAGATATCGTAAAGCGAGGAAAAGTTGTTGTCGCCAAGACTACATCAGCAGATAACCTGGCAGATCCTTTCACTAAGGCCCTTCCGGCGAGAGCTTTTGATGGGCATGTTGAGGGGATGAGAATCAGATGTATGATAGCATATATGGTAGCATAGTCTTTTAGTATTAGTGGGAGATTGTTAGGATGTATACTAAAAGTCTAGCTTTTTGTATGGACATTTATATTTTAAAATGAGAATCACTCTGGTCAAATGTTGCATATTAATGCAGTTGTCCATTTACTTTATATTGTAGATAACATGGTGTGTGGTGCCATACAGAAGATAATGTTATAAGTTTCTTATAAATTATAAATAGTATCTCACGACTGAGATGGATAGGGACAAACTATTAGAATGGTTATAGTGTAATTTGGAATTAGGTTATCTTGACTATATAATGACACTAGTACACTATGTGTGTATTGAGCAGGACCATTTCAGGTTGTTCTTTTTATACTGACTGCATAAAGAATAAAACCTCTGTTATTATGGATGTGCGTACTCTTAATTCCGATATAATAACAAACATATATACTTAGTATTTATTTTTTAATTTATCAAAGGGTGAGATTTATTTAGTTAAATCAATAGGCCCGATAATTTGGGAAATAATATTATTAATATGGTGTGTTGTTGATTATAAAAGGAAACTATGTCCTTGTAATCTAGGTTGATGATGTCCCCTTGAGGAGCTCATAAGGATTAACATGTAACCCCTGCAGATGGACTTAGTCCGACATGATAATAAGATTAAGTGGTACTACTCTTGGAGCTAGATGTTTATTAAGTGAATTGTCAGTAACTCATTTAATTAACGGACATACGATATCTTAAACATAGGGAGACTAACACACTCATGATAAGTAGGAGCCCATATTGTAATATGGGATTGGTGCGGTAGTTCAATAATAACTGTTTAGTGGTATGGGTTGTTATTGATGAACTTGAGTTGGGTGTTCGGGTCGAATATAAGAAGCTCAAGTCCATCAGGAGGCCAAAACCAATTCCTCCTCTCAGTCCCTGTTGTAGCCTCTATAAAGCCTCACATTCACCCGTTTTGGTTTTTCTTCCTACCCAAGAAAGGGGCTGACCACATCCTTGCTTGGTGCCCAAGCAAGGAGTCGGCCAAGCCTTGCTTCCTACCCAAGAAAGGGGCCGACCAAGCCTTGCTTGGTTCCTAAGCAAGGGGCCGACCAAACCAAAAGAAAAGAAAAGAAAAAGAAAAGTAAAAAGGGAGATTTTTTCTCAACAGAATTAGAGATTTTTCTTAAAAGAATTATGTTGATTCTTTCTTAGAAATTTTCTAAAAAGAATTATACTAATTCTTTCCTAAGAAATTTTTCTAAAAAGAATTATGTTATTTCTTTCCTTGAGATTTTTCTAAAAAGAATTATGTTGATTTTTTCTTAGAAATTTTCTAAAAAGAATTATACTAATTCTTTCTTAAGAAATTTTTATAAAAAGAATTATGTTAATTCTTTTCTAGAGATTTTTTCTAAACAAAAATCTCTTACATTTTCTCCTTTTTTATCTACCATAAAGGGTTATAAAAGGAGAGGAGGTTGTGCCACAAAAATCAACAATTCAATTAAGAAGTGATAAGTTTTTCTCCACAACTAAAAAACCTCTCCTTTCCCTTAAGGGTAGGGCCCATTTTTTCTTTTCTTTCCTCTAGGGCCGACACCCCACTTATTTTCTTCTTCCCTTTTCTTCCCTCTAGGGCCGAAACCCTATCTTCTCTTGGTGGCTGGAGCTTGGAGGAAAAGAAAACGAAGAGATGAAGCACCTTGGTGGCTGGCGGTTTGGAGGAGAAGAAGAAGGAGGAGGTGTTCCTTTCTTTGCATCTTTTGGTGGTAGGCGGCTTGGAAACAAAAGGGGTTCGGGTGTTATTGTCTTGGTAGATCGTCGTCCACATGACATCCAAGAAGAGGAGAGGAATATGGCAGAAGATCAAGAGGTCTTTGTCTACGAAGAAAGGTACAACTAGTTATTTTTTCGCAGCACAACTAGTTTTGTTTTCTTTGTATGGATCCTGAAATACCAACACAAGAGGCTAGCGATTTCATGTTTTCGTTTTTGTGCTTCAATTTTGTGTTTTGATCTTGTGCTTTGATTGAGATCTCTGTAGTTAAACCTAAGGTTACTGTGAGAAGTTTAAATATTCAATTTCTTTGAAAGACTTTGTCTAGGAAGTGGTGGATGATCCCATAACCAAGAAAGCCTAGTCCCTCACCAATGACTTGAGAGCCAATCCTTGAAATAAATATTTAATCAACTTCTGTAATATGGTTTAAATTCTGAAGAACACAAGGGTTGAACTTGGAGGAAAAATGTTAAGTTTCGTTTCCAATCCAAGTTTAACTTTGAAGAATGAACTTGGAGTAAAAATGTTAAGTTCCGTTTCCAATCCAAGTTTAACTTCTGAAGAGCACATGGGTTGATAGGAAACATTTTGTGCTTGTACAAATTTTTATACAGGGGAAACATAACGGTATTCCGAGTAGCACCCAACACCTATTTCATGGGGGCTTTGATCCTGGACCATCTATACCTGGTTGGATGACTTATAAGGTACATTCGGATAGGATACCGCCACTGATGTAGAAAGGTGTAAAATTACTTGCTTAACATTTATGAGATACAACTATTACTTGGTTGTATAACTTGGTGAGTACATAAGGATATAATTTGTACTGGCATAAGAAAAAGGTGAAGGTAGCTGCTTATCTTTCACGTGACAAGCCATCATGTGAAGGAAGAAGCAGACGATGATTTTTGAGATCAATGTATCATTTGGTGATTACGTTGAGGTGTTTTAAGAGTGAGTACTTCACTACCTCTTTCGGTAGTATGATGGATTATAAGGTGATGGTCAGTTGACTCCCCTAACGTTATTCCATGGGGGATCTTGACTCATGGACCGATCATGGATATCCTTGATGGTATCTAGGGATTTATGACCCGCAGTGATACAAAGGTGGTGTTAGTTGATTAACACCTAGGAAGTTGCACCTTCATTGAGTGAAAATATCATATGATGATTTACGAGGAGCAGAGCGTCGATTGATAGTTATGTCGGTTAGGTACTTCTCTACCCTTATGTGCATTGCTCCACAAAAGGATACAGAACCCTAGATGGAGAAATCATAGTATGATGTGTTATAAGACAATGGTTAGTTGACTCAACTAATATTGTCTCCATCGAGTTGCTCGTGACCTTGACCACATGATCATTTTACCAAGGTCTTGAAGTTTATAATTCAGATTGGAGTGCTCGATCTTTGTTGACATTGGTCGGAGGACATTATACGGGTATGATTATGAGATTTGTGGTGATATTCTTTGATGGGTAAACCTTTAGTCAGGAGGTTGAATGCCCCTTTGGATTTTGAATTGGCATTCCTTTATTATGGATATTTGAGTATCTAAAGGATGAGATTTGACATACACTTTGGATATTTATGGATGAAATTAGTAGAGTTTTTATACTCAACTTTTGGATTGATCGTATCTCTACCTCTTGGAGAGTTGTTGATTATCAATTAGGAAGTCAAGGGATATCCCTTGGATTCAGTAGTCATATACCTTAGGTGGGATTGTGATATATTTATACATTTTGATGGCAAAAGGTGAATACGCTCGCCCCCAACGCCCCCGCCAACCCATCCTAGGGCCAACACGGAGGAGGTAAATCACGGGTGGCTACTAGCTTTTGAAATAGTGACTAGCACATAAGGGAGGCATTTACCTCGGCTTTGCCGAGATTCGAACCTCATACCTCATGATGGCAATACCTCATGCGTTAGCCACTAGACCCATCCGAGGGGACTATATTTATGTAATACCCACTAAGTTTGTAAGATAAATATATGAATGTAGGATTTTGCCTTAGAAAAATAATAGGAAATGAGTTGAACCAAAAAGGAAATAAAAAGAAATAAAAATAGGGAGAGGTCAAGGATTGAACCTTGAACCTCTTATATTATATTTCATAGAATTAATGGGTAATAACCAGTTGGGATAGGAATAATATGTTGATAGCAAAGGAGGGAAACTTATGATAAAGATGAGAGTAAAAGCTAGCCAAAAGGAAACAAGAAAAGAGCAAGAGAAAGGCAACTTGCCTTCCTCCCTTCCTCTCCCTCTTCCTCTTTGATTTTGCCGAAATGTTTAAAGAGGAATTAAGGGGATTCATTCCCCCTTATTTCACCATGAATGATGAGGATAAATAAATAAATAAAAATAAAAATAAAATAGAAAAAAAAAGGCTAAGGGAGAAGGAAAGCAAAAAACTAAGTTTGCTACCTCTTCCCCCTTAACATAAAAGAGAATATGTAAAGGGAAAATTCTATTTTCTCTCATTTTTCTCATTCTCTCCTCTCCCTCACCGAAACCTCAGTTCCCCTCTCCTCCATTTTCGGCCCCAAGCCAAGGTTTTCTCCTAAGAAAACCTAAGATACAAGGAGGACTTAGCAAGGGAATCAAGGGAAAGGAACTAGAAGAAGAGGCTACTTCTTCTTCACCATACCTTAGATCCACAAGCGAAAAGGATGTAAGCTTTCCCCTCACCTGTGGTACAAGGCTTTTATGTGCTTTTCGGATTTTAAGAAGATTTTAAAACCAAGAAACAAGTTTGAGAAAATTCGGCCAAGAAGAGCTTTCAAAATCTAATGGTGTTTAAACTAGTCTTCACTACATGATGGATTTTTCTATACTATGTAAAGGGGTTCTTCTTCATACTTTTATACCTATATGATGCTTGATCAGAGGAGTACTGAACCCTAGAATTTCGGCCAAAAATATTCTTAAGAGGCTAGGGAAAATCTATTGTTTTACCCAACTAGTACAAGGTTCTCCCTATGAAATATTAAGGATCATGTATTAGTTTTCCTTCCTTAGAAGATATTTGAAACTAAGAGAAAACCACTCATATGATTCGGTCAAGAAAGGGTTTAGGGTTAGGAAGACCTTGAAATTTAAATAACCATGCTCATGTGATAGAATACAAAGATCTTAAAGGACTTGTATGCTTGAATATTGCTAGAATTTCATGAACTCCTTCTTAGGGTTTTTCGGCCATGATGAGATGGATGGCTTAGAAAAGCTTAAACAAAATTTTAATATGCTCAAGACCTCTGTGCTATTTAGATATGAAAGTTGGTTAATGCCCTCATGCTTAATTAGGGTGTAGAAAAATTAGTTGCATGACAAATAACATGTATGACCACAAGGGGTCCTAGCTTATTCATGAACCAATTTGTATACATGTTTCTTAGTAACTTTTGCCATGAAACTTACTTAGGTTTTTCATGCTTTAGGCCACTTAAAAACCTAGCTAAGGAATGGTAGGTTTCGGCCACGAGAAAAAAATAAGAGAAAAAGAGGAAAAGAAACCTAGAAAGCCTAAGACACAATTCATATGTATACTCATTATGCTTGTCCTTATACATGCTATGAAACTTGTATAAATTCTCATGCTTTTAGGCTATTTGAAGCAAGTTCATATTCTGTGAGTTTCGTCCAAGTAGGGTTTAAAAGACCTAGAGGCCTTAGAAATGAAACCAAATGTGTTAAAAGTACTTATTATGAAAATAGGATAATGTGTTGATTGTTTCACATGCTTGTATAATTTTTCCATGACCTAAATGAACCCTTGAATGCTTTGGTCATGAAGGAATAGATGCCCTAGAAACCCTAGGACTTAAATTAAATATGCTCATGTCACTCTACATGAAATATGATAAGTAGAAAGCCAAGGTTCAATTGCTATATGTTGTTTTATGACCTAAAATGATGCTAGGGTATGTTTCGGCCATAACTATTGTATGATGCCTTGTATGAATTTATACATAATGTTAGTCCAAGTTCACATGCTTGTATGCTTGTTTGAAGCCCTAATGAGAACTTGTTAAATTGCGGCCATGACATATGTTAAGGGCTTGAAGAACTTAGGAACTAATTCAAATGTGTCAAATGTGTTTACCTTGTTCCTTGGTAAAAATGTTATAAATATGATTTAAAGTTGTCCATGCTTTTATGTCATATGGAACCTTGTTTTACACCTTAAGGTTTCGGCCATATGAAATTAGGGACTTGAGGAACTTAGAAACTAAGTTAATCATGTTTATAATGCTTCCTATGAAAATGTTATGATAATAATTTAGGTGCCACATGCTTGGATGTTGTGTTTAACCTAAATTGAGCCCTAAAGGGTTTCGGCCACAAGGGTTTAGGAAGCTTAAAACCAAGATAAATATGATATCATGTTTCCTATGATAGGATAATCACAAGATACACCCTTATGCTTAATATGTATGCTTGTGATTTATGACTTATGATATGATATGCATGCTTTTATGATATGATGTGCTTTGTGTTAAAAATATGCATGCTATGTTATGATATGTGGTTAAATTATGCATGCTTTAATGCTATGTTGAGTGCTTAAAATATGCATGCTTTTATGATAAGCTATGTGGATAAAATATGCATGCTTTTATGATAAGCTATGTGGATAAAATATGCATGCTTGATGATATGCTTTATGCTTAAGATATGCATGTTTTTTTTATGATCTATGCCTAAGTGATGCATATTGTTATGACATGATGTATGCCTAAGTGATGCATACCTTTATGATATGATGTATGCCTCAGTGATGCATACCTTTATGACATGATGTATGCCTAAGTGAGGCATACCTTTATGATATGATGTATGCCTAAGTGATGCATACCTTTATGATATGATGTATGCCTAAGTGATGCATACTTTTATGACATGATGTATGCCTAAGTGATGCATACTTTTATGATGTGTGCCTAAGTGATGCATGCTTTTATGATACATGATATGTATGACATGTACTTTACTTTATGTGTGAGTGGCTTGTACCAAGGGTGGGCTCCATAAGCGCCCCGGGGACTAAGGACCTCGTTAGGGATGGGCTCCTAAGTGCCCCTATGACTAAGGGCCTAGTATGTTTGCCTCGTAGGGTTCAAGACTTGCTACCTTGGACCTACAAGGTTGCGCGCAATATGTAAGTGGTACATAGCCGGGATCCCCCTTATGTTGAGATTATTTTCAAGTATATATGTAAAAGAAAATGGTTTTAAAGATCATGAGACATACACATGTTTTTCGGATACATGTTTTCCAAAATCATATTGCATACACCTTATGATTATGCTATGTTTCATGATATGCTCTTGATTATGATATGCCATGATAAGGTATGATTATGTTATGTTCATGCTATACCTTATAGACATGTTCGGCCATGGAATTGTTGATGCTTGATATATAGATTTCGGCCATAGATATGATGATGCCTTGATGTACATGTTTGGCCATGGAATGATGCTTTGATATACATGTTTCGGCCATGCCTTGATATACCATAATACTTGTTTGTTATGCCATGACTAGCTATGTTTTATGCAATGCACTATGTATATGTTTCGGCCATGGTGATGCTTGATATGCTATGACTAGTTGTGATTATATTATGATGCATGATATGCTTGAATAGAATGCTATGTTATGCCATGATTAGTTGAGATTATGACTTGTTGATGCATTCTTGATTATGTGCTGATTGTTGGTTTTAGTGAGTAGGAAAGGAACTTACTGAGCCATGAGTGCTCATAGCTTACTTTCCTTGTACCACAGATAAAGGAAAAAGCTGGATGAGTTAGAGGAGCAGCAGGAGGGGCAATGAAGATGTGTGTGGTAGTGGCTAGGCAACCAAATAAATAAGAACCTGCTTAAAGTTTCTTTAAAGAACTATGCATTGGTATTTTATGACTTGTGATACCTAAACATGTGTGGCTTGACATTATGATTCCACTAGATTTGATGTTATGATTTTGATGCCATGTGATAATATAGTTCAAAAGAAATTTAAAAGAAAAGTTTTATTAAAACTATGAAAATTATTTTAAGTCTTCCGCTGTTTTAAAAAGAAAAATTTATACGTAGAGTATCGTAGCCCCGTCCCTTAGGGTAGCAGGGAGGGCGGGCGTTACAATTTATACATCTTGATAGTACACCAAGATGAGAATTTGTTACTGTAAAATTATTAGGTTTGATTGATGTTGAGGATGGTTTGAGGTTGAGGGATATTGTGAGATAAGATATTGTGATATGTGGATTTCTAATGATTTATGTAGTAAATGTTGAGTTATGTGGTTGTTTGATGATCCATTAGTGGATATTTGTTTTGATGATCTATTAGTGGATATTTATTTTGATTATCTATTAGTGGGTATTTATTTTGATGATCTATTATTTGGGTATGTCATTGATGGTGACATAGTGAGTGTCATGTGTGATATTTATGGATTTAGTGATATGTAGTTGGTGATCAGATTACAGATTCATTGTTAGGAATCTTATGGTTGAGTATGCCTTATATACGGACATTATGAGTTTTTGGTAATGTCATTTGGGCTTACCAATGCTCTAACACTATTATGGATTTGATGAACCCTCTTCCTGGAATATCTAGATCAGTTCGTTATCGTTTTCATCAACGACATTTTGATCTACTCGCGTTCCGAGGAGGAACATGCACAGCATCTTCGCATAGTCTTGGAGACTTTTTGACGACATCGTCTATATGGGAAGTTCAGCAAGTGTGCTTATTGGCCTTTAGTCAATTTTCTGGGACACGTGGGTTCTAGCAGAGGTATTTCGGTAGATCCTCAGAAGATCAAGGCTGTTACCTGCTGGGAGTAGTCGAAAATAGTTCAGGAGATCCATAGTTTCTTGGGATTGGCCAGATATTACAGACGGTTCGTTGAGGGTCTCTCTCATTGCTATGCCACTGACACGCTTGACCAGAAAAGATGTGAAGTTTACGTGGTCAGAAGCTTGCAAGACTAGCTTCCAGGAGCTGAAACGGAGATTAATGTTAGCACCAGTTCTAGTTTTGCTCTCGGGAGAGGATGGATTTGTACTCTACACCGACGATTCTCTACAGGATTTGGGCGTTGTTTTAATGCAGCACGACAGGGTAGTCTCCTATGCTTCTCATCAGTTGAAGGAGCATGAGAAGAACTACCCAGTACAAGATCTGGAGCTGGCTGCCATTATATTTAT
The DNA here is from genome assembly GCF_018446385.1 of Zingiber officinale. Classification (NCBI taxonomy): domain Eukaryota; kingdom Viridiplantae; phylum Streptophyta; class Magnoliopsida; order Zingiberales; family Zingiberaceae; genus Zingiber; species Zingiber officinale. The sequence goes on along the minus strand of NC_056005.1, from coordinate 39,391,544 downwards.
TTTGAAGATTTGGCGGCATCATCTGTATAGTATTATATTTGAGATTCTTATTAATCATAAGAGTCTCAAATACCTTTTCACCCATAAGGAACTTGATCTTCGATAGAGGAGATGGATAGAGTTCCTGAAGGATTTTGACAGTACCATTGCTACCACCCAGGGAAAGCTAATGTGGCTGCCAATGCACTTAGCTGGAAGTCCAGAGGGACTTTAGCATGCCACCGAGTTTTGGTCACGGACTTGATTTAGGGTTTCTCTGAGTTGGGCCTTGAGGTGCAGGGACATACAGAGCAGGGTATTCTTGTTACCATAGTTGCTTAGTCATCGATTAGGATGAGGATCCGGGAGGCCTAGGCCAGTGCAGTGCTTACAGTCCATTGGCAGCCAGTTAGCTTCTGGGCAACAAACAGAGTTCACCCGAGATGACGAGGGTATTATTTATTTTCGAGGTAGATTATGTGTACCTCAATCTCATCCGATTTTAGAGGAGTTACTTTAGGAGGCTCATCGCTCCCGATTTACGATCCACCCAGGCGGAACACGCATGTATCGAGATTTGAGGTATTCCTATTGGTGGAACAGCATGAAGAAAGACATCGCGGAGTTTGTAACTAGATGTCTAGTCTTTCAGCAGGTGAAGGCTGAGCACTAGAGACCCGTCGAATTACTTTAGAGGATTCCTATTCCGGAGTGGAAATGGGAGCACATCACTATGAATTTTGTGGTGAGATTGCCTAGGGCACGACGAGGCCATAACGCGATTTGGTTAGTCATTGACCGATTAACCAAATCCACACACTTCTTAGTGATTCGGAAGACCAATTCATTGGATCGATTAGCAGAGCTGTATTGTCAAGAGATCATTAGATTGCATGGTGTTCCTTCGAGGATTATATCGGATAGAGACCGACGGTTCATGTCTCGGTTCTAGCAGAGTTTGTAGCAAGCCTTGGGCACATAGCTCCGTTTCAGTATAACATTCCATCCGTAGACCGATGGACAGTCAGAGTGGACCATCCAGACATTAGAGGACTTGTTGAGATCTTGCGTTGTGGATTTCAGAGGTAGTTGGGAGGACCACCTGCCATTCGTAGAGTTCCCCTACAATAACAGCTATCATTCGGTTATCCAGATGACACCATTTGAAGCATTATATGGTAGTCCTTGTTAGACACCCACCCTCTGGGAGGAGGTTGGGGAGGCCCAGCTGCTAGGACCTCAGAGAGCTCAGTTTGAGACAGAGTTGGTGGACACTATCAGACGGAGGATGTCCGAGGCGCAGGACCATCAGAAGAGTTATGCTGATCAGAGACAGAGACCCCTAGAGTTCTCTATTGGCAACCATGTATTCTTGAGAGTCTCACCTATGAAAAAGGTGAAGAGATTTGGTCTCCGAGGTAAACTATCTCCACGATACATTGGGCCTTTCCAGATCTTGGAGAGGGTTGGAGCGGTAGCTTACCGTCTGGCACTACCACTAGCTCTGGCAGGCATTCACGATGTATTCCATGTGCCTATGCTGAGGAGATACGTATCCAACCCAACACATGTTCTGTTAGATATATCAGTTCCCATTCAGCCTGACGTTATCTACGAGAAGGTTTTGGTATGGATTTTGGACCACAGCGAGTGTTAGCTGCGGAACAAGACTATCTGGCTGGTTAAAGTCGGATGACAATATTGTTAGAGTGTATACTAAAAGCTTAGCTTTTGTAAATATTTATTTTTGAAATAAAAGAATCACATTGGTCAAATGTCTATATTTATTTGTTGAATATAGTTGCTCAATTAATTTATAAAGTAGATAACATGGTGTGTGGTGTCACACACAGAAGATCATGTTATCGGTTCTTTATAAATTATAAACAGTTGCTCACGACTAAGATGGAAAGGAACAAACCATCGGAATAGTCGTAGTGTAATTAAGTATTAGTTTATCTTGATTAATAAATTACATTGGTACACTCTAAGTGTATTGAGTAGGACCATTTTAGGTAAGTTCTTTTTGTACAGACTTAATAAAAGAACTAGACCTTAGTTATTATGGAAGTGTGTGCTCTTAATCCTAATATAATAACAAGCATATATATTTAATATTTATTTCTTTGACTTATCAAAGGGTGTGGTTTAGCTCGATAAATTAATATGCCCGATAAGTTGGAAAATGATATTACTTATAGTGTGTGTTGTTGATTATAGAAGGAATCTGTGTCCTAGTTATCTAGGTTGAGAATGTCCCCAAGAGGAGCTCATAAGGATTGTCATGTTAAACCCTGCGGGTGGACTTAGTCCGACATGACAATGAGGTTGAGTGGTACTACTCTTGGAGCTAGATATTAATTAAGTGAGTTGTCAGTAACTTACTTAATTAGTGGACATTCGTTATCTTAAACACAAGGAGACTAACACACTCATGATAAGAAGGAGCCCATAATGTAATTTGAGATTGGTGCGGTAGTGCGATAATAACTCTCTAGTGGAATGAGTTATTATCGATAAACTTGAGTTGTGTGTTCGGGGCGAACACGAGATACTCAAGCTCATCGGAAGGCCAAAACCAATTTCTCCTCTAGGTCCCTGTCGTAGTCTCATTATAGCCTCAAGTCCATCCAAATATAAGTCCATCCAAATATAAGTCCAAGAAGGGGGCCGGTCCAATGCTTGGTGACCAAGCAAGGGCCGGCCACATCCTATTCTATAGGGGTCGGCCCTATTGCTTGGTGACCAAGCTAGTAGGGGCCGGCCACAATAATTCAAACAAGGAGGGTTGTTTTGAATTTTTAAAATATTCTCTTTGTAGAAAACTATAAGTTTTAAAAGAGAGATTTTAATTTTTTAAAAACTTTCCTTATTTGAATTAGGTCACATGTTTTAATAGATAGTTTTAAAAGTTTTAAAACTTTTCTTTTTTCACCATTCTCATGGTTTAAGAAAAAAAGGAAGATAAGTTTTAAAATTTAAATTTTCTATCATCTTGTTAAAAAAAGAAATTTTAAAAGAGAAGTTTTAAATTTTAAAACTGTTGGTGCGGGAAGCATCCGATGATCGAACCGTTGTTTTGATAATGGCAAAGGAATTCATAGTTAAGGTTATGTTGTTATCTAACAAGGTTCATGGAGCTTGCAAGAAAGTCCTAGCTGCGGTTAGGCAGGTGGAAAATCCTAGGGGGTGGTAACCCTAGGTCATAGGGGGCGGTAACCCTATGTGGAAAGTCTTGGCAGGTCGAGGGCCTCAGGCAAAAGTCCTAGGGGGTGGTAACCCTAGGTGGAAAGTCCTGGTGTTGCGAACCAAGTGGGAGACTGGACGAGCCGGGAAGCGGGAGTCCAGCAGAAAGTCCGAAAGCATCGAGTGCCGAGCGAAAGTCCAGCCGATCTGGAGGATCGAGCTGGCATCAGGTAACTCTCCTGAGAGTAGTAGGTGAGGACGCGTTCCCCTCAGAGGGAACAGTAAGCGTCGGGTCGACCTAGTGTTTTCTGGTCGGAAATCCGATGTCAGACTTGGACAGTCTGGAGTCTGTCAAATTTATTTCTACATACTATCGGTTGTGCTCTAACTCTATTTTGCAGGAAACTAATACTTTTATGCAGGGTTAGGTTGGACCGGGATCGGTCGACTGAACATTGGGATCGGTCAACCGAACCCCCAAGCCAGCAGATCAAACTTTCAGAGATTGGACCAGGCTCGACCAGAGGATCGGTCGACCGAACCTTGGGATCGGTTGACCGAACCAAGGATCAGCGTCGAATGGATCAGGCTAGGTTGATCGGGTCAGAGGAGTTGATCGGTCAACCGAACAAGGGGATCGGTCGACCAAACCGAGGATGAGACTTGACCGGATCGAAGCGGAGCGAGCGGATCGGATGGGAGAAGTTCGTCTGATCGGTCGACCGAACGCAGGGATCGGTCGACCGATCTTCCTCGGGTCAAGCCTGATCCAGAAGCTTGGGGATCTGGATCAGCTTCACAGAAGCTATAAAAAGGAGCCTATGAAGCAGCCGAAAACACAACTCTCGAACAGAAGAACTTGCGATCTGGTGTGCTGCTCCGAAGCCTTCGACTACACTCTGCTGCTCTGATAATCAGCAATCACTTTCATCTTTTGTAGTTTGTCGGTATAACTTTTCTTTCAAGCTTATATTTGTACTCACCGATTTGTAAAAGAATTATGAACTTATAGTTGTTGCCCACCGAAAGCGATCAACGATCGCGGGCCTTAGAGTAGGAGTCGTCACAGGCTCTGAACCAAGTAAATCTTGGAGTCTTTGATGTGTCTGTCTTTTATTTATTTTCATTGCATTATTTGTAAGATTTCTGAAACGAAAAGTGAAAGCCACGAGTGCTATTCACCAAAAACATGGGGGCTGACCACAAAAACATGGTTTTAATTTTTTAGAACTTTCCTTTATTAACTCCTACTTTAGGAAAGAGAGCTTGTAAAATTTTATAAGAGTTTTTCTTCTTCTAAAATTTTATAAAAAATAAAATTTCTTTCCTCTTATGGGGGCCGACCACCCTTGCTTGGTGCCCAAGCAAGGTGGCCAACCATATTATAAAAAAAATAAAATAATAAAATCATCAAATTAATTTTTGGTGATTGATTCAATCAAGAGGAAAGAAAAGGAAAATAAAAAGGGAAAAGGAAAAACTAGAGGAAGATTTTAATTTTTGTAAAAATTCTTCCCTTATTTGCCTTGGGCAAGTATTATAAAAGAAGGGGTGGGGAGGCTTCATGAGACACAACTCTTATTCTCTTGCTTGGAGATCTCTTGGTGGCCGGCCCTCTCTCTTCTCCCTTTCCCTTTGCTCTCTTCTCCTTGGTGGTGGTGGTGGTCGGATTTTAGAGGAAGAGGAAGAAAGCTTTTGGGTGTTGTTCATCTTGGAGGATCGTCGCCCACACGACGTCCAAGGCGAGGTGAGGAATATGGCAGAAGATCTCGAGGTCATTAGTTTACAAAGAGAAGGTATAATTAGCAATTGTTTTCTGCATCATGCTAGTTATTTCTTTTTGTAAGAATTCCAAACACAAGAGGCATTAGATCTAGTTTTTCGAATAAGTTTTTCGAGTTTGTGTTTTCTTCCTTTTCGAATTTTTGATTCGATTGTTATTTTTGGTTAACCTAGAGTTATTTAAGGAAATTAAATATTAACTTTCCTTAAAAGGCTTTGTCTAGGCGGTGGTGGTTGCTCCCATATCCAAGAAGGTCATGTGCCTCGCCATGCAGTCCTGGAAGCTAATTTTGGAAATTAATATTTAATGGAATTAATAACATAGGTGGATTTGAATCAATAGTGTTAAGTTCCGCTTGCAATTCAAATCTAAACCATTAAGAACAGATAAGTTAAATTTGAAATCAATGATGTTAAGTTCCATCTGTGATTCCTAATTTAACTTCTAAAGAACACAATAGGTTATTTAAGGAAAGGTTCGACACTTGTACAAAAAATTTTTGTACAGTGGAACTAGTACGTTTTCCTAGGACTAACCAACAAGTATCATTCTGACGAGGAGGCGAGCTCGAGGATACGATCCGAGCTCGATACCCCCATCTTTTTACATGAGATTTGTGGGTTAGAGTTCCGTTCAGCATCTATACTGTTTATCTATTGTTAGTACTTGCTGATGGTAAATAACGTAAATTTGGAGTCCAAATTTTTATTAGTGAAAGAGGATGTAAAATACTGTAACAAAATAATAATAAATAATAAGATTTAATGGACGAATAACCTTATCGAAATTTTTAGAAATTTTCTGGGAATTTTCGGAGCTCGTATGACGTATTTTGAAGGGATGAATTTATAGGCTTGGGAAAAGCCTGTTCGGAATACCTAAAAAATGGGAGTTGATTGAGGAATAAACTTACGTTTTGATTGGCCTAAACCTAAGTTCATATTATAAAAAAACTCTAATCTCCTCTCCCTCACGCAGACTTCTCTTCCTCTCTTCACCGTGCCCTAACCTTCTCCTTCGTCACCCTTTCCTCTCCCTTCTCCTCTCTCGCGATGCCAAGCCATCGCCGACCCTCACCCTTCTTCTCCACCGTGACTTCGCTTCCTCTGCACCCGATCCCTCTTCGTCACCGGCACAGCTCCATCCCGCCCTTCATCGAAGCCACCACCAGTCAGTCGTTGTTTGCCCTTCCGACCCATGCCCTAGTTTCTTATCATGGCCACGACCATTCACTCTCGCGAGCCCTGATCGCCCGATGACTAGGGTTGTAAACAAGATGAGCTGAGCTTTAGGGTGTTCAAGCTTGTTTGATAAGGTAACCAAGCCGAGCCGAGCCGAGCTTAAAATGAACCAAGCTTTTGAAATGAGTGTTCAAGCTTGGCTTGGTTTATTTTTTATGAGCTTGAGCTTGTTTGAAGCTTGGCTTGAGCTTGGTTCGTTTAGGTCTTATCAAACTCTCAATTCAAGCTTGGCTTGAGCTTGGCTTGAGCTTGGTTCGAGCTTGGTTTGTTTAGAGGTTACCAAGCTCTCAATTCAATCTTGTTTGATTGTTTGAAACTTTTAGTTGTTTGATTGGTTTTTAAGCTTGATAATTTAAATTTATTTATTTATTTTATTTTATTTTATTATTTATTTAGCATATTGAAAAGAGTTTTATTAATGAATATGGTTCGTGAACATTGTTCACGAACGTTGTTTATGAACATTGTTCACGAACGTTGTTCATTAACATTGTTCACAAACGTTAACGAGATGAACAAATATGTGTTCAAGCTTGTTTATTTAACTTAACAAGCTATTCAAGCTTGTTTGTTTAATTAATCTTATGTATATTGAACGAACATAAACAAGCTCTTAAGAAGCCGAACACCAAGCTTGTTCATGAACGCTTGGTTCATTTACAACCCTACAGATGACCGTTTGACTGTTGACACCACCACCAGAACGCGCCAGTGACACTTGATCCATCCATCGACGGTGTAGAGCCACTGTCGCCCCCTTCCTCTTACGATTTTCGCAATTGCATCCTCATTGCTGATTGTCCTTTTGGGCCACGAGCCAGAGGCTCCAAGCTCCACATCGCCGCCGACCTCAACTCTGCTACGTCTCATCACTGGTGTGGATCTGTTGCCTCTCTTCTTTGCCTCGGCGCAGCACCACAGCAGCCACCATTTGAGTGAGAGTCACTGATCACCATGAATTGTTGATGAACCATGAATTGCCTCTCTGCTTTGTTGGTCTATGATCTATGCTGATTAAGGGCAGTTTGATTTGGAGGGTGGCACCTACACCTAGCTCTGATCATTGCTGTGACACCATTCTCTTATTGGATCTTTGGGGGGGGGGGGGGGGGAGTTTTACTCCTATTGCCATGGCAATTGGAATTTCTTTGTCAAGCAGTGAATCAGATTTGGGTAAGTTGAGAAGGTAATTTCGTATATGAACTAGATTTGATTTTTTAGTTGTGAAATGGTTAGGGTGACCTAATTCTATTTAGTTATGATCGGTTGCTTGAATGGATTTGGGTTTGAGTGTGATTATCATGTGGATGGATTGCCATTGAGGAGTACATATTATTAGGTTGATATCATGATTAGTGGTGAGTGGTTGGCATTGATCTATATTTAGTTTAAACATTTGGATTGTGGAATGGTTAGTGATATGAGTTTGGTTTATTAGGTGATGATGGTGATTGGTTAATTGATTATATTGCATTGGATGGATTAATGGATGGATTTGCATGAGTTTTGGATATATGCATGTATAAACCTAATCTAATTAGGTTGTGGAATGGTTATAGTTAATTAAGGAGACTAAGCCTAATTTAAGAGGTTAAACAAGCTTAACTCTGGTTTTGGTGGTTAATCGAGGGTCATATTCGATTTGTAGTTACCCTAGATAGGTTTAAAGATTTGATTTAGATATTTAATTTATATGTAATTAGCTAAATCTATACATCATGGATTTGCAGGACTTTGATTCGAGACGAGTATCTTGACGTGGAGATAATTCAGGACGATTTATATTTAAGGCGAGTACCTTTGAGTTATCTCTTTTGATATTGTCATTTTGATATGCGTAGTAGGTTATATCAAGTAGTAATGATTATGATTATATATGTCTTAGTATGTCACTACTTGATATCTGTAGTATGCCTTTATTCTTGTCTATTCTGCATTATTGCTTATGTTCTCTTGATTCTTGCATTGTGTACTTACGTAATGACATACAATGCATTACCGGATACATGACTAGCTACTAGATATACTTGACATGTGTACCTAGTTTATTACTTGTCATACGTACCTTGGTTTATTACTTGACATGTGTACCTAGTTTATTACCTGTCATGTGTACCTTGGTTTATTACTTGACATGTGTACCTAGATTTATGGTACCTAGGTCATTGTTATGGACTTGGTTTTCCTTTTGGTACACATTATGTGAAGGTTGGTATTTTCAGGAATTACATGCTTTAGTGTCATGCACCATTTTTGCATGATTATATGCTGAGTGATTGTCGGCTCCATTGTTGTTGGGCACATCGCCAGTTACATAATCTGTACACACAATCACTCATGGGTTAGTGATATATCAGGCAGGGTGTGTGCAGTCTTTACTCTATCAGGGCTCCGCTGGTCCGCTCATGGGTAGTGATGACTGCAACGTGGTAGCGGGCAGGGATCCCTCCTCTTGACTATGACACAGGGAGATGAGAACTTAGGCTCCCCCACTATGTTTGGGGTAGGAGGATAGGTGTACTTTGACAGTATCCTGCCCACTCGGTCACTCAGGAGTAGTGATGGCAGAGTGCACAGTTATCATGGTCGTACCCACTCGGTCTCACCATCGTGTATGAGATGGCTGAGTGGCGTCAGGGGTGCTCATGTCATTTACATCATATGCATTGATTGCATTTATTACTTGTGATTGTTGCTTTTTTGTATGCTGCATTTTGGTGGTTGCATATGATTGACATGCATATAGGAGACATGATGTATTTGGTATGATGACCCTACACCTGGTGGTATGGTTCATACCCTTACGTTCGGATAGGAGGTCCTGGTGAGTACGGTTTCTTCTATTGTTCAGTTTTACATTACTTGTTATTGATCAGGAGACTGTACTATATGATTATTACTGATAGTTATATTTTACTATGCATGTCTGTCAATACCTACTGAGTATGTTATACTCACTACCCCTTATTTTTCCTATTGTTTTCAGGTTAGCACATAGATCTGTCATGTCGCTTGGAGTATCCTATCTACCAATCCCACGTCACATCCGAGGACTATTTCCGGTTTTACCTCTACTTTATTTGTCTTATGTTTTTGGTGGACTTGGTGTTGTATAAATTCGACTTTGTTTTTTCTTGGAGTTTGCTATTTGGAGTTGTAATTGTTTTGTTGTGCTTGTGTAAGGCCAGCCGGCTAGCAATTTTTGTTTGTAGTTTGTGTGGGGTTTCTTTCATTTTTCGCTATGTTTGATTTTAGTACAACCGAGTGGGTTGTTAATATATATAACTGCGTGGTTGTGATATTTTGTTCCAGCCGAGTAGGCTGAGTATATAACTGCGTGGTTGTGTATATTTCAGCCGTGTGGGCTGATGTATAGTTTGTGGATGTATATATGATTCAGATTGTCACCGGTATAGGGGAGATGCTGCCGGGTTTTTCCTCTGGCAGGGACTCCTCTGGGCATGACAAAGAATGTTGGGCTGATGGACCGCTCACTGTGAGTGCTTTCTAATTTATCCTAGTGGCCGATGAGACACTTCCGTAAGGTAAAGCCGGTCACCCCAAGATTAGTTGGCATAAACTGGATATAAGATGTCAACTATAAAAGGGTCTTCTATAGAAACCGTAGGATGCCCATCCAGTCTCCCAAGTATCCATGGTTTGATTCCCAGTTACGACACACTGTAGGGTATTTTCCTCTATTGAGATGACAAATCTAAGATGTTGGACTATTGAGTCACCCTTTGCGAGCACTTCTAGATTTATCCTGATAGCCGATAGAAATTTTCGTGGGACTAGACCGGTCATCCCCAAGATTAGTTTGTCCGAAGGACTGGATATTGGTGCTAGCTAAAAAACAAGGTCTTATATAAATTTGAAAGTAGATACAAAATTCCATAAATTTTTAAAAGGGAAAACAAAATCGATGCAAGAAAATCTGAGCTTTGAGAGGTCATAATTTTTAATTTTGATTGAGTCACAAGGCATATAATATATCAAATCAAAACTCATTCAGGGATCTACAATTGGTTATCAGGTGGAACCCATAATGGCTCAGTCTTAGGCCCAAAAAATATCATTTATGTAGGGTCCCTAAACAAAATGAAGCATTACAAACAAGTGGAAAAGGAACCTCCAAAGATCCCTACGGATTCTAACTTCATTGTTGGTGTAAAAATGTTACCTCTTGATATGTAAAACCTTTTATGGATCTGGAGAGTGATGTTGATCTTAGTGTGATCAATATGTTCACGCCTCTATAGTATCCACATGAGAGCAATCATCGTCCGTCTCACGAGCACATTTGGAGAATCATGAGACCCACGATGTAGTGCTAACTGCTATGTAAAGTTGAGATCGAACCCTAAATTTTAGGGTTGATATGATCTTATCAAATAAGATTGTGTTCCAAATAAAAATAAACTCAATCTTTGAGTTTCATCTAATAAGTTATTTTCTTTTAATTTTATTTTTCCATGCATATCCAAAATGCAAACGAAAATAAAAATATGGATATAAAAAATCGTGGGCTTTATTTGGTTTGGGCTTATTTAAAAAATACAAACAAATATTAGATTAACCATTAATCCAACATTAAGATCTAATTAGATCATCCTAGTAATCTAGTAAAATCCAATTAAATAAACTCATTAATCTAAAAAGTTTAAGATCCAAAATAAATTTAAGACTTAAAATTTAGACCCACTTTATTTTTGGCATACTAAAATAAAACTCCAAAATTTATGTACTCTCTTTGTGTGATCCAATAGGTTCTTATAACATTAGCAGTGACTCCAAAATCACATTTTTCAGACATAAGTGATGAGTGACATATAACAATGCATCATGGATACCCAAGTGACAAGAATGTTGTAAATTCAGCCTAACTTGTCTATGACTATTTTATTATATAACTTAGTCCTTTTGTTGATGATATCTAGATTAATTTATGAGGGATAGATCGTGTTATGATGTCATCAATATATGTGTTTTTTGATCATTAAGTAGACTTACTTAACCAAATAAGCTCAATATTTCATACTAACTTATTTGAGTATGACCATGTATTTTAGCAGTTCTACTTAATCAAGAGACTCAAAGATATCATTTTTGTTATATGGAAAGATAACTTTCATCTACATCACTCACATCCCTCTACATAACTTATTACATACCAGTGAATGACTTTATAATCAATCTTATTACATGTGATGTTTGTTGATACTAAAGTACATAACTTCTTATGTAAGAAATTATAGTGACTTCAAGTCAAAAGACTATTTATACTAATAATCATTATGAGAATATTTATGACATTTATATACCAATCCATAAAACATTATCATGGCAGGTCAATTTAGTATATATTGTCTCATATATACCCATATGTTAACTTGATATCTTATATCCATGACTTGTAAAATTAAGTTGTCAGTTAACCTATATGTTAGTCTCAATACGTTAATATTGCTTTTGTATATTAATACTTGACTAGTTATAATTGAAAGTAGTGTTCTATATATATCTATAGTCTTCACAATTAATTCAAATAATTGATATGCTATAGAAAAGAACCTACCATCTAGGGTATTATTATATTTAATCAAGTTTGCACATAATTAAATAAAATATAATAAATGCAAATGTTGTCTTTTATTAAAATATGATACAATAGTCTTATATCAATCATATCATGATTGACTCTTAAGGGTGACAGTAATAGTTTAAAGTCTTTTTGGTGGCTCCAAATATTATTTTTTTCTATTAGGGTGGGTCTATTTAAACAATTATTTAGTTGATGTTAGGGAAAGATTTTGTATTTTGAATCAATTTATTTTGATTATACCTAAAGATAGTTTCTTGTTTCTTTTATAAAATCCCTCTGTGAAGACTAGCCTCCATAATAATTGTTATTTTGTCTGATGTTAGCTAGTATCAAAGTACATCATATCTAATAAAAGGTCATTGTAGTCATGGTCATGGTCACAATAGATAGGCTCCGATTGAGCTTAGCCCAACACCATTATCATAGTGTTCAGGATGTGATGATTGAAGATTTACAGAGGTAAGATGCAGTATTAACCTAGTGTCTGGCAATGCAAGATTTTGAATATCGTGAGATCATTGATCATGATTCTGAGTCCATGTTTGAGAATTCATATCACAATCATGCTAGATTCCAAGAATGTCATGGTTGAGTGGAATGATATGGAGACCTCAATTTTTGAGTTGATCTGCTCGAGTTTTTTGGTACATTACAAGTAGAGGGATTTGTTGATTAGATTAACAAAGTGAAGATAATTTTTTATTATAATGAAGCGCCCGATTGTGTGAAAGTGAAATTGATTGTTCAAACTCAAAAGTCGAGCATCAACGTGGTGGAAGCAGTTGCGACGATCAAGAGTCAAACAAGGAAAAGCTAAGATGATTGATTAGGAGAAGATGAAAAATAAGATGAAGAGTCACTTTTATCCCTTCGGTTACACTCAAACTTTATTTCAACGACTTCATACATTGAGATAGGGTGCAAGATCGGTCAATGATTAAACATAGGAGTTTTACCAGTTGATTATCCAAAATGATCTATCTAAGATAGAGGAGCAAATGGTGGCATGATATTTAAGGGGTTGTGCTAGTCCTTGCAAAATGTCCTTAATCTTCATTCATTATGGATGGTTTCAAAGGCTACCAGAGTGCCTTGGCTATTGAAAAATAGCAGAATATGAAACTAGTGATTAGGGGCGGCCAAAATAGTCAGGTAGTTTGCTCTCAAGATTCACATCCTATCCAGCAACTACCATAGGTTAATTCTAATCCTGCTAATAAGTGTTTTTGTTGTGGTGAATAGGGTCAGAGGGAAACCTATTGTAGGAAATTAACTAATCAAAAGGACAAAAAATTATTGATTAAGAAATACATGGAAAACGAGACTGAGGAGATTAGAAAGCCAATGTATGATGATGATAAAGTTGAGGAGGTGCTTTATGATAATGGTCATGAAAGTTTAGTTGTTCGTAAGAGTTTATTGACTCCTAAGGATGATTCAGGGGATAATTGGTTAAAAATTAATATTTTCCACAAAACCTGTATAGTTATAGATAAAGTTTGTAAAATGATTATTGACAATAACAATTGTGAGAATGTTGTGTCGGCAGTTCAATCAGGAAAGTCCTAGTAAGACAAGGCAAGTGAAAGTCCTAGTGAGACTAAGCAAAGAAGCCTTAGTAGATCAAGAACATCAGGCAAGAAGGACTTGATGGGTCAATGAGGGTCGAAGGTCAAGTCAGGAAGTCCTCATGTTCTAGTGATCGGATGTTGAGCAAAGGAAGCCCAAATGAGTCTAGAAGACTAAGGTTTGGCTAACAATAAGTTGAGGTAAGTTCCTGAAGTGGAGTGGTTCTTCCAAAAGTAAGAACGGATAAGGACGAGTCCTCCTTAAGGACATCCCTAGATGTCAATCTGATTAAGGGATTCACTCAAATTTCAAAATTGAAATTCGACAATCAGGCAGCTGTCAGAACTTAAATTTCATAATTTGTATATATATTGTGCTAACTTATTTTTACAGGATTGGTAGACTGAACAAGATTGATAGACCAAACGGTTGGATTGGTAGACCAAACGTTGATGTGTTAGCCAAGTTCTTTAGTCACTAAAAAAAAAAGCTAATTTAATGATGAATTTTAGCGCCAAAAAAATTTGTCACTAATCAGCAATGATATTTGCAACGAAAACAATAATCATCACTAATTAGCACTGAAATTTGTGACAAGGATAATTTATCCCTAAATTAGCAATACAATTATTTCATCACAAAATTCATCCCTAAGATTATATTTGTCGTAAAAATCATTACCAATTTAATGATTTTTTGGCCACCTTAGAACTAGGCCGGATCTTAAATTTGGAATGAATTTATGATTCATAGCCAATTTGGGGACATATTCAACATTCATCTCCAATTTTTGGATGAATTTAGGATTCATCGCAAATCAAGATGCTCAAGAAAGTCATATTAACCCCTAATCGATTGGTCTAAGATAATCAATTGCCCAATCGATTCTAAGTCATTCTGTGATCCCACATAATCCAAATAAGGCATACCAATTGATTGTTGTAATTGATTGGTCGTATTGCTATGAATCCCATATTCATCCCAAAATTGGTGACAAATTCAAGATTCATCACCAATTTTGTTATGAATTCTAGATTCGTTGCTAATTTTGGGATAAAATCTGGATTCGTCGTCAATTTTGGGATAAATTGAGATTCATCGCAAATCGAGATGCTCAAGAAAGTCACAAATTTACCCCTAATCGATTAGGCAATCGATTGGTTTAAGCCAATTTATTGCCCAATCGATTGGTCTAAGCTAATCAGTTGGTCAATCGATTCTGGGTCATTCTGTAATTCTATAGAATTTGAATAAGGCATACAAATCAATTTCACTAATTGATTGGTCTTTTTATGATAAATCTCGTATTCGTCCCAAATTAGTGATGAATTAAGAATTTTTCGTCAAATTGGCAATGAATGCTTGATTTGTTACTAATTTGGTGGCAAATCCATAATTCGTCACCGATTTGGCAACAAATTGAAATGTTCACCAAAGACCCTAATTTAATAACTTATCCCGACCTCCTCTCCAAATCTCCTCGATCCCTCCCCAACTTTCCAATTCTCCAACTCCCCCTAATCCAGTGACATCGACGGCGATGACATGAAATTGGAGAGGTACGACAATAAGCTTCCTCCACTCTCCTTTCCCCTCCCCATTCCTCTGTGACAATGACAATGACTTTCGCTGAGACCGGCTAGCTGGCTGCTGAGGTCGGTAGGCCACTAAAGTCGGCAAGCCATGTGACCGACTAGCCGGTGATGTAGTCGGCTAGTCGCCGTTGTGGATGGCAGGCCGTTGAGACCTTGAATTTATTTTTTCATAAATAAGTGTTGGATTAATCTGTATTGTAATTTTGGGCATCCATTTCTTGTGGTCAGACTTGCATAGATTAATATCTTGTTTGTCCACCCTTATATTTGATTGTTGACTTCATAATGTTGTTTGTGCTTGTCTCATTTTAGCGTGAGCTGAGTGTCTTTAGAGACACTTTTGTGCAGGTCTCACATGTTTTATGTATATTTACTTGTTAGTTTTTGTTCATCCATTGAAATCCAATTTGTATCATTGTGTTTAAGATAGATAATTTTTTCTAGAATGTTTTGTATCCTCTTGCTTCGCTAGGAGATAAATTTTCACTGCACGGTGTGTGATGAAAATAGAAAAAATTTAGAAAGAAATAAGTTTGATGTATAAAAAGAACTTACCTGAATGTCGTGGTTTAACTGATGAGTTAGAATAATTTTTGGATTTTGTTTGTAGTAATGTTGAGTATATGGATAGGCATAAGATAAGGTGTCCATGTAGGAAGTGTCACAATAGTAAATTTGTATAGCCTGACAAAGTTGGAGAACATTTCGTAGATTTGATTTTATCCCAAATTACTATAATTGAACATGTCATGGTGAATCATTCATATCTTATGAGGATTATGAATGAAATATATAAGTCTCAGTTAGTGGGGATCAAAGTTATTGTAATCAATTAAATTCATATAAAAGGATAGTAATTGATGCAGTGGGTTAAAATTTCATTCCCGAATCGAGTGGTACAAGTTCTAGTTGTCCTCCAATAGTTGAATAAATCTTTACTACTTATACATCACCATTGGAGGATGTAAAAGTACTAGGTATTGATCAAGCATATCTCCAATTTCAAGAATTGTTGAGTGCTACAGATGAGCCATTGTGGGATGGTTGTGACAAACACACTAAATTATCTCTCATCGCAAGACTATTGAATATCAAGGTAGAGCATAATGTGTCAAAAGATTATTTTAATAATTTTGTTCAAGTTATTGGAGAGGCATTACCACGTGATCACATACTGCCCAATGATTTTCACAATATAAAAAAACTTATTAAAGAATTAGGTCTTTCGGTGGAAATAATTAATGTTTATAGAGATGGTTGTATGCTCTATTGGAGAGATGATGAAGATGCAGATGTTTGTAAATTATGTAATCAAGCTAGATACAAGAGCACTAGAAGGAGTCAACAACGATGCAAATCATATAGTTAGTTATTTTATTTACCTTTAACTCCTAGGCTACAAAGGCTTTATACATCAAAGAACACTGTTGAACACATGACTTAGCATGCAAATGATCAAATAGGTGAGGGGCTAGTGTGTCATCCATCAGATGCAAAGGAGTGACAAAATTTTGATAGAACATATCTTCATTTTGTGAAGGAGACTCAAAATATTAGGTTAGGCCTCTATGCTGATGGATTTTCTTCATTTGGAAAATCAGGAAGAAATTATTCTTGGTGGCCAGTTATCTTAACTCTGTATAATCTTCTACCTAGGATGTGCATGAAAACATCCTATATATTTTTAATATTAGTGTGCCTAGGCCATAAAATCTAAAGAAGTTAATAGATATTTATATGCAACCACTGATTGTAGAGCTAAAATGACTATGGATAAAGGTTTCCTTGCATACGATGTTCATACTAATAAGATGCTTGTAATGAAGGTTGCTCCTCTTTGGATCATAAATAACTTTCTAGCTTATGGTATGCTATCGGGTTGGAGTACCACTAGGATCTTTGGATGCCTAATATGTATGTGGAGATAAAAGTAAATCATATTGAAACATGGGAAGAAGTCGAGTTATTTTGATTGTCATGGATAATTTTTACTACTAAATTATAATTTCAAAAGAAATAAAGATAAATTCACTAAAAATATAATTAAAAGAATACCTTCTCCAATGAGATTAACAGGTTGACTGATTTGGTATAGAGTGCTTAACATTCAATCTATTATTGAAGAGTTACATGCTACAACATATAAATATGAAAGTATATATAAACGAACTAAATGAAGTATATTATGGAATTTATCATATTAATTTAGTCATTTGATTCATTATAATATCGATGTAATACATATTAAGAAGAATATTTTTGATAATCTGATAAATACAGTGATGAATATCACCAAAAAATAAAAGACAATCTGAATGCAAGAAAACTAAATTACCAAAATAACCTAATCGAATTTAAAATTTGATCTGTCAGACCAATTTTGCCAATTTAACCAAATTTTGCTCAGCCCTAAGTGTACGGTGAGAGGGTATTACAAAAATAAGTGTGCTAATCATAAGATTCGGATGAACCAATGTTAGAAACCCTAGAAATAAAGAGCACATCGTGTGCTTTAAGTGCAAGTGATCTTACCATTATAAGAATAAATGCCCGAAGTAGAAGAAGAAAGAGTTTATGGAATTAGAGGTTGCAAAAAGGTTAGTAAATTTACAATTTAAGAAAATGTTCCCAGTACAATGCATGATAAATTAGTTTCATCATTTTTTTTGCAAAAAATTAAATAATTTACTTGTTAAGAATAATTTGATTTTAATTAATAATTCAAAATTAAGTAATAATTTAATTAATAAAAATAATTCTAATTAAAATAATTCAATCATTAATAATTTAGAATTAATTAATAATAAATTAAATCAAGAAAATGACTAAGTTAATAGATTAGTTGAAATTAATCACAATCTTAATATAAAAAATATTTATTATATCAAGATAAATATAAATCAAATAATTCAAATTTAATTGAATTAAATAATTAAAAATTAAATAACAAACTAATTAATCAAGATAATCCTAAAAATAATTTGATTAATTCTAACTTTAAAATTTTAAATAATATAGATTTAAATAATAAATTAATTAATCAAGATAATCCGAAATATAATTTGAACAATTTTAACCTTAAAAATTTAAATAATTCAAAATTAAATAATTACTTAATCAAGAAAGTCAAACATTAAAGATTCAAAATTTTAAATTTAAAAAATAAAACTAGACCAATACAAATGATAAATCAACAAATACAAATCTTAAAAAGAAAAAAAAAATCAAATCTTAATTAATCCTAAATTAAATTTTATAAATTTATAAATAAAATCACAAATCTTAAAAATACAAATTAAAAAAATAAATTTTGAAATTCTAAAAGATAAATCAAATTTTAATTATAAATTAAAATTTATTAATTCAAAAGAACAAATTTCAAATTAGATAAATTCTAATCTTAAAATTAAAAATCCTATAAATTTGAAATTAAATCCATAAAATTCAAAATTAAATCTTAAAAATGTTGGGGTTGTAAGGTTGTAAATATAGTTTCATATTGAAAATATATGGAAAAAATCATGGGTTTATAAGAGAAAAGATATCTTCATTGGCATGAGACCTTTTGGGTAGAATTCAAGAGTAAAATAATGAGGGTTTAAGTCCAAAGTGGACAATATCACACTTGTCATCTACCTGCATACTAGTAAATAATTACTTTATGTGTATTTCTGTCATGTCATGTTATTCATGCTAGCCTTTTAATACTTGATTAATCATAGAATGGCTAGATAGGTTAAGGGTTATTTGACTCCTGGCAACCTAGTATTAGGACATGACGAGATGATTGAACATTTGAAAGACTTAGTCTAAATGTGTTTGGGTAGGATAAGAAATATCCAGCTTGGTTCACTTAGCTAAAAGTAACTGGTTGAAGTTGTAACAACCCAAATTTCTTCATTTCAGGTTCTAATAGTGGTTAAAAATATTTAGAAATGTCTTAGAAATATTTTAGAGATTTTTAGAGTATTTTTATGTAATTTTTGGAGTTCATTTGGTATTTTTACCAAAAGGGAGAAGTTTCAAAAAAAATAAATAGGTTCGGCCGAGGTTCGAACCCGCGACCTCTGACCCAACCCGAAACTTAAGCGAATCCGACTAACCAAGTGCCCAAGTGGGCGTTGTTGATTAAGGAAGGAGCGGATTTTATTTAAGTAGTAGTTGGTAACAGGATATTGGAGTTATAAAGAGAGGACTTAGGTATTTACCGTAACCTAATTACCTCACCTCTCCTTCCTCGCGTGCGACGGCGGCTCGGGCGACGACGAAGACAAACCTAGGGCACGGCTCCAGCGGCCGGCCAAGGCTCGATCCGAAGGGTTTCTTCACCGAATTGAGATCCTCTTGTCAAGGAGAGTCCGTGGGCACGAAGAAGAAGCCGGAATCTTGAGCTATCCGAAACCCTAGAAGTTCTCTTCTCGGTTGTGAGTCCAAGAAACCAAAGTAAGTTGCTTCTCACCTGCGGTAGGAGTAGCTTCAGATCTTGTTCTCCTTGAATTCGAAGTATGTTTTAAGATTTTTAGTCTTGAGATTTCTACCGTGGATTTCAAAGGAAGAAAGTAGTTAGATTAAGCATGTAGGTTTGTGTTTTGTAGATTCCTACAGAATAGTTATGATTGGGTTTGGTTTTCCTTGCCGTGGTGTTGAGCATGAAGTATGGTTATATTCGGGTTGTGACCTTGCTGTGCAATTGTGTTTGTGACCTTGTTGTGCAAATCGGGTTTGTGACCTTGCTGTGCAAATCAGATTGGTGCTAGGAAAAGGGGCATGAACAATTCCTTTGAAGCTTGCTGTACAGATTTGGGATTTGTGCCATGCATTGGGTGTGAATAACCTTAATTTGGGAGTTCTGTTGGATTTTAGTGGCTTTGATAGATCCTTTGGATATCAGTTGATTAACATGTTATTAGACCCCTTGTGTTATTAGACCTTTTGTTATCAGTTTTTATATAAGCAGTTTTTAGATTGGCATGTTGTTTAGCAGTTCAGGTTGTGTAGTAAATTTTGTTATACTTGCAGTTTTAGATCCAGTGTTTCATTCCTTTAAATATGCAGTTCTAATCCCTTTGTTGCTGTGTATTCGGCGTGGGTATCCATTTAGTAAGAACAACCCTTATAATTAGCCTTTCAAACTTAGATTTCCTTGTTACCATGAGCATGATCGGATTTATATGTAGCCTTGAAGTTTTAGTTTAATATTTGCTAAGAAAAAGGGGCACGAACAGCCCCATTCCCCTTGTGTTTGCAGCAAGCATGAACAGCTCTATTGGAGCTTAGAACAACCCCCTTTGGTGCTCATTCCAGTCAAGGTTTCTTTGTGTTCGCTGCAGAAACGAACAGCTCTGTTTTGAGTTTAGAACATCCCTTTCAATTTGCAATTTTAGTAAGTACAGATTCAATTTTTAGTTAGTTTTGTTTGCTGCTGTACAGAACCTGAACTTCCCTCTTATTCCGAATATATAGATAGATTTCTTGCTGATTAAACTAAATTGTTGTATGAATAGTTTCTTACCATGTTTTCGGACTTTTGTACATATGCATTTATGGGTAATTATAAGCAAGAAAGGACCAAGGTCTTAATTTGATCCCAAGTTCCAGAAGTTAAGGATCAAAGGCATGCTTAGTGCTTGAAGAAATGCCCAGGCATTATATATTAGAAGTAATAAAAGATAACAAGTATTTTATTTTTGAGAGGCTAGTACCCGACTCCCGAGGTTGTTGTTAAACAAATCCAGGTGACCGTTTCCAAGGTCTCGACCCTCGTAAGACCAAGGTCTTTACCCTCGTAGGACTGGTGTCTTGCAACATCAGTTTCTATTAGGGTGCGCGCATTGGTACTAAGCCTGGGCCCAAGAGAAATGTTTATTATTATTTTCAAGTATAAGATTATAAGTTTTTGGAACAAATGAAACGAGCTTCACTTATGTTTAGAGTTAGCAAGTTTAGTTCCTTTTAATTCGAAGCTTGCAGTATTAGTTTTATTTGTTTCCTGATTAGTTTATTGAGCATGATTAGCCTTGTCTTCCAGCATGCAGTTTTATTCTTGTATATCATGAGTATGCAAATTTTAGTGCTTTGCTATCAGATGAGCATGAGTAGTTTTCTTCTTACAGAATCAGTTTTTAGCATTGTTGTATTTATATGCACATTCGAGTTTTTGTGAGTTAGACAGCGCTTACTAAGCATTTGCTTATAGTTTGTATTTCCTCTTACTGCAAATAAAGGAAAGGAAAAGCTATAGCAAAGGAAGGCGACAAAGTGGTGTTCGATGATGTGTGATGCCAGGACTATGGGAGAGACTTGGGGAATTATTAAGTTTCCGTGTTTTAGTCGTTAAGAAACATTTGAGATTATTCTTGTTTTGGTTCGCATGTTAAGATGAGTTCTGTTTAGTAAGTAGATACTTTTGTGTTTGCATTGAGATATAGTTTCATATGTTTCTACTATTATGGGTTATATGTGCATGTTCTGAATTTTGGAGTATTGTATTGTATTTTAGTCCTGCCGAACAACATATACTCTGCCGAAATTTTAAGTTTTCTGGAAAAAATTAAGTACAGTTTGTTACACTAGTTAAGTAAGAGTTTATAGTAGTTATGTAACGGACACCTTTAGAGAGTAGTGAGAAGGGTGGTCATCACAGGTTGGTATCAGAGCTGTCCCCATTCTCCAGCATCATACATCAGCACCAGCCTTGTCGTCGTCAAGTAAGAAAGTGCTTAAGTTTATTTCTTTTATGCTTTTCCTTATTATGTGCAGTATAGAGTATTTGCTTATATGTGTTTAAGTAAGATAAAAGTTCATGGAAAAATACCCTATCAGTATTTTGAGTTTAAGAAAAGTATAAGAAAGATAAAGAAAAGAAAGAAAAAGGCCAAGACCTTAAGTAGATCCCAAAGTCAAGACTTTAGGGATTTTGACACACAAGGTGTTTGTTAAAATGACATGGTATTTAAAGAAGAAGTAATTAAGATATTTTACTTGGAAAGGTCAGAAATAACACTTAATAGTGAGTAGTGGAACTCACCGGCCATAGACTAGTGAAGAGCTGGTCAGCAGAGCATTAGTCGCTGAGCACTATCTGATCAGCATCAAGGCACAACAAACGCAACTCAAGCCAGTCAAGATAGAGGACAAGACAGTAGGAAGTCAGAAACCCCAGGCAAGTAAGCTGAACAGAAGGACAAAAAGGACCCAAGCAGGAAGATGTTCGGGTAGTCTGTGAGTATTCAGAGGTATTTCCAGAAGAGCTACCTGGACTACCTCCCAAAAGAGAAGTGGAGTTCGAAATTGAATTGGTTCCTGGTACTGGTCCAATTTCAAAAGCTCCGTAACGAATGCCCCCAACAGAGCTGAAAGAGTTACAAGAACAACTCAAGGAGCTGCCTGACAAAGACTTCATCCGCCCTAGTCATTCACCATGGGGAGCTCCTGTGTTGTTCGTTAAGAAGAAAGACGGATCTATGCTGATGTGCATAGATTTTAGAGAGCTAAGCAAAGTAACAGTTAAGGACAAGTACCCTCTTCCCAAAATAGATGATCTATTTGATTAGCTAAAAGGGGCAACAGTGTTCTCTAAGATAGACCTGCGCTCTAGGTACCATCAGTTGAAAGTGAAAGAAGGTGATATACCCAGAACAGCTTTCAGGACCAGATATAGACACTACGAGTTTGTAGTCATGCCTTTTGGTGTGACTAATGCACCTACGGTCTTCATGGACTTAATGAACAGAGTGTTCAGAAAATACCTTGACAAGTTTATCATCGTGTTGATCGACGACATTCTGATCTATTCAAGGACCCCAGAAGAGCATGACACGCACTTGAGGATAGTACTGCAAACCCTTCAGCAAAAGCAGCTTTATGCTAAATTCTCAAAGTGCGAGTTCTGGTTAGAGCAGGTGGCGTTTCTAGGTCACATCATTTCTAAGGAAGGTACTCAAGTGGTTCCTGCCAAGATAGAAGCGGTCAACAACTGGAGTATGCCCAAGAACGCCAGGGAGATCAGAAGCTTCCTTGGTTTAGCTGGGTATTACAGAAAGTTCGTGGAGGACTTTTCCAGGATAGCCTCTCCACTAACAGCCTTAACTAGGAAGAACAAGAAGTTTGAATGGTCAGATAAATGTGAGCAAAGTTTCCAAGCATTGAAGAAGAGATTGACCAGTGTGTTGGAGGATCGGTGGCCGGCTTGAAGGGGGGTTGGATAGACGGCGCCCCCAAATCGTTAGCTTCCTATGATGTTAGCGCAGCGGAATACAAACAAACACAAATAGAAAGCTAAACACTAAATACAAGAATGGAAATGCAAACCAAACCGCTAACACGTTCGATGTAACGTGGTTCGGAGATGATGCTCCTACTCCACGGCTGTCCGTAAGGTGGACGATCCCTCAATCCGTCGGTGGATTAGTCCCCGGAAACTCCGGCTAGCTCAACCTCCTTGTGGGTGGAGAAACCTCACCACAACACTCACCAACAACACTTGGACACAAGGGAACCTTGAGCACTTTGATGACTACTAATTAGGCTTTAACCAAGTCTAATTTCGTCAAGTTGGCCGGCCATCCCAAGCTCCTTCTTATAGAGCTTGGGGAAATCAGCCTTGCTGATTTGCCCGTTACCAGTCGACTGGTCCATGCACCAGTCGACTGGTGCAAGCCCAACGGCACTCCAACGACTATCTATCAGTCGACTGGTCCCATGACCAGTCGACTGATCCCAGCCATTTCGGGCACAGAATGATTCTGTGCTCACCATCAGTCGACTGGTCCCAGTACCAGTCGACTGGTACAACCCTAAACTTAGGGTTTCCCATCCCGAGTACATTTCACTCGCACTCGGACCCTCACGACTCACTTGACTCTTCTTTGCAGCCTTGACTTCTTGCCTTCAAGCCTACTTCCTTTGGCTCTCGTCCCTCGGATGCATCCAAGCCCGCGACTCGTCCCCAATGCCATCCTTCGCGTATGCCTCGAAGTCGCTTCCCTCGGCCCTTGTCCTTGCTGCCTTGTCCACGGTCCCTCGGATGCTCCATCCTTCACCGGACCCGAAGCCGTCAACCTGAGTCACATGTGTCACCTGCAGTCCTGCACAACTCAAGTACACATATCAAATAACGAGGGCAATCCTAACTTAAACCCTTTGCCCAAACACCAAAACACATGGTCCCACAGACCATTGGGATTGCTCCAACAATCTCCCCCTTTTTGGTGTTTGGCAATACGTTTAAGTTAGGGAAAACAAATAACAAATAAACATTGCTAATACAATGGACTTACGATGCCAAGGCTACACACTTGGACTTACCCCGCCGAAAGGACTTACGATGCCAAGGCTACACACTTGGACTTATAATGCCGAATGGACTTACGATGCCAAGGCTACACACTTGGACTTATAATGCCGAATGGACTTACGTTGCCAAGGCTACACTTGGCAACCACCGAATGGAAAATGCACCATGCATTGGACCCTATCCCAAGGCTCCCCCTACACCTAAGCTCCCCAATGAGCTAGGATTTTACCACAGGGATTTTTAAGAACCTATCACAAGGCTCCCCCTACGCAAAGGCACTAAAGGTTTTCTCAGCTAAACCTTAATTCTCCCCCTTTGCCTAACATCCAAAAAGTTCTCTAACAATATCCCAATTGTTGAAAACTTATCATTCAAACTGACCCTAAACTCATGTATTAATCCCCCTTGGATCCCATACATCTAAGCGAGTTGACATGGTCACAAACCAATGCTGAAAACAGTTTCAGACTGGTATCAGTCGACTGCCCTAAGTGCCAGTCGACTACCCTCTTCGACACAACCTTACAGAACCATTCTGTGGTCAAAAAAAAAAAAACACTGTTACCAGTCGACTGGTACCTTATTTCTGAAAAAATCAGCCTTTTCAGGCCAACTTCAGAAATGCACCAGAAATTCCCTAGACCTCCAAAAATCTCCAAATTTTGCGGAGAGGTCTATTGTACCCTTGTCTACTTGGAAAAAATACATTACAAAATGTATCTATCACAAATCCCAAGATTGACACAAAATCCAAAACTAGCTAAATGGTTCAATTGAACCTTGACCTAAAGTCCTAGTTTTGGCTTCCTCTTGATGTATGTTCCCATACCAACCCACAATGCATCCCTAACATTGGTTTATATGGCATCTATACATCCAAAACCAATTATCATGCTATATGACCCCAAATGTCATATTTCTTGCATGAAACACAAACCATGTGTGTCAAATCCCTAGGTTTGAGACTCAAGTCCGTCTCTAAACCATTTGACACACTCCATGGCTCCTCTAGACCCCCAAGTAGAACCCACCCGAGATACATTGGCCATGGGTCCCAAATTGACTCTTGGAGCTCCCCCTAGAGCTCTTTACCTTAGTCACCGCCCTAGGTGACTCATCTATTGTGGCTACACCACAATGATGTCCCTTAGAAGATCTCCTTATCTTCTTGATCTTGGACACATCATCCTCGCCATAATCATATGCAACCCTAGTATATTTCTTCTCATTGGCTTTAGATGACTCTCCCTTGCCCTCATCATGTGCCACCCTAGCACATGGTCTCCTTTTGGCCTTGGAGACACTAGATCGGTATCCCAAACCCGATCTATCATTTTTGGGTTTTTGACTACCCAACACCATATTTAATCCCTTAGATCCAATAGTGAATCTCTTAAGGAATTTCTCTAAACCATCAAGCTTTGCCTTCAAAGCTTGATTCTCCTTTTCTAGGTTCCTAAACCTAGAGTCAACATGTCCACCTTTGACATTCCTAGACCTACCCTTTCTAGTCATATGTCTCCCCTTCTTGGGATTAATGCCTTGGTTCTCCATTACCTTCTTCTCCTTAGGTAATGAGAATTTAACGTGTCTAGGTCTATCATGTATGGGTCTCCTATGGTTATGATCTACATTAACCCTATTCTTATCATGATATCTAAATCCAAAATTTTTCATTGCTACATAATGATAATCATTATTTCTCCTAGCATGCTTGGAAGAATGAAAATTTGAATTACAATTCAAATTAGGATATACCTCCCTTACCCTTGAAGCTCCCCCTTGATTTGAGCTCATGTTCTTCTCCCATTTCTTTAGATGCGCAAGCTTCTTGATTTCCCCCTTCTTGGGGCATTTGGTGTGGTAGTGTCCCTTCTCCCCACACGTGAAGCACACAATGCACAATCTCCTCCTTTGGGCTTCTTCACTCCTACAACCCTTGTTAGTGTTTAAATTAACTTGAATGGGTTTAGGAGATACCTTCTTCTTACCCATAGGACATCTACTTTTGTAGTGCCCCCTTTCATTGCACCCGAAGCACACAATGTGATCTTTTGATTTTGCTTCGGTGGAGGTGCTCACTAGGTTGACCTCCAAGACCTCTTCTTCATCCTCTTCACTTGTCTTGGACTTTTCTTCAACCCTTGAGGATGTCTCCTCATCCACACTAGTGGATAGCATTTCTTCATCCTTCTCCTCTTTCTCCTCGGATGTTGAGCGTGACTCAACTTCCGTTTGCTCCTCTTCAACTTGAGCAACTAGACCCATCTCAATGGGTTCTTCTTTCTCTTGTGTAGGTTTAGGTTCTTCTTGTAGAACCATCTTCACCTTGCTCCACAACTCGTGGGCATTCTCGTATTTACCTACACTGCTTATCACGTCATTAGGCAAAATATCAATCAAAATAGATATTACCTTATCGTTTGCCTTTGACCGTGTGGTTTGCTCCTCCGTCCAATGTCGTGATCGGAGCTTCTTCCCTTTCTTGTCTTTTGGGACTTCGAACGGTTTCTTGATCATCATCATGATATCCCAATCCGTGTTGAAGAAGACCTCCATCCTCATCATCCAATACGTGATGTCCCTAAGGCTTCCTCCTTCAAATTTTGGAGGGACAATAAACCCGGCCATCTTGTGCTTCCTTGGCGGTTAGTCCAACGGAGAGCAACCTCGCTCTGATACCACTTGTTGGAGGATCGGTGGCCGGCTTGAAGGGGGGTTGGATAGACGGCGCCCCCAAATCGTTAGCTTCCTATGATGTTAGCGCAGCGGAATACAAACAAACACAAATAGAAAGCTAAACACTAAATACAAGAATGGAAATGCAAACCAAACCGCTAACATGTTCGATGTAACGTGGTTCGGAGATGATGCTCCTACTCCACGGCTGTCCGTAAGGTGGACGATCCCTCAATCCATCGGTGGATTAGTCCCCGGAAACCCCGGCTAGCTCAACCTCCTTGTGGGTGGAGAAACCTCACCACAACACTCACCAACAACACTTGGACACAAGGGAACCTTGAGCACTTTGGTGACTACTAATTAGGCTTTTACCAAGTCTAATTTCGTCAAGTTGGCCGGTCATCCCAAGCTCCTTCTTATAGAGCTTGGGGAAATCAGCCTTACTGATTTGCCCGTTACCAGTCGACTGGTCCATGCACCAGTTGACTGGTGCCAGCCCAACGGCACTCCAACGACTATCTACCAGTCGACTGGTCCCATGACCAGTCGACTGATCCCAGCCATTTCGGGCACAAAATGCTTCTGTGCTCACCACCAGTCGACTGGTCCCAGTACCAGTCGACTGGTACAACCCTAAACTTAGGGTTTCCCATCCCGAGTACATTTCACTCGCACTAGGACCCTCACGACTCACTTGACTCTTCTTTGCAGCCTTGACCTCTTGCCTTCAAGCCTACTTCCTTTGGCTCTCGTCCCTCAGATGCATCCAAGCCTGCGGCTCATCCCCAATGCCATCCTTTGCGTATGCCTCGAAGTCGCATCTCTCGGCCCTTGTCCTTGCTGCCTTGTCCACGGTCCCTCGGATGCTCCATCCTTCACCGGACCCGAAGCCGTCAACCTGAGTCACATGTGTCACCTGCGTCCTGCACAACTCAAGTACACATATCAAATAACGAAGGCAATCCTAACTTAAACCCTTTGCCCAAACACCATAACACATGGTCCCACGGACCATTGGAATTGCTCCAACACAGTGCTCCTATCCTGACTGTTCCAGAGAGTGACAGGTGCTTGACATCTACAGTGATGCATCCAAGATGGGCCTCGGAGCTATTCTCATGCAAGAAGGGAAGGTTATAGCTTATGCTTCCAGAAAACTCAAAGACTATGAGAAGAATTACCCCACTCATGATCTCGAGCTGGCAGCTGTGGTTTTTGCACTAGAACTCTGGCGACATTATTTGTATGGAGTCCAGTGCAGAATCTTCACCGACCATCAAAGTTTAAAGTATTTCTTTACCCAGAAAGACTTAAACATGAGACAGTGTAGGTGGCTAGAGTTGGTTAAAGATTATGACTGTGAAATCCTCTACCACCCAGGTAAAGCTAACAAAGTGGCAGACACACTAAGTCGAAAGTCCAGTGCAACTCTGATGCACGTGTCATCATTAGCACTGCCACTACAGAAGGAACTGCTAGATTTTGGAGTCAAAATTGTTTACGGGCAACTCTCTGTATTGACTTTAGAGTCAACCCTACTTGAGGGTATACAGAGAAAGCAAAGTGAAGATTCAGATATCCAGAAGATCAAACAAGGAATACAAAAAGAAGAAAATTCAGAATTTCGAGTATCAGACAGTGGAATTCTTTATCAGGGGAACCGCCTTTGTGTCCCCAATGATGAGGAAATAAGAAGGAAGATTCTTGAAGAAGCTCATAGTATATCATACTCCATGCATCCTGGTTCTACCAAGATGTATCATGATTTGAAGCAGAGATTTTGGTAGTTTGGACTCAAGAGGGATGTAGCAAGATATGTCAGTACCTGTTTGACATATCAGAGAGTCAAAGCAGAGCATCAGAGACCAGGAGGAGTTCTACAGCCTCTCCCAATACCAGAGTGAAAGTGGAAAGAAATATCCATGGACTTTATAACAGGTCTTCCAAGAACCACTAATGGGTATGATGCGATATGGGTGATAGTAGACAGATTGACAAAGTCTACCCATTTTCTAGCCATCAAGGTGTCCAGTTGACACAACTATATATTTAGGAAGTGATCAGACTTCATGGAGTCCCAAACTCGATTGTTTCCGATAGGGATGGGCGCTTCACCTGTCATTTTTGGGAGTGTGTTTAGAATGTATTAGGCACCAAACTCAAGTTCAACACAGCCTTCCATCCCTAGACTGATGGATAGACAGAACGAGTAAATCAGATTTTAGAAGATATGCTCAGAGCTTTTGCATTAGATTTTAAAGGCAGTTGGTGCAAGTATCTGTACTTAGCTGAATTCGCCTACAACAATAGCTACCAGGCCACTATTAAGATGGCACCATATGAGGTGTTGTATGACAAGAAGTGCAGATCACCCATTTGCTAGCAAGAAGCAGGTGAAAGAAAAGAAATGGAAGTAGAGCTGGGCATCCAGACAGAGATGATAGAAGAAACCACACAGGCTATCCAGAAGATCAGACAAAGGATTGAGACTGCTCAGAGCAGACAGAAAAGTTATGCTGACACACGCCGTAGACCACTTGAATTCCAAGTAGGGGATTCAGTTTTTCTCAACGTCGCTCTTATGAAGGGAGTGATGAGATTTGGCAGGAAGGGCAAGTTAAGTCCCCGCTACGTAGGACCCTACCTGATCACAGAAAGGATTGGGAAAGTAGCATATAAGCTGGACTTACCTCAAGACATGTCAGCAATACATAATGTATTTCATGTCTCCATGCTAAATAAGTGTCTCCATGACCCTAGCCAAGTGATTCAGCCTCAGTCAGTGCAGATCCAAGAGGATCTTAGCTATGAGAGCAGACCTACACAGATAGTGGACAGAGAAGTTAAGAGACTAAGGAACAGAGAAGTGCCACTAGTGAAGGTCATCTGGCAGAATCAGAGGCACGAGGAAGTTACTTGGGAGCGTGAGGACAACATGAGACAGAAATATCCAGAATTATTCTAAGTTCGAGAATGAACTTTTTATAAGGTATGGGGAATTGTAACAATCCAAATTTCCTCATTTCAGGTTCTAATAGTGGTTAAAAATATTTAGAAATGCCTTAGAAATATTCTAGAGATTTTTAGGGATTTTTAGAGTATTTTTATGTAATTTTTGGAGTTCGTTTGGTATTTTTACCAAAAGGGAGAAGTTTCAAAAAAAAATAAAAAGGTTCAGCCGAGGTTCGAACCCGCGACCTCGGACCCGACCCGAACCTTAAGTGCATCTGGTTGACCAAGTGCCCAAGTGGGCGTTGTTGATTTAGGAAGGAACGGATTTTATTTAAGTAGCAGTTGGTAACACGATATTGGAGTTATAAAGAGAGGGCTTAGGTATTTACCGTAACCTAATTATCTCACCTATCCTTCCTCACGTGCGACGGCGGCTCGGGCGACGACGAAGACAAACCTAGGGTACGGCTCCGGCGGCCGGCCAATGCTCAATCCGAAGGGTTTCTTCACCGAATTGAGATCCTCTTGTCAAGGAGAGTCCGTGGGCACGAAGAAGAAGCCGGAATCTTGAGCTATCCGAAACCCTAGAAGTTCTCTTCTCGGTTGTGAGTCCAAGAAACCAAAGTAAGTTGCTTCTCACTTGCGGTAGGATTAGTTTCGGATCTTGTTCTCCTTGAATTCGAAGTATGTTGTAAGATTTTTAGTCTTGAGATTTCTGCCGTGGATTTCAAAGGAAGAGAGTAGTTAGATTAAGCATGTAGGTTTGTGTTTTCTAGATTCCTACAGAATAGTTATGATTGGGTTTGGTTTTCCTTGTCGTGGTGCTGAGCATGAAGTATGGTTATATTCGGGTTGTGACCTTGCTGCACAATTGTGTTTGTGACCTTGCTGTGCAAATCGGGTTTGTGACCTTGCTGTGCAAATCGGATTGGTGCTAGGAAAAGGGGCATGAACAATTCCTTTGAAGCTTGCTGTACAGATTTGGGTTTTGTGCCATGCATTGGGTGTGAATAACCTTAATTTGGGAGTTCTGTTGGATTTTAGTGGCTTTGATAGATCCTTTGGATATCAGTTGATTAACATGCTGTTAGACCCCTTGTGTTATTAGATCTTTTATTATCAGTTTTTATATAAGCAGTTTTTAGATTGGCATGTGGTTTAGAAGTTCAGTTTGTGTAGTAAATTTTGTTATACTTGCAGTTTTAGATCCAGTGTTTCGTTCCTTTAAATATGCAGTTCTAATCCCTTTGTTGCTGTGTATTTGGCGTGGGTATCCATTTAGTAAGAACAGCCCTTATAATTAGCCTTTCAAACTTAGATTTCCTTGTTACCATGAGCATGATGGGATTTATATGTAGCCTTGAAGTTTTAGTTTAATATTTGCTAAGAAAAAGGGGCACGAATAGCCCCATTCCCCTTGTGTTTGCAGCAAGAATGAACAGCTCTATTGGAGCTTAGAACAACCCCCTTTGGAGCTCATTCCAGTCCAGGTTTCTTTGTGTTCACTGCAGAAACGAACAACTCTGTTTAGAGTTTAGAACAACCCTTTCAATTTGCAATTTTAACAAGTACAGATTCAATTTTTAGTTAGTTTTCTTTGCTGCTGTACAGAACCTGAACTGCCCTCTTATTCCGAGTATATAGATAGATTTCTTGCTGATTAAACTAAATTGTTGTATGAATAGTTTCTTACCATGTTTTCGGACTTTTGTACATATGCATTTATGGGTAATTATAAGCAAGAAAGGACCAAGGTCTTGATTTGATCCCAAGTTCTAGAAGTTGAGGATCAAAGGCACGCTTAGTGCTTGAAAAAATGTCGAGGTATTATATATTAGAAGTAATAAAAGATAAAAAGTATTTTATTTTTGAGAGGCTAGTACCCGACTTCCGAGATTGTCGTTAAACAAATCCAAGGTACCGTTTCCCAGGTCTCGGCCCTGGTAAGACCAAGGTCTTTACCCTCATAGGACTGGTGGATCGCTACCTCAGTTTCTATTAGGGAGTGCGCATTGATACTAAGCCTAGGCCCAAGAGAAAAGTTTATTATTATTTTCAAGTATAAGATTATAAGTTTTTGGAACAAATGAAACGAGCTTCACTTATGTTTAGAGTCAGCAAGTTTAGTTCCTTTTAATTCGAAGCTTGCTGTATTAGTTTTATTTGTTTCCTGATTAGTTTATTGAGCATGATTAGCCTTGTCTTCCAGCATGCAGTTTTATTCATGAGTATGCAAATTTTAGTGCTTTGCTATTAGATGAGCATGAGTAGTTTTCTTCTTACAGATTCAGTTTTTAGCATTGTTGTATTTATATACACATTCGAGTTTTTGTGAGTTTGACAGCGCTTACTAAGCATTCGCTTATAGTTTGCATTTCCTCTTACTGCAGATAAAGGAAAGGAAAAGCTATAGCCAAGGAAGGCGACAAGGAGGTGTTCGATGATGTGTGATGCCAGTACTATGGGAGAGACATGGGGCATTAGTAAATTTCCGTGTTTTAGTGGTTAAGAAACATTTGAGATTATTCTTGTTTTAGTTCGCATGTTAAGATGAGTTCTATTAAGTAAGTAGACACTTTTGTGTTTGCATTGAGATATAGTTTCATATGTTTCTGCTATTATGAGTTATATGTGCATGTTCTGAATTTTGGAGTATTATATTGTATTTTAGTCCTGCCGAACAGCATATACTCTGTCGAAATTTTAAGTTTTCTGGAAAAAATTAAGTACATTTTGTTACACTAGTTAAGTAAGAGTTTATAGTAGTTATGTAACGGACACCTTTAGAGAGTAGTGAGAAGGGTGGTCATCATAGAAGTTACCTCATCACTAGTTTAACTAGAATTTTACACTAAGTTGAAAAAGTGTACAATTTCTTAAACTTACTTTGTCTAATGAAGTGCTTGTAGATCCTATTAAGAAGGTGACTCGCCACGACCTTGAAGTCAAGTCTAGAAATGTAAATTTAATTAATTGAACATTAAACTTAAATCTAACGCATGGTCAAATAATCTTTTAATTTAAACTTAAATTTTAAATCACAAATCATCTCATAAAAAAATAGATAAGTTGACTTGTATGTAATGTACTGAAACACAGAATGGGCGAGATGATAGAGACACTTAAATTGAAAATACTTTGAAAATTTTTCAAAATGTATAGAATTATTTTCTTAAAACTATTTTCAAAATAGTCATCCAACATAGTAATATTTTAGTGTATTTCATGATTGTTGTTGGTGCTGGGAGCACAACATGTAACACAGAATTTTGATATATGACTAAGGTTAAAGTTACATATGTTATGATCTAACAAATTATGTCAAGTGTGTAGGAGCAAGTTAGTTGACAAATGGTGAAGTTTTGATTGGGAACTAGGCAATGACTAAGTCTTAATCGAACTAGACAATTGACAACCTTATTGCGAGTCAGATATGAGCTAAGGTTACGTTTGGTAGGATGTAATCTGCCTTGTAATGCAATCAGGATTACATTACAAGGTTGATTACTTTGTTTGTTTTAACTTTAAACCTGTAATGTAATGTAATCTCAATTACAAAAGGTAGTGAAGTTTTGTAATCTGGATTACAAAACAAATACTATGTAATCCGATTACATTACGAGGTCACTATTTAACCAAAATTTGAATGTCGAATATACCCCTAGTCAGTCGTCGCCCGCCAACCGCCCATCGGCCGCCGCCCACCCATCCCTCGCCGTCGTTGGTCACCGGTCGCCGCCGCCGGTCGCCGGTCGTCGATCGCCACCGCAGGTCGCCGACCGCCTATCATCGGTCGCCGGCCGCCGCCGCCGCCGCCATAGTTCGCCGGTCGCCAGCCGCTGCCACCGTTGGTCATCGGTCGCCATCACAGCCGATCGCCGGCCACCATCGCCGCCTGTCGCTGATTGTCGGCCGTCGTCAGTTGTCGATCGTTGGCCGCCGGTCGCCGGTTACCGGTTGCCGGCCGCCGCTGCTGGTCGTCGGTCGCCGGCCGCCGCTGCTGGTTGTCGGTCGCCGGCCGCCGCCGCCGTCGGTCGCCGGTCGTCGTCGACCGTCGATTGTCGGTCATCAGCCACTGCCGTCGTCGATCGCCGCCACCGGCCGTCGCCGATCACTGGCCGCTAATGGACGCAAGCTCTGACAGAGGTGCAGCGGTCGTTGGTAGAAGTCGCAGGATATTTTTATCATTTTATAATAATATGAATTACATTCCTTATAAAAAAAAATTGATACGAAACAAAAGAATGTAATCACCCATGTAATTAAAGATTACATACATTATATTACCAAACGTAGTAATGTAATCATGATTACATTACATTACATTACAAATTTGATTACATTATAAGCTCGATTACATTAATTTGGGAATTATATATAAACCTAAGTTTATTTTTCCTTGCTGAGCTCTATTTCCCTGATCTATTGCCCCTCTCTCGCAATTTCACGTGTTTACCTCCTCTTGTGCCCTAGCTTCCATCGTCATCCACACTGCACCACCCCTTTGCCAGTGTTGTCTTGTAGTCACCGCTGCCAGACTATAGCCACCGTTGCCAACCTGCAGTCATGGCCAGTATCGGGGTTACCACAGTAGGTCAGCCACCCCTTTTCTCTCCCTCTCCATGTGAGAGAGAGAACTGTGGTAGTTGTGCTACCAACCATCGCCATTCACCTAGCAGTGTCATCAACCTTTCCTCGGTTGGTTGACGGCCCAATCCTCCAAAGCCACATCCCTACAACTGCGACTCACACTGCCACACCACGATCCAAGTGACATCGTTGTCAACGCTACGCCGTCCCTATCACCATCGCTGGAGGAGCTATAGGGTAACATCTTGATTAACATGTAGATTGAATTAAATCTAGATCTTAAACTACAAGCTTTGATTAATCAATTGAAGTTAATAGATTTGATTAACTATAGGTTAATTAGTTTACTATCCTATTTTCTAAACCTACCAATTAATAAGGTTATGAATTGTTAATCAGTTGCTGAAATTAAAGCATTTTGTAAGAGGTTAAATGGCTTAACTTATGTTGCATACATCTTGTCATGTCGTTCCCACTCAGCCATTCAGGGTAGTGGTAGTAGAGTTGTGTGCAGATAGTTACTTCCTTGTTATATAACTAGATAGCTATTCTGCATCATATTTGACCAACCACTCAAATGTAGTGATAGCTGGAGTCATGTATAGTTATCATAGTCCTGTCCACTTGGCCACACTAATGTCGCGGTAGCTAGAGTGGTGTGTAGGAATGATACATACATATTCATATGCACATGATGTGTTTTGCATTTGATGGAGATACTTATTTCATATGCCTGTGATATGTTTGAGATATGGATGTTGCATATGTTTGATATTGTCATATATGTTACATGCTATTATATGTTTCTCATGTAGTTATGAGTAATTTTGTTGTAGATCCTAAGTTATTACTAATCATTATAATACCATACTTGTTAGACCAGTTCGTGTATGTGCATTTTATTATGTTGTTTATAGTTGTGTATGATGATACTATCTGAGAGACTGTATACTTTGATCTCCTTACACTTTAACCATACACTATCTCTTTTCTATTACTCGCTGACTCATTTGGACTCACCACCCTATGTATGTTTTCCTTCCCCAAGT
Source organism: Zingiber officinale (assembly GCF_018446385.1). Classification (NCBI taxonomy): domain Eukaryota; kingdom Viridiplantae; phylum Streptophyta; class Magnoliopsida; order Zingiberales; family Zingiberaceae; genus Zingiber; species Zingiber officinale. The sequence continues at coordinate 39,356,018 of NC_056005.1, read as the reverse complement.
AGTCACTTAGAGATTTTGTCTGCCAATCCCAAGTTGCATCGAGAGTTTTTTTACTATTGCTTTTACTTGAATTTTGTTTTTGTTTACAAACATATTCTTGTAATAATTAACTTGAGTATGAATTTTAGTCTTGTGGTGTGCTTTTATTCGGTTATGATACTTATTGTGTTAAGTTGTACCGGTACACAGTCATTTTAGTTTTCATTGGAGTGAGTTTGGTATATCTCTCTATTATGTAGTTGGTTATCTTTATCTTTTGCAGTTGATTTATTCCTGATTTGTGAACTTATATCATGATGTATCTAATATTTTCATAAGGGGCCAGGGTATGATCCATTTTGTCAGACAAGTACACCTTCGGGGCATGATAGAATCAGCTAGGAGCATAAGCTTGGTGGACAAGACCAAGTGGAGTAAGCTGGGAGCTAAAGCTTGATAAACAAGTCCAAGTGGAATCAGATAGGAGTTATAGTTTGGCACCTGAATCTAGATGAATTAGCTAGGGGTTGACCATCTAGATCCAAAGCAAGTGTAAGTAACTTTACATTTTATATCATACTCATTACATGTAATAATTGCAAAGAAGCAATGTTGATGGTTCCAGGAGACCAGAGGGAGTTTGAGTGACTGACTAGTGATAACTCTCCATGAGGAAATTTGGAGGTCCCAGGTGACCGCATTAGGTTGGGGCGACTGGAGTATACGGGTGACTAGAGCAGCTTTCAGGCTACTGGGAGATGATGTTATCTAGCAATTCGAGTGAGTCGGGTTAAGATCAAGGTTGACCCCTCTCTAGGCGACCAAATGGCTTTCAGGTGACCATATAGCTTCGTTAATATTATCTAATGGATAAAAGATGCAGCCATATCAGCGCCCATCTAGGTGATCAGGGAACCTCCAAGCAACTGAACAAGTGCTATAAAAGATATTCGAGGTAGAGCTTTGAAATAAACTCAAACACTCATTCTCTCAATCTCTTGTGTTCATACTCTAGTGCTCTCTCATCTTTTGTACTGTGACACGCTGCAACTCGTGCTTAATTTCTTATCAATAGCACCTACAATAATATTTTATTTTTATTTGGGTTGTCATATTTATTGTAGTTATGTTTTGTAGGATCGTAAAGAATGCTAGAGGGGGTGAATAGCGATCATCAAAGAATTCAAATTAAAATGAGGTTACGCAGCGGAAGAAAAATAAACCAATGCTAACAAACTGAGTTTTACTTGGTTCGGAGCCTTCGACGACTCCTACTCCAAGGCCCGCACTCATCGAGTGCTTTCATTGGGAAATCCACTAATAGTTCACAAAAAGTTTACAGGAGTTAAGTACAAGAACTGAAAATAAAAGTTACCAACAACAACAAAATGGGAAAGTCTTGGTCGCTAGTTGTCGAAGGCGCTTCATAGCTTTGTAGGAGCTTTTTCAGAGCACCGAGCAAGAGAGAAACTTGTCATAGTTGTTGTTCTAAAGCTCTGGGTCAAAGTCCTTTAAATATGTCAATTCCAGGTGCCTAGACCATGTGGCTCAGCCAATCAACTCGTTCTATATTAGCTTGTGGATGATTTTTCTCGTCCGGGCACCTGGATCGAGTCCGGGCACCCAGATTGCCTAGGCGCCCTTAGCAAGCGTTGGGTGAGTCTATTCTGAGTGCCTGAACCATCTCCAGGAACCTGGAGTCTGGGTTCCCAGACTCCTTCCAGGTCCCTAGACCCTTTTCTTTAGTATCTTCCACTTAGTCCATGCAATCGAAAAATATATTTTACCCTACAAAATAAAGTTAGCACGATATGATAAAATATGAGTATTAATTAGATCCTGTCTCCACGAGATCAGGACCTAGTAAAGATCTTAACTTAGGTTCCCCAAATGGACCTAAGTTGGATCGATGCCGTCACTTAACTTGCCTCTGACCCACCAGGTCTTCCCGCTAGTTGTCAGATCCGCAGACCCAACTAGATTTCGATCGGTTGTCAGGTCCCGTGAACCCAACCGGACTTCCTGCTAGATATTAAGCCCCATGAACCTATCTGGACTTCCCACTAGTTATCAGGTCGGCAGACCTAGCTAGATTTTAGCCTGGTGTTAAGTCCCTCAGACCAGTTAACTGTTGCACACTTGGTAGAGTAGTTAGACAAACAACATATCTAACTTTAACCTATTTGTCCTATATTAAAACCAGATTATTAGTGCAACCTACACCCAACAATCTCCTCTTTTTTAATGTAATGCCAACCCGGGTTAAAGTTAGAAAAAAAATGCAATAAGGCAATAAAGCATAAAATGTTTACAGTGAGAAGATTTTTCTAACCAAACTCACTATCATCCCCCTTTGGCATACATCAAAAAGATAAATTCACAAAGCATAAAATAAGGATAAAAGGAAGTACAATCATACAAATAATTTCACAGTTTGAAGTCAATATTTCAAAAGACATTTGAGTATATTTCCAAAAATTTATAAGTAACACTTTGAAAACTTTAGAAATTTTCTAAGTAAATTTTTTTAGGAATTTTTAAGTTAAGAATTCCTAATTTAATTTTTAAAAAAATCTAAGTAGATTTTTCAACAAAAAATTCTGAATAAATTTTTTTCAAAAATATCCAAGTAGAAATTTCCAAGAATTTAAAAAAATTCTTTAAGTTTGAAAATTTTTAAAAGTAAATTTTTCAAAATAATTTTAAACAAAATTACTAAGTAAGAATTTCAAAGTTATTTAAAAAAATTTTTCTTAAGGAAAATTAGAAAAAGTGATTTCTAATGCTTTAATATTTTTGTAGGAAATTAATTGCTAAGAAACTTTCTAATAAAGATTCTTAATGCAAAAGTGAATCAAAATTTTTCAAAATGATTTTTCTAACCTTTTAAGAGTAATTTTTTCACAAAATAACTTTTCAAAATATTTTAAAATTATTTTTCAAAGAGATTTCAAAACATTTGAATGATGTTTTTCAAAGTAAATTTGTCAAGAAATTTTAAGAAAAAGTTATGTTTAAATTGTCTAAGCAATTTCTCCCCCTTAATTTGATAACAATTAAGAAAGTAATCATTCAATTTTTAATATGTCTAATCGTTAGTTAATGACTAGCTATACAAAGGATAGCAGTGTTCAATTGGTTAGTCATATTAAGCAATATTTGATCTAACTCATTGTTCACTAAGAAGGATTGCTTAGCTTGATCACTATATTTTGCTATTTTATGTCAGACTTATGTTAATGTACTAATATAAGCATCTAAAGTCCAGGCAAGAGGCCTACGCATCCCATGTCATTCTATGTTTATGAATACACAATCAAGGTAGACCTAGTGTGTTTGTCAGATGCTCATTTCTTAGATCTATAGGTTCATTCTTTCTATGGGTTTGATCTAGACTAAGGCCAAAATAATTTTTCAACAATAGAGAAATGGAAAATTTTTGAAAACATAAGTAAATAATTTTGCTAGAATTTACAAATTATTGTTGGATCGAGAAGCGCTAGAGGGGGGGGGGGGTGAATAGCGCTCGTGGCTTTCACTCGTTTCGTAATCGTAAAACACTATTCGAGTTTAAAGCAGCGGAAATAAAAGATAACAAACGCGAACACAAGTATTTACTTGGTTCGGATCCTGTGGTGACTCCTACTCCAAGGCCCACGCTCGTTGAGCATTTACTTTGGCCAACAACTATAATCGTTAAAAGTTTTACAGAAATGCAATACAAGTAAAACAATCGTAATCATATACCGACAATAGAGAAAAGTAGAATTGCAGCTTCTGGTTGTCGGGGCGTCGCTTCAGCACTTCTGGGTCGTCTTTTGAGCAGCAAATAGTCGAAGGATCGCTTGAGAATCGTTATAGAAAGTTGCTGCTCGAACCCTCCTTATAAACAATGCTGGAGGCGCCTCCAAGGCTGTCTGAGGCGCCTCCAGGCTGCCGAGTCGCACGTGTGGATCAGCTCTGATCTGGTCGCGCCTTATCCCAATGAAGGCGCCTCCAAGTTGCTCCAAGGCGCCTCCAACGCCTGGTCCAAGGCGCCTCCAGTGACCTCCGAGGTGCCTCCAGCGTCTCTGGATAGCTGGCTTCGGCTAGCACCCGAGGCGCCTCCAAGCCCCATGGAGGCGCCTCGGACACTGTTCATCCGTGGTCTAAGTTGCTTCTTTGTTCCTGCAAAATGTGTTAGTCCCAAACACAAACCCTGCAAAACAAAGTTAGCATAGAAACAATATGATAGATATAATTGACAGTCGTCGGGCTGTCCGGGTCTGACTTCGGATTTCCAACCGAAAACCCTAGGTCAACCCGACGCCTACTATTCCCACTACGGGGAACGCGTCCTCACCTACTCCACTCAGGAGATTTAACTATTGCCAGTGTGATCCTCCAGATCGACTAGACTTTTGCTCAGTGTTCGAAGTGTAAGTGCAGCAGAGGCCGGCAAGAGGGGGGGTGAATTGCTGTAAACAAAAATAAAACTACCCTCCTCAGATTTCAACTCAATTAATATAATAGTAAATAACATAAAGGCTGAAATAAAAGCAGAAACATAATTTAACCTGGTTACAACCAAGAGGGTTGTTAATCTAGGGTAGTAAGAAAGCACACTAAGAAAATTCTCCTTTGCTGAAGGCGGAGAAGTCTTTTACACTCTAATGGCTCAGAACTACTGCTAGGAAATGCTTACAAAGTTGAATTTAGAAGTTATTTTTAATTCCTAGCTCCAGGGGTCCTTTTATAGCCCCTGGAAATTCTATCTCGAAGCTTCAAGGCGCCTCCATTGAGCTCCTAAAGTGCCTCCAAGCTGGGTCAGCGGATAAAACTTTATTCGCGCACGAACGGTCTGTTTGACCAAGTTGAAGGCGCCTTAAACAAGGCTGAAGGAGCCTTCAACCAGCTTGAGGTGCCTTCAACCAGATTGAAGGCGCCTTCAAGCTGGAGGCGCCTTCAACCTTGTTGAAGGTGCCTTGAGCAGTGATTCCAGCACTGCTTCTTTCCGGCTTTGGCTTCCGATGCTCTGATCTTTTGGGTGATTACGGCCAACCGGAATAGGGCTCACCCGAACTCAATTCCCGGCCTTCTCCTCGAGCAGCCTTCCGTCCCAGCTTAAAGTCCCTCGAACACCGCGCATGCTCTTCACGCCCACCGGAGTACTCTTCCGCAGCTCTCTCGTCCTTCGGACGCACCGAGCTCGTCGGCTCCCTTCCCGTGCCATCCTTCTCGCTAGCTGCGTCTTCCGCTCGACTTCCTGTGCTCCTAAGCTCCTGCACACTCAGACACAGGGATCAAATACAAAGCAGGACCTAACCAGCTTGGTTGATCACATCAAAACACCACGGGTCCAACAATCTCTTCCTTTTTGATGTGCATCAACCCAAGTTCAAGTTAGGGAAGAAATAGACATAAAAAGTAATTTTAAAGAAAAATTACTAAACTAACCAGTTAAGCATAACTTTTGCAATAAATAAAATTGTAACACATTTTAAAAAAAAATAGGTAAAATTATAATTTTCCTAAATCCCCCTAAACTTGTACCTTTCTCTCCCCCTTTGATCACAGCAAAAATGGGGTACCAATAAGAGAATACTAAGCAAATTATTAAGGTAGAAAAAATTCTGAGCAAAAATAAATTTTTAGAAAAAAAATTTTCAAAGTTAAATTGAATTTTAAAAAAAATTCTAAGCAAAGATGAATTTTTAGAATTTTACAAAAAAAAATTCTAAGTTAAACTGAATTTTCCCAAAAAAAAATTCTAAGTCAGAATTTTCAAAGAGAGTTTCTAAGTAAAAAAAAATGGTTGATAAACTTTCAAAGCATTATTTAATTCTTGTTTTTAATGCTTTTTCATAAAGTTAATTAAACATTTTCTTTCAATCTTTTAGTTTCCAGGTCGTGGCGAGGCACTAGGCTTTCTTTGTTATTGGAGCAACAACCACTTTCTTAGACAAAGCTTCCATAAAGAATTTCAATGTTTAATTTTCTTACTGTAAGCTTAAAATTCAATTTTTAATTTAAATATGATTTTGGAACCCAATAAAAGTTCCTACCTATGGGGTTATTCAAAAACTTAGGGGGTATATAATTCTTAGGAATTTTCCTAAGTTGACCCTGATGCTTCCTTATATATCAGTTTAGTTTTCCATAAATTTTAAGTTTTGATTTTGAAAAAACATTTATCTTTAAGCATGCATCAGATTTCAATTTTTCAATTTCTAATTTTAAATTTTCATTTTCTGATTTCAAATTTTCATTTTCTTTTTCTAATTTATCTAATTCTTTAGAAAGAGCTTTAATAAATTTAAAAGATTGAGTCGGGGTTATATTGAGTATCTTACTTACCTGATCTGGTGACGCTCCCCCTTCACTGCTGCTTTCTTCTTCTGATGTTCCTCCCCCTTCATCGATGCTCATCTCTGTGCTTGAGTCTTCTTCAGGCTGATGGTTCACCATTAGCGCTAACCCCGAGAATTCTTCGATGTCTGACTCAGAAGATGACGAATCTGACCAAGTAGCCTTCAGGTTCTTGTGCTTGGAGGGTTCTGGTTTCTTGTATTTTGATTTTTCCCTTTCTTTCTCCTTTTTCTTTAGCTTTGGGTAGTCATCTTTGATGTGCCCCTCTTCGTTGCTGTTGTATCAACAAACTGTCCTCTTCTTTTGATGATGCCTCTGCGATTTAAATTTATTAGTACTGAAAAACTTATTGAAGCGTCTTACCAGTAGTGCGCTTTAGATTCGTCGACCGAGGCTTCAGAGTCAGAACCGTTTACTTTTGCCTTTAGGGCAATGTTCTGACTGATTTTCTCTACTCCAGTGGGCTCTGCAACTCGAGATTTGTGAAGTTCAAAAGTCAAAAATAATTGTTCTAAAGTAGTTACCTCGAAATCCTTAGAGATGTAGTACGCACCTACTAAGGAAGCCCAATCGGGAGTTCTCGGGAAGGCGTTGAGCGCATACCGGATAGAGTCCCGGTTTGTTACCTCTTCTCCAAGATTGGTTAGTTGCGTGATCAGCTCTTTGATCCTTGCTTGGAGCTGTGCTACCTTCTCGCCTTGGTTCAACCAGAGGTTCGTCAACTAGTTCCGGAGGATGTCACGCCTCGCTAGCTTCGCTTCAGAGGTACCTTGGTGAAGCTCCAGGAATTTTTCCCAGAGATCTTTCGCGGAGTCGTAGCTTCCGATCCGATTTACCTCCTAGGACGACAGAACGCTGAGTAGGTGGAACTCAGCCTTTCCGTTGGTGACGAAATCTGCTTGCTCCTTTTTTGTCCAGGTATTTTCCTCCTTATCTTTTGGAACTACATAGCCATATTTTATTATAAAAGAATGTCAAATTCGGTTTTAAAAAATACCTCCATTTTACGCTTCCATGTGGCGAAGTCTCCGTCAAACTTCGGGGGATGGATGTTCACTCCGGCCATCGTCTTGATCGTTGTGCTTCAGTTGGTGGTTAGTCCTTCTGAGGCGATCAGGCTCTGATACCAATTGTAAGTGCAACGGAGGCCGGCAAGAGGGGGGGGGTGACTTGCTGTAAACAAAAATAAAACTACCCTCCTCGGATTTCAACTCAATTAATTCAATAGTAAATAAAATAAAGGCTGAAATAAAAGCAGAAATAGAATTTAACCTGGTTACAACCAAGAGGGTTGTTAATCTAGGGCAGTAAGAAAGCACACTAAGAAAATTCTACTTTGCTGAAGGCGGAGAATCCTTTTACACTCTAATGGCTCAGAACTACTGCTAGGAAATGCTTCCAGAGTTGAATGTAGAAGTTGTTTTTAATTCCTAGCTCCATGGGTCCTTTTATAGCCCCTGGAAATTCTATCCCGAAGCTCCAAGGCACCTCCATTAAGGGTCTAAGGCACCTCCAAGCTGGGTCAGCGGATAAAAAATTATCCGTGCACGAACAGTCTGTTTGACCAGGTTGAAGGTGCCTTAAACAAGGTTGAAGGCGCCTTCAACCAGCTTGAGGCACCTTCAACCAGATTGAAGGCGCCTTCAAGCTAGAGGCGTCTTCAACCTTGTTGAAGGCGCCTTGAGCAGTGATTCCAGCACTGCTTCTTTCTGGCTTTGGCTTCCGATGCTCTGATCTTTTGGGTGATTGCGGCCAATTGGAATAGGGCTCATCTGAACCAAATTCCCGACCTTCTCCTAGAGCAGCCTTCTGTCCTGGCTTAACATCCCTTGAACGCCGCGCACGCTCTTCACGCCCACCGGAGTACTCTTCCGCAACTCTCTTGTCCTTCGGACGCACCGAGCCCGTCGACTCCCTTCCCGTGTCATCCTTCTCGCTAGCTGCGTCTTCCACTCGACTTCCTGTGCTCCTAAGCTCCTGTACACTCAGACACAGGGATCAAACACAAAACAGGACCTAACCAACTTGGTTGATCACATCAAAACACCACGGGGTCCAACACGAAGCTTCCGGACTTTCTGCTGGACTTCCGCTTCCCGGCCCGTCCAGTCTTTCGCCTGGTTCGCGACACCAGTACTTTCCACCTAGGGTTACCCCCCCCCCCCCCATAGGACTTTTTCCTGAAGTTCTCAACCCGCCAAGACTTTCCGCTTAGGGTTACCATCCCCTATGACCTAGGGTTACCACCCCCTAGGGTTTTCTACCTGCCTAACCGCAGCTAGGACTTTCCTGAAACACTCAATTAAGTACGTTAGATCAAAAACAACTTAACTTTGAATTCTTTTGTCATTATCAAAACAACGGTCAATTATCGGATGCTTCCCGTACCAACAATCCTCCCCTTTTTGATTATGGCAACTAAAATTCAAAGCTAAGTAAAATAGATGAATAAAGTTTAAGTAAGCAGGATTAATAAATTTTGAATGCACGCATGGTTAAGCTAAAACTTAAACTTTGTCAGGCTCCCCCTTAATAAAGGCATTCTTTATAGATTTTTTGCTTTTGAATTTTGAATTTCTCTACTCTCCCCCTTTTCCATTTATCAAAAAGAATGAACACGTTTGAAAAAATCTTAACTTGTCCCAAAGATTTTAGGACAAAGGTAAGAGGAAAAAAACTATGTAAGGAATCTTTAAGACACTTTGTTTAAAAAGTGATATTTCTTGTAAATCAAATTGCTAAGTAAAATAGTTTGAGTTCGAAGTTAGTTTTCTAAAACTTTATCAATTAATTTTGCTAGAGAAAGATTTTTCTTTTGTAGCATAGAAAAAGCAACTTTAGTTTTAAACATCTTAGTCAAAATTTTGAAACCCTAGGCTTTTAAAGAGGAAAAAAAATATGTTGGTAGCACTTAGTATTTTATATTCTTAGCTAAGTGAAATCAAGGTCTAAAGAGCAATTTTTTCTTTTAATTGACTTTAAAAGGCTAAAAAGTTGACTTTGAAATATAGCTTTAGCTAATTTTGAAACCTAGTTGAATTCTTTGAAACACATGTCTTTGAAAGTTTTAGCTAAATTTTGTGAATCTGTTAGAAAATACTTAGCTAAATTTTCAAAATACTTAGTTAAGGGAAAGTGTGTTTTGAAGATATTTGAAGGACTTAGATAAATTTGAAAAGCTTTGTTAATAATTATTTCAAAAAGACTTTTAAGAACAGCTAAGGCCAAAAAAAAACAAAATAATTTTTGAAAAGATTTTGCTTTTTACTTGGCCAGAATTTTGAAAGCCTAGTCTAAAAAGTACAAAAATGACTTTTGAAAGTTAAAATTTTGAAAACTTAGCTAAATTTGAAAGAATTTTTCTTTTAGACGAATAATCAATTTAAAACTTTTGAGGGTAAGGGAGGAGCTTAAATCCTTAATGTCCAAGCATGAGTTGAGTTAGTTAGATTGTAAAGTAGCTAATTTCTCTTTAAGTAAGGTATCAGAGCCCTAATGTTCATGCCTGAGTGAACTCAAAAATTTAAAAGTCAATCACTTAGGTTTTTGGCCACATGTCTAACCATCTAGCTACTAGCTGATTACCTAGAGGGTAACAGCTTTCACTTGGTTAGTCAAGTTAAGTCAATAGATCCAGTTAGATTTAACTATGGCTGGATGACTTGACTTGATTACTATTAATTAGGTGTTTAACGCCCAAACTCATATTGATGCACAGATATAAGCATTCTTGAGTCCAGGCTGTACCCTATGCATCTCACGCCGTTCTATGTTTTTCAAACACAAGCAAGGTAAGCCTAGGTGTGTGTCAGATACTCTGCTGAATTCTAGGGGAGCATGATTTCTAAGGTAGAGCCTAGGCTAAGTCTGAATTTGAAAATCTAGTAAAATTGGAATTTTGAAAACACCAATTTTGCATAAAATTTAGAAATATAATTAAGCAAATTTTGAAAAACAAGTAAAAAGGTAGGAAACTAATATGAAAATCAGGACCTATTCTACCCAACATGTTACCATTTGTGCAGATTGTAAACAACTAAAACTAGTAAACATAAATAAGTAGAGGTCAACCAAATACTAGTACAATCAGAGAAGACAAATAGGTGTCTGTCCAAGATACATCAAGTGATAGTGTCAAAAGGTAGGATCATCAAAAGCAGGATCATCAGCTGGAGGGTCGTCAGTTGGAGGTGGTGCAAGATGCTGCTCGGGTGCAGGCTGAGGCTATACCTGGCGCCGTATCTCGCCTCAGAGAGACGCGAACCCTGCAACTATCTTGGATCGGAGAGATCGGAGGAAGCGATGGCTATCTAGCACAGCCCGTCACATCTGAATGGACTGGATCTCGAGCCGAGCGAGTCTGTCCTCAACTGAAGGAGGTGCCGAAGTCGAAGGCTCGGCTGATGTGGAGAGCTCGGCTTCACATTAGCCGGGCCTTCGACTGGATTCACATCAGCTCGGCAGAGGTGGAAGGATCTGCGAAAAACTCCTCAGCTAAGAAGTCTGGCCACTCCTCACCCTCGCCTGGTACGTCCTCAGCCTCTGGAGCACTAGGAGCAGCGACTGGCGGTGGTCGTGTAACGCTCAAAAATTCTCAAATCAATTTTAGAAATATTCTATTATTTTTTTGGAGTTTTAGAATGTTTTTATGAAAATTTTGGAGTAGCAGAACTAGCAAAATTAAATAAAAACGTAAAACAGCCTAAGCGGGAATTGAACCCGCAACCTATAGACTCTATGACTTATAGGGTGACTCTAGTAACCAGGGGGCCCCAGCAGGGGTGTGCTGAAAGAAGAGGAGAGGAATTTTATTTATGATTGAGTTGGGTCGAATTAATCACTTAATATAAATAGGGAATTTAAGTGGGGATTTAGTATTTTGATCGACGACTTTCCCTCACCTTCACCCTCACCCGACGCTGCCCTTTCTCCTCCTCACCCTCTCGGCGCCCAAGCCCAAGGGAACTAGGGTTCCATCCCTAGGATCGTAGGAGCACCTTCCGGCGATATCTCCGATACGAGGACGCTCCTCTACGCGAGAAGAGCGCGTGGACGTAAGAGGATCGCCGAGGAGATCTTCTTCTCTAGAAACCTAGTGATCAGATTGTAAGAAAACTTAGCGCAGGATGTAAGTAACCCCTCACCTACAGTATAAGTAGCTAATCACATGCTTTAATGCTCTTAGTTCACATTTATATTCTTAGTGAAGCCACATGCAGAGATGGAGCACACCAGGTGCTTGATAAAATGACTAGTATAGTTATATGCTATAGTAGGCATTTTTAATAGTTCAGTTAAATGACATAGATGTATTCTAATAGCATACATGATCTTGCTTCAGTTATATGGGACTACGGTCCAATGGGTGGGCTCCCATAGTCACCTCTAGGTTCAGATAACCTAACTCTAGGTTCAGATAACCTAGTAAAAGCAAGATAAAATAAATTAGTTTATAAACAGTATTTTACTTTTATTAGTGGCACTGTACTGGACTCTCAGTTGTCCTTGGGTTGGGCTCCCAAAGTCGTCCCTAGGTTTAGATAACCTAGTAACCCTACTAGATTCGGGATTTACTACCTCGGGCCTAGTTAGGGATCCGCGCATAGCAAGTACAGTTGTCGGGCCCATCAGCAACATGATTAGTATTTTTATTTACTTATGAAAATAGTTTTTCAAACTACACAAACCAGATATGTGAATACAGCTCAGCTTTAGTTTAGTTTTCTTATTGATATAACAAATAGCTTAACTTATGTATCGGTTTAGTTTGCTTGTTGATACAATGAATAACTTTATGTTCAGTATTTGATTAGCATGACTCGTATGTCCATATGCCATGTTTTAGCATTAACAGCATGATCATCAGCATGTATTTCAAAAAGCATCCTTGAAAGCATGATTTCTTCGAATGCATGTTTTTGTGAGGAAGATGGTTCTTACTAAGCTCCCAAGCTTATAGTTTCCTTTTTCCTTATACTGCAGATAAAGGTAAAGGGAAGATGGATTAGCGGAGGCTGGAGTTCAATGCGACCAGATGTGTGTGAGAAGGAACTTGGAATAAAGATTCTTGGTGACTAGCAAGTCTAAAGACTTAGTATTTCTATAGTGTTATTTTTCGCACTTTTAGATGGTTAAGTGTCTTGAACTATGAAGATGTGCTTAGATTATTAGTTGTCCTGATATTAGATAGCTAACCATGAGTAATGACATGCCTGGTAGTATTGTTTTATGTTTTGGTTGAATTCTGAAAGTTCTGTACGAGTTCGGGTTGGATTTCTGCGGAAATCAGAAACCCAATCGATTAGTCGATCGATCAAGGAGTCCTCAATCGATTAGCCGATCGATTGGAAGAAATCCCCGCGTACAGAATGCCATTGAGTTGATCAGTTGATCGATTGAGGAGCCCTCGATCGATCAGCCGATCGATTGAGGAGCCCTCGATCGATCAGCCGATCGATTGAAACGCGACTTCCGCGTACAGAGAGCTGATGGGTCGATCAGGTGATCGATTGGCCATGGATCGATCAGCTGATCGATCGGGAATTTCACTCCCGCAAACAGAGAGTGTCTGAATCAATTATTGGATTGATTGGCCAGACTTGATCGATTAGATGATCAATTCAGAGTTGACCTCCGTGCACAGTAGCACGTTGAATCGATCAGTGGATCGATCAAATAACTCCAATCGATCCGCCGATCGATTGGAAAGTCTGATTTTAGTTCTGTGATCAGATAGAAAGTTTAGGTTCCTTTCTTTAGTATGTGTATAGCAATGAAAGAAAAAAAAAGTATTGTGAACATTGAATTCCAGATTTTATAACAAATAGTAGAATTCCTAATTAGTTCATCTTTCCACACAAATAGTTTAGCATAATGTAACCCCGGCCTCGCAGCCTAGACAGTAGGAGGCGGGGCATTACAGAGTGGTATCAGAGCAAGTTTCATACTTCCTCCACACACACATCAGCATTGAACCTGCAGCTTCCAAGTAAGAATACCTCTCACCTTATTTATGTTTGTTTGCTTTTATGTTTATAGATAACTAAAGCATGTTCATATATGATAGCATCTAACATGATAATAGTAGTTATGTACCTATGATGGTATTAGTTATGTATGTCCTTTATTTCTCTTGAAAATGGTACGAGGACTCCTAGCTAGAAAGACACCAGCTATTGAGTCCCAGCATGAGGCAGGCAGCTCAGTGCCTCCCCCAGACCTTACAGAGGTAGTGGCTCAATTACAGAAGCAACTAGCTGAACAGCAACAGGAGATAGCCACCCTAAGGGCTAATCAGCAGAACACTCCTATAACGCCCGAAAATTCTCAAACTTGCATTAGAAATATTCTATGATTTTTCTGGAATTTTTAGATATTTTTCCGGGATTTTCCGAGTAGCGGAAGTAGCAAAAATAATTAGAAGAATAAAAAGGCTTAAGCGGGAATCGAACCCGGGACCTCTCGGGTCAGCTAAACCTTTAGTTAGCCTTGGTAACTGGTGAACCCAGCAGGGCCGTGCTGAGAGAAAGAGGAACCAATAATATTTATATTAGAGATGGGTTCAATAATCCACTTAATATAAATTAAGAACTTAAGTGGGTTTGGTTTAATTTTGGTTCGGCAGCCCTCTCCTCACGCCACCTTCTCCTCTCAAACCCTCACGTCGGCGCCCCTCTTCCTCCTCCTTCTCACGGCACACCAAGCCCCAAGGGCCAAGGGAACTTCTTCCGGCGAGATCTTCAATACGAGGACGTTCCCCTTCGCGAGAAGAACACGTAGACGCGAGCGGATCGTCGAGAAGATCATCTCCACCGGAGTTCTAGCGAATAGAATCGTAAGAAATTACGAATAGGAGATAAGAAACCCCTCACCTACAGTATAATAGCTTCCGATTGAGTTTTTATGCTTTAGTTAGGATGTATGCAGATTTTTATCGATATCTAGGTTGTGTTTAACTCTCTTCACAGATTAGGGATTTAGTTGAGCACCTCTAGATGGGCCGGACACATTTTCCCTCTTCAGATAGGAGGTTAGACGTTGTCGGGTGCCTAGAGGTGGTCTCCCTAATAGAGAGGAGAGCTAGGGCACACTAAGTGTTCGATAAAATAGCTAGTTTAGTAAAAATGCACCATATGCATCTTTAACAGCTCAGTTAGATACGTTAGAAGTATCTATTCAGTATTCTCAGTTTATTACAGCTTATATGGATCAGATATCCAATGGGTGGGCTCCCACAGTCGCCTCTAGGTTTAGATAACCTAGCTCTAGGTTCAGATAACCTAGAAACAATAGAATAAGCAAGTATTAGCTATTTCATTTTCAGTGGCACTGTACTGGATCAGATATCCATTGGGTTGGACTCCCACAGTCATCCCTAGGTTTAGATAACCTAGTTAACCCTACTAAATTCGGGACTTGCAAACCCGGGTCTAGTTAGGGATGCGCGCATAGCAAGTACAGTTGCCGGGCCCAAACAGCATGATTATGTATTTTCACTTATTATGAATTAGTTTTCAAAACTCAAAATTAGTTATGTTAGTTGAGTTTGAATTCAGTATCAGTTAGTTTCAGTTTAGCTCATTATATGTTCAGCCCAGTTGCTATATGATTTGGGTATGATAGCTCTATGTTCAGTTCATGTTCACATGCTTTAGATGATAGTATGCCATGGCTAGTTTTGATTGCTATGTATTGTATGATAGTATGCCATGTTTTAGTTCAATCAGTACATATTTCAAACGGCATGTTTTAAAAGCATATTGCACCGAATGCATGTTTTTGTGAGGTAGATGGTTTCTTACTAAGCTTTAAGCTTACAGATACTATTTTTCCTTATACTGCAGATAAAGGTAAAGGAAAGATGTACTAGCAGAGGGAGCTGGAGGACAATGCAAAGGAGGGTGTGTGTGGCAGGAACTGGAATAAAAGACCTTGGAGAGTTTAGCAAATTAGAAACTAGTTCTTCCTTAAGACATTTTCTTATACTTTGCTTTTTATGCATTTCTAGTAGTTAAAGGTTATGAGTTGATGAACCTTGCTTTAGCTTAAGTTCAGAATTGTTACTACATGTTATTAGAATAGTTATCATGCATTAGGTAGTTGTTGTATGAGGTTTTGGCACGAAGCGGTGCTGAAATCAGAGTTTCAATGAAATCGAAACCCCGATCGGTCAGAAACCGATCAGGGAGTCTCTGATCGGTCGGAGACCGATCACGATGCAACTTTTATTCCTGATCGATCCGTGGATCGATCGAGAGCTCGATCGGCGGCAGACCGATCACGATTCACGATCGATCCGTGGATCGATCGTGAGCGATCGATCAGATCGATCGATCGAGGACAGCGATTCAGACCGGGACCGATCGAGTCGGGCTGGATCTGCCGGGCAGATCGCCGGAAGTGCAATACAAATGGATGGGTCGTTGATGCCGAGGTTGCTGGAACCTGAGCGACCGACAATATGGGAGAGATCGGTCCGTGGATCGATCCGTTAATAGTTTAGCAAAAAATAAATTAGATCAAATTACACATATAGTTAGCAATTATAGCATCGCCTTTTAGCTTATGGCCTGGTGGGTGTACAACTCTCCCATCACGGAACGTTACCCTAGCTACACCTAGACCTGAACTAGTTCCACTTCAATCCCACCCAACTGGTGGATCCAACAAGACGAGCAGGAGAGAAGCCTATCGATCCAGGAGCGAAAAATCAAGCCAGAATTTCTCAGCACTAGTGAACCATGCGATGCCCAAGCCTAGTTCAAAACACCGGAGAGTACGATGGAGCTTGGATCGCGTGTATAAGATGAAATGCGCCTCCTACGCCGGCGAGATGCACGATGTGGTGGGAGAGGATTAAAGTGAGCGCCAAGTGAACCAGATGACATGGGTGACTTTGAGAGAGAATTCTTTGAGGAGTTCTTTCACATGCGGGTCACAAACCGCCACTCACGACGAGTTTATCAATTTTGTGTGGCAACCTTTCGGTTGGAGAGGTGAAGAAATTCAACAGATCGTCTTTGCCCGAACTAGTCGTAGAAGAGAACGAGTCGTTGATGCTCAAATGCTAAGGCCGAATAGCAATGAACGTGCCGGTGGTGTCTAAGTCCGCAAAACCACTGAAGAAGTGGTATGTAGCCTGCTCGATTCGAGCATTACATCAAAGATCACAAGAGGAAGCAAACCATCTCGGAGTCCAGGGCCAAGGAGGCTCGTGTAAAGAAACACCAGGCTCAATAACTAGAGGGAACTCGAATAAACGTAAACTAGGGAGTTACCCAAAAGGAGGAGGACCAATAGTAAACAACCTAGTTATCCCAAGTGTTACTTGTGGAAAATTTCACCGGAGTTTGTCAGAGGGACACGAGGATGCTAATGAATGGTCGGGAAGGAAGGGCATTTGGCTAAGATGCAGAGACTCTTCCCATGATTTAGTACGAGAACCAGCAAACAGGTGCATGTGGTTTGCTTTAGATGGTCCACACATCAGTGGCCCCCCACCACGATTAACGCGATCTACTCACTCACCAGAGGAGTGGCGAGGAGTCCTCGTACAGTGGTAGTATTTTAAAACAAAGTGCAACCGTTGTCTTATTAAATCGGGCAACCCATTCTTATATATCCAAGACATTCACCGGAAAAGTTGGCAATATCTCCAGGTAGGTTTGGTTTGTTTTACAACACTACCTTGGGAGATCCAGCATCCACGCACGCGTTCCAGGTGTACCATTATAAAGGCGAGAGCTGGTTGATGCCGATAGTGCTAGATATGACTGACTATGATGTCATCTTGGGAATGGACTTTCAAGCACGGTGCCTCATGTAGTGAAACAAAAAGTTGTATTCCAAGGGAGTAGGAGTGCAGTTTGGGTACATAGGAGAACCAAAAGAAAGGACAAGAAGTTTCTCTCCCAAAGCGCCGAAACATGGATGGGATTCGATGTATGGGTCCTAGCACATGTAGTCAATACCGATTAGGACAAGAACCAAAAGTTAGAAGATAAGTTGTATGTAACTACCCAGCCTTCCCTCGAGGAGTTAGAGCAACTAGGACTGAGAGATTGAATTTGAGATAGAACTCATCCAGACGTGCAGATCCCATCTCCAAAGCACCCTACCGCTGCATGAGAATCAGGAACTTGGAGAACTCTGAGGAGCTACTTGACAAGGGTTTGACGATGTAGTCACTCACCATGGGAGCCCTGTTGTTCATGAAGAAGAAGGCAGGAGCACGCTGTATGCGTATAGACTACGGTAAACAAGTCACGATTATTAAGAATATCCCCTGATAGATGACCCGTTTGATCAGCTAAAGGAAGCATCGTTGTTCTAAAATAGACCGATCGGGATATCACCGGTGAAAGTTAAAGAAGGTGACATACCCAAGAGCGTTCAGGACCCGATATGGACATTATGAGTTCGTAGTCATGCCTTTAGCGTGACTATGCTCCAACTACTTTCAATGGACCTCATGAGCAGGATATTCAGAGAATACTTAGATAAGTTTGTTATCGTGTTCATCGACGACATTCTTATCTATTCCGGGACTCGGGAAGAACACGAAGTACTGCTGGAACCCCTTGAGAGTAACGCACTTCGTCCTATACGCCAAGTTCAAAGAATATGACGGCTCGATGTATCCTTTCTAGGTCACGATCTCCAAGGATGGTATCATGGTAGACCCATAGAAGATAGAATATGGCTGGAAGAGACCTAAGAGCCCGATCGAAGTTTTCAGGAGACGGACTAGTAAGTTGTAAAATAGAGGATTTCTCCAGGATAGCCTCTTCACTGATAGCTCTCACTAGGAAGAACAGAAAATTGACCAGTGCTCCCATTCTTACTCTGCCAGAAAACACAGACAGCTTTGATATTTACAGCGATGCCTCTAAATTGGGACTAGGAGCAGTACTGATGCAAAATGGCAAGGTGATCGCCTATGCCTCCAGACAACTCAAGGACTATGAGAGGAACTACCCTACTCATGACCTTGAGCTCGCAGCAGTCGTCTTGGCCCTCAAAATTTGGAGACATTACTTATATGGAGCTCAGTGCAGAGTGTATACAGATCATCAGAGTCTGAAGTACTTCTTCACTCAGAAGGATCTGAATATGCGACAGCGCAGATGACTTGAGCTGGTCAAGGACTATAACATAGACATCCTCTACCATCCAGGAAAGGCCAATAAGGTGGCAGACATGTTAGTTAGAGCCCTAGAGCCAATCATTTGATGATTGTATGGACTCATGTATATCATATTCTTATATTAATAAAGGCAATAGTTTGGTTATTATGCTTATTTGTTTTAGTGCCAAATAAACTAAGTATAGTAACGTCCTTGAGTAGATCGTTCTTACCTATATCAATCGATTGGTTGAATCGATAGTGAGATGATATAGGGAACACTACTCTTAATCATTCCTAGTCGAGTATTAACATTCAGGGACGATGTTAATGCAATAAGACTAGCATGTAGGTCAACTCGATGACTTGATCTCACAAGTCATGGATATGGAGATATCAAGTTGACACATGGGTATATATTGGAGAATGTATACTGAATGACCCGCCATGAGAAAGTATCATGGATCGTTATATGAGTGTCATATACTTTCTCATGTGGCTATTAGTATGACTATTAGTCCTTAGACCTGAAGTCACCATGGATCCCTACATAAGGAGTTATGTACTTTAGTTTCGTCAAACGTCACCCGTAACTGGGTGGACTATAAAGGCGATTACTGGGTATGTAACGAATTATGCAGAGGGATGTGAGTGATGTAGATGGGATCTATCCCTCCCATATGACGGGAGCGACATCGCTATTCTTGATAGAGTGAGACCACTAAGCGCATGGCCATGCCCAAATGAGTCAACATTAGATGTTGAGCTCATTTGATCGAGTGAGTCTACTTGGAGTTCAAGATTTAGATTGATTAGAGGATGACACGGTCTATGCCTCACATTGATCAATCTAGATGTCTAGGATAGTAGGACACTTGTCATTATTTTGTGAGTAGTCACAATTGGTAGTCACAAGGTGATGTTGGATCTCAACATTCTTGTAACTTGGGTAGTAATGATGTGTTGCTAGATACCGCTCATTACTTATGCTCTTAAATGGGTTTAGGGCATTGCCAACGTTACAAGAACCTATAGGGTCACACACTTAGGACAATTAGATGGAGATTTGGTTCATATGATGAACCAAGAGGATTAGATTCATTTGATGAATCATATTGGATTAAGAGTAATCTAAATTGGGCTAATTGAGTTGGACTCAAGTTGATTCATGTTTAAATCAACTTAATTTAATGAATTAGATTCATTATATTAAGTTGGCTTGAATCATATGGTTGGATTAGATCAACCATGAGAGAGATTTGATCAAGTTTGACTTGATTTGAGAGGAAGAGAAAAAGTCATGTTTGACTTGATTTTTTGCCACATCACTAGTGAGTTGGCAAGATGTGGACCAATAGGATTGCTCCACATCATCAATGTGTGCCACCTCATGGAGGTTACAAGCCTCCATAGCATTTAATGTGGCCGGCCCACATTAAATGTGGAGGATACACATGTTGCCATGTCATTTAGTGAGGTGGCAATATGTGGACCAATGGTGTTGATCCACATCATCCTAGAGTGCCACCTCATGGGGGTTACAACTCTTTAATGGTTTCATATTAATTGCAATTAATGCAATTAATTTGGTGGTTTTACCATGGAGAGTGGCCGGCCACTTTGATTGTGAAGGAGAATTTTGATTTTTCATTTCAAGTGGTGCATCTTCTTCCTCCTTCCTCTCAAGCTCTCCCTCTCCCTCTCCTCCTTACTTGGCCGAACCTTACCAAGGTGCTAGCACACCTTTGTGTGAGGTTTTCTCCACCTAAGTTGTGGATACTTCTAGAGGACCGGCGCTTGACGGTCTTGAGATCCGCAACACCTTGGAAGAGCGGGATTCGCGTAGGGCGCGCATCAAGGGTAAACACTTTTTCCTCGTAGATCTAAGTAGTAGATCAGTTTTGAACTCGTACAAGAAATAGTTTTCGAATTTTGTATACGAATCTTTGCACGGATCTACGGCTTTGGGTCCTTCGGGGTTTCGCGACGCGCGGTTTTCGCGGCTCGAAGAACCCAACATGATAAGTCAGCCAGGCAAAGACTGTACTGAGTTAGTTTTGTTTTGAAAACAAGCTTCTGTAATTTCTGTAAAAATTCAATTTTATGTTTTATGGGTAATTTTCCTTATAGTACCACAAGTGTCTCGGCACTTGTAGGCTACCGGGAAGAATTTTCCCAAACGGTTTCGTTCCACCCAAAATCTTTTGGGACAGTGGACTCGGGTGCCTTTAGATCGCAACGGAGCAACTCACGATGGTTAGATCAGGGCGCTGCCCCTAACCCCGCAAGGGAATTGCTCCTTGATCGCACCGAAATCGCTAAAACGAACCCGTCGGGAAGATTTTTCGAAACGGTAATGTCTCGCCCAAATCGCTTTGGGACAGCGGGTTTAGGCGCTGTTGGATCGCAATGGGACCTCGCGATGGTTAGATCGCGGGTAGGGGCGCTGCCCCTGCTCCGCGATTGCGCCCGAAACCGCTAAACGGACCGCCGAAATTTTACTTGTAAAATTGTAAAATTAATTTTAAAATTATAGAAAATTATGAAAATATATAATTTTGAATTATATATATTAATTTGTGATAGTCATGGCCCAAAGCCCAATATGATTGGTTGTGTTGTATTCATAATACGGCCTGCGTGCCGTTATGTGTTTATTATTCACGACCTGCGCGTCGTGCCTCGTCTTTTATTCTTGTTGTAAATTAGATTTAGACTCGAATGTAACTCGAGTTTCAAATTGTAATGTACAAATTGGAGCGGTGGAGGGTCCACACGAGACGGAGTTCCGAGGCGGGCACGAGCAACACAAGGTGGTCAAAGGGAGGCGCTTGGAGAAGCTGTTGACCCTAGGTTGACCAATCGATCTTCTCATTGGCTTGAGAAGATCGTAGTAGGGTCATGACTAAATCACAAATAGATTAATTAATTAATTATTATGTATTTGATGCATGTTTAATAGTTAATTAATTAATTAGTGCCTTAACGATTAGATTAGATCTAAGTCGTGCACATGATGCACCCTTGCGATTAGATTAGATCTAAGTCGTGCACAAGATGCATCCTTCTCGATTAGATTAGATCTAGATCGAACCAACTCTAAATACCTAATCGTGCCAATACCTATCACTACCTCTGCCAAAGCAGAGCAATACATATTATCTTAGTAGGGTACGGAGGGACAATCTTGGTCCCGCCTATCAACGCATGGGTGAATACGAACTCAATTAGATTGAGTCTTCATAGTTACTCGGTTGGATCGAGTCAACTATAGGTATTATTCCAACGGTTGGAAAAGATAGGTCAAAATCACATCTATATTAACTCTCGGGCGTATTAGCCAAAGCTAACTCGAGTTTTAATATAAATACGGATATTGATTCTATAAACAAGAGTTGCATAGAGATGTAATTGGTAATCGTTACCTACCGATCATACTAAGCCTTGGGCGTATTAGCCAAAGCTAACTCAAGGGTTAGTAGGATGTGGATCTTGTCCCATAAGAATTATAGAATTCAGTGGGAGCATCATTTAATTAAAGGCCTAATTAAATGATTTTAAAGAATATGATACTTATTTCTGCATTTATTTCTTGTAGAATTGCCATGTCATCAAAACATTTTCTCGCGATCCTCGTGAAGGACAAGCTCAAGGAGCAAATTTCTGGATGCTACAGAATCGAGAATAGTTCTCACCTAAGAACGTAAACTGACGTTCTAGAGCAGCCCATTCCGGAGGCCCTCCTGCCACACGAGCGGACCGAGATGCTTACAAGAAGCATCAAGATGACGATTAGATGTGTCTTGTCTTATGCTCGCAACCATGAACTTTGAGCTTCGAAGCAACATGAGTTTATGAGCGCTACGATATGGTTGAACATCTTTGTCACCTATATCAAGGACAAGCAAGCACTGGAAGAGGAACTCCAAAGAATGAAGATCTTAAGAAGAAGAGAAATAAGATTTCTACTTGTATAAATGTTATAGAAGTCAATCTCTATTTCTTCATCGTGGGTATTAGATACCGGATGTGCTTCGCACATTTGTACTAATGTACAAGCGCGAGGAATAGCAGAGCATTGACGGGTGAGATAGACCTACGAGTAGGCAATGGAGCATGAGTTGCTGCTATTGCTGTAGGAACTTATCATCTATCTCTGGGCTAATACTAGAATTAGACGATTGTTGTTATGTGCCCGCCTTGACAAAGAACATAATATCAGTTTCTTGTTTGGACAAGAGAGGATACTGTTTATAATAAAGAACAAATGTTGTTCCGCTTTTAAACGATATGTTCTATTGTAGTGCACCTCGATAAACGGACTCTACATTCTAGACCTAGAGAGCCCTGTCTATAACATAAATACTAAGAGGATCAAGTCGAATGACTTGAACCAAACTTACCTCTCATGTCGCTAGGTCATATAAATGACAAGCGCTATCCCACTCCATAAGGATGGTTTGGACTCATTTGATTTTGAATCATATGAGATATGCGAGTCATGCCTACGAGGCAAGATGACCAAGACTCCCTTTAGTGGGCAGAGAGCGACCGATTTGTTAGGACTCATACATAGTGATGTATGTGGCCCTTTCAATGTCGCCGCTAGAGGCGGTTATAGATACTTTATCACATTTACTGATGACTTCAGTAGATACGGTTATGTGTACCGATGACACATAAATCGAATCCTTTGAAAAGTTCAAAGAATTCAAGAATGAAGTACAAAACCAGCTTGGCAAGAGTATTAAAATACTTGATCCGATCGAGGTGGAGAATACTTAAGCCATGAGTTTCGTGACTATTTAGCTGAGTGTCCAACTCACTCCTCCCGGAACACCATAGTGGAATGGTGTGTCCGAAAGGAGGAATCGTACCTTATTAGATATGGTACGGCCTATGATGAGTCACACAGATCTTCCGACATACCTCTAGGCTTATGCTCAGATCCTTCATTCTCAACCGAGTTCCATCCAAGGCCGTGATAAAGACACCATATAGGATATGGACCGGGAGAGATGCCGGTGTCTTTCATGAGGATTTGGGGTTGTGAGGCTTACGTCGACGCCAAGTCTCGGACAAATTAGGACCCAAATCCGACAAGTGCTATTTCATCTGATATCCCAAGGAAACTAAGGGATATTACTTCTACATTCCCAATCAGCACAAGGTAGTTGTGGCAAGACGGGGTCTTTCTAGAAAGGGACTTTGTTTCTAGAAAGACTAGTGGGAGCGTTCGATCTTGAAGAAGTTCAAGATGCGAACAATAGCATCGATGCCTCGATGGAAGTTGAACTGGAACCACAAAGTGTTGTGGATGATGTTGTTCCACAAAGAGTTGAGGAACAACAACCAGTTCAAGTAGACATACCTCTTCGCAGGTCTGATAGGGTACGTCGTCAGCCTGAGAGATGAGCCTACCACCTATCAAGAAGCTGTGATGAGACCAGATTCGAGAAATGGCTAGAAGCCATGAGATCCGAGATAGAATCCATGTACACCAACCAAGTATGGACTTTGGTTGATCCACCGAAGGGGTAAAACCCATTGGGTGCAAGTGGGTCTTTAAGAGAAAGACCGACATGGATGGACTTATCTATAAGGGTCGCTAGGTAGCTAAAGGTTTCAAGCAGATTCATGGTATTGACTATGATGAAACCTTTTCTCCAATAGTGATGTTTAAGTCCATTCAGATCATGCTTGCTATTGCAGCTTACCATGACTATGAGATATGGCAGATGGATGTCAAAACCGCGTTTCTGAATGGAAACCTGCTCGAGATGTGTACATGACACAACCTGAGGGGTTTTGTAGATCCACAGCATACTAGCAGAGTATGCAAGCTGCATAGGTCCATTTATGGACTAAAGCAAGCTTCTTGAAGCTAGAATCTTCGATTCGATGATGCAATCAAATAGTTTGGTTTCATCAAGAATGAAGATGAGCCTTGTGTCTACAAGAAGGTTATAGTGGATATAGTTGTTTTCCTCATATTGTATGTGGATGACATACTACTCATTGGGAAGGACATCCCTATGCTTCATCTGTCAAGACCGGCTAGGGAGTTGCTTCTCAATGAAGGACTTAGGTGAGGCATCCCGCATTCTAGGGATACAGATCTATAGAGATAGATCTAAGAGATTGCTTGGCCTAAGTCGAGTACATATATTGACAAGGTACTCCTTCGGTTTGCCATGCAAAGAAGGGATTTCGCCGATGTCACATGGCGTGAGTCTTCAAGACTCAAGGTCCCTCTTCTAGAGAGAGAGACCCATGGATCAGATCCCGATCGATCATGTACGACATGTTATGTACTCGACCTGATGTCTCGTATGCTTTGAGCATGACGAGTAGATACAAGTCAGATGAAAGTCACTCGATAGCGGTCAAGAATATTCTTAAGTACTTAAGAAAGACTAAAGAATATTTTGATATATGGAGGCAATGATGAGCTAACCGTAAAGGGTTACGGTGATGCCGATCGGGATGATTACCGATCGGAGTCGTGGTTCGTGTTTTGCTTAAATGGTGGTGCCGTGAGTGGAGAGTTCAAGCAGTGAGCTGATTCTACAATGAGGTCGAGTATATCGCATCGGAGGCAAAGGAGGCGCTGATCCGCAAGTTCATCATGAACTTGGGGTGGTTCTAGCATCGCTGATCCAGTTGAGCTCTATTGTGACAACAATGGAGCTATAGCACAGGCAAAGGAACCTCGCTCACACCAGCGGACCAAGCACATACTACGGCGCTTCCATCTCATTCGAGAGATTATCGATAGAGGAGATGTGAAGATTTGCATAGTACCTACAGAGGCTAACATCGCAGATCCCTTGACCAAGGCTTTGGTACAGAGGAAGCATGACGGTCACACTAGGTCTTTAGGCCTTAGAGGCTATACTGATTGGCACTAGTGCTAGTGGGAGATTGTTAGTTAGAGCCCTAGAGCCAATCATTTGATGATTGTATGGACTCATGTATATCATATTCATATATTAATAAAGGCAATAGTTTGGTTATTATGCTTATTTGTTTTAGTGCCAAATAAACTAAGTATAGTAACGTCCTTGAGTAGATCATTCTTACCTATATCAATCGATTGGTTGAATCGATAGTGAGATGATATAGGGAACACTACTCTTAATCATTCCTAGTCGAGTATTAACATTCAGGGATGATGTTAATGCAATAAGACTAGCATGTAGGTCAACTCGATGACTTGATCTCACAAGTCATGGATATGGAGATATCAAGTTGACACATGGGTATATATTGGAGAATGTATGACCCGCCATGAGAAAGTATCATGGATCGTTATATGAGTGTCATATACTTTCTCATGTGGCTATTAGTATGACTATTAGTCCTTAGACCTGAAGTCACCATGGATCCCTACATAAGGAGTTATGTACTTTAGTTTCGTCAAACGTCACCCGTAACTGGGTGGACTATAAAGGCGATTACTGGGTATGTAACGAATTATGCAGAGGGATGTGAGTGATGGAGATGGGATCAATCCCTCCCATATGACGGGAGCGACATCGCTATTCTTGATAGAGTGAGACCACTAAGCGCATGGCCATGCCCAAATGAGTCAACATTAGATGTTGAGCTCATTTGATCGAGTGAGTCTACTTGGAGTTCAAGATTTAGATTGATTAGAGGATGACACGGTCTATGCCTCACATTGATCAATCTAGATGTCTAGGATAGTAGGACACTTGTCATTATTTTGTGAGTAGTCACAATTGGTAGTCACAAGGTGATGTTGGATCTCAACATTCTTGTAACTTGGGTAGTAATGATGTGTTGCTAGATACCGCTCATTACTTATGCTCCTAAATGGGTTTAGGGTCACACACTTAGGACAATTAGATGGAGATTTGGTTCATATGATGAACCAAGAGGATTAGATTCATTTGATGAATCATATTGGATTAAGAGTAATCCAAATTGGGCTAATTGAGTTGGACTCAAGTTGATTCATGTTTAAATCAACTTAATTTAATGAATTAGATTCATTATATTAAGTTGGCTTGAATCATATGGTTGGATTAGATCAACCATGAGAGAGATTTGATCAAGTTTGACTTGATTTGAGAGGAAGAGAAAAAGTCATGTTTGACTTGATTTTTTGCCACATCACTAGTGAGTTGGCAAGATGTGGACCAATAGGATTGCTCCACATCATCAATGTGTGCCACCTCATGGAGGTTACAAGCCTCCATAGCATTTAATGTGGCCGGCCCACATTAAATGTGGAGGTTACACATGTTGCCATGTCATTTAGTGAGGTGGCAATATGTGGACCAATGGTGTTGATCCACATCATCCTAGAGTGCCACCTCATGGGGGTTACAACTCTTTAATGGTTTCATATTAATTGCAATTAATGCAATTAATTTGGTGGTTTTACCATGGAGAGTGGCCGGCCACTTTGATTGTGAAGGAGAATTTTGATTTTTCATTTCAAGTGGTGCATCTTCTTCCTCCTTCCTCTCAAGCTCTCCCTCTCCCTCTCCTCCTTACTTGGCCGAACCTTACCAAGGTGCTAGCACACCTTTGTGTGAGGTTTTCTCCACCTAAGTTGTCCGTGTGGATACTTCTAGAAGACCGGCGCTTGACGGTCTTGAGATCCGGCAACACCTTGGAAGAGCGGGATTCGCGTAGGGCGCGCATCAAGGGTAAACACTTTTTCCTCGTAGATCTAAGTAGTAGATCAGTTTTTGAACTCGTACAAGAAATAGTTTTTCGAATTTTGTATACGAATCTTTGCACGGATCTACGGCTTTGGGTCCTTCGGGGTTTCCGCGACGCGAAAAAGCGGTTTTCGCGGCTCGAAGAACCCAACAAGACACACTTAGCAGGAAGTCCAGTGCCACCTTACTATCCCTGACAGCCATGTCACCGCCCCTACAAAAGGAGATTACAGATTTTGGTCTCGAACTAATAGTTGGGCAACTTTCTACTATGACATTAGCATCTACCCTGCTTGGTGACATCCGGACAGCTCAAGATCAGAACCCTGAAATTCAGAAAATCAAGCAAGGGTTAGCAGAATCAGAAAGTGGAGAGTTCAGAGTATCTGATAGTGGGGTATTGTATTTTGGTCACAGACTATGTGTTCCAGATCAGGAGGAACTCCGGAGGAAGATTCTAAACAAGGCTCACAGGACTCCTTATGCGATGCATCCTGGTTCCACCAAAATGTACCAAGACTTAAAGAGACGTTTTTGGTGGCCTGGAATGAAAAGGGACATCGCTAGATATGTCAGTACCTGTCTGACCTGTCAGAGGGTCAAGGCAGAACACCAGAGACCACGAGGAGTTCTGCAGCCTATTCAGATCCTAGAATGGAAGTGGGAGGATATCTCCATGGATTTCATAGTGGAACTACCCAGAACAACGAATGGTTTTGATGCTATCTGGGTAATAGTCGATAGATTGACTAAGTCAACCCACTTCTTAGCTATCAGGATATCCTACTCCATGGAGCAGCTAGCTCAGTTGTATCTCAAGGAGATTGCCAGACTGCATGGGGTTCCACAGACCATTATATCAAACAAATGCAGTAGATTCACGTCACACTTCTGGGAGTGTGTACAGTCAGCCTTGGGCACCAGGTTAAAGTTTAGCACAAGGTACTCGAGGATATGCTCCGAGCATGTGCCCTAGACTTCAAGGGAAGTTGGTGCAAATATCTGTACTTAGCAGAATTTGCATACAACAATAGCTATCAGGCCACTATCGGTATGGCACCCTACGAGGCTCTTTACGGACGGAGGTGTAGATCTCCAATCTGTTGGTATGAAAGTGGTGAATAGAAAGAACTAGAACTTCAGACATATCTAGTAGCAGATACCACAACAGCTATACAGCAGATCCGCCAGAGGATAGAGACAGCTCAGAGCCACCAGAAAAGCTATGCTGATACACGGCGCCGACCCTTAGAGTTTTTAGTAGGGGATACACTATTCCTCCGAGTAGCTCCCATGAAGGGAGTAATGCGTTTTGGGAAGAAGGGCAAATTAAGTCCCAAATATGTGGGACCATACCTTATCACCACAAGAGTTGGCAAGGTAGCATATGAGCTAGAGCTACCCCAGGAGATGTCAGCTATCCATAACGTATTTCATGTCTCTATGCTGAAGAAGCATATCCCAGATGCCACCCAAGTGATTGAGCCCCAGTTGGTACAAGTCCGTGAAGACCTCAGCTAGACCGAGCAGTTAAGAAATTGCGGAATAAGGAGGTACCATTAGTAAAAGTTATTTGGGAAAATCACACAACAGAAGAGACAACTTGGGAGACAGAAGCTAGTATGAGACAGAAGTACCCTGAGTTATTCTAAGTTCGAGGATGACCTTTTTATAAGATATGGGGATTGTAACGCCCGAAACTTCTCAAATCAATTTTAGAAATATTCTATTATTTTTCTGGAGTTTTAGAATGTTTTTATGAAAATTTTTTAGTAGCAGAAGTAGCAAAATTAAATAAAAACGTAAAACAGTCTACGCGGGAATTGAACCCGCAACCTATGGACTCTATGACTTATAGGGTGACTCAAGTAACCAGGGGGCCCCAACAGGGGTGTGCTGAAAGAAGAGGAGAGGAATTTTATTTATGATTGAGTTGGGTCGAATTAATCACTTAATATAAATAGGGAATTTAAGTGGGGATTTAGTATTTTGATCGACGACTTTCCCTCACGTGACGCCGCCCTTTCTCCTCCTCACCCTCTCAGCGCCCAAGCCCAAGAGAACTAGGGTTCCATCCCTAGGATCGTAGGAGCACCTTCCGGCGACATCTCCGATACGAGGACGCTCCTCTCCGCGAGAAGAGCACTTGGATGTAAGAGGATCGCTGAGGAGATCTTCTTCTCCGGAAACCTAGCGATCAGATTGTAAGAAAACTTAGCGCAGGATGTAAGTAACCCCTCACCTGTAGTATAAGTAGCTAATCGCATGCTTTTATGCTCTTAGTTCACATTTATATTCTTAGTGCAGCCACATGCAGAGATAGAGCACACCAGGTGCTCGATAAAATGACTAGTATAGTTATATGCTATAGTAGGCATTTTTAATAGTTCAGTTAAATGACATAGATGTATTCTAATAGCATATATGGTCTAGCTTTAGTTATATGGGACTACGGTCCAATGGGTGGGCTCCCATAGTCGCCTCTAGGTTCAGATAACCTAGTAAAAGCAAGATAAAATAAATCAATTTATAAACAGTATTTTACTTTTATCAGTGACACTGTACTGGACTCTCAGTTGTCCTTGAGTTGGGCTCCCAAAGTTATCCCTAGGTTTAGATAACCTAGTAACCCTACTAGATTCGGGACTTGCTACCTCGGGCCTAGTTAGGGATGTGCGCATAGCAAGTACAGTTGCCAGGCCCATCAGCAGCATGATTAGTATTTTTATCTACTTATGAAAATATTTTTTCAAACTACACAAACTAGATATGTGAATACAGCTCAGCTTTAGTTTAGTTTTCTTATTGATATAACAAATAGCTTAGCTTATGTATCAGTTTAGTTTGCTTGTTGATACAATGAATAGCTTTATGTTCAGTATTTGATTAGCACGACTTGTATGTCCATATGCCATGTTTTAGCATTATCAGCATAATCATCAGCACGTATTTCAAAAAGCATCCTTGAAAGCATGATTTCTTCGAATGCATGTTTTTGTGAGGTAGATGGTTCTTACTAAGCTCCGAAGCTTATAGTTTCCTTTTTCCTTATACTATAGATAAAGGTAAAGGGAAGATGGATTAGCGGAGGCTGGAGTTCAATGTGACCAGATGTGTGTGAGAAGGAACTTGGAATAAAGATTCTTGGTGACTAGCAAGTCTAAAGACTTAGTATTTCTATAGTGTTACTTTTCCGCACTTTTAGATGGTTAAGTGTCTTGAACTATGAAGATGTGCTTAGATTATTAGTTGTCCTGATATTAGATAGCTAACCATGAGTAATGACATGTCTGGTAGTATTGTTTTATCTTTTGGTTGAATTCTGAAAGTTCTGTACGAGTTCGGGTGGGATTTCTGCATAAATCAGAAACTTAATCGATCAGTCGATCGATTGAGGAGTCCTCAATCGATTAGCCGATCGATTGGAAAAAATCCCCGCGTACAGAACGCCATTGAGTCGATCAGTTGATCGATTGAGGAGCCCTCGATCGATCAGCCGATCGATTGAAACGCGACTTCCACATACAGAGAGTTGATGGGTCGATCAGGTGATCGATTGGCCATGGATCGATCAGCCGATCAATCAGGAATTTCACTCCCGCAAACAGAGAGTGTCTGAATCAATTATTGGATCAATTGGCCAGACTGGATCGATTAGATGATCGATTCAGAGTTGACCTCTGTGCATAGTAGCATGTTGAATCGATCAGTGGATCGATCAAATAACTCCAATCGATCGGCCGATCGATTGGAAAGTCTGATTTTAGTTCTGTGATCATATAGGAAGTTTAGGTTCCTTTCTTTAGTATGTGTATAGCAATGAAAGAAAAAAAAAGTATTGTGAACATTGAATTCCAGATTTTATAACAAATAGTAGAATTCCTAATTAGTTCAGCTTTCCGCACAAATAGTTTAGCATAATGTAACCCCCTGCCTCGCAGCCTATACAGTAGGAGGTGGGGTGTTACAGGTCGGCCCTTCCAGGCCGGAATCCCCTCGGCAATAACCTCTAAACCCGCTAATCTAAAATTACGCTGACCTAACTCATCATATATGGTAAGTGGGATGAGTGTCCCTCTGGTAGTGTCTATACTAGAGGTGGAGAAAATCTGGGTCAGAATATAGCAGTAGGGCATATGGATCACTCCAGACGTGACTGTACTAGATGCATGAATGATGTTATGAAGCATATGCAATGCAATGTCTATATCTAGGCGCTGGCTAAGAGCGTACAAAAAGAATGAGTGGGATGGTCGCATCTTCGAGATGTCTCGAGATGTTATGGGCAGAATGCAAGCTGTCTGGACTCTGTACATAACATAGTCCTGAACTCTAAGAAGGGTCGACCTGAACTCAGTCAGTCCAAGAGGTCTCTCCTCCCCAAAAAAGTGCATATAGATGTCATCTAAGGTAATATGGGAATAAGGATCACCGAATGGTAGATCCCTACTCGGGTAACATAAGAATGTACACAGAGATTCCCTAAGCTCTAAGCTAATGCGAAGCAGGGAGGGAGTAAACTGAATGGCAGTTCCACCAACTCTGGTGGAATAGGTGCTATCATCAACCTTTTCAAGGTTGTGATAGAACTGGGCACACAAGTCTTGATTTATTGTGGTGTTGTAATAAACCAGTTTTCTTAGGTGATAGTAATCTATCATCTGGACTGCGGGGAGACAAAATTGGGCAAAAAATGCCCTACCTATATACCTAGGTTTAATGGACTCAAAGATAAACCTAGCAAAATCTATCCTATGCTGTTCCGAGGGGAATCTAGGGTCCGTAGAAGGGGCCCTAGACGGTGTAGGATCAACAATGCAACGTTTCCTATTTTTGACAGTATACAAGCAAAATAGCAAAACTAGTACGAAATTTATGTAATAGATGATTAAGGGAGGTTTAGAGTATACCTAGGAGGCATTACTAGGAGTAGAGGAGGAAGAGGTGGGTTGAAGGCGCCTTGGTTGGGGAGAAATCGCACGAGAATCTCGTGCTCGGCTTCAGCAGAAAACGAACAGAAAGCCTTCTGTTCGTGGCAATATTCTGGGTTGAAGGCACATTAACGGCTTCTTAAGGCGCCTTTGGAGGTGCCTCGGAGATGATCCGAGGCGCCTTAGGTAAGTCGGCGGGAGATTTCCCGCCGCTGTTTAGGGCACCTCCCTTGTGTGGGAGGCGCCTCTGACCAGCGCCACATGTCTTTTTTTTTTAAATTGATTAATTGGTTATGCTTTTTAACTTTGAAGAGTTTTATAAACATTTGAAAAAGATTAAAAAAGTTATTAATTTATTAAGGAATATCAACTTAATTGAATTAAGTTAATTAATTTTGAAAGAATATTTAAGTTAATTAATTTTAAAAAAATATTTAAGTTAATTAATTTTAAAAGAATATTTTAAGTTAATTTAATTTTTGAAAAATATTTTAAGTTAATTTAATTTTGAAAAAACATTTTAAGTTAATTAATTTTGAAAGAATATTTAAGTTAATTAATTTTGAAAAAAAATATTTTAAGTTAATATAATTTTGAAAAATATTTTAAAATAATTTAATTTTGAAAAATATTTTAAGTTAATTGAATTTTTGAAAAATATATTAAGTTAATTGAATTTTTGAAAAATATATTAAGTTAATTTAATTTTGAAAAAATATTTAAGTTAATAAATTTTGAAAAATATTTAAGTTAATATAATTTTAAAAATATTTACTTAATTTAATTTTGAAAAATATTTTTAGTTAATTGAATTTTTGGAAAATATATTATGTTAATTGAATTTTTAAAAAATATATTAAGTTAATTTAATATTAAAAAAATATTTAAGTTAATTAATTTTGAAAAATATTTAAGTTAATTTAATTTTAAAAAATATTGAAGTTAATTTAATTTTGAAAAATATTTTAAGTTAATTGAATTTTTGAAAAATATATTAAGTTAATTTAATTTTGAAAAAATATTTAAGTTAATTTAATTTTGAAAAAATATTTAAGTTAATTTAATTTTGGAAAAATATTTAAGTTAATTAATTTTGAAGAATATTTAAGATAATTTAATTTTGAAAAATATTTAAGTTAATTAATTTTGAAAAATATTTAAGTTAATTAATTTTGAAAAATATTTAAGTTTTTTTTTGAAAAATATTTTAAGTTAATTAATTTTGAAAAATATTTAAGTCAATTAAATTTTTAAAAAATATTTTAAGTTAATTAATTTTAAAAAATATTTAAGTTAATTTAAATTTGAAAAATATTTAAGTTAATTAATTTTTGAAAAATATTTTAACTTAATTAAAATTTGAAAAATATTTAAGTTAATTAATTTACAAATTTTAATTTCAAATTTTAATTCAAATTTCGAATTTGAATCTTGAGTTAGAATTAATTTAATTATAGTTACGAATTTTAATTTCGATTTTCGAATTTTGAATTTGAATCTTAATTCAATTACGAATTTTAATTTCAATTTTCAAATTTTGAATTTGAATTTCAATTTAATTATGAATTTTAATTCGATTTTCAAATTTTGAATTTGAATTTCAATTTAATTATGAATTTTAATTTCGATTTTCAAATTTTAATTTGAATTTGAATTTCAAATTTGATTTTCTTTTAATTTTTATTCCTTAGTCATCTCACCCGATCTAAATTTTCAATCAGGTAATCCTACAATTTTTGTGAGATAAATTAGGTTCAATTTTAGCGTTTGGTTTAACTTTGTGTTAGATTTGGGTTCAACAAGTAAGAGTTCTTTGGATAAACTTCTGGGCTATGGTGGGTGAGTCACAAGGACATCATTAAAGTAACCATGTCTTCGAGGTTTTCCAAATAATCCTACCCATTGAACTTAGTACAAAAGCTTGGTCTAACGGGTTAGAATCCATAAAGGGTAGCTTCGGTTAGTTTCACTTAGCCAAATTCTCCAGATCGAAGCCAAATCTTCCTAGACATGTGATGACTAAGCTTCCCCAACGTACTATCATCCAATACTTCACCAGTACCGTGAGTCAAGTTAAACCTAACCCAGTTTATGTTGGAGCAATCCCAATGGTCTGCGGGACCATGTGTTTTGGTGTTTGGGCAAAGGGTTTAAGTTAGGATTATCCTCGTTATTTGATATGTGTACTTGAGTTGTGCAGGACTGCAGGTGACACATGTGACTCAGGTTGACGGCTTCGGGTCCGGTGAAGGATGGAGCATCCGAGGGACCGTGGACAAGGCAGCGAGGACAAGGGCCGAAGGAAGCGACTTCGAGGCATACGCGAAGGATGGCATTGGGGGCAAGCCGCAGGCTTGGATGCATCCGAGGGACGAGAGCCAAAGGAAGTAGGCTTGAAGGCAAGAGGTCAAAGCTGCAAAGAAAGCGTCAAATGAGTCATAAAGGTGAGGGTACGAGTGCATGAGAGATTGTACTCGAAGTAAAATTCTAGTTTTAAGATTTTACTGTAGAGGCACTGTAGCAGTTACTGTAGCGTACTGTAGCAGTCGACTGGTGATGGATTAGTCGACTGATGCACTGTAGCATAACCGTTGAGAGAGCCGTTGGGCTGGTACCAGTCGACTGGTGCAAGGACCAGTCGACTGGTAACGGGCAAATCAGGTTCTGATTTGTTCCAAGCTCTATAAGAAGGAGCTTGGTATGGCCGGCCAAGGCGACGAAATTAGACTTGGTTAAGGTCTAATTAGTAGTCTACAAGTGCTCAAGAGTTTCCCTTGTGTCCAAGAGGTCTTGGTGAGTTTGTGGTGAGGTTTCTCCACCCACAAGGAGGTTTGAGGTAGCTGGAGTTTCCGGGGACTAATCCACCGACGGATTGAGGGATCGTCCACCTTACGTACATGCTGTGGAGTAGGAGCAAGTTATCTCCGAACCACATAAACGAACGTGTTAGCGGTTTGCATTTCCATTCTTGTATATAGTGTTTAGCTTTCTATTTGTGTTTGTTTGTATTCCGCTGCGCTAACATCGTAGAAAGCGAGTGATTTGGGGGCGCCGTCTATCCAACCCCCCTTTAAGCCGACCGCAAGATCCTCCAACAAGTGGTATCAGAGCAAGGCCGCTCTTCACCGGACTAACCGCCGAGAAGAGCAACGCATAAGAAGATGGCCGAGTTGATTGTCCCTCCAAAGTTTGAAGGAGGAAGCCTTGGGGACATCTCATTTTGGATGATGAAGATGGAAGTCTTCTTCGACACGGATTGGGATACAATGATGGTGATCAAGTACCCGTTCGAAGTCCCAAGAGACAAGAAGGGAAAAAGACTCCGGCCACGACATTGGACGGAAGAGCAAACCTCACGATCGGAGGCAAACTCAAAGGTAATAGCAATTTTAATTGATTTATTGCCTCCTAATGTGATAAGTGGTGTAGGTAAATATGAGAACGCCCATGAATTGTGGAGCAAAGTGAAGAAATTTCCATGGGAGGAATTTTTGCCTACACAAGAAGAAGAAGAAAAATCCGAAGAAAGTGATGGAGTGGTCCAAGAGGAGAGGAAGGACCAATCGGATGTGGAGCCCAACGAGATGGTTTTAATGGCTCAAGAAGAGGAGGAAGAGCAACCGGAAGTTAACTCATGCTCAACTTCCGAGGAGGAGAAGGAAGATGAGGCATCATCTACATCCTCAAAGGTTGAAGATGAATCCAAGACAAGTAAAGAGGATGAAGAAGAAATCTTGGAGGAGGTCAACCTAGTGAGCACCTCCACCGAAGCAATGTCAAAAGATCACATAGTATGCTTCGGTTGCAAGGAGAAAGGACACTACAAGAGTAGATGTCCTATGGGTAAGAAGAAGGTAATTCCTAAACCCAATCTAGTTATTTTAAATGCTAACATGGGTGGTAGGAATGAAGAAACCCAAAAGAAGAGGATGCACATTGTATGCTTCACATGTGGAATGAAGGGTCACTTCCACACCAAATGCCCAAAGAAGAAGGAGCTTAAGAAGCTTGCACATTTAAAGAAATGGGAGAAGAAGAAGAGGAGCTCAAATCAAGGTAGAGCTTCAAGGGTAAGGGAGGTATACCCTAATTTGAAATATAATTCAAATTTAAATTCTTATGTTCCCATGCATGCTAGGAAAAATAATGATTATCATTATGTAGCAATGAAAAATTTTGGATTTAAATATCATGATAGGAGTAGGGTAAATGTTGATCATAACCCTAGGAGACCTATGCATGATAGACTTAGGAAAGTTAAATTCTCATTACCTAAGGAGAAGAAGGTAATAGCGAACCAAGGCATTAATCCTAAGAAGGGGAGACATATGCCTAGAAAGGGTTGGTCTAGGAATGTCCAAGGTGGACATGTTGACTCTAGGGTTAGGAACCTAGAGAGGGAGAATCAAGTTTTGAAGTCAAAGCTTGATAATTTGGAGAAATTCCTTAAGAGATTCACTATTGTATCTAAAGGATTAAATATGGTGTTGGGTAGTCAAAGACCCAACAATGATAGATCGGGCGTGGGATACCGATATAGTCCCTCCAAGGTCAAAAGGAGACCATGTGCTAGGGTGGCACATGATAAGGGCAAGGGAGAGTCATCCAAGGTCAATAAAAAGAAATATGCTAGGGTTGCATATGATTATGGCAAGGATGATGTGTCCAAGGTCAAGAAGATAAGGAGATCTTCTAAAGGACATCATTGTGGTTTGGTCACAATAGATGAGTCACCTAGGGAGGTGACTAAGGTAAAGAGCTCTAGGGGGAGCTCCAAGAGTCAATTTGGGACCCATGGCCAATGGATCTCAGGTGGGTTCTACTTGGGGGTCTAGAGGAGCCATGGAGTGTGCCAAATGGTTTAGAGACGGACTTGAGTCTCAAACCTAGGGATTTGGCACAGATGGATTATGTTTCATGCAAGGAAATATGACATTTGGGGTCATATAGTATGATAATTGATTTTGGATGTATAAATACCATATAAACCAATGCTAGGGATGCATTGTGGGTTGGTATGGGTAAATACATCAAGAGGAAGCCAAAACTAGGACTTTAGGTCAAGGTTCAATTGAACCATTTAGCTAGTTTTGGATTTTGTGTCAATCTTGGGATTGGTGATAGATACATTTTGTAATGTATTTTTTCCAAGTAGACAATGGTACAATAGACCTCTCCACAAAATTTGGGGATTTTTGGAGGTCTAGGGAATTTCTGGTGCATTTCTGAAGTTGGCCTGAAAAGGTTGATTTTTTTCAAAAATATGATACCAGTCGACTGGTACAGATACCAGTTGACTGGTACGATTGGTAACAATGTTTTTTAGCACAGAATGGTTATGTAAGCTCATTTTGACGAGGGCAGTCGACTGGTACCGACACCAATCGACTGGTAACAATATTTTTCGACCACAGAATGGTTCTGTAAGGTTGTGTCGAAGGGGGCAGTCGACTGGCACTTAGGGCAGTCGACTGATACCAGTCTGAAATTGTTTTCAGCATTGGTTAGTGACCATGTCAACTCGCTTAGATGTATGGGATCCAAGGGGGATTAATACATGAGTTTAGGGTCAATTTAGATGACAAGTTTTCAACAATTGAGATATTGTTGGAGAACTTTTTGGATGTTAGGCAAAGGGGGAGAAGTAAGGTTTAGTTGGGAAAACCTGAAAGTGCCTTTGAGTAGGGGGAGCCTTGGGATAGGTTCTTAAAAAGCCCTGTGGGAAAATCCTAGCTCAATGGGGAGCTTAGGTGTAGGGGGAGCCTTGTGATAGGTTCCAATGCTTGGTGCTTGGTGCATTGTTTCGGCGGTTGCCAAGTGTGTAGCCTTGGCAACGTAAGTCCATTCGGCGTTGTAAGTCCAAGTGTGTAGCCTTGGCATCGTAAGTCCAATGTTTTTAGCATGTTTATTTGCTATATGTTTTCCCTAACTTAAACGGATTGCCAAACACCAAAAATGGGGAGATTGTTGAAGCAATCCCAATGGTCCGCGGGACCATGTGTTTTGGTGTTTGGGCAAAGGGTTTAAGTTAGGATTACCTTCGTTATTTGATATGTGTACTTGAGTTGTGCGGGACTGCAGGTGACACATGTGACTCTGGTTGACGGCTTCGGGTCCGGTGAAGGATGGAGCATCCGAGGGACTGTGGACAAGGCAGCGAGGACAAGGGCCGAGGGAAGCGACTTCGAGGCATACGCGAAGGATGCCATTGGGGACAAGCCGCGGGCTTAGATGCATCCGAGGGACGAGAGCCAATGGAAGTAGGCTTGAAGGCAAGAGGTCAAAGCTGCAAAGAAAGCGTCAAATGAGTCATAAGGGTGAGGGTACGAGTGCATGAGAGATTGTACTCGGAGTAAAATTCTAGTTTTAGGATTTTACTATAGCGGCACTGTAGCAGTTACTATAGCGTACTGTAGCAGTTACTGTAGCGCACTGTAGCAGTCGACTGGTGATGGATCAGTCGACTGATGCACTATAGCATAGCCGTTGAGAGAGCCGTTGGGCTGGCACCAGTCGACTGGTGCAAGGACCAGTCGACTGGTAACGGGCAAATCAGGTTCTGATTTGTTCCAAGCTCTATAAGAAGGAGCTTGGTATGGACGGCCAAGGCGACGAAATTAGACTTGGTTAAGGTCTAATTAGTAGTCTACAAGTGCTCAAGAGTTTCCCTTGTGTCCAAGAGGTCTTGGTGAGTTTGTGGTGAGGTTTCTCCACCCACAAGGAGGTTTGAGCTAGCCGGAGTTTCCGGGGACTAATCCACCGACGGATTGAGGGATCGTCCACCTTACGGACACGCCGTGGAGTAGGAGCAAGTTATCTCCGAACCACGTAAACGAACGTGTTAGCGGTTTGCATTTCCATTCTTGTATATAGTGTTTAGCTTTCTATTTGTGTTTATTTGTATTCCGCTGTGCTAACATCGTAGAAAGCGAGTGATTTGGGGGCGCCGTCTATCCAACCCCCCTTCAAGCCGGCCGCAAGATCCTCCAACACTTTAATCTAACCTTAATTACACTGCCGAGTTATTTACTCTTGGTTACCCTTGTCGGGTGGATTAAGTTTAGAGGTGCCAGCTATTCTGGAGCCTTCCCTTGGTTTTTTTTTTAAGATTTTATTTGACTTTGATCTTAAATTGAATTTTAGATTTTGATTTAATTTGATTTAATTTGAATTTGAATTTTAGTTTAATTTGAATTTTAATTTTATTTTATTTTAAATTTAGTTTTATTTTTATTATTTTTCTTCTAGCTCCCCCTGGATCATAACCTCGATATAGTCTATCAAGGTAATGTATTTGATCCTTAGGGACCCAGTATTGACCAAGTCCAACTTGATTAACCAGGTTGGACTTGGGTACCCATGCTTGGACTTATTTATCATTTTGTCTATTTACTAAGGACAGGTAAGATCTATATTTTCTTTTAGTTTTATAACCTAGCCCAGTTTTGTTGTAAACGGCTCTTTGTGTCCCAAGAATTAGGTCAAGCTTCTTGGAGCCCAAAGAGAACCGTTCTAAAGTGTTTTTCAAATCCTTGACCTGAGTTTTCAGACTAGAATTTTCTTCCTCAAGTTTTTGAACTCGAGTTGAACTTCCAGTCTGAACTGGGTCAGGTAAGATCTTCGGGTTAGTCACTTCTTTAAGGACTGCTACTTCCTTTAGAAGTGACTTAACCTTTAGGTTTGACTTAGCTAATTTGAGTAGTAAGTAATTAACTAAATTGTTAGGTTGAGGAACACTTACAGTGGGGTCAGGCCCTTCGGAAACGGATATGGATCCGTGGCTTCACTCGGACTCGGCTTCTGACTCATTCTCGCTCTTGGACAGTTCAATCTGGTCCCAAGCCATCAGCGCAAGTAGACTCGTCTGATCTAGTTCATCGTCGGTGTCTTCTTCTGAGGATTCTTCCCAAATCACTTTCAGCACCTTCCTTTTCCTCTACTTCTTTCCATCCTTTTGGTTTGGGCAGTTGGCCTTGATGTGCCCTTTCTGGTTGCACCCATAGCAGATCACCTCAAACTTGACTCTTGAGCTGGGTTGACCTTCCTTGGATTGTACTGCTTTCTTTAGGTCTCTCTTGTTGAAGACCTTCTTCTTCTTGTAGAGTTTCTTCACAAGATTTACTAGTTCGGTTGTCAATTCATCGTCTTCATCGTCTGAGTCGGGTTCAACTTCCGATTCTGGTTCAGTTCTTCGTCGTGATTTTAGTTCGCGTGTTTGACTGGTACCTGCAACCAAAGTAACCCCCTTCTCGGTTGGCTGTGTATTAGTCTGTTCATGTAATTCAAACTCACAAAATAACTCATCTAATTTTATAGAAGATAGATCGTTGGAGACTTTGTAGGCATCTACCATTGATGCCCATAATATACTCCATGGAAACGAGTTTAGTGTGTACCTTATGATTGTTGGTGCAAGGCGCACCAGAATCAAACCTGAGTTTTGATGTTGTCAAAGGTTCAAGTTAAGTCTTGTTATGATCTGATATTTGGCTGTGTGCAAGCTATTTACTTAATCAGGAAAGCCCTAGTCATGGCCAGATAGTAAAGTCCAAACAGGTATGGAGGACCTAACGTTTGGCAGGTAGGTTGAGGTAAATAACTGGAGGAGCGACAGTGAGGTCGGGTTCCTGAAGGGAACAACCTAAGGTCGCTGATCCAACTGAAGAAACTGGGAAGGTTTCCAAGTTGAGATCAAGACAGTCTTAACTGTTATACTCATGCATATTACTATTATAACTGTGCTAACTTTGTTTTGCAGGAATATTCTTGTTATATCGAACTAACTTTGTGTTGCAGAATCATATGACCCCTTGGACTTCAAATGGTCATAACTTTTGACTCAGAACTCAAAACTCAGAATCAGGCTCTGTCAGCGGCCACGTGACTAGCACTCAGAAATCTTCAAATTACCAAGGGTTCAGTCGACTGAACAGGAGGTTCAGTCGATCGAAAAAGGATTTTTATCAGTCGACCGAACAAAGGTTCAATCGACCGAACAGGCAAAATGGCAAAGCAGATCAGGATCGCAAATATGGCATCACAGCATGATCGGTTGACCGAAAATGAGGTTCAGTCGACCGAACAGTAAAAGCATTAATGGAGCATTAAGTGTAAATCTTGGCGAGAAGAAAAGTCCACCGTTCGGTCGACCGAACAAGGTTATCGGTCGACCGAACCATTAAAGATCAGTTAAAGCAAAAGATCGAGCCAACGTCAGACTCTAGCCAGGAAGGAAGGGAGCAGATTCGGTCGACCGAACAGAGGGATCGGTCGACCGAACAACAATGGCACTTATAAAAAGGGCTCGAGGTCTGAGGCTCACCAACTCTTCTCTGATCGTCTCAAGTTCTGTTCTGCAAGCAAACCGTGCTACAAGCCTTCATCAGCTCAGCAAGCCACACTATCCGGAAGTGCTGACCAAAGCTTCAACTACATTTACTTGTCGGTATATTTTATATAAGCTTGCATTGTAATTCACTTAAGCAAGATAGTAGGGTTGTTACTATCTTTCTCATTTGTACGATCTGCTTCTTTCCGAGGATCTCGGAAAGAAGAGCTATAGTGATTTGCCCATCGGTGCGATCAAGGATCGCAGGCCTTCGAGTAGGAG
Source organism: Zingiber officinale (assembly GCF_018446385.1). NCBI lineage: Eukaryota > Viridiplantae > Streptophyta > Magnoliopsida > Zingiberales > Zingiberaceae > Zingiber > Zingiber officinale. The sequence goes on along the minus strand of NC_056005.1, from coordinate 39,314,330 downwards.
TCGAGCTAGGCTCCGAACGAAGTAAACGAACTTGTCCCTTTATATTTTCCGCTGCTTACTCGAATTGTTTTGAAATATGAAAGAAAAGTTTTTAAAAGAGTACGATATTCACCCCCCCCTCTATCGTACTCATCCGATCTATCAATTGGTATCAGAGCCTGGTAGCTCTGAAAGTACTTAACCATTTTTCGAGCAACTTTAAAAACTTTTTCTTTTGCTTTAAAAGTGTTTTATTTAATTCTTAAGTTTTGTTTCTTTTTTTATCTCGCACTGCTAATCCCAAGACAAAAGTCTTGGAAATTCTTTTTGTTTCTCAATTTTTGGTGCAAGAACAAATGGTGCAATCCGAGGGATATTCGACTGTGCGTCTTCCGCTATTCGATGGAAGTGATTTCTCATACTGGAAAAAGAGGATGGAAGTTTTTCTCAAAACAGACATTGATCAATGGCTTATTATCCGATGCGGCTACACATCACCAGTCAACAATCCAGAGGAATGGACAGAAGAAATAAAGAAGAAAGTGTAAATTGATTCAAGGGCACTCAACACTCTACAATGTGAATTATCAAAAGAAGAATTCAAACGAGTTAGCCCCTTCGACAATGCAAACGATTTGTGGGATAAGTTAAGTAAACTACATGAAGGGACAAATGATACAAAGGTAATAAAGCGTGATCTTTTATTAAATTCATTACTAAATATTAAAATGCAAGATGGTGAGTCGGCAAGCCAACTACACATGATGATTAAAGACATCCTAAATGGACTGCATATCATCGGCCATCAACTTGAGAATCGTGATATCATCAGGTATACACTTAACTCATTCCCTCGAAACTCCTTATGGGCATCTATTATAGATGCCTATAAAGTTACGAAGGATCTTTCCATTATTAAATTAGACGAACTATTTTGTGAATTAACATTACATGAGCAGACTAACTTGAGTCAAGCCAAGAAAGGGTTAGCTTTGTATGTAGGGCCAAACAAGGAAGCTAAGCCTCGAACAAAACCAGAACCAAAGCACTTGAGTCATATAGCATTTATGGCAAAGACTGAAGAGTCTGAATCCGAGTCTGAAGATGAGTATGAGTCAGAGTTTGAGTCTGAGATAAGCCAAGGATTTGCATCAATTTAAAAAGGACATGATAAGGTAACTTTTAATTCGAAGTCTGAAATATTGAAAGCAATTAAATGCTTGTTTAAAAAATTAACAAAATCTGAAAAACAAAATAACTTGCTACTTAAGGAAATAGACCACCTTAAGGAACAAGTTAACTTGAGTAACTCGACTAATCAAGTTCAAGTTGGAACTTTGACTCAAGTTACAAAACTTGAGGAAGAAAATTCCAACTTGAAAAGACAAGTCGAGCAACTCAAGGAAATGTTGGAAAAGTTCGAACTGGGATCCAAGTGTCTAAATATGGTACTTGGATTGTAACGAGCCGTGTACAACAAATCAGGACTTGGCTACAACCCTAAACAAACAAACAAATCATATTTGTCTTAAATTAGTCAAAAAGTTAGAAGTCAAGTCCAAGCATGGGCCCAAACAAAATTTTTAGTCAAACAAATTGAACCAAATCTATACTTGGTCCCTAAGAGTCAAATCTATTACTTAGATAGACCTTATCTAAGCTATGACTCAGGGGGAGTAAGTAGAAAAATAATACAACCAACTTGATTAACCAAACTCAATACTTAGGACTAGGTTTATTTCTGCTTGGAACGGTTAGATGAAAAAGGTTTACCAAACCCTATAACATAGCATCGGAATGGATTGGGATGATAGTACGTCAAGGAAGCTTTGTCGAAGGCATGTCTAGGCTGAATATGGAATTCTACCTGGTGCACTAGACTTAGTGGATCTGACCGAAGCTACCCCAGTCAAACATGGGCTAGTTAGACCAAAATTTATTATTAAGTTTTTTGGACAGGAACAGTTTGGAAAGCCTTCAGCAAGTGGTCTAATGATATCCAAGTAGGTCGTATGCCTCGCCACTGAACTGAAAGTTTATCCTTAGGACGCCTGCTTGATTAACCCAAAGCTAAGTTAGAATCTAACATGGGTTCAATAACCTTTCTCGAATAATTAATTATCAAACCTAATTCAAATTAATTATCAAACCTAATTCAAACTTAAATTCAAAATTAATACTCAAACCTAATTCAAAATTAATAATCAAACCTAATTCAAACTTAATTTCATAATTAATTATCAAACCTAATTCAAACTTAAATCCATAATTAATTATCAAACTTTAATTCAAATTTAAATTCATAATTAATTATCAAACTTTAATTCAAACTTAAATTTATAATTAATTATAAAACCTAATTCAAATTTAAATTCATAATTAATTATCAAACTTTAATTCAAACTTAAATTTATAATTAATTATAAAACCTAATTCAAACTTAAATTCAAAATTAATAATCAAACCTAATTCAAACTTAAATTTATAATTAATTATAAAACCAAATTCAAACTTAAATTTATAATTAATTATAAAACCTAATTCAAACTTAAATTCAAAATTAATACTCAAACCTAATTCAAGCTTAAATTCAAAATTAATAATCAAACCTAATTCAAACTTAAATTCATAATTTGTCACGCCCTAGAGGAGTCTCTGTCCGAAGAAATTTCGATAGCATCTCCCCTGTACGGGTGACAATCTGAAGCATTACTACATACAAAATATACCTCAACCATACTTGGCTGGAATATATATGCAAAATATAAATAACATAACCACGCAGTTTAATATTTAGCCCACACGGCTGTATCAAAATGAAGCGGAAAAACGAAAAGAAAAAAAACCCACAATCCACACCAAAATTTACTAGCCAATTAGGCTTACACAACCACAAGAGCACGAAAGCAAGACACTACGAATCAAACTCCAAACACAGACCAATTCATACAATACCAAAATCGTTGTATACTAAAAATACAAGTAAAGCAGGGATAAAACCGATATAACGCAGGACCAGTACTGGCAGCCGGCATCTCTCCAAGCATCCATGACTCATCTACCTATTACCTGGCGAAAGAAAACCATTTTGTGGGGTGGTGAGTATTGGAACTCAGCGGGTATAGAAAAGATAGTGCATGAACATAATCAACCAATAAAGAATACCCAAAAGGAATAAAGTCTCATAAGGGAAGTAGCATAAACAAAATGAAACCATAATCAATGCTCATACCTGGAACCATATCCTAGGCTAGATATAGAAGGTCAAGAATGGTACTAATCTGCTACAATACTGCTCGTAACTATAGAGGTAATGTGTCAGACATATAAACATTTCCAATAAATACACCAAGGTCTATTCGCCTACAACGAGAGCATATCTCAACATAAGACAACATATCAGCATAAGTGAACAACAGCAAGAAGCAACGACAACATAAATATACCACATCAGCATAAGTAAGCAATAATAACATACGTAAACAGCAGCAGGCATAATAACAGTGTATGCACGGACGGTCACCCCGCCCACCGCTCTGCACCATGACCCCTATATGGTCGAGAGGCCGGATCAATGACAACTGTACCACCCAAAGGCCGCCACTCCCACGAGTGACCGGATGGACAGGTGCTGAGTAGCTAACTAGCTACACAGCGAAGGGGGTCCCTGCTGCTCACAACTCCAGCTACCACCAACTGCAAGTGGCCGAGTACGGCACGACAGGACAAGCGGCATCAACTCCAGCTACCACTCTCTCGAGTGGCCGAGGATGCGGCATGCATGCAATGACATGATGCATACAATGCTACAGTCATCATATATACATAAGTAGAAATAGGTATGCTACATGAAGTCAGCATGCTCAATATCGTACATAAACAAACAACAGTTAAAGCATACAAATATGATATCTAGTATCTGCTACGCATCATGGACAACAAGAAGAGACTGTATGGATATAGAAACGAATTTCTCAAAGATTGCGTGGAAGTATCAAGCGTAGGAAAAATAAGAGTGAAGTCAAGGTAAACAGTCCTTATCCAAAATAATTCATGCACTAAGGTCAAAGTACTAAAAGAAAACAAAGGAAGAAGTACCCACCTCAATAGAAGATCTAATCCAGAAATCTTTCGTCGAGACGCCCGTCTCGAGTCAAAGTCCTGCCGGATCAATTAGGGCTCAGCTTGGAGAGAAGATTCAGCGACTGGGGTGCTTGCGTGAGGAGGAGAAGAGATCGGCGGCCCCTGTGGTGGTGCTCGAGCGAGGGAAGGAAGTCAATCGCCGGCTGTTGCGGTGCTCGCGCATGGAGGAGGGAAGAAGGCTCGGTTGTGGCTCCGAGAGAGAAGAGAGGCCGGCGGGGGAGGTTGTTGTTGGCCGACGAGGAGGCGGCGATGGCACGGCGCACAACGCCACCTGCGCGTGCGAGTGCGAGAGGGAGGGAGGAGGGTCGGCGACATCGCGATGAAGAAGGGGAAGGATTTGGTGAGGAAATCACGCGAGAGAGATGGCTCGGGGAGGAGGAAATCGGCGGGTTTGGGAGCTAGGGCACACGGGTGAGGAAATAAAAGAGAGGGTTTATAAACCTAGGTATATTTGATTAAGCCCTAGATTAGTTTCTCAATTAACTCCCATCTTCGGGTATTCCAAACAGACTTTTTCTCGAGCTCATAAATGCATCCCCTGAAAATACGTCATACGAGGTCCAATTAATTCCCAGAAAATTTCTAAAAATTTCTAAAAATTCCAATTAAGATTATTTGTCAAATAACCCTATTTTTAATTATTATTTTCTTGCCGTATTTTACATAATTAATTATCAAACCTAATTCAAACTTAAATCCATAATTAATTATCAAACTTTAATTCAAATTTAAATTCATAATTAATTATCAAACTTTAATTCAAATTTAAATTCATAATTAATTATAAAACCTAATTCAAACTTAAATTCATAATTAATTATCAAACCTAATTCAAATTTAAATTCAAAATTAATTATCAACTCTAATTCAAACTTAAATTCATAATGAATTATCAAACTTTAATTTAAACTTAAATTTAAAATTAATTATCAAACCTTATTTTAAAACTTATTAAAAAATTATTTTAAACTTAATTAAAATGAATTTAAAACTTATTTAAAATTATTAAAAAACTTAATTAAAATTTTTAAATCTTAATTAAAACTTAATTAAAATTATTTTAAAACTTAATTAAATTTCATAAAAAAAACTTAATTAAATTTATTTTAAAACTTTATTATAACTTAATTAATTTTTTTTATTAAAACTTAATTAAATTTTAAATTTAAAATAATTAAAAGTTAACTTAATTTTAAATAACTTTAATTTATACAATAAATTATAAATCAATAAATTTTTAATCTCAAACCTAATTTATTTTAACAAAAATTAAATCATTAATTAATTTGTAGTTAATTAAATTAACTTTACAAATCTAATTAACATAAAATTCAAAATAATCAAAATTTAATTCTCAACTTAATCAATTAAATTATAAATTCTCTAATTTAATACGTAAATTAATTCACGTTTAAATAATCTTAATTAATCTAATATAATTAAAAATCAACATTAATTAATTTTAATCAATTAATTATTAAGTTGCTTTAATTAATCTAAAATTGATTAACAACTTAAACTAATCACAGTATTTTATTAATTTAAATTTAATCCTAAATTAATTAATTTTAATCAATTCAAAACTAACCTTTATTAAGTTTAACTTAAATAATTAACTAAATTACTCCAAAACATTGGTCTAACATATATTTTTCATATCTCGCTTGTTCTTTATATTATTTAATTAAGGGGGAGCATCAACATCATTTGAAAACCAAACTTTCCTAGAATTTTTCAAATTTCATATTTTCAAAACTTATTTCTTTTAGACTTATGGATTTTAAAATATATTTCAAAATTCTATTTCAAAAATATTTCAAAAATTATATACTTATTTTCCTATAAAAGTATAAATGTTCTTGATTAAAAATATTTTTTGCTTCAAAGTTTCTTCTTCAAAATTTGACTTAGATTTAAAAAAAAAAAAATTAAAGACTAATTTAAAAACTTAGTTCACTATTTTCTCTTTAAAAATTTTCTAACTTCCAAAGTTTTTCTTAGATAATTTTTCAAAAATACATTTTCAAATGGTTTTAACTTAATAATTCAAAGCTTAGATATTTTATGGATTTTTATTTTTAAAAAAAACCTTTTTTTACTATTATTTTCTATTGAATAACTTCTAACTTATACTTAGAGAACCTTGATTTCAAAAATTTTCAAATCAGTTTTCTAACTCAAACTTAGTTTTTCTCTTAAACTATTTCAAACATGTTAGTATTACCCCTATTTTTGATGTGTGTCAAAGGGGGAGAGATAGTAAATTTAGGGGATGTTATTGAACTCAGGGGGAGAGTTAAATGTTTGTTTACTTAACTCTGCATATTTTACACATAACTGTGAACCTTGGTTGCCAAACATCAAAAAGGGGGAGGTTGTTGGTGCAAGGTGCACCAGAATCAAACCTGAGTTTTGATGTTGTCAAAGGTTCAAGTTAAGTCTTGTTATGATCTGATATTTGGCTAAGTTTGCAGGCTATTTACTTAATCAGGAAAGCCCTAGTCATGGCCAGATAGTAAAGTCCAAACAGGTCAGGAGGACCTAACGTTTGGCAGGTAGGTTGAGGTAAATAACTGGAGGAGCGACAGTGAGGTCGGGTTCCTGAAGGGAACAACATAAGGTCGCTGATCCAACTGAAGAAACTGGGAAGGTTTCCAAGTTGAGATCAAGACAGTCTTAACTGTTATACTCATGCATATTACTATTATAACTGTGCTAACTTTGTTTTGCAGGAATATTCTTGTTATATCGAACTAACTTTGTGTTGCAGAATCATATGACCCCTTGGACTTCAAATGGTCATAACTTTTGACTCAGAACTCAAAACTCAGAATCAGGCTCTGTCAGCGGCCACGTGACTAGCACTCAGAAATCTTCAAATTACCAAGGGTTCAGTCGACTGAACAGGAGGTTCAGTCGATCGAAAAAGGATTTTTATCAGTCGACCGAACAAAGGTTCAGTCGACCGAACAGGAAAAATGGCAAAGCATATCAGGATCATAAATATGGCATCACAGCATGATCGGTCGACCGAAAATGAGGTTTGGTCGACTGAACAGTAAAAGCATTAATGGAGCATTAAGTGTAAATCTTGGCGAGAAGGAAAGTCCACCGTTCGATCGATCGAACAAGGTTATCGGTCGACCGAACCATTAAAGATCAGTTAAAGCAAAAGATCGAGCCAACGTCAGACTCCAGCCAGGAAGGAAGGGAGCGGGTTCGGTCGACCGAACAGAGGGATCGGTTGACCGAACAACAATGGCACTTATAAAAGGAGCTCGAGGTCTGAGGCTCAGCAACTCTTCTCTGATCGTCTCAAGTTCTGTTCTGCAAGCAAACCGTGCTACAAGCCTTCATCAGCTCAGCAAGCCACACTATCCAGAAGTGCCGACCAAAGCTTCAATTACATTTACTTGTCGGTATATTTTATATAAGCTTGCATTGTAATTTACTTAAGCAAGATAGTAAGGTTGTTACTATCTTGCTCATTTGTACGATCTGCTTCTTTCCGAGGATCTCGGAAAGAAGAGCTATAGTGATTTGCCCATCGTAGCGATCAAGGATCACGGGCCTTCGAGTAGGAGTCGAGCTAGGCTCCGAACGAAGTAAACGAACTTCTCCCTTTATATTTTCCACTGCTTACTCGAATTGTTTTGAAATACCAAAAGAAAAGTTTTTAAAGAGTATGATATTCACCCCCCCTCTATCGTACTCATCTGATCTATCAATGATGTCTCGATTCTCGACTTTCTGCCCGATTGAATGGAGGGAGTTGAGAACGTCTTGTATGCGCGCGTGGAGTTGACTTGCCGTCTCTCCTTCCTACATTTTTAGATTATATAATTTATTGAATAGAAGATCTCTTTTACTAACCTTGGTGTCGGAGGTGCCCTCGTGGAGTTCGATCAGCTTCTCCCAAAGCTCTTTTGCGCTGGAGAACGGTCCAACTCTGTTGAGCTCCTCCTTGGTCAGTCCGCACTGGAGGGTGTAGGTCGCTCTGGCATCAGCTTCCACCTTCTTGATTAGAGTCGGTTCCCATTTTTCGCAGGGTGTGGGCTTGCCTTCTTCATCGGTTGGCAGTTGTATTCCGGTCTTGATAATCATCCAGGTATCAAACTGGATCTTCAGGTAAGTTTCCATCCGTCCCTTCCAGTACCCGAAGTCTTCTCCAGAGAAGAGCGGGGGACGAACGGTGCTGAAACCCTCTTGTTGGGCCATTTGTTAAATATACAAAACAAAAATAGCAGAAATATTCCAAGACTATGTCTTGGATTACCAGTGCAGGAAATAAGGTTAAGAATTAATGAACTCAAGTGGTGTTGCACCAGCCTCGAGCAAAAACTGATTCGAAAAAAAAAAATTAGAATATAGCTATTATGCTAATCCTAATTGACTCCGTAAAACTGAAATATACCACGAAAAAAATTACGTGATTGGTGGTTGCACGAGATCAACGCGACCCCGCTCTGATACCAATTGTTGGATAAAGAAGCGCTAGAGGGGGGGGGGTGAATAGCGCTCGTGGCTTTCACTCTTTTCGTAATCGTAAAACACTATTTGAGTTTAAAGCAGCAGAAATAAAAGATAACAAACGCGAACACAAGTATTTACTTGGTTCGGAGCCTGTGGCGACTCCTACTCCAAGGCCCATGCTCGTTGAGCGTTTACTTTGGGTACCAACTATAATCGTTAAAAGTTTTACAGAAATGCAATACAAGTAAAACAATCGTATAAGATCGTAATCTTATACCGACAACAGAGAAAAGTAGAATTGTAGCTTCTGGTTGTCAGGGCGTCGCTTCAGTACTTCTGGGTCGTCTTTTGAGCAGTAAATAGTCGAAGGATCGCTTAAGAATCGTTATAGAAAGTTGCTGCTCGAACCCTCCTTATAAACAGTACTGGAGGTGCCTCCAAGCCTGCCTGAGGCGCCTCCAGACCGCCGAGTCGCACGTGTGGATCAGCTCTAATCTGGTCACGCTTTATCCCATTGAAGGTGCCTCCAAGCTGCTCCAAGGCACCTCCAACGCCTGCTCCAAGTCGCCTCCAGTGACCTCCGAGGAGCCTCCAGCGTCTCTGGACAGCTAGCTTCGGCTAGTACCCGAGACGCCTCCAAGCCCCATGGAGGTGCCTCGGACACTGTTCATCCGAGGTCTAAGTTGCTTCTTAGTTCCTGCAAAATGTGTTAGTCCCAAACACAAACCCTGCAAAATAGAGTTAGCACAGAAACAATATGATAGATATAATTGACAGTCGTCGGACTATCCGGGTCTGACTTCGGATTTCCAACCAGAAACCCTAGGTCGTCTCGACGCCTATTGTTCCCTCTACGGGGAACGCGTCCTCACCTACTCCACTCAGGAGATTTACCTGTTGCCAGTGCGATCCTCCAGATTGACTAGACTTTTGCTCAGCGTTCGAAGCTTCCAGACTTTCTGCTGGACTTCCGCTTCCCGGCCTGTCCAGTCTTTCACCTGGTTCGCGACAACAGGACTTTTCACCTAGGGTTACCTCCCCCTAGGACTTTTGCCTGAAGCTCTTGACCCACCAAGACTTTCCGCATAGGGTTACCACCCCCTATGACCTAGGGTTACCACCCCCTAGGGTTTTCTACCAACCTAACCGCAGCTAGGACTTTCCTGAAACACTCAATTAAGTACGTTAGATCACAAAACAACTTAACTTTGAATTCCTTTGCCATTATCAAAATAACGGTCGATCTTCGGATGCTTCCCGCACCAACAATTATTAGAAAATTTTCAAACGAATATCCTATTATATCGTGCACATTCTCGTTCTCTTCGTAAACTACTGAATTCAGATTCATGTAGTGGTTTAGTTAAAATGTCAACCAAATTTGACTTAGACTCTGTTGGGACCAAATGTGTAGCTAGAGGGGAGGGGGTGAATAGCTCGGCGCGCTCTCCTCGTGCTCTTCGTTGATTGTTTCTTCAATGATATGCAGCGGAAATACAAGAAACAAAACATATAACGCTAACACGAAGGATTTACTTGGTATCCACCTCAAGAAGAGGTGACTAATCCAAGGATCCACACACTCACACACCCTCCACTAATAAAAACCCTCCTTTACGGTAACTACTGAAGGCGGAGAAGCCTTACAAGCTCTCAGTACAAGAAGAAGGAAAGGGAAAACAAGATACAAGCAAAAGCTTACAAGTTTGCACATGAAACCCTAACCTAACTTCTTCCTCGCCTCTTGACTTGGACGTGCACTAGCACAAGCCTCCAAGAACCTTCAAGAACTGGTGATTTGAACCTGAGAGAGATGCTGTGGAGATGCTGTGAGGATCAGAGATGGAAGCCGTGAGTTCTGCCGAGAGAAGCGCTCGCCAACTGCTATATCCTGCGCCAACGATCGGATCCCGATCGATTGGATTGCTCCCAACCGATCGGGGAGGCTTAGGATCTATCGGTCGATCGATCCAGAGCGCCTCTGTGCTCTCGGGAAATGCCTGGATCGATTCACAGATCGATCCAAGGCTTATTGCGCAAAATCACACCTCCCAATCGATTGCCCGATCGATTGGGAGCTCTGGATCGATCGGCTGATCGATCCAGCGCTGTTTTGTGTGATTTTGAGCCTCTCCCAATCAATCCACCGATCGATTGGGAGGAAGCTTGTCACGAGGACTCACCCAATCGATCGGACGATCGATTGGGCATGAGCCAATCGATCGGCTGATCGATCCAGCTCCTTGATTTTGCCCAAAATCAAGCCCAAAGCCCACTAAACCAACATCCGGTCACCTATGACATGTTGGTACATTGTGCCTTGCATCCGGTCACCTTTGACCTGCTAGAACTCGCTCACCAAGTGTCCGATCAATCCCTTTGACCCACTTAGACTTTTCTTCGTACCAAGTATCCGATCAATCCCTTTGACCTACTTGGACTTCCTAACACCTGATGTCTGATCAAACTTGATCCATCTAGATTTCCTATTCCTGGCTTTACTCAACAGGACTTTCACCTAGTTTTACTTACTAGGATTTTCCTTCTGCCTAGCTTCAGTCAGTAGGACTTCTCATTTGTCTAGCTTCACTCACCAAGACTTTCTCCTAGTTTCACTTACTATGATTTTCCTTCTGCCTAGCTTCACTCACTAGGACTTCTCATTTGCCTGGCTTCACTCACCAGGACTTTCACCTAGTTTCACTTACTAGGATTTTCCTTCTGCCTAGCTTCACTCACTAGGTCTTTCACCTGACTTCACTCACCAGGATTTCTCATACTGCCTAGCTTTACTCACTAGGTCTTTCACCTGGCTTCACTTACCAGGATTTTCCAGTCAAGTATCCAGTCAACCTTGACCTACTTAACTCTTCTTCATAATCTCCCCACATGAACAATTGCCCCTGCAATCTCCATGTGTTGTTTACATGTATTGTCAAACATCGAAACTCAAACATCAAGACTTGAGCTGGACTTAGTCCAAGCTCAGTCAACTTGGTTAACCTTAACCTGAGGAATATTGCACCAACAATCTTCCCCTTTTTGAGGAATATTGCACCAACTTAACGTAGGGTTTAACTAGGCAATGAAGGCATAAGTTAAACCCTACGTTCTCCCCCTAAGAGGGCAAACTCCCTCTTAGATAATGAAGGCCTAACTTAAGCCCTTTCATTCTCCCCCTATTGGCACACATCAAAATAAGCAAACTCTCCCCCTGAAGAGTTACCTAACGTTGTTCACAACTTCACTTATTGCTCACAACCCGATAACGAAGGTCTCATACCCTTCACTATCATTAAATGCTCATCCTTGAGCAGACACCCCTTGAATAATGAAGATATCCACTCTCCATTATTTTCAAATGCTCAACCTTGAGCATTTCCGCGAAAGAAGGTTAACCACCTTCCAAGGTATATGAAAAGTATTTTTCATGTCCTTAAAGAGTAACTCCCCCTAAAGACATGCATGAAACTTCTGTCATTGCACCAACAATGACTTGGAATCCCTAAACCTTTAGGAAACCCAAAATTAGAAGTTTTGAGGTTCATAAATTCAATAATGAAATCAAACCTCAACCTAAACTTCGACTTAGTCTTCCTTAACCAATCCATCCTTGTTCTCATCATGAAAACTCCCCTTAAATGTGTATAAATATGTTTTGAGAGGTTAGGAATGGTTACCTAGACTAAAGATGGTCCAAAATGCTGAAATCAGGCTTTACCAGTCAAAATCAGCATTCCCAATTGATTGGAGTTGGGTCCCAATCGATTAAACCTGCTTGAATCGATCCACTAATCGATTCAGGAGGGCTGGATCGATCGGTGGATCAATCCAGGAAGCTTCTGTTCGCGAGAAGTTTGCTCTCAATCGATCGCCCAATCGATTGAGACCCTTCAATCGATCGGGTGATCGATTAAAGCTCTGAAAAAGCTGAAATTCCATTTCAACCAATTTCAGAAACCCCTAGAAAATTTACAAAATTACAAAAATTATAAAAATCATTGTAGACATTATTTAGGGCATATAGTATCATGGAAAAATAGTTTTCTAAGAAAATACTTCATATTTTCAAAGATTGATACAAACTTGAAAACTTGTAAACACTTTAGTGTTTTCTTCAAGTTTGTGGTCAACTATTCAATGATGATTACTATCAAAAGATAGCCTTCACCAAGGTTTTCCAAAAGCATTTTAAAATGATTTTCAAAACCAATATCCAACCATGTTCCTTGGGCTCAATGCACATGACTTGTACATTAGCTTTCCCAATGATTGGAAAACACATAACTATGTGTTTGATGAACCTAAAAACTCAAAAGAATGCATTAAATCAACATCTTGAGTTTTGTTCATCATCCTAACATCTCACTTGTATCTAATGTGTACGAAAACACACACAAGTCACCTTATAGTTTGTGTGAGATGTAAAATTTTGGTTTTGTCCTAGTCTAGGGATCATGCATATCTACCTAGGCATTTTTGAAGTTGTGAACATCCACCAAGGGTGTTACTTGTTAACATATGTCATTTGGTCCTTAATTGCAAGGAATTAAAATAATGCATGATATGTTATGGCATACATCAAAAAGAAATAATTTTTAAAAGAAAATTTCCTATAACTACATGATGTATGTATGACATGACATGGTATTTTTGTGTTTTTCATAATAAGACATGAATGCAAAAATAAATATGATGTCATGGCATATGATGGGAAAATAAAGCATGGCAAATTAGCATAAAAGAAATACCTAGATTATCTATCTAAGTATCATTAATCCTTAGCTAAATTAAAATTTAACCCTAGATTGCCCACTATTTCCCAAGAAAATGCCAAAATTCAATTTTGACATTTCTTTTGATTTTCCTAATTTTGTGCCAATTTAAATTAAGAATATTCCTCAAATTTTGACACAAATTACTCTTTTAAAGAGTAACAAATTAAAAAAAGGCTTAGACTTGCCTTTAACTTCCCAATAAAATGTCAACATCCCAACTTAGCATTTCTTTAGACTTGATTTCTTGTGCTAATTAAAATTATATCCAAAAACTCAAATTTTTGGCACATCTTACTCTTTCCAAGAGTAGGTCATTAATCCTTATCATTTTCAAAGGTTAACAATAACCTTGAAAATGCTCTTAGAGTGCCAACTTTATCATGATTGGGTTAACTACCCTTTCAATTAGAGTTGACACTCTCTAACCCATCTAAGGGGTAGAGAAAATGCTCCTAGGAACCCAAAACCTATTGGTGCTCCTTGGATGCTCTAGGTATTCACTAGGGATAACTTCCCTAGATACCTTCCTAGTGACCTTGTTTGGCTTCTTAGAAGCCTTGGTCACCTTTTCTAGGTCAACCCTAGGGATTTCTTCCCTTGTGATCTTCTTTGTGACTTTCTTGGACTTCTTAGAAGTCTTAATCACATTTGTTGGAAAAATACTCTTAGGGATGACTTCCCTAGTATTTTTGACTTGACCATTTGACGTAGGGTTGGTTCCATAACTATATGGAACCCTATGGTAAGAAATTACATCCTTCTTAGCCTTAGGTTTGTATCCCAAACCTCTATGGCCAATGGATGACTTTTGTACTCCTAGACCTAGGCTATGCTCATTTTTCCCTTTTAGGATATTTTTCATCCTTTTTAGGGTCTTTTCTAATTTATCAAGTCTTGATCTCAAGACTTGATTCTCTTCCCATAAATCCCTAGATTTTGATTTTTCACTAAATCCTTGAGCATTTTTGTTTCTAGGCTTATAACTAAGATCCTTAGAATTCTTGTCTAAATTTTTATCTACCTTTCTAAACCTAGGTGTGGTAGTTTTAGCATGTAGAGCCACATGTTTTTCTTTAAAACTCTCATGCTTTCTATTCTTATGGTAAATAGCATTAAAATGATAAAAAAATAGAACTAGCATCCTTATTACCATTATTCAAGGGAGTAGGCTCAATAAATGATACCTTTCTTTTTACCTTGGAGGCTCCCCCTTGAGTTGTGCTTCCTCCATGAGCCTTGACCACTTTCTTCCCCTTGGGGCATTGACTCCTATAATGTCCCTTTTGATTGCAAGAGAAGCACACAATGTGCTCCTTGCTCTTCTATGTTGTGGGGGCGGTCTCCTTGGGCTTCTCCTTGCCCTTTAGTACAACTTGGCCCTTCTTCTTGGCCAACTTGGGGCACTTGCTCTTGTAATGTCCATGTTCCCAACACTCAAAACATACAATGTGATTTTTATTCTTAATTGAAACATTTATACCTTCATGTGTAGGGATGGCACTTGATCCTCCTTTTTACTTGACTTGTGGAGGTGGAAGCTTCTTCATCCTCTTCTTCTTTTGACCCGGATGTGGAGACTTCTCCTTCTTCTTGATCCGGTGTCATCGAAAATTACTCCCCCTCAATCCTAGAGGTGAAGGCTCCTTCATCTTCATCTTCTACAAGAAACAAAGAGTATGCACCCTCTTTGCCCTTTTCGTTGCATTCCTTTGAAGATGAGGCTTCTTGGACTTCTTCTTCTTCGGAAGTTGAGCATCTCTCAACTTCGGAGTCCTCCTTCTCTTGGTCTTGCTCCAATGAGTTGCCCTCTTTGGATTTATCTTGATTTGGTACAGCGGAGGGGATATCATGAATCTTTGCCAATTTGCTCCATAGCTCTTTGGCATCTTCGAAATCTCCAATTTGCTCCAAGATGTTGCTTGGCAATAAATTGACCAAAAGCTTGGTCACTTTGTCATTTGCCTCACATCTTTGGATTTGTTCTTGGCTCCACTTGCTCCTCTTGAGTACTTTGCCCTTGAAATTTGTTGGAGCTTCAAATCCTTCCATTAGAGCAAACCATTGCTCTATCTCCATCATCAAGAAATTCTCGATCCTTGATTTCCAAACATCAAAGCTTGTTGAAATAAATGATGGAGGCACCCTTGTATCGAATCCAAGTCCGTCTTGAAATTCCATTGAAGTTGAGCTTGAAGAAATCTTTGACTTGAAGAATTTTGCTCCAACCTCTTCACCCTCTAGCTCTTTGCCCCTTCCGGCGATGATTCTAGTGAAGAGCGGTCTCACTCTGATACCACTTGTTGGGACCAAATATGTAGCTAGAGGGGGGGGGTGAATGGCTCGGCGCACTCTCCTCGTGCTCTTCGTTGATTGTTTCTTCAATGATATGCAGCGGAAATACAAGAAACAAAACATACAACGCTAACACGAATGATTTACTTGGTATCCACCTCAAGAAGAAGTGACTAATCCAAGGATCCACACACTCACACACCCTCCACTAATAAAAACACTCCTTTACAATAACTACCGAAGGCGGAGAAGCCTTACAAGCTCTCAGTACAAGAAGAAGGAAAGGGAAAATAAGATACAAACAAAAGCTTACAAGTTTGCACACGAAACCCTAACCTAACTTCTTCCTCGCCTCTTGACTTGGACGTGCACCAGAACAAGCCTCCAAGAACCTTCAAGAACTGGCGATCTGAACCTGAGAGAGATACTGTGGAGATGCTGTGAGGATCAGAGATGGGAGCCGTGAGTTCTGCTGAGAGAAGCGCTCGCCAACAGCTATATCCTGCGCCAACGGTCGGATCCTGATCGATTGGATTGCTCCCAATCGATCGGGGAGGCTTTGGATCGATCGATCGATCGATCCATAGCACCTCTGTGCTCTCGGGAAATGCCTGGATCGATTCACAGATCAATCCAGGGCTTATTGCGCAGAATCACACCTCCCAATCGATCACCCGATCGATTAGGAGCTCTGGATCGATCGGCTGATCGATCCAGCGCTGTTCTGTGCGATTTCGAGCCTCTCCCAATCGATCCACTGATCGATTGGGAGGAAGCTTGTCGCGGGGACTCACCCAATCGATCGGCCGATCGATTGGGCATGAGCCAATCGATCGGCTGATCGATCCATCTCATTGATTTTGCCCAAAATCAAGCCCAAAGCCCCCTAAACCAACATCCGGTCACCTATGACCTGTTGGTACATCATGCCTAGCATCCAGTCACCCTAGACCTGCTAGAACTCGCTCACCAAGTGTTCGGTCAATCCCTTTGACCCACTTGGACTTTTCTTTGTGCCAAGTATCTGGTCAATCCCTTTGACCTACTTGGACTTCCTAACACCAGATGTCTGATCAAACTTGATCCATCTGGATTTCCTGTGTCTGGCTTCACTCACCAGGACTTTCACCTAGTTTCACTTACTAGGATTTTCCTTCTGCCTAGCTTCACTCACTAGGACTTCTCATTTGCCTAGATTCACTCACCTAGTTTCACTTACTAGGATTTTCCTTCTACCTAGCTCCACTCACTAGGTCTTTCACCTGGCTTCACTCACCAGGATTTCCCATACTACCTAGCTTCACTCACTAGGTCTTTCACCTGGCTTTACTCACCAGGATTTTCTAGTCAAGTATCCAGTCAACCTTGACCTACTTGACTCTTCTTCACAATCTCCTCACATGAACAATTGCCCCTGCAATCTCCATGTGTTGTTTACATGTATTGTCAAACATCGAAACCCAAACATCAAGACTCGAGCTTGACTTAGTCCAAGATCAGTCAACTTGGTCAACCTTGACCTGAGGAATATTGCACCAACAGACTCAACATAATTGAGTTCAATATCTCCTTTGGCGACATCATCTCTAATAAAGTGATGCTTTATTTCAATATGTTTGGTTCTTGAATGATGCACTGGATTTTTGGTTAAGTTAATTGAGCTAATGTTATCAATATAGATTTTTACATTTTTATATTCCAAGTTAAAGTCTTTTAATATGTGCATCATCTATAACAATTGTGCTACACACTCACCCATTGCTATGCATTCGGCTTCGGTAGTAGATAAAGCAACACAGTGTTATTTTCTACTAAATCAGTTGACAAGTGATGGTTCAAGTAATTGACATCCACCACTTGTACTTTTACGATCCAGTTTATAGTTGGCATAATCGCAGTTAGAGTAACCAATTAGTTCAAAATTGGGTGTTTTGGGGTACCATATTCCTACATTTATTGTACCTTTTAAATATCTAAATATTCTTTTTACATTAATTAAGTGGGATTCCTTAGTATAGGTTTGCTATCTAGCACACATACTAACTACCAATAAAATATCAGGTCAACATGCAGTTAGGTATAAAAGGTTGCCTATGACACTCCTATAGTATTTTAGGTCTACGAATTTTCCATTTGGGTCACTATCTAAGGTTGTATTAGTTGCCATTGGTATTTTCTATTCCAAACTTTTTAAGTAATTATTTAATGTATTTTTGTTGGTAAACATAATTTTCTTCATTAGCTTGTTTAATTTGTAATCCTAAAAAATAAGTTAGTTTACCTATATGGCTCATTTCAAATTCTTGTTCCATTAAAGTTATAAATTCTTGTAAAAATTATGAGTTGGTTGAGCCAAAGATTATGTCATCTACATATACTTGAGTTATAAAGATATTTTGTTTAACTGATTTTACAAATAATGTTGGATCAATTTAACCTTCGTTGAACCCTTTAGAGACTATGTAGGAGGTCATTCTTTTTTACTAGGCTCTAGGTGTTTGTTTAAGACCAAACAATGCTTTCTTGAGTTTAAAGACATGGTCAGGATGATCTATATTTTCAAACTCAGGTAGTTGACCTACATAAACTTCTTCTTTTATTAGCACATTTAAGAAGCAAATTTAACATCCATTTAATAAAGCTTAAAACCTTTATGGACTGCATAGCTCAGTAGCATTCTAATAGACTCAAGTCTAGCCACTGGAGCATATATTTCATCATAGTCAAGTCTCTCTACTTGACTAAATCCTTTGACTACTAGTCTAGCCTTGTTTCTAACAATTTCTCCATTTTCACTTAGTTTATTTCTGAATACCCATTTTGTTTCTATTACCTTTTTATTATCAGGTAGTGGTACTAAGTTCCAGACTTCATTTCTCTTAAATTGGGTCAGTTCTTCCTACATGGCTATGATCCAGTCTAGGTCGAGTAGGGATTCTTCTATTGTTTTAGGTTCAATTTTAGAAATTAATGATATTTGACTTAGATTTCTAAAAGATGATCTAGTCTGAACTCTTAGGTCTGGGTCACTTATAATTTGTTCAACTAGGTGATCTGAGTTAGTTCTTATTGTTCTAGCCTCAGTTTGTGTTTGTTTATTTTCTTGTGGTATATTTTGTTCAATCTCATATTCATCAATTGGATTTTCACTTGCTTCCCCTAGATCAGTGCTAGCTCTAGTGAAATCAATTGGTTGATATTGCGGTTGAGTTAAGTTAGTTTCTTTAGTAATTTTGTAAAATTTTACATTGATTATTTCCTCAATTTTTAGGGTAGTTTTATTGTAAACTCTGTATCCTCTCATATCTAGGGAGTACCCTACAAAGATTTTATTTTCTACTTTTGATGTAAATTTTCTTAAATGTTCTCTTGTATTTAGTATGTATACAGGGCATTCAAATACCTTAAAGTATTTAATGCTAGGTAATTTATTATAGCAGATTTCGAATGAAGTTTTATTATGTTTTTTATTTATTATTGTTCTATTTTGGACATAGCAGATTATACTAATAGCTTCTTTCCAAAAGTATTTTGGTAATTGATATTCATTAAGCATTGTTCTAGTAGCTTCTTGAAGAGTTCTATTTTTTTTCTACTATTCCATTTTGTTGAGGTATATAAGGACATGAGAATTCTTGATAGTACCCATTTTCTAGGCAGAATTTTGTAAACTTATGATTCTTAAATTATCCACCGTTGTCACTCCTAATTCTTTTGATTTTTGATTCTTTTTCATTTTCAACTTGTTTACAAAAATTACTAAATATTTCAAATGTTTCATCTTTATTTTTTAAAAATTTTACCTAAGTGAATCTTGAGCAATCATCAATTATTACTAGACAATCTAAATTTCTATTTATGGATTTAATCCCATGTGAGTCAAATAAATCTAAGAGCAATAATTCAAGTGTTGAATTAGTTTGAATTTGGTTAATTTGTTTGTAGGTTGATTTCGTATGTTTTCCTTGTTGACAAGCATTACAAATTATTGAGTCTAAGTTAGGTAATTTTGGTAATCCTCTAACTAAATCATTTAGTTTGGTGAGGTTTCTAAAGTTTGTATCGAACATTCTTTTAACATCCCAAATTTCCTTGTTTTGAGTCCTAAAAGTGCTTATAAATATTTAGAAATGCTTTAGAAATATTTTAGAGATTTTTAGAGTATTTTTATAGAATTTTCGTAGGTCGTTTGGTATTTTTACCAAAAGAAATAAAGTTGCGACAAAAAGTTGTCAAGCCGAGATTCGACCTCAGAACCTCTTAGTAAGCAAAGTCTTAAGAATGTCAGGATAACCAGGTGCCCCAGCAAGGGTATGCTGAAGAAAAGAGAGCAGAATAATTTTATGCAGAGAAAGGTTAATAAATACCCTTAGGTATAAATAGAATAACTTAAGTGAAATAAGGGGATTCTCGACCTAATTCCTCCTCTTTCTTTTGTGCGCCAAATTTCTCCTGGGTTTGGGCGAAAAACAAAAGAAGCCTAGGGCTTCTTGTGGTGGTCGACTAGGACAAGTTTCGAGGGAGCTTTTGGATATTTTCTGACTCATCTCGACGAGAGGAACGCGTGGACATAAGTAAAGCGCGAGGATCTCAAGTTTCACTGGAATCCTAGAGAGTGTTCACGTTAGTAAGTTCAAGATAATACGGTAAGTACTGCTCACCTACAGTAAGAGGTGTTTTCCGTTGATTTCTCGTCGTAGAAATATTATATGTGCAGATTTCTTTTGTGTTCTATGCATGATTGTGTGTTACCTAGTTAGTTTCACTTATAGATGCATATGGAAAAATACCCTATCAGTATTTTGAGTTTAAGAAAAGTATAAGAAAGATAAAGAAAAGAAAGAAAAAGGCCAAGGCCTTAAGTAGATCCCAAAGTCAAGACTTTAGGGATTTTGGCACACAAGGTGTTTGTTAAAATGCCAAGGCATTTAAAGAAGAAGTAATTAAGATATTTTACTTTGAAAGGCCAGTACCCGACTTCCAAGGTTGTCATAAATAAATCTAGGTGTCCAATTCCAAGATCTTGGCCCTGGTAGACCGAGGTCTGCTCTTTTAGAATTGGTGGCTCGCTACCCCAACCTATTAGGGAACGCGCATGAGATGGTACTTATGCCTTAGGGATCCCAAGTGAAGCTATTTATTTTCAAGTATATGCTTTAGCAAAGTTTTCAAGTTTAAAGAATTTCCAAGTTTCAAGATAAGTTAAGAAAAAGCAAGTTTAAGAAAGTTAAATGCTTGTTTATGTGTAAGAAAGTTAAATGCTTGCATATGCTTGTTGCCTTGAGTTAAACATGTTTTAGTTCCTCTATTAGTACAAAAGTATTTACGCATGTTTATCTGTACTATCAGTGTAAGTAATATTAAAGGTTCTAGCATGAAAAGTATTTTAAAAACATGTTTGCACATTTCGAGATTTTTGTGACCTAGATAGTACTTACTAAGCCTTGTTGCTTACTAGTTGCATTTTCTCTTACTGCAGATAAAGGAAAAGAAAAACAATAGTGAAGGAAGGCAACAAGGGGATGCATGATGGTGTGTGTGTGATGCCTGGACTATGGAAAGCCTTGGGAATTCGTTGGGAGCATATGAAGATTTCCTTTTTAAAATTACTAGTAAAATTTTAGAGATTTTACTTTTTAATTATTGTTAAGAGGATGTCATAAATTGTTAGTTTTGCATGGGTCGAGTGTCGTCTAGTATTTCTGTTATTAATGATTGAATAGACTAGTTTTGGTGGATGGTTATTAGATATTATGATTTCATATTTTCCTGAGATTGATGTTTTTGGCACATGAGGTATACTATTTGATACATTATATGTAGATTAGTTTTAAAGAGTGCAAGAAATTCATTATTGCCCTTTGCATACAATTATAGTTAGAAATTCTTTAACTGCTTTAGAATTATGAGTTGAGTGTTGAAATGAATCATTTACGTTCCTTTATATGTTGCATGTTTAGTAAGAATGTATTAAGAAGCTAGTAGTACTTATGTTACTTAACTGCATGTTATGATGTCACTCACCGTAAGAACCAAGTTAGTGGAAAAGTTCTGCATCTAAGTTTAGAAAATTTTATGTACTACTATCATTAGCATAAGCAACACTGGGTAAGTAAAGTTCATAGATAAGTATCGTTCACCCTAGAGAGCACTAGGAGGGTGGGCGTTACAATTCTCCTATGTCACAGCTAGGTTTCCTCTTTTTTGTCAAGTGGCACTCGGGCGAGAACCTGGCTAGGTTAATTCTATAAATATTATTATCCTTAAGTCCTTTTAATTTTATTGTAGGATCTTTCATATGTTTAATTAAGCATTTAGTTGATGTGAATCTAACCTCATATTCAGAATCCCACAATTGACTAACACTAAGCAAGTTAAACTTGAAATTTTTAATAAGAAGTACTTTATTGATAATAAAGTTTGATTTTAATTCAATGTTACATATTCCAATTACCTTTAGTTTATCGTTGTTCCCAAAGGCAATTGTTCTTAGTCTTTTGAAGGCTAACTTTATGAACATTGTTTGGTCCCCGGTCATGTGTCGGGAGCAACCACTATCCAATATTCATTTAGATTCCTAAAAATTTGGAGAAACAAGCTTTTAGTCAAGTGTGAATTTTAATTTGATTTGATTAAAGTAAAGTTAAGATTTTTTATTAACGATGAAATTAAAGTTGATTAAGATAACTTATGGTTTTTGATTTGTTAATTTAAGTTTTATGTTGTGTCTATGCTTTTAAAAGGATTTTTTTAATAAGAATTTCAAAAATAATTTAAATGTAATACGTTAATTAACATATATTTTAATTTTAGGGTTTAATTAAATTAACATTGGTATTTATTTTAACTTCAATTTAATTTTACTTTATTTTAATTTAATCCTTATTCATCTCACCCAGTCTAAGTTTTCAAACAAAAGGAATCCTATGGTTTTGTGAGATGACTTAAGTTGAATTTCAACGTTTGGTTTAATTTTGTGTTAGATTCAAGTTTAGCTTCGGGTTCAACAAATAGGCATTCTTCGGATAAACTTCTAGGCTATGGTGAGTCACCTGGACATCATTAGAGTAACCATGCTTTCTAGGTTTTCCAAATAGTCCTATCCACTGAACTTAATATCAAAACTTTGATCAAACTAGCTAGGATTGTGTAACGACCCGCCTTCTACTAACTAAGCTGTAAGGCCGGACCATCACATTATGTTGTGCTAAACTATTCCCTGACCATCATTAAATCTAGGTGCGGAAGCTGTACTAAATAAATTTTGCTAAACTATTGTCATTTCTTTATTCCATATGTGCTAAGGGGTGTAATCTAAATTATACCTAGCATATACTACATCCCCTAGGGTCAAGGAACTGAATTAAACCTTTTCCAACCATTATCAGACCTCCCAATCGATCCACCGATCGATTGGAATGGTCGAATCGATCCGGTGATCGATCCAGCATGCTACTGTATGCGGAACTTGGGTTGGATCGATCCAGTGATCGATTCAGCATGCTACTGTGCTCGGGCAATATTCTGGATCGATCGACTGATCGATCCAGGATAACCAATCGATCCAGTGATCGATTCCGGAGCTCTCTATTCGCGATGAAACTAGGCTGGATCGATCGGCTGATCGATCCAAACGCAGTCTGTTCGCGGAACAAGCTGCCAATCGATCCATTGATCAATTGAGGACCCCCAATCGATCCACTGATCGATTGGGGTTACTGATTTTGCAGCTAAGCTCTGATTTCAACACTTATTTGTGCCAAAATTATTTATATCAATTCTAAACTACATGCAAAACATTCTAACATCACACAAATAGTGTTCTAAGCATGATAGGGTGCATGATTAACTAATTCATAGCAATTAACATACTAAGGTGCAAAATAATAAAATGCTAAAAGGTTTTTGTGCTTAAAACAAGCTTGCTGAAATTCCCTAAGATCTTTATTCCAAGTTCCATCCACACACATCTTCATCACATTGCCCTCCAGCCTCCGCTAGTCCATCTTTCCTTTACCTTTATCTGCAGTATAAGGAAAAAGTATATGTAAGCTTTCGCTTAGTAAGAAACCATCCACCTCACAAAATATGCAATCGATGCAATATGCTTTTCAAACATGCTATTTGAATATGTACTGATTAAACTAAAACATGGCATGCTATCATACAATACATGGAAACCAAAAACTAGTCATGACATACTATCATCTAAAGCATCTGTAACAAATGCTGAACATAGAGCTATCATACATAATCATAAGAGTTAGCTGAACTGAAGCATAAACTGAGCTAATTCTAGCAAATGCTAAAGCTCTACTGATTTCACCTAACTATTTTGTGGGAGTTTAAAACTACATATATAATAGATGAAAATACTAATCATGCTGCTGTTTGGGCCCGACAACTGTACGTGCTTTGCGCGCATCCCTAACTAAACCCGGGTTTGCAAGTCCCGAATTTAGTAGGGTTACTAGGTTAGCTGAACCTAGGGACGACTGTGGGAGCCCAACCCAATGGATATCTAATCTAGTACAGTGCCACTGAGAAAGTAAAATACTGAACATAAGCTAATAAATTCTTGTCTTGCTTTTACTAGGTTGTCTAAACCCAGAACTAGGTTATCTAAACCTAGAGGCGATTGTGGGAGCCCACCCATTCGACATCTAGTCTTGTAAAAGCTGTAGCAAGACTATATGAGCTGTGAAATGCTTCTATTGCATTTAACTAAGCTATTAAAATGCCTAAGTTGCATTTTAACGGTGATAGTAATTTAATCGAACACTTGGTATGCGCTAATTCGCATCCTTTGTGCCGAAAAACTATATACTACTATCTGAAACATGGAATTCACACGGAAGCTACTTATACTTCAGGTGAGGGGTTTCTTACCTCCTGTTCGGATTTTCTTATGATTCTAATCGCTAGATTTCCGGAGGAGACAATCTTCTTGACGATCTTCTCACGTCTATGCGTTCTTCTCGCGAAGAGGAGCGTCCTCGTATCCTTTGTGTTGCCGGGAGGTGCTTCTAGAAGCCTTGGCTTGGTGCGCCGAGAGAAGGAGAGGAGAAGGGAGAGGGGTCGGCGGAAACTAGGGTGAGGAGGAGAAAAGTTACGTTAAAAGAAATAACTCTTCAGTTAATTCCTCCCTATTTATATTAAGTGGTAATCTCAGCCCAACTTGAATATAAATTTAATTGTTTCCCTTTCCTTTCAGCATGACCCTGCTGAGTTCACTTGGTTACTAAGGTTCACCATAAGTCATAGGACCCATAGGTCTCGGGTTCAATTCCAGTGTAAGCTATTTTCGTTTCCTATTTATTTTTGCTACTTCCGCTATTCTAAAAATTCCATAAAAATATCCTAAAATTTCAGAAAAATACTAGGATATTTCTAATAATTATTTTGAGACTTTTTGGGCGTTACAATCCCCCATACATTATAAAAAGTTCATCCTCGAACTTAGAATAACTCTGGGTACTTCTGGCTCATACTAGCTTATGTCTCCCAAGTTGCCTCTTCTGCTGAGTGATTTTGTCAAATGACTTTTACTAATGGTACTTCCTTGTTCCGTAATTTCTTAACTGCTCGGTCTATTATCTGAATAGGCCGACTATCATAGCTGAGGTCTTCGTGGACTGGTACCGACTGGGGCTCACTCACCTAGGTGGCATCTGGGATATGCTTCTTCAGCATAGAGACATGAAATACATTATGGATGGCTGACATCTCCTGTGGTAGAACTAGCTCATTTGCTACCTTGCCAATTCTTTTGCTGATAAGGTATGGTCCCACATATCTGGGACTTAGTTTACCCTTCTTCCCAAAACCCATTACTCCCTTCATGGGAGCTACTCTGAGGAACACTGAATCCCCAACTGAAAACTCTAAAGGTCTGTGCCGTGTATCAGCATAGCTTTTCTGGCGGCTCTGAGCTGACTCTATCCTCTGGTGGATCTGCTGTATAGCTGCTGTGGTATCTGCTGCTAGATCTGTCTGGAGTTCTAGTTCTTTCTGTTCACCACTCTCATACCAGCAGATTGGAGATCAGACCTCCGCCCATAGATAGCCTCGTAAGGTGCCATGCCGATGGTGGCCTAATAGCTGTTGTTGTATGCAAATTCTGCTAAACTCAGATATTTGCACCAACTTCCCTTGAAGTCTAGGGCACATGCTCGGAGCATATCTTCGAGTACCTGATTTACTCGCTCCGTCTGGCCATCTGTCTGAGGATGGAAGGCTATGCTAAATTTCAACTTAGTGCCCAAAGCTGACTGTACACACTCCCAGAAGTGTGATGTGAATCGACTATCTCTATCTGAAATAATGGTCCGTGGGACTCCATGTAGTATGACGATTCCCTTGAGATACAACTGAGCTAGCTGTTCCATGGAGTAGGATATCCTGGTAGCTAAGAAGTGGGCTGATTTAGTCAATCTGTCGACTATTACCCAGATGGTATCAAAACCATTCGTGGTTCTGGGTAATCCCACTATGAAATCCATAGAAATATCTTCCCACTTCCATTCTGGAATCTGAATGGGTTGTAAAACTCCTCCTGGTCTCTGATGTTCTGCCTTAAACCTCTGATAGGTTAGGCAGGTGCTGACATATCGAGCGATGTCTCTCTTCATCCCAGGCCACCAAAAATGTTTCTTCAAGTCCTGATACATTTTGGTGGAGCCAGGATGCATCGCATAGGGAGTCTTGTGAGCCTCATCTAAAATCTTTCTTCGTAGTTCCTCCTGATCTGGAACACATAGCCTGTCACCAAAACACAACACCCCGCTAGCGGACACTCTGAATTCTCCACTTTCTGATTCTACTAATCCTTGCTTGATTTTCTGAATTTCAGGATCCTGCTCCTGAGATGTCTGGATGTCACAAAGCAAGGTAGACTCTAATGTCATAGTAGAGAGCTGTCCAATTATGAGTTCGAGACTGAAATCTGTGATCTCTTTCTGTAGGGGTGGTGACATGGCTGCTAGAGATAATAAGGCAGCACTGGACTTTCTGCTAAGTGCGTCTACTACCCTATTTGCTTTTCCTGGGTGATAGAGGATGTCTATGTCGTAGTCTTTGACCAGCTCTAGCCATCTGCGCTATCGCATATTCAGATCCTTCTGAGTGAAGAAGTACTTCAGACTCTGATGATCTGTATACACTCTGCACTGAGCTCCATACAAGTAATGTCTCCAAATCTTGAGAGCGAACACCACTACTGCAAGCTCAAGCTCACGGGTAGGGTAATTCCTCTCATAATCCTTGAGTTATCTGGAGGCATAGGCGATCACCCTGCCATTTTGCATCAGCACTGCTCCTAGTCCTAACTTAGAGGCATCACTATATATATCAAAGCTGTCTGTATTTTCTGGTACTGTTAGAATAGGTGCACTGGTCAATCTCCTCTTTAGCTCGCTAAAGCTGTTCTCACAGTCCTCAGTCCACTGAAACCTTCTGTTCTTCCTGGTAAGAGCTATCAGTGGGGAGGCTATCCTGGAGAAATCTTCTACGAACTTTCTGTAATAACCTGCTAATCCCAGAAAGCTTCTGATCTCACTAGCGTTCTTGGGCCTTTTCCAACTACTCACAGCTTCTATCTTACCGGGGTCTACCATGATACCATCCTTTGAGATGATGTGACCCAGGAAGGACACCTGATCTAACCAAAATTCACATTTCGTGAACTTAGCGTACAGCTGGTTCTGCTGAAGGGTCTGCAATACTATTCTCAGGTGCTCGGCGTGTTCTTCCTGTGTTCCTGAATATATAAGGATGTCATCGATGAATACGATAACAAACTTATCTAAGTATTCTCTGAATACCCTGTTCATGAGGTCCATGAAAGTAGCTGGAGCATTTGTCACGCCAAAGGGCATGACTACGAACTCGTAGTGTCTGTATCTAGTCCTGAATGCTGTCTTGGGTATATCCCCTTCTTTAACTTTCAACTGATGATAACCTGATCTGAGGTCTATTTTCAAAAACACTGCTGCTCCCTTTAGCTGATCAAACAGGTCATCAATTCTGGGAAGAGGATACCTGTTCTTGATTGTGACTTGATTCAGTGCCCGGTAATCTATACACAGGCGCATGCTCCCGTCCGTCTTCTTCACGAACAATACAGGTGCTCCCCATGGTGAGTGACTAGGGCGTATGAAGCCTTTGTCAAGCAGCTCCCGTAGTTGCTCATGAAGTTCCTTCAGTTCTGCTGGAGCCATGCGGTAGGGTGCTTTGGAGATAGGATTTGTACCGGGAATGAGTTCTATCTCGAATTCAATCTCCCTGTCTGGTGCTAGGCCTGGTAACTCTTCAAGGAAGACTGCTGGGTAGTCACATACGACTCAGACCTCTGCTAGCTGTTGGTCCTTGTCCTGACTGGTACTGACTACGTGTGCTAAAAATCCCGTACATCCTGAATCCATTAATCTCTGTGCTTTCATAGCTGAAAGAAACTTCTTGACTTTTCTCTTTGGTTCTCCGACGTATTCAAACTGCACTTCTGCTTCAGGTTGGAATACGACTTTCTGTTTACGGCACTCTATAGAGGCACCGTATCTGATCAGGAAGTCCATCCCAAAAATGACATCGTAATCCGTCATGTCTAGCAATCAGATCACAAAAGAGTTCTCTGTCTGCTATAATAACTGGCACTGCTCTAAGCCAGTGCGTGGATGCCATAATTTCTCCCGAAGGTAGTGTCGTCAGAAACTAACTACTGAGTCCCTCTGAGGGTATCCCTAACTTTTCGGAAAACATCCTGGATATATAGGAATGGGTTGTCCTAGTATCGAACAAGACAGTTGTACTTTGCTGTAAAATAATGATCAGACCTGTAACAACTGTTGAGGCATTCGCTACGTCCTGTCTGGTGAGTGCGTAGATCCTCGCATTAGTCGTAGCTGGAGGAGCTTCTAGTCAGCCCTGGCTGATATGTGGACCATCTAAAGCGGCCTGCATCTGATGTAACTGAGCTGGCTGGCCTCCGTACTGAATCGGCTAGGGTTGAAGAAGACTAATCCTATTTGGGCACTGCTTAGCCATATGCCCTTCCTGTCCACATTCAAAGCATCCTCGTGTGCCCTTGCGATAAACTCCTGAGTGAAATTTCCCACAAGTAGCACATTTGGGATAACTAGGCTGTTTGCTAGCTGGTCCTCCTTTTGGGTAACTCCCTGGTTTGCGTTTGTTGCTGGAGTTCCCTTTCCAGTTAGAGCTATGGCCCTGTTGTTTCTGAGTACATGAGCCTCCTTGCCCTTTGGACTCTGAGAGGACTTGCTTCTGCTGCTTAATATTGTTCTGGTAGTGCTCGGTGGTCAGAGCACTGCTGACTAGTTCTTCGGTGGTTTGCGGCCTATGTACGCCGCCAGCCACGTTCATTACTATTTCCGGCCTCAGCATCTTGAACATCAACCCTGTTAGAGTGTATACTAAAAGCCTAGCTTTTGGTATAAATATTTATCTAGAAATACGAATCACATTGGTCAAATGTCTACATTTATGATAAATGTAGTTGTTCAATTAATTTATATTGTAGATAACATGGTGTGTGGTGTCACACACAGAGGATCATGTTATCAGTACCTTATAAATTATAAACAGTAGCTCACGACCATAATGGAAAGAAACAAACCATTGGAAGGTCGTAGTGTAATTAGGTATTAGTTTATCTTAACTATATAATTACACTAGTACACTTAGAGTGTATTGAGTAGGACCATTAGAGGTCGTTTCTTTTATACTGACTTTATAAAGAAACAAAGACCTCAGTTATTATGGAAGTGTGTGCTCTTAATCCTAATATAATAACAAGCACATATATTTGATATTTATTTCTTTAATTTATCAATGGGTGAGATTTAGTTCGATGAATCAATAAGCCCGATAAGTTGGGAAATGATATCACTTATAGTGTGTGTTGTTGATTATAGAAGGAAACTGTGTCCTAGTGATCTAGGTTGAGAATGTCCCCAAGAGGAGCTCATAAGGATTGTCATGTTAAACCCTGCAAGTGGACTTAGTCCGACATGACAATGAAGTTGAGTGGTACTACTCTTGGAGCTAGATATTAATTAAGTGAGTTGTCAGTAACTTACTTAATTAGTGGACATTTGTTATCTTAAACACAGGGAGACTAACACACTCATAATAAGAAGGAGCTCAAAATGTAATTTGGGATTGGTGCGGTAGTTCAATAATAGTTCTCTAGTGGAATGAATTATTATTGATAAAATTGAGTTGTGTGTTCGGGGCGAACACGGGATGCTTAATTTTATTGGGAGACCAAAACCAATTCCTCCTCTCGGTCCCTATCGTAGCCTCTTGTATATAGAGATTTATACCCACCACATACCCACCTTCTTACCCATCCAATGGGGTCGGCCAAGCTAGCTTGGAACCCAAGCTAGGGTCGGCCAAGACCAAGTGGATGAGCCAAGTTGGTGGCCGGCCAAAGCTTGGGTCCCAAGCTTAGGTGGCCGGCCACTAGAATATTAAAAAGGATTTTTATTAAAATTATTTCTTATGAGGATATCATGATTTTAAAAGAGAGTTTAAAAAATTAAAAATTTCCTTTTATAACTTTCTACAAAAGATTAAGAGAAGAGATTAATCTCTTTCCATATTTGTAGATTAAAAGGATGGTTTTAATTTTTGGTAAAAACTTTCCTTATTTGTAAATCATCCACATGTTTAAAAGAGAGTTTAAAATTTGAAATCTTTCCTTATTTGTTGATTAAAGGAGAATTTTAAATTTTAAGAAAACTTTCCTTTTAAACATGTTCATGATTTAAAGAGAGTTTAAAATTAAATATTCTCTTTATAAGTTTCTACAAAAGATTAAGAAAAGATTTGATATCTTTCCTTATTTGTAGATTGAAAGAGATTTTAATTTTTAGAGATAACTTTCTTTTTATCCACATGTTTAAAAGAAAGATTTTAATTTATTAAATTTCCTTTTTATAAACCAATCATGAAGGGATAAAATTATTGGAGAAATTTTTATAAATTTCCGGAAACAAATTAGGAAGTTTTAATTCTTGTTTAATTAAAACTCTCCTTGATTTGAGGAAATAAGTGGCCGGCCATGTTTTAGTGAGAAGAAAATTATTTTAATTAAAATAAATTTTTCCTTTTCATGGCAAAAGAATTAAGGAAGTTTTTATTAAAATTTCCTTATTTGCCAAGACCAAGGATTATAAAAGAGGAGGTAGAGGAGCCTTCAAGGGTGAACAACCTCTATTATTTTCTCCCTCTTTTCTTCCTTGGTGTGGCCGGCCTCCTTTCTTTCTCTTCTCTCCATCTTGTGGCCGGACCTCTCTTCCTCCTTGAAGATCAAGTGGTGGCCGGATTTTAGCTTGGAGAAGGAGAGAAAGCTTACATCCCTTGGAGCTTGATTGATGGAAAAAGATCTTCATCTCTTGGAAGCATAGTGCTTGGCCGAAACTTGAAGAAAGGAGAAGAAGGTGCTTTGGTGGTTTCTCATCTCGGAAGATCGTTGCCCACACAACGTTCGAGGTTAGAAGAGGAATACGGTAGAAGATCAAGAGGTTTTTTCTATAAGGTATAACTAGTAATTTTTCTTTCCGCATCATACTAGTTATTTATGGAAATAATACCAAATACAAGAGGCTTACGATTCTAGTATTTCGAATATATTTTTCGAAGTTGTGTTCTTTTATTTTTCTTTTCCTTGTGATTTGATTGTTCTTTTTGGTTGACCTAAAGTTATTTTAGGAAATTAAATATTAGCTTTCCATAAAAGGTTTTGTCTAGTCGGTGGTGGTTGTTCCCATATCCAAGAAGGTCATGTGCCTCGCCACGTCAGTACTGGGAACCAATTATGGAAATTAATATTTAATGGAATTAATAACTTAGGTGATTTGGATCAAACGTGTTAAGTTCCGCAGGCGATCCAAAATTTAATTTAAAAGAACACATGGTAGCTAGGAAAAGGTTCAGACCTTTGTACAAAATTTTTGTACAGTGGAACCTCTAGGTTTTCCGAGTAGCAACCAACAAACCCAACTCGTTCTTTTTCTGTGCTGACTAGTTCAAGGCATAGGCGAGCCAATCTGTTGAATTTCTTCACGGCTTCCTCCATTGAAAGGTTGCCCTGGCGAAATTCTGTGAACTCGTCGTAGTGGCAGTTTGTGACCCGCATATGAAAGAACTCCTCGAAGAATTCTTTCTCGAAGTCGGCCCACGTCATCTGGTTCACTGGGCGCTTCGCTCTAATTCTCTCCCACCACATACGTGCATCTCCTGTCAAGCAGAAGGAGGCGCACTTCACCTTTTCATGCTCTGGCCAGTCCAGAAGCTCCATCGTGCTCTCCAGTGTTTTGAACCAGGCTTGAGCATCCCATGGTTCACTGGTGCCAGAGAAGTTCTCGGGCTTGACTCTCTGCCACTGGATTAGATAGGATTCTCTTCTTGCCTCTGTTGTTGGGGCTACTGGTGCTGTAGGCTGGACTGGTGGAACCTCTAAGACTATTGGCATTGCTAGGTTTGGTTCCGGGGTGACTGTGGGAGTATTCTGCTGATTATCCTTTAAGGTGGCTATCTCCTGTTGCTATTCAACTAGCTGCTGCTGTAACTGAGCCACTAATGTTGTAAGGTCTGGGGGAGGCACTGAACTGCCTGCCTCGTGCTGGGCTCAGTAGCTGGTGCCCTTCTAGCTGGGCGCCCTCTTGCCATTTCTAAAGGAAGAGAGGACATACATAACTAAAGCATCATGGTTACATAGCTAATACTATCATGTTAGTTACTATCACAGATAAGCATACTTTAGTTATCTACAAACAGAAAAGCAATAAACATAACAAGGTGAGAGGTATTCTTACTTGGAAGCTGCAGGTTCAATGCTGATGTGTGTGAAGGAAGTATGGAACTTTGCTCTGATACCACTCTGTAACGACCCGCCTTCTACTAACTAAGCTGTAAGGCTGGACCATCACATTATGCTGTGCTAAACTATTCCCTGACCATCATTAAATCTAGGTGCGGAAGCTGTACTAAATAAATTTTGCTAAACTATTATCATTTCTTTATTCCATATGTGCTAAGGGGTGTAATCTAAAGTATACCTAGCATATACTACATCCCCTAGGGTCAAGGAACTGAATTAAACCTTTTCCAACCATTATCAGACCTCCCAATCGATCCACCGATCGATTGGAATGGTCGAATCGATCCGGTGATCGATCCAGCATGCTACTGTATGCGGAACTTGGGTTGGATCGATCCAGTGATCGATTCAGCACGCTGATATTTGGCATTTGGACAAATTATTTTACTATTATAACTTGGTGTTTCTATTCTCTTTTGTATCCAATTATATGTTTTGAGTGCGTTTTATGTGGTTGGATTATTGTTAGTCTCTATTTTAATTCTTGTATATTTTATGGATATTTTGAATATTACTTGATTATATTACGTTTTGCAGGAATTGAGGAGACAACAATTGAGGAGAAGAACATTTATTTGACTTAATGTGATTTGGTTCATTTGCCAAATGCTTAGAGAGGAAGAATTGGAGAAGAAGCTCAAGATTTTAAGGCACATTAAGAGCCCAAATCTTAAAGCCCAGTTCTGAGAAAAAGCCCAATTTCTCCTTTTCTTTTTGGATTCGGATCGTATCCCTTTTCTTTTACCCAAAACCAAAACCCGAACCCGTTAAGAACCCTTCTCTTTAACCTTCACGTGGATGAACAGTGACGGCGGCTAGGGCTTTTGCGATTTCTCTCCCACACGCCCGACGCCCCCCTTCCTCCTTCTCCCGATCAAAGATACGAAGCCGACGACGACGATTTTCGGCGGATCTGTAGCAGCGACGTCCACTGGGCCTCGCTAGAGAGGTTTCTCCAGAACGTACCTCATATCCCTCGCATCCCCTCCGAGTTCCTCTGCTGGAAATGGTGAAGAAAGTTGCGGTTCACCGGCGGGCAGCGAGCTTCGGATCTTCTCCGGCATCACTCCATTCCCTGCTCCTTCATATCCCACATCCATCTCGCATTCCAGTCGGGCTCCCTGCCGGACACGGTGGAGAAAGCAGTGGCATCTCAATAGGGATTCGAGTTGGGTCTTTGCTAGCATTCATCACATTCCTTGATTTCCAGCCAGAGCTCCAAGCTTCACTGCCTGAAACGGTGAGGAAGGCAGCGACTTAGGGTTCCAGCAGCACATATTTCCCCTTCGCCGGAGAATTTCCAGCCGGACTTCTTCCAAGCTCTGATACCACACAACTCGTACCTGCCGGACACGGTGAAGATGGCAGCATAGGGTTGACAGTTCCTTGAAGTTTTCCTTCATTTCCAGCAGCTTTCCAAGGAGAGGTTTCTTCGAGGATTTCGCGCTTCCACCGTCGTTGATTACATCTCCGACCAGCGGCGTCATTGTCCACCGGATCCCGGAGTTTTCCGAGTGACAGCGATCTTCTTCCTCGTTGATTTTGTAGTGACAGACAGAGTACTTTGTGCGTGTTTGACTGTGGAGAAGTGGATTGGTTAATTAGGATTTACTTGCTTTGTTTGGTTAATTCTGTTGAATTTACTTAATTACTGTCTTGTTGCTTCATTTATGTTTGTTTGTGTTCTTTGGTATGTTTTCATGTTAGTTCTGTTGATGATTATGCTTGTGTCGTAGTGTGACAATGCGATGTAAGTATATTCTTCAATGGTTAGATAGAATTGAAGGTTAGTTTTAGTTATGCTTGTTTTACTATCTGTTATGTTTGTTTGTTATACCTGTAGAAGGTGTAGCTTGTAGCGTAGAGTGACACTGCGTTATAGGTTCATCTTTGCTGGTTAGTTAGGATTTCAATTATTGCATTAGGTTTAGAGAACAAAACCCCCAAACAAACCTCTGGGTTCGATCTTGTCTGAAAACAAACGTCCTATCACTAGTTCCGCGAGAGAGACGATCCGGTCCTCTACTATACTACCTTAGTGTAGGTTAAGGGGTTCGGTTGAGTATAAATTAATTAATTTGATTTGTGAGAGTGACAGACTCACTGTCAAATTTTGGCGCCGTTGCCGGGGAATTAGTGGTGTTCGTTTGTTTTTAGACTGTAGATAGTTTTATCTTGATCTTGTTCTTGCTTTTCTACTTTGTTATTTTATTTTTCTTTAGACTTAGCTGTTAGTATCTCCTTTTGCTCTGGAACTTTGCAGGTTGAAGGAAAGGAGTGAGAGAAGTAATACTACAGTATGTCGTGAATAAAGACCTAATTTGGTCAATTTCATCATTTAGACCACCGTTTTAATTTTTCTATATTTTGCATTTCATTTTCTTTCGACTTTATTCTCTCTTATTTCTATTTCTTTGGTGGTTGCAAAAATTCAAAAATGTTGTTAGAGCTTCATTATTCATTGCTTGTATGTATGCATGCTATCTTGTATATTTTCCTGTGTCTTCTGATTATATTTGCATGAGTGTTTCAGGTTAGACCAGGGAATCTTTTTTATGTAATCAGTTTCAGTGTGTTCAGGACTTCAGATCTGTTAAGTAATATGGAGAACAACACTAAAAAGACTCTGAGAGATCTTTGGGCACCAGATTTGTCAGAGGATTCTTTTTGAATTCATCATTCTGATTTGGATGCAAACTTCGAGTTATAGAAAATTGCACATTTATTACCGAAGTTTCATGGGCTATCTGGTGAAGATCCCAACAGGCATCTACATGAATTGGATACGGTGTGCTCTTCATGGAATCCACATGGCGTATCAGGTGAAGATGTTAGACTTAGAGCATTTCCATTCTCATTGGCGGATTCAGCAAAAGATTGGTTGTACTGTCTCCCACCCAACTCTATTACCAGCTGGTTCGAGATGAAGAGATTATTTCTGGCGAGGTTCTTACCTGCTTCTAGGATTGCAGCTATTCAGAGGAGTATTTATGGAATCCAACAATTCACAGGAGAACCGTTTCAAGAATATTGGGAAAGGTTTAAAAGACTTGTTGCTAGTTGCCCTCAGCACCAGATAAGCGATCAGCTACTGATTATATACTTCTATGAGGGATTGTGTCCCATAGACAGGAGTATGGTTGATGCAGCTAGTGGAGGGGCTCTAGTTAACAAGACATTTACTCAGGCTAAAGAACTTATCGAGATTATGGCTACAAATTATCAGCAATATGGGACTAGACCGACAATTACCGAGGATGTTCATTCCTTTGCCAGTGTACTCCCTACCAGGATCCAGTATGTTCAGCCTGATCCTCAGTCTTATCAGATCCATCAGCAGGACAGGTATAATTTCGTTGCAGGATTCGGGTATGGGAACACACAACAAGGGAATTTTGATTGGTCCCAGCATTATCAGCCTTACTTTCAGCACCATCAGCCTGAGCAGTA
This sequence comes from Zingiber officinale, assembly GCF_018446385.1. Classification (NCBI taxonomy): domain Eukaryota; kingdom Viridiplantae; phylum Streptophyta; class Magnoliopsida; order Zingiberales; family Zingiberaceae; genus Zingiber; species Zingiber officinale. Next base: position 39,278,312 of record NC_056005.1, on the reverse strand, counting down.
TTTTAGGGAGCAGTTGCAACAATTTGGACGACATCAAGAAACACAATTCCAAGAAAGAACACAATCATCAACACAGTTACAGTTGCAATCAGATCAACCTACTGCATCAATTTTGGAGGAGATGAATTGTAGAGTTTGTGATTTGCCTTATCCTAATTCTGCTTCTCTGCATGATTCTTCTAGCTTTTTACATTGTGATGTTGTAGTTGATCCTGATAATATTTTTGTTGATGATATTGTTGTTTCAGATGTTCTTGATGTTGTAGGTGATATTAGTGGCAATGGAAGTGTAGGGGAAACTCAAGAATCGCTTCCTTTGATTATACCACTAGTTGAGCCAGTTGCGTCTTTTATTGCACATATTGATAATGGAAGTGTAGGGGAAACTCAAGAATCATTTCCATTGATTGTACCTGATCTAGAGCCAGATCTTTTACCTGACCAAGAAAATGTCACATTCACTCAACTAGAGCCTCCAGGTATCTTTCAGGATGGTAAGGGCAATATTTCTTCTGAATCTTTAGGGACTACCATGGAGGTAGTTCATTTTGATTGTAGTGGATGTAACATGTCTTTTGATTCATGCTCTGTTGATTTTGATATTGTTTCTGGTACATCTTACACAGTATGTGTGTAGGAAATGCATCCTTTTCTTTTTAGTGTGCAGAATTTCTTCAGATATTTTAATTTTAGCCAATCATGCAAGGATGCATTCTACCACTTGAAGAAAGCTCTAACTCTCTATGCAATAAGCAAGCTTCTGGAGTGGATATTTCAAGTGAACCATCTCTTACCACTTCCAGATTGGCTGTTAAAACTGAATCGACTTCGACCTCCAGAATTTCAGGGGAGTTGGTTCCATCTCACTTTTTCTATTCCTTTATGCTTGTATCTATTTCTTTGCTTTGTTTGCTTTTGCTGGGTAGTTCATTTTTAGCTTGTCTAGTCATCTTTCATAATAAATTCCTTATGCATTCTTTTTATCATTTTAGAAATTGTGAATGTTAGTTAAATTTGATTGCCGAATTTGATGATTTATTGTCATGATTGGATTCTTGGATTGCATGTGATTACAACTTGATAATGGATTTCATGTTGGTAGATTGAGATGATAATTTTTGATATACCTAGTGAGGATATTTTTGAGCCTATTATTCCTATTGATGTGTGATGCACTTGTGGTTAATGCTACTCTAGAACTTGCTTAATTCTTTCAAGACCACATTATCATAGGTTTGCATGATTTTTATGAAGGCTATCTATCTCACTTTCTTTTATCCATTCCTTTTGTTATCACATGTTTCTTGAATAAATTCATATCATTTGGTCATTTCATTCTTTTCTCTCTTCCATTTATTTCCCTCTATTACCTTCTTATGGATGTGGATATTTTTGGATGTACATGATGAGTGTTTTGCCCGAGACGGTCAAAAGTTTAAGTGTGGGGGAGAGAGATAGCTTAGTGGAATCTAGTGGAAGCATAGATGAACCATGCTTGATCACCATAGGTGAACCATGCTAGTTATCTTTTTATTTGAGCTATTGTCTATTGATGATATTGTAGGGTAATGCACAACATGTTTGAAAAAAAAAAAACAAAAACAAAAAACAAAAAGGAAAAAAATCATAAATGGAAAAAAAAGCAAAAAGGAAAAAAAATCAGAAATGAAAAAAAAATGAAGAAAAAAATAAAAAAAAGGAAAAAACACTTTTGACATGTTGTGCTATTTTATATTCCTTTGTGATAGAATTTTTGGGAGAGACAATCTTTATTGTAGTAATATTTTGATTCTATTGTATATCGTGAGTGATATTTTTATTGGAAAGTTATAGTAGAGGTTGTCTATATATTTATTGGATTTATGAGAAAAACTTTGACATGTGATATTTTGTATTCATTTGTGGTAGAATTTTTGTAAGTGACAATTTTTACTTTAGCGATATTGAGATATTATTGCATATCATGTGTGGATTTTTAGTGTGAAATGCTAGAGTAGGAGTGTTCACATTTTTATTGTATTGGTGAAAGGTGGTAGAACTTTTTGTTGGTGACAATCTTTATTGTAGCAAAATTTGGATTTTATTGTAGATCATCAGTGAATGTTTATTGAAAAGCTATCGTAGAGATTGTTCACATTTTTATTATTGAGTTGTGGAAAGCTAGCTTGGGAGTTTGGATGAGATATATTTTTGGGCATTGTTCTATTGTACTCATCTATGTAACATTCCATTATGTCCATATCTTCCACCAATAACTTGTTTTATCTTCTTCATCTCTTTTCTTATCCTATCATTTGCTTTGATTCATGTTTCCCTTATATTTCAAATAATGCCTTCATTATTTTATTATGCACTCTTATGTATATAGTGGTGAAGATTAGATGCAAAGCAAGCTTATGGTAGTGCATTTATCATGAGTAGCTTGAGTGACCTCTACTATTGCATGTATAAGAGAGGAGAGCCACCATCATTTTCCTTGAGAGGTTATTTTGTTATCATCCTCAAATTACAGATTATGTATTGAAGTTATCATTTTTGTTAATCAATGTATGAATTGAATTCATGAATGCTTAGGTTATTTGAATTTGACAATCTTAGATAACTCTCGTTTCACTTTTTTCTATGTATGGTTGATGATGGCTAGGGGAATGCATTTTTAGTTATCCTTCTTGTTTTGTTTACTTGCTCGAGACGAGCAAGAATAAGTGTGGGGGATTTGATATTCGGCATTTGGACAAATTATTTTACTATTATAACTTGGTGTTTCTATTCTCTTTTGTATCCAATTATATGTTTTGAGTGCGTTTTATGTGGTTGGATTATTGATAGTCTCTATTTTAATTCTTGTATATTTTATGGATATTTTGAATATTACTTGATTATATTACGTTTTGCAGGAATTGAGGAGACAACAATTGAGGAGAAGAACATTTATTTGACTTAATGTGATTTGGTTCATTTGCCAAATGCTTAGAGAGGAAGAATTGGAGAAGAAGCTCAAGATTTTAAGGCACATTAAGAGCCCAAACCTTAAAGCCCAGTTACAAGAAAAAGCCCAATTTCTCCTTTTATTATTGGATTCGGATCGGATCCCTTTTCTTTTACCCAAAACCAAAACCCGAACCCGTTAAGAACCCTTCTCTTTAACCTTCATGCGAATGAACAGTGACGGCGACTAGGGCTTTTGCGATTTCTCTCCCACACGCCCGACGCCCCCTTCCTCCTTCTCCCGATCGAAGACACGAAGCCGACGGCGATGATTTCCGGTGGATCTGTAGCAGCGACGTCCACTGGGCCTCGCTAGAGAGGTTTCTCCAGAAGGTTCCTCATCTCCCTTGCATCCCCTCCGAGTTCCTCTGCTAGAAACGGTGAAGAAAGTAGCGGTTCACCGGCGGGCAGCGAGCTTCGGATCTTCTCCGGCATCACTCCATTCCCTGCTCCTTCATATCCCACATCCATCTCGCATTCCAGTCGGGCTCCCTGCCGGACACGGTGGAGAAAGCAGTGGCGTCTCAATAGGGATTCGAGTTGGGTCTTTCCTAGCATTCATCACATTCCTTGATTTCCAGCCAGAGCTCCAAGCTTCACTGCCTGAAACGGTGAGGAAGGCAGCGACTTAGGGTTCCAGTAGCACATATTTCCCCTTCGCCGGAGAATTTCCAGCCGGACTTCTTCCAAGCTCTGATACCACACAACTTGTACCTACCGGACACGGTGAAGATGGCAGCATAGGGTTGACAGTTCTTGGAAGTTTTCCTTCATTTCCAATAGCTTTCCAAGGAGAGGTTTCTTCGAGGATTTCGCGCTTCCACCGTCGTTGATTACATCTCCGACCAGCAGCATCATTGTCCACCGGATCCAGGAGTTTTCCGAGTGACAGCGGTCTTCTTCCTCGGTGATTCTGTAGTGACAGACAGAGTACTTTGTGCGTGTTTGACTGTGGAGAAGTGGATTGGTTAATTAGGATTTACTTGCTTTGTTTGGTTAATTCTGTTGAATTTACTTAATTACTGTCTTGTTGCTTCATTTATGTTTGTTTGTGTTCTTTGGTATGTTTTCATGTTAGTTCTGTTGATGATTATGCTTGTGTCGTAGTGTGACAATGCGATGTAAGTATATTCTTCAATGGTTAGATAGAATTGAAGGTTAGTTTTAGTTATGCTTGTTTTACTATCTGTTATGTTTGTTTGTTATACCTGTAGAAGGTGTAGCTTGTAGCGTAGAGTGACACTGCGTTATAGGTTCATCTTTGCTGGTTAGTTAGGATTTCAATTATTGCATTAGGTTTAGAGAACAAAACCCCCAAACAAACCTCTGGGTTCGATCTTGTCTGAAAACAAACGTCCTATTACTAGTTCCGCGAGAGAGATGATCCGGTCCTCTACTATACTACCTTAGTGTAGGTTAAGGGGTTCGGTTGAGTATAAATTAATTAATTTTATTTGTGAGAGTGACAGACTCACTGTCACACGCTACTGTGCTTGGGCAATATTCTGGATCGATCGGCTGATCGATCCAGGCTAACCAATCGATCCAGTGATCGATTCCGGAGCTCCCTGTTCGCTATGAAACTAGGTTGGATCGATCGGCTGATCGATCCAAACGCAGTCTGTTCGCGGAACAAGCTGCCAATCGATCCATTGATCAATTGAGGACCCCCAATCGATCCACCGATCAATTGGGGTTTCTGATTTTGCAGCTAAGCTCTGATTTCAGCACTTGTTCGTGCCAAAATTACTTATATCAATTCTAAACTACATGCAAAACATTCTAACATCACACAAATAATGTTCTAAGCATGATAGAGTGCATGATTAACTAATTCATAGCAATTAACATACTAAGGTGCAAAATAATAAAATGCTAAAAGGTTTTTGTGCTTAAAACAAGCTTGCTGAAATTCCCTAAGATCTTTATTCCAAGTTCCATCCACACACATCTTCATCACATTGCCCTCCAGCCTCCGCTAGTTCATCTTTCCTTTACCTTTATCTGCAGTATAAGGAAAAAGTATATGTAAGCTTTCGCTTAGTAAGAAACCATCTACCTCACAAAACATGCAATCGATGCAATATGCTTTTCAAACATGCTATTTGAATATATACTGATTAAACTAAAACATGGCATGCTATCATACAATACATGGAAACCAAAAACTAGTCATGGCATACTATCATCTAAAGCATGTGTAACAAAAGCTGAACATAGAGCTATCATACATAATCATAAGAGTGAGCTGAACTGAAGTATAAACTGAGCTAATTCTAGGAAATGCTAAAGCTATACTGATTTCACCTAACTATTTTGTGGGAGTTTAAAACTACATATATAATAGATGAAAATACTAATCATGCTGCTGTTTGGGCCCGACGCATCCCTAACTAAACCCGGGTTTGCAAGTCCCGAATTTAGTAGGGTTACTAGGTTAGCTGAACCTTGGGACGACTGTGGGAGCCCAACCCAATGGATATCTAATCCAGTACAGTGCCACTGAGAAATTAAAATACTGAACATAAGCTAATAAATTCTTGTCTTGCTTTTACTAGGTTGTCTAAACCCAGAACTAGGTTATCTAAACCTAGAGGCGACTGTGGGAGCCCACCCATTGGACATCTAGTCCTGTAAAAGCTGTAGCAAGACTATATGAGCTGTGAAATGCTTCTATTGCATTTAACTAAGCTATTAAAATGTCTAAGTTGCATTTTAACGGTGCTAGTAATTTAATCGAACACTTGGTATGCGCTAATTCGCATCCTTTGTGCCGAAAAACTATATACTACTATCTGAAACATGGAATTCACACGGAAGCTACTTATACTGCAAGTGAGGGGTTTCTTACCTCCTGTTCGGATTTTCTTACGATTCTAATCGCTAGATTTCCGGAGGAGACAATCTTCTTGACGATCTTCTCACGTCTATGCGTTCTTCTCACGAAGAGGAGCGTCCTCGTATCCTTTATGTTGCCGGGAGGTGCTCCTAGAACCCTTGGCTTGGTGCGCCGAGAGAAGGAGAGGAGAAGGGAGAGGGGTCGGCGGAAACTAGGGTGAGGAGGAGAAAAGTTACGTTAAAAGAAATAACTCTTCACTTAATTCCTCCCTGTTTATATTAAGTGGTAATCTCGGCCCAACTTGAATATAAATTTAATTGTTTCCCTTTCCTTTCAGTACGGCCCTGCTGGGTTCACTTGGTTACTAAGGTTCACCATAAGTCATAGGACTATAGGTCTCGGGTTCAATTCCCGTGTAAGCTATTTTCGTTTCCTATTTATTTTTGCTACTTCCGCTATTCTAAAAATTCCATAAAAATATCCTAAAATTCCAAAAAAATACTAGGATATTTCTAATAATTATTTTGAGAATTTTCGGGCGTTACAGATTGGTAAGGGTAGCTTCAGTTAATTCCACTAAACCAAATACACCAAGTCGAAGTCATATCTTCTTAGACATGCATAGATAGAGCTTCCCTAACTTACTATCATCCAAAACTTTTCCAGTGCTATTTTTTAATTTAAACTTTTATCCCTTTTTGATTTAATCCTAATTACCCTACTGGGTAAATGATTATTTTGGAGGTGCCAACTAATTTAGAGCTCCCCCTTGAATTATTGACTTTTTCGGTTTAGGTTTTAGTTTTATATCGATTTTTGTAATTATAATAAACTTGATGATAATTTAAATTATCTTTGTAGTTATTTGATGTGAATTTGTTTTTTCTATTTGGGTTTGAATTGTTTGGCTTTATTTTACATATTGGGTTTAGGTTTGATTTGTTTGATTTAATCCATTCTTTAGTTTGGATTTTAGTTTTGAAGGTTTATTTTAGTTTAGTTTTGAATTAAAAGGTTTAGTTGGATTTGCTTTTAGATAATGAATTTCAGTTTTAGGTACATAAAACTAATTGAATTCTACTTGCGTGGTTAGACACACTTTCGAAACCCAAACTTTAGTTTGTTTCTTATTTTAGCTTATAAGTAATATAAATATTTTATTTGTTGAGCTGAATTTGTATCCAAGCCCTGTAATGACCACCCTTCTTACTACTACTACTACCTAAGAGTGACCGTTACTTAACTACTAACTCTACTTAACCAGTATGATTAAAATCACAAGGAAACCCTATCAAAAAATTTCGGCAGAGTCTCCCCTGTACCGGTGACCTTAAACTGACATACATACATAATATACACAGCCACAGGCGGCTGGAACATGTAACAGACTCTCACGCAGTTTAATAAATCCAAAACAAAAGAGAACAACACCAGAAATCATCACACAAGATTACAATTCTTCTACTTTGTCCTAATCACATCAAAATAACAAATACTATCTCAAATACTCCTAACATAACAAAAGACAATGGAAGCTAAAATAAAACTTCTTTCCTAGTCCCAAGGCTTCCATAGTCCTGGCATCACACATCCTTCGAACACCTCCTTGTCGCCTTTCTTTCTTTATCTTTTCCTTTCCTATATCTGAAGTAAGAGAAAGTGCAATCTATAAGCAAAATTTGCTTAGTAAGCGCTATCTAACTCATAAAATCACGAATGTGCATGTATACGAAAAGAACTAGAAACTATATGCTCTAAAAAGAAATAAAGCATAAACATAACTGCTCATGTCAAACTAATAGCAAAGAAAAGCTAAGGAATCTACTCATGTAATTCTAATAGCTAATCATGCTGCTCATCTAATAGGTAAACATGAAAAACTACTCATCTACTAGATAAACATGGTAGAATAAAGAACTAAACTTACTGATTTTTAGAACTATATGAACCTTATTTCATTTGTTCTAAATTTAATCTTTAATACTTTATATTTATGTAAAACTCGTTTTACTTGTTCAAAAATTTATACTTATAATACTTCAAAATAGTAATCAACTTCTTCTTGTCTTGGGCCCAGGCGTAGTACCATCTTATGCGCGCTCCCTAGTAGAGACCTGTTGTAGTCCTACAGGGTAAAGACCTTGGTCTTACCAGGGCCGAGACCCCGAAAACGGTCACTTGGATTTGTTTAACGACAACCTCGGAAGTCGGGTACTAGCCTCTTCTTAAAAGTAAAATACTTATTATCTTAATTATTTCTTCTTTAAATGTCTTGGCATTTTAATAGGCACCTTGTGCGTCAAAATCCCTAAAGTCTTGACTTTGGGATCTACTTAAGGCATTGGCCTTCTTCTTTCTTTTCTTTATCTTCTTATACTTGTTAATACTTCTAAAAGAATACTTCCTTTAAAAGAAACTGAAATGTTTAAGCAAATTCTAACTTGAAATGCTTAAACCAAAAATATGCCTACTATACTAATAAAATTCTGCATATTAAACTTAATAAAAATCTGTTCTAAGATTGGAGTTCTGCATGCAATACTTATCAAAATCTGCGAGCAATACTTATGAAAATCTGCTTATTAAAATCTGCATATTATACTTATAAAAATCTGCATGCTATACTTATAGAAATCTGCTTATAAATATCTGCATACTATACTTATAAAAATCTGCATGCTATACTTATACACTTAATAAAATCTATAAAAGAAGTGGATGTTCTAAGCTCCCAATGGAGCTGTTCATGTCTGCAGAAATGCACAAGGAGAAGGGTTGTTCTATGCTCCAAGTGAAGCTGCCCGTATCTGCAGAAATGCACAAAGGAAGGGTTGTTCTATTCTTAACCCATCATCTACTACTTAACCCATCATATAAATGGCAAAACACATCAGGTATATTTACAGAAAACATGTAATCCGTGTCATCCTTTTTGATATTTCCTTACAGAGGAAGTCATGTTACATATTTACTACCAAACCATAGTGGTACATCTACAGTGAGTATGCCAACAATCTCCTAGTTTGTTTTTAATCGAATTACTAATCCCAATAAATTCATGTAACACTTGTGAATCAGATTAATACTCCAATACTCCTTTTAATTAGACTAACTAACTAGTTAATCAATCAAACTTCAGATGACACTAAGTAATTCAATCTATCTTTAATATTTCGTCGTTCGATCTTTTAACTCAGAGGTATTACTTCAATAAATCTATTACATATTACACAAATGCTAAACAACCTCAAAACCTTGTTAATTAACTAACTTTAATTACTAAATACCAAGCGGCCTGGAATTAATCTCTACTAATTAAACCTTATCATCTCTCATCAACAAGAAACTGTAGATCATAATGGTACAAAAATATCTAAACTTATTGGAACTTAAACTTCCATAAAAAACTTGCTTAAATACTTATACTTCTTATAATAAAATGCCTTGGCATTTATTCAAACACTTGGTGTGATTTTAATCCTCAAATACTGAAATTTGGGATCCTATCATGACCTTGAACTTACTCTGCTTAGAACTTCTCATAAACCCCTAAACAGATTTAAATGGGGCACTTTACCATCCCTTCTACCTACAAATTCTAAGGTTTCATAGCACAACCATGCTCCTTAGGCTATGCTGCAAAGAATAAAACAACTTAAACATGTTGTGAAAGCAAAGCTAAACATGCTGTGGAGATCAAGCTGTGAAAGTAAAACAAATACAACTACTAGGGCATGCAGAGGGAATCGAGCTAAGCATACTGTGGAGATCAAAGGATTATCACTACTTGTCCCCAAAACTATAAACTATCTTGAAGAACCAACACAGGATAGAAATCAGAAATCAACTTACCTAATTCTGTCCAGAAATTTGAGCCAATCAAAGAATACAAAAACTCCTCAAATTCAACCCAACAACACCATCATGGTTTCAAAGAGAAAATATAAATTGAATCCATTAAAACCCCTTCTTATCTTCCTAAAAAAAAACTCACGGCATCAAGCCCTTTAGACTAAGCTAACCTCAAAAAAAACATCATCAAGAATTAGCTATAACCTTGTAACTGGAATCTTAAACAAACCTATGTAAAACTGGTTCAAGCTTATACCTTTATAAAGCATCAAAAATCCTTAAACATGCCATATCAGAACTCTACACTAATTCCTTATGGAAACATGCACTGTTTGGAAATCCAAATGAATTCACAAGAAATCTTACTTCAATCCATAAACCTAACTACCCATGCCATGTCCAACAGGAGAAGGACTCAACACCTACAATTTATTATACCATCCCAAAGCTACAGAATTTAAAACACATAAGCTATTCTCAATTATTCTCTAACCTCCTTATTCTATGCTTACACAATCCAGCAACATTACTAGATATGAAAAATGAAATCCCAAATCTCACAATTCTGCATCAAACTTCACGGCAGCAACTTTCAATACTAACCAAAACTTGAAAGGCTTAAAACGAAGCGACTGTGCACATTGTGATAGCAACAAACAAAGACTATCTAAATATAAGGTGCAGATTATAAGAGCTGGAGAGGTTAACTACATACTTAGTTCATTCAATTCTCTTCTATTCTCTTTATAAAACTCACCGCAGCATTTTAAAGACAAACCTTCCCAGAACATGCTTTGAAATCAAAAATGTCACGCCCCGGAGGAGTCCCTGTCCGAGAAAATTTCGGCAGCATCTCCCCTGTACGGCGGACAATCAAAAATTTCTACAAGCACTAAATACTCAGCCACAGGCGGCTGGAATCATAACAATAAATAAAATCAATCACCACGCAGTTTATATATATATTCAGCCTCTGGCTGACACAATCACGCAGTAATAATAATACTCTGACTCGAAATCCACCCTACTCCACTACACTCGTAAAGCTCAAATCCGACAAACTTACCTCTTCTGCCGTCCAGGCAGGCATGTAGTAGAATAAAACCAAATCCAATTTCATCGACATCATAAAATCCATACAACGTCCATAGGTGGAATAAATCTAAAACATAACAAGTTTTAAATAGTCTAGAACAGAAAAGAAACCAAAACGGAAACCAAATCCTATCCTCGAGGTCTGCAGGGACTAGCAACTGGAACTCTCCGACAACCTGAAAATATCAACAATGGAGGCGGGTGAGTCCAACACTCACAAGTACAATTGATATGCAAAGTAAAGAAATAACACCTAACACTAATCATGCGTATAGCTGATATAAGAAAGATATAAATATGCATCTGAAGTAAACAGGAGAATGTACTAACCAGTCCCGAGTATAAGGTCAAACAGTCCGAGTGGTATAGGAATCATATGCATGTCAAACATAGGCATCCAAACAATATGCAGAATATAAATGCAACCACAAACACAAGCAATAAATGCATCATGCATATGATGCCAATGATGCGCCCTGGTCACCCCTACGACCATCTCATACAAAAGTGAGGCCGAGTGGGTAGGGTCGTGACAACTGCACTCTGTCGTCACTACTCCCGATGAGTGACCGAGTGGACGGGATGTCGAGTACACCTATCCTCCTACCCCAAATCATAGATGGGGAGCGCAATGCTCTCAACTCCCGGGGAGCTATAACGTGCTACACGTTGTGTCACACTACCCATGAGCGGACCAACGGTGCCTAACAGAGTCCCTGCTGCAACACACTCATCCTGAATCGACCACTAACCCATGAGTGGTGGTGTGTGCAGATCCATGTAACTGGCGATGTGCTCAACAATAATGGAGCGGACTATCGCACAGCATGCAATCATGCAAATGATGCATGGCAATAACCATATAAACATCCTGACCTAATCCATATATATAGAAAAGTGCACCCTAGGTCAACGAATCATATCGAATCAAAGGTACACAGAAGGTATAAAAACCTAGGTCCTGAACATGGTCAAGCATGGCATATCACTACCCCTATAAGCATGTACAAACAGGTAAAATATACCTGAGATGCAAAACCAATCAATCAATCAAGCATGTAAGATTTGGGTAGTGATTAACCGAAACAGATAAGAAACACAATTAATGCAACATGTTAATTTAATTACTAAGCATATCAAATGACATAAGTCAAAAGTACCCGCCTCCAAAAGAAATGGTCCAATCAATCCAGATCCGGACGTCGAGATACTCGTCTCGCGTCAATGTCCTGTGAGATCAATGTGTATATTTTTATTTAGCTACAATTCTCATAAATAGCTAAATGAAATCTCCAACCCTAAATTAGGACAAACCCTAATCAATATACACAACCTCAATCTACTCATAATCATCCATCTAAACAATCAAATCAAAACCATATTCTATAGCATGTATAAAATGCTCTACACCTTACCTCAAATCAACCAGATCAAGAAGGAGGAAGTGGTGATCGACAACAGCAACTTTCCACAGCAAACAACCTACTGTTGATGCTGGAACCAAGCAAATCCACAGATCTCAACAGAATGGAACAGAACGTCCTCTCTGCTGAATTCTTCCCTACCATTCGGATCAAGGTGAGACCAAGAACACCACAGAACATCATAGTAACCAAACTCACATCTCTGGTTGAAGTGTACAAAAGTCTATACCTAATTTCCTCTTCTCTGGTGGTGGCAGCAAACACAACAGAGACTGGTTGTGGCTCGGCAGAACACCCTTGCAGTCCGGATAACCCTTCCACTCCGGCGATCAGTGGTGGCATCCGATTTGACCCGGTGGCGCCGAAACAAACCAGGTAGGGCACCGTCTTGGAGAGCTTCGGCAGGTCTAGGGCATAGGAGTTTGGTCGGTGGCCGACGCTCGAAAGAGGAGAAGGGCCGACGGTAAGGCTGAGGAGTGGCAGAAACCCTCAACCGACAGTGGATCGGGGTCGGCGACGGCGGGTCGACACTACCTCGGCGGCATCGGCTGTGGTGGCGTGCAAGGCGACTAGGGCAGACGACACAAAGGGGAAAGATCTCGGCAATGTGGCTCGGGCTCGAGGCAGAGAAGCGAGGGGAAGGAGAGGAAACCGCCGCAGCAGTTCGGGCTTCGACGTCGCAAGGAAATCGGGAGTGAGGGAGAGTAAACGACGATTGGGGAAAGGAAAACAATCACGAGTTCGGCGGATGAGGAAAATAAAAGGGAAAGGAAAAAGAATTAAATAAATACACTTTTCCTCACTTAAATGGGGTAGCCTAAACAGGCTTTCCTGGGCCCCCGTATTTATCCCCGTAAACTCGTTCATACGAACTCCGAAAAATTCCCGAAAAATTTTCAAAAATTTCGAAAAATTCCCTTATTAATATTCGCCTATTTTCGGTATTTTACATTCTCCCCCACTAATAAAAATTTGGTCCCCAAATTTCGTTATCTACCATCAGCAAATACTATCAACAGGTAAAGAGTATAACTGCTGAACGAAAAACTGTATCACATACCTCAAGTGAAAAGATGGGGACATCGAGCTCGGATCGTATCCTCGAGCTCCCAAGTAGTCTCCTCGTCCGAATGATGCTGTCATCCGACTTTAACCAGCCGGATAGTCTTGTTCCGCAACTGACGCTCTTTCCGGTCTAGAATCCATACCGGAACCTCCGCATAGGTGACGTCAGGCTGAAAGGAGAACTGAGATTATCTATCAACACATGTATCAGATCAGGTACGTATCTCCTCAGCGTAGATATGTGGAATACGGCGTGAACGCCTGCCAAGGACGGCAATAGTGCCAACCGATAAGCTACTGCTCCAATCCTTTCTGAGATCTGGAAAGGTCCAATGTATCGCGGAGCTAGCTTACCTCTGAGGCCAATCTCTTCACCCCTTTCGTGGGTGAAACTCGCAGAAATACCTGGTCGCAAATGGAGAACTCTAACACTTCTGGCAGTCTTATGCCTCGACATCCTCTGTCTGATAATATGGACCACTTTGCCTCACATTGAGCTCTATGATGTCTCAACAACTGGGTCTCTCGGATTCTTGTCCCGATTGACGACTGAGCAACTATGGTAACAAGAATACCCTGCTCTGTCTGTCCATGTTCCTCAATGTCTAACTCGGAGAAATCCTGAATCAAATCGGTGACCACAACTAAAGTCCCTCTGGACCTCTAGCTAAGTGCATCGGTAACCACATTAGCTTTTCCTGTGATAGCTAATGATACATAATACTGGAACTCCATCTATCTACTGGAAGATTAAGTTCCTTTGAGTGAACAGATATTTGAGATTCCGTGGTGAGAATCTCAATGTAATATCATATGGTAGCCAAATCTTCGTGGCAAAAATAACCGGCCTACTCCAGATCATGAACTGAATATTTTCTTCTCGTGCTCCCTCAACTATCGAGAAGTATATAAGAATATCACCGGCCGCACTGCACAAAGACCCATACTGTAGAGACACGCTGTGTAGAGGACAAATTGCCGAAGGTAAAACCAAAATCAAAGCCGACACTAGTCTCCGCTTCAGCTCCTAGAAGCTGGTCTTGCAATCCTTAGTCCAAGTAAACTTCACGTCTTTCATGGTCACGCGTGAAAATAGCATAGCTATGCGGAAGAAACCCTCGGCGAAAGGTCTGTAATATCCTGCGAGTCACAAAAGTGCGGATCTCCTACACTGATTTCGGCTGCTCCCAACGGTAACAACCTCTATCTCCTGTGGAACCACGATACACTCCTACTGGTGACCGTGTGTTCCAAACATCATAACAAAAAGACAATCCAAACCAGCACTACTGATAATCACATATAGATGTTCTCGTCGAATCATCTCTAGATCTATACAAAGATAGTGTACGTGATTCACCTCGGATCCGTAATAAATCACAACATCGTCCACAAAGATAATGGACACCTATCCAAACATCCTCGACATACCGGGATCATCGAGTCCCTGAAAATATCTAAGGTACTGTAAGCCTATATGGCAAAAACCAATACACCTAATGTCCGTATCATAGACATTCCTATCCATAAGATCTCCGATAATAAATCGAAATATCTTATCATCAAAAACATAAATCACCAAAGAATAAATCCTCCAGTGTGAGAGCAACGCTCCATCACAGGAAACACCACATATGTGGGAGCAACGCACTACCACAAAAAAAAATCCTCAATATGTGGGAGCAACACTCCACCACAAATAATCTAAAATATGTATCTGCAATAAATATAGGAGCAATGCTCCACTACCAGCAATCCGTGATATGTGGGAGCAACGCTCCACCACAAAATAATACATAAGTACCCCAAGGCACCTAACTATCCAGCTAGAGACTATACAAGATTTCTCTACCACAAATCACTGTGGTTAACCTAGGCTATAACAACCTAGTAACTAATCAAATCCATCATCAACTCTATCAGCATCCTAGTGGGTCATCCACTGATAGGAAAATTAATTGATGGGTTAATTCAACAAATAACATAATGCAGTCACTCCACATTCTGCATTCAGTATAAGTAGAATCATCATACTGCTACCAATGTATACACCTAGCACACATGCTCACACAACATATGTATGATCAACAAAATCCTCCAATTATTATACACCAAACATATTCACAACTCAGGTATATTCAGTATGATATCTCCAACAATGCATACCGAACCCGTGTGCAAAATCAACATAGGTAAAATCAACAATACACCTCAAACCACACTCACATGACATATTTTCACCTATGCCAAGAGTATAACCAACATATACTTCCAATAAAGCATACTAAATCCAGGTGCGCTCACAAATCAAACATAATCAAAAAGATACCTCAAATACCACACCAAACACATATGTACATATCACAACTCAGATTAAATCGACAAAATGCCTCCATCAAAACACCACCGATGTACTTATACTACATCTCGGATTTAATCAACAAGACATCTTCAATAATACCTCCCGATACATACACCGAACTACATAGCTATGATCCATAAGAAACCTACAAACCATATCAGAACATGGATACATATACTATTTGCAAATCGACAGTCTTCCACAAGACTCTTACAACACATAACAATCAAAATTACATGCAACATAGACATGTAAAATGAGCATACCAGCTCAATCAAAGAGACCAACCTTATGCTACCAACACTCATGGATTACGGGTACATCTAAACAAGATTCATGCATATGTATCAAGCATGAATACATCACTCAAAAGTAACCCAAAATAAAGTAGCCTAATCATCCAGTAACAACCCTGCTCTAAGTTCAAAGGAACTAGTATCGGACAAGAAAGGTATACACACCCTGGTATAACATTGCAAGTCAATGCCATATGCTACCAAGACTATATCTAATGGGAAGATTTTATCATCATAAATCCAAATATACTCTCCCAGTTTACACTAGTAGCGATTGTATCCCATAAGTGTTAAGCAATTAGCTCTACACTTCCTTACATCAGCGGGGTCACATATCCCAAAGCACCCTCTAAGTTATCCCACCAGGTATATCCAATCCATGGTCAAAATCTTCATGGAATAGGATACATCGATCCTTTATAACCTATCCAAGCCGATAATGATATATGGCTAAATCAGTCATTTTCACGTCAGTACAAAACATGTACTCAAATGTGCTCTAGATACATAACTAAGCACAAATAACCTAAAGGTTCGAAACTCTAAAAATAGAATATGGCAATCCTCTACTGATCACCCAACAAACTAAATCATTCATCTACTAACTAATCAAGAATACCTTAATCCTCCACAAGCAACTAAGGTATATCCAACCACATAATATCATATGTATAAATGTGTACAACCCAAAAGAAAAAGTCAATATTTAGGAACATCAAGACACTCTCATTTTCATCCTCAAAAAAAAAAAAATATCAGCCCACATAATATCAGATGAATCAGTCTCTACTCCCCATGAGGGCAAGTTAGCATTCAAAACATCAAATCATTATTTATCCACATAGTCCCATATCAGAGGAAGCAATTATCCATTTTATCATCCTTTTAACTAACCACAACTAACCAGATTATTAAAATCTCATAGGCACACTCAACCATAAACTCTCTAGCACCCAATTTATAATCTGATCACCAACCATAATCATCAAACCTGTGAATATTATAAATGACACTCACTATGTCACTATCAATGACAACCCAAATATAAATCATCAAAATAGTTATCCACTAATAGATCATCAAAACAAATATCTAGTAATTGATCATCAGACAACCACATAATATTTACTCTCATAAATCATTAGAAATCAACATATCACAATATCTGATCTCACAATATCCCTCAACCTCAAACCATTCCCAACAATGATCAAACAAGATAACTCCCCAATGAACAATTTTCATCATATCGGGTACCCTAATATCCAAAAGATATGAGTATAAAAACTCTACTTGCTAAGTCAACAGGAATCTATAGGTATCATCCACTACCCAGCTAACAATAGCAGAGACTGGTATGTGCCTCCATCCCCTATGAGTAGTAACAGAAGCTAAAACTACTAATGGTATGATAAGAAAAATCACCAGAGACTATAATCCTTGATCTCTATTAAGGTCAACCATGCTCAATGGCTAACTCATCACATGTAATATGTGCTACTACAACTAAACAGGTACTACATAAAGAATGCTAATATCTATCATAAACTATTGAATTAAACATCATACCTTTATGCCGTCTGGAGATATTCCATCGCTGTCCAGTCCCCAACTTCAGACCTCAAAATTTCGAACACGAAAATCATCGATATTCCATATAATCCGAAACAGAACTCCAACACAAATACATAATGGAAAAATCCGTGTAATCCAAAATAACTACCCAGTTTGCCTCGCAAACTTGGGCTAAATCCAAAAATCCAGAATACCCAAAAACAGGTATCCGATAAATCACCAGAACACCGAAAGCAGGTATCATAACCCGCTCTGATACCAAATAAATTGGTATCAGATAAATCTCAAAAATCCAACACACGAAAATCCAACAAATATCGCCAAACTTTGGCGCTCTGATATAATATCAATTGGTATCAGGTTATACCAACTATGCAAAATACGAAAACAAAGATCATAAAAATCCAAAACACACAGCAAGTATCGTATACCTGCTCTGATACCACTAAATTGTCACGCTCCGGAGGAGTCCCTGTCCGAGAAAATTTCGGCAGCATCTCCCCTGTACGGCGGACAATCAAAAATTTCTACAAGCACTAAATACTCAGCCACAGGCGGCTGGAATCATAACAATAAATAAAATCAATCACCACGCAGTTTATATATATTCAAACAAAGCAGTAATAATAATACTCTGACTCGAAATCCACCCTACTCCACTACACTCGTAAAGCTCAAATCCGACAAACTTACCTCTTCTGCCGTCCAGGCAGGCATGTAGTAGAATAAAACCAAATCTAATTTCATCGACATCATAAAATCCATACAACGTCCATAGGTGGAATAAATCTAAAACATAACAAGTTTTAAATAGTCTAGAACAGAAAAGAAAAAAAGAAACCAAACGGAAACCAAATCCTATCCTCGAGGTCTAGCAAACTCTCTGACAAGATCAACCGAAAATATCAACAATGGCGGGTGAGTCCAACACCAACAGTACAATTGATATGCAAAGTAAAGAAATAACACCTAACACTAATCATGCGTACCTGATATAAGAAAGATATAAATATGCATCTGAAGTAAACAGTGTACTAACCAGGTCCTAAGTATAAGGTCAAACAATCCGAGTGGTATAGGAATCCTATGCATGTCAAACATAGGCATCCAAACAATATGCATATAAATGCAGCAACCACAAACACAAGCAATAAATGCATCATGCATATGATGCCAATGATGCGCCCTGGTCACCCCCGAGTCGATCGTCTCATACAAAAGTGAGGCCGAGTGGGTAGGTCTGTGACGTGCACTCTGTCGTCACTACTCCCGATGAGTGACCGAGTGGACGGATGTCGAGTACACCTATCCTCCTACCCCAAATCATAGATGGGGAGCGCAATGCTCTCAACTCCCGGACTCAAAGACGGGGAGGAATCCCTGCCGGATAACTACCCATGAGCGGACCAACGGTGCCTAACAGAGTCCCTGCCGCAACACACTCATCCCGAATCGACCACTAACCCATGAGTGGTGGTGTGTGCAGATCCATGTAACTGGCGATGTGCTCAACAATAATGGAGCGGACTATCGCACAGGATGCAATCATGCAAATGATGCATGGCAATAACCATATAAACATCCTGACCTAATCCATATATAGAAAAGTGCACCCTAGGTCAACGAATCATATCGAATCAAAGGTACACAGAAGGTATAAAAACCTAGGTCCTGAACATGGTCAAGCATGGCATATCACTACCCCTATAAGCATGTACAAACAGGTAAAATATACCTGAGATGCAAAACCAATCAATCAATCAAGCATGTAAGATTTGGGTAGTGATTAACCGAAACAGATAAGAAACACAATTAATGCAACATGTTAATTTAATTACTAAGCATATCAAATGACATAAGTCAAAAGTACCCGCCTCCAAAAGAAATGGTCCAATCAATCCAGATCCGGACGTCGAGATACTCGTCTCGCGTCAATGTCCTGTGAGATCAATGTGTATATTTTTATTTAGCTACAATTCTCATAAATAGCTAAATGAAATCTCCAACCCTAAATTAGGACAAACCCTAATCAATATACACAACCTCAATCTACTCATAATCATCCATCTAAACAATCAAATCAAAACCATATTCTATAGCATGTATAAAATGCTCTACACCTTACCTCAAATCAACCAGATCAAGAAGGAGGAAGTGGTGATCGACAACAGCAACTTTCCACAGCAAACAACCTACTGTTGATGCTGGAACCAAGCAAATCCACAGATCTCAACAGAATGGAACAGAACGTCCTCTCTGCTGAATTCTTCCCTACCATTCGGATCAAGGTGAGACCAAGAACACCACAGAACATCATAGTAACCAAACTCACATCTCTGGTTGAAGTGTACAAAAGTCTATACCTAATTTCCTCTTCTCTGGTGGTGGCAGCAAACACAACAGAGACTGGTTGTGGCTCGGCAGAACACCCTTGCAGTCCGGATAACCCTTCCACTCCGGCGATCAGTGGTGGCATCCGATTTGACCCGGTGGCGCCGAAACAAACCAGGTAGGGCACCGTCTTGGAGAGCTTCGGCAGGTCTAGGGCATAGGAGTTTGGTCGGTTGCCGACGCTCGAAAGAGGAGAAGGGCCGACGGTAAGGCTGAGGAGGAGTGGCAGAAACCCTCAACCGACAGTGGATCGGGGTCGGCGACGGCGGGTCGACACTACCCCGGCGGCATCGGCTGTGGTGGCGTGCAAGGCGACTAGGGCAGACGACACAGAGGGGAAAGAGCTCGGTAATGTGGCTCGGGCTCGAGGCAGAGGAGCGAGGGGAAGGAGAGGAAACCGCCGCAGCAGTTCGGGCTTCGGCGTCGCAGGGAAATCGGGAGTGAGGGAGAGTAAACGGCGATTGGGGAAAGGAAAACAATCACGAGTTCGGCGGATGAGGAAAATAAAAGGGAAAGGAAAAAGAATTAAATAAATACACTTTTCCTCACTTAAATGGGGTAGCCTAAACAGGCTTTCCTGGGCCCCCGTATTTATCCCCGTAAACTCGTTCATACGAACTCCGAAAAATTCCCGAAAAATTTTCAAAAATTTTGAAAAATTCCCTTATTAATATTCGCCTATTTTCGGTATTTTACATTCTCCCCCACTAATAAAAATTTGGTCCCCAAATTTCGTTATCTACCATCAGCAAATACTATCAACAGGTAAAGAGTATAACTGCTGAACGAAAAACTGTATCACATACCTCAAGTGAAAAGATGGGGACATCGAGCTCGGATCGTATCCTCGAGCTCCCAAGTAGTCTCCTCGTCCGAATGATGCTGTCATCCGACTTTAACCAGCCGAATAGTCTTGTTCCGCAACTGACATTCTTTCCGGTCTAGAATCCATACCGGAACCTCCTCATATGTGACGTCAGGCTGAAAGGAGAACTGAGATTATCTATTATCACATGTATCAGATCGGGTACGTATCTCCTCAGCGTAGATACGTGGAATACGGCGTGAACGCCTGCCAAGGACGGCATTAGTGCCAACCGATAAGCTACTGCTCCAATCCTTTCCGAGATCTGGAAAGGTCCAATTTATCGCGGAGCTAGCTTACCTCTGAGGCCAATCTCTTCACCCCTTTCGTGGGTGAAACTCGTAGAAATACCTGGTCGCAAATGGAGAACTCTAAGGGTCTCCGACTCCGGTCAGCATAACACTTCTGGCAGTCTTATGCCTCTGACATCCTCTGTCTGATAATATGGACCACTTTGCCTCACATTGAGCTCTATGATGTCTCAACAACTGGGTCTCTCGGATTCTTGTCCTGATTGACGACTGAGCAACTATGGTAACAAGAATACCCTGCTCTGTCTGTCCATGTTCCTCAATGTCTAACTCAGAGAAATCCTGAATCAAATCAGTGACCACAACTCGGTGGCAAGCTAAAGTCCCTCTGGACCTCTAGCTAAGTGCATCGGTAACCACATTAGCTTTTCCCAGGTGATAGCTAATGATACAGTCATAATACTTCAGGAACTCCATCTATCTACTCGGTCGAAGATTAAGTTCCTTTTGAGTGAACAGATATTTGAGATTCCGATGGTCAGTGAGAATCTCAATGTAATATCATACAGGTACTGCCGCCAAATCTTCAGGGCAAAAATAACAGCGGCCTACTCCAGATCATGAACTGAATATTTTCTTCTCAGGCTCCCTCAACTATCGAGAAGTATATAAGAATACTCTACCGTGCTGCACCAGAACAGCACCCATACCCTGTAGAGACACGTCGGTGTAGAGGACAAATTCGTCCTCTAGGTAAAACCAAAATCAAAGCCGACACTAGTCTCCGCTCTCCTAGAAGCTGGTCTTGCAATCCTTAGTCCAAGTAAACTTCACGCCTTTCATGGTCACGCGTGAAAATAGCATAGCTATGCGGAAGAAACCCTCAAGGTCCATAATATCCTGCGAGTCACAAAGTGCGGATCTCCTACACTGATTTTCGGCTGATAACCTCTATCTCCTGTGGAACCACGATACACTCCTACCGGTGACCGTGTGTTCCAAACATCATAACAAAAGACAATCCAAACCAACTATCGATAATCACATATAGATGTTCTCGTCGAATCATCTCTAGATCTATACAAAGATAGTGTACGTGATTCACCTCGGATCCGTAATAAATCACAACATCGTCCACAAAGATAATGGACACCTATCCAAACATCCTCGACATACCGGGATCATCGAGTCCCTGAAAATATCTAAGGTACTGTAAGCCTATATGGCAAAAACCAATACACCTAATGTCCGTATCATAGACATTCCTATCCATAAGATCTCCGATAATAAATCGAAATATCTTATCATCAAAAACATAAATCACCAAAGAATAAATCCTCCAGTGTGAGAGCAACGCTCCATCACAGGAAACACCACATATGTGGGAGCAACGCACTACCACAAAAAAAAATCCTCAATATGTGGGAGCAACACTCCACCACAAATAATCTAAAATATGTATCTGCAATAAATATAGGAGCAATGCTCCGCTACCAGCAATCCGTGATATGTGGGAGCAACGCTCCACCACAAAATAATACATAAGTACCCCAAGGCACCTAACTATCCAGCTAGAGACTATACAAGATTTCTCTACCACAAATCACTGTGGTTAACCTAGGCTATAACAACCTAGTAACTAATCAAATCCATCATCAACTCTATCAGCATCCTAGTGGGTCATCCACTGATAGGAAAATTAATTGATGGGTTAATTCAACAAATAACATAATGCAGTCACTCCACATTCTGCATTCAGTATAAGTAGAATCATCATACTGCTACCAATGTATACACCTAGCACACATGCTCACACAACATATGTATGATCAACAAAATCCTCCAATTATTATACACCAAACATATTCACAACTCAGGTATATTCAGTATGATATCTCCAACAATGCATACCGAACCCGTGTGCAAAATCAACATAGGTAAAATCAACAATACACCTCAAACCACACTCACATGACATATTTTCACCTATGCCAAGAGTATAACCAACATATACTTCCAATAAAGCATACTAAATCCAGGTGCGCTCACAAATCAAACATAATCAAAAAGATACCTCAAATACCACACCAAACACATATGTACATATCACAACTCAGATTAAATCGACAAAATGCCTCCATCAAAACACCACCGATGTACTTATACTACATCTCGGATTTAATCAACAAGACATCTTCAATAATACCTCCCGATACATACACCGAACTACATAGCTATGATCCATAAGAAACCTACAAACCATATCAGAACATGGATACATATACTATTTGCAAATCGACAGTCTTCCACAAGACTCTTACAACACATAACAATCAAAATTACATGCAACATAGACATGTAAAATGAGCATACCAGCTCAATCAAAGAGACCAACCTTATGCTACCAACACTCATGGATTACGAGTACATCTAAACAAGATTCATGCATATGTATCAAGCATGAATACATCACTCAAAAGTAACCCAAAATAAAGTAGCCTAATCATCCAGTAACAACCCTGCTCTAAGTTCAAAGGAACTAGTATCGGACAAGAAAGGTATACACACCCTGGTATAACATTGCAAGTCAATGCCATATGCTACCAAGACTATATCTAATGGGAAGATTTTATCATCATAAATCCAAATATACTCTCCCAGTTTACACTAGTAGCGATTGTATCCCATAAGTGTTAAGCAATTAGCTCTACACTTCCTTACATCAGCGGGGTCACATATCCCAAAGCACCCTCTAAGTTATCCCACCAGGTATATCCAATCCATGGTCAAAATCTTCATGGAATAGGATACATCGATCCTTTATAACCTATCCAAGCCGATAATGATATATGGCTAAATCAGTCATTTTCACGTCAGTACAAAACATGTACTCAAATGTGCTCTAGATACATAACTAAGCACAAATAACCTAAAGGTTCGAAACTCTAAAAATAGAATATGGCAATCCTCTACTGATCACCCAACAAACTAAATCATTCATCTACTAACTAATCAAGAATACCTTAATCCTCCACAAGCAACTAAGGTATATCCAACCACATAATATCATATGTATAAATGTGTACAACCCAAAAGAAAAAGTCAATATTTAGGAACATCAAGACACTCTCATTTTCATCCTCAAAAAAAAAAAAATATCAGCCCACATAATATCAGATGAATCAGTCTCTACTCCCCATGAGGGCAAGTTAGCATTCAAAACATCAAATCATTATTTATCCACATAGTCCCATATCAGAGGAAGCAATTATCCATTTTATCATCCTTTTAACTAACCACAACTAACCAGATTATTAAAATCTCATAGGCACACTCAACCATAAACTCTCTAGCACCCAATTTATAATCTGATCACCAACCATAATCATCAAACCTGTGAATATTATAAATGACACTCACTATGTCACTATCAATGACAACCCAAATATAAATCATCAAAATAGTTATCCACTAATAGATCATCAAAACAAATATCTAGTAATTGATCATCAGACAACCACATAATATTTACTCTCATAAATCATTAGAAATCAACATATCACAATATCTGATCTCACAATATCCCTCAACCTCAAACCATTCCCAACAATGATCAAACAAGATAACTCCCCAATGAACAATTTTCATCATATCGGGTACCCTAATATCCAAAAGATATGAGTATAAAAACTCTACTTGCTAAGTCAACAGGAATCTATAGGTATCATCCACTACCCAGCTAACAATAGCAGAGACTGGTATGTGCCTCCATCCCCTATGAGTAGTAACAGAAGCTAAAACTACTAATGGTATGATAAGAAAAATCACCAGAGATTATAATCCTTGATCTCTATTAAGGTCAACCATGCTCAATGGCTAACTCATCACATGTAATATGTGCTACTACAACTAAACAGGTACTACATAAAGAATGCTAATACCTATCATAAACTATTGAATTAAACATCATACCTATATGCCGTCTGGAGATATTCCATCGCTGTCCAGTCCCCAACTTCAGACCTCAAAATTTCGAACACGAAAATCATCGATATTCCATATAATCCGAAACAGAACTCCAACACAAATACATAATGGAAAAATCCGTGTAATCCAAAATAACTACCCAGTTTGCCTCGCAAACTTGGGCTAAATCCAAAAATCCAGAATACCCAAAAACAGGTATCCGATAAATCACCAGAACACCGAAAGCAGGTATCATAACCCGCTCTGATACCAAATAAATTGGTATCAGATAAATCTCAAAAATCCAACACACGAAAATCCAACAAATATCGCCAAACTTTGGCGCTCTGATATAATATCAATTGGTATCAGGTTATACCAACTATGCAAAATACGAAAACAAAGATCATAAAAATCCAAAACACACAGCAAGTATCGTATACCTGCTCTGATACCACTAAATTGTCACGCTCCGGAGGAGTCCCTGTCCGAGAAAATTTCGGCAGCATCTCCCCTGTACGGCGGACAATAAATAAAATCAATCACCACGCAGTTTATATATATATTCAGCCTCTGGCTGACACAATCACGCAGTAATAATAATACTCTGACTCGAAATCCACCCTACTCCACTACACTCGTAAAGCTCAAATCCGACAAACTTACCTCTTCTGCCGTCCAGGCAGGCATGTAGTAGAATAAAACCAAATCTAATTTCATCGACATCATAAAATCCATACAACGTCCATAGGTGGAATAAATCTAAAACATAACAAGTTTTAAATAGTCTAGAACAGAAAAGAAACCAAAACGGAAACCAAATCCTATCCTCGAGGTCTGCAGGGACTAGCAACTGGAACTCTCTCCTGACAGCATCAACCTGAAAATATCAACAATGGAGGCGGGGTGAGTCCAACACTCAGCAGGTACAATTGATATGCAAAGTAAAGAAATAACACCTAACACTAATCATGCGTACAGTCTCCTGATATAAGAAAGATATAAATATGCATCTGAAGTAAACAGGAGAATGCTGTACTAACCAGGTCCTAAGTATAAGGTCAAACAGTCCGAGTGGTATAGGAATCCTGTATGCATGTCAAACATAGGCATCCAAACAATATGCAGCATATAAATGCAGCAACCACAAACACAAGCAATAAATGCATCATGCATATGATGCCAATGATGCGTCCTGGTCACCCCTGACGCCAGACAACCATAGGCCGAATGGGTAGGGCTGTGACAACCGTGCACCCTGTCGTCACTACTCCTGATGAGTGACCGAGTGGACGGGATGCTGTCGGAGTACACCTATCCTCCTACCCCAAATCATAAATGGGGGAGCGCAATGCTCTCATCTCCCGGTACACAATGACGGGGAGGAATCCCTGCCGGATAACACGTTGTGTCACACTACCCATGAGCGGACCAACGGTGCCTAACAGAGTCCCTGCTGCAACACACTCTGCCTGAATCGACCACTAACCCATGAGTGGTGGTGTGTGCAGATCCATGTAACTGGCGATGTGCTCAACAATAATGGAGCGGACTATCGCACAGCATGCAATCATGCAAATGATGCATGGCAATAACCATATAAACATCCTGACCTAATCCATATATATAGAAAAGTGCACCCTAGGTCAACGAATCATATCGAATCAAAGGTACACAGAAGGTATAAAAACCTAGGTCCTGAACATGGTCAAGCATGGCATATCACTACCCCTATAAGCATGTATAAACAGGTAAAATATACCTGAGATGCAAAACCAATCAATCAATCAAGCATGTAAGATTTGGGTAGTGATTAACCGAAACAGATAAGAAACACAATTAATGCAACATGTTAATTTAATTACTAAGCATATCAAATGACATAAGTCAAAAGTACCCGCCTCCAAAAGAAATGGTCCAATCAATCCAGATCCGGACGTCGAGATACTCGTCTCGCGTCAATGTCCTGTGAGATCAATGTGTATATTTTTATTTAGCTACAATTCTCATAAATAGCTAAATGAAATCTCCAACCCTAAATTAGGACAAACCCTAATCAATATACACAACCTCAATCTACTCATAATCATCCATCTAAACAATCAAATCAAAACCATATTCTATAGCATGTATAAAATGCTCTACACCTTACCTCAAATCAACCAGATCAAGAAGGAGGAAGTGGTGATCGACAACAGCAACTTTCCACAGCAAACAACCTACTGTTGATGCTGGAACCAAGCAAATCCACAGATCTCAACAGAATGGAACAGAACGTCCTCTCTGCTGAATTCTTCCCTACCATTCGGATCAAGGTGAGACCAAGAACACCACAGAACATCATAGTAACCAAACTCACATCTCTGGTTGAAGTGTACAAAAGTCTATACCTAATTTCCTCTTCTCTGGTGGTGGCAGCAAACACAACAGAGACTGGTTGTGGCTCGGCAGAACACCCTTGCAGTCCGGATAACCCTTCCACTCCGGCGATCAGTGGTGGCATCCGATTTGACCCGGTGGCGCCGAAACAAACCAGGTAGGGCACCGTCTTGGAGAGCTTCGGCAGGTCTAGGGCATAGGAGTTTGGTCGGTGGCCGACGCTCGAAAGAGGAGAAGGGCCGACGGTAAGGCTGAGGAGTGGCAGAAACCCTCAACCGACAGTGGATCGGGGTCGGCGACGGCGGGTCGACACTACCCCGGCGGCATCGGCTGTGGTGGCGTGCAAGGCGACTAGGGCAGACGACACAAAGGGGAAAGAGCTCGGCAATGTGGCTCGGGCTCGAGGCAGAGAAGCGAGGGGAAGGAGAGGAAACCGCCGCAGCAGTTCGGGCTTCGACGTCGCAAGGAAATCGGGAGTGAGGGAGAGTAAACGACGATTGGGGAAAGGAAAACAATCACGAGTTCGGCGGATGAGGAAAATAAAAGGGAAAGGAAAAAGAATTAAATAAATACACTTTTCCTCACTTAAATGGGGTAGCCTAAACAGGCTTTCCTGGGCCCCCGTATTTATCCCCGTAAACTCGTTCATACGAACTCCGAAAAATTCCCGAAAAATTTCCAAAAATTTCGAAAAATTCCCTTATTAATATTCACCTATTTTCGGTATTTTACAAAAAACGAGAGGCTAACAAGAATCTGAAACACAAAAACTAAATCCCTAGCAGCATAAATTCGGCCCAAACTCAATCCGAAATAAAGGAACATGCTGTGGGTGGTAAAAAGTGAAATCAAATTCCGAAACCTCAAAGAAAACACTGAATCGACTCGGAACTACTCTTACCGCAGGTGAGTAGCAACTTACCTTGCTTCTTGAACTCACAACCGAACGCAAGGAGGACTTCTAGGTCTTGGAGCTCTGATCGGAAGACTCGAAATCGCGGCTCCTCCTCGTGCTCCAGACTTCTCCTCGTCGAGAGGAGCTCAGCGGTGTGAAGAATCCACAGAACCTTGCCTTGGTCGGCCGCCGGAGTTGAGCCCTAAGCTCGGCTTCGTTTGATTCTCGCTCGGGCAGAAACGGCGTCGCACGCCGAAGAGAGGAGAGAAGGGAAATTAGGGCTCGGGGAAAACTTTCCCCTCTTTTATAACTAGGGTTTTTTATTAACAACTATTGCTTAAGAATATTTCGCTCCTTCCTAAATTAGCAAAGCCCGCTGGCGCAGTTGGTTGGCTGCGTTCCGCTTAAAACTCGGTTCATGGGTTCGAGTCTCGGTTGCAACCATTTTATTTCCTATTTATTCTCTGTTTCCTAACTATTGCTTAAATAGAATTTTTCTCCTTCTTTAATAACAAACGATCGCTAGCACACTTGGTCAGCCCGACTTTAACCAAATCCCAAGTCCCAGCTTCGATTCCCAGCCGCACTCTTTTATTTCCAATTTATTTAAACGTTCCTAAATACTGCTTATATATATTTCACTCCAAACTTGATTAACAAAAGTCTCGCAGACCGGTTGGGTGGCTGAGTTTGGTTAAAACTTGGTTCGGGTCTGAGGTCTTGGGTTCAAAACCTGGCTTCAACACTTTTCTTTCTTTTTTTTTTAAATTCTTTCTCTTGGTAAAAATACCAAACGAACTCCAAAAATTACATAAAAATACTCTAAAAATTTCTAAAAGTCTCTAGAATTTTTCTATAGCATTTAAAAATATTTTTGAATTATTTTTGGGGCTCAAAATGAGAAAATTTGGGTCGTTACAAGCCTAGATTTATTGTATATAGCTTTTTGGGTTTTAAAAATTAAATTCAAGTTTTTAGATCTAGTGGTGAAAGTTTCTAACAATCCTTTAAGTTTGTTATTTTCATTTTTTAATATTGTGTTTTCCTCCTCAAGTTTCACAACTTGATTGGGATTTGTACTATCAATTTATTCCTTGAGATGCTGATTTTCCTCAAGGAATGTTTCATTTTATTTTTCATATTTAATTAATTTTTTATTCAAAAATTCAATTATTCTAAAGAATTTTGAGGTTAGGATAGAAAATACCTCATTCGAACCTTCATAAATGAGTGTGGACTCATGGCTTGATTCGTTTTCGGACTCATCGTCTTGTTCCATCTCACTTTGTGATTCCGGTCTGGATGTTATCAACGTGTAGTAGTTGTGATGTTCCCGATCTTCGATGCCCGATTCTTCGGAGGACGCTTCATCCCATGTCACCTTATCTTCTTCATGCATTTTGATGCTAAGTAATTAATTCAAAATTGGATCCTTTTTAGTTACCTTTGCCTCACTGGTGCCTTCGTGTAGTTCAATCAGTTTGTCTCGGATCTCCTTTGCATTTTTATGTGGGCTGACACGATTTAGTTCTTCCTTTGTTAGCCAACACTGTATTGTGTTGAGAGTTTTGAAGTTGATCTGAGTCTTCTTTTTCATTTTCGGATTCTAATTTTTTGGGTCCATTAGAATTCCGACACTGTTGACGTGTGCCTTGTATGCTTTGGTGACGCTGAACCATTGGTTGAAGTCAGTCTTCAGGTACACCTCCATTCATTTTTTCTAATATGGGAAGTCATCACCGTTAAAGAGGGGAGGATGTACGGTAGAGTATCCCTCGTTTTAGGCCATAAACCTTGCACACAAGACAGAAAAAAAGATAAAAAAAAATCCTAAGATTAGATCTTTGATTAGTAGTGTGGGAGAAGGGAAAAAAATATTAAGACTCGATTAGTGTTGCACCAATTCAGAGTCATTTGCAATGAAAAAAATTATCCAAAATGGTAATTGTACCAGTTTAGACTATACCAAAAAAGCTCAAAATACAAAAGAGTTGGTTGCTACTCGAAAAACCTAATGGTTCCACTGTACAAAAATTTTGTACAAAGGTCTGAACCTTTTCCTAGCTACCATGTGTTCTTTTAAATTAAACTTGGATCGCCTGCGGAACTTAACACGTTTGATCCAAAGTTTAATTTATTTGTTCTTTTAGGTTTAGACTTGGATCTCCTGCGGAACTTAACACGTTCGATCCAAATCACCTAGGTTATTAATTCCATTAAATATTAATTTCCAAAATTGACTTCCAGGATTGCATGGCGAGGCACATGGCCTTCTTGGATATGGGAACAACCACCACCGCCTAGACAAAGCCTTTTAAGGAAAGCTAATATTTAATTTCCTTAAATAACTTTAGGTCAACCAAAAAGAACAATCAAATCACAAGGAAAAGAACAACAAAAGAACACAACATCGAAAATAAATTCGAAATACTAGAATCGCATGCCTCTTGTATTTAGTATTTTTACAAAGAAATAAAACTAGTATGATGCGGAAATTAAATACTAGTATACCTTTTCTTTTGCAAACAAAAACCTCTAGGTCTTCTACCGTATTCCTCTTCTAATCCCGGACGTTGTGTGGACAACGCTCTTCCGAGACGAGAACCACCAAAGCACCTTCTTCTTCATTGCAAGGTTCGGCCACCACATGATTCCAAGAAAGGATGAGGTTCGGCCACCACCACCAAGCTCCAAGGGATGCAAAAGCAAAGCCTCCTTTCTCTCCTTTTCTCCAAGCTAGATCCGGCCACCACAAGGACTCCAAGAGAACAAGATGGTTCGACCACAAGAAGGAGAAGAGAGAAGAGGAAGAGGCCGGCCACCAAGGAAGAGAGGGAGGAAAAGAATAATAGAGTCGTTCACAATGAAGCCTCCTCTACCCCCTCTTTTATAATTCTTGGTCTTGGCAAATAAGGAAATTTAAATAAAAATTTCCTTAATTCCTTTGCCATGAAAAAGAAAAATTATTTTAATTAAAACAATTTTCTTTTTTTTCAATTGCAATGGCCGGTCATCACTTACCCCAAAACAAGGAGAGTTTTAATTAAAACAAAAATTAAAACTTCCTAATTTGTTTCTAGAAATTTATAAAAATTTCTCCAATAATTTTCATCCCTTCATGATTGGTTAATAAAAAAGAAATTTTATAAATTAAAATCTTTATTTTAAACATGTGGATAAAAAGAAAGTTATCTCTAAAAATTAAAATCTCTTTTAATCTACAAATAAGGAAAGATATCAAATCATTTCTTAATCTTTTGTAGAAACTTATAAAAGAAAATATTTAATTTTTAAACTCTCTTTTAAAACATGAACATGGTTAAAAAGGAAAGTTTTCTTAAAATTTAAAATCCACCTTTTAATTAACAAATAAGGAAAGATTTCAAATTTTAAACTCTCTTTTAAACATGTAGATAATTTACAAATAAAGAAAGTTTTAACCATAAATTAAAACCATCCTTTTAAGCTACAAATAAGGAAAGTGATTAATCTCTTCTCTTAATCTTTTGTAGAAAGCTATAAAAAGAAATTTTTAATTTTTAAACTCTCGTTTAAAACCATGATATCCACATAAGAAATAATTTTAATAAAAATCCTTTTTAATATTCTAGTGGTCGGCCACCTAAGCTTGGGACCCAAGCTTTGGCCGGCCACCAACTTGGCTCATCTACTTGGTCTTGGCCAGCCCTAGCTTGGGTTCCAAGCTAGCTTGGCCGGCCCCATTGGATGGGTAAGAAGGTGGGTATGTGATGGGTATAAATCTCTATATACAAGAGGCTACCATTGGGATCGAGAGGAGGAATTGGTTTTGGTCTCTCGATGAAATTAAGCTTCCCGTGTTCGCCCCGAACACACAACTTAATTTCATCAATAATAATTCATTCCACTAAAGAACTATTATTGAACTACCGCACCAATCCCAAATTACATTTTGGACTCCTTCTTATTATGAGTGTGTTAGTCTCCCTGTGTTTAAGATATTGAATGTCCACTAAATAAGTGAGTTACTAACAACTCATTTAATTAATATCTTAGTCCAAGAGTAGTACCACTCAACCTTATCGTCATGTCGGACTAAATCCACCTGCAGGGTTTAACATGACAATCCTTATGAGCTCCTCTTAGGGACATTATCAACCTAGATCACTAGGACACAGTTTTCTTCTATAATCAACAACACACACTATAAGTGATATCATTTCCCAACTTATCGGGCTTATTGATTTATCGAACTAAATCTCACCCATTGATAAATTAAAGAAATAAATATAAAATATATGTGCTTGTTATTATATTAGGATTAAGAGCACACACTTCATAATAACTGAGATCTTTGTTCCTTCATAAAGTCAGTATAAAAGAAACGACCTCTAATGGTCCTACTCAATACACTCTAAGTGTACTAGTGTAATTATATAGTTAAGATAAACTAATACCTAATTAAACTACGACCTTCCAATGGTTTGTTCCTTTCCATTTTGGTCGTGAGCTACTGTTTATAATTTATAAGGAACTGATAACATGATCTTTGTGTGTAACACCACACACCATGTTATCAACAATATAAATTAAATGAACAACTACATTTATCATAAATGTAGACATTTGACCAATGTGATTCTTATTTCTAGATAAATGTTTATACCAAAAGCTAGGCTTTTAGTATACATCCTAACAATCTCCCACTTATACTAAAAGACTAAGCTGTCATATCTGCTGCCATACATCTGATTCCCAACCCTTCAACATGCCCATCAAAAGCTCTTACCTTAAGGACCTTAGTGAAAGGATCTATAGGTCATCACCTGATGCAATCTAGGCAGCAACAACTTCTCCTCATTTATACGATTTCTCGTATTGGGTGGTACTTGCGCTCTATTGTGTTTACTTGCCTTATAGACTCATGGTTTCTTCGAGTTTGCTATTGCACCACTATTATTATAATAATTTTTGGGCAAACAAGAAATCATGTCTAAGTCTATCTTGAAGTATCTGAGCCATACAACTTCTATGGCTACCTCAGAGGCTGCCATATACTCAGCTTCTATGGTGGAGTCCGAAAAGCACCTTTGCTTATCACTCTTCTATATTTATGACTTTTCCTCCTAAAGTAAACACAAAACCCCCAAGGTTGACTTACTATTGTCCCTATCCGATTGGAAGTCAAAATCCGTGCAACCCACAGGGACCAAATTAACTGCCTTTGTAAGCTAGCATATAATCTCTAGTGCCTCTAAAGTATTTCAATATATGCTTTACTGCAGTCCACTGTCCTTGTCCAGGGTTACTTTGATATCTGCTAACTATGCCCTTGGCAAAACAGATTTCTGATCTCATGCATAGCATACATTAGGCTTCCGATAGCCGAAGCATAAAGAACTGCCTTCATTTCCTCTATCTTCTTTGATGTCTACGGAGATATCTCTTTAGATAAAGTTACTCCATGCTAAATGTAACACCCCGCCCTCCTTACTACTGTACTGTGAGGGCGGAGCGCTACTGGACTACTAACTTATCTTAACTAACATTGTACACATGTTGATAGTAATTCCTAAAACTCTCGGAGAACTCAAAACTTACAATTAACTAGCAGCGGAAGACTAAATGACTCATCTAATAAATTCTACTCAACTCTTTGTTAATAAATTCTTATGCTAAATCCCAAGGCTTCTATAGTCCAGACATCACACATCCATCCGCACCTCCTTGTCGCCTTCCTTTGCTATAACTTTTCCTTTCCTTTATCTGCAGTAAGAGGAAATGCAACTATAAGCAAACTTGCTTAGTAAGCGCTATCTAACTCACAAAACACGAATGTGCATGTATACGAAAAGAACTAGAAACTGAATGCCTTAAAAGAAGACATATAAAGCTGCTCATGTCAAAAGTACTGAAACTAGAAATAAAACTTCTCATGCATAATCAATAGCAAAGCACTATAAATTGTATACTCATGATATACAAGAATAAAACTGCATGCTAGGAATAAAGCTAAACATATGAAAGCTGCTCATCTAATCGGTAAACATGAAAAACTACTCATCTACTAGATAAACATGGTAGAATAAAGAACTAAACTTACTGATTTTTAGAACTATATGAAACTTATTTCATTTGTTCTAAACTTAATCTTTAATACTTTACGTTTATGTAAAACTCATTTTACTTGTTCAAAAACTTATACTTATAATACTTCAAAATAATAATCAACTTCTTCTTGGGCCCAGGCGTAGTACCATCTTATGCGCGTTCCCTTAATAGGTTGGGGTAGCGAGCCACCAATCCTAAAAGAGCAGAACTCGGTCTACCAGGGCCAAGACCTCGGAATTGGACACCTGGATTTGTTTAACGACAACCTTGGAAGTCGGGTACTAGCCTCTTCTTAAAAGTAAAATAATTATAATCTTAATTACTTCTTCTTTAAATGCCTTGGCATTTTAATAGGCACCTTGTGTGCCAAAATCCCTAAAGTCTTGACTTTAGGATCTACTTAAGGCCTTGGCCTTTTCTTTCTTTTCTTTATTTTTCTTATACTTGTTAATACTTCTAATAAAAGAATGCTTCTTTAAAAATTGAAATGTTTAAACAAAAATCTGCATATAAGCTTAATCAAAATCTGCATTCAAGCTTATTAAGAATCTGCATTATAATTTTAATAAAATCTGCACTTGTAAGCTTAATAAAATTCTGCACACTAATGCTTAACAAAAATCTGCACTATAAGCTTAAATAAAAATTTGTACTATAAGCTTAATTAAAAATCTGCAATATAAGCTTAATTAAAATCTGCACTATATGCTTAATTAAAAATCTGTACTATAAGCTTAATTAAAATCTGCACTATAAGCTTAATTAAAATCTGCACTATAAGCTTTCATAAAAATCTGCATTATAAGCCTAATTAAAATCTGCACTATAAGCCTACATAAAAATCTGCACTATATGCTTAATTAAAATCTGCACTATAGGCTTAATTAAAAATCTGCACTACAAGCTTAATTAAAATCTGCACTATAAGCCTACATAAAAATCTGCACTATAAATGCTTCTCATGCTTCAAATTCAAGAAGAACAAAGGTTCGAAACTACTCCTACTACAGGTGAGAAGCACATACCTTCTTCTTGGACTCACAACCGAACAAAAAGGGCTTCTAGGACCTTGGCCGACCGCCGGAGTTGATGCCCTAACTCCCTTTCGTTTTCTGCCCGAGCTCCACCATCGTACGCAGAAGAGAAGGAGAGAATGGTTTAAGTCACGGGAAAACAGAGCATCAACTTATCCCTTTTTATAACTTAATATTTCTGTTAACTCCTTAAATAAATTCGCTATCTTTTCTAAACAGACAAATCCAACATCAACTTATCCCTTTTATAATCCAATATTCTGTTAATTATCTTAAATAAATTCGCTACTTTTTCTAAACAAACAAATCCAACATCAACTTATCCCTTTTATAATATTCTGTTAACTATCTTAAATAAATTCGCTACCTTTTCTAAACAAACAAATCCAAGATCAACTTATCCCTTTTATAATCCAATATTTTGTTAACTATCTTAAATAAATTCGCTACCTTTTCTAAACAGAAAAATCTGTTTGCACACCTGGTCAGCTGGGTTTTGACCGAGTCAAAGGTCATGGGTTCAATTCTCGGCTTGGACATTTTTTTTGTCGAAACTTCCTTCGTTTTGTAAAAATACCAAACGACCTCCAAAAATTACATAAAAATACTCTAAAAATTTCTAAAAATCTCTAGAATATTTCTAAATATTTTTAAGAACTTTTAGAACTCCTAATGAGGAAAATTGGGTCGTTACACTAAAAAAGGTAAGAAACCTTTCTTGGAGTTTTGCATGCTTAAAACGAGCAAGGATTTTTTCGATATATGAAGCTTGCGATAACTAAAATATTCTTTTCTTGCAATCCCTTATTACTTTGATCCCAAGAATATATACATTCTCCCAAGTCCATCATATCGAATTGTTTGGACAACCATACCCTTACTTCTGACAACATTTTGATATTGTTTCCAACTACCAAAAATGTTATCTACATATAGTACAAGAAATACCACCACGTTTCCATCACACCTTTTGTATACACAAGACTTTATCTATTTACTAAATAAATCCATAGGTATGGATTACTTTGATAAACCAGATGTTCCAAGACCTTGAAGCTTTGCCTCAGTCCATAGACTGATTGAGCTTGCACACAAGATGCTCTTTGCCCTTTGCAATGAACCCTTCTGGTTGCTTTATATGATGCTTTCTTCAAGACTTCCATTAAGGAATGCTGTCTTGACATCCGCTTGCCAAATAGATAAAAGAATCCGGATAGACTTAAGCATGGCTACCAGTGAAAAAGTTTCCTTTTTCATCAAGCCTTGTTTTGAAAGTTTCCACCTTCCTGTCTATCCATCTTTTCCTATTGTAGACCTATTTTTACCCAATGGCTTTTACACCATCTGGTGGTTCTACAAGCTTCCAGATTTTATTAGAATTCTAATTCTGTATTCATTGCTCTTTGCCAAGATGCTGCATCTTTATCTTGGAGTGCTTCATCATATGTTCGGGATCAGGCTCATGTTCATTTGGGATCAAGTCTAAAATACTCTCCCAAAACATGAATCTTTTAGGTTGTTTGACAACCCTCCCACTACGATTAGGCACTGTCTATAATTGTGTATCAATTGTGATACGTGTTGCAGTTTCTTGTGATATTTCATCTTGTACAGTTGGTACTAGATTAGACATGTCCTTTATTAAGAACAAGTTTATTTATGGGCTTGTGGTTCATTATATAGTCCTCTTCTAAAAATCAGTCATTGATGCTAACAATGACCTTCTGATTTTTAAGACTATAAACCTACTTTCGTTTCTCTAGGATAACCCATAAACAAGTGAATTCATATCCAACTTATCAATGTCTCTCTTCAGCATATGTGCTGGATTACCTGAATCCAAATATGCTTCAAAATAGGCTTTCGCCTATTCAGCAATTCTATATGAGTAGAGAGTTCTGACTTTGGAAGGTACTATGTTCACTTCTATTTCTAGTGTATATCCTTAAAATGAATTTGGAAATTAATTCATCATCAATCTACTTATTTCCATAAGAGTCCTATACCTTCTTTCTACTACACCATTCTGTTGGGGTGTACTAGGTGCAGTTTATTGGGATTGAGTCCCGACTTCTGATAAGTGACTCCTAAATTCTCCCAAGAGGTACTTTCCACTATGATCTTACCATAGTGACTTGATACTTTTACTTTAACATTTCTCCGCATCAACCTTGTACTCTTTGAACTAATCAAAGCACTTAGTCTTGCGGCACATCAAGTAAATGTATTTGTATCTTGAATAGTTGTCTATAAAATAGACGAAATATTCGATACTAACTCTTGTCATAGGATCACACAAATCAGAATGAACCTATTCCAATGTATCTTTGGCTCCATACCCCTTATACTTAAAAGTTTCTCGGTTATTTTTCCTTCCAAGTAAGACTCGCAGGTTGGAAAGATTTCCACTACCAATGAACCCAAAAGTTCATCAGCTACCAATGAATCCTACTCAAGTAAATATAACCTAGCCTTAGATGCCAAAGATATAAATGGTTCATTTCCGAAGGTTGCATTCTCTTAAAATTAGAAGATGTGTTACTAATTTCCATTTGTTGCATCGTGGAAGTTATTGGATTTATAAATTGTCAACCAACGTACCAGAACAGATAACTTCCCACTTTTTCTTAATAACAATTTTGTTATTAAAAGAGGCAGAATATCAAGTTCTTTGAATAGTTTAGAAATTGAAAACTAGTTCTTTCTAAACTTGGTACGTAAAGACAATTACTTAAAATCCATATTTTATTCTTATCAAAAAATAAACATCTCCCACTGCAACAGCTGCCATTTTTATAGCAGTGCCCATGTGGATGGTGTTTTTATTTTCATTTAGTTGTCGGGTTTCCTGGAACCCTGCAATGAATTGCAGACATGATTAATGGCATTTGTATCTACACTCCAGGTTCTGGTAGATAACACCACTAAACATGTTTCAACTAATGAATTAAATACACCTATATTGTTCTTTGTTCTAAGAAGACAGACTACCTTAATGTCCAAGTCCTATTTTCAATCATTACAATTGGGACTACTTAGTCTTTTCTATAGTATAACAACTAGGGAATTGACAAACATTTTAAATCCTAAGAATCACAAAAATATTTGGTCAAGATCAATTCCTTAAAATCCCCATGAATTTTGTATGCCACGATAGTGTGGACGTATACAAAATCAAAGAAGAGATTTTATCCATTAATTTTATTATCTCGTCAACTTTACTTTATGACGAATAAAATTAATAGTTGATCTTTCTTTGATCAAATATTTGGTCAAGACTTTTGAATTTAAAATAACATTGATTCCTCAAACAATATTATTTAAATTCACCAACACCTCAGACACCGTGAATTTTGCATGCCACGATAGTGTGGACGTATACAAAATTAAACATTTGTAAGAGGAGGGGTTTACCCATTAATTATCTTGTCAATAAATCTTTATGACAAATAAAATTACCTCAAACACCGTGAATTTTGTATGCCACGATAGTGTGGACATATACAAAATTAAACATTTGTAAGAGGGGTTTTTAATTTTATTATCTTGTCAACCTATTTATTTGACAAATTAATAGTTGGTTTTCTTTGGTCACACAAATAATAGCAGTGACTCCGATGGGGAGGATACTATTAGACGTGCCTAAGTGTATACCATTACTTGACACTAAGTCCATTAATAAGATTGTACCCCTTCCGATGGGGAAGATCACACGCTCTTAATTAACTTCCTATAGTCATCCAAAATGGAAGTTTAATCTAGTGATCCGCAAACAAGCTCATTCGATATGGAGGAAGACACTCATAGCCAACGCGCAAGCTTGTTGCATCACTTATAAACCAGTAATGGAGACCGTGGAATTTATTAAAAAATAAATCCCTCTCCCACTTAGTTATTTAAAGTGAGGAATTTTGACTATGCTAGCCTACTTAACATGCATACTAACAAACACACACAACACAGCATAAAAAGCAATAAATAGAAAAACTAATTTTCAACTATTATGAAAAAAAATGTGGAACCGCCACATCAGCGGCCCCCTAGAGCCGGTCCCACGGATATGGAGGGAGGTAAATGCAGGTACACAGGTTTTCTTCAACTATTATGGCTTTTATCTATTATTGTCCTCCGTGTATCGCCAACCCTAGCTACTGCCATCTTTGGCCACCGTCACCGGGTCTAGTTGTCGCATCCATCTTGCTCCTTGTTCCACTGCGCCTCTGGTCTTCAAAAGGTTCCACGCCTTGCAAGATTTGATCCGCGACATAAATAGAATTTTACATTTTTCGATCCTATATTCCTCGAAGGAATGTACATGTAAACTAGATCGA
The DNA here is from genome assembly GCF_018446385.1 of Zingiber officinale. Lineage (NCBI taxonomy): Eukaryota > Viridiplantae > Streptophyta > Magnoliopsida > Zingiberales > Zingiberaceae > Zingiber > Zingiber officinale. The sequence goes on along the minus strand of NC_056005.1, from coordinate 39,238,614 downwards.
ACATAAAATAAAATTTATATCCATCGATCCTATATTCCATAAAAGAAATGTACATGTAACTAGATCAAAAATAAAATCCTAATAAAACTAAATACAGCTCCTGCTGTATTTCATAATACAATCATGCACACACAATAAAATGCCCTTGACATGTCCAAGGGTCCAATCACACACACAATATCTATAATCCATAATAGTTGGATCCTGCATCCACAAAGTTAGCACATCCTACTATTATCCTGCCTAAATTATGTATGACATGTGCATAATTAAACTAATACCAAATACACAGAGGCAAAACCCTAGCTCTGATACCAATTATTGGTTGCTACTCGGAAAACCTAATGGTTCCACTGTACAAAAATTTTGTACAAAGGTCTGAACCTTTTCCTAGCTACCATGTGTTCTTTTAAATTAAACTTGGATCGCCTGCGGAACTTAACACGTTTGATCCAAAATTTAATTTATTTGTTCTTTTAGGTTTAGACTTGGATCTCCTGCGGAACTTAACACGTTCGATCCAAATCACCTAGGTTATTAATTCCATTAAATATTAATTTCTAAAATTGGCTTCCAGGATTGCATGGCGAGGCACATGGCCTTCTTGGATATGGGAACAACCACCACCGCCTAGACAAAGCCTTTTAAGGAAAGCTAATATTTAATTTCCTTAAATAACTTTAGGTCAACCAAAAAGAACAATCAAATCACAAGGAAAAGAAAAACAAAAGAACATAACATCGAAAACAAATTCGAAATACTAGAATCGCATGCCTCTTGTATTTGGTATTTTTACAAAGAAATAAAACTAGTATGATGCGGAAATTAAATACTAGTATACCTTTTCTTTTGCAAACAAAAACCTCTAGGTCTTCTACCGTATTCCTCTTCTAATCCCGAACGTTGTGTGGACAACGATCTTCCGAGACGAGAACCACCAAAGCACCTTCTTCTTCTTTGCAAGGTTCCGCCACCACATGACTCCAAGAAAGGATGAGGTTCGGCCACCACCACCAAGCTCCAAGGGATGCAAAAGTGAAGCCTCCTTTCTCTCCTTTTCTCCAAGCTAGATCCGGCCACCACAAGTACTCCAAGAGAACAAGATGGTTCGGCCACAAGAAGGAGAAGAGAGAAGAGGAAGAGGTCGGCCACCAAGGAAGAGAGGGAGGAAAAGAATAATAGAGTCGTTCACAATGAAGCCTCCTCTACCCCCTCTTTTATAATCCTTGGTCTTGGCAAATAAGGAAATTTAAATAAAAATTTCCTTAATTCCTTTGCCATGAAAAAGAAAAATTATTTTAATTAAAACAATTTTCTTTTTTTCAATTGCAATGGCCGCCACCACTTTCCCCAAAACAAGGAGAGTTTTAATTAAAACAAAAATTAAAACTTCCTGATTTATTTCTAGAAATTTATAAAAATTTCTCCAATAATTTTCATCCCTTCATGATTGGTTAATAAAAAGGAAATTTTATAAATTAAAATCTTTCTTTTAAACATGTGGATAAAAAGAAAGTTATCTCTAAAAATTAAAATCTCTTTTAATCTACAAATAAGGAAAGATATCAAATCTTTTCTTAATCTCTTGTAGAAACTTATAAAAGAGAATATTTAATTTTTAAAATCTCTTTTAAAACATGAACATGGTTAAAAAGGAAAGTTTTCTTAAAATTTAAAATCCACCTTTTAATCAACAAATAAGGAAAGATTTCAAATTTTAAACTCTCTTTTAAACATGTAGATGATTTACAAATAAAGAAAGTTTAAACCAAAAATTAAAACCATCCTTTTAATCTACAAATAAGGAAAGAGATTAATCTCTTCTCTTAATCTTTTGTAGAAAGCTATAAAAGGAAATTTTTAATTTTTAAACTCTCTTTTAAAACCATGATATCCACATAAGAAACAATTTTAATAAAAATCCTTTTTAATATTCTAGTGGTCGGCCACCTAAGCTTGGGAGCCAAGCTTTGGCCGACCACCAACATGGCTCAAGGAACTACGATAGGGACTGAGAGGAGGAATTGGTTTTGGTCTCCCGATGAAATTAAGCTTCCCGTGTTCACCCCGAACACACAACTTAATTTCATCAATAATAATTCATTCCACTAAAGAACTATTATTGAACTACCGCACCAATCTCAAATTACATTTTGTGCTCCTTCTTATTATGAGTGTGTTAGTCTCCTTGTGTTTAAGATATTGAATGTCCACTAATTAAGTGAGTTACTGACAACTCATTTAATTAATATCTTAGTCCAAGAGTAGTACCACTCAACCTTATCGTCATGTCAGACTAAATCTACCTGCAGGGTTTAACATGACAATCCTTATGAACTCCTCTTGGGGGCATTATCAACCTAGATCACTAGGACACAGTTTCCTTCTATAATCAACAACACACACTATAAGTGATATCATTTTCCAACTTATCGGGCTTATTGATTTATCGAACTAAATCTCACCCATTGATATATTAAAAAAATAAATATCAAATATATGTGCTTGTTATTATATTAGGATTAAGAGCACACACTTCCATAATAACTAAGATCTTTGTTCCTTCATAAAGTCAGTATAAAAGGAATGACCTCTAATGGTCCTACTCAATACACTCTAAGTGTACTAGTGTAATTATATAGTTAAGATAAACTAATACCTAATTACACTACGACCTTCCAATGGTTTGTTCCTTTCCATCTTGGTCGTGAGTTACTGTTTATAATTTATAAGGAACCGATAACATGATCTTTTGTGTGTGACACCACACACCATGTTATCTACAATATAAATTAAATGAACAACTACATTTATCATAAATGTAGACATTTGACCAATGTGATTCTTATTTCTAGATAAATGTTTATACCAAAAGCTAGGCTTTTTGTATACATCCTAACAAAAAGAGAAAACAAATCACCCCTTACCTGATTAGTGGTTGCACCAATTCAGAGTGGTACTAGCTCTGATACCACTTGTAGGATTGGAAAGAATGCTTGAGGTGGTGAATAGCGATTGTTGAAGAATTTGAATTAAAACAAAGTTACGTAGCGGAAGAAAAATAAACCAATGCTAACAAACTGAGTTTTACTTGGTTCAGAGCCTTCGACGACTCCTACTCCAAGGCTGCACTCGTTGAGTGCTTTCATTGGAAAATCCACTAATAGTTCACAAAAATTTTACAGGAGTTAAGTACAAGAACTGGAAATAAAAGTTACCAACAATAACAAAATGGGAAAGTCATGGTCGCTTGTTGTCGGAGGCACTTCACAGGAGCTTTTTCGGAGCACCGAGCAAGAGAGAAACTTGTCATAGTTGTTCTGAAGCTCTGGGTCAAAGGCCTTTAAATAGGTCCATTCCAGGCACCTGGACCACATGGCTCAGCCCTTTACTTGGTTCGGAGCCTTCAACGACTCCTACTCCAAGGTCTGCACTCGTCGAGTGTTTTCATTGTACAAATCACTAATAGTTTACAAAAAGTTTATAGGAATTAAGTACAAGAACTGGAAATAAAAGTTACCAACAACAACAAAATGGGAAAGTCTTGGTCATAGGTTGTCGGAGGAGCTTCATAGCATTGCAGGAGCTTTTTTGGAGCACCGAGCAAGAGAGAAACTTGTCATAGTTATTGTTCTGAAGCTCTGGATTAAAGACCTTTACATAGGTCCATTCGAGGGGCTTGGAACCCCTCTAGGCGGCTGGACCACGTGGCTCGGCCAATCAACTGCTCCACGTCAGTTTGTGGATGATTTTTCGGTTCCAAGCACCTGGACCATGTCCGGGTGCTCGGATCACCTAGGCACCCTCAATACATGCTGGCCAAGCCTACTTTGAGCGCCCAGACCCTTTTCTTCAACATCTTCCACCTACAAAAAAAGGTTAGTCCAGGAAATCGAAAAATATATTTTACCCTATAAAACAATGTTAACACAACATGATAAAATGTGAGTATTATTTAGATCCTATCTCCACGAGACCAGGACCTATTCAAGATCTCAACTTAGGTTTTCCAAATGGGCCTAAGTTGGATCGATGCCTACAGTTCTCTCAACGGGGAACGCGTCCTCACTGGATCTCTCCTACAGTTGCTTACCTTCACTTACCACTTTCAGTCACTTGACTTGCCTCTGACCCACCAGGTCTTCCTGCCAGTTGTCAGATCCACAAACCCAACTGGATTTTGGCCGGTTGTTAGGTATTGTGGACCCAACCAGACTTCTTGCCAGATATCAGGCCCCGCGGACCTATTTAGACTTCCCACTAGCTATCAGGCCCGCAGACCTAGTTGGATTTCAGCCTGGTGTCAGGATCTTCAGATTAGTCAACTCCTGCACACTTGTTAGAGTAGTTAGACAAATAACACATCTAACTTTATCCTATTTATTATACATAGATTATTAGTGCAACCTGCACCAACATGTTTAACTTTTTAGATTCTTTTTTTTGTAAGGTTTTCTCACCTCGAGAGGCTTTCTAGAAAGGAGAAATTAGAAATAAGAAACATATTTTTATAATTGTTGTGTGTGTCTACATTTCTAATTTGGTTGATCAACTACTTGCATGCTCACTTGTCACATTATGTCCTTGCTACTCACATTGCTTTACTATACTTGATTGAATCAATTTAAGTAATTTCTATTTCCGCTGTGCTACTCTATTGATTCAATTATTTTAGTTATTATTTTGTAAGTACCCTAAATTAGTTTTGATGTTGATCAACTAAGTTAAGTTAGGTCATGTGTGTTTGATGACTTGTCTCTATGTGTGCAGGAACTTAGGAACACAAAAAGTCAAGCAGAAGATGCAGCGAGCGAGAAAGATGGCTCGGGAAGGGAGTCGATGGGCTCGGTGCATCAGAGGAACTAGACAGTGTAGAAGAGTACACTGGTAGAGTGAGAAGGGCGCATGAGGTGCATCTGAGGGATGAGAAATCAGGAGGAAGTCTGCTTGAGGAGAAGGTTAAAGTTGGGCTTGGATGAGCTCAACTCCGGATGGCCAAATCATCACCCAGGCATGTAGAACAAATAATGGTCAACTATTGTGATTAACCATTCAGAGCATCTCCATTGACTGGAGGAGCCCTGATGACTCGAGCGCCTTAGTTGTCTTGAGGCTCCTAAGAAGCCAACCACTAGAGGAGCCTCAGATAAACTGAGGTACCTCAAATGTCAGGAGTTGTTGCAGAGCGAATAAGCAATGAAGTCCACATCAACAGAACTAAGGAACCTTTGATGAACTGAGGTGTCTCCATCTGCCAGCATAGCCAGAGCTTCGTTGTGACAAGGATAAGAGTCAGCCCATTGGATGCACCCCAGATGTGCCACATTAGCAATGATCACTTTTGACCAGGGGTTATAAATAATTCCTAGAGCTAGTTGTAAAATTAACACACTCATTCTTAACTTCTATAATTCAGTTTTTCATGTCTATACTCTCAACTATGTAAGGGGCTTTGATGTGGTGGCAAATCCGTAAGCACACGGAGATGTCGTCAAGTAATAAAAGATATCAATCCCACGAGGACTGTGAATCAAGTACTAGTCAGAATGGCAAAATAGGTTATCAAGACAATCAAGGGTCTGTGTGTCACTAAAACAAGAAGGAAAGCTAGAGTAGAGAGAGGTGAGAGAGAGATGCAGAGAAATCATAAAAAGTAGGTAGTGGTGAAGGCAATTCTAAGACTTCAGTTTCACTCCAAATGATTATAAACACCTAATCTATGTTTCGTTTCCTATCCTTAATGGGTATTTATGTAAGTAGATCATCCTATGATATCCTATGTGAACATTTTCTTCTATAACGGTGTATCAACCCTAATCATTGTCTACTTTCAGTAAGATCATAACTAGTGATCGTAACCTAGAGGGGACCCTGTCACTAGATCCCATGACTTCTAATTAACCACTTTTCCTACTGCATGACAACAAATTAGGTTTGATCCATTAAGCTCTATGACGGCCTAGGACTCCTCGTGGCATACTGCACTTTCGTATCTGACTCTCCACGTCTTGGTTTTCTATGGGTTAAAGGGTCGGGTTCTCCTTTTGGTTCATCCCTAAACCCTCATGAGATATGAATCTCATCCTTTTGGCAATAAGATTGTGTTAATACGATAGATCCAGACTATAAACACATATTTTATCAAACAAGAAACATACAAACATATAGATTAATTGAAGAGATGTTCACATAACAAAAAGGGCTAATCTTGTCACACCCCAAGGGAGTCCCTGCAAGAGGAAAAATCCGGCAGCATCTCCCTTGTATCGATGAAAATATGAAACATAACTACATCCACAAACAAAATACATCAGCCCACACGACTAGAATATACACAATCACGCAGTTATATATTAAACAACCCACACGATTGTACTAAAAACATAACCACGCAGTTATATATACTAAACAGCCCACACGGCTGTACTAAAAACACAACGAAAGATGAAAGAAAGCTCATACAAATAAAAATAACACATAGACTGCTAGTCGGCTAGGCTTACACAACCACAACAAAACATTGACAACTCCACATAGCAAACTTCAAAACAAAGTCAAACTTATACAACACCAAAAACAATAAAATATCCACATGGCTAAACACCATCATAATGCTAAAACAATAAAGAATATATGAAAAGAAATCATGATGCAAGGTAAACCGTCTTCTAATGTGACATGAGACCGGCAGACAGGATACCTCCAAGCAACTGCTTAATCATCTACCCATAATAGGAATAATGCAATGGGGTGAGTTCAACAACCCAGCAGGTATCAATCTAACATGCATAGTAAGAAATAGCTACCAGTAATAATCATGGAGTATAGTCTCCTAACTAATAACAGGAAATGCAAAACTGAACAAGGGGAGAAGAACTATACTCACCAGGGCCTCCTATCCTGATATAAGGGTCATCAGACTAAATACATAATGTAACCTGTATACATGTTAAACATATTCATCCACAAAAATACAACATCCAAAGTGCAGCAATCACAAACAATAAATGCAATCCATGCATATGATGCAAAAATGACATGGTCACCCCTGACGCCAGTCAGCCATCTCACACGCGATGGTGAGACCGAGTAGGTAGGGCTATGACAACTGTGCACTCTGCCATCACTACTCCTGAGTGACCGAGTGAATAGGATGCTGACGGAGTACACCTATCCTCCTACCCCAAATCATAAGTGGGGGAGCTCAATGCTCTCATCTCCCTAAAATGATCCAGAGGAGGGATCCCTGTCCTGCTACCACGCTGTGTCACCACTACCCATGAGCGGGCCAGCAGAACCCTTGACTGAGCAACCTACTGTAACACACCCTGCCTGATATACCACTAACCCATGAGTGGTTGTGTGTGCAGATCCATGTAACTGGCGATGTGCTCAACAATAATGGAGCCGACAATCACTCAGCATGCAATCATGCAAGATGGTGCATAACTCTAACATGTAGATACTGACAGTATATGTTGGTTCAGCGAAGGTCGGCAAGAGGGGGTGAATTGCCTGCAATCAAAATTATACCCTCCTCAAACATTCAACTCAAATAAAACAATAGTTATGAAATTAAACAGAATTAAAAAGAATGAACAGAGAAAACCAGACTCAGTGTTTTTACTTGGTTACAACCAAGATGGTTGTTAATCCAAGGCAGTTTGAAAGCGCACTAGAAACGTCTCCTTCTCTGAAGGTGGAGAAGCCTTTTACACTTTGAGAGCATAAATCTATTGCTTGGAAAATAAAACACAGAGAGTTGGTTGCTTTTTTCGTTGTTCTTGAACAGCTATTCGAGACCCCTTTATATAGGGGTTCCAAGACTTATCGGATAACCTGATTTTCGGGATCAAGTTTTGACTCAAGAGGGATCGGTCGACCGATCCCCAGGTTCGGTCGATCGAACCCGTTGTACCTGCCCAGCCTTCCATCCAGGTGCAGTCTCTCTGCATCGAGCTTGGGTTCTATCAACCGATCCTTATGTTTGGTCGACTGATCAGCCAACGGTCTCTCTGAGCTGGCCCGATCAGTACGCTCGACTAATGTAACGCCCGCCCCTTTCACCACTCCTGCCTAGTGAGGGCGGGGTTACTTTCTTACCCTTAGACTTAGTAAACTTAGACATTCATACATATATACAGCGGAAGCATATCTATGTTTGTAAGCATAGAGTAACATACTAAACATATGAGTATGAAATAACATGGTTCAACTTAAATAGTCATAGTATTCATTTCTAACACATGCATATGAAATCATGAAAGACATCAACATAACATAATGTTTTATTCATAAGTTCACTTAAGAAGGTCATTTTATTTCTTTAGCCAAGTCACCATCACACATCTCTTGCCCCTTCCTGCTGCGCCTCTAGTTTATCCATTCTTTACCTTTATCTGTGGTACAAGGAAAAGTATCTGTAAGCACTCAAGGCTTAGTGAGATCCTTTCCTACTCACAAAACCAACGTATCATGTAACATCATCATATCATACATTATAGAATAAATGGCGCTTATATCATCAGGTAATTAACACATATCATATCATGGCATGAATCTTAATAATAACATAACGTAAGGTAAACAACATATTATGGCATAAATCTTATCATGACATAAGAAATCATCATATCATGGTAATCATATCTCAACATAAGAAATCATCATATCATGGTATAAGTCATATCATAACATAAGAAATCATCATATCATGGTAATCATATCTCAACATAAGAAATCATCATATCATGGTATAAATCATATCATACATAAGAAATCATCATATCATGGTAATCATATCTCAACATAAGAAATCATCATATCATGGTATAAATCATATCATAACATGGAGGTACATCAGAGCATAAGTGAAATCATCATGACATTTCTTTTCATAACATCAAGGCATCATATCATAGCATATCTGTAAGCATTATTTTCATCATATCGTAAGCATGGATGCAAGATGTCCTTTAAAACATGGGAAATGTCATGTGCAATATGCCTTTCAAAACATGATTTATGTCATGTGTGAGATGTCTTAAAACAATATCATATAGTACTTGAAAATAATCTCAACATGAAAGGGGCCCGGCTTAGTACCACATACATACATAATACGCGCATCCTAAGTAGACCCAAGGTAGCTAGTCTTGAACCTACTAGGAAACTAGGCCCGTAGCTCGGCCTAGGGGCACGTAAGGAGCCCACCCTTTACTAGGCCCGTAATTTGACCTAGGGGCGCATAAGGAGCCCACCCTTTTGGTACAAGCCATTCAAAGTAAAATACATGTCATATCATATCTCTATCTTTTCATAACATATTCATGTCATTCATAGCATATCTTATTTATGTCATTCATAGCATATCAAGTTCATGTCATTCATAGCATATCATGTTCATGTCATTCATATCATATCACATTCATGTCATTCATAGCATATCATGTTTATGTCATTCATGTCATTATAAGGTATGCATAAATGGGCACATAGCCATGCATACTTGGGCACATAGCCATCATACTTGTCTTTGGGCACATAGCCACCATATTTGGGCACATAGCCATCATATTTGGGCACATAGCCATTTTAGGTATCATTCTCATGCATGGTTTATAAGTATATGTAAACAAGCAACATAATATATCATGGGAGGAAAAAGAAACATGATCATGCATGGATCACAAGTTAACTTCTCCTAATTCATATCATGGCAAGGGAAGTACATATTGAGTCATATCTTAGTCTAAATTCTCAACCCACTAAGGGTGGCCGAAACATGCATAGGCTCATTTAGGTTTCATGAAATCATACAAGCATATGAACCCACATTCATTTCTATAACATTTAACATAAGGAACATCATAAGCATATTTGATTTAGGTTCTATGCTTCCTAGGTTTTTAAATCCATCTTGGCCGAAACATACATGGTCCAAAACTTGGTTACAATAGCATGTAATTATGTGAATCTTAATCAATTTCCATGTATTTATCATAGGCATTCACATGAGCATATTAGGTTAAAGTTCAAGCTTCCTAAGTTCACCAAGTGTAAGTGGTCGAATGCTACAAAAGCATAGATTCTAAGCATATGAGTACCCTATAAATTTCATAGCATATCATAGAGAAAAACATAAACATGTTAGGGTTGAATTTAGGCTTGCCTAAGCCCTACATTTCATGTTGGCCGAAAGTTCATCATGAAAAACCTAACCCTAAGCAACATGAAATCTCAAGTGCATTATGTTATCTTCATATCTTTTCGTAGGGTAAAACATAAGCAATCTAGATTTGAAGTTGAGCTTCCTTAAGGTATTAAATCCCTTAATGGCCGAAACCTTAAGGTAAGGTCCTACTAGTTCTAAGCAACATACAAGTATAAAACATCAATAGCACATTCACAACATATTATGGAAAAACTTCATACTTGATACCTCTTCTAGAAATTACAAGCATGTGAGTACCTTATGAATTTCATGGCATATCATGGGGAGGAACATAAACATGTTAGGGTTGAATTTAGGCTTGCCTAAGCCTTACATTTTAGGTTGGCCGAAAGTTTATCATGTGAAAAACCTAACCCTAAGCAACATGAATCTCAAGGGCTTTATGTTACTTTCCATATCTTTTCATAAGGTAAAACATAAGCAAGCTAGATTTGTGGTTGAGCCTCCTTAGGGTATTAAATCCCTTCATGGCCGAAAACATAGGGTAGGGTCCTACTAGTTCTTAACAACATACAAGTAAAAACATCAAGGAAAATATTCATAATACATCATAGAAGTGATCATAGGCATGTTAGGTTTTTAATTGAGCTTCCCTAGGTTTTAAGCCTCTTCATGGCTGAACCCTAAGGTAGAGTATCACCTAACTCCAAGCCTTATACAAGCATGAAATATCAAGGTTATATTCATAACATATCATGAGGAAAAACTTAAACATATTGGTTTTGGTTTTAAGCTTCCATGAACTTTACAAGTATCCTAATCGAAATTTCTAAAGGAAATTCTAGGTTATAAATTCATATAAACCCGAAAAAAAATCATATAACCACTTGTACCACAGGTGAGGGGATACTCACATCCTCTTGCTTGGTCTTTTTCCTAAGAGAAGGTACCCTTTGTGAAAAGAAAGAAGAGAGCTTCTCCACCTAGTGCTCCTTTTTGTTTCTCTTGCTTGTGAGAGGTAGATCTTGAGGGTTCCTTCTTGTGGTTTGGTTTCCTTAGGTAGAATACCTTAGTTGGATTTTCGGGAAAGAAGAGAGGATGCTCTAGGTCACGGCAAGGTGAGGGAAGGGAAGAAAAAAATGATGTCCCTTCTTGATTTTCCCTCTTATGCTAGGTGGAAGTAAGAAGCAAAAAGAGGCTTTGCTTTTCCCTCTTCTTAACTCATCTTTTATTCTCTTAATGATGAAGAAATGTATTCATTCATCCCCCTACTTCCTCTCCTCTCCTTCTCTCTTGTCATCCACGAAAATGAAAAAGAAGGAGAAGAAGACAATTTGTCTTTTTCTTGTTTTCTTCTTAATCAAGAGAAGGAGGAAGGAAGCTACTTGATGTTTTCTTGCTTCCTTCTCTTAATCATGGTTTTATCTTTATCTATAATATCCATTCTCCATTTAACAATAACTCATGATGGTCTAGTGGTAATTCCATAATCCTTAGCTTAAGAAGGTTCAAGGTTCAATCCTTGACCAATTCTTTTTATATACATATATATATATATATATTTTTCCATCTTATCTTCTTTTATTCTTAAGAGAAAATCTTCACATACTTAGCCTAAGCAGTTCGTGGGTGTTACAACTAAGTCTTCTGGTTTATCTCCGGTTCGGTCGACCAATCAGAGGGTTCGGTTGACCGATCATCCATTGGTTGCTGACGTGGCTGCTGATGTGTCTCCAACAACTGGCTGCTGATGAAAGGGGTTTCGGTCGACCGAACAGAGGGTTCGGTCGACCGAACACTTGTCAAGTCAACTTCCCGGTTGACTTTCTCTGGTTCGGCTTGCTTAGGTGATTTCGGCCATCCGGAATAGGGCTCACCTGAACCTAGTTCCCGGCCTTCTCCTCGAGCAGTCTTCCATCCCGGCTTAACATCCCTCGAACGCCACGCACATTCTTCTCACCCACCGGTGTACTTTTCCGCAGCTCTCTCGTCCTTCGGACGCACCGAGGCCGTCGAGTCACTTCCCGTGTTGTCCTTCTCGCTAGTTGCGCCTTCCGCTTGACTTCCTGCGCTCCTAAGCTCATGCACACTTAGACAGAGGGATCAAATTAACAGGACCTAACCTAAACTTGGTTAATCACATCAAAACCTCCACGGGGTCCAACAATCTCCCACTTTTTGATGTGCATCTACCTAAGTTTAAGTTAGGGTAAAATAACAAATAGTAATTTTAAGGAAATTACTAAACTAACATTTTAAGTACAGAAAAATAAAATTTTCAACATAAGTTAGAAAAATATAAAAAAATAATAATTTCCTAACTCCCCCTAAACTTGTGTCATTTAACTCTCCCCCTTTGATCACAGCAAAAATAAGGAAAAAACAATCTTATAAGTCATTTGAAAATTTTGCAAAGTAAACCATTTAAGTTTATTTTCAGAAGAGCTTAGTTAAGACAATTTCCAAAAATTTCTAAGTTTAAAAAAAAAATTCAACTTAAACCAAAAAAAAACTTTCTAACTTTAAAAGACTTTTTAGCAAAAATAGTTTTAAAGATTTTTCAAGTGTAAATAAAATAATTTCTAATTTCAGAATAGATTTAAATTTAGATAAAAAAATAATATTTGAGAATTTTTCAAAAATAATTTCGGAGTATTTTTCACAATTTATGTGCAGTATTTAAAAATGATAAAAAATATTTAAGTAACCTTTTAAAGCATTTTTTTATTCTCATTTTAATGTTTTTACCAGAAAGTTAATTAAACATTTTATTTCAATATTTCAGCTTCCAGGTCGTGGCGAGGCACTTGGCCTTCTTGGTTATTGGAGCAACAACCACTTCCTTAGACAAAGCTTCATAAAGAAATTCATTGTTTAATTTACTCGCTGTAAGTTCTAACTCATTAAGTTTTACTCTAGCAAAGATTTTGGAACCCAGTAAAGGTTCCTTCCTACAGGGTTCATTAAAAACTTAGGGGGTACATATACTTTCAGTATTTTTCTAAGTTGACCCTGATGTTTTCTTATATACCAATTTAATTTTCCGTAGACCTTAATTTTTGATTTTTGAAATCGATTTGGTCTTAAGCATGCATTTTTAGTTTTCAATTTTTCAAGTTCTAAATTTAATTTCTCATTTTCTAAATTCACATTTTCTAACATTGTTTTTAAATTGGAAATTTATTTTTCTGATTTGACTAAGTCTTTAGTAAGTACTTTGATAAACTTAAAAGACTGAGAAGAAGTGAGGTCACGTACCTTACTTACCTCTACTAGTGATGCTCCCCCTTCATTGTAGCTTTCTTCTTCTGATTCTCTCCCTTGATCAATGCTCATCTCTGAGTCCGAGTCACCTTCGAAGAGGTGGTTGGCCACCAGTGCTAGTCCCGAGAAAGTTTCGGCTTCTGACTCGGAGGATGAGGAATCATCCCATGTGGCCTTCAGGCTCTTGCGTGTAGAGGACATCGGTTTTAGAGGCTTCTCTTTGTTCTTTTTCTTCAGTTTGGGGCAGTCATCCTTGATGTGCCCTTCCTTGTTGCAGTTGTAGCATCGGACCGTCCTTTTGTTGTGTTTATGGTTTCTCGACTGTGATTTAAATTTATTATAATGGTGAATGTTCTGCTATAAATTTACCCAATCCTAGTTCTCCATATCTATGTTTGTAGGATGGTCTAAATTACTACTAAATACCACCCCACGATGGTGTTGGTTGGTCCTAGGAAGATCGTACCGATTCCACTGTACAAAAATTTTGTACAAGTGTCGAACCTTTCCTAAACAACCTATTGTGTTCTTTAGAAGTTAAATTAGAAATCGCAAACGGAACTTAACATTATTAATTCCAAATTTAAGTTATCTGCTCTTAATGGTTTAGATTTGGATCGCAAGCGAAACTTAATACTATTGATCCAAATCAACCTATGTTATAAAGTTAATTAAATATTTATTTCTAAAATCGACTCCCAGGTCAAAAATAGCGAGGCACTAGGCCTTCTTGGGTATGGGATCATCCACCACTGTCTCGATAAAGCCTTTAATAGAAATTCAATATTTAATTTCCTAAAATAACATTAGGTTTAATCGAAAAGAACAATCGAATCACAAATTCAAAAAACAAAAAAAACACAAATCGAATTACAAATTCAAAAAACTAGAATCTAATGCCTCTTGTGTTTGGAATTCATACAATGAAAAATAACTAAAATGATGCGGAAAACAATTACTAGTTATACCTTTTCTTTGTAAGCTAATAACCTTGAGATCTTCTGCCGTATTTCTCGTCTCACCTTGGACGTCGTGTGAGTGACGATCCTCCAAGATGAACACCACCCAAAGCCTTCTTCCTCCTTCTCTAAAATCCAGCCACCACCACCACCAAGGAACCAAAGAGATCAAGGGGAAAGGGAAGGGAGAGAGGGTCGGCCACAATAGAGAGCTCAACAAGAGAATAAGAATTGATAATACATGAGGCTCCCTCTCCCCTTCTTTTATATTACTTGCCCAAGGCAAATAAGGAGAGACTTTTTACAAAAATTAAAATCTTCCTCTTGTTTTTCCTTTTCCCCTTTTATTTCTCCTTTTCCTTTCTCTTGATTAATTCAATCATTGATTTGATTGGCCGACCCTTGGCTTAGGCACCAAGCAAGGGTGCCCAGCCCCTTAAAAGGAAGAAAATAATTCTTGTAAAAATTTTATAAGCAAAGAAGGAAAGCTCTTATAAAATTTTACAAGCTCTCTTTTAATTACCTAAAGTGGATGTTAAAAAAAAGAAAGTTTTTAAAAATTAAAACCAAGTTTTAAAATTTAAAACTTCTCTTCTAAAATTTCCTTTTTTAACATGGTTACAAAAAAGGAAAGTTTTAAATTTAAAACTCTCTTTTAAAAAACCATGAGGATGGTTAAATAAGGAAAGTTTTAAAACTTTTAAAACTCTCTTTTAAACCATGTAGCCTAATTCAAATAAGGAAAGTTTTAAATTTTAAAATCGCTCTTTTAAAACTTGTAGATATCTACAAAGAGAAGATTTTAAAAATTCAAAACACCCCTCCTATTATGAATTATTGTGGTCGACCCCTCTTTGCTTGGACACCAAGCAAAGGGTTGGCCCCTTTGAGAAGGAATTGGCTGGCCCCTATGGCTTGGTCACCAAGCCATGGGTCGGCCCCTCTTGGACACCAAGAAGGGATTTTCATAAGTGGACTTGAGGCATTAATGAGGCTACGACAGGGACCTAGAGGAGAAATTAGTTTTGGCCTCCTGACGAGCTTGAGTATCCCGTGTTCGCCCCAAACACACAACTCAAGTTCATCAACAATAACTCATTCAACTAGAGAGTTATTATTACACTACCGCACCAATCCCAAATACATTATGGGCTCCTTCTCATCATGAGTGTGTTAGTCTCCCTGTGTTTAAGATATCGAATGCCCACTAATTAATTGAGTTACTGACAATTCATTTTAATTAATGTCTTAGTCCAAGAGTAGTACCACTCAACCTCATTGTCATGTCGGACTAAGTCCACCTGTAGGGTTTAACATGACAATCCTTATGAGCTCCTCTTGGGGACATTCTCAACCTAGATGACTAGGACACAGTTTCCTTCTCTAATCAACAACACACACTATAAGTAATATCATTTCCCAACTTATCGGGTCTATTGATTTATCAAGCTAAATCTCACCCTTTGATAAGTCAAAGAAATAAATACTAAATATATGTGCTTGTTATTATATTAGATTAAGAGCACACATTTTCATAATAACTAAGGTCTTGTTCTTTTATTAAGTCAGTATAAAAAGAACTTACCTTAAATGGTCCTACTCAATACACTTAGAGTGTACTAGTGTAATTTATTAGTCAAGATAAACTAATACCTAATTACACTACGACTATTCCAATGGTTTATTCCTTTCCATCTTAGTCATGAGCAACTGTTTATAATTTATAAAGAACTGATAAAATGATCTTCTGTGTGTGACACCACACACCATGTTATCTACAATATAAATTAATTGAACAACTATACTTAACAAATAAATGTAGACATTTGAACAATGTGATTCTTTTATTTCAAAAATAAATGTTTACAAAAGCTAGGCTTTTAGTATACACTCTAACAGATGGTATATTGGAGTACTTTCCCTGCTAGTAACTAAGTATGTCATCAAGTAAAGAAGTAACTTAGAAAGTCCGAATTTTCAGTAGAGTACCTCTTGTCACAAGGCCTCTCCCGGCTTTACGGCTCTAGATTATATAGGTCACTTGCATAACATATGATTAGGAAAAGCCCATTAGGTCAAGTGAAAAACTCATCCATACATAGAATTATTCTCCCTTAGGGGGATATATTCCATATAGAAGGATAGTTACCTTAAATAGTCAACGTTAAATAAGCATCCTAAAGTCATGCTAAGCTATATCCATTTAATGAAACTTCAAATTTATGCTCAGATCTAGATACATAGTAATGTATCTAGTACAAAAATTAGAGCTATGCATACAAAAATGCAATCTAGATAGATAAAATTGAGTCTTATAGAAAAGGTCTTCATACAAGCATTTCATCAGACAAAACAAGTGTCATAAAAGCTTCATTAAACAAGGAAATTGGCATATCAATAGAATTTTACATCATCCACACATTTCAATTACTCCCTACATCCTAGAACAATGCATATATACTCTATAGTAGAAATAAATATAGTATAAGGGCTCAAAATGATAGAAATTTCAAATATCCAAAGAAGGGGAAGAAGAAGCTTATCCTTTGATGTCGAGTGAAGTCCTTAGATGTAGATCTTGGAGTGTCGACGATGATGGAGTAGTAGAATGGCTTCGGATCATCTAGATGATGACTCTTGGTACAAAGATTCAACCTAGGGGGTCTCCTCCAGCATTCGAACTGCTAGGGTCGGTTAGTGCTAGAAAGGGGGGGGGGGCAAATAGCTCATCGCGCTTCATTGTCTTGCTTCGTGATAATGATATACAGTGGAATGAACACAAAACACAACTCACAATGATAACACAAGGATTTACTTGGTATCCACCTCAAGAAGAGGTGACTAATCCAAGGATCCACACACGACACACTCTCACTAAGAAAAACACTCCTTCTCGGTAACTACTAGAGGTGGAGAAATCTCGTACAAACTCACACAAGCATACAACTCTAAACAAGAAGTAAATACAGGATAATATAAATGAAAGCCTTCTTGCTTGAATCCTTGTAGCTTGTAGATGCCTCTGGACCCTTTGGAAAGTGCAACAACACTTCTCTTCCAAGCTCTTAGTCCGACGATGAGTAGTAGTGAAGAATTGTGTAAGAGCTAGTGAGAAGAAAGCTCGCCACGGGCTTTATACTATGCACTCCTAGGGCTCCAGCTCCCAATCGATTGCCATGTCAGATCACAACAATCTCATCCGTCAAAACCTGCATCCAGCGCAACGGTCATTTCCCAATCGATCGATTGATCGATTGGGAAGGCTTGAATTGATCAGCTAATCAATTCAACCTTCCTAATGTCCACGCGTGAGAAACAACCTCCAATCGATCATTTGATCGATTGGAGGTGTCCAATCAATCTGCTGATTGATTAGAGACCATTATGTGGTCGCAACATTTCTTCCCAATCAATCAGCTGATTGATTGGGATGTTGTTTGTCGCAACGCTGTGCCAATCGATCGGCTGATCAATTGAACCACTGTTTAATCGATCGGTTGATCGATTGGCCTTCCCTTGACTTCCTTAAACCAAGTCTAGGGTCCCCATATCCAACATCCGATCAATTGTGACATGTTGGAACTCCTCATGCCTAGCATCCGGTCAATCTTGACCTACTAGGGCTGCTTCACCAAGTGTTTGGTCAACCCTTTGACCCACTTGGACTTTTCTCCTCGTTCCAAGTGTCCGATCAACCTTGACCCACTTGAACTTACCATCTTATGCCAAGTGTCTGGTCCTCCATGACTCACTTGGACTTCCTATCACCAAATGTCCGGTCTACCTTGACCCACCTGGATTTCCGTGTACCAAGTATCCGATCACTCCTTTGACCTACTTGGACTTTCCAGCACCAGGTGTCCAATCAACCTTGACCCACTTGGATTTTCACATGCCTGGCTTCACTCACTGAGTCTTTCTTTCTACCTAGCTTCACTCACTAGGTCTTTCTTTCTACCTAGCTTCACTCACTAGGGCTTTCCATCTAACTATCTTCACTCATCAGGACTTTCCATCTTCCTGTCTTCACTCACCAAGACTTTCCATCTATCTGGCTTCACTCACCAGGACTTTCACCTAGCTTCACTCACTAGGATTTTCACTTGGCTTCACTCACCAGGATTTTCCCACTGTCCGGCTTCACTCACCGAGATTTTCACCTGGCTTCACTCACAAGGATTTCCCAACTACCCGACTTCACACACCAAGACTTTCACCTTGTTAACCTTCAATTAGGACTTTCCCAGTCAAGTATCCAATCAACCTTTTGACCTACTGGACGCTTCTTCACATCTAACTGGTCAGTTCTTGACCAGAGGGGAATTATATCAATAATCTCCCCAATCAGATGATTACATCTGCAATCTCTATGTATTGTTAAGCATCGACACATAAACATCAAAACTCAAGATTGAGCCAACTCAAGCTTAGTCAACCAAGTCAACCTTAACCTAGGGATATTACACCAACATGAACTTCCCCCCTCAACAAAGAGGATGAAGTTCCCCTTATATAGATGTGGGTACACGGGGTATCCATGCCTAGGGCCATGACCCATGCCATTTGGCATGAGCCAGGCCACTCTCTGGCTATATGGCTGTAACGACCCAATTTTCCTCATTAGGAGTTATAAAAGTTCTTAAAAATATTTAGAAATACTTTAGAAATATTCTAGAGATTTTTAGAAATTTTTAGAGTATTTTTATGTAATTTTTGGAGGTCATTTGGTATTTTTACTAGACGAAAGAAGTTTCGACAAAAAAATGTTTAAGCCTAGATTCGAACCCGAGACCTCCGACCAAACCAAACCTTGATCGAATCCAGCTAGTCAACTGTTCTGCAAGTGTTTTGTGAACAAACATGGAACGAGATATATATAAGTTATAATTGAAACCAAAGATACCTAATTGAAATAAAAAGGGGGTTCGGCAGGATTCGAACCCGCGACTCCAACCACGAGCCAAGCCGCGGCTGACCAAGTGTTCAGGCCGTCAGTTCTGTTTAGAAAAGGTAGGAAAATTTACTTAAGGAAGGTAACAAAATATTGGATTATAAAAGGGATGAGTTAATGTTGGATTTGCCGTGACCTAGTTTTTCCTTTCTCCTTTTCCCTCTTCCTCTCGCATGCGCGGTGCTTCTGCTCGAGCGGGACCGGAGCCAAGATTAGGGTTTTCTCCGGCGTCAGCTTAAGGTGCTCTTCGAGGGGTCCTCTCCACCATCACGACCTCTTCGCTGAGGAGAGCTCTGGGGCACGAGGGAGAGCCAGAATCTTGAGCCATCCGAAGCCCTAGCAGTTTCTTCGGGAGCGAGTCCAAGAACGCAGGTAAGTGCTCTCACCTGCAATAAGAGTAGTTCCTTCGATTGGTTTTCGACTGGTTTTGTTCTCGATTGGTTTTCCTTGCAAGTTGTTACCGGTTGGCCTTACCTCTGGGGAGTTGTGTTTTAGTTTAAAGTCACGATTGAAGATATTGCCTGGGTAGCAAATGCTTTAGGGGGTTTTGGCAGTGACTTCAGTTTTGTATGAAATTTCGAATTTCCTCACTATGTTTTTATGGAGGTTTCATTTGGTATTTGAGGGTTGGGATCAAGATTAAACTGTGAGTATTCCATGATGAATGAAGTTTAGTGCACAGTATGTAAGCTGAATGTTTCCTGTTTGTTTTAATGTCTGACCGAGATGCCTGTGTGATTTGAGCTTTGTATGAAGTGGTGGTTTCGGTTTGAGGACTTCCGTGAGGATTTGGAGACCATTTTGTGATTTCTGTGGGTTTTGGATTTCTAGGAATTCATAGCTTGAATTTGATGAAGTCTTTCGTATTGGCAGATTTCCATATTCCCTTTATATGTAAAGAATTATGGATTTAATTGGGTCACACATTTGTGAGAAGTTGAGGATTGTTTCTTTAAACTTGCTGCCATGAATTACAAAGGAAGAAAATAAAAGTATAAGCTTAGAACTAATAAAAATAAGATCTACATAGGTACGTAAATTCCAGAAAGTTTAGTTTGCTTTGGAGCTTACTGTACAGTTTTGGTTTAAGATTAATGAGGTTTAGATATGCTACTTTCATTCAAGTATACAGATTTGAGGTTCTTTGTTCTAGCATGAGGTTTAGATGAGTTTGCTAGTTACACTCATTCTAGGATGCAGATTTAAGTTTCTCTGTTCTAACGTGAGGTTTAGATATGTTTCCTTGCTACCGTTTATTCCAGCAAGCTTCACATATGTTTAGAGTCAGCTAGTTGAGTTCTTTTAATTCGAAGCATACAATATAGGTTTTAATTCCAATAGGTTTTAGATTTAGTTTAAGCTCGTATGGTATGCAGACTCTCATAAGTATTGCTTGCAGATTTTGATAAGTGTTGCATGCAGAATTCTAATCTTAGAACAGATTTTTATTAAGCTTAATATGCAGAATTTTATTAGCATAGTAGGCAGATTTTTGGTTTAAGCATTTCAAAGTTAGAATTTGCTTAAACATTTTAGTTTCTTTTTAAAGAAGCATTCTTTTATTAGAAGTATTAACAAGTATAAGAAAGATAAAGAAAAGAAAGAAAAAGGCCAAGGCCTTAAGTAGATCCCAAAGTCAAGACTTTAGGACTTTAGGGATTTTGGCACACAAGGTGCTAAAGAAAATGTCGAGGCATTATATATTAGAAGTATTAAAAGATAACAAGTATTTTACTTTTATCAGTGGCACTGTACTGGACTCTCAGTTGTCCTTGGGTTGGGATCTCATAGTCGTCCCTAGGTTTAGATAACCTAGTATGCAGGACTCTCAGTTGTCCTTGGGCTAGGCTCCCATAGTCGTCCCTAGGTTTAGATAACCTAGTAAACCCTACTAGATTCGGGACCAGCTATCTCGGGTCTAGTTAGGGATGCGCGCATAGCAAGTACAATTGTCGAGCCCAAGAAGAAAGTTGATTATTATTTTGAAGTATTATAAGTATAAGTTTTTTGAACAAGTAAAATAAGTTTCACATAAGTATAAAAGTATTAAAGGATAAGTTTTAAACAAGTGAGATAAAAGAATAAGTTTAAAACAAATGAATTAAGTTTCACTTTGTTTTTAAAATCAGCAAGTTTAGTTTTCTTTTATGCTAGCATGTTATTTAGATTAGCTTACTGTTCTTTGCTATTAGAAAAGCATGAGTAGCTTTACATGTTTAGCATCTCAGTATGTTTGTTTCTTTTACTAGTAGATGAGCATGAGTAGTTTTCCTTTTGAGCATTCAGTTTTAGTTTTCAGTATATTCACATGCATATCGAGATTTTGTGAGTTAGATAGCGCTTACTAAGCATTCGCTTATAGTTTGCATTTCCTTTTACTGCAGATAAAGGAAAGGAAAAGATTTAGCAAAGGAAGGCGACAAGGTGTCGCAGATGGTGTGTGATGCCAGGACTATGGAAGTCTTGGGACTTAGTTTAAGAATTTGTTAGATTAATTCATCATATAGGTTGATAAGAAAGTGTTGGAGTAAGAAGCTGTATTTTATTTTGTTTCCGCTATTCATTACTTGCATGATTTGATTTTATTAAACTGCGTGGTGATGTTATTTCTTATGTGTGTTTGATATATGTTCCAGCCACCTGTGGCTGATGTATATTATATTTGTATCTCAGTTTAAGGTCACCGGTACAGGGGAGACTCTGTCGAAATTTTTCGGTAGAGACTCCTCGTGGTTTCGATCATACCGGTTAAGTAGAGTTAGTAGTTAAGTAACGGTCATCCTTAGAGAGTAGTATAGTGTAGTAGGGAGAAGGGTGGTCATTACAATGGCCGTTCCATTTGTTATAGCCAGAGCCAAGTTAACTTTAGCTAGACAGCCTGGTCATGCCATTTGGCACGGTCAAAGCTTTTTCTGGCTTATTGACTGTGCCAATTGGCACAACCAGAGTAGAAACTGCTATGTTTAGGCCTTCTGGGTCATGCCATTTGGCACATCTTGATCTTCAAATCTACACTTTTCTGATTTTTAGAGGCATGGTCATGCCTCAGGGCATGACCAAGTTCATTTATGCTCTGGAAATCTACATGGGTTGGCTCTTGGTCGTGCCATTTGGCATGACCTGAATAGCGTCTGTGCTGGGGACTTCCTCCTGGCCATGCCATTTAGCATGGCCAAGATTTGTATCATGTTATTGGCCATGCCAAATGGAAGGACCAAGACCTATTGATGTGTGTAGATTATATACACTTTTATACATGTTTCGACGTACATTCATGTACTTTACTTATGCATGATCTATGCATTTTTACACCTCTTGTCATGTTTTCTGCATAATTACTCTTCTTTGTCAGAGATCTACTCTTTGTGTATTTTTTTTGCTTACAGGAGTAACTTTTGGGGTGAAAATGGTGTTTATAGATGATCCAGGGAACAAACAAAGATAGAAGACTCTAGCCGTGTGATTCCACATAGCCATGCCAAAGAACCAGAGAAGGAGAGGGCCATGACCATGTGATTCCACACAGCCATGTAGCCTACTAGAGGAGAAGAAGAACACGGCATGTGACTCCATATAGCCGTGCAACCCATCCAGAGACCAAGCAAGACACAGCCTTGTGAAACCACAAGGCCGTGTCACCTGACCCATGGCCAAGAAGAAGCTAGCTATATGGATTCCACATGGTCGTGGTACGGGTTGTGCCAAGTTCGTGCCCCACACTATATAAGGGGATCTCTTTCCCTTTCAAGGGGAGGAAGATTCTCCCTTTGGGAGATCCATCTTGGTGATGATCTACGCTCTCCACACTCTCTATTTGACGATCTGAGGTAGTTTCCATCATCACATCGACTCCGTAAGCAAAGGATTAGATCCGAAGATCACTCGACACAACCGGATAAGCATTCTTCTCCCTTCCTCTTCTTGTTGGCCCGTGCCCCACACTATATAAGGGGATCTCTTCCCCTTTCAAGGGGAGGAAGATTCTCCCTTTGGGAGATCCATCTTGGTGATGATCTACGCTCTCCACACTCTTTGTTCGATGATCTGAGGTCGTTTCCATTATCACATCGACTCCATAAGTAAAGGATTGGATCAGAAGATCACTTGACACAACCAGATAAGCATTCTTCTCCCTTCCTCTTCTTGTTGGGTTTAGATGCTTTCAATCCTTATGTCTTTGGATCTTTTTCTTCTAGCCATGGAGTAGATCTATTGTTCTAGGATTAAGGAAGTAATTATGGTGAGGATTGATGTAAGAACTCATGGATATGTCAATTTCTTATCTAGATGTTATTATCATGCTTTGTATCTATTTGATCTTATGTGTATGCATTGTGTTTAAGCTTAATTCTCATGTTTGATTGAATGGTTGTGTAGAATTATTGATCCTAAGGGGGAGTGCCCTGGATTGTATGACTGAGGGGCCCTAGTAATAGGGGTAATCCGTTTCCGGACATCTAAGACATCACCTTGAAGGGAGAAGCAATTTCCCCATAAGAAAGTAGGGAATTATACGAAATTGCTATCTTTATCTCTATGATTATTGAATATGAGTGTGTTCTTGTGATTTATGACTAAGAGACCCTAGTGATAGGGGTGACCCATTATTATACTTCATAGGAATCATTCCTATTCAATAGCAAGGGATATTGATCCACATATCATGCTAGCTTGACCCCTGCGGGGAGAGCCGGTAATGAATCTAACTTCCTACAAAAGCTTGTAAATTGAGGACAGGTAATTGGTGAACCATGATACATTAATAAACATCACAATGAAACTAAACCCCTAGAACATTTCCTAAAGCAAGTTTCTCTCTCTCTTTCCTCTTCTCAATCTATTTCCCTTACTTAGAACGTAACTTTCAATTGTCAATTGTTTAGCTAATTCTCCATGAGAGATCACTAGTGCTTAAAACCAACCTGTAAAATACTAAAAAAAATGGCGAATAATGATTAGAAAATTTTCTAAAATTTTTAAGAATTTTTTGAGAATTTTTCAGAGACCGTATGGACAAGTTTATGGGGATAAAACTAGGCCCCGGGAAAACCTGTTTTGGCTACCCCATTTAAGCGAGGAAATATTTATTTTCTTAATTCCTTTTCTTTTTCTTTATTTTCTTTTTCTTTATTTTCTTTTTATTCCCTTCGTTTCCTCCTCGCGTGCCCGACACCTCGCCCGCGCCATCTCCTCCTGTGCCCTAATCGGCGACGGTTTCTTCTCCTTCCTAGCGATTAAGGTCGAACCCAATTCCCCTTCGCCTCTTCCTCTTAGCCTCTACCCGTCGCCCCATCCGGCCGATTTTCATGCCCTAGTTTTGGGTTCACAACCGTCGATGCTGAAGACTCCCTTCTCCTCTCTTCTGTCGACGGTATCTTTGTCGGGCGACGAGAGCCAACTGAGGTCGTCGTTCCTCTAGCCGACCTTACCTTCTGCCCTAACGTCGTCTGTCATCACTGTACCCTACCGACGCTGCTATCATTCCTCCTCAGCCCTAGCGCCGACAGCTAACTTCACCCGTGCCCTAACACTGTCGCCGGATTCTTGATCACCTCCGACCAGTGGAGAGGAAGAAGGTAAGTTGGTTGGAATTAGGTTATTGTTTGGCAGTAATCTCCACTCTTGATCTTGATCTTTTCCTTGCTGCTAATCTAGGTTACGGATTTGTGAGGAAGTGGTGCTCTGTGCTGTTATTTGTTCAGCAGCAGAAGACCTTACTCCATAGAAGTGAGGGCTGTGATTTTTAGGTAAAGAGTGGTGATCTTAATACATTTTGTAATTGATGTGGTCTGTGAATTTAGCATTTGCTTAGTTGTTTATGTGTAAAAGGAATTAGGTTTTTATTTATGGTTGATTGGGGATTAGGTAACTAACCCTAATTGATCATCAATTTTGTTTAGGCAGGATGATGGTTATATGATTTGGGTTTTACCCTAATTTAGGTTTAGAGATTTTATTTAGCTATTTATAAGAATTGTAGCTAAATAAAATATATTTATATTGGTGACACAGGACTTTGACGCGAGACGAGTATCTCGACATCATATTTGGACCGGATACGATTCCTTTCTATATTGGAGGTGGGTACTTTGACTTTATGTCATTCGATATGCATAGTAGTGTTTTTAACAAATAGCAATGATTATGTTTCTTATCTGTTTCGGTTGGTCACTACCTGATTTGTTACATGCTTGTTTTATTTACTTGTTGTGCACTTCATGTTAGTACCTACCTGATTATACATGCTTATAGGGGTAGTGACACAACCATGTTTTATTATGTTCAGGACCTAGGTTTTAATACCTTATCTAACCTGTGTACCTAGACCATTGATTAGGTCAATGTGTTCTAGGGTACACATTATATATATGGATAGGTTCAGGATGTTTTATATGCTTAGTGTCATGCACCATCTCGCATGATTGCATGTTGTACGATAGTCTACTCCATTATTGTTGAGCACATCGCTAGTTACATGGATCTCCACACACAACCACTCATGGGTTAGTGGTTTTTATCAGACAGGGTGTGTTACAGCAAGTGCTCTGTCAGTGCTCCGCTAGTCCACTCATGGGTAGCGTGACGCAACGTGGTAGCATGTCAGGGATCCCTCCTCTGTACTAGCTCAGGGAGATGAGAGCATTGAGCTCCCCCACTTATGATTTAGGGTAGGAGGATAGGTGTACTCCGACAGCATCCCGTCCACTCGGTCACTCATCATGAGCAGTGATGGCAGAGTGCACGGTTGTCATAGCCCTACCCACTCGGTCTCACCATCGTGTGTGAGATGGCTGACTGGCATCAGGAGTGACCAGGGCATGTCATTGGCATCATATGCATTGATGCATTTATTGCTTGTGTTTGCTACATTTATTTGCTGCATTTGGATGGATGCATATGATTGACATGCATACAGGATTTATGACACTCTTAGTCTAACGACCTTGTTATACTTGTACCCAGGTCCTAGTTAGTACAGTTTTTTCCTGATTATTTCGTTTGCATTTTATCTTTCTTATATCAGGAGACTATACGCATAATTAGTGCTAATTGTTATTTTCTTACTATGCATGTCAATATTACCTGCTGAGGAGTTGACTCACCTCGTGGTTATTATTACATTTCAGGTTGAGGCTGTCTAGAGGGTTCCAGTCGCTAGTCCCCTGCAGGTCACGAGGATGTGTTGTTTTCGGACTTTGGTTCCTATTTTCTTATTGCACTATCTGGACTTGTATTAGTTTACTTTATGGATGTTGTCGATGAGTTTTATTTGGATTTGTTTTACTACATTGTAACGACCCGACCCCTTGGCCCCTTGGGCGGCCCAACTGGCGGCCCCTTGGCGGTCCCTTGGGCGGCCCAACTAGCGACCCCTTATGTCGTCGACCGACAACCCTCGGTCATGTCGTTACTCACTAGGTCTTCCCACCCCTGGCTAGTGGATTTTTGTCTTCTCCAGGATTCGAACTCTAGACCTCCAGGGTAAGTACTAGAGTTTATGAATCCTAGTAGCCAAGTGAGTGCTCATTTGGCTACCAGGATTCATAAACTCTAGTACTTACCCTGGAGGTCTAGAGTTCGAATCCTGGGGAAGGCAAAAATCCACTGGCCAGGGGTGGGAAGACCTAGTGAATAACGACATAACCGAGGGTCATCAGTCGACGACATAAGGGGTCGCTAGTTGGGCCGCCCAAGGGACCGCCAAGGGGCCGCCAGTTGGGCCGCCCAGGATTCATAAACTCTAGTACTTAGCCTGGAAGTCTAGAGTTCGAATCCTGGGAAGGCAAAATTCCACTAGCCAGGGGTGGGAAGACCTAGTGAGTAATGGCACAGCTGAGGGTCGTCGGTCGACGGCATAAGGGGTCGGCAGTTGGGATGCCAGTTGGGCCGCCCAAGGGACCACCAAGGAGCCGCCAAATGGGTCGTCAGTTGGGCCGCCCAAGGGACCGAGGGGTCGGGTCATTACAATAAAAAGGCACCTTTTTATTGTAACGACCTGGCCCCTCGGCCCCTTGGGCGGCCCAACTGGCGGGCCATTTGGTGACCCCTTGGCGGTCCCTTTGGCAGCCCAACTAGCGGTCCAATTGGCGACCCCTTATGTTGTCGACCGACGACCCTCGGCCGTGTCGTTACTCATTACGTCTTCCCACCCCTGGCCAGTGGATTTTTGCCTTCCCCAGGATTCGAACTCTACACCTCCAGGCTAAGTACTATAGTTTATGAATCCTGCTAGCCAAGTGAGTAGCACTCACTTGGCTAGCAGGATTTCATAAACTCTAGTACTTAGCCTGGAGGTCTAGAGTTCGAATCCTAGGGAAGGCAAAAATCCACTGGCCAGGGGTTGGAAGACCTAATGAGTAATGGCACGACTGAGGGTCATCGGTCGACGACATAAGGGGTCGCCAGTTGGGCCGCCCAAGGGACTGCCAAATGGGCCGCCAGTTGGGCCGCCCAAGGGGCCGAAGGGCCTGGTTGTTACACAACCCCTATGAGTTCGACAATCTTTTATATTACTGATGATATAACTGTGCACTTGCGGTAGCGTAAAATATTTTTGGCACCATTACCAGGAACTGTGCTTAGAACATTAGTAAATAATCATTTGAGTTAGTCTAAACTTGTTTTCTTTCTTATATTGTAAATATTTCTATAATTCTATTTTTTTTTTGAAATTACAGTTTGCATTTGTTCACTTCAATTTCAACAATTTCCTTTTTGTAATTTAAATTTCACAGCACCTTGCTTTTTATTTCAACAAAATTTGAAAATTCTGTTTCTTTTTGTATCTTAGCACTTGCATTTGGAATACTTATAATCTTATTTTTGCATGCAAAGATCTAATCTTGTAAGGGATTTACTACCACTTGATCCAGAGATAGACATAACATACCAAAGAAGAAGAATCCTACAAAAATAACAAGAAGAATAAGAATTATCTAAAATGACAAACAAACCTCTCAAAGATTATGCAACACCATATGCACGTGGGATTCAGTCTAGTATTACCAAACCACCTATTAAAGCCAATAATTTTGAGATTAAGCTTGTGGTAATCTCTATGGTTCAACAAAATTCATTTGGAGGTGGACCACATGAAGGCCTGAACCAACACTTGAAAGTCTTTTATGAAATTTGCAGTACCATGAAAATGAATAAAGTTCCACCAGAAGCAATAAGATTATTGTTATTTGGGTTTTCCTTAAGAGATAGAGCCAAGTAGTGGCTTAACTCCTTACCAACTAATAGCATCACATCTTGAAAATAATGTGAGCAACAATTTCTTCATAAATTATATCCTCCCAATAAAACTGCCCATATGAGGAATATCATAGCAAGTTTCAGATACTCAGATTCAAAATCATTATTTGAAGCATAGGGTAGATTCAAAAATATGCTCAAGTAATGCCCGCATCACGGACTTGAGAAGTGGTTAGTTCTTCACACTTTTTATAATAGCATCAACTATCACAACAAAATATCCCTGGACTCTACAGTTGGAGGGGCATTAATGAACAAAAGTTTAGATGAGGCCGAAAATATTATAGAGAGTGCAGCTCAGGACCATCATCAGTGGGCCTCTAAAAGATGTGGAGGCTCTTTCTCTAGAAACCCTATCAAAACATCAGGAAAATTTAATGTGGATGTAATTACTCTTATGTCTGCAAAATTGGATGCTCTGACTGAAAAGCCTGAGAATATAAGTACTAGTACGACCAATGCGATTGTATGTGTATGTTGTAGGATCCAAAAGAATTTAGATATCTCCACCATGGTATGATATTGTCCACTTTGGGCCTAAGCCCTCATAGTTTTACTCTTAGGCTCTATCCAAAAGGCTTTATGCTAATGGAGATATCTTTTTCTTATAAACTCATGATCTTTCCCATGTGTTTTTCAATGTGGACTATGTTTGCAACCTTGCAACCCAACAATTCCCCCCCTCAAATAAAGGACCACAGGGTTCCCCTCAAGTATTAGGTCACTCTTGACCTACTCAAAGCCTCCCCTCGAGCATTGGGTCACTCTTGACCTGCTCAGGGCCTCCCCTCAAGCATTAGGTCACTGACCTGCTCAGGGCCTCCCCTACTTCATTCAAGGTTTCATCCACATGGTTCGATCTTGGATCATGACTCTGGCTCTTGCTTCTTTTGGTCGTTAGTCTGGTGAAGAGCGACCTCACTCTAATACCAATTATAGGATCGAAAAAGAATTTATATATCTCCACAATGATTTGATATTATCCACTTTGGGCCTAAGCCCTCATGGTTTTGCTCTTGGGCTCTACCAAAAAGGTCTCATGCTAACGGAGATATCTTTTTCTTATAAATCCATAATATTTCTCATGTGTTTTTCAATGTGGGACTATATTTGTAACCTTATAACCCCAACATATGTGACACTTGTGGAAGCATAAACCATGCTCAAAACACTTGTCCTTTGGGGCCATCTCTGCACAAATAGACCAACTTGAGCAATGTGATGCAATAGTGAGTTATAATCAAAGACAAAACATTTTATATTCCAACACATACAACTCTGGGTGGAAGAATCATCCAAACTTTTCTTACCGAAATAGTTAAGATCAAGGACCATCCACAGGGACAAGGCCAAGTTACCAACCTGGATAACAAAGCTATCAACAACAACTATCATAAGAGTATCAATTATCCAGGATAGAAAAGATGCTTAAGGAAGTTCTCACTAAGCAAAATAAAATGAAAAATGAAATCAAGCATCTTACTCAAAGAATGGATAGCTCTGAAAAAATCAGAAGATGCAAGATAGCCAAATTACCAAGATAGCTTCAACTTCTTCAAGAGTGCCAGGAGCATTCCCAGGCAAGCCTAATGTAAATACAGTGGAACACTATAACAAAATAGAACTCTGGAGTGGATGGACCTTGGGAGATCCCCAAATAACTGCTCCTAAAGGGATTGCCATTCAAGAAGAGCCCTCTCCTCCCACATCTATAGTTAAGATCTAGGATGATGAGGAGAATACCAAGAAGGTTAAAGAGATTCTTCCACTACCACTCTAAAGGCAAATAGTCCTTTTCCACAAAGATTAGCTATGACCCAGAAGAATGAAGAATTCAACAAATTTCTAGAAAATGTCAAAGAACTTTGTATTGAGGTCCCTCTGATTGATTCTCTTCATCAAATCCCCAAGTTTGCCAAATTTTTTAAGGTTATCTTGTCCAATCAAAGAAAGAAGGAAGAATTCAAGATCGTGGCATTAATGAAAAAAATATAGTACTTTATTCTTGGCAACCACTCCCCCAAAGCTTCAAGATCTAGGAAGCTTCTCAATTCTAAGCACTATAGGAACTAAATTCATAGATAGAGCTTTTATGATTTGGGGGCAAGTATTAGCCTTATTCCATATTTAGTTTGTAATAAGCTAGGTCTCAAAAACTTTAAACTTACTACTATGACACTTCAGTTAGCTGATCATTCATGTAAGTACCCTATGGGTATCGTTGAAGATGTTCTAGTAGAAGTTGGTGATTATATCATACCCACCGACTTTATCATTTTAGACATGGAGGAGGATCCAAAGATCCCAATTATATTCCCTTCCTTGTGACTACCAAAGCCATTATTAATGTGAAAAATCATAAGCTATCTCTGGTTATTGGTAAGGATAGGTTAGAATTTGATCTATCTAAATTTTCTAACCATGTCTCTTCTTTTCTTGTAAGCATTTGCAGTGGGGTAGATGCCCATACAATTGAGGAATGAAACTTCCACCCTCATGGGAGGTCACCAGATGCAACACATGATCTGACAAGAATTGGGAGAAGGCCCCCAACAAATAATGAAAAGTACATTTGCCCTGCAAGGGCCAGAATAAAGGAAGATTCAGCAGCACCAACCCAAGGAGGGAAAGTCGTGCCTCCTTAGGTAAAATCCATGTCAATGGAGATCGGGTCGAGCTAAAGGCCTAAAATAAGTGCTTCTTGGGAGGCAACCCAAGAGTTCTTTTTAGATAGTTTAGTTTATAATTTTGTTTCCTTAGTTAGTTTTTCTAAGTGTTGTTTTGAATTTTGTTTTCAAGGTGTGTGCAACCTCCACGAGCTATCCATGATCATCTCATGGGCATGGAGGCATCAACGAAGTTAAAAAGGAGAAAGTTTAGCCCTTAGCCCTTACACACTTCAAGAAAGTGGTCGTGTGACTTCATACGGTCGTGTGATGCAAACAGAGAAGGGAAAGACTCAGCCAGTGTGACCACACACGGTCGTGTGGTTTTGCCAAAGATAAAGGAGAAGGCAACCGTGTGACTTCACACAGCCATGTAAACTTAGTAGAGAGGAAGTAGAATATGGTCGTGTGATTCCACACAGCCATGTGAAGCTGGCAGAGAGGAAGCCGACGCGGCCCATGTCAATCGACAAAACAAGTGTCAATTGACATGGTCGTGTGGATCTAACCAAAGGAAGGAAGAATCCGGCCATGTCAATTGACATGGTCATATGAAGATGCCCTCAACCGGGCGGTGTCTTTAAGACACGGCTGTGCCAAGGCAATATCCACCGCACTACCTTACCAAAATCACCCTCTTTACTCATTTCTTCTCTCCAATCCTTTTTCTCCTCAATTCTACTTCATCTACCTCACAAATCTAGATCTTAGACTTTTTTCTCCAAGATCCACATCTAGATCTAGATCCAAAACCTAATTTCAAATCCAAGAATCACTCATCTTCTTCTCTTCCTTCTTTTTCCTCAAGATCTACCTCTTCTCACAAGATCTCTCCTCCTTTTTCTTCAATCAATCACTTTCCGTCACTTATCTTGCCATCATATCTCATCTTTTGAAAAGAATCCGACAAGAAAGTAGCGGATCTAGCAGAGGAAAAGAACCATGAGGAGACAAAGGCAAAGGAAAAGCTTCATCAAAAGACAAAGGCAAGAGGATTGCATACAATTAAGGCAACGATAATGAGTATCGTATTATTTTTAGAAATGAAAAGTATAAATATAGATATGATTCTCTTGTTGTTAGAAAGATTGTGTGCACTAGATATATGGATCCAACTACCATGGATGTTTTGAGAATTAGGGATGATGTAGATTGGATGATTAGCGCTTTTGATTGGGATGATATGAAGTACACACATCTACCAACATATCCCCGCCTTATTCTTGAATTTTTAAGTTCAAATGATGTCCACTTTTCTTCTGAAGATGATTATATTGGCAATACCAGTTTTAGATTAATGAACCAAGAATTTCAGTGGATATTTAGTGAGTTTAATAATTATTTTAGCTTACCTACCGGTGGTTCTCAAAGATTTTATTCAAATTTTAATTGGAATGGGTTTTGGGCATCTATTACTAGGTCAAACCATCCTTATGAGCCCTCTAGAGCTAAAGCTTCCCATATGGAAAATCCCATATTCAAATACCTACATCGTATTATGAGTAAAATTATTTTTAGTAGAGGGGATAGTGATGACGTAGTTAGAAAGGTGAAACTTTACTCTCTTAGGGCTATGCTCAATAAAGTTAATTCTGATTCCGATCTCCTTTTTTTTTTGCAAAATATTGTGAGAGCCGAGAAAGCATCCTCGGGATTGATTATTTTTGACGATTTGATCACGCAAATAGTTATAAATTTGGGTTGTGAACTTGATGAGTTGGAAGTCATTCATGGCAACAACAAGATCAATATCGATACTTATCTTTCCATGAAGATGGTTTGCCAGGATGAGAATGGGTTTGCCTTTCCTAGAAAGGATGGTTTTCCGATACCTCTACCTTATCCTGAGCATGCCTCACTTTGCAACCCTGCTAATTTGATTATTACTGACACAACTCCCGGGTCTGTTCCCACACTAGTAGGAGACACTGAGCCCCACCTTGAGCTCTCATCATCTGGACACCCGCAGTCGTCCAGACATCCAAAACCTGCTAGGTATTATTTTACTTATGGTTGTTAGAGTGTATACTAAAAGCCTAGCTTTTGTAAACATTTATTTGTTGAAATAAAAGAATCACATTGGTCAATATCTGCATTTATTTGTTAAATATAATTGTTCAATTAATTTATATAGTAGATAACATGGAGTGTGGTGTCACACTCAGAAGATCATGTTATCGGTTCACTATAAATTATAAACAGTTGCTCGCGACTAAGATAGAAAGGAACAAACTATCAGAATAGTCGTAGTGTAATTAAGTATTAGTTCATCTTGACTAATAAATTACACTGATACACTTTTAGTGTATTGAGTAGGACCATTTAGGTATGTTCTTTTTGTACTGACTTAGTAAAAGAACTAAACCTTAGTTATTATGGAAGTGTGTGCCCTTAATCCTAATATAATAACAAGCACATATATTTAATATTTATTTCTTTGACTTATCAAAGGGTGAGGTTTAGCTCGATAAATCAATATGCCCGATAAGTTGGAAAATAATATTACTTATAGTGTGTGTTGTTGATTATAGAAGGAATCTGTGTCCTAGTTATCTAGGTTGAAAATGTCCCCAAGAGAAGCTCATAAGGATTGCCATGTTAAACCCTGTAGGTGGACCTAGTCCGACATGACAATGAAGTTGAGTGGTACTACTTTTGGAGCTAGATATTAATTAAGTGAGTTGTCAGTAACTTACTTAATTAGTGGACATTCGTAATCTAAAACACAGGGAGACTAACACACTCATGATAAGAAGGAGCCCATAATGTAATTTGGGATTGGTGCGGTAGTGTGATAATAACTCTCTAGTGGAATGAGTTATTATCGATGAACTTGAGTTGTGTGTTCGGGGCGAGCACGGGATACTCAAGCTCATCGGAAGGCCAAAACCAATTTCTCCTCTAGGTCCCTGTTGTAGCCTCATTATAGCCTCAAGTCCATCCAAATGTAAGACTCTTCTTGGTGTCCAAGAAGGGGGTCGGGCCATTGCTTTGTGACCAAGCAATGGCCGGCCACATCCTCTTATAGGGGTCGGCCCTATTGCTTCGTGATCAAGCTTGTAGAGGCCGGCCAAGATTAATTCAAATAGGAGGGGTGTTTTGAATTTTTAAAAATCTTCTGTTTGTAGAAAACTATAAGTTTTAAAAGAGAGATTTAAATTTTTAAAACTTTCCTTATTTGAATTAGGCCACATGTTTTAATAGAGAGTTTTAAAAATTTTAAAACTTTCCTTTTTTAACCATCCTCATAGTTTAAGAAAAATGGGAGATAAGTTTTAAAATTAAAATTTTCTATCATCATGTTAAAAAAAAGGAAATTTTATAAGAGAGTTTTTAAATTTAAAACATGGTTTTAATTTTTAGAAACTTTCCTTTTTTAACTCCTACTTTAGGAAAGAGAGCTTGTAAAATTTTATAAGAGTTTTTTCTCTTGTAAAATTTTATAAAAAATTATTATTCCTTTCCTAAATATGGTGGCCGACCACCTTGCTTGGTGCCCAAGCAAGGGGCCGGCCAAACTTAATCCTAAACCATATAGGATTGATCACAATCATTGATTGGTGACTGATTCAATCAAGAGAAAAGAAAAGGAAAAATAAAAAGGGAAAAGGAAAAACTCTTGGATGATTTTATTTTTGTAAAAGGTTTTTCCTTATTTGCCTTGGGCAAGTAATATAAAAGAAGGGTGAGGGGGCTTCATGAAACACAACTCTTATTCTCTTGCTTGGAGACCTCTTGGTGGCTGGCCCTCTCCTTTCTCCCTTTCCCTTTACTCTCTTCTCCTTGGTGGTGGTGGTGGCCGAATTCTAGAAGAAGAGGAAGGACTCTTTTGGGTGGTGTTCATCTTGGAGGATCGTCGCCCACACGACGTCCAAGGCGAGGCGAGGAATACGGCAGAAGATCTCGAGGTCATTAGCTTATAAAGAGAAGGTATAACTAGTAGTTTTCTTCCGCATCATACTAGTTATTTTCTTTGTAAGAATTCTAAATACAAGAGGCAATTAGATCTAGTTTTTCGAAATAGTTTTTCGAGTTTGTGTTTTCTTCTTTTTCGAATTTGTGATTTGATTGTTCTTTTTGGTTAACCTAGAGTTATTTAAGGAAATAAATATTAGCTTTCCTTAAAAGGCTTTGCCTAGGCGGTGGTGGTTGCTCCCATATCCAAGAAGGCCATGTGCCTCACCATGCAGTCCTGGAAGCCAATTTTAGAAATTAATATTTATGAAATTAATAACTTAGGTAGATTTGAATCAATAGTGTTAAGTTCTGCTTGCGATTCAAATCTAAACCATTAAGAACAGATAAGTTAAATTTGGAATCAATGATGTTAAGTTCCGTCTGTGATTCCTAATTTAACTTCTAAAGAACACAATAGGTTATTTAAGGAAAGGTTCGACACTTGTACAAAAATTTTTGTACAGTGGAACCAGTACGTTTTCCTAGGACTAACCAACAATTGGTATCAGAGCTAGGGTTTGCCTCTGTGTATTTTTAGAATTCAAATAGGCTATACACATGTCATACATAATTTAGGCAAGAAAATAGTAGGATGTGCTAACTCTTTGGTTGCAGGCTCCAACTATTATGGCTTATTGATATTATGTGTGATTGGACCCTTGGACATGTCTAGGGCATTATTTGTGTGCATGATTGTATGTATAAAATACAGCAGGAGCTGTATTATTTTTAGAATTTTATTTTTGTTCGATCTAGAATACATGTACATTCCCTCGTGGAATATAGGATCGATATATGTAAAATTCTATTTTTGTTGTAGATCAGATTCTTGTGAGGCGTGGTACTTTTGGAGCACCAGAGGCGCAGCGGAATAAAAAGCAAGATGGATGCGACAACTCGACCCGATGGCGGTGGCTAAAGATGACAACAGCTAGGGTTGGAGCATACTGAAGACAGTGATGGAAAATGTCATAATAGTTGGAAAATTAATTTCCATATTTATTGCTTTTATTTACTGTGATGTTTATATGCATGTGATGTATGCTAGGATAGTTTAAAATTCCTCATTTTAAATAACTAAGTGGGAGAGGGATTTATTTTAATAAATTCCACGGTCTCCATTACTGGTTTGTAAGTGATGCAAGCAAACTTGCGCGTTGACTCTGAGTGCCTTCCTCCATATCGGATGAGTTTGTTTGCAGATCACTAGATCAAACTTTCATTTAGGATGACTATAGGAAATTAATTAAGAGCGTGTGATCTTCCCCATCGGAAGGGGCACAATCTTATTAATGGACTTAGTGTCAAGTAATGGTATACACTTAGGCACGTCTAATAGTAACCTCCCCATCGGAGTCACTGCTATTATTTGTGTGACCGAAGGAAACCAACTATTAATTTTATTTATCAAAAAGTTAGGTTGACAAGATAATAAAATTAATGGGTTACATCCTCCTTTTACAAATGTTGAATTTGTATACGTCCACACTATCGTGGCATACAAAATTCACGGTGTTTTAAGGTGTTGGTTAATTGAAAATAGTATTGTTTGAGGAATCAATATTATTCTAAATTTAGAGTCCTGACCAAAGTTTTTTTGTGATTCTTAGGATGACTTTCAACCCACTAGTCATCATACTGAAAGAAAACAAACTTACTGGACCCAACTACATAGATTGGAAAAGAAACCTGAATATTGTCCTTACTGCTGAAAGCTATAAGTTTGTACTGACTGAGGCTTGCCCTGATGCACCTGGCGATGACTCTACCCCAGAGGAGATTGAGTATCATAAGAAATGGGTAAAAGCTGATGAGATGGCGCGGTGTTACATTTTGGCATCTATGTCAAATGTATTGCAACATCAGCATCAAGATTTACCAACAGCTTATGATATAATGAACAATCTCAAATAACTCTTTGGGCACCAGAGTCGGACTGCTAGGCAAGAGGCAATGAGAAAGCTAATGACAGCCACCATGTCTGAGGGGACACCCGTAAGGGATCATATCCTCAAAATGATGGCTTATCTGAATGAAATACAAGTCCTTGGAGGAGAAATCGATGGGGAAACCCAGGTCGATATAATTCTCCAAACGCTACCCAGAAGTTTTGACCAGTTCCGCCTAAACGTTGGCAGAACTTCTGACAGAACTACAAGCAGCAGAAGGTATATTTCATCAAAGTTCTCAGATTCACTATGCTGAAAATGGTTCTACTTCTAAGCCGAAAGGCAAGAAGAAGAAGAAACAAGTTTTTTCAGCGAAGAGAGTGAATAAACCTCAGGGACAAAAAGCTAGAATGAAGAAGCCGAAAGGCAAGTGCTTCATTTGCAAGCAAACAAGGCATTGGAAGGCGGACTGTCCTCGTAGGAATCAGAACAATAAAGGTATATCTCATACTCTAGTTGTTGAAACATGTTTAGCGGTGTTATCTACTAGTACCTGATGTGTAGATATAGGAGCCACTGATCATGTCTGCAATTCCTTGCAGGGGTTCCAGGAAACCCGACGACTAACTGAAGGAGAGATTACCGTCTACATGGCCAATGCTACTAAGGTGGCGGCTGTTGCAGTGGGAGACGTCTACTTATCTTTTAATAGGAATAGAAATTTGGTTTTAAGAAATTGTCTTTATGTACCCAATTTTAGAAAGAATTTAATTTCAGTTTCTAAACTGTATTTAGATGGATATTCAGTTTCTTTTAGTAACAATATGGTTATAAAGAGAAATAAGGTAATTATCTGTTCTTGTGCATTGGTAGGTAATTTATATACTTTAAATCCAATTTCTCCCACGAAGCAAAATATGGAAATTAATAATACATCTTCTAACTCTAATAAGAGAAAAGAACCTTCGGAAATGAACCAAACGCATCTTTAGCATCTAAGGCTTGGTCATATTAACTTAAGTAGGATTCAAAGGCTTGTAGCCGATGGACTCTTAGGTCCATTAGAGTTGGAAAACTTTCCAACATGTGAATCCTGCTTGGAGGGTAAAATGACCAAGAGACCTTTTAAGGCCAAGGGGTATAGAGCCAAAGAAGCGTTAGAACTGGTTCATTCTGATTTGTGTGGTCCTATGTCTGTCCAGGCTAGAGGTGGTTTTGAATATTTTGTCTCTTTTATAGACGATTATTCAAGATATGGATACATTTACCTGATGCGCCGCAAGTCTGAGTGCTTTGATAAGTTCAAAGAGTACAAGGCTGATGTGGAGAAACGTCTAGGTAAAAGTATCAAGACACTACGGTCTGATCGTGGTGGTGAATACCTCTTAGGAGAGTTTAGGAATTACTTATCAAAGGCCGGGATTCAATCCCAATTGTCCGCACCTGGTACACCCCAACAGAATGGTGTGGCATAACGAAGGAATAGGACTCTTATGGAGATGGTTAGATTGATGATGAGTTATTCAAAATTACCAAACTCATTTTGGGGATACGCTCTGGAAATAGCAGCGCACATTCTGAACTTAGTACCTTCTAAATCAGTATCTTCTACTCCCACAGAATTGTGGAATGGGCGGAAACCCAGTCTAAGACATATTCGGATTTGGGGTAGTCCAGCACATGTGCTGAAACCATATACTGATAAGTTAGAATCTCGTACAGAAGTTCGTGTGTTTGTGGGTTATCCCAAAGGAACGAAAGGTGGTTTATTTTATAGTCCTAAAGATCAGAAGGTCATTGTTAGCATCAATGCCCAGTTTTTAGAAGAAGACTATATAATGGATCGCAAGCCTAGTAGCAAAATTGTTCTAGAAGAACTTAGAGAGGACACGTCTACTTCAGTACCAACAGTACAAGATGAAGTACCACAAGAGACTGCAACATGTGTCACACATGATACACAACCACAGACGGTGCCTCGTCGTAGTGGGAGGGTTGTAAGGCAGCCTGAGAGATTCATGTTTTTGGGAGAGTCTTTGGACTTGATCTCGGGTAAACATGAACCTGATCCCCGGACATATGATGAAGCACTCCAAGATATAGATGCAGTATCTTGGCAAAAGGCAATGAATTCTGAAATAGAGTCTATGTACTCTAATAAGGTCTGGGAGCTAGTAGAACCACCTGATGGTGTAAAAGTCATTGGATGCAAGTGGATCTATAAAAGGAAAAGAGGGATAGATGGGATAGTAGAAACCTTCAAAGCAAGGCTTGTTGTGAAAGAGTATACTCAGAAAGAGGGAATCGACTATGAGGAAACTTTTTCACCGGTAGTCATGCTTAAGTCTATCCGGATACTCTTATCCATTACCGCTCATATGGATTATGAGATTTGGCAAATGGATGTTAAGACAGCTTTCCTTAATGGAAATCTTGAAGAAAACATCCATATGAAGCAACCAGAAGGATTCATTGAAAAGGGCAAAGAGCATCTAGTGTGTAAGCTTAATCGGTCCATTTATGGACTGAAGCAAGCTTCAAGATCATGGAACATCCGGTTTAATGAAGTAATCCAGTCATATGGGTTTATTCAGTGTCCGGATGAGTCTTGTGTATACAAGAAGTGTAACGGAAACGTGGTGGTATTTCTTGTACTATACGTAGATGATATTTTGTTAATTGGCAACAATGTCAAGGTATTATCGAACGTAAGGGTATGGTTGTCCAAACAATTTGATATGAAGGACTTAGGAGAATGTGCACACATTCTTGGGATCAAAGTTATAAGGGATCGCAAGAAAAGAATGTTGTGCCTATCCCAAGCTTTATATATAGATACAATTCTTGCTCGTTTTAGCATGCAAAACTCCAAGAAAGGTTTCTTACCTTTTAGGAATAGAGTAGCCTTATCTAAAGATATGTCCCCGAAGACATCAAAGGAGATTGAGGACATGAAGGCAGTTCCTTATGCTTTGGCTGTAGGAAGCCTTATGTATGCAATACTGTGTACGAGACCTGATATCTGTTTTGCCGTGGGCATGGTTAGCAGATATCAGAGTAACCCTGGACAAGGGCATTGGACTGTGGTAAAGCATATATTAAAGTACCTGAGAAGGACTAGAGATTATATGATAGTTTACCAAGCAAACGATTTGCTCCCTGTGGGTTACACGGATTCAGACTTCCAATCAGATAGGGACAATAGTAAGTCAAGATCAGGCTATGTGTTTACTCTAGGAGGTGGAGCTATTGCATGGAGGAATGTTAAGCAGAAATGCGTCTCGGACTCAACCATGGAAGTTGAGTGTGTGGCAGCCTCTGAGGCAGCTAAAGAAGATGTATGGCTCAGGAACTTTCTAATGGATTTAGATGTGATTCCTGGTTTGCCCAAGATCATCACAATTTATTGTGATAATAGCGGTGCAGTTGCAAACTCGAAGGAACCATGAGCTCATAAGGCAAGTAAATATATAAAGCGCAAGTACCACCTAATACGAGACATTGTCAAGCGAAGAGAAGTTGTCGTCACCAAGATTGCATCAGAAGAAAACCTAGCAGATCCTTTCACAAAGGCCCTTCCGGCGAAAGCTTTTGATCGGCATGTGGAGGGGATGGGAATCAGATGTAAGGCAACAGATATGGCAGCTTAGTCTTTTAGTATAAGTGGGAGATTGTTAGAGTGTATACTAAAAGTCTAGCTTTTGTAAACATTTATTTGTTGAAATAAAAGAATCACATTGGTCAATATCTGCATTTATTTGTTAAATATAATTGTTCAATTAATTTATATAGTAGATAACATGGAGTGTGGTGTCACACTCAGAAGATCATGTTATCGGTTCACTATAAATTATAAACAGTTGCTTGCGACTAAGATAGAAATGAACAAACTATCAGAATAGTCGTAGTGTAATTAAGTATTAGTTCATCTTAACTAATAAATTACACTGATACACTTTAAGTGTATTGAGTAGGATCATTTAGGTATGTTCTTTTTGTACAGACTTAGTAAAAGAACTAAACCTTAGTTATTATGGAAGTGTGTGCCCTTAATCCTAATATAATAACAAGTACATATATTTAATATTTATTTCTTTGACTTATCAAAGGGTGAGGTTTAGCTCGATAAATCAATATGCCCGATAAGTTGGGAAATGATATTACTTATAGTGTGTGTTGTTGATTATAGAAGGAATCTGTGTCCTAGTTATCTAGGTTGAGAATGTCCCCAAGAGAAGCTCATAAGGATTGCCATGTTAAACCCTACAGGTGGACCTAGTCCGACATGACAATGAAGTTGAGTGGTACTACTTTTGGAGCTAGATATTAATTAAGTGAGTTGTCAGTAACTTACTTAATTAGTGGGCTTTCGTAATCTTAAACACAGGGAGACTAACACACTCATGATAAGAAGGAGCCCATAATGTAATTTAGGATTGGTACGGTAGTGCGATAATAACTCTCTAGTGGAATGAGTTATTATCGATGAACTTGAGTTGTGTGTTCGGGGCGAGCACGGGATACTCAAGCTCATCGGAAGGCCAAAACCAATTTCCCCTCTAGGTCCCTGTCGTAGCCTCATTATAGCCTTAAATCCATCCAAATGTAAGGCTCTTCTTGGTGTCCAAGAAGGGGGTCGGACCATTGCTTGGTGACCAAGCAATGGTCGGCCACATCCTCTTATAGGGGTCGGCCCTATTGCTTGGTGATCAAGCTTGTAGGGGCCAGCCAAGATTAATTCAAATAGGAGGGGTGTTTTGAATTTTTAAAAATATTCTCTTTGTAGAAAACTATGAGTTTTAAAAGTGATATTTTAATTTTTAAAACTTTCCTTATTTGAATTAGGCCACATATTTTAATAGAGAGTTTTAAAAGTTTTAAAACTTTCCTTTTTTAACCATCCTCATGGTTTAAGAAAAAAGGGAGATAAGTTTTAAAATTAAAATTTTCTATCATCATGTTAAAAAAAAGAAAATTTTATAAGAGAGTTTTTAAATTTAAAACATGGTTTTAATTTTTAGAAACTTTCCTTTTTTAACTCCTACTTTAGGAAAGAGAGCTTGTAAAATTTTATAAGAGTTTTTTCTCTTGTAAATTTTTATAAAAAATTATTATTCCTTTCCTAAATATGGTGGCCGGCCACCTTGCTTGGTGCCCAAGCAAGGGGCCGGCCAAACTTAATCCTAACCCATATAGGATTGATCACAACCATTGATTGGTGATTGATTTAATCAAGAGGAAAGAAAAGGAAAAATAAAAAGGGAAAAGGAAAAACTCTTGGATGATTTTATTTTTTGTAAAAGATTTTTTCTTATTTGTCTTGGGCAAGTAATATAAAAGAAGGGGTGAGGGGGCTTCATGAAACACAACTCTTATTCTCTTGCTTGGAGACCTCTTGGTGGCCAGCCCTCTCCTTTCTCCCTTTCCCTTTGCTCTCTTCTCCTTGGTGGTGGTGGTGGCCGAATTCTAGAAGAAGAGGAAGGACTCTTTTGGGTGGTGTTCATCTTGGAGGATCGTCTCCCACACGACATCCAAGGTGAGGCGAGGAATACGACAGAAGATCTCGAGGTCATTAGCTTACAAAGAGAAGGTATAACTAGTAGTTTTCTTCCACATCATACTAGTTATTTTCTTTGTAAGAATTCTAAATACAGGAGGCAATTAGATCTAGTTTTTCAAAATAGTTTTTCGAGTTTATGTTTTCTTCTTTTTCGAATTTGTAATTCGATTGTTCTTTTTGATTAACCTAGAGTTATTTAAGGAAATAAATATTAGCTTTCCTTAAAAGGCTTTGCCTAGGCAGTGGTGGTTGCTCCCATATCCAAGAAGGCCATGTGCCTTGCCATGCAGTCCTGGAAGCTAATTTTGAAAATTAATATTTATGGAATTAATAACTTAGGTATATTTGAATCAATAGTGGTAAGTTCCACTTGCGATTCAAATCTAAACCATTAAGAATAGATAAGTTAAATTTGGAATCAATGATGTTAAGTTCCGTCTGCGATTCCTAATTTAACTTCTAAAGAACTCAATAGGTTATTTAAGGAAAGGTTCGACACTTGTACAAAAATTTTTGTACAGTGGAACCGGTACGCTTTCCTAGGACTAACCAACAATGGTATGGGTCCTTTAAGATTTGACTTTTCTGA
Organism: Zingiber officinale; assembly: GCF_018446385.1. NCBI lineage: Eukaryota > Viridiplantae > Streptophyta > Magnoliopsida > Zingiberales > Zingiberaceae > Zingiber > Zingiber officinale. Next base: position 39,195,347 of record NC_056005.1, on the reverse strand, counting down.
CTTTCATGCCTCTTTAGATTTGCTTCATGAGAAGCACAGTGCCCAACAACAAATGTTGGAGGGTCGCTTCAAATTGTTGGATGTCCAGTTCAACGAGGTACGTGATCATTTTTAGTTTACAAGGAATTTCCAAGGACAGATAGCTGAGTTTATTCAAGATTATGATACTGATCAGGCGAGAATGAGAGAGTTATAGAGTCCATGGGCATCAATAGACATTAGGTAGACACTCTTTACCACTACCATGAGTACCTTGGCCAGCCCCCTAGTATGCCTAGTTTCCCTTCCGACTAACATGGATGAGGTCCTCATTTTCCTCCACCTCCACCACCATATTAATTTCATCGAGACGATGAAAAGTTTAAGTTTGGGAGGGTATTTACACAGCTTAAGTCATTTTCATTTCTTTTCTTTACATCATCTTTTGCATTTTCATTTATTTTTCTTGAGTCATTTGTATTTCTTTTCTTTACATCTTCTGCATTTTCATTTATTTTGCTTGTATTTGTTTTACACAGCCTATCGGTGGTTCTCAAAGATTTGATTAAAATTTTAATTGGAATGGGTTTTGGACATCTATTACTGGGTCAAACCATCCTTATGAGATCTCTAGAGCTAAAGCTTCTCATATGGAAAATCCCATATTCAGATACCTACATCGTATTATGAGTAAAATTATTTTTAGTAGAGGGGATAGTGATGGGGTAGTTAGAAAGGTGGAACTTTACTCTCTTTGGGCTATGTTAAATAAAGTTAATTCTGATTCCGATCTCCATGTTTTTTTTTTTTTTTGCAAAATCTTGTGAGAGCTGAGAAAGCATCCTCGGGGTTGATTGTTTTTAGCAATTTGATCACCCAAATAGTTATAAATCTGGATTGTGAACTTGATGAGTCGGAAGTCATTCATGCCAACAACAAGATCAATATCGATACTTATCTTGCCATGAAGATGGTTTGCCAGGATGAGAATGGGTTTGCCTTTCCTAGAAAGGATGGTTTTCCGATACCTCTACCTTATCCCGAGCATGCCTCACTTTGCAACCCTGCTAATTTGATTATTACTGACACAACTCCCAAGTCTATTCACGCACTAGTAGGAGACACTAAGCCCCACCTTGAGCTCTTGTCATCTGGACATCCGCAACTGTCCAGACACACAGAACCTGCTAGGCATTCTTTTACCTATGGTATGGGTCCTTCAAGATTTGAGTTTTATGACTTTCATGCCTCTTTAGATTTGCTTCATGAGAAGCACAGTGCCCAACAACAAATGTTGGAGGGTTGCTTCAAATTATTGGATGACCAGTTCAAGGAGGTACGTGATCATTTTCAGTTTACAAGGAATTTCCAAGGCTAAGTAGCTGAGTTTATTCAGGATTATGATATTGATCAGGCAAGAATGAGAGAGTTATGGAGTCCATGGGCATCAATAGACATTAGGTAGACACTCTTTACCACTACCATGAGTACCTTGGCCAGACCCCTGGTATGCCTAGTTTCCCTTCCGGCTGACATGGACGAGGTCCTCATTTTCCTCCACTTCCACCACCATATTAATTTCATCGGGATGATGAAAAGTTTAAGTTTGGAAAGGTATTTACACAACCTAAGTCATTTTCATTCTTTTATTTACATCATCTTCTGCATTTTCATTTATTTTGCTTGAGTCATTTGCATTTCTTTTCTTTACATCTTCTCCATTTTCATTTGTTTTGCTTGTATTTGTTTTGCTTATTTTCATTTTTGTTTACTTTGATCATCGCTTCGACTGTCTTTTAAATTATTTTATGGGATATCGAGAACATCATTCCTCACATTACTGCTAACTTGTCTAATAACAAAATGGTTAGCAGGTTTATTTCTTAATTCATATTGTTATGGATATAGTGCTAGTATGTTTAGTGTACCTCTTTTCTCTATCTCTAGTAGCACGAAATGAGCTAAGTATTATATGAAGATAAGTTTGAGTTTTGCCTAATCTTAAGGATCTTACATTCACTTCACTTAAGCTTGGATATTGGATAACTTTGGATAGTCATGATTCATTTGAATTGTTTAGTTCTTTGATTTCCATGGTGATTTATTAGATTATATTTTGGTTACTGGATGACCTTAGATCATGTGAACTCATTTAGAAAAATCAAAATCCCAGAGTTTGCATTATACTTGCATTTGTGTTAGTGCTACACCTTTAAAGCACCCAAAAATCATATGAATAAGAGATAAAAAATAGTTATCATGAGTGAAAACTAACAATTTACTCCTTTGAGACCGATTTAGGTTACTAGGAAAATAAATGTTATGTTTCTCTTGATTCCGAGTAGTCCTTTAAGACCTTGTGTAGTCTAAGGAATATGAACCAAGTATGTGGCAGATAAGTGCCTAGTACTGAGAACATTGAGAACTCAATTGAATGATGACTTGACTAGGATAGGGATTGACACTTAAAAAGCTTGAGTCACTTATGCACTGAGTATAAGAACTTATACTTAGGTTACTCCACAATCATGCTCACCAATGAAACTATTTGATAGATTTAGGCTAGTGCACTAGGGATTATGATGTATTATTAGAGCACATGAATTTAGATTGCGGTATTTTGCTTGAGGATAAGCAAATGTTCAAGTCTAGGGATGTGATGCGCGTAGATTATACACTTTTATGCATGTTTTGACGCACATTCATGTACTTTACTTATGCTTGATCTATCTATGCATTTTTACATCTCTTGTCATGTTTTCAATATAATTACTCCTCTTTGTGAGAGATCTACTCTTTATGTGTTTTTCTGCTTACAAGAGTTACTTTTGGGGCAAAAATGGTGTTCGTAGATGATTCAAGGAACAACCAAAGATAGAAGACTCTGGTCATGTGATTCCACACGGTCGTGCCAAAGAACCAAAGAAGGAAAGGGGCATGACCGTGTGACTCCATGGTTGTGTAGCCTACCAGAAGAGAAGAAGAACATAGCTTGTGATTCCACATGGTCGTACAACCCATCCAGAGATCAAGTAAGACACGACCGTGTGAAACCACACAGCTGTGTCACCTGACTCATGGCCAAGAAGAAGTTGGTTGTGTGGATTCCACACGGCCATGGCACGGACCATGCGAGGCCCGTGCCCCACATTATATAAGGGGATCTCTTCCCATTTCAAGGGGAGGAAGGTTCTCCCTTTAGGAGATCCATCTTGGTGACAATCTACACTCTCCACGCTCTCTATTCGACAATCGAAAGACATTTCCATCATCACATCAACTCCATAAGCAAAGGATTAGATTCGAAGATCACTCGACACAACCGGATAAGAATTCTTCTCCCTTCCTCTTCTTGTTGGGTTTGGATGCTCTCAATCCTTATGTTTTTGGATCTTTTTTTCTAGCCATGTAGTAGATCTATTGTTCAAGGATTAAGGGAGTAATTGTGGTAAGGATCGATGTAAGAACTCATAAATATGTCAATTTCCTATCTAGATGGCATTATCATGCTTTGTATCTATTTGATCTTATGTCTATACATTGTGTTTGAGCTTAATTCTCATGTTTGATTGAATGGTTGTGTAGAATTATTGATCCCATAGGGGGAATGCCCTAGATTGTATGACCGAGAGACCCTAGTGATAGGGGTAACCCATTTCTGGACGTTTCAGGCATCACTTGAAGGGAGAAGTAATTTCCCCATAAGGAAGTAGGGAATTATACACAATTACTATCTTTATCTCTATAATTATTGAGTATGAGCGTGTTCTTGTGATTTATGACCGAGGGGCCCTAGTGACAGGGGTGGCCCATTACCGGACTCCCATTACTGGACTTCATAGGAATCATTTATATTCAATAGCAAGGGATATTGATCCAAATATTATGTTAACTTGACCACTACAGGGGAGAGTCAGTAATGAATCTAACTTCCTAAAAAAGCTTGTAAATTGAGAATAAGCAATTGGTTAACCATGATACATTGATAAACATCACAATAAAACTGAACCCCTATAACATTTCCCAAAGTAAGTTTCTTTCTCTCTTTCCTCTTCTCAATCTATTTCCCTTACTTAGAACGTAACTTTCAATTGTCAATTGTTTAGCTAATTCTCCGTGAGAGATCACTAGGGCTTATAACCAATCCCTATGGGTTTGACACCACCTTCTGTCCATATGAAATGGCATGGCTACCTTTCTGAGTCTTCAATTGGCCATGCAAAATGGCATGGTCCCTCTCCAATTTGACTCTGAAAGTTTGTTACAGCTTGTGCCCTAAGACTTGGGCACTCTAATCCTTTGCTTTCCTCACTAGGGGGGAGACATGGCTAGGTCATAGTCTTCTTTAAATGATCTTCTTTTGGGTCTTTTAAATCCTTTTCTGGTCCAAACTGCTCCTGAAAATGGAAAATAGACACTGAGTAGATCTCTAGATGCAAAATAGTAATTATATTAGAATTAACATGATAAAGGGTATAAAAACATATATCATAGGCATTGAATATAGAAAGATGTACGTTAAACAATACAAAATAACATATATAATCTATGGACATCATCATCCTCTTGAAACGGAGGGCAATTCCTTACAAGGGAAGCTAATTAGAGTTTGTGAGTTTTCCCATATTAATGTTAGGAAGTGATTTGCATAATCTAGCGATTATATGAATGGGGGGCCTTAGTGACAAAGGCTGCCCCTTTAACCAAACTTTCTAGGTTATCTCTTGTATTTAATATCATTAATCTACCATTAGAAAGTAAATAGAATAACTCTAGTAATTGTATGACTAAGGGGCCCTAGGGTAATCCTTTAATAGGACTTTCTAGAGTTACTTGTTTACTTAATGGCATTAGAACTTGGGTAAACTCTCCAGAGCGATCTTCACGGGGTTATGTCAAACTTTGGTTAGATGCCCTACAAGAATGTAAGCATGGAATTAGGTAGATGAGCAATGCATAGGGGCATTAACTAGAATAATAATGAAACTGGAATCTTAGGTTATCCCCAAATCCAACTTCATCATCTCCCTTCGTTTACTTGCGCTTACACTCTTTCCCTCTCTCTTCTCTCTCTCCACTGTCTACTCTCTCTGCTCTCTCTTTCCTCCTCTCTTTCTCTTCTCTAAATGTTTCTCTATCTTTCTCAAGTGCATGTGAACTAACTTTCGATTGTATAGATAATTCAACATGCAAAATCAACTAGTGCTTAGTCAACAATCCCTGTAGAATCGATGTTTTACTACTTAATAATAGAACCGTGCACTTGTAATTTCTCGACACCAAGTTTTTATTATCATTGTCGGGGGTTGTTTTGATTAATATTAGTTGATTAGCATATGAGTTACTCTAAACTTATTAATAGATTTTTCATTTACTTATTTATTTTTATTTCTATATTTTTCTTTTTTGCAATTTAAATTCTGCATTTCAATTTTTCTAATAACTCTATTTTTCTAAGATTCAGTAAGTACTAACTGTTGGACCGCGACGGCCAACTAGAAGGGAGGTTGAATAGCCTAAAAAATAATAACAAGAAACCTTGGTTACAATCGAGGAGGTTGTTAATCCAAGGAAGATGTTGCACTAGTATCTCCTTCAGGCGGAGAAGCCTTTTACAATGATGAAAGTACAAACAGAAAGAAGCTAAACTCTAAAAGAAGCACACAAGTGTTAGAATTACAATTCTTGAGTTGTTGTTAAGCTTCTGGACCAAGGCTGTATTTATAGTCTTGGTCGCGGCGCCCCGAAGTGTTCTGGGTACCCTAGGGGGATAAAACATTATCCCCAACGTATAGATCTCGGTTTGACCGAGATCTGGATAAACTTTTGGTCCGAGCACCCCGAAGGGTTCCGGGCGCTCCGGACAATTCCAGGCGCCCCGGTTGGGAAAGTCAATTCCATTGAATTTTTCAGCCCGGGTCTTCTGCTCCGGCTCCGTTCACCTCAGTCCGAGTCTTCCGCTCGCTTGGGTGATCTCTATCATTCGGAATAGGGCTCACCCGAACTCAACTTCCGATCTTCTCGAGCAGGCTTCCACTCCGGCTTCTCGTCCCTTGGAATCATCGCGTGCTTCCTTCTCGTCCGCCAGTGTACTCATCCACAGTCTTCGTCCCTCGGTCGCACCCCGTGCCGACCTTCTCGCTAGCTGCGTCTCTTGCTCCTCGAGAAGTCTTCTGCTCCAGCTTCTCGTCCCTCGGAACCACTGCACTTTCCTTCTCGTACATCGATGTACTCTTCCGCAGCGCCTCGTCCCTCGGACGCACCGCGTGCCATCCTTCACGCTAGTTGCATCTTCTTCTAGACTACCTGTGCCCTAAGCTCATGCACACTTAGACACAAGGTTAAAAATTGACAAGACCTAACTTAACTTGTTGATCACACCAAAACAACCTTGGGGTTCCAACAAACTCCCCCTTTTTGATGTGAGCAACCAAAGTTAAGCTAGAGTAAATAGACATAAAAAATAAACTAACTAATTTTACAATAAAGTGCAAAAAGATAGAAAATTTAAATTTTGGTCTACCTCCCCTGAGACTTATATTTTTCCTTCTCCCCCTTTGATCATATAAAAAAATGGAGTTCAAAGAAAAACTCTAAGGGAAAAAATTTGTAACTTTGAAAAATTTTGCAATAATTTCCAACAAAAAAAATGTTCTAAGTTAAGAGATTTCTAACTAAAACTTTAAGCAAGAAAATTTTCTAAGTACAGCTTTAAAAAAAATTCTGACTTAGGAAATTTTGCAAAAATATTTTTGAAAAATTTTTCTATGTAAAAATTTAATTAGAAATTTCTAATTTCAGAAGAACTTTTTAACTTATTTTTTCTAAGTAAAAGTTTTATGAAAAAATTCTAAGTAAAAAAAATATTTAAAAGACTTTTTAAAGTATTATTAAATTTCAACCTTAATGCTTTATCAGAAAGTTAATTAAACATTTTATTTCAATATTTTGGCTTCCAGATCGTGGCGAGGCACTAGGACTTCTTGGTTATTGGATCAACAACCACTTCCTTAGACAAAGCCTCATAAAGAAACTCACTATTTAATTTTTTCGCTAAAAGCGCTAAATCCGATTAAAATTTAGATTAAGTAAGACTTAGGAACCCAATATAGGTTCCAGCCAACTGGATTAACTAAGAATTTCTTAGGGATATATTTCTTTGAAATATTTCTAATTTGTCCCTTATAATATCTAAAATACCAATTTAAATTATTAAATTTTCTAACATTGGTATTAGATGAGCATGTATGGTTTTTTAAATTATTTACTTGTACTTTTAAATTATCATTTTCTACTTTTAATTTTTTATTTTCTAATTTAATTTTGTCGAATTCTTCTATTGGGCAAGATTTAGCTAATATTATTTTTAAATTCTTAATTTCTTTTTCTAATTTACAGGAATCCTTAGTTAACAATTTAATAAATTTAAATAGTCTATCGGGTGGAAGAGATCGTACTTGACTTACCTTGTCGATCTCGTTGTCCATTCCTCCCCATGAACTGCTGCTTTCTTCCGACGTAGCTCCCTCTTCATCGATGCTCTCGATGCTTATTTCGAAAGAGCTTGACTCGCAGTCGTCGTCTTGATGACTTGCCATTAGTGCAAGTCCGAAGAATGCTTCGACTTCCGATTCGGACGACGTATCGCCCCACGTCGCTTTTAATGCCTTGCATTTTTGGACAGGCTTCTTATTTTTATCTTTGTCCTTGTTCTTTAGCTTGAGGCAGTTGTCCTTGACGTGCCCTTCTTCATCGCAGTGCTAGCAATGGATGGTCCTTTTCTTTCTACCCTACAAATGGTTAGTTTTTCTAGACTTACAAAGATTCTTGAATCGTCTTACCATCATTACCATTTCCTCATCGTCGAGAGAAGACTCTGACTCAGGTTTGTCTCTCGATGCTTTGAGGGTGATGTTGTTCTTGGGCTCCTTCATACCTGCACATCTTGATTCGTGCACTTCAAATGTCAAGAATAATTCTTCCAATGTAGTTTTTTCTAAATCTTTCGAAATGTAAAAGGCATCTACTAATGATGCTCATTTTGTATTTCTAAGAAAAGAGTTTAGTGCGTACCTGAGCAAATCTCGATTACTTACCTTTTCTCTAAGATTCAAAATTCCGGTGATGATTTCTTTAATTCTCGAGTGTAGATGCGCAACTGTCTCATCTTCCCCAAGTTGCAGGCTGGTGAGCTGATTGCGAAGTAGATCCCGTCTAGTGAGCTTGGCTTCGGACGTTCCTTCATGCATCTCAAGGAATTTCTCCCAAAGTTCCTTTACGGAGTCGTAGTTGCTGATTCGGTTGACTTCTTGTGGCGGGAGAACGCTTAGCAGATGGTACTCTGCTTTGTCGTTTGCCACATAGTCGGCCTGCTCCTTTTTCATCCAGTGGTATTTCTCCTTTCCTTCTGGTGCTGTAAAATCGAATTCCATAATTAACATTAAATCAAAATCGGTTTTAAAAAATACCTGCATTCACTTTTTCCAGCAAGCGAATTCCCCTTCGAACTTCGGCGGGTAGATGCTTGGTCCGGCCATTATTTCGTTGCTTCGTTCGGCGGTTAGTCCTCCTGAAGCGCCTTGGCTCTGATACCACTTGTTGGACCGCGGTGGCCGGCTAGAAGTTGAATAGCCTAAAAAATAATAACAAGAAACCGTGGTTACAACCGGGGAGTTTGTTAATCCAAGGAAGATGTCGCACTAGTATCTCCTTCAGGCGGAGAAGCCTCTTACAATGATGAAAGCACAAAAGAAAGAAGCTAAACTCTAAAGAAGCACACAAGTGTTGGAATTACAATTCTTGAGTTGTTGTTATACTTTTGGACCAAGGTTGTATTTATAGTCTTAGTCGGAGTGCCCCGAAGTGTTCCGGATGCCCTGGGGGGGATAGAACTTTATTCCCAACACATAGATCTCGGTTTGACCGAGATCTAGATAAACTTTTGGTCCGAGCACCTAGAAGGGTTCCGGGCACCCCAGAATGGTCCGGGCACCGGGCGCCTCGGACTGTTCCGGGCGCCCTGGACTGTTCCGGGCGCCTCGGACTGTTCCGGGCGCCTCGGACTGTTCCGGGCGCCCTGGCTGGGAAAGTCAACCCCCATTGACTTTTTTAGTCCAGGTCTTCTGCTCTGACTCTGTTCGCCTCAGTCTGAGTCTTCCGCTCGCTTGGGTGATCTCTGCCATCCAGAATAGAGATCACCTGAACCCAACTTCCGGTCTTCTCGAGCAAGCTTTCGCTCCGGCTCGTCCCTCAGAATCGTCGTGTGCTTCCTTTTCATCCGCCAATGTACTCATCCATAGTCTTCATCCTTCGGTCGCACCCCGTGTCGACCTTCTCGCTAGCTGCGTCTCTTGCTCCTCGATCAGTCTTCCGCTCCGGCTTCTCGTCCCTCGAAACCACCGCACCTTCCTTCTCATACGTCGGTGTACTCTTCCGTAGCGTCTCATCCCTCGGACGCAACGCGTGTAGTCCTTCACGCTAGCTGTGTCTTCTGCTAGACTCCCTGTGCTCCTAAGCTCCTACACACTTAGACACAAGGTTAAAAACTAACAGGACCTAACTTAACTTGTTGATCACACCAAAACAACCTTGGGGTTCCAACACTAACATGTCAAGCGGTCCTTTAGGAGAATTCTTCACACCCATTTCTACAAGATTCAGATCTCTCATTATGCAACCTTAGATTGAAGCAAACAACTTCCAGCTAGATCCAGAATTAATTTGCATGATACAAAGTCACAAATTTGGAGGAGAAAATTTAGAAAACCCTTATGAATACTTGGAGATATTTCTTGGATATTGTAATATGGTGAATTATGAGGGAGTATCTATTGATGTTGTTTGGCTGATTCTATTTCCTTTCAGCATCAAAGATAAAGCCAGGACTTGGTTGTATTCTCTCCCTCCATAAAGCATAACAAGTTGGGAACCATTGGAGCAGTAATTTTTAAATTATTTTTTCCCTTCAAGTAGAATGTTGTACATGATGAATTGTATTATAAATTTTGCTAAGACAAATAGAGAATCACTATTTAAAGCATTGAACAAATTTAAAGGTTTATTAAGACAGTATCCTCATCATGAATTGGAAAGATGGATAACAATGCACATATTCTACATTGGGATTTCTTTCTTGCGTAAGAGATTTTTAGATTCAATTGCAGGAGGTTCTTTGATGAACAAAGGTATGGATGAAGTATATAGACTAATTGATCTAGTGATAACGAACCTCCAGGAATGGTCAAGTGAAAATTTAATGTCATCTTCCTTGAGAATTCCATAGAATGAGTGAGTCAAAAAGGAAAAAAAAGTGCAGTGCAAAATGTCTATGTTACCAAGCTAAGAACTTGCAAGAATATTAAAAAACTTTTAGAGAATGTTGGATATAGAAAGAAGGAGAATTACAGAAGAGAATCAGAGAATCTAGCCCCCACCTCTCCAGAAGAGATCTATAGGATGTTGGTACCGCTTCCTTAGCGGTTAATGCAGTCAAAGCTAGACAAGCAATTTGAACTTCAGCTGCTTAGTAAAAAGGGGATTGAGTATAGGAGACAGAAATCTACTCTAATGTAGCAACATAATGCATTTGAACAACTAATCCCTTTCCCATAAAAGCAAGTGGCAAATATGAGCAAAGACAAATTGAGCAAATTCTGTGATGATAATTTGGTTATAGATAAAATTATTGATTTAATTCAAGATAATGAATGTTCAGATGATGATAAATTATCCACTTGTAACTTTATTGGACTATTTAATGATGAAGATTTTTTTGATGAGGGGAGTCAGTTTAAAATTTCTGATGAAGTTGGCAATTCTTCATATGACAATATTAATGTTGGTATATTTTTTTATGTTTGCGATGATGAAGATGTTGTAAAAGGAAGTGTAGGGAACTATGTGGTGAAAGCAGTATCTCATGAATCACTTCCTATATTCCCATGACCACTTGATAGGATAGAAATTGCATAAAATAATCAAGTTGTAGATATAAGTGTAGAGACTCATGTAGAGATGGCAAAGCCCCAAGAATCACCACTTTTGGTTGAGCTACCCCCGAGCCAAAGCCAAAATCATCATTTGATTCAGAAGAAGTCTCATCCATTTGTTTAATACTTTTAAGTACACCTCAGCAATGCAAGGTTAGTATTCCTTATGATCTTTCAAAAAATTTCATAGAGGTACCTAAAATTGATTTTGTAGGATGTGATTCATTTTTTTCATTCTTGCTACATCAAATTTAATATGGTTCTAGTTCTATCTTATATATTATATTTGTCATAGGTGTGTTTTTCTTTTGGGTGTGCAGGATTTCCCAAGGCTAGAATTTGGAAGCTCACACTGAATCATCTCAAACCGCTAGAAAGAATCCATAAGGAGACAAAGATGGAGAGAGCGATGTTACACTACATTGACCCTATAACAATATCTCTCTTCATAATAATATGCATCATTGGAAGAAAAGTATGAAAGTATCTCACTTTAGCAAGATCATGATTTAGATGAACCTAAATAAGGAGTCAAGTTTAATGACCTTAAACAAGCGTTTCTTGGAAGACAACCTAAGTTTAATCTTGTTTTCATTTAATTTTTTAGTTACTTTGCTTTTTACACTACTCAAACCCTCTACTTAGCTTTTCTTGTCTATCGTTTTTATAGGATTCAAAGATTGGGAGGATTGGTACCATAAAATAGAGGGGTTAATGACTTAGACATTTGGCATACATCACTTGGTAACCTCTCTAAACTTCCCTCCATAATATATTTTATAATTATTGAAGACATTGAAAAGTTTAGATCTGGAGGATTTGTATATACTTTGGGTTGTTTGTTAGTTTAGTCATGTTTCTCTTTGCATAATAAAATCTTTTTCTAGCTTCCATCATATCATGTTTAGCTCTTGTCCATTAAACAATTTTATAGAAGCACCATGCATGCTTTATCCATTAAGAAAAATTTTGACGTGTTTAATATTAGTGCTATCATATAGATGCATTCTCTCATTTTTGGTGATTTATGTTTTCCTATCTAGTAGTAAAATTTTATAGAAGTGATGTTGAGTGATTTTTGTTTCACCATATGCCTACTTGATAGTTTGACCATTATAGTTCACTTTTGAATTATTTCCAAAAGGTTGATTTAGTACATCATAGCCATGATTTATTTTGTTAAACTAGTACGATGCAGACCATAGGTGACATTTTTCCAATATTTTAGTTACTAGATCATGCTTGATTTGTGATAACCCATTTAGAAAAATCAAAATTCCAAGTGAGAGGAAAAGAAAGGGAAAGAAAAGAGAAGAAAATATTTGAGATGGAATAAAAATGTTTGGGTGAAAGAAAATTGAAAATAAATTATTCTGAGTGACAATAATGGGATAGAAAATAGTTGTCATGGGTGAAATGATAATATGCCCCTCTGAAACTGAGTTAAGTTATTGGTAAAACATTTATCCATTTCTCTCAATACTGAGTATATCTTTGAGACTTTATATTAGGAAAAAGGGGACCAGTCTCGCATATGGCAAATAAGTGTCTAATGCCAGAAACTTTGGGAATACAATTGAATGACGACTTGACTTAAGGAGGAACTTGAAACCTTAGAAACAAACTATACACTATGCACGTAAGCTAGCTCGCTAGGCTTGGTGAAATTAATTTGATGCCTTCGTTTAAAGGTGATACCACTTGATAGGATTAGATGAACTTATTAAAGTTTGAGAGATATGAATTCACATGAATTCTTGATATTAATGTTTGCTTGAGGATAAACAAAGGTTCAGTCTAGAGGATTTTGATGTGTGTGAAGTATATATAGAGTTTTATTATGTTTTAACGCTATTTTGAATTGACTTTGCATGTATAAACTCCATGATATTCTACTTTTTTGCATCTTTATTATGATTCTCTACCCCTAGATACAACTTTCGTGTAATTTCTGATGACAGGAGTGAAGATTGGAACGAAACGGGGAGAAAAATAACCAAGCTAAGGAAGCCCTGTTCTACCACAAATGATCGTGCCACTAGGCATGGCTTGTGGCAGCTTCGATTACCCCACCAATGAGCATGGCTAGTGGTGGGCTCTACGTCCCCACCACGGGCTGTGCCTAGGGGTACGGGTCATACCCAACGACACAAGTCATGCCCGCCTCTGTCGCCATGCCACGGGCATCCTGTGCCCAATGATATAGGTTGTGGCATTTCAGATCCAGATTCTAAAGCGCGACCTGGGTGCCCGTGCCCAGTGGCACAAACTATGTCATGCGATTGTCTTTAACGCTTGTATAAGGGGACTCATCAAATTGGAGAGATCATCTTCGGTGGGGGGCTCCGCCCCCTTCCTTGGTGAATGGTTCTCCCCTCTTGTGGGAACCCTAGAGCTTTCATATTTGCCGATTCATCCACCTCTAGAGCAAGGAAGCATCCCAAGATGTCAGCAAACTCCTCGATAAGCATTCTTCTTCTCCTTTCTCAGATTTGGGGTTGTAAGTATGCTTTATTTTGTATCTTTAGTTTGCAAATTCTTAGTAATAGAGTAGATCTCCATATCTAAGAGTAGAAAGTAGTTATGATGTGATGTGGTGTATAAACTATGCATTTGGATATTTTCTTGTGCTATGATATGTTTATTGACATATTCTATGTGTGTTGTATCTTGTATGTGTTTAACAAAATATGTATGAGGATGACTCATGTAGATATAGAGTTTTGTTCACCAAGTAGAGTAGGTGCTTTGGATTGTATGAACCGAGAACCCTATGACAAAGGGTATCCTTACTCTCTACGGTATCCTCTTGAAATAGAGAGAAATTTCCTATAAGGGAAGCTAATTAGAGTTTGTGAGTTTTCTCATATTAATGTTAGGAAGTAATTTGCATAATCTAGTGATTATATGACTAGGGGGCCCTTAGTGACAAAGGCTAACCCTTTAATCGGACTTTCTAGGTTACGTCTTCTACTTAATATCATTAATCTACCATTAGGAAGTAAATATGATAACTTTAGCGATTGTATGACTGAGGGACCCTAGGGTAACCCTTTAACAAGACTTTCTAGAGCTACTTCTTTACTTAATGACATTAGAACACTACAAGAAAATTAGTCTATCATGACACACATAAATGTCCTTATAGCATATTTATGGTGACATTAACGTTTTGGTGACGTTTGCCAAAAACGCCCTATAAAGTGATGTCGTCTTAGACCCTCCTCAATTTCCTGACATTTTATAATGTCGTTATACAATATCAATGCTAACAGTAAAAGTGTCCTAATTTAAAGATATAACGACACTCTAAAATGTCAAGAAAAGTTTTTTTCTAAGGACATTTTCATATGTCGTGTTATCATCATAACAGTGATAAAACTAAATGTCACTAAAACTCATTCATTATGATATTTATATTTTTTATAAGGACAATAAAAAATGTCAGTAAAGATAATTTATAAAATCATTTTAAATGTCACCTTAACTAATCTATTATGACATTAACAAATGTCATTATAATAATTTATAAATATATTTAAAATGATCATTAATATTTATATATAATATATAACATGAATTCAATATTTGTACATCATCACAATCCATCCATCATTTAGAATAGAAAATAATCATAAAATATAATTTAAAGTGCAAATAGATAATCTAAATTCATCCAACAAATATTTGAGTCAAAGTTACAAATGCAAACTAACGACAAATTTTTTACATCCAAAACTAACAACACACTACACTCAAAATATTAAGTTTTAGAGCAGAGTCTTATAAAATAAAAACTAACTAGGCAGACCATCTTCAACCATCATATTGCTTCACAAAAATCCAAGTACCTATCACTTATAAATACAATGAATAAATTTGTATTAGTGAAATAAAACAATGAAGACAAAAAGTTAATAGAAATAATGATAAAGATTAAATATCATAACAAATGAGAAAATGTAAAATATCATTTCATATTCACCTAATAGTAATCTTCGTTTACTGTTAACTGCAAATACATTTCATATTTATTTGAAATTATAATTACATGATAAATATAAAAAATTAATAATATTTCAATGAAAAGTAGAAAATATACCAGATGATAAGGCCAAGATATCATTCCTCCAAGTGCATCCTCAAACTTCTGTAAAAATTCATAAGGTCTAATTAAACTCTCTTCTAGTTCCAGGACAACTTGTATTCTTACTTCACACCAATTTGGTCCTAGTGCTTGTCTCCCTACTATAGTATTTGGATCCATGCTATGGAGCACTCCTTTTGCCATAATTTTCATTGAATCAAATAAACTTTTGATCAAAACAGAACATCCAATCTATATAAAAGTGTAAAAGAGTTAAAAATTTAAAGAGTTTGAAGATATGTGAAACGCATAATAAAAAATGAAATTAAATAAACCTTACTCGTAAAGATGGATGATGAGGAACAGACATTTGTGGATTAGTATTTGGTGATGTGTGTTGATTACTATTGCAATTTGAAAAAGGACTCTGGTTTGATTGCTAAGAAATTTTAGCTTCTAACATTGCAATATGTTGGCCTTACTTTTTAATTTGCTCATCCATTTTTTCTAATTTTGTCTGTTGTTCCATCACTAGTGGATTGCATGTGCCATAACTAGGAACTTCTCCCAATAAATCAGATGGACTAACACCATCACCAAGCATACATACTCGACCAGGTCTATCTGGTCCCATGATTTGAGCAAATATATCATTCTGATTCACTGGATCATTAGAATCTTCAGGAAGTTGATTTGTTAATTCATTCATTGCAACCTTTATCAAAACATAACATGTTGATACTTATTAAATATATAATGATAATTAAAATAAATCATTTTTGCTACAATATAGTTGAAGAGTATAAAAATAGCTTACCAATCTTTCTGCTACAATATTACTTGAAGGACTTCCATTGGCATGAGTAAAGCAAGCCTGTAATAATTCAACTAGTGATGGAGGGTATCCCTTTTCTTTTTCCTGCAAATATTCAAGTTCATCTCAATCTAATAAACATGTGCCAAATTAGATAACTTTTTAAACAAGTCAATATTCACTTCTTTGTAAAATCATTGTGTTTTCACAATTAGATAACTTTTATATCTAAATTCAAGTTGTTACAGCATGTTATCCATGCATAGACTCACAATAGCTCTAGTTCTATACTATATAAACATGTGCCAAATTTTTATAGTAATTTCAATTTGGTAACTACAATAATTAAAATGCTTATTTGAGCTAGTTGGTCATGATATGCTTACTAAATTATCTATCTTTCTTTAGTAAAAAGTGACGAACGAATGCAATTATTATGCTTGAACATTCTAGTGGGGATACTAAAACTCGTATAGAATTATAATATGAATACCCAGTGAGTATAACCTTTGATGAATCCATCAATCGTCAAATGATCATAAGCAACCTCTCTTGAAACAAATATACCAATCTTACACCGCACACAAGGACATAAAATCATTCCATTTATGTTACCATTAGAAAATGCAAATTGTAAGAAAGACTCAACTCCATTTCTATACTCCTCAGTTTGTCTCGGTAAAACCATCCAACTCTTATCCATAACGATTCTAAAAAAAAATTATTAAAATCAATTTAACATTATGATAAATTGTTAAATTATAAAATGCATATATACTAAATTTAACATTCATAAATAAAGAACTAAGTTACAAGTGAAATTCAAGTATAAGAACTATAGACCACAAATATAGTTTAAATGAAATTTAAAGAGACATGGGATAAGGCTTTACAAATCAAGAATGAAACATCATCACTTAAGAGGATACAACAATATATGGTATCTCATAATTTACCTCACCTAAGAATAATACACAGTATAAAAGAAAAATATACAATACAAAAAAAAAAAGAAAGGTAACAAGGAAAGACCTTTAAAGCTTAAGCTTCTGGTGTCTTAGACTAAAACTTCCACTCGCCTCACAGCTTCCTTCTGTTCCTGCAATTGAGGTTTTAAAGTTCTCAGAATTCCCTAACGCTTGTTGATCAATGACAAGGAGAATGGTTTGGTTAATTTAAGGGTTTCCAGCTTTAGCCATATCAACAGAACAAATCAATGTTTGGAACTTTTTTTGAGTTGCTGAAGAAGATAGAAATGAGAAAAAGCTTTCAATCAAAAAGAAATGAAAGCAGTCATTAGTCAAAGCAACACTTCAGTAGGAGAGTCTTAGTGCAACGATAAAGTTGCTGCTATGTGAGTCTTCGGGTTTGAGTCACAGAAACAATCTCTTGCAAAGTGCAAGGTAAGGTTGCGTACAATTGACCCAATGTGGTCTGATCCTTTCCCGGAATCCTAGATTGGCGGGAGCTTTATGTATCGGACTGTCCTTTAGTCAAAGCAACACTTCTAATATGGGTTATAATGATAATTAAGCTAGCATATGAAATTACTAACTACTGATTTCCATGTGTAACGATCCAGAGAAATTAAGAGCTCAGATATCATTTTTTGAATTTTAAGCGTGGGTACCAATGTTGTAAGAATAAAGACACACAGACTTCATATAGCATAAATAGCACAGTGGATTTTAGTTAAATCTAGTGAAGAAAATACTCAGTCAATACATCTCTTCTATCATGACACAGAGATTATCCTCACAATGTCTGGCTAAAACTACAGGCATCTACCTAGATATTCAGAGATCTTCAAGGCATCTCACATTACAATTAACGCCCTAGACTAATGTAGGGAAATGTAATTTATTATTGATGTATAGAAACTTTTTCATTGCAAAAAGAATTCTCAAACTGTTGGCCTTCTATTATAATGAAGATATATGATTGACTGACAACCATGAAGCATGGAAGAACAATATCCGTGTTGAAGTCTAAAATGACATTTACCAATATATAGGGATCTCATATTGCACAATTGATGTCCTTAGTAAATTAAGATAGTACAATGTAAAAAGAGTTCTCACATTGTTTGGCCTTGTTATTAAAATAAAGATATATACAGATGACTGAAAAAAATAAATGCAGCAGAGGAACATAAAGACTAAAAGGTTATCTATTAACATAAAAAAATGAAATAATAATCAAACTGTAGATATGGAACCTGGATTAACTAAATTCCTATAAAATATTACAGAACAACTTACCCTTTCAGTTACCATGTTTTTAAGTTCTCGCCATTGTCCATATGCTTTTTGGCGAAGAGCATCAACATCCCTGAATTGTTGACGAAGAACTCTCAAAATTTGTTGTTCCTCATCATACTTCTTCTTGGCAACATTTGCATTTGCTTCAGTTCGCAGCACCTCAGTTCTAAGAGAATCCAATTCCTTCTTCAAAAGTTGCAGGCATAAAACAAGTTTTAAATCAAGATGAAAGGAAAACATTAAAAAGATTATGACAGTACAACAAAAGTACATTAAATCGTTCATCAATCTGTTCCTTTTGATCAAATGCCTCATCCATTTCAGTAATTGAGCCCATATTAGAAGTGAGTTGGTCTCGCTGTTGCCTTAACTGTTTAAGATCATGAATATATTTCTTTTCTTCTTTCAGTGGCATGGTTACATGCTGAAGATCAAATTCCATTGATTGTATCTGAACAAGAAAACATGTAACTAGATGAATAAAAGGAGGAACAAACAGTCAAAACACTTTTAGTTTGGCACTAACTGCAGCTCTTGTAGTTCTGTCTTCAGCTTTTTCATCTTCAAATTTCTTCCAGAATTCATTACATATCACCTGAGGATAAAATAGATCAATAAAAAAAAAACTAAAGAGAAACTAATCTAATGTCCTATCAGGATTCTCTGCCTCAAAAGTTAATTAGCATGGAACTGTATGTAACTAATACCTTCTTCTTTTCAATAGAAACTTTGATAGAATCCCTTCTTTGGGTTTTCTCATTTACTTCTGACTGTGCAGTTTGTATGCTTGTTGAAAGTTGATTGTCTTAGTTCCAATTATGACCATTTCAGAACCATGCATGGATTAAACAAACTCTAAGTAATCATTTAAAGATTACATGAAAACGACATAAAAATGTTTTGAAATTGCATCAGACACCTCTCCAAACTACAAGCAATGCAACAAGGAATTATTTGTATTGTTGGGGAATCAATCAGCCTTACTTTCATGGAGGTAGGGTTCGGATTGAAAAAATTAATAGTACACAAAAACAAAAGGTAACATGTAACAAAGAAATACCTTTAAAACTTCAAATTTCTTAAACCAAAACCTTCACTCACTGTGCTGTGGAGGAATCGTGGTGGAGACGAGCGATGGAGGTCGGCGGCAGCGGCGATAAGGATGTGTGAACGTGGGTGAGAGGAGCGATGACGACGAGAATGAGTTAGGGAGGAAAAAGGGTGAGGAGCAGCGATAGAGATGATGAGCGTGGGGGAGAGAAGTGGCGACTACAATAGCAGGTTAGAGAGG
This sequence comes from Zingiber officinale, assembly GCF_018446385.1. NCBI lineage: Eukaryota > Viridiplantae > Streptophyta > Magnoliopsida > Zingiberales > Zingiberaceae > Zingiber > Zingiber officinale. Next base: position 39,175,927 of record NC_056005.1, on the reverse strand, counting down.
AGAAAGGGAGAGGAGATAGTTGCGCTTGAGCGGATCTGAGCGGTGACGGTGAAAATTAGGGATTGCCCGTAAGAAGAAACAATCGGCGCTTGAGGGAACAGAAACCTCGATCAGGAAAAATCTATAACGCGGCTGTGGAAAAAAATACACGAATAGATTATACTTTAAGTATGTTATATGGTGACACTATTAAATTTTGTCACCATATATAATCTAAAATGATATTTTAATACTTAAAATAATCTCTTTTGATATATGTCATTATAAATTATTTATAATGACACTAAAAATTAAATGTCATAAAGAAAGTGTCATAATAGATCATATTTCTTGTAGTGGAACTTGGATAAACTCTCCAGAGTGATCTTTGTGGGGTTGTCTCAGACTTTGGTTAGATGCCCTACAAGAATGTAAGCATAGAGTTAGGTAGATGAATAATGCATAGGGACATTAACTAGTATCATAATGAAACCAAAAATCCTAGGTCATCCCCAAATCCAACTTCACTATCTCTCTTCATTCACTTGCGCTCACACTCTTTCCCTCTCTCTTTTCTCTCTCCACTGTCCGCTCTCTATCTGCTCTCTCTTTCCTCCTCTCTTTCTCTTCTCTAAATGTCTTTCTCTCTTTCTTAAGTTCCCATGAACTAACTTTCGATTGATAATTCAACATGTGAAATGAAATAGTGCTTAGTCAACAGTCCCTATGGGATCGATATTTTGTTATTGATGACAGAACCATGCACTTGTAGTTTCTCGACATCACTCCCCCTGAATCATAACCTTGATAGGGTCTATCTAGGTAATGGATTTGATCCTTGAGAACCTAATATTGGTTTGGTCCATTTTAGTTAAGTAAACATGTTTTAGGGACTTATACTTAGACTTGATTTCTAACATTTTAATAGAATAAAGATATATAAGATTTGTTAGTTGAGCTAGCTTTATATCCAAGACCAGATTTATTAAACATGGCTCGTTAAGATCCAAATATCATATTCAAATACTTGAAACCCAAGTTAAACTTTTTTAACATTTTCTTGAGTCCCTTTACTTGACTTCTCAAGATGGAATTTTCTTCTTCAAGTCTTGCAACTTGAGTTGAACTTCCATCTTGAACATGGTTAGTTGAGGGATTCAAGTTGACTTATTCCTTAAGGTGGTTTACTTTCTTAAGTAGTAAGTAAATCTGATCCTCAGATTTAGTTAACTTTTTAAACAAGCATTTAATTATTTTAAGCATTCTAATTTTGGAAGGAGAGATTACCTCATCTAGTCCTTCTAAAATGGATAGAGACCCATGGCTTCGCTCAGACTCGGAATTAAACTAGGACTTAGACTTGCACTCTTCGTTCCTTGCCATAAGTGCCAGGAGGCTTGACTACTTTGGTTCCTCCGCATCCCACTCTTCTGAAGACAATTCATACCAAGTAGCCTTGAACACTTTCTTTCTTCTTGAAGACTTGGGTTTTTCCTCCTTTAGGTTAGGGCACTCATGTTTGTAGTGACCCATTTGGTTTCACCTATAGCATGCTACTCCAATTTTGGTATGTTTGAGTTATTTTGCAAACTTTTCTTCATATCTCTTTTGGTGAATTTATTTTTAGTAAACATTCTTCAGACCATGTTTACTATCTCGTCTTCATTGTTTGAATCTAAGCCTGACTCACTTTTAGATTCTCATTTTGGTCAAAACTTAGACTTACCCTCCTTGCTTTTATTTTAACCTGCATACAAAGTTATACTCTTCTTGGTTTGACTGGAATTAGTCTGCTCATATAACTCTAATTCACATAATAACTTGTCTAATTTAATAATTGAAAGGTCCTTCGAAACATTATAGGCATCTACCTAGATGTCTATAGTGCATTTCGAGGGAAAGAGTTGTTGGAAATGTGAATGGAATAAAGATATGGAGACGAAGAGACTCTATTGTGCATGAGTTTAGTCCCACATTAGAAGTCTCTTGGCTTTATTGTTGGTTTAAATTATGACACATGCATTGACGTTGTAAACATATGCATGGGGAGAGACTCTCTCACGCGTGAGTGCGCAGGGGTGGGTGCAAATCCAGGGCCTGGATTGTACCGAACCAAGGTTGACTCGTGCGCGAGCACGACTTGTGCATGTCGAATGCCGGACCGGTTGAGGTAAAATTTACCCAAAAGAATGAACCAACATATAGCCACTTGAATCTTGCTCAAGGATGTAATGGAAGCATTAATGTGAAATTAATGCTGATTCCGTAACGTCTCGACATTAATGGCGGCATTAAACTCATTAATGGTGATTTCATAATGTCTCAGTATTAATAACGACATTAATCTCATTAATAATGATTCTGTAACATCTCGACATTAATGAAGACATTAAACTCATTAATGATGAAATTAAACTCAGTATTAAATGATCATAATTTGATCATTTATTACAGGCAAGATGAGAGCTCCTATATAAGGAGGCTGGATCTTGAGCAAAGAGAAGAAGAAAAAAGAACGAAAGCAAAGCGAAAGCAAGAGAATTCCTCCACCTTCGTTCCCTGATTCTTTTCTCTCAGTCGTGCATCCGCTCGGCTAAACTATTTGTGATAGCACTTAGGTGCATTCTCAGTTCGCCACGAACAACCAGTGCTTGGTTGCGTTCGTGGTCTTGTCGTTGTATCCTGGGAAACAGACGATCTGAGAAAACCTCGAAGCACAGCCGGAGGTGGGACGAATCTGTTTCAAGGAAACTGCGTCGATCGCAGGCCTCGGTCTGGTGCTCTGTTTGTCCGCTCGGTTGGACTCTTCATTTGCTGGGTCGGCCACTCGCCCTTCTGATCTGCCCGACTGGTCTCCCGCTCTGCCTGTCTATCCTTCAGTCTGCTCGGATGATCTGATTGCTCAGACTCTGAGGTCAGAAAAACCAGCCCCTGCTGGCAGCCTGAGATTATCTGCTCAGGTCATCTTAACTATGAGTTGAATTTAATTCGAGTATTTAGATTCAGCTAATTTCCTGTAAATCTCCTGCTACAGATTGTTTGGTGTCCAACAAGAGTTTAACGTGCACCTTATTACATCTCGATTTTCAAGTTGGTAGCCGATGAGGTGAAGCCCATTGAAGATGTCTTTTATTTTTATATGTAGTTGAGTCACGATTTCTCCATACAACATTTAATGTTAAATAATTGTTTTAAAAGAAGATCCCACTTTATTACCTTAGAATTATCGATTCCTTCATGCAAATTGACTAATCAATCCCAAAGTTCTTTGGAATTTTTAAAAGGCTCGACTCGATTGAGTTCTTCCTTTGTTAGACCACATTGGAGGGTATTGTTCATTGCCTTGTAGTTGACTTGGGTCTTCTTCATTTTAAGAGTCCACTTTTTTGGATCTAGTGATTCTCTATTTTGCTCGTGGTGTGTTGCCCTTTTTGATGTTAAACCACATATCGATGTTGGACTTTAGAAAACACTTCATCCTTCATTTCCAATAGCTAAAATTATCTTCGTTGAAGAGTGGTGAACAGATAGTGTTATAACCCTCTTGATGGTAACTTGACATTCTTACACAAGGATATAAACAACAAAAATTTCCAAAACTTTATCTTGGGATTAGTAAAGTAATAAAAAAATGTTGTAGAAAAAGAATGAAAGAAAACTTTTTCAAAGAATAAAGAGAAAATTTTTAAAGGCTCAAAAAATCATTAAGCTATTTCAAAGCAAATCGGTTCTGATACCAAATGTACAATTGTAGCAATCAAGAGAGGAGGGTGAATCTCAATCATTTAAGAACCTTTTCTTTGGCATCTTTGTAAAATTGAATTTGCAATGGAATAAAGTAAAAGCAAAAGACTCAAAGACATAGTCAGTTGTAATTGATTCGAAATCCAGCGACTACTACTCTAAGGCTCGCGATTCTTGATCACTTTCGAAGGGCAATCTAATTTAGTTCTTCTAAAGAAGTAGATTCATACAAGTATGAAAGAAGGATAGTAACATGCTACTATTCCCTATAAGTAAATGTAAGTATTGAAAAAGAATATACTAACAACAAAGGATTGATGCTTTAGCGTAGATTGTTAGAGGACCTTCTAATGTAGTAGTAGCAGAAGTAGTAACTTGCATGAGTAGTAGCAGAGACGAGAATAAGCACAAAGTGAATCATTTTTTTAGCTCAAGCCTCGAGGTCTTCTTTTATAGGCATTGTTCAGTCAACTAAAAAATCATTCCATTGACTAAACATTTTGGTCGACTGATCATCCTATCCATCGACTAAACTCCATGCTTTTTCTTGTTTGCTTTGATCTGATTCGTCCAATCCCATGATTTATATTGTTCGGTCAACCAATAAAACTTATCCGTCAATGAAATTGAAAGACTTTCCTTTTCTACGTGATTCGTTCTGATCGCCTACTCTTTCCTTATTTTGATCGGTCGACTAATCCAACTTATTAGTTGATGGAACAAGGTGTATACCATATTCACTATGCTTTAATATGATCTTTGCCATGCTAGCATGATTGGTTGATTAATCCCACTTATTAGTTGACTGAAAATAGTGTGTACCATATTTTCTAGACTTTGATCTGATCTATGTCAGGCTGGCTAGATCATTCGCTTGATCCCAACTATCTATCGACTGAACCTTTGATCAATTTCGGAACTTTATTTATCTGCAAACAAAACTTAGCACAAGCAATATATAATAATCCTGTAAAATAGAGTTTGATAGATATTAAATATGTATGAGTATGACAGTTAGGATTATCTTGATCTCAACTTAGAAGTCTTCGTTGGTTTCTTCAGTTGAATCAAGACCTAAGGTTTATCTCTACTATGACCTCACTGCACTCCCTCTAGGATCTTAGCTCAACTCACCTGCCAAATATCATATCATCCATACCTGTTTAGATTTTAACTGCTCAACATCAGATTGGCTTGTTAGGGATTCCTCTTGATTCAATATCGGGTCCTCTAGATCTATTGAATCCATCTACCATATGTAAGGTCCACTTGACCCATCTGGAGTTCCTATCTGGTTTCCACGATCTTCTGAAACTTTCCTTGTCTAGTGTCAAGTCTAGCAAACCTACTAGAACTTTACAAGTTGAGCATCATTCACATTTGATCAATTCAGCTTGAATCTTTGACAATATCAAAACATAAGTTCGATTATTGTGCTCCTACACTAACATGTTCATCAATAAAACTTTATTAACATACTAAATAAATAATTAAAATAATTTTATATTATTAAACTCAATAATCAATCAAATAAGATTAAAATATAAAAGTTTTAAATAATTAAATAAACTTGAATTGAGAACTTAATAATACTTAAATGAACTAATCTCAAGTCAAGCTTGAACCAAGCTCAAGCTCATAAAAAATAAATCTAGCTAAGCTTGAACAATCATTTCAATAACTTAATTTATTTTAGGCTTGGCTTGGTTTGGCTCAACTCAATTACCTTATTAAAAAAACTTGAACACCATAAAGGTTGGCTCAGCTTGACTTGTTTATAGCCCTACATAAGTTTGCTTGAAGCCTAATTTTTAACCAACTTGTTTAGAGATGTTCTAGTTACAGATGAGTCTCATTGAACTGGATCACTAAGTAACTGACCTATTGATTCAGTTCTAGGCCAAATCTTATCTGTGGTTTGTCATTGGAACAAAAGGCGATATTGCTTATCTCAAACGACCTAATATCATTGGCCCCATGATAAGATACAGATAGATAAATTATAAAAAATATTTTGTATCGATTGAAAATTGATTCCAAAAGTTATTTAAATAACCACTTATGTAGAGACTAACTACGCAATCTGTAGCGGCGGCATGTGATTTGTCATGAGCTGTATATGAAACATGCATGAAAAGAAATGAAGTATAGATTAATGTAGGTTACACTAAATTGGCATTTAAACATGCAAGATTATCCCCAAGTGTAGAATGACTTCGTGGAGGTGATGGATTTTAAGTATTTTGAATTAATAGTTAAATTTGACAAGTTCATAAATTAGTTGAAAAAGGCAAACATACAGTCCTATTTGGAATCCATCATCTTAACTTAAAATTGACTCAATGAGGACTAAATATGAGTTTATTTTGTTCAAGAATATTATTGGACACTCATCCTACCCGAGTTTCATGTTGTTCAGAACCTCAGTCCACTTGGTCAATTTATAATTATTTTTTTAATCGGTATCTAGTTATAGTTATTGTGAGTTAATTAATTTTAAAATGGATGGTCTGATCTCATATTTTGCTCACCAAGTAAACTCAAGAAGTTGGTAGATCTGGATGTGGTGGCCTAACATCATCAGTAGTTCAATCATCGTAAGTGTGCACTGTATGGAGATTGAACCCTGATTGTTTAGGAATGCACTTTGTCTCTTTCCATTGCACCAAGCCTAGGAGCAATGGTATGTATAAGTATTTTTTTACAAGGTATCTAGATTTTATAATCCGACTAATCTTGGTGTAGATAGTCTGATCCCATATCTTGTGCACCAAGTAAATTCAAGAAGTGCAGCAGCTCCAGACGTGACACTCATGTGTCATTATTAATTCAATCGTTGTAAGTGCATCTTGTGTGGGAATTGAACCCTCACTACTTGGGAGAGATGTTCTACATCTTGCCACCATAGCATGCCCTGGGGCAATGATCTTGTATCAAGATCTTATGGTCTGGCTCCATATTCCATCCGTTAAGTAAATTCAGAAAGCGCTATGGATCCTGACGTGACGGTCCAAATTCACCAGTAATTCAATCACCGTAAGTATACCCTATGTGAGAATTAAATCCTCATTATTTTAAAAATACACTATGTTTTTACCATCACACTGGCCATGGTCTTTATAGTTGTGATATATGAGGGTGGTGTTAGTTAGAGCCCTAGAGTCAATCATTTGATGATTGTATGGACTCATTGTATCATATTCTTGTATATTAATAAAGGCATTTGTTTGGTTATTATACTTATTTGTATTAGTGCCAAATAGACTAAGTATAATAGCGTCCTTGAGTAGAAGGTTCATACTTATATCAATCGATTAGTTGAATCGATAGTGAGATGATATAGGGAACACTACTCTAAATCATTCCTAGTCGAGTATTAACATTTAGGGACAATGTTAATACAATAAGACTAGCATGTAGGTCAGCTCGATGACTTGATCTCACAGGTCATGGATATAGAGATATCAAGCTGACACATGGGTATGCATTAGAGAATGTATACTGAATGACCCGTCATGAGAAAGTATCATGGATCGTTATATGAGTGTCATATACTTTCTCATGTGGCTATTAGTATGACTATTAGTCCTTTGACCTGAAGTCACCATGGATCCCTACATAAGGAGTTATGTACTTTGGTTTCGTCAAACGTCACCCGTAACTGGGTGGACTATAAAGGCGATTACTGGGTATATAACGAATTATGCAGAGGGATGTGAGTGATGTAGATGGGATCTATCCCTCCTATATGACGGGAGCGACATCGGTATTCTTGATAGAGTTAGACCACGAAGTGCATGGCCATGCCCAAATGAGTCAACATGAGATGTTGAGCTCATTTGATCGAGTGAGTCTACTTGGAGTTCAAGATTTAGATTGATTAGATGATGACACGGTCTATGCCTCACATTGATCAATCTAAATGTCAAGGATAGAAGGGCACTTGTCATATATTGTGAGGAGTCATAATTAGTAGTCACAAGGTGATGTCGGATTTCGACATTCTTGTAACTTGGGTAGTAATGATGTGTTGCTAGATACCGCTCATTACTTATGCTCCTAAATGGGTTTAGGGCATTGCCAACGTTACAAGAACCTATAGGGTCACACACTTAGGACAATTAGATGGAAATTAGGTTCATATGATGAACCAAGAGGACTAGATTCATTTGATGGATCCAATTGGATTAAGAGTAATCCAAATTGGGCTAATTGAGTTAGACTCAAGATGATTCAAGTATTCAATGAGTCTAATTTAGATTATGACTTATTAAATCAATTTAATTTAATGAATTAGATTCATTATATTAAGTTGGCTTGAATCAAATGGTTGGATTAGATCAACCATGGTAGAGATTGGGTCAAGTTTGACTTGACTTGAGAAGGAAGACCAAAGGTCAATTTTGACTTGACCTTTTGCCACCTCATTGGTGAGTTGGCATTAGGTGGACCAATGATGATGTTCCACATCATCATGGTGTGCCACCTCATGGGAGTTACAACTCTTTAATGGCTCCACATTAATTGCACTTAATGTGGAAATGGGAGTTACACATGAGAAGGTGGCCGGCCACTTGAATGAGGAGAATAATTTTCATTTTTGAAAATTATTCCATCATTCATTCCTTCTTCTTTCTCCTAGAGTTCTTCTTGCTCTCTCCCTCTCCTCCTTCCTTGGCCGAACCACATAGGTGCTAGCACACCTTGGTTTTTGGTCACCTCCATCTAGTGTGTCCGTGTGGATACTTCTAGAGGACCGTACGCTTGACGGTCTTGAGATACAGCACCATTTGGACGAGCGGGATTCGCGTGGGGCACGCATCAAGGGTAAAGATCTTCTTCATGTAGATCTAGTTTTTTTTTTTTTTGTAACTCGTACTCGTATGTTTTTCGAATTTTTCCTTGCACGGATCCGTTGGCCTTGGGTGATTCGGGGTTTCCGCGACGCGAAAAGCGGTTTTCGCGGCCCGATGAACCCAACTGTGGTATCAGAGCCACGTGCAAGGCTTGTACGAGTTTGTTTTTGGTTTTATGAAAACTAAAAGTTTCTGTAATTTTCTGTAAAATTATGATTTTATAGTTTTTATGGGTAATATTTCCGTAGAAGCGAAGCACAAGTGTCTCGGCACTTGTAGGCTTCGGCTACCGGAAAGATTTTTCCAAAACGGCTTCGTTTTGCCCCAAATCCGTTTGGGACAGCGGGCTTGGGTGCCATTAGATCGCAAAGGAGCAACTCACGATGGTTATATCGTGGGTAGGGGTACTGCCCCTAACCCCGCAAGGGGATTTGCTCCGTGATTGCACCCGAAATCGCTAAAAACGAACCCGCCGGGAAGATTTTTCCGAAACGGCAATGTCTCGGCCCAAATCATTTTGGGACAGCGGGTTTAGGCGCTGTTGGATCGCAAAGGAACCCTCGCGATGGTTAGATCGCGGGTAGGGGCGCTGCCCCTGGGCCCCGCAAGGAGATCCGTTCCGCGATTGCGCCCGAAACTGCTAAACGGGACCGCCGGGAAATTTTACTCGTAAAAATTATAAAAATTAATTTTAAAATTATAGAAAATTATGAAAATATATAATTTTGAATTATATATTAATTTTGTGATAGTCATGGCCCAAAAAAAACCCAATATGATTGGTTGTGTTGTAATTCATAATACGGCTTGCGTGCCGTTATGTGTTTGCGCGTGTTGTATGTTTTTATTTATTCGCGACCTGTGCGTCGTGCCTTCTCTTATATTCTTGTTGTAAATTAGATTTAGACTCGAATGTAACTCGAGTTTCAAATTGTAATGTACAAATTGGAGCGGTGGAGGGTCCACACGAGACGGAGTTCCAAGGTGGGCACGAGCAACATAAGATGGTCAAAGGGAGGAGCTTGGAGAAGCTGTTGACCCTAGGTTGACCATTCGATCTTCTCATTGGCTTGAGAAGATCGTAGTAGGGCCATGACTAAATCACAAATAGATTAATTAGTTAATTGCTTATGTATATGATGCATGTTTAATAAGTAATTAATTAATTAGTGCCTTACGATTAGATTAGATCTAAGTTGTGCACATGATGCACCCTTGCGATTAGATTAGATCTAAGTCATGCACAAGATGCATCCTTTTCGATTAGATTAGATCTTGATCGAACCAACTCTAAATGCCTAACCGTGTCGTGATACCTATCACTACCTCGATCACATGTATTGTTGAATCTGCCAAAGCAGAGCAATACATATTATCTTGGTAGGGTATGGAGGGACAATCTTGGTCCCGCCTATCAACGCATGGGTGAATATAAACTCAATTAGATTGAGTATTCCTAGTTACTCGGTTGGATCGAGTCAACTATAGGCATTCTTCCAATGGTTGGAAAGGTAGGACAAAATCACGTTTATATTAATTCTCGGGCATATTAGCCAAAGCTAACTCGAGTTTTAATATAAATGCGGATTTTATTCTATAAACAAGAGTTGCATAGAGATGTAATTGGTAATTGTTTCCTACCGATCATACTAAGCCTTGGGCGTATTAGCCAAAGCTAACTCAAGGGTTAGTATGATGTGGATCTTGTCCCACAAGAATTATAGAATTCAGTGGGAGCATCATTTAATTAAAGGCCTAATTAAATGATTTTAAAAGAATATGATATTTATTTCTGCAAATTTTCTGTTGTAGATAACCATGACGTCGAACACGAATTCCTTCTCCCTACGATCTGTCCTAGAGAAGGACAAGCTCAACGGAGCGAATTTCCTGGACTGGTACAGGAACTTGAGAATAGTTCTCACCCAAGAACGTAAACTGTACGTTCTGGAGCAGCCCATTCCGGAGGCTCCTCCTGCCAATGCCCCGCGAGCAGACAAAGATGCTTACAAGAAGCATCAAGACGACGCATTAGATGTGTCTTGTCTAATGCTCGCGACCATGAACTCTGAGCTTCAGAAGCAACACGAGTTGATGGGCGCTTACGATATGGTTGAGCATCTTCGCCAACTATATCAGGGACAAGCGAGGCATGAGAGATTTGAGATCTCTAAGGCACTGTTTCAGTGCAAGATGTCAGACGGGGCTCCTGTAGGTCCTTATGTACTCAAGATGATTGGGTACATAGAGAACCTAAAGAGGCTGGGGTTCCCACTTGGCCAAGAGCTGGCCACTGACTTGATCTTGCAGTCCTTGCCGAATAGCTATAGTCAATTCGTTCTCAACTATAACATGAACGAGATTGACAAGCCACTGCCCGAGCTACTTAGTATGTTACGAACTACTGAGATTAACCTTAAGAAGGTTAAGCCCATTCTGATGGTCCAGAAGCACAAGGGCAAGGGCAAGCCCAAAGGTAAGGGAAAGTCCCAAACCAAGGGCAAAGGCAAGGCACTGAAGCCTAAAGGAGGGGTCGCCAAGGATGCTACCTGCTTCCACTGCGGTCAGACCAGGCACTGGAAGAGGAACTGTAAGGTATACTTGGAGGATCTTAAGAAGAAGCGAAGTGAGACTTCCACTTCAGGTATATATGTTATAGAAGTCAATCTATCTATTTGTACATCATGGGTATTAGATACTGGATGTGCTTCTCACATTTGTACTGATGTGCAGGCGCTGAGAAATAGCAGAGCATTGGCGAGGTGGACCTACGAGTAGGCAATAGAGTACGGGTTGCTGCTGTTGCTGTAGGAACTTATCAGCTATCTCTGCCCTCTGGGCTTGTACTAAATTTAGATGATTGTTATTATGTGCCTGCTCTTACTAAGAACATAGTTTCAGTTTCTTGTTTAGACAAGAAAGGATACTCTTTTATAATAAAAGACAAATGTTGTTCTGTTTATTTAAAAGATATGTTCTATTGTAGTGCACCACTAATAAACGGACTCTATATTCTAGACCTTGAGAGCCCTATCTATAACATTAGTACCAAGAGGTTTAAGTCAAATGACATGAACCAAACTTATCTCTGGCACTGTCGCTTAGGTCATATAAATGACAAGCGCTTATCCCAACTCCATAAGGATGGTTTGCTGGACTCATTTGATTTTGAATCATATGAGATATGCGAGTCATGCCTACGAGGCAAGATGACCAAGACTCCCTTTAGTGGGCACAGCGAGAGAGCGACTGATTTGTTAGGACTCATACATAGTGATGTATGTGGCCCTTTCAATGTTGCTGCTAGAGGCGGTTATAGATACTTCATCACATTTACTGATTACTTCAGTAGATATGGTTATGTGTACTTGATGACACATAAGTCCGAATCCTTTGAAAAGTTCAAAGAATTCAAGAATGAAGTACAGAACCAGCTTGGCAAGAGTATTAAAATACTTCAATCAGATCGAAGTGGTGAATACTTAAGCCATGAGTTCCGTGACTACTTAGCTGAGTGTGGGATTTTATCTCAACTCACTCCTCCTGGAACACCATAGTGGAATGGTGTATCCGAAAGGAGAAATCGTACCTTATTAGATATGGTACGATCTATGATGAGTCACACAGATCTTCTGACATATCTATGGGGATATGCTCTAGACACGGCAGCTTTCATTCTCAACCGAGTTCCATCCAAGGTCGTGATAAAGACACCATATAAGATATGGACTGGGAGAGATGCCCAGGTGTCTTTCATGAGGATTTGGGGCTGTGAGGCTTACGTACGACGTCAAGTCTCAGACAAATTAGGACCCAAATCCGACAAGTGTTATTTCATCGGATATCCCAAGGAAACTAAGGGATATTACTTCTACATTCCCAGTCAGCACAAGGTAGTTGTGGCAAAGACTGGGGTCTTTCTAGAAAGGGACTTTGTTTCTAGAAAGACTAGTGGGAGCGCGTTCGATCTTGAAGAAGTTCAAGATGCGAACAATAGCAATGATGCCTCGATGGAAATTGAACTGGAACCACAAAGTGTTGTGGATGATGTTGTTCCACAAGGAGTTGAGGAACAACAACCGGTTCAAGTAGACATACCTCTTCGCAGATCTGATAGGGTACGTCGTCAGCCTAAGAGATACTCATTTCTCTTGTCTAACCATGATGACATTGTGCTCATAGAGGATGAGTCTACCACCTATCAGGAAGCTGTGATGAGACCAGATTCCGAGAAATGGCTAGAGGCCATGAGATCCGAGATGGAATCCATGTACACCAACCAAGTATGGACTTTGGTTGATCCACCTGAAGGGGTAAAACCCATTGGGTGCAAGTGGGTCTTTAAGAGAAAGACTGACATGGATGGACTTATCTATAAGGGTCGCTTGGTAGCTAAAGGTTTCAAGCAAATTCATGGTATTGACTATGATGAAACCTTTTCTCCAGTAGCGATGTTTAAGTCCATTCGGATCATGCTTGCTATTGCAGCCTACCATGACTATGAGATATGGTAGATGGATGTCAAAACCGCGTTTCTGAATGGAAACCTACTAGAGGATGTGTACATGACACAACCTGAGGGTTTTGTCGATCCACAGCATACTAGCAGAGTATGCAAGCTGCATAGGTCCATTTATGGACTAAAGCAAGCTTCTCGGAGCTGGAATCTTCGATTCGATGATGCAATCAAACAGTTTGGTTTCATCAAGAACGAAGATGAACCTTGTGTCTACAAGAAGGTTGTAGGAGACATAGTTGTCTTCCTCATATTGTATGCGGATGACATACTACTCATTGGGAAGGACATCCCTATGCTTCAGTCTTTCAAGACCTAGCTAGGGAGTTGCTTCTCAATGAAGGACTTAGGTGAGACATCCCGTATTCTAGGGATACAGATCTATAGAGATAGATCTAAGAGATTGTTTGGCCTAAGTCAGAGTACATACATTGACAAGGTACTCCTTCGGTTTGTCATGCAGAACTCCAAGAAGGGATTTCTGCCGATGTCACATGGCGTGAGTCTTTCGAAGACTCAAAGTCCCTCTTCTAGAGAGGAGAGAGACCGCATGGATCAGATTCCTTATGCCTCAGCCATAGGATCGATCATGTACGTCATGCTATGTACTCGACCTGATGTCTCGTATGCTTTGAGCATGACGAGTAGATACCAATCAGATCCAGGTGAAAGTCACTGGATAGCGGTCAAGAATATTCTTAAGTACTTAAGAAGGACTAAAGAATATTTCTTGATATATGGAGGCAATGATGAGCTAGCTGTAAAGGGTTACAGTGATGCTAGCTTCAAGACCGACCAGGATGACTATAGATCGCAGTCGGGGTTCGTATTTTGCATTAATGGTGGCGCTGTCAGCTGGAAGAGTTCGAAATAGAAGCCGAGTACATTGCTGCATCAGAGGCAGCAAAGGAGGCAGTTTGGATCCGCAAGTTCATCACTGAACTTGGGGTGGTTCCTAGCATTGCTGACCCCATTGAGCTATATTGTGACAACAATGGAGCTATAGCACAGGCAAAGGAACCTCGCAAACACCAGCGGACCAAGCACATACTACGGCGCTTCCATCTCATTCGAGAGATTATCGATAGATGAGATGTGAAGATTTGCAGAGTACCTACAGAGGCTAACATCGCAGATCCCTTAACCAAGGCTTTGGCACAGAGAAAGCATGATGGTCACACTAGGTCATTAGGCCATAGAGCCTATACTGATTGGCACTAGTGCTAGTGGGAGATTGTTAGTTAGAGCCCTAGAGCCAATCATTTGATGATTGTATGGACTCAGTGTATCATATTCTTGTATATTAATAAAGGCATTTGTTTGGTTATTATACTTATTTGTATTAGTGCCAAATAGACTAAGTATAATAGCGTCCTTGAGTAGAAGGTTCATACCTATATCAATCGATTAGTTGAATCGATCGTGAGATGATATAGGAAACACTACTCTAAATCATTCCTAGTCGAGTATTAACATTCAGGGACAATGTTAATACAATAAGACTAGCATGTAGGTCAGCTCGATGACTTGATCTCACAAGTCATGGATATAGAGATATCAAGCTGACACATGGGTATGCATTAGAGAATGTATACCGAATGACCCGCCATGAGAAAGTATCATGGATCGTTATATGAGTGTCATATACTTTCTCATGTGGCTATTAGTATGACTATTAGTCCTTTAACCTGAAGTCACCATGGATCCCTACATAAGGAGTTATGTACTTTGGTTTCGTCAAACGTCACCCGTAACTGGGTGGACTATAAAGGCGATTACTGGGTATATAACGAATTATGCAGAGGGATGTGAGTGATGTAGATGAGATCTATCCCTCCTATATGACGGGAGCGACATCGGTATTCTTGATAGAGTTAGACCACGAAGTGCATGGCCATGCCCAAATGAGTCAACATGAGATGTTGAGCTCATTTGATCGAGTGAGTCTACTTGGAGTTCAAGATTTAGATTGATTAGAGGATGACACGGTCTATGCCTCATATTGATCAATCTAGATGTCAAGGATAGAAGGGCACTTGTCATATATTGTGAGGAGTCACAATTAGTAGTCACAAGGTGATGTTGGATTTCGACATTCTTGTAACTTGGGTAGTAATGATGTGTTGCTAGATACCGCTCATTACTTATGCTCCTAAATGGGTTTAGGGCATTGCCAACGTTACAAGAACCTATAGGGTCACACACTTAGGACAATTAGATGGAGATTAGGTTCATATGATGAACCAAGAGGACTAGATTCATTTGATGGATCCAATTGGATTAAGAGTAATCCAAATTGGGTTAATTGAGTTAGACTCAAGATGATTCAAGTATTCAATGAGTCTAATTTAGATTATGACTTATTAAATCAATTTAATTTAATGAATTAGATTCATTATATTAAGTTGCTTGAATCAAATGGTTGGATTAGATCAACCATGGTAGAGATTGGGTCAAGTTTGACTTGACTTGAGAAGGAAGACCAAAGGTCAATTTTGACTTGACCTTTTGCCACCTCATTGGTGAGTTGGCATTAGGTGGACCAATGATGATGTTCCACATCATCATGGTGTGCTACCTCATGGGAGTTACAACTCTTTAATGGCTCCACATTAATTGCACTTAATGTGAAAATGGGAGTTACACATGAGAAGGTGGCCGGCCACTTGAATGAGGAGAATAATTTTCATTTTGAAAATTATTCCATCATTCATTCCTTCTTCTTTCTCCTAAAGTTCTTCTTGCTCTCTCCCTCTCCTCCTTCCTTGGCCGAACCACATAGGTGCTAGCACACCTTGGTTTTTGGTCACCTCCATCTAGTGTGTCCGTGTGGATACTTCTATAGGACCGTACGCTTAACAGTCTTGAGATCCGGCACCATTTGGACGAGCGGGATTCGCGTGGGGCGCGCATCAAGGGTAAAGATCTTCTTCATGTAGATCTAGTTTTTTTTTTTTTTGTAACTCGTACTCGTATATTTTTCGAATTTTTCCTTGCACGGATCCGTTGGCCTTGGATGATTCAGGATTTCCGCGACGCGAAAAGTGATTTTCGCGGTCCGATGAACCCAACAGGTGGAACTAATGTCTACTGCCAACAAACCAGCAACATGCATGTCAACTATGTTTTGGAAAACGAAATGAGACTATAACCATAAAAGAGCAGTCCCAATAATCATACAAGTCAACAACTATGCTGAATGGGAGTGGTGGAAAACACTCAGTATAACCACTTTTAACTTTTACCCACTGTTAATCCAAAAGTCAATTAGTCGATTCTATAATCTACTTTCTTATTCGCCCTTTGGCATCATATTTCATTAACTGGAGTTAATTCTTTGTAGCTATACTTTTAAACCATAACTTCAAATCATTAAATGAAGTGGAATGAGCACTTTTTGGTCTTATATAGAGAATCATAATTTACATATACATGCATATGAAATTTGTTAGATTGATATAAAACCATATAACTCAAGGTGTCTTTCAACTTAATATGTTAGTTTTCTCTTTCAATTAGGTCTTGTTTCTTACAAACTCCATAATTTTTTATTAACTGACTGCTTCTTTAATTTTAGTGTCAAAGGAGCATTATCAAGACACATACATTTATATTATATTTGTTCTTTTGTGAAACTTTATATGGAACTCTGCCGAAAGGGTGTTCATGCGTACTTGAATATTATCTATGTTATACTAAATACTTTTCAATGTACTCACTCTTCTGCTGCTATAACCAAAAAAAAAAAACATATACCTTTTTTTATTGGTTAACATTAAATAGATTAATATTTTTTTAATATTAGATGCACTAACCTAGTCACACCTCATTCTATCATTATCTCATAATAGGGTTAAAAAATGATTTTTTTCATCCCAATGTCCCTATCAATTTAGTTCTAAATTAACACGGATAAGATAAATCATAAATGACTACTAATCATTAGTATAATGACTTAAGCATGAAAAAGATATACTCGAACTGTTAAATTTTAATTCCATAATTTAATATGACAGTACTTTATACCTTAACCCGCCCACCACCTTATGAGCTTACACAAAAGCAATGTAAATGCATGAGAGCACATCACAAGTTTATAATGGACTTTATACAACAAATTAAAGGCATAGGCATAACTCCATAGTAAGAGAGGAGATCTCCTGATCCATAAAAAATAGATCAGGGAATAAACACTTGTAATTGTGGTCAGATCATGGTCGCAATCCAACAGTAATTGATTGTGATCCCACCCGGGTTCACCATCTCCTAAATTATAGTTTGGGTTGGAGTGAATGGCCGGAGGTTGTCAGCAGTAGGCAAAATGGTCAGGTTACTAGGTGTCGAGTGGGGGCAACCTCCGAGCAATCTCTGACTATCTATCCTAACTCAAACTATAACTTGAGAGATGATGAACTCAGAGAGAAATTGCAATCAATTACGACCGCATCACGATTATAATCTAACTACAATTACAAATAGTCTAGACCAAAGGATCTGATCTCCTATAACAGACTCAATGCATAAGGCCACTAAGACCTAGGACCCTTATTTTATTAGGCCCCTAAGAATTTTAATATTTAATATTATTTATATTAATTATTTTAATTATATATTTTATTTAAAAAAACAACGGATACTTATGCTTTGCCATTAAGACTTATAATTATTTATGATTTATCTTCTCGAATTAAAATTATTTATGATTTATCTTTTTTTTATTAATTCGAGATAAATATAGTCACTTATGATAACTCATCGATAATTTCACTCTTTTCCTCTCTCATGACCCTTTCTCGCCCATGATGTCATGCCCTAGCTTATTTTTTTTAAAAAAAAAATAGTACGGTATCTATTGATTATAAAAAAATTTAATTTTTTTTCCAGTATAAATAGCTTCTATTGACAATATTGATAGTATAGTTTCAGTAAAAAAATCAAAATTGAAATTAATGAAATCATATTTACACTTAATAACAAAAACTTAATTAATAATTTTACATCTTAATTTTTTTTTAAAATTAAAATTTTATATAAAATTTATTTTTAAAAAATATTAAAATATTATTTAAAAAAAAAAAAACTAAGGCCTAAAATTGATTAAGACGGTCCTACATAGCTGGAATCCTTTAACGACTTCTTAAAGCAAAACCCAGATACACACATGAGATCATACTTTTCGGTGTCTCGCAGTTCTAACTAAGACGCTAATGAAACTTATATATGCAAATATAATTACCCACCCCAATGATTCTCTGTTCAACTAATTCAAAGTACTTAATATTAAACATTCGTTAAGAAGTCACACTTGTTCGTAAGTTGTTTAAACAAATGAATTTTGAGCATGCCAAACTAACCTAGTTTCCAGGCTATGCATTAGAAATTGTTCTTATTTGCAATCAGGACCTGAAATGGAAGAACTAGAATAGCTTTATCTAACACCAATAATCTGTGTTTATTGCAAATGCATCAATGTGAGTGGAAATCGGCAATTCCACCAGAGCTTCTAAGAATCTGAAGAAACAAACTCATTGACCAACTCTAAAACATTCTATTAAGTAAATGATAGTTGGAACCAAGTGAGAACAACATTACATTACATTACAGCAAATGCTGTTCTAGTGATTCATTGTAACCAAACTGTACAATTGTTTTGAATAGAAACAGTTTCTCAAAAATCAGACGCAAATATCTGAGCGAGAAAGCAAAGATTGAAGAATGTCGTTTGCATTTGTTTCAATTTGTTTCTGCTCTGCTCTGCTCTGCTCTGCTCAAGCATCAGTTGTCAGAAGCGCCCCATCTCCAAATTGGCCGCCTTACTCCTTTCTCTGCCTTCTTCACACCCAACACCAATTCCTCTCATCTGTTCTTTTATCTCTCTAAATTCCCCGATAAAAGAAAAAGAAAAAGAAAATTAAAATTTTGAAGTTACAAAAAAACAAAC
Organism: Zingiber officinale; assembly: GCF_018446385.1. Lineage (NCBI taxonomy): Eukaryota > Viridiplantae > Streptophyta > Magnoliopsida > Zingiberales > Zingiberaceae > Zingiber > Zingiber officinale. The sequence goes on along the minus strand of NC_056005.1, from coordinate 39,156,891 downwards.
AAAATTATATGTATGTTTTTCTGTTCTTTCGTTCTTTTCCCCTGCTCTGGAAACCAAAAACAGAGGAAGAGATTAACAAAGGAAGAGAAATAGAGAATGGAGTCCGTGGAAGCCGCAGGACGCGCCTAAAAGTCGAATTGAGTATAAAGCAGAGGAGAACGTACGATGAGCAGATGGTGGTGATGTTGTTGGACCTCTGCCGCCTCGTTTAGGAATTGCTCTAATGGAGTCTGTGGAAGAAGCAGGACGGCGCCAAAAAGTCGAACTAAGTATAAAGCAGAGGAGAAGGTACGCTGTGCCGATGGTGGAGTTGTTGTTGGACCTCTGCCGCCTCATTCAAGAACTGCTCCACCGCTGCGGCGCCAGGTCCCGCTACGTCTCTCTCCCACGCCGTCTCTGCCTCCGCCATGGATCCCTTCAGTCGAGCCGACACCGCTGCCGTAGCGTCGAGCTTCTGCAGCGGCCACCCTATCTCCCCCAGTCGCTCGATCTTCCGCACCTGCTCCTCCGCGAGCCGCCGCGTGTTCGCCTTGATGGCTGACACGGCCGCCTCGTACGCCGCTTCTGTTCCCCGACCCTTTCCCCGGAAGTATTCCCGGAACTCTGCCACCCCGATCGCCTTGCCTAACCCTGGATGCCTCGACTCGCCCGCCACGGATGCCGATTCTTCTTCGAAGTACTGACCCAGCTCCTCCACCATCCCCGCCGCCAGCATCTCGTCCACACGCCGGTCGAGCTGCTCCGCCAGCACCAACGCGTCCACGTCTACCCACAGGAAGCAGCAGCAGTACCGGAGGGTTGCCCTTTTCCTCATCCTCTGCCTCCAGCCCGCCTCGAAAGGACTCCACCGGGGGTCAAAGCTCCCGGCCAAGGCCGCGTGTATGAAGGAGTTCGACCCGCCCGCCACCACCGGCATCCGGTCTCGGCAGGCGATACCGACGATGGCGCGCGCCGCCAACTCCCTGTACGCTGCGGGCGGGAGCTCACCCTCCTCTGGATGAAGATCCCCCAGCAAATGGTGTGCCACGCCGCGACGCTCCTCCATGGGCATCTTGTTGGTGGCGATGTCGAGCCCTCCATAGACCTGAATCTTATCCGAGTTCACCACCTCGCCGGAGAACTTGGTGGCCAGCTCCACAGACAGCTTTGACTTCCCCGTGCCGGTAGCGCCCATGACCACCACCACTCTCTCCTTCGTCCCATCGCCATTGACCTGAACACAGAGGCGTCCAGGGCGATAAGAGCTCCGCCGCGTGTTCAGGCGATGCCAGCAGCTCCGTAGCGGCGGCATCGCAGCGGTGGCGGTAGAAAGAGCACGGCTGGCCGGAAATGGCCAATGAAGGTAAGCAGAAAGAGCCGCGTTGCCCGCTGTGTTAAATAAAATTCTCATAAAGGAAGCAGCTTGCGCTGTCAAGAAGGTCAAGGACTGGACCGAAAATTCTTTCTCGCTTGTTTTTCTGCTCAACTTCCTCATCTCCGCGCTACCCTATCACTGGTGCCGGCTCAAGGCATCACAGCAGTGGGAGCTCTTGCAGAGCAACCTCGTTGCCACATCTGCTTAAAACCCCCACATATGCCTGTACCAACCAAAAAACAAAAAAAATCTCTCAACAATTTTATCATACATTCCGGTCCCACTCACATTTTTTTAATATTTTATTAATTTTATTAAAAAACATTTTAATATAAAAAAATTTGAAGAACCGCTCCTTTATTAAGACGACGGAGTTTGAAGCCACTTTGGAAATGGAAGCTCTGATTATGGATGTTCTCATAATCTCAGGTATCTCGATTTTTAATATTTTAATATATTTATTTTTTTTAAAAAAATGTCCATTTTAAATTATTTTAATTTTATTTAAGGTGTATTTATTTTTAATTATTTTGTAAATTATACATTTTATTTTCATAAAAAAAAATCTAAGGTTACATTTGGTACGTACGTTTTTCATTTTCATTTTCTAAAAAATACGTATTTTTTAAAAAATAGAAAATAATTTTTTATTATTTTCTGATTTTCTAGAAAACGCTAGTTATTTTTTTAAAAAATAAATATGAAAAATACAAACAAAACATTATTTTTCAGAAAACAGATATTTTTCAAAAAAATGAAAATAAAAAACATATTTACTAAACGCACTTTTTTTTTCTTATTAATCTCTAAAAAAATATAGACCTTCACATCGGTCAATGTTCTTGCCCTCCTTTTTGCCCATAATATTCTCAAAACTTCCTTTCGGTTTTTAATGGAAAATTTAGATTTTGTACTTGACATGTCAATTTAATCATATAGATGTTCATTTTAATTAATTGAGATAAAATTTAATATTTATTTATTATATTTACGTAGATAATAGAATAGTGTCAAAATTTAAAGTATCATCAAATTAAATAATCTATAAATCAGACTTTATTATTCTTTTAATTTTAAGTATTTTTATTTTGATAAATTATTAGACATCTATATTTTTATTATTATTTGAATATAAATATATTTGCTAGAAAATATTTTTTTATATGCAAAATATATGAAAAATAGAAGACTTTATTCCGTCTCAAGAAAAATAGGCTTAGATAGATTTGTTACTAATATTAAAAATCAATTGTAAATTTAAATGAAAAATCAATTAAATTTTCATAATACTCTAGGAAAAAAGAAATATTATATATATATATAATTAGAATATAAATAATTAATGTTAATGAAATTAATGAGTTGAAATTTTCATTCAATTTTTTTTAATTAATTATTTTAATTATATCATTGATCATGCCATTTTTTTTAGTTCAAAATAGATTGGAAAATTTTAAAATATATAAAGATAATTTTGATTATTTTATAACTTAGAAAAATTAAAATTGATTAATGATATTTTTTTTTAAAAGAACAATATTCTTGAAAACTTTTGCTACATGATATTGATGATTTAGACTTATTTTCAAAATAAAAAAAAATAAATAAATAATAAATCTATAATTAAAAGCAGTAGTTAAATACTAAATTTTATATTAAAAAATTAAATTTTTTTCTTAATGCATGGCCATCTGTCGCTTATAGAATATTGATGGCAATACACATCTAATATAGCTTTAATCGATTTTTTTTCAAAATTAAAATTAATAAATTCGTTCAATAATATATATTTTTTAAAATAAATAATTTAATAATTTTTTATAAAAATACCATCAAAATTTAAATATAAAAATTTAATTAATAACTTTGTATTTCAAAATGTTATAAAATTAAATTTTGAATAAAAATTTATTTTTAAAAATTACTTTTTTTAAAAAAATAAAGGTATATATATATATATATATATATATAATATTACCCCTACTTACCTTATGATGCTCACCTTGTGAGCACCAAATATATTTTCACTTTTTTTAAAGTTTAAGATTCAAAATTTATGGTTTAGTTTCATGTTACAGTATTAAAGCTAAAGATATTAAAATTAAAACAAAAAAAATATTACTTATGGAGCTCAACATGAGGACAACAATAAATATATAATTGAGACAATCTTGTCTATTGTTTGGCAAAATGGCTTATTTATTTGGCAGACCATATGATATAATACAGAAAGTTTGGCTTAATTTGTGCACTACACAATTTTCACCACTATTCTCATAGTTTGGCAAATATAAATTTACTCTTGTGTCTATGCATAGGATGAAAAGAATAACTCAGATGAAATTGGATAATTTTCTTTTGTTTCTATTATAATATATAATGAATAATTAAAGAAAAAAAAGTTATTTTTATTTGGCTTTTTTATAATTTAACAATTAGAATGTTTCATTCCACCATTATTTTAATATTACTTATTATTTTAAATATTTAAATTATGCAAAATGAGATCTAGCTAGTGAACTAAAAGATTAATAAAATCTTACAAAACAACCATGTTAGGGAACCGGAAAGACAGAACGTGCCAATAAGTTTGATATGTTTCCGAAGAAGATGATGTGCTGGATAGGTGATTCTAATATTGACCATAAGAAAAAGAATGTAGAGGCAAGCAAGTGTCAGTAACAGAGTCAGGGAGGCGTTCCAGCGTAGGCACTCTGACGCTCAAGCCACACAGGTGGTCGAGAGGAAAAAGAATGTGTAAGTACTCCATTGTGGTTTTGATGTGATCAATCAAATCAAGTTAGACTTTGCGTATTTAATGTCTTGCGTCTAAGTGTACAGGGACTTAAGAATGCAAAAAGTCGATCGAAAGAAGCGACAGATGAGAAGAATGACACGAGAATCAAGTCGATGAGCTTAGTATATCTGAGAGACAAGAAGCTATGGAATAGTACATAGGTAGAGCGAGAAGGATGCACATGGAATTTTCGAGAGATGAGAAGCCGGAGAGGAAGATTGTTCGAGGAGAAGGTCAGAGTTGGGTTCGAGTGAGCTCAACTCTAGAAGGCCGAAGGTGTTAGTTAGAGCCCTAGAGCCAATCATTTGATGATTGTATGGACTCATTATATCATATTCTTGTATATTAATAAAGGCATTTGTTTGGTTATTATACTTATTTGTATTAGTGCCAAATAGACTAAGTATAATAGCGTCCTTGAGTAGAAGGTTCATACCTATATCAATCGATTAGTTGAATCGACAGTGAGATGATATAGGAAACACTACTCTAAATCATTCCTAGTCGAGTATTAACATTGAGGGACATTGTTAATGCAATAAGATTAGCATGTAGGTCAACTCGATGACTTGATCTCACAAGTCATCGATATAGAGATATCAAGCTGACACATGGGTATACATTGGAGAATGTATACTGAATGACGCGCCATGAGAAAGTATCATGGATCGTTATATGAGTGTCATATACTTTCTCATGTGGCTATTAGTATGACTATTAGTCCTTAGACCTGAAGTCACCATGGATCCCTACATAAGGAGTTATGTACTTTGGTTTCGTCAAACATCACCTGTAACTGGGTAGACTATAAAGGCGATTACTGGGTATATAACAAATTATGTAGAGGGATGTGAGAGATGTAGATGGGATCTATCCCTCCCATATGACGGGAGCGACATCGGTATTCTTGATAGAGTGAGACCACGAAGTGCATGACCATGCCCAAATGAGTCAATATGGGATATTGAGCTCATTTGATTTAGTGTGTCTACTTGGAGTTCAAGATTTAGATTGATTATAGGATGACACGGTCTATGCCTCATATTGATCAATCTAGATGTCTAGGATAGAAGGACATTGTCACATATTGTGAGGAGTCACAATTAGTAGTCACAAGGTGATGTTGGATCTCGACATTTCTTGTAACTTGGGTAGTAATGATGTGTTGCTAGATACCGCTCATTACTTATGCTCCTAAATGGGTTTAGGGCATTGCCAACGTTACAAGAACCTATAGGGTCACACACTTAGGACATTTAGATGGAGATTTGGTTCATATGATGAACCAAGAGGATTAGATTCATTTGATGAATCAAATTGGATTAAGAGTAATCCAAATTGGGCTAATTGAGTTAGACTCAAGTTGATTCATGTATTTAATGAGTCTAATTTAGATTATGACTCATTAGATCAATTTAATTTAATGAATTAGATTCATTATATTAAGTTGGCTTGAATCAAATGGTTAGATTAGATCAACCATGAGAGAGATTGAGTCAAGGTTGACTTGACTAGAGAGGAAGAGGTAGAATCAAGTGTGACTTGACTCTTTGCCACATCATGAGTGAGGTGGCGAGATGTGGACCAATGGTGTTTCTCCACATCATCATGGTTTGCCACCTCATGGAGGTTACAAGCCTCCATTGCATTTAATGTGGCTGGCCACATTAAATGAGTGTAGGTTACTCATTTGCCACATCATTAGTGAGGTGGCAAGAGGTGGACCAATGGTAATGGTCCACATCTTCATGGTGTGCCACCTCATGGGAGTTACAAGACACCTCTTAATAGCCTCCACTTAATTGTAATTAAGTGGAAATGGGGGTTACACAACCAAATGTGGCAGGCCACTTTAGTGAGGGGAAGAAAATGAATTTTTGATTGAACTCCTCATTTACTCCTTTCTTCTTCCTCAAGCTCTCCCTCTCCCTCTCCTTTTTGCTTGGCCGAATCTCACCAAGGTGCTAGCACACCTTTTGTGTGAGGTTTCACCACCTACGTGTCCGTGTGGATACTTCTAGAGGACTGACGCTTGACGGTCTTGAGATCCGGCAACTCCTTGGAAGAGCGGGAACGCGAAAGGGCACGCAACAAGGGTAAAGTTCTCAACACATAGATCTAGGAGTAGATCTAAAGTTTTTGAAACTCGTATTTGTATTTCGTTCGGTTTTCCTTGCACGGATCTACGACTTTGGGTGATTCGGGATTTCCGCGACGCGAAAAGCGGTTTTCGCGGCCCGAAAAACCCAACAGTGGTATCAGAGCCACGTGCAAGGCGAGTACGAGTTTGTTTTTTTGGTTTTATTAAAACTAAAGTTTCTGTAATTTTCTGTAAAATTATGATTTTTGGGTTTTTATGAGTATTTTTCTCGAGTAATCGAAGCACAAGTGTTTAGTCGCTTGTAGGCTTCGGCTACCTGAAAGATTTTTCCAAAACGACTTCGTTTCGCCCCAAAATTTTTTGTGACAGCAGGCTTGGGTGCTATTAGATCGCTTAGGAGAAACTCGCGATGGTTAGATTGCGGGTAGGGGTACTGCCCCTAACCCCGCAAGGGGATTTGCTCCACGATTGCACCCGAAATCGCTAAAACGAACCCGCCGGGAAGATTTTTCCGAAACGGCAATGTCTCGGCCCAAATCGTTTTGGGACAGCGGGTTTAGGCGCTGTTGGATCGCAAAGGAACCCTCGTGATGGTTAGATCGCGGGTAGGGGCGCTGCCCCTGGCCCCGCAAGGGGATCCGTTCCGCGATTGCGCCCGAAACCGCTAAACGGGTCCACCGGGAAATTTTACTCGTAAAATTGTAAAAATTAATTTTAAAATTATAGAAAATTATGAAAATATATAATTTTGAATTATATATTAATTTTGTGATAGTCATGGCCCAAAAAACCCAATGTGATTGGATTGTGTTGTAATTCATAATACGGCCTGCGTGCCGTTATGTGTTTGCGAGTGTTGTATTATATTCGCGACCTGCGCGTCGTGCCTTCTCTTATATTCTTGTTGTAAATTAGATTTAGAGTCGAATGTAACTCGAGTTTCAAATTGTAATGTACAAATTGGAGCGGTGGAGGGTCCACACGAGACGGAGTTCCGAGGCGGGCACGAGCAACACAAGGTGGTCAAAGGGAGGAGCTTGGAGAAGCTGTTGACCCTAGGTTGACCAATCGATCTTCTCATTGGCTTGAGAAGATCGTAGTAGGGCTATGACTAAATCACAAATAGATTAATTAATTGCTTGTGTATGTGATGCATATTTAATAAGTAGTTAATTAATTAGTGCCTTACGATTAGATTAGATCTAAGTCGTGCACATGATGCACCCTTGCGATTAGATTAGATCTAAGTCGTGCACAAGATGCATCCTTTTCGATTAGATTAGATCTCGATCGAACCAACTCTAAATGCCTAACCGTGCCGTGATACCTATCACTACCTCGATCACATGTATTGTTGAATCTGCCAAAGCAGAGCAATACATATTATCTTGGTAGGGTACGGAGGGACAATCTTGGTCCCGCCTATCAACGCATGGGTGAATACAAACTCAATTAGATTGAGTATTCCTAGTTACTCGGTTGGATCGAGTCAACTATAGGCATTCTTCTAACGGTTGGAAAAGATAGGTTAAAATCACATCTATATTAACTATCGGGCGTATTAGCCAAAGCTAACTCGAGTTTTAATATAAATGCGGATATTGATTTTATAAACAAGAGTTGCATAGAGATGTAATTGGTAATCGTTACCTACCGATCATACTAAGCCTTGGGCGTATTAGCCAAAGCAAACTCAGGGTTAGTATGATGTGGATATTGTCCCACAAGAATTATAGTATTCAGTGGGAGCATCATTTAATTAAAGGCCTAATTAAATGATTTTAAAAGAATATGATATTTATTTCTGTAAATTTTCTGTTGTAGATAACCATGACGTCGAATACGAACTCTTTCTCCCTGCGTTCTGTCCTTAAGAAGGACAAGCTCAACGGAGCAAATTTCCTGGACTGGTACAGGAACCTGAGAATAGTTCTCACTCAAGAACGTAAACTGTACGTTCTGGAGCAGCCCATTCCGGAGGCTCCTCCTACCACGCGAGCTGACTGGGATGCTTACAAGAAGCATCAAGATGACGCATTAGATGTGTCCTGTCTAATGCTCGCAACCATGAACTCTGAGCTTCAGAAGCAACATGAGTTGATGTGTGCTTACGATATGGTTGAATATCTTCGTCAACTATATCAAGGACAAGCAGGGCACTGGAAGAGGAACTTCACAGGATACCTGGAAGATCTTAACAAGAAGAGAAATAAGATTTCTACTTCAGGTATAAATGTTATAGAAGTCAACCACTCTATTTCTTCGTCGTGGGTATTAGATACCGGATGTGCTTCGCACATTTGTACTAATGTACAAGCACTGAGAAATAGCAGAGCATTGACAAAGGGCGAGATAGACCTACGAGTAGGCAATGGAGCACGGGTTGCTGCTGTTGCTGTAGAGACTTATTTTCTATCTCTGCCCTCTGGGCTTATACTAGACTTAGACGATTGTTGTTATGTGCCTGCATTGACTAAGAACATTATATCAGTTTCTTGTTTGGACAAGAAAGGATTCTCGTTTATAATAAAGAACAAATGTTGTTCTGTCTATTTAAACGATATGTTCTATTGTAGTGCACCTCTGATGAACGGACTCTATATTCTAGACCTTGAGAGCTCTATCTATAACGTTAGTACCAAGAGGTTCAAATCGAACGATATGAACCACACCTATCTCTGGCACTGTCGCTTAGGTCATATAAATGACAAGCGCTTATCCCAGCTCCATAAGGATGGTTTGCTGGACTCATTTGATTTTGAATCATATGAGATATGCGAGTCATGCCTACGAGGCAAGATGACCAAGACTCCCTTTAGTGGGCACAGCGAGAGAGCAACTGATTTGTTAGGACTCATACATAGTGATGTATGCGGTCCTTTCAATATCGCTGCTAGAGGCGGTTATAGATACTTCATCACATTTACTGATGACTTCAGTAGATATGGTTATGTGTACTTGATGACACATAAGTCCGAATCCTTTGAAAAGTTTAAAGAATTCAAGAATGAAGTACAGAACCAGCTTGGCAAGAGTATTAAAATACTTCGATCAGATCGAGGTGGTGAATACTTAAGCCATGAGTTTCGTGACTATTTAGCTGAGTGTGGGATTCTATCCCAACTCACTCCTCCTGGAACACCACAGTGGAATGGTGTATCCGAAAGGAGGAATCGTACCCTATTAGATATGGTACGATCTATGATAAGTCACACAGATCTTCCGACATATCTATGGGGATATGCTCTAGACACGACAGCTTTCATACTCAACCGAGTTCCATCAAAGGCCGTGATAAAGACACCATATAGGATATGGACTGGGAGATGCCCTGTGTCTTTCATGAGGATTTGGGGTTGTGAGGCTTACATTCGACGCCAAGTCTCGAGACAAATTAGGACCCAAACCGACAAGTGCTATTTCATCGGATTTCAAGGAAACTAAGGGATATTACTTTACATTCCCAGTCAGCACAAGGTGTGGCAAAGATCGGGTCTTTCTAGAAAGGGACTTTGTTTCTAGAAAGACTAGTGGGAGTGCGTTCGATCTTGAAGAAGTTCAAGATGCGAACAATAGCACTGAAGCCTCGATGGAAGTTGAACTGGAACCATAAAGTGTTGTGGATGATGTTGTTCCACAAGGAGTTGAGGAACAACAACCAGTTCAAGTAGACATACCTCTTCGCAGATCTGATAGGGTACGTCGTCAGCCTGAGAGATACTCATTTCTCTTGTCTGACCATGATGACATTGTGCTCATAGAGGATGAGCCTACCACCTATCAGGAAGCTGTGATGAGACCAGATTCCGAGAAATGGCTAGAAGCCATGAGATCTGAAATGGATTCCATGTACACCAACCAAGTATGGACTTTGGTTGATCCACCTGAAGGGGTAAAATCCATTGGGTGTAAGTGGGTCTTTAAGAGAAAGACTGACATGGATGGACTTATCTATAAGGGTCGCTTAGTAGCTAAATGTTTCAAGCAGATTTATGGTATTGACTATGATGAAACTTTTTCTCCAGTAGCGATGTTTAAGTCTATTTGGATCATGCTTGCTATTGCAGCCTACCATAACTATGAGATATGGCAGATGGATGTTAAAACCGCATTTCTGAATGGAAACCTACTCAAGGATGTGTACATGACACAACCTGAGGGTTTTGTAGATCCACAGCATACTAGCAGAGTATGCAAGCTGCATAGGTCCATTTATGGACTAAAGCAAACTTCTCGGAGCTGGAATCTTCAATTCGATAATGCAATCAAACAGTTTAGTTTCATCAAGAACGAAGATGAGCCTTGTGTCTACAAGAAGGTTGTAGGGGATATAGTTGTCTTCCTCATATTGTATGTGGATGACATACTACTCATTGGGAAGGACATCCCTATGCTTCAATCTGTCAAGACCTGGCTAGGGAGTTGCTTCTCAATGAAGGACTTAGGTGAGGCATCCCGCATTCTAGGGATACAGATCTATAGAGATAGATCTAAGAGATTGCTTGGCCTAAGTCAGAGTACATACATTGACAAGGTACTCCTACGGTTTGCCATGCAGAACTCCAAGAAGGGATTTCTGCCCATGTCACATGGCGTGAGTCTTTCGAAGACTAAAGGTCCCTCTTCTAGAGAGGAGAGAGACCACATGGATCAGATCCCTTATGCCTCAGCCATAGGATCGATCATGTACGCCATGCTATGTACTCGACCTGATGTCTCGTATGCTTTGAGCATGACGAGCAGATACCAGTCAGATCTAGGTGAAAGTCACTGGATAGCGGTCAAGAATATTCTTAAGTACTTAAGAAGGACTAAAGAATATTTCTTGATATATGGAGGCAATGATGAGCTAACTGTAAAGGGTTATAGTGATGCCAGCTTCCAGACCGATCAGGATGATTATCGATCATAGTCAGGGTTCGTGTTTTGCTTAAATGGTGGTGATGTAAGCTGGAAGAGTTCGAAGTAGGACACAGTAGCTGATTCAACAACAGAGGCCGAGTATATTGCTGCATCAGAGGCAGCAAAGGAGGCAGTTTGGATCCGCAAGTTCATCACTGAACTTGGGGTGGTTCCTAGCATCGCTGACCCAGTTGAGCTCTATTGTGACAACAATGGAGCTATAGCACAGGCGAAGGAACCTCGCTCACACCAGCGGACCAAGCATATACTACGGCGCTTCCATCTCATTCGAGAGATTATCGATAGAGGAGATGTGAAGATTTGCAAAGTATCTACAGAGGCTAACATCGCAGATCCCTTGACCAAGGCTTTGGCACAGAGGAAGCATGATGGTCACACTAGGTCATTAGGCCTTAGAGCCTATACTGATTGGCACTAGTGCTAGTGGGAGATTGTTAGTTAGAGCCCTAGAGCCAATCATTTGATGATTGTATGGACTCATTGTATCATATTCTTGTATATTAAGAAAGGCATTTGTTTGGTTATTATACTTATTTGTATTAGTACCAAATAGACTAAGTATAATAGCGTCCTTGAGTAGAAGGTTCATACCTATATCAATCGATTAGTTGAATCGATAGTGAGATGATATAGGGAACACTACTCTAAATCATTCCTAGTCGAGTATTAACATTCAGGGACATTGTTAATGTAATAAGACTAGCATGTAGGTCAGCTCGATGACTTGATCTCACAAGTCATGGATATAAAGATATCAAGCTGACACATGGGTATACATTGGAGAATGTATACTGAATGACCCGCCATGAGAAAGTATCATGGATCGTTATATGAGTGTCATATACTTTCTCATGTGGCTATTAGTATGACTATTAGTCCTTAGACCTGAAGTCACCATGGATCCCTACATAAGGAGTTATGTACTTTGGTTTCGTCAAACGTCACCCGTAACTGGGTGGACTATAAAGGCGATTACTAGGTATATAATAAATTATGTAGAGGGATGTGAGTGATGTAGATGGGATCTATCCCTCCCATATGACGGGAGCGACATCGGTATTCTTGATAGAGTGAGACCACGAAGTGCATAGCCATGCCCAAATGAGTCAATATGGGATATTGAGCTCATTTGATTTAGTGTGTCTACTTGGAGTTCAATATTTAGATTGATTAGATGATGACACGGTCTATGCCTCATATTGATCAGTCTAGATGTCTAGGATAGAAGGACATTGTCACATATTGTGAGGAGTCACAATTAGTAGTCACAAGGTGATGTTGGATCTCGACATTTCTTGTAACTTGGGTAGTAATGATGTGTTGCTAGATACCACTCATTACTTATGCTCCTAAATGGGTTTAGGGCATTGTCAACGTTACAAGAACCTATAGGGTCACACACTTAGGACATTTAGATGGATATTTGGTTCATATGATGAACCAAGAGGATTAGATTCATTTGATGAATCAAATTGGATTAAGAGTAATCCAAATTGGGCTAATTGAGTTAGAATCAAGTTGATTCATGTATTTAATGAGTCTAATTTAGATTATGACTCATTAGATCAATTTAATTTAATGAATTAGATTCATTATATTAAGTTGGCTTGAATCAAATGGTTAGATTAGATCAACCATGAGAGAGATTGAGTCAAGTTTGACTTGACTAGAGAGGAAGAGGTAGAATCAAGTTTGACTTGACTCTTTGCCACATCATGAGTGAGGTGGCGAGATGTGGACCAATGGTGTTGCTCCACATCATCATGGTTTGCCACCTCATGGAGGTTACAAGCCTCCATTGCATTTAATGTGGTCGGCCACATTAAATGAGTGTAGGTTACTCATTTGCCACATCATTAGTGAGGTGGCAAGAGGTGGACCAATGGTAATAGTCCACATCTTCATGGTGTGCCACCTCATGGGAGTTACAAGACACCTCTTAATGGCCTCCACTTAATTGTAATTAAGTGGAAATGGGGGTTACACAACCAAATGTGGCTGGCCACTTTAGTGAGGGGAAGAAAATGAATTTTTGATTGAACTCCCCATTTACTCCTTTCTTATTCCTCAAGCTCTCCCTCTCCCTCTCCTTTTTGCTTGGCCGAATCTCACCAAGGTGCTAGCACACCTTTTGTGTGAGGTTTCTCCACCTACGTGTCCGTGTGGATACTTCTAGAGGACTGACGCTTGACGGTCTTGAGATCCGGCAACTCTTTGGAAGAATGGGAACGCGAAAGGGCACGCAACAAGGGTAAAGTTCTCAACACATAGATCTAGGAGTAGATCTAAAGTTTTCGAAACTCGTATTTGTATTTCGTTCGGTTTTCCTTGCACGGATCTACGACTTTGGGTGATTCGGGATTTCCGCGACGCGAAAAGTGGTTTTCGCGGCCCGAAAAACCCAACAGAAGGATCACTCAAATGGCCGGAGATGAACCAGTGACCAGAGAAGGTGCCAGACGAGTCAGCACTGGGCTAACTGGTCCGAGCGCTTGGACCACCTAGTCCGGGTGCTTGGACCATCAGGGTGTTGCATAGGCATCTCGTTGTAGTGGATCACTCTTCGGGTCCATGTCAACAATGGTCCGAGCACCTAGAGATAGTCTAAGCGCCCTGACATGAAAAATTCTATCTTTTAGCTGTTGCGAAGTCGTGGTCCGAGCACCTAGTCCGGGTGCTTGGACCATCAGGGTGTTGCCACGCTGGAGGCACCTAGATCACTATCCAGGCCCCCATAGTCTGCCATGTCAACAATGGATAAGTTTAACCAGAGCACTATAAATAGAGCTCTGGTTTACTTAGTTTTACAACAACACTTGTATTACTTCTTCGATTTCTATTTTAGTGTTCATACTTCAACTTATGTAAGATGCTTCTCCACCTACATCAAAGAAGAACTTTGTTAGTGCTTTCAACACCTTGGATTAACAACCTCCTTGGTTGTAACCAAGTAAAATATGGTAGCCTCTTTTTATGCAATTTATTTCTTATTTTCTAACAAATGTTTTTTAATCAAAGTTGAAAGTTGTGAGAAAAGTATATTTCTAACTTGTAGGAAATTCACCCTTTCTTGCCGGCTACATGGAACCAATAAGTGGTATCAGAGCGAGAACACTTTAGAAGGACTAACCTCCGACCGAAGCACACAAGAAATGGCCGGATCAAGCATCTACCTACTTAAGTTCGAGGGGGAGTTCGCGACCTGAAAAAAGAAAATGGAGGTATTTTTTAAAATAAATTTTGATTTATTATTAATTATGAAATATGGTTTTGTAGCACATAAAGATAAGCAAGGAGTTGATAAAGAAGAATACCTGTGGACAAAAAGGAGCAAGCCAACTTTATGACAAACGACAACGCAGAATTATATCTGCTAAGCATTTTACCACCACAAAAAGTCAACCACATTGGAGCCTATGAGTCAACTAAAAGCTTTGGGAGAAATTCCTGGAGTTGCATGAAAGGACCTCGGAGGCGAAACTCGTAAGATGGAATTTGCTCCAGAACCAACTCAGCAACCTCCAAATGGAAGAAGGTGAAACCGTCAGTCATCTATACCTAAGGATCAAGGAGTTGATCATTAGACTTACGATCTCGGAGAAAAGATAACCAATCGAGATTCATTAGGTACGCTTTAAATGTATTTCCTTAAACACCTGATTGAATATCCATAGTTAACTCCTTTTATATCTCTAAGGATTTTGAGGTAAGTACATTAGAAAAATCTATTTTTTACTTTTGAACTTCACGAATCGAGATGTATAGGCTTAAGAAATAAAGAATAAAATACGGCTCAAAACCTAGCATTGCAAGCTAACCAGAAAGGTGATCCAGATTCAACCATATCACTCGACGAAGACGAAACTGCATTTATGGTAAGAATGTTTAGTAAATTCTTTAAGTCTAATAAGTATAACAAGTCATAGGCTAAGAAACTTCCACGAAGCAAACGAAAGGTGTGATGCTATAACTTCCAAGAAGAATGCCACATTAAGGATAACTACCTAAAACTAAAGGAGAAAGATAAGAATGAAAGACCAATCCAAATGAAACACAAGAACCTAAAGGTAATTGTCATCATTAGAGTTAGAAATTGAAGCCTACGTTGGACTTGCACTAATGGCAAGTCACCAAGAAGACGACGAAGCATGCTCTTCCGAAATGAGCATAGAGGGCATCAACGAAGGGAGAGCTACTTCAGAGGGAAGCAGCAATGAAGGGGGAGCGTTAGATAACGAGATCAATAAGGTAAGTGAGGTACGATTTCTACCTCCCGATAAATTATACAAATTTGTTAAAATACTTTCTAAAAATTCTTGTCAATTAGAAATAGAAAATTAAAAATTAAAAAAGAAAAATTTAGAATGAAAAGTTATTTTAGCAAAAACATGTCCACTAAAAGAATAGGATAAAGTCAAAAATGAAAATAAAAAATTAAAAGAATACATAGAGTTATTAAAAAAGAATGATGTATGTTTAAATTCAAGTTCTTTTCAAAATTTAAAATTTAGAAATCATGGTGAGTATAATTGGTATTTTAGATACCATAAGGATCAAATTATAAAAATATTACAAAAATTAATTCATAGAAATATCTTATTAATCTAGTAGATATGAACCTATATTGGGTTTCAAAATTATGTCCAGTTTAAATTCATTTTAAATTTAATTAATTTACTAAATTAGAATTGCTTTCTTAGAAAAATATTTTTTGTACAAACTTTCTTTTAGAAATTTTTGCTCAAATTGTTTACAATGATAAGACAGTAAATTCTCTGTTAGAATATTTTTTTAAAAAATTATTTCACCATTAATGAATTTTTTGTCAAAATGTTAAGTTTTAATATTAAAATTTTTCAGAAAGTTAATCTTTAAAAATTTAATTTTTCTATAGATATGCTTTCTAATTTACATACTTAGAAAAAGTTAGAAGATTTTTCGAGCTCAAAATCTATTTATTAAATATTTTCCTTAGCAAATACATCTTCCTGGGTAAAATAATTAATTTTCACTAATATTAATGTCATTTGTTTGTGAAAATATGATATTGGATTAATTGTCACTAATAGTGACAAAAAAATTTCAGCATTTTTTAAATATTTAAAATTATTTCTTTAAAAATTAGTTTTTAAATCATAAAAATTTAAATGTTTAAAAACTAATTTCCACAATTTTTTTAAAAGTTAGTCACTATTTACGTAACACTTAGAAATTTTCCTAATTTTTTGGATGACTACCCATATTTTCTTTGTGATTAAAGGGGAAGAAATAAGATTAAGTCTAGAAGGAGAAATAATTTTATTTTCCAATTTATTCAATTGCATTGCATATTGTATTTGTATACTTATTTATTTTACTGTTTTGGTTTAACCCTAACTTAACTTGGGTTGATCCATATTAAAAAGAAGAAGATTGTATGTACCCCATGGTGGTTTTGATGTGATCAACCAAGTTAAGTTAGACTATATAAATTTGATGTCTCGCATATAAGTGTACATGGACTTAGGAACGCAAGAAGTCGAGCGGAAGACGCGATGGATGAGAAGGATGGTACGAGAATCGAGTCGACGGGATCGATGCATCCTAGAGATGAGAAGCAGTGGAAGTGTACGACTGTGGAGCGAGAAGGATGTGCATGACATTTTCGAAGGACGAGAAGCCGGAGCAGAAGACTATTCGAGGAAAAGGCTAGAGTTGAGTTCGAGTGAGCTCAACTCTAATAGGTCGAAGGATCAACCAAGTGACCGGAGATGAAGCCAGCAACTGGAGAAGGCACAATATGAGTCAACACTGGCCTAATTTGTCTGGGCACCCAGACCAACTACAGCGCTCGAACCACCTAGTTTGGGTACCCAGACCACCAGGGTGTCGCAAAGGTGCCTCATCGCAGTGGATCACTTTTTGGATCCATGTCAGCAATGGTCCAGGCACTCGAAGATGGTCCAAGCGCTCAAACATGAAAAATTCTATCTTTCATCCATTATAAAGATGTTGTGCAGAGATAAACTTTGTCATGCTGGAAGTTCCCGAATCACCATCCAAGCGCCCTATTGGGATTCAATCAAAGTTTCATATTAGAAAGATTTAGAAAAGATCATGAGTTTAAAAGAACATTCACATATCTCCACAATGATATAATATTGTCCACTTTGAGCCTAAGTCCGCATGATTATGCTCTTGGACTCTATCCAAAAGGCCTCATGTCAATGAAGATATCTTACATCCTAGTAAACCAATGATCTTTTCCAAACCTTTCCAATGTGAGACTTTGATTGAATCTCAGCAATCCTCTTCTCAAATGAAGGATCATCATTGCTCTTATGGTTGAGCCTCCCCCTGAGCATCCGATCACTCTTGACCTGCTCTAGGTCTCCCCGCGAGCCTTTGGTCACCTTGACCTACTCTTGGCCTCTCCGCAAGCATCCACATCTGGTCACCCTGACTTGCTCTAGACCTTCCTACTAACATCCAGTCACCTTGACCTATTTTGGGCCTCCCCACGAGTATCCGGTTATCCTGACCTACTCCGGGCCTTCCTCGTGAACATCTGATCACCCTGACCAACTTTGGTTCTTCCCATGATCATCTGATCACCTTGACATGCTCTAGGCCTCCCCGTGAGCATATGGTCATCCTGACCTGTTCTGGGTCTCCCCACGAGTATCCGATCACCCTTAATTACTCTGAGCCTCCTTACAAGCATTCAGTCATCTTGACATACTTCGGGCCTCCCTGCAAGCATCCAGTCACCCTAACCAGCTCCGGGCTCACCCTCAACTTCGTTCAAGACCACCCCACATGACATTTGATCTGAACCATGACTCTGATATTATTTGTTGAGACCAAAAGATGTTCACATATCTCCACAATGGCATGATATTATCCACTTTGGGCCTAGACCCTCATGGCTTTGCTCTTGGGATCTACCCAAGAGACCTCATGCCGTTGGAGATATCATATATCTTTTTAAACCCATGATCTTTCCCAAATCTTTCCAATATGAGATTTTGATTGAATCCCAACACACCCGAAGTCTGCCATGTCAGCAACAGATAAGTTTGACCAGAGCACTATAAAAGAGAGCCCTGGTTTACTTAGTTTTACAACAACACTTGTATTACTTCTTTGATTTATATTTTAATGTTCGTACTTCAACTTCTGTAAAAGACTTCTCTACCTACATCAAAGGAGAACCTTGTTAGTGCTTTCAATTTATTGGATTAACAACCTCCCCGGTTGTAATCAAGTAAAATCTGATAGCCTCTTTTTATGTAATTTATTTCTAATTTTCTAACAAGTGTTTTTTAATCAAAGTCGAAAGTTGTGAGAAGGGTATATTTCTAACTTATCAAAAATTCACCCCCCCTCTTGTCGACCGCACGGGACTAACAGAATGTAATAAATAGTAGCAATGAATAGTGAGCTCTGAGTGCATAACATTGCGTACCCACACCTTTAGAATGAGACCCCTTATATAGTGTTTATTTTCTTTTGTGCATGAATATATATGTATTTTCAAAAAAGAATCAACCATTGTGACACTTTGACACCTTTCCAAAAATTGATTCACCATCTCTGTGCTTTGTAGGATATAAGCTTCCATCGTAAAGATTGTAAAGGGAATATTCCCTTGATTCTTTGACAATTGTTACACAAAATAGCAAAACGGGATAGTAGACCATTAGGTTGGTGGGTTATTAATATGCTTTGATAGTAAGTCAATTGATTCCCCTTTATTGTTCAATCGGACTTCATTCATTGACGGCGTTGGGTCGGATAAGGAATGATGACCCTCTTGAGGACTCAGCTTCTACTCCGCCAAAAAGGAATGATGACACTCCAGAGGACTCGGTTTCTGCTCAGCCTCTTCACTCGGCTAGAGAGTCCGATCGAGTCATTCGCCTAGCATATCCGATCAGACTAAGAGGACTTGACTCTAAATGGCACTGATATAGTTTGGGGTTCCATCGATCCTAAGGGACTCAAGATCTAATGGACCATAAGGCCGATCGACTAGACCACTCGATCGAGACATGTGACCATGCTAGCCCTGAGTATTGACCCCTCCTTGATTTTGACTGCCATGTGAATTGAATTTCTTATCTTTGACCCTGACTTTTAGGGCTCCACATTATTCATCGTATCATAGTTAGAATGGTCATTGCTTTTTTTTGAAAATACATCAATATTTGTGCATCAGGGAAAATTAACACGATATAAGGGGTCTGCTCTTAAAGGCATAGGTATGCAACGTTATGCAGTCAGAGCCCGATGTTCATTGCTACTATTCATTACATCATTTTTCTTCTCGACCACTTGTGTGACTTGAGCATCGGAGTGATTGTGCCGAGGACCACTCTCTAGCTCAGTTGCTGAAATTTTCTTGCCTCTATTTTCTTTTTTTTTTTTGACATGTAGAATCACTCGACACCCTCTACTTCTAGTTCAAAGTCTTCTTGCAGTTAATATCAAAGCCACCTACCCAGCACATCATCTTTCTCAATTTTAGACAGAATCAAATTTGACCCTTCTGTGGGAGCTTCGCCTGAATTTGAAATGCAAAGATGGAATAGGCTGAACAATTCTCCACAATTACTTTGTTGCAAGAAGATTTGGAGTTGCTAGTGATTGTTAGAGTGCAGAAGTTGGTATAACAGAAAAAAGTAGCAACTGGGTGTCCTTTGCCAAATGACCTAGCTGTTGGTACCCTGAGTTAGTTTTAATATGGTCAATCGAGTTAAGTTAGGTCCTGTGTTTGTTTGATGCATTGTGTCTAAGCGTGCAGGAACTTAGGAGCATAGGAAGTTGAACAAAAGATGTAGCTAGCGAGAAGGATGGCACGGGAGAGAGTAGATGGGTTTGGTGCGTTTGAGGGAAGAGGTGCTGCGGAAGAGTATACTATCAGATGAGAAGGAAACGTGCGATGTTTCCAAGGGACGAGAAGCCAGAGCAAAAGGTTGCTCGATGAGAAAGTCAGAAAATGGGTTCGGGTGAGCCCTATTCTAAATAAATTGAATCACCCAAGTGAACAGAGCCAAATTGGCGGAGAACCGGACAGTCAATAAGTTGTTGACTATCTGGGCAAGTCTAAGCTCCCGGACCACCCTAGACAGCCCAAGGTGCCTCCTCAACACGCAGTTGTTCAGGGCCACGTCATCACTGTCCAAGCGCCTGGAGCTAGTCTTGGTGCTCGGACAAGAAAATTCTATCTTCGACAAGCTGTTGTGAACCATTACGACGTGGATAAAACTTTATCCATGCCCATGTGCCTGGACCCATTCCAGGCGCTCAAAGCTGCCATGTCAGCAAATAGATATGTTCGACCAGCAGACCATAAATACAGCTTTGGTCTCAGTAGTTCAGATCATCACTTGTACACAAATTTTTTTAGTGTTCTACTACTCTAATTATGAGCTGTCAATATTGTAAGAGACTATTCTGCTTGAATGAGATCTTCATAAGTGAGCTTTTCATAGTCTTAAATTAGCAATCTTCTGATTGCAAACCAAGTAAATTTCTATGTCTCTTTTCTTAATTAATTAACTTATTGATTCTTTGTGTCTTAATCAAGCTATAAGATCGAGAAATGTTTGGTCTTATTTTTGTCAGGACAATTCACCCCCTCTTGCCGGTTGCACGGGTCCTAACAAGTGGTATCAAAGTCAGGCTCACTTCAGAAGGACTAATCACCATCTGAAGAAAAATAAATGGCCGGATCCAACATCTATTAGTCCAAATTTGAGGAAGATTTCACAACGTGGAAAAAACGCATAGAGGTATTCTTCAAGGCTGATTTTGAAATATTACTAATTATAAAATATGATTTTGTAGCACCCACAGATTAGTACAGAGCTGAGAAAGAAGAGTACACGTGGACGAAGAAGGAGCAGATTGACTTCGTGGCTAATGGAAAAGCAAAGTTCCATCTGCTTAGTGTTCTTCCACTCCAGGAGGTCAGCCGGATTGGAAGCTACGACTCCACCAAAGATCGCTGGAAGAAATTCTTAGAGCTTCATGAAAGTACTTCAGAAGCCAAACTAGCAAAGAAGGATATCCTCTGAAGCCAACTGATGAACCTCCAGATGAACAAGAGAGAGAAGATAGCCCAACACTATGCAAGGATTAAGGATCTAGGATCTGATCAGCCATCTCAACAACCTTGGAGAAAAGGTAACAAATCGTGACTCCTTAAGGTACACACTGAACGTTTTTCTGAGAACTCAAAAGTGGTCAACCTTAGTAGATCTTATATCTCTAAGGAACTAGAGGCAAGTACTCTTGAAAACTTATTTTCAACTTTTGAACTTCACGAGTCTTGATGTGTAGATTCTCAAGAATTAGAAAAGTCAAACAATATTGCTCTAAAAGCCAAGAATGATGATTCAGATGTTGATGCTTCCCTCGACAATGATGAAACAACATATATGGTAAGGAAATTTAAGAAATTTTTTAATCAAGTGTAGACAAAGAAAAGAAGAGTAAGGAAGATAAGATGCTATAACTATAATAAAGAGGGACACATCAAGGAGGATTACCCAAAGATGAAAAAGAAGGACATCAAGAAAGGACCAAGTACAATGGCAAAGCACAAAACCCTAAAGGTGACTTGGGATGAGTCGTCATTAGAATTTGACTTGGAGGAGTACGCTAGACTTGCACTAATGGAAAGTCACGAGGAGGAGAGCATAGACAAAGGGGGAGGCTCCTCAAAAGAAAGCTACAGCAAAGAGGAAGAAACAAACTTCAGAGCAGATTTGGTAAGTGAGGTATATTTACTACCTTCTGAAAAATTATATTCAAGTATTAAGTCAATGAGTCGATCCTTATATAAACTTAAATCTAAAAATAATAATTTAAAAAATGAAATATTAGAATTGAAAATAATTTTATCAAAATACATGTCCCTTAGAAATGTATGATAAATTAAAAGATGAAAATGAAAAACTAAAAGACCAAATTGAAAAATCAAGAAACTCTGCATGTGTTAATCAAAATATCTGAAAAAATTATAGAAACCTTAATTGATATCTTAAATACCATAAGAGCCAAATTATAAAAGTATCACAAAAATATGTATCCAAAAATTTTTTGTTAACCCAATAGGTAAAAATTTATTTTGGGCCCCCAAATCTTATTTAGTCTAAATAAATGATTATTATGTTTAGCAATATTAATTTCAATTGTATGCTTACTCTTAATATTTATTGCTAAATTTTTTTCTTCTATTACGAGAATGAAAAATCTCTCAGTATTAAATTTTTAGAATTTTTGTTCGAGTAAAAATTACTTTATGAATTTTTTATTAAAAATCAAAATTTAAAATTCAAACAAACCTGATTTTTAAGAAACCTAATTTTTTTAGAGAATTACCGTTATATTTTTAATAACAATAAAAAATAGCATACTTTTTAGATTATTAAAACTATTTTTAAATATTTATTTTCAAAAAGAATCATGTCTATTTAAAAATATTTTTAGTACAATCATTCTTTTCAGAATTCATATCCAAATTTTTTTATTTTAATAGATCCATTAAAATTCTATTTGAAAATATTTTTTTTGTAAATTTTTGATAAATAGTAAATTTTATATGGATTAATTACCAAAAACCTTATTTTTAAAGCCAAAAAATCTTGAAAACTTATTTTTAAAAAATTTTAATTTTCTATTCGTTGTGCATTCTGTTATCTATACTTAGAAATATTTTAGACATGTATTTGTATAAAAATCTAATTTTAAAATTTAACTTGCAAAAACTATGGTTCTACTCAAAAGAACTTATTTAGGCTAAAATACTTAGGGTGCGTTTGGTACGCGCGTTTTTCATTTTCATTTTCTGAAAAACGCGCGTTTTCTGAAAAATGGTGTTTGGTTTGCGTTTTTCGTGCCTGTTTTCTAAAAAAAATAGATAGCATTTTCTAGAAAAACAGAGAATGACAAAAAGTCATTTTCTGTTTTCTAGAAAACGTGCATTTTTCAGAAAATGAAAATGGAAAACGTGAAAACCAAACGCACCCTTAGAAATTCTTTTGTGAATTTTTTTCTACATATTAAATACTTATGTTGCACTCTAAGAATTTTTTTTTAAAAAATATTAAATTATTTTTAACATTAAATTTTAAAATATGATTCATAAATCTTGAAAAATTTAGTTTTTTTTAACTTTATTTTTCCCCGACTTTATTTTTTGCTGTGATCAAAGGGGGAGATTGAGATATAAGAGCTTAAGTCTAGGGGAGGTTATACTTATAATTTTATAGTTTACAAAATTCTAGTTTTAACTGTTATGTTATTTGATGTTTTTATTATATTTTTTTTACCCTAACTCAAATTTGGGTTGATGCACATCAAAAAGGGGGAGATTATTGGTGCCCCGAGTTAGTTTTGATGTGGTTAACCGAATTAAGTTAGATCCTGTGTTTATTTGATGCCCTGTGTCTAAGTGTGCAGGAACTTAGAAGCATAGAAAGTCAAGCGAAAGACACAACTAGCGAAAAGAATGATACGAGAGAGAGTCGAAGGGCTCAGTGCATTTGAGAGACGAGATGCTGCGGAAGAGGATGCTGGCAGATGAGAAGGAAGCGCGTGGAATTTCCGAGGGACAAGAAGCCAGAACTGAAGCTTACTTGATGAGAAGGTTAGAAAATGGATTTGGGTGAGCTCTATTCCGGATGGCCAGAATCACCCAAGTGAACGGAGCCAGATCGGAGGAGAACCGGACAATCAACAAGTTGTTGATTGTCCGGGCTCCTAGACCAAGTCCAAGCTCCCGAATGCTCTGGGCACCAGAATTACCTTGGGCAGCCTAGGGCACCTCCTCGACACGTTGTTGTTCGGGGCCACGTCAGCACAGTCTGGGTGCCCGGAGCTGGTCCGGGCACTTGGAGTTAGTCCAAGCGCCTGGACCAGAAAATTCTATCTTCGATGAGCCGTTGCGAACCACTGTGATGTGGATAAAACTTAATCCACGCCCAGGCACTCAGACCTATTCCAGGCCCCTGAAGCTGCCACGTCAGCAAATGGATATGTTCGACCAACAGACTATAAATAGATCCCTGGTCTCAGTAGTTCAGATCATCACTTGTACACGAATTTCTTTAATGTTCTACTACTCTAATTGTGAGTAGTTGTAATGCTGTAAGAGGATACTCCACCCGAAGGAGATCTTCATAAGTGAGCTTTTCATAGTCTTATATTAGCAATCTTTTGATTATAAAATAAATAAATTTCTGTGCATCTTTTTTTAATTAGTTAGCTTATTGATTCTTTATGTCTTAATCAAGTTATAAGATTGAGAAAGGTTTGGTCTTATTTTTTTAGGGCAATTCACCCCCTTCTTGCCAGCCGCATGTGTCCTAACACCAATTGTATCAATGATGGGCCCACACACCAAGTGAGGGACACAAGTGGAAGGGACGACTGAGTTCCAACTGATTCCTCCTCCTCCGATAGGCGTGTAAGTACCTATACAGCCAACCAGCCTTCCACCTGCGCCCCCATCCCCGCTCGCATATCATCGAGCATTGTTTCACACGACCTTTAATGATATGGGCTGAGCGGAGAAGTCCCAAGGATCATCTTCTGGAGATACACCCTCTTAGGATTTCAGAAGGGGAAAGCTCTGGTAGCCAGTAGCTCCCACGTGCAAGTAAGTATGTCATTTTCCCAGGAAATATTGGAGGATAAACTACCAAGCCATTTCTGACCCTTAATGATCGAAGAGTATGGAGGAGTGACCAACCCAGAAGACTATCTATTCAAATTTGAAAATACAAATATCCTCCATTAAAACACAGATGACCTTAAATGTCGAGGGTTCCTGACTACCCTCTCCGACTCGACACAAAGACTGTTCAACTAGTTTCCCGCCGCCTCCATTTGCTACTTCAAGGATTTTCGTAAGATGGTTCAACTAATTACCCTCTCTAGCTTAATACAAAGATGGTTCAACTGACTTCCCACTGATTCCATTTGTTGTTTCAAGGATTTCTGTAAGACATTCCTCCACCACTTCACGAGCAGTCATCGATACCATAATACCATGCTAAGTTTATTTTCCCTCAAGCAAGGATTTAAGGAGATGCTAAGGGTGTACATCAAATGATTCAACCAAGTGGTCATTAATGTTCCTTTGGCCACTTGAGAGATTTTAGTGAGTGTCTCCTCCTAAGGGCTCATAGATGGGGAGTTCTTCTGGTCCCTGATCAAAAAGCCTCCTTGAAATTTTGATCATATGCTCAAAAGGACGACCAAGTACATCAATATGGATAAGGCTCAGTTTGCTCGAAAGAAGGAGGTAGCAGCGCCTTCTGCTATCCCTACCTCCGAACACTAATCTCCTCTCCCTCCTCTTCCACACAAAGGATGATGAGTGGGACACCAGCCGCATCAACACCAAAAGAGGCTAAATGTGTACAACAAGTGGAAGCTAATCAGGAACCGTTCGCTGAGTCCCATCAATGGGTCTAGCCTTTCTGCACATATCATCGTATGAGAACCCATAACACTCAAGCGTGTCATAGGTACAATCAAGGAAGACGTAGAGCGACCAACCAAGAGTTCCAACTATGGTCTCCATCTCTGAATAACAGACATTATTAATGGCCGAAAAACCACCCAGAAGAGACATCTAAAAGATGATCGGCCCCAGCAAGTACCCCAACATCGAGAGAATAGGGCTTCGGCCACTGCCCGAGTCAAGCATGAGCGCCCCCCTATTAGGCAAGAAGAAAATCATAGCAACGCCACTCGAGGAGACATTGGCATAATAGTGGGCGGGACGACCGATGGAGACTTCAACAGAGCCAGAAAGTCACACACTCACCGATTGGAAATCCATATGGTTAGGTGTAGTCAAGCACAGGAGCTAGAAATCAGCTTCGATCCCAATGACTTAGAAGGCATGGAAGTGCTGCATGATGATGCCTTGATCGTCAAGGCTATTATAGCTAACTATAATATATAACAAACTTTTGTTGATACAGGGACTTCTATTAATATTATCTTCAAGAAGGTGTTCGATCAGTTGTAGATCGAGAGGAGTGAACTTCAGCCAATGATGATGCCTTTATATAGATTCACTGGCAATGAAGTACAGCCGACTGGACAGATCCGATTGGCTATCTCTTTATGGGAGGAACCCCTGTTGAGAACCCTCCTGTCAACTTGTATTGTGGTGGGAGTGCCCTTGGACTACAATGTGATTTTAGGCCGACCAACATTGAATAAATTATAAGCAATCGTCTCCACATACTTCCAGAAGATCAAGTTCCCAATCAATGACTCAGTGGGAGAGGTGAAGGGGAACTAGCTGGTTGTGTGCAAGTGATATATAGAAATGATAAAGACCAAATCTCACGCCACTTAGAAAATCTAGTGAGTGTATGTCAATGCCATTCATGAAGCATCCCCAATACTAATTTATGAAGAGAAGGAGGAGGTATAGATCAATTTGGGTCGGTTGAAAGCCACCACTTAGATAGTGGCTGACTTGACCCTAAGCTCAAAGCAGAGCTAATTGCGTGTTTAATGCGCAACAATGATGTGTTCGCTTTGATGACCTAGGAAATCATAGGTATATCAACCATAGTTATGGAACATGTGCTCCATGTTCGTCCGAATGCTCAACTAGTCAAACATAGGAAACAAGATTTTAGAGCCTAGCAAAATAAAATCATCCGAGAGGAGTGATGGATCGAAAGCGCTAGAGGGGGGGGTGAATAGCGCTCGTGGCTATTTCGTTTTTCAAAATCATAAATCGTACGTGAAACTAATAGAGTAATAAGCAGCGGAATAAAGACAGTCAAACACAGAGACACAGGGAATTACTTCGTTCGGAGCCTAAGGCGACTCCTACTCGAAGGCCCGCGATCCTTGATCGCTTCTGGTGGGCAACAACTATAATATCGTGAATAAGTACACGAAAATAAGTACAACTGAAATTGAAATAATACCGACAACAAAATAATAACTGAAGCTTTAGGTCGTCGGCGACTGTAACAGCACTTTAGAGTCGTTTCTTGAGCAGCACACAGCAGAAGGAAGGCTTGTTCAATTGTTGTGTTGAAGCTGCACCTCAACCCTCTTTTTATATGACATTCAGGGCGCCTGGATCCTTTCCGGGCGCCTGGAGTGTGACGTGTCCAACCAACCAGGA
The DNA here is from genome assembly GCF_018446385.1 of Zingiber officinale. Taxonomy (NCBI): domain Eukaryota; kingdom Viridiplantae; phylum Streptophyta; class Magnoliopsida; order Zingiberales; family Zingiberaceae; genus Zingiber; species Zingiber officinale. Next base: position 39,129,560 of record NC_056005.1, on the reverse strand, counting down.
TGCTCCACGTGGCAAAGTCGCGGCAGGGATAAAATTTAATCCCGGGCGCCCGGACCTCCGGGCGCTCGGATCCATTCCGGGCGCCCGGACCACCTTTTTCCAGCAGGTTCCTCACCTACAAACAAAGGTTAGTCCGAGCAAAATACCCTGCAAGACAGTGTTAGAATCTGATAAAACAAAGTAAGGAATAACTGACAGTCTTCGGACTGTCCGAGTCTGACTTCGGATTTCCAACCGGAAACCCTAGGTCGACCCGACGCCTACTGTTCCCTCTACGGGGAACGCGTCCTCACCTACTCCCCTCAGGAGAGATTACCTTATGCCAGTCCGATCCTCCAGACCAACTGGACTTACCGCCTAGGGTTACCAACCCCTAGGACCTAGGGTTACCACCCCCTAGGGTTTTTCTCCACCTAGGGTTACCGCCCCCTAGGACCTAAGGTTACCACCCCTTAGGGCTTTCCTCCACCTAGGGTTACCGTCCCCTAGGACCTAAGGTTACTGCCCCTTAGGGTTTTCCTCCACCTAGGGTTACCGCCCCCTTGGACCTAAGGTTACCACCCCTTAGGGTTTTTCACCTGCCTAACCGCAGCTAGGACTTTCCTGAAACACTCATTCAAACATATTAGATCACACACTAACTTAACTTTGAATCCTTTGCCATTATCAAAATCAAGGTTCGATCGTCGGATGCTTCCCGCACCAACAATCTTCCCCTTTTTGATAATGGCAACTGAAATTCAATGTTAAGTAAAAGATATGTATAAGCACAAGAAACAGGATAAGCGTGATAGCAAGATAAACATCGCTCCCCCTTAATACAGGCTCCCTTTTAAAATATTTTCTTTGAATTTCTCTACTCTTTCTTTGACTTGAATTTCTCTACTCTCCCCCTTTGCCATATATCAAAAATGAGCTATTTTTTGAAAAAATTTTCAAAGCACAATTTTCAACTTCAGAAATTGTCAAACAAAATTTTTAAACTTTAGAAATTTTCAAACTAGACTTTCAACTTCAAAAAATTTTCAAACAAAATTCTCAACTTCAGAAAAAATTTAACTTAAAAAAAAATTTAAAGTTTTAAATAATTTTAACTTAACGAATTTTTGAAAAAGTTTCAGCTTAAATGCCTTTCTAACAAAAATTTTCAAAGTAGAGGACACTTGAAAGTTTTAAATTTGGAGAAGGTTTTTGAGAAAGCTGCTTAAGGCATGCTTTTGAAATGAATTTCAAGAATACTTAAGGCAATGGAGAAGCGATAATAGCTTGCCATTTGTTTTAGTAAGGTATATGAGCCCTAAAGTCCAAGCATGAGTCAAGATTTGTTTTGATCAGGTATCAGATCCCTTAAGTACAGAGATGCTTAAACTTATTATCTCCTCCACCAACTGTCTAACCGTTTAGCTACTTACTGATTGCCTAGAGGGCAATAGTATTCACTTGGTTAGTCAAGTCAAGTAAATTGATCCAGTTAGATTTGACTAAGGCTGGAAGACTTGATTTGATTACTTTTAGTGACGTATTTAACGCCCAGACTCATATTGATGCACAGAAATAAGCATTCTCGAGTCCAGGCTGTACCCTATACATCTCACACCATTCTATGTTTTACAAACAAAATCAAGGTATACCTAGGTGTTTGTGAGATGCTCTGGCTGAGTCCTGGGGGAACATGATTTCTAGGGGAAATCCTAGGCTAAACCCAACTTTTTAAAGTCTAGTAAAGTGGGGATTTTGAAAAATCAGTTTTGCCTAGAAGAGTTATAAAAACAAAACATTAAAAGGACTGAATTGAAAGTATCTATTCTACCCAGCACATTCCTATTTGTCTTCTAAGTGTACTGAACTCAAGTTCAGGTAAGGGTTTTGTAAAGATGTCAGCTAAGTTTGATTTTGACTCAACATAGTTGAGTACAATGTCACCCTTAGCTACATGATCCCTTACAAAGTGGTGTTTTACTTCTATATGTTTAGTCCTTGAGTGATGAATTGGGTTTTTTGTTAGATTTATTGTACTTATGTTATCGATTGAAATTTTTATTTTTTGATATTCAAGTTGATAGTCTTTAAGGGTATGCATCATCCATAGTAATTGAGATGTGCATTCACCTAGTGCTTCAGTGGTAGATAAGGTAACACAGTGTTGCTTTCTACTTGACCAACTTACTAGGCAGTGCCCTAAAAATTGACAACTGCCGCTTGTGCTTTTTCTATCTAGCTTGCACCCGGCATAGTCGAGTCAGAGTAGCCAGTTAGATCAAGGTGCAAGATCTAGGGTACCAAAGTCCCACGTTTAGGGTTCCCTTAACATACCTAAGGATTCTTTTTACTAGGGTTAAGTGAGACTCTTTTGCACAAGATTGGTATCTTGCGCACATACCTACTGCAAAGATGATGTCTGGTCGACTTGCAGTTAGGTACAGTAGACTTCCTATCGCACTTCGATAGTATTTCAAGTCTACTGGTTTACCTTCTAAGTCTGAGTCAATTTTAACATTAGTAGCCATTGGTGTATTAATGATTTTTGAGTTTTCCATTCCAAATTTACTAATTAATTCTTTAGCATATTTGGTTTGATAAATATAAATTCCATCTTTGGTTTGCTTAATTTGTAACCCTAAAAAGAAATTAAGTTCACCCACTAGACTCATTTCGAATTCATTTTCCATTAGTTTGGTAAACTCTTTTAAAAATTTTGAGTTGGTTGATCCAAAAATGATATCATCGACGTAAATTTGTGCTATAAAGATGTCGTTTTCAAAGGTTTTTACAAAAAGGGTTGGGTTTATTTGACCTTGGTTGAACCCTTTTGATATTAGATAGTTGGACAGTCGTTCATACCAAGCCCTAGGTGCTTGTTTTAGTCCATACAGGGCCTTTTTTAATTTGAAGACATAATTTGGATGTTCTATGTCCTCAAATCCTGGAGGTTGACCTACGTATACTTCTTCTTTAATAAATCCGTTTAAGAACGCGGATTTTACATCCATTTGAAATAGCTTGAATCTTTTGTGTGCTGCATAGGCCAGCAGCATCCTAATGGATTCAAGTCTTGCTACAGGAGCATAGGTTACATCATAGTCTGTCCCTTCTACTTGATTGAACCCTTTGGCTACTAACCTGGATTTATTTCTTACTATTTCACCTTGATCATTTAATTTGTTTCTAAAAACCCATTTAGTCTCAATTATGGTTTTGTTAATGGGTTTAGGCATTAATTCCCATACCTGATTTCTTTCAAATTGGGCTAATTCTTCTTGCATTGCTATAGTCCAATCTGGGTCTGGTAGGGCTTCTTCTATGGTTTTGGGTTCAATTTTTGAGATTAAGGCTATTTGACTCTGGTTTCTATAGGATGACCTAGTTCTTACTCCTACAGTTGGATCACCCATGATTTGGTCAGATGGGTGATTTGTGCTTGTTCTGGTTGGTCTTATGTCATTTGAATTAGTTATTTGTTCTTCAGATTCAATATGTTCAGGTTGAGTTTCGTCATCTTCTCTGTTTATTGGATTAGCACTTTCTATATCCTCAGTTTCAACTATAGTGTCTTCATCAAATTTTATATTTGTTGTTTCTTCTACTTTTAGGGTATTCTTGTTATATACTCTATATGCTCTACTAGTGGTTGAGTACCCTAAAAATATTACTGGGGTTGTTTTTGATGTAAATTTTCCTAAGTAATCTTTAGTGTTTAAAATAAAGACTTTACACCCAAATACTTTTAAATAGTTTAAGTTAGGAATTTTATTATAATAAATTTCATAGGGGGTTTTATTTTAAAATTTATTAATTAAGATCCTATTTTGAATGTAGCAAGCTGTACTAACTGCTTCAGCCCAGAATTGATTAGACAGATTATATTCGTTTAACATGGTTCTGGCAACTTCTTGTAAGGTTCTGTTTTTACGTTCTACTAAACCATTTTGTTGGGGGGTTCTAGGGCAGGAGTATTCATGTTTGTACCCATTTATTTCACAAAATTCAGTGAAGTTGTGATTCTCAAATTCTCCTCCATGATCACTCCTTATCCTTTTAATTTTAGTATCTTTTCATTTCCTGTTAATTTGCAAAAATTACTAAATATTTCAAAGGTTTCATCTTTTATTTTTAGAAATTTTACCCAGGTGAACCTGGAGTAGTCATCAATTATAACTAAGCAATATTGGTTCTTGCTTAGTGACTTGACTCCATGTGAATCAAATAGATCTAGGTGAAGGAGCTCAAGTAGATGGGTAGTTCTAACCGTATTGGTTGACTTGTGGGTGGACTTGGTTTGTTTTCCTTGTTGACATGCATTACAGATTGAGTTTTCAATAACTTTTAATTTGGGCAACCCTCTAACTAGTCCATTTTGACTCATTTTTGAAATGAGTCTTGTGTGCGTGTGACCGAGTCTTCTATGCCATAACTCAGTTTCCTCTTGTTGTGTTAGAAAACACTTTATTGAGGATGATGGTAGATAGACGGTGTAGATATTATCTTTTCTAGTGCCCTTAAGTATGATTTTTGGATTATTGACATGTTTGACTATACATTCAGACTTGGTAAAATTGACTAAATAACCAGTATCGCATAGTTGATTTATAATTAATAAATTGAAATTAAAATTTTCAACTAAGAGTACATTTCGAATAATAAAATCAGAATTAAGTTCGATATTACCTTTTCCGATTACTTTCAGTTTTTCATTGTTGCCGAATGCAACTGATCCTAGGTTCTTTAGTTTTAACTTAGTGAACTTCAACCGATCTCCAGTCATATGTCTGGAACATCCACTGTCCAACATCCATTGATCCAATTCCTACACATAAAGTAGTTGATGGATCAAAAGACAGTTTGATCGAGGTAAGTTCCTAATTTTGCATCTTACCTAATCTGAGTTGATTCTATGGGGGTTTGTTTGGTGATTTGATGTTTAATTTAATTTTGAAAAATGTTTAACTTAACTTAAGTAAGATTTAAAATTGAGTTTGCTTAGTCATCTCACCCGATCTATGTTTTCAATCAGGGGCTCCTATTATTCTGTGAGATGAATTAGTTTATTATTCTGTGAGATGAATTAGTTCAATTTATAGGGTTTTGTTTAACTTTATGTTAGATTCGGATTTAGCTTTGGGTTCAACAAGTAAGCATTCTTTGGATAAACTTCTGGGCTATGGTGAGTCACAAGGAGCTCATTAAAGTAACCATGCCTTCGAGGTTTCCCAAATAGTCCTACCCATTGAGTTTAATACTAAACCTTGGTCTAACTAATTAGGATCCATTTAAGGGTAGCTTCGGTTAGTTCCACTTGGCCAAATGCACCAGGTCGAAGCCATATCTTCCTAGACATGCGATGCCCAAGTTTCCCCAACGTACTATCATCCAAAAACTTCACCAGTACTGTGTTTCAAGTTAAATCTAACCCTTTTAATCTATCCTTATTTACCCTGTTGGGTAATCTACTCTTGTTTACCCATTTCGGGTAGATTAAGTTCGGTTACCCAGTCGGGTAAATAGATTTCGGAGTTGCCAGCTATTCTGGACCCTCCTTTTATTTTGATTTTTGGATTTTTGAATTAATTTCGAATTTTGAATTTTAAATTTTAATTTCGAATTTGAATGAATAATTAATTTCGAATTTGAATTTTGAATTTCAATAATTAATTTCAAATTTTGAATTTTAAATTTTAATAATTAATTTCGAATTTGAATGAATAATTAATTTCGAATTTGAATTTTAAATTTTAATAATTAATTTCAAATTTGAATGAATAATTAATTTTGAATTTTAAATTTTAAATTTTAATAATTAATTTCGAATTTGAATGAATAATTAATTTCGAATTTGAATTTTAAATTTTAATAATTAATTTCGAATTTTAAATTTTGAGTTTTTAGATTAATTTCGAATTTTTAATTTTTAAATTAATTTCGAATTTGAATGAATAATTAATTTTGAATTTGAATTTTGAATTTTAATAATTAATTTTGAATTTTTAATTTTTAATTTTAATAATTAATTTCGAATTTTTATTGTTTTAGCTCCCCCTGGATCATAGCCTCGATAAGGTTTATTGAGGTAATATATTTGATCCTTAGGAGCCCAATAATATCCAAGTCCAACTTGATTGATCAGGTTGGACTTGGCAACCCATGCTTGGACCATTTTTCTATTTGGTTTTATTAAGGATAGGTAAGATTTATACTTCTTTTTATATCCTAGTCCAGTTCGATTGTAGATTGCCCTTTGAGTTCCAAGAATTAAGTCAAGATTCTTGGATCCCAAGGAAAATCGCTCTAGAGTTGTTTTCAAATCCTTGACTTGACTTTTCAGATTGGAATTCTCTTCCTCAAGTTTTTGAACTTGAGTTGAGGTTCCAGTCTGAACTTGATCAGTTAAGGATTCGTTGTTAGGCGTTTCTTTAAGGTGTGTTACCTCCTTTAGAAGCGCTTTAATTCGAATCTTAGACTTAGCTACTTTATGCATTAAATAATTAATTAAACTATATAACCGACTTTTACTTACAGAGGGGTTCGGCCCTTCGGAAATGGATGCAGATCCGTGGCTTCTCTCAGACTCGACTTCCGATTCGTCCTCACTTCCGGATCCGTTGGTGAAGTCCCGGGCTGTCAAGGCAAGAAAGTTCGTCTGTTCTTGTTCTTCGTCGTCGGATTCCTCGGAAGAAGACTCGTCCCATGTTGCCTTCAATGCCTTCTTTCTTTTGGGTTTCTTTGGATCCTTCTGGTTCGGGCAATTCACCTTGATGTGACCCTTCTGATTTCACCCATAGCATGTCACTTCGAATTTGACCTTCGAGCTTGGTTGGGCTTCTTTAGACTGAATGGCCTTTCTGAGATCCTTTTTGTTGAAGCCCTTCTTTTTGCAGAGTTTCTTTACTAAGCTGACTATTTCGATTGTGAGTTCATCATCGTCTTCTGAGTCTGGTTCTTCTTCTGACTCAGGTTCGGTTCTTCGCTTGACCTTTGACTCACGCGATCTCCCTGTTCCTGCAACCAAAGCCAACCCTTTCTCGGTCGGGCGTGCATTAGTCTGTTCGTGAAGTTCGAATTCTGCAAACAGTTCATCTAATTTAATGGTAGACAAGTCCTTGGAGACCTTGTAGGCATCTACCATAGATGCCCACAAGGTGTTCCTTGGAAAGGCGTTTAGAGAATACCTTATGATGTCCCGGTTGTCTACCTTCTGTCCAATCGCATGAAGACCATTGAGCAGATCTTGAATCCGGGCATGGAGTTAGGCGGCTGTTTCACCTTCCTGCAATTTGATGTTAAATAATTTATTAAAAATTAACTCTCTTTTACTTACTTTGGTGTCGGATGTCCCTTCGTGAAGTTCAATTAGCTTCTCCCACAATTCTTTGGCGCTGTTGAAGGGGCCGACGCGGTTGAGTTCTTCTTTTGATAGGCCACACTGGAGGGTGCAGGTTGCCTTGGCATTAGCTTCCACTTTCTTGATTAAGGATGCATCCCAGTCCTTGTACGGTAGTGGTTTGCCGGTGGTGTCAGATGGTAGTTCGAATCCGGTTTTGACAATCATCCATACTTCAAAGTGAGTCTGGAGATATGCCTCCATCCGACCTTTCCAGTACCCGAAGTCGTCTTCGGTGAATAGCGGCGGACGGGCAGTACTGTAGCCTTCTTGAAGGGTCATTTCAGTTTTACATAAAGCGAAAAACAACCACAAAAAAATGTCCCAGGACTTGGTCCTGGCTTAGTAGTGCGAAAAAAAAAATGAATCACGAACTTGGGTGGTGTTGCACCAATTCCGAGAAAAACCGATTCGAGGGAAAAAGAATTAGAATATAGCTATGAGGCTAAATTCTAATCGACTCCGGAAAAAGATACCACGACAAAAATATTTTGAATGGTGGTTGCACCGATTCAAAATGACCCCGCTTTGATACCGATTGATGGATCGAAAGCGCTAGAGGGGGGGTGAATAGCGCTCGTGGCTATTTCATTTTTCGAAATCGTAAATCGTACGTGAAACTAATAGAGTAATAAGCAGCGGAATAAAGACAGTCAAACACAGAGACACAGGGAATTACTTCGTTCGGAGCCTAAGGCGACTCCTACTCGAAGTCCCGCGATCCTTGATCGCTTCCGGTGGGCAACAACTATAATATCGTGAATAAGTACACGGAAATAAGTACAACTGGAATTGAAATAATACCGACAACAAAATAATAACTGAAGCTTTAGGTCGTCGGCGACTGTAACAGCACTTTAGAGTCGGTTCTTGAGCAGCACACAGCAGAAGGAAGGCTTGTTCAATTGTTGTGTTGAAGCTGCACCTCAACCCTCTTTTTATATGACATTCAGGGCGCCTGAATCCTTTCCGGGCGCCTGGAGTGTGACGTGTCCAACCAACCAGGATGCTCCACGTGGCGAAGTCGCGGCAGGGATAAAATTTGATCCCGGGCGCCCGGACCTGTTCCGGGCGCCCGAACCACCTTTTTCCAGCAGGTTCCTCACATGCAAACAAAGGTTAGTCCAAGCAAAATACCCTGCAAGACAGTGTTAGAATCTGATAAAACAAAGTAAGGAATAATTGACAGTCTTCGGACTGTCCGAGTCTGACTTCGGATTTCCAACTGGAAACCCTAGGTCGACCCGACGCCTACTGTTCCCTCTACGGGGAACGCGTCCTCACCTACTCCCCTCAGGAGAGATTACCTGATGCCAGTCCGATCCTCCAGACCAACTGGACTTACCGCCTAGGGTTACCAACCCCTAGGACCTAGGGTTACCACCCCCTAGGGTTTTTCTCTACCTAGGGTTACCGCCCCCTAGGACCTAAGGTTACCACCCCTTAGGGCTTTCCTCCACCTAGGGTTACTGCCCCCTAGGACCTAAGGTTACCGCCCCTTAGGGTTTTCCTCCACCTAGGGTTACCGCCCCCTTGGACCTAAGGTTACCACCCCTTAGGGTTTTTCACCTGCCTAACCGCAGCTAGGACTTTCCTGAAACACTCATTCAAACATGTTAGATCACACACTAACTTAACTTTGAATCCTTTGTCATTATCAAAACCAAGGTTCGATCGTCGGATGCTTCTCGCACCAACAAGCAGGTGGACAAATTGCTCGAGACATGACATATTCAGGAGGTGCAGTTCCTGATCTGGTTAGCCAACATAGTCCTAGTATCCAAATCTGAGAATAAATGGCACATTTGCGTGGACTTCAGGGATTTGAACAAGGAATGCCCAAAAGACAATTTGTAGGATCGAGAAGCACATGAGAGGTGACAGCGGTGGGGGGGGGGATGAATCACGTGTATTTAAAAACTTATCTTTTTCAAACTTTTAAAACAAGTGTGTTGTGGAATAAAACAAACGAAGTAAGAAAATAAAAGCACACATTTGGTTACTTGGTTTGGAAATATACTGACTCGTAGTAAATGGAAGTCGAAGCTTGGAGTCAGTGTCACAATGTTGTAGCATAGCATAAGCGCAATAGTGCGGTCGGAAGCTTGATTACATCATGGAATGAACACGAGATAGATCCGATTCAAATAGCTATTCAACATCTTCTTTTATAGGACACTGGAGGGGCTTCCAATCCCTTTGGAGGCACCTCCAATCAGTGCTGATTAGATATAAGAAGTTTGCTTCTTATCCTTGAAACTTATCCATCGAGCTGAGGCACCTTCTTCCCATTGGAGGCACCTTCGCGCCTTTTGTACTAAGACACCTTCTTCCCACTGGAGGAGCCTCCAAGCCTCAGAACGTAGAGGCTAATCCAACCAAGCCGAGGCACATCCCTTACCATGGAGACACCTTAGATCACTGTTCATCCAATGTAAAGCATGTGTTTAAGCTGTAAAACACTTATTAGTCCAAAATAAAAATTAACCTGCAAAATAGAGTTATCACAATTGAAATAAAATGATTATTAATTAGATCCTATCTTCCCAAGACTAGGATCTTGTCTTGATCTCATCTTAGACATCCGAAGTGGCAGTAAGCTGGACTACGCCTATAGTCCTACTAGGACTCATCCTCATTGGATCACTCTCCTCTAGTAACTTATTTTTACTTACCATTTGCAGTCACTTGACTTTTCTTTTGACCCACCAGGTCTTCCTACCGAAATCAACATCCAGATTTCAGCTAATCGTTTGGAATCGAACATTCCGACTGGATTTCAGCCAATGTTTTGGTCCTTATTGACCCAATTGGACTTCCTGCTAGAATCACATATCTAGACTTCAACCAAGTGTCTAGTCCTATAAACTTATCAATTTTTTATACAGTTGGTAAAAGTATTAGATAAATATAATATCTAACTTTAAATTATTTATCATTTATCAAAACTTGAGCTTGACCATTGGAGCCAACTGTACAAACATTATTATCCCTTGCCCTGCATCGACTAAGTAGTGGACTCAACTTCTGGCTACGAGATGATATGCATGTTGGACGCATATCATGGTTACCATCAAGTCCTGGTGGCTAAGGAAGATCATGAAAAAGTTAGTTTCATCACTACAGAAGGAACTCATTGCTATAATATTATGTCTTTCAAACTAAAAATAAAGAGGCTACTTACCAATGGCTTATGAGCAAAGTATTTCAAAAGCAGATCAGATGAAACATGGAAGTATACGTGGATGACATTTTGATTAAGTCCCTCCGAGCGGTTGATCTATGCGCCGATATAGATGAAACTTTTCTAATATTGAGGGAATATGAACTTAAGGTCAATCCTAGCAAATACTTGTTCAGAGCTAAGAGCGGGCATTTCTTGGGCTACATAGTGATAGAGCAGGGGATCAAGACTAACCTAAGAAAAGTGCAAGTTCTTCAGGATATGGCTTCCCTGCATAATCTGAATGAAGCATAATGGCTGACTGAACGAATTATGACACTGCTTGACTTCATTTTGAAATCGGCCGACCGGAGCTTGCACGTCTTCAAAATACTTCATCGTGCAACCAAATTCCAATGGGATGCTGAATGTCCACTCAGCAAGGAAGCGGGGTTAGAATTTTTATGATATCACTCTACAAAGATAGGCAACAATTGTCCGTTCAGCTGAATTATCGAGCCACCAATAATGAGTAGAGTATGAAGCATTGATAGTAGGTCTACAAGCCATTAAGCATGTGGGAGCCGCTTGAGTCTTAATCTACTAAGATACTCAGTTAGTGGCTCAATAATTATTGGACAAATTTGATATTAACAATGAACAGTTAAGGTTGTATGCGGTTGTATTTGAGAAGTTGATAGCAGAGTTTCAAGAAGTGACTTTATAGAAAACCCCCTAAGCAGAAAACCAGAAGGTGGATGAATTAGCCAAGTTAGCTGATTCTTTGATCCCATAGACTTTAGATAAGCCTATGGACTCAACATTATTAATAGCTTACATTGAAAGACAACCTGAGATAGAATTACAAACTGACTAGAGAGCACTGTTAATTTCTTTCCTCTAGCAAAGAATTTTACCATCCGATCGGGAGCAAGTGCATATGATCAAGAAAAGGGTTGGTCAGTTCACATTAGTTGGAGTCCACTTGTACAAGGGGGCTTTCTCTCACCCTTTGCTTAAGTGAATTTGATTGGATGATGTGCAGTACATTTTACAAGAGTTTCATCAGGGTTCATGTGGAAGTCACTCAGGAGCTCGGTCATTTGCTTGGAAGATTTTGCTAGTCAGGTTTTTTTGATCCACTTTGCAAGTCGATTCGGTTCAACTCGTGGCCACTTATTTATCGTGTCAAAAATATCAGAACATTTCGCACCATCCATAAAATTGTTAAAGACTTCAATATTCATGTTCGTTTGACCAATGGGGAATAGATATTGTAGGACCCTCCCCGATAAAACTTGGTCAAAAAAGATTATTTTTAGTATTTGTTGATTATTTCTCCAAATGGGTGAAAACTAAGGTATCGACTAAGATAACCGAGCATATGTTCATCAAATTCCTATGGAAAAATGTCATATGTTTATATAAAATTTCTCATAAGCTCATGTTGGATAATGGAAGGCAGTTCTAGGGTCAAACGAAGCTTTCACAAAATTTGGGAGTGGTGCTCAAGTTATGGCATCTTACACGCTTTCACCTTTGTAGCTTATCCTCAAAGTAATGGTTAAATGGAGGTCACCAATAGGGAAATCATTAAAGGACTCAAAACTAAGCTAGATTATGTTGGAGGAAGTTGGGTGGATGAACTACCTAGTGTGTCGTGGGCCTACCACACTACACCTCGAGAAGCCATAGGTATAATTCCTTTTCAGCTTGTTTATGGTGGAGATGTTCGGAGTTTGATCAAAGATAATTGTATGATCAAGATAATGCAGTCGGTGTCTTAGGGAGCTCAATTTAATAGATAAGACCATAGATCAAGTTGTCTCTTGGCTAGTATAATATCATCAATGAATGAAGAAAAATTACAATTGGAGGGTTCTTTCAAGTGGACGACCAAGTTTGGAAGCAGATTAAGCCAGTCGGGGACATCAGTAAGTTAGAGCTGTAATGGGGCGAGTAATACAAGGTGGTTCAGAGACTCACCTCGGGGTCATATTATCTCCAAGATGTTGAGGAAGAGACTTGGAGCGGTCATGGAGTGCTAACTACCTACAACCTTATCAAACCTGAGAGTATGCTTGCAATGTGTTTATATATCCTATTGAATATTCACGCTTAATGAAAATGCAGGAAAACTTAGCTCAAGAGCCATGACTTCCAGACTCTCGAGCCTTAGTGCCGAGTTATAAGCGAGTTTCTCTGTGCTCTTTGACCGGCCACCCGGTCAGAGGTTCAATTCCAAACACTCGAGCCTTAGACTTGAGTTATAAGCAGATTTTCCTATGCCCTTCTGTAAGTACCTCATGGCAGTTTTGATATGATCAACCAAGTCAAGTTAAGTCATGTTAGTATTTAACCCCTGTGTCTAAGTGTGCAGGAACTTAGGAGCACAGAAAATCAAGCGAAAGACACAGCTAGCTAGAAGGACAGCACGGGAGAGAGGCGATGGGCTCGGTACATCCAAGGGACAAGGTGCTGTGGAAGAGTACGCTGGCAGATGAGAAGGAGGTGTGCGACATTTTTGAGGGACGAGAAGTAGGAGCGGAAGGTTGCTCAAAGGCTGAAAGTTGGGTTCGGGTGAGCCCTATTTTGGATGACAGAGATTACCTAAGAGAGTGGAGCCGAAGTGGAAGACCTGGACCAATACGAGCAGAACCAGAGTGGAAGGCCAAGACAAAAAGTCAACAGAAGGTTGACTTTTTGAATCCGGGAGCCTAGACTCCGGGCGCCTAGAGCAGGATTTTATCCATTCTGTTACAACGGGGATAAAAGTTTATCCTCCCAGGCACCTGGAACCCTTCCAAGCACCCCGACCATGGCTATAAATATAGCCCTGGTCCCAGAAACTTACGAACAACCTTTATAATTGATTTATTTTTAGTCTTGTTCTGTAATTGAATACTTCAACTTCTATAAGAGGCTTCTCCGCCTGAAGGAGACATTAGTGAGCTTTTCATCTTCCTTGGATTAACAACCTCCCCGGTTGTAATCAAGTAAATCTTTTGTGCCTCTTCCTTTCTTTAGTTATTATCTTATTTCTTTTATGCAAGTGTTGATTCTTATAAAGGTATAAAGTTTGAGGAAGGTTCATTTTCCTTTACAGGGCTATTCATCCCCTCTAGCTGGCCACCTAGGGTCGTACAAGTGCTATCAAAGCAAGGTTTGCTTCAGGAGGACTAACTGCCGAACAAAGAACACGAGATGATCGGACCCAGCATTTATCCACCAATGTTTGAGGGAGAGTTCTCATCCTGGAAACAAAAAATGGAAGTATTTTTTGAACTGATTTTGATATAATGCTTTCTATGAAATTTGGTTTTGATATCCCCAAAAGAAAAGTTGGAAAAGAACTTGAGGATCATCTTTGGACTCAGACGCAACGTGACAAATTTATAGCAAATGGTAAGGCCGAGTTCCATCTATTGAGTGTTCTTCTTGCTTAAGAACTAGACAAAATTGGCAATTACCAATGCGCAAAAGAACTTTGGAAAAAGTTCTTGGAGCTCTATGAAAAGTCAAAAGAAGTCATATCCAACTCCTCGATGGACACTGAGTCGTCGATGGAAGAATCCGAGACCGAGGAATCTGCCGAAACAACACTAATAGATGAATATCTACCAGAAGATAACAAAAGTACCTCGAAAATGATCATTGATGAAGGGAGAGACACTACAGAAGAAAATAATAATGAAGGGGGAGGGTCTATCGACGAATATATGGTAAGTCAGGTAAGTAAACTTCCTCCAGAGTAATTATTTAAAATTATGCAAATGCTAAGTAAATTATTATACAAAAAGAGAACAAAGTATGTAAAATCAAAGAAAGAATATGCATGCTTAAAAGAAAATTTTCAAAAATTAATAGATAAAAATGTAAAATTAAAAGATAAAATAGAAATGATAGAAAAGGAAAACTTACATTCATTTTTTTTGAATACTCTAGAAAAAAATTACAAACATCATTGAAGGTTTAACTGGTATTTTAAGGGAAAAATTAAAAAATATCACAGAAATACATTCCTCTTAAATTTTTAATTAATCCTATAGGAAGGTGTTGGTGCGGGAAACATCATATGATCGAACCTAAGTTTTAATAATGGCAAAGGGTTTAAAGTTAAGGTTATTTGTGATCTAAAGAGTTTGAATGAGATTGTAAGAAAGTCCTAAGTGCACTTAGGCAAAAGTCCTAGCTGCGGTTAGGCAGATGGAAAACCCTAGGGGGTGGTAACTCTAGGTCCTAAGGGGTGGTAACCTTAGGCAGAAAGTCTTGATGGGTTGAGGACTTCTGGCAGAATCCTAGAGTCAAAGACTCTAGGTTGAAATCCTGGAGTCGCAAATCGTGTGGAAGTCTGGACGGGTCGTGGAGCAGATGTCCAACATAAAGACTGGAAGCTTCGGACGCTAAGAAAAAGTCCAGTTGGTCTGGAGGATCAATCTGACAATAGGTAAACTCTCCTGAGTGGAGTAGGTGAGGAGGTGTTCCCTAAAGAGAGAACAGTAATCGTCGGTTCGACCTAGGATTTCAGGGAAATCAGAAGTCAGAATCGGATAGTCCAGTGATTGTCAAATACTTGTATTTATCTTATTTTATTGTGCTAACTTTGTTTTGCAGGGTTTGTGGACTAATATGCCTTGCAAGAAGGGAGTTACACAAGAGAAGTCTCGGATGAATAGTACCCAAGGCGCCCTCCATGGAGCTTGGAGGTGCCTCGGGCGCATTGGCTGTAGATGCATAGGAAGCAGGGCAGAAGGTGCCTTCCAAGAACACTAAAGGCACCTTGGATAGCTGATGGAAGGTGCCTTCCAAGGACGCTGAAGGCACCTTCGAGTGGATAAACAGTGCAGGTAGTGGGAGTTATCGACACTGATTGACTGGGGATAAGAATCCCTACTGGAGGCACCTTCCATGGAGGCTGAAGGCGCCTTCAGTAGGCTATTTAAGCCAGTCTCGAGCATATGCACATGACAACACAATATTGCCATCCTTCTTCTGTGTGCTGATCCAAAGATGACTCAACGACGCTCAGCTGCTGTTGCGACAATCGACGACTACTTCCATAATCTTTTATTGTAGGTATAATCTTTTTAAATTTAGTACTTATAATTAATCTTGTAATGATTCTCGAGCTTATAGTGATTGCCCACCGAAAGTGATCAACGATCGCGGACCTTAAAGTAGGAGTCAACACAGGCTCCGAACCAAGTAACCAAAGTGTTAGCGATTACCTTTTACTTCTATATTCCACTACATATTTACGAAATGAACAAATTAGCCACGAGCGCTATTCACCCCCCCCTCTAGCGATTTCTGATCCTACAATTAGTATCAGAGTGGGGTCGTTTTGAATCGGTGAAACTACCATTCAAGCATTTTTTTTCTTTCTCTCATGGTAATTTTTAATTTTTAGAGTAAATCAAAATAGATAAATTGTCACATTATGATCTATTTTATAGATCGAGTTCTTTCATTTCTTGAAGTCAATGTAAACACCACTCGAGTTTGATTATATTCTTTTGTTCCCGCACTACTAATCCAAGACCAAGTCTTGGAACCTTTACTCTCTTTTTATTGTGCACGAGGTTTCTTCTTAAATGGCCCACCAAGAAGGGTGTAGCACAACACTCCCTCCCCTCTTCTCTGGTGAGGATTTTGTCTACTAGAAAAGTCAAATGGAGTACCACCATAAGACTCAAGTCGAGATGTGGATAATCATCCAAACGGGTCTCGAACTTCCACTCGACGGTGTTGGAAAGACAATGTCATGCCAAAACTAGGACACAACTTTGATGAAGAAAATTGAGGCTGACGCCAAAGCAATATGCACTCTACAATGCGGTCTGACAAAAGAAGAGCTGAACTGAGTCGGTCTATTCTCAAGCGTGAAAGAGTTATGGAAAAAGTTGATCGAGCTGCACAAGGGCACTTCCTACACAAAGGTAAGCAAATGAGACTTAATTCTGAATAAATTATATAATATAAAAATGTAGGAGGGAGAGTTCGCGAGCCAACTTCATACTTGCATACAAGATTTACTGAACGGACTCCACAAGATTAGACAGAGGGTTGAAAATTGCGACGTCATCAGGTATGCATTAAATGCATTCCCAAGGAACACCTTGTGGGCATCCATGGTAGATGCTTACAAAGTGTCTAAGGATTTGTCATTAATCAAATTAGATGAATTATTTTCTAAATTTAAGCTTCATGAACAAATTAATACTACTCCGACCGAGAAAGGTATTACTTTGATTATAGGAACGAGCAGAACATGGGAATCATAAGCAAAGCGCAGAACTGAACACGAGTCAGAAGAAGAACCAGACTCAGAAGATGACGACGACGAGATAGCAACCGAACTCGTCAACCTTGTATGAAATCTCTACAAAAAGAAGAAATGGTTCACCAAGAAAGACATCAATAATGTGATTCAATCGAAGACAATGAAATCAAGTCCAAAAGTAAAGTCTGAAGTAACCTGCTACAGCTGCAACAAGAAGGGGCACATCAAAGCCAACTATCCGAACCAAAAGGAAACAAAGAAGCAAAGGAAGAAGAAAACATTGTAGGCGACATGGGATGAGTCTTCTTCAGAAGACTCAGACGAAGAGCTCGAACAGATAAGCTTCCTAGCAATTACGACCCAGGAACAAGTTGACAAATCAGAAACCAAGAGCGAGTTGGAAACAAAATCTGAGAGAAACCACGGATTCGTATCCGTTTATGAAGAGCCTAACCCCACTGTAAGAATCTCTCAATTAAATAAATTACATAATTTAGTTAATTATCTCATGTGTAAGTTAGCCAATTCCAACCTTCGAGTCAAGTCACTCCAAAAGGAGGTAACAATCCTTAAGGAAGAGACTAAACTAAGTCCTTTGACTAAGCCAGCTCAAAATGGAAGTTCAACTCAAGTCCAACAACTTGAGGAAGAAAATTCCAATTTAAAAACTCAAGTTAAAGAACTTAAGGACACGTTGGAACGGTTCACCTTGGGTTCAAAGAATATTGATCTGATTCTTGGAAAACAAAGAGTTGTCTACAACCGATCCGGACTTGGATTTAAGGCTAAACAAACATACAAATCTTACTTATCACTTGTAAATAGAAAAAAAATAGAAAATTAGTCCAAGCATGGGTCCCCAAGTCAAACTTGATTAATCAAGTTGGGCTTGGTCAATATTGAGTCCCCAAGGATCAAATCCATTATATTGATAGACCCTATCGAGGCTATGATCAAGGGGGAGCCAATAGAAAGATCATCTCTATTGTTTAATAAATCTGTTTGATACTTACTTTACTGCCTTTATTATACATGCTTAGACTAGGCTAGATAAGGACTTAGGCTTGATTTACACTTGACTAATTAGACCTAGGAGTTACTGTAAGGAAATTAAATATCTAATTTTTTTGAAAGGCTTTGTTTAGAAGTGGTGGATGATCCCATACCCAAGAAGGCCTAGTGCCTCACCATAGTCTGGAAGCCAATTATTAAAATGAATATTTAATTAACTGATTGTAAAACCTGAGTCTAACCCAAATATAAATCAATCCTTAGATGATAATCTAAATTAAAGATAAAATTAACAATCTCACATAAATCTATAAGGTTCCCTGATTGATAATTTAGAAAAGGGTGAGATGGACTTAGATAAAATTTAGAATAAATCTTAATTAATATTAATAAACTAATCAATGAATAAATTTTAATTAATAAATAGATCAATTAATAAATCTTATTCAAATAAATTAATAAATCTTATTCAAATCAAATAAATTTATTAAATCAAATAAATTTATTAAATCTAATCAATTTAACCAATTCATAACTTAACTTAATAATTCTAATAAGTTAAATTAAACTTAAACTCAATCAATCATCTCACAATCACCCATAAAAATAACATGTTTGAAAACCTATATTGGGTAAGATGAAAAATAGGGGGTTGAACCCAATCCAATCTATCTTACAATCTTTTAAAATTGGATCCAAATCAATACTTTATGTGTAGGAACATAACGATTTGGACCAATGAATGTTGGATAGTGGATGCTCCAGACATATGACTGGAGACAGATTGAAGTTCACCGAGATAAAATTAAAAAATTTAGGGTAAGTTGCATTTAACAACGATGGAACACTTAAGGTAATTTGAATAGGTAATATCCAACTAAGTTCTAATTTTTATATTTGAAAAGTTTTATTGGTTGATCAATTAAATTTTAACTTGCTTAGCATTAGTCAATTATGTGACTCTGGGTACTTAGTCACATTTTCAAACTCTGAGTGTTTAATTAAAAATGTTAAAAACCCTGAAATTACACTTAAAAGAATTAGGAAAAAGAACATTAATACAATTGACCTACCAACCACCTAACTAAAGTGTCTCCTAACATAACAAAAGGAAACTAAGTTATGGCACAAAAGACCGGGTCACACTCATATCAGACTCATTTCAAAAATGAAATAAAATGACCTAGTTAAAGGTTTACCCAAGTTAAAAAATTTAGAAAATATAATATGTAATGCTTGCCAACAGGGTAAACAAACCAAGTCAACCCACAATTTAACCAACCTAAATAGAACTAATTCAATACTTGAGCTCCTACATTTAGACCTATTTGATTCACATGGAGCCAAGTTACTAAGCAAAAACCAATATTGCTTAGTTATAATTGATTATTAGCCAAGATTTACTTGGGTAAAATTTTTGAAAACAAAAGATGAAACTTATGAAATCTTTAAATCTTTTTACAAATTAATAGGAAATGAAAAAGATACTAAAATTAAAAGAATTAGAAGTGATCATGGAGGGGAATTTGACAATCATAGGTTTAATGAATTTTGCCAATCAAATGGCTACAATCATGAATTTTTATGTCCTAGAAGTCCCAAACAAAATTGTCTAGTAGAACAAAAACATAGAAAACTACAAGAAGCCACTAGAACCATGTTAAATGAATACAACCTAAATAATCAATTATGGGCTAAAGCAGTAAATACGACATGTTACATTCAAAATAGAATATTAATAAATAAATTTCAAAATAAAACTCCATATGAAATATATTATAATAAAATTCATAACCTAAATTATTTAAAAGTGTTTGGATGTAAAGTCCACATTCTAAACACTAAGGATTACTTAGAAAAATTTATATCAAAATCAATAACAAGAATCTTTTGAGGGTACTCCACAACCAGTAGGACTTATTGAGTTTATAACAAGAATGCCCTAAAAGTTGAATAAACAACTAATGTGATTTTTGATGAAGGAAATAACTTACCTAATTCAATAAATAAAAATATTAATTGAAATACAAGAAACATAAATCTAATAGAAGATGATGGAGATATTCAAATTAAACCTAAAGAATCACAAGAACCAACTGTTAATCCTGACATAAAACCTTCAAGCGTAGGTTCTAACCACCCATCTTTGGGTGACCCAACCCTAGGAGTTCGAACTAGATCATCCTATACAAACCTAAGTCAGATAGCTCTTATTTCTAAGATTGAACCCAAGACTATATAAGAAGCCTTACCTGACCCATACTGGATACTAGTAATGCAAGAGGAGTTCGCCCAATTAGAAAGAAACCAGGTCTGGGAACTTGTACCTAAACCCATAAGTAAAACCATAGTTGACACTAAATGGGTATTTAGAAATAAATTGGATGATAAGGGTGAAATAGTAAGAAATAAAGCTAGACTAGTAGCCAAAGGGTCAGCCAAGTAGAAGGGTTAGACTATGATGAAACCTATGCACTCGTATCCAGACTTGAATCCATAAGGATGCTGCTAGCCTATGTAGGACATAAAGGATTCAAGTTATACCAAATGGATATAAAATATGCATTCTTAAATGGGTTCATCAAGGAAGAAGTGTATGTAAGTCAACCTCCAGGATTTGAGAATTTGGACCACCCAAACTATGTCTTTAGGTTAAAGAAAGCCCTATATGGACTAAAACAAGCACCTACGACTTGGTATGAACTCCTATCAACTTATCTAATATCTAAGGGGTTTAAACAAGATCAAATAGATCAAACTTTATTTGTAAAAATCTTAGAAAAAGACATCTTTATAGCCTAAATTTACGTTGATGATATAATTTTTAGCTCAACCAACACTAAGTTTTTAAAAGATTTTACTAAATTAATGGAAAGTGAATTTGAAATGAGCTTAGTAGGAGAATTTAACTTTTTCTTAGGCTTACAAATTAAACAAACTAAAGATGGAATAAATATTTTTTAAAAAAAATATGATAAGGAATTAATTAACAAGTTTGGCATGAAAAATTCTAAAAATATAAATACCTCAATGGCAACTAATGTTAAAATCGACTCTGATTTAGAAGAAAAATCAGTAGACTTAAAATATTATCGAAGTGATATAGGGAGTCTACTGTACCTAACTGTATGTTGACCTGATATTCTGTTTGCAGTTGATATGTGTGCTAGGTACCAATCTTGTGCAAAAGAATCACATGTAACAAATGTTAAAAGAATACTTAGATACATTAAGGGAACCCTAAATGTAGGACTTTGGTACCCTAAGACTAGCACGTTTGACCTAGTTGGTTATTCTGACTCAGACTATACCGGGTACAAACTAGATAGAAAAAATACAAGTGGAAGCTGTCAATTTCTAGGTCAGTGCCTAGTAAGTTGGACAAGCAGAAAGTAACACTGTGTTGGTTTATCCACTACCGAAGCAGAGTACTGTGTTGGTTTATCCACTACCGAAGCAGAGTACATAGCTATAGGGGAATGTGCATCTCAACTATTATGGATGATGCATACCTTAAAGGACTATCAATTAGAATATAAAAATATAAAAATTTTAATTGATAATATAAGTTCAATTAACTTAACCAAAAATCCAATCCAACACTCAAGGACTAAACACATAGAAGTGAAACATCACTTTGTAAGGGATCATGTAGCTTAGGGTGACATTATACTTAACTATGTTAAGTCCAAGTCAAATCTGGCTAACATTTTCACAAAATCCTTACTTGAACTTGAGTTCAGTGTGTACTTAGAAGACAAATAGGGATGTGCATAGTAGAATAGAGCTTACTTTCAAAAATATTCCTATCTCAAAAGTTAAAATTTTTGCTTGGTTTTAAAATTCTAGGAAAAATATTTTCAAAATTCTAATTTTATTAGATTTTCAAAAGATTGGACTTAGCCTAGGTATCTACCCCCTAGAAAGCATGTTCACCTAGGTCTCAACCAGAGCATCTCACAAGCACACTAGGTTTACCTTACTTGTGAAACACTTAGAATGGTGTGAGATGCATAGGGTACTACCTGGACTTCAGAATGCTTATGTCTATGCATCAACATAAGTCCGAACAATAAATACCAAAATCAAATTAATCAAGTTAAGTTATCCATGTTTAGTCAAGCTAACTGGAATACTTACTTAATTTGACTAACCAAGTGAAATTTACTACCTCATGGTAAACAGCTAGTAGTTAAAGGTTAAACATTTGTTTATAAGTAGATGCTTAAGTTTAAAAATATGTTGTTACTCATGTTTGGACTCTAGGACTCTAAAATTTTTTTAAAAAAGTTTTTTAGCATTAAATATCTTTGAAAGATAAAGTATTCCTTTTCAAAATTTCAAAGCTAAATTTTTCAATAAAAATTAAAAGGAAGTTTAGTTTTTATTTTTATTTTTTAAAAAAGGGGGATAGGTTTTTTTAGTTTAAACAAAATTATTTTTAAGCTAAGTGTTTAAGCAAAATTATTTTTAAGCTAAGTGTTTAAACAAAATTATTTTTAAGCTAAGTGTTTATCAAATTGTTCTAAACCTAAGTGTTTATCAAAATCCTTTCAAAGCTTAAAGTTTAACTAAGTGTTTATTCAAAAAGATAAGAATTTTCAAAAAGTATTTTTAATTTAGCTAAGTGTTTTTCAAAACAATTATTTTTTCAAAAATAAGTTTAGTTGAATTGTTTGGTAAAAAAAGCTAAGTACTAAATCTAAATATGTTTAAAGGCTTGTAACGACCCTACCCTCCCCTTAACTAGTCTATGGGAGTGGGACGTTACTAGGCTATTAACTTTACTTAACTAATGTCGTCCACATATTGATGGTAATACTTAGAACTCTTTGAAAACTCAAAACATACAATTTAATAGCAGCTGAAGACATAAATGACTCATCTCAACATCCTACTTAAGCATTTTTTCACAACTAAAATATATCAATCTACAAATGCATGCGACAGTGATACAACTCAAATAATGGAACTAATGTGCATTGCAATTTAAATGGAAGAATTATAAATACATAAAAACATTCTATGAATAAACCATCAACATGAAAGAATAATTCTAACAATGTAAGAAGGACTTAATCCACCTAAATTTCACAAACAGTCTAAATACATAATCTTAATAAATTCATTAAGAAGATCCCAAGGCTTCCATAGTCCAGAAATCACACATCCATCCACACCTCCTTGTCGCCTTCCTTCACTATAGCTTCCCTTTTCCTTTATATGCAGTAAGAGGAAATGCAACAATAAGCGGATGCTTAGTAAGCGCTGTCTAACTCACAAAAACACAATATGCATATACATATAACAAAACTAAAACTGGATACTAAAAAAAAAGACTAAACTAAAAGTCTAAGGAAATCCATGCATGCTCAATGAAAATGGCAATTAAACTAAATCCACATTGCTACTTGCTGAATTTGCAATGAAAGAAACTAAACTTGCTGAATTGAACTTCTAAAACACTTGCTTCGTTAACTCAAATACGTATAGTTTAATATTTCAAAATAATAATAATAATCTCTTGGGCCCAGCCTTAGTACCAATGCGTGCTCCCTAATAGAAACTGAAGTAGAGAGCCACCAGTCCTATGAGGTTAAAGACCTTGGTCTTACCAAGGCGAAGACCTCAGAATTGGTCACCTGGATTTATTTAACGACAACCTCGGAAGTCGGGTACTAGCCCTTTTCAAATAAAATACCTATTATCTTTTATTACTTCTAATATATAATGCCTCGACATTTTTTTCAAGCACTAGGCGTGCGACTGATCCTCAAATGCTGGAATTTGGGATCAAAATTAAGACCTTGGTCTTCCTTTACCTATAATTACTCATAAATGTACATGTACAAAATCCGGAGCAAGATAAGAAGCTATTCTTATAACAATTGACTCTAGATACAAGAAATCTAAAACTGAAGCTTACAACTGAGATATCAAAAATTGCATGCTTATAAATAACACCGTTCATGCGTATTGAGGTAGCAAGGAAACTTAAACCTGTATGCTTGGAATAAATGGTAGCAATGAAGCAAATCTAAACCACATGCTAGAATAAAGGCTGTCCAGGCTTGTTAAAATAACAAGATATTTGTACTGAAATGATGAACACCACAGAAAGGCCTAAAATCTCATGATTGAGTCAAACAACAAGATCTAAACTGAAATACTAAAGCCATAAGCACAAACTGAAAACTAGGGTTCGGATTATAACACTTGAAGCAATCAATCAACATGCATGCTAGGGTTCCACGGCTACAACAATCTTTGCAGCAGCAAGGAAAGAACATCTCAGAACTACTCTTACTACAGGTGAGAGCACTTACCTTTGCGTTCTTGGACTCACCACCGAAGAAGAAGGCTTCTAGGGTTTGCGGAGAGGCTCGCTGTTCAGTGATCTCTTCACGTCTGCGTGCTCCCCTCGACGAGACGGTCATGAACGTGTGAAGATCTCGCGAAAATTCCCCTTGGCTGGCCGTCAGAGACGAAGCCCTAGCTTCGGCTTCGTTTTCGCCCGAGTGGGAGTCGACGCCGTTCGCGAGCGAGAGGAGAGGATTTTGATCGAGAGAAAGGAAAATAACCCAATCCCTCTCTCAACTTATCCTTTTATACTTAGGGTATTTCGGTTTCAGTTATTACTTAAATTTATTTCGCCATCTCTTTGATCATGAAACACCTGCTTGGGTGCTTTGCTATCGCGCTTCGTTTAAGTTTTGGATCGGGTCGGAGGTCGCGGGTTTGAACCTCTTTATTTTTTTACAACAACTTTCTTTCGGTAAAAATACCAAACGAACTCCGAAAATTGCATAAAAATACTCAAAAAATTCCTAAAAATCTCTAAAACATTCCTAAATCATTTCTAGATATTTATAAGCACTTTTAGAACTCCAAATAATGAAATTTGGGGTGTTAAAATTCTCCGTACCTTATAAAAAGTTCGTCCTCAAACTTAAAATATTTCTGGATATTTTTGTCTCATGCTGTCTTCACGCTCCCAAGTAACTTCCTCGTGCTTCTCGTTCTGCCATATGACCTTCACCAGTGGCACTTCTTTGTTTCTTAGTCTCTTAACTCCTCTATCCACTATCTGTGTAGGTCTGCTCTCATAGCTAAGATCCTCCTGAATCTGCACTGACTGAGGCTGAATCACTTGGCTAGGGTCGTGGAGGCACTTCTTTAGCATGGAGACATGAAATACGTTGTGTATTGCTGACATGTCTTGTGGTAAGTCCAGCTTGTAAGCTACTTTCCCAATCCTCTCTGTGATCGGGTAGGGTCCTACGTTGCGAGGACTTAACTTGCCCTTTTTTTGCCAAATCTCATCACTCCCTTCATAGGAGCAACTTTGAGAAAGACTGAATCCCCTACTTGAAATTCAAGTGGCCTACGGCGTGCGTAAGCATAACTTTTCTGTCTGCTCTGGGCAGTCTCAATTCTTTGTCTGATCTTCTGGATAGCCTGTGTGGTCTCATCTATCATCTCTGTCTGAATGCCCAACTCCACTTCCATTTCTTTCCTTTCACC
The DNA here is from genome assembly GCF_018446385.1 of Zingiber officinale. Lineage (NCBI taxonomy): Eukaryota > Viridiplantae > Streptophyta > Magnoliopsida > Zingiberales > Zingiberaceae > Zingiber > Zingiber officinale. The sequence goes on along the minus strand of NC_056005.1, from coordinate 39,104,204 downwards.
TGCTTCTTGCCAGCACATGGGTGATCTACACTTTCGACCATACACTGCCTCGTAATGTGCCATCTTGATAGTGGCCTGGTAGCTATTGTTGTAGGTGAATTCAACTAAATACAGATACTTGCACCAACTGCCCTTATAATCTAATGCACAAGCCCTGAGCATGTCTTCTAAAATTTGATTTACTCGTTCTGTCTGTCCATCAGTCTGGGGATGGAAGCTGTACTGAACCTGAGTTTGGTACCTAATGCATTCTGGACACACTCCCAAAAGTGAGAGGTGAATCGCCAGTCCCTATCAGAAACAATCGACTTCGGGACTCCATGAAGTCTGATCACCTCCTTAACATATAGCTGCACCAACTGCTCTATTGAGTGAGACACCTTGATGGCTAGAAAATGGGTAGACTTTGTCAACCTGTCTACTATAACCCATATCGCATCGTACCCATTGGTGGTTCTCGGAAGACCTGTTATAAAGTCCATGGATATTTCTTCCCACTTCCACTCTGGTATCGGGAGGGGTTGCAGGACTCCTCCTGGTCTCTGGTGCTTTGCTTTGACTCTATGGCATGTCAGGCAGGTACTGATATATTTTGCAACATCTATCTTGAGTCCAGACCACCAGAATCTCTATTTCAAATCTTGATACATCTTGGTGGAACCAGGATGTATGGAGTACAGTGTACTATAAGCTTCTTCTAGAATCTTCTTTCTCAATTCCTCATCATTGGGGACACAAAGGTGGTTCCCCTGATAAAGGATTCCACTGTCTGATACCCGAAACTCTGAATTTTCTTCTTTTTGTATCCCTTGCTTGATCTTCTGGATATCTGGATCTTCACTTTGCCTTCTCTGTATATCCTCAAGTAAGGTTGACTCTAAGGTCAATGCAAAGAGTTGCCCACAAATAATTTCGACTCTAAAGTCTGACAGTTTCTTCTGCAGTGGCAGTGCTAATAATGACAAGGGCATCAGGGTTGCACTGGATTTTCGGCTTAGTGCATCCACCACTTTGTTAGCTTTACCTAGGTGGTAGAGGATTTCACAGTCACAATCTTTAACCAACTCTAGCCACCTGCGTTGTCTCATGTTTAAGTCTTTCTGGGTAAAGAAATATTTCAAACTCTGATGGTCGGTGAAGATTATGCACTAGACTCCATACAAATAATGTTGCCAGAGTTTTAGTGCAAAGACTACAGCTGCCAACTCAAGATCATGAGTGGGGTAGTTCTTCTTATAATCTGTTAGTTGTCTGGAAGCATAAGCTATAACCTTCCCCTCTTGCATGAGAACAGCTCCAAGGCCCATCTTGGAAGCATCATTGTAGATGTCAAAACTCTTGCCACTCTCTGGAACAGTCAGGATGGGAGCACTGGTCAGTCTTTTCTTCAATACTTGGAAACTTTGCTCACATTTGTCTGACCATTCAAACTTCTTGTTCTTCCTAGTTAGGGTTGTTAGTGGAGAGGCTATCCTGGAAAAGTCTTCCACAAATTTCCTATAATACCCAGCTAAACCAAGGAAGCTTCTGATCTCCCTAGCATTCTTGGGTCTACACCAGTTGTTGACCTCTTCTATTTTGGTAGGATCCACCTGGATACCTTCTTTAGAGATGATGTGACCTAGAAATGCCACCTGCTCTAACCAGAACTCGTACTTTGAGAATTTGGCATAAAGCTGCTTTTGTTGAAGGGTCTGCAATACTATTCTCAAGTGTGTGTCATGCTCCTCTGGGTTCTTGAATAGATCAGAATGTCGTCGATGAACACGATGACAAACTTGTCAAGGTATTCTTTGAACACTCTATTCATTAAGTCCATGAAGACCGCAGGTGCATTTGTCACTCCAAAAGGCATAACTACAAACTCGTAGTGTCATTATCTAGTCTTGAAAGCTATTCTGGGTATATCACTTTCTTTCACTTTCAACTGATGGTATCTAGAGCGCAGGTCTATCTTAGAGAACACTGTTGCCCCTTAACTGATCAAATAGATCATCTATTCAGGGAAGAGGGTACTTGTTCTTAATTGTCAATTTGTTCAACGCTCTATAATCTATACACATCCGCATAGATCCATCTTTCTTCTTAACGAACAACACTGGAGCTCCCCATGGTGGACGACTAGGGCGGATGAAACCTTTGTCAAGCAGCTCCTGGAGTTATTCTTGTAGCTCTTTCAGCTCTGCTGGAGACATTCGGTGTTGGTTGCTACTCGAAAAACCTAATGGTTCCACTATACAAAGGTCTGAACCTTTTCCTAGCTACCAAGTGTTCTTTTAAATTAAACTTGGATCGTCTGCGGAATTTAACACGTTTGATCCAAAGTTTAATCTACTTGTTCTTTTAGGTTAAGACTTGGATCTCCTGCGGAACTTAACACGTTCGATCCAAATCACCTAGGTTATTAATTTCATTAAATATTAGTTTCCAAACTTGGCTTCCAGGACTGCATGGCGAGGCACATGACCTTCTTGGATATGGAAACAACCACCACCGCCTAGACAAAGCCTTTTAAGGAAAGTTAATATTTAATTTCCTTAAATAACTTTAGGTCAACCGAAAAGAACAGTCAAATCACAAGGAAAAGAAAAACAAAAGAACACAAATTCGAAAACTATTTTGAAATACTAGAATCGCAAGCCTCTTGTATTTGGTATTTTTACAAAGAAATAAAACTAGCATGATGCGGAAAAACATTACTAGTTATACCTTTCTTTTGAAGACAAAGACCTCTTGATCTTCTACTGTATTCCTCTTCTAACCTCGGACGTTGTGTGGGCAACGATCTTCCGAGATGAGAATCACCTTTCCACCTTCCTTCTTTCTTCTAGATTTCGGCCACAATAAACTCCTCCAAGGATGAAGAATTTCGGCCACCACCAATGCTCCAAGGGATGCTAGAGATGAAGCTTGCTTTCTCTCCTTCTTCTCCTTCCTTGATCCGGCCACAAACATGAGCTCCACCAAGATGATAGATTTCGGCCAACAAGAGGAGAGAAGAGAAATAGGGCCGACCACCAAAACCAAAGAATAGAGGGAGAAAAAGAATAGAGGTTGTGTCCCTTGAAGGCACCTTAAACCCCTCTTTTATAATCCTTGGCCTTGGTAATTAAGGAAACTTATTTACAATAAAATTGTCACGCCCCAGAGGAGTCCCTGTCCGAAGAAATTTCGGCAGCATCTCCCCTGTACGACGGACAATCTGAAACTTTTCTACAACAGTATATACCTTAGTCACATGCGGCTGGAATAAACAACAATAATAAATAAACCATCACCACGTAGTTTATATAAATATAAGCAAACCAAAGCAGTAATACCATGACTCAAAATCAACCCTACTCAACTACACTCGTAAAGCTCAAATCCGATAAACTCACCTCTTCTGCCGTCCAAGCAGGCATGTAGTAGAATAAATCCAAATCATACCAAAAATCCATCAAACGATAAGAATCCATACCATATCCATAAGTAAAACAATACAATACTAAAAACAAAGTCTGACAGAGAAACTAAGATAAAATAACAACTCAAGACCAGCAAAGGACTAGCACTATGTGCAGATGGGGACTAGCGACTGGAACTGCTCTGGACAGCCTCAACCTGAAAATACAACAATGGAGGTGGGGTGAGTCCAACACTCAGTAGGTACAACTGATATGCAAAATAAAGTAAATAACAGACAACACTAATCATGCGTACAGTCTCCTGAATACGAGAAGGATAAATGCAACTGGAACAAAACAGGAGAAAACTGTACTAACCAGGATCAAGGTATAAAGGTAACTGGGTCATCAGACCGAGAGTGTCATAATCCTGTATGCATGTCAATCATATGCATCCAAATAAATGCGGCAAGTAAATGCAGCAAACACAAACAATAAATGCATCATGCATATGATACCAATGACATGGTCACCCCTGACGCGATCGACCATCTCACACATGGTGAGTCCAAGTGGGTAGGGTGACAATCGTGCACTCGACATCACGCCTCGATGGTGACCGAGTGGGCGGGATGTTGTCGTATACACATACTCCTACCCGAAATAATAAATGGGGAGCACAAGCTCTCATCTCCCTACACGATGACGGGAGGACTCTCTGGCTACTACTGAGTCACACTACCCATGAGCGGACCAACGGAGCCAAACAAAGTCAGCCCTGCCGCTACTAGCTACACTAAACCAACGAGTCAAGCAGGCGCACGCTACCATGCCGAGTCACGGACCAGAGCCACACACCTGTCTGATATACCACTAACCCATGAGTGGTGGTGTGTACAGATACATGTAACTGGTGATGTGCTCACAATAATGGAGCAGACAATCGCACAGCATGTAATTATGCAAGATGATGCATGACACTAAACATGGCAATATCACAAATAGCATAGTATGCTCTATACATAAGTATAAGATGTGTACTACAAGATAATGAATCAAATAGAAGGTACACAAACAGATAGGGTATTAAATAAACCCTAGGTTCTGAACATAATATATCATATGGTTGGGTCACTACCTAAAGCATGTATGATCAGGTAAATAATAACATGCAGTGCATAATAAGTAAACAAGCAAACAAGTAACAGATCATGTAGTGACCAACCGAAACAAATGGAAAACACAATCATGCTATATGTTAAACACATTATTATGCATATCAAAAGACATAAGTCAAAGTACCCGCCTCCAATAGGAAAGGTCTCGAAAGCCTAAACAGGTTTTCCCGGGGCCCTATTTTTATCCCCGTAAACTCGTCCATACGAACTCCGAAAAATTCTCAAAAAATTTCCAAAAATTCCCTTATTAATATTCGCCTATTTCCGGTATTTTGCAAAAATTTTCCTTAATTCTTTTTGTTAATGGTTATTTAGGAAAATTTAATTAAACTTCCCTCTTAACCATCTTATGGCCGACCACAACAAGGATCTAACAAATAAGAAAAAAATTTCTGAAAAATTAAACTTTCCTTATTTGCTTCCGGAAAAATTTTAAAATAAAATTTATCCCTTCATGGTGGATAAAAAGAAATTTTGATAATTTTAATTTTTCAACATGTGAATAATTTATAAAGAGAAAAAATAAAATATCTTTCCAATCTACAAATAAGGAAAGAGATCTAATCTCTTTCTTTAATCTTTTGTAGATCCTTTTAAAAGAGATATTTTAATTTTAAATCTCTCCAATAAATTATATCTTTCACATAAGAAAAAAATTTAAAATTAAAATTCTTTTTAATTTAATGGGGGCCGGCTATCTAAGCTTGGGTTCAAGCTAGGGCCGGCCACCCATGAACCAAGGCTTGGCCGGCCCTAGCTTGATCCACAAGCTAGCTTGGTCGGCCCCTACATCATGGGTATGAAGGTGGGTATAGGTGGGTATAGTACTTGATCCGGCGGTAAGAATGGGGGACCCACTTCCTGAAGGGTCCCAGCCTGAGGACGGATTGAGGGTTGACTAAGCGGGTAATGGCCGCGTCAAGCAGTTGAGCAGGTCCGAGCGGAGCCAGAGATAACCCAGCCAGGCTTGGGTTTCCGACGCCAAGGCCGGAGGATTGAACGGCCGTTCAGCCAGGATAAGGGCGAGGATACAAAGGTTAGCCGAGCGGCCTATTCGTTCGACTCGGGATATGGGATGTCAGCAGAGGCATGCCTAATGATTATGCCGTACACAAGATTTCACGATAGAGGATCTTGCCGTCACATCATGGAGAGGCTGATACAGTAGCGGTATGGCCTTATGGATGCCCTTCTGACAGACCCATACCTGGGCATGGTCGAAAGCAGGAGATTGCTTCGATTGGTGCGCCCAGGCTCCTTCGAGAGGTCTATATAAGGTCTCCATTTCTTCACCGGAGGTACACAAGTCTTCTGTTTCTAAGCCACCTCTTTGTTATTCCTCGCCTAACTTGAGCGTCGGAGGGCCGTCGCCGGGACACCCCTCCCGGCTCGGTTTTGTTGCAGGTTCGCCTGAGCACTCGAGGATCCAGCAGGGAGCGCCACATCCCCAGCATCCGTTGACTCCTGGTTCGGACAGGATCAGTACTCTATAAATAAGAGGCTACGATAGGGACCGAGAGGAGGAATTGGTTTTGGTCTCCCGATAAAATTAAGCATCCCGTGCTCGCCCCGAACACACAACTTAATTTTATCAATAATAATTCATTCCACTAGAGAACTATTATTGAACTACCGCACTAATCCCAAATTACATTTTTGGGCTCCTTCTTATTATGAGTGTGTTAGTCTCCCTGTGTTTAAGATGTCGAATGTCCACTAATTAAGTGAGTTACTGACAACTCATTTAATTAATATCTTAATCCAAGAATAGCACCACTCAACCTTATCGTCATGTCGGACTAAGTCCACCTGCAGGGTTTAACATGACAATCCTTATGAGCTCATCTTGGGGACATTATCAACCTAGATCACTAGGACACAGTTTCCTTTTATAATCAACAACACACACTATAAGTGATATCATTTCCCAACTTATCGGGCTTATTGATTTATCGAACTAAATCTCACCATTGATAAATTAAAGAAATAAATATCAAATATATGTGCTTGTTATTATATTAGGATTAAGAGCACACACTTCCATAATAATTGAGGTCTTTGTTCCTTTATAAAGTCAGTATAAAAGAAGCGACCTCTAATGGTCCTACTCAATACACTCTAAGTGTACTAGTGTAATTTTATAGTTAAGATAAACTAATTCCTAATTACACTACGACCTTCCAATGGTTTGTTCCTTTCCATTTTGGTCGTGAGCTACTGTTTATAATTTATAAGGTACTGATAACATCATCTTCTGTATGTGACACCACATACTATGTTATCTACAATATAAATTAATTGAACAACTACAAATGTAGATAATTTGACCAAATGTGATTCTTTATTCAAAATAAATGTTTACAAAAGCTTAGGCTTTTAGTATACACTCTAACATTCGGTACAGAGCTTTTGAAATTGGACCGGTGCCGGGTACCAACTCAATTTCAAACTCAACTTCTCGCTTGGGAGGTAGTCCAGGTAGCTCTTCTGGAAATACCTCTAGATACTCACAGACTACCCGAACATCTTCCTGCTTGGGTCCTTCTTGTTCTTCTACATTCAGAATGTACGCCAGAAAACCAGTACACCCTTTAGCTAACATTTGGTGAGCTGTTAGGGAAGAGAGGAATTTCTGAGTCTTCCTCTTCGGCACTCCCATAAACTCAAAGGATGGTTCACCTTCTGGGCAGAAAATCACTTTCCTTCTGCGGCAATCACCGAAGCGCTGTACTTACTGAGAAAATCCATACCCAGAATAACGTCAAAATCCTGCATCGCTAGGACTACTAAATTAACATATAGCTCTCGGTCTGAAATTTTGACTGATACAGCCTGAAGCCACTGGTTGAACTCCATGACTTCCCCAGAAGGTAGGGTTGTCAAGAACTTAGAGTTCATACTCTCTGTAGGCACCTGATATTCCTTGGCAAAGGGTGCTGATATAAAAGAATGGGTCGCCCTAGTATCAAATAGTACAGTAGCTAAATGCTAAAAAATAACTACTTGACATGTTACGACCGTGGAGGCACTAGCAGCTTCCTCTTTAGTGAGGGAGAATACTCTGGCACTGGATGGAACTGGTGGGGCTTCCAACTTTCCTTGACTGAGCTGAGGTCCGTCCAGAGTTGCAGGCATGTAGTGTAACTGAGGCTTGTTCCTGTATTGCGCTGCCTGTTGCTGAGTTGCTTTGATCTTGTTAGGACACGCCTTAGCCAGGTGTCCTTCTTGACCACACGAATAACATCCAGTCATACCCACAAGACAGGCTCCTGGATGTAGTCTCCCACATTTAGGGTAGGGAGGGAACTTGGCCTGCTTGTGTACTGGACCTCCCTTTTGGCTGCCTCCTGTATTCTATCGTTTCCTTTTGTTATCCTTGCCCTTCCAGTTCTTCTTACTTGCCTGGGGTTTCTGACTCCCTGCTGTCTTGTCCTCTATCTTGACTGGCTTGAGTTGTGTTTGTTGTACCTTGATGCTGTTCAGATAGTGCTCAGCGACTAATGCCCTGCTGACCAGCTCTTCACCAGTCCGTGCCCGGTGAGTTCCACTACTCACATTAAGTGCTATTTCTGGTCTCAGCATTCGGAGCATCAGTCTGACTCGTTCCTCCTCTTCACTCACTAACTCTGGGCAGAGCTGAGCTAGCCTATTGAATCTTTTGGCTGCTTCTTCTACTGGTAGGTCACCTTGTCTGAATTCTATAAACTCCTCATAATGTTTATTGGTGATCCATTAGCGGAATAATTCTTCGTAAAACTCTGTCTCGAAGTCATCCCAGCTCATCTGGTTGGCTACTCTCTTGCTCTTAACTCTCTCCCACCACGTACGAGCATCTCCAGATAGGCAAAAGGAGGCACACTTGACTTTCTCGACTTCTGGCCAGTCAAGAAGCTCCATTGTGCTCTCTAGTCTCTTGAACCAAGCCTGGGCATCCCAGGGCTCAGTCGTGCTTGAGAAGCTTTCTGGCTTCAGCTTCAGCCACTGTATCAGATATGCTTCTTGTCTTTTAGGTGTTGTGGCGACTTCCAGGGCAGCTAGTGGAATCTCAGTCACCACTGGGGTCTCCACATTGATAGTTGGGGGAGTGGGAGGTACTGGCTGCCAATTAACCATCAGATTGACAATCACTTGTTGCTGCTCTGCTACTTGTCTCTGTAGTTGAGCAACAACTTCAGAGAGATCAGGTTCAGTTGTTCTGGGCTCTTCATTCTCCTGAGCTTGGTCCTTAGTACGAGTGGTACGGGGACACCCTCTTCTTGCCATCTAGTCATGCAGAGAGAAAAAACCTGAAATCTTCTCTATACTCTCTAGACATATATGTATATAAACATAGAAAAACAAAACAAGAACTTTTATCTTACTTAAGCATATATAAGCAAATACTTCTAAGGATTTCTCTATACTACAAATAATAAAGGAAAAGCATAAAAGAAAGTATTAATACATTCTTACTTGAAAACGACAAGGTTGATGCTGATGTGTGTGTGATGCTAGAGAATGGAGACTGCTCTGATACCAACTTGTAACGACCCCACCCTCCCCGTAACTAGTCTGTGGGAGTGGGACGTTACTAGACTATTAATTTTACTTAATTAATGTCGTCCACATATTGATGGTAATACTTAGAACTCTTTGAAAACTTGAAACATACAATTTAATAGCAGCTGAAGACATAAATGACTCATCTCAACATCCTACTCAAGCATTTGTTCACAACTAAAATATATCAATCTGCACATGCATGCGACAGTGATACAACTCAAATAATGGAACTAATGTGCATTGAAATTTAAATGGAAGAATTCTAAATACATAAAAACATTCTACGAATAAACCATCAACATGAAAGATTAATTCTAACAATGCAAGAAGGACTTAATCCACCTAAATTTCATAAACAGTCTAAATACATAATCTTAATAAATTCATTAAGAAGATCCCAAGGCTTCCATAGTCCAGACATCACACATCCATCCACACCTCCTTGTCGCCTTCTTTCACTATAGCTTCCCTTTTCCTTTATATGCATTAAGAGGAAATGCAACTATAAGCGGATGCTTAGTAAGCGCTGTCTAACTCACAAAAATACAATATGCATATACATATAACAAAACTAAAACTGGATACTCAAAAAAAAGACTAAACTGAAAGTCTAAGGAAATCCATGCATGCTCAATGAAAATGGAAAATAAACAAAATCCGCATTGCTACTTGTTGAATTTGCAATGAAAGAAACTAAACTTGCTGAATTGAACTTCTAAAACACTTGCTTCATTAACTCAAATACGTATAGTTTAATATTTCAAAATAATAATAATAATCTCTTGGGCCCAAGCTTAGTACCAATGCGCGATCCCTAATAGAAATTGAGGTAGCGAGCTACCAATCCTATGAGGGTAAAGACCTTGGTCTTACCAAGGCGAAGACCTCAGAATTGGTCACCTGGATTTATTTAACGACAACCTCGGAAGTCGAGTACTAGCCCTTTTCAAATAAAATACCTATTATCTTTTATTACTTCTAATATATAATGCCTCGACATTTTTTTCAAGCACTAGGCGTGCGACTGATCCTCAAATGCTGGAATTTGGGATCAAAATTAAGACCTTGGTCTTCCTTTACCTATAATTACTCATAAATGTACATGTACAAAATCCGGAGCAAGATAAGAAGCTATTCTTATAACAATTGACTCTAGATACAAGAAATCTAAAACTGAAGCTTACAACTGAGATATCAAAAACTGCATGCTTATAAATAACACCGTTCATGCGTATTGAGGTAGCAAGGAAACTTAAACCTGTATGCTTGGAATAAATGGTAGCAATGAAGCAAATCTAAACCACATGATAGAATAAAGGCTGTCCAGGCTTGTTAAAATAACAAGAGATTTGTACTGAAATGATGAACACCATAGAAAGGCCTAAAATCTCATGCTTGAGTCAAACAACAAGATCTAAACTGAAATACTAAAGCCATAAGCACAAACTAAAAACTAGGGTTCGGATTATAACACTTGAAGCAATCAATCAACATGCATGCTAGGGTTCCACGGCTATAATAATCTTTGCAGCAGCAAGGAAAGAACATCTCAGAACTACTCTTACTGCAGGTGAGAGCATTTACCTTTGTGTTCTTGGACTCACCACCGAAGAAGAAGGCTTCTAGGGTTTGCGGAGAGGCTCGCTGTTCAGTGATCTCTTCGCGTCTGCGTGCTCCCCTCGACGAGATGGTCATGAACGTGTGAAGATCTCACGAAAATTCCCCTTGGCCGGCCACCGGAGACGAAGCCCTAGCTTCGGCTTCGTTTTCGCCCGAGTGGGAGTCGATGCCGTTCGCGAGCGAGAGGAGAGGATTTTGATCGAGAGAAAGGAAAATAACCCAATCACTCTCTCAACTTATCCTTTTATACTTAGGGTATTTCAGTTTCAGTTATTACTTAAATTTATTTCGCCATCTCTTTGATCACGAAACACCTGCTTGGGCGCTTGGCTATCGCGCTTCATTTAAGTCTTGGATCGGGTCGGAGGTCGCGGGTCTGAACCTCTTTATTTTTTTGCAACTTCTTTCTTTTGGTAAAAATACCAAACGAACTCCAAAAATTGCATAAAAATACTCTAAAAATTTCTAAAAATCTCTAGAACATTCCTAAACCATTTCTAGATATTTATAAGCACTTTTAGAACTCCAAATAATGAAATTTGGGGTGTTACAAGGCTAACCTTTAATCACAATACTTTTTAAGCTAAGTACTTAAGCTATATTTGTTTAAAACTAAATTTTTATAAAGGATTAATTTATTTTTAAACTATGAGTTTTCTTAAATTTTAACTAAACATTTTTTTAAAAATTCAATCAATTTAATTTATTTCAACTAGTTTTTTTGATATATGACAAAGGGGGAGAGAAAAGTGAAGTTAAGTAATTCAAGAAAAGTGAAACTTAAGTGATTAAGGGTAATCTAAATATTGCATCTTTTTATGGTATTGCATCCTTTTAACTTGTGCGCATTTATGTTCTACAAATTGCCTTTCTTTTTATAAACAAGTTAGGTTTTACTTAACTTTGAATTTTGTTGCCATAATCAAAAAGGGAGAGATTGTTGGTGCGGGAAGCATCAGATGATCGAACCTGAGTTTTGATAATGGCAAAGGGTTCAAAATTAAAATTATTTATGGTCTAATGAGTTTGAATGAGATTGCAGGAAAGTCCTAAGTGTACTTAGGCAAAAGTTCTAGCTACGGTTAGGCAAGTGGAAAATCCTAGGGGCAGTAACCTTAGGAAGCAGGGTAGAAGGTGCCTTCCAAGGACGCTGAAGGCGCCTTGGATAGATGATGGAAGGCGCCATCCAAGGACGTTGAAGGTGCCTTCAGGTGGATAAATAACGTAGGCAGCGGGAGTTATCGACACCGATCGACAGGGGATAAGAATCCCTGTTGGAGGTGCCCCTTCCATGGAGACTGAAGGTGCCTTCAGCAGGCTATTTAAGCCAGTCTCAAGAAGATGCACATGACAATACAATATCATGATCCTTCTTCTGTGTGCTGCTCCAAAAATGACTCAACAACGCTCAGCTGTTGTTCCGACAATCGATGACTACTTCCATAATCTTTTATTGTTGGTATAATCTTTTTAAGTTCAGTACTTGTAATTAATCTTGTAAAGATTCTTGAGCTTATAGTGATTGCCCACTAAAAGTGATCAATAATCATGTGCCTTGGAGTAGGAGTCGACACAGACTCCGAACCAAGTAACCAAAAGTGTTAGCGATTGCTTTTTACTTCTATATTCTGCTACATATTTATGAAATGAACGAATTAGCCATGAGCACTATTCACCCCCCTCTAGCGCTTTTCGATCCTATAGAAGGAACCTATTTTGGATGTCAAAATCATATTTAAATTAATTTTTTTGGGCTTTAAGGCAGAAAGTTAAATATTTAATTTCTTTAAAGGCTTTGTCTAGAAAGTGGTTGTTGCTCCAATATCTAAGAAGGCTTACTGCCTCTCCACAGCTTGAAAGCTAATTATTGAAATAAGTATTTAATTGACTAACTGTTAAGTAATTAATTGTTATAAAAATACTTTAAATTATTTGTTAAAAATTTAGTTAGAAATTAATTAGAAGTTAAATTTTCTGAGAAAGATAACTTTATCACTTAATCTGAAAAAAAAATTAATATGAAAAAGTTCTTATTTTTTATTTAACGATAATTTCAACTTTATATGAAATTTTTTATCTGCCTTATGTAGGTTAAATATATTTTAAAAGTTCATTGATAAATCTAGATTTTGAGAAGCTTAAACTTTAATATTTTTTAGAATTTTCCCTTAGACTTTTGTTTTCGAATTTCCAAGTAACATTTTTAATGTACCCTATTTTTAATGTGATCAAAACGGAGAGTAGTAAAGATTAAGTCTAGGGGGAAGGTAGTACAATTTTTTAAAAAATTTTATACTTGTAAAAATTTTATAACTATTTTTTTATAACTATTATTTTTGTGATTTACCCTAACTTAACTTGGGTTAGCTCACATCAAAAAGGGAGAGTGTGTAAGTACTCCATGATAGTTTTGATGTGATCAACTAAGTCAAGTTAGATCCTGTTGGTATTTAACCCCTGTGTCTAAGTGTGCAAGAACTTAGGAGTACATGAGTCGAGTGAAAGAAGCAGCTAGGGAAAAGGATGGCATGAGAGAGAGCCGACGGGCTTGGTGCATCTGAGGGACGAGGTGTTGTAGAAGAGTACGCTGGCGGATGAGAAGGAGGCGCATGGCATTTCTGAGAGATGAGAAGCTGGAGTGGAAGACTGACCGAAGGCCAGAAGTTGGGTTCAGGTGAGCCCTATTCTGGATGGTCGAGATCACCCAAACGAGCAGAGCTGGTGCAAAAGACCCGGACCAATGCGAGCGGAACCGGAGCGGAAGGTTGGGACAAAAAGTCAACAGAATGTTGACTTTCTGAATCCGAGTACCTAGAACAAGATTTTATCTGGAACACGATGTGGCGCATTCTGTTGTGACAGGGATAAAAGTTTATCCCCCCAGGTGGCGTATGGAACCCTTCCAAACGCCCCGATTAGGGCCATAAATATAGCTCTAGTCCCAGAATCTTAAGAATAGTACTTCTAATTGATTTCTTTTCGGTCTTGTTCTATAATTGAGTGCTTCAACTACTGTAAGAGGCTTCTCTACCTAAAGGAAATATTAGTGAGCTATTCATCTTCCTTGGATTAGCAACCTCCCCGATTGTAACCAAGTAAACCTTCTGTGCCTCTTCCTTTCTTTATTTAGTCTCTTAATTCTTTTATGCAAGTGTTGCTTCTTATAAAGCTATAAAGTTCGAGGAAGGTTCATTTTCCTTTACAGGGCTATTCAACCCCTCTAATCAGCCGCCTAGGGTACTACACCTTCGACTAGCCACCCGATTGAAGGTTCAATTCTAGACTCTCGAGCCTTAGCATCGAGTTATAAGCTGGTTTCCCCTTGCCCTCCGATCGGCCACCCGGTTGGAGGTTCAATTCCTTACTCTTGATGTTGGGTTTTTCAGGCCGCGAAAACCACTTTTTCGTGTCGCGGAAACCCCGAAACCCCAAGCCATCGGATCTGTGCGAAGTAAAATAAAACAAAAAATATGAGTACGAGTTTGCTAAAGCCTAGATCTACACTAGGAGAAGAGCCTTTACCCTTGATGCGCGCCCTTTGCGAATTCCGCTCGTCCAAGGTGCCGGATCTCAAGATTGTGAAAGTAGACAATTCTCTAGAAGTATCCACATGAACAAACTAGATGGAGAAATCTAACACAAAGGTGTGCTAGCACCATGGTAAGGTTCGGCCAAGAGAGGAGAGGGAGAGCAAGAAGAGAGAGCAAGGAAGAAGATGAAGTGAATGCCCTTGAATGAAAAATGAATTTTCATTCCTCACAAAAGTGGTCGACCACCTCTTGGAGTTGTAACTCCTTTTCATTAAATGTGGAGGCCATTAAAGAGGGAACTTGTAACCTCCATGAGGTGGCACACACATGTGCCAACTATGATGATGTGGCACATCATCATTGGCCACTTAATGCCAACTCACAAATGAGGTGGCAAATGGTCAAGTCAAACTTGACCTTTCATCTTCATTCTCAAGTCAAGTCAAACATGACCAAATCTCTCTCATGGTTGATCTAATCTAACCATTTGATTCAAACCAATTTAATATAATGAATCTAATTCATTTAATTAAATTGATTCAATGAGTCATAATCTAAATTAGACTCATTGAACACATGAATCAACTTGAGTCTAACTCAATTAGCCCAATTAGGATTACTCTTAATCCAATTTGATTCATCACATGAATCTAATCCTCTTGGTTCATCATATGAACCTAATATCCATCTAATTGTCCTTTGTGTGTGACCCTATAGGTTCTTATAACATTGACAATGCTCCTAAACTCATTTAGAAGCATAAGTAATGAGCGGTATCTAGCAACACATCATTACTACCCAAGTTACAAGAATGTTGAGATCCAACATCACCTTGTGACTACTAATTGTGACTCCTCACAATATATGACAAGTGTCCTTCTATCCTAGACATCTAGATTGATCAATGTGAGGCATAGACCGTGTCATCCTCTAATCAATCCAAATCTTGAACTTCAAGTAGACTCACTCAATCAAAAGAGCTCAATATCTCAAAATGACTCATTTGGGCATGGTCATGCACTTCGTGGTCTCACTCTATCAAGAATATCGATGTCTCTCCCGTCATATAGGAGGGATAGATCCCATCTACATCACTCACATCCCTCTGCATAATTCGTTACATACCCAGTAATCGCCTTTATAGTCCACCTAATTACGGGTGACGTTTGACGAAGCCAAAGTACGTAACTCCTTATGTAGGGATCCATGGTGACTTCAGGTCCAAGGACTAGTAGTCATACTAATAGCCACATGAGAAAGTATATGACACTCATATAATGATCCATGATACTTTCTCATGGCGGGTCATTCAGTATACATTCTCCAATGCATACCCATGTGTCAACTTGATATCTCCATATCCATGACTTGTGAGATCAAGTCATCGAGTTGACCTACATGCTAGTGTTATTGCATTAACATTGTCCTTGAATGTTAATACTCGACTAGTAATGATTAAGAGTAGTGTTCCCTATATCATCTCACTATCGATTCAACCAATCGATCGATATAGGTAAGAACCTTCTACTCAAGGACGCTATTATACTTAGTTTATTTGGAACCAATACAAGTAAGTATAATAACCAAATATAAATGCCTTTATTTATATAAAAATATGATACAACAAGTCCATAATACAATCATCAAATGATTAGATCTAGGGCTCTAACTAACAATCTCCCACTAGCACTAGTGCCAATCAGTGTAGGCTCTAAGCCCCAATGACCTAGTGTGACCATCATGCTTCCTCTGTGCCAAAGTCTTGGTCAAGGGATCTGCGATGTTAGCCTCTGTAGGTACTCTGCAAATCTTCACATCTCCTCTCTCGATAATCTCTCAAATGAGATGGAAGCGTCGTAGTATGTGTTTGGTCCACTGGTGTGAGCGAGGTTCCTTCCCCTGTGCTATAGCTCCATTATTGTCACAATAGAGCTCAATAGGGTTAGCGATACTGGGAACCACCCCAAGTTCAGTGATGAACTTGCGGATCTAAACTGCCTCCTTTGCTGCCTCTGATGCAGCAATGTACTCAGCCTCTTTCGTAGAATCAGCAACTGTGTCCTGCTTCAAACTCTTTCAGCTCACAGCACCACCATTAATGCAAAACACGAACCCTGACTGCGATCGATAATCATCCTGGTCGGTCTGGAAGCTAGCATCACTGTAACCCTTTACAGCTAGCTCATCATTGCCTCCATATATCAAGAAATATTCTTTAGTCCTTCTTAAGTACTTAAGAATATTCTTGACCGCTATCCAGTGACTTTCACCTGGATCTGACTGGTATCTGCTCGTCATGCTCAAAGCATACGAGACATCAAGACGAGTACATAGCATGGCGTACATGATAGATCGTATAGATGAGGCATAAGGGATATGATCCATGCGGTCTCTCTCCTCTCTAGAAGAGGGACCTTGAGTTTTCGAAAGACTCACGCCATGTGACATCGGCAGAAATCCCTTCTTGGAGTTCTGCATGGCAAACCGAAGGAGTTCCTTGTCAATGTATGTACTCTGACTTAGGCCAAGCAATCTCTTAGATCTATCTCTATAGATCTGTATGCCTAGAATGTGGGATGCCTCATCTAAGTCCTTCATTGAGAAACAAGTCCCTAGCCAAGTCTTGACAGACTGTAGCAAAGGGATGTCTTTCCCAATGAGTAGTATGTCATCCACATACAATATGAGGAAGACAACTATGTCCCCTACAACCTTCTTGTAGACACAAGGTTCATCTTCATTCTTGATAAAACCAAACTATTTGATTGCATCATCGAATCGAAGATTCCAGCTCCGAGAAGCTTACTTTAGTCCATAAATGGACCTATGCAGCTTGCATACTCTGCTAGTATGCTGTGGATCTACAAAACCCTTAGGTTGTGTCATGTACACATCCTCGAGCAGGTTTCCATTCAGAAATGCGGTTTTGACATCCATCTGCCATATCTCATAGTCATGGTATGCTGCAATAGAAAGCATGATCCGAATGGACTTAAACATCGCTACTGGAGAAAAGGTTTCATCATAGTCAATACCATGAATCTGCTTGAAACATTTAGCTACCAAGCGACCCTTATAGATAAGTCCATCCATGTCAGTCTTTCTCTTAAAGACCCACTTACACCCAATGGGTTTTACCCCTTCAGGTAGATCAACCAAAGTCCATACTTGGTTGGTGTACATGAATTCCATTTCAGATCTCATGGCCTCTAGCCATTTCTCGGAATCTGGTCTCATCAAAGCATCCTGATAGGTGGTAGGCTCATCCTCTATGAGCACAACGTCATCATGGTCAGACAAGAGAAATGAGTATCTCTCAGGCTGACGACGTACCCTATCAGACCAGCGAAGATGTATGTCTACTTGAACTGGTTGTTGTTCCTCAACTCTTTGTGGAACAATATCATCCACAACACTTTGTGGTTCTAGTTCAACTTCCATTGAGGCTTCAGTGCTATGGTCCACATCTTGAACTTCTTCAAGATCGAACGTACTCCCACTAGTCTTTCTAGAAACAAAGTCCCTTTCTAGAAAGACCCCAGTCTTTGCCACAACTACCTTGTGCTGACTGGGAATGTAGAAGTAATATCCCTTAGTTTCCTTGGGATATCTAATAAAGTAGCACTTGTCGGATTTGGATCCTAACTTGTCTGAGATTTGACGTCGAACGTAAGCCTCACAACCCTAAATCCTCATAAAAGACACCTGGGCATCTATCCCAGTCCATATCCTATATGGTGTCTTTATCATGGCCTTGGATGGAACTCAGTTGAGTATAAAAGCTGTCGTGTCTAGAGCATAGCCCCCAAGGAATGTCGGAAGATCTGTGTGTCTCATCATAGATCGTACTATATCTAATAGGGTACGATTTCTCCTTTCGGATACACCATTCCACTGTGGTGTTCCAGGAGGAGTGAGTTGGGATAGAATCCCACACTCAGCTAGATAGTCACGAACTCATGGCTAAGCTATTCTCCACCTCGATCTTATCGAAGTATCTTCATACTCTTGCCATACTGGTTCTATACTTCATTCTTGAATTCTTTGAACTTTTCAAAGGATTCAGACTTTTGTGTCATCAAGTACACATAACAATATATACTGAAGTCATCAGTAAATGTGATGAAGTACCTATAACCGCCTCTAGCAGTGACATTGAAAGGGCCACATACATCACTATGTATAAGACCTAACAAGTTAGTCGCTCTCTCACTGTGCCCACTAAAGGGAGTCTTGGTCATCTTTCCTAGTAGGAATGACTCGCACGTCTGATAAGATTCAAAATCAAATGAGTCCAGCAAACCATCCTTATAGAGCTGGGATAAGCGCTTGTCATTTATATGACCTAAGCGACAGTGCCAGAGATAGGTTTGGTTCATGCCATTTGACTTGAACCTCTTGGTATTTATGTTATAGATAGGGCTTTCAAGGTCTAGAATGTAGAGTCCGTTCATCAGAGGTGCAGTACAATAGAACATATCTTTTAAATAAACAGAACAACATTTTTCCTTTATTATAAAAGAGAAACCTTTCTTGTCCAAACAAGAAACTGAAATTATGTTCTTAGTTAAAGTAGGTACATAACAACAATCATCCAACTCTAGTACAAGCCCAGAGGGAAGAGATAGAAAATAAGTCCCTACAGCAACAGCAGCAACCCGTGCTCCATTGCCTACGCGTAGGTCCACCTTGCCCTTCACTTAGCGCTCGCACATTAGTACAAATGTGAGAAGCACATCCGGTATCTAATACCCATGATGAAGAAATAGATAGATTGACTTCTATAACATATATACCTGAAGTGGAAGTCTCACTTCGCTTCTTCTTAAGATCTTCCAGGTACACCTTGCAGTTCCTCTTCTAGTGCCCGGTTTGACTGCAGTGGAAGCAGGTAGCATCCTTGGCGACCCCTCCTTTAGGCTTCAGTGCCTTGCCTTTGCCCTTGGCTTGGGAATTTCCTTTGCCTTTGGGCTTGCCCTTGCCCTTGTGTTTCTGTACCATCAAAACAGAGTGGGGTTTAACCTTCTTAAGGTTCAGCTCAGCAGTTCTTAACATGCTAAGCAGCTCGGGCAGTGGCTTGTCGATTTCGTTCATGTTGTAGTTTAGAACGAATTAACTATAGCTATCCGGCAAGGATTGCAAGATCAGTTCAGTGGGCAGCTCTTGGCTAAGCGGGAATCCCAACCTCTGTGGGTTTTCTATGTACCCAATCATTTTGAGTACATATGGGCCTACGGGAGCCCCATCTGACATCTTGCACTGAAACAGTGCCTTTGAGATCTCGAATCTCTCGTGTCTAGCTTGTCCCTGATATAGTTGATGAAGATGTTCAACCATATCGTAAGCTCCCATCAACTCATGTTGCTTCTGAAGCTCAGAGTTCATGGTCGCGAGCATCAGACATGACACATCTAATGCATCATCTTGATGCTTCTTGTAAGCATCTCGGTCAGCTCGCGTGGCAGTGGTAGGAGGAGCCTCCAGAATAGGCTACTCCAGAACGTACAGTTTACGTTCCTAAGTGAGAACTATTCTCAAGTTCCTGTACCAGTCCAGGAAATTTGCTCCGTTGAGTTTGTCCTTCTCAAGGACATAACGCAGGGAGAAAGAGTTCGTATTCGACGTCATGGTTATCTACAACAGAAAAATGCAGAAAATAAATATCATATTCTTTTAAATCATTTAATTAGGCCTTTAACTAAATTATGCTCCCACTGAATTCTATAATTCATGTGGGACAAGATCCACATCATACTACGCCTTGAGTTAGCTTTGGCTAAATCGCCCAAGATTTAGTATGATCGGTAGATAACGATTTACCAATTACATCTCTATGCAACTCTTATTTATCCGCAGTTATATTAAAACTTGAGTTAGCTTTGGCTAATACGCCCAAGAATTAATATAAATGTGATTATATCCTATATTTCAACTGTTTGAAATATGCCTATAGTTAAACTCGATCCAATTGAGTTAACTAGTTACTCAATCTAATTGAGTTGTACTCACCCATGCGTTGATAAGCGGGACCAAGATTGCCCCTCCGTACCCTACCATGATAATATGTGTTTATCTGCTTTGGCAGATTCAACAACACATGTGATCGAGGTAGTGATAGGTATCACGGCACGGTAGGCATTTGAGTTGACGCGATTGAGATCTAATCTAATCGAGAGGGTGCATCTTGTACACGATTTAGATCTAATCTAATCGTTAGGCACTAATTAAATACTAATTAAGCATCACATACACTTAAGTAATTAATTAAATTATTTGTGATTAGTCATGGCCCTACTACGATCTTCTCAAGCCAATGAGAAGATTGGATGGTTAACCTAAGGTCAACAGCTTATCAAGCTCCTCCCTTTGACCACCTTGTGTTGCTCGCGCCCTCCTCGTAACTCCGTCTCGAGTGGACCTTCCACCACTCTAATTTTGTACATTATAATTTTTTTTGAAACTCAAGTTACATTCAAGTCTAAACTAATTTACAACAAGAATATAAAAATAGAGAAAGGCACGACGCGCAGGTCGCGAATCAAATATACAACACGCACATCACATGACGGCAAGCAGACCGTATTATGAATTACAACACATTTCCAATCAGATTGGGTCTTTTTGGGTCATGACTATCACAAAATGATACATAATTTTAAATTATGTATTTTCTATAATTTTCTGTAATTTTTACTATAATTTTTACAATTTTTATGAGTAAAATTCCCGGCGGGTCCGTTTAGCGGGTTTTCGGGCGCAATCGCGAAATGAATCCCCTTGCAGGGCCAGGGGCAGTGCCCCTACCCGCGATCTAACCATCATGAGTGTTCCTTAGCGATCCTACAGTGCCTTAGCCCGCTGTCCCAAAAAGATTTGGGGCGAATCCTTGCCGTTTCGGAAAAATCTTCCCGGTAGTCGAAGCCTACAAGTGTCGAAACACTTGTGCTTCGCATCTACGAGAAAAATACCCATAAAAACTATAAAAATCCTAAATTTACAGAACATTACAGAACCTACATTTTTCATAAAAATACAAACTAAACTCATACAAGACTTCGCACGTGGCTCTGATACCACTGTTGGGTTTTTCGGGCCGCGAAAATCACTTTTTCGCGTCGCGAAAACCCCGAAACCCCAAGCCACCGGATCCGTGCGAAGTAAAATAAAACAAAAAAAATATGAGTATGAGCTTACTAAAGCCTAGATCTACACTAGGAGAAGAGCCTTTACCCTTGATGCGCGCCCTTTGCGAATCTCGCTCGTCCAAGGTGCCGGATCTCAAGATTGTCAAAGTAGACAATCCTCTAGAAGTATCAACACGAACAAACTAGATGGAGAAATCTAACACAAAGGTGTGCTAGCACCTTGGTAAGTTTCGACCAAGAGAGGAGAGGGAGAGCAAGAAGAGAGAGCAAGGAAGAAGATGAAGTGAATGCCCTTGAATGAAAAATGAATTTTCATTCCTAACAAAAGTGGCCGGCCACCTCTTGGAGTTGTAACTCCTTTTCATTAAATGTGGAGGCCATTAAAGAGGGAACTTGTAACCTCCATGAGGTGGCACACACATGTGCCAACTATGATGATGTGGCACATCATCATTGGCCACTTAATGCCAACTCACAAATGAGGTGGCAAATGGTCAAGTCAAACTTGACCTTTCATCTTCCTTCTCAAGTCAAGTAAAACTTGACCAAATCTCTTTCATGGTTGATCTAATCTAACCATTTGATTCAAACCAATTTAATATAATGAATCTAATTCATTTAATTAAATTGATTCAATGAGTCATAATCTAAATTAGACTCATTGAACACATGAATCAACTTGAGTCCAACTCAATTAGCCCAATTAGGATTATTCTTAATCCAATTTGATTCATCACATGAATCTAATCCTCTTGGTTCATCATATGAACCTAATCTCCATCTAATTATCCTTTGTGTGTGACCCTATAGGTTCTTATAACGTTGTCAATGCTCCTAAACTCATTTAGAAGCATAAGTAATGAGCGGTATCTAGCAACACATCATTACTACCCAAGTTACAAGAATGTTGAGATCCAACATCACCTTGTGACTACTAATTGTGACTCCTCACAATATATGACAAGTGTCCTTCTATTCTAGACATCTAGATTGATCAATGTGAGGCATAAACCGTGTCATCCTCTAATCAATCCAAATCTTAAACTCCAAGTAGACTCACTCAATCAAATGAGCTCAATATCTCATAATGACTCATTTGGGCATGGCCATGCACTTCGTGGTCTCACTCTATCAAGAATATCGATGTCTCTCCCATCATATAGGAGGGATAGATCCCATCTACATCACTCACATCCCTCTGCATAATTCGTTACATACCCAGTAATCGCCTTTATAGTCCACCCAATTACGTGTGGCGTTTGACGAAGCCAAAGTACGTAACTCCTTATGTAGGGATCCATGGTGACTTCAGGTCCAAGGACTAGTAGTCATACTAATAGCCACATGAGAAAGTATATGACACTCATATAACGATCCATGATACTTTCTTATGGTGGGTCATTCAGTATACATTCTCCAATGCATACCCATGTGTCAACTTGATATCTCCATATCCATGACTTGTGAGATCAAGTCATCGAGTTGACCTACATGCTAGTGTTATTGCATTAACATTGTCCCTGAATGTTAATACTCGACTAGAAATGATTAAGAGTAGTGTTCCCTATATCATCTCACTATCGATTCAACCAATCGATTGATATAGGTAAGAACCTTCTACTCAAGGACGCTATTATACTTGGTTTATTTGGCACCAATACAAGTAAGTATAATAACCAAAAACAAATGCCTTTATTTATATAAAAATATGATACAACAAGTCCATAATACAATCATCAAATGATTGGCTCTAGGGCTCTAACTAACACTCGAGCCTTAGTGCTGATTTATAAGTAAGTTTTTCCCTTGCCCTCCGACCGACCACCCGAGCGAAGGTTCAATTCCAGACTCTTGAGCCTTAGTACCAAGTTATAAGAGGGTTTCCCTATGCCTCTGACAAGCCACCCAGTCGAAGGTTCAATTCTAGACTCTCGAGCCTTAACGTTAAGTTATAAGTAGGTTTCTCTATACCCTCCAACCTGCTACCCAGTTGAAAGTTCATTTCCAGACTCTTGTGCTATAGCATTGAGTTATAAGCGGGTTTCTCTGTACCCTTCGACTAGCCATCCTGTTGGAAATTCAATTCTAGACTCGTGAGCCTTAGCGTTGAGTTGTAAGTGGGTTTCCCTGTACCCTTCGAATGGTCATTCAGTTAAAGGTTTAATTCCAGACTCTCAAGCATTAACATCGAGTTATAAGTGGGTGTCACCATACCCTTCGATCGATCATCCATTTAGAAGTTCAATTCTAGACTCTTGAGTTTTAGCATCGAGTTATAAATGAGTTTCCCTATGCCATTTGACCTGCCATCTGGTTGGAGGTTCAATTCCAGTCTCTCGAGCCTTAGCACTGAGTTATAAGCAAGTTTCCCTGTACCCTTCAACTGACAATCCAGTCAGAGGTTCAATTTTAGGCTTTGGACCTTTAGCGCCGAGTTATAAGCGGGTTTCCCCATGCCCTTCAATCGGCCTTCCAGTTGGAGGTTCAATTCTGGACTTTCGAGCCTTAGCATCAAGTTATAAGTAGGTTTCCCTATTTCCTTCAACTATCTAATCAACTATCCGGTCGTGTGTTTTAAACTTTCCAAATGGTCAAAATGATACTTATGTGAGTTGACATCTGTTTAAGCGCTACTCGCACAAATTCGAGCAAATAAATTGACACCACACCAAGGAAACTGTAACGACTCAAAATTCCTCATTACGAGTCCTAATAATACGTTAAAATATTTAGAAATGCTTTAGAAAAATTCTAGAGATTTTTAGAAATTTTTAGAGTATTTTTATGTAATTTTTGGAGGTCGTTTGGTATTTTTACTAAACGAAAGAAGTTTCGACAAAAATAATGTCCAAGCCAAGATTCGAACTGTAGACCTCCGGTCGAGCCAACTCTTAAGCAAATCTGGCTGACCAAGTGTACCAGCAGGCGTTGCTAATTAAAGAAGAAGCAAAAATCTGTTTAAGCAGTAGTTGAGGAATAGGAAATAAATTGAAATAAAATGGGGCGGCTGAGGAATCGAACCCGCGACCTTTAACCCGGTCAAGATTTAGCAAAGCGCGGCTGACCAAGTGTCCCAGCGAGCGTCGCCGATTAAAAAGGGGAATGAAATTTATTTTAGTAATAGTTAATAGGAAACAGAAAATAAATGGGAATAAAAGGGGCGGCTGAGAAATTGAACCCACGACCTCTGACCCGGTCAGAGGTTTCGGCGAATCTGGCGGACCAAGAATCCAAGCGGAAAGATCTGTTTAGAAAAGATAGAAAAATTTATTTAAGGAGTTAACAGAAATATTAAGTTATAAAAAGGGATAAGTTGATGCTCTGTTTTCCCGTGACCTAAACCATTCTCTCCTTCTCTTCTGTGTGCGACGGCGGAGCTTAGGCAGAAAACAAAAGGGAGTTAGGGCATCATCTCTGGCGGCCGACCAAGGTCCTAGAAGCCCTTCTTGTTCGGTTGTGAGTCCAAGAAGCAAGGTAAGTGCTACTCACCTGCGGTAAGGGTAGTTTCGAGCTTTGATTTAGTGTTTCTTTAAGTTTTCAAAATATGCTGTAAAGGATTATGGTTGCTTGGGAATTTAGAGTAGATCCAAGATTTGTTTTTCCCTTGTAATTAGAAATTCAGATTTTTATGTGAGCTTATAGTGCAGATTTTAATTAAGCCTATAGTGCAGATTTTAATTAAGCTTATAGTACAGATTTTAATTAAACTTATAATGCAGATTTTTATGTAAGCTTATAGTGCAGATTTTAATTAAGCTTGTAGTGCAGATTTTAATTAAGCTTATAGTGCAGACTTTTAATTAAGCTTATAGTACATATTTTAATTAAGCTTATAATACAGATTTTTATGTAAGCTTATAGTGCAGATTTTAATTAAACTTGTAGTGCATATTTTAATTAAGCTTATAGTGTAGATTTTTATGTAAGCTTATAGTGCAAATTTTAATCAAGCTTATAGTGTAGATTTTAATTAAGTTTATAGTGCAGATTTTTTGTGGAACTTGTAGTGCATATTTTTGGTGGAATTTATAGTGCAGATTTTAATTAAGCCTATAGTGCATATTTTAATTAAGCTTATAGTGCAGATTTTTATGTAAGCTTATAGTGCATATTTTAATTAAGCTTATAGTGCAAATTTTAATTAAGTTTATAGTGCATATTTTTGGTGGAATTTATAGTGCAGATTTTAATTAAGCCGATAGTGTAGATTTTAATGAAGCTTATAGTGCAGATTTTTATGTAAGCTTATAGTGCAGATTTTAATTAAGCTTATAGTGCAGATTTTAATTAAGTTTATAGTGCAGATTTTTTGTGGAACTTGTAGTGCAGATTTTTGGTGAAATTTATAGTGCAGATTTTTTGTGGAACTTGTAGTGTAGATTTTTGGTGGAACTTATAGTGCAGTTTTTTTAAAAAAAAAGATTATAGTGCAGTTTGGTTAAGTATTATAGTGCAGAATTTATGTTTGCATAGTATGCAGAAATAGTGTAGCATAGAATGCAGAATTTTGATTAGTATAGTATGCAGAATTTTGATTAGCATAGTATGCAGATTTTTGTTTATGCATTTCAAAGTTAGAATTTGTTTAAACATTTCAGTTTTTTAAAGAAGCATTCTTTTATTAGAGGTATTAGCAAGTATAAGAAAGATAAAGAAAAGAAAGACAAAGGCCAAGGCTTTAAGTAGATCCCAAAGTCAAGACTTTAGGGATTTTGGCACACAATGTGCTTAAAGAAAATGCCGAGGCATTATATATTAGAAGTAATAAAAGATAACAAGCATTTTACTTTATTTAAGAGGCTAGTATCCGACTTCCGAGGTTATCGTTAAACAAATCCAGGTGTCCAATTCCGAGGTCTTGGCCCTGGTAGACCGAGGTATGCTCTTTTAGGATTGGTGGCTCGCTACCCCAACCTATTAGGGAACGCACATAAGATGGTACTACGCCTGGGCCCAAGAAGAAAGTTGATTATTATTTTGAAGTATTAAAGTATAAGTTTTTAAACAAAAGAAATAAGCTTCACATAAGTTTAAAAATTCAGTAAGTTAGTTCTTTATGCTAGCATGATTGTATAGATTTGCTTTTTAGTATGTTTCTGTTGCTATTAGATGAGCATTAGTAGTATTTATTTCTGAGCATTCAGTTTTAGATTTCTTCCAGTTACATGCATATTCGAGTTTTGTGAGTTAGATAGCGCTTACTAAGCATTCGCCTATAGTTTGCATTTCCTCTTACTGCAGATAAAGGAAGGCGACAAGGAGGTGCGGATGGATGTGTGATGCCTGGACTATAGAAGCCTTGAGATTTAGTTAAAGATTTTATTAAGATATTTTTTATTTAGATATTTGAGATTGTACCTTATATTCCATGTCATTTGAGATTGATATATAGTTTAGATGTGTAGATTAGTCATTTAGTTTTCCGCTGCTAGTTAATTGCATGTTTAGAGAGTTTATGTATTGATCTTTACATGTGAACAACCCTAGTTAAGAAAAATTAGTAGTCCAGTAGCGCTCCACTCCCTCATAGACCAGTAGTGAGGAGGGTGGGGTGTTATAGAAACAATATATGAAAAAAGGCTAAGTAAAAATTTTAAAGGCAAAGAAGTAGTGGAAGAATATATATTAGAATAACACAAGTCCTTAAGTGTTTATAAAGCCAAGGGGGTGAAATCCCAAAGGAAATAAAAAATCTTTTGAATACATTAAGCAAAGTCTAGGAAAGCATCCTCCGGAATGTCCTCTAAAATTTTCTAGCAACGAATAAAATTCTTAGGGATGTCTACTGTCAGATAACCAACTTCCTTAAGTATTTTTATGGCTTCTTCTATGTCATAGCCAAATATCTTTGAGCTCTTACGGGCAAGCATCATGTTGAAATCCCAAGAGCGTAGATAGTCCATGCGGAAGCCTCGAGCCGCTCTAGCTCCCCCGCTTTGTAGTTCGCCAACTCAGCCTTTAAGATCTCTAACTTGGCATCCTTCAAATCTAGGGCTTGTTATTTCTCTTCAAGCTAGAGGTCCTTTACTATTAGTTTGGATATTTTACTGGCTAGTTCAGAGGTAAGGATGGTCTCTATTTTCTTTAGCTTCTCAGCGAGGGTTTGGGCTTCAGTATTCTTCATGTCCAGATCGATTATGGCCCTTAGTTTCTGAGTATTCTCCGATCGGAGGCGCAACTTTAAAGTTTGTAGTTTCTTTTCGAGCCTCTCAATCTAGCACACCTGGTTGTGTCCTTTATCCTTTTCTTCTGTAAGAGTTTGCTCGGCTCTTAGCAGTAGCTCTACTTGGCTCTCAAGTTCGCTCTTTAATTGAGCCACTTTAATTTGGAGACACTCGACGGAGCCCTGAGAAGTTCTTGCTCCTCCCACTGATCCCTTCAGAGTCTATTAGTTGTGACTTAGCTCACCATCTTTTAGCAAAGTGATAAGCTAGTCACCCAGAACTAATGAAGCAATGAAAGATTAGGGCAAAACACAACATAAAAATGAATATATGGCAATGGAGAGAGTTTAACCTTGTGACATCCTAGGAAAAGCAATTAACTAGCTCCTTTGGGGAGTACTCGGGTGTTCGTTCCTGTGAGTCCCCCCAAGTCTGAGCCAATGGACCTTGTATTTTTATTAGATACTGGGGGATAAGTGACTCAGCAGGTTGGTGCAGAGCTGCTTGTGAGAAGGTAGCCTGAGTGTGGTGCTGACCTTCTTGGGCTTGGTGTGTTCGCTCAGCCTTTGTGAGCTGGACTTGGCCTTAGACTTTGATTTGGGGGTGGAGTATATTTTAGAGTGGGGCTGTGATGGTTCAGTTGAATGGGAGGTAAAAAGGAAACAAGTCACACGACAATCACTCCTATCGGCTATGTAGAGGTTGAGGGCATCCGCTCGGATGAAACAGAAGTTGGAAGTGTTAGTACCCCAAGGTAGTTTTGATGTGATCAACCAAATCATGTTAGGTCATGTTGGTATTTAACCCCTGTGTCTAAGTGTGCAGGAACTTAGGAGCACAGGAAGTCAAGCGAAAGATGCAGCTAGCGAGAAGGACGACACAGAAGAGAGCCGACAAGCTTGGTGCATCTGAGGGACGAGGTGCTGGAGAAGAGTACACGGGCGGGCGAAAAGGAGGCATGCGACATTTCCAAGGGATGAGAAGTCGAAGTGGAAGATTGCTCGAGAAGGTCGGAAGTTGAGTTCGGGTGAGCCCTATTCCGGATGGTCGAGATCACCCAAATGAGCGGAGCTAGAGCGGAAAATCCAGACCAATGCGAGCGGAGCTTGAGCGGAAGACCCGGACCAAGGCGAGTGGAAATGAAGCAGAAGATCAGGACCAAAAAAATCAAGAAAAGTTGATTTTTCGGTTCGGGGTGCCCCGAGCTGGTCCGGGGTGCCCGAACCTGTCCGGTGCGCTCGGACCCCTTCCCGGTGCCTGGAGCAGAAAATTATCTGGAACGCGACGTGGCTCATTCCGTTGCGATGGGGATAAAATTTTGTCCTCTTTTAGGCACTTAGAACCCTTTCAGGCGCCCCGACCAGGGCTATAAATACAACCCTAGTCTCAATGGTTCAAAACAACAAGAAAAAGAGAGAAACAACACTTGTAATTGTTTCAGTTTCAGGTTAGCTTTCTAGTTGTGAGATTTAACTGCTGTGAGAGGATTCTCCGCCCAGAGGAGAATTTTAGTGAGCGTTACATCTTCCTTGGATTAACAACCTCCCTGATTGTAACTAAGTAAATTTTGTTGTGCCTCGTCTTTTTTAGTCTTTTAATTATTTTATGCAAGTGTTGATAATTATTAAGCTATAAAGTTCGAGGAAGGTTATTTTTCTTTGCAGGGCTATTCACCCCCCTCCCCCCCTCTAGTCGACCGCCAAGGGACCTACAGGAAGGTCATCTATGAGTGTTGGAGGAATGTATGAGGAACTCTCTCCCCGCTCGGACGATGGATGCGGCACTAGTGCCTCAATGGAAACTTGTAGGGGTGTACCTAATCGGCACCTCTTGCATTGTTGACGTTGGATCAAGGGTTCTCTGGAGGTGGTGGATTCAGAGAGAACCTCCATGGGCATCAGAGAAGGCTAGGGAGGCGGTAATTCCTTAGTATTAGCGGTCGCACACTCCCCACGACATGGTTGACACCCTCTTTGCCAAACAGCTCCTCGGTTGAGCCGATCTGCATAATCCCATGGTTTACCAATTAAGTATCACCATGGGCATCTATTTCATCATCATCCAACTTGGTAGAATCCCCCAAGCAAGCTTTTCACATATTTTTGGCTATAAAATAGGAAAAGAAATCAATTAGATACAATAGTAAAGGGAGGTTAAATTTCTTACTGAAGCTGTCAAGTAGTCGGGCTCGGATGGGGCTAAGCCCAAAGATATACATAACACCCTTCACGAGCAGCTTGTAAATGTTAAACTAAAGACCGAACAATTGATTGGAGGCAGTGAGGTAAACTGGCTCCCATCAAAATACACCCATCTCGAGAGCCGGGGCAACTCCATTTACCAACCGATCGGGAAGGCTATTGGATGAACTGGTCGGATATAAAATTAATGGGGCTTTTAACCTTTATTAGAAGTGGACATCTTATCGAGGAAAATGGTGTCCATTAAAGCTTTGAGGATAAAAGTACTCGGCTAGGATTTCTTGATTAATAAAAATAATGGAACACTCGGAGGGACTCAATTTAAGTGAAATAGGATGATGACTTCACACAATAACCTAATAGAATTGGGGGCTAACTATTAGAGTGGAATGTGAAAGTAGTTACAAATTTTGGTGAAGAAGGGATGTAAGGAAAAAAGAAGACCGACCAAAAATTGATCCTTGAAGAAAATTAGGTATCTGACAGGGGGAAGGTTGGGACAATCATAGTTAGACAGAATTATGATGTGGTGGTCTTAGGGAAGACTATAAGTAAGACGCATCTAGTTTACTTCCTCATCGTTGAAGTCAGAGGTGAGGTAAGTGTACTAGAGACCGTGGATAGCGATGGGAAAAGCAGTGGCCATGAGGTAGAGGAAAAGTGAACAGAGAAGGGGAGGAAAATGAACTTACGTTGGAAAGATGGAACTTGAACAGCCACCGACGACAGTGAAGGAAGGTGAAGAAGAAGGTGAATAAGAAGATGAAAATGAGAATACAAAAACAATAAGAGTTGCATCAAAGGTTGTAAACCTTAAAATCCCTAGTGGTGTCCTCCTATAGTCGTCCGATCATGGGACCGAAGGAGAGAGGATTAATTGGGATCGTTGAATTTGAATCGTTAGAGGGCACATCAGATCTCAACAGTAGCCTATTATTTCAGATATTCCTTTCATAGGTGTGCGCTATGTAGCGGAAAGATACATCCCTTATTTATTAGGGATGGGAGGTGGTAAGCATGCTTATGATAAAAAGACGAGCTCATCATACAAGCATTAATGGTAAGTGATGTGCCTTATTTTTAAGATCGACAATAGAAGCTATACATCTTCTTAGACAATTAATTAAAAAATATCGGGAGCAAAAACAAGATCTACACATGATATTCATTAACTTAAAAAAAACTTATGATAGAGTCCCAAGAGAAATTATATGGAGAATTTTAGAAAATAGAGGTGTTAGCGTAACATATATTGAAATAATTAACGATATGTATGAGAATGTAACCACTAAAGTAAAGACTTCAGGCGGAGCAACTGAAGCATTTTCAATAAAGATAGGATTTCATCAAGGATCAACTCTAAGTCCCTATTTTTTTACACTAATTATGGGCGAACTCACTGCGCACATTCAAGACACAGTATCATGGTGCATGTTGTTTGTAGATGATATTATTTTGGTAGATGAAACACATAAAGGAGTAAATGTTAAACTAGAATCTTGGAGGAAAACACTAGAAGGGAAAGGTTTTAAGCTTAGTAGATTAAAGAAAGAATATATGGAATTTAAGTTTAGCAATATTAGAAGTAATGAAACAATTGTTAAGATAGGAGAGGACGAGTTACCCGGGACCGAGGAATTTAAATATTTAGGATCATTTTTTTTTCAAAATGATGGAGGGATTGAGAGAGGTGTCTTACATATAGTACAAGCAAGATGGGTGAAATGGAGGGGAGCGCCGAGTGTTTTATGTGATCGTAAAGTACCTCTTAAAATTAAAGGTAAGTTCTGTAAAACCGTAGTTAGACCTGCTATGCTATATGGAGCTGAATGTTGAGATATGACTCGAGCACATGAGTAGAAGATGAGAGTTGCAGAGATGAGGATGTTAAGGTGGATGTGTGGACATACGAGGATAGACAAAATAAGAAATGAGAGCATTAGAGAGAAAGTCGGAGTTGCGTCTATTGAGGAAAAACTCCGAGAGACACGTTTAAGATGGTACAGACATGTACTTAGACGACCAATAAATGCTTTAGTTAGGCGATGTGAAATTATGATAAACATGCATATCAAACAAGGAAGAGGAAGACTAAAAAAGACTTGGTTAGCAATAATAAAACAAGATAAAATTTATTTAAATATAGATGATGATATAATAGGAGATAGAATTCAATAGCGTAAAAGGATCCATACAGCCGACCCCATCTAGTAGGAAAAGGCTTGGTTGTTGTGTTATGTGATGTCAGCTTGAGCCGAGTGACAGAATAAGGATCGAGCGTCTGATTGGAGAACGAGAGACATAAGAAATATAAGTGTCTAGTTAGTCGAGCTTGCAGCCTCCTTCGACTAGACTTGAAGGGGAGACTGTGATACAATAAATAATATGGGCCCCCGAAGTCGGGGTCAAAGTCAAGAAAGCTAGTTGGTGTGGCGGTTAGAGTCAAGAAGAGGTCAACACTCGGAGACTGGCACAGTCACATGCCTCAACCGAGTGGTCTAGCCAATCAAACCTCTGGTCTGATCGGATCCTGAGTTCCCAAGGATCGATGGAACCCAAGCTATATTATTGTCATTCAGAGTCGAGTCCTTTTGGTTTGATCGGATATGCTATGTGAACGACCTGACTAGACTCTTTGGCTGAGCGGAGAGGCTGAGCGGAGGTCAAGTCCTCTGGATGGTATCATTCCTTTTTGGCCTAAATGATGTCGGGTCCTTGAGAGAATCATCATTCCTTAACAAACTCGGCCCTGTCAACGAACAAGGTCAGATCAGATGATAAAGGGGACTTGTTCGGCTTACCATCAAATCATATTAATAGCCCACCAATCCAATAGTCTAATATCTTTTTTGACGTTTTGTGTAATAGTTGTTAGAGAATCAAAGGAATATTTCCTATACAACATTTACGATAGAAGCGTCTACCTTGCAAAGCACAGAGGTGGTGGGTCTATTTTGAAAAGGTGTCAGAGTGTCTGAATGGTCAGTCATTATTTAGAAATACATCGATATTCATGCACAGAGGAAAATTAACACTATATAAGGGGTCTTCTCCTAAAGACATAAGTACACAACATTACACTCTTAGAGCCCACTGTTCATTGCTACTGTTCATTACATTCTTTTTCCTCTTGACCACCTGTGTGACTTGAGCGTCTAAATAGCTATGTCTTGGATCATTCTCTGACCTGGTTGCTGACATTTTCTTGCCTCTACTTTTTTTTGACACATAGAATTGCTCAACGTTCTCTACTTTCAACTCAAAATCTTTTCACAGTTAATATCAAAGCCACCTACCCGCGTACCATCTTCACCTATCATTAGAATAATGATTTATTTCACTTACCACAATTCTCATGTCCATCAATTTTTATTTTAATCCATTTTACATTTCATTTCATTCTATGCACTTGTTTTTCAATCAGAGATATTATCTAATTATAAAGGACGTGAGGCAAATTTGAAAATCAAAAGGGGTAAATAATACTTTTAAACTATACAAGAAAAAGGGAAATTTTGATAACCTTGGGCGTGGCACGAAGTTTCCTAGGCAAAAAGCCTGCTCATACGTTTTAAGAAACCTTCAACAAATAACCCTGGACTTTTAATATGTTTCATAATACCCCTTAATTTTTAAAATATAACTGCTAAAGTTTTGATTTTATTATT
Source organism: Zingiber officinale (assembly GCF_018446385.1). Lineage (NCBI taxonomy): Eukaryota > Viridiplantae > Streptophyta > Magnoliopsida > Zingiberales > Zingiberaceae > Zingiber > Zingiber officinale. The sequence continues at coordinate 39,070,770 of NC_056005.1, read as the reverse complement.
GAACCAGGCTCGTTCATGAGCGAAAAAAAAAATCAAAACTTCATTTTCATCGAAAGATTGCTCATTTTTGAATATATATATATATATCCACTGATCTGTCTGAAATCGTGAAGTTAGAAAATTGAAGATGTGACAATTTTACCGAGTGGATGAAGACTTTGCTCCTATCTATAAAACAATCAAAGCAGGGAAGGAGTCCCTAACGTTAGTCCTCCGACACTCAAGTTAAAAACAGAAGAGGAATTGAAAATAATAGGGATAAAGATGAATCTTACCTTTCTTCATACATAGCATGCTCTTTTATACCTTTCTTAATGATCTTCCATCTTCCCCTATTTAATTATATTAATTATCGACAAAAAACATGTTTGTCTTGACTTCTTCACATTTAATGATAGATGGAGTATTCTCTTTTGTTTTCTCTTCCCCTTATTAAATATCTCAGTCTTTTTCTCTTTTATTATTTTATTGGTTTTTTATTAATATGTACGATGCCAATGCCATATCCCGAGCTGGACGGATGACCGGCTCGGATCATGCTGATGAGTCTTGCTTACACCTTAGTGTTGACCGCTTTGACTTTGACCTATACCATGACAATTGACTCCTCACCACCGTATTAGTTACTATAATTTATTATAACAATATTAGAATAAATGTATTTTGAGATATAAAATAAAATGTGGATGATGCGATCAACACTAGGGCGTAAGCAAGGCACGAGTCAATTGCTATAGTGTAGGTCAAAGTCAAGGGGGTCAACATTAGAGTGTAAGCAAGGCTCCTTTGCACTAACCGAGCGAGAAAAGGCCACATCGGCTGATCAGAGGAACCACTGTCCGACCGGCCGTCTGGGTGAACCAATATCTGATCAGCTCGGTTGGTAGGAGAGAGGGTTGAGCGGGCCACCCATCCAGCTCGGGGTATGACATTGGCATCGTACATATTAGCAATAAACCGATAAAATACTAAAAGAAAAAAGACTGAGATATTTAATAAGGGGGAGAGAAAACAAAGGAGAACACTTCATCTATCATTGAATGTGAAGAAGCCAAGACAAAGATATCTTCTGTCGGTAATTAATATCATTAAACAGGGGAAGATGGAAGGTCACTAAGAAAGGTATAAAAAAGTATGATAGGTTTGAAGAAAGGCAAGATTCATCTTTGTTCCTATTATTTTCGATTCCTCTTCTGTTTCTAACTTGAGCATTAGAGGGCCAACGCAAGGGACCCCTTCCCTAGTTTGGTTTGTTTTGCAGATAGGAATGATGTCTTCATCTACTCAGCGAAACTGCCACATCCCCGATTTTCCAGCTTCACAGTTTTGAACAGGATCATTTTGATGCCGTTTGTGGGAATGTAGCCTACATTCGAACGAGAAGATGGAAGATGTCGGATGATTCACAATGGTGACACTGACACCAGAGGAGCTCGACACGGTGATACAGGCTTGAGCAGCAAAGATAGTGGAACAATAACAACAACAGGCGCTGGCCGAGCGACAAGCGCAAGAGCCTATAGCCTCTGCGACAGGTCACTAGGCTGAGTGAGGGGACCCAGCAGAATAACTTTCCATTCGGGAACTAAACAAGAGGCCGAACGGCACCTATAGGGATGCCCCTCATGCACCGGTCCCATTCCACCAAGCGTCGTTATGGACTCTAGCAAAAGAGAGGGCCTGGGCGGACAGAGACCGGGGATCTTCCTTGGATGAGGCACCCACTTGAGACATAAGGAAAAGGAAGGCACCCAGAGAGGATAATTCATCTGAGCGGGTCAATCAACAGTTTTCAGAGGGTATTCTAAATGACCCTCTACCGAAGCATTACACCCCACTTACGATCAGAAAATATAATGGAGCAATTGACCCCGATGACCACTTGGCCTAGTTTAATAACGTTGCCACACTTTACCAGTACACAGATTGGGTGAAATGTTGGGTCTTCCTCACCATGTTATTTGGATCGGCATAACGTTGGTTCAAGCAGTTGTTGAGCAACTCGATCCACATCTTTAATGATATTCGAGCGGCCTTCCTGCATCACTTCACTAGCAGTCAGCACCATTAGAAGACGAGTGTGAATCTATTCTCACTGAAGTAGGGGCCTCGAGAGGCATTAATGGTTTATATTCAACACTTCAATCAGGTGGTGATGGGCATCCCAATAGTCTCCTCGGAAGTGTTGGTGAATGCCTTCACCCAAGGGCTCACCAAAAGAGAGTTCTTCCAATTACTCATTCGGAGGCCATCGAGGGACTTTGGCCACCTACAAAAGCAGGTCAATGAATACATCAACGTAAAAGAAGCCCAGACAGCAAGGAAGAAGGAGACGCCCACCGAGCCAGCAAGAGTGTTTGAACGGTGACAACCGAGCAGTCATCAATCCCCAAGGGACCTCGATCAGGAGGAGCCCCACTGAATGAGCCTAGGACACATACCGTGCAGCATGTGGCGGCTGCTCATCTAAAGGCTGCAAAAGGTAAGATGTGGATGCCGATGTTCTGCTCCTTCCACCAGTCGGTAACGCACAATACCTGAGACTACTATGACTTGGTAGCTAGCAGGCCAGCCCTACGGGATATCATGATCGATCCCCATCACCTGATAGGTGACAAAGGCACTGATCAACCGACCGATGGGAAGAAGATAAGACAATAGTTGAACTATGCTATCATCGACCTTGGCGTGGGAGCAATCCACGTCTCACTTGAGTCTCTGCCGAGCGGAACAAACCGTTGGCATGGGAGGAAGAGAACCTGAATAGCGCTGCCCGGGGAGAGATAGGAATGATAATCGGAGGGCTGACCGACGGAGATTCTAATCGAGCAAGGAAGTCGCACAATCGGTGACTCAAAATCCACGTTGTTGGCTGTAGAAGGAGAGAGCTGAAGGACTCAAAATCAGCTTCAGCCCAATAGATTTAGAGAGAGTGGAAATTTCTCATGATGATGAACTAATCATCTGAGTGGTAATTGCCAATTATACAATCCATCAAACTTTTGTTGATACAGGGTGTTCGGTGAACATTATATACAAAAAGGCATTCGAGCAATTGCAAATCGACCGAAGCAAACTACTGCTAATGACGACCCCGCTCTATGGTTTCACGGGTAACAAAGTGTTGCCGATCAACCAGACCAAGTTGACCATCTCACTCGACGAAGAGCCCCTGAAGAGGGCAAGGACCACAAACTTCATTGTGGTAGACGTACCATTAGCCTATAATGTTAACTTAGGCTGACCAAACCTCAACAAGTTCCGAGCGGTAGTATCCACCTACTGCCAGAAGATTAAGCTTCTGGTGGACAACAAGGTAGGAGAAGTCAAAGATGACCAATTGGCCGCTCAGCGATGCTATGTCGAGATGGTCAGATCAAAAGCGAGGACCGTTCGGAAAAACCCGTGCCTGGAGGTAAATGCCATCATTGAGAAGTCCCCTATGATGGTTTATGAAGAAAAGGAGGAGGTTCAGATCCACCCAAGCTAGTTAGAAGCAACTACCTTCATTGCTGCCGATCTGGAGAATGAGAAAAAAGTAGAGTTGTCTGCCTGCTTTAGGTAGAACCATGACGTGTTCGCCTGGTTGACCCACGAGCTCCCCGGAATCTCGCCAAGCGTCGCCCAACATGAGCTTTATATCCAACCAGACGCCCGGCCTGTGAAATAGTAGAAAAGGGACTTTAGCGCAGAGTAGAATCTGATCATCCGGGTGGAAATAGAGAAATTACTGGAGGTCGACCACATCTGGAAAGTACAGTTCCCGAGCTGGCTCACTAATGTTGTGCTGGTCTCCAAGCCAGGCAACAAATGGCGGATGTGCGTCGACTTTCGTGACTTGAATAGGACGTGCCTAAAGGATTTCTATCCACTACCCTGGATAGACCAGATGGTGGACTCTACGGCGGGCTACAAGCTGATTTGCATACTCGACGCATATCAAGGCTACCACCAAGTGCCACTCGCCAAAGACAATCAGGAAAAAGTTAGCTTTATCACAGCCGACGGAACATTTTGCTATAATGTCATGCTGTTCAAATTGAAGAACGTCGGCACCACCTACCAGAGGCTCATGAATAAGGTGTTTCGGAAGCAGATCGGCAGCAACTTGGAGGTATACATCGACGACATATTAATAAAGTCAATCCGAGCTGTTGATCTGTGTGCAGATATCGAAGAAATATGTCGAACCTTAAGGATATACGGGATAAAGCTGAACCCAAGAAAGTATATGTTCGATGCTAAGAGCGGACGTTTCCTTGGATATAGTGTCACTGAATGGGGTATCGAGGTGAATCTGGGTTAGCTAAAGGAGCTACAAGACATGCACTCGCCCTGTAACTTGAAGGAGGTCCAACGACTAACCAGACGGATCACCACGCTATTCAGGTTCATCTTTATGTCATCCGACCGAAGTCATCCATTCTTCAAAGTTTTGCACCGAGCTACAAAGTTTCAATGGGATGCGGAGTGCGACTGGGTGTTAGAAGAGCTCAAGAAGTCCCTAAACTCATTACCTGTATTAGCTAAGACAAGCGTTGGAGAGTCACTCTGGATCTATTTGTCAACCACCAAGTATGCGGTTGGTTCACCATTAGTAAAGCAGAATGACTCTGAACAGCAGTCCGTGTATTTTTTGAATCATATATTGAAAGATGCGGAGTCCCACTACACCTATCTTGAAAAGTTAGCTTATGTGCTGGTGTTAGCCGCTCAGAGACTTCGCCCATACTTCCTGGCTCACTCGTTCATCATAATGACCAACAACACCCTGGGAAGAGTCCTCCTCAACCCGAAGGCATCCAGGCGACTAATCAAATGGACAAACGAACTAAGCTAGTTTGATATTCAATATCAACCCTGAATGGTGATCAAAGCTCAGGCCTTGGATGATTTCATCACAGAAGTCTAGAACACCAAGCCAGAAGCAACTTGGAGAATATATGTTGACGGTTCGTCCACTTGACAAGGCAGCGGGATTGCCATTCTGCTCATTTCACAATGGGAAAAATGGATACAACTTTCCGTCCTACTGGATTATAGGGCCACCAACAACGAAGTCGAGTATGAAGCCTTGATAGTTGGCTTACCGACATCATGACATGTTGGAGCCACAAAAGTCCTCATTCACATGGACTCTCAATTGGCTGCCCAACAACTATTAGGGAAGTTCAAGATTAGCTGCTTCTGACAATTTATATGCAGAAGCTGCTGAAGACAAATTTTTAAGAGGTCACTGTACAGAAGATCCCTCAATTAGACAATCAAGTAGCGGATGAACTGACTAAGTTAGCTAGTTCATTATCGCTGGTTGTGATCAACCAGCCGATCGAACATGTTTCATTGGTGGCACACATCTACCGGATGGAGGGAGTGGTCTTCTGGAGTGACTGGAGAATGTTGCTGATTGAATTCCTCTGATCGGGTAACACTCTAACCGACCAGGAGGCAACGCGACTATTAAAGAATAGGGTTGGACGATTCACCTTAATCGGAGACTAACTTTATAAGAGATCTTTCTCATGGCCGCTGCTCAAATGTGTGGGCCCGAAGGATATGAAGTATATACTTCAAGAAGTACATCTTAGTTCCTACGGAAGTCATCTGTGCGCCCGTTTACTGGCTCAAAAGACCCTCCTGGCCGAGTATTTTTGGCCAACTCTCCAAGAGGATGCCGCTCGAACAGTACCCACATGCATGTCCTACCAAAGGTATCACAACATCCCGCATCGACTAACCAAGGAGATGAAGGCATCCACGGTGTCTCACCCGTTCGACCAATGGAGCATGGACATCATGGGACCGTTTCCCATGGCGACTGGTCAGCGGAGGTTCTTGCTCATCGTAGTGGACTAATTCTCAAAGTGGATAGAGGTCGAGCCACTAGCAAGATAAGTGAGCAAATGGTCATCAAATTCATCTGGCGAAACATCTTGTGTTGGTTTGGTATCCCCTATCGTCTCGTCTTGGATAACAAGAGGCAATCCGCGGGTCGGAGGCCTAGGGAGTGGTACGAAGGCTATGGCATCCAGCAGGCCTTTACCTCAGTGGTATACTCCTAGAGCAATAGTCAGGCGGAAGTCATAAATCGGGAGATCCTTAGAGGCTTACGAGCTTCACTCGACCACGCCAGGAGCAGTTAGGTCGACGAGCTCCCGAGTGTCTTGTGGGCACTTCGCACGACTCTAAAAGAGGCTACCGGCGTAACACTATTCCAACTAGTGTATGTGGGAGAAGCGGTGGTCCCTATAGAGGTTGTAGTAGAATCCGACCTGGTGTAACTCTACGACAAAGGAAATGCCGAGCGGAGGCTAATGGAGCTCAACTTGGTGGATGAATCATGGGATAAAACTACCGTCCAGCTAATGGCATACCGACAGCTGATGAGGTAAAACTACAACCGAAGGGTGATCCCAAGATCTTTCCAGGTCGACAATCTGGTATGGAAGAAAATCAAGCCAGTCGGTGACGTCACCAAGCTCATGGCGCTATGGGTGTAACCTTACATGGTCATACAGAAACTCTGCTGGGGGGCCTACTACTTGGAGGACAAAGACGAAAGACGACACGAACGACCATGGAGTGCGAATCATCTCCAATCCTACAGGTCCAGGTGAGAGGTACGTGAACAAATATAGATGTACTTGTATATATGTCTTCTGGATGCAGGACAGACATGAATAAAAACCAAAGTTTTCCAGACTCTTGATCTGATCAGCCAAGTTAAAGTCAAACAACGACTATAAACTCTTGTCGTAATCAACGGTCAAGCGACGACCTTAAACTTTTGTCATCATCAACAGTCGAGCAACGACCTTAAACCCTTGTCGTCATCAACGGTCGAGTGGAGACCTTAAATCCTTGTCGTTATCAACAGTCGAGCGGCGACCTTAAAACCTTATCGCTATCAATGGTCGAGCGATGACCTTAAACGCTTGTCGTCATCAACAGTCAAGCAGTGACCTTAAACCCTTGTCATCATCAATGGTCGAGCGACGACCTTAAACCCATGTCTTCCGCCTATCAACGATCGAGTGACGACCTTAAACTCTCATCTACATCAACAGCCAAGTGGCGACTATAGACCAGTGATCGACGAAAAGGTTTGTCTTCATAGACTGGTTTGATCTTGAGCGATGGCGTAGTGAAACAAAGCGGAAAATATGAAAAGGAAAAGCTTATTGGTGCAGGATCGATATTAAATAAAAAGGTACGACAAACGGGCGATCATTCATTAATACTCACATAAAATTTACAAAGTACATGAAAGGCAATACAAAATAACTCAGCATTTGCTCAAGCAAGCTCACTCCAGATAATCGAAAGCATTGTTGGGCAGCGACTTAGTTAGCTTATCCCAGCTAATGACCTTGCTTGTCAGATCAGTGGGGATGTAACCACCTTCCTTCAGTTGGTTGAGCGTCCCGTCGATAGCAATGTTAAATAGACGGAGTGCCCGATCGACGACCTTGTCATTAAACTCGTCTGAGCATATATAGGCCCACTTCATGAGCTCGAACCTACTAAACTCGACCCCTTGATATGTCGCTAGGGCCGATCAGGAGGCTTCTAACTCTATCTTCAACACTACCAGCTCCTCATCTTTTGAGATGAGCTCTCCATCGTTCGTCACAAGTTGGGTGTTCGCGGCAGTCTGCTATGTCTTCAGTGCGGCCTCAGCCTCCTTCAGGTTTTGAGCTAATACCCGAAACTCCTTATTTTTAATCTCCAAGTCTTCGATGGCCTGGAGTTTCCTGGTGTTGGCCAAGTTGAGTTTGGACTCGAAGGAGTTGACTTGTTTATCAAGCCGAGCCAATTGTGTAGCCTGCTTGGTGCCTTTACTTTTTTCCGCCTCCAGTTGCTCGGAGCTCTTACTCAGATTGACTCTTAATTGAGCCATCTCTTTGCTCCATCTGCACCTGAGAAGTCATTGCCTGGCCACTCGGGGTGCGCAACTATTTAACTTCTTGCTCCAAGAAGGCGAGCTTTTGACACATGGTCAGACTTTCTACCCAATACTGCAAGGAAGTAAAAATTTATTAGGGTCGAACGACGATAAATAGGAACAACAAAATATTTACCCCAGTGGACATCTAGGTATAACTGTCGACGAGCGCCTCTGGAGGCATGACTGTCGCTCGGGCCCTGATGTCGGTCCATATCTGCGCGAGCGGCCCTTGGATAATTATTTAGTGCTCAGGAGCTCAAGATTTAGCGCTGTTAGAATCGTGCCACTCATCCATAGGCATATGGGTAACTGCCGTTATATGACGCTGGCCAGTCGGAGTGGACAGGGCTGAAGTTGCTCTACCAGCCGACTGAGACATTGACGCCGATCGAATATGAGACTTCTAAGCCTTCGGCAGTGGAGGCGATATGAAAGCGACCGGCAGTGTGCAGATGGTTCATTGTGGCAGCCTGGATAGAGAAGGCATCCGATCGGACAACAAGGATGTATGGGGAACGACCGCCATTTGAGCAGCAGGCGTCGAGGTTTCACCCCGCACGGAAGGAAGGCGCAGGCTGTTTCTGGTTGAGGACCTCATCACGGAGGAAGCAGATCGGGAGGTAGGCTTTGCGCGGTGCCTCTTTCGGCTTATCAATGGCTCCTCGGAAGAAGTCGATTCCGAGGCCTAGTCGATCAAAATCACCAGAAGCTATTTTGGTGGAGAAGTCGCTGCACCAATCGCTTCATCGGTAGTCGTCCGGCTGGCTACCTCTTCACTCCCTTGGGCTGGTACTCCCTCGCTCTCTCTGAGTGGATCATCTTGCGAGCCGACTGGCTGCAAGCCACAACTCTCTAGCTCAGCTATGGCCGCAACATTGATTTTTGTGTCTGTAATTTTGCTCTTGCTAGCCAGAGGCGCCCTTAGCATGATGTGAGCTGTAAAAAAGGAGAAAAAATTAGTTAGATTCAACGAAGGAGAAGAAGGAGAGCATATCTAGGCTGGATGGGAGCATCGTGCAGATCGGGCTCAAGCTGAACACGTAGAGGACTCCCTCATGTAGTAACTTGTGGATATGGTACTTCTGACTGGCCAAGTGTGAAGCTGCATGAAGGTAGTCAGATCGACTCTTATACTTCTTGAGTTTTGGCGGGTTTGCCACTTCAAGCTGCCAGCCAGTCGGGAAATCAAACTGCTCGGGGAATTTAACAAAAAAATAGTAGTCCTTCCAATGCTTATTTGAGGAGGCATCTTATCAAAGAAGGTCAAGCCCACTCGGGCTTGAAATAAGAAGGTCTCCGGATCGGACAATTTAGGATAGTAGAAGTAGTGGAAGAGTAGAGGGGTCAAAGGAATGTCGTGCAGGCGGAAAAGGATGATGACCCCGCACAGCAGCTTAAAGGAGTTCGGGACTAATTGATGGAGAGAAATAAAAAAATATTTACAGACTGCGGAGAAGAAGGGGTGGACAAGGAATCGCAGACCGACGGTGAATTGGTCCCTAAAGAAATATACAAAACTTAGAGACGGTTCGTTCGGGCTGTCGAAAGCCGAAGGAAGGCCGATTTGATAATCAGGTGGAATTTCAAAAGCGGCTCTCAAGATCTCAGCGTCGCCTCCATCAAACCTGGACTTGATGGATGTGTACCAGAGCCTAGGGATGGAGACGAGAGGTTGCGAGGAGCTTGCCATCAGAAACAAAGGTCGACAGGAAACAATGAGAAAGTTTGATTGACAGAGAGGATGCTAAGAACAATGACAAATTTCGAGTGAGGAAATGGAAGCTTATAGAAATAGTCGATGGAGAGGAAGAAGAAGCAACACGTCGACGAGAAGCTCACAGACGAAGGCGCACGAAATGAACATGATGGCGACACACGCGAGACTTATAAACCTCGCGGCCAATCGACCTCAACCGTCCGATCCAAAATTACCAAAACCTAGAAGCAGATCCAACCGTTGAATTTGAAAAAATGCATGTCGTGTCGCAAGAAGATATCCACCTATCACATCTAGCGTGGGGCGGTAGTGTGGGACACGTGTCCTTCGGTCATTGGGCAACATTTAAGGCACTTAATTAAAAGTTATGGTCGTGTGCTCGACCATAAGTATTAGGGATTTGCACGGTTTTTAAGAAATTTGGATGACGTCAACCGAGATCGTGCTCGCCCAAGGAAGCGCAAGGCAAGGATGACAAATTTGCAAAGTGTTGTTGCTCATCACCGCGATCGGCGCAAAGCTGAACCTGGCAACGACAAAATAAAGCCGAGCGGCGTTGTTTTATGGGTCGATCGACAAGTAAGGATTGAACCTACCAAGAAATCACCTAAGGCACCACCTGTCCAGTCAGTCAGACTTGCAACCTCTTTTGACTAGACTTGAGGGGAGACTTGTGATGCGGTGGTGAGGAGCATAGCTGGCATGAGTCAATTGACACGGTGTAGGTCAAAGTCAAGACAGTCAACATTAGGGCGTAAGCGATACTCGTCTATATGACCCGAGTGGGAAAAGGCTACATCGGTCGATCAGAGTAACCACTGTCTGACTGGCCATCTGGGCGAACCACCGTCTGATCAGCCCAGTCGGTAGGAGAGTGGGCCGAGTGGGCCACCCGTCCGGCTCGGGGTATGGCATTGACATCATATATATTAGTATTAAACTGATAAAATAATAAAAGAGGAAAAGACTTAGATATTTAATAAGGGGAAGAGAAAACAAAGGAGAACACTCCATCTATCATTGAATGTGAAGAAGCCAAGAGAAAAAGGTCTTCTATCGGTAATTAATATTATTAAACAGGGAAAAATGGAAGGTCACTAACAAAGGTATAAAAGAGTATACTATGTATGAAGAAAAGCAAGATTCATCTCTGTCTCTATTATTTTCGATTCCTCTTCTATTTCTAACTTAAGCGTCGGAGAGCGAATCTCTGGGACCCCTTTCCTGATTTAGTTTATTTTGCAGATAGAAATGAGATCTTCATCTACTCAGCGAAACTACCATATTTCCAGTTTTCTATCTTCACGGTTTCAGATCGGATCAGTAACTTTGATCCAAACCAAGAATAATTTTAATTTTGATAAAACTATTTCAAACAATTTTAGTCAATTATTTATATTATAATAGTTTTGATTGAAACTGTTTTACATTATCATAATTTTAGTCAAAATTATTTCAATTGTAATATTTCTGATGAAAACTCTTTTAATAATGTTTTGGCAAATATTAAAATAAGTTTGACTTGATAAATTTTGACTAAAATTAGTATAATATTAAAATAAGAGTATTTTCGAGATATGAGACACCTTTTTGGTTAAGAGTATCATCATAAAAAAGAAACCCTTTTTTTTTTAAAAAAAAATATATACCAACGTCTCATATCTCAAAAAAAAAAAACCCTTAATTAATATTGTTATAGTCGTTTTGGTCAAAATTACTATAATTATAGTAACTCTGATTAAAATATAAAGCAACTTTTTAATTTAGGTGAAAGATATTCCAAGCAATTTTGGTCAATATAATAGTAATTTTAATCAAAATAATTCTATATTGTAACCTTTTTAGTCAAAATTATTCCAATTGCAATAATTTTGATCAAACTACTTTAATAATGTTTGATTAATTTTCAATTTTGACCAAATTAGAAGAGTAGTTTTTACAAATATTTAAATAGCTTTTATTATTATTTTAAATGCTTTTTGATCAATATTAAAACACGAGTACTTAAAGGGCACTGTGAAAGAAACTTCCTCCCCTTTATAATTAAATGTTTCATCTTAATGATTGCAGTCTCCACGCCGGACCGAAGGTCAGTTTTGGGAGGTGGGAGAGGGGCCATTATTCATATACATTCATTTCATTGCATGCCTTCTTCCTCGTTACATGTTTAACTGCCATAGCATTTACACCGCATGGCCTCGCCCTCCCCCCTCGTAGCTAGCTCAATTTCCAAGGCGGTGTGGAATGGTGGGGGATGGGAGAAAGAATAAGAAGGTATATAAATATGTTGGTGGGGCGAACACTGTAATGCAGGAGTACCTACAGCATCAATAGTTGTTTAATGATGCGCAGAGGAAAGACAGAATTAAGGCTTGAGTGTGCTATGTCTAGCTTTGGGAATGGAGGAGAGGTCACACCACGTCTTCTGCCGCTGCTCTGCTGTCGCGCTATTATGCTGTTCGAGGCTAGCTAATCGTATGAATGCATGCCTAATGCGCCTTAGAAGCTCAGTATAGCTTATGATGATGGTTTCGACGATCGACAGACCATTATGACGCCTTTAAAGGCTCGGTGGCCGGCTCTAATAAGTAGAAAAGGCTGATGCAAACCCGAATTCTTATTTTGTTTTATAGTTTTTTCTCATGATTTTTCAGCGTTATTCAGTTGCCCATTCTTCGTAGCTTTCAGAGTGCAGGAGGTAGATGCCTCTCTCTCTCTCCTCTGCGGAGGAAGCTGAATGGAAATATGACCTCATGTCACTGAATTGAATGGGAGGTAGATGGTGACATTTGTTAAGTTTTTCAGGACCCTCACAAATCTGTGCAAAACTCTCATTGCATGGTACAATTACTTTCGTTATGTATGAAAATCGGCATTTAATTACCATATCTAGAATGAGTTCCACCTTTAATTTCTTCATCCTAGCTAGTTTAGAGCGAACTAATTAAGACAAGGCCGATAATTTCTCTCGTGCTTTCAGCTTCCACACCATCGATCGGACAGTACCGGTCAAGATAATTCATATTAACATGACAAGGACAATCCGCACGGATAAATATCGACTGTCATTTATTTCCATTGAACCTCATGCTGACAAACAGAATTACGAAGTCGAGAATCTAATTGACGACGTTGAATGTGTTAAATAATCGATTAGATTCGTCTCTGACGAATCAAGTCAATCCACAGTAGTTGTGGCCTTAAACAAAACGACAAAGGTTTAGTATACCAGATGCAGGATTAGGCGAGATTCAACTCCTTCTTCATTATCACTCGGTTTAAGTTTTAGTTTTGCAAACTAATTCTGATGATTAAATATATATATTTTCTGAATATTTATAGATGCATGAAAAAAAATACCAACACTTCACTTTGATATTAAAATTATTATAGGAGTCAACCGTACTTGTGTCCAATATACAAACGTATCTGAATGTGCAAGGAATCATTTTTGTCATTATTTTCTTCAATTAAAAAAACATTTAGACAAAGACGTGATGGCTATATATATATATATATATATATAAACACTTGTGTGTTGTTATTTCCTATATATATAAAAATATATATATCTTCCTTTTATGATTAATACTCTAAAGAAAACTTGCATCGATCCAATTGCTTGGGATTTCAGGCCAAAAGGCAGAAAATTATTATATGCTTTTACACCGCATGCTAATATAATGAACTAATCCAATCATTAATTGCATTTTTATAAACTTAATGATGAACCTATAGTATTTATGTAATGTGATTAGCTTAAACCATGGTCTAAGAGCATCATTGATTGCATCACGCTGTTCATCCACCCTTGCATATAGTACAAATTCAATCGATTTTAATAAGATTGAAATGCATATTTAAATGACACGTCTTTATGTTAGTTTCAGGGCTTTTTTCCTCATTAGGTTTGAATTTCATAATATATTCGCTTTTATTATAACTACTCAATAAAAATAATACATTAATAGAAAACTTTGATATTGGTCTTTCAATTTTGATCCCAATATTTTTTTTCAAACTAAAAGAGAAAAATTGTAATTACGTTAGATTATATATATTTATTTGTTTATACCTTTGTAATGTAATTTACTTTTTACTTTTTTATATTTAGGATTTAGGATTTAAAAAAGTTGTTCTAAAATCCCCATGTAAACCTAAATATTTATTTTCAGCCCTATGTAAGATTTTCTTTTTTCTCTGATCGAACTAGTTTATTTGTTTCAACTCCCAAACCCATGCAAAATTACTAACTTACCCTCATATTAAATTAAAACCCTTAAATATTACTTATTTCTCTCCCAACTGCTGACGCACTCGCTTCCTTTACTTCGAGGCTCCGCGACTCCAAACCATCAGCGACGTAGTCCCCGACTTCCCTTCCAAACCATCGGCGACGACCTGACCTTCCCTTACTTCGACCCTAAAGTATCTCCATCAACTTTGAAGGTAGAAATCGGAGAACAAGTAAAACCCTACTTTCACCTTCAACCCAAGAATCATCGATAAGTTATAATTTTCTTCCCTAGATTTTGACTAATTTGCTATTCTTGTGCGAAAAATCAAAACTTTAGGTCATGCGTGTTTTAGTTCATGGGTGTTTTTAATTTTGTGAGGTTGAGCTTGAATAAAATTTGATTTCTATTTTGGAATTGTAAATTTATGAATGAGTTTGTATTACATTTCTTTAATTCAAGGAAAGAATGAGATATGTGGATATTTCATAGTGATTATTAATAAATATAGTATTGTACCTAATTTAAGCAGCATAATGCTCAAAATTTGTGAGGTTGAATAAAACTTGGTTTGTAAATAAGATAAAATTTAGGGTTTAATTTTTTGAGTGAAGTTGTGTTATTTAGAGACGAATTGATGACAAATTTTTATTATTTAGTTCTTGAATATCAATTTTTTTAAATCATTAGAAAATCTCTAAAAAAAATTCTTGAATTGTATATGAATCAAGCTTTGATGTTCAGTTTTTAAACAATTAAATCAAATGTTATGTTTTTGTGAATTAGGTTTAAATGGATTTTGGAAGTGTGTCTTGCAACCTTACATTTTTGAGTAGTTGTATGTGCAAAAACTAGTTGTTTGTGATTTCAATTTTCAGTGGTTGTAGTTTAATGGATATATATGCATGTCTTGGAAAAAAATGTGCGGAGATTACTCCCGAATCTATGATTCTGCAATACCTAGCTTTGTAATATAAGATGTATGTGACTTTGAAAGATGACAATGATGTGCTCAATATGATACATTTTCGTATGTGTATAAAGCTGAGCATGATCAATTTGAGGGTAGAGAGCAGAAACGAACATGCTGATGACAACCTAAATTTGGGGAGGTAACATATATTATATCCCTCTTTATATTATAGTTTTGATAATATTATATGTTACATCTAGCACAAGTGCATATGATATAGTTAAGTTGACACTATTAATCATATCATACTAGTAAGGGTTGAAGAGGAACATATACAGTCAAGGAGTGATGAGGAGATCGAACATGCCTTGTTGCTGAATACTATAGATGCACTACAAGAAAAAGCCTCATAGACATTGGTGGAATAACAACAGTTTTAAGCAAAAACCGATGTCTTTGAGTATTTTACACCGGTTTTTTAAAAAACTGGTGTCTATAAGCGCAGATTTTCGCTCATAGACATCGGTTTTTTAGCCGATGTCTATGGGCGCCTTTTTTTTTGTTAATAGATATCGGTTTTAACAGCGGTTTTTAAAATCCGATGTTAATGAACCAAAAAATAATAATTTAATTTTTCCACCAGCAAAATTTATAACACTTCACAAAGTTCCCTCCAAACCTAAACCAATATCGCTTCCCTTCTCTCAGCCTAAACCTAAACCTAAACCTCCGACCATCTCTCTCAGCCTCATCTCCCTCTTCCCTTTCCTGGATCTCTTCCCCTTCCTGGATCGACGCCCCTTAGGATCAAAACCACCTGCTTCAATCCTAAGCAAAATCGCAGTATAAATCGTTCCATTCTGCCTCCTCGTCCGATCCTCTCTTCCTCCTCCTCCTCCTTCCTCTCTTCGCTCTTCCCGGCTAAGGTAGGGGCCGACAAGATCCGAACAGCTAGAGGACGCCCACGACCACCATGGCACGGTTGGTCGGCAACATGAGGGAATCTGAAGGAAGAGAGAACAACACCGAGATCTCTGATCTTGTGTAAAGGGGTCTCCTTCTTCTGAAGCAGAGAGATCGAGTGCAGTACAAGAATAACGAAGTATGTCTGCCTGTTAAAACCCTAAAATTGCAGGCATAAAGGCTCTCCGTGCTTCATTTTCTCCTTCTCGGCCTCTTCGCTCGCTGGGTACACGGTCAAAACCTCTCGTTTCCTCTTTTCATTCTTCTTAATCGTCTGATTGCTAAAGGTTGAGGATGGGGTTTGGGGTTAACCTCTCTATAAAGCGTCGAAGCCTTTTCTTTTCCCCCGACTTTCTCCTTCTCGCGACTTCGGACTTCACGCGACCGAGACCGGCGATTTCTTCTTCTCTCGGTGGCGCCGGCGAAGAGTGGACCTTGGAGCGTTGAGAGGAAGAGAGGTTAGTTACAGCCGAACCTTCTTTCTCCCCGATCCCTTCCTCTCTTCTCTGATCTCGGTGAACAACGGCGACAGATCTCGATCGATGGATTTCGCCGGCTGTCGGGAGGGAACCAAGTGCATCGGCGTTGGATCAGGCCAGCATCGATTGTTTGGAGGAGGTAACAACCATTGTTCCTTCCCGATCTCTGTCCTTGTTCGTCGGCAAGAACAAGTCGTTGCCCTAACTTCGATCTTGGAGGTAAGGGTTTGGTTTTGGTTGTGAATTCGAACCTTGATCCTTTCTAGTGTTGATTCAGGTGGTTCTTTCTGGGAAGCAGAGACTGGTATTTTGGTCTCGGCCTCCACAGCTCTGTTGGATCGATCTCTTCTTCGTATCAGTGATCGTCTCCGGTGATTGAAAGGTGCAGAGGTAATGAGGTCGATCTGTTGTTGTTGTTAACAGGTTGTTTTGATGAATTCTTGTTATTCTTTCTTCTTGATCCGGCTAGTGAAGATGCACTATGTAATGTTCTGTTTGTAGGGGATTGAGGTACGGTATAGTTCTTGTTCCTTACCCTTGTGCGATCATTAGTTGCAGTAGATGTTACCTAATGAATCCTGTGTGTTTTGAGCTGGATCCACGGCAGAGTCATTAAGAATTTGTTTGTTCTGGTGTTGGAGGTTAAGGGTATGATGTGTTACTAGTTAACAAGGATAAGAGTTGTTATATTGGGTAATTGAATGTTGTAAATAAAGATTAACCTGAATCTGAAATGGTTTCAGTGACATTTAGGTTTCATGTTAGGTGATTATGGAAGATTGTAACCTTGAAGATCTAATGAGAATTTAGATATTGGATGGTTTAGGTTAGAATATAAATTTAATATGGTTATGTTAAAAGAAGGGAGCCGTACCTATGGTTAGCGTTTCTTTTGTATGTTCATTTCCTCCAGGTTTTTGTAATTTAATTTCCACCCTCTAGGGTTTTTTTTTTAATTCAGTTTTCGATGCCTAATTCCACCCTGCTTCTTTCTGACATACATTTACACATTGTTTCAGAGGATGCGATGTGCTTATTTTAGATACTGGATTGGGAAGTTCAGAGAATCAAGCAAGGGTCAAGGAGTTGCTTCATGTGGAGGAATCAAAACTAGAGGAGGATGAGGGTAAGTGTTTTTACTCATAATATTATTTTAGTTTATGTTCAGATCAGTTGGCACTCGATTCTGTGCTTTAGGAAATACCACTCCAGCAGTGAGATGGGTTCGAGATGATAAATATGATTGCATCCGATTAAAGCATTGCAAGGTGAGCTATATTCACTGTGTATCCCCCCTTCAGAGTACATATGTATTTGTATAGTAATTAATTTCAATATAGGCACATCAAATTACCTTAATTGTTTCTAGACATAGACTTAATCCTTTGGATTACTTTATTTTAATTGGTAGAGTATTTGCCACTACCTTTCTATTATTCATTCTTTTGCTTTGCAGGTTGTGACAAAAATTGATTGGCATCGGAAAGGAGACTATTTCACTACTGTCGTTCCTAGTGATATCCTAATTATGAATTTTAGTTGTACTTATTTTTAGTCATTCCTAGTGCCTATTTTATATCTCAGTTTTGTTTCTTTCTTTTTTCTAATACACACTGACAAATTGGAAATATATAAAAATCATGACATTATACCTAGTTACCTAGCCTTTGAGGCTGGAATCAGGATGAAACCTAAAGTGCCCTGAAAAGTTTAGGCATACCAAATTCTCTCAGTTTAATGACAGAGGTCAGTTGTGTTGCAAACTTTGTTGTTTTCCTTGTTTTTCATTTACCGCGTCTAGATTAAGAAACTATGGCTTTCTAACTCAAATAAAAATTGCAATTCCTGCCTATCTTAGACCTAACATTAACTTATTAATTGAACAGGTGTTTTAGATTGTAAATTTCATCCGAGGCAGCCATGGCTATTCACAGCTGGAGCAGATTCTGTCATTAAACTGTATTGCCACTAATGATAGATTCTCCAGGAAACTTTGAAGAATCTCCTCGAGTCAAGATACGTGAGTACTTGCTGATCCTACATGACTACGGTAGCAAGTTCATGTTCTTTGCTTGATAATTTATTCTTTTTTGACCAATTCATTTCCGCAAACCCCTTACCTGTAAGCACCAACTAGTATCCTTATTGTCAAGAATTAATTTTATCAACGACTTATAAGTTTGGTATGCATATTTCTTATGATGTTGAACCTTGACTTTGAGACACATGATGACTTTGTTTTATTTTTTTTGTTGAATTTTCTATCCTGTAAGTTTCAACTCCACTAGTATCATGTTTCCATAGATGATGCTGTCTTAGATGTTGGAGTCGTGACTCATTCTTTATACTGATGTTTCTATGTGGAATTTTCCCAGTTGTCCTGTTCATTGTTTGATGTTTTTGTGCGTGTTGTAGCTGAATTTGGTTGTAGCTTCTGCAAGCTTTCTTCACTTTCTTCCCTCCATTATCTGTTAACAAGTTTGATCTTTACAATTCAGTTATAAGAACAAACAATATGACCAAAGGTTGACAGCTTTGCTTCATCCTTTTTACATTTCAGTATGTGAATGAAAGCAAATATGTACTGATGTACCTAAATGGATTTACAAAAATATCTTTGAAATGTTTTGTCATACAGATATGGCATCTAGTATAATTTTTTCCAACTTGATTGTTGCATTATCATATAATGAGATTAGGTGCACAGCTTGCAGTCAGTTTATTGTTTTTGCTAAAGATCATTGCTAGTAGGCCAACAAAAGACAGGTCTAAAATGAAGCCTAAGAAAACATGCTTAAGATGATATTTTAAGATTTTCTGAACATTGGATCGTTGCGGAAGGTTGTGATTGGCACGACAAGTGTTCTAAAATGAAGCCAAAGAAAATGGGCGAGAAAATAAGGTTCGGCTTGAGGAATTTATGCAATAAAGCAGTTTTATATTTGATTCCTTCTTTAATTATATTGCGTGTGTTCCTAAGCTGCAACCTATTAATAATTTTAGTTTTATAATGTTCTTTGCCACTACCTTTCTATTATTCATTCTTTTGCTTTGCAGGTTGTGACAAAAATTGATTGGCATCGGAAAGGAGACTATTTCACTACTGTCGTTCCTAGTGATATCCTAATTATGAATTTTAGTTGTACTTATTTTTAGTCATTCCTAATGCCTATTTTATTCCTAGTCACCTTATTTCAATGACAAGAACAAGGGTTCTCATGGCCAATATGTGTCTATTAATGAGATTTTCAATGTCTTGCTTACCACGCTAATCCTACTTCTGATTGGATTTGCAGCTTCAAGATATCAAACTCTACACCTTCTATATGGAGCTAGATTTGCAAAAGTCATATCCAACTCGAGGAAGTGACTTATTGACATGGGAGGTAGGTGTACCTCTTTAGTTCTGATTTTAACCAAATATCCCTATAAAGATTCATTTGTGTGCTCTTAACATATCTATTCCTACAACGTTGTTATCTAGGATTAGCATTTATTTTGTTAAATGTGATTTATGCACCTATAATTATTCTGGTGAAGTTAGTATTCTATTAAACTAGATTATGACCTTTACAGAGAACTTATTGGTAACCAAGGACTTTGCGAAGATAGCAAATTTTGGCCTTGCTCGTGAAGTTCATTCGAAGCCACCATTCACAGAATAGGTTTCAACACGCTGGTAAGCATGTTTATGACAAGCACTTGTGATCTTATATTTTTTATTTGATACATGTACACATTTGTTTTAGTTATTTGACATATGGTGGATTTATGTGTTTTTACAGTTTACAAATATCAAGTACTCCAGAGTTGAAATTGAGGTTCGAGTGGGTTGAATGCATGCTAGATTACATTTGAAGTGCGGTTCTACCTTGATGTGTTAAAAGAATGTTCTACCTTGATTTTGATATCTATTAGCTAGCTTTTGATGTAAAAAGAATGTTTGGGTATTTTATGGATATTGTTGTAAGAAGATTATTTATATAATTTGTGAATATTTGTGTATTTTATGGATATTATTGAATGAAGAATATTTGTACAATTTGTGAATATTTGTGTATTTTTTTTTGTTATTATCGGTTTTAAAATCAAATCTGTGCTGTTAAAAAATATACATATTACATCGGTTTTCCACCGATGTAAAACCGGTGTTATAAAGTAATATTACATCGGTCATTTACCGCTGTCAAAACTGGTGTTATTAACATACAATATTACATCGGTTTTACACCGTTGATGAAACGGTGTCGTTAAGTGATACTACACCGGTTAATAACCGATTCGAAAACCGGTGTCGTTAAATGATACTACACCGGTTTTAACCCGATGTCTAAAATGGCAGACTTTTAACATCGGCTTCATAGACATCGGTCGAAAATCAAATAGACACCGGTGGAAAACCGATGTCTATGAAGGTTTTTGTTGTAGTGATGCTTGGATTAACTGCATGCATGGCAAAATTTCAAGGATGTTGTTGATTTTAGAAGATGTGTTAAAAACTATACTGTTGCTACAAAACGTTCATTTGTTTATAGAAAAAATGACCACGAGAAGGAATTGCTATTTGTAGTGAAAGGAGTTGTGGATGGAGAATTTATGCTTCAAAATATAAAGCAGATACTATATTTGTGATCTGAAAATACAATCTGCGTCATACATGTGGTGAGAACAATCTACATAGTAGAGGGCATCCTAAAGCCGATGCAACTTGAATTGCTAATGTAGTGAAAGATAAATTGAGAGGAGAGCCCTCTTATCGCCCTTGTACAATTCAAAAAGACTTGCAAAGAGATTATGGGATAGAGTTAGAGTGCCGTAAAGTATGGAAAGGTAAGGAGTTAGCAATGCATGATATTCATGGCACAGAGAAGGGATGCTACGATAGGCTAAGATGGTATTGTCGTGCTATTTGAGAAATAAATCCTGACAGTGTTACTGAGTGCAAGATTGATCATGTAGCATCTAAATTCAAATGGTTATTCATTTGTTTCTATGCATGTGCAGTTGGTTTTCTTACTGGTTGTAGGCCGTTGATTTTTTTAGATATAACTCATATAAAGAATAAGTATAAAGGTTGTATCATAGTTGCTGTGTCGAAGGATGACAATGATGATCTTTTCACAATTGGTTATTTTGCAGTGGATGCGGAGAATGATGCTAATTGGGAATGGTTTTGTTATCATTTGAGATGTATCCTATTTTGTGTCAAAGCATTTCATTCAACGAGTTCACTTTTTTCTCCGACAAACATCCTGGGATTATGAAGGCAGTTGAACAATTATTTGTGGGTAGTCACCATTCCTATTGTTTGAGGCATTTAGTGGATAATTTTGTGAAGTAGGTAAATAATTACTTTCTTTTGTCCAGATATATATTTTGAATTCGAAATAATTTGTTTGCCTCATTCTAGGTGTTGCAAAGTTATCCAAAACATAACAAAAAGCACTAGTCTTTGATATTCAAGAAAGGTGTGTATGCTCTATCTTTGTAAAAGCATGAACAATATATAAATAATATCATCGACTCCATGCCACTTACTAGAGGTTTTATTGTACAATCTCATCCTCAAAGTTGGGAAAATGCTTTTTTTCTTGGTGATAGATGGGGTGTTATAAATAATAACATTGCTAAGTGTTGGAATAATTGGGTTAAACTAGCTCGTTATCTCCTTATTGTGGCTATGGTGGACTACATATGAATGCAGATCATGAACATAATGCACCGACGACGTAAATCAACATTGGAGATGGTTAAGGAATTAAGTTTGAGAATGGAGAAGGCTATTGCTAGAGTATATCTTGAATCTCAAAATTTGAGAGTGAATTGGTCATGTAATTGGAGGTTTGAGGTAGTTGATGGTGAAAAATCCTTTGTTGTTGATTTAATGGATAAGAATTATTCATACAAAGTTTAGCAGATCAAAAAGCTTCCATGCAAGCAGGCTTACGCCGCTATTGAGTCGAGGCCATTGTCATTATATGATTTTTGCTACAAGTATTTTAAGATTGGAATGTATTGTAGGACCGTTGCGGCCGGCTGGAAGGGGGTTGTTGGATAGTCCTGTAGAATAAAAACAAAAACAACCTTCCTCAAACTCTTTAAGCTAACACTTGCATAAATAGATTAAGCAGTAAATTAAAAAGCATAAAATAAGAGGCATGAGTGTTTACTTGGTTACAATCGATGTGGTTGTTAATCCAAGGAAGATTAAGCCCAATAACAATCTCCTTCAGGTGGAGAAGCCTCTTACAGCGTTGACGTACAAAAAGAAAGAAGCTCAACTAAAACTCTAAAGTGCACAAGCGTTGGATTTATAGTTCTGAGTTCATTTTCTTCGGTGCTTCATAACCTATTTTCATTATTAGAAAAATACCAATATCTGAGTTTAGGTATACCTCCATTCTTTGCCTCCAAGAATCTAACTCTCCCTCGAACGTTGGTGGGTAGACGCTAGCTTCGGCCATCGTTGCTTCGTTCGACGGCTAGTCCTCCTGAAGCGTCACAGCTCTGATACCACTTGTAATTCGCAGAAGTATTTTGTCATAATTTCTAATTTACAAAAATCTATCGACAAAATACTTTGTAATTCACAAAAGTCTTTCGGCAAAATAATAGGTAAAAAATCTTTCAACAATTTTTCTATTTTACAAGATTCGTTTGACAAAAGATTTTTTAATCCGAAAATTTTTTCCGACAATATAAAAAATTCTTTCGGCAATGTGCAAGATTCGTTCGAAAAAATATTTTGTAGTTTACAGGAATTTTTTAACAAAAATTCTAATTTGCAGGAGTCTATTAATAATAGATTTCTTAATCTAAAAAACCTTTTCAAAGATTCAATTTCTGATTTGAAAAAATCTTCAGGCAATTTTTCGATTGATTGAACCAATTGATCAGAAGTTCGAGTCCATACCTGACTTACCTTTTCGATAGTTGATTCTCCCCCTGTCGAGTTGTTTTCTTCCAAAGTCTCTCCCCCTTCATCGTTGCTCATCCAGGATGGGCTTTCTGTGGCTTCGGGATGGAATTTGACCATTGAGTTTGTTGGGGTTGTCTCGGTAATTTCTTCCGTCTCAGATTCTTTTGATGACGGCTCGATGTCTATTGAGGAGACGGCTTCAACCGGTTCTTCGTAGAGCTTTAAGAACTTTTCCCAATGTTCTTTCGCGCTTTTGTACTCTCCGACTCTGTCGAAATCTTTAGTTGGTATTGCGCTTCGAATGTGAAACTCTGCCCGAGCATTTGCCATGGACTCGTCACGTTGCTTCTCGTTCCAGAGGTGTATGCCGATATTTTTTCCTCCGGATCTGCTCGCTTGGGTGATCTCTTCCATCCGAAAAAGGGCTCAACCGAACCCAAGTTCCGGTCTTCTCGAGCAGCCTTCCGCTTCGGCTTCTTGTCCCTCGGAATCGTTGCGTGCTTCCTTCTCGTCCACCAGCGTACTCATCTGCAGTCTTTGTCCCTCGGTCGCACCCTGTACCGACCTTCTCACTAGCTGCGTCTCTTGCTCCCCGAGTAATCTTCCGCTCCGACTTTCATCCCATCGGAACCACCGCACGCTTCCTTCTCGTCCACCGGGGTACTCTTCCATAGCATCTCATCCCTCGGACGCACCGCGTGCCGTCCTTCTCGCTAGCTACGTCTTCCGCTCGAGTACCTGTGCTCCTAAGCTCCTGCACACTTAGACACAAGGTTAGAAACACACAGGACCTAACTTAACTTGTTGATCACACCAAAACAACGTTGGGGTTCCAACATGTATCATCAAGCATACAAAGGAATTATTAATCCAATCCCAACTTTTGACATTAACGAGTCAAATCTTAATGAAGGAAATATAATCAATGCTCCCGATGTGAGTTGTGAGCTAGGTCGTAGGAGGACTAAGAGGATATCATCTCAAGTTAAAACACGTGTGTCAAAGTGTAGTCATTGTCATCAGAAAGGCCACAACAGACGCAACTACAAAGAAGCTATAAACTAGTTATTGTTTCATTAAAATGATGTTTAAGTGTTTGATTTGTCATTTGTTAGTAAGGGTAGCCTGACTAATACTTTTTTTTACACTTCCGTAGGAAAAAGAGATTGCTAGAAGGGGAATCAAGCATGGTCTTACATATTATAAGGCCTACACCGAGTAGTAGCATTGGTGATTTACTCATTGTATGATGGTTCTGTTTTTGAAAACCTTGTGCAAGATTTGATTTGTCTATTTATGTAGTATACTATGATCTATTATGGTTTTACATATAAATATGTATGAGTTGTGTTTGTGGTTTATGTTGACTTTGTATCATGTAATAATTACTATTGTATTTATGGACGATGTTAGGAACATGAATAATATGTGTTTGTGTTTTGATATTTTCTATTTGCTATTTGCTATTTTGTATACTTTAGTTAAAGTGGTGGGATTATGAAATGACCATGTCCAATTTTGGTACAAACTTGAGTACAAATGTTGACAAATTGAGTATATGATGTGCAAGGATGAGTACAAATATTGAGAAATTAGGTTCATAATGATAATTACCAATTAACTAAAATATGGTACCGTAGGCATGTTTGGTATTGATAAATTAGATATATGATATGTAATGATGTTCCTTCAATAAACATTCAAGAACGTGTGGTATACAATGTACAATCCCTCGATCAACTTGAATTTGGATATATTATACTGAATCAAGTAGTATTTTTATTTGGGTGCCACAAGAGTGCCTAACCTTCGTCCAAATATACCCGATAGTTTACAAATTGTACTGACATCGTGTAAATATATACCTAAATGAGAGTCAATTGTTCCTGATTTTTTTTGTATAATGAATTTTAAATGAGCTTATTAAGCATGAAAAAATCTTCATATGTAAATGAGATGGTCATATTTAGCTCCCACAAGCAAGAAAGGAACAAGAAATAAGTTCATGCAGAAAACAATTACGAGTACATTCATCCAACTATATTTTATAAGAGATACATTAATCCAACTTAAACAAGTCTATTAATTAATTACTAACATGTAGAGAATCCATTTTTTTTTATTAACTCTTCATACATGTCAACAATCTTAGATGCATTTTTACGGTACTCATCAGTTAACTCTAGCTAAAGATTAACTTTGATAGTTCTTCATTTTGTTTCTTTTTTTTACTAGAACTTGAAGAGGTAGTTGAAGTTGACGCCGAAGCTAAGCTTGAACCTTTTTTAGAATTAGGGGATGAAGGAAGCATATTGTCTCTCCTTGTATGAATTAAAATCTGTCAATGATTTCTTTTGTGCAACGTGCCTCTATATTTGTTAACTTGAGCATGACTTTCTTCCCAATTATCATAAACACTAGGGTCCTTCCAACAAAAACAACATACGTTTTCCCTATATTTACAATAAATAAATATTTCAACCATAAATCCCTTCTAAAACAGTATGTTGAAATAAAATCTTAGGGCTCACGATTTTAGCACTCAAATCTCCCTTGTTGTTGTCGCCTATCTTGTTGTCATCACCTCTATTGGCGTCATCACCAATTTTAGGATATAGATCGAAGTTTGCAAGAGGTAGTTGGGAGGGTGAGGATCGATTTTAGGGAGTTAAGTGGGAGATGAGAGATGATTAGGGTTCGGTTGAGTTTTACTGCCTCTACTTTGGCTTTTGAGATTTTTTACCCACGCATCTGAGGATCACATGCACAACATCTATTAAGTATTTTGTTTTAACAGTGAGGTAAGGACATATTTCAGATGAGGGGGCTTTGTACTTGGATAGTCAAATCTTGTATAATTATACTCAATTAAACTACTTTTATATATAATTAAATTATATTTATACTTTATTTAGGATAATTTGTACCTAATTAATTGTACCTAATTTGTGCATATTGATGATTGATCAACCTATTGTAGATAGTACTCAATTAGATAGACAATGTAGTTAATTTAGTTTAAATTGTCTTGAATTAAGGTGGAATTATACCTCATTTTGGACCTTTTATACCTAATTAAACTATATTTATATGACCAGTGACATAAATTTAGACATTTAATTGTACTAAATTAACATACAATTATACTTAATTTTAGAAAATTTGTACCTAATAAAGTGGAGTAATAGTGTCATTGATCCTAATCCACATTATATGATCAAGTATGTACATAAGGTGATATGGCAAAAACAACTCACAAACATTAACATCTTTTAGAATTTGGTTATGAGTGTATATCACATCATGTGAATATCAAATTGGTTTGTCCATATTTATGTTAATATTATGGTTAAATTGTACCTAATAAAGTGGATTATGTACCTTATACTACATTTATATATGAATTTGGATATTTTGTAGATTTATACGTACCGTATACTAATAAAGTGGATTTATACATGAATTTCTACTAGAGATTGGCTCTAACAAGTTTTAATAGTCTTATTGTAGATAGTATTTATTTTGATAAGAATTATACTAGATTTAGTAAACATTGTGTTGGATTTAGAGGGAAGTATACCTGATTTTGGACTTTTTGTACCTATATTTTGTCACTCGGTTCTAACAAGTTTTGATAGTCCTATTATAGATATTGTTCATTTTGATAGGAATTATACTAGATTTAGTAAACATTGTGTTGGATTTAGAGGGAAGTATACCTGATTTTGGACTTTTTGTACCTATATTTTGTCACACGACTCTAACAAGTTTTGATAGTCATATTATATATAGTACTCATTTTGATAGGAATTATACTAGATTTAGTAAATATTATGCTGGAATTAGAGGGAAGTATATCTGATTTTGGACTTTTTGTACCTATATTTTGCCATAGGGCTCTAACAAGTTTTGATAGTCCTATTAACGATAGTGCTTATTTTGATAGGAATTATACTAGATTTAGTAAACATTGTGCTAGATTTAGAGGAAAGTATATCTGATTTTGGACTTTTTATACCTATATTTTATCACTCGGCTCTAACAAGTTTTGATAGTCCTATTAAAGATAGTGCTCATTTTGATAGGAATTATACTAGATTTAGTAAACATTGTGCTAGATTTAGAGGAAAGTATACCTGATTTTGGACTTGGATTTAGAGGGAAGTATACCTGATTTTGGACTTTTTGTACCTATATTTTCGTACTTAATGAATAGTGTCATCATTGATCATTATGTACCATTATGGTCAATGATGTCTTTTAAAAATATTTTGATCAATAGTGCCCTAGGTTATTGATCGATCTATTGTAGATAGTGCTAAATTGACTACA
Source organism: Zingiber officinale (assembly GCF_018446385.1). Taxonomy (NCBI): domain Eukaryota; kingdom Viridiplantae; phylum Streptophyta; class Magnoliopsida; order Zingiberales; family Zingiberaceae; genus Zingiber; species Zingiber officinale. The sequence continues at coordinate 39,043,264 of NC_056005.1, read as the reverse complement.
AAATATACTAAATTTTAGTATAATTTATCCTAAATTTTGGAGGAGGTATACCTAATTTTTGACCTTTTGTACATGGAAATTGTGTGCTCAGGTTGTCATCACTCAATAGAATTTCTATCGAATAAAAACTATATGTCTGTCATCATTACAACATAAAAACCAACAGTACGAAAATAATTACCCATCACATCTATTTTTCCATAAACAACCTAGAGGACGAGAAAAATTAGCCAAATATTTTTTTAACAATCCATTATCATCTGATAATATCATTGATGCAACACATGCCCGATAATTGTTCATCTTCACGTCATTGGCAAACATTCAGAAATCATCAGTGTCACAGGATAGATACTCAATCCACATGCAGGCATATATACCACAATCAAGAGTGGTACCTTGATGATGACAATTTGCTCTAATCACCTCCTGACTGCCTATGGTGAAAACTAAAAGATGAGCAATGCAACCAGCCAAAAATTGTGTCTATAAAATAGGGAATGCTTTAATACTTGATCTTAAGACTTATTGGAGTAGGATATTGTCAAACCCACATATACTCTGGTTGTCCTAACTGAAAAGGAATCATGGTTTGAATTCCATAGTTTGAATTTTCCTTCAGATACTTCAAAAACCAACAGATACTAATGCCACCTATCATTAATAGGGAAAATTATATATTTACATCTTGTAAATATATCTTCATTTAGATCCTGTAATCTTCCCCTGGTGGTCGATGTTAACTTAGCAAGAAAAGGTTTGTATTCCATGTTATGTAACTGTCTATATTTGCCATATACCTCCAAATACAACAATAGTTCTTGCTAGATATTTAAAACAAGAGTACAAATGTTATCTTAATCCATCTTAATCTAATAAGAAGTATAATCAAATATCAACTATGCTACGAACCTGCACAGTAGTGTCTATACAGTATATCTCAAATCCATAAGCTGGACTTTATTTTTTTCATAATCCTCATGTAAACGTTTATGATTTGGCTATCAATTAACAGACTTACCAAACAAAAAAGGATAGAATACAGGTCTAGTCAAGCTCAGGAAGTCATCTTGCCAAATGACAACACTAGATGGAGAGCAAAATTATTTCCATTACACATATTGAGAAAGAAGTGTTAAAATAAAATTTTATATATTCTAACTAAACTTACTCCAATTTATCCCTAGACAGAAATTCTATCAACACCTTTCTCTCTTATTATGATCCTTCTTCATGGTCATAGAAATCACCTCTCCCTTTATATGCATCCATTTTATTTTTGGCAGGATTCTTGCCATCCTTCTTAACATCTACGATGGATTTTTATTTATGTGGAAACATATTTAGTAACATAAGTTGAAATCTATACATGGTTAGCAACAATATATAATAACACACAAAAACTATTAGACTTTAAAATAACCATTCTAGGTTATGCTCCATCTACTTGTTTTATTCCCTTCCTCTTACGTTTTGGTGTCAAGCTAGGGAGAGTCACAAACATTGACGCCTTTCTTTTCGCCACACAATCAACCCTATTCCTCACAATATTCACAATATAAGATTGGAAAAGACTGATCTTCTCTGTTTTTTGAAGTAGCTGTTGGTGCAATATTCCCTAGGTCAAGGTTGACCTGGTTGACTTAGCTTGAATTGGTTCAAGCTCGAGTCTTGATGTTTGGGTTTTGATGTTTGACAATACATGTAGACAACACATGGAGATTGCAGGTGCGATTGTTCATGTGGGGAGATTGTGAAGAAGAGTCAAGTAAGTCAAGGTTGACTGGATACTTGACAGGAAAATCCTGGTGAGTGAAGCTAGGTGAAAGTACTAATTGGGAGGTTAGGTAGACTAGAAAGTCCTGGTGAGTGAAGCCAGACAGATGGGAAATCCTAGTGAGTGAAGCTAGGTGAAAGTACCGGTGAGTGAAGCCGGGCAGCTGGAAAATCCTGGTGAGTGAAGCCAGGTGAAAGACCTAGTGACTGAAGCTAGGCAGTAGGTGAAAGTCCTAGTGAGTGAAGCTAGGCAGTATGGAAAGTCCTGGTGAGTGAAGCCAGGCAGATGGGAAATCCTAGTGAGTGAAGCTAGGTGAAAGTCCCGGTGAGTGAAGCCAGGCAGCTGGAAAATCCTGGTGAGTGAAGGCAGGTGAAAGACCTAGTGAGTGAAGCTAGGCAGTAGGTGAAAGTCCTAGTGAGTGAAGCTAGGCAGTATGGAAAGTCCTGGTGAGTGAAGCTAGGTGAAAGTCCTGGTGAGTGAAGCCAGGCACAGGAAATCTAGATGGATCAAGGTTGATCAGTCATCTGGTGTTGGGAAGCCCAAGTAGGTCAAAGGGATTGACCGGATACTTGGTACGGGAAATCCAGGTGGATCAAGGTTGATCGGACACCTGGTGGAGATAAGTCCAAGTGGGTCAAGGATGACCGGACACTTGGCACGAGGAGAAAAGTCCAAGTGGGTCAAAGGGATTGACCGGACACTTAGTGAAGGAGTTATAGCAAGTCAAGGGTGACTAGATGCTAGGCATGATGTACCAACAGGTCATGGTTGACCGGATGTTGGTCTAGGGGACTTTAGACTTGTTTTTGGGAAAAAACAAGAGCTGGATCGATCAGCCGATCGATTGGCTCATGCCCAATCGATCGGTTGATCGATTGGGTGAGTTCCCATGATAAACCTGCTCCCAATCGATCAGTGGATTGATTGGGGAGAAGTGTCGCGCGAATAGAAAGCCTCCCAATCGATCGACCGATCGATTGGGAGCCTCCAATAGATCAGGCGATCGATTGTGAGCTGCGATTTTACGCGATAAGCCCTAGATCGATCAGCCGATCGATCTAGGTGATTCCCAAGAGCACAGAGGCACTCTGGATCGATCAGTCGATCGATCCAAAGCCTCCCCAATCGATTGAGATCAATCCAATCGATTGGAATTTGACCGTTGGCATAGGATAAAGCTGTTGGTGTGCGTTCATCTTCAATAGTTCTCTCAGCCTTCTTCTCCACGAGCACAGCGATCCTTTAGGGTTTTCTCCAAAGCTAACTGCCAGTTCTTGAAGCTTCTTGGAGCAGCGTTTCCAAGGTCAAGAGGCATCCCAAGCAAGAGGAAGAAGCTAGCTAGGGCTTATTGTACACAATCTTGTAAGAATTACTTGTATTTGCTTCTTCTTCTCTTCTTGTTTGTTGTGTGAGTTTGTAAATGCTTCTCCGCCTTCGGTAGTTATCGTAAAGGATTGTTTTCAAAGTGGAGAGAGCTCGTGTGTGTGGATCCTTGGATTAGTCACCTCATCTTGAGGTGGATACCAAGTAAATCCGTTGTGTTAGCGTTGTATGTGTTGTTTCTTGTATTTTCACTGCACATCATTGAAGAAACAAGCAACGACAAGCACGAGATCGCGCCAAGCTATTCACCCCCCTCTAGCTACATATTTGGTCCCAACAAGTGGTATCAGAGCGAGATCGCTCTTCACCGGAAGGGGCAACAAGCTAGAGGGTGAAGAAGTTGGAGCAAAATTCTACAAGTCGAAGACTTCAACAAAAGGCTCAACTTCAAGATGGAATTCCAAGATGGACTTGTATTCGATACAAGGGTGCCTCCACCATATGTATCCACGAGTTTCGATTCTTGAAAATCAAGAATTGAAAATTTTCTTATGATAGAGATAGAGCAATGGTTTACTCTAATGGAATGCTTCAAAGCTCCAACAAGTTCAAAGGGCAAGATCCTCAAGAAGAGAAAATGGACTCAAGAGCAAGTTCAAAGGAGCAAGGCAAATGATAAAGTGACCAAGATTTTGGTCAATTTATTGCCAAGCAATATATTGGCTCAAATTGGAGAATTTGAGGATGCCAAAGAGTTATGGAGCAAGTTGGCCAAGCTTCATGAAGAACCCTCCACTGTACCAATCCAAGAAAAATCCAAAGATGGCGACTCAATGGAGCAAGATCAAAAGGAAGAGGATTCCGAAGTTGAGAGATACTCAACTTCCGAAGAAGAGGTCCAAGAAGCTTCATCTTCAAAGGAATACAATGAAAAGGGCAAAGAGGGAGCATACTCTTTGTTCCATGTACAAGAGGAAGATGAAGAAGCCTCCACCTCTAGGATTGAGGGGGAGCTATCTTTGTTGACATCGGATCAAGAAGAAGAAGAAGTTTCTACATCCGGGTCAAATGGAGAAGAATACATTGCATCCTCCAAAGATCAAGAAATATCAAATGAAGGATCAAGTGCCATCCCTATGTGTGAAGGTAAAAATATTACCATTAAAAATAAAAATCACATCATATATTTTGAATGTAGGGAACATGGGCACTACAAGAGCAAGTGCCCTAAATTGGCTAAGAAGAAGAGCCAAGTGGCACCAAAGTGCAAGGAGAAGCCCAAAGAGACCGCTCCCGGAACAAAGAAGAGCAAGGAGCACATTGTGTGCTTTTCTTGCAATCAAAGGGGACACTATCGGAGTCAATGTCCCAAGGGGAAGAAAGCGGTCAAGGCTCAAGGAGGAAGCACAACTAAAGGGGGAGCTTCCAAGGTAAAATGAAAGGTATCATTTATTGAGCCTACCCCTTTAAATAATGGTAAAAAGAATGATAATTCCAATTTTTATCATTTCAATGCTATTTATCATAAAAATAGGGAGCATGATAGTATTAAAGAAAAACATATGGCTCTCCATGCTAAGACTACCACACCTAGGGATAGGAAGGTAGGTAAAAGTGTAGGCAATAACACTAAGGACCATAGTTATAAGCCTAGAAATAAAAATGCTCAAGGATTTAAAGAAAAATCAAAATCTAGGGAGTTATGGGAAGAAAATCAAGTCTTGAGGTCAAGGCTTGATAAAATGGAAAAGACCCTAAAAAGGATGGAAAATATCCTAAAAGGGCAAAATGAGCAAAATCTAGGTTTAGTACAATAAGGGTTATCCAAGGGCCATAGGGGTTTGGGATACAAACCTAATGTTGGGTTTTTCGGCTCGCGAAAATCGCTTTTTCGCGTCGCGGAAACCCCGAAAGCCCCGCCACCGGATCCGTGCGAAGAATAAAACTTCGAAAACATTACGAGTATGAGTTTACAAAACTCTAGATCTACATTAGAGTACGAGTTTTACCCTTGATGCGTGCCTTTCGCGAATCCCGCTCGTCCAAAGGTGCCGGATCTCAAGATTATCAAAGTAGACAACCCTCTAGAAGTATCCACACGAACACAAGAAGGAGATCACCAAACTAAAGTGTGCTAGCACCTTAGTAGGGTTCGGCAAGATGAGGAGAGGAAGAGCAAGAAGAGAGAGCTCTAGGAGGAAGAAGATGAGAGTTACTTCACCAAAATGAAAACTCACTCATGCAATTGATGTGGCCGACCACATTAAGAGGTGTTGTAACCTCCATGGAATGCCAAGAGTCACAACTCTTGGTAACTCCCATGAGGTGGCATCCTACTTAAGCAACCATGATGATGTGGAGCATCATCATTGGCCCACTCAATGGCAACTCACCAATGAGGTGGCATAAAGTCAAGTCAAACTTGACTCTTCATCTTCCTCTCAAGTCAAGTCAAACCTGACTTAATCTCTCTCATGGTTGATCTAATCCAACCATTTAATTCAAGCCAATTTAATATAATGAATCTAATTCATTTAATTAAATTGATTCAATGAGTCATAATCTAAATTAGACTCATTGAACACATGAATCAACTTGAGTCCAACTCAATTAGCCCAATTAAGATTACTCTTAATCCAATTTGATTCATCACATGAATCTAATCCTCTTGGTTCATCATATAAACCTAATCTCCATCTAATTGTCCTTAGTGTGTGACCCTATAGGTTCTTGTAACGTTGGCAATGCCCCTAAACCCATTTAGGAGCATAAGTAATGAGCGGTATCTAGCAACACATCATTACTACCCAAGTTACAAGAATGTTGAGATCCAACATCATCTTGTGACTACTAATTGTGACTCCTCACAATATATGACAAGTGTCCTTCTATCCTAGATGTCTAGATTGATTAATGTGAGGCATAGACCGTGTCATCCTCTGACTAATCTAAATCTTGAACTCCAAGTAGACTCACTAAATCAAATGAGCTTAATATCTCATATTGACTCATTTGGGCATGGCCATGCACTTCGTGGTCTCACTCTATCAAGAATATCGATGTCGCTCCCGTCATATAGGAGGGATAGATCCCATCTGCATCACTCACATCCCTCTGCATAATTCGTTATATACCCAGTAATCGCCTTTATAGTCCACCCAGTTACGGGTGACGTTTGACGAAACCAAAGTACATAACTCCTTATGTAGGGATCCATGGTGACTTCAGGTCCAAGGACTAGTAGTCATACTAATAGCCACATGAGAAAGTATATGACACTCATATAACGATCCATGATACTTTCTCATGGCGGGTCATTCAGTATACATTCTCCAATGTATACCCATGCGTCAACTTGATTTCTCTATATCCATGACTTAAGAGATCAAGTCATCGAGTTGATCTACATGCAAGTCTTATTGCATTAACATTGTCCCTGAATGTTAACACTCGACTAGGAATGATTAAGAGTAGGGTTCCCTATATCATCTCATTATCGGTTCAACTAACCGATTGATATAGGTGAGAACCTTCTACTCAAGGACGCTATTATACTTAGTTTAATTGGCACCAATACGAGTCAGTATAATAACCAAAACAAATGCCTTTATTTATATAAGAATATGATACAACAAGTCCATAATACAATCATCAAATAATTGGCTGTAAGGCTCTAACTAACAATCTCCCACTAGCACTAGTGTCAATCAGTGTAGGCTCTAAGCCCCAATGACCTAGTGTGATCATCATGATTCCTCTGTGCCAAAGCCTTGGTCAATGGATCTGTGATGTTAGCCTCCGTAGGTACTCTGCATATCTTCACATCTCCTCTCTCGATAATCTCTCGAATGAGATGGAAGCGCCGTAGTATGTGTTTGGTCCGCTGGTGTGAGCGAGGTTCCTTCGCCTGTGCTATAGCTCCATTGTTGTCACAATAGAGCTCAATAGGGTCAGCGATACTGGGAACCACCCCAAGTTCAGTGATGAACTTGAGGATCCAAACGACCTCCTTTGCTGCCTCTGATGCAGCAATGTACTCGGCCTCTGTCGTAGAATCAGCTACCGTGTCCTGCTTCGAACTCTTCCAGCTCACTGCACCACCATTAATGCAAAATACGAACCCTGACTGTGATCGATAATCATCCTGGTCGGTCTGGAAGCTAGCATCACTGTAACCCTTTACAGCTAGCTCATCATTGCCTCCATATATCAAGAAATATTCTTTAGCTCTTCTTAAGTACTTAAGAATATTCTTGACCGCTATCCAGTGACTTTCACCTGGATTTGACTGGTATCTGCTCGTCATGCTCAAAGCATACGAGACATCAGGTCGAGTACATAGCATGACATACATGATAGATCCTATGGCTGAGGCATAAGGGATCTGATCCATGCGGTCTCTCTCCTCTCTAGAAGAGGGACCTTGAGTCTTTGAAAGACTCACGCCATGTGACATCGACAGAAATCCCTTCTTGGAGTTTTGCATAGCAAACCGAAGAAGTACCTTGTCAATATATGTACTCTGACTTAGGCCAAGAAATCTCTTAGATCTATCTCTATAGATCTGTATCCCTAGAATGGGGGATGCCTCACCTAAGTCCTTCATTGAGAAGCAACTCCCTAGCCAGGTCTTGACAGACTGAAGCATAGGGATGTCCTTCCCAATGAGTAGTATGTCATCCACATACAATATGAGGAAGACAACTATATCCCCTACAACCTTCTTGTAGACACAAGGCTCATCTTCGTTCTTGATGAAACCAAACTGTTTGATTGCAACATCGAATCGAAGATTCCAGCTCCGAGAAGCTTGCTTTAGTCCATAAATAGACCTATGCAACTTGCATACTCTGCTAGTATGCTGTGGATCTTCAAAACCCTCAGGTTGTGTCATGTACACATCTTCGAGCAGGTTTCCATTCAGAAACGTGATTTTGACATCCATCAGCCATATCTCATAGTTATGGTAAGCTGTAATAGCAAGCATGATCCGAATGGACTTAAACATCACTACTAGAGAAAAGGTTTCATCATAGTCAATAGCATGAATCTGCTTGAAACCTTTAGTTACCAAGCGACCCTTATAGATAATTCCATCCATGTCAGTCTTTCTCTTAAAGACCCACTTACACCCAATGGGTTATACCCCTTCAGGTGGATCAACCAAATTCCATACTTGGTTAGTGTACATGGATTCTATCTCGGATCTCATGGCCTCTAGCCATTTCTCAGAATCTGGTCTCATCACAGCTTCCTGATAGGTGGTAGGCTCATCCTCTATGAGCACAACGTCATCATGGTCAGACAAGAGAAATGAATATCTCTCAAGCTGACGACGTACTCTATTAGACCTGCGAAGTGGTATGTCTACTTGAACTGGTTGTTGTTCCTCAACTTCTTATGGAACAACATCATCCACAACACTTTGTGGTTCCAGTTCAACTTCCATCGAGGCTTCAGTGCTATGGTCCACATCTTGAACTTCTTCAAGATCGAACGTACTCCCACTAGTCTTTCTAGAAACAAAGTCCCTTTCTAGAAAGACTCCAGTCTTTGCCACAACTACCTTGTGCTGACTGGGAATGTAGAAGTAATATCCCTTAGTTTCTTTGGGATATCCAATGAAATAGCACTTGTCAGATTTGGGTCCTAATTTTTCTAAGACTTGACGTCTAATGTAAGCCTCACAACCCCAAATCCTCATGAAAGACACCTGGGCATCTCTCCCAGTCCATATCCTATATGGTGTCTTTATCACGACCTTGGATGGAACTCAGTTGAGTATAAAAGCTGCCGTGTCTAGAGCATAGCCCCAAAGGAATGTCAGAAGATCTGTGTGACTCATCATAGATAGTATCATATCTAATAGGGTACGATTCCTCCTTTCAGATACACCATTCCACTGTGGTGTTCCAGGAGGAGTGAGTTGGGATAGAATCCCACACTCAGCTAGATAGTCACGAAACTCATGGCTAAGGTATTCTCCACCTCGATCTGATCGAAGTATCTTAATACTCTTGCCAAGCTGGTTCTGTACTTCATTCTTGAATTCTTTGAACTTTTCAAAGGATTCTGACTTATGTGTCATCAAGTACACATAACCATATCTACTAAAGTCATCAGTAAATGTGATGAAGTACCTATAACCGCCTCTAGCAGCGACATTGAAAGGGCCACATACATCACTATGTATAAGACCTAACAAGTCAGTCGCTCTCTCACTGTGCCCACTAAAGGGAGTCTTGGTCATCTTGCCTAGTAGGCATGACTCGCACGTCTCATAAGATTCAAAATCAAATGAGTCCAGCAAACCATCCTTATGGAGCTGGGATAAGCGCTTGTCATTTATATGACCTAAGCGACAGTGCCAGAGATAGGTTTGGTTCAGGTCATTTGACTTGAACCTCTTGGTATTTATGTTATAGATAGGGCTTTCTAGGTTTAGAATGTAGAGTTCGTTCATCAGAGGTGCACTACAATAGAACATATCTTTTAAATAAACAGAACAACATTTGTCCTTAATTATAAAAGATAAACCTTTCTTGTCCGAACAAGAAACTAAAATTATGTTCTTAGTTAATGCAGGCACATAACAACAATCATCCAACTCTAATACAAGTTCAGAGGGCAGAGATAGAAAATAAGTCCCTACAGCAACAGCAGCAACCCGTGCTCCATTGCCTACACGTAGGTCACGTAGGTCCACCTCGCCCTTCGCCAATGCCCTGCTATTTCTCAGCGCCTGCACATTAGTACAAATGTGAGATGCACATCCGGTATCTAATAACCATGATGAAGAAATAGATAGATTGACTTCTATAACATATATACCTGAAGTGGAAGTCTCACTTCGTTTCTTTTTAAGATCTTCCAGGTACACCTTGCAGTTCCTCTTCCAGTGCCCGGTCTGACCGCAGTGGAAGCAGGTAGCATCCTTGGCGACCCCTCCTTTAGGCTTCAGTGCCTTGCCTTTGCCCTTGGCTTGGGACTTTCCCTTGCCTTTGGGCTTACCCTTGCCCTTGTGTTTCTGAACCATTAGAACATAGTGGGGCTTAGCCTTCTTAAGGTTCAGCTCAGCAGTTCTTAACATGCTAAGCAGCTCGGGCAGTGGCTTATCAATTTCGTTCATATTGTAGTTTAGAACGAATTGACTATAGCTATCTGGCAAGGATTGCAAGATCAGGTCAGTGGCCAGCTCTTGGCCAAGTGGGAATCCCAACCTCTGTAGGTTTTCTATGTACCCAATCATTTTGAGTACATATGGGCCTACGGGAGACCCATCTGACATCTTGCACTGAAATAGTGCCCTTGAGATCTCAAATCTCTCATGCCGCGCTTGTCCTTGATACAATTGACGAAGATGTTCAACCATATCGTAAGCACCCATCAACTCGTGTTGCTTCTGAAGCTCAGAGTTCATGGTCGCGAGCATTAGATAGGACACATCTAATGCGTCATCTTGATGCTTCTTGTAAGCATCTTTGTCTACTCGCGTGGCATTGGCATGAGGAGCCTCCGGAATGGGCTGCTCCAGAACGTACAGTTTACGTTCCTGGGTGAGAACTATTCTCAAGTTCCTGTACCAGTCCAAGAAATTTGCTCCGTTGAGCTTGTCCTTCTCAAGGATAGAACGCAGGGAGAAAGAGTTCGTATTCGACATCATGGTTATCTACAACAGAAAAATGCAGAAAATAAATTATCATATTCTTTTAAATCATTTAATTAGGCCTTTAACTAAATGATGCTCCCACTGAATTCTATAATTCATGTGGGACAAGATCCACATCATACTAACCCTTGAGTTACCTTTGGCTAATATGCCCAAGATTTAGTATGATCGGTAGCTAACGATTTACCAATTACATCTTTATGCAACTCTTGTTTATAGGATCATTATCCGCAGTTATATTAAAACTTGAGTAAGCTTTGGCTAATACGCCCAAGAATTAATATAAATGTGATTATGTCCTATATTTCCAACCGTTGGAAGAATGCCTATAGTTGTACTCGATCCAACCGAGTTAACTAGGAATACTCAATCTAATTGAGTTTGTACTCACCCATGCGTTGATAAGCGGGACCAAGATTGTCCCTCCGTACCCTACTAAGATAATATGTGTTGCTCTGCTTTGGCAGATTCAACAACACATGTGATCGAGGTAGTGATAGGTATCACAACACGGCAGGCATTAGAGTTCATGCGATTTAGATCTAATCTAATCGTCGATGTGTATCAAATACACGATATATCTAATCTAATCGAAAGGGTGCATCTTGTACACGATTTAGATCTAATCTAATCGTTAGACACTAATTAATTACTAATCATGCATAACATACACACAAGCAATTAATTAAATTAATTCGTGATTAGTCATGGCCCTACTATGATCTTCTCAAGCCAATGAGAAGATCGGATGGTCAACCTAGGATCAACAGCTTCTCAAGCTCCTCCCTTTGACCACCTAGTGTTGCTCGCGCCTTCCTCGTAACTCCGTCTCGAGTGGACCTTCCACCGCTCCAATTTTGTACATTACAATTTTGAAACTCGAGTTACATTCGAGTATAAACTAATTTACAATAAGAATAAATGGAGAAAAGGCACGACGCGCAGGTCGCGAATAAAATGCACAACATGCATAACACAAATGACGGCGCGTAGGCCGTAATATGAATTAGAACACAAATCCAATCAGATTGAATCCTTTTGGGCCATGACTATCACAAATTATATATAATTCTAAATTATGTAATTTCCATAATTTTCTATAATTTTAATACTAATTTTTACAATTTTTACAAGTAAAATTTCCCGGCGGTCCCGTTTAGCGGTTTTCGGGCGCAATCGCGGAACGAATCCCCTTGCGGGGCTAGGGGCAGCGCCCCTACCCGCGATCTAAACATCGCGAGTGTCCCTTAGCAATCCAATAGCGCCTTAGCCCGCTGTCCCAAAAAGATTTGGGGTGAAACTTTGCCGTTTTGGAAAAAACTTCTCGGTAGTCGAAGCCTACAGGTGTCGAAACACTTGTGCTTCGTTTCTACGAGAAAAATACCCATAAAAACTATAAAAAACCAAAATTTACAGAAAGTTACAGAACCTATATTTTTCATAAAAAATCAAATTAAACTCGTACAAGTCTTCGCACGTGGCTCTGATATCACTGTTGGGTTTTTCGGGTCGCGAAAACCGCTTTTTCGCGTCGCGGAAACCCTGAAAGCCCCGCCACCGGATCCGTACGAAGAATAAAACTTCGAAAACATTACGAGTACGAGTTTACAAAACTCTAGATCTACATTAGAGTACAAGTTTTACCCTTGATGCGTGCCTTTCGTAAATCCCGCTCGTCCAAAGGTGCCGGATCTCAAGATTGTCAAAGTAGACAACCCTCTAGAAGTATCCACATGAACACAAGAAGGAGATCACCAAACTAAAGTGTGCTAGCACCTTAGTAGGGTTCGGCAAGATGAGGAGAGGAAGAGCAAGAAGAGAGAGCTCTAGGAGGAAGAAGATGAGAGTTACTTCACCAAAATGAAAACTCACTCATGCAATTGATGTGGCCGGCCACATTAAGAGGTGTTGTAACCTCCATGGAATGCCAAGAGTCACAACTCTTGGTAACTCCCATGAGGTGGCATCCTACTTAAGCAACCATGATGATGTGGAGCATCATCATTGGCCCACTCAATGGCAACTCACCAATGAGGTGGCATAAAGTCAAGTCAAACTTGACTCTTCATCTTCCTCTCAAGTCAAGTCAAACTTTACTTAATCTCTCTCATGGTTGATCTAATCCAACCATTTGATTCAAGCCAATTTAATATAATGAATCTAATTCATTTAATTAAATTGATTCAATGAGTCATAATCTAAATTAGACTCATTGAACACATGAATCAACTTGAGTCCAACTCAATTAGACCAATTAGGATTACTCTTAATCCAATTTGATTCATCACATGAATCTAATCCTCTTGGTTCATCATATGAATCTAATCTCCATCTAATTGTCCTTAGTGTGTGACCCTATAGGTTCTTGTAACGTTGGCAATGCCCCTAAACCCATTTAGGAGCATAAGTAATGAGCGGTATCTAGCAACACATCATTACTACCTAAGTTACAAGAATGTTGAGATCCAACATCATCTTGTGACTACTAATTGTGACTCCTCACAATATATGACAAGTGTCCTTCTATCCTAGACATCTAGATTGATCAATGTGAGGCATAGACTGTGTCATCCTCTGACCAATCTAAATCTTGAACTCCAAGTAGACTCACTAAATCAAATGAGCTCAATATCTCATATTGACTCATTTGGGCATGACCATGCACTTCGTGATCTCACTCTATCAAGAATATCGATGTCTCTCCCGTCATATAGGAGGGATAGATCCCATCTAGATCACTCACATCCCTCTGCAAAATTCGTTATATACCATGTAGCCTTTATAGTCCACCCAGTTACGGGTGACGTTTGACGAAACCAAAGTACATAACTCCTTATGTAGGGATCCATGGTGACTTCAGGTCCAAGGACTAGTAGTCATACTAATAGCCACATGAGAAAGTATATGACACGCATATAACGATCCATGATACTTTCTCATGGCGGGTCATTCAGTATACATTCTCCAATGCATACCCATGTGTCAACTTGATATCTCTATATCCATGACTTGTGAGATCAAGTCATCGAGTTGACCTACATGCTAGTCTTATTGCATTAACATTGTCCCTAAATGTTAATACTCGACTAGGAATGATTAAGAGTAGTGTTCCCTATATCATCTCACTATCGGTTCAACTAACCGATTGATATAGGTGAGAACCTTCTACTCAAGGACGCAATTATACTTAGTTTATTTGGCACCAATACAAGTAAGTATAATAACCAAAACAAATTCCTTTATTTATATAAAAATATGATACAACAAGTCCATAATACAATCATTAAATGATTGGCTCTAGGGCTCTAACTAACACCTAAAACTAAAAAGGATGTGCCTTCTTATCATATGGTTCCATATAATTATGGAACCAACCCTAGGTCAAATGATCAAGTCAAAAATACTAGGAAGGTTATTCCTAAGAGTGTTTTTGCAACAAAAGTGTTTAAGACTTCTAAGAATCCAAGAAAGTCACAAAGAAGGTCACAAGGGAAGAAATCCCTAGTGTTGATTTAGAAAATGTGACCAAGGCTTCTAAGAAGCCTAACAAGATCACTAGGAAGGTATCTAGGGAGGCTATTCCTAGTGAGTACCTAGGGAATCCAAGGAGCACCAATAGATGTTGGGTTCCTAGGAGCATTTTCTCTACTCCTTAGATGGGCTAGAGAGTGTCAACTCAAATTGAAAGGGTAGTTAACCCAATCATGATGAAGTTGGCACTCTAAGAGCATTTTCAAGGTTATTGTTAACCTTTGAAAATGAAAAGGATTATGAGTTTACTCTTGGAAAGAGTAAGATGTGTCATAATGTAAGAGAATTGATTTTAAAATTTAAATTGGCACAGTTGGGAAAATCATAAGAACTACCAAGTTGGGATTGTGGTAGTTTCTTGGTAAATTAAAGGCAATCTAGGCCTTAATTTAGTTTACTTACTCTTTGAAAAAGTAAAATGTGCCATAGGTTGAGGATTTTGATATTGATTGGCACAAGAAATCAAGTCTAAAGAAATGCCAAGTTGGGATTTTGACATTTCATTGGAAGTTAAACGCAAATCTATGGCTTATTTTAATTTGTTACTCTTTAAAAGAGTAATATATGTCAAAATTAGAGGATTATGATTAATTTAAATTGGCACAAAATTTATAAGAGAAAAAGAAATGTCAAATTTGGGTTTTGGCATTTTCTTGGGAAATATTGGGCAATCTAGGTTTAAACTTCAAGTTAGCTAAGGTTTAAGGATACTTAGATAGTTATTCTAGGTATTTTATTTATGCTAATTTGACATGTTTTGTTTGCTCATCATATGTCATGACATCATGTTTATTATTGCACTCATGTCTTATTATGAAAAATACAAAAATACCATGTCATGTCATACATACATCATGTAGTTATAGGAAATTTTCTTTGATGTATGCCATAACATATCATGCATTATGTTCATTTCCTTACAATTAAGGACATAATGACATTTTCCAAACAAGTAACATCCTAGGTGGATGTTCATGATCTCAAAATGCCTAGATAGATATGCATGATCCCTCGTTTAGGGCAAAACCAAAGTTTACATCTCACTAAAGTACTATAAGGTGACTTGTATGTGGTTTCATACACATTAAATACAAGTGAGATGTTAGGATGATGAACAAAACTCAAGATGTTGATTTAGTGCATTCTTTTGAGGTTTAAGTTCATCAAAATACATAGTTATGTATTTTCCAATCATTGGGAAAGCTAATGTACAAGTCATGTGCATTGAGCCCAAAGAATATGGTTGGATATTGGTTTTGAAAATGATTTTAAAATACTTTTGAAAAACCTTGGTGAAGACTATCTTTTGATAGTAATCATCATTGAAAAGTTAGGCACAAACTAGAAGAAAACACTAAAGTTTTTACAAGCTTTCAAGTTTGTGTCAATCTTGGAAAATAGAAAGTATTTTAATAGAAAACTATTTTTCCTTGATAGTATATGCCCTAAGGAATGTCTACATGAATTTTCATGATTTTTTAAATTTTGTAGAATTTTGGGGGAGTTTCTGAAATTGACTGAAAGTGAATTTCAGCATTTTCAGAGCTTCAATCGATCACCCGATCGATTGGAGTGCCTCAATCGATCGGGCGATCGATTGAGAGGAGTTTTCCCGTGAGCAGTAGCTCGCTGGATCGATCAGCCGATCGATCCACACAGTCTGAATCGATCAATGGATCGATTCAGCAGGGTTCAATTGATTGGAACCCAACTCCAATCGATTGGGAATGCTGATTTTGGCTGGGAAAGCTTGTTTCAGCATTTTAAACCATCTTTAGTCTAGGTAACCATTCCTAACCCCTCAAAACACATTTATATATATTTATGGGGAGTTTTCATGATGAAAACAAGGATGGATTGGTTAAGGAAGACTAAGTAGAGGTTTAGGTTGAGGTTTGGTTTCCATATTGAATTTTTGAAGCTCAAAACTTCTAAATTTGGGTTTTCTAAAGGTTTAGGGATTCCAAGTCATTATTGGTGCAATGACAGAAGTTACGTGCATGTCTTTAGGGGGAGTTACTCTTTAAGGACATGAAAATTTATTTTTCATACACCTTGGAAGGTGGTTAACTTTCTTTTAGCAAAAATGCTCAAGGTTGGGCATTTGAATGTAATGGAGAGTAGATATCTTCATTATTCATGTGATGTATGCTCACGGATGAGCATTTGATGACAATGAAGGGTATGGGACATTCATTTGAATCGTGTGTGAATATACCAAGTGGTATATGCTCAAGGATGAGCGTTGAAAATAATGAAGGGTATGGGATCTTTGTTATTGTGTTGTGAACAACGAGTGAAGTTGTAAATAACGTTGGGTAACTCTTCAGGGGGAGAGTTTTTGATGTGTGCCAATAAGGGGAGAATGTGTGGTTAAGTTAGACATTCATTACCTAAAGAGGGAGTTTGCCCCCTAGAAAAGGAGGAGAATTAAGGAAACCATCATTCTTACATTGGCATAAAGGAGAGTTAAGGCTATGAGATTAGCCTAACTTAAAGGTATTGTCAAATATCAAAAAGGGGGAGATTGTTGGTGCAATATTCCCTAGGTCAAGGTTGACCTGGTTGACTGAGCTTGAGTTGGTTCAAGCTCGAGTCTTGATGTTTGACAATACATGTAGACAACACATGGAGATTGCAGGTGCGATTGTTCATGTGGGGAGATTGTGAAGAAGAGTCAAGTAGGTCAAGGTTGACTTGATACTTGACTCGAAAATCCTGATGAGTGAAGCCAGGTGAAAGTCCTAACTGGGAGGTTAGGCAGACTAGAAAGTCCTGGTGAGTGAAGTCAGGAAGATGGGAAATCCTAGTGAGTGAAGCTGGGCAGTCGAAAAATCCTGGTGAGTGAAGTCAGGTGAAAGACCTAGTGAGTGAAGCTAGGCAGTAGGTGAAAGTCCTAGTGAGTGAAGCTACGCAGTATAGAAAGTCCTGGTGAGTGAAGCCAGACAGATGGGAAATCCTAGTGATTGAAGCTAGGTGAAAGTTCCGGTGAGTGAAGCCGGGCAGCTGGAAAATCCTAGTGAGTGAAGGCAGGTGAAAGACCTAGTGAGTGAAGCTAGGCAGTAGGTGAAAGTCCTAGTGAGTGAAGCTAGGTAGTATGGAAAGTCCTGGTGAGTGAAGCCAGACAGATGGGAAATCCTAGTGAGTGAAGCTAGGTGAAAGTCCTGGTGAGTGAAGCCAGACATAGGAAATCCAGATGGATCAAGGTTGATCAGACATCTGGTGTTGGGAAGCCCAAGTAGGTTAAAGGGATTGACCGGATACTTGGCACGGGAAATCCAGGTGGATCAAGGTTGATCGGACACCTAGTGGAGATAAGTCCAAGTGGGTCAAGGATGACCGGACACTTGGCACGAGGAGAAAAGTCCAAGTGGGTCAAAGGGATTGATCGGACACTTGGTGAGGGAGTTATAGCAGGTCAAGGGTGACCAGATGCTAGGCATGATGTACCAATAGGTCATGGTTGACCGGATGTTGGTCTAGGGGACTTTGGACTTGTTTTTGGGTAAAAACAAGAGCTGGATAGATCAGCCGATCGATTGGCTCATGCCTAATCGATCGGCTGATCGATTGGGCGAGTCCCCGTGACAAACCTCCTCCCAATCGATCAGTGGATCGATTGGGAAGAAGTGTCGCACAAATAGAAAGCCTCCCAATCGATCGACCGATCGATTGGGAGCCTCCAATCGATCAGGCGATCGATTGGGAGCTGCTATTTTGCGCGATAAGCCCTAGATCGATCAGCCGATCAATCCAGGCGATTGCCAAGAGCACAGAGGCACTCTGGATCGATCGACCGATCGATCCAAAGTCTCCCCAATCGATTGGGAGCAATCCAATCAATTAGGATTTGACCGTTGGTGCTGGATAAAGCTGTTGGCGTGCGTTCGTCTTTGATAGTTCTCTCGGCCTTCTTCTCCATGAGCACAGCGATCCTCTAGGGTTTTCTCCAGAGCTCACTGCCAGTGTTTGAAGCTTCTTGGAGCAGCGTTTCCAAGGTCAAGAGGCATCCCAAGCAAGAGGAAGAATCTAACTAGGGCTTACTATACACAATCTTGTAAGAATTACTTGTATTTGCTTCTTCTTCTCTTCTTGTTTGTTGTGTGAGTTTGTAAAGGCTCTCCACCTTCGGTAGTTACCGTAAAGGAGTATTTTCATAGTGGAGAGTGCTCGTGTGTGTGGATCCTTGGATTAGTCACCTCATCTTGAGGTGGATGCCAAGTAAATCCGTTGTGTTAGCGTTGTATGTGTTGTTTCTTGTATTTCTGCTGCACTTCATTGAAGAAACAAGCAATGACAAGCACGAGATCGCGCCAAGCTATTCACCCCCCACCCTCTAGCTACATATTTGGTCCCAACAGTAGCAACATCACTACCTGAAACATGCTCTTCACTTGAAGCACTATTCTTTTCTACTTCCAATCTATCACCATCAGTTCCTACCAATCCAGTGTTTTCTTTATTCAATTAAGAAATAACATCTTTTACTATCAAATCAACATTATTATCTAAGTTAGGAGTTAGATCTTCATTCATTTCCACATTCATCTCAAATAACCCGGCAAGTTCAGTTTCACCACCGACTTTGACTTCAACATTCTTATTCTCTTCAAAATTAAAATTTTCTTTCTCACCACCTATTTTTTACTAACTAGTTCTGCCTCGACATCATCATTACTCTTTTCTTCACTGCTTGGTTTAGTCATAATCTTCTTATTAGCTAATCCATGACATCTCACACAATGCTGTTATCATCAAAATAAGAGTAATATAGTAAAAAAAATATCTTATCATCATTATTTAACATAAATAATTTCATTATTTCTATATTTAGCAAAGAACTTCCTTGTTTGCGGCTTAACAGAATCTCCTCATCCGAAAATGGTACTATATCCAACACATTTTCATAATTATAAACAAAACATCACCTCTACAATCATATTTAGAAAAAACATACTAAAAATATAGCAACTTACCCTACTGAAATCAATGCCAATAAATAATCTCTCGGCAACATCACGTTGGATGGAAATCTTACTCCTTTCCCAACGAAACAACCTGGGAAAACACCATAAAGATCGTGCATGCCCAAATGAAGGTATTCTTTCATATAACTAGACCTGAATACACAAAGATATTATTAAAATAATATAAAATATATCACAATCATACTTCAAAAATTTAAAACTCACCATTAGTCCAACAATGCAACCATCTACATGTTGGGTTTTTTGGGTCGCAAAAATCACTTTATGCGTTGCGGAAACCCCGAAACCCCCCGCCACCGGATCCGTGCGAAGAATAAAAATTTCATATACATGTTTCTAAGCCTAAATCTACTTTAGATCTACAAGATAAAGAGGTTACCCTTGATGCGAAGCCCTTCGCGTAATCCCGCTCGTCCAAGGTTCGTCGGATCTCGAGAGTATCAAAGTAGATACTCCTCTATGTGTATACACACGAACAAATGATGGAGAAACCTAACAAAAGGTGTGCTAGCACCCTTTGAAAGATTCAGCCAAAGAGGAGGAGAGGGAGAGAAGAAAGAGCTTGAGGAAGAAAAAGATGGAGTTACCACACAAAATGAAACTCCTCACAAGCACTAAAGTGGCCGGCCACTTTTCATGAGGGGTTATATACTCGATGGAATTTCAAGAGTCAAAAACTCTTGATCTCCCTCATGAGGTGGCACACACATGTGCTAGCCTTGATGATGTGGCACATCACCATTAGCCACTTAATGTCAACTCACCAATGAGGTGGCAAATGGTCAAGTCAAACTTGACCCTTCATCTTCCTACTTAAGTCAAGTCAAACTTGACCACTTCTCTCCCTTAGTAGATCTAATCTAACAATTGGTTCAAGTCAATTTTAATTTAATGAATCTCTATTCATTGAATTAAATTAATTAAATGAGTCTAAGTCCAAATTAGACTCACTTAACACATGAACCAAATTGAGTCCAACTCAATTAGCTCAATTTGGATTACTCTTAATCCAATTTGATTCATCACATGGACAAAATCCTTTAGGTTCATCAAATGAACCTAATCTCCATCTAATTGCCCTTTGTGTGTGACCCTATAGGTTCTTACAACGTTGGCAATGCTCCTAAACCCATTTAGAAGCATAAGTAATGAGCGGTATCTAGCAACACATCATTACTACCCAAGTTATAAGAATGTTGAGATCCAACATCACCTTGTGACTACTAATTATGACTCTTCACAATATATGACAAATGTCCTTCTATCCTTGACATCTAGATTGATCAATGTGAGGCATAGACCGTGTCATCCTCTAATCAATCTAACTCTTGAACTCCAAGTAGACTCACTCAATCAAATGAGCTCAACATCTCATATTAACTCATTTGGGCATGGCCATGCACTTAGTGGTCTCACTCTATCAAGAATATCGATGTCACTCCCGTCATATAGGAGGGATAGATCCCATCTACATCACTCACATCCCTCTGCATAATTTGTTACATACCCAGTAATCGCCTTTATAGTCCACCCAGTTACGGGTGACTTTTAACGAAGTCAAATTACGTAACTCCTTATGTAGGGAACCATGGTGACTTCAGGTCCAAGGACTAGTAGTCATACTAATAGCCACATGAGAAAGTATATGACACTCATATAACGATCCATGATACTTTCTCATGGCGGGTTATTCAGTATACATTCTCCAATGCATACCCATGTGTCAACTTGATATCTCCATATCCATGATTTGTGAGATCAAGTCATCGAGTTGACCTACATACTAGTCTCGTCGCATTAACATTGTCCCTGAATGTTAATACTCGACTAGGAATGATTAAGAGTAGTGTTCCCTATATCATCTCACTATCGATTCAACCAATCGATTGATATAGGTAAGAACCTTCTACTCAAGGACGCTATTATACTTAGTTATTTGGCACCAATACAAGTAAGTATAATAACCAAAACAAATGCCTTTATTTATATACATGAATATGATACAATGAGTCCATACAACAATCATCAAATGATTGGCTCTAGGGCTCTAACTAACAATCTCCCACTAGCATTAGTGCCAATCAGTGTAGGCTCTAAGGCTTAATGACCTAGTGTGACCATTATGCTTTCTCTGTGCCAAAGCCTTGGTCAAGGGATCTGCGATGTTAGCCTCTGTGGGTACTCTGCAAATCTTCACATCTCCTCTCTCAATAATCTCTCGAATGAGATGGAAGCGCCGTAGTATGTGTTTGGTCTGCTGGTGTGAGCGAGGTTCCTTAGCCTGTGCTATTGCTCCATTGTTGTCACAATCGAGCTCTATGGGATCAGCTATGCTAGGAACCACTCCAAGCTCGGTAATGAACTTACATATCCAAACTTCCTCCTTTACTGCTTCTAATGCAGCAATATACTCGGCCTCTGTCATAGAATCAGCTACTATGTCCTGCTTCGAACTCTTCCAGCTCACAACACCACCATTTATGCAAAACACGAACCCTGACTGCAATCGATAATCATCCTGGTTGGTCTGGAAGCTGGCATCACTGTAACCCTTTACAGCTAGCTCACCATCGCCTCCATATATCAAGAAATATTCTTTAGTCATTCTCAAGTAGTTAAGAATATTTTTGACCGCTATCCAGTGACTTTCACCTGGATTTGACTGGTATCTGCTCGTCATGCTCAAAGCATACGAGACATCAGGACGAGTACATAGCATGGCGTACATGATAGATCCTATGGCTGAGGCATAAGAGATCTGATCCATGCGGTCTCTCTCCTCTCTAGAAGAGAGACCTTGAGTCTTCGAAAGACTCACGCCATGTGACATCGACAGAAATCCTTTCTTGGAGTTTTGCATGGCAAACCGTAAGAGTACCTTGTCAATATATGTACTCTGACTTAGGCCAAGCAACCTCTTAGATCTATCTCTATAGATATGTATACCTAGAATGCGAGATGCTTCACCTAAGTCCTTCATTGAGAAACAAGTCCCTAGCCAAGGCTTGACAGACTGCAGCAAAGGGATGTCTTTCCCAATGAGTAGTATGTCATCCACATACAATATAAGGAAGACAACTGTGTTTCCTACAACCTTCTTGTAGACACAAGGTTCATCTTCATTCTTGATGACACCAAACTGTTTGATTGCATCATCGAATCGAAGATTCCAGCTCTGAGAAGCTTGCTTTAGTCCATAAATGGACTTATGCAGCTTGCATACTCTGCTAGTATGCTATGGATCTACAAAACCCTCAGGTTATGTCATGTACACATCCTCGAGCAGGTTTCCATTCAGAAACGCGGTTTTGACATCCATCTGCCAGATCTCATAATCGTGGTACACTGTAATAGCAAGCATGATCCAAATGGACTTAAACATCGCTATTGGAGAAAAGGTTTCATTATAATCAATATCATGAATCTGCTTGAAACCTTTAGCTATCAAGCGACCCTTATAGATAAGTCCATCCATGTCAGTCTTTCTCTTAAAGACCCACTTACACCCAATGGGTTTTACCCCTTCAAGTGGATCAACCAAAGTCCATACTTGGTTAGTACATAGATTTCATCTCGGATCTCATGGCCTCTAGCCATTTCTCGGAATCTGGTCTCATCACAGCTTCTTGATAGGAGGTGGGCTCATCCTCTATGAGCACAACGTCATCATGGTCAGACAAGAGAAATGAGTATCTTTCAGGCTGACAACGTACCCTATCAGACCTGCGAAGAGGTATGTCTACTTGAACTGGTTGTTGTTCCTCAACTCCTTGCGGAACAACATTATCCACAACACTTTGTGGTTCCAGTTCAACTTCCATCAAGGCTTCAGTGCTATTGTTCGCATCTTGAACTTCTTCAAGATCGAACGTACTTCCACTAGTCTTTCTAGAAACAAAATCCCTTTCTAGAAAAACCCCAGTCTTAGCCACAACTATCTTGTGTTGACTGGGAATGTAGAAGTAATATCCCTTCGTTTCCTTGGGATATCCAATAAAATAACACTTGTCGGATTTGGGTCCCAATTTGTCTGAGACTTGACGTCTAACGTAAGTCTCACAACCCCAAATCCTCATAAAAGACACCTGAGCATCTCTCCCTGTCCATATCTTATATGGTGTCTTTATTATAATCTTAGATGGAACTTGGTTGAGAATGAAGGCTGCTGTGTCTAGAGTATAGCCCCAAAGATACATAGGAAGATCTGTGTGACTCATCATAGATCGTATCATATCTAATAAGGTACGATTCCTCCTTTCGGATACACCATTCCACTATGGTGTTCCACGAGGAGTGAGTTGAGATAGAATCCCACACTCAGCTAAATGGTCATAAAACTCATGGCTAAGGTATTCTCCACCTTGATCTGATCAAAGTATCTTAATACTCTTGCCAAGCTGGTTTTGTACTTCATTCTTGAATGCTTTGAACTTTTCAAAGGATTCTGACTTATGTATCATCAGGTACACATAACCATATCTACTGAAGTCATCAGTAAATGTAATGAAGTACCTATAACCACCTCTAGCAGTGACATTGAAAGGGCCACATACATCACTTTGTATAAGACCTAACAAGTCAGTCGCTCTCTCATTGTGTCCACTAAAGGGAGTCTTGGTTTATCTTGCCTAGAAGGCATGACTCGCATGTCTCATATGATTCAAAATCAAATGAGTCCAGCAAACCATCTTTATGGAGCTGGGATAAGCGCTTGTCATTTATATGACCTAAGCGACAGTGCCAGAAATAGGTTTGGTTCATATCATTTGACTTGAACCTCTTGGTACTTATGTTATAGATAGGGCTCTCAAAGTCTAGAATATAGAGTCCGTTCATCAGAGGTGCACTACAATAGAACATATCATTTAAATAAATTGAACAATATTTGTTCTTTATTATAAATGAAAAACCTTTCTTGTCCAAACAAGAAACTGAAATTATGTTCTTAGTCAAGGCAGACACATAACAACATTCATCTAATTCTAGTACAAGCCCAGAGGGTAGAGATAGATAGTAAGTTCCTACAGCAACAGCAGCAACCCGTGCTCTATTGCCTACTCGTAGGTCTATCTCGCGCTTCGTCAATGCTCTGTTATTTCTCAGCGCTTGTACATTAGTACAAATGTGAGAAGCACATCTGGTATCTAATACCCACGATGAAGAAATAGAGAGGTTGACTTCTATAACATGTATACCTGAAGTAGAAATCTTATTTCTCTTCTTCTTAAGATCTTCCAAGTATCCTGTGCAGTTCCTCTTCCAGTGCCCTGTTTGTCCTTGATACAGTTGACAAAGATGTTCAACCATATCATAAGCACCCATCGACTCATGTTGCTTCTGAAGCTCAGAGTACATGGTTGAGAGCATGAGACAAGACACATCTAATGCGCCATCTTGATGCTTCTTGTAAGCATCTCGGTCAACTCGCGTGGCAGTGGTAGGAGATGCCTTCGGAATGGGCTGCTCCAGAACGTACAGTTTACATTCTTGTCTGAGAACAATTCCCACATTCCTGTACCAGTCCAAGAAATTAGCTCCGTTGAGCTTGTCCTTCTTAAGGACAGAACGCAGGGAGAAAGAGTTTGTATTTGACATCATGGTTATCTACAACAGAAAAATGCCGATAAATAAATAAATATCATATTCTATTAATCATTTAATTAGGTCTTTTAATTAAATGATGCTGCCACTGAATTCTATAATTCATTTGGGACAAGATCCACATCATACTATGCCCTGAGTTAGCTTTGGCTAAATCGCCCAAGACTTAGTATGATCGGTAGGTAACTAATTACCAATTACATCTCTATGCAACTCTTGTTTATAGGATCAAGATCCACATTTATATTAAAACTCGAGTTAGTTCCCAAAGAGTTAATATAAACGTGATTTTATCTTATCTTCCAACCATTGGAAAAATGCCTACAGTTAAACTTGATTTAACTAGTTATACTCAATCTAATTGAGTTTTACTCACCCTTGCGTTGATAGGCGGGACCAAGATTGTCCCTCCGTACCCTACCAAGATAATATGTGTTGCTCTGCTTTGGCAGATTCAACAACTACATGTGATCGAGGTAGTGATAGGTATCACGGCATGGTAGGCATTACGAGTTGTCGCGATTAAGATCTAATCTAATCGACGAGGTATATCATATACGCGATTTAGATCTAATCTAATCATTAGGGCGCATCATGTACGCAATTTAGATCTAATCTAATCATTAGGGCGCATCATGTACGCAATTTAGATCTAATCTAATCGTTGAGGTGTATCATATACGCAATAGATCGAATTGAATCGTTAAGGCACTAATTAATTACTTATTCTAGCATGCATCACGTATACACACACAAGTAATTAATTAAATGTTTTGTGATTAGTCATGTCCCTACTACGATCTTCTCAAACCAATGAGAAGATCGGATGGTCAACCTAAGGTCAACAGCTTCTCAAGCTCCTCCCTTTGACCACCTTGTGTTGCTCGCGCCCTCCTTATAACTCAGTCTCGAGTGGACCTTCCACCGCTCCATTTTGTACATTACAAAAGTGAAACTTGAGTTACATTCGAGTCTAAACTAATTTACAATAGGAAATATAAAATAGAGGAAGGCACGACGTGCAGGTCGCGAATCAAGTACAACACGCACAAACACAAAATGGCACGCAGGCCATATTATGAATTACAACATAATTTTTCAATCTAATTGGGTCTTTTGGGCTATGACCATCACAAAATAATACATAATTCTAAATTATGCAATTTCTATAATTTTTTTTAATTTTTATTACAATTTTTATAATTTTTATGAGTAAAAATTCTCGGCGGTTCCGTTTAGCTTTTTTCGGGCGCAATCGCGGAACGAAGCCCCTTGCGGGGTCAAAGGCAGTGTCCCTACCCGCGATATAACCATCGCGAGTGTTCCTAAGCGATCCTACAACGCCTTAGTCCACTGTCCCAAAACGATTTGGGGCGAAACCTTGCCGTTTTGGAAAAATCTTCTCGGTAGTCGAAGCCTACAAGTGTCTAAACACTTGTGCTTCGCTTCTACAAGAAAAAAATCCATAAAAACTATAAAAATCATAACTCCCACAGAAAGTTATAGTTCTGTAGTTTTCATAAAAATACAAATTAAAACTCATACTCGCTTCGCACGTGGCTCTGATACCACTGTTGGATTTTTCGGGCCGCAAAAACCGCTTTTTGCGTTGCGGGAACCCCGAAACCCCCGCCATCGGATCCGTGCGAAGAATAAAATTTCGTAATACTTCAAGTATGAGTTTTCTAACCTAGATCTACACTAGATATACAAAAGAGAAGAGTTTACCCTTGATGCGAAGCCCTTCACGTAATCCTGCTCGTCCATGGTTCGCCGGATCTCGAGAGTATCAAAGTAGATACTCCTCTATGTGTATCCACACAAGCAAGAGATGGAGAAGAAACCTTAGAGTGTGCTAGCACTCATGCAAGGTCTCAGCAATGGAGAGGAGAGGGAGAGAAGAAACCATGAGAGGAAGAAGAAGAAATGAATTCTCATGAATGAAAAACAACTCATTCCTCACTAAAAGTGGCCGACCACTTCAAGGCTTGTAACCCCTATGGAATATCAAGAGTCAAGTCTCTTGATCTCCTCCATGAGGTGGCATTTGGTCAAGTCAAACTTGACCAAAAGAAGAAGCCTTGATGATGTGGCATTAGTCAAGTCAAAGTCAAGTCAAAACTTGACTCTTCATCTTCCTACTTAAGTCAAGTCAAACTTGACCACTTCTCTCCCTTGGTTGATCTAATCTAACCATTGGTTCAAGTCAATTTTAATTTAATGGATCTCTATTCATTGAATTAAATTAATTAAACGAGTCTAAGTCCAAATTAGACTCATTTAACACATGAACCAAATTGAGTCCAACTCAATTAGCTCAATTTGGATTACTCTTAATCCAATTTTGTTCATCACATGAACCTAATCCTTTAGGTTCATCAAATGAACCTAATCTCCATCTAATTGCCCTTTGTGTGTGACCCTATAGGTTCTTATAACGTTGGCAATGCTCCTAAACCCATTTAGAAGCATAAGTAATGAGCGGTATCTAGCAACACATCATTACTACCCAAGTTATAAGAATGTTGAGATCCAACATCACCTTGTGACTACTAATTGTGACTCTTCACAATATATGACAAGTGTCCTTCTATCCTTGACATCTAGATTGATCAATGTGAGGCATAGACCGTGTCATTCTCTAATCAATCTAAATCTTGAACTCCAAGTAGACTCACTCAATCAAATGAGCTCAACATCTCATATTGACTCATTTGGGCATGGCCATGCACTTAGTGGTCTCACTCTATCAAGAATATCGATGTCACTCCCGCCATATAGGAGGGATAGATCCCAGCTACATCACTCACTTCCCTCTGCATAATTCGTTACATACCCAGTAATCGCCTTTATAGTCCACCCAGTTACGGGTGACATTTAACCAAGCCAAAGTAACTCCTTATGTAGGGAACCATGGTGACTTCAGGTCCAAGAACTAGTAGTCATACTAATAGCCATATGAGAAAGTATATGACACTCATATAACGATCCATGATGCTTTCTCATGGCGGGTCATTCAGTATACATTCTCTAATGCATACCCATGTGTCAACTTAATATCTCCATATCCATAACTTGGGAGATCAAGTCATCGAGTTGACCTACATACTAGTCTCGTCGCATTAACATTATCCCTGAATGTTAATACTCGACTAGTAATGATTAAGAGTAGTGTTCCACCCTATATCATCTCACTATCGATTCAACCAATCGATTGATATAAGTAAGAACCTTCTACTCAAAGACGCTATTAGACTTAGTTATTTGGCACCAATACAAGTAAGTATAATAACCAAAAACAAATGCCTTTATTTATATACAAGAATATGATACAATAAGTCCATACAACAATCATCAAATGATTGGCTCTAGTGCTCTAACTAACAGGCTCATCCTCTATGAGCACAACGTCATCATGGTCAAACAAGAGAAATGATTATCTCTCAGGCAGACGACGTACCCTATCAGACGTGCGAAGAGGTATGTCTACTTGAACTGGTTGTTGTTCCTCAACTCCTTGTGGAACAACATCATCCATAACACTTTGTGGTTCCAGTTCACCTTCCATCGAGACTTTAGTTCTATTGTTCGCATCTTGAACTTCTTTAAGATTGAACGTACTCCCACTAGTCTTTCTAGAAACAAAATCCCTTTCTAGAAAAACACCAGTGTTTGCCACAACTATCTTGTGTTGACTAGGAATGTAGAAGTAATATCCCTTAGTTTCCTTGGGATATCCGATAAAATAGCACTTGTCGGATTTGGGTCCCAGTTTGTCTGAGATTTGACGTCTTACGTAAGCCTCACAATCCCAAATCCTCATAAAAGACACCTGGGCATCTCTCCCAGTCCATATCCTATATGGTGTCTTTATCACAGCCTTGGATGGAACTCGGTTGAGTATAAAAGCTGCTGTATCTAGAGCATAGCCCCAAAGTGATGTAGGAAGATCTGTGTGACTCATCATAGATCGTACCATATCTAATAAGGTACGATTTCTCCTTTAAGATACACCATTCCACTGTGGTGTTCCAGGAGGAGTGAGTTGAGATAGAATCCCACACTCAGCTAGATGGTCACGAAACTCATGGCTATGGTATTCACCACCTCAATCTGATCGAAGTATCTTAATACTCTTACCAAGCTGGTTTTGTACTTCGTTTTTGAATTCTTTGAACTTTTCAAAGGATTCTGATTTATGTGTCATCAAGTACACATAACCATATCTAATGAAGTCATCAGTAAATGTAATGAAGTACCTATAACCACCTCTAGCAGCAACATTGAAAGGGTCACATACATCACTATGTATAGGACCTAACAAGTCAGTCGCTCTCTCACTGTGTCCACTAAAGGGAGTCTTGGTCATCTTGCCTAGAAGGCATGACTCGCATGTCTCATATGATTCAAAATCAAATGAGTCCAGCAAACCATCTTTATGGAGCTGGGATAAGCGTTTGTCATTTATATGACCTAAGCGACAGTGCCAGAGATAGGTTTGGTTCATGTCATTTGACTTGAACCTCTTGGTACTTATGTTATAGATAGGGCTCTCAAGGTCTAAAATATAGAGTCCGTTCATCAGAGGTGCACTACAATAGAACATGTCATTTAAATAAACTGAACAACATTTGTTTTTTATTATAAATGAACAACCTTTCTTGTCCAAACAAGAAATTGAAATTATGTTATTAGTCAAAGCAGGCACATAACAATAATCATCCGACTCTAGTACAAGTCCAAAGGGCAGAGATAAAAAATAAGTCCCTACAGCAATAGCAGCAATCCGTGCTCCATTGCCTACGCGTAGGTCCACCTCGCCCTTCGTCAATGCCCTGCTATTTCTCAGCGCCTGCACATTAGTACAAATGTGAGAAGCACATCCAGTATCTAATACCCATGATGAAGAAATAGATAGTTTGACTTCTATAACATATATACCTGAAGTGGAAGTCTCACTTATCTTCTTCTTAAGATCTTCCTGGTACACCTTGCAGTTCCTCTTCCAGTGCCCTGTCTGACCGCAGTGGAAGCAGGTAGCATCCTTGGCGACCCCTCCTTTAGGCTTCAGTGCCTTGCCTTTGCCCTTGGCTTGGGACTTTCCCTTGCCTTTAGGCTTGCCCTTGCCCTTGTGTTTCTGAACCATCAGAATAGAGTTGGGCTTAACCTTCTTAAGGTTAAGCTCAGCAGTTCGTAACATACTAAGTAGTTTGGGCAGTGACTTGTCAATTTCGTTCATGTTGTAGTTCATGACAAACTGACTGTAGCACTCTGGCAAAGACTGCAAGATCAGGTCAGTGGCCAGCTCTTGGCAAAGTGGGAATCCCAACCTCTGTAGATTCTCTATGTACCTAATCATCTTGAGTACATATGGACCTACGGGAGCCCCATCTGACATCTTGCACTGAAATAGTGCCCTTGAGATCTCAAATCTCTCATGTCGCACTTGTCCTTGATATAGTTGACGAAGATGTTCAACCATATCATAAGCACCCAATAACTCATGTTGCTTCTGAAGCTCAGAGTTCATGGTCGCGAGTATTAGACATGATACATCTAATGCGTCATCTTGATGCTTCTTGTAAGCATCTTTGTCTGCTTGCGTGGCATTGACAGGAGGAGCCTCCGGAATGGGCTGCTCCAGAACGTACAGTTTACATTCTTGGGTGAAAACTATTCTCAGATTCCTGTACCAGTCCAGGAAATTTGCTCCGTTGAGCTTGTTCTTGTCAAGGACAGAATGCAGAGAGAAGGTGTTCGTGTTTGACGACATGACAATCTACAATAGAAAATGCAGAAAATAAATATCATATTCTATTAATCATTTAATTAGGCCTTTAACTAAATGATGCTTCCACTGAATTCTATAATTCATGTGGGACAAGATCCACATCATACTATGCCCTGAGTTAGCTTTGGCTAAATCGCCCAAGACTTAGTATGATCGGTAGATAACTAATTACCAATTACATCTCTATGCAACCCTTGTTTATAGGATTAAGATCCGCATTTATATTAAAACTCGAGTTAGCTTTGACTAATACGCCCAAGAGTTAATATAAACATGATTTTGTCCTATCTTCCAACTATTGGATAAATGCCTACAGTTAAACTTGATTTAACTAGTTATACTCAATCTAATTGAATTTTACTCACCCATGCGTTGATAGGCGGGACCAAGATTGTCCCTCCGCACCCTACCAAGATAGTATGCGTTGCTCTGCTTTGGCAGATTCAACAAGAACATGCGATCGAGGTAGTGATGGGTATCACGACATGGTAGGCATTACGAGTTGTCGCGATTAAGATCTAATCTAATCGACGAGGTGTATCATATACACGATATAGATCTAATCTAATCGTTAGGGCGCATCATATACGCGATTTAGATCTAATCTAATTGTCGAGGTGTATTATATACACGATTGATCGAATCGAATCGTTAAGGTGCTAATTAATTACTTATTCTAGCATGCATCACATATACACACACAAGCAATTAATTAAATATTTTGTGATTAGTCATGTCCCTACTATGATCTTCTCAAGCCAATGAGAAGATCGGATGGTCAACCTAAGGTCAACAGCTTCTCAAGCTCCTCCCTTTGACCACCTTGTGTTGCTCGCGCCCTCCTCGTAACTCCATCTCGAGTGGACCTTCCACCGCTCCATTTTGTACATTACAAAAGTGAAACTCGAGTTACATTTGAGTCTAAACTAATTTACAATAGGAAATATAAAATAGAGGAAGGCACGACGCGCAGGTCACGAATCAAGTACAACACGCACAAACACAAAATCGCACGCGGGCCATAATATGAATTACAATGCAAATTTCTAATCTAATTGGGTCTTTTGGGCCATGAACATCATAAAATAATACATAATTCTAAATTATGCAATTTCTATAAATTTTTGTAATTTTTATTACAATTTTTACAATTTCGGTCCCGTTTAGCATTTTTTGGGCGCAATCGTGGAACGAAGCCCCTTGCGAGGTCAGGGGCAGCGCCCCTACTCGCGATATAACCATCGCGAGTGTTCCTAAGCGATCCTACAGCACCTTAGTCCGCTGTCCCAAAACGATTTGGGGCGAAACCTTGCCGTTTTGGAAAAATCTTCTCGGTATGTCGAAGCCTACTAGTGTCTAAACACTTGTTCTTCACTTTTACGAGAAAAATACCCATAAAAACTATAAAATCATAAATTCACATAAATTTACAGATCTGTAATTTTCATAAAAATACAAATTAAAATATGTATACGCTTCGCACGTGGCTTTGATACCACTGTTGAGTTTTTCGGGCCGCAAAAACCACTTTTTACGTTGTGGTAACTCCTAAACCCCCCGCCACCGGATCCGTGTGAAGAATAAAAATTTCATATACATGTTTCTAAGCCTAGATCTACTTTAGATCTACAAGATAAAGAAGTTACCCTTGATGTGAAGCACTTCGCGTAATCCCGCTCGTCCAAGGTTCGCCGGATCTCGAGTGTATCAAAGTAGATACTCCTCTATGTGTATCCACACGAACAAATGATGGAGAAACCTAACAAAAGGTGTGCTAGCACCCTTTGAAAGATTCGGCCAAAGAGGAGGAGAGGGAGAGAAGAAAGAGCTTGAGGAAGAAGAAGATGGAGTTACCACACAAAATGAGACTCCTCACAAGCACTAAAGTGGCCGGCCAATTTTCAAGAGGGGTTATATACTCCATGGAATCTCAAGAGTCAAAAACTCTTGATCTCCCTCATGAGGTGGCACACACATGTGCTAGCCTTGATGATGTGGCACATCACCATTAGCCCCTTAATGCCAACTCACCAATGAGGTGGCAAATGGTCAAGTCAAACTTGACCCTTCATCTTCCTCTCAAGTCAAGTCAAACTTGACCACTTCTCTTCCTTGGTTGATCTAATCTAACCATTGGTTCAAGTCAATTTTAATTTAATGAATCTCTATTCATTGAATCAAATTAATTAAATGAGTCTAAGTCCAAATTAGACTCACTTAACACATGAACCAAATTGGGTCCAACTCAATTAGCTCAATTTGGATTACTCTTAATCCAATTTGGTTCTTCACATGAACCTAATCCTTTAGGTTCATCAAATGAACCTAATCTCCATCTAATTGCCCTTTGTGTGTGACCCTATAGGTTCTTATAACGTTGGTAATGCTCCTAAATCCATTTAGAAGCATAAGTAATGAGCGGTATCTAGCAACACATCATTACTACCCAAGTTATAAGAATGTTGAGATCCAACATCACCTTGTGACTACTAATTGTGAATCCTCTCAATATATGACAAGTATCCTTCTATTCTTGACATCTAGATTGATCAATGTGAGGCATAGACCGTGTCATCCTCTAATCAATCTAAATCTTGAACTCCAAGTAGACTCACTCAATCAAATGAGCTCAACATCTCATATTGACTCATTTGGGCATGGCCATGCACTTAGTGGTCTCACTCTATCAAGAATATCGATGTCACTCCCGTCATATAGGAGGGATAGATCCCATCTACATCACTCACATCCCTCTGCATAATTTGTTACATACCCAGTAATCGCCTTTATAGTCCACCCAGTTACGGGTGACTTTTAACGAAGCCAAAGTACGTAACTCCTTATGTATGGAACCATGGTGACTTCAGGTCCAAGGACTAGTAGTCATACTAATAGCCACATGAGAAAGTATATGACACTCATATAATGATCCATGATACTTTCTCATGGCGGGTCATTCAGTATACATTCTCCAATGCATACCCATGTGTCAACTTGATATCTCCATATCCATGACTTTTGAGATCAAGTCATCGAGTTGACCAACATACTAGTCTCGTCGCATTAACATTGTCCCTGAATGTTAATACTCGACTAGGAATGATTAAGAGTAGTGTTCCCTATATCATCTCACTATCGATTCAACCAATCGATTGATATAGGTAAGAACTTTCTACTCAAGGACGCTATTATACTTAATTATTTGAGACCAATACAAGTAAGTATAATAACCAAAAACAAATGCCTTTATTTATATACAAGAATATGATACAATGAGTTCATACAACAATCATCAAATAATTGGCTCTAGAGCTCTAACTAACACTACAAACTTTTTGCTTCCTTCCAATCTATTGCCATTACCACAGTATGTAAAATAAATTGGTGACACAAAAATCTGTATGCTGCATCTCCCCATGAGTAATCAAAGAACCTCGTTAGGTTATCAATGTAGGACATAATAAATTGAGGAGTGGAATTGTAACACCCACGAAATTTTAAGATAAGTATGTGAGCATTAATCTCTTTAGAGCATGAAAGTAAGAGGAATCAAAAAAAATAAATAATAGAAATAAAAAAAAGAAGAAGAGGTCAAGGTTTGAACCTTGGACCTCCCACAAATAATGAAGATAAATTGATGCATGACAACCACTAGGATAATGATTTACATATGGATAGGAAAGAATGGAATCTTAGTTAAAGGTGATAAGAAAAATAAAAGAAAACTAAGCAAAAGAGCAAGAGAATACCAAGTGACTTACCTCCTCTTCCTCTTGGTTAAGAGAAGGAACAAGAAGAAGGCAAGTTGCCTTCCTCACCCTTCCCTCTCCTCATTTTCGTGGGAATCAAGAGAGGAGTGATGGATGAATTAAGGGAAGGATTAATGAAGGAATAAATTCCCCTCATGATGAATAAATAGAAAATGAGAAAAGAAATCTCTCATTTTCTCCTTCTTCCTCCTCCTTCTCCCTTCTCTCTTCTCCACCAAGACCAAGGGGTCTTCCCTCTCCTTGATCCGAACACTAAGTTAAGTTCTTCTCCAAGAAAGCTAATTTCCGAGAAGAAATCTTCAAGTTCTAGCCCTTCCAAGCAAAGGAAACCAAAGGAGGCACAAGAAGAAGAGGCTTCTTCCTTTCTTTAGCAACTAGAACATTTTTCTCTAAGAGAAACCACAAGAGAAAGGATGTAAGTTCCCCTCACCTGTGGTACAATAGTTTATAGGGATTTTTCATGTAAATAGATTTTCTTAACAACCTAGGTATTGTTTCATGAAAATCCATGGCTTTTTTTTAACCAAGATCAAAAGAAAGAATCTAAGTTTAAAGACCTAACTAGATGTGCTCAATATACTTCTTGTGACATGTATATTATGGTAGGAGTTTATCCTTATGTTTTTACGCTAAAAAGGGTTATAGGTTCATGAACTTAATATTTCGGCCAAGCATGAACAAAAGAACTAGAAGAGCTTCAAAACTAAATTAAGCATGATCTCTTGTACTCATAATATGTGCTCTATGATAATAGTGTGGTTAACATATTTGTTCCCAATTGTATGTTGATTTAACTTAATTTTCATTCACATGGGTATTCGGCCATGATAAAACTAAAAGCCTAGGAGAGTTTTAAATCTAAAACTAAGCATGCTATGTTTCTCTAAGATAGGGTAATTATGATGTGCCATGATTGTATGAAAATATAAACCCTATTTCATATGCAAGAAGATTCGGCCATATTAAGATGTGAAGCCTAGGGAAAATTTATAACAAGTCTAAGATGCCCATGACCTTCTTGATGAAATGATATGAAGTTAACTTGTTGCTTTTATGCTTATTTGTTGCATAGAATGATGATTACATGTCTATAACCTTCGGCCACTTAAGGTTCCAAGACCTAGGATGATTAGAACTTGAACCAAATTGCTTATGTTATTTCCTTATGAATGATACCATGAAATTGTGTAGGTTCTCATGCTTTTAGGACACTTGAACCTTGGTTTTAAGACCTATACCATTTGGCCACATCATGTTTAAGGGCCTAGGAACCTTAGAACCTAACTCAACTATGCTCATGTTATTCCTTGAAATAATTGCTATGAAAGTTGTTTAAGGTTCTCATGCTTTTAGGACACTTGAACCTTGGTTTTAAGACCTATACCATTCGGCCACATCATGTTTAAGGGCCTAGGAACCCTAGAACCTAACTCAACTATGCTCATGTTATTCCTTGGAATGTTTGCTATGAAAGTTGTTTAAGGTTCTCATGCTTTTAGGACA
Organism: Zingiber officinale; assembly: GCF_018446385.1. Taxonomy (NCBI): domain Eukaryota; kingdom Viridiplantae; phylum Streptophyta; class Magnoliopsida; order Zingiberales; family Zingiberaceae; genus Zingiber; species Zingiber officinale. The sequence goes on along the minus strand of NC_056005.1, from coordinate 39,007,311 downwards.
CTTGAACCCTAGCATCAAGTCCTACAAGTTTCGGCTATGATGAAAGTAGAGACCTAGGAATCTAAGAACCCAAACCAAACATGTTCAAAGTATTCCTTATGATGTAAGATATGATAAAGGCTTGGGGTTCATATGCTTTCATGTTGCTTACTAAACTAGGTCACAAATTAGCATGTTTCGGCCATCACATGATATTAGGGTAGAAACCTAATTATGATCTTTTATGTGCCTCACATGCAATGCTTATGACATGATAAGAATATACTATGTAGCTATACTCATTTATGTGATTAGGACTTATGAGTAACAATGTGTTATATGCCTAAATTCATGATATGCTGTGTGCTCAAATTTATGATGTGCTGTGTGCTTAATTATGCTTATGACCATGATATGTTGTGTGCTCAAATTCATGATATGCTGTGTGCTCAAATTTATGATGTGCTGTGTGCTTAAATTATGCTGATGATCATGATATGCTGTGTGCTTAAATATGCTTATGATCATGATATGCTGTGTGCTCAAATTCATGATGTGCTATGTGCTTAATTATGCATGTGATCATGATATGCTGTGTGCCCAAATTCATGATATGCTATGTGCTCAATTTCACATGCTTTAAGTATGCCTAAGAGTTGCCTCCCTACAAGTGGGATCAAGAGCACTCTTCATGATATGAATATGACATGAAAGTTATGCTAAGAATTATATTATTATGACATGCTACTTTACTTTTAAGGCTTGTACCAAGGGTGGGCTCCATAAGCGCCCCGGGGTCGATGGACTAAGAAACGGGCCTCGTTAGGGATGGGCTCCTAAGTGCCCCTAGGTCGATGGACTAAGAAACGGGCCTAGTATGTATGCCTTGTAGGGTTTAGGACTTGCTACCTTGGACCTACATAGGATGCGCGCATTTATGTATGTGGTACAAGCCGGGGCCCTAATCATGTTGAGATTATGTTTAAGTATGTATGTTATAAGTTTAAAAAGACATGTTGCATATGTTTTCATGATGCATGTTTAAGAGTTCACCTTGCATACACCTTAGGTGATGCCATGATACCTTATGTTTATGACATGATGATGCCATGATATTTATGATGATGCTTATGACATGTATGATGTTTATGTTGTGTGATACCATGATATCTTATGTTTATGTTGTGATCATGCCATGATATGCTACAGGATATGATGAAATTAACTCCATATGATATGACTTGTGTTCTTAATATGATATATGGTTTTTGTGAGTAGGAAAGGAACTTACTGAGCTATGAGTGCTCACAGCTTACTTTCTTGTACTACAGATAAGGGCAAGGGATGGATGAACTAGGGGAGCAGCAGGAGGGGCTAGAAGGATGTGTGTGGCAGTGATTTGGCTAACGAAAAAGAAAAGACCTGCTTTCATAAAAAAATAAATAAGAATTATGCCTAGCTTTATGTCACTATTTCATAACTCCATGACATTTTATTATGTGTTTGAGTATCATGTCTCAAAAATATGTTAAGTATGCTGTGTGGTTTATATGTTAGATGATTTGTCATGGTGATTTAAAAGATAAAGAAAAGTTTTAAAATTTTACGAATAAGACTTCCACTGTAATTAGTAAGTAAGTATGGTAAAGTAACCCCAGTGGCCTTAGCAGGAGGGGCGGGGCGTTACAGGAATAGTTACCAATAGGAAAAATAGTACAGTTAAATAGAAGACAAATAAATAGCCTAACAAAATCATCCACTTCAGAATCCTTCTCTGATCTAGTTAATACAAGCATTTTATCATGAATTATAGTGCTATTTACATTGCCGACTTTTCCTCCAAATAACTGATCCACAAATTTGTACTCTATGCGGGTATCGAATCAATAGGTTGCCCCACATGGGCTAAACCAAGGATGATGTAAAACTTGGTTGATGTGAATGAAACTACAATGTTGTCACCAAACAAGAAAGTATGCGAAGACTGCTAGAATCTGTTTAACACTAAATCTACTCTGGTGCTACTAATTGACATCTCAGGAATCTCAAGCCATGGAGCGAGTGGAGGGTTTTTGATCCTCTCTTTTTGCTTATTACCCAAATTGGGTGACACTTCATCCAGCACAGCTTTGAAATATGTTGGTGAACAATGCAAACATGATTGTTTACTACTTTTTCTCTTGCTCTTCTCCACATATTTCCCCTTAACCTCCTTTATTTTAATAGCTCTAGTTTTCTTTCCCATTTCTGCCTAAAATAAATTACTTAACAATTCATACCATAAACTATAATCTATGGAAAAATATCAGCATTAACATGCTTAAATTGAGTACATTATTCAGTTTATTGATAATCACTACAAAACAAAGACATATCTCATTCAATCATTCAATCGAAGAAGATAAAATACAAACACATTCATAAAACATTTTGTAATTAGAACAATCCAGAACACATTTTTATTCAAACTACCAAAATTAACCACACTCAAACAACAAGAACAATTTATAATTTATACCATAAAGTACAAGTCATAAAAAATATGGGCATCAAAGCGCTTAAATTGAGTTTATTATTCAATTTTTTGCTAATTAATACACAAAAGTAATATATATCTTTCAATTATTTAATTGAAGAAGGTAAAACACAAACATAATCATAAAATTGCAATTCGAATATCAAAACTAATTTTATTCTATTTAGCAGATTGGACAATATCAAAAATTTAAACTATTTACCCATTCATACCCTAAAGTACAAACCCTAAACATTTTGGGCATCAAAGCACATAAATTGAGTATATTATTCAATTTATTGATAATCAATACCTAAAACTAACATATATCTTTCAATTCTTCAATTGAAGAAGATAAAACACAAACACACTCATAAAATATAATTCAAACATCAAAACCAATTTTATTCGAGGTAGTAGAATGGACTGTTAGTACTCCGTGGTTGTTTTGATGTGGTTAAGCAAGTTCAGTTAAGTTTTGTTGTGTTTTGATCTTTATGTCTAAGTGTGTAGGGGCTTAAGAACACAAGAAGTCGAGCAGAAGATGCAACTAGCAAGAAGGGTGGCACAGGAAAAGAGCCGACTGGCTTGGTGCATCCGAGGGACGAGGTACTGCGGAAGAGTACACCGATCGATGAGAAGGACATGTGCGATGTTTGAGGGACAAGAAACCAGGGAGGAAGCCAGCTCGAGGAGAATGCCAGAGTTAAGGTCGAGTAAGTTTAATTCTGGATGGTCAGAGAATCACCTACGCGAAGAGCCTCGTGAAGAGATCAACATTGAGCTGAGTTACCATGTAGAAGATGCCTTCCATGGATGGAAGGCGCCTTCGATGAACAGTGCAAAGGCGCCTTCCATGGTTGAAAGGTGCATTCGATGAATAGTACAAAGGCGCCTCCCAACCTTTGAAGGCGCCTTCCAAGTGACTATCTGCGAAGATAAACTTTATCTTCGCACGGATAGAACTTGCCACGCTGGAGGTGTTGGGATGTATACTATAAGCCTAGCTTTTGTATGAATATCTGTTTTGAAATATTTTGAAATGAGAATCACTTTGGTCAAATGTCCGCATTTTATATTTATATATATGTCAATGCAGTTGTCCATTTAATTTATATTATAGATAACATGGTGTGTGGTGCCACACAGAAGATCATGTTATCGGTTCCTTATAAATTATAAATAGTTGCTCACAACCAAGATGGATTGTGAAAAATCATTGGAACGGTTGTAGTGTAATTTGATATTAGTTTATCTTGACTATAAAATTACACTAGTATACTATGTGTGTATTGAGTAGGGCCATTTGAGGTTATTCGATTTATATTGATTATATAAAAGAACAGAACCTCTGTTATTATGGATGCACGTCCTCTTAATCCCTATATAATAACAAACACGTATACTTAGTATTTATTTCTTTAACTTATCAATGGGTGAGATTTATTCATTAAATAAATAGGCCCGATGAGTTGGGAGATAGTATTATTTATATGGTGTGTTGTTGATTATAGAAGGAATCTATGTCCTAATTATTTAGGCTAATGATGTCCCCTTGAGGAGCTCATAAGGATTATCATGTAAATTCTGCAGGTGAACTTAGTCCGGCATGATAATAAAGTTGAGTGGTACTACTCTTGAACTCAGATGTTAATTAACTGAGTTGTCAGTAACTCATTTAATTAATGAACATACGATATCTTAAACATGGAGAGATTAACGCACTCATAATAAGAAGGAGCCCATATTGTAATATGAGATTGGTGCGTTAGTTTAATGATAACCCTTTAGTGATATGGGTTATTATTGATGGACTTGAGTTGGGTGTTCGGGGTGAACACGGGAAACCCAAGCCCATCGGGAGACCTAAACAAATTCCTCCTCTATGTTCCTATTGTAGCCTCTATATATAAAGCCTCGCATCCACCCATCCATAACCGGGTTTGGTTTAACTTAGTTTGGTCTAACTTAACTTGGTTTGGTTTAACTTAACTTGGTTTGGTTTGACTTAACTTAGTTTAGTTTAACTTAACTTGGTTTGGTTTAACATAGTTTGTTTAGATTTTTTATAAACAAAATTTTGTTAATTTTTATTTCTTTGTAACCGATGACAAGTCTATAAAAAGGAGTAGGATGTGGCCCATAAAACCTAACTTTCTAATTCTCCACAACTCCCTTCTCTCCTTGTGGTTGCCGCCCCCTCTTCCCTTGCTAGGGTTGGCGGCACAACCAATTCTCTTCTCCCCTTGTGGTCGGCGCCACCTTCATCCCCACCTAGGGTTGGCGCCAACCTCTCCCTTGCAAAGGGCCGACAGTTTCCTCCTCCACCTTGGCTAGGGCCGGTGGTTCCCCTTCTCCCTTGGTGATCGGTGCCTGCCTCTTCCCATCCATTGGTGGCTGGTGGCTTGAAGAAGAGGAGGAAGAGAAGAAGAAGAGGAAGAAGAAGAAGAGGAAGAGAAGGAAGAAGAATAGAAGGTGCCCCATCCTAGAGGCTCCTTTTTGTGGCCGGCAGTTTTGGAAGAGAAGAGAAGGAGGGTGGTTTTGTTCTTGGTAGATTGTTGCCCACATGATGTCCAAGAAGAGGAGAGGAATACGGAAAAAGATCAAGAGGTCTTTAGCTACAAAGAAAAGGTACAACTAGTTCTTTAATTTCGCCCGGTATCTAGTTTTGTTTTTCTTTGTATCGATTTTACGTATCGATTTTGAATACCAACACAAGAGGCCAACGATCTTGTAATTCGATCAAGGTGTGATTTGATCATTTAAGAACTTTCTTGATTGATCAAACACATGTTTGATCGAATATGTGGGTTGCTAAGAAAAGTTCTGTTCTTGTACAATTTTTTTTTGTACAGGAAAATTTAAATAGAACGAAATTCCAGCGCCCTTTAGGAGGCGCCTTTCACCCTATTGAAGACACCTTCCAACCTCAGATAAGATTTTTTAGGGGTTATAAAAAGACCCCTGGATCTAGGAAAAATTTAATAACTAAACTACACGTTATGTATTCACTTCCTAGTCATTCTGTGAGTTGTAAACGTTTGTAAGAGGCTACTCCACCCTCAACAAAGGAGTTTTTCTAGTGGAGCTTTCTTCAAGGGATTGGATTAACAATCACTTAGATTGTAACAAAGTAAATAGATTGTCCTCTTGTTGGTTGCTACTCGGAAAACCTAGAGGTTTCACTGTATAAAAATTTTGTACAAAGGTCTGAACCTTTTCCTAGCTACCATGTGTTCTTTTAAATTAAATTTTGGATCGCCTGCGGAACTTAACACGTTTGATCCAAAACTTAATCTATTTGTTCTTTTAGGTTTTGACTTGGATCTCCTGCGGAACTTAACACGTTCGACCCAAATCACCTTAAGTTATTAATTCCATTAAATATTAATTTCCATAATTGGTTCACAGTACTGACGTGGCGAGGCACATGACCTTCTTGGATATGGGAGCAACCACCACCGACTAGACAAAACCTTTTATAGAAATCTAATATTTAATTTCCTAAAATAACTTTAGGTTAACCGAAAAGAACAATCAAATCACAAGGAGAAATAAAACAAAAGAACACAACTTCGAAAAACATATTCGAAACACTAGAATCGTAGGCCTCTTGTATTTGGTATTATTTCCATAAATAACTAGCATGATGCGGAAAGAAAAATTACTAGTTATACCTTCTAGAAAGACCTCTTGATCTTCTACCGTATTCCTCTTCTAACCTCGGACGTTGTGTGGGCAACGATCTTCCGAGATGAGAAACCACCAAGCACCTTCTTCTCCTCCTAGCTAGGTTCGGCCAACACAAAGAAGCTTCACCAAGGACGAAGAACAAAACACCAACCAAGCTCCAAGGGATACAAGTTTTCTCTCCTTCTTCTTCTTCTTCTCCGAGTAGTATCCGGCCACCACAAGAGCTCCAAGCCAATAGAGAAGGTTCGGCCACCACCAAGAGGAAGAGAGGAAGAGAGGTTGGCCGGCCACAACACCAAGGAAAAGAGGGAGAGAAATAATAGAGGTTGTTCCCATGAAGGCACCTCTACCCTTTCTTTTATAATCCTTGATCTTGGCAAATAAGGAAAATTTAATAAAAACTTCCTTAATTCTTTTGCCATTGAAAAGGAAAATTTATTTAATTAAAAACAATTTTTCTTTTCAATTTTGCAATGGCCGGCCACACCATAAAATCTCCAAGCAAATAAAATTTTAAACACCAATTAAAACTTCCTTATTTGCTTCCGGAAATTTATAAAAATTTCTCAATAATTTTTATCCCTTCATGATTGGTTTATAAAAAGGAAATTTAATAAATTAAAATCTTTCTTTTAAACATGTGGATAAAAAGAAAGTTATCTCTATAAATTAAAATCTCTTTTAATCTACAAATAAGAAAAGATATCAAATCTTTTCTTAATCTTTTGTAGAAACTTATAAAAGAGAATATTTAATTTTAAACTCTCTTTTAAATCATGAACATGATTAAAAAGGAAAGTTTTCTTAAAATTTAAAATCCTCCATTAATCAACAAATAAGGAAAGATTTCAAATTTTAAACTCTCTTTTAAACATGTAGATGATTTACAAATAAGGAAAGTTTTAACCAAAAATTAAAACCATCCTTTTAAACTACAAATAAGGAAAGAGATTAATCTCTTCTCTTAATCTTTTGTAGAAAGCTATAAAAGGAAATTTTTAATTTTTAAACTCTCTTTTAAAATCATGATATCCACATAAGAAATAATTTTAATAAAAATCCTTTTTAATATTCTAGTGGTCGGCCACCTAAGCTTGGGACCCAAGCTTTGGCCGGCCACCTACATGGCTCATCCACTTGGTCTTGGCTGACCCTAGCTTGGGTTCCAAGCTAGCTTGGCCGGCCCCATTGGATGGGTAAGAAGGTGGGTATGCGGTGGGTATAAATCTCTATATACTAGAGGCTACGATAGGGACCGAGAGGAGGAATTGGTTTTGGTCTCCCGATAAAATTAAGCATCCCGTGCTCGCCCCGAACACACAACTTAATTTTATCAATAATAATTCATTCCACTAGAGAACTATTATTGATCTACCGCACCAATCCCAAATTACATTTTGGGCTCCTTCTTATTATGAGTGTGTTAGTCTCCCTGTGTTTAAGATAACAAATGTCCACTAATTAAGTAAGTTACTGACAACTCACTTAATTAATATCTAGCTCCAAGAGTAGTACCACTCAACTTCATTGTCATGTCGGACTAAGTCCACCTGCAGGGTTTAACATGACAATCCTTATGAGCTCCTCTTGGGGACATTTTCAACCTAAATTACTAGGACACAGTTTCCTTCTATAATCAACAATACACACTATAAGTGATATCATTTCCCAACTTATCAGGCTTATTGATTTAACGAACTAAATCTCACCCATTGATAAATTAAAGAAATAAATATCAAATATATGTGCTTGTTATTATATTAGGATTAAGAGCACACACTTCCATAATAACTGAGGTCTTTGTTCCTTCATAAAGTCAGTATAAAAGGAACGACCTCAAATGGTCCTACTCAATACACTCTAAGTGTACTAGTGTAATTATATAATTAAGATAAACTAATACCTAATTACACTACGACCTTCCAATGGTTTGTTTCTTTCCATCTTGGTCGTGAGCTACTGTTTATAATTTATAAGGTACTGATAACATGATCTTCTGTGTGTGACACCACACACCATGTTATCTACAATATAAATTAATTGAACAACTACATTTATCACAAATGTAGACATTTGACCAATGTGATTCTTATTTCTAGATAAATGTTTTATACCAAAAGCTAGGCTTTTAGTATACATTCTAACAATCTCCCACTTATACTAAAAGACTAAGCTGCCATATCTGCTGCCATACATCTGATTCCCATGCCTTTTAAAAAGCTCTTGCCTTAAGGACCTTAGGTTATCATCTGATGCAATCTAGGCGGCAACAACTTCTCCTCATTATACAATTTCTCGTATTGGGTAGTACTTGCGCTCTATTGTGTTTACTTGCCTTATAGACTTATGGTTTCTTCGAGTTTGCTACTGCACCAACATTATTACAATAAATTGTAATAATCTTTGGACAAACCAGAAATCATATCTAAGTCTATCTTGAGGTTATTGAGTCATTCAGCTTTTATGGCTACCTCAGAGGCTTGCCATATACTAAACTTCTATGGTGGAGTCTAGAAAAACACCTATGCTTATCACTCTTCCATAGTTATGACTTTACCTCCTTAAGTAAACACAAAACCCCGAGGTTGACTTATTATTGTCCCTATCCGATTGGAAGTCAAAATCCAAGCAACCCACAAGGACTAAATTAACTGCCTTGTAAGCTAACATATAATCTCTAGTGCCTCTAAGGTACTACAATATATGCTTTACTGCAGTCTACTGTCCTTGTCCAGGGTTACTTTGATATCTGCTAACTATGCCCTTAGCAAAACAGATTTCTGATCTCTAGTGCATAGCATACAAGATTTCCATCTTGGTCTTGAGCTACTGTTTATAATTTATAAGGTACTGATAACATGATCTTCTGTGTGTGACACCACACACCATGTTATCTACAATATAAATTAATTGAACAACTACATTTATCACAAATGTAGACATTTGACCAATGTGATTCTTATTTCTAGATAAATGTTTTATACCAAAAGCTAGACTTTTAGTATACATTCTAACACCTCTTACTTTTTGTTCAGTTTTATTATTCTGTTTAGTATACTTGTGCCACTAACTAGAGTTAAAAGAATGAGAAAGGTTCACTTTCTTTTTAATAGGCAATTCACCCCTTCTTGTTGGCCTCATTGCACCAACAAGTGGTATCAGAGCCAGAATGCCTCAGAAGGATAAACCGCTGAATAAAGCACAGAAACGATAGCCGGACTGAGCATCTACCGGCTGAAGTTTGAGGGAGAATTAGCGTTATGGAAGAAATGTGTGGAGGTATTTTTTAAAACTGATTTTGAAATTCTTTTGATAATTAAATATGATTTTATAGCTCCCAAAGACCCACAGGAAAATGAAAAGGAAGAATCTAATGGACAAAGAAGGAGCAAGCAGACTTCGTAGTGAACAGACAAGCTGAGTTCCACCTACTCAGCGTACTTCCACCCCAGGAAGTAAATCAAATCAGAGATTATGAATTAGCAAAGGAACTTTAGGAGAAGTTCCTGGAGTTTCATGAAAGAACTTTTGAAGCAAAGCTTGCAAGACGGAACCTAATCTGGAACTAACTGACGAACCTCCTGATGGAAGAAAGAGAAACATTTACACATTTGCACTCGAGGATCAAAGAACTCATCATCGGACTCATGAATCTTGAAGAAAAGGTAACGAACATAGATTTATTAAGGTACACTTTAAATGTATTTCCTAGGACACCCGAGTGGACCTTTATAGTCGACTCATTTTATATATTTAAAGATCTCGAAGTTAGTTTATTAGAATTTTTTTTTCCACCTTTGAACTTCTCGAATCTAGATGTGTAGAGATGAAAAGAGAGCCTAGTCAGAACATTACCCTGAAGGCAAGAACTGATAATCCAGACTCTGAAGCGTCAATTGATGATGATGAAGCTGCTTAATGGTAAGAAAATTTAGTAAATTCATTAAATCTAATAAATTTAATAAGTCACAGGAAAATAAGCACTTTTGGAACAAAAGAAAGGTATGATACTACAACTGCTAAGGAGAAGGGCACATCAAAGACGACTGCCCAAAACTAAAGAAAAAGGAGAAGGACAAGGGTAAAATACCAACAAAATCGAAGCACAAGAATTTGAAGGCTACATGGCATGAATCATCGTCCTCCGAGTCTGAGATTGAATCCTACACTAGACTAGCCCTGATGGAAAATCATCAAAGGGGCATTGAAAGTTCTTCAGAGATGAGTATCAACTAAGGGAGAGAAACTTCTGAAGAAAATTGTGATGAAGGGGGAGCATCAGAACACGAGGTAAGTGAGGTACGTGCACTATCTTCCAAGCAATCTTTTAAATTTATCAAAATACTTTCTATAAACATGTACAAGTTAGAAAAAGAAAATATGGACTTGAAAAGACAATAACCAATGCATGCCCACTAGAATGATTTGATAATTTGAAATTATAAAATGAAAATTTAAAAACGCAAATAGAGAGATTGAAAGATAATCATGCATGTTCTAATTACTATCAAAAACCAAGATTTAGAAATTATGATAAAATCAACTGGTACATTAGAAATCACTAGAGCCAAATTAGAAAAATATCACAGAAATATATCCCTAAGAAATTTTTAATTAACCCAGTAGGTAGAAACTTATATTGGCTTCCAAAAACATGCTTAGATTAAAGTGTTATGTTTGAAAGATAGACATAGAATATTCAGAAAGAAAATTGAATATTTAATTGCTTTAAAAAGGCTTTGTCTAGAAGTGGTTGTTGTTCCAATATCTAAGAAGGCCTAGTACCTCGCCATAGTTTGGAAGCCAATTATTGAAATAAATGTTTAATTAACTAACTAAAATGGAATTTTTCCAGTCTTTATTTTTCACTTAAAATAATTTTAATATTGTTTAAATTTTTTATGACCATTCAACTGGTATAAATATTTTTAGTTTTTTTTTCAAAATACTAAAAACTTCTTAATTTTTTCTATCCCTTAAACTTTTGCTGAAAATTCTTTCCAATTATTTGCATAGACCACCCCTAGAAAAATATTTCAAAATTCACTAAAAAATGTATTTTAATTTTCCCCCCAAATTTTTGTTATGATCAAAGGGGGAGAAATAAGTGCAAGTTCGGGGGGGGGGGGGGGGTTTAGATTTAGAAGATTTAGAATTTTTATTTTGCAAGAAATTATTTTTTTTATTTTGTAAGTAATTATTTTATTTTATTTTATTTTTAACTCTAACTTGAACTTGGGTTGATGCACATCAAAAAGGAAGAGATTGTTAGTACCTTGTGGTTATTTTGATGTGGTCAACCAAGTTCAGTTAGGTCATGTTGTATTTTAATCTTTGTGTCTAAGTGTGCAGGAACTTAGGAATACAAGAAGTCGAGCGGAAGACATAGCTAGCGAGAAGGGTGGCACGGGAAAGGAGCTGACAAGCTTAGTGCATCCAAAGGACGGGGTGCTGCGGAAGAGTACACCAGTGGACGAGAAGGACGTGCACGACGTTCAAGAGACGAGAACTTAGGGAGGAAGCCTGCTCGAGGAGAAGACCAAAGTTAAGTTCGGGTGAGCTCAATTCTAGATTGTCGGAGAATCACCTACACGAAGAGCCTTGTGAAGAGATCAGCATTGAGCTTAGTTGCCGTGTGGAAGGCAACTTCCATGGATGGAAGGTACATTCGATGAACAGTGCGAAGGCACCTTCTATGGCTGGAAGGTGTCTTCGATGAACAGTATGAAGGCACCTTCCAACTGACCATTTGTGAAGATAAACTTTATCTTCGCACGGATAGAACTTGCCACGCTGGAAGTGCCTTCCACCCTATTAAAGGCACCTTCCAGCCTCGGATAAGATTTTCCAGGGGCTATAAAAAGACCCCTGGACCTAGAAAAAATATAATAACTAAACTACAAGTATTGTATTCACTTCCTAGTCATTCTGTGAGCTGTAAACATCTGTAAGAGGCTACTCCACCTTCAACAAAGGAGTTTTTCTAGTGGAGCTTTCTTCAACACCTTAAATTAACAACCACGTAAATTGTAACTAAGTAAATAGATTATCCTCTTACTTTTTGTTCAGTTTCATTATTCTATTTAGTATACTTGTGCCACTAACTAGAGTTGAAAGAATGAGAAAGGTTCGCTTTGTTTTTAATAGGCAACATCCCCTTCTTGCCGACCCTACTGCACCAACATGGACAACACCAATAATTATAACAATTTACCCATTCATATCCTAAAGTATAACCCTACATATTTTGGGAATCAAAGTGCTTAAATTGAGTACATTACTCAGTTTATTGATAATCACTATAAAATTTACACATATCTCACATTCCTTGAATTGAAGAAGATGCAATACAAACTCATTCATAAAATTGCAATGCAGACACCTAAACCCAATTTCATTGAACTTTAACCTCACAAAATTGAAAATACCCATGAACTAAAGCTTTGTTTTTTTATAGAGCAATAACAAATTAGTCGAAATCTAGGGCACACAAATTTTTCTTACCGATGATTTATGGGTTTAAGATGGTTTAGTCAAGTTCTACCACCTCTTTGAGTTTACCTTCAATGTCGATGGAGATGGTTTAGGCATGAAGTCAAGGATTGCGTCGTCGATGGTTTGGAGTCACCGAGGTGGAGTGCGTCGCCGAGTTTTGGAGTCACGGAGGAGGAGTGCGTCGCCGGATGTTAGGAAAGAAAGGAGCAACTATTCATTTTAAAATGAGGGCAATATGGTGATTTTGCTAAGGTTAGGGAGCTAAAACAAATAAACTGGTTTGGTTAGGTATCATAAACAAATGTATATTGACAGGGGGACTAAAATGTTTAAGTTGCATGGGGATTTAAAGGCAATTTTCTGTTAGATTTTCTTAAATTAACTATATAAGACTTTATACTCTGTATTTTTAGGGACCTATTTTTGATTCAATAATATGGCTAGCTTTTTTTATTTTCTTAATTTTTACATGGTATCAGAGCGGTTCTCCTTCTTTGACCTAACTTTTCTATCAATTTCGGTGCTGAAGGCCTATATTGTCGATTTTAACACCGGCGCCCTTTCCTATTGATTTCAGCGCCAACGTCTTGTGTTGTCGATTTGCTCTTTTCTGTTGATTTCGGTGCTGGCACCTCTTGGTAGATCGTCACCCACATGACGTCCAAGAGAAGGAGAGGAATATAATAGAAAGTAGAGAAAGAAGGCATTATTTTCTAGCATCCCTTGAGCATTGTGGTGGTGGCCGAAACTTGAAAGAGTAGAAGGTTTTGGTGGATTTCTTCTTGGTAGATCATCACCCACACGACGTACAAGAGAAGGAGAGGAATACAATAGAAGATCAAGAGGTTTTGTTTACAAAGAAAGGTATAACTAGTAGTTTTATTCCGCATCATACTAGTTTTTCTTTGTATGGATTTTGAAATACCAAACACAAGAGGCTATTGGTTTTAGGCAATCAATTTTATATTTCGATTTTGTGTTTCTTTTGTTTTTCAATCTTGTGATTCGATTGTTCTTAGTGGTTAAATCTAGGGTTACTATAAGGGGATTAAATATTAAATTTCTTTGAAAGCCTTTGTCTAGGAAGTGGTGGATGATCCCATAACCAAAAAGGCCTAGTGCCTCGCCATGTTTAACCTAGAAGCCAATCTTTGAAATAAATATTTAATCAACTTTGTAACGTGGGTGGATTTGGATTAATAATGTTAAGTTTCGTTTGCAATCCAAGTCTAAACCTCTAAGAACAGATAAGTTGAACTTGGAATTAATAATGTTAAGTTCTATTTGCGGTTCTAAGTTTAATTTTTAAAGAATACAATAGGTTGTTAGGAAAGGTTCGGGACTTGTACAAAATTTTTGTATAGGGGAACCAGTACGATATTCTGAGAAGCAACCAACAATTGGTATCAGAGCTAGGACTTTACCTCTGTGTGTTTGGTTTTTAGTTTAATTATGCACATGTCATACATAATTTTAGGCATGATAATAGTAGGATATGCAAATAGATTAACTCTGTGGTTGTAGGTATTCTAGATCAAACTATTATGGCCCTAATGTGTTTGTGTGTGATTGGACCCTCGGACTGTTGGGTTTTTCGGGCCGCGAAAACCGCTTTTCGCATCGCGGAAACCCCGAATCACCCATGCCACTGGATCTCATGCGAAGGATAGATTTCAAAAATACGAGTACGAGTTTCAAACTATGATCTACAGTAGATCTACAAAGGAAAAACATTTTATACCTTTGATGCGTGGCCTTCGCAATCCCGCAAGTCCAAGGTATGCCGGATCTCAAAGTTGTCAACGTAGACAACTCTCTAGTGATATCCACACAAACAAGAAGTGTTCTCTAACACTCAAGGATGGAGAAGAGAGCACCACAAGTGTGCTAGCACTTCTTGGGCTCTCGGGTAGGATTTGAAAGAGAGAAAAGAGAGAAAGCAAAAAGGAATCTTATACACTCATTAGTAGTATCCTCCTTTGTGACCTTCACTTTCCCTTATTCTCTTGGAACACAACTCACACACCTTCTCCCTTTCTTGAAACCCACGGCAACAGCAAGAGAAGGAGGAAGAAAAGACCCAAGGAAGAAGATGACATTCATCACACATAATTGCCACAAAATAAAAACCCCCTCTTCACATTAGTGTGGCCGGCCACACAATGTAACCCCCTCATTTAATGTGGCCGGCCACATTAAGTGGTATAAGATGTGTAACCTCCATGAGGTGGCACACCATTATGAGGTGGAAATGATGTGGCAAGGTTAGTCATGCCATGTAGGATGAGTCAACCTTCATAATGTGGCAATACATCAAGTCAAAATTGATGTTTCAACTTCCATTTAGTCAAGTCAAAATTGACCAATTATCTTCCTTGTTGAGTTAAATCCAACCTTTGATTCAAGTCAATTTGAATTTAATGAATCTCAATTAATTAATATAAATTGACTCAATGAATCAAATTTATATTAGACTTATTCAACAATTGAATCTAATTGAGTCTAACTCAATAAGTCTAATTTGAATACAATCTTTGGTGCATCATATGAACCTAATCCAATTGGTTCATCATATGAACCTAATGTCCATCCACTTGTTCTTTGTGTGTGACCCAATAGGTTCTTGTAACGTTGGCAATATTTCTAAACTCCTTTAGAAACATAAACAATGAGCGACATCTAGCAATACATAATTGCTACCCAAGTTACAAGAATGGTGAGATCCAACATCACCTTGTGACTACTAATTGTGACTCCTCACAATATGTGACATTGTCCTTCTATCCTAGACATCTAGATTGATCAATGTGAGGCATAGACCGTGTCATCCTCTAATCAATCTAAATCTTGAACTCCAAGTAGACTCACTCGATCAAATGAGCTCAAGATCTCATGTTGACTCATTTGGGCATGGCCATGCACTTCGTGGTCTAACTCTATCAAAAATACCGATGTCGCTCCCGTCATATGGGAGGGATAGATCCCATCTACATCACTCATATCCCTCTGCATAATTCGTTATATACCCAATAATCGCCTTTATAGTCCACCCAGTTACGGGTGACGTTTGACGAAACCAAAGTACATAACTCCTTATGTAGGGAACCATGGTGACTTCAGATCTAAGGACCAATAGTCATACTAATAGTCACATGAGAAAGTATATGACACTCATATAACGATCCATGATACTTTCTCATGGAGGGTCATTCAGTATACATTCTCTAATGCATACCCATGTGTCAACTTGATATCTCTATATCCATGACTTGTGAGATCAAGTCATCGAGTTGACCTACATGCTAGTCTTATTGCATTAACATTGTCCCTGAATGTTAATACTCGACTAGGAATGATTAAGAGTAGTGTTCCCTATATCATCTCACTATCGATTCAACCAATTGATTGATATAGGTAAGAACCTTCTACTCAAGGACTTTATTATACTTAGTTTTTTTGGCACCAATACAAGTAAGTATAATAACCAAAAACCAAATGCCTTTATTTATATAGAATATGATACAACAAGTCCAAAATACAATCATCAAATGATTGGCTCTAGGGCTCTAGCTAACACGGACATGTCGAGGGTATTTTTATGTGTGTGCATGATTGTACTATTAAATACAGTAGGAGCTGTATTAGTTATTAAGATTTTATATTTTGTTCGATCTAGTTTATATGTACATTCTCTCGTGGAATATAGGATCGATAAATGTAAAATTCTATTTTTGTCGCGGATTGCATCCTTGCGAGGCGTGGTGCTATTGGAGGACCAGAGGTGCAGTGGAAAAGGAAGCTCGATGGACACCATGACATGAGCCCTAGGATTGGTGACTAGGGTTGACGACTACTAGGGCTGGTGGCAAATGAAGTACAGTGATGGAAGGGGCTATAATAGTTGGAAATTTATTTTTTCATATTTATTGCTTTTATTTGCTGTGATGTGTGTATGTGTGCTTGCATGTGTAACGCCCACAAATGCTAAGCTATACCTAGGAGTATTTTTCCTTAAAATAGAAGAATAAAAGAAAGAAAGAGAAAAAGGGATAAATATAAACCAAAATAAAAAGAGGTGTGGTCAAGGATTGAACTTTGAACCTCCCACAAATGATAGAGTTAAATTGGAGTATGATAACCACTAGAGACATGAATGATATGTAAATATAAAAGAATAGAAATATTAGTTAAAGGTGAGAGGATGGTTAAATAAAGGAACAAGAGAAAACCAAGTAGCTTACTTTCTCTTCCTCTTGGTTAAGAGAAGAAGCAAGCAAAAGACAAGTTGCTTGCTTCCCTTCTTCTCTCTATTTGCGTGGGAATTAAAAGAGAGAAGTAAATAGGAGGGCTAAGGGGGATGAATGAAGGTATGTTCATTACAAGGGAAATAAAAAGGATGAAAAGAAGGAAAGACAAGTGATTAATCTTTTTCTTTCTTCTTCCTCCTTCCTTCTCCTTCTTCATTCTTCACCGAAACCAAAAGCTCTCCCCCTCCTCATTTCCGAAAGCTAAGCTAAGGTTCCTCTCCATGAAAACTAATTTACAAGAAGGAACCTTCAAGGTCTACCCTTCCCAAGCAAGAGAAATCAAAGGGAGTACTAGAAGAAGAAGCTCTCTTCTTCCTCTTCACCTAGAGTATTCTTCCTTAAGAAAAACTACAAGCGAAAGGATGTAAGTATCCCCTCACCTGTGGTACAAGTTGCTTTTGTTTTTACAAAGGAGTAGAATGCTTAAAACCTATGGTAACAAGTTGGAACTTTCGGCCAAGTATAAAATAAAAGGAGTTGTTTGGGTAGATCAAGATCTAAATAAAGCATGTCCATTATGATCTTATGATAAGTACCCTAGTATAAGAAGCTAGTAAATGTTTTCATGTTGAATGTTTGACTTAAAACCTAGATTTTTAAATATGAACTTTCAGCCAAGTATAGATGAAGGATCTAGGGAAGCTTAAGACCTAAACTAACCATGTTTACTACATCCTTAAGATATGTATGCTATGTTAAGGGATTAGGTTGGTTTTTCTTATGCTTGAAAGTTGTTAAAGTTAGCTTTCCCTTCATGTATGTTTCGGCCAAGAACAAAACTAGGGCTTAGAGAAGCTAGAAATTTAACCTAACATGCTCATGTATCTCTTGATAATGTGATATGAATGTAGTTAGGTGTTCATGTTTTTATGTTGTTTTAAAGTTAGCTTTCTCCTTATGTATGTTTCGGCCAATAACAAAACTAGGGCTTAGAGAAGCTAGAAATTTAACCTAACATGCTCATGTATCTCTAGATAATGTGATATGAATGTAGTTAGGTGTTCATGCTTTTATGTTGTTTTAAAGTTAGCTTTCTCCTTATGTATGTTTCGGCCAAGAACAAAACTAGGGCTTAGAGAAGCTAGAAATTTAACCTAACATGCTCATGTATCTCTAGATAATGTGATATGAATGTAGTTAGGTGTTCATGCTTTTATGTTGTTTTAAAGTTAGCTTTCTCTTTATGTATGTTTCGGCCAAGAACAAAACTAGGGCTTAGAGAAGCTAGAAATTTAACCTAACATGCTCATGTATCTCTTGATAATGTGATATGAATGTAGTTAGGTGTTCATGCTTTTATGTTGTTTTAAAGTTAGCTTTCCCTTCATGTATGTTTCGGCCAAGAACAAAACTAGGGCTTAGAGAAGCTAGAAATTTAACCTAACATGCTCATGCATCTCTTGATAATGTGATATGAATGTAGTTAGGTGTTCATGTTTTTATGTTGTTTTAAAGTTATCTTTCCCTTCATGTAGGTTTCGGCCAAGACCAAAAACTAGGGTTTTAAAGAAGCTAAAAGTTAACTTGGCATGCTCATGTATCTCTCAATAATATGATATGAATTTAGCTAGGTGATTATGCTTATATGTTGATTTAAAATCTAGTTTCCTTCATGTGAGTTTCGGCCAAGAACAAATTAGGGTTTTGAAGAAGCTAAAAAGTGAACCTAGCATGCTCATGTACCTCTTGATAATATGATATGAATTTAGCTAGGAGTTCACATTTGCATGTTGCCTATAGCTTGGTTTTCTCCTTATGAGTGGTTCGGCCATTATGAGTTTAAAAGCTTAGATATTCTTCACATGATGTGTTATGTATTAGGAAATGTTATTTACTGATGCTATGCATGATTGTGTCTTTTATGATGTGCCTTGTGCCCAATTATGCATGTGTTTATGATATGATAGATGACATGTTCATTATGTATGCTTATGATCCATGCATGTGCTTTGTGCCCAATTATGCATGTTTTATGATATGATAGATGACATGTTCATTATGTATGCTTATGATCCATGCATGTGCTGTGTGCCCAAATATGCATGTTTTATGATATGATAAATGACATGTTCATTATGTATGCTTATGATCCATGCATGTGCTGTGTGCCAAAAAAATAATCATGTTTTATGATGTGATAAATGACATGTTCATTATGTATGTTTATGATCCATGCATGTGCTGTGTGCCCAAATATACATGCTTTACTCCTCATGATATGATAAGATAAGATGTGTTATGTTATGATATGAACCATGATATGATATTTTACTTTGTATGGCTTGTACCAAGGGTGGGCTCCATAAGAGCCCCTAGGCCGACGGACTATGAATGGGTCTAGTAAAGGGATGGGCTCCTTAGTACGCCCCTAGGTCGACGGACTATGAACGGACCTAGATCCCTAGTAGGTTCGGGGCTAGCTACCCTGTCCTAGGGATTGTGCGCATTTATGTATGTATGTGGTGCAAGCCGGTCCCTCATGATGATATTATGTTCAAGTACTATATGCTATGTTTTAAACCATCTTGCATATGACATGACCCATGTTTTAAAAGACATCTTGCATGATACGATTTATGATTTATAGGACATGATGATTGATGATATGATACAGCATGATGTTATTTAAGAATTGATATGATATGATTTACGATATGACATGCTATGCTCCTATGACATTTGGATTTATGATATGATCTAGCATGATGTTCCTTATGATTTATGATATAACATGCTATGCCCTTATGATGTTAGATGATCATATTTTATGGTTGTATGCTTATGTGTTTATGCATTGATATATGGATTTTGTGAGTAGGAAAGGATCTTATTAAGCCTGTGTGCTTATAGCTTACTTTCCTTGTACCACAGATAAGGGCAAAGAATGGATGACCTAAGGGAGCTGCAGGAGAGGCAAGGAGATGTGTGTGGTGGTGGCTCGGCTAAGGAAAATGAAGACTTACTTAAGTTATTTGGTTATGTTAACATGGACTAGTGTGTTATGTTATTGTCCGTATGACTTCGAGATATTCTTATGTGTTTTTACTTTTAAAAGAAATTTTAATATGCATATATGCTTCCGCAAATAGAAATAGAAATGGTTAAGTACGTAACCCCGCACCCTACTAGCAGGAGGGACGGGCGCTACAGCATGATACAATTCCTCATTTTAAATAACTAAGTTGGAGAGGGATTTTAAATAAATTCCACGGTCTCCATTACTGGTTTGTAAGTGATGCAAACAAACTTGCGCGCTGGCTCTGAGTGCCTTCCTCCACATCGGATGAGTTTGTTTATGGATCACTAGATCAAACTTCTTTTATGGATGATTATAGGAAATTATTTAGGAGCATGCGATCTTCTCCATCTGAAGGGGCACAATCCTATTTAATGGACTAAGTATCAAGTAATGGTATACACTTAGGCTCATTTAATAGTATCCTCCCCATCTGAGTCACTACTATTATTTGTGTGACCAAAGTAATATCAACTATTAGTTTTATTTGTCATAAAGTTAGGTTGACAAGAATAAAATTAATGGGAAAAACCTCCTCTTACAAATGTTTGAGTTTATATACGTCCACACTATCGTGGCATACAAAATTCACGGTGTTTTGAGGTGTTGGTGAATTTAAATGATATTGTTTGAGAAATCAATATTATTCTAAATTTTTAAGTTTTGACCAAAACTTATATTGTGATTCTTAGGATTTCAAATGACTTTCAACCCACTTGCTGTTATTCTGAAAGAGAACAAACTTACTGGTCCCAATTACATAGATTGAAAAAAACCTGGACATTGTCCTAATTGCTGAAGGCTATAAGTTTGTATTGTTAGAGGTCTTCCCTAATGAGCCTAATAGTGATTCTAGTGAAGAGGAGATTGAGTATCATAAGAAATTGGTCAAGGCAGATGAGATGGCGTGGTGCTATATTTTGGCTTTTATGTCAAACGTGCTACAACATCAGCATCAGTCCATGTCTACCGCCTATAACATGATGTACAATCTCAAGGAACTCTTCAGACACCAGAATCGGGACACCCGTAAGGGATCATATCCTCAAAATAACAGCCACCAAAATAGAGGGGACACCCGTAAGGGATCATATCCTCAAAATGATGGCTTATTTGAACGAGATACAAATCATTAGAGCAGAAATCGATGGGGAAACCCAGGTCGATATTATTCTCCAAACACTACCCAAAAGTTTTGAGTAGTTCCGCCTGAACTACAATATGAATAAAAGGATTTATTCATTGGCGGAACTATTGACAGAACTTCAGGCAGCAGAAGGGCTATTTCATCATAATTCTCAAATTCACTTTGCTGAAAATATTTCTACTTCTAAGTCAAAAGGCAAGAAGAAGAAAAAGAAACAAGATGGCTTGGCAAAGAAAATGAATCGATCTCTAGGTATTGGACTAAAAGCAGGAGTGAAGAAGCCGAAAAGCAAGTGTTTCATTTGCAAGCAGTCTAGACATTGGAAGGCGGACTGTCCTCATAAGAAAGAGAACAATAAAGATATATCTTATTCTCTAGTAGTTGAAACATGTTTAGCGGTGTTATCTACCAGTACCTGGTGTGTAGATACAGGAGCCACTGATTATGTCTACAATACATTGCAGGGGTTCCAGGAAACCCGACGACTATAGGAGGGAGAGATAACTGTCTACATGGGCAATGCTATGAAAGTGGCGGTTGTTGCAGTGGGAGATGTCTACTTATCATTTGATAGGAATAGAACTTTAATTTTGAGAAATGTCTTTATGTACCAAGTTTTAGAAAGAATTTAATTTTAGTTTCTAAACTGTTTTTGGATAGATATACTGTTTCTTTTGATGACAAAGTGGTTATCAAGAAAAATAGGGTAGTTATATGTTCTGGTATATTAGTTGACAATTTGTATACTCTAAATCCGATAACTCCCACAAAGCAACAAATGAAAATTAATAACACATCCTCTAATTCTAATAAGAGAAAGGAACCTTCAAAAATAAACCAAACATATCTTTGGCATCTAAGACTTGGTCATATTAACTTGAGTAGGATTTAAAGGCTAATAGTCGATGGACTATTGGGTTCATTAGTATTGGAAAACTTTCCAACATGTGAATCTTGATTGGAAGGAAAAATGACCAAGAGACCTTTTAAGGCCAAGGGGTATAGAGTAAAAGATGTGTTGGAATTAGTTCATTCTGATTTGTGTGGTCCTATGACTATCCAAGTGAGAGTTGGTTTCGAATATTTTGTCTCTTTTATAGATGATTATTCGAGATATGGGTTCATTTACTTGATGCACCGTAAGTCTGAGTGCTTTGATAAGTTCAAAGAGTACAAGGCTGATGTGAAGAAACGTCATGGTAAAAGTATCAAGACACTATAGTCTGATCGTGGTGGCGAGTACCTATCAGGAGACTTTAGGAATTACTTATCAAAGGTTGGGATTCAATCCCAATTGTCTGCACTTGGTACACCCTAACAGAATGGTGTGGCAGAACGAAGGAATACGACTCTTATGGAAATGGTTAGATCGATGATGAGATATTTAGAATTACCAAATTCATTCTGGGGATATGCTTTAGAAATGGCAGTGTACATTCTGAACTTGGTACCTTCTAAATCAGTGCCCTCTACTCCGACAGAATTATGAAATGAGCGTAAGCCTAGTCTTAATCATGTTCGGATTTGGGGTAGTCCAGCACATGTGCTAAAGGGAGATACTGATAAGTTGGAATCTCGTAAAGAAGTTCGCCTATTTATAGGTTATCCTAGAGGAACGAAAGGTGGTTATTTTATAGTCCTAAAGATCAGAAGGTCATTGTTAGCACTAATGGTTGATTTTTAGAAGAGGACTATGTAATAAACTACAAGCCCATGAGTGAAGTTATTCTAGAAGAAATGAGAGAGGACACGTCTACTTTAGTACCAACAGTGCAAGATGAAATATCACAAGAAACTGCAACACGTATCACAAATGATACACAACTACAGACAGTGCCTCGTCGTAGTGGGAGGATTGTGAGACAACCTGAAAGATTCATGTTTTTAGGAGAGTCTTCGGACTTGATCCCAAGTAAACATGAACCTGATCCCTGAACATATGACGAAGCACTCCAAGATAAAGATGCAACATCTTGGCAAAGAGCAATGAATTCAAAAATATAATCTATGTATTCTAACAAAGTCTGAGAGCTGGTAGAACCATCAAATGGTGTAAAAGCCATTGGATGTAAATGGATCTACAAAATAAAAAGAGGGACAGACGAGAAGGTGGAAACCTTCAAAGCAAGGCTTGTTGCGAAAGGGTATACTCAGAAAGAGGGAATCGATTATGAGAAAACTTTTTCGCCAGTAGCTATTCTTAAGTCTATCCGGATACTCTTATCTATTGCTGCTTATATGGATTATGAGGTTTGGAAAATGGATGTCAAGACAGTTTTCCTTAACAGAAGTCTTGAAGAAAACATTCATATGAAGCAACCAGAGGGGTTTATTGCAAAGGGCAAAGAGTATCTTGTATGTAAGCTCAATCGGTCTATTTATGGATTGAAGCAAGCTTCAAGATCTTGGAACATCTAGTTTAATGAAGTAATCCAGTCTTATGGATTTATTCAGTGTCTGGATGAGTCTTGTGTATACAAAAGGAGTGACGGAAACGTGGTGGTATTTCTTATACTATACGTAGATGACATTTTGTTAATTGACAACAATGTCAAGGTGTTATCAGACGTAAGGGTATAATTGTCCAAGCAATTTGATATGAAGGACTTGGGAGAATGCGGACATATTCTTGGGATCAAAGTAATAAGGGATCGTAAGAAAAAGATGTTATGCTTATCCCAAGCTTCATACATTGATACAATCCTTACTCATTTTAGCATGCAAAACTCCAAGAAAGGTTTCTTACCTTTTAGGCATGTAGTACCCTTATCTAAAGAGATGTCTCCTAAGACATCAAAGGAGATAGAGGACATGAAGGTAGTTCCTTATGCTTCGGCTGTGGGAAGTCTAATGTATGCAATGCTATGTACGAGACCAGATATCTATTTTACCGTGGGCATGGTTAGCAGATATCAAAGTAATCTAGGACAAGGACATTGGACTGCGGTAAAGCATATATTAAAGTACCTGAGAAGGACTAGAGATTATATGCTAGTTTACCAAGCAGACGATTTGCTCCCTGTGGGTTACACGGATTCAGACTTCCAATTAGATAGGGATAATAGTAAGTCTACCTTAGGTTATGTGTTTACTTTGGGAGGTGGAGCCATATCATGGAGGAGTGTTAAGCAAAAATATGTTTCGGACTCTACCATGGAAGTTGAGTATGTGGCAGCCTTTGAGGCAGCAAAAGAAGCTGTATGGCTTAGGAACTTTCTAATGGTCTTATATGTGATTTCTGGTTTGCCCAAAAATATCTCAATTTATTGTGATAATAGTGGTTCAGTAGCAAACTCGAAGGAACCATGAACCCATAAGGCAAGTAAACACATTGAGCGTAAGTACCACCTAATACGAGACATCGTAAAGCGAGGAGAAGATGTTGTCACCAAGATTGCATCAACGGATAACCTGGCATATCCTTTCACTAAGGCCCTTCCGATGAGAGCTTTTGATCAGCATGTTGAGGGGATGAGAATCAGATGTATGGCAGTGTATATGGCAACATAGTCTTTTAGTATAAGTGAGAGATTGTTAGAGTGTATACTAAAAGCCTAGCTTTTTGTAAACATTTATTTTATGAAATAAGAATCACATTGGTCAAGTGTCTGCATTTATGTTAAATGTAGATGTCCATTTAATCTATATTGTAGATAACATGGTGTTTGGTGTGACACAGAAGATCATGTTATCAGTTCCTTATAAATTATAAATAGTAGCTCACGACCAAAATGGAAATGGACAAACATTTGAATGGTCGTAGTGTAATTTGGTATTAATTTATCTTGACTATAAAATTACACTAGTACACTTAGAGTGTATTGAGTAGGACCATTTGAGGTTGTTCTTTTTATACTGACTGCATAAAAGAACAGAACCTCAATTATTATGGTAGTGCGTACTCTTAATCCTGATATAACAACAAGCACGTATACTTAATATTTATTTCTTTGACTTATCAATGGGTGAGATTTAGCTCGTTAAATCAAAAGGCCCAATAGGTTGGGAAATAATATTATTTATATGATGTGTTGTTGGCTATAGAAGGAAACTGTGCCGTAGTGATCTAGGTTGGTGATGTTCCCAAGATGAGCTCATAAGCATTGTCATGTAATCCTTGCAGGCGGACTTAGTCCGACATGACAATAAAGTTGAGTGGTACTATTCTTGGAGCTAGATATTAATTGAGTGAGTGTCAGTAACTCATTTAATTAATGGACATTTGATATCTTAAACACAGGGAGATTAACACACTCATGATAAGAAGGAGCCCATAATGTAATTTGGGATTGGTACGGTAGTTCAATAGTAGCTCTTTAGTGGTATGAGTTATTATTGATGAACTTGAGTTGGGTGTTCGAGGCGAACACGGGAAATTCAAGATCATCGGGAAACCAAAATCAATTCCTCCTCTTAGTCCTTATTGTAGCCTCTTATATAAAGCCTTATATCCACCCAAAGTCTTGCCTCTTAGCCCATGCTTGGGGTCGGCCCCTATCCTTGCTTGGAGCCCAAGCAAGGGGCCGGCCAAGCCAAGCTTGGAGCTAGAGCTAAGGCTGGCCAAGCCTTGCTTGGTGCCCAAGCAAGGGGTTGACCAAGTAAGGAAAGGAAAGGGAATTTTAATAAAAAATTAAAATTTTGATAAAATCTTTCCTTTTATGTTTTTATCCACATGGTTTTAAAAGAGTGTTTTAAATTTTAAAATCTTTCCTTTTATAGATTTTCTGCAAAGGATTAAAAGAGAGATTAGATATCTTTCCTTATTTGTAGATATCTATAATGTCAAAAGAAATATTTTAATTTTTAAGAAAACTTTTCTTTTTTATAACCATGATATAAAAGGAGTTTTATTTTTAAAATCTTATCTTTTATAGATATCCATAAAAGGATTTAAAAGAGAGAGATTTTAATTTATAAAACATTCCTTTTATAGCTAACCACATAAGGGATGTTTTAAAAGAGAGATTTTAATTTTTGTTTAAAATCTTTCCTTGATTGTTTAAACATGTTGTGGCCGACCATATAGAGGAATAAAAGGAAGTTTTATTTTTTTATAAAACTTTCCTTTTTTGGATTCACCAAGGATTATAAAAGAGAGGTAAAAGGTGCCTTCATGAGACACAACCCTCTTCTATTATTCCTCTCTTTCATCCTTGGCGGTCGACCCTCTCTTCTTCTCCTATTCTTCTTCTTGATGGCCGCCGGCATCAACCCTTGTGGAGCTCTTGGTGGCCGGTTATTTGGAGGTGAAGAAGTAGAGAAAGAAGACATTGTTCTTTGAAATAAATATTTAATCAACTTTGTAACGTGGGTGGATTTGGATTAATAATGTTAAGCATTGTTTGCAATCCAAGTCTAGACCTCTAAGAACAGACAAGTTGAACTTAGAATCAATAATGTTAAGTTCTATTTGTAGTTCCAAGTTTAATTTCTAAAGAATACAATAGGTTGTTAAGAAAGGTTCGAGACTTGTACAAAATTTTTGTACAGGAGAACCAGTATGATATTCCGAGAAGCAACCAACAACCTTGTGCTGCAAATTTTTACACCAAACCTCTTTTCTGCCAATTTTGGTGCCGACGCCTTGTGTTACTGATTTTAGCACCGACATCCTTTTCTAGTAATTTTGGCACCGACTCCCTGTACTTCCAATTTCTACACCAACATCATTTTCTACTAGTTTTGGCACTGACTCCCTGTACTGCCGATTTCTATGCCAACATCCTTTTTTGCCTCAGATTCTTCATGTGACCACAGGTTGTCCTGACACTAATTCTTGTGGATTGTACATATGTGTATCATTATAGTTTAGTTATTCTGAGCATTATTTGTTTTATTATCATTTTTGGTCGTACAGATGCTTCATGAAAATCTGATCCGTATATGTTTGAGCAGTTTCAATAGTTCCTTGCTTCACAACCCTCTACCATGTCAGCTTTCTCTTATATAGGTTTATCATCATCTGGTATTTTAGGTATATCTTCATCCTTGTGGATTTTAGATTCTTGTGCCTCCCATCATATGTCTTCTAATTTATTATCTTTTATTTGTTTTTCTCCTAATTCATCTATATCTATTATGATTGCTGATGGTACTCCTATGTCATTAGTAGTGTTGGTTTAATTGTTACATATTGTTTATCTCTTACTGATGTTTATTATATTCTGTATCTTACTTTAAATCTTATTTTTGTTAGTCAATTATGTGAGTCTGGATACCTAGTCTCTTTTTCTTTATCTAATTATTATGTTCAAGACCAACAATCTCAGAGGCTGATTGGCTGTAGCCAAGGAGGACTCTATGTTTTGGATCAACTCAAAGTACCAGAAGTTGTAGCTTTGAGTGCGGGTTTATCATTTTTTCATTTGAGTTGTTCATCTTCTGATTTTTATTTGTGGTACTCTTATTTAGGTCATGTTCCAGTGTCTCATTTGTAGTTTTTAGCTTCTAATATTTATGATTGCAGTAGTTGTAACCTGGTCAAATTTTCTGCTATACCATTTTCTAAAAGTCTTTCTTTTTCTTCTGCTCTATTTTAATCTTATCTATTATGATGTGTGGGGACCCTCTCCAATTCCTACAAAGGGGCGGGGGGGTCAAGGTATTATGTTTCATTTATTGATGATTGCACTCGTTACTCTTGGATCTATCTTATGAAACATAGTTCTGATTATCTTACCATTTTCAATAACTTTAGAACTCTTGTGAAAACTCAATATTCTAGTGTCATAAAGTGTTTTTGTTATGATTTAGGGGTGAATACACTTTGAATTATTTTTTATATTTAATTACTTTTTATGGTACTATTCATCAAATTTCGTGTATAGATACTCCTAAATAGAATGGTGTGACTAAATGAAAATATAAACATCTTGTTGAAATATCCTATTCATTTTTATTGTTTGCAAGTGTTCCTAGTACCTTTTGGGGGGAATCAGTTCTTACTGCTCCTCACTTGATTAATAAAATTCCAACTTCACATAATTAAGGTTTGTCACCTTTTAAAAAATTGTATGGGCATGCTCCTCTCTATTCCTTTTTGCATGTTTATGGTTGTACTTGCTTCGTCCTTTATCCACATACCAAGCGTAATAAGTTAGCCTCTTGGTTTGCTATTTGTATCTTTTTGGGTTAGAGTATTAGTTAAAAAGGATATTATTGCTTTGATCCCGTTAGTCAAAAATTGTATGTCACTCATCATATTGTGTTTCTTGAGCATATTCTATTATTTTCTATTCAAGCTAGTTTGCATAATGTGATAAAGTCAGATATACTTTGCATTGATCTTTTCAATACTGACACTAAAGAAGCTTCACCCACAACTCCTATTGATAGCTAAACTAAATCTAGTACTTTTGGTTCTTGAGATATCCGCTCCACATGTTTGCAGACTTCGTAAAGCACTTTATAGTCTCAAACAAGCACCTCGTGCTTGGTTTGAGAAGTTCTCTACAGTGATTACTTCACTTGATTTTCATTCTAGTAATCATGATTCAACATTATTTGTCAGATGTAAGAGTATAGGCCATATTCTTTTGTCATTATATGTTGATGACATGATTATTACTGGTGATGATTCTGATGGAATTACTTCCTTGAAGTCTGAGTTGGCTTGTTGTTTTGCTATGAAAGACTTGGGTATACTATGATACTTTCTGGTCATTGAGGTTGCTTATTCCCTGAAAGGTTATCTTTTATCCCAATCAAAGTATATATCTGATCTGTTTCAGTGTACTCATCTTACAGATAATAAAGTCGTTGATAATCCTTGTAACACCCACTAAGCTTTTAAGATAAACTAAGAGAATGATGAATTTGCCTTAGAAAAATATTAGTAGAATGTTGAACCAAAAAGAAATAAAAAATAGGGAGTTGTCAAGGATTTAACCTGTAACACCCACTAAGCTTTTAAGATAAAATAAGAGAATGATGAATTTGCTTTAGAAAAATATTAGTAGAATGTTGAACCAAAAAGAAATAAAAAGAAATAAAATAGGGAGTTGTCAAGGATTGAACCTTAAACCTCTCATGATGTAAATGATAGGATTAATGGGTAATAACCAGTTGGGATAGGAATAATATATTGATAGCAAAGGAGGGAAACGCATGATAAGGATGAGAGTAAAAACTAGCCAAAAGAAAATAAGAAAAGAACAAGAGAAAGGCAACTTGCCTTCCTTCTTTTCTCTCCCTCTTTCTCTTCTTTGTCGTGACTTAAAGAGGGGAATTAAGGGGATTCATTCCCCCTTGTTTCATCATGAATGATGAGAACAAATCAATAAATAAAATAAAAAGAAAATGGAAAAAAAAGGGCTAAGGGAGAAGGAAAGCAAAAACCAATTTTGCTACCTCTTCCCCCTTAACATAAAAGGGAGCATGTGAAGAGAAGATTTGATTTTTCTCTCATTTCTCTCATTCTCCCCTCTCCATCACCGAGAACCTCAGCCCCCTCTCCTCCAATTTTGGCCCCCAAAACAAAGTTCCTCCGAGGATACAAAGGAGGGCTACCAAAGGAAATCAAAGGAGGAGAACAAGAAGAAGAGACCCTTTCTTCCATCACCACACTTTAGAACCACAAGAGAAAAGGATGTAAGTATCCCCTCACCTGTGGTACAAGTAGTTTTGATGTGTTTTTTGATTTTATGAGGATTTTAAAACCTAGAACAAAGTTGTGAAAAAATTCGGCCAAAGGAAGGACTTGTGATCCTAGGAATGTTTAAAATAAGCCTTGATTCATGATAATTTTTCTATGCTTTGTAAGAAGGTTTTCTCTCATATTTTTATATACATGTGATGTTGGATTAGAGATGTATCTAACCCTAGAGTTTCGGCCAAAAAAAGGTTTTATAAGGGCTAGGGAATTTATTTGTTTACCTAACTTGCACAAAACCCTCTAAATAAATGGTTAAGGACCCATTATTGTTTTCATACTTGAAGGTTACTTGGAACCAAAAGTATCCCACTCACAAGTTTCGGCCAAGGAAGGGTTTAGGGTTAGGAATGCTTTGAATTTAAACTCACCATGTTTATATGATAGAATATAGAGTTTTCTTAAAGAAGTTGCATGCTTGTATGTTGATAGAAACTCATGAACACCACTCTTAATGTTTCGGCCATGGTAAGGTGGATGGCTTAGAATATCTTAAACAGATTTTTAACATGCTCAAAACCTCCATGACAATAAGATATGAAAGTTGTTTAATGATCCCATGCTTAATTAGAGTATAGGAAAATTTGTTGCATGATATATGATAATTATGACCACAAGGGTCCTAGCTTGTTGTGGACCAAATTTATATGTATAGTTCTTTGATATTTTTGCCATAAAACTTGCTTAGGTTTTCCATACTTTAGGCCACCTAAAACCTAGTTTAAAGACTTGGAAGGTTTCGGCCAAACATATGCTATGAGATAAAGAAAGGAAAAACCTAGGAAACCTAAGACACAATTTAAATGTATGCTTATAGTGCTTGACTTTTATACATGTTATGAAATGTGTTATCACTTTCTATGCTTTTATGCCATTTGAACAAATTCTATGCTTGATGAGGTTCGGCCATGTAGGGTTTAAAGACCTAGAAACCCTAAAATTTAGACCTCATGTGTTAAAGATGCTTCTTAAGAAATTGAGATAACATGTTGTTTGTGTTCACATGCTTATATGTTTAACTATTATTCAAATGGACACCTTAAGGTCTCGGCCATGAAGGGATACATGCCCTGGAAACCCTAGAACTTACATTGAACATGCTCATGTCACTCTCCATGAAATATGAAATGTAGAAAGCTAAAAATTCACATGCTATACGTTGTTAGTGACCTAAAGTGATGCTAAGGGAAGTTTCAGCCATGACCACTTGTATGATGCCATTTATGAATTTATACATGATGTTAGAGTAAGTTCACATGCTTGTATGCTTGCTTGAAAACCTAAATGAGTACTTGTAAGTTTCGGTCAAGACCTAAATTTAAGGGCTTAAGGAATTTAGGAACTAATTCAATGGTGCTTACCATATTCCTTGAAATGAATGCTATAAATATGGTTAAGATTTCCATGCTTTATGTCCTTTAGAACCTTGTTTCACACTTGTTAAGATTTGGCCAAATGAGGTTTAAGGACTTGGAGAATTTAGAGTCCAAGTAAATCTTGTTTATAATAATTCCTATGAAAATGATATGTGAATGAATTAGGTTCTACATGCTTGGATGTTGTTTAAAACCTAAATGGGCACCTAAGAGGGTTTCGGCCATGATAAGAACCCAAAGGATTAGGAAACTTAGTACCCAAATTAATCATGTTACATTGTTCCTTATGATTGGATGAGCACATGATATACTTTTTATGCTTAGACATTTATGCTTGTGAGCTGTACAAGATGGTAATTTCTACGATATGTTATGAGTTCAAAATATGCATTTTTTATGTTATGATATGTGGGTAAATCTTGCATGCTTTGGTGATATGATATGAGATGAAAATATGCATGCTTATGTTATGATATGTGGTTGAATTATGCATGCTTTGATGCTATGCTTCGTGCTTAAAATATGCATGCTTCCATGATATGCTATGTGGTTAAATTATGCATGCTTTGATGCTGTGTTTAGTGCTTAAAATATGCATGCTTTCATGATATACTATGTGGTTAAATTATGCATGCTTGATGATATGCTTTATGCTTAAGATATGCATGTTTTTATGATCTATGTCTAAGTGATGCATATTGTTATGATATGATGTATGCCTAAGTGATGCATACCTTTATGACATGATGTATGCCTAAGTGATGCATACCTTTATGATATGATGTATGCCTAAGTGATGCATACCTTTATGACATGATGTATGCCTAAGTGATGCATACCTTTATGATATGATGTATGCCTAAGTGATGCATACTTTTATGACATGATGTATGCCTAAGTGATGCATACTTTTATGATATGATGTGTGCCTAAGTGATGCATGCTTTTATGATGTATGATATGTATAAGTATGACATGTACTTTACTTTATATGGCTTGTACCAAGGGTGGGCTCCATAAGCGCCCCGGGGTCGATGGAATAAGACTCGAGCCTCGTTAGGGATGGGCTCCTAAGTGCCCCTAGGTCGATGGAGTAAGACTCGGGCCTAGTATGTTTGCCTTGTAGGGTTCAAGACTTGCTACCTTGGACCTACATAGGTTGCGCGCAATATGTAAGTGGTACATAGCCGGGATCCCCTTTAAGTTGAGATTATGTTCAAGTATATATGTAAGAAGAAATGATTTTAAAGATCATGAGACATACACATGTTTTTTCAAAATCATATTGCATATACCTTATGATGATATATATGCCATGGTTAGATATGATTATGTTATGTTCCATGATATGTTCATGTGTATGATATGCCATGACTCCTTATGATGATATGCCATGATTAGATACGATTATGTTATGCTTCATGCTATGCTTTACGCTATGATATGCCATGACTAGTTATGATTTCTTCATGTTACATGATATGCTTAAAAGAGTATGTTAAATTATGTCATGACTAGTTGAAGTGTGCCATGTTGAGACATTCTTTGATTATACTATGATTTTCGGTTTTAGTGAGTAGGAAAGGAACTTACTGAGCCATGAGTGCTCACAGCTTACTGTCCTTGTACCACAGATAAAGGAAAAAGCTGGATGAGCTAGAGGAGCAGCAGGAGGGGCAAGGAGATGTGTGTGGCACTGGCTAGGCAACCAAATAAGAACCTGCTTTAAAAACTTTTAAAGAACTACGCTTTGGTATCATGAATTGTAGTACCTTTTGTGTGAGTTGATGTTATGTTTCTACTAATTTTGATATCATGTTATTGAGGCCATGATAGTGTAGTTCGGTTTTCATGAAAAGAAAACAAAAGAAAAGTTTTTATGAAACTAAGAAAATTATTTTAAGTCTTCCGCTGTTATTTGTACATAGAGTATCGTAGCCCCGTCCCTTAGGGTTAGCAGGGAGGGCGGGCGTTACAGAACCTTGAACCTCTCATGATGTAAATGATAGGATTAATGGGTAATAACCAGTTGGGATAGGAATAATATATTGATAGCAAAGGAGGGAAACTCATGATAAGGATGAGAGTAAAAACTAGCCAAAAGAAAATAAGAAAAGAACAAGAGAAAGGCAACTTGCCTTCCTTCTTTTCTCTCCCTCATTCTCTTCTTTGCCGTGACTTAAAGAGGGGAATTAAGGGGATTCATTCCCCCTTGTTTCATCATGAATGATCAGAACAAATAAATAAATAAAATAAAAATAAAATGAAAAAAAGGGCTAAGGGAGAAGGAAAGCAAAAACCAATTTTGCTACCTCTTCCCCCTTAACATAAAAGGGAGCATGTGATGAGAAGATTTGATTTTTCTCTCATTTCTCTCATTCTCCCCTCTCCATCACCGAGAACCTCAGCCCCCCTCTCCTCCATTTTCGGCCCCCAAAACAAAGTTCCTCCTAGGATACAAAGGAGGGCTACCAAAGGAAATCAAAGGAGGAGAACAAGAAGAAGAGACCCTTTCTTCCATCACCACACTTTAGAACCACAAGCGAAAAGGATGTAAGTATCCCCTCACCTATGTTACAAGTAGTTTTGATGTGTTTTTCGATTTTATGAGGATTTTAAAACATAGAACAAAGTTGTGAAAAATTCGGCCAAAGGAAGGACTTGTGATCCTAGGAATGTTTAAAATAAGCCTTGATTCATAATAATTTTTCTATGCTTTGTAAGAAGGTTTTCTCTCATATTTTTATATACATGTGATGTTGGATTAGAGATGTATCTAACCCTAGAGTTTCGGCCAAAAAGGTTTTATAAGGGCTAGGGAATTTATTTGTTTACCTAACTTGCATAAAATCCTCTAAATAAATGGTTAAGGACCCATTATTGTTTTCATACTTGAAGGTTACTTGGAACCAAAAGTATCCCACTCACAAGTTTCGGCCAAGGAAGGGTTTAGGGTTAGGAATACTTTGAATTTAAACTCACCATGTTTATATGATAGAATATAGTGTTTTCTTAAAGAAGTTGCATGCTTGTATGTTGATAGAAACTCATGAACACCACTCTTAATGTTTCGACCATGGTAAGGTGGATGGCTTAGAATATCTTAAACAGATTTTTTAACATGCTCAAAACCTCCATGACAATAAGATATGAAAGTTGTTTAATGCTCCCATGCTTAATTAGAGTATAGGAAAAATTTGTTGCATGATATATGATAATTATGACCACAAGGGTCCTAGCTTGTTGTGGACCAAATTTATATGTATAGTTCTTTGATATTTTTGACATAAAACTTGCTTAGGTTTTCCATACTTTAGGCCACCTAAAACCTAGTTTAAAGACTTGGAAGGTTTCGGCCAAACATATGCTATGAGATAAAGAAAGGAAAAACCTAGGAAACCTAAGACACAATTTAAATGTATGCTTATAGTGCTTGACTTTTATACATGTTATGAAATGTGTTATGACCTTCTATGCTTTTATGCCATTTGAAAAAATTCTATGCTTGATGAGGTTCAGCCATTTAGGGTTTAAAGACCTAGAAACCCTAAAATTTAGACCTCATGTGTTAAAGATGCTTCTTAAGAAATTGAGATAACATGTTGTTTGTGTTCACATGCTTATATGTTTAACTATTATTCAAATGGACACCTTAAGGTCTCGGCCATGAAGGGATACATGCCCTGGAAACCCTAGAACTTACATTGAACATGCTCATGTCACTCTCCATGAAATATGAAATGTAGAAAGCTAAAAATTCACATGCTATATGTTGTTAGTGACCTAAAGTGATGCTAAGGGAAGTTTCGTCCATGACCACTTGTATGATGCCATTTATGAATTTATACATGATGTTAGAGTAAGTTCACATGCTTGTATGCTTGCTTGAAAACCTAAATGAGTACTTGTAAGTTTCGGTCAAGTCCTAAATTTAAGGGCTTAAGGAATTTAGGAACTAATTCAATGGTGCTTACCATATTCCTTGAAATGAATGCTATAAATATGGTTAAGGTTTCCATGCTTTATGTCCTTTAGAACCTTGTTTCACACTTGTTAAGATATGGCCAAATGAGGTTTAAGGACTTGGAGAATTTAGAGTCCAAGTAAATCTTGTTTATAATAATTCCTATGAAAATGATATGTGAATGAATTAGGTTCTACATGCTTGGATGTTGTTTAAAACCTAAATGGGCACCTAAGAGGGTTTCGGCCATGATAAGAACCCAAAGGATTAGGAAGCTTAGTACCCAAATTAATCATGTTACATTGTTCCGTATGATTAGATGAGCACATGATATACTTTTTATGCTTAGACATGTATGCTTGTGAGCTGTACAAGATGGTAATTTCTACGATATGTTATGAGTTAAAAATATGCATGTTTTATGTTATGATATGTGGGTAAATCTTGCATGCTTTGGTGATATGATATGAGCTAAAATTATGCATGCTTATGTTATGATATGTGGTTGAATTATGCATGCTTTGATACTATGCTTAGTGGTTAAAATATGCATGCTTCCATGATATGCTATGTGGTTAAATTATGCATGCTTTGATGCTATGTTTAGTGCTTAAAATATGCATGCTTCCATGATATGCTATGTGGTTAAATTATGCATGCTTTGATGCTATGTTTAGTGCTTAAAATATGCATGCTTTCATGATATGCTATGTGGTTAAATTATGCATGCTTGATGATATGTTTTATGCTTAAGATATGCATGTTTTTATGATCTATGTCTAAGTGATGCATATTGTTATGATATGATGTATGCCTAAGTGATGCATACCTTTATGATATGATGTATGCCTAAGTGATGCATACCTTTATGACATGATGTATGCCTAAGTGATGCATACCTTTATGATATGATGTATGCCTAAGTGATGCATACTTTTATGACATGATGTATGCCTAAGTGATGCATACTTTTATGATATGATGTGTGCCTAAGTGATGCATGCTTTTATGATGTATGATATGTATAAGTATGACATGTACTTTACTTTATATGGCTTGTACCAAGGGTGGGCTCCATAAGCACCCCGGGGTCGATGGAATAAGACTCGGGCCTCGTTAGGGATGAGCTCCTAAGTGCCCCTAGGTCGATGGAGTTAGACTCGGGCCTAGTATGTTTGCCTTGTAGGGTTCAAGACTTTCTACCTTGGACCTACATAGGTTGCGCGCAATATGTAAGTGGTACATAGCCGGGATCCCCTTTAAGTTGAGATTATGTTCAAGTTTATATGTAAGAAGAAATGATTTTAAAGATCATGAGACATACACATGTTTTTCGGATACATGTTTTTTCAAAATCATATTGCATATACCTTATGATGATATATATGCCATGGCTAGATATGATTATGTTATGTTCCATGATATGTTCATGTGTATGATATGCCATGACTCCTTATGATGATATGCCATGATTAGATACGATTATGTTATGCTTCATGCTATGCTTTACGCTATGATATGCCATGACTAGTTATGATTTCTTCATGTTGCATGATATGCTTAAAAGTGTATGTTACATTATGTCATGACTAGTTGAAGTGATGCCATGTTGAGACATTCTTTGATTATACTATGATTTTCGATTTTAGTGAGTAGGAAAGGAACTTACTGAGCCATGAGTGCTCACAGCTTACTGTCCTTGTACCACAGATAAAGGAAAAAGCTGGATGAGCTAGAGGAGCAGCAGGAGGGGCAAGGAGATGTGTGTGGCAGTGGCTAGGCAACCAAATAAGAACCTGCTTTAAAACTTTTAAAGAACTACGCTTTGGTATCATGAATTGTAGTACCTTATGTATGACTTGATGTTATGTTTCTACTAATTTTGATATCATGTTATTGAGGCCATGATAGTGTAGTTCGGTTTTGATGAAAAGAAAACAAAAGAAAAGTTTTTATGAAACTAAGAAAATTATTTTAAGTCTTCCGCTATTATTTGTACATAGAGTATCGTAGCCCCGTCCCTTAGGGTTAGCAGGGAGGGTGGGCGTTACAGGTTGGTATCAAAGCCAAAGTTTTTGCCAGCTCACTACACACACATCAAGCCTCCGACCTGCCGCTCCAAGTAAGAATGTTTATGCTTAATTTACTTGTTATATGCTTATGCTTAGTTTCATGTTATATGACTTATGCTTTATTTTTCTTCCTTGTTATATTGCCTATGCTTTATTTTCTTTACTACATTGCTTATGCTTTATTTCCTTATGTTATATTGTTTGTCACTCTATTCCTTATTTTCCTTATGTTGTTTATGCTTTAGTTTCATGTTTTGCTTGCTTATGTTTGATGCTTTATTCCATGCTTTTAGTTATAATTTAGATTAGGATTACATATTAGTAGGTTAGGAATAATACCAGAACAAATAGATAGAAACAAAACAGTACGTTAGATTGGTTAAAAACGATAACCACTTACACTAGTCTATTTGTTATTATTTAGATAAACATGGTTAGGACACGCAATGCCCGAACCGAGGGGACAGTGACTCCACCAGACCTGACACAGGTAGTCGCAGACCTCCAGCATCAGATCGCAGAGCAACAGCAGCTGATCACTACCTTAATGGGTCAGCAAGGCAACCCGATTACCCCACCGGCAAATCAGAATACACTACCGGTTATACCTACAGCCGCGCCAGTGCCCCCGGCAGCCCCTACTCCGATGGTCCGACAAGAGGCCTATCTGATTCAGTGGCAAAGGCTTAAGCCGGAAGCATTCTCGGGAAACTGCGAACCATGGGATGCGCAAGCCTGGCTCTAGACCGTGGAAAGCATAATGGAACTACTGGACTGGCCTGAACACGAGAAGGTCAAATGCACGTCGTTCTGCCTTACCGGAGATGCCCGGATGTGGTGGGACCAAGTAAAAGCAAAAAGACAAATAAACCAGATGCAGTGGATGGATTTTGAGACAGAGTTCTTAGAAGAATTCTTCCATATGCAAGTGACCAACAAGCACTATGACGAGTTCACTGAGTTCCAGCAAGGTGATCTGTCAGTTAACGAAGCCGTCAAAAAGTTCAACCACCTAGCACGTCTGTGCCCAGAACTGATCCGTACTGAAAAAGAGAGGGTCCGGTTAATGTTAAAGATGCTCCGACCCGAGATAGCTCTGAACGTAGCCGGCGGAGTTAATAGACCGCAGACTACAGAGGAGCTAGTCAGCAGTGCCCTGATTACCGAGCACTACCAGAAAGCAATGAACGAGGGCAAGAACCAAGCACTGACCGGAGGACAAAAATCGCACAATACCAAAACCGGCTGGAAAGGAAACTCAGGTGGAAAGAGGAAACAGTGGAACAACACAAAAGGTGGTCCGGCCAATAAGCAAACCAAGTACCCTCAGTGTGCCACATGTGGAAAGATGCATTCTGTAGTATGTCTCCTAAGCACCCGAAAGTGCTACAACTGCGGAAAGGAAGGTCATTTGGCAAGAAATTGCCCTACTCAGTCTCAGGCACTACCTCCGCAGAACAACCAGAATAGGAGTACCCCTACACAGCTTCACCAGATGCATACTGCCATAGAAGGGACTTCAATCAGCCAAGGAAGATTGGAGGCCCCTCCCACTATGACCAATGCCAGAGTCTACTCTCTCGCTCAGGATGACGTGGCGAACGCCTCTGCCATCGTCTCAGGTCGGCTACCTAATTTCAATCAATATGCTAAAGTTTTACTTAATGCTGGAAACGGACCAATATGGGAATCCATCGAGGAACCGAGACGTGTTTCGTATCCTTGGGTCGAAACTATGTCCGGGCGACTTTCTACCCTCACCATAACACCGACGTTATTTGAGAGTATACTGGAAAAGCAAACCAGTGACCAAAACCTCCAGAGAATCAAACAAGAGACTTTGGAAGGGAAGAATGACGGGTTCCGTATCGCGGACAACGGGGTATTATAGCTCAGGGATCGGTTATGCATTCCAGAGGACCCAGAGTTGCGAAGGAAAATACTGGAAGAAGCTCATACAACACCTTATGTAATACACCCGGGCTCCACTAAGATGTACCAGGACCTAAAAAAGAAATTTTGGTGGTCTGGTATGAAAAGAGAAGTGGCTCAGTATGTCAGTACTTGCCTGACCTGCCAAAGGGTAAAAGCTGAACACCAGAGACCGGGCGGATTACTACAGCCTGTCCAAATTCCACAATCGAAATGGGAAGAAATCTCTATGGATTTCATTTCGTGTCTTCCCAGGACGACAAACGGATATGACGCTATATGGGTGATTGTAGACAGATTAACGAAGTCTGCACACTTTTTGGCGATCAAAATGACTTATTCAACTGAACAGCTAGCTCAGTTATATGTTAAGGAAATCATTCGGCTACATGGTGTTCCTAAGATCATTATTTCTGATAGAGACGACCGCTTTGTTTCACACTTTTGGGAGTGCGTTCAGAAGACCCTCGGCACGAAGTTGTTATTTAGTACAGCTTTCCACCCGCAGACCGATGGGCAAACTGAAAGAGTGAACCAAATATTAGAAGATATGTTAAGAGCTTGTGCCCTGGACTTCAAGGGAAGCTGGTGTCGATATCTATACCTGGCAGAATTCGCCTACAATAATAGTTACCAAGCTACTATTAAAATGGCACCTTACGAAGCTCTGTATGGGAGGAAGTGTAGATCCCCTATATGCTGGTATGAAAGTGGTGAAAAGAAGGAAATGGGGTTCCGAATGGAACTTATTGATGATACCACCCGAGCTATACAGAAGATCCGCCAACGAATAGAAACTGCTCAGAGTCGGCAGAAGAATTATGCCAATAAACGGCGCAGGTCGCTAGAATTCAACATCGGAGATTTGGTATTCCTTAAGGTATCCCCCATGAAAGGGATAATGAGGTTCGGAAAGAGGAGCAAGTTAAGCCCACGATACGTAGGACCGTACCGGATTTTAGAAAGAGTGGGCCAAGTCGCATACAGACTAGAACTACCTCCAGACATGGCAGCCATTCACAATGTGTTCCATGTATCGATGCTCAAGAAGTGTACTCCAAGCACAGATCAAGTAATTGAGCCACAGTCGGTACAGGTTCAAGAGGACCTAAGTTATGAAAGTAGACCAATTCAGATCTTGGACCGAGAAGTCAAGAGGTTAAGGAACAAAGAAATACCCTTAGTAAAGGTTCTATGGCGGAATCAACGATTTGAAGAAGCCACCTGGGAACGCGAGGACGATATGAAACAAAAGTACCCGGAGCTATTTTAAAGTTCAAGGATGAACTTTTTATGAGCTACGGGGTACTGTAACACCCACTAAGCTTTTAAGATAAACTAAGAGAATGATGAATTTGCCTTAGAAAAATATTAGTAGAATGTTGAACCAAAAAGAAATAAAAAGATATAAAAAATAGGGAGTTGTCAAGGATTGAACCTTGAACCTCGGATGATGTAAATGATAGGATTAATGGGTAATAACCAGTTGGGATAGGAATAATATGTTGGTGCAACCTTAAGTCAAGGTTGACCTGGTTGACCAGACTCGAGATGACTTGACTCGAGTTATGTTTTGATGTTTGACGAGTTATGACGATGTTTGACGTGAACAGAAAAGTTGTATCTTGATGTTTGACAAGGATACAAGCTTGGGAGATTGTGGGTGCAACTCGTGGTCAAGGTTGACCTGGTTGACCCGATGTGAGTTGACCTGACTCGGAAAAGTCCAAGCAGGGAGCTTGGCACGGGAGAAAGTCCAAGTATGGAGACTTGGCACGGAGAAGTCCAAGTATGGAAGCTTGGCACATGGGAAGACGGAGAGGGCTCGGTAGCTCGTTCTCCGGACTGTGGTCAGAGAGGGCTCGGTAGCTCGTTCTCTGGACCGGATGTGGAAAGTCCTGGTGAGTGAAGCCAGGTGAAAATCCTAGCGAGTGAAGCTAGGTGAAAGTGGAAGTCCTGGTGAGTGAAGCCAGGCATTCGGGAAAGTCCTGGTGAGTGAAGCCAGGCAGTTTGGAAGTCCTGGTGAGTGAAGCCAGGCAGATTGGAAATCCTGGTGAGTGAAGCCAGGTAAAAACCCTAGTAAGTGAAGCTAGGTGAAAGTCCTGGTGAGTGAAGCCGGGCAAGGGAAAATCCAGATGGATCAAGGGTGATCGGACATCTGGTGTTGGGAAGTCCAAGTAGATCAAGGGAGTGATCGGATACTTGGCACGAAGAGGAAAGCCCAAGTGGGTCAAAGGGATTGACCGAACACTTGGTGGAGAATTCTAGCAGGTCAAGGGAGTGACCAGATGCTAGGAATGATGAACCAACAGGTCAAGGTTGACCGGATGTTGGTGTAGAAGCTCGAGGCTGAGGAGTTTGGATCGATCGGGACCGGTCGGTGATACATCGATAGCCCGATCGGTCACCGCACCGACCGATCATCATCCAAGATATCAGAGTTATCCGATCGGTCCGGAGACCGATCGACAACGATCGAGGCGCAAAGTTCGGAGAAGAGCCTCGATCGGTCACGGACCGATCGAGAGGTTCGATCGGTCGTGGACCGATCGAGAGGTTCCTGATCGGTCCATGGACCGATCGAAGACGGAACAGAAGCGAAGCTAGGGAATGGATCGGTCCGTGGACCGATCCACATGGAGCCCGATCGGTCCACGATCGATTCAGGCACTGCCGTTGACGCATAGCGCCAGATTTCTTCTGTGTTTCTTCGTTTTCTTCGCGGGTTATAAAAGGAGGGCTGCTGCTGCGAGCCTACTTCTTCTACTTCTTCTTCTTCCTTGGATTGAAGCTTCTGCTTCTGTGCTCTGAGGTTCTGAGCTTTGTTGAGCTCGCTTCCGAAGCTTCGCCTGAGCTTCCAGTCGTCGATCAGCTGCTGCAGTTGGGTTGTGAAGTTGCTGCTTCATCGCCTCCGGTCGACAGAGAAGGCAAGCGAGTGTTGCATTCATATTGTTGTTTGTATTTGCTTTTTGCTTTCCTTGTACTCCTTTCTTGTTGTTACAAGTATTGTGGCGAGGTTTCTCCACCCACAAGGAGCATCTATTAGCCGGTTCTCCGGGGACTCATCCACCGACGGATTGATAGGCTTCGTCCACCTTACGGACACGCCGAGGAGTAGGAGTTTATCTCTGAACCTCGTTACATCGGTGTGTTTGAGGTTTGTCTTCTTTTCCTTTCGTTTCTATTCGTTTTATTTCTGTTGCGCTAACCTAATTGTAGAAAGAAACGCGAAAATTTGGGGCGGCTATTCACACCCCCCTCTCTAGCCGCGATCATCGATCCTAACAAGTGGTATCAGAGCAAGGTTGCTCTTCGTCGGATTAACACCCGAGGGAGCACAAGCTAGAGAATGGATCTACTCGGAGAAGACATCACGTTTCCACCATTCTACGAGTGCTGCGACTTCGAGTATTGGAAGGTAAGAATGAGGTATTTTCTTATGACTAACCTTGAAAATTGAAGTTGTGTGCAGGTAGGGTTTACTCATCCGGTGGATAAAGACGGAGAAGCCCTAGAGAAGAAAAAGTGGACAAAGGAGCAAATCCACCAATCCACAATCAACGATGAGGTAACGAAAATTCTTGAATTTTCATTACCTAATGACATTTTGTGTAAGGTAGGTGGTTATAACAATGCCAAGGAATTGTGGAACAACTTAGCCAAGTTCCATGAGGAGAGCTCCACTTCAAGCCATGATGAGGAGTCAAGTGAGCTAAGTAGCTCACACCTGGAAGAGAGGAATTAGAAGTTGAGGGTTACTCAACATCTAAGGAAGAAGAGGAGGAGAGCACTTCTTCAAGATTGGAGCAAGAAGAAGCATCTACCTCCGGAAGGGATGAAGGAGAGAGTCTACATTCATCCTCAACCCTAGGTAACTCAAGCACTTTAATTTCAAGCAAATTACACATAATGTGTTTTGAGTGTAGGGAGTTTGGTCACTACAAGAGTAAGTGTCCAAAGAGGATTAGAAAGTCTCCACCGACGCCAAAGGTCAAGGAAGCCGGAGTCCCGATACGCAAAGGCAAGGAGCACGTGGTGTGCTTCCAATGCAAGCGAAGGGGACACTATAGGAGTCAATGTCCGAGGGGGAGGCAACCTCACAAGAACAAGAGACCGAGCACGTCAATAGGGGGAGCAAAGGCAAACCCTAAGGTAACATTTAAAGCTCATTATTGCAATTCTAATAAGACACATGCTAGTAGTTTTATTGCAATTGCTAATAATGATAAGCATGTTAACTTAAGGAACCAATATATGTGCTTAGGTGCTAGACATGTTAGCCTAGATAAGGATAACACTAGGAAAGCCAACCCTAGGATCAACTCATCTAAGGCTAAGGAAAATCTAGGTAGAAACCCCAAGACAACTAGACATATGCCTAGGAACACCTCAAGAAAGAATGATAAATTAAAACTTGAGGTTTTAGAGAAAGAAAATCAAGTCTTGAGGTCAAGACTTGACACTCTAGAAAAGGCCCTAAAGAATTTAGAGAAGTCAACTCTAGGGTCTAAGGGTCAAATTTCAAAGCCCAAGGACAAGAAAGGTTTGGGTCACAAACCTAAGTCCCAAATGGTCAAGCCCACCTATCATAATGTTCCATTCGATTATGGAACAACACCTAGGGCTAGGAAGACCAACACCAAGGTCACAAGGGGAGTCACCCCTAGAGTTGATCTTGATGAGTCCCAAATGGCCAAGGCTTTAAAGCCTAAGAGGGTCATTAGGAGG
Source organism: Zingiber officinale (assembly GCF_018446385.1). Classification (NCBI taxonomy): domain Eukaryota; kingdom Viridiplantae; phylum Streptophyta; class Magnoliopsida; order Zingiberales; family Zingiberaceae; genus Zingiber; species Zingiber officinale. The sequence goes on along the minus strand of NC_056005.1, from coordinate 38,963,437 downwards.
GTTGCTAGGGAAGTTATTCCTAGTGAATATTTAGTGAACCCAATGAGCTCTAATAGGTATTGGGTTCCTAGGAGCATCTTCTCTACCCCATAGATGGGTTAGAGAGTATCAACTCCGATTAGAAGGGTAGTTAATCCTACTTTGAGGAAATTGACACTCAAGGAACATTTTCAAGGTTTTGTGAATCTTTGAAAATGAAATGGATTTATCATTTACTCCTTGAAGAGTAAATTGTGCCATATTTGAAAAAAAAAATCGACTTTAACCTTTATTGGCACAAGTTAGGAAAACCTAGAGAAATACCAAGTTGGGGTCTTGGTACTCTCTTAGGAATTTAAGACAATCTAGGCCTTAATTAAAAAGGTGCTATTCTTGAGGAAATATGAAATATGCCAATATTTGAGGATATACTTAATGTTAAGTGGCATAAATTAATCAAGAAAAATAGGAATGCCAACTTAGGTTTGGGCATTTTCTTGAAGCACTTTGAGCAATCTAGGTTTAGATTTTAAGTTAGCTAAGGTGTTAAGGATACTTAGATAGGTAATCTAGGTATTTTATTTGTGCTAACTTACCATGGTTGTTTGCCATATGTCATGCCATGACATCATGTTTAACTTATTATCATTCGAAATGTCATGATCGTGCTTAGGCTAATTAGATGTCATGCTTATTTTAAGTTTTATACTTTATGCCATGACATCATGAAATTGGAACATGCTTCTATTTATGACATCATTTTATGCCATGTCATCATCTCTTGCATCTATAATCAATGAAATTGATCTAAGGATAAACAACACAATTTGATATGGAGATCAAGTTATTGTTTTAGAAAATGCATGAAAACTTAGCCTAAGATAACCTAAACCCATATCTCACATCAAAATTGACTTGGATGTGTTTTATACACCTTAGATGTGTGTGAGATATTAGGATCATGAGTTAGGATCAAGGTGCATAGTTCTTGTACCTAGATGAGCCTAATTCGATATTGGGGATCATAGGGAAAGCTTTTGTACAAGTCATGTACATTTAGCCCTAAGATTATGGTCCTAAATTAAAAGGTTTAAAATCATTTTGAAATTGATTTGAAAAACCTTGATGAAGCCATTTTAGTGATAGCATTCATCATTGAGCAAATTGATACAAAGTTGACTTAACTTTGAACTATTTCAAAGTTAATGAACTTTGTATCAAGATTTGAAAATGGAAGTTATTTTCATATAAAACTATTTTTCCTTGATAGTATATGGTATGAGGAATGTATCCTCAAAATTTCACAATTTTTCGAATTTTCTGGAATTTGTTGTGAGTTTCTGAATTTCGGGAGAGAAGAGATCAGAAACCGCCTGATCTGAACTTGGATCGGTCACTGGACCGATCCAGGGAAGGCTGGATCGGTCTGGGGACCGATCCAGAGGGGTCCTGATCGGTCTGGTGACCGATCAGGCACGCTGAATTTGCTGAATTTCGACTGTGGTCTGAAATTTCAGCTGTGGGAATTGAGTTTCGGGTTTCTAAAGGTCTGAAACTCTCCAAGACATTGTTGGTGCAATGGTCAAGGGGGAGTTGACCTTTAGGGGGAGTCTTACCTAATTGTCAAGGGGGAGTTGACTTTTAGGGGGAGTTTTTACTTCTTAAGACTTTTGAGGTTTAGTGATAAGGAATTGTCACTAAGTTGAGTGTTGAGTTTAGTATCAAGGGGGAAATTAAGGGTTTCAATGAAAGGTATGGGACTTTCATTGGGAAGGAACTCTTGACCTTGATTCCCTCTTTTTGATGTGTGTCAAAAAGGGGGAGAGATGTCCCAAGGGGGAGAATGGGAGAATGTTTTGGAAAACCTAAGTTAGGTTATCGGGTTAACCTAACTTGTTTATGGGTTTTGTCAAACATCAAAAAGGGGGAGATTGTTGGTGCAACCTTAGGTCAAGGTTGACCTGGTTGACCAGACTCGAGATGACTTGACTCGAGTTATGTTTTGATGTTTGACGAGTTATGACGATGTTTGACGTGAACAGAAAAGTTGTATCTTGATGTTTGACAAGGATACAAGCTTGGGAGATTGTGGGTGCAACTCGTGGTCAAGGTTGACCTGGTTGACCCGAGGTGAGTTGACCTGACTCGGAAAAGTCCAAGCAGGGAGCTTGGCACGGGAGAAAGTCCAAGTATGGAGACTTGGCACGGAGAAGTCCAAGTATGGAAGCTTGGCACATGGGAAGACGGAGAGGGCTCGGTAGCTCGTTCTCCGGACTGTGGTCAGAGAGGGCTCGGTAGCTCGTTCTCTGGACCGGATGTGGAAAGTCCTGGTGAGTGAAGCCAGGTGAAAATCCTAGCGAGTGAAGCTAGGTGAAAGTGGAAGTCCTGGTGAGTGAAGCCAGACATTCGGAAAGTCCTGGTGAGTGGAGCCAGGCAGTTTGGAAGTCCTGGTGAGTGAAGCCAGGCAGATTGGAAATCCTGGTGAGTGAAGCCAGGTAAAAACCCTAGTAAGTGAAGCTAGGTGAAAGTCCTGGTGAGTGAAGCCGGGCAAGGGAAAATCCAGATGGATCAAGGGTGATCGGACATCTAGTGTTGGGAAGTCCAAGTAGATCAAGGGAGTGATCGGATACTTGGCACGAAGAGGAAAGCCCAAGTGGGTCAAAGGGATTGACCGAACACTTGGTGGAGAATTCTAGCAGGTCAAGGGAGTGACCAGATGCTAGGAATGATGAACCAATAGGTCAAGGTTGACCGGATGTTGGTGTAGAAGCCTGAGGGTGGGGAGTTTGATCGATGCGGGACCGATCCTGGTACTCGATAGCCCGATCGGTCACCGGACGATCGAATCATCCATAGCCTCATCAGGTTATCTGATCGGCGAGACCGATCGGACAACGATCGAGGCGCAGAAGTTCGAGAAGAGCGGCTGATCGGTCTACGGACCGATCAGAGAGTTCCTGATCGGTCGGCCGATCAGGAGGTTCAGATCGGTCCATGGACCGATCAGAGAAACAAAAGCGAAGGCTAGGGAATGGATCGGTCGTGGACCTATCCACATGGAGCCTGATCGGTCCACGGACGATTCAGGCACTAGCCGCGACGCAACGGCCAGATTTCTTCCGTTTCTTCGTTTCTTGGGGTTATAAAGGAGGGCTCGCTGCGAGCCTACTTCTTCTACTTCTTCTTCTTCTTCTTGCTTCTCCCTGCTCGAGCTTTGTTGAGCTCGCTCAAGCTTCGCGTGAGCTTCCGTCGTCCGATCAGCTGCTATTGTGAAGTTGCTCCTTCATCGCCTCCGGTCGACAGAGAAGGCAAGCGAGTGTTGCATTCATATTGTTGTTTGTATTTGCTTTTTGCTTTCCTTGTACTCCTTTCTTGTTGTTACAAGTATTGTGGCGAGGTTTCTCCACCCACAAGGAGCATCTATTAGCCGGTTCTCCGGGAACACATCCACCGACGGATTGATAGGCTTCGTCCACCTTACAGACACGCCGAGGAGTAGGAGTTTATCTCCGAACCTCGTTACATCGGTGTGTTTGAGGTTTGTCTTCTTTTCCTTTCGTTTCTATTCGTTTTATTTCTGCTGGCTAACCTAATTGTAGAAAGAAACGCGAAAATTTGGGGCGGCTATTCACACCCCCCTCTCTAGCCGCGATCATCGATCCTAACATAATATATTGATAGAAAAGGAGAGAAACTCATGATAAGGATGAGAGTAAAAGCTAGCCAAAAGAAAACAAGAAAAGAACAAGAGAAAGGCAACTTGCCTTCCTTCTTTTCTCTCCCTCTTTCTATTCTTTGCCGTGACTTAAAGATGGGAATTAAGGGGATTCATTCCCCCTTGTTTCATCATGAATGATGAGAACAAATAAATAAATAAAATAAAAAGAAAATGAAAAAAAAGGGCTAAGGGAGAAGGAAAGCAAAAACCAATTTTGCTACCTCTTCCCCCTTAACATAAAAGGGAGCATGTGAAGAGAAGATTTGATTTTTCTCTCATTTCTCTCATTCTTCCCTCTCCATCACCGAGAACCTCAGCCCCCCTCTCCTCCATTTTCGGCCCTCAAAACAAAGTTCCTCCTAGGATACAAAGGAGGGCTACCAAAGGAAATCAAAGGAGGAGAACAAGAAGAAGAGACCCTTTCTTCCATCACCACACTTTAGAACCACAAGCGAAACGGATGTAAGTATCCCCTCACCTGTGGTACAAGTAGTTTTGATGTGTTTTTGGATTTTATGAGGATTTTAAAACCTAGAACAAAGTTGTGAAAAATTCGGCCAAAGGAAGGACTTGTGATCCTAGGAATGTTTAAAATAAGCCTTGATTCATGATAATTTTTCTATGCTTTGTAAGAAGGTTTTCTCTCATATTTTTATATACATGTGATGTTGGATTAGAGATGTATCTAACCCTAGAGTTTCGGCCAAAAAGGTTTTATAAGGGCTAGGGAATTTATTTGTTTACCTAACTTTCACAAAACCCTCTAAATAAATGGTTAAGGACCCATTATTGTTTTCATACTTGAAGGTTACTTGGAACCAAAAGTATCCCACTCACAAGTTTCGGCCAAGGAAGGGTTTAGGGTTAGGAATACTTTGAATTTAAACTCACCATGTTTATATGATAGAATATACAGTTTTCTTAAAGAAGTTGCATGCTTGTATGTTGATAGAAACTCATGAACACCACTCTTAATGTTTCGGCCATGGTAAGGTGGATGGCTTAGAATATCTTAAACATATTTTTTAACATGCTCAAAACCTCCATGAAAATAAGATATGAAAGTTGTTTAATGCTCCCATGCTTAATTAGAGTATAGGAAAAATTTGTTGCATGATATATGATAATTATGACCACAAGGGTCCTAGCTTGTTGTGGACCAAATTTATATGTATAGTTCTTTGATATTTTTGCCATAAAACTTGCTTAGGTTTTCCATACTTTAGGCCACCTAAAACCTAGTTTAAAGACTTGGAAGGTTTCGGCCAAACATATGCTATGAGATAAAGAAAGGAAAAACCTAGGAAACCTAAGACACAATTTAAATGTATGCTTATAGTGCTTGACTTTTATACATGTTATGAAATGTGTTATGACCTTCTATGCTTTTATGCCATTTGAACAAATTCTATGCTTGATGAGGTTCGGCCATGTAGGGTTTAAAGACCTAGAAACTCTAAAATTTAGACCTCATGTGTTAAAGATGCTTCTTAAGAAATTGAGATAACATGTTGTTTGTGTTCACATGCTTATATATTTAACCATTATTCAAATGGACACCTTAAGGTCTCGGCCATGAAGGGATACATGCCCTGGAAACCCTATAACTTACATTGAACATGCTCATGTCACTCTCCATGAAATATGAAATGTAGAAAGCTAAAAATTCACATGCTATATGTTGTTAGTGACCTAAAGTGATGCTAAGGGAAGTTTCGGCCATGACCACTTGTATGATGCCATTTATGAATTTATACATGTTGTTAGAGTAAGTTCACATGCTTGTATGCTAGCTTGAAAACCAAAATGAGTACTTGTAAGTTTCGGTCAAGACCTAAATTTAAGGGCTTAAGGAATTTAGGAACTAATTCAATGGTGCTTACCATATTCGTTGAAATGAATACTATAAATATGGTTAAGGTTTCCATGCTTTATGTCCTTTAGAACCTTGTTTCACACTTGTTAAGATTCGGCCAAATGAGGTTTAAGGACTTGGAGAATTTAGAGTCCAAGTAAATCTTGTTTATAATAATTCCTATGAAAATGATATGTGAATGAATTAGGTTCTACATGCTTGGATGTTGTTTAAAACCTAAATGGGCACCTAAGAGGGTTTCGGCCATGATAAGAACCCAAAGGATTAGGAAGCTTAGTACCCAAATTAATCATGTTACATTGTTCCGTATGATTGGATGAGCACATGATATACTTTTTATGCTTAGACATGTATGCTTGTGAGCTGTACAAGATGGTAATTTCTACGATATGTTATGAGTTAAAAATATGCATGTTTTATGTTATGATATGTGGGTAAATCTTGCATGCTTTGGTGATATGATATGAGCTAAAATTATGCATGCTTATGTTATGATATGTGGTTGAATTATGCATGCTTTGATACTATGCTTAGTGGTTAAAATATGCATGCTTCCATGATATGCTATGTGGTTAAATTATGCATGCTTTGATGCTATGTTTAGTGCTTAAAATATGCATGCTTCCATGATATGCTATGTGGTTAAATTATGCATGCTTTGATGCTATGTTTAGTGCTTAAAATATGCATGCTTTCATGATATGCTATGTGGTTAAATTATGCATGCTTGATGATATGCTTTATGCTTAAGATATGCATGTTTTTATGATCTATGTCTAAGTGATGCATATTGTTATGATATGATGTATGCCTAAGTGATGCATACCTTTATGACATGATGTATGCCTATGTGATGCATATTGTTATGATATGATGTATGCCTAAGTGATGCATACCTTTATGACATGATGTATGCCTAAGTGATGCATACCTTTATGATATGATGTATGACTAAGTGATGCATACTTTTATGACATGATGTATGCCTAAGTGATGCATACTTTTATGATATGATGTGTGCCTAAGTGATGCATGCTTTTATGATGTATGATATGTATAAGTATGACATGTACTTTACTTTATATGGCTTGTACCAAGGGTGGGCTCCATAAGCGCCCCGGGGTCGATGGAATAAGACTCGGGCCTCGTTAGGGATGGGCTCCTAAGTGCCCCTAGGTCGATGGAGTTAGACTCAGGCCTAGTATGTTTGCCTTGTAGGGTTCAAGACTTGCTACCTTGGACCTACATAGGTTGCGCGCAATATGTAAGTGGTACATAGCCGGGATCCCCTTTAAGTTGAGATTATGTTCAAGTTTATATGTAAGAAGAAATGGTTTTAAAGATCATGAGACATACACATGTTTTTCGGATACATGTTTTTTCAAAATCATATTGCATATACCTTATGATGATATATATGCCATGGCTAGATATGATTATGTTATGTTCCATGATATGTTCATGTGTATGATATGCCATGACTCCTTATGATGATATGCCATGATTAGATACGATTATGTTATGCTTCATGCTATGCTTTACGCTATGATATGCCATGACTAGTTATGATTTCTTCATGTTGCATGATATGCTTAAAAGTGTATGTTACATTATGTCATGACTAGTTGAAGTGATGCCATGTTGAGACATTCTTTGATTATACTATGATTTTCGATTTTAGTGAGTAGGAAAGGAACTTACTGAGCCATGAGTGCTCACAGCTTACTGTCCTTGTACCACAGATAAAGGAAAAAGCTGGATGAGCTAGAGGAGCAGCAGGAGGGGCAAGGAGATGTGTGTGGCAGTGGCTAGGCAACCAAATAAGAACCTGCTTTAAAACTTTTAAAGAACTACGCTTTGGTATCATGAATTGTAGTACCTTATGTATGACTTGATGTTATGTTTCTACTAATTTTGATATCATGTTATTGAGGCCATGATAGTGTAGTTCGGTTTTTATGAAAAGAAAACAAAAGAAAAGTTTTTATGAAACTAAGAAAATTATTTTAAGTCTTCCGCTGTTATTTGTACATAGAGTATCGTAGCCCCGTCCCTTAGGGTTAGCAGGGAGGGCGGGCGTTACAATCCTATTGAGACTAATGCTCAATATTCTTCATTTGATGATCCACATTTGCCAAATCCTAGTTTGTGTAGAACTATTGTTGGAAGCTTAGTTTATCTCATCGTGACTCATCCATATATTATGTATACTATTCATATGGTCAGTCAATTTATCACTGCACCAACTACATTTCATTGGACTGCTGTTCTTTATATTCTCAGGTATCTTTGATGCACTTAATTTTAAAGCCTTTTATTTCCTTCTACTTCATCTATGGAGCTACGTGCATACTCTGATGATGATTGGGCTGGTGATTCTATGAATCACAAATCTACCACTGAATTTTACATTTTTCTTGGTGATTCCCTCATTTCTTGAAAGAGTAAGAAACATGATGCTATTTCTAGTTCTTCCCCATAAACTAAGTTTGGTTGCTTTGGTTGCTTGCGGATATGGGTATCTCTCTTCATCAACCTACTCCATTATATTGTGATGATTAGAGTACTATTCAAATTACATGTAATTCAATTTTTCATGAGTGGACAAAACATATTGAAATTGATCATTACATTACTTATCATCATCTTCAGATTGACACCATCACATTACTTTTTGTTCCTTCAAATCTACAGATTGCTGATATGTTTACCAAAGCACATTTCACTTCACATTTTGTTTCTTATCTGACAAACTCTCAATGATTCTAGCTGTAGTATCATGAGTTTGAGGGGGATGTTAGATAATATATATTTATTTGTTTATAGAGTTTAGGACAATTTAGTCTTTTTTTGTTTTATATTTAGGCTTTATGGTTTCTAAAATAACTATATAAGACTTTATACTCTGTATTTCTAAAGAGTAATTTTAAATTCAATAATATAGGTATTTTTTTTCTTTTCTTAATTTCTACCAATTATACTCTTGAACCTTGTACGTATATTTTGATGTCTCAGCTCAATTTAATTTATAAGTTGTATATCTAATCACCATTATGATGCATTTTCTCTCCTCTTTGTGAAAACCAATATATATATATATATATATATATATATATATTGATCGTATTTAAATCCAACGAGATAAAGTGCTAGTATTCTGGTGGATGAAGATGGTGAAGAAGATGAATCCCAAGGATCTAAAGAAGCTCTGATGCGGTGGATCTCCGGTGAAACTCCTAGGGATGATGAGGAAGGCTGATGAAGAAGATCTTGGTGTTGTGGATCTGAAGAATGAAACCTCTGACGAAGTAGATTTGAAGAAGATGAAGTCTGATGAAGTGGGTCTGGCGAAGAAGAACTCCGACGAAGCAGATTTGCTGAGAGAACCTCGCCTGCGCACCACAAGATCCGCCAACAAAGTATTAGTGACCTAAGGCCGGGGTGGGAATCCCTGGCTAGGCCCTTCGATGCTCAAGTCAGTTCTCTTGGTGGAAGATGAAGAAAAAGAAAGAAGAATAGTAAAACTGAAGTGGAATTAGGGTTTGAGTGATGATGTTCCTGTTGCCTTACCAGCGGAGAGGATTCCCCTTTTTATATCACCTCATATAACCTCCGCAATAATGAGGTGGACCCCGATTCATTAGAGTTTGTTAGGAGATGATGTCATCTGTATAATAGTTCAAGGAATCTTTTTTGTACCCCAGATGTACTTTCTTTGTCATTTAGTTCACCTGTAGAAGTCTCTAGAAAATATTTCCCGCCAAATGAAACAGACTGTCATGTGATCACATATTGTTCACATATCATTAAAATAGCAGATGTATTTGTATATTGAGAATATTTTCTGTTAAGATAATCTTGGTCAAGTATATTTAAAGGGTGTGATAAGGTTGTTTATGCCCGACCGGATTTCGCCAGGTCGATCTTATACTAATAGCCTTAGAAAAGTGTGCGTATATATGCCGGCTCGGAATTCTATTACCGAGCTTATTATGCCTATGCTTGACCGGATATTTCCAAGATGAGCCCATTCTGACAACCTTAGTTTATATGTTTGCTAGCTTACCCGAGATTATATTACTGAGTGAGTTATGTTCATGCTCGACCGGGATTCTACTACCGAGTGTGTCATATTTATATTGTGTTTTATGCCCGATCGAGCTTTGCCTATCGAATCACGTTGAGCCTTATGATATGCAATCGGTCTTTGCTTGGCCGGCTATAGAGATAGCTTAGAAATGCATACCTTTAAGCTCGGTCGGGCTTTGCCTGGTGAGCGTTCCTAGGTTCATTGGCATTCTATTGCTTTAGTTTAACCAACACTTTATGCCCAGTCGGACCTTGACTGTCGAACGTATCTGAATGCGCTAATCCTTTGTCTATTTCTTAGTTTAGTCGAGCTTGAATTCTCGATCGAGCCTATATTCTCAGTCAGGATTTCATGATCGACTGAGGCTTTCCTGCCGAGCGTGCGCGTGTTAATATTTTGCCTATTTCAGTTCGTCCAGTACTCCATGCTCGGTTGAGCTTTGCCTGCCGAGCATATCTACATGTGTCATGCCTTTAGTAAATTTTAGTCCGTCCGATCCTACATTCTCGACCGGGATTTACTTACCGAGCGTATTTATCTCACCCGAGCCTCCCTACTTCTTCTTTCTTCCACTTATATCCCCTTTTGTTAGTTAGAGCCCTAGAGTCAATCATATGATGATTATTGTATGGACTCGATGTATCATATTCCTATATACTTATAAAGGCATTTCTTTATGGTTATTATACTTACTTGTATTGGTGCCAAATAACTAAGTATAATAGCGTCCTTGAGTAGAAGGTTCTTATCTATATCAATCGATGGGTTGAATTGATAGTGAGATGATATAGAAAACACTACAATTAATCATTCCTAGTCAATTATTAACATTCAGGGACAATGTTAATATGATGAGACTAGCATGTAGGTCAACTCGATGACTTGATCTCACAAGTCATGAATATAGAGATATCAGGTTGACACATGGGTATGCATTGGAGAATGTATACTGAATGACCCGCCATGAGAAAGTATCATGGATTGTTATATGAGTGTCATATACTTTCTCATGTGACTATTAGTATGACAATGAGTCCTTGGACCTGAAATCACCATGGTTCCCTAGATAAAGAGTTGCATGCTTTAGCTTCGTCAAACGTCACCTGTAACAGGGTAGACTATAAAGGCGATTACGGGGTGTGTAACAAATTATGCGGAGGGATGCGAGTATGTATATGGAATCTATCCCTCCTATATAACGGGAGTGACATCATGATTCTTGATAGAGTGAGACCATGAAGTGCATGACCATGCCCAAATGAGTCAATATGAGATATTGAGCTCATTTGTTTAGAGTGAGTCTACTTGGAGTTCAAGATATAGATTGATTAGAGGATGACACGGTCTATGTCTCAATTGATCAATCTAGATGTCTAGGATAGAAGGACATTATCATATATTGTGAGAGTCATAATTAGTAGTCGCAAAGGTGATGTTGGATCTCAACATTCTTGTAACTTGGGTAGTAATGATGTGTTGCTAGATACCGCTCATTACTTATGTTTCTAAACGAGTTTAGGAGCATTGCCAACATTTCAAGAACCTATAGGGTCACACACAATGGGCAATTAGATGGAGAATGGGTTCATATGATGAACCAAAAGGATTAGGTTCATATGATGAACCAAATTGGATTAAGAGTAATCCAAATTAGACTAATTGAGTTGGACTCAATTTGATTCATGTGTTGAATGAGTCTAATTTAGATTATGGCTCATTGAATCAATTTAATTCAATGAATAGAGATTTATTAAATCAAATTGACTTGAATCAATGGTTAGATTTGATCAACCATGGGAGATAAATGAGTCAAGTTTGACTTGACTTGAGAGGGAAGATGAAGGGTCAAGTTTGACTTGACCAAATGCCACCTCATTTGTGACTTGTCATGGGCCGACCAATGATGGTGTTCCACATCATCAAGGCCACATCATTGTGTGCCACCTCATGAGGAAGACCAAGAGCCATGACTCTTGGTATTACATGGAGGTTTAAAACAATAAGTGGCCGACCACTTGATGATGGAGTTATGCAATTGTGTGCATTAAGCATTTTTGTGTGCTAATTGAAGTCATCTTCTTCCTCCTCTCTTCCCTACTCTCCCTTTCCTCCTCCATTGCCGAGCCACCCAAGAGTTCTAGCACATTCTAAGTGGTTCTTCTCCACCTTTTGTCCGTGTGGATACTTGTAGAGGAGTGTTCACTTGACACCCTACGAGATCCGACAACTTTTGCACGAGCAGGATAAGCGAAGGGCTTCTCTACAAAGGTATACTCTCTTTTCATGTAGATCTAAGGTAGATCTAGTGTAGAAACATGTACATGATTTAATTTAAATATATCTTCGCATGGATCTGTGGCTAGCTTCGGGATTTCCGCAACGCAAAAAGTGGTTTTTGAGGACCGAAATGCTAACAGTGGTATATGAGCCACGTGCGAAGCATGTACTTGTTTGTATTTTGTTTTTATGAATAGATTTCAGATCTGTAAGTTTACTATTTTTATGGATTTTGTGAGTATTTTTCTCATAGAGGCGATGCAACAAGTGTTTGGATGCTTGTAGGCTTCAACTACCGAGAAAAACCTTCCGAAACGGCAAGGTCTCGCCCAAATTATTTTGGGACAGCAGCTTAAGGTGCTATTAGATCAAGATGGGACACTCGCGATATTCATTTCGTGAGTAGGGGAGTTGCCCCTAACCCTGCAAGGGGCATTGCCCCACGATCGCGCCCGAAAATCGCTAATCGGGTCCGCCGGGAAGTTGTAACTATTAAAATTCATAAAAACAGTAGTAAAATTATAGAAATTTATGTAGAATACATAATTTAGAATTATGTATGATATTGTGATGATCATGGCCCAAAAACCCCAATTTGATTGGACAAAAATTGTGTTGTAATTCATAATATGGCCTGCGCGCCATTTTTGTGTTGTGCGTGTTGTATGTGATTTGCGACCTGCGCGTCGTGCCTCCTTTATTTATATTACTGTTGTAAAATAGTTTTAAACTCGAATGTAACTTGAGTTTCAATTTTGTAATGTACAATTGAAGATGGAGTTACAAGAAGGAAGCCGATAACACAAGGCGATCAAAAGAGATGCTTGAAGAAGCTGTTGACCTTAGATTGACCATCCGATCTTCTCATTGGCTTGAGAAGATCGTAGTAGGGCCATGACCTCGTCACAATATATGTATATATCTTGATATATTTGCTTGTGTGTATGTGATGCATGCTAGTGTAGGGTAATTAGTGCCTTGATGCGTATATGATACACATTAACGATTAGATTAGATTTTAATCAAATCAACTTGAGATGCCTACCAAGTTTTGATACCCATCACTACCTCGATCATTTGTTGTTGTTGAATCTGCCAAAGTAGAGCAACACATATTATCTTGGTAGGGTGCGGAGGGACAATCTTGGTCACGCCTATCAAAGCTTGGGTGAGTACAAACTCAATTAGATTGAGTATAACTAGTTAACTCAATTTGATCGGGTATAACTATAGGTATTTTTCCAACGGTTGGAAGATAGGATACAAATCACATTTAAACTTAATCTTGGGTGATTTAGCCAAAGCTAACTCAAGGGTTTTTATAAATGAGGATTTTGATGCTATAAACAAGAGTTGCATAGAGATGTAATTGATAATTCGTTATCTACCGATCATACTAAGTCTTGGGCGATTTATCCAAAGCTAACTCAAGTCATAGTATGATGTGGATCTTGTCCCACAAAAATTATAGCTAATTGGTATGAATCTAGTAGTGTGGTTTGACCACATCCATGACTTGATTCTACAAAAACTCTATAATTCAGTGGGAGCATCATTTAGTTAAAGGCATAATTAAATGATAAATGGAATATGATATTTACTTTCTGCATTATTTCTATTGTAGATTGCCATGTCGACAAACACGAACACCTTCTCCCTGCGTTCTCTCATTGACAAGGACAAGCTTAATGGAGCTAACTTCCTAGACTGGTACAGGAATCAGAGAATCATTCTCATACAAGAAAGAAAATTGTACATCCTGGAGCAGCCCATTCCTGAGGCACCTCCTGCCACTGCCACGCAAGCTGACCGAGATGCTTATAAGAAGCATCAAGATGATTCATTAGATGTGTCATGCCTCATGCTCGCGACTATGAACTCTGAGCTTCAGAAGCAACACGAGTTGATGTCTGCTTATGATATGGTTGAACATCTTCGTCAACTATATCAAAGACAAGCGAGGCATGAGAGATTCGAGATCTCCAAGGCACTATTTCAATGCAAGATGGGACTCCCGTAGGTCCATATATGCTCAAGATGATTGGGTACATAGAGAACCTACAGAGGTTGGGATTCCCACTTGGCCAAGAGCTGGCCACTGACTTGATCTTACAATCCTTGATAGAGAACTACAGTCAATTTGTCATGAATTACAACATGAACGAAATTGACAAGCCATGCCTGAGCTGCTTAGCATGTTGCGAACTGCTGAGCTCAACCTTAAGAGGGTAAAGCCCAACTCCATTTTGATGATGTAAAAGCTATAAGGCAAGGGCAAGCCTAAAGGTAAGGGAAAGTCCCAAGCTAAGGGCAAAGACAAGATAATGAAACCTAAAGGATGGGTTGCCAAGGATGCTACCTGCTTCCATTGCGGTCAGACCGGGCACTGGAAGACGAACTACAAAGTATATCTGGAAGATCTTAAGAAGAAGAGAAGTGAGACTTCTACTTCAGGTATATATGTTATAGAAGTCAATCTATCTATTTCTGCATCGTGGGTATTGGATGCCAGATGTGCTTCTCACATTTGTACTAATGTGCAGGCGTTGAGAAATAGCAGGGCATTGACGAAGGACGAGGTGGACCTACGAGTAGGCAATGGAGCACGGGTTGCTGTAGGAACTTATTTTCTATTTCTGCTCTCTGGGCTTGTACTAGAATTAGATGAATGTTGTTATGTGCCTTCTCTTACAAAGAACGTCATTTCAGTCTCTTGTTTGGACAAAAAAGGCTTTTCTTTTGTAATAAAGAACAAATGTTGTTCCGTTTACTTAAATGATATGTTCTATTGTAGTGCACCTCTGATGAACGGACTATACATTCTAGACTTAGAGAACCCCATCTATAACATAAGTACCAAAAGGTTCAAGTCAAATAAAATGAACCAAACATATCTTTGGCATTGTCGCTTAGATCATATAAATGAGAAACGCTTATCTCAGCTCCATAAAGATGGTTTACTGGACTCATTTGATTTTGAATTATATGAGACATGCGAGTCATGCCTACTGGGCAAGATGACCAAGACTCCCTTTAGTGGACACAGCGAAAGAGCGACTGACTTGTTAGGACTTATACATAGTGATGTATGTGACCCCTTCAATGTCACTGCCAGAGGTGGTTATATGTACTTCATTACATTTACTGATGACTTCAGTAGATATGGTTATGTGTATCTAATGACACATAAGTCACAATCCTTTGAAAAGTTCAAAGAATTCAAGAATGAAGTACAAAACCAGCTAGGCAAGAGTATTAAGATACTTCGATAAGATCGAGGTGGTGAATACCTTAGCCATGAGTTTTGTGACTATTAAGCTGAGTGTGGGATCCTATCCCAACTCACTCCTCCTAGAACACCACAGTGGAATGGTGTATCCGAAAGGAGGAATCGTACCCTACTAGATATGGTATAGTCTATGATGAGTCACACAGATCTTCCTATATCTTTTTGGGGATATGCTCTAGACACAGCAACCTTCACACTTAACCGTGTTCTATCCAAAGCTGTGATAAAGACACTGTTGGTTAGTCCTAAGAAAATCATACCGGTTCCACTGTACAAAATTTTTTTGTACAAGTGTCGAAACTTTCCTTAAATAACCTATTGTGTTCTTTAGAAGTTAAATTAGGAATCGCAGACGGAACTTAACATCATTGATTCCAAATTTAACTTATCTGTTCTTAATGGTTTAGATTTGAATCGCAAGCGGAACTTAACACTATTGATTCAAATTTACCTAAGTTATTAATTCCATAAATATTAATTTCCAAAATTGGCTTCCAGGACTGCATGGCGAGGCACATGGCCTTCTTGGATATGGGAGCAACCACCACCGCTTAGGCAAAGCCTTTTAAGGAAAGCTAATATTTATTTCCTTAAATAACTCTAGGTTAACCAAAAAGAACAATCGAATCACAAATTCGAAAAAGAAGAAAACACAAACTCGAAAAAATTATTTCAAAAACTCTAGAATCATATGCCTCTTGTGTTTGGTATTTTCATAAATAACTATACAAAGAAAAATTAGTATGATGCGGAAAATAATTACTAGTTATACCTTTCATTGTAAGCAAAATAAGCTCTTGATCTTCTACAGTATTCCTCTTCTTATCTCAGACATTGTGTGGGCAACGATCTTCCGAGACGAGAACCACCAAGCTCCTTTTTCTTCAAGCTAGATTCGGCCACCAAGAATTCTCCATGAGAAGTAGAGGTCTGGCCACCACCACCAAGCTCCAAGGGATGCAAGAAACAAAAACCTCCTTTCTCTCCTTCTTCTCCTAGCTTGAACCGACCACCATCAAGAGCTCCAAGAGGGAATACAACCAGCCACTAGAGAAGAAGAGAAGAGGAGAGGGAGAACCTCTAAGGGCTGGCCACACCAAGGAGAAAAAGAGAGGAAGAAAAGAATAGAGTTGTTTTCCATGAAGACACCTCTACCCCCTCTTTTATATTCCTTGGTATTGGAAAATAAGGAAATTTTAATAAAAACTTCCTTAATTCCTTTGCCATGAAAAAGAAAAA
The DNA here is from genome assembly GCF_018446385.1 of Zingiber officinale. Taxonomy (NCBI): domain Eukaryota; kingdom Viridiplantae; phylum Streptophyta; class Magnoliopsida; order Zingiberales; family Zingiberaceae; genus Zingiber; species Zingiber officinale. Next base: position 38,946,969 of record NC_056005.1, on the reverse strand, counting down.
ATTATTTAATTAAAAATAATTTTCTTTTCTTAATATCAATGGCCGACCACTTATTTCTCCAATACAAGGAGAGTTTTAATTAAAACAAAAATTAAAACTTCCTAATTTGTTTCCGAAAATTTATAAAAAATTTCTCCAATAATTTTTCCCTTCATGGTGGGTTATAAAAAGGAAATTTTATAAATTAAAATCTTTCTTTTAAACATGTGGATAATTTCCAAAAGGGAAAGTTATCTCTAAAAATTAAAATCTCTTTTCAATCTACAAATAAGGAAAGATATCAAATCTTTTCTTAATCTTTTGTAGAAACTAATAAAAGAGAATATTTAATTTTTAAAACTCTCTTTTAAATTATGATCATGGTTAAAAGGGAAAGTTTTCTCAAAATTAAAATCTCCTTTCAATCTACAAATAAGGAAAGAATTCAAATCTTTTCTTAATCTTTTGTAGAAAGCTATAAAAGGAAAATTTTTAATTTTAAACTCTCTTTTAAAACCATGATATCCACATAAGAAATAAAAAAAAATCTTTTTAATATTCTAGTGGCCGGCAACCTAAGCTTGGGACCCAAGCTTTGGCCGACCACCAACTTGACTCATCCACTTGGTCTTGGCCGGCCTTAGCTTGGGTTCCAAGCTAGCTTGGCTGACCCCATTAGGATGGATAAGAAGGTGGGTATGTGGTGGGTATAAATCTCTATATACAAGAGGCTACGATAGGGACCGAGAGGAGGAATTGGTTTTGGTCTCCCGATGAAATTAAGCATCCCGTGTTCGCCCCGAACACATAACTTAATTTCATCAATAATAATTCATTCCACTAAAGAACTATTATTGAACTACCGCACCAATCCCAAATTACATTTTGGGCTCCTTCTTATTATGAGTGTGTTAATCTCCCTGTGTTTAAGATATCGAATGTCCACTAATTAAATGAGTTACTGACAACTCACTTAATTAATATTTTAGTCCAAGAGTAGTACCACTCAACCTTATCATCATGTCGGACTAAGTCCACCTGCAGGGTTTAACATGACAATCCTTATGAGCTCCTCTTGGGGACATTATCAACCTAGATCACTAGGACACAGTTTCCTTCTATAATCAACAACACACACTATAAGTGATATCATTTCTCAACTTATTGGGCTTATTGATTTATCGAACTAAATCTCACCCATTGATAAATTAAAGAAATAAATATCAAATATATGTGCTTGTTATTATATTAGGATTAAGAGCACACACTTCCATAATAACTGAGGTCTTTATTCTTTTATAAAGTCAATATAAAAAGAAACGACCTCTAATGGTCCTACTCAATACACTCTAAGTGTACTAGTGTAATTATATAGTTAAGATAAACTAATACCTAATTACACTACGACCTTCCAATGGTTTGTCCCTTTCCATCTTGGTCGTGAGCAACTTGTTTATAATTTATAAAGAACTGATAACATGATCTTCTGTGTGTGACACTACACACCATGTTATCTACAATATAAATTAATTGAACAACTACATTTATCATAAATGTAGATATTTGACCAATGTGATTCTTATTTCTAGATAAATGTTTATACCAAAAGTTAGGCTTTTAGTATACACTCTAACAGACACCATATAGGATATGGACTGGGAGAGATGCCCAGATGTCTTTTATGAGGATTTGGGGTTGTGAGGCTTACATTTGACGTCAAGTCTCAGATAAACTAGGACCCAAATATGATAAGTGCTATTTTATAGGATATCCCAAGGAAACGAAGGGATATTACTTCTACATTCCCAGTCAACACAAAGTGTTCATGGCTAAGACTGGGGTATTTCTAGAAAAGGACTTTGTTTCTAGAAAAACTAGTGGGTGTACGTTCAATCTTGAAGAAGTTCAAGATATGGACTATAGCACTGAAGCCTTGATGAAAATTGAACTGGAACCACAAAGTGTTGTGGATGAATAGATTGTTCCACAAGGAGTTGAGGAACAACAACCAGTTCAAGTAGACCTACCTCTTCATAGGTCTGATAGGGTACGTCGTCAGCCTGAGAGATACTCATTTCTCTTGTCTGACCATGATGACGTTATGCTCGTTGAGAATGAGCCTACCTCCTATCAGGAAGCTGTGATGAGACCAGATTCTGAGTCATGGCTAGAGGCCATGAGATCCGAGATGGAATCCATGTACACCAACCAAGTATGGACTTTGGTTGATCCACCTGAAGGTGTCAAACCCATTGGGTGTAAGTGGATCATTAAGAGAAAGACTGACATGGAAGGACTTATTACCTATAAGGGTCACTTGGTAGCTAAAGGTTTTAAGCAAATTCATGGTATTGACTATGATGAAACCTTTTCTCCAGTAGCGATATTTAAGTCCATTCGGATCATGCTTGCTATTGTAGCATACCACAATTATGAGATCTGACAGATGGATGTCAAAACTGCATTTCTGAATGGAAACTTGCTCAAGGATGTGTACATGACACAACCTGAGGGTTTTGTAGATCCACTGCATACTAGCAGAGTATGCAAGCTGCATAAGTCCATTTATGGACTAAAGCAAGCTTCTCAGAGCTGGAATCTTCGATTCGATGATGCAATCAAACAGTTTGGTTTCATCAAAAATGAAGATGAACCCTGTGTCTACAAGAAGGTTGTTGGGAACACAGTTGTCTTCCTTGTATTGTATGTGGATGACATACTACTCATTGGAAATGACATCCCTTTGCTGTAGTCTGTAAAGACTTGGATGGGGAATTATTTCTCAATGAAGGACATAGGTGAAGTAGCCTGTATTCTAGGCATAATGATCTATAGAGATAGATCTAAGAGATTGCTTGACCTAAGTCAAAGTACATATATTGACACGGTATTACTACAGTTTGCTATGCAGAATTCCAAGAAAGGATTTCTGCCGATGTCACATAGTGTGAGTCTTTCGAAGACTCAAAGTCCCTCTTCTAGAGAGGAGAGAAACCGCATGGATAAGATCCCTTATGCCTCAGCCATAGGATCTATCATGTACGCCATGCTATGTACTCGTCCTAATGTTTCGTATGCTTTGAGCATGACGAGCAGATACCAGTCAGTTCCAGGTGAGCGTCACTGGATAACGGTCAAGAATATTCTTAAGTACCTGAAAAGGACTAAAGACTATTTCTTAATATTTGGAGGCGATGACGAGCTAGCTGTAAAGGGTTACAATGATGCCAGCTTCCAAACTGACCAGGATGATTATGGATCGTAGTCAGGGTTCATGTTTTGTATAAATGGTGGTGCTGTGAGCTGGAAGAGTTCGAAGCAGGACACAGTTGCTGATTCTACAACAGAGGCTGAATATATTGCTGCATCAGAAGTAGCAAAGGAGGCAGTTTGGATCCGCAAGTTCATTACTGAGCTTGGGGTGGTTCCTAGCATAGCCGATCCTATAGAGCTCTATTGTGACAACAATGGAGCAATTGCACAGGCTAAGGAACCTTGCTCACACCAGCAGACCAAACACATACTACAGCGCTTCCATCTCATTCAAGAGATCATCGATAGAGGAGATGTGAAGATTTGCAGAGTACCCACAGAGGCTAACTTCGCTGATCCCTTGACCAAGGCTTTGGCATAGAGAAAGCATGATGGTCACACTAGGTCATTAGGTCTTAGAGCCTACACTGATTGGCACTAGTGCTAGTGGGAGATTGTTAGTTAGAGCCCTAGAGCCAATCCATATGATGATTATTGTATGGACTTGATGTATCATATTCCTATATAATTATAAAGGCATTTCTTTATGGTTATTATACTTACTTGTATTGGTGACAAATAACTAAGAATAATAGCATCCTTGAGTAGAAGGTTCTTATCTATATCAATCGATTGGTTTGATTGATAGTGAGATGATATAGAGAACACTACAATTAATCATTCCTAGTTAAGTATTAACATTCAGGGACAATGTTAATGCGATGAGACTAGCATGTAGGTCAACTCGATGACTTGATCTCACAAGTCATGGATATAGAGATATCAAGTTGACATATGGGTATGTATTGGAGAACGTATATTGAATGACCCGTCATGAGAAAGTATCATGGATCGTTATATGAGTGTCATATGCTTTCTCATGTGGCTATTAGTATGACTATAAGTCCTTGGACCTGAAGTCACCATGGTTCCCTACATAAGGAGTTGCATGCTTTAGCTTCGTCAAACGTCACCCGTAACTGGGTGGACTATAAAGGCAATTACGGGGTGTGTAACAAATTATGCGGAGGGATGTGAGTGATGTAGATGGGATCTATCCCTCCTATATGACGGGAGTGACATCATGATTCTTGATAGAGTGAGACCACGAAGTGCATGACTATGCCCAAATGAGTCAATATGAGATATTGAGCTCATTTGTTTAGAGTGAGTCTACTTGGAGTTCAAGATATAGATTGATTAGAGGATGACACGGTCTATATCTCAATTGATCAATCTAGATGTCTAGGATAGAAGGACATTATCATATATTGTGAGAGTCACAATTAGTAGTCACAAAGGTGATGTTGGATCTCAACATTCTTGTCACTTGGCTAGTAATGATGTGTTGCTAGATGCCGCTCATTACTTATGTTTCTAAATGAGTTTAGGAGCATTGCTAACGTTATAAGAACCTATAGGGTCACACACAAAGGGCAACTAGATGGAGAATAGGTTTATATGATGAACCAAGAGGATTAGGTTCATATGATAAACCAAATTGGATTATGTAACGACCCAATTTTCCCTATTTCAAGTTCTAAAAGTCCATAAAAATATTTGGAAATAATTTTAAAATATTCTAGAGAATTTTATAAATTTTTTGAGTATTTTTATGGAATTTTTGTGGGTCGTTTGGTATTTGTATTAAACGAAAGAAGTTTGCAAAAAGAAATGTCCAAGCCAAGATTTGAAACATAGACTTTGGGTTAAGCAGAGATTCGCTGAACCAATAGACTTGCCGAGTTTTTCTTAATTAAACTTATATCGAAATATAGTTATGTTATAGTTGGAACCAAAAATTTAACCTAGTTATAAAGGGATTAGGTTTTCCTTTCTCGCCAAAACCCGAAACCCTTCCTTCACTCCTCACGCGACGACGATTTCTGCTCTCGGGTGAAAGCGACGCTGGACTTAGGGTTTCTCTCCGGCGGCCGGCGAGGACTTTTTTCTGGGAGCTGTTCACAGATTCGTGGCCTCCTCGTCAAGGAGAACACGCGGATAGGAAGGGATCGCTGAGACCTTCACATCATTCGAACCCTAGATCTCTTTCTCGGTTGTAAGCCCAAGCAAACCACGGTAAGTACTACTCACCTGTGGTAGGAGTTGCTCCGAACTTCCGGTTTTCGTTTTCCTTGCTTTCGGAATTTGATGTGCCGAGTAGAATTATAAGCTAGGGTTTTATTTTTTTTTTCTCCTTGCCCTGTTTATCAAGCCGAACAATACCTTTCAACATTAGAGATTATAAACTTTAGTTTTGAACCTAAGTGTAGCATTTAGAATTATGATACTGCTGTGAGAGAAATCTTTATTTAAAAGCCTTTGGATTAGATTCAAGACAACACTAGGCATTCATTTGGTTTGCTGTTTTAGTACTTAGAGATATGTTTTGTGCTTGAATTTCCTTGCCATTAAAGAGCCTGATTAATTAAATCTTCAAGCATGTCTTCTTATGTTCTTTATTGATGAACAGATTCAGTTCTTGGCATTTCAAGAGCATGAACAGCCGTAAGTTCCAGCATGCAAACATTAGCATTTTCGTTACGTTTGTGCCATTTAACAAGAATAAATAGCCAATTACCTTAAGCCAAAGTGTGCAGTTTCAGCACCTTTTAGTTACTGCCGTGCATGAATAGCCCTCATCTTAAGCCAACTGTTTAGATCTTGGGTAGCATCTTAGTTTTGATTTCTTCTTGTTGTTTTTAATGAACATGAATAGCCCTTATGTTTAGCATATCAGTTTGCTTGGATTTCCTTACCAGCTTGTCAAGCAGAGAACAGAATTTGTTTCCAGTATTGCAGATTTATTTTCTTTGTTAGTTTTGTTGAGCATGAACAGCTTCTCATAAGTATGAGTTTCTGTCTTTGAGTAACTATAAGCAAGAAAGACCAAGGTCAGGGTTTGATCTCAATTCCAGAAGTTGAATATCAAAAACGCACACAAAGTGGTTGCGTAAATGCCGAGTAAGGGCAAGTATAAGGAAGTTATAGTTAAAAAGAAAGTATTTTACTTTTATTGGCATGTACCGGACACAAGCTCCATTGGGTGGGCTCCTAAATCGCCCCTAGGCACAAGATCGCCTAGAAGAACCTTAGTAGTTTCGGGATTAGCTACCTCGACTCTTATTAAGGATGCGCGTAAATTGGTACAATGCCGGGCCCACAAGAAGTTTATTATTACTATTTTGAAGTATATAAGTATAGGTTTTGGAACAAACAAAACAAACTTTATATAAGTGTTTAAATTCAGCAAGTTTAGTTTCTTGTTTCCATTTCAGCAAGTTAGCTAATTTAGTTTAAATTCAGCAAGTTAGTTCTTTTATTCTAACGTGTTATTTAGACTCTTTGTTGCTATTTATGAGCATGAGTAGCTTTACATGTCTAGCATTTCAGTTAGTTATACTTTACTTGCTATTTTTAGTGAGCATGAGCAGCTTATTAACATGTTTCAGATCTATTTCGTACACATGCACATTCGAGTTTTTGTGAGATAGATTAGTACTTACTAAGCGTTTTCACTTATAGATATATTTTTCCTCCTACTGCAGATAAAGGAAAAGCTAAGGTATAAAAGAAAGGCAACAAGGTGGTGGTGGTGAAGGTGTGTGATGGCTGAACTATGGAAGACTTGGGACATTGTTGAGCTCATTTAGATTCTTTTATCTGCTAGGAAAATAAAGAAGTGTTCATGCTATTTTGTTACTGCTAGATTGGAGTTATTTTCCATTGTTAACGGTTAATTTAGATTGGTATTCTTAAAGTGTTGGAGCAGTTAGTTAGAGGTTGCTAGAGATTAGTTTTCCTTTCATTATTAGTTCTGTTTTCTTCTTATCATTTAGCTGGATTAACTGTTACTGCTAAAACTGTTTCGGTTTGGAAGTACTGTGGTTGTTTCCTTTGATATAACTAAAAGTTTAATTAGATTCTTTATTCAAAATATTGGAAAAATTAGAGATCTGTTATTAGCTTGATTGCATTGCTTGATTCTGAAAATGCCTCTTAGTACTGCCGAAATGTTTACCTGCCTTTGTGATTTATGTTGTTTGCTGGAACTCTTGAAGTTCGGCTGGAGTTGTTTTTTTTATTTGGGCTGCTGGAAAAGGGGACTTGGGTTGCTGTAGTGGAGGATATAAACATGCAAGAGTGGATACTTTATATTGTCGGCTTAGTGTTAGATTGCATGCTCAATTCAAATTCTAATATGCTGTAGTAGCTATATGTTTCATGCTGTAGGTAGCCGAATTTATTTTAGTTGCTAAGAAATTGCAGTGGGATGTTTAATTGCAAACAGAATAATTACTACTTTCTTGCATGTATGCTAGCTGTTGACTAGTAGAGGCATTAATCTTCTATAATTCTTCTTGATAGCAATTGCCATGTATGTTTGCTATAAGTGTAGTAAGAACTAAAATAAATGATGGAGTTTTATGCTCAGATTATTTCTCCGTAGTTTTTAAATATTTCTGATATTAGAGTAAGTAACATCAGCTAAGTAGAGTTTAAGTAACAGTCACCCTCAGAGTAGAGTTATAAGAAGGGTGGTTGTTACAGTTGGCATCAGAGCAGTGTTCCATTCTCCAGCATCACACACACATCAACATCATCCTTGCCGTCTCGAAGTAAGAAAGTATTTAAATTCTTTCTTTATTCTGCTTTCCTTATTATTAACTGCAGTATAGAGTATTTGTTTTTGAATGCTTAAATAAGATAGAAGATTTTGTTTCTCTTTTCTATATTCATATATAAGTATGATTAGAAGGGTTAGAGAAGCTATCAAGTCTTTTCCTCTTCATAATTAGAGGTCAAGAAGAGGACGTCCCTGTAACGTTCGTACTAAGGACCGAGTTCAGGAGAACGAAGAGCCCAGAACCCCTGGGCCTACTCTCTCTGAAGTTGTTACTCAACTTCAGAGACAAGTAGCGAGCAGCAGCAAGTGATTGTTAATCTAATGGCCAATCAGAAGCCAGCTCCTCCCACTCCCCCAACCATTAATGTGGAGACTCCAGAGGTGACTGAAGTCCTATCAGTTGTCCTAGAAGTCCCCACAGCACCTAGAAGACAAGAAGCTTACCTGATAGAGTGGTTGAAACTGAAGCCAGAAAGCTTCTCAGGCACGACTAAGCCCTGGGATGCCCAGGCTTGGTTCAAGACACTGGAGAGCACCATGGAGCTTCTTGACTGACCAGAAGTCGAGAAGGTCAAGTGTGCCTCTTTCTGCCTATCTGGAGATGCTCGTATGTGGTGGGAGAGAGTTAAAAGCAAGAGAGAAGTCAATCAGATGAGCTGGGCTGATTTTGAAGCAGAATTTTATGAAGAACTCTTCCGCCAGCGGATCACCAACAAGCATTATGAGGAGTTCATAGAATTCAGACAAGGTGATCTGTCAGTAGAAGCAGTAAAGAAATTCAATAGGCTAGCTCGTATCTGCCCAGAGCTAATAAGCACGGAAAAGGAATGAGTCAGACTGATGCTCAGGATGCTGAGACCACTGATAGCACTTAATGTGAGTAGTGGAGCTCATCAGCCTTAAACTGGCGAAGAGCTAGTCAGCAGAGCATTAGTTGCTGAGCACTATCTGGACAGCATCAGAGCACAATGAGCGCAGCATAAGTCAGTCAAGATCGAAGATAAGACAGCTGGGAGTCAGAAACCTCAGGCAAATAAGCAGAACTGGAAAGGCAAGGGTAACAAGAGAAAGCAGTGGAACTCAGGAGGTAACCAAAAGGGAGGACCAGCAAACAAGCAGACTAAGTTCCCTCCCTGTCCTAAATGTGGGAAAATACATCCAGGAGTCTGTCTTTTGGGTAAGACTGGATGTTATTCGTGTGGGCAGGAAGGATATATGGCTAGGGAGTGTCTTAACAAGCTCAAAGCACCTCAGCCACAGCCAATACAATATGGAGGCAAGCCTCAGTTACATTACATGCCTGCAACTCTGGAGGACCTCAGCTCAGTCAAGGAAGGTTGGAAGCTCCACCAGTTCTAGCCAATGCCAGAGTATTCTCCCTCACTAAAGAGGAAGCTGCTAGTGCCTCCACGGTCGTAACAGGTCAAGTAGTTATTTTTCAGCATATAGCTATTGCACTATTTGATACTGGGGTGACCCATTCTTTTGTATCCATACCTTTTGCCAAAGAATTATAGGTACCTACAGAAAGCATGAATTCCAAGTTCCTGACAACCCTACCTTCTGGGGAAGTCATGGAATCCAGTCAGTGGTTTCGGTCTGTACCAGTCAGAATTTCAGACCGAGAGCTATATGTCAAACTGGTAGTTCTCGCTATGCAGGATTTCGATATCATTTTGGGTATGGATTTCCTCAGCAAGTACAGTGCTTCAGTGGACTGCCACAGAAGGAAAGTGATCTTTAGTCCAGAAGGTGAACCATCCTTTGAATTTACAGGAGTGCGAAAGAGGAAGACCCAGAAATTCCTCCCTTCCCTCACAGCTCACCAGATGCTAGCTAAAGGGTGTGCTGGTTTTCTTGCGTTCATTGTGAGTACAGAAGAAGAAGAAAGACCCAAGCAGGAGGAAGTTCGGGTAGTCTGTGAGTATCTAGAGGTATTCCCAGAAGAGCTACCTAGACTACCTCCCAACAGAGAAGTGGAGTTTGAGATTGAACTAGTTCCTGGTACCGGTCCAATTTCAAAAGCTCCATACCGCATGTCTCCAGCAGAGTTGAAAGAGTTACAAGAACAACTTCAGGAGTTACTTGACAAAGGCTTCATCCACCCTAGTCACTCACCTTGGGGAGCTCCTGTGTTGTTTGTCAAGAAGAAGGATGGATCTATGCGGATGTACATAGATTATAGGGCTCTGAATCAAGTGACCATCAAGAACAAGTATCCACTGCCCAGAATCGACGACTTATTTTATCAGTTGAGAGGGGCAACAGTGTTCTCCAAGATAGACCTGCACTCTGGGTACCATCAGCTAAAAGTGAAGGAAAGAGACATACCCAGAACGACTTTCAGGACCAGATACGGACACTACGAGTTCGTAGTCATGCCTTTTGGTGTGACTAATGCACCTGCAGTTTTCATGGACCTGATGAACAGAGTGTTCAGAGAATACCTTGACAAGTTTGTTATTGTGTTCATCGACGACATTCTAGTCTATTCAAGAACCCTAGAGGAGCATGACACGCACTTGAGAATAGTATTGCAAACCCTTCAGCAAAAGCAGCTTTACGCGAAATTCTCAAAGTGCGAATTCTGGTTAGATCAGGTGGCATTTCTAGGTCACATAATTTCTAAAGAAGGCATTCAAGTGGATTCAGCCAAAATAGAAGCAGTCAACAACTGGAGCAGACCCCAGAATGCCAGGGAGATCAGAAGCTTCCTTGGTTTAGCTTGGTACTACAGGAAATTCATGGAGGACTTTTCCAGGATAGCCTCTCCACTAACAGCCCTCACCAGAAAGAACAAGAAGTTTGAATGGTCAGATAAATGTGAGCAGAGTTTCCAAGAGTTGAAGAAGAGACTGACCAGTGCTCCTATCCTGACAGTTCCAGAAAGTAACAAGAGTTTTGACATCTATAGTGATGCTTCCAAGATGGGCTTAGGAGTTGTACTCATGCAGGAAGGAAAAGTGATAGCTTATGCTTCCAGACAACTCAAAGATTATGAAAAGAACTACCTCACTCATGATCTTGAGCTGGCAGCTGTGGTCTTTGCACTAAAACTCTGGCGACATTATTTGTATGGCGTTCAGTGCAGAATTTTCACAAACCATCAGAGTCTTAAGTACTTTTTCACTCAGAAGGACTTAAACATGAGACAGCATAGGTGGCTAGAGTTGGTCAAAGATTATGACTGTGAAATCCTCTACCACCCAGGTAAAGCTAATAAAGTGGCAGATGCACTAAGTAGAAAATCCAGTGCATCCCTGATGTCTTTGTCATCATTAGCCCTACCACTGCAGAAGGAGTTGTCAGATTTTGGAATGGAAATTATTTATGGGCAATTCTCTGCATTGACCTTAGAGTCAACCCTGCTTGAGGATATACAGAGAAAGCAAAGTGAAGATCCAGATATCCAAAAGATTAAGCAAGGGATACAAGAAGAAGGAAATTCGAAGTTTCGAGTATCAGACAGTGGAATTCTTTATCAGGGGAGCCGCCTTTGTGTCCCCAATGATGAAGAGCTGAGAAAAAAATTTTAGAAGAAGCTCATAGTACACCTTATTCCATGCATCCTGGTTCTACCAAGATGTATCAAGACGTGAAACAGAGATTCTGGTGGTCTGGACTCAAAAGAGATATAGCTAAATATGTCAGTACCTGCCTGACATGTCAGAGGGTCAAAGCAAAACACCAGAGACCAGGAGGAGTTCTTCAGCCTCTTCCAATATCAGAATGGAAATGGGAAGATATATCCATGGACTTCATAACAGGTCTTCCAAGAACCACAAATGAATATGATGCGATATGGGTGATAGTGGACAGATTGACCAAGTCTGCTCATTTTCTAGCCATCAAGGTGTCCCACTCTATAGAGCAGTTGGCACAGCTGTATGTTAAAGAGGTGATCAGACTTCACGGAGTTCCTAAATCTATTATTTCTGATAGAGATGGGTGCTTCACCTCTCACTTCTGGGAGTGTGTACAGACTACACTAGGCACCAAACTCAAGTTCAGCATAGCCTTACATCCTCAAACTGATGGACAGACAGAGCGAGTAAACCAGATTCTAGAAGATATGCTCAGAGCTTGTGCACTAGATTTCAAAGAAAGTTGGTGCAAGTATCTATGCTGAGCTGAATTTGCCTACAACAATAGCTATCAGGCCACCATCAAGATGGCACCTTATGAGGCACTGTATGGCAGGAAGTGCAGATCACCCATTTGCTGGCAAGAAGCAGGTGAAAGAAAAGAAATGGAAGTAGAACTGGGCATTCAGACAGAGCTAATAGATGAGACTACCCAGGCTATCCAGAAGATTAGACAGAGGATTGAGACTGCTCAGAGTAGACAGAAGAGTTATGCTGACACACGCCGTAGGCCACTTGAATTCCAAGTAGGGGATTCAGTCTTTCTCAAGGTCGCTCCTATGAAGGGAGTGATGAGATTTGGCAAGAAGGACAAATTAAGTCCTCATTATGTAGGACCTTACCTGATCACAGAAAGGATTGGAAAAGTATCTTACAAGCTGGATTTACCACAGGACATGTCGGCAATACATAATGTATTTCATGTCTCTATGCTAAAGAAGTGTATTCACGACCCTAACCAAGTGATTCAGCCTCAGACAGTGCAGATCCAAGAGAATCTTAGCTACGAGAGCAGACCTACACAGATAGTGGACAGAGCAGTCAAGAGATTGAGAAACAAAGAAGTACCACTAGTGAAGGTCGTCTGGCAGAACCAGAAGCACGAGGAAATCACTTGGGAGCGGGAGGACAGTATGAGACAGAAGTATCCAGAGCTATTCTAAGTTCGAGGACGAACTTTTTATAAGGTATGGGGGATTGTAACGACCCAATTTTCCCTATTTCAAGTTCTAAAAGTCCATAAAAATATTTGGAAATACTTTTAAAATATTCTAGAGATTTTTAGAAATTTTTAGGGTATTTTTATGAAATTTTTGGGGGTCGTTTGGTATTTGTATTAAACGAAAGAAGTTTGCAAAAAGAAATGTCCAAGCCAAGATTCGAACCATAGACTTTGGGTTAAGCAGAGATTCGCTGAACCAATAGACCAACTGAGTTTTTCTTAATTAAATTTATATCAAAATATAGTTATGTTATAGTTGGAACAAAAAATTTAACCTAGTTATAAAGGGATTAGGTTTTCCTTTCTCGCCAAAACCCGAAACCCTTCCTTCACTCCTCACGCGACGGCGATTTCTGCTCTTGGGCGAAAGCGACGCTGGACTTAGGGTTTCTCTCCGGCGGCCGACGAGGACTTCTTTCCGGGAGCTGTTCACAGATTCGTGGCCTCCTCGTCAAGGAGAACACGCGGATAGGAAGGGATCGCTGAGACCTTCACATCATCCGAACCCTAGATCTCTTTCTCGGTTGTAAGCCCAAGAAAACCACGGTAAGTACTACTCACCTGTGGTAGGAGTTGCTCCGAACTTCCGATTTTCGTTTTCCTGGCTTTCAGAATTTGATGTGCCGAGTAGAATTATATGCTAGGGTTTTTATTTTTTTTTCTCCTTGCCCTGTTTATCAAGCCGAATAATGCCTTTCAACATTAGAGATTGTAAAATTTAGTTTTGAACCTAATTGTAGCATTTAGAATTATGATACTGCTGTGAGAGAAATCTTTATTTAAAAGCCTTTGGATTAGATTCAAGACAACACTAGGCATTCATTTGGTTTGCTGTTTTAGTACTTGGAGATGTATTTTGTGCTTGAATTTCCTTGCCATTAAAGAGCCTGATTAATTACATCTTCAAGCATGTCTCCTTATGTTCTTTATTGATGAACAGATTCAGTTCTTGGCATTTCAAGAGCATGAACAGCCGTAAGTTCCAGCATGCAAACATTAGCATTTCGTTACGTTTGTGCCATTTAACAAGAATAAATAGCCAATTACCTTAAGTCAAAGTGTGCAGTTTCAGCACCTTTTAGTTACTGCCGTGCATGAATAGCCCTCATCTTAAGCCTACTGTTTAGATCTTGGGTAGCATCTTAGTTTTGATTTCTTCTTGTTGTTTTTAATGAACATGAACAGCCCTTATGTTTAGCATATCAGTTTGCTTGGATTTCCTTACCAGCTTGTCAAGCAGAGAACAGAATTTGTTTCCAGTATTGCAGATTTATTTTCTTTGTTAGTTTTGTTGAGCATGAACAGCTTCTCATAAGTATGAGTTTCTGTCTTTGAGTAAGTATAAGCAAGAAAGACCAAGGTCTGGGCTTGATCTCAATTCCAGAAGTTGAATATCAAAAACACACACAAAGTGGTTGCGTAAATGCCGAGTAAGGGCAAGTATAAGGAAGTTATAGTTAAAAAGAAAGTATTTTTGTAACGACCACCATTCTTACTACTACTACTCTCTGAGGATGACCGTTACTTAACTACTAACTCTACTTAACCGGTATGATTAAAATTCTCGAGGAAACCCTACCGAAAAATTCGGGCAGAGTCTCCCCTGTACCGGTGACCTTATTCAACAATACATGACATAATATACACAACCACAAGCGGCTGGAACACATATCAATCAACCACGCAGTTTATATATCAAAAAGAAGCACAATACCAAGGAAAAATCAACTCTAACGAATACACGACAAAACAAACCAAATAATAACATGCACAAGTTCTAAATACGTTAAACACTTAAACCAAAACATTATAAATAAATTCTGGTTCAATCTCTTAGTCTACTCCATAGTCCAAACATCACACACCATCCGCGCCACCTTGTCGCCTTCCTTGCTATATCTTTTCCTTTCCTATATCTGCAGTAAGAGGAAGTGCAATCTATAAGCAAAATTTGCTTAGTAAGCGCTATCTAACTCACAAAATCACGAATGTACATGTATACGAAAAGAACTAGAAACTATATGCTCTAAAAAGAAATAAAGCATAAACATAACTGCTCATGTCAAACTAATAGCAAAGAAAAGCTAAGGAATCTACTCATGTAATTCTAATAGCTAATCATGCTACTCATCTAATAGGTAAACATGAAAACTACTCATCCACTAGATAAACATGGTAGAATAAAGAACTAAACTTACTGATTTTTAGAACTATATGAAACTTATTCCATTTGTTCTAACTTAATCTCTAATACTTTATGTTTATGTAAAACTCGTTTTACTTGTTCAAAAACTTATACTTATAATACTTCAAAATAATAATCAACTTCTCTTGGGCCCGGCAACTGTGCTTTTACTTTTGTAACGACCCGACCCATTCGGCGGCCCATTTGGCGGCCCATTTGGCGACCCTATGGTCGTCGACCGTCGACCGTCGCCCGAGCCGTTACTACTAGGTTATCTAAACCTAGAGACGACTATGGGAGCCCAACCCAAGGACAACTGAGAGTCCGGCACAGTGCCACTGATAAAAGTAAAATACTTGTTATCTTTTAATACTTCTATATAATGCCTCGGCATTTTCTTTAGCACCTTGTGTGCCAAAATCCCTAAACTCTTGACTTTGGGATCTACTTAAGGCCTTGGCCTTCTTCTTTCTTTTCTTTATCTTTCTTATATTTTTCTTAAACTCTTAAAAGAATAAGGCATGCTACAACAGGATTAAATCAAAGGAAAGAAAATCTGACTTCTATAAGCATGCTATATCAGAGACAAATCATAAGAAAGCATATCTAACTTCTTCAAACATGTTACAACAGATTTAAAACAAAGGAAAACAATTCTGAAATCTTTAAGCATGCTAAAATGAAAGATGTTCAGATTTGTTATAATGCAAAGGAAACCCAAAACTGCAACGTGAACTGACATAGTTGTTCCTACTCATTGGAACTACATAAACTTGAAATCTGCATGCATAAAAACTAATAAGGAAGGATCTATATCAAAACTAAGCAATGGAAATGCTAACAGCACAAAACCACTCTACTGCATGCTCGTTAAAAGGCCTATTCCTACACATGGCAGCAAAGAAGAGGACAACCAAAACTAAGTTCCTACATGTATATATGTATGCTATTTCTGCTCATCCACATCTAAAAGCAAAAGGGAAACAAAATTAGAAATCTATTTGTAACGACCACCCTTCTTACTACTACTACTCTCTAAGAGTGACCGTTACTTAACTACTAACTCTACTTAACCGGTACGCTACTTAACTACGAGAAATCCCTACCGAAAAATTTCGGCAGAGTCTCCCCTGTACCGGTGACCATATTTAACAATACATGCAATATATACTTAGCCACAAGCGGCTGGAACACATATCAATCAACCACGCAGTTAAATAAGTATCAAACACACAAATATCTACTTACTAAACTAAACTCATCCTACATGCAATCTAAACAGGATAATCTCAAATGACATGAACTTAAAATACAACTCAAATGTTTATTAATTACTAAAATACGGAAACTAAAATTAAAACTTCTTTCCTAGTCCCAAGGCTTCCATAGTCCTGGCATCACACATCCTTCGAACACCTCCTTGTCGCCTTCCTTTCTATATCTTTTCCTTTCCTGTATCTGCAGTAAGAGGAAGTGTAGTCTATAAGCAAAATGCTTAGTAAGCGCTATCTAACTCACAAAAACTCGATATGTATGTGAATATACTAAAATAAAAACATGCTAAAACTGAATGCTAACATGTAAAGCTAAACATGTAAAACTACTCATGCTCTTCTAATAGCAAAGAACAGTAAGCTAATCTAAATAACATGCTAGCATAAAAGAGAACTAAACTTGCTGATTCTAAAACAAAGTGAAACTTGATTCATTTGTTCTAACTTATTCTTTAATACTTTATGTTTATGTAAAACTCGTTTTACTTGTTCAAAAACTTATACTTATAATACTTCAAAATAATAATCAACTTCTTCTTGGGCACGGCAACTGTACTTACTAACTAGCCCCGAGATAGCTGGTACCGAATCTAGTAGGATTTGCTAGGTTATCTAAACCTAGGGACCGACTATGGGAGCCCAGCCCAAGGACTACTGAGAGTCCTGCATACTAGGTTATCTAAACCTAGGGACTGACTATGGGAGCCCAGCCCAAGGACTACTGAGAGTCCTGCATACTAGGTTATCTAAACCTAGTGACCGACTATGGGAGCCCAGCCCAAGGACTACTGAGAGTCCTGCATACTAGGTTATCTAAACCTAGGGACCGACTATGGGAGCCCAGCCCAGGGACTACAGTGCCACTGATAAAAGTAAAATACTTGTTATCTTTTAATACTTCTAATATATAATGCCTTGGCATTTTAATAAGCACCTTATGTGCCAAAATCCCTAAAGTCTTGACTTTGGGATTTACTTAAGGCCTTGGCCTTTTCTTTCTTTTCTTTCTTTTTCTTATACTTTTCTTTATCTTTCTTATAATAGAATGCTTCTTACAAAACTGAAATGTTTAAACAAATTCTAGCACTGAAATGCTTAAACAAAATCTGCATACAAGTTTAAACAGAAATCTGCATATTGAGCTTAACTAAAATCTGCATATTAAGCTTATCTAATATCTGTATACTAAGATTAACAAAATCTGCATACTAAGCTTATCTAAATCCTGCATGCTATACTTAACAAAATCTGCATACTATGCTTATCTAAAATCTGCATATCATACAAGCTTAACTAAATCTAAAATCTGTTGGAATTAAAACCTATACTACACAACTATTCAAAATTGAACAATTTGAATTAAGTTTCATGGCAACAAAGGAACTTCATTCATTTCATATAACCAATTTCATGCATAAAGTTAATGAGCTACTGAAGAAGAATTCGTCTCTTGCATAGTAAAACTAGAGAATAGCTCACAGGTATTAGAACTAGCATAGAGAACTTGAACTACAGCAAACTACAATAATTAGTATGAACCTAACAAATCTGATTCATTCTACAACTTATAAGAAAAATTCGATTTAAAACCAAAACGATTGCTCACAAAAAATCTGCATTAAAACAAACGAGTGCTTACACATCTGCGTTAACTAGGATAACTGCATATGAAAACTGCATCATAACCCAAGATGATTGCGCACAAAACTGGCATTAGAAACTAAAACGATTGCTTACAAATCTACATTAAAACATACGTGACGGCACAAAGCTGTTCAAACCAAAATGCTACACATAATTCTAAGAGTTAAATGAAAACTAAAATCTGCTCAAGCTTCAATTAAACGAAAATCTGTACGCTGGGATGAATGTTGCAAGGAAACATAACCCCAAGCTAACAATCCTGTTGACGCTAAAAAGAAACCTAATTTAAACTTGTTCAAAACTTAACTTCTGCCAAGCAGCAGAAGACACAACTGAAACTATCAGTAAGGCTGCTCGTGCTCCTCTAGCACAGATCTAGACCTGCACAGCGAGGTCAACAAGGCTTTCTGGGATTTAAAACAAAACTCATATAAAACTTGTTCACAGCTTAGACTTATATGAGGCAACTGAAATCCTTTCCTGTTCTTCCTCTGAACTCACGGCAGAAATTTCAAAAGAAGTGAATGTCGTGCTAAACAAAACTTCACAGCATAAATCTAAAATCTGTAGAAACCCAAGCCATATACCTAACTAACCAACTAAAATCTGAAGCCAACAGAAGTAATTACATGGTAGCAACCCTACATGCTTCACCTAATCACTTCCTTCCTTTGAAACTCACGGCAACAAACAGATCCAAAAGCTGTAACGCAAGAAAATTCAAGCAAAGCTTCGAAAACCAGGAGAGGAATACAAAATATGCTTCGGAGCTATCTTTCTGCAGGTGAGGAAGCTACTTACCTATCCTTGGACTCAAAACCGGGAAGAGGAGCTGCTAGGGTTCGGAGAAAACTCAAGTTCTCCGGCTCTTCTTCGTGCTCACGGGTCCTCCTCGACGAAGAATCACGACGGTGAAGGAACCTTCGAAGAACGCCTTCGCCGGCCGCCGGAAACGAAGCTAGGGCTTCGTTTTCTTCACTCGGCAGAATCGGCGCCGTCGCAGAAGGGAAGAGGAGAAAAGGAGAGAAAGGTTCGGGGAAAAAGAAAACTTAAGTTCTCTCTTCTTATAACTAAGGTTTCAATCATAACATATATATATATCTCGCACCCTACCTTTTCATGAAATATTCGCAGAAGAGTTGGTTGGCTGCGGTTTTGACCAAGTCAAGGGTTGTGGTTTCGAATCCTCCGCTGCGTACTTTTATTTCCAATTTATTTTACTGTTCCAAACTACTACTTAAATATATATCGCTCCATATATAATTAACAAAACATCTGTAGACCAGATGGTTGGGCTGAGTTCGTTAAGACTTGGGTTCGGGTCCGTGATCTTGGGTTCAAAACCCGGCTTCAACATATATTATTATTATTTTTTTTTTAACTTCTTCCTCTTGGTAAAAATACCAAACGAACTCCAAAAATTGAATAAAAATATTCTATAAATTCCTAAAAATCTCTAGAATTTTTCTAAAGCATTTCTAGATTTTAATAAGGTCTTTTAGGACTCCAAATCATGAAATTTGGGGTGTTACACTATTCATGTGCATCTCCAAGCAAGGAAAGCTGTTCCTGTTCGGAACTCATAAAAATCCAAGGTTAAAATACTAATCTTAAAGCCAATCATGCTCATGGAGTTAACAAGTAAAAACTAAGCTACAAATTACACCATGTATGGATGTTCATACCCAGCATTAGCACAGAAAATCATGACTGAATTTAGCTAACAGGTTGAAAAAAAAACTAAATTAGTTAACCTTCTGAATTTGTAACAAAAGGAATAAAACTTACGGGATTAAAACAAAAGAAAATCAAACTTACTAAATTGAAACCTAATAAATCAAGCTTGCTGAGAACCAGCAACTCATCTTATATGAAACTGATTCACGACTTGAACCTATACAGGGCAGTCTATAAACCAGTAACTCATCTTATTTATCCAGAAAGCTAGAACTATGTTACAACTTGGGAAACTCAACTAAACCGAATTCATATGCCTAACCTCTGAACTCACGGCAAAATTTCAAAAGAAATGAATTGCTGTGCTAAACAAAACTTCACAGTATAATTCAGAAACAGGAATAAGCAAAGTTCAGAATCTAATCCAATCAAAGAAAAAAACCCTTTCCCTCTTCCTTAACAACTCACGGCAATAAGCCCTAAACCCCAATCTTCAAAGAGAATTTCGAAACAAAAAGGAACAAGGACCCGAAACTATCCCACTGCAGGTGAGTAGCGTCTTACCTCGTTGTTCTTGGACTTACAACCGGAGAAGAGGACTCTACAGCTTCTAGGGTTCGGAGAAAACTCAAGTTCTTGACCTCTCCTTGCGCCCACTTGCTCTTCTCGACGAGAGGGGCTCGATGGTGCGAAGACTTCACAGAGAGGGGCGTTCACCGGCCGCCGGAGACGTCGGGCTGCTCGCTGCGTTTTTACCCGAGAAGAGGAAAAGTTAGGTTTTTTAATTTCTCGAAAATCACTTAAGCCCTCTTTTATAACCTAAGGTAATTTCTGTTATCAACTCCATAAATATATTTCACTGTTGATTTGTTCACGAAAGAACCGCTTGATCACTTGGCTAACTCGGTTTGCTTAAGGCTTTGGGTTCGGTCGGAGGCTGCGGGTTCGAATCTCGGCCGCAACCCTTTTGTTCCTATTTATTTCCGATTTATTAACTCCTACTTAAATATAATTCTACTCTTTCTTAATCACAAATAGCCGCCAGAACACCTGGTCAGCCGAATTAACTTAAGGTACGGTTCGAGTCCGAGGTCTACGGGTCGAACCTTGGCTTGGACATTTTTTTGTCGAAACTTCTTTTGTTTTGTAAAAATATCAAACGACTTCCGAAAATTGCGTAAAAATATTTGAAAAATTTCTAAAATCTCTAGAATATTTTAAAAGCATTTCCAAATATTTTTAAGGATATTTAGAACTCGAAATAGGGAAATTTGGGTTGTTACAATTTTACTTTTATTGGCATGTACCGGACACAAGGTCCAGGACACAAGGTCCATTGGGTGGGCTCCTAAATCACCCCTAGGGACAAGATCGCCTAGAAGAACCTTAGTAGTTTCGGGATTAGCTACCTCGACTCTTATTAAGGAAGCGCGCAAATTGGTACAATGTCGGGCCCACAAGAAGTTTATTATTACTATTTTGAAGTATATAAGTATAAGTTTTGGAACAAACAAAACTGTTGGGTTCTTCGAGCCGCGAAAACCGCTTTTTCGCGTCGCGGAAACCCCGAAGGACCCAAAGCCGTAGATCCGTGCAAAGATTCATACAAAAATTCGAAAAACTATTTCTTGTACGAGTTCAAAAACTGATCTACTACTTAGATCTATGAGGAAAAAGTGTTTACCCTTGATGCGATGCCCTTCGTGTTCCCGCTCGTCCAAATGATGCCGGATCTCAAGACCGTCAAGCGCCGGTCCTCTAGAAGTATCCACACGGACACACTAGATGGAGATGACCAAAAACCAAGGTGTGCTAGCACCTATGTGGTTCGGCCAAGGGAGGAGAGGGAGAGGGAGAGCTTGAGAGGGAGAAGGAGGAAGATGCACACAAGTGAATGAAAAATGAATTTCTTCACCCAAAAACCAAGTGGCCGGCCACATTTCAAAATTCACATTAATTACATTAATTGCAATTAATATGAAACCATAAAATCACATTAATTGCATTAATTGCAATTAATATGAAACCATTAAGAGAGTGGCTTTGTTACTTCCATGAGGTGGCACCCATGATGATGTGGAACATCATTATTGGTCCACCTAATGCCAACTCACCAATGAGGTGGCAAAAAGGTCAAGTCAAAATTGACCTTTGGTCTTCCTTCTCAAGTCAAGTCAAACTTGACTCAATCTCTACCATGGTGGATCTAATCCAACCATTTGATTCGAGCCAACTAAATATAATGAATCTAATTCATTAAATTAAATTGATTCAATGAGTCAAAATCTAAATTAGACTCATTTAACATATGAATCAACTTGAGTCGAACTCAAGTTAGCCCAATTAGGATTACTCTTAATCCAATTTGATTCATCAAATGAATCTAATCCTCTTGGTTCATCATATGAACCTAATCTCCACCTAATTGTCCTAAGTGTGTAACCCTATAGGTTCTTGTAACGTTGGCAATGCCCTAAACCCATTTAGGAGCATAAGTAATGAGCGGTATCTAGCAACACATCATTACTACCCAAGTTACAAGAATGGCGAGATCCGATATCACCTTGTGACTACCAATTGTGACTACTCACAAAATAATGACAAGTGTCCTTCTATCCTAGACATCTAGATTGATCAATATGAGGCATAGACCGTGTCATCCTCTAATCAATCTAAATCTTGAACTCCAAGTTAGACTCACTCGATCAAATGAGCTCAACATCTAATGTTGACTCATTTGGGCATGGCCATGCGCTTAGTGGTCTCACTCTATCAAGAATAGCGATGTCGCTCCCGTCGTATGGGAGGGATAGATCCCATCTACATCACTCACATCCCTCTGCATAATTCGTTACATACCCAGTAATCGCCTTTATAGTCCACCCAGTTACGGGTGACGTTTGACGAAACTAAAGTACATAACTCCTTATGTAGGGATCCATGGTGACTTCAGGTCTAAGGACTAATAGTCATACTAATAGCCACATGAGAAAGTATATGACACTCATATAACGATCCATGATACTTTCTCATGCCGGGTCATTCAGTATACATTCTCTAATGCATACCCATGTGTCAGCTTGATATCTCTATATCCATGACTTGTGAGATCAAGTCATCGAGCTGACCTACATGCTAGTCTTATTGTATTAACATTGTCCCTGAATGCTAATACTCGACTAGGAATGATTTAGAGTAGTGTTCCCTATATCATCTCACTATCGATTCAACTAATCGATTGATATAGGTATGAACCTTCTACTCAAGGACGCTATTATACTTAGTCTATTTGGCACTAATATAAATAAGTATAATAACCAAACAAATGCCTTTATTAATATACAATAATATGATATACATGAGTCCATACAATCATCAAATGATTGGCTCTAGGGCTCTAACTAACAATCTCCCACTAGCACTAGTGCCAATCAGTATAGGCTCTAAGGCCTAAAGACCTAGTGTGACCATCATGCTTCCTCTGTGCCAAAGCCTTGGTCAAGGGATCTGCGATGTTAGCCTCTGTAGGTACTCTGCAAATCTTCACATCTCCTCTATCGATAATCTCTCGAATGAGATGGAAACGTTGTAGAACTGCTGTGAACTCTGCCAGTTCATAACACTACCATCTAAACAAAACACGAACCCTGACTGCGATCGGTAATCATCCTGATCGGTCTGGAAGCTGGCATCACTGTAACCCTTTACAGTTAGCTCATCATTACCTCCATATATCAAGAAATATTCTTTAGTCCTTCTTAAGTACTTAAGAATATTCTTAACCGTTATCCAGTGACTTTCACCTAGATCTGACTGGTATCTGCTCGTCATGCTCAAAGCATACGAGACATCAGGTCGAGTATATAGCATGGCATGCATGATCGATCCTATGGCTGAGGCATAAGGGATCTGATCCATGCGGTCTCTCTCCTCTCTAGAAGAGGGACCTTGAGTCTTCGAAAGACTCATGCCATGTGACATCGGCAGAAATCCCTTCTTGGAGTTCTGCATGGCAAACCATAGGAGTACCTCGTCAATGTATGTACTCTGACTTAGGCCAAGCAATCTCTTAGATCTATCTCTATAGATCTGTATCCCAAGAATGTGGGATGCCTCACTTAAGTCCTTCATTGAGAAGCAACTCCTTAGCCAGGTCTTGACAGACTGAAGCATAGGGATGTCCTTCCCAATGAGTAGTATGTCATCCACATACAATATGAGGAAGACAAGTTTTCTACAACCTTCTTGTAGACACAAGGCTCATCTTCATTCTTGATGAAATCAAACTGTTTGATCACATCATCGAATCGAAGATTCCAGCTCCGAGAATGGCCTCTAGCCATTTCTCGGAATCTGGTCTCATCACAGCTTCCTGATAGGTGGTGGGCTCATCCTCTATGAGCACAATGTCATCATGGTCATACAAGAGAAATGAGTATCTCTCAGGCTAACGACGTACCCTATCAGACCTGCAAAGAGGTATGTCTACTTGAACTGGTTGTTGTTCCTCAACACCTTGTGGAACAACATCATCCACAACACTTTGTGGTTCCAGTTCAATTTCCATCGAGGCATCAGTGCTATTGTTCGCATCTTGAACTTCTTCAAGATCGAGCTCCCCACTAGTCTTTCTAGAAACAAAGTCTCTTTCTAGAAAGACCCCAGTCTTGCCCTGACTAGGAATGTAGAAGTAATATCCTTAGTTTCCTTGGGATATCCAATGAAAAGCACTTGTCGATTTGGGTCCTAATTTGTCTGAGACTTGACGTCTAACGTAAGCCTCACAACCCCAAATCCTCATGAAAGACACCGGGATCTCTCCCCATATCCTATATGGTGTCTTTATCACGGCCTTTGATGGAACTCGGTTGAGTATGAAAGCTGCCGTGTCTCGAGCATATCCCCATAGATATGTCGGAAGATCTGTGTGACTCATCATAGATCGTACCATATCTAATAAGGTACGATTCCTCCTTTCGGATACACCATTCCACCGTGGTGTTCCGGGAGGAGTGAGTTGAGATAAAATCCCACACTCAGCTAAGTAGTCACGAAACTCATGGCTTAAGTATTCACCACCTCGATCTGATCGAAGTACCTTAATACTCTTGCCAAGCTGGTTCCATACTTCATTCTTGAATTCTTTGAACTTTCAAAGGATTCAGACTTATGTGTCATCAAGTACACATAACCATATCTACTGAAATCATCAATAAATGTGATGAAGCACCTCTAGCAGCAACATTGAAAGGGCCACATACATCACTATGTATGAGTCCTAACAAATCAGTTGCTCTCTCGCTATGCCCACTAAAGGGCGTCTTGGTCATCTTGCCTCGTAGGCATGACTCGCATATCTCATATGATTCAAAATCAAATGAGTCCAGCAAACCATCCTTATGGAGCTGGGATAAGCGCTTGTCATTTATATGACCTAAGCGACAGTGCCAGAGATAAGTTTGGTTCATGTCATTTGACTTGAACCTCTTGGTACTAATGTTATAGATAGGGCTCTCAAGGTCTAGAATATAGAGTCCGTTTATTAGTGGTGCACTACAATAGAACATATCTTTCAAATAAACAGAACAACATTTGTCTTTTATTATAAAAGAGTATCCTTTCTTGTCTAAACAAGAAACTGAAACTATGTTCTTAGTAAGAGCAGGCACATAACAACAATCATCTAAATTTAGTACAAGCCCAGAGGGCAGAGATAGCTGATAAGTTCCTACAGCAACAGCAGCAACCCGTGCTCCATTGCCTCCACCTCGCCCTTTGCCAATGCTCTATTTCTCAGCCTGCACATCAGGACAAATGTGAGAAGCACATCCAATATCTAATACCCATGATGTAGAAATAGATAGATTGACTTCTATAACATATATACCTGAAGTGGAAGTCTCACTCGCTTCTTCTTAAGATCTTCCAAGTATACCTTGCGTTCCTCTTCCAGTGCCCGGTCTGACCGCAGTGGAAGCAGGTAGCAAACCCTCCTTTGGGCTTCAGTGCCTTGCCTTTGCCCTTGGCTTGGGACTTTCCTTTGCCTTTGGGCTTGCCTTTGCCCTTATGCTTCGGACCATCAGAATGAGCTTAACCTTCTTAAGGTTAACAACATACTAAGTAGCTCGGGCAGTGGCTTGTCAATCTCGTTCATGTTATAGTTGAGAACGAATTGACTATAGCTATCCGACAAGGACCGCAAGATCAAGTCGGTGGCCGCTCTTGGCCAAGTGGGAACCAGTCTTTGTAGGTTCTCTATGTACCCAATCATCTTGAGTACATAAGGGCACTGAAACAGTGCCTTCGAGATCTCAAATCTCTCATACCTCGCTTGTCCCCGATATAGTTGGCGAAGATGCTCAACCATATCAAAAGCGCCCATCAACTCATGTTGCTTCGAAGCTCTGAGTTCATGGTCGCGAGCATTAGATAGGACACATCTAATGCGCTCTTGATGCTTCTTATAAGCATCTTTGTCGGCTAGCGGGCATTGGCGGAGGAGCCTCCGAATGGGCTGCTCCAACGGCACTACGCCTACACGCCGGTGAGAACTATTCTCGGTTCCTGTCAGTCTAGGAAATTTGCTCCATTGAGCTTGTCCTTCTGGAGATCGACGATCGCAGGAGAAATGTTCGTCGACGTCATGGCAATTCTACAACAGAAATAAATGATAAGTATCATATTCTTTAAAATCATTTAATTAGGCCTTTAATTAAATGATGCTAATTCTATAATTCTTGTGGGACAAGATCCACATCATACTAACCCTTGAGTTAGCTTTGGCTAATACGCCCAAGGCTTAGTATGATCGGTAGGTAACGATTACTAATTACATCTCTATGCAACTCTTGTTTATAGAATCAATATCCGCATTTATATTAAAAACTCGAGTTAGCTTTGGCTAATACGCCCGAGAGTTAATATAGATGTGATATTGACCTATCTTTCCAACTATTGGAAGAATGCCTATAGTTGACTCGATCCAACCGAGTAACTATGAATACTCAATCTAATTGAGTTTGTATTCACCCATGCGTTGATAGGCGGGACCAAGATTGTCCCTCCGTACCCTACCAAGATAATATGTATTGCTCTGCTTTGGCAGATTCAACAATACATGTGATCGAGGTAGTGATAGGTATCACGGCACGGTTAGGCATTTTAGAGTTGGTTCGATCTAGATCTAATCTAATCGAGAAGAATGCATCTTGTGCACGACTTAGATCTAATCTAATCGCAAGGGTGCATCATGTGCACGACTTAGATCTAATCTAATCGTTAAGGCACTAATTAATTAATTAATTATTAAACATGCATCAAATACATAATAATTAATTAATTAATCTATTTGTGATTTAGTCATGGCCTACTACGATCTTCTCAAGCCAATGAGAAGATCGATTGGTCAACCTAGGGTCAACACCTTCTCCAAGCGCCTCCACCTTGTGTTGCTCGTGCACGCCTCGGAACTCCGTCTCGTGTGGACCCTCCACCGCTCCAATTTGTACATTACAATTTGAAACTCGAGTTACATTCGAGTCTAAATCTAATTTACAACAAGAATAAAAGAGAAGGCACGACGCGCAGGTCGCGAATAATAAAAACACATAACGGCACGCAGGCCGTATTATGAATACAACACAACCAATCATATTGGGCTTTGGGCCATGACTATCACAAATTAATATATATAATTCAAAATTATATATTTTCATAATTTTCTATAATTTTAAAATTAATTTTACAATTTTACAAGTAAAATTTCCTAGCGGTCCCGTTTAGCGGTTTCGGGAGCCTGGCGGGGCCCAGGGGCAGCGCCCCTACCCCCGATCTAACCATCGCGAGGGTTGCGATCCAACAGCGCCTAAACCCGCTGTTCCAAAACGATTTGGGCGAGACATTACCGTTTCGGAAAATCTTCCCGACGGGTTCGTTTTAGCGATTTCGGTGTGATCGTGGAGCAAATCTGCGGGGTTAGGGGCAGCGCCCTACGATCTAACCATCGTGAGTTGCTCCGTTGCGATCTAAAGGCACCGAGTCCGCTGTCCCAAAAGATTTTGGGTCGAAACGAAGCCGTTTGGGAAAATTCTTCCCGATAGTCGAAGCCTACAAGTGAGACACTTGTGCTTCGCCTATAAGGAAAAATTACCCATAAAAATATAAAAATTGAATTTTACAGAAAATCACAGAAGCTTTTGTTTTCCAAAACCAAAAACTAACAGTACAAGTCTTTGCGTGGCTCGATATTTGGGTTCTTGAGCGAAACCGCCCGCTTAAACCCGAAGGACAAAGCCGTAGATCCGTGCAAGATTCATATAAAAATTGAAAAACTATTTCTTGTACGAGTTCAAAACTGATCTACTACTTAGATCTATGAGGAAAAGTGTTTACCCTTGATGCGATGCCCTTCGCGTTCCCGCTCGTCCAAATGATGCGGATCTCAAGACCGTCAGCGCCGGTCCTCTAGAAGTATCCACACGGACACACTAGATGGAGATGACCAAAAACCAAGGTGTGCTAGCACCTATGTGGTTCAGCCAAGGGAGGAGAGGGAGAGGGAGAGCTTGAGAGGGAGAAGGAGGAAGATGCACACAAGTGAATGAAAAATGAATTTTTTCACCCAAAAACCAAGTGGCCGGCCACATTTCAAAATTCACATTAATTGCATTAATTGCAATTAATATGAAACCATAAAATCACATTAATTGCATTAATTGCAATTAATATGAAACCATTAAGAGAGTGGCTTTGTTACTTCCATGAGGTGGCACCCATGATGATGTGGAACATCATTATTGGTCCACCTAATGCCAACTCACCAATGAGGTGGCAAAAAGGTCAAGTCAAAATTGACCTTTGGTCTTCCTTCTCAAGTCAAGTCAAACTTGACTCAATCTCTACCATGGTGGATCTAATCCAACCATTTGATTCGAGCCAACTTAATATAATGAATCTAATTCATTAAATTAAATTGATTCAATGAGTCAAAATCTAAATTAGACTCATTTAACATATGAATCAACATGAGTCGAACTCAAGTTAGCCCAATTAGGATTACTCTTAATCCAATTTGATTCATCAAATGAATCTAATCCTCTTGGTTCATCATATGAACCTAATCTCCACCTAATTGTCCTAAGTGTGTGACCCTATAGGTTCTTGTAACGTTGGCAATGCCCTAAACCCATTTAGGAGCATAAGTAATGAGCGGTATCTAGCAACACATCATTACTACCCAAGTTACAAGAATGTCGAGATCCGACATCACCTTGTGACTACCAATTGTGACTACTCACAAAATAATGACAAGTGTCCTTCTATCCTAGACATCTAGATTGATCAATATGAGGCATAGACCGTGTCATCCTCTAATCAATCTAAATCTTGAACTCCAAGTTAGACTCACTCGATCAAATGAGCTCAACATCTAATGTTGACTCATTTGGGCATGGCCATGCACTTAGTGGTCTCACTCTATCAAGAATACAGATGTCGCTCCCGTCATATGGGAGGGATAGATTCCATCTACATCACTCACATCCCTCTACATAATTCATTATATACCCAGTAATCGTCTTTATAGTCCACCCAGTTACGGGTGACGTTTGACGAAACTAAAGTACATAACTCCTTATGTAGGGATCCATGGTGACTTCAGGTCTAAGGACTAATAGTCATACTAATAGCCACATGAGAAAGTATATGACACTCATATAACGATCCATGATACTTTCTCATGGCGGGTCATTCAGTATACATTCTCTAATGCATACCCATGTGTCAGCTTGATATCTCTATATCCATGACTTGTGAGATCAAGTCATCGAGCTGACCTACATGCTAGTCTTATTGTATTAACATTGTCCCTGAATGCTAATACTCGACTAGGAATGATTTAGAGTAGTGTTCCCTATATCATCTCACTATCGATTCAACTAATCGATTGATATAGGTATGAACCTTCTACTCAAGGACGCTATTATACTTAGTCTATTTGGCACTAATATAAATAAGTATAATAACCAAACAAATGCCTTTATTAATATACAAGAATATGATATACATGAGTCCATACAATCATCAAATGATTGGCTCTAGGGCTCTAACTAACAAAAACAAACTTTATATAAGTGTTTAAATTCAGCAAGTTTAGTTTCTTGTTTCCATTTCAGCAAGTTAGCTAATTTAGTTTAAATTCAGCAAGTTAGTTCTTTTATTCTAACGTGTTATTTAGACTCTTTGTTGCTATTTATGAGCATGAGTAGCTTTACATGTCTAGCATTTCAGTTAGTTATACTTTACTTGCTATTTTTAGTGAGCATGAGTAGCTTATTAACATGTTTCGGATCTATTTCGTACACATGCACATTCGAGTTTTTGTGAGATAGATTAGTACTTACTAAGCGTTTTCGCTTATAGATCTATTTTTCCTCCTACTACAGATAAAGGAAAAGCTAAGGTATAAAAGAAAGGCGACAAGGTGGTGGTGGTGAAGGTGTGTGATGGCTGAACTATGGAAGACTTGGGACATTGTTGAGACTCATTTAGATTCTTTTATCTGCTAGGAAAATAAAGAAGTGTACATGCTATTTTGTTACTGCTAGATTGGAGTTATTTTGCATTGTTAAGGGATAATTTAGATTGGTATTCTTAAAGTGTTGGAGCAGTTAGTTAGAGGTTGCTAGAGATTAGTTTTCCTTTCATTACTAGTTCTGTTTTCTTCTTACATTTAGCTGGATTAACTGTTACTGCTAAAACTATTTCGGTTTGGAAGTACTGTGGCTGTTTCCTTTGATATAACTAAAAGTTTAATTAGATTCTTTATTCAAAATATTGGAAAAATTAGAGATCTGTTATTAGCTTGATTGCATTGCTTGATTCTGAAAATGCCTCTTAGTACTGCCGAAATGTTTACCTGCCTTTGTGATTTATGTTGTTTGCTGGAACTCTTGAAGTTCGGTTGGAGTTGTTTTTTTAATTTGGGCTGCTGGAAAAGGGGACTTGGGTTGCTGTAGTGGAGGATATAAACATGCAAGAGCGGATACTTTATGTTGCCGACTTAGTGTTAGATTGCATGCTCAATTCAAATTCTTATATGCTGTAGTTGCTATAAGTTTCATGCTGTAGGTAGACGAATTTATTTTAGTTGCTAAGAAATTGCAGTGGGATGTTTGATTGCAAACAGAATAATTACTACTTTCTTGCATGTATGCTAGCTGTTGACAAGTAGAGGCATTAATCTTCTATAATTCTTCTTGATAGCAATTGCCATGTATGCTTGCTATAAGTGTAGTAAGAACTAAAATAAATGATGGAGTTTTATGCTCAGATTATTTCTCTGTAGTTTTTAAATATTTCTGATATTAGAGTAACATCAGTTAAGTAGAGTTTAAGTAAGTAACAGTCACCCTCAGAGTAGAGTTATAAGAAGGGTGGTTGTTACAGATTAAGAGCAATCCAAATTAGACTAATTGAGTTGGACTCAATTTGATTCATGTGTTGAATGAGTCTAATTTAGATTATGACTCATTGAATCAATTTAATTCAATGAATAGAGATTCATTAAATCAAATTGACTTAAATCAATGGTTAGATTTGATCAACCATGGGAGATAAATGAGTCAAGTTTGACTTGACTTGAGAGGGAAGATGAAGGGTCAAGTTTGACTTGACCAAATGCCACCTCATTTGAGACTTGGCATGGGCCGACCAATGATGGTGTTCCACATCATCAAGGCCACATCATTGTGTGCCACCTCATGAGGAAGACCAAGAGTCATGACTCTTGGTATTACATGGAGGTTTAAAACAATAAGTGGCCGACCACTTGATGATGGAGTTATGTAATTGTGTGCATTAAGCATTTTTGTGTGCTAATTGAAGTCATCTTCTTCCTCCTCTTTTCTCTACTCTCCCTCTCCTCCATTACCGAGCCACCCAAGAGTGCTAGCACACTCTAAGTGGTTCTTCTCCACCTTTTGTCCATGTGGATACTTGTAGAGGAGTGTTCCCTTGACACTCTACGAGATCCGGCAACTTTTGGATGAGCGGGATAAGCGAAGGGCTTCGCTACAAAGGTATACTCTCTTTTCATGTAGATTTAAGGTAGATCTAGTGTAGAAACATGTACATGATTTAATTTAAATATATCTTCACATGGATCCGTGGCTAGCTTCGGGGTTTCTGCAATGCAAAAAGTGGTTTTTGCGACCCGAAATGCTAAAACCTTTCACATTATTGTACGGGATCCACTCCTTATAACCCATATCAATACTAGACAAGCTTTTTTTTTTTCTGAATTTGAACGTCATGAACAAACTAATACTACTTGGACCGCGAAAGGAAGTACTTTGATTGCAGGAACAAGCAGAATGCGAGAATCAAAAGCAAAGTGCAGAATCAAACCCGAGTCCGAAGATGAATCAGACTCAGAAGACAACGACAACGAAATTATAGCTGAGCTCATAAAACTGGTATGAAAAATGTGCAAAAAGAAGAAGGTGACTCAATTGAACACGAAGGTCACGTCTAGAGTTACC
This sequence comes from Zingiber officinale, assembly GCF_018446385.1. Taxonomy (NCBI): domain Eukaryota; kingdom Viridiplantae; phylum Streptophyta; class Magnoliopsida; order Zingiberales; family Zingiberaceae; genus Zingiber; species Zingiber officinale. The sequence goes on along the minus strand of NC_056005.1, from coordinate 38,914,926 downwards.
TGCTTCGGCTGCAACCAGAAGGGACACTACAAGCCGGATTGTCTGGACCAGAAGCAACGAAGAAGGAAGGCCTTGAAAGCAATGTGGTCCGAGTCCTCTGAAGATTCTGACGAAGAACACGAGCAAGCAAGCTTCCTTGCTCTACCAGTACAACCATACGTTGCCGAAACATAGTCTGAATAAAAAAATCAGAGCTGAATTAGAAATCGAGTCTGAAAGAAGCTACGGATCTATATCCGTTTTCGAAGGGCCAAACAATATTGTAAGTTCCCTAATTTCTGGTACTAAAATTGATGAATTACAAAATTTAGTTTCATATCTGTTAAAAAAGTTGGAAAAATCCAACCTTCGAGTAAAGCCACTCCAAAAGGAGGTAACAATCCTTAAGGAGGAGACTAACCTAAGTCCTTTAACTGAGCTAGTTTAAAATGGAAGTTCAACCCAAGTCCAACAACTTGAGAAAGAAAATGCTAATTTGAAAACTCAAGTTAAAGGACTTAAGCACACGTTGGAACAGTTCTCTGTGGGTTCCAAGAATCTTGAACTATTTTTTGGAAAACAAAGGGCTATATACAATGGAACTAGACTTGGATATAAGGCCAAGCAAAGATTTAGATCATACTTATCATTAGTAATTCGATCAAATAAAAACTTAGTCCAAGCATGGGACCCCAAGTCTAATCTGATTAATCAAGTTGGACTCAATCAATGGATCTCCAAGAATCAAATTCATTACCTTGATAGATCTTATCGATACTATAATCTAGGGGGAGCCAACAAAAAGACCATCTTTATCATAAAATAGAATTGTCTGATGTTTGCCTTTCTATTTTTCAATACACATGCTTAGATTAGGGTAGATAAGGACTTAGACTTGATCCACACTTGACTAGTTAGAGCTAGAATTTTTAGAAAGAAAATTAAATATTTAATTTCTTTAAAAGGCTTTATCTAGAAGTGGTAGATGATCCCATATTCAAGAAGGCCTAGTGCCTCGCCACAACCTGAATGCCAATTATTGAAATAGATATTTAATTAACTGTCTGTTAAACCTTAGTCTAACTCAAATGTTGATCAATCCTTAGATTGAAATTTAAATTGAAAATTAAATTAACTATCTCACAAAACTATTAAAGTTCCCTGATTGAAAATTTAGAAAAGTGTGAGATGAACCTAGGTTTAAAGTAGTTAACCAAACCTAAATTAATTAAATTAAAGCCAACTCAATTAAAATTCATAATTAATTACAAAAGTTTAATTATTTTCAAAATCTAATTAATTACAAAAGATTAATCAATTTTAAATTAATTATAAGGTTTAATTAATTTTTAAAATCATAATCATTTTTAAATGTTAATTACCTTCAAATCATAATTAATTTCTTAAATATTAATCATTTTCAAATTATAATTAATCTTCAAAAGTTTAAATCTAATTAAACTTATATTTTAAAATTCAAATTTTAATATTTTTGAAATCCAAATTTAACTTAAATTATTTTTGAAATATACTTCAATATCATAAATACTTTTTAAAGTTAAAGATAAAATCAACTTAACTTAAATCCATCTCACGCAAACTCATAAACTGAACATGCTTGATAGCCTAGAAAGGGTGAGATAGAAAATCAAGAAAATAAATAATGAATTTTATGTTTATTTTACATTCTTGGACTCTAGGACCCTAAAACTTAAATTTTTGTTGGCATTAATTAGGGGGAGTAAAAGGAAGGTTAAGGCATTAAGTTTTTTTTTGGTTAAAACATTGTTTTTCAAAATTTCTAAGTTTTTTTTAAAACAAAGGAGTTAAGTATTCTTTCTCAAAATTTCAAAGTTATTTTTTTTTTTAAAAAAATGTTCAAAATATTTTTGAAAAAGGAAGTTTATTAAACCTTATTTGAAAAACTTTTAAGTTTGTGAAAAAGTACTTAACTGTGCTTTTTATCTATTTTTTTTTTTAAAGCTATGTTTTCATCAAACTAAGTTCTTTTTAAGATAAGTATTTTTCAAGCTAAACACTTAACTATGCTTTTATAAACATCTTTTTAAAGCTAAGTACTTAACTAAGTTTTGATCAAATTTTTTGAAACTAAGCTTTTATCAAAATCTTTTTTAAGCTAAGTACTTAACTGAACTTTTTATAAATTTTTTTAAAGGATAAGTACTTAACTAAGTTTTGATAAAGCTAAATATTTCATAAAGTTTCTTTTTAAAAGAGTTCATCTTCTTAGCTAAGTATTTTTACAAGGAATTCTTTTTAAGTTAAATATTTTATTAAAATCTTTTTCAAACCTAAATGTTTATTAAAATCCTATTACAGCCAAGTTTTTCTCAGACTCTTCTTCAAAAGTAATTATTTTCAAAGCTTAGTTTGGCTAAATTTTTGTTGAAAAAGCTAAGTATTTTCAAAGCATTTCTAATTTAGCTAGGTGTTTTTCAAAGCAATTATATTCAAAAGATAAGTCACTTTCAACTCTTAAAAATTAGCTAAGTTTCTTTTTGCTACCTTTCAAGGGGAGCTTAAAGTTAAACAGAGTAAATTTTTTACTATCTTTACATGTTAAACAACCTTCTCTCTACTTATTTCCTTTTTAATATATGTCAAAGGGAGAGAGAGAAGTTAAAGTTAAGTGAAACATAATTGTTATGAAAGGGGGCATAAAGTTTTTTTTTACAAATCATTGTATTTATGCTGATGCTAAAATTCCTTTGTTGGTGCAGGGAGCACCAGACGATCGAACCTGATTTTTGATTATGTCAAAAGGTCCAAAGTTAAGCTGTCTTGTGATTTAACAAGGTTGATTGAGCTTGCAGGAAAAATCCTAAGTGTTTTTAGGCAAAGGTCCTAGTGAATTCTAGGCAGGTAGAAAACCCTAGGGGGTGGTAACCCTTGGTCCTAGGGGGTAGTGACCCTAGGTGATGAAAAGTCCTAACTGCGGTTAGGCAGGTGGAAAACCCTAGGGGTGGTAACCTAGGTCCTAGGGAGAGGTAACCCTAGGTGAAAAGTCTTGGCGGGTCAAGTGCTTCGAACAAAATCTTATAGTCGGGGACTCAAGGTTGAAATCCTGGTGGTCACAAACTGGATGGAAGTCTGGACGGGTCATGGAGTGGCCATCCAGCATGAAGACCAGAAGTCTCAGGTGCCGAGCAAAAGTCCAGTCGGTCAGGAGAATTGGTCTGACAACAGGTAACATCTCCTGAGAGCAGTAGGTGAGGATGGGTTCCCTAAAGAGGGAACATTAGGCATCAGTTTGACCTAGAGTTTCAATGAAACTCAAAGTCAAAACCAGACAATTAGAGGTTGTCAAATTTCATATTATATATATTATTTTTGCCTGCACTAACTTTATTTTATAGAAAATAAGGTGCTGGAAAAAGCTAGTTTGGTCACTCGAAAGGGTCCGCTCGCCCTAAGTCCGGGCACCCAGAACTGGTCTGGGTGCCTGGAGTCGGTCCAGGCACCCGGAACCCAAAAATTATTTGCAAGTTGATGTGGCGCATGTCGATTGGCCGAACCATATGGTCTAGGCGCTCGGAGTGGTTCCAAGCCCTCGTAACAACCTATAAAAATAGCCTTCGACCAGCAGCTTCAGAAGAAGATTCCAAACAAGTTTCGCTTTTTCGAGCTGCTAAAACAATTCCTCCTCGATGCTCAAAAGCTGCCCCGACGACGATTATGCTAAGGATTCAACTCTCCAAGTCATCGGTATTGTTGTATTTCAAAGTTACTTGTACTTCAACTAAAAATCTTGTTGTAACCTTTGATTATTTAGTGATTTCCCATCGAAAGTACTTTCACGTGCGGGCCTTGGAGTAGGAGTCGTCACAAGCTCTGAACCAAGTAAATCTTGGTGTGCTTTCTCGTGTCTCTGTCTTTTCATTATTCCACTACATTTTTACTCGATTGTTTTAAAATGAACGAATTAGCCATGAGTGCTATTCACCCCCCCCCCCCCTCTAGCGCGCAACAATCCTACAAAATCATTATCAATTAGGAAATATACACTAATGAATTCCTTTCTAAAAGAGTTTAGAGAAGGAGAAAAACTCATTACAAATAAAAATAAAATAGTAACACACTATTATCTCTTGAAATGAAATGTAAGCAATATCAATGATACTCACAGCAACTTAGTAGAATTTGGTGTAGGTTGTCAGAGAGTAGATCGGTGAAGTAAACTTGCATAGATTGCTTCAGACAATGAGACAAAAGAGTAGGATCATAGAGAATTGTTATATTGAACCTCAGATCTCGAGGTTCTTTTATATACTTTTTCTAGTTGATTGAACACTCATTCAGTCAATTGAACCCAATCAGATCTCACCTTGTCCGTGCCTGAATTCTAGGTTTTTTTTATCAAGTGAGTCTCTAGATCAGTCTGCTATACCCAATCTTTCCTTATATACTTTGATCCAATCAGATCCATCCCGCATAATCAGTTTGATTGATTGACTGATCATTAGTGATTGAAACATAGAGATCCCTTTGCTGACTAATATGATTGCAGTAGACCCTCAATTTCCATGTGTTTGGTCGATTGATCCTTTTTTCAGTCGATTGAACCTTTGTTTCATTTTGAGCTCAAATCAATATCGATATATACTTATCCTCTCTGGATCAATAACTGAACCACCCTGTTCAATCGACCAAACCCTTCGGTCTCAAGAAACTTTATTTTTCTATAAAATAAAGTTAGCACAACAACAACAATAATAATAATATTTCAATAAAAAAGGTAGAAATAGTTATATGTATGCATGATTTATTCTAATAGTGTGACTGTTTAATCTCGACTTAGAAATTTCTAAGGTTTGTCACTAATGGGATGCATCCTCACTGCCTTTAAAAATTGGAAGGCCTCTCAAGGTTACCTTACTTGTTAAACATTCGATCCAGCTGACCTATTTGGACTTTCTTCTACTTTGTATCTGATCGGCTTGATCTATTAGGAGTTTCTAGCAACACCAAATTAGCACAATATAATAAAAGTAGTAATGTAAAACATTATGCTTTGGTCATTCAAATACACTAGTCTGATTGATCGCAATCACACTTGTTTAGAGTTTACTTCTCTAAGTTTTCTCATTGCATGAGGTTTACTCCCTTAGGGGTTTCCCTTTCCTAAGAATTTGATCATCTTTAACATGCTTGGGCTTTTTCCTTGCCAGACAGCAGATCATCCTTGACGTACCTAGATTTTTCCTTTGCCAAACATCTGGTCAATTTTGACCAATCTAGACTTTCCCTTTGTCAAACATTTGATAGACCTTGATCTATCTGAACTTTTCCTTGCTAATTGTTTGGTCAATCTTGACCTACTTGAACTTTTCAATTGCCTAAGTCAGCCTTGACCTGTCAGGACTTCTCACTTGCTTAGGTCAGTTTTAACCTGCTAGGACTTCTCACTTACCTAGGTCAGTCATGATTTGTTAGAACTTCTTCTCACACTAACAAACATCTTGTTAATCTTTGACCTATTTGGACTTCTCACCACCTCATTTTTCTTTGTCAATTATCTGGTCAACCTTGACTTGACTGAACTTTTTTAATAAATATATTATTAAATAAACATCAAAACCATAGACACGGATTGCACCAATAGAACAATGATGATATGAGATCAAAGTAAGGCTACACACACCACAAGAGGGTGTAGGATCGAAAGTGCTAGAGGGGGGGGGGGGTAAATAGCGCTCGTGGCTAATTCGTTCGTTTAGAGTAAAACACGCAGCGGAAAATAAAACACACAATGCAAACACCAAGATTTTACTTGGTTCGAAGTCTATGGCGACTCCTACTCCAAGGTCCACATGTAAGAGTGCTTTCGATGGGCAATCACTAATCAATCTGGAATAGTACAAAATGATTACAGTTGTAGTACAAGAAACTTCTAAATAAAAATAATACCGACAACTCTTTTTGAGAAGATCTCCAGAAGAAACATCGTCGGAGATTTCGGGCGTCATGGAAGAGTTTTCTGAGAAGCTTGAAGAAGCGGAAGTTATTTGTTGTGTTGTTATGAAGCTCCTGGTCGAAGCTGTTTTTATGAGTTGTTTCGGGCTCCCGGAACCCCTCTGGGCGCCTGGACCACGTGGCTCGGCCACTCCTCATGTGCCACATCAGTTTAGCGATAACTTTTGAGTTCTGGGTGCCTGGACCAACTCCAGGCGCCCAGACTAGCTCGGGGTGCCCGGACCAGCTTTTTCTAGCCTCTTATTTTCTGTAAAATAACGTTAGTCCAGACATAAAACAATATATATAAACTGAAGTTTGATAGCCTCTAACTGTCCAGTTCTGACTTTGAGTTTCGTTGAAACAATTGGAACCGGTTGGCAGGCTAGAAGTGGGGTTGAATAGCCCTGGACAAAATCAAAACATAACCCTTCTTGGACTTTTAAAGTAACACTTGCATAAATTAAATAAAGAACGAAACTAAAAAGATGAGGCTCACATACTTGACTTGGTTACAACCGGGGAGGTTGTTAATCCAAGGAATGAATCACACAAAGTATCTCCTTCAGGCGGAGAAGCCTCTTACAGTAGTGAAAGCACAGAAAAGAGAAGCGAAATAAAACAGGAAAGTGCACATGTGTTGTATTGCTAATTGCTTGTTGAATTGAAAAACATCTGGATCAAGGCTATATTTATAGCCTTGGTCGGGTCGCCTGGAGGGTTCCATGTGCCTAGAAGGGGGATAAAGTTTTATCCCCTTCGCAACGGATCGCAGTCAAACATGATCCAGTCAAAATCGGGTTCTGAGCGCCCGAACCACTAAAGTCAACATAGTTGACTTTGTAACAACCCAAATTTTCTCATTTTGAGTCCCAAAAATAATTTAAAAATATTTAAAAATGCTATAGAAATATTCTAGAGATTTTTAGAAATTTTTAGAGTATTTTTATATAATTTTTGGAGGTCGTTTGGTATTTTTATTAAACGAAGGAAGTTTTGACAAAAAATATCCAAGTCGAGATTCGAACCCGAGACCTCCGGCCGAACCCAACCTTGATCGAATCCAACTAGCCAACTGTTCTGTGAATATTTTGTGAATGAATATGGAACAGATTATATTTAAGGTATGGTTGATAATAAAAACCCTAGTTACAAAAGAGGACTTAATTTTTTTTCCTGAGAGCCAAATCTCTTCCCCCTCCCTTCTCTCGCGCGGTGATTCCTCTCTCGAGCGAAAAGGGGTGACGGCGCTAGGGCTTCACTTCGACGGCCGGCGAGAGGCTCTTTCCGACGGGTTGCCACAAATCCGCGACCACCTCGTCAAGGACAACACACGGATAGGAAGGGTTCGTCGAGATCTTCACCTCCTTCGAACCCTAGAACCATTCCGGCGGTTGTAAGTGCAAGAACAAGTGTAAGTTGCTACTCACCTACAGTAGGATAGCTCCGCATTTCTTTGGTTCCTCTCTTTGCTTCTGAAGCACACATGAACCCTAGAATTGTTTCTTCACTACACAACAAGTTTCTCCTTTCACCGTGAACCTTACTACTGATCAAGCACATCTAATTAATAAAACATCACCTATAAATAAACATCAAGGAATAAATCTAGTTTAATACTTGTAAACTAGATTGTCAGACTAGTTGACATGAATAAACTTAATAAATCAGTATAAGTGTGAGGAATAAACTATGTTAGTATTAAGTTCCCAAGGCTAAGATAAACTAGTTCAATTACTGTTTTCTATAAGTTGGTAGTGATGCTATTATACTGTTTGTTTCCCAAACTAGTTTACATCTGTCCCCATGCAATTTTAGAACTATTGAGTTTGAACTTAGCATTCCAGTACATCTCTCATTGCTATTAGTTAAGCACCAGTATTTTTTATTTGCTATTTAATTGGGAATGCACAGTCCTCATTACTATTAGTTGAGTACAAGTAGCTTTCATTGTTATTGTTTGAGCATGTACAATTTACATTGCTATTAGTTGAGCACGAGTAGATTTCCCTTGCCATTAGATGAGCATGAACAGTTTCCTTTGTTTTGTTGTTTACAAGCATGAGAAATTAGTAGCTTTATAATCTTCCTTTGCTGTTTCCTCTTCCTTGCTGTTTACAAGCATGAGAAATTCACGAGCAATATTAGTTCTTAATTCTTTTTCACTTGCAGTATTAGAATAACATGAGCAGTACTGATTCTTAATTCAGTTTCTAGTTTCGTGTTTTGATACATATGCATATATGTGTTAGTTAGCTTTTATTAGCTCTTTAATCTAAAGCATATAGTTAGTTGTCTTTGCTATTTTAATAAGATGAATAGCCATGTATTTTAGTGGAATGATTATATGCCCTATTAAACCTTTTGAGGATTATGAGTAGCTACAAGTAAGAAAAACTAAGGTCTTGCTAGGATCCCTAAATTTTAAGTATTTGGGATCAGCAGCACACTAAGTGCTCAAAGAAATGCCAAGGCATTTTATTATAAGAACATAAAAATATAATAAGTATTTTATTTTGAAGAAAGGCTAGTACCCGACTTCCAAGGTTGTCGTTAAACAAATCCAGGTGACCAATTCCAAGGTTTTGGCCCTGGTAAGACCAAGGTCTTTACCCTTGTAGGACTGATGACTAGCTACCACAGTCCCTATTAGGGAGCGCGCATTGGTGCTAAGCCTGGGCCCCAAGAGAAGTTGATTATTATTTTAAAGTAATAAAGTATAAGTTTTGAAACAAATGAAACAAGCTCCATTTATGCTTAGAGTCAGCAAGTTTAGCTTCTTTTAATTCGAAGCATGCAGTATTAGTTTTTTTGTTTCCTGATTAGTTTATTGAGCATGATTAGCTTTACCTTTCAGCATGCAGCTTTATTCTTGTGTATCATGAGTATGCTGATTATTTTCAGAGTTTTGCTATTAGTTGAGCATGAGTAGCTTTTCTCTTTAGCATTTCAGTTTTAGCATTCTTCATATTATATGCTTTTTCAAGTTTTGTGAGTTAGATAGCGTTTACTAAGCATTGGCTTATAGTTTGCATTCCTCCTACTGCAGATAAAGGAAAAGCTAAAGTATAAGGAAGAAGGCGACAAGATGGTGGGGATGGTGTGTGATGTTGAACTATGGAAGCCTTGGGACTTGGCTAAGAAGTTGTTTAGAGTCCTTCTTTAATGTTATTAGAGAAGTTGAGATTGTTAAAGAGTTGTTTCTTTTTTCTTATGTTGCTTATTGAGTCTATTCCGCATTGTTAGTTTGGTTGCTTCCACTGTTGGAGCTTTATTCATTTGCTATTGCTAGAATAGTTTTTTTAAGTTGTCGTGTGTTATTACTACGTGGTTGTGAAGTATATATACCAGCCGCATGTGGTTGATGGTTTATTTTGCATGTATTGATGATTTTTGTTACCGGTACAGGGGAGACTCTGCCGAAATTTTTCGGTAGAGACTCCTCGTGGTTTCGATCATACCGGTTAAGTAGAGTTAGTAGTTAAGTAACGGTCACCCTTAGAGAGTAGTAGTAGTAAGAAGGGTGGATCATTACAGTTGGTATCAGAGCAGTTCCCATTCTCCAGCATTACACACACATCAGCATCAATCTTGCCGTCTTCAAGTAAGAAAGTGCTTAAGTTTATTTCTTTTATGCTTTTCCTTATTATTTGCAATATAGAGTATTCGCTTATATGCGCTTTAGTAAGATAGAAGTTTTGTTTCTCTTTTATTTATATACATAAGTATGTTTAGAAAGGATAGAGAAGATACCGAGTCTTTTTCTTTGCATAATTAGATATCAAGAAGAGGGCGTCCCCGTACCGCTCGTACTGAAGATCGAGCACAGGAGAACGAAGAGCCCAGAACAGCTGAACCAAATCTCTCTGAAGTTGTTGCTCAACTCCAGAGACAAGTAGCAGAACAGCAACAAGTGATCATCAATCTGATGGTGAATCAGCAGCCAGGCCCTCCCACTCCTCCAACAATCAATGTGGAGACTCCAGTGGTGACTGAGGTTCCACCAGCCACCCTGGAAGTCGCCACAACACCTAGAAGACAAGAAGCATACCTGATACAGTGGCTGAAGTTGAAGCCAGAAAGTTTCTCAGGCACAACTGAGCCCTAGGATGCTTAGGCTTGGTTCAAGACACTGGAGAGCACCATGACGCTCCTTGACTGGCCAGAAGTCGAGAAGGTCAAGTGTGCCTCTTTCTGCTTATCTGGAGATGCTCGTATGTGGTGGGAGAGAGTTAAAAGCAAGAGAGCAGTCAATCAGATGAGCTGGGCTGACTTTGAGGTAGAGTTTTATGAAGAATTCTTCCGCCAGCGGATCACCAATAAGCATTATGAGGAGTTCATAGAATTCATATAAGGTGACCTGTCAGTGGAAGAAGCAGTAAAGAAATTCAATAGGCTAGCTCGTCTCTGCCCGAGCTAGTAAGCACGAAGAAGGAACGAGTCAGACTGATGCTCAGGATGTTGAGGCCAGTGATAGCACTTAATCTGAGTAGTGGAACTCACCAGCCCCAAACTGGTGAAGAGCTGGTCAGTAGAGCATTAGTTGCTGAGCACTATCTGGATAGCATCAGAGCACAACGAGCGCAGCATAAGTCAGTCAAGATCGAAGACAAGACAGCTGGGAGTCAGAAGTCTCAGGAAAATAAGCAGCACTGGAAGGGTAAAGATAATAAAAGAAAGCAATGGAACTCAGGAGGTAACCAGAAGGGAGGACCAGCAAATAAGCAGACCAAGTTCCCTCCCTATCCTAAATGTGGGAGAACACATCCAGGAGCCTGTCTTTTGGGTAAGACTGGATGTTATTCATGTGGGCAGGATGGACACATGGCTAAAGAATGCCCCAACAAGATCAAAGCACCTCAGCCACAGCCAATACAATATGGAGGCAAGCCTCAATTACATTATATGCCTGCAACTCTGGAAGGACCTCAGCTCAGTCAAGGAAGGATGGAAGCCCCACCAGTTCCAGCCAGTGCCAGAGTATTCTCCCTCACCAAAGAAGAAGCTGCTAGTGCCTCTACGGTCGTAACAGGTCAAGTAGTTATTTTTCAGCATTTAGCTACTGCACTATTTGATACTGGAGCGATCCATTCTTTCGTATCAGTACCCTTTGCCAAAGAATTACAGGTACCTACAGAAAGCATGAACTCCAAGTTCCTGACGACCCTACCTTCAGGGGAAGTCATGGAATCCAACCAGTGGCTTCGGGCTGTACCAGTCAGAATTTCAGACCGTGAGCTATATGTAGATCTGGTAGTCTTTGCCATGCAGGATTTCGATATCATTTTGGGTATGGATTTCCTCAGCAAGTACAGTACTTCAGTGGACTACTGCAGAAGGAAAGTGATCTTTAGTCCAGAAGGTGAACCATCCTTTGAGTTCACAGGGGTGCCAAAGAGGAAGACCGAGAAGTTCCTCTCTTCCCTCATAGCTCACCAGATGTTAGCTAAAGGGTGTGCGGGTTTTCTTGCACACATTGTGAATACAGAAGAACAAGAAAGACCCAAGTAGGAAGATGTTCGGGTAGTCTGTGAGTACCCAGAGGTATTCCTAGAAGTGCTACCTAGACTACCTCCTAACAGAGAAGTGGAGTTTGAGATTGAACTGGTTCCTGGTACCAGTCCAATTTCAAAAGCTCCATACCGCATGTCTCCAGCAGAGCTGAAAGAGTTACAAGAACAACTTCAGGAGCTGCTTGACAAAGGCTTCATCCGCCCTAGTCATTCACCATGGGGAGCTTCTGTGTTGTTTGTCAAGAAGAAGGATGGATCTATACGGATGTGCATAGATTATAAGGCTCTAAATCAAGTGACAATCAAGAACAAGTACCCACTGCCCAGAATCGACGACTTATTTGATCAATTGAAAGGGGCAACAGTGTTCTCCAAGATAGACCTGCGCTCTGGGTACCATCAGTTGAAAGTGAAGGAAAGTGATATACCCAGAACAGCTTTCAGGAACAGATATGGACACTATGAGTTCGTAGTCATGCCTTTTGGTGTGACTAATGCACCTGCAGTCTTCATGGACTTGATGAACAGAGTGTTCAGAGAATACCTTGACAAGTTCGTCATTGTGTTCATAGACGACATTCTAGTCTATTCTAGAACCTCAGAGGAGCATGACACGCACTTGAGGATAATACTACAGACTCTTCAGCAAAATCAGCTTTACGCTAAGTTCTCAAAGTACGAGTTCTGGTTAGAGCAGGTGGTGTTTCTAGGCCACATCATTTCTAAAGAAGGTATTCAAGTGGACCCTGCCAAAATAGAAGCGGTCAACAACTGGAGTAGACCCAAGAATGCCAAGGAGATCAGAAGCTTCCTTGGTTTAGCTGGGTACTACAGGAAATTCGTGAAGGACTTTTCCAAGATAGCCTCTCCACTAACAACCCTCACTAGGAAGGACAAGAAGTTTGAATGGTCAGACAAATGTGAGCAGAGTTTCCAAGAGCTAAAGAAGAGACTGACCAGTGCTCCTATCCTGACAGTTCCAGAAAGTGACAGGAGTTTTGACATCTACAGTGATGCTTCCAAGATGGGCCTAGGAGCTGTACTCATGCAAGAAGGAAAAGTTATAGCTTATGCTTCCTGGCAACACAAAGACTACGAGAAGAACTATCCCACTCATGATCTCGAGCTGGCAGCTGTGGTCTTTGCACTGAAACTCTAGTGACACTACTTGTATGGAGTCCAGTGCAGAATTTTCACTGACCATCAGAGTTTAAAGTATTTCTTCACTCAGAAGGACTTAAACATGAGACATCGTAGGTGGCTAGAGTTGGTCAAAGACTATGACTGTGAAATCCTCTACCACCCAGGCAAATTAATAAAGTGGTAGATGCACTAAGTAGAAAATCTAGTGTATCCCTGATGTCTTTGTCATCATTAGCCCTACCACTGCAGAAGGAGTTGTCAGACTTTGGAATGGAAATTATTTATGGGCAACTCTCTGCATTGACCTTAGAGTCAACCCTGCTTGAGGATATACAGAGAAAGCAAAGTGAAGATCCAGACATCCAGAAGATCAAGCAAGGGATACGAAAAGAAGAAGATACAGAGTTTCGAGTATCAGACAGTGGAGTTCTTTATCAGGGAAACCGCCTTTGTGTTCCCAATGATGAGGAATTAAGAAGGAAGATTTTAGAGGAAGCTCATAGTACACCATACTCCATGCATCCTGGTTCTACCTAGATGTACCAAGACATGAAACAGTGGTTCTGGTGGTTTGGACTCAAAAGAGATGTAGCTAAATATGTCAGTATCTGCCTGACATGTCAGAGGGTCAAAGCAGAGAACCAGAGACCAGGAGGAGTTCTACAGCCTCTCCCTATACCAGAGTGGAAGTGGGAAGATATCTCCATGGACTTCATAACAGGTCTCCCAAGAACCATAAATGGATATGATGCGATATGGGTAATAGTGGACAGATTGACCAAGTCTGCTCATTTTCTAGCCATCAAGGTGTCCCACTCTATAGAGTCGTTGGCATAGTTATATGTTAAGGAGGTGATCAGACTTCACGGAGTTCCTAAATCTATGGTTTCTGATAGAGATGGGCGCTTCACCTCACACTTTTGGGAGTGTGTTCAGAATACACTAGGCACCAAACTCAAGTTCAGCACAGCCTTCCATCCTCAGACTGATGGACAGACAGAGCGAGTAAATCAGATTCTAGAAGATATGCTCAGAGCTTGTGCACTAGATTTCAAGGGAACTTGGTGCAAGTATCTATGCTTAGATGAATTTGCCTACAACAATAGCTATCAGGCCACCATCAAGATGGCACCTTATGAGGCATTGTATGGTAGGAAGTGCAGATCACCCATTTGCTGGCAAGAAGCTGGTGAAAGAAGAGAAATGGAAGTAGAGCTGGGCATTCAGACTGAGATGATAGATGAGACCACTCAGGCTATCCAGAAGATCAGACAGAAGAGTTATGCTGACACACGCCGTAGGCCACTTAATTCCAAGTAGGGGATTTTGTCTTTCTCAAGGTTGCTCCTATGAAGGGAGTGATGAGATTTGGCAAGAAGGGCAAATTAAGTCCTCGTTATGTAGGACCCTACCCGATTACAGAGAGGATTGGGAAGGTAGCATACAAGCTGGACTTACCACAGGACATGTCGGCAATACATAATGTATTTCATGTCTCCATGCTAAAGAAGTGTCTCCACGACCCTAGCCAAGTGATTCAGCCTCTGACAGTGCAGATCCAAGAGGATCTTAGCTACGAGAGCAGACCTACACAGATAGTGGACAGAGCAGTCAAGAGACTAAGAAACAAAGAAGTGCCAATAGTGAAGGTCATTTGGCAGAACCAGAAGCACAAGGAAGTCACTTGGGAGCGTGAGGACTGTAACGCCCGCCCTCCCTGCTAACCCTAAGGGACGGGGCTACGATACTCAACGTACATATTATAGCGAAAGACTTAAAAATCATTTTTCTTGGTTTAATAAAAACCGAACTACACTAATATAGTTTCCATAACATGATAACATAGTTAAATAGAAACATAACATCAAGTCAACCATGTAGTACTATAATTTATGAAACCAAAGTGTAATTCCTAAAAGTTCTTAAAGAAGGTTCTTATTTGGTTGCCTAGCCACCGCCACACACATCTCTTTGCCTCTCCTGCTGCTCCTTTAGCTCATCCAGCTTTTTCCTTTATCTGTGGTACAAGGAAAGTAAGCTATGAGCACTCATGGCACAGTAAGTTCCTTTCCAACTCACTAAAACCATAAATCATTACATAATCAAAGAATATATCAACATAACATGATCTCAACTAGTCATGGCATAACATATCATACTCTTTAAGCATATCATGCAACATAACAAAATCATAATTAGTCATGGCATATCATCTCTTAAAGCATAGCATGAAATATAACATAATTCATATCTAATCATGGCATCTCATCTCTTAAAGTATGGCATGAAACATATCATAGTCATATCTAATCATGGCATATCATAAATCATAGCATTATCACAACATGATCATAAAGTATATGCAATATGATTTTGAAAACATGTATCCGAAAAAACATGTGTATGTCTCATGATCTTTTAAAACCATTTCTTCTTACATATATACTTGAACATAATATCAACATATTCAGGGCCCTGGCTTGTACCATACATACATAACATTAATGCGCGCGTCCTAAGTATATCCAAGGTAGCAAGTCTTGAATCATACTAGGAACTAGGTCAAGATCACAAAGCATGGCCTAGGGGCATACTTAGAGAGGTCATCCCTTATTAGCCTAGATCACAAAGCAAGGACTAAGGACGTACTAAGGAGCCCATCCCTTATTAGCCTAGATCACAAAGCAACGCTTAGGGCGTACTAAGGAGCCCATCCCTTATTAGCCTAGATCACAAAGCAAGGCCTATAGACTGATTAGGAGTCCACCCTTGGTACAAGCCTTACAAAGTAAAGTAGCATGTATAAAAATGCATCATTTAGTCACATAGCATAGCATAAAAGTATGCATCACTTAGGCATACATTATGTCATAAAAGTATGCATCACTTAGGCATACATCATATCATAAAAAGTATGCATCACTTAGGCATACATCATGTCTTGAGAAAGTATGCATCACTTAGGCATACATCATATCATCAAAAAGTATGCATCACTTAGGCATACATCATGTCTTGAGAAAGTATGCATCACTTAGGCATACATCATATCATAAAAAGTATGCATCACTTAGGCATACATCATGTCTTGAGAAAGCATGCATATTTCTATCCACATAGCATATCATAAAAACAAGCATATTCCAAGCACATAGCATATCATTAAAGCATGCATATTTCTACTCACATAGCATATCATTAAAGCATGCATATTTCTAAGCACATAACATATCATTAAAACATGCATATCTCTATCCACATATCATATCATAAAAAGGTATAAATCACAAACATACATGATTAAGCATAAGGGTGTATCATGTGATTATACTATCATAAGAAACATGGTAACATAGTTAACTTGGGTTCTAAGCTTCCTAAACCCTTGGGTTCCTATCATGGCCGAACCCCCTTAGGTCTTAATTTAGGTAAAAACAACCTCCAAGCATGTGAAACCTAAATTATCATTACATGAATTTCATAGGAAGCATTATAAGTATGATTTACTTGGTTTCTAAGTTCTCCAAGTCCTTAAACTCATGTGGCCGAACCCTATCAGTATATAAACAAGGTCCCAATTGTCATGAAAGCATGGAAACCTTAAACCATATTTATTGCATTTTTTTTCAAGTAACATAGTAAGCATATTGAGCTAGTTCCTAAGTCCTTCAAGCCCTTAACATATGTCATGGTCAAACTTTTAACAAATGTTTATTAGGGCTAAAAACAAACATACAAGCATGTGAACTTGAACTAACATCATGTATAAATTCATAACAAGACATTATACAACATGTATGGCCGAAACTTACCCTAGCCTCAATTAGGTCATTAAACAACATATAGCATGGGAACTTTGTCTTTCTACTGATCATATTCCATGTAAAGTGACATAAGCATATTTAATTCTTGTTCTAGGGTTTCTAGGGCATCTATTCCTTCATGGACGATACATACAATGGTCCATTTAGGTCATGGAAAAATTATACAAGCATGTGACACAATCAACACATTATCCTATTTTCATAAGAAGCACTTTTAACACATTTGGTTCCATTTCTAAGGCCTCTAGGTCTTTTAAACCCTACTTGGCCGAAACTCAACAGTATATAAACTTGCTTCAAGTAGCCTAAAAGCATAAGAAATCATACAAGTTTCATAGCATGTATAAATACAAGCATAATAAACATACATGTGAATTGTGTCTTAGGCTTCCTAGGTTTCTTTCCCTTTTTCTTTTATTTTTCCTCATGGCCGAAACCTACCAATCTTTAAACTAGGTTTTAAGTGGCCAAAAGCATGGAAAACCTAAGTAAGTTTCATGGCAAAAATTACTAAGGACATCATATACAAAGTTGGTTCATAAACAAGCTAGGACCCTTATGATCTTACATGTCATATATCATGTAACTAATTTTCCTATACTCAATTTAAACATAAGAACATTAAACAACCTTCATATCATAATATCACAGAGGTCTTGAGCATATTAGAATTTTGTTTAAGCTTTTCTAAGCTATCCATCTTATCATGGCCGAAAATCTAAAATAAGAGTTCATGAATTTCTAGCAATGTTCAACATGCAATTCTTTAAGAAAACTCTATATTCTATCATACAAACATGGTTACTTAAATTTAAAGGTCTTCCTAACCCTAAACCCTTTTCTTGGCCGAAACATATAAATGGATTTCTTTTGGTTCCAAGTAACTTTTAAGCAAGAAAACCAATAAAAGATCCTTAATAGTTCATGGAGAGAATCTTGCACTAGTGTGGTTACACAATATTTTCTCTAACCTATTTAAAATATTTTTGGCCGAAATTCTAGGGTTAGGTACTCCTCTGATCAAGCATCATTTAGGTATAAAAACATGATGAAAATCCTTCCTAAATAGCATAGAAAAAATATCATGAAATAAGGACTTGTTTAAACCTTCCTAGATTTGAAAACCCTTTCTTTGGCCGAATTTTTCTTAAATTCTTTCCTAGGTTTTCTAATCCTTATAAAATCTGAAAATCACATAAAAATCCTTGTACCACAGGTGAGGGGAAGCTTACATCCTTTTCGCTTGTGGATCTAAGGTATGGTGATGAAAGAAGTAGCCTCTCCTTCTAGTTCCTTTCCCTTGATTCCCTTGCTTAGTCCTCCTTGTATCTTAGGCTTTCTTAGGAAGAAAACCTTGGCTTTGGGGCCGAAGATGGAGGAGAGGGGGACTGATGGTTTCGGTGAGGGAGAGGAAGAATTAGAGAAAATGAGAGAAAAATAAACTTCTCTTTTCTTGCTCCCTTTTATGTTAAGGGGGAAGAGGTAGCAAAATTGATTTTTGCTTTCCTTCTCCCTTAGCCTTTTTTTTCTATTTCCTATTTATTTTATTTATTCATTTATTCTTACCATTCATGATGAAATAAGGGGGATTGAATCCTCTTAATTCCCTCTTTAAATTTTTGGCAAGAACAAAGAGGAAGAGGGAGAGAAAGGGAGGAAGGCAAGTTGCCTTTCTCTTGCTCCTTTCTTGTTTTCTTTTGGCTAGCTTTTACTCTTACCTTTATCATGAGTTTCCCTCCTTTGTTATCAACATCTTCTCTCTATCCCAATTGGTTTCTATTAATTAATTCTATGAAATATAATATAAGAGGTTCATGGTTCAATCCTTGACCTCCTCTTCTTTTTATTTCATTTTATTTCTTTTTGCTTCAACTCACTTCCTTTTATTTTTCTAAGGAAAAATCCCAAATTCATATATTTATCTTACAAGCTTAGTGGGTATTACAGTACCCCGTACCTCATAAAAAGTTCGTCCTCGAACTTTAAAATAGTTACATCAGGTGGCACTAAACTTTCGGCTGAGTGCATCGGCCACTTTGTTCGCCTTCCCTGGGTGATAAAGAATCTCGCAGTCGTAATCTTTAACTAACTCGAGCCATCGGTGTTGCCTCATATTTAGGTCTTTTTGTGTGAAGAAATATTTCAGACTCTGATGGTCCGTATAAATCTTACACTGAGCTCCATATAAATAATGTCTCCATATTTTTAGAGCGAAGACCACGGCTGCTAGTTCTAGGTCGTAAATGGGATAATTCTTCTCATGTTCTTTAAGTTGTCTAGAAGTGTAGGCAATGACTTTGCCATCTTGCATGAGTACAGCTCCAAGTCCTGTGATGGAAGCATCGCTGTACATATCGAAGTCTCTGTTGGTTTCCGGAAGAGTAAGAATCGGAGCACTGGTCAGTCTCCTTTTTAATTCTGCGAAACTCTACTCACAAGCTTCTGTCCATTCATACTTTGTATTTTTCTTGGTGAGGGCTATCATAGGGGCTGCGATTTTGGAGAAATTCTCTACAAATTTCCTGTAATAACCTGCTAGTCCGAGAAAACTCCTGAGTTCGCTGGCATTCTTTGGTCGATTCCAGCTATTCACAGCTTCGATTTTACTTGGATCCACCATAACTCTATCTTTGGAGATGATATGACCTAGAAATATTACCCGGTCAAGCCAAAACTCACATTTGGAGAATTTTGCATATAGTTGTTTCTCTTGAAGAATCTGTAGTACAGTATTCAGGTGTTCGGCATGTTCTTCTGGAGTTCTCGAGTAGATAAGTATATCATCAATGAAGACGATCACAAATTTATCAAGATATGCCGTGAATACTCGATTCATCAGGTCCATAAATACTGCAGGAGCGTTGGATACTCCGAAAGGCATAACTATGAACTCATAGTGTCCATATCGGGTTCGAAATGTCGTTTTTGGTATATCATCTAGTTTCACCTTCACTTGATGATAACCGGATCGTAGATCTATCTTTGAGAAAACAATCGCACCCTTCAGTTGATCAAACAGGTCATCGATCCGTGGGAGTGGGTACCGATTCTTGATCGTCACATTATTCAGCGCTCGGTAGTCTATACACATTCGCATAGACCCATCCTTCTTCTTTACGAATAGCACTGGAGCTCCCCATGGAGAGTGACTAGGACGAATAAGTCCCTTGTCGAGTAATTCGGATAACTGTTCCTGAAGTTCCTTTAATTCAGTCGGAGCCATACGATAAGGTGCTTTCGAGATCGGCTGAGTACCAGGAATCAATTCGATTCCGAATTCTATCTCCCTGTCAGGGACCAACCCTGGTAGTTCATCAGGAAATACTTTTGGGTAGTTGCATACTACTCTAACGTCTTCTAACTTCGGGTCTTTGACTTGATTGGTATCAACCACGTGTGCTAGAAACACCATACATCCTTTATCTAACATCTTTTGTGCTTTAATAGATGACAATAACTTCTTCGTTCCTTCTGATTCTCCGTAAAACTCAAACTCTGGTTCATTTTAGGGTCGGAAAATCACTTTTCTTTTGCGGCACTCGATTGAAGCGTCGTACTTGCTAAGGAAATCCATGCCCAAAATTATGTCATAATCCTGCATATCGAGTACTATCAAATTGCAGTAGAGTTCTCTGTTTGCGATCCGAATGAGTACTGCTTGCAGCATGTGGTCCGATGACATAATCTCCCCGGATGGTAAGGTTGTTAAGAACGTGTCCTCTAGGGTTCGGAGTGGTATATCTAGCCTCTTCATAAAAGGCGTTGAGACGAACGAGTGTGTTGCCCCGGTATCAAATAATATTACAGCATACTGATTGTAAATAAGTAGCTGACCTGTGACAACAGTAGAGGCGTTCGCCACGTCTTCCTGGGTAAGTGAGTAGATTCTGGCATCGGTCATAGTGGGAGGGGCCTCCAATCTTCCTTGGCTGATTGAAGTCCCGTCTATGGCAGCTTGCATCTGGTGAAGCTGCGCGGGGGCACTCCTATTCTGGAAGTTCTGCGAAGGTGGTGCGTGAGGCTGAGTAGGGCAATCTCTTATCAAATGACCTTCCTTTCCGTAGTTGTAGCACTTTCTGGTGCTCAGACGACATACTCCAGAATGCATCTTCCCACATGTGGCACACTGAGGGTACTTGGTCTGCTTATTGGCCGGACCACCTTTCGTTTTATTCCACTGTTTCCTCTTTCCACCTGAGTTTCCTTTCCAGTCGGTTCTGGTATTGTGCGATTTTTTTGTGCTCCGGTCAGTGCTTGGTTCTTGCCCTTGTTCATTGCTTCCTGATAGTGCTCGGTAATCAGGGCACTGCTGACTAGCTCCTCTGCAGTCTGCGGCCTATTAATTCCGCCGGCTACGTTCAGAGCTATCTCGGGTCGGAGCATCTTTAACATTAACCGGACCCTTTCATTTTCAGTTCGGACCAGTTCTGGGCACAGTCGGGCTAGGCGATTGAACCTCTTAACGGCTTCATTAACTGACAGATCACCTTGCCGGAACTCAGTGAACTCGTCATAGTTCTTGTTGGTCACTCGCATATGGAAGAATTCCTCTAAGAACTCTGTCTCAAAATCTGTCCACTGCATTTGGTTTATTTGTCTTTTCACCTTTACTTTGTCCCACCACATCCGGGCATCTCCGGTAAGACAGAACGACGCGCATTTGACCTTCTCGTGTTCAGGCCAATCCAATAATTCCATTATGTTCTCCACGGTTTTGAGCCAAGCTTGCGTATCCCATGGTTCTCAGTTTCCCGAGAATGCTTCCGGCATAAGCCTTTGCCACTGAATCAGATAGGCCTCTTGTCGGACCATCGGAGTAGGGGTTGCCGGGGGCACTGGTGCGGCTGTAGGTACAACAGGTAGTGGATTCACCGGTGGGGTGACTGGGTTGGCTTGCTGACCCATCAAGGTAGTGATCAGCTGCTGTTGCTCTGCGATCTGATGCTGGAGGTCTGCGACTACCTGTGTCAGATCTGGTGGAGTCACTGTTCCTCCGGTTCGGGCATTGCGTGTCCTAACCATGTTTATCTAAATAAGGACAAACAGACTAGTGTAAGTGGTTATCGTTTTTAGCCAATCTAACATATTGTTTTGTGTCTATCTATTTGTTCTGGTATTATTCCTAACCTACCAATATGTAATCCTAATCTAATTTATAACTAAAAGTATAGAATAAAGCATCAAACATAAGCAAGTAGAACATGAAACTAAAGCATAAACAACATAAGGAAAAAAAATAAGGAATATAATGTCAAACAATGTAACATAAGGAAATAAAGCATAAGCAATGTAGTAAAGAAAATGAAGCATAGGCAATATAACAGAAAAAAAAAAATAAAGCATAAGTCATATAATCATGAAAATTAAGCATAAACATGTAACAAGAAAATTAAACATAAGCATATAACAAGTAAATTTAGCATAAACGTTCTTACTTGGAGCGGCAGGTAGGAGGCTTGATGTGTGTGTAGTGAGCTGGCAATAACTTTGGCTCTGATACCAACCTGTAACGCCCGCCCTCCCTGCTAACCCTAAGGGACGGGGCTACGATACTCAACGTACATATTACAGCGGAAGACTTAAAAATCATTTTTCTTGGTTTAATAAAAACCGAACTACACTAATATGGTTTCCATAACATGATAACATAGTTAAATAGAAACATAACATCAAGTCAACCATGTAGTACTATAATTTATGAAACCAAAGTGTAATTCCTAAAAGTTCTTAAAGCATGTTCTTATTTGGTTGCCTAGCCACCGCCACACACATCTCTTTGCCTCTCCTGCTGCTCCTTTAGATCATCCAGCTTTTTCCTTTATCTGTGGTACAAGGAAAGTAAGCTATGAGCACTCATGGCTCAGTAAGTTCCTTTCCAACTCACTAAAATCATAAATCATTACATAATCAAAGAATATATCAACATAACATGATCTCAACTAGTCATGGCATAACATATCATACTCTTTAAGCATATCATGCAACATAACAAAATCATAATTAGTCATG
This sequence comes from Zingiber officinale, assembly GCF_018446385.1. Taxonomy (NCBI): domain Eukaryota; kingdom Viridiplantae; phylum Streptophyta; class Magnoliopsida; order Zingiberales; family Zingiberaceae; genus Zingiber; species Zingiber officinale. Next base: position 38,892,485 of record NC_056005.1, on the reverse strand, counting down.
GCATATCATCTCTTAAAGCATAGCATGAAATATAACATAATTCATATCTAATCATGGCATCTCATCTCTTAAAGCATGGCATGAAACATATCATAGTCATATCTAATCATGGCATATCATAAATCATAGCATTATCACAACATGATCATAAAGTATATGCAATATGATTTTGAAAACATGTGTCCGAAAAAATATGTGTATGTCTCATGATCTTTTAAAACTATTTCTTCTTACATATATACTTGAACATAATATCAACATATTCAGGGCCCCGGCTTGTACCATACATACATAACATAAATGCGCGCGTCCTAAGTATATCCAAGGAAGCAAGTCTTGAATCATACTAGGAACTAGGTCAAGATCACAAAGCATGGCCTAGGGGCATACTTAGAGAGTCCATCCCTTATCAGCCTAGATCACAAAGCAAAGCCTAAGGACGTACTAAGGAGCCCATCCCTTATTAGCCTAGATCACAAAGTAAGTCTTAGGGCATACTAAGGAGCCCATCCCTTATTAGCCTAGATCACAAAGCAAGGCCTATAGACTGATTAGGAGTCCACCCTTGGTACAAGCCTTACAAAGTAAAGTAGCATGTATAAAAATGCATCATTTAGTCACATAGCATAGCATAAAAGTATGCATCACTTAGGCATACATTATGTCATAAAAGTATGCATCACTTAGGCATACATCATATCATAAAAAGTATGCATCACTTAGGCATACATCATGTCTTGAGAAAGGATGCATCACTTAGGCATACATCATATCATCAAAAAGTATGCATCACTTAGGCATACATCATGTCTTGAGAAAGTATGCATCACTTAGGCATACATCATATCATAAAAAGTATGCATCACTTAGGCATACATCATGTCTTGAGAAAGCATGCATATTTCTATCCACATAGCATATCATAAAAACAAGCATATTCCATGCACATAGCATATCATTAAAGCATGCATATTTCTACTCACATAGCATATCATTAAAGCATGCATATTTCTAAGCACATAAAATATCATTAAAACATGCATATCTCTATCCACATATCATATCATAAAAAGGTATAAATCACAAGCATACATGATTAAGCATAAGGGTGTATCATGTGATTATACTATCATAAGAAACATGGTAACATAGTTAACTTGGGTTCTAAGCTTCCTAAACCCTTGGGTTCCTATCATGGCCGAACCCCCTTAGGTCTCAATTTAGGTAAAAACAACCTCCAAGCATGTGAAACCTAAATTATCATTACATGAATTTCATAGGAAGCATTATAAGTATGATTTACTTGGTTTCTAAGTTCTCCAAGTCCTTAAACTCATGTGGCCGAACCCTATCAGTATATAAACAAGGTCCCAATTGTCATGAAAGCATGGAAACCTTAAACCATATTTATTGCATTTTTTTTCAAGTAACATAGTAAGCATATTGAGCTAGTTCCTATGTCCTTCAAGCCCTTAACATATGTCATGGTCAAAATTTTAACAAGTGTTTATTAGGGCTAAAAACAAACATACAAGCATGTGAACTTGAACTAACATCATGTATAAATTCATAACAAGACATTATACAACATGTATGGCCGAAACATTCCCTAGCCTCAATTAGGTCATTAAACAACATATAGCATGGGAACTTTGTCTTTCTACTTATCATATTCCATGTAAAGTGACATAAGAATATTTAATTCTTGTTCTAGGGTTTCTAGGGCATCTATTCCTTCATGGCCGAAACATACAATGGTCCATTTAGGTCATGGAAAAATTATACAAGCATGTGACACAATCAACACATTATCCTATTTTCATAAGAAGCACTTTTAACACATTTGGTTCCATTTCTAAGGCCTCTAGGTCTTTTAAACCCTACTTGGCCGAAACTCAACAGTATATAAACTTGCTTCAAGTAGCCTAAAAGCATAAGAAATCATACAAGTTTCATAGCATGTATAAATACAAGCATAATAAACATACATGTGAATTGTGTCTTAGGCTTCCTAGGTTTCTTTCCCTTTTTCTTTTATTTTTCCTCATGGCCGAAACCTACCAATCTTTAAACTAGGTTTTAAGTGGCCTAAAGCATGGAAAACCTAAGTAAGTTTCATGGCAAAAATTACTAAGGACATCATATACAAAGTTGGTTCATAAACAAGCTAGGACCCTTATGATCTTACATGTCATATATCATGTAACTAATTTTCCTATACTCAATTTAAACATAAGAACATTAAACAACCTTCATATCATAATATCATAGAGGTCTTGAGCATATTAGAATTTTGTTTAAGCTTTTCTAAGCTATCCATCTTATCATGGCCAAAAATCTAAAATAAGAGTTCATGAATTTCTAGCAATGTTCAACATGCAATTCTTTAAGAAAACTCTATATTCTATCATACAAACATGGTTACTTAAATTTAAAGGTCTTCCTAACCCTAAGCCCTTTTCTTGGCCGAAACATATAAATAGATTTCTTTTGGTTCCAAGTAACTTTTAAGCAAGAAAACCAATAAAAGATCCTTAATAGTTCATGGAGAGAATCTTGCACTAGTGTGGTTACACAATATTTTCCCTAACCTCATTAAAATATTTTTGGCCGAAATTCTAGGGTTAGGTACTCCTCTGATCAAGCATCATTTAGGTATAAAAACATGACGAAAATCCTTCCTACATAGCATAGAAAAAATATCTTGAAATAAGGACTTGTTTAAACCTTCCTAGATTTGAAAACCCTTTCTTTGGCCGAATTTTTCTTAAATTCTTTCCGAGGTTTTCTAATCCTTATAAAATCCAAAAATCACATAAAAAGCCTTGTACCACAGGTGAGGGGAAGCTTACATCCTTTTCGCTTGTGGATCTAAGGTATGGTGATGAAAGAAGTAGCCTCTCCTTCTAGTTCCTTTCCCTTGATTCCCTTGCTTAGTCCTCCTTGTATCTTAGGCTTTCTTAGGAAGAAAACCTTGGCTTTGGGGCCAAAGATGGAGGAGAGGGGGACTGATGGTTTCGGTGAGGGAGAGGAAGAATGAGAGAAAATGAGAGAAAAATAAACTTCTCTTTTCTTGCTCCCTTTTATGTTAAGGGGGAAGAGGTAGCAAAATTGATTTTTGCTTTCCTTCTCCCTTAGCCTTTTTTTTCTATTTCCTATTTATTTTATTTATTCATTTATTCTTACCATTCATGATGAAATAAGGGGGATTGAATCCTCTTAATTCCCTCTTTAAATTTTCGGCAAGAACAAAGAGGAAGAGGGAGAGAAAGGGAGGAAGGCAAGTTGCCTTTCTCTTGCTCCTTTCTTGTTTTCTTTTGGCTAGCTTTTACTCTTACCTTTATCATGAGTTTCCCTCCTTTGTTATCAACATCTTCTCTCTATCCCAATTGGTATCTATTAATTAATTCTATGAAATATAATATAAGAGGTTCATGGTTCAATCCTTGACCTCCTCTTCTTTTTATTTCATTTTATTTCTTTTTGCTTCAACTCACTTCCTATTATTTTTCTAAGGAAAAATCCCAAATTCATATATTTATCTTACAAGCTTAGTGGGTATTACAAGGACATATGAGGCAGAAATTTCCAGAGTTATTCTAAGTTTGAGGAAGAAATTTTTATAAGGTATGGGGAATTGTAACAACCCAAATTTTCTCATTTTGAGCCCCAAAAATAATTTAAAAATATTTAAAAATTCTATAGAAATATTCTAGAGATTTTTAGAGTATTTTTATGCAATTTTTGGAGGTTGTTTTGTATTTTTACTAAACGAAGGAAGTTTTGACAAAAAATTTCCAAGACGAGATTCGAACCCGAGACCTCCGGCCGAACCCAACCTTGATCGAATCCAACTAGCAACTATTCTGCAAACATTTTGTGAATGAATATGGAATAGAATATATTTAAGGTATGGTTGATAATAAAAACCCTAGTTACAAAAGAGGACTTAATTTTTTTTTCCCGAGACCCGAATCTCTTCCCCCTCCCTTCTCTCGCGCAGCGATTCCTCTCTCGGGCAAAAAGGGGCGACGGCGCTAGGGCTTCACTTCGACGGCCGGCGAGAGGCTCTTTCCGATGGGTTGCCACAAATCCGCGACCACCTCGTCAAGGAGAACACGCGGATAGGAAGGGATCGCCGAGATCTTCACCTCCTCCGAACCCTAGAACCATTCCGGCTGTTGTAAGTGCAAGAACAAGTGTAAGTTGCCACTCACCTGTAGTAGGATAGCTCCGTATTTCTTTGGTTCCTCTCTTTGCTTCCGAAGCACACATGAACCCTAGAATTGTTTCTTCACTGCACAGCAAGTTTCTCCTTTCACCATGAACCTTACTACTGATCAAGCACATCTAATTAATAAAACATCACCTATAAATAAACATCAAGGAATAAATCTAGTTTAATACTTGTAAACTAGATTGTCAGACTAGTTGACATGAATAAACTTAATAAATCAGTATAAGTGTGAGGAATAAACTATGTTAGTATTAAGTTCCCAAGGCTAACATAAACTAGTTCAATTACTGTTTTCTATAAGTTGGTAGTGATGCTATTATACTGTTTGTTTCCCAAACTAGTTTACATCTTTCCCCATGCAATTTTAGAACTATTGAGTTTGAACTTAGCATTCCAGTATAGCTCTCATTGCTATTAGTTATGCACCAGTAGCTTTTATTTGCTATTTAATTGGGCATGCACAGTCCTCATTACTATTAGTTGAGTACCAGTAGCTTTCATTGTTATTGTTTGAGCATGTACAATTTACATTGCTATTAGTTGAGCACGACTAGATTTCCTTTGCCATTAGATGAGCATGAACAATTTCCTTTGTTTTGTTGTTTACAAGCATGAGAAATTAGTAGCTTTATAATCTTCCTTTGCTGTTTCCTCTTCCTTGCTGTTTACAAGCATGAGAAATTCACAAGCAGTATTAGTTCTTAATTCTTTTTCACTTGCAGTATTAGAATAGCATGAGCAGTATTGATTCTTAATTCAATTTCTAGTTTCTTGTTTTGATACATATGCATATATGTGTTAGTTTGCTTTTAATAGCTCTTTAATCTAAAGCATATAGTTAGTTGTCTTTGCTATTTTAATAAGATGAATAGCCATGTATTTTAATGGAATGATTATGTGCCCTATTAAACATTTTGAGGATTATGAGTAGCTACAAGTAAGAAAAGACCAAGGTCTTGCTAGGATCCCTAAATTTTAAGTATTGGGATCAGCAGCACACCAAGTGCTCAAAGAAATACCAAGGCATTTTATTATAAGAACATAAAAAGATAATAAGTATTTTATTTTAAAGAAAGGCTAGTACCCGACTTTCAAGGTTGTCGTTAAACAAATCCAGGTGACCAATTCCAAGGTTTTGGCCCTTACCAAGGTCTTTACCCTTGTAGGACTAATGACTAGCTACCACAGTCCCTATTAGGGAGCGCGCATTGGTGCTAAGCCTGGGCCCCAAGAGAAGTTGATTATTATTTTAAAGTAATAAAGTATAAGTTTTGAAACAAATGAAACAAGCTCCATTTATGCTTAGAGTCAGCAAGTTTAGCTTCTTTTAATTCGAAGCATGCAGTATTAGTTTTATTTGTTTCCTGATTAGTTTATTGAGCATGATTAGCTTTACCTTTCAGCATGCAGCTTTATTCTTGTGTATCATGAGTATGCAAATTATTTTCAGAGTTTTGCTACTAGTTGAGCATGAGTAGCTTTTCTCTTTAGCATTTCAGTTTTAGCATTCTTCATATTATATGCTTTTTCGAGTTTTGTGAGTTAGATAGCGCTTACTAAGCATTGGCTTATAGTTTGCATTCCTCCTACTGCAGATAAAGGAAAAGCTAAACTATAAGGAAGAAGGCGACAAGATGGTGGGGATGGTGTGTGATGTTGAACTATGTAAGCCTCGGGACTTGGCTAAGAAGTTATTTAGAGTCCTTCTTTTATATTTTTAGAGAAGTTGAGATTGTTAAAGAGTTGTTTCCTTTTTCTTATGTTGCTAATTGAGTCTATTCCGCATTGTTAGTTTGGTTGTTTCCACTGTTGGAGCTTTATTCATTTGCTATTGCTAGAATAGTTTTTTTAAGTTGTCGTGTCTTATTACTACGTGGTTGTGAAGTATATATACCAGCCGCATGTGGCTGATGGTTTATTTTGCATGTATTGATAATTATTGTCATCGGTACAGGGGAGACTCTGCCGAAATTTTTCGGTAGAGACTCCTCGTGGTTTCGATCATACCGGTTAAGTAGAGTTAGTAGTTAAGTAACGGTCACCCTTAGAGAGTAGTAGTAGTAAGAAGGGTGGGTCGTTACAGACTTTGGGTTCGGGCCCTTTGCTCTAGTGCTACTCGCCTCAGTCCGGATCTTTCTTTTCGGCTCCGCTTGCTTATGTGATTTCATCCAACCGAAATAAGGCTTACTCGAACCCAATTCGGCCTTCTCGAGCATCCTTCTGCTTCGGCTTCTCATCCCTCGGAAACGCCGTACGCTTCCTTCTCTTCCACCTGCGTACTCTTCCGCAACACCTCGTCCCTTGGACGCAGCGAGCCTGTCGACTCTCTCCCGTGTCATCCTTCTCGCTAGCTGCATCTTTTGCTCGACTTCTTGTGTTCATAAGCTCCTGCACACTTAGACATAAGGTTAAAATACCACAGGACTTAACCTAACTTGGTTGATCACATCACAACATCCTCGGGGTTTCAACAATCTCCCTCTTTTTGATGTGAGCAACCCAAGTTAAGCTAGGGAAAAAAGACATAAAATTAAAATAATAAATTCTACAATAAAGTCTAAAAAATAAAAAATTGTAATCTACCTCCCCCAAGACTTAATTTTTTCCTTCTCCCCCTTTGATCACATAAAAAATGAGGTGCTAAGAAAAATCCAAGGGTACTAAAAACTTTGAAAAAATTTTGAAAATTATTTTGATATCACCAAAAATTTGCAATAATTCTTAAATAAAATTTAAGTAAAAGAAATTTCAAGCAGAGAAAAAGACTTTCTAAAAAAAATTTTAAGTTAGACAACTTTGCAAAAAAATTTGAGAAATTTTTCTAAGTAAAAAAAAAAATCAAGCAACGAAATATTTTTGACTAACTATTAAAAAATAATTTTTCTAAGTTTTTGCAAAAAATATTTTTAAGAAAAAAAATCTAAGTTAGACATTTCCAAAAATATTTGAAAAAATTTTCTAAAGCATTAACTGATCCTAATTTAATGCTTTATTAGTTAGTCAATTAAACATTTTATTTCAATATTTTGGTTTCAGACTGTGATGAGGCACTAGGCCTTCTTGGTTATTGGATGATCAACCACTTCTAGACAAAGCCTCATAAAGAAATTAAACATTTAAAGAACTCTCTGAAAGCCCTAAATCTAAATTAAGGTTCATGTTAAACACGACTTCAGAACCCAATATAGGTTCCAGCCAACTGGGTTAATTAGGTATTTCTTATTGACATATTTCTTTGAAATATTTATAATTTGTCCCTTGTGATATCTAAAATACCAGTTTAGATTATTGAATTTTCTAAAACTTGTATTAGATGAGCATGCAAGATATTTCAAGTTACTTATTTATTTTTAAAAATTATTATTTTCTAATTTTACTTTGTCTAACTCTTCTAATGGGTAAGATTTAGCTAGAATTACTTTTAAATTTTTAATCTCTTTTTCTAACTTGTAGCAATCTTTAGTTAATAATTTAACAAACTTAAATAGTTTTTCGGGAGGAAGAGATCGTACCTGACTTACCTTGTCAATCTCGTTATTCGTAGCTGCCCTTGAACTGCTGCTTTCTTCGACGTAACTCCCCGTTCATCGATGCTCTCAATGCTCATTTCAGACGAGCTTGAATCATAGTCCTCATCTTGATGACTTGCCATTAATGCAAGTCCAGAGAAGTCCGTGACTTCTGATTCGGACGACGTATCGTTCTTAGCAGATGGAACTCTGCTTTGCTGTTTGTCAGGTAGTCGACCTGCTCCTTTTTCATCCTGTGGTATTTTTCTTTCCCTTTTGGTGCTGTAAAATTGAACTCCGTTATCAAAATTAAATCGAAATCCATTTTGAAAAATACCTTCATTCGCTTTTTCCAGCTAGTGAATTCCCCCTCGAACTTCGGTGAGTAGATGTTTGGTCCGACCATTGATTCAGTGCTTCATTCGGCGGTTAGTTCTCCTAAAGCGCCCTTACGCTGATACCACTTATTGGGACTGATTGACTGACTAGAAGGGGGGTTGAATAGCCTTGCACAAAATCAAAACACAAACCTTCTCGGACTTTTAAAATAACACTTGCATAAATTAAATAAAGAACAAAACTGAAAAGATGAGGCTCACAGACTTGACTTGGTTACAACCAGGAAGGTTGTAAATCCAAGGAATGAATCACACTAAGTATCTCCTTCAAGCGGAGAAACCTCTTACAGCAGTGAAAGCATAGAAAAGAGAAGCTAAACAAAACAAGAAAGCGCACAAGTGTTATATTACTAATTGCTTGTTGAATTGAAAAGCTTCTGGACCAAAGTTGTATTTATAGCCTTAGTCAGGGTGTCGGGAGGGTTCCAGGTGCCTGGAAGGGGGATAAAGTTTTATCCCCTTTGCAACGGATCATGGTCAAATGTGACTCGGTCAAAATCAGGTTGTGGGAACCCGGAATCGCTTCGGGCGTCCGAACTACTAAAGTCAACATAGTTGACTTTTGGTTTGGGCCCTTTGCTTCGGTGCTACTCGCCTCAGTCCGGATAGTCCGCTCTCGCTATGCTCGCTTGGGTGATTTCAGCCAACCGAAAAAAGGCTCACCCGAACCCAGTTTTAGCTTTCTCGAGCATCCTTCCGCTCCGGATTCTCGTCCCTCGGAAACGTCGCACGCTTCCTTCTCATCCGCCTGTGTACTCTTCGGCAGCACCTCGTCCCTCGGACACACCGAGCCCGTCGGCTCTCTCCCATGCCATCCTTCTCGTTAGCTGCGTCTTTTGCTCGACTTCTTGTGTTCCTAAGCTCCTGCACACTTAGACACAAGGTTAAAACACCACAGGACCTAACCTAACTTGGTTGATCACATAAAAACAGCCTTAGGGTTTCAACAGAAACTCTAGGTCAAACCGACACCTACTATTCCCTTTCCGGAGAACGTACCCTCACCTACTCCTCTCAGGAGAGTTTACCTATTGCCAGATCGGTCCTTCAGACCGACTAGACTTTCTGTCTAGGGTTACCACTCCCTAGGACCTAGGATTACCACTCCCTAGGACCTAGGGTTACCACCCCTAGGATTTTCCTAAGCCTAGGGTTACCACCCTCTAGGATTTTCTTCAGCCTAGGGTTACCATCCCCTAGGACCTAGGGTTACCACCCCCTAGAGTTTTCCACCTGCTTAACTACAGCTAGGACTTTCCACAACCTAGGGTTACTGTTGGAGCAATCCCAATGGTCCGTGGGACCATGTGTTTTGGTGTATGGGCAAAGGGTTTAAGTTAGGTTCACCCTTGTATTTAATATGTGTACTTGAGTTGTGCAGGACTGCAGGTGACACATATGACTCAGCTTGATGGCTTCAAGTCCGATGAAGGATGGCATTGAGGACAAGCCGCGGGCTTGAATGCATCTGAGGGATCGTGGACAAGGCAGCAAGGACAAAGGCCGAGGGAAGCGACTTCGAGGCATACGCGAAGGATGGCATTGGGACGAGCCGCGGGCTTGGATGCATCCGAGGGACGAGAGCCAAAGGAAGTAGGCTTGAAGGCAAGAGGTCAAGGCTGCAAAGAAGAGTCAAGTGAGTCGTGAGGGTCCGAGTGCGAGAGAAATGTACTCGGGATGGGAAACCCTAGGTTTAGGGTTGTACCAGTCGACTGGTACTGGGACCAGTCGACTGGTGGTGAGCACAGAAGCATTCTGTGCCCGAAATGGCTGGGATCAGTCGACTGGTCATGGGACCAGTCGACTGATAGATAGCCGTTGGAGTGCCGTTTGGCTGGCACCAGTCGACTGGTGCATGGACCAGTCGACTGGTAACGGGCAAATCAGCAAGGCTGATTTCCCCAAGCTCTATAAGAAGGAGCTTGGTATGGCCGGCCAAGGCGACGAAATTAGTGGTGGGTAACCTCTAATTAGTAGTCAACTAGTGCCCTAGCAATCCAAGTGCTCTTGATCGAGTTGTGGTGAGGTTTCTCCACCGACAAGGAGGATTGTGCTAGCCGGAGTTTCCGGGGATTAATCCACCGACGGATTGAGGGATCGTCCACCTTACGGACAGCCGTGGAGTAGGAGCAAGTTATCTCCGAACCACGTAAACGAACGTGTTAGCTTGGTTTGCCATTTCTTTTCCTTGTCTTTAGCTTTCGTATTCGTAATTAGTATTTGTATTTCCGCTTGCGCACTAACGAATACGTAGGAAGCTAACGATTTGGGGGTGCCGTCTATCCAACCCCCCTTCAAGCCGGCCACCGATCCTCCAACAAGTGGTATCAGAGCGAGGACGCTCTCTGTTGGACTAACCGCCGAGAAGATCAACACATATAAGAAGATGGCCGGGTTGATTGTCCCTCCAAAGTTTGAAGGAGGAAGCCTTGGGGACATCATGTATTGGATGATGAGGATGGAGGTTTTCTTCAATACGGATTGGGACATAATGATGGTGGTCAAAGAGCCATTCAAAGTCCCAAAGGACAAGAAAGGAAAGAAGCTCCGAACACGACATTGGACGGAAGAGCAAACCTCACGATCGGAGGCAAACTCAAAGGTAATAGCAATTTTAATTGATTTATTGCCTCCTAATGTGATAAGTGATGTAGGTAAATATGAGAACGCCCATGATTTGTGGAGCAAGGTGAAGATGGTTCTACGGGAAGAACCTAAACCTACACAAGAAGAAGAAGAATCCAAGGAGATGGGTTTAATTGCTCAAGTTGAGGACGAGCAAACGGAAGTTGAGCCATGCTCAACATCCGAGGAGGAGAAGGAAGATGTAGCATCATCGACATCCTCAAGGGTTGAAGAAGAATCCAAGACGGATGAAGAAGAGGTCTTGGAGGTCAACCTAGTGAGTACCTCCACCGAAGCAAAATCAAAAGATCACATCGTGTGCTTCGGGTGCAATGAAAAGGGACACTACAAGAGTAGATGTCCTATGGGTAAGAAAGAGGTATCTCCTAAACTCAATTCAATTCATTTTGAATCTAATTTGAGTTGTAGGAAGAAGAAGGAGAAGAAGCACATTAGATGCTTCACTTGTGGTGAAATGGGTCACTACCACACCAAATGCCCAAGGAAGGGAGAGCTAAAGAAATTGGCGCATTTGAAGATATGGGAGAAGAAGAAGAGGAGCTCAAGTCAAGGGGGAGCTTCAAGGGTAAGGGAGGTATACCCTAATTTGAAATGCAATGCAAATTCTTATGTTCCCATGCATGCTAGGAAAAATAATGATTATCATTATGTAGCAATGAAAAATTTTGGATTTAGATATCATGATCGGAATAGGGTAAATGTAGATCACAACCCTAAGAGACCTATACATGATAGACCTAGACACGTTAAATTCTCATTACCTAAAGAGAAGAAGGTAATGGAGAACCAAGGCATTAATCCCAAGAAGGGGAGACATATGCCTAGAAAGGGTAGGTCTAGGAATGTCCAAGGTGGACATGTTGACTCTAGGTTTAGGAACCTAGAAAGGGAGAATCAAGCTTTGAAGGCAAAGCTTGATGGTTTAGAGAAATTCCTTAAGAGATTCACTATTAGATCTAAGGGATTAAGTATGGTGTTGGGGAGTCAAAAACCCAACAATGATAGAACGGGTTTGGGATACCGATCTAGTGTCTCCAAGGTCAAAAGGAGACCATGTGCTAAGGTGGCACATGATAAAAGCAAGGGAGAGTCATCCAAGGCCAATAAAAATAAATATGCTAGGGTTGCATATGATTATGGCAAGGATGATGTGTCCAAGGTCAAGAAGATAAGGAGATCTTCTAAGGGACATCATTGTGGGTTGGTCACAATAGATGAGTCACCTAGGGAGGTGACTAAGGTAAAGAGCTCTAGGGGGAGCTCCAAATGTCAATTTGGGACCCATGGCCAATGGATCTCAGGTGGGTTCTACTTGGGGGTCTAGAGGAGCCATGGAGTGTGCCAAAAGGTTTGGAGATGGATTTGAGTCTCAAACCTAGGGATTTGGCACACATGGGTTGTGTTTCATGCTTGAAAATATGGCATTGGGGTCATATAGCATGATAATTGGTTTTGGATATATAGATGTCATATAAACCAATGCTAGGGATGCATTGTGGGTTGGTATGGGCAAATACATCAAAAGGAAGGCAAAACTAGGACTTTAGGTCAAGGTTCAATTGAACCATTTAGCTAGTTTTGAATTTTGTGTCAATCTTGGGATTGGTGATAGATACATTTTGTAATGTATTTTTCCCAAGTAGACACTGGTACAATAGACCTCTCCACAAAATTTGGGAATTTTTGGAGGTCTAGGGAATTATTGGTGCATTTCTGAAGTTGGCCTGAAAAGGCTGATTTTTTCAGAAATAGGGTACCAGTCGACTGGTACAGACACCAGTCGACTGGTAACAGTAGATTTCGACCACAGAATGCTTCTGTAAGGTTGTGTCGAAGGGGGCAGTCGACTGGCACTTAGGGCAGTCGACTGATACCAGTCTGAAATTGTTTTCAGCATTGGTTTGTGACCATGTCAACTCGTTTAGATGTATGGGATCCAAGGGTGATTAATACATGAGTTTAGGGTCAATTTAGATGACAAGTTTTCAACAATTGGGATATTGTTGGAGAACTTTTTGGATGTTAGGCAAAGGGGGAGAAGTAAGGTTTAAATTGGGAAAACCTTAAGTGCCTTTGTATAGGGGGAGCCTTGGGATAGGTTCTTAAAAAGCCCGTGGTAAAATCCTAGCTCATTGGGGAGTTTAGGTGCAGGGGGAGCCTTGGGATAGGTTCTTAAAAAGCCCGTGGTAAAATCCTAGCTCAATGGGGAGCGTAGGTGTAGGGGGAGCCTTGTGATAGGTCCCAATACTTGTTTCGGCGGTTGCCAAGTGTGTAGCCTTGGCAACGTAAGTCCATTCGGCGGTTGCCAAGTGTGTAGCCTTGGCAATGTAAGTCCATTCGGCGGTTGCCAAGTGTGTAGCCTTGGCAACGTAAGTCCATTCGGCGGTTGCCAAGTGTGTAGCCTTGGCAACGTAAGTCCATTCGGCGGTTGCCAAGTGTGTAGCCTTGGCAACGTAAGTCCATTCGGCGGAGTAAGTCCAAGTGTGTAGCCTTGGCATCGTAAGTCCATTCGGCGGAGTAAGTCCAAGTGTGTAGCCTTGGCATCGTAAGTCCATTGTATTAGCATGTTTATTTGCTATTTGTTTTCCCTAACTTAAACGTATTGCCAAACACCAAAAAGGGGGAGATTGTTGGAGCAATCCCAATGGTCCGTGGGACCATGTGTTTTGGTGTTTGGGCAAAGGGTTTAAGTTAGGTTCACCCTTGTATTTAATATGTGTACTTGAGTTGTGCAGGACTGCAGGTGACACATATGACTCAGCTTGATGGCTTCAGGTCCGATGAAGGATGGCATTGAGGACAAGCCGCGGGCTTGAATGCATCTGAGGGATCGTGGACAAGGCAGCAAGGACAAAGGCCGAGGGAAGCGACTTCGAGGCATACGCGAAGGATGGCATTGGGACGAGCCGCGGGCTTGGATGCATCCGAGGGACGAGAGCCAAAGGAAGTAGGCTTGAAGGCAAGAGGTCAAGGCTGCAAAGAAGAGTCAAGTGAGTCGTGAGGGTCCGAGTGCGAGTGAAATGTACTCGGGATGGGAAACCCTAAGTTTAGGGTTGTACCAGTCGACTGGTACTGGGATCAGTCGACTGGTGGTGAGCACAGAAGCATTCTGTGCCCGAAATGGCTGGGATCAGTCGACTGGTCATGGGACCAGTCGACTGATAGATAGCCGTTGGAGTGCCGTTTGGCTGGCACCAGTCGACTGGTGCATGGACCAGTCGACTGGTAACGGGCAAATCAGCAAGGCTGATTTCCCCAAGCTCTATAAGAAGGAGCTTGGTATGGCCGGCCAAGGCGACGAAATTAGTGGTGGGTAACCTCTAATTAGTAGTCAACTAGTGCCCTAGCAATCCAAGTGCTCTTGATCGAGTTGTGGTGAGGTTTCTCCACCGACAAGGAGGATTGTGCTAGCCGGAGTTTCCGGGGATTAATCCACCGACGGATTGAGGGATCGTCCACCTTACGGACAGCCGTGGAGTAGGAGCAAGTTATCTCCGAACCACGTAAACGAACGTGTTAGCTTGGTTTGCCATTTCTTTTCCTTGTCTTTAGCTTTCGTATTCGTAATTAGTATTTGTATTTCCGCTTGCGCACTAACGAATACGTAGGAAGCTAATGATTTGGGGGTGCCGTCTATCCAACCCCCCTTCAAGCCGGCCACCGATCCTCCAACAGTTACCACCCTGTAATACCCCGGTTTTGAGATTCTGGTTAAGTATGACTTAAAAGGTTAGATGATACTATCTATATCACCAAGGTGCACCTTCCTTTTTGGAAGCCCAAACTCAAGAACTCCAAAGTTAAGCGTGCTTGCTTGGAGAAATCTAAGGATGGGTGACCTCCTGGAAAGTTTTCCAGGGTGCGTGCGAGTGAGGACAAAGCATGTCGAAAGGACCTCCGGTGGTCTATGGAGCTAGTCGTCAACCCGATGGTCAATTTTAGCGGCGTTCCCGATTCGGTCCGAGTGGGGCCCACCCGGGTAGGGGCGTTACAGATGGTATCAGAGCGACCTTACAACCGTGAGTGTACTTGTGGAAGGAGCACCCAGGGCACCACCTAGAGAGGGAGATTCTGGGATTTGTCTATGGTGTGGTTCGTGGTTACACAACGAGGACATTGTGTCTTTAACTGGGGGTGAATGTAATACCGCGGTTCTGAGATTCTGGTTAAGTATGACTTAAAAGGTTAGAAGGTACTATCCATATCATCACGGTGCACCTTCCTTTTCGGAAGCCCAAACTTAAGAACTCCAAAGGTAAGCATACTTGGCTTGAAGAAATCTGAGGATGGGTGACCACCTGGGAAGTTTTCCAGGGTGCATGTGAGTGAGGATAAAGCACGCTGAAAGGACCTCCGGTGGTTTGTGGAGTTAGTCGTCAACCCGATGGGCAATTCTGGTGGCGTTCCTGGTTCGGTCCAGGTGGGGCCTGTTGGTTGCTACTCAGAAAACCTAGAGGTTCCACTGTACAAAAATTTTGTACAAAGGTCTGAACCTTTTCCTAGCTACCATGTGTTCTTTTAAATTAAATTTTGGATCGCCTGCGGAACTTAACACGTTTGATCCAAAACTTAATCTATTCGTTCTTTTAGGTTTTGACTTGGGTCTCCTGCGGAACTTAACATGTTCGACCCAAATCACCGTAAGTTATTAATTCCATTAAATATTAATTTTCATAATTGGTTCCCAGTACTGACGTGGCGAGGCACACGGCCTTCTTGGATATGGGAGCAACCACCACCGACTAGACAAAACCTTTTATGGAAAGCTAATATTTAATTTCCTAAAATAACTTTAGGTTAACCAAAAAGAACAATCAAATCACAAGGAAAAATAAAACAAAAGAACACAACATCGAAAAACATATTCGAAATACTAGAATCGTAAGCCTCTTGTATTTGGTATTATTTCCATAAATAACTAGTATGATGCGGAAAGGAAAAATTACTAGTTATACCTTCTAGAAAGACCTCTTGATCTTCTACCGTATTCCTCTTCTAACCTCGGACGCTGTGTGGGCAACGATCTTCCGAGATGAGAAACCACCAACCACCTTCTTCTCCTCCTAGCTAGGTTCGGCCACAACAAGGAAGCTTTACCAAGGATGAAGAACAAATCACCAACCAAGCTCCAAGGGATGCAAGCTTTCTCTCCTTTTTCTTCTTCTTCTCCAAGTAGTATCCGGCCTCCACAAGATCTCCAAGCAATAGGGATGATTCGGCCACCACAAAGAGGAAGAGAAGAAAAGAGGTTGGCCGGCCACAACACCAAGGAAAAGAGGAAGAGAAATAATAGAAGTTGTGTCTCTTGAAGGCACCCCCTCCCCTTCTTTTATATTCCTTGGCCTTGGTAATTTAGGAAATTTAATTACAATAAAATTTCCTTAATTTTTCTTGACATGAATTAATTAAGAAAAATTAAACAAAATTTCTTAAAACAACATGTCTTGGCCGGCCACATCAAAGAGAAGCAAATTAGACAAGTTTCAATCAACAAATTAAAACTTCCTTATTTGTCTTTGGAAATTTTAAAAAATAAAATTTCCCTTTATAATCCCTTCATGGTTGATAAAAATAAATTTCTATAATTTTAATTTTTTAACATGTGAATAATTTTTAAAGAGAAAATAAAATATTTCTCCAATCTACAAATAAGGAAAGAGATTTAATCTTTTTCTTTAATCTTTTGTAGATCCTTTTCAAGAGAGATATTTTAATTTTAATTCTCTTTAATAAATTATATCTTCCACATAATAAAAATTAAAATTAAAATTCTTTTTAATTTAATTTTGGTCGGCCCCTCTAGCTTGGGTTCAAGCTAGGGCCGACCACCCTAAACCATGCTTAGGCCGGCCCTAGCTTGATTCCAAGCTAGCTTGGCCGACCCCCTTTAGGTGGGTATAGAAGGTGGGTATAGGTGGGTATAGTACTCTATAAATAAGAGGCTACGATAGGGACCAAGAGGAGGAATTGGTTTTGGTCTCCCGATAAAATTAAGCATCCCGTGTTCGCCCCGAACACACAACTTAATTTTATCAATAATAATTTATTCCACTAGAGAACTATTATTGAACTACCGCACCAATCCCAAATTACATTTTTTGGGCTCCTTCTTATTATGAGTATGTTAGTCTCCCTGTGTTTAAGATATAAAATGTCCACTAATTAAGTGAGTTACTGACAACTCATTTAATTAATATCTTAGTCCAAGAGTAGTACCACTCAACCTTATCGTCATGTCGGACTAAGTCCACCTGCAGGGTTTAACATGACAATCCTTATGAGCTCCTCTTGGGGACATTATCAACCTAGTATCTCTAGGACACAGTTTCCTTCTATAATCAACAACACACACTATAAGTGATATCATTTCCCAACTTATCGGGTTTATTGATTCATCGAACTAAATCTCACCCATTGATAAATTAAAGAAATAAATATCAAATATATGTGCTTGTTATTATATTAGATTAAGAGCTTACACTTCCATAATAACCGAGGTCTTTGTTCCTTTATAAAGTCAGTATAAAAGAAACGACCTCAAATGGTCCTACTCAATACACTCTGAGTGTACTAGTGTAATTATATAGTCAAGATAAACTAATACCTAATTACACTATGACCTTCTAATGGTTTGTTCCTTTCCATTTTGGTCGTGAGCTACTGTTTATAATTTATAAGGTACTGATAACATCCTCTTCTGTATGTGGCACCACATACTATGTTATCTACAATATAAATTAATTGAACAACTACAACTAAATGTAGACAATTTAACCAAATGTGATTCTTTTTTCAAAATAAATGTTTACAAAAGCTTAGGCTTTCAGTATACACTCCAACAATCTCCCACTTATACTAATGACTAAGCTGCCATATCTTCTGCCATACATCTGATTCTCATTCCCTCCACATGCCGATCGAAAGCTTTCCCCGGAAGGGCCTTTGTGAAAGGATCTGCCAAGTTATTCGCTGATGTAATCTTGGCGATGACAACTTCTCCTCGCTTCATGATATCTCGTATCAGGTGGTACTTGCGCTCTATATGTTTACTTGCCTTATGAGCTCGTGGTTCCTTCGAGTTTACAACTGCACCGCTATTATCACAATAAATTGTGATAATTTTGGGCAAACCAGGAATCACATCTAAGTCCATTAGAAAGTTCCTGAGCCATACTACTTCTTTAGCTGCCTCAGAGGCTGCTACATACTCAGCTTCCATGGTTGAGTCCGAAACGCATTTCTGCTTAACACTCCTCCATGAAATGGCTCCAACTCCTAAAGTAAACACATAGCCTGATGTAGACTTACTGTTGTCCCTATCTGATTGGAAATCTGAATCCGTGTAACCCACAGGTAGCAAATCGTCTGCTTGGTAAACTAGCATATAATCTCTAGTCCTTCTCAGGTACTTTAATATATGTTTTACCGCAATCCAATGTCCTTGTCCAGGGTTACTCTGATATCTGCTGACCATGCCCACGACAAAACAAATATCAGGTCTCGTACATAGCATTGCATACATAAGGCTTCCTACAGCCGAGGCATAAGGAACTGCTTTCATGTCTTCTATCTCCTTTGATGTCTTAGGAGACATCTCTTTAGATAGAGCTATTCCATGCCTAAAAGGTAAGAAACCTTTCTTGGAATCCTGCATGCTAAAACGAGCAAGGATTGTATCTATATATGAAGCTTGGGACAGACACAACATTCTTTTCTTGCGATCCCTTATTACTTTGATCCCAAAAATGTGTGCACACTCTCCTAAGTCCTTCATATCAAATTTTTTGGACAACCATACCCTTACATCTGATAATACCTTGACATTGTTTCCAATTAAAAAAATACCATCTACGTAGAGTACAAGAAATACCATCACATTTCCGTTACACTTCTTATATACACAAGACTCATCCGGACTTTGAATAAATCCATATGACTGGATTACTTCATTAAACCGGATGTTCCAAGATCTTGAAGCTTGATTCAGTCCATAAATGGACCGATTGAGCTTGCACACTAGATGCTCTTTGCCTTTTTCAATGAACCGTTCTGGTTGCTTCATATGGATGTTCTTTTCAAGACTTCCATTAAGGAAAGCTGTCTTGACATCCATTTCCCAAATCTCATAATCCATATTAGCAGCAATGGATAAGTGTATCCGGATAGACTTAAGCATGGCTACCGGTGAAAAGGTTTCCTCATAATCGATTCCCTCTTTCTGAGTGTACCCTTTCGCAACAAGCCTAGCTTTGAAGGTTTCTAACTTCCCATCTATCCCTCTTTTCCTTTTGTAAATCCACTTGCATCCAACAGCTTTTACACCATCAGGTGGTTCTACAAGCTCCCAGACCTTATTAGAGTACATAGACTCTATTTCAGAATTCATCGCCTTTTGCCAAGATGCTGCATCTATATCTTGGAGTGCTTCGTCATATGTCCGGGGATCAGGTTCATGTTTACCCAGGATCAAGTCCGAAGTCTCTCCCAAAAACATGAATCTCTCAGGCTGCCTTACAACCCTCCCACTACGACGAAGCACTGTCTGTGGTTGTGTATCATGTGTGACACGTGCTGCAGTTTCTTGTGGTACTTCATCTTGTACTGTTGGTACTAAAGTAGACGTGTCCTCTCTTAGTTCTTCTAAAACAACTTTACTACCGGGCTTGTGATCCATTATATAGTCTTCTTCTAAAAACTGGGCATTGGTGCTAACAATGACCTTCTGGTCTTTAGGACTATAAAATAAACCTCCTTTCGTTCCTTTGGGATATCCCACAAACACTCGAAATATGCGATTCTAACTTATCAAGATCTGGTTTCAGACACATGTGCCGGACTACCCCAAATCGAATATGCCTTAGGCGGTTTTGCCCATTCCACAATTCTGTGGGAGAAGAAACTGATTTAGAAGGTACTAAGTTCGGA
Organism: Zingiber officinale; assembly: GCF_018446385.1. Classification (NCBI taxonomy): domain Eukaryota; kingdom Viridiplantae; phylum Streptophyta; class Magnoliopsida; order Zingiberales; family Zingiberaceae; genus Zingiber; species Zingiber officinale. Next base: position 38,872,770 of record NC_056005.1, on the reverse strand, counting down.
ATGTGCTGTTTCCAGAGCATATCCCCAAAACGAATTTGGTAATTCTGAATAACTCATCATCGATCTAACCATCTCCATAAGAGTCCTATTCCTTCGTTCTGCTACACCATTCTGTTGGGGTGTTCTAGGTGCAGAGAATTGGGATTGAATCTCGGCCTCTGATAAGTAATTCCTAAACTCTCCTAAGAGGTATTCGCCACCACGATCATATCGTAGTGTCTTGATACTTTTACCTAGTCGTTTCTCCACATCAGCCTTGTATTCTTTGAACTTATCAAAGCACTCAGACTTGCAGCGCATTAGGTAAATGTATCCGTATCTTGAATAATCATCTATAAAAGAGACAAAATATTCAAAACCACCTCTTGCCTGGACAGACATAGGACCACACAAATCAGAATAAACCAATTCTAACACTTTTTTGGCTCTATACCCCTTGGCCTTGAACGGCCTCTTGGTCATTTTACCTTCTAAGCAAGATTCACAAGTTGGAAAATTTTCCAACTCTAATGAACCCAAAAGTCCATCAGCTATTAGCCTCTGAATCCTACTTAAGTTAATATGACCAAGCCTTAGATGCCAAAGATATGCTTGGTTCATTTCCGAAGGTTCTTTTCTCTTATTTGAGTTAGAAGATGAGTTATAAATTTTCATGTTTTGCTTTGTGGGAGAAATTGGATTTAAAATATATAAATTGCTAACTAATGTACCAGAACAGATAATCACTTTATTTCTCTTAATAACTACATCGTTACTAAAGGAAACTGAATATCCATCTAAAAACAATTTAGAAACTGAAATTAAATTCTTTCTAAAACTGGGTACATAAAGACAATTTCTTAAAACAAAATTTTTATTTCTACTAAAAGATAAGTAGACGTCTCCCACTGCAACAGCTGCCACCTTAGTAGCATTGCCCATGTAGACGGTAATCTCTCCTTCAGATAGTCGTCGGGTTTCCTGGAACCCCTGCAAGGAATTGCAGACATGATCAGTGGCTCCCGTATCTACACACCAGGTGCTGGTAGATAACACCGCTAAACATGTTTCAACAACTAGAGCATGAGATATACCTTTGTTGTTCTGATTCCTATGAGGACAGTCTGCCTTCCAATGCCCTGACTGCTTGCAGATGAAGCACTTGCCCTTCGGCTTCTTCATTCCAGCTTTAGGTCCTGTACTCTGAGATTTATTCACTTTCTTTACTGAACCAACTTGTTTCTTCTTCTTCTTTCCTTTCGGCTTAGAAGTAGAACCATTTTCAACATAGTGAATATGAGAGTTGTGACGAAACAATCCTTCTGCTGCCTGAAGTTCTATCAGTAGTTCCGCCAATGAATATACCCTTTTGTTCATGTAACGACCCAATTTTTTTTCCATTTCAAGTTCTAAAGGGCCATAAAAATATTTGGAAATGCCTTTAAAATATTCTAGAGATTTTTAGGAATTTTTAGAGTATTTTTACCTAATTTTTGGAGGTCGTTTGGTATTTTTACAAAACCAAAGAAGTTTAAGCAAAAAGTGTTGGAGAAGAGGTTCGAACCCGCGACCTCGGGTCGGACCAAACCAAGCCAAACCGGCTTGACCAGCTGGGATAAGAGATTTATGTTAATCTCAAATAGAGTTAAATAAGGTTATAGTATAGTTGAGTTATATCCGATTACTTATAAAAGGAAATAAGTTTTGGGATTTTAGAAAACCTAACTTCTTCTCTCTAAATTCTTCTTCGCCTTCTCTCGCGCGACAGCGGCGGCTCGGGCGAAAAACACATCGAGGCGACGGTGCTAGGGTTCCTCTTCGGTGCCGGCGAAAGGACTCTTCCGGCCAATCTCCAAGCTTCATCGTGCGTGGTCATCCCGACGGAAGGAGCTCGGAAGCACAAAGGAGAAGCTTCGGCCGAAACCCTAGAATCTCTTCCTCTCTTCGGTTGTAAGTCCAAGAACCGGCGGTAAGTACTACTCACCTGTGGTAGGAGTAGCTCCGCGATTTTTGCTTCCTTCTTTTCCTTGCCGAGCGTGAACAGATTCCTTATTGATTCGTTTAAGGATTTCGGTTGGATTTTGCTAAGCACAGCAGGTTTTAAGAAGCTTTTGTTTGTAGATTGTGACTTACAGTTTTGAAGTTTGCAGTTCCAAGTGGTACAGTTCATGTAGAGTTTCCAGTAGGGCTATGAGGATTGTTCTTCAGGCTTGAACTTAGTATTTTAGTTGGCATAATCGGGTTACATGGAAGCTAGCATTGGTTTTCTGTTGTTCTATGTTGCCGTGGCACACTGCGTGAAGAGTACTTGTGGTTTAGGGTTTGATATGTAGCTGTCTTGTGCTATTAGTTCCCTTATACCGTGTAGCTTGTAGCACTTCTTGCTTATTCTGTTAATTTCTTAATGCAGTTAATTGATAGCATGTTCTGCCTATGTTGTTAGCTCTTTATACCAAGTAGATTTTGGGCATTTCTTACATAGAAACTCTATTTTGAACTCCTGGTTAAACTGTACAGCCTTAATTTCAGCTTATAGTTGTCTCTTTAGCATGCCTACAGCCTTAAATGTAGTATTCGTGTAGGCCTAATTGCTGCCATAAATTCCAGCAAATGGATTTAGGGTTTTTACAACATGATAAGAAGCATAAAGTTGCATTCTTTCACTTTTATTGCAGCATGCTAAAAAGTCTAGAATTAGCTTCCTTTTTGCCTATATTTACAGTATGATTGGAATTAGTTTACTCCCATGCTACTACCATGTTTTAGAATTCCTGAAACCATTTTTCTGGAAGTAGTTTAGGATTAAAAGAACACTAAAGCTTAATTAAATGCCAGGGCATTTTTAATATCAGAATAAGAAAGATAACAAGTAAATAAAGCAAGAGGCTAGTACCCGACATCCAAGAGCTTGTCGTTAAACAAATCCAGGTGACCATTTCCGAGGTCTTGGCCCTGGTAGACCGAGGTCTGCTCTTTTAGGATTGGTGGCTCGCAACCCCAACCTATTAGGGAACGCGCATGAGATGGTACTAAGCCTGGGCCCAAAGAAAAGAAAAGTTAAGAAAGAAAGAAAGAAGAAGTGAGTAAAAGATAGGAATTAAAAGATTAATTTCTAACACAAGGATATAAGAAATGAAACAAGTTACATGCTTAGAATAAATAAGAATGGTTAGTTTCTTTAATTCTAAGTTTACATAGTTAGTTTCTTGTTATTCTGCTTGATACTGAGTATGATTTGTATCTAGTTCATTTTCTGTATACCATGAGCATATGCAGATAGTTTTAGTATTTCAGTTTCAGTACTTATGCATTTCATTTATGCATTTCGAGTTTTGTGAGATAGATTAGTACTTACTAAGCGTTTTCGCTTATAGATCTTGTTTTCTTTCCTCCTACTGCAGATAAAGGAAAAGCTAAGATATGAAGGGAGGCGATAGGGTGGTGGTGATGATGGATGTGTGTGGTGGCTGAACTATGGAGGGATCCAGAGGGGACTAGCAAGACTTATTCATTTAGAGTTTATGTCTAGTTCATTTTCCTTATTTCCATTATGAAATCATGAGTTTATGCTTGAGTTCGAAGTGCATTGTAGCTTGTTATGCTTTGTTCTGAGAGTTTTGAATTTAATTCTTATTGCTAGTTTAGCTTTTGATTAGAATATGATTTATTAATGCGTGGTTGTGAAGAATATTGTGATCCAGCCGCATGTGGCTGTGTATATCTTTTATGTATTGTGGATTTGGTCACCGGTACAGGGGAGACTCTGCCGAATTTTTCGGTGGGAATCCCTCTGAACTGTGATAAAATCTACCTGACTCTAATTATAGAGTCAGTGCCACTAGGAGGGAAGTTATAGTTAGGTAACAATCTCCCCTAGAGAGTAGTAGTAAGAAAGGGTGGTTGTTACAGTTCATATTATAATTCAGGCGGAATTGCTCAAAACTTCTAGGTAGTGTTTGGAAGATCATATCGATCTGGGTTTCCCCATCAATTTCTCCTCCAAGGATCTGTATCTCGTTCAGATAAGCCATCATCTTCAGGATATGATTCCTCACAGGAGTACCCTCTTGCATGGTGGCTGTCATTATCTTTCTCATGGCTTCTTGTCTAGAAGCCCTATCCTGATGACCAAAGAGTTCCTTGAGATTGTTCATAATATCATAGGCTGTTGGTAAATCTTGATGCTGATGTTGCAATACATTTGACATTGAAGCCAAAATGTAACACCGTGCCATCCCATCTGCTTTTACCCATTTCCTATGATATTTAATCTCCTCTTGGGTAGATTCACCAGTAGGTGCTTCAGGACAAGGCTCAGTCAGTACAAATTTATAGCTTTCAGCAGTAAGGATAATATCCAGGTTCCTTTTCCAATCTATGTAATTAGGTCCAGTAAGTCTATTTTGTTGAAGTATGATGGACAATGGGTTGAAAGTCATCCTAAGAATCACAAATAACTTTTGGTCAGAACTCTAAATTTAGAATAATATTGATTTCTCAAACAATACTATTTTAAATTAACCAACACCTCAAAACACCGTGAATTTTGTATGCCACGATAGTGTGGACGTATACAAATTCAACATTTGTAAAAAGGAGGGTTTTAACTCATTAATTTTATTATCTTGTCAACCTAACTTTTTGACAAATAAAATTAATAGTTGGTATCCTTTGGTCACACAAATAATAGCAGTGACTCCGATGGGGAGGATACTATTAGTTGTGCCTAAGTGTATACCATTACTTGACACTAAGTCCATTAATAAGATTGTGCCCCTTCCGATGGGGAAGATCACACGCTCTTGATTAACTTCCTATAGTCATCCCAAATGGAAGTTTGTTCTAGTGATCCACAAACAAGCTCATCCGATATGGAGGAAGGCACTCAGAGCCAACGCGCAAGCTTGTTTGCATCACTTACAAACCAGTAATGGAGACCATGGGTTTTACTTAAAAATCCCTCTCCCACTTAGTTATTTATAAATGAGGAATTTTAACTATGCTAGCCTACTAAACATGTATGCTAACATACACACACAACACAATATAAAAGCAATAAATAGAAAATCTAATTTTCAACTATTATGGCTTTTATCTATGATTGTCCTCCGTGTGTTGTCATCCCAAGCTGTTGCCATATTTGGCCACCGCCACCGGGTCTAGCTGTCGCATTCATCTTGCTCCTTGTTCCGCTACGCCTCTGGTCCTCAGAAGGTTCCACGCTTTGAAAGATTCGATCCGCGACATAAATAGAATTTTACAATTTTGATCCTATATTCCATAAAAGGAATGTACATGTATCTAGATCAAAAATAAATCCTAATAAATCTAAATACAGCTCCTGCTGTATTTTTTAATACAATCATGCACACACATATAAATGCCCTTGACATGTCCAAGGGTCCAATCACACACATAAAACTATAAGCCATAATAGTTGGATCCTGCATCCACAAAGTTAGCACATCCTACTATTATCCTGCCTAAATTATATATGACATGTGCATAATTAAACTAATACCAAATACACAGAGGCAAAACCCTAGCTCTGATACCAATTGTTGGTTGCTACTCGGAAAACCTAGAGGTTCCACTGTACAAAAATTTTGTACAAAGGTCTGAACCTTTTCCTAGCTACCATGTGTTCTTTTAAATTAAATTTCGGATCACCTGCGGAACTTAACACGTTTGATCCAAAACTTAATTTATTCGTTCTTTTAGGTTTTGACTTGGGTCTCCTGCGGAACTTAACACGATCGACCCAAATCACCTTAAGTTATTAATTCCATTAAATATTAATTTCCATAATTGGTTCCCAGTACTAACGTGGCGACGCACACGTCCTTCTTGGATATGGGAGCAACCACCACCGACTAGACAAAACCATTTATGGAAAGCTAATATTTAATTTTCTAAAATAACTTTAGGTTAACCAAAAAGAACAATCAAATCACAAGGAAAAATAAAACAAAAGAACACAACATCGAAAAACATATTCGAAATACTAGAATCGTAAGCCTCTTGTATTTGGTATTATTTCATAAATAACTAGTATGATGCGGAAAGGAAAAATTACTAGTTATACCTTCTAGAAAGACCTCTTGATCTTCTACCGTATTCCTCTTCTAACCTCGGACGCTGTGTGGGCAACGATCTTCCGAGATGAGAAACCACCAACCACCTTCTTCTCCTCCTAGCTAGGTTCGGCCACAACAAGGAAGCTTTACCAAGGATGAAGAACAAATCACCAACCAAGCTCCAAGGGATGCAAGCTTTCTCTCCTTTTTCTTCTTCTTCTCCAAGTAGTATCCGGCCTCCACAAGATCTCCAAGCAATAGGGATGATTCGGCCACCACAAAGAGGAAGAGAAGAAAAGAGGTTGGACGGCCACAACACCAAGGAAAAGAGGGAGAGAAATAATAGAAGTTGTGTCTCTTGAAGGCACCCCCTCCCCTTCTTTTATATTCCTTGGCCTTGGTAATTTAGGAAATTTAATTACAATAAAATTTCCTTAATTTTTCTTGACATGAATTAATTAAGAAAAATTAAACAAAATTTCTTAAAACAACATGTCTTGGCCGGCCACATCAAAGAGAAGCAAATTAGACAAGTTTCAATCAACAAATTAAAACTTCCTTATTTGTCTTTGGAAATTTTAAAAAATAAAATTTCCCTTTATAATCCCTTCATGGTTGATAAAAATAAATTTCTATAATTTTAATTTTTTAACATGTGAATAATTTTTAAAGAGAAAATAAAATATTTCTCCAATCTACAAATAAGGAAAGAGATTTAATCTTTTTCTTAAATCTTTTGTAGATCCTTTTCAAGAGAGATATTTTAATTTTAATTCTCTTTAATAAATTATATCTTCCACATAATAAAAATTAAAATTAAAATTCTTTTTAATTTAATTTTGGCCGGCCCCTCTAGCTTGGGTTCAAGCTAGGGCCGACCACCCTAAACCATGCTTAGGTCGGCCCTAGCTTGATTCCAAGCTAGCTTGGCCGACCCCCTTTAGGTGGGTATAGAAGGTGGGTATAGGTGGGTATAGTACTCTATAAATAAGAGGCTACGATAGGGACCAAGAGGAGGAATTGGTTTTGGTCTCCCGATAAAATTAAGCATCCCGTGTTCGCCCCGAACACATAACTTAATTTTATCAATAATAATTTATTCCACTAGAGAACTATTATTGAACTACCGCACCAATCCCAAATTACATTTTTTGGGCTCCTTCTTATTATGAGTATGTTAGTCTCCCTGTGTTTAAGATATCAAATGTCCACTAATTAAGTGAGTTACTAACAACTCATTTAATTAATATCTTAGTCCAAGAGTAGTACCACTCAACCTTATCGTCATGTCGGACTAAGTCCACCTGCAGGGTTTAACATGACAATCCTTATGAGCTCCTCTTGGGGACATTATCAACCTAGTATCTTTAGGACACAGTTTCCTTCTATAATCAACAACACACACTATAAGTGATATCATTTCCCAACTTATCGGGTTTATTGATTCATCGAACTAAATCTCACCCATTGATAAATTAAATAAATAAATATCAAATATATGTGCTTGTTATTATATTAGGATTAAGAGCACACACTTCCATAATAACCGAGGTCTTTGTTCCTTTATAAAGTCAGTATAAAAGAAATGACCTCAAATGGTCCTACTCAATACACTCTGAGTGTACAAGTGTAATTATATAGTCAAGATAAACTAATACCTAATTACACTATGACCTTCTAATGGTTTGTTCCTTTCCATTTTGGTCGTCAGCTACTGTTTATAATTTATAAGGTACTGATAACATCCTCTTCTGTATGTGGCACCACATACTATGCTATCTACAATATAAATTAATTGAACAACTACAACTAAATGTACACAATTTGACCAAATGTGATTCTTTATTCAAAATAAATGTTTACAAAAGCTTAGGCTTTCAGTATACACTCCAACAGGGCCCGCCCGGGCAGGGTCGTTATAGTGCATTTCGAGAAATGAACTCAAGACCACCTAGGGTTACCGCCCCCTAGGACCTAGGATTACCACCCCCTAGGGTTTTTCACCTGCCTAGAATCCACTAGGTCTTTTGCCTAAGATAACTTAGGACTTTCTTGCAAGCTCAATGAACCTTGTTAGATAACAAGACAAATTAATTTTGGACCCTTTGACTTAATCAGAACACAGATTCGATCGTCGGATGCTTCCCGCACCAACAATCTCCCCCTTTTTGATCATGGCAACATGGTTCAAAGTTAAATAAAACATAACAAAATAATAAAGGAATTTAAGCATGAACATAAATACAATAATTTGTAAAAAAACTTCCTTATGCTCCCCCTTTCATACAAATTATGTTTAAATTCTTAACTTTGACTTTTCTCTCCCCCATTGACATAAATAAAAAATAATACTAAGTAGAGAGAAAGTTATTTTACATGTAAAGATAGATAAAAACTATTTAATCTATTTAACTTTATGTAACGACCCAATTTTCCTCATTAGGAGTTCTAAAAGTTCTTAAAAATATTTAGAAATATTTTAGAAATATTTTAGAGATTTTTAGAAATTTTTAGAGTATTTTTATGTAATTTTTAGAGGTCGTTTGATATTTTTACTAAACGAAGGAAGTTTCGACAAAAAATGTCCAAGCCGAGAATTGAACCCACGACCTTTGACTCGGTCAAAACCCGGCTGACCAGGTGGGCAAACAGATTTTTTTATTTACAAAAGGTAGCGAATTTATTTAAGATAGTTAACAGAATATTGGATTATAAAAGGGATAATTTGATCTTGGATTTGTCTGTTTAGAAAAGGTAGCGAATTTATTTAAGATAGTTAACAGAATATTATAAAAGGGATAAGTTGATGTTGGATTTGTTTGTTTAGAAAAGTTAGCGAATTTATTTAAGATAGTTAACAGAATATTATAAAAGTGATAAGTTGATGTTGGATTTGTCTGTTTAGAAAAGGCAGCGAATTTATTTAAGGAGTTAACAGAAATATTAAGTTATAAAAAGGGATAAGTTGATGCTCTGTTTTCCCGTGACTTAAACCATTCTCTCCTTCTCTTCTGTGTACGATGGCAGAGCTCGGGCAGAAAATGAAAGCAAGTTAGGGCATCATCTCCGGCGGTCGGCCAAGGTCCTAGAAGCCCTTTTTGTTCAGTTGTGAGTCCAAGAATCAAGGTAAGTGCTTCTCACCTGCAGTTGGAGTAGTTTCGGACCTTTGTTCTTCTTGAATTCGAAGCATAAGAAGCGCTTATAGTGCAGATTTTTAATTAAGCCTATAGTGCAGATTTTAATTAAGCTTATAATGCAGATTTTTATGTAGAGCTTATATTGCAGATTTTAATTAAGTGCTTATAGTGTAGATTTTAATTAAGCTTATAGTGCAGATTTTTAATTAAGCCTATAGTGCAGATTTTAATTAAACTTATAATGCAGATTTTTATGTAAGCTTATAGTGCAGATTTTAATTAAGCCTATAGTGCAGATTTTAATTAAGCTTATAGTACAGATTTTTAATTAAGCTTATAATGCAGATTTTAATTAAGTTTATAGGTACAGATTTTAATTAAGCCTATAGTGCAGATTTCAATCAAGCTTATAGTGCAGATTTTTATGTAAGCTTATAGTGTAGATTTTAATTAAGCTTGTAGTGCAGATTTCTTAAAGCTTAAAATGCAGATTTCTTAAGAGTAGATTTCTTTTGAGCTTGTAGTGCAGATTTCTTAAGAGCTTATGGTGCAGATTTCTTTAAAGTTTATAGTGCAGATTTTTGGTGGAACTTATAATGCAGTTTTTAAAGAAAAAGATTATAGTGCAGTTTGGTTAAGTATTATAGTGCAGAATTTATGTTTGCATAGTATGCAGAAATAGTGTAGCATAGAATGCAGAATCTTGATTAGAATAGTATACCGAATTTTGATTAGCATAGTATGCAGATTTTTGTTTATGCATTTCAAAGTTAGAATTTGTTTAAACATTTCAGTTTTTAAAGAAGTATTCTTTTATTAGAAGTATTAACAAGTATAAGAAAAATAAAGAAAAGAAAGAAAAAGGCCAAGGTCTTAAGTAGATCCCAAAGTTAAGACTTTAGGGATTTTGGTACACAAGGTGCTCATTAAAATGCCGAGGCATTATTTATTAGAAGTATTAAAAGATAACAAGTATTTTACTTTTATCAGTGGCACTGTACTGGACTCTCAGTTGTCCTTGGGTTGGGCTCCCATAGTCGTCCCTAGGTTTAGATAACCTAGCATGCAAGACTCTCAGTTGTCCTTGGGCTGGGCTCCCATAGTCGTCCCTAGGTTTAGATAACCTAGTAAACCCTACTAGATTCGGGACCAGCTATCTCGGGTCTAGTTAGGGATGCGCGCATAGCAAGTACAGTTGCCGGGCCCAAGAAGAAAGTTGATTATTATTTTGAAGTATTAAAGTATAAGTTTTCAAACAAAAGAAATAAGCTTCACATAAGTTTAAAATTCAGCAAGTTTAGGTTTCTTATATACTGACATGTTGTTTAGATTTGCTTACATGTTTAGTATTTCAGTATGCTATGTTTCGTTTGCTATTAGATGAGCATTCAGTTTCTAGATTTCTTTCAGCTTACATGCATACTCGAGTTTTGTGAGTTAGATAGCGCTTGCTAAGTAATTTTGCTTATAGATGCATTTCCTCTTATTGCAGATAAAGGAAAGGAAAAGTTATAGCAAAGGAAGGCGACAAGGAGGTGTGGATGGATGTGTGATGCCTGGACTATAGAAGCCTTGGGATTTAGCATAAGAATTTATTAACAAAGAGTTGAGTAGAATGTATTAGATGAGTCATTTAGTCTTCCGCTGCTAGTTAATTGTATGTTTTGAGTTCTCCGAGAGTTTTAGGAATTACTATCAACATGTGTGCAATGTTAGTTAAGTAAAGTTAGTAGTCCAGTAGCGCTCCACCCTCACAGTCCAGTAGTGAGGAGGGTGGGGTGTTACACTTTAAGCTCCCCCTAAAGAGTAGCACTTAAAAAACTTAGCTAATTTTTAAACATTTGAAAAAAATCTTAGCTAAACTTATCTTATGAAAATAAGTGTTTTGAAACACATTTATCTAATTTAGAAATATTTTGAAAATACTTAGCTTTTTTTCAAAAAAAACTTAGCTAATTTTTAGCTTTGAAAATAATTATTTTGTCAACTACTTAGCTTTCGAGAGAAGTTGATAAAAACTTAGCTTTAATACTTAGTTTTATAAAAGTTTTGAAAAAGGCTTAGTTAAAAGTACTCAGCATAAAAAGGATTTTGATTAAAGCTTCGTTTAAAAAATTTAATAAAAACTAAGTTAAATACATAGCTTAAAAATAATTTTGCTTGAACACTTAGCTTTAAAAAAATAATTTTGCTTAAACACTTAGCTTAAAAATAATTTTACTTAAACACTTAGCTTTTAAAAATAATTTTTCTTAAACACTTAGCTTTTAAAAATAATTTCTTGTAAAAATACTTAGCCAAGTAAATGATTTTTTTTTTTGAAAAAAATACTTCAATATACTTTATCAAATACTTAGTTTCTGTCTTTTCAAAAAATAATTTATTTTCCTTTTTAAAAATAGTAAAAAAATTAAACTTCCTCTTTTTGAAAAGTTTAACTTTGAAAAATAAAAAATAATGTCTTAAACTTCTTTGCACGCCCCCTTAATTAATGCCTAAACTTTTTTCGAGTCCTAGAGTCCAAACATGTAAAAACAAACATAAAAGTTATTATTTACTTTCCTGATTTTCCTTCTCACCTATTCTAGCTTATCAAACATGTTCAACTTAAGAGTGCGTGTGAGACGGAGTTAAGTTTATTTTAATTTTATCAATATTTTAAAAATATTAAAATTGATATTTTTAAATATAAGTCTAAATTTTCAATGAGTTTAAATTTCAAATTTTAAAGTATAAGTTTAATTAGATTTACTTTTGACAATAATTAAAATTTTGAAGATTTTTAAAATATATTGAAAATTAACCAAGTTTGAAATTATAAACTTAAAAATTAATTATGATTTAAAAATTAATTATCATTTAAAAATAAGTAAGATTTTAAAAATCTAAGAATTAATAATTTTAAATTTAATTATGATTTTAAATTAATAATCAAATAATTAAGATTTGTAAATTCATTATGATTAATTTTGAGATTAATTATGATTTTAAAATTAATAATATTTTAAAATTTAGATTTATTATGATTTTGAAATTAATTAGAATTTGAAATTAAAATTTTGAAATTAATTATGTTAACTTAATTGAAATAATTTTAATTAATTTGGGTTTGGTTAACTACTTTATATTTTAAATATAAATCCATCTTACCTTTTTCTAAATTATAAACCAAGGAACCTTATAGGATTTTGTGAGATGGTTAATTTCATCTTCAATTTAGATTACAATCTAAGAATTGATTTACAATTGAGTTAGACTAAGATTTTAAGTTAGTCAATTAAATATTTATTTCAATGATTGACTTTCAGGCTATGGCGAGGCACTATGCCTTCTTAGGTATGAGATCATCCACCACTTCTAGACAAAGCCTTTCAAAGAAATTGGATATTTGATTTCCTTTCTGAAACTCCTCGGTCTAACTAGTCAAGTGTGAATCAAGCCTAAGTCCTTATCTATCTTAATCCAGATTAAGTAATTAGTAATCACGAATGACATTTATCAATTAATTACTTATATACATATTCATGGTAATTATGCATGGATCAAACAAATCAAGCATTTATTAGTTTAGGTTAACAAGTTACAATTTTAAGTTAACTTTTAAGTTTATCGATTAATTTAGTGTTTATTGATTGGTTTCATAATTAAAAGGCACTTGATTATAGCTTGGTTTGTAGAGTTTAAGTTTTACCTTAGGCTTGTAATCCAAGTCTAGATTTTGTGATTTGATTAAATTATTAACAATCTTTTCTAATTTTTCAATTTTATCTTTAAAATATTATTTTGTATTTCTAATTTTCTAAGAGTTAATTTCTTATTTTTATTAAATATTTTTGAGTTATTCTTATTTAGATTTGAATTAACTTTATTCATTAAATTATTAGGATGCATATCTAATTTTCAAGAGAAATCTAAACTAGTACAATCAGGATTAGTTAGGGTACTAACATGCGTTGCAAAAATTGAATTTTCATATAATGTAAATTTACTAACCTTAATTTCTCCCCCTGGATTCTTGGGTCTTCTTTCTGGGCATTGCCTTTTGTAGTGATCCATTTATTTGCACTTGGAGCATTCAATGTGTTTCTTCTCTTTCCAGATCAATTTCTCCTTCTCCTCCGGTTGTGCCGGTCGAATCTTAAGAGTAGGGCACTTATTTCTATAGTGCCCTCTCTCCCTACACTTAAAACAAGTTATACAAAATTTTGAATTTACTATTTTACCTTTTAGATCCATGATAGGATTCTCCCCCTTGATTGTTATCATCTCAGATTTAGACTCAGATTCTGCTATCTCTTCCTTGGCCATCAGTGCTATGAAATCGGTCTGATCTGATTCTTCCAAGTCTGATTCGAAGGTTGACTCTGGAGATTCATACTCAGATTGGAACTCAGGTTCAACTTGGTCTTCTGGCTCTAAAGGAATCTCATGAAACTTGATCAATTTCTCCTAAAGCTTCTTAGCATTGTCAAACTTTCCAACTCGATCAAGCTCTAAGTTTGTTAGACCACATAAGAGAGTACATGTTACTTTTGCATTTGCCTCGATTTTTCTTCATTTTTGTGCATCCCACATGTCACAAGCGATGGGCACAATTCTTCGGTGGGGAGTATAAATTCGATCTGGACTATAGTCCATATCTCCATTTGTGTCTTCAGTTAATACTCCATCTGGTCTTTTCAGTATTCGAAATTCTCGCTGGACAAGAGTAGTAGGCATGCGGTGCTATTGCCTTCTTGGTGGGCCATTTTAGAAGAAAATCTCACACACAAAAACTAAATAAATAAATAAATATCCTAAGACTTGGTCTTGGATTTGTACTTTGGGAGAAAAATAAAAATAGCAACTTACTGATTTTAAAAAATAATAATAAAATATTAATACAAATATTTTTAAAAAAATATTATTACAAATTTGTGAAAATGCGATATTTCGCTAATATCGACCAATGGTAAAAAGATGAAAATAAATTTTTCAAAAATAGTTTTGGAAGGAAAAAATGAAAGACGTAAGGTTTTATTTTTAACAAAATGGGATGAAAAAGCGATGAATAAGAATGCTCTGTAAAGGATCGGTGGCCGGCTAGAAGGGGGGTTAGATAGCTAGGTCACCCCCAAATCACATTTCTTCTCGTATAAGTTAGTGCGCAAGCGGAAATACAACTAACTAATGAAAACAGTAAAGAAAGAATACCAAATTGCATATGTTAAGGGGGAGCTTGGGTAACAATAAAGAAACAATAAAAATTTCTAAAAAACTCTAGAATATTTCTATAACATTTCTAAGTATTAACATTTCTTCTCCTATAAGTTAGAGCAAAATGGGTGTAACGACCCAAATTTCCTTGTCTTAAGTTCTAAAAGTCGTTATTAATACTTAGAAATGTTATAGAAATATTCTAGAGATTTTTAAAAATTTTTAGAGTATTTTTATGCAATTTTTGGAGTTCGTTTGGTATTTTTACCTAAAGGAGGAAGTTTCAAAAAAATAAATAGGTTTGGCCGAGGTTTGAACCCGTGACCTCCGACCGAGCCAACTCTTAAGCGAATCCAGCTGTCCAAGTGTCCAAGCGGACGTTGCTGATTAAGGAAGGAGCGACTTTTATTTAAGAAGTAGTTGGTGTAGGACCGTTAGATTCGATAGAGGGGGGGGGGGGTGAATATCGATTCGAAAAACAAGAGTATAAGCGCAGCGGAAAAGTAAAATAGACACAGTTATTTTACTTCGTTCGGAGCCTGTGACGACTCCTACTCGAAGGCCCGTGGTCCTTGACCACTTTCGTTGGGCAATCACTAGCAATTCGAAATAATGATTACAAAAGAACCGTACAGTGAATGCTAATGAAAACTAAAAACAAAATACCGACAAGAAGGGAAAAGAATGGAGCGTAGTGTCGGAGCTTTGTTGGCGTCGCACTGAACGTTGAGCAGCAAGACCAGCAGTAGAAGAATTCTCAGCTTGATTGATTGATCCTGAAGCTCCTGTCTGGGGCTTCTTTTATATGCTGTTCCAGGCGCCTGGATCCCTTCCGGGCGCCTGGAATGTGACGTAGCTGCACAAACCATGATGCTCCACGTGGCGACGACTCGGCTGGATAGAATTCGCCTTCCGGGCGCCCGGATCCCTTCCGGGCGCCCGGACCTCCGGGCGCCCGGACCACCTTGTTCCAGAAACCTCCTTTTTCCTGCAAAACAAAGTTAGTCCGAGGCAAATGTATATCCTGTAACACAGATTGTCAGCACAGTTAAAGTTCAACAGATAAATAAAAAGAGTATGACTTAGATTCCGTCTTTCCGAGACCAGAATCTAGTCACGATCTCGACTTAGACATCCGAAATGGATCTAAGCCGGATCAACGCCTAATGTCCCCTTCCCGGGAACGCGTCCTCAAAGTCACTCCCCTCCAGTGACTTACCTCACTTACCTGCCAGACGTCCGGTGTAACGACCCACCTTTCTACACTACTACTATTCTCTAAAGGTGGACGCTACTTGACTACTAACTCTACTTAACCGGTATGATTAAAAACCACATAGAAACTCTACCGAAAAATTTCGGCAGAGTCTCCCCTGTATCGGTGACCCCAAACTGGGATACATAACATGTATACTCAGCCACAGGCGGCTGGAACATATAATTTCACAACCACGCAGTATAATAGCACAATAAAAATATGAAACTACTCTAGCAATGGCAAACAACCATATCACTCCAACAATAGGAGGTATCAAACTACAATGCGGAAATAAACTCAATTACAATCTCAACTTCATAATAACATAAACTAAAACTCTAAACAGGTAGGTCCTGAAAATTCACTAGCGAACTCTGGATCTCTCCATGGTCCTGGCATCACACACACTGTCACAGCATCTCCTTGTCGCCTTCCTTCTTATACTTTTCCTTTTCCTTTATCTGCAGTAGGAGGAAAATAGTATCTATAAGCTAAAAGCTTAGTGAGCGCTATCCTACTCACAAAATCTCGATATGCATGTATATAAATAAAAACATGCTAGAACTGAATGCTAACATGTAAAGCTACTCATGCTCATAAATAGACAAGAAATCAACTAACTGGAAAACTAACATGTATAGCTACTCATGCTCATGAATAGCAAAGAAATCATATCATGCTAACTGAAATACTAAACATGTATAGCTAATCATGCTCATAAATAGCAAAGGAACTAACTAAAAAGCTAACATGTAAAGCTAATCATGCTCATAAATAGCAAAGAAATCTAACTAACTGAAATACTAAACATGTATAGCTAATCATGCTCATAAATAGCAAAGAAATCATGCTAACTGAAATACTAAACATGTATAGCTAATCATGCTCATAAATAGCAATAAAGGAATCATACTAACTGAATTACTAAACATGTATAGCTAATCATGGAACTATCATGTGTATCAACAGGAAAATGAACTAATACATAAGCTGAACTAATTAATGCTAAACTGAATCTAACTTGTATTCACATAACTAATTTGTGAAGTTTTGAAAACTATTTACATAATAGATCAAAATAATAATCATGCTGCTGATGGGCCCGGCAACTGTACTTGCTGTGCGCGCATCCCTAACTAAACCCGGGATTGCAAGTTCCGAGTCTAGTAGGGTTTACTAGGTTATCTAAACCTAGGGACGACTGTGGGAGCCCAACCCAATGGATATCTAATCCAGTACAGTGCCATTGCTGAAAATAAAATACTGATTTCATAGCTAATTTTCTTATCTTGCTTTTACTAGGTTATCTGAACCTAGAACTAGGTTATCTGAACCTAGAGGCGACTGTGGGAGCCCACCCATTGGACCGTAGTCCCATATAAGCTGAAGCAAGACTAAATAAGTTATTTTAAATGCTTCTACTGCATTTACTGAGCTATTAAAATGCCTACTGTAGCATTATATTGAGCTAAGCATCTTATCAAGCACTTGGGGTGCACTAGAACACACTCTACGTACTGAAAATCTATATACAAAGCTTAACATAAATCTGCGTGTAAAGCTTAATAAAAATCTGCATATAAGTTTATCAAAATCTGCATACTAAGCTTATTTAAAATCTGCATGCTATAAAAATAGGACTGCTCATGTTATTCCAATAGCAAATAAGAAACTAGAACAACTTAAGCATGCTGTGATTGTAAAACCAATTCAACTACTAGGCACGCAATAGAATCTAGAAAATAAAGGAATCATTGCTGCATGGAATTAACAGTATATCATGCTTCATCAGGAAATACTAAACAGCAATGAAAGGAACTCAACTAAGTTCTGCATTTGCTAATAAAAGCATGCTTATTCATATCCAGCAAATAGCACAAAACAAAACTAATACACGCTGGAATTAAAACCTTTATAATGCTTGTTTCAATGATATAAATGAAATATCAATCTGCACATGTACAAGACTAAATTCAGGACATGCATGCTATAACAGAACACAAGCATCAAGCAAATAAATACCTTTAAGCATGCTATAACAGAACTTAAGCATCAAGCAAATAGGTCCCTAGCTACCCTATTCTATAAAGCATGATCTGGAAGCCATAGGAAAAAATCCGAATACAAAGGAAGGAACTAAAACTCAACCTTAAGCTTAAAACTGTTCATGCTCGAAACATTAGTTAGGGCATCCAAAAACCAAACTTAATCATGCATATTCTTCCTTGAAGACTCACGGCAGAAAACTAAAGGAACCAACAAATTAAACTAACTCATAATACTCAATGTGCATATATTTGTATATACATCAAAACTGAAGCTAAAATGCCTAATAAACACATGCTGGTCCAGTAAGCTATAAAGGAAATCAAATTGGCATGTCTAATTAAGCTACAAAAGAATAAGTCTACTAAGGAACATAAACAACCTTGAATCCGATCCAAAATTTGCTCACAAGAAACAACAAAGCAGAAAGGGAACACATCTTCAAAGAAAACCTGAACCTGTCCCCAAAACTATAAGTTATCTTGAAGAAATCAAGAATCCGAAATCTCCATACACGGCAGCAAGCTTCTAAAGCAACAAGATCTAAACTCTACCGAATCCAAACTACAATTCGAAACAACACAATCTGTTTCCCTTCTTTGAAATTCTCGACAACAAAGTGAAGTAATTCTGCTTAGTGAAGAAAAACTAGGGTTCACGGCATCAAGATGTGAAACTAGGGTTCACGTGTGCTTCGGAAGAAAAGTGAGAAACTAAAGAAATTCAGAGCTATCCTACTGCAGGTGAGAAGCAACTCACCTTCGTTTCCTTGATTCACAGCCGAAGGAGGAACCTTCTAGTGCTTCTAGGGCTCGGGTGAACTTGAAATCGGGGCCTCTTCCTCGCTCACGGCTTCCTTCTTGACGAGCGACCTCGGATCGACGAAGAACTCACGGAAGAAGACGCTCGCCAACCGCCGGAGACGAAGCCCTAGCTTCGTCTCTATTTTCGCCCAAGAGGAAAAACGCCGTCACGAGAGGAGGAGAGGAGAAGATTTTTGTCACGGGGAAAACCTAAGTTCTCTTCTTATAACTTTAATATTCTGTTAACTAACTATTGCTTAAATACAACTTGATTCGGGTTTTATTAACAAACCCGCGGCTGGTCTGTTGGTGGGCTGCGTTCTGCTTAAAGCCCAACTCGAGGGATCGAATCCCAGCTGCAACCATTTTATTTTAAATATTCCAACTTATGCTTAAATATATTTGTTCTCCTATCTAGTTAACAAATCGAGCACAGCTCGGTTGGTCGGGCCGAGTTCTGCTCGGGCCGAGGAGCTCGGTTCGAAACCCAGCTTCTTCAACTTATTTTCCTTCTTATTATTCTCCATTACCATGTTCTACATCATATACATTTCATCTCATTTATTATTAACAAAACGTTTCCAGACTAGTTGGTTGGCTAAGTCCGGATTCGGGTCCGGGGTCTTGGGTTCAAAACCCGGCTTCAACATTTTTTTGTCACAACTTCTTTCTTTTGGTAAAAATACCAAACGACCTCCAAAAATTCCATAAAAATACTCTAAAAATTTCTAAAAATCTCTAGAATTTTTCTAAAGCATTTCTAAATTTTAATAAGGTCTTTTAGGACTCGAAATAGGGAAAATTGGGTCGTTACATCCGGTCAGCCCGTCGACCCGTCTGGACTTCTCGCCAAGCGTCCGGTCAGCCCGTCGACCCGCTTGGACTTCTCGCCAGCTATCCGGTCAGCCCGTCGACCTAGCTGGACTTCTCCTGCACACTCGATCAAAGTGTCAGACAACAACAAGACTAACTTAACCTATTTGTCATTCATCAAAACCTAGGTTAAATCGTTAGTGCTAGCCGCACCAACAATCTCCTCCTTTTCGATGGAATGACAACCTGGTTAAGTTAGTGAAAGCATATGCAAGAAACAACATGCATTTGTGTGGTTTTAAAGTTAGTTTGTGTTTTCAAATTGGTTTAGCTAACTTAACCACCTAACCCTCCTCCCCCTTTGACATTCATCAAAAAAATGAACAAAGGTAAATAATCCTATTTTGAAAGATATCTAAGTTTGGTTCAAAATTTGAAGGATAAAAGTGTAATTTTTAACACCAAGTAAAAAAATAGTCAAGTTGACTTGGGGGAGACAGGTTGAGTTTTGAAAAGTATAAATTTAAGGTTAATCAAGTTTAACTCTCAAGCGCGTGGAAATTTCAAAATAGGTTTTTCAAATTTACTTTTTATGTTTAAGTAACATCTACTTTTCAAATAGGTAAATTTTTCAACTTCGATTTTTCAAAACAAAGCAAAAATTAAATAATTTTTCAAGAAATAAAATTTTTGCCAAAATTAATTTTTAAGGCTGATTTGATAAAGGCTAAATTGGGAAATAGTTAATTTTCAAATCAGGTTTGAAAATTGGGTGGGATTAAACTTTCACATTTTTTAAATACTTAGTTAAATTTAAATTTTGTAAATCAATGTTCAAACATAGGTTAGGTTTTAAAAGGAATTTTTCAAACACACAAAATTTGAGTTAATTCTCCCCCTGAACTTGATATTTAACTTTAACCAGCTGTCTAACCAATTAGGTACTAACTAGCTATCAGAAGATAGTAGCTTTCACATGGTTAGTCAGATTAAGTTGATTACAAGCAGTCAGTTTTTTTTACTTGACTGATTAACTTTAATCTGATTAATATCTGAGTTGTATTTAACGTCCAGACTTATGTTGATGCACTGAAATAAGCATCTTAAGTCCAGACAGTTGGCCTATGCATCTCACCCCTTTCTATGTTTTTCAAACACAAGCAAAGTAAACCTAGGGTGTTGGTGAGATGCTCAAAAACTAGTCCTATGGGTACATGCTTTCTAAGGATTCAAAACTAGTCTAAGGCCAAAACTGTTTTTGAAAATCTAAAAATGGTAAGTTTTTGAAAACATACAGTTTTACCTTATAAGTTAAAAAACTAGTTTTTAGAAAAATTATAGTCTACCGAGATAGAACATAATCAATGTAGGTCTGAAATATCACTAGATAAATCCAAAATATTTTACAAGTAGTGTAGCTACAGAAGAAGGTCATCACTAAAGCTACTGAGATGATGAAGGGGGTGGTTCAGATCCCAAGGATCGAAGAAGTGCCATCAGCTCAATGTGTCGGGTGTCTCCGGCAGCTCGTAACTCGGCAACCTCTCGCCGTATGTCCCGATGAAAATCCGAGTTCTCCTGCTGGAGACTCGCCATAGCTCTCTCTAGTCCGGTCATACGGTCGGCTAGAGTGCGGGGAGCGTGTCGTGGTGCTCGAGCTGGGGGTGGTGGTGGAGCCGGTGCGACTTCCTCTGGAAATAGTGCGAGCATGAACTCGTCCACCTGTGCGTCTGGATCGGGCTGGTGCTGTGCCCCCCTCCGCCAAGACATAGTCCCGTCATCTCTATCTATATGGATGCCGGCTAGGGAAAAGTTCCGAGCGGCTATAACATCGAACTCGGTCATATGGACAACGTCTCCCCTAGTGACATCAATGTGCAACGAGGACATATAGGCTGTCAGAATGTGACCAAATGGCATATGGACTCGACTGTCAGTCACAAATCCAGCTGAATAGATGATGGTGGAGAAGATATGTAGGCTGATGTCAATGTCTAACCTATGAATCAGGGCATACAGTAAGAACGAATGGAATGGGCGCATCACAGCGATGTCCCGAGTAGTCAGTGGTAAAATGCAAAGGACTACAACCCTATAAAGAGCGTAGTCCTGGACTCGAAGTTCTACTGACCTAAACTGTGTCACAGTGGGATCTCTCTCTCCTCCGAAAAAATACGAATAAATCGTATCAAGAGTAATATGTGAGTAGGGATCTTCGAACGATAGATCTCTCGGAGGATAGCACAAAAAGGAGCAAGTAGATGGACGCAACTCTAAAAACTCTCGGATAGTCGTAGGGGAAAATACGATATCAGTGCCTGCTGCCCTAGTGGTATAGGTGAAATCGTCTACTTTTACTAGGTTATTGCAAAATTCGGCACACAGACTTATGTTTATTGGACTGGTACATTCGACAAGGTTCGTTAAGTTATAGTGGCCTATAACCTCTAAAGCAGAGGGACATGACCTTAGAAAGAACGATCTATCTATGCAGGTAGTCCTAATGGCCTTATAAATGGTGGATTCAAACTTAATCCTAAGTTCGTCTGTGGGAAACCTAGGGTCTGTACTAGTATTGGAGGGTCCAACACCAGTATTTGTTCGTTTCCTACTGTATATAAATAAAAGAATATTCTAAGAAAAAATTGAGAAGACAAATTCTAATAAGATTTTAGAGAGGGGAAGTATTTTATTTACCGAGGAGCCATCGAAAAATATAGATTTGACGACCTCGGTTGAATCGCAACAGCGTCTTCACCGCAAGAAAATTTTGATTTAGAGTACTTTCGCACTGAGGTTCAAAGTGAATCTTGGCAAAAGTGAGAATTGGTGGGGCAAAGGTTGGGGGCGCCTGCTGCCCCTTATTTATAGGGGACTCCGGGCGCCCCGGAGGGGAATACCAGGGGCAGCCGCCCCTGGTTTTTGACCCTTTTTTTTTTTTTTTTTTTTTAAATTAGGTTTGAAGTTAAGTTTTGAGTTTGAATAAAATTTTGAAATTAAGTTTAAAATTAAAATTTTGAAATTAATTTTTAAGTTTAAAATTTTGAAATAAATTTTTTAAGTTTTAAAATTTTAAAATTAATTTTTAAGTTTAAA
The DNA here is from genome assembly GCF_018446385.1 of Zingiber officinale. Classification (NCBI taxonomy): domain Eukaryota; kingdom Viridiplantae; phylum Streptophyta; class Magnoliopsida; order Zingiberales; family Zingiberaceae; genus Zingiber; species Zingiber officinale. The sequence continues at coordinate 38,850,365 of NC_056005.1, read as the reverse complement.
ATTAAAATTTTGAAATTAATTTTTAAGTTTAAAATTAAAATATTAAAATTAATTTTTAAGTTTAAAATAAAATTTTGAAAATAGTTTTTATGTTTAAAATTAAGATTTTGAAAATAATTTTTAAGTTTAAAATTAAAATTTTGAAAATAATTTTTGAGTTTAAAATTAAAATTTTGAAAATAAATTTTTAAATTTAAAATTAAAATTTTGAAAATAATTTTTAAGTTTAAAATTAAGATTTTGAAAATAATTTTTTTTAAAATTAAAATTTTGAAAATTATTTTTAAGTTTAAAATAAAATTTTGAAAATAATTTTTAAGTTTAAAATTAAGATTTTGAAAATAATTTTTAAGTTTAAAATACAATTTTGAAAATAGTTTTTAAGTTTAAAATTAAGATTTTGAAAATAATTTTTAAGTTTAAAATTAAAATTTTGAAAATAATTTTTAAGTTTAAAATTAAAATTTTGAAAATAATTTTTGAGTTTAAAATTAAAATTTTGAAAATTAATTTTTAAGTTTAAAATAAAAATTTTGAAAATAATTTTTAAGTTTAAAATTAAAATTTTGAAATTAATTTTTAAGTTTAAAATTAATATTTTGAAATTAATTTTTTAAGTTTAAAATTAATTTAAGTTTAAAATTAATTTAAGTTTAAAATTTTAAAATTAATTTTTAAGCCTTATTCATCTCACCCGATCTATATTATCAATCAGGGAATCCTATGATTTTGTGAGATGAAATTGGTTTGATTACAGAGTTTTGGTTTAACTTGTGTTAGATTCAGACTTAGCTTTGGTTTCCACAAATAGGCATTTTTCGGATAAACTTCTAAGCTTGGTGAGTCACAAGGACATCATTAGAAGTAACCAACCTTTCGAGGTTTTCCGAATAGTCCTATCCACGGAACTTAGTACTAAATCTTGGTCTAACTGGTTAGGATTCGTTTAAGGGTAGCTTCGGTCAGTTCCACTTGGCCAAATGCACCAGATCGAAACCATATCTTTCTAGACATGCGATGCCCAAGTTTCCCTAACGTACTATCATCCAAAAATTTCACCAATACCATGATTCAAGTTAAACTTGGTCTCTAATTCTAATTGCCCTGCCGGGTTTGTTAGATTTGGGTTACCCTGTCGGGTAAGTTAGTTTTGGAGGTGCCAGCTATTCTGAAGCCTCCCCCTGAATTATTGGCTATTAATTTAAGTTTTGATTTTAGGCTTGTGTCGATTCTTTTATAGTTATAGTTAACTTGGTGATAATTTTGTTGTTTTTTAAACTGTTTAGATTTTGAATTTGATTTAGGTTTGTATTTTGGATTTTGGTTTGGTTTATTTAATTTTATATAATGTATTTTTTCTTTAGGTATATAATATTGATTAAGTCCTACTTGCGTGGTTAGACACGCTTTCGGAACCCAAGCTAGATTGGTTGACTTGTATTGGGTTATTAATGATTTGGAAGTTTTATTTGAATTCGACTTATATCCTAGTCCGGTTTTATTATAACATGCTTTTTGATTATTTAGGATTAAGTCTAAATTTTTTGATCTTGTTGTGAATTTTTCTAACATCTCCTTTAAATTGTCTATTTCATTTTTTAATGATAAATTCTCCTCCTCAAGTGTTAGATCTTGAGTTGGATTTGAATTTTTTAATTGTTCCTTGAGGTTTTGATTTTCCTCAAGAAGTAATTTGTTTTCATTTTCTACTTTGGTTAATTTACTATTTAAACAAGAAATGATTCTAAAAAACTTTTTGTTTAAATTAAAATATACCTCATTCGAGCCTTCGGAAATGAGTACGGACTCGTGGCTTGTTTCGGGTTCAGACCCGTCTTCATCTTCCGACTCATTTTCAGTTTCGGCTTCGCGGGCCATCAGTGCGAGGTGGCTCTCTGATTCGTCCGAGGAGTCGTCCCACGTTGCTTTGAGTGCTTTCTTTTTTGTTGGCTTTGGTTTGTCGAACTTTAGTTTTGGGCATTCGTTCTTGTAATGTCCCTTTTTGTTGCAGCCGTAGCAAGTCACGTTCTTTTGTTCTGAGGGAGAGCTGATCTTTTGAAGATCATTTTTGCTGAAGCTCCTCTTTCTCCTGGTGAACATTTTTCTTACCAAGTTCACCAGGTGTTCTTCATTTTCGGAGTCTTGGTCAGATTCTTCTTCAAATTCAGGCTTGCTTTTCTTTTCTTTGGAGGACCCTGCAAATAGAGCTATACCTTTCTCGGCTCCAGCATTAGTTTGTTCATGTAATTCTAATTCACAGAAAAGCTCATCTAATTTTAAGTTAAAAAGATCCTTAGAAATTTTGTAGGCATCCACTATTGATGCCCACAAACTATTACGTGGAAAGGCGTTTAATGCGTACCTTATTAAGTCTCTGTTCTCCATCTGGTTGCCTATCGCATGGAGCCCGTTGAGGATGTCCTTGATCCTCGCGTGTAGTTGATTCGCTGTTTCACCTTCCTGCATTTTTATATTAAAAATTTTATTTAAGAGAAGGTCTCGTTTTGTTACCTTGGCGTCGCTCGTTCCCTCGTCAATTCGATCAACTTGTCCCATAGCTCTTTAGCGTTTTTGTGTGGACCGACTCTGTTCAGTTCTTCTCTTGTCAATCCGCATTGTAGAGTGTTGATCGCCTTATTTTCTGTTGATGCTTTTTTCTTGAGATCTGCTGTCCAGTCTTCAGGATCCACTAGATTCCCGGCGTTGTCCACTGGAATTTTGTAGGGTCTCGTGATGCTCATCCACTGGTCGAAGTCTGTTTTGAGGTAGACCTCCATGCGCTTCTTCCAGTAAGGGAAGTCGTCCCCGTTGAAGAGTGGAGGTCGCACTGTGCTGAATCCTTCTTGTTGGGACATTCTGTGCACAGGTAAATAACCAAAAAAAACCCAAGACTTGGTCTTGGATTAGTAGTGCGGGAAGAGAAAAATAGAAAGGAATCTAGATTCGTGTTGCACTAATTTAAATTGATTAGAGAAATATTAAGTTAACGAAACAACAGTTTTAAAGTTAATTTAAAAAAAATTCACCCCTTGTCTGATTGGTGGTTGCACCAAATCAGAGCGGTACCTGCTCTGATACCACTTGTAGGACCGTTAGATTCGATAGAGGGGGGGGGTGAATATCGATTCGAAAAACAAGAGTATAAGCGCAGCGGAAAAGTAAAATAGACACAGTTGTTTTACTTCGTTCGGAGCCTGTGACGACTCCTACTCGAAGGCCCGTGGTCCTTGACCACTTTCGTTGGGCAATCACTAGCAATTCGAAATAATGATTACAAAAGAACCGTACAGTGAATGCTAATGAAAACTAAAAACAAAATACCGACAAGAAGGGAAAAGAATGGAGCGTAGTGTCGGAGCTTTGTTGGCGTCCCACTGAACGTTGAGCAGCAAGACCAGCAATAGAAGAATTCTCAGCTTGATTGATTGATCCTGAAGCTCCTGTCTGGGGCTTCTTTTATATGATGTTCCAGGCGCCTGGATCCCTTCCGGGCGCCTGGAATGTGACGTAGCTGCACAAACCATGATGCTCCACGTGGCGACGACTCGGCTGGATAGAATTCATCTTCCGGGAGCCCGGATCCCTTCCGGGCGCCCGGACCACCTTGTTCCAGAAACCTCCTTTTTCCTGCAAAACAAAGTTAGTCCGAGGCAAATGTATATCCTGTAACACAGATTGTCAGCACAGTTAAAGTTCAACAGATAAATAAAAAGAGTATGACTTAGATTCCGTCTTTCCGAGACCGGAATCTAGTCACGATCTCGACTTAGACATCCGAAATGGATCTAAGCCGGATCGACGCCTAATGTCCCCTTCCCGGGAACGCGTCCTCACAGTCACTCCCGTCGAGTGACTTACCTCACTTACCTGCCAGACGTCCGGTCAGCCCGTCGACCCGTCTGGACTTCTCGCCAAGCGTCCGGTCAGCCCGTCGACCCGCTTGGACTTCTCGCCAGCTATCCGGTCAGCCCGTCGACCTAGCTGGACTTCTCCTGCACACTCGATCAAAGTGTCAGACAACAACAAGACTAACTTAATCTATTTGTCATTCATCAAAACCTAGGTTAAATCGTTAGTGCTAGCCGCACCAACAGTTGGTAATAGGATATGGGAGTTATTAAGGAAGATCTTGGTTTAATCCCGTGACCTAATTACCTTACCTTTCTCTCTCGCGGCGCGTCAGCGCTTCTCGTCTCGGGCGAAATCGCAGCAAGAAGCAAGGGCTTCTCCGACGGCCGGCCAAAGGGGATTTTATTCCACGAGCTCTTTTCGGATCCGAGCTCCTCTCGTCAAGAAGGAACGGTGAGGACAAGAGGAGGCCGGAAAGCTCGAGCTAACTGGAAACCCTAGAGCTCTTCTTCTTGGGTTTGAGTCCAAAAAGCAAGGTAAGTTGCTACTCACCTGCGGTAAGGGTAGTTTCAAGCTTAAATTCTTCTTTCCTTGCTTCGGAATGTTGAATAGAATTGAGGATGTTGGAATTTTGTTTTTTTTTCCTTGCCTTCGGATCATACCGTGCAGTATTGGGATAATTAGAGGCTTTAAGGGTAGCAATCGTTTTCTTTTGCTTTCCTTCTTCTTTCTCTTGTAGTAGGATTAAAGGTTCGGTTGCATATGAAATTTTCGAGATTGGTTACAATGAAGATGGGTATTTTGCTTCGGTTCTTTTGCCAATTAATTAGACATGTACAGGCAAGTGTTAAGCATTGCAGATTTTATTATGCATTAAGCTTCTAGTTTCCTTTAGTATATGCAGTAGGGGTGAATCGCAATTATAGCATTTCAGTATATCTCCTTTAACAGTGTAGATTCTTTGTTTTATTTTGAAGCATGCTTAAAGAATTCAGATTTGCTTCCCTTTGTTTTAATTCTAACATAGCATGCTTAAGGAATTCAGATGTGGTTTCCTTTATTTAATTCTGTTGTAGCATACTTGAAGAAGTCAAATTTGCTTTCCTTTGTTTTAATTCTGACGTAGCATGCTTAAGGAATTCAGACGTGGGTTCCTTTATTTTATTCTGATGTAGCATGCTTGAAGAATTCAAATTTGCTTTTCTTTGTTTTAATTCTGCTGTAGCAAGCTTAAACCCTCTTAAGAGTTCAAGAGGGATTGTAGGTAAGGAAACACCAAGGTCTTGATAGAGTCCCAATTTCCAAAAATTTCGGATCAGCAACAGACCAAGTGCTTGTAGAAATGCCAAGGCATTTTATTATAAGAGTATTAAAAGATAACAAGTATTTTATTTTAAGAGGCTAGTACCTGACTTCCAAGGTTGTCGTAAAACTAAATCTAGGTGACCAATTCCGAGGTCTTGGCCCTGGTAAGACCAAGGTCTTTACCCTCGTAGGACTGGTGGCTCTCTACCTCAGTCTCTATTTAGGGAGCGCGCTTGGTACTACGGCTAGGGCCTAAAAGAAAAGTTGATTATTATTTTGAAATATTAATCTATATGTATTTGGACTAGCAAAGCAAGTGTCATAGAAGTTTAATTCAGCAAGTTAGCTTCTTTATTCCCAAGTTCAACAAGTTAGAACTGTTTGTTCCTTTTAGCACTGCAAACCTTAGTTTAATTGCTATTTTTATTGTGCATGAGCAAATTTTTCCACTTTACTATTAGTAGAGCTCGAGTAGTATCTTTTTCTAGCTTTTCCCTTTGCTATTGAATATGCATGATCAACTTTCATTTTTCTATTTCATTGCTATAAGTTTGAGCATGAGCAGTATTGGATCTTATTTCCATTTCTATGCTATGGATTTGAGCATGAGCAGTATTGAATTATATTGCTATTTCCTTGCTATAGATGCAAGCATGAGCAGTATTAATTTTAGATTTCTAGATTTCTTTGCTATTAGATTAACATGAGCAGCTATATATGTTTTATTTTAGAGCATTCAGTTTCTAGTTCTTCTCGTATACATGCACATTCGAGTTTTTGTGAGTTAGATAGCGCTTACTAAGCATTCGCTTATAGTTGCATTTCCTCTTACCGCAGATAAAGGAAAGGAAAAGCTATAGCAAAGGAAGACGACGAGGAGGTGCGGATGGTGTGTGATGCCAGGACTATGGGAGAGACTTGGGATGTTATTGAGTTTTCATGTTTTAGTGGATAAGAAACATTTGAGATGCATTTTATATTCCATGTCATTTGAGATTATATTTTATACTCCATGTCATTTGAGTTCATTCTTGTTTTAGATTACATGCTGAGATGAGTTCTGTTTAATAAGTAGATACTATTGTGTTTGCATTGAGATATAGTGTGTATGGTTTCTGTTATTATGTGTTATATATGCATGTCAGTATTGTATTGCATTTTAGTCCTGCTGTACTGCATACACTCTGCCGAAATTTTAAGTTTTCTGGAAAAAAAAACTTAAGTACAGTTTGTCATACTAGTTAAGTAAGAATTTATAGTAGTTAAGTAACGGTCACCCTTAGAGAGTAGTAGTAAGAAGGGTGGTCGTTACAGTTGGTATCAGAGCAGTTCCTATTCTCCAGCATCACACATCAGCACCAGCCTTGCCGTCTTCAAGTAAGAAAGTATTTAAAAATTTATTTTATTAGTATTCTTTTCCTTATTATTTGTGGTATTGAGAAATCAATAGATATATCTGCTTATATGCATTTAAGTGAGAAGAAAATTTTTGTTTTATTTTTCTATGTTTTAATACATATGTCTAAGAAGAATAGAGGCGATTTAGTTTTGTTTCCTTTTTCACATAACTAGATGTCAAGAAGAGGACGCCTCGTACCGTTCGTACTGAGGACCGAGCACAGGAGAACGAAGAGCCCAGAACAGTTGAACCAAATCTCTCTGAAGTTGTTGCTCAACTCCAGAGACAAGTGGTGGAGCAGCAACAAGTGATCGTCAATCTGATGGCGAATCAGTAGCCAGTCCCTCCCACTCCTCCAACTATTAATGTGGAGACACCAGTGGTGACTGAGGTTCCACCAGCCGCCCTGGAAGTCCCCACAGCACCTAGAAGACAAGAAGCATACCTGATACAGTGGCTGAAGCTGAAGCCAGAAAGTTTCTCAGGCACGACTGAGCCCTGGGATGCCCAGGCTTGGTTCAAGACACTAAAGAGCACCATGGAGCTTTTTGACTGGCCAGAAGTTGAGAAGGTCAAGTGTGTCTCTTTCTGCCTATCAGGAAATGCTCGTATGTGGTGAGAGAGAGAGTTAATAGCAAGAGAGTAGTCAATCAGATGAGCTGGACTGACTCCGAGACAGAGTTTCACGAAGAATTCTTCCGCCAACGGATCACCAATAAACATTATGAAGAGTTTATAAAATTCAGAAGGTGAACCATCCTTTGAGTTCACGGGAGTGCCGAAGAGGAAGACCCAAAAATTTCTCTCTTCCCTCACAGCTCACCAAATGTTAGCTAAAGGGTGTACTGGTTTTCTTGCGTATATTGTGAATGCAGAAGAACAAGAAAGACCCAAGCAGGAAGATGTTCGGGTGGTCTGTGAGTATCCAGAGGTATTCCCAGAAGAGCTACCTAGACTACCTCCCAACCGAGAATTGGAGTTTGAAATTGAGTTGGTTCCTAGCACCGGTCCAATTTCAAAAGCTCCATACCGCATGTCTCCAGCAGAGCTGAAAGAGTTACAAGAACAACTTCAGGAGCTGCTTGACAAAGGCTTCATCCGCCCTAGTCATTCACCATGGGGAGCTCTTGTGTTGTTCATCAAGAAGAAGGATGGATCTATGCGGATGTGCATAGATTATAGGGCTATGAATCAAGTGACAATCAAGAACAAGTACCCACTGCCCAGAATCGACGACTTATTTGATCAATTGAAAGGGGCAACAGTGTTCTCCAAGATAGACCTGCGCTCTGGGTACCATCAGTTGAAAGTGAAGGAAAGTGATATACCCAGAACAGCTTTTAGGACCAGATACGGACACTATGAGTTCGTAGTCATGCCTTTTGGTGTGACTAATGCACCTGCAGTCTTCATGGACTTGATGAATAGAGTGTTCAGAGAATACCTTGACAAATTTGTCATCGTGTTCATTGACGACATTCTAGTCTATTCCAGAACCCCAGAGGAGCATGACACGCACTTGAGAATAGTCCTGCAGACCCTACAACAGAAACAACTTTATGCCAAATTCTCTAAGTGCGAGTTCTGGTTAAATTAGGTGATGTTTCTAGGTCACATTATTTCTAAAGAAGGCATCCAGGTGGATCCTGCCAAGATAGAGGCAGTCAATAATTGGCATAGGCCCAAGAACATTAGAGAGATCAGAAGTCTCCTTGGTTTAGTTGGGTATTACAGAAAATGTATGGAGGACTTTTCCAAGATATCCTCTCCACTAACATCCCTAACGAGGAAGGACAAGAAGTTTAAATGGTCAGACAAATGTGAGCAGAGTTTCCAAGAGTTAAAGAAGAGACTGACCAGTGCTCCCATCCTGATAGTTCCAGAAAGTGACAATAGTTTTGACATCTACAGTGATGCTTCCAAGATGGGCCTAGGAGCTGTACTCATGCAAGAAGGAAAAGTTATAGCTTATGCTTCCAGGCAACTCAAAGACTACGAGAAGAACTACCCCACTCATGATCTTGAGCTAGCAGCTGTGGTCTTTGCACTAAAACTCTGGCGATATTATTTGTATAGAGTTCAGTGCAGAATCTTCACCGAGCATCAGAGTTTAAAGTATTTCTTTACTCAGAAAGATTTAAACATGAGACAGCGCAGGTGGCTAGAGTTAGTCAAAGACTATGACTATGAAATCCTCTACCACCCAGGCAAGGCTAACAAAGTGGCAAATGCACTAAGAAGAAAATCCAGTGCATCCCTGATGTCTTTGTCATCATTAGCCCTACCACTGCAGAAGGAGTTGTCAGACTTTGGAATGAAAATTATTTATGGGCAACTCTCTGCATTGACCTTAGAGTCAACCCTGCTTGAGGATATACAAAGAAAGCAAAGTGAAGATACAGATATCCAAAAGATCAAGCAAGGGGTACAAAAAGGGGAAAATTCAGAGTTTCGAGTATCAGACGATGGAATTCTTTATCAGGGGAGCCGCCTTTATGTCCCCAATGATGAAGAACTGAGAAAGAAAATTTTAGAGGAAGCTCATAGTACACCTTACTCCATGCATCCTGGTTCCACCAAGATGTATCAGGACGTGAAACAGTGGTTATGGTGGTCTGGACTCAAAAGAGATGTTGTGAAATATGACAGTACTTGCCTGACATGCCAGAGAGTCAAAGAAGAGCACCAGAGACCAGGAGGAGTCCTGCAACCCCTCCCAATACCAGAATGGAAGTGGGAAGACATATCCATGGACTTTATAATAGGTCTTCCAAGAACCACGAACGAATATGATGCGATATCGGTAATAGCGGACAGGTTGACAAAGTCTGCCCATTTTCTAGCCATCAAGGTGTCCCATTCTATAGAGTAGTTGGCACAACTGTATGTTAAGGAAGTGATCAGACTTCATGGAGTTTCAAAATCTATTGTGTCTGATAGAGATGGGCGCTTCACCTCTCATTTTTGGGAGTGTGTTCAGAATGCACTAGGCACCAAACTCAAGTGGAGCACAGCCTTCCATCCTCAGACTGATGGATTGACAGAGCGAGTAAATCAGATTTTAGAAGATATGCTCAGAGCTTGTGCACTAGATTTCAAGGGAAGTGAGTGCAAGTATCTGTGCTTAGCTGAGTTTGCCTATAACAATAGCTATCAGGCCACCATCAAGATGGCACCTTATGAGGCGATGTATGGCAGGAAGTGTAGATCACCCATTTGCTGGCAAGAGGCAGGTGAAAGAAAAGAAATGGAAGTGGAACTGGGCATCCAGACAGAGATGATAGATTAGACCACTCAGGCTATCCAGAAGATCAAACAGAGAATTGAGACTGCCCAGAGTAGATAGAAAAGTATGCTGACACATGCCGTAGGCCACTTGAGTTCCAAGTAGGGGACTCAGTTTTTCTCAAAGTCGCTCCTATGAAGGGAGTGATGAGATTTGGGAAGGTAGCATACAAGCTGGATTTACCTCAAGACATGTCAGCAATACATAATATATTTCATGTTTCCATGCTAAAGAAGTGTCTCCACGACCCTAGCCAAGTGATTCAGCCTCAGTCAGTGCAGATCCAGGAGGATCTTAGCTATGAGAGCAAACCTACACAGATAGTGGACAGAGCAGTTAAGAGACTAAGAAACAAAGAAGTGCCACTAGTGAAGGTCATCTGGCAGAACCAGAAGCATGAGGAAGTCACTTGGGAGCGTGAGGACAGTATGAGACAGAAATATCCAGAACTATTCTAAGTTCGAGGACGAACTTTTTATAAGGTATGGGGGATTGTAACGATCCAAATTTCCTTGTCTTAAGTTCTAAAAGTCCTTATTAATAACTTAGAAATGTTATAGAAATATTCTAGAGATTTTTAGAAATTTTTAGAGTATTTTTATGTAATTTTTGGAGTTCGTTTGGTATTTTTACCAAAAGGATGAAGTTTCAAAAAAATAAATAGGTTTAGCCGAGGTACGAACCCGTGACCTCCGGCCGGGCCAACTCTTAAGCGAATCCGGCTGACCAACTGTCCAAGCGGACGTTGCTGATTAAGGAAGGAGCAACCTTTATTTAAGAAGTAGTTGGTAATAGGATATGGGAGTTATTAAGGAAGAGCTTGGTTTAGTCCCGTGACCTAATTACCTTACCTTTCTCTCTCACGGCGCGTCGACGCTTCTCATCTCGGGCGAAATCGCAACAGGAAGCAAGGGCTTCTGCGTCGGCTGACCAAAGGGGATTTTTTCCGCGAGCTCTTCTCAGATTCGAGCTCCTCTCTTTAAGAAGGAACGGTGAGCACAAGAGGAGGCCGGAAAGCTCGAGCTAATCGGAAACCCTAGAGCTCTTCTTCTCGGTTTTGAGTCCAAAAAGCATGGTAAGTTGCTACTCACCTGCGGTAAGGGTAGTTTCGAGCTTAAATTCTTCTTTCCTTGCTTTGGAATGCTAAACAGAATTGAGGATGTTGGAATTTTGTTTTTTTTCCCTTGCTTTCGGATCATACCATGCAGTATTGGGATAATTAGAGGCTTTAAGGGTAGCAATCGTTTTATTTTGCTTTCCTTCTTCTATCTCTTGTAGCAGGATTAAAGGTTTTGTTGCATATGAAATTTTCAAGATTGGTTACAATGAAATGGGTATTTTGCTTCGGTTCTTTTGCCAATTAATTAGACGTGTACAACCAAGTGTTAAGCATAGCAGATTTTATTATGCATTAAGCTTCTAGTTTCCTTTAGTATATGCAGTAGGGGTGAATCACAATTGTAGCATTGCAGTTTATCTCCTTTAGTTGTGTAGATTCTTTGTTTTATTTTGAAGCATGCTTAAAGAATTCAGATTTGCTTCCCTTTGTTTTAATTCTAACGTTGCATGCTTAAGGAATTCAGATGTGGTTTCCTTTATTTAATTCTGTTGTAGCAAAGAAGTCAGATTTGTTTTCCTTTGTTTTAATTCTGACGTAGCATGCTTAAGGAATTCAGACGTGGGTTCCTTTATTTTATTCTGACGTAGCATGCTTGAAGAATTCAAATTTGCTTTTCTTTATTTTAATTCTGCTGTAGCAAGCTTAAACCCTCTTAAGAGTTCAAGAGGGATTGTAGGTAAGGAAAGACCAAGGTCTTGATAGGGTCCCAATTTCCAGAAATTTCAGATCAACAGCAGGCCAAGTGCTTGTAGAAATGCCAAGGCATTTTATTATAAGAGTATTAAAAGATAACAAGTATTTTATTTTAAGAGGATAGTACCCGACTTCCAAGGTTGTCGTAAAACTAAATCCAGGTGACCAATTTCGAGGTCTTGGCCCTGGTAAGACCAAGGTCTTTACCCTCGTAGGACTGGTGGCTCGCTACCTCAGTCTCTATTTAGGGTGTCGCCAAATCTTCAAAGCAAAGATAATAGTGGCTAGCTCCAAATCATTTACTGGGTAGTTTTTCTCATGCTTCTTCAACTGACGAGAAGCATAGGAGACTACCCTGCTGTTCTGCATCAAAACAGCGCCCAAACCCTGTAGAGAAGCATTGGTGTAGAGCTCAAATCTGTCCTCTCCAAGGGAAAAACCAAAACTGGTGCCGACGTTAATCTCCTCTTCAACTCCTCGAAGTTGGTCTCGCAGGCTTCTAACCATGTGAATTTCACGTCTTTCCTAGTCAGGCGTGTTAGTGGCATAGCAATATTAGAGAAACCCTCAACAAACCATCTGTAATATTCGGCCAGCCCTAAGAAACTGCGAATCTCCTGGACTAATTTCGGCTACTCCCAACTGATGATAGCCTCGATCTTCTAAGGGTCTACGAAAATACCTCGGCTAGACACCACGTGTCCTAGAAAATCGACTGAGGATACCCAAAAAACACACTTGTTGAACTTCACATATAGTTGATGTCGTCGAAGAGTCTCCAAGACTATACGAAGATGCTGTGCATGTTCCTCCTCGGAACATGAGTAGATCAAAATGCCATTGATAAAAATGATAACAAACTGATCTAGATACTCTAGGATGATGCAGTTCATCAAATCCACAAATACCACTAAAGCTTTGGTAAGCCCAAATGACATTACCAAAAACTCATAATGTCTATATCTGGTGCGGAATGCTGTCTTCTGAATATCAAAATCTTTGACTCTCAGTTGATGATATCCAGACCGCAGATCAATCTTAAAATACACTGATGTACCTTTGAGCTGATCAAACAAATCCTTGATCTGTGATAAGGGGTATTTATTTTTGACAGTCATTGTATTCAGCTGTCTATAATCGATGCACAACCTTAGAGTACCATCGTTTTTCTTGACGAACAATACCGGAGAACCCCACAAAGATACACTAGGGTGAATAAATCCCCTTTCCAATAACTCTTGAAGTTGGACCATTAGCTCATCCAACTCTTTCAGTGCCATACGGTAAGGAGCATTCGATGACAGCGCGGTCCCCAGAATTAGCTCAATAGCAAACTCCACTTGCCTTCAGGGAGGCAAGCCTAGTAGCTCATCTAGAAATACATCCAGATACTCTTGAGCCACTGGAATGTTTGAGAGATGAGATCTCACTACAACACAAACCTTCATAGACATCGGTTTTCCACCGGTGTCTATTTGATTTTCGACCGATGTCTATGAAGCCGATGTTAAAAGTCTGCCATTTTAGACATCGGGTTAAAACCGGTGTAGTATCACTTAACGACACCGGTCTTCGAATCGGTTATTAACCGGTGTAGTATCACTTAACGACACCGTTTCATCAACGGTGTAAAACCGATGTAATATTGTATGTTAATAACACCAGTTTTGGTAGCGGTAAATGACCGATGTAATATTACTTTATAACACCGGTTTTACATCGGTGGAAAACCGATGTAATATGTATATTTTTTAACAGCACAGATTTGATTTTAAAATCGATAATAACAAAAAAAAATACACAAATATTCACAAATTGTACAAATATTCTTCATTCAATAATATCCATAAAATACACAAATATTCACAAATTATATAAATAATTTTCTTACAACAATATCCATAAGATACCCAAACATTCTTTTTACATCAAAAGCTAACTAATAGATATCAAAATCAAAGTATAACATTCTGTTAACACATCAAGGTACAACTGTCTCAAATGTAATCTAGCATGCATTCAGCCCACTCGAACCGCACTTCATCAATTTCAACTCTGGAGTACTTGAGATTTGTAAACTGTAAAAACACATAAATCCACCATATGTCAAATAACTAAAACAAATGTGTGCATGTATCAAATAAAATAGAATACTGAGTTTTTAAAGGCTGCTGTGGAAGATAACGAATATAACAGTGAAGGAAGCATAGAAGAACAAAGAAAATGTTCATAGTTAACAAGCAAATGAAGAGATATACTATTTATTGTACTACCTCTGATGCCATCTTCCAAATCTCATAAGTAAGAATGCAACTGTGCCCTTTGTATACACATGGCTAATAGACATAATACAATAAGGAGCAAAAGCTATAAAATTCACCATCACCACGCAATCAATGAAGCAGGCAAACACAAGGTGGGTTGATATGCAGTGAAAGTGTTAATTAAGTGGAACTGCAGCAAATCATGACTCAAGTCTGAGCTTTTTTTGCGGCTTTCATCTCTCCCAGATAATTCCTTCAGTGATTTTTGCTGCTAACTTGGTTTTTGTTTTTTCACATCTTTGTATTAGCGGAATGGATTAAGATTATAAAACCCTCTTACATTTCTTTTGCAGTTGGTCGATTTTGAGAGCTGGAAAATTATTTTCTCAGAATCTAAGAAAAGTGCTGGTTACTTCAGCAGAGTCTCTCTTCCAGAATATAACATTATCTTCCCTTTGGAGATTCATTAGTTGGAAAAGACATAACATTGTTTGCCCTTTGGGTTCGCTAGTCTCAAGATATATCCTTCTTGATCCAACAGTTTGTGATTCATATTAGTATATTCATGCTATATATCCACGGCTCATTGTTCTTCTATGTTATACAGGCCACAAAGTATCTTCAAAACCCAGAAGAGATAAGTAAACTAGTAGACCCTGAACTGAAAAACACAAAGTCAGAAGACCTCGCGGGTTACAGTTAGCCATGTGCATGAAGATGGGGGATTAGTATTGATTACCCATTTATCTTAATAGGTTAGGTTAAATTCAAGTATCAATGTGTTAGATATTTAGAGGAAGTTGAGCAGGTTTAAAAAATGTAATCAATCCTTTAATCCTAAGGTTACCATTTAAGATAGCTTATCCAGCCACTCTACTCACTGCATCTCCTAATCTCTAATTCCTTTCTTCTTAGGCAATCATTTAGTCTCCAACTAGTATCTGGTTTGTAACAAAAGCATAGCATTCGGTTTGTATAAAAAAATCATTGTAACAAAAGCATAGCATCCGGTTTGTATCAAAAAATCATAGCAAGCACCAGGGGAACTAAATCGAAATTATCAAAATCACCAGGGGTAAATATTGTATTATTACCATTGCTGGAAGTGAATCCTTGTGGTCAACTCCAAAATTTTCAATTATATCTTTCATATATCGCATGATATAAAAATCACATTGCTCCGCATCCGGTTGTTGAGGAGCCTATGTTAGAAAAGAAATATTGGAATAACTCCTTCAAGGATAGTGAAACAGTTGCTAATCAAAAGGACATACCTTGACAGCTACCCATGTTGGTTTTTTTTTCCCTTTCCTTCCAGCCTCCGCATTATACATTTTCAAGGCCCTACATGCATATAACCCGTGGGAATTGTATTGCCACATCAAAATACTTACATGTTTCAACAAAGGTAAGAAAAGAAGCCAAAAAACTTACATGTTGACAACATATTTCCAATCTTGATCACGAATGCGGTGACTAAGAGGATCCAACAAAAAAATAATCTCGTTCTCAACATTGATGATAGTCAAAATCTAGTGAAAACTACACAAAGAAATATAATTAGTGTATATATGCATCTTGCAAGTTCTCAAAATATGCAAGTGAGAGTGATATATAATGTTATTCTTACTCACCCAACGTTGCATGGAACAACAACCAATTGACCAGATGAGGTACCAATTAGCCTACTGCTTAAGTAACAAGCCCTTTTATTCAACTATTCTTGGATGAAATCTCTATTCTGATTTCTTGATGGTACATATTCCACAAGCACTGGATCCACCAATCTGAAATCTTGCAGCAACATCTTTTCCTGCATCTTTCTATATAGATGCCTACAAAGAGTGGATCTGAGCTCAAGAATGGTTATTTGCAATAACCACGCAATGGATGAGAATGTCACTAGGCTACACATTCTAAACGTCGAGAGCTAATATTAAAATGTGGTTCCAGGGCATTCAATCTCGGAACTCTAATGTTGTCTATATTTCTCCCTTATACATAGTTTGGTTTGTCAATAATGTTTCCACAGGTTTTGGTACTAACATCCATGTGATTAGATAATCTTGCTATCAAGTAGACATGGTAATAATTCATATTTATGCTTTAAAATGCTTCATGCCTTTCGGGAACCCGTGGCAAGTGTGTCTGCATCCATGAGGTGGTAAGCAGCTTAAATCATTCTATCGCTAGACTTTAATACCTAGTACAGTGCCACAACAACATGTTCTCTCTATCATAATTCACTATATGCTTTCTGAAACTATTGAGTTCACAAATCTGTAAATTAGAGATATAATTTCCTAGTTTGAGTGAATGATCCAAACTGAATCCTGATCACTCAATATGGTGTACAAAGAGTACAAAGTGTTTCATCTGTATGAAAGATTGAAATTCTAGGTGACTGGGAAGTTGTACAAAAACTTGAGGCAGCATGCATTCATAGGGAGGCAACATTTGGTGAATCTGTGTAATGAGATATAGTAAACAAGCCATGATTCATCAAAATGTCAAACATAAAGACTACAAGGATTACAAGAGAGGAGACTAGTGAGACAGAAAATATCCCAAAAAAATGATGAAATCTAAATTAATGAAACACATAAATAAAGTCCAATTCAATTGAAAGCTTACCACATATACACAACTATGCAAGTGTCTGTGATTGGCTTCAATTCACAAAAGGGAAATATGTCATCGCAATTAACATGGACTGTGCGCTCCATGCCAAATACATCAGGAACTAATTCCAAAATCACATTCTCTGTTTCATCAAGACGCTGAAAATAACTATATAAGATGTGTAAGGGTCTTGGCACATTGGACGATTGTAACTTAGACTTCTCTTGTCTGTTGTCAACTTGTTTCTTCCTGGTCTTCTACATATGTAGATGCAACCATATATATATTAGATATGTGACATACTTTAAATGTACACAAAATTTAGACAACACTTTATCACATTTACCTCATCCCGCATGCTGATTATGTGCACAGGCCAAGCCACATGGCCACCTACAGCATCCCCAATACTCTGACATACAGACGGGATTGCAATAGGCAGTGGTGCTGATTGATCAATTGCTTTATCAATGGCAATCCTCATGCAATTCACAGGTAATGGAACATCATCAATAAAGTTGCCAGGTCCATTAACAGAGACAATTGTCCCATATGCAACAGTCTTGTCGTTAGGCTTCAATAACAACATCACTGCTTTTCCCTATAAGACAAACAATTTATGAATCTTCAACATCACTGCCAGATTCATTAGATACTAACGATGGGATAATAATATCAACGTGAAATATAAATTTAACCTGTAAAGCCGAATCCTTCTCAATAACTTTCACATCATCATCATCATGTTCTTCTAGGCCTTCATTTGAGAGGCGCGTATGACATTCAACTTCAGGTTTTATATCGAGGAGGCATTGTGGTTTAACTGAGCAGCTACCCTTCTCCTCACTCTCAAATTCTCGACCAGAAAGTTTCAACACCATTTCTTCCAATTTTTCTATTCTGTCACCTTGATCAGAAAGCATAGCTTTTGCCTCCTTAAACTCTTTCTGTTGCCTTTCATAGGCAGCCTTATCAATTTGCACCTTCCCTCTTGCAAGCTTGAAGAAGGATGATGGAGTGACATTTGCTCCTATGCCTCTCACACGTCCACCATGTTCGTTAGAATTCAAGGCCTTTGTGAGAATATCCTCAAATGGTTTGGTAAAGGGCATCTTACCATCCTTCTTTTGGACAATATAATCATCCTGTCATGCATCCAAATACAATAACTTTAAATATATACATATATCATATATGTACAAAATAAGCAATTTATGTATACTTTTGCTTACAATCTTATTCACTGTTTGCTTCAACTCATCGCCAACATATTCCCCAGCTTTGTTGAGCCGCCCTTTCTTCCAGAGGATGGCTCTGTTTATCTCTTCGTCATCACATAAAACACTGGACTGATACCAAAAACCACATGAAGTCAACCTACTCAACACCAACTATGACAACCATAAGTAGGAATTTATTAATGTTAACTAAATACTTACTATTTCTTCAGACAAACTCGCATATCCTTTTCGAGAAAGACGATGAGGGTATAAGTTTGCCTTGCTTCTCTGACTTTGTAGTTCACTTTTCCTCTACATAGTGATAGATGAATTATAACCACATATATCAACTAGAATTTAAAAAGACCACCTTAAACAACTTACTATAAAGTCTTCAGAGATCCGATTAATCACAAAACTACTCCAATCTTCACGTGAAATGCAATGCCCTTGAGGTACCTTATTGAGAAGCTTCGGATTATTTCTATTTGGCTGGATGAATTTCCTGGTGAGGTGAGTTTTATACTGACGCCACTTGGTGTTTGCAGAGATCAAACACCCATTCCTCCATTTTGGGTCCAGTTGGTATGTCAACTACACAAACAAATATCTTAAGTATATAAATAACAGAACAGAAAAAAATGCATCACATAAGAAAGTTTCATGTTACTTACATTGACGGATTCCCATATCATGTTCTTAACTTCATTCAGCACTTGCTTCCAAGAGTTGTAATTAATATTAACTTTTTCTCGAGCAAGCACACCAATAAAACTTTGCAATTCAGAAGCCTTTTCGCCAACTGGCTGTCCATACTCATTAAATTTGACACTTTGTTTGACTCCCTGAATCCTTTAAACAACAAGCTTATTCATTTGTGTACGACATCTTTTTGATCTTGTTGTTTGGGCCGTCCCGTCTGATCCTATGTCCTGGCTATCCTCAGCACCCTCTTTTTGATCTTGTTCTTTGTCTTTTGCATTTGTGTGTGAATACTTATCATCTTCACGTGCTAAATGGGCCTTTTTTCTAGTGTTCATTGTGTCGAAAACCTAATGATAACAGTGAGCATTTGAAATAGAGCAGAGCATATCATTCAAAATCACAACAAAGTAAACATTCGTATATTTAAAAAAAAAAACTAATACCAAACAATGAACCAAAGTTACCAAAATAAAGTAAATAGTCACATATATAAACCATACATAAAGTTACCAAACTAAAAATTCTCATTATCAACCCAAATCCCATCACAATCTCCACGAATACAGGATGGTTCATTGTCATCAGTTTCGTCAATATCCATTGATGGCATCCCTTTTGTGAAGCATTGGTAGTGGATTGAAGGATCTCCCAACTTATCATCAGTGATGTATTCAAAATACTCTCTATTTGTAGTTGAAAGTACAATAGACCATGTGGGATCTTGAGGGTCTTCTACATAAAATACTTGCTTTGCTTGAGTGGCCAAGATAAATGGGTCGGATTTGAATCCCATTCTCTTAAGATTTACCAAGGTGAAACCATTATCATCTACTCTAATACCAGTGTTATTCTCTACCCAATCACACTTAAACATTGGAACTCGAAAATCATGGTAATTGAGCTCCCATATTTCTTGTATCACACCATAATACATCATGTCTGTTATAATTGGATTCTTATCCTTTGAACTTGCAACTTGCATTGTTTGTGCCAGCAAGCTTACACTCGAGTTTTGAACAACTGTAACATTATCACGTTCTTTCGTGTAATAAGTGACCCCATCGATCATATAACTAGAGTATTTTAGCACTTGCTTGCTAGGTCCATTTGCCAACAGCTTCACTCTTTTTGATAATTGATTGGAGGAAGATGATGTTGTATTTGTAACCTACAATTCATCATAAGGGGGTTTAATTATTAAAAGTCTTAAAGTTCTTGTGTTCAATAATAAACATGCTAATATTTATGGTACTTACATGTTCATGGAACCAAGAAATAAAACTTCTGTGGTGTTTATCTTGTAACCACTTTGCACCTTTAATAGGAAATTTTTGCTTCAAGTGTGTCATATGTTCCCTAATCAAAAAATTTTGAAGAGATTAATCATATATTTTTTTAAACAATTTCAGGAGATTATTACTGAATTAGAGGGCTTACACAATGTAAGGATCAACCTCAGCTTCATTTTCCAATACATACCGATGTGCTTGTTCCCACTCATCGTGACAACATAAGTGCACCTTGGCACCTGACAAGGACTTAGTGAGTATTGTTTCACGATGCTTTGATGGAATCCCTATCGTGTTCATATTAGATAGAAATTCTGAGCAAAACTCTACAGCTTCTTCAGCAATATAACATTCAGCCATGCATCCTTCTGGTCGATTTCTATTCCGCACATAACCTTTCAATGTTTTCATATATCTTTCAAATGGAAACATCCATCTATACCAAACTGGTCCACACAACTTGACCTCACGCACGAGATGAACTGTTAAGTGAACCATTATATCAAAAAATGAAGGTGGAAAATACTTTTCAAACAGACACAACGTCGTCACAATTTCTATTTGTACTTTATCCAACTTTGAGGAATCTATTACTTTGTTACATAACACATTGAATAAGAAACAAAACCTTGTGATAGCATTTATGACATGCTTGGGTAGAATACCACGGATGGCAATTGGAAGCAAATGTTGCATTAAGGTGTGATAGTCATGTGATTTAAGACCAACCAGTTTTAGGTCCTTCATTGAGACAAAGTTTTTGATGTTGGAGGAGTAACCCGTGGGTACCTTAATTCCGAACAATGAATTACAAAGTCTTCTTTTCTCATCCTTGCTTAATGTATAACATGCTGGGGGCAAAAATGTCCTTTTCTCCCCTTTTTGTGGTGCTAATTCTCCCCTAATTTTCATATCCACTAGATCGTTTCTTGCTGCAATTCCATCTTTTGTCTTTCCTGGCATATCAAGTAATGTACCAATCAAACTTTCGCAAACGTTTTTCTCTATGTGCATCACATCAAGAACATGTCGAACATGCAGATCTTTCCAATACTCAAGTTCAAAGAATATTGATTTTTTTTTCCAGCAGGACTTACCATCATTTTCCATTGATTGAAAATTTGCTCTAATTTTTCCCCATCAGCATGTAATTCCTTCTACTTTTTTTAAAACTTCATCACCGCTTAGTGATTTTGGGGCCATAGTAAAGTCTTGCGTCCCATCAAATGCCTTCTTCTGCCTTCGATAAGGATGATCTCTACGAAGAAACCGTCTATGACCTGTAAATGACATTTTTTTACTATGCTTCAACCTTTTTGCACAAGTTTCCTCACCACAGATAGGGCATGCTTGATATCCTTTTACAGTGCATCCTGCCAGGTTTCCATATGCCGGAAAATCATTAATTGTCCACAATAGGACAGCTCTAAGCAAGAATCTTTCTTCTCGGTGTGCATCATATGCTTCAACACCAACTTCCCATAATTCTTTTTAAATCGTCAATCAAAGGTGCCAAGTACACATCAATGTTATTTCCCGGCTGTTTGGGACCAGAAATCAACAACGTGAGCATCATATATTTTCTCTTCATACACAACCATGGAGGAAGGTTATAGGTGATCATTATAACTGGCCAACAACTATATGTAGAACTCATCAAACTATGAGGATTGATCCCATCAGCTGCTATGGCCAACCTTAGATTTCTTGTCTCAGAAGCAAAATTTGGCCAATTATGATCCACAAGTCTCCAACAAGGTGCATCAGCTGGATGTCGCATATAGGCATCACATACTCTTTTATTAGCATGCCAAATTAACTCCTTAGATATTTCCTTGCTCCGAAACATTCTTTGAAATCTAGGAATAGGAGGAAAGTACCATAAAATTTTTGCAGGGACTCCTTCAATTATCCTAGAATTCTTGGCCAACTTCCACCTTGACACCCCACAAGTAGGACAATCGGTAAAATCCTCATACTCCTTCTAGTATAAGACACAATCATTAGGGCAAGCATGTATTTTCTTATAAGTCATCCCCATTGCACATAAGCTTTTCTTTGCATCATATAAAGATAAAGGCAATTCATTGTCAACGGGAAGCATTTCTCCAAACAATACAAGTAGTTCAATAAAACTATTATCACTCCAATTGTATTTCGCTTTCAAGTTATATAATTGCACAATTGCAGATAACTTTGTAAATTTAGTACACCCAACATACAGGGGTTTCTCAGCATCCTCAAGTAATTTTATAAATTGATCTGGATTCTCTGAACTTTCATATGCAGCGTGTACCATATCTATAGGTTTATCAGCAAAAGAGTTTTCACTTTCTCCAGCTGCATCATTCTCTTTCTTTAAATCTCCTAATACAGATTCTTCCCCATGCCATATCCATTTTTTGTATGTTAAGTCTATACCATTACAGTACACATGTGCCCTTATGATGTTAATATTAGTGTTCCATAGATTGCCACATTTCGTACAAGGACAAGGTATACTAGTAGGATTAGTAGCATGTTGCAGCGCAAATTGCAAGAAAGATTCTAGTCCAAGTTCAAACTCATGTGATAATCTATCCTTTGCCATCCATGCCTTGTCCATTTTGTTGTACTAATGAATCTAGAATCAATCAAAAATATCAAGACAATTACAACAATGAGCCAAAATTCTTAATCCATCATTATACAAATAAATTAACTATGCGGGTCCTCCAAGAAACCAACTACGCTTACCAAGGAAAGGATACGAATAAATTTCATAAACCAGAAACCAACTACTTCATCATTATACCAATAAATTTTATACCAGAAACCAACTATTTCATCATTATACCAATAAATTTCTAAACCAGAAACCATGACATTTCAGTGAAAACAATTAGCCTAGACATAAAAGAAACTTGATAGTTCAAGGATTACATAAAACCAACTTAGCAACAGGAACTAACAACTCCTCAATCTATCAAACAAAAATGATCAAATCAACTCAAGGTAGTGTTTGAGGAAATTCATCAAACACATTGCATGCATCAATCAATTAATACTTGCAAACAAGAGATCAAGAAGATGAAACTGTCGAAGATGAGGAAGAAATTCAGTAGCGATGATGTATAAAGGAAAAATTACCGGAATGTGAAGAAGGGCTCGAGCGGTGGCAGTGAATGCTGGACCGGAGATGGATGAAGCAAAAACTACTGGAATGCGAAGAAGGCCTCCTCTTCTCAACCAAATGGAGGAGTTGGAGGAGATGCAGTGTGGTTGGACGGAGAAGCAAGTTCGTCGTGTCTTGATCCTGATCGGAAGAGGATCTAGGAAGGGGGGAAGAGGGAGATGAGGTTGAGAGAGATGGTCGGAGGTTTAGGTTTAGGCTGAGAGAGATGGTCGGATGGTCGGATGGTCGGAGGTTTAGGTTTCGGTTTAGGTTATCGCGAGAGAGATGGTCGCGCGGAGGAAGGGCGGGATAAAGATTTAGGTTTCGAGGGAATTCACAGTGTGCAGATTTTGGCTTGTGGGGAAAATTAAAATATTTTATTTGGGTTCATTAACATCGGATATTAAAAACCGATGTTAAAATCGGTGTCTATTAACCAAAAAAAGGGCGCTCATAGACATCACCTAAAAAACCGATGTCTATGAGCTAAAATCTGCGCTCATAGACACCGGTTTTTAGAAAAACCGGTGTAAAATACTCAAAGGCATCGGTTTTAGCCTAAAACCGTTGTTGTTCCACTGATGTCTATGAGCGATTTTGTTGTAGTGTCTACTGCTGTTGTCAGTATTAAGTAACGATAATAGAAATCCTTGACAGCAACTTTTGAGCCTGTAATGCAGAAATGGTCGATATACCGTCATCCCTGATACCAATGAAATCCCACGAGGGTTGGTTCAGAGGTCGGAATGTGACCATCCTCGTCTAGCAATCAACTGTGGCATGATATGCTGACAGCCAATCCATGTCAAGGATAATGTCGAACTCGACCATTTCTAGTACCAATAAATCTACAAGGAGTATATGGGTGTTGAAGTCCAATGGGCATCCTCTGACCTCCTGAGTGACGTTTAATGCATCACCAGACAGTAGGGCAACAGTCAGTCGCCGTGGTCTAAGGATAGGTAGTCTACCAATCTCCCTCATAAATACCCAAGAAATAAAGGTATGCGAACTACCAGTATCAATTAGCATATCAACAGAAAATGCATAAAGTAAAATTGTACCGTGAAAAATGGATCCGTTGGCCCGCTGTGCATCCTCTCTGGTAACCGCCTGAATTTGTCCAGTCTCTGGCCTACATGCTCAGTGGATTAAATATCGGTGCCGAAATTTAACTTGGTAGAGGTTTGATACAATGCATTTTATTTGCTCATTACTGTTTGATCAGGGCAATATAAAGAAAAGGTCAACTACAAAAGGATTCTAACCAAGTTTTGAAAATTAGTTCCAAGATAGGTTTCCAATCCCTTGTCAGAATGAGACATTTCAAGTGTCTGAGGTGCTAGTATTGGTCCCTAGCACAATCTCTAAGTGGAGGGAGCTCTTGAATTTTAGTGGTTGTACTAATCACCAACCCTATGTTAGAATGTATACTAAAAGTCTAGCTTTTTGTATAAACATTTATTTTGAAATGAGAATCACATTGGTCAAATGTCTGCATTTAGTTAAATGCAGTTGTCCATTTAATTTATATTGCAGATAACATGGTGTGTGGTGTCACACAGAAGATCATGTTATCAGTTTCTTATAAATTATAAATAGTAGCTCACAACCAAGATGGATTGGGATAAACCATTGGAATGGTTGTAGTGTAATTTGGTACTAATTTATCTTGACTATAAAATTACACTAGTACACTATGTGTGTATTAAGCAGGACCATTTGAGGTTGTTTCTTTTTATACTGACTGCATAAAAGAACATAACCTCTGTTATTATGGATGTACGTACTCTTAATCCTGATATAATAACAAGCACATGCACTTAGTATTTATTTCTTTAATTTATCAAAGAGTGAGATTTATTCGTTAAATCAATAGGCCTGATAAGTTCGAAAATAATATTATTTATATGGTGTGTTGTTAATTATAGAAGGAAACTATGTCCTAGTTATCTAGGTTGATGATGGCCCCTTGAGGAGCTCATAAGGATTGTCATGTAAACCCTGTAGGTGGACTTAGTCCGACATGACAATAAAGTTGAATGGTACTACTCTTGGAGCTAGATGTTAATTAAGTGAGTTATCAGTAGCTCATTTAATTAATGGACATTTGATATCTTAAACACAGAGAGATTAACGCATTCATGATAAGAAGGAGCCCATAATATAATATAGAATTGGTGCGGTAGTTTAATAATAACTCTTTAGTGGTATGAGTTATTATTGATGAACTTGAGTTGGGTGTTCGGGTTGAACACAGGAAGCTCAAGCTCATCAGGAGGCCAATGTCAATTCCTCCTCTAGGTCCCTGTTGTAGCCTCTATAAAGCCTCGCATTCACCCGTTTTGATTTTCCTTCCTACCCAAGTGAGGGGTCGGCCACATCCATGCTTGGTACCCAAGCAAGTGGTCGGCCAAGCCTTGCTTGGTGCCCAAGCAAGGGGTCGGCCACAAGGGAATTAAAAGGGAGTTTTAATTTTTAAATCTTTCCTTTCATAGCCATCCTCTAAGGGATTTAAAAGAGAGGTTTTAATTGTAAAAATCTTTCCTTTTAGTAGCTATCCCATAAGGGATTTAAAAGAGAGATTTTAATTTTTAAAACTTTCCTTTTATAGTCATCCACAAAGAGATTTAAAAAAGATATTTTAATTCTAAAATCTTTCCTTTTTATAGTCATCTAAAATTGTTTAAAAGAGAGATTTTAATTTTAAAACATTCCTTTTATATCCATCCACAAAGGGATTTAAAAGAGAAATTTTAATTTTAAAATTTTTCCTTTTATGGCTATCCACAAAGGGGTTTAAAAGAGAGATTTAATTTTAAAGTTTTTTTTTTTTGCCCAAGCTATGGCCGACCATGATTGGAATTAAAAGGAAGTTTTAATTATGTTTTATTTTTTCCTTTTTAGCATTCACCAAGGATTATAAAAGAGAGGTAGATGGTACCTTATAGTGTAACACAACCTAAAGTTCTCTCTTCTATTTTCCTTGGTGGTCGGCCCCCTTTCTCCTCTTCTCCCTTTGCTTTCTATCCTTAAGACAGGCGGCACATCAAGGCTTCACCTCCTTGTGGCCATTTTCTTGGAGAAGAAGAAGAAGAGAAGGAGGCTCCCTATTCTAGCATCCCTTGGTGGTCATAGAAGTGGTTCGGGTGGTGTTGTCTTGGTAGATCGTCGCCTACACGATGTCCAAGAGGAGGAGAGAAATGCAACAGAAGATCAAGAGGTCTTTAGCTACAAGGAAAGGTACAATTAGTTCTTTATTCCGCTGTGAACTAGTTTAGTTTTTCTTTATATGGATCCTGAAATACCAACACAAGAGGCTAGCAATTTTGTGTTATGATTTTGTGCTTTGATTTTATGTTTCGATCTTGTGCTTCGATTGAGGTCTCTTTAGTTAAACCTAGGGTTTACTATAAGGAGTTTAAATATTCAATTTCTTTGAAAGGCTTTGTCTAGGAAGTGGTGGATGATCCCATAACCAAGAAGGTCGAGTGCCTCGCCAACAACTTGGAAGCCAATCCTTGAAATAGATATTTAATCAACTTCTGTAATATGATTTAACTTCTAAAGAACACATGAGTTGAACTTGGAGTAAAAATGTTAAGTTTCGTTTCCCATCCAAGTTTAACTTATGAAGAACACATGGTTTGAACTTGGAGTAAAAATGTTAAGTTTCGTTTCCAATCCAAGTTTAAGAATACATGGGTTGCTAGGAAAAGTTCTGTGCTTGTACAAATTTTTATACAGGGGAAATAGAACGGAATTTCAAGTAGCACCCAACACCCTAGATGTAGGAGGAGGAGGACTAGGCAAAGAAATAGGAATCACATAACTCATGTAAGTGTGTTGTAGAGGAGGTAAGAAAAGGATAGGGAAAGCAAAGGAATGAATGTCGGAATCAAATACAAGAAGGAAAGGATATTTTAGGAAGTCCAACCAGTTATCCTTGTGGAATAGTACAGGTAAAAGCCCGTACCAAATAGACCCAAATGAATGCATGGTCCAATTAGATGCACATCACTTAAATCCTTTCATGCAATCTTACCTTGATACCTGCTCTCGTGATTGCTGAAATTCACCTCTTTATTTCCTTCGTGGTCGTCTTTTGCTGGCCCATTCATTAGCTTTACATTTCATTTCTAATTTAAGTAGCTTAATATTACAAAATCATGAAAATCAACAATTTAGACCCAATTTATTCAGGTTAGTAATGCTTTCTCAAACTAGAGTGACTCCGTTATCTAAACACTTTCATCCCTACTCTTAAAGTTATCCCGTGTTTCCCCTTAGCTATCATACAGTAACTTCTACAATAACCCCACTAAATTAAAATGCCTAACTACTGAAAATCTTTATAACTACATAGTATTAACACAATACGCATATGGTTTCTAATTATAACTAAGATAGTCTAATTGAGGTCATTCGTGCTCCTATAAAGCATCACACCATGTCTTACTAACAATGAAGCTAATTCCAATATAGACTACATATCTCTTTATGACCAATAAGGATATCTATGTTACCCAAGTATTAATACGGGTACCATAATTATAAATTTAATCATTTTACCTATTTGCTGTCTGGAGATGTTCCGTTGCTGCCCAGTCCCCGATTATGACCTTTCCTTGACGAGGTCAAAAAATATCTCAGAATTCCAAAATAAGAAAAATCGATGAAAATCCATATAAATCCAAAAATACCCAGATTAACTCACAAAACCTGGGATCTGATACCAAATAAATTGTCACGCCCCGGGGGAGTCCCTGCTAGAGGAAATTTCAGCAGCATCTCCCCTGTACGGGTGACAATATGGGACCTAACTGTTGGATTTTTCGGGCCGCGAAAACCGCTTTTTCGGGCCACGAAAACCGCTTTTTCGGGCCGCGAAAACTGCTTTTTCGCGTCACGGAAACCACGAATCACCCAAAGCCGTAGATCCGTGCAAGGAAAAACCGAATGATATACAAGTACGAGTTTCAAAACTTTAGATCTACTCCTAGATCTATATGTTGAGAGCTTTTACCTTTGAAGCGTGCCCTCGCAAAATTCCCGCTCGTCCAAGGTACGTGTCGGATCTCCAAAGTATCAAGGTAGATACTTCTCTAGTGATATCCACACGAACAAGGAGTGCTCTCTAGCACTCAAGGATGGAGAAGAGAGCCCCAAGTGTGCTAGCACTTTCTAGAGCTCTCGGATAGAATTTGAAAAAGGAGAAAAAGAGAGAAAACAAGAAGACTCTCACATACTCAACTAGTAGTATCCTCTTCTTGTGTCCTTCACACTCTCTTATCTTTTCTTGGATGAAACTCAACACCTTCTCCTCACCATGGAAGTCACGGCAACAGCAAGAGGGAGAGGAGGAAGAAGCATCCAAGGAAGAAGAAACTAGAACGAATGCAAATCAATTGCATTCACACATCATCAAGTGTGTGGCCGGCCACACAAATGTAACCCCCTCATTTAATGTGGTCGGCCACATTAAAAGGAATGGGTGTGTAACCTCCATGAGGTGGCACACCATTATGAGGTGGTGATGATGTGGCAAGGATGTGTCATGCCATGTAGGATGAGTCAACCTACATGATGTGGCAATGCATCAAGTCAAACTTGATGTTTCAACTTCCATTTGGTCAAGTCAAAATTGACCAATTTCTTCCTTGTTGAGTTAAATCCAACATTTGATTCAGGTCAATTTCAATTTAATGAATCTCAATTCATTAATATAAATTGACTCAATGAATCAAATTTAAATTAGACTCATTCAACAATTGAATCTAATTGAGTCTAACTCAATAAGTCTAATTTGAATCCAATCTTTGGTGCATCAAATGAACCCAATCCAATTGGTTCATCATATGAACCTAATCTCCATCCACATGTTCTTTGTGTGTGACCCAATAGGTTCTTGTAACGTTGGCAATGCCCCTAAACTCATTTAGAAGCATAAGTAATGAGCGGTATCTAGCAATACATCATTGCTACCCAAGTTACAAGAATGTTGAGATCCAACATCACCTTGTGACTACTAATTGTGACTCCTCACAATATGTGACATTGTCCTTCTATCCTAGACATCTAGATTGATCAATATGAGGCATAGACCGTGTCATCCTCTAATCAATCTAAATCTTGAACTCCAAGTAGACTCACTCGATCAAATGAGCTCAACATCTAATGTTGACTCATTTGGGCATGGCCATGCACTTAGTGGTCTCACTCTATCAAGAATACCGATGTCGCTCCCATCATATGGGAGGGATAGATCCCATCTACATCACTCACATCCCTCTACATAATTCGTTATATACCCAGTAATCGCCTTTATAGTCCACCCAGTTACGGGTGACGTTTGACGAAACCAAAGTACATAACTCCTTATGTAGGGATCCATGGTGACTTCAGGTCTAAGGACTAATAGTCATACTAATAGCCACATGAGAAAGTATATGACACTCATATAACGATCCATGATACTTTCTCATGGTGGGTCATTCAGTATACATTCTCCAATGCATACCCATGTGTCAACTTGATATCTCCATATCCATGACTTGTGAGATCAAGTCATCGAGTTGACCTACATGTTAGTCTTATTGCATTAACATTGTTCCTGAATGTTAATACCCGACTAGGAATGATTAAGAGTAGTGTTCCCTATATCATCTCACTATCGGTTCAACTAACCGATTGATATAGGTGAGAACCATCTACTCAAGGACATTATTATACTTAGTTTATTTGGCACCAATACAAGTAAGTATAATAACCAAAATCCAAATGCCTTTATTAATATACAAGAATATGATACAATGAGTCCATACAATCATCAAATGATTGGTTCTAGGGCTCTAACTAACAATCTCCAACTAGCACTCGTGCCAATCAGTATAGGCTCTAAGGCCTAATGACCTAGTGTGACCATCATGCTTTCTCTGTGCCAAAGCCTTGGTCAAGGGATCTGCGATGTTAGCCTCTGTAGGTACTCTGCAAATCTTCACATCTCCTCTATCGATAATCTCTCGAATGAGATGGAAGCGCCGTAGTATGTGCTTGGTCCGCTGGTGTGAGCGAGGTTCCTTAGCCTGTGCTATAGCTCCATTGTTGTCACAATAGAGCTCAATAGGGTCAGCGATATTAGGAACCACCCCAAGTTCAGTGACGAACTTGTGGATCCAAACTGCCTCCTTTGCTGCCTCTGATGCAGCAATGTACTCGGCCTCTGTTGTAGAATCAGCGACCGTGTCTTACTTCGAACTCTTCCAGCTCACAGCACCACCATTAATGCAAAACACGAACCCTGACTGCGATCGAAAATCATCCTGGTCGGTCTGGAAGATGGCATCACTGAACCCGTTACAACTAGCTCATCATTACCTCTATATATCAAAAAATATTCCTTAGTCCTTATTAAGTACTTAAGAATATTCTTGACTGCTATCCAGTGACTTTCACCTGGATCTGACTGGTATCTGCTCGTCATGCTCAAAGCATACGAGATATCAGGTCGAGTACATAGCATGGCATACATGATCGATCCTATGGCTGAGGCATAAGGGATCTGATCCATGCGGTCTCTCTCCTCCCTAGAAGAGGGACCTTGAGTCTTCGAAAGACTCACGCCATGTGACATCGGTAGAAATCCCTTCTTGGAGTTCTGCATGGCAAACCGAAGGAGTACCTTGTCAATATATGTACTCTGACTTAGGCCAAGCAATCTCTTAGATCTATCTCTATAGATCTGTATCCCTAGAATGCGGGATGCCTCACCTAAGTCCTTCATTGAGAAGCAACTCCCTAGCCAGGTCTTGACAGACTGAAGCATAGGGGTGTCCTTCCCAATGAGTAGTATGTCATCCACATACAATATGAGAAAGACAACTTTATCCCCTACAACCTTCTTGTAGACACAAGGCTCATCTTCATTCTTGATGAAACCAAACTATTTGATTGCATCATCGAATCGAAGATTCCAGCTCCGAGAAGCTTGCTTTAGTCCATAAATGGACCTATGCAGCTCAGTATGCTGTGGATCTACAAAACCCTCAGGTTGTGTCATGTACACATCCTCAAGCAGGTTTCCATTCAAAAACGCAGTTTTGACATCCATCTGCCATATCTCATAGTCATGGTAGGCTGCAATAGCAAGCATGATCCGAATGGACTTAAACATCGCTACTGGAGAAAAAGTTTCATCATAGTCAATACCATGAATCTGCTTGAAACCTTTAGCTACCAAGCGACCCTTATAGATAAGTCCATTCATGTCTTTCTCTTAAAGACCCACTTACACCCAATGGGTTTTACCCTTGGTGGATCAACCAAAGTCCATACTTGGTTGGTGTACATGGATTCCATTCGGATCTCATGGCCTCTAGCCATTTCTCGGAATCTGGTCTCATCACGACTTCGATAGGTGGTAGGCTCATCCTCTATGAGCATAACGTCATCATGGTCGACAAGAGAAATGAGTATCTCTCGGCTGACGACCCTATCAGACCTGCGAAGAGGTATGTCTACTTGAACCGGTTGTTGTTCCTCAACTCCTTGTGGAACAACATCATCCACAACACTTTGTGGTTCCAGTTCAATTTCCATCGAGGCATCAGTGCTATTGTTCGCATCTTGAACTTCTTCAAGATCGAACGTGCTCCCACTCGTCTTTCTAGAAACAAAGTCTCTTTCTAGAAAGACCACAGTCTTTGCCACAACTACCTTGTGTTGACTGGGAATGTAGAAGTAATATCCCTTAGTTTCCTTGGGATATCCGATGAAATAGCACTTGTCGGATTTGGGTCCTAATTTGTCTGAGACTTGACGTCGGACGTAAGCCTCACAGCCCCAAATCCTCATGAAAGACACCTGGGCATCTCTCCCAGTCCATATCCTATATGGTGTCTTTATCACGGCCTTGGATGGAACTCGGTTGAGAATGAAAGCTGCCGTGTCTAGAGCATATCCCCATAGATATGTCGGAAGATCTGTGTGACTCATCATAGATCGTACCATATCTATTAAGGTACGATTCCTCCTTTCGGATACACCATTCCACTGTGGTGTTCCAGGAGGAGTGAGTTGAGATAAAATCCCACACTCAGCTAAGTAGTCACGAAACTCACGGCTTAAGTATTCACCACCTCGATCTGATCGAAGTACCTTAATACTCTTGCCAAGCTGGTTCTGTACTTCATTCTTGAATTCTTTGAACTTTTCAAAGGATTCAGATTTATGTGTCATCAAATACACATAACCATATCTACTGAAGTCATCAGTAAATGTGATGAAGTACCTATAACCGCCTCTAGCAGCGACATTGAAAGGGCCACATACATCACTATGTATGAGTCCTAACAAATCAGTCGCTCTCTCGCTGTGCCCACTAAAGGGAGTCTTGGTCATCTTGCCTCGTAGGCATGACTCGCATATCTCATATGATTCAAAATCAAATGAATCCAGTAAACCATCCTTATGGAGCGGGGATAAGCGCTTGTCATTTATATGACCTAAGCGACAGTGCCAGAGATAGGTGTGGTTCATATTGTTAGATTTGAACCTCTTGGTACTAACGTTATAGATAGAGCTCTCAAGGTCTAGAATATAGAGTCCGTTCATTAGAGGTGCACTACAATAGAAAATATCGTTTAAATAGACAGAACAACATTTGTTCTTTATTATAAACGAGAATCCTTTCTTGTCCAAACAAGAAACTGATATAATGTTCTTAGTCAATGCAGGCACATAACAACAATCGTCTAACTCTAGTATAAGCCCAGAGGGCAGAGATAGAAAATAAGTCCCTACAGCAACAGCAGCAACCCGTGCTCCATTACCTACTCGTAGGTCTATCTCGCCCTTTGTCAATGCTCTACTATTCCTCAGTGCTTGTACATTAGTACAAATGTGCGAAGCACATCCGGTATCTAATACCCACGACGAAGAAATAGAGAGGTTGACTTCTATAACATTTATACCTGAAGTAGAAATCTTATTTCTCTTCTTGTTAAGATCTTCCAGGTATCCTGTGAAGTTCCTCTTCCAGTGCCTTGCTTGTCCTTGATATAGGTGACAAAGATGTTCAACCATATCGTAAGCGCTCATCAACTCATGTTGCTTCTGAAGCTCAAAGTTCATGGTTGCGAGCATTAGACAGGACACATCTAATGCGTCATCTTGATGCTTCTTGTAAGCATCACGGTCTGCTCACGTGGCAGTGGCAGGAGGAGCCTCCGGAATGGGCTGCTCCAGA
This sequence comes from Zingiber officinale, assembly GCF_018446385.1. Lineage (NCBI taxonomy): Eukaryota > Viridiplantae > Streptophyta > Magnoliopsida > Zingiberales > Zingiberaceae > Zingiber > Zingiber officinale. The sequence continues at coordinate 38,817,213 of NC_056005.1, read as the reverse complement.
ACGTACAGTTTACGTTCTTGGGTGAGAACTATTCAAAAGTTACTGTACCAGTCCAGGAAATTTGCTCCGTTGAGCTTGTCTTTCTTAAGGACAGTCGCAGAGAGAAGGTGTTCGTATTCGACGTCATGGAAATTCTACAACAGAAATAAATGCAGAAATAAGTATCATATTCTTAAATATTTAATTAGGCCTTTAACTAAATGATGCTCCCACTGAATTCTATAATTCACGTGGGACAAGATCCACATCATACTAACCCTTGAGTTAGCTTTGGCTAATACGCCCAAGCCTTAGTATGATCGGTAGGTAACGATTACCAATTACATCTCTATGCAACTCTTGTTTATAGGATCAAGATCCATATTTATATTAAAACTCGAGTTAGCTTTGGCTAATACGCCCGAGAGTTAATATAAACGTGATTTTGTCCTACCTTTCCAACTATTGGAAGAATGCCTATAGTTGACTCGATCCAATCGAGTAACTAGGAATACTCAATCTAATTGAGTTTGTATTCACCCATGTGTTGATAAGCGGGACCAAGATTGTCCCTCCGTACCCTACCAAGATAATATGTATTGCTCTACTTTGGCAGATTCAACAATACATGTGATCGAGGTAGTGATAGGTATCACGGCACGGTTAGGCATTAGAGTTGAGTCGATTGAGATCTAATCTAATCGAAAAAGGATGCATCTTGTGCACGACTTAGATCTAATCTAATCTACATAATTCGTTATATACCAGTAATCGCCTTTATAGTCCACTCAGTTACGGGTGACATTTGACGAAACCAAAGTACATAACTCCTTATGTAGGGATCCATGGTGACTTCAGGTCTAAGGACTAATAGTCATACTAATAGCCACATGAGAAAGTATATGACACTCATATAACGATCCATGATACTTTCTCATGGCGGGTCATTCAGTATACATTCTCCAATGCATACCCATGTGTCAACTTGATATCTCCATATCCATGACTTGTGAGATCAAGTCATCGAGTTGACCTACATGCTAGTCTTATTGCATTAACATTGTCCCTGAATGTTAATACCCGACTAGGAATGATTAAGAGTAGTGTTCCCTATATCATCTCACTATCGGTTCAACTAACCGATTGATATAGGTGAGAACCATCTACTCAAGGACATTATTATACTTAGTTTATTTGGCACCAATACAAGTAAGTATAATAACCAAAATTCAAATGCCTTTATTAATATACAAGAATATGATACAATGAGTCCATACAATCATCAAATGATTGGCTCTAAGGGCTCTAACTAACACTAACTACATAACCCTCAGGGCTCACAATCATCAGCCAACATGGCTGCAACATATACCATACAATAATAAAACAATCTACGTAGTTAATAATAAATCAGCCTCTGGCTGACTACCCAACCACGCAGTTTATAATAATACGTACTCCACTACAACGATGAAAAACATAACATAACAGAAAACCTTCACAGTGAAAAATATGGGCATCATACCTAAAGCACGATATAAAAATCCATAGGTACAAGAACTACACAACATAAGTATGTAGACATAACAAAACAAGGAAACAAAGAAAGTCCGAAACCAGAAAGCTATCTCGACTCCTAGTGGGGACTAGCGACTGGAATCTCCTGACAGCTTCAACCTGAAATTGGAAAATAAAGCAACAGTGTGAGTTTAACGACTTAGCAGGTATCAAGCTGACATGCATAGTAAAATATATCCAACAGTAATAATCATAGAGTATATTCTCCTGATCAAAAATAGGAAATGCGAAGACTGAATAAGTAAAGAAGCTGTACTCACCTGGGCCTCCTATCGTGACATAAAGGTCATCAGACCAAACCAATTATGTCTCCTGTATGCATGTCAATCATAAGTGACCACAGAAATTTAACACCAATATGCAGCAATCACAAGTAATGAATGCAATCTATGTATATGATGCAAATGATATGGTCACCCATGACACAGTCAACCATCTCACACACGATGGTGAGACCAAGTGGGTAGGGCTATGACAACTGTACACTCTACCATCACTACTCCTCAGTGATTGAGTGGATAGGATACAGTCAGAGTATACCTATTCTCCTACCCCAAACATAGTGGGGGAGCCTAAGCTCTCATCTCCCTGTTTCATAGTCAAGGGGAGGGATCCCTGCCTGCTACATGCTACAGTTATCGCTACCCATGAGAAGACCAGCAGAGCCCTGACAAAGTAAACTACACACACCCTACCTGATGTACCACTAATCCATGAGTGGTTGTGTGTGTAGATCATATAACTGGCGATGTGCTCAACAATAATGAAGCCAACAATCGCTCAATATGCAATCATGTAAAATGGTGCATGACACTAAGCATTTAGATCCTGATAGTATACACCTCCATATAATATGTACCAAAAAGGAAATAAATTCATACAATGATCTAGGTATCATAAATCTAGGTACACAAATAAGATATGTCAAATAACTAGTCTATTCCACAGTAGGGTAATGTATGTCACTATTTCTATGAACAAGAGTACACATGGAAACAATCAAGAAAATATAAGCATGAATGCATAATAGATAACAATAAAGGCATACTACAAGTACTAAGTAGTGAGATATCCAAACAGATGCAAACATAACCATTACTATTAGCTATAACCTACTATGCATATCAAAATGACAATATCAAAAGAGATAAGTCAAAGGTACCCACCTCAAAAGTGGAGATCGTATCCGAAATAGGTGCCACATCGAGACGCTCGTCTCGAATCAACGTCCTGCATATAGTATACACAGTATATCTAAGCTTCATTATAAACACAATAGCTAAACAAATCCTAATCCGATTAAGAAGCTAGGGTTCAATTCCATTTCATAATCTTATCCTTCCTTTATAATTAATATATCTATAGCTATGAACAAGAGTACACATGGAAACAATCAAGAAAATATAAGCATGAATGCATAACAGATAACAATAAAGGCAGACTACAAGTACTAAGTAGTGAGATACTCAAACAAATGCAAACATAACCATTACTATTAGTTATAACCTACTATGCATATCAAAATGACAATATCAAAAGAGATAAGTCAAAGGTACCCACCTCAAAAATGGAGATCGTATCCGAAATAGGTCCCACATTGAGACGCTCGTCTCGAATCAACGTCCTGCATATAGTATACACAGTATATCTAAGCTTCATTATAAACACAATAGCTAAACAAAATCCTAATCCGATTAAAAAGCTAGGGTTCAATTCCATTTGATAATCTTATCCTTCCTTCATAATTAATATTCTTAAACTAATCAACTAGAGATGTCAACTAATAAATGAATCTCTAACCCATAATAAAATAGATTAAGAAATCCTAACTATTTCACCTTCCAATTAGGGGTTTCTTCAAACATAATCAATCCAAAACTCACCAAAATTTGTACTTACCCACTTCTAGAGGAGGTTGCTGCTTGATCCAGTGGCTACAGCAAGGTGGTGTCGCTAATCTCCGCCCAAGTACCCTAAAACACAACCAACCTTAGTATCCAATCATCACCTAATCTAGATCTACATTCATGAATAAACCAATCCAAAAACTCACCCAAGTCGGAGGCTTCCCTGTTGACACACGGCTGAAAACCTTGCTGCTAGTAACTGTTGCCAGAGCGAGGAGAAGCCACTGTCGGTAACTGTGACTGGATCTACCGTGGTCAGAGGTACGCCGCCCAGGTGTTGCGCCAAGGATGGCAATCAGCCGATGCTGAGAGGTACCAAATGATCGAGTGTCGGTGATTTGCTACGAGGTGGAGGGATAGGGTAGAGGGAAAGGGGCCGGTGCTGGAGAAGAGGAAGAGGGCTCGGCCGAGAGAGATGCGACAAAGCTAGGGCACAAGCGACAATTAGAAGAAGGAGATCGTGGTAGGCTTGCCCTCGGGCAGCTACAACGCTGGGCTACACCGACAACTGCAATGGGTGGTGCAGCGTCGGGCGGCGGCGGCATCGAGTGATGAAGAGGAGTCGGGAGATGAGGGCAGGGAAGTCGGTGCGATGGGTACCGAGATTGGGAGGAAGAAGGTGACGGTGACTCGGCGTCACGAGAGGAGAAGAGGTGGCAGGCTTTCGGAAGAGGAGAAAGCTTCGACGTCTCAGAAGCAAAGGGGAAGAGGAGAAGGATCGGCGCGATTTGGGGATCGGGAGGAGAAGATAAAAGGAAAAGAAAAAAAAGAAACGAAAATAAAAACATAAACCTAGATTTTAATTGAAACTTAGGTTTTATTAACTCAATCAACTCTCATATTTGGGTATCCCAAATTGGTTTTTTCCCAAGCCTATAAATGCATCCCCTTAACATACGCGATACGAGCTCCGAAAAATTCTCAGAAAATTTTTAAAAATTCCTAAAAATTCCAATAAGATTATTTCCTCAAATAATATTATTTTATTATTATTTGTTTAGTATTTTACATGTTCAAACACTATTAACCAAATATTTTGGTATCCAAATTTTAGGTCTGGTAGCATCAACAACAAATTTCTTGGGTACCTAAGCTTGCACAATCTTAACCCTTGAAACATGGTTTCTACTAACTAAAGACATGAATTTGATTTCTTTATGTTTTAATTTAAAACCTAAACCCGCTTTGTTGTAAACAACCCTTTGAGCTCCTAGAATCATGTCTAAATATTTAGAACTTGATGTAAACTGTTCTAAAGCACCTTTAAGATCATCAACTTGTAATTTCAATGATGCATTCTCATTCTTAAGGTCATCTAATTCAATCATGTCATTTTCATGATGCATGCGACTTTTACATAGCCCAATTTCAGTCTTAAATGATCTCAATTTATTTTGTAACTTTTTAACCGTATCTTTTGATTTTGCTAGAGCATTAGTTAAACATGTAATGGTAGAATACATCTTATCTAGCTTGGGAGAAATTACCTCATCATCACTAGATGATAACTCACTTGAAGATTCCTCATTCTCCCCATGACTATCTTCACCTTCGCTATCTTCCACATGTCTTAAGGCCATGAGTGCCACGTACCTTGAGCTCTTCCTTTCATCTTCTTCTGATGAGTTTGAAGATGATTCATCCCATGTGGCTTTCAAGGTCTTCTTCTTTTTATTAATCTTTTCTTCTTACTTCTTTAATTTTGGACACTCCGTTTAGTAGTGCCCCTTTTTCTTGCATTCATAGAAAATTATATCAGTTTTAGATTTTGAATCCACAAGAGTTTTACCATTTCTTCTATCAATATTGAAGATCTTCTTGACATTTTTCTTGCTAAACTTCCTTGATTATCTCATCATTCTTCAAACAAAATTTTCCATTTCACTTGATGATATCTCTTCATTACTGATCCTGTCTGAAATCTACGAAGATGAGCACTGGTTCTGATGAATGATGATGACCTCTAATGAAGATGAACCCCGAAGATCTGAAGAAACTCCTCAACGCTCCTGCGCACAGTGAGACGAGCCAACAAAGCATTAGTGACCTAAGACCAGGGTGGGGATCCCTGGCTAGGCCCTTTATTGCTCAAGTCAGTTCCTCTCATAGATGGAAGAAGAAGAAGAAGAAGAGTACCTAAAGTGAAACAGAGTTTTGATGCTAGAATTTGAGTACCTTGCCAACGGAGAGGATCCCCTTTTTTATACCACCTCACGTGGCATTCGTAATCGTGAGGTGTCCCCTAGTTCGTTAGAGTTTGTTAAGAGATGAACTCATCTTCTATATTTCGTGTAATAATCCTTTAAGGAATCTTTTTTGTACCCCAGATGTACCCATTTTATCGTTTATGACTTGTATTAATAATGGGGGCACGTCATCATAATTGAAGAAGCTTCTAGAATATACTTCCCACCAAATATTCTGTTAAGTATGTCTTGGTCGGTCGTTCGAGCCGATCGCATATACTGTTAAGAATGCCTCCTGTTGAATATGTCTTGGTCGGTCATTCAAACTGGTCGTATATACTTTTTAGAATAACCCTGTTAAATATGTCTCAACTGGGGATTCAAGCCGACTACATATACTGTTAAGAATGTCTTCTAATGAATATGTTTCGACCGATCGTTCAAGCCGACCACATTTACTGTTCAAAATACCTCCTGTTAAATATATGCCGGTTGGTTGTTCAAGCCAGTCATATATATTATTCAGAATACCTCCTGTTAAATATGTTTTGGCCGGTCATTCAAGCCGGTCGTATATTGAGAATGTGTCATAAGGCTAAGTGACTTTATGCTCGAGCGGGCTTTGCTCGACCAAGCATATATGAGCGCGGAGGTGCTCTCTCGATCTGCGGTCAGCCGGTGATATGCTGAGAGTTATACATAAGGCTAAATGCCTTTATGCTCAGGCGGGCTTTGTCTGCCTGAGCATATATGAGCACGGAGGTGCTCTCTCGGCCTGCGGTTGGTTGGTTATATGTTGGGAATCTTATATAAGGCTAAGTGCCTTTATGCTTGGGCAGACTTTGCCCGATTGAGCATATATGAGCACGTGGGTGCTCACTCAGCCTGCGGTCGGTCAGTTATATACTAAGAGTTATATTCAAGGCTAAATACCTTTATACTGGGACTGCTTTGTCCGGTCGAGCATATATGAGAATGTGGGTGCTCCCTCGGCTTATAGTCAACCGATTATATGATAAGAATCTTATATAAGGCTAAATTTCTTTATGCTCGAGTGGTTTACCCAACCGAGCATTAATGAGCACATGGGCACTTGCTTGGCCTGCGGTCGACCAGTTATATGTTGAAAATCTTATATAAGACTAAATGCCTTTATGCTTGGGCGGACTTTGTCCGGCCGAGCATATATGAGCGCGGAGGTGCTCTCTTGGCCTACGGTCGGCCGGTTATATACTGAGAATCTTATATAAGGCTAAATTCATTTTTGCTTGGGCGGGCTTTGCCCGACCGAGTACTTATGAGCACGTGGACGCTCGCTCAGCCTATGGTCGGCCGATTATATGTTGAGAGTTATACATAAGGCTAAATGCCTTTATGCTCCGGCGGGCTTCACTCGGCCGAGCAAATATGAGTGTTGAGGCAAAAGACTCCATTTACAACTAATGAACAATAGCAAAAAGACTAGAAACTTATGATGGTGGTCCATGCCATGTAGGATTGCACTTAATTATTGTCAACCCAAGTCCCATCACAATCTTCAACTTGTAGGATTTCATTGGAATCCTCTTTCTCACTTGCTGATTCTTTCATGCCAACTTTTTCCAATATTGTTGATCATTAGTTTCATAATAAATCTAGTCTTCCCCACACCAGCTCCATCAAAAAGTCCAATCTTTCTACCCCTTTGATATGGCACTAGGAGATCAACAACCTATTGATATCAAAAGAAATACACTATTATATATATGAAAAAACTTGTTCTGAAAGAATAATAAACACACATATATTTTTACAACAGTTACCTAAATAAGTACATCATACAAAAGGTATTAGTTGTGAGATGAGTTACTTGAATGCTTGCATGGTTGCACAAGTATAAGTTAAATTTAGTAGGATGGCATATCTTAGAATTGACAACATTCCCTGGAATTTCAAGGATGGAAAGCTCCATTGAGAAAACAAGGTTTGAAAAAAATATACAAAATAGAATTGTCCTAAAAATGATGCATCCATGCTATCAACTAAACTAACCAGGCAATATGTTTCCAATCTTATCAACAAATTAGTGGTCACCGTGATTGTTAGCAAACAGTCTAGTGTGATGATGTTTTTGGACCACCACAAAAAGTCACTGGAGATTGATAGTTTGGTTCTAGAAAGGCATAGGCCTGAAACACAAATGGAGTGTTGAGTACAAAAACACTGAAACAAGAATCGTAGTACAAATGATTGGAAAATTTACTTTTCTGATTGTATCTAGTTCATATAGTAGAACTTGATAGAATTGCCCCTCGCTCACTCCATCCCTGAATGTACAACTTGCTATATTAATCTAAACAATCAAGTATTTTTTTTTATTTTTTCAAAGATTCATACTTGTAGAATATAATCCGTTGAGGCTTTTGTCCAGTAGTCTTTTTGAAGGGAATAAGTAGCTTCCTGGATATTGCATGGCAGATGTTCTATTCAGCCAGGTAAATTGAAAAAGATAACCAACATTCTATTTAAAACTGGTTTTAGATTGTATTTCATACTTTATCATGCCACCAGTAAGAGTTCCTCATTGAGGATCTTGCTAGACCTTAAACAGATCTTGAATTAATTCTTAAAGGGCCTAAGCACTGACCAATCCAGTATATTTTGTCACCTCGAGCCAGTCTTGAGACGCAACAACCTGACAAGCCAAATATAATCAAGATAGTATGGATACATCAAGGCAACTATACATAGAGCAAGAAATGAAGATTCACAAAATTACTTACAACTGCAATAGAAGGGCTAGAATCTTCCCCAGGATGAGGATGTGTTACGTCAGCACCAAATATTATAGTTGGACGATCACTAACAAGAGGAATGCGCCTTGACAATACATCGACAAGAACTACACCCCTTCCTCCAACCTATGAATCAAGCCTTAGTAACACAAAGCAGAACAAGAAAAATAGATCCACCTTCCACGTACTCACCTTTCCATTGATCTAGAGGCCAACATTGGCAGGTACTGTTTGCTCATCTTGAAAACATGCTTTGTCAAACAACATTGTGAAACTAAAGCAAGGCCAGTCTCACATATCTGCTTTTGATCACCTGTAATAACTATGGCATATAATAATAAAGTGAACAAGAAAAGGGAAAAAATTAAAGCTAAAAGATTCAGCCAATTGATATTTGTCAACAAGCAAAATTATCAAGTTGTGTCGAACAAGATCAAGTGCAAGAAAGACATCATACCATAAAGATAACCATCATTATCAGGCAATTTTACAATGAGCAAATCAAGCTCCTTTTCCTGAGGTTGGAGTATGGTCATTGTAGGATCGAAAAGAATATAGATATCTCCACAATGGTATGATATTGTCCACTTTGGGCCTAAGCCCTCATGGTTTTGCTCTTGGGCTCTACCCAAAAGGCCTCATACCAATGGAGATATCTTTCTCTTATAAACCCATGATCTTTTCCATGTGTTTTCAATATGGGACTATGTTTGCAACCTTGCAACCCCAACAGTCATTGCATCATGATAGCATGCTGAAAGCGCTCTTTCAACATGATCAAGCCTAGCAGTTAGAGGATGAAGCAAAGGATCTAGAAAAAATTCCTATAAAACATGTAGATAAAAATAATGATCTATGTGGCTCTTCTTCAAATAAGATAATTAAAAATTAAGTTGCATATTTTAAATCATATGCTGTAGTAAAAATGTTGAAGCTATACCATTCCTGATATCTGGCACATCTGAGCAAGATCATGACAAAATCCCCTAGCGAAATTATCTTGCACATTCTTTGCAAAATTGATACATGTCCAACTATTCACTCTCCCACCATTTACCATTTCTACAAAGTTTAGAACAAGATATGAAGAATAAGATGAGCTTAAATCATCTAAATGGAAATCAATGCTCTCATACATGCATCAGAAATATATATATATATATATATATATATATATATATATATATATATATATATATATATATATATATATATATATATATATAACACCCAACCAATCAAGCTAGAGAGTATTCTTCAACAATCTTGTGACATAATAGACTAGTACACAGTTTTTCTTAGGAAATAATAGCATGCAATGATGTAACAACTAGTGATAGAAAGTAATGACTACGTTGATTTCTAAGATCTCAACTGGAAGGTCAAGATACTTATTAAATCCTAACATGAGTTATCAGTAGCCAAATAGAAATGAAGACCCATTCATATATGCAACTTACAATTCTCTAGGAATCAATGTTTGCAATCCTGAGAGCGTGCTCCATGGCTTCAATGGATGGTTTTCACAATATTGATGTCTTTGGTAGATCAACATTTGGATCAGGTTTCCATAAGTAGCCAATTATGTAGAAGATGTTGGTTGAATATCTTCTCTAGATGAAGAGGATGGTGGGTTTAGTGTCTTAAAGCAAATAACAGTATCAAAACAATCTTCCAGATCCAGCTTCTTAAGCACTTTAGCAGCATGAGCTTGATCACCATTAGTGAATATCCATTCATCCAGGTCGATTCATGAGCTTGTTAGTGAAGTGAAAGAAAAATAAAGTTGAATCAGAGAGTTTTAACATCCATGCCCCAGAAACTCACAACTTTTCGAACTGGAAGGCTCAGCAAGAGTTGACTTATAATAAGATCTGGCTTTAATGTTTCATATGGTAATATTCCATGGACAAAGCTATTAAACCATAGGAAATCAGTAAACTCTTTGCTTCACTAAAACCATAGAATGAAACATGTGAAACAAAGATTAAAAACAACAATGATAGAGTCAAACCTATGGAAATCATCATAATCGAAGTTATAGCCAATATCCTGAAAAACAAGTAGAAAGCTTCTCATTACTACAAGCGCACCTTTGTCGAACATGAATATAACAATTAACTTTAAACCATCCATTGTTGTTCCATAGTTCTTATATAGAACAACACACAACTCTAGTAAATTGCTTTCTTCAACCCCTAATTTTTCAAGCATATATTTTGAAAAATGATAAAATATATGTCTCAATTCTTAGGGAAAAGTTGATATAGAAACAAAATAGAGACCATACCTAAAATATTCTTGTGGCACTCGGCGGCAATTCTAGAACTCAACGGATAGAGGGTGCCATCAAGATTTGAAAAAAAAATTGAAGGCAAGTAATAGTGAATTAAGAAAGGATTCATATGCTATAACTTCAAACCTATCACCAGATAGCCAAATGTGAAAATATACCAAAACAAAGGCAATCATATCCAATATTAGCTTTCGTGCACATCTCCTTTGATAATATATCTATAGCTCACAGCTTCAGAATCATAAACCTAAGGTTAGGAAAAAGCAAAGCATGATGAATAAAGGTTTGATTTGGACCAATCTCTCCCAAAAGATCAAGGTTTGTTCGGGAGAGGAGACGAGGGCCTGGCTGGAAAATTCTTGTGAGGGGAAAATGAGGTCGTTCTCCTCGGATTCTAGGGGCTCATCGAGGATGATGGTGTTAATGTGTGAGATCCGACCAGCACCTGAGGGGTGCAGGGACATGGATTCCACGTGCCAGAGGCAGTTGGAGAATGTGATGCCCACCTTCGAAGACGTCTCCGCCACCGCCGCCTCACCGGTCATCATCACACACCGATCACGACACCCTCCGGAAGAGGAAGAAGGCCGGCGAGGAGGGAAGAGGTTTTGGCGAAGAGGGACTGAGCACAAGCAAGAGAGGAGTCACCGCTGATATATGAGACGCCCTAAGCCCTTCGCGTCCTCTTCCAGGGTGAAGAAGAGGACACAACAAAAGAAGTGCAGATTCATTCCACCTTCCTCTTTCAGGATAAACAAGAGCTCATCGAGGAAGTTGGGGGGATTCTGGTGGCAACGAGGTGGTGGTAGAGGGGGAGGGGGGGAATGCTTAGGGATCGAGAAGAGATCAAGAAATAAAAACATGAAGTAGGTGAAGAGATTGTAGGTTGGACGGAAATCCTAGGGATCAAGAAGGTAAAGGGGCGGAATCCGCGACAAAATATTTCGGAGAGAGGGAAGGAAAAATGCAGCGGCAAAAAATTACGAAGGGGAAAAAGTGGTGAAAGAAAAAAAAAACAACGGTATTCAACAACACTAATAGACAATGGTTTTCAAAAACCGTTATCGTAATCCTAAAAAAAATACACATAGACAACAGTTTTCTAAACCTGTTGTCGTAGCCTTTAAAAATCATTATCATAGCCCCAAAAAGTATAAATAGACAACGGTTTTTAAAAACCATTGTCGTAGGCTAAAAAAATTTATTAAAAGATAACAGGTTTTGTTAAAACTGTTGTTAAAAGGCAAAAAAACAACGATTTGGTATAAAACTGTTATTGTTTGAGTGTTGTTGAATGAGGATTTTCTTGTAGTGAGGCTAAAAGAACTCCTTGCAGGAGATCAATTACTTCTAGGTCTATCACCACACCCATTGAACAGGATCCTCCATTAGTGAGCCTCCCCTCTCCTAATCCTTCTTCACCAGCCTCTGAATATCCTCCTTCCTCTTCTTCACCATTTACAAGTTCTCCTCGCCCTTCTATCTTATTTCAACAAGGTCATAGCTTACCATCTCTGCTCGGTCAGACTCCTACCCCTACTTCTTATGGATTGTTACAACTAAGGGGGGCGCTAGATCAATCTTGGTTGTAGTCTTAGGCACATCTGAGAAGAAGCACCTGTTGGACCCCGTGGTAGTTTTGATGTGATCAACCAAATTAGTTAGGTCCTGCGTTTTGTCTGAACCTTGTGTCTGAGTGTGCAGGAACTTAGGAGCGGTGGAAGTCGAGCGGAAGACGCAGCTAGCGAGAAGGACGGCACGGGAAGGGAGCCGACGAGCTCGGTGCGTCCGAAGGACGAGAGAACTACGGAAGAGTACTCCGGTGGAGCGAGAAGAAAGTGCTTGGTGTTCGAGGGACGAGAAGCCGGACGGAAGCCTACTCGAGGAGAAGGTCGGGAACTAGGTTCGGGTGAGCCCTACTCCGGATGGCCGCAATCACCCAAGGAGCCGAACCGGAGCAAGTCAACTGGAAGTTGACTTGTCAATGGTTGGTCGACCGAACCTATTGATCGGTCGACCGAACCCTTCATTAACCGAAGTCAATCAGCAACCAACCGCCAATGCCACATCAGAAGCCACGTCAGAAGCTGACCATTGGTAAAGTTGATCGGTCGACTGAACCTCCTGATCGGTCGACCGAACCAAAGGTAATCCACATACTTAGTCGAGCAAATTGATCGGGCCTGTCACGCCCCCAAAGGAGTCTCTGCCAGACAAAAATCCGACAGCATCTCCCCTGTACCGGTGACAATATGAAGCATCACTACAAACAAAATATACATCAGCCACATGCGGCTGGAATATTTATATACACAACCACGCAGTTATAATAACAGCCCACTCGGCTGGAATGAAACAATCACAACCACGCAGTTATATATAAAACAGCCCACACGGCTGTACTAAAACACAGCGGAAAAACGATACGAAAGCCCACACAACACAAATAATTACAATGCATGCCGGCACGGCTTAAACACAAATACAACACCAAAACCATAGGATAGCCACATGGCTATACACAAATACAATGCCAAAAATAAGAAAAGAATATACAAAAGAAAACAATCCCGATCTTCGGATGTGACGTAGGACCCGGCAGACAGGATTCTCCGAGCGACACCAACCATCTACAGGCTACCTGAAAACATAAATGTATACATGCGGTGGTGAGTATAGGTAACTCAGCGGGTAATAGAAAAGATAGTGCATGGACAATACATAAATATGGAGATCACAAGTATACAGTCTCAGTAGGGAATAAGAACAGGATCATACTATCATAATCAATGCATCTGAACATACCTGACATAATAACCTGACATAAACTGTACAAACCACAACTAGCATAATGACAGATACATACCCAATCTGGAATCGACACATGGTACCATGATCAGTAAACTCACCGGATCTGCAATAGATATACCCGTGACACCTGTGCAATATAAGTATGACTGCATATACATGTAAAATAAATGACATGTATGCAGCATGGCAACCAAATGCAACAATCATATCGCAAACAAATGCAACATACCACAAATACATGCAACTAGTATCTAGTAGGCATGTATGCAAATATAACCCCCAGATGCACCGTGCATCATATGCTAAAGTGCATGCATGCTCCATGGTCACCCCCGCCACCTCTCCGAACACCACGACCCCTGTATGGCCGAGAGGCTTGGGTCTGTGACGACTGTACTACCCCGCTAATAGCAATCTAGCTAAATAGCATCAGGGTCCCTGACTGCTCACAACGCCGGATCTCACTAAACCTCGTGACCGAGTGGCACGACAGGACGAGCGACAACTGCTCCAGCTACCACTACCCATGAGTGGCCGAGTGTGCGGCGCTAAACCAAACCAACTGACGACTCTCTCACCACAAGGGAGACAATGGTCATCAGATGCAATGAATGATGAACATGATATATATATATATAATCATCATCCATGCAATAACTCCAAACCTCATAAATACCTTCAACATGAGTATAATCGTCGTGATACCTCCACGTATCCCACCAAATATATGTACACCCTACACATGTATAATCAACCAAAAATCTCCAATAATCCCACCAGACACATGTACACAAAAGATAAATACAATCAACATGTATCCTCCAATAAAAACACAACAGACCTGTGTATATACCTCAAACATACAATCAACACAACTCCTCCAAACGTACATAACAAATATGTATGTACACACCACATGTAAATGCACGGTCAACAAGATGACTCCTATAACACATACCCACCTATGTACAGTCAACATCATATACCCAATCAGCATGGTAATACCAACAACCCGACAATCCCTATAAGACATACTCTACACGTGTAATCACAACAGAGTAGATATCAAGAGTGAAGACTGTATATGAATTAAATAGATCATCACAAAGGTCAAGCATAAGTAACATGCAGGAAAAACAACAACCGATCATGATATAAGATAAAGCAGCCTAATTCATCCAATAATAACCATGCACTAAGTACAAGAAAATCTATATAGAGGCCAAGGAAGAAATACCCGCCTTATCTGTCGATCGTCATCTGAAAATCCCATGTCGAGACGCTCGTCCCAAATCCAAATCCTGCGATCAATATATATATATTTTATTTAGCTAAATTCACAAGAATTAAAATAGCTAAATAAAATCCCTGCCTAATTAGGAAACTCCACTAAATCTGATCTCTGATTATTCCTCCAAGTAATTCTTAATTCATCTCCTTTTAGATCCAACATATTCCACAATCTATTAATCAATCCAATGCGCCTTAAATCCTTCAATCTTCTAAACATAACTTCTAATCATTTAATCCATTGAATCAACTATCAACTATTATAAACCCAACAGACATGGTTCGTCCACAAGATTAGTTTAGATTTAATCATATCATCTAACAAATCCATTAATCCTCAAGCAACACCATTGTTTCCTACTCCAATTCTTCCAAGATCAAACCCAAAACCTAGTTATAGAGTAACTAGTTTGCTAAAACCCTAACAAACAGAGACATTACTCACCTTGATAGACCTCCAATCCTTCAGCCGAAACCCTATCAGCTGCAAGTTGTAGAGAACAGTGATCTGCCAAAAGAAATCCATCAAGGTGTTGTTCCTATGCCTTCCCCTAATCCAAGACTACATCAAGATCAAATACCCAAATCTAATCAAATACGCAATATAACCAATCCATAGCACCACTTACCCAAATTGGATTGTTCTTCCCTGTTAATAGCCAATGCCATCCACACCACAACTCCTTCCATTCCTGTCCAGAATTTCGCAGCCCTCACAAGAGATGAAATCATCATGAAAATTCTTCTTGAAACACTTCAAATCTATCCGAAATTACTCAACAGAATCTCACCTTCTCACCCAAGACCTTCACAGCTTCATGAAGGGAAGTTTATAATGACCAGCAACAGGGCAATTCCACAGCACATTGATCCTCTGCTTCCTCTAATCCAGAACAGGAAAATCATCACCAACAACCCAATTAAGCAAGGACTTTGAATTCACAGAATCTTCCAACGAAGCCTTACCTCAATCAATCCGCGCGATCCACCTCAACTGGAGATGATCCGCAACCCCCTCCAATGAATAGGTCAAAGAGAAAAGCTGAGAGGGGCTCGATCCACCAAGAAAGATGCGGATCAACGCCCCCCTGTCGTGCCCTAGCTCCACCGGATCCCCGTCGATCGGCCGCAAGGAAGAAAGAGGACGAAGACCCCACGCCTCGAGAAGGAGAGGGAGGAGGGAGACTCGGCCTAGGCACGCTGGAGGAGGGATTATTGCCGGCGATGAGCTCGTGGCGACCGGCAATCAAGCGAGAAGAAGTCGCGAGAGAGGGCTCGGGAGAAGGGAACTCGCACGAGGGAGAGAAGAAATCGGGGAAGAAGGGAATGGGGGGAAGAAGAATCGGTAGCTGGTAGCCTGCCTCCTCAATGCTCCGGTGGCTGCCCTATGCCGGCGACGCCGAGAGAAGGAGGAGGAGAATCGCCGGTGAGGATCGGGAACGGGGAAGGCTTCGCACGAGAGAGAAAAGGAGAGAGGCTCGGGTTTGAGGAGAATGTCTCGGAAATTAGGGATTATAAACTTAGGTCTAGGTAATTAAAACCTAAGTTAACTCCTCAATCAAATCCCACTTTAATCGGGTTTTCCAAACAGGCTTTATCCGCCCCCGCCGATCGATCCCCTCAAAACCCTCCGTACGAGCTCCGAAAATTTTCCAGAAAATTTCTAAAAATTTTGGAAAAATCCAACAAGATTTTTCGTCCAATAATATTTATTATTAAATCTTTCGATATCTTACAGGGCCAGCGCAGAGGAAGACCGTTGGCTGATCGGTCGACCGAACACAAGGATCGGTCGACCGAACCTGAGATCGATCAAGAGAGACTGCACCTGGATGGAAAGCCGGGCAGGTATAGCAGGTTCGGTCGACCGAACCTGGGGATCGGTCGACCGATCCCTCTTGAGTCAAACCTGATCCCGAAGGATCAGGTCATCTGATAAGCTCAAGAACCCCTATATAAAGAGGGTCTCGGGCAGCTTTAGAGAACAATGATTTCATACAAAAAAACCAACTCTGTAATTCATCTTCGACAACTTCTGTTCTTTCAAAGTGTAAAAGGTTTCTCCGCCTTCAGAGAAGGAGTTTTTCTTACTGAGCCTTTCATCGCCCTGGATTAACAACCCCCTTGGTTATAACCAGGTTAAATTTGTGTGTCTATTTCTCTGATTATTTTATTCTCAATATAGTTGCATTTATTTTAGAGTTGAAATTGCTTGAGGAGGGTATAGTTTGATTTGCAGGCAATTCACCCCCCTCTTGTCGGTCCCCGCCACACCAACAAGTGGTATCAGCGCCTCACAGCCTCAGAAGGACTAACCGCCGTCTGAAGCACAAAGATCATAACAATGGCCAGCATGAACATTCATCCCCCGAAGTTCGACGGAGATTTCGCTACATGGAAGCGAAAAATTGAGGTATTCTTTAAAACAGATTTTGATATTTTAATTACTATGAAATATGGTTTTGCAGCTCCTAAAGACAAAGAAGAAAACACGTGGAGTAAGAAGGAGCAAGCCGACTTCGTCGCCAACGGAAAAGCTGAATTCCACCTCCTCAGCATTCTGTCACCTCTGGAGGTAAGCCGAATCGGAAGCTACAATTCAGCGAATGATCTCTGGGAGATATTTCTGGAGCTTCACGAAGGTACCTCTGAAGCGAAGCTGGCGCGGCGCGATATCCTCCGGACACAACTAACAAACCTCCGGATGAACAACGGCGAGAAGGTAGCGCAACTCCAAGCAAGAATCAAGGAGCTGATAATGCAACTAACGAACCTTGGAGAAGAAGTAACCAACCGGGATTCTATCCGATACGCGCTCAATGCCTTCCCAAGGACTTCAGAATGGGCGTCCATAGTAGATGCTTACTACATCTCTAAGGATTTTGAGGTAAGTAGTTTAGAAAACTTGTTTTCAACTTTCGAACTTCACGAGTCTCGACTTGCAGAAAAACCAGTAGAGAAGTCGAACCTCAACATTGCCTACGAGCTGAAAAGGATGATCCCGACTCCGAAGCGTCAATCGACGAAAACGAAGCTGCGTTAATGGTAAGGCGCTTTAATAAATTTTTTAAATCTAACAAGTTTAGATCGCAGTCAAGTAAGTGTCATCAAAAAGGAAGGACAGTCCGATGCTACAATTGCAATGAAGAAGGGCACATCAAGGTTGATTGCCCAAAATTGAAGAACAAACAGAAAGATAAGGAAAGAAGCAAGAAGCCAGCTCGACCCAAGCACAGAAATCTGAAGGCAACATGGGACGACTCTTCATCCTCCGAGTCAGAAGTCGAAAAATTCTCGAGACTAGCACTGATGGCCAACCATCAGCTAGAAGAAACATCTAGCTCAGAAATGAGCATTGATAAAGGGGGAGGAACATCAGAAGAAGAAAGCAGCAATGAAGGGGGAGCGTCACCAGACCAGGTAAGTAAGGTACGCAATCTAACCCCGACTCAATCTTTTAAATTTATTAAAGCTCTTTATAAAGAATTAGATAAATTAGAAAAAGAAAATAAAAATTTGAAATCAGAAAATGAAAATTTAAAATTGGAAATTGAAAATTTGAAATCTGATGCATGCTTAAAGATAAATGTTTTTCCAAAATCAAAACTTAAAATTTATGTAAAATTAAACTGGTATATAAGGAAGCACAAGGTCAACTTAGAAAAATTCCTAAAAATTATGTACCCCCTAAGTTTTTGACTAATCCTGTAGGAAGGAACCTTTATTGGGTTCCAAAATCTGTGCTAAATTAAACATATAATTAAAAGCTTTATAGAGAGAAAATTAAACATTTTCCTTATGAAAGCTTTGTCTAAGGAAGTGGTTGTTGCTTCAATAACCAAGAAGGCCTAGTGCCTCGCCACGACCTGGAAGCTGAAATATTGAAACAAAATGTTTAATTAACTTTCCGAAAAAGCATTAAAAGTAGAATTAAAATGCTTTGAAAGTATACAAATAATTTTTTTCTTTTCTAAGTTTTGGATTTTTACTTAGAAATTTTTTTTCTATCTTAAGAACTTGCTTCCCCGTTTTTGCTGTAATCAAAGGGGGAGAGAAAAGTACAAGTTTAGGGGGAGTTAAGAAAATTAGAAGTTTAATTTTTTAGTATTTTTCTAAATACTGTTGCAATTTTATTTATTGCAAATCTTATGCTTAATATGCTAGTTTAGTAATTCAAAATTACTTTTTGTGTCTGTTTTATCCTAACTTGAACTTGGATTGATGCACATCAAAAATGGAGAGATTGTTGGACCCCCGTGGTAGTTTTGATGTGATCAACCAAGTTAATTAGGTCCTGCGTTTTGTCTGAACCCTGTGTCTAAGTGTGCAGGAACTTAGGAGCGCAGGAAGTCGAGCGGAAGATGCAGCTAGCGAGAAGGACGGCACGGGAAGGGAGCCGACGGGCTCGGTGCATCCGAAGGACGAGAGAGCTGCGGAAGAGTACTCCGGTGGAGCGAGAAGAATGTGCGCGGCGTTCGAGGGATGAGAAGCCGGACGGAAGCCTGCTCGAGGAGAAGGTCGGGAACTGGGTTCGGGTGAGCCATATTCCGGATGGCCGCAATCACCCAAGGAGCCGAATTGGAGCAAGTCAACTGGAAGTTGACTTGTCAACGGTTCGATCGACCGAACCTATTGATCGGTCGACCGAACCCTTCATTAACCAAAGTCAATCAGCAGCTAACCGCCAATGCCACGTTAGAATCCACGTCAGAAGCTGATCGTTGGTAAAGCTGATCGGTCGACCGAACCTCCTGATCGGTCGACCAAACCAAAGGTAATCCTCAGACTTAGTCGAGCAAACTGATCGGGCCAGCGCAGAGGAAGACCGTTGGCTGATCAGTCGACCGAACACAAGGATCCGTCGACCGAACCTGAGCTCGATCAACAGAGACTGCACTTGGACGGAAAGCCGGGCAGGTACAACAGGTTCGGTCGACCAAACTTGGGGATCAGTCGACCGATCCCTCTCGAGTCAAACCTGATCCCGAAGGATCAGGTGATCTGATAAGCTCGAGAACCCCTATATAAAGAAGGTCTTGAGCAGCTTTAGAGAACAACGATTTCATACGAAAAACAAACTCTGTAATTCATCTTCTGCAACTTCTATGCTTTCAAAGTGTAAAAGGCTTCTCCGCCTTCAGAGAAGGAGTTTTTCTTACTGAGCCTTTCATCGCCCTAGATTAACAACCCCATTGGTTGTAACCAGGTTAAATTTGTGTGTCTATTTCTCTGATTATTTTATTCTCAATATAGTTGCATTTATTTTAGAGTTGAAATTACTTGAGGAGGGTATAGTTTGATTTGTAGGCAATTCACCCCCTCTTGCCGGTCCCCGCTGCACCAACAACACCTTCATTGAGCGTGCCAATGACCATAATTGTCAAGCCACTGCAGTAAGTTTTTGAACCTCACTCCCTCATTTTTACCTAGAAAATGTAACTCTACTACCATTTTATCCAGTTATATGCTTTGAGCCTACATTTGGGCAAGCTAGTTGTAGATTTGGAGAGGACCAATCAAACTCTAAAAGACAAGGTGGAAGAATTACAAGCTGCCTCCAACCTCCCCAATAACGAACTCCTTCAACTATGGGATAGGGTGAAGTCACAAGCTGAGTTCACTGCTAATTTAGAAAAGACTCTCCAAGACACCCGCCAGATGCTACAATCTCGAGAGGAGGAAAAAAGAAACTTAGAGTTACAGCTAGAGGGGCTTAATTCTACACTTAGCGTTGAAAGGGCCTAAAAAGATAAAGCCCTCTCGGATGTTACTCACAAAATCACCCTGCTGAACCAACTAGAACAGTCGCTTGGTTCAGGGTCTCCTGAGTTAGCCCCAGAATTGGCCTCCAAAGACTTTGCCTTGTTTCAACAACAAGAAAAATTGTGAGCCCAAGATCTACAAATAAGCTTGCTTCTACAAGAACTAGCAGAGGCCAAGGTAGAGAAGACTACTTTACAAGGGGAGAAAGATAGCCTACAATCTGAATTTCAAGCATACAAAGCAGGTGAGGAAGAGCGCTGGCAAAGCAGGTGAAAAACCTATTTAAATTCTCCTAAATTTGGTGAGGAGTATGCTAGACGAATTGTAGGAACTCTGACTTACTCAGTTGAAGGAGTAATCCAACAACTGAAAGAGGGAGGTTATTTATCTGAAATCCCTCCTCCCTTGTTTATAGATCGTCGGTGACTCAACTAAGAACTCACAAAGACCTTTTGAGAGAATTTGAGTAGATTTGGAATTTTGTATTTGCATTTTATCATAATTTCATGATTGATGTATACCATTTGCTATTTATGAAATGTTAATGAAAGTTCATACTTACCAACTTTCCCTTGTGTGATTTCCTTTTCTTCAAAACCACCCAATATGCTCAGCATATGTAGAGAAATCCCGTAGAAAAATTATAATCAAAGAAAGTAACTCTCCTAATTATCCTCTGAGTGATATATAATGATGAATGAGCTTTTTCCTGATGATTTCCAATTTCATATGATAAATTAAACACCTTGCTTATATATATATATGAAGCATTTTCAACTTGTCCCATGTACCAGTCAGATTCATATACCCGAGTAAAATTGAATATCTACTATGTAAATGTTACTTCAAGCTTCCTGACTGTGTATAAGACCAGTCGGATTTATATGCCTGAGCGAAATTGAATGTATGCTATATAAATGTTCCTTCGGGCTTTCCCGACTACATAAAAGACCGGTCGAGTTTGTGCGCTCGAGCGAAATTTAATATATGCTATATAAATGTTCCTTCGAGCTTTCCCGATTGCATAGAAGATCGGTCGAGTTTGTTTGCCCGAGTGAATTTTGAATATCAATAAGTACTGTTAATATCAAAACCCAAGGTTGATCTTGGAGAAGTATTAAAGTCCCTGATTCCCCTAAGGAAGCCAGGCCAATCACTCCTTAGGGGCCCTGATCGATTGTTATGGAGGTTTAAAGTCTCTGATTTCCCCTAAGGAAGCTAGGCCAGTCACTCCTTAGGGTCCCCAATCGACTATTATGGAGGATTAAAGTCTTCGGTTCCCCCTAAGGAAGCTAGGCTGGTCACTCCTTAGGGTCCCCGATTGACTATTATAGAGGTTTAAAGTCTCTGGTCCCCCCTAAGGAAATCAGGTCGGTGACTCCTTAGGGCCCCTGATCGATTATTATGGAGGTTTAAAGTCTCCGGTTCCCCCTAAGGAAGCCAAGCCGGTCACTCCTTAGGGTCCCCGATCAACTGCTATGGAGGTTTAAAGTCTCTGGTTCCCACTAAGAAAGTCAGGCCGACCACTTCTTAGGGTCCCCGATTGACTGTTATGGATATTTAAAGTCTCCAGTTCCCCCTAAGGAAGCCAAGCCGGTCACTCCTTAGAGTCCCCGATCGACTGTTGTGGAGGTTTAAAGTCTCCGGTCCCCCCTGAGAAATCTAGGCCGATCACTCCTTAGGGTCCCCGATTAACTTTTATGGAGGTTTAAAGTCTCCGATTACCCCTAAGGAAGCCAGGTCGGTCACTCCTTAGGGTCCTCGATTGACTGTTATGGAGGTTTAAAGTCTCCGATTACCCCTAAGGAAGTTAGGCCGGTCACTCCTTAGAGTCCCCGATCGACTATTATGGAGGTTTAAAGTCTCCAGTTCCCCCTAAGGAAGTCAGGTTAGTCACTCCTTTGGGTCTCTAGTCGACTGTTATGGAGGTTTAAAGTCTCTGGTTCCCCCTAAGAAAGCCAGGCCGATCACTCCTTAGGGTCCCCGATCAACTATTATGGAGGTTTAAAGTCTCCGGTTACCCCTAAGGAAGTCAGACCGGTCATTCCTTAGGGTCCCCAATCGACTGTTATGGAGGTTTAAAGTCTCCTGTTCCCCCTAAGGAAGTCAGGCTAGTCACTCTTTAGGATCCCCGATCGACTGTGAGGGAGATTTAAAGAAAAGTATGTATCTCTCCCAAATAATATTGCCTACATTTTATATATTAAAAAATGTTTGAACAAAATACATAAATGACTTACAGGCATATTTGTTAAGTTCTATATGGTTGCAAATGATTAGCACTCCAAGGCCACTCGAGTTTTCTCCCTTCTGCATCTTGAAGGTAATAGGCACCTGATACAAGTTTCTGTATGATTTTGTAAGGTCCTCCCCATTAAGGTTTTAGCTTGTTAACATCTTCTACGGGCTTGATACACTTCCATACCAGATCACCTACATGAAAGAACCTTGGGATAACTCTCTTGTTGTAATGCTGTCTCATTCTTTGCCGATAAGAAATAAGCCGGGTTGCTGCTTTATCCTGCGTTTCCTCTATTAAATCAAGCTCCATAAGGTGTTGATCTGCATTGTTGTCTTCATAAAGCCTTCTTCAATCAGGCTCCACCCCAATTTCAATTGGAATCACTACCTCACCAATATAAACCAGATAAAAATGAGTGATTCCTGTAACTTCTCAAGGAGTAGTATGATATGCCCACAATACACTAGGTAGTTCATCTACCCAGCTGCCACCAACATGATCCAACTTGGTTTTGAGTCCTATGATAATTTTCCTATTAGTTACTTCATCTTGTCCATTACTCTGTGGATATGCCATAGATGTAAAAGCTTGTATAATGTCATAATCAGAACACCATTTTTTAATTTTCCTCCCTTGATATTGCCTTCCATTATCAAAAACTATTTTATGTGGAATACTAAATCTACAAATAATATGCTACCATAGAAATTTGATAACCGCATGTTTAGTAATTCTAGCCAATGGTTCTGCTTCCACTCATTTGAAGAAATAATCCACTGCTACCAACAAGAACCTTCTTTGAGTAGGCACAAGAGGGAAAGACCCTACTATGTCCATACCCCATTGATCAAAAGGATAAGATACTATAGAAGTCTTCAATAACTCAGTAGGATGATGAGAAATATTTTGATATTTCTGACAGGACAAACAAGTTCTCACCAGCTGAGCAGCATCTGCTTGTAAAGTAGGCCAAAATTATCTAGCTAATAATATCTTTCTAGTAAGAGACCTATCTCCCATATGACTGTCACAAGAACCTTGATGCACTTCTTGTAGAATATACAATATGTTATCTGATCCCACATATTTGAGCAGAGGACTAGAGAAGGCCCTTTAATATAAGTGATCTCCAATCATAGTATATTGGCTTGTCATTTTCTTGAATACCCTATCTTGTTTTGCATTAGTGGGTAGAATTCCTTATCGTAAAAATAGAATGATTGGTGTTCTCCAATCACCTTGAATTTCTAGATTATCCAATTGTTCAACACAAGATACTAATAATGTTTGTTCCACTGGTCTATCGAAATCCTAAGGCACAATTGCATAAGCTAATTTTGTTAACTCATCTGCTACCTGATTATCTGTCTGAGAGATTTTCTTTATACTTACTTCATGAAAGTCAACCTTCAATTTATCAAAGGCCTCTACATATAGCTTGAGTCTTTCATTATTAATTTCAAAGCTACCCATCAATTGTTGTGCTGCCAATTGAGAATCAGAATGAATCACCACACTAGCAGCTCCTACATATTTAGTAGCTTGTACGCCTGCTATCAATGCTTCATACTCAGCCTCATTATTGGTGGCTCTGCAATTCAATTTAACAGATAACTGTATTCGATCTTCCCTAGGAGATATAAGAAGGACTCCAATTACACTACCTTGTCGAATAGAAGATCCATCCACATAGATAATCCAGGTTTCCTCTGTTTCGGGACTAGGTTTTTATGTTATAAAAACTGCTAAAGCTTGGGCTTTGATGGTCGCTCGAGACTGATATTATATATCATACTCACTGAGTTCAGTCGTCCACTTAATCAATCTTTCAGATGCCTCTGGGTTAACAAGCATCCAACCGAGAGTGTCGTTAGTTAATACTATAATTGGACGTGATAGAAAATAAGGGTGTAACCTCCGAGCTGCTAGAACCAATCCATAAGCTAACTTCTCGAGTGTCGTATATCGACACTCTGCTCCCTTTAATAAATGGTTCAAAAAATACACAGGTAATTGTTCTTTTTCTTCCTACCTCTCTAATATAGAGCCAACAACATGCTCGTTGGCAGATAAGTACACTCACAAAATTTCTCCTACTATTGGTTTAGCTAATACAGAAAGAGTAGACAAATATTCTTTTAATTCTTCGAATGTCTTGCTGCAATCCTCATCCCATTGGAACTTAGTTGTGTGGTTAGCACTAATGGTCTAACTCAAGTTTTGATGAATGACAAAGTAGGTTAAGTTAGTTTCGCTGTGATCTAACACTTTGATGAAGTGTGCAGAAGAAGTCCAGCTAGGTCGACGGGTTGAACTGATAGCTGGCACGAAGTCTAGACTGGTCGACGGGCTGACCGGATGTCTGGCACGAAGTCTAGCTAGGTCGCTTGCTGACCTGATAGCTGGCACAAAGTCCAGACTGGTCGACGGGCTAACCGGATGTCTGGAACGAAGTTCAGCTAGGTCGACAGGCCGATCGAAAGCTGGCACAAAGTCCAGACGAGTCGACAAGCTAACCGGACGTCTAGCAAGTAAGTTAAGGTAAGTCACTGGAGGGAAGTTACATGGTGAGGATGTGTTCCCAGTTAAAGAACTTAGGTGTTGATCCAACTTAGATCCATTTCGGAAGTATAAGTTGAGATCGTGACTAGATTCTGGTCTCGGTGAGACAGAATCTAATTATTATCATGTTTTATTATATTTGTGCTAACTTTTGTTTTGCAGGGTAGTATAACTTTTATTTTTGCCTTCGATTAACATTTTCTTGTAGGAAAAAGAGTTTTCTAGAAAATGGTCGTCCGGGCGTCCGGAAGGGATCCGGGCGCTCGAAAGGCAAAACTCATCTCGTCGCAGATATGAAGCGCGCTGATTGGTTGGACCTACATCATAGTCCGGGCGCTCGGAAGGGATCCAGGCGCTCAGAAGGTATCCGGGCACCTAGAAGGGATCCGGGCGCTCGTAGCATGTCTATAAAAGAAGGCCTCCACAGAGCATCAAAATAACAACTCCTTCTACAACTACTCTGTTGCACTCTGCCCCTGCGATGCTACGAAGCTACTCCGACAACTTACAATTCAAGTTTTTTTTCTTTATTGTTGTCAGTATTTTAATTTAATAGTTCATGTACCTTCTGTTGTAATCAATTTATGAACTATTAGTGATTGCCCAATGAAAGAACTCAACGAGTGCGGGCCTTAGAGTAGGAGTCGACGAAGGCTTTGAACCAAGTAAAACTGGTTCTTGTTAGCATTGTGATTTTCTTTTTTCCGCTGCGTACTCGCGCCGAATTTTTCAATCGCTATTCACCCCCCCCCCTCCCCCTCTAGTGCTTTCATGATCCAACAAGTTGCTTTTCGGATTACCTTGAAGAAAGGGATACTCCGATCGGGCGATCGAGAGATGAAGCGAAACAGGGCGGTAATCCTCCCTTTCAATCTCTGAGCCTCCTTCAAGTTCTTTGGGGGAGTCATGTCCTGCAATGCTTTCACCTTGCTGGGATTGCCTTTTATTCCTCATTCGGTCACCATATATCCTAGGAACTTCCCACTCTTGGCTCCGAATAAATACTTTTTGGCATTGAGCTTGAGCCCATACCTCCTCAAGGTCCTACAAGTTTCTTCAATATCAGCACATAAACTAGATGCCTATATAGTTTTAATAAGAATGTCATCAACATAAACTTCTATATTCCTTCTAATCTGCTTCTGGAAAACCTTGCTCATAAGTCGTTGATAAGTAGCTCCTGCATTCTTTAGACCAAAAGGCATAATATATAGCAATAAGTACCTTCAGCGATTATAAAGCTAATCTTTTCCTGATCTGCCTTAGCAAGTGGAATTTGATGATACTCTTGATAAGCATCCAGCATACTAATAAACTCGCAGCTAGCCATGGGATCTACCACTTGATCTATGTGGGGTAGAGGATAATAGTCTTTTGGGCAAGCCTTGTCGAGATCTCTGAAATCAATACATACTCGCCACTTGTTACCCGGCTTAGAAACCAGAACCACATTAGCCAGCCATCTTGAGAATTGTAGTTCCCAAATGTATCCAGCTTCCAGTAACTTGTCTACTTCCTCTTTGATAATCTTATTCTAGTCAGCCCCGAAGTCCCTCTTTTTTAGTTTGACCAGCCGGGCGTAAGAATAAATGTGAAGAGCGTGTTCCATAACTATTGGCGCAACACCTTTCACTTCCTTAGGTGTCCAAGCAAATACATCACTATTTTTTGTCAAGAATTTATTAAATGTTCTCTGAGGTCAGAATCCAGGTTGGAAGCGATATGTGTAGTAGCTTCTGGTCGTCCAGGTTGTATTTGTACTTCCTCCTCTTTATATACAAGGGTGGGCGCCCTTTCTTGAATGGCGTTGATATCCATCCTCTAAGCTTTTCGGGCGGCACTAGCTTCTGCCCTTATAATCTCCACATAACATTTACATGTTGTTATTTGGTCTTCCTTAACTTCTCCTACTTGATCGTCCACAGGGAATTTTATTTTTTGGCAGAAGGTAGAAATGACTACCCCGAATTCATTCAAGGTCGGTCGACCCAAGATAACATTATAGGATGATATAGCATCCACAACTATAAAGACTGACCGGCGCATCCGCTTAAGAGGCTCCTCCCCTAAGGATATGACCAATTTTATCTGACCCAGTGGTTGTACCTCATTTCTTGTGATCCCGTATAATAGAGTAACCATAGGCTGAAGCTCATTCCGGTCGATCTGCAACTAGTCAAAATCTTATTTAAAGATAATGTTAATAGAACTACCAGTATCAATAAAAGTACATGAAATGTTATAATTGACTATAACAGCCTTGATTATCAATGCATCATCATGGGGTACTTCTACCTCCACTAGATGTCTGGGTTCAAAACTAATCTCTGACCCTGACGCCTTCTCAGCACTACATCCGATGGCATGAATAGTTATACGTCGAGCATCCGATTTCCTAGCCCGATTAGAATCACCATCAGTGCGTCCTCCTGTTATCATGCTAATTTTGACCCGAGCGGCATTACTGTGATTTTTTTCTTGTCGCGTCGATGATGGCTCTGATTATGCCTGGCTGGGTGATTGAGCTTCCACCACAGGGGGAGGTAATATTCCCTCTTGCGATCCGCTCGGTTGATATTTGATTTTATGTGGGTTGTTCTATCAAGGATATCGTCGGTGATTTAGGATTGGAGAACACCGACGATATCGAGTGTTGCTTGCTTGTTGATTCTTCAAAGTGAAACAATTTTTAGTATCATGATGATTAGTCAGATGGTATGTGTGCCATCTTTGAGAAAACTGCTGGAACTCCCACATGTTGCACTACTTGGGCCCGTGGCTCGGGATGACGATGGGGTAGGTCTGCGTGAGGTTCTTTAGGAGGCTGGGTAGGTCCCACCGGGTGACCCACTGCTGGAACCGATACAAGGGTATTAACATCTTTCCTTCGGGCAACTTAAGCCTCTTCCACATTGATAAACTTCGAAGCCCGTTCAATTAATATATCAAAATTGGTAGGAGGATTCCTAACTAAATTCTTGAAAAAATCATTATCATTAAGCTCCTGAGAGAAGGTGTTTACCAAGACCTCTGTAGTGGTCGATGGAACATCAATAGCCACATGATTAAATCTCTTAATATAAGCCCTAATAGGATCTTTAGGGTGTTGCTTGATAGAAAAGAGAATCTATGGAGTTTTATGATACCTCCGATTCCTGGAAAAATGATGCAAGAATACCTTGCAAAAATCCTTGAAGTGACGAATAGAATTCTCCGGCAGTTGCTTAAACCATCTTTAAGCTGCTCCTCCAAAAGTAGTAAGAAACATCCGACATTTAACCCCATCAATGAATTGTTGGAGAAGTACTACATGCTCAAACATGAGAAGATGATCTTCGGGATCAGTTGTTCCTGAATATTCTCCAACATTTAAATTCTGATAATGCTTTGGCAACTGATCATTCAACACCCGTTGAGAAAATGGAGTGATAATATTTTCAGGAGAACTATCTCTAGCCACCACCTTCCCCTTTCTCTTTTCCCTTACAAGGGTTTCTCCAGAGGATTCCTGAACAGATGCTCTTCATCCTCCTTGTTCCATAGGTGTCCGAAAATAAGTTTTAGGATGTTGAGGGGGAGAGAGAGAGGAGTTGAGAGCAGATAAGCCGGATCTCCCCCCTTTGTTTTCCCTTTCTTGGTGGTGGGAAGTTACCGACATTGCTGGAGGTGGCATAGCAGGTAACGTACTGCTGGTATTAACTTATTGTTGTTGTTGTAGTAGTATCTTCTGTACTATGCCGTTGATGAGTAACTCCGGATCATCTTGCGAGATAGTGATGGTATTGGGTTTACCTGCTTTCTCCATCTTCGTAGACTCAGATCCAGGTGGATAGTTCCCACATACAACGTCAAATTTGATCCTATCTAAAATATACGAAGATGAGCACTTGTTCTAATGAATAATGATGACCTCCGATGAAGATGAACCCTGAAGATCTGAAGAAACTCCTCAACTCTCCTATGCACAGTGAGATGAGCCAACAAAGCGTTAGTGACCTAAGACCGGGGTGGGGATCCCTGGCTAGGCCCTCCGAGGCTCAAGTCAGTTCCTCTCACAGAGGGAAGAAGAAGAGTAACTGAAGTGAAATAGAGTTTTGATGCTAGAATTAGCGTACCTTGCCAACGGAGAGGATCCCCTTTTTTATACCACATCACGTGACCTCTGTAATCATGAGATGGTCCCCGGTTCGTTAGAGTTTGTTAAGAGATAAAGTCATCTTCTATACTTCGTGTAATATTCTTATAAGGAATCTTTTTTGTACCCCAGATGTATCTATTTTGTCGTTTATGACTTGTATTAATAATGGGGACATGTCATCATAATTGAAGAAGCTTCTAGAAGATATTTCCCGCCAAATATTTTGTTAAGCATGTCTCAGTCAGTCGTTCGAGCCGACCGCATATACTGTTAAGAATGCCTCTTGTTGAATATGTCTTGTCCGATCGTTCAAACCGGTCGTATATACTATTTAGAACACCCCTGTTAAATATGTCTTGGTCGGTCGTTCAAGCCGACCACATATACTATTAAGAATGCCTCCTGTTGAATATGTTTCAGCCGGTCGTTCAAGCTGGCCGCATATACTGTTTAGAATACCTCCTGTTAAATATGTTTCGGCTGGTTGGTTAAGCTGGCATCATTACTGTTCAGAATACCTCCTGTTAAATATGTTTCGACTGGTCGTTCAAGCTGGTCGTATATTGAGAATGTGTCATAAGGCTAAGTGACTTTATGCTCTAGTGGGCTTTGCCCGACCGAGCATATATGAGCACGGAGGCACTTTCTCAGTCTGTGGTCAGCCGGTGATATGATGAGAGTTATACATAAGGCTAAAAACCTTTATGCTCGGGCGGTCTTTGCTCGGCCGAGCATATATGAGTGCAGAGGCACTCTCTTGATCTACGATTGGTTGATTATAAGCTGAGAATCTTATATTAGGCTAAATACCTTTATGCTCGTGCGGGCTTTGCCCGGTCGAGCATATATGAGCACGTAGGTGCTCGCTTGGCCTGCGGTCGATCGATTATATACTGAGAGTTATATAGAAGGCTAAATACCTTTATGCTCGGGTGGGCTTTGCCCGATCGAACATATATGAGCACATGGGTGCTCCTCGACTTGCAGCTGGCTGATTATATGCTCAAAATCTTATATAAGGCTAAATGCCTTTATGCTCGAACGGGCATTGCCCGGTCGAGCATTTATGAGCATGTGGGCACTTGCTCAGCCTGCAATCGACCAGTTATATGCTAATCTTATATAAGGCTAAATGCCTTTATGCTAGGGCGGGTTTTCTCCGGTCGAGCATATTTGAGCGCGGAGGCGCTCTCTCTGCCTACAGTAGGCAGGTTATATACTGAGAATCTTATATAAGGCTAAATGCCTTTATGCTCAAACAGGTTTTGCCCGACCGAGCATTTATGAGCACGTGGATGCTCGCTCGGCCTATGGTCGGTCGATTATATGTTGAGAGTTATACATAAGGCTAAATATCTTTATGATCAGGCGGGCTTCACTCGGTTGAGCATATATGAGCACTGAAGCACTCGCTTGGCCTTTATTCTGCCGATGATATACCGTTCCTATCTTTCTAGACTTAAATCCCTCCACTTACTTAGCTCATCTAACATAACCCGTATCAATTACTATCACTATCACTATCTTGCTCGGATTCTAAAGATGACTCCTCCTTCTCCTTCTTTTTTTCTTTGTACTTCTTCTTACTCTTTTCACCTTCAACCAATGTTATACCTTTCTTTTTATGGCTTGTGTTAGCTTGTTCATGTAATTCAAGTTCACAAAATAATTCATCTAACTTTACTATTGACAAATCCCATGAAACCTTATAGGCATCCACCATGGATGACCATAATGAGTTTCTTGGGAAAGATTTTAGTGCATACCTTATGAGATCCCGATTCTCCACACTTTGTCCAATTGAATGGAGATAGTTTAGGAGTTCCTTGAATTTCCCATGTAGGGAGTGATGTGTGGTAACCGTAAGTGCATGGTTGTCATCAAGTAATAAAATTTATAAGTCGATCCCACGAGGATTGAAACTTAAATGCTACTTGGTCCTACACTTCGAATCTAACTAGATAAAATCGATAATAGGTTGTTTTGAGCTTTTTGATCAAATGCAAAAGTAAAAGAAAATAAATTGAGGAAGTCTCTAGTTTAGCAAATGTTCTAGGTCGAAGGTTTCATTGTAATGGTGGATGTTGTGCTATGAATTAGCCTATTCCTAGTCATCAATTTGTATGTTTGATAGATAGTCTAAACGGCTACCGAATTCCACCTTGAGACGGTGTATCAGAGTATTTCCCCTACCAGTAACCAAGTATGCCATCAAGTGAAGAAATAACTTAGAGAGTCCGAGTTTTAGTAGAGTACCTCCTGTCATAAGGTCTCCCCCGGGTATACGTCTATAGATTACGTAGGTCACTTGCGTAGCACATGATTAGGGGAAGTCCATTAGGTAAAGTGATAGACTTATCGATACATAGAATCATTCTCTCCTAGGTGGTTACTGTTGGATCGTGGAAGTCACTAGAGGGGGGGTGAATAGTGATTGAAAATTCATTATCAAATTAGAGTAAGCATCGAAAAAAGTACAAAACACAATGCTAACACGAACTAGTTTTACTTGGTCCGGAGCCTTCGTCGACTCCTACTCCAAGCTTGCACTCGTCGAATGCTTTCATTGGGCAATTCACTAGTACTTCGAAAAGTGTTTACAAATGAAAGTACAAGAATTCATTTAGAAATAAAAAATATACTAACAACAATTAAAAATAACTTGAGCCGCAAGGTTTCGGAGATGCATCGTCGCATCGCAAGAGCAGAGCGCAATAGAGAAGTCATAGGATGCAGTTATTGTATTTCAGCTTTGGCGGTAGGCTCCATATATAGGAGTGCTTCGGGCGCCCAGACCGTGATGTCGGCCCTACCAATCAACGCACTCCATGTTGCGACGAGATAAGTTTTAGCCTTCCGGGCACCCGGACCAACTTCGGGCGCCCGGATCCCTTCCGAGTGCTCTCACCACCATTTTCCAGAAATTCCTTTTCCTGTAAGAAAATATTAGTTCAAGGCAAAATAAAGATTAACTACCCTACAAAACAAATGTTAGTAGAAATATAATAAAATAGGGTAATAATAAGATTCTATCTCACTAAGACCGGAATCTAGTCACGATCTCAACTTTGATTCCCGAAATGGTTCTAAGTTGGATTGATGCCTAAGTTCCTTAACTGAGAACGCGTCCTCACCAAGTCACTCCCCTCTAGTGACTTACCTTAACTTACCTGCCAGACTTTTGGTCAGCCCGTCGACCTAGTTGGACTTCGTGCCAGACATCCAATCAGCCCGTCGACCAGTCTAGACTTTGTGTCAGCTATCCAATCGGTCCGTTGACCTAGCTGGGCTTCATGCTAGTTATCCAGTTGGCTTGTCTACCTAGCTGGGCTTCTCCTACACACTTAGTCAAAGTGTTAGATCATAATGAAACTAACTTAATCTACTTTATCATTCATCAAAACCTGAGTTAGACCGTCAGTGCTAACCGCACCAACAATCTCCTTCTTTTTGATGCAATGACAACCTATATTAAGTTAGTGAAAAAATATGCAAAACATAAGCGATTATATGAAATGACATGGTTTTTTGAGTTAGCCTTGTTTTTTATTTGGTATTTTGTTGCTAACTAACTTAACCCACCGAACGCTCCCCTTTTGGCATTCATGAAAAATAGAAAACATAGATAAGTAAAGAAAAATGGCAAAGTAAAAGAAAATAAATTTGACAACAAAAAATTTTGATAAAATAAAATTTTTAGGTTGACTTGGGGGAGTTAACTTAGAAAAATAAGTTAGTGGAAAATATTTTGAAAAAGTCGTTTAAGGAAAAAATGTAAGCTTTAAACTTTTGATATTAGAAACAATTATCAACATCATAAATAATTTTCAAATAAATTATTTTCTAAAATAATCTTGTAAAATTAAATTAATTTTCAGATTGATTTTCAAAAATAAGCTTGCAAAATTAATGCAATTTTCAAAAATAAGTTTATAAAAGCCAATTTTTAAAAATAAGTTTGTAAAATTAAAGTAATTTTTAAAAACATTTATCAAAAACAAATTTATAAAATCTAATTTTCAAAAATAAGTTTGTAAAATTAAAGCAATTTTTCAAAATATTTATGCTCAAAAATAATTTTTACAAAACATTTTCATAGAAAAAAATAATTTTGTTACAAATAGTTTTACTAAGTATGAAAATAATTTTGAATTAATCCTTCCCCTGAACCTGACAATAAAACAAAACAAAAAAACTTCAATTGTCTAACCATTAGTTATTTACTGACTATCAGAAGATAACAACTTTCACTTGGTTAGTCGGCTTAAGTTGATTATATTCAGTTAGTGCTTGACTAAGCTGAAATACTTAACCTAATTAATATTTGATTAGTTTTTAACACCCAGACTTATGTCGATGCACTGATATAAGCATCTTTAAGTTTATGCAATCTACCTATACATCTCACCCCCTTCTAAGTTCAGAAATACACAAACAAGTTAACCCTAATATGTTGGTGAGATGCTCAAACCTTAGATTTATAGGAGCATGCTTTCTAAGGGATTGATCTATTCTAAGGCTAAAATAGATTTCAAAAATTCTAAAAATAGGGAATGTGAGATATCAAAAATTTTAAATGAATTAGGGTTATGTTTGAATTGAATTTAGAATGGAACATGTGGTAGATCATGTGTAATGGGATTAGGTTTTGGATTTCTATCTAATGGATTGTTTGGGGTTAAGGTAACTAACCCTAATTGACCATTGGATTTAATTAGGGTGTATTGATTGAGGTTGTGTTGATTAGGATTTTTGCCCTAATTTATTTTTAGGAATTTTATTTAGCTATTTATTTGGATTTATCTAAATAAAATATACATATATATATATATATATATATATATATATATGTATATATATATATATATATATATATATATATGTATATATATATATATATTGTTTGACGCAGGATTCTGATTCGAGACTGGCATCTCGACTTTGGATTGCTTGACAGTATCTTCTATTTGAGGCGGGTACCCTTTGACTTATCTCTTGATAGTATTTTATGATATGTGTAGTATATATATAATTACTAGTGATTGGTAGATTCATCACTTCCTTGGTTATAGTTTATTTGATACTTGTTACATGCTTCAATTGTTAGCGGTTATACATTAGACTTATATGCTCTTAGTTATTGTTATGTGTACCTTTGCTCTTTGAGGTGATGATATGTTGTGCTTCTGTATACTGGATTAATTGCTAGACATATTGGATATGTGATCTTGTATTCATGTTGCTTATATCATTGTTATATATGCGTTTATTTTTTTGACACATATATATGGAGGAGGATATGTTCAGGTATGACATACTGTAGCATCATGCACCATCCCGCATGATTGCATATTGGACGATTGATGACTCCATTATTGTTGAGCTCGTCGGCCGGCTACATGGGCCTGCACACAACGTGACCACTGCATGGGTAGTGGCACAGCACCTAGGGTGTGTATGGCAGTTAGCTCTATAAGGCTCCGCTGGTCCGCTCATGGTTAGTGTGACGCAGCATGGTAGCAGGACAGGGATCCCTCCCCGTCATCACGTACCGGGAGATGAGAGCATTGCTCTCCCTCACTATGTTTGAGGTAGGAGGATAGGTGTACTCTGATAGCATCCCGCCCACTCGGTCACTCTTCAGGAGTAGTGGTGGCAGAGTGCACTGTTGTTACAGCCCTACCCACTCGGTCTCACCATCACGTGTGAGATGGCTGACTGGCGTTAGGGGTGACCAGGACATGTCATTTGTATCATATGCACAGATTACATTTATTGTGATTATTGCATATTGGATGATGCATTTTGGTGACTACATATGATTGACATATATACTGGATACATGCTTATTTGCTCTGACTATTTTTATCTGTGTATGTTCACAATCATATGCTCAAGCCTCGCAGGTGAGTATAGTTTATTTCAGTTATGCATTTCTTATTATTCTTGCTGTATACTGTATTACATGCTTATTGTTAGTTACTACAGTTTATTCAGTTGTGCATACCTGTTTTATTGTTAGGACACTGTACTATAGGTTATTGCTAGTAGTTATATGTTATTGTACATATCTATTGGTTATCTGCTGAGTTCTTTGAACTCACATCGTTGCATTACTACTTTTCAAGTTGAGGTCGTCAAGAGATTCCAATCTCTAGCCCCCTTTGTCAAGACAATTTTCGGTTGTAGACTTTGGTATTTGTTTCTATGTCGACATATACCTGTGATGTGGGTTCTTGTACTTTAAACTTTGTGTTGAACATTCAGGTTTACTACTCTTGTTTTCCGCTGTGGATATTTTATTACTTCATGGATTTCATTTCCTTCGTTGTAGTGGAGTAGGATTTACATATATCTGTAATGATTTTTATATCGTCTTTTCTTTTAGTTATATTTCTAATCAGCCGGAGGCTGCATTATAAACTGTGTGGATTGACTATAAATTTCATGGATTGTTTTATTTCAGTATAGTATTGTTACGGCCGTGTAGGCCGAGGTATGGATCGTTGTAGTGGAGTAGGATTTGCATATATTTGTAATGATTTTTATATCATCTTTTCTTTTAGTTATATTTGTTGTCAGCCGGAGGCTGCATTATAAACTGCGTGGATTGACTATAAATTGCATGGATTGTTTTATTTCAGTATAGTATTGTTCCGGCCATGTAGGCCGAGGTATGGATATATGTATCTCAGGATTCATATTGTCACCCGTATAGGGGAGATAATGCCGAAATTTTATCGGCGGGTGTAACACCCGTGGGGTTCCTAGCAAGTTCATATATTTTGCCATGGTTAGAAAGTAGGCCTTATGTGGGAATTTCCAAAAAAAAATAATAATAATAAAATGGAACCAAAAAAAAAAAAAGAAAGAGATGACCAAGGTTTGAACCTTGGACCTTTTACTAGATACATGTATGCGATAACCATTAGACCAAGAGAAAGAATTGTTATAAAAGGAAGAGGCATAATAATTAAGAGTAAGGAAAGGCTCCCTTTATTGGTGAGAAAAGTTGGAGTTGCCTTCTTCCTCTCGAATGAAAAGAGGAGTTTTGCTTCCTCCCTTCATTATGGATGAGAAAAAGGAAAGGGAAGGCAAAATCCATGTTGTCTTCTTCCTCTCCTTTGGAATAAAAGGAGAAAGGAAAGAGAGAATTTCATTTTTTTCTCCTCCTCTCCACCGAAACCTCTCCCTCCTCCACACCATTGCAGAACCAAGCAAGAGGGTTTCCTCTTTAGGAAGGCTCCACAAGCAAGGGTTCTTCTCCTAAGTAAATCAAACACAAGGATGTAAGTATCCCCTCACCTGTGGTACAAGTTGTTTACAAAATTTCCGTAAGGTTAGAATGCTTGAGGAAAAAAAAAGAAAAGAAAAAGAAACCCATGCTCATGGATCTCATTATGTTATGATATGGACTTAGTTAGAGATTTATGTTGGATGTTGTTTAGAGCTTGATCTCTTTCTTTATATGTTTCGGCCATGAATATTCTAGGGCTTTAAGAAGCTTAAAACATAATCTAACATGCTTATAGATTCCCTTATGATATGATAAGAACTTGGCTAGGTATTCATGTTTGTATGTTGCTTGGAAATTTATTTTCCTTTCCTTGAAGGTTCGGCCATGATAGATTTAGGGTTTCAAGAAGCTTAAAACCTAATCTAACATGCTTATAGATTCCCTTATGATATGATAAGAACTTGGCTAGGTATTCATGTTTGTATGTTGCTCGGAAATTTATTTTCCTTTCCTTGAAATTTCGGCAATGATAGATTTAGGGTTTCAAGAAGCTTAAAACCTAAACTAACATGCTCATAGATTCCCTTATGATATGATAAGAACTTGGCTAGGTATTCATGTTTGTATGTTGCTTGGAAATTTATTTTCCTTTCCTTGAAGTCTCGGCCATGATAGATTTTAGGGCTTCAAGAAGCTTAAACCCAATCTAACATGCTTATAGACTCCCTTATGATATGATATGAACTTGGCTAGATATTTATGTTGTATGTTGCTGAAAAAAGAATTTATTTCCTTCATTGTAAGGGTTCTACCATGGATATATTCTAGGGTTCAAGGAGGTTAAATTTAAAGCCTAGCATGCACATGAATCTTCTCATGATATGATATGAATGTAACTCAATATTTATGCTTGTATGTTTGTTAGAGCTTACTTTTCCCTTTCATGAACTTTCGGCCATGACTATATTCTAGGGTTCAAGGAAGTTTAAATTTAAACTTAGCAAGCTCAAGGATTCCCTTATGATATGATATGAAGTTAGCTTGGTATTCTTATGCTTGTATAGAACTTAGTTTCATGCTCTTAAAGGTTTGGCCCCAACAAAGTTAAAAGGCCTAGGAAGCTTCGAACCTAAACTACCTATGCTCATGACATTCTTTATAGTTATGATATTTTAAGGTTCACAAGCTTATATGTTGTTGTAACCTAGAACCAAGCATGGTAACTTTCGGCCACTATATGTAACTAGGGTTAGAGACCCAATTATGATTTTGCTAGGTGTCTCACATACTATGATATGAATTAGGAGATGCTAGTGGATGTTTTCCATGTATGATTATGTTTCCCTATGATGCATTATATGCCCATTTAAGTATGCTTATGAACCATGTACGGTGACGACCCTTATGGTGTATTTTATGCTTAAGTATGCATGCTTTTGGGTAAGACAAGTAATATGCTCATTTATGTGTGCTTATGAACCATGCATGAAATGATTCTTATGATGACTATGTGCCCAAGTATGTATGATTTCAAATATGTTGCATGCTCATTTATATAAGCTTATGAA
This sequence comes from Zingiber officinale, assembly GCF_018446385.1. Classification (NCBI taxonomy): domain Eukaryota; kingdom Viridiplantae; phylum Streptophyta; class Magnoliopsida; order Zingiberales; family Zingiberaceae; genus Zingiber; species Zingiber officinale. Next base: position 38,778,882 of record NC_056005.1, on the reverse strand, counting down.
CCAGGCATGAAAATGATTTTTATGATGGCTATGTGCCCAAGTATGCATGCCTTATGATATGATAAGAAAATGGCTAAGAGTTGCTTCCCTTAAGTTGGGATTAAGAGCACTCTTCATGGTAAGACAAGAGCATGACATTTATGATGATATGATATGACAATTATGATGATATGATATGCACGACATGTATTTTACTTTGTTTGGCTTGTACCAAGGGTGGGCTCCATAAGCGCCCCTAGGCCGACGGACTATGAACGGGTCTAGTAAAATGGGATGGGCTCCTTAGTACGCCCCTAGGCCGATGGACTATGAACGGGTCTAGAACCCTAGTAGGTTCGGGGCTAGCTACCCTGTCCTAGGGATTGCGCATATTTATGTATGTATGTGGTACAAGCCAGGCCCTCATGATGATGATATTATGTTTAAGTATTAAAAGATATGTTTAAAGACATCTTGCACCTGATATGGCATATGTTTTAAAAAAAAGGGCATTCTGCATGATGCACCCATTCATGATATATGATATGTTTTTTTTTATGAATTATATGACATGATGTTATGCTATGCTCTTATGACTTACAGGACATGATGTTATGAGATGTTTTTGATTCATATGACTTGATGATATGTTATGCTTCTATGATTCACATTACATGATGCCTTTATTTATGATATGTTAGAGTATGATGTTTCTTAATGATATGATATGATAGGAGGCTATGTTCACATGATATAATGTTAGATGATTATGTCTCCATTGTTATATGCTTATATGACTATGCTATGAAATATGGTTTTTGTGAGTAGGAAAGGATCTTACTGAGCCTGTGTGCTCATAGCTTAATTTCCTTGTACCACATATAAAGGCAAGGAATGGATGACCTAAGGGAGCTGCAGGAGAGGCAAGGAGATGAGTGTGGCAGTGGCTCGGCTAAGACAAATAAAGACCTACTTATGTTATTTTGTTATGTTTGACATGAACCAAGTGTATTATGTTAATGTCCCGTATAACTTCATGATATTTCCACTGCTTTACTTCACTAGAAAGAAATTTTAAATATGCATGTGTGTCCTGGAATAGTCAAGTAAGTAAGTAACCCCGTCCCTTTAGTAGCAGGGAGGGCGAGCGTTCCAGTTTGGTATCAGAGCCAAGTTAGCCTTCTCACTACACACACATCAAGCCTCTTTCTGCCGCTCCAAGTAAGAAATTCTATGCTTATTTATTTCTTTTTATGTATGAAAAGTAATGTCTTAATTTAAGTATGCTTGTTATTTTATTTTTTTTATAATTCATGGCTTAGTCTAAGGATGCATGTTGGTAGGATAGGAACGATAATAACTTATACTAGGTTTTTGGTTAAGAAGATGACAACCACCTTATGATAGCTTAGTTAAGAATGATAATAAACTTATTTTTGTCTGGATAGGATTAAAGATAACTTATGCTAGCCTTGTTGTCATTCATGAAGATAAGCATGGCTAGAAGACGCAATACCAGAGCAGAGGAGATAGTACCTCCACCTGATCTGATGCATGTAGTCACTGAGCTCCAGTGTCAGGTTACGGAACAACAACAGATAATTGCTGCTCTAATGAATCAACAGGGGAATACTGCTACCCCACCTGGAAATCAGAACGCGATACCAGTCATGCCGGTAGCTACACCAGTATCACCAGTACCGGTACCACCAGTAGGCCCAGCTCCAGGAATTCGTCAGGAGGCATATCTAATTCAGTGGCAAATATTGAAACCGGAGGCTTTCTCTGGCAACTGTGAACCCTGGGATGCCCAAGCCTGGCTCAAGACTGTGGAGAGCATAGTGGAGCTATTGGACTGGCCTGAACACGAAAAGGTCAAATGCGCGTCATTCTGCCTTACCGGAGATGCCAGGATGTGGTGGGACAGAGTGAAAGCAAAAAGACAAATAAATCAGATGACATGGATAGACTTCGAGACGGAATTTTTCGAAGAATTCTTCCATATGCGAGTCACAAATAAACACTATGACGAGTTCACCGAGTTCCAGCAAGGTGATCTATCGGTCAATAAAGCTGTTAAGAAATTCAACCGCCTAGCACGTCTGTGCCCAGAGTTGGTCATCACGGAGAGAGAAAGGGTTAGACTTATGCTAAAGATGCTCAGACCTGAGATAGCCCTGAACATGGCCGGCAGAGTTAATAGACCGCAGACCGCAGACCGCCGAAGAATTAATCAACAGTGCTCTGATCACGGAACACTATCAAAAGGCGATGAATGAGGGCAAGAATCAAACTCAGTCAGGAGGACAGAAATCTCAAAGTGCCCGAACCAGCTGGAAAGGGAACCACAGTGGAAAGAGGAAGCAATGGAATGACTCCAAGAATGGTCCAGCAAGCAAGCAACTCACGTTTCCTCAATGTACCACCTGCGGAAAGAAGCATCTGGGAAAATGTCGGATAGGCACAAATAGGTGCTACAACTGTGGAATGGAAGGACATATGGCTCGGAATTGTCCTACTCAGATTCAGACACCTCCCCCACAGCATGTCCAAAATAGAGGTGCTCCCCCACAGCTACACCTGATGCAATCTACGATAGAAGGGCCGCAGATAAGCCAAGGGAGACTGGAAGCTCCGCCAGTGACAACAAATGCCAGAATTTTCTCCATCACCAAGGAAGATGCGGCCAATGCTTCTACGGTCGTCACAGGTCAGCCACCTAATTTTGGTCAATATGCTAAATTTTTATCTGATACTGAAGGCGAACCAATAGTTGAATTTATCGGGAAGCCGAGAAACATTACGTGTCACTGGGTCGAAAATATGTCCGGGCAACTCTCGACCCTGACCTTAGCACCGACATTATTCGACAATATATTGGAGAAGCAAACTAGTGACCAAAGCCTCCAAAGAATTAAGCAAGAAACCTTAGAGGGAAAGAATGACGGATTCCGTATCGCAGACAGTGGAATATTATATCTCAGGGATCGATTATGTATTCCCGGGGACCCAGAGTTGCGAAAGAAGATACTGGAAGAGGCCCATGCAACACCCTATGTGATGCATCCGGGTTCCACTAAGATGTACCAAGATCTGAAAAAGAAGTTCTGGTGGTCCGGTATGAAAAGAGATGTGACTCAGTATTTCAGTACCTGTTTTACCTGCCAGCAGGTTAAAGCAGAACACCAGAGACCTGAAGGATTACTACAGCCAATCCGAATTCCAGAATGGAAATGGGAAAATATCTCTATGGATTTCATCTCGGGATTACCCAAGACGATGAACGGTTATGACGCCATATGGGTAATCATGGACAGATTGATGAAATCTAGCCACTTTCTGGCAATTAAGATGACCTACTCTATTGAGCAATTAGCTCAATTATATGCCAAAGAAATTGTCAGATTACATGGGATTCCTAAGACCATTATTTCTGACAGAGATGGTCATTTTATTTCACATTTTTGGGAATGTGTTCAAAAAGCCCTTGGCACCAAGCTATTGTTTAGTACTGCCTTCCACCCTCAGACCTACGGACAAACAGAAAGGGTAAATCAAGTACTAGAAGACATGTTACGGGCTTGCGCCTTAGATTTCAAAGGGAGTTGGTGTCGATATTTATGTTTACCGGAATTCACCTACAACAATAGTTACCAGGCTACTATTGGAATGGCACCCTACGAGGCTCTATACAGAAGGAAATGTAGGTCCCCTATATGCTGGTACTAAGGTGGTGAAAAGAAGGAGATGGGAGTTCAAACAGAATTCATTGACAACACCACCCGTGCTATACAGAACATCCGCCAAAAAATAGAAACAGCTCAGAGTCGACAAAAGAGTTATGCAGATAAAAGACGAAGGCCCTTAGAATTCAGTGTCGGAGATGCAGTATTCCTTAAAGTAGCTCCTATGAAAGGAGTGATGAGGTTCGGAAAGAAGGGAAAACTAAGCCCACGCTATGTAGGCCCATATCAAGTTCTGGAAAGAGTTGGCAAGGTGGCCTACGAAATAGCGCTACCTCAGGAGATGTCCGCTATCCACAATGTGTTCCATGTTTCGATGCTAAAGAAATGTATTCCGAATACAGACCAAGTGATCGTACCACAAACCATAAAAGTGCAAGGGGATCTAAGTTACGAAAGTCGACCGGTTCAGATATTGGATCGAAGTATCAAAAGACTAAGGAACAAAGAGGTACCCTTAGTAAAGGTACTGTGGCAAAATCAACGGTTCGAGGAAGACACATGGGAACGAGAAGATGACATGAGCCAAAAGTACCCGGAGCTATTTTAAGTTCGAGGATGAACTTTTATGAGATATGGGGGACTGTAACACCCATGGGGTTCCTAGCAAGTTCATATATTTTGCCATGGTTAGAAAGTAGGCCTTATGTGGGAATTTGTGAGATCTCGGAAAAATAAAATAAATAGGGTTATTTCGTAAATAGCCTTATAAAATTTTCCGGAATTTTTAGAAATTTTCTGGGAATTTTTCGGAGCTCATACGGAGGGTTTTGAGGGGATCGATCGGCGAGTTAGGATAAAGCCTGTTTGGGATACCAGTTTAAGTGAGGAAATATTTTTATTATATAAATTCCTTCCCTTTTTATTTTCTCCCCAAAAACGCCGATCCCAAAAACTCCTTCCCCGATCTTTCCCCCCCTGCTCGAAGCCGAACCCCCTTTCCCTCTTTCTCTGTTCTCTCTCGCGGGCGATCGGCGACGACGGGAGCAAGGCTCTAGCTCCGGCGATCCTTCCTCTGTCGGCATCGACACCCTAAGGTCAGATCCGATCGGTGGTTCTCCTCTCTGGATTGTCTTCGACCGAGGAGTGGTTGTTCGGCAGATTATGTGGCTGATCGCCGGAGGTGTTGTGGCTAGGGCACGGTGAGGAGTCGGATCTCGCATCATCTCCGACTGGTAGGTCTTCCCTCTCCTCCCCTCGTGCTGTTCACAGAGCGGTCTGCACCTCATTTCCACCGCCGTTCACCAAATCTTGGAAGGGATTGGTTGGATCCGACGCCACTAGGTCGGTCCAGATTCATCGATCGCCGGCATAAAGATGTCTTAGGTGATTCTTCTCCCTTTCTTTCTACATCGCCGGATTCCATTAAATTAGAGCTTGATTTGGTGGTCTTCGGTCGATTGACCTTCGGTTCCTTCTTCTTGCGTTGTTCACAGAATGATCCGTGTCTCCTCGGATTGGATTGGGTGATACCTTCTGGAGACAACCGATTGAGGTAAGCTTAGGTTGTTAATTAGGTTGTGTTGAGTTCTAATATCATCTTGATCTGATTAATTCTAGGGAGGTTTGTATCCTGAGGATCTGTTCTGTGAATTGTTTGGTTCTGGCAGCACCCCAACCAGCAGCTCCTCCTTGGCTGCGGATCAAGAGCAGTGGTTGAATTAAGGTACGTGTAGGGGTAGTTGATACTTGTTGTATTAGATATGATTTAGTTGTATGTGTAGGGATTTTTATCCATGTTAGTTGTAGATTTTGTGTTGATTGGAATATCGTGATTAGATTTATTTGCTTAGAGTTAATCTAATGGAACGGATTAGGGTTAGGGTAATTAACCCTAGTCAACCGTTGGATTTATAATCTAATTGGTGATTAGGGATTAGGTAACTAACCCTAATCGACCATTAGATTTGAATTGGTAAGTTGTGATTGTGGTGATTAGGGTTTTGCCCTAATTTAGTTGGGGAAATTTATTTAGCTATTTCATTGGGATTTAGCTAAATAAAATATATATGTTGTTTGACACAGGATTCTGATTCGAGACAGGCGTCTCGACGTTGACTTCGGATTTGGATTGACTGTACCTTCTATTTGAGGCGGGTACCCTCTGACTTATCTTTTGATAATGTCTTATGATATGTGTAGCTTATATATATTTACTAGTGGTAGATAGTAGATTATTCTCCCTCTTGGTCTTAGCTAGTTGATACCTATCACATGCTTCATCTGCTAGTTGCTTTACTTTAGGATTGGATATTGTTACCGCTTGCCATGTGTATATGTTCATAGAGATGTATATCTATAGTGCTCTACTCTACTGATTAGTTGCTGTACATGTGTGATACATTCTCTTGGATTCATGATACTTATATCCTTGTTATATGTGAGGTCTTTGGATTTATGCTGTTTTATATCATGGTTATATATATGCGTTTACCTTTTGGGCACACACATATATGGAGGAGGCTATGTTCAGGTATGACATACTGTAGCCGCATGCACCATATTGCATGATTGCATGCTGGGCGATTGACGACTCCATTATTGTTGAGCTCGTCGGCCGGCCACATGGACCCACACACAACGTGTTCACTGCATGGGTAGTGGCACAGCACTCAGGGTGTGTAGGGTAGATTGCCCGGTAGTGCTCCGCTAGGACGCTCATGGGTAGCGTGACAGGAGCGTGGTAGCACACCGGGGTCCCTCCCCGTCACTGCGTACCGGGAGATGAGAGCGTTACTCTCCCTCACTATGTTTGAGGCAGGAGGATAGGTGTACTCTGACAGCATCCCGTCCACTCGGTCACTCATCAGGGGTAGTGACGGCAGAGTGCACGGTTGTCACAGCCCTACCCACTCGGTCTCACCATTGTGTGTGAGACGGCTGAGCATGGCAGTAGGGGTGACCAGGACATGTCATTTGCATCATATGCACAGATTGCATTATTTATGATTGATGCATTTTGGTGATTGCATATGATTGACATGCATACAGGTTATATGATTTTGCTCTGACTATTTTTATCTGTGTATGCTCACAGTCATTCGCCCGAGCCTCGCAGGTGAGTACAGTTTATTTCAGTTATGCATCTTCTTATTATTCTTGCTATAGACTGTACTTTATGCCTATTGTTGGTTATTACAGCTTATTTTAGCTATGCATATCTGTTATACTGTTAGGAGACTGTGTCGTAGATTGTACTGTTTGGAAACTGTTCTATTGATCCTATGGTTTAGGAGACTGTACCTTAGGTTATTACTGGTGGATATATATTGCTGTACATATCTATTGGATTACCTGCTGAGTTCTTTGAACTCACCCCGTTGTTATTATTTTTTCAGGTTGAGGCCGTCAGGAGAGATTCCAGTCACTAGCCCCGTTATCGCGAGGATTTTCTTTGTTGGATTATATTTTGCTTTTGCATCTTATATACTTGTATTGTGGGTTTGTATTGTGGACTTTACATTGAACTTTCGGGTTTACTACTATTGTTTTCCACTGCAGATATTTTCATTACTTCGTGGATTTGGTTTTTCTTCGATGTAGTGGAGTAGGATGTGTACATATATTTTCGAGATTTTATATCGTCTTTCCTTATTAAACTGCGTGGATTGATTATATGTTGAATTATGTGGAATGTTGATATAAACTGCGTGGCTTGTTCTTTTGTATTGTATTATTCCGGCCGTGTGTGGCCGAGGTATGGAGATATATGTATACTGAGCTTCATATTGTCCGCCGTACAGGGGAGATGCTGTCGAAATTTCTTCGGACAGGGACTACCTGGGGCGTGACAATTTATTTGGTATCAGAGCCTATCTGATCCTAGTTCGTATGAGTTTTGCGATACCTACTGGTCGGGTTTCGGATTTACGAGGCTTACTTTCGTGAGCATTTCTCGGTATTTTGGATTGTACGCATTTTCGTCGATTTTATCGTTTCAGAATTTCGAGGTATTTTGACGAGGTTCTATTTGGGGCTAAGCAGCGACAGGATTTCTCCAGACGGCAAATAGGTAATTTAGGTAAAGTTTCAGTTCTTATACCTGTAGTGATATCTGGGTAACAATTTTTTTACAGATATGCCACCTACACGTGTACCGGCACCGAGACGTGGGCGGCCACGTAAGAGGCCGTTAGATTCTCCTGAGACAGAGTCTTCAGAGAGGTCTGGTAGGGTTGAGCCTGTCCGTCAGGGGCAGACTCCTCTGGTCATTGTGGGTACGGGTGCTTATCAGACCTCGATAGCTCCGACTTCCGAGGTACCTACCTCGACTGTACCACCAGTGGTACCACCGTCGGCATATTCAGCACCTCCCCCAGCAGTAGTACCCGCAGTATACCCGGCAGCCCCTCCAGCCGCGCCTGCTACTACGTACTGGGTACCCCAGATACCTGCGCCGGTTACTGCACACCCGGCACCCGCACCAGCAGTACCGGTTACTCCTTATCCGGTACCGCCCACCGTACCTCCAGTCGCCCCTACTTATGCCTACTCAGCAGTTCCACCAGCAGTACCCATTCCAGGTTATACGACAGCACCAGTGGTACCTCTTCTAACCTATCCATCAGTACCACCCATAAGATCAACTCCAGTGATTCTGCCCAGTACCACAGCGATATCTACGGATATGGTTGTGGCACGAGCATGGATCCCAGCCTTGGCAGAGTTGGTGAAAAGCCAATTCACGCTATTTCGCGGGGAGACTGATCCGAGCGTGGCTCAATCTTGGATAGAGTCTATGGAGCGGACATTCTTTTACATGGCCTGCTCCGAGAGAGAGAAGGCTGAGCTGGCTGCTTACCACTTACGAGACGGGGCAGAGATCTGGTGGGACACACAGCGCTCGGTTATAGGCGAGCAGCATGTTATATATACGAGATTTAGAGAGGCATTCGAGAGTCAGTATTTTCCCCGGGCGTATCAGATGACACGTCGGTAGGATTTTCTGAGTCTTCGGCAGAATAACCGCTCAGTGATGGAGTATAATGCTGAATTTAATCGATTGGCTAGATTCTGTCCTGAGTTGGTTGCCGAGGACAGATCTCGTATGCTTCAGTTTGTCCAGGGACTAGACGGGCATCTTCAGGTGAAGATTGCCGGTTTTGGTAGTTCATCATACATAGAGGCACTGGTAGAACTCTTATGATTGAGTTAGCTCATCAGAGAGTAAATGCGGACAAGAAGAGGAAGCAGACTGATCGGACTTCCGGACAAATCCAGCAGCCACAGATTTCAGGACAACAGCAGAGCAGTCGCACTCAGATAGGTCAGGGTACTTATGGGTCAACTGGACGACCCCGGAAGTCAGGACGATCTTCATCTGGACGTTCCCGGTCTTCTAAGCAGAACCGGAAACAACCCACCGGTGACACTGCACCCGATGCGGATCCCGAGATCACATCACCTGTGCATGCACCTTGGGACAGTCAGTTTGCTATTATTGTAAACTGCCTGAGCACTTGAGCCGAGACTGTTCGCTGAAGGCTCAGCATGTAGCTTCCGGGATTTCTGTTCCGGGAGGACAGTTTGGTCAGTCTGGGACTCAGCGAGACGGGCCGAAAGCCCAATCTTCGCATCGTTAGCAGAGGACAGCTCCCCCTGCAGCTGCATATGGCATGCATGGGCAGGAGCAGTCCGGTGTCCTTGTGGAGAACCCCACAGTATTCCGCTTTAGTGTTCTCCTGTACTATTCGTCAAGAAGAAGGATAGTACTCCGAGGTTGTGCATCGATTATAGGCAACTAAATGCAGTGACTATCAGAAATAAGTACCTCTTGCCACGGATTGAGGATTTATTTGATCAACTTAGAGATACATCAGAGTATTCTAAGATTGATCTGCGGTCTGAATATCATCAGCTAAGAGTTAGAGATTCTGATATTCAGAAGACAGAATCCGCACCAGATACGGACATTATGAGTTTTTGGTAATGCCATTTGGGCTTACCAATGCTCCTGCAGTATTTATGGATCTGATAAACCGTATCTTTTTGGAGTATCTCGATTAGTTTGTTATTGGATTTATCGATGACATATTGATCTATTCGCGTTCCGAGGAGGAACATGCGCAGCACCTTCGCATAGTCTTGGAGACTCTTCGACGGCATCATCTGTATGCGAAGTTCAGCAAATGTGCATTTTGGCTTTCCTCAGTTGGTTTTCTAGGACATGTGGTTTCTAGACGAGGTATTTCAGTAGATCCTCAGAAGATCGAGGCTATCACCAGCTGGGAGCAGCCGAAGTCAGTTCAGGAGATCCGCAGTTTCTTGGGCTTGGCTGGATATTACCGACGATTCGTTGAGGGTTTCTCCAGTATTGCTATGCCATTGACACGTCTGACTAGGAAAGGCGTGAAGTTCACGTGGTCAGAGGCTTGTGAGACCAGCTTCCAGGAGCTGAAGCGGAGATTAGTATCAGCACCCGTTTTGGTTTTACCTTCTGGCGATGAAGGATTTGTACTTTACACAGACGCATCTCTTCAGGGCTTGGGCGCTGTTTTGATGCAGCACGGTAGGGTAGTCTCCTATGCTTCTCGTCAGTTGAAGGAGCATGAGAAGAACTACCCAGTACATGATTTAGAGCTAGCCGCTATTATCTTTGCTTTGAAGATTTGGCGACATCATCTTTATGGTATTACTTTTGAGATTCTTACTGATCATAAGAGTCTCAAATATATTTTCACACAGAAGGAACTCAATCTCCGACAGAGGAGATGGATGGAGTTCCTGAAGGATTATGATTGTACTATTAGCTACCATCCGGGTAAAGCTAACGTGGTTGCTGATGCACTGAGCAGGAAGTCCAGAGGGACTTTAGCTTGTCATCGAGTTACAGTCACGGACTTGATTCAGGGATTCGCCGAGTTGGGCCTTGAGGAGCAGGGACGGACAGAGCAGGGTATTCTTGTTACCATGGTTGCTCAGTCGTCGATCAGGATGAGGATTCGAGAGGCCCAGGCCGGAGATCAACATTTACAGTTCATTAGCAGCCAGATAGCTTCCGGACAGCAGACCGAGTTTACACGAGATGATGAGGGGATTGTTTATTTCCGAGGTAGATTATGTGTACCTCAGTCTCACCCGGTCAGGGAGGAGTTACTTCAGGAGGCTCATCGATCTAGATTTGCTATCCACCCAGGTGGGACCCGTATGTATCGTGATTTGAGGCGTTCCTATTGGTGGAACGGTATGAAGAAAGACATCGCGGAGTTTGTAGCCAGATGTCTTGTCTGTCAGCAGGTGAAGGCTGAGCACCAGAGACCTGCTGGATTACTTCAGAGGATCCCTATTCCCGAGTGGAAGTGGGAGCACATTACTATGGATTTCGTGGTCGGTTTGCCTAGGACTCGTCGAGGCCATGATGCGATTTGGGTAATCGTTGACCGATTAACCAAATCCGCACACTTTTTAGCGATCCGGAAGACTGATTCTCTGGATCGATTAGCTGAGTTATACTGTCGAGAGATTATCAGATTGCATGGAGTTCCGTTGAGCATTATATCTGATAGAGACCCACGGTTCACGTCCCGATTCTGGCAGAGTCTGCAGCAGGCCTTGGGCACACAGCTTCGTTTCAGTACGGCATTCCATCCGCAGACAGATGGGCAGTCAGAGCGGACTATTCAGACATTGGAGGACTTGCTGAGGTCTTGTGTCATGGACTTCGGAGGCAGTTGGGAGGACCACCTGCCATTAGTGGAGTTCGCCTACAACAACAGCTATCATTCGGTTATCCAGATGGCACCGTTTGAGGTGTTGTATGGTAGACTTTGTCGGACACCCATCCTCTGGGAAGAGGTTGGGGAGGCCTAGTTGGTAGGACCTCAGAGAGCTCAGCGGGATGTAGAGTTAGTTCGCACTATCAGACGGAGGATGTCAGAGGCTCAGGACCGTCAGAAGAGTTATGCTAATCAGAGACGGAGACCCCTGGAGTTCTCCATTGGTGATCATGTATTTCTTAGAGTTTCACCCACGAAAGGGGTGAAGAGATTTGGTCTCCGGAGCTAGCGTCCGGATATATTGGACCATCTGGATTGGAGGATTGGCGAGTAGCTTACCGTCTGGCGCTACCACCATCTCTAGCTGGCATTCACGATGTATTCCATGTATCTATGCTGAGGAGATACGTATCCGATCCGGCACATGTTCTGTCAGATATATCTGTTGCTATTCAGCCTGATGTTACTTACGAGGAGGTTCCGGTGCGGATTCTGGACCATAGAGAGCGTCAGTTGCGGAACAAGACTGTCTGGCTGGTTAAAGTCGGATGGCAGCATCATTCTGACGAGGAGGCTACGTGGGAGCTGGAGGATACGATCCGAGCTCGATACCCCCATCTTTTTACTTGAGGTATGTGGGTTAGAGTTCCTTTCAGCATTTATACTGCATGGTTATATTTCAGTGTTTGCTGTTGGTTATAGCGAAATTTGGGGACCAAATTTTTATTAGTAGGGGAGGATGTGAGATCTTGGAAAAATAAAATAAATAGGGTTATTTCGTAAATAGCCTTATAAAATTTTCCGAAATTTTTAGAAATTTTCTGGAAATTTTTCGGAGCTCATACGGAGGGTTTTGAGGGGATCGATCGGCGAGTTCGGATAAAGCCTATTTGGGATACCAGTTTAAGTGAGGAAATATTTTTATTATATAAATTCCTTCCCTTTTTATTTTCTCCCCAAAAACGCCGATCCCAAAAACTCCTTCCCCGATCTTTCCCCCCCTTCTCGAACCCGAACCCCCTTTCCCTCTTTCTCTGTTCTCTCTCGCGGGCGATCGGCGACGACGGGAGCAAGGCTCTAGCTCCGGCGATCCTTCCTCTGTCGGCATCGACACCCTAAGGTCAGATCCGATCGGTGGTTCTCCTCTCTGGATTGTCTTCGACCGAGGAGTGGTTGTTCGGCAGATTATGTGGCTGATCGCTGGAGGTGTTGTGGCTAGGGCACGGTGAGGAGTCGGATCTCGCATCATCTCCGACTGGTAGGTCTTCCCTCTCCTCCCCTCGTGCTGTTCACAGAGCGGTCTGCACCTCATTTCCACCGCCGTTCACCAAATCTTGGAAGGGATTGGTTGGATCCGACGCCACTAGGTCGGTCCAGATTCATCGATCGCCGGCATAAAGATGTCTTAGGTGATTCTTCTCCCTTTCTTTCTACATCGCCGGATTCCATTAAATTAGAGCTTGATTTGGTGGTCTTCGGTCGATTGACCTTCGGTTCCTTCTTCTTGCGTTGTTCACAGAATGATCCGTGTCTCCTCGGATTGGATTGGGTGATACCTTCTGGAGACAACCGATTGAGGTAAGCTTAGGTTGTTAATTAGGTTGTGTTGAGTTCTAATCTCATCTTGATCCGATTAATTCTAGGGAGGTTTGTATCCTGAGGATCTGTTCTGTGAATTGTTTGGTTCTGGCAGCACCCCAACCAGCAGCTCCTCCTTGGCTGCGGATCAAGAGCAGTGGTTGAATTAAGGTACATGTAGGGGTAGTTGATACTTGTTGTATTAGATATGATTTAGTTGTATGTGTAGGGATTTTTATCCATGTTAGTTGTAGATTTTGTGTTGATTGGAATATCATGATTAGATTTATTTGCTTAGAGTTAATCTAATGGAACGGATTAGGGTTAGGGTAATTAACCCTAGTCAACCGTTGGATTTATAATCTAATTGGTGATTAGGGATTAGGTAACTAACCCTAATCGACCATTAGATTTAAATTGGTAAGTTGTGATTGTGGTGATTAGGGTTTTGCCCTAATTTAGTTGGGGAAATTTATTTAGCTATTTCATTGGGATTTAGCTAAATAAAATATATATGTTGTTTGACACAGGATTCTGATTCGAGAGAGGCGTCTCGACGTTGACTTCGGATTTGGATTGACTGTACCTTCTATTTGAGGCGGGTACCCTCTGACTTATCTTTTGATAATGTCTTATGATATTTGTAGCTTATATATATTTACTAGTGGTAGATAGTAGATTATTCTGCCTCTTGGTCTTAGCTAGTTGATACCTATCACATGCTTCATCTGCTAGTTGCTTTACTTTAGGATTGGATACTGTTACCGCTTGCCATGTGTATATGTTCATAGAGATGTATATCTATAGTGCTCTACTCTATTGATTAGTTGCTGTACATGTGTGATACATGCTCTTGGATTCATGATACTTATATCCTTGTTATATGTGAGGTCTTTGGATTTATGCTGTTTTATATCATGGTTATATATATGCGTTTACCTTTTGGGCACACACATATATGGAGGAGGCTATGTTCAGGTATGACATACTGTAGCCGCATGCACCATATTGCATGATTGCATGCTGGGCGATTGACGACTCCATTATTGTTGAGCTCGTCGGCCGGCTACATGGACCCACACACAACGTGTTCACTTCATGGGTAGTGGCACAACACTCAGGGTGTGTAGGGTAGATTGCCCGGTAGTGCTCCGCTAGGACGCTCATGGGTAGCGTGACAGGAGTGTGGTAGCACACCGGGGTCCCTCCCCGTCACTGCGTACCGGGGGATGAGAGCGTTACGCTCCCTCACTATGTTTGAGGCAGGAGGATAGGTGTACTCCGACAGCATCCCGTCACTCATCAGGGGTAGTGACGGCAGAGTGCACGGTTGTCACAGCCCTACCCACTCGGTCTCACCATTGTGTGTGAGACGGCTGAGCATGGCAGTAGGGGTGACCAGGACATGTCATTTGCATCATATGCACAGATTGCATTATTTATGATTGATGCATTTTGGTGATTGCATATGATTGACATGCATACAGGTTATATGATTTTGCTCTGACTATTTTTATCTGTGTATGCTCACAGTCATTCGCCCGAGCCTCGCAGGTGAGTACAGTTTATTTCAGTTATGCATCTTCTTATTATTCTTGCTATAGACTGTACTTTATGCCTATTGTTGGTTATTACATCTTATTTCAGCTATGCATATTTGTTATACTGTTAGGAGACTGTGCCGTAGATTGTACTGTTAGGAAACTGTTCTATTGATCCTATGGTTTAGGAGACTGTACCTTAGGTTATTACTGGTGGATATATATTGTTGTACATGTCTATTGGTTTACCTGCTGAGTTCTTTGAACTCACCCCGTTGTTATTATTTTTCAGGTTGAGGCCGTCAGGAGAGATTCCAGTCGCTAGCCCCGTTATCGCGAGGATTTTCTTTGTTGGATTATATTTTGCTTTTGCATCTTATATACTTGTATTGTGGGTTTGTATTGTGGACTTTACATTGAACTTTCGGGTTTACTACTATTGTTTTCCACTGCAGATATTTTCATTACTTCGTGGATTTGGTTTTTCTTCGATGTAGTGGAGTAGGATGTGTACATATATTTTCGAGATTTTATATCGTCTTTCCTTATTAAACTGCGTGGATTGATTATATGTTGAATTATGTGGAATGTTGATATAAACTGCGTGGCTTGTTCTTTTGTATTGTATTATTCCGGCCGTGTGTGGCCGAGGTATGGAGATATATGTATACTGAGCTTCATATTGTCCGCCGTACAGGGGAGATGCTGCCGAAATTTCTTCGGACAGGGACTACCTGGGGCGTGACAGAATTTGCAAAAAAAAAAATAATAATAATAAAATGGAACCAAAAAAAAAAGAGATGACCAAGGTTTGAACCTTGGACCTTTTACTAGATACATGTATGCGATAATCATTAGACCAAGAGAAAGAATTGTTATAAAAGGAAGAGGCATAATAATTAAGAGTAAGGAAAGGCTCCCTTTATTGGTGAGAAAAGTTGGAGTTGCCTTCTTCCTCTCTAATGAAAAGAGGAGTTTTGCTTCCTCCCTTCATTATGGATGAGAAAAAGGAAAGGGAAGGTAAAATCCATGTTGTCTTCTTCCTCTCCTTTGAAATAAAAGGAGAAAGGAAAGAGAGAATTTCATTTTTTCTCCTCCTCTCCACCGAAACCTCTCCCTCCTCCACACCATTGTCGAACCAAGCAAGAGGGTTTCCTCTTTAGGAAGGCTCCACAAGCAAGGGTTCTTCTCCTAAGTAAATCAAACACAAGGATGTAAGTATCCCCTCACCTGTGGTACAAGTTGTTTACGAAATTTCCGTAAGGTTAGAATTCTTGAGGAAAAAAAAAGAAAAAGAAACCCATGCTCATGGATCTCATTATGTTATGATATGGACTTAGTTAGAGATTTATGTTGGATGTTGTTTAGAGCTTGATCTCTTTCTTTATATGTTTCGGCCATGAATATTCTAGGGCTTTAAGAAGCTTAAAACCTAATCTAACATGCTTATAGATTCCCTTATGATATGATAAGAACTTGGCTAGGTATTCATGTTTATATGTTGCTTGGAAATTTATTTTCCTTTCCTTGAAGGTTCGGCCGTGATAGATTTAGGGTTTCAAGAAGCTTAAAACCTAATCTAACATGCTTATAGATTCCCTTATGATATTATAAGAACTTGGCTAGGTATTCATGTTTGTATGTTGCTCGGAAATTTATTTTCCTTTCCTTGAAATTTCGGCCATGATAGATTTAGGGTTTCAAGAAGCTTAAAACCTAAACTAACATGCTTATAGATTCCCTTATGATATGATAAGAACTTGGCTAGGTATTCATGTTTGTATGTTGCTTGGAAATTTATTTTCCTTTCCTTGAAGTCTCGGCCATGATAGATTTTAGGGCTTCAAGAAGCTTAAACCCAATCTAACATGCTTATAGACTCCCTTATGATATGATATGAACTTGGCTAGATATTTATGTTGTATGTTGCTGAAAAAAGAATTTATTTCCTTCATTGTAAGGGTTCGGCCATGGATATATTCTAGGGTTCAAGGAGGTTAAATTTAAAGCCTAGCATGCACATGAATCTTCTCATGATATGATATGAATGTAACTCAATATTTATGCTTGTATGTTTGTTAGAGCTTGCTTTTCCCTTTCATGAACTTTCGGCCATGACTATATTCTAGGGTTCAAGGAAGTTTAAATTTAAACTTAGCAAGCTCATAGATTCCCTTATGATATGATATAAAGTTAGCTTGGTATTCTTAAGCTTGTATAGAACTTAGTTTCATGCTCTTAAAGGTTCGGCCCTAACTAAGTTAAAAGGCCTAGGAAGCTTAGAACCTAAACTACCTATGCTCATGACATTCTTTATAGTTATGATATGAAATTGATTTAAGGTTCACAAGCTTATATGTTGTTGTAACCTATAACCAAGCATGGTAACTTTCGGCCACTATATGGAACTAGGGTTAGAGACCCAATTATGATTTTGCTAGGTGTCTCACATACTATGGTATGAATTAGGAGATGCTAGTGGATGTTTTGCATGTATGATTATGTTTCCCTATGATGCATTATATGCCCATTTAAGTATGCTTATGAACCATGTACGATGACGACCCTTATGATGTATTTTATGCTTAAGTATGCATGCTTTTGGGTAAGACAAGTAATATGCTCATTTATGTATACTTATGAACCATGCATGAAATGATTCTTATGATGACTATGTGCCCAAGTATGTATGATTTCAAATATGTTGCATGCTCATTTATGTAAGCTTATGAACCAGGCATGAAAATGATTTTTATGATGGCTATGTGCCCAAGTATGCATGCCTTATGATATGATAAGAAAATGGCTAAGAGTTGCTTCCCTTAAGTTGGGATTAAGAGCACTCTTCATGGTAAGACAAGAGCATGACATTTATAATGATATGATATGACAGTTATGATGATATGATATGCACGACATGTATTTTACTTTGTATGGCTTGTACCAAGGGTGGGCTCCATAAGCGCCCCTAGGCCGACGGACTATGAACGGGTCTAGTAAAAAGGGATGGGCTCCTTAGTACGCCTATAGGCCGACGGACTATGAACGGGTCTAGATCCCTAGTAGATTCGGGGCTAGCCACCCTGTCCTAGGGATTGCGCGTATTTATGTATGTATGTGGTACAAGCCGGACCCTCATGATGATGATATTATGTTTAAGTATTAAAAGATATGTTTAAAGACATCTTGCACCTGACATGGCATATGTTTTAAAAAAAAGGACATTCTGCATGATGCACCCATTCATGATATATGATATGTTTTTTTTTTATGAATTATATGACATGATGTTATGCTATGCTCTTATGACTTACAGGACATGATGTTATGGGATGTTTTTGATTCATATGACCTGATGATATGTTATGCTTCTATGATTCACATTACATGATGTCTTTATTTATGATATGTTAGAGTATGATGTTTCTTAATGATATGATATGATAGGAGGCTATGTTCACATGATATAATGTTAGATGATTATGTCTCCATTGTTATATGCTTATATGACTATGCTATGAAATACAGTTTTTGTGAGTAGGAAAGGATCTTACTGAGCCTGTGTGCTCATAGCTTACTTTCCTTGTACCACAGATAAAGGCAAGAAATGGATGGCCTAAGGGAGTTGCAGGAGAGGCAAGGAGATGAGTGTGGCAGTGGCTCGGCTAAGACAAATAAAGACCTGCTTATGTTATTTTGTTATGTTTGACATGAACCAAGTGTATTATGTTAATGTCCCGTATAACTTCATGATATTTCCGCTGCTTTACTTCACTAGAAAGAAATTTTAAATATGCATGTGTGTCCTGGAATAGTTAAGTAAGTAACCCCGTCCCTTGAGTAGCAGGGAGGGCGGGCGTTACAGCGGGGACTACCTGGGGCGTGATAGCGAATTTTGAGAAATATATAAAATCTTTTATCCTATAATTTTAAAGACAATTTTTGAAAATGATTTTGTAATTTAAGAATCCTAGTCTATTAAGCACATTCCTAATTTACGACGTAGAATACTAAACTCACTTTAAGGGAGGGGTTTAGTGAATATGTTAGCTAAATTAGACTTCGACTCAATGTATTTGAGTTCAATATCTCCTTTAGTGACATGATCCCTGATAAATTGATGCCTCATTTCAATGTGTTTGGTTCGTGAATGATGCACAAGGCTTTTTGTTAACTTAATTGAGCTAACATTATCAACTAATACTTTCACAATTGTAAATTTTAAATAAAAATATTTTAAGGTGTGCATCATCCATAATAATTGTGTCATACATTCTCCTATAGTTATATATTCTAACTCGGTAGTAGATAAGACAACATAGTGTTGTTTTCTACTAAACCTAACTTCTTAAATAAAGTCAGACTAACCAATTAAGTTTTAATTATTTATTATTTTTTAAAATTAAGTTTAAAGTTTAATTTAATTAATTAAGTGTCATAGTTTTAAAATAATTTTTAAAATGATTTTTAAAGTTTTTCTTTTAATGAATTTTAAAAATATTTTTTTAAAAAAATGATTTTTAAAGTTTTTAAAAGACTTTTTTTAAAATAATTTGAGAAAGAATTTTTAAAGGAATTTTTAAAATTATTTTTAAAAGAATTTTTTAAAAGGATTTTTAAAATAATTTTTAAAGTGATTTTTAAAATGATTTTTAAAGTTTTTAAAAGAATTTTTAAAGGAATTTTTAAAGTGATTTTTAAAATGATTTTTAAATTTTTTAAATGAATTTTTAAAGGAATTTTTAAAATTATTTTTAAAGTTTTTAAAATAATTTTTAAAGTGATTTTAAAAATGATTTTAAAAGTTTTTAAAAGAATTTTTAAAAGAATTTATAAAGTGATTGTTAAAATGATTTTTAAAGTTTTTTTATAATAAAATTTTAATGTTAAAATATTTTTTTAAAGAAATTTCTAAAGTAAAAATATTTTTTAAAATAAATTTTTAAAGTTAAAATATTTTTTTTAAATAAATTTTTAAATTTAAAATAATTTTTCTTAAAATAAATTTTTAAAGTTAAAATATTTTTTAAAAAATTATTTTTTAAATTTAAAATATTTTTTTAATAAATTTTTAAAGTTAAAATAAATTTTTTAAAATAATTTTTTTAAGTTAAAATAATATTTTTACTAAATATTTAAAGTTAAAATAATTTTTTCTTAAATAAATTTTTAAAGTTAAAATATTTTTTAAAATAAATTTTTAAAGTTAAAATATTGTTTTAGAAAAATAAGTTTTTAAAGTTAAAATAATTTTTTAAAATAAATTTAATTTAATTTAATTTAAATTTGGTCCTTAGTTATCTCACCCGATCTAAATTTTCAATCAGGCAATCCTACAATTATTGTGAGCTGAGTTAGATTCATTTTCAGAGTTTGGTTTAACTTTGTGTTACATTTAGGTTTAGCTTTGGGCTCAGCAAACATTCATTATTTGAATAAACTTCTGGGCTATGGTGAGTCACCTAGACATCATTAGAGTAACCATTCATTCGCGGTTTTCCAAATAGTCTCATCCACTGAACTTAGTACAAAATCTTGGTCTAACAAGTTAGCATCCGTAAGGGGTAGCTTCGGTTAGTTCCACTAAGCCAAATGCACAAGGTCGAAGTCATATCTTCCTAGACATGCATAAACAGAGTTTCCCTAACGTACTATCATTCAAAACTTCACCAGTACCGTAGTTCAAGTTAAACTTTTGCCCCTTTTTAAGTAGTCCTAATTACCCTGCCGGGTAGGTTAGTTTTGGAGGTGCCAGCTATTGTGGAGCCTCCCCTTGAATTATTGATCTGTAATTTTAAGTTTTAGTTTTGGATTTATGTCGATTACTTTTATAATTTAAATTGACTTGATGATAGTTTGATTTTGGGTAGGTTCTAAAATAGTTTGATTTTGGTTTAGTTGGTCTAGGTTTGTGTTTTAGCTTTTGATTTGGTTTATCTGATTTTACATAATGTATTTTATCTTTGGGTATATAATATTGGTTAATACCTACTTGCGTGGTTAAGCATGTTTTCGGAACCCAAGCTTTAGTTTGTTGTTTGTGTTGTGTTATTAGTGATATAAATAATTTATTTGAATTTGACTTGTATCCAAGTCCAGATTTATTGTAAATAGTCTTTTGACTATTTAAGATAAGATCTAAATTTTTATATCTAGTTATAAATTTTTCAAAAAACTCTTTTAGTCTTTTAATTTCCTCTTTTAGTATTGAATTCCCCTCCTCAAATGTTGGAACTTGATTTGGATTTGACTTTTCAATTTGTTCCTTGAGTTGTTGGTTTTCCTCAAGAAGCATTTTATTTTGATTTTCTAGTTCAGTTAATTTTCTATTCAAACATGAAATAACCTTAAAAAACCTTTTTTTAAAATAAAAATTTACTTTATTAAGACCTTCGAAAATGAGTACGGACTCGTAGCTCGATTCGGGTTCGGACCAATCTTCTGATTTATCCTCCGATTCTTATTCGCGGGCCATCAACATGAGGTGTCTTTGGTGCTTCTGCTCTTCGGCTTCTGATTCCTCTGAAGATGAATTGTCCCAGGTCGCATTGAGTGTCTTCTTCTTGGTTGTCTTTGACTTGTCTTTCTTCAATTTTGGGAACTCATTCTTGTAGTGACCCTTCTTATTACATTCGAAATAGGTCACGTTTCTTGGTTCAGTTGTGGAGTTGATCTTCTACAGGTCTTTTCTGCTGAAGTTCTTCTTTCTCCTGGTGAACATCTTTTTTACCAAGTTCACTAGGTACTCTTCATCTTTTGAATCTTGGTCAGACTCATCTTCAGGTTCAGGCTTGGTCTTTTTCTTTTCCTTGGCGAAACCTGCAAACAAAGGGATACCTTTCTTGGTTATAGCGTTAGTTTGCTCATGTAGCTCAAGTTCACAAAACAGTTCATCTAACTTTAATTTAGAAAGGTTCTTCGAAATCTTTTAGGCATCCATGATGGATGCCCACAATGCATTTCAAGGAAACACGTTTAGAGCGTACCTGATTAAATCACAGTTAGCCATTTAGTGACCGATAGCGTAAAGTCCGTTGAGAATGTCTTTGATCCTCACGTGGAGCTGACTTGCAGTTTCTCCTTCCTACATTTTAATATTAAATAATTTATTTAAAAGAAGGTCTCGTTTGGTTACCTTGGCGTCGTTGGTTCCCTCGTGTAGTTTGACAATCTTGTCCCATAGTTCTTTTGCGTTTTGGTGTGGTCCCACTCGATTCAGTTCTTCCTTGCTCAACCCACATTACAGTGTGTTGAACGCTTTGAAATCTGTCTGGGTTTTCTTCTTCATGTCCGGATTCCACTATTTTAGGTCCAATGGATTTCCGGAGTTGTCGATAGGCACCTTGTAGCCATGAGTGACGCTGAACTACTGGTTGAAGTGGGTCTTTAAGTAGACCTCCATTCATTTCTTCCAGTAGGGGAAGTCGTCATGGTTGAACAGAGGGGGGCAAACTGTGCTAAAACCTTCGTGTTGAGACATTGATCTTGCACACAGGGAAACAAGGAAAAAGATCCCAAGACTTAGTCTTGGATTAGTAGTGCGGGATTAAATAAAAAATCTAAAACTGAATTGGTGTTGCATCAGTTTTAACTTAATTGCTATGGAAAAAATTTTCCAAAAAGATAATGATACCAGTTTGGATTATATTGTAAAACTTAAAATTGAAAAAAAAAAAAGGAAAAAGAATTTCACCTCCTTTATCTGATTGGTGGTTGCACCAAATCAAAGAGGTACCTGCTCTGATACCACTTGTTGGATCATGGAAATCGCTAGAAGGGGATGAATTATCACGCCCCCAAAGGAGTCCCTATCGAAAAATTTCGACAGCATCTCCCCTGTACCGGTGACAATCTAAAACATGCATACATACAAAATATATCAGCCACATGCGACTGGAATATATACACAACCACCCAGTTTATATTCATTCCACTCGGCTGGAACATAATAAAATACAACGACGCAGTTATATATATACAATGAACAACCCACTCGACTGCATTAAAACCAACACAGCGGAAAAACGATAACGGAAAGTCCAATACAACACAAATCAACACACTGCTAGCTGGCTAGGCTTTATAAAACAACCACAATAACTAATACAACAACACACCAAATACAGCAAATACCAAACACAAATAAAATATATATCAAAAACCCGAAACGGTCTTCGGATGTGACGTAGAACCTGGCAGACAGGATACTCCGAGCGACACTCCAACCATCTACCTGAAAACATAAAGACATATATGCGGTGGTGAGTATAGGTAATTCAACGGGTAATAGACAGGATAGTGCATGGTCTATTAATAAATATGGAGATCAAAGTATACAGTCTCAGTAGAGAATATAGACCATGATCATACTAACATATCCAATAAACACAACTACCAGTACCAGTCTATCTCACATCCTATAACTATCATAACTGACGTACAAAAATAGCACATACTACAACTGATAAAATGATAAACACATACCCAATCTGGAAACGACACCTGGTACAATGATCAGTAAACTCACCGGATCTGCAACAAACCCACTCATGACACCTGTGCATTATAAATACAACTTCATATACATGTAAAATAAATAACATGTATGCAGCATGGCAATCATATGCAGCAAGCATATCTCAAACAAGTGCAACAACCACAATCGCATGCATCTAATAACTACTAGGCATGTATGTAAAATTATCTCCAAAGATGCACCGTGCATCATATGCAAAAATGCCTATGCATGCTCCAAGCTCACCCCCGCCACCTCTCTAGACACCATGACCCCTGTATGGCCAAGAGGCTTAGGTCCGTGACAAACCGTACTAGCCTCCAGTATATGCACCGCTATAGGCAGCTGAAGCGGACGGTCAGCTAAGTAGTTATCTAACTACATAGCTAAGAGTCGCTGACCACTCACATATCTAGCCCTTTGACTACTGTACCCTCAAGACTCACTACTCCAGAGTGATCGAGGCTGACAGAACACTGAGCAGTCGAGTAAGCGTGACAGGACTAGCTCCACTCCTAGCTACCACTCTCCATTAGTGGCAGAATGGACAGCTATAAAAGACTGACAACCCTCTCAACCACAAGGGAGACGATAGTCGTCAGTATGCAATGAATGATGAACATGATATATATACATAATCATGATACGGACACCGTCATCATCCATGCAAACTCTAAATCTACCTAAGTATCTCACAACATGAGTGTAATCGTCATGATACATCCACATATCCCACCAAACACATATACACAACTACACATGTATAATCAACCAAGAATCTTCAATAATCCCCCTAGACACATGTACACTGAACGTAGGTACAATCAACATGTATCCTCCAGTAGAACACATCAGACATGTATATATACCACCAATATACAATCAACACAACTCCTCCAATCATCACACCAGACCATGTATACATGAAATACAAATAGACAATCATCATATGAACACCACCAACGAAGTATCCCCTACCATACATACTCTGCATGTAAAAATATCACAGAGTATAGATAATCCGAAGTGTAGACTCTATAAGAATTAATTAGACAAGGGTCAAGCATAAGTATCAAGCAGGAAAGCAACAACCGAACACGATATAAGGTAAATCAGCCTAAACCATCACATAATAACCATGCACTAAGCTCAATAAAAATCTACATAGAGCCAAGGAAGAAATACCCGCCTTGATACATAGATCATGTCCAGAAAATCCTACGTCGAGACGCTCATCTCGAATCCAAGACCTGCGATCACATAATGTATTTAGCTAATTACTTATACAGTAAATAACTAAATAAACACCCCAATCAAATTAGGGAAAAACCCTAATCGAAATAATTTACCTAATTCCTTAATCTAACTCCTTCTAGATCCAAACATAATCCACAATCTATTAATCAATCCAAAACTCATTAATCAACACATCTTAAATCCAACTCACATAATTCATCATAAATCAAACACTAATCCAAACTCATCATAAATCCTTTTTAAATCCACTAA
Organism: Zingiber officinale; assembly: GCF_018446385.1. NCBI lineage: Eukaryota > Viridiplantae > Streptophyta > Magnoliopsida > Zingiberales > Zingiberaceae > Zingiber > Zingiber officinale. The sequence continues at coordinate 38,754,302 of NC_056005.1, read as the reverse complement.
TCAATCCAATATAACTTTATTAATTCCCACAATCCATTAAACCATCTACTAGACATCATGAATCAATCTTACAACATTCATCCACCCTAAATAATCCATCATTTAATCCATGACTTAGCAAAATTAAACACTCATCAACCAAACTACATATATTACAACCTTAAATGAAATCTGATACATGCCATATTAACCCAATACCATCATCAACACTCCACCAATTCATCACCGAAATGCAAACTGACCTCCAAACACATAATAAATCTATCCTCTGCCCACAATTAACACCTCCAATTCCATAATGAAATCAATCCAATGCAACTAAACAAACCATGAATTTATTTCAATATTAACCCAAATTAATATACATCTTACCCCAAATCAGATTATGCAGCAACTTCCCCTCCAAATGCAATTGTGAGGAACAAGGGCTGCTGACCGCTACTGGAATTGGTGACCTATCCAGTGGTGAACCCGAGCAGCAACCCTCCACAGCTTCAAAAAGTGGAGAGGGCAGTGATCGGCAACAGGAAATGTCCAGAATACACTGATCTGATCCTCCCTCTAATCTAGAACAGGAAGATCATCACAAAGGAACCCAATTAGGCAAAATCTTTGAAGCTTGCCTACCTTGATCGATTGCCTCAAGATGGTGTCGTCTGATCCAATCCAGCAGGTGTGGAGTTGCAGGTCAAACTCCAGCGAATAGATAGAGGAGAAGAACTGAGAGAGCTCAATCCACCGAGAGAGATGCGAATCAACTCCCCCTCCCCTTGCCGCGCCCGAGGCCAGCATGAGACAGAAGTACCCAGAATTGTTTTAAGATCAGGGACGAACTGTTTATAAGGTATGGGGTATTGTAAAGCCCGGGAAAAATTCCCGAATTTATTTTAGAATTTTTCTATGATTTTTGTGGAATTTTTAGATATTTTTCCGGAATTTTCCGAGTAGCTGAAGTGGCAAAAATAATTGGAACCGTAAAATAGCTTAGGCGGGAATCGAACCCGAGACCTATGGTTTACGGATAAGTTTAGTAACTGGTGAACCCAACAGGGCCGTGCTGAAAGAAAGGAGAACCAAATATATTTATATTAGAGTTGGGTTCATTAAACCACTTAATATAAATAATAAACTTAAGATGGAGTTGGGTTATTTTATTTTGGTTCGGCAACTTTCCCTCACCCTAACCTCACCGACGCCACCTCTCCCTCTCCTCCTTCTCTCGGCGCCACAACAAGGGAAAGCCTAGGGTTCTTTCTCTAGGGCCCCAAGGACACTTTTCGGCGACGACTCCAACACGAAAGAGGTTCGTCTCCGCGAGAGGAACGCGAAGACGTGAGCGGATCGTCGAGAAGGTCATCTCCACCGGAATTCTAGCGAATAGAATCGTATGAAATTACGAACAAGAGGTAAGAAACCCCTCACCTGCAGTATAATTGCTCTCGCTTGTTAGTTTTGGCGTTAGTTCAGTAGTTCTACAGTTTTCAGTTTTAGGGTGTGCTTATAGTGCACACCAAGCATTCGGTAGAATGCCCAGTTCAGAAGGATGCACCAGTAGGCGTCCTAACAGCATGTAAAATGTATTAGAAACATTTTATTCAGCTTATTACCAGTTATTACAGCTATATGGATCAGATATCCATTGGGTGGGCTCCCACAGTAGCCTCTAGGTTCAGATAACCTAGCTCTAGGTTCAGATAACCTAGAACAACAAAGTAAAATAAAACAGTATTCAGTATTTTACTTTTATTCAGTTGGCACTGTACTTGGATCAGATATCCATGGGCTGGACTCCCACAGTCGTCCCTAGGTTCAGATAACCTAGTAACCCTGCTGGATTCGGAACTTGCAATCCCGGGTCTCGTAGGGATGCGCGCACAGTAAGTACAGTTGCCAGGGCCCAACAGCATGTTTAGTATTTTCATCTATTATATGTATAGTTTTCAAATTTGAAACTAGTGATGAGAACACTAATTTAGCTTTCAGTTCAGTTCAGGTTCAGTTTACATGATTTGAGTTCATGTACAGATTTAGATATATGCATGACTAGTTCAGTTTCATACTCTGTTTATAAGTATGCCATGTTCAGTTTAAAGCATGTTCAATTTATATGCTATACATGTTTCAGTTCCAGTTTATGCTTTTATATGCCATGCCATGTTCCCATGCTCAGTTCAGTTTTCAAATAGCATGTTTTAAAAACATAATCGCATCGTTGCATGTTTTTGTGAGGTAGATGGTTTCTTACTAAGCTTAAAGCTTACAGATACTATTTTCCTTATACTGCAGATACAGGAAAAAGGAAAATGGATTAGCAGTGGAGGCTGGAGGTCAATGCAGATGAGGATGTGTGTGGAAGGAACTGGAATAAAAGACCCTCTGGGATTTAGCATTTACCTTAGCACTTTTCAGTTATTTGGTTTAGTTTCATGTTTTAAGCAATTAGAACTTTTAGAAATTCATACCTTCATGCACTTTAAGTTGTTAGAATGCCGTGAACCAGTAAACCTTGCTTTAGCTTAAGTTTAGAATTGTTACTACATGTTGCTAGAATGTTTATTATGCATTAGATAGTAGTAGTGTGAGGTTTTGGCACGAATCAGTGCTGGAAATCAGGGATTCTGATTTCGTTTCAGATTATCAGAACCTGGATCGGTCAGCAGACCGATCCAGTGCCATTCCTTCTCCTGGATCGGTCAGCCGACCGATCCAGATGGATACAGTAGCCTACTGTATCTCCCTGGATCGGTCAGCCGACCGTTCCATCCGCGAACAGAGAGTTCGGGACGAAATCAGCGGTCACTGATCGGTCAGCCGACCGATCAGTGAGCAGCTGGATCGGTCGGCAGACCGATCCAGCCAGCGTTCCTGTGCGCGATCAGGGAGCCACTGATCGGTCCGCCGACCGATCAGTGAGCAGCTGGATCGGTCGGCAGACCGATCCAGCCAGTGTTCGCGTGGGTGTCAGTGGATCGTTCCACGGACCGATCCAAAGCTCCAGTTTCACCTCCTCAGTATAGCTATGAATATCTAGAAGGTAGTTGGATATGAAATCTCACTCTCACAGAGTTAACAGAGGCAACTGCAATAGTTTAGTAAAATTTTATTTTACCCAGTCTTCCGCACAGTACAGCACAGTAGTTTCAATGTAGCGATCCGGCTCACAGCTTAGTACCCAGGAGTTGGGGCGTTACAGAGTGGTATCAGAGCAAGTTCCTCACTTCCTACACACACATCAGCATTGTACCTGCAGCTTCCAAGTAAGAACATCTTTCACTCAGTTTTGTTTTCAGCTTTCATATCAGTTATATGTGCTTCATGTTTGCTCTCATATTGGTAGTTAATTAATTCATGTTTACAGTAATAGTATTTAACATGTTACCAGTAGTTAACTATAACATGATAGTCTAGTTATATATATGTGTTCTCTGCTATTTAGAAAATGGTACGAGGACGTCCAGCTAAGAAAGCATCAGCGGCTGAGCCCTAGCATGAGGCAGGCAGTTTAGTACCTCCCCCAGACCTTACAGCACTAGTGGCTCAGCTACAACAGCAGTTAGCTGAACAGCAGCAGGAGATAGCCTCCTTAAAGGCTAACCAGCAGACTACTCCCCCAGTCACTCCAGTACCGAATCTCACGACTCCAGTTATCACAGAGGTTGTACCGCTCGACTGCAGTACCCCAGAGTCGAGTGGGCTAAGAGAGAAGCCTACCTTATCCAAAGGCGAGAATTAAGCCCGAGAACTTCTCAGGAGCGAACCATGGAATGCTCAAGCATGGTTTAAAACACCGGAAAGCACGATGGAGCTTCTAGGCGCCGAGCACGAAAGGTGAAGTGTGCCTCGCTTAACAGTGAGACGCGCATGTGGTGGAGCGGATTAAATCGAAGCGGCCAGTAATCGATGACATGGGCCAATTTCGAGAAATAATTCTTCGAGGAATTCTTTCACATGCAAGTCACGAACTAACACTATGACGAGTTTACAGAGTTTCGTATCAGTTCAAGAGGCCGTGAAGAAATTCAAGTTGGCCTGCCGTGTCCGAACTAGTCACCGTAGAAGGAACGGCACGGTTGATGCAAGATGCTCGCACGAGATCGCAATGAATGTGGTCAGCGCTCATAGGCCACAAACCACGGAGGAGCTAGTGAGTAGTGCTCGAGCACTATCAGCACAGCATCACCCAGCAGAAGCAGGTTTTCACAGAGCCCAATGGACAAGCGGGCTCAGGTACTCAGCAGAAACAACAGGGACATAGCTCCAACTGGAAGGGGAAACGTAAGGCAAGCAGTGACCCAAAAGGAGGACCAGCTAGAAAACATTCCAGACATCCCAAGTGTGCTACTTGTGGGAAACATTATCCAGGAGTTTGCCGCAAGGGTACGCGAGGTTGTTTTGAATGTGGACAGGAAGGGCACATGGCTAAGCAGTGCCCGAACAAGAACAGTCTTCCTCAGCCTCAGCCGATACAGTATGGAGATTAGCCAGCACAGCTACACCAGATGTATGCTGCCTTAGATGGTCCACAGATCAGTCAGGGCAGATTAGAAGCCCCCACAGCTAACAAGAATGCCAGGATTTTCTCACTGACCAGAGAGGACGTAGCAAATGCCTCGACAGTTGTCACAGGTCAGATCAGTATTTTATAGCATAATGCAACTGTCTTATTCGATACTGGGGCAACCCACTCTTATGTATCCAGGGCGTTTGCCGAGAAATTAGCAACACCTCCAGAGGTACTCAATAGTCAGTTTCTGACAACACTACCCTCAGGAGACATTATGACATCTACACACTGGCTCAGAGCAGTGCCAGTCATTATAACAGACGGAGAACTTTTTGGTGATCTGATAGTGCTAGAAATGACTGACTACGATGTCATCTTTGGAATGGATTTTCTGATCAGATACGGCGCTTCTATAGAGTGCCGTAAACAAAAGGTCATATTCTAACCTGAAGAAGGAGTACAGTTTGAGTACATAGGAAAACCAAAGAGAAAAGCCAGGAAGTTTCTCTCAGCGTTGAAAGCACAGCAGCTATTGGATTCAGGATGCATGGGATTTTTAGCAAATGTAGTCAACACCAGCCAGGACAAGAACCAACAGCTATCAGAGGTTCGAGTCGTTTGTGATTACCCAGCAGTTTTCCCTGAAGAGCTACCAGGCTTAGCACCAGACAGGGAGATTGAATTTGAGATAGAGCTCATTCCCGGCACAAATCCAATTTCCAAGGCACCGTACCACATGGCTCCAGCTGAACTGAAGGAACTTCAGGAGCAATTGCAGGAGCTTCTTGACAAGGGTTTCATACGCCCTAGTCACTCACCATGGGGAGCACCTGTGTTGTTCGTGAAGAAGAAGGATGGAAGCATGCGCCTATGCATAGACTACCGTGCCTTGAACCAGGTCACAATTAAAAATAGGTACCCTCTCCCCAGGATAGATGACCTGTTTGATCAGCTAAAGGGAGCCACAGTGTTCTCTAAAATTGACCTCAGATCAGGATATCACCAGGTTAGAGTCAAGAAAGGTGATATACCTAAAACAGCTTTCAGGACCAGATACGGACATTATGAGTTTGTAGTCATGCCTTTGGCGTGACAAATGCTCCAGCTACTTTCATGGACCTCATGAACAGAGTATTCAGAGAATACTTAGACAAGTTTGTCATCGTGTTCATCGATGACATTCTTATCTATTCAGCACTCAGGAGGACCATGCAGCATCCAAGACGCTTTGCAGATCCTTCGAACAGCTTGTACGCAAATTCATGAAATGTGAATTTTGGCTAGACCGGTAGCCTTTTAGGCCACATCATCTCCAAGGATGGTGTTATGGTAGATCCCAAAGAAGATAGAAGCGAAGAATCGAAGAGACCCGGAACGCCAAGGAAATCAAGCTCGGGATTAGCGTGCTACTACAGAAATTCAGAGATGACTTCTCCAGATAGCCTCCCACCGCGCTCTCACCGAAGAACAAGAAATTTCAAGGATGAGGATGCATGAGAACAACTTTAGCGAACTAAAACGAGATTGACCAGGTTCTATTTTAGCTATACGAAAACACGACGGCTTTGACATCTACAAAGGACGCCTAAATTGGGATTAGGAGCGACTGATGCAAAGAGGCAAGGTGATCGCCATGCCTCCGCACAACTCAAGGATTATGAGAGGAACTATCCTACTCACGACCTTGAGCTTGCAGCAGTAGTGTTCGCTCTCAAGATTTGGAGACATTATTTGTATGGAGCTCAGTGCAGAGTGTATACAGATCATCAAAGTCTGAAGTATTTCTTTACTCAGAAGGATCTGAATATGCGACAGCGCAGATGGTTAGAGCTGGTCAAGGATTATGACATAGATATCCTCTACCATCCAGGGAAAACTAATAAGGTAGCAGACGCACTCAGCAGGAAGTCCAGTGCTACCTTATTATCTTTAACAGCTATGTCACCACCCCTAAGGAAGGAGATTACAGCTTTTAGTCTCGAGCTTATAGTCGGGCAGCTTTCCACTATGTCCTTAGCATCTACCTTGCTTGATGATATCCAGACAGCTCAGGAGCAGGATCCTGAAATCCAGAAAATCAAGCAAGGGTTAGCAGAGGCAGAAAGTGGAGAGTTCAGAGTGTCTGCCAGTGGGGTAGTGTACTGTGGTGACAGACTTTGTGTTCCAAATCAGGAGGAACTACGAAAACAGATTCTAGACGAGGCTCACAGGACTCCCTATGCGATGCATCCTGGTTCCACCAAAATGTATTAGGATCTAAAGAAACGATTTTGGTGGCCTGGGATGAAGTGAGATATCGCTAGATACGTCAAGATCCGCCTAACTCGCCGAGGGTTAAGGCGTAACATCGACGACTGTGAGGAGTTCGCGCAGATCCAGTTCCGTAATGGAAGTGGAGGATATCTCTATGGACTTCATAGTGGGATTACCCAGAACCACGAATGATTTTGATGCCATCCGGGTAATAGTCGACGGGTTGACTAAATCAGTCCACTTTTAGCTATCGAATATCCTATTCCATGGAGTAGCTAGCTCGGTTGTATCTCAAGGAGATTGTCAGTCGCATGGAGTCCCACGAACCATTATATCGCACAGAGACAGAGATTTACATCACACTTCCGGAAGTGTGTACAATCAACTATGGGCACCCGGTTAAAATTCAGCACAGCCTTCCATCCTCAGACAGACGGAGCGAGTAAATCAGGTACTCGAAGATATGCTCCGGCTTGTGCCCTAGATTTCAAGGAAGTTGGTGCAAATATCCGAGTTTAGCGAATTTGCATACAACAACTATCGAGCCACTATTAAGATGGCACCTTATGAGGCACCCTGGGCGGAGGTGAGATCACCAATCACCGGTATGAGAGTGGTGAAGATGAACCAGAGCTTGCATGACGATCTAGTAGCGAGATACCACAAAATGCATACCAGATTCGCCAGAGGATAGAGAGCAGACACATAGCCGTAAGAGCTATGCTTGATACGACTGCTGACCCTAGAGTTTTCGATGGGGATACATGCCTCGAGTAGCTCCCATGAAGGGAGTCATGCTTTGGGAAGAAGGGCAAGCTAGGTCCCGGATATGTGGGACCATACCTTATCACGAAGAGAGTGGGCAAGGTAGCATATGAGCTAGAGCTACCTCGTGAGATGTCGTCCACAACGATTTCATGTCTCCATGTCAAGAAGCATATCCCGACGCCACCTGTGATTGAGCCCCAGGTTAGTGCAGTCCGTGATGATCTCATGATGCCATGGCCTATTCGGATAATAGACCGAGCAGTAAAGAAATTACGGAACAAGGAAGTGCCATTAGTCAAAGTCGGTTGGCAAAATCACACAGCAGCAGAGGTGACTTGGGAGACAAAGGCCAAGACAGAAGTATCCACAATTGTTTTAAGTTCGGGACGAACTTTTATAAGGTATGGGGATTGTAAGACCAAAATTCAATTTATTTTAGAATTTTTCTATGATTTTTGGAATTTTAGATATTTTTCCGGAATTTTCCGAGTAGCGGAAGTAGCAAAATAATTGGAACCGTAAATTAAGTAGGAATCGAACCCGAGACCTATGGTTTACGGATAAGTTTAGTAACCGGTGAACCCAGCAGGGTCGTGCTGAAAGAAAGGAGAACCAAATATATTTATATTAGAGTTGGGTTCATTAAACCACTTAATATAAATAATAAACTTAAGATGGAGTTGGGTTATTTTATTTTGGTTTGGCAACTTTCCCTCACCCTAACCTCACCGATGCCACCTCTCCCTCTCCTCCTTCTCTCGGCGCCACAACAAGGGAAAGCCTAGGGTTCTTTCTCTAGGGCCCCAAGGACACTTTCCGGTGACGACTCCAACACGAAAGAGGTTCGTCTCCGCGAGAGGAACGCGAAGACGTGAGCGGATCGTCGAGAAGGTCATCTCCACCGGAATTCTAGCGAATAGAATCGTAAGAAATTATGAACAAGAGGTAAGAAACCCCTCACCTGCAGTATAATTGCTCTCGCTTGTTAGTTTTGGCGTTAGTTCAGTAGTTCTACAGTTTTCAGTTTTAGGGTGTGCTTATAGTGCACACCAAGCATTCGGTAGAATGCCCAGTTCAGAAGGATGCACCAGTAGGCGTCCTAACAGCATGTAAAATGTATTAGAAACATTTTATTTAGCTTATTACCAATTATTACAGCTATATGGATCAGATATCCATTTGGTGAGCTCCCACAGTAGCCTCTAGGTTCAGATAACCTAGCTCTAGGTTCCGATAACCTAGAACAGCAAAGTAAAATAAAACAGTATTCAGTATTTTACTTTTATTCAGTTGGCACTGTACTTGGATCAGATATCCATGGGCTGGACTCCCACAGTCGTCCCTAGGTTCAGATAACCTAGTAACCCTGCTTGATTCGAAACTTGCAATCCCGGGTCTCGTAGGGATGCGCGCACAGTAAGTACAGTTGCCAGGGCCCAACAGCATGTTTAGTATTTTCATCTATTATATGTATAGTTTTCAAATTTGAAACTAGTGATGAGAACACTAATTTAGCTTTCAGTTCAGTTCTGGTTCAGTTTACATGATTTGAGTTCATGTACAGATTTAGATATATGCATGACTAGTTCAGTTTCATACTCAATTTATCAGTGTGCCATGTTCAGTTTAAAGCATGTTCAATTTATATGCTATACATGTTTCAGTTCCAGTTTATGCCTTTATATGCCATGCTCAGTTCAGTTTTCAAACAGCATGTTTTAAAAACATAATCGCATCGTTGCATGTTTTTGTGAGGTAGATGGTTTCTTACTAAGCTTAAAGCTTACAGATACTATTTTCCTTATACTGCAGATACAGGAAAAAGGAAAATGGATTAGTAGTGGAGGCTGAAGGTCAATGCAGATGAGGATGTGTGTGGAAGGAACTGGAATAAAAGACCCTCTGGGATTTAGCATTTACCTTAGCACTTTTCAGTTATTTGGTTTAGTTTCATGTTTTAAGCAATTAGAACTTTTAGAAATTCATACCTTCATGCACTTTAAGTTGTTAGAATGCCGTGAACCAGTAAACCTTGCTTTAGCTAAAGTTTAGAATTGTTACTACATGTTGCTAGAATGTTTATTATGCATTAGATAGTAGTAGTGTGAGGTTTTGGCACGAATCAGTGCTGGAAATCAGGGATTCTGATTTCGTTTCAGATTATAAGAACCTGGATCGGTCAGCAGACCGATCCAGTGTCATTCCTTCTCCTGGATCGGTCAGCCGACCGATCCAGATGGATACAGTAGCCTACTGTATCTCCCTGGATCGGTCAGCTGACTGTTCCATCCGCGAACAGAGAGTTCGGGATGAAATCAGCGGTCACTGATCGGTCAGCCGACTGATCAGTGAGCAGCTGGATCGGTCGGCAGACCGATCCAGCCAGCGTTCCTGTGCGCGATCAAGGAGCCACTGATCGGTCCGTCGACCGATCAGTGAGCAGCTGGATCGGTCGGCAGACCGATCCAGCCAGTGTTCGCGTGGGTATCAGTGGATCGTTCCACGGACCGATCCAAAGCTCCATTTTCACCTCCTCAGTATAGCTATGAATATCTAGAAGGTAGTTGGATATGAAATCTCACTCTCACGGAGTTAACAGAGGCAACTACAATAGTTTAGTAAAATTTTATTTTACCCAGTCTTCCGCACAGTACAGCACAGTAGTTTCAATAGTTAATGTAGCGATCCGGCTCACAGCTTAGTACCCAGGAGTTGGGGCGTTACACCCTTCAAGCTCCAGCAACACTTCCTCGGTGACTCGGCGAGGACGTGATCGTAGTGGAGGAAGTCGTTCTCCATCGACGTCGGGCGTTCACGCGAGAGAGAAAGAGTTTTCCACCGAATCGGGGAGGAGAAGATCAGAAAGAAGTTCAACGACAACCAAGTGGCTCTTGGGTGGAACTCAAACGCCGGTGACGATGAACTGATGGCGCGGGTGGTGTCGTCCACAGCGTCGAAATGGGGAGGATACGGGATCGGGGGAGAGGAGATAAAGAATCGGGGATTAAGGAATTAAAACCTATGTTTAAGTTAATTAAACCTTAAGTTAAATCCTAAATCAAATCCCATTTAAATGGGTATTCCAAATAGGCCTTAACTGCACCTCGAATCCATCCCCTCTAAACGGGTCATACGGACTCCGTTAAATCTCAAAAAATTTCTAAACATTCTGAAAAAATCCAATAAAGCTATTTCTCCAATAACCTTATTATATAATTTTTGCAGTATCTTACATGAATAGCGATCAAAAATTCGTTATCGAATTACAGTAAGCAGCAGAAAAATTACAAAACACAATGCTAACACGAATCAGTTTTACTTGGTTCAGAGCCTTCGTCGACTCCTACTCCAAGGCACACACTCATCGAGTGCTTTCGTTGGGAAATTCACTAGCAGTTCGAAAAGTGTTTACAAATCAAAGTATAAGAATTCGTTTAGAAATAAAAAAAATATCGACAACAATTAAAAATAACTTGAGCCGCAAGTTGTCAGAGAAGCGTCGTCGCGTCGTAGGAGCATAGCGTAATAGAGCAGTCGTAGGAAGCAGTTATTGTATTTCAGCTCTGGAGGTAGGCTCCTTATATAGGAGTACTCGGGGCGCCCGGATCCCTTCCAAACACCCGGACCGTGATGTTAGCTCAGCCAATCAGTGTGCCCCACGTTGCGACGAGATAAGTTTTTGCCTTCCGAGCACCGGAACCAGTTCCGAGCGCCTGGACCAACTCCGGGCGCCCAGATCCCTTCCGGCGGCCCGAACCATCATTTTCCAAAAATTTCTTTTCCTGTAAGAAAATGTTAGTTCGAGGTAAAATAAAGATTAAACTACCCTGCAAAACAAAAGTTAGCATAAATATAATAAAACAGGGCAATAATTAGATTCTATCTCACCGGGGCTAGAATCTAGTCACGATCTAAACTTAGATTCTCGAAATGGTTCTAAGTTGGATCGACGCCTAAGTTCCATAACTGAGAACTAGTAACTTACCTTAACCTACATGCCAGACGTCCGGTCAGCCTGTCAACCCATCTGGACTTCGTGCTAGCTATTTAGTCAGCTAGCTGGGCTTCTCCTACACACTTAGTCAAAGCGTTAGATCACAGCGAAACTAACTTAACCTACTTTGTCATTCATCAAAACCTGAGTTAGATCGTCAGTGCTAACCACACCAATAGTTACGTTCCATATAGAAGGATAGTTATCTTAGATACTCAACTCCAAACAAGTATCTTAAGGTCATGCCGAGCCATATCGAAACATACACTCAGAGGAGGTAACAATCTATGTATCTATCTAATGAATATTCAGGTTTATGCTCAGATTTGGATACATAGCAATGTATCTAATACAGAAATAAGATCTATGTATACAAAAAAGTAATATAGATAGACAAATTAATTTTCATAAAGAAAGTCTTCATACAAGAATTTCATCAAATAGAACAAGTGCATATAAGCTTCATCAAACTAGGAAATTGGCAATTCATAGAGTTTACATCATCCACACATTAGAATTACATTCTACATCCTAGAACAATAGAAATCTACTCCATAATAGCTAGAAATGCAATCTAAAGACTCAAATACATAGAAATCCAAGAGTAGGGAGAGGAAATATTATTCTTTGACGTCGAGTGAAGCCTTGGATGCAAATCATGGTGTGCCGACGAGGATGGAGTAGCAAAACAGCCTCAGATAATCTAGATGACGCCTCCAGATGCAAGGGGAGAGAGCCGACGGGCTTGGTGCGTCCGAGGGACGAGGTGACCGCGGAAGAGTACACCGGTGGACGAGAAGAACGTGCGCGGCGTTCGAGGGACAAGAAACCGGGAAGGAAGGCTGCTCGAGGAGAAGGTCGGAACTTGGGTTCGGGTGAGCCCTATTCCGGATGGCCGAGATCACCCAAGCTAGTGGAGCCGGAGTGAACAAGACCCGGACCGAGACGAGCTGAACCGGAGGCGAAAAAGTCAACGTTGTTGACTTCGGGCTCCGGGGCGCCCGGAGCCCTCCGGGGCGCCCGGAACCCTTCCGGGCGCCCGGACCTGGATTTTGACCAGGATCACGTCCAACGCGATCTAATCGTTGGGGATAGAATTTTATCCCCCCCAGGACGCCCGGAACTCCTTTTAGGCGCCCGAACCAGTACTATAAATAGAGTACTGGTCTGCACATTCAGAATAACTCACTTGTAATCAATTCTTTCTGTGCTTTCAGTTGTGTTCTTTTCATTTGTGCTGTCAACGTTGTAAAGAGGCTTCTCCGCCCAGAGGAGATCATAGTGCGCTTACTTTCCTTGGATTAGCAATCCTCTGATTGCAAACCAAGTAAATCTCTGGTGTATGATTTCTTTACTTAGTCTCTACTTTTTATTACAAGTGTTTATGATATAGTTGAAATCCGAGAAAGGTTCGAGTTTTATTTTGTAGGGCAATTCACCCCTCCCCTCTTGCCTGCCTCCAAAGGGACCAACAAGTGGTATCAGAGCAAGGCGCTTCAGGAGGACTAACCGCCGATCGAAGCAACAAGATGGCCGGACCAAGCATCGTCCCACCAAAATTTGAGGGGAACTTTTCAAACTGGAAGCGTCGTATGGAGGTATTCCTAAGAACTGATTTCGAAATTCGGTTTATAATGAAGTATGGTTTTTTAGCTCCGACGAATCAAGATGGAAAAGAAAAAGAAGAGAGCAATTGGACAAAAAAGGAGCAGAGTGAATCTGTAGCAAATAGCCGTGCAGAATATCACCTGCTGAGTGTGTTACCACCTCAAGAGGTCAACCGCATCGGAATCTATTCATCTGCTAAAGAACTCTGGGAGAATTTCCTGGAACTCCATGAAGGCACGTCTGAAGCAAAGCTCGCAAGAAGAGACATCCTCCGGAACAAGTTGATGAACATTCGTCTGGAAAAAGGTGAGAAGGTAGCCAATCTACACGCAAAGGTAAAAGAACTAATTACTGATCTCGAGAACCTCGGAGAAACGGTAACAAATCGGGACAGTATACGCTACGCACTCAACGCATTTCCCAGAACTCCGGAGTGGACATCAATCGTCGACGCCTACTATATTTCAAAAGACCTGGAGGTAAGTACTTTAGAAGAGTTGTTTTCTACTCTTGAGTTACATGAAACCAGGTGTGCAGCTACAACAAAAGACTCAAGTCAGATAATGGCGCTGAATGCAACCAAGAAGGATGAACCCGAGTCAGACTCCGAAGAAGACCAAGAAGCATATATGGTAAGAAATTTTAAAAAGTTTTTTAGAGCTAATAAATTTAAAGAAATGTAGAATAAAAAGAATCCAAGAAATAGAAAAGTGCGCTGCTACCAGTGTCAAAAGGAAGGACACTTAAGAGAGGATTGCCTAGAACTAAAGAAGGACAAAATAAAGACACCCAAGAAACACAAGAACCTAAAAGCCACTTGGGACGACACTTCCTCATCTGAGTCCGAGATTCAAGAATATGCGGGGATTGCACTGATGGCAAGCTACGAAGGACAAAATACATCAGAACCCAGCATCGATGAAGGGGGAGCGACCTCAGATGGAAGTAGCGAAGCAGGGGGAGATTCAGGCTTTAAGTCTGATATGGTAAGTGAGGTATGCCTCTTACCCCCTGATGAACTTTATTTTGGTATTAAGGCAATGGCTAAATCCATGTATAAATTAGAAAATAAAAATATCAAATTAGAAAATGAAATTCTAGAAACAAAAAGAATTTTGGCAAAATCATGTCTTATAGAGGATTTTGAAAAATTGAAAATTGAAAATAAAAATCTAAAAGAAGAAATAAAAATATTGAAAAAATCTAATGGTTCAAATATTTCTACTTTTAGAAATTATAGAGGTTTAAATTGGTATTATAGATTTCATCAAAGTCAAATTAGAAATATATCAAAAATCTATGTACCTAGGAAATACTTGGTTAATCCTGTAGGTAGGAACTTCTACTGGGTTCCAAAAACCTGTTTAATTTAAAATTAAAATCAGACTAAGCATTTTCAGCAAGGAAATTAAACAACTAATTTCTTTATGAGGCTTTGTCTAAGGAAGTGGTTGTTGCTCCAATAACCAAGAAGGCCTAGTGCCTCGCCACGACCTGGAAGCCAAGTATCGAAATGAAAAGTTTAATTGACTAACTGAAAAAGCATTAATTTAAATTACTTAATGCTTTAAAAGAGTTATTCAATTTGTGTTAGAAAATATTTAAAAATATTTTTTTACTTAGAAATTTCTTATTATCTTAGAAATTTTTATGAAAATTGACTTAGAAATTTTTTATTATCTTAGAAATTTTTATGAAAATTGACTTAGAAATTTTTTTTATCTTAGAATTTTTTATGATAATATTGCCTTATAATTTTTTCTTAAAATTGACTTAGAATTGTTTCTTATGAATATTAACTTAGAATTTTTTTAATTAGAAAAAAAATTTTTGGGAATGTTGAGATAAGTTTCAAACTTAAAATTTTTTTTAACACTTATGACTGTTTTTATGTGAAAAATGTTTTAACTTAAATTTTTCTCGAAAGAAAAATTCTGAAGAGTATCTTTACTTAGATATTTTTTTTTCACTCAAAGTTTTTTTGAATTAACCTTAGACTTGTTAATAACCCCAATTTTTATGTGATCAAATGGGGAGAAGTATGTTAAGTCTAGGGGGAGGTAATATAATTTTTCAAATTTGGACTTATTTGAATATAAATTGTTTTTATTGCATATGTTTACCCTAACTTAACTTGGGTTACTCACATCAAAAAGGGGGAGATTGTTGGAACCCCAAGGTGTTTTGATATGATCAAACAAGATAAGTTAGGTCCTGCGTTTGTTTAACCCTTGTGTCTAAGTGTGCAGGAGCTTAGGAACACAGGAAGTCGATAGGAAGACGCGGCTAGCGAGAAGGACAGCATGGGGAGAGAGCCGACGGGCTCGGTGCGTCCGAGGGACGAGGTGACCGCGGAAGAACACACCGGTGGACGAGAAGAACGTGCGCGGCGTTCGAGGGACGAGAAACCGGGAAGGAAGGCTGCTCGAGGAGAAGGCCGGGACTTGGGTTCGGGTGAGCCCTATTCCGGATGGCCGAGATCACCCAAGCTAGCGGAGCTGGAGCGAACAAGACCCGGACCGAGACGAGCTGAACCGGAGGCGAAAAAGTCAACGATGTTGACTTCGGGCTCCGGGGCGCCCGGAGCCCTCCGGGGCGCCCGGAGCCCTCCGGGGCGCCCGGAACCCTTCCGGGCGCGCGGATCTGGATTTTGACCAGGATCGCGTCAAACGTGATCTGATTGTTGGGGATAGAATTTTATCCCCTCAGGGCACCCGGAACTCCTTTCAAGCGCCCGGACCAGTACTATAAATAGAGTACTGGTCTGCACATTCAGAATAACTCACTTGTAATCAATTCTTTCTGTGCTTTCAGTTGTGTTCTTTTCATTTGTGCTGTCAACGTTGTAAAGAGGCTTCTCCGCCCAGAGGAGATCATAGTGCACTTACTTTCCTTGGATTAGCAATCCTCTGATTGCAAACCAAGTAAATCTCTGGTGTATGATTTCTTTACTTAGTCTCTACTTTTTATTACAAGTGTTTATGATATAGTTGAAATCCGAGAAAGGTTCGAGTTTTATTTTGAAGGGCAATTCACCCCTCCCCTCTTGTCGGCCTCCAAAGGGACCAACACATTACTTATCTGAGCTTGAAATGATTCAAAGTTTTGGTCAGATTCAATTCTGATAACTCTCATATTTTTTTCATTTGCAGCGTGGACTATATTTTGAAATTACGTATTCTCATCTTATAGTTGATTCTCATGTCACAAGAAAGATCCTTTCAGATGCAAAGGTGTAGTAAATCTTCTTTGTTTCCTTGTTGGATAACTTATATTTTATTACATGCTAACATGACATTTTCCCATGTGTGTGTGCACATTGTATTTTTTTTCTTTCATTCATCGTATAGTAGATATACCTTTTTATGATGGATTGTTATTCTGATTGCATTCTACATTCTAAATTGTAGGTTTATCAATCGTGTTTCTGAACTATTGGAGTTCTCACTCATCTTATGTGTTTGTTCTGCTTTGTTTGTAATTTTATGTTTGTTTTTATTGACAGGTCACCGCTAGCTAATGCCATTAGGAAGAAACAGTTCTATAAGGAAACTGTCAGACTTGAAAGAGTCGTACCATCCAATCTCAATGGATTATATTCTACAGGTATGAATCTTTGGAAATCTTAAAAAATACTTAATTGTTTAGATTAATATAGCAAGTTGTGCATTCAGGGATGGAGTGAGTGAGGGTCAATTCTATCAAGTTCTACTATATGAACTAGATGCGATCAAAAAAGTAGATTTTCCAATAATTTGTACTATGATTCTTGTTTCAGTGTTTTTGTACTTAACACTCCATTTGTGTTTTAGACCTGTGCCTCTCTAGAACCAAACTATCAACCTCCAGTGACTTTTGTGGTGGTCCAAAAATGTCATCACACTAGACTGTTTGCTAACAATCACGGTGACCACCAATTTGTTGATAAGAGTGGAAACATATTGCCTGGTTAGTTTAGTTGATAGCATGGATGCATCATTTTCAGGACAATTCTATTTGTATATTTTTTTCAAACCTTGTTTTTTCAATTGAGCTTTCCATCCTTGAAATTCCAGGGACTGTTGTTGATTCTAAGATAGGCCATCCTACTAAATTTGACTTCTACTTATGCAGCTATGCAAGCATTCAAGTAACTACATTTCTCCAAATTTCAGCTATCAACCCTATTTTACGTCTTCTACAGGTATTATATTCTTCCCTTTTATTTTTGGTGCTTTGCTCGCATACTTTGCTTCAGAAAAATCCAGAATGTTGGAAAAGGTTAACATGGAAGAATCGGCAAGTGAGAAAGAGGAGTCCAATGAAATTCTACAAGTTGAAGATTTTAATGGGGCTTGAGTTGACAATAATTACTTGCAATCCTACATGGCATGAACCACCATCACAAGTTTCTAGTCTTTTGACAATTGTTCATTAGTTGTAAATGAAGTTTATTTGTTTATTTCTATTGGGATAAATTTTATTTGAATATTAGACATGTTTCTTCTTTTGTGATTGTAATATAATTCTTGTCTAAGTAACATTTTGAATGATATTGATATGAGAAATATTCTTTGTTTTGTGATTATGATTCTTTATTATATATTTATATTGAAAATGATATATTGGTATTAAAAGATAATAATTTAAAAGATAATAATTTAAAACCGTTGTTGTTGTTTATCACTCTCAAAGACAACAGTTAAAAATTGCTGTCGCAGTCCCAAAAACGGTTGTAAACTAGCAGTGTTAATAAAAAAATGATCTAAACAACAACGGTTTTAAACCGTTGTCTTTTCATTCAAAGACAACGGTTTAAAACCGTTGCAAAACTGTTGTCTTTTCATTCAAAGACAACGGTTTAAAATCGTTGTCGTAGCCCCCACTTTTAACAACACTGCCAATTACAACGGTTTTAAAGGGCCTACGACAACGGTTTTTAACCGTTGTCTTTTAATGTTTTTGTTGTAGTGGGGAAGGCTCTCCCTTTGGGGAGATCCATTCTTAAGGCTTCTTTCCACATCCTTGGTGTGTCTCCAGCAATCAAGAGGCGTTCTCATCCAAGATTTAACTCCGATAGCATGGATTGGTTCTGAAGATCACTTGTCGTCTTTTAGATAAGCATTTCCTTTCTATCTTCTTGATTGGGATCGGAATGTTTACGATCTTCTTGTCTTCAGTTCTTTTCTTGTGTTCTATACAGTAAATCTCATTGTTCTAGGATCGAGCCAATTCTGCGTAGGTTTGGCAATTCTGCGTAGGTTTGGCAAATGGATGTCATGACAGCTTTGAAGCCAATACATTTGAAGCCAATTCTACGTAGGTTTGGCAAATGGATGTCATGACAGCTTTCCTTAATGAAAGTCTTGAAGAAAGCATCCATATAAAGCAACCAGAGGGATTCATTGCAGAGGGCAAAGAGTATCTTGTATGTAAGCTCAATCGATCTATTTATGGACTGAAGCAAACTTCGAGATCGTGGAATATCCGGTTTAATGAAGTAATCCAGTCTTATGGATTTATTCTGTGTCCGGATGAGTCTTGTGTATACAACAAGTGTGACGGAAATGTGGTGGTATTTCTTGTACTATACGTAGATGACATTTTGTTAGTTGGCAACAATATCAAAGTGTTGTCAGAAGTAAGGGTATGGTTGTGTAACGCCCGAAAATTCTCAAAATAATTATTAGAAATATCCTAGTATTTTTCTGGAATTTTAGGATATTTTTACAGAATTTTTAGAGCAGCGGAAGTAGCAAAAATAAATAGAAAACGAAAATACCTTAAGCGGGGATTGAACCCGAGACCTATTGGGTCCTATGACTTATGGTGAACCATGGTAACCAAGTGAACCCAGCAGGGTCGTGCTGAAAGGAAAGGGAAACAATTTTATTTGAGTTGGAGTTGGGCCGGAATTATCACTTAATATAAATAGGAAATAATTAAGTGAAGAGTTATTTTCTTTGATCGTAGCTTTCCTCCACCCCAACCTAATTCCGCCGCCCACTTCTCCTCTCCCTCTCTCGGCGCCAACCACAAGAACAAGCAAGGGTTCAGTTCCAAGGGCAATTCCGACGACGACTTGGACACGTGGACGTTCCCCTCCGTGAGAAGAACGCATAGACGCGAGAAGGTCGTCGAAAGGATCGTCTCCTACGGAAATCTAGCGATTAGAATCATAAGAAACTTTGAATAGGAGGTAAGAAACCACTCACCTACAGTATAAGTAGCTTTTCGTATGATAGAATGCTTTTAATTTAGCCATATGTAGATTTTTCGACACATAGCGTGTATTTAACCCTCCTCGCAGATTTAGGGGTCTAGATGAGCACCTCTAGATGAGCCAGACACGTTTTCTCCTTTCAGTTGGAGATTCTAGACGATGTCGGGTGCCTAGAGGTGATCTCCCTAATAGAGGGGAGAGTTGGAGCACACTAAGTGTTCGATAAAATGCTTAGCTCAGTAAAATGCTACAGTAGGCATTTTTAATAGCTCAGTAAATGCACTAGAAGCATTTAAAATAGCTTAGTTAGTCTTGGTACGGCATATATGGGACTATGGTCCAATGGGTGGGCACCCATAGTCGCCTCTAGGTTCAGATAACCTAGTAAAAGCAAGATAAATTAGTTAGCTATGATCCAGTATTTTACTTTCAGTAGGGGCACTGTACAGGATTAGATATCCATTGGGTTGGGCTCCCATAGTCGGTCCCTAGGTTTAGATAACCTAGTAAACCTTGCTAAATTCGGGATTTGCAACCCTGGGTCTAGTTAAGGATGCGCGCATAGCATGTACAGTTGCCGGGCCCATTAGCAGTATGACTATGTACTTTGATCTATTATGGTAATAGCTTTCCAAACTCGCAATCAGTTATATGATTATGTTTTGAAATCAGTTTTAGTTCAGCTTTAGTTATCTCAGCTATGCTTCAGTCTAGTTCTTTCTTGTTGATACTTCAGTTATTACCATGAGTAGCTCTTGTTTTTTATGTCTTGTATGATAGTATGCCATGCCTAGCACTCTCCATTATGTTTTCAATCATCATCTTTCAAAGCATGAACTTATCGTATGCATGTTTTTGTGAGTAGATGGTTTCTTACTAAGAGAAAGCTTATAGATACTTTCTTTTCCTTATACTGCAGATAAAGGTAAAGGAAAGATGGACTAGAGGAGGCTGGAGGGCAATGCTACGAAGATGTGTGTGGGCAGGAACATGGAGTAGAGATCTTAGGGAACTTTAGCAAGCTTTGTTTCAAACATTAGAACTTTTCAGTGTTTTTATCATCTTGCACTTTAGTATGTTAATCGCTATGAATTAGTTAACCATGCACCTTAATATGCTTAGAACACCTCTTTTATGTTGTTAGAATGTTAGTTGTTGTCGTTAGAGTGTTTCTTAGTCATTTGAGTACTTGTAATGTGATTGAGGCACGAAACAGTGCTGAAATCAGACCTTTGGCACGGAATCAGAAACTCGAATCGATCAGTTGATCGATTCGAGAGTGTCCAATCGATCGAAGGATCGACTGGGCATCTAGTTTCGCGAACAGTAGGCTTCTGGATCGATCGGTCGATCGATCCAGCCAATTTCGTCACGAACAGAAGGCTCTGGGATCGATCACTGGATCGATTGACCAGTCTGGATCGATCAGCCGATCGATCCAGAATATTACCCGAGCACAGTAGCGTGCTGGATCGATCACTGGATCGATCCAACCTATGTCCCGCATACTGTAGCCGGCTGGATCGATCACTGGATTGATCCGACTATTCCAATCGATCCGTGGATCGATTGGGAGGTCTGGTATCAGCGGGGAAGTGTCTAAGTTCAGTTCCTTGGCCATGGGGAAGGTAAAACATGTTATGAGTAGTTAGTCTACCTCCCTTAGCATGTATTGAACCAAGAAATGTCAGTAGTTGGGTAAAATTTTAATTAGTACAGCTTCCGCATCTAGTCTTTAGTAATGGTCAGGGAATAGCTTAGCACAGCATAATGTGACGATCGGCCTTACAGCCTAGTAGTAGAAGGCGGGTCATTACAGAGTGGTATCAGAGCAGTTTCCATACTTCCTACACACACATCAGCATTGAACCTGCAGCTTCCAAGTAAGAACACTTCTCACTTTATTTATGTTTCTTGTTTTCATGTTAGAAATAAATGAAGCATGTTTACTTATGATAGTACCTAACATGATAACCATAGATATGCGATTATGTTTGTATTAGTTATGTATGTCCTCTATGTCTTTAGAAATGGCACGAGGACGCCCAGCTAGAAGGGCACCAGCTACTGAGCCCCAGCATGAGGCAGGCAGTTCAGTGCCTCCCCCAGACCTTACAGCACTAGTGGCTCAGTTACAGCAGCAGCTAACAGAACAGTAATAGGAAATAGCCACCTTAAAGGCTAGTCAGCAGAACACTCCCACTGTCACCCCGGAACCAAACTTAGCAACGCCAGTAGTCTTAGAGGTTCCCCCAGTCCAGCCTACAGCACCAGTGGCTCCAGCAGCAGGAACCCAGAGAGAAGCCTATCTGATCCAGTGGCAAAGGGTAAAACCAGAGAACTTCTCAGGCAGCAGTGAACCATGGGATGCACAGGCCTGGTTCAAAACACTGGAGAGTACGATGGAGCTTCTGGACTGGCCAGAACATGAGAAGGTGAAGTGCGCCTCCTTCTGTCTGACAGGAGATGCACGTATGTGGTGGGAGAGAATCAGAGCGAAGCGCCCAGTAAACCAGATGACATGGGATGACTTCGAGAAGGAGTTCTTTGAGGAATTCTTTCACATGCGGGTTACAAACCGCCACTACGACGAGTTCACTGAGTTTCGTCAGGGCAACCTTTCAGTGGAGGAAGCCGTGAAGAAATTCAACAGATTGGCTCGTCTATGCCCTGAACTAGTCAGCACAGAGAAAGAACGAGTCCGGTTGATGCTCAAGATGCTGAGGCCGGAAATAGCAGTGAACGTGGCTGGTGGCGTTCATAGGCCACAAACCATCGAAGAGCTAGTGAGCAGTGCTCTGATCACTGAGCATTACCAGAATGGCATCAAGCAGCAGAAACAAGTCCTCTCAGAAGCTAAGGGCCAAGGAGGCTCGGGCACTCAGAAACAGCAGGGCCACAGCTCCCATTGCTCTAACTGGAAAGAGAACTCCAACAACAAGCGCAAACCAGGGAGTTACCCAAAAGGAGGGCTAACCAGCAAGCAGCCCAGTTATCCAAAGTGTGCTACTTGTGGGAAATTCTATCCTAGAGTTTGTCGTAAGGGCACACGAGGATGCTTTGAATGCGGACAGGAAGGGCATATGGCCAAGTAGTGTCCAAACAAGATCAGTCTTCCACAGCCACAGCCGATTCAGTATGGAGGCCAGCCAGCTCAGTTACATCAGATGCAGGCCGCTTTAGATGGTCCACATATCAGCCAGGGCAGATTAGAAGCCCCTCCAGCTACGACCAATGCGAGGATCTACTCACTCACCAGAGAGGACGTAGCAAATGCCTCGACAGTTGTCACAGGTCAGATTAGTATTTTACAGCAAAGTACAACTGTCTTATTCGATACTGGGGCAGCAACCCATTCATATATATCCAGGGCATTTGCTGAGAAGTTAGCAGTACCTCCAGAGGTACTCAGTAGCCAGTTCCTTACGACGTTACCCTCAGGAGAAATCATGGCGTCTACGCACTGGCTCAGAGCAGTGCCGGTCACTATAGCAGACAAAGAGCTCTTTTGCGATCTGATAGTGATTAATATGACCGACTACGACGTTATCTTCGGGATGGACTTCTTGATCAAATACGGTGCCTCCATCGAGTGCCGTAAACAGAAAGTCATATTCCAACCTGAAGCAGAAGTGCAGTTTGAGTACATTGGAGAACCCAAGAGAAAGGCCAAGAAGTTTCTCTCAGCTATGAAGGAACAGAGGTTAATGGATTCAGGATGTACGGGATTTTTAGCACATGTAGTCAGTACCGGTCAGGACAAGGACCAACAGCTAGCAGAGGTCCGAGTCGTATGTGACTACCCAGCAGTCTTCCCTGAAGAGTTACCAGGCTTAGCACCAGACAGGGAGATCGAATTTGAGATAGAGCTCATCCCCGGTACAAATCCTATCTCCAAAGCGCCTTATCGCATGGCTCCAGCAGAACTGAAAGAACTTCATGAGCAACTATAGGAGCTGCTTGACAAAGGCTTCATACGCCCTAGTCACTCACCATGGGGAGCACCTGTATTGTTCGTGAAGAAGAAAGACGGGAGCATGCGCCTGTGTATAGACTACCGGGCACTGAACCAAGTTACGATCAAGAACAGGTACCCTCTTCCAAGAATAGATGACCTGTTTGATCAGCTAAAGGGAGCAGCAGTGTTCTCTAAGATAGACCTCAGATCAGGTTATCATCAAGTGAAAGTCAAGGAAGGGGATATACCCAAGACAGCATTTAGGACTAGATACGGACATTACGAGTTCGTAGTCATGCCCTTTGGCATGACAAATGCTCCAGCTACTTTCATGGACCTCATGAACAAGGTATTCAGAGAATACTTAGATAAATTTGTTATCGTATTCATCGATGACATTCTTATCTATTCAGGAGCTCAGGAAGAACACGCAGAGCACCTGAAAACAGTATTGCAGACCCTTCAGCAGAACCAGCTATATGCCAAGTTCACGAAATGTGAATTTTGGTTAGATCAGGTGTCCTTCCTGGGTCATATCATCTCAAAGGATGGTATCATGGTAGACCCCAGTAAGATAGAAGATGTGAGTAAATGGAAAAGACCCAAGAACGCCGGTGAAATCAGAAGCTTTCTGGGATTAGCAGGTTACTACAGGAAATTCGTAGAGGACTTTTCCAGGATAGCCTCCCCACTAACAGCTCTTACCAGAAAGAACAGAAAATTTCAGTGGACAGAGGACTGCGAGAACAGCTTCAGCGAGCTAAAAAGAAGATTGACTAGTGCACCTATTCTAGCTCTACCAGAGAACACAGACAGCTTCGACATTTATAGTGATGCCTCTAAGTTGGGACTAGGAGCAGTGCTGATGCAAAATGGCAAGGTGATCGCCTACGCCTCCAGACAACTCAAGGATTATGAGAGGAATTACCCCACTCATGACCTCGAGCTTGCAGCAGTAGTCTTCGCTCTCAAAATTTGGAGACATTACTTGTATGGAGCTCAGTGCAGAGTGTATACAGATCATTAGAGTCTGAAATACTTCTTCACTCAGAAGGATCTGAATATGCGACAGCGTAAATGGCTAGAGCTGGTCAAAGACTACGATATAGACATCCTCTACCACCCAGGAAAAGCAAATAGGGTAGCAGATGCACTCAGCAGGAAGTCCAGTGCTGTCCTATTATCTCTAGCAGCCATGTCACCACCCCTACAGAAAGAGATCACAGATTTCGGTCTCGAACTCATAGTCGGACAGCTCTCTACTATGACATTAGAGTCTACCTTGCTTGGTGACATCCAGATAGCTCAGGAGCAGGATCCTGAAATTCAGAGAATCAAGCAAGGGATAGCAGGATCAGAAAGTAGAGAATTCAGAGTGTCAGATAGTGGAGTATTGTACTTCGGTGACAGATTATGTGTTCCAGATCAGGAGGAACTACAGAAGAAAATCCTAGACGAGGCTCACAAGACTCCTTACGCGATGCATCCTGGCTCCACCAAAATGTACCAGGACTTGAAGAAACGTTTTTGGTGGCCTGGGATGAAGAGAGACATCGCTCGATATGTCAGCACCTGCCTAACCTGTCAGAGGGTTAAAGCAGAACATCAGAGACCAGGAGGAGTTTTGCAGCCTAATCAGATTCCAGAATGGAAGTGGGAAGACATTTCTATGGATTTCATCATGGGATTACCCAGAACCACGAATGGTTTTGATACCATCTGGGTAATAGTCGACAGATTGACTAAATCAGCTCACTTCTTAGCTATCAGGATCTCCTACTCCATGGAACAGCTAGCTCAGTTGTATCTCAAGGAGATCATTAGACTACATGGAGTCCCACAAACCATTATATCAGACAGAGATAGCAGATTCACATCACACTTCTGGGAGTGTGTACAGTCAGCTTTGGGCACGAAGTTGAAGTTTAGCACAGCCTTCCATCCTCAGACAGATGGACAGACGGAGCGAGTAAATCAGGTACTCGAAGATATGCTCCGAGCATGTGCCCTAGATTTCAAAAGAAGTTGGTGCAAAAATTTGAGTCTAGCAGAATTTGCATACAACAACAGCTATCAGGCCACTATCGGTATGGCACCTTATGAGGCTATCTATGGGCGGAGGTGTAGATCTTCAATCTGCTGGTATGAGAGTGGTGAACAAAAAGAACTAGAACATCAAACAGATCTAGTGGCAGATACCACAGCAGCTATACAGCAGATCCGCCAGAGGATAGAGACAGCTCAGAGCCGCCAGAAAAGCTATGCTGATACACGGCGCAGACCTTTAGAGTTTTCAGTTGTGGATTCAGTGTTCCTCAGAGTAGCCCCCATGAAGGGAGTAATGCGTTTTGGGAAGAAGGGCAAGCTAAGTCCCAGATATGTGGGACCATACCTTATCAGCAGAAGAGTGGGCAAGGTAGCATATGAGCTAGAGCTACCCCAGGAAATGTCAGCTGTCCACAATGTATTTCATGTCTCTATGCTGAAGAAGCATACCCCAGATGCCACCCAAGTGATTGAGCCTCAGTTGGTACAGATCCGCGAAGACCTCAGCTATGACAGTCGGCCTATTCAGATAATAGACCGAGCAGTTAAGAAATTACGGAATAATGAAGTACAATTAGTCAAAGTTATTTGGCACAGTCATACAGCAGAAGAGGCAACATGGGAGACAGAAGTCAGTATGAGACAGAAGTACCCAGAGTTAATCTAAGTTCGAGGATGAACTTTTTATAAGGTATGGGGGATTGTAACGCCCGAAAATTCTCAAAATAATTATTAGAAATATCCTAGTATTTTTCTGGAATTTAAGGATATTTTTACAGAATTTTTAGAGTAGCGGAAGTAGCAAAAATAAATAGAAAACGAAAATAGCTTAAGCGGGGATTGAACCCGAGACCTATTGGGTCCTATGACTTATGGTGAACCATGGTAACCAAGTGAACCCAGCAGGGCCGTGCTGAAAGGAAAGGGAAACAATTTTATTTGAGTTGGAGTTGGGCCGGAATTATCACTTAATATAAATAGGAAATAATTAAGTGAAGAGTTATTTTCTTTGATCGTAGCTTTCCTCCACCCCAACCTAATTCCGCCGCCCAATTCTCCTCTCCCTCTCTCGGCGCCAACCACAAGAACAAGCAAGGGTTCAGTTCCAAGGGCAATTCCGGCGACGACTTGGACACGTGGACGTTCCCCTCCGCGAGAAGAACGCATAGACGCGAGAAGGTCGTTGAAAGGATCGTCTCCTACGGAAATCTAGCGATTAGAATCGTAAGAAACTTTGAATAGGAGGTAAGAAACCACTCACCTGCAGTATAAGTAGCTTTTCGTACGATAGAATGCTTTTAATTTAGCCATATGTAGATTTTTCGACACATAGCGTGTATTTAACCCTCCTCGCAGATTTAGGGGTCTAGATGAGCACCTCTAGATGGGCCAGACACGTTTTCTCCTTTCAGTTGGAGATTCTAGACGATGTCGGGTGCCTAGAGGTGATCTCCCTAATAGAGGGGAGAGTTGGAGCACACTAAGTGTTCGATAAAATGCTTAGCTCAGTAAAGTGCTACAGTAGGCATTTTTAATAGCTCAGTAAATGCACTAGAAGCATTTAAAATAGCTTAGTTAGTCTTGCTACGGCATATATGGGACTATGGTCCAATGGGTGGGCACCCATAGTCGCCTCTAGGTTCAGATAACCTAGTAAAAGCAAGATAAATTAGTTAGCTATGATCCAGTATTTTACTTTCAGTAGGGGAACTGTACAGGATTAGATATCCATTGGGCTGGGCTCCCATAGTCAGTCCCTAGGTTTAGATAACCTAGTAAACCTTGCTAAATTCGGGATTTGCAACCCCGGGTCTAGTTAAGGATGCGCGCATAGCATGTACAGTTGCCGGACCCATTAGCAGTATGACTATGTACTTTGATCTATTATGGTAATAGCTTTCTAAACTCACAATCAGTTATATGATTATGTTTTGAAATCAGTTTTAGTTCAGCTTTAGTTATCTCAGCTATGCTTCAGTCTAGTTCTTTCTTGTTGATACTTCAGTTATTGCCATGAGTAGCTCTTGGTTTTTATGTCTTGTATGATAGTATGTCATGCCTAGCACTGTCCATTATGTTTTCAATCAGGATCTTTCAAAGCATGAACTTATCGTATGCATGTTTTTGTGAGTAGATGGTTTCTTACTAAGCGAAAGTTTATAGATACTTTCTTTTCCTTA
Organism: Zingiber officinale; assembly: GCF_018446385.1. NCBI lineage: Eukaryota > Viridiplantae > Streptophyta > Magnoliopsida > Zingiberales > Zingiberaceae > Zingiber > Zingiber officinale. Next base: position 38,726,789 of record NC_056005.1, on the reverse strand, counting down.
TACTGCAGATAAAGGTAAAGGAAAGATGGACTAGCGGAGGCTGGAGGGCAATGCTACGAAGATGTGTGTGGGCAGGAACATGGAGTAGAGATCTTAGGGAACTTTAGCAAGCTTTGTTTCAAACATTAGAACTTTTCAGTGTTTTTATCATCTTGCACTTTAGTATGTTAATCGCTATGAATTAGTTAACCATGCACCTTAATATGCTTAGAACACCTCTTTTATGTTGTTAGAATGTTAGTTGTTGTCGTTAGAGTGTTTCTTAGTCATTTTAGTACTTGTAATGTGATTGAGGCATGAAACAGTGCTGAAATCAGACCTTTGGCACGGAATCAGAAACTCGAATCGATCAGTTGATCGATTCGAGAGTGTCCAATCGATCGAAGGATCGACTAGGCATCTGGTTTCGCGAACAGTAGGCTTCTGGATCGATCGGTCGATCAATCCAGCCAATTCCGTCGCGAACAGAAGGCTCTGGGATCGATCACTGGATCGATTGACCAGTTTGGATCGATCAGCCGATCAATCCAGAATATTGCCCGAGCACAGTAGCGTGCTAGATCGATCACTGGATCGATCCAACCTATGTCCCGCATACAATTGCCGGCTGGATCGATCACTGGATCGATCCGACTATTCCAATCGATCCGTGGATTGTTTGGGAGGTCTGGTATCAGCGGGGAAGTGTCTAAATTCAGTTCCTTGGCCATGGGGAAGGTAAAACATGTTATGAGTAGTTAGTTTACCTCCCTTAGCATGTATAGAACCAAGAAATGTCAGTAGTTGGGTAAAATTTTAATTAGTACAGCTTCCGCATCTAGTCTTTAGTAATGGTCAGGGAATAGCTTAGCACAGCATAATGTGACGATCGGCCTTACAGCCTAGTAGTAGAAGGCGGGTCGTTACAGGTTGTCCAAGCAATTCAATATGAAGGACTTAAGAGAATATGGACATATTCTTGGGATCAAAGTAATAAGGGATCGCAAGAAAAGGATATTGTCCTTATCCTAAGCTTCATATATCAATACTATCCTAGCTCGTTTTAGCATGCAAAACTCCAAGAAAGGTTGTCTACCTTTTCAGCATGGAGTACCCATATCTTAAGAGATGTCTCCTAAGACATCAAAGGAGATAGAGGAAATGAAGGTGGTACCTTATGCTTCGGTTGTAGGAAGCCTAATGTATGTGATGCTATGTACGAGACTAGATATCTATTTTTCCATGGGCATGGTTAGCAGAGTAACCCAAGACAAGGACATTGGACTACCGTAAAACATAGTACCTGAGAAGGACTAGAGATTATATATTGGTTTACCAAGCTAATAATTTGCTCCCTGTGAGTTACATAGATTTAGATTTCCAATCAGATAGGGAAAATAGTGAGTTAACCTCGGGGTTTTGTGTTTACTTTAGGAAGAGAAGTCATAACAATGGAGGAGTGTTAAGCAGAAATACATTCCAGAATCCACTATGGAAGCTGAGAATGTGGCAGCCTCTGAGACAGCCATAGAAGTTGTATGGCTCAGAAATTTCATGATGGACTTAGATGTGGTTCTTGGTTTGCCCAAAATTATTACAGTGTATTGTGATAATAAGTGGTGCAGTAGCTAACTCGAAGGAAGCACGAACCCATAAGGCAAGTAAACACATAGAGCGTAAGTACCACCCAATACGAGACATCGTATAACGAGGAGAAGTTGTTGTCGCCTAGATTGCATCAGTAGATAACCTGGATTCTTTTATTAAGGCCCTTAAGGTAAGAACTCTTGATGGGCATGTTGAAGGGATGAGAATCATATGTATGGCAGCATATATGACAGCATACTCTTTTAGAATAAGTGGGAGATTGTTAGGATGTATACTAAAAGCCTAGCTTTTTGTATAAACATTTATTTAGAAATAAGAATCACATTGATCAAATGTCTACATTTATGCTAAGTGTAGTTATCCATTTAATTTATATTGTAGATAACATGGTGTGAGGTGACACACAGAAGATCATGTTATCAGTTCCATATAAATTATAAATTGTAGCTCACAACCAAGATGGAATGGGGCAAACCATTGGAGTGGTTGTAGTGTAATCTGGTGTTAGTTTATATTGACTATAAAATTACACTGGTACACTATGAGTGTATTGAGCAGGACTATTTGAGGTAGTTTCTTTTTATAATGACTACAAAAAAGAACAAAACCTCTGTTATTATGGAAGTGCGTACTCTTAATCATAATATAATAACAAGCACGTATACTTAATATTTATTTCTTTAATTTATCAAAGGGTGTGATTTAGTTCATTAAATCAATAGGCCCGATAAGTTGGGAAATGATATTATTTATATGGTGTGCTGTTGATTATAGAATGAAACTTTGTCCTAGTGATCTAGGTTGATGATGTCCCCTTGAGGAGCTCATAAAGATTGTCATGTAAACCCTGCAGGTGGACTTAGTTCGACATGACAATAAAGTTGAGTGGTACTACTCTTGGAGCTAGATATTAATTAAGTGAGTTGTCAGTAACTCATTTAATTAGTGGGCATTCGATATCTTAAACACAGGAAGACTAACACACTCATGATAAGAAGTCTATATTATAATATGGGATTGGTGCGGTAGTGTAATAATAACTCTTTAGTGGTATGAGTTATTATTGATAAACTTGAGTTGGGTGTTCGAGGTGAACACGGGAAGCTCAAGCTCATCGGGAGACCAAAATCAATTCCTCCTCTCGGTCCCTGTTGTAGCCTCGTATTTATAAAGCCTTATATCCACTTAAATCCAAGCTTCTTACCCATCTTGTTGTGGTCGGCCAAGCCAAGCTTGGAGCCCAAGCTAGGGCCGGCCAAGCACTTCATGGAGCCCAAGTAGGGGCCGACCAAGCCATGCTTGGTGACCAAGGATGGAGCCGACCAAAGTAAAATAAAAGGAATTTTTGTAAACAAAATTTTGTTTAATCTTTCCTTATTTGTAGTAATCTACAATAGTTAAAAGAGAGATTTTATTTTGTTAAAATTTTCCCTTTTTTGTAGTTATCTACAATGGTTAAAAGAAAGATTTTAATTTTGTAAAAAACTTTCCTTTTATAGACATCCTAATGGTTTTAAAAGAGAATTTTAAAATTTTAAAATCTTTCCTTTTATAGCTATCTACAAAGGATTAAAGAGATATTTTGATTTTGTTAAAATTTTTCCTTATTTGTAGTTATCTATAATGTTTAAAAGAGAGATTTTAATTTTTGATAAAACTTTCCTTTTTGTAATCATGTTTTAAAAAGAGAAGTTTTAATTAATCTTTCCTTTTTTGTAGTTGTCTACATGTTTTAAAAGAGAGAGATTAATTTTAAAACTTTCCTTTATTGCAATGTACAATAGGATGTTTTAATAGATATTTTAATTGTTGTTAAAATTTTCTTTTTTAAAGGGAGGTCACAAATAAGGATGTTTTAATTATGTTTAAAACTTTCTTCTTTTACTTTGACCAAGGATTATACAAGAGAAGGAGAGGGTGCCTCATGAGATAAGACAACCCTATTCTCTCCTCTCTTTTCCTTGGTGTGGTTGGCCCCTTCCTCCCTCTCTCTTCCTTAGGTCGGCGGTACACCTTTCTTCTTCTCTTCTTTTCCTCTTTCTAAGGTCGGCATTCATATTCCTTGGTGGCCGAAACTTGAAGGAATAAGGAGAAGACTCTACATAGGTGGCCAGTTACTAGAAGGAGAAGAAAGGAAGAAAGTTTCCTATTTTGGCATCCCTTGGTAGCTCAAGAGTCTTGGAGGAAAAGAAGGAGCTTGGGTGGATTTCATCTTGGTAGATCGTCGCCCATACAACGTCCAAGAGAAGGAGAGGAATTCAACAGAAGATCAAGATATCTATAAGCTACAAAGAAAGGTATAACTAGTTATTTATTTCCGCATCATAACTAGTTCATGTTCTTTTTATAGATCTTGAAAAACCAAACACAAGAGGCTATCAATTTTATGCTATCATTTTTGTTATCAATTTTGTGTTTTGATTTCATGTTTCGATATTGTGCTTCTATTGAGGTCTCTGTAGTTAAACCTAGTTTACTATAAGAAGTTAAATATCCGATTTCTTTGAAAGGCTTTGTCTAGGAAGTGGTGGATGATCCCATACCCAAGAAGGCCTAGTGTCTCGCCATGTTTAACATGGAAGCTGATCTTTGAAATAGATATTTAATCAACTTCTGTAATATGGTTTAACTTAGGATGATCACATCGGTTAAACTTGGAGTAAAAATGTTAAGTATCGTTTGTAATCCAAGTTTAACTTCTGAAGAGCAACTTAGATTAATAATGTTAACCATCGTTTGCAATCCAAGTTTAACTTCAGTAGAGCACATGGGTAGCTAGGTTAAGTTCTATGCTTGTACAAATTTTTATACATGGGAACTAGAACGGTATTCCGAGTAGTAACCAACACCTTCCTGTTGGGTTTTTCGGGCCGCGAAAACCGCTTTTCGTGTCGCGGAAACCCCGAATCACCCAAAGCCGTAGATCCGTGCAAGGAAAACCGAACGAAAATTACGAGTACGAGTTTTTAAAACCTTTAGATCTACTCCTAGATCTATGTGTTAAGAAGTATACCTTGAAGCGTGCCCTTTCGCGTTCCCGCTCGTCCAAGGAGTTGCCGGATCTCTAGATCGTCAAGCGTCGGTCCTCTAGAAGTATCCACACGGGCACGTAGGTGGAGAAAACCTCACACAAAGGTGTGCTAGCACCTTGGTAAGATTCGTCCAAGCAAGGAGGAGAGGGAGAGGGAGAGCTTGAGAGGAAGAAGGAAGAAGATACACCCCTTGAATGAAAAAAAAAATGAATGAAAATCAATTCATCCCCATTCAAAATGTGGCCGGCCACTATCTTCATGTGTAACTCCCCATTAAATGCAATTAATGTGAAGTTATTAAGAAAATGGCTTTGTAACTTCCATGAGGTGGCACCCATGATGATGTGGAGTAACATCATTGGTCCACTTCAATGCCAACTCACCAATGAGGTGGCATAAAGTCAAGTCAAACTTGACTTTTAATCTTCCTCTCAAGTCAAGTCAAACTTGACCAAATCTCTTCCATGGTTGATCGAATCCAACCATTTGATTCAAGCCAACTTAATATAATGAATCTAATTTATTTAATTAAATTGATTCAATGAGTCAAAATCTAAATTAGACTCATTGAACACATGAATCAACTTGAGTCGAACTCAAGTTAGCCCAATTAGGATTACTCTTAATCCAATTTGATTCATCAAATGAATCTAATCCTCTTGGTTCATCATATGAACCTAATCTCCATCTAATTGTCCTAAGTGTGTGACCCTATAGGTTCTTGTAACATTGGCAATGCCCTAAACCCATTTAGGAGCATAAGTAATGAGCGGTATCTAGCAACACATCATTACTACCCAAGTTACAAGAAATGTCGAGATCCAACATCACCTTGTGACTACTAATTGTGACTCCTCACAATATATGATAAGTGTCCTTCTATCCTAGACATCTAGATTGATCAATGTGAGGCATAGACCGTGTCATCCTCTGACCAATCTAAATCTTGAACTCCAAGTAGACTCACTAAATCAAATGAGCTCAATATCCTATATTGACTCATTTGGGCATGGCCATGCACTTCGTGGTCTCACTCTATCAAGAATACCGATGTCTCTCCCGTCATATAGGAGGGATAGATCCCATCTACATCACTCACATCCCTCCGCATAAATTGTTACATACCCAGTAATCGCCTTTATAGTCCACCCAGTTACGGGTGACGTTTGACGAAACTAAAGTACATAACTCCTTATGTAGGGAACCATGGTGATTCAGGTCTAAGGACTAGTAGTCATACTAATAGCCACATGAGAAAGTATATGACACTCATATAACGATCCATGATACTTTCTCATGGCGGATCATTCAGTATGCATTCTCTAATGTATACCCATGTGTCAACTTGATATCTCTATATCCATGACTTGTGAGATCAAGTCATCGAGTTGACCTACATGCTAGTCTTATTGCATTAACATTGTCCCTGAATGTTAATACTCGACTAGGAATGATTTAGAGTAGTGTTCCTTATATCATTTCACTATCGATTCAACCAATCGATTGATATAGGTAAGAACCTTCTACTCTAGGATGTTATTATACTTAGTTTATTTGGCACCAATACAAGTAAGTATAATAACCAAAAACCAAATGCCTTTATTTATATAAAATATGATACAACAAGTCCAAAATACAATCATCAAATGATTGGCTCTAGGGCTCTAGCTAACACTTCCATATCTGGGGACACTGAGCCCCACCTTGAGCCCTCGTCATCTGGGCACCCGCAGCCTTTTGGACATCCGGAACCGGCTAGTCACTCTTTTACCTATGGTACAGGTTATTCCAGATTTGATTTTTTTTTATTTTCATGCATCGCTAGACTCGCTTCATGATAAGCGGGAGGCCCAACGAGTAATGTTGGAGAGTCACTTTACCTTATCAGATAATCAGTTTAGAGAAGTACAATATCATTTTCAGTTGACGAGGAATTTTCAAGGTCAAGTGGCCAAGTTTGTTCAGGATTATGATATTGATCAAGCTAGAATGAGAGAATTCATGTTGGGCATGAGTATTACTAGTCAACAAGTAGATGCCCTCTATGAATATCATAAGATCCTGAGTGAGACTCCAGGTTTTCTTAGTTTTCCTATTAGTCATCCACGTAGACCTCCTTTTCCACGTCCACCTCCTCCACCATATTGATTTCATCGAAACGATGAAAAGTTTAAGTCTGAGGGGGGTGGGGGTGGTTTGCAAACCTGAAAATTTCTGCATTTTGTTTGTTTTTATCTTGCATTTGTTTTGCTTTGTTTGGATTTTTTTCTTGACGGTCATTTGATTGTCTTTTGAAGTGTTTTGTGGCATTCCTATTGAAAACATCAATCCTCACTTTTATGCTTACTTGCCCAAAAGCAAAATTGTTAGCACGATTTTATCTTGATTCATGATGTTGTAAATGATGCTAGTATGCTTAGTGTACTTCTTTTCTCTATCTTAAGTAGCATGATGTGAGCTAAGTATCATATGAAAATAAGTTTGAGTTTTGGCTTAACCTTAAGGATCTTACCTTCACTTCACTTAACTTAAGCTTGAATAGTTGATATCATTGAAATAGTCATGATTCATCCTATTTGTTTAGTACTTGGTTTCCATGGTGATTTCTCAAATATTATTTTGGTTACTAGATGAGGCTCGAATCTTGTAAGCTCATTTAGAAAAATCAAAATATCTCAACTTTTTTGCTTATGAACATATGTGTTTAAGTGTTGCACAATGCAATCACTTAAAGTATGAAAAAAAAAAGTGAATGAAAAAAAAAAAGTGAAATGAAAAAAAAGAGAAAGTGTTGAAAAAGGATATAAAAAACAGTTGTCATAGGTGGAAACTAAAAAGTCGCCCTTTGAGACCGAGTTAGGTTACTAGGGAAATAATTGCTATGGTTCTCTTGATATCGAGCACGCCTTTGAGACCTTAGGTTGATTGTGAAATATGAACCAAGTGTATGACAGGTAAGTGTCTATCATCGGAAATATTAGGAACTCAATTGGATGACGACTTGACTATGACATAGATTGAAAACTTGAAGAGTTTGGGTCACTTTTTTGCACTGTGCACAAGAGACTTATGCTTAAGCCATACTTGAGTTATTTCCATGATCATGCTTATCAATGAAGCTTTTTGATAGAGTTAGAAAAGTGCATTAAGGATCATGATGCATTATTGGGCATATGAATCTAGATTGTGACATTTTGCTTGAGGATAAGCAAAGGTTTAATTCTAGGGGTGTGATGTGCGTAGATTGTATACACTTGTCTAGCATGTTTTGACGCACATTCTTATAGTTTATACATGCTTTATCTATGCACTTTTATGCTCCTTGCTTTACTTTTAGCATATTTACTCTTCTTTGTTCGGAGATCTGCTCTTATGCATTTTCTGCTTTTAGGAGTCAAATTTGGAGAAGAATTGATGCTCGTAGCCAATTCTGTAATCAAATGAAGGAAGTTGACACCAGCCATGAGGGATACATTTGAAGCCGAGGAGAAGAAAAATCCATACATTAGGAGTATGATATAGAAGGAGCCGACCAGAACTTTGGACAACGACACACTGGGGGTGGCAGCAAGGGGTTGGGTGGCGGCACACTGCCAAGAGGAGAAGAAAAATAAAAATCCATATTCTTTTGTTCCATGGAGAGATCTTTTATACTTCTTCATTAAGGCTTGAGGAACAAGCCCAAGCCTATATCATATGTGTAAGCCCAAACTTGCCTGCAAGAGGCGTGAATGAAAACCAAGCCCATGCCGCACGAGTAGGCCCAACTCGCCTACAAAAGGCATGGTCAATAAGCCCTTCCAACGCGACAAATACTTTCCATATTTGCCTTTTGCTTAGTCCAACCAAACTTAATCTCTCTCTTTGAAAAATGTATTCTCTAACTTATTTTTAGGTCTTTAAGATATACTTACAGTACATGTGACCCAATATGTTCCTAGTTATGTTAGTCCATAATTAACCATTAATTATGAATAAATCATGAGTGATACCTAGTAATACATCATGCCCCTCAATTGATCAAAAAAATCATAGATGACTTTAGAACATATTCCAAACCCTTCAACAACTACAGTTATCAGTGCTTCTATTCCTTTAACTCATCTTATACTCACTTAGTTTAGGACATAATCTATGTGTCAGTACACACTAGATTAACTACGTCACATCTAGCCTAAGTTATAGTTTCTTGTCCTATGGATTCAAATTACTCAAATAGAAAAACACATGTCTAAGAAGATCATCCTCTTGACATATTTTTCTTTGGTCAAAGATTTATGAGTAATAATCCTAACAAAAGACCATAGGATATATGTCTCCTTACAAAAGAAGTGGTAAATCCTCTATGGGTTATTCAAATATTTTTGGGTATATTGACTTATACTCAATCATCCTAGAACTACAGCTCCTAGGCGGTGTTTAGCTAAGATATCAAAGTATAAGCCTTCATGACCAATACGACTTGAATACCTCAAGTCTAAGGAAACTTGCACTCGAGCTACAATGAGATCTTCATTGACATATAAAGAACCATATGAAGTCTCATAGTTAGTCACATCCAATGAACTAGTTATCCTTAACTAGCAGTACATGTTAACTCTCAATATCCCTATGTTTCCAACTAGCGAGGATTAATGATGTCCAGTCTCATCAATTCACCGACTAGGAAATATTTCAATACATACATAATTACACATGATGAGATATCCACTAATTATAATTCAATCATAATTTTTCTTGTATTATGCTTTATATTGTGGATTTCATTAATTGAGTTTAAGATTAAATCACATACATATAGAATGTACATTCAAATAGTAAATTTTATTTATCAAAAAAATAAGATAATATGTAAGACAATTATCTTTAGGATACCTCTTAAATATAACATCTCGCTCGTCTACTTTCTTTATGGCACCACAATTACAAATTGAAAGATCATTATTATAAAAAAAAAGATTATCCTACAAGTCCTTTAATTTGATAAAATAGACTACAATAGACCTATAACTTTATTGTAGTGAAGCATGTCTCTTTTATTTAAAATATTATGGGCGCATTATTTTAAAAGAATCTTTCCTTCAAATCGCTCGAACTTCAGCAACAATCTCAATGTAAAGCACATTGTTGGCGAGATCAGGTTCAATCGAATTAGAGTTGCACCTTTTATATGAGAGAAAATTTTCATGAGTTAATGCATTTACTGGTTTCTTGATGCTTCCTTCGAAAAAATATATTTTATTTTTGGCACGAAGAGGTGTACTCATTGAACGACTCCAAGTACCGTAGTTGTCGCCATTCAAAAGTTTGGCGACGAAAATAATTCCCGAATAATTCAACTGGTGAAGAAGAAAAGGATCCAAAGTGTCAACAGCCATATTTCCTCCCTCTGACTTTGTTCTGAAGCAGTTAAATTTGTCATATTAGATAAATAATTTTTCTAGAAATCGACTGCGCGGATACCACGTAAGAGATAATAAAATGTAAAGAAATAAAAAGATAAGATAATTTTAAAGGGATGAAAGATAACTTTTAAAAGGTAAAAGGTTTCTTCAAGGTAAAAAGCTATGGCCTATGGATGTGTCTTTTAATCCATGCAATCCATATATTCAATAATTTGATTAATTATTGGCGGCTCATATTATCAATTAATTGATTGATTACTTAATCAATTAATAAATGTTGTCGAATATTAATATTTAATTAATTAATCTCCTAATTAATTTATTGATTAATTAATTCATCTTAATTTGTAGATCAATCTCACAATTGATTTCTTTATCAATTTTTCTATCCCTTAATGATTCCATGCACACATATTCATATTCACATATACACATTTACATATACTTAAATTAGCATTCATTCATGTAATCTCATTTATGAACTCAGTGTGAATTAAAACTTTATTTAATTATATCATATCAATCTTTTATTAAATATTAATTTCTTATTTACTTAAAAAGCTACTTTACAATGGTATACTAACTAAATAATCATGCTTATTAATTTTTAGTTACGGAAATCAATTTTCCAACAAAAGCATCATTAAACTCTAAAGGTCTCTTGAATGTATCTCTCTATTAGAATTCACAATTTTAAAAAGAAATCTCACGTTATTATATGATTATTTTTAAATTTATGAAGGAACAAAATTCTATATAATAATTTTAGTTAAAACGGTCATGGTGATGGAGTTATCGTGGTGTGGGGTGAAGATGAATTTATTGGAGTACTATATGAGAATAAAAAAATTATTAATTTGTTAAAATTTTCATAAAGATTTTTAATCATTCCATATTTTGTAATATTTGATATAACATGTGATAAGTTCACATCAAATGTTCTTCATCGTCAGTGAAGTAAATTAAGTATTGAACGATCTCTTAAATGAAATGATTATTTATCATAACTGTAGGTCGAACGCTTACTCATTGATACAAATGAACCACTTACATACCAACTCAAAGGCCCATATTTTGTAATCATTGTGGCATGTCGACACATTGTACTCCATAAAGTGTTATTAAATCTTAATTGACAATAAAATGAGAAATCATGTAGCCGTGTAATGTCTTGAACATCTTCCCTGCGCGTGTGACTGTGTGCACGCGTGCCTTCAAAAGGATAGACGCCTGCCATACTGAACAGGACCAAAAACATCATTGTATCCATGAAAGTTAAACGTCTGCATGAGATAAACAAGGCGTGTAATTTAAAGCTTAAACAATTAATCACTTTCTTAATCATCATTATAAATGCACATGCAACAAAGCAAATTCAGTCATAACCCTACCTAGTGTTCTACTGTATCCAGAACAACGAGCAGCTAGCTAGCCAACATGGTTGCTGCAAATTGGAATTAATTAAATAAGGTTTAACCCACGAGAGTACGACCAAATTAAAAATAAATAAGGTTTAACCCACAGTTCCCGTAAGCACGCGTAGATAACATTAGTTTATCTGAATACGACCATAGATTATATTATATACGTCCAACAGTGTATATATCTTTCTGCCCACAGCCTTTAACATAGTGCCGGAGGAATTAATAACGCTAGTGAGGAGATAGCTTGCTTATTAATTGTATATATAGCTGGTAGAAGAATCGATAGAGGGCCCCTCCCCTCAGTTCAGAAAGCTACCATCATGGCTAACTGTCTTGCCTTATTTTAGCCTGTATTCTATAGCTCTCTTTGCTAGCATGAGAGATTATATATAAAAAGACACGAGTATGAATCATAATGCGAATATTAATTAATTATCTGAATAAATATTTTAAATATTAACCTCCTTCAATGTGAGCAGAGAAAAGGAGGACGAAGCAGCCAGAAACATGAACCTGAAGTCACTTGTTTCAGTGCTCCAAAAAGGCGAGACAAAGAATGGATTCTAGGGCCTGGTCATGTGAATACATGAGTTCACCGACGGACGGCACATTGTGGCATGAAGAATTCATAGCTGTAGTGGTTGTCCAATCGACTTAATGCTCTCGCCAGTACATGCATCTGATGTGTGCACCCACATAATGCTGAAACAGGGTCAGGTCAGGGTCAGAGACAGCTGATGGGTGCACGTCTGCATGGACCTAAACCAGACAAGAAGCATCTCCATGCCCTTGTTGTGTGACCTCTGATGCTAATTTATGTTCCTGCAACTAATATAGTTTAGATTAATGGCAAGTAGAGAAGACAGCGGCTGATTATTATAAATACGGCAGCAGTTAGTGAAATATATAATGTGAGAAGTAGGTAGATTGCTATTCGGTTTTGTTTGTCCTTCTTTGGAATGCTACTAAAGTTTTTGCACCGAGTTTCCTTAGTCAATTGTTCAAAAGTTCTGTTACGTTATAAGTCAATTCCTGGGCCTTCAGTTTAGGAGAGAAGCGATCCAAGCTCCAGCTTGTCTTGACAAGTTAAGTTGGTGCCTGAAATCCATTTCACATGCACGCTGCTTTATATGTGTTTGTTAATTAAGGAGATCATGCACATCTAACCGGGTTTTCTCCTTTCACTATAAAAAAAAATCCAACGTTTAGAAACTATGGAAAATACAATGTCGTCGTTGATTACTGACAGAATATATATACCGTCGTTAAAAATAGCGATGGATTTATATATTCTGTAGTTATATTCCGTAAATTAATTAGTGACGGATTTAAATAAATCTATCACTAATTAGCGACAAAAAGTTATTATCCGTCGCTAATATTCTGAATACAATTTAGATTTCATAAACAAATTAGTGACTAATGTATACAAATCCGTATTTAATTAGCGATGGTAACTTAATATCTATCTCTAATTAGCAACTGAGATGTACTAATTCGATAAATGGAACATGTCGATATATTAGCAACGAATATGAAAATCTGTCGCTAATCTTCATTTAAAAAAAAACTCTCCCATTTTCATCCATTTTCCCTGTTTACATCCAATTACATTCATCACATATGATAATTTTTACAACAAGCTCACAATACAATTTATATCAACAAGTTCACAACACAATCACATTAACAAATATCCATATCAACTTAACCAATACAATTCATACACAAAAAAGATAACATCCAAAACTTATAGAATATATTGCATAGTACATCCAAAATTTAGACACAGTTTATATCATCTATTCAAGACATCCTAATAAAAATATAATACAACATAAAAAAAAGTATACCTCACTTTATATTTTGGATAACTGGATATAGTAATAGAAATATGTAATATGCATGTAAAAATGATCATGGAAAATTATAATACAATTAGAGATGCATATAATTTTTAAAAAATAATAGCAATATTTTTTACTTAAACAAAAAGAAAAATTAAAAGCTAAGATAAATGATAACATACCTGAAAATGATCTACACAACAGGGAAATCGTTGGAATCCTCGATCTCCTAGGACTCCAAATGATGCAGGCATGACATCTATGAATCGGGAGTGAATGTTGCTGCAAACACTTGCCTATGACAAATTATCTCCTTAGTTCAAGCCTATCGCTCATGCATCTCCCGTACCTCTGCATCCCTCGAATGTGTGTAGATTATACTTGCTTTTAAGCATCGTTTAGCATATATCTTATTGTATTTCATGAGCATGATTTGTATTCACACATCCTATTTCTATGTGATTTCGTTACTTTTACTCGTTTAGTTCAAAGAACTGCTATTTGTTTGTTTTCATTGATAGGATATGTTTTTAGAGTAAACATGGTGTAAAAAGCCTTAGAACAAGAAATTGGAGGACAAAGTATGCTCTAGCCATGTCCCATGACACGAGGATGCTCCTACGGACAAGATAGACAAAGAATGGATCAAAAAAGGTTCAACACGGGCTAGCCCTGCCTCATCATCGAGTTAAACACACAAAGCATACATAAAAAAAAAGACTTTCAAATTGAAATTTTAATCAAGGAATACTCTACCATATTCCTTGACACATGCATATTCCTACGGAAGAAATTTTGACTGAAAACAGAGCTAAAACTGAGTTTAGAGCCTCCAAAATATCTAGGTTGTGCTTATAGGCATGGTCGTATCAAAATCTAGCGTAATCCATTGTTTTCCATGGCCTAGATGTGCCTTTTAGGCACAGCACGACTGTGTCTTTTTTAGACATGGCCGTGTCAAATCCTTGATTTTTTTATACATTGTGAATTAAAAGTAAAATGGTCATAACTTTCTACTCGGTTAGAATCATGAGTCTAGCCACCTATTAAAAGTTAGATAATTTCAAGATTTGCAACTTTTCATTAGAGTGAAAACTAAGAAAAATAGATATAAAAGTAAAAAAAAAATCTATTTTGGAGGAGCCCTGTAAATCTGACAAATCTGTCTAACCCAAATTGTAGACCAAACTTTGAATGTTTATAACTTTCAGCTCAGTTGGAGCCATGGGTTGAGCCGCCTATGAAAATGTAGATAATTACAAGGTATACAAGTTTGTTTCAGAGTGTAAACTAAGACAACCAGGTCTAAGTGGTGAAAATCCTATTTTGAAGGAGCCCAACAAAGGGAAAAAGTTTGGGAGAGGTATAAAAAGGTTAAACAAACTCTTGCTTGACTCGTCTTGGAATAGGGGGCTCAGTCTCCTTCCTTGGAGAGGGTTTTCCCCTCTAGGAGAAATCCTAAAGCAATCATCTTCATCCATCTTGATGACCCATCCATATCTGGAGCAAGGATTTCATCTTAGAAGACCGACAATACATTGATAAATATTTTCTTCTCTCTATCTTGTGTATTGAATTGTAGATTGATATTTTCTTTGTGTCTTGGTTGTGATTCCCTTGCTATGGAGTCCATCCTCCAAATTCTATGATGTAGGAAGTAATTGTGATGTGATATTGATATGTAAACTATGTATTTAATCATTTCCTTATTCTATGATATGTTTATGATTTGTTCTATTGTGTTGTGTCGTATTTGTGTTTAATTAAATGTGTGTTTGGTGAATGCATTTGGATGTAAAGGATTGGCCACCATGTAGAGGAGGTACTTTAGATTGTATGACCAGGGTCATTAGTGACAAAGGGTATTTCTTTCACCAGACTTTCTAGAGCCACCATCTTGAAATAGATGTCAATTCTCTATAAGGAATTAGCTAATTAGAGTTTAATGGATTTTTCTAATTTAATATTAGGAAGTGACTTATGTAATCTAAACTGTATCACTGGGGGCCCCTCATGTGACAGGGATCCCTTTAATCAAACTTTCTATGTTCCCTCTTAACTTAATATCATTGAAATTCAATGGAATAGACACTCTTGTGTAATCTTCACAAATTTGTACCGGTAATTTGGTTAGAATCCCTACAAGAGTGTAAGTATGAAGGTAAGGAGATAAAAACTAGCATCATAGTGAAACCAAAATCTTGAAATTATCCCCCAATTCTAACTTCTCCCTTTGACAACTTGCTTCCCCTTAACCTTCTTTTCTCTAAGCCTTCTCTCAAACCTTCTCTTCTTGCTCTCTCAACTCTCTCTCTCTCTCTCTCTCTCTCAATCTATAAATCTCTTTCTCTCGTCACCTTGGGGTGGTATGGTGGTTAAGGCATGAGGTATTACCATATTAGGTCATAGGATTAAAACTTAGCACGTCTAAGCATGTCTTCCCCTATGCCTTGGCTATAACCGTAATTTACCTCCTCCGTGTTGGCCTAGGGACGGCTGACAAGGGTACTAGGGGTTAGTGAATCACCTTTCATACCACATCTAAATCTCTTTCTCTTGAGCTTTTACACAACTTTTGATTGTCTAGATAACTTTCTTTGCAAACTAAACTAGTGTTTAATCAATAATCTTTGTGGATCGATATTTTTATTACTTGACAACTTAACCATGCACTTGTAGTTTTGACAACACCCTCTCAACCATTGTCTCCTCCAATGATGAGAGGCAAGTCTAAAAATCATGATTTTTCATCTGCAATGCTTGTACCTCAATAGACGAGGAGGAGGAATTAGGATGCCCCCTAATGCCTAGAGCTCTCATCCAGTCAAAGACAACTTTGGCCTTAGAGCCAAAACCATATAGGGAGGTCTTCTTCATTCCACTAAAAACATCATAATAAATGTCACTAACCTTATCGGTGGAAAGAGACTGTGACCTCTCTCTTGTTAGGATCGATGGTCGCGACTAGAGAGGGGGGGTGTGAATAGCCGACCCAAATTCTTCGCGTTTCTTTCTACAAGTTGACGTTAGCGCAGCGGAAAATAAAACAAAGAAAGAAAGACAAGAAGATCAAACCTCAAGCACAGCGATGTAACAAGGTTTGGAGATGAAACTCCTACTCCTCAGCGTGTCCGTAAGGTGGACGAATCCTCTCAATCCGTCGGTGGATGAGACCCCGGAAAATCGGCTAATAATCACTCCTTTTGGGTGGAGAAACCTTGCCACAATGTCTTGCAACAGGAAGATAAACAGGAGTACAAGAATACAGCAAGAAACTAAGTACAATACAAAAATGTAATAACCCTAGCTTGCCTTCTTGTCGACTGGATGAAGCAGCAACTTCACGGGAATCCAACCACAGCACCAACTGTCCAGTTGAAGTCCCAGCCGAGGGAAGCTCACGCGAAGCTTCAGCGAAGAAGAGCTCAACAAAGCTCAAGCAGAAATACTTCAGCAGTCAGTAGGAAGAAGAGGAAGAAGGAGAGCAGACTGTAGTGCCTCTCGATCCTTTTATAACCTCTGATATCCTGAGCCAACCTGCGAACCTGCAAGGCAAAAAGGCCAGAACACAGAAGCCCGAAATAGCCTAGCCGTTGAGTCACAACGGCTAGGCCTGGACCGATCAGCATGTATTCCCTTCCTTTTCTCCCGAACTTTTTGCCTTCTGATCGTTGTTTCCTGATCGGTCTGCAGACCGATCAGATAACACTCAGTAGGCTACTATTTGGTTACTGATCGGTCACCAGACCGATCCAGATACCCAGTGTATCACTGGATCGATCCACTGATCGATCCAGAGCTTGGTTTTTGCCCAAACCAAGTCCCAAACCTTCCAAACCAACATCCGGTCAACCTTGACCTGTTGGTACATCATGCTTAGCATCCGGTCACTCCCTTGACCTGCTAAGACTCCCCAACAAGTGTTCGGTCAATCCCTTTGACCCACTTGGTGTTTCCAACACCAGATGTCCGATCACCCTTGATCCATCTGTATTTTTCCCTTGCCCGACTTCACTCACCAGGACTTCCCAACTGCCTAGCTTCACTCACTAGGACTTTCCGAACTGCCTGGCTTCACTCACCAGGACTTCCACCTAGCTTCACTCACTAGGATTTTCACCTGGCTTCACTCACCAGGATTTCCCAACTGCCTGGCTTCACTCACCAGGACTTTCCGAACTGCCTGGCTTCACTCACGACGACTTTTCCAACTGCCTGGCTTCACTCACCAGGACTTTCCCACTGCCTGGCTTCACTCACCAGGACTTTCACTTTCACCTAGCTTCACTCACTAGGATTTTCACTCTGCCTAACATCCCAGTTAGGACTTCCCAGTCAAGAATTCGGTCAACCTTGACCTACTTGACTCTTCTTCATTCAACCTGATCAGACCTTGATCAGTATCTCTCCGCATGGACAACTGCACCTGCATTGTTCATGTCTACATGTCTTTCTGTATTGTCAAACATCGAAACCATGACCAAGGTTTACGCTTGGTCAACTAGGTCAATCTTGACCTACTGGAAATCACACCAACAATCTCCCCCTTTTTGATGTTTGACTATACCTTTAAGTTAGGTTAATCCAATAGCCTCAACTTTTTTCATGCCACTAGGTAATGAAACATAAGTTACAACCTTACATTCTCCTTCTAAGAAGGCAACCTCCTTCTTAGATAATGAAGGCCTAACTTAAACCCTTCATTCTCCCCCTATTAGCACACATCAACAAACTCTCCCCCTGAAGAGTAAGTTATCGTTGTTCACAACTTCACTCATCGTGATCAACAAACTCTCCCACTAACTCCAATGTTCTTCCTTGAACATTCTCTAGACATTCTTCCCCTTTTTGACGCACATCAAAAGGAGTGAATCAAGGTCAAGAGTTTCTTCCTAATGAAAGTCCCATACCTTTCATTGAAACACTTAATTTCCCCCTTGATACTAAATTCAACAATCAACTTAGTGATAATCCCATATCACTCATCCTCAAAAATTTCGACGAGTAAAAACTCCCCCTAAAAGTCAACTCCTCCTTGACTAATAGGTAAAACTCCCCCTAAAGGTCAACTCCCCCTTGACCATTGCACCAACAATGTCTTGGAGAGTTTCAAACCTTTAGAACTCTAAAACACCACTTCCATAGCTGCAATTTCAGACAAACAGTCGAAATTCAGCAGGTTGGCACGCCCTGATCGGTCACCAGACCGATCAGGGATTCCTGGCACCCCTGGACCGATCAGAAACCCTTCTGATCGGTCCACAAACCTGATAAAGGTCTGATAAGTTCTGATTTCTCTCCACGAAATTCAGAAACCTCTAGAAAATTACAGAAAATTCCAAAAATTGTGAAATTTTGAGGATACATTCCTCATAACATATACTATCATGGAAAAATAGTTTTCTATGAAAATAGCTTCCATTTTTCAATCTTGATACAAAGTTCAAAAGACTTTGAAATAGTTCAAAGTTAAGTCATCTTTGTATCAACTTGTTCAATGATGAATGCTATCACTAGAAAAGTTTCATCAAGGTTTTTCAAATTAATTTTAAAATGATTTTAAACCCTTTAATTTAGGATCACAATCTTAGGGCTAAATGTACATGACTTGTACACAAGCTTTCCCTATGATCCTCAATTTTGAATTAGGCTCATCTAGGTACAAGAACTATGCACCTTGATCCTAACTCATCATCCTAATATCTCACACACATCTAAGGTGTATCAAACACATCCAAGTCAATTTTGATGTGAGATATGGATTTAGGTTATCTTAACTAGGTTCTCATGCATTTTCTAAATAACAATTTGATCTCCATATCAAATTGTGTTTTAGTCCTTAAATCAATTTCATTGATTATAAATGCACAAGATGATGACATGGCATATGACAAACAATATATGGCAAATAGCACATAAAGGTATAGAAAATACCTAATTCTAGCCTTAGTTGCCATTTTTGATAATTTTGATCATTTTGCCATAAATTCCATATTCCTAAGTGTAATAGACCTAAAATCATATACTAAAGATTTTTAGATCACTATGTGCCAATTAGATTGACTCTAGAGAAATTCCTCAAATGTGGTAAGCACATCCTAATTATTTTAGGAATAATTTTTACTTTCATTTTTAAGGCTTGATTATACCTTGAAAAATCCTAAAGTGCCACCTTTTGCCATGATTAGGTTAACTACCTATTCAAGTAAGGTTGGCACGCCCTAACTCATCTAGCGTGATGAAATCACGCTCCTAGGAACCCAATACCTATTGGAGCTCATTGGGTTCACTAAATATTCACTAGGGATGTCTTCCCTAGCAACCCTCCTAATGACCCTCCTAGGCTTTAAAGCCTTGGTCATTTGGGACTCATCAAGATCCACTCTAGGGGTGACTCCCCTTGTGACCTTGGTGATGGTCTTTCTAGCCCTAGGTCTTGTTCCATAATCGAATGGAACATTATGATAAGTGGGCTTGACCACTTGGGACTTAGGTTTGTGACCCAAACCTTTCTTGTCCTTGGACATTGGTTTTTGACCCTTAAACCCTAGAGATGGCTTCTCTAAATTTTTAAGGGCCTTTTCCAAAGTATCAAGTCTTGACCTCAAGACTTGATTCTCCTTCTCTAATACCTCAATTTTTAATTTTTTATTTTTCTTTGAGGTACTCCTAGGCATATGTCTAGTAGTTTTGGGATTCCTATCTAAGTTCTCCTTAACCTTAGATGAGTTAATCCTAGGGTTGACATTTCTAGAGTTGTCCTTATTCAAGCTAACATGTTTAGCACCTAAGCCCATATATTGATTCCTATAATTAACATGCTTATCATTCTTGACAATAGCAATAAGGCTACTAGCATGCATCCTACTAGAATTGTAAGAATGTGCCTTAGAGATTACCTTAGGGTTTGCCCTAGCTCCCCCTATACATGTGCTCGATCTCTTGTCCTTGTGAAGTTGCCTCCCCCTCGAACATTGGCTCCTATAGTGTCCCCTTCGCTTGCATTGGAAGCACACCACGTGCTCCTTGCCCTTGCATATCGGGACTCCGGCTTCCTTAACTTTTGGTGCCGGTGGAGTCTTCCTAATCCTCCTTGGACACTTACTCTTGTAATGTCCATACTCCCTACACTCAAAGCACATTATGTGTAATTTATTTGAAATTGAAATGCTTGAGTTACCTAGGGTTGAGGATGGATGAAGACTTTCTTCTTCATCCCTTCCGGAGGTAGAAGCTTCTTCCTCTTGCTCCGATCTTGAAGAGGAACTCTCCTCCTCTTCTTCCTTAGATGTTGAGTAGCCCTCAACCTCTAAATCCATGTCTCCATGATGTGAGCTACTTGGCTCACTTGACTCCTCTTCATGACTTGAAGTGGAGTTCTCCTCATGGAACTTTGCCAAGTTATTCCACAACTCCTTGGCATTGTTGTATCCACCTATCTTACATAGAATGTCATTAGGTAATGAGAATTCAAATACTTTCATTACCTCATCTTTGATTGTGGAATGGTGGATTTGTTCCCTTGTCCACTTCTTCTTCTCGAGTGGTTTTCCTTCCTTATCCATTGGAGGCTTGAAACCTAATTGAACACAACTCCAATTTTCAAGGTTAGTCATAAGAAAATACCTCATTCTTATCTTCCAATACGCGAAGTCGTCACGGTCATAGAAAGGTGGAATGGTGATGTCTTCTCCGAGTTGATCCATCTCTAGCTTGTGCCCCCTCGGGTGTTAATCCGGCGAAGAGCGACCTCGCTCTAATACCACTTGTTAGGATCGATGGTCGCGGCTAGAGAGGGGGGGTGTGAATAGCCGACCCAAATTCTTCGCGTTTCTTTCTACAAGTTGACGTTAGCGCAGCGGAAAATAAAACAAAGAAAGAAAGACAAGAAGATCAAACCTCAAGCACAGCGATATAACGAGGTTCGGAGATGAAACTCCTACTCCTTGGCGTGTCCGTAAGGTGGACGAATCCTCTCAATCCGTCGGTGGATGAGACCCCGGAAAATCGGCTAATAATCACTCCTTCTGGGTGGAGAAACCTTGCCACAATGTCTTGCAACAGCAAGATAAACAGGAGTACAAGAATACAACAAGAAACTAAGTACAATACAAAAATGTAATAACCCTAGCTTGCCTTCTTGTCGACTGGATGAAGCAGCAACTTCACGGGAATCGAACCACAGCACCAACTGTCCAGTTGAAGTCCCAGCCGAGGGAAGCTCACGCGAAGCTTCAGCGAAGAAGAGCTCAACAAAGCTCAAGCAGAAATACTTCAGCAGTCAGTAGGAAGAAGAGGAAGGAGATCAGTAGTGCCTCTCGATCCTTTTATAACCTCTGATATCCTGAGCCAACCTGCGAACCTGCAAGGCAAAAAGGCCAGAACACAGAAGCCCGAAATAGCCTAGCCGTTGAGTCACAACGGCTAGGCCTGGACCGATCAGGCTCCACCCTGATCGGTCCAGAGCCTATCTGATCGGTCCCCAGACCGATCAGCTGTTCCTTCCCGAGCCTACCGACCGATCTAGATACCCAGTGTATCACTGGATCGATCCACTGATCGATCCAGAGCTTGGTTTTTGCCCAAACCAAGTACCAAACCTTCCAAACCAACATTCGGTCAACCTTGACCTGTTGGTACATCATGCTTAGCATCCGGTCACTCCCTTGACCTGCTAAGACTCCCCAACAAGTGTCCGGTCAATCCCTTTGACCCACTTGGTCTTTCCAACACCAGATGTCCGATCACCCTTGATCCATCTGGATTTTTCCCTTGCTCGACTTCACTCACCAGGACTTCCCAACTGCCTAGCTTCACTAACTAGGACTTTCCGAACTGCCTGGCTTCACTCACCAGGACTTCCACCTAGCTTCACTCATTAGGATTTTCACCTGGCTTCACTCACCAGGATTTCCCAACTGCCTGGCTTCACTCACCAGGACTTTTCCAACTGCCTGGCTTCACTCACCAGGACTTTCCCACTGCCTGGCTTCACTCACCAGAACTTTCACTTTCACCTAGCTTTACTCACTAGGATTTTCACTCTGCCTAACATCCCAGTTAGAACTTCCCAGTCAAGTATTCGGTCAACCTTGACCTACTTGACTCTTCTTCATTCAACCTGATCAGACCTTGATCAGTATCTCTCCGCATGGACAACTGCACCTACATTGTCCATGTCTACATGTCTTTCTGTATTGTCAAACATCGAAACCATGACCAAGGTTTACGCTTGGTCAACTAGGTCAACCTTGACCTACTGGAAATTACACCAACATCTCTCTCTGCACCAGGCTGAGTTGCCTATGTAATTCTAATGGGTATTGCTTCATGTGTAAAAATAATGATTTTATTAACCTCCACATAAAGTCTACAAATATATTCATGAAAGTTAATATTCTTATGTTAATTGCTGAGGAATGTCAATCAACAAATGACCCATCTTGTTAAATGCCTCCCAACAAGTGACAAGTATTTGTAATTTAGCAGCTTGCGTATAGAGGATGCAAGTACATTAAAACTAATAAAAAAACATATGTAAGAATTTTTTATATAACTTAATTTTAAACTTACTAAGTCAAAGACATGCTCCACGATAGAATGAGATCCAGCAGTATGCTTTGTGAATCTAGTGTTTGATCCAGCAGGCTTTGAATTGTGATTTCCTCGAGTAATCGCTAAATTGAATTGCTAATATTGGGTAGCCCAAATGGCTCTCCAAGCCTCCAAATGGTTCTCCAAGCCTCCTAAACTACATCAGGGACCTCGGATGGTCTGGTGCATGCCCCTCCTCCACTTGTAT
This sequence comes from Zingiber officinale, assembly GCF_018446385.1. NCBI lineage: Eukaryota > Viridiplantae > Streptophyta > Magnoliopsida > Zingiberales > Zingiberaceae > Zingiber > Zingiber officinale. The sequence goes on along the minus strand of NC_056005.1, from coordinate 38,703,692 downwards.
AACATGTCCTTGTATAATTTATAATAGTAGTTGTTCTAATTTTTATTTTTTAAATTCAACCTCATGGCCCTCCTCTCAAGCCTACCTCTTCTGCAACAATAGATTTTGAGAATTAGTATCAAGCTAATTTTAAACTACAAAATATGTTTTATATTCAAAATAATTACTAAGACTTCACCGTAATAGAAGTCCTTCATGTCTTGGTCTATAAGCCTCCATATAGTACTAGATGGGGACAATCATTCTTCAAACTTCTTAGATATGTAAGTTGTGACCTGATGGCCATCTTGTACAAAGATGCATGAAAAATATCATGTATAAGATATGTGTGATAAATAAAGAGAAGATTAAGTACTACAATAATTACTAAATATATAAATACTTACAAGTCACTAGAACCCCTCAAAGTTGTTGGTGCAACCTTAGGTCAAGGTTGACCCGACTCGAGTTGACTTGACTCGAGTTGTATTTTGATGTTTGACTTGGGAAGATTGTTGATGCAACCTTAGGTCAAGATTGACCTAGTTGAGTTGCATGTTGATGTTTGACACTCGTGGAAGAGTTGTATTCTTGATGTGAGACAAGAATAGATGGTTGGGAGATTATTGGTGCAACCCTAGGTCAAGGTTGACCTGGTTGACCTGAAAAGTCCAAGTATGGAGACTTGGCAAACGAAAAAGTCCAAGCAGGGAGCTTGGCACGCGAAAAGTCCAAGTATGGAGACTTGGCACTGGAAAAGTCCAAGTACGGAGACTTGGCACGCGGAAAGTCCAAGTATGGAGACTTGGCACGGGGAAAGTCCAAACAGGGAGTTTGGCACGGGAGAAAGTCCCGGTGAGTGAAGCCAGCAATGGAAGTCCCGGTGAGTGAAGCCAGGCATTGGAGAAAGTCCCGTGAGTGAAGCCAGGAAAGACCTAGTGAGTGAAGCTAGGAAATCCTGGTGAGTGAAGCGGTGAAAATCCTAGTGAGTGAAGCTAGGTGAAAGGGAAAGTCCTGGTGAGTGAAGCAGGTGAAAGTCCCGTGAGTGAAGCTGGAAAAGTCCTAGCGGGATGTTAGGCGGTGGAAATCTGGTGAGTGAAGCTGGTGAAAGTCCCAGTAAGTGAAGCAAGGGAAAATCCAGATGGATCGGGATGATCGGACATCCGGTGTTGAGGAAAGTCCAAGTAGGTCAAAGGATTGACCGGACACTTGGCGAGGGAGTTCTAGCAGTCAAGGGAGTGACCGGATGCTAGGGATGAAGTACCAATAGGTCAAGGTTGACCGGATATTGGTTTGAAGTCTTGGGACTTGGTTTGGGCCAAACCTCTGGATCGGTCACCGGACCGATCGATATTGTTTGCTCGATCGGTCCGGTGATCGATCGATATCTGTTGATCGATCGACCGATCGCCAAACGAGGCAAAGAGGTAGGCCGATCGGTCCATCCGATCAGGATCGGGGGACCGATCAGAGGTCGCTGAGAAAGCAAGGGTTGGGATCGATGCGTGGACCGATCCGGTCTTTGATCGGTCCACCGATCGAACCCGCATGAAGGTGGGCGCTTCGGTCGGTCGGGACCGATCGAATAGGTCTGATCGGTCCCCCGATCGAACACTAGCCGCTGCGCTTTCTTCCGTGTTTTCTTCGCCGCGGTATAAAGGGGTCGAGGCTGCTGCGAGGACTCTTCTTCCTCTTCTCTTACCCTGCTCGTGCTTGAGCTCGGAGTTCCTTCCTCGCAAGCGCGTGAGCTTCCCGATTGGAGCAATTTCTTGTTAGGGTTTTAAGTCTCATCCGGACTCCGAGAAAGCAAGATTGGTAGAGTGCTTGTGTATTCTTACTGTATTTCTTGCTTATTCTTTGTACTTGTACTCTTTGTTTGCTTTTGCAAACGTTTGTGGCGAGGTTTCTCCACCCACAAGGAGTTTGACATTAGCCGGTTCTCCGGGGACTCATCCACCGATGGATTGATAGGGCTCGTCCACCTTACGGACACGCCGAGGAGTAGGAGTATCATCTCCGAACCTCGTTACATCGCTGCGTCTAAGGTTTGATATTCTTCCTTTCGTTTCTAGTTTATTTTTCCGCTGCGCTAACGAAGTGTAGGAAGAAACGCGAGCGATTTGGGGCGGCTATTCACACCCCCCCTCTCTAGCCGTACAAAGGATCCTAACAAGTGGTATCAGAGCGAGGCCGCTCTTCATCGGATTCACACCCGTGGGAGCACAAGCTAGAGATGGATCAATTTGGAGAAGACATCACCATTCCACCCTTCTACAACGACAACTTCGCATATTGGAAGGTAAGGATGATGTATTTTCTTAGGACTAATATGTGGAACTGGTTTTGTGTACAAGAAGGGTTTACTCCTCCAATGGATAAAGAAGGAGAGCCTCTAGAGAAGAACAAGTGGACGAAGGAACAAGTCCACCAATTCACGATCAACAATGAGGTAACTAAAACAATTGAATTTTCATTACCTACTAGTGTTTTGTGTAAGATAGGTAAATACAACAATGCCAAGGAGTTGTGGGATAACTTGGCCAAGTACCATGAGGAGAGCTCCACTTCAAGCCATGAAGAGGAGCCTAGTGAGCCAAGTAGCTCACATCATGGAGGGAGCGAATTGGGAGTTGAGGGCTACTCAACATCCAAGGAAGAAGAGGAGGAGAATTCCTCTTGTTCAAGTTCGGAGCAAGAAGAAGAAGTTTCCACCTTCGGAAGGGTTGAAGAAGAAAGCTCATCTCCATTCACAACTCTAGGTAACTCAAACACTGTGATTTCAAGCAAATTACACATAATGTGTTTTGAGTGTAGGAAACATGGACATTACAAGAGTAAGTGTCCAAAGAGGGTAAGAAAGACTCCACCGGCACCAAAGGTCAAGGAAGCCGGAGTCCCAACACGCAAAGGCAAGGAGCACATCGTGTGCTTCCAATGCAAGCAAAGGGGACACTATAGGAGCCATTGTCCGAGGGGGAGGCAACCTCACAAGGGCAAGAGACCGGGCACATCGATAGGGGGAGCTAAGGCAAACCCTAAGGTAATCTCTAAGGTTCATTATTGCAATTCTAATAAAACTCATGCTAGTAGTTTTGTTGCAATTGTTAATAATGATAAGCATGTTAACTTTAGGAACCAATACATGTGCTTAGGAGCTAAACATGTTAGCCTAGGTAAGGATAACACTAGAAATACCAACCCTAGGATTAACGCTTCTAAAGTTAAGGAAAACCTAGGTAGAAATCCCAAGAAGACTAGACACATGCCTAGGAATATCTCAAGAGAAAATGACAAATTAAAACTTGAGGTATTAGAGAGGGAAAATCAAGTCTTGAGGTCAAGACTTGATAATTTAGAAAAGGCTCTTAAAAACATGGAGAAGCCATCTCTAGGGTTTAAGAGTCAAAAACCCAAGTCCAAGGACAAGAAAGGTTTGAGTCACAAACCTAAGCCCCAAATGGTCAAGCCCACATATCATAATGTTCCATTTGATTATGGAACAAAACCTAGGGCTAGGAAGACCACCACCAAGGTCACAAGGGAAGTCACCCCTATAGTTGACCTTGATGAGACCCAAATGACCAAGGCTTTAAAGCCTAAGAGGGTCATTAGGAGGGTTGCTAGGGAAGTTATCCCTAGTGAATTTTTAGTGAACCCAATGAGCTCAAATAGGTATTGGGTTCCTAAGAGCATCTTCTCTATCCCATAGATGGGTTAGAGAGTGTCAACTCCAATTAGAAGGGTAGTTAACCCAACTTTGAGGAAATTGACACTCAAGGAGCATTTTCAAGGTTTTTGGGAACCTTTGAAAATGAAATGGAATAATCTTTATCATTCACTCCTTGGAAGAGTAAGTTGTGCCAAAGTAAGAATATATTAATCTTACTTTAAATTGACACAATTTGGAAAAACCTAGAGAAATATCGAATTGGGATTTTGATATTCTCTTAAGGTCCGGGCCTTAACTTAGAAGTGCTACTCTTGTAAAATCTTAAATGGTATAAATCAAACAAGAGATCAAGAAATGCCAATTTGGGTTTTGACATTTTCTTGGAGCACTTTGGGCAATCTAGGGTTAGATTTTAAGTTAGCAAAGTGGTTAAGGATACTTAGATAGGTAATCTAGGTATATTTATCTATGCTAACTTACCATGATTGGTTGCCATATGCCATGCCATGACATCATATTTATCTTATTATCATTTGAAATGTCATGATAATGCTTAGGTTATCTATATGTCATGTGTTAGTTTAGTTTCAAACTTTATGCCATGACATCATGACATTGGCACATGTTTTCATTTATGATACCATTTTATGCCATGTCATCATCTCTTGCATTAATAATCAATTGAATTGATTTAAGGACAAACATATAATTTGATATTGAGATCAAATTGGTGTTTAGAAAATGCATGAGAACTTAGCCTAAGTTGACCTTAACCCATATCTCACATCAAAATTGACTTGGATGTGTTTGATACACTTTAGATGTGTGTGAGATATTAGGATCATGAGTTAGGATCAAGGTGCATAGGTTTTGTACCTAGATGAGCCTAATTCAAGAAAATAGGGATCATAGGGAAAGCTTGTGTACAAGTCATGTACATTTAGCCCTAAGATTATGGTCCTAAATTCAAATGGTTTTAAAAGCATTTTAAAATTGATTTGAAAAACCTTGATGAAGCTTTCCTAGTGATAGCATTCTTCATTGAGCAAGATGATACAAAGATGACTTAACTTTGAACTATTTCAAAGTTTTCGAATTTTGTATCAAGATTTGAAAATGGAAACTATTTTCATAGAAAACTATTTTTCCATGATAATGTATGTTATGAGGAATGTATCCTCAAAATTTCACAATTTTTCGAATTTTCTGGAATTTATTAGGGGTTTCTGAATTTCGGGAGAAGAAAAATCAGAAATCCCTGTGATCAGTGTCTGGATCGGTCGCTGGACCGATCCAGGGAGGGCTGGATCGGTCACTGGACCGATCCAGAGTGCTGTGGATCGGTCTGGTGACCGATCCAGTGAGGTCTGATAGCGTGCCAATGTGCTGAAATTCGACTGCATGTCTGAAATTTCGGCTGACAGTTGGTTTTTAGATTTATAAAGGTTTGAAACTCTTGTCTTGTTGGTGCAATGGTCAAGGGGGAGTTGGCTTTTAGGGGGAGTTTTTACTCCTTGAGGATTAGTGATATGGGATTATCATTAAGTGGATTGTTGAACTTAGTATCAAAGGGAAAATAAGAGTTTCAATGAAAGGTATGGGACTTTCATTAGGAAGAAACTCTTGACCTTGATACCCTCCTTTTTCTTTTTGATGTGTGTCAAAAAGGGGAGAGTGTTCATTGGAGAATTATTAGAGAACCCAAGTTAGGTTATCGGTTTAACCTAAGCTAGGGAAAGAATGTCAAGGAATGTTCGAGGAAGAACATTGGAATACCTTTTGATGTGTGTCAAAAAGGGGGAGAATTATTGGAGAACCCAAGTTAGGTTATCGGGTTAACCTAAGGGGAGAATGTCCAGAGAATGTTCAAGGAAAGAACATTGGACATTGGAAGATGGTTGGAAAACCTAAGTTAGGTTATCGGGTTAACCTAACTTGATTATGATTTTGTCAAACATCAAAAAGGGGGAGATTGTTGGTGCAACCTTAGGTCAAGGTTGACCCGACTCGAGTTGACTTGACTCGAGTTGTATTTTGATGTTTGACTTGGGAAGATTGTTGATGCAACCTTAGGTCAAGATTGACCTAGTTGAGTTGCATGTTGATGTTTGACACTCGTGGAAGAGTTGTATTCTTGATGTGAGACAAGAATAGATGGTTGGGAGATTATTGGTGCAACCCTAGGTCAAGGTTGACCTGGTTGACCTGAAAAGTCCAAGTATGGAGACTTGGCAAACGGAAAAGTCCAAGCAGGGAGCTTGGCACGCGAAAAGTCCAAGTATGGAGACTTGGCACTGGAAAAGTCCAAGTACGGAGACTTGGCACGCGGAAAGTCCAAGTATGGAGACTTGGCACGGGGAAAGTCCAAACAGGGAGTTTGGCACGGGAGAAAGTCCTGGTGAGTGAAGCCAGGCAGTCGGAAAGTCCTGGTGAGTGAAGCCGGGGGAGAAAGTCCCGGTGAGTGAAGCCAGGCAGGGGAAAGACCTAGTGAGTGAAGCTAGGCGGTGTGGAAATCACGGTGAGTGAAGCGGTGAAAATCCTAGTGAGTGAAGCTAGGTGAAAGGGAAAGTCCGGTGAGTGAAGCGGTGAAAGTCCCGTGAGTGAAGCCGGGAAAGTCCTAACGGGATGTTAGGCGGTGTGGAAATCCGGTGAGTGAAGCCGGTGAAAGTCCTAGTAAGTGAGGCAGAGGAAAATCCAGATGGATCGGGATGATCGGACATCCGGTGTTGAGGAAAGTCCAAGTAGGTCAAAGGATTGACCGGACACTTGGCGAGGAGTTCTAGCAGTCAAGGGTGACGGATGCTAGGGATGAAGTACCAATAGGTCAAGGTTGACCGGATATTGGTTTGAAGTCTTGGGACTTGGTTTGGGCCAAACCTCGGATCGGTCACCGACCGATCCGGTGTTGTTTGCTCGATCGGTCGGTGATCGATCGGATATCTGGTTCGATTGTCGATCGGTGACCGATCGCCAGTAACGAGGCAAAGAGAGGTGATCGGTCCACGGATCGATCATCTGATCGGGGACCGATCAGACGATGTCGCGAGAAAGCAGGGTTGGGATCGATGCCGATCCGATCGGTCCACGTCGAACCCGCGAAGGTGGGCGAGAAAGTCCGGGACCGATCGAATAGGTCTGATCGGTCCCCGATCGAGCACTAGCCGTTGCTTTCTTCTGTTTTCTTCGCTTTCTTCGCGGTATAAAGGGGTCGAGGGCTGCTGCGAGGACTCTTCTTCCTCTTCTCTTCGCTGCCTGACTTGCGTGCTTGAGCTCTGTTGAGTTCCTTCCTCGCAAGCTTCGCGTGAGCTTCCCCGACAGTGTTTTTGCTTCATCCGGACTCCAGTCGACGAGAAAGCAAGATTGGTAGAGTGCTTGTGTATTCTTACTGTATTTCTTGCTTATTCTTTGTACTTGTACTCTTTGTTTGCTTTTGCAAACGTTTGTGGCGAGGTTTCTCCACCCACAAGGAGTTTGACATTAGCCGGTTCTCCGGGGACTCATCCACCGACGGATTGATAGGGCTCGTCCACCTTACGGACACGCCGAGGAGTAGGAGTATCATCTCCGAACCTCGTTACATCGCTGCGTCTAAGGTTTGATATTCTTCCTTTCGTTTCTAGTTTATTTTTCCGCTGCGCTAACGAAGTGTAGGAAGAAACGCGAGCGATTTGGGGCGGCTATTCACACCCCCCCTCTCTAGCCGTACAAAGGATCCTAACAAAAGTAATCTAGTCACCATGTGCTCTATGCCCTAGTAGCATGACTATATATGCAAAATCAAAGTATAAGGTATACACATTTAAAATAATAATGTCTTCTAACTAGGAAGATGAAAAAAATAAAAAAAAAATCCATAAAATATACCATGATATTGTTACTAATTTTTAATCACTTGATGTCATTATGAATCAACTAAATTAACATTTTACAAGTACTTATCACTAGACTCCATTAGTATATCAATCTCATCATTGTTAGACATCTCTTCATCATCTATTTTCTCGTAAATAGCATTAGCATCTCCAAGTAATTGTGATATGGATTGTATTTTTGAATTAATATAGTGTATCTTGACTTCTTCATTTTGATATGTGACATGGTTTTAGGTAGTTATGGTGTTCAATATTTCTATAGTTGACCGAGACTTTATTTGACATACTACTAACCATTCACTAAGTTTTCTTTTCTTCGTTGGATACTTAAGATAGATTATTTGACCAACTTTTACCGCAAAGATAAAAAAGCTCAAACTTATTGAATCTTTTGTTTATGTTAACCTCAACTAAATTATAGAAATGATGTATTCTGATAGTTGTTCTTGAAGATGGATCATACAATAATTATTTAAACAATATACACCTTTTTAAAGGTAAAGTAAGATACTCAACCTCCATTATTTACTCAAGTCTATCATAATAATCAAAGTGAGTATTATTGTTGTTTATGGACCCTTTTACATAAATACCAGAATTATAGGTAGGACTTTGTGAATTGCGTTGGGTCATGTGAAATCTGAATCCATTAACATAATAACTTGAGTAGAGTCTTATGTTATGGAGAGATCTTGATATAATAATTTTTTATTTTCCTTCTTGCACATTTGATATTCTATGGTCATTCACCTATAACAGTAGCTATAATATAAATTAGATGTATATATAATACAATTACTGTAACGCCCGCCCTCCCACTGCTTAAGGAGGGACGGGGTTACTTACTTACATACGTGAATACATATAAAATCATGGCAGCAGAAGCAGTTATTTAATTTTTTTTATCTACACTAATCATTATGCTTATCATACTGAACATGTAGACTTACTAGTATTCATGCATACAACTTAATTAATACCAACTACTTGAAGCATATTTCATGTTATCATAAGCATACTAGCATGAAACATAAAGAACATAAGTGCATAACTATCCATACTAGTTAAAGTACTATCAAAACATAAAGATAACACATGGTTCATAAGCAACTTAGAACTTAAAAACATATAGCAGTTTTCTTCCACCGTGCCACTGCCACACACACACTTGCCCTTCCTATTGCTCCTCTCAGTTTAGCCATTCCTTTCCTTTTTCTGCAGTACAAGGAAACATAAAACTATAAGCCCATAGGCTTAGTAAGTCCCTTTCCTACTCACAAAAATCATGATTCATGCATGAACATAAAGTGATAACATGTTCATTTGGTAAGTCATAACATAACATATGAGAGCATAACATAAAGTCATATCATGTCATGTGAGAGCATAAACATAAAGTCATATCATATCATGTGAGAGCATAAACATAAAGTCATATCATATCATGTGAGAGCATAAACATAAAGTCATATCATATCATGTGAGGACATAAATATAAAATAGTGACATGATCATCTAAACATCATGGACATATTTCAAGAGCATCTTTAAGAAGCATAAAAAAAACATATAACATGAACTTGTAAATGCAAGATGATCTTTTGAAAACATGTATCATGAAATGAGTATATACAAGATGTCCTTTTGAAAACATATATCATATACATACTTAAACATAATCTCAACATGAGGGCTCGGCTTGTACCACATACATACATAAATGCGCGCATCCTAAGTAGATCCAAGGTAGCAAGTCTTGAACCTACTAGGAACTAGGCCCGTTTCATAGACCATCGACCTAGGGGCAACTTAGGAGCCCATCCCTTTTACTAAGCCCGTTTCATAGACCATCGACCTAGGGGCGCTTGTGGAGCCCACCTTTGGTACAAGCCATACAAAGTAAAATATCATGTCATATCATGTCATATCATAACATATCATGTTCTTGTCATTTCATAACATTTCATATTCTTGTCATATCATGAAGAGTGCTCTTGATCCCAACTTAAGGGAAGCATCTCTTAGGCTTTTCATCTTACGTAAGCCTTGCATAAACATAGCATGATGACACCAAGTGCACATAACATATAGCATATCATAAAAACATAACATGATAACATGAAGTGCACATTATATAGCATCTCATAAAAACATAATATGATAACATGAAGTGCACATATCAATTTACATGGTGACATAAAAATTCATCTCATATCATAAGAGTCAACATCATACATGCTTAAGGTTTTTGAAACTTCCTACAAGCCCTAAATCATGCTTGGCCGAAACATATAAAGATACATCATAGATTTTCAAACAACATGGATACATAAAATCAACTACCTAAGTCTTCATAATCATTAATCATAGCATGTAAGACCTTAGGAACTCTAGGTAGCTTCTTAACCTCATTCTTCTTATCTAGGCCGAAACATGAAGGCATGTTTTAAATTTCCCTTTAATCAATTTAAAGCATGAAACTTTTGCAACTTACATAGCATAGCAAGTGAGCCTTTGGTAACCATAAGTGAGGTTCTAACTCTAATATTCAACCTTGGCCGAAACCTCAAGGTGGTGTTTCTAGGTTTTTCATGCAACATAAGCCATGGAAATTTAACCTAACATTGCATAGGAAATCATACATCATGAGGAAGCATAAAACAAGTATGGTTAGATTTCAAAACCTTGCCCTAGACCTTCTGTTCATCCTTGGCCGAAACCTAAGGTAAGACTCTAGGTTTTGTTTATACATCATATAGCATGAAAACTTAACTAACCACATGTAATAGATCATGTATTATGAAGGAGCATAACCAAGCATGTTTAGATTTCAACACTTTGATCTAAACCTTATGTTTCATCTTGGCCGAAACCTAAAGTAAGGTTCTAGGTTTTATTTGTACAACATGTAGCATGAAAACTTAACTAACAACATGTAATAAATCATGTATCATGAAGGAGCATAAACAAGCATGTTTAGGTTTCAACACTTTGATCTAAACCTCATGTTCCATCTTGGCCGAAACCTAAGGTGAGGTTCTAGGTTTTATTTGTACAACATGTAGCATGAAAGCCTAACTAACAACATGTAATAAATCATGTATCATGAAGGAGCATAAACAAGCATGTTTAGGTTTCAATACTTTGATCTAAACCTCATGTTCCATCTTGGCCGAAACCTAAGGTGAGGTTCTAGGTTTTATTTGTACAACATGTAGCATGAAAACTTAACTAACAACATGTAATAAATCATGTATCATGAAGGAGCATAAACAAGCATGTTTAGGTTTCAACACTTTGATCTAAACCTCATGTTCCATCTTGGCCGAAACCTAAGGTGAGGTTCTAGGTTTTATTTGTACAACATGTAGCATGAAAACCTAACTAACAACATGTAATAAATCATGTATCATGAAGGAGCATAAACAAGCATGTTTAGGTTTCAATACTTTGATCTAAACCTCATGTTCCATCTTGGCCGAAACCTAAGGTGAGGTTCTAGGTTTTATTTGTACAACATGTAGCATGAAAACTTAACTAACAACATGTAATAAATCATGTATCATGAAGGAGCATAAACAAGCATGTTTAGGTTTCAATACTTTGATCTAGACCTTATGTTCCCTCTTGGCCAAAACCTAAAGAGTGGGGTTCTAGACCTTTTGTTACAACATGAAGCATAAATTGTAAACTTTGACAACCCTAAGTGACCACAACTCCTCATCTTGGCTCAAGGAAAATCCCTAAGTCTTTTTTTTTTAACAACCTTTAAACATAAAACGTACGAAAACTATTGTACTGCAGGTGAGGGGATACTTACTTCTCTCGCTTAATCCTCTTAGAGAAGTACCCTTGGTTGTGAAGCTTTTCCTAGAGAGAAAACCTTCTTGCTTGGTTCGGCAATGGTGAGGAAGATGAAGCTTAGTTTCGGTGGAGAGGAGGAGGGAGGAGGAAGAGAAGAAAAATGAAATTTTGTCATTCTTTTCTCCTTTTATTCCAAATGAAAGGAAGAAGTAAAAATGAATTTTTCCTTCCCTTTTCTTTTACTCATCCTAAATGAAGGGAGGAAGTAAAACTCTCTTTTCATTGTAAGAAGAGGAAATAAACTTGGACTTCTCCTCTTTAGTGAAGAGAGCCTTCACTTTCCTTACCTTTAACCATAATTTCCCCCTTTTCATATCAGCACACCCTTGCTTGGGCTACTGGTTATGACATGGAACCACTTACTAAGAGATTTAAGGTTCAATCCTTGGTCATGCCTCTTTTTGGTTTTTTTATTATATTTTTTTTAAAGATGAATCCACATGAACCTATTTAATCATGCATAATTTCCTATAAAATTTCTAGGGATCCTATGGGTGTTACAATTACATTGTAATAAATAATTTAATCGCTAACTTACATAAATTTGAAACCAAAATGTAAATTCATCCTTTAACCTATGATCTACGTCACTTGCACTTATTGATGAATTTTGTAAGTGTAGTTGTTGTTCATACAAGCTGTCAAAGAGGGTAATTTGAAGACTTATTAAATAACATGTCAAAATATGGAAAGCTACATATGTATATATACTTAAACTATTTCCTTATGTGTAGTTTGACCTCTTCACAGTTCAAGAATATATAAGTCCTAGTAGCATTATATTCTTGTTCATTTAACTGTCTAAAAATAGTTATACTCATTTCCTTACCAGAAAATTTGAAATAGAAAGCATATCTGGATCAACTAGTTGACTATCATTAGAATTTTGAGAACACTTATGATTTCTAGTTTTTACATTATCAGTAAAATAATAGGAGAAGAAGAATGTTGCTTCTTCAACCAAATATACATTACATATTGATCCCTCAACTCTAGCTTTGTTATGAATATTATTATTTAATTTCCTCAAAAACCATTCAAATGAGTACATATATATGTATTGCATAGGACCATTTAGTTGTGTCTCATAAGGTAAATGAATAGGTAGATGTTCCATTGAATAAAAAAAACTAGGTGAGAATATGCGCTCAAGATTAAAAAGTATCATTGGAATGTGTGTCTGAAGCCAAAGCATACAAGATGTCATAATTGTAGGATCGATACACATGAGAGAGAGGGTGAATCACGTGTATTTAAAAACTTTTTTTTTAAAAAAAAAAAATGGAGTGCATAGCGGAATAAAACTAAGTATAATAAAGAAAATAAAAAGACAATAACACACGGGTATTTTATTTGGTTTAGAGCATTTGACAACTCATATTCCAAGACCGAAGCCCTTTGGACCTTTTTGACATGTAATCCACTAAGATCAATCACAATTGAATACAACAAATAGGAAGGAAAGTGTAACAGACCTACACCTCCTTATGCAAAATTAATTAGCTATAAATTAAATGTTACCTAACCGAGGACGGAGAAATGATTAGCTCGGATGTTGGAGTTGGTCTGTTTGTAGTAGCCAGGTGTAGTAACGTCGTAGCACAACAGCAATAAGAAGTCCAAGTAGTTGGATGGTTGAGGAATCGTGAAAAAAAGTTATAGCAATTGATGTCATGAAGCTACTGGTCGAAGCTTCTTTTATAAGCTCATCTAGGCGCCTATACCACCACTGGCCGCTTCTAGTGAAGCCTATCCGATCCAACTTCAACACTGAGTTATCCAACTCCAGGTGCCTAGACCACCCTCGGGTACCTGGATTGCTGATGTTGCTACACCTTGGTGAAGCTCTATCTAAGTCATCTCTATCCCTTCCCAGGCACCTGGAGCACTCTCGGGAGCCTAGAAGATAATCTAGACTAGCCAATCAACATCTTCCAACTCATCTACACATGAAGCTGGATTTGGATCATTCTAGGCACCTAGATCCTCTCTCATCACGCAGATGTTTGGGCCCCTAGATCCCTTCAATATGTCTGGAATACCCTAACTCCAATTTTGATTTCTTACATCACAGAGTGATGTGAACTCACAAGTGCATGGGCGTCGTCAAATAATAGAATTTATATAAGTCAATCCCACGAGGATTGAGGATCAAATGCTAATTGGTTTTACACTTCGAATTTAGCTAGACAAAATCAATTATCATTTGATTTGAGGTTTTTGACTAAGATATGAAAATAAAATAAAAGAAAGATAATTGAGAAAATCCTGAATCCAGAGGATGTTCTAGGCCTTTAGTTTTATTATAATGGTGAATGTTGTGCTATGAATTTACCCATTCCTAGTTCTCCACTTCTATATTTGCAGGATGGTCTAAATTATCTCTAAATACCACCCCATGATGGTATATCAGAATACTTTCCCTGCCAGTAACCAAGTATGTCATCAAGTGAAGAAGTAACTTAGAGGGTCTGAGTTTTCAGTAGAGTTCCTCCTGTCACAAGGCCTCTCTCGGGTTTACATCTCTAGATTACGTAGGTCACTTGTGGAGCATATATGATTAGGGAAAGCCCATTAGGTCAAGTGATAGACTCATCCATACATAGAATTATTTTTCCTTAGGAGGTTACCTTCCATAGAGAAGAATAGTTAACTTAGATACTCAATATTAAACAAGTATCCTAAAGTCATGTTGAGCTATATTGGAGCATATACTCAAAAGAGGCAGCAATCTATGCATCTATTCAATGTGCCCAAATATAGACACATAGCAATGTATCTAGTTTAAAAATTAGATCTATACATATAAAAATGCAATCTAGATAGATAAATTCATGTTCATAGAGAAAGTCTACTTGCAAGCATTTCATCAAATAGAATAAGTGTCATACAAGCTTCATCAAACAAGGAAATTATCAATTCAATAGAGTTTACCTCATCCATACATTACAATTATTTCCTACATCCTAGAACAATACAAATTTACTCCATAATTGGAAGAAATACAATGCAAGAACTCAAAATCATAGAAACTTCAGAAACCCTAAGGAAAGGGAGAAGAAACTTATCCTTTGATGTCAAGTGAAGCCCTTGGATGCAGATCTTGGAGTGATGATGAGGATGGAGCAGTAGAATAGACTCAGATCACCCAAATGGCGTCTCTAGATGTAAGGATTTGACCTAGAGGGTCTCCTCCTGTCTTGGAACTTCCTCCCCTTTAAAGGGGATGAACTGCCCCTTATATAGAGGTGAGGGTACGGGGTGGTTGTGCCTCTTAGCATGACCCAAACATCTCTGACGTTTGGCCATGCCATTAAATGGCACGGCTAGAGCCAAATTGGCTCTAGCCAGATAGCTTGGTCATTCCATCAGGAACTGTGAAAGGTATCTCTAGCTTCTTGGCTGTGCCTATTGACATGACCAAAGTGGAGGTTGCTCTGTTTCACCTTTTAGGTCGTTCTATTTGGCATGACCAGTTCTTAAAACCTACATTTTCTAATTTTGTGGAGACATGGTTGTGCCTCAGGGCATGGCTTAGTCCATTTTTACTCTAGAAATCTGTAACGCCTGCCCTCCCTGCTACCCTAAGGGACGGGGCTACGATACTCTACGTATAAATTTTTCTTTTTAAAACAGCGGAAGTCTTAAAATAATTTTCATAGTTTTAAGAAAAACTTTTCTTTTAAATTTCTTTTGAACTATACTATCACATGGCATCAAAATCATAACATCAAATCCAGTGGAACCATAATGTCAAGCCACACATGTTTAGGTATCACAAGTCATAAAATACCAATGCATAGTTCTTTAAAGAAACTTTAAGCAGGTTCTTATTTATTTGGTTGCCTAACCACTGCCACACACATCTTCGTTGCCCCTCCTGCTGCTCCTCTAACTCATCCATCTTTTTCCTTTATCTGTGATACAAGAAAAGTAAGCTATGAGTACTCATGGCTCAGTAAGTTCCTTTCCTACTCACTAAAACCAACAATCAGCACATAATCAAGAATGCATCAACAAGTCATAATCTCAACTAATCATGGCATAACATAGCATTCTATTCAACCATATCATGCATCATAATATAATCACAACTAGTCATAGTATATCAAGCATCACCATGGCTGAAACATATACGTAGTGCATTGCATAAAACATAGCTAGACATGGCATAACAACAAGTATCATGGTATATCAAAGCATGGCCGAAACATGTATATCAAAGCATCATACTATGGCCGAAACATGTACATCAAGGCATCATCATATCCATGGCCGAAATCTATATATCAAGCATTAACAAATCCATGGCCGAAACATGTCTATAAGGTATAGCATGAACATAACATAATCATACCTCTTCATGGCATATCATAATCAAGAGCATAACATGAAACATAGCATAATCATAAGGTGTATGCAATATGATTTTGGAAAACATGTATCCGAAAAAAACATGTGTATGTCTCATGATCTTTAAAACCATTTTCTTTTACATATATACTTGAAAATAATCTCAACATAAGGGGGATCCCGGCTATGTACCACTTACATATTGCGCGCAACCTTGTACGTCCAAGGTAGCAAGTCTTGAACCCTACGAGGCAAACATACTAGGCCCTTAGTCCTAGGGGCACTTAGGAGCCCATCCCTAACGAGGTCCTTAGTCCCCGGGGCGCTTATGGAGCCCACCCTTGGTACAAGACACTCACATATAAAGTAAAGTACATGTCATACATATCATGTATCATAAAAGCATGCATCACTTAGGCACACATCATATCATAAAAGTATGCATCACTTAGGCACACATCATATCATAAAAGTATGCATCACTTAGGCATACATCATGTCATAAAAGTATGCATCACTTAGGCATACATCATATCATAAAGGTATGCATCACTTAGGCATACATCATGTCATAAAGGTATGCATCACTTAGGCATACATCATATCATAAAGGTATGCATCACTTAGGCATACATCATGCCATAACAATATGCATCACTTAGGCATAGATCATAAAAACATGCATATCTTAAGCATAAAGCATATCATCAAGCATGCATGATTTAACCACATAGCATATCATGAAAGCATGCATATTTTAAGCACTAAACATAGCATCAAAGCATGCATAATTTAACCACATATCATAACATAAGCATGCATATTTTAAGCACAAAGCATATCATATCATAAAAGCATGCATATCATATCATAAGTCATAAATCACAAGCATACATATTAAGCATAAGGGTGTATCTTGTGATTATCCTATCATAGGAAACATGGTATCATATTTATCTTGGTTTTAAGCTTCCTAAAGCCTTGTGGCCGAAACCCGTTAGAGCTCAATTTAGGTTAAACACAACATCCAAGCATGTGGCACCTAAATTATCATCATAACATTTTCATAGGAAGCATTATAAACATGATTAACTTAGTTTCTAAATTCCTCAAGTCCCTAATTTCATATGGCCGAAACCTTAAGATGTGAAACAAGGTTCCATATGACATAAAAGTATAGACAACTTTAAATCATATTTATAACATTTTTACCAAGGAACAAGGTAAACACATTTGACCCATTTGAATTAGTTCCTAAGTTCTTTAAGCCCTTAACATATGTCATGGCCGAAATTTAACAAGTTCTCATTAGGGCTACAAACAAGCATACAAGCATGTGAACTTGGTCTAACATTTTGTATAAATTCATACAAGGCATCATCCAATAGTTATGGCCGAAACATACCCTAGCATCATTTTAGGTCATAAAGCAACATATAGCAATTGAACCTTGGCTTTCTACTTATCATATTTCATGTAGAATGTCATGAGCATATTTAATTTAAGTCCTAGGGTTTCTAGGGCATCTAAACCTTCATGGCCGAGACTCAAAATGGTCCATTTAGATCATGGAAAAATTATACAAGTATGTGACAAAATCAATACATTATCCTATTTCTATAAGAAGTACTTTTAACACATTTGGTTTCATTTCTAAGGCCTCTAGGTCTTTTAAACCCTACTTGGCCGAAACTCACAGAATATAAACTTGCTTCAAATAGCCTAAAAGCATGAGAATTTATACAAGTTTCATAGCATGTATAAAGACAAGCATAATGAGTATACATATGAATTGTGTCTTAGGCTTTTTAGGTTTCTTTTTCTCTTTTTCTTTTTTTTTTCTCATGGCCGAAACCTACCATTATTTAGCTAGGTTTTTAAGTGGCCTAAAGCATGAAAAACCTAAGTAAGTTTCATGGCAAAAGTTACTAAGAAACATGTATACAAATTGGTTCATGAATAAGCTAGGACCCCTTGTGATCATACATTTTATATGTCATGCCACTAATTTTTCTACACCCTAATTAAGCATGAGGGCATTGAACAACTTTCATATCTAAACAGCACAGAGGTCTTGAGCATATTAAAATTTTTTTTAAGCTTTTCTAAGCTATCCATCTCATCATGGCCGAAAAACCCTAAGAAGGAGTTCATGAAATTCTAGCAATATTCAAGCATACAAATCCTTTAAGATCTTTGTATTCTATAGTCTGAGCATGGTTATTTAAATTTAAAGGTCTTCCTAACCCTAAACCCTTTCTTGGCCGAAACATATGAGTGGGTTTTCTTTTAGTTTCAAATATCTTCTAAGGAAGAAAAACCAATACAAAATCCTTAATATTTCATAGGGAGAACCTTGTACTAGTTGGGTAAAACAATAAATTTCCCTAGCCTCTTAAGAATATTTTTGGCCGAAATTCTAGGGTTCAGTACTCCTCTGATCAAGCATCATATAGGTATAAAAGCATGAAGAAGAACCCCTTTACATAGCATAGAAAAAATCTATCATGTAGTGAAGACTAGTTTAAACACCATTAGATTTTGAAAGCTCTTCTTGGCCGAATTTTCTCAAACTTGTTTCTAGGTTTTAAAATCCTCATAAAATCCGAAAAGCACATAAAAGCCTTGTACCACAGGTGAGGGGAAGCTTACATCCTTTTTCGCTTGTGGATCTAAGGTATGGTGAAGAAGAAGTAGCCTCTTCTTCTAGTTCCCTTCCCTTGGTTCCTTTGCTAAGCCCTCCTTGTATCTTAGGTTTTCTTAGGGAAAAATTTGGCTTTGGGGCTGAGGATGGAGGAGAGGGGACTGTGGTGTTCTCGGTGAGGGAGAGGATGAATGAGAGAAAATGAGAGAAAAATAGTTTTCTCTTTTCTTGCTCCCTTTTATGTTAAGGGGGAAGAGGTAGCAAACTTAGTTTTTGCTTTCCTTCTCCCTTAGCCCTTTTTCTCTATTTTATTTTTATTTTTATTTGTTTATTTATCCTCATCATTCATGGTGAAATAAGGGGGAATGAATCCCCTTAACTCCTCTTTAAAATTTCGGCAAGATCTAAGAGGAAGAGGGAGAGGAAGGGAGGAAGGCAAGTTGCCTTTCTCTTGCTCTTTACTTGTTTCCTTTTGGCTAGCTTTTACTCTTACCTTTATCATGAGTTTCCCTCCTTTGCTATCAACATATTATTCCTATCCCAACTGGTTATTACCCATTAATTCTATGAAATATAATATAAGAGGTTCAAGGTTCAATCCTTGACCTCTCCCTATTTTTTTATTTCTTTTTATTTCCTTTTTGGTTCAACTCACTTCCTATTATTCTTCTAAGGAAAAATCCCACATACATATATTTATCTTACAAGCTTAGTGGGTATTACAGTACCCCGTACCTCATAAAAAGTTCGTCCTTGAACTTTAAAATAGTTTCATCAGGTGGCACTGAACTTTCGGCTGAGTGCATCGGCCACTTTGTTCGCCTTTCCTGGGTGATAAAGAATCTCGCAGTCATAATCCTTCACTAGCTCGAGCCATCGGTGTTGCCTCATATTCAGGTTTTTTTGTGTGAAGAAATATTTCAGACTCTGATGGTCGGTATAAATCTTACACTGAGCTCCATATAAATAATGTCTCCATATTTTGAGAGCGAAGACCACGGCTGCTTGTTCTAAGTCGTGAATGGGATAATTCTTCTCATGTTCTTTAAGTTGTCTAGAAGCGTAAGCAATGACTTTGCCATCTTGCATGAGTACAGCTCCAAGTCCTGTGATGGAAGCATCGCTGTACATATCGAAGCCTTTGTTGGTTTCCGGAAGAGTAAGAATCGGAGCACTGGTCAGTCTCCTTTTTAATTCCGCGAAACTCTTCTCGCAAGCTTCTGTCCATTCATACTTTATATTTTTCTTGGTGAGGGCTGTCATAGGGGCTGCGATTTTAGAAAAATTCTCTACAAATTTCCTGTAATAACCTGCTAGTCCGAGAAAACTCCTGACTTCGCTGGCATTCTTTGGTCGGTTCCAGTTATTTATAGCTTCGATTTTACTTGGATCCACCATAACTCCATCTTTGGAGATGACATGACCTAGAAATATTACCCGGTCAAGCCAAAACTCGCTTTTGGAGAATTTTGCATATAGTTGTTTCTCTTGAAGGATCTGTAGTACAGTATTCAGATGTTCAGCATGTTCTTCTGGGGTTCTTGAGTAGATAAGTATATCATCAATGAAGACAATTACAAATTTATCAAGATATGCCGTAAATACTCGATTCATCAGATCCATAAATACTGCAGGAGCGTTGGTTACTCCAAAAGGCATAATTATGAACTCATAATGTCCATACCGAGTTCGAAATGCTGTTTTCGGTATATCATCTGGTTTCACCTTCACTTGATGATAACCGGATCGTAGATCTATTTTTGAGAAAACGGTCGCACCCTTCAGTTGATCGAACAGGTCATCGATCCGTGGGAGTGGGTACCGATTCTTGATCGTCACATTATTCAGCGCTCGGTAGTCTATACACATTCGCATGGACCCATCCTTCTTCTTTACGAATAGCACTGGAGCTCCCCATGGAGAGTGACTAGGACGAATAAGTCCCTTGTCGAGTAATTCGGATAACTATTCCTGAAGTTCCTTTAATTCAGCCGGAGCCATACGATAAGGTGCTTTTGAAATCGGCTGAGTACCAGGAATCAATTTGATTCCGAATTCTATCTCTCTGTCGGGGGCCAACCCTGGTAGTTCTTCTGGAAATACTTCTGGATAGTTGCATACTACTCTGACATCTTCTAGCTTTGGGTCTTTGATTTGATTGATATCAACCACTTGTGCTAGAAACCCCATACATCCTTTATCTAACATCTTTTGTGCTTTAATAGATGACAATAACTTCTCCGTTCCTTTTAATTCTCCGTAAAATTCAAACTCTAGTTCATTTTCGGGTCGGAAAATCACTTTTCTTTTGCGGCACTCGATTGAAGCGCCGTATTTACTAAGGAAATCCATGCCCAAAATTATGTCATAATCCTGCATATCAAGTACTATCAGATTGCAGTAGAGTTCTCTGTTTGCGATCCGAATAAGTACTGCTTGCAGCATATAGTCCGATGGCATAATCTCCCCGGATGGTAAGGTTGTTAAGAATGTGTCCTCTAGAGTTCGGAGTGATATATCTAGAGTCTTCATAAAAGGTGTTGAGACGAACGAGTGTGTTGCCCCGGTATCAAATAATACTACAGCATACTGATTGTAAATAAGTAGCTGACCTGTGACAACAGTAGAGGCATTCGCCACGTCTTCCTTGGTAAGAGAATAGACTCTGGCATTGGTCATAGTGGGAGGGGCCTCTAATCTTCCTTGGCTGATTGAAGTCCCTTCTATGGCAGCTTGCATCTGGTGAAGCTGTGCGGGGGCACTCCTGTTCTGGAAGTTTTGCGAAGGTAGTGCCTGAGACTGAGTAGGGCAATTTCTCGCCAAATGACCTTCCCCTCCGCAGTTGTAGCACTTTTTGGTGCTCAGAAGACATACTCCAGAATGCATCTTCCCACATGTGGCACACTGAGGGTACTTAGTCTGCTTATTGGCTGGACCACCTTTTGTTTTATTCCACTGTTTCCTCTTTCCACTTGAGTTTCCTTTCCAGTCAGTTCTGGTACTGTGCGATTTTTGTCCTCCGGTCAGTGCTTGGTTCTTGCCCTTATTCATTGCTTCCTGATAGTGCTCGGTAATCAGGGCGCTGCTGACTAGCTCCTCTGCAGTCTGCGGTCTATTAACTCCGCCGGCTACGTTTAGAGCTATCTCGGGTCGGAGCATCTTTAACATCAACCGGACCCTTTCTTTTTCGGTTCGGACCAGTTCTGGGCACAGTCGGGCTAGGCGGTTTAACCTCTTAACGACTTCGTTAACCGACAGATCACCTTGCCGGAACTCAGTGAACTCGTCATAGTGCTTGTTGGTCACTCGCATATGGAAGAATTCCTCTAAGAACTCTGTCTCAAAATCCGTCCACTGCATTTGGTTGATTTGTCTTTTCGCCTTTACTCTGTCCCACCACATCCGGGCATCTCCGGTAAGACAGAACGACGCGCATTTGACCTTCTCGTGTTCAGGCCAATCCAATAATTCCATTATGTTCTCCACGGTTTTGAGCCAGGCTTGCGCATCCCATGGTTCACAGTTTCCCGAGAATGCTTCCGGCTTAAGCCTTTGCCACTGAATCAGATAGGCCTCTTATCGGACCATCGGAGTAGGGGCTGCCGGGGGCACTGGTGCAGCTGTAGGTACAACAGGTAGTGGATTCACCGGTGGGGTGACTGGGTTGCCTTGCTGACCCATCAAGGTAGTGATCAGCTGCTGTTGCTCTGCGATCTGATGCTGGAGGTCTGCGACTACCTGTGTCAGATCTGGTGGAGTCACTGTTCCTGCGGTTCGGGCATTGCGTGTCCTAACCATGTTTATCTAAATACGGACAAACAGACTAGTGTAAGTGGTTATTGTTTTTAGCCAATCTAACCTATTGTTTTTGTTTCTATCTATTTGTTCTGGTATTATTCCTAACCTACCAATATGTAATCCTAATCTAAATTATAACTAAAAGCATAGAATAAAGCATCAAACATAAGCAAGTAAAACATTAAATTAAAGCATAAACAACATAAGGAAAAATAAGGAATATAATGACAAACAATGTAACATAAAGAAATAAAGCATAAGCAATGTAGTAAAGAAATAAAGCATAGGCAATATAACAAGAAAGAAAATAAAGCATAAGCATATGACAAGAAAATCAAACATAAGAATATAACAAGCAAATTTAGCATAAACATTCTTACTTGGAGCGGCAGGTAGGAGGCTTGATGTGTGTGTAGTGAGCTGGCAATAACTTTGGCTCTGATACCAACCTGTAACGCCCGCCCTCCCTGCTACCCTAAGGGACGGGGCTACGATACTCTACGTATAAAATTTTCTTTTTAAAACAGCGGAAGTCTTAAAATAATTTTCATAGTTTTAAGAAAAACTTTTCTTTTAAATTTCTTTTGAACTATACTATCACATGGCATCAAAATCATAACATCAAATCCAGTGGAACCATAATGTCAAGCCACACATGTTTAGGTATCACAAGTCATAAAATACCAATGCATAGTTCTTTAAAGAAACTTTAAGCAGGTTCTTATTTATTTGGTTGCCTAACCACTGCCACACACATCTTCGTTGCCCCTCCTGCTGCTCCTCTAACTCATCCAGCTTTTTCCTTTATCTGTGCTACAAGGAAAGTAAGCTATGAGCACTCATGGCTCAGTAAGTTCCTTTCCTACTCACTAAAACCAACAATCAGCACATAATCAAGAATGCATCAACAAGTCATAATCTCAACTAATCATGGCATAACATAGCATTCTATTCAAGCATATCATGCATCATAATATAATCACAACTAGTCATAGTATATCAAACATCACCATGGCCGAAACATATACATAGTGCATTGTATAAAACATAGCTAGACATGGCATAACAACAAGTATCATGGTATATCAAAGCATGGCCGAAACATGTATATCAAAGCATCATACTATGGCCGAAACATATACATCAAGGCATCATCATATCCATGGCCGAAATCTATATATCAAGCATTAACAAATCCATGGCCGAAACATGTCTATAAGGTATAGCATGAACATAACATAATCATACCTCTTCATGGCATATCATAATCAAGAGCATAACATGAAACATAGCATAATCATAAGGTGTATGCAATATGATTTTGGAAAACATGTATCCGAAAAAAAACATGTGTATGTCTCATGATCTTTAAAACCATTTTCTTTTACATATATACTTGAAAATAATCTCAACATAAGGGGGATCCCGGCTATGTACCACTTACATATTGCGCGCAACCTTGTAGGTCCAAGGTAGCAAGTCTTGAACCCTACGAGGCAAACATACTAGGCCCTTAGTCCTAGGGGCACTTAGGAGCCCATCCCTAACGAGGTCCTTAGTCCCCGGGGCGCTTATGGAGCCCACCCTTGGTACAAGCCACTCACATATAAAGTAAAGTACATGTCATACATATCATGTATCATAAAAGCATGCATCACTTAGGCACACATCATATCATAAAAGTATGCATAACTTAGGCACACATCATATCATAAAAGTATGCATCACTTAGGCAAACATCATGTCATAAAAGTATGCATCACTTAGGCATACATCATATCATAAAGGTATGCATCACTTAGGCATACATCATGTCATAAAGGTATGCATCACTTAGGCATACATCATATCATAAAGGTATGCATCACTTAGGCATACATCATGTCATAACAATATGCATCACTTAGGCATAGATCATAAAAACATGCATATCTTAAGCATAAAGCATATCATCAAGCATGCATGATTTAACCACATAGCATATCATGAAAGCATGCATATTTTAAGCACTAAACATAGCATCAAAGCATGCATAATTTAACCACATATCATAACATAAGCATGCATATTTTAAGCACAAAGCATATCATATCTTAAAATCATGCATATCATATCATAAGTCATAAATCACAAGCATACATATTAAGCATAAGGGTGTATCTTGTGATTATCCTATCATAGGAAACATGGTATCATATTTATCTTGGTTTTAAGCTTCCTAAACCCTTGTGGCCGAAACCCTTTAGAGCTCAATTTAGGTTAAACACAACATCCAAGCATGTGGCACCTAAATTATCATCATAACATTTTCATAGGAAGCATTATAAACATGATTAACTTAGTTTCTAAGTTCCTCAAGTCCCTAATTTCATATGGCCGAAACCTTAAGATGTGAAACAAGGTTCCATATGACATAAAAGCATGGACAACTTTAAATCATATTTATAACATTTTTACCAAGGAACAAGGTAAACACATTTGACCCATTTGAATTAGTTCCTAAGTTCTTTAAGCCCTTAACATATGTCATGGCCGAAATTTAACAAGTTCTCATTAGGGCTACAAACAAGCATACAAGCATGTGGACTTGGTCTAACATTTTGTATAAATTCATACAAGGCATCATCCAATAGTTATGGCCGAAACATACCCTAGCATCATTTTAGGTCATAAAGCAACATATAGCAATTGAACCTTGGCTTTCTACTTATCATATTTCATATAGAGTGTCATGAGCATATTTAATTTAAGTCCTAGGGTTTCTAGGTCATCTAAACCTTCATGGCCGAGACTCATAATGGTCCATTTAGATCATGGAAAAATTATACAAGTATGTGACAAAATCAATACATTATCCTATTTCTATAAGAAGTACTTTTAACACATTTGGTTTCTTTTCTAAGGCCTCTAGGTCTTTTAAACCCTACTTGGCCGAAACTCACAGAATATAAACTTGCTTCAAATAGCCTAAAAGCATGAGAATTTATACAAGTTTCATAGCATGTATAAAGACAAGCATAATGAGTATATATATGAATTGTGTCTTAGGCTTTTTAGGTTTCTTTTTCTCTTTTTCTTTTATTTTTTTCTCATGGCCGAAACCTACCATTCTTTAGCTAGGTTTTTAAGTGGCCTAAAGCATGAAAAACCTAAGTAAGTTTCATGGCAAAAGTTACTAAGAAACATGTATACAAATTGGTTCATGAATAAGCTAGGACCCCTTGTGATCATACATTTTATATGTCATGCCACTAATTTTTCTACACCCTAATTAAGCATGAGGGCATTGAACAACTTTCATATCTAAACAGCACAGAGGTCTTGAGCATATTAAAAATTTTTTTAAGCTTTTCTAAGCTATCCATCTCATCATGGCCGAAAAACCCTAAGAAGTAGTTCATGAAATTCTAGCAATATTCAAGCATACAAATCCTTTAAGATCTTTGTATTCTATTGTATGAGCATGGTTATTTAAATTTAAAGGTCTTCCTAACCCTAAACCCTTTCTTGGCCGAAACATATGAGTGGGTTTTCTTTTAGTTTCAAATATCTTCTAAGGAAGAAAAACCAATACAAAATCCTTAATATTTCATAGGGAGAACCTTGTACTAGTTGGGTAAAACAATAAATTTCCATAGCCTCTTAAGAATATTTTTGGCCGAAATTCTAGGGTTCAGTACTCCTCTGATCAAGCATCATATAGGTATAAAAGCATGAAGAAGAACCCCTTTACATAGCATAGAAAAAATCTATCATGTAGTGAAGACTAGTTTAAACACCATTAGATTTTGAAAGCTCTTCTTGGCCGAATTTTCTCAAACTTGTTTCTAGGTTTTAAAATCCTCATAAAATCCGAAAAGCACATAAAAGCCTTGTACCACAGGTGAGGGGAAGCTTACATCCTTTTTCGCTTGTGGATCTAAGGTATGGTGAAGAAGAAGTAGCCTCTTCTTCTAGTTCCCTTCCCTTGGTTCCTTTGCTAAGCCCTCCTTGTATCTTAGGTTTTCTTAGGGAAAAATTTGGCTTTGGGGCTGAGGATGGAGGAGAGGGGACTGTGGTGTTCTCGGTGAGGGAGAGGATGAATGAGAGAAAATGAGAGAAAAATAGTTTTCTCTTTTCTTGCTCCCTTTTATGTTAAGGGGGAAGAGGTAGCAAACTTAGTTTTTGCTTTCCTTCTCCCTTAGCCCTTTTTCTCTATTTTATTTTTATTTTTATTTGTTTATTTATCCTCATCACTCATGGTGAAATAAGGGGGAATGAATCCCCTTAACTCCTCTTTAAAATTTCGGCAAGATCTAAGAGGAAGAGGGAGAGGAAGGGAGGAAGGCAAGTTGCCTTTCTCTTGCTCTTTACTTGTTTCCTTTTTGCTAGCTTTTACTCTAACCTTTATCATGAGTTTCCCTCCTTTGCTATCAACATATTATTCCTATCCCAACTGGTTATTACCCATTAATTCTATGAAATATAATATAAGAGGTTCAAGGTTCAATCCTTGACCTCTCCCTATTTTTTTATTTCTTTTTATTTCCTTTTTGGTTCAACTCACTTCCTATTATTTTTCTAAGGCAAAATCCCACATTCATATATTTATCTTACAAGCTTAGTGGGTATTACAAAATCTGCATGGGTTGGCTCCTGGCCATGCCCTAAGACATGGCCTTGTCTTCATTGTTGCTGATTCTTTTTTCTGGCCGTACCATTTGACATGGCTAGTGACTTTATTGGTTCCTTGGCCATGCTATTTGGCATGGTCTCCTTCTAGAGCTTCACCTGGTCGTGCCACAAGGCATGGCTAGGTACAATTTAACTCTGGAAGTTTTCTTTTACATCTTTTGAATTCTTTACTGCTCAAAACTGCTTGTGAAAATAAAAATAAACATTGAGTAGATCTTTGGATTCAAAATAGTAATTATGCTAAAATTAACATGATAAAGGATGTGAAGAATGAATATAGCAAGATGTGCGTTAAATGATACAAAATAATATAAATAAGCTACGCATATCACACCCAGACTTAAACTTTTGCTTATCCTCAAGAAAATTTTGCAATCTATATTCATGAACTAAAAATGTGTATCCCTAGTGATTTTATCTAGTTCCATCAAACTAGTAAAACTAATGAGCATAATCAAGAATGATCTACAAGAAAACACTCGATTATTATCAAATAAAATTCAATAGTCTAGGAGCATGTGTAGGAGTAAGTGAATCATAATTCTTGGTGAATCAATTTAACTCTATCAAATAATTTCAATAATGAATATAATTATAAATAGATTTAACTTAGCCTAAGAATAAGTTCTTCATACTCAATACAAATCGTGGCCTATATCTCAAGTATCAATTCTTAATCATAGTCAAATCGTCATTAAACCATCTTTTTATATTATTCCTAGCAATTTTCACTACTTAGTTCTTCTTTCCTAACTCTACCCAAGGTCTAAAGAATGTGCTCGATATCAAGAGAAATCTAGTGTTCATTTTCCCAGTAACCTAACTCAGTCTTAAAAGGGAAAACAACTAGTTTGCACTCACGATAATAATTTTTCAATCTCTTAGCTTATTTCATCATTTGCTTCTCAATTTTTTTTTTCAATTGCACATTTGTAACGATGCAACTAGTAGGATTTACATTTTTCCAAATGAGCTTTAATGATTTGAGCATCAATCTAGTGACCAAGATGTAGTTAAGAAATCATCATAGGAATTCAAATACTCATCAAGTCTAATGAATCATGACTATTTTTAAAACCTTCAACTATCAAAATAAGGCAAAGTGTAAAGAGATCCTTAAGCTAGACTAGAATCAAATCCTTTCAATGAAATACAATGCTCATGTCCTACTATTGATGATAGAGAAAAATATATTACCAAACATACTAGCACTAATACCCTAACAACATTAATCTAAATAATAAACGTGCGAAAAATTTTGTGATAGAGAAAACAAATCACTAAATATACTAGAACTAAAAAGCATATCTCATGACCTCTAGATAGTGCTAGAAGTTTACTCTTGGATAAGTCAACAATAATAGTGTGAGTAATACAACTCAAAATTCCTCAAAACTCAAAGTGCAACTATGCTACGAAAATAAAATACAAAAATAGAATGCAACTGTACAACTCCCGAGACTTGAATACTTCATTGTTCTCAATGAAAGAAAATTATGAAGGTGAATGAAGAAAGGGGGAAGGGAAATGGATAGGTCTACCACTCACTGAAGATTGACCGCCCGAAGGAGCTCCTCTCTCCGGTGGAGAATGTGGCCCAAGGAGAAATCTAGGGACTCTAGGGATATGACCAATATTTTTATGGTACTGGTATAACATGGTCGTCCACTTGCTATCTTGTGAGTTCTATGGAGTCCATAAACTCATCCATCCTCCCCTGACAAGAGTAGAAATCTCCCACAAAATTTGATACCTTGCCATAAAAACCATCCCTCTTTTGGAATTAATCCTATACATATCGGAACTGATCATGGGTGAAGTCACAATGGATCTCCAACATGTTATGAGAGATGTCTTGCTTCTCATGAAGAGAATCCAATGATGTACAGAAAGAAGAGAAATCAAAGCTAGAAGGCCCTACACTACCATAAGCAAATGAATGTCTAGATGGGTCAAAAAATTCGTCTATCATCGGGCCTCTAGGCGAGGGATAGTCGTGATGCTCTCTAGGGGTACGAAGGAACTGGAGATTAGATCTTTAATAATATAGTTGTTGGGGTTACGAATAGTCGTGCAGTCAGGATTAGGTAAAGGGATATGGAAAACCATCCCTTCTAGGTAAACTAAACTCATTTTCATCCCGACATATCATCTTCATTTCTAGACATGTATCTATATCAATTTTGATATTTCCATGTATAGCCTCTAGGCCTGAGAGGTCTAGTTCAAATTTCCTAGCAATGGTCGTAATGAATCCACCAAACATTATTGTTATCGAGTTCACTTTCCCCGCTCTTTGCATAGTTTGTAAAAAGTAGAATCCTCCATCAAATTCAACTTTGTGAATCATGGCTCATATAGAGTAAAGCTCCACTTTCCTTACCACCCCATTACTCTCACCCCTACCAAAGATAGTATTGCTCATAATACGGTGGAGGTATCGAAAGACAGGGTTCTGCATATGGGAAGTTTTAGATCTAGATGGGTCATGAGACTCATTTAGATCGGTGATTAAGCTTTAAAAAGAATTAGCATTGTATCTATAATCAAACTTGTGAGGCACCTCTATAAGTAATCCAAAATAAATATTAATTCATAAAGAGTCTAAATGTAATCATGATTCATTAATCTAAAACTAATTTGTCCATCATAATCATCGTCGGAAGTGAAATTAGACTCTAAAGAACTAAAAAATTCTGGGACAAGACGTGAATAGGTTGGTTCACTAGTATGCATCATATCACTCCAGTCTAAATTGCCAATCAACCAATCCACATCATCTTTAATTTCCAAGCACTCTATGGTTGTACTATCAATGTAACATGTACAGATTAATTTTCAGCTAAACAAGTTATCAAATCTAGATCTCTAATCTTCATTTCTAAGTATAACGCTGAATTCATTAGTTTTACCTCTGTTCGGAGTGGGATGCTTTCCTTTTTCTTTTGTGAATACCTTTTCCTTCATGGGCTCTTTACCTTTCCTTTTATCCTTGTTCGAATCTTCACCTCTGCTGGATCCATCCAACCTGCGAATTATTTTCATAACATTAGACATACTGAAATATATTTAAATTGGGAAAATTTATTTGAAAAGCTCTCTTGAAGAGAATTTATTGGAAGGAGAAGATGGAATCTAGAGAAAATGAAGAAAATGCAGAGAAAAGAGATCTAGATCTTAGAGAAGAAAAAGTTTCTTGATCTAGACCTAGATCTAGGCCTTGAGAGTTAGTTAGATCTAGATTTAAAGAGAAGATAAGAGTGATTTATTTCATATCTACATAGGTTTGGAAAGAGAAAGGAGATTTGATGTAAAAAAAGGTTATGAAAAGAGGAGAGGTGAATAAGAGAGGGAAAAAAGAAGGAAGAAACTTCAGAGGAGGAGGAGGGGAGGGGGGGGGGGGGGGTATCTGTGACACCGTGTCTTAGGGTACAATCACGGTTGGGTTTATATCCCAACCATGTGTCGTTGGCACGGGCTATGGCAAATTGGCCTCGAAATTTGCAATTTCACCTTGTGCGCTGATAACCATGATTTTGGCTATATTATTTTGAATCATAATGCATGTTTTTATTGGTTTATTCATACTTTAATCTCACATTAGCATCATATCTCAATATTGCATTTGATTTTGGACCTAATTGTAAATTAGCTAATTTTCATGGTATTTGGTGCTAATATTTGATTCTTATTTTGTAGGCATCAAAAGGGTCATGGACCCAATCAGATCAGGCTGCATTTGGGCTCAAATCAAGGGCTAATCAAGTCAATCAAGCCTCAGAGCATTATAGGCCGTTCATCCAAGATTGATCAGATATGAGCCATCCGTTGAGCATCTGGTTCATCCAACCTAAGGAGGGGTAGATCTGGACTATTGATGAAGATCCAGAGGTTTTTAGTTCAATCTGAAGATGTCTCCACCGTTAATCGAGATCAGAGCATTCTTGGCCGTCGGATCAAATCTGAGGGAGGTTTAAAACATTGAGAAGCTACAGTGTACACCTTGGACTCAGCTCGCAATTTTAGCTACAGTGTTCTTCTTCTCCGCCGCGACGCCGAAGTTCCCATTCCAAAATTCAGATCTGAGAGCTTGCCTTCTTCTCCGACGACGATATCTGAGCTCCGGCGTTCACTTTCCGGCGTTCAGAGAGCGATCGAGGGAGGTCTCCAGTTCTCGATTAAGTTTTGTTTCATTGCCGCAAACCCGATCGAGGGAGGTTCTAGATCGGCATAATTTGCCTCCACCAGAGCTTCAAGGGACGTCTCCGGGAGCTACTGATACTCTTCTGATCTTCATTCCACATTAAGGCTGGGTTGATTTGGCCGGTCGATCTAGTTTTCAAATCCACAGAACTCGGCTCTGTTCTTTGGATGGTGAGTTTATTAGATGAATGTGAGCTTCGAGGGAGGTCGCCAGGAGCTGTGATCAATCTCTGATGATAGTTTGAATCTTGGTTTATTGCTTGTTGGGTGTTTAAGAGAGGTTTCCGAAACACTTCTGTTTCTGGCAGATTGAAGAGGTTTTGGCTACGGTTTTGAGTTGAGGAATGTTTAGGGTTTAGCTTTCATTGTTTTTATCTTTGAATTGTGCTTGACTAGCTCAGATCTTCAGATCTGATACCTTCCTTGCAATTTCATTTCTGTTTGAGTTTTATATTTTTCATTTTCAATTTCTTGCTTTCAAACCCGGATAAGTGATCTGATACTGATACTAATCTTAGAGCTGTAGGTTTTGTTTGCAACACTGACACTGATAGTTTGTAGGTTTTATTGACTTAGTTAGCAATCCTTTGTTCTACACATTTAATCTTTGCTTTGGTGAATAAGTGTGAATGATGAATGCTTCAACTAGAGATTTTTAATTTCTACTGTGAATGAGAATGTTGAAGGCTTGAATGATTTATTAATGTGAATTTGAGTATAAGGTACATTAATTGACTCATTTGATTCAATGTGGCATATGAATCAGAAATTAGTTGATGCTCATTTATTGAGATGGAAAAGAATCATGATTAGATGAGATTGATTTTCTTTGAGTGAATTCTTGAATTTATTAGATGAATTTAATGGAATTGTGAGTTAAATGGAAAGACTAAGTTGAATTTGTTGATGTAAAGAATTGATTGGAATTAATTCTAGAATTATCACACATTTAATAGTTACCCTCGGAAAAAATACGACTTGGGACTCCATACTACACGAGTTTATTTTAGTTTATGTGAGTTTTAATTTTTATTAATTTGGAGCGCCTCGTGACATGCAAAAAGGCTTACACCAAATTTTGGCGCCGTTGCCGGGGAACTAACTAGTAATGTGTGCTTATTTTTAGTTTGATCATTGAGTGATTTTCTTTTGTTGGCATCTTGATTGATATTATTGATTATTTCTTTTTGTATTTTCATGTTGGATTGTTCTTGAATTTTTAAGTGCTTTTACTGTTCATGTTTTCATGAGATTGAAACTTTTTGCTTTTGAATCTTCTAATTTTGTTTGCTAGTGTTGTTAGTGAAGAACAGGAGATTTCTTTAGCATGGATCCATATTTTCAGAATTTTGGAGGTGGAATGGAGAGTTATCAGTGTTTTCAACCTGAGTATCAAATTTACCCAAATTTGGATCAACAAAATAGGTATGAGTCATTTTCAAATGGTTTTAATGCTAATTGGGTGGATAATTCATGTTTCAGGTACGAAAGTGTACAAGGACCATTTATTGAGCCATATCCAGTTTACCAGAGTTCATATGGGTTCCAAGAAGTTTCAACAAATTTTATGCCACAACCTTTTCAACAAGACTATCCTTAGATGGATGAATCAACATGGAAACTCAAGGAGATCATGCAACAAATGAATGAGCATTAAGAGCAACAATTTTCAAGGATACAGAACATACAGAATCAGTTAGATCGGATTGCATCATCCATCAATCAACTGCAAGCACGAAATTCCAGTGGAGAGATGGAAAGTAGCGATTCTGTCAGGCCTGACCCTACTTCCATTGATTCGCATAATTTTTCTAGTATCTTTTGTGATGATTATGTGATTATGCAAATTTCTGATCCTACTGATATTGTTGTTGAAGATGTTGTTAGTGATTCAGGTTCTGAACATATTTTTGAAGATGATTTAAGTGTAGGGGACTGCTTACTGGAAGCATTACCTCAAGAATCACCAAGGATAGAAGATGTAAGTGTAGGGACTTGTGCTATGGAGCCAAGCACCCAAGAATCACTACATGAGGATGTACATTCACCTGAACCATCATTTGAACCAGAACTTGAGCATTCACATGATGAATAAGAGGTAACAATCACCACTCCAGATACCGTTCAAAACGACAAGGTGAGTATTTTTTGTGATTCATCAGAAAATTCAATAGAAATACCATTTATTGATTTCATTAGTTGTGATTCCTTCCTTGCTAAATTTTCTACCCACACTAATATTCTCCTATTTTCTTACCCCACATGTGTGTGGGAGGTGTTTTCTTTGATTGATGTTGTAGGAGAATACAAGCTTCCAGAGTGGATGCTTGAACTGAACCGCCTTAGACCTCCGGAAAGAATTTGGAAAAGAAAAATGAAGAATAAAAAGAATTTGAGTGTAACAACGATTACTCCATTTCCTGCATGGATTCTTTTGCTAAATCTTCTTCGACCACCGGAATCTAGGGGAGTTGGTTCTAATTTCACTTTCTTTAGCATTTGAATTCATGCTTTGTTAATAAATTCTTGCTTCATACATTTTTTTTTAGTTTCATACTTTGCACTTGCATTTTTGCTTCCATACTTTGTATTTTTGTTTAGTACATAGCATTTCATTTGAATAAAATTCTTCATGGGAATTTCTTAAGTAATGCTTTTAAGATGGTAAAAGTCTCTTAAATTTGATCATCAATTTTAGGTCATTTGACATGATTGGATACTTTACTTACATGAAATTGGTTAAAATGGTGGTGGATTCCATTTTGATTAATTGAGCTTGATTGCATAAAAATACCTAGAGAGGACCGCTCTAAGCCTAATCACTATTGTACTTTTGTGTGACATGCACTCATAGCAATTGAAACTCTAGAACTTGCTTAGTTTCTTTTTAAAGTCATAATAGCATTTGTATGCATGGAAACGAAGGATATTTATCATTCTTGCTTTCTCATAATTTCTTTCTCCACAATTTTCCTGAAACATTCTTGCTTAATTCTCGTTCCACTTTGTTTGTCATTCTTCTTTTATTTTGTTGAGAGTTTTGGATGAATTGCTTGATGAGTAAGGATGTCCAAGATTTTAAGTGTGGGGGAAGGAACATAACTGAATTTGAAATGGCAGAAATGGATCAAGGTTTGGAAAATGTTTGAGCAAGGGCTGATTTTAGTAGGTGTTTAAGGTGCAAAATTCTAAAAATTCGTTTGTGAAAGAATGGCTCTAATGTTCTATGCTAAATGTGTCCATTTCTTGAGTTTTATCATGTCAAGAGCAAGCGATAGTTGTTTAAGATTTAGAGAGTTGATACTATATTGATATATTCAACACTCTAGGAGACACATAATGGAAGAATAAGTTGATGCGCTTAATTCTGCAGAGATGAGAATGAAACTGAAATTGGCAGAAGTTAATTTTCAGAGATGGTGAAGCAGTAGAATTTGAGGAGAGCAGGATGCTAGGAAGTGGGAATTATTTGGAGAACTCAACTTCTTTACCAAGTGTTGATTTTGTTTTTAATCAGATTTTTGTAAATTGAAGCTCCAGTCATTACAGTGCAAAATGAAGTCTTTTATCAAGCTTAGCTCTTCATGAATCTGGAAATCCAATATTCAACAGCTTCAAAATTGTTGGGTGGTGATTTGTAAGGACTTTGGATTTCAAAATTCTGAAACTAAACTGAAATCAGAACCCTGAAAGCAGCATTAACTCTGAACTTAACTGTTGAAGATTCTGTAGATTTAGAGTTCAAGTGTACCATTGCAATTAAATGTATCAGTTCACCTACATTTCAGCCAAATTAAATTGACAGAATAAGAGCTGAAAAGCAGTTTCAAGAGAAAGAAGGAGCAGGGATATAGTGAGCAGAATTCAGTTTAGTAATGTATCAAGTTTGTATCAAATTCTTATTAGAAGTCCTTAAATCAACAAGATCTCAAGTGAAACTCTATTAATTCAGTAACAATTGATTTTTCATGTCACTCCATGCCCTTTTCAAACTGAATTTTGCAGACACTAGAAGATTTGAAAATGCAGAAATAGTTCAAAAACCAGAGCTGATACAAAATCTGGACAACCTGGAAAACATCCTGCTGAAATCAAATTGCTGGACATTTTTGAAGTTGGAAACTGAGTGTACACTTTCTGAAATTTTATAGCAGTGAGAGTGTGATAACATTTTCTATTATATCAAGATGTTAAATATGAAATTCCTTGGTCTATAATGCTAATCAGTTTACGTGCAAAAGCTTACTGCTGTGTTGCAAAATGGCTGAAACTTTGTGAAATATTCAGTTGTGATCTTAAATTAACTCAAATCCTGATCAGTCATCCTGAAACTAACAGTGATTTCAGAATTCTGGATTTTCTGATTTATAGAGGTTCTTTGAGAAAAGAATCAGAATCTGATTTCATGAAGTTGAGAAGGGTTGTGCCAAATGATTTTCTTGAAGTCTCAGTTGATCTGCAAAGTATTGAGAAGTAACTGGATGTTGGCTGTGGAGTTCTAGATTTAGTATTGAGAATAAATGGTTGCTGTTGGAGTCCACGAATTCTGTTTTGAAGCTGCAGATTGAAGCAACAATTCATAGATACTAGCACCAATTCTAGGGAAATCTGAATTATTGTTGTTGCAGTGGATTGTATTTCTTGTTGCAATAACCACTCCACCAAATGGCCTCTGTTTATAATGAATTCGAATCTGAAAATTCAAAAACAGAGAAAGAAGAAAAATAAAATTCTGCAAAAAGGAAAAACAGTGATTAGAAGAGTATCAAGATTTCAGAAATGCTGATGTAGGCTGGTATGATTTAAAGTATGAAAATGTTTAACTAGATTGGCACAGAATTGTTAATTTTCCATTTCTTCATCAATCTGGTTGAGGACATTGGAGAGACAAATCAAATTATTGAAACAGAATTGGATTTGCTGAGGAAAACTGATTAATGAAACCCTGTTTTGTACCATCTATTCTTGCTATTTTTGTTTAAGAATATGAATTGAATTCCATTCCTATCAATTAAATGGTAAATGGGATATCATTCCAGGCTACACTTTTCATGATTCAGGTAAAATTTTCCTTGAATGTTGAATTCTGAAACTAAGGTTCCGAAATCCAGAATTTAAAAATTGCTGCTGTTGAAGAACTGTTGTGACATTCTGGAAATCTAAATAGTATGGATTTAAATTCATAGTTGATTTTGCAGTAACACTGGAATTTAGTGTTGTTATTAATGGAGTTTTTAACTATTCTGATGGATTCATTTGTTTGGAGGTGTGGCTTAAAAGTTGTGTTATGTTGTTCATCTTGGTCAGTTTATTTAATTTTTAATGCTGATTATGACCATGGAAGGAGGTATTGTAATGGTTTAAGCTTTGAATTTAATTCTAACAAAGGAAAAGTACCGCAAATATAACTGATTTCTGATTTCTGAAAGTGTATCTGATTTCTGGAAGTGTAGTATCTGAATTGTCTTTGTCGCTGCTGTGAAGAATTCTTAACTGCTGAGAAGTCTTTTGGCTCTAAGTCTTGACAGTAACAATACTGCACAAATATGAGTTTCAGAAAAGCTGATAGATGTGCAAAATGATTCTTTGGAAGTTTCAGCTGATAGCTGTGAAATATTGAGTTTGGAATTCTGAAATTAGATCCTGACCTACTGGAACTTGCAGTGAAAAATCTAAGAATGTGGAATGACAAGTTAAAGAGTATCAAGTTTTTGAATGCATTACCCGAGATGGCCAATGGTTTAAGTGTGGGGGAGGGTGTTGGATATCCAACATGTGAGATTATTTGAGTTTCAAAATGTTGGAATTGAAGTGTGAAAGCAGAAATTGAATTGAAAAACAGTGAAAACAGAAAAAAATTTGAAGAATTGGCATATCAAAAGAGTATTAAAAAGTAGAAGATAGAGTATCAAGATTCTTTGCTTGCCATCAAATTGAAGGAGAGGTTAGCTTGATATGTTGAATTAGTAATATCAAATGGTATACAACTCTTTTCACATCAAAATGGTCAACTCATCAAGTATACTCCTCCAATACTCTTATCTTCTCATTTTCTTCATTAAATACTTTTCTTTTGCCATTTTCATTCACTTTCATTGTTCTTTTTACTTCCATTTCAATTCTTGATGATAAAATCCTTTTGATTCATGTATGCTATGTTTTATGGTGGTGGAGAATTAGAAAACAAGCAAGCTTATGGTAGTGAAATGTTGTGAGTTGCATTGAGTTGAACTCTACTAATATGCATGTTTGAGTGTGAGGGCTAGAATAGGTGAATACCTTGTGAGATTGTAACTTGCTTAATTCTTCAATTGGATTGAAACCACCATACCTACTGATTATTGTTTGAATTGTATTCATAAATGTTTGTGATCTTTAAGATGATCTTAGTTAAATTCTTTTTACTATCTTCTAGGTATTGCTAGGGAATTTGTTTGGAGATGATTTTTAGTTTTCTTGACTTGAACGGGACGTCCAAGGCTAAGTGTGGGGGATTTGATAACCATGATTTTGGCTATATTATTTTGAATAATAATGCATGTTTTTATTGATTTATTCATAGTTTAATCTCACATTAGCATCATATCTCAATATTACATTTGATTTTGGACCTAATTGTAAATTAGCTAATTTTCATGGTATTTGGTGCTAATATTTAATTCTTATTTTGTAGGCATCAAAAGGGTCATGGACCCGATCAGATCAGGCTACATTTGGGCTCAAATCAAGGGCTAATCAAGTCGATCAAGCCTCGAAGCATTATAGGCCGTTCATCCAAGATTGATCAGATCTGAGCCATCCGTTGAGCATCTAGTTCATCCAACCTAAGGAGGGGTAGATCTGAACTATTGATGAAGATCCAGAGGTTTTTAGTTCTATCTGAAGATGTCTCCACCGTTAATCGAGATCAGAGCATTCTTGGCCGTCTGATCAAATCTGAGGGAGGTTTAAAACATTGAGAAGCTACAGTGTACACCTTGGACTCAACTCGCGATTTTAGCTACAGTGTTCTTCTTCTCTGCCGCGACGCCGAAGTTCCCATTTCCAAATTCAGATCGAGAGCTTGCCTTCTTCTCCGACGACGATATCCGAGCTCCGGCGTTCACTTTCCGGCGTTCAGAGAGCGATCGAGGGAGGTCTCCAGTTCGCGATTGAGTTCTGTTTCATCGCCGCAAACCCGATCGAGGGAGGTTCCATATCGGCGTAATTTGCCTCCACCAGAGCTTCAAGGGAGGTCTCCGGGAGCTACTGATACTCTTCCGATCATCATTCCACAATAAGGCTGGGTTGATTTGGCCGGTCAATCTAGTTTTCAAATCCACAGAACTCGGCTCTGTTCTTCGGATGGTGAGTTTATTAGACGAATGTGAGCTTCGAGGGAGGTCGCCAGGAGCTGTGAGCAATCTCTGATGATAGTTTGAATCTTGGTTTATTGCTTATTGGGTGTTTAAGGGAGGTTTCCGAAACACATCTGTTTCTGGCAGATTGAAGAGGTTTTGGCTATGGTTTTGAGTTGAGGAATGTTTAGGGTTTAGCTTGCATTGTTTTTATCTTTGAATTGTGCTTGACTAACTCAGATCTTCAGATCTGATACCTTCCTTGCAATTTTATTTCTGTTTGAGTTTAGATTTTTCGTTTTCAATTTCTTGCTTTCAAACCCGAATAATTGATCTGATACTGATACTAATCTTAGAGCTGTAGGTTTTGTTTGCAACACTGACACTGATAGTTTGTAGGTTTTATTGACTTAGTTAGCAATCCTTTGTTCTACACATTTAATCTTTGCTATGGTGAATAAGTGTGAATGATGAATGCTTCAACTAGAGATTTTTAATTTCTACTGTGAATGAGAATGTTGAAGGCTTGAATGATTTATTAATGTGAATTTGAGTATAAGGTACATTAATTGACTCTTTTGATTCAATGTGGCATATGAATAAGAATTTAGTTGATGCTCATTTGTTGAGATGGAAAAGAATCATGATTAGATGAGATTGATTTTCTTTGAGTGAATTCTTGAATTTATTAGATGAATTTAATGGAATTGTGAGTTAAATGGAAAGACTAAGTTGAATTTGTTGATGTAAAGAATTGATTGGAATTAATTCTAGAATTATCACATATTTAATAGTTACCCTCAGAAAAAATATGACTTGGGACTCCATACTACACGAGTTTATTTTAGTTTATGTGAGTTTTAATTTTTATTAATTTGGAGTGCCTCGTGACATGCAAAAAGGCTTACACCATGCGCCCATGCCTTTTGGCATAGGTAGAGCCAATACGGTTCTGATTGTCTCCCTATGCTCGTGCCAAAAGGCACGGGCAAGCTCCTTTATTGTCTTTGTGCTCGTGACAAAAGGCATGGGGAAGGTCAAAACTTTGATGTGGTCGAAACTTTACTATGGCCTTCATCATGTGTTCGTCCATAACCTAGAAAAAGTAAAAAAAAAAACAGGTATTATGCTCTATAAAATATAAAATAAAGAAGAAAAATAAGAAAAATAAATTCTTGGGGTGCCTCCCAAGGAGCACTCATTTAAGGTCATGAGCTTGACCTTTGATACAGCTCAACTTGGAGCCTTGGCCTTGAAAGGAAGATGCTCCCCTTCGCAGCTAGTTGTGTCGACCCCCTCTATCAACCGAGCTTCTACTACGATAGTCCATTCATCATGGTGAGCATCAGGGCATATGTCCTTCCTTACTGGACTCTGAAAGTCCAATGGCCTTCCAAAAGAGTTAAATAAATTTTTTGTAGGGTGTCCTCCCAACACCCCACTTCCATTCTTTACTGGATTAACTATTTTATCCAATGATATGAGAGGATGGTGAAGCACTACATGGTGGTTCCCTACCAAAACCAAATCTTTATTCCCCTGACTAACTGTTATGTCCGAGGGTTGAGTCGAATGATACAAAAATCTTCCCTATTTTTCTTCTCCAAACTTGTGATCATCTTCAATTAGCTTCAAAGTACTAGTAGAAGAGTTTGAAACTTCTTCAACAGAAGAATACGGATAAGTTGAATATGAGCTCTTCTTTACCAACTTTTATTGATAGCTTATGATTTTTCACATCAATATTAGCTCTATCTGTGGCTAGGGAAGGTCTTCCAAGAATTATAGTGATCTTTGGATCCTCTTCCATGTCCAGGACCACAAAATCTATAAGGATGATAAAACTCTCTATTTCTATCTTTACATCTTCAACTATACCCAGTGGATATCTGCATGAAGAATATGCTAATTGAAGTGCAATATGTTGGTCCCTTACGGCCTACAAGAGGGGGGTGAATTATCCTGTACAATAAAAATAAACACCTTTCTCAACTTTGGAAATAATAAACCACTTATACAAAAGAATTAAAACACTATTTAAAAAGAGAAAAAAGACGTAGATCTTTTACTTGGCTTGCAATTAGGAGATTGCTAGTCCAAGATGTTGAAAGCTCACTATCAAATCTTCTTCAGGCGGAGAAGCCTCTTACAGTAGTTAAAATACTCAATTACACAACTAAATAGAAAGAGAATCATTTACAAGTGTTGTCTTTAACTACTTAGATCAAGGTTGTATTTATAGCATTGATCTGGGTGCTTGGGTATGGATAGAATTTTATCCATGATACAATGAATCACAATAGGTGGCATTTCGATAAGATTTCCGGTCCAGTCACCTGGACCAGGTCCGGGCGCTTGGACCAGGTCCAGGCGCCTGGACTAGGTTCGGGCACTCAACCCGATTGAGCCAGCTTTTGACCAGGGCAGGGCCCGGGGTGCCCTAGCTAGCCCTGGTGGTCCAGGTGCCCAGAATAGCTCCAAGTGCTCAGACAAGAGTCAACTTCATGTTGACTTTTGGTTTAGGTGTTCCGCTTTGGCTCTACTTGTTTGTATGATTTGACCATCTGGAATAGGGCTCACCCAAACTCATTTTTCAACCTTCTCAAGAAACCTTCCGCTTTGGCTTCTCGTCCCTCAAAATCATCGTGCGCTTCCTTCTCATCCAACAGGGTACTCTTCCGCAGCACCTCGTCCCTCGGACGCACTGATCCCATCGACTCTCTCTCATGTCATCCTTCTCGCTAGCTACGTCTTTCGCTCGACCTCCTGTGCTCCTAAGTTCCTGCACACTCAAACACAATGTATCAAAACATAACAAGACCTAACTTGACATGGTTGATCATATCAAAACTACCACGGAATACTTACACAATAGTAGTTAACTTCATATCACTTAACCCTAGCTTCTTACAAATTAAGTAAGGCATGAGACTGACACTAGCTCCCAAATCACAAAAATCTTTATCAATTCTAGTATCTTTGATTTTGCATGATATTGAAAAGCTACCTGGATCATGGAGTTTGGGAGGTAATACATTTAAAAGTAATGTACTGACTTTCATAGTTAGGGCCACTGTCTCAAACTCATCCTTCTTTCTTTTGTTTGAAATTATATCTTTCATAAATTTGGCAAATTTAGGCATTTGATGTAGAGCATCCAATAATGGTATATCAATGCAAATCTCTTTGATCTTTTCTAAAAATTTCTCAAACTCTACATCTCTCTACGCTTTGAGTAATCTTTGAGGGAATGGAACTGTTTGGATTTTGGTTGCAGGGGAGAACTCTCTAGCCTCAACAATAATCTCTTCTTCCTTCTTATTGAGCTCAGGGTGTGAGGAAGAAAAAGATGGTTCTCCACTAATGTTAATTCCATCTTCGACTGTAGCAATCACTTGGGGACTTCCCAAGATCCATCCGCTTCTTAGCTCAATTTCCTTGTAATGCTCCACAGGATTTAGTTCAGGTTTACCAGGAAAATTTCCTTGTACTATTGAAGAAGAAGAACTAACTATTTGAGCAATTTGATTTTCATGCATTGTGATATGTTTGTCCTCGTTATTCATTCTTGTATTTATTTACTTTTCTGAGTTGTCTAACTGAATTTTCATTTTCTTAATATCAAATTTCATTTCATTCTGATTTGCTAGTATCACCTCAAGTAGTCTTTCAAATCTTCTTGGTTGAGAACTTGACTATTGTCCAGATCATTACCCAAGATCTTGATTATTCTTATATGAGAAGTTAGGATGATTTTTTCTCCCTGGGTTATAAGTATTGGAGTAAGGATTGTTCTACCTCTGATTATAATTACCAATAGCATCACATTGTTCCACTTGAGATATTTGTAAATTGATAGCTCCAAGAGGGTAAGAATCTTTCATGTGTTCTAAAGCTCTACATACTTGGTAGGATAAAGAAATTGCATTTACCAGGAGTGTATTCATATTCTCAAATTATTTTGATAGCGAATCTAGCTTTGCAGTCATTAAGTCAAGGGCATCTACATTGTAGTTTCCCAGTATTTTGATTGCTCCCGCACTTCTTTCTGAGGCCTGATGATTGTGATTCTGAGCCACACTCTCAATAATTTCTTCCTCCTCATCAAGGCCCTTCTTCATTAAGCAAAATCTAAGGAAACTTTTGTTTGATAATTGATACCATTGTAAAATGTGTGGATCACAAGCCACTTTTCTAGACCATGATGTGAGCAATCTCTTAAGATTCTCTTAAATCTATCTCATGCTTCATAAAGAGATTCAAAGTATGTTTGCTTGAAGCTTACAATAAGGTTGCGGAGGTGTGCTGTCTTACTTGGTGGAAAGAATTTCTCCAAGAAGATCTTCTCACATTGAGTCCAGGAAGTGATTCTATTTAGAGGCAAGGAATTTAGCCAAGTTTTTACTCAAACTCTCAAAGAAAACCCAAATAGTAATAATTAGATGGCCTTTGGGAGAACTCCATTAATATGCATCATGCTACA
Organism: Zingiber officinale; assembly: GCF_018446385.1. Classification (NCBI taxonomy): domain Eukaryota; kingdom Viridiplantae; phylum Streptophyta; class Magnoliopsida; order Zingiberales; family Zingiberaceae; genus Zingiber; species Zingiber officinale. The sequence goes on along the minus strand of NC_056005.1, from coordinate 38,660,815 downwards.
TAATTCATTGAAGTTATCAAGATGATGATTAGGATCCTCCATTGGACCACCGCCATATTGATGTTGTTGAACCATAGAAATGAAGACCAGCTTTAATTCAAAGTGATTGGCTTCAACTGTAGGTCTAGATATATTGAATCTTGGCCCTCTTACATATGGTGTGGCATAGTCCTTCAAAAGTTTGTTCGCCATATTTCTTTGTTCTTGCTCTTGTTGATTCTTTTGCAGATTTAATCTTCGATGATATGTCCGGTTGATCTCTGGATCAACAGGCAAAAGACCTACAATATTTCTTCGCATACACAAACAAGAGAAAGATTATAATTTGTTGCTCTTTTTTATTTTTTTTTAGTATACAAATTGTAAAATTGAAAATGCAGAAATAGAAATGCAGTAATGAAAGATATAGATTAAAGAATTTGAGAGTTAAAGAATTAAAGAATTGAAGAATTGAAGAATTATCTAGACAAAGTCTAATGTAAACTAACTAGATTTAAAGCACTCAGTTTACGGCAATGGTACCAATAACTTGATGTGAACCTGCAAGTGCACAAGCATCGTCAAGTAATAAAATTTTTATAAGTTGATCTCACGAGGACTGAGGATAAAATGCTAATTGGTTTTCACTTTGAATTTAGCTAGACAGAATCGATTATCATTTGATTTGAAGTTTTTGACTAAGATATGAAAATAAAATAAAAGAAAGATAACTGAGGAAGTCTTGAATTCAGAGGATGTTCTAGGCCTTCGGTTTCATTATAATAGTGAATGTTGTGCTATGAATTTGCCCATTCCTAGTTCTCCACTTCTATGTTTGTAGGATGGTCTAAATTACTATCGAATATCACCCCACAATGGTGTATTAGAGTACTTCTCCTACTAGTAACCAAGTATGCCATCAAGTGGAGAAGCAACTTAGAGATTTCGGGTTTTCAGTAGAGTATCTCCTGTCACAAGGCCTCCTCCGGATTTACGTCTCTAGGTTACGTAGGTTACTTGCATAGCATATAATTAGAGAAAGCCCATTAAGTCAAGTGATAGACTCATTTATACATAGAATTATTCTCCCTTAGGAGGTTACTTTCCATAGAGAAGGATAGTTACCTTAGATACTCAATGTTAAACAAGTATCCTAAAGTAACGCCAAGCAATATTGGAGCATACACTCAAAAGAGGTAGCAATCTATGCATCTATTCAATGAAAATTTAGGTTTATACTTAGATATAGACACACAATAATATATCTTGTTTAGAAATTAGATCTATGCATACAGAAATGTAATCTAGATAGATGAATTCATATTTACAGAGAAAGCCTACTTGCAAACATTTCATCAAATAGAACAAGTGCCATACAAGTTTTATCAAACAAGGAAATTGGTAATTCAATGGAGTTTACATCATCCACACATTATAATTACTTCTTACATCCTAGAACAATATAAATATAATCCATAATTAGAAGAAATACAATCCAATAACTCAAAATCATAGAAACTTTAGAAACCCTAAGGAAGGGGTGAAGAAACTTATCCTTTGATGTCAAGTGAAGCCCTTGGATGTAGATCTTGGAATGCCGATGTGGATGGAGCAGTAGAACAGCCTCAGATCACCCAGATGATATCTCCGGATGCAAGATTTGACCTAGAGAGTCTCCTCCTGTCTTGGAACTTCCTCCCCTTCAAAGGGGATGAAGTGCCCCTTATATAGAGATGAGGGCATGGGGTGGTCGTGCCTCTTGGCACGACCCAAACCATCTCTGCCATCTGGCTGTGCCATTTGGCATGACCAGAGCCAAATTGGCTCTGGCTAGATAGCTTGGTCGTTCCATCAGGAACAACCAAAGCTATCTCTGGCTTCTTGGTTGTGCCTATTGGCAGGCCAAAGTAGAGGCTGCTCTGTTTCACCTTTTGGGTCATGCTATTTGGCTGGCCAGTTCTTAAAATCTGCATTTTTTAATTTTGTGGAGACATGGTCATGCCTCAGGGCATGACCTAGTCCATTCCTGCTCTAGAAATCAGCACAGGTTGGCTCCTAGACTTGCCCTGAGACATTACCTTGTCTTCATTGGTGTTGATTCTTCTTCCTGGCTGTGACATTTGGCATGGCCAGTGACTTTACTGGTTCCTTGGCTGTGTTATTTGGCATGACCTCCTTCTGGAGCTTCACCTAGTCGTGCCTCAAGGCATGGCCAAGTATAATTTAACTCTAGAAGTCTTCTTTTGCGTCTTTTGAATCCTTTACCGCTCTAAACTGCTCATGAAAATGAAAATAAATATCGAGCAGATCTCTAGACACAAAATAGTAAGTATACTAAAATTAACATAACAAAGGGTGTGAAAGCATAGATCATAGGTAATGAATACACAAGATGTGCATTAAACGATACAAAATAACACAAATAATCTACGCACATCACAGAGTTAGTATAACAAACAATAATATGAAATATAATAATAGTTAGATCCTAGCTTACCAAGACTAGTATCTAGTCTTGGCCTCAACCTAGACTTCCAAAATAGATCTAAGTTGGACCAACACCTATAGTCCCATTGGGACTTGTCCTCACTGGATCTCTCCTCCAGTTGCTTACCTCAAATTACCATATGCAGACTAACTTCACTTTTACCTCTTGACCCACTTGGTCTCCCTACCAGATGCCCCATCTGGACTTCAGCCATGTGTTAGATCCCATAGATCCAATTAGACTTTCTGCTAGATATTAACTTATCTGGCTTTTTGCTAGTTATCTGGTCCTCTATACCTAATTGGAATTCAGTCTGGTGTCAAGTCGTATCTATTGGATCGCGGCGGCAGGCTAGAAGGGGGGTTGAATAACCTAAAAATAAAACTACAATCCTTCTCGAACTCTTAAACTAACACTTGCATAAATAATTAACTAAACAAAGAAAAAGACAAGGCTCACAAGATTTGACTTGGTTACAACCGCGGAGGTTGTTAATCCAAGGAAAATGATCGTACTAAGAACTCCTTCAGGCGAAGAAGCCTCTTACATTGATGAAGCGCAGAAATAAAGAAGATAACAAGAAACTGAGTGTACAAGTGTTGGAAGTGAATTGCTTGAGATGTTATTGTTGAAAAGCTTCTGGACCAAGGCTGTATTTATAGCCTTGGTTGGGGTGCCCCGAAGGGATTCTGGGTGCCCTGGGGGGATAAAACTTTATTCGCAATGTTCAGATCGCGTTTGACGTGATCTGGTCAAAAAGTCAACTTCGGGCACCCGAAAGGGTTCCGGGCGCCCCGGACAGTTCAGTCAACCTCGTTGACTTTTTCCAACTCGGGTCTTCTGCTCCAGCTCCGTTTGCCTCAGACCGAGTCTTTCGCTCACTTGGGTGATCTCTGTCATCCGGAATAGGGCTCACCCGAACCCAACTTCAGGTCTTCTCGAGTAGGCTTCCGCTTCGGCTTCTCGTCCCTCGGAATCGTCGCGTACTTCCTTCTCGTCCGCCAACGTACTCATCCACAGTCTTCATCCCTCGGTCGTACCCCGTGTCGACCTTCTCACTAGCTGCATCTCTTGCCCCTCGAGCAGTCTTCCACTCCGGCTTCTCATCCCTTGGAACCACCGCACGCTTCCTTCTCGTCCGTCGGTGTACTCTTCTGCAGCGCCTCGTCCCTCGGGCGCACCGCGTGCCGTCATTCTCGCTAGCTGCGTCTTCCGCTTGACTACCTGTGCTCCTAACACCAAAACAACCTTGGGGTTCCAACAATCTCCCCCTTTTTGATGTGGGTAGCCCAAGTTAAGTTAGGGAAAAAATAGACATAAAAAATAAACTAACTTATTTTGCAATAAAGTGCAAAAAATTGAAAAGTTAAATTTTGGTCTATCTCCCCTTAGACTTATACTTTCCCTTCTCCCCCTTTGATCACAAAAAATGGGGTTCCGAAAAAAGATCTAAGGGTTAAAAAATTTCTAACTTTCTTAAAAAAAATCTAAGTTGAATAAACTCTAAGTTAGAGAATTTGCAAAAAATATTTTTGAAAAATTTTTCTAACTTAAAAAAAAATTACGAACTAATTTATAATTTTCAGAAGAATTTTTAAACTTAGGAAAAAAATATTCTAAGTTAAAAAATTTCTAAATAAAACTTTTTCGGTAAGAAAATTCTCTAAGATGAAAAAAATTTCTAAGTAAAGCTTTTAAAAAATTCTGACTAGGCAACTTTGCAAAAATATTTTTGAAATTTTTTCTAAGTAAAAATTTAAGCAGAAATTTCCAATTTCAGAAAAACTTTCAACTTAGACGATTTTTTTTTACTTTTAACAAAATTCATTCTCAAGTTATTGTCATTTCATTAATATCATTATGATATTGAAATTTCCATTTTAGATTAGCATAATTTCTCAAATCATAATTTTTCAGATTTGAAGCAAACAATATTAAACATGCAAAATATTGTATCATGTTATTTGCTATTATTAGTTTGTCAAGATTCTTTAGTTGACAATCTATTGCTTGAGTTTCTTTTAACTCACTATTAGTTAATAATTTTTTAGGTTTTATTTCGCAAAATTCTTTCGACAAAATAATTGGAAAAAAATCTTTCGGCAAAGTTTTTGATTTGCAAAATTTGTTCGACAAAAATTTTGTAACTTATAAGAATCTTTTGGAAATGCTTCTAATATGCAAAATTCTTTCAAAAAAATAATTTCTAATTTGTAAAATTCTTGCGGTAATGTTTTGATTGAATAAATCAACTGGTTAGGAGGTAGAAACCATACCTGACTTACCTTGTCTGCCATTGATTCTCCCCCTGTTGAATTGCTTTCTTCCGAAGATTCTCCCCCTTCATTGATGCTCATCTAGGATGAGTTTTCTATGTCCTTGGGATGGAATTCGGCTGTCTCGGCAGTTTCCTCGTTCTCGGACTGTTCTGATAGTGACTTAGTGTCCATCGAGGAGCAGGATTCGACTTCAGCTGTTTTATCATAGATCTTCAAGAACTTTTCCCAAAGTTCTTTTGCGCTTTTGTATTCTCCGATTCTATTGAGATCTTCATCTGGTATTACGCTTAGAAGATGAAATTCAGCCCGAGCGTTTGCCATAGACTCGTTACGTTGCTTCTCGTTCCAGAGATATTTCTTGAGTTCTTCTCCATTCGTTGTCTTTGGTGCTTCATAACCAAATTTCATAATTAATGAAATACCAAAATTTGTCTTAAGATATACCTCCATTTGTTACTTCCAAAAAGTAAACTCCCCCTCGAATGTTGGTGGGTAGATGCTAGCTCCGGCCATCGTTTTATTGCTTCAGTCGGCGGTTAGTCCTTTTGAAGCGCCTTGGCTCTGATACCACTTATTGGATCACAACGGCCAGCTAGAAGGGGGGTTGAATAGCCTGAAGATAAAACTACAACCCTTCTCAAACTCTTAAACTAACACTTGCATAAATAATTAACTAAACAAACAAAAAGATGAGGCTCACAAGATTTGACTTGGTTACAACCGCGGAGGTTGTTAATTCAAGGAAAATGATCGTACTAAGAACTCCTTCAGGCAGAGAAGCCTCTTACAACAATGAAGTGCAGAAATAAAGAAGCTAACTAGAAACTGAGCGTACAAGTGTTGGAAGTGAATTGCTTGAGTTGTTATTGTTGAAAAGCTTCTGGACCAAGTCTGTATTTATATCCTTGGTCAGGGCACCCCGAAGGAATTCCTAGTGCCCTGGGGGGATAAAACTTTATCCCCAACGTTCAGATCATGTTTGACACGATCTAGTCAAAAAGTCAACTTCGGGCGCCCGGAAGGGTTCCGGGCGCCCCGGACCCTTCCGGGCGCCCCGGAGCGTTTCGGGCGCCCTAGAGGGAAAAGTCAACCCCGTTGACTTTTCCAGCCCGGGTCTTCTGCTCCGGCTCCATTTGCCTCAGACCGAGTCTTTCACTCGCTTGGGTGATCTCTGCCATCCGGAATAGGGCTCACCCGAACTCAACTTCCGGTCTTCTTAAGCAGGCTTCCACTCCGACTTCTCGTTCCTCAGGAATCACCACGTGGTTCCTTCTCGTCCACCAACGTACTCATCCACAGTCTTCATCCCTCGATCGCACCCCGTGCCAACCATCTCACTAGCTGCGTCTCTTGCTCCTCGAGCAGTCTTTCGCTCCGGCTTCTCGTCCCTCAGAACCACCGCACGCTTCCTTCTCATCCGTCGGTGTACTCTTCCACAACGCCTCGTCTCTCGAACGCACTGCGTGTCGTCCTTCTCGCTAGCTGCATTTTCCGCTCGATTACCTGTGCTCCTAAGCTCCTGCACACTTAGACACAAGGTTAAAAACACACAGGACTAACTTAACTTGTTGATCACACCAAAACAACCTTGGGGTTCCAACAGTATCAAGTCTTTCAATCCTACACACTTGGTAATTTGATTAGAATACACAACATCTAACTTAAATCATTTATCATTCATCAAAACTTGAGTTTGACTATCAATGTTGACTACACCAATAATCTCTTCCTTTTTGATATAATGACAATTTGATATCAAAGCTAGAAAAATATGCAGAAAAAAACAACATGATTATTCCAAGAGAAAAATAGTAAGCATGATGTTTGTTCTCTTAGGCATTGTTAATTTTAGGTTTTGATTTTAATGATTTTCTTATCTTAAACTCATTACCTTCCCCCTTTGACATTGATCAAAAAGTATGCATAGAAAAAAATGAAAAACAACTTTAGTGAAGATTTTTTTAAGATAATATATTTGTTAGTAGAGGGATTCTTTAAAAATATAGATTAAGCAATTTTATTTTGAAACATGTAATTTTCAAAAGTGAAGTGAGTGTTCAAATAGTTGTCAAATTTTGTTTTTTTAAAAATAAAATCAAAAGATTCTCCCCTTAACTTGACATTTTTTTTTGAAAATATTTACTTTAAAAGTGAATCATATAAGAATTCATCAATAGATAAATGTCTAACCATTAGTTACTATCTAGGTACCCAAAAAATAGTAATATTCACTTGGTTAGTCAAGTTGAGTAATATTATCTAGCTAGTTGATTACTATGAAGGATTACTTAACTTGAATAATTTAAAGTGATATTTTTATCCCAAATTTATGTTGATTTACTGATATAAGCATCTAAAGTTCTAGAAAACCCCTAAGTATCTCACACCATTCTAAGTGTTTTTAATATACAAGCAAGGTAATCCTAATGTGCTTGTGAGATGCTGGCAACCTAGAGCTATAGGTTTATGGTTTCTAAGGGAAAACCTAGACTAAGTCCATTAAAAATTAATCTTGAAAACATACTTAACAAAAAAAAGTTTTTAAAATAAACATAAGTTTTGAAAAACATAAATTTTTGAAAAATGATATTGATAAAATAGAACAAGTTCTAGTCTATAGTGTATATTCCTTATTGTCTTAGTAAATTGTTGAATTTAGATTCTAGGAGTGGTTTAGTAAAGATGTTAGCCAAATTTTATTTGGACTCAACATGGTTAAGCTCAATGCCCCCTTTGGCTACATGGTCCCTTACAAAATGGTGTTTAATTTCAATAAGTTTTGTTCTTGAATGATGCAATGGATTTTTGGTTAAGTTAATTGAGCTAATATTATCAATAAAGATTTTTATATTTTTATATTCCAAGTTAAAGTCTTTTAATGTGTGCATCATCCATAATAATTGTGCTACACATTCACCTATTTTCATATATTTTGCCTCTGTATAAATAAAGCAACATAATATTATTTTCTACTAAACCAGCTAACAAGTGATGGTCCAAGGAATTGGCATCCGGCACTTATGCTTTTTTGGTATAGTTTATAGCTAGAATAATCAGGGTCAAAAAATCCTATAAGTTCAAAATTTGTTGTCCTAGGATACCACATTCTTATATTAATTATCCCATTTATATATCTAAAGATTCTTTTAACATTAGTTAGGTGAGACTCCTTAGCACAAGTTTAGTATCTTGCATACATACTAATTTTAAATAAAATATTAGGTTGGCTTATAGTTAGGTATAACAGAATACCTATGATACTTCTATAATATTTAAGGTCAATATATTTTCTATTTGGATCACTATATAATGTTATATTAATTTCCATTGGTGTTTTTATTTACTTAGTGTTTTCCATTCCAAATATTTTAAGTAATTCTTTTATGTAGTTTTATTGGTATACATAATTTTTCATTAGTTTTTTTAATTTGTAAACCTAAGAAAAATATTAGTTTTCTTACTAGGCTCATTTCAAATTCTTATTCCATTAAAGTTATAAATTATTACAATAAATCTGAGTTTTTTGAACAAAAAATTACATCATCTACATATACTTGGGCTATAAAAATATCTTACTTAAGGGTTTTTACAAAAAGGGTTGAGTCAACTCGACCTTGATTGAATCCTTTAGAAATTAGATAGGAGATAATCTTTCATACCAAGCCCTAGGTGCTTGTTTTATATCGTATAAAGCTTTCTTAAATTTAAATACAAGGTCAAGATGATCTATACTTTCAAATTTAAGTTGTTGACCTATATAGACTTCTTCCTTAATTAATCCATTCAAGAAAGTGGATTTTACATCCATTTGGTAAAGTTTGAATCCTTTATAGGCTACATAACTCAATAACATTCTAATAGATTCAAGTATAGTTACCGGGGCATACGTTTTATCATAATCAAATCCCTCTACTTGAGTAAACCCTTTAGCTACTAATCTAGCTTTGTTTCTAACAGTTTCTCCTTTTTCATTTAGTTTATTCCTAAATATCATTTTATTTCTATGAATTTTTTATTTTTGGGCAAAGGTATTAAGTCTCAAACTTCATTTCATACAAATTGAGTCAATTCTTCTTACATGGTTGTAATTCAATCTAGGTCAAGTAGTGATTCTTTTATTGTTTTGGGTTCAATTTTAGATTAATGCTATTTTACTTAGGTTTCTAAATATTGTTTTAGTTTAAACCCTTAGGTCTGGGTCACCTAAATTTTGTTTAATTAGATGGTTGGAATTAACTCTTATAGTTCTTGAATCATTTGTTCTTGTTGATTCTCTTGTGGTTGATTTTGTTCATCTTCTTGATCTTCCATTTGGCTTAGATTTTTGCTAGCTCCCTATCTGTAGTAGTTTCTATAACATGTAGAAGCTTATCAGGAGTAGTTGCTACATACTCTATTCATTGATTCATGACTTCAATAGAATGAGAGGATAATACTTCCATAAATATATTATAAAACTATTATAAAACCTGGTTAAATCCATTGTATATTTGTATAACACATGTAAATATATTGTCAAACTATCTAATGCACATTGTAGCAGCTACTATCGAGTAGTTGCTACACTGTATAGCAGCTACTCCTGAGTAGATGCTGCAACATATAGCAGCTATTTGGTAGTAGCTTCTATACTATGTAGTAGCTACTCAAGAGTAGCTACAACAACGTGTAGCAGTTACTACTGCACGTTGTAGAAGCTAGTTATCAGTTGTTGCTACACCATGTAGCAACTACTCAGGAGTAGCTGCTATAACGTGTAGTAGCTATTGCTGCATGTTGTAGCAGCTAGTTGGCAGATGCTGCTACACCGTGTAGCGACTCCCGAGTAGTTGCTACAATGTGAAAGCGACAAACTAATTACCCTTCTGCCCTCATAGCTTCCACAACCACTATAACCCATATAAGATAAACATTTCAAACCATTCTACATTCCTACTAGTTTATCCCTCTTGTTTAGGATTCACGATTGTCGCTTCATCTATCAACCTCACCACGATGGCTGGTTTTCACCTTTGAATCTTCATCCCCATCATAAGTTATTTTAACTTGACTCTTCACCTAGTGATTAAGGTTTAAACTTTTAGTTTATTTAGGGTTTTGAATATGCTTCCAGAATAGGGTAGTTATTTCTATGAGAATTTAAAATTTATCTCTATATTATATTTTCTCCTTATTATTCTTCTTCTACCATTGAAAATTTTAATTTAGTTTGAACTAAATCTATCATTCCCTAGTAATGGTAGAAACCTATTTTGATAATCATCTATACATTCCCCAAGTTGCTGAAAATCAAAAACCAAGATTTGGGATGGAACATTTTCATTCTATAAACAATATGTACAAGAAGCCAGATTTAGTGCCAGAATAGGCAACAACAAGAAAAATAAGAGGACAAATGAAGTTGGATGGGAAAAAATGTGTATGCTTTAAAGAATGACATTTAGATGATAAACAGAATAAAGAAGCACAAGTTCAAAGTAATAAGGGAAAGAGATCATGGCAAAGTTAAGGTTGGATGCAAGTTAAAGATTTCACTTGTTAGAGAATAGACTGAGCCAAAATGGGTTGTCACAAACTTCATGGAAACTCATAATCATCCACTTTCCACTCCTTCAAAGGTGTATTTGCTACTTTCACATCAAAATATTTCTACAGTCAAGAAAGTATTAACTCAACAGTTTTTAGAGGCTAATGTGTTAACTTATCAATAAATTTAATTATTGAAGATAGAGTATGGAGGGCCCGAGCATCTAGGTTGCATGGAAAGAGATATTAGAAACTTTGAGAAAAAATTAAGGGATGAACAAAAGGGTATTGATGACGAAACACTGATCGAGTTATTTGTAACTGAGAAAGAGAACAAATTAACTTTTTTTTCTTTGATTTTGAGACTGATTCAACTGATAGATTCACTAGGTGTTTTTAGGAAGATCATGTTCAAGGAGTGCATAAAATGTCTTTGGTAATGTAGTTATATTTGATACAACATATAACACTAACAAATATGGGTTGATTTTTATACCCTTTGTAGGAGTTAATCATCATCATCAGACTATTGTGTTTGGTTGTGTCTTTCTAAGTGATGAAAAAACTGAGTCTTTTATTTGGTTGCTTAAGAAGTTCATAGAAGTCATGCCTAAAGGGCCACCAACCATGATCATCACTAATTAAGATCCAGTATTGACGAGTTCATAGAAGTCATGCCTAAAGGGCCACCAACCATGATCATCACTAATTAAGATCCAATATTGACAAAGGTCATTGCACAAGTTTTCCCCCAAACAGTGTATCGATATTGTTTGTGGCACATACTCAATAAATTTTCAGATAAATCATCCCCTTTGACTTTTCACAACTACTATCAAATCATAAAGACTAACATTGTGAACTTCTCAACACTTGATGAATTTAAGAAGTCATGGGAAGAAAGTATCAAGTGTTCTAGCTTAGAAAAAATGATTGGTTGTCATTGATGTATGGATTATGACAAAGGTGGATCCCATTATATTTTAGTCATATTTTTTCTACTGGAATATCAAATAGTCAGCGATCTAAAAGCTCACATTCATTTTTCAAGAAGTATGTCTCAAATAAGAACTCATTGATAGATTTTATCACCTGTTTCAATAGGGCATTGCAACACCACATACACAATGAGTTAGTTGCAGACCATATTGATATAAATGAGCATCCCAAGATTAAAAACTAGCCTATGGAAACTCAAATGGTTAAGATATATACAAAAAAGAAATGGTTGGATTTTTAAAGTGCAATGAGTGTGAGTCATGATTATTATATGCAACAAGCATCTATAGGCATTGAAATAGTGGTTTATCATGTCATAAATTTTTAAAATTGTTCTTCCGCAAAACTAAGGGTGCTCACACATGACAAGTAGATGGAGTAGATATCCTGTAGCTATAGAAAATTTGAGTTCAAGAGCATTCTATGCAGACATATATTAGTTTTTTCCGTATCAACCAAGTGTTTCTACTATCTGATAAGTAAATACTCAAACGATGGATAAGAAATGCAAAGGTTGGAGCAATATATGCTTTGGGTGAGCAAAATTTCATCGATAATCCAGATGGGAATTTGATGTCAAGATACTCGAGTTTATCCTATAAACTTTTAGTAGTAATTGATGGTGCATTTTTGACTGATGAGGGGAAAAACTTCTTGGATGGACAATTTGATTATATATACAGTAAAATTCAAGAGATGAATATTAGTAGAACATGTGACAATAAAAGTCAAAGGAAGAAATCCATGGATGGGGCCCCCTCTATTATTGATCCTTCTTTAGTAAGGGAAAAGGGATGTGGGAAGAGATTGAAATTATCAAAAAAGACATCAACCTCAAAGTCTAAGCTATGTCGTGGATGCAGTCATCGAGATGTCTCACATGACAAGTGCAATTGTCCAATTTTGCAGCAAGGGTATGTGTCCATTGCTAATAAATATGATGATGTGTCGATTGCCAGATCAGCTGGTACAGAGAATCATCATAACAATGATAATGACAAATATGAAGAAGATCTAGCATCTATAGTGTTACGATTCCGCAAGTGCCCGGATTCGTCGTCAGTAATAAAGAATATCGATCGCACGAGGATTGGTTACAAGCACTAGCAATGGTTCACTTAGGATTAGCTAAACTACCAATGGTTGTAAGTTATCTAAAGAAAAAAGGTTGGGAAGCAGAAAAGAGAACTAGTGAAGAGAGAGTAATTAACTTGGTTTATGAAGAGTTCTAGGAGTTCAGTTTTATTGTGGTGGTATTAATGTATCACGTTCTATCCTTTACTCATTGCCCGTCAACATGCATTTGGCGGAAGCTAAAGCAATTATCCTTAAGCACTAAATAGAGAAGATTCCTTGAAATCCTGTTACGATTAACCCCTGTCACTAGGGCACCTCAGTAGATCACAAGCACGCAACTCTAATTGGTGGAATTAAGGATAGAAATAAGGGCTTGGTTTGGTCTCTTACTTCCTTGTGGAGAAGTTGCCTCTCCTTTCATGGAAATATCCTAGTTGTCCATGAACGGGTTACCCCTATCACTAGGGCCCCTTAAGTATATGATCTAAGATACTCTTTCTACAAGATTAGCAATTTCTACACAATCAATTAATACGATATGGAAAACTAGCAATAAGTCTCATGCATAGTAGTTGAAACAAAGCAAGTGAAATCATCCAATGAATAAAGGCATAAATGTGGGTCTTACATCAAAACCAATCCACAACTACTCCCTAATCCTAGAACAAGGAATCTACTACATAGACGCTGGAGAAAAACCTGAAGACATAATGTAATTAAGCATGTGATTCTCAAACAAGAAGAGAGAAAGAGAAAGGGTGCTTATCCAATGACGACGAGTGATCTTCGGATCCAATCCTTTGCTTCTGGAGTTGATGTGGTAATGAAGGATCGTTGGATGGATGTCCGGGATAGCGTGGAACGATACTAAGGCAATTCTCCCTTTGGCGGCTCACCTCCCTCCTCTCGAGAAGGGTTAGAACCCTTTTTATAGGCTAGGGTACGGCGTCGCGGCACGGTCGTGCAGATGTGGCACGATTGTGCCTTCTTTTGCCTCTGGTCACGTTGCACGGTCGTGGCAATTGGCACAACCGTGTGGATATGGGGCACTGCTCCTGGGACACGATCGTGCAGGATTGCACGGCCATGTATGGCTTGGTTGTTGGTCGTGGGGGGTGCGACCGTGCAAGTTTGCACGACCATGCACGAATCCATCTCTATTTGGCTGCACGACCATGTACGAGTTGCACGGCCACGCAGTGTTCTTCCTCTATTTGGCCACACGGTCATGCGAGGTTACATGGCCTTATTCTCTGCCTCATTCCGGTACGTTGATAATCACTTTTTTTTTTTGCTTCAAAAGTTGTCCCTGTCAACACAAAACCAAACAAAGAGCAGATCTCCGAACAAAAGAGTATTTATGATGAATATATGATAAAAGAGACGATCATGCAAAGAATATATACGCATAAAGCAAGTGAATGTGCGTTAAAACATGCATAAACGATCATAATATTTATGCACATCACACCCCTAGACTTGAACCTTGACTTATCCTCAAGCTAAACTCTACAAACTATGTTCATAAGTTCCTGCAGTGTTTCATAATCCCTAGTGCATTCGCGTAACTCTATCAACTAGTTTCATTAATAAGCACGATTGTGGAGTAACCTAAGTATAGCCTAAGCATAAGTTCTTTGTGCTTGGTGCAATAAGTAACTCAAACTCTTCAAGTTTCAATTCTCTGTCTTAGTTAAGTCGTCATACAATTGAGTTCCTATTATTCCCGATGATAGGCACTTACCTGCCACACACTTGATTTGTTTTCCTTAAATTACACAAGATCTCAAAGGATACTTCTCGGAATCAAGAGAAACATAACATTTATTTCCCTAGTAACCTAACTCGGTCTTAAAAGGATAAATTGTTAGTTTCCACTCATGACAACTATTTTTTATCCCTTATTCATTTTTTTTTGGTGCTATAGAGGTGTAGCACTAATCATAAATGCGAGATGCATCTGTTGGGATTTAGATTTTTCCAAATGAGCTTCCATGATCTGAGGTCATCCAGTAACCAAAATGTAAATAAGAAATCACCATGGAAACAAAAGTACTAAACAATTTGGATGAATCATAACTATTTCAAAAATATTTCTAGTATTCAAGATTAAGTATTTAAGTGTAGTGAAAATAAGATACTTAAGGTTAGGCCAAGACTTATTCCAAACTCCGTACAATACTAAGCTTATTTCATGCTACTAAAGATAGAGAAAGGAGATACATCAAACATACTAACACTATCTTGACAACGCATGAACTAAGAAAATGCTAGACATTTTGCTATCGGACAAGTTAGCAGAAAAAGTAGAAGGTTTGATGTTCTCAAATATGCCTCAAAACTATTTTTTTATATTTTTTTTCAAAAAAAAACGATGAAGAATTACAAGTAGGAAAGTGCAAATGAGATGCAAGTAGAAATATAAAACTAATTAAATGAGAATAAACAAAGCATACTAATAAAATATGCAGAAAGAAAAGAAAAACTCCACTCGACTCAAGTTGTACAGACACAATACCCCCCCTCCCCCCCAGACTTAAACTTTTCATCATCCCGATGAAATCAAGGTCCCTGATGTGTGTCAGAGGGAAATCTAGGCACGCCAGGAAGATGGCCAATGTGTTGATGATATTGATAAAGGGCATCTACTTGTTGTCTAGTAATATCCATATCATCCATAAAATTCCTCATTCTTTCCTGGTCAACCTCATAGTCCTGAACGAATCCTGACACTTGATATGGAAATCCCTAATAAACTGAAAATGATCTTGTACCTCCCTAAATTGGTCGTCAGATGACTTGAAATGACCCTCTAACAATTGTTGTTCGATATTTTGTTTCTCATGAAGGGAGTCTAAGAAGGCACGGAAGTCAGAAAAATCAAATCTAGAAGGTCCCGTACCATAGGCAAAAGAGTGCCTAGGAAGTTCGAGATATCCGGAAGGTTGCGGGAATCCTGATGATGAGGGCTCTTGGTAGTACTCGGTATCTTCTATAAGGCAGGGAACAGTTTCGGGGTTTAAGTCAGTAATCACCCAGTTCGCAGGGTTGCGAACTGAAGTGCGCTAGGGGCAAGGAAGGGGTAATGGAAAACCATTGTTCCTAGGGAAGGCGAACTCATTCTCATCCCGACAAATCATCTTCATTGCAAGACAAGAATCGATGTCAATCTTGTCATTACCATGAATGACCTCTATGTTAGAGTGTATACTAAAAGCCTAGCTTTTGGTATAAATATTTATCTAGAAATAAGAATCACATTGGTCAAATGTCTACATTTATGATAAATGTAGTTGCTCAATTAATTTATATTGTAGATAACATGGTGTGTGGTGTCACACATAGAAGATCATGTTATTGGTTCCTTATAAATTATAAACAGTAGCTCACGACCAAGATGGAAAGGAACAAACCATTGGAAGGTCGTAATATAATTAGGTATTAGTTTATCTTAACTATATAATTACACTTAGAGTGTATTGAGTAGGACCATTTGAGGTCATTCCTTTTATACTGATTTTATGAAGGAACAAAGACCTCAGTTATTATGGAAGTGTGTGCTCTTAATCCTAATATAATAACAAGCACATATATTTGATATTTATTTCTTTAATTTATCAATGGGTGAGATTTAGTTCGATGAATCAATAAGCCCGATAAGTTGGAAATGATATCACTTATAGTGTGTGTTGTTGATTATAGAAGGAAACTGTGTCCTAGTAATCTAGGTTGAGAATGTCCCCAAGAGGAGCTCATAAGGATTGTCATGTTAAACCCTGCACGTGGACTTAGTCCGACATGATGATGAAGTTGAGTGGTACTACTCTTGGAGCTAGATATTAATTAAGTGAGTTGTCAGTAACTTACTTAATTAGTGGACATTTGTTATCTTAAACACAGGGAGACTAACACACTCATAATAAGAAGGAGCCCAAAATGTAATTTGGGATTGGTGCGATAGTTCAATAATAGTTCTCTAGTGGAATGAATTATTATTGATAAAATTAAGTTGTGTGTTCGGGGCGAACACGGGATGCTTAATTTTATCGGGAGATCAAAATCAATTCCTCCTCTCGGTCTCTATCGTAGCCTCTTAATTATAGAGTACTATACCCACCTATACCCACCTTCTTACCCATCCTATAGGGGCCGGCCAAGCTAGCTTGGAGACCAAGCTAGGGCCGGCCATGGGTATGTTCATGGGTGAATTCATGTGGCCGGCCCTATTAAAATAAAAAAGAATTTTAATTTTAAAATTTTTCTTATGTGGATAATATAATTTAAAAGAGAGTTTAAAAATTTAAATCCTTCCTTTTATAAGATTCTACAAAAGATTAAGAGAAGAGTTAAAATCTCTTTCCTTATTTGTAGATTAAAAGGTTGATTTTAATTTTGGTAAAAACTTTCCTTTTAATTATATTCATGATTTAAAATAAAGTTTAAAAATTAAAAATTCTCTTTTAGTAGTTTCTACAAAAGATTAAGAAAAGATTTAATATCTTTCCTTATTTGTAGATTGAAAGGAGATTTTAATTTTTAGAGATAACTTTCCTTTTTGGAAATTATCCACATGTTTAAAAGAAAGATTTTAATTTATAAAATTTCTTTTTATTAACCAATCATGAAGGGATTAAAATTATTGGAGAAATTTTTATAAATTTCTAGAAACAAATTAGGAAGTTTTAATTTTTGTTTTAATTAAAACTCTCCTTGTTTTGGGGAGAAGAGTGGCCGGCCATTATAATTTGAAAAGAGAAAATTATTTTAATTAAATAAATTTTCCTTTTCAATGGCAAAAGAATTAAGGAAGTTTTTATTAAATTTTCCTTATTTGCCAAGACCAAGGATTATAAAAGAGGGGTAGAGGAGGTTCAATGCGAACGACTCTATTATTTTTCTCTCTCTTTTCTCCTTGGGTGTGGCCGGCCCTTTCTTTCCTCTCCTCTCCTTTGTGTGGCCGAAACCTTCTCATGGTGGAGATAGCTTTGGTGGCCGGATCTAAGAAGGAGAGAAAAGAAGCCTCTTTTCTAGCATCCCTTGGAGCATGGTGGTGGTGGCCGAACCTCTTCATCCTAGGAGAAGTTTTGATGGCCAAAACTTGTAAGGAAGAAGAAGGTGCTTGGTGGTTCTCATCTCGGAAGATCGTTGCCCACACAACGTCCGAGGTTAGAAGAGGAATACGGTAGAAGATCAAGAGGTCTTTCTAAAAGGTATAACTAGTAATTTTTCTTTCCGCATCATACTAGTTATTTTTGGAAATAATACCAAATACAAGAGGCTTACGATTCTAGAATTTCGAATATGTTTTTCGATGTTGTGTTCTTTTGTTTTTTCTTTTCCTTGTGATTTGATTGTTCTTTTCGGTTAACCTAAAGTTATTTTAGGAAATTAAATATTAGCTTTTTATAAAAGGTTTTGTCTAGTCGGTGGTGGTTGCTCCCATATCCAAGAAGGCCATGTGCCTCGCCACGTCAGTACTGGGAACCAATTATGGAAATTAATATTTAATGGAATTAATAACTTAAGGTGACTTGGGTCGAACGTGTTAAGTTCCGCAGGAGATCCAAGTCAAAACCTAAAAGAACAAATAGATTAAGTTTTGGATCAAACGTGTTAAGTTCCGCAGGCGATCCAAAATTTAATTTAAAATAACACATGGTAGCTAGGAAAAGGTTCAGACCTTTGTACAAAATTTTTGTACAGTGGAACCTCTAGGTTTTCCGAGTAGCAACCAACAATTGGTATCAGAGCTAGGGTTTTGCCTCTGTGTATTTGGTATTAGTTTAATTATGCACATGTCATACATAATTTAGGCAGGTTAATAGTAGGATGTGCTAACTTTGTAGATGCAGGATCCAACTATTATGGCTTTTAGTTATTATGTGTGTGATTGGACCCTTGGACATGTCAAGGGCATTTATCTGTGTGTGCATGATTGTATTAAAATACAGCAGGAGCTGTATTTAGTTTTATTAGGATTTTATTTTTGATCTAGATACATGTACATTCCTTTTATGGAATATAGGATCAAAAATGTAAAATTCTATTTATGTCGCGGATCGAATCTTGCAAACAACACACGGAGGACAACCAGAAATAAAAGCCATAATAGTTGAAAATTAGATTTTTCTATTTATTGCTTTTATATTGTGCTGTGTGTGCATGTTAGTTTACAAGTTTAGTAGGCTAGCATAGTTAAAATTCCTCATTTATAAATAACTAAGTGGGAGAGGGATTTTTAAGTAAATCCCATGGTCTCCATTACTGGTTTGTAAGTGATGCAAACAAGCTTGCGCGTTGGCTCTGAGTGCCTTCCTCCATAACGGATGAGCTTGTTTGCGGATCACTAGAACAGACTTTCATTTTTGGATGACTATAGGAAGTTAATTAAGAGCGTGTGATCTTCCCCAACGGAAGGGGCATAATCTTATTAATGGACTTAGTGTCAAGTAATGGTATACACTTAGACACATCTAATAGTATCCTCCCCATCGGAGTCACTGCTATTATTTGTGTGACCAAATGAAACCAACTATTAATTTGTCATAAAACTAGGTTGACAAGATAATAAAATTAAAGGGTTAAAACCTCTCTTACAAATGATTGATTTTGTATACGTCCACACTAACGTGGCATACAAAATTAACGGTGTTTGAGATAATTTTATTTGTCATAAAGTTACGATGACAAGATAGTTAATGGGTAAAACCCTCCTCTTACAAATGTTGATTTTGTATACGTCCACACTAACGTGGCATGCAAAATTCACGGTGTTTTGAGGTGTTGGTAAATTTAAATAGTATTGTTAGAGGAATCAATATTATTTTAAATTTAGAGTCTTGACCAAATATTTGATTAAAGATAGACCAACTATTAATTTTATTCGTCATAAAGTAAGGTTGACGAGATAATAAAATTAAATGATAAAATTTCCTCTTTGAATTTGTATACGTCCACACTAACGTGGCATACAAAATTCATGGGGATTTTTAAGGAGTTGGTCTTAACCAAATATTTTTTGTGATTCTTAGGAAGATGGTCAATCCCTAGCTGATATACTTTAGGATAGACTTAGTGGTCCCAATTATAATTGATTGGAAATAGAATTTGGACATTAAGGTAGACTGTCCTCTTAGAACTAAGAATAATATAGGTGTATTTTATTCATTAGTTGATACATGTTTAGTGGAGTTATCTACCGGTACCTGGTGTGTAGATATGGGAGCCACTGATCATGTCTGCAATTCATTGCAGGGTTCCAGGAAACCCGACAACTAAATGAAAATAAAAAACATCGTCCACATGGGCACTACTGCAAAAGTAGCAGCTGTTGCAGTGGGAGAGGTTTATTCTCTAATAGGAATAAAATTTGGATTATTAGGAATTGTCTTTATATACTAAGTTTAGAAAGAACCTGATTTCAGTTTCTAAACTATTATAGAATAGATATTGTGTCTATTTTGATAACAAAGTTGTTATCAAGAAAAATAGGCAAGTTATCTATTCTGGTATGTTGGTTGACAATTTATAATCCAATAACTCCCATAATGCAACAAATGGAAATTAATAACACATCTTCTAACTTAAGAGAAAGCAACCTTCGAAAATGAACCAATTATATCTTTGACATCTAAGGCTAGGTTATATTAACTTAAGTAGGATTCATTGGTAGTTGATGAACTTTTGGGTTCATTAGTAGTGGAAATCTTTCCAACCTGCGAGTCTTACTTGGAAGGAAAATAACCAAGGAGCTTTTAAGTCTAAGAGGTATGGAGCCAAAGATATATAGGAATTGGTTCATTCTGATTTATGTGATCCTATGACTATCCAGACAAAAGGTATTTTCAAATATCTCGTCTATTTTATAGACAACTATTTGAGATACGGATATATTTACTTGATGTGCCGCAAGTCTAAGTGCTTTGATTAGTTCAAAGAGTACGAGACTGATGTAGAGAAACGTCAAAGTAAACGTATCAAGACACTCACCGTAGTGGCAAGTACCTTTTTGGGAGAATTTAGGAGTCACTTATCAGAAGTAGGGATTCAATCCCAACTAACAACACCTGGTATACCCCAACAGAATGGTGTAGAAAAAGGAAGGTATAAGACTCTTATGGAAATAAGTAGATTAATGATGAGTTATTTAGAAAATTATCAAATTCATTTTAAGGATATACTCTGGAAACGGAAGTGAACATAGTACCTTCCAAAGTCAGAACTCTCTACTCATATAGAATTGTTGAATAGACGTAAGCCTATTTTGAAGCATATTCGGGCTCGGGTAGTCCAGCACATATGCTGAAGAGAGACAATGATAAGTTGGACAGGAATTCACTTGTTTGTAAGTTATCCTAGAGAAATGAAAGTAGGTTTATAGTCTTAAAAATCAGAAGGTCATTGATAGTATCAATGACCGATTTTTAGAAAAGGACTATGTAATAAACCAAGTGCCCATAAGTAAATTTGTTCTTACGGAAATAATAAAAGACATGTCTAATATAGTACCAACTGTACAAGATGAGATACCACAAGGAAACTGCAACACGTATCACAAATGATACACAATTGCAGAAAGTGCCTCATCGTAGTGGGAGGGTTGTTAGGCAACCTAAAAAGATTCATGTTTTGGGAGAATTTTTGGACTCGATCCCAGGAGGACATGAACCTGATCTCCCAAGATAAAGATGCAGCATCTTGGCAAAGAGTAATGAATAATAGAATTAGAATATATGTATTCTAATAAAGTCTGGAAGCTTATAGAACCACCAAATGGTATAAAAGCCTTTGGGTGTAAAAAGGTCTATAATAGGAAAAGAGGGATAGACAGGAAGGTAGAAACTTTCAAAACAATGCTTGATGAAAAAGGAAACTTTTTCACTGGTAGCCATACTTAAGTCTATCCGGATTCTTTTATCTATTTGGAAGTCTTGAAGAAAACATCCATATAAAGCAACCAGAAGGATTCATTGCAAAGGGCTAAGAGCATCTTGTGTGCAAGCTCAATCAGTCTATGGACTGATGGAAAGCTTCAAGGTCTTGGAACATCCGGTTTATCAAAGTAATCCAGACCTATGGATTTATTGAGTAAACGGATAAGTCTTGTGTATACAAAAGGTGTGATGGAAACGTGGTGGTATTTCTTGTACTATACGTAGATAACATTTTTGGTAGTTGGAAACAATATCAAAATGTTGTCAGAAGTAAAGGTATGGTTGTCCAAATAATTCGATATAAAGGACTTGGGAGAATGTATAGTAATAAGGGATCGAAAGAAAAAATATATTACTTATCCCAAGCTTGATACATCGGAAAATCCTTGCTCGTTTTAAGCATGCAAAACTCCTCGAAAGGTTTCTTACCTTTTAAGCATGGAGTGTCTTTATCTAAAGAGATGTCTCTGATGACATCAAAGGAGATTGAGGACATGTAGGCAGTTCTTTATGCTTCGGCAGTTAGACAACCTAATGTATGCTATGCACGAGATCAGAAATCTGTTTTTGCCAAGGGCATAGTTAGCAGATATCAAAATAACCCTAGACAAGGACATTGGACTGCAGTAAAGCATATATTAAAGTACCTTAGAGGCGCTAGATATTATATGCTAGCTTACAAGGCAGTTAATTTGGTCCCTGTGGGTTACACGGATTTAGACTTCCAATCGGATAGGGACAATAATAAGTTGACCTCGGGGTTTTGTGTTTACTTTAGGAGGAAAAGTCATAACTATGGAAGAGTGATAAGCATAGGTGTTTTTCTGGACTCCACCATAGAAGCTGAGTATATGGCAAGCCTCAGAGGTAGCCATAAAAGCTGAATGACTTAATTACCTCAAGATAGACTTAGATATGATTTCTAGTTTGTCCAAAGATTATTACAATTTATTGTAATAATAATGGTGCAGTAACAAACTCGAAGAAACCATGAGTCTATAAGGCAAGTAAACACAATAGAGCGCAAGTACTACCCAATACAGAAATTGTATAACGAGGAGAAGTTGTTGCCGCCTAGATTGCATCAGATGATAACCTAAGGTCCTTAAGGCAAGAGCTTTTTGAAAGGCATGGGAATCAGATGTATGGCAGCAGATATGGCAGCTTAGTCTTTTAGTATAAGTGGGAGATTGTTAGAGTGTATACTAAAAGCCTAGCTTTTGGTATAAATATTTGTCTAGAAATAAGAATCACATTGGTCAAATGTCTACATTTATGATAAATGTAGTTGCTCAATTAATTTATATTGTAGATAACATGGTGTGTGGTGTCACACACAGAAGATCATGTTATTGGTTCCTTATAAATTATAAACAGTAGCTCACGACCAAGATGGAAAGGAACAAACCATTGGAAGGTCGTAGTATAATTAGGTATTAGTTTATCTTAACTATATAATTACACTAGTACACTTAGAGTGTATTGAGTAGGACCATTTGAGGTCGTTCCTTTTATACTGACTTTATGAAGGAACAAAGACCTCAGTTATTATGGAAGTGTGTGCTCTTAATCATAATTTAATAACAAGCACATATATTGGATATTTATTTCTTTAATTTATCAATGGGTGAGATTTAGTTCGATGAATCAATAAGCCCGATAAGTTGGGAAATGATATCACTTATAGTGTGTGTTGTTGATTATAGAAGGAAATTGTGTCCTAGTAATCTAGGTTGAGAATGTCCCCAAGAGGAGCTCATAAGGATTGTCATGTTAAACCCTACAGGTGGACTTAGTCCGACATGATGATGAAGTTGAGTGGTACTACTCTTGGAGCTAGATATTAATTAAGTGAGTTGTCAGTAACTTACTTAATTAGTGGACATTTGTTATCTTAAACACAGGGAGACTAACACACTCATAATAAGAAGGAGCCCAAAATGTAATTTGGGATTGGTGCGATAGTTCAATAATAGTTCTCTAGTGGAATGAATTATTATTGATAAAATTAAGTTGTGTGTTCGGGGCGAACACGGGATGCTTAATTTTATCGGGAGACCAAAATCAATTCCTCCTCTCGGTCCCTATCGTAGCCTCTTAATTATAGAGTACTATACCCACCTATACCCACCTTCTTACCCATCCTAGCGGCCAAGCTAGCTTGGAGACCAAGCTAGGGCCGACCATGGGTATGTTCATGGGTGAATTCATGTGGCCGACCCTATTAAAATAAAAAGGAATTTTAATTTTAAAATTTTTCTTATGTGGATAATATAATTTAAAAGAGAGTTTAAAAATTTAAATCCTTCCTTTTATAAGATTCTACAAAAGATTAAGAGAAGAGTTAAAATCTCTTTCCTTATTTGTAGATTAAAAGGTTGATTTTAATTTTGGTAAAAACTTTCCTTTTAATTATATTCATGATTTAAAATAAAGTTTAAAAATTAAAAATTCTCTTTTAGTAGTTTCTACAAAAGATTAAGAAAAGATTTAATATATTTCCTTATTTGTAGATTGAAAGGAGATTTTAATTTTTAGAGATAACTTTCCTTTTTGGAAATTATCCACATGTTTAAAAGAAAGATTTTAATTTATAAAATTTCTTTTTATTAACCAATCATGAAGGGATTAAAATTATTGGAGAAATTTTTATAAATTTCTAGAAACAAATTAGGAAGTTTTAATTTTTGTTTTAATTAAAACTCTCCTTGTTTTGGGGAGAAGAGTGGCCGGCCATTATAATTTGAAAAGAGAAAATTATTTTAATTAAATAAATTTTCCTTTTCAATGGCAAAAGAATTAAGGAAGTTTTTATTAAATTTTCCTTATTTGCCAAGACCAAGGATTATAAAAGAGGGGGTAGAGGAGACTTCAATGCGAACGACTCTATTCTATTTTTCCTCTCTTTTCTCCTTGGGTGTGGCCGACCCTTTCTTTCCTCTCCTCTCCTTTGTGTGGCTGAAACCTTCTCATGGTGGAGATAGCTTTGGTGGCCGGATCTAAGAAGGAGAGAAAAGAAGCCTCTTTTCTAGCATCCCTTGGAGCATGATGGTGGTGGCCGAACCTCTTCATCCTAAGAGAAGTTTTGATGGCCGAAACTTGTAAGGAAGAAGAAGGTGCTTGGTGGTTCTCATCTCGGAAGATCGTTGCCCACACAACGTCCGAGGTTAGAAGAGGAATACGGTAGAAGATCAAGAGGTCTTTCTAAAAGGTATAACTAGTAATTTTTCTTTCCGCATCATACTAGTTATTTTTGGAAATAATAATAAATACAAGAGGCTTACGATTCTAGAATTTTGAATATGTTTTTCGATGTTGTGTTCTTTTGTTTTTTCTTTTCCTTGTGATTTGATTGTTATTTTCGGTTAACCTAAAGTTATTTTAGGAAATTAAATATTAGCTTTCTATAAAAGGTTTTGTCTAGTCGGTGGTGGTTGCTCCTATATCCAAAAAGGCCATGTGCCTCGCCACGTCAGTACTGGGAACCAATTATGGAAATTAATATTTAATGGAATTAATAACTTAAGGTGACTTGGGTCGAACGTGTTAAGTTCCGCAGGAGATCCAAGTCAAAACCTAAAAGAACAAATAGATTAAGTTTTGGATCAAACGTGTTAAGTTCCGCAGGCGATCCAAAATTTAATTTAAAAGAACACATGGTAGCTAGGAAAAGGTTCAGACCTTTGTACAAAATTTTTGTATAGTAGAACCTCTAGGTTTTCTGAGTAGCAACCAACACTCTAACCCATCAAGCTGACAACCCAGATTGAATGTTATTTGGGTGATTAATCCACCAAACACTATCATCCCCGAAGATGTTTTAGCTGCCCTTAACAAATTTTGTAAGAAATGAAATCTGGAATCAAAATCCACTTTATTCAGCATCACCCAAAGAGAATAAAGCTCTACCTTTCTAACCACCCCATCACTCTCCCCTCATGAAGGTATCTAAAGGTCAGGTTTTACGGAATGCCTTACCTCTAGAGGGTTCGTAAGGGTTCTTTGATCCGGTTATTGATGTCCAAAATTCATTCCATTTAATCTCATCATCAAATCTACGGGCACCACCAGTAGGTAAACTAAAACAATTATTAAAATCAATAAACGACCACCGAACTTCTTTATTCATCAACCTAAAAGTTATGACCCCTACATAGTTATCCTCAGATAAAAATTTAACATTAATTGAGCTCATAAATTCAAGGACTAGGCGGGGGTAAGTCGGTGAATGAGTGTACATAATATCCTTCCAGCCTAAGGAACTAATCATCAAATCCATGTCATCCCTAATTCCTAGCATATCCAAAGTAGTGGGATCCATATATCTAGTGTATATAATTCTTCTAGCGATAAGGATATCATATCTAGTTTTATGTTTATGATTTCTAAAAATAATATTAAATGTGTATTCATTACCTTCGTCGTGTGCCACCCTTTTTCCTTTGCCTTTTGAAGAAGAAGCCTTCCCTTTGCCTTTGTCGCCTCCCGGCGCATCTCCTTCGCCAGATCCACCGCCTCCTTGATGAAGTCTCTTCAAGATTTGCGACATGATGGGCAAGGTGAACTTTGAGGAATTTCTTGTAGGTGGAGATGGATCTTGAGGATGGAAATGGAGGAGAAAGAAGAAAAATAGGGGAGTTGCTTCTCTCTTTCCGGATTTGTGGCCTGAAGAAGTAATAGATCCAGATGTAGATCTAAGTAAAGATGAACTTTAGAGATAGGGGTTTGGGTTTGATGAGGTGTAGTGGGGAGGGGAAAACTTTTGGGAGAGAAGGTGATGGGAATTAGGGCTTTTTAGAGGGGTGGATGGCGCACACGGGTAGGGGCACGACCGTGTCTTATAGACACGGCAGGGTAAGTAGGGTTTCTGCACGCCTGTGCCGGTTGGCATGTCCTGTGCCTTCTTCCTCTATACCTTGATCGCACGGTCGTGCCAATTGGCATGGCCTGTGTTGTTAGGATGTATACTAAAAGCCTAGCTTTTGGTATAAACATTTATCTAGAAATAAGAATCACATTGGTCAAATGTCTAGATTTATGATAAATGTAGTTGTTCAATTAATTTATATTGTAGATAACATTATGTGTGGTGTCACACACAGAGGATCATGTTATCAGTACCTTATAAATTATAAACAGTAGCTCACGATCAAAATGGAAAGGAACAAACCATTGGAAGATCGTAGTGTAATTAGGTATTAGTTTGTCTTAACTATATAATTACACTAGTACACTTAGAGTGTATTGAGTAGGACCATTAGAGGTCGTCTCTTTTATACTGACTTTATAAAGGGACAAAGACCTCAGTTATTACGGAAGTGTGTACTCTTAATCCTAATATAATAACAACCACATATATTTGATATTTATTTCTTTAATTTATCAATGGGTGAGATTTAGTTCGATAAATCAATAAGCCCGATAAGTTGGGAAATGATATCACTTATAGTGTGTGTTGTTGATTATAGAAGGAAACTGTGTCCTAGTAATCTAGGTTGATAATGTCCCCAAGAGGAGCTCATAAGGATTGTTATGTTAAACCCTACAGGTGGACTTAGTCCAACATGACGATGAGGTTGAGTGGTACTACTCTTGGACTAAGATATTAATTAAGTGGGTTGTCAGTAACTCATTTAATTAGTAGACATTCGACATCTTAAACACAGAGAGACTGACACACTCATAATAAGAAGGAGCCCAAAATGTAATTTAGGATTGGTGCGGTAGTTCAATAATAGTTCTTTAGTGGAATGAATTATTATTGATGAAATTAAGTTATGTGTTCGGGGCAAACACGGGAAGCTTAATTTCATCGGGAGACCAAAACCAATTTCTCCTCTCGGTCCCTATCATAGCCTCTTAATTATAGAGTACTATACCCACCTATACAGTAATACCCACTAAGTTTGTAAGATAAATATATGAATGTGGGATTTTTGCTTTAGAAAAATAATAGGAAGTGAGTTGAACCAAAAAGGAAATAAAAAGAAATAAAAATAGGGAGAGGTCAAGGGTTGAACCTTGAACCTCTTATATTATATTTCATAGAATTAATGGGTAATAACCAGTTGGGATAGGAATAATATGTTGATAGCAAAGGAGGGAAACTCATGATAAAGGTGAGAATAAAAGATAGCCAAAAGAAAACAAGAAAAGAGCAAGAGAAAGGCAACTCGCCTTCCTCCCTTTCTCTCCCTCTTCCTCTTTGATGTTGCCGAAATCTTAAAGAGGAGTTAAGGGGATTCATTCCCCCTTATTTCACCATGAATGGTGAGAATAAATGGAAAATAAAATAAATAAAATAAAAATAGAAAAAAAAAGGCTAAGGGAGAAGGAAAGCAAAAACTAAGTTTGCTACCTCTTCCCCCTTAACATAAAAGAGAATATGTAAAGGGAAAATTATATTTTCTCTCATTTTATCTCACTCATCCTCTCCCTCACCGAAACCACAGTCCCCTCTCCTCCACCTTCAGCCCCAAAGCCAAATTTTTCCCTAAGAAAAGCCTAAGATACAAGGAGGACTTAGCAAAGGAATCAAGGGAAAGGAACTAGAAGAAGAGGCTACTTCTTCTTCACCATACCTTAGATCCACGAGCGAAAAGGATGTAAGCTTTCCCCTCACCTGTGGTACAAGGCTTTTATGTGTTTTTTTCGGATTTTATGAAGATCTTAAAACCTAGAAACAAGTTTGAGAAAATTCGGCTAAGAAGAGCTTTCAAAAAAATCTAGTGATGTTTAACTAGTCTTCACTACATGATAGATTTTCTATGCCATGGAAAAGGGTTTTTCTTCATGTTTTTATACCTATATGATGCTTGATCAGAGAAGTACTTAACCCTAGAATTTCGGCCAAAAATATTTTTAAGAGGCTAGGGAAATTTATTGTTTTACCCAACTAGTACAAGGTTCTTCCTATGAAATATTAAGGATCATGTATTAGTTTTCTTGCTTAGAAGATATTTGAACTAAAAGAAAACCCACTCATATGTTTCGGCCAAGAAAGGGTTTAGGGTTAGGAAGACCCTTAAATTTAAATAAACATGCTCATGTGATAGAATACAAATATCTTAAAAGAGTTGTATGTTTGAATATTGCTAGAACTTCATGAACTCTTTCTTAGGGTTTTCGGCCATGATGAGATGGATAGCTTAGAAAAGCTTAAACAAAACTTTAATATGCTCAAGACCTCTGTGATGTTTAGATATGAAAGTTGTCTAATGCCCTCATGCTTAATTAGGGTGTAGAAAAATTGGTTATATGACATATGACATGTATGATCACAAGAGTCCAAGTTTGTTCATGAACCAAATTTATATATATGTTTCTTAGTAAATTTTACCATGAAATTTACTTAGGTTTTTCATGCTTTAGGCCACTTAAAAACCTAGCTAAAGAATGGTAGGTTTCGGCCATGAGAAAAAAATAAAAGAAAAAGAGAAAAAAAGAAACCTAGAAAGCCTAAGACACAATTCATATGTATGCTCATTATGCTTGTCTTTACACATGCTATGAAACGTGTATGACTTCATATGTTTTTATGTTACTTGAAGCAAGTTTAAACACTGATGAGTTTCTGCCAAGTAGGATTTAAATGACCTAGAGGCCCTAGAATTTAAACCAAAGGTGTTAAAATGCTTCTTATGAAAATATGATAACCTATTGATTGTGTCACATGCTTGTATGATTTTTCCATGACCTAAATGGACCATTGTAAGTCTCGGCCATGAAGGTTTAGATGCCCTAGAAACCCTAGGACTTAAATTAAATATGCTCATGTCACTCTACATGAAATATGATAAGTAGAAAGCCAAGGTTCAATTGCTATATGTTGTTTTATGACCTAAAATGATGCTAGGGTATGTTTCGGCCATAACTATTGGATGATGCCTTGTATGAATTTATACATAATGTTAGTCCAAGTTCACATGCTTGTATGCTTGTTTGTAGCCCTAATGAGAACTTGTTAAATTTCGGCCATGACATATGTTAAGGGCTTAAAGAACTTAGGAACTAATTCAAATGTGTCAAATGTGTTTACATTGTTTCTTGGTAAAAATGTTATAAATATGATTTAAAGTTGTCCATGCATTTATGTCATATGGAACCTTGTTTCACACCTTAAGGTTTCGGCCATGTGAAATTAGGGACTTGAGGAACTTAGGAACTAAGTTAATCATGTTTATAATGCTTCCTATGAAAATGTCATGATGATAATTTAGGTGCCACATGCTTGGATGTTGTGTTTAACCTAAATTGAGCTCTAAAGGGTTTCGGCCACAAGGGTTTAGGAAGCTTAAAACCAAGATAAATATGATATCATGTTTCCTATGATAGGATAATCACAAGATACACCCTTCTGCTTAATATGTATGCTTGTGATTTATGACTTATGATATGATATGCATGCTTTTATGATATGATATGCTTTGTGCTTAAATTATGCATGCTTATGTTATGATATATGGTTAAATCATGCATGCTTGATGCTATGTTTAGTGCTTAAAATATGCATGCTTTCATGATATGATATGTGGTTAAATCATGCATGCTTGATGATATGCTTTATGCTTAAGATATGCATGTTTTTATGATCTATGCCTAAGTGATGCATATTGTTATGACATGATGTATGCCTAAGTGATGCATACCTTTATGATATGATGTATGCCTAAGTGATGCATACCTTTATGACATGATGTATGCCTAAGTGATGCATACCTTTATGATATGATGTATGCCTAAGTGATGCATACCTTTATGACATGATGTATGC
The DNA here is from genome assembly GCF_018446385.1 of Zingiber officinale. Classification (NCBI taxonomy): domain Eukaryota; kingdom Viridiplantae; phylum Streptophyta; class Magnoliopsida; order Zingiberales; family Zingiberaceae; genus Zingiber; species Zingiber officinale. The sequence goes on along the minus strand of NC_056005.1, from coordinate 38,630,761 downwards.
CTAAGTGATGCATACCTTTATGATATGATGTATGCCTAAGTGATGCATACTTTTATGACATGATGTATGCCTAAGTGATGCATACTTTTATGATATGATGTGTGCCTAAGTGATGCATGCTTTTATGATACATGATATATATGACATGTACTTTACTTTATGTGTGAGTGGCTTGTACCAAGGGTGGGCTCCATAAGCGCCCCGGGGACTAAGGACCTCGTTAGGGATGGGCTCCTAAGTGCCCCTAGGACTAAGGGCCTAGTATGTTTGCCTCTTAGGGTTCAAGACTTGCTACCTTGGACCTACAAGGTTGCGCGCAATATGTAAGTGGTACATAGCCGGGATCCCCCTTATGTTGAGATTATTTTCAAGTATATATGTAAAAGAAAATGGTTTTAAAGATCATGAGACATACACATGTTTTTTTGGATACATGTTTTCCAAAATCATATTGCATACACCTTATGATTATGCTATGTTTCATGTTATGCTCTTGATTATGATATGCCATGAAGAGGTATGATTATGTTATGTTCATGCTATACCTTATAGACATGTTTCGGCCATTGATTTATTGATGCTTGATATATAGATTTCGGCCATGGATATGATGATGCCTTGATGTACATGTTTCGGCCATAGTATGATGCTTTGATATACATGTTTCGGCCATGCTTTGATATACCATGATACTTGTTGTTATGCCATGTCTAGCTATGTTTTATGCAATGCACTATGTATATGTTTCGGCCATGGTGATGCTTGATATGTAATGACTAGTTGTGATTATATTATGATGCATGATATGCTTGAATAGAATGTTATGTTATGCCATGATTAGTTTAGATTATGACTTGTTGATGCATTCTTGATTATGTGCTGATTGTTGGTTTTAGTGAGTAGGAAAGGAACTTACTGAGCCATGAGTGCTCATAGCTTACTTTCCTTGTACCACAGATAAAGGAAAAAAGCTGGATGAGTTAGAGGAGCAGCAGGAGGGGCAACGAAGATGTGTGTGGCAGTGGTTAGGCAACCAAATAAATAAGAACCTGCTTTAAGTTTCTTTAAAGAACTATGCATTGGTATTTTATGACTTGTGATACCTAAACATGTGTGGCTTGACATTATGGTTCCACTGGATTTGATGTTATGATTTTGATGCCACGTGATAGTATAGTTCAAAAGAAATTTAAAAGAAAAGTTTTATTTAAACTATGAAAATTATTTTAAGTCTTCCGCTGTTTTAAAAAAAAAAATTTATACGTAGAGTATCGTAGCCCCGTCCCTTAGGGTAGCAGGGAGGGCGGGCGTTACAGGTTGGTATCAGAGCCAAAGGTTATTGCCAGCTCACTACACACACATCAAGCCTCTTACCTGCCGCTCCAAGTAAGAATGTTTATGCTAAATTTGCTTGTTATATTCTTATGTTTGATTTTCTTGTCATATGCTTATGCTTTATTTTCTTTCTTGTTATATTGCCTATGCTTTATTTCTTTACTACATTGCTTATGCTTTATTTCTTTATGTTACATTGTTTGTCATTATATTCCTTATTTTTCCTTATGTTGTTTATGCTTTAATTTAATGTTTTACTTGCTTATGTTTGATGCTTTATTCTATGCTTTTAGTTATAATTTAGATTAGGATTACATATTGGTAGGTTAGGAATAATACCAGAACAAATAGATAGAAACAAAAACAATATGTTAGATTGGCTAAAAACAATAACCACTTACACTAGTCTGTTTGTCCGTATTTAGATAAAACATGGTTAGGACACGCAATGCCCGAATCGGAGGAACAGTGACTCCACCAGATCTGACGCATCAGATCGCAGAGCAACAGCAGCTGATCACTACCTTGATGGGTCGCAAGGCAACCCAATCACCCCACCGGTGAATCCACTACTGTTGTACCTCCACTGGTGCCCCGTGCCCTACTCCGATGGACAAGAGGCCTATCTACTTGATGGCAAAGGCTTAAGCGGAAGCATTCTCGGAAAGCGTGAACCATGGGATGCAAGCCCGGCTCAAAACCGTGGAGAACATAATGGAATTATTGGATTGGCCTGAACACGAGAAGGTCAAATGCGCGTCATTTTGTCTTACCGGAGATACCCGGATGTGGTGGGACAGAGTAAAGGCGAAAAGACAAATCAACCAAATGCAGTGGACAGATTTTGAGACAGAATTCTTAGAGGAATTCTTCCATATGTGAGTGACCAACAAGCACTATGACGAGTTCACTGAGTTCCGGCAAGGTGATCTGTCGGTTAACGAAGCCGCTTAGCCCGACTGTGCCCAGAACTGGTCCGTACTGAAAAAGAAAGGGTCCGGTTGATGTTAAAGATGCTCCGACCCGAGATAGCTCTGAACGTAGCCGGCAGAGTTAATAGACCGCAGACTACAGAAGAGCTGGTCAGCAGCGCCCTGATTACCGAGCACTATCAGGAAGCAATGAAGAAGGGCAAGAACCAAGCACTGACGGGAGGACAAAAATCGCACAGTACCAGAACTGACTGGAAAGGAAACTCAAGTGGAAAGAGGAAACAGTGGAATAAAACAAAAGGTGGTCCAGCCAATAAGCAGATTAAGTACCCTCAGTGTACCACATGTGGGAAGATGCATTCTGGAGTATGTCGCCTGAGCACCAGAAAGTGCTACAATTGCGGAAAGGAAGGTCATTTAATAAGAGATTGCCCTACTCGGCTTCAAGCACCACCTCCGCAGAACTTCCAGAACAGGAGTGCCCCTGCACAGCTTCACCAGATGCAAGCTGCCATAGAAGGGACTTCAATCAGCCAAGGAAAATTAGAAGCCCCTCCCACTATGACCAATGCTAGAGTCTATTCTCTCGCTCAGGATGATGTGGCGAACACCTCTACTATCGTCACAGGTCAGATATCTAATTTCAGTCAGTATGCTAGAATTTTATTCAATGCTGAAAGCGAACTAATAAGGGAATCCATCGAGAAACTGAAACATGTTTCGTATCCATTAGTTGAAACCATGTCCGGACGACTCTCTACCCTCACCATAACACCGACGTTATTCGAGAACATGTTAGAGAAGCAAACCAGGGACCCGAGCCTTCAAAGAATTAAACAAGAGACCGCAGAAGGAAAGAATGACGGGTTCCGTATCGCAGACGATGGAATACTATACCTCAGGGATCGACTATGTATTCCAGAGGATCCAGAGTTGTGAAAGAAGATACTGGAAGAAGCCCATACAACGCCTTATGCAATGCACCCGGGTTCCACTAAGATGTACCAGGACCTGAAAAAGAAATTTTGGTGGTCCGTATGAAAAGAGAAGTGGCTCAGTACGTCAGTACTTGTCTGACGTGCCAAAGGGTAAAAGCTGAACACCAGAGACCCGGCGGATTATTACAACCTGTCCAAATGGAAATGGGAAGAAATCTCCATGGATTTCATTTCAGGTCTACCCAAGACGATAAACGGGTATGATGCTATATGGGTGATCGTGGACAGACTGACGAAGTCTGCACAATTTTTGGCGATCAAGATGACTTATTCAATTGAACAACTAGCTCAACTATATGTTAAGGAAATCGTCAGATTACATGGTATCCCTAAGACCATTATTTCTGATAGAGACGGACGTTTTATCTCGCACTTTTGGGAGTGCGTTCAGAAGGCCCTCGGCACAAAGTTGTTGTTTAGCACAGCCTTCCACCCACAAACTGATGGGCAGACTGAAAGAGTAAATCAAATATTGGAAGATATGTTAAGAGCTTGTGCCCTGGATTTCAAGGGGAGCTGGTGTCGATATTTATACCTGGCAGAATTCGCCTACAATAATAGCTACCAAGCTACTATTGGAATGGCACCTTACGAAGCTCTATATGGGAGGAAGTGTAGATCTCCTATATGTTGGTATGAAAGTGGTGAAAAGAAGGAAATGGGGTTCCAAACGGAACTTATTGATGACACCACCCGAGCTATACAAAAGATCCGTCAACGAATAGAAACAGCTCAGAGTCGGCAGAAGAATTACGCCGATAAACGGCGCAGGCCGCTAGAATTCAACATCGGAGACTTAGTATTCCTTAAAGTATACCCCATGAAAGGGATAATGAGGTTCGGAAAGAAGAGCAAGTTAAGCCCCCGATACGTAGGACCGTACCGGATTTTAGAAAGAGTGGGCCAAGTCGCATATAGACTGGAACTACCTCCAGACATGGCAGCCATTCACAATGTGTTCCATGTATCGATGCTCAAGAAGTGTACTCCCAGCACAGATCAAGTAATTGAGCCGCAGTCGGTACAGGTTCAGGAGGACTTAAGTTACGAAAGTAAACCCATCCAGATTCTGGACCGAGAAATCAAGAGGTTAAGGAACAAAGAAATACCCTTAGTAAAAGTCTTGTGGCGGAATCAACGATTTGAAGAAGCCACCTAGGAACGCGAGGACGATATGAAACAAAAGTACCCGGAGCTATTTTAAAGTTCGAGGATGAACTTTTTATGAGGTATGGGGTACTGTAATACCCACTAAGTTTGTAAGATAAATATATGAATGTGGGATTTTTGCTTTAGAAAAATAATAGGAAGTGAGTTGAACCAAAAAGGAAATAAAAAGAAATAAAAATAGGGAGAGGTCAAGGGTTGAACCTTGAACCTCTTATATTATATTTCATAGAATTAATGGGTAATAACCAGTTGGTATAGGAATAATATGTTGATAGCAAAGGAGGGAAACTCATGATAAAGGTGAGAATAAAAGATAGCCAAAAGAAAACAAGAAAAGAGCAAGAGAAAGGCAACTTGCCTTCCTCCCTTTCTCTCCCTCTTCCTCTTTGATGTTGCCGAAATCTTAAAGAGGAGTTAAGGGGATTCATTCCCCCTTATTTCACCATGAATGGTGAGAATAAATGGAAAATAAAATAAATAAAATAAAAATAGAAAAAAAAAAGGCTAAGGGCGAAGGAAAGCAAAAACTAAGTTTGCTACCTCTTCCCCCTTAACATAAAAGAGAATATGTAAAGGGAAAATTATATTTTCTCTCATTTTCTCTCACTCATCCTCTCCCTCACCGAAACCACAGTCCCCTCTCCTCCGCCTTCAGCCCCAAAGCCAAATTTTTCCCTAAGAAAAGCCTAAGATACAAGGAGGACTTAGCAAAGGAATCAAGGGAAAGGAACTAGAAGAAGAGGCTACTTCTTCTTCACCATACCTTAGATCCACAAGCGAAAAGGATGTAAGCTTTCCCCTCACCTGTGGTACAAGTCTTTTATGTGTTTTTTTCAGATTTTATGAAGATCTTAAAACCTAGAAACAAGTTTGAGAAAATTCGGCTAAGAAGAGCTTTCAAAAAAATCTAGTGATGTTTAACTAGTCTTCACTACATGATAGATTTTCTATGCCATGGAAAAGGGTTCTTCTTCATGTTTTTATACCTATATGATGCTTGATCAGAGAAGTACTTAAACCTAGAATTTCGGCCAAAAATATTTTTAAGAGGCTAGGGAAATTTATTGTTTTACCCAACTAGTACAAGGTTCTTCCTATGAAATATTAAGGATCATGTATTAGTTTTCTTGCTTAGAAGATATTTGAACTAAAAGAAAACCCACTCATATGTTTCGGCCAAGAAAGGGTTTAGGGTTAGGAAGACCCTTAAATTTAAATAAACATGCTCATGTGATAGAATACAAATATCTTAAAAGAGTTGTATGTTTGAATATTGCTAGAACTTCATGAACTCTTTCTTAGGGTTTTCGGCCATGATGAGATGGATAGCTTAGAAAAGCTTAAACAAAACTTTAATATGCTCAAGACCTCTGTGATGTTTAGATATGAAAGTTGTCTAATGCCCTCATGCTTAATTAGGGTGTAGAAAAATTGGTTATATGACATATGACATGTATGATCACAAGAGTCCAAGTTTGTTCATGAACCAAATTTATATATATGTTTCTTAGTAAATTTTACCATGAAATTTACTTAGGTTTTTCATGCTTTAGGCCACTTAAAAACCTAGCTAAAGAATGGTAGGTTTCGGCCATGAGAAAAAAATAAAAGAAAAAGAGAAAAAGAAACCTAGAAAGCCTAAGACACAATTCATATGTATGCTCATTATGCTTGTCTTTACACATGCTATGAAACTTGTATGACTTCATATGTTTTTATGTTACTTGAAGCAAGTTTAAACACTGATGAGTTTCTGCCAAGTAGGATTTAAATGACCTAGAGGCCCTAGAATTTAAACCAAAGGTGTAAAAATGCTTCTTATGAAAATATGATAACCTATTGATTGTGTCACATGCTTGTATGATTTTTCCATGACCTAAATGGACCATTGTAAGTCTCGGCCATGAAGGTTTAGATGCCCTAGAAACCCTAGGACTTAAATTAAATATGCTCATGTCACTCTACATGAAATATGATAAGTAGAAAGCCAAGGTTCAATTGCTATATGTTGTTTTATGACCTAAAATGATGCTAGGGTATGTTTCGGCCATAACTATTGGATGATGCCTTGTATGAATTTATACATAATGTTAGTCCAAGTTCACATGCTTGTATGCTTGTTTGTAGCCCTAATGAGAACTTGTTAAATTTCGGCCATGACATATGTTAAGGGCTTAAAGAACTTAGGAACTAATTCAAATGTGTCAAATGTGTTTATATTGTTCCTTGGTAAAAATGTTATAAATATGATTTAAAGTTGTCCATGCTTTTATGTCATATGGAACCTTGTTTCACACCTTAAGGTTTTGGCCATATGAAATTAGGGACTTGAGGAACTTAGGAACTAAGTTAATCATGTTTATAATGCTTCCTATGAAAATGTCATGATGATAATTTAGGTGCCACATGCTTGGATGTTGTGTTTAACCTAAATTGAGCTCTAAAGGGTTTCGGCCACAAGGATTTAGGAAGCTTAAAACCAAGATAAATATGGTATCATGTTTCCTATGATAGGATAATCACAAGATACACCCTTATGCTTAATATGTATGCTTGTGATTTATGACTTATGATATGATATGCATGCTTTTATGATATGATATGCTTTGTGCTTAAATTATGCATGCTTATGTTATGATATATGGTTAAATCATGCATGCTTGATGCTATGTTTAGTGCTTAAAATATGCATGCTTTCATGATGTGATATGTGGTTAAATCATGCATGCTTGATGATATGCTTTATGCTTAAGATATGCATGTTTTTATGATCTATGCCTAAGTGATGCATATTGTTATGACATGATGTATGCCTAAGTGATGCATACATTTATGATATGATGTATGCCTAAGTGATGCATACCTTTATGACATGATGTATGCCTAAGTGATGCATACCTTTATGATATGATGTATGCCTAAGTGATGCATACCTTTATGACATGATGTATGCCTAAGTGATGCATACCTTTATGATATGATGTATGCCTAAGTGATGCATACTTTTATGACATGATGTATGCCTAAGTGATGCATACTTTTATGATATGATGTGTGCCTAAGTGATGCATGCTTTTATGATACATGATATGTATGACATGTACTTTACTTTATGTGTGAGTGGCTTATACCAAGGGTGGGCTCCATAAGCGCCCCGGGGACTAAGGACCTCGTTAGGGATGGGCTCCTAAGTGCCCCTAGGACTAAGGGCCTAGTATGTTTGCCTCGTAGGGTTCAAGACTTGCTACCTTGGACCTACAAGGTTGCACGCAATATGTAAGTGGTACATAGCCGGGATCCCCCTTATGTTGAGATTATTTTCAAGTATATATGTAAAAGAAAATGGTTTTAAAGATCATGAGACATACACATATTTTTTCGGATACATGTTTTCCAAAATCATATTGCATACACCTTATGATTATGCTATGTTTCATGTTATGCTCTTGATTATGATATGCCATGAAGAGGTATGATTATGTTATGTTCATGCTATACCTTATAGACATGTTTCGGCCATTGATTTATTGATGCTTGATATATAGATTTCGGCCATGGATATGATGATGCCTTGATGTACATGTTTCGGCCATAGTATGACGCTTTGATATACATGTTTCGGTCATGCTTTGATATACCATGATACTTGTGGTTATGCCATGTCTAGCTATGTTTTATGCAATGCACTATGTATATGTTTCGGCCATGGTGATGCTTGATATGTTATGACTAGTTGTGATTATATTATGATGCATGATATGCTTGAATAGAATGCTATGTTATGCCATGATTAGTTTAGATTATGACTTGTTGATGCATTCTTGATTATGTGCTGATTGTTAGTTTTAGTGAGTAGGAAAGGAACTTACTGAGCCATGAGTGCTCATAGCTTACTTTCCTTGTACCACAGATAAAGGAAAAAGCTGGATGAGTTAGAGGAGCAGCAGGAGGGGCAACGAAGATGTGTGTGGCAGTGGTTAGGCAACCAAATAAATAAGAACCTGCTTTGAGTTTCTTTAAAGAACTATGCATTGGTATTTTATGACTTGTGATACCTAAACATGTGTGGCTTGACATTATGGTTCCACTGGATTTGATGTTATGATTTTGATGCCATGTGATAGTATAGTTCAAAAGAAATTTAAAAGAAAAGTTTTATTAAAACTATGAAAATTATTTTAAGTCTTCCGCTGTTTTAAAAAGAAAAATTTATACGTAGAGTATCGTAGCCCCATCCCTTAGGGTAGCAGGGAGGGCGGGCGTTACATATACCCACCTTCTTACCCATCCTATAGGGGCCGGCCAAGCTAGGGCCGGCCATGGGTAGGTTCATGGGTGAATTCATGTGGCCGGCCCTAGCTTGAACTCAAGCTTAGGTGGCCGGCCCTATTAAAATAAAAAGAAATTTTAATTTTAAAAATTTTCTTATATGGATAACATGATTTAAAAGAGAGTTTAAAAATTTAAATCTTTCCTTTTATAAGATTCTACAAAAGATTAAGAGAAGAGCTAAATCTCTTTCCTTATTTGTAGATTAAAAGGTTGATTTTAATTTTGATAAAAATTTTCCTTTTAATCATGTTCATGATTTAAAAGAAAGTTTAAAAATTAAAAATTCTCTTTTATTAGTTTCTACAAAAGATTAAGAAAAGATTTAATATCTTTCCTTATTTGTAGATTGAAAGGAGATTTTAATTTTTAGAGATAACTTTCCTTTTTGGAAATTATCCACATGTTTAAAAGAAAGATTTTAATTTATAAAATTTCTTTTTTTATTAACCAATCATGAAGGGATAAAAATTATTGGAGAAATTTTTATAAATTTCCGGAAACAAATTAGGAAGTTTTAATTTTTGTTTTAATTAAAACTCTCCTTGTTTTGGGGAAAGAGGTGGCCGGCCATTGTAATTGAAAAAAGAAAATTTATTTTAATTAAAAAAAAATTTCTTTTTCATGGCAAAGAAATTAAGGAAATTTTTATTTAAATTTCCTTATTTTCCAAGACCAAGGATTATAAAAGAGGGGGTAGAGGTGCTTTCATGGTGAACAACTCTATTCTATTTTTCCTCTCTTTTCTCCTTGGGTGTGGCCGACCCTTCCTTTTCCTTTCCTCTCCTTTGTGTGGCCGAAACCTTCTCTTGGTGGAGATAGCTTTGGTGGTCGGATCTAAGAAGGAGAAGAAGGAGAGAAAAGAAGTCTCTTTTCTAGCATCCCTTGGAGCATTGGTGGTGGTTGAATCTCATCATCCTTGGAGGTGCTTTTGTTGTGGCCGAGCCTTGCAAGGAGGAGAAGAAGGTGGTTTCTCATCTCGGAAGATCGTTGCCCACACAACGTCCGAGGTTAGAAGAGGAATACGGTAGAAGACCTAGAGGTTTTTGCTTGCAAAAGAAAAGGTATATTAGTATTTAATTTCCACATCATACTAGTTTTATTTCTTTGTAAAAATACCAAATACAAGAGGCATGTGATTCTAGTATTTTGAATTAGTTTTCGATGTTGTGTTCTTTTGTTTTTCTTTTCCTTGTGATTTGATTGTTCCTTTTGGTTGACCTAAAGTTATTTAAGGAAATTAAATATTAGCTTTCCTTAAAAGGCTTTGTCTAGGCGGTGGTGGTTGTTCCCATATCCAAGAAGGTCATGTGCCTCGCCATGCAGTCCTGGAAGCTAATTGTGGAAATTAATATTTAATCGAATTAATAACCTAGGTGATTTGGATCGAACGTGTTAAGTTCCGCAAGAGATCCAAGTCTAAACCTAAAAGAACAAATAAATTAAACTTAGGATCAAACGTGTTAAGTTCCGCAGGCGATCCGAGTTTAATTTAAAAGAACACATGGTAGCTAGGAAAAGATTCAGACCTTTGTACAAAATTTTTGTACAGTGGAACCATTAGGTTTTCCGAATTGCAACCAACACGTGTCTCCTTCTTCACTGGTAGTCTTGCACGACTGTGCCAATTGGCACGGCCCGTGTCCTTCTTTTCTCTGCACAGGCCACACGATCGTGCAAGGTTGCACGACCAATGGCCTTTGTCCCCCTATTGGCTTCACACGGTCGTGTGGGGTCACACGGCCATGTGGGGTCACACGGCCAACTCCCTTAAGCCCACGGTGACTCACTTTTCGCCATTTTGGCTCCTCTGATGCCTCCATGCCTATGAAACGCTCATGGCCAGCTCGTGAAGGCTATGCACATCCTGAAAATGAATACCCAAAAATATAAAATAATAACAATACTCGACTAAACTTACTAGAGAAATAAAACGATAAACGGAATAATGAACTAAAATGAAAAACCCTTGGGTTGCCTCCCAAGAAGCGCTTGTTTTAGGTCTTTAGCTCGACCCCGTTTTAACTCATTCAGGTGGGTGCGGATCCGAGAAGTATATCAACATATCTCCCTCCGCTGACACATCGTGGAGGTATTTTTTAAACGCTGCCTGTTTACTTTAAATTCTCCACGCTCTTCGCTCCAAATGTCAACAGCTCCGAACAGGTAAACCTTTTTGACTTGGAATGGTCCTGTCCATCTCGATTTTAACTTTCCAGGAAAAAGCTTCAATCTTGAATTAAACAATAACACTGAGTCCCCTTCCTTGAATTCTCTCCGCATGATGTGTTGATCATGTCATCTCTTTGTTCTCTCTTTGTAGGATTTGGCATGTTCGTAGACATCCATCCTCAACTCATCAAGCTCATTTAATTGGAGTTTCCTTTTATCTCCTGCTAACTTCAGACCCATGTTGAGCTATTTTATCGTGCAGTAAGTCTTGTGTTCTAATTCTACTGGAAGATGACATGACTTCCTGTACACAAGTCGGAATGGGGTCATACTGATTGGAGTCTTGAAAGCAGTATGGTATGCCCATAAAGCATCATCCAATTTCAATGACCAATCTTTGCGGGAATTGGACACTATCTTTTCTAATATTGCTTTGATCTCCTGGTTAGAAATCTTAGCTTGTCCAATGGTCTGGGGATGGTAGGATGTCGCTACTTTGTGGCTCACTCCGTATTTCCTTATCAAATTTTCAAACTGTCTTTCAATGAAGTGGGAACCCCCGTCGCTAATAACTACCCTAGGTACACCGAACCGTGGAAAAATCACCTTTTTAAACAGTTTAATTACTATTTTGGCATCACTGGCAGGAGAAGCTGTGACTTCTACCCATTTCGATACATAGTCCACTGTCACTAAAATATAATTGTTTCCACATGATGAGGGAAAGGGTCCCATAAAGTCTACTCCCCATACATCGAATAGTTCCACTTCGAGGATGCAATTCAGTGGCATCTCATTTCTCCTAGTGATGTTCCCAGTCTTTTGACATTGGTCGCAGGATTGCACAAAATTTTTCGTGTCTTTAAATAGACATGGCCAAAAAAATCCTGCTTGCAAAATCTTTGCAGCTATTTTTGACACTCCTAAATGTTCGCTGTAAGATGATGAGTGGCAATGAAATAAAACGTCCTTGATCTCATCTTCCGGCACACACCTTCGGTAGATTGTATCTCCGCATTTCCTAAAAAGCAATGGTTCGTCCCACATGTAGTGTTTGACATCTGAGAAAACCTTTTTCATTTGCTGCCAGGTGAATTTTGGGGGAAGTACTTGTTGGTTGCTACTCGGAATACCATTCTAGTTCCCCTGTACAAAAACTTTGTATAAGCATAGAACTATCCTAGCTACCCATATGCTCTACTGAAGTTAAATTTGGATTGCAAACGATGCTTAATATTATTAATCCAAATTGTTCGTCAGAAGTTAAACTTGGATAGAAAATAATACTTAACATTTTTACACCAAGTCTAACCGATGTGATCTTCCTAAGTTAAACCATATTACAGAAGTTATCAAATATCTATTTCAAAGATCGGCTTCTAGGTTAAACATGGCGAGGCACTAGACCTTCTTCGGTATGAGATTATCCACCACTTCCTAGACAAAGCCTTTCAAAAAAATCGGATATTTAACTTCTTACAGTAAACTAGGTTTAACTACAGAGACCTCAATAGAAACACATTATCGAAAAATAAAATTGATAATAAAAATGATAACTTAAAGCCGATAACCTCTTGTGTTTGGTTTTTCAAGATCTATACAAAAGATGAACTAGTTATGATGCGGAAACTAATAACTAGTTAAACCTTTTGTAGCTTATGGACCTCTTGATCTTCTGCTGTATTCCTCTCCTTCTCTTGGGCGTCGTGTGGGTGACGATCTTCCAAGATGAAATCCACCCAAGCTTCTTCCTTTGATACCAAGATCTGGCCACCAACTAACCTCCAAGGGATGCTAGACAAGAGAGCTTTCTTCTCTTCTTCTTCTCCTTCAAGCAACCAACCACCAAGAGATCACCAAACCTTGATGCCGCCGGCCTCCAAGGAAGAAAACAAAAGGCGAGAAGAGAAAGAATAGGGTCGGCCACCAAGGGATTGGAAGAGAAGAATAGAAAATGTGTTATGAGGTGAGGCACCCCCTGTAACACCCACGAATTTTTATAAATACATGAGTATTATTCTCATTAAGAGCATGGAAATAAATAAAAAGAATAAGAGAAAAAAAGAAGAGTAAGAAACAAAATAAAAATAAGAGGTAAGAGGTGGAGGCCAAGGATTGAACCTTGAACCTCCCACCAATAATGGAGAAAGATTAATGGCATGATCACCACTAGGATAGAGAGTAACATATGCATAGGAAGGAATAAAAATGTTAGTTAAAGGAGAGAAGAAAAAATAAAGCAAAGAGCAAGAGAAAACCAAATTGCTCACCTCTTCTCCCTCTTGGTTAAGAGAAGGAACAAGAAGAAGGCAAGTTGTCTTCCTCACCCTTCCCTCTCCTCATTTTCGTGGGAATCAAGAGAGGAGTAATGGATGAATTAAGGGAAAGATTAATGAAGGCATAAATTCCTCTCATGATGAATAAATAGAAAAATGAGAAGTAAATCTCTCATTTTCCTCATTCTTCCTCCTCCTTCCTCCTTTTCTTTTCTTCAGCAAGACTAGGAGATCCTCCCACTCTTTGATCCGAGCACTAAATCAAGTTCTTCTCCAAGGAAGCTAATTTCCAAGAAGAAATCTTCAAGTTCTAGCCCTCCCAAGCAAAGGAAATCAAAGGAGGCACAAGAAGAAGAACCTTCTTCCTTCCTTAACAACTAGAACACTTTCCTCCTTAAGGAAAATCACAAGCGAAAAGATGTAAGTTCCCCTCACCTGTGGTACAATAGCTATGTGATTGTTATGTAAAAATATTGCTTAAAAACCTATGGTTGTTTCATGAGGGTTTCGGCCAAACAAAAAGAAAGAGTTTAAAGAACCTTGAAAACCAACTAAGATATGTTCATGATGTTGCTTATGTTATGTACCTTATGGTAGGAGGGTTAAACTAATATTTTCATGCTAGAATGTTTGGTTAGAACATAAATTTATGAACTTAGATTTTCGGCATAGAAGGAACAAAAGAACTAGAAGAGCTCTAAACCTAAACCAAGCATGTTCCCTTATTCTTATGATGTGTACCTCATGATAAATGGTGTTGTTAATGTTTTTACACCTTGTATGTCAATTTAAACTGGATTCCATATTCATGTACATTCGGCCATGATAGAGTTGGGGGCCTAGAAGGGCTTTAACCTAAAAATTTAAGCATGCTATGATTCTCATAAGACAAGATATGAAGCTAATATGACATGCCATGATCTTAGGTTAAGTTGAACAATATTTCTTATGTATATGATGGTTCGGCCATTTTAAGACTTGAACCCTAGGAAAGTTTAAATCAAGTCTAAGATACTTATGATCTACTTGATGAAGAGATATGAAATAAATTAATGTTCACATGTTGCTTGAAACTTGAATCCTTGTTCTTTAGCATTCGGCCACAATTGTTTTTAAGACCTAGGATGCTTAAATTTCTAAACTAAGTGGTCCATGTTATTCTTTGAAATGAATGCTAGGAAAGTTCTTATGGTCTTCATGCTAATATGCCACTAGAAACTTAATTCCCATGCTTACAAGATTCGGCCACATTAGGTTAAAAGGCTTGAGAAGCTTGAAACTTAGACTAAAAGTACTTATGGTGATACTCATGATATGTATTGATATGTTAGTATGAAGATCAACCTTTTCATGTTGCTTGTAACCTAGAAACATGTTGCTAGGGTTTCGGCCATGTTAGGGTTAAAGGCTTAGAGAACTTGGAACCTAAATCAAATATGCTCAAGTGGTTTCTTATGGAATATGATATGAAAATTGTTAGGGTTGTTCATGCTTATATGTTGTTAATAACCCAAAAAGGAGGCTTAATGAGTTTCGGCCAGGTTATGAAAAGGGACCTAGAAAGCTTGGAACCTATACCTAACATGCTTAAGATGCCTCTTATGTCATAAGAAATGATAGATGTTTAGGGTTCACATGTTCTTTTGTTGTTTGATAACCTAAACCATCTCTACATGTTTCGGCCACCCCTTGTTACTAGGGTTAGAGACCTAATTGTATTCTTCCATGAACTTCACATGCAATGCTTTATGATATGTGGAGAGTATGACATACTGTGATGTTCATTTATATATGTTAGGTCCTATTCATGACATGCTGTGTGCTTGATTTCATGATATGTTATGTGCTCATTTTCATGATATGCTGTGTGCTAAATTTCATGATATGCTATGTGCTTATTTTCATGATATGCTGTGTGCTCAATTTCATGATATGCTATGTGCTCAAGTTCATGATATGCTGTGTGCTTAAACTCATGATATGCTATGTGCTCAAATTCATGATATGCTATGTGCCTAAACTCATGATATGCTATGTGCTCAAATTCATGATATGCTATGTGCCTAAACTCATGATATGCTAGGTGCTTATTTTCATGATATGTTGTGTGCTAAATTTCATGATATGCTATGTGCTCAAGTTCATGATATGTTGTGTGCTTAAACTCATGATATGCTATGTGCTCAGTTTCATGATATGCTATGTATTTACTTTCATGATATGCTGTGTGCTAAATTTCATGATATGTTATGGGCTTATTTTCATGATATGCTGTGTGCTCAAAGTCATGATATGCTATGTGCTTAACTTCATGATATGTTGTGTGCTCAAATTCATGATGTACTATGTGCCTAAACTCATGATATGCTATGTGCTCAAATTCATGATATGCTATATGCTGTGTGCTTAAACTCATGATAGGTTGTATGCTTAATTATGCATGTGTTCATGATATGCTGTGTGCTCAAATATACATGCATTAAGCTATGCCTAAAAGAGTTGCTTCCCTATAAGTGGGATCAAGAGCACTCTTCATGATATGAATATGACATGAGTAATATGGACTATGTAAATATGACATGCTATTTTACTTTTAAGGCTTGTACCAAGGGTGGGCTCCATAAGCGCCCCGGGGTCGATGGACTAAGAAACGGGCCTCATTAGGGATGGGCTCCTAAGTGCCCCTAGGTCGATGGACTAAGAAACGGGCCTAGTATATGTATGTCTTGTAGGGTTCAAGACTTGCTACCTTGAACCTACTAGGACGCGCGCATTTATGTACGTGGTACAAGCCGAGATCCCCTCTTATGTTGAGATTATGTTTAAGTATCTATACTATACATTTTAAACAAGACATGATGCATGTTTAAAAAGTTCACCTTGCATATACTTTATGAATATGCCATGATGAGTATGATGATCATGTTATGTTATGCCATGCTACCTTGTGTTTATGCCATGATTATGCCATGATATCTATGATTGTGCTCATGATACGTATGATGATCATGTATGATATGCTATGATGCTTTATGCTTTGATATATGCTTTGTGATTGTTGACATGCTATACGGATTTTGTGAGTAGGAAAGGAACTTACTGAGCCATGAGTGCTCACAGCTTACTTTCTTGTACCACAGATAAGGGCAAAGGTTGGATGAACTAGGGGAGCAGCAGGAGGGGCTAGCAAGATGTGTGGGGTAGTGACTGGCTAAAGAAGAAAAGACCTGCTTTCATTAAATATGAATTGTGCTTAGTTGATATTTATTTTATGATTGTAACTCCATGATATTTTATCATGTTAATTCCTATATGTCTTGAATAATGTAAAGTATGACATATGGATTCTATGTTTCAAAAATTTACAAGTAAGACTTCCGCTGTAATAAGTTATTAAGTTGATAAGTATGGTAAGTAACCCCCGTCGCCTTAGCAGGAGGGGCGAGGCGTTACACCCCCTCCTTCTCTTTAATAATCCTTGGTCTTGGCAAAATAAGAAAGTTTTAAACATAATTAAAACTTCCTTATATTCCTTACCAATGACTAAAACGGAAAGTGTTAAAACAAAAAAATAAAACTTCCTTTAATATTTGTCATGGTCGGCCACCTACTTGTGCTCCAAACAAGGAAAGTTTTAAACATAAAATTAAAATTTCCTTAGTTGTTTCCGATAAGAAATTTTAATAATAAAATTTCTCTTTTAAATCCCTTGTTGGTTATAAAAGAAAAAATTTATAAATTAAAATATCTCTTTTAAATACATGTAGATGGTTACAAAAAAGGAAAGTTTTATGAAAAATTAAAATATTTCTTTTAACTACAAATAAGGAAAGATATCAAACCTTTCTCTTAATACTTTGTAGAAAACTATAAAAAGAACGATTTTAAAATTTAAAACCACTCTTTTAAAACCATGGCTTCCATAAAAGGAGAGATTTTAAAATTTAAAACACCCTTTTATTTTAATGTGTGGTCGGCCACCTTGCTTGGGCTCCAAGCTTGGCCGGCCATAAACTTGGCTCCATTCTTTGGCTTGGTCGTCCCTACCTTGATCTCCAAGCTTGGCTTGGCCGGCCACCATAAGATGGGTAAGAAGCTTGGCTCTAAGTGGATATAAGGGTATATAAATAAGAGGCTACAATAGGGACCGAGAGGAGGACTTGGTTTTGGTCTCCCGATGAGCTTGAGCTTCCCGTGTTCGCCCTGAACACCCAACTCAAGTTCATCAATAATAACTCATACCACTAAAGTGCTACTATTGAACTACCGCACCAATCCCAAATTACATTATGGGCTCCTTCTTATTATGAGTGTGGTAATCTCCCTATGTTTAAGATATCGAATGTCCATTAATTAAATGAGTTACTGACACTCACTTAATTAATATCTAGCTCCAAGAGTAGTACCACTCAACCTTATTGTTATGTCGGATTAAGTCCACCTGCTGGGTTTACATGACAATCCTTATGAGCTCCTCAAGGGGGGCATCATAAACCTAGATTACTAGGACACAATTTCATTCTATAATCAACAACACACCATATAAATAATATCATTTCCCAATTTATCGGGCCTATGGATTTAACGAACTAAATCACACCCTTTGATAAATTAAAGAAATAAATATTAAGTATACGTGCTTGTTATTATATCATGATTAAAAGTACACACTTCCATAATAACAGAGGTTTTATTCTTTTATGTAGTCAGTATAAAAAGAAACTACCTCAAATGGTCCTGCTCAATACACTCATAGTGTACTAGTGTAATTTTATAGTCAAGATAAACTAATACCAAATTACACAACAACCACTCCAATGGTTTATCCTATTCCATCTTGGTTGTGAGCTACTATTTATAATTTATAAGGAACTGATAACATAATCTTTTGTGTGTCTTCTCACACCATGTTATCTACAATATAAATTAAAGGGACAACTACACTTAGCATAAATGTAGACATTTGACCAATATGATTCTTATTTCAAAATAAATGTTAATACAAAAAGCTAGACTTTTAGTATATATTCTAACAATCTCCCACTCATACTAAAAGACTATTCTGCCATAAATGCTGTCATACATCTGATTCTCATCCCCTCAACATACCGATCAAAAGCTTTCGCCGGAAGGGCCTTTGTGAAAGGATCTGCCAGGTTATCTGCTGATACAATCTTGGCGACAACAACTTCTCCTCGCTTTACGATGTCTCGTATCAGGTGGTACTTGCGCTCAATGTGTTTACTCGTCTTACGGGCTCGTGGTTCCTTCGAGTTTGCTACTGCACCACTATTATCACAATAAATTATGATGATTTTGGGCAAACCAGGAATCACATCTAAGTCCATCAAAAAGTTCCTGAGCCATACAGCTTCTTTGGCTGCCTCAGAGGTTGCCACATACTCAACTTCCATGGTTAAGTCTGAAACACATTTTTGCTTAACACTCCTCCATGCTATGGCTCCACCTCTTAAAGTAAACACATAACCTGAGGTAGACTTACTATTGTCCCTATCTGATTGGAAGTCAGAATCCGTGTAACCCACAGGGAGCAAATTATCTGCTTGGTAAACCAGCATGTAATCTTTAGTCCTTCTCAGGTACTTTAATATATGCTTTACGGCAGTCCAATGTTCCTATCCTAGATTACTTTGATATCTGCTAACCATGCCCATGACAAAACAGATATCCGGTCTCATGCATAATATTGCATACATTAGGCTTCCTACAGCTGAAGCATAAGAAACTACCTTCATTTCCTCTATCTCTTTTGATATCTTAGGAGACATCTCTTTAGATAAAGATACTCCATGTTGGATAGGTAGAAACCTTTCTTGGAATCTTGCATGCTAAAACGAGATAGGATAGTATAGATATATTAAGCTTGGGATAAGCAAAACATTCTTTTCTTGCGATCCCTTATTACTTTGATCCCAAGAATATGTCCGCATTCTCCCAAGTCCTTCATATCGAATTGCTTGGATAATCATACCCTTACTTCTGACATCACTTTGATATTGTTGCCAACTAACAAAATATCATCTACGTATAGTACAAGCAATACCACCACGTTTCCATCACACTTCTTGTATACACAAGACTTATCCGGACACTAAATAAATCCATAAGACTGGATTACTTCATTAAACCGGATGTTCCAAGATCTTGAAGCTTGCTTCAGTTCATAAATAGACCGATTAAGCTTACATACAAGATGCTCTTTGCCCTTAGCAATAAACCCCTCTGGTTGCTTCATATGGATGTTTTCTTCAACACTTTCGTTAAGGAATGATGTCTTGACATCCATTTGTCAAACCTCATAATCCATATGAGCAGCAATAGATAAGAGTATCCGGATAGACTTAAGTATAGCTATTGGCGAAAAGGTTTCCTCATAATCGATTCCCTCTTTCTGAGTATACCCCTTTGCAACAAGCCTTGCTTTGAAGGTTTCCACCTTCCCGTCTGTCCCTCTTTTCTTTTGTAGATCCATTTACATCCAATAGCTTTTACACCATTTGATGGTTCTACTAGCTCCCAGACTTTGTTAGAATACATAGATTCTATTTCTGAATTCATTGCTCTTTGCCAAGATGCTGCATCTTTATCTTGGAGTGCTTCATCATATGTTCGGGGATCAGGTTCATGTTTACCTGGGATCAAGTCCGAAGACTCTCCCAAAAACATGAATCTTTCAGGTTGCCTCACAACCCTCCCACCACGACGAGGCACTGTCTGTAGTTGTGTATCATTTGTGATACGTGTTGTAATTTCTTGGGATATTTCATCTTGCACTGTTGGTACTAATGTAGGCGTGTCCTCTCTCATTTCTTCTAGAACAATTTCACTCATAGGCTTGTGATTCATTACATAGTCCTCTTCTAAAAATCAGACATTAGTGCTAACTATGACCTTCTGATCTTTAGGACTATAAAACAAACCACCTTTTGTTCCTTTAGGATAACCTCTAAATAGGCATACTTCTATATGAGATTCCTACTTATCAGCATCTCCCTTCAGCACATGTGCTGGACTACCCCAAATCCAGACATGGCTCAGACTAGGCTTCCACCCATTCCACAACTCTGTGGGAGTAGAGGGTACTGATTTAGAAGGTACTAAGTTCAGAATGTCCACTGTCGTTTCTAAAGCATATCCCTAGAATGAATTTGGTAATTCTGAATAACTCATCATCGATCTAACCATTTCCATAAGAGTCTTATTCCTTCATTCTGTCACACCATTCTGTTGGGGTGTATCAGGTGCAGACAATTGGGATTGAATCCCAACCTCTGATAAGTAATTCCTAAACTCTCCTGAGAGGTACTCGCCACCACGATCAAATCGTAGTGTCTTGGTACTTTTACCATGACGTTTCTCCACATCAGCCTTGTACTCTTTGAACTTATCAAAACACTCAGATTAGCGGCGCATCAAGTAAATACACTCATATCTCGAATAATCATCTATAAAACAGACAAAATATTCAAAACCACCTCTTGCCTGGATAGTCATAGGTCCATACAAATCAGAGTGAACCAATTCCAACACATCTTTTGTTTTATACCCCTTAGCCTTAAAAGGTCTCTTGGTCATTTTTCCTTCCAAGCAAGATTCGCAGGTTGGAAAGTTTTCCAACACTAATGAACCCCAAGAGTCCATCAACTATTATCCATTGAATCTTACTCAAGTTAATATGACCAAGTCTTAGATGTCAAAGATATATTTTGTTCATTTTTGAAGGTTTCTTTCTCTTATTAGAATTAGAGGATGTGTTATTAATTTCCATTTGTTGCTTTGTGGGAGTTATCGGATTTAGAGTATACAAATTGGCAACTGATGTACCAGAATAGATAACTACCCTATTTTTCTTGATAACCACTTTGTCATAAAAAAAATAGTATATCTATCCAAAAGTAGTTTAGAAACTGAAATTAAATTCTTTCTAAAACTTGGTACATAAAGACAATTTCTCAAAATCAAAGTTCTATTCCTATCACATGATAAGTAGATATCTCCCACTGCAACAGCTACCACTTTCGTAGCATTGCCTATGTAGATGGTTATCCCTCCCTTATATAGTCGTCAGATTTCCTAGAACCCCTGCAATGTATTGCAGACATGATCAGTGGTTCCTGTATCTACACACCAGGTACTGGTAGATAACACCGCTAAACATGTTTCAACTACTAGAGAATAAAATATACCTTTATTGTTCTCTTTCCTACGAGGACAGTCCACCTTCCAATGTCCAAATTGCTTGCAAATGAAGCACTTGCCCTTCAGCTTCTTCACTTCTGCTTTTAGTCCAGTACCTAGAGATCGATTCACTTTCTTTGCCAAGACATCTTGTTTCTTTTTCTTCTTCTTGCCTTTCGACTTAGAAGTAGAAACATTTTCTGCAAAATGAATTTGAGAATTATGATGAAATAGCCCTTCTGCTGCCTGAAGTTTTGTCAGTAGTTCCGTCAATGAATAAATCCTTTTATTCATATTGTAGTTCAGGCGGAACTGCTCAAAACTTTTGGGTAGCGTTTGGAGAATAATATCGACCTGAGTTTCCCCATCGATTTCAATTCCAAGGATTTGTATCTTATTCAAATAAGCCATCATTTTGAGGATATGATCCCTTACGGGTGTCCCCTCTGACATAGTGGTCGTCATTAAGTTTCTCATAGCCTCTTGCCTAGCAGCCCGATTCTGGTGTCCGAAGAGTTCCTTGAGATTGTACATTATGTTATAGGTAGTAGGCATGGACTGATGCTGATGTTGCATCACATTTGACATAGAAGCCAAAATGTAACACCGCGTCATCTCATCTGCCTTGACCCATTTCTTATGATACTTAATCTTCTCTTCACTAGAATCACTATTAGGCTCATTAGGGTAGACCTCTAACAGTACAAACTTATAGCCTTCAGCAGTTAGGATAATATCGAGGTTTCTTTTCCAATATATGTAATTTGGACCAGTAAGTTTGTTCTCTTTCAGAATAATAGCCAGTGGGTTGAAAGTCATCCTAAGAATCACAAAATAAGTTTTGGTCAAGACTTTAGAATTTAGAATAATATTGAGTCCTCAAACAATATTATTTAAATTCACCAATACCTCAAAACACCATGAATTTTGTATGCCATGATAGTGTGGACGTATAGAAATTCAAACATTTGTAAGAGGAGGTTTTACCCATTAATTTTATTCTTGTCAACCTAACTTTATGACAAATAAAATTAATAGTTGATATTCCTTTGGTCACACAAATAATAGCAGTGACTCCGATGGGGAGGGTACTATTAAATGCGCCTAAATGTATTATACCATTACTTGATACTTAGTCCATTAAATAGGATTGTGCCCCTTCAGATGGAGAAGCTCACATGCTCCTAAATAATTTCCTATAATCATCCATAAAGGAAGTTTGATCTAGTGATCCGTAAACAAACTCATCTGATGTGGAGGAAGGCACTCAGATCCAACGAACAAGTTTATTTGCATCACTTACAAACTAATAATGGAGACTGTGGAATTTATTTATAAATCCCTCTCCCGCTTAGTTATTTAAGATGAGGATTTTAACATGCACACACACACATCACAGCAAATAAAAGCAATAAATATGGAAAAATAATTTTCCAACTATTATGGCCTCTTCCATCACTGTCCTCCTTATGTTGCCAGCCCTAGCCATCGTCAAAACTAGCCGCCAGCCCTAGGGCTCATGTCGTCGCGTCCATTGAGCTACCTTTTCTGCTGCGCCTCTAGTCCTCAAATAGCACCACGCCTCTCAAGGATACGATCCGCGACAAAAATAAAATTTTACATATATCGATCCTATATTCCACAAAGGAATGTACATAAAGTCTAGATCGAACAAAATGTAAAATCCTAAAACTAATACAGCTCCTGCTGTATTTAATAAGTACAATCATGCACACACATAAAATTCCCTCGACATGTCCAAGGGTCCAATCACACACAATCACAATAGGCCATAATAGTTGGAGCTTGCAACCACAGAGTTAATCTATTTACATATCCTACTATTATCCTACCTAAAATATGTATGACATGTGCATAATTAAACTAAAAACCAAACACACAGAGGTATAATGTAGCTCTAATACCAATTGTTAGTTGCTACTCGAAATACTGTTCTAATTCCTCTGTACAAAAATTTTGCACAAGCATAGAACTATCCTAGCTACCCATGTGCTCTACTGAAGTTAAATTTGGATTGTAAACGATGCTTAATATTATTAATCCAAATTGTCCTTCAGAAGTTAAACTTGGATTGGAAACGATACTTAACATTTTTACTCCAAGTCTAACCGATGTGAAGTTAAACCATATTACAGAAGTTATCAAATATCTATTTCAAAGATCGGCTTCCAGGTTAAACATGGTGAGGCACTAGGCCTTCTTGGGTCTAGGATCATCCACCACTTCCTAGACAAAGCCTTTCAAAGAAATCGGATATTTAACTTCTTACAGTAAACTAGGTTCAACTACACAGACCTCAATAGAAACACATTATCGAAACATGAAATCGAAAAATAAAATCGATAACAAAAATAATAACTTAAAACTGATAACCTCTTGTGTTTGGTTTTTCAAGATCTATACAAAAGATGAACTAGTTATGATGCGGAAACTAATAACTAGTTAAACCTTTTGTAGCTTATAGACCTCATGATCTTCTGCTATATTCCTCTCCTTCACTTGGACGTCGTGTGGGCGATGATCTTCCAAGATGAAATCCACCCAAGCTTCTTCCTTTGCTACCAAGATCCGACCACCAACTAACCTCCAAGGGATGCTAGACAAGAGAGCCTCCTTCTCTTCTTCTTCTCCTTCAAGCAACCGGCCACAAAGAGATCACCAAACCTTGATGCCACCGGCCTCCAAGGAAGAAAACAAAAGGAGAGAAGAGAAAGAATAGGGTCGACCACCAAGAGATTGGAAGAGAAGAATAGAAGATGTGTTATGAGGTGAGGCACCACCCCCTCCTTCTCTTTTATAATCCATGGTCTTTCCAAAATAAGAAAGTTTTAAACATAATTAAAACTTCCTTATATTCCTTGCCAATGACTAAAAAGGAAAGTTTTAAAACAAAAAAATAAAACTTCCTTTAATACTTGTCATGGTCGGCCACCTACTTGTGCTCCAAATAAGGAAAGTTTTAAACATAAAATTAAAACTTCCTTATTTGTTTCCGGTAAAAATTTTAATAATAAAATTTCTCTTTTAAATCTCTTGTTGGTTATAAAAGAAAAATTTTATAAATTAAAATCTCTCTTTTAAATACATGTGGATGGTTACAAAAAAGGAAAGTTTTATGAAAAATTAAAATCTTCCTTTTAACAACAAATAAGGAAAGATATCAAACCTTTCTCTTAATCCTTTGTAGAAAACTATAAAAGGAAAGATTTTAAAATTTAAAACCTCTCTTTTAAAACCATGGCTTCCACAAAAGGAAAGACTTTAAAATTTAAAACACCCTTTTATTTTAATGTGTGGCCGGCCACCTTGCTTGGGCTCCAAGCTTCGTCGGCCATAAACTTGGCTCCATTCTTTGGTTTGGCCTACCCTAGCTTGGGCTCCAAGCTTGGTTTGGCCGGCCACCATAAGATGGGTAAAAAGGTTGACTCTAAGTGTATATAAGGCTTTATAAATAAGAGCCTACAACAGGGACCGAGAGGAGAAATTGGTTTTGGTCTCCCGATGTGCTTGAGCTTCTCGTGTTCGCCCCGAACACCCAACTCAAGTTCATCAATAATAACCCATACCACTAAAGAGTTATTATTGCACTACCGCACCAATCTCATATTACAATATGGGCTCCTTTTTATCATGAGTGTGTTAGTCTCCCTGTGTTTAAGATATCGAATGCCTACTAATTAAATGAGTTACTGACAACTCACTTAATTAATATTTAGCTCCAAGAGTAGTACCACTCAACCTTATTGTCATGTCAGACTAAGTCCACCTACAGGGTATACATGATAATCCTTATGAGCTCCTCAAGGGGACATCATCAACCTAGATTACTAGGACACAGTTTCATTCTATAATCAACAACACACCATATAAATAATATCATTTTCTAATTTATCGGGCCTATTGATTTAACGAACTAAATTGCACCCTTTGATAAATTAAAGAAATAAATATTAAGTATACTTTCTTGTTATTATATCATGATTAAGAGTACGCACTTCTATAAAAAAAAAGAGATTTTGTTCTTTTATGTAGTCAGTATAAAAAGAAACTACCTCAAATGGTCCTGCTCAATACACTCATAGTGTACTAGTGTAATTTTATAGTCAAGATAAACTAATACCAAATTACACTACAACCACTCCAATGGTTTGTCCTATTCTATCTTAGTTGTGAGCTACTATTTATAATTTATAAAGAACTGATAACATGATATTTTGTGTGTCTCCTCACACTATGTATCTACAATATAAATTAAATGGAAAACTACACTTAGCATAAATGTAGATATTTGATCAATGTGATTCTTATTTTAAAATAAATGTTAATACAAAAAGCTAGACTTTTAGTATATATTCTAACAGTACTCCACTTGCGAGATCGTTAACAAAATCAGCATACTAAGGAACTTTCTCAGAATTTACTGCCAACAGATGCTCGTCAGGGAAAACATCATTTATGGGTGGATCAAAATCCACATCTTTCTGCCCACTTGGCCATACTCGGGATAAATGATCTGCCACAACATTTTCAGCCCCTTTCTTGTCTCTAATTTCTAGATTAAATTCCTGAAGAAGCAAGATCCATCTAATCAAATGAGTTTGGCATCTTTCTTATTAAGCAAATATCTTATGGCAACATGATTAGAATACACTATCACTCTTGAGCCCACAAGATAAGACCTGAACTTGTCGATTGTAAACACTATGGCCAATAATTCCTTTTTAGTGGTAGAATAATTCTTTTGGGCTGCATCCAATGTCTTGCTCGCATAGTGGATTGCATGCAGTACTTTGTCCTTTCTTCGCCCTAAAACTGCACCCACCGCAAAGTCACTGACGTTGCACATGATTTCGAATGGGAGTTCCTAGTCTAGAGCTTGAATTACGGGAGCTAAGATGAGAGCACACTTGATTTTCTTAAACGCCTCCTTGCAGTCATCATCAAAATAGAATTCAGCATCTTTGATCAACAGGTTAGTTAGTGGCTTGGAAATTTTTGAGAAATCCTTAATGAAACGCCTGTAAAATCCAGCATGCCCTAGAAAGCTCCTATACCCTTTTACGTTAAGAGGTGGACGTAGTTTCTCAATTGTCTCTATTTTGGCTTTATCTACCTCAATTCCTCGTTCTGAAATCTTATATCCTAAAACAATTCCCTCTTTGACCATGAAGTGACATTTTTCCCAGTTCAGAACTAAGTTCACATCTTCACATCTCTGGAAAACTTTAGAAAGATTCAGAAGACAGGAGTCGAAGTCATTCCCATAGACTGAGAAATCGTCCATGAATACTTCCATAATCTTTTCTGTAAAATATGAAAATATTGTCATCATACATCGTTGAAATGTAGTTGGTGTGTTGCAGAGTCCAAACGACATTCGTCGATAAGCATAGGTACCAAAAGGGCATGTGAAAGTGGCCTTTTCTTGATCTAGAGGATATATTGGAATTTGAAAGAAACTAGAGTATCCATCTAGATAGTAAAAATAGGACTATTTTACCAATCTTTCTAGCATCTCATCAATGAATGGTAAGGGAAAATGATCTTTCCTAGCCTCCTTATTTAGGTTCCTATAATCAATACACATCCGCTATCCTATAACTGTCCTCATTGGAATCAATTCGTTGTTTTCATTTCTAACCACCGTCATTCCCCCTCTCTTGGGGACAACATGGACCGAACTTACCTACTCACTATCCGATATAGGATAAATAATTCCGGCGTCAAGAAGTTTCAACACTTCTTTCTTCACAACTTCTTTCAAATTCAGATTTAATCTTCTTTGATGCTCAATCAAATTTTTATATCCTTCTTCGAGCAGAATTCTGTGCATGCAGATCGAAGGGTTGATCCCTTTTATGTCATCAATGGTGTATCCGATTACTTTTTTGTTGTGCTCTTAGCTCCTTGATCAATTTCTGTGTCTCCATCTTAGTCAAATTTATATTAATTATGTTGGTTAGTCCTAGGAAAACGTATCGGTTCCACTGTACAAAATTTTTTTGTACAAGTGTCGAACCTTTCCTTAAATAACCTATTGTGTTCTTTAGAAGTTAAATTAGGAATCATAGACGGAACTTAACATCATTGATTCCAAATTTAACTTATATGTTCTTGATGGTTTAGATTTGGATCGCAAGCGGAACTTAACACTATTGATCCAAATCCACCTATGTTATTAATTCCATTAAATAGTAATTTCCAAAATTGGCTTCCAGGACTACATGGCGAGGCACATGGCCTTCTTGGATATGGGAGCAACCACCACCGCCTAGACAAAGCCTTTTAAGGAAATCTAATATTTAATTTCCTTAAATAACTCTAGGTTTAACCAAAAAGAACAATCGAATCACAAATTCGAAAAATAAAAGAAAAGAAACACAACTTTGAAACGAATCCGAAAACTCTAGAATCATATGCCTCTTGTGTTTGGTATTTCCAAAAATAACTTATACAAAGAAAACTAGTATGATGCGGAAAACAATTACTAGTTATACCTTTCTTTGTAAGCAAATAACCTCTTGATCTTCTACCATATTCCTCTTCTTATCCCGGACGTTGTGTGAGCAACGATCTACCGAGATGAGAATCCACCTAAGCCACCTTCTTCTCCAAGCAATATTCGGCCACCACAATAGCTCCATGAAAGGATGAGGTTCGGCCACCACCAAGCTCCAAGGGATGCTAGGTGATCCTGTCTAAGAAGCTGACCGTGAAGGAGATCCGGAAGAAGGAAACCCACTGTAATGACGAGGAATAACGCCGGTGAAACCTCGACCCGAGAAACCCAAAGCGGATCGGAAGAAAACCAGAATCACCGTAGGAAATCTAATAAATAGGAAGAAATTCCCGTCCGAATAGGAGAAAACCGACTTTTCAAGCTCCTGAAGCTCTCTGCGCACAAGAGACCAACCAACACTATCGTCATTGACCTAAGATCGAGGTGGGAATCCCTGGCTAGGCCCTCCGACGCTCAAGTTAGTGATCTCCCTTGATGTCGAGGAAGGAAGAAGAAAGAAGATGAACTATAGCCAGAAAATTAGGGATGTCCACTTACCTAGCCAACGGAGAGGATTCCCCCTTTTATACCACTTCATATAACCTCCGTAGTCATGAAGTGGACCCCGGTTTGTTAGAGTTCGTTATGACATCAGCTGCGTACTTGGGGAAGATGATTTTTAAGGAATCTTTTTTGTACCCCATATGTACCTTCTTTGTCGTTTAGCGCCTGCAAGACAAGCTGAAAGCATATTTCCCGCCAAAATATATATTCTCTATCATGAATTATTCTATTCGGTATATTCATGTATGATTCTCCTTCATGTGCCTTCTGTTTGTATCTTTGTTATGTTAAAAAATAACATTTTATTCAACATGTTTCTAAGGTATTCATTGAAGGAACTATGCGGGTTCTTTGCTCGAAAGAACCCTCTTGACCGATATTGGTCTATCTTTGCCCTAGAGTATGCATCGGTCGTTATTGGTCTATCTTTGTTCTGGAGTATGTATCGGTCGTTATTGGCTTTCCTTCATACGACAAGCATGTATCTACCGATATTGGCCTACCTTCGTTCGGCAGGTATGTATCGAGCGATATTGGCCTACCTTCGTTCAGCAGGCATGTATCGACCGATATTGGTCTATCTTTGTTCTGGAGTATGTGGCAGTCGTTATTGGCTATCCTTCATATGGCAATCATGTATCGACCGATATTGGCCTACCTTCGTTCGGCAGGCATGTATCGACCGATATTGGCCTACCTTCGTTCGACAGGCATGTATCGACCGATATTGGTCTATCTTTACTCTGGAGTATGTATCGGTCGTTATTGGCTTACCTTCATACGGCAAGCATGTATCGACCGATATTGGCCTACCTTCGTTCGGCAGGCATGTATCGACCGATATTGGTCTATCTTTACTCTGCAGGCATGTATCGGCCGATATTGGCCAACCTTTGTTCTTAAAATATGTTTCGGTCGTTATTGGCCTACCTCCTTTGACTCTTTCTTCCTTTTCTTTCCTCATCTGAAGACCCTTAAAACCTAACCCATATCACTACTCTTCCCCTCAAGTCTAGTCGAAGGAGGTGTAGACGACTGACTAGACATAAGTATGGTCTTGTCTTTTCCTACCTGTGACTCTGCTCCAGATTTTGAAATGACCTCACAGATCTTGTGTACTACTATCTTAATAAATTAAGTATAGCAATCCCGTGAGCCTTTTTCTCCTTTAAATAGGGCCGCAACCTTCTCTTCACCCACAATCCCTCGTAGTTCTTTTTCTTCCTTGCCACTTCTTGTTGCTGAGGCCATGGTTGTGGATCCTCCTTTTTGGAGGCCACTTTTGTTGGACCAGGTGAGATCTATGTGTGAGTTTATTGGGATTTTTGCTTCAGCCATTTTCAGGTTTCAAGGGATTGTCCTAAGAGATGAAGCTTTGCGGTTCATATCTTGTATCCAAAGATGTAGGTGCTCTGAGGGACTCAAGAGACTTCAAAGAAGTTTTTACTACTTATAGGGGGGCAGCCAAATGACCCATGGGTGTGGTGTGAAGGGCACAACACATGTTACCCTTGGGCTGAATTTGATTGCTCCACTCGCTGAGCTCACACGGCTTGAGAGGGGAAGTGGTTTTTACATTTACTTTTCCATGATGGAATGGATCAATGTTCCCCTGTCTCGTTGCCCTTGAGCTTTTTTGTTTTTTGTTGCTTTCTTCGTCCCAGGCAAAATATTTCCATTTATGAGCCTTGACAAGCTTGGACGAAGTGGGATATTTCTATCTCCGCTCCATGGTAAGTTTGAATCCAGTGGTGATTGACACTTTCTAAGTGTTCCAAGAGTGTATGCTTGTGATATTTGTTTTCTATTTGAGGTTTGTTGTTCCTGAGGAAATGTGACGCTATATATTTGATCAGATTCTAAGTGTAAAGACAAATTTTTGTATCTAATCAAAGGCTTTTATTGAATCCCTCTATCATTTACAATGTGGTGTTGCGTTCATCATTTCTTAATGTATCCTATATATCATTTATCATAGCTAAGGTTATCCTAACTATTAGTATAGTTTGATATTATAACCGCAATATTTATCTAACATAACCACAATTGCCCTCGTTAATAAAAATATTTTCAATAAATACTAAGTCATGTTCTGCATGGACAGATTAACATTTGTCACTCTCCTAAATTTTTTACTCTTAAAATATTCTTGTCTTTAGCCTGGGTATGGTCAAAAAGTTCAGTCCTTTTTATTTTATTATGCCTTCTTTCGAGGTTTTCTAATCGGTGATTGGCTCTCCTTCGGGTGAGAGAATGTTCGAGGCACTACCAACCCTATCGCGATCCGATTCGTCACGTCTGATATAAATGCCCCTCTTTTTCTATGATGACCTGACACATGCCTTTTCTGATCACCACGTCACATAGGCCTTTTGTCTTTCTATTGCGATCCTCAGCGTCTGTTGAGCTACCACCGTCCTAATCTGACGACCATCTTGCGTTTCTCAAACCCTAAACCTTTCGTCTCCTCTTTAAACCTCGTCCTTCCTTTTTCCTTCTCTAGAGTTCTTTCCCTGTTGCTGTCTTCAACCAGTCCTCGTGCTCGCCATTTCACGACGATCCCCTTTCTTGTCTTCAGTAAGTAATCCGTCATTGCTCTAGCCCATACCTTTGTCCATGGCTGAAGAAGCAATTGCACCTTGGTATGTCCATATGTCTTCTATCTTTGATAAGAATGCTAGATTATCCATCCGTCGCCAATATGAAATTCCTAAGGAATATAAAATCATACTCCCAACACCGGAGGATCGACCTCATCATCCCCCTGATAATTGCGTGACTTTTTTCAGGGACCAGTTGATAGGGGGCTTAAGGTTCCCCATTCCTCCTTTCTTAATTGAAATAAGTCGATATTTTGATCTTCCTTTGCAACAATTTGCTCCTAATGCATTTCGTTATCTATGCGGTACTTATATGTTGTTTCGTCTACGAGATATTCCTCCTACTCCTCAAAATTTCTTCATGTTTTCCTACCCCAAGCTTTCAGAACCTGGTGTCTTCTTATGATTTCACTATTCTACAGGAACAAGAGCTGAAGAAAGATCAAGATAACGAATTATCACTGCTCCAGAAGGAATTGGAACAGCTAAGATCGGAGAAGGATGTTTTAAAAGAACAAAACTCAAAACTGCAAGCTGATTTCCAGCGTTATAAGGAGCAGGAAAAGAGTCGATGGGAAGAGTGGCGGCAAGCTTACTTAAAGTCGCCAGCATTTGCCCAGGAATTTGTTCGTAGGATAGTGGGTGCGCTAAATCATTCCGTATCGGGGGTTCTTTAACAGCTAAAAGAGGGTGGATATTTACCCAAGGAACCTCCCCTTTCTTTCATAAATCGTCGCAGGCTTAATGAAGAACTACCCTCAGATTTAAAAGGCCCTTTCCCGGATGTTTAAAGAAAGTATTCATAAAAACTTGTAAAGTAAGCATTGATAATGAGCAAAAAAGGTGCAGTTAGTACTGAGTAACTAAGTATTTGCAAGGTATAAGGAAATTCTAACACTTACTTGCTTATTCTTCATACTTAGTTTGAGAATACCCCTTTTGGAATGTTATTGCTTGCTGAGTATAAACTCTATTAAGAAATTCCTTGTTTATCCTTCAAAGCGGAGCCTTATCTTGATGGGTTCTTTTTTCTAGTAACCTCCCGTGTGCTTTGTATTTCCCCGAGGATGAATAGTGTCGGTCGAGACTGGATATGAAATTGTATAAACTATTGGCCTCCAAGCTGAATATAATATCCTGGACGACTTTTGAGTAAATATTTTCATTTTCACATATCTGGGCTCCTCTATGGAATCCCCTTTCGAAATTAGGCTTCGAAACCAGAAGATTCTCTGATTATTTATATCTTACACGGGTTCAGAATCTTTGATCTCTTTTATGAAGACTCATCTGATGTATTTCATATAATTTCTTGATGGTTCTGCTTCATATTGGTTTATAGTCTCCGGCTTCTCCTATGAAGGCTCGTCCGGGTTGCTTCATAGGATTTTGCCGATCGACTTTGGTCTGTCTTGGTTTATAGTCTCCGGTTTTCCTATGAAGGCCCGCTGGGTTACTTCATAGAATCTTCCCGATCGACTGTAGTTTATAGTCTCCGAGTTTTCCTATGAAAGCCCGACCGGGTTGCTTCCTAGGCTTTTCTCGATCGACTTTGGTTTATAGTCTCCGAGTTTTCCTATGAAGGCCCGACCGGGTTACTTCATAGGCTTTTCTCGATCGACTTTGGTTTATAGTCTCCGAGTTTTCCTATGAAGGCCTGACCGGGTTACTTCATAGGCTTTTCTCGATCGACTTTGGTTTATAGTCTCCGAGTTTTCCTATGAAGGACCGACCGGGTTACTTCATAGGCTTTTCTCGATCGACA
Organism: Zingiber officinale; assembly: GCF_018446385.1. NCBI lineage: Eukaryota > Viridiplantae > Streptophyta > Magnoliopsida > Zingiberales > Zingiberaceae > Zingiber > Zingiber officinale. Next base: position 38,597,901 of record NC_056005.1, on the reverse strand, counting down.
TTGGTTTATAGTCTCCGAGTTTTCCTATGAAGGCCCGACCGGGTTACTTCATAGGCTTTTCTCGATCAACTTTGGTTTATAGTCTCTGAGTTTTCCTATGAAGGCCCGACCGGGTTACTTCATAGGCTTTTCTCGATCGACTTTGGTTTATAGTCTCCGAGTTTTCATATGAAGGCCCGACCGGGTTACTTCATAGGCTTTTCTTGATCGACTTTAGCTTATAGTCTCCGAGTTTTCCTTTGAAGGCCCGACCGGGTTACTTCATAGGCTTTTCTCGATCGACTTTGGTTTATAGTCTCCGAGTTTTCCTATGAAGGCCCGACCGGGTTACTTCATAGGCTTTTCTCGATCGACTTTGGTTTATAGTCTCCGAGTTTTCCTATGAAGGCCCGACCGGGTTACTTCATAGGCTTTTCTCGATCGACTTTGGTTTATAGTCTCCGAGTTTTCCTATGAAGGCCCGACCGGGTTACTTCATAGGCTTTTCTCGATCGACTTTGGTTTATAGTCTCCGAGTTTTCATATGAAGGCCCGACCGGGTTACTTCATAGGCTTTTCTTGATCGACTTTAGCTTATAGTCTCCGAGTTTTCCTTTGAAGGCCCGACCGGGTTACTTCATAGGCTTTTCTCGATCGACTTTGGTTTATAGTCTCCGAGTTTTCCTATGAAGGCCCGACCGGGTTACTTCATAGGCTTTTCTCGATCGACTTTGGTTTATAGTCTCCGAGTTTTCCTATGAAGGCCCGACCGGGTTACTTCATAGGCTTTTCTCGATCGACTTTGGTTTATAGTCTCCGAGTTTTCCTATGAAGGCCCGACCAGGTTACTTCATAGGCTTTTCTCGATCGACTTTGGTTTATAGTCTCCAAGTTTTCCTATGAAGGCCCGACCGGGTTACTTCATAGGCTTTTCTCGATCGACTTTAGTTTATAGTCTCCGAGTTTTCCTATGAAGGCCCGACCGGGTTACTTCATAGGATTTTCTCGATCGACTTTGGTTTATAGTCTCCGAGTTTTCCTATGAAGGCCCGACCGGGTTACTTCATTGGCTTTTCTCGATCGACTTTAGTTTATAGTCTCAGAGTTTTCCTATGAAGGCCCGACCGGGTTACTTCATAGGCTTTTCTCGATCGACTTTAGTTTATAGTCTCCGAGTTTTCCTATGAAGGCCCGACCGGGTTACTTCATAGGCTTTTCTCGATCGACTTTGGCTTATACGAAAGTATAATACTTGGGCTAACCTCGTGTTGGCTTGTAATTCCTTGAGGGGAGCTGAATAGGTCTTTAGGATTTCCCCCTATTTTACTGCTGGAAAAATAAAAAGGAGGCTTCCTCTGATACTTTTCAATTCACATGAACCACATTTATCTTCTGTGTCAATATTTATCTTGCTTGACTTTCATCAAAGAAACAAAGTACATAAACTGCAAGTATCTCAATCCGCCTAGGAATTCCAATAACTATGAATGTATTTAAAGTAATATGATCCAATCAGGCTCGATAGGGTTGCAAATGATTAGCGCTCCAAGGGCGCTCCAACCTTCTTCGTTCGGCATCCTGGAGATAGTATGAGCCTGACGCGAGCTTTTCTATTACTTTATAAGGTCCTCCCCATTGTGGTGCTAATTTGCTGACATCTCCCACAGGCTTAACTCGTTTCCATACCAAATCACCTACTTGGAAGAATCTGGGAATGACCATTTTGTTATAATTCTGTCTCATCCTCTGTCGATATGATATAAGACGAGTAGCAGCTTTATCCCTTATTTCCTCGATCAAGTCCAACTCCATAAGTCGTCTGTCTCTATTATCCTCATCATACAATTGTCTTCTGTCAGACTCTACTCCTACCTCAATGGGGATTACTGCTTCTCCTCCATAGACTAACTGGAAGGGAGTGATTCCTGTAGCTTCACGAGGCGTAGTACGATATGCCCAGAGAACACTGGGTAACTCGTCTACCCAGCTACCTCCGACATGATCTAGCTTAGTTTTTAGTCCTCTAATAATCTCCCTATTAGTTACTTCTGCTTGCCCATTGCTCTGCGGGTAAGCTACAGAGGTGAAGGCCTGAGTAATCCCATAACTCTGACACCAGTCTAGGATTCTATCGCCTTGAAACTGCCTTCCATTATCAGAGACCAACTTATGAGGAATGCCAAACCGCCAGATTATATTTTTCCATAAGAATTTAATGACCGCGTCCTCTGTGATTCTAGCAAGTGGTTCTGCTTCCACCCATTTAGAGAAATAATCCACAGCCACCAACAAGAACCTCCTCTGTGAAGCAGCCATAGGAAATGGACCTACTATGTCCATTCCCCACTGATCAAAGGGACACGAGACTATAGAGGTTCTTAATAACTGAGTAGGGTGATGTAATATATTCTGATGCTTTTGACAAGAAATACAAGTTCTTACCAGTTTAGCGGCATCTTCATGTAGAGTGGGCGAGAAATATCCCGCTAAGAGGATTTTACGAGCCAAAGATCTTCCTCCTATATGATTACCACAAGAACCCTGATGCACCTCTTGTAAAATAAATTGTGTGTCTTCTGTGCCTACACACTTAAGCAAAGGTCTAGAAAAAGCCCTTTTATATAATTGTTCCCCCACCATAGTATATTGAGCAGCTCGCTTCTTAAATATCCTGGCTTGTTCTGTATCTCTCGGAAGAAGACCTTGCTGTAGATATAATATAATTTGAGCTCGCCAATCACCCTGAATTTCTATATCAGTCTGTCTTTCAATACAAGAAATCAACAGGGTATGTTCCACTGGTCGATCAAGACTCCATGGTATTACAGCAGAGGCTAATTTAGCTAATTCATCTGCCACCTGATTCTCCGATCGAGGAATTTTTTGTATGCTCACATCTTGAAATTGAGACTTCAACTTATCGAATGCCTCGGCATATAACTTAAGCCTGTCATTATTGATTTCAAAATTACCTAATAATTGTTGGGCTGCTAGCTGAGAATCAGAATATATAAGGACTCGAGCTGCTCCTACATGCCGAGCAGCCTGTAAGCCAGCTATTAGAGCTTCATATTCAGCCTCATTGTTGGTAGCTCTGTAATTTAATCTAATGGAGAGTTGAAGTCTGTCTTCTCTTGGGGATACAAGAAGAATACCAATTCCACTGCCTTGTCTAGTTGCAGATCCATCCACATAAACTTTCCAGGTATCTTCTCCTTCTGGGCCTTGAACCTCTATGATAAATCCGCTAGAGCTTGTGCCTTGATGGCTGAGCGGGGTTGATATTGGATGTCATATTCCCCAAGCTCGGTTGTCCATTTGACTAACCGTCCTGATGCCTCTAGGTTGAGCAATACCCGATCGAGAGTGCTGTTGGTTAAGACAATAATCTCATGTGCTAAGAAATATGGGCGCAACCTCCGAGCAGTCAATATTAGAGCATAAGCCAGCTTTTCTAGTGTAGTGTATAAAAATATACAGGTTGTTGCTCTTTTCCTTCCTGTCTGACTAATACAGAGCCTACGGCGTTTTCATTAGCCGACAAATACACCCACAGAGTCTCTCCTGCTATAGGTTTAGCCAACACAGGGAGGGTAGCTAAATAATCTTTCAACTCCTGAAAAGCCTTATCACATTCTTCATTCCATTGGAACTTATTAGCCTTTCTGAGTATTTTAAAGAAGTGAAAACTGCGATCAGCTGATCTAGAAATAAATCTAGACAAGGCTGTGATTCGGCCTGTCAATCTTTGAGCTTCTCTCAGGTTGCGGGGTGGCTCCATGTTCTGCAGTGCTTTGACCTTGCTCAGGTTGGCCTCTATCCCTCGTTCGAACACCATATATCCCAGGAATTTTCCTCCCTTCGCACCGAATAAGCATTTGCTTGGGTTCAACTTGAGCCCGTACTGTCTTAATGTTTTGCAAGTCTCCTCTATATCCCTTTTCTTGATCCTCTTTGGCCAAGGGGACTTGATGATAACCTTGATATGCATCCAGCATGGAAATATATTCGCATCCGGCCGTAGAATCAACCAGTTGATCAATCTTGGGTAAGGGATAATAGTCCTTTGGGCAGGCTTTGTTGAGATCTCGAAAGTCAATGCATACTCACCATTTATTCCCGGGTTTAGAGACTAATACCACATTAGCTAGCCATCTTGGGAACTGAACTTCCCTGATGTATCCGGCCTCCATAAGCTTAGCTATTTCTTCCTTGATAATCTGATTCTGTTCCGCACTAAAACTCCTCTTTCTTTGCGTGACTGGGCGGGCATCCGGGAAGACATGCAAGGAATGTTCCATAACAGCAGGAGAAATGCCAGAAACTTCTTTAGGAGTCCAGGCAAATATATCGTTATTCTTCTTCAAACATTGCACCAACTCAGCTTTAAGATGAGGATCAAGATTGGTTCAAACGTAGGTGGTAGCTTCTGGCCGTCCAGTCTGGATTTGAACTTCTTCCTTTTCTTCATAAACCAGGACGGGCTGCTTTTCGCGAATGGCATTAACTTCCATTTTTTGAATCTTCCGGGCGGTGTTGGCCTCAGTTCGAATGATCTTTACGTAACATTTTCGGGCTGTCTTTTGATCACCTCGTACTTCTCCAACCTGATCCTCCACAGGAAACTTAATCTTTTGACAGAAAGTAGAAACGACCGCCCAGAACTCGTTCAAGGCAAGCCGACCCAGTATCACATTATAAGAAGATGGAGCATCTACTACCATGAAACAGGATCTCCTAGTCCTCATCAGGGGTTCCTCTCCTAGAGAGATAGCCAATTTTATTTGACCCAAAGGTTGCACTTCATTGCCTGTGAATCCATACAGAGGAGTTACAATCGGTTGAAGTTCACTGGGGTCAATTTGTAACTGATCAAAAGCCTTTTTGAATATAATGTTGACCGAGCTGCCAGTGTCTATGAAGGTACGAGCGTTGGCTATCACAGCTTTGATGATCAATGCGTCGTCATGAGGTATTTCTACCCCCTCTAGATCTTTGGGCCCAAAACTTATTTCAGGACCGGCTGCTCGTTCCATGCTGCATCCTACTGCATGAATCTCTAATCTTCGGGCATGTGCTTTTCTGGCTCTGTTAGAATCCCCATCAGTGGGTCCGCCCGTAATCATGTTAATATTACCCCGAGCAGCATTGTTTCTATTCTCTTCCTGACGAGTCATTGTGGTTTCGGAAGGTTCTTTATCTGATACTTGGCTAGTGCCAGCTGGGACCAGTATTGCTTCTTGTCGAGTTCCATCCGGGTGATATTCCGGCTTGAACAGACTCTGCTGCCTGGGATACTGTTGTCGGTAATAGTTCTACCTCTGATAGCGCTCTTTATTGGCTCGTCTATTTCTCAAAACAAAACAGTCATCAGAGTGATGACTGCTAGTTTTATGATAAGTACACCATCTCCTTGGTGCCTCCGGCTGCATCTCTACATGCTGTAGAGCTTGCGGACGATAATCTGGTTGCCGATGAGGTGGATGAGTGGTTCTAGGTCCTCTTGGTGGGGGCACCGGGGTCGGAGCCTTCTCCTTCGCATGAGTAGGAGAAGAGGGAACACTTTCTTTCCTATGAGCAGCTTGGGCTTCTTCTACGTTAATGAACTCAGTGGCACGTTCAATCAGGGAATCAAAATTAACAGGAGGATTTCTTACCAAATCTTTAAAGAAATCATTATCATTTAAACCCTGAGAGAAGGCACTCACTAATATTTCAGTAGTAGCATTAGGTACATCTATAGCTACCTGATTCAATCTTTTAATATATGCCCGGATGGATTCTTTAGACGTCTGCTTAATTGAGAATAGGCTCCACGGTGTCTTATGATACCTTTTGTTGCTGGAGAAATGATGTAGAAAGACTTTCTTGAAATCTTTAAATTTTCGAATAGATTTTTCAGGTAACCTTTTGAACCATCGCTGTGCTGCTCCTCCAAGAGTAGTGAGAAACATCCGACACTTCACTCCATCAGAGAATTGTTGCAACAAGGCTACATTCTCAAATTTTAACAAGTGATCTTCCGGATCTGTGGTTCCGGCATATTCTCCAATTTGCAAATTCTGATATCGCTTAGGAAGTGGGTCATCTAATACACTTTGTGAGAATGGAGAAATGACCTTTTCTGGTGAACTATCACTAGTTATCATTTTAATCTTACGCTTCTCTCTGTCTGGCGCCTCACCAGAGGACTCTTGAAACACAGGCCTCTTACCCCCTGGATCCAAGCGAGTGCGAAGGAAGGCTCATGGACACCTGGTTGGAGAAACAATAACTGGAGGAAAATACAAAGGTTCTTCTTCTTCCATTTCCTTGCCTTTCCGATGCTCAGTAGTAGATATCGCCGGATGATGAGCCGTCGGCAGAGTGGCCCCAGTATGAGCTTGCAATGGTTGTTGTTGTTGTTGCAGGGCTTTCTGAACATGCGAATTAATGAGGAGCTCCAAATCCTCGCGACTGATAGTAAGTAGGTTCGACTTCCCAGCTTCTTCCATCACGTAGTCTCAGATTCAGGTGAAGTTTCCCACAGACGGCGCCAAATTTGATCCTGTCTGAGAAGCTGACCGTGAAGGAGATCCGGAAGAAGGAAACCCACTGTAATGACGAGGAATAATGCCGGTGAAACCTCAACCCGAGAAACCCAAAGCGGATCGGAAGAAAACCAGAATCACCGTAGGAAATCTAATAAATAGGAAGAAATTCCTGTCCGAATAGGAGAAAACCGACTTTTCAAGCTCCTAAAGCTCTCTGCGCACAAGAGACCAACCAACACTATCGTCAGTGACCTAAGACCAGGGTGGGAATCCCTGGCTAGGCCCTCCGACGCTCAAGTTAGTGATCGCCCTTGATGTCGAGGAAGGAAGAAGAAAGAAGATGAACTATAGCCAGAAAATTAGGGATGTCCACTTACCTAGCCAATGGAGAGGATTCCCCCTTTTATACCACTTCATATAACCTCCGTAGTCATGAAGTGGACCCCGTTTTGTTAGAGTTCGTTATGACATCAGCTGCGTACTTGGGGAAGATGATTTTTAAGGAATCTTTTTTGTACCCCAGATGTACCTTCTTTGTCGTTTAGCGCCTGCAAGACAAGCTGAAAGCATATTTCCCGCCAAAATATATATTCTCTATCATGAATTATTCTATTCGGTATATTCATGTATGATTCTCCTTCATGTGCCTTCTGTTTGTATCTTTGTTATGTTAAAAAATAACATTTTATTCAACATGTTTCTAAGGTATTCATTGAAGGAACTATGCGGGTTCTTTGCTCGAAAGAATCCTCTTGACCAATATTGGTCTATCTTTGCCCTAGAGTATGCATCGGTCATTATTGGTCTATCTTTGTTCTGGAGTATGTATCGGTCGTTATTGGCTTTCCTTCATACGGCAAGCATGTATCGACCGATATTGGCCTACCTTCGTTCGGCAGGCATGTATCGAGCGATATTGGCCTACCTTCGTTCAGCAGGCATGTATCGACCGATATTGGTCTATCTTTGTTCTGGAGTATGTGGCGGTCGTTATTGGCTATCCTTCATACGGCAATCATGTATCGACCGATATTGGCCTACCTTCGTTCGGCAGGCATGTATCGACCGATATTGGCCTACCTTCGTTCGGCAGGCATGTATCGACCAATATTGGTTTACCTTTACTCTGGAGTATGTATCGGTCTGTTATTGGCTTACCTTCATACGGCAAGCATGTATCGACCGATATTGGCCTACCTTCGTTCGGCAGGCATGTATCGACCGATATTGGCCTACCTTCGTTCGGCAGGCATGTATCAACCGATATTGGTCTATCTTTACTCTGCAGGCATGTATTGGCTGGTATTGGCCTACCTTTGTTCTTAAAATATGTTTCGGCCGTTATTGACCTACCTCCTTTGACTCTTTCTTCCTTTTCTTTCCTCATCTGAAGACCCTTAAAACCTAACCCATATCACTAGGAAACAAAGCCTCCTCCTTCTTCTTCTTCTTCAAGTAAAATCCGGCCACCAACCAAGCACCTAGAGAAGTTGCCGCCGGCCACAAGAAGAAGAGAAGGGGGATAAGCTAGGGTCGGCCACCAAGGAGGAAAAGAGAGGGAGAATAGAATAGAGTCATTAGCCATGAAGGCACCTCTACCCCCTCTTTTATAATCCTTGGTCTTGGCAAATAAGGAAATTTAAATAAAAAAACTTCCTTAATTCTTTTTCCATGAAAAGGAAAATTTATTTAATTAAAAACAATTTTCTCTTCTCAATTGTAATGGTCGGACACATTAAAGTTATAAACAAGGAGAGTTTTAATTAATTAAAACTTCATAATTTGTCTCCGGAAATTTATAAAAAATTTCTCCAATAATTTTTCCCTTCATGGTGGATTATAAAAAGAAAATTTTATAAATTAAAATCTTTCTTTTAAACATGTGGATAAAAAGAAAGTTATCTCTAAAATTAAAATCTCTTTTAATCTACAAATAAGGAAAGATATCAAATCTTTTCTTAATCTTTTGTAGAAGCTTTATAAAAGAAATATTTAATTTTTAAACTCTCTTTTAAATCATGAACATGGTTAAAAAGGAAAGTTTTCTCAAAATTAAAATCTACCTTTCAATCTACAAATAAGGAAAGATTTCAAATCTTTTCTTAATCTTTTGTAGAAAGTTATAAAAGGAAAGATTTAAATTTCAAACTCTCTTTTAAAACGATGATATTCACATAAGAAATAATTTTAATAAAAATCCCTTTTTAATATGATGTGGCTGGCCACCTAAGCTTGGGTTCCAAGCAATTGGCCGACCACCTTAAGGCTCAACCTTTAGGCTTGGCCGACCCTATGCTTGAGCTTCAAGCTTGGCTTGGCCGGCCCCTATAGGTTGGGTAAGAAGGTGGGTATAGGTGGGTATAATTCTCTATATACAAGAGACTACGATAGGGATCGAGAGGAGGAATTGCTTTTGGTCTCCCGATGAAATTAAGCTTCTCGTGTTCGTCCCGAACACCAAACTTAATTTCATCAATAATAATTCATTCCACTAAAGAATTATTATTGAACTACCGCACCAATCCCAAATTACATTTTGGGCTCCTTCTTATTATGAGTGTGTTAGTCTTCCTGTGTTTAAGATAATAAATGTCCACTAATAAAATGAGTTACTGATAACTCACTTAATTAATATCTTAGTCCAAGAGTAGTACAACTCAACCTTATCATCATGTCGGACTAAGTCCACCTGCAGGGTTTTGTTGGTGCAACATCTCTCAGGTCAAGGTTGACCTGGTTGACCAAGCTTGAGTCTTGGTTTGGGTTTCGATGTTTGACAATACAAGGTTGATTGAAGAAGAGTCAAGTAGGTCAAGGATTGATGGGATACTTGACTGGGATGTTAGGCGAAAAGAGAAGTCTTGGTGAGTGAAGCCAGGCAGAAGAGAAGTCCTAGTAAGTGAAGCTAGGCAGATTGGAAATCCTGGTGAGTGAAGCCAGGCATGATGAAGAAAAGTCCAAGTAGGTCAAAGGGATTGACCGGATACTTGGCACAAAGAAAAGTCCAAGTAGGTCAAAGGGATTGACCGGATACTTGGCACAAAGAAAAGTCCAAGTAGGTCAAAGGGATTAACCGGATACTTGGCACAAAGAAAAGTCCAAGTAGGTCAAAAGGATTGACCGGATACTTGGCACAAAGAAAAGTCCAAGTAGGTCAAAGGAATTGACCGGATACTTGGCACAAAGAAAAGTCCAAGTGGGTCAAAGGGATTGACCGGACACTTGGTGAGGGAGTCCTAGCAGGTCAAGGAAGTGACTAGATGCTAGGCATGACGTACCAACAGGTTAAGGTTGACCGAATGTTGGTTTGGGAAGCTTGGGACTTGGTATTGGGTAAAAACCAAGAGCTGGATCAATCAGTGGATCGATCAGTGGATTGATCAGTGGATCGATCAATGGATCAATCAGTGGATCGATCAGTAGATCGATCAGTGGATCGATCCAGGCAGTTTACCAGCGCACAGAAAGCCTCTGGATCGATCAGTGGATCGATCCAGAGGTCCCAATCGATCAGTGGATAGATTGGGACGCTGCTGCTTCACGCGATAAGCACTGGATCGATCCATTGATCGATCCAGGCATTTTTCCAGAGCACAGAGGCACTCTGGATCGATCCGTGGATCGATCCAAAGCCTCCCTGATCAATTGGGAGCATTCCAATCGATCGGGATTCGATCGTTAGCGTCGATTTAAGTCGCAGGCGTTCATTTCCTTCGCCATGGCTTCCACGATAGACCTCAGATCTTCACCAGCAACTCCACAGAGCTCTCCACGTCAGTTCTTGAAGTTCTTGGAGGTTCTTCCAAGTCAAGAGGCGGATCTATTGCAAGAGGAAGAAAGCTAGGGTTAGGGTTTTCTTGTACTCATTGTAAGCTTTATGCTTATATTTTGTATCCTTTCCCCTTCTTCTTGTAGTGTGAAATTGTAGGGCTTCTCCGCCTTCGGTAGTTACCGAAAAGGAGGGTTTTATTAGTGGAGGGTGCGTGAGTAGGTGTGGATCCTTGGACTAGTCACCTCTTGTGAGGTGGATACCAAGTAAACCAACCTTGTTAGCGTTGTGTGATTTGTTTCTTGTATTTTCGCTGCACATCTTTGAAGAAACAAGCAACGACGAGCACCTAGCACGCGACGAGCTATTCACCCCCCCCTCTAGCTACTTTTCGGTCCCAACAAGTGGTATCAGAGCGAGGCCGCTCTTCACCGGAATCATCGCCGGAAGGGGCAAACAAAACAAGCAAAGCTAGAGGGTGAATAAGTTGGAGCAAATTCATCAAAGTCAAAGAATTCAAGAAGCTCAACTTCAAGATGCAATTCCAAGATGGATTTGGATTTGACACAAGGGTGGCTCCACCGTACATATCCACAAGCTTCGATCTTTGGAGATCAAGGATCGAGAATTTCTTAATGGTGGAGATAGAGCAATGGTTTGCTCTTATGGAAGGTTTTGAAGCTCCAAAGAATTCCAAGGGCAAAGCTCTCAAGAAAAGCAAATGGAGTAAGGAGCAACTCCAAAGATGTGAGGCCAATGACAAAGTGACCAAACTTTTGGTCAATTTATTGCCAAGCAACATCTTGGAGTAAATTGGAGAGTTTGAAGATGCTAAGGAGCTTTGGAGCAAATTGGCAAGGATTCATGAGATCCCCTCCACTGTACCAAATCAAGGAGAATCCAAAGAGGGCGACTCAATGGATCAAAACCAAGAAGAGGAGGACTCCGAGGTTGAGAGATGCTCAACCTCCGAAGAGGAGGTCCAAGAAGCTTCATCCTCAAAGGAGAGCAATCAAAAGAGCAAGGAAGGAGTATATTCCTTGTTTCATGTACAAGAGGATGAAGATGAAGAAGAAGGTGAAGCCTCCACCTCTAGGATTGAGGGGGAGCAATCTTCATTGACACCGGAACAAGAGCAAGAAGAATCCTCCACATCCGGGTCAAGAGAAGAAGAGGATGAAGAAGCTTCCACCTCCATAAGTCAAGCAAAATCAAATGGAGGAATATCATCTTCGGATCAAGAGGAAGCTTCTACCTCCGGATCCAAAGGAGAAAGTGTCATCCCTACACAAAAAGGTATAAACATTTCAATTAATAATAAAAATCATATTATATGCTTTGAATGTAGGGAACATGGGCATTACAAGAGCAAATGCCCTAAATTGGCCAAGAAGAAGGGCCAAGTGACATTAAAGGGCAAGGAGAAGCCCAAGGAGACCATCCCCGGAACAAAGAAGAGCAAGGAGCACATTGTGTGCTTCTCTTGCAATCAAAAGGGGCATTACCGAAGTCAATGCCCTAAGGGGAAGAAGGTGGTCAAGGCTCAAGGAGGAAGCTCAACTCAAGGGGGAGCCTCCAAGGTAAAAAGAAAGGTAACCTTTATTGAGCCTATCCCTTTGAATAATGGTAAAAAGCATGATATTTCAAGTTTATATCATTTAAATGCTATTTACCATGAAAATATGAGGCATGATAAAATTAAAGAAAATCATGTAGCTTATCATGCTAAAACCTCTCAACCTAGGTTTAGAAAGGTAGATAGGAACTTAGGCAAGAACCCTAAGGATTCTAGGTGTGTGCCTAAGAAGAAGAAAAATCAAGGTTTTAGTGAAAAACCTAAGGTTGAAGAATTATGGAAGGAAAATCAAGTCTTGAGGTCAAGACTTGATAAATTAGAGAAGACCCTTAGAAAAATCACAAATATGACACAAGGGTCATCCAAGGGCCATAGAGGTTTGGGATACAAACCTAAAATCAAAAGGGATACACCTACTTACCATAGGGTTCCATATAGCTATGGAACCAACCCTAAGCCTAGTGGGCAAGCAAAAAATACTAGGGAGGTCATCCCTAAGAGTATATTTGCAATAAATGTGACTAAGACTTCTAAGAAGTCTAAGAAAGTCACAAATAAGGTCACAAAAGAAGCAATCCCTAGAGTTGACCTAGAAAAAGTTATCAAGGCTTCTAAGAAGCCAAATAAGGTCACTAGGAAGGTATCTAGGGAAGTTATCCCTAGTGAATACCTAGAGCATCCAAGGAGCACCAATAGGTTTTGGGTTCCTAGGAGCATCTTCTCTACCCCATAAATGGGTTAGAGAGTGTCAATTCTAAGAAGAAGGGTAGTTAACCCAACTTTGAAGAAATTGACACTCAAGAAGCATTTTCAAGGTTATTATTAACCTTTGAAAATGAAATGGATTTATGTTTACTCTTGAGAAGAGTAAAATGTGTCACAATTTGATAAATTGGATGATATTTTAAGTGACACAAATTGGAAAAATCATAAGAACTATCAAGTTGGGATTTTGGTATGTTCTTAGGAAATTTAAGGCCAATTTAAGCCTTAATTTCAAAGTGTTACTCTTGTGGAAGAACGAAATATGCCAACATTTGAAGAATAAGTTTAATTTCAATTGGCATAAGTTAATCAAGAGAATTAGAAATGCCAAGTTAGGTTTTGGGCATTTTCTTGGAGCATTTAGAGGGCAATCTAGGTTTAAGTTTTAACTTAGCTAAGGTTTAAGGACACCTAGATAGGTAATCTAGGTATTTTATTTATGCTAAACCTTGCCATGATTGTTTGCTCACTATATGCCATGACATCATATTTAGTTTTTTATTGTGTATTCATGACTTACTATGAAAAATACAAAAATATCATGTCATGTCATACATACATCATGTAGTTATAGGATCTTTCTTTTGAAAGCTAATCCATTTTGATGTATGCCATAACATTATCATGCATTATGTTTATTTCCTTAAATTAAGGACAAAAGGCATTTATAAACAAGTGAAATCAACAAGTAACATCCTTGGTGGATGTTTACCACTCAAAATGCCTAGAAAGATATGCATGATCCCTAGATTAGGGCAAAACCAAAATTTACATCTCACAAAGACCTATAAGATGACTTGTATGTGGTTTAGTGCACATTAGATACAAGTGAGGTGTTAGGATGATGAATAAAACTCAAGATATTGATTTAGTACATTCGTTTGAGTTTTAAGTTCATCAAAACACATAGTTATGTGTTTTTCCCATCATTGGGAAAGCTAATGTACAAGTCATGTACATTAAGCCCAAGAAATATGATGGGATATTGGTTTTGAAAATGGTTTTAAAAATGATTTTGGAAAACCTTGGTGAAAGCTATCTTTTGATAGTAATCACCATTGAATAGTTAGACACAAACTTGAAGAAAACACTAAAGTTTTTGTAAGTTTTCAAGTTTGTGTCAATCTTTGAAAACATGAAGTATTTTCATAGAAAACTATTTTTCCATGATAATATATGCCCTAAACAATGTCTACATAAATTTTCACAAATTTTGGAATTTTTTAGAATTTTCTAGGGGTTTCTGAAGTTGACTAAAATTGAATTTCAGCAACTTTCAGACCTCAATCGATCACCCGATCGATTGAAGGGTCTCAATCGATCGGGCGATCGATTGAGAGCAGGGTTTCTGTGAACAGAAGCCATCTGGATCGATCCAGCCCTCCTGAATCGATCAGTGGATCGATTCAGCAAGGTTCAATCGATTGGAACCCAACTCCAATCGATCCAAATTGCTGATTTTGGCTGGGAAGGCCTGATTTCAGCATTTTGAACCTATGTTAGTCTAGGTAACCATTCCAAACCCCTCAAAATACATTTGTATACATAAAAAGGGAGTTTTCATGTTGAAAATAAGGATGGATTGGTTAAGGAAGACTATATTGAAGTTTAGGTTGAGGTTTGTTTCAAAGTTTTGAATATTTGAACCTCACAACTTCAAAATTTGGGTTTCCTAAAGGTTTAGGGATTCCAAGTCATTGTTGGTGCAATGACAGAAGTTATCACCATGTCTTTAGGGGGAGGGACTCTTTAAAGACATGAAAATTATTTTCATGAACTTTGGAAGGTGGTTAACTTTCCTTTAAGAACATGCTCAAAATTGAGCGTTTGAACTTTAATGGGGAGTGGATATCCTCATTGTTCAAGTTGTTCAAGTGGATAATGCTTAAGGATGGGCATTTAACTACATTGAAGAAGAATGTAGGATTAAGGACAAATGAAGGGTATGAGACCTTCATTTGGGTCATTAGACCTTGTTAATGCTCCAGGGCGAGCATTGGTTGAAAATGAAGGGAATGAGACCTTCATTATCGTGTTGATCACAACGAGTGAAGTTGTGATCAACAATGAGCAACTCTTCAGGGGGAGAGTTTTCAACAATGGATTTGTTGATGTGTGCCCAAAAATAGGGCATGGTTTGATGTGTGCCAATAGGGGGAGAATGAAAGGACTTATGAAAGGGGGTAAGTTAGGCTTTCATTATCTAAGAGGGAGTTTGCACTCTTAGGGGGAGAATGAAGAGCTTAACTTATGCTTCTACCTAGTGGCATGAAGAAGGTTTAGGCTATGGGATTAGCCTAACTTACATGTGGTATTGTAAGTGTTATTGTGGTATTGTCAAACATCAAAAAGGGGGAGATTGTTGGTGCAACATCTCTCAGGTCAAGGTTGACCTGGTTGACCAAGCTTGAGTCTTGGTTTGGGTTTCGATGTTTGACAATACAAAGTTGATTGAAGAAGAGTCAAGTAGGTCAAGGATTGACCGGATACTTGACTGGGAAGTCCTAACTGGGATGTTAGGCGAAAAGAGAAGTCCTGGTGAGTGAAGCCAGGCAAAAGAGAAGTCCTAGTGAGTGAAGCTAGGCAGATTGAAAATCCTGGTGAGTGAAGCTAGGCATGATGAAGAAAAGTCCAAGTAGGTCAAAGGGATTGCCCGGATACTTGGCACAAAGAAAAGTCCAAGTAGGTCAAAGGGATTGACCGGATACTTGGTACAAAGAAAAGTCCAAGTAGGTCAAAAGGATTGACCGGATACTTGGCACAAAGAAAAGTCCAAGTAGGTCAAAGGGATTGACCGGATACTTGGCACAAAGAAAAGTCCAAGTGGGTCAAAGGGAATGACCGGACACTTGGTGAGGGAGTCCTAGCAGGTCAAGGAAGTGACTAGATGCTAGGCATGACGTACCAACAGGTTAAGGTTGACCGAATGTTGGTTTGGGAGGCTTGGGACTTGGTTTTGGGTAAAAACCAAGAGCTAGATCAATCAGTGGATCGATCAGTGGATTGATCAGTGGATCGATCAATGGATCAATCAGTGGATCGATCCAGGCAGTTTACCAGTGCATAGAAAGCCTCTGGATCGATCAGTGGATCGATCCAGAGGTCCCAATCGATCAGTGGATCGATTGGGACGCTGCTGCTTCGCGAGATAAGCCCTGGATCGATCCGTGGATCGATCCAGGCGTTTTTCCAGAGCACAGAGGCGCTTTGGATCGATCCGTGGATGGATCCAAAGCCTCCCCGATCGATTGGGAGCATTCCAATCGATCTCACCCATTGATAAATTAAAGAAATAAATATCAAATATATGTGGTTGTTATTATATTAGGATTAAGAGCACACACTTCCATAATAACTGAGGTCTTTGTTCCTTTATAAAGTCAGTATAAAAAAAAATGACCTCTAATGGTCCTACTCAATATACTCTAAGTGTACTAGTGTAATTATATAGTTAAGATAAACTAATACCTAATTACACTACGACCTTCCAATGGTTTGTTCCTGTCCATCTTGGTCGTGAGCTACTGTTTATAATTTATAAGGTACTGATAACATGATCCTCTATGTGTAACTCCACACACTATGTTATCTACAATATAAATTAATTGAACAACCACATTTATCATAAATGTAGACATTTGACCAATGTGATTCTTATTTCTAGATAAATGTTTATACCAAAAGTTAGGCTTTTAGTATACATCCTAACAATCTCCCACTTATACTAAAAGACTAAACTGTCATATCTGCTGCCATACATCTGATTCTCAACCCTTCAACATGCCCATCAAAAGCTCTTGCCTTAAGGGCCTTAGTGAAAGGATCTTCCAGGTTATCACTTGATGCAATCTAAGCGGCAACAACTTCTCCTCGTTATATGATTTCTCGTATTGGGTAGTACTTGCGCTCTATTGTGTTTACTTGCCTTATGGGCTTATGGTTTCTTCGAGTTTGCTACTGCACCAAATTATTTTGGGCAAACCAGAAATCATATCTAAGTCTATCTTGAAGTATCTGAGCCATACAGCTTCTATGGCTACCTCAGAGGCTGCCATATACTCAGCTTCTGTGGTGGAATCCGAAAAAACACCTATGCTTAACACTCCTCCATAGTTATGACTTCACCTCCTAAAGTAAACACAAAACCCCGAGGTTGACTTACTATTGTCCCTATCTGATTGGAAGTCAAAATCCATGCAACCCACAAGGAGCAAATTATCTGCCTTGTAAGCTAGCATATAATCTCTAGTGCCTCTAAGGTACTTCTATATATGCTTTACCACAGTCCAATGTCCTTGTCCAGAGTTACTTTGATATCTGCTAACCATGCCCACGGTAAAGCAGATTTCTGATCTTGTGCATAGCATATATTAGGCTTCCGACAACCGAAGCATAAGGAATTGCCTTGATTTCCTCTATCTCCTTTGATATCTTCGGAGACATCTCTTTAGATAAAGCTACTCCATGATGAAAAAGTAAGAAACATGTAACGCCCGCGCTTCCAGGGACACTCTGACTGCCCTTAGAGGGACGGGGTTACTTACATTCAACTAACATACTAATGCATATGAACTCAAGGCAGCGGAAGACATACTTAAAAATTTTATCATATGCATTTGATTGTCTTAAACATGTCATGTGAATCATAACTTATTAACATTTTACCATATCATAATTATTCTAACATGAGCAAAATCTCATAAGAGCATAATATACTGGCCCAAACTATCATCATAAGTATAGGGTCCAAACATAGTCACATGCACAATTTAAACAACTAGAGATTTAAAAATTTATTTGATCTATCCACCATGCCACTTCCACACACATCATCATTGCCCTTCCTGCTGCTCCCTTTAATTTATCCATTCCTTGCCTTTATCTGCAGTACAAGGAACATAAAACTATAAGCCCAAAGGCTTAATGAGCTCCTTTCCTACTCATCAAACATAAAGCACATAACACAACATAGCATGTAAAACATAGCATAGCATAACATAGCATGTGAGTGCATATCATGGAACATATCATATCCTGTAAGCATATCATGTAAGCATATATCAATAGACATATCACATCATGTGAACATGTATCATAACTCATACCTGTTCATAATAATAATGCATAAACAATAATTCATAAACATATATGCATGTAGATGCAAGATGTATATTTTTTTTAAAAAAAAACATGTATCATGGAATGCACATATGCATCATGTCTATTTTTTTTTTAAAAAAAAAACATATCATATACATACTTGAACATAATATCATCATGAGGGCCCGACTTATACCACATACATACATAAATGCGCGCAATCCCTAGGACAGGGTAGCTAGCCCCGAACCTACTAGGGATCTAGGTCCGTTCATAGTCCGTCGACCTAGGGGCGTACTAAGGAGTCCATCCCTTTTTACGAGGCCTGTTTCATAGACCATCGACCTTGTGGCGCTTATGGAGCCCACCCTTGGTACAAGCCATATAAAATAAAATATCATGTCATACATATCATGTCATAATGCATATCATAGCTTATCATACATGTCATAATTTCTTGTCATATCATGAAGAGAGCTCTTGATCCCATCTTAAGGGAAGCATCTCTTTGCCATACCATGAAGAGTGCTCTTGATCCCAACTTAAGGGAAGCAACTCTTAGGCTTTTCTTCTTACATAAGCCTTTCATACATATATCATGAAACATAACATGTTCGTATCATAACATAAAACATAATATGTGATCTTCATAACATTAAGCATGGCATATCATATCATGAAGCATAGCATATCATATCATGAGCATAGCATATCATATCATAATCATAGCATATCATATCATGAGCATGGCATATCATATCATAAGCATATCATATCATATCATGAGTATAGCATATCATATCATGGAACATAGCTTATCTCATAACATAAGGCATAACATATCATATCATAAGCATAGCATATCATATCATGATTATAGCATATCATATCATGGAACATAGCTTATCTCATAACATAAGACATAACATATCATATCATCAACACAGCATATCATATCATGAGCATAGCATATCATATCATGAGCATAGCATATCATATCATGGAACATAGCTTATCTCATAACATAAGGCATAACATATCATATCATGAACATGGAACTTAAACTAATCACTTATCAAAGACCATACATCATGAGAAAACATAAGCATACTTGGTTAGATTCACTCTAGACCCATTTATCCACCTTGGCCGAAACCCTACTAATTGGGTTTCCCATTTTTTTCCCACTATAAGAAGCATGAAACTAAAGCCACCTATAGATAAATAACCATATATCATAAATGGGCATAAACAAGCATGGTTAGTTTGCAAGACATGGCTCTAAGTCTCTACACTTGCTTGGCCGAACCCTAAAGTGTAGTTATCTATGTAACATGTAGCATGA
The DNA here is from genome assembly GCF_018446385.1 of Zingiber officinale. Classification (NCBI taxonomy): domain Eukaryota; kingdom Viridiplantae; phylum Streptophyta; class Magnoliopsida; order Zingiberales; family Zingiberaceae; genus Zingiber; species Zingiber officinale. Next base: position 38,578,834 of record NC_056005.1, on the reverse strand, counting down.
AACTTATCTAACATTATACCAAAGATCATATATCATGTAGAAACATAACTAAGCATGATTGGGTTTCCAAAACTTTACCCTAGGTTTGGCATTCCCTCTTGGCCGAACCTACATTTAGGGTTTTAAATTTTTCCTAATGCAACATGTAACATAATGACTTAACCTCACCATATACAAGATATCATACCTCATGAACAAGCATAAATAAGCATGATTGGGTTTCAAAACTCTAGCCTAGGTTTGGCATTCCCTCTTGGCCGAACCTATATTTAGGGTTTAAAATTTTTCTAATGCAACATGTAACATAATGATTTAACCTTACCATATACAAGATATCATACCTCATGAACAAGCATAAATAAGCATGATTGGGTTTCAAATTTTGACCCTAAGCTTGGTATCATGTCTTGGCCGAAACTTTACACTAAGGTTTCCATCATTTTTGTTATCACATGAAGCATAAAACCTAAGCTATCAACATATAAAATTTCATATATCATGAAGGAGCATAACAACATATTTCCTTTTCAAAATTTTTGCTCTAACTCTTATAACCCATCTTGGGCGAAACTTTACATTAGGGTTTTCCTCATTTTTGTTACCACATGGAGCATAAAAACCTTAAGCTATCAACATATAAAATTTCATATATCATGAAGGAGCACAACAATTATACTTTCTTTTCAAAATCTTGCCCTAAACTCTATGATTCATCTTGGCCGAACCATTAGGTTAGGGTTTCTAATTCTTTTATTGACATATAAGGTCTTAAAACTTAAACTATCAACACATGAAAGATCCTACATCATATAAGAGCATGGATAAGCATGATACCAAAAGAAACTTTGCTCTAGATCTTCCCTTTTTGTCTTGGCCGAAACTTCAAGATGAGGTGAATATATATATTTTTTTTCTACAACATAAAGCATAACTTGTAACTTGTAAATCCTAAGTGACCATCAATCTATCTTGTCCAAAACTTTCAAGGAATTTCATAAGATTTCAAAAGTGTTTTCATACAACACAAATCGAAACTACTTGTACTGCAGTGAGGGGATACTCACATCCTCGCTTGATTTTTTTTCTTAGGGAAGAGACCTTGCTTGTGGAGCCTTCCTAGAGAGGAGCTTCTTGCTTGGGCTCGGCAATGGTGAGGGGAAAACTCTTGGTCACGGTGAAGAGGAGGAGGAAGGGAGGAAGAGAAAAAAAGTGAACTCTCTTCTTTAATTTCTCCTTTTATTCTACATGAGAGGAGGAAGGGAAATTACATTTTTCCTTCTCCTTTCTTTTACTCACTCTAAATGAAAAGAAGAAGCAAGGCTCCTCTTTTCATTTGAGAGGAAGAAGGCAACTCTAATTTCTCCTTCTAAGTGAAGAGAGCCTTCACTTCCTTACCTTTAACTATGATTTCCCTCTCCTTTCCAACAATAATTACTCTTGGTCTATTGGTTAACACATACATGTATATAGTAAGAGATCAAAGGTTCAAACCTTGGTCATCTCTTTTTGGTTCTCTTATTTTATTGTTTTTGAAATTTTACAGATAAGGCCTATTTATTTTTATTCATGATAAAAATATCTAAAATCTTGCTAAGTACCCTATGGGTGTTACAGTCCCCCATACCTCATAAAAGTTTGTCCTCGAACTTAAAATAGTTCCGGGTGCCTTTGTCTCATATCGTCTTCTCGTTCCCATGTGGCTTCTTCGAACCGTTGATTTTGCCACAGGACCTTTACTAAGGGTACCTCTTTGTTCCTTAGTCTTTTGATACTTCGATCCAATATCTGAACCGGTCGACTTTCATAACTTAGATCTTCTTGCACTTGTACGGTTTGTGGTTCGATCACTTGGTCCGTGCTCGGAATACATTTCTTTAGCATCGAAACATGGAACACATTGTGGATAGCTGACATCTCCTGAGGGAGCGCTATTTCGTAAGTCACCTTACCAACTCTTTTCAGAACTTGGTATGGGCCTACATAGCGCGGGCTTAGTTTTCCCTTCTTTCCGAACCTCATCACTCCTTTCATAGGAGATACTTTAAGGAATACTGCATCTCCGACACTGAATTCTAGGGGCCTTCATCTTTTATCTACATAACTCTTTTGTCGACTCTGAGCTATTTCTATTCTTTGGCGGATGTTCTGTATAGCACGGGTGGTGTTGTCAATAAATTCTGTTTGAACTCCCATCTCCTTCTTTTCACCACCTTCGTACCAGCATATAGGGGACTTACATTTCCTTCCGTACAGAGCCTCGTAGGGTGTCATTCCAATAGTAGCCTGGTAACTATTGTTGTAAGTGAATTCCGCTAAACATAAATATCGGCACCAACTCCCTTTGAAATCTAAGGAGCAAGCCCGTAACATGTCTTCTAGTACTTGATTTACCCTTTCTGTTTGTCCGTCGGTCTGAGGGTGGAAGGCAGTACTGAACAATAGCTTGGTGCCAAGGGCTTTCTGAACACATTCCCAAAAATGTGAAATAAAACGACCATCTCTGTCAGAAATAATGGTCTTAGGAATCCCATGTAATCTAACAATTTCTTTGACATATAATTGAGCTAATTGCTCAATAGAGTAGGTCATATTAATTTCCAGGAAGTGGCCAGATTTCGTCAATCTGTCCACGATTACCCATATAGCATCGTAACCGTTCGTCGTCTTGGGTAATCCCGAGATGAAATCCATAGAGATATCTTCCCATTTCCATTCTGAGATTTGGATTGGCTGTAGTAATCCTCCAGGTCTCTGGTGTTCTGCTTTAACCTGTTGACAGGTCAAACAGGTACTGACATACTGAGCCACATCTCTTTTCATACCGGACCACCAGAATTTCTTTTTCAGATCTTGGTACATCTTAGTGGAACCCAGATGCATCACATAGGGTGTTGCATGGGCCTCTTCCAGTATCTTCTTTCACAACTCTGGATCCCCGGGAATACATAATCGATCCCTGAGATATAATATTCCACTGTCCGCAATACGGAATCCGTCATTCTTTCCCTCTAAGGTTTCCTGCTTAATTCTTTGGAGGCTTTGGTCACTAGTTTGCTTCTCCAATATATTGTCGAATAATGTCGGTGCTAGGGTCAGGGTAGAGAGTTGCCCGGACATATTTTCGACCCAGTGACATGTAATGTTTCTCGGCTTCCCAATAAATTCGACTATTGGTTCGCCTTCAGTATTAGATAACAGTTCACCTTCAGTATCAGATAAAACTTTAGCATATTGACTAAAATTAGGCAACTGACCTGTGACGACTGTAGAAGCACTTGCCACATCCTCCTTAGTAAGAGAAAAGATCCTGGCGTTCGTTGTTACTGGCGGAGCTTCCAGTCTCCCTTGACTTATCTGCGGGCCTTCTATCGTAGCTTGCATCAGGTGTATCTATGGGGGAACACCTCTGTTTTGGACATGCTGTGGAGGGGGTGTCTGAATCTGAGTAGGACAGTTCCGAGCCATATGCCCTTCCATTCCACAGTTGTAGCATCTATTTATGCCTATCCGGCATATTCCCGGGTGCTTCTTCCCGCAGGTGGTACACTGAGGAAACATGAGTTGCTTGCTTGCTGGCCCACCCTTGGAGTCAATCCCTTGCCTCCGCTTGCCACTGTGATTTCCTTTCCAGTTGGTTCGAGTATTCTGAGATTTCTATCCTCTCGGCTGAGTTTGACTCTTGCCATCGCTCATTGCTTTCTGATAATGTTCGGTCATCAGAGCACTGCTGATTAATTCTTCGGCGGTCTGCAGTCTGTTAACTCCGCCGGCCACGTTCAAAGCTATCTCAGGTCTGAGCATTTTCAGCATGAGTCTGACCCTCTCCCTTTCAGTGCTAACCAATTCTGGACATAAGCACGCCAAACGGTTGAATTTCTTGACAGCTTCATTAACTGACAGATCGCCTTGTCGGAACTCGGTAAACTCGTCATAATGCCTGTTTGTCACCCTCATATGGAAGAATTCTTCGAAAAATTCTGTCTCAAAGTCTGTCCATCTCATCTGATTTATCTGTCGTTTTGCTTTGACTCGGTCCCACCACATTCTGGCATCGCCCATAAGGCAGAACGATGCGCATTTGACTTTCTCGTGCTCGGGCCAATCCAGTAACTCCACTATGCTCTCCACAGTCTTGAACCAGGCCTGTGCGTCCCATGGTTCACAGTTACCAGAGAAAGCTTCCGGCTTCAGTCTCTGCCACTGAATCCACTGGAGCTGGGACTACCGGTGGTGCAGGTGCCGATGGTACTGGTACAGCTGTAGGTATTACTGGTACTACGTTCTGGTGTCCTGGCGGGGTAGCAGGATTCCCCTGTTGATTCAGCAGAGCAGTGATCATCTGTTGCTGTTCCGTAACCTGACGCTGGAGCTCGGTGACTACATGCATCAGATCAGGTGGAGGTGTTGTCTCCTCTGCTCTGGTATTACGTCTTCTAGCCATCCTTATCTTCATTAATGACAATAGAGCTATCGTAAGTTATTATCATTTCTGACCAGACTAATGTAAGGTTATCATCATTTCTAACTATTGTAAAGTTGTTTTGTTATCGTCCCTAACCTATCATCATGCAACCTAAACTAAAACTGTGACTTAAAAGAATAAAATAAGCATGCATACTACTAAAGCATCATAAATAAAATAAACAAAAATAACTAAGCATAAGCATCATAAAAAAAATATACTAAGCATAGAAATTCTTACTTGGAGCGGCAGGATGTAGGCTTGATGTGTGTGTAATGGAAGGTAAACCTGGCTCTGATACCAACCTGTAACGCCCGCCCTTCCAGGGACACTCTGACTGCCCTTAGAGGGACGGGGTTACTTACATTCACCTAACATACTAATGCATATGAACTCATGGCAGTGGAAGACATACTTAAAAATTTTATCATATGTATTTGATTGTCTTAAACATGTCATGTGAATCATAACTTATTAACATTTTACCATATCATAATTATTCTAACATGAGCAAAATCTCATAAGAGCATAACATACTGGCCCAAACTACCATCATAAGTATAGAGTCCAAACTTAGTCACATGCACAATTTAAACAACTAGAGATTTAAAAATTTATTTGATCTATCCACCATGCCACTTCCACACACATCATCATTCCCCTTCCTGCTGCTCCCTTTAATTTATCCATTCCTTGCCTTTATCTGCAGTACAAGGAACATAAAACTATAAGCCCAAAGGCTTAATGAGCTCCTTTCCTACTCATCAAACATAAAGCACATAACACAACATAGCATGTAAAACATAGCATAGCATAACATAGCATGTGAGTGCATATCATGGAACATATCATATCCTGTAAGCATATCATGTGAGCATATATCAATAGACATATCATATCATGTGAACATGTATCATAACTCATACCTGTTCATAATAATAATGCATAAACAATAATTCATAAACATATATGCATGTAGATGCAAGATGTATATTTTTTTAAAAAAAAAAAAAACATGTATCATGGAATGCACATATGCATCATGTCTCTTTTTTTAAAAAAAAAACATATCATATACATACTTGAACATAATATCATCATGAGGGCCCGGCATGTACCACATACATACATAAATACGCGCAATCCCTAGGACAGGGTAGCTAGACCCGAACCTACTAGGGATCTAGGTCCGTTCATAGTCCGTCGACCTAGGGGCGTACTAAGGAGCTCATCCCTTTTTACGAGGCCCGTTTCATAGACCATCGACCTCGGGGCGCTTATGGAGCCCACCCTTGGTACAAGCCATATAAAATAAAATATCATGTCATACATATCATGTCATCATGCATATCATAGCTTATCATACATGTCATAATTTCTTGTCATATCATGAAGAGAGCTCTTGATCCCATCTTAAGGGAAGCATCTCTTTGCCATACCATGAAGAGTGCTCTTGATTCCAACTTAAGGGAAGCAACTCTTAGGCTTTTCTTCTTACATAAGCCTTTCATACATATATCATGAAACATAACATGTTCGTATCATAACATAAAACATAACATGTGATCTTCATAACATTAAGCATGGCATATCATATCATGAAGCATAGCATATCATATCATGAGCATGGCATATCATATCATAAGCATAGCATATCATATCATGAGCATGGCATATCATATCATAAGCATAGCATATCATATCATGAGTATAGCATATCATATCATGGAACATAGCTTATCTCATAACATAAGACATAACATATCATATCATAAGCATAGCATATCATATCATGAGTATAGCATATCATATCATGGAACATAGCTTATCTCATAACATAAGGCATAACATATCATATCATAAGCATAGCATATCATATCATGAGTATAGCATATCATATCATGGAACATAGCTTATCTCATAACATAAGACATAACATATCATATCATGAACATAGCATATCATATCATGAGCATAGCATATCATATCATGGAACATAGCTTATCTCATAACATAAGGCATAACATATCATATCATGAACATGGAACTTAAACTAATCACTTATCAAAGACCATACATCATGAGAAAACATAAGCATACTTGGTTAGATTCACTCTAGACCCATTTATCCACCTTGGCCGAAACCCTACTAATTGGGTTTCCCATTTTTTTCCCACTATAAGAAGCATGAAACTAAAGCCACCTATAGATAAATAACCATATATCATAAATGGGCATAAACAAGCATGGTTAGTTTGCAAGACATGGCTCTAAGTCTCTACACTTGCTTGGCCGAACCCTAAAGTGTAGTTATCTATGTAACATGTAGCATGAAACTTATCTAACATTATACCAAAGATCATATATCATGTAGAAACATAACTAAGCATGATTGGGTTTCCAAAACTTTACCCTAGGTTTGGCATTCCCTCTTGGCCGAACCTACATTTAGGGTTTTAAATTTTTCCTAATGCAACATGTAACATAATGACTTAACCTCACCATATACAAGATATCATACCTCATGAACAAGCATAAATAAGCATGATTGGGTTTCAAAACTCTACCCTAGGTTTGGCATTCCCTCTTGGCCGAACCTATATTTAGGGTTTAAAATTTTTCTAATGCAACATGTAACATAATGATTTAACCTTACCATAGACAAGATATCATACCTCATGAACAAGCATAAATAAGCATGATTGGGTTTCAAATTTTGACCCTATGCTTGGTATCATGTCTTGGCCGAAACTTTACACTAAGGTTTCCATCATTTTTGTTATCACATGAAGCATAAAACCTAAGCTATCAACATATAAAAATTTCATATATCATGAAGGAGCATAACAACATATTTCCTTTTCAAAATTTTTGCTCTAACTCTTATAACCCATCTTGGCCGAAACTTTACATTAGGGTTTTCCTCATTTTTGTTACCACATGGAGCATAAAAACCTTAAGCTATCAACGTATAAAATTTCATATATCATGAAGGAGCACAACAATTATACTTTCTTTTCAAAATCTTGCCCTAAACTCTATGATTCATCTTGGCCGAACCATTAGGTTAGGGTTTCTAATTCTTTTATTGACATATAAGGTCTTAAAACTTAAACTATCAACACATGAAAGATCCTACATCATATAAGAGCATGGATAAGCATGATACCAAAAGAAACTTTGCTCTAGATCTTCCCTTTTTGTCTTGGCCGAAACTTCAAGATGAGGTTAATATATATATTTTGTTTTTCTACAACATAAAGCATAACTTGTAACTTGTAAATCCTAAGTGACCATCAATCTATCTTGTCCAAAACTTTCAAGGAATTTCATAAGATTTCAAAAGTGTTTTCATACAACACAAATCGAAACTACTTGTACTGCAGTGAGGGGATACTCACATCCTCGCTTGATTTTTTTTCTTAGGGAAGAGACCTTGCTTGTGGAGCCTTCCTGGAGAGAAGCTTCTTGCTTGGGCTCGGCAATGGTGAGGGGAAAACTCTTGGTCACGGTGAAGAGGAGGAGGAAGGGAGGAAGAGAAAAAAAATGAACTCTCTTCTTTAATTTCTCCTTTTATTCTACATGAGAGGAGGAAGGGAAATTACATTTTTCCTTCTCCTTTCTTTTACTCACTCTAAATGAAAAGAAGAAGCAAGGCTCCTCTTTTCATTTGAGAGGAAGAAGGCAACTCCAATTTCTCCTTCTAAGTGAAGAGAACCTTCACTTCCTTACCTTTAACTATGATTTCCCTCTCCTTTCCAACAATAATTACTCTTGGTCTATTGGTTAACACATACATGTATCTAGTAAGAGATCCAAGGTTCAAACCTTGGTCATCTCTTTTTGGTTCTCTTATTTTATTGTTTTTGAAATTTTACATATAAGGCCTATTTATTTTTATTCATGATAAAAATATCTAAAATCTTGCTAAGTACCCTATGGGTGTTACAAAACCTTTCTTGGAGTTTTGCATGCTTAAAACGAGCAAGGATTGTTTTGATATATGAAGCTTGGGATAAGTAAAATATATCCTTTTCTTGCGATCCCTTTGATCCCATGAATATATGCATTCTCCCAAGTCCTTCATATCGAATTGTTTGGACAACCATACCCTTAGTTCTGACAACACTTTGATATTGTTTCCAACTACCAAAAATGTTATCTACGTATAGTACAAGAAATACCACCACGTTTCCATCACACTTCTTGTATACACAAAACTCATTCGGTTATAAATTCATAGGTCTGGATTACTTTATTAAACCGGATGTTCCAAGACATTGAAGCTTTACTTCAATCCATAGGTTGATTGAGCTTACACATAAGATGCTCTTTGCTCTTTGCAATGAACCCTTCTGGTTGCTATATATGGATGTTTTCTTCAAGACTTCCATTAAGGAAAGTTGTCTTGACATCCACTTGCTAAATCTCATAGCTAAAAGAATTCGGATAGACTTAAGCAAGGCTACCGGTGAAAAGTTTCCTTTTTCAACAAGCCTTGCTTTGAAAGTTTCTACCTTCCTGTCTATCCCTCTTTTCCTATTGTAGACTTATTTTCACCCAATGGCTTTTACACAATTTGGTGATTTTATAAGCTCCCAGACTCTATTAGAATACATATATTCTAATTCTGTATTCATTGCTCTTTGCAAAGATGTCGTATCTTTATCTTGGAGTGCTTCGTCATATGTCCGGGAATCAGGTTCATGTCCACCAGGGATCAAGTCCAAAGACTCTCCTAAAACATGAATCTTTTAGGTTGTCAAACAACCCTCCCACTATGACGAGGCACTTTTTGCAATTGTGTATCATTTGTGTTACGTGTCGCAGTTTTCTTGTGATATCACATCTTGTACAGTTGGTACTAGATTAGACGTGTCATTTCTTTAAGAACAATTTTACTTATGGGCTTGTGGTTCATTGTATAGTCCTTTTCTGAAATCGGGCATTGGTGCTAACAATAACCTTCCGATTTTGAGGACTATTAATCTCCTTTCGTTTCTCTAGGATAACTCACAAACAAGTGAACTCCTGCCCAACTTATCAGTGTCTCTCATGTGCTAGACCACCCAAATCCGAATATGCTTCAGACTAGGCTTACGCCCATTCTGCAATTCTATGGGAGTAGAGAGTTCTGACTTAGAAGGTACTATGTTCACTTCCATTTCTAGTGTATATCCTTAAAACGAATTTGGTAATTTTCTGAATAACTCATCATTGATCTAATTATTCCATAAGAGCCTCATACCTTCTTTCCACTACACCATTTTGTTGGGGTGTACCAGGTGCAGTTAGTTGGGATTGAATCCCTTCTTCTGATAAGTGACTCCTAAATTCTCCCAAGAGGTACTCGCCACTATGATATTATCATAGTGACTTGATACTTTTACTTTGACGTTTCTCCGCATCAACCTTGTACTCTTTGAACTAATCAAAGCACTTAGTCTTGCGGTGCATCAAGTAAATGTATCTATATCTCAAATAGTTGTCTATAAAATAGACAAAATATTCGAACCTACCTCTTGTTTAGATAGTCATAGGACCACACAAATTAGAATGAACCAATTCCAACACATCCTCGACTCTATACCCCTTAGACTTTAAAAGCTTCTTGGTTATTTTTCCTTCCAAGTAAGACCCGCAGGATTGGAAAGATTTCCACTACCAATGAACCTAAGAGCTCATTGGTTTTTATCCTTTGAATCCTACTTAAGTTAATATAACCTAGCCTTAGACTGCCAAGGATGTGATTGGTTCATTTCCAAAGGTTCCTTTCTCTTATTAAAGTTAGAAGATGTGTTACTAATTTCCATTTATTGCATTGTGGGAGTTATTGGATTTATAAATTGTCAACCAACGTACCAGAACAGATATCTTTCCTAGTTTCTTGATAACAAGTTTATTATCAAAATAGATAGAATATCTATTCTTTGATAGTTTAGAAACCGAAATCAAATTCTTTCTAAACTTGGTACGTAAAAATAATTTCTTAAAATCCATATTTTATTCCTATCAGAGAATAAGCATCTCCCACTGCAACAGCTACCACTTTTGCAGCAGTGCCCATGTAGACGGTGACTTCCCCTTTATATAGTTATCGGGTTTCCTGGAACCTCTGCAATGAATTACAGACATGATCAGTGGCTCCCATATCTACACACCAGGTACCGGTAGATAACACCACTAATCATGTATTAACTAATGAATGAAATACACCTATATTGTTCTTAGTTCTAAGAGGACAGTCTACCTCAATGTCCAAGTCCTATTTCCAATCAATACAATTGGGACTACTAAGTCTATTCTATAATATAACAATTAGGGGATTGACAGATATTTTAAATCCTAAGAATCACAAAAATTTGGTCAAGACCAATACCTTAAAATCTCCACGAATTTTGTATGCCACGATAGAGTGGACGTATACAAAATCAAAGAGGAGATTTTATCCATTAATTTTATTATCTTGTCATCCTAACTTTATGACAAATAAAATTAATAGTTGGTCTATCAAATATTTAGTCAAAAACTTTGAATTTGAAATAATATTGATTCCTCAAAACAATATCATTTAAATTCACCAACACCTCAAACACCGTGAATTTTACATGCCACGATAGTGTGGAGGTATATAAATTTAAACATTTGTTAGAGGAGGGTTTTACCCATTAATTATCTTGTCAATAAGTCTTTATGACAAATAAAATTACCTCAAATACTGTGAATTTTGTATGCCACGATAGTGTGGACGTATACAAAACCAAACATTTGTTAGAGGGGGTTTTCCCATTAATTTTATTTCCTTGTCAAACTGACAAATAAAATTACCTCATACACCATGAATTTTTGTATGTCACGATAGTGTGGACGTATACAAAATCTCAACATTTGTATGAGGGGGTTTTAATTTTTTTATCTTGTCAACCTATCTTTATGACAAATTAATAGTTGGTTTTCTTCGGTCACATAAATAATAGTAGTGACTCCGATGGGGAGGATACTATTAGACATGCCTAAGTGTATACCATTACTTAACACTAAGTCCATTAATAAGATTGTGCCCCTTCCGATGGGGAAGATCACACGCTCTTAATTAATTTCCTATAGTCATCCAAAATGGAAGTTTGATCTAGTGATCCATAAACAAACTCATCCGATATGGAGGAAAGCACTCAGAGCCAACGCGCAAGTTTGTTTGCATCACTTATAAACCAGTAATGAAGACCGTGGAATTTATTAAAATAAATCCCTCTCCCACTTAGTTATTTAAAGTGAGGAATTTTAAACTGTCCTAGCATACATCACATGCATACACACACATCACAGTAAATAAAAGAAATAAATATGGAAATTTATTTTCCAACTATTATGGTCTTTTCCCATCACTGCCTTCCGTGTGCTCCAACCCTAGCTGCTACCATCTTTAGCCACAGCCATCGGGTCGATTCGTTGCATCCATCTTGCTTCTTATTCCACTACGCCTCTGGTGCTCCAAAAGTACCACGCCTCGCAAGAATCTGATCCGCGAAAAAAATAGAATTTTACATATATCGATCCTATATTCCATGAGGGACTGTACATGTAATCTAGATCGAAAATAAAATTCTAAAATTCTAAGGCTAATACAGCTCCTACTGTATTAATTACATACAATCATGCACACACAAAATAATGCCCTTGACATGTCCAAGGGTCCAATCACACACAACATCTATAAGTCATAATAGTTGGAGCCTGCAACCACAAAGTTAGCACATCCTACTATTATCCTGCCTAAATTATGTATGACATGTGCATAACCTAATTTGAAAACCAAACACACAGAGGCAAACCCTAGCTCTGATACCAATTGTTGGTTAGTCCTAGGAAAACGTACAGGTTCCACTGTACAAAAAATTTTTGTACAAGTGTCGAACCTTTCCTTAAATAACCTATTGTGTTCATTAGAAGTTAAATTAGGAATTGTAGATGGAACTTAACATCATTGATTCCAAATTTAACTTATCTGTTCTTGATGGTTTAGATTTGGATCGTAAGCGGAACTTAACACTATTGATCCAAATCCACCTATGTTATTAATTCCATTAAATATTAATTTCTAAAATTGACTTCCAGGACTACATGGTGAGGCACATGGCCTTCTTGGATATGGGAGCAACCACCACCGCCTAGACAAAGCCTTTTAAGGAAAGCTAATATTTAATTTCCTTAAATAACTCTAGGTTTACCAAAAAGAATAATCGAATCACAAATTCGAAAAATAAAAGAAAAGAAACACAACTTCGAAATGAATCCGAAAACTCTAGAATCATATGCCTCTTGTGTTTGGTATTTCCAAAAATAACTTATACAAAGAAAACTAGTATGATGCGGAAAATAATTACTAGTTATACCTTTCTTTGTAAGCAAATAACCTCTTGATCTTCTACCACATTCCTCTTCTTATCCCGGACATTGTGTGAGCAACGATCTACCGAGATGAGAATCCACCTAAGCCACCTTCTTCTCCAAGCAATATTCGGCCACCACAATAGCTCCATGAAAGGATGAGGTTCGGCCACCACCAAGCTCCAAGGGATGCTAGGAAACAAAGCCTCCTCCTTCTTCTTCAAAAAAAAATCCAGCCACCAACCAACCACCTAGAGAAGTTGCCGCCGGCCACAAGAAGAAGAGAAGAGGGATAAGCTAGGGTCGGCCACCAAGGAGGAAAAGAGAGGAAGAATAGAATAGAGTCGTTAGCCATGAAGGCACCTCTACCCCCTCTTTTATAATCCTTGGTCTTGGCAAATAAGGAAATTTAAATAAAAAAAACTTCCTTAATTCTTTTGCCATGAAAAGGAAAAAATATTTAATTAAAAATAATTTTCTCTTCCCAATTGTAATGGCTGGCCACATTAAGCTATAAACAAGGAGAGTTTTAATTAATTAAAACTTCCTAATTTGTCACCGAAAATTTATAAAAAATTTCTCCAATAATTTTTTCCTTCATGATGGATTATAAAAAGGAAATTTTATAAATTAAAATCTTTCTTTTAAACATGTGGATAAAAAGAAAGTTATCTCTAAAATTAAAATCTCTTTTAATCTACAAATAAGGAAAGATATCAAATCTTTTGTAGAAGCTTTATAAAAGAAATATTTAATTTTTAAACTCTCTTTTAAATCATGAACATGGTTAAAAAGGAAAGTTTTCTCAAAATTAAAATCTACCTTTCAATCTACAAATAAGGAAAGATTTCAAATCTTTTCTTAATCTTTTGTAGAAAGTTATAAAAGGAAAGATTTAAATTTCAAACTCTCTTTTAAAACCATGATATCCACATAAGAAATAATTTTAATAAAAATCCCTTTTTAATATGATGTGGCCGGCCACCTAAGCTTGGGCTCCAAGCAATTGGCTGTAACGACCCAAATTTCCTCCTTTTGAGCCCCAAAAATAATTCAAAAATATTTAGAAATGCTATAGAAAAATTCTAGAGATTTTTAGAAATTTTTAGAGTATTTTTATGAAATTTTTGGAGTTCGTTTGATATTTTTATCAAGAGGAAGAAGTTTTAAAAAAAAAAGTGTTGAAGCCGGGTTTTGAACCCAAGACCTCTGACCCGAACTAGGTTTAACCGAACTCAGCCAACCAACCGGTCTGCGAGAGTTTTGTTAATTAAGTATGGAGTGAAATATATTTAAGCTATAGTTGGAACATTTAAAATAAATTAGAGAAAAAGGGGCGCGGCTGAGAATCGAAGCCTAGACCTGTGGCTTCGAGCAAAACCCAACGAACCAACTACGCCAGCGGACTTTATTAATTTAGGAAGGAGCAAAATATATTTAAGTGATAGTTATTAATAGAATACCAGGTTATTAAAAGGAGAACTTAGGTTTTCCCTTTTGGCCCGAGAACCCCTAATTCCTCTCTTCTCCCTCACGCGTGCGCGGCGTCGGCGATTTCTCTCGGGCGGAAATGAAACCGAAGCTAGGTTTCATCTCCGGCGGCCGGTCAAGGACCAAATCCGAGGGTCTTTCACATCGTCGTGATCATCTTGTCAAGGAGGACACGTCGGCACGAGGAGAACGCTGAGATCGTGGGCTCGTCCGAACCCTAGAAGGGATTTTTGCCGGCTGCGAGTTCAAGAACAGCAAGGTAAGTTGCTCACTCACCTGCGGTAAGAGTAGTTCCGAGATTTTCTGCTTTGTTGCTATGAATTTGAGGTTTCGGATCTTAGTGTTCATGAATTCTGAAGCTTGCTGCGGTGTTGATTTTTGTAGCTTGCTTCTAGAGATTTTAATTTCTGTTGTTGATTCTTTCTTGGTTTTGTTTGCTGCCGTGAGCCCTAAAGAAAGAAGAGAAGGATTGATTGAGTTTAAGCATGAAGAACAGGAGAATGTGGAGGAGGTTAGATAAGGTTTTAATGTTTCCCTCTTCCCTCTTAGAATGAAAAGGATTTAGAAGAATGCTATGTTTGTAATACCTCAGAATTTAATTTCCTGGCAGTTGTGTGGGAAATTTTTATACTTGTAGTTTCATGAAGAACAGCTATGTTGTAGGTTCTGTTGCGGCCTTTCTTTGGTATAGCGGTTTTGATTTCTATAGAATAGATTTGAGAAGTTTTGAATCTGAATTATGTTCCTTGCATGGCTTCCACTGGATTGTTGATTCGAGTTAGTTTCAATAGTTAGGAGTGGGTTGAGTTAGTTCTGATGTAGCAAGCTTAAGAAGATTTGATTGCTCCCTTGTAGTTCTGTTATAGCATGCTTAAAGAAGGTCTGATTGCTCCTTAGTATCCTGTTGTAGCATACTTAAGGAGGAATTCAATTGTTTCTGTGTCGTCCCATTGTAGCAAGCTTAAGGAAGATCTGATTACTCCTTTGTAGTTCTGTTAAAGTGTGTCGCCATGAAATCTATTTCAGAACAGTTTTGTTTTGTAAAGCTTTGATTGTTAGGGATTTTTAGAATAGCCCCAAGATTTGTTGTTTCCTTTGCAACTCTATTGAAGCATGGTTAAAATATTTCGGTTATCTTATAAAAGTTTAGCTGTGAATAAGTTTTATATGGGTATTGTTTTAGTTTCCAGCAAGCTTTAATTGGTTGTAGCCTTGCAAATCTTGGTTTGAGGTTTAGATAATTTGCTTACGTTAAATCTGAGCATGAGGTTTAGATAATTTGCTTACATTAAATCTGAGCATGAGGTTTCGATAATTTGCTTACATTAAATCTGAGCATGAGGTTTAGATAAATTGCTTATGTTGAATCTGAGCTTGGGGTTTAGATATGCTACTTCCATTCAAGTATATGGATAACATCAGTGCTTGGCTGATTCTGGAATTTTAAATGGATTACGAGTTATAATATCTTTATTGAGTGAATTCCAGATAAGCTGTGTATTAGTCATATTATGGAAAGGAAGTCTGAGAAACGATGAAAATCTTTACTAGCCAGAATATGTTTCTTTTGTTAAGTTGCTTTGCAGAATTTCTATTAAGCAAGTGCAGATTTTGTTAAGCTAGTATGCAGATTTCTGTTAAGCTATTATGCAGATTTTTATCAAGCTAGTATGCAGATTTTTGTTAAGCATTAGTGCAGATTTTTGATAAGTATTGTATGTGCAGATTTCTTTTGTATTCTATGCATGATTATGTGTTACATAGTTAGTTTCATTCATAGATGCATAAGAAAGATAAAGAAAAGTATAATAAAGATAAAGAAAAGAAAGAAAAGGCCGAGGCCTTAAGTAGATCCCAAAGTCAAGACTTTAGGGATTTTTAGCACACAAGGTGTCTATTAAAATGCCAAGGCATTTAAAGAAGAAGTAATTAAGATTATAAGTATTTTACTTTTAAGAAGAGGCTAGTACCCGACTTCCGAGGTTGTCGTTAAACAAATCCAGGTGTCCAATTCCGAGATCTTGGCCCTGGTAGACCGAGGTCTGCTCTTTTAGGATTGGTGGCTCGCTACCCCAACCTTTAGGGAACGCGCATAAGATGGTACTATGCCTGGGCCCAAGAAGAAGTTGATTATTATTTTGAAGTATTATAAGTATAAGTTTTGAACAAGTAAAATGAGTTTTACATAAACATAAAGTATTAAAGATTAAGTTTAAAACAAATGAAATAAGGTTCATATAGTTCTAAAAATCAGTAAGTTTAGTTCTTTACTCTACCATGTTTATTTAGTGGATGAGTAGTTTTCATGTTTACCTATTAGATGAGTAGCATGATTAGCTATTAGAATTACATGAGTAGATTCCTTAGTTTTTCTTTGCTATTAGTTTGACATGAGCATTTATGTTTATGCTTTATTTCTTTTTAGAGCATATAGTTTCTAGTTCTTTTCGTATACATGCATATTCGTGTTTTTGTGAGTTAGATAGCGCTTACTAAGCAAATTTTGCTTATAGACTACACTTCCTCTTACTGCAGATATAGGAAAGGAAAAGATATAGCAAGGAAGGCGACAAGGTGGCACGGATGGTGTGTGATGTTTGGACTATGGAGTAGACTAAGAGATTGAACCAGAATTTATTTAGAATGTTTTGGTTTAAGTGTTTAACGTATTTAGAACTTGTGCATGTTATTATTTGGTTTGTTTTGTCGTGTATTTGTTAGAGTTGATTTTTCCTTGGTATTGTGCTTCTTTTTGATATATAAACTGCGTGGTTGATTGATATGTGTTCCAGCCGCTTGTAGCTGTGTATATTATGTCATGTATTAATGATTATGGTCACCGGTACAGGGGAGATTCTGCCAGAATTTTTCGGTAGGGTTTCTTCGAGGATTTTAATTATACCGGTTAAGTAGAGTTAGTAGATAAGTAACGGTCATCCTTAGAGAGTAGTAGTAGTAAGAAGGGTGGTCGTTACATTGGCCGACCACCTTAAGGCTCAACCTTTAGGCTTAGCCGACCCTAAGCTTGAGCTTCAAGCTTGGCTTGGCCAGCCCCTAGAGGTTGGGTAAGAAGGTGGGTATAGGTGGGTATAATTCTCTATATACAAGAGGCTACGATAGGGATCGAGAGGAGGAATTGATTTTGGTCTCCCGATGAAATTAAGCTTCCTGTGTTCACCTCGAACACCAAACTTAATTTCATCAATAATAATTCATTCCACTAAAGAATTATTATTGAACTACCGCACCAATCTCAAATTACATTTTGGGCTCCTTCTTATTATGAGTGTGTTAGTCTCCCTGTGTTTAAGATAATGAATGTCCACTAATTAAATGAGTTACTGACAACTCACTTAATTAATATCTTAGTCCAAGAGTAGTACCACTCAACCTTATCGTCATGTCGGACTAAGTCCACCTGCAGGGTTTAACATGGCAATCCTTATGAGCTCCTCTTGGGGTCATTCTCAACCTAGATTACTAGGACACAGTTTCCTTCTATAATCAACAACACATACTATAAGTAATATCATTTCCCAACTTATCGGGCTTATTGATTTATCGAACTAAATCTCACCCATTGATAAATTAAAGAAATAAATATCAAATATATGTGGTTGTTATTATATTAGGATTAAGAGCACACACTTCCATAATAACTGAGGTCTTTGTTCCTTTATAAATTCAGTATAAAAAAATGACCTCTAATGGTCTTACTCAATACACTCTAAGTGTACTAGTGTAATTATATAGTTAAGATAAACTAATACCTAATTATACTACGACCTTCCAATGGTTTGTTCTTTTCAATCTTGGTCGTAAGCTACTATTTATAATTTATAAGGTGCTGATAACATGATCCTCTATGTGTAACTCCACACACCATGTTATCTACAATATAAATTAATTGAACAACCACATTTATCATAAATATAGACATTTGACCAATGTGATTCTTATTTCTAGATAAATGTTTATACCAAAAGCTAGGCTTTTAGTATACATCCTAACAAATTATTACTAGGAATGTGGAATATGGACCAAGAAACACATATTTAAGGTTAGGCGGCAGAGGTTTTTACTGCACTTGAGGTGGTACAATCTCAGGCAAGGTTGGTTCCTGTTCTAATAACCGTATTTCCTCGTTTACCATGACTTCTTCTGGCTTCCCCCAATTTCTTGAGCTATTCTTTCAATATTATCATCATCATCCAAGTCCTTCTCCATAAATGATGCTGAGGTAGATATCAAATCTCCCAATGATTTTAATAAGACCTCTCCACACCAAGGAAACATATTTTGTACATCCTTGCACCGTACACTAATGGATTCCTCTAATTCTTCCTGAACCTCATTTCCTGCGTGTCTTAACTTATTTTCATCCATCAACACTCCCATATCTTCTCCTGCTTCAATTGGGTGTAGAGATAAGTT
Source organism: Zingiber officinale (assembly GCF_018446385.1). Lineage (NCBI taxonomy): Eukaryota > Viridiplantae > Streptophyta > Magnoliopsida > Zingiberales > Zingiberaceae > Zingiber > Zingiber officinale. Next base: position 38,560,059 of record NC_056005.1, on the reverse strand, counting down.
TAGCACATCTTGTCCTGACCAATCTTTGAGATTTGATACCACCATATGGATTATTTCTTGTGCTTCATCCAAACATTTTTTCATGAGTTCCCCTCCAACCATTGCGTCCAGAAGCCTCTTGTTCTGGAACGAAAGTCCAATGTAAAATACATGAAGAATCAACCAACTCTCAATACCGTGATGCGGGCACTGATATAGAATTGATAAATACCTATCCCAAGCTTGATGCAATGCTTCTTCGTCACGTTGCTTGAAGTGTAGAATCTGATCCCTCAACTGAGCGATCCTTTTTGGAGGAAAGTATCTATTTAAAAATTTTCTCTTTAATTCATCCCATGTCCTGATGCTTCTCGGTTGCAGAGTGTTGAACCAAACCTTCGCATTACTTCTGAGGCTGAATGGAAAAGCTATAAGTTGTATTGAATCAGCTAGACCCCCCTCAACTCTCAGTGTATTGCAATAGATGTGTAAATCTAGGAGATGCAAGTAGGGATTCTCTGAATCTAATCCCCTAAACTAATTTTCTTGAACTTTAGAGATGAATGAAGGTCTAAGCATAAAATTCTTCGCTGGAATTTCTGGAAACAAAATGGGCCCTAGCTCTTTAGCAGACTTCGGGGCTCCATAATCCTTTAATGGTCTTAACATCATGTTATATCCAAACAGACCAGGAGTGCGAAATAAATAGACATGTGGGGTAGTTGAATCTCCTGCAATGTTAGCTCTTACCTTGCTAGGGCGTGGTATTGAATAATCCAAGTGTGAAAGAAAGAGTTAAAGAATAAAATTATTTATCTCTGAAATGTATCAATTAGAAAAAGGAGAAATAAAGAGAAATAAAGTCTAGTCTAATTCAATATGATTTTCACTAATGTTATAGATGCAGTCCCCGACAACGACGTCAAAAACTTGTTACGATTTTGTAAGCGCACGAATTCGTCGTCAGTAATAAAGAATATCGATCCCACAAGGACTGGTTATAAGCACTAGCAATGGTTCACTTAGGATTAGCTAAACTACCAATGGTTGTAAGTTATCTAAAGAAAAGAGGTTGGGAAGCGGAAACGAGAACTAGTGAAGAGAGAGTAATTAACTTGGTTTATAAAGAGTTCAAGGAGTTCGGTTTCATTGTGATGGTATTGATGTATCACGTTCTATCCTTTACCCATTGTCCGTCAACATGCATTTACCGAAAGCTAAAGCAACTATCCTTAAGCACTAAATAGAGAAAATCCCTGTGAAATCCTGTTACGATTAACCCCTGTCACTATAGCGCCTCGGTAGATCACAAGAACACAACTCTAATTGGTGTCATTAAGGATAGAAATAAGGGCTTGGTTTGGTCTCTTACTTCCTTATGGAGAAGTTGCCTCTCCTTTCAGGGAAATACCCTAGATGTCCATGAATGGGTTACCCCTGTCACTAAGGCCCCTCAAGTATACTATCTAAGATACTCTTTCTACGAGGTTAGCAATTCCTACGCAATCAATTAATACGATATGGAAAACTAGCAACAAGTCTCGTGAATAGTAGTTGAAACAAAGTAAGCGAAATCATCCAATGAATAAAGGCATAAACGTGGGTGGGTCTTACATCAAAACTAACCCACAACTACTCCCTAATCCTAGAACAAGGAATCTACTCCATAAACGCTGGAGAAAAACCTGAAGACATAATGTAATTAAGCATGTGATTCTCAAACAAGAAGAGAGAAAGAGAAAGGATGCTTATCCAATGACAACGAGTGATCTTCGAACCCAATCCTTTGTTTCTGGAGTTGATGTGGTGATGAAGGACCGTTGGACGGATGTCCGGGATGGCATGGAACGGCGTGGAATGGGACCAAGACAATTCTCCCTTTGACGGCTTGCCTCCCTCCTCTCGAGAAGGGTTAGAACCCTTTTTATAGGCTAGGGTATGGCACCGCGGCACGGCCGTGCAGATGTGGCACGGTTGTGCCTTCTTTTACCTTTAGCCGCGCTGCACGGTGGTGCCAATTGGCACGACCATGTGGATCTAGGGCACTGCTCCTGGGACACCATCGTGCATGATTGCACGGTCGTGTATGGCTTGGTTGCTGGTCGTGGGGGGCACGACCGTGTAGGTTTGCACGGCTATGCTTGGATCCATCTCTGTTTGCCCGCACGGTCGTGCAAGAGTTGCATGGTCGTGCACTGTTCTTCCTCTGTGTGGCCACACGGTCGTGTGAGGTTACACGGTCGTGTTCTCTACCTTATTCCGGTATGTTGACAATCGCTATTTTTTTTTTTTGCTTCAAAAGTTGTCCCTGTCAATACAAAACCAAACAAAGAGCAAATCTTCGAACAAAAGTGTATTTATCATGAGTATATGATAAAAGAGACGATCATGCAAAGAATATATTAGCATAAATTAAGTGAATATGCGTTAAAACATGCATAAATGATCATAATATTTATGCACATCATATAGCTGGTACTATTAAAGTTTAATTTCATTTTATTTTGTGGTTCTTGATAAATTTTGGTTTATAATTAACTTTATTATTGCAGATTCTAACAACAATCCCTTTGAGTTATGAAACTAGGTTTAATAAACTCTCAACGAGTGGTTATTAGTTATTAATGATGGATTTGACATACTTGTTAGTATTTGCAGGTTTTTCTTTAAATGGTGTTTTCGAGTTTCATAATATATCAAGGAATGGTGAGGTTATCATATCAGCTACTATGATACTCTCAACAGTAACATTGTTTCTGTTACTGTTGAGAGAAAAGAGGGAAAGGGACAGAATGTTGAGTCAAGAGGGCAATAGAAGGTAGTAGAAGATAATAGGAAATAGTAAAAGGCAGAGGAAAGGCAGGAGAAAATAATTAATGAAAGCAATTTTAGGATATCGGTTCCACCACATTGTTAGTAAACACTTAATCTTTGTTTGAAGTTCTATTTCTCAATGGTAATTAATGTAGGTAAACTAACTTATGGTATCCAATGTAAACTTTTGAAACTACACTGGCATATCAATTTCAATTATCGTCTACTTTCAGAATGGTTGAAATTAGCGATCGCTTAGCAAGGAGACCCTGTCACAAGATCTCGCAACCCCCAATTGTCCCCTCTCCTACTATGTGATGATAAATTATGATCAATCCATTAATCTCTATATCAACCTAGGGTTCCTCACGACATATAGATCTACTCTTATAGTCGACTCCCCATGTCTCGGTTGTCTACAGGTCAAAAGATCGAGTTCTCCTCTCGATCCACCCCCAAATCCTCATGAGACATAAATCTCGTGCCTCTTGGCATTGATATGTGTTTACATAGTAGATCCGGACCATTAATTAATAATTCATTGAAATAGAAAGATCAAATGAAACAGTATTTACATCACAAAGGGTTAATCCCTAATCTTAAAATCAAAAGTTTACCCGATAGAGATGAGGTTACAACCACAAAACATGTTCAAATTGATTACAATACAAATCAAATTTATAAATTCAAAAGAAAAAGTGAAAAACTTAGGCTTGATATGAAAAATCCTCCTCTAAGCGGCTCTTGATCTCCCTTCCTCATGGAAAGGGCATTGGATCTGCTCTAGAACACCTCTTGGAGCTTCCTTGTGGTCCTTGGGCAACCCTTGGTGGGATCAACATAAATAGGATAAGGAGAGATCGTCCAACAAGGATTGTGCTCGCTGACATAGCTACCCATGTCGGGCACAACGACTTTAGAGCGAGGGTAAAAATGGCTCGTGTCTCTGGGCATGGACACCCATGGTAGGGTGTTCAAATGAAATATGGCTCGTGTCTCTAGGCATAAGTACCCATGGAAGGGCATTCAAATGAAACATGACCCGTGCCTCTGGGCACGGGTGCCTGTAGCATGGTGAGAAGCCTCCAACCTTGATCTTCAACTTCCGTTTTCACCCCTTTTCACGCCCTATCACAACAATACATGAGAGTAGTATTCTAAAATAGGAAAATATTAAAATAAAGTATACAAAAACAATAACAACAACAACAATAACAGCCAAATTTTATCCCACTAAGTGGGGTCGGCTATATGGATTATTTTCTACCATTAAGCTCTATCTCCTACTATATCATCATCTATACTTAAATAAATTTTATCTTATTTTATTATTGTTAACCAAGTCCTTTTTAGTCTTTCTCATTTGACATAAGCATCTTTCATAGTTTCACATTGCCTAATTGGAGCATTTATTAGTTTTCTAAGTACATGTCCATACCATCTTAAACATTTATCTCAGAGTTTTCTATTAATAGATGCAACTCTAACTTTTTCTATAATACTCTCATTTCTTATTGTATTCATCCTTGTATGTTCACATATTGACTTTAATATCCTCATCTCTGTAACTATCATCTTATGCTCATGTGTTGTGTTATAGTCCAACATTCAGTTTCATATAATATAGCAGGTTTAACTACGGTTTTATAGAAGTTTCCTTTAAGTTTTAAAGGTACTTTACGGTCACATAAAATACTTGATAGTCTCCTTCATTTCAATCATCCTACTTATATTTTATGTAAGATATCTCCCTTAATCCCTCTATTATTTTACAAAAATAATCCTAAATATTTAACGCTCTCGGTTTCGAGCAACTTATCATCTCCTATCTTAACAATTGTTTCATTATGTCTAATATTGCTAAAATTAAATTTCATATATTATGCCTTTATTCTACTAAGCATAAAATATTTCCCTTCTAGTATTTTCTGCTAAGATTCTAGTTTAGCATTAACTCATTCACATGTTTCATCTACTAAAATAATATCATCTACAAACAACATGTACCACGGTACTATGTCTTGAATGTGTGTAGTGAGTTCATCTATAATTAGTGTAAAAAGATAGGAATTTAGAGTTGATCATTGATGTAACTCTATATTTATTAAAAATACTTCAGTTACTCCACCTGAAGTCTTTACTCTGGTCCTTACATCCTCGTGTATATTCTTAATTAGTTCAATATATGTTACGCTAATACCTATCTTTTTTAGAATTCTTCATATAATTTCTCTTGAGACTCTATCATAAGGTTTTTCTAATTCAATGAATACCATGTATAGATCTTATTTTTGCTCCCGATAATTAGTTATCTAAGAAGATATATAGCTTCTATTGTCGACCTTCCAGGTATGAACCCAAATTAGTTTTTGGTCACCGTGGTCTCCTTTCTTAATCTTTTTTCTATTATTTTTTCTAAAATTTTTATGGTATAACTCATTAGTTTAATACCCCTATAGTTTGTATAAGTTTGTACATCTCCCTAATGCACTAGGTTATATGTGTTTCTAAATACTATTTGACGCACAATCACTTGCATTTCTTGTGTATGACTTATGTTATTTCACCCCTTTTCATTATTTATCAACATAATTACTCTTGTTTATTTTGAGATCTACTTTTCCTTAGTTTGTACTTTCAGGGCTTGACTATATACAAAAAAAAATCCATCGTAACGGCTACAGACAAGAAGAAAGACAGAACACCGGAGCTCATTGCTTTGAGGCACAACCTGTGTTTATGAGACACGACCGTGTCGTGTATCATACATCCAGAGAATACCAGAGCTCACTATTTTGAGGCACGACCTGTGTTTATGAGGCATAGTCGTACCATATATTCTACATTGAGAGAACATGCTAGAGCCACTACTTTGAGGCACGACCCGTGTCTACCAGACATGGCCATGCCATGTATTTGTATCCAAGGAACACATGGTCGTGTCATGCTCCAGTGGCACCACCATGGCATGCCCCAGTGGCATGACCGTGTCGTGCCCCAATGGCATGGTCGTGACTCCTAGAGATTCACACGGCTGTGTCATGCTCCAGTGGAACCACCATGTCATGCCCTAGTGGCATGACCGTGTCGTGCCCCAATGGCATGGTCGTGACTCCTAGAGATTCACACGGCCGTGTCATGCTTGTGCAACATGACACATGTGACGGGGCTACCAGACCCCATAAAAGGTGCTTTTCTCCCATTTTTATTGATCTTTGGCTTGGGGCTCGCCCCTAGAAGTTTTATCTTCGCCAATCTATCCAACTTTAGAGCAAGGATTGCATCCAAAAAGATGGACACTATGTAACGCCCACCCTTCTTACCCAACCAAAGGTGGCGCTACGTTCTTATACTACTTACGTACATGCTTTAGTTATAACAGCGGAAGAATAAAAACTTTAAAGAATTTAATTTATTAAGCATAATATCACATATTCTGATTTGTTCAAATGTGCATATATTGAACTTATAACTAAAAATATTAATTTGTCCGAATCGTCCTCGCCGAGCCACCACCACACACATCACTATCTGCTCCTCCTGCTGCTCCGTTGTACATCCAGCTTTCTCTTTTATCTGCGGTACAAGGAAAGTAAGCTATGAGCACTCATGGCTCAGTAAGTTCCTTTCCTACTCACTAAAACCGAGAATCATCGTATAACAAGAATGGATCAACATATCATCATCTCAACTAATCATAACATAACATATCATTCTATTCAAACATATCATGCATATTTCTTATTCACATATCATTTCATAGAAGCATGAATATCATATCATAAAACAAATAAATCACAAGCATGAGACATACAAGGGCATCATATTCATATCATAATATCACATGACATTATATCATATCATCATATAATTCAAGCACATATGAATGTAGGTAATGCATCGTGAATTTGAAAACTTATACTTAATAGTACTTGAAATTAATATCATCATCATTTGGGATCCCGGTTTGTACCACATACATAATGCGTAGGTCCAAGGTAGCAAGTCTTAAGCCCTACCATGCATACATACTAGGCCCGAGTCTTACTCCATCGACCTAGGGCACTCAAAGGCCCATTACTGACGAGGCCCGAGTCTTACTCCATCGACCCCGGGGCGTTTACGGAGCCCACCCTTGGTACAAACCATAAAAATAACTTATCATGCATAACTATCATATCATGTCCTTAACAATCTTTCATGCATTTATTCTTTTTCATTTTTTTTCATTATGTATAGCATTTTCTATGCTATCACATATCATAACATAACTTCATTTCTTTTCATTATGTATAGCATTTTCTATGCTATCACATATCATAACATAACTTCATTTCTTTTCATTATGTATAGCATTTTCTATGCTATAACACATCATGGCATATTTCATAATATAACTTCATTATGCATATCATTTCGTAACTAAAGCAATCATGCATTCTAACTTATTATCATATCATTTTCATACAGCATGGCATAGACATATTTAATTTTTTGTTCTAGGGTTTCTACGGCATCTATCCCTTCATGGCCGAACACATAATGATTCATTTAGGTCATACAAACATGTATCACATTCACACATTATCAAGTTTTCATAAGAAGTACTTTCAACCCCTTAGGTTTCATTTCCAAGGCCTCTAGGTCCTTACTTGGCCGAAATTCATAGAATATAAACTTCCTTTAAGTGGCCTAAAGCATGGGAAACCTAAGTAAATTTCATAGCAAGATTTACTAAGAACATCATACACAAGGTTGGATCATAAACAAGCTAGGACTCTTGGGATCTTACATGTCATAAATCATGTAACTAATTTTCTACATTCCAATTAAACATGAGAGCATTAATCGTCTTTCATAACATAATATCACAGAGGTCATTGAGCATATTAGAATTTTGTTTAAGCTTCTCTAAACTATCACCTTACCATGGCCGAAATATTAAGAGTAAGGTTCATGAGTTTCTTTCAACATACAAGTATACAACTCTTAAGAACTTTATATCATGTCATATAAGCATAGTTATTTTAAATTCAAGGTCCTCCTAACCCTAAATTCTTTCTTGGCCGAAACATGAGAGTGGGGTTCTTTTGGTTCCAATCAACTTCCAAGCAAGAAAACCATAGGAAGGTCCTTAGCATTTCATAAAGGGAAACTTGCACTAGTTTGGTTAGACAATAATTTTCCTAACCTATTTACAATATTTTTGGTTAAATCCTAGGGTTAGATACTCCTCTGATCATACATCATATCAGTATAAAATCATGGAAAAGAATCCTTCTACATAGCATAGAAAATCTTATCATGAAATGAGGTCTTGTTTAAATCATCCTAGATTTGAAAACCTTTTCTTTAGCCGAATTTTCTTAAATTCTTTCCTAGGTTTTCTAATCCTTATAAATCCGAAAATCACATAAAAGCCTTGTACCGCAGGTGAGAGGAAGCTTACCTTCTTTGCTTAAGTTTCCTAGGTTTGAGAACTTGCTTGTGGACCTTTCTTCTTCTTGCTTGCTTTGCTCGGCACCAATGGAGGAAGCTAGGTCTTTTGGTGGAGAGGGGGAGGAAGAAGAGACTTCTTCCTCTTGTGTTGCTCGGCAACAAAAAGAAAGAAAGAAGGGGGAGAGTTGTTTCTCTCGGCAACAAGAGGAAAGAGGGAGGGAGAGTGCTCGGCACAAATGGAGGAGAGGAGGAGAGTGAGTTGAGGATGAAGCCCCCCCCCCCCCCCCCTGCCTATTTATACTAAAGTGAGGGGAGGAAAACTTGACTTGATTCATCCTCCTCATTTACTTCTCCTCTTAATGAGAAAGAATATGCTAGAGAAATGCTTCTTGAGTTTCTCTCTTTTCTTTCTCTTAATTTCTCTCCTTTCTTTCCTTTAATTATAATTCCCATCTCTCCTCTTACAATATTCACTCCTATCACACTTGGTTAACACATGCATGCATCCACAAGAGAACCAAGGATCAAATCCTTCTCCTAACATATTTTTGTACAAAATAATTCATGTATATGCATTATGCATAAATATTTCATACATGCATATATAATATCTCATATTTCTTTTGTTTACATTAATTCCTTGCATTATAAATCATGTATAGAACTTTATATTCTCAACTTTATTTTCTTTCATAAAGTTTTAATCATCTAAATCCTTCCCATCGTAACATTCAACGTAGACTATCTACACATTCTTTTCATTACATTCGTACTCTCATTGCCCTTACTTTATCTAGGCTTTCTAGGGGTGTTACACACTACATGGATAAGTCTTCTTTTCTCTTTATGTTTTGAGTTATAGATTTCTTTACTTCTTGTCTCTTGGTTGTATTTCCTTCTCTATAAAGTAATCCGCTAGATCTATGATGTAGGAAGTAGTTGTAATATAATTGTTGATGTAAACACCATGTATTTGGTAATTTCCTATTCCTTGACATGTGAGTGTCTTGTTCATGTTTGATTAAATGCTTGTATGAACTTTAATTATGTATATGTATTGTTTAATGAATGTGTTATACCATGTAGAAGAACGTTAGAGATCGTATGACCGGGGGGCCCTTCATGACAAAGGTATCCCTTTAACCAGACATTCCGAGCATTGCTTTGAATTGCTTTGAAATGGAGTTCAATTCTCTATAAGGAATTGTCTATATGCTTAATGGGATTCTCCCTATCTAGTGTTAGAAGGGATTTATGTAATCTAGAGACATATGACTGGGGGCCCTCATGTGACAAGGGGTATCCCTTTAAACAGACTCTCTAAGTTACCTTCTCTACTTCGGACATTCGATACCCATGGGGAGAAACACTCTGGAGCATCCACTCTAGAGAATCATGCTGGTACATAGTAGGGAATTCCTACAAGTCATACACATAGAGGGTAGGATATTACCAATATTGGGCACATCAACTAGCATTGCAATGAAATCGAAGTCCTAGAGTTGCCTTCCCAAACCAACCACAATCACTTACAGCCCTAGACTTCTGCTCAATCTCTCCTTCTCTTCTCTTAATCTCTCTCTCTCTCTCTTCTTCCCTTCTCTCTCTCTTACTAGCATTTGTAAGCTACCTTTCGATTATCTAGATAACTCACCGTGTGAAGTCAATTAGTGTTTAATCAATAGTCCCTGTGGATTTGACAATCTTTTATATTATTGATGACATTTCCATGCACTTATGGATACGTAACAAGTTTTGGCACTATTTTCAGAGACTATTCACATTAACATTAGTTGATTAGTATATGAGTTATTCTATACTTGTTAATAGATTTTTTATTTCCTTATTTGTTTTTATTTCTGCATTTACTTTCCTTATTATTAGTTTATAGTTCTTTTTTTTCTTTCCTTAATTTTTGCATTTTCTTTCTTGCTCTTAATTCTGAATTTTGTTCTATTTTATTTAATCTTTACATTTTTGTGTATCCATGAGTATTAACATGTCAAGTAGGCCACTAAGAGAATTTTCTGCACCTATTTCTATAAGATTTATATCTCCCATTGTGCAACCTCATATCGAAACAAGAAGTTTCCAACTAGACCCAAAGTTAATTATCATGATACAAGATCACAAATTTGGAGAAGTATCAGAAAATCCATACTTACACCTTGAAGAAATTCTTGAATATTGCAACATGGTAAATTGTGAAGGAGTGTTTGTGGATGTAGTTCAATTGATGGTATTCCCTTTCAGTATCAAGGATAAAGCAAAGACTTGATTTTATTCTCTTCATCCACAAAGCATCACAAGTTTGGAATGTTAGGATCCTTCGTACGGAGGCTAGAGAGGGGGGGTGTGAATAGCCGACCCCAAATCGTCGCGTTTCTACAAACTAGGGTTAGCGCAGCGGAAAATAACACGTAGAAACGAAAGGGAAAGAAGACAAACCTCAAACATACCGATGTAACGAGGTTCGGAGATAAACTCCTACTCCTCGGTGTGTCCGTAAGGTGGACGAAGCCTATCAATCCGTCGGTGGATGAGTCCCCGGAGAACCGGCTAATATATACTCCTTGTGGGTGGAGAAACCTCGCCACAATAACTCTTGCAACAACAAGATAGAAGTATACAAAATACAAAGAAGCACAAGACAATATGAATGTAAAACAAACACGCTTGCCTTCTCGTCGACTGGTTGAAGCAGCAACTTCACGAGACGCCTACAACAGCAGGAACCCAGTCGAAGAAGCTCACACGAAGCTTCGGAACTCAACAAAGCTCAAGAGCACAGCAGCAGCTCAGTTGAAAGAAGAGAAAGAAGAAGTAAGGCTCGCAGCAGCAGCCCTCCTTTTATAACCTGCGAAGAAAGCGAAGAAACACAGAAGAAATCTAGCCGTTGTGTCGCAACGGCTAGTGCCTGGATCGGTCTGTGGACCGATCAGGCTCCATGTGGATCGGTCCACAGACCGATCCATTTTCTTGCCTTTGCTTCTGTTCCGTCTCTGATCGGTCCATGGACCGATCAGGGAACCTCCTGATCGGTCTACGGACCGATCAGGCTTCTCTTCTCCCGAATTCTTTGCGCCTCCTGATCGTTGTCTGATCGGTCTCCAGACCGATCAGATAACCTACAGTAGGCTACTGGATGGTTACTGATCGGTCTGGTGACCGATCAGGCTATCCAGTGTATCACTGGATCGGTCTGCAGACCGATCCAAAACTTGGTTTTTGCCCAAACCAAGTCCCAAACCTTCCAAACCAATATCCGATCAACCTTGACCTATTGGTACATCATGCTTAGCATCCGGTCACTCCCTTGACCTGCTAAGACTCCCCACCAAGTGTCCGGTCAATCCCTTTGACCCACTTGGACTTTCTTCTTCGTGCCAAGTATCCGATCACTCCCTTGATCTACTTGGACTTCCCAACACCAGATGTTCGATCACCCTTGATCCATCTGGATTTTCCCTTGCCCGGCTCCACTCACCAGGACTTCCACACTGCCTAACATCCCAGTTAGGACTTTCTCACTGCCTGGCTTCACTCACCAGGACTTTCACACTGCCTAACATCCCAGTTAGGACTTTCTCACTGCCTGGCTTCACTCACCAGGACTTTCCAACTGCCTAACATCCCAGTTAGGACTTTCCCACTGCCTGGATTCACTCACCAGAACTTTCCACACTGCCTAACATCCCAGTTAGGACTTTCCCACTGCCTGGTATCACTCACCAGGACTTTCCACCTATCTAACATCCCAGTTAGGACTTTCCCTCGTGCCAAGCTCCCTGCTTGGACTTCTCCGTGCCAAGTCTCCATACTTGGACTTTCCGCGTGCCAAGCTACCTGCTTGGACTTTTCCCGTGCCAAGTTTCCGTACTTGGACTTTACCAGTGCCAAGTCTCCATACTTGGACTTTTCGCGTGTCAAGCTCCCTGCTTGGACTTTTCCCGAATCAGGTCAACTAGGTCAACCTTGACCTAAGGTTGCACCTACAATCTCCCAAACACCTATTCTTGTCAAACATCAAGAATATAACTCACTTCTCGTCAAACATCGTCAAACATCAAAACACAACTCGAGTCAGGTCAACTCGAGTCAGGTCAACCAGGTTAACCTTGACCTAAGGTTGCACCAACACGGAACAATTGGAGCAACGATTTCTAAATCAATTTTTCCCTATAAGAAGAACAATTCATATGAGGAATTGTATCACAAATTTTGCTCAACGGATGGAGAATTACTATTTGAAGCATGGGACATTTCCAAAGATTTATTAAGACAGTGTCCTCATTATGGTTTAGAAAGATAGCTGACAATGCACATATTCTACATGGGAATTTCTTTCTCAGATAAGTCTTTATATCTTGAGGTTATTTTATAAAAAAAATTAAATGAAGTATATACATTAATTAATCAAGTGACATTGAACCTCCAAGAATGGTCAAATGAAATTTTGAAGACACCTTCAAGAATCCCAGATATGCAAGCCATTAATGTAGTTGAGAAAGTCAAGCAAGATTTAGTACAATCACCCGAGTATATTGAAAATCATACTAAAAACATCAGCAAGTCACTAAACGAGGGGTTCGAACCATTGGAGACTAAGTTAGAGAGATTGACTTCAAAATGGTTTAAGCAAGACCCTCCTCCAAGTTTCGTCATAATCTAACTAATGGATTCAAGTCTAGCTACTGGTGCATAGGTTTCGTCATAATCTAACCCTTCAACTTGGCTGAACCCTTTGGCTACTAGTCTGACCTTATTTCTTACTATATCACCCTGATCATCCAATTTGTTCCTAAATACCCATTTGTTGTTAATTATGGACTTATCTATGGGTTTAGGTACAAGTTTTCAGACTTGGTTTCTATCAAATTGGGCTAACTCTTCCTGCATAGCAATGATCCAGTCCGGGTCAGGAAGAGTTTCTTCTATAGTCTTCGGCTCAATCTTGGAGATAAGGGCAATCTGACTCAGGTTTCGATAAGAATATCTAGTTCTAACTCCTAGGTTTGGGTCACCCAAAATCTGGTCAGGTGGGTGAGAAGTACTTATTCTTGTGGGTCTTATGCTTGGGTCAGCAATTGGTTCCTCTGATTTACTAGTGTTAGGTTGAATTTCATCATCTTCTGTAATTCTTAGGATAATATCAACATTTTTATTTATATTAGGTAGGTTATTCTCTTCATCAAAGATTACATTAGTTGTCTCTTCAACTTTTAGGGTATTTTGGTTATAGACTCTATAGGCCCTACTGGTTGAGGAGTACCCTAAGAATATTCCTTGGATTGATTTGGGTATAAATTTTCCTAAGTAATCTTTAGTGTTTAAAATATGAACTTTACATCCAAATACTTTTAAATAATTCAAGTTGGGAATTTTATTATAGTATACTTCATAAGGGGTTTTATTGTGTAATTTGTTAATCAGAATTCTATTTTGAATGTAGTTTGCTGTATTTATTGCTCCGACCCAGAATTGATGACTTAAGTTATACTCATTTAACATGGTTCTAGCGGACTCTTGTAGGGTTCTATTTTTCTGTTCCACTAGACCGTTCTGTTGGGGGGTTCTAAGGCATGAAAATTCATGTTTGTATCCATTGATTTTACAAAATTGGGTAAACCTATGATTTTCAAATTCACCCCCATGATCACTTCTTATTCTTTTAATTTTGGTATCTTTTTCATTTTCTGTTATCTTGCAAAAATTATTAAAAGTTTCAAAGGTTTCATCTTTTGTTTTTAGAAACGTTACCCAAGTGAACCTAGAGTAATCATCAATTATGAATAAGTAATACTGGTTCTTGCTTAGTGACTTGGCTCCATGTGAATCAAATAGATCTAAATGTAGGAGCTCAAGTAAGGAGTCAGTTCTATCTAGATTGGTTGACTTGTGGGTTGATTTGGTTTGTTTACCTTGTTGGCAAGCTTGGTAAATTGTATTCTCTAACTTCCTTAATTTGGGTAGTCCTCTAACTAAGCCATTTCAACTCTTTTTTGAAATGAGTTTGACATGCGTGTGACCCAGTCTTCTGTGCCATAGGTTGGTTTCCTCTTGTTGTGTCAAGAGATACTTTGTTGAGGATATGGGCAGGTCAATGGTGTAGATGTTATTTTTCCTAAGCCCTTTAAGTATAATTTCAGGGTTATGAATACTTTTAACTAAACACCTAGAATTATCAAAAGTAGCTAAGTAGCCACTATACTCAGTAAATTAAAGTTAAAATTTTCAACTAATAAAACGTTTTGAATAATGAAGTTGGAACTAAGTTCGATATTACCCTTTCCGATTACCTTAAGTTTACCGTCGTTGTCGAATGCAACTGATCCTAGGTTCTTGCATTTGAGCTTAGTGAACTTCATCCTATCTCCAGTCATATGTCTGGAGCATTCACTATCCAACATCCATTGATCCAGTTCCTACACATAAAGTATTTGAATTGGATTCTATTTGATGGATCAAAAGATAGTTTTATTGAATTAAGTTCTCTTTCCATCTCACCCAGTCTAGGTTAACACTTAGTTATGGGTGATTGTTAGATGGTTGAGTTTGTTTCAAGTTAAGGTAAGTGCCTTTTGAAAAATCATTAAGGTAAGTAATTTTCACAAATTTTATTTTAATTTAATTTATTTGAATTTAATATAATATAATTTTTAAATAAGTTCTTAACGTAATTCTTTAAATAAGATTTTAAAACATTTTAAATAAGTTCTTTTTAAAATATTTTGAATAATTTTTTAAAACATTTTAAAAAGTTTTTTTTTCATAAATTTTTAAAACATTTTAAATAAGTTTTTAAATAAATTTTTAAAATATTTTTAAAAAGTTTTTAAAACATTTTAAATATGTTTTTAAAACATTTTAAATACATTTTTAAAACATTTTAAATAAGTTTTTAAATAAGTTTTTAAAATATTTTAAATAAGTTTTAAAATAAATTTTAAGACATTTTTAAATAAGTTTTTAAAACATTTTAAATAAATTTTTAAATAAGCTTTTCAAACATTTTAAATAAGTTTTTAAATAAATTTTTAAAACATTTTAAATAAGTTTTTAAATTAAGTTTTTAAAACATTTTTAAATAAGATATTAAATAAATTTTTAAAACATTTTTAAATAAGTTTTTTAAATAAGTTTTTAGATACATTTTTAAATAAGTTTTTAAATAAATTTTAAAGCATTTCTAAATAAGTTTTTAAAACATTTTAAATAAGTTTTTAAATAAGTTTTTAAAACATTTTAAATAAGTTTTTAAAACATTTTAAATAAGTTTTTAAAT
This sequence comes from Zingiber officinale, assembly GCF_018446385.1. Lineage (NCBI taxonomy): Eukaryota > Viridiplantae > Streptophyta > Magnoliopsida > Zingiberales > Zingiberaceae > Zingiber > Zingiber officinale. Next base: position 38,544,542 of record NC_056005.1, on the reverse strand, counting down.
AAATTTTAAGACATTTTTAAATAAGTTTTTAAAAAATTTTAAATAAGTTTTTAAAACATTTTAAATAAGTTTTTAAATTAAGTTTTTAAATAAGTTTTTAAAACATTTTAACAAGTTTTTTGAATAAGTTTTTAAATAAGTTTAAAACATTTTTAAATAAGTTTTTAAATAAGTTTTTAAAACATTTTTAAATAAGTTTTTAAATAAGTTTTAAAACATTTTAAATAAGTTTTTAAAACATTTTAATTTATTTTATTAATTTTAGTTTATTTAATTTTATTTTAATAGATTTAATTTAATTTGATTTTAATTAATTTTGGTTTTATTTATTTTAATTTTAATTTAGTTTGATTTTAATTAATTTTAATTTTATTTTATTTATTTTTATTTTAATTTAGTTTGATTTTTATTAATTTTAATTTGATTTTATTTATTTTAATTTTAATTTAGTTTGATTTTAATTTGATTTTATTTTATCTAATTTGATTTTATTTTATTTTATTTTAATCCTTAGTCATCTTACCCAATCTAAATTTTTCAATCAAGGGATCCTATAAATTTGTGAGATGAATTAGGTTTAATTATAGGGTTTGGTTTAACTTTATATTAGATTCAGATTTAGCTTTGGATTCAACAAATAGACATTCTTCAGATAAACTTTTGGACTGTGGTGAGTCACTTGGACATCATTAAAGTAACCATACCTTCGAGGTTTTCCAAATAGTCCTATCCACTGAACTTAATACAAAACCTTGGTCTAATTGGTTAGGATCCATAAAGGGTAGCTTCGGTTAGTTCTACTTAGCCAAAATGCACTAGGTCGAAACCATATCTTCCTAGACATGCATAGACTAAACTTCCCTAACGTACTATCATCCAAAATTTCACCAGTACCATAGGTCAAGTTAAACTTGTTCCCTTTCTAATTAGTTCTAATTACCCTACCGGGTAGCTTGGTGTGGGTTACCCTGTCGGGTATGTTAGTTTTGGAGGTGCCAGCTATTCTGGAGCCTCCGCCTATATTATTGATAATTTCATATAAATAATAATTTCCTTTTTTAATTTATAGATTAGATTAAAAATACATTTAATTTAGTTATATTTTAATTTTATATATATATATATATATGTATATGTATATGTTTTTATTAATACAGTTTTTCTTTTGGCTCCTCCTGGATCATAGCCTCGATATGGTCCATCAAGGTAATGTACTTGATCCTTGGGAACCCAATATTGACCAAGTCCAACTTGATTGACCAAGTTGGACTTGGGTACCCATGCTTGGACTGTCTTACTATTTGGTCTGTTGACTAATGATAAATACGATCTATATTTCTTTTTAGGTTTGAATCCAATTCCGGATCTATTGTATACGGTCTTTTATTTCCCAAGAATCAGGTCAAGATTCTTGGAACCCAAAGTGAACCGTTCCAACGCGGTCTTCAAGTTCTTGACTTGAATTTTCATGTTGGAATTCTCTTCCTCAAACTTTTGGACTTGAGTCAAGGTTCTAATCTGAACGGATTCAGACAAGGATTTGGAGTTGGTCACTTCTTTAAGGGCTGATGTCTCTTTCAGAAGTGACTTGATCCGAATATTGGATTTTGCTAATTTACGTAACAAATAATTAACTAAATTATTTAAACGCGGAATACTTACAGTGGGGTCAGGCCATTCGGAAACGGATACAGATCCGTGGCTTCCTTCTGATTCACTCTCGCTCTCAGACATATTGATCTGGTCCCGAGCCATCAGTGCAAGGAAACTCATCTGATCGAGTTCGTCGTTGTCGCCTTCTGAGGAAGATTCTTCGAATGTTGCCTTCAAGACCTTTTTCCTTCTTTGTTTCTTTATCTCCTTTTGGTTGGGACAGTTGGCTTTGATGTGTCCCTTCTGGTTGCAGTCATAGCACGTCACTTCAAATTTTACCTTCGAGCTTGATTTGGCTTCTTTGGACTGGACCACCTTCTTGAGGTCCCTTTTGTTAAACCCTTCTTCTTCTTGTAGAGCTTCTTTACAAGGTTGACGAATTTAGCCGTTAGTTTGTCCTCTTCATCGTCTGAGTCAGGTTCTTCATTTGATTCTGGTTCGGTTTTACGCCTTGGTCTTGGTTCGCGTGTTCTGCTTGTACCTGCAACCAAAGCAATGCTCTTCTCGGTTGGTTGTACATTAGTCTGCTCATGTAATTCGAACTCAGAGAATAATTCATCTAACTTTATAGAAGATAAGTCCTCGGAGACTTTGTAGGCATCTACCATTGATGCCCACAATGTACTCCTCGGAAACGCGTTGAGAGCGTACTTTATTATATCCCTGTTCTCGACCCTTTGCCCGATCGCGTGGAGGGAGTTGAGAATGTCTTGAATACGTGCGTGGAGTTGACTTGCTGTCTCTCCTTCCTGCATTTTGAGATTATATAATTTATTAAACAACAAATATCTTTTTCTTACCTTGGTGTCGGAGGTGCCCTCGTGCAGTTCAATCAGCTTCTCCCACAGCTCTTTTGCGATTGAAAAAGGACCAACTCTATTGAGCTCTTCCTTGGTCAATCCACAATGGAGGGTGCAGGTTGCTCTGGCATTGGCTTCCACCTTCTTGATTAGAGTTGGTTCCTAGTTCTCGCAGGGTGTAGGCTTATCGTCTTCGTCGGTTGGCAGTTGAAACCTAGTCTTGACGATCATCCACATCTCGAACTAGAATTTTAGAAAATTCTCCATTCGTCCTTTCCAGTACACGAAATCTTCTCCGATGAAGAGCGGGGGACGAACGGTATTGTAAGCTTCTTGCTGGGCCATTTAATTAATATGCAAATACAAAATAGAATGAGATGTCCCAAGACTAGGTCTTGGATTAGTAGTGCGGAAAAAATTTAAAATAACGAGCTCGAGTGGTGTTGCACCAATTTTGAGCAAAAACCGATTCGTAAAAAGAATTAGAATGTAGCTATTAAGCTAATTCTAATTAACTCCGTAAAACTAAAAATAACCGCAACAAAAAAAATGCTTGATTGTTGGTTGCACCAAAACGAAGCGACCCCGCTCTGATACCAATTGTTGGATCGAGAAGCACTAGAGGGGGTGAATAGCGCTCGTGGCTATTTCGCGAGATGAAAACATGCAGCGAACTCTCTGTTCGCTGCATATTTTGTTATTGAAGGCGCCTTCAATCACACTAAATGCGCCTCCAACGCGGCGTTTAGGGCGCCTCGGACCCGGTCCGAGGCTCCTTAGTTGCTTTCGGCGGGAATTTTCCCGCCAACCTTGGAGGGCGCCTCTACAATAGCAGAGGCGCCTTCGTTCACTGTTTTTAGATTATTTAAAATGTTTTAAAAATTTATTTTAAAAAAAAACAAAACTTTCTGCTGGACTCAGGAGATTTACCTGATGTCAACACATCCTCCATATCGACTGGACTTTTGCTTGGCGCTCGATGCTTCCGGACTTTCTGCTAGACGGCCGCTCCCCGACCCGTCCAGTCTTCCACCTGGTTCATGATACCAGGACTTTCCACCTAGGGTTACCACCCCCTAGGATTTTTGCCTAAAGCTCTCGACTCGCCAAGACTTTCCGCATAGGGTTACCACCCCCTATGACCTAGGGTTACCACCCCCTAGGGTTTTCCATCTACCTAACCGCAGCTAGGACTTTTGCCTAAGTACACTTAGGACTTTCCTGTAAACTTATTCAAACTGTTAGATCACAAACTAACTTAACTTTGAACCCTTTGCCATTATCAAAACACGAGTTCGATCGTCGGATGCTTCCAGCACCAACAGCTTCCAAGCCTTGGTTATATAGGTCGCGGGTTGGAAACCCCGCCTACCAGTCGACTGCCAAAACATGCAGTCGACTACCCTCTGTGAAAATTCGACCGTTACATCCCAACGACTCGATACTAGTCGACTGCTAAAACTAGCAGTCGACTGCTCCACACTGGCTGAGCGAACAGAAGCATTCTTTTCGCTCTCAGTCGATTGCACCAGTCAACTACACCAGTCGGCTGATAAAACATGCAGTCGACTAGTACCGAGTACATTCTCTCACCGCACTCGGACCCTCACCCTTACGACTCATTTGACGCTTCCTTCGCAGCCTTGACCTTTTGCCTTCAAGCCTACTTCCTCTTTGGCTCTCGTCCCTCGGATGCATACAAGCCCGCGGCTCGTCCCCAATGTCATCCTTCGCGTATGCCTCGAAGTCGCTTCCCTCGGCCCTTGCCCTTGCTACCTTGTCCACGGTCCCTCGGATGCTCCATCCTTCACCGGACCCGAAGCCGTCAACCTGAGTCACATGTGTATCCTGCAGTCCTGCACAACTCAAGTACACATATCACATACAAGGGTGAACCTAACTTAAACCCTTTGCCCAAACACCAAAACACATGGTCCCATGAACCATTGGGATTACTCCAACAATCTCCCCCTTTTTAGTATTTGGCAATACGTTTAAGTTAGGGAAAACATAATAGCAAAACAATATGCTAAAAACAATGGACTTACGTTGCCAAGGCTACACACTTGGACTTACACCGCCGAATGGACTTACGATGCCAAGGCTACACACTTGGACTTACAACGCCGAATCAATGCACCATGGATTGGAACCTATCCCAAGGCTCCCCCTATACCTAAGCTCCTCATTGAGCTAGGATTTTTACCACAGGGCTTTTTAAGAACCTATCCCAAGGCTCCCCCTACGCAAAGGCATTTTCAGATTTTCCCAACTAAACCTTACTTCTCCCCCTTTGCCTCACATCCAAAAAGTTATCCAACAATATCTCAATTGTCGAAAACTTGTCATCCAAATTGACTCTAAACTCATGTATTCATCCTCCATGGATCTCATACCTCAACGAGTTGACCCGGTCACAAACCAATGCTGAAAACAATTTCAGACTAGTATCAGTCGATTGGCCTCATCAAAACAACACATAGAACCATTCTATGCTCGATTTTCACTGTTACCAGTCGACTAGTAACTGTACCAGTCGACTGGCACCCCTTTTCAACCCTTTTCAGCACTTTTGATCCAATTTCAAAAATGCACCATTAAATCCACAAACCTCCAAAATTCCCCAAATTTTGTGGAGAGGTATGTCTTACCCATGTCTACTTGGAAAAAATACATTCAAAAATGTATCTATCACCAATCCCAAGATTGACACAAAACTCAAAACTAGCTAAATGATTCAATTGAACCTTGACCTAAAGTCTTAGTTGTGGCTTCCTCTTGATGTATTTGCCCATACTAACCCACAATGCATCTCTAGCATTGGTTTATATGGCATTTATACATCTAAAATCAAATATCATGTTATATGGCCTCAATGTCATATTTCTTGCATGAAACACAACCCATGTGTGCCAAATCGCTAGGTTTGAGACTCTAGTCCGTCTCCAAACCACTTGGCACATTCCATGGCTCCTCTAGACTTCCAAGTACAACCCACCTGAGATCCATTGGCCATGGGTCCCAAATTGACTCTTAGAGCTCCCCCTAAAGCTCTTAACCTTAGTCACCTCCCTAGGTGACTCATCTACAGTGACTAGGCCATATCGGTGCACCTCTGGTGACACTTGGCCTACAAACCTAACCTTCTTAACCTTGGACACCTTGTCCTTGGTTAATTTAACCTTACCATTAAATGACTTTCCCTTGCTATTTATTGGTTTCTCCTTGCTATAGTCATATGCAACCCTAGCATAAGACTTTCCCTTAGCATTGAAAACCCTAGATCGGTATCCTAGACCCGATCTATCATTGTTGGGTCTTTGACTACCCAACACCATACCTAAACCCTTAGATCCAACATTGAATCTTTCTAGGGTTTTCTCCAACTTATCAAGCTTTGCCTTCAAAGCTTGATTTTCCCTTTCTAGATTCCTAAACCTAGAGTCAACATGTCCACCATGGACATTCCTAGACCTACCCATTTTTCTAGGCATATGTCTCCCCTTCTTGGGATTAATGCCTTGGGTCTCCTTAGGTCTACCATTTCTAGAGTTATCATGAATGGTTCTCCTAGGGTTATGATCCACATTTACCCTACTCCTATCATGATATTTAAAACCGAAGTTATGCATGGGTAAATAATAACAATTATTTCTAGCATGCATGGAGGAGTTTAAATTTGAATTAAACTTCAAGTTAGGATATACCTCCCTTACCCTTGAAGCTCCCCCTTGATTTGAGCTCCTCTTCTTCTTCTCCCACTTCTTTAAATGCGCCAACTTCTTGATTTCTTTCTTCTTTGGGCATTTGGTGTGGTAGCGTCCCATTTCTCCACACATGAAGCATCTAATATGCTTCTTCTCCTTCTTCTTCCTACAACTCAAATTAGATTCTAAAGAAATTTAATTGAGTTTAGGAGATACCTTCTTCATACCCATTGGACATCTACTCTTGTAGTGTCCCTTTTCATTGCACCCAAAGCACACAATGTGGTCCTTTGAGTTTGCTTCGGTGGAGGTGCTCACTAGGTTGACCTCTTCCAAGATTTCTTCTTCATTCGTCTTGGACTTTTCTTCAACCCTTAAGGATGTAGATGCTATATCTTCCTCATCCACACTTGTGGATGGCCTTTCTTCATCCTTCTCCTCCTGAACTTGAACCATTAAGCCCATCTCCTTGGGCTCTTCTTCTTCTTGTGTAGGCATAGGTTATTCCCATTGAACCTTCTTTATCTTGCTTCACAAATCGTGGGTGTTCTTGTATTTACCTACATGGCTTATCATGTCATTAGGCAAAATATCAATCAAAATAGATATTACCTTATCATTTTCCTTTGATCGTGAGGTTTATTCTTCTATCCAATGAGGCGGTCGGAGTTTCTTCCCTTTCTTGTCCTTCGAGACTTCAAATAGCTCTTTGACCATCATCATGGTGTCCCAATCCGTGTCGAAAAAGACCTCCATCTTCATCATCCAATATGTGATGTCCCATAGGCCTCCTCCTTCAAACTTTGGCGGGACAATCAACTCAGCCATCTTTTGCTTCCTTGGCGGTTAGTCCAATGGAGAGTGTCCTCACTCTGATACCACTTGTAAGTGATCGGTGGCCGGCTTGAAGGGAGGTTGGATAGACGGTGCCCCCAAATCGATTGCTTCCTACACTATGTTAGCTTACGCAGCGGAATAATACAAATAAAACAAACAAGTTAAAGACTAAAGGAAAGAACAAGAAAGCAAACTGCTAACATGCTCGTTTACATGGTTCGAAGATAACTTGCTCCTACTCCACGGCGTGTCCGTAAGGTGGAGGATCCCTCAATCCGTCGGTGGATTAATCCCCGGTAAACTCCGGCTAGCTCAACCTCCTGGTGGGTGGAGAAACCTCACCACAAACTCACCAAGACCTCTTGGACACAAGGGAAACCTTTGAGCACTGGTAGACTACTAATTAGACTTTAACCAAGTCTAATTTCGTCAGAGATAACCAAGCTTCCGAGCCTTGGTTATATAGGTCGCGGGTTGGAAACCCTGCCTACTAGTCGACTGCCAAAACATGCAGTCGACTACCCTTTGTGAAAATTCGACCGTTACATCCCAACGGCTCGATACCAGTCAACTGCTAAAACTAGCAGTCGACTGCTCCACACTGGCTGAACGAACAGAAGCATTCTGTTCGCTCCTAGTCGACTGCACCAGTCGACTACACCAGTCGACTGATGAAACATGCAGTCGACTAGTACCGAGTACATTCTCTCACAGCACTCGGACTCTCACCCTTACGACTCATTTGACGCTTCCTTCACAGCCTTGACCTTTTGCCTTCAAGCCTACTTCCTATTTGGCTCTCGTCCCTCGAATGCATACAAGCCCCTGGCTCGTCCCCAATGTCATCCTTCGCGTATGCCTCGAAGTCGCTTCCGTTGGCCCTTGTCCTTGCTGCCTTGTCCACGGTCCCTCGGATGTTCCATCCTTCACCGGACCCGAAGTCATCAACCTGAGTCACATGTGTATCCTGCAGTCCTGCACAACTCAAGTACACATATCAAATACAAGGGTGAACCTAACTTAAACCCTTTGCCCAAACACCAAAACACATGGTCCCACGGACCATTGGGATTACTCCAACATTATGTACCGCCCATCCCCTTTACACATAGGTTAGTGCAAACCAAGAAATGTAATGAATCATTCAAAAGTTTTATTTTTTTTACTTCATTCACTACTTTATTAGCCTCTTTCTTGGCTATTGTATATTTTTAAGTTTTTATCAGTCTTACAAATATATAATTCCTTATAAGTTGTTCATTTTTCTTCACTTTCTCTTATAGTTTATCATTCTACTACTAAGATTTCTTACTTAGTGATGCATATTCATTTGATTCACCGAGTACACTTTTAGCTACTACTTTCAACTTTGATATCATCTTATCCCATGTCATATTAGAGTCACCATATATTTCACCTAATACTTGCACTTCTACCTTTTCCTTAAATATAATTTGTTTCTCATCCTTTAAATTCAACCACTTAATTCTAAGAGTCGTATATATTTTCCTTCTTATTAATATTATACTTGAGGTGTATAGCCAACACTACTAACCTATGTTAGGTGCTTTCTCCAGGGATAATCTTTCGATCTTTATAAATATTTCTATCATTCTTCCTAATGATAAGAAAGTCATTTTATGATTTATTATTTCCACTTTTGAACGTGACTAAGTGTTCTTCTCTTTTCTTAAAAAATGTATTAGCTAATATAAGGTCATATGCTATCATAAAATCTAATATAGTTTTCTCTTCTTCATTTCTCGTTCCAAAATCATAACCCTCATGTACCCTCTCATATTTCTCATTTTTCACTCTTATATGCCCATTTAGATCACCTCTTATTAAAATCATTTCATTTAATAGAATATTTTGTAATACTTCATCTAAGTCATCCCAAAACTTGGATTTGGTAACTTCATCTAATCCTACGTGTGATGCATATACGCTAATTATGTTCATAGTTTTTGTTACCACTATTATCTTAAGGGTTATAATTCTATCTCATTTTCTAACTACTCCTACAACTTCATCCTTCAATGAACTATCTACAACAATACTGACTCAATTTTTTTACTTTACTCTTTCCTGTGTACCATAACTTAAAATCTGAGTTCTCTATCATTTTTACCTTCTAGCCTGCCCATTTTCTCTCTTGTACACACAAAATACTAATTCTTCTTCTAATCATCGTATCTACTACATTCATTGATTTACTAGTGAGGGTTTCTATGTTCCATGTTCCAAATATTAGACTATTAGTTTTCCTATCATATTTGTTCTTATCCAACCTATGGTGTGAGAAATCGTGTCTATTTAATACTACACCCAAGTTCTCATGGAGATGTAGCGGTCCTTACCGATATGTTACAATCATACCCTACAATACGAACTCTTACATATTTAACATTACACCCAAATTCTAGAAATGTAGCGGTCCTTGCCAAGACGTTACAGTCAGACTCTATAACGCGTTCCTTCCGGGAACATCCTAGCATTATCATAATAGTTTAATGGATTCATTCATTGAATATTTATTATAATTTTAACACTGGTTAGCAACCTAACGTAACCCTCCTCCTTTATCTGGGCTTGGGAATGACCATGAACGGTTCAACATGGGTGGAGTTAAAAAGCGTGTCAACAAGTAGGTCAAAAAGTGTGTCAAACCGTATCAAATCCCTATATAAAATATGCACATCAATAGATATCTTTATGCTTTTGGGTCCCTTTTAAATAATAATAACAACTAAGTTGTATTCCACTAAATATAGTCAATTGTATATATCCTTCTATGTCATTAAACTCTATCCCCTATTTAAATAAACTTTATCTTATTTTATCATTGTTAATCAAGTCTTCTTTTGTCCTTTTTTTCTTGTTTAATATTCATATTTGTTATAGTTTCACATCGCCTAACTAAAGTATTTATTGGTCTTCTAAGTATATGTTTGTGCTATCTTAAATGTATCTCTTAGAGTTTTTTCTTGATAATTACAATCCTGACTTTCTAATATTCTTATTTTTATCGCATCTATTCTCGTATGTTCACACATCCACCTTAACATCTTTATCTCTATGACTTTTATTTTATGCTTATGTGCTCCAGTCATAATCGAACATTCAACTCTAAATAACATACTATTATTTTATAGAACTTCTCTTTAAATTTTAAAAATACTTTATAATCACAAAGAACATTTGGCGTTCTCCATTTCAATCATTATTCTTGTACTCTATATAAAAAAATCTCTCAACGATTTCATCATTTTTAGTTACAGATAACTCACGCGTCATTTTTTATCTTAACAATTATATCTAATATTATTAAATTTAAATTTTATATATTTTATCTTTACTTTATTAAGTATAAAATCTTTCACTTATAGTATTTTTTTGTCAAGATTCAAGTCTAGAATTTATTTCTTTATATAGTTTATCTACTAAAATAATATCATCTAATAAGAAATATCTAAATTTTGAATTTTAGTGAGCTTCCAATACCTTGAAACTCTTAAGAAGAAAGAAAAGGAGAAGAAACTAATAGAAGAGATTAATATTTGAGATTTAATTGAGTTAATCAAGAGGAGTGATCGATGTACAATTTACAGTGAAGAAGTGTTGCTACAACAAATTAAAAAGTTCAAATAAAATAGATGTGAAATTTTGAAAAATAACCCTTGAGATTGCATAATGTCATTTGGCGTTGTGCCATTTGATTAGCCCACACGAAGTGGGAGTTGAGATAATGATCATGGTTGTTCAACTTCACACAAGTTGTCATTCTAACAAGCGATTATTTGTTGTTCCAGACCACAAATTGCACCAAACAAACGATTGATCATAATTTAGTCATGCATTTGATAGACTATTTTTATTGATTCTATAGTCACTCAATCACTGGACTAAATTATTATTATTATTATTATTATTATTATTATTATTATTATTATTATTATTATTATATATTTAATAATTGAGTTTTTATGTGTATCCTAATTAAATTCAACATTAATAAATCTTTGTCTGAACCAATGTAGAATTTAACGATTCTAATTTTCTCAGCCATATTGTATTGTATTATAAAAATTCTCTACATATTTTTTTATTGGTCTCACAATAATTAACATTTACACCTTAATTAATATTCATGTATTCATATTCTCATTGGATGTCTTGCTTTTCCCATATAAAGTATCACTATGTTATGATAAAATACCTCTCATGATTTACTTATTTGTATCTAGGCAAGGAGTCGGCAACACATGGATTATCTTGGATGAGTGTTATCACCTTTTGCTTCAATGTATTCATATTCTTTTTTTGTTTATCCAAGTAATTGAGCGTTCAGTTCAATTAGGAGGTAGTAACGTTGGATAGGATAACGATTATCTTACGGACTAACAAGAATGAGGAATTGAGGAGAAGACAGGAAGAAAACTTGAAAAACATAAAGAAAAACTTGTCATTTACCAAAAGAAAAAGAAAATTTTGTTAATAATAGAGGATGACTCATCAAACAGCTAAACATGTGTTTATATAGACTTTAGGCCTAAAACTTAAAAATGAAATAAATTCTAATATATAGACCTCAATTTTTATCTTGTAAAGAAAGGAATGAAATCCTTGTGTAAACTTAAAATTTATAACAAAAATAAATTATCAAAATAAGATGCTTATATAAACAATCTCTATCCCATAAATATTAGAAATACCAAAAATACCCTAAATATCATAAAAATAGATATTACTAAAAATAGTAAAGAATATATTTAGAGACTCTGAAAAGGACCTAAACAACATTTTTGTGTCCGAAACTTAACAATTACATGTTCCTAGAAATAAACTTGAATATTTAAATTCTGCACGTATGAACATTGATAGAGCTTAATTCCAAATCTTAAGTCAAAAGTTATAATATTATAAAGTTCAAGAGGTCATATTGGGCTGGCCCTGCTTCAAGTAAACAGTCCAACTCCACAAAATCATCCTTATCTATTACCACCGTAGCATCCCTATGAGGCTCATGTATTCATATTCATAACCCATAATTATGTATGAACTTGTGCCATCATCTAACCAAAGTAAACTAAATTAATATATATGATTACTTATTTATTTGAGAAATTAATTTACATCAATCTACTTATGAAAAATTACTAAACTAAATAAATAAATATGATTAATTACTTATTTTTCGAGATATTAATTTACATCAATCTACTTATGAAATAGTTTGTCCATGCCCTTATTTGATTAATTGATTATGAAAACTATTTTTCAACAAGTAATCCATGGTAAGCCATCTTGACTTAAATGCAAAACAAGCCCATATACACAAACATAAAAAAGATTGTCGAGAAATAATAGTATCAAATCTTCTTGTTTGAAATCTACAATCATATTTGTACTTGGTGCAATGGATACAAAGATGAGCACAACGATAAGACCAATCACTGTGAGGGCACAGAATCAATAGGAAGAAAAAGAAGGCAATTGTGATGATAATGCTACACAAATCTTCTAGCCAACCTGCTAACTTTGAGGTTCCTTACCTTACCTCAACAGAGCATATTGGACATGCCTGCAATATAAAAGAATTAATCAGTAATAAATGGACAGGGCTTACCAGCATAACCAAGACTGTAAGATCTGGCATGCATACAAACCTTGTTTATGCTAAGCCATCTAGATACACACACAGGATGGTATACATGCTTGCATGGAAGAATCATTTGACGATCTCCTCTCTTGTATTCCATCTGGCAAACCACGCATCTGAAAGAAGAAATGTTCATAACTCGCACAAGCAAGACTCTTCAGCTTTTATGTTATGTATATTGCTTGTATCAAGGAAGATGCTCATTGTTTCCGTTGGTGGTTAATTATGACGTTTGCAAGTGGTGCCATTTTACTAGAGAGGAAAAAAATGTTGTAATTGGGACATGCCATAAATATGAATAGTCATAGTCCTAGAATATTAGGCTCTTACTAGTAAGCACAAAGTTGAACAAAAGTCAAGTTTATTATCATAGAATATCAACCTGACTAGTTGTTGTCATTCCCTCACTTCTGCACATGATACTCCTATCATTGCCTGTGTAGTTTGTGTGTTGTATTTATTTGAGGCAATAATAATATAATTCAGTTAATAATAACACAGATGAACTAGTAAGTTTATAAAGACAGAAAACAACAGTTTAACATTCTATCATTTGATGAAAAAGAAGGTTAACAGTTCCTACAATCAATCTCTGAATATTGAATACCTTTAAGTCACATGCGTATTATAGCCATTGTTATTGATTTCTATAAAGTTGATCATCAATAACCTTCAGCAAAACAATTTCTTCCATCCTTCATTTGTGCTCGTCATTCAAAATATAATAAACTCAACCTAAAATTCTCAATCTCTAAGGCTCCTTTTATTTTTTAGAAAATAGATTATGAGTCAACACTTTTTGAAAATTTATTTAAGCAAAATAGATTATTTTATACAGTTTGGTCCTTAGATGTGGTACCAAAATGCATTAATTTTTTTTTATTTTGTGTTTAACACACAAAAACAAAAACAAAAACAAAAAAATCCTCTTCTCTAGGATCGGTCAAGTGGGCTGAATAGGCAGTCCAAGCCCCTAATCTATTATGCTATAATCTACTTGAATCAACTAGTCAACTAAATTGTTTAGTCGTTCGAAGTGACCGCTTAACCCACTCAAGCTAATCAGCTAGTCCTATCTGCTCGGACTGACCCTATTTGCTCACTTAAACAACCTAGTTTGTCCGACTCAATGAGTCAATTTAGATTCTTCAACCCTCTTAGACTGAGCAAACTATCTAGCCCATCCAAGCTCAACCAACCCGTCAATTCGACCATCTTGGGCAGACCATCCAACCCGTTGTCTCGACCAAACCACTTTAATGCTCAACCCAACTAAACCATCCACATCGTTTATCCAACCTAATTTGATTGCTCGGCCTATTCGATTGTACCAATTGTCCTACTGCTAACTTGGCTAACTTGCCTAGGCTGACCAACTCCTAATAGAGATCAATTGACCGACCGTTAATTTGATTGGACCACTCATCTTATTAAACTCCACTAGATCTCCCAACTCAACTTATCAAACTAGATTATCAGACTTGGCCAGCCCAATTGGCTAAGTCATACAATTAAATCTACTAGCCTATCTGACCTTCCCAACCTACTCAATGCACCTAAATCATCAAACCCCCTTGACTTACTTGGCCAAAAGCAATCAAATAGTTCGATGTGATTAAACCTCCCAACTTGATTGGCCTACTTGGCTTAGTTGACTTGTTTGGATTCTGTCTATCTAGATGAGGCAAAGGGTGGAGGAGGGTTTACTAATTTAGTGAAGAGCTTGTAGATAAATAAAAAATGGCTTCTGCACTTTTTAAAAAGAAGTCATTTTTTTCCAAAAAAAAAAAGAAGTTTTAATTTTGCATTAACCAAAAGGAAATGTTTTGTTGACTATTTGATTTCTATTGCATCAAATAGTGAACCAGAAAACAAATTGAGCCTAAATTTAGATTGGAAAACTATCATAGAAGCTACCACTAAACCCATAACGATTATGAATGACAATTATTCTTCAAGCTAGGCAGAGTTCATGTTTGATAACAAAAAAACTTAAGGATGAGTTTTTACCTCTCACGTTGAGTTTTCTTCCTGGCAAAGAAACTACATTTGTACTTTGTGATAGGAAGTGAAGCAATCCGTTCTTGTGTAAGACCTCGGTTTTGTGTTCCAACTGTCTCACCCAACTCGAGTAATTCCTATATACAAAACACAAGCAAGTTAAGTTTACCATACTAATAAACTAAAATATAATGATCATTGGCCAAAAGAACATGCAAGGTTAGGTGGTAAAAATTTAAATTTGTACTTGGTTCCAAGTTCTTTGGCGACAACTTTAGGTGGTTATCAAATTAAGCATAAGGTGTTGAATACCTAGAATGAGGCTATGCACCACAATCACCCAATATGTATACTGAAATTTATATAGGCCAGAAAACAAACCTCGTAAGTCATACTATCAGGATCAACATGGTCTTCCCATATGACCTACAACCAAAAAGAAGTACGTGAATCAAATAAATGAAGGATATAGTCCATTTTAATGTCCAAAGAAAACATCCGATAATAATTATGTGAACATTAGATTTAAAGCAGGAAACAAAAATCAATGAACTAACAGAAAGAGATCTTAGTTAGTGAAACTCTACAAACACACAGTGCATGTATTTCGAACATTAGCAAGGCTAACAGATTATAAAAAGTTCATGACCACCTTCACTTACAAGCTAATTAACTTGCATGTTTGTTAAGAACTAAATTGTTGGTATACATTGAGTTGAGAAGGAGGATATTATATTGCATATTTATTGTAAAAGGGCTAATTGCATGTATATTTGTGACCCAATATATAAAATTCTAAATATAGAGTATCAATGGAGAATTAAATTCACTACACCAATAACTCTATTAACCTAATGGCACTCATTTTCAAGTGAAAGTATAAATATTATTTATATCTAGTTTGTTATATAAATTAGAAAAAGTAGTAAACATAAAAAAAAAAAAAAAAAAAAATAGCACCCCAATCAAAACCATGACTATGAATTTGAGAAAACATAACCAACTCCAAGCAAAGCTTTGGAACTTGCTTATGGAGCATGCAATTAAGGATCCCTTCGATCTTAGATAACACAACCAATAACATCTTTAACTCAAATAAGCACACCAATAACAAGAAGATAGAGAGAACAAATGGAGTGAAATGAAAATAAAGAGAGATCTCAAGTTCTAATCTCTCGAGTAGACTTCTCCTAAAAGAGGCGCATACAACCACATGCAATAGATCAAGAAAATCACTTGAGGATCTTGGTTGAAAAATGAATCCTTTGTTGGAAATAGCAAACTGATTAAGTTATTTTCTCTTTTCAAAGCTTCACCGGAGATGGATCATGATGTGCTAAAAGAAGAAAGGGAGCAAGAACTCCCTTCACGACTTGGCAAAAAGAAGAGTATTAAGGATGATAACGAATTCATCTTTTTGCATGCAGTATGAAACCAAAAGAAGGTTCTGTAGGGAGAATGACAACCTCAAAAATCTAGAAAATCTTTCTAACTTTGTTGGCATGTTACTTGAAATCACTGTAATTGCTTTTTCAGGATTCTTCTCTCTTCCATATCTCTAGTATGATGGAGTCTCAAGAACTCCATCCATTTTTTTCACCAAACTTATCCTCCATTAAAAGACCACAAAAGTCATATTCCAATGGGTTACTGGGCAAGCGACTTTAATATATACAACTTGGGATAGAGATGGTGAACTCAGCCAAGAGCAGGCAAGGAAAAATGTAAATAACATTCTTGAATTTGGTTGACGATTTGCCTCAGCACTGCAGTCACATCCATCTGCCACTTCTTCGGTCATTGCCACCATGGCCATCACTGTTCTTTTCTTGGGATCTTCCCTTTGAGAGCATAAAGATGTCACTGCAGTAATCGACGCACTGCAGATTAGGCAAAGAAGAAAACCTTTGCTGTATCAGCAGTTCATGATTAGGAATAAGGAGGAGAAACAATGAGATACACTGATTTGACCTTAGCATGCTACTGACACTCACTTGAGACTGCCACAGCTTCTATGTGCAATTGGATGTTGTTGCCTACTTTGTGAGTGTGTGACCTGCAAATGCTCGCCCTCCACAACTTGTGGAACATTTGTGCCTCCTCACCCCAATGTAGAAGCTATCATGAGCTCTCGTACTCCCATTTCTTCATCTGATAAATCCAATTTCCTTATCCAATTCCTCCTGTCTACTCTCCTGATCCAGCATATCTTCCACCTGCCAACAACCTGCTTCCTTTTTCTCAATCTGACATGTCTTCCACCTACAGACAACCAGTAGCTACTTCTAATCAACGTCACTCTTCCTGGCCCTGTTAATTGCAGGTCATCAAGAAAGAGCAAGGGATGTAAAGTCCATGGGTATTGATCTCATCGTTGGTGGATCAGATTTCAGAGCAAGAAAGAGCCAAACGGCTTTTGTTTCTGATGGCAAAACCAACACCCCCATCCTCCTCAGGAACTCTTCTCTACACAAGAACATGCCACAATTCCAACATGCCACACTTCAAACACCAGCTCTGACAAGCATCTGCTGCTACTTCCCTCAGCTAACGTGAGCCTTACAACCAACTTCTCTACTGTCAGATTTTAGGATCTGTTATGTGGTTCATATTTACAAACAATATCCATATTCCAACGGATTTCTTTCCATAGATTTCTCTAATGTCTTCTTACAAAATCCATTAATATCATAGGAATATCAGAGTTGTGGCAGCAGATGCCAGCAATGTCACAGTAATCTCCTGCAAGCATAGAACACATTTATGTGACTTTGATGCACTCAACTCCCATGGTAGACTCCAGATCTCATAGCAATCTCTAATGGGCAAAGAACAACTTCTATTGACTTCAATGCACTTGGCTCCCTCTGTAAATTTCAGATCCCATTTCTCCTCGTAAATTAGCCTCTGATATCCTACCCTCTATTGAACCTTTGTTTGTCCTTCCTTCCTATGCTACTCTTATGTTCATATGTTGCAGATGAATCATCTCGACCTCATCAAGTGATTTCCTTTTTTCTCACTCTATCTCATACTAATGATGTACTGCAGGGAGAAGCTCACTTGAGAGATTTCTCACCTAGGATCTGATCCTATTTGATTGTATTTGCAGCCATATATATATCGCCAAAAATCTAATGGAGATTTGAATAGAAAAAATATCTTGTTTTCATATTGCTAAAGTCAAACAGAGGGTTGACTTGGCTGTCTATCTGTCTACCTACTAAGGTATATATATCTTTCACCCAAGACCCTTGAGTGTTTTCCTTTTCCTTAATTATTATGTTCTAATATAATTGGCATTTAGAGAGAAGTCCATGCGAGAAATCAATTCCATATATCTCTCTTCATCTTTTTTTTTTCCCTTTCATCTCTCTATTTATCAATATGTTGATTTGCAATAGAGGAGATAGTTGTTTGTTGGTCGAGGATGAATGGGTCATCATTTGCATGCTCCATCAACTATCTTCAGAACATTGCTGAAATAATTCAAAGGGATCATTGCTTTTGCGCTTTATAACTCCTTAAGTAATATGTTTCTGTTTTGTTATGTCTAGTCTATAATTGAGTATTTTCTAGTTTATATAACAAGCTCAACATAGATAGTATCTACTCCAGCATGAGGGAGGTGTCAAATAAAATAAAATATATAACCTAGTAAGGAACAGAGTCTTATATGTCTATGTTTTAGGTAAAATTAGTTATTAGATAGACTAGTCATATTTAAGGACTAAATGCATGACATGTAATTCTATTTCAACGCAATACTATGCAATACACATTTCTTCTTGCTCCTAAATTCTACATCCAGGAATTTTAGAATCTTCTTAAAAGTTGTGCAATGAAATGAAAAATAGGTTATATTGTGCTGAAAAGAAGAGTAACTAGACTGCTAATTATGTTTTCAATGGTCATTTTTAACTAGGTTCAAGTTTTGCATAGTGTGGCCAGTAAAATTCCATACCTGAGAACTATTAGCATTTTGCTGTACTTGAATGCCTGCAAAGGAACAAATACATCTGACTTCAATAAACCATAAAACCAAAGTGAGGAGAGAACTAACGTAATCAGTCAAATTATAAAAAAACAAACTTCCTAGAAGCTCTCATTTAAACATGGCCTACTTCCATAACCTTAATAGTTTGATTATCCTAGAAGCATAAGATTCTAAGAAATTAACAAGATAATATTTCTTGTCTAATAACCATTCTGAAGATGCAGTAATTTATACTCACAAAAAAATAATTGCCGCCAATGTAACCATTGAGTAGAAATATGTTATCTTCCAAAAAGTTTGTAGACACAATAGAATGACAAAACTTTCGGAATAAATTAACTGTGGTGATAAACCAAAGGATCCTTGATAATTTTAAGCCAAATTGTTTATCACCCATTTTGACTATTTCAACAAATATTATACTTTGCATTAAGAGGAAATTACTCACACTCCTCGGCACCATGATTTTGACTTTCATGAGCATATTCATTGTGTTGTGTTTGTTGTGAGTCAAAATTGTTCACAACTAGAGGGTTGTCCCATTCTCTCCTTTCACCTGATCTTTGGGCATAATCAGCAACCTCAAAGTGCCCAAAATCATAATATGAATCAATGGAAGAGCCAGGAAATCCATATTTATATGCATTTGTGTACATCATTGACCAGTATGTGTTTCCCTACAATGTTACGACAAACAGAAGTTGTGTTAGTCTCAACTATTTGCAATGGGCCATACAAATCTTATCCTACCATTGCACTCAATGTTATATCATTAGTAAATTTGAGCCTTTTAAATTACTTTTAATTATGTTAATCATAACTAAACTTCCTTAACAATCATGCATATTAGTGGTATTTCAATTTCTAGGAACAATGACGAACAAAAAGCACAATTGAAACAAATAAAACAGTAGTAGTTTTATGCTCAATCTAACCAAATCTTTTGATGTCCTCTTCATGAAGGACCAAAAAAGAGTGTCCACCTTGCTTGGAAATCAAGCAATCAAGGATAATGCATCAAAAGGTGTCAAAGGTCTTGATGGAGGTTTCTCTTTACATAAAAATAAAGTCAAAGGAATAGTGACTAGTGAATGAAAAAGCCTCAGCACGCTGGTCTGTAACATAGACTCAGTGAACTTCATCATTAGTTGGTCAAAAGGATGTCCATATTTCACCAAACATAAGCAAACGTCGATTAAAACATTGGAGGGGATAGAAGTGTCCCCAAGGGATGCCCAGTTGGCTAGAAGGTGGGACTTACTATAATTGGGCAAGGGATCAATTCCCGGCAGGCGCATGCACTCAGGAAAAAAAAATACCTCCCACCCCCTAGTCAACTTGGTGGTCGGCTATAAGTTGACCCCGTGATTTACCACCCTTCACATAACCTGGGGACGGACTGTGAGGGGTGTCTGAGGTGAGCGTAATCACCTTTTGCTACAATTAAATGGGATAGAAATATATAGCAATGTTCGAGCTACCTGGTCATGCAAAGTTTCTGAAAGGGCAGCATCAGCCTGAGCATATGTAAGGCCCTCAAACAAATCCATAAAGCTTTCAGTGACAGTGTAAGGAAATCCAGTATTTATATAATGAACATCCATCTGTGTAGTATTAATACTCATTTCTCTCACAGCTAATCCTAAAAAGGAAGAAAAATCATTAATATTAGCCACGTAGACATTCAAACGAAAGAGATTCACAATACAGAATATGACAGGAATAATTACAAAAGAAAAGGTATGAATAAAAGCAACAGGAAAATGAAGAATACTTAAAGAACGGCACCAACGCAATCAAAACCAACTGCTCACTTACCACAATAGAAAACAACTATTGTTAATAAAGTCAGAAAGCAGAAAATGCTAAATTCCACCACGAATTCTACTAGATGTGAACCCCCAATGAATTGCCTCAAAGGAAAAAAAAAAAAGACAAGTTGATAAAACTCCATAATCAAGCATCCATATTCTGATTTGTGACAATGACTGTAATATTTGTCCGTCTTGTCGATATGGAACACTACATGAACAAATCAATGAGATTATTTTTGCATTTTGAAGGTGCTTTTGGATAATAAAACAAACCTTTTCTTCGGTATCTTGTATTAGTTTGTGGAAATAAAACGTCTTTGAGGCCTTGAGGGAAGAAGCCAAATATCCAGCTAAGAATCTCGCCTGTAAATTAGATAAGTGCTCAATAGTAGCGAAAGTAGATCACCTACGTCGGTCACCAGACAAAAGACACCCCATCCTACAACTGGATGAATTCATTTCGACTGCCTACGGTCATTGTTCTACAAACGGAAAGCAAAAACGACACGCAAAGGACCAATTTATAGAGCATTGAAAACTGCTTCATTCAAATCACATTCTTTGCTAGAAAAAAGAACGATAGTGTCCGGAAGCTGAGCACTCCCACCTCATTCGAACGCGATCGCACAGACCGATTCCTCAAAGCCTCAGCGAAAGCTGAAGACGTGAACAATGCTGATAAAAAGAGGATGGATCGAGAGAGAATGAGAGGGTGGATCGAGCAGGTGAAGCGAGAACGGCGGTAGATTTAGAGGATGGCTTGTGGAAACGGGGAAGATTTGGTAGTTGCGTGTTCGTTCGCCCACTTCATCCTCTGCGTCCTCCTCGTCATTGCTACTTTGTTGTCTGCAGAGGCGCATTATGATCTATATTTTTTTTTTTTCTTTTTACCAGGTCTTTTCCATAGTGCCCGGAATTTTTTGTTCTGATCCTAAACTTTATCCATTTTTACAAATTGAGGCCTCATTTTCAAATCAACAATTAATTAAAAAGAACAAAATAAAATGATTTACAAAGTTTTATCATGAAAAAAGTTTTATCATGAAAAAGCTCGTGAAAGGATGTTTTAGCTTTAAGTGAGTTTTAGAAAAAGGAAGAAATATTGATAAAATTACTACAAATGTACCCGACTTTTGTAATTGTAATCGAACTCATCTTGAAATGAATTTGTGTTGCGGTGTCATTTAGGTGTTGAATTGGATTAAACATGTGGGATTAAATGAATTGATGATTCAATCAATTAATTTTTTTTTAATTTAATTCACACATACTGATATAGTTGATAATTACATAGATAATCATTTTAATAAATCTTAAAATTAATTTTAAATGATATAAAATATTTTATTAAATATCTGATTTCGCCTATCGTAGAATAAAATATTCTCAGTCTAGTGGGGTTGACTATATTGAATCATCTAAATGAACGTTATTAATTTTTTTCTAATAAAATTAATTTTTTAAATAGAAAAACATATAGAAGCGTACAGAAATGGAGGACGAATGGATAAGCTAATGGACGGCTGTCCTCGTTTGTATTTTTTCCTAATTCCGTCACTAATTTAACATAGCGGCGATATACGCACAAAACATAAAAAATTCTTGAATAGACTTACTATATGTAGGATATGATTAGAGTGGTTACATGCATGTTAAATGGGCCCTATAGCCCTGACGACAAGTCACGAGAATCGTTACTTCAAAGATATTAATGAGTTAGGGACCATTGTTATTTTTTTATAATGCAAATATTTAACTCTTACTATTGACTAATTATAAAAGTAAAACGATCTTGGCAGATGACGTAAAGTTATAAGAGTAAGTGAGTAACCGCAAATCTAAATTTATAAATCCAATTTTAACGTAGGACCTATTATGTTACATCAAAAGTAAAAACTCTATAATTTTTATAAACCTTTTCTTATAATCATAACCCCAATAAACAACTTTATATTGAATCAACCACATCTTTATCTATATTTTCTATTTATTATCTTATTTACTATTTATTTATATATTATCATAAATATATATTTATAATATACATGTTAATTAATTTATTAATAATATATATTAGTTTTATTTAATATTTTTAAATAAATTATTAATTTAATAATTAATATATAATAATTAACTACATTTTTTGTTCACTAAATTTATTTACGAACAAAATAATTTCATAAAAATATTATTGAAAATTTAATAATTTACAACATTAACAAATAAATCATTACAATGAAATCATAAAATAAAACATAGTACATAATTAAAATAGAATTAAAATACAAACGAACTATAAAGTACAACATAAATAAAAAAATTTACAAATCAACGAACTATAAAGTACAACATAAATTTAAAAAAATATAAACGTCCACAAACTACAAAGACTAACATAAATTAAAAAACATAAATGTCTACAAATGACAAATCTATTGTAGGTCACGTCTCTTTGTAATTTCTTCAACTATTTTCATATGTCAATGAAGTTGTGCCTCTGTCATTCCACTCGTATCTTTCATAATTATATCATAATCCTTTTGCTTTAGCTCGAGTTCCTTAAGTGCCAATTTTTCCTTTTGATATTGTTGCATTTGTTCCCATTTCACGCTGAAGTCTTCGTCTTCTGTAATTTTAGTTTTATTCTTTCTTTTCGCCTTCTGTTGCCCTATTGGACGTGAGTGAATTTCAGAGTCACCATCAGTATCCGGATTGGTTGAAGAAGTATGTGCTCTTGATTCGGAAGTCCTCACCTTCTTGTCAGCATGACGACCAAGAGATTAGGGAGCCCATTTCTCGCACTCTGTTATAATCTTCCATATGTGTTCATACTTGAAAGTCTTATTCTTGTGTACCTTTTTCCACATATCATGTGTAGCGGCTAAAACATCAGTGTCACTTTCACCACTAGACCGATTGTTGAAGAAATTATTGTACCATCCTGAGAACTTACCAATATCAGGCATAACTCGATAGTAATGTGACTTTATCGATGCTCATTCTCTTGCTGTCGTACCCGTAGGCCGATTATCATTATAGTACGTGGAGGTACGTTGCCAAAAATGCTTATTCTTTTGTGCATTACCAACTTTTGGGTCATTGGTAATAGTTCCCCAAGCTCTTGCAAGACACTTCTCCTCGGCGGTTGACCACATCACCTTAGCTTTATTACGAGAGACATTCATTTATTTGTCATCCTCCTCGTCATCCTCGATGTTAATATTTTCTATCCCAGGTGCCGTCGAATGTGGTGGAAATTGAGAACGTAACATTGAAATTGGTGTTGGGAGCTCTCTATCGGATCCAGATCCTTCCCAGACTCGCCTATCGAGATTCATTCAATGGCATGCTTGATGGAGATGGAGTAGTAAACACTTGAGAAGGAGGTTGCATCATAAACTGGCCACCTATTGAAGCATAATCAGATGGAAACATGAAAAACGGAGCATGAGGAACAAAATTCTAACCAGTGGGAGTATTTTTTGAAAATTGAGTTGCATAAGCAAATTGTGACAAATGAAGATTGGGAAGAGAATGCGATTGAGAATTTTGAGAGCTTGAATTTCCCTCTATATTTGGAGAACCAAATAAATCGTTGAATGAACCACTGAATCTTTCACCCATTTGGAATAAGAAGATAGAAATATCGTGGTAGAGAAATTATGGAGAAAGTTTTAGATAGTGAGTAGAGAAATGAAAAATACTTCTCTCTATTTATAAGTAAAAAAAAGTTATTATTAAAATAAAAAAATATTAAATAGCCGTTTTTTTTACCGTTGTCAAAAAATAGACGTTGACAAACAACGTTCATTTTTGCCAAAATGAACATTGTTGTTCAATTTTGCAAAATGAACGTTGTTCATTTTTGTCAAATGGACGTTGTCTGGTAACGTTCATTTGATTAAGTTTTTTTTAAAAAAAAAAAAATTAAACATTTACTTGACAACTAGCATGAGACCCATGTGTATTAAATATTTTATTCTTAAAAGCACCATGAAACCAGCATCCAATTTTGGATGTTGGCTTCTTTAGTTCTCATCTTTTTAAAGTGGTGCAATGCAATTGGGTTTACAAAACTCAACTTCTTGGGTTTTGTAAATCCACCATTGCAGACACCCTAAGTAATCCAAACTCCTTAACTATAATATATTTTAAATAAAATTCAAATCCTCATTAACTATAGAGCCTATCTCGTCACTTAGCATCGTATCAAAGTCCTGAAATCTTTAGTCTAGAGGCATAGTGGCATTGAGATAGACAGATATTATCTGCGCTGGAGGTTGAGAGGCATGGAGCTATATGGGGTCAGTGTGAGAGCTTTGGAGTCACATGGTGCCTTGGAGGATATATGCATCCTGGTTTGAAAAGGGAGAGATGAGACTATGTACACTTGGAATACACCTTGAGTGGATGGGGTGGGAGGAGTGATTTTATATGAGTGAGGGATGAGAGGATTACATGAGAGCACCTCTTGAGTATGAGAGCATGTATATCTTGTTAAAAGGGTGAGGATATAGGTGAATAGATTCACTTTTAATAATTTATCTAATCCATAGCAAATGACTCACGATAAAGATGTCCCAAATCTGTTTATAACTGATTAAGGCTTTGCTAAAAATCCTATGAGGATGAATAGATCCATTAGAATGATCTATTTAATTCGCAGTAAACGACATGTGGTAAACAGTGGCGAAACCAGCCCGGGTGATCTACTCGAGCTGTGGGCTATCCTGACACGGACGCCCGAGATGCCTTCCACTATTGTTATCTCTTTTTCCCTTTTTCCACAAAAAAACCAGATACTAGGATAATTATCCGACGAAATAGACTCATCTTGATAGAGATAAAAGAACTTCTTTTGATTGCCGTTGGTCCCCGGGCTACAGCCGGGGTACCACATCACTTGGCTCCGCCATTGGTGGTAAAGACTTTATAAATCCTTTGATAGTTGATCACTTGCTAAAAGTGTGCGGAGGATGGTGATGGTGATGGTGATGATGATGATGGACTAGGTTGAGAATATGAGCATTCACATCAGATGAGCTATTCCACGAGAGGATGATGGGTAATGACGCTAGATGAGACATATGCCACACACAGATTGATGTTAGGAGGCATACGACATGATGGTACGACATACGATATATAGTTATGGTATGTGACATATCTTCAACTGTAGATGGAGGATACGACCATGAAACCATTAAATTATAGTTTTTTGATGAGAGAAGAGTGGTAAAAATCAAGTGTTTTTTTTAAAAAATCATCAAGGATATTCCATTTTACTCTCTTGTTTTTTTTTTAAATAAAAAAGGTCATTCTAAAGGGCATTCTATCCCAACTCCCCGGGTATATAGTAAGTTATTTCCAATATTCTACCGTTTAAATTCTCACATGTTGTATTTATTTTTTTTTTTATTAAAATGATATTTCAATTATATTATGATATATATATTCCATATCAAAAATATCCTCTCCATTAAAGAAGCATCTCCCGCTTCGATCGGTCACTTCGACACGGGAACGGCGGCGTCCGCCGTCACTGCTTCATGGCACAGCCTATGACCTCCTGCCTCCTGCCTCCTGCAACCACGATACCGGTGGCAATCTGTTCATGAAGTTAATTAAGTATGTTTCTTGGATTCTTTTTGCTTGTGTTCGCCGAAAGCAGAGTGGGTGGGGGCACGACCCCTTCTCTTTGCGTAAGCGTGAAAGAGAGAACGAAGGCAACGTGACATGCTTCTCTTTTACTAGAACCTTTATTTACGCCTGATCGCTGGCTCCAGTATAGCGTATTGAACATACAATCCAATCCACCAATACTTTAAAAAGTTCAATGAAGGTTTAGTCAAGTTGATAAGAACACCACCTATATATATGAACATATGCTGTAATTACGAAGTAATAGTTTTCCTAGAGAATATGATCATGAAGATGGAAAATAAACGTGGTGTACGTTGATATGGGGAAACATTGGATGCTTTCACAGTAAGCGTGTGAAAAAAGACAGATGCTTCGGCTCCGAATTAATTAGGGATTTAACTCACGGGAGAGAGACGCCGCAAGGAGATGTCGGGTGGGGCCATTTAGGCTCCATGCCCACGATGTTAGGTTCTGGGTAAATTGCAGAGAAGGTAAGGGAATACGTATAGACGATCTGGATGATCTAATTTAGTATTATGATAAATCTTATCTCTTTCTTCCTTCTTCTTTCTTCTTTCTTCTTTCTTCTGTCTTCTAATAATTTTTTTTTCTTTTCTTTTAAATTAAAATTGATCATATCTGAAAGTGAGAGAAATAACACGTTAACTATAAAAGACGTCGAAATAACTTGTATGTTGACTAGGAGCAGATTCTGAGCTGAAAGAAGATGATACTAAGTGATCCTGGAGCTAAGAGTTGCGGACCTGTACACACCGCAAGCAGAGCTAACGAGAACGTTAGAGTGAGAATCAGTGAGAGCTCCTTGGTGCAAGACACTTTAACACTCAAGTCAGAACAGCAGCCGAGTGAAATGGAGAAGAAGATGAACAATATATAGTAACAACTGATGAACTGTGGTAGTGAGACCTCGCATACCTAGCCAATAGAGATGACCCCCTTTTTATATGGTCTCTCATAACCTCCGCATTAATGAGAAGGTAGAAAATGTCTGGTGTTAGAGTATGTCAGGTGGTGGAGTATGTACGACAATCTTGCTATAGACAGAGGAAGGCTCCATTGCATGTATATGTTAAAGTAATGACATATTTCCTGATGGATTGTTATGATTCTCTAATAATATTATCTCCTAGAGAAAGTCCGACTGGCTCTGGGTCGACCGACTATAGACTAAGAGTCATGCTGATGTGGGGAACTGACCCCGGATGTCTAACCGGTGTCGAGGTCTACCAGGTTAATGATGAGAACCTTACATTGAAGTAGGAAGCATGACCTCGTAAGTTCGTCCGACGCTTGGGTCGACCTACTGTAGACTGGGAGTCCTGCCTTTGTGAAGTGAGGAGTTGAGCCTCGTGGGTTCAACTTGAGATAAGTTTGACCGAGTTTATGTTAGGGATTTGGCATCCGTCCAGATAAGATGTCAGGTTAGACTTTATGTTGAGGGTTCATTTTGCACTCGATCGCTATATTTGAATATAGTGTTTAGTCCAACCAAGTAATGTGCCTAGCATGTCCAATCTACCCTTTGGGTTCGATCGGCCAGCGTACTCCTCGGTGACACTTGTCACACCTCAAGGATATAATTGTTCATCAAATTGGACAGTACCCCCAGTGACAATATAAAAAATAATTGATATAAAGCCATTTCAAGCAAATACAACACCAATGTGATATAAAATCGACTAGATTCAATGTCAATCCATATATGCATGCATGTACATGAAATCATACTACAGAATAAAAAGTCATATTTTTCTAACAAAGCTCAAAACTGATACAGAAAGAAAACTGTAAATGCCAAATAGTGGAAAATAACCCAAACAACTCAAAAGATAATCTAAACTCGAGTGGGACCGACAGCCAGGATTTCTGAGGGACACAACACATTCTCTATATGCTAACTTGAAAGTCAAAGGAACAGTAAGGGGTAGTGAGTACAACAACTCAGTGGGTATAAGAAAATAATGCATTATACTATATATATATAAGGAGATCAAACGATGCAATCTCATGCAATAACAATAGTATAATCGTCTACTAACAAAACATAATAATAATCTAACATATACTAACTTGCTCAGCCGTTTATAATACAATGAGTAATGATAGGTAATGATCAACATGGATACTGCACATCATAGGCATGTACAAATGCAAATAACATAAATAAGTCATCACACGCGGGAGAAAACTCCCTACCACAAGAAGTACAAATGACCAAGATATCTAGCTATCTCGTTAGGGACTGTGGGAGAAACTCTCTATCACGAATGGTCTCCTGGGTAGTCCAAAATGTCAGGGTCCCTGTCTGTGGGAGAAACGTTCTACCATAAATAGTCTCGTGGGGAAACAGGTAGTAGATATCTTGTTACGGACTGTACGCAAACTCTCTACCATGAATATCTCGTGGACAGTCATATGTATTATGATCGATGACGACTCTCTTAACCAAATGGGAGACAATGGTCGACAAGATATACCAATGGTCACTGTGACTCTCTCAACCATGAATGAGAGATAATGGTTGATAGGATATACCAACAGTCGCTAATGACTCTCTCAATTATGAATGAGAGACAATGGTCATTAGAATATAACAGCGGTTGCTAACGACTCTCTCAACTACGAATGGGAGATAATGGTTGACAGAGTCTAACAATGTAATGATACGTACAGGAGGGTCTAACCTCACTAGCGTTTAGGCATAAGCCTAAATAACATATAAAGCTCTAGTAGGACACTCGATATCCTACACTATGATATGATCTTACTAAAGTAGGCCTAAGCCTAAATAATAACCACATGTCTAATAGGATACTCTATATCTTACACTATAGTATGTTAGCATTAATACACAGGCAAAAATAAATATCAAACTAGTAACAATATTTTACAACTATGCTACAGTATAATATCGCTAGCATAAAAGTACAAGTATAAATGACCATAAATAGCATGGATAACAATGAGACTACATGGATATCAAAATAAACTAAAACAAGTGCAAGAAAGAACTACGGAGGTCAACTCAAGAATATATAGAGTGGAGTCAAGGTAACGTAAATAACTATTACGTATGAAATATAGATAATTGAATCATGGAGTAAGATCAAAAGAACTACAGAAGTCAAAGCAGGAACTACTCACCTTATTGTAGATCGTCCTAACTGTCTTCAAGTTAAAGGTCTCTCTCGAGCTCAAATCCTACAAATATAGGATACAAATCTAATCTAAGTACTAAAGTAATTCTATTAACAATTTAGTTAACTATCAAGTTAATTAAATTAACTTAGTTAACTCTTAATTGAATCTAATCAATTATCCACATAAGTGAGTTAATAAACTCTATCAATTAATTAACTAAATTGATTGATCTGTTAACAAGTTAACCAATATAATTAATTATCTTATATTTTAATTAATTAATTAAATCAATCAACTATTTAAGTTATCAATTAAATAGTTAATTATTAATTTCTAAATCAACTAATTAATATCCAAATTAATTACCTAAGTTATTACTTAGTTAGATTAATCCTCAATTAATTATTAACCATACACTTATTAATACTTTAATTAGACCATTTAATCACCTAGTAAATTTATTCATCTTAATTAATCAAACTTATCAATCAATCTATCAATTAATCTATCAAACCATGGGTTTATTAACCAAATATTTATATAATCAACGATTGATTAATCAACTTACTAATTAACTAATGAATCACTCACTTAATCAAGTCAGTTTAATCAACTAGTTAATGGTAAGTTATCAGTTTAATCAACCAATTAACTAATACGTCAATTAACCTATTAATTATTAAAACTCTAATAACAAAATTATTAGTAATTAGCCCTAAGAGTCAATCATGAGACGATTAGACCTTTTGGGTTATTCATTGAGTTAGACTCAAATGAATCTACTTATTGGATTGAGTCCAATCCAAATTAAACACATTGGATTAATGGGTTAGACTTATTGGGTTATTGGATTAATGGTTAATCCAATATAATAATCCAACCCATTAAGAGGAATATAAAGAGACAAAAACCCTTGGTATTCATGGAATAAATATAAATAGGGTTTTTGGAATGAATTTTTCATTAGTTGAGACTGTGATGTGAAAATGGTGACTCTTTATCTTCCCTCTTCTTCCTCCTTAGGCGATTTTGCTCTTGGCCGAACCTCCATGATTAGCTAGCACCATGAAGGTGGTTCTTCTCCGAAGGCTTCATTCGTGTGACGAACGAAGGATGTGTTCATGTGGATACCATAGAGGCACGAACGCTTGATCACAGTGAGATCTGCATCTAAAGAAAAAGGTTGTTGTCGGGATAGTGAAGGGTATGCAACAAAGGTATACCTCTCATATAAAACTTAGTATATGATTATTTTTCTCCTTTGCATGGATCTTTTGGAGAGGATCTAGTTAATTTTTCGTTGCGCTTAAGCGTGTTTAGTGCTCTAGATCCCTACAAGAACTAATCATAGTAATTTGATCAATTATTTACCGACAAATAGCTAATCAACAAAACTTACTGATACCTAAAATGGTGACCTCTTCCTTTCCAGCGGCGACTAGTAGTGGCCGGTGGTGGCATGAGGTCGAGACCAAGCTGGTGATTGGCGGTGACTCTAGCAACGACGGTATGGCAATAGTGATTGCAGTGGTTCGCTACTGGCCTTTGTGAGAAGAATACTGGTGGCTCTCCTAGCGGCCGGCAGTTTTGCAATGATAGCATCACACAATCGGGAGAAGAAAGGATGGTGTCCGTCGGCCCTCAATAATGGCAAAGATGATCAACAGTGACCGAGAGGTCATGGTAGCATCCATGTGCACGGCGGTGAGGATAAGGAACGATCTCGCGTCGTCTTCTTCAGCAATATGTCACGGTGACGGTCGAACAAGCGACGTCATGTATGGGGCAGTGAAGAGAAACAGTTGGTCATGATCTAGTCACAGTGCCTGTGACCGATTACGGTGACTGCATCTGGTCACTCACGTCGGGAGTGGATCGAGAGATGAGTGAGGGTGTCAGTGTCTCACTATCATGCTCGGAGGGTAAGGTTATCCGACAAAAATCGGACAGCACATCCCCTATAACAATGATAACTGAAACCTAGATATATGGTCACAAGGCAATACAAGAATAATATATACAGTCTACACGACTGAATTAACAACATAGCAAAAAAGAAATTGTCCAACCTGGACAATAGAGGGATCTATTTGATCCACTCTAGATGTGAAAACAACACAAACTGTGAGCTGACCCGGCTTGACCCAATAACCAACACGATGAACAAAAGAAGCCACAAGGCTAAAGTCAAAGTCTAAGTCAAACTATTATAACACAAAATTCATAAACCAAAATGCAAGTAACGCAGAAGAAAGAAAGAAAGACATAAAATTGTTCTTAGATACGACGTGAGACTAACAAACAGAACCTCTGAGCGATACAACACATCCTCTACCTACTACCCTAGAAATAGAGGGAAAGCAAGGGATAGTAAGTATAAAATACTCAACGGATATAAGAAGATAGTGCATGATATTATATATAAGGAAATCAAAAGAATGCAGTCTCATATAAAATATTTACTAATCAATGTAAGTGTACTAATATAGTCATCTGCTAATAAAAGCATAACTATATAATCCTCCACTAACCTGCTCAATCAGGTATAACCGATCAATCGGAAGTACATATAGTACATCAAAACCCTGCACAAACAAATGTATAACTAGCATATAACTATAGGTCCCATGTGGCGACAAAAGGGGGGGTGAATTACCCTAAGAAAAAAAATAAGTATACCCTTCTCAAAACTTAGGACTTTGATTAATACAAATATTTTAATAAAATAAACTAAAATGCATAAAATAAGTATGAGACACAAATGATTTACTTGGTTTGCAACCGGGGAGATTGCTAATCCAAGGTAAATGAAGCTCAACTAATCGACTCTTTTTTCGACACAAATCAAAGGCGGAGAAATCTCATATTGGATGTTGACAGCTCAGACTTTAAAGAACAAAGTGAAATAACTTGAATAGAGAAAGTGTTGTGTTAATGAAGAGTACCAGGGCTCCTTTTATAGGCTCACCGGTCAAAGTGACCATTTGCTGATGTGGCACAGTTTGGGCGCCTAGACCCTCTCTAGCTCCCCCAGCGAGGCAAATTCTATCTCCAAGCAATGGCTACACAATGGTGAAGTGATAAGAATTTATCCACTTTCGAGCACTCGGACTTCTATTGACATGGCTTCAGCGATGATCCAGAGCAATGGGCCTCTTCGGCACCAAACTGGTCCAAGCTCCTGGACCAAGTCTAGGCGCTCAGACAAGGGTTAACTTTAGAGTTGACTTTTTGTCTACCCTTTCGCTCCGGTCTCTTGTGTGATGCTCCAGCCTTCCAGAGTTAAGGTCACCCGAGCTCAACTTTGACCTTCTCCTCGAGCAGGCTTCTGCACCGACTTCTTGTCCCTTGGAAGTGTCGCGCGCATCCTTCTTGCTCCATCTACGTACTCTTCCACAGCTTCTTATCTCTCGGATGCACTGAGTCTGTCGACTCAATTCCCATGTCATCCTTCCCATCCACCGTGCCTTCTGCTCAACTTCTTGCGTTCCTATGTCCCTGCACACTCAGATGCAAGACATCAAATAATACAGAATCTAACTTGACTTGGTTGATCACATCAAAACTAACACGAGGTACTTACAATCTTCTCCTTTTTATATGATCAACTCAAGTTAAGCAATGGTTAAAAAAAATAGTAAAATAATTGTAATTAATAAATATGAAATATCAAAACAATTAATATGCAAAAAAAAAAAAAAAAGTATCTTCCCTATACTTAATCTATTATTGGAGCCCTTTGATCACATTAAAAATGAGAGTAAAAATTTTAAGGGTTACACAAATAGTGACTAACATGTAAAAAAAATCTGAGAATTATTTTTCAAAAATCTGAATTTTATGAATTAAAAACAAGTTTTTTGAAAAAAAAAAAATAAGATAAGAAATTTATATATAAAAAATAAACTTTTAAAAATTGAATGTTTTATAATTTTTAATAATAAAAATAAGATTTTGACAAAAATAACTTTGTAAAATAATTTTAATTTTAAAGATATTATTTTTGTTAAAAATTAATAAAAAAATAATATAGAGGCCAAAATTTTTTAAAATCTTTTCCTACATATAAGTAATAAAATCTTTTTTCACAAAAAAAATAAAATTTAATTAATTTTGAAAAGAAAGGAATAAAAAATTTTATTTAAAAAAGTTAGACAATTTTAAGCATCCAACAGAAATAAATTAAAATATGTATGAAAATTTAACTTAAACATGATTTAGGTACTCAATATAGATTCTTACCTAGTAGATTAATCAGAAATTTTCTTGGTATTTATTGTTTTATTACTTTTTTGATTTGACTCTTATGGAATCTATAATACCAATTTAGCCCTTGATAGTTTCTAGAATTTTGAAATTGATTCTTTTCAAGTTTTTCGATTTGATCCCTTAATTTTTTATTTTCATTTTTTAACTTGTCGAAATCTTCTAATTGACAAGATTTTGCTAAGGTTATTTTTAATTCTACATTTTCTTTTTAAAATTTTTTCATTTTTGATTTCTAATTGATAGGAATTTTTTGAAAGTATTTTTATAAACTTATATAATTTATTAGGAGGTAGAGATCGTACTTGACTTACCTTGCTAATCTTATTATCTGATGCTCTCCTATATTGTGGCTTCCTTCTGAAGTGGTTCCCCTTCGTCAATGCTCTCGATACTCATTTTGGATGAGCTCACTTCATTGTCTTCTTGGTGACTTGTCATCAATGTAAGTCCGTGTAGGCTTCAATTTCCAATTCTGATGATGACGTTTCATCCCACGTCGTCTTTAGATTTTTTGTGCTTCGTCCGGGTCGATCTTTTGTTCTTTTCCTTTTCCTTCAGTTTTGGGCAGTGATCCTTTGGAGATATAGAATGAGTCGACTATGGATATTAACTGGAGTATTCTCAGAAATGAATTTAAAGCGTACCTTAACGAATCTCAATTTGTTACCATTTCTCTGAGATTCATAAGTCTGGTGATCACCCATTGATATTCTTCTTTGTCAGCTTCTTGTTAATCCTTAGGTGCTACAAAATCATATTTCATTATTAAAAGTAATCAAAATCTGTTTTGAATAATACCTCAATTTTCTTTTTCTAAGTCGTGAACTCCCTCTCGAACTTAAGCGGGTATATGTTTGGTCTTACCATTTCTTGTGTGCTTCGGTCGTTGGTTATTCCTTCTGAAGCGTCCTTGCTCTGATACCACTTGTAGGTTCTGTGCGGCCAGTAAGACAAGGGTGAATTTCCTTAAGAAAAAAAGTATACCCTTCTCGAAACTTATAACTTTGATTAAGACAAACACTTTAATAAAAGAAACTAAAATGCATAAAATAAGTACGAGACACAAACAATTTACTTGGTTTACAATCAGGGAGATTGCTAATCTAAGACAAATGAAGCTCAACTTCGACACAAGTCGGAGGCACAGAAACCTCATACAAGACGTTGACAGCTCAAACTTTGAAGAACAGAGTGAAATAACTTGAATATAGAAAATGTTGTACTAATAAAGAGCACCAGGGATCCTTTTATAGGCTCACTGGTCGAATTAACCGTTTGATGATGTGACACAGTCTGGGAACCTCCAACGAGGCAAATTCTATCTCCACACAATAGCTACGCAACGGTGAAGTGATAAGAATTTATCCACTCCCGAGTGCCCATACCTGCTCCTGGTGCCCAGAATTGCTCCGAGCACCCAGACCTCTATTGACATAGCCTTGGCGATGATCCATAGCAACGAGCACCTCTTCGACACCAAACTGGTCCGAGCGCCTAGACCAACTCCAAACGCTCGGACTCCGAGCGCCTAGACTTAGTCTAGGCACTTGGACAAGGGTCAACTTTAGAGTTGACTTTTGTCAGACCTTCCTCTTCAGTCGCTTGGGTGATGCTCCGACCTTCTAGAGTTGAGATCACCAACTAAGCTTTCGCTCCGACTTCTCATCCCTCGAAAGCACCGTGCATGTCCTTCTCGCTTAATTGACTCGATTCCCGTGTCATCCTTCTCATCTGCCACGTCTTCCACTCGACTTCTTTCATTCCTAAGTCCATGCACATTCGAACGCAAGGCATCAAATAATGCAAAACCTAACTTGACTTGGTTGATCACATCAAAACCAACATGGAGTACTTACAATAACAATTCTTGACTAGCACAATAACATGCTATCATGAATAAATATCGTGGGCAGTTAGGATATATAACTAGTTACTGTTCGCGGGAGAATGCTTTATTACGGATGGTCCCATAGGTGAACAGGATATGTAACTAGTCACTGTTCATGGGAGAATGCTCTACCACTGATGGTCCCATGGACGAACAGGATAAGGTGGCCATCTAGCTCCTCTTCCTCTGACTACGAGGGAATGATCTACCACGGATGATCCCATGGGCAATCAGGGTATGTAAGTAGTCACTGTCTATAGGAGAATGCTCTATCACAGATGGTCTTGTGGGTAGACATGATGTATACATGTACAAATCAAAGATAATAAGTAGCTAGTGGCAATCGCTTCTAAGAGTACACTCTGTTGGTTACACTATGGTATGACCTCCCTAGTATATAGTCAGAAGCCCAAACAACCGCTATGGTCTACATATGATAGCTCAACATCACTATCTGATGTAATGGCCAGTCCAAAGGTATAGACACACAATAAGTAATTAGTCTAATAACATATATTTAAGTACCACAGCATTAAGTACAATAGTACCAATCGTAATCAAGGGAATCCTAATCGCTTAGACATAATATCTCATCTAACTCCCTGGTATCATCATGATTACCATAAACCAATAGGCTCAGAGTCAAGTAATCCTAGATGTTGATATAAAAAATAACCTTGTGGAATACTCTATCCCTCTATTAAGAAATGATATCTATCAAGTGTAGGTAAGTATAGTCTCATTGACACACACACACACACACACACACACACACACACACACACACACACACACACACACACACACACACACACACACATATATACATATACACTCACATAAGTATACATGAGTGTACTTATAGCTATGAGCCTAAGTGTATAACTAGAATATGATGTAAATGCACGAATATCAATCGATAACTATACTATGGTCTTATAATGTCATACAGACTCAAACAATACACGCATGAAAATAAAGGAGACTACATAGATATCCAAATAGATCAAAATATAAGATCAAATAATAAAAGGTCAAGCTCAAGCAATAATATGAATAAAGTCAAGGTAATAAAACTACCAATCAAGTCATAACTCAATACACTAAGATTAAAGATCTAAAGAAACAAGTCAAGGAATACCCGCCTTTTATATGTAAATCATTTCAAACAATTTCCACATCAAAATGCTCGTCTCAAATCCAAACTCCTGCAATAACATGTATGGTTTAGTTAATCCTATCACGCAACACTAGCTAAACCAAATCTCAAAACCAATTAGGGAAAAATCTTGATCAAAACGATTAACCTCAATTCATCCAAATCCATAGAATTAGATTTAATCCAACATCATCAACCCCTTAAGTTATCTATATAAAAATCTATTTAATCAATTGGATCACAAATCCATCATAGAAAGTAATCAATCCATAATTAACCTAACACAGAGCATATCTTACCCAATTAGATTTGTAGCCATTCGGTAAAGAACTCGGATCAATCTATGAGGAAAGAGAGATCTCCTCTTTGAATCTAAAGAGGAGGTGGCATCATTGAGAATTGTTCAGGCTAATAATGGCGGTTACCAAGTTACCTGTAGTTAAAGCTTCCTCACATTTATATCTACACACAATTCAATCCAATGATCATTCAATTATCAATCCACAATTTCTAATCACCATTTAATCAAGATTTACCCATGTTTTCCTTCTTCGTTTTCCCTTTTTTTTTCCTCTATGCTCCGACGATTGCTCCTAGCGGACTAATAGATGGCGGCTATGGAACACACCAGATCCAACATACACGAAGGTGGCTAAGGTGTTGGATACTCCGACCGTGAGCTGGTCGTGGTCAGAGTAGAGATGAGGCAGCGCGCGCGAGGAAGGACAGCGGCGACATCGCACAAGGCATGAGGGCATGGGAGAGGGAGAGTTGGGGCTGGGTTGTTGAAGCTCGATTGGAGATGGTCATGGAGGCAGTGCACTCCCAGCGATGGGGATTCGACCAATAGTGAGGAGAAGCAACAGTAGATGAGTAGGGCACGGAAGAATGGAGGACTCGGATGCTCAGCTTCTGACGAGCACCTGGTGTTTGCGACGAGGAGAGGGGGATCGGGTGGTGCTCGAGCATCGACGACGATGGGTCGGGGACGACAACATCGGGGAGATGGGAGAGGGCAACGTCGGGGAGATGAAACACGAGAGTGGGGATTAAGGAAATTAACTTAGGTTTCTTTTTATACCTAGGTTTAATTACTTATACTTAATGAAATCAATCAACTTCCACTTAATAGGCATTTTAAACAGGTTTTTTCTAAGCCTAATAGCTCTATCTCCTTAAACATATCATACAGACTCTGTTTAAATCCTGAAAATTTTCTATAAATTTCCAAAAATCTCATAAGACTATTTCTCCAATAACACTTATTATTTAATTGTCATATCTTATATTCTCCCCCACTAATAAACATTTGGTCCCTAAATTTACTACTCAAACCAAGGGATCATCATCTAAGGGTAAGAACTAAACAACACCCCCATATATTAGTCCATCCTAGTATCATGAACAAATCCCTAACCGTGAGGGATTAAAAGTTCCCTTATAGAATTATAAGATGATCCACTTTCAAGTAGATAGTGATGACTTTGTGGGTTATAAGTTCATCATGCTTTCACTACTTCTACATTATTGCCTAGCCAACTATGGATAAATCAACTATCTCTGAAATTAATAACACACACTATCAGTAGATCCTCTAACATCTGTATAGTACACTAAACTATTCATTCTCCTTGTGCTCATAGCCCGTGTCTTTTTCTCCTCCTTTTGCTCACTTTTCTTTCCCATTATGCGCTTTATATCTTCTTTCTTCTTCAATGGGACAGATACAATGATTTCAGCATGATTGATCGAAATGAAATCATGAACCTTCAAATCTTTCTTTCCTTTTTCCTCTTCCCCAAGATTACAACCAATCATACTATCTGTTAGGATAATTTCCATGAACACATGGGACAAAAAACTGAGTTTTCTATATATATATATACTGCAACTTATGATTCCCTTATTTTGTGATTTATCT
This sequence comes from Zingiber officinale, assembly GCF_018446385.1. Lineage (NCBI taxonomy): Eukaryota > Viridiplantae > Streptophyta > Magnoliopsida > Zingiberales > Zingiberaceae > Zingiber > Zingiber officinale. The sequence goes on along the minus strand of NC_056005.1, from coordinate 38,506,029 downwards.
GGGCTGATAACTCAAGGCAGTAAAAACTTCACCTGCATCGAATTCTAACAAAACGACAAGCTGCAAGGTGCTTCTTGACCATTATATTGGGGAGTACCATAGTCGACTCTGCGTTATGTTTCTTTCACACATCAACATCAGCTTAAGCAATTGTCACGACATAGTTGCCGCAAAAATCTCCCATCAATTCGTATAAAAATTGCTTAAGGGCTCCATCTAGCTTCAGACGACAAGACCTCAACTAAAAGTTTCTATTATGGATCCTCATGGACCACTCTTCTTATCACAAAGGAACAGACATAAAATCTAGTAATTGCATATAAAAGTGTGTCCTATCCATTTCTTGAAAACAATAAACCTTTTTCTGCTAGCTATCCTTTCCCATCTTTTACAATTTGTTTCAGTTAACTGATTTGTCCTTGCACATACAAATGATAGGAACTTGATGAATGAGAGTGCCATGCCTGTGACCACAGAGCTCCAAATAATTCAGCAGCCAGTAGATGGTCATTTTTCAGGCTTCTAAAACTGAATTTTGCAACGGGTAGGAACTGCAGTGTATAAACACTTGACTGTCACCTCAAAAAGTATTACAAATTCGGCATAGCCTTCTCATGTATTTCTGAAAGGTTCCTTGTTGGACTCCCACGTGTCCAAGTGATATGAAAAGTGGACTTAGTGTTGGAATTATACCATCATACTAATATACTTAATAACCTCAGTCATCTATTTGCTTATGCATACAAGAAGTAAAATCTATCCAAACATAACAAGCATGGACTATGAAAAATTTAGTATGATATGTGATAAATTCCAATTATGCACACATTATGAGTGGATTCTTCCTTCTGACTGGAACTATGTGATTTTTTTTTTTTTTTGGATTTAGCTCCTTTGCTAGTCTTGGCTTGTTGGTGGTTGAGAACATACAGAAAATCAGGTAAACATCAAATCAATAGTTAACATGACTGATGACTCCACTTCCAGAAGAGCATTTAGTGGCAATAGATTCAATTAGTCATCTGCTTCGGTTGTAATCGTCAACTCTATAAGCTTTTGACGTACAAATTGCCCTTCCACTCTTGGTCTCTACAAGCTGTTTCTCAAAGCATCTGTCTTTCGTTTTTAAGCATAACTTTATTAATGTAGCTTCTCATTGAGAACGATCACCATCCAAAACCTTGTTCAATATAGTTACGAACCCCACTTTCGTTCCCACACTCTCGAGCAGTAGTTGCATGTATAGCAACTTCTGTTGTTTTGCTACAACCAGAGACTCCACAATTTTTATAAATATCCTAGTTAGAAAAGACACTTTGACCAACTTGTTCTAAGAACACGGAGGATCTCGTGAATCCCTTAGTTCTACTGCAACTCGTTTTCCATAATTGTCTTTGGATTAGTTCTTTGGAAATGTTTCTCACAATATTCACCAATTTTAAATTATCCTCAACATCAATCAAACTTAATAACTTTCTGAGGAATGATAGCATAAAAGAAAGTCATCCACCTTTCAACACCCACTGCTAACAAATTTAAAGATATCCACCATGGTTTAACATTACGTGTCTATGTTATACCAACTAAAGGGATTATCCCTTATGGGTAAGTTTATCGCAGCTTTGTCATGTGCTCACAAAACTAGCTTTCTAGTGACCCACTATCATCATTGGGTACTATCAAGGTGTATACATATATCACTATCCTACCAAAAATGTATGACTACTGAAGTCTAAGGAACATCCCTTGACTTCCTGATTGATGATCAACACTTCTCCAAATGGTAGAGATACGACTAATTCATGTAATATGTGTTTAGAAACTCTACTAATCTTACCTAAAAATATTCTCCCACAAGTGTCGAGGTCGACTATTTTGATCTAAATAAAGACTTTAAGACTTTAGATAAATGATCATATAGTCAAGGTATTGAACTATTTAATGGAGATATTGTTAGTTGAGTTGACTAGTCATTGCCCTATAACTCATCATAATATAATTGCTCTATTTAAGGTTCAGGAACCTCTGACGGTGAGCTATGCACACCATGGTAGATTAGCACTATCACTAAATAGCTTATTGAAATAACTTTCAATTGACACTCGACCCCTCGAAGATCATTTTCATCCATTTTTTTTACTCGGTAATGGTTGGGTCTCATAGGTGTTAAGTAGTTAACACCATATTTTCACATCATTACGAGCCATATATCTAAATGTACCATCGAAGTTATTTAACCAGGTACAAGAGGTCTATAGTCAAAATCCTGATGGAACCGGATACATTGATCCTCTATAGATTGGAATGGTATGAGTATATGCTCCTTGTCTATTACCTAAAATGGTAGTGGTAAAACTAGTATGGTTGTTGGTATTTCCTAAGACTATGCTTCTTGATCTCCAATAGGTTATTGACGGACCGACCCATCAACTTGTCGCTTTCGTGATTGTCCTTGACCATGATTATAAGGGTGTTAACTCACCAAGTGTAATTATGCTAAACTAAATCAATGAGAACTCAATAGACATTCAACTGATCTAACAATAAATTAACCATAATAGTGAATCCAAAAGGTATAACAACCCTAAAAATATACCTTACTTCCTATAGCTCAGAGATGTCATATCGCTGCGGCGCCTCATCTCAAAATACAAAAAGTCACATAGAGAAAACAAACCATGGGTGATCTCCAATAGGTTTTTTTTGTTTTTCGAATTTGTGATTTGATTGTTCTGTTTGGTTAAACTTAGGGTTATATAAGGAAATTAAATATTAGATTTCTTTAAAAGACTTTGTCTAAGCGGTGGTGGATGATCTCATACCCAAGAAGGCCTAGTACCTCGCCATGCAGTCCTGAAAGTCAATTTTAGAAATTAATATTTAATTAAATTTATGACATGGGTGGATTTGGATCAATAATGTTAAGCATCGTTTGCGATCCAAGTCTAAACCATTAAGAACAGATAAGTTAAATTTGGAATCAATAATGTTAAGTACCGTTTGTGATTCCTAATTTAATTTCTAAAGAACACAATAGGTTGTTAGTAAAGGTTCAGGACTTGTACAAAATTTTTGTACAGGGGAACCGGTATGATATTCTGCATAGCAACCAACAGTAGGAGCGTCTTTGGAACAACGATCAAGAAGGCAATTGCAGAAGAAAGTTATTGTCCTATGCTCTTGGTGAAGGCTGCTTATATAGGCAGTTCCGGGTGTCTAGATCCCTTCCGGGCGCCTGGACCGTGATGTCGGCCTATCCAATCAGCACACTCCAAGCTGGCGATGAGATAATTTTTAGCATTCCGGGTGCCAGGACCAGTTCCGGGCGTCCAAACTAGCTCTGGGCACCCAGATCCCCTCTAGGCGCTCAGACCCAATTTTCCACCAGACTTGTTTTCCTGCAAGTTAGTCCGAGGCAATAAAAAAAATTATACTACCATGCAAAATAAAGTTAGCACAATATAACAAGTATAGTAGTAATTAGATTCTGTCTCCTCGAGACCAGAATCTAGTCAAGATCTCAATTTAGATTTTTCAAATGGATCTAAGTTAGATTAACGCCTACCCTTCCCTCAAACGGGGAACGCATTCTCACAAAGTCACTCTCCTCCAGTGACTTACCTTAACTTATCATCTTGCCAAACATCCGATCAGCCCGTCGACCTATCCAGACTTCATGCCAACTATCCGATTGGTCTGTTAATCTAGCTAGACTTCCCTACAACACTGAGTTAGCACAATAGATAAAATATTAAAGTAAGACAGTATTAACAAATTTCAAAATTCGTTGGTCCAGTCGACCACCAGTCAGTCGCATATAACCTAGGGTTACCTCCCATAGGGCTGCCCAACTTCACTCACTAGGACTTCCATTGCCTGGCTTCACTCACCAGGACTTCCACCCCCTAGCTTCACTCACTAGGGCCTGACTTCACTCACCAGGACTTCCACTACCTAGCTTCACTCACTAGGACCTGGCTTCACTCATCAGGACTTCCACCACCTAGATTCACTCACTAGAGCCCAACATCACTCACCAAGACTTCCACTACCTAGCTTCACTCACTAGGACCTGGCTTCACTCACCAAGACTTCCATAACCTAGCTTCACTCACTAGGGCCCGACTTCACTCATCAGGACTTCCACTACCTAGCTTCACTCACTAGGGCCCGACTTCACTCACCAGCACTTCAACCACCTAGCTTCACTCCCTAGGGTCTGGCTTCACTCACCAGGATTTCCACTTTTCTTAACCTCCAATTAGGACTAGTCACTCAGTAGATTTCTCACCTGTCTATCCTTTAGTTTGGACTTACCTTTGCTAGTCATCTAGTCCTGACTAGAGTTCTCTCTTCCAAACATCAAGTCCTGTTTGGATCAACTCTTGGTCAAATTGATCAAACTTAGGTATATTGTCAAACATCGAAACTCTAGAGGTCGATTGCACCAACATGTACGACATCAATTCTCAGCCCGTCTCTATGCAAAGCTGCTATTCGTGCTACTATTATGCTTCTCATCTTCAAGCAAGCTGCTGCTCCATCCAAGAAGTACCGACCGACCTCCATCTTCTATCTAGCGTCGATATATTTTTATTTAGCTTGCTTTGTATTTAATTCTAGTAAGATAGTAGGTTGTTACTATATTACTCATTTCATTGTATGAATTGTTTCTTTTCAGAGGTTTCAGAAAGAAGGGTTTTAGTGAATTGCCCAATGGTATGATCAAGGATCGTGGATCTTGGAGTAGGAGTTGACCTAGGCTCCGAACAAAGTAACCGAAACTTGTCTTTATTTTCCGCTACTTATTCTAATTTGTCTTTACGATAAAGAAAAGTTTTTAACGTGCAATATTTACCCCCTCTATCGCATCTTTCTATCCTTCAATTGGTATCAGAGCTTGGTAGCTCTGAAATTACTTAACCATTTTTCGAGTAATTTTAAAAACTTTTTCTTTTTCTTTTTCTTTAAAAGTGTTTTCTTTAATTCTTAAGTAATACTTTTTTCTTTATCCCACACTACTAATCCCAAGACGAAAGTCTTAGAAATTTTCTTTCTTTTTATTTTTTGTCACAAGGATGTCGAACTCCTACCAAGAAGGGTATAGTACTGTCCGCCCTCTATTATTCAAAGGGGAGAACTTCAAATACTAGAAGAACAAAATGGAATTCTACCTCAAATCTGACATCAAACTTTGGTTCACCATACGTAAAAGATATACTCCCCCAATGGTAGATGGAAAGGAGATAGAACCAGAAGAATGGACTCCCCCGATGATCAAAAAGGCACAACTAAACTACAAAGCAATCAACACAATACATAGCGGCCTGACCATAGAAGAACTGAATCGAGTCAGGCCCTATGAAAATGTAAAAGAACTCTGGGACCATCTTATAAAGTTGTACGAAGGAACCAATGAATCCAAGGTAAATAAAAGAGATTTATTATTAAATAATTTATTTAATATTAAAATTCTTCCCGGAGAGATGACCATGCAACTACATGCTTGACTGAAAAATATTCTCAACGACCTACATCTAATTGGGCACAATCTAGAGAATCATGACACAATACGGTATGCACTAAATGCCTTCTCGAGAAATGCTTTATGGGCATCAATATTAGATGCATACAAAGTTTTGAGGGATCTTTCCATTCTTAATCTAGATGAGCTTTTTTGTAAATTAGAATTACATGAACAGTTTAACTTAAGTCAAGTCAAGAAAGGAATTGCATTGTATACAGGATCAAGCAAAGAATGAAGACCAAAACCAAGGATGAACCAGAAAGTGAGTCTGACTCAGACTCATGAAGAAGAGTTGGTCAACATGGCCCGAAAGCTACTAACAAGGAAGAAGTTCAAAAAGAGCACCAAGATGACACCAATCAACTAGACACAAAACAAATTAGAAATGATTTGTTACAGATGCAACAAGAAGGGACATTTCAAACACGAATATCCAAATCAGAAGGAGGATAGGCCAAAAATAGCAAGAAGGAAGAAGGCCTTTCAAGCGACATGAGATGAGTCATCTTCCGAGGAGTTCGATGTGGAAGAACCGAAGCACTCGAGCCATCTTGTCCTTATGGCAAGAAATGAAGACTATGAGTCCGAGGAAGAATATGAGTCCGAGATCGACACTGAGTCTGAGAGAAGCCATGAATCTGTATCTATTTCCGAATGTCCCAATATGGTAACCTTTTATTCAAAGTCAAATTTACTTAAGAAGTTAAATGTTTGTTTAAAAAATTTAAAAAATCCAAAAAATAAAATAACTTGCTAGTTAAGGAAATTGACCACCTTAAGGAGCAAGTTAACTTGAGTAACTCAACTAACAAACTTCAAGTTAGAACTTCAATTCAAATTGTGAAACTTGTGGAAAAAAATTCTAACTTGAAAAGTCAAGTTGAGCGACTCAAGAAAATGCTAGAAAAAATTAAACTAGGATCCAAGTATCTAAATATGGTACTTGGGTCGCAACGAGCTATGTACAACAAATCGAGACTTGGTTATACCCAAACAAGACTAACAAACCATATCTATCTTTAATTAGTTAAAATGTTAAAAATCAAGTCCAAGCATGGGTCTCTAAAAAATGTTTAACTAAACCAAATCATTATTTGATCTCTAAGAGTCAAATTCACTACTTAGATAGACTATATCTAAGTTATGACTCGGGAGGAGCAAATAGAAAAATGGTTCAACTGGCTTAATTAACCAACTTTGCATGATTAGGATTAGCTTTACTTTTCTACTTAGTTTAGAATGGTTAATTAAAAAGGTTTACCAAACCCTAATAACATAGCATCAGAATGGATTGAGATGATCGTATACTAAGGAAGCTTTGTCGAAGACATGTCTAGGCTGAATCTTGTGTATTCTACCTGGTGCACTAGACTTAGTGGATTTGGTCGAAGCTGCCCGAGTCAAACATTGGCTAGTTAGACCAAAACTTAGTATTAAGTTTTTTGGGCATAACTAATTTGGAAAGTATTTACAAAGTGGTCCACCGTTGATACACAAGAAGGTCATATACCTTGCCACTGACTGAAAACTTATTCTTAGGAAGCTTGCTTAATTAATTCAAAGCTAGGTTTGAATCTAACATGGGTTAAATAACCTTTTTTGATAAGTTTTTAAATTAAACCAAATCAAAACATTAATTCTATTATAATTAACACTTTAACTTAACAATATAAAATTAAAATTATTTTAAAACTTAATTAAAATTAAAATTATTTTAAAACTTAATTAAAATATTTTAAAACTTAATTAAAATTATTTGAAAACTTATTTAAAATTATTTTAAAACATAATTAAAATTATTTTAAAACTTAATTAAAATTATTTTAAAACTTACTTATTTTTCAACCTTAAAACTTAATTAAAGCTTAATTATTTAATTAAAAATTAATTTAAAAGCTAAAACTTAATTTTAAAATTTTCATTAATCTAATTTAAAACTTAACTTAAATCTAAGTTAATTTTAACTTAAATTACTTAATCAAAACTTAAAAAAATGGTTTAGTTGACTGAACGGCCGGTTCGGTCAACCAAACCTGTCCTTTACTCGGACTTGCATCCTGAACTAGCTAAATCAAGCATTTATTTATTCGGTCGACCGAAACAATTTTCGGTCGACTAAAAATGTAAGTTCATCTCCTAAACGAGAACCTATTATCAATTGTTCGGTCGACCGAACTCAGTCGATCGAAAATCCCAGCAAGGACCCTAGATTCTCAACTGAAGATCTACGTCAATCTTTCCCTAATAAAAAATTTAACATTATAGGGACTCGTTGTCTGGAACTTCCTTTCTATCATACTTATTGTCTTGAGGTCATCAACATTACTCAACATTTTCAACTTGATAGCATTGTCTTCTATCAACATGCATATGACCTATTATGTAACAACCCGCCTTCTGATACTAAGCTGTAAGGCCGATCGATACAGTTGTGCTGTGCTAAGCTAACTATGATGCGGAATGCTGGATCATTTAAAATTTTACCAAACTATTGTAATTGCCTCTGTTAACACTGTGAAAGTGAGATTTCATATTCAAACTATCTTCTAGATATTCATAGCTATGCTGGGGAGGTGAAACTGGAGCTTTAGATCGGTCCGTGGAACAATCCACTGGCCCACACGGGAACGCTGGCTGGATCGGTCTGCCGACCGATCCAGCTATTCACTGATCGGTCGGTGAGACCGATCAGTGGCTCACTGATCGGTCGGCTGACCGATCAGTGACTGCTGATTTCGTCCCGAACTTTTTGTTCGCGGCTGGATCGGTCGGCTGACCGATCCAGCTGTGAACAGAGAGCTTCTTGTTGGTCCCTTTGGAGGCCGGCAAGAGGAGAGGGGTGAATTGCCCTACAAGATAAAACAAAAAAAACCTTTCTCGGATATTCAACTAACTTAAAAGAACTTGTAATTAAAAGGGCAGAGACTAATTAAAACAGAAAATAGACACAGAGGAATTACTTGGTTTACAATCAGAGGATTGCTAATCCAAGACAAAGAAGACGCGCTAATTGATTCTCCTCTGGGCGGAGTAGCCTCTTACAGCGTTGAAAGCACAGAAAGAAATAACAAATGAAAGCACTGGATTACAAGTAGTTATTCTTAATTAATTGCTTTGCTTCTGGACCAAGGCTATATTTATAGCCTTGGTCGGGGTGCCTGGAAGGGGGCGCCTAGGGGATAAAACTTTATCCCCAACGTTGAATCGAGTTTGACTCGATCGGTCCACATCTCGGCGCCGAGGGTTCAAGGCCCGGACTAAAAGTCAACTCGTGACTTTTTCCGTCCGATCGCTCCGCCTGGTTCAGCCTCCCGGTCCGGGTCTTCTGTCGGCCCACTAGCTTGGTGATCTCGGCCATCCGAATAGGGCTCACCCAACCCATGTTCCGGCCTTCTCCTCGAGCAGCCTTCCTTCCGGTTTCTCGCCGCGCACGTTCTTCTCGTCCACCGGTGTACTCTTCCGCGGACACCTCGTCCCTCGGACGCACCGAGCCCGTCGGCTCTCTCCCGTGCCGTCCTTCTCGCTAGCCGCGTCTTCCGCTCGACTTCCTATGTTCCTAAGTTCCTGCACACTTAGACACATGGGTTAAACTACGCAGGACCTAGCTTAACTTGTTTGATCACATCAAAACACCTCGGGGTTCCAACAATCTCCCCCTTTTTGATGTGAGCAACCCAAGTTAAGCTAGGGTAATACAGATGCAGTAAAAACAATTTATTTGCAATTAAGTCCAAAGATATTTCAATTTAATAAGTGTATACTTCCCCCTAGACTTAACATACTCATACTTCTCCCCCTTTGATCACATAAAAAATAGGGGTTCTCTAAACAAGTCTAAGGTTAAAAAAAAAAATTTAAGTGAAAAAAAAAAAATTCTAAGTCAATATTCAGAAAATTTTTAAGTGAATTTTTATAAAAGATTTCTAAGGCAATTTTCAAAGGAAAATGTCTAAGACAATATTCATAGAAAAATTCCTAAGTTAAAAAAAATATCTAAGTTAAAAAGATTTAAGTCAATTTCCAAAAAGAATTTCTAAGTCAATTTTCAGAAAATTTCTAAGTCAATAATTTTCAGAAATTTTCTAAGTCAATTAAAAAAAAATGTAATTTCTAAAAAAAATTATTATAAATTAATTTTAAATATATAAATTGAATAACTCTTTTAAAGCATTAGGTAAATTAAATTAATGCTTTTTCAGTTAGTCAATTAAACTTTTCATTTCGATACTTGGCTTCCAGGTCGTGGCGAGGCACTAGGCCTTCTTGGTTATTGGAGCAACAACCACTTCCTTAGACAAAGCCTCATAATGAAATTAGTCATTTAATTTCCCTGCTGAAAATGCTAAGTTAAATTAAACAGGTTTTTGGAACCCAGTAGAGGTTCCTATCTACAGGGTTAACCAAGTATTTCCTAGGTACATAGATTTTTGATATATTTCTAATTTGACTTTGATGAAATCTATAATACCAATTTAAACCTCTATAATTTCTAAAAGTAGAAATATTTGAACTTTTATATTTTTTCAATCTTTCTATTTCTTCTTTTAGTTTTTCATTTTCAATTTTCAATTTTCAATTTATCAAAATCTTCTATAAGACATGATTTTGCTAAAATTCTTTTTGTTTCAAAAATTTCATCTTTTAATTTGATATTTTCATTTTCTAATTTATACATGGATTTAGTCATTGCCTTAATCCCAGAGTAAAGTTGATCATGGGGTAAGAGGCATACCTCACTTACCATATCGGACTTGAAGTCTGAATCTCCCCCTACTTTGCTGCCTTCATCTGAGGTCGCTCCCCCTTCATCGATGCTAGGTTCTGACGAGCTTTGCCCTTCATAACTTGCCATCAGCGCTATCCCAGCATATTCTTGAGCTTCTGATTCGGATGAAGAAGTGTCGTCCCAAGTTGCTTTTAGGTTGTGTTTCTTGGGTGTCTTCATTTTGACCTTCTTGAGTTCTGGGCAGTCTTCCCTTAGGTGTCCCTCCTTCTGACACTGGTAGCACCGCACCTTTCTTCTACCTTTTTGATTCTTTTGATTCTACATTTTAAATTTATTAGATCTAAAAAACTTTTTAAAGTTTCTTACCATGTATGCTTTTTTGTCGTCTTCGGAGTCTGACTCGGGTTCATCCTTGTTGGTTGTGTTTAGCGCCATAGTCTGGGTTGTGTCCTTTGATGTCTCTGCACATCTAGTTTCGTGTAATTCAAGGGTAGAAAAACATTCCTCTAATGTACTTACCTCCAAATCTTTTGAGATGTAGTAGGCGTCGATGATTGAAGTCCACTCCGGAGTTCGAGGAAATGCGTTGAGCGCGTAGCGTATTGTATCCCGATTTGATACCTTTTCTCCGAGGTTCTCGAGACTAGTAATTAGTTCTTTTGTAGACTGGCTACTTTCTCACCTTTTTCCAGACGGATGTTCATCAGTTTGTTACGGAGGATGTCCCTTCTAGCGAGCTTTGCTTCGGACGTGCCTTCGTGGAGTTCCAAGAACTTCTCCCAAAGTTCTTTAGCAGACACATAGTTTCCGATGCGATTGACCTCTTGAGGTGGTAACACACTCAGCAGGTGATGTTCCGCACGGCTGTTTGCTACCGACTCATTCTGCTCCTTCTTTGTCCAATCGCTCTCTTCTTTTTCTTTTCCATCTTTATCTACTGGAGCTATAAAACCATATTTCATAATAAACCGAATTTCAAAATCTGTTTTTAGGAATACCTCCATACGACGCTTCCAGTCTGCGAAGTTCCCCTCGAATTTTGGTGGGACGATACTTGGTCCGGCCATCTTGTTGCTTCGATCGGCGGTTAGTCCTCCTGAAGCGTCCTTGCTCTGATACCACTTGTTGGTCCCTTTGGAGGCCGGCAAGAGGAGAGGGGTGAATTGCCCTACAAGATAAAACAAAAAAAACCTTTCTCGGATATTCAACTAACTTAAAAGAACTTGTAATTAAAAGGGCAGAGACTAATTAAAACAGAAAATAGACACAGAGGAATTACTTGGTTTGCAATCAGAGGATTGCTAATCCAAGACAAAGAAGACGCACTAATTGATTCTCCTCTGGGCGGAGTAGCCTCTTACAGCGTTGAAAGCACAGAAAGAAATAACAAATGAAAGCACTGGATTACAAGTAGTTATTCTTAATTAATTGCTTTGCTTCTGGACCAAGGCTATATTTATAGCCTTGGTCAGGGCGCCTGGAAGGGTTCCGGGCGCCCTGGGGGGATAAAACTTTATCCCCCGACGTTCAGATCGAGTTTGACTCGATCTGGTCAAAAACCACATTCCGGGCGCCCCGGACCCCAAAAGTCAACTCTGGTTGACTTTTTCCGTCCGGTCGCTCCGCTTCGGTTCAGCTCGTCTCGGTCCGGGTCTTCTGTTCCGGCTCCACTAGCTTGGGTGATCTCGGCCATCCGGAATAGGGCTCACCCGAACTCATGTTCCGGCCTTCTCCTCAAGCAGCCTTCCTTCCCGGTTTCTCGTCCCTCGAACGCCGCGCACGTTCTTCTCGTCCACCGGTGTACTCTTCCGCGGACACCTCGTCCCTCGGACGCACCGAGCCCGTCGGCTCTCTCCCGTGCCGTCCTTCTCGCTAGCCGCGTCTTCCGCTCGACTTCCTGTGTTCCTAAGTTCCTGCACACTTAGACACAAGGGTTAAACTACGCAAGACCTAGCTTAACTTGTTTGATCACATCAAAACACCTCGGGGTTCCAACACTTCTGTTTGCAGAGATCAGTTGGTTGATCGATCTGCTGATCGACCAGAGACCCCTGATCGATCCGTGGATCGATCAGAGATTCCTGACTCCGTATCAGGCCCTCTGATTTCAGTCCAGGTTCTTGCCAAATTCACTACACTAACTCTGTAAACACTAACATAACATACTAGCATGTAATTACTGGTATTCTAAACATGGTATGGTGCATAGTTCATTGTCTGATGGCATGTAAATATATGGAAACCAAAACTAACAAGGTTCTAAACTGATAACTTGCCAACTAACAGAAACATGAGATAGAGCTAGATCCCTAGGATCTTTATTCCAGTTCCTTCCACACACATCCTCATCGCATTGCCCTCCAGCCTCCGCTACTGGTCCACTTTTCCTTTACCTTTATCTGCAGTATAAGAAAAGTAGTATCTGTAAGCTAAAAAGCTTAGTAAGAAACCATCTACCTCACAAAAACGTGCATACGATGCAATTATGATTTGAAATCATGCTACTTGAAAACATACTGAACATGCTAGCATGGCATGGCATACAATCATATAAACATGGCATACTGAACTAATCATGGCATAGCATACAAACTAATTATGTAGCTATCATATGTATCAACAGAAGGAGATAACTGATACAAACTGATCTAGACTAATACTAAGCTGAAACTGAAATTGTTCTGAATTCGCTTATCTATCTGATAAAGATTTGAAAACTAATACATAATAAGTGAAAATAATAAACATGCTGCTGTAGGGCCCTGGCAACTGTAGTGCGCGCATCCCTAACTGGATCCGAGATTACAAGTTCCGAATCTAGTAGGGTTTACTAGGTTATCTAAACCTAGGGACGACTGTGGGAGTCCAGCCCAATGGATATCTAATCCAGTACAGTGCCGCTGAAAGTAAAATACTGAAATAGCTAATATTGTTTTGCTGAAACTAGGTTATCTGAACCTAGAGGCGACTATGGGAGCCCACCCATTGGATATCTAATCCATATAAACTGAAATAAAAACTGAGTATGCTAATTATCGTGTGCTATGGCATTTAACTGAGCTAAATGAATGCCTACTGTATCATAAGGCTGTGCTAGGCATTTTGTCAAGCATTTGATGTATTCTAACTCTCCTCTCTATTAGGGAGACCATCTCTAGGCACCCGACAACGTCTAGAACCTCTATCTGAAGAGGGAAAACGTGTCCGGCCCATCTAGAGATGCTCACCAATCCCTAAGTCTGTGAGAAGAATTAGATACACCCTATATATTGACAAAATCCACTAAAACTAATCTAATACATAAAAAAAATAACACACGAAAGCTATTATACTGCAGGTGAGGGGTTTCTTACCTTGTGTGCTAGATTTCTTACAAATCTAATCTCTAGAAATCCCGGTGGAGACGACTTCTCGACGATTCGCTCGCGTCCACGCGTTCTTCTCGCGGAGGGGAACGTCCTCGTATCGAAGATGTCACCGGAAGGCCCTCCTTTGGCCCTAAGGATGAAACCCTAGGCGTGCTTGGGTGTTGGCGCCGAGAGAAGGAAGGAGAAGAGAGGTGTTCGACGTGAGGGTTTGGAGGAGAGGAATTGTACCGAACCAAATTCTAAAATAACCCAAACCCAACCTAACTCCTCTATTTATATTAAGTGGATTATCGAACTCAACTCTAATATAAATATAATTGGTTCCTCTTTCTTTCAGCACGGCCCTGTTGGGTTCACCGGTTACTAAGACTAACTAAAGGTTTAGCGGACCCGAGAGGTCCCGGGTTCGATTCCCGCGTAAACCATTTTGCTTATCTAATTATTTTTGCTACTTCCGCTACTTGGAAAATTCCGTAAAAATATTCTAAAATTCCAGAAAAATAATAGAATATTTCTAAAAATAATTTGAGAATTTTCGGGCGTTACAACTCCCCATACCTTATAAAAAGTTCGTCCTCGAACTTAGAATAATTCTGGTTACTTCTGTCTCATGCTGGCTTCTGTCTCCCAAGTTGCCTCTTCTGTTGTGTGACTGTGCCAAATAACTTTGACTAATGGTACTTCCTTGTTCCGTAATTTCTTAACTGCTCGGTCTATTATCTGAATAGGCCGACTATCATCTTGAGGTCCTCGCGGATCTATCCGGTGGGGCTCAATCACAGGTGGCATCGGGATATGCTTCTTGATAGAGACATGAAATCGTTGTGGACGGTGACATTTCTGGGGTAGCTCTAGCTCATATGCTACCTTGCCCACTCTTCTGCGGATCGGTATGGTCCCCATATCTGGGACTTAGCTGCCCTTCTTCCCAAAACGCATTACTCCTTCATGAGAGCTACTCAGAAACACTGAATCCCCATTGAAAACTCTAAGGGTCTACGCCGTGTATCAGCATAGCTCTTCTATGAGCATCTCTATCCTCTGGCGGATCTGTTATAGCTGTGGTATCTGCTACTAGATCTATCTGAAGCTCTAGTTCTTTCTGTTTACCACTCTCATACCAGCAGATTGGAGATCTACACCTCCGCCCATAGAGAGCCTCATAAGGTGCCATCTGGATAGTGGCTGATAGCTGTTGTTGTATGCAAATTCTGCTAAGCTCGGATATTTGCAACAACTTCCTTGAAGTCTAGGGCACGCTCGGAGCATATCTTGATACAGGTTTACTCGCTCAGCCGACCATCATGCGGATGGAATCTTGTGCTAAACTTTAACCGTGCCAAATCTTGTTGTACACACTCCCGAAGTGTGATGTAACCCTGCTATCTCTGTCTGAAATAATGGTACGTGGGACTCCATGAAGTCTGACGATCTCCTGTAGATACAACTGAGCCAGCTTCTCCATGGAGTAGGATATCTTGATAGCTAAGAAGTGGGCTGATTTAGTCAACCTGTCGACTATTACCCAGATGGTGTCAAAACCATTCGTGGTTCTGGGTAGTCCCACTATGAAGTCCATAGAGATATCCTCCCACTTCCATTCTGGAATCTGTATAGGCTGTAGAACTCCTCCTGGTCGCTGATGTTCTGCCTTGACCCTCTGACAGGTGAGGCAGATGCTAACATATCTGGCGATGTCTCGCTTCATCCCGGGCCACCAAAAGCGTTTCTTCAGGTCTTGATACATTTTGGTGGAACCTGGATGCATCGCATAGGGAGTCTTGTGAGCCTCATCTAGAATCTGTCTCCGTAGCTCCTCCTGATCTGGAACACAGAGTCTGTCACCAAAATACAACACCCCGCTATCGGACACTCTGAATTCTCTACTTTCTGATTCTGCTAGCCCTTGCTTGATTTTCTGAATTTCAGGGTCCTGCTCCTGAGCTGACTGAATATCACCAAGCAAGGTAGACTCTAAGGTCATAGTAGAGAGCTGTCCAACGATGAGTTCGAGACCGAAATCTACGATCTCCTTCTGTAGGGGCGGTGACATGGCTGTAAGAGATAATAAGGTAGCACTGGATTTTCTGCTAAGTGCGTCGGCTACCTTATTGGCTTTCCCTGGATGGTAGAGGATGTCTATATCATAGTCTTTGACCAGCTCGAGCCATCTGCGCTGTCGCATGTTCAGATCCTTCTGAGTGAAGAAGTACTTTAGACTCTGATGATCTGTATACACCCTGCACTGAGCTCCATATAAGTAATGTCTCCAGATTTTGAGGGCGAACACTACTGCTACAAGCTCGAGGTCATGAGTAGGGTAATTCTTCTCATAATCCTTGAGTTGTCTGGAGGCATAGGCGATCACCTTGCCGTTTTGCATCAGTACTGCTCCTAGTCCCAACTTAGAGGCATCACTATAGATGTCAAAGCTGCTGGTGTTGTCTGGTAGAGCCAAAATGGGAGCACGGGTCAATCTCCTTTTGAGCTCATTGTTTCTCACGTCCTCTATCCACCGAAATTTTACATTCTTTACGGTGAGGAGCTGGGTGGGAGGCTATCTGGAGAAGTCCTCTACAAACTTCTGTAATAACCTGCTAACCCGAGAAAGCTTTTTCGTTGGCGTTCTTAGGTCTCTTCCAGTTACTTACTACTTCTATCTTCTTTGGGATCTACCATAATACCATCCTTTGAGATGATGTGACCCAGGAAGGACACTGATCTAGCCAAAATTCACATTTCGTGAACTTGGCATATAATTGTCTGCTGAAGGGTCTGCAATACTAGTTTCAGGTGCTCTGAGTGTTCTTCCTGAGTTCCTGAGTAGATAAGAATGTCATCGATAAACACAATAACAAACTTATCTAAATACTCCCTGAATACTCTGTTCATGAGATCCATGAATGTAGCTGGAGCATTGGTCACGCCAAAGGGCATGACTACGAACTCGTAGTGTCCGTATCTGGTTCTGAATGCTGTCTTGGGTATATCCCCTTCTTTAACCTTCACCTGATGATAACCTGATCTGAGATCTATCTTAGAGAACACTGCTGCTCCCTTCAGCTGGTCGAACAGGTCATCGATTCTGGGAAGGGGATACCTGTTCTTGATCGTGACTTGGTTCAGTGATCTATAGTCTATGCACAGTCGCATGCTTCCATCCTTCTTCTTCACGAACAATACAGGCGCTCCCCATGGTGAGTGACTCGGGCGTATGAAACCCTTGTCAAGTAGCTCCTGTAATTGCTCCTGAAGTTCCTTCAGTTCTGCTGGAGCCATGCGATAAGGTGCTTTGGAGATAGGATTTGTACCGGGAATGAGCTCTATCTCAAAGTCAATCTCCCTGTCTGGTGCTAAGCCTGGTAACTCTTCAGGGAAGACTGCTGGGTAGTCACATACGACTCGAACCTCTGCTAGCTGTTGGTTCTTGTCCTGGCTGGCGTTGACTACATGTGCTAGGAATTCTGTACATCCTGAATCCAGTAGCTTCTGTGCTTTCATAGCTGAGAGAAACTTCTTGGCCTTCCTCTTGGGTTCCCCGCTGTATTCAAATTTCACTGCCGCTTCAGGTTGGAAGATGACTTTCTGTTTACGGCACTCTATGGTAGCACCATACTTGATCAGAAAGTCCATTCCAAAGATAACGTCATAGTCGGCCATCTCTAGCACTATCAGATCACAAAAGAGCTCTCTGTCTGCTATAATGATCGGCACTGTTCTGAGCCAGTGCGTGGATGCCATGATCTCTCCTGAAGGTAGTGCCGTCAAGAACTGACCACTGAGTACTTCTGAGGGTATTTCTAACTTTTCGGAGAACATCCTGGCTATATATGAATGGGTTGCCCCAGTATCAAATAGAACAGTAGCACTATACTGAAAAATGCTAATCTGACCTGTGACAACTGTCGAGGCATTGGCTACGTCCTCTCTGGTGAGTGAGTAGATCCTCGCATTCGCCATAGCTGGAGGGGCTTCTAATCTGCCCTGGCTGATAAGTGGACCTTCTAGAGCGGCCTGCATCTGATATAACTGAGCTGGCTGGCCTGCATACTGAATCTGCTGTGGCTGAGGAAGACCGGTCTTGTTCGGGCACTGCTTAGCCATGTGCCCTTCTTGTCCACATTCAAAACATCCTCGTGTGCCCTTGCGACAAACCCCTGGGTGGAATTTCCCACAAGTAGCACACTTTGGATAACTGGGTCGCTTGCTAGATGGTCCTCCTTTTGGGTCACTTCCTGATCTGCGCTTGCTATTGGAGTGCCCTTTCCAGTTAGAGCTGTGGCCTTGCTGTTTCTGAGTGTGAGAGTTTCCTTGGCCTTTGGACTCTGAGGCGACCTGCTTCTGCTGCTTTATGCTATTCTGGTAGTGCTCCGTGGTCAAGGCACTGCTCACCAACTCCTCTGTGGTTTGTGGCCTATGTATGCCACCAGCCACGTTCACTGCTATCTCTGGCCTCAGCATCTTGAGCATCAACCGGATTCGTTCCTTCTCTGTGCTGACTAGCTCTGGGCATAGACGAGCCAACCTGTTGAATTTCTTCACGGCTTCCTCAACTGAAAGGTTGCCCTGACAAAACTCGGTGAACTCGTCGTAGTGGCGGTTTGTAACCCGTATGTGAAAGAACTCCTCGAAGAATTCTTTCTCGAAGTCAGCCCATGACATTGTTGGTGCAACCTTAGGTCAAGGTTGACCTGGTTGACCTGACTCGAGTTGACCTGACTCAAGTTGTATTTTGATGTTTGACTTAGGAAGATTGTTGGTGCAACCTTAGGTCAAGGTTGACCTAGTTGAGTTGTATTTTGATGTTTGACACTCGTGGAAGAGTTGTATTCTTGATATGGGACAAGAATAGATGTTTGGGAGATTATTGGTGCAACCGTAGGTCTAGGTTGACCTGGTTGACCTAATTCGGGAAAGAGTCCAAGTATGGAGACTTGGCAACGGAAAAAGTCCAAGCAGGGAACTTGGCACTGGAAAAGTCCAAGCAGGGAGCTTGGCACGCGAAAAGTCCAAGTGTGGAGACTTGGCACGGAGAAGTCCAAGCAGGGAGCTTGACACGAGGGAAAGTCCTAACTGGGATGTTAGGCAGGTGGAAAGTCCTGGTGAGTGAAGCCAGGCAGTGGGAAAGTCCTAACTGGGATGTTAGGCAGTGTGGAAAGTCCTGGTGAGTGAAGCCAGGCAGTGGGAAAGTCCTAACTGGGATGTTAGGCAGTTGGAAAGTCCTGGTGAGTGAAGCCAGGTAGTGAGAAAGTCCTAACTGGGATGTTAGGCAGTGTGGAAATCCTGGTGAGTGAAGCCAGGTGAAAGTCCGGGTGAGTGAAGCCAGGCAAGGGAAAATCCAGATAGATCAGGGATGATCGGACATCTGGTGTTGAGGAAAGTCCAAGTAGGTCAAAGGGATTGACCGGACACTTGGCGGGGAATTCTAGCAGGTCGAGGTTGACCGAATGTTGGTTTGGAAGGCTTGGGACTTGGTTTGGGCAAAAACCAAGTCACTAGTTATCTGATCGGTCTGGTGACCGATCAGTAACCGTCGATGTGCTCGATCGGTATCGTCGATCTGCGGACCGATCGGCATCGATGGCGCGAGAAGGCGCTGATCGATGCGTGGACCGATCGGGCTTCCACGATCGGTCGTGGCGGCCGATCGAGAGATGATATCGCGGAAGGAAGAGCTTCAAGCCAAGAGTTGGGATCGGTGCGTGGACCGATCCGGTTGTCTTTGATCGGTCCACAGACCGATCGAATCGTCTGATTTACGTGCACGCGGTGATCGATGCGGGGATCGATCGGTAGCGGTTTGATCGATCCGCGAGGCCGATCGAGGTTCTAGCGTTACAACGCAGCGGCTAGTTTCTTCATTGTTTCTTCTTTGCGGTATAAAGGAGACGAGGCATCTTACGTACTCTTGCTTCTTTCTCTTCTCTTACGCTTTCTGGGCTGCTTTGTTACGGTGCTTGAGCTTTGTTGAGCTCTTCTTCAAGTTTCGCGTGAGCTTCTTCCTTCGGCTGGGACTCCGACTGAGCTGCTGCTGTGGTTGGCGTCTGAGAAGCTGTTGCTTCTTCAACAGTCGACAAGAAGGCAAGGGTTGTTTACATTTGCTGTGTATTTACTTCTTGCTTCTCTTGTATTTGTACTCCTTATCTTGCTGTTGCAAGAAGTAGTTGTGGCGAGGTTTCTCCACCCATAAGGAGCTCATATTTAGCCGGTTCTCCGGGGACTCATCCACCGACGGATTGGTAGGCTTCGTCCACCTTACAGACACGCCGAGGAGTAGGAGATTATCTCCGAACCTCGTTACATCGGTTTGTTTGAGGTTTGTCTTCTTTTCCTTCGTTTCTACGTGTTATTTTCCGCTGCGCTAACCCTACTTTGTAGAAACACGACGATTTGGGGTCGGCTATTCACACCCCCCTCTCTAGCCTCAGTACGAAAGATCCTAACAAGTGGTATCAGAGCGAGGCCGCTCTTCGATGGATCAACACCCGGGGGAGCACGGGCTAGAGATGGATCTCTATGGAGAAGATGTCACGATTCAACCCTTCTACGAGTCTCACGACAACTTCACATATTAGAAGGTAAGGATGATGTATTTTCTTAGGACTAATATGTTAAATTGGTTTTGTGTACAAGAAGGGTTTTCCCCTCCGATGGATGAGGAAGGAAAACCTATCAAGAAGAAGGAGTGGACGAAAGAGCAAATCCGACAATCCGAAATCAATGACGAGGTAACAAAAATTATTGAATTTGCTTTACCTAATAATGTTTTGTGCAAGATAGATAGGTACAACAACGCCAAGGAATTGTGGAACAATTTGGCAAAATTCCATGAAGAGGAGCCTAGTGAGCCAAGTAGCTCACATCATGGAGGAAGCGAATTGGGAGTTGAGGGCTACTCAACATCCAAGGAAGAAGAGGAGGAGAGCTCTTGTTCAAGATCGGAGCAAGAAGAGGCATCTACCTCCGGAAGGGATGAAGAAGAAAGCTCATCTACATCCACAACCCTAGGTAACTCAAACACTGTGATTTCAAGCAAATTACACATAATGTGTTTTGAGTGTAGGAAGTTTGGGCACTACAAGAGTAAGTGTCCAAAGAGGGTTAGAAAGACTCCACCGGCACCAAAGGTCAAGGAAGCCGGAGTCCCGACATGCAAGAGCAAGAAGCACGTGGTGTGCTTCCAATGCAAGCAACGGGGACACTATAGGAGTCAATGTCCAAGGGGGAGGCAACCTCACAAGGACAAGAGGCCAAACACATGTAAAGGGGGAGCTAAGGCAAACCCAAAGGTAACATTTAAAGCTCATTCTTGCAATTCTAGTAGGATGCATGCTAGTAGTCTTATTGCCATTGTCAATAATGATAAGCATGTTAACACTAGAAATCGATACATGTGCTTAGGAGCCAAGCATGTTAGCCTAGATAAGAACAATTCTAGGAAAGCCAACCCTAGAATTAACTCATCTAAGGCTAAGGAAAACCTAGGTAGGAATCCCAAATCAACTAGACACATGCCTAGGAATGCCTCAAAGAACAATGACAAATTAAAACTTGAGGTATTAGAGAAGGAGAATCAAGTCTTGAGGTCAAGACTTGATACTTTGGAAAAGGCTCTTAAGAACTTGGAGAAGTCATCTCTAGGGTTTAAGGGTCAAAAACCAATGTCCAAGGACAAGAAAGGTTTGGGTCACAAACCTAAGTCCCAAGTGGTCAAGCCCACTTATCATAATGTTCCATTCGATTATGGAACAAAATCTAGGGCTAGGAAGACTATTACCAAGGTCACAAGGGGAGTCACCCCTATAGTTGACCTTGATGAGACCCAAATGACCAAGGCTTTAAAGCCTAAGAGGGTCATTAGGAGGATTGCTAGGGAAGTTATCCCTAGTGAATATTTAGTGAACCCAATGAGCTCTAATAGGTATTGGGTTCCTAGGAGCATCTTCTCTACCCCATAAATGGGTTAGAGAGTGTCAACTCCGATTAGAAGGGTAGTTAACCCAACTTTGAGGAAATTGACACTCAAGGAGCATTTTCAAGGTTTTGAGAACTTTTGAAAATGAAATGGAATTATCATTTACTCCTTTGAAGAGTTAAATGTGCCTAAAGATTGGAAATTTCATTTTTAATCTCAATTGGCACAATTTGGGAAAATCTAGAGAACTCTAGAGGAAAAATGAAACATGCCAAGTTTTGAGGATAAATTTGATCTTTAAGTGGCATGAATTAATCTAGAGTTCAAGAAGTGTCAAAATTAGGATTTTGGCATTTTGGGGCAATCTAGGATTAAATTTGAAGTTAGCCAAGTGGTTAAGGATACTTAGATAGGTAATCTAGGTATATTTATTTATGCTAAATCTTGCCATGATTGTTTGCCCTCACATGTCATGACATCATGTTTAGTTTTATTATCATTTGAAATGTCATGATAATGCTTAGGCTAGTTTTTATGTCATGTTTATTTAAGTTTCAAACTTTATGCCATGACATCATGACATTGGCACATGTTTTCATTTATGATACCATTTTATGTCATGTCATCATCTCTTGCATTAATAATCAATTGAATTGATTTAAGGATGAAAAACATATTTTGATATTGAGATCAAATTTGTGTTTAGAAAATGCATGAGACCTTAGTCTAAGATACCTAAACCCATATCTCACATCAAAATTGCCATGGATGTGTTTGATACACTTTAGATGTGTGTGAGATATTAGGATCATGAATTAGGATCAAGGTGCATAGTTCTTGTACCTAGATGAGCCTAATTCAAGAAATGGAGGATCATAGGGAAAGCTTGTGTACAAGTCATGTACATTTAGCCCTAAGATTATGGTCCTAAATTAAAAGGTTTAAAACCATTTTGAAATTGATTTGGAAAACCTTGATGAAGCCATCTTAGTGATTGCATTCATCATTGAATATTGTGATACAAAGTTGAGTTAAACTTGAACTATTTCAAAGTTTTTGAACTTTGTATCAAGATTGAAAAATGGAAGTTATTTTCATAGAAAACTATTTTTTCATGATAGTATATGTTATGAGGAATGTATCCTCAAAATTTCATAATTTTTCGAATTTTCTAGAATTTTCTAGGAGTTTCTGAATTTCGGGAAGGAAATTTCAGAAATCTCCTGTCAGAGTCTGGATCGGTCTAGGGACCGATCCAGGGAAGTCCTGATCGGTCTGTAGACCGATCCAGAGAGCTTGGTGCGATCTGGTGAAGGCCTGATCGGTCTGGTGACCGATCAGTGACGATCCAGTGCGATCAATGAAGCATGGATCGGTCTGGGGACCGATCCAGGGGGTTTTTGATCGGTCTTAGGACCGATCAGTGCGTGCCGGTTTCTGATTTTCAGCAGGTGTCTGAAATTTCAATTTTTGGGAGTTGAGTTTCGGGTTTCTAAAGGTTTGAAACTCTCCAAGACATTGTTGGTGCAATGGTCAAGGGGGAGTTGATCTTTAGGGGGAGT
This sequence comes from Zingiber officinale, assembly GCF_018446385.1. Taxonomy (NCBI): domain Eukaryota; kingdom Viridiplantae; phylum Streptophyta; class Magnoliopsida; order Zingiberales; family Zingiberaceae; genus Zingiber; species Zingiber officinale. Next base: position 38,482,931 of record NC_056005.1, on the reverse strand, counting down.
TTTTACTCCTTAAGACTTTTGAGGATTAGTGACATAGGATTGTCACTAAGTTGATTGTTGAGTTTAGTATCAAGGGGGAAATTAAGAGTTTCAATGAAAGGTATGGAACTTTCATTAGGAGGAAACTCTTGACCTTGATTCTCTCTTTTTGATGTGTGTCAAAAAGGGGGAGAGTGTTGGAGAATGGGAGAATGTTCTAGATAATGTTCAAGGAAGAACATTAACTTGATTATGGTTTTGTCAAACATCAAAAAGGGGGAGATTGTTGGTGCAACCTTAGGTCAAGGTTGACCTGGTTGACCTGACTCGAGTTGACCTGACTCAAGTTGTATTTTGATGTTTGACTTAGGAAGATTGTTGGTGCAACCTTAGGTCAAGGTTGACCTAGTTGAGTTGTATTTTGATGTTTGACACTCGTGGAAGAGTTGTATTCTTGATATGGGACAAGAATAGATGTTTGGGAGATTATTGGTGCAACCGTAGGTCTAGGTTGACCTGGTTGACCTGATTCGGGAAAGAGTCCAAGTATGGAGACTTGGCAACGGAAAAAGTCCAAGCAGGGAACTTGGCACTGGAAAAGTCCAAGCAGGGAGCTTGGCACGCGAAAAGTCCAAGTGTGGAGACTTGGCACGGGAAAAGTCCAAGTATGGAGACTTGGCACGGAGAAGTCCAAGCAGGGAGCTTGACACGAGGGAAAGTCCTAACTGGGATGTTAGGCAGGTGGAAAGTCCTGGTGAGTGAAGCCAGGCAGTGGGAAAGTCCTAACTGTGATGTTAGGCAGTGTGGAAAGTCCTGGTGAGTGAAGCCAGGCAGTGGGAAAGTCCTAATTGGGATGTTAGGCAGTTGGAAAGTCCTGGTGAGTGAAGCCAGGCAGTTAGAAAGTCCTAACTGGGATGTTAGGCAGTGTGGAAATCCTGGTGAGTGAAGCCAGGTGAAAGTCCGGGTGAGTGAAGCCAGGCAAGGAAAAATCCAGATGGATCAGGGATGATCGGACATCTGGTGTTGAGGAAAGTCCAAGTAGGTCAAAGGGATTAACCGGATACTTGGCGGGGAATTCTAGCAGGTCGAGGTTGACCGAATGTTGGTTTGGAAGGCTTGGGACTTGGTTTGGGCAAAAACCAAGTCACTAGTTATCTGATCGGTCTGGTGACCGATCAGTGTGCTACTGATCGGTATCTGATCGGTCTGCAGACCGCCGATCGAGAAGGTGATCGATGCCGCGAAAAACGCTGATCGGTCGTGGACGATCAGAACTCCACGATCGGTCGTGACGACCGATCGAGACGATGTCGCGGAAGGAAGAGCTTCAAAGCCAAGAGTTGGGATCGGTCGTGGACCGATCGGTATCTTTGATCGGTCCTGCAGACCGAGTCGAAGACGCATGAAGTTTACGTATGCGGTCGATCGATCGCAGGGACCGATCGGTGAGCTGATCGGTCCGCAGGCCGTCGAGGGGTTCTAACCGTTACAGCAAGCGGCTAGTTTCTTCATTGTTCTTCTTCACGGTATAAAGGCGAGGGCATCTTACGTGATCGCTTCTTTCTCTTCTCTTCTACTACAGAGCTGCTGTTCCGGCGCTTAAGCTTTGTTGAGCTCTTCTTCGCAAGCCTTAGCGTGAGCTTCTTCCTTCTTGGGACTGAGCTGCTGCTGTGGTTGGCGTCTGAGAAGCTGTTGCTTCTTCAACGATCGACAAGAAGGCAAGGTTGTTTACATTTCTGTGTATTTACTTCTTGCTTCTCTTGTATTTGTACTCCTTATCTTGCTGTTGCAAGAAGTAGTTGTGTGAGGTTTCTCCACCCATAAGGAGCTCATATTTAGCCGGTTCTCCGGGGACTCATCCACCGACGGATTGGTAGACCTTACGGACACGCCGAGGAGTAGGAGTTTATCTCGAACCTCATTACATCGGTTTGTTTGAGGTTTGTCTTCTTTTCCTTCGTTTCTACGTGTTATTTTCCTCTGCGCTAACCTACTTTGTAGAAGCGGACGATTTGGGGTCATATTCACCCCTCTCTAGCCTCGATCGAAAGATCCTAATGAGACATGTGGTTCCTTTGGGCGCCGTTCGATTCTTTCCCACCACATCGTCGTCTCTGTCGAGGCAAAGAGCACACTTCACCTTCTCGTGTTATGGCGGTCCGAAGCTCCATCGTCCCAGTGTTTTGAACCAGGCTTGTGCATCCCATGGTTCACTAGTGCTGAGAAGTTCTCCGGCTTGACTCGCTGTGGATCGGATAGGCTTCCTTCCTTGGCTCAGCTGCTGGGGCACTGGTGCTGTAGTCTGGCTGGGCTGGTGGAACCTCTAAGACTACCGGAGTCGTCAAATTCGGTTCCGGGGTGATGTGGGGTACTCTGCTGATTAGCCTTTAAGGTGGCTATTTCCTGTCGCTGTTCAGCTAGCTGCTGCTGTAACTGAGCCACTAATGTTGTAAGGTCTGGGGGAGGCACTGAACTGCCTGCCTCTTGCTAGGGCTCAGTAGCTAGTGCCCTTCTAGCTGGGCGTCCTCGTGCCATTTCTAAAGACATAGAGAACATAATATAAATAATGTAATTACAGTTATATAACTACTGATATCAGGTTTAAAAACTATCACATACCAACAAGTAGTTATATAAACATGAACTGTAATAACAAAACAAGAAGCATAAATAAAGTAGAGGTATTCTTACTTGGAAGCTGCAGGTTCAATGCTGATGTGTGTGTAGGAAGTATGGAACACTGCTCTGATACCACTCTGTAACGACCCGCCTTCTGATACTAAGCTGTAAGGCCGATCGATACAGTTGAGTTGTGCTAAGCTAACTATGATGCGGAATGCTGGATCATTTAAAATTTTACAAAACTATTGTAATTGCCTCTGTTAACACTGTGAAAGTGAGATTTCATATTCAAACTATCTTCTAGATATTCATAGCTATGCTGGGGAGGTGAAACTGGAGCTTTGGATCGGTCCGTGGAACAATCCACTGGCCCACATGGGAACGCTGGCTGGATCGGTCTGCCGACCGATCCAGCTGTTCACTGATCGGTCGGCTGACCGATCAGTGACTGCTGATTTCGTCCCGAACTTTCTGTTCGCGGCTGGATCGGTCGGCTGACCGATCCAGCTGCGAACAGAGAGCTTCTGTTTGCAGAGATCAGTTGGTTGATCGATCTGCTGATCGACCAGAGACCCCTGATCAATCCGTGGATCGATCAGAGATTCCTGACTCCGTATCAGGCCCTCTGATTTCAGTCCAGGTTCTTGCCAAATTCACTACACTAACTCTGTAAACACTAACATAACATACTAGCATGTAATTACTGGTATTCTAAACATGGTATGGTGCATAGTTCATTGTCTAATGGCATGTAAATATATGGAAACCAAAACTAACAAGGTTCTAAACTGATAACTTGCCAACTAACAGAAATATAAGATAGAGCTAGATCCCTAGGATCTTTATTCCAATTCCTTCCACACACATCCTCATCGCATTGCCCTCCAGCCTCCGCTACTGGTCCACTTTTCCTTTACCTTTATCTGCAGTATAAGAAAAGTAGTATCTGTAAGCTAAAAAGCTTAGTAAGAAACCATCTACCTCACAAAAACGTGCATACGATGCAATTATGATTTGAAATCATGCTACTTGAAAACATACTGAACATGCTAGCATGGCATGACATACAATCATATAAACATGGCATACTGAACTAATCATGGCATAGCATACAAACTAATTATGTAGCTATCATATGTATCAACAGAAGGAGCTAACTGATACAAACTGATCTAGACTAATACTAAGCTGAAACTGAAATTGTTCTGAATTCGCTTATCTATCTGATAAAGATTTGAAAACTAATACATAATAAGTGAAAATAATAAACATGCTGCTGTAGGGCCCTGACAACTGTAGTGCGCGCATCCCTAACTGGACCCGAGATTGCAAGTTCCGAATCTAGTAGGGTTTACTAGGTTATCTAAACCTAGGGACGACTGTGGGAGTCCAGCCCAATGGATATCTAATCCAGTACAGTGCCGCTGAAAGTAAAATACTAAAATAGCTAATATTGTTTTGCTGAAACTAGGTTATCTGAACCTAGAGGCGACTATGGGAGCCCACCCATTGGATATCTAATCCATATAAACTAAAATAAAAACTGAGTATGCTAATTATCGTGTGCTATGGCATTTAACTGAGCTAAATGAATGCCTACTGTATCATAAGGCTGTGCTAGGCATTTTGTCAAGCATTTGATGTATTCTGACTCTCCTCAATATTAGGGAGACCATCTCTAGGCACCCGACAACGTCTAGAACCTCTATCTGAAGAGGGAAAACGCGTCCGGCCCATCTAGAGATGCTCACCAATCCCTAAGTCTGTGAGAAGAATTAGATACACCCTATATATTGACAAAATCCACTAAAACTAATCTAATACATAAAAAAAATAACACACGAAAGCTATTATACTGCAGGTGAGGGGTTTCTTACCTTGTGTGCTAGATTTCTTACAAATCTAATCGCTAGAAATCACGGTGGAGACGACTTCTCGACGATTCGCTCGCATCCACGCGTTCTTCTCGCGGAGGGGAACGCCCTCGTATCGAAGATGTCACCGGAAGGCCCTCCTTTGGCCCTAAGGATGAAACCCTAGGCGTGCTTGGGTGTTGGCGCCGAGAGAAGGAAGGAGAAGAGAGGTGTTCGACGTGAGGGTTTGGAGGAGAGGAATTGTACCGAACCAAATTCTAAAATAACCCAAACCCAACCTAACTCCTTTATTTATATTAAGTGGATTATCGAACCCAACTCTAATATAAATATAATTGGTTCCTCTTTCTTTCAGCACGGCCCTGCTGGGTTCACCGGTTACTAAGGCTAACTAAAGGTTTAGCGGACCCGAGAGGTCCCGGGTTCGATTCCCGCGTAAACCATTTTGCTTATCTAATTATTTTTGCTACTTCCGCTACTTGGAAAATTCCGTAAAAATATTCTAAAATTCCAGAAAAATAATAGAATATTTCTAAAAATAATTTGAGAATTTTCGGGCGTTACATATTATGTGCTCTGAATTTTATCATCATTTGTGTGAAATTGACTCCCAACATTATAAAACTAGAGTTGCAACTAGGGATATGCTTTTTGACCTTGATATATTTCTCAAATTTTTGAGAATTTGACCTTCTGTTAACCACATCTTTTTCAGTTTCTCTTTTCTTGACATACTGCCCACTCCTTTAGCTCATCTTACTCTTGATATGATGTATGCCGAATTTTTTGAGGGGGCGCATCCCAAAAAGATGTCCATTGTACAACTTAGTCTGAATGGTAATGCTCTTTATAAGATGGTTGTCTCTTGCATTCATCCTTTATCATCTAGAGATCAGGGAGTTCTACATCCAGTACATCTTTTTCTGATGTACGCACTAAGACACCAACTAGACTTTGACTTGGGTTACTGGGTGTTTAGATATATTATCTACTGTTTAGGCTACAACACCTCGAATAAAGTTTACATGATTCAGTTCCACGTTCTCACTTGTAAAATACCGAAAATGGGCGAATCACTATAAGGGAATTTTCCAGAATTTTTAGAAAATTTTCAAAAATTTTTCGGAACTCGTATGACGAGTTTACGAGGATAAATATTGGGTTCCGGAAAAACCTATTTAGGTTGCCCCATTTAAGAGAGAAAATGTTTATTTTTTAAAATTCTTTTTTCTTTTTTATTTTCTTTCTCCCCCGCATGCTCGTGCCCTAACCTCCTCACGTCGTTCCTTTTCCTTCTCCTCTCACGCCCGATCTACCCTAACTGCTCCTTCTTCAACCCGATGCCACCCCTTTCTCGATTTCCAATTATCATCCTCACGCGTCCCCTCTCACCACCGACCACTGCCGTTGTCGATCCGATAGATCCTCGTGCCCTAGTGTCACTGTAGGCCACTGCGGACCCACAACCGATCGTCGCCAGCCTGGAAACCGACACCCTGGCTCCTCCTCTCGGCCGATCGCCAGTCGCCACCACCTGCCGCCTACTAACGGTGACCTTCCCCTTCTCTGGAGGCCAGATCGGTGGCACCGCCAAGCCACCGCCGCCCGATTCGGCCGATTTTCCCATGCCCTAGGTTGGGTTCACAGCTAGCTGACTTCCTCCTCCTTAGGCATGCGACACCGCCATCCTTCGCTGAGCCCTAGCTTACGATCACAACACCAGCCGTGCCCTCTTTGCACCACTGCCTCACTCCTTTAGCTGTGAACGTCCTGCCACCGGGCACAGCAATCACTAGAAAGGGGGAAAGCATCAGGGAAGGGCTGAAGGCAAAGCATTACTGCCACTTGAAGAGTTCTCTAGTGGATTTCACCAGTGGAGAAGAAGAGGTAAGAGGAATAGATTTGGTTGGAATTAGGTTGTTTTGTTGATCAGTGATCTTCCTTCTTGATTCGTTTAGTGCAAGTGGATTACCAGCAACAATCAACGGCTGTGAATACGGCTGCGAATTGAGGTAAGGAGTAGGGTAGTGAAATGAATATTTTTTATGTGTTGAATTAGGTATGAGGTAAACTTCATGATTAGTATAATTGATTTAGGTTTGGATTATTAATCTAATGGGTTGATTGGGGATTAGGTAACTAACCCTAATTAATCGTTGGATTTAATTTAGGTAGGTTGAGGTTTATGGTTTATGGTTTTCCCCTAAATTGTTCTTAAGGATTTTTATTTAGCTATTCATTTGAGTTGTAGCTAAATAAAAATGTATATATATTGGTGATGTAGGACTTTGACGCGAGACGAGTATCTCGATTACCAGATTGGACCTTTCTATTGGAGGCGGGTACCTTGACTTATCTTTTGATATGGTCATTTGATATGCATAGTAGATTTTAACAAAGAGTAATATTTATGTTTATATCTACATCGGTATGTCATTATCTATTTCCTGAGCATGCTTTGATTGTTACCTGTTTAATGTTCATGTTTATACCCTTCAGATTACTTATGATCATAGAGGTAATGACATACCATGCCTTTTGATATATCAAACTAGGTTTTTATCATACCTTACCTGTGTACCTTAGATCTTCGGATTTGATCCATTGATGCTAGGGTACACATTTTATATATATGGATAGGTTCAGGATATTGTCATGCTTAGTGTCATGCATCATCTCGCATGATTGCATGTTGCGCGATAGTCGGCTCCATTATTATTGAGAATATCGCCAGTTGCATGGATCTGCACACACAACCACTCATGGGTTAGTGGTTCTTATCAGTCAGGGTGTGTTGCAGCAGGTGCTCTGTCAAGGGCTCCGTTGGTCCACTCATGGGTAGTGTGACGTAGCGTTGTAGCAGGACAGGGATCCCTCCTCTGGACTTGCTCAGGGAGATGAGAGCATTGAGCTCCCTCACTTATGATTTGGGGTAGGAGGATAGGTGTACTCCGACAGCATCCCGTCCACTCGGTCACTCATCAGGAGCAGTGATGGCAGAGTGCACGGTTGTCACAACCCTACCCACTCGGTGTCACCATCATGTGTGAGACGGCTGACTGAAGAGTAGGGGTGACCAGGACATGTCATTGGCATCATACGCATTAATGCATTTATTGCTTGTGTTTGCTCCACTTGTATGCTGCGTATTGGATGGATACATTTGTTTCACATGCATACAGGATTCCTATTCCTCTCGGTTGATTATCCATACACTAGGTCTTGGTTAATACAGTTTTCTCCTGTTTATTTCAGTTGCATTTATCATTCTTATATCAGGAGATTGTACGCATGATTAGTGCTAGTTGTTATTTTCTTACTATGCATATCAATATTATCCGCTGAGGAGTTGACTCACCCCGTGGATATTTACTATTTTTAGGTTGAGGCTGTCCGGAGGAGTTCCAGTCGTTAGTCCCCTACATATCGCAAGGATATTTTTATTGGGTCTTTTGGTTTTATTTCTTATTGCAATATCTGAACTTGTACTAGTTTTGCTTTATGGATATTGTATGGTTTATTTTATTGTCGATGAATTTTTATTGGATATGTTTTGCTACATGCATGCTTGGATGGCAGAAGAGGTGAGTCCGTTGTAATTTGTGTTTTATGGGTGTAGTGGAGTAGGATATCTGTTGTGAGCTTTATGGGTGTAGTTGAGTAGGATTTTTGACTTGGTTTTCCTTATCGTCACATTAGTTGAGTTTTGTTATTAAACTGCGTTGGTGTTTGCATTATTATTTATTGTTGTTGTTCCGGCAGTGTTGGCCGATGTATATGTGGCCCTGAGGGCATTGTAGGAAGTTTCATATTTTTACCCGTACAGGGGAGATGCTGTCGAAATTTCTTCTGGCAGGGACTCCTCCGGGGCGTGACATCACTGCTTATATTGCTTCTCTAGGAGTAGGAGTTCATCACGGTGAATTGATCGAGTTGTCTGATTTTGATCTTGTTGGGATTAGGCAGTTGTCCTTGGTTGGAATTAGGACTATTGCAGAGGGACTGTGTATAAGAGCACCCATCCATGATACATTCCACCTGTAGCCGAAGAACACATAGCCGAGGATGTGCCGATTGCAGTCAAGGAGCCCCATCAGCTTCCCTTTGATCCAAGATTTGCATTGGTACCTTTTTTCGATGTTGCTATTACGCACCTACTCCACCGACCAGTGGTTTTTTAGTCATCTTCGAGATGACATTTTTGGATGGTTTGACTCTCTAGAAACCAACATGACCTATCAGTATAACTCTCTCCAAGGACAAATTATAGATTTTTGTCAAGAGATGATTGATCAGCTGATGCTTTTGAGAGGGAGCAGTGTAGAATGTTTCACTATCTTCGTGCTGTAGATGATAACGAGGATGAGTGATTGTTGAGACTAGATACCTATTTTGATACACTTATGACTATGCATATATTTGGTACTTGTTTGTTATGAGTACTTTTTATTTTTGTGACTTTTAATCTGCTCTTAAATTGATATATGCATGTGTTTTATAGAATAGATTTCTTTATCTCTCACCATATTTTTAAAAAATATTACTTAGTAGTTTTTAAAAATTATTTTTAAATTCTCCTTTCAAAATATATTTTTAAAATAGATTTTAAAATTTTTATCTTTTTGGATTAGCCTAAGTCTTACCGTAGAAAAACATACTCCTATAGTTTTAGCAACCAACATCTCATAAGCATAGTAGGTTACCTTGCTTATGTATTTTGAAACATAGAATGGTGTGAGATACTTAGGACTTAGCCTAAGATTTCAGATGTTTAAGTCAGTGCATCACTATAAATTTGGGTTTTAAACAAAATATATTGATCAATTTGAATAATCTGGCTAGTAACAAACTAGTTAGAATCAAATGCTCAAATTGACCAACCTGAATCTGCAGCTGCTATCTTATGATAGTCATCTAAGTATGAAGGTTGGACATTTCATCATACATTTTTCTAAGTTTTTAAAATCATGTTTCGACTTTTAGGTACCTATCAATTTTAGGGGAAACTTCAATATCATTTTCTCAATTTTTTTCTCCATCTTTTCAAAATTATTTTCAAATCTTTCTAAACCCCACATTAAATTTTTATCTTCAAAGTCATTTTCAAATTTTACTTTCAAATTTCTCTCTCTTTATCAAATTTTCAAAATTATTTTTAACTCTACAAATTTTCTACATTTTTAACTTAACAAATTCTTCAAAATTATTTAAAAAAAAAAATTTAAAACCTTTACCTTGAAAATTATTTTACCTTAACAATTTTTTAAATTTAACTTATCAAATTTTTAAAATTATTTTTTAAACTTCTACAAATTTACAACTTAATAAATTTTCAAAAAATTAACTTTAACAAATGATCAATCTTACTTTCAATTTTTTTTTTATTTTACTTTACATATTTTCAAACTTTATTTTTTAAAAATACTTTCAAATTTATCATCAAAATGTATCTTTATAAGATCTACTTTTTAAATGTCTTGGAAACTCGCTTAATTTTTTTAATCTAAACCTTATTTTCAAAACCATGTTTCTAACATTTTTAATGGTTCAAATTTTTAAGTTGTATTTCTTCTATTTTTGATGTGTGTCAAAGGGGGAGAGATAGTAAATTCAGGGGGAGTTATTAAACTCAGGGGGAGAATGCTTATTTACTTAATTTTGCATATATTAACTATGAACCTTGATTGCCAAACATCAAAAAGGAGGAGATTGCTGGTGCAGGTTGCATGAAAAATGAACCTGAGTTTTGATGTTATCAAAGGTTCAGGTTAAGTCATATTGAGATTTAACAAGTTGACTGAGTGTACAGGATGTTTACTCAACCTGGAGAAAGTCTTAGTAGATCTTGGAAGTCAGGCAGAAAGCCTAAGTGGGTCGAGAGGACATGACACATGGCAGGGAAGCTCGATAGGTTTGGAGGACTGAAGATCGAGGGAAAGTCCTAATGGACCGATCCAATGCTAAGCGGTAAAATCCAAACAAGTCTGGAGGACTAATGTTTGGCAGGTAGGTTGAGGTAAGCAACTGGAGAAGAGTGATAGTGAGGACGTGTTCTAGGAAGGAATAAACTCTAGGTCGTTGATCCAACTAAAAAAACTAAGAAGGTTTCCAAATTGAGATCAAGACAATCTTACTGTCTATTACTACTCATGCATCTTACTATTATTCATATATTACTGTGCTAATTCTGTTTTGCATGAGCTTTCGTTCTAACTCTGTTTTGCAGGAACTGAAGTTTATCGGTCGACCAAACCAAATTAATTCAGACTAGAGATTAGTTGAAGCAGAGTTTGGTATAGTAACTAATTGGTCGACTGGAACCATGGATCGATCAATTGAACCATGCAGACATGGCATAGATCAGATCGATCAAAAGTAGAGATGGAAGCTAGCCTGATCGGTCGACCAAACCCGAGGATCGGTCGACCAGATGATCACTTCATTAATGGAGTATTAAGTGTGCATCTCGGCGAACAGTGAAGGTTCACTGTTCGATCAATCGAACATAGTAATCGGTTGACTGAACCATTAAAGCTCATTAAATGCATGAAGATCGGATCTTAACGAAGAAGGAAGGGAGCGTGTTTAGTTGATCGATGGGAAGTTCGGTCAACCAAATGATGCTTATAAAAGGGGAGCACCAGATCTGAGGCAAAGCATCAGTTCTTAGTTTATCTCTATCCAAAGCTGTTGTTCGTGCTACTGTTTTTCTTCTCATCTTCAAGCAAGTTGTTGCTCCATCCAAGAAGTATTGACCGAGCTCCATCTTCTATCTAGTGTCGATGTATTTTTATTTAGCTTGCTTTGTACTTAAATTCTAGTAAGATAGTAGGTTGTTACTATCTTACTCATTTCATTGTACGAATTATAGTAAGATAGTTGTTGTTTAAATATGCCAACTATCGTTGTGGTGTTATTTTTTAAAAACCATCACGCCACATCTTAAATACACCCGTTATCGCTGTGGTGTGCTCTCTATGCATCATTGCTGATATTTAAAAATCAGCACCAAGATACTAAGGTATTTTTTAAAAAAACAACACAATAATTATGGCTGGTGTATTTAAGTTGTGGTACTGCTATTTAAAAATTAGCACCAAGTTAGTGCTATTTTTTTAAAACAGAACTAAGGTGGTGTTGTTTTTTAAAAACAACATCACAATAGTGGTTGATGTATTAAAAACCAGCACCACCTTGGTGCTAGAGAGGAAAGAGATGAGATTTACCACAATGCTCTGTTAAATCACCCATATATAAACACACATGGTGTTTTAAGCCTGGGCAGGAGTGGCAGTGGTGAGCGCCTCTCACAGCTGCCGAAATTTTAATTTTTTTTATTTTAAGCTTGATTATATTAATAAAATTTTGTCTTTAAGATTTAAGAATTAACTTATAGTATTAAGTAAAATAAAATTTAAATTAATTTTTTTTAAGATGGGTACCGGATAGCTAAGCTCATCGTGATTCAAGACATTTAGATCGAATTATTTGGAGTTTAGAAGTGCGCTAATAGTTGATAAATTAAACAACGCTCAGTACTAATGGTTAATGAAATCACCATTTAAGTAGAAACAAATCATAACATTGCTTCACAAGAAGAAGCTTAACAAACTTTTGAAATAGCTATAGTCAAATTGAGTGGCTTAGAGGGTAATGCTCAATTTACTCCTAATGACCAGATTTAATTATATAAAAAATATTAGATAAAAATGGAAAATAAAAATGGACATGTAGCCGACAATCTTTCAACCACTGGCAAACTCATGGCCAAGCAACCGACAAAAGCTCATGAACAATCCACGAGATCACAGTCGGACAACAAATTGGCTCTCTCGTTGGGCTTTCAAAAAGATGCTGGGCCGTAATAGATCCAGCTGACGACCCAAACTGCAAACTCTGTTTTTAGTATATTATTAAAACTTCGAAGGGTAAATTTACCCTACATGTCACGTGTGTCTCGTGATCATCTCTGCGTACCAGAGCCGGGGCATTAACGTTATTTTGTGGATTGAGGACTGATTGTTGCGAAGCGTGGCATGTCGAGATGGTGACATTATGGTCCACACAAAATTGACAATTATTAAGCTCTTACGAGTCAACTGCGTCATCGTACTACAAACGATCTCCAACAAGCTACCTAATACCCAAGTTGCCCATGCGACTCCACAAAATTCACGACACGCCCCCTTTCTTTCGGGTTCACTCGCTTGCTCGGAGTGATCTCTACTTCCACATTCGTCCCTGTCGCGCGAATCGGATCTGGAAATGGAGGGTAATCCTGAGCTCGTCGGGGTAGATCTCTGCTGCGGAGAGGCCAAGGGCGGTTCTCCGGCTGCCGAACTTCTTTCCGAGGGTTCTGGCGCCGGAAACCATGACGACGATGACAGGACGCGGGAGGGGAGGGCTGGGAATATGGGGAAGCCGGATCCTGGAGTGTCTCAGTTTGCAGGAGCAATAGGAGCGAGGTACAAGTCGATGCCTCCGGCTCGGCTCCCGATCGCTCGTTCTCCGTGCCTTACGATCCCCCCCGGATTTAGTCCCTCCGCCCTGCTCGAATCCCCTGTTTTCCTCACCGACATGAAGGTGCGATATTCTTAACGGTCTTTCCATCTATTTTCCGCTTTATTGTCTGAATTTCGTGTCATTTCGTTAGTTTCGATGATTGGAGGTTCCAATATCAGTATTTTGAGACTTTTGTTTGGCAAGAAGACACATTTGCCTGTTAATGAGCTTGAAATAGTCTAAAACGAGGGCCTGAAAGACAAATTTACATTAATCATCGAAAAATTCTCCACTCATGAAACGACATAAGTGAAATGAGAATATTTTACCTTTTAAATTGGCTCCATCCAGTGACTCACTGTCAGCATTAACTGAGATATATGCGTTATTATCTTTTGTGACTTGCGAGACTGCTGTTTTTTTTTTTCCTTTATGAAAGAATTTACGTAGAAAGCAACATGTGGTGGAATCGCCATCATCCAGTATTCTAAATTGATTCTTATTCTCACTTCATTCCATTCTGTCTCTTCACCTCTATGCTTGTGTATGACACATATAATCATGTCATAGTACTTGGTCTGCGGTTTAGCTTGATTGGTATCTCTTACTGCTAATTACCTCCACATTGTGCCTTCCTGATAAAGTGGCAATGTTTGGTGGAGTCACATTATCCATATTTCTAAATTGATTCTTATTCTCACTCCATTACATGCTGTTTCTTCACCTTTATGATGGTGTATGGTGTATGACACGTAATCATATCAAAGTACTTGGTTCACAGTTGAGCTTCATTGGGAATATCTCACTGTCGAATACCTCCACATTGAACCTTCCTGATAGACTAGTGGCTTTAGAACCAATCTTTTGTGGCTTCTCGTTTCTACTTCCTAATATGATTCAATTGGAAAGCATTAATGGGCATTGTGTGTGCTTGTTAGAAGGAAGAATATTTTTAAAAAGAATAATTTGGCTGGAGAAGCCAGTAATACAGGTAAGCTCACTGAGAAGTTTCGAAATGGAATAAGATGAGTCTGTAGTGTTATTGTTTTGGTGCATTTTATTAGCTGGTTCTTTATGGATACAAATTTTTTGCTTGCTTTATATTGGATAGAATAAAGTTTGTCCAGACTAAAACAGATGTACGGGTGATTGTCACTTTCTTAATCTCAAAACTTCTTTTGGCTGGCTATAATTTTTAGGTGACCTTTCATTTTTTAAAATATTATTGAGATCTATTATATATGAGCTTTTAGATTGAGTTTGAAGAACTAGTTTCATTGGAATATAATGAATTGAATTGAATATAATTGCATTGAATTGAATTGAATTATACATGGCAACTTTTGTCTTCATGAATTGAATATAATTGCTTGAATTTTAGTAGTTTCATTGGAAATCTTGAAATCCTATAGATTTAAAGAGTTTATGACTGCAATTACACAGGTTCTATTAAAAGAAAACACAGTTAGAAGTTGGAACAAACTACTTGTGGATTCATAAAGCTTCTTTCTTTTGCATTTCTCTATTAAATCATTTTTTGGTTTAATAATATAAAATAGGTTAATTGGTTGTCTGCTTTTGGCATTCCTTTTTTCAGGCTGAACCTTCTCCAACTACTGGAACGCTCAATATGCCCTCTATTGTTGGTAAAACTGTTACTTCAGGCATGTCAACCTCTACTGTAGGTATTTTGAATCTCAGTTCCGGTGATGAAGGGAATGCTGGAGATTCTGAGTTTAGATCCCATGCCAAAGTATCTTATAGTCCTGGCTTATCCTCTTTGCGGCCTTTGGTAATTTCCATTTTCTTTTGTGTGAGATAGATCTCTTAGATCTACATATGTACATTGAGATAGATGACTTTTGGTGAATTTGTACACATCTATATTAATGTGTGATCTTAATGAAAGATTCTGACTATCAATGATATAATTCTCAATTTTTATTTCATAATTATCAAAGGTACTATGTTTGGGGATTAATATGTGCATGGTGTTGGTGTATGTATAAACACATACATTTATGTGTGTGAATACACATGCTAGGTACTATGTTTGGGGATGGGATTAATATATGCATGATGTATGTATAAGAATATACATTTATGTGTGTGAATACACATGTTATTTAAAATTGTAATAGTTGAAAAAGTAAGTCTGTGAAAATTTCAGGCACTAGTAGAAAGAAAATACTAATGAGCCCTCCTTTTCTTTAGTCAAATAATCATTTGCTAAAATTTTATTATAAATAATTAGTTCTTATTTAGAGATGTATGAACCACAACAATTGATCTTAATTGTCAAGGACACTGTAAATGCTTCACCTTCTCATATTTATTAATTTCATGCTGATTGCTGGAATTTTGCTCTTTATTTAGGGAAGAAATCTTATTTCATGCATCAACTAGTTTATTTTTATACATTTTTTTGTACTATGTGCAATTATTAGTCTTGCCACAGGATGATCAGAAACCTTACAAATTAGTTTGAAACGGTTTAATGTTCTTAAAATTAAGCTCCCATATCTGAATGGAAAATTTGTAGTTGAACTGGAGAAACAAGCTTCAAAACCATAAACTAAGTAGAATGAAATTTGTATAAATAAAAAAAAAAATCACCAAGATTTGTTTTGAGGACATAAAATCTATAAGAGTCTTAGATGTACAGGATCTATTATTCAGCAATAAAGAGAGATTTCAAAGTTTTCAATCACTTTTGTATTTTGTAGCAAAAAGTAATTACGCTCTCCCCACGCACCTCTCACAATCCGTCCCAGGTTATGTGAAGGGAAGTAAATCACGGGATCAGCTTATGACAGTGGCTAAGGGGCGGGAGGAGTTCTTTCTCCAAAGACATGCGCCTGCCAGAATTGACCCCTTATCCCATTGTAGCAAAACTGTCATCTTTTAGTCAACTGGGCACCCCATGGGGACTATAAAGTTTTTATTCACTTTTGTAGCAAAAGGTAATCACACTCACCCCAGACAAGCCCCTCACAGCCTGCCCTCAGTCATGTGAAGGGAGGTAAATTACGAGGTCAATTTATAGTCGACCATCTTTTCCCAAGGGCATGCACCTACCTGGAATTTACAAAGTTTTCATTCACGAGATTACTTTGAGTGGTTAAATTAAGAGGGAAATAAAGCCAATTGAAATGTGCTCCTTTACATAAATGAAAACTTATAATACTAAGAATGATTAGCCATGTTTTAGGTTACTCTATGCAATGGTAAAAAAAAATGCATACAAAATGTTAATATTCTAATTGTGAGAATCTTGAGAACAATGCATGAGGTTACTAGAAGAAATAAACAAAATGTTACTTTTAATGAGTAAGTAGAATCCATGAAGGCTCTTATTGGTTGACAACATGGAAATCATTATCGTGTTGTCTTTTGTTTCCAGAGTCATCCCCAATCTACCGACTCGGCATTTTCAATTCCCAATTATTTCAAAATTGAAGCTCTAGACCATAGTTGTGAATCTAAGTTTTGATATTAATTTGTCACAGGAAGCTCTAGTTGAAAGAACCAAACTTCAAATGTTTTTGTATAGGCAAAATCAACAAGGCTGAAAATTGAAAATGAAACATGGAAAAGGGATGAAAATCCCTTTGTATAAACAAATATGGAATTGCTAGGATGGATACATGGCTGCAAGAATCTGCATGACACAAGAAGATGAACAACTCACAGTCCTATGCCTCCTAAAAGAGTGTACTGGTAATTCTATCTAACGATACAATGAGATAAAAAAAGTTAGATGGTTTACCAATGTTCATAGACTCCCCTGTTAAGTGGTAAGAGTTGAAGTTATGAGTGAAAAATGACGCAAAAACAAACCGAATGAGGTATTGTGAGTATTTCATACATGTAGCTCAATGATGAGCTATATCCATTTGACTCTGAATACTAGGGCAACATGCTTGTTGTAGTTGTAAATTTGAAATTTCAATATAAACTATGTGGTGGTTAAGGAAGCAATTAAAATTTTGGATTACTAATGCAGACATAATGTGGAAGAGAAATTATTTTAATTATTAAGAATTTCAGTGACATGCTATTCATCATCATTACAGCTAATTTTAGTTTACCACTAGTTTTGTTAAAAAGATAAAAGAAAAAAAAAATTAAAGCAGTTCAAAGAGGATGGGATTACCGAGCTTTACTGCCCTGCCCTCCCAATCCCAACTTTAGTGAATTTATTAGTGAGAAAATGAATATTACATCTACATTACTTAGCAGCCTTCCATCTAAATTATATAACTTATCTCTCATCCAACTGGATCATAATATGGTAAACTTTTCCTATACTTTCTGTTTCTTTGTTTAATTACTGTGAACTTAGACTTATTATGATAATTAATTAGTTTTATGAGTTACTTGCAATGCCATTTATTCTGAAGGCCGTTAGCTTAATCCAATGAGTGCATGTGCCACATATGCAGATTTCTAGTCAACCTCTAGGTCAGGCCAGTGTCCTCTCCAAAAAAGAATTGGTTTCAGCTCCAACTTCATCTGTTGAAGGATCCAAATTATCATCTTTCCCTATAGCTAAAACTGATTTCAGTGAGGTAAAACTGACAAAATGTTCAGAGCAAAGTGCAGAGATGTTACAGTCAGATAGCAATGAACCTATACTTGAAAAATCTGCAGAAGATGGTTATAACTGGAGGAAGTATGGGCAGAAACATGTTAAAGGTAGTGAGTATCCTCGGAGCTATTACAAATGCACCCATCCTAATTGCCAGATGAAGAAACAGATAGAACGTTCCCATGATGGACAAATTACTGAAGTAATTTATAAAGGTCAACATGATCATCCTAGACCTCAGACTAATCGCCGTACATCAACTACTACTATTATGTCCAACCAAGATGAAGAAAACTCCACTAACTTTTCTTCTTTGATGAGAGCCGAAGGTATTTTGTGAGTGAATCATATCTTATTTTGTCAAAACTCTAGTTTATTCCTTCACCATGGAGCCTACAATTTGCAGACAAGTCAGAAAATGTGCCTTGCCACTTTCTGCAACCAATTGATCCGAACAATGATACTGAGATGTCTCCAGTCTTGATCAGTGAAGTTGATGCTGCAAATGGCAGTGGGCAATCTAATAATTGCGATGAGATAGTTGGAGATGATGATCCCGAGTACAAGCGCAGGTTACCTCTTTAGTTGTTGATAGCAACTGTATGAAATATTCATTTGACATTGCTATGACCATAAGCAGGAAAATGGAAATTGCTAATGCTGATGCTGCTTTAATTGGCAAAGTGAACCATGAGCCACGTGTTGTAGTACAAACTATAAGTGAAGTTGATATCCTGGATGATGGATATCGATGGCGGAAGTATGGGCAGAAAGTAGTTAAGGGGAATCCTAATCCAAGGTAAATTTTGATTTTAGTAAACATTGCTCCTTTCAAGCTCAAACTATTGATTACTTCTATTTTGCCTGTGCCAGGATTTTTCTTCTTGTTCATAATGAGATTTATTTATGATTTCCATGACTGTTTTAATTTGCAAATTTTTTTAAGAGAAAAGTTGCTTACCTAAGTATTATTATTCCTCATAATATTTTGTTATGTTATATATTCTTTTAGCTTTTTTTCTTGGCTACTAATGATAAAGAAAGATATTTGAGGAAGACCATGGTTGTAATCAATGTTTAGATGGCTCCACAGTTATATATGGACTTATTATTAGTGTGGTTGTCTTCATACATGCATAGGAGACACTACATATATGTTTTATATGTTACCACTGGATGGTCACTAAACTGATGCACCGGTATATAATATACCAGTATGATTGTATGATAAGGTCGGTCCATGTCCTTAACTTTTCCCTGTAAGTTCTTATTTCTAATTCAGTTAATAGATATTTACTTGCTGCCTTGCAAGGAAAATTCATGAAGGCTTTTGTTTTATTTATTCCTTTTGACTAAGTTACTCGTGTTGCATTCAATACCCATTGTTCTCCTCCTTGTCAAGGCGATATTTTTTTGTTTAAAAAAATTGTGTAAATACTTTGTCTTGGCCACTGGAAGTTTGGGACTGTCTACCTTCTGCTTCCATGTGAAAAAAAGTGCTCATATATGTCTGAACATTATCTATGCTAAGCTTCTGCATAAAGGAGATGGACTGTATACACTAAATGCTAACAGAGAGAAATAATGATTTGTTAGACAATCTAAAAATTATACACAACATTAATAGGAATATACCAGTCATGAATGACTAAATGTATATTTTACATATAAAAAAATAAAAACTAAATAAGAGTTTCAATAATACAACAATTGTACTTAAAATCAAATTACATTATAGAACCAACTCTTATTTGAACCACATGATCCTTGAAAACTTTTGCATTCATGCCTTTATTTAAGAGATTAACTATCATCAATTGTTGTTCAATGACCATTTTTTTCCTTAACACGTTCTCTTATGGTTAAATATGTCGACATGTTTATTTTGACTACCACTCTTATTGTTTTTAGCCATAAATGCAATAACTTAATTATCACAAAACATTCTTAACGGCGTAGAAATAGAATCTACAATTCTAAACTTAAACATTAAACTCTTTAACTGCACACCATGAGAAGTAGCTTCAAAATAAGAGACAAACTCGGCCTCCATAATGGAAGTATCAACTATTGTATGCTTTCCACACTTTCTAGATATGGAACATAAATACGTAACTAGATGTTGATTTATGTGAATCAACACATCTGGCAAAGTCTAAATTTGAATATCCAACATTTTCAATTTAGTAGTTCATTTAAACATAAGCATGTAAGTTTTTGTTCCTTGGAGGAATCTCATTATTTTCTTTACCTCCCTCTAATAGTCAATAATTACTTTGATATCTTCTCAACAATTCCATAGCAAATGCAATTTTAGCTCTTGTTCAGATTTAAGCATACATAAAGTTTCCAATGGATGAAGGATATTGAATGTTTTTCAATTGTTCTCTTTTGAGTTCATTCTTTGTGTATTGATCTAAATTGAATTTGTCACCCTTTACAATAGGTGTTATGCTTGGTAAAATAATTATTCATTCAAAATCTCTTTAAAATTTTATTGATATAGGTCTTTTGTGACAAACCCAAAATATATTTAGATTTATGCCTCACTCATATCCGTTACATCAAAATTCTTAGAGAGATTATTTCACCTCATATAACAATCTTTTGTCATCAGTTGCAATTAAAATATCATCTACAATAACACAAAGAAATATATGCTCCAACTAACCTTCTAGTATATTCATTAATCCATAATATTCTCTAAAAAACTAAATGAAGAGATGACATCATGAAATTTTAGATACCACTGTCAAGAAGCTTGTTTCAGTCCGCATATAGATTTATTTATTTTGCAAACTAAATGCTCACCATTACTAGAGGAGAATCCTTTTGGTTGTTGTTTCATATAAACCATCTCCTCTAAATCACCATTTAGAAATTCTATTTTCACATCATTTTGATGTAATTTCAAATTAAAATGGACAACTAATGTCATAATCACACGAATGAATATTTTTCAATATAAGAAAAAAGATCTCTCTATAATCAATTCGCTCCTTTTAACTCAATCCTTTAGCAACAAACTTAGTTTTATATCTCTCAATGCTGCTTGATGAGTCCTTTGTCTTAAAGACCCACCTACATCCAATGACTTTTACACCATTGAGCAACTCAACAAGATCCTAGACTCCATTATATTTTATAGAATTCATATTCTCTTTCATGGCATAATACTATAAGACACTCCTTATAACTCATGGCTTGTAAAGATGTTTCAGCATCGTTTTGAGCTTCAATATTATAATCAAACAATTATAGAGACATATTATAGTCATTAAGAATCATTGATCTATTCATTCTAGTAGATTTTTCAATATTGAATCAATATTTTCTTGTAAAATAGGATCATGTTGTTCAACTAGAATTTGTTAACCTCAAGATCTATTGCATTATGATTAACTACTTGTGAACTTTCAATAGTTGGTTGTTCGACATGTTTTTGAACTCTAGGCATCTTATGTATCACAATATTCATCACTTGATATAAGAGATGAAACATTTGAATTATATCTCTGGATCACTTCCACTAATCAAAGCTATTTCAAGAAACTTTGCATTTTTTGAGTCCACAAACTTCATGATATGAGATGGATAATAATATCTATTTCCCTTATCCCTACTTTTCGGCATATCCAACGAAATACCCACTAATAGTCCTTGGGTCTAAGTTCCTTTCTTGTGGATTATAAGCTTACTTCAAACAAATATCTCCAAACACATATATGCCACAAGCTTAATTTTCAACCTTTCTATAACTCAAATGGTGTTTTTGACACAACTTTGATTGGAACTCAATTCAATATATATATTGTTGTTTTAAGTGCTTTAGTCCACAATGACTTAAAAAGTTTGGAGCTACTAAGCATGCATTGCATCATGTCTAGTAATATTCGATTTCTTCTTTATACTACACCATTCTGGTAAGGAGAATCATCAGAAGAAGTGTTGCACAACAATTCATTACCCTTCAAGAAACCTAGCAAAAGGACTGTCCAACTTTAGTGCATTTATCATAACACTTAACACCTCTACATAACTTGACAATCTTAATTTGATTAGTACATTGTTTCTCTACTTCAACCTTAAATACTTTGATTACTCTTATTACGAAGCAAGTATGGATACATATATTGTTAATGATCATTATTTTTTTACTATATAAATATATTTTTTTGACTACAAATATCTGTATGTATATATCTATGATTTCTAATATTTTGAGCTGCATTTGACAGTTGACACCTTTCTTTAATATGTTGGACTACTTTACTTTTATGTAGTCCACTACATGGTTTAAAGTGTCGTGCCGAGACAAACGAAACGGACGAAACATCTTGTTCCACTCGACGACCGGCCCCGGCACGACCTCGGCACTAGACCCACGACAGCTGCAACGTGTTGCGTCACCCCGTGGCCGCAGTGGAGGGGTCGCTCGATCCCGCAACAGTAGCAGGGGGTCGCATAACCTTTTCGCTGCCGCCACGGAGGCGTTGTGCGACCCTATGGCCGCTACAGAGATGTCACATGACCACCGTGGTCGTGCTAGAGGAGTCATGTGATCCCCGCGACCATGGCTGAGGGATCTCGCACAACCTCGCTACAGCGCTAAAGTAGCGTGAGCTCACAAGTGGTATCGGATTTCATATTTTTTTTAATTAAACTTAGGTTAATTATTTTAATCATCTCCTAATTATGATGGAGATAATCTAAATAGGTTTTATTAAACCCTCATAAAATATTTATTTATTTATTATCTATTTTCACATCTTATCCTTTTTTTAAAGATTATTTTTTATATTGTTTATTTTGTTTATTTTTTAAATATTTATGTTAAATATTTTATTTTTTAATTGATATATTTTATATTTAAAAAAAATTGAAACTATATCGGTACGATACGATACAGTACCGAAACTGTATCATTCCGGTCCAGGATCGAAACCTCAATATGGGTCGAAATTTTAAACCTTTGTCCACGAACATCAAAATTAATAAAATCCAAAGTATCAAGTACTCTTTCAATTACTATTCTTTTAATTTTCTGCATGGAGATATGCCCCAATCGCTAATGCCATGCCATAACATAGAAGAAGCTTCATTCATAATATTTCATTTAAGACCCATCTTATTATGAATATACATTGCAGTATGTGTGTCATCATTTTGTAATTGAATTCTAAACACACTGTTTGACAATACATCATTACCAAGTTCAAATTTATAGGACAAACTAAAACTACTATCTACAAATTTTAATAGAGTATCTACCAATAATAGTTTAGATACAAAAATCAAATTTCTTGAGAAATTTAGAACATAAAAGGTCTTTTCCAAATGCAATACAAAGGCACTAAAAGTTAATGTGTATGTTCTATTGCTTCCTCATGTGGACACCTTTCTAATTAGATATAATGCTCACTTCCCATTGCCTTCTCTAGGTTTACAAAATTTTGTCGAGAATTTATAACATGGATTGTAGAACCAAAATCAATATAGAATGTATTATGACTAGTGTCAACCATATTAGATTCATAACAAAGAAACTAAGTGAGATTATCTTTCTCAAGCCAATTTTGAAATTTTTGACAATGCTTTTTCATCTGTCTTTTTTTTATAAAAAACAAATGATTCTTTCATAATAGAAGATTTTATAGGCGTAGGCATGGTGTCTTTTCCTTTATATTGAACTTAAATTTTATTCTTTCCTAGAGTTGTCTGATGTAATTATTTCTTGCTTCCATGGTCAATTTGCCCTCCTAAACACACAGTGTCACAAGTCTATTAATTGACCAATAATCTCTGTGTCATAGGAGATTTTAAAATGTAATGCACAACGAAAAAGTTGCACATCTCAACCTTGTTTTTTTTTTTTTTAAAT
The DNA here is from genome assembly GCF_018446385.1 of Zingiber officinale. Lineage (NCBI taxonomy): Eukaryota > Viridiplantae > Streptophyta > Magnoliopsida > Zingiberales > Zingiberaceae > Zingiber > Zingiber officinale. The sequence continues at coordinate 38,459,482 of NC_056005.1, read as the reverse complement.
TGAGTTGCAATATCCCTCATTTGCATAATGTGCTAACTCACACCTTATACCGTAATATGCTCATGCACACCTTGGCACTAACAAGTTTCATGGATGAGAATTTCATGATTAGCATATTGGTCAATACTTTGTCTGAAGACTCAAATTGTTCATCAATAGTTTTCAACAAAACTCTAACACTGTCATGCTAATTAACTGAACCACAAATAACAGCATAGATCTTAGTCTTTATAATCTTTATGAATGTCGCATTGAAGTAAATTCATTGCGCCCCTTTTTCATAAAGATTAATCTTATAAAAAATGTTGATATCAGTAATAGTAGGTGGTTTATTTTCCTTATAGCATAATCAATATCCAATCACCCTAAATGAAGGGGAATCCTCTCCCTCCAAACTCGACAATAATCACCATCCAACTCAGAAATTTAACATTTGAAATAAAAGTAAATAAGAGGTTATATTACTCTATTAAGTAAATATACTTGCTTACTATCCAAATTTGAGGCTATTATCCAAAAGGCCAATGTAAAACATACAATATGAATCAAATGAAATAAAAATTATTTGTGGGTTAAATTTTTAATTAAGGTAGATCCATTAAATTTAATGATAAAACTGTCAAAGTATATTAAATTTCTTAAGTTTCTTTTGGTAAATTAAAAAAAATAATTTGATAATTCATTCTAATTAATCATATAAATGCAATAAAAATTCTTATGGGATAACATTTATGGTATTACATATGATCAATTATAAATTAATATGTTTATTCTATATGTGATCCCAATAGATTATATATAATTTTACATGGTCAAAGATGTTGTGGCTACTCTTTAAACATGAAAATAATATACATCACAAGACATTAAATTAGTTCATGAAAATTATGGAAATTATAAATTAACACAAAATCAATTACAACTTATTCCATCACCTTGTATACATAATTTTACTGGACTAAATAATCAATTTCTTATTATTTAAGCCATCAAAAAATTACAACATTTTTTTTTTAAAGAAATTGAAGTCTGCAAATCACAATTTTCGTTAACAGATATTTACTACAAATGATTGATATCTCCATTTTTAGATTTCAAATTATATATATTCTTCAAAACTAAATGAGTTTCTTAAGTATCTTCAATTCAAGACTGATTTTGAAGAAACCTTTATTCTAACTTCTGTATGATTTCTTACAAAAATTTATAAATAAAAATCCAACCAAAACATATCAAGGCAGAGGCTAAGAATAACTCTAATAACAAATGTTAGATAATCTATAAATTATACACAATATTAATTGAAATATACCTCCAACCATTGATTTCTTTGCTTTTTTTAAGAAAATCAAAGATATGTTTAGGATTTAATAAACTCTGATAGTGATAGTGTATTATTAGAATAGGATTCTTAAAATACCATGCCTCTTTATATACACCTTCCCATTCCCATTAAAGTTGTAATTGATATGGGAGGATACAAGTGGTTTATTAGGGGATTAATTGACTTGATGTAGTTAATTGGTCATAGATGATTTCAGAATTAATTTTCATAGCCGTGGATTAATTGGCCATATTCTAAAACTGTTTTAGGATTAATTTGCAAAATCCTTTATGATTCGCAAAAAGAGTTTAGAGGTATAACATTATCATTAATCAATGTGTTTAACATGATGTGGCTTCTGTAGTAAATCCATTATTATAAATTAGCAGGTACTATTTTTTATTCAAAAATGTGTCTGGAGGTTCAAGTTTCAATCATTAGTATGCTGTTTTTATGCATCATATTGTGACATCAAAAAATTGGTATATGAGTAAATTCTAACAAATATTATAAAAATAGCACGATCAGACATTTATTGTGGTGGTGCTAACAGATTTTCATGGAATTCATTAACTTGTTCAATTTTGTGTTTAGAAAAGAAGAATAAGATAGGGAGGCATATATTTCTTGTATATTAGGGCTGTAGTGCAACCAATTATACAGAATTTACAATGATTCTAATGTAGGTATGAATCCTCTGGTCCTTGGAAGGTAAGAAACAAAAACAAACTGTAATCAAATCCTCGATCAAGGGATTATATAGCTGCCCATAGTTGTATGCAATCTCACCTTCCCCTCAAATTGAGGGTGCATCATCCTCAGTTTCCACATGAAAAAATCATGTTGTGGTTTAGTGTGCCACCCGGTGAAAAATTTTCCAAGCTACCTCAGAATGGCACATGGTGAAGAGAATTTATTCTTTCAAATAGCTCTGAAAAAAATTTATAGTTTACTTCTATATACTTTGTTTTTCTTGGAAAACTAGATTTACTGAGATTTTGTTATTGCACTTTCACTAACACAATATAAATGTCGTATTTGAGAATGAAAATCCAAATTCTGCCAATAATCATAGCAGTTAAACAATTTCAATGCATGTGGATAACATGGCACAATGCTCTACTTAAGTTGAAGATTTGGAGATAATATATATGTTTATTTGATTTGTAAAATACGAATTAATCTCTCAAGAAAATGCAATAATCCTTTCTAGAACAATAAATATCTTTGCATCCTGTGGAATCAACATCACTGAGACCTCTCAAGTCATGCATAGTCAAATTGATCTCCCAAGAAGATACAATAATCCTTAGTAGAATGATGAATGTCTTTGCTCCAACACAATCAACGTCACCCAAACCTCTCAACTCTAGCATAGTCTTTAAGTGTCCCATGGTTAAAGTGAAGACTGAAGATACCTAATAATGTGATACATGGGTCCTGTAATGCAAAAATGTTTAGAGACAAGTTGACAACTTGATATCCATAAGCCATATCTAGATGATGACCATGAGATAGACTAAACTTCTCACTATATGACAATGTAGATTGTGATCATAAATATGGTAAGGTTGTTAGAAACGTTAATGGAAAAGAGGTGGAAAGGAAGGAGATTTTATTATGAATGAGACTTTAGTCCCACATTAGAAATCTTTCAGCAAGTTTATTGGTTTAAATTGTTCACATGCATTCATGATATGAACAAATGCATGGGAAGAGGCTTTCACTCACGCGTGGGTGTGCAAGGAGATGCAAATTAAGGACCCGGATTATACTGAACCAAGTTGACTCGTGTGCGAACACGACCCGCGTACATTGAATATTGGATTGGTTGGGGCAAAATTTGCTCAAGAGAATGAACCAATGTTTTGCCACCTTTTTTTTTTTTTTGCTATTGCTCAAATGTAAAATGGATGAATTAATTGAGATTAATTTCATCGGAATGAAGCCGATGAGTAGTAATAGCTAGCGAGTAATGATATTGAATGACCTTTATTCAGCCATTCACCGCCACCAAAAGCTAATCTCCTTTATAAGGAGGTCATTAGCAGAGTAAATAAGAGAGAGACCTCAGAGTAGACGCTCAAGTAATTCCTTCCACCTTCGTTCCTAGGTTTTTCTCTCTGCCATGTACCCACTCGGCATATTCATCCGTGATAGCAGTCAGGTGCTCCCTCAGTTTGCTGTGATCCACTAGTGCTTGGTGGCAATCACAGTCTGCCGTTATATCTTGAGAAATAGGCAACCCGAAAGAACCTCGAAGCATCGGAGGTGGGGCAAATCTGTTTTTTAAAAGCAAGTCTCGACATCTTAATTTTTCGACTCGGCGTCCACTCAGGAACACTCAGATTCTGCTCGGTGTCCACTCGAAACCATTTGGCTACCACTCGGCAACTCTGCTTCTTGACTCGGCACTTAGAGCATTCGACTAACTCGATTTTCCACTCGAACTTGAACTAGGACTCGGCGAGAAGCAGCCATCTTCAGATAACCTAGCAGCTTGGCCTATCTTTAAAAATCGACAGTCTGAGATTATCTGTTAAGATCATCTCGATAATTAAGTTGAAATTGACCGTGTAGTTTCAATTCAACTAAAATTTCCCAATATCTCGAGCGTATTATCCAACAATCTTAAAATAGATTTTGTTATGTTGAAATGACCACGGAAATGGTTGAGATGCAACGAGCTCAACGCGTGAAGGCCCCCTTTGTCCGATTGGAAATGTTCCAATCAACCACAGGGAAAGGCCAGAGAAGTTCACTTGATTGAACTTCAAGAGGTGGCAACAGAGGATGTTCATCTACTTGACCACTCTCAATTTAACTCGGTTCTTGACCAAAGACCCTCCCAAGCATACCGAGGATGCTGATGTTCAAACCATTAGTGTAGTAGAGGCATGAAGTCATTCTGAGTACCTATGACAAAACTACATCCTCACGGCTAAGGAGCTGTGGGAGTCTCTGGACAAGAAGAACAAGACAGAGGATGCGAGGCTAAGAAATTCATTGTGGGGGCAATTCCTGGACTACAAGATGGTTGCTTCCAAGACGGTGATCAACCAAGTCTAGAAGCTTCAGGTGATCTTGCACGAGATTCACTAGGAAGGTATGGTCTGAGTGAAACCTTCTAGGTGGCAGCAATTATTGAGAAGTTGCCTCAAACTAGATGAATGTGGAGGAACTTGTTGTTAGACTTCGCATCGAAGAAGACAACAAGAGTTCAGAGAGAAAGATGTTTCTCAGGCTACTGTAAAAGCCAACGTGGTCGAGCACAGTCAAAACTCTAAGCGGAAAAATCCCAAGTCTTTAAAGATGGGATCTAGAGGAGGCATCAATAAAAATTTCTATAGGAAGTGCTTTAACTATGATCGAGTTGGTCATAAATCTTCAGAGTGTAAATAGCCAAAGAAGAAGCACGAGCCCAACCTAAATGAGGGACTAGAAATGGATGACCTTGTGTTGTGGTCTCCAAACCGAACCTAGTGGGTTCAAACCTGCGATAATGATAGATCGACATATTTGTTGCAACAAGGAGCTACTTCACAATTTTGAAGAAATCAAAGATGGAGAGAAATTGTTCATGGGGAACTAAACAACCTCGGACATCATAGGCTAAGGAAAAGTGGTGCTGAAGCTGACCTCGAGCAAGGAGTTGACTCTCAACAATATGTTGTATGTTCTAGAGAATCGAAAGAATCTGTAGTGTCTAAATCACTGTTAAGCAAGCATGACTTCTGCATTGTTTTGAGTCGGACAAAATTGTTCGGTCTTAAAAAGGAATTTTTTTAGAAAAGGGTTATATAACTGATGGGTTATTTAATCTCAATGTAATGACGATTATGTCTAAGGTTAATAAAATTGTAAACTTTTCCATTTATGTGCTTGAGTCTTTGTATTTATGGCATGGTAGACTGGGACATGTTAATTATGATATGTTACGTAGATTAATTAATATGTAAAGCATACCAACATTCCATATTGACCCAAAATACAAGTGTGAAATTTGTGTTGAAGCGAAAATGATAAGGTCATCCTTTCAACATACTGAAAGAAGTAACGAATCACTCGACTTAATTCACATCGACATGTGCAGCTTAAAAGGTACACCAACACGTGGTGGGAATAAACACTTCATCACTTTTATAGATAAAAAAAAAGGTAGCTCGGTGCATGAAGTTCCCGCTATGCGGGGTCAGGAAAGGATCCGTTATACGCAGCCTTACCCTGCTTTTTGCAAGAGGTTGTTCCAGTTCATCACTTTTATAGATGATAATACAAAATACTATTGTGTATATCTTTTCAAAAGTAAAGATAAAGTTATAGAGAAATTTGTTCTCTATAAGAATGAGGTTAAAAACCAACTTCATAAAAAGATTAAGTCGGTTTGAAGCGACTGAGGCGGTGAATATGTATCACCGTTAGTTGAGTTGTGTGTTGAACATGAGATTAAACATGAAACAACAACTCCTTATATTCTCAGCAAAATGGATTTGTTGAGCGAAAGAATCACAATCTAAAGGAGATGATGAATGCTCTTCTTTTAAGCTGTAGACTAGCAAAGTTTATGTAGGGAAAAGCTGTGTTAATAGCTAATTACCTTTTAAATAAGGTACCCCGAAAAAAAATAGATAAGAGCTTTTATGAGTTGTGGAATGGATGACATTCGTCGGACAAAAATTTGTGAATGTAGGAATGGCTTGTCAAAGTTTTGGTGTCTTATCAAAAAGATTTAAGATATGACCAAAAATTATTGATTGCATATTTATTGGATATGTGCATAATAACACTACGTATTGATTTTTTATGTTTGTGTCACAAATATCGAATATACATAAAAATTCGATAATAGAATATAGAAATGCATTGTTCTTCGAGCATGTGTTTTCGTGTAAGGTTTGAGAGGAAGCAAGTTTCTCAAAACGGGCATATAAAACACAAGAGAAAGGAGAAGATGATAAACCAGTTGAGGTTGAGCTCAGACAAAGTAAAAGAGCTCGGGTGGAAAAATCCTACGGAACGGATTTTATCACTTTCATATTAGAAAGTGAGCCCCAAAGTTTTTTAGAAGTAGTAAGCTCTTCTGATGAACCTCACGGGAAAGGGACAATTGCATATGAGAAATACTCTATCTTGCAAATCATACTTGGGAACTTATGGATCGCCCATAAGGAAGTAAACCACTAGGTTGCAAGTGGATCTTCAAGAAGAAAATGAAATTAGATGACACGATTGATAAATACAAAGCCATATTGGTAATTAAAGGATACCGACAACAAGAATATCTTGATTACTTTGATACGTATTCTTTGGTATCGAGAATAACTTTCATTAGAGTATTGTTGGCTATCGCCACTCTATGAAATATGGAAATACATCAGATGGATGTAAAGACAGCATTGCTAAACGGGGATTTAGAAGAGGAAATTTATATAAAGCAACCTGAGGGGTTTTCTATGTTAGGGCAGAAAAATAAGGTCTATAGATTGGTGAAGTCGCTATACGACTTAAAATAAGCACCAAAGCAGTGACATGAAAAATTTGATAATGTCATGAAGGAATGTGAATTTAAAATCAATAAATGTGATAAATATATCTACATAAAAATCACATAGAATGACTATGTGATCTTGTGCCTATATGTAGATGACATACTTATCATTGGGAGTAATGATAAGATAATCAAATTCACTCAAGATTTGATATGAAAAACATGAGTCTAACTGATATGATTGTAGGAATCAAAATTCTTAGTCAATCATATTATATGGATAAGATTCTTGAGAAATTCAGAAAGGGTGATACTGTATTAGCACGAACACTGATAGATATGAGTCAACATATCAAGGAGAAAGTATCTCTTAGATAAAGTACTCTTGAGTGATTAGAAGTCTGATGTACCTGGTGAATTGTACACGACTAGACTTACCTTATGGAGTAAGTAAACTGAGTAGATACACAAGTAATCTCGGAGTTGAACACTGGAAAGGAATAATAAGAGTACTGAGGTACTTGAGAAATACTCGTAAATATGAACTTCATTATACAAGATATCCTGTTGTGATCAAAAGATACAACGATACGAGTTGGATATCAGACGTAAAAGACTAGCTATAAGTGGATATGTATTCATTCTGGAAGCTACAACCATTTCGTGGAAATCTTTTAAGTAAACCGTAATAACCAGATCCATGAATCTAAGTTTGTAGCTCTTGACAAATATAGTGAAGAGGCTAAATGACTACGACAATTCTTAGATGTTCCTACCGAAACTTGTACCGATAATTTGCATATATTGCGATAGTTAATGAGCAATTGGCCGGGCATAGAGTCATTTGTATAATGGTAAGTCTAGACATATACGTCATAGGCACAATACCATTAGTCAACTACTCTCAATAGGAGTTATCACCGTTGACTATGTGAAATCAAAGGATAACCTAGCAGATTTGCTAACTAAAGGGTTAAATCGAGAGTTAGTTGCAAGTTTATCGTGAGAGATGAGCTTGATGTTGATGAGAAATATTGGTGCAAAGGAAACTCAACTTATGCAGACCGGAGATCCCAAGAATTAGGTTCAAAGGGATAACCTAACTGCATCGATAGTTGTTCACTATGGGGAACGACTCAATAGATCAGTGATGGATCGAGGTTAAGCGCACAACTTTTAATGATCTAGTAGAGTAATGTATAATGCTCTTAAAAGATAACTTATGTAAGAAAGATGTGGGGCCGTTTCAAAGAGAATTGAATGCACAATTCTTATAACTTTTTAGAGAACCAAGCATGTTTATGGCCAGAAACAAATATACTCATGAGAACTGAGTTGTATCAAGGAGAGTTCTGGGAGAGATATGTCAATGTTTAAACAGATGACAAAATAGTTCAAGGACATTGCATCTACAAGCAATGATCTTCACAAGGGAGGTTCAAAAGGTAAAATCTACCTGTCCTGTGTTTGACTTAACTGCTGAATGCTATCACATACCCTGTTTCCATTCATGTGGGAATTGTTAAAATTGTGAATGGAAAATAGGTGAAAAAGAAGGAGATTTTATTATGAATGTGACTTTAGTCCCATGTTGGAAATCTCTTGGCAAGTTTATTGGTTTAAATTCTTGCATATGCATTGATGATGTGAACAAATGCATGGGGAGAGACTCTCTCTCATACATGGGTGCGCAGGAGGGTGCAAATCTAGGGCCTGGATTACACTGAACCAAGTTGACTTGTATGCAAGCACAACCTGCGCATAAGAATGTCGGACCGAGGAATTTGCTCAAGTGAATGAATCAATGTTTTGCCACATTTTTTTTACTGCTCAAATGTAAGACAGATGAATTAATTGAGATTAATTTCATCATATTAAAACCGATGAGTAGTAATGGTTGGTGAGTAATGGCATTGCATGACCTTTATTTGACCATTTACTGCCACCAAAGGCTAGGCTCCTTTATAAGGAGGTCATTAGCAAAGCAAATAAAGAAAGAGAACTCAAAGTAGATGCTCAAGTAAATCCTTCCACCTTCGTTCCCCAGTTTTTCTCTTTGCCGTGAACCTGCTTGGTAGATTCATCCGTGATAGCCGTTAGGTACACTCTTAGTTTGTCGTGATCCAACAATGCTTGGTGGCGATCACGGTTTGCCATTGTATCCTAGGAACAAACGACTTGAGAAAATTTCAAAGCACAGCCGGAGGTGGGGCAAATATGTTTTAAGGAAACTGCTTGAAAGCAGACCTCGACATCTTCATTTCTTGACTCGGCGATCCGAACACTTCTTCCCGACTCGTCGTCCACTCAGGAATACTCGACATCCACTCGGGAACATTTAGATTTTGCTTGGCGTCTGCTTGGGACCATTCGACTTCCACTCGACATCCCCTCAGGGGCACTCGAATCCCGAATTGGTGACTCTGCTTCCTAACTTGGCACTCAGAGTATTCAGCCGACTTGACTTTCCACTCAGATTCGGCTAGGACTCGGACTCAACGAGAAGAATCAACCATCTTCTAGATAACCTAGCAGCTCGACCTAACTTTAAAGGTTGACAGTCTGAGATTATCTGCTCAGGTCATCTCGACAGTTAAGTTAAAATTGACCGTGTAGTTTCAATTCAGCTAAAATTCTCCAATATCTCTGCCAAATTGTCCAACAAAGTTTCCTATCAGTGTGATGTATTGATTAGCGTAAGAGTGTCGACAAACTTATCATTTTGGAGATCTACTAGAGAAATGAGCTATTGTGTATACTACATTTATGAGAGCAAGTATACGTTATAATTTTTGGATTAGCGCCAAGAAAGTATCAACCTAAGATTTTCATTTGGCAGGACTCTTGGTGAGTTTGTTTAGATGAATTTCCATCTAAATTGCTTTTGAATCATTGCATCGAAGTATATGAAAACTTGGATTTTCAAATTTGTGTGTAAGACATAAATCCAAAAATATATTAACCAATCATCAATAAATAGCACATAGTATAATTTACTAGCCGAAGAGCCAAGAGAGAGTTGGCCCCATACATCAATAAAGATAAAGTTCAAATGCAGATATAGTAACTTTCTCACTTCTAATGAAAGGCAAGGTATGAAATTTTGTAAATGCATAATTTTTCATAGGTACTATCAATATGAGTTTTTGAATCAAATTGCATAGCAATCAAAGAAAATAACGAGTTCAAATTTCTAGCAGTTAGATGGCCAAGGTGATGATCCCAAAACCTGCATAGTCTATTTTAAGAATTTATTTCAGCAGTTGTAGCAAGAAAATAAATGGGAGAGCAACATTTCTCCCAAGTCCAAGTTGTCCAACAAGGAGTTCTGCTATCTTATAGTATCTCCAGTCACCTTTTGTTCCATAGTTCTTGTATAAGATAATCAAAAGAGAAAAACAAGATGATATAATTTGTTTTGAAAGTTGATTGTTAGAAATGAAGTGAGCTGAAAATTCTGGAACACAGATCATTATTAAGAGGATTTACTGGTGAGTTTGGAAGTGTTATTGTGTAATGAATTAACTTGAGTTATAGGAAGACTTTGTCCATTAACGATGTAAATATTCATCTTTGTTATAGGGAATAAAAGGCTCCAAGATTCTTAAGTTACTTGTTATGTGATGAGTAGACCCTGTATCTATAATTCAAAAATTTGTGGGATTTGTCTTATTAAGAAATGAAGTAGGAAGAGCTTGGATGACTTGTTGGATTAGTTTTTGTGAGATAATAGTAGGTAAAGTAGAATTTGAATCATTAGGTGCGTATTGAGAAGCTAGAGAAGTGCTTGACATATGTTGTTGGAACTTCTATAGGCAGGTATCTTCTCTTAAATCAAATGTTGTTTTCTTCTTAATACTCGCAAAATTTTGGAATTTTCTTGGATTACATGAAATTTGTCTTTGAAAATTTTCTTAATCCATTCTGTTCTTTATTGTTTATCTCGGCCATGCTGGCGGATGATCTACTATTTAAAACCCAATTTCCTTTTGCAGGAGCTACTACAAGTGTACAAATGCTGGTTGCCTTGTCAGGAAACATGTTGAGAGGGCATCACATGATCCAAAGGCAGTAATCACGACCTACGAAGGAAAGCACAATCATGATGTACCTGCTGCAAGGACAACTGGCCATGAGTCTTCCGTATCAACTGTCACAAATGATGAAAGTTCTGCAGGTGCCCACAGCAGGACAGCAGCTCTGCCCATGCCTGGCATGATAAGGAACTGCAGTACAAGAACATTCTCCCACCCATTCAACCAAATTGAGAGTTCTAGGATCAGTCTTGATCTTGGTGTGGGCATCATTCCATATGCAAACAACATCGCAAATGAAAAGCATCAGTCTTTAGAAATAGAACAGGTAAATTATCACGCACAATCTATCGATTGTAATAGGTGGGCGGTGCAAGCTACCCCGTCATCTGCATCCACTTTAAATGGAAATTCACAACCAAGAATCTATGAGTCTGGAGACGGGGGTGATGGATTTACAATTAAGACAACTTCTATAAATCCTTCAAGTATGTATTATGCAACTGCTGGGAACTTGGTCATGGGCCCATGATGACTACATCAAACCATGTCAGCAAGGGTCCAAGAAAAAAAATGAAAATTAAATGCTTTGGTGAACCAGTTCCACTGTAATTTATTTTTCTTCTTGTCAACCAAAAACTTATCATATATATGTAACTCGCTTTCATGCATTAGTAGAATTTCGACTGTTTCCGCTTTCCAGGTCCTGTAAGCCATGTTCTGATGTATAATTCATTTTCTCCAAGACTACTTGAGCGGAGTAACTGGTGCTTCATAACTAGTAAGATGTGGTGAAGAGTTTCCTTTCTCCTTCGAGAACATACTAGTGCCACTCAGCAAAGTAAATCTAAGTAGATGCTTTCAGCTCCCACTGCTCCTATGTATGGAATTGTGCTTCGTTGTATGTTTCGCTAATCTAAAAGATCAGTTTCTCTACTTTATAAAACTTAACATCGGCTAATTAACATTCTGTGTCTCCAGTGTTCCTTGATACACCAGCTTTGTCTGTTTGTTTCTGAAATATGATGGCTGAAGGTTATTCTTCAAGCTGCAGCTGTTAGGAGACTTTACCTTCAGGTCTTATTGTTAGAAGAAAGTTTTAATTTTTTTTATTAAAAATAATAAATATAAAAATTTAAAATATATTTAAAGTTTTTTTAAAAAAGAAAATCAGATTTAAGTTATATTCTATTTGAAAAAGTTTTTTTTAAAAAAAATAGAAACAATATAGGAAAAAATTAAAGACTTTTTTCCTTTTATTTTTTAATTAAATAAAATATGTAATAAAAAAAATCTTTCCATCACTTGTTCATCTTCCTATTTAATAAAAAAAATATAAATCTTTTAATAATTAATTTGGGTGAAGTCTAACATTAAATTATCTGATACTTTTTTCTTTTTATATTAAAAATAATTTTAAAATTTATTAGTAATTTTTTATGTTTATTTTTTATATAAAGAAATATACTTAGAGTTTTTTTTAGTTCCACGTCTTAGGATTGACAATATCTTAGATGATAACGTTAAAAAGTAAATGTTTTTCGGTCTTTTGGTTAAGATTAAGTGTAGTATTTATTTTTATTAATTTAATATCTTATATAAAAACTTAAATTAATTTTTTATGAAAGAGAATCTGTTATAGTAGCTTGTTGTTGAAATTCTCAAGTGTCACTCTTGTGTTACACGGGCCTAGCGTACTTTTATTAAGTTCATGTATGTGAGCTAGTTAATTTTTATTATATATTTCTTCCTTAACACTATATATATTATATTTCTAAAAATATTATTTTCTTTTTCTCTTATCCATCAATTCAACCTTTATGGTGGTATAAAGGTGAATACGCTCATCTCCAGTGTCCCCGTCAATCCGTCTCAAGATCAATACGGAGAAAATAAATTATTGATGACTAATAACTTTTGGAGTATAGCCTTTATGATGCTACTAGCATTTATGCACAATGCTCTCATGTCCATATATGAATTTAGATGTTTCCAATGTAAAACGTATAATTAAATCAAATCCAAATCAGAAATCAGTTGCAAAACAAATTAGAAGCTTGCAATTCAAATTCTTCTAAATGGAAGTAGATCAACACTTACTGGTAAATTACAAGGCAAGTGCATCAGGTTGCGAGTGCCTCATGTCCTGCTCCTCCCAGAAAAAGAAGTGTTCCTTGCACTGGTCAACGCTATGTCTCCTCCAAACGGACTTTGCATGCATTTTGTACATCAAGGTCTAAACTAATTCGAGACTTGGACTTCTCTATCTTGCTGCCGTCCAATAGACCTTTCATCGTCAATGCATTTCACATGACATAGATTAGTTTTTTTTTTGCACCAAAGAAACATCAAATCCTGACTTTTTTGCACCATATCCGAGTGTGGCAGTTATTTTACACGGGAAGACCAACACACTGAAGAAACGGAATTGATATTTTTCAGAGACTGTTTTATATTTTTGACCTCATGTTCAATAGGCTCCCACATATTTATGCAGTGGGCGAATGATTTGGTTCTCTTTTTTGCCTTTTCAATGACAAAAGAGCCCAAACTGCTTTAGGCAATACACAATATCTCATAGAAGTCTATAATTCTTTTCAACCATTAAAACTAGTCCTAATTCTATTAAATACAGTATGCAAACATCAAAAGCAGGAAAAAAAAATCTACAATCATATGACCAGACTACCGATAGTATGACCAGCTTACAAGCAGTTTCACAACTGAAGTAGAGGAAAATTCTACAATCTAGTAACAGCAAAGATGTTTACAGTCTATTGTGTCACAGGCAAAAACTAGCTTGTCAGATCTTTGATTTCATCTCCAGGCACATGAAACAACCAGAGTCCTATTCTTCCATCCAAGATAAAGTACACCATCTCGCTCTTCAAGCCAATAGTGTTCCGAGTAGTTTTCTAACAGTGTCTTGATGGTTGCATTAACCGTAGGACTAAGGGGGCATGGTCTGAATCCTGCCATCATAAACCGAGATCTCCATTTCCCATAAAGCTCATGTCTCTCCACTCGTTCCTCCCCTTCACAAGCAATTATGTTAACTATGTCCCTTGCAATGCAATGCTGCTCTACATTGATTCTCTCCTTGCTGTCTCTTGCAATGGTAATGTCTACTGATTCAAACATGGCAGTATAATAGTCCAGGGTCTCGAGAAATCTAGGAAAGAATGGAGCTGTGTTTGTGTTGGATTCTTGTTCGACGAGTGTGACAATCTTTGGAGAGAAGCTCTTGACCATCCTGATAAGCCTGTCTCGGTGATTACTTGTGCTCACACTCTCATCTGGCATGTGATGCAGCTGAAAAGGAAAGTTCACTGCCACTGCCTCCCCAGGTTGTATGATGATAACCTCAGCTTCCACATCACAGCCTGAAATAGCAGCGCCATGGAATTCAAAGGGCACTTTACAAGACTCAGCAAGGCGAGACAACCTCTGACCCACTAAATTTAAACCACCACCTCGTGCATAAGCAGAGTTGGAATCATCAACTCCAGTGATTCTAACATGTGGTGGACCACCAGGTCGTGCTGCAAGGGCTTGAATGAGTGTTACCCACTGGCTTCCCTGGGCAATCTGGAAATCAATAATATGAATCATGTGTTCATCCTTTACAGCCTCAGCAATCGCCCCATTTGCAGACAGGTAACCAAATTTGAAGTATGGACAAACCTCATAAAGAAGGTGCATGTAAGAGAGGAGATCTGAACTAGTGGGTTCTTTACACTTCAAAGATTTATAAATTGAACTCCCTGAGGAAGCCAATCTAGCAATAAGGCCTTCAAGTAAGTATGCTCCCAATCGTTGGTGTGGTTCCCCTGAAACTGAAACCATCTGTTTTAACTCTGAAATTAGCCATTCAATAGCAATTGGATCATTCTCTGCAACAGCTCTAGCACAGGCTATCAGAAGTTGTTTCAGATCTCCTTTAGGAATTCCCATCGCTTGTTTCCATTTCAGTGGTTCCAGGGACAGATGGCCTGGGTATGTGTTCTCAAAAGTCTCGACCATATCTGAATTAGGCCCCAGCATAGCATCCTCTATCTCTTTCAACCTGATTCTGAGATCATTTGGGTCTTCGGTAATACATGAAGCACTAATTGGAGATCCATAGATATTATCAAATTGGTAATCTTGCAAGGATAAAGGGCTCCCACTGCTTGGTGTGCAATTGAAGGAAGATGGAGAGTGGTGAATAATGTAATTAGTGTTTGCTAAGGAGGATTCCAGAGTACAGAACTGAACACGATTGATCTGAGATTGAATGTTTTTTGACTGGAGCTTATCTTCAGAAGAGAAAGAATGCACAGATTGGTGATCTTCATCAGATCTGGAATGCATGGTGTTCTGATACAGAGATTTCTGGTGTTTGTCAAAGTCTGCATACTTCATAGATGCTTGCATCTTGTAAACCACTAAATAGGTTGATCTAACAAATCAAAATAAGACTACCTGAAAGATCAACCAAGCGAAGACCCCTTTGCATTTGCTTTACTACTTAGGTTACGAGGATAATTTATCTGAAAAAAGATATAGTAATAGGGATGAGCACCAACATATTCTTCTTTGTTCTTTAGCAACTGAAGCAGCCATAAAACAAAAAGATATTTAATTGCGATTATTTCTATGAGTACATGAAATGTAGCATCAAAGACACAAATAGCCAGCAGAAATTAAGAGTTCAAGCAAACATCATTTAATTAAAAAGAATTAGCACCACTTACACAGGAAGAAAAGGGGGTGGGGACTAAAAGAAGAATGTGAGAATAATCAATAAGGAGGGATCAATAAAATGATAGACTAGCATCACAAAAACACCCAACAACTTTTATAGGCATAGTTTTGCTTAATTTTTTTCTAGTTTGATAAATTAGTTCTATTTTTTTTTTCTCTCTTTTGCTGTCCCAACATTTTTTTTACAAATGAAAAACAATTATAACATGAAAATCATGGTAGCATCTAAATTTTTTACAATCAGAACTAGTCTAACTCTTTCACAATCAGAACTAGTAAGAAGAAGTGAATCTTTACAATGATAATAAAATTCGTTTACCAATAAGTAAATTTTCCCTTTGTTCCAAAAACAAAGGATTGAACTTGGTATAGAAAATGTCTACAGCAAACTACAGTTCTCTTAGTCCAGGAACTATAGTAAGTTTTAACTAACTAATACAGAAATTAGTTACCATTTCTCTCAGATGAGTAATTCTACCTGAGGATAAGATACAAAGAAGCTAGAAGAAAGATCTGTATATTCAAGATCAAAACCAGCAACTCGCTAGTATTGTTAACCAAAACAGACATAACTAGAAAATGTAACAAAATAAAGTAGTAGCAAAGGAACTTCTGAACAGACATCTGACTATGATAAGAAAGAAAGAAAGAAACTCAAAACCTCAATAATTTTATTTTTAAATGAAAATTTTCCCATCATCAAAAGAGACCGCGACGCAAAGGGTAGAAACAAAAACCGTGAGTTATTTAGAGATACCAGAACCAAAAAAATCGTCTTTTTACGAAAGAGAAAAAGAAGAAAAAAACGATAAATCACATAAATTTAAAAAAACAAAGAGAAAAGGCCAACAACAACATCCCAGATCCCGCAGAGACGGATGACTCAAATACTCAACGAATCATGAATGTAAACTTAAAATCAACCTCCAAGAGGAAGTGGTAGATTAGGCGTCAGCATACCTTAGCAGGATTTGAGATTCCACTTGAATATATCCAAGAAAGGATTCAAAGAAGCAACGGAAGGGAGGGAGAGGAGAAGATTGCTCCAATCTCCAAATCGCGGTGGTCTCAGAGAACAAGTAGGCGAAGTGCTGGGAATTAATTATAAATAAATAAACAAATAAATAATAAGAGAATGCAGTTGCCACCGTGGAAGCATACAATTACATTTTTGCCACCGCAATGCCTTTCTGTTTTAAAAAAATGTTTTTATTTTATGAATATTGTTAATTACGTTATAGCATCTTCCGTACCTAAAACGATGGGCGCCATGTCCAATTCGGTCCGAACAAATTTCTGAATATAATTATTGTAAAATTTTAATAAAAAGGGGGCGAATATAAAAAACATGACCCACCACCCGATTCCGCGTCGTCCTCTTTTGTGAAAAGGAAGTTTCCAGCTCTTTCTTTCCCTCTTCAACTCCATTTATGATTTCTACTTTTTATTCTTCTTTAAATATGGAATTTTAATTTGTTCGTCATGCACACGCGGCTCTAGTTATATAACTTGATAAGGTTAGGATTGTGCTAATTATTAGCTTGTAGAAAAAAATTGTTGAATCAAATTTGACGGGTTGAAAATGAATATATAATGACATATATTTGTCCAAATTGTTTATGATGTGACCAGAGAGAAATATAATTAGGGAATATATTCACATACTCATCGACACGTTACAAGTTTAAATTGAATTATTGTTATAGAATATCTAAATTGAATCCAAGTAGCAATCTAACTAATTTATATAATCCGGAGGCGTCTTCTAGAATATAGACCCCTTGTTTGTTAAAAATTGAAAAAAATAAATATGAATAACATCGTTTCTTTAGAAGTTTTTTTTATCGATCGTCAAAATAAATTAGGAAGTATTTATGACAGATGACACAGAATCTCAACATTGTATGATTATGCACCCCATTAATTAAAAAAAATCACTATGAATATATTATAACTAGGATCAAATTAAGAATAAATATGTATAAGCAAAAACATGTGAGCCACGCACATTTGCCGCCGTCACAATCACAATGTGACTTTTTAAATTAGCAAATAACATCAAAGTCTATTTTGTACCATTTTTACAGAATAATTTATAGGCGAAGAAGCTAATTAACAAGGCAATTAGATTTACTAATGTTGGCCAACTTTTATGTTCTTACACATTATAATAATAAAGGCTTTTCTTTCTGTGTTTGCATGTGTGTTTTTGACCATTAAAACCGTGACAATGAGTCAACAACAGAGCAACTGCATGCGAAAGGGATTGAGAGTGAGAGTCGACGCTAAGAGGGCAATGAAGTCGTTGCAAACGAGAGGTTTAGTTAGTTTCAGTTGAAAGCATTTGTGTCTTTGACCTATGGAAGTGTAGGAGTTCCTATCTAGAAATTGTTCCATCAGTGCATGTTGAATTATTAGAGGCCGCCAATTTGAGTAATATACTTTATTATGCTTGATCCGGTCCGAGACGAAGAAATGGGTGAAACTTATCTCCAACTGGGTCGGCTTATACGGGGTCGAACTCGAGCGAATTGTATGTTATCGGGTCGGTTTTTGCTGGATCGAACTTCATGTGTGGTCGCACAGATAATTCGTGAATCGAACTCCATGAGTGGCGTAGACATACAGTTTTGATTGAGTTTCTTTTATTTTTACATCAACTCGGTTTATTTTCTGTTCAATTATTCGTGAGCACAATTCGTTCTATCTTCATGAGTGGTTGCACAGATGATTCGCTTCAATCGATTAGTGTCCGACTGGATGGAAAAAATTAATCTTATTGGGGATATTTTATTAAAAATTTCTTATGAGGAAACTCTATATGGGGATATGTTTTAGGTGTACGAATTCAACCTACAGACAACAATATTGATGATTATGAAAAGTCGTTGGATGTTTAGAAGGCCGATAATGCGAAGATTATTACGTGGATCAATATTTTTAGTTCACACTCTATTGGTGCTTAGTTGGCCAAGTACAAGACAATTAAAGAGGTTTAAGATCATTTGACAAGATTATACACACAGTCTATCTTTGCCAAACAATATCAATTGGAAGTAGATATCCGCGTTCTTTGGCAATAAGATATGGGTGTCCAAAATTTTTATTCTACTATGCCAAAACTTTGGGACCAGTTGACACTCACAGAATCCTCAGAATTACGAGCATTCCCAGCTTATGCCACTCTTAGATAAGAACAACATCTGGTCCAATTCTTGATAGCCCTTTGAGATAACTTTGAAGGATTACACGAAATAATTTTATATCATAGTCCTCTCCCTTCCGTTGATTCAGTAGTACATGAATTGATAACTGAGGAGATTCACCTTAAGTCTCAGGTTGATAAGAAAATTATTGTACCATCTACGCCATTTGTTTTTGTAGCATTATAGTGGCCTTCACCTCATAATCAAAATAGGTCGACTTCAAAGGTTTCTAGTGATGAGTGTGCTTATTACAAATAAAAGGGACACTGGAAGTCTTAGTGTCCATTATTGTTGAATAAAGATAAACTACAGCAGAAGAAGAAATGACTGTTAGAGTGTATACTAAAAGCCTAGCTTTTGTAAACATTTATTTGTTGAAATAAAAGAATCACATTGGTCAATATCTGTATTTATTTATTAAATGTAATTGTTCAATTAATTTATATAGTAGATAACATGGAGTGTGGTGTCACACTCAGAAGATCATATTGTCGGTTCTCTATAAATTATAAACAGTTGCTCGCGACTAAGATGGAAAGGAACAAACCATCAGAATAGTCATAGTGTAATTAAGTATTAGTTTATCTTGACTAATAAATTACACTGATACACTTTAAGTGTATTGAGTATGATCATTTAGGTAAGTTCTTTTTGTACTGACTTAGTAAAAGAACTAAACCTTAGTTATTATGGAAGTGTGCGCTCTTAATCCTAATATAATAACAAGCACATATATTTAATATTTATTTCTTTGATTTATCAAAGGGTGAGGTTTAGCTCGATAAATCAATATGCCCGATAAGTTGGGAAATGATATTACCTATAGTGTGTGTTGTTGATTATAGAAGGAATCTGTGTCCTAGTTATCTAGGTTGAGAATGCCCCCAAGAAGAGTTCATAAGAATTGTCATGTTAAGCCCTGCAGGTGGACCTAGTCCGACATGACAATAAAGTTCAGTGGTACTACTCTTGGAGCTAGATATTAATTAAGTGAGTTGTCAGTAACTTACTTAATTAGTGGACATTCATAATCTTAAATACAGGGAGACTAACACACTCATGATAAGAATGAGCCCATAATGTAATTTGGGATTGGTGCGGTAGTGCGGTAATAACTCTCTAGTGGAATGAGTTGTTATCGATGAACTTGAGTTATGTGTTCGGGGCGAGCACGGGATACTCAAGCTCATCAGAAGGTCAAAACCAATTTCTCCTCTAGGTCCCTGTCGTAGCCTCATTATAGTCTTAAGTCCATCCAAATGTAAGGCTCTTCTTGGTGTCCAAGAAAGGGGTCGGACCATTGCTTGGTGACCAAGCAATGGCCGACCACATCCTCTTATAGGACCAGCCCCATAGCTTGGTGACCAAGCTTGTAGGGGCCGGTCAAGATTAATTCAAATAGGAGAGGTGTTTTGAATTTTTAAAATCTTCTCTTTGTAGAAAACTATAAGTTTTAAAAGAGAGATTTTAATTTTTAAAACTTTCCTTATTTGAATTATGCAACATGTTTTAATAGAGAGTTTTAAAAGTTTTAAAACTTTCCTTTTTTAACCATCCTCATGGTTTAAGAAAAAAGGGAGATAAGTTTTAAAATTAAAATTTTCTATCATCATGTTAAAAAAGAAAATTTTATAAGAGAGTTTTTAAATTTAAAATATGGTTTTAATTTTTAGAAACTTTCCTTTTTTTAACTCCTACTTTAGGAAAGAGAGCTTGTAAAATTTTATAAGAGTTTTTTCTCTTGTAAAATTTTATAAAAGAAAAATTATTATTCCTTTCCTAAATATGGTGGCCGACCACCTTGCTTGGTGCCCAAGCAAGGGGCCGACTAAACTTAATCCTAAACCATATAGGATTGATCACAACCATTGATTGGTGATTGATTCAATCAAAAGGAAAGAAAAGGAAAAGGAAAAGGAAAAAGGAAAAACTCTTGGATGATTTTATTTTTTGTAAAAGGTTTTTCCTTATTTGCCTTGGGCAAGTAATATAAAAGAAGGGGTGAGGGGGCTTTATGAGACACAACTCTTATTCTCTTGCTTGGAGATCTCTTGGTGGCCAACCCTCTCCCTTCTCCCTTTCCCTTTGCTCTCTTCTCCTTGGTGGTGGTGGTGGCCGAATTCTAGAGGAAGAGGAAGGAGTCTTTTGGGTGGTGTTCATCTTGGAGGATCGTCGCTCACACGACGTCCAAGGCGAGGCGAGGAATACGACAGCAGATCTCGAGGTTATTAGCTTACAAAGAGAAGGTATAACTAGTAGTTTTCTTCCGCATCATACTAATTATTTTCTTTGTAAGAATTCTAAATACAAGAGGCAATTAGATCTATTTTTTTAAAATAGTTTTTTCGAGTTTGTGTTTTCTTCTTTTTCGAATTTGTAATTCGATTGTTCTTTTTGGTTAACCTAGAGTTATTTAAGGAAATAAATATTAGCTTTCCTTAAAAGGTTTTGCCTAGGCGGTGGTGGTTACTCCCATATCCAAGAAGGTCATGTGCCTCGCTATGCAGTCCTGGAAGCCAATTTTAGAAATTAATATTTATGGAATTAATAACTTAGGTAGATTTGAATCAATAGTGTTAAGTTCCGCTTGCGATTCAAATCTAAACCATTAAGAACAAATAAGTTAAATTTGGAATCAATGATGTTAAGTTCCGTCTGTGATTCCTAATTTAACTTCTAAAGAACACAATAGGTTATTTAAGGAAAGGTTCGACACTTGTACAAAAAATTTTGTATAGTGGAACCTGTACGTTTTCCTAGGACTAACCAACAATGACCACCATAGCAGCAGTATTAGTAGTAATGACCTCAACATGCACCATTGCTACATCGTAATATTTTTTTGAAAATCTGGTAATCAACCACAACAGTTATCATGTGGATTACCTTAGTCTAGTAATGGAATGACCGCCCCCTCTTTAGATCCATATATGCTTGAGCAGTTTTAACAATTCCTTGTTTCACAGCCCTTTATCATTCTATTTCTTCTCATATAGGTTTGTCATCCTCTGTTACATCAAGTATATCTTTCTCTTTGTGGATCTTAGATTCTGGAGCCTCACATCATATATCACTTAACTTGTCATCTTTTATCACCTTGTCTTCTAATTCATCTTTTTTAGTTGTGACTATTAATGGTACTCTGATGTCATTAATAGGTATTGGTTCTATTGTTACAACTTGCTTGTCTCTTCTTGATATTTATTATATTCCTAGTCTTACACTTAATCTTATTTCTGTTAGTCAATTGTTTGAGTCTGGATATTCAATCTTTTTTTTCATCCAATTGTTATGTGCATGACCCGTAATCTTAGAAGGAGATTGGAATTAATCGTAGGCAAGAGGGACTCTATGTCTTAGATAAGCTCCAAGTACTAGATGTTGCAGCTTTTAGTGTCAATCTATCATCTTTTTGATTGAGTCATTCTTCTTCTAATTTTATTTGTAGCATACTCATCTAGGTCATGTTTCAGCGTCCTATTTAAAAAGTTATAATATTTCTGATTGTAGTGGTTGTAAACTGGTAAAATTTTCTACGTTATCTTTCAATAAAAGTCTATCTTTTTCTCCTAATCCTTTTGATCTTGTTCATTTTAATGTGTGGAGGTCTTCTCCTGTTACTACAAAAGGGGATCAAGATATTATATTTCTTTTATTGATGATTGCGCTCGTTATGCTTGAGTTTATTTTACAAAATACAGATCTGATTATGTTACAATCTTCAATGACTTTAAAACTCTTGTCAAAACTAAACATTCGATTATTATCAAGTATTTTTGTTGTGATTTGAGGGGTGAGTATACTTCTAATATTTTTTCTTATTTACTTGTATCAGAAGGTATTATACATCAAACCTTGTGTCGAGAAATATCTAAACATAATTGGGTTGCAGAGAGAAAACATAGACATCTTGTTGAGACAACCCACTCATTCTTATTGTCTACGAATTTTCCTATTATTTTTTGGGGAAAAGCAACTCTTACTGCTACTCATGTAATTAATAGGATTACAACTTCTCACAATTCATGTTTGTCTTTTTTTTAAAAACTATATGGTTATGGTCTGATTATTTCTCTTTATGTGTTTTTAGTTGTATTTGTTTTGTTCTCCAACAACACGTCGAGCATGATAAGTTGTCCTCTAGGTATGCTTTGTGTGTCTTCCTTGGTTATGGTGTTGGTTAAAAGGGATATTGTTGTTTTAATCCAATCAGTAAAAAATTATATACCTCTCATCATATTGTGTTTCTTGAGCATATTCCTTTCTTCTTCGTACCTCTTCTAGCACATGACATGACTCATGCAAATCTTATTTGCATTCATCCTTTCAGTACCGACGTCGACAAAGCCTCCCCCATGACTACTCTTCCTCATGACAACTTCACTAAATCTGATGGTTCTCGTTAAATCTGAAAGACTTGGATTTACTACACTATTTATGGAGATCAAGATTGCCTCTTCACCAAAAGGTTATCTCTTGTCTAAGTCAAAGTGCATAGCCGATCTATTTGAGAATGCACATCTCACTAACAATAGGGTAGTCGATACTCCCCTTGAGACTAATGTTCAGTACTCTCTATCAGATGGTTCTCCTTTGCTAAATCCTAGCCTTTATCGTACAGTTGTGGGAAGTTTGGTTTATCTCACTATGACTTGTCTTGGTATTGCGCATGTTGTGCATGTGGTTAGTTAGTTTATCACTGCACCGACCATAGTTCATTGGGTTGCTGTTCTTTGCATTCTCTCGTATCTTCGGGGAACTCAATTTCAGAGTCTTTTATTCTCTTCTACTTTCTCATTAGAGTTGTGTGCATACTCTGATGCTGATTGGGCAGGCGCCCCTACGGATCGTAAGTCGACCACCAACTTTTGTATTTTTCTTCAAAATTCTCTTATCTCTTGGAAGAGTAAGAAACAAGATGTTATCTCTATATCTTCCACAGAAGCTAAGTATCATGCCATGACTATCATCACTTGTGAGATTGTTTGGTTACGTTGGTTGCTTGCAAATATGAGAATTTTTCTTCGGTAACCTACTGCTCTTTATTATGAAAATCAGAGTGTCATTCAAATTTAGTATTGTTAGGGTCGAAATGTAGCTAGAGGGGGGGGGTGAATAGCTCGTCGCGCTTGTTGTAGCTTGCTTCTTGATGATGATATGCAGCGGAATGTACAAGAAACAAAAACACAATGCTAACACAAGGATCACTACAAGAAAAAAGCCTTACAACAACGGTTTTTTACCGTTGTCGTAGCCCCTTTCGGACTGTTGTTAAAGGCTGTGTTGTTAAAGGGGGTACTCAAAGATAACAGTTTTTAACCGTTATCTTTGAAGACAAAGACAACAGTTTTTACAACGGTGAAAAACTGTTGTCTTTTCCTTCAAAGACAACAGTTTTTCACCGTTGTCTTTGAGCGTCTACCTTTAATAACAGGGTCTTCAACAACAGTTTTAAACTATTTACGACAACAGTGAAAAACCGTTGTCTTTTTTTGATAAAAAATAAAAAAAAATATTAAAATTTATTATACAATTTTCTAGTATTATAAATCATTCAAAATACTAAATTTGTAAATAAAATTTAACATATAATTTTCTAACATTCGAAAATAATATTTACAACATTCCGAAGAAATTTCAAAAGCAACCAACAAAATGACAACGACACTATTAAAACAAAGGTAGAACAACACAACATCCTAATCCTAGAAGAGTAACACAACATCCTAATCTTGATATCTAGTTTTGAAGAGTTGGAGCATTTGAACTACTTTTACCATGTACAACACTAGAAGAGTAACAAAACACTGCTTCTTAATTCTCCTAATCCTTCATCTTCTTTATCCTTGCCATGTTTGCATCGTACTTGGATCGAAGTGGACCAAGTAGATAAAGAAAGAAGATAAACTAAATGCCTTCATCTTCTTCATCCTTGCTTCTTAATTCTCCTAATCCTTCATCTTCTTCATCCTTGCTTCTTAATTCTCCTAATCCTTCAAACTCTACCTGTAAGAAGAAGATAAAGAAATGTCACTTGATCTAAACTAAATGCCTATGAATGATAAAAAAAATCTGAAATCTCATAAAGTAGACTTAATTCATTAATAATGCATCATATTGAATGCCTCTCCATGACTAGCTTAATAGCCTGTGCTATAGACATGTCTTCATTTGTTTCATACCTGAGTTTGTTAGCCTGTAAACGTTGAACAGTCATTTCACAAGAGAAATATTTCCAAGTTATCAGCACTGCAGATATAAGGTTAATAAAGAACTTGCCTCTTCCAGAATGGTTTCAAACACCTGACCAACTTTTTCCACTAGATCTTGAGGCACTTGATGTCCATCACCATCAAAGAGTGCGTAGCTGAAAAATAGAAATAAATTTGTCTCCATAAGATTATAGTCTCCATGATCAGTGATATATGTTAGTTATTCAATTAACCATTACCTCTCCAAGTCATGATCATACAAGACAGAATTGTCACCAGAAGTTCGATAAATTGGTAGACCAAGTCTTCCAATCCAAGATGCCAATGGATTCTCGTTGCAGACACCATGCAACCTGAAGTGTCCAAATTAAAACTTCTAGTCACTGAAATTTTGAAGGCTGGCCACAATCCTCTTCAGAAGGAATGAAAACAAAAACACAAAAAAAAGAAGCATACCAGGCTGCTCCCATGTCAACAGGAAAACCAAATGAGTAGTTAGTGTGAACTCGACCACCAATTCTATCCCGAGATTCTAAAAGCACAACCTAAGGAATAAAAAATAAACTTCCATGTGATACAAATTTACCCAGCCACTTCACACACTGCATTCATATCAGAACTTAGAATCTAATATGTAAAGGCAACTGAAAAAACTGTTAATTTATATCGACATAACACCTGAAAAGCTGCATTTTTCAGTGCATGAGCAGCTGCAATCCCTGCAAATCCCTGCAAATCCCTTAATATAAGTGAATATATACCACAAAACATAGGAGTTAAGAATTAAGACTAAGCATAAAGTTCAACATAATTATTAAACAAGTTCCACATGTAAATATAAAAGTCACAAAATTGATAATAATAGTTACAGAATATTCGAATGTCAAAATGACAAATTAATATGTCATAATACTTATTTAGCAAGTTCACATAGATATAGTGAAAATTAAAGAAATGCACACTTATGATACAATAAGTAAATTTTGTTCCCATAGTAAGCTATTCTAAAGACATCATATATCACCACAAGAACATATCACTTGAATATTATTATCAGCAAACACCAATAGATATTTTTACCACTTTTTTATGCATAGCATGTCCTTGAAGAACCAGACCCTTCTTGTGAATTGTGATAATTAATTGAATCGTCCAGATTGTCATTCAACAACAACAAGTCTAGCTTTAGAGTTTGCAAAGTATATAACAAAAACTGGCTAACAAGGTTTGTTATTTTATTCATTGTGATATACTCTAAATTAAACTTCTCATACAGTTAAATAGATGGATGAATTCTTAAAATATATTTCAAAGTAAGTGAACTATTGTTGTGATGAAGTGTATGTAGGCTTGAAAAATTCGGATGGAATAACCTGTTTGATGAGCACTACAGAAGAAAGCCATGTCTTGTGGAATGATAAATGAACAAGTGAAGTTGAGAACATAAAGAATAAGGCAAAAAAGAATTTAAAAAAAAAAGCAAAAAAAGGCAGCAGATTCTTGGATACAATGTCGGGAGCAATGGAAATCTCTTTCTATTAGACATCAATTTCTTTAAGGCATTCCATCTCTTATCAGCTCACACAAACCAGCAGTAGAAGCATAAGAATGAAGAGAAGCATTATAAAAGGTAAGAAATCAACCGATTTGGTCGAACACCTAAAAGTGCAGGAAAACAATCCTTCCAAGACTAGACCTTGAACTTCACACTGACCCTTAAACAATCAGTAACGAAAATAAGGATAGAATACCCAATCTTGTGATCGTTATAGCAGGAAGACGAACCTGGTGGAATGATAAAGGAGCAAGTAGAATTGAAAAAATGTAAAGAAAGGGGCGAAAGATGCATCAAAAAGAAGAAAAAAATGAGCAAATTCTTGGATGCAACCGAAATGCTTTGCATCCGACATCATACCAAACGACCAATTTCCATGAAACGCATTCAGTCACTCTCCATCATTGCTTGCACAATCCAGATGGGGAGAAGCATTAAAAAGAATATGAAGAATTGTAAACTTTTGTCGGTTAAAAGGAAATGTATACTTCTTGCTGCAAGTTAATAGAACTCTGAGCGTAACAGGAGTGGGGGAAAAAAATGTAAGAAATGGAAAGATTTGAACAAAGACCTGGAAGTATCTGACACTCGAATGCTTGAACGATCCGAGTTGGCTCATGAGGATTTGGATGTTTGCGTCGGCCTCGAGAACGGTCAAGTGGCGTGGGAGTGGGATGACGAAGAAGTCGACCGAGGGGTGATCATGGAGGGCGATGCCCAAAAATTTGTGACCTAGGTTTCTGGACGAGGCGCTGGCATCGGAGACATATGCGCCTTTACCGTCGATGGCACGGTAGATAGCGATCCGGTGCAGCCAGTTCCCAACTTTTGTGATGCCGCCGAAGCCCTCCATACCAACTTTTGTGATCATCGTCCACTGTCGCCTCGTTCTCGCCGGTCATTTCCTCCAACGACCTTCCCTTCGACTCCGGCACCAGGAAGGTGCACGCTAGCCCTAGAAGATTGCACACGGCAAGCAAGAAGAGGGCATTCCTCACCCCGATCCCGGCAGGGTAGCCTCGGTCCGCCTTCGCTGGGTCCGGGTTCTGCGCCAGGTACAGGAACCCGAAGGCCCCCACGATCGCCCCCATCTTCCCTGTCGCTGCCGATATCCCGTGGCATGTCGACCTCAGCCGCGCCGGGAAGACCTCCGCCGGCACGATGAACGTCGTGCTGTTCGACCCGAAGTTGGCGAAGAAGAAGGTGAAGGCGTACATCACCACGAAGCCGATGTGGTTCCCAGGCGTTGTCCAGTAGTGCTACGGCACTGCCAGCCCCAACATGAACGCCGTCATCATTCCGAACCCTAGGACTTGGATCGTGAACCGGCCGATGATGTCGATCAGTGACACCGTGAACCAGTACCCGGGCACCGTGCCGCAGAGCGCGATTAGGGTTTGCGCTCGCGCAATGCGTATAACCTCCGCTTTAGAATAGTTGTTGCAAAATATAGTTAGTACAAAATTGTAATTTTATTTTTACTATTTGAATAAATCCATCCATCTTAAAATAAACCATAAATTTTATCTTAGAGATAAACATTAAGGGATATAAATTTCACTTCATCAATGAAAATAGGCAAATAACTATGTTTGACTATTTTTTTTATAAAATAATTTTTAAAGACAACATAGTTTTAGACATCAAATTAAAATATGCACATTAAAATGTAAGCAACGCTAATAGACAATGGTTGATTAAAACTGTTGTCGTATGCCAAATAAAGATATCTCATAGACAACAATTTTAAAAAACCGTTGTCTTATGTATGTCAAAAACAACGATTTTTTAAACATTGTTGTCTTTTTTTAAAAAACACGACCAACAACAACAGTTTTAAATGACAAAAAGACAACAGTTTCTCAAAAAACTGTTGTCTATTTGGTGTGGTTAAATCTATAATTTCTTGTAGTGGATTTACTTGGTATCCACCTCAAGAAGAGATGCCTAATCCAAGGATCCACACGTGACACACTCTCCACTAATGAAAACACTCCTTTATGGTAACTACCGAAGGCGGAGAAGTCCTACAACACTCTCAGTACAAGAAGAAAGAAAGGGAAGAAAATACAATTGAAATCTCACAAGATTTACACTGGCAACCCTAACCCTAGCTTCTTCTTCTTGTTGTAGATCGCCTCTTGACTTGGATGTGCACAAGCACTTGCCTCCAAGAACATTCAAAAATTGGCAGTGAGAGCTCGGAGAAGTTGCTGTGTAGATCAGAGAAGTATCGGGTGAAGTAGTGCTGAAAAAGACGCTCTCAATGACTTTATCCAGCGTCAACGATCGGATCTCAATCGATTGAATTGCTCTCAATCGATTGGGGAGGCTTTGGATCGATCGATTGATCGATCCAGAGCGCCTCTGTGCTCTCGAAAATCATTTGAATCGATTGCCCAATTGATTCAACATGTCTCGCGCAATTACCAGGGCTATCGCGCGATTTCCCAGCCTCCCAATCGATCGCCCGATCGATTGGAGGCTCCCAATCGATCGGGTGATCGATTGTGAGGGTCTCTGTGCTCGCAGCGATAGCTCCCAATCAATCACTTGATCGATTGGGCTAAGGTTTCTTTGCGGCACCTCGCCCAATTGATCAACTGATCGATTGAGCATGATTCAATCGATCGATTGATACAACTTGATTTGCCCTAATCAAGTCCCACAGACCTAAAAACCCAACATCCGGTCAACCATTACCTGTTGGGACATCATGCCTAGCATCCGGTCACCCTCGACCTGCTAGGACTTCCTCACCAAGTGTTCGGTCAATCCCTTTGAACCACTTGGACTTTTTTCCTCGTGCCAAGTATCTGATCAACCCTTTGGCCTACTTGGAGTTCTCCATACCAGGTGTCCGGTCAACCTTGACCCACCTGAATTTCCATGTGCCTGGCTTCACTCACCAAGACCTTCACCTAGCTTCACTCACTAGGATTTTCATATTGCCTAGCATCACTCACTAGGTCTTTCACCTGGTTTCACTCACTAGGATTTTCCTTCTGCCTAGCTTCACTCACTAGGTCTTTCACCTGGCTTCACTCACCAGGATTTTTCAACTACCTAGCTTCACTCCCCAGGACTTCCCAGTCAAGTATCTGTTAGAGTATATACTAAAATCTAGTCTTTTGTAAACATTTTATTGTGAAATAGAGAATCACATTGATCAAATGTCTACATTTATATGCTAAGTGTAGTTGTTCAATTAATTTATATTGTAGATAACATGATGTGTGGTGTCACACACAGAAGATCATGTTATCAATTCCTTATAAATTATAAACAGTAGGTCACGACTAAAATGGAAAGGAACAAACCATTGGAATAGTCGTAGTGTAATTTGGTATTAGTTTATCTTAACTATAAAATTACACTAGTACACTCTGAGTGTATTGAGCATGATCATTTAAGGTAAGTTTTTTTTATACTGACTGAATAAAAGAACAAGACCTTTGTTATTATGGAAGTGTATGCTCTTAATCATGATATAATAACAAACACATATATCTAGTATTTATTTCTTTGACTTATCAATGGGTGATTTATAGTTCGATAAATCAAGAGGCCCGATAAGTTGGGAAATGATATTATTTATAGTGTGTGTTGTTGATTATAGAAGGAAACTATGTCCTAATAATCTAGGTTGATGATGTTCCCAAGAGGAGCTCATAAGGATTGTCATGTAAACCCTGCAGGTGGACTTAGTCCACATGATAATGAAGTGTACTACTCTTGGAGCTAGATATTAATTAAGTGAGTTGTCAGTAACTCATTTAATTAGTGGGCATGTTATATCTTAAACACAGGGAGACTAATACACTCATAATAAGAAGGAGCCCAAAATGTAATTTGGAATTGGTGCAATAGTTCAATAATAATTTTTTAGTGGTATGAATCATTATTGATGAAATTAAGTTGGGTGTTCGAGGCGAACACAGGAAGCTTATTTTCATCGAGAGACCAAAACCAATTCCTCCTCCCGGTCCCTATCGTAGCCTCTTATTTATAAAGTGTTATATCCACCTATACCCACCTTCTTATCCAACCTTAGGTGGCCGGCCAAGCAAGCTTGGAGTCCAAGCTTGGGCCGGCCAAGAAAAAGGTTGAGCCAAGTAGAGGTGGTCGGCACTAGCTTGGAGTCCAAGCTTGGTGTGGCCGGCCATATAAAAATTAAAAAGATTTTATTTTTTTAAAATCTTTCCTTATGTGGAAGCCATAATTTAAAATAGAGTTTAAAATTAAATATTTCCTTTTATAGTTTTTACAAGATTAAGAAAAGATTTGATATCTTTCCTTATTTGTATATTGAGAGGAAGATTTTAATTTTAAAGATAACTTTCCTTTTTGGAAATCATCCACATGTTTTAATAGAGAGATTTTAATTTATAAAAGTTTCCTTTTATAACCAACCATGAAGAGAATTTTTAAAGAGAAATTTTATTTTAAAATTTCCGGAAATAAATTAGGAAGTTTAATTTTGTGTTTAAAACTTTCCTTGTTTGGAGCTCTTGATGTGGCCGTCCATTGAAATTTAAAAAGGAAATTGTTTAAATTTCTTTTTGTTGGCAAGGAGAATAAGGAAGTTTTTATTAAAATTTCTTTATATGTCAAGACCAAGGAATATAAAAGAGAGGGTAGAGGTGCCTCACCTAATAACACAACTCTTCTATTCCTCTCTCTTTTCTTCCTTGGTGGTGGTCGTTCCTATCATCTCTTCCTCTCTTCTTCTAGTGGCCGGACCTATCATCCTCTTGGAGCTTGTTTTGGTGGTCGGATTTGCTTAGTGAAGAAGGAGAGAAAGAAGGCTTTGTTTCCTAGTTTCGTTGGAGCTTGGTTAGTAGCCGAGATTTGCTATCTCTTGGTGAAGGTTGCTTAGCCGAAACTTGGAAGAAGGAAGAAGGAGGCTTGGTGGATTCTCATCTCAGTAGATTGTTGCCCACACAACGTCCGAGATAAGAAGAGAAATACGGTAGAAGATCAAGAGGTTGTTGTTTACAAAGAAAGGTATAACTAGTAATTCTATTCCGCATCATACTAGTTTTCTTTGTATGGATTTTGAAATACCAAACATGAGAGGCATATGATTCTAGGTTTCGAATTTGTGATTCAAGTTTGTATTTTTTTTTTTTGAATTTGTGATTCGATTGTTATATAAGGAAATTAAATATTAAATTTCTTTAAAAGGCTTTGTCTAGGCGGTGGTGGATGATCCTATACCCAAGAAGGCCTAGTACCTCGCCATGCAGTCCTGGAAGCCAATTTTAGAAATTAATATTTAATTGAATTTGTAACATGGGTGGATTTGGATCAATAATGTTAAGCATCATTTGTGATCCAAGTTTAAACCACTAAGAATAGATAAGTTAAATTTGGAATCAATAATATTAAGTTTCGTTTGCGATTCCTAATTTAATTTCTAAAGAACACAATAGGTTATTAGTAAAGGTTCAAGACTTATACAAAATTTTTGTATAGGGGAACCGGTATGATATTCCGCATAGCAACCAACAATATCCAGTCAGTTTTGACCTACTTAACTCTTCTTCACATCTAACTGGTCAACCTTGATCAGAGGAGAATTGTACCAACAATCTCCCCAAATGAACAATTGCACCTGCAATTTCCATGTATTGTCAAACATGGAAACCCAAACATCAAGACTCAAGCTTGAGTTAGCTCAAGCATAGTCAGCCAGGTCAACCTTGACCCAAGGGATATTGCACCAACAAGTACAATATAGTTTTTTATAAGAGAATAAAGAATATCAAGATTAATTGTCATCTCACTCATTATCATCTATAGATTGGCACTGTCACATTACCTTTTATTTTTTTCTCACTGCAGATAGCTGATATGTTGTTGGAATGAGATGCACGTGAGAGGGGGGGGGAGGTGAATCATGTGTCTTTTAAAAACTATTTTTTTTATGAAAACACGAGTACGCGCAGCGGAAAATACGTACGAAGTCGAAAGTAAAATGACACAAGAAAAAACATAGGCTGTTTTACTTAGTTTGAATCCTTCGGCGACTCCTACTCCAAGACCTAGGTCCCGTAGACCTATCGATGGGTAATCCACTAAAAGGTTCTTCTGGTACCTCTGGAAGAGGAAATTGAAAACAAGAAAGATCGGAGAAGTGTAACAGACTACACTTCTCATTTACAGAATTTTAGTACAAGAACAACTTGTTACCGACACGTAAAAATTGAAATGGGTTGTTCGTGTGTTGATGTTAGCCTGTCGACTGTGATCAGAAGTCCTTGGAGCAGTCGTCAGGCGCAACAACTTTGCAACAGAGTCATAACAGGAGCCTGGAGCAATCAGAACCTCAAATAGACGCATAGTAGCTCGTATATGTGTTCTATATTGAAGCCTTCTCGAGACTACCTTATATAGGGCATGGAAGGCGCCTTCCATAGGCGTGGAAGGCACCTTCGATGGGTTAAACTTTATCATGAAGTTTGCTGCAGCTTATCGTCGAAGCGGTCAAGTTTTATTCCTTGGAAGGCGCCTTCCATAGACATGGAAGGCGCCTTCCATAGACATGGAAGGAGTCTTCCATGAACAGTACAACGGTGCCTTCGGACATTGTTCATCCTAAAGCTTTTGCTCTTTTTGCCCTACAAAATATGTTAGTCTAATAACTAAAACATCTACCCTGCAAAACAAAGTTAGCACAATTATAATAAGTGTTAGTAATTAGTTCTTGTCCTTCATGATCCAGAACTAGTCAAGGTCTCAGATTAGGGATCCAAAATGGACCTAACCTGGACTGACGCCTATTGTTCCCTCAACCGGGATGCATCCTAACTTAGTCACTCTCCTTCAGTGACTTTCCTTTATTTACCAGTTTGCCAGATATTCAGTTAGCCCATCGACCTATCTGGACTTCCTGCCAGATATCCAGTCAGCCCGTCGACCTATCTAGACTTCTCGCCAGATATCCGGTCAACCCGTCGACTTATCTGGACTTCTCGCCAGATATCCGGTTGGCCTGTCGACCTATCTGGACTTCTCCTGCACACTTAGCAAAGTAGTTAGATCATAACAATACCTAACTTAACTGACTTGTCATTCATCAAAACTAGGAAAAAGATCCCTGACAAACACCTCCGACTCTCAAGTCAGTACGATCTCCGACGAGTGAAATGAAGAACAACAGTGGATACACGTGAGCATAGGTTCCAGATACAGATGATGTGTACCTTACCAACGGAGAGGATCTCCTTTTATATACCACCTCTCACAACCTCCTTAATCATGAGGTGGCATCGTGCATCAGAGTTTGTTAGATGATGGAAGAAGTACAGTCTGGACGATATGAAATAATAGTCCAAGGAATCTTTTTTCTACCCATAGATGTACCTCTTTTGTAATTTATAGTTTTTGTTATTACTGGAGTAGCCGAAGGAATATACTGTTATAATTGGTCTGTTGATGGGGGACACGATGATCCCTGAAGAAGGTTTTAGAAGGATATTTTCTGATACATAATTATTATGATACCAGTTTGTTAAGATGCTATCTGCAGAACATGTCCCAGCCAGTCTTTAAGCCGACTGTTCGTTTGCTTTGTTGAGCTGATGTTGTCAACTGAATACAATTTGGCCAGTTCTTAAACCGGTTGTCCTATTAGACTGATATTGTCTGCTAGGCATAACCCGACCGGTCCTTAAGCCGGTCGTCCTGTTAGACTGATATTATTTGTTGGGAATAACTTGACCGGTCCTTAAGTCAGCCGACCTATTTTATTGAGTCATTCAGTTGCATTCTGTATACTCCCATGCCCTATGTCAGATTAAGCTACTCAATCATGTTCTTTGCCACATTAATATACTCGCTGAAGAATGATAGAATACATTAGGATCTTTGGAAATCCTTTTGATAAATCATATGCTCGTTTGGAATTCCATTTGGGCGATTGATAATAAAATATAAGTGTTGTATGTCTGATCGATCCCTGGCCTAACTGGGTGTATGTGCACTTTGGTCGGACATACCTAGAAAGGTTTATGAAGGTGAGGGCATTAAGCCAGGACAACTAGTCACATATATAAGGGCTGACAAGGATGAATGCCTTTATCCCAGCCGGTCTTTATCTGGTCGGTCATACATATGAGAATTGATGAGGTTGAGCACCTTTACCCCGACTAGTATTTATCTAGTCAAAGCATACTTGCTTGCCTGACTTTAAGGCCGAATGAATATGCCCGCACACTGTTACTTATAATTGATATTGTTGGGATGTATACTATAAGTCTAGCTTTTATATGAACATCTGTTTTTGAAATATTTTGAAATGAGAATCACTTTAGTCAAATGTCTGTATTTTATATTTATATATATGTCGATGCAGTTGTCCATTTAATTTATATTGTAGATAACATGATGTGTGGTGCCACACAGAAGATCATATTATCGGTTCCTAATAAATTATAAATAGTAGCTCACAACCAAAATGGATAGGGGCAAACCATTGGAACGGTTGTAGTGTAATTTGGTATTAGTTTGTCTTGACTATATAATTACACTAGTACACTATGTGTGTATTGAGCAGGACCATTTGAGGTTGTTCGATTTATACTAACTATATAAAAGAACAGAACCTCTATTATTATGGATGTGTGCACTCTTAATCCCGATATAATAACAAACACATATACTTAGTATTTATTTCTTTAACTTATCAATGGGTGAAATTTATTCGTTGAATCAATAGACCCGATAAGTTGGGAGATAGTACCATTTATATGGTGTGTTGTTGATTATAAAGGGAAATTGTGTCCTATTTATTTAGGTTGATGATGTCCCTTTGAGGAGCTCATAAGGATTATCATGTAAACCCTGCAGATAGACTTAGTCCGACATGATAATAAAGTTGAGTGATACTACTCTTGGAGTTAGATGTTAATTAAATGAGTTGTCAGTAACTTATTTAATTAACGGACATACGATATCTTAAACACAAGGAGATTAACGCACTCATGATAAGTATAAGCCCATATTGTAATATGGGATTGGTGCGGTAGTTCAATAAAGACCCTTTAGTGGTATGAGTTATTATTGATGAACTTGAATTGAGTGTTCGGGTCGAACACAGGAAGCTCAAGTCCATCAGGAGGTCAAAACCAATTCCTGCTCTTGGTCCCTGTTGTAGCCTCTATATATATAAAGTCTTACATCCACCCAAGCCCTGCTTCTTACCCAATCAAGGGGCCAGCCAAGCCTTGCTTGGTGCCCAAGATAAGGGTCGGCCAAGCCTTGCTTGGTGCCCAAGATAAGGGTCGGCCAAGCCTTGCTTGGTGCCCAAGCAAGGGGTCGGCCACAATAGGAAAAAAAGGGAGATTTTATTTTAAACAGAATTTTGTTAAATTTTTTCCTTTTATAGTTATTTACAATGGTTTAAAAGAAAGATTTTAATTTTGTTAAAAAATTTCCTTTTTTGTAATCATCCACAATAGGAATAAAAGGGAAATTTTATTTAAAACAAAATTTTGTTAAAATCTTTCCTTTTTAGCCGCCAGCAAAGATTATAGAAGAAGAGAGGGTGGTTCCCAAAAACTAACCTAAGAATCCTCTTCTATTCTCTTGTGGTCGGCGCCCCTCCTCTCTTATTTTCCCCTTGCTTTTTTCCCTAGGGCCGGCGACATCTTTCCCTTCCTCTTCATTAGGGCCGACACCCCTTTGGAGAAGAGTTTACTTTGTGGCCGGTTGCTTGGAGGAGAAGAAGAAGAGAATGAGGCATCCTATTCTAGCATCTCTTGGTGGTCGAAAGATTGGAAACAAGAAGAAGGAGTCGAGTGGTTTTGTCTTGGTAGATCGTCACCCACACGACGTCCAAGAGGAGGAGAGGAATACAACATAAGATCAAGAGGTCTTAGCATATGAGGAAAGGTACAACTAATTCTTATTCCGCAGCGCAATTAGTTTATTTTTATTCGTATGGATCCTGAACACCAACATAAGAGGCCGACGATCTTGTGCTTTGATCAAGGTGCGCTTTGATCAATCAAGAACTTACTTGATTGATCAAATACATGTCTGATCGAGCATGTGGGTTGCTAGGAAAGGTTCTGTGCTCGTACAAATTTTTGTACAGGGGATTTACATAGAACGGAACTCCCATCACCAACAATTGGTATCAGAGCAAGTTTTCTACCTCTGAGTGTTTGGTTTTCGATTAAATTATGCATTGTTCATATATAATTTAGACAGGATAATAGTAGGATATGAAAAATAGATTAACTCTGTGGTTGCAGCCATCCTAGTGCCAACTGATCCTGTCCGAAAGCTGAATCAACGGACGCTGGGCTCGTGGCGCTCTCCAAGCGGCTGACGTAGATCTCCTGACTGTTCACACGGGCCTCCGGTGAACCTGCACAGAAGTCAGGCCGGGAAGGGGTCCCCGGCGACGACCCTCCGACACTCAGGTCAGGTAAGTGAACAACGAAGAAGTGGCTTCTAATCTCCAAGAACGCGTACCTCTGGTGAATTGCAAAGCTCCTTATATAGAGCTGAGGAGGAGCTCAGGCACACCTACCTAGGTAAACACGTGTCCTCAGCCCATACTCCAGTAAGGGCCTGTCAGCAAGCTTACCTGACACCATACTGCTACAGTCCAAGCATGTCTTTGATGGGACAGTGGAACCCCTTGTCGTAAGATTTAGAGTATGGCCGGATTATAGAGCATGCTCGCTATCAGAAGATGTTCCCTTGTCCTTTTCTCCTTACTCCTTGTTGGGCGTCCGACCGGCCAGCACTTGCCTTACGTTCGGTCGGTCATATAGAGTTATCTACTTGGGAGATTCTCGGTAATGTGCTCTGTGGAGACTGTTAGTAGTATGCTACCTTATATCTTCGCCCGAGCGTGCCATCCGCTCGGCCCTATGATCCTGTTCAACGAGCGCCGGAACCCCAACTCCTGCCGGGGCACCTTTTGCCATCAGGTAGACACCGGTCGGCCGACCGGGCGGTCGGTCCACCCTTCTCTGGTAGGCCTACCGATACAACCTTTTCTCGGTCGATCCATCCTTGTCCGATCGACCACCTGGCCGTTTGACCTCCACGTGGCGTTGACTCCCCGGAACGGGGGTCTCCTGTTCTTATCGCTGGATCACTTGCCTCCCCTTTAAGTCTAGTCGAAGGAGGTGCTTAGTACGACTGATTGGACCATTAGTTGAACCAAGCGGCCTACTGCAACCACAGTCCGATCGGAACCACAGGGGGTAGCTAGAACGCCAGTCAAAGGTCGTCTTACTTGGCGTCTCTTCGAAACTTTCGCCAATCTCTATCATTAAGGTCGAGCATGCGCCCATTAAATGCGTTCCAGTGGCTGGCTGCCATGTGGCGGTGCTGTCGTAATTGTACGGCGGCGGCGTGGTGCTTTGATGGGATCGAGGCGGTTCGAAATGGACGGCGCGATGCGCGCTATGATTCTCGTGACCTGGATCTAACGGTGGAGGTCGCTCGGCCTCCCCCCTATAAAATCTTCGCCCTCCCGTCTTCACCGCACTTGCGTTGGCGATTTCGACCTCTGTCCCTGGTGTTTCGGTGCTCCGGCGATCCCGCTCCTGCTCTCCGACGATCTCCGGCGTCCCTTCCTCGATCTTTTTCCTCGTCGTAAGACTCTCCTTCTTTCTCCTTTTAGTTCTTGCGCTTTCTTTGCACTTCTTTCTTCAGTTTCTGTACTCGAGTTACTGTTCCGTTGCAATCTTCTTGTTTTTGCCCTCTGCCTTCGTCGTTTTTGGTTTTATCCGATTGGACAATGGCCCAATCATCCCAACCCGAGGACGAAACTTTCGGCCCATGGTACACCACCATGGAGTCGCGCTTCGATCGGCGCGACGCCGATGTTTTGATTAACAGCTTCGACATTCCCTCCAACCTTGAAATCATCCTACCCTCAGACTTCTCTCGGCCCAACAAACCGCCGCGCGGATCTTTTTGTGTTTTTCGCGAGCAATTTACAGCCGGTCTGCGCTTTCCCATTCATCCCTTCTTTATAGCAGTTTGCAACTTTTTTAGAATTCCGCTCGAAAGCCTAGTCCCCAATACTTTCCGCCTTTTATGTGGTGTAGTCGTCCTCTTCAAAATCCACAACATTTCCCTCCGGCCAGAGGTCTTCTATTACTTCTATTACCCCAAACAATCCGAGCCGGGCACCTACATGTTCCAAGCTCGGCCTGGCTTGGTCTTCTTCAATAAATTGCCTTCCTCCAATAAGCATTGGAAGGAATTTTTCTTTTATATCCGCCTTCCCGAACGGCCTACCTTCCGAACCCAGTGGCAGGTCGGCCTTCCTCTCTCCCTAGAGCTCAAAAGGTTCAAGACTCGACCGGATTATCTCCACGCCGCCAACATGCTATCTGGTCTGCGGCTTGACATCACTAAATTCCTTCCAGAAGGGGTTATGTACATCTTTGGCTTGAGTCCGATCAGAGCCCCACTACCGAATGACTTCGGTAAGAATTTAACTTGGTAAATTCATTTTAATTGCTAACTGATTTTCTCTGTTTTCCTTTGCAGCGAACACCGTCATGGAGTCAGTGATGACCGACATTCTGAAGAAAAAGGCAGCGGCGCTCGAAGCTGCAGCGGCCAAAGAAATGGAGGCTCTCGACATCCAGCCGGTCGGCTCAAACGAAGAAGAGAGCGGGACACATGCTGGGGAGTCGGCCGCTCAGGCTTCTCTCCCAGAGCCAGTGGCTGGAGCAACTGTTAGCCGAGAGCCTTCCGCTTGGGATAAAGGCTCAGCTCGTGAAGAAGAGCGGTCTCTACAAAAAAGGCGCCGAGTGGAGACTCCCATCCGATCAGCCACGTCTGCGGTTCAACCGTCCGCCCGAGCTACTGCACGTGCTCACGGCAAGGCTCCAGAGGTCGAAGCTATTTCGTCCGACCGGACTCCCTCTGAATGGGACGAGCCGGCAGCCCCTATTGAGGCTATTCCGGTCAGCACCCTTCCACCCGCTCCTCAACCAGTCCAACGTTCAACCATCTGATCTCAGTTTTCGGCGCCGGCCTCTGATCCTCTTCCGACCGCCGGCCGGACGACCCCCGGTCATGGCCGCACTGTTCGGGTCACTCTTCATCTCCCGACTGAAGAGCTGCTGCCAGAGGCCGACCGCCCAACCGCGCCCGAGCACACCATCACCTTGAAGGGGCCCCTAGCTGAGATGTGGGCCGATGCTCAGGCGCGCGTCGCGCTGATCCCCCTCCGAAATTTGGCCAATAGCCACATGCAGGAGGCCACGGGGGTAAGTTTGTTTTCTTCGAAGTTTGGTATGCATTATCTCCGCTCGGCCACTAACAACTTCTAATTTTCTTTTGCCAGAGATGGGTGGAGGAGATAGCCGTCTCCAACCGCCTGGCGATGGTAGACGATGAATTGAGGCAACTGAAGGCGGCAGGTGGTCCGTCCGGCTCTCAAGGCCCTTCGTATGCCGAGCTGCAAAGGGAGCTGAAGAAAGCTCAAGCTTTGCTGGCGGCCGAGCAGAAGAAGACGGCCGATTAGGCCCACGCCTTGGCCGAGTCCGAGCGGCAAGTCAAGTCGCTCGACCAGAAAATAACCCTGGCCACCACTCGAAAAAACACGGCCATCTCCGATCTGGAGAAAAAGAATGTCGAGGCTCAGGGATTGGAGCTGAAAGTCAAGGAGTTGATGGAGCAGCTCGATAAAGAGAAGGCGGGCCGCTCGGCCGACGCAATCAAGCTTAAGGACGAGCTGAAAACTCTGCAAGAATCCCTCGTTGCCTCCCAAGCGGTCTTCACAGAATATCAGGAGGCCGA
The DNA here is from genome assembly GCF_018446385.1 of Zingiber officinale. Taxonomy (NCBI): domain Eukaryota; kingdom Viridiplantae; phylum Streptophyta; class Magnoliopsida; order Zingiberales; family Zingiberaceae; genus Zingiber; species Zingiber officinale. The sequence goes on along the minus strand of NC_056005.1, from coordinate 38,419,129 downwards.
GCCGAGTCGGGTCGCCGCCCTGAGACAGAATTACATTCGCTCGCCTGAATTTTCGGAGAAGGTTTGCGAGTGGATGTATACTGCGTTTGACCTTGCCATGACCGCCACGGTGACCTATCTGAAGTCCAAGGGGCACCTTCCCGAGTCCGTCGTCATCCCGGCCGCAGATCAAGTGGCTCTTCTCGACAACATCCCCAAGGACCTCTATGATTACCTAGAGTAGGAGTTTTACATGTAATTTGGCCGCTCGGCCCAAGGCACTCCTTTTTTGTAATTTGGCCACTCGGCCAGTCTTTTTAATATGCTATCCTTTCGCTCGTTGTCCTTTTGCTAGTTAATATGTGTGTTGTCCACTCGCCTCTTATCACACCTCTCGTGCTCGAAAGGTATTTTTACTAAGTATTTTGCGTACCATTTCCGCTCGGACGAATAGGTCCCGATTCGACGAGATTATTCACTGGATATTGATGAAGTACCTTTGGGTACTGGGCCGAGCAGAACGCATAGTTGGTCAAACGATATTAATAGCGCTTACAAGTCCTTTTGATTGCCTTCTTCGTCCGCTCGGAAGATTTATAGACACCGGCTCGTCTCTCGATTTTAACGTCGGAGTTTGACGGCCTTCCGCTCGGAAGATTTATAGGCGTCGGCTCATCTCTCGATTTTTAACGTCGGAGCTCGACGGACTTCCGCTCGGAAGATTTATAGACGCCGGCTCGTCTCTCGATTTTTAACGTCGGAGCTCGACGGTTTTCAACTCGGAAGATTTATAGACGTCGGCTTGTCTCTCGATTTTTAACGTCGGAGCTCGACGGTCTTCCGCTCGGAAGATTTATAGACGCCGGCTCGTCTCTCGATTTTTAACGTCGGAGCTCGACGGTCTTCCGCTCGAAAGATTTATAGACGCCGGCTCGTCTCTCGATTTTTAACGTCGGAGCTCGACGGTCTTCCGCTCGGAAGATTTATAGACGTCGGCTCGTCTCTCGATTTTTAACGTCGGAGCTCGACGGTCTTCCGCTCGGAAGATTTATAGACGCCGGCTCGTCTCTCGATTTTTAACGTCGGAGCTCGACGGTCTTCCGCTCGGAAGATTTATAGACGCCGGCTCGTCTCTCGATTTTTAACGTCGGAGCTCGACGGTCTTCCGCTCGAAAAGATTTATAGGTGGCTCATCTCTATTTTAATGCGAGCTCGACGGTTTTCCTCGGAAGATTTATAGACGTCGGCTCGTCTCTCGATTTTTAACGTCGGAGCTCGACGGTCTTCCGCTCGGAAGATTTATAGACGTCGGCTCGTCTCTCGATTTTTAACGTCGGAGCTCGACGGTCTTCCGCTCGGAAGATTTATAGACGTCGGCTCGTCTCTCGATTTTTAACGTCGGAGCTTGACGGTCTTCCACTCGGAAGATTTATAGACGTCGGCTCGTCTCTCGATTTTTAACGTCGGAGTTCGACGGCCTTTAAGGCTAATTTTAACACTTCCGTTCGGCGAAGCTATTTGCCATCCTTCAAATCATTTTTGCTTCCTGCATTACAAGTACATAGGCGACCCAAGTATATGTAAAATTATATCAGCGCACCTCTTACCCAGCTCCATGGTTGATCCAGCTGCCGCCCGTCTTCATCCTCCAAATAATAAGCACCCGAGCGGAGCTTTTCGATGATTTTGAAGGGGCCTGCCCAGGGAGCCTCCAGTTTTCCCACGTCGCCGACCGGCTTTACTTTCTTCCAGACAAGGTCGCCAACTTGGAATGCTCCGGGGATTACGCGCCGATTGTAGTTTTGCTTCATCCGTTGCCGGTACGCCATCAGCCGGACGGACGCCTTGGCTCGCTCCTCGTCGACCAAATCCAGCTCCATGTTCCTCCGCTCGGCGTTGCCATCATCATAGTTCTGGATCCGGACGGACTCGACGCCGACTTCGACAGGAATAATCGCTTCGCCGCTGTACACCAGATGGAAAGGCGTGACGCCCATTCCTTCCTTTGGGGTCGTTCGGATGGTCCATAAGACGCCAGGCACTTCATCCACCCAGCTTCCTCCCAAATGGTCGAGCCGAGCGTGCAGAATGTGAAGAATTTCCCGGTTGGCTACTTCGGCTTGACCATTGCTCTGGGGATACGCCACAGACGTGAAGTGTTGCTCGATGCCGTAGCTTTTGCACCAATCTTCGAGCAACTTTCCCGCGAACTGCCGCCCGTTATCGGAAACAAGTCGACGAGGGATGCCGAACCGACAGATGATGTGTTGCCATATAAACTTTTTAACCATCTGCTCGGTGATCCTGGCCAACGGCTCGGCCTCCACCCATTTGGAAAAATAGTCGACAGCCACCAGCAAAAACTTCCGCTGACCGGTCGCCATAGGAAACGGATCCACGATATCCATTCCCCACTGGTCGAACGGACATGATACGGTAGCTGCCTTCATTTCCTCCGCCGGTCGGTGATAGAAGTTGTGATATTTCTGGCAGGAAAGGCACATTGCGACAGTCCGAGCGGCGTCTGCTTGCAAGGTTGGCCAGAAGTATCCAGCCAGCAGGATCTTCTTAGCCAACGATCGTCCGCCCGGATGCCCTCCACACGATCCATGGTGTACTTCTTGAAGAATGTACGCCACGTCCTTCGAGCTTACACATTTCAATAGTGGCCGGGAAAAAGCCTTCTTGTAGAGTTGGTCTCCAATGAGCGTGAACCGACCGGCTCTCCTTCTTAATAGCTGAGCAGCTTCCCGATCGGACGGTGTTGCACCCGTGCGCAGAAACTCTATGATGGTTGTCCTCCAGTCGCTCGGAAACGTGAGGCCCTCCATCCGGTCGACATGTGCCACCATAGATACTTGTTCAATTGGCTGTTGGATGACGACCGGCGTTATTGAACTTGCTAGTTTGACCAACTCATCTGCCGCCTGATTTTCCGCTCGGGGTATCTTCTGGATAATGACCTCTCTGAAATTGGTCTTGAGTTTTTCGAAGGCTTCCGCGTAGAGTTTGAGCCGAGCGTTGTTAATTTCAAAAGTACATGAGAGTTGCTGAGCGGCCAACTGAGAATTTGAATGCAGCGTCACCCGTCCGGCTCCCACATGCCGGGCGGCCTGTAAACCGGCTATAAGGGCTTCATACTCTGCTTCGTTATTTGTAGCTCTGTAATCCAGCCGGACGGATAAGTGCAAATTTTCTTCTTGAGGAGAGAGTAATAGTACGCCAATCCCACTTCCGAGTCGAGTAGAAGATCCGTCCACGAATATTTTCCACATGGCTTCGGGTTCTGGCCTTTGTACTTCGGTGACAAAATCCGCCAAGGACTGCGCCTTTATCGCCGAACGGGGCTGGTATTGAATGTCAAATTCGCTCAACTCCGTTGTCCATTTGATGAGCCGTCCGGACGCTTCTGGGTTTAATAGCACTCTTCCCAATGGGATGTTCGTCCGGACAATGATAGTATGAGCCAAGAAATAGGGACAGAGGCGCCGAGCGGCAAGGACCAAAGCGAAAGCCAGCTTCTCGAGCCCAGTGTAGCGAGATTCAGCCTCTCTTAAAATATGACTTAGAAAATATACAGGTTCTTCTCCGCTCACCCTTACTAGTGCCGAGCCGACTGTTTGCTCGGTTGAAGATAAGTAGATGCAAAGTGGCTCACCCACAACTGGTTTGGCTAGCACCGGCAGAGAGTTCAAGTATGTCTTCAGATCTTCGAACGCCCGATCGCATTCTTCGTCCCAGTGAAACTTAGTGGCCTTGCGCAAGATTTTGAAAAAAGGCAAGCTCCGGTCGGCGGTCTTGGAGATGAATCTGGACAGAGCTGTTATCCGACCGGTCAAGCGCTGCACTTCCCTCAGATTTCTTGGAGGCGGCATATCTTGTAAGACTTTCACTTTGCTGGGATTTGCCTCGATGCCCCGCTCGGTCACTATGTATCCCAAGAAACGCCCGCCTTTTGCTCCGAATAGGCACTTCTGAGGGTTCGGCTTAACTCCATATTTTCGTAGCGTTCGGAAAGTCTCCTCCATGTCTTCAAAGAGATCGGCCGCTCGGACGAACTTAATGAGAATGTCGTCCACGTATACTTCCAGATTTCGTCCGATCTGCTTTTTGAACACTTTGTTCATCAAGCGCTGATAAGTGGCTCCCGCATTCTTCAGTCCGAATGGCATCACATTATAGCAATAGGTGTCGTCGGCTGTAACGAAGCTGACTTTTTCTTGATCTTCTCGGGTGAGCAGCACTTGATGGTAGCCTTGATATGCGTCGAGCATGCATATCAACTCGCAGCCGGCCGTAGAATCCACCAGTTGATCGATCCGGGGCAGAGGATAAAAATATTTGGGCACGCCTTGTTAAGGTCCCGGAAATCGATGCACACTCTCCATTTGTTGCCCGGCTTGGAGACTAGTACCACGTTCGCCAACCAGCTAGGGAATTGGACCTCGCGTATGTGGCCGGCTTCCAAGAGTTTCTCGACCTCCGATGGGATGATTGTATTCTGTTCGGCGCTGAAGTCCCTCTTTCTCTGCTTCACCGGCCGAGCGTTCGGTCGGACGTGGAGCTCGTGTTGCGCTATACTCGGTGAAATTTCGGACAGCTCATGCGTCGATCAGACGAAGACATCACAGTTTCTCTGGAGGCATTTGATCACTTCCTCTTTCTGGTTGGCCTCCAGATCGGCCGAAATGAACGTTGTGGCCTCCGATCGGGTCGGGTGAATCTGCACTTCCTCTTTTTCTTCATAAACCAAAGAGGGAGGTTTTTCAGTTACAGCGTTCACCTCGATTCGTGGCGTCTTCCGAGCGGAATTGGCTTCTGCTCAGACCATCTCGACGTAGCATCGCCAAGCCGCTAGTTGATCTCCTCGTACTTCTCCCACTTTGTCTTCAACCGGAAACTTGATTTTCTGGTGGAAGGTGGAGACTGCCGCTCGGAATTCACTTAGAGCCGGTCGTCCCAATATAACATTGTACACCGACGGAGAGTCCACCACAACGAAGTTTGCGGTCCGCGTCCTTCTGAGCGGCTACTTCCCCAGTGATATGGCCAACCGAATCTGTCCGACCGGCTGAATTTCATTGCCCGTGAACCCGTAGAGGGGGGTTGTCATGGGCAGCAGCTCGGCTCGATCAATTTGTAGTTGATCAAAGGCCTTTTTGAATATGATATTGACCGAGCTTCCTGTGTCAATAAAAACGTGGTGAATAGTGTAATTGGCTATTATCGCTTTGATGAGAAGAGCGTCGTCGTGTGGCACTTCGACTCCTTCCAAGTCCTTGGGCACGAAACTGATTTCGGGTCCGCTTGCTCGTTCCTGGCTGCAGCCGACCGCATGGATCTGGAGTTGCCGGACGCTCGCCTTCCTTGCTCGGTTAGAGTCACCTCCGGTCGGCCCGCCAGCTATAATGTTGATTTCGCCTCGGGAAGTATTGCTTCTATTTTCTTCTTCCCGGGCAGACGGTCGGGGCTGCTCCCTAGACATCCGGGAATTCTCACGCCTCAGAGTGTGATGTCGCTCGGGAGTCGGTTGTTGTCGCCTGTCGGATATCGTCCGATCGGCTTCACGAGGCCTCTGTCGCCTGTCGGCTGATGGCGATCGACGGCCGCCACTCCGGGGAACGGGGTGGGCGATTAGAGGAAGACTCCGGCAATCCCTGGTGTTATGTGTGTCCGTCCGGTGGAAGGAGCAGAACATTGGGGTCCATTTCTTCTTTGGCTTGGGCCGTGCGGCAGCTACCTCTTGCACATGGGACCTCACATGGGGGGAGCGGATTGCTTCGGCTCTCGGTCCTCTGGGCGGCTGAGGAGCAATGTGAGGCTTCCGCTCGGCAGGGGGAGCCCGCTCGGTTGGGGTTTCCTTTCTTCGGGCCGCTTGGGCTTCCTCCACGTTGATGTATTCGTTGGCCCGGTGTAACATATGGTCGTAGTCTCGGGGCGGTTTCCGAATGAGTGATCGGAAGAAGTCCCCGTCCACGAGGCCTTGTGTGAAGGCATTCATCATAGTTTCCGAGGTGGCCGTTGGAATATCCATGGCCACCCTATTGAACCGCTGAATGTAGGCTCGGAGCGATTCGCGGGCATCTTGTTTGATAGCAAACAGACTGACACTAGTCTTTTGATAGCGCCAACTGCTTGCGAAGTGGTGGAGGAAAGCCATTCGGAAGTCTTTAAAACTTGTGATGGATCCGTCCGGCAACCTCCGAAACCACCGTTGAGCCGATCCCGAGAGGGTGGTAAGAAAAACTCGACACTTCACTCCATCTGTGTATTGATGAAGAGTAGCTGTGTTGTCGAACTTACCCAAATGATCATCTGGATCGGTGGTTCCGTTGTATTCACCGATCGTCAGAGGCACATAGTGCTTTGGCAGAGGGTCTCGTAGAATAGCCTCTGAGAATTGACGGTTGATCCGTTCGGGAGAGGCGTCCGCTCGGGGGGCTTTGCCTTTTCTGCTGTCTCGTCTCGACACTTCATCTGAAGAAGATCCTCGATCACGATTAACTGCTGCGGCTTCAGGAGTGTGGAATAGGGCCCGATGGAATGGAACTGTGGCCGGCGGTGCTTCCGCTCGGCCACCCGATGCTGATGTTGCTGGTTGCTTAATCCGCTCGGCTTACGACTTCTGCCTTTGTTCCACAAGTTTAGCTGCTCGCGTCTCGATTAGAGCGTCAAGCTCCTCTGTGGAGAGCATCACCGAGTGCTGTCGTCCAACTTCGTCCATTACTTCCGATCGGATGCAGGAGCGTTCCCACAGACGGCGCCAAATTGATCCTGTCCGAAAGCTGAATCAACGGACGCTGGGCACGTGGCACTCTCCAAGCGGCTGACGTAGATCTCCTGACTGTTCACATGGACCTCCGGTGAACCTGCACAGAAGTCGGGCCGGGAAGGGGTCCCCGGCGACGACCCTCCGACGCTCAAGTCAGGTAAGTGAACAACGAAGAAGTGGCTTCTAATCTCCAAGAACGCGTACCTCTAGTGAATTGCAAAGCTCCTTATATAGAGCTGAGGAGCAGCTCAGGCACACCTACACTACAAGAAAAACCCTCATAGACATCGGTGGAACAACAATAGTTTTAAGCAAAAACCGATGTCTTTGAATATTTTACACCGATTTTTCCAAAAACCGGTGTCTATGAGTGCAAATTTTCGCTCATAGACATCGGTTTTTTAGCCGATGTCTATGAGCGCCTTTTTTTTGTTAATAGACACCGGTTTTAACAGCGATTTTTGAAACCCGGTGTTAATGAACCAAAAATATTAATTTAATTTTTCCACCAGCCAAAATTTACAACACTTCATAAAGTTCCCTCCAAACCTAAACTAATATCGCGCCGCTTCTCTCAGTCTAAACCTAAACCTAAACCTCCTGACCATCTCTCTCAGCCTCATCTCCCTCTTCCCCTTACTGCATCTCTTCCCCTTCTTGGATCTTGGATCGATGAGGAAGATCAAAACCACCTGCTTCTTCTCCACGCTCGCCGGCACGATCTAGCCGGGCCAGTCCGGCGGCTCCGGCCTCACCGGCACCCACGGGGGCTCCGTTGAAGGCTCTTGCTTGCTCAACGACGGCGACGAGCTCGTGTTGAGGCAAAAGGAAGTAGAGAACAGGGATGCGTCTCCTCCATATTATCCTCCTCCGCCCGACCATCATCGACGCCGCCAGAAGGGAAGCACTCGGTCCTGGCGCCGAAGGCGCGGCGGCGTACAAAGTCATGTCCAAGCGGCTACCTTCCTCTGCCACCCCCAACCTCCATCGACCGAGTCTGCAGTAGCCTGGCCGATTCGCCAGCCCCAAGGAACGTGCAGCCCACGATGCCCTTCCGCTTGCCGGACCCAACGGTGGAGACAACGGCAGCGAAGACGGCGGCCTGCGACGGCGTCGTGGAGGCGGACCACGTCCCAGCGACCTGAACACCCATCTCCTCTCGACGTCTCCTCCGCCTCTGTGCTTTCAATGAAGTCAAACCTTACCTTTTCGTGACTGAAAACGTAGGCCTCCTCTCACCCTACCCGCCCATGGAAAGTGTTCATCAAGAACAATACTAAAACCGAACACTATCGCACGGTCTGGCACCAAGGAGATCTGGTGAACAATTTGGGCACTATCGCACGGTCTGGCACCAAGTAAAAATCTGTAGCGAGGCAAGAGCAGCAGCCCCGTGCGCTTCCTTCACCGAAAGGAGTAAGCTTTGGTCGTGGATGCCTTCCTATCTCTGTCCTCAACCCTACTTGTGAAAAAGATCATCTTTGGCTGATCTCGCGCCTGGTGAGTTGTATTGGTAGTTCCTGGATAATTAATGGGTAACTGTTGGGTCAGAGGGAAGACATCCGTCTACGGAGTGTCATCCAGTTCGAAGTCAGGTGGGTCTCCACTTTTTTAACTCCAGTTATTTGGTTGTCTCTGAGAGTTGATTTTTTGTTTCTTATACTTATTTTTTAGTAGCTAAAGCTGTGATATTTGGCACTTCATTTAACTCTGAGGAGCTCAATTCGACCTAAACTCTTTTCTTTTCCCGCCGTTAATAGGGCAGTTCCCTTCCTTGGTCGCCCGAGATTCCACTACGGAGGTGTTACTTGTTAGGGTTCCATTTCAATGTCTCCGTGGATCTGTTAGTTGATTTCTTCATTTGTCTTATTTGTTTATAATTTTCCTGGATTTTTGTTTCTGGCTCCTAATTTCCTGTGAATCTACCTTCATCTCATTTTGTAAACTCCTGGAATTTTTCATTTCACCGGTTGATATGGTTGCTCGAACAGGAATGTAGGTTGATTCCTCTCGGCGGCGGCAACGACATGGCTGAAGGAAGTGATGCGAGGGCGTGGGAGGAGCTGATCCCCGATGCCCTGGGCCTCATCTTCCGCAACCTCCCTCTCCAAGAGATCCTCACCGTTATTCCTAGGGTCTGTAAATCGTGGTCGCGGGTAGTGTTGGGGCCCTACTGCTGGCAGGAAATCGACATCGCCGAGTGGAACCAGCACTGCAAGCCAAAGCAACTCGATAAAATGCTTCACGTGCTCATAGATCGCAGCTGTGGCTCCTTCCGCAGGCTCAGTGTTTCCGGCCTCCATACCGAGTCCATGTTCACCTTAATTGCTGACCAGTATGTAGATCTCATCTCATCTCATTCAAGCTGATTAATACCCTTGAATTTAATAGCTTGCATCTGCTTAATGCATGGAGATAGCTTCGTTAAATGATGACTTAATTAGTATGTCTGTCGCTATCACTCTCAATTATACAAATTGTTGATAAACAAACCAAGCTCGTGGTACAAAATGACAAAAGTTCTCATGAAGTTGTGCTTTATCTGGTCGCCTTCGATTTGGAAATTTCATCTTTTTAATGAAGATCTATTTTAGATTTGTCTTTGCCAACTACATACATCATGGCACCTTCCTGTAGGAGTAACAACTAGAGGTGCAAAGGATAATCCACTTTTTATGCTTCCCTCGTACTAATTTTTTTTTTTTTTAAAGTTTGTTGATAAATTCCTCTCGCCAATTACCACACTGTAACTTACCATTCTAGATGACATCTCTCTGGTAAATTTGTTCTTTGTTTGTTTGGAGGATAACACATTCATTCCTTGTTAGTAGGTCAATTTGAGTTTGGTGAGAACTTAGTCCTCTAAAAGATTTGGGTGAACTATTTTTTGATGACTGATCGTCACTATTGCTGTTCTTCTATCTGTCTAGTGTTGGTTCCCTTCAGAGGTTGGAGCTTCCAAGAAGTGAAATGAATGATGCCATTGTCAAACTTGTTGCACCAAGATTGTGCAATTTGACTTACTTGGATGTCAGATACTGCTCAAAGATAGGTGCTTGTGCGATCGAAGCGTTTGGATCTCTCTCTTTCCGATCCCGATCACTACGCCCTCATCGCTTCCGATTCCTTTGTCAAGGTAAAAGCATCGCACTCTCAGTTCTGGTTCCTGCTTTAATCTCTTTTAGTCTTGATTTTGATCATTTACTTGCATTGAAATCATTAAACTATTCGTGAATTATCGATCTGCTGTAGTTATGCTGGTGAACTTGATGAAGGACTTGTTTTTATGAGGTCTTGTTAAGTGATGAAACCTTGTACATTGCTTTAAATGCAAGCAGTTGGTTGATTATCCAATTAGTGCCCTGTAATTTGTATACGGTTCATTAGTACCACAATGATTATGCGAGCATAAAAATGAAACAATAACACATTTTCCAACTTGTCCAGTAATTTTTCATTCTTTAATTTGTTGGATACAAGCTCAATTGTTAATTAACTTCCATAATAGGGGAACAAATGACCATCTTTTGGATTTGCAACTCTGTTTGACGTCAGCTATCATATTACTAAACTTTCATTCTGATAATGCCAAGGCGCAAAACTTCCAGATTGCTAGTTTTTTGTTTTCTCTCTATATATTTTTTTCATGGATCATGAGTTACCTTGGACTTTTGTTATCAATAAACTCTTGCAATCTCCTCAAATACTCCTTATTATGTTGTTATGTATGTAGAAATATGAGCGGATAACAGGAGAACGTTGCAGCTCCAAAGTTGAATGAAAGGATATTGTCGTCATTGTCCAAGAGATCAGTGGCTGCCCATCCTTGGCATGATCTTGAAACAGGTAACCGAAAACGAAAGAAACAGTTCCACTAATATTCACACATCTCAATTAAACGATTCCTTCGTCAAGGTAAAAGCATCGCACTCTCAGTTCTGGTTCCTGCTTTAATCTCTTTTAGTCTTGATTTTGATCATTTACTTGCATTGAAATCATTAAACTATTCGTGAATTATCGATCTGCTGTAGTTATGCTGGTGAACTTGATGAAGGACTTGTTTTTATGAGGTCTTGTTAAGTGATGAAACCTTGTACATTGCTTTAAATGCAAGCAGTTGGTTGATTATCCAATTAGTGCCCTGTAATTTGTATACGGTTCATTAGTACCACAATGATTATGCGAGCATAAAAATGAAACAATAACATATTTTCCAACTTGTCCAGTAATTTTTCATTCTTTAATTTGTTGGATACAAGCTCAATTGTTAATTAACTTCCATAATAGGGGAACAAATGACCATCTTTTGGATTTGCAACTCTGTTTGACGTCAGCTATCATATTACTAAACTTTCATTCTGATAATGCCAAGGCGCAAAACTTCCAGATTGCTAGTTTTTTGTTTTCTCTCTATATATTTTTTTCATGGATCATGAGTTACCTTGGACTTTTGTTATCAATAAACTCTTGCAATCTCCTCAAATACTCCTTATTATGTTGTTATGTATGTAGAAATATGAGCGGATAACAGGAGAACGTTGCAGCTCCAAAGTTGAATGAAAGGATATTGTCGTCATTGTCCAAGAGATCAGTGGCTGCCCATCCTTGGCATGATCTTGAAACAGGTAACCGAAAACGAAAGAAACAGTTCCACTAATATTCACACATCTCAATTAAACGATTCCTTCGTCAAGGTAAAAGCATCGCACTCTCAGTTCTGGTTCCTTCTTTAATCTCTTTTAGTCTTGATTTTGATCATTTACTTGCATTGAAATCATTAAACTATTCATGAATTATCGATCTGCTGTAGTTATGCTAGTGAACTTGATGAAGGACTTGTTTTTATGAGGTCTTGTTAAGTGATGAAACCTTGTACATTGCTTTAAATGCAAGCAGTTGGTTGATTATCCAATTAGTGCCCTGTAATTTGTATACGGTTCATTAGTACCACAATGATTATGCGAGCATAAAAATGAAACAATAACATATTTTCCAACTTGTCCAGTAATTTTTCATTCTTTAATTTGTTAGATACAAGCTCAATTGTTAATTAACTTCCATAATAGGGGAACAAATGACCATCTTTTGGATTTGCAACTCTGTTTGACGTCAGCTATCATATTACTAAACTTTCATTCTGATAATGCCAAGGCGCAAAACTTCCAGATTGCTAGTTTTTTGTTTTCTCTCTATATATTTTTTTCATGGATCATGAGTTACCTTGGACTTTTGTTATCAATAAACTCTTGCAATCTCCTCAAATACTCCTTATTATGTTGTTATGTATGTAGAAATATGAGCGGATAACAGGAGAATGTTGCAGCTCCAAAGTTGAATGAAAGGATATTGTCGTCATTGTCCAAGAGATCAGTGGCTGCCCATCCTTGGCATGATCTTGAAACAGGTAACCGAAAACGAAAGAAACAGTTCCACTAATATTTACACATCTATTAATTTGATTTGTCTCAGTATCTGTTTCTGAACATGAATTTGTCTCCAGGTAAAGAGGCCCCTTTGTGTTCAATGTGGTAAGTGTACTTTTTTCCTTTTAACTGATAAAATGTACAAAATAAAGTATCAGAAGTGATATTGTTTTTTACAAATGCAAACTAATTTTGAGTAAATCATCTTTTTGCTCGTTTATCAAATTAGATTGCCTCCCAAAAGGATGCAAGGGTTAGATTTGAACCTGTTATTCATAGATCTATCACTATATGATGTGGTTGAGATAATTGATGAATGTTTATCTTTTTAAGCATTCCAATTAGTCATCTTGTTACCTGGTGCTCTTATTGCATTTTCAACTATGATCTTTGGTCTTGGTTTACTAATATATTATTTATGTGTTTTTACAGTTTACAAATCTCAAGTACTCCAGAGTTGAAATTGATGAAGTGCGGTTCGAGTGGGCTGAATGCATGCTAGATTACATTTGAAGTGCGGTTCTACCTTGATGTGTTAAAAGAATGTTCTACCTTGATTTTGATATCTATTAGCTAGCTTTTGATGTAAAAAGAATGTTTGGGTATTTTATGGATATTGTTGTAAGAAGATTATTTATATAATTTATGAATATTTGTGTATTTTATGGATATTGTTGAATGAAGAATATTTGTATAATTTGTGAATATTTGTGTATTTTTTTTTATTATTGTCTGTTTTTCATTGTTTCGGAAATCAAATTTGTGCTGTTAAAAAATATACATATTACATCGGTTTTCCACCGTTGCAAAACCGGTGTTATTAACTAATATTACATCGGTCATTTACCGCTGCCAAAACTGGTGTTATTAACATACAATATTACATCGGTTTTACACCGTTTATGAAACGGTGTCGTTAAGTGATACTACACCGGTTTTAACCCGATATCTAAAATGGCAGACTTTTAACATCGGCTTCATAGACATCGGTCGAAAATGAAATAGACACCGGTGGAAAACCGATGTCTATGAGGATTTTTGTTGTAGTGCTACCTAGGCAAACACGTGTCCTCAGCCCATACCCCAATAAGGGCCTGTCAGCAAGCTTACCTGACATCATACTGCTACAGTCCAAGCATGTCTTTGATGGGACAGCAGAACCCCTTGTCGTAAGATTTGGAGTATGGCCGGATTATAGAGCATGCTCGCTGTCAGAAGATGTCCCTTGTCCTTTTCTCCTTACTCCTTGTTGGGCATCCGGCCGGCCAGCACTTGCCTTACGTCCGGCCGGTCATATAGAGTGATCTACTTGGGAGATTCTCGGCAATGTGCTCTGTGGAGACTGTTAGCAGTATGCTACCTTATATCTTCGCCCGAGCGTGCCATCCGCTCGGCCCTCTAATCCTGTTCAACGAGCGTCGGAACCCCAACTCCTGCCGGGGCGCCTTTTGCCATCAGGTAAACACTGGTCGGCCGACCGGGCGGTCGGCCCACCCTTCTTCGGTAGGCTTACCGATACAACCTTTTCTCGGTCGATCCATCCTTGTCCGATCGACCACCTGGCCCTTTGACCTCCACGTGGCATTGACTCCCCGGAACGGGGGTCTCCTGTTCTTATCGCTGGATCACCAACTATTATGACCTATTGTGTTTGTATGTGATTTGAACCCTCGGGCATGTCGAGGATATTTTGTGTGTGCATGATTGTAATTATTAAATACAGCCGGAGATATATTAGTTTATTTTACATTTTGTTCGATCTAGATTACATGTACATTTCTTCGTGGAATATATGATTGATAAATGTAATTTTTTATTTCTTATTGTTGCGGCTTGCTATGTGTGGTGCTACCTTGATGACCGGAGGCGCGTCGAAGAAGGAAGCAAGATAGACGCGACGACATAAACCCTAGGGTCGACGGCTAGGTTTTCTCCTCCTCACCTGGCTAGGGTTGGTGGCTGCTAGGGTTGGTGGCATACGGAGGACATTGATGGATGAGGCCATAATAGTTGGAAATTTATTTTCATATTTATTGCCTTTATATGCTGTGTTTGTGTGCTTGTGTGCATGTGTAATGTGTGTGCATGTTAAAATTCCTCGATTTTAAATAACTAAGTGGGAGAGGAATTATTTAAATAAATTTCACGGTCTCCATTACTGTAAGTGATGCATACAAACTTGCACGTTGGCTTTAAGTACCTTTCTCCATATCGGATGAGTTTGTTTGCGGATCACTAGATTAAACTTCCTCTATGGATGATTATAGGAAATTATTTAGGTTTGTGTGATCTTCTCCATCTGAAGGGGCACAATTCTAATTAATGGACTAAGTATCAAGTAATGGTATACACTTAGACACATTTAATAGTATCCTCCCCATCAGAGTCACTGCTATTATTTGTGTGACCGAAGATAAACCAACTATTAATTTTATTTGTCATAAAGTTAGATTGACAAGATAATAAAATTAATGGGTAAAACCTCCTCTTACAAATGTTTGAATTAGTATACGTCCACACTATCGTGGCATACGAAATTCACGGTGTTTTGAGGTGTTGGTGAATTTAAATTATATTGTTCGAGGAATCCATATTATTTTAAATTCTAAAGTTTTGACTAAATATTTAATTTTGTGATTCTCAGGATTTCAAAATGGGTTTCAATCCTCTTGCTGTTATTTTAAAAGAAACAAACTTACTGGTTCCAATTATATTGATTGAAAACGAAACTTGGACATTGTCTTAACTGCTGAAGGATACAAGTTCATACTTTTTGAGGTCTGTCCTAATGTGTCTGATAGCGATTCTAGTGAAGAAGAGATTGACAAACATAGGAAATGAGTCAAGGCAGATGAGATGACGCGGTGTTACATTTTGGCTTCTATATCAAATGTGTTGCAACATCAGCATCAGGCCATGCCTACTGCCTATGACATGATGTACAATCTCAAAGAACTCTTCAGACACCAGAATTGGGCTTCTAGGCAAGAGGCTATGAGAAACCTGATGACGACCGCCATGACTGAGGGGACACCCGTGAGGGATCATATCTTCAAAATGATGGCTCAGTTGAACGAGATACAAATTCTTGGAGCTGAAATCGATGGGGAAACCCAGGTCGATATCATTCTCTAACGCTACCCAAGAGTTTTGAGCAGTTCCGCCTGAACTATAACATGAAAAAGGACTTATTCGTTGGTGGAACTTCTGACAGGACACCAAGCAGCAGAAGGGCTATTTCGTCAAAGTTCTCAAATTCACATTGCTGAAAACGTTTCTACTTCTAAGCCCAAATGCAAGAAGAAGAAAAAGAAACAAGTTGGTTCAGCAAAGAAAGTGATTCGACCTCAAGGGACTGGACCGCAAGCAGGTGTGAAGAAGCCGAAGGGCAAGTGCTTCACATGCAAGCAGTCTGGACATTGGAAGGTGGACTGCCCTCGCAGAAAGGAGAACAATAAATGTATATCTCATTCATTAGTTATTGAAACATGTTTAGCGGTGTTATCTACCAGTACCTGGTGTGTAGATACGGGAGCCACTGATCATATCTGTAATTCATACAGGGGTTCCAGGAAACTCGACGACTACATGAAGGGGAGATCACCGTCTGCATGGGCAATGCTATGAAAGTGACGACTGTTGCAGTGGGAGATGTTTATTTATCTTTTGATAGGAATAAAAGATTGATTTTGAGAAATTGTCTTTATGTACCATGTTTTAGAAAGAACATGATTTTAGTTTCTAAATTATTTATGGATAGATATTTTGTTTCTTTTGATGACAAAGTAGTTGTCAAAAAAAATAAAAAAATTATCTGTTTTGGTACGTTGGTTGACAATTTGTAGATTATTAATCCAATAACTCCCACGATGTAACAAATGAAAATTAATAACACATATTCTAATTATAATAAGAGAAAGTAACTTTTGAAAATGAACCAAACATATCTTTGGCATCTAAGGCTAGGTCATATTAACTTGAGTAGGATTCAAAGGTTAATAGCCGATGGACCTTTGGGTTCATTGGTGGTGGAAAACTTTCCAACCTACGAATCTTGCTTGAAAGGAAAAATGACCAAGAGACCTTTTAAGGTACAGGGGTATAGAGCTAAAGAAGTGTTGGAATTGATTCATTCTGATTTGTGTGGACCGACTATCTAGGCAAGAGGTGATTTTGAATATTTTGTCTCTTTTATAAATGACTATTCCAAATATGGGTACATTTACTTGATGCCCCATAAGTCTGAATGTTTTGATAAATTCAAAGAGTACAAGGCTGATGTGGAGAAACGTCATGATAAAAGTATCAAGATACTACGGTCAGATCGTGGTGGAGAGTACCTCTTAGGAGAGTTTAGGAATTACTTATCAGAAGTCGGGATTCAATCCCAATTATCTGCACCTGATACACCCCAACAGAATGGTGTGGTAGAACAAAGGAATATGACTTTTATGGACATGGTTAGATTAATGATGAGTTATTCAGAATTACCAAATTCATTTTGGGGATATGCTCTGGAAACGTCGGCGTACATTCTAAACTTGGTATCTTCTAAGTCAGTACCCTCTACTCCCATAGAATTATGGAATGGGCGTAAGCCTAGTCTAAGACACATTCGAATTTGGGGTAGTCCAACACATGTGCTGAAGGGAGATGCTGATAAGTTGGAATCATGTACAGAAGTTCACTTGTTTGTGGGTTATCCTAAAGGAACGAAAGGTGGTTTGTTTTATAGTCCCAAAGATCAGAAGGTCATTGTGCACCAATGCCCAATTTTTAGAAAAGGATTATGTAATGAACCATAAGCCCATGAGTAAAATTGTTCTTGAGGAAATAAGAGAGGACACGTCTAATTTAGTACCAACAGTACAAGATGAGATACCACAAGAAACTGCAACATGTGTCACAAATGATGCCCAATTACAGGTAGTGTCTCACCGTAGTGGGAGGGTTGTTCGGTAACCTGATAGATTCATGTTTTTGGGAGAGTCTTCGGACTTGATCCCTGGTGAACATGAACCTGATCCATGGACATATGATGAAGCACTCCAAGATAAAGATGTAGCATCTTGGCAAAGTGCAATGAACTCTGAAATAGAATCTTTGTATTCTAATCAAGTCTGGAGCTTGTAGAACCACCAAATGGTGTAAAAGTCATTGGATGTAAATGTGTCTACAAAAGGAAAAGAGAGACATACGGGAAGGTGGAAACCTTTAAAGCGAGGCTTGTTGTGAAGGGGTATACTCAGAAAGAGAGAATCGATTATGAGAAAACTTTTTCACCGATAGTCATGCTCAAGTCTATCCGAATTCTTTTATCTATTGCTGCTCATATGGATTATGAGGTTTGATAAATGGATGTCAAGACAGCTTTCCTTAATGGAAGTCTTGAAGAAAACATCTATATGAAGCAACCAAAGGGATTCATTACAAAGGGCAAAGAGCATCTTGTATGCAAGCTCAATTGATCCATTTATGGACTGAAGCAAGCTTCGAGATCTTGGAACATCTAGTTTGATGAAGTGATCCAGTTTGTGGATTCATTTAATGTCCGGATGAGTCTTATGTATATAAGAAAAATGACGAAAACGTGGTGGTATTTCTTGTACTATACGTAGATGACATTTTTCTCATTGGCAACAATGTCAAAGTATTGTCAGATGTAAGGGTATGGTTGTCCAAGCGTTTTGATATGAAGGACTTGAGAGAATGTTGATATATTCTTGGGATCAAAAGTAATAAGGGATTGCAAGAAAAGGATGTTGTGTTTATCCCAAGCTTCATACATTAATACTATCCTAGCTCATTTTATCATGCAAAACTTCAAAAAGGTTTTCTACCTCTTCGGCATGGAGTACCTTTATCTAAAGAGATGTGTCCTAAAACATCAAAGGAGATAGAGGAGATGAAGGCAGTTCCTTATGCTTCGGCTGTAGGAAGTTTAATATATGCGATGCTATGTACGAGACCGGATATCTATTTTGCCGTGGGCATGGTTAGCAGATATCAAAGTAACCCAAGACCGGGATATTGGACTACCGTAAAGAATATATTAAAGTACCTGAAAAAGACTAGAGATTATATGTTGGTTTACCAGGCAGATGATTTGCTCCCTGTGGGTTATATGGATACGGACTTCCAATCAGATAGGGATAGTAGTAAGTCAACATCGGGGTATGTGTTTACTTTGGGAGGTGGAGCCATAACATGGAGGAGTGTTAAGCTAAAATGCGTTTTGGACTCCACCATGGAAGTTGAGTATGTGGCAGTCTCTGAGGTAGCCAAAGAAGTTGTATGGCTCAGAAACTTCTTGATGGCCTTAGATGTGATTCCTGGTTTGCCCAAAATTATCACAATTTATTGTGATAATAGTGGTGCAGTAGTAAACTCGAAAGAACCACGAGCCCATAAGGCAAGTAAACACATTGAGCGCAAGTAACACCTGATACGAGATATCGTAAAGCGAGGAGAAGTTGTTGTCGTCAAGATTACATCAGCAGATAACCTGGTAGATCCTTTCACTAAGGCCCTTCCGGCGAGAGCTTTTGATGGGCATGTTGAGGGGATGAGAATCAGATGTATGGCAGCATATATGGCAGCATAGTCTTTTAGTATAAGTGGGAGATTGTTGGGATGTATATTATGTAACGACCCGCCTTCTACTACTAGGCTGTAAGGTCGAATCACTACAGTTATGCTGTGCTATACTGTGCGGAAAGCTGGGCTAATTAAAATTTTGCTAACTATTATCCTTTAAAAACTAATCTGAATGTTCTAGGTGTACCTAGGAGTTGTACACATGCTAGGGAAGGGAAACTGAACATCCCAACTGAGCTAGGGACTAGAAACTAACCTTCCCAACTACCTACAAACCTGCCGATCGATCCACAAATCGATCGAAGCTGGGGAGCGTTCTGTTCCCAACTGGATCGGTTGGCAGACCGATCCAGGTGTGGCTGGATCGGTCGGCAGACCGATCCAGGTATGTCTGGATCGGTCGGCTGACCGATCCAGGAACCTGGAATTCTCTCGGGATGCTACTGTATCGCGCTGGATCGGTCGACTGACCGATCCAGGAGGATACAGTAGCGTACTGCATCCGTCTGGATCGGTCGGCTGACCGATCCAGTGGCACTACTCAGGCCTTGATCGGTCTGGAGACCGATCAGAGTTCTGATTTCGCCCGAGAACTCTGATTTCAGCACTTTGGCGTGCCAAAACATCACACAACATTTCTAAAATCCATAAAATATATTCTAGTGGCATAAAACTAGCATTCTACCGAATATAAACCATGGTCTACTAGTTCATAGTATTTAACAATTAAAAGTGCGTAAAAATAGAAATGTTAAAAGTTCCATTGTTTAAGCTTGCTAATCCCCTAAGGATCTTTTATTCCAGTTCCTGCCACACACACCATCCTTGCATTGTCCTCCAGCTTCCACTGCTAGTCCATCTTTCCCTTGCCTTTATCTGCAGTATAAGGAAAAACAGTATCTATAAGCTTTCGCTTAGTAAGAAACCATCTACCTCACAAAAATCATGCAACGATGCAAACATGCTTTTAAATCATGCTGTTTGAAAACATACTGAATATGCAAGCATGGCATGGCATGGTATCATACAAAACATGGCATAACATAAGCTGCACATAAAATGACACTGATCATAACATGTCAAGAACTATATATGAAGCTATCATATTTAACAACTGGAATAAGCTGAGTTGACACAAAAGTGAGCTAAGGTGAAGCTGAGCTAATACTGAATTCCATTTTGATTTTAAAATTGATTTGGAAAACTATTATACATAATAGATAAAAATACTAAACATGCTGCTGTAGGGCCCTGGCAACTGTACTTACTGTGCGCACATCCCTAACTAGACCCGGGATTGCAAGTTCTGAATCTAGTAGGGTTTACTAGGTTAGCTGAACCTAAGGACGACTATGGGAGTCCAACCCAGTGGATATCTAATCCAGTACAGTGCCGCTGCTGAAAGTAAAATACTGAAATGCTAATTAATTGAATCTAGGTTATCTGAACATAGAACTAGGTTGTATGAACCTAGAGGCGACTGTGGGAGCCCACCCATTGGACATCTAGTCCCATAAAGCTGAAATAAAACTGATATGCTAGTTTAAATGCTTCTAAGCATTTAACTATACTGTTAAAACTGTCTAATGTTGCGCTAAACATTTTATCGAACACCTAATGTGCTCTAACTCTCCTCTCTAATAGGGGGGCTACCTCTAGGCACCCGACGACGTCTAGAACCTCTATCTGAAGAGGAAAAACGCGTCCGGCCCATCCAGAGATACTTAACTAACCCCTAAATCTGCGAAGAGAATTAAATACACTCTAGATATCGATAAAAATCTACATATAACTAAATTATAAGCATGCAATCAAACGAGAGCTACTTGTACTGCAGGTGAGGGGTTTCTTACCTCCGGTTCATAATTTCTTACGATTCTATTCGCTAGAATTCCGGTGGAGTCGACTTCTCGACGATCCGCTCACGTCTTCGCGTTCCTCTCGCGGAGAAGAACCTTTTTCGTGTTGGAGTCGTCGCCGGAAGATGATCCGATGGTCCTTGGGCTTGGCCGCCGAGAGAGGAGGAGGAGGAGGTGTGGGCGGCGGTGAAGTTTTGGAAGAGGAATAGGTCACGGTGAAAATAAAACCAAATAACTTTTCACCCTATTAATCTTCCTATTTAAATTAAGTGATTAATTCGGCCAACCCAACTATAAATATACTTGATTCCCTTTTCTTTCAGCACGGCCCTGCTGGGTTCAACCGGTTACTAACCTTATCCCTAAACCATAGGTCTCGGGTTCGATTCCCGCCTAAGCTATTTTACAGTTCCAATTATTTTTGCTACTTCCGCTACTCGGAAAATTACGGAAAAATATCTAAAAATTCCAGAAAAATCATAGAATAATTCTAAAATAGTTTTGAGAATTTTCGGGCGTTACATATTATAAGCCTAGTTTTTGTATGAATATCTGTTTTTGAGATATTTTAAAATGAGAATCACTTTGGTCAAATGTCTGCATTTTATATTTGTATATATGTCGATGCAGTTGTCCATTTAATTTATATTGTAGATAACATGGTGTGTGGTGTCACACAAAAGATCATGTTATCGGTTCCTTATAAATTATAAATAATAGCTCACAACCAAGATGGATAGGGACAAACCATTGGAACGATTGTAGTGTAATTTGGTATTAGTTTATCTTTACTATATAATTACACTAGCACACTATGTGTATATTGAGCAGGACCATTTGAGGTTGTTCGATTTATACTAATTATATAAAAGAATAGAATCTCTATTATTATGGATGTGCATACTCTTAATCCCGATATAATAACAAACACATATACTTAGTATTTATTTCTTTAACTTATCAATGGGTGAGATCTATTCGTTAAATCAATAGGCCCGATAAGTTGGGAGATAGTACCATTTATATGGTGTGTTGTTGATTATAAAAAGAAATTGTGTCCTATTTATTTAGGTTAATGATGTCCCCTTGAGGAGCTCATAAGGATTATCATGAAACCCTGCAAGTAGACTTAGTCCGACATGATAATAAAGTTGAATGGTACTACTTTTGGAGTTAGATGTTAATTAAATGAGTTGTCAGTAACTTATTTAATTAACGGACATACGATATCTTAAACACAAGGAGATTAACGCACTCATGATAAGTAGGAGCCCATATTGTAATATGGGATTGGTGTGGTAGTTCAATAATGACCTTTTAGTGGTATGAGTTATTATTGATGAACTTGAATTGAGTGTTCGGGTCGAACACAGGAAGCTCAAGTCCATCAGGAGGCCAAAACCAATTCCTCCTCTCGGTCCCTGTTGTAGCCTCTGTATATATAAAGTCTCACATTCACCCAAGCCCTGCTTCTTACCCAAGCAAGGGGTCGGCCAAGCCTTGCTTGGTGCCCAAGCAAGGGGTCGGTCACAATAGGAATAAAAGGGAGATTTTATTTTAAACAGAATTTTGTTAAAATTTTTCCTTTTATAGCTATTTACAATGATTTAAAAGAGAGATTTTAATTTTGTTAAATTTTTTCCTTTTTTGTAATCATTCACAATAGGAATAAAAGGGAAATTTTAT
The DNA here is from genome assembly GCF_018446385.1 of Zingiber officinale. Classification (NCBI taxonomy): domain Eukaryota; kingdom Viridiplantae; phylum Streptophyta; class Magnoliopsida; order Zingiberales; family Zingiberaceae; genus Zingiber; species Zingiber officinale. Next base: position 38,396,813 of record NC_056005.1, on the reverse strand, counting down.
TTAAAATAGAATTTTGTTAAAATCTTTCCTTTTTAGCCGCTAGCAAAGATTATAAAAGAAGAGAAGGTGGTTCCCAAAAACTAACCTAAGAATCCTCTTCTATTCTCTTGTGGTCGGCGCCCCTCCTCTCTTATTTTCCCCTTGCTTCTTTCCCTAGGGCCGGCGACATCTTTCCCTTCCTCTTCATTAGGGTTGACGCCCCTTTGGAGAAGAGTTTACTTTGTGGCCGGTTGCTTGGAGGAGAAGAAGAAGAGAAGGAGGCATCCTATTCTAGCATCTCTTGGTGGCCGAAAGATTGGAAACAAAAAGGAGTCGGGTGGTTTTGTCTTAGTAGATCATCGCCCACACGACGCCCAAGAGGAGGAGAGGAATACAGCAGAAGATCAAGAGGTCTTAGCATACGAGGAAAGATACAACTAATTCTTATTCCGCAGCGCAATTAGTTTATTTTTCTTTGTATGGATCCTAAACATCAACACAAGAGGCCAACGATCTTGTGCTTCGATTAAGGTGCGCTTTGATCAATCAAGAACTTGTTTAATTGATCAAACACATGTTTGATCGAGTATGTGGGTTGCTAGGAAAGGTTCTGTGCTCGTACAAATTTTTGTACAGGGGATTTACACAGAATGGAACTCCCAGCGCCAACAAATATGTTGTAGAATGAGCCAGTCATTCCGACCGCTATATAAAATCAGCCAGCCTTAAACTTAACCTCCCTAATATCTGACCTCCCTTGAGACCTTAGACTCCTTGATTCGTTCAGCTGAAGGGTTGATCATCTTCTCCCGACCGAATTATAATTCGGTATGATGGAATCTAAGAATCTTAGCCTTAGGTGATTTGATCAAAGCCAGATCAGGAGATTTTACTCCTAGAATATAATTATCACCTCATATTGACTTTGACGATTTCTTCACCTAGTTTTTGATCGTCACATTATTTTCTAGATCTATTTATCATAATCCGTATCAATATAATATAAATAATATTTTATACACTTGTATTTTAATCAATATAGAAAGGAGATACATATACATATGCATGCTTTCAATTATTATTATTTTTATTATGGATGCATAATTGGTACAATATTGTGTAAGTCATTTTTTATTGTGAACTCGTTTATTTTGGTTTTATTATTCAAGAACTAGCACGTGATTTTTAAATCTGGAGTCATGAGCAATATATATTAAAAAAAACCCAATTTATAATTGAAAAAAAATGCAAGTTCATATTGGCTTCAACGGTTTATATATTCCATTGTAGGAAATATCCTACAACTTTGTTTTATTATTGTAAATGTTAGCGCTAGAAAAAAAATTTAAGGTAATGACCGTTACATATGCCATCGTATCTCTTTGCACGCGGATTGAGTCATCTCTACGTGTTAAAGTATATCTAAAGCAAAAACATGATAGTGACATCAAATATGATATTAATTAAATAAAGTATATATTCGATTGGATGCCATTAACTAAAAGATAAAGAACAAAAAAAAACTCCACTACATAAAAAGAAGGTAAAAAGTAAAATAAAATATATCCAAAACTATAGTCGAGTCTTGATCCTACGTTAGTGTACTAACAACGTATTCCCATTGTGATCATCAGTTGAATCATATGTTCTTTTTTTAAAAAAAAAAAAAAATAGAATTCATAAGAAAGACTGGAGCACCTTAAAATATCCTCTCTAGTTTTGATTTTCACTTCCCTTTCTCACTCATTCCACACAACTTTGCAAATGTATATCAAGGGAAAGTTTTTTTTTTTTTTGCCTTTTTAAAAAAATTATTTGGTCCTTATTTTGATGCATAAACACGAGTTTGCTGAAAGATCACAGTCACCTATTATCACCTATCGATAAGTGATGATGATTTATACATTCTGATGATCATCAAATGCTTCTTTCTTGGCTCCTTGTCTGAAGAATTCTTTGCTAACAAATCAACTTCCATTAGTTTCTTTAAGCGTATCGTAAAAAAATTATATGGGTTAAAGTAGGTTTCTTAAAATTGGTTTAAAAGGCTCTCTTCACAGCCAAAGATTATGACTTCGAATAGTTATAATCTGATTATTCTTTGTTTATTTATAAGAAAGGTGATGTAAGATCAGTTGTTTTAATTTTTAAATTGTTAATTATTCTTGTAGAAGACAGTTCAATATCTTAGAATTTAGGGAGTAGAATTTGGATATCTTAGGAAATATGGAACGATAGACTAATTAAAGTTAGTTAACTTTCCGATGAAGCCAATATATATAAGTTAGGTCGATGGAGCTCTATTAGAAGTGTTGGAAATTAAACTTGATTTTTTGTTGATAAAATTTTATGGAGATAGAATGATGAGGTGGTAAGTCTTGACTAGAGATAGGATAGAGATAGAACTTAATGAATTGATAATTTTGATAAAAGTTCATGGAGATAGAATTTAAAAAAAAAAAGAAAAAAATTATCATGATTATCTCATATTAGTGCTTATCCAATAAGCCTATAAATATGTACTTCTTTTTCATGAATGAACAAGTTGAGTTTTCTATTTTCTTCTACTCCTCTTCCACATAGAGTTATTTCTCCTCTTCCACATTTTTCCTTCTATAATTTTTTTTTTCTCCCATAATTTCTGTTTCCAACAAAGTGGTATCAGAGCCATGGCTAATGGAGGTATGGTTCCCTTCCAAGTTCCAGTACTCAAAGCGAGTAATTATGACAATTGGAGTATCAAGATGAAGGCGCTTCTTGGAGCTCATGATGTTTGGGGAGTTATAGAAAAAGGCTACGTTGAGCCTCGTGATGACTCGACGTTATCTCCAACTGAAAAAGACAGTCTGAGAGATTTAAGAAAGAGAGACAAGAAGGCTCTCTTCCTCATTTATCAAGCTTTAGATGAGGATGGTTTTGAGAAGATTTCAAGTGTTATTTCAGCCAAGCAAGCATGGAAAAAGCTCCAAGTCTCATATCAAGGAGAAGAAAAGGTAAAAAAGGTACGACTTCAGACATTAAGAAGTCAATTTGACGCTCTTCGTATGAAAGAAGGTGAGTTAGTATCAGATTATTTTTCTAGAGTCTCTACCATTTCCAATCAACTAAAGAGAAATGGTGAGAAACTAGAAGAAGTAACTATTATTGAGAAAATTCTTAGATCATTGGATTCAAAATTTGATAGCATCACAACCATCATCGAAGAGACCAAGGATCTACAAGTCATGACGATTGAACAACTCCTGGGTTCATTACAAACCCATGAAGAAAAGAAGAAGATAAATGAAGAAATTACTCAACAACTCCTAAAGACGACTCTTCAACCGACAAAGAAAGATGAAAACTCTAGTAACAATAGAAGTCAACGTGGAAGAGGTCGTGGATATGGACGAGGTCGTCCTAATGAGCAAGGATGGGTCTCCAACAACAACAATGAAAGAGGAGAACATTCAACAAGAGGACGTGGAAGAGGGTATACAAACTCGAGGTACGATAAATCTCAAGTTAAGTGCTACAATTGTGACAAATTTAGACATTATGCAAAAGAATGTAGATTGCCCAAGAATAAAGTATATGAAAGAGTAAATTATATGGAAGAAAAGAAAGAAGAAGATGACACCTTACTGCTAGCGTATAAAGATAATGAAAGAGAAGAAGATACAATTTGGTATCTCGACACTGGCGCAAGCAATCATATGTGTGGGAAAAGAAACATGTTCGTAGAGCTTGATGAATCAGTTGGTGGTAATGTATCCTTCGGAGATGAATCAAAGATTGAGGTAAAAGGCAAAGGTAACATTCTCATCCGTTTGAAGAATAGAAAATATGAATTTATCTCAAATGTTTTCTTTGTACCAAATATGAAGAGCAACATCCTAAGCTTAGGACAACTTTTGGCAAAAGGGTATGATATTCATCTAAAAGATGGTATGCTCATCTTGAAAGATCATATTGGTTGCTTAATTGCTAAGGTGCCTATGTCAAAAAATAGAATGTTCTTACTTAATATTCAAAATGATGTCGTCAACTGTCTCAAAGCTTGTTACAAAGACATCACTTGGCTATGGCATTTTTGATTTGGACATCTGAATTTTGGAGGACTAGAACTGCTTTCAAAGAAGGAGATGGTGAGAGGACTACCTTACATCAAACATCCTGATCAAGTATGTGAAGCATGTCTACGTGGGAAGCAATTTAGAAGAGGTTTTCCAAAGGAGTCAAGCTCAAGAGCTCAAAAGCCTCTTGAACTTATACATACAGATGTTTGCGGTCCGATAAAGCCAAGTTCACTTGGTAAGAGTAATTATTTCATTCTTTTCATAGATGATTTTTCTCGAAAAACTTGGGTATACTTCTTGAAGCAAAAATCGGAGGCCTTCGGCATATTCAGGAAATTTAAAGCTACCATAGAAAAGGAGAGCAGTCTCGAGGTCAAAGTTATGCGTTCTGATCGAGGAGGAGAATTTACCTCAAAGGAGTTTCAAGAATTTTGTGAAGCCAACGGAATACGACGACCCTTTACAGTTTCAAGATCTCCTCAACAAAATGGAGTGGCAGAAACAAAGAATCGAACCATCCTTGACATGACAAGGAGCATTCTCAAAAGCAAGAGGTTACCAAAGGAACTTTGGGCAGAAGCAGTTGCATGTGCAGTATACTTATCCAACCGATCACCAACTAGGAGTGTGTGGGGCAAGACACCACAAGAAGCGTGGAGCAGAAGGAAACCTGGAATTTCTCATTTAAGAGTTTTTGGGAGTATAGCACACGTTCATGTGCCTGATGAAGCAAGAAGCAAACTGGATGATAAAAGTAAGAAATTTATTTTTATTGGCTATGATACTAACTCAAAAGGGTATAAGTTATACAATCCAGATACTAAGAAGACAATCATCAGCCGAGATGTCATATTTAATGAAGAAGAAGAATGGAATTGGGAATCTCAAAATAAAGATTACAACTTCTTCCCATACTTTGAAGAAGAAAATATGGAGCAACCAAGGGTAGAGCAAACAAGAGAGGAGCCTACTACTCCACTATTAACACCAACATCAAGTACTCAAGAGAATTTATCTGCATTAACTTTAAGTGAAAGAGTACCACGCTTTAGAAGCTTACGAGAAATTTATGAGGTAACTGGAAATCAAGATAATCTTACTCTATTTTGTCTCTTTGCGGATTGCGAGCCTATAGATTTCCAAGAAGCTATAAAAAGCAAAAGGTGGAAAGATGCAATGGATGAAGAAATCAAGGCGATAGAGAAGAATGACACATGGGAGTTAACGGCACTTCCTAAAGGACATAAGGCGATTGGTGTGAAGTGGGTGTACAAAATAAAGAAGAATGCCAAAGGAGAAGTTGAAAGATATAAAGTAAGATTGGTGGAAAAAGACTACAGTCAAAGATCTGGCATTGATTATGATGAGATATTCACTCCCATTGCTCGATTAGAAATTGTCAGACTAATCATTGCTTTAGCAGCTCAAAATAAGTGGAAAATACATCAAATGGATGTAAAATCTGCTTTTTAAATGGAGTTCTTGAAGAAGAAGTCTATATTCAGCAACCATCAGGTTATAAAGTTAAAGGTCAAGTAGACAGAGTTCTAAAATTGAAGAAGGCTCTCTACGGGCTAAAGCAAGCACCAAGGGCATGGAATAGCCGAATAGACAAGCACCTGCAAGAGAAAGGCTTCATCAAATGTCCTTATGAACATGCATTATACATTCAGAATAAGGATAAAGATGTTTTGATTGTATGCCTATATATCGATGACTTGATCTTCATAGGAAGCAATCCAAGTATGTTTGGAGAATTTAAAGAAGTGATGACTAAAGAGTTTGAAATGACTGATATTGGGCTCATGGCATACTATCTGGGCATTGAAGTGAACCAAAGGGAAGATGGAAGCTTCATCTCACAAGCAAGTTATGCAAGAGAGATATTAAAGAAGTTCAGGATGGATAACAGTAAGTCTATAAATACCCCAGTAGAATGTGGAGTCAAGCTATCAAAACATAATGAAGAAGAAAAAGTTGATCCAACATTTTTTAAGAGTTTGGTTGGAAGTTTACGATACTTGACGTGCACAAGGCCTCATATTCTTTATGCTGTTGGACTTGTTAGTCGCTACATGGAAGATCCAACTACTACCCACCTTAAGATCGCTAAGAGAATTTTGCACTATATCAAAGGTACGATAAATTTTGGATTATTTTATTCAACATCTAACCACTTCAAACTTGAAGGATATAATGACAATGATTGGGGTGGAGATATAGATGATAGAAAGAGCACTACAGGATTTGTGTTCTTTATGGGAGATACAACTTTCACTTGGATGTCGAAAAAACAGCCTATTGTTACACTTTCTACTTGTGAAACAGAGTATGTGGTTGCGACTTCATGTGTTTGTCATGTTGTTTGGCTCAGAAATTTATTGAATGAGTTAATTTTACCACAAGAAGAGGCAACCAAGATATGAGTTGATAACAAGTCTACAATAGCACTAGCAAAAAATCCAATCTTCCATGATAGAAGCAAGCACATCGATACGCGCTTCCACTATATCAGAGAATGTATTACAAGAAAAGAAGTGCAAGTGGAATACATAAAGTCTCAAGATCAAGTTGCTAATATTTTTACCAAGTCACTCAAATTTGAAGACTTCATCAAAATGTAATATTTGCTTGGAGTCACAAAATCAAGTTTAAGAGGGGGTGTTGGAAATTAAACTTGATTTTTTGTTGATAAAATTTTATGGAGATAGAATGGTGAGGTGGCAAGTCTTGACTAGAGATAGGATAGAGATAGAACTTGATGAATTGATAATTTTGATAAGAGTTCGTGGAGATAGAATTTTTTTTTAAAAAAAAGAAAAAAATTATCATGATTATCTCATATTAGTGCTTATCCAATAAGCCTATAAATATGTACTTCTTTTTCATGAATGAACAAGTTGAGTTTTCTATTTTCTTCTACTCCTCTTCCACATAGAGTTATTTCTCCTCTTCCACATTTTTCCTTCTATAATTCTTTTTCTTCTCCCATAATTTCTGTTTCCAACAAGAAGATCTTGTGATATATTGTTGTCTTGTAAAATAAGTCATTGTATGTTTTCCGTATTGTTTTATATGCATTTGTTTCACTAAATGAACATTTTTTTTTGTATATATTCAGTACTTTTTATTTTTTTTATCCTTTTGCTCATAGATCTAATTGACAAGATATTATTTTGGAGCTTGAATGGAGTCAAAAAAAAACCCTTAGAGCGTGCATTTCCAGCATGGTGCATGGTTTGTCCATGCCCTCTAATACAGTCGTGCATCACTTGAAGAATTAGATAAAAAATAGAGCAACGTTTGGACTTCCAAAGCAAAACACGAGTAGGCTGTGTTTTCTAGCATGGTCGTGTCCCTTTCTGTTGACGTAGAAGAGAACCATGGCTAGACACGATTTAACTATACTTCCTAGTGCAGTTGTGTTTGGCCATTTTTTGCATACCAACAAGCCACACGACCCGACCTTGTTTTTCCATACGACCATGGTACAACGGCATCACCCCATTATTTTTAATAGGCTTCAACAAATTTGGAAAGTTTTGGAGGCTTTAAAAGGACCCAAAGGGCTCATGTATAGGGATTGAAGGAGTTTCCTCGTGACAATAAATCCTAATTAGGAGTGAGCCGTTTCCAAAGAGTCGTCGAGATTCCGTCCACCAAGAAGCTTGGAGATCAAGTCGAAGCCAACCACAGACATCATTACTAAGTTTTTCTTCTCTTTTCTCTTTTGATTGGAGTTGTAGAATGCTTTCCTTCGTATCTTTTGCTTGTACCTTTATCTCCATGCAAGTGGTCTCTTAATTTTAGGATGAGGAAATAACTAGATGTCATTATTGACACTCATTTTATTAATTTATTTCATGTTATCATATGACATGTTTGATTTATAGTCCGGTTTTAGTATGCGTACATGACTACGACACTAGCATGCATTTTCAAATCCTACGAGATGTGGAGAAAGACTGAAAGGTGAGCCCAATTCTTTAACCCCTAAGGATCGAGATTTGAGGGGTTCACGAAAGTAGTTCAAAACCTCACAAGGAAACTATTGGCTATCACAAAACTTATTGACTTTATCCCGATTCGACTTCACGAAGTATGAGATAACACTTAGAAGACTATGGGATATAGTGATAGGAGTCTCCATGAGAAAACGATCACTTTAATAAGATTATCCAAAAAAAATAGATGTCATGTTTGAATAGATACTCTAGTATTATTCAAAAAGAGATTTCAGGTACCTCGAGATAAATCATCTTCATATTATCATATACACAAAAAAAAATAAAAGAGTAAAAAATAATTAAGGTGTTAACCATCATGATAGCAAAATCTAAGTCCTAATATTACTTGATCAAATCGATTTTCCCCGCTAATCACTTAAATATAATTATACCATGTTTTATTTTTTAAACTCCAAGATATATAATAACATTTGGAACACAGTAAGTCTTCAAATTTTAGTTTATCTTGACTTTGTTATTTATTATATTTAAAATGGGTAAATAGTCAGATATGGTTAGATATTAAAAATTAGACGACCAAGTCAACTCCTCGGTGAACCAAACTTCTCAGATGACAGTCATTGGATAAGATCGATTCCTACTTAATTTCACTATATAAATTTTGTTAATACATGAGTATTAATTATAAAATAATATGACAATATATTTCAATAATAAATTTAATATAGTAAATATTATTTTAAATTTCATAAGTTAAAAAATACAGACCTTATTTCTAATTTGATCTAACATATTCCTTCCTGTTTATATGATAAAATAATAAATTATAAAATAAAATTAATATGTCTGATGAAATAATACGTTGGAACCTGTTAAAATATTTTTTTCCTCCTTTACATCATCATGTCGCCCCAGCACCAAAAAACTAGGAGTGTAATCGAGCTGAGTCGAGCCGAATTCTTGAATGTTTGAGCTTGACTCGTTTATAATCAAGCCGAGCTCAAGCTTTATTTAACGAATATATTCATGGCTCACGAGCTTATTCGAACTTTTATCGAGCCTAAACGAGCTTAATAAATATAAATCATAAATTTAAATAGTCATTAAAAACTAAATTATATATTTAGAAAAAATTATAATAATATTATTAAAATTTATAATTTTATTTTAATAAATAAATTTAATATATTTGTCTATATTTTTCATAAGTAGAATGCAAAATCTATAAATTTAATATCAAAACTATTATTATTTTTATTTAAAAATTACTTAATGAGCTTAACTAATATGTTCACGAGTTAACGAGTCGAATATTGCGAAGCTTGAGCTTGGTTCGTTTATCTTAACGAGCCTCATTAAACGAGCTCAAACGAACTTTTATCGAATCGAGCTTCGAATAGCTCGCGAACGGCTTGATTCATTTACATCCCTACAGAAGGCCCGACACCAAACCCGCGCATGATTGAGGCCAAGGAAGAGGAGCAGGGTGAGGAAGATAAGGAGGAGGAAGTATTGGATCCGGGAGGCATCTCCCTCTTGGGCCTACTGTTGCTTTCGAGCAAGAAGCACAAGAGCACCAATGTGATCCTCCTGAAGTTCCTTTGGACCCAAGAGTTCGAGGACGCTGAGGCACTGGAGATCTCCAGAGGACGTTGCGTCGGTAGCGGGAGTTCGGGCTCGAGTGTGTGAGAGATATTTGCGAGAATGACGATGAGGCGGCGACATTAACGGAGCACCTCAAGGGCACAACCTACATCCTGAGGCACGATCGGGATGGGAACCTTGTGTGCTACAACGTTTCAAGTTTGTTTATCTACTGGGTGATCCTCATTTGGAGGCCAAAAGGGTAGAGATTAAGTTGAGTTCGAATAGTTTCTTCTTCCCTTTTCTATACCTATCATTTTAGGTATTGTGTACGACCTTTACCTTTTTTTAAAGTTTTTTTTTTTGTTGTGAATTTTGGTTGCATTGCTTTCGTTAGCCCCTTCTACAATCGTTTAATGGAACTTGCCATCATTTATTTTTGTGAAAGATCTGATTTTGTTACATCTTGTTGTCTTGATTTTCAGATGTTCCTATAAAAAGAAATTATACTTTGGTTTGTTCTTATGATTTTCATGTTGGTATAGAAAGCACCAGAAAATCAAATCTAAATTTTGATTATGCTAAAGGATTCAAAGTTAAGTTGTCTTGTTGTCTAACAAGTTGAACTAAATGTGCAGGAAAGTCCTAAGTGGTCTTAAGCAAAAGTCCTAATGGATTCTAGGAAGGTGGAAAGTCCTAGATACGATTAGACATAGAAGTCCTGATCCGGGAGACTAGGCAAAGCCTTGGCGGGTTGAGGACTTTGGACGAAATCCTAGAGTCGAGGACTCTAGGTGAAAATCCCGGGGGTTGCGGATACAAGATGGAAGACTGGAGGGGTTGGGATCAGACGTTCAGCATGAAGTCCTGACACCTTAAACGCTAAGCAAAAGTCTAGTCGGTCTGGAGGACCGATCTGGCAAAAGATAATTTCTCTTGAGAGGAGTAGGTGAGAACGCATTCCCCGTTGAGAGAATAATAGACATTAGTTCGATCTAGGATTTCCAAAAAAATTTGAAAGTCAAAATCGAACAGTCCGGAGACTGTCGAATAATTTATTATTATTCATAAGTTATTGTGCTAACTTTGTCTTGCAGGGTATGTTTTATATTTTAGACTAACATGGCTTGCAGCGAGTGAAAAAAATAAAATAAATTTGGATGAACAGTGCTCAAGGCACCTCTGGGGAGATTGGAGGTGCCTTAAGCACCTTGGCTGAAGGTTCGCCCGGGGGGAGGGAGGCGCCTTCCATGTGCCTAAAGGCCCCTTGGAGCTAGGATGGAAGGTGCCTTCTATGCCTTGAAGGCACCTTCAAATGGATAAACAACGCAGGCTGCGAAGCTTATTGGCACCGAGGAGATGGAGATAAGATCCGAGCTGGAGGCGCCTTCAAGGAGGTTGAAGGTGCCTTCAACAACTTATAATTGTCCTTTTTGAGCAGTGCATCCGCAACAACTCGAATTTTAGTCTACCCTCTTGCGTGTTGCTCCAAAGACGATCCAACGAAGTTATAACGCTACTCCAACGACCAAAAGCTCTCAATTTCAACACTGTAGTTGTCAGTATAATTTTCAATTGTAGTACTTTAATTACAAATATATTGTATTCACTTCTGTAATATTCCGGATTGATAATAAATTGCAAAAGTAAATACTCAATGAGTGTGGGTCTTAGAGTAGGAGTCGTCATAGGCTTCGAACCATGTAAAACCAACTTGTGTCGTTTTCTTTACTTGCTCTGATTTCGCTGTGTTTTACTCAATTGTTTTAAAATGAACGTAAAAGTCACGAGTACTATTCACCCCTCCCCCTCTAGCACGTCTCGATCCTATAATTGGTATCAGAGTGGGGCCGCTCTGAATCAGTACAACTACCATTCGAGCATTTTTTTATCTCTTTTTTTGTCCGTTTTCTTTTCAAATTTTTGTTATAAGTCAGGATTAGTCTAATAACCTCTCCTAACAAATTTGTCGATTCGTCAAAATTTTTTTTGTCTTTGTAAGAGTCTTTCTCTAAATGATCCACCAAGAAGGCTACAACACTGCACGACCACCACTATTCTCCTGCGAGGACTTCGGTTATTGGAAGAGCCGAATGAAGTTTCATCTCAAAACGCAAGTTGAAATGTGGATCATCATCCAAACCGTCTTCACGCTTTCACTCGACGGCAATGGAAAACTAGTTTCGTGCGAAAACTGAGACTCAAGTCTAATGAAGAAGATCGAAGTCAACGCCAAAGCAACCCAAACCCTCCAATGTGGATTAACCAAAGAAGAATTGAACTGAGTCAACCCCTTAAACAGTGACCAGAAGTTATGGCAAAAGCTAATTGAGTTGCACGAGGGCACCTCCGACACTAAGGTAAGTAAGAGAGATTTAATTCTTAATAAATTGTATAACATCAAAATGCAGGATGGTGAATCGGCTATTCAACTACACGCCCATATCCAAGATCTACTCAACGACCTCCACGCGATTGGCAAGAAAATGGAAAATCGTGACATTATCAGGTACGCACTCAATTCCTTTCCAAGGAATACTTTGTGGACATCCATGGTAGATGCTTACAAAGTATCTAAGGATCTTTCATTAATTAAATTAGATGAGCTATTTTCAGAATTTGAACTTCATGAACAGACTAATGCATTGCCGGTAGAGAAAGGTATTGCTTTGGTTGTAGGTACAAGCAAAACGCAGGAACTAAGAATCAAGCGCCAAACCGAACCCAAGCCTGAAGATGAATCAGACTCAGAAAATGACGATGAGATCACTGCCAAGCTCGTCAACCTTGTACGAAAATTGTACAAGAAAAGAAGGGCTTCACAAAACGCGAGATCAAAAAGGTGATTTAATCAAAGATGGCCCAACTAAGCCCAAACTCGAAATGAAATCTAAAGTCACTTGCTATGGTTGTAATAAGAAGGGGCGCATCAAGGCAAATTGTCCAAACCAGAAGGAAGTGAAGAAACAACAAAAAAAAATAAGGCACTACAAGCAACATGGGATGAATCATCATCAGAAGACTCCGATGAAGATTTCGAATAGACAAGCTTCCTCACACTTCCATCCCGATAGCAAGTGGTCGAATCTAAGTCTGAGACAAAATCGGAAGTTGAGTCCGAGTGAAGCCACGAATCTGTATTCGGTTCAGAAGGTTCCTAAACCAATGTAAGTATCTCTTTAATTAGATCGCATAACATAATTTCCTACTTGTCGAGAAAGTCAGCTAAGTCCAACCTCTGGGTCAAATCACTCCAAGAGGAGGTCAAAGCCCTCAAGGAAGTAACTAACCCAAGCTCGTTGATTGAATCAGTTTAAGATGGAACTTCAACTCAAGTCTAACAACTTGATGAAGAAAATTCTAACTTCAAAAGATAAGTCAAGTAACTTAGGGACTCATTGGAACGGTTCACTTTGGGTTCCAAGAACTTTGATCTAATTCTTGGAAAATAAAGGAACATATACAACCGATCTGGACTTTGGTATAAAGCTAAACATAAATTTAAATCTTATTTGTCTCTTTTTAATCGAACAAATAGAAAAGTAGTCTAAGAATGGGTCCCCAAGTCCAACTTAATTAATCAAGTTGAACTTGATCAATATTGGATCCCTAAGAATCAAATTCATTATCTTGATAAACCTTATCGAGGCTACGATCCAGGGGGAGCTAATAGAAAGACCATCCTTATTATTAAATAAATCTGTTTGATGTTTGATTTACTACTTTCCTTATACCTGCCTAAATTAGCATAGATAAGGACTTAGGCTTGATCAACACTTGTTTAGTTAGACCAAGGATTCTCAGAAAGAAAATTAAATATTTAATTTCTTTAAAAGGCTTTGTCTAGAAGTGGTTCTTGTTTAAATACTCAAGAAGGCCTAGTGCCTCGCCACAGCCGGGAAGTCAATTATTGAAATGAATATTTAATTGACTAATTGTTAAACCTTAGTCTAACTCAAATGTAAAATAATTCTTAGATTTTAATCTAAATTAAAGATTAAAATAACCATCTCATAAAACCCATATGTTGGTACAGGTTGCACTAACGATCCAACTCAGGTTTTGATATATGACAAAGTAAGTTAAGTTAGGTTTGTTATGATCTAACGATGTAACTAAGTGTGCAGGAGAAATCCAGATAGGTCGACGGGCTGACCGGATATTTGGCAAGAAATCTAGCTAGGTCGATGGGCTGATCAGATAGCTAGTACGAAGTCCAGATAGGTCGACGGGCTGACCGAATATCTGGCACGAAGTCCAGCTAGGTCGACGGGCCGGCCGGATAACTGACACGAAGTCTAGCTAGGTCAACGGGCCGACCAGATAGTTGACACGAAGTCTAGCTAGGTCAAGGGGCCGACTGGATAGCTAGCACGAAGCCCCGACTGGTCGACGAGCTAACCAGATGTCTAGCAAAACGGTAAGTTAAGGTAAGTCACTGGAGGAGAGTGACTTGGTGAGGACACGTTCCCCGTTTGAGAGAATAGTAGGCGTCGATCCAACTTAGATTCATTTCAGAAATCTAAGTTGAGATCTTGACAAGATTCTGGTCTCGAGGAGACAGAATCTAATTACTACTCTATTTATTATATTGTGTTAACTTTATTTTGTAGGATAGTATAATTTTTATTGCCTTGGACTAACCTTTTCTTGCAAGAAAAAGCTTTGCTGGAAAAAGAGGTCCGGGCACTCAGAAGGGATCTAGGCGCCCAGAGCTAGTTCGGGGGCCCGGAACTGGTCTGGGGGCTCGGAATACAAAACTCTATGTCGTCACAAACGTGGAGCGCGCTGATTAGCTGGGCCAACGTCACAGTCCATGCGCCCGGAAGGGATCCAGGTGCCCGGAAGGGATCCGAGCGCCGAAACTGCTTATATAAGCAGCCTTCCACCAGAGCATGAAACACAACTGCTTCTACGATTGCTCTCTTCCGCGCTGCTCCAAAGATGCTCCCGCATCACTGCGAAGCTTCTCCGACAACCTATGACTCAATTTCATTTTCCTTGTTGTCGGTATTTTAATAAATCTTGTACTAAAATTATGTAATAGTTTTGTGAATTATTAGTGATTGCCCAACCAAAGACTCTCACGTGCGGGCCTTGGAGTAGGAGTTGCCGAAGGCTCCGAACCAAGTAAAATTGATTTGTTAGCATTACTTCAATTTTTCTGTTTCCGCTGCTTACTCGATTAAGTTCTAATGATCACTATTCACCCCCCCCCCTTCTAGTGAACTTTACGATCCAACAAGTGGTATCAAAGTGGGTACCGCTCTGATTTGGTGCAACCACCAATCAGGCAAAGGGGGTGTTTTTTTCTTTTCGATTTTAAATTTTTCGACATAATCCAAATTGGTATAATTACCTCTTTAAAAAATTCTTTTTTCATAGCAAATTAAACTGAACTGGTGCAACACCAATTCAGTCTTAAATTTTTATTTTTTCTCTCACATTGCTAATCCAAGATCAAGTCTTGGGATCCCCTTCCTTATTTCTTTGTGTGCAAGAGTTATGGCCCAAATCAAGGGATTCAGCACTATGTGTCCTCCCCTCTTCAATGGCGACGACTTCCCATATGGGAAGAAGCGAATGGAGGTCTATCTAAAGACCGACTTTGACCAGTGGTTCAACATCACCAGAAGCTATAAGGTTCTCGTCGACAACTCTGAAAATCCAATGGACCCAGAACAATGGAATCCAGAGATGAAGAAGAAAGCCCAAATAGACTTCAAAGCTCTCAGCACCCTCAAGTGTGGGCTAACGAAGGAGGAACTAAACCGCGTTGGCCCACATGAAAATGCAAAGGAACTGTGGGACAAGCTCATCGAGCTGCACGAGGGAACTAACGATGCGAAGGTAACCAAACGAGATCTCTACTTGAATAAGTTATTTAATATTAAAATACAGGAAGGAGAATCTGCGAGTTAACTCCACGCAAGGATAAAGGGCATCCTCAACGGGCTTCAAACTATCGGCCACCAAATGGAGAACCGCGATCTAAAAAGGTACCCCTAAACGCATTTCCTCGAAATGCATTGTGAGCATTCATCATGGATGATTACAAGATTTTGAAGAATCTCTCTAAATTAAAACTTGAAGAATTATTTTGTGAACTCGAAATCCATGAGCAGACTAACTCAAAATAGGTCGAGAAAGGAATTGCTCTTTTTGCAGGTTCCTCCATGGAAAAGTCAAGAACCAAGCCTGAATCTGAAGGTGAGTCCGACCAAGACTCAGAAGATGAAGAATACCTAGTGAACTTGGTAAGAAAAATGTTCACCGAGAGAAAGAAGAATTTCAGCAGAAATGACTTGTAGAAGATTAACTGCACTAACGAACCAAAAAATGTAACCTGCTTCGGATGCAACAAGAAGGGTCACTACAAAAATGAGTGCCCAAAGCTGAAGAATGACAAAAACAAAACAACCAAGAAGAAAGCACTCAAGGCAACGTGGGACAAATTATCAGATGAATTGGATATTGAAGATCAAAAGCACAGAAGCTACCTCGCGCTGATGGCCTGCACATCAGAATCGAAGAACGAATAAGGTTCCTTCGACCTATCTAGGGCGCCTCTATTCGAGCTCCAAGACACCTCCCCGTAGCTCCGAGGTGCCTCAAATATTGTTCATTCGAGGCTTAACTTTGCATTTAACCCTGTAAAAAAAGTTAATCCATAAAATAAAATATATAATCCAAAATAGAGTTAGCATAGTTAAAATAAAATAATTATTAATTAGATCTTGTCTTCCCAAGACTAAGATCTAGTCATGGTCTCAGTTTAGACTTTTAAAATGGATCTAAACTAGACCAATGCCTATAGTCCCACTAGGATTCATCCTCACTGGGTCAATCTTCTCCAATGATTTACCTTACTTACCATTTGCAGTCTTTTGACTTGCCTCCTAACCCACCAGATTGTTTTGCTAGTTGTCAGGTCTACATACCCAACTAGACTCTGACCAACTATTAGGTCCCGCAGACCCAACCGAACTTCCTACCAAATATTATGTCACTCCTTGACCTATCTAGACTCATGCCAGTTCTAAGGTTCTCAGACCTAACTGGACTTCATCCTAGTGTTAGGTCTTCTAAACCTGTCAATCCCTACATACTTGATAATAAGGTTAGATAATATAACATCTAACTTTAATTCATTTGTCATTCATCAAAACTTAATTTTGACCATTGGTGCTAACTGCACTAACAAAGAGTATAATACTATTGGACACATGTCTAAGTAATTTGAATCTACAAAATAAGGAAATATTACTTGGGCTAGGTGTGACATAGTCAGCCTAGCAGGGACAAATACATAGACAATGTCCTAAACTAGGTGGGTATAAGATAAGTGAAAGGAACGAGACATGACTCACTACCACTACTAAAAGGTTCAAAAGTGGTTCTAGAATCGATCGTTTGATTTTTTAATTAATTGGGGTCATGATATACTACTAGGTGACACTCATGATTAATTCATAATTAATAGTTAATTATGGGCGACTAATGTGCTAAATTTATAAGTGCACTAAAATATTATTAAGTAATAAAAATATATTGATTCGATAAGGACTGGTGTTTAGGTACTAGTTTACTAAGCAAATACAATTGTCTAGACCAATCATAGGGTTTAGAGTGTCTAAGAACTAGAAATCTTGAAAAGCATAGTTGTGAAGAGTGAGAGGAAGAGAATCAATCAAGGATAGAGAAAAGGAAGGAGAGTGATCTAAGAGAATTCGATTAGTGAAAGTAATTCTAGGATTTTGATTTTACCACAATGATTATTGATCCTGTCAATTATAAACACCTAATTTATGTTTGGTTTCCTATTTTCAATGGTGTTTCATGTAGGTATACTATCCTATGGTATTTGATGTGAACTTTTGGAACTACACCAGCGTATCGATTACAATATATCATCTACTTTCATAGCAATAGTGCTAAAAGATTGCTTTCTTAAGGAGACCCCTATCATGTGATCCCACAACCCCTAAATTGCCTTCTATTATTGTGTGGCCGCGAATTAGAACCGATCCATTAAGATCTATGATAACCTATTGCTCCTCATTGTATATCGATCTACTTTCGTAAAAGATTTTCCATGCCTCATGTTTCTATGGGTCAGAGGATTGGGTTCTCCTTTTGGTTCCTCTAAATCCGTTAAGCTTTTGGTATCGAGATCATGTTTGCATAGTAAATTTGGACCACAAACACACATGTCATTGAATAAGAAACATTCAAATTCAGTAAATTCAATAAAAGATGTTCATATATTAAAGAGTTATTCCCTAATCTTTGAATTAAGAATCTAGTCCATAGAAATTGAGTTACAAGTAGAAATCATAGTTCAAATGATTACAATCAAGATCCAATTCAAAAAAGGAGAAAGAAATCTTAGTCTTGTTACATGAATGCATCTCTGGATGCTCCCAATCTAAATTTCAAACATTGATGGCATCAAATCTCTTCTAGATCATCCTCCTAGGTCTTCTTGGAGCCCTTGGGCGGCTCCAAATAGGGATTCCCTTCCAAAAACCAAAAGATCCACTTAAATAGTTGTTTCCTCGATGCCACCATGGGTCGTCCTGGCGAGCACTGTGAACTCCTTAGGGGCTGCCACGGGTCATACCAATGGTCATGGGCTCCTGTGCCGAGCTCTGTGACACATCCTGGGAATGGCCATGGGTCATACTAGCCGGCATAGCCACCTGTGGCCTAATTTGGGACTCAGCATAGGCCATTTTGGTTGGCACAAGCCCCTATGGCATTTGGGAAGTCTTCAAAAGTTGGGTTTTAGCATCATTTTTGCTCCTTTTCATGCTCTATCAAAAGAAATATATAACAGTAGTTCTTTAAACTAGGAAAATATTGAAATGAAGTACAAAGAAATAAAAATATGAAATATATGTATATAAAATGGGACAAGCTATGCATTCAAATATGATAAAAGACCTATATGAAATATGTGCATCAATGTCCAACATAACCAAAAAGCTATTGGGTCACACACACTACGAGTGTATCTGAAAGACTTAAAGCAAGTTCAAGAATTACATTCTTAGATCGAGAGAAATTAAGTCTGATATTTTATCATAATGGAAGCACGGATAGACCACGTCTTTTGAACATGAGTTGAACCCTCTTTGATTTAATTATAAACTAAATTGGTTTGATTTTAACTAAAAGAGGTTTGGTTATTAAACCAAGTGTTTTGATTTTGAACCAATTTAATTTAATATTGAACCAAACTTAAGTTGGTGGATTAGGTTAATGGATTAATGAATACAGTTTTGGATTTGAATCCAAATCCGTTAAGAGATATATTTATATCCGGATTGAAGAGAGAATTTCATTCTTTATTAAAAATCTATAAGTTAGGTTTTTAATCAACTCCCTCTTCTCCTCCTTCTCTTGTCGTCGACCACCAGGAGAGGACCTCTCCTTGGTATGTCATCGCCGCCCAGTTCCTCTGGCCAACCACCACCTTCCAGCTAGTCACCACCAGCTCGTGGATGCTTACAGTCACTACCAAGCCCATAGACAGTAGTTGTAGGCTACTGTCCAACGCCAATAGCCCTTTTGGAAGGGTTCTCTTACTGGCATCGATGCTCCCTAGTGTCGTCGGCCATCCGCCCTCTCTCGGCTGACACTCTACCAGTCAAGGGACCCTCTCTGACCACTGAACAGCAATTATAGACCTGTTGTGCCGCTAGAATAGCCTCTAAGGGTTGTTCTCCTTGCTTGATTCATGTCATTGAATTATTTTGGCCACCGAATAAGAATCTAGCTTTGATCCTTCTCTTGGATAATTTTTATTCCTATTCTTAGCTAGTACCAAAGATAGAGACATGACTCATGGCTTTATGAAGCCGTCTTGACGATCGCTCGGTGTGGATCCGAATAGAGGCGAGGCCATGAGTGTTGCTGGGTTGATGTCCTTTCCACTCTGTATTATACGTCAAATATACCTGGAGTAAATTTATTTTTCATAAAATTTTATATTGCGATCATGTATGCATGAGATATATCCTTGTATATGCGTGTGGTGTGATGTTGAAATAAATTATTTTATTATTATTTATAAATTTTCGTTATGTATGTTTAAGAAATATATTTTTAGCACACACTCACATCGAGCTCCCCAACAAAACCCTCAATAAATATAAGTTAGATCACATAATGAATTTGGTTCGATATAGCATAGATCCGTATGTCACAAATGCATGTAAGTCCACCAACGGGGATAAAATCCAACACGATAGATACAACCCACGGATTCGAACATGGGTTAATGGTGGTCGAAACTCTTATCACCATGCTGAGATTGTGTTAATACCGAAGACAAGACATTCCCTAAGAGTAGAAGATTATAAGCCCATTGCATTTGCATTGTGGCGTATAAAGCAATCACTAAGATGCTCACAGCTAGACTATAGTGAAGGTTATGGACTCAATCATTGATCCAACACTAACAACATTCATCAAGGGGAGGGGAATGGTCGGCAACATTTGCTTGACCACCCAGGATCGTTTGAGGCATTATAGAAGGAAGCACTAATGATCTTGTTGCATGATCGATAAAGGTGGACTTGAGTAAAAACATACAACTCGATTAGCTAGGAGTTCCTAAAGCAGGCTACTATTAATATGGGGTTCCTTAACAGGTTCACCAAATGGGTGATGGAATATGTGTATTTGATAGTATCATACTCGGTGAAAGTCAATGGTATGCTATATGAACACTTCCTAGGACGAAGGGGGTTTCGTCGAGAGATCCCTTATTTCCAAACCCATTTGTTGATCTATTCATGGAATATTAACAAGATTGTTATGACAGAGGACAAACAATATGATATAGGAGAATCCGTAGATTATTATTAATAATTTTGATAATTTTTACTTTTTTATCTTGTCTGGCATCACAATCCATAGTTCAACTACACCACTTGAAGTGTGCCAGCTTGATGATATTACACTTGGTCTTTATAGATGATCTGATCGTGGTGACACGAGGGGATAGTACCTCGGTTGGCATTCTCTTGTAGACACTAGAGGAGTTCGGTTCAATTTCAAAATTGCAGGTGAATGTTATGAAGTCAGTCATTTACACAACATGCATTATAGGTCAATAGATGGAGGAAATCCAAACGCTTACTCAGATACTGCAGGGCACACTTGCCCAGTTCAAGATTATGCACTACTTGTGAACAAGAGGATAGCTTCTCAAATCAACTATTGGACCAATAAAATTTTATCCTATTCAGCTAAAGTTGAGCTGATTTAGTCAGTGTTATATTGTGTAGAATGCCAATTACTCGCTATATGTTTTCCCGATAGCACCAGCAACAATAACTCAATTACTCTATCTTCTTTTCCTCACGGACCTAATTGAGCTGGTAAATGAATGGAGGTTTACCATTTAAAATCGAGGGGTCGAATTTTGGGATTGACAGGTAAAGACAGAGCTGCCGTTTCATCTACCCAGTCTATAGCCTAGGGGCTTCATGATCTTGTAAAAAAGGATAAATAGAAAATGGGAGAGATAAGAATAAAAAAATAATTAATCAAGTAGATATCAACCTTGGGGCTATTGATGTTAGTCTGGGAGCTATATATTAGCCTGAGTCAGTCTATTATTCTGGCTCCGCTATTGCTGGCGAGGTATAAATCCTTATACCCTGTATAACTCACACGCACATTCACTTACTCCTCAATCATTATGATTTAATTCTTCTATATTAAATTTGGGACAGACTGATGGGACCCTGGGATGAACAATTCATCTTTTACCACTTAATTACTCAACTTCGTGGCAAAAAGTTGGTGGTTAAATATTTTTTTGGAGTCCAAAACGTCCCTAGTGGCATGGAGGGATATGTGTTGCTCCAAAGCATAGCAAGGACTGCATTCAGGGATATTAGGAGTTGGAATCCGGCTCTAATCTCCAAGGTGCTTAGGAACGCCCATACAAATTAAGGCTAGCTCACTTGGGTCAAGTATGGATCAATGAAGTTCACCTCCATGCACAACTAGTATGGGACTAACAACCAAAGAAAGGGGATTCACCACTATTCAAGCAACTAACGGAGGCTAAGAACGTGATCCTACAAAGTGAGGGATCAATAGACGACTCAGCTATCAACCTCATCACGAGTTGGAGTGATACTGAATCGATCTAATATAATCCTTTAAATTTTAAATAGTTATAACTTTTAACTCAAGATTTAGAATCAGATTTTATCTGCCACCATACGTGCATAATTTGAAAATCTATATTTATTACAAGGGTACCCTAACCATCAATTTTCAAACCTAAATTCCACCATCTAAGCCCTCATCCAAGCCTCGGATGATTTTATTACTATTTTTAATAATTTTAATAGTATTTAGAGTATTTTTGTATTCCTGATAATTATGGGTCATAATTAGTATAAAAAAGTGTTCTATTTTATTAATTTTAATTTCTCTCAAAAGATTTCCTTTTATGGAAAGATCTCTTTTTTCTATAATATTGAAATTGAGGTCTACATACCTTGCTTTATCTTAGGATCTAGAGTCTATATAAACTCATGTCTAGTTGTATGAGGATTCATCCCTCAATTAATACTAAAGTTTTCTTTTTTAGCAGACAACATATTTTCTCCTTTTTTTTCTTAAAGTTCTCTTTTTGCCTTCTCTCCAATTCTCCCTTCTCATCAGCTCGCAAGATAATCATTATCTTACTCGACATCAATTAGTATTAGAGTAAGATGCAGATCCAATGGAAGGTCTTTATGCTCATGGTCACGGTAGATAGGTTTCGGCTGAGGAAGCCTTGCATCGTGGTCCTAGTGTTAATAACATAATAACGATGAAGGATTTACAGAGGCAAGTCATAAACTTAATGTGTCTAGTCAAGGTGACGTGAATTAGTAAGGCTCATGGGCTCTTAGATTGTGGGATCTCATATCGTGAATATGGGTCTTCTTTCAAGAACCCTTATCACCAACAAGTCATATAATAGGAGCACCGTGATCAAGAGGAGCCCTATGGAGACCTTAGTTTTCAGGTTGAGCTGCCAGAATATTCTAGTACATTGCAAGCAGAGGCCTTCATTGATTGGATCAACGAGTGAAGATGATCTTTGATTATAAGCAAGTTCTATATCAGATGAAGGTGAAGTTAATTACCATCATACTTAATGGGTGAGCATCGGAGTGGTGGGAATAGATGCAGCGCTCATGAGACAAAAAAAAATTCCAAATTACTGACTGAGAGAAGATGAAGAAGAAGATGAGGGAACACTTCCTTTCATCTACACCCAAACTATATTCCAGTGACTCCACTCATTGAGACAGGACGTGAGATTAGTCGACGAATATATAGAAGATTTCTGTCAGTTGATTGCCTGAAATGACTTGTTTGAGATGGAAGAGTAGAAGGTAGCATGGTACTTAGGCGAGCTGTGCCTTGCTTGGAAAGATGTCCTCAACCTTCATTCATTCTTGATAGTTTCAGAGGCCTACAGTGTGTACTGTCAGTCGAAAAATTATAGAATTGAAAACCAATGAGGAGAAGCGATCAAAACAACAATTGGCCAGTTTTCCCTCAGAATTCTCATCCTTCACAGCAACAGTCACTACAACAACCTCTATAAGTTTGCTCTAAGGCCCCTATTAGATGTTATCAATGTGGTGAACAGGGACATAGGGTGAACCAATGTAGGAAACTTGCTTTTGCATATCAAAAGGGCAAAAATTTATTGATTGACTAAGATGTGATAGAATATCCAACAGCCATTGGCGAGCTAGTGCATGAAGCTGATAGCATGCTATACGGTGATGGACATGAAACTTTGGTCATTTGCAAGAGTCTGCTGACTCCCAAAGGTGATTCAGGGGATACATGATTGAGAACCAATAATTTTTACACTAGTTGCATCCGAGGGGTTGTCCAAAAAGTGTAACTGAAGATGGACCATCACCCTAAGCCATATAAGTTATCTTAGCTGAATAAAGACAGTGAGATAACAGTAGATAAGCGACATCTCGTATATTTTTCAATTAATAGCAAATATTATGATAGTGCTTGGTGGGATATGGTGTCCATGGGTGCTTATCATGTATTGTTAGAGCGACCTTAGCAGTATGATCGTAGCCTCATCCATGATGGAGAGAAGAATATCTATACTCTTTACATCAAAGGACAGAAGGTCGTGTTGGTGCCGCACAAGAAGAAACCACTCCAATTTTGGCAGCCAAAACTACTAATCCACTTTCCATGTTTAGGTTTTTAGATGAGATGGAGCATGATGACATTGTCTATGCTTTGTTGCCATGATAGAGCAATGTCTAAGCCATCGACATAGAGCTATCAGCCGAAGTGTAGCAACTACTAACTAATTTTGATGAACTGATGTTATAGGACCTTTCTTCTGGGTTATCACCTATGCGAGATATCTTGCATTAGATTGATCTTGTTCAAGGTTTGAGTTTCCTAATCAACCAACATATCACCTTAGTCCTAAGGAAGCCGAGGAATTAGAGCACCAGGTGAGAGCATGAGCCCTTGTATTATTCCTATCCTACTAGTGTCGAAGAAGGATTAATCATGGCGTGTGTGTGTTAACATCCAAGCCATCAACAAGATTATAGTGAAATATAAGTTTTCAATTCCTCCCTTGGATGACATGTTGGATCAAGTATCCGATTCTAGGGTTTTCTCAAAAATTGACCTTAAAAGTAGATACCACCGAATTAGAATAAGGTCGGGAGATGAATGGAAGACAACATTCAAGACACAACAAGACCTTATGAGTGGATAGTCATGCCTTTAGGATTGTCCATTGCCCCTAGTACATTCATGAAATTTATGTATCAGATCCTGCTGCCTTTCATGGGAAAGTTTATGGTGGTTTACTTTAATGACATTTTCGTCTATAGTCTAACATGGGCATCACACTTTAATCATCTCTGTGTTGTTTTTGAAAAATTAAAAATAGAGTGCTTATTTGTCAACAAAAAGAAGTGTTCTTTCATTACTACATCAGTCACTTTCTTTGGCTTTATTGTGTCTATTGATGATCTACATGAAGATCAAGCAAAGATAGCTGCAGTCTTGGAGTGGCCTCAGCTGAGGACCTTGTACGACGTTAGAAGTTTCCACAACTTGGTTTCTTTCTAGCGTGGGTTCATCAAAAATATTAGCACTCTGATTGCTCCCTTCATTGAGGGTCTCAAGGGACCAGATTTCAAGTGATCTGAAGAATCAAAGGCTAGTTTACAATTAGTCAAGTAGAAGCTGGGTAATCTTCTGAGATGTCTCACAGGAACTAAACCGAAGCAATAAGACTTGACGCTTTGCCTACCACCGATCAAAATCAGGATAATAGGTTTGAGTCCTTTCAAAATTGTCTATGGGCAGAACACATGAGGGGTTCTGAACTTAAACCCTATTCCATGTGTGGGATGATTTAACCCTAAATCAAATGAAATGGTAGAACATTTTCGAAACATTCATGAGAAGGTGAAATCGACAGTTCTAGATAGCAATTTCAAGTACAAAACTTAGGTTGATAGTCATCATCATCAAGTGCTTTTTTAGGTCAAAGATTTTGTCTAGCCTATTTTAACTGATGATCATTTCCCTGTTGGAAAGTACAATAAACTAAAGGATCGAAAGATTGAATTGTGTAAAATACTATAAAAGATCAATGACAATGCTTACAGGTTGTGTCTTTCTAGTTATCTGAAGATGTCTGATGTCTTCAATGTAAAACACTTGACTCCTTATTAATTGGAAGCTAATGATGCTACTATGAATTAAGGATGAGTTCTTTTTCCAAAAATAGATACATGTTTATAAATATGTTTTGAGAGGTAAAAACTCTCAAAACACCAAATCAAGCTTACAAACCATTGAAGTTGACTCCTAGCAGAGGAGACAAACTCCACAATCATTTGCATGCAACCTAAAGACACGCAACACACCAACAAAACCACAAAAATACATCATATGGACATAAGTCCACATGTTGGATTGTGTTCACATCTAAAGCCCTACATAACATGGACGCATGTCATCCATTGTAATGTTTCTTTCACAATCCATGCACTCACAATTACAAATACATCAGGTTTTACATCACATTCAAATGCTTCAAATGGACATAGAACACAATCAACACCTAGCTATGTACAAATCCACAGACAGCAATCTTCATCATATGGACAACAAAAATGCATCATATGGACTTCATAATGTGATGATCTGATAGTGCTCACAGAGATCCACGGACAGAGAATTCCATGCATCACACAGATAGAGAACATTATGTTGGCTTCAGATCCACGAATCGGTACACATGAATATGTACCTTGCAAAAAATCATGAACGCATGTCATCTATTGTAATGTTTCTTTCACAATCCATGCACTCACAATTACAAACACATCAAGTTTTACATCACATTCAAATGCTTCACATGGACACAGAGCACGATCAACACCTAGCTGCGTACAAATCCACGGACATAAATCTTCATCATACAAATAGCAAATATGCATCATATGGACTTCATAATGACATGATCTAATGGTGCTCATAGAGATCCATGGATAGAGAACTCCATGCATCACATGGACATAGAACATTATGTTGCTTCAGATCCATGAATCACATTCAAATCAAGATTGTGAACTCAAAATCCATGTCATCAAATATTTCTTTCATAATCCATGCACTCACAATTACAAACACATCAGGTTTTACATCACATCCAAATGCTTCACATGGACACAGAACACTATCAACACCTAGCTACGTATAAATCTATAAACAACAATCTTCATTATACGAACAACAAAAATGCATCATATGGACTTCATATTGTGGTGATCTAATGGTGCTCGCAGAGATCCACGGAGAGAGAAATCCATGTATCATATGGAGAGAGAACGTTATGTTCATAAGTCCACCTACATAATCGTGTACACACCTAAATCCCTAATTACATGGATGCATATCATCCATTGTAATGTTTCTTTCACAATCTATACACTCACAATTACAAATACATCAGGTTTTACATCATATTCAAATGCTTCACATGGACACAAAACATGATCAACACCTAGCTGTGTACAAATCCACAAACAGCAATCTTCATCATATGAACAACAAACATGCATCACATGGACTTTATAATGCAATGATCTAATGGTTCTTGTAGAGATCCACAGACAGAGAACTCCATGCATCACACGAATAGAGAACATTATGTTGGCTTTAGATCCATGAATCGATACACATGAATCTATACCTTGTGAAAAAATCATGGATGCATGTCATCCATTGTAATGTTTCTTTCACAATCCATACACTCACAATTACAAACACATCAGGTTTTACATCAAATTCAAATGCTTCACATGGACACAGAACACGGACAACACCTAGCTGCATACAAATCCATGAATATCAATCTTCATTATACAGACAACAAAAATGCATCATATGGACTTCATAATGTGGTGATCTAATGGTGCTCGCAGAGATCCATAGATAGAGAACTCCATGCATCACACCGGCAAAGAACATTATGTTGGCTTCAGATCCACGAATCGGTACACATGAATTTGTACCTTGAGAACAATCCAGTCAACATTTGGAGTAATCCCTTGATATTGGCTTCTATTGCATGCTTCCCATATATCATGCTTGAGATGCCTAGACACCAGACCTTTATCTTTCGGCTACCATCCTTGTAGCTCCGTCCAAGGAGCTGCTGGAGTTCATCAAAAGAGTGGAAATTCTGCACAATATCCAGTCATTGCTTCACTTTACACCATAATTCGTAAGTCAAAGGGCATTCAAAGAACAAGTGATGATTTGATTCTTCATGATACCGACATAACACACATTCTTTATTTGGCTCATACTTTATTTTATCCTTAGTTCTCAAATTTTTGTTTGCTAACATCCACAAAATAAACCGATTCTTTGACATGATTTCTAGCCTCCACACCACTGAGTTCCAAGCCACCTCCAAACTCCTTGGCATGAAGAACCACTCCATCATTGTCATGTTAGCTCTTCCCACTCCATTTGATACTCTTAAGATCTTGTTCCAGATTTCTATAAGTCTCTTCATCAAAGGAGAGTTTGAACCCTTGATTTCCTATACTCAAAAATTTGTACCTTTCATATAGTGATGATGTACCCATTTGACCCATAAAGAATCTATTTTGGACTTGATATCCCATAAAATCTTACTTAGCAATGCTCATTCCATGCAAGAAAATCCCAAAGGTCATACCCCCCATCCTGCTTTGATAGACAAATCTTTAACCAAGATATAAGAGAGTGTTTTGAGGACCAAATAAACATACGACAAATAGCTTTTATCTTGTCTATGACTCCACTAGGAATTAGAACCATTAAAAGCCAAAAGTACTCCACACCTTGGAGAACCGTACCTACTAATTCCAACTGCCAGACATATAATAAGGTATACTTGGGCCAAGCATTTATCCTTCTTGTAATAGCATCTTGGAGTGGCCCATAGTTAGCAATTCTTTGTATTTTTGCCACCAATGAAATGCTAAAATATCGGAAAGGAAAAGAACCTTCTTGGAAACCCATGAGACCAAGAATTTGAGCCTTTAAACTCACCTCAACACCCGCTATATGTTAGTTAGAACCCTAGAGCCAATCATTTAATGATTGTTGTATGGACTCATTGTATCATATTCTTATATATATAAAGGCATTTGTTTATGGTTATTATGCTTACTTGTATTGGTGCTAAATAACTAAGTATAATAGCGCCCTTGAGTAGAAGGTTCTTACCTATATCAATCGATTGGTTGAATCGATAGTGAGATGATATAGGGAACACTACTCCTAATCATTTCTAGTCAAGTATTAACATTCAGGGACAATGTTAATGCGACGAGACTAGCATGTAGGTCAACTCGATGACTTGATCTTACAAGTCATGGATATGGAGATATCAAGTTGACACATGGGTATGCATTGGAGAATGTATACTGAATGACCCGCCATAAGAAAGTATCATGGATCGTTATATGAGTGTCATATACTTTCTCATGTGGCTATTAGTATGACTATTAGTCCTTGGACCTGAAGTCACCATGGTTCCCTACATAAGGAGTTACATACTTTGGTTTCGTCAAATGTCACCCGTAATTAGATGGACTATAAAGGCGATTACTGGGTATGTAACAAATTATGCGGAGGGATGTGAGTGATGTAGATGAGATCTATCCCTCCTATATGATGGGAGAGACATCGATATTCTTGATAGAGTGAGACCACTAAGTGCATGTGTTGGTTAATCCTAGGAAAACGTACCGGTTCCATTGTACAAAAATTTTATACAAGTGTCGAACCTTTCCTTAAATAACCTATTGTGTTCTTTAGAAGTTAAATTAAGAATCGCAGACGGAACTTGATATCATTGATTCCAAATTTAACTTATCTGTTCTTAATTGTTTAGATTTGAATCGCAAGCGGAACTTAACACTATTGATTCAAATCTACCTAAGTTATTAATTCTATTAAATATTAATTTTCAAAATTAGCTTCCAGGACTGCATGGCGAGGCACATGACCTTCTTGGATATGGGAGCAACCACCACCGCCTAGGCAAAGCCTTTTAAGGAAAGCTAATATTTAATTTCCTTAAATAACTCTAGGTTAACCAAAAAGAACAATCGAATCAAAAATTGGAAAAAGAAAAAAACACAAACTCGAAAAATAAATTCGATAAACTAGATCTAATTGCCTCTTGTATTTAGAATTCTTACAAAGAAAATAAATAGTATGACGCGGAAGAAAATTACTAGTTATACCTTCTCTTTGTAAGCTAATGACCTCGAGATCTTCTGCCGTATTCCTCGCCTCGCCTTGGTCGTCGTGTGGGCGACGATCCTCCAAGATGAACACCACCCAAAAGAGCTTATCCTCCTTGTAATATTCGACCACCACCACCACAATAGAAAAGAGAGCAAAGGGAGAAGAGAGGGAGAGAGGGGCCGACCACCAAGAGAGTCTCCAAGCCAAAGAAAAAGAGTTGTGTCTCATGAAGCCCCCTCACCCCTTCTTTTATATTACTTGCCCAAGGCAAATAAGGAAAAACTTTTTACAAAAAATAAAATCATCTAAGAGTTTTTCCTTTTCCCTTTTAATTTTTCCTTTTCTTTCCTCTTGATTGAATCAATCACCAAAAATAAATTTGATAATTTTATAATATGGTCGGCCACTCGCTTGGGCACCAAGCAAGGTGGTCGGCCACCTCATCAAGAGGAATAAGGAAATATATTTTTTATAAAATTTTACAAGAAAAACTCTTATAAAATTTTACAAGCTCTCTTTCCTAAAGTAGAAGTTAAAAAAGGAAAGTTCTAAAAATTAAAACCATGTTTTAAAATTTAAAATTTCTCTTATAAAATTTCCTTTTTTAACATGATGATAGAAAATTTTAATTTTAAAACTTATCTTCCATTTTTTATTAAACCATGAGGATGGTTAAAAAAGGAAAGTTTTAAAACTTTTAAAACTCTCTATTAAAACATGTGGCCTAATTCAAATAAGGAAAGTTTTTAAAATTAAAATCTCTCTTTTAAAACTTATAGTTTTCTACAAAGAGAAGATTTAAAAAATTCAAAACAACCTTCCTATTTGAATTAATCTTGGCCGACCCCTATATGCTTGGTCACCAAGCAATAGGGTCGACCCCTATAAAGAGGATGTGGCCGACCCTTGCTTGGTCACCAAGCATTGGATCGGCCCACTTCTTAGACACCAAGAAGAGCCTTACATTTGGATGGACTTGAGGTAATAATGAGGCTACGACAGGGACCTAGAGGAGAAATTGGTTTTGACCTTCCGATGAGCTTGAGTATCCCGTGTTCGGCCCGAACACACAACTCAAGTTCATCGATAATAACTCATTCCACTAGAGAGTTATTACCGCACTACCGCACCTATCCCAAATTACATTATGGGCTCCTTCTTATCATGAGTGTGTTAGTCTCTCTGTGTTTTAAGATTACGAATGACCACTAATTAAGTAAGTTACTGACAACTCACTTAATTAATATCTAGCTCCAAGAGTAGTACCACTCAAGTTCATTGTCATGTTGGACTAGGTCCACCTGCAGGGTTTAACATGACAATCCTTATGAGCTCCTTTTGGGGACATTCTCAACCTAGATAACTAGGACACAGATTCCTTCTATAATCAACAACACACACTATAAATAATATCATTTCCCAACTTATCGGGCATATTGATTTATCGAGCTAAACCTCACCCTTTGATAAGTCAAAGAAATAAATATTAAATATATGTGCTTGTTATTATATTAAGATTAAGAGCACACACTTCCATAATAACTAAGGTCTAGTACTTTTACTAAGTCAGTACAAAAGAACTTACCTAAATGGTCCTACTCAATACACTTAGAGTGTATCAGTGTAATTTATTTGTCAAGATAAACTAATACTTAATTACACTATGACTATTCTGATAGTTTGTTCCTTTCCATCTTAGTCATGAGCAACTGTTTATAATTTATAGAGAACCGACAACATGATCTTCTGAGTGTGACACCACACTCCATGTTATCTACTATATAAATTAATTGAACAATTACATTTAAAAAATAAATACAGATATTGACCAATGTGATTCTTTTATTAAAATAAATGTTTACAAAAGCTAGGCTTTTAGTATACACTCCAACAGCATGGTCATGCCCAAATGAGTCAATATGAGATGTTGAGCTCATTTGATTAAGTGAGTCTACTTGGGATTCAAGATTTAGATTGATTAGAGGATGACACGGTCTATGCCTCATATTGATCAATCTAGATGTCAAGGATAGAAGGACACTTGTCATATATTGTGAAGAGTCACAATTAGTAGTCACAAGGTGATGTTGGATCTCAACATTCTTATAACTTGGGTAGTAATGATGTGTTGCTAGATACCGCTCATTACTTATGCTTCTAAATGGGTTTAAGAGCATTGCCTGTAACACCCCGCCCCTTCCTGCTTAAGCTGACGGGGGTTACTTATCTTTTCTTCTTAAAAAACAGCGGAAGTCTTATCTATAGTATATTTTTTTCTTTAAACTTTTCCTTTACTTTTCAAATCATCATCACTAACTACCTATCATATGAGTCACATAACATGCTTAACTTAAATTTAAACCATGATACTAAAGAGCAGGATGAAGTGTCATAGAGTCATAAAAGAACAACATGAACATAATTCTTATTAACTAGAAGCAGGTCTTTCTCTTTAGCCAAGTCACTACTACACACGTCCTTCTTGCCCCCCCCCTCTTGCTGCTCCCTTAGTACATCCAATCCTTGCCCTTATCTGTGGTACAAGGAAAGTAAGCTGTGAGCACTCAAGGCTCAGTAAGATCCTTTCCTACTCACAAAAACCGTATAGCATAAATAAAACTCCAAGGCATAAAGCATAAAGACAACTCATCATATCATGTATAGAGACATCATATCATAACATAATCGTAAGGTATCATGGCATATCGTAATAAAGTCATAAAGTGCATTCTAGCACAACATAATCATGATCATAACATAATCATAAAGTTCATCCTAACATAACATAACATAATCGTAAGCATTATGACATATCATGATAAAATCATAAGGTGCATTCTAACATAACATGACCATGATCATAACCTATCATAACATAATCATAAAGTTCATCCTAACATAACATGCCATAATCATAAGCATCATGGTATATCGTAACATAATCATAAAGTGTTATGCGAGATGACTTTCAAAAACATGATTCATGCAATAGTATATGCAACATGTCCTTTGAAAACTTATTACTTACATACTTAAACATAATCATAACATGATTGGGGCCCCGGCTTGTACCACATACATAAATACGCGCGTCCTATGTAGGTCCAAGGTAGCAAGTCTTGAACCCTACAAGACATACATACTATGCCCGTTTCTTAGTCCATCGACCTAGGGGCACTTAGGAGTCCATCCCTAACGAGGCTCGTTTCTTAGTCCATCGACCCCGGGGCGCTTATGGAGCCCACCCTTGGTACAAGCCATATAAAGTAAAGTATCATGTCATACATATCATGGTTCTTGTTCTTTCATGCACATCATAATTCTTATCATATCATACCATATAGAATTTGGGCACACAGCTCATCATAATGGTATGTAAAATTTGGGCACACAGTACATACATGCATAGTTTGGGCACGCAGCTCATCATAAATAGTATGCATAATTTGGGCACACGGCTCATCATAAATATCATGCATAAATTGGGCACACAGCTCATCATAAATAGTATACATAACTTGGGCACATAGCATAGCATAAGGGTTACCATCATACATAGATCGTAAGTGTACATAATTTAAACATAAAAGCATAGCAAGCTCTTACCACATCATAAAACATTGCATGTGAGATACATGGGAAACATATTTAGATTTCTAACCCTAATGTCATATAGTGGCCGAAACATATAGTTGAGATTTAGGTAAGAAAACCACATACAAGCATGTGAACCCTAAACCAATATCATATCATATACCATAAGGAAACATCATGAGCATGTTTAGGTAGGGTTCTAGGTTTCCTAAGCTTATATACTCATCCTGGCCGAAACTTAACAAGCATTACATTGGGTTAAAAATTATCATTCAAGCATGTGAACCCTAAACCAAATCCGTAGCAAATATTATAAGGAACATCATGAGCATAATTAGGTTAGGTTCTAAGTTTCCTAAGCTCTTAAACATGTTGTGGCCGAGACTTATAAGGCTTGAATCTAGGGTTCAAATGTCATAAAAGCATGAGAACCCTAAACAAATTTCATAGCAATTATTTCAAGGAACAACATGAGCATAATTAGGTTAGGTTCTAAGTTTCCTAATCCCTTAAACATGATTGTGGCCGAAACTTGTAGGGCTTAAATCTAGGGTTCAAGTGTCATAAAAGCATGAGAACCCTAAACAAATTTCATAGCAATTATTTCAAGGAACAACATGAGCATAATTAGGTTAGGTTCTAAGTTTCCTAAGCCCTTAAACATGATTGTGGCCGAAACTTGTAAGGCTTGAATCTAGGGTTCAAGTGTCATAAAAGCATGAGAACCCTAAACAAATTTCATAGCAATTATTTCAAGGAACAACATAAGCATAATTAGGTTAGGTTCTAAGTTTCCTAAACCCTTAAACATGATTGTGGCCGAAACTTGTAGGGCTTAAATCTAGAGTTCAAGTGTCATAAAAGCATGAGAACCCTAAACAAATTTCATAGCAATTATTTCAAGGAACAACATGAGCATAATTAGGTTAGGTTCTAAGTTTCCTAAGCCCTTAAACATGATTGTGGCCGAAACTTGTAAGGCTTGAATCTAGGGTTCAAGTGTCATAAAAGCATGAGAACCCTAAACAAATTTCATAGCAATTATTTCAAGGAACAACATAAGCATAATTAGGTTAGATTCTAAGTTTCCTAAGCCCTTAAACATGATTGTGGCCGAAACTTGTAAGGCTTGAATCTAGGGTTCAAGTGTCATAAAGGCATGAGAACCCTAAACAAATTTCATAGCAATTATTTCAAGGAACAACATAAGCATAATTAGGTTAGATTCTAAGTTTTCTAGGCCCTTAAACATGTTGTGGCCGAAAGTTCATGGAGCATGAAAAATAAGTTCTAACCTCACTACAACATGAGCATGTCATATTAATCTCATAACTTGTCTTAAGGAGGATCATGGCATGATTAGTTTAGGTTTAACAATTTCTTTTAGGCTCCTAATCCTATCATGGCCGAATACTTAGGAGCATGGAATAAAATTTATTCATCATCTAGGCATGAGCATATCATGTTAACAACTTTCTCATCATGAAGTACTTATCATAAAACAAAAAGGAGCATGCTCGGTTTGAGTCTCAATTTACCTATCTCCTTTGTTCATGTTTGGCCGAGAGTCTAAGGGCATGATTCTAAGTTCCAATCAAACATTCTAGCATATGAACATTAGATAAATCCCTACCTTAAGACACATGTTATAAGAAGCATATTGAGCATGTTAAAATTTAGGTCTTTATATTCCTAGGTCCTTCTTTTTGGTCTTGTCTTGGCCGAAATTTTTCATGAAGTTAACTTGGGTTTTTATGTAACCAAATCTCATAGAAAACACACAAGCTATTGTACCACAGGTGAGGGAAACTTACATCCTTTCGCTTGTGGTTTTTCTTAAGAAGAAAAGTATCCTAAGTGCCAAGGAAGGAGAGAGCTTCTTCTTCTTGTACCTCCTTTTGCTTCTCTTGCTTGGAAGGGATAGATCTTGAAGGTTTCCTCTCTAAATCTAGTTTTCTTGAAAAGGAACTTAGCTTAGCTTTTGGAATAAGGAGAGGGAAGGGGTTCTTGGTTCGGTGAAGAATGAAGAAGGAGAAGGAAGGAGGAAGAAAGAAAAGGATTTAATCTCTTGTTTTTCTTCTCCCAATCCAATTTATTTCCAATGTAAATGAAGCATGTCTTCATTCATTCCCTCAACTCCTCTTTTCCCTCATTCCTTTAATTCCCACGAAAATAGAGAGAGGGAGGGAAGTAGACAATTCATCCTTTGCTTGCTTCTTTTCTTAACCAAGAGAAAGAGAAGGTAAGTAACTTGGTTTTCTCTTGCTCTTTTGCTTAGTTTTCTTTTATTTCCTTCTCACCTTTAACTAAAATTTCATTCTTTTCTATCCATATATTAGTCATTATCTTAGTGGTTATCATACAATCAATTTATCTCTATTATTTGTGGGAGGTTTAAGGTTCAATCCTTGACCTCACCTCTTCTTATTCTATATATATATTTTTTTTGTTTCTATTTTCCCTTTTTCTCTTATTCTTTTTATTTCTATGCTCTAAAGAAAATAGTACTCATATACTTATCTTATAATTTCGTGGGTGTTACATTGCCAATGTTATAAGAACCTATAGGGCCACACACAAAGGGTAATTAGATGGAGATTAGGTTCATTTGATGAACCTAAAGGATTAGGTCTATGTGATGAACCAAATTGGATTAAGAGTAATCCAAATTAGGCTAATTGAGTTGGACTCAATTTGGTTCATGTGTTAGATGAGTCTAATTTGGACTTAGACTCATTGAGTCAATTTAATTCAATGAATATAGATTCATTAAATTAAAATTGACTTGAACCAATGGTTATATTTGATGAACCATGGGAGAGAAGTGGCCAAGTTTGACTTGACTTGAGAGGAAGATGAAGAGTCAAGTTTGACTTGACCATTTGCCACCTCATAAGTGAGTTGACAAAGAGTGGACCAATGATGATGCTCCACATCATCATGGTTGTTTAAGTGGGATGCCACCTCATGGGAGTTACCAAGAGTTGTGACTCTTGGTATTCCATGGAGGTTATTAACCTCATTCATGTGGCCGACCACTCATTCATTGGGTGAGTTTCATTTTTTTGTGTAACTCTCATCTTCTTCCTCAAGCTCTCTCTTCTCTCCCTCTCCTCCACCTTGGCCAACCTTTCAAAGGTGCTAGCACACCTTTTGTTTGGTTTCTCCATCTCTTGCTTGTGTGGATACACATAGAGGAGTGTCTACTTTGATACTCTCGAGATCCGGCGAACCTTGGACGAGCGGGATTAGCGAAGAGCATCGCATCAAGAGTAAAGCTCTTCTCCTTTGTAGATCTAGTTTAGATCTAGGCTAGAAACTCATACTCGAAGTTTTACGTAAATTTTATTTCTTCGCACGGATCCGGTGGCGGGGTTTCGGGGTTTTCGCAATGCAAAAAGTGGTTTTTGCTGTCTAAAAAACCCAACACTATATAGATCTACATTTTTTTTGTGTGGATTTTCCCTTAGCCCTGAAGTTCTTTCAAAGAAATCCAAGCAATCCGCTAAGTGTTGAGTAGATGATGTATCTGCTTGGCAAAATAACATAAGGTCATCCACATAAACAAGATGTGTAATATCCACCTTTCATAGCCTCTGCAATCATAAGGTGGCAGAAAATGTCGAGTGTCAGAGGTTGTCGGGTAAGGAAAGACGTACAACTTGGGAGATATACTATCACCATTCAAGGAATCTTTCGTACCTATATGTGGACCTCTTTTATAACTTACGCAATTAATGAGACAGTTGAAGAAATACGTCATTAATGAGGCAGTTGAAGGAATATGTTGTCATAATATATCGGCTGATGAAAAGTATAAAGTCACATTCGAAAAAGGTTCCAATGAAGGTTCATATTATAATAGAGGAATATTCTCTGACAGATGGTTGTTATTCTAATAGGTTGTTGTGATTTTCTGACAATGTTGTCCGCTGAATGTATCTCGATCGGATCTTTAGACTGGCTGACTATATAGTCATCCTTTCCTTAAGCTGCTCGATTATGTACTAGGTGATGCTGAAGATCTGTTCTGGAAGTAATATGAAGCTAAGTTGCCTAGGTCCGATCTGTTCTGTGATCGATCGGCCATATACTAAGATACTTGCCTCTGAGAAGTGGAAAACTGAGTCCTGGGAGATTTGATCAGTACTTTTAGCTAATCACCCAAATGATCGAAGACTTGTCTTTGAAGTGAGAAACTGAGATCTAGAAGTCTGGCCGAATTTATAAGGAGAGTTTCTTTACACTTATCTTTTGTACGTATAAGAGATGGGCATACTGAGCTGTAAAAATTTGACCGAAGTTATTACCAACCAGCTATATAAAGGAGAGCTGACATGTGATAAAACTCAAAGGGTCTACCAACAATGGGGTCGACCGGTCATATGCTAAAAGACTTATAATGAGAGTGAGAAGTTGGATCCCCTTACTCAGGCTGGACATATGACCGATATACTCTATGGTAGGTTAGACATTCCTTGACGACCAGCAGTGGAGTTGATCGGTCATATACTAAAAGGTTTGTACTAAGAGTGGGAAGCTCGATCCTCTTACTCCGGTTGGACATGTGACTGACCGACTCTATAGTAGTCAGACATCCCTTGAACTCGATCGATTATCGAATGATCAGATATATAATAGATGTCTTAATACATGAATGAAACACTAGATCTCCTAGTTCCGACTGACTCATGAGTCGATTGTTCTCGTACTGAAG
Source organism: Zingiber officinale (assembly GCF_018446385.1). Taxonomy (NCBI): domain Eukaryota; kingdom Viridiplantae; phylum Streptophyta; class Magnoliopsida; order Zingiberales; family Zingiberaceae; genus Zingiber; species Zingiber officinale. Next base: position 38,359,062 of record NC_056005.1, on the reverse strand, counting down.
GGATTAGCACCGGACGAAAAATAAAATCCTGTTAAGAATGATACATTGTCACCTCTCCTTAAATTAACTGTTATATTAATTAGACTCCTATCATATCCGTATCCATCTGTAACGTGGCATCGCATATCATCTGTCTTCATTAATGATCTATAATAGCTATTTTTGTGCCTTTACCTTATGTGTTTCCTTGTCAAACGTTTTTCACAATCAATTTAATATTGACATGCCTAACTTCTACTTGCATTGCAATGAACATATAACTAGCTAGACCATTCATGCACTAAATAAAAACTTAGATATAAAATATAATATTTTCAATACTTATTTAATTGTTCGAAATTTTTATACTTTTTAACTTATTTAGTTAGTTAATGAACTTATTTTAAAAACTTGTTTGTTATTCATTTATACTTTTATACTTATCCCATTTTATCTTCCAAAGTAAAAATTATTTATGATAAATTTTTAATTTTTAATCTTATCATTAAGAGTGAATATTTGATTAAAATTGAACCAAGGAAACCGGTTAAAAGTAAATTTTTTTAAAAAAATTGACTAGTCGAATTGATTAATTTTTAATATTAAAAATAAATAAATCGATAAAATAAATAATTAATTCAGCCATGATCAAACTAATTCATTTTAAATAAAATAAAAATTATTAAAAAAATTTTAACTTTTCATTTAATATTATTTCTTTGTCCAGATGAGATGCATCAATTGTACCAGTCAATTATTAGTTTTTCAAAGCATCAATCTTTATCTATTTCAACACATATTTCAACAACCAAGGGAGCACAGCAAATTACACACAAAAAAACAAAACTTAATTAGATTAACCATTAATGTCACAGCCAATGAAAATCATGACTTAAATATAAACTAAATTTACTTTAATTTCATAACAAATTTTAAACATATCTAAAAACATTTCCATTTTTCAGGAAAGAATTCCATATGAATCATTTTTCCATTTTTGCATTGTCCCAAAAGATCAGGAACTCATTATTTACCATTTGAACGAGAAGATCAATAAGTAAATACATTTTTAAATTAGACAAAATATTTAAAATATATTATTAATATTATTCATCCATCCATCGATTGTTGAAGAAGACTAATTCAATATAATTTTTAAAAAAGTCTGAAAAAAATAATCAGAGTCAAATAGTGAGGGAAAACGCCTGTTCTAACGTTGTAGAACAGCATGCCTAAGCCCCACCTCGCCCAAAAGCGTCTCCATAGCCCGTAGAAGCGGTCACCATCGGATGGACCATTCTGCCCTCGAACAAATCATTCTGGCAAAGATTCTAAACAAACGGAGAGATTGAGTCAGAAATGGTGCGATTTTGTTGAGCCTAAATCGAGCCCCGTAATTTTCTGCGAGTCATAAAAGAGGCACCCGAGCTGTCTTCCATATAAAAATAGCAGAATAGTGATTGTTAAAAGACCGGAACTGGGAATCGCATGAGAGAGAGAGAGAGAGAGAGAGAGAGAGAGAGATAGAGAGACAGAGAGGGGGCGCCAAGACTCAAGACAAGAGTCTGGTTTTGTTCTTGGTCGATGGTTATTGGCATGGAGGCAGCGGGTAGTGTATTTATCTATTTCATCCTTACTGCAATCACAATGTGTGTGACATTTTTTCCCCCTTTATAATCCAAGTTAATCATGTTTGGATTGTTGGATCAGGTGTTTATTTGGTATGTGATGCGTCGAAGTTGACGTTTTGATGGGAGACTCTTCTCCCTTTTAGCTAGGGTTCTTAGATTTCTTATGAATGTTCTGCTTTTTTGACTGTAGAGTGTAGAATAAGCACGTCTCTTGAAATGTTTGTTTAAAACCCTGATTGAATCTCTCTGTCACCGACATTATCGTTTTACTTGAAAAGGAAACATTGGTTATTATCATGGATTGTGGAAAAAATATGGCGACCATGTTAGATTTTATATACATGATAGTGAACTTCTATAGATTCGAAGTCCTTTCAAATTTTAGATTGTGCTTTCCCTCTCCCTCTAATACTATTTCCTTCTTGGACATGCACAGAAACTAGGTATTATGACATGGATTTCTTTGAGTTGGCTAAAATTATCTTTGGAAAAGTTCAAAAGCTGGAACCAGAAAATGTTGCCAAGATCATGGGATGCATATTTTTGAAAGAACCAAGTGAACAAGAAATGATCCAATTAGCATATGGTCCTGAACACTTATTATTATTGACTGTAAACGATGCCAAAAGCATGCTCAACGTACTTTATCCCAAGAATTTTATGCCTGACTTCCGAATTGGTTCTTACCCTCCCTTTGAATCGCAATCCTCCGACTCCTCTTGCAACAATTTCCGCATCTCAACATCTCATTGGAATACTCGGCTCGCTCAAAATGAACACCATGCCTCATCCCACAGTTTTGATTTATCCCCATTTTCTGATTTGGTTGGGGACAAGTACTCCTTCCAGACTCGAACTCAATCAATGGAACCACTGGATGGTGCTCCTTCTAGCCACATTGCCAACTTCTGCCCGGATACTGCATTGCCTGGTGGAATGGCTTCAAGGTTCAACAGGAGATCACACAGCTTTTGTGACTTGCCTATTAAGGCTTGCTACTATTTCAGCAAAGGCTACTGCAAGCATGGAACTAATTGTAGGTACTCACATGCCCAGTCCTTCCCAGATGGGTTTCCTCATGCGCATAGCACCAATATGCAAGAATGCCCCATTGAGGACAATACACTCACACCGAGATCATTAGAGAAGTTGGAATTTGAAATTTCAGAGCTTTTAAGGTCAAAGAGGGGAATGCCTGTTTCAATTGCATCGTTGCCCATGCTATACTTTGAAAAGTTCGGAAAGAATCTTCAGGCTGAGGGGTACCTCACTGAGAGTCAGCGCCATGGCAAAGCTGGTTACAACTTGACCAAGCTGCTGTACCACTTGAGGAAGAGCATTAGGCTCATTGAGAGGTACCTTGAATGCATTGGCTTGCAAACTTAGCTTATTTGTCTATACTAACCGTTTTATGTATTAATGATAGACCGCATGGACAACACTCAGTAATTTTGGCAGAGGATGCCCCAAGATATAGGGAGGGCAGGAATGAGAGAATTGACCTATCTCCAATTTCATCTAGTTCTCATCAGATTTATCTTACTTTCCCTGCTGAAAGCACATTCACTGATGAAGATGTTTCAGACTACTTCAAGTAATTATAGATAAATAAATTGAGCATTTAAATTGGTTGCTTGTTTTTAGCTTTTTTTTTTGTTTCTGCTTGTCCTTGCTTTTGTGCAGGCAATATGGTCAAGTGCATGATGTTAGGATTCCTTGTCAAGAAAAACGCATGTTTGGGTTTGTTAGCTTTGTCCATCCTGAGACTGTCAACATTGTTTTGATGAAGAGGAATCCCCATTACATATGTGGTGCCAGAGTCTTGGTGAAGCCATACAAGGAAAAGACAAAAACCACCCTGGACAGGTCATTTGCTTCTATATTGTTGAGGATTTTACTTTTTTAGTTGTCTATGGAGTTCTATAGAATCTTTTGCCAGTGCTAATAATTTAATATATGCAAGGCAGATCTTACACAGAAAATTCAAAACCCATTTTACAATATCATTCCAATCATCATGAAATGGATCGTGATGCTCATTCTGGTGAGTTTGATTGTAAAGTTCAAATTATATTGCACTGGAAAAATGATGTTTGTAATTTGCATATTTTTCAACTGGATTCTATTTACCCTTTCAGTGTTACAAGAATCTGAGAGTGCCAGACTACTTCGATATCAGCAGTTGATTGACAAAAATGAGATGTTGGAGCGTGAGAGAACACCTCTCTCTGGAATGAACTTGGCTTGTACGGCGGTAGCCCAGCAACATTATTTGACTTCAGGGGTTGATGACTTGAAAACTTTAGAAGGTAACGGAAGAGCTAATCTCATTCTCACCTGGCAAGTTTTAGTATCATTAGCTAACTTTTACTTTGCAATAATATGTATGCTTGTTCAGGTCCCAATCAGTTCTCACTAAATCATTTCAGCTATGAATTTGACCTACTCAACAATGGTACCACAATTGACAGCAAAACTAGACATACAAGCGAACAAGAAAGGTAAATACTTAGTGATATATGTTCACAAACAAGGTAAATTGTTAGTGATACAGTTTACATATTGCTCGATAGGATGTATGATTAAATAATGTAGTATTATATATATTTTTTTATTGATTTAACATGCTATAAACCTGAGAACCTAAATACTAAGAATCATTACCCGCCTAGCCTGTCATTATCAAAATCACAAGACTTGTAACTTTGCCAGAAAAAATGTTTTATTCTAAGTTCATTGAAGTCAATTGTTTGAGTGAATTCATTTGATTTTGATTTTGTTTTTGTTTTTGTTTTTCATATAACATGATTCTTCTGTGTTGCATACAGTGACATCCTCAAACTCCCTGATAGCCCATTTGCATCTCTATCTTTAGCGAGTAGGATCTCAGCAGTCCTATAATTATCCAGAATGGGAGAAAAAAACAAAGAAATCAAGGGAGCTTTCAGTTCCAGTTTACATCAGTTGACTCAGACTACTAATAATCTTTATATTCAGCAATGGACCAATAAATGCGTCTCCATTTTTACTGTGAAAAGGATAGGATGATGCCTAACAGAAGGAACTTATCGTTGTAGATACTGAAGAAGGAAAACGGTGTTCTTAAAAGAGGAGACTAATTTATCATAGAAGGACAAGATCTACCAGAATAGAAATAAATGTGATACATCTTACACTTTAGGTGGTAATTAGCTGATATACCTCAATAATTACTTGTGTCACTTGCTATTAAATCTTGTGGCAAACGGCGGGCGGATGATTGATTACTGAAGAAAGTACTAGATAATACAACGGTTGTATTACAAACTTTTGCTCATCTTCCTCGAAATTATTGCTGAAACAGCTGAATGTAAATATATAGACATTTCTGCTACAAATTTTATGATGATAATTCGAAAGTTGGAGTCAAGAAATCTCTGCTTGTGCTATGTTAAATTCTTGTGGACTTATTTTGTATGGTGTGACAAATTTAGACGGCTTTACTTGCATTTCGTTTGGCATTAGAGATCATACGAATTCCGTGTTAAATATATGAGCCCTTTTTGCTCCTCTGACTGACAGGAGGAACAATAGTGGTGTAAATTATATCAGAATCTTATGTTAACGAATGGAATGTTTTTCCCCTAAAACTGATAGCTATATATCAAGAAAAAAAATCATACATTTAACTTTCAGCAGCCAACATTATTAATCTTAAAAGTAATTAGTAGTGTTTTTTGGTGAATCAAAAGATAAAATTGCAACAAATCCAAGCATATGAAACTCTTTAAAAATCTGGATGAGTGCCTAAGTGATCTTCAAGAACTCTTATAAATTATGATTCAGTGTTCAGTTATAAAATTAAAAAGGCAATGCGAATAATTGATACAGTCGACCTAATTCTAAACCATTCAAAAATTGAATGTTGATGAAACCAACAAAAATATTTTCAATTAGAAAAAGATTACTATAGCGCAAATAAAAACTATTTTTGTTCTTATGGGGCTACCACAGGCGGTCAGTCCTAAATGTTGCCTTATGAACTTCAAATAAGTTACCTTATGGTCCAAGTTCTAAGCCGTTTGATAAACAGCTCTATTTACCCCGAGGTGTAGATTGAAGAAGGAAAGGAATGCAAGGCAGAAAAAATCCTTTAAAAAAATGAAGTGAAAATAAAAAGGAAAAAATTTCATGGAAAAGGAAGAGAAAAAAAGAAATAGAAAGAAAAAAAAAGGAAAAGAGGGAAAAAAAGGTGGGTGTTCTAATTTGAGATTGTCGACGAATGAACTATAGATGAGCTATCTTGGATGTTGACGGAGTCGTCAAACTTCAAGGAGGAGCAAGAAGGAGGGAGTTGGATCATCAAAAGCATCTACTACACCTGAGAGAGAAAGAGAGAGAGAGAAAGAGAGAGAGAGAGGGTTAGAATAGAAGTAACAGGTTGCCTCGGCTCAGTCATTCTAATACTCAAGTTAATATTCAACGAGGGAGATGAGTGAGAAGATGAAAATTGTAGATGACTTGGATGTGTATGTTTTTAGTTACATGCACGTACCTTTGCTCATAGGAGTGGACTCCTTTTATATTACTGTTGAAGGAGTGAAATAGTACCTCTCCTTCGAGTTTTAATTGATAGGACGTTTAATAATGAAGATGTCACATTGTCATGTCAGAGGATTATGTTACCCACGTTTTTTATGTAGAAAACAGTGTGGCTCATGCTATGTTGACCAAGCTATTCCGCGTGCTATGATAACCCACATGCTAGGTCAATCTACATGCAATTATGCTAGAGGGTTTGACGTGTTAAGTGAAGAGGCGTTAGATCAATATAGCTATCTAACTGGGCAGGAGTATTGGTTTAGAAGAGCTGTGCCAACTAGGTAAGAGTGTCAAATTGGTGAAGTTGAGCCAATTGGGGAGTCGACCATCATCAGGAAGATTGGGGAGTCAACCTTCTTTGGGAAGACTGTGGAATCGGCCTTTGTTGGGAAGACTAGAGAGTCTCTTTTGTTGGGAAGACTCTTCAGGAGAGTCGACCTTTGTAGGGAAGACTCCTCGGGTGAGTCTACCTACCTTTGTGGGGAAGAATCCTGGGGAGAGTCAAGGAAGACTCCTTGGGAGAGTAGAGGATGACTCCTTAGGAGAGTTGCCTTTGTTGGGAAGACTCCTCGGCGAGTCCACCTTTGTATGGAAGACTCCTTGGGAGAGTGAGAAAGTCTCATCGGAGGAGTCACCTTTGCTAGGAAGACTCCTTGGGTGAGTTGTCTTTGTTGTGAAGACTCCTCAGGTGAGCTCACCTTTGTTGGAAAGACTACTCGGATGAGTTGAGGAAGACTCCTTGGGAGAGTTAAGGAAGACTACTTGGAAGAGGTCAATGACTCGGCTGGTCAACTTAGCTTAGCAATTGACATGCCTTGTGGAGTTTATGTTGACTAAGTTAAGGATCCACCACGTGGACCCTCCTTATTTACCTCGGAATCATAAGCATCCTCGTCGAGTCTAGTCAGCAATTGACATGCCTTGTGCCTTCATTTAGCACAATGAGCTTATCCCTAAAATCCTTAACGCTCTTAAAGGGTCCAACCTTGTTAAGTTGTTCCGATCTTAACGCACATTGAAGAGTCACGATTGCCTTATCATTTGCTTGAGCCTTCATCTTTTGTTCAATAGTCCATTTTGATGATTCAAGTACTTTTCCATCCTCGGTTGGTATTGTAAATCCCTCCGTGATTGAGAACCACATGTCAATTTCAGTTATGAGATAGTGATCCATGCGGCTCTTATAGTAAGTAAAGTTGTTGTCTTCATAGAATGGTGGTCGTGAAGTGTTGTGTCCCTCTTTCAACGATATCCTGTAGCTCTAAACTTGTGCTTCCTTGGAGGTGAATCCTCAAAAGCCAACCTCGCTCTGATACCACTTGTTAGGTCTGGTTGAGCTAGAGGGGGGGGGGGGGGGGGGGAGGAAGCACTCCGATTTCTTAATTAATTTGACTTTACGTAGTGGAAACTTGAAAGTAATGCTAACTCCTTGTATTTACTTGCTATCCACCTCCTTGAGGTGACTAATCTAAGGTTCAACACAATGGTCATACTTTGTACTATGAAACTTCTCCTTCTTGGATCAACACCAAAGGTGAAGAAACCTTACACAATCATCTACAACTCTCCCTCTCAACAGAATACCTCACAAGGAAGAATAAATTAAGAGATTAAGGTTTTTAGTACACCTACTTCTTCTTTAGTGGCTTAAGAGTGTAGTACTAGTGAGAGCTTGAGCACTTGAGATTGAACTTGAACTTAAGCTTGAGCACTTCAAAGCAATGGAGAACACTTGATCGCAATGGAACAATTGCATTCAAACAGGTGACTTCATATCTTCTTAAATCACAAAGAAAGAGTCATTTTTCTTGTCATTTTGTGAGTCTTAATAGATTAAGAAGTGATGTTAGTCGATTACCAGGTGTTAATCAATTAAAGTAGTCAATTTGGTGCGTATTTCATTTACATGACTCCTCCAAAACGCCTACCCTAAACGATTAAGATTAGGGTAATTGACTAGCTTAAGCGATTAGGAATTATTCTATTTTTGAATAGTGTCTCTTAATCGGCTGAGCCAATCGCTTAAGCTTCGAATAGAAGCATTCTATTTGAAGCAAAATGACATCGTAAGCGATTGATTCAATCACTTACGGTTTCCTAATCGATTACTATAATCAATTAGGAAACCTTCTGTTTCAAACAAAAGGTTTGTTAAGCGATTGACTCAATTGATTAACACCCTTTTAATTGATTAAGTGTTTCTCTTAATCAATTAACACACTTTGCTTTAGCATTATCAATTGTCTTGCTAAGAATCTTGTTCTCAACCTCCTTGGATTTCTTTTGCCTTACATCTAGTATTCCGACTAGCAAGAACTTCTCCCGTGCCAAAGATCTAGTCCCCTAACCTCTTTGGATGTCTCTTGTCTTGCATCCGATCTTTCGACCTACAAGGACTTCTCTTGCTAGGAATCTGATCCTCAACCTTTTTAGTCCTGCAAACTCAAACTCATATTAAATCCAATGTATTAGCTTAAACTTAAATAATTGTCAATCATCGGAATTTCTTCCTTAGGGCATGATTACACTAGCGGCGTGCTCCATACACATTTTAGAATCGTTTAAAATCAAAGTCATGCAGTGGAAAATCAAAGATAGAATAGGAAAAATATAAGGTGGTTTTACTTGATTCGCAGCTGCATGACTACTACTCCAAGGCCCATAGTTACTTTGATCATTTTCGATGGGAAATCACTATTAACCTTCTTGAAAGAGAAAAAAGTTTATTTCTTTTACAATGATAGAGTTTGGTAATAACCTTACCGACCCTTAGAACAAATCCAAACAAAAGAAGCGATTACAAAGTTGCAACTACAAAATGATACCAAATGCTAGGCTCATTTGAGCTTGTAGCGGCGTCGCGCCATTGTTGCGTCAGTGAAGCTTGAGTGCAGCATCATTTTGGAGTCTTAGAAGCGTAGATGAGCACTTTGATGTCTCTCTGCAGTAGGGTGTTAGAGTGACAGAGTTTTGGCATAGAATGGAAGCATAAAGGCGTAAAAAGGATGATCAGAAGCTGCTGTTTGAAGCTCCTTTTAAAGATGATTTTGGGCACTTGGACCAACCCTAGGCACACACAGCTCGACCTCATTCGATTTGACACTGTCACGAATTATCCATCTCCATGTGCATAGAACCCTTCCGCGCGCTTGGACTATTAACGTGGCATGAACAGGATGAAGCTCTATCCAGCTGTGAATTATCTTTCTCCGACCGTTTGTATTTCTTCTAGGCACCTGGTTACTAATGTATGCCGTCCAATCAGGAAGTGACACCTTACATGGACTTGAGGCTGGATTCCGAGTCATCGGGATACCTAGACCCAATTGGGGGCGCTTGAACCTCTGGTCGACTGGAACATCTCTCGGCGCCCTAAGTCTCTGATTTTGGCCATCGTTTAGTAATTGATCTATGCTTCACAGTGTTAGAACAAAAAAGTATTATTCTTTTGATTGACAACTTTCCAAGTTCTTTAATCATAACTTTAGGTCTTCCATGAGACCTTAGGTCAAGCCAATATCTACTGCTCTTATTCCGAGAGCGCGTCCTCACAACTCTGCTCGAGAGAGTTTAACTAGTGTCAAATCTTGGTCCGGTCCACCTGACCTATTTTAGAGTTTTACTTAGCTTGATATTGACCTTTGAGACTTTTCGCTAGACCTTCGGCACTCGATCCGTCTAGACTTTCTGTCTAGTATTCTCAACCCTTAAGGCTTCCGATGTCCTCGATTTGTCAAAACTTTTTGTCTAGTTCAATTGATTTGGACTTTTTTATCTGATCTTAATTAGGACTTTTTTGCAAGCTTGACAAGCTCATCAAATCTTAAAATGACTTAACTTTTAATCCTTTATCAGTATCAAAATCTAAATTCGATCCTATGATATTTCTTGCACCAATAAACTCCTCAAGAGTGTCAAGGAAGACTCGAGAGATTCGTCATTGTTAGGAAGACTCATCAGGAGAGTTGAGGAAAACTGCTCGAGAGATGTCAATAACTCGATTGGTCAAATTAGCTCAGCAATTGATACACAACGTGGAGTCTATATTGAGCCAATTAAGTGTAAACCCTTTTGGGGAAAAATATTAAATAGAAGCTTACAGTTGCTAGTGAAGTTGTCAGTGGCCATACGCAAGGTCAGTCGTGGTTGTGCGCGAGGCCGGCCACGGCTCCCGAAGCGACCATGCTAGGGCTAGCTGCCAACTATCGCATGAAGCCGCCTACGACCGCGCAAGGCGACGATGCACGGAACCACCTGCGGTCATGCAAGGTGATCACACAAGATGGCCAAGCACAAGGCGACCGCGCGCAGAGCGGCCCCAGCCACGAGCTACCTCTCACGGTCACGAGCGCCATTAAGAGAGATTTGACTAACATAGATAGAAATATATCCAAAAAATAATCTATTTTAAATCCGTTTGTCTAATATTTTATAAGTAGGTAAACAAAAAAGATAAATAATCTATTTTTTCACAAAATTAATTTAATTTTCTTAAATTTTTTTTCGTCCACCCAAGTTCACATAAAGCTTCAAACTATAAGCTAAACAAAATTAAGCACTACTTATTAAAGTCAAAGAAAAGATACATAATTTCCCCATTTTCTTCTTTTCTCTATTCTGATATGTATTTTATCGTGGCATCTTCTTCTTCATGGCGTTGAGTTGTAGCATTTGCATTAGTAGAGTTCACCGCCGGCATCTCCACCACATCAGTTGGAGCCTTCTCTTCGCCTTTCTCCGTCTTCCCAAACAAGTCATCAATCTCCTCCAGCGTCCTACCCCTCGTCTCCGGAAGACATGTGAAAAAGAAGACCCACGCGATCACCGTGACGCCGCCGTACAAGAAGAAACTCCCCCCGAGAGTGATGGCATTGTATAGCGATATGAATGTCATGGTGATAAGGCCACTGGTCAGTCGGTTTACCGCCACCGCGATGCTCGCCCCCTGTGCTCGCAACCGCAACGGCAGGATCTCCGACCCGTAAACCCACGCGATGGGCCCCATGCCGATGGAGAAGAACGCCACGTAGAAGAGAATCGCCATGATGCACAGCGTCACCGCTTCCTTCCGACCGTGGTCCACCAGCGTCAGCCCGAGGCCGAGCCCCAGCACAGAGACCACCATCCCGCCGGTGCTCGCGAGCAGCAACGGCCGCCGCCCCACCCGGTCCAGCAGGAAAGTCGCCACCAGGATGAAGAGCGTCTTGACGAACCCCACGGCCACCGTGGTGGCGAGCAACTTCTTCTCCTGGCGGATCCCCGCCTTCTCGAACACCCGCGGGCTGTAGAGCACCACCGAGTCGATCCCCGACGCCTGCTGGAAGAAGTGGATTCCTACCGCCGTCAGCATCGCCCGCCGCACCTTCGGCGTCGGTCGCAGCAGCAGGTCCTTCCACACTGACTTCTCCGTCCCCGGACCGCCGCTCGTCTTGCCGGCTCCTTTGGGGACGACGTAGTCATCGTCGTCGCAGTCGGCGGGGATGCCAGCGGCGGCCTTGATCTCCTGAAGGCGGAGCAGGGCCTCCTCGGGGCTGTCGGAGGTCCTCTCGAGGACGCGTCTGGCCTCGCGGAGGCGGCCGCGCATGACGAGCCAGCGGGGGGACTCGGGCATAGCGAGCACGCCGGCGGCGAGGAAAACAGAGGGAACAGCGCCGACGCCGAGCATGAAGCGCCACCCGAGGGAGGTTCTCAAGTTAGAGAAGGCGTAGTTGGAGACGTAGCCGAGGAGTATGCCGACGTTAATGAAGACCTCCGGAAGCGAGGTGAGGAAGCCACGGGAAGAGGCGGGGGACAGCTCGGCCGTGTAAACAGGGGCGATCATGAGGGCGTAGCCGACGCCAATGCCGGCCACGAACCGGCCCACCATGAGGAACGCGTAACCCGTGGCGAAGCCCATGAGGAGGGCGCCGGCGAAGAAGATGCCGGCAGCGAGCACGATGGTGTACCGGCGGCCGATCCAGTCGGAGGTGAATCCGGCGGCATAAGAACCCACAAGCGAGTAGACATTCAAGATACCCAGCAGAATCTGCATCTTGTTGTCGTCGAGGTTGAAATCCTTCTTTATAAATATCGCCGCGCCACTCATCACTCCAATATCTATGTTCATATTTTTTTTTTTGTTTTGGGCAAATCACAAAATTAAAAATCTATTAAAACGCTCATTAACCCAAAATAATAATTTTATTTATCTATCAACAGTGGAAGAATAATATATTACCGTAACCCAAAATGATCGAGGTCGTGGAGGCGAGCAAGGCACAGGCGATGGCGAAGCGCTTGTTCCGGTGATTAGCAGGCGCAGCCGGAGCCTCGGAAGCCATATTATTGTTGGCTTCTAATCGCTGCTCCGCCATTACTTTTAAGCTTTTTCTCTTTCTCTTTGATCTCTCAATTATCCAAAAGGCTTATTTATAAAGTTTGAGAAAATTGCATTTATGGCAAAACGAGATTATTATTTACTAATTTTAAAATAAAATAAAAAATAAATAAATAAAGTTAACAAATCACTCCTAAAATTTAATACCTTAAAATATTTTATTTTTCTGTCAAAATACTTCCACTTTTATAATGAAATGCATATAAATTACCAATCGAACTATTAGGGAATGTTTTGATTTTAAATATATTTACTGGACAGTATTTTTGGCATTAACAAAGCACTAAGTTTTGCTTAAAAGAAAGTTATTAGACATTTTTAGAATTACACACTAATTATGGGATTGCAATTAATTAATTCCATATAGAAATCCCACGTACGCCTTTATCTTCAATTGCATTCTGAAAGTGTAATCTCTTCTTTCTTTATATTAGGAATATTATCATCCTATCCCTTTCATAATTATTTGCATTCACCACCATATATTCTGATTTATTTTAAACCATTAACGAAGATTACGTCAATCTCCTTTAATTTAATTTAATTAAATTAATATATGTTAGGATAATCATCAGGGGAGTAAGCAAATAAGGACAAAAGGTAGCAAATCACAAATTGTTAGAATCCAGAGCCGCTGCTTTGTTAATTAATTAGAAAGCACGTGGGAGGAAATTCGTGTTCGATCCGTCTAGCTAAAATCTGTTTAAGAAATTAACACTACGTTTCATTAGGGGTAATATAATCAAATTTATAATGTCACAAACTTTGTAATATAATATAATATAATATAATATAATCTTATTATATTACAATATTACTGTATATAATATTTAATTATAAGGATGATTATATTATTTTATTTGATATCTAATATTTTTATAAGGAATATAATTCGTATTATTATAAAATGATAAAAATATTTTGTAATCTCTATCGAATGTCGCCATCGTACCTCTACCGGAGGTGGTGGTTGGCGGTTGTGGCCGATGACAGTGCTCGGAGGCGGTCGACCGGCGACCGACGATTGCCGGCCAATTGACTGGTGACGGGCGACGACAACGGCAGCGGAAGAGACCATCGATGATCCATTGATGTCGAAAATGAACTAGAGGTATATTTGACATTTAAATTTTAGTTAAATGACAACTTTATAATATAATCGGGTAGATTACATAATATTTACTTTGCAATCGATTACAAAATTCTATTACCTTTTATAATTCATATTATATTATATTACAATTTTAAAACGGTACAAAATAAAATAATCAATTTTTTAATGTAATCTTGATTATATTATAATATGAATTACATCCTATCAATCCTACCAAACCTAACCTAAAAAATTATATATGCACTACTAAATGAATTAGGTCTTTAATGTAAACAAGAATATAAATATAGAAAAAAATAATTAAAAATAAATTCTATATTAATTCATCCTCGATAAAAAAACAAGAAATTAAAAACCTTCAAAATTAAAAAAAAAAAATACTACAAATTTACACATCTATTACAAAATATTCAAGATTAATACATTTATAATAAATAAAATTAAATTTTAAAATATTCAAAATTAATACATCTATATAAAAAAATATTTTTTATTATTTGATAATTAAGATTTTCTATTTTAGTAATAAATAAAGAATAATTATAATCTATATTATTAGCCTATTCCCTTTATTTAGAATGTTTTTCTTTATATTTATTATTAAGTCAATCTATAAAAAGGAATCCAAAGTCTTATATTTTAATCATCTTTAAATTAATATAATTACTAATTTTACCTCTATATGTGAGAGCTTTTTGCCGTGGTTATTTTCTTCTTCACTTTATCTGCTTCATTTTTAGTTCCTAAGTGAATTGATGGTTCGATTGTGATGTCGTGCGGTACCAGAGCCGAAGTTTGATGGTTTGATTTTGACCCTAGTTATCCACAACTTATTTATAATTTGACATGTGATCTTTTACATCTCTTTATTGTGATTTCATTTCCTTTTTATCATCACACATATTATTGTCTCCCATGTATTTTTCGCACAGTTAGTTTTATCTTTATCTTCTATATTTTTATTTTACCATCATTATTAATTTTCAATTATCATATATTTTGAAATTCTATAACATCCTTCCAAAAATATAGATCCATTATATTAACAATTTTTTTAATATCGATTTTATAAATATGGAAAGAAGTATATACACACCGACAATGATGGAATTCTAAAAACTTTCATTATGAATGACATGTCAAAAAAAAAGAGCTCCCTTCCATATTGGAATTAAACTTATTTTATAATTTAAGAATAGTTTTTTTTAAAAAAAATAAAATCAATAAAACATAAGCTCATTATGGATGACATGTAAAATAAAACGAGCTCCCTCCTATATTGAAATTAAACTTATTTTATAATTTAAGAACAACTTTTTTTGAAAAAAATAAAATTAATAAAACATAAAAAATAATTCAACTGCTAATTATTATTATTATTATTATTTTTTAAAAAATTTATCTATAAATACACATTCGATGGTTCATTTTTTTATTTATCCTAACATTTTTATGTCTTCTTTTTTATTCCTTTCATTCTATATTTTTATTTTTATTTGAGATAAATAAAAAAATTATATATTTCTTTTATAAATCTTTTGAATTATTGAATGGAGAAGAAAATATATTTTTCTAAAATGCTCACATTCATCCTAATATCCAATATTCTCAATTTTTTTCTCATACATAATATCCTCCAAATTTTAAAAAATATTTCATACATTTAAAAAAAATTCGATGAATCTGAGTAACGCTGCCCCAACTCTCTTTTGCATATCCATGATAGGCAAAAATCATAAGTGTACGACTATCATCAAGTAATAAAAATATTGATTCCATAGGGAGGGACTGTTCGCGAAACAAATTATCTATCAAGTCACAAATTGCAAGAGTTAAAAAATAAAAAAATTGAGTAAGAGCACACAAGAAGTCAAGGAAGAAATATTAATTTAGGGGAAACAATTCTAGGAATTTGGCTTCACCACGATGACAATTGACACCTTAAGTATTATTTACTTTTCTATCTCAATGTTTGTTCGCATGCAGGTAGACTATCTTGAAATCCTAAAATAGACTTTTAAAATTATACCAGCATGTTTACCTAAACTCGAGATCTACTTTCAAGGTGACCTTGTAGAGTGATCGCTTTCTAATGTCAGTAATACATCAGACTACTCTATCATCCTAGAATCTAGAGTAGTAATCCATGAAGATAGAGTTACTATCGAAATACAATGAAAAAAGCATCCTATTACTCAAAACATAGAGAGAAGAGAAAATGAAACTTAGTCGTAATGGTTGCCGATGTCTTTGAGAGAATTCTAAGCTCCTAGGGTGGACGGAAACTTTGACAATTCCTTGGAACGATGCTTCTAGGGCTCCCTGTCATAGGGAATACCCTCCTCTCTCTATCAAAATCCTTCTAGTAATTTGTATAGCCCTTCAAAATGATAAAAATGATTAGACATTGCCTCAGGGAATCGCCGTCACGCCATGGCCATACTAGGAGGCATGGTTGAGCCATGTCACTTAGTTACTTAAATCGGGGTCAAACACGGCCATGCCAGCGGGCACAGCCAAACCATGTCCGATGTTGTGAAGAGGTGCACAGTCGTGCCAGGGGGCATTGATAGACGTTGTAAAACCTTATGCCGCATGGATTCTAAAGCCAAATAAGAATTCAAGTAGGAAATACAACAATAAGAGACAAATTGACAGATCTTATTTCTACGAATCATGGAATAACAACATAATGTAAACCATAATGAGAAGGAGCTTGAATGTATTGCCATAGCCTTGTCCTATAGCATCGTCATAGTATCCAACGCCCATGAGGAAGAAGAAGAAGTGAAAGCAAACAAGGGGAGCTCTTCCAAGGGAATTAGGGATGATGGTGTTGCAATGGGAATCCCTTTGTCAAGATATATAATCCATCAGGGACCTCTCCTTTATATAATATATCGATCTGTTATAAGACAATAGATGACAATAGATTGGGTTAAAGGATTCTATACATCAAATCTACATCCAATAACCCAAAATCAAAGAACTCAAGTTTGGTCACTTAAATGGGTTTAGTTCATATTCATATGTACAACTTACAAATAAGTCCACTTAAAGGAAATATCTACTAGGCAAGTCCAGGGCGTGTTGGATGTTGCAATGAAGGGCACAGTCAGGCCATGTCACAAGCTATGGAGAACAATACGGTTGTGCTTAGGGGCATGACTCGGGCGTGTTAATTCCTATTACGGTTTGATGGGGCACAACCATCCCTGGGGGCATGACCAGCTTGTGTCAAGGTCAGACAACCTCATTTTTGTTCAGTTCTTCGTCTAACTTCGGCTAGAGGAATACACTCATGTCATGGGGCATGATCGGAGCATGTTCCTTGTTTTAAATCCATGTTCCAAAGCTTTTAAACTCCAATTTCGCTCCAATTTCACATCCTATCAATAGAAAAGCACAAAGAGCATATTTTCGAATAAAAAGAGTAAAAACACTAAAAAGAAGATGTGAGTATACAAAATATGCTCATGAGATGACATAGAATGTGTGCAAAATACTACTAAAAATTATGCATGAAATACACATATCAAATACCTCTACACTTCAACTTTTGCTTGTTCTTAAGCAAAACTTGCAATCTAGATCTATGTGTGTAAATAATATATCATAATCTCTAATAAATAAATCTAGTTCTATCATGTAGTTTCACTAATGAACAAAATCAACCAAATTATCTTAATCTGGCTTAATCGAAAGTTCTCCATACTCAGTGTAAAAAGTGTCTCAACTCTTTCTAGTTTTCAACCTTCAATCCTAGTCAAGTCATTATCTAACCGTGTTCCTAATACTTTCGATGATAGGTATTGGTGTAGGGAGTACTAGATAATAACAATCAACCTTTAGGGTTTTGATGTTTGATAATATAATAAGATATGATCAAGTTGATTAATGATTGATCCAAATAGGACTTGATGTTTGGAAGTGAGTAAAGTATAGTTAGGTCAAAGTTGATCAAATGACTAGTAAGGAGAAGTCTAGCTAGGACCAAATGACTAGCAGAGGAAGTCTTGAAGGTTAGACAAGGAAAAGTCATAGTGAGTGGAGCTAGACCCTAGTGAGTAAAGTCAGCAAGTGAAAGTCCCGGTGAGTGAAGCTAGGTCCTGGTGAGTGAAGCTAGGCTCTGGTAAGTGAACCTAGAAGATGAAAGTCCTAGTTAGTGAAGCTAGGTCCTAGTGAGTGAAGCTAGATGGTAAAAATCCTAGTAAGCGAAACAGGTGGTGGAAGTCCTAATGAGTGAAATTAGATAGTAAATATTCTAAGAAGTAAGCCTTAGGTGGTAAAGTCTTGGATACAGTCCAAGCATGAAGCCTAGTAGGTCGGGTAGACTTATGGGAGTGCAGCTTGATCTTAAGGGATTGACCCTTAGGTAGTTGATTTGGAGGAGGAACCTTCAAATAAAAGGTAAGTCCAGTAGGTTAAGTAGACTTATAGGAATACGACTTGATCCTAAGGGATTCGCCAATGGTAAGTCTAGTAGATCAGGTAGACTTATAAGATTAAGACTTAGCTTACTTGTTTATTGTTGTGTGGTTATTTTATAGGAACCTGGAGTTGGAAGCAAAACAGAGAGAAGGAAAATACAAATAGATGAACCGACCTTGACTCAGGTCAAACTGGACTCAAACAGGTTTAGTAGACCGAACTAGTGGTTCGGTAGACCGACTGGGTTCAGTCTAGATTACTAAGTTATCATGTCACGCCTCGAAGGTATGCCTGTCCGACAAAAGGACATCATCTCCACCTTATGACAACATATGAAACTTTGATACATTGCCACAAGGCTGTGCAAGTATAATAACTATAACCCACATGATTGGAAACAAACACAACATAAGACATATGATAACTACATAAACCATAAAATGATAGACTGTGTGCTGGTATGGCTTACCACAACAAATATCACAACCAAATAAAAATACACCATAATACTAAAATCCACGAACAAAACCAAGTGCAAATACAAAGCAACAAGACATAACGTGGAAAACACGATCTAGAGTGTGATGTGGGCAGCCAAGATCTCTGAGCAACATGACACATCCTCTACTTGCTAACTTGGAAATAAAAAGGAAAGCAAGGGTAGTGAGCACAAAATACTCAGTGGATATAAGATATATAGTGCATGATCAATATAGTGTAAGGAGATCAAAAGAAGCAGTGTCATGTAAAATACCTACTATAAAAGTAAGAGCACCTCATCTGCTAACCAAAAGCATAACCAATAACATAACACTCACTAAACTGCTTAAACAGGTATAGCCAATAACTCGAGAGTACATGAATAATACATCTAAACCTGTACGAACAAATACATGATTCATATATAATAAGCATATAACAAGTCCTAACTAGCACAATAACATGCTATCGGGAATAAGTCTCAAAGGTAGTCAGAGTATACAAATAGTCACTATCTACGAGAGAGTGCTCTATCACGGATGTGTTAGGATGTATACTAAAAGCCTAGCTTTTGGTATAAACATTTATCTAGAAATAATAATCACATTGGTCAAATGTCTACATTTATGATAAATGTAGTTGTTCAGTTAATTTATATTGTAGATAACATGGTGTGTGGTGTCACACACAGAAGATCATGTTATCAGTACCTTATAAATTATAAACAGTAGCTCACGACCAAGATGGAAAGGAATAAATCATTGGAAGGTCGTAGTGTAATTAGGTATTAGTTTATCTTAACTATATAATTACACTAGTACATTTAGAGTGTATTGAGTAGGACCATTAGAGGTCGTTTCTTTTATACTGACTTTATAAAGGAACAAAGACCTCAGTTATTATGGAAGTGTGTACTCTTAATCCTAATATAATAACAAGCAC
Source organism: Zingiber officinale (assembly GCF_018446385.1). Lineage (NCBI taxonomy): Eukaryota > Viridiplantae > Streptophyta > Magnoliopsida > Zingiberales > Zingiberaceae > Zingiber > Zingiber officinale. The sequence goes on along the minus strand of NC_056005.1, from coordinate 38,339,528 downwards.
ATCTATTTGATATTTATTTCTTTAATTTATCAATGGGTGAGATTTAGTTCGATAAATCAATAAGTCCGATAAGTTGGGAAATGACATCACTTATAGTGTGTGTTGTTGATTATAGAAAGAAACTGTGTCCTAGTAATCTAGGTTGAGAATGCCCCCAAGAGGAGCTCATAAGGATTGTCATGTTAAACCCTGCAGGTGGACTTAGTCCGACATGACGATAAGGTTGAGTGGTACTACTCTTGAACTAAGATATTAATTAAATGAGTTGTCAGTAACTCACTTAATTAGTGGACATTCGACATCTTAAACACAGGGAGACTAACACACTCATAATAAGAAGGAGCCCAAAATGTAATTTGGGATTGGTGCGGTAGTTCAATAATAGTTCTCTAGTGGAATGAATTATTATTGATAAAATTAAGTTGTGTGTTCAGGGCGAACACGGGAAGCTTAATTTTATCGGGAGACCAAAACCAATTCCTCCTCTTGGTCCCTATTGTAGCCTCTTGTATATAGAGATTTATACCCACCACATACCCACCTTCTTACCCATCCAATGGGGCCGGCCAAGCTAGCTTGGAACCCAAGCTAGGGCCGGTCAAGACCAAGTGGATGAGCCAAGTTGGTGGCCGGCCAAAGCTTGAGTCCCAAGCTTAGGTGGCCGACCACTAAAATATTAAAAAGGATTTTTATTAAAATTATTTTTTATGTGGATATCATGGTTTTAAAGAGAGTTTAAAAATAAAAAATTTCCTTTTATAACTTTCTACAAAAGATTAAGAGAAGAGATTAATCTCTTTCCTTATTTGTAGATTAAAAGGATGGTTTTAATTTTTGGTAAAAACTTTCCTACATGTTTAAAAGAGAGTTTAAAATTTGAAATATTTCCTTATTTGTTGATTAAAAGGTGAATTTTAAATTTTAAGAAAACTTTCCTTTTTAACCATGTTCATGATTTAAAAGAGAGTTTAAAAATTAAATATTCTCTTTTATAAGTTTCTACAAGAGATTAAGAAAAGATTTGATATCTTTCCTTATTTGTAGATTAAAAGAGATTTTAATTTTTAGAGATAACTTTCTTTTTATCCACATGTTTAAAAGAAAGATTTTAATTTATAAAATTTTCTTTTTATTAACCAATCATGAAGGGATTAAAATTATTGGAGAAATTTTTATAAATTTTCGGAAACAAATTAGGAAGTTTTAATTCTTGTTTTAATTAAAACTTTCCTTGATTTGGGGCTTGAGGTGGCCGACCATTGTTATTAAGAAAAGAAAATTATTTTTAATTAAATAATTTTTCTTTTTCATGGAAAAAGAATTAAGGAAGTTTTTTTATTAAATTTCCTTATTTGTCATGACCAAGGATTATAAAAGAGGGGGTAGAAGTGCCTTCATAGCTAACATCTCTATTCTATTTTTCCTCTCTTTTCTCCTTGGGTGTGGCCGGCCCCTTCCTTTTCCTCTCCTCTCCTTTGTGTGGCCGAAACCTTCTCTTGGTGGAGATAGCTTTGGTGGTCGGATCTAAGAAGGAGAAGAAGGAGAGAAAAGAAGTCTCTTTTCTAGCATCCCTTGGAGCATTGGTGGTGGTTGAATCTCTTCATCCTTGGAGGTGCTCTTGTTGTGGCCGAACCTTGCAAGGAGGAGAAGAAGGTGCTTTGGTGGTTTCTCATCTTGGAAGATCGTTGCCCACACAACGTCCGAGGTTAGAAGAGGAATACGGTAGAAGACCTAGAGGTTTTTGCTTGCAAAAGAAAAGATATACTAGTATTTAATTTCCGCATCATACTAGTTTTATTTCTTTGTAAAATACCAAATACAAGAGGCATGTGATTCTAGATTTCGAATTAGTTTTCGATGTTGTGTTCTTTGTTTTCTTTTCGAACTTGTGCTTCGATTATTCTTTTTGGTTAACCTAGAGTTATTTAAGGAAATTAAATATTAACTTTCCTTAAAAGGCTTTGACTAGGCGGTGGTGGTTGTTCCCATATCCAAGAAGGCCATGTGCCTCGCCATGCAGTCCTGGAAGCCAAATTTGGAAATTAATATTTAATTAACTTTGTGACCTAGGTGTTTTGGATCGAACGTGTTAAGTTCCGCAGGAGATCCAAGTCTAAACCTAAAAGAACATATAAGTTAAACTTGGGATCAAACGTGTTAAGTTCCGCAGGCGATCCAAGTTTAATTTAAAAGAACACATGGTAGCTAGGAAAGGTTCAGACCTTTGTACAAAATTTTTGTATAGTGGAACTATTAGGTTTTCCGAGTAGCAACCAACAATTGGTATCAGAGCTAGGGTTTTGCCTCTGTGTATTTGGTATTAGTTTAATTATGCACATGTCATACATAATTTAGGCAGGATAATAGTAGGATGTGCTAACTTTGTGGATGCAGGATCCAACTATTATGGCTTATAGATATTGTGTGTGTGATTGGACCCTTGGACAAGTCAAGGGTATTTTATTGTGTGTGCATGATTGTATTATAAAATACAGCAGGAGCTGTATTTAGTTTTATTAGGATTTTATTTTTTGATCTAGTTACATGTACATTCCTTTTATGGAATATAGGATCGATGGATGTAAATTTTATTTTATGTTAGATCTAGTTTACATGTATATTCCTTCGAGGAATATAGGATCGAAAAATGTAAAATTATATTTATGTCTCGGATCGAATCTTGTAAGGCGTGGAACCTTTTGAGGACCAGAGTCGCAGTGGAACAAGGAGCAAGATGGATGCGACAACTAGACCCAGTGGCGGTGGCCAAAGATGGCAGCAGCTAGGGTTGGCGACACACGGAGGACAGCAATAGATAAAAGTCATAATAGTTGAAAATTATTTTTTCTATTTATTTCTTTTTATGCTGTGCTGTGTGTGCTTGTTAGTATGCATGTTAAGTAGGCTAGCATAGTCAAAATTCCTCACTTTAAATAACTAAGTGGGAGAGGGATTTATTTTTTAAATAAATTCCACGGTCTCCATTACTGGTTTATAAGTGATGCAACAAGCTTGCGCGTTGGCTCTGAGTGCCTTCCTCCATATCGGATGAGCTTGTTTGCGGATCACTAGATTAAACTTCCATTTTGGATGACTATAGAAAGTTAATTAAGAGCATGTAATCTTCCCCATCGGAAGGGGCACAAAACTTATTAATGGACTTAGAGTTACGTAATGGTATACACTTAGGCACGTCTAATAGTATCCTCCCCATCGGAGTCACTGCTATTATTTGTGTGACCGAAGAAAACCAACTATTAATTTGTCAAATAAATAGGTTGACAAGATAATAAAATTAAAAACTCCTCTTACAAATGTTTGATTTTGTATACATCCACACTATCGTGGCATACAAAATTCACGGTGTTTGAGGTAATTTTATTTTGTCATAAAGATTTATTGACAAGATAATTAATGGGTAAAACCCTCCTCTTACAAATGTTTAAATTTTGTATACGTCCACATTATCGTGGCATGCAAAATTCACGGTATATGAGGTGTTGGTGAATTTAAATAATATTGTTTGAGGAATCAATGTTATTTTAAATTCAAAAGTTTTGACTAAATATTTGATCAAAGATAGATCAACTATTAATTTTATTCGTCATAAAGTAAAGTTGACGAGATAATAAAATTAATGGATAAAATCTCTTCTTTGATTTTGTATACGTCCACACTATCGTAGCATACAAAATTCATCGGGATTTTAAGGAATTGATCTTGATCAAAAAATTTTTGTGATTCTTAGGATTTAAAATGTTTGTCAATTCCCTAGATGTTATACTATAGAAAAGACTTAGTAGTCCCAATTGTAATAATTGGAAATAGGACTTGGACATTAAGGAAGACTGTCTTCTTAGAATTAAGAACAATATAGGTGTATTTAATTCATCAGTTGAAACATATTTAATGGTGTTATCTACCAGAACCTGGAGTGTAGATACAGATGCCGTTAATCATGTCCGCAATTCTTTGCAGGGTTCCAGGAAACCCGACAACTAAATGAAAATAAAAACACTGTCCACATGGGCACTACTGTAAAAGTGGCAGCTGTTGCAGTGAGAGATGTTTATCCTTTGATAAGAATAAAATATGGATTTTAAGTAATTGTCTTTACGTACCAAGTCTAGAAAGAACTAGTTTTCAGTTTCTAAAAGAACTTGATATTCTGCCTCTTTTAATAACAAAGTTGTTATTAAGAAAAAGAGGGAAGTTATCTGTTCTGGTACGTTGGTTGACAATTTATAAATCCAATAACTCCCACGATGCAACAAATGGAAATTAGTAACACATCTTCTAACTTTAAGAGAAAGCAACCTTCGGAAATAAACCAATTATATCTTTGGTATCTAAGGGTAGGTTATATTAACTTGAATAGGATTTATTGGTAGCTGATGAACTTTTGGGTTCATTAGTAGTGGAAATCTTTTCAACCTGCGAGTCTTACTTGGAAGGAAAAATAACCAAGAAGCTTTTAAGTCTAAGGGGTATGGAGCCAAAGATATGTTGAAATTGGTTCATTCTGATTTGTGTGATCCTATGACTATCCAGACAAGGGGTAGTATCGAATATTTCATCTATTTTATAGACAACTATTCAAGATACAAATACATTTACTTGATGTGCCACAAGACTAAGCGTTTTGATTAGTTCAAAGAGTACAAGGCTGATGCGGAGAAACGTTAAAGTAAAAGTATCAAGTCACTATGGCAAGATTGTAGTGGCAAGTACCTCTTGGGACAATTTAGGAGTCACTTTTCAAAAGTAGGGATTCAATCCCAACTAACTGCACCTGGTACACCCGAATAGAATGGTGTAGTGGAAAGAAGGTATATGATTCTTATGGTAATAATTAGATGAGTTATTCAGAAAATTACCAAATTTGTTTAAGGATATACTCTGAAAATGGAAGTGAACAAAGTACCTTCCAAAGTCATAACTCTCTACTCATATAGAATTGCTGAATAGGCGTAAGCCTATTTTGAAGCATATTCAGATTCGGGTAGTCCAGCACATATGCTGAAAAGAGACAATGATAAGTTGGATAGGAATTCACTTGTTTGTGGGTTATCCTAGAGAAACGAAAGTAGGTTTATAGTCTTAAAAATCAGAAGGTCATTGTTAGCATCAATAACTGATTTTTAGAGGACTATATAATCAACCACAAACCCATAAGTAAATTTGTTCTTAATAAAGGACACGTCTAATCTAGTACCAACTGTATAAGATGAAATATCACAAGAAACTGCAACACGTATCACAATTGATACACAATTATAGACAGTGCCTAATCGTAGTGGGAGGGTTGTCAAATAACCTAAAAGATTCATGTTTTGGGAGAGCCTTTTGGACTTGATCCCAAATAAACATAAGCCTGATCCCGGATATATGATGAAGCACTCCAAGATAAAGATGCAGCATCTTGGCAAAGAGTAATGAATAACAAAATTAGATATATGTATTCTAATAAAATCTGGAAGCTTGTAGAACCACCAGATGGTGTAAAAGCCATTGGGTGTAAATAGGTCTACAATAGGAAAAGATGGATAGACAGGAAGGTGGAAACTTTCAAAGCAAGGCTTGATGAAAAAGGAAACTTTTTCACTGGTAGTCATGCTTAAATCTATCTGGATTCTTTTATCTATTTGGCAAGTGGATGTCAAGACAACATTCCTTAATGGAAGTCTTGAAGAAAGCATCCATATAAAGCAACCAGAAGAGTTCATTGCAAAGGGCAAAGAGCATCTTGTGTGCAAGCTCAATTAGTCTATGGACTGAGGCAAAGCTTCAAGGTCTTGGAAAATCCGGTTTATCAAAGTAATCCAGACCTATGGATTTATTTAGTAACCGGATATGTCTTGTGTATACAAAAAAGTGTGATGGAAACGTGGTGGTATTTCTTGTACTATACGTAGATAACATTTTTGGTAGTTGGAAACAATATCAAAGTGTTGTCAGAAGTAAAGGTATGGTTGTCCAAACAATTCGATATGAAGGACTTGGGAGAATGTATATATTCTTGGGATCAAAGTAATAATGGATCGCAAGAAAAGAATATTTTACTTATCACAAACTTCATATATCGAAAAAAAAATCCTTGCTCGTTTTAAGCATGCAAATCTCCAAGAAATGTTTCTTACCTTTTTAGTATATCTAAAGAGATGTCTCCGTAGACATCAAAGGAGATAAAGGAAATGAAGGCAATTCTTTATACTTCGGCTGTCGGAAGCCTAATGTATGCTATGCACGAGATCAGAAATCTGTTTTGCCAAGGGCATTGTTAGCAGATATCAAAGGAACCCTTGACAAGGACATTGGACTGCAGTAAAGCATATATTGAAGTACCTTAGAGGCACTAGAAATTATATGCTAGCTTACAAGGCAGTTGATTTGGTCCCTGTGGGTTGCACGGATTTTGACTTCCAATCAGATAGGGACAATAGTAAGTCAACCTCGGGGTTTTGTGTTTACTTTAGGAGGTAAAGTCATAACTATGGAAGAGTGATAAGCATAGGTGTTTTTCTGGACTCTACCATAGAAGCTGAGTATATGGCAAGCTTCTGAGGTAGCCATAAAAGCTGAATGACTCAATAACTTCAAGATAGACTTAGATATGATTTCTGGTTTGTCCAAAGATTATTATAATTTATTGTAATAATAGTGGTGCAGTAGCAAACTCTAAGAAACCATGAGTCTATAAGGCAAGTAAACACAATAGAGCGCAAGTACCATCCAATACGAGAAATCGTATAAATGAGGAGAAGTTGTTGCTACCTAGATTGCATCAGATGATGACCTATAGATCTTTTCACTAAGACCCTTAAGGCAAAAGCTTTTGATGGGCATGTTGAAGGGTTGGGAATCAGATGTATGGCAGCAGATGTGGCAGCTTAGTCTTTTAGTATAAGTGGGAGATTGTTAGGATGTATACTAAAACCCTATCTTTTGGTATAAACATTTATCTAGAAATAAGAATCACATTGGTCAAATGTCTACATTTATGATAAATGTAATTGTTCAATTAATTTATATTGTAGATAACATGGTGTGTGGTGTCACACACAGAAGATCATGTTATCAGTACCTTATAAATTATAAATAGTAGCTCACGACCAAGATGGAAAGGAACAAACCATTGGAAGGTCGTAGTGTAATTAGATATTAGTTTATCTTAACTATATAATTACACTAGTACACTTAGAGTGTATTGAGTAGGACCATTAGAGGTCGTTTCTTTTATACTGACTTTTTAAAGGAACAAAGATCTCTTAATCCTAATATATTAACAAACACATATATTTGATATTTATTTCTTTAATTTATCAATGAGTGAGATTTAGTTCGATAAATCAATAAGCCCGATAAGTTGGGAAATGATATCACTTATAGTGTGTGTTGTTGATTATAGAAGGAAACTGTGTCCTAGTAATCTAGGTTGAGAATGTCCCCAAGAGGAGCTCATAAGGATTGTCATGTTAAACCCTGCAGGTGGACTTAGTCTGACATGACGATAAGATTGAGTGGTACTACTCTTGGACTAAGATATTAATTAAATGAGTTGTCAGTAACTCACTTAATTAGTGGACATTCGACATCTTAAACACAGGGAGACTAACACACTCATAATAAGAAGGAGCCCAAAATGTAATTTGGGATTGGTGCGGTAGTTTAATAATAGTTCTCTAGTGGAATGAATTATTATTGATAAAATTAAGTTGTGTGTTCGGGGCGAACACGGGATGCTTAATTTTATCGGGAGACCAAAACCAATTCCTCCTCTCGGTCCCTATTGTAGCCTCTTGTATATAGAGATTTATACCACCACATACCCACCTTCTTACCCATCCAATGGGGCCGGCCAAGCTAGCTTGGAACCCAAGCTAGGGCCGGCTAAGACCAAGTGGATGAGCCAAGTTGGTGGCCGGCCAAATCTTGGGTCCCAAGCTTAGGTGGCCGACCACTAAAATATTAAAAAAGATTTTTATTAAAATTATTTTTTATGTGGATATCATGATTTTAAAAGAGAGTTTAAAAATAAAAAATTTCCTTTTATAGCTTTCTACAAAAGATTAAGAGAAGAGATCAATCTCTTTCCTTATTTGTAGATTAAAAGGATGGTTTTAATTTTTGGTAAAAACTTTCCTACATGTTTAAAAGAGAGTTTAAAATTTGAAATCTTTCTTTATTTGTTGATTAAAAGGTGGATTTTAAATTTTAAGAAAACTTTCCTTTTTAACCATGTTCATGATTTAAAAGAGAGTTTAAAAATTAAATATTCTCTTTTATAAGTTTCTACAAGAGATTAAGAAAAGATTTGATATCTTTCCTTATTTGTAGATTAAAAGAGATTTTAATTTTTAGAGATAACTTTCTTTTTATCCACATGTTTAAAAGAAAGATTTTAATTTATAAAATTTTCTTTTTATTAACCAATCATGAAGGGATTAAAATTATTGGAGAAATTTTTATAAATTTTCGAAAATAAATTAGGAAGTTTTAATTCTTGTTTTAATTAAAACTTTCCTTGATTTGGGGCTTGAGGTGACCGACCATTGTTATTAAGAAAAGAAAATTATTTTTAATTAAATAATTTTTCTTTTTCATGGTAAAAGAATTAAGGAAGTTTTTTATTAAATTTCCTTATTTGTCAAGACCAAGGATTATAAAAGAGGGGGTAGAGGTGCCTTCATAGCTAACATCTCTATTCTATTTTCCCTCTCTTTTCTCCTTGGGTGTGGCCGGCCCCTTCCTTTTCCTCTCCTCTCCTTTGTGTGGCCGAAACCTTCTCTTGGTGGAGATAGCTTTGGTGGCCGGATCTAAGAAGGAGAAGAAGGAGAGAAAAGAAGCCTCTTTTCTAGCATCCCTTGGAGCATTGGTGGTGGTTGATCTCTTCATCCTTGGAGGTGCTCTTGTTGTGGCCGAACCTTGCAAGGAGGAGAAGAAGGTGCTTTGGTGGTTTCTCATCTCGGAAGATCGTTGCCCACACAACGTCCGAGGTTAGAAGAGGAATACGGTAGAAGACCTAGAGGTTTTTGGTTGCAAAAGAAAAGGTATACTAGTATTTAATTTTAGCATCATACTAGTTTTATTTCTTTGTAAAATACCAAATACAAGAGTCATGTGATTCTAGATTTCGAATTAGTTTTCGATGTTATGTTCTTTGTTTTCTTTTCGAACTTGTGCTTCAATTATTCTTTTTGGTTAACCTAGAGTTATTTAAGGAAATTAAATATTAACTTTCCTTAAAAGGCTTTGACTAGGCGGTGATGGTTGTTCCCATATCCAAGAAGGCCATGTGCCTCGCCATGCAGTCCTGGAAGCCAAATTTGAAAATTAATATTTAATTAACTTTGTGACCTAGGTGATTTGGATCGAACGTGTTAAGTTCCGTAGGAGATCCAAGTCTAAACCTAAAAGAACATATAAGTTAAACTTGGGATCAAACGCGTTAAGTTCCGCAGACGATCCAAGTTTAATTTAAAAGAACACATGGTAACTAGGAAAGGTTCAGACCTTTGTACAAAATTTTTGTACAGTGAAACCATTAGGTTTTCCGAGTAGCAACCAACAGGATGACCTCGTGGATGGACTAGATGAAATAACTATCTAGCTCCTTAGTTACTGACTGCAGAAGAACACTCTATAACGGATGGTTCCGTGGGTAGTCAGGGTATGTTAATAGTCACTGTCTGCAGGAGAACACTCTACCACGGATGGTCCCATGGGTAGATAAATTATATACGTGCCTATCTAGTAATGAATTTGGCGAACATGCTACCACAGATGGTCACGTGGCTAGTCATATGCATTATAATTGTTGATGATGTTGATACAGTCTGACCTGGCTGTTGTTTTGATGTTGACACTGATTTAAGTTTGTATTAGATATTAATTAGACTCAGACTTATTAATGATCAAGGTTGATCATATGGAGAGGAAAAGTCCGAGTACGGAGACTTGGCACGCAAAGTCGAAGAGGGCTCCGTAGCTCGGTCTCTGGACCGGACGTGGAAGTCAGAGAGGGCTCGGCAGCTCGTTCTCTGGACTAGGTCAGAGAGGGCTTGGTAGCTCGTTCTCTGGACCGGACGGAGTCGGAGAGGGCTCGGCAGCTCGTTCTCCAGACTAGGTCAGAGAGGGCTCAGCGGACTGCCTCCTGACTAGGTCAGAGAGGGCTCGGTAGTTCGGTCTCTGGACCGGACGTGGAAGTCGGAGAGGGCTCAGCAGCTCGTTCTCCAGACTAGGTCAGAGAGGGCTCTGTAGCTCGGTCTCTGGACCGGACGTGGAAGTCGGAGAGGGCTCGGCAGCTCGTTCTCTGGACTAGGTCAGAGAGGGCTTAGTAGCTCGTTCTCTGGACCAGGAAGACGTTAGGGTTTAGGGCTGGGAAGCTCTAAAACTAACACAGAGACATTGGATCGGTCTGTTGATCGATCCAGTGATACTTTGGTTGACTGGATCGGTCGACAGACCGATCCAGTGATACTTAAGTGATTTGATCGGTCTCGTGACCGATCAGTAACCACACAGAGGCGATCTGTGGATTATCTGATCGGTCTCGTGACCGATCAGTAACCACACAGAAGCATTCTATGGGATGCTATAAAACTATTGCACATTTATCAACTTTGCTTAAGAAATCAAAAACTGAAATCAAATCATTAAAAGAAGAAGTAGAACACTTGAAGACTCTTAGGGAAGATGAGGTTGATGACCTTCATCAAGAGCTTCTTGAGGATGAAAACAAAGCCTTAAAGAGTGAAGTTGAGAAACTCAAGAAAATGCTTGAGAAATTCTCAACTAGCTCTAAGACCTTAGATATGATTCTAAATGCCCAAAGGGCGGTCTACAATAAGGCTGGATTAGGATATCAACCTAAGGAGTCTAGTTTCATTTCCTTAGTGTCTAGAACCCAATTTCATAGATCACATGCTTCTAGGGTTCATGAAACTAGGAAGGGTGTGACCAAGGCATGGGTTCCTAGGTCTTTCATTGTAGATGCATTAGGTCCCAAGATTTGGGTACCTGAAACATCTATCTTTCGTGTCTTGTAGGCATTTGTCAAGGGGGAGCATCTAGCAACTTGGTTTGTTGATAGTGGATGCTCCAAGCACATGACCGGGGACAAGTCACTCTTTACTACCCTTCAAAACAAAAATAGAGGTAATGTGTCCTTTGGTAATAATGGTAGCCTTAAGGTTATAGGAGTTGGAGATATTCAAATATCCGAATGTCTCCAAATCAAAAATGTCCTTCTAGTCAAGGGGTGACTTTTAATCTCCTAAGTGTCAGCCAATTGTGTGATACGGGTTACACAATTGAGTTTCATTCAAGTCAATGTCTGGTCAAACACATTAACACACTTGACACGGTACTAGTAGGCACAAGGGTTGATAATATTTACCGAGTATCTTTTAAAAGTGCTACTAATGCCTCTGCTAAGTGTTTCATGTCAAAAGAAGAAGAATCATGGCTGTGGCATAGAAGGTTGGCCCACGTAAACATGAAGAATATTCGAAAACTGGCCAACAAAGGATTAGTGCGAGACTTACCAAGCATCAAGTATCAAAAGACAAAATTATGTGATGCATGTCAAAAGGGTAAGCAAACAAAAGAGACTCATAAAGGTAAAAGCGCTGTAAGTACATCTACTGCTTTAGATTTATTGCATATGGATTTGTTTGATTGCAGTAATGTTATTTCATTGAATGGGAGTAGATACTGTTTAGTGATCATTGATGATTTTACTAGATATACATGGACTTTATTTTTGAAAAATAAGGATCAAACCATAGATGTTTTTGTTTCTTTTTGTAGAAGAACTGAAAATGAAAAATCAACAACAATTAAAACAATTAGAAGTGATCATGGTGGAGAATTTCAAAACCATAGGTTTTTAGGATTTTGTCAAGAAAAAGGATATAGGCATGAGTTCTCTACTCCAAGGACCCCACAACAAAATGAGGTTGTGGAGAGAAAGAACCGAGTCTTGCAAGAGGCTGCACGAAGCATGCTCAATGAGCTACTTATGGGCTGAAGCGGTAAATACCGCTTGCTATGTGCAAAACCGAGTCTTGATACATAGGTTTTTAGGAAAGACTCCCCATGAACTCTGGTTTGGGAAACCCCCTACAATTAAACATCTTAGGGTGTTTGGTTGTAAGGTGTTTATCTTGAACACCAAGGATCATCTTGGAAAGTTCACGGCTAAGGCTGACGAAGGGATACTAGTCGGGTACTCTCTCACCAGCAAAGCTTATCGAGTCTACAACAATAGGACTAAATTGATTGAAGAGTCGTCGGATGTAGCATTTGAAGAAATCCCTAAATCAAATGATCAATCAAGGGATGTAGGAGAAATTCAATTTGAACTTAGAAATTTAAGTTTAAATGATCAAAACATAGAAAGAGTCGAAGTTGACTTCGATGACGATGAGCAAAGGCAAGAGAGGGCTCAGTCTGATCCTTTACCTGATACTGAGCCCTTGCCTGTGTCTAGTGAGATCACTCATGAGGCACCGCCAACACCAAGGCAATCTAGGATAGCCTCTAGTCATCCCCAAGACCAGATTATGGGAGACATTCAACAAGGGGTTAGGACTAGATCATTCTTTAGGAATGAGTCTAATGAGGTCGCTTTGATCTCAGAAATTGAACCAAAATTAGTTGATGAGGCATTGCACGATCCTGATTGGATCATAGCTATGCAAGATGAGTTAGGTCAATTTGAAAGGAGCCAAGTGTGAGACTTAGTTCCTAGACCTAAGAAGACCACCATTATTGGAACCAAATGGGTCTTCAAAAATAAGTTAAACCAAAAGGGAGAAGTTGTAAGAAACAAGGCAAGACTTGTAGCCAAGGGCTATAGTCAAGTCGAAGGCCTCGATTATGATGAGACTTATGCTCCCGTGGCTCGATTAAAGTCCATTCGTTTAATGCTAGCTTTTGCTGCATATAGAGGCTTCAAGCTCTATCAAATGGACGTTAAATCAGTCTTCTTAAATGGTTTCATTAAAGAAGAGGTCTATGTTGAACAACCACCGGGGTTTGTGAATACCAAAGCTCCAAACCACGTGTATAAGCTCAAGAAAGCTCTTTATGGGCTTAAACAAGCACATCGAGCATGATACGAAAGGTTGTCAACTTACTTACTAGAAAAGGGTTTTGTAAGAGGTCAAATAGACCCAACACTATTTCTGCGTAGAGATGGTGAAAACATATTTGTAGCCCAGGTATATGTTGATGACATAATTTGTGGCTCAAATAACAAGGGCTATTTGAATGAATTTATCACTCACATGGAAAGTGAGTTTGAGATGAGTCTGGTGGGAGAATTGACATTCTTCCTTGGACTCGAAATTAAACAAACTCGAGATGACATTTATGTCCATCAGACAAAATACACTCAAGAGATGCTCAAGAAATTCAAAATGAGTGACTCTAAGGAAGTATCCACTCCAATGGCAACAAACACTCGCCTTGACAATGATGAGAGTGGAAAACCAGTTGATCTAACGCAATATAGAAGCATGATCGGTAGTCTTCTATATCTCACAGCTAGTCGACCGGACATACTTTTTGCTGTGGGCATGTGCGCTAGATATCAAGTCTGTGCCAAGGAATCTCATTTAATTGCAGTTAAGAGAATTCTGAGATACCTTAAGGGCACAATTAGAGTAGGACTATGGTACCCTCGTACTGACTCTTTTGATTTGATAGGTTATACCGACTCCGATTATGCTGGGTGCAAATTGGATCGGAAAAGCACTAGTGGGGGTTGCCAATTTTTAGGTTCATCGTTGGTTAGTTGGTCAAGTCGGAAGCAACATTGCGTTGCTCTCTCCACAACCGAGGCTGAATACATTGCCATGGGAGAGAGTGTATCACAATTGTTGTGGATGATCCACACCCTAGAAGATTATGGACTTTCGTATAAGGGAGTGCAAGTGTTGTGTGATAACATCAGCACAATAAACCTAACGAAAAATCTAGTCCATCATTCAAGGACCAAACACATAGAAGTGCGTCATCACTTCATTAGAGATCACGTGGCTAGGGGAGACATTGCACTCACATATGTTGAGTCAAAGTCAAACTTAGCCGATATTTTCACCAAACCTCTTCCGGAAAATGAATTTAGTCATTTGAGGAGAGAATTGGGAATGTGTTTTGCTCAATAGGCCATTAGGACCCCATTATGATCAATAAGGGCAATTAAGATAACAAGAGAAATTGGGAAATTAATTTGGGCAACTTGGGCACATCTCACATAAACTATAGGATTAACAAATGATTTTTGTTTGCTAGAAATGGGGTGAGATGCTAGGATCAGCCGAATTATTCAAAATGTATCATGATCCCTTGAATAATTAGGTTGAAGAGACAAAAATTGAGTATGGGGAAGACCATTACATAATTCATGTATATTTGGTTCCTAGATCTTACTCATATATTCCAACCAAGGAAACTTGGTTGGGCCTTTACCTAGATTTTATCTAACTTTGGTTAATGTGTTGTCTGATATGTTTGTTCGATACCGTTCATGATTTTGAATGAAAAATAAGACAAGCTATTGAAGTAATAATAGCAATTTGAATATATTTTGACAAATTTGAAACTGTACATAACAAGGTCGGAAAATTTCAATTCTCAAGCCTTGAGTTGTCTGTTTTTCGAAATGTCTGAAACTCTCGGGCTATAAACAATCTCAGACCATAATCTTTAGGAAATAGTTATGCTTATAGATTCTTCAGGGTCTAGGTACTGGATTTGGAAGTTTTACTGAAAAACTTCTACGAATTTCAGTTACTGAAACTCCTGGAAACTTCAGTATCAGATACTGATCGGTCTACAGACCGATCAGAAGGTTCCCTGATCGGTTCGAGGACCGATCAGGTCAGTCTGGTATGAAGAAAAGCTACTGATCGCCTTCTGATCGGTCTACAGACCGATCAGAAGGTTCCCTGATCGGTCTAGGGACCGATCAGCGGCTACTAATCATCTCCTGATCGGTCTACAGACCGATCATTTCGACACCTGGATACCCATCTCCCTTAAAGCTTCCCGATCCTCTCTTTCCTCCCTTCACGCTGAAGCCCTAGCCGACGCTTTCCTACACCTCACCTCTTCTCTTCTCTTTGCACGCCGGAACCCTAGCCGAAGCTCTAGCCATCCGAAGCTCTAGCCAAAACTTCAATGGCACCAAGGTAACTCCCTACTTCTCTAGAACTTGGCATTTCGGTCTCATTTCTCACCATATCTGTGGTTTTTGTTTCGGGTGGCTCCGGTGCTCACTTACTTGCCCCATTATATCACTTTGTTAACCCTTAGAAAGAAACTAATGGGTGAAGGAACCTCTAAGTCTAAGTCACCTGAGAAGTCGAAGTCTAAGGCTCCTTCCCAACCTCAACCATCTGTCTCCGGGAGATTTCCAAACCACCATTTTGAGGAAGCCTTTAAACAGAGAACTTTTAAATTACTCCCTTGTAGGTCTGAGGATCGTAAATTCATGGACGAATTTTGTCCAACTGTGTCAGAAATCATTGCCTTCTACAAACTCGATTCACTTGTCTACTTAGAACGAGATATCAACTATGACTTAGTATCTGAGTTTTATAACAATCTTCATCAAACTAATGATGTGAGTTATAAAACAAAAGTTGCTAAGCAGACTCTTGATTTCAGTTTTTCAACTTTCTTTGACTATCTAGGTTGCCGGAGGTGTTCCGGAAATGTCTTTTCGATATATCCTGACTTACCAGACCCCCTACCTTCACCTTTTGATGTCACACCTGACTCTATTTATGAGTACTTCTTCAGACATCCGAGACCGGGTGGGCTAGATGAATTAGATGTTGATTTTCCTACTTTAGCAGCTTTAAGATTATCTACCCAAGATTACATCCTTTTTAAGATTGTCACAAACTGCCTTCTACCAATCACATCTAAACCCTTGTCTGAAATCCGACCATATCATTGCCTGATGCTTTATGGACTACGTCGGCGTCTCGACTTTGACATCATGTCTAGCATCTATTCTTCGATCATCTCTTATAGCGAGCCAAACAGCTTCACTGTTTATATGCCTTATGGGCATATAATTACAGATTGGCTCGAGACCCTTCAGATTGATGTCTCTAAGGGTAGAATAATCAAGATGGTAAGGTAGGACTGCAGACTTGGGAAACGGGCATTTTCCAAGTCTGGCATCATAGGACAGAATGGGGACGTTCGGTGGAAGGATGGGAGAGCTCTAGGTGAGTTACCACCGGGACCTCCACGACAGTTGCGATCATACCGCTGCCGCCTCCTCCCGCCGTCACGATGGAGAGGCAGATCCCGATCGCTACCGCGATCACCGAGATGGAGAGTCGCTTGATCGCACGATAATTGCCGTAGTTCTCGAGCTCCACGGGCGGATCGACTAACCGGCACGATGATTTACATCGCCAAGGCAACACACATCGACAATTATGGATTGGATGGCCAGATACCCACCTCCGCAGTATTTCCCGGGCTATCCATCCTCGAGCAGCGGCATGCCACCTCAGGGACCCACTCCTCCCGTTGATGATGCTGATGCTCCTCATGATGAGGAGGCTGATTGATACACACTGTTCTATGATGTCATTTTGATTATCTGTGTGTTGGATGTTGTTTGTTGGATACTTATGTCTGACCTGGATACTTGCTGATTTTATATATATATATGTTGTTTTCTCTTTACGTTTCACTTCGTATTTGCTATTAATTTGCTGTTCAAATGCCATGTCTTGTGTGTCTCTTATTTCTTTATTATTGTCTTATAATACACTTAGAGGGCATTCTAGGAGATTAAGAAAAAGGCAGTATGGGTTAAGGGGGAGTCCTTTAACATTCTCTTCCCTAATTCGCACCTTTTCGGTGTTTGACAAAGGGGGAGAAGATAACTAAGTTTAGAGATAAATGAAAGTTTGAGATAAATGAAAGTTTGGCTTTAGGGGGAGGATCATGATTCCCCTATTCTTACATGGCGTTGTATCTGTCTTAGGGGGAGGATCTTGATTCCCCTAAAATTAAGGAAATATGAACATTTCTAATCTAAACTTAAATCGTGTTGTCAAACAACAAAGGAGATTGTTGATACCGCGCTGCTTGTTTGATGTTGACATTGATTTAAGTTCAGTCGACACCAATTAGACTCAGACCGGGATTAATGATCAAGGTTGATCAAGTGGAGAGGAAAAGTCCGAGTACCGAGACTTGCACACAAAGCCCAAGAGGCTGCTCTCGGTGAAAGCTCTGCTCGGAGGCTCACTGCCTCCTGCTGGCCGAGAGGCCTGCTCTCCTGACCGGACCGAGCCGGCCAGAGAGGGCCTCACTGCCTCCTGACCAGGCCAGAGGGCTCTACACATTCTCCACCAGGCCGAGAGGGCCCCTGTAGCTCGCTCGGACCACCTGACTCCGGAGAGGGCGCACTGGACCGGCAAGTCAGGGCTCTTTAGCAGAGCTCCTCCGAACGACGGAACCTGAAGCTCCACCGGCTTCTGACCAGGCCGAGAGGGCTGATCGATCGACCGAACGGGAAGCCTGAGAGGGCCCGCACTGCTCCTCCCGAGCCGACGGGCTCGGACGCTTGAAGACGTTAGGTTAGAGGGGACATGCTCTAGAACTAACAAGACCGGATTTGTTGATCGATCCGAAGGATAGTTTTTGACCGGAACCGGACAGACCGATCCAGACTGATTATGATCGGGCCCGCGATCGACACAACCGCTACCAGGCGAGGCGATCTGGATTATCCGGACGGCCTCGTGATCGATCACTAACCACATGTATACATTCGGATATATCCGATCGGCCTACACAACCGATCAGAAGGAAAGAGATGGTTTCTACGGGATGGGCGGCTGCGGACCGATCCACCTATAGGCCGATCGTCCACGTCGATATCAGTCTGCATCATCGTCGTCCCGATCGTCCGAAGCGGCGCGGACGATGACCGATCCACAATGATGTCGCTTGTCTTCCGCGTTCTCTCGTGATTTCGATTCACCGATCAAATCATCCGCCGTGAGATTTTTAAGTTAAGTTGCGTGTCGTGCCAATGGTTAATTTAAAATTAAGCTCCATCAGAAGAATAAGACCAAGTGATCTTTCCACTGTGTTTCGCTGCGAATGGTGCATTTGGAGCATCAACGTTCACTGGCTGCGATCAGTGGCTACAGCTTGACTCTTGCTTATTGGTTCGAGCTCAGAGACACGAGTGAAGACCATGGAGGGTATTGATGTGAGTTCAGAGAACCAGATGAGGAGGAAGAGTGATTGGCGACGCCGGAGTTGGTTGCAGTGATACGATACAGGTGACAGCGATTCGGCTCTGGCTGAAGACAGTGAGAAAGCAGAGGGATAAGAAGAAGGAAGAAGAGAGGTTTTGGTAACGAAAGATTTTAAAACTCTCTGTCGACCAAAGCAAGGGTGCTGTGTTGTTGAGCTCTTGGCTGAGGAATCCTTCTGTTTTGCGTTTTGCTTCATGGCTGTAAGCTTCAGTTGTTCATTCTTTTAGCCACAAAATCTCTGTAAGTCTTGTGCTTCATTTCAAATCATCTCTGTGACTTTGTGGAGAGGTTACTCCACCGAGAAGGAGAAATACTTAGCCGGATTTTGTCCAGGGTGTGATCTACCGTAAGATCAAGGGATCGTCCACCTTATGGACACGCCGAGGAGTAGGGGCAAGTTATCCCCGAACCTCGTACATCGTTTTGTTAGTAGTGGTTTGTTTATTTTCCTTGCATCAGTTTTCATTTTGTTTATTTCCGCTGTGCTAACGAACTCTTGTGAGGAAATTGATTGAGTTTTGAAAGGAGGCTATTCACACCCCCCCTCTCTAGTCATCCAAAGATCCTAACAGATGACACTCTCAACCATGAATAAGAGATAATGCTCAACAAGATATACTAATGGTCACTGGCGACTTTCTCAACCACGAATGGGGGACAACGGTCGTCAGGACATAACAACGTAATGATAAGAAAAAAAGTGAATCATCACATCCAATATAATGCTCTATATACACCTTGGTCTAACCTCATTAGTGTATATGCATGAGCTAATATAACAAATAAAGGTCTAGTAGGATACTCGATATCTTACATTATAGTAAGATCTTACTAATGTATCGGTAGAAAATAAACAATCACATCCATAAAATACTAGTCATAATATCTCAACTAATTCAATGGTATCATCATACATATAATTAAACAACAAGATTCAAATCAAATAGTCCTAGACGTTAGTTCAAAGAAAATAACCTAGTGAGATACTACTATTACTCTGTTAGGGTAAGATATTTCTCCCGTATAAGCAGATATAGTTTCGCTAACATATATGTACTCATATAAGTATATAACTATACTATACTATCACTAACATATGGTTACAAGTCTAAGTGTATCACTATATATATGGTGTAAATGTCTGAGCATAAATCTTTAACTATACTACAATAATACTAAAAAAAAATGCAGGGAAACAAAGAAGATTACATATATATCAACATAGACTAAAACAAGTGCAAGCAAGTAAATGTCAACTCAAGAAATAATTAGAATGGAGTCAGGGTAAGTAAATAATACTACTTAATCAATATATATGTAAGCATATATAATCATGCACTAAAATTAAAGATCTAAAGAAGACAAGCAGGAACTGCCCACCTTAAATATAGGTCATTGACTATTTTCACATCGGAATATTTATCTCCAAATCAGTATCCTACAACATAGAGTACAATCAAAACTTAGATCTATTGTAGATCGGATAACGCAAATCAAAATCTAATTATCCCTGCCATACCTTCACCCTACAAATAATCAGAACTTAGCTAAGCTAAATCCAATTAATCCTCAATCTAGATTTCTAACCAATTACTTGGTTAACTACACAATTCCATCATATCAGAACCTATTTATTAAATTCCCTACTTCATTAAACAACAACTTTGATTATCTAAATCCACATATCACATTTAAATTCAAATTTCCAATTGGAACTAAAATAAGTCAACCAAGCTTAGGTCAAGAAATTCGTTACCCTATGCTCCTCGGGTGTTTCACTTCTCCAGCAATGGCCACAGTTGGATAACAACGGTGGTAATTTTGAGGTAGAGAAACTACGATGCTAGATGGTCGTGGATATTCACCCGCGTCTAGTCGCAGTAGCTACGGTGGTCAGAGCTGAGGAAATGAAGAGGCAACAATACATTAGTGGCTGTCAGCTTCTTGTTCGTGACCGAAATAGGGTTGGTGGCGCATAGATGAAGTCCAGTGGCTTCTTTCTCCTGATTGGAGCAGGATTGGTGAAACGACGATGCTGGGGTGGCTAGAGTGGCAGTCAAACATCCTACAATGGTCATCGCGGCTAAGATGTAGCGGCTAGTGGAGGTGGCGATGGTGTTCCATCGGTCATCAGCGATGGAAAGGCACGGGTGAAGAGGGCGGCGCTACAACATCAGAGTGCTGAACTCACCCAGAAGGAGGTGGGGGTGCGGTGACGATCCAATGGTGGCGGCACGATGGGGTCAGCGACTTAAGGCGATCAGGGAAAAGTGGGATAAGGAGAGGAAGAGTGGTTGATTAAGATTTTAGGTTTAAGAAAAAGAAAATAAAACTCATTTAGAAATATAAATATTTCATCATTTAAATAGGTTCACAAAAATAATCTTTTCTTTTCTCCGTTTATCCCCATAAATTATAAAAGAGCTCATTTAAAATTCATATAATTTCTAAAAATTCTCAGAAAAATTCTATAAGGTAATTTCTTGATTAACCCTTGTTTTATTTAATTGTCATATCTCGCATGTCAAAAATATTGACATGGAAGATGATGCGACAAAAGATCGGATTCATCTTTATAATTTGGATGAGGATAATGATATATAACTTTATCCAGATATGACTTCATCGAGATAATAGTTAATCCATAAAAGAATCTGATCTAACTCTATAAAAGGAGACGAAGGCTCTACGTTCAATGACAACTTTTCTACTACTACTCATATGCTCTGTGCTCGAAGAAAAGTGACAAGGCTCTACTTGTGCAATCGGGGAAGTGCTAGGAGGAGTGCGTGACACTCAGGAGCTTCTAGACCTACTGACGATGACCTATTTGGTTTGCTTATATTTACATTACTATACACTTTGTATTTAATTTCCATTTGTGTTTGTGCATAAACTGTAAGATGGGTTTCTCCGTCTCCAAAAAATTTCAAAAAGGAGACCACTAGTGGACACACGCTTCTCATGATTAGGCCTTAGACATACTAACCTTGGGGGATATGAAATCAAGTAAATCCATGAGTTTTTTTACTTTATTATTTTATATTTCCACTGTGCACTAACTTTAATAGAAAGATGAACGAATGATGAAACATGAAAAGAAATGAGCGGTGGATATTCACCCCCTCTCTTGACAATACTGATCTTATAATTGGTATCAGAGCAAGAAACTCTGATTGGACTAACCACTGATGGAGCAAGCATGCCACGAATTAAGGGGAGAAGGGTAAAACGATAATTTTATTTAATGTCAAATTTTAAATTACATATTCACATATAGGAAGAGAGAGCACTATAAAATTAAGTGTCCTATACATAGGATTCAGATGACACCACTAGTGGTAAAGGAGGAACCGATGCCAAGACCTGAAAGAGCAAAA
Organism: Zingiber officinale; assembly: GCF_018446385.1. NCBI lineage: Eukaryota > Viridiplantae > Streptophyta > Magnoliopsida > Zingiberales > Zingiberaceae > Zingiber > Zingiber officinale. The sequence goes on along the minus strand of NC_056005.1, from coordinate 38,317,837 downwards.
AGCACATCACGTGTTTCAAGTGTCAGAGATCTAGACACTACAAGAATTGATGCCTGGAAAAGATGACGAAGAAAAAGTCAGAATTAGGGATTACGATCCCGGTAAGTAAATCTAATTATGAAAATACCCCATACATGATAAGTTAGTATTTTCTTGTAATATATTAGATAATGTAAATTTTAGTATTTCTGGAAATTATGATAAAAATTCGAATGATAATTTTTACCTTGATAATTCTAAAAATACCCCTATAAAAATATTTAATAATTTAAATTTAATAAATAATAATTTGAAATTAATAAAACTTCATAAAAAATTCAAATATTAATAAAATCTTAAATTTAATTAATTCTAAAAATTTAAATAATTTTAAAAAAATTTTCAAAAACTGTTAATTTAGTAAATCCGAATTTACATAATATCCTAATTAATAAAAATTCAAATATGAATCTTAAAAATTTAGAAATAAATAATAATCTAATTAATTCAAATATTAAGGTAAATTTAAATGTAAATATTAAAAATTTAGAAATAATTAATTAACAAAATGACCAAGTCAATGTAAATCTAGATAAGATTAATTACAACCTTGACGTAGATAAACTAATTTGGATAAGTTTAATTCAATTAAAAATTTAAATGATGAAGTTAATTTTAATTTGAATAATTATTAATTAATTAAAATAAATAACTTAAAATTAGATAATAAATTAATTAATCAAGATAACCCTAAAAATAAATTAATCAATTCTAATCGTAAAAATTTAAATACTAAAAATTTTAAATAAGTCTTAAAAATTCAGAAGATAAAACTTCAAATTTTATCAAAATAAATTCTAATCTTAATAACAATTTTTAAAATTCAAACAATAATTATCTAAATTTTACAAAATCAAAAGATAAAATTCCAAACAAGATAAAATCTATTCTCATGAATCCAAATATGAAAAATTTAAAGTCCAGAAGATAAATATACAAGTTTTAATAATATTAATTAAGATTTAATTAATAAAAAATCTAAACTTAAATCTTAAAATTAATTATAATAAAGTACCCTTTTACTATGGATCAATGAATAATCGCAAAAATCTAAAATTAAATCCCCAAAATCTAAAATTAAGTACTAAGAATCAAGAAAATAAATTTACAAATTATAAGAAGTTAAATCTGAACTTAAATATAAAAATACAAAATTATCAGTAAATGTCATTTAATTATGAAACAATGAATTCACAAATTAACTAAAGAACTTAAAATTTAACCTGAAAAAATTCCAAATTAATTACCTTAATTCAAGAAAATAAATTTACAAATTTTAATAAGTCAAATCCAAATTTTAAGTATCCCAAATTAAATTATTATAACTATGGAACTAATTAATAAAACTCCACCCAATGAAATAATAAAATTAATAAAAATTAAAATGTGTCAATATAGGTTGATACATTCGTAGGAAATGTGTACCCTTTTACTATATATGAAATAATGAATAATTCAAAAAATCTAAAATTAAATCCAAGAAATCTAAAATTAAACACCAAGAATTAATAAAATAAATCTACAAATTATAACAACTTAAATTTGAACTTAAATCCAAAAATACAAAATTATCATCAAGTGACGTTTAATTATAAAACAATGAATTCACATATTAACTACAAAAACTTAAAATTTAATCATAAAAAATATAAAACTAATTAACTGGATTCAAGAAAATAAATTTACAATTTTTAGTAAGTCAAATCTAAATTTAAAATATCCAAAATTAAATTATTATAATTATAGAACTAATTAATAAAACTCTACCAATGAAACAATCAAATTAATAATAATGAAAATGTGTCAACATGGGTTGACACATTCATTGATTCACACAAAATGTATCAAACTAAAAATTGGATGCATTATTAGAAATCAAATAAAATTTGTTTGATTTAATTGACAGATGCATAATTGCCATGAACATGCGTATGATGTCTAGATAGGAAAAAGATAATTTGATTTTTGCCCAATATGATATCACTGTGGGGTGAAATGGTAGTATATTAGGAAAGCTTAGTTTAGGAAGTCAAGGTGAGTAAGTGATAATCATGATTTTATTGTATTATTTTGATTCATACATACATGGTTTGATGTTATGTTCATAGATGAAACTTATATTTGCATCATATTTCGTGCATTGTATGTATTCTTGTACTTAATTACAAATTATCTTATTTTTGTGTTATTTGATGTTAATATTTGATTCTTATTTTGTAGGCATCAAAGGATCTTGGATTTGAATTTATTCGAACCGAATTTGTGCTTGAATCGGAGTTTAACGAGAAGAGCAAGCTTTGGAGCATTACAGACCGTTCATCAAGAACAAGAGAGATCTGAACTATCCATTGAAGATCTAGTCTATCCGACCTAAGGAAGAGTAGATCCAGACTCTTGATCAAGATCAATATCTTAGGATCGAATTTTAAGTGACTTTTCACCGTTAATCAAGATCCAAATCAATCACAACTGTCCATTCAGATCTCATATCTGATTTAAATGAGAAGCTGTAGTAGCCTGTCTTTGTCGATCTCTCCACACTGTGCTTCTCGTCGCGCGTGTTGGTTGCTACTCGGAATACCGTTCTAGTTCCCCTGTACAAAAATTTGTACAAGCATAGAACTTAATCTAGCTACCCATGTGCTCTACTGAAGTTAAACTTGAATTGCAAATGATACTTAACATTATTAATCCAAATTGCTCTTCAGAAGTTAAACTTGGATTGGAAACGATACTTAACATTTTTACTCCAAGTTTAACTGATGTGATATTCCTAAGTTAAACTATATTACAGAAGTGAATTAAATATCTATTTCAAAGATCGGCTTCCAAGTTAAATATGGCGATGCACTAGGCCTTCTTGGGTATGAGATCATCTACCACTTCCTAGACAAAGCCTTTCAAAGAAATCAGATATTTAACTTCTTACAGTAAACTAGGTTTAACTATAGAGACCTCAATAGAAGCACAATATCGAAACATGAAATCGATAAAAAAATGATAGCATAAAATCGATAGCCTCTTGTATTTGATTTTTCAAGATCTATACAAAGAACATGAACTAGTTATGATACGGAAATAAATAACTAGTTATACCTTTCTTTGTAGCTTAAAGACCTCTTGATCTTCTGTTGTATTCCTCTCCTCCTCTTGGGCGTCATGTGGGTGACGATCTACCAAGATGGAATCCACTCGAACCACTTCTTCTCCTCCAAGACTCTCGAGCCACCAAGGGATGCCAAAATAGGAAATTCCTTCTCTTCTTCTTCTTCTTCTTCTTCTCCAAGTAGTCCGACCACCAAGAGATCTCCAATGCTTGATGCCGCCGGGCCTAATGTTTCCTTTCCTCTAAGCAAGCCGCCGATCCTCAAGGAAGGAAAACAGGGGGAGAAGGGAAGGGAAGAGGGGTCGACCACCAAAGGAATAGAAGAGGAGAAAGCCTAGGTTACATTGTATGAAGGCACCTTCTACCTCTCTTTTATAATCCTTGGTCATGGCAAAAAAAGAAAGTTTTAAATATAATTAAAACTTCCTTTTTGTGGTCTCCCTTTAAAAAGGAAATTTTAATAATAATTAAAATCTCTCTCTTTTAAATTTCCTATTGTACATGGCAATAAAGGAAAGTTTTAAAATTAATCTCTCTCTTTTAAAACATGTAGATAACTACAAAAAGGAAAGATTAATTAAAACTTCTCCTTTTAAATTAGGGTTACAAAAAAGAAAAGTTTTATAAAAAAAATTAAAATCTCTCTTTTAAAATATTATAGATAATTACTGATCCGGCGGTTAGAACAGGGGACCCCCATTCTGAGGGGTCAATGTCACGCTGGAGCCAAAAGGCCAAGTGGCCGATCGGAGAGGGAGGGGTCGACCTCCCGACCGGCCCCGGCAGACCGACCGGTGAATAGCCGAAGGGCAATAGGCGCCCCAACTGAAGTCGGGGTTCCGACGCTCAATGGAACAGTAGCAAGGAGCCGAGCGGAAGGCCTAAGAGAAGGTGACATACTGCTAACAGGCCCTACATAGTACCCTACCGAAAATATCCCCAGCATATCGATGCCAACGGCAGGCCGGATGTGATGTGAGTGCCGTCCGGTCGGTGCCCAAGATGAGGGCTGGCCTGACAGACTCCTCGTCCACCCGGCCGGCCGGACGTCCCGGCCTGTGGTGGGTATAGAGGGACAAACATCTTCTAACAGCTGTCAAGTCCTAGGGCTAGGCTATACTCTAAGTCTGACAGCTAGGTGTTCTCTTGTCCCATCGAAGACATGCTTGGGCTGTAGCAGTATGGCGTCAGGTAAGCTTTCTGACAGACATATACCGAGGTATGGGCTGCGGACACGTATGCGCCTCGGTGGACGTGTCGAAGCTCTTTCGCCGCTCTATATAAAGAGCCTCATACTTCGCCGGAGGTACGCGTCCAACACCTTTGGAGCCACTTTTTTCATTACTTGCTTGCCTGACTTGAGCGTCGGAGGGTCGACGCCGGGAACCCCTTCCCAGCCCGACTTCTGTGCAGGAGAGCGCCACGTGCCCAGCGTCCGTTGATTCAGCATTCGGACAGGATCAATTTGGCGCCGTCTGTGGGAACGCTCCCGCATCCGAACGGAAACAATGGACGAGGCTGGACGACAACACACGGTGACGCTTTCCACGGAGGAACTCGACGCTCTGATCGAGTTAAGGGCCGCCAAGCTCGTGGAGCAAAAACAGAAAGCAACAGCCGATCGGCCAGAGCAGCAAGCAACGTCAGCGTCTGGCGGTCGAGCGGAAGCACCACCTGCCACCGTTGCATTTCATCGGGCTCTATTCCGCACCCCCGAAGCCGCACCCACTCATAGAGATCGGGGATCTTCTTCTGATGAGATGCTGAGACGAGATGACAGAAAAGGAAAAGCCCCTCGAGCGGACTCATCGCCCGAGCGGATTAATCGCCAATTTTCAGAGGCTATTCTACGAGACCCTCTGCCCAAGCACTACGTGCCTCCAACGATCGGCGAATACAATCGAACCACCGATCCGGATGATCATTTGGGCAAGTTTGATAACACGGCAACCCTGCATCAATACACAGATGGGGTAAAGTGTCGGGTTTTCCTCACCACCCTATCTGGATCGGCTCAACGTTGGTTTCGGAGGTTGCCGGACGGACCCATCACAAGCTTCAAGGACTTCCGAACGGCCTTCCTCCATCATTTTGCAAGCAGTCGGTGCTATCAAAAAACCAGCGTTAGTCTGTTCGCCATCAAACAAGAAGCCCGTGAATCGCTCCGAGCTTACATCCAGCGGTTCAACAAAGTGGCCATGGATATTCCAACGGCCACCTCGGAGACCATGATGAATGCCTTCACACAAGGCCTAGTGGATGGGGATTTCTTCCGATCGCTCATCCGAAAGCCGCCCCGAGATTACGATTGTAACATCCCAAAATTTCACTATTTGAAGTTCTAAAAGTCCTTATAAAAATCTGGAAATGCTTTTAAAATATTCTAGAGATTTTTAGAAATTTTTAGAGTATTTTTATGCAATTTTTGGAGTTCGTTTGGTATTTTTACCCAGAGGAAGAAGTTTTAAAAATAAAATAAAAAGAAAAGAAAAAAAAAAAGTTTGTAGAAGCTGGGGTTCGAACCCAGCTCCTCGGCCCAAGCAAAAATCGGCCCAACCAGCTGAGCTACACGGTTTTATTAATCATATATGGAGCGATATATATTTAACTAGTAGTTAGGAACAGTAAAATAAATTGGAAATAAAAGTGCGCGGCTGAGGAATCGAAGCCGCGACCTGGGATTTGGTTAAAGCCTGGCTGACCAAGTGTGCTAGCAATCGTTTCTTATTTAAAAAGGAGAAATATTCTATTTGAGAAGTATTTAATGAATAGGAAATACATAGGAAGGAAAAATGGTTGCAGCCAAGTTTCGAACCCATGCGCTAGGCGTTAAGCAGAACGCAGCCCACCAACAGACCAGCTGAACTTTTCTTAATAAAACCCGAATCAAGTTGTATTTAAGCAATAGTTAGTTAACAGAATATTAAAGTTATAAGAAGAGAACTTAGGTTTTCCCCGTGACAAAATCTTCTCCTCTCCTCCTCTCGTGACGGCGTTTTTTCCTCTCGGGCGAAAACAGAGACGAAGCTAGGGCTTCGTCTCCGGCGGCCGGCGAGCACCCTTCTCCGCGAGTTCTTCATACCTTTGTGATCCTCTCGTCGAGGAGAGCAAGAAGATACCAAGAGATCGTCGAGGAAGCATATATCCGAAGCCCTAGAAGCCTCCTTCTTCTCGGTTGTAAGTCCAAGAACAGCGAGGTGAGTTGCTTCTCACCTGCAGTAGGAGTTGTTCCGAGTTTTAAGTTGATTCCGTGTTTTCGGATTGTATTTTATGGCATTCATGTTGTTGCCGAAGCTTTGCATTCTTTTATTGTTTTCTTGCCGTGGCACAAGATGTGGGAAGTGATGGCTGAAGCATGTTTTTAGGAATTGGAAGCTTGAAGGGAAGTGGATAGATTTAAGATTTTTGATTGCTTTGTTGCTAACCTGTTGAAGTGTGTTTAGAGCTTAGAACAACATGTTTTAAGGAGCTTTTGATTCCAGGTCATGTTTACCCTTTTTGTTGAGGCATACGATTCTTAGATTCTTGGTTACTGCTGTGAGCATGAAGTGGTCTTCATCTATAGTAGCAAGTTTTCTTTAAAGGATTTTATTACCCTAAGTAAATCCTAAAATCTGTGTGCATGTGAAACCTAGGTATTCTGTTAAAACTTGTTGAGGCTTAAGAGCAGTTTTGAGATTTTGATTCTCCTTCTTTACTGTAGTAGTTTGCTATAGAGATTTTGGTTGCTCTATGGAAACCGAATTCCATTAAGTTTAGTTAAGGAGGTTCAATTGCAATTATGTGTTGAATAGGTTCTTATTAACAACATGCATGTGTAGAACCTTCCTTATTCAAAGAATATGAACAACCTAGCATTTAGTAAGCATGAACAGCCTTAAAATTAGCCTTGCGGATTTAGTTTCCTTGCATATTAATAAGCACTAAACATCCCTTTATTTTGAGTAGATGGTTTTAGAAGTTTGTTAGTTTAACAAGCATGAATAGACTCTTATTATGTTGGTATGAATAACATTTTAGTTAGATGTTCCTTGGAGTTCAAGTTTCTAGTTTTAGACTTCCTTGCTTTAACAAACAGAATTGTTTTGTTTCCTTTTTAAGCAAATGCAGATTTTAGTTTTGTTCCTTGCTATTTCCAGTAAGCATGAAATGGGTAATCATATTTGGATCCTTAGTATGTTTAGCATTTTTAGTCTTGGATCCCTATGCTCAACGAACATGAACAGCTTAAGCTTAAAGTATGCATAGTTAATTCTTTTTTTTTAGCAATTCAATATCTATTTCTTGAGCATTTTACAAGTACGAACAGCACCTTGTAGCATTTCAGATTTAGTACTTATTGTTGATTTAGTAGCATGAGCAGCCCTGCCATTTTAAAGTATCAGTTTAACATAAGCAGTTTTAGTTTTCATTACTGTTTAGTATTTCCTGATGAAGCATGATATTCTGTTAATTCCATGCAGCAACGATTCCTTTATTTTCTAGATTCTATTGCATGCCTAGTAGTTGAATTGGTTTTACTTTCACAATATGCTTAAGTTGTTCTAGTTTCCTATTTGCTATTGGAATAACATGAGCAGTTCTATTTTTTATAGCATGCAGATTTTTATAAGTAAAGTATGCAGATTTTGATAGGCTTAATATGCAGATTTTTGTTAGGCTTTGCATGCAGATTTATGTTAAGCTTTGTATACAGATTTTCAGTACGTAGGGTGTGTTCTAGTGCACACCAAGTGCTTGATAAAATGCTTAGCTCAATATAATGCTACAGTAGGCATTTTAATAGCTCAGTTAATGCAGTAGAAGCATTTAAAATAACTTATTTAGTCTTGCTTCAGCTTATATGGGACTACGGTCCAATGGGTGGGCTCCCACAGTCGCCTCTAGGTTCAGATAACCTAGTTCTAGGTTCAGATAACCTAGTTAAAGCAAGGTAAGAAAATTAGCTATGAAATCAGTATTTTATTTTCAGAAGTGGCACCGCATGGATTAGATATCCATTGGGTCGGGCTCCCACAATGTCCCTAGGTTTAGATAACCTAGTAAACCCTACTAGACTTAACTGGTAATCCCGGTTTAGTTAGGTGACGAGTAAGTGTTGCCAATGCCCACATCAGAGATGATTACTATTTTGATCTATTATGTAAATAGTTTTCAAAACTTCACAAATTAGTTATGTGAATACAAGTTGACTACTTTAGCATTAATTAGTTCATTTAACGATCGCCGCTTCCTATCGATAATACGATAGTTCTATGATTACATGACATGTTTAGTATTCAATAAGACGATTCCTTCATATTTATTGAGCACGATTAGCTATACATGTTTAGTATTTCACTAAGATAATTCCTTCGCTATTTATGAGCATGAGTAGCTATTCAACATGTTAGCTTTACATTATTTTTTCTTATTTACGGTTTATATAGAAGATTCGGGCTTTAGTTTTATTTATATACACGATATCGAGTTTTGTGAGTAGCGATTTTACTAAGCTTTTAGCTTATAGATACTATTTTCCTCCCTAGATACAAGGAAAAGCTAAAGTATAAGGAAGAAGGCGATAAGGAGGTGTCAGACTTGCAGGATGTGCGGACTCATGGAGAGATTCACTAGCCGCAAATTGTTGCCAGCGACTTTTCGCCTCTTTAATGAGGGCTGTTCGGAGTTTACTCGCATTTGTAGCCTGATACCTCCTATTGTTGGAGTGATATGGTTGTCGTCATTGCTAGAGTAGTTTCATATTTTTATTAAAGTAATATAACGCGTGGTTGTAAAATTGAGTATGTTCCAACCGCCAAATATATACCGAGTGTACGGCTTCGGACATGGTCACTGCATAGGAGACTCGTCAAATTTTCGGTAGAGTTTCATGATTTTAATCACCATAAGAGTTAGTCATAACGCCCACCTTTAGAGAATAGTAGTGTAGAAAGGGTGGTCGCTATAACCACCATGCTGCACCGCCAACGAATACATTAATCTGGAGGAAGCGCAAGCGCCGTGAAAAAGAAACCCAACCGAGCGGGCCTCTTGTCGAAGGAAACATCACGCTCGCTTCATCACCGCCTGCAGGACCGAGGGCCGAAGCAATCCGCCTCCCCATGCCAGTCTCGTGGTAAGAGGCATTACCTACCAAGCCAGAAGAAACGTATCTCGGCGTTCTCGCTTCCTTCCACCGGACGGATACACAACACAAGGGATTGTCGCAGCTTCTTCCTTCTGGCTCATCCGCAAGGCAATTTAATGCGCCTTTCCACGGTCTCCCCTGCTGACAAGTAACTAATGAAGCCGACCTGACGCGAGCTGACATGCTACAAGAATACCCCTGACCGGCACCGCCTCAAGGTGGAATCACGAACGCCAAGAGAACGTATCTCGACTGCCCGCCGAGAAGCACAGCCGTATACATTTCCCGAGGCGAGATCAACATCAGGCCGTGGGCCGACCGAGGAGACCTAATCGCGCCGTGAAAGGCGAAGGCCCGCAATGCATCCATGTACTGACAGCCGAACGATGAGGACCAACCGCCGCCCGACTTGAAGAGTTGAAGTGCCCCACGACGATGTTTCAATGAACAAAGCGGTAATAGCCAACTATCATCGCGATTAGTAACAGAAGCTCCTTGGCCAACATCATATTGCAGAAGGCGAACATCAATCATATCGACTGAAATGAAGCTGGCCGCCTACACAACCCCGATTCGGGTTTACTGTTAATGAAGTTCCGGTCGCAAATCCTACCGGCTATCTCGCTGGGAGGAGTCAGAGGACTTTGACAAGAAATTTTCGTGGAGGCGATTCTCCTCATCGTATAACTAGCTTGGACGACCAAGGCCGAAGTTCGCGCCTGCCCCACCACCAGAAGATCAAGTTCTGGCCGAAGACAAAGGGAGAGGCACGGGAGACCAACCGCAGCCGCCGGAGATGCTACATTGAATGGTCCATGAAAAGCAAGTTCCGCCCTGAAATCGCCACCATCGAGGTGAACCCAAGAGAATCAAAGCCTTCCTCTTTAGTTTACGAAGAAGGAAAGGAGGCACAAATACCCGACTGGAGAGGCCACGACTATCAAGTCCGACGTAGAGGCAAACGAAAGAGGAGGTGATCCAATGCCCGTGGAAGAAACCATGATGTCTTCGCTATCGACACATGAGTCAGCCTTAATTTCACCATATTTTATGACGAGCTCCACCGGACGCCCACCAAGCAGAAAGAGATTTCACGCCGAGCGTAATCATCCCGGCGGCGGAGAAGTTTGCCGGCCATATACGAGGCAGCCCCAGCTAGGGGTCAATATCGGCGAACGTAGTCTTAGTCTCCAAGCCACAACAAGTGGAGTAGTGACAGATTGGATCTCAAACAAAGCTCGCCCGGAAGACTTTTATCCTCTCGCCTGATAGAGATCGTAGTGGACTCTACCGGGTCATGAACCATACGCATGCTCGACTACCAAGGCTATCATCAAGTGTCGCCGCCCGTGCTCGGATCAAGAACGCGAGCCCATATCAGGCTGAGAATAAAGTATTCGTCGGAACAGACGAACATCGGAGCCATGGCCTCGAGCCCGATCTCTTCAAAGCATAAATCCCTAATGCTAATACGCAAATATAGGTCAGTCGCTTAAACCCAGTAAGTGTCTGCTCGGGAGAAAAGTGAGAAGCGCTTTACATAGTGACCGAGCTGGAATCAAGCAAATCCCAAGAAGGTGAAAGTTTCCACAAGACATGTCAGCCCAAGAAATACAAGGAAGCGCATCATTTAACCGGCTCGCCCGTATTCATCTCGTCCGCACTTTGAGCCTTCCTTTTTCAAAATCTTACGGGCCACTCACTGACAAAGAATGTGATTAACGGCGAAGATTTGAAGGCATATCGAACTCTCCTGTATTAGCCAAGCCAATCGCGGGTGAGAGCCACGGTATTTACTTGTCTTCAACCGAAGCAATCGGCGACTAGTGAGGCGAGAAGAGCTGTATTTTCTTAGTCATATTTTAAAGATCTTTGAATCGCTACCTTTGGGCTCGAGGTCGCTGCCCTGTCCGGCCTCGCCGCGCCTTACCCATACTTCCGCACATACCATCATTGTCAAACAATAGCCCCGTGGACATCAATCTGAAGCCGGCCTACATTAAATGGACGACGGAGTTAAGGAATTGACATCCAATACCAGCCCGGCTGGCGAATCAAAGCACCTTGCCGATTTTGTGACCCAGTGCGTAATCGGGCCGGAGAGCTAAGTGGAGGGAGAATATTTGTGGATTCGATCGGTCCACTCCTATTGCAATGGATTGAATCACGCCTCTCCTCAAGAAGAAAGATGTATTTATCCGTCCTACATTGGATTATAAAGCCAAACAATGCGAGTATGAGGCCCTCATAGTCGGCGATGCAAGCAGCACGCATGTGGGGCCTCTAACGCTCATTGATTCAGCCAGCCGCTCGAGACCACCGCGGTACCTTTGAAATCAAATCGCCTAAGCTCGCTGAAGCCTTTGAGAAGCAAAGCCAATTTTAGAGAGTTATTGTCCGTATACCTAGAGCAAAATCGCGGTGAAGTTAGCCAAACTCGCGAGCTCAATAACGCCGATCGCCATTCAGTGACCCAATCGAACAAGTATTGTTGGTTGTGCACGCCGACCGCATGTAGGGCCTCATGTTCGAGCGACCGGAGGACACCCATCACGGAATTTTCGGCGCCACTACCGTCCAATCGAAGCCCGCTAAGAAGGAGAGCGCCGGTTGCTCACACTCATCGACGATCGCTTACAAGAAGGCTTTCTCATGCATTGCTGAAATGAGCGGTTGAGGGGCTTACATCCTCCAAGAAGTACACCAAGGATCATCGCGGAGGCATCCGGCCCGATCGTTGGCTAAGAAGATCCTACTTCGCCAAACTTACAAGGCGGGCACCTGCCGATTTTGTTGACCGTTTCGTAAGTACCATAACTTACCACGCCGGCAGAGGAAATGACGGGCATCAGCTTCATGTCCGTTCGATCAACGGGAATGGATATTGTGGTCCATTTCCAATGGCGAATGGGTACGCTAGTGGCGGTCGATTATTTTTCCAAGTGGGTGGAGGCGAGCCGCTTAGCCAAGATCACCGAACAGATGGTCAAAAATTCATATGGCAAGACATCATCTCTCGGTGATCCCCGATCGTCATCCGAACCAAGGCAATTCACGGAAGTTGCTCGAGGATCGTGCAAAAGCTATGGCATCGAAAGCAACACTTCACGCGTGGCCTATCCCCAGTAGCGGTCAAGCCGAGGGGTAGCCAATCGGAATTCTTCATTCGGCAGTGGCCGATCACTTGGGAGGAAGCTGGTAGATGAAGTGGGCGTCCTATGGGCCATCCGAACGACTCCAAAAGGAAGCAAGGCCACGCCTTTTCATCTCGTATACGGCGGCGGCGGTGATTCCGGTCCGGTCGGTCGAATCCGTCCGACCAGTGTTACGATGAGGACAACGCCGAGCGGAGGAACATGGAGTCGGATTTGGTTGATGAGGAGCGAGCAGGCGTCCGTCCTACCGATGGCGATCATCAATCTGATGAAGCAAACTACAACAAAGCGTAATTCTTAGATCATTCTCACGACATTGTCATGGAAGAAAGTCAAGCCGTCGATGTCGCAGCCGGAAGCTCCTCACGGGCCTTCAAGGTTATCGAAAAGCTGCGCGCTACTACTTGAGGATGAAGACGGCACTGGACCGACCTCGAGCGCGAAATCATCTCCATCGAAATTGGGTGAAAGGTGCATCGATGTATCTCATTTTGGTGTATATTCTAGTCGCCCATGTAATGCAGGAAGCAAAATTAATTCAAAAGATGGCTAATGGCTCAGCAAAGGGTACTAAATAAATTAAAGGATGGTCGTCGAAGGACGTTAAATATCGAGAGACAAGTCGCCTATAAACGCCCGAGTGAAGGGCCGCCGAGCCCGTAAATATCGAGAGACAGCGCCGCTATAAACGCCCGAGGTCGCCGAGCTCGACGTTAAATATCGAGACGAGCCGCGCCTATAAACGCCCGTAAGACCGCCGAGTTCGCGTCGTTAATATCGAGACGAGCGGCGAGTTTATAAACGCCCGACAAGAACGTCGAGCTCCAGCCCGACGCCGACGCCTATAAACGCCCGGAAAGACCGCGAGAAATATCGAGACGAGCCGACGTCTATAAACGCCCGAAGCGGCCGCCGAGCTCGACGTTAAATATCGAGACGAGCGGCGTCATAAACGCCCGAGCGTAAGACCGCCGAAGCCCGATTTAAATATCGAGACGAGACGAGGCGTTTATAAACGCTTGAGCGGAAGACCGCTGAGCTCGACGCAATATCGAGACGAGCGGCGTCTCATCAACGCCGGCGGAAGGCCGCCGAGCTCCGGACGTTAAATATCGAGACGAGCCGTCTATAAACGCCCGAAGTAAGACCGCCGAGCCCGACGTTAAATATCGAGACGAGCCGATCTATAAAGGTCCAAGCAGAAGACCGCCGAGCTCGACGTTAAATATCGAGAGCGGGCCGGCGTCTCCCGAGCGGAAGGCCGCCGAGCTCCGACGTTAAATATCGAGAGATGAGCGCCTCATAAACGCCCGAAGTAAGGCCGCCGAAGCCCGACGCTAAATATCGAGACGAGCCGCGCTATAAACGCTCCGCGGGAAGGCCGCTGCTCCGACGCAATATCGAGACGAGCCGGCGTTATAAACGCCCGAGCGGAAGGCCGCCGAGCTCCGACGTTAAATGTCGAGAGACGAGTCGGCTTATAAATGTCCGAGCGGAAGGCCGCCGAACTCCGATGTTAAATATCGAGAGACGCACCGCCGGCTATAAAAGGTCGTCGAGCTCCGACGTTAAATATCGAGAGACGAGCCGGTGTCTATAAACGTCCGAGCGGATAGCCATCCACGTGATACATTCCGGCGGTAAGAGCCGACCGACGACAGAGCCTGTTCTTGAAGGCCAACATACGGCCGAGCGGCTCGATTAGCAAAAATATATGAATAACCCTATGAGGTAAGGTGCAAAGCAATAGATGGTTAATAGGAATTAAAGATGTGAGCACGCGAATGAGTGACGTTCGCAAGCCGAGCGGCTTCGCAGTTGCATGGCGAAAGACATTTTTTGAAGACAATCGGCTTGAGCCCATGTTAGAGTATGAAGCCGAGCGGAGGAGTTTTAAAGAACACTTCAAACATGACGAGAGAAAAATTTCTTGCCAGAACAAAAATTGCAAGAATAGAAAGACGATCTATTTACGCCAAACGCTGGGCAAACAAGAGTTACAGCAAAAATAAGTTTCGCCGAACGGCAAGGATACAAAAAAGTTGATAAAAAACACTCCTCACGCGTCAAAGTCAAAAAGAGCATCAGGAATGGCGCCCATCACGGTAGACAGATCCTCTGGGGGGATAGTCAGCTCGGCGGGAAGGTGGCCTTTAGTCTTCAAATAATCTACCGCCGCCTTAATCGCTTCTTCGAAAGTGAGGGAAATCTTGTCGGTGAATTTCTCTCCGAAGTCGTCCGAGCGGACAAATGCCTTCCTCACTTCGTCAGAATGAGCCGACTCCCCATCCTGATACTCTTTGAGCGCAGCTTTGGAAGCATCATTGGCAGCCTGGAGATCCTTTAAAGCCCCTTCAAATTTGAGCAGATCGGCCGAACGACCCTCCTTCTCGGTGGCCAGAAGGGCATCCAGATCCTTGATGCGTTGCTCTAGCCCTCTGATCTCCACCTTCATTCGATCCATGTCGTCGATGGCCTTGCGCTTCCGAGTGGTCGCCGTCTGGATCTCTTTATCCCGTTTTTTGACCACAGCTTCAAGCCGAGCGACCTCGCTCGCCAGATCGAAAGCGCGTTTCCGTTCGGCTTCCAAAAGATTTTTGTTCTTCTCTAGAGCAGCCGTGGATTGCCCTTGGTTCGCCTTCGAAAGTTTGAGTTTTTTCATTTCTTCCTCCAGCTCGGCCAGTCGATTGCTGACCGCAATCTGCTCTACCCAACTCTGCGAACGAAGGCAGCTAAGCTAAAAGCTAAAAAAAAAGTATCAGTAAAACAGAAAGGCATACCCCGGGCCGTCAGTTGAAGTGCCCCGCCCCCACTGGGGACATGAGCGACACGCTGACGCGTCCCCTCCCAAACTTGAAGAGGACCGTGAGGGTGATCTGTTGTTCGGGAACGGATCGGCGGCCGGAAGGTATTCCTCCGAGGGAAATCTTAGGCTTTAATCACCCTGACCACTCAAATCATCTGCGCATGCAAAGATGGCAGAGGACTCATCGACGGGCCGGATGGTCACCCACGCCTAAGACGACGAAAGTCCGAGGGACGGAAGGTTGCGCCACAATGGTGGCGGTGAGTCAAGCCGAGGTGAGTGCTCCAGGAGACCGCCAAGATGAGCCTCATCGCCTCGCTCGAAAGTCCCTTGATGAAGGCCGCTGAGCTTGCTCAGCCGACGCCGAGTCACTCAGTGTCTCGCTTACCGATCGCCTTCCTCGCCTGGTAGATGCGATATTGGCCGCCGGCCTCGGCTGAAGATGCGGGGCCGGGGAGCAACTTGAGTTCCTCGCCTCCTTCGGCCAGGGGCGGCCGAACCAAACCCCGTTTGCTACTTTTTGTCCTTCGCCACCAATATTGGCGGCTTTCAACTTTTCGTTGCCTTAGCACGCCACATAACTTCAGTCAGCAAACAAAGAATAAATCGCTAGCACAAAAGAAAAGGGGGATAAGAATCGCCACTCATGCTATGCGATCGGCTTGACGATGGGAGACAAGCCAAATATGTACATTACTCCTGGAAGGAGCAACTTGTCGATATCGTAACGTTGGCCGACCAGCTGGTTCGCCGCATGAAGATACGCCGGATGGCTCTTGAATTTGCCAAGACCCGGTTGATTTGGCACCGCCGTCTGCCACTTCGTTCGGAAAGCCGGCCGCGCGGGGAGACGCATAAAAAAGAAATGCTCCTTCCAATGTTTATTGGAGCTCGACATGTTGGTAAATAGGACGAAACCCGACCTAGACTGAAATATGAAGGTCCTCCACTCGGATTGTTTTGGGTAGAAGAAATAGTGGAAGATTTGGGGGTCCAAGGGGATATCATTCAACTTGAAAAGGACTATCATCCCGCTCAGCAACCTAATCGAGTTCGGGACTAATTGGCCGAGTGGGACGCGAAAGTGGTTGCATATTTTGATGATGAATGGATGTGGAGGAAAGCGCAGCCCGGCCAAAAATTGATCACGGAAGAAACAAATGGTGTCGGGCGGCGGATCATTGGGCCGATCGGAAGGAGTGGCTACAACTATTTCGTGGTCGGCCGGAATTTCGTACGTTCGAATGAGACGCAGTGCGTCTTCTTCATCGAATCGGCTCTCCATAGACGTATAGCAGAGACCAGGAGCGCCGACGGTAGGCGTAGAAGTACTCGCCATGGTCGAAATAGAATCGATAATCGACAAAAAAACTAAAAGAAAATGCCGATAGAATGCAAAAGGAAGCAATACAGGAGGCGGGTAGCTGGAAAGGAGGGCTTACGGGTACGAGGAGGATCGAGGAAAGGAGGAAGATGGCGAGCGCACCAAACAGGTAGTGAATAAGGATCGCCGGAGCAGAAAGAGCAGTGTGAAGACGAAGGAGGATGAAGCAACAGTGCGGCGGAAAATGAGTCGCGGGCTTTATATCGCCGCCCGGGAGCAACCTCCACCGTCCGATCCAGGTCGTGAAAAACGAGGGCATCATCCAGCTGTTCATTTCAAATGGCGGATGTCCCATCGGAAGTGACGCCACCGCCATACTCTGACAAACGCACGATTGCCATGTGTCAGCAGGATACTGGTTGCATTTAATGAGCGCCCCTTACCGTGCGCAACACACGTGATGGGCAGTAGGGGAGAGAATTGGGCATGGATTCCAAGAGAATACAAGACACGGACAAGATACCGCCGAACAGATGAGCATTCCTAAGTCTGGCCGAGCGGACTAATGTAGCGGTCGTTACTCAGTCAGATCGGCAGTCCAGTCAGTCAGACTTTGCCTCCTTCGACTAGACTTGAGGGGTAGGCAAGTGATCCGGCGGTTAGAACAGGGGACCCCCATTCTGAGGGGTCAATGCCACGCTGGAGCCAAAAGGCCAAGTGGCCGACCGGAGAGGGAGGGGTCGACCTCCCGACCGGCCCCGGCAGATCGACCGGTGAATAGCCGAAGGGCAATAGGCGCCCCGACTGAAGTCGGGGTTCCGATGCTCAATGGAACAGTAGCAAGGAGCCGAGCGGAAGGCCTAAGAGAAGGTGACATACTGCTAACAGGCCCTACATAGTACCCTACTGAAAATATCCCCAGCATATCGATGCCAACGGCAGGCCGGATGTGATGTGAGTGCCGTCCGGTCGGCGCCCAAGATGAGGGCTGGCCGGACAGACTCCCCCGTCCACCCGGCCGGCCGGACGTCCCGGCCTGTGGTGGGTATAGAGGGACAAACATCTTCTGACAGCTGTCAAGTCCTAGGGCTAGACCATACTCTAAGTCTGACAGCTAGGTGTTCTCTTGTCCCATCGAAGACATGCTTGGGCTGTAGAAGTATGGCGTTAGGTAAGCTTTCTGACAGACATATACCGAGGTATGGGCTGCGGACACGTATGCGCCTCGGTGGACGTGTCGAAGCTCTTTCGCCGCTCTATATAAAGAGCCTCATACTTCGCCGGAGGTACGCGTCCAACACCTTTGGAGCCACATTTTTCATTACTTGCTTGCCTGACTTGAGCGTCGGAGGGTCGACGCTGGGAACCCCTTCCTGGCCCGACTTCTGTGCAGGTTCGCCGGAGTTTCGTATGACTAGCCGGAGATCTACATCAGCGACTCGGAGAGCGCACGTGCCCAGCGTCCGTTGATTTAGCATTCGGACAGGATCAACTACGAATAAGGAAATATTAAAATCTCTCTTTAATCTTTTGTAGATAGCTATAAAAGGAAAGATTTTAAAATTTTAAAACTCTCTTTTAAAACTATGTGGATGACTATAAAAGGATAGATTTTAACAAGAATAAAATCTTCCTTTTAATTTCCTTGTGGATGCTAAAGAGGAAAGTTTTAAATAAAATTAAAATCTTTCTTTTAACCATATAACTATAAAAAAGAAAGATTTTAACAAAAATAAAATCTTTCTTTTATCTATTGTAGATAACTACAAATAAGAAAATATTTTAACAAAATTTTGTTTTAAAACAAAACTTCCTTTTCCTTTAGCTATGGCTGACCCCATGCTTGGTCACCAAGCATGGCTTGGCCGACCACTACATGAGCTCCAAAATAATGCTTGGTCGGCCCCCTTGCTCCAAGCAAGGACGTGTCCGGCTCATTACTTTGGTAAGAAGTGGACTTTGTGGATTCAAGGCTTTATAGAGGCTACAACAGGGACCGAGAGGAGAAATTGATTTTGGTCTCCCGATGAGCTTGAGCTTCCTATGTTCGCCCCGAACACCCAACTCAAGTTCATCAATAATAACTCATACCACTAAAGAGTTATTATTGAACTACCGTAGCAATCCTAAATTACATTATGGGCTCCTTCTTATCATGAGTGCATTAATCTCCCTGTAGATATCGAATGTTCATTAATTAAATGAGTTAATGACAACTCACTTAATTAATATCGACCTCCAAGAGTAGTACCACTCAACTTTATTATCATGTCGGACTAAGTCCACCTGTAGGGTTTACATGATAATTCTTATGAGCTCCTCAAGGGGACATTATCAACCTATATTACTAGGACACAGTTTTCTTCTATAATCAACAACACACCGTGTAGATAATATTATTTCCCAACTTATCGGGCCTATTAATTTATCGAACTAAATATCACCCATTGATAAATTAAAGAAATAAATACTAAGTATACGTGCTTATTATTATATCGGGATTAAGAGCATACACTTCCACAATAACAGAGGTCTTGTTTTTTTATTTAGTCAGTATAAAAAGGAACTACCTCAAATGGTCCTGCTCAATACACTTGATCCTGTCCGAACCAGGGGTCAACGAACGTTGGGGATGTGGCGCTCCCTGCTAGATCCTCAGGTGCTCCGGCGAACCTGCAACAAAACCGGGCCGGGAGGGGTGTCCCGGCGACGGCCCTCCAACGCTCAAGTCAGGCGAGGAATAACAAAGAAGTGGCTTAGAAGCAGAAGACTCGTGTACCTCCGGTTGAAGAAATGGAGGCCTTATATATACTTCTGAGGAGACTGATGTACATATACCGAGGCACACACACGTGTCCTCAACCCATACCCAGTATGGGCTTGTCAGAGGAGCTTGCCTGACTCCTTACTGCTACAGTACGAGCACGTCTTTGATGGGACAGTGAGCATGTCTTTGATGGGATAGTGAGCCCATGTCCTAAGATCCTGCATATCATCTGCTGTCAGAAGATGTTTCTATCCTTGCCTTTTCTTACTCCTCGTCGATCGTCCTACGGCTGTTTCTCGCGCATCCTACCGATCGGTGTTCTCGATCCGCGGAGCTCTCGGTCATGTGCTCTCCGGATGCTCGCAGCTGCTGATATTTTATTCCTTCGAGCAGTGCCCCGCCTTCGCCTTTCCTACTGCTTCATCATGAGCGCCGGAACCCGACTCGGCGGGTGTATTGCTCCGCCGAAGCTTCACCGGTCGCCGCCCTTATCCGCCCCGCCAAGGCCTTGCCTCCAAGGCCGACCTGCTAAATGGGGTCCCCATTTCATCGCCGGATCACTTGCCTCTTCAAGTCTAGTCGGGCGAGGCGGTGAGTCCGACCGATCGACTATGTGTCCGAACAGGCACGCCGCCTTCACGCCGCTTATGATATACCTAGAGCCGTTCGGCCCTCATAACTCATCATCCGCTCGGCTCTTCGTTCTGGATGTCGTGGCGTCCAGCGTGGATGTTTGCTTGTCTAAATCTTCTCGAAAATCGCGCAAATCCTTTCCATTAAGTCGAAGCATGCGCGGTATGGGCGCATTAATCGCGCCTGGTGACAGAGCTCCACGTGGCTCTTCTTGTGTGGCGGTGATGATCCGTACGATGGGACGCGATTACTTTGAAATGGACGGTTAGATGATGACCTCGTCTCTCGTGACCTGCATCCGACGGACGAGGTCGACCAGCCTCGTTCGCATAAAGCCTTCGTCTCCGCCCTTACGCCGCATTTCTCTGTTTCATCGCTCATCCTCCGTCGAAGGTGCCCGCGGCTGCTTCATTCCGGTTGTCCTAGATCGCGCCTCTCGGTGGTTTTCAGCTTTCTGGTGATCTTCTCCGTTCACCTTTCCTCAGTAAGCTTCTCCCTTCCTTTCGTTCCCTTGCTTGCGAACTCTTATCTGTCCTCCGTTTCCGAGTTTCCTTCGGCTTCCTTCTTTCTTTTTCTTGATACTTCAGTCTTGGCAAGCACTCCCGTACCCACTGTGGATGTTCATGGCCCTTGGTACATGACCATGGAGAGTAAATTTGACGAGGAGGGCACTCGGCGTCTTGTTCGGACGTACGGGATCCCGGACGACCATGAAATAGTTATAGCCGACCCGACTGATCGGCCCCATAACTCGCCGATCGGCACCATTTGCTTCTTTCTAGACCAATTCCAGGGCGGCCTTAGATTTCCTACCCATCCCTTTATTTTGGAGGTTTGTAATTATTTCCGCATCCCGCTCGGCCAACTTGTGCCGAACTCCTTTAGGTTGCTGAGCGGGGTGGTTGTCCTCTTTAAGCTGCACAGTATCCCACTTGATCCCAAAATATTCTACTTCTTCTTCTACCCCAAATAATCCGAGCCGGGCACTTTCATTTTTCAAAGTAGAATAGGCTTTAAATTTTTTGATAATATGCCGACCTCTAACAAGCACTGGAAGGAGTTCTTCTTCTACATACGACTTCCCGAGCGGCCAACATTCAGAACCAAATGGCAGACCGCTGTGCCGACCCAGCCGGAGCTCGAAAGTAATCCGCCTACCTTCATGCGGCGAACTGGTTGTCCGGCCAGCAGTACAAAATCGACCAGTTGCTTCTCAAGGGTGTTGTACATTTTTGGATTATCCCCTGCTCGCCAATCTTCCCTACCGCATGGGTAATGACTTTTACTCATTTCGCCTTTTTGTCTAATCGATTTTAATTTTTCCTCGCATTTCAAGTCATGGCGCCCAAGGCCATCGATCATCCGAAATTGAAAGCCGGTGGAGATTGAGGCGCATAAAAAAAAGAACTCTCGGAGCGAGGTTCAATCCCTCCCTACAGGGAGAGGGGACGCAATCACTGAACAGAAAGTTACTCCATCCGCCAACAGAGGTCGAGGCGGATCCTGCTTTCTCCGCCAAGCCGGGAGTCCCCTACGGGATTCACCGCGGCTCGTGGAAGTGTCAAGAGACCCCACTTTCACGACCCAAGAAGGCGAACCACAAGCGCCGATCGAGGTTGGCTCGCCAAATCGCACGCCTTCGACCTGTGGCCTCGCCCACCGCACAACCCTCCGGCTCTCCTCCACCGACTCATCGCCGCTAAGACGGTTGGGTGAAACTTCAACCATTGGGGAGTCCTCTGGTCAGCGACCGAGGTCGAGAAGTGCCGGCCTACCACCCGACCATCAAGACTACCCTTCGATTCCCATCGGAGGAATATTTATTGTCCGCCGATCGCCATCAAGCCTCGCTCATGAAATAACCTCGACGGGCCCGCCGCCAAGCTCTTGAGGACGCCTGATTCAGTGGCCTCATGACGCCCAAGCAATTCTACGATAACAACATGCAGCAGGCCACTCAGGTAAATTCATTTTTCTTTCTGTGTTATGCTACTGTCCGGTTCCTCATTTTATTATTTCCCTTACAGCGCTAGGCTGAGCAAATCGCCACTAGCCATCGGCTAGCCGAGCTGGAGGATCTCCTGGAGAAACTCCAAGTGTCAGGGGGTCCATCGGCCGAGCGGGAGAAACAAACCCTCGAGGCCGAACAGAAGAAGTCCGCCGACCTGTCTACAGAGGTGGCTCGGCTAGAGGGCCAAGTCAAGAAGCGCGAAGCGGATGCCAAACGCGCTACTGCCCGGAAGAAGCGGGCGATTGCTGATCTGGACAAGATGAAAGTTGAAGTCCGAGCTCTAGATCAGCAATCTAAGAATCTGGAAGCCCAACTAGCTGCCGAACGGGATGGGCGCTCTGCTGAGCGCACTAAAGCGGAGGTGGACCAGAAAGTCCTCCAAGATTCACTTATCGCTTTCCGAGCGACTTTCAGAAAGTATAAGGAAGGGGAGCCGAGTCGCCTAGCAGCAGCGCGCCAAGACTACCTCCGCTCGGAACGGTTCGGCGCAAAATTCGGCGGCAACGTCTCATCAACTTTCGCTGAGGCGGTCAAGGTCACCATGGCGTACTTGAAGAAGGGTGGCCACCTTCCTGCGGGAATGCACATTCCAGCCTCCGACCTGGCGGCCATGATTGACGATATCCCGGACTCCTTTTTCAATTTTGAGGACCCGGAGTGAGGCGAATTCTTCCAAGTACTTCTTGTATCTCATCCGCTCGGCGAATGTAAAATTTTTGTACGTGCCGTTCGGCCTAATTGCATTCCTTTGCTTCTATTTTTGTCTGTCCTTCATTGCCCTCTTCTGTCTGTTTGGTGCTCATTTGTAGAGTCAGTTAAGCTATACGTGTCTCCCACTAGACAACCGATCAGGTTAATCAATTGACTCGTTTTCCTCGAAATCGTTTAGCGCTTGGCTATACCGTTCGGTATTGGCAAACCGACTACCGATCGGACTTAAACAATTTAGTTTTTATGATGCTCATCGCGGATGTTTATAGACAATCGGGCTTCTCGATTTTAACGACCGGCGCTCGGCTTATTTATAGCCGGCTCATCGCTCTACGGTTTAACGTCTGGCTAGACGCCCTCGGAGGGTTTATAGACCTGCCTCTCGATATTTAACGCTGCTCGACGGTTATTTATAGCCGTTACCGCCACTTTCGATCTTAACGAGCCTCCTCGGTTATTTATAGCGGTGGCTGCCCACGGTTTTTTAACGTCTGGCTAGACGGCTCCGCTTCGGAGGGTTTATAGACGCCTGCGCTCTCGATATTTAACGCCATGTCGATCGCCGGTTATTTATAGTCAGTGCTCGATCTTAACGACGGCATTGTCGCTCCTTATTTATAGCCGATCGGCTCACGATACTTTAACGTCTGGGCTAGCCTCCCCGGAGGGTTTATAGATCTGCGCCTCGATCGATTTAACGCCTGCCGACTCGACGGTTATTATTTATCGCCGCCTGGCTCGATCTTTACGACCAGGCCGCTGCTATTTATAGCTGGTCGCTGGCTCACGGTTTAACGTCCGGGCTAGACGGCTTCCCGCCTGGAGGGTTTATAGACGCTGCCTCCTCGACATTTAACGCTCGGTGCTCGAGCGGTTATTTATAGCCCGATCTCTCTCGATCTTAACGACGGGTCTGGCTCGGTTATTTATAGCCGTCGGCTGGGCTCTACGGTTGCTTAACGTCCGGCTAGACGGCTTCCCCGCCTCGGAGGGTTTATAGACGCCGCTCCGACTCTAACTTCGACCTCTCGATCTTAACCGGCTCGTCATTATTTATATCCCTGCTAGCTTATTAGGCGGCTCGCCTATTATTCACGCTGCCTCGATTTAACGCCGTGGCTGGCATCGGCCTGCTCGATCTTTAACGACGGGGCTTGCCTACGGCTAACTCCTTACTGTGTCGAGCGACCTTGGCCTTCATAACTTATCTCGCTTTGGCGGTCTTAACAACATGGGTCATTTGCGAAATCCAATCTACCGGTAGGCTTCGCTATTCGGGCGCTCGCGGATAATCCATATGCCCATTTCACCCAACTTGAGAGCGATTCTCACCGGGCAGCTACCGAGCATTTTGGCTCGGATAATTTACCCGTCCTGGAGTCTGGTCGATCCTCGAGCTGGCTCGACCCATCGACCTCCGGCCAACGGCTGGGGCCTTCGTTTGACAATGTCATATTTGTTCTCTTGATTCTTCATTTCGCATTTCCAATATTCAAAAAAAGTACAGTGATGATTCATGGTACACCTTTCATCCCGCCTGTAAAGGGAGGTGGTTCGCGCCCACGGCCTATCTAACCGCCGACCGTCCTCATCCTCCAAATAATCGCACGAGCGAGCTTTTCGATGACTTCAAGGACCGCCACCCGGAGCTTGTTGCCGACGCCGCCGGTTTGACTTTCTTCCAAACAAGGTCGCCGACCTGGAATGATCGGGGAATGACGCGGCGGTTGTAATTCTGCTTCATTCGTTGATGGTATGCCATCAGCCGAACGGATGCCTTGGCTCGCTCCTCGTCAATCAAATCCAGCTCCATGTTCCTCCGATCGGCGTTGCTTTCATCGTAACATTGAACCCGGACGGACTCGACGCCGACTTCAACCGGAATGACCGCTTCGCCGCCGTACACTAGATGAAAAGGTGTGACACCCGTTCCCTCCTTAGGCGTCGTTCGGATGGCCCATAAAACGCCCGACACTTCATCCGGCCAACTTTCTCCCACGTGGTCGAGCCGAGCGCGCAGAATACGGAGAATTTCCCGGTTGGCTACTTCGGCTTGACCGTTGCTTTGGGGGTAAGCCACGGATGTGAAGTGTTGCTCGATGCCGTAGCTTTTGCACCAATCTTCTAGCACCTTCCTTGTGAATTGCCGCCCATTGTCGGAAACCAATCGGCGAGGGATACCGAACCTACAGACGATGTGTTGCCAGATGAATTTTTTGACCATATGCTCGGTGATCCTGGCTAGTGGCTCGACTTCCACCCACTTGGAAAAATAATCGACCGCCACCAGCAAAAATTTCCTCTGCCCGGTCACCATCGGAAATGGACCCACAATATCCATTCCCCATTGATCGAAAGGACATGAAACGGCTGATGTCTTCATCTCCTCTGCCGGTTGGTGCGAGAAGTTGTGATACTTCTGGCAAGAAAGGCACGTAGATACCGTCCGAGCGGCGTCCATTTGTAATGTCGGCCAAAAGTATCCAGCTAGCAAAATCTTCTTGGCTAGTGATCGTCTGCTCGGATGTCCTCCGCACGATCCTTGATGTACCTCTTGGAGGATGTAAGCCGAGTCTTCCGAGCTCACACACTTCAACAGCGGGCGAGAGAAAGCCTTCTTGTAGAGTTGATCGCCGATGAGTGTGAACCGACCAGCCCTCCTCCTGAGCAGCTGGGCTCCATCCCGATCGGCAGGAGTGGTGCCTGACCGCAAAAACTCCATGATGGGTGTCCTCCAGTCGTCCGGAAACATGAGGCCTTCCATCCGGTCAACATGTGCCACCAAAGATGCTTGTTCAATTGGCTTCGGGATAATGACCGACGTTATAGAACTTGCTAGTTTGGCCAACTCATCAGCTGTCTGGTTCTCCGTTCGGGGAATCTTCTGAATAAGAACCTCGCTGAAATTAGCTTTGAGTTTTTCAAAGGCCTCAGCGTAGAGTTTAAGCCGAGCATTGATTTCAAGGTGCTCGAGTTCTGTACCGGAACCGTGTGAATCTGAATAAAGTGTCACCCGACCGCTCCCACATGGTCAATGCACTGAATCCGCCATGAGGGCCTCTATACTGCCTTCATTGTTGGTAGCTTTGTAATCCAGTAGGACGGATAAGTGCATCTTTTCTTCTTGAGCAGCATGCCAATCCCACTCCGAGTCGGGTGGAAGACCCATCCACATATATTCTCCACAGGCTTCAGCTCGCTTTTGCACTTCAAAAAATCAGCCAAGGATTGCGCTTGATCACCGAGGGCTGGTATTGGATGTCGAATTCACTTAGTTCTGCCGTCCATTTGATGAGCCGTCCGGACGCTTCGGATTCAACAGCACTCTTCCTAGTGGGCTGTTCGTCCGGACAATAATGGTGTGAGCCAAGAAATATGGTCGAAGGCGCCGAGCGGCTAGAACCAAAGCAAAGGCCAACTTCTCGAGCCCGGTATAACGAGATTCAAGATCTTTTAAAATGGCTCGCCTTTACAAGTGCCGAGCCCACAGCATGCTCAGTTGACGACAGATAAATATAAAGTGACTCACCCCGATCGGCTTGGCAAGTACAGGCAGAGAATTGAGATATGTTTTCAATTCTCCGAACGCTCGGTCACATTCTTCATCCCACTGGAACTTTGCGCAGGATCTTGAAGAATGGTAGGCTCAGATCGGCGGTTTTGGAGATGAATCTGATAAAGCAGTTATCCGACCGGTCAACCGCTGCACCTCCTTGTATTTCGGAGGCGGCATGTCTTGTAGAGCTTTCACTTTGTTGGATTTGCTTCCGCTCGGTCACTATGTACCCCAAGAAACGCCTTCCTTTTGCTCCGAACCGGCACTTACGGGGATTCCATATTTGCATAGCGTTCGGAAGGTTTCTTCCATGTCCTTGAAGAGATCGCCGCTGATTTGATAAGAATGTCGCCACATAGACTTCCATTCCCCGATCAACACTTTGTTCATCAAGCGTTAGGTGGCATTCTTCAATCCGAACGGCATCACATTATAGCAATAAGTGCCGTCGGCCAAGCTGACTTTTCTTGATCTTCATGGGCGAGACTTGGTGATAGCCGTATGCGTCTAGCATATTAATTCACAACCGTGGAGTCCACGGTGATCTATTCGGAGGATAAAATCCTTGCAAGCTTTGTTAAGATGAAATCTATGCACACCCTCCATTTGTTGCCCGGCTTGAGACTAATACTACATTTGCAAGCCACCGGAACCGCACCTCACGATATGGCCGGAAGTTTCTCCTCCATTCGAATGATGGCGTTACGCTCAATAAATCTCTTTTTTGTTTTACCTACGAGCATCCGGTTGGACATGCAACTCATCTTTATGCTATGTTTGAATTAAATTACGAGCAAGTCGACTAGACGAAGACATCATGATTTCGTTGGAGGCATTGGATCAGCTCCTCCTCCTCCTCCGGATCGGAGGCGATAAAAGTCGTCCGATCGGGTCGGATGGATCTGAACCTCCTCCTTTTCATCATAAATTAAGCAGGTTCTGGTTATGGCGTGTACCTCGATCCGGGCGCCTTCCGAGCGGAACAAGCTTCGGACCATCTCTATATAGCACCGCCGAGCCGCTAACTAATCTCCACGCATTTCTCCTACTTTGTCCTCCACGAGGAACTTGATCTTCGATGGAAGGTTGAGACGATCGCTCGAAATTGGCGCCGGCCGTCCCAAAATGACGTTGTAGGACGAAGGAGAGTCGACCACCACAAGTTTACCTGGTCCTCTGAGCTCTTCTCCTGCTGAGATAGCCAACCGATGCCTGATTTCATTACCCGTGAACCCAGAGCGGCGTTGTCATGGAAGTACTCGATCAATTTGCGGTGATCGAACGCCTTCTTGAATACAATGTTGACCGAGCTCCCTGTGTCAACAAATATGCGATGAATAGTGTAATTTGCTATTACCGCTTGGATGAGCATCATCGTGGGGCACTTCTACTCCTTCTAAGTCTCCAAAGTGATTTCCGTCCACTTGCTCGCCTTGGCTACAACCGATCGTGGATCAGAGTCCGCTGGACGCCCACCTTTCGCTCGGTTTGAGTCTCCTCCGCCCACCAAGAATAACGTTGATCTCGCCTGCAATATTGCTATTCTCCTTCCCGAGCGACGGCCGACTGCTCGACGCCTGCCGATTCTCCGTCTTGAGACCGTGCCGATCGGGCGATGTCGATGTTGCCTCTCGCGGGTCCGGTCGGCTTCATGGGTCCTTTGTCTCCTATCGATGGGAGGAGACCGTCGTCTTCCTGGGAACGGGATTAGCCATGAAGGAAGACTTGACAATCCCTCGTGTTGTGCGTATCCGTCTGGTGGAAGGAGCATGGCTTGCTTGGAGCGGCAGCTACCTCTTGTACTTGGGACCTCAAACGAGGGGAGCGGATTGCTTCGGCCCTTGGTCCTCTTGGCGGTTGATGAGCGGCAAAGGGTCTCCGCTCGGCAGGAGGAGCCCGTTCGGTTGGTGTTTCTTTCTTCCTGGCTGCCTGCGCTTCCTCCACGTTGATATATTCATTGGTCCGGTGCAGCATATGATCATAATCTTGGGGCGGCTTTCGGATGAGCGACCGGAAGAAGTCCCCATCCACAAGGCCTTGCGTGAAGGCATTCATCATCGTCTCCGATGTGGCCGTTGGAATATCCATCGCCACTTGGTTGAATCACCGGACGTAAGCTGCGATTCTCTCGGCTCTTGTTGATGGCGAACAAGTTGACACTTGTCCGATAACGCCGATCACGCGGTGGTGGAGGAAGGCTCGAAGTCCTTGAAGCTAGTGATGGATCCGTCCGGCACCTCCGAAACCACCGCTGAGCCGATCCCGAGAGAGTGGTAAGAAAGACTCGACTTTACTCCATCCAGATATTGATGGAGCGTAGTGTTATCGAACTTACGGATGATCATCCGGTCTCATTGTTCCATCAGATCGGGTCATAGTGTTTAGGCGAGGGTCTTGTAGAATAGCCTCCAAGAATTGGCGATTGATCCGCCGGAGATGAGTCCGCCGGGAGCTTTCCCTTGGCCCTCGCCTAGGCATTTCGCCTCAAGAAGATCCTCTATCTTCCGACACGGCTGTGCGGAATAAGGCCCGATGAAACGCAACGGTGGCTTGAGGTGCTTCTGCTCGGCCACTCGACGCAGATGTTGCTTGTTGCTCCAGCCGCTCGGCTGCCTCTTTCTGTTTTTGCTCCATAAGTTTGGCGGCCCTTATCTCGACCAGAGCGTCCAACTCTTCTTGTGAGAGTGCCACGGTATGTATTCTTCCAGCCTCGTCCATTGCCTCTGCTCAGATGCAGGTGCGTTCCCACAAATGGCGCCAAATTGATCCTGTCCGAACCAGGGGTCAACGAACGCTGGGGATGTGGCGCTCCCTGCTAGATCCTCAGGTGCTCCGGCGAACCTGCAACAAAACTGGGCTGGGAGGGGTGTCCCGGCGACGGCCCTCCGACGCTCAAGTCAGGCGAGGAATAACAAAGAAGTGGCTTAGAAGCAGAAGACTCGTGTACCTCCGGTTGAAGAAATGGAGGCCTTATATATACTTCTGAGGAGACTGATGTACATATACCAAGGCACACACACGTGTCCTCAATCCATACCCAGTATGGGCTTGTCAGAGGAGCTTGCCTGACTCCTTACTGCTATAGTACGAGCACGTCTTTGATGGGACAGTGAGCATGTCTTTGATGGGATAGTGAGCCCATGTCCTAAGATCCTGCATATCATCTGCTGTCAGAAGATGTTTCTATCCTTGCCTTTTCTTACTCCTCGTCGATCGTCCGGCCGGTTGGCTGTTTCCTCGCATCCGGCCGATCGGGTGTTCTGATCCGCGCGGGAGCTTCCTGGTCATGTGCTCTCTGGACTGTTCGCAGCGTTGATATTTTATTCCTTCGGCCGAGCAGGCCCTCTGCTCGGCCTTTCCTACTGTTCATCATGAGCGTCGGAACCCCGACTCCAACGGGGTGTATTGCTTCCGCTCGGAAGCTTCAGCTGGTCGTCGCCCCCCTTATCCGCTCGGCCAAGGCCTTTGGCCCTCCTCGCGGCGTTGACCCTGCTAAATGGGGTCCCCCATACTTACTGCCGGATCAACACTCATAGTGTACTAGTGTAATTTTATAGTTAAGATAAAGTACTACTAAATTACACTACAACCACTCCAATGGTTTGTCCCATTCCATCTTGGTTGTGAGCTACTATTTATAATTTATAAGGAACTGATAACATGATCTTCTGTGTGTCACCTCACACCATGTTATCTACAATATAAATTAAATGGACAAGTGCACTTAGCATAAATGTAGACATTTGATTAATGTGATTCTTATTTCAAAATAAGTGTTTATACAAAAAGCTATACTTTTAGTATACATTCTAACAATGCGAGCATCTCCGGTGATTTCCAACCCCGATTCCTTCTCCGATCAACTTTTCAAGCAACG
This sequence comes from Zingiber officinale, assembly GCF_018446385.1. NCBI lineage: Eukaryota > Viridiplantae > Streptophyta > Magnoliopsida > Zingiberales > Zingiberaceae > Zingiber > Zingiber officinale. The sequence continues at coordinate 38,287,722 of NC_056005.1, read as the reverse complement.
ACCTCAGTGGAGAGCTTCAAGGCAACTGCTAGGCAAGATCTTGATGATTTGGAACTGCCGGTGAGCATTCTTTCCGGCGTAATTCTGTAACTGTGCTTCTCTGTTTTTTGTGCAAAATTGGCGAGCATTCACTCTGATTTGTGATTCTCTTCCGATCAGAGAGCATTGGCGGCGTTCCTCCATTGCTACTGAACCGCATCCGACAACAATCCACCATCCATAGTTTCCATTCCAGATTCAGAGATAAGGTTTGCAGAAATCCAGATTTTCGGCACTGTTTAGAGTAGGGGTGTTTCCATCTTACCGGAGGCGTTCCGCCGGTGTTGCTAAGCACTCCTAGATTCATTTATAGTTAAGGGTTCTTCACTAATGACTGGAGTTGGGCGTTCTCGTCTCCGGCTTCTTGTGTGATGACAAGAAGTGTTGTTTGGTTAGATTGGTTGTGAGATTGGAACGGTTTATCATTTTATTTCACTTGTTAATGTTTTTGTAGCTAGAACAAGTTTCTTTTGATGCTTGGTATATTCGTATCAATAATCCACATTTCTTTATCTTGTTGAAATTAAATTTGTGTCTAGTAGTTGTAATTTCCTTGATGCAATTTAGTTTAAGTCTTGTTTGATACTTAGTTAATTATTAAGTAGTTAAGTTTTAAGTTAGGTTTTGAATTGTGCTTTAGATCAGATTTAATTGTGTCTTGAATTTCATTTTTAGTTTAAGTGTGTTGATGGTTTAATCATAACATAAGGTGACAATGCGTTATTGATTGATTGTTGGTACATAGGTAGATTTCATTTATGCATTAGATTAGTTTCTTATTTGCTGTGCTTTTCATTTGTTAGATTTAGATTCAAAGCAATAACCCCCATTTTCATATTAAAAACCCCTAAAATAGGAATAACATACAATCCTAAGATTACCATCCTACTGTTAGTTCCTCGAGAGATTCAATCCTGGGCTTGTTATTACAACATCATTGTGTAGTTAAGGGGTTCATGGATATAAATTGTTAATTTGGTTCGCGGGTGTGACATATTTGCTCATTAGTAAGCGTACCCTACTTGGTATACTTAGGCTAGTAGAATTAACTGAAACTATCTCACCACATCTTAGATTAGTTAAACCAAGAATTTTCAATAGGAAGGTTAAATATATAATTTTTTAAAAAGACTTTATCTAGAAGTGGTTGTGATCTCGATACCCAAGAAGATCTTTATGTCTCGTCATAATATGAAAGATAATTTTTGAAATATATATTTAACTGACCGATGGTTAAACCTAAATTTAACACAGAGTCAAACAATCTGTAAAATTTAAAATAAATCAAGTAAAATTAACTAAATATCTCATAAAACTCATAAATATACTATGCTTGATTGAATGTATCTACACATATAATTTTTTTTTTTAAAATTCTATATTTTAAAAATATTGATTATTGACTAGCACTTTGAGTTAGAATTGATACATCAACATCAAGACCCTTAGATACTTAGGTAGATTTCCTTGTTCTTAACAAGGATAACCAGGGTGTATCAGGTTAATGGGAGATAGTGTTGAAACATTTTGAAAAATTATTTTAAAAACAATTGAAAATGCTTTTGAAACAAAGAAGTTTTTTTTAAAAAAAAATCTTTAGCCTTTGAAAAATCTTGTAAATGTTTTGAAATATATATATATATATATATATATATATTTTTTTTTTGAAAAATCATGAAAATATTTTGAAAACTCTTTAAAAGGATTTGAAAATTGTTTATAAAACTTTTTTGAAATTATTGAAAAATTTTAACAAGTATTTTTAAACTTACTTTGAAAAATCATGCTTTTGACTTCTATTTTAAAAAATATACTTTAACTATTCTTGTGATTTAAATCAACTCCTAAGACACATTGATAGTTTTCCTTATCATTAACATAAATTCCTAAGGATGTATTAGGTTGAAGGGGAGTTCTGATTAAAAGATCAAATATATTTTTTAAAATCATTTTAAAAAATTTTATTTTACAAATTTGTGAAAACTCCTTTAGAAAATCTTGAAAATTATTTTAAAAATTATGCTTTGAAAAAGTTTGGAAAATTTTAAAGCCTTTTGAAAATACTTAGAATCTTTTGGAAATATTTGTGAAAATATTTTCAAAACTTATTATTGGTGCAAAACCTAAGGAACCCTTAGGTAAGTTATTTTTGATATGTATCAAAGGGTAAGAGTGAGCCTTAAGTTAGATAAATCAACATCTCCCAAATTTGCACAAAGCCCTTAAGACCTAAACCTAACTTAAGATTATTATCAAATATCAAAAAGAGGGAGATTATTAATATAGGGAGTACTAGATAATACCTGTAACTGTCACATTAGCTAAGACACTCACTTGGTTATCAGGATTCAAAAACTCTAATACTTAGCCTGAAAGTCTAGAGTTCGAATCCTGGGGAAGACAAAAATCCACTGGCCAGGGGTGGAAAGACCTTGTGAGTAACGACACACGTCCGAGGGTCGTTGGTTGACGACATAAGGGGTCGCCAGTTGGGCCACCATTGTGGCCGCCCAAGGGACTATCAAGGGCTGCCAGTTGGCCCGCTAGTGTGGCCGCCCAAGGGGCCGAGGGGCTGTGACGTTACAATAAAAAGACATCTTTTTATTGTAACGACCCGGCCCCTCGGCCCCTTGGGCGGGCCAACTGACGACCCATTTGGCGGTCCCTTGGGCGACCGAACTAGTAGCCCAACTGGCGACCCCTTATGTCGTCGACCGACGACCCTCAACCGTACCGTTACTCACTTGGACTTCCCATCCATGGCCAATGGATTTTTGCCTTCCCCAGGATTCAAACTCTAGACCTCAAGGTTAAGTACTAGAGTTTATGAATCCTGGTAGCCAAGTGACCTTCAGGCTAAATATTCACCAGTTGGACCGCCAGTTGGGCTGCCCAAGGGATCACCAAAGGCCCATCAAATGGACCGCTAATTGGACCGTCCAAGGAACCGAAGGACCGGATCGTTACACTTCTTCCCTTTTTAAAATGAGAAAGTTATTTCCATACTGTATTTTCAATTACTTAAGCTTATTGACAACTGTCACATGGTCTTTCACCTCTATTTATTCTTTTAGTGGAATAAAAAGATTTGATATATTGTATTTAATTGTGAATTATGAATCTATTAGTTTATAGTTTGGTAAACTGATTTAATCTTTTATTGGTTTTGATTGAATATTTGATGGTTCATATTTAAAAATTTACTGTACCGAAAAAAATTACAAGTTCATGACAAATTTTGTGACAAATTTTATGATGAAATTTGCTTATTTCTGATTTTATGATGAAAATAATTTTTATCATAAATCAACAATGAAAATGGTTTCATCGCAAATCAACGTTGATTTGCAATGAATTTTATGATAAACTTTTATTTGTTGCAAATTTTGTGATGGATTTTTTATTTTTTTCATCACAAAATTTTATGACTAGCTATTTGTGATGAAAAATTTTTCCACAAAATTCATCATAAATTTGTGAATTTTTTTTAGTGGTATAATTAGGCTCAATAACTTAGCCTAACATTTAGGGTTTACGCCAAATTAGAGAATTTTGGATTAACATCCTTTTTCTATGCCTATAAAAAATATTTAAACTCTTAAGGATCTCTTTATGTGTTGTATCACCAATAGGGTATTTGCTTAGTCAAAAACTAACTCTTACCCTTCATGAAAGACTATTTTAATCATTTTGAAAAAATTTTAACAAATATTTTCAAAAAGATTGTTTTCAAAATGAATTGGATAAGTATTTTTTGAAAATATTTAAAAATTTTGTAAGGCAAGATTTTTGAAGCATATTTTAAAAATCTTTTGAAAAAGAAATTTTGAAAAGTTTTTAAGTATTTTTTCCAAGATATAAGTAATTTTCCAAGAAAGGAATTTTGAAATATGATATATGCATAGAAAATTTTAAAAGAGAAGGATAATTTGAAATTTTTTTATAATTTATCAATTTTATTTTTCAAAAGAATTATTTTATTTTTACAATTTTATAAAAAATTATTTTCTAAATCTTTAAATTTTAAAAATTTTCTTTTGAATTTTTAGATTTCAAAGCTTGAATTTTGGAAGTTGAAAACTGATTTTTATTATTCAAATTTCTTAACTTTGAACTTTCTGAATTTTTAAATTTTAAAATCTGATTTTTAGAATTTTTTAAATTTAAAAGTTGTTTTTTGATTTTTATAATTTGAATTTAGATTTAAAAATTAATTTTTATTTTTAATTAAAATTTACATTACGTTTTTCAAATTTTGTTCTCTTTAATTTTAAATATTAATTTCTGATTTTTAAAATTTGAAAATGAATTATGTTTTATAAAACCTTTTTTCAAGTTTTTATTTTTAGATTTTAAAAAGAATTTTTGTATTTTTCTGAATTTTGAAAAGGGGTTATTGTATTTTAAAAAATTCTTATCATATTTGATTAAATTTGAATTATTTAAATTATTAATTAGATTTGGATTTTAAAAATATGTTGATTAAATAAATTATTAATTAAATCCAAATAATTAATTTATCTTGAAGATTAATTTTTTGATTGACTAAGTTAAAGTATTCATTGATCTAATTTTTGATCGAGTTGATCAAAGTTTTGATTGTCGATTAAATTGATTTTATTTCTTTGAAATATTTAAATTATTTTTATTAATTAATTTCAATTTAAATGAATTGTTAGAACAAATCAAGGTAGAATTATCATGCATATCGAATTCCTTAGAAAATTTTAAATTAAAATAACAATACTAGCATGCATTACAAATAATGGATTTTCATAAAAATTACATTTGCTTATCTTAATCGCTTCCCCTTGTTCCATGGATCTCCTGTATGGGAATTTGTTCTTATAGTGGTTTGTCTCCTTATATCTTAGTCATCTACAATAATGATTAGTAGTTATTCATAATTTATCTTCTCTATGTTAACCTTGGGATGAATTGGCGGAGCATTGGGGCCAACGAATTGTCTTTTCTGACACATGATCTCCTCCATAGACATTTGTTCTTATAGTGACTCATCTTCTTGCACTTGAAACATAACACATGGTTCTTTTTTTTAGGATCTTTGGAATTGATTCCTTTTTTGCCGTCAGTTGTTCGAACTAATTTTTATGAGTAGGACATTTATTTGTATAGTGTCCTCTCTCCTTGTACTTAAAACATATTATGTGTAATTTAAAATTAACTTTAAAATCTTTGTCAAGACTCTTCCCCTTGATCCTTGACAACTCAACTCGAGTTTGAATTGATCTTCTAGCTTCAACGGATCCTCATGAAGTTTGATCAATCGATTCTAAAGATCATGAACATTTTTGAACTTGCTTAGTCTGCACAAAATATTGTTAGGTAAAATATTTACAATTAACTTGGTTACCTTTCGATTCACTTCTGAGTTAGTCGATAGTCCTTTCAGTGCCACCCAGCCGTTGAAGTCACCACTTAGTATGAAACTCTCAATTTTGAGCTCCAAATTTTGAAATATTTTATCTTATAAGATGGTGGCTCGTGGATGCATCAATTGACGTACTCCATATACTTTGAATATTTTGTTAAATAAATAAAAGAAAATATTTTTTTAAAAAATGCTTCTCTAGCCAACTTGTCAAGTCGTTAGTCTGGTGAAGAGCCTCCTACTCTAATACCAATTTATAGGATCTTGTTTGATGCTAGAGGGATGATGAATAGAATAACTGAAAAAGTCTTCATTCTTTCTTTTTCTTATAGAGGCATAAGTAGCAATGGAATAAACTAACTTAAAGAACAAGACAATAAAGGAAAGACACAAATACACCATATTTTTACTTGATTTCTAATCCTATTTGAAACCGGAGGAGATGGCGGGTTGGACAGGTAGCGATGTTGTTGACCGGGAGAAGGCTTTACATGGACAAAAAGATGACAAGCTAGAGCAGAAAAGGGCTTTGAGTCACTCCTTCCTCTCCGTGCACATGGAAAAGCAAGCCCATAGAATATTAGAGCGAGAGCTAGGGAAGGGGTTCCTAGTGTAGGCACTCCAACACTCAAATCAGTATAGTGGCCAAACGAAAAGAAGGAGATGAATTGTAGATGCATGCAATATGTAAAATGTATTACCTCGTAGACTTGGCCAATGAAGATGATCCTCTTATATACTACCTCTCATAACCTCCATAATCATGAGGTGACAGAGAATGTCAGGTGTCACTATTTGTCGAGTAAACAAAACGTCAAGTAAAGGAAGATGTACAACCTGAAAGATGTACAGTCACCGTTCAAGGAATCTTCCATTACATATGGGCACCTCATAACTTATGTCATTAATGAGGTAGTTAGGAGAATATTCTGTCGGCTGATGGAAGATGTATAATCACCTTCAAAGAAGGTTCCATTGAATGTATCTGTTATAATAGACGAATATTCTCTAACGAATAATTGTTACTCTTTGACGAATAGTTGTTACTCTCTAACAAGTTATTTTTTGATTCTCTGACAATATTATCCCTTAAAGATATCTTGTCTAGATATTTAGACCAATCATCTTCGTAGTAAAGGCTTGAATGCTGGTCATCCTCATACTAAAGGCTTTAATTCCGGATGGAGAGCAAAGTCTTGTTGAGAGTAATCCGCTAGCTGCCACCACCCCTTGACTTTGACCACCACATCAGCCGACTTTCTTGACGTTGAACCCAACTTTAGGGGTTCTATCTTATCCACTATATCATTAGCCTCCCCCTTAAGTCTAGTTGAAAGAGGCTGCAAACTTGACTGACTAGACACTTGTATTTCTTGTGTCTCTTCTTGGACTCTCAATCCTAGTATCGTCGCTTGAGTTTATTCTGAGAGCTTTGCCCATTTGAATAATTTAGGATAAACTAGTTGGTCGTTGGGTGCGAGAGCAAGTTCGCATATAATTCAACTGAATAGAATAATTAAGTTGATCTAAATAATGAGCTTGGGTGAAATAATATAGTTGAGCGGTGCAAAAACATGATACTGAGGCCCGAGAGCATGCTCGCTTATAACCCGTCTAAGTGGCAGAGTCTAGGACAGGCATAAGAGTATACTTGCTTATAACTTGACAAAATGACTCGGGAGTCTGGGATATGACACAAGAGTATGTTTTCTTATAATTCGACCAAGTGACTCAGAAGTCTAGAATGGATAAGCACAAGAGCATACTCACTTATAACTCAACCGAATGGCTCAAGAGTCCGGGATTTAGAGGCACAGTGTATGACATGAATGCCTTGGTATTTGAAGGCACTGTGTATAACCCGGATGCCTTAGAGATCTAAGAGGAATGATGTATGACCTGAATGTCTTAGAGAGTTGAGAGACATGATGTATGATCCGAATAGCTTGAAAATTGGAGGCACGCTATATGAATCCTAATGCCTTGGAGCTTAGGTCTAACCGACGCTAGGTGTCGGTTGGCCTTAGGTTAGAGGCATGGTGTATGACCTAAATGCCTTGGAATTTAAAGGCATTGTGTATGAACCCAGATGCCTTGGAATTTTAAGAGGCGGTGTATGACCTGGATGCCTTGGAGATCTAAGAGGCACGGTGTATGACCTGAATGCCTTGGAGAGTTAAGAGATATAGTGTATGGCCTGAATACCTTGGAACTTGAATGTATGGTGAATGTACCTGGATGACTTGGAGCTGAGGTCTGACTAGAGCTTGGTGCTAGTTATGTTGGGACCTTCGGATAGCGGCTAGAGAGGGGGGGTGTGAATAGCCGACCTCAAATTTGCGTTTCTTTCTACAAACCAAGTTAGCGCAGCGGAAAAATAAGAACAGAAACGTAAATGGAGAAATCAAACCTCAAGCACAGCGATGTAACGAGGTTCGGAGATGATACTCCTACTCCTCGGCGTGTCCGTAAGGTGGACGAAGCCTATCAATCCGTCGGTGGATGAAACCCCGGATAACCGGCTAATATGAACTCCTTCTGGGTGGAGAAACCTCACCACAAAGTCTTTGCAACAGCAAAATAGAGGAGTACAACAATAGAGGAAACAAACAAGAACAATAGAAATTGTAAACACACTTGCTTGTCTTCTCGTCGGAGTCCGTTGATGAAGCAGCAGCTTCACGGCTCCAGCAGCTAGAAAACCAGAACGAAGCTCACTCGAAGCTTCAGCCAACCGAGAGCTCAGCAAAGCTCAAGTCGCAGTTAGGAGGAAGAAGAAGAAGTTCCACTGTAGAAGCCCTCGACCTCTTTATAACCTGCACCTGCTCACCTGGTGACAGAGTTCTGCGAAGAAGACGGAGATAGCCGTTGTGACTCAACGGCTATTGCCTGGACCGATCACCTGATCGGTCAGGAGAGCCCTGATCGGTCCACAGACCGATCAGGCTAAGCCTGGACCGATTAGACCATATTCTGATCGGTCCAGGAGGGATCTGATCGGTCCCTGGACCGATCAGTCCTTTCTCTCCTTTTCCTCTGTGTTGCTTCCTGATCGGTCTCCAGACCGATCAGATAACTCACAGTACCACACTGACTGGTTACTGATCGGTCTGCAGACCGATCAGCCGTATCATTGGATCGGTCACTAGACCGATCCAGGTTTAGAGCTCCCAGGCTTAACCCTACCTGGTCCTGAGAACGAGCTACCGAGCCCTCTCTGACCTAGTCCAGAGAACGAGCTACCGAGCCCTCTCTGACCTAGTCCGGAGAACGAGCTGCCGAGCCCTCTCCGACTTCGTCTGGTCCAGAGAACGAGCTCTCGAGCCCTCTCTGACCTAGTCCGGAGAACGAGCTGCCGAGCCCTCTCCGACTTCCCATGCCAAGCTTCCATACTTGGACTTCTCCCGTGCCAAGTCTCCATACTTGGACTTTTCCGAATCAAGTCTCCATACTTGGACTTTTCCGTGCCAAGTCTCCATACTTGGACTTTTCCGTGCCAAGTCTCCATACTTGGACTTTTCACCAGATGTCTGGTCAACCTTGACCTATCTGGATTTCCCTTGCCTGGCTTCACTCACCAGGACATTCCAACTGCCTGGCTTCACTCACCAGGACTTTCCAACTGCCTGGCTTCACTCCCAGGACTTTCCCTTGCCTGGCTTCACTCACCAGGACTTTCACCTGGCTTCACTCACCAGGATAATCAGGTCGACTCACCTCGGGTCAACCAGGTCAACCTTGACTAAAGATTACACCCACAATCTCCCAAGTTTGTATTCTGTCAAACATCAGAATACAACTTTTCTACTCTCGTCAAACATCAGAATAGAGCTTTTCTATTCCCGTCAAACATCAAAATACAACTCGAGTCAGGTCAACTCGAGTCAGGTCAACCAGGTCAACCTTGACCTAAGGTTGCACCAACAAGTTAGACTTATGTAGGGGGTGTGGTGCATAACCTGAATACCTTAGAGAATTAGAGGCACAGTGTATGACCCAAATGCCTTAGAGCTGAGGTCCGACTGGCGTTAGGTGTCAATCGGCCTTATGTTGAAGGCACGGTGTATGACTCAAATTCATTGGAATTTGGAGGCACGGTGAATGAACCCAGATGCCTTGGAGCTGAGGTTTGACCGACACTAGGTGTTGGTCAGCCTTATGTTAGAGACATGGTGTATAACTTGAATACCGTGGAGAATTGGAGGCATAGTGTATGACCCAAATAACTTAGAGCTGAGGTCCGACTGGTGCTAGGTGCCGGCTGGCCTTATGTTGGAGGCACAGTATCTGACCCGAATGCCATGGAATTTAGAGGCATAGTGTATGAACCCAGATGCTTTGGAGTTGAGGTTCGACCGATGCTTGGTTCTAGTTGGCCTTATGTTGGAGGCATGGTGTATGATCTGAATGCCTTGGAGAATTGGAGGCACGGTGTATAACCTGAATGCCTTGGAGCTGAGGTTTGACTGGTGCTAGGTACTAGTCGACCTTATGTTGGATGCACAATGTATAATCCAAATATCTTAGAATTTAGAGGTACGATGTATGAACCCGGATACCTTAGAGCTGAGGTCTGACTAGCACTAAGTGTCGATCAGCTTTATGTTGGAGGCATGATCTATAACCCGAATGCCTTGGAAAATTAGAGGCACGGTGTATGACCTGAATGCCTTAGAGCTGAGGTCCGACCAGCGCTAGGTGTTGGTCGGCCTTGTATTAGAGGTACGGTGTATGACCTGAATACCTTGGAATTTAGAACCATGGTGTATGAACTAGGATGCTTTGGAGTTGAGGTACGACCTGTGCTAGGTGTTAGTTAGGCTTATATTTGAGGCACGGTGTATGACCTGAATGCCTTAAAATTTGAGCGTACGGTGTATGAGCCTGAATGCCTTAGAGCTGAGGTTCGACTGGTGCTAGAAGTTAGTCGACCTTATGTTGGAGGCACGGTGTATGACCCAAATGCTTTTGAATTTGGAGGCATGTTGTATGATCTGAATGTCTTGGACAATGGGAGACACGATATATGACTCGAATCCCATAGAGTTGGGATTTGAGTGGCTATAGGAATTGGTCAGCCTTATGTTGGAGGAACGGTGTATGACCCAAATGCCTTGGAGAATTAGAGGCACGGTGTATGACTCGAATGCCTTGGAGAATTAGAGGCACGATGTATGCTCCGAATGCCTTGGAGCTGAGGTTCGACTAGTGCTAGGTGTTGGTCGGCCTTATGTTGGAGGCATGGTGTATGACCTAAATACCTTAGAATTTGGAGGCACAATGTATGACCCAGATACCTTGGAATTTGGAGGTACAGTGTATGAACTCGGATACCTTGGAGCTAATGTTTGACTGGTGCTAGGTGTCGGTCGACCTTATGTTGGTGGCACGGCGTATGACCCGAATGTCTTAGAATTTGGAGGCATAGTGTATGAACTCAGATGCCTTGTATTTACTTGGCATTCACCTCCTTGAGGAGGTGACTAGTCCAAGGATCCATACCATAGTAACCCTTCCACTATGGAACCTCTCCTTCTTGGAACTATGGCGAAGGTGGAGAAACCTTACAAGATTTACAACGCTCTTTCTCAAAAGAAATAGTTCACAACAACAACAAGGAAGAAGAAGAGAAGATTACAAACTTTGAAATAGCTTATTCTTCTTTGAATAACTTGAAAATCTAGCAAGAAGAAGAGCTTGAGTTGATCTTGAGCACTTGAGAGCAATCGAATAGTGTTTGCAAGAGTTGCTTTCATTTTTCGCTAAAAAGCATTTTAAGTGACTTTAAAATATAGATGTTTCTCACGGAGATGCCACCATGAATTGATTGGGGGTAAGTCTCCAATCAATTCCAAATTTATTCGTTAAGCACCGCCAACTCCAAATCAATGGTGCAGATTATTTTGTTTGAATCTCAATCAATTGGGCCAAGACCTTAATCAATTGAACTTATCAATCAATCCTCTAATTGATTTGAGCTTCTATTTCTTTTCACGAAGAGAACATCACAATCAATTGGCTAATCTATCCTAGAGTATACTATGTTATCACGTAAAAGTGTGGTCAACCGATCTGCTAATCAATTGGTTATCACCAATCGATAAGTTGATCGATCTAGGAGCACGTTGTACTTTTGCATAAATGTCTGTTCTATTGATTAGTTGATCGATTGGTTACCTCTAATCAATTAGTCAATCGATCCAGGAGCGCTCTATGCTTTCGCGTGAAAGCTTGATCAATCGATCGACTGATTGATTGGTTACCCCCAATCGATCAGTAGATTGATCCAGGAGCACTCTATTCTCACAAAAGTGCTTCTCAATTGATTAATCAATTGATTCCTAGTGATACGGGTTTTGATATATCAGCCTAGCGAGTGGAGGTGTCTATGTTGAGAAATATAGGAAAAAGCCCGCCTGAGCATAAAGGCATTTAGCCTTATATATGGTTCTCAACATATTACCATCCGACCGTAGGCCGAGCGAGCGCTCACGTGCTCATATATGCTCGGTCGAGAAAAGCTCACCCGAGTATAAAGACATTTAGCCTTATATATGGTTCTCAACATATTACCGATTGACCGCAGGCTAAGCGAGCACCCACGTGCTCATATATGTTCGGCCGGGAAAAGCCCGCCCGTGCATAAAGACATTTATCCTTATATATATGGCTCTCAACATATTATCGGCCGACCGTAGCCCGAGTGAGCACTCATGTGTTCATATATGCTCGGTCGAAAAAAGTCCGCTCGAGCATAAAGGCATTTAGCCTTATATATGGTTCTCAACATATTACCGGTTGACCGCAGGCCGAGCGAGCACCCACGTGCTCATATATGCTCGACTGGTAAAAGCCCGCCCTAGTATAAAGACATTTAGCCTTATATATGATTCTCAACATATTACTGGATGACCGTAGGCCAAGCGAGCGCCCACGTGCTCATATATGCCCGACTGAGAAAAGTCCGCCCAAGCATAAAGGCATTTAGCCTTATACATGGTTCTCAACATATTACCAGCCGACCACAGGCTGAGCGAGCGCTTATGTGCTCATATATGCTCAGCCGAGAAAAGTCCGCTCGAGTATAAAGACATTTAGCCTTATATATATGGTTTTCAATATATTATTGGCCGACCGTAGGCCTAGTGAGTGCCCATGTGCTCATATATGCTCGGCCGGGAAAAGCCCACCTGAGCATAAAGGCATTTAGCCTTATATATATTTCTCAGTATATTACCGGCCGACCGTAGGCCGAATGAGCGCCCACATGCTCATATATATTCAGTCGGGAAAAGCCTGCCCGAGCATAAAGACATGCTCAATAGAAGGTATTCCTAATATATATATACGGTCGGGTTGAATGACCGACCGAGACATATTCAACAGAAGGTATTCCTAATATACGGTCGGCTTGAACGACCGACCGAGACATATTCAACAGAAGGTATTCCTAATATCCGGCCAGCTTAAATGACTGACCAAGACATATTCAACAGAAGGAGGTATTCTTAGCAGCATATGCAGCCAACTTGAACGACCGGCCAAGACATGACCAACAGGATATTTGACTGGAAATATCTTCTAGAAGTTTCTTCAGTTATAATGACATGTCTCCATTATAAATATAAGTCATAAATGATAAAACAGGTATATCTGGGGTACAAAAAAGATTTATTAAAGGATTATTGCACGAAGTATAGAAGATGACTTCATCTCCTAACAAACCACAACGAACCGAGGACGACTTCATGACTACGGAGGTCACGTGAGGTAGTATAAATAGGGGGATCTTCTCTGTTGGCGAGGTACGCAAGTTCTAGCATTCAAACTCTATTTCACTTTAGTTACTATTCTTCTTCTTCCACTTTTTGAGAGAGAAACTGACTAGAGCGTTGGAGAGCCTAGCCAGGGACCTCCACCCCGGTCTTAGGTCACTAATGCTTTATTGGTTTGTCTCGTTGTGCGTAGGATCATGGAGGGCTTCTTCCAGATCTACAAGAGGTTCTCTTCAGGGATTGTCGTTCACCGGAGCTAGCACATATCTTCGTAGATTTCAGACAGGATCAAATTTGACGTCGTTTATGGGAACTATTCACTTGGATCTGAAGCTACGAAGATGGAGGAAGCTGGCAAACCCAACACTATTACTATCTCGCAAGATGATCTGGAGTTACTCATCAATGGCAGAGTACAGAAGATATTGCAACAATAACAACAATAAGTCAATACTAGTGGCATATTACTTGTAGTGCCACCTTCGACAATGTCTGTAACTTCTCATCATAGGGAGAGAGAGATCAAAGGGGGAGATCCGGCTCATCTATTTTCTACCCCCTCTCTCCCACTCGATCTCCTAAAGCTTATTTTTGAACACCTCTTGAATAAGGATGACGAAGAGTAATCCTTCATGAGTCTTTTGGAGAAACCCCTGTAAGAGAAAAGCGAAAAGGGAATGTTGTAGCTAGTGATAGTTCTCCTGAAAAGATTATCACTCCATTTTCTCAACGAGTACTAGATAATCCTTTGCCAAAGCATTATCAGAATTTAAATGTCGGAGAGTACTCGGGAACAACTGATCTCGAAGACCATCTTCTTAAATTTGAACATGCGGCGCTCCTCCAATAATTTACTGATGGAGTTAAATGCTGGATGTTCCTTACTACTTTTGGAGGAGCGTCGCATAGGTGGTTCAAGTGGCTGCCAAAAAATTCTATTCGGCACTTCAAGGACTTCCGTAAGGTATTTTTACATCATTTTTTTTAGCAATAAGAGGTACCACAAAACTCCTTGGAGTCTTTTTTTCTATCAAGCAAGGCCCTAAAGAATCTATCAGGTCTTATATTAAGAGATTCAACCAAGTAGCTATTGATGTTCCATTAGCCACCACAGAGATCTTGGTAAGTGCCTTCTCTAGGGGCCTAATGACAATGACTTTTTCAAAGATTTGGTTAGGAACCCTCTTACCAATTTTGATATATTAATCGAGCGGACTTCGGAGTTCATTAATGTGGAGGAGGCTCAAGCCGCTCGCAGGAAAGATGTTAACACTTATGCGCCGGTTCCGACAGCAGTACGTTCGGTGGGATCTGCCCAGCCCCCTAAAGGACCTCTGGCAGATCCGCACCATCATCATCCCGAGCCTCAGCCTCAAGTAGTACAACATGTGGATGCTCCCACACATCTCCCGCAAAGGTGGTGCACGTATCATCTGATCAGCACCCACAACACATAAAACTGTTTTGATCTAAAGAATCAACAGGTGGATAGCACCCGCTATCATCGACATTCTCCAATCCCAAATCACCGACGGTATCCACGATAGAATAGTCCTCTTAAAATTGAGTATCAACCGAGCGGACAACAAATGGGAATATTGCCTCTCCCCATTGTACAAGCACAAACGCTGGATCAAGTACAGCTAGAGCAACCATCAGCCCGACAAGAAGAAAATCACAACAACGCTACCCGAGGCAACATAAACATGATAGCTAGAGGACCCACTGATGGTCATTCCAATCGGGCGAGAAAATCGTACGCTCGACGATTAGTAATCCATGCTATTGGATGTAGTGCCGAGAAGGCGACAGGGCCAGAAATTAGTTTTAGGACTAATGATCTGGTAGGGGTAGAAGTACCCAATAATGATGCACTAATAATTAAGGCCAGTATAGTCAATTACAATATTGCTCGTACTTTTATTGATACTGGTAGTTCTGTTATTATTATCTTTAAAAAAAGCTTTTGATAAGCTGCAGATCGACTTGAGTGAGCTTCAGCCTATGGTTACTCCATTATATGGGTTCACAGGTAATGAGGTACAACCATTAGGTCAAATAAAATTGGTCATATCTTTAGGGGAGGAGCCCCTTATGCGGACGCGCTAATCGATTTTCATGGTGGTGGACGCCCCATCAGCATACAATGTTATTTTGGGTTAGCCAACCTTGAGTGAATTCAGGGCAGTCATTTCTACTTTCTGCCAGAAAATAAAATTTTCTGTGGATGATCAAGTAGGGGAAGTCAAGGGAGACCAAATAGTAGCACGTAAGTGCTATGTAGAGGTCGTAAGAGAAGAAGTTAATGCCACCCGAAAAGCTTAGAAGATGGATATTAACGTCATTCATGAAAAACCACCCACTCTTGTATATGAGGAGGAGGAGGTGTAGATATAGACTGGCCGACCAGAAACTACTACCTACATCACGTCCGATCTGGATATTGATGTTAAGGAAGACTTGGTAAAATGCTTAATGAGAAACAGTGACGTGTTTGCATGGACACCTAAGGAGGTAAAAGGTGTTGCACCAATAGTTATGGAGCACGCTCTGCATGTATATCTAGATGCCCGACCAGTCAAGAAAAAGAAAAGGGACTTTGGAGCCAATCAAAAAAAATTATCAAGGAAGAAGTGGATAAACTACTAGAAGCCGGATATATTCGGGAAGTACAATTTCCAAGATGGTTGGCTAATGTGGTCTTGGTTTCTAAGCCTGGTAATAAATGGTGAGCATGTATTGATTTCAGGGACCTCAACAAAGCTTGTCCAAAGGATTATTATCCTATGTCTTGTATAGATCAAGTGGTGGATTCTATAGCTGGATGTGAATTCATCAGTATGTTGGACACCTATCAAGGGTATCACCAAATTCCGCTCACCAAGGTAGATCAGGAAAATGTTAGCTTTATAATTACTGAGGGTACTTATTGTTACGTTGTTATGCCTTTTGGTTTAAAGAATGTGGGAGCTACTTATCAGCAGCTTATAAATAAGGTCTTTCAGAAGTAGATTGGAAGGAATATGGATGTTTATGTGGATGACATTTTTATTAAATCTATAAGGGCTTCTAGTTTATGTGCTGATATTGAAGAAACTTGTAGGACCCTGAGGAGGTATGAGCTCAAGCTCAATCCCAACAAGTGTTTATTTGGGGACAAGAGTGGGAAGTTCCTAGGATACATGGTGACCAAGCGGGGAATAGAACCAACCCTAGCAAGCTAAAAGCATTACAACACATAGCTCCCCTAAAGAACCTAAAGGTGGCCCAAAGATTGACAGGGAGGATTACCGCCCTATCTCGGTTCATCTCTCAGTTGGCTGATTGGAGTCTCCCCTTCTTCAAGGTACTCCGACGAGCAACGAAGTTCCAATGGGATGAGGAGTGCAGCAAGGCATTTGAGGAGCTAAAAGAATATTTGTCTACTCTCTCTGTATTAGCTAAACCAGTAGTAGGAGAGACTTTGTGGGTGTACTTATCAGCCAATGATCATACTGTTGGTTATGTATTAGTGAGGCAGCAAGAAAAGAGCATTTACCTGTGTATTTTTTCAGCGATTTATTAAAAGGAGCAAAGTGTCGATATACGACACTCGAGAAGTTAGCCTATGGATTGGTCTTAGCAGATCGGAGATTACGTCCTTAGTTTTTTGTTACACCCAATTGTAGTATTGACTAACAGCACTCTCGGTCAGGTCCTTTTTAACCCAGAAGTGTTCGGAAGATTGATTAAGTGGACGATCGAACTTAGTGAATATGATATACAATATTAGCCTCGGGCGGCCATCAAAGTTCAAGCTTTGGTGGATTTCATAACAGAAATACCACGTCCAGAAACAGAGGAAACCTGGATTATCTATATGGATGGATCTTCTACTTGACAAGGCAGTGGAATTGGGATTCTTCTTATATATCCTAGGGAAGATCGAATAAAGTTATCTATTAGATTGAATTATAGAGCTACCAACAATGAAGCTGAATATGAAGCATTGATAGCAGGTTTGCAGGCTGCTAAGCATATGGGAGCTGCTCATGTGATAATTCATTTTGATTCTCAATTGGCAGCACAACAATTGACAAATATCTTTGGAATTAGCAATGAAAGACTCAAGCTATATAAAGAGGCATTTGACAAATTAAAAGCTGAATTTCATGAAGTAAGTGTAAAGAAAATCCCCCGAATAGTCAATCAAGTAGCAGATGAACTAGTTAAATTAGCTTATGCCATTATACCTTGGAATTTGGATAAACCCGTGGAGTAAACATTATTAGTATCTTGTATTGAACAACAGACTAATCTAGAAATTCAGGGTGATTGAAGAACATCTATCATTCTATTTTTATGACAAGGAATTCTACCCACTGATGCAGAACAAGCTAGGGTATTTAAGAAGAGGGCAAGCCAATACACTATGATTGGAGATCATCTATATAAAAGGGTCTTCTCTAGTCCTCTACTCAAATGTGTTGGATTAGATGACATACAGTATATCCTACAAGAGGTACATCAAGATTCTTGTGATAGCCATATGGGAGGTCGATCTCTTACTAGAAAGATATTATTAGCTGGATATTTTTGACCTACTTTACAAGCAGATGCTGCTTAGCTTATGAGAACTTGTTTATCTTGTCAGAAACATCAAAATATTCCTCATCATCCTACTGAATTATTGAAGACTTCTATAGTATCTTGTCCTTTTGATCAATGGGGCATGGATATAGTAGGGTCTTTCCCTCTTGCACCTGCTCAGAGGAAGTTCTTATTAGTAGCTGTTGATTATTTTTCTAAATGGGTAGAAGCAGAACCATTGGCCAAAATCATTGAACATTCAGTTATTAAATTTCTATAGAAACATATTGTTTACAGATTTGGTATTCCGCACAAGATAGTTTATGATAATGGAAGGCAATTTCAAGGTAGGAAAATTAAAAATATGGTGTTCTGATTATGGCATCACATAGGCTTTTACCTCTGTAACATATCTATAGAGTAATGGACAAGCCGAAGTAACCAATAGAGAAATTATCAGAGGACTCAAAACCAAATTAGATCATGTTAGTGGTAGCTGGGTAGATGAATTACCTAGTGTATTGTGGGCATATTGTACTACTCCTCAAGAAGCCATAGGAATCGCTCCTTTTCACCTGGTTTATGGGGGCGAAGCGGTGATTCCAATTGAAGTCGGAGTAGAATCTGATCGAAGAAGGCTTTATGAAGACAGCAATGCGGATCAACGCCTTATGGACTTGACTTAATAGAGGAAGCACGGGACAAAGCGACAACCCAGCTTATTTCCTATTGGCAAAGAATGAGACAGAATTATAACAAAAGAGTTATTCCAAGGTTCTTTCAAGTAGGTGATCTTGTATGGAAGCACATCAAGTCTATGGGAGATGTTAACAAGATAGAACCCCAATAGGGAGGACCTTATAAAATCATACAAAAACTTGTATCGGGCGCCTATTACCTCCAAGATGCAGAAGGGAGAAAACTCGAACACCTTGGAGTGCTAATCATTTGCAACCATATAGAACTTAGTAAATATGCCTGTAAGTCATTTATGTATTTTGTTCAAATATTGTTAATATGAATAATAGAGAAAGTGCAGGCAATATTATTTAAAGAGGTCATATCCTCTTCTTTAAACCTCCATACAGTTGATCGGGGACTTTAAGGAGTGACTGGCCTAACTTCCTTAGGGGAAACTGGAGACTTTAAACCATTGAACAGTCGATCGGGGACCTTAAGGAGTGACCAGCCTGACTTTCTTAGGGGGAACAAGAGACTTTAAACCATTGAACAGTCGATCGGGGACCTTAAGGAGTACCAACTTGGCTTCCTTAGGAGGAACCGGAGACTTTAAACCATTGAACAGTCGATCGGGGATCTTAAGTAGTGACCGGTCTGGCTTCTTTAGGGGGAACTGGAGACTTTAAATCATAACAGTTGATCGTGGACCTTAAAGAGTGACCAACCTACCTTCCTTAGGGGAAATTAGAGACTTTAAATCATAACAGTCGATCGGGGACTTTAAGGAGTGACCGACCTGGCTTCCTTAGGGGGAATCAGAGACTTTAAACCATTGAACAGTAGATCAGGAACCTTAAGGAGTGATTGACCTGACTTCCTTAAGGGGGATTGGAGACTTTAAACCATTGAACAGTCGATCGGGGACCTTAAGGAGTGACCGGCTAGACTTCTTTAGGGGGAACCGGAGACTTTAAACCATAACAGTCAATCAGGAACCTTAAGGAGTGATCATATAGGCTTCCTTAAGGGGAACTGGAGACTTTAAACCTTCTCCAAGATCAACCATGGGTTTTAGCGTCAACCTTACTTATTATGTAGATGTTTAATCTCGCCCAGGCATATGAATCCGACCGATCCCTTATACAGTCAGGAAAGCCTGGAGAAGCATTTACATAGAAAATATTCAATTTCGCTCGAGCGTACCAATCCGATCGGTCTCTCATGCAGTCGGTCAAAGCCCAAAGGAGCATATATATTACAGATGTTTAATTTCTCCCGGGTATATAAATTCGACCGGTCTATTAGATAAGTCGGGAATTCTTCATATATAAGCAAGACACTTAACTTATCATACAAATATGGAGATTATCATAAAAAAGTTCATTCATCATTATATATCACTCAAAGGATAACTAGGAGATCCACTTCCGTTGATTATAATTTTTCTATGGGATTTCTCTACATATGGTGAACATATTGAAAAAGTTTGTTTATATAAACACTTACGTGGTTTTAACGATAAGGAAATCACACAAGGAAAGACAGATAAGTATAAATTTTCATTAACATTTTATAAACAACAAGTAGTATACAATGATTATGAAAGTATGAAAAGACATAGATACCAAATCTCAAGATTACTCAAATTTGCTTAGGAGGTCTTTTGGAAGTTCTTGGTAAGTTGTTTGTGATCTATAAATAGGGGAGGAGGATCTACAGATAGGCAACCTCTCTCTCTTAATTGTTGGATTACTCCTTCAACAGAGTGGGTGAGAGTTCCTATAATGTACCTAGCATACTCCTCACTAAACTCAAGAGAACTTAAATAAGCTCTGCGCCTGCTTTGCCAACGCTCTTCCTCGCCTGCCATATATGCTTGAAATTATTATAGGATATCCTTTTCCCCTTACAAAGTAGTTTTCTCTGCCTTAACCTTCGCTAGTTCATTTAAGAGCGAGCTTATTTGCATATTTTGGGCTCGCAATCTTTCTTGTTGTTGGAACAAGGCAAATTATTTAGAAGCCAATTATCGGGCTAACTCAGGGGACCCCGAACTATGTGATTACTGTAACTGGTTTAGCAGAGTAGTTTTGTAAGCCACATCCGAGAGAGTTTTATCCTTTAAGGCCTTTTCGACATCAAGCGTAGAATTAAGCCCTTGTAATTGTAGCTCTAAGTTTCTTTTTTCTTCCTCTCAGGATTGTAGCTGATTCGGTGGTAAGAGTGGGGTCCCGTACGGGGAGTTATCGAGGACACGTGGAAGGCGGTCAAGGCGGTCAACTCATACGGGTGGCCGGGCGGAAGATCGCCTGGCCAATCGGGGATCAAACGTAGGTAGCGCCCGATCGGGACGGAGGTAGTCCGATCGCGGGTTGGGCTTTCGACGCTCATGAGTTCGCATATGATGAGCGATACGCCGAGCGTCTGATTCGCTCGGCATAGCCGTGGAACAATGGAGTACACATTTTGTCCGAGTATAGGGCCGAGCGGACTACCCGCTCGGTCCAGTATGCGTGCCCCCGGATGTCAGCATGGCCGAGCAGCTCTCCCGCTCGGTACGGTAGCATACAAAAGATGCGGAAGAAGACAAAGGGGACAACCAAAGATGTCCTTCTTGAGACACACGCCGCCGACAAACAGCATGGTCGGCGGCTGGACCGGACAGAGGATCGTACTGTGGAAGTTTCTACTGTCACGTCAGGGATATGCTCGGAGAATTAAGGTATGGCGTTTGGCGCAATTTTCTGACACGACCATTTCTAGGTATGCCTTGAGGGGCGTGCACGCCTTGGAGAGTGTGCATGCGCCCTCACGGAGCCCTATATAAGGGCCCTCAACCTTTGGTAGAGGTATGCATTCTCATCTACAGTAGTTCTTGGCCTAGTTGCTCTGCTTCTACTTCATCTTGCCATTGCCTGACTTGAGCGTCGGAGGGTCGTTGCCGAGAACCCCTTCCCGGCTCGGCTTTGTTGCAGGCTCACCGGAGGTCCACGTTGTCAGTCGGAGACAGCAGAGAGCGTCATATCCCCAGCATCCATCGACTCATCACTCAAACAGGATCAAATTGGTGCCGTCCGGCAACGTTAAACTCTAGAGTCGGTCTGGCGACTATAAACCCCCCAGCTTGAAGACCGTCGAGCGACGACGTTAAACTCTAGGGTCGTAGCGGTGACCAAAAATATCCCGCTCGGAAGACCGTTGAGCAGCGACGTTAAACGCTAGAGTCGGTCTGACGATTATAAACCCCCCGGCTTGAAGACCGTCGAGCGGCGACGTTAAACTCTAGGGTCGTGGCGGCGACTAAAAATATCCCGCTCGGAAGACCGTCGAGCGGCGACGTTAAACGCTAGAGTCGGACCGGCGACTATAAACCTCCTGGCCTGAAGACCGTCGAGCGGCGACGTTAAACGCTAGAGTCGGACTAGCGACTATAAACCTCCCGGCCTGAAGACCGTCGAGCGGCGATGTTAAACTCTAGGGTCATAGCGGCGACCAAAAATATCCCACTCTGAAGATCGTCGAGCAGCGATGTTAAACACTAGAGTCAGTCCGACGACTATAAACCCCCCAGCTTGAAGACCGTCGAGCGGCGACGGTAAACTCTAGGGTTGTAGCGGCGACGGTAAACTCTAGGGTCGTAGCGGCGACCAAAAATATCCCACTCGGAAAATCATCGAGCGGCGACGTTAAACCTTGAATTCAGTCCGACGACTGTAAGAGCCCGGCCTGGTGGAAATCATAAATCCCAAGGATAGAGAACCACGACCTACCGGCACGTCATTAGTTCGAGCTCACCATTATTTCCGTCGACCAGGAAAAATAAACTAATGAAGCTAGGAGCAGAATTTCATTGAACAAATAGGGGTCTTTCGACCGATCGACAAGATTACAAAAAAAACACTTCAGGAAAAACAAACTAACGGAGCTAGGAGTAGAATTTCATTGAACAAAAAGAGGTCTCTCAACCGATCGACGAGATTACAAAAGACACTTCACTCAAGAAAGTTAAAAATATCTTTGGGCATGTTGCTGAGGAGCGCGGCGTGTTCCCTAACAGGGATGATCAGGGATTCCGGAAGGTGGCCCTGGGCCTTCAGGTGATCAGTCGTGGCAGTGATGGCTAATTCAAAGGCATGGACGAGCCGCTCGCAGACCTTCTGAACAAATTCATCCGAGCGGATGTACTTCTGCCTCAATATGGTGAAGCGACTCGGCTCGGCCTCTTGGTATTCCTTGAAGGTAGCGCGCGCAGCGTCGAGAGCCTCCTGAAGGGCCTTCATCTCGTCCTTAACAGCTGCCACCTTCGCCGAGCGACCCTTCTTCTCGTTGGCCAATAGCTCGGCCAATTCCTTCACCCGCTCCTCTAGGGATCGAGCCTCAACATTCTTTGCATCCAGATCGGCAATGGCTTGATTCTTTCGAGTGGTCGCCAAGTCTATCTTCCGGTCAAAGGTTTTGACCTGCTTCTCTAACTGATCTAGCAGGTACGCCTGATCGGTCGTCTTCTTCCGTTCGACCTCCAGTAGCTTCTTGGTTTTGTCCAACTCCTTCTGCAGCTCGGCGTATGAGGGGCTTTGAGAAGAGGACGGCCCGCCAGAAATCTTGAGCTTCTTCAGCTCTTCTTCTAACATCGCCAGGCGGCCAGAGACGACCATGCTTTCCACCCAGTTCTGATAAAAGCCAAAGTTGTTAAGCACCGAGCGGAAAAGTCATGCGAATAAGTTGCAAGAAACTCACCCCGATGGAATGCTGCAGGTGGTTGTCGCCCAGCTAACCGGGAGGCATCGCGGCGACACAAGTGCGCACGTCTTCCCATACCTTGGCAAGCGACCCACAGATTGTGATGACGTGTTCAGGGGTCATTGGCTGAGCGGATTCGACCATATAGTCCTCTGTTGGAAGGCGCAGGACAACCTTTATGATGCGGCGTCCGCCTGGCGTCGTATGAGTGGACATCGAGGGATCAGACGGCTAGTCGAATGGTGCAGAAAGTATGCCCGAGCAGCGAATCCTTTGAGGCACTGGAGGTAAAGAGCTGACCGGCACCGCCTCGATGGGATCTGTCGGCATGTCCAGCTGAGAGGGTGTCCGGTCGGAGGAAAGGGCCTCAACTGATGGAGCCTTGCCTCTGGGAGAAAGATCCCCCGTCCACTCAGGCACTTGTATGGCTGAGGTGCCCGAGCGCAGAGGCGCTTCAGTCCGACGTCTCTTCCGGTTAAGGGGGGGATCGTCCTCTGGCTCAGAGTCCCCTTCCCGAGCGGCAGGCTCCCGGCTGGAGGTTGCTCCGCCCATTAACTCCACGGGAGAGGTCTGAGTGGCAGACTCCCCAACACCCACCTCGCTCTCACCTTCGTGAGAGCCGACCGGAGCGATGTCCAATCGCTCCATTTCTTTGGCGGCTACTTCCTCAATCGCTTCGGACTTCTTCTTCAAGATGCTGAACAGCACAGATTCCATCACGATGTTTGCTGCGAAAGAAGAGAAAAAAAATTAGTTAGATGCAAAGTAAAGAAACCAGTAAATTCCTTACCAAAGCTGTTCGAGAGTTTGGTTCGGCTCGGGCTCAGACGGAACATGTACATGACACCCTCCGGTAGCAGTTTGATGATATCGAACTTCAGGCCGGCCAGCATATTTGTGGGTTGGAGATAGTCCGGCCGGGTCTTGTATCTCTTTAGCTCGGGAGAAGTAGGGGGTCCGACCTGCCACTTCGCTTGGAAGGGAAGTCGCCCGGGGAGACGCAAGAACAAGAAGTAATCCTTCCAATGTTTATTGGAGGAGGGCATTTTGTCGAAAAAGACTAAGCCGATCTGAGACTGGAATAGATAAGTGCCCAGCTCGGACTGCTTGGGATAGTAGAAGTAGTAAAAGACTTCCAGACGGAGGGGAATGTTGTGGATCTTGAATAATACCACAACTCCACACAGGAGGCGGAAGGAATTCGGTACAAGCTGGGTGAGCGGAATGCCAAAGAAATTATAGACTTCAACGATGAAGGGGTGGAGAGGAAACTGCAGCTCGGCCACAAACTGATCGCGGAAAAAACAAATCACGTCGTTTGTGTGGGCGGTCGGAAGGTGAAGCCAAAATAAGTTCGAAGTCGGAAGGGAAGTCAAAGGCGTCGACCAGGCTCTCCGCGTCCCGCGTGTTAAACCGCGACTCCATGGTCGTGTACCATGGGCCAGGAGCGAGCTCAGGGGAATGAGAGGTACTGGCCATCGCCAGAACAGTAGGGAAAGCGAGGGTTAAAGAAAAACGGAATGGCCAACAAGGAAAATGATTGGAACAGTACTAAGGTGCAAAGATGCAAAGCAAAACATGAGAGATCGAAGAACCAAAGAGGGGAGAGTTCTTACAGAGGAAGGGAGGATCGAAGGAGAAGGCGAGCGACTGGAATGCTGAGGAGCAAGTTCGCCGGAGCACTGAATAGCATGAACGAGATGACACAGAAGCGGTGGAGGAGAAGAAGACGACCTTATAAAGGTTGGGCTTGACCGAGCGAAACCGTCCGATCTAGGTCACGGGATCCGAGGAGAAGATTCGACCGTAGAATTCAAAAGGCCAAAAGTCACATCAGCCATGACAGTGCGAGTGAGCGGTGATGGCTGTATGGCCACGTGGTGTCGACTCATGGGTTGCATTTAATGAGCCCCATTACGCCAGCGTGGTCGCATGCTCGACCTTAATGGCGAGGATTTGCACACATTCCAAGGAGATTCTAAGGACCGACAAGCAAAACTTTCCAAGGGCCAGCGGGTGTCATGTCGAGCGGCAGTGCCCATTCGTACAATGCCCGATCGGATAAGACATTTACATCAGTGATAGAACGGTCGTCGCGTCATCAGGCCGATAGTGCAGTCAGTCGCACTTGCAGCCTCCTTCGACTAGACTTGAGGGGGAGGCACGTGATCCGGTGGTAAGAGTGGGGTCCCGTACGGGGAGTTATGGAGGACATATGGAAGGCGGTCAAGGCGGTCAACTCATGCGGGTGGCTGGGTCGAAGATCGCTTGGACAATCGGGGATCAAACGTAGGTAGCGCCCGATCAGCGCAGAGGTAGTCCGACCGCGGGTCGGGCTTTCGACGCTCATGAGTTCGCATATGATGGGCGATACACCGAGCGTCTGATCCGCTCGGCATAGCCGCGGAATAATGGAGTACACATTTTGTCCGAGTATAGGGCCGAGTGGACTACCCGCTCGGTTCGGTATGTGTGCCCCCCGGACGTCAGCATGGTCGAGCGGCTCTCCCACTCGGTACGGTAGCAGACAAAAGATGCGGAAGAAGACAAAGGGGACAGCCGAAGATGTCCTTCGAGACACACGCCGCCGACAAACAACATGGTCGGCGGTCGGACTGGACAGAGGATCGTACTGTGGAAGTTTCCACTGTCACGTCAGGGATATGCTCAGACAATTAAGGTATGGCGTCAGACGCACTTTTCTGACACGACCATTTCTAGGTATGCCTTGAGGGGCGTGCACGCCTTGGAGAGCGTGCACGCACCCTCGCGGAGCCCTATATAAGGGCCCTCAACCTTTGGTAGAGGTATGCATTCTCATCTACAGTAGTTCTTGGCCTAGTTGCTCTACTTCTGCTTCATCTTGCCATTACCTAACTTGAGCGTCGGAGGGTCGTCGCCGGGAACCCCTTCTCGGCTTGGCTTTGTTGCAGGCTCACCGGAGGTCTACGTCGTCAGCCGAAGACAGTAGAGAGCGCCACATCCCCAGTATCCGTCGACTCATCGCTCAGACAGGATCAGTAGCAATTGGCGGGTGTCTTGTAAAGCCTTTTCTAAGCTAGTAGTAAACTCAGCTTGAGACTTCACCTTATCTCGTAATTGAATGAGTTCATTATTAGGGAGGTTGGAAGCAGCTTGCAATTCCTCCACTTTATCTTTTAAGATCTGATTAGTTCTCTCTAAGTCTACAACTATTTTGCCCAAATGCAAGCTCGAAGCATATAGCTGGATTGAATAATAGCATGGTTACATTTTATAGGTACGAAATAAGGAAGTTAGAATTAAAAACTTATTATAGTAGCTTGGTGACTGTGGTCATCGACACACTCAGATAGGGTACTTCTTTTCATATGTGCCTGAGACTGTAACCAGGATTCACCTCGGGACTCCTTTAATTGAAGTAGTCCATATGAAACAGGGGCAAAAGTTTGACCAAGCTAGGAAGGTAAGTCATGTGCTTGTTTGAAGAAGATGGAGGAACTGGTAGAGGTTATAAATGGTGAAAAAGAAGGAGGAAGTTCAGAAGCCTATAAAGATGGGTCAGGAGATGAGTGGTTCGATAATGAAGGACCCTGTTCAGTGGGTGCTGTAATAGGCCCTGGAGTAATTGATCTCCTGCAAGGAGTTCTTTTGGCACAGGGCTTAGTGGAGGAAGAAGGTAAAGCCGGAAGAAGAGGAAATGGATCCACAGGAGCAGTGGGTACCTCCTCTGGTAAAGATGTAGCTGGAGAAATAACAAGAGACATAGGAATGAGAAGTCTAGGTCTCATCATAGTTAATGCAAAATTGGGATGAACATATGAAGGAGGAGCAATTTCTTACCTCTAAAGGGGGAGATTTCGGAAGGAGTAATAGAGACTTGTTCAAAAGTAGCTATAGTATGTGAAAGGGGACAAGGGGCTGAGGTACGAGATTTTTTGCACTTCACCATGAAGGGACCCTCCTGTTCCAAAGAGCTTGAGGATTCTTGGGGTCGCGCAGATGGAGGTAGTAAGCCAAGGGAAGAAGAGTGTTGATTAAGATGATGATCCCTCAACAATTCTTCACCCATTCTAGTTAAAACTATCCTCGTTAAACGAGCATTCCTGTACATAAAAGTAGGAAGGATAGAATCAGCTAGGAAAAAGAAAAATTTATGTTAGAAGCAATATAATGATGATTTAAAATAGGAGTAAGGAAAATAATCTTACCAAAGGAAACATTTAAAGTTGCGTCTGCTGTGTTAAGACCAAAAGTAAATAATAGGCTTTCGACGATTAGGGAAGGCAAGTTAAACTTTATGCCTTTTAATTTCACCATTGAAGAACAAAGAACAGGATCTTCCAAGATATCACCTAATTGAGGAATAGGGGAGAGATTCCGATGCCAAGTTATTGGGTACGGCGGTGGGGATGGAAGATGCATAAAGAAAAACTTGTTCCGCCATTCTCCTTGAGGGGGAATTCTATGGAACAGAGTGGTTTTAGGGCGTGATTAAAACTTAAAAACACTATCTTCCACTTGACGAGGAACAAAAAAATGATGGAAAAGTTGAGGAGATAAAGGAAAGTCGAGTAAACGGGAGACGACAACAAAATCAACCATAATAAAGAATGATTGGGGGATTAGTTGATTTATGGGGAGGTCAAAATATCTACTAACATCAATGAAGAAAGGATGAATGGGGAATCTAAAATCACATAAAACATGTTCCCAGAAAATCACTACATTTACTGGAGGAGGAAGATGAGAATGATCCCTGGAGGTAGGAATGACCAGGTATGTAGCGAAGTTACAGTTCCATTGAAGCTCACAGGCTTACGACGCAGTAAACTCGAAAGAGCACTGAGTGTACCACTCATCGAAGGTCGACATTGTTAACAAGAGGGAGTGGGAAGAACAAGAAGGGTTAGCAGAAAGTGAAGGATGAAAGATACGCGAACTAGAGGAAGAAGACGAAGTATTAGGGATTTTCCTCTCATTTCTCTTTAAAAGCCTTGGTAGGGTATCGAAAAAGTTGTTTCAAGTAGAAATGTTAGATTAAGGTGATAATAAAAGTGGAACTAAAGAGGAGCCGTTGGATGGATTAGGAAGGCGGTGGACACAATAAAATAGGTACATACCAAACGTCATAGGCAGGCATGTCAATAATAAGGAAATGGTATGGGTAGCCGATACGACAGGTTGCATTCCCAAGATACTAGAGTCATTATCAAGATTGAACTTAAAAAAAAAATTTTGAGATCCCAGAATAGAGTAAAAATTGTATATACTTCTTGTATTATAAATTCGGCTAGTCAATATTAACCGATCAAATTTCAAGACTAGTTTAGAATATATATAGATATATGTATATAAACTAGACCGGTTACTAAAGACTGGCCGAGTATTAAGTTTGGAGGAAACTAAAACATAAACGTAAACTTGATCGGTCACTAAAGGTCGGCCGAGTATTAAGGACGAGATTGAGCATAAGCGTAAACTTGATCGGTCACCAAAGACCGATCGAATATTAAGTTTGAATTCAAACATAGCTCGACCGGTCACCAAAGGTCGGTCGAATGTTAAGTGTGGGTGAAATCAAACATAAAAGTGAGCTTGCCTGATCGAAAGGAGTCAAACAAAAATGGTTATCAAAGAAACAAAAATAGAAGGTGCCAACAATTAGAACATCATAAGAAATAAGAAAAAAGATAACAGTTGTTCTTCATTACAGAAATATGAAACTTAAAACAGCTTAGGAAATAAGTCGGGGGTATATCATCAAGTAATTCCCGACGATCCAAGAAGTTAGCTGGGGGTTTAGAAACTAGATGACCTTTCTTCTTTAGTTGTTTTACACCCCCCCTAAGCTCCAAGGGTGAAGGCTTTGGAAATTGAGGTAGCAATAGGAGCATTAAATTCAGGAGATTCTAGTAATATTCTTTTTCTCTTCTCAAACCTGTCATCTTCACCCACCATGTAATCTACCAAAGGATCTTGAGAAGTTTTTAATTCATATTCTTTGGAAGAAAACTCTGCTTTATCTGTGGTTAAGGATGAATTTAGAGAAGTTAACTCAGAATTTTTAGATTCTAAAGTAGCGTCTTTAGCAGCTAATTCTAGAGCATGAGCATCATTCAACGCTTGTAACTGAGATAGCAATTGAGCGCTCTCAGCAGTATACTTATCTACTTTGGCTGTCAGTTCAATGTGAAGGAGGGTCCCTGATTTAGCTTGAGATTCAAAGTTTTTTGCAAAGTCTTTCCATTTGTTGGTTGCTACTTGGAATACCATCCTAGTTCCCCTGTACAAAAATTTGTACAAGCATAGAACTATCCTAGCTACCCATGTGTTCTACTAAAGTTAAATTTGGATTGCAAATAATGCTTAACATTATTAATCCAAATTTTCCCTTTAGAAGTTAAACTTGAATTGGGAACGAAACTTAACATTCTTACTTCATGTTCAACCGATGCGATCTTCTTAAGTTAAACCATATTACAGAAGTTGATGAAATCTTTCTTTCACATTATAGATAACTACAAATAAGGAAAGATTTCAAATCTCTCTTTTATTCCTTTGTAGAAAGCTATAAAAGGAAATATTTTAAAAATTTAAAACTCTCTTTTAAAACCAACATAAAAGGAAAGTTTTCAACAAAATAAAAACTTCATTTTATTTCCTTTTATGACCGATCTAAAAAAGGAAAGTTTTATATTAAAATCATCCTTTTAAATCCTTTTAATGGATCTCTATAAAAGGAAAGATTTTACAAAATAAAACTTCCTTTTGAATTCAATGTGGCCGGCCACCCTTGTTTGGGCTTCAAGCTAGGGTCAGCCACAACTTGAACCCATCTAACCTTGGTTTGGTCGGCCCTAGTTTGGGCTCCAAGCTTGGCTTGGCCGACCACCTTAAGGTGGGTAAGAAGTTGAGTTTGGATGGATATAAGACTTTATAAATAAGAGGCTACAATAGGGACCGAGAGGAGGAATTGGTTTTGGTCTCCCGATATGCTTGAGCTTCCTGTGTTTGCCCTGAACACCCAACTCAAGTTCATCAATAATATCTCATTCCACTTAAGAGTTATTATTGCACTACCGCACCAATCTCATATTACTATATGAAATCCTTCTTATCATGAGTGTGTTAGTCTCCCTGTGTTTAAGATATTGAATGTCCACTAATTAAATGAGTTACTGACAACTCACTTAATTAATATCTAGCTCCAAGAGTAGTACCACTCAACCTTATCATCATATTGGACTACGCCCACCTACAGGGTTTACATGACAATCCTTATGAGCTCCTCAAGGAGACATCATCAACCTAGATTACTAGGACACAGTTTCATTCTATAATCAATAACACACTATATAAATAATATCATTTCCCAACTTATCGGGCCTATTGATTTAACGAGCTAAATCACACCCTTTGATAAATCTAAGAAATAAATACTAAGTATATGTGCTTGTTATTATATCATGATTAAGAGTACACACTTCCATAATAACAGAGATATTGTTCTTTTATATAGTCAGTATTAAAAGATACTACCTCAATTGGTCCTGCTCAATACACTCATAGTGTACTAGTGTAATTTATTAGTCAAGAAAACTAATACCTAATTACACTACAACCACTCTAATGGTTTGTCCCATTCTATCTTAGTTGTGAGCAACTATTTATAATTTATAAGGATCTGATAACATGATCTTCTATGTGTCTCCTCGTACCATGTTATCTACAATATAAATTAAATGGGCAACTACACCTAGCATAAATGTAGGCATTTGACCAATGTGATTCTTATATGTCTATACAAAAAGCTAGACTTTTAGTATACACTCTAACAATCTCCCACTTATATTAAAATACTATGCCGCCATATACTCTGCCATACATCTGATTCCCAACCCTTCAACATACCCATCAAAAGCTCTTGTCTTAAGGACCTTAGTGAAAGGATCTCCCAGGTTATCATCTAATGTAATCTAGGCAGCAACAACTTCTTCTCATTATACAATGTCTCGTATTGAGTGGTACTTGCACTCTATGTGTTTACTTGCCTTATGGGCTCGTGGTTCCTTCGAGTTTGCTACTGCACCACTTATTATCACAATACACTGTAATAATTTTTGGGCAAACTAGGAATCACATCTAAGTCCATCATGAAGTTTCTGAGCCATACAGCTTCTATGGCTGCCTTAGAGGCTGCCATATACTTAGCTTCCATGGTGGAGTCTGAAAAACATCTATGCTTATCACTCCTCCATTGTTATGGCTTTACCTCCTAAAGTAAACACAAAACCCCGAGGTCGACTTACTATTGCCCCTATCTAATTGGAAATCAAAACCCGTGTAATCCACAGGGATCAAATCATCTGCTTGATAAACCAACATATAATCTCTATGATTTATGGCAGTTCAATGTCCCTATCTTGGATTACTTTGATATCTGCTAACCATGCCCACGGCAAAATAGATATCCGGTTTCGTGTATAACAAAACATACATTAGGCTTCCTACAACATAAGGAACTGCCTTCATATCTTCTATCTCTTTTGATGTCTTCGGACACATCTCTTTAGATAAAGATACTCCATGCCTAAAAGGTAGAAAACCTTTCTTGGAGTCTTGCATGCTAAAATGAGCTAGGATCGTATCGATTTATGAAGCTTGGGATAAGCACAACATTCTTTTCTTGCGATCCCTTATTACCTTGATCTCGAGAATATGTGTGCATTCTGCCAAGTCCTTCATATCAAATTGCTTGGGCAACCATACCTTTACTTCTGACAACACTTTGATACTGTTTCCAACTAACAAAATGTCATCTATGCATAGTACAAGAAATATCACCACGTTTCCATCACACTTCTTCTTTTACACAAGACTCATCCGGACACTGAATAAATCCATACGACTGGATTACTTCATTAAACCGGATGTTCCAAGACCTTGAAGCTTGCTTTAGTCCATAAATAGACCGATTGAGCTTACATACTATATGCTCTTTGCCCTTTACAATAAACCCCTCTAGTTGTTACATATGGATGTTTTCTTCAAGACTTTAGTTAAGGAAAGTTGTCTTAACATCCATTTGTCAAACCTCATAATCCATATAAGCAGCAATAGATAAGAGTATCCGGATAGACTTAAGCATAGCTACTGGCGAAAAGGTTTCCTCATAATCAATTCCCTCATTCTGAGTATACCCCTTCGCAACAAGCCTTGCTTTGAAAGTTTCCACCTTTCCATCTACCCCTCTTTTCCTTTTGTAGATCCATTTACATCCAATAACTTTTACACTATTTGAAGGTTCTACTAGCTCCCAGACTTTGTTAGAATACATAGATTTTTTTTTCTGAATTCATTGCTTTTAGCCAAGATGCTGCATCTTTATCTTGAGTGCTTCGTCATATGTATGGGGATCAGGTTCATGCTTACCTGGGATCAAGTCCGACGACTCTCCCAAAAACATGAATCTTTCAAGTTGCCTAACAACCCTCCCACTACGACGAGGCACTATCTGTAGTTGTGTATCATTTGTGACATGTGTTGTAGTTTCTTGTGGTATCTCTTCTTGTATTGTTGGTATTAGATTAGACGTATCCTTTATTATTTCCTTAAGAACAAATTTACTTATGGGCTTGTGGTTCATTATATAGTCCTCTTCTAAAAATCGGGCATTGGTGCTAATAATGACCTTCTGATTTTTAGGACTATAAACCTCCTTTCGTTTCTCTAGGATAACCCACAAACAAGTGAACTCTTGTTCAGTGTCTCCCTTCAGTATATATGCTGGACTACCCCAAATCCGAATATGCTTCAAACTAGGCTTACGCTCATTCTACAATTCTATGGGAGTAGAGGGTTCTGACTTAGAAGGTACAATGTTCACTTCCGTTTCTAGAGTATATCCTCAAAACGAATTTGGTAATTCTGAATAACTCATCATTGATCTAACTATTTCCATAAGAGTCCTATTCCTTCGTTCTACAACACCATTCTGTTGGGGTATACCAGGTGCAGTTAGTTGGGATTGAATCCCGACTTCTGATAAGTGACTCCTGAACTCTCCTAAAAGGTACTCGCTACTACGATCTCACCGTAGTGTCTTGATACTTTTACCATGATGTTTCTCCACATCAGCTTTGTACTCTTTGAACTTATCAAAGCACTCAGACTTGCAGCACATCAAGTAAATGTACCCGTATCTCGAATAGTCGTATCTAAAAGAGACAAAATATTCGAAGCTACCTCTTGCCTGGATAGTCATAGGTCCACACAAATCAGAATAATTCCAATACATCTTTTGGCTCTATACCCCTTAGTCTTAAAAGGCTTCTTGGTCATTTTTCCTTCCAAGTAAGACTCGCAGGTTGGAAAGTTTTCCACCACCAATGAACCAAAATGTTCATTGGCTATTATCCTTTGAATCCTACTCAAGTTAATATGACCTAACCTTAGATGCCAAAGATATGATTGGATCATTTCCGAAGGTTACTTTCTCTTATTAGAGTTAGAAGATGTGTTATTAATTTCCATTTGTTGCATCGTGGGAGTTATTGGATTTAGAATATATAAATTGCCAACCAACGTACTAGAACAGATAACTTCCCTATTTTTCTTAATAACAATTTTGTTATCAAAAGAGACAGAATATCAAGTTCTTTGAATAGTTTAGAAACTGAAATCAAATTCTTTCTAAAACTTGGTACATAAAGACAATTTCTCAAAAACCATGTTTTATTCCTTTCAGAGGATAAACATCTCCCACTGCAACAGCTACTACTATTGCAGCAGTGCCCATGTAAACGGTGATTTCCCCTTCATATAGTTGTTGGGTATCCTGGAACTCCTACAATGAATTTGCATATATGGTCAGTGACTCCCGTATCTACACTCCAGGTACTGGTAGATAACACCACTAAATATGTTTCAACAACTAATGAATAAAATACACCTTTATTATTCTCAGTTTTGAGAGGACAGTCCACCTTAGTGTCCAAGTTTTTATTTCCAATCATTGGAAATACTAATTCTATTCTATAGTATAACAGCTAGGGGATTGAAAAATATTTGAAATCCTAAGAATCACAGAAATATTTGGTCAAGACCAGCACCTTAAAATACCTGTGAATTTTGTATATCATGTTAGCGTGGACGTATACAAATTCAAATATTAAGAGGAGATTTTATCCATTAATTTTATTATCTTGTCAACCTATCTTTATAACAAATAAAATTAATAGTTGGTCTATCTTCGATCAAATATTTGGTCAAAACTTTAGAATTTAAAATAATATTGATTACTTAAAACAATATCATTTAAATTCACCTACACCTCAAACACCGTGAATTTTGCATGCCACGTTAGTGTGGACGTATACAAATTCAGACATTTGTAAGAGGAGGGTCTTGCCCATTAATTATCTTGTCAACCTTAAATTACCTCAAACACCATGAATTTTGTATGCCACGTTAGTGTGGACGTATACAAATTCAATTGTTTGTAAGAGGAGGTTTTACCTAGCTTTATGATAAATTAATAGTTGGTTTTCCTTTGGTCACACAAATAATAGTAGTGACTCCGTTAGGAATGATACTATTAAATGCGCCTAAGTGTATACCATTATTTGATACTTAGTCCATTAAATAGGATTGTACCCCTTCAGTTGGAGAAGATCACATGCTCTTAAATAATTTCCTATAACCATCCATAAAGGAAGTTTGATCTAGTTATCCGCAAACAAACTCATCCGTTGTGGAGGGAGGCACTCATAGTCAACACGCAAGTTTGTTGCATCACTTACAAACCAGTAATGCAGATCGTGGAATTTATTTACTAATCACTCTCTCACTTAGTTTTTTAAGATGGGGATTTTATCATGCACACACACATCACAACAAATAAAAGCAATAAATATGGAAAAATAATTTTCCAACTATTATAGCCTTTTCCATCACTGTCTTCCGTGTGCCGCCAACCCTAACTGCTGCCATCTTTAGCCACCATAATCGAGTCTCATCGCTGCATCTATCTTGCTTCTTTTTCCGCTACGCCTCTGGTCCTCAAATAACACCATGCCTCACAAGGATATGATCTGCGACAAAATAGAATTTTACATATATCAATCCTATATTCCTCAAAGGAATGTACATAAAGTCTAGATCGAACAAAAATATAAAATCCTAAAATTAATACAACTCCTGCTGTATTTAATAAGTATAATCATGCACACACATAAAATGCCCTCGACATATTCGAGGGTCCAATCACACACAATCACAATAGGCCATAATAGTTGGAGCCTGCAACCACAGAGTTAATCTATTTGCACATCCTACTATTATCCTGCCTAAAATATGTATGACATGTGCATAATTAAACTAAAACCAAACATACAGAGGTTAAAACCTAGCTCTGATACCAATTGTTGGTTGCTACTCGGAATACCATCCTAGTTCCCCTGTACAAAAATTTGTACAAGCATAGAATTATCCTAGCTACCCATGTATTCTACTAAAGTTAAATTTGGATTACAAACGATGCTTAACATTATTAATCCGAATTTTCCCTTTAGAAGTTAAACTTGAATTGGGAACGAAACTTAACATTCTTACTTCAAGTTCAACCGATGCAATCTTCCTAAGTTAAACCATATTACAGAAGTTGATCAAATATCTATTTCAAGGATCGGCTTCCAGGTCAAACGTGGTGAGGCACTAGGCCTTCTTGGGTATAGGATCATCCACCACTGCGTAGACAAAGTCTTTCAAAGAAATCGGATATTTAAACTTCTCACGGTAAACAAGGTTTAACAATAGAGACCTCAATAGAAACACATTATCAAAACATGAAATCAAAATGAAAATCGATAACAAAAACAATAATTAAAATCGATAACCTCTTGTGTTTGGTTTTTCAAGATCTATACAAAAGATGAACTAGTTATGATGTAGAAACTAATAACTAGTTATACCTCTTGTAACTTATAAACCTCTTGATCTTCTATTGTATTCCTCTTCTTATTTCGGACGTCGTGTGGGCGATGATTTACCAAGATGAGAATCCACCCAAGCCTTCTTCTTCCTTTCAAGTTTCGGCCACCAACATTCTCCAAGAGATGATGAAGTTTGCCACTAACTTTCTTCCAAGGGATTCTAGACAAGAGAACCTCCTTCTCTTTGTTGGTTGCTACTCGGAAAACCTATAGGTTCCACTGTACAAAAATTTTGTACAAAGGTCTGAACCTTTTCCTAGCTACCATGTGTTCTTTTAAATTAAATTTTGAATCGCCTGCGGAACTTAACACGTTTGATCCAAAACTTAATCTATTTGTTCTTTTAGGTTTTGACTTGGATCTCCTGCGGAACTTTACACGTTCGACCCAAGTCTCCTTAAGTTATTAATTCCATTAAATATTAATTTCCATAATTGGTTCCCAGTACTGACGTGGCGAGGCACATGGCCTTCTTGGATATGGGAGCAACCACCACCGACTAGACAAAACCTTTTATAGAAAGCTAATATTTAATTTCCTAAAATAACTTTAGATTAACCAAAGAGAATAATCAAATCACAAGGAAAAGAAAAAACAAAAGAACACAGCATCGAAAAACATATTCGAAATTCTAGAACGTAAGCCTCTTGTATTTGGTATTATTTCCATAAATAACTAGTATGATGCGGAAATAAAAATTACTAGTTATACCTTGTAGAAAAACCTCTTGATCTTCTATCGTATTCCTCTTCTAACCTCGGACGTTGTGTGGGCAACGATCTACCGAGATGAGAAACCACCAACCACCTTCTTCTCCTCCAAGCAAGGTTCGGCCACAGAGGAAGAACTTCACCAAAGAAGAAAACCAAAATACTAACCAAGCTCCAAGAGATGCTAGCTTTCTCTCCTTCTTCTTCTTCTTCTCCAAGTAGTATCCGGCCACCACAAGAACTCCAAGAGAGATGAAGTATTCGGCCACCACAAGAGGAAGAGAGGGAGAGGATGATGGTCGGCCACAACACCAAGGAAGGCACCCTCACCCCTTCTTTTATATTCCTTGGCCTAGGCAAATTAGGAAATTTAATTACAATAAAATTTCCTCAATTTCCTTGACATGATTTTATTGAGAAAAATAAAATAAAATTTCCCAAATTAAAACCAATGGCCGGCCACATCAATGAAGGAAAAAAAATTAGACAAGTTTTAATCAACAATTAAAACTTCCTAATTTGTTTCCGGAAATTTTAAAAAATAAAATTTCTCTTTAAAATCTCTTCATGGTTGATAAAAGGAAATTTCTATAATTTTAATTTTATCAACATGTGAATAATTTTTAAAGAGAAAATAAAACATCTCTCTAATCTACAAATAAGGAAAGAGATCTAATCTCTTTCTTTAATCTTTTGTAGATCTTTTACAAGAGAGATATTTTAATTTTAATTCTCTTTAAATTATATCTTCCACATAATAATAAAAATTAAAATTAAATTTCTTTTTTAATTTAATTTGGCCGGCCCTACTAGCTTGGGTTCAAGCTAGGGCCGCCACCCAATATACCTAGGCCGGCCCTAGCTTGTTCCCAAGCTAGCTTGGCGGCCCCTATTGGGTGGGTATAGAAGGTGGGTATAGGTGAGTATAGAACTCTATAAATAAGAGGCTACGATAGGGACCGAGAGGAGGAATTGGTTTTGGTCTCCGATAAAATTAAGCATCGCCCCCAACACACAACTTAATTTTATCAATGATAATTCATTCCACTAGAGAACTATCATTGAACTACCACACCAATCCCAAATTACATTTTGGGCTCCTTCTTATTATGAGTGTGTTAGTCTCCCTGTGTTTAAGATATCGAATGTCCACTAATTAAGTGAGTTACTGACAACTCATTTAATTAATATCTAAGTCCAAGAGTAGTACCACTCAACCTTATCGTCATGTCGGACTAAGTCCACCTGCAGGGTTTAACATGACAATCCTTATGAGCTCCTCTTGGGGACATTATCAACCTAGTATCTCTAGGACACAGTTTCCTTCTATAATCAACAACACACACTATAAGTAATACCATTTCCCAACTTATCGGGCTTATTGATTCATCGAACTAAATCTCACCCATTGATAAATTAAAGAAATAAATATCAAATATATGTGCTTGTTATTATATCAGGATTAAGAGCACACACTTCCATAATAACTGAGGTCTTTGTTCCTTTATAAAGTCAGTATAAAAGAAACGACCTCAAATGGTCCTACTCAATACACTCTAAGTGTACTAGTGTAATTATACAGTCAAGATAAACTGATACCTAATTACACTACGACCTTCTAATGGTTTGTTCCTTTCCATTTTGGTCGTGAGCTACTGTTTATAATTTATAAGGTACTGATAACATTATCTTTTGCATGTGACACCACAAGCTATGTTATCTACAATATAAATTAATTGAACAACTACAAACAAATGTAGATAATTTGACCAAATGTGATTCTTTATTCAAGACAAATGTTTACAAAAGCTTAGGCTTTCAGTATACACTCCAACAATCTCCCACTTATACTAATGACTAAGCTGCCATATCTTCTACCGTACATCTGATTCCCATTCCCTCCACATGCCGATCGAAAGCAAAGGGCCTTAGTGAAAGGATCCGCCAGGTTATTGATGCAATCTTGGCGATGACAACTTCTCCTCGCTCACGATATCTTGTATCGGTGGTACTTGTGCTCTATATGTTTACTTGCCTTATGAGCTCGTGGCTCCTTCGAGTTGCACCGATATTATCACAATAAATTGTGATAATTTTGGGCAAACCAGAATCACATCTAAGTCCATTAGAAAGTTCCCGAGCCATACTGCTTCTTTAGCCTCGAGGTGCTACATACTCGACTTCCATGGTTGAGTCCAAACGCATTTCTTCTTAACACTCCTCCATGAAATGGCTCCACCTCCTAAAGTAAACACATAGCTGATGTAGATTATATACTATCGTGAAACCCACAGGGAGCAAATCGTCCGCTTGGTAAACTAGCATATAATCTCTTGTCCTTCTCGGTGTACTTTAATATATGCTTTACCGCATCCAATGTCCTTGTCCGGTTACTCGATATCTCTGGACCATGCCCACGACAAAACAGATATCAGGTCTCGTACATAGCATTGCATAAATTAAGCTTCCTACAGCCGAAGCATAAGGAACTGCTTTCATGTCCTCTATCTCTTTTGACGTCTTTGGAGACATCTCTTTAGATAGAGCTACTCCATGTCTAAAAGGTAGGAAACCTTTCTTAGAATCCTGCATGCTAAAACGAGCAAGGATTGTATCTATATATGAAGCTTGGGACAGACACAACATTCTTTTCTTACGATCCCTTATAACTTTGATCCCAAGAATGTGTGCACACTCTCCTAAGTCCTTCATATCAAATTATTTGGACAACCATACCCTTACGTCTGATAATACCTTGACATTGTTGTCAATTAACAAAATATCATCTACGTATAGTACAAGAAATACCACCACGTTTCCGTTACACTTCTTGTATACACAAGACTCATCCGAACACTGAATAAATCCATATGACTGGATTACTTCATTAAACCGGATGTTCCAAGATCTTGAAGCTTGCTTCAGTCCATAAATGGACCGATTGAGCTTGCACACTAGATGCTCTTTGCCTTTTTCAATGAACCCTGTTGCTTCATATGGATGTTCTCTTCAAGACTTCCATTAAGGAAAGTCTTGACATCCATTTGCCAAATCTCATAATCCATATGAGAAATGGATAAGAGTATGGATAGACTTAAGCATGGCGGCCGGCGAAAAGGTTTCCTCATAATCGATTCCCTCTTTAGAGTGTACCCTTCGCAACAAGCCTAGCTTTGAAGGTTTCTACCTTCCGTCATCCCTCTTTTCCTTTTGTAGATCCACTTACATCCAACGGCTTTTACACCATCGGGTGGTTCTACAAGCTCCAGACATTATTAGAGTACATAGACTCTATTTGAATTCATCGCCTTTTGCCAAGATCTGCATCTATATCTTGGAGTGCTTCATCATATGTCCGGGATCAGGTTCATGTTGATCAAATCCCAAGACTCTCCCAAAAACATGAATCTTCGGGTTGCCTTACAACCCTCCCACTACGACGAGGCATCGTGGTTGTGTATCATGTGTGACACGTGTTGCGTCTTGTGGTACTTCATCTTGTCTTGGTACTCAAGTAGACGTGTCCTCTCTAGTTCTTCTAAAACAACTTTGCTCTGGGCTTGTGATCCATTATATAGTCTTCTTCTAAAATCGGGCATTGGTGCTAACAATGACCGGTCTTTAGGACTATAAAATAAACCACCTTTCGTTCCTTTGGGATATCCTACAAACACGCGAACTTCATACGAGATTCTAACTTATCAAGATCTGGTTTAGACATGTGCTGAACTACCCTAAATCCGAATATGTCTTAGACTAGGCTTTCGCCCATTCCACAATTCTATAGGAGTAGAAGAAACGATTTAGAAGGTACTAAGTTCGGAACATTGATGTTTCCAGAGCATATCCCCAAAGCGAATTTGGTAATTCAATAACTCATCATTGATCTAACCATCTCCATAAGAGTCCTATTCCTTTGTTCGCTACACCATTACATTGGGGTGTTCCGGTGCACAATTGGGATTGAATCCCTCGATAAGTAATTCCTAAACTCTCCTAAGAGGTATTCGCCACCACGATCTGACCGTAGTGTCTTGATACTTTTACCTAGTCGTTTCTCCACATTAGCCTTGTATTCTTTGAACTTATCAAAGCACTCGGACTTGCGGCGCATTAGGTAAATGTATCCATATCTTGAATAATCGTCTATGAAAGAGACAAAATATTCAAAACCTCCTCTTGCCTGGACAGACATAGGACCACACAAATCAGAGTGGACCAACTCTAACACTTCTTTGGCTCTATACCCCTTGGCCTTGAACGGCCTCTTGGTCATTTTACCTTCCAAGCAAGATTCACAAGTTGGAAAATTTTCCAACTCAAATGAACTCAAAAGTCCATCGGCTATAAGCCTCTGAATCCTACTTAAGTTAATATGACTAAGCCTTAGATGCCAAAGATATGCTTGGTTCATTTCCGAAGGTTCTTTTCTCTTATTAGAGTTAGAAGATGAGTTATAAATTTCCATGTTTTGCTTTGTGGAAGAAATTGGATTTAAAGTATACAAATTGCCAACTAATGTACCAGAACAGATAATCACTTTATTTCTTTTAATAACTACATCGTTACTGAAAGAAACTGAATATCCATCTAAAAAATTAAATTCTTTCTAAAACTGGGTACATAAAGACAATTTCTTAAAATCAAATTTCTATTTCTACTAAAAGATAAGTAGACGTCTCCCATTGCAACAGTTGCCACCTTAGTAGCATTGCCCATGTAGACGGTAATTTCTCCTTCAGAGATTTCCTGGGACCCCTGCAAGGAATTGCAGACATGATCATGGCTCCGTATCTACACACCAGGTCTTGGTAGATAACACCGCTAAACATGTTTCAACAACTAGAGTATGAGATATACCTTTGTTTTGGTTCCTACGAGGATAGTCTGCCCTGACTGCTTGCGGATGAAGCACTTGCCCTTGGCTTCTTCATTCCAGCTTTAAATCCTCCGAGATTTATTCACTTTCTTTCCTGAAATTGTTTCTTCTTCTTCTTTCCTTCGGTTTAGAAGTAGAACCATTTTCACATAGTGAATTTGAGCATTGTGACGAAATAATCCTTCCTGTTAGTAGTTCCGCTAATGAATAAACCCTCTTATTCATATTATAGTTCAAACCGCTCAAAACTTCTAGGTAGCGTTGAGGATCATATCGATCTGGTTTCCCCATCAATTTCTCCTCCAAGGATCGTATCTCGTTCGGATAAGCCATCATCTTTAGGATATGATCCCACACAGTTGCATGGTGGCTGTCATTATCTTTCTCATGGCTTCTTGCCTAGAAGCCCTATCCCGATGACCAAAGAGTTCCTTGAGATTGTTCATAATATCATAGTCGTTGGTAAATCTTGATCTTGATGTTGCAATACATTTGACATTGAAGCCAAATGTAACACCGCGCCATCTCATCCGCTTACCCATTTCCTATGATATTCAATCTCCTCTTGGTAGATTCACTAGTAGGTGCATCAGGGCACTGCTCAGTCAATACATTTAGCAGTAAGAACAATGTCCGGGTTTCTTTTCCAATCTATGTAGTTTGGTCCAGTAAGTCTATTATGTTGAAGTATGATGGACAGTGGGTTGAAAGACATCCTAAGAATCACAAATAACTTTTGGTCAGAACTCTAAATTTAGAATAATATTGATTCCTCAAACAATACTATTTTAAATTAACCAACACCTCATAACACCGTGAATTTTGTATGCCACGTTAGTGTGGACGTATACAAATTCAACATTTGTAAAAGGAGGGTTTTAACCCATTAATTTTATTATCTTGTCAACCTAACTTTTGACAAATAAAATTAATAGTTGGTATTATTTGGTCACACAAATAATAGCAGTGACTCCGTTGGGGAGGATACTATTAGATGTGTCTAAGTGTATACCATTACTTGACACTAAGTCCATTAATAAGATTATGCCCCTTCCGTTGGGGAAGATCACACGCTCTTAATTAACTTCCTATAGTCATCCAAAAATGGAAGTCTGTTCTAGTGATCCACAAACAAGCTCATCCGTTATGGAGGAAGGCACTCAGAGCCAACGCGCAAGCTTGTTTGCATCACTTACAAACCAGTAATGGAGACCATGGGATTTATTTAAAAATCCCTCTCCCACTTAGTTATTTATAAATGAGGAATTTTAACTATGCTAGCCTACTTTACTTGTAAACTAACATGCACACACAACATAATATAAAAGCAATAGAGAAACTAATTTTCAACTATTATGGCTTTTATCTCTAGTTCCAAGCTGTTGCCATATTTGGCCACCGCCATCGGGTCTAGCTGTCGCATCCATCTTGCTCCTTGTTCCGCAGCGCCTCTGGTCCTTAGAAGGTTCCACGCTTTGCAAGATTCGATCCATGACATAAATAGAATTTTACATTTTGATCCTATATTCCATAAAAGGATTACATGTAACTAGATCAAAATAAAATCCTAATAAAACTAAATACGACTCCTGTATTTGAATACAATCATGCACACACATTTAAATGCCCTTGACATGTCCAGGGTCCAACATAATAACTAAAAGCCATAATAGTTGGATCCTGCATCCACAAAGTTAGCACATCCTACTATTAACCTGCCTAAATTATGTATGACATGTGCATAATTAAACAAAATACCAAATACACAGAGGCAAAACCCATCGAAATTGTTGGTTGCTACTCGGAAAACCTATAGGTTCCACTGTATAAAAATTTTGTACAAAGGTCTGAACCTTTTCCTAGCTACCATGTGTTCTTTTAAATTAAATTTTGGATCGCCTGCGGAACTTAACACGTTTGATCCAAAACTTAATCTATTTGTTCTTTTAGGTTTTGACTTGGATCTCCTGCGGAACTTTACACGTTCGACCCAAGTCTCCTTAAGTTATTAATTCCATTAAATATTAATTTACATAATTGGTTCCCAGTACTGACGTGGTGAGGCACATGGCCTTCTTGGATATGGGAGCAACCACCACCGACTAGACAAAACCTTTTATAGAAAGCTAATATTTAATTTCCTAAAATAACTTTAGGTTAACCAAAGAGAACAATCAAATCACAAGGAAAAGAAAAAACAAAAGAACACAGCATCGAAAAACATATTCAAAATTCTAGAACGTAAGCCTCTTGTATTTGGTATTATTTCCATAAATAACTAGTATGATGCGGAAATAAAAATTACTAGTTATACCTTGTAGAAAAACCTCTTG
The DNA here is from genome assembly GCF_018446385.1 of Zingiber officinale. Lineage (NCBI taxonomy): Eukaryota > Viridiplantae > Streptophyta > Magnoliopsida > Zingiberales > Zingiberaceae > Zingiber > Zingiber officinale. The sequence goes on along the minus strand of NC_056005.1, from coordinate 38,243,630 downwards.
ATCTTCTATCGTATTCCTCTTCTAACCTCGGACGTTGTGTGGGCAACGATCTACCGAGATGAGAAACCACCAACCACCTTCTTCTCCTCCAAGCAAGGTTCGGCCACAGAGGAAGAACTTCACCAAAGAAGAAAACCAAAATACTAACCAAGCTCCAAGAGATGCTAGCTTTCTCTCCTTCTTCTTCTTCTTCTCCAAGTAGTATCCGGCCACCACAAGAACTCCAAGAGAGATGAAGTATTCGGCCACCACAAGAGGAAGAGAGGGAGAGGATGATGGCCGGCCACAACACCAAGGAAGGCACCCTCACCCCTTCTTTTATATTCCTTGGCCTAGGCAAATTAGGAAATTTAATTACAATAAAATTTCCTCAATTTCCTTGACATGATTTTATTGAGAAAAATAAAATAAAATTTCCCAAATTAAAACCAATGGCCGGCCACATCAATGAAGGAAAAAATTAGACAAGTTTTAATCAACAATTAAAACTTCCTAATTTGTTTCCGGAAATTTTAAAAAATAAAATTTCTCTTTAAAATCTCTTCATGGTTGATAAAAGGAAATTTCTATAATTTTAATTTTATCAACATGTGAATAATTTTTAAAGAGAAAATAAAACATCTCTCCAATCTACAAATAAGGAAAGAGATCTAATCTCTTTCTTTAATCTTTTGTAGATCTTTTACAAGAGAGATATTTTAATTTTAATTCTCTTTAAATTATATCTTCCACATAATAATAAAAATTAAAATTAAATTTCTTTTTTAATTTAATTTGGCCGGCCCTACTAGCTTGGGTTCAAGCTAGGGCCGGCCACCCAATTTTATACCTAGGCGGCCCTAGCTTGGCCGGCCCTTATTGGGTGGGTATAGAAGGTGGGTATAGGTGAGTATAGAACTCTATAAATAAGAGGCTACGATAGGGACCGAGAGGAGGAATTGGTTTTGGTCTCCCGATAAAATTAAGCATCCTTCGCCCGAACACACAACTTAATTTTATCAATGATAATTCATTCCACTAGAGAACTATCATTGAACTACCGCAATCCCAAATTACATTTTGGGCTCCTTCTTATTATGAGTGTGTTAGTCTCCTGTGTTTAAGATATCGAATGTCCACTAATTAAGTGAGTTCTGACAACTCATTTAATTAATATCTAAGTCCAAGAGTAGTACCACTCAACCTTATCGTCATGTCGAACTAAGTCCACCTGCAGGGTTTAACATGACAATCCTTATGAGCTCCTCTTGGGGACATTATCAACCTAGTATCTCTAGGACACAGTTTCCTTCTATAATCAACAACACACACTATAAGTAATACCATTTCCCAACTTATCGGGCTTATTGATTCATCGAACTAAATCTCACCCATTGATAAATTAAAGAAATAAATATCAAATATATGTGCTTGTTATTATATCAGGATTAAGAGCACACACTTCCATAATAACCGAGGTCTTTGTTTCTTTATAAAGTCAGTATAAAAGAAACGACCTCAAATGGTCCTACTCAATACACTCTAAGTGTACTAGTGTAATTATACAGTCAAGATAAACTGATACCTAATTACACTACGACCTTCTAATGGTTTGTTCCTTTCCATTTTGGTCGTGAGCTACTGTTTATAATTTATAAGGTACTGATAACATTATCTTTTGCATGTGACACCACAAGCTATGTTATCTACAATATAAATTAATTGAACAACTACAAACAAATGTAGATAATTTGACCAAATGTGATTCTTTATTCAAGACAAATGTTTACAAAAGCTTAGACTTTCAGTATACACTCCAACACTCTTCTTCTTCTCCTTCAAGCAACTGGCCATCAATGGATCACCACACCAATATACCGCCGGCCACCAAGAGGGAAAACAATGGAGAAGAGAGAAAGAGTAAGGGCCGACCACCACAAAAGAAGAGAGGAGAGGAATAGAAGATGTATTGTTATGAGGTGAGGCACCTCTACCCTCTCTTTTATATTTCTTGGTCTTAGCAAATAAGGAAAGTTTTAAGCATTATTAAAACTTACTTATATTCCTTGCCAATGACTAAAAAGGAAAGTTTTAAAACAAAAAATTAAAACTTCCTTTTCTTCTTGTCATGGCCGGCCACATGCTTGTTCTCCAAGCAAGGAAAGATTTTAAACAAAAATTAAAATCTCTCTTTTAAAAATCCCTTTTGTGGATAGTTCTAAAAGGAATATTTTATAAATTAAAATCTCTCTCTTTTAAATCTTTTTATGGATATCTATAAAAGATAATATTTAAAATAAAACATGGTTTCAAGAAAGGAAAGTTTTATCAAAAAATTAAAATCTTTTTTTCACATTATAGATAACTACAAATAAGGAAAGATTTCAAATCTCTCTTTAATTCCTTTATAGAAAGCTATAAAAGGAAAAATTTTAAAATTTTAAAACTATCTTTTAAAACCAACATAAAAGGAAAGTTTTCAACAAAATAAAAACTTTATTTTATTTCCTTTTATGACCGATATAAAAAAGGAATGTCACGCCCCTGGGGGGGGTCCCTGTCCGAGGAAATTTCGGCAACACCTCCCCTGTACGGCGGACAATATGAAACATTACTACATAAAAAATATACATCAGCCACACTCGGCTGGAATATATATAGAATATAACTATCACAACCACGCAGTTTAATAAGCCTACACGGCTGAAACAACATAGAAATAGACACAGCGGAAGACAGAACAATAAATACTTAGCCTGCACGACTGGATGTAAACGCAGCGGAAATCACAAAAATAAAACAAATGTATGACCGACAAAGTCACTAACTAAATTACCTGCAACCACCAGACTAGACTCCAAAATCCATATCGAAGCATACAATACCAAGTTCACAAAACCAAAACATAAATTGCGTTAGCAATCAAAACCAGAAAAAGAAGCTATCCTCGAGTGTGTCGTGGGACTGGCAGCTGGGACTCTCCAAGCATCCATGACTCATCTACCTGTTACCTGGCGAAAGAAAACCATTTTACGGGGTGGTGAGTATTGGAACTCAGCGGGTAAGGAAAGAGATAGTGCATGAACATAACATATAACTAGAAAGCGAGCCAAGAGTATACAGTCTCATAAAAGAAATAGCAGATACTACAATAGAACCAAAATAAGCACTCATACCTGAAGCCATATCCTAGGCTAGGTATAGTGGGACAGAACTGGTACTAATCTGCTACAGTACTACTCATAACTACAGAGACAACAAGCAAGGTATACACAAGCAATAACAACGTATGTAAACAACAGCAGTAAATAAGCAATAACAGCATATATAAACAACAGCAGCCCAAGCAAATATAATAACAGCGTATGCACGGATGGTCACTCCCTGTATGGTCGAGAGGCCGGATCGATGACAGACTGTACACCACTCCAGCTACCACTCACACGAATGGCCGAGGGACGGTTGCATAGTAGCTAACTAGCTACATCTGCGGCGGGGTCCCTGTTGCTCGTACTCCAGCTGAGTGCGGCACGACAGGACAAGCGGCATCAACTCCAGCTACCACTCTCTCGAGTGGCCGAGGATGCGGCATGCATGCAATGACATGATGCAAACAATGCAATAGTCATCATATATATATAAGCAGAAACAGGTATGCTACATGAAGCCAACATACTCAGTATAGTACATAATAAACAACAGTCAAGCATACAAATATGGTATCTAATATCTGCTACTTATCATGGACAACAACTAGAGACTGTATAGATATGGAAACGAATATCTCAAAGATCACGTGGAAGTATCAAGCACAGGAAAAATAAGAGTGGAGTCAAGGTACACAGTCCTTATCCAAAATAATTCATGCACTAAGGTCAAAGTACTAAAAGAAAACAAAGCAAGAAGTACCCGCCTCAATAGAAGATCCAATCCAGAAATCTTTCGTCGAGACGCCCGACTCGAATCAAAGTCCTGTAATGCATAATATACAGATTTAACTAATTACTTAAGTTAATTAACTAAAACAAATCTCCGACTAAAATCCAATCCATTGATTAAATAGAGTTAACTTTGTTAAACCTTAATCGTTCCACCAATCGATTAGATTAGAATCTAGACCTAATCAACCTAACCTTACACCAAATAAAAAAACAATCCATTCCTAAAACAACCCTCAACCTATCACGAAATAGACGCACCAAACAACCAAACCAAAAATACCGGTTCTGTTTGAAACACTGAAATCCAATCAACACCTCATAATCTTCCAAATCTGTCCAGAATTCAAGACTATCTTGAAGAACCAACACAACATAAAAATCAGGACTCAACTTACCCAATTTGAAGGCAATTGCAACATTCACAATTCGGAGAACAACTTAAAGGAGAAAACATCTAGAGGTCCAAATACGAATTCTCAACAACACTACAAGAATACCCTCACTGTTTCATAAGAGAACTAACAAACATTCCCAAACATAGTATGCCAGCAATTGCAAGAAGACTTCAAGAAAATAAAACAAGATTCCCAAACTGTCAGTCATCCCAAGCATGGTATCACAGACACCAAAACCCCCAAATATCACCTTAAGCGTAAAGACAACACAAAACGCCATGAACCTATCAAAGTATCACAAATTCGAAGCAACCGATCAAGGAACTTTGCGCTAAAACCATACCAAATTGCGAGCACCCAAATCCAATCGGGAAAACCAAAAATAGCGCAAGACGAAACAAGATCATCACAGTCGGCACATCCCACTGCTTCTATGTACCTAGCCCTTACCTTATTGATCACATAACAAATAAGGGGAATACTCACTGAATCCGCTAGGGCACAACTCAACGAGATGAGGATCAGCGGCTGTGTGGTGGCAATCGGTGCTAGGGCACACTGGGGTCGACGTCGAGTAGAGGTGGTCGGCGACATCTGTGGGTGAGGCTCGGGGATGAGGAGAAGGGATCGCCTGCTGCTATGTGCTCGCGCGAGGGAAGGAAGGAGAGGCCGCCGGTGAAGATGGTGCCTGCGCGTGAGGAGAGGCCGGCGGCTACGGTCTGTGTGCGAGGAAGAGAGGGCGTCGGCGTCCGGATGCTCGCGGGAGGAAGAGGGATGGTGGCGCGTCGGCTTAGGGCACGGGAGAGGAGCTCGGCGCTGGAAGGGGAAAGAGGAGGTGTCGGGTAGGTTATGAGGGTTGGAGAGATTTTATAATAAATACTTAGGTTTAGTGCAATTAAACCCTAAGTTGATTTCCTTAATCAACTCCTACTTCCAGGTATTCCTAACAGGCTTTTATCGGCCTCATTAGTGCATCCCCTCTAAATACATCATAGGAGCTCCAATTAAATCCCAGAAAATTTCTAAATTTTTTTTTAAATGCCATTAAGATTTTTCGTCCATTAAAACCTTATCATTTAATTATATTTGTTGTCATATTTTACAAGGAAAGTTTTATATTAAAATCATCCTTTTAAATCCTTTTAATGGATCTCTATAAAAGGAAAGATTTTACAAAATAAAACTTCCTTTTGAATTCAATGTGGTCGACCACCCTTGTTTGGGCTCCAAGCTAGGGTCAGCCACAACTTGAACCCATCTAACCTTGGTTTAGCCGGCCCTAGTTTGGGCTCCAAGCTTGGCTTGGCCTGTAACACCCCAAATTTCCTCAATTAGAGTCCTAAAAGTAATTTAAAAATATTTAGAAATGCTATAGAAAAATTCTAGAGATTTTTAGAAATTTTTAGAGTATTTTTATGCAATTTTTGGAGTTCGTTTGGTATTTTTACCAAGAGGAAGAAGTTTTAAAAAAAAAGTGTTAAGGTTGGGTTTTGAACTCAAGATCTTGGACCGAACTAGACCTTAACCAAGGTCAGCCAACCAACTGAGCTAAGCAAGTTTTGTTAAATATATATGGTGCGAAATATTCTTAAGCCGTAGTTAGATAATAGAAATAAAAGGAAGGAAAAGAGGTAGCAGCCGAGAATTGAACCCGGGGCTTTTGACTTGGTCAAAACCGCAGCCAACCAACTCTTCCGCGAGTATTTCGTGAAAAGGTAAGGGTGCGAGATATATATATATATGTTATGATTGAAACCCTAGTTATAAGAAAAGAATTAAGTTTTTCTTTTTCCCGAATCCTTTCCCTCTCCCCTTATCTCGAGTTCGACGGTGCAGCTCTTCTCGGCAAAAACGCAGCGAGCAGCCCGGCGTCTTCTGCGGCCGGCGAGCGCCCCTCTCTATGAAGTCTTCTCACCATCGAGATCCTCTCATCAAGAAGGAAGCCGTGAGCACAAGAAGAGACCCAGAGATCGAGTTATCCGAACCCTAGAACCCTTCCTCTTCCCGGTTTTGAGTCCAAGGATAGGTAAGTCGCTTACTCACCTGCAGTAGGATAGCTTCGGATTTCTATTTCTATTGTGTTCCGAATTTTTTTTTCTGGGAAGAAGGTTAGCTTAGGGTTTACTACTGTGACCTTCAAAGGAAGAACACGATGGGCAAAGATCAAGCATGTGGGTTTTATACCTCGAGTTTTTATAGCTTGAATTCGGATTTGATGCTTTTATTTCCCTTCCGTTTTGGATTTGTGCAAGTTTATTCAGTCTTAAAAAGTTTAAAAGTGAAGCAGGTATTCTAAGATTGATATGAGTATGATGTATAGATTGTTTGGGAAATTTTATAGCATGTTTCTATGGGTCTACCTTCATCTGCTAAATTAGTATGTCTCTGGCAGGAAATTAGGCCTTTAAGGTATGTGAGAATCTTAGTGCAGTCCTGGGCGTGTACCATATTTAGTAGAGGTGCAGAATTTTAGATCCCTTTTAAGCATCTAGTTCTTTCTGTTGAACATTGGGTTCTGTGTGGTATGGTATTCAGATTTTAGATTTCTTTTACATATCAGTTATAGATCTTTGTTGAGTTATTAGAGCATGAAATGGTGTAAATTGGAGCATATAGTTTAGTTTCATTGTGTAGCACCTTAGTTTGATTTTCTCTTGCTATAATGAGCAAGAACAGCCCTATCCAGCCACTCAAATGAGTGTGTAGCAGAGTAGTTGGGTGCCCTATTAGTTTCTTTTGAGGTTTAGATATGTTTTCTAATTATACTCATTCTAGGATGCAAATGTAAGTTCTTTATTCTAGCATGTGGTTTAGATTGGCTTCCTTGCTATCATTTATTTCAAGTACACAGATTTGAGTTTTCTTGTTACCTCAATATGCAAAACTCCAATCTTAGAGCAGATTTTATTAAGCATTTCATATGCAGAATTTTATAAGTATAGTATGCAGATTTTCATAAGTATAGTATGCATATTTTTGATAAGTTTAGTATGCAGATCTTAGATAATCTTAGTATGCAGATTTTGTTAAGCTTAGTATGCAGATTTTAGATAAGCTTAGTATGCAGATTTTAGATAAGCTTAATATGTAGATTTTAGTTAAGCTTAATATGCAGTTTTCTGTTTAAACTTGTATGCAGATTTTTGTTTAAGTATTTCAGTGTTAGAATTTATTTAAACACTTCAGTTTTGTAAGAAGCATTCTTTTATAAGAAAAGCATAAGAAAGATAAAGAAAAGTATAAGAAAGATAAAGAAGAGAAAGAAAAGGCCGAGGCCTTAAGTAGATCCCAAAGTCAAGACTTTAGGGATTTTTGGCACACAAGGTGCCTATTAAAATGCCAAGGCATTTAAAGAAGAAGTAATTAAGATTATAAGTATTTTACTTTTAAGAAGAGGCTAGTACCCGACTTCCGAGGTTGTCGTTAAACAAATCCGAGGTCTTGGCCCTGGTAGACCGAGGTCTGCTCTTTTAGGATTGGTGGCTCGCTACCCCAACCTATTAGGGAACGCGCATAAGATGGTACTATGCCTGGGCCCAAGAAGAAGTTGATTATTATTTTGAAGTATTATAAGTTTAAGTTTCTGAAAGTTTTACATAAGTATAAAGTATTTAAAGAATAAGTCTTTAAACAATTGAAATAAGATTCAGAAGGTGTTTAGAATTCAGTAAGCTTAGTTCTTTATGCTAGCATGATTGTATAGATTTACTTTACATGTTTAGCCTTTCAGTATGTTTCTTTCACTAGTAGATGAGCATGAGTAGATTTCCTTTTGAGCATTCAGTTTTAGATTTCAGTATATACTCATGCATATCGAGATTTTGTGAGTTAGATAGCGCTTACTAAGCAAATTTTGCTTATAGACTACACTTCCTCTTACTGCAGATACAGGAAAGGAAAAGATATAGAAAGGAAGGCGACAAGGAGGCGTTCGAAAGATGTGTGATGCCAGGACTATGGAAGCCTTGGGACTAGGAAAGAAGTTTAAATTTTAGTTTTCGCATTTTATTTGTTGTAAACATTTGAGTTGTATTTTAAGTTCATGTCATTTGAGATTATTCTGTTTAGATTGCATGTAGGATGAGTCCAGTTTAGTAAGTAGATATGTGTGTGTTTGATGCTTATTTAACTGTGTGGTTGATTGATATGTGTTCCAGCCGCCTGTGGCTGAGTATATATTGCATGTATTGTTGAATATGGTCACCGGTACAGGGGAGACTCTGTCGAAATTTTTTGGTAGGGTTTCCATGTGGTTTTTAATCACACCGGTTAAGTAGAGTTAGTAGTTAAGTAACGGTCATCCTTAGAGAGTAGTAGTAGTAAGAAGGGTGGTTGTTACATGGCCAGCCACCTTAATGTGGGTAAGAAGTTGGGTTTGGATGGATATAAGACTTTATAAATAAGAGGCTACAATAGGGACCGAGAAGAGGAATTGGTTTTGGTCTCCCGATGAGCTTGAGCTTCCGGTGTTCGCCCCGAACACCCAACTCAAGTTTATCAATAATATATCATTCCACTAAAGAGTTATTATTGCACTACCGCACCAATCCCATATTCCTATATGGGCTCCTTCTTATCATGAGTGTCTTAGTCTCCCTGTGTTTAAGATATTGAATGTCCACTAATTAAAAGAGTTACTGACAACTCACTTAATTAATATCTAGCTCCAAGAGTAGTACCACTCAACCTTATTATCATGTCGGACTAAGTCCACTTGCAGGGTTTACATGATAATCCTTATGAGCTCCTCAGACCATCTCCAACCCACATCACCAAATTTGGTGTAATTTTCACACTAAAATGGTGCAATTTCAACACGAAACACTATTTCAACTCCAACCCATAAACACCATATCACACCAAAAAGGAATATTCTTTAGAATATTCTATTATTCTTATTAATTTTTTTATATGATAATTATTATATTTAAAATTAATACTTCTTAATATTTGATATAATATAAAATACTTGAATATCACACCAAATGATGCTCATATATATATAATTTTTATTTTTAATTTTATTATATAATTACTCAGGCATAAATATATTTTAAAAATATTATAAAATCACACACAATTAGGATAAAATATTTTACTATTTTATATTTAAAACAAAGAAGAATACTTAATTGAAAATACAATATTACAAGACTTTAACTTTTAGAATTACTATTGTTCCCATAATAATTTTAATAAATTAAATATTTACAAATATACATAATAAAATTTAAATATGCTATTAAATACACTTAATTTAAATTTATAATAAATAATAATTACATTTAATTATACTATAAGTAAAGATAAAGAAAATAATAATTATTAATTAATTACATTTGATTTTATAATAATATAATAAAATTAAAAAAATTCTCTCCATCACCAAATATGGTGATGTGAATAGTGCAACACCATATTTTGTGTTCCACTATTCACATCACCATATTTGGTGTGGGATTTGGTGTATGGGTTGGAGCAATTTGGTGTTAAATTTACACCAAATGTGGTGCTTTGGTGATGGGTTGGAGATGCCCTCAAGGGGACATCATCAACCGAGATTACTAGGGCACAGTTTTATTCTATAATCAACAACACACCATATAAATAATATTATTTCCTAACTTATCGGGCCTATTGATTTAACCAGCTAAATTACACCCTTTGATAAATCAAAGATATAAATACTAAGTATATATGCTTGTTATTATATCATGATTAAGAGTACACACTTCCATAATAACAGAGATATTGTTCTTTTATATAGTCAATATAAAAAGATACTACCTCAATTATTCCTGCTCAATACACTCATAGTGTACTAGTGTAATTTATTAGTCAAGATAAACTAATACCTAATTACACTACAACCACTCCAATGGTTTGTCCCATTCTATCTTGGTTGTGAGCAACTGTTTATAATTTATAAGGATCTGATAACATGATCTTCTGTGTGTCTCCTCACACCATGTTATCTACAATATAAATTAAATGGACAACTACACTTAGCATAAATGTAGGCATTTGACCAATATGATTTTTTATATATTTATACAAAAATCTAGACTTTTAGTATACACTCTAACACCATTTACTTGAATTTTCAAGTTCTGCCTTGAGAATCTTGTGAGTCTCTTGTAATTGGCTCGATAACTCTGCTAACTCTTTAGAGGCGTGAGAAGAAGATGCTCTAGAGGCTTGCTGTCTCAGCTTAGCCACTTCTTGAGATAAATCGTATAGGTGTCGGGCCACACTCATACTAATAATCCACCAGTGTCAAAAAGTTATAGTTAGAATGCATTAATAAAAAAATAGAGGAACAAAGGGTAGGTTACCTTAGTTTCTTCAAAAGAAAACTTATCAGGCCAATCAGCAGAGGTGAGATTCTCAAGTTCTTTACAAGCCTCTGTCCAAGCTATAGTTAAAGGACCCCCTAATAATATTGGGAAGGTGGGAGAAAATGTGGAAGAGGATGATAAAGAGCTATGATGCGAAGGAGGAGAGAAAATAAGAATAGAAGAACCCTGAGTCCCTGGGGTCGGTAGGGAAATTGGTTCCGAAAAAGTCATCATGAATTCAGGGTCCGAACTAGCACTTGGAAGAGAGGGATCTTCTGGTAATTAAAGAGGGGAAGAAGCAAATATAGGGTACAAGGAGGAAAGGGTAGGTTCCGGAGAAGAAGGTGGAATATCCCCTGTGGGTATATCTTCATGAGTAGATATAGCCCATTTCTTAGGTTGGGGCACTAATGTCAATCTCCGCCTGGGGCATTTTCTTGTGGGAGTAGCCCCTGGTATCTGTTCTTGTATCTCCAAAGGGGTGTCCTCCAGAGGTAAACTTGTGGATGCCTCCCCAAGAGTGGTTTGAGAGCTAGAAGCGAGCGTTGGTTGAGTTAAAGGCTCAGGTAAAGGAGCATCAAATGCTTGAGCTGATGAGATATTAAGTTCTACTATAAGCTCTTTTTCCTTAGCTAGTAATTCCTCCTCTTCTAGGAGGATTGCCTTGTCAACCAAAACTCTAATTATAGCATCCATTGCAATAAACAAAAGGGTATTTTAGTTAGTAAAGGAGAGATAGTTAGAATTTCGAAACTTACCAAAGGAACATTATAGTCTCTTTTGAACAGGGCTCAAGCCAAAAAGATATAAGAGATCACTGCGTATCCATTGGTGAATGTGAAAGCAATGACCTAGTAATTTACTGGAATAGTTAGAAAAAACTAGTTGTGGATGAAGCTCCTTTATGTCAGGGTGCGAGGGAAAGGAAGATTGTCATTTGATAGACCATGCGATGGGCCCAAGAAATTTGACAAAGAAAAAAAAATGATTTCTGACCCTTGATGGATTAAGGCATTTCTTCAAAGAACACCGTTTTCGGGCGAGATTGAAAAAGAAATACTCCTAGCTCTGATTTTTTGGGGTAAGAGAATATGAAAAAATTTTGAGGAGTAGGAGGTTTACTGAAGAGACGAAATACCATATACAACCCACATAGATATCTAAAGGTGTTCGGGGTAAATTGTTGTAAAGGAATACCAAAGTATTGACTTATATCTATCAAGAACGGAGGAATGGGAAAGCGTAAACCTACAACTAATTGATCTTTAAAAAAGGTAACGCAGCCATCAGGAGGAAGACAAGGATGAGCATCAGGTGGCGGGACCCTAATACGATATTCTTTAGGGATTTCATACAAAAAATTGATGGAAGTTCGGTCGATAGTGGTAAAGGAAGAATGAATTTGAGCATACCAAGGGAGTAAAGATTCTTCAACCATGGTGAAAAATGGAAACACTCAAAGAATAAGCGACTTACTGAGTCCTTAAGGAAAGAGGGTCACAGAAGAAGACCAAGGAAGATGAAGAAGCATGGGTTGTTGAAGGAAGTTGGAAAAGAGAATCGCTAAAGAGTAATGGGAGGAAGACGAAAAGAAAAGAGTTAAAAAAGACTTCGGGTTTTAGGGTGATACAAGGATCACCATTAAATTAAAATGATTAGACAGAGGAGAGTCATTGATCTGCCAAGAAGAATGTGTGATAAGACACGAACGAAAAACGTACCAAGGATTACTTAGAAAAAGGAAAAAAATGACACATGGCGCTCGCCTTGGAATATACATTTATGATAGACAGAACAGATTGAATTATATACTGAATCACCATATCTTCAAACATTCTCTTTCCGTTGAAGGACCAATTACCAATGAGACCATTTTGAAAAACTGCATGAATCTCAAAGTATGGTAAATATAATAATAAATAAATAATAACAAGTTTGTGTTACAGTCTTTCATAAATAGGTAACCAAATTAAGCTTGGACGAACCAAGAAACACTTAGCAAGGTAAAAAGCATAACCAGACATAAACATAAAACTTTGTATTATCATTAGTAATTATACAATCATAACTCTTGAACTTTCGTGAATCTTACATAAATAGATACAGATACAGTAGATAAATAATTTTCTACTTGTCCTACTTTCAGGAGCTACCAGATTGTTCTACCCATCCCAAGTATGGGCGTGTAGTAGAATGACAGCCTGGGCAAAGAGAAAATGTTTGTCCTGTCCTCTTGCACTTGTGTGAGTCACCCTCTTAGGTTTGTGGTAAAGAAGCTAGCTCTGATCTAGTCCAATCTAATTCAGTTTGCAAAAAATTTACTTTAGCTTTTTTTTGGTCCAAGTCTTGTTGTTGTCACAATATCAGTAAACCGTCTACATAAGTCTTCCTGGTCAAAACGGTTATTTCTTAAGCATATCAAGCTCTTAGATCATCTAACTCCTCAGTTTTTTGCTTTAAATCCAAATAAGCTTTGTCCCTCAAAGCCACTTCAGACCAAACTTGAGATTGACCTGCTGGTAGACATACCTCTAACTCTCTTTGGTGCGAGTGATGTAGATCTAAGGCCTGTATAGCCTCCGCCAAAGACTTCTCTTTCTCGAACAATAGTTGATCACAAGGAGGAAGATTCGAAGTCAAAACTCTCAATAATATCTCTAGAAGAGAGTGAAGTAAGAAAGTGTAAAGGTTGATGTTGCAAAAGTTAGGATCACACCTCTATTTAAATTGGTTACAAGATATATGCTGGGGGTATCAAGGGATCACTATAGTAGGTATGAAATGTTCAGAAAAGTACAAAAGTAGACTTAGGTCTAATTAGTCGACTATATCTTCTTTGACTAGACTTGAAGGGGAGGCTAGTGATACGGGCTATGATAGATTAGCCTGGCGAGTGAAGGATGCGTCTAGGTTGAGAAAGATAGGAAAGGTATATAGCCAACCGACTGCAGGCTGAGCGAGCACCCACACGCTCATATATGCTCGACCGGAAAAAGCCCGCCAAAGCATAAAGGCATTTAGACTTATATATGGTTCTCAACATATTACTGGTCGACCGCAAGTCGAGCGAGCGCCCAAGTGGTCATATATGCTCGGCCAGGAAAAGCCTGCCGGAGCATAAAGACATTTAGCCTTATATATGGTTCTCAACATATTACCGGCGGACTGCAGGCCAAGCGAGTGCCCATGTTTTCATATACGTTCGATCAGGAAAAGCCCGCTCGAACATAAAGGCATTTAGCCTTATATATATGGCTCTCAATATATTACCGGCCGACCGTAGGCCGAGCGAGCACTCACGTGTTCATATATGTTTGGCCGGGAAAAGTCCGCTCGAGCATAAAGGCATTTAGCCTTATATATATGGTCTCAACATATTACCGACCGACTGTAGGCTGAGTGAGCACTCACGTGTTCATATATGCTCAGCCAGGAAAAGCCCGCCCAAGCATAAAAGCATTTAGCCTTATATATGGTTCTCAACATATTACCGGTCGACCGCAGGCCAAGCGATCGCCCATGTGTTCGGCCAGGAAAAGCCCACCCGAACATAAAAGGCATTTAGCCTTATATATGGTTCTCAACATATTACCGGGCGACCGCAAGTCGAGAGAGTGCCCACATGCTCATATATGCTAGGCCGGAAAAAGTCTGCCCGAGCATAAAGGCATTTAGCCTTATACATGGTTCACAACATATTACCGACCGACCGCAGGCCGAGTGAGCGCTCACGTGCTCATATATGCTAGGCCGGGAAAAGCCCGCCCGAGCATAAAGGTATTTAGTCTTATATATATGGTTCTCAACATATTATCGATCGACCGCAGGATGAGCGAGTGCCCACGTGCTCATATATGCTTGGCCGAGAAAAGGTCGCTCGAGCATAAAGGCATTTAGCCTTATATATGATTCTCAGCATATTATCGGCCGACCGCAGGCCGAGCGAACACCCACGTGCTCATATATGCTCGGCCGGGAAAAGCCCACCCGAGCATAAAGACATGCTCAATAGAAGGTATTCCTAATATATATATATATATATATATATATATATATATATATATATATATATATATATATATATATATATATATATATATACGGTCGGCTTGAATGACTGACGAAGACATATTCAACAGAAAGTATTCCTAATATACGGCCAACTTGAACGACCGACCGAGACATATTCAACAGAAGGTATTCCTAATATCTGGCCAACTTAAATGACCGGCCGAGACATATTTAACAAAAGGAGGTATTCTTAGCAGCATATGCAGCCAACTTGAATGACCGACCAAGACATGCCCAACAGGATATTTGGTAGGAAATATCTTCTAGAAGTTTCTTCAGTTATAATGACGTGTCCCCATTATAAATACAAGTCATAAATGATAAAATGGGTACATCTGGGGTATATAAAATATTCCTTAAAGGATTATTGCATGAAGTATAGAAGATTACTTCATCTCCTAACAAATCCTAATGAATTGGGTGTTGGTTACTACTCGGAATTCCGTTCTGCTTCCCCTGTACAAAAATTTATACAAGCACAGAACTTTCCTAACAACCTATGTGTTCCTCATGAGTTAAACTTGAATTGGAAATGGAACTTAACATTTTTACTTCAAGTTCAACTCATGTGTTCTTTAGTAGTTAAAACTTAGATTGCAAATGATACTTAACATTATTAATCCAAGTTCATCCCATATTACAGAAGTTGATTAAATATCTATTTCAAGGATTGACTTCCAGGTTAAACATGACGAGACATTCGGCCTTCTTGGGTATGAGATCATCCACCACTTCCTAGACAAAGTCTTTCAAAGAAATTGGATATTTAAACTTCTTAAGTAACCCTAGCTTTAACTACAGAGACCTCAATGGAAGCATAATCAAAACACTAAATCGAAACACAAAAAAAAAATGAAACACAAAATCGCTAGCCTCTTGTGTTGTTATTTCAAGATCCATACAAAGAAAAACTAGTTTCGCTACGAAATTAAGAACTAGTTATACCTTTCTTTGTAAATTAAAGACCTCTTGATTTTCTGCTGTATTCCTCTCTTCCTCTTAGACGTCGTGTGGGCGACGATCTACCAAGATGAAATCCACCCAAACCTTCTTCTTTGCCTACAAGTTTCGACCACCCAAAGAATGCCAAAATAGGAAACTTCCTTCTCTTCTCCTTCTTGCCTAAGCAACCGCCGACCCTTATGTTCTTCCCCTCCAAGCAAGGTTTCGGCCACCAAGCAAGATGAGAAGAAGAATAGCTAAAAATAGTGGCCGGCCCTAGGAGAACAAGCAAGGAAAGAATAGAGAGAGGGGGTGCCGACCACCAAGGAAAAGAGAGGAGCTTTTGAGAGATTTTTCTACCTCTTGTAAGACACCCTCTACCTCTCTTTTATAATCCTTGGTCATAACAAAAAAGGAAATTTTAATAATAATTAAAATCTCTCTCTTTTAAATTTCCTATTGTGATGGATACAAAAGGAAAGTTTTAAAATTAATCTCTATCTTTTAAACATTGTAGATTGCTAAAAAAGAAAAGATTAAAATTAAAGCTTCTCTTTTAAATCATGGTTACAAAAAAGAAAAGTCTTATCAAAATTAAAATCTCTTTTAAACATTATAGATAACTACAAAAAAGGAAAGATTAAAATCTCTCTTTTAATCCTTTGTAGATAGCTATAAAAGGAAAGATTTTAAAATTTAAAACTCTCTTTTAAAACCATGTGGATGGCTTCAAAAAAGGAAAGATTTTACCAAAATTTAATTTTAAATAAAATCTCCTTTTCTATCATGCTATGGCCGACCACTACTTGTGCTCCAAGCTAATGCTTGGTCGACCCCCTTGCACCAATCAAGGATGTGTCTGGCTCATTACTTGGGTAAGAAGTGTACTTTATGGATACAAGGCTTTATAGAGGCTACAATAGTAACCAAGAGGAGGAATTAGTTTTGGTCTCCCGATGAGATTGAGTTTCCTGTATTCGACCCGAACACTCAACTCAAGTTCATCAATAATAACTCATACCACTAAAGAGTTATTATTGAACTACCGCACCAATCTCATATTATATTATGGGCTCCTTCTTATCATGAGTGCATTAATCTCCCTGTGTTTAAGTTATCGAATGTCCATTAATTAAATGAGTTACTGACAACTCACTTAATTAACATATAGCTCCAAGAGTAGTACCACTCAACTTCATTGTCATGTCGGACTAAGTCCACCTGCAGGGTTTACATGACAATCCTTATGAGCTCCTCAAGGGGGCATCATCAACCTAGATAACTAGGACACAGTTTCTTTCTATAATCAACAACACACCATATAAATAATATTATTTCCCAACTTATCGGGCCTATTGATATAACGAATAAATCTCATCCATTGATAAATTAAAAAAATAAATACTAAGTATATATGCTTGTTATTATATCGGGATTAAGAGTACACACATCCATAATAACAGAGGTTATGTTCTTTTATGCAGTCGGTATAAAAGGAGCAACCTCAAATGGTCCTACTCAATACACACATAGTGTACTTAGTGTAATTTTATAGTCAAGATAAACTAATACCAAATTGCACTACAACCATTCCAATGGTTTGTTCCAATCCATCATGGTTGTGAGCTACTATTTATAATTTATAAGGAACTGATAACATGATCTTCTGTGTGACACCACACACTATGTTATCTACAATATAAATTAAATGGGCAACTGTATTTTACTAAATGCAGACATTTGACCAATGTGATTCTCACTTCAAAATAAATGTTCATACAAAAAATTAAGCATTTAGTATACATCCTAACAATCTACCACTTATACTAAAAGACTTTGCTGCCATATATGCTGTCATACATCTGATTCCCTTCCCCTTAACATGCCCATCAAAAGCTCGAGCCTGAAAGGCCTAAGTGAAAGGATCTAGGTTATCTGCTGATGCAATCTTGGTGACAACAACTTCTCCTCGATTTACGATATCTTGTATTAGGTGGTACTTGCGCACAATGGGTTTACTTGCCTTATGGGCTCGTGGTTCCTTCGAGTTTGCTACTGCACCACTATTATCATAATAAATTATGATAATTTTGGGCAAACTAAGAATCACATCTATGTCTATCAAGAAGTTTTTGAGCCATATAGCTTCTTTGGCTGCCTCAGAGGCTGCCACATACTCAGCTTTCATGGTAGAGTCCGAAAAGCATTTCTACTTAACACTTCTCCATGCAATGGCTCCACCTCCCAAAGTAAACACATACCCTGAGGTTGACTTACTATTGTCCCTATCTGATTGGAAGTCAGAATCCGTGTAACCCACAGGGAGCAAATCATCTGCCTGGTAAACCAACATATAATCTCTAGTCCTTCTCAGGTACTTTAATATATGATTTACGACAGTCCAATGTCCTTGTCCTGGATTACTTTGATATCTGCTAACCATGCCCATGACAAAATAGATATCTGGTCTCATCCATAGCATTGCATACATTAGGCTTCCTACAGCCAAAGCATAAGAAACTACCTTCATGTCCTCTATCTCCTTTGATGTTTTATGACACATCTCTTTAGATAAAGGTACTCCATGCCAAAAAAGTAGAAAACCTTTCTTGGAGTTATGCATGCTAAAACGAGCTAGGATAGTATCGATGTATGAAGCTTGGGATAAGTACAACATTCTTTTCTTGCGATCCCTTATTACTTTGATCCCAAGAATAAGTCCACATTCTCCCAAGTCCTTCATATCAAACTGTTTGGACAACCATACCCTTACGTTTGACAACACTTTGACATTGTTGCCAATGAGCAAAATGTCATCTACGTATAGTACAAGAAATACCACCATGTTTCCGTCACTCTTCTTTTATACACAAAACTCATCTGGACACTGAATGAATCCATAAGACTGGACTTCATTAATCCGGATGTTCCATGATCTTGAAGCTTGCTTCAATCCATAGATAAATCAATTGAGCTTACATACAAGATGCTCTTTGTCCTTCGTAATGAATCCCTCTGGTTGCTTCATATGGATATTTTCTTCAAGACTTCCATTAAGGAAAGCTGTCTTGACATCCATTTGTCAAATCTCATAATCCATATGAGCGACAATAGATAAAAGAATCTGGATAGACTTAAGCATGGCTACCGGCGAAAAGGTTTCCTCATAATCGATTCCCTCTTTCTGAGTATACCCTTTTGCAGCAAGCCTTGCTTTGAAAGTTTCCACCTTCCCGTCTGTCCCTCTTTTTCTTTTGTAGACTCATTTACATCCAATGACTTTTACACCATTTGGTGGTTCTATAAGCTCCCAGACCTAATTAGAATACATAGATTCTATTTCAGAGTTCATTGAACTTTGCCAAGATACTGCATCTTTATCTTGGAGTGCTTTATCATATATGCAGGGATCATGTTCATGTTTACCAGGGATCAAGTCCGAAGACTCTCCCAAAAACATGAATCTATCAGGTTGCCTAACAACCCTCCCACTATGACCTGACACTGCTTATAATTGTGCATCATTTATGACACGTGTTGTAGTTTCTTGTGGTATCTCATCTTGTATCGTTGGTACTAAGGTAGACATGTTTTCTCTTATTTCTTCAAGAAAAATTTTACTAATGGGCTTGTGGTTCATTATATAGTCCTCTTCTAGAAATCAGGCATTGGTGCTAATAATGACCTTCTGATCTTTAAGACTATAAAATAAACTGCCTTTCGTTCCTTTAGCATAACCCACAAATAAGCGAACTTCTGTACATGATTCCAACTTATCAGTGTCTCTCTTTAGCGCATGTACTGGACTACCCCAAATCAGAATATGCTTCAGACTAGGCTTACGCCCATTCCACAATTCTGTGGGAGTAGAGGGTACTGACTTAGAAGGTACCAAGTTTAGAATGTACACTGCCGTTTTCAGAGCATATCCCCAAAATGAATTTGGTAATTCTGAATAACTCATCATTGATCTAACCATTTTCATAAGAGTCCTATTCCTTCGTTCTGCCACACCATTCTGTTGGGGTGCATCAAGTGCAGACAGTTGGGATTGAATCCCGGCCTCTGATAAGTAACTCCTAAACTCTCCTAAGAGGTACTCGCCACCATAATCAGACCGTAGTGTCTTGATACTTTTACCATGACGTTTCTCCACATCAGTCTTGTACTCTTTGAACTTATCAAAGCACTCAGACTTGCAGCGCATCAAGTAAATGTACCCGTATCTCGAATAGTCATCTATAAAAGAGATAAAATATTCGAAACCACCTCTTGCCTGGATAGTCATAGGTCCACACAAATCAGAATGAACCAATTCCAACACATCTTTGGCTCTATACCCCTTGGCCTTGAAAGGTCTCTTGGTCATTTTTCCTTCAAGCAAGATTCGTAGGCTGGAAAATTTTCCACCACTAATGAACTCAAAGGTCCATCGGCTATTAACCTTTGAATTCTACTTAAGTTAATATGACCTAGCCTTAGATGCCAAAAATATGTTTGGTTCATTTCTGAAGGTTGCTTTCTCTTATTAGAATTAGAAGATGTGTTATTAATTTCCATTTGTTACATCATGGGAGTTATTGGATATAGAGTATACAAATTGCCAACCAATGTACTAGAATAGATAACTTTCCTATTTTTTTTTGACAACTACTTTGTCATCAAAAGAAATAGATTATCCATCCATAAAGAGTTTAGAAATTGAAATTAGGTTTTTTCTAAAACTTGGTACATAAAGACAATTTCTCAAAATCAATCTTTTATTCCTATCAAAAGATAAATAAACATCTCCCACTGCAACAACCGCCACTTTTGTAGCATTGCCCATGTGGATGGTAATCTCCCCTTCATGTAATCGTCGAGTTTCCTGGAACCCCTGCAATGAATTGCAGACATGATAAATGGCTCCCGTATCTACACACCAGGTACCGGTAGATAACACCACTAAACATGTTTCAACTACTAGAGAATAAGATATACCTCTATTGTTCTCCTTTCTACGAGGGCAGTCCACCTTCCAATGTCCAGACTGCTTGCATGTAAAGCACTTGCCCTTCGGCTTCTTCACACCTGCTTTCAGTCTAGTCCCTAGAGATCGATTCACTTTCTTTGCTGAACCAACTTATTTTTTTTTCTTCTTTCTACCTTTCAGTTTAGAAGCAGAAACATTTTCAATAATGTGAATTTAAGAGCTTTGACGAAATAACCCTTCTGCTGCTTGAAGTTCTGTCAGAAGTTCCACCAACGAATAAACCCTTTTGTTCATATTGTAGTTCAATCGGAACTGCTCAAAAATTTTAGGCAATGTTTGGAGACTGATTTCGACCTGGGTTTCCCCATCTATTTCAGCTCCAACGATTTCTATCTCATTTAAATGAGCCATCATTTTGAGGATATGATCCCTTACGGGTGCCCCCTTAGTCATGGTGGTCGTCATCAAGTTTCTCATAGTCTGTTGCCTGGCAGTCCGATTCTGGTGTCTGAAGAGTTCCTTGAGATTGTGCATCATGTCATAAGCAGTAGGCATGACCTGATGTTGATGTTGCAATACATTTGACACAGAAGCCAAAATGTAACACCGCGCCATCTCATCTGCCCTGACCCATTTCTTATGACACTCAATCTCCTCTTCACTAGAATCACTATTAGGCAAGCTTGGACAGATCTCATAAAGTACGAACTTGTAGCCTTCAGCAGTTAAAGCAATGTCCAAGTTTCTCTTCCAATCTATATAATTGGGTCCAGTAAGTTTGTTCTCTTTCAATATAATAGCAAAAGGATTGAAGGTCATTTGAAATCCTAAGAATCACAAAATATTTGGTCAAAACATAAGAATTTAAAATAATATTGATTCCTCAAACAATATCATTTAAATTCACCAACACGTCAAAACACAGTGAATTTTGTATGTCACGATAGTGTGGACGTATACAAATTCAAACATTTGTAAGAGAGGATTTTACCCATTAATTTTATTATCTTTGTAACGACCCACCCTTCTTACTACTCTTTAAGGGTGAACGTTACTTATCTACTAACTATAAACTTCACTTAACTGGTGTTACTTTCTCTCATGTTAGCGGTACTTAAAATTTTCAAGAAATGAAATCCAAACATGCAATCATGTAATAGCTGCAACATGCAGAACTATGATTCTTTAAAATATTCTCACTAAACATACAACACGTAAGAAAATATAACATGCATTTCTAATTTTAAAGCATGCTGTATTACCAAAGCAACCTAAGGCAACTGAAGGAATTTGACAAATGCAATTCAGCTCAACACTAACATTAACAAGTTTCAAGCAACTGAACTTATTTAGCTACCAATGCATGTAGTCTATAGCAACTAAAACACGAAAGGATATTCACAGCAGCTGCAATCCTCACTACAACAGAAAGATCCAAAATAGGCATGCATCAGGTCTTATTGAATTAAAGCTTGCCGTAACATAACCCATAACCGGACATTCACTACCAATAGGGCAGCAATGCAGTTGATTCATGAAATTCCAAACACCTCATACAGCAGTTCTGGTCAAAGAATTTCCAGCAAAAGGAAGAAACAATACCAGATTCTAGCAATGCAAATAAGTCAATGTTCCAAAAGTAACCAAAACTCAATTTTCTAGCAGTGCTGAATACCAAGAATCTCTACGTTTCACTAACAATTTAATTAAAGAATCTCATTGAACTCTTAGCAGTGACAAAAACTAAAACAAGTAGCATGCAATTAAAACTCCAAATTCTAGCATTAACCTACTGTAAACTGCATCAAAACAACTCTAGAAATTCAATAGAACTAAAGCATTTAAGCAACTTCAAAATAGCAAAACCAATAACGTTTCCAGGTTCTGGTAATACAGTTAATCAATTACTTCTTAACAATTGAATAAAGAATCTAAATAAATTCTTTCTTGGTCCCGTGGCTTCCATAGTTCAACATCACACACGTTACAGCTGTAACGACCACCCTTCTTACTACTACTCTCTAAGAGCGACCGTTACCTAACTACTACTCTACTCACTAGTGTCACTGACGCTATTATTAACAATACTTAGATTTATCACGGTTCAGAGGAATTCCTACTGAAAAATTTCAGCAGAATCTCCCCGGTACCGGTGACCAAATCCATAATACACAAGATATATACGCAGCCACATGCGGCTGGAACACATTTTATTCACAACCACGCAGTAATAAATTCATACTATAACCAAAAGACTAGACTAGCAACAAGAACTAAACACAACTCCCAGAATAGGACATAAATAAGCTACAATACGAATCAAACTCAATCACAATCACATAAACTTCTTAACAGTATTTAAAGAAAAGAACTAAAGCATAAACTCTAATCATTAGGTCCTGCAAGCTTGCTAGCACTCTCTGGATCTCTCCATAGTCCAATCATCACACACATTCATCATCACCACCACCCTGTCGTCTCCCTTTCATATCTTAACTTTTCCTTTATCTGCGGTAGGAGGAAAGAAAACAAAAGATCTATAAGCGAAAACGCTTAGTAAGTACTAATCTATCTCACAAAACTCGAAGTGCATAAAAAGAATGCAACAATACTAAAACTGAAAGGCTAAAAGCAAAGCTGCATGTACTCATGGTATACAGAAATAAAACTGAATACTAAACATGCTCACTACTGACAGGAAAGTTATGAAACAACTACTGTAAGCTTAGAATTAGAGAACTAAACTTTTATTGAATCTAAGCATAAACTTGTTTCATTTTCTTATATCTTTATGCTAGAAATTAATCTTTTAATTTCTCTTTCATTTTCTTCTGCTTGTTCTTCTTACTTTACTTATACTAGAAATTAATCTTTTAATTTCTCTTTCACTTTCTTCTTCTTGTTCTTCTTACTTTACTTATACTAGAAATTAATCTTTTAATTTCTCTTTCACTTTCTTCTTCTTGTTCTTTTTTTTTTCTTCTTTTCTTTTCTTTGGGCCCAGGCTTAGTACCATCTTAATCTTATGCGCGCTCCCTAATAGAGACTGCTGTAGTCCCACGGGATAAAGACCTCGGTCTTACCAGGGCCGAGACCTCGGAAACGGTCACCTGGATTTGTTTAACGACAACCTCGGAAGTCGGGTACTAGCCTCTTACTTTAGTTTACTTGTTATCTCTTTTTAACTAGACCTTGGTCTCTTTCTTTTTACTTAGTTTCCTCATAATCCTTTATTAGAGTTTATTAGAATCCTTTAGATATACCTAACAAGTGTAGGATTACAATTAACTAAGCATGCTATATAAAAACAATACAAGAGAAGCAAATCTAAACTCTCTCTAAGCATGTTATAAAACAAGCAACAGAAAAGCAAATCTGAACTTTCTAAACATGCTGTAAAACAAAGGAAAGAAAGCACATCTTAACTTAGAAATCATGCTCTAGAATAGAGCAAAAGAAAGCTAACTTGGACTTACTACACATGCTGTAAAATAGAGCAAAAGAATGAAACTTTAAGCTTTCTAACTTGCTGTAAAATAGGGCAAAAGAAATCTATTTTGCTGGAATTTATGGCAGCAATTAGACTTACACGGATACAACATTTAAGAGCTAAAGGCATGCTTAAAACACAAGCACCGGTTGGAAACAGGGCTGTTCAGCTTAACGAAGAATTCAAAACAGAAATTCTATGCAAGAAATGCTCTAACCTACCTGGTATAAAGGACCTCAATTCGGTAATAGCATAAACTTGAACTAATAGCATAAACAAATATCCTAAACGAGAAGCTAATAGCACAAACAGAGAATGCTATATTCTTCAACAGAACACCTCTAAGCATGGAAAACTCTCGGCAGTTTAAAGCACAAGGAAACATCAAATCCGAAATCCTTAAACGAATGAACAAGGAATTTGTTCCCAGAACACTTCTATGCATAGGAAACTCACGGCAGTATTAAATGGCAGCAATCTTCACAGCAAGGTAAAACCACAACCTAAACTCTTAACCACCGAAAATCAACTACAACAGAAGTAAAGGGAAGAATCAACATGATTCGGATCTATCCTACCACAGCAACACAACCAACTACACAGCAACTCTAGTTTATCAACTTGGTACAGCCAATCTTAACAGAATTGAGCATATGTTTCTGTACAATAGCAAAATCCGAGAATGGAATCTCAACAAAGCAAGGAAGAAAACCCTAGCATATTCTTCTACTCGGCACAACAAGATCCGGAAGCAAGGGAATGAAAACCGAAAGCTCGGAGCAACTCCTACCGCAGGTGAGTAGTACTTACCCCTTGTTCTTGCACTTACAACCGAAGGGAAGAAGATCTAGGGTTCGGAGGAGATGAAAATCTCGGTTTCTCCTTCGTGCTCACGGCACTCTTTGCTGTTTCCGGGCTTCCTTCGTCGAGGTAACCACGTACGGGTGAAGATTAGCTGGGAAAAGGGCTTTGTCGGCGCCGGAGAACAAAGCCCTAGCTTTGCTGCATTTCCGCCCGAGTCCAGAAGCGCCGACGCACGCGTGAGGAGAAGAGGAAGAGAGTTTAGGGTTCGGATAAAGTTTCCTCTCCTTAACTTATCCTTTAATACCTAGGCTTATCTCTGTCTTTTACTATAACTTAATTATATTTCGGTTCCAACCTTTTCACGAAATAACCGCAGCCCAGTTGGTTGGCTGGGTCCGGCTGAGGCTCGGCTCGGGTCGAGGTCATGGGTTCGAACCTTGGCTTGCACAATTTTTTTGAGCTAAACTTCTTTCATTTAAAAAAAATATCAAACGACTTCCAAAAATTACGTAAAAATACTCTAAAAATCTCTAAAAATCTCTAGAATATTTTAAAAGCATTTCCAAATATCTTTATGGACATTTGGAACTAGAAATAGGGAAAATTGGGTTGTTACAATTCCCATATCTTATAAAAAATTCCTCACTTAAGGACTGAATATTTCTGTCTCATACTATCCTCATGCTCCCAAGTGACTTCCTCGTGCTTCTGGTTCTGCCAGATGACCTTCACTAGTGGTACTTCTTTATTTCTTAGTCTCTTGACTGCTCTATCCACTATTTGTGTAGGTCTGCTCTCATAACTAAGATCCTCTTGGATCTACACTGACTGAGGCTGAATCACTTGGCTCGGGTTGTGGAGACACTTCTTTAGCATGGAGACATGAAATACATTGTGTATTGCTGACATGTCTTGTGGTAAGTCCAGCTTGTAAGCTACTTTCCCAATCCTCTCTATGATCAGGTAAGGTCCTACATAGCGAGGACTTAATTTGCCCTTCTTGCCAAATCTCATCACTCCCTTCATAGGAGCGACCTTGAGAAACACTGAATTCCCTACTTGGAATTTCAATGGCCTACGGCGTGTGTCAGCGTAACTCTTCTGTCTACTCTGGGCAGTCTCAATCCTCTGTCTGATCTTCACTTTGCCTTCTCTGTATGTCCTCAAGCAAGGTAGGCTCTAAGGTCAATGCGGAGAGCTGTCCGTAAATAATTCCAAGTCCAAAATTTGACAACTCCTTCTGCAGTGGCAGGGCTAATGATGACAGAGACATCAGGGATGCACTGGACTTTCTGCTTAGTGCATCTGCCACTTTGTTAGCTTTGTCTGGGTGGTAGAGGTTCTCACAGTCGTAATCTTTGACCAACTCCAGCCACCTTCGCTGTCTCATGTTTAACTCTTTCTGGGTGAAGAAATACTTTAAACTCTGATGGTCTGTGAAGACTCTACACTGAACTCCATACAAATGATGTCGCCAGAGTTTCAGTGCAAAGACCACAGTTGCCAGCTCAAGGTCGTGAGTGGAATAGTTCTTCTCGTAGTCTTTGGGTTGTCTGGAAGCATAAGCTATAACTTTTCCTTCTTGCATGAGTACAGCTCCTAAGCCCATCTTGGAAGCATCACTGTAGATGTCGAAACTCTTGTCACTCTGTGGGACTGTCAGAATGGGAGCACTGATCAATCTCTTCTTTAGCTCTTGGAAGCTCTGCTCACATTTATCTGACCATTCGAATCTCTTGTTCTTTCTGGTGAGGGCTGTTAGCGGAGAAGCTATCTTGGAAAAATCCTCCACGAACTTCCTGTAGTACCCAATTAAACCAAGGGAGCTTCTGATCTCTCTGACGTTCTTGGGTCTACTCCAGTTGTTGACCGCTTCCACTTTGACTGGATCCACTTGAATACCTTCTTTAGAAATAATGTAACCTAAAAGCGCCACCTGATTTAACCAGAACTCGCACTTTGAGAATTTAGCATAAAACTGCTTTTGCTGAAGAGTCTGCAGTACCAACCTCAAGTGCGTGTCATAATCCTCTGGGGTCCTTGAATAGATCAGAATGTTGTCGATGAACACAATGACAAACTTGTCAATGTATTCTCTGAACACTCTGTTCATCAAATCCATGAAGACAGCAAGTGCATTAGTCACTCCAAAAGGCATGACTACAAACTCGTAGTGCTCGTATCTGGTCCTAAACGCCGTTCTAGGTATATCTCTTTCTTTCACCTTCAGCTGATGGTACCCAGAACGTAGGTCTATCTTTGAGAACACTGTTGCTCCTCTTTACTGATCAAATAAGTCATCGATCCTGGGAAGGAGGTACTTGTCCTTAACTGATACTTTGCTCAACGTTTTGAAATCTATGCACATTCGCACGGATCCGTCTTTCTTCTTAACGAACAACTCTGGAGCTCCGCGGAGTGAATGACTAGGGCGAATGAAGCCTTTGTCAAGTAACTCCTGTAGTTGTTCTTGTAACTCCTTCAGCTCTGCTGGAGACATGCGATACGGAGCTTTTGAAATCGGACCGGTTCCAGGAACCAATTCAATCTCAAATTCCACTTCTCTGTTGGGGGGTAGTTCAGGTAGCTCTTCTGAAAATACTTCTGGATACTCGCATACTACCCGAACATCCTCCTGCTTGCGTCCTTTCCGCTCTTCTGCCTTTACTATGTATGCAAGAAAACCTGCACACCCTTTAGCTAATATCTGGTGAGCCGCTAGAGATGAGAGAAGTTTCTAGGTCTTCTTTCTTGGCACTCCTGTGAACTCAAAAGTTGGTTCATCTTCTGGACTAAAAATCACTTTCCTTCTGCGGCAGTCCACTGACGCACTGTACTTGCTGAGGAAATCCATACCAAAAACGATATCGAAATCTTGCATGGCGAGAACTATCAGATTTACATATAGTTCTCGGTCTGAAATTCTGACCAGTACAGCTCGGAGCCACTGATTGGAGGGTATTATGAATCATGTGGGAGGGAGCCTACTAGATATAGAGACCAATAAACACTACAGCATTCGTTGGCAAATTCATTAAATAAATCCTTGACTCATTACAATGGTGGGAATTAAGAAGCCAAATTGTTTCTATATGCTCTGTTTAACCATCTATAGCAGTGAGTTCTCTCAATTCTCAGGCTTGATGGATTTTTGAGCTTTAAATTTCAAACTTTCACAATGCTTGTTTTTGATTTTGTTAGGACACTCTTTAGCCATATGTCCTTCCTGCCCACAGGAGTAACATCCAGTCTTACCGAAAAGGCAGGCTCCTGGATGCATTCTCCCACATTTGGGACAGGGAGGAAACTTGGTCTGCTTGGTTGCTGGTCCTCCCTTCTGGCTACCTCCTGTGTTCCACTGCTTCCTTTTACCTTTGCCTTTCCAATTCTGTTTACTTGACTGTGATTTCTGGCTTCCTACTGTCTTGTCCTCTATCTTCACTGGCTTATGTTGCGCTCGTTGTGCCTTGATGTTGTTCAGGTAGTGTTCAGCAATTAAGGCTCTACTGGTCAACTCTTCACCAGTCTGGGGCTGATGAGCTCCACTGCTCACATTCAGTGCTATCTGGGGTCTCAGCATTCTGAGCATCAGCCTGACTCGCTCCTTCTCTGTACTTACTAGCTCTGGGCAAAGACGAGCTAGTCTGTTGAACTTCTTAGCTGCTTCCTCCACTGACAGGTCACCTTGCTTGAACTCTATAAACTCCTCGTAGTGCTTGTTGGTGATCTGCAGGTGGAAGAACTCTTCATAAAATTCTGACTGAAAATCAGCCCAGCTCATCTGATCAGCCGCTCTCTTGGTCTTTATCCTCTCCCACCACATGCGAGCATCTCCGGACAAGCAGAAAGAGGCGCACTTGACCTTCTCGACTTCTGGCCAATCCAGAAGCTCCATAGTGCTCTCCAGTGTTTTAAACCAAGCCTGGGCATCCCAGGGCTCAGTCGTGCCTGAGAAGCTCTCTGGTTTCAGCTTCAGCCACTGTATAAGATAAGCTTCTGGTCTCTGGGGTGCTGTGACGGCTCCCTGAGTAGCTGGTGGAGCCTCAGTTACCACTGGGGTCTCTGCAGTGACAGCTGGAGGAGGGGGAGGAACTGCAGGTTGATTTGCCATCAGATTGGCAATCACTTGCTGCTGCTCTGCTACTTGCCTCTGGAGCTGAGCAACTACTTCAGAAAGGTTGGGCTCGGTTGCTCTAGGCACTTCGTTCCCTTGAGCTGGTTCCTCAGTGTGAGTAGCACGGGGACGTCCTCTTCTTGCCATCTAATTATGCAAGGTAAAGGCTTGATATCTTACTTTAACCCTTCCAATCATACTTAAATTTGAATAAAGAAAAGGGGAAACTAAATCTTTTATCTTACTTTAGTACTCAAAAAGGAAAGTACTATATACTGTAGTAAAAATAAGGAAAGCAGAAATAAGGAAGGGATTTAAATACTTTCTTACTTGGAGACGGCGAGGATGATGCTGATGTGTGTGTGATGCTGAAGAATGGAACACTGCTCTGATACCAACTGTAACGACCACCCTTCTTACTACTACTCTCTAAGAGCGACCGTTACCTAACTACTACTCTACTCACTAGTGTCACTGACGCTATTATTAACAATACTTAGATTTATCACGGTTCAGAGGAATTCCTACTGAAAAATTTCGGCAGAATCTCCCCTGTACCGGTGACCAAATCCATAATACACAAGATATATACGCAGCCACATGCGGCTGGAACACATTTTATTCACAACCACGCAGTAATAAATTCATACTATAACCAAAAGACTAGACTAGCAACAAGAACTAAACACAACTCCCAGAATAGGACATAAATAAGCTACAATACGAATCAAACTCAATCACAATCACATAAACTTCTTAACAGTATTTAAAGAAAAGAACTAAAGCATAAACTCTAATCATTAGGTCCTGCAAGCTTGCTAGCACTCTCTGGATCTCTCCATAGTCCAATCATCACACACATTCATCATCACCACCACCCTGTCGCCTCCCTTTCATATCTTAGCTTTTCCTTTATCTGCGGTAGGAGGAAAGAAAACAAAAGATCTATAAGCGAAAACGCTTAGTAAGTACTAATCTATCTCACAAAACTCGAAGTGCATAAAAAGAATGCAACAATACTAAAACTGAAAGGCTAAAAGCAAAGCTGCATGTACTCATGGTATACAGAAATAAAACTGAATACTAAACATGCTCACTACTGACAGGAAAGTTATGAAACAACTACTGTAAGCTTAGAATTAGAGAACTAAACTTTTATTGAATCTAAGCATAAACTTGTTTCATTTTCTTATATCTTTATGCTAGAAATTAATCTTTTAATTTCTCTTTCATTTTCTTCTGCTTGTTCTTCTTACTTTACTTATACTAGAAATTAATCTTTTAATTTCTCTTTCACTTTCTTCTTCTTGTTCTTCTTACTTTACTTATACTAGAAATTAATCTTTTAATTTCTCTTTCACTTTCTTCTTCTTGTTCTTTTTTTTTTCTTCTTTTCTTTTCTTTGGGCCCAGGCTTAGTACCATCTTAATCTTATGCGCGCTCCCTAATAGAGACTGCTGTAGTCCCACGGGATAAAGACCTCGGTCTTACCAGGGTCGAGACCTCGGAAACGGTCACCTGGATTTGTTTAACGACAACCTCGGAAGTCGGGTACTAGCCTCTTACTTTAGTTTACTTGTTATCTCTTTTTAACTAGACCTTGGTCTCTTTCTTTTTACTTAGTTTCCTCATAATCCTTTATTAGAGTTTATTAGAATCCTTTAGATATACCTAACAAGTGTAGGATTACAATTAACTAAGCATGCTATATAAAAACAATACAAGAGAAGCAAATCTAAACTCTCTCTAAGCATGTTATAAAACAAGCAACAGAAAAGCAAATCTGAACTTTCTAAACATGCTGTAAAACAAAGGAAAGAAAGCACATCTTAACTTAGAAATCATGCTCTAGAATAGAGCAAAAGAAAGCTAACTTGGACTTACTACACATGCTGTAAAATAGAGCAAAAGAATGAAACTTTAAGCTTTCTAACTTGCTGTAAAATAGGGCAAAAGAAATCTATTTTGCTGGAATTTATGGCAGCAATTAGACTTACACGGATACAACATTTAAGAGCTAAAGGCATGCTTAAAACACAAGCACCGGTTGGAAACAGGGCTGTTCAGCTTAACGAAGAATTCAAAACAGAAATTCTATGCAAGAAATGCTCTAACCTACCTGGTATAAAGGACCTCAATTCGGTAATAGCATAAACTTGAACTAATAGCATAAACAAATATCCTAAATGAGGAGCTAATAGCACAAACAGAGAATGCTATATTCTTCAACAGAACACCTCTAAGCATGGAAAACTCTCGGCAGTTTAAAGCACAAGGAAACATCAAATCCGAAATCCTTAAACGTATGAACAAGGAATTTGTTCCCAGAACACTTCTATGCATAGGAAACTCACGGCAGTATTAAATGGCAGCAATCTTCACAGCAAAGTAAAACCACAACCTAAACTCTTAACCACCGAAAATCAACTACAACAGAAGTAAAGGGAAGAATCAACATGATTCGGAGCTATCCTACCACAGCAACACAACCAACTACACAACAACTCTAGTTTATCAACTTGGTACAGCCAATCTTAACAGAATTGAGCATATGTTTCTATACAATAGCAAAATCCGAGAATGGAATCTCAACAAAGCAAGGAAGAAAACCCTAGCATATTCTTCTACTCGGCACAACAAGATCCGGAAGCAAGGGAATGAAAACCGAAAGCTCGGAGCAACTCCTACCGCAGGTGAGTAGTACTTACCCCTTGTTCTTGCACTTACAACCGAAGGGAAGAAGATCTAGGGTTCGGAGGAGATGAAAATCTCGGTTTCTCCTTCGTGCTCACGGCACTCTTTGCTATTTTCGGGCTTCCTTCGTCGAGGTAACCACGCACGGGTGAAGATTGGCTGGGAAAAGGGCTTCGTCGGCGCCGGAGAACAAAGCCCTAGCTTTGCTGCGTTTCCGCCCGAGTCCAGAAGCGCCGACGCACGCGTGAGGAGAAGAGGAAGAGAGTTTAGGGTTCGGGTAAAGTTTCCTCTCCTTAACTTATCCTTTAATACCTAGGCTTATCTCTGTCTTTTACTATAACTTAATTATATTCCGGTTCCCACCTTTTCACAAAATAACCGCAGCCCAGTTGGTTGGCTGGGTCCGGCTGAGGCTCGGCTCGGGTCGAGGTCATGGGTTCGAACCTTGGCTTGCACAATATTTTTTTTGAGCTAAACTTCTTTCGTTTAATAAAAATATCAAACGACTTCCAAAAATTGCGTAAAAATACTCTAAAAATTTCTAAAAATCTCTAGAATATTTTAAAAGCATTTCCAAATATCTTTATGGACATTTGGAACTAGAAATAGGGAAAATTGGGTTGTTACAATTCCCCATATCTTATAAAAAGTTCGTCCTCGAACTTAGAATAGTTCTGAATATTTCTGTCTCATACTGTCCTCACGCTCCCAAGTGACTTCCTCGTGCTTCTGGTTCTGCCAGATGACCTTCACTAGCGGTACTTCTTTATTTCTTAGTCTCTTGACTGCTCTATCCACTATCTGTGTAGGTCTGCTCTCATAACTAAGATCCTCTTGGATCTGCATTGACTGAGGCTGAATCACTTGGCTCGGGTTGTGGAGACACTTCTTTAGCATGGAGACATGAAATACATTGCTGACATGTCTTGTGGTAAGTCCAGCTTGTAAGCTACTTTCCCAATCCTCTCTATGATCAGGTAAGGTCCTACATAGCGAGGACTTAATTTGCCCTTCTTGCCAAATCTCATCACTCCCTTCATAGGAGCGACCTTGAGAAACACTGAATTCCCTACTTGGAATTTCAATGGCCTACGGCGTGTGTCAGCGTAACTCTTCTGTCTACTCTGGGCAGTCTCAATCCTCTGTCTGATCTTCACTTTGCCTTCTCTGTATGTCCTCAAGCAAGGTAGGCTCTAAGGTCAATGCGGAGAGCTGTCCGTAAATAATTCCAAGTCCAAAATTTGACAACTCCTTCTGCAGTGGCAGGGCTAATGATGACAGAGACATCAGGGATGCACTGGACTTTCTGCTTAGTGCATCTGCAGTCGTAATCTTTGACCAACTCCAGCCACCTTCGCTGTCTCATGTTTAACTCTTTCTGGGTGAAGAAATACTTTAAACTCTGATGGTCTGTGAAGACTCTACACTGAACTCCATACAAATGATGTCGCCAGAGTTTCAGTGCAAAGACCACAGTTGCCAGCTCAAGGTCGTGAGTGGAATAGTTCTTCTCGTAGTCTTTGGGTTGTCTGGAAGCATAAGCTATAACTTTTCCTTCTTGCATGAGTACAGCTCCTAAGCCCATCTTGGAAGCATCACTGTAGATGTCGAAACTCTTGTCACTCTGTGGGACTGTCAGAATGGGAGCACTGATCAATCTCTTCTTTAGCTCTTGGAAGCTCTGCTCACATTTATCTGACCATTCGAATCTCTTGTTCTTTCTGGTGAGGGCTGTTAGCGGAGAAGCTATCTTGGAAAAATCCTCCACGAACTTCCTGTAGTACCCAATTAAACCAAGGGAGCTTCTGATCTCTCTGACGTTCTTGGGTCTACTCCAGTTGTTGACCGCTTCCACTTTGACTGGATCCACTTGAATACCTTCTTTAGAAATAATGTAACCTAAAAGCGCCACCTGATTTAACCAGAACTCGCACTTTGAGAATTTAGCATAAAATTGCTTTTGCTGAAGAGTCTGCAGTACCAACCTCAAGTGCGTGTCATAATCCTCTGGGGTCCTTGAATAGATCAGAATGTTGTCGATGAACACAATGACAAACTTGTCAATGTATTCTCTGAACACTCTGTTCATCAAGTCCATGAAGACCGCAAGTGCATTAGTCACTCCAAAAGGCATGACTACAAACTCGTAGTGCTCGTATCTGGTCCTGAACGTCGTTCTAGGTATATCTCTTTCTTTCACCTTCAGCTGATGGTACCCAGAACGTAGGTCTATCTTTGAGAACACTGTTGCTCCTCTTTACTGATCAAATAAGTCATCGATCCTGGGAAGGAGGTACTTGTCCTTAACTGATACTTTGCTCAACGTTTTGAAATCTATGCACATTCGCACGGATCCGTCTTTCTTCTTAACGAACAACTCTGGAGCTCCGCGGAGTGAATGACTAGGGCGAATGAAGCCTTTGTCAAGTAACTCCTGTAGTTGTTCTTGTAACTCCTTCAGCTCTGCTGGAGACATGCGATACGGAGCTTTTGAAATCGGACTGATTCCAAAAACCAATTCAATCTCAAATTCCACTTCTCTGTTGGGGGGTAGTTCAGGTAGCTCTTCTGAAAATACTTCTGGATACTCGCATACTACTCGAACATCCTCCTGCTTGCGTCCTTTCTGCTCTTCTGCCTTTACTATGTATGCAAGAAAACCTGCACACCCTTTAGCTAATATCTGGTGAGCTGCTAGAGATGAGAGAAGTTTCTAGGTCTTCTTTCTTGGCACTCCTGTGAACTCAAAAGTTGGTTCATCTTCTGGACTAAAAATCACTTTCCTTCTGCGGCAGTCCACTGACGCACTGTACTTGCTGAGGAAATCCATACCAAAAATGATATCGAAATCTTGCATGGCGAGAACTATCAGATTTACATATAGTTCTCTGAAATTCGAGACTTTGATTCCACGACTTCCAAGGTAGGGTTGTCGAAACTTGGAGTGAGGCACGCTAGCAAAGCACGAAGAATGGGTCGCAGTGAGCTAAATGCTGAAAATAACTACTTGACCGTTACAACCGTGGGGCACTAGCAGCTTCTTCTTTGGTGAGAATCTGGCACCATCCAAGGCCGGAACTGGTGGAGCTTCTAACCTTCCTTGACCGATATAGGGTCCCTCCAATGTTGCTTCCATGTGGTGCAACTGAGGCCTCCTTGCAATGGCTGTGGCTGAGGTGCTTTGATTTTGTTAGGACACTCTTTAGCCATATGTCCTTCCTGCCCACAGGAGTAACATCCAGTCTTACCCAAAAGGCAGGCTCCTGGATGCATTCTCCCACATTTGGGACAGGGAGGAAACTTGGTCTGCTTGGTTGCTGGTCCTCCCTTCTGGCTACCTCTTGTGTTCCACTGCTTCCTTTTACCTTTGCCTTTCCAATTCTGTTTACTTGACTGTGATTTCTGGCTTCCTGCTGTCTTGTCCTCTATCTTCACTGGCTTATGTTGCGCTCGTTGTGCCTTGATGTTGTTCAGGTAGTGTTCAGCAATTAAGGCTCTACTGATCAACTCTTCACCAGTCTGGGGCTGATGAGCTCCACTGCTCACATTCAGTGCTATACTAGCTCTGGGCAAAGACGAGCTAGTCTGTTGAACTTCTTAGCTGCTTCCTCCACCGACAGGTCACCTTGCTTGAACTCTATAAACTCCTCGTAGTGCTTGTTGGTGATCTGCAGGTGGAAGAACTCTTCATAAAATTCTGACTAGCCGCCCTCTTGGTCTTTATCCTCTCCCACCACATGCGAGCATCTCCGGACAGGCATAAAGAGGCGCACTTGACCTTCTCTTCTGGCCAATCCAGAAGCTCCATAGTGCTCTCCAATGTTTTAAACCAAGCCTGGCATCAGGCTCACTGCTCGAGAAGCTCTGGTTTCATGACCCGACCATAAGATAAGCTTCGGGGTCCGGCTCCAGTAGGCGGTGGAGCCTCGATTACCCGGGTCTCTGCAAAGGATGGAGGAGGGGGAGGAACTGCTGGTTGATTTGCCATCAGATTGGCAATCACTTGCTGCTGCTCTGCTACTTGCCTCTGGAGCTGAGCAACTACTTCAGAAAGGTTGGGCTCGGTTGCTCTAGGCACTTCGTTCCCTTGAGCTGGTTCCTCAGTGTGAGTAGCATGGGGACGTCCTCTTCTTGCCATCTAATTATGCAAGGTAAAGGCTTGATATCTTACTTTAACCCTTCCAATCATACTTAAATTTGAATAAAGAAAAGGGGAAACTAAATCTTTTATCTTACTTTAGTACTCAAAAAGGAAAGTACTATATACTGTAGTAAAAATAAGGAAAGCAGAAATAAGGAAGGGATTTAAATACTTTCTTACTTGGAGACGGCGAGGATGATGCTGATGTGTGTGTGATGCTGGAGAATGGAACACTGCTCTGATACCAACTGTAACGACCACCCTTCTTACTACTACTCTCTAAGAGCGACCGTTACCTAACTACTACTCTACTCACTAGTGTCACTGACGCTATTATTAACAATACTTAGATTTATCACGGTTCAGAGGAATTCCTACCGAAAAATTTCGGCAGAATCTCCCCTGTACCGGTGACCAAATCCATAATACACAAGATATATACGCAGCCACATGCGGCTGGAACACATTTTATTCACAACCACGCAGTAATAAATTCATACTATAACCAAAAGACTAGACTAGCAACAAGAACTAAACACAACTCCCAGAATAGGACATAAATAAGCTACAATACGAATCAAACTCAATCACAATCACATAAACTTCTTAACAGTATTTAAAGAAAAGAACTAAAGCATAAACTCTAATCATTAGGTCCTGCAAGCTTGCTAGCACTCTCTGGATCTCTCCATAGTCCAATCATCACACACATTCATCATCACCACCACCCTGTCGCCTCCCTTTCATATCTTAGCTTTTCCTTTATCTGCGGTAGGAGGAAAGAAAACAAAAGATCTATAAGCGAAAATGCTTAGTAAGTACTAATCTATCTCACAAAACTCGAAGTGCATAAAAAGAATGCAACAATACTAAAACTGAAAGGCTAAAAGCAAAGCTGCATGTACTCATGGTATACAGAAATAAAACTGAATACTAAACATGCTCACTACTGACAGGAAAGTTATGAAACAACTACTGTAAGCTTAGAATTAGAGAACTAAACTTTTATTGAATCTAAGCATAAACTTGTTTCATTTTCTTATATCTTTATGCTAGAAATTAATCTTTTAATTTCTCTTTCATTTTCTTCTTCTTGTTCTTCTTACTTTACTTATACTAGAAATTAATCTTTTAATTTCTCTTTCACTTTCTTCTTCTTGTTCTTCTTACTTTACTTATACTAGAAATTAATCTTTTAATTTCTCTTTCACTTTCTTCTTCTTGTTCTTTTTTTTTTTCTTCTTTTCTTTTCTTTGGGCCCAGGCTTAGTACCATCTTAATCTTATGCGCGCTCCCTAATAGAGACTGCTGTAGTCCCACGGGATAAAGACCTCGGTCTTACCAGGGCCGAGACCTCGGAAACGGTCACCTGGATGGGTACTAGCCTCTTACTTTAGTTTACTTGTTATCTCTTTTTAACTAGACCTTGGTCTCTTCTTTTTACTTAGTTTCCTCATAATCCTTTATTAGAGTTTATTAGAATCCTTTAGATATACCTAACAAGTGTAGGATTACAATTAACTAAGCATGCTATATAAAAACAATACAAGAGAAGCAAATCTAAACTCTCTCTAAGCATGTTATAAAACAAGCAACAGAAAAGCAAATCTGAACTTTCTAAACATGCTGTAAAACAAAGGAAAGAAAGCACATCTTAACTTAGAAATCATGCTCTAGAATAGAGCAAAAGAAAGCTAACTTGGACTTACTACACATGCTGTAAAATAGAGCAAAAGAATGAAACTTTAAGCTTTCTAACTTGCTGTAAAATAGGGCAAAAGAAATCTATTTTGCTGGAATTTATGGCAGCAATTAGACTTACACGGATACAACATTTAAGAGCTAAAGGCATGCTTAAAACACAAGCACCGATTGGAAACAGGGCTGTTCAGCTTAACGAAGAATTCAAAACAGAAATTCTATGCAAGAAATGCTCTAACCTACCTGGTATAAAGGACCTCAATTCGGTAATAGCATAAACTTGAACTAATAGCATAAACAAATATCCTAAACGAGAAGCTAATAGCACAAACAGAGAATGCTATATTCTTCAACAGAACACCTCTAAGCATGGAAAACTCTCGGCAGTTTAAAGCACAAGGAAACATCAAATCCGAAATCCTTAAACGAATGAACAAGGAATTTGTTCCCAGAACACTTCTATGCATAGGAAACTCACGGCAGTATTAAATGGCAGCAATCTTCACAGCAAGGTAAAACCACAACCTAAACTCTTAACCACCGAAAATCAACTACAACAGAAGTAAAGGGAAGAATCAACATGATTCGGATCTATCCTACCACAGCAACACAACCAACTACACAGCAACTCTAGTTTATCAACTTGGTACAGCCAATCTTAACAGAATTGAGCATATGTTTCTGTACAATAGCAAAATCCGAGAATGGAATCTCAACAAAGCAAGGAAGAAAACCCTAGCATATTCTTCTACTCGGCACAACAAGATCCGGAAGCAAGGGAATGAAAACCGAAAGCTCGGAGCAACTCCTACCGCAGGTGAGTAGTACTTACCCCTTGTTCTTGCACTTACAACCGAAGGGAAGAAGATCTAGGGTTCGGAGGAGATGAAAATCTCGGTTTCTCCTTCGTGCTCACGGCACTCTTTGCTGTTTTCGGGCTTCCTTCGTCGAGGTAACCACGCACGGGTGAAGATTGGCTGGGAAAAGGGCTTCGTCGGCGCCGGAGAACAAAGCCCTAGCTTTGCTGCGTTTCCGCCCGAGTCCAGAAGCGCCGACGCACGCGTGAGGAGAAGAGGAAGAGAGTTTAGGGTTCGGGTAAAGTTTCCTCTCCTTAACTTATCCTTTAATACCTAGGCTTATCTCTGTCTTTTACTATAACTTAATTATATTCCGGTTCCCACCTTTTCACAAAATAACCGCAGCCCAGTTGGTTGGCTGGGTCCGGCTGAGGCTCGGCTCGGGTCGAGGTCATGGGTTCGAACCTTGGCTTGCACAATTTTTTTTTTGAGCTAAACTTCTTTCGTTTAATAAAAATATCAAACGACTTCCAAAATTTGCGTAAAAATACTCTAAAAATTTCTAAAAATCTCTAGAATATTTTAAAAGCATTTCCAAATATCTTTATGGATATTTGGAACTAGAAATAGGGAAAATTGGGTTGTTACAACAGCATCTCCTTGTCACCTTCCTTCACAGCTTTCCTTTTTCTTTATCTGCAGTAGGAGGAATGCAACTATAAGCAATTTTCTTAGTAAGTACTAATCTATCTCACAAAAACTCGAATATGCATGTGTACGAAATTAATCTGAAACATGATAAGAAGCTACTCATGCTCACTAAAAATAGCAACAAGAAAGTCTAAATAGCATGCTAGAATAAAAGAGCTAAAATTGCTGAATTAAAACTAAATTAGCTAACTTGCTGAAATTGAAACAAAAAGACTAAACTTGCTGAATTTGAAACTTATATAAAGTTTATTTTGTTTATTCCAAAACTTATACTTATATACTTCAAAATAATAATAAACTTCTCTTGGGCTCGACATTGTACCAATTTGCGCGCATCCTTAATATGAGTCGAGGTAGCTAATCCCGAAACTACTAAGGTACTTCTAGGCAATCTTGTGCCTAGGGGCGATCTAGGAGCCCACCCAATGGACCTTGTGTCCGGTACATGTCATTAAAAGTAAAATACTTATTTTCTTTTTAACTATAACTTCCTTATACTTGTTATTCTTTAATTCTCTTATAACAAAATGCCTTGGCATTTATTCAAACACTTAGTGTGCTTTTAATCCTAAACTTCTGGAATTTAGGATCAATTTAAGACCTTAGTCTTTTCTTACTTATAATCACTCATAACCCCTAAAAGAGTTTAATAGAACACTATATGCATGAAAATTCTAGAGTTTCACAGAATAAACACAATTATTAATACTTGTTGTGAAAGTAAAGAGGAAATACAGTCTTTTTAAACATGCTGTACAAGAAGACCATTATCACTACGTAAGCATGCTATGAATGTAAAAACAATTCCATCTACAATAGGAAGCTATCTAAAGTAAGCATGCTGCAGCCACCATTAGACAATAGGGTTGTTCGGGTTTCATAAAACTATAAAATTCCTTAAGCAAAATCTGCAATGTTACTCAGTTGTTCCCGCTCATTAAGTAAGCAAAGAAATCATACCCGCATACTAAACTGAATGGTTATTATTGTTTAAGAAACCAAAGATATGCGCTTGGAATAAGAGAGCTGTTCTTGATCCTTGCCGTGGCATCAAGAAATTTAAGCACTAATTCTAATGAGAAACCAATCGGTCTTGTTAAAAACATAGCAAGGAAATCTACTACATGTCTAAGTAGTAGTCTTTAATGAGAAACTGATCAGTCCTGTCAAAACATAGTAAGGTAAAACCTAACTACATATTTAAAACAACTATCCCTTCATGTTATTTGCATAATAACCATAACTATACTGCATATTCATAACATCTATTCGGATTCTAGAGATTTATAGTAGCACCAAGTCTTTATAGCGACAGGGAATGCAAATCCCGGTTTACTCCTAAACTTCTAGCAACATAAATTATGTGCCGCATGTTCCGAAAGCAAAGGAAGAAAAAAAAACCGAAGTTCGAAACTACTCCTACCACAGGTGAGTAGTACTTACCCTTCGTTTTCTTTTTTTTTTTTTTGGACTTACAACCGAGAGGAAGAACTTCTAGGGTTCGGAGAGGTGAAGGTCTCGGCGTCTCCTTCGGGTCCGCGTGCTCTCCACAACGAGAGGGTCACGGTTGGGTGAAGACCGGCCGGACAAAAAAAAAGAAAAAAGCCTTTCACCGGCGCCGGAGACGAAGCCCTAACGCGGCTTCATTTTCGCTCGAAAGAGAAGAATCGGGCGGAGTCGCATGTGAGGAGAAGAAAGGATCGGAGAATTAGGTTTTTTGGAGAAAACGTTTCCTTTTTATAACTAATGGATATTTTCGGTTCCTAAGACCCCTTATAATATTTCGCTTCTCTATTTGTTCATAAAAGACCCGCGGCTCACTTGGTTGTCTCACTTCGCTTAAGGCTTATGACTTGTCTGAGGTCTACGGGTCGAACCTCGGCTGGAGCTCTTTATTTTATTTTTTTTGCAACTTCTTCCTCTTGGTAAAAATACCAAACAAACTCCAAAAATTACATAAAAATACTCTAAAAATTCCTAAAAATCTCTAGAACTTGAAATAGGGACTTTTAGAACTTCTAAAAATTCCTTATTTATATAGCATTTCTAAATATTTTTAAGGACTTTTAGAACTTGAAATAGGGAAAATTGGGTCGTTACAATCTTGTCAACCTAACTTTATGATAAATAAAATTAATAGTTAGTTTTTCTTCGGTCACACAAATAATACCAGTGACTACGATGGGGAGGATACTATTAAATGCACTTAAGTGTATATCATTACTTGATACTTAGTCCATTAAATAGGATTGTGCCCCTTCAGATGGAGAAGATCACACAAACCTAAATAATTTCCTTTAATCATCCATAAAGGAAGTTTGATCTAGTGATCCGCAAACAAACTCATCTGATGTGGAGGAAGGCACTCAGAACCAACACGCAAGTTTGAATGCATCACTTACAAACCAGTAATGGAGATCGTGGAATTTAAATAATTCCTCTCCCACTTAGTTATTTAAAATGAAGAATTTTAACATGCACACACACACAACACATCAGCATAAAAGGCAATAAATATGAAAAATAATTTCCCAACTATTATGGCCTCATCCATAGTCGTCCTCCGTGTGCCACGAACCCTAGCCGCCGCCAACGGGTCATGTCGTCGCGTCTATCTTACTTCCTTTTCCACTACGCCTCTGGTCCTCAAATAGCACCACGCCTCGCAAGGATACGATCCACGACAAAAATAAAATTTTACATTTATCGATCCTATATTCCACAATGGAATGTACATGTAATCTAGATCGAACAAAATGTAAAATCCTAAAACTAATATAGCTCCTGCTGTATTTAATAATTACAATCATGCACACACATAAAATGCCCTCAACATGCCCAGGGTCTAATCACACACAAACACAATAAGGCCATAAATTTATTTGCCTGCAACCACATAGTTAATCTATTTGCACATCCTACTATTATCCTGCCTAAATTTATGTATGAAAAGTGCACAATTTAACTGGAAACCAAACACACAGAGGCAGAAAACCTCGCTCTGATACCAATTGTTGGTTACTACTCAGAATTCCGTTCTGCTTCCCTTGTACAAAAATTTGTACAAGCACAGAACTTTCCTAACAACCTATGTGTTCCTCATTAGTTAAATTTAAATTGGAAACGGAACTTAACATTTTTACTTCAAGTTCAACTCATGTGTTCTTCAGTAGTTAAAACTTGGATTACAAACGATAATTAACATTACAGAAGTTGATTAAATATTTATTTCAAGGATTGGCTTCTTGGTTAAACATGGCGAGACACTCGACCTTCTTAGGTATGGGATCATCCATCATTTCCTAGACAAAGCCTTTCAAAAAATTGGATATTTAGACTTACAGTAACCCCAGTATTAACTATAGAGACCTCAATAGAAGCACAAGATCAAAACACTAAATCGAAACACAAAAAAAAAATGAAACATAAAATCGCTAGCCTCTTGTGTTGGTATTTCAAGATCCATACAAAGAAAAACTAGTTTCGCTGTGGAATTAAGAACTAGTTATACCTTTCTTTGTAAATTAAAGACTTCTTGATTTTCTGCTGTATTCCTCTCCTCCTCTTGGATGTCGTGTGGGCGATGATCTACCAAGATGAAATCCAACCAAACCTTCTTCTTTGCCTACAAGTTTCGGCCACCCAAGAATGCCAAAATAGGAAACTTCCTTCTCTTCGCCTTCTTCTCCAAGCAACCGCTGGCCCTTATGTTCTTCCCCTCCAAGCAAGATGAGAAGAAGAATAGCTAAAAATAGTGGTTGGCCCT
Organism: Zingiber officinale; assembly: GCF_018446385.1. Taxonomy (NCBI): domain Eukaryota; kingdom Viridiplantae; phylum Streptophyta; class Magnoliopsida; order Zingiberales; family Zingiberaceae; genus Zingiber; species Zingiber officinale. The sequence continues at coordinate 38,200,774 of NC_056005.1, read as the reverse complement.
AGGAGAACAAGCAAGGAAAGAATAGAGAGATGGGGTGCCGGCCACCAAGGAAAAGAGAGGAGCTTTTGAGAGATTTTTCTACCTCTTGTAAGGCACCCTCTACCTCTCTTTTATAATCCTTGGTCATGGCAAAAAAGGAAATTTTAATAATAATTAAAATCTCTCTCTTTTAAATTTCCTATTGTGATGGATACAAAAGGAAAGTTTTAAAATTAATCTCTCTTTTAAATATTGTAGATGGCTACAAAAAAGAAAAGATTAAAATGAAAACTTCTCTTTTAAATCATGGTTACAAAAAAGGAAAGTCTTATCAAAATTAAAATTTCTCTTTTAAACATTATAGATAACTACAAAAAAGGAAAGATTAAAATCTCTCTTTAATTCTTTGTAGATAGCTATAAAAGGAAAGATTTTAAAATTTAAAACTCTCTTTTAAAATCATGTGGATGACTTCAAAATATGAAAAATTTTAAAATTTAATTTTAAATAAATTCTCCTTTTCTATCATGCTATGGCCAACCCCTTGCTTGGGCACCAACCAAGGCTTGGCCGACCACTACTTGTGCTCCAAGCTAATGCTTGGTCGGCCCCCTTGCACCAAGCAAGGATGTGTCCAGCCCATTACTTGGGTAAGAAGTGTACTTTGTGGATACAAGGCTTTATAGAGGCTACAACAGGGACTGAGAGGAGGAATTGATTTTGGTCTCTCGATGAGCTTGAGCTTCTTGTATTCGACCCGAACACCCAACTCAAGTTCATCAATAATAACTCATACCACTAAAGAGTTATTATTGAACTACCGCACTAATCTCATATTACATTATGGGCTCCTTCTTATCATGAGTGCATTAATCTCCCTGTGTTTAAGATATCGAATGTCCATTAATTAAATGAGTTACTGACAACTCACTTAATTAACATCTAGCTCCAAGAGTAGTACCACTCAACTTTATTTTCATGTCGGAATAAGTCCACCTGCAGGGTTTACATGACAATCCTTATGAGCTCCTCAAGGGGACATCATCAACCTAGATAACTAGGATACAGTTTCCTTCTATAATCAACAACACACCATATAAATAATATTATTTCCCAACTTATCGGGCCTATTGATATAAAGAATAAATCTCACCTATTAATAAATTAAAAAATAAATACTAAGTATATGTGCTTGTTATTATATCGAGATTAAGAGTACATACATCTATAATAACAGAGGTTATGTTCTTTTACGCAGTCAGTATAAAAGGAATAACCTCAAATGGTCCTTCTCAATACACACATAGTGTACTTAGTGTAATTTTATAGTCAAGATAAACTAATACCAAATTACACTACAACCATTCCAATGGTTTGCCCCAATCCATTTTGGTTGTAAGCTACTATTTATAATTTATAAGAAACTGATAACATGATCTTTTGTGTGACACCACACACCATGTTATCTACAATATAAATTAAATGGACAGCTGCATTTTACTAAATGCAGACATTTGACCAATGTGATTCTCACTTCAAAATAAATGTTCATACAAAAAGCTAGGATTTTAGTATACATCCTAACACTGGGGGCCACTTCACGACTACGGAGGTCAGTGAGGTAGTATAAAAAGGAGGATCCTCTTCGTTGGTGAGGTACACAAGTTCTAGCATCCAAACTCTATTTCACTTTAATTACTATTTTTCTTCTTCCACCTTTTGAGAGAGAAACTGACTTGAGCGTCGAAGAGCCTAGCCATGGATTTCCACCCCGGTCTTAGGTCACTAATGCTTTGTTGGTTTGTCTCATTGTGCGTAGGATCATGGAGGGCCTCTTCAAGATCTACAGGAGGTTCTCTTCAGGGATCATTGTTCACCGGAGCTAGCACACATCTTTGCAGATTTTAGACAAGATCACCTGGCTTCCCAATTGATCATTTAATTAATTGATACACATTTCATTTAATAGTTCAATTTATAGCTAAACCTAAATCAATTCAAGTATCTCATGCCAGATGAATGCCCTGTTCCATGGACTTTGTGCCTCGAGCTTCCTCATCTCTGGGTCTTCATTCCAAGAATCCGGTCCTCGACCTCCTTGGACTTCTCTTGCCTTGCATCTGGTCTTCTGACATACAAGGGCTTTTCTTGCCAAGAATCCGATCCTCGACCTCGTTGGACTTCTCTTGCCTTGCATCTGGTCTTCCAGCCTGCAAGGGCTTCTCCTACAAACTTATAACTCATGTTAGATCTAACATATTAACCTAAACTTAAATAATTATCAACATATTAAAACTTTTAAAGTATAATTGTACCAACAGTAAAATCACTTTTGAAGAAGGTTTCATTGAATGTATCTGTTATAATAGACGAATATTCTCTGATGAATAGTTGTTACTCTCTAATAGGTTGTTGTGATTTTCTAACAATATTATCCCCTAAAGATATCTCGGTCATATATTTAGTCGATTGGTTATATATTGTAGAGTAGTACATAAGCAGAGTACCCAGTATAGTAGGGGCATCTGGCCTATTGGCCACATGGCTATATATTGTGTAATGCTAGAGCTTTGATATTGAAGCAACATGGAGCTAAGTACCCTAGGTCCGGTCGGTTCTATAGCTGACCGACCATATGTTGAGATACTTGCCTCTGAGGAATAGGGAGCCGAGTCTCTAGAGATCTAATCGATACTTTTAGCTAATCGTCCATATATTGGGAGGCTCAGCCCTGAGATGATAACTTAAGAACCGGAAGTTTGGCCGAGTCTATAATGAGATTTGCCTTGCACATTTATCTTATGTACATATAGGAGACGAGCATGCTGAGCTATGTAAACCTAACCGACTTCATAGTAGGTCAACCATCCCTTAAACTCGATTGGCTATTAGCTGATTAGATATATAATAGGTGTCTTAGCACAGAAATGGAGCACTAGGTCCCTTGGATCCGATTGGCTTTTAGACCAGCCATCCTCGTATTAAAGACCTCAATGCCAGTCATCCTCATACTAAAAGCCTCAGCACTGGGTGGGGAGCAAAGTCCTATTGAGAGTGACCTACTGGCTATCACTTCCCCTTGACTTTGACCGCCACATCAGCCGACTTTCTTGCTATTGAACCCAACTTTTGGGGTTCTACCTTATCCACCGTATCAATTTCCAGCTCCTAGAGTTAGTACATCCATGGCCTACGCATTTAGCACTAGTCCACTATGCGTATCTCCTTTCTCGAACTCTTCTAAAGGCATAGAAACCTCTTACAGATTTGTAAGGCTCAATCACAAATATGAAAAAAATATATATGATATAATTAGGAACTAAAAACTAAAACAAAACTGGTAGGATCGGATCTAAAGGTTTGAGTGTCACGACACTCCTCTTGCACTTCTAGGACCACACGAGGGGAGTGCAGAGCACTTTCTGAGTGCAAGAATGAAGATGAATGATTGCAAAAGTTGCTAGAAGAACTACCTCGACTCCCATTTTATACAACTCGAGTAGCACTTCTCCCCTCGACTAGACCTCCCTCTGATCGATTGAACCTTCGCTAACTCAACTGCAAACTGGTCCTCTTCAAGCTAAGTTTTGATCTCTCGGTCGATCGTAACACCCTCCAATCACTTAGAGCTCAACCAAAACTTATCCAAGTATCGACTCATTTGTACCTAATCACGTTGACTTTCGATCGATTGAATCATGACTTTGGTGACTCGAACTAGTTCCCAACTAGTCTCGCCTGAGCCTTCATCCGGTTGCTATTTCCTACAAAACAAACAAGCAAGCAACATGCAAAACATATAAAACTTTGTACTTAGTTTACCTAACCTACTAGGTTTACTTGCTTTGGAGTTCACTCTTCTAAGACTTCTCTCTTTGCCAAGTGTTTTGCTCTAAGCTGACTCACCTTGGACTTAATCTAGTTCTCAACTATGTCTTCCACCGCCTAACCCTGTTAGGACTTTCATTGCATAATTCCCAACTAGGTCTTTCACTGCCTAGATCTGCTAGGATTTTCAATGCCTAGTTCCCAATTAGGATTTCCAATGTCTATCCCTACTAAGACTTCTATTGCTTAATTCCCAACCAAGACTTTCATTGTTTGGTTCCCAACCAGAACTTCCATTGTATGATTCCTAATTAGGACTTCCATTGCCTAGCCTCTCTAGCACTTTTCATTGTCTGGTTCCCAACTAGAACTTCCCTTTGCCTAGTCCTACTAGGTCTTTCCACCAACCTGCCATGTATCTGGTCCTACATAGACTTCTCACTCATTTTCAAACTTCAAGTCAACCTTGGCTTTGCTTGAACTCTTTACTTAACTTGATCAACCATGATTAAGTTATTTGGTCACCCTTGACTAAATTCATTTAAATATATTGTTTAAATAAATATTCAAAACTCTGGAGGTTGATTGTATCAATATTAATTACACCAACATTCTTCTAGTTAAACCAATGTCACCGTAATGCTATTCTTTAAAAACCATTACTAGGGCGGTGTTGGCTTCCAAAAATCAACACCATGTTAGTGTTGGTTTCTAAAATTAGCATTACAATAGTGATAGTGTGTTAAGTTGTGGTATTGATTTTTTTTTAAAAAAGTAAAGAATGGAATATTTAGACTCCGGAGCACTACGGAAATCCGTAGGAGTTGAAATAGGTTTAATCAGAGTTATCTAGGTGTATTAATAGATTTTAACCAAATCCATTGATGGACATAAGAGATTTAGATTTTTAAAAAAGTTGACATGTAATAAAAGAGGGATAGTGTAGTGAAGATAATTATGGTGCCAATGCCTAGTTCTGACATCCTTACGATAAGTTATTTCTCTATGCCAATTGTTTTAAAGTCATAAAGTTTAAAAATCTTCTGATCATTGTTGTTAATAACTTCAAGCTGATATATTTGGGTATATATAGACTCCGATTCACTTTAGAAACTTGTAGCACTAACCAAAACTCATTGATGGACTTAGGAGATTTATATTTCTGAAAAGTTATCATGTAATAGAAGAAGATAGTGCAATAAAAATATGTATGGTGGACATGTCTAGTTTTGGCATCTCTACGATAAATTGTGTATGTATGTGTCAATTGTCTAATTCTAAAGGTCATAACTTTTGACTTAGGTATCAAATCAAGATGTAAGTTTTTTTTTTTGAATCGACGTTCATTCAGGGATCTATATTTATTACTAGGTTAAAACCATAATAGTCTAGTTTCAACCAAAAAAATCATTTAAAACCTTTTTAGGTCTATCAAGAAGTTTCAGTTAAAATCCATTGATGGACCTAAAGAGTTTCAATCAGACCCATTCCAAGTGCTATAGGTTTCTAAAGCATCCAAGAGTCTATATGTGCCTATAAATAGCAGCTCGAAGTCATTAACAATAGTGATTAAAAGGTTTTTAAAGTTTATGACTTTAAGACAATTGACATATGCACATAACTTATCAATGAGATGTCAGAACTAGTCATGGACATCACAATACCTTCACTGCACTATGCTCTTCCATTACATGTTAAATTTTTAAAAATCCAAATACCTTAAGTCCATCAATAAATTTTGATCAAAACCTATTGATAGGTCTAGAGAGTTTCGATTGAACTCATTCAACTCTTGTGAATTTCTACAGTACTCCAAAGTACAAAGATGCTCTTTTTTACTAATTTAAAAAAGTCAACATCATAACTTAATTACACAAATACCGCTGTAGTGCTGATTTTTAAAATTTAACACCGTCATAGTACTGATTTTTAGAATGGTGGTGTTAGTTTTCTAAAATCAACACTATGACATTGCTATTGTAATTAAAATTAATGTCGATCAATATTATAGTAATTGTTGTATTTATGTAAAGAGGGAGAACATTTTTATTTAATTTATTTTATTTTAAAAGTATAAATAAAAAATATATATAAAAAAGGAAAAAAAAATCAACTTTAGAGGAGTAAAATTGAAAACAGGTAAGATTTTCAAAACTCAAAGTATCTATTAAGTCATCTTAAATTTTGGATGGCTCCTCAGAAAATTACCGATATATATATATATATATATATATATATATATATTGTTGGAGCAATCCCAATGGTTCGTGGGACCATGTGTTTTGGTGTTTGGGCAAAGGGTTTAAGTTAGGTTTACCCTTGTTATTTGATATGTGTACTTGAGTTGTGCAGGACTGCAGGTGACACATGTGACTCAGGTTGACAGCTTCGGGTCCGGTGAAGGATGGAGCATCCGAGGGACCATGGACAAGGCAGCAAGGACAATGGCCGAGGGAAGCGACTTCGAGGCATACGCGAAGGATGACATTGGAGACAAGCCGCGGGCTTGGATGCATCCGAGGGACGAGAGCCAAAGGAAGTAGGCTTGAAGGCAAGAGGTCAAGGCCGCAAAGAAGAGTCAAATGAGTCGTGAGGGTGCGAGTGTGAGAGATATGTACTCGAGATGGAAAATCCTAAGTTTAGGGTTCTTAGAGTGCATACTAAAAGCCTAGCCATTTGTAAACATTATATAGTGAAATATAGAATCACATTGGTCGATCGTGATGCTAAGAGTGAGTGTCGTTGAGATAGCCGTTGGGCTGGCATCGCCGTCGGTGCAAGGACCGGTCGAGGTAAGCAAATCAGTTCGATTTGTTCCAAGCTCTATAAGAAGGAGCTTGGTATGGCCGGCCAAGGCGACGAAATTAGACTTGGTTAAAGCCTAATTAGTAGTCATCTAGTGCTCTAGCAATCCAAGTGTTCTTGATCGAGTTGTGGCGAGGTTTCTCCACCGACAAGGAGGATTGTGCTAGCCGGAGTTTCCAGGGACTAATCCACCGACGGATTGAGGGATCGTCCACCTTACGGACAGCCGTGGAGTAAGAGCATCATCTCCGAACCACGTTACATCGACGTGTATTGGTTTGCTTGTTCTTTTCTTGTATTTAGCTTAGCTTGTTTGTTTTTATTTGTATTCCACTGCGCAAGCTAACAATAGTGTAGGAAGCAACGATTTGGGGGTGTCGTCTATCCAACCCCCCTTCAAGCCGGCTGCAAGATCCTCCAACATATATATCATGGTGATTCCATGTCAGCCGCGTCGCGTGAGAGTTAAGTTGTATAAGAGGGAAAAAATTGCAATGGCGCACCCTCAAACCTCTCCTCTTCCTCTCCGTGAACCTTAGCAGAAGCGCCGCCATGAGCTCTCCCTCTCCTGCTGCCGCGAGCTCTCCTTCCGAAAGTCGCGAGCCCTCTCCTGCCGTCGCGAGCTCTCCCTCCCAGTCGCGAGCTCTCCCTCCCTACCGCCATGACCTCTCTCCTGCCCCTGCGAGCTCTCCCTCCCTGCCGCGAGCCCTCTCCTGCCACCACGAGCTCTCCCTCACCAGTCGTGAGCCCCCTCCTACTGCCGTGAGTTCTCCCTCCCAGTCGTGAGCTCTCTCCTACCACTGCGAGCTCTCCCTCCCTGTCACCACGAGATCTCCCTCTCCTACCGCCGCGAGCTCTCCCTCCCAATCGCAAGCCCTCTCCTGCCGTCGCGAGCTCTCCCTCCCAGTCGCAAGCCCTCTCCTACCGCTGTGAGCTCTCCCTCCTGGTACTTTGTTTTTTGTGATTTTGTGTTCATCGATGAAAATTAAAGTATACATTATAATTCATGGTTTCTCTTACTAAATTGTCGAATTTTATGGCTAGCTTTTTTTCCTGAATAGTGCTACATGTTTCTGCTCCAATATTGATATATCCTTGTTTATATGAGAATGTGCTCTGGAAATTGAAATAATAAGAAAATTCTAAGTTGAAAGTCCTATAGAAACAATGCAAGGTGTATAACATGAGATTCAAGTAATAGAAACCAAAACAGTGCTACATTTAACTTATAGTTGTATTCTTGACATTCAAGTCCATGTTTAACTTAGCTGATGTTCTGTTAGGACAAGATATATGTGTGCCCAACATCCAAAAATAGCAATTGGTATCTACTAATGTATCTATATCATGTCTATAACTTGATGTTGTATTTATATTAAAATCACTTCTATTTTATTCTGTTAATTGGAACAATTTTTATTTATTTATCCATTGCCAAATATAATGCGAGGGCACCCAAAAATGAAATAAAATAGAGTTGATGATTAGGAACTCATTCCCTAAGTTGCAGATGATCGAAAGTCAAAAATTGAAATGGAATTCTCATCTCTAGAGGATGCATATTCGTTCTATAACTAATATGCACGAGAAGCCAGATTTAGTTCAAGGAATAGCATGAGCAGGAAAAATAAAATGACAAATGAAGTGTCGTGGAAACAAATTATATACTTTAAAGAAGGTCATACAGATCTAATGTGACACAATAAACATCCAAAATCTGATCAACTAACAAGGGAAAGAACACGTGACATAGTTACAACGGGTTGTAAGTCAAATATTGCATTTGTTAAGAAATAGACGGGACCAGATTGGGTTGTCTGTATCTTCATAAAAGCCTATAATCATCCGCTTTCGACTCCATCAAAGGTGCATTTGCTATGCTCACATCCTAGTGTTTTGGCAGTCAAAAAAAGCATTGATAAAATAATTTCCAAAGGCCAATGTACCAACTTGTCAACAATGAACAAAAGGGTATTCATGCTGAAACACTGATCGAGTTTTTTACATCTGAACAACAAAAGAATTCAACCTTTTTATTTGACTACAAGACTGATTCAGATAACAAATTTAGTAGGTGCTTTTGGCCTGATCATGTATCAAGAAGGGCGTATAGTATATTTGGTGATGCAATTATATTTGATACGACTTATAACAACAACAAATATGGCTTGATTTTGGCATCATTTATAGGAGTTAATCATCAGACAATTCTTTTTTATTGCGGGTTCTTAGTGATGAGAAAACTGAGTTTTTTGTTTGGTTGCTTACAAAGTTCTTAGAAGTCATGCCTAAAGGTGCTCCAAACATTATCATCACTGATCAGGATCCTGCTATGACAAAAGCTATTGCACAGGTTTTGCCTCAAACAGTGCATCGATATTATTTGTGGCACATATTGAATAAATTTCTAGATAAATTAGACCCTTTGACTTTTTGAAACCACTATCACAGCATAAAGAACGACATTACAAATTCTACAACACCTGATGATTTTGAGAAGTCATGGGAAGAGACTATCAAGGATGCTAACTTAGAGAAAAATGATTGTTTATCCTTGATTTATGATTGTGACATAGATGGGGGCCATCATATTTTAGTCATGTATTTTCTGCAGGAATGTCAAGTAGCCAAAGATCTGAAGGCTCACATGCATTTTTCAAGAAATATGTCTCAAATAAGAACTCATTAATAGATTTTATCACACGTTTTAATAGAGCACTGAGACACCAAAGACATAATGAGTTAGTTGCGGACCATATTGATATGAATGAGTATCCCAAAGTTAATATAACTTGGCCAATGGAAACTCAAATGGTTAAGCTGTACACAAAAAAAATGGCTGGAGTTTCAAAGTGAAATGACCAAGAGTCATATTATTATGTGCAACAAACATTTATAGGAGTTGTCTCAGCGGTTTACTACATGATAAAATTTCAAAGTTCTTCTTCCTCAAAATCAAGAGTGGCCATGCATGACAAACAAAGGGATTACATGTCGTGTAGTTGCACAAAATTTGAGTTTAAGGGCATTCCATGAAGATTGTTAGCTTTTTTTGTACCAACTAAGTGTTTCATTTGCCTGATATGTATATACTCAAACAATGGGCACGAGATGCAAAAGTTGGAGCAATATATGCTTTAGGGGAGTGAAATGTCATTGATGATCCAAATTTAGAAAGGTATTTGATGTCGCTTCAGTATTAATTGATGATGCATCTTTGAGTAATGAGAGGACAACCTTCTTGGATGAACAATTCGATTGTATCTACAATAAAATTCAAGAGATGTCCATTAGTACAACATGCAGTGATAGAAGTTATAGAAAAAAAAATTCATTGATGAGACCCTTGGTATTATTGATCCTTTTATAGTAAGAACTAAGGATGTGGAAAGAAATTAAAATCATCAAAGGAGAAATCAACATCAAATTCCAGGCTTTGTCGTGAATGCAGACATCGAGGAGTGTCACATGACAAGCGTAACTGTCCCAATTTGCAACAAGGATATGTGTCAATTTGATTTTTCATTTTTATTATATTTTTTCTTGCAAACAAATTTATTGTATTATCTTTTGTATATGACAATGTGTCAATTATCAGATTAATTGAAGATAATAATCATATTAGTCTTAATGACACATATGAATCGGATTTGGGATCTATAGATGGTACTATCAAAGTGTTAATTTGTTACATTATACTGGTTTATTGTTTATTGAGAAAATGAAATTAATAAATTATCTTTATTGTTATAGGTTCTAATAACACGCGCTAGGATGTTGTAATTATCTATAGTTGGTATATTTATTTTCTTTGTTTGTATGTTTGATTGGTTTAGTGAATTTCTTGTATTGAGGTGTTTGTTATTTAGTTTAGTGCATTTCCTGTGTGTATCAACAGTGATTAGAGAAACACAAGATTTGTTTATGGAAATGGAAAGGACCTTCCTCCTTCTATGGTATGTTTTTCCTGCAGTTTAAGGTTAAATATTTCTATCCTTATTGTTTATATTTAACTTGATGTGTGTTTTCTTTTAGTGAATCTAGTGTTAAAGAAGATTTACCTTCGCTTTGGTTTTAATTTGATGTATTCCCTTTGCTCCAGTGTTAGAGAAGCTTTCACTCAACGAGAATTAGCCATTAAATTTTTTTGTTTGATTATATTATAATCGAAGAATTGTGTTTTGATGGCAAACACTAGTCTGAATTTTATATGTTTCTGGACCCAATTGACCTATTGCAAATGGATGGTTGGAATTTGTATCCACTGTGTTGTATGTCAGTAAACGATGCAAATCTGAAGTTCATGGTTTCTGTCCAGTTTAGTTTCTAGCAGTGTGTTTGTTGGTTTTTGCTTCTCTGTTATATGCACCTTCCTTTCTGGAAATTGCTTGTTAGCATTAACACTTATATTGACTAGATTGTGCCCAATGCTCACATTATAGTAGACATGAACTAACTAAAGGCAAACATGATGGATAGGTTGCTGAACGGGCTTTATATTTCTAGAATAATGATTATATCATGACCTTGATTGTCCAAAACCTGTACAATTCGATCAAAAATAGTTAATCCATGCAAATTCGATCAAACAATCCATTTAAAATGCTCATAATATCTAAAAATAGTTAATCCATGTAAATTCGATCAAATAATCGATTTAAAATGCTCATAATATTTACATAGTCTCAAATAAGATATGCCTCTAAATAAGTACATAATGTACATCAACACTTATAGTGACATGCTCATTTCTTAATTACTCAGGTAATTATTAATTAATGCACATTTTAATCATCTTGATGATCAACTAGTTTCAATATTTTCTTTGTTTTATCGAATTGTACAGGTTTTGAGTGCTGATCATGAGCACAAAATTGAAACAACTTAATTAGCGAGACAACAATATAATTGTTGGATTTCCATACCAGTATCGACAACATGGAATTTAAACTGGTGGTTTGCGTCTATAATTATAAACATTTAACCCATTACATTTAGAACCATCAATTTGGGTTGGGTACGTCGAGTTGGCTTGCCCCGCTAAACAATTTAAGCATGTTGGGTTGAAATTTTATCAACCCAAGCCCGCCATGGGCCGACCCGCCTAGGCCCGCGACCCCGTGTGGGTCGGCCCGCGATGGGTTTGGTTTGGCCCGCGAGTTGAGAAACACATGTAAGATAAGTTTTTTGTAAATTTATTATCTTTCTATGTTATAATTTTAAAATAAAAATAGTACTTTCATCCCACATAACTACTTATTTGTGTTCATTTATATTTAAAATACATATTTATGGATACATTTGGTGATGAAACATTTTCGAAGTAAAACGATGAAAATATGAAACATTTTTTATTTTTTTTAAAAAAAATTGATGGGCCCGCAGGTTGGCTCGCCAAACCCGCAACCCACCTTAGATTGGGTTGGGTTGGAAATTTTCCAACCCGCCAAGTTGACGAGTCGGCCCGCCCCGCCCCACCCCGCCCCGCCCCGCCCCGCCCCACTAAATGGTTGGTTTGCCATGGACTGACCCGCCCCACCATGAATTGGCACGTTTGACAGCTCTAGTTACATTACAAAACCAACACTATTTAACACTAACTAACAAGATAAACTAACAACACAATCAGTATTATGGCTAAGAGAATCAAGTTCACCATTATTGATATTCAAATAAATTTTGGTACATGGATTATTCCCAGATTATTCCATGATAAACATTGTGTTCACTTTCAATATTGTCAGATGAACTAGTTGTTGGAATTTTCGGGCCGCGAAAATCGCTTTTTCGTATCACGGAAACCCCGAAACCCTCGTCACCAGATTCGTGCGAAGAATAAAATTTCAAAAAACCTTCGAGTACGAGTTTACTAACTCTAGATCTACATTAGAGTTCTAGATGGTTAAGAGTTTTTACCCTTGATGCGCGCCCTTCGCGAATCCCGCTCGTCCAAGGTGTCGGATCTCAAGATTGTCAAAGTAGACAATTCTCTACACGTATCCACACGAACAAAAGAGGGAGAAAACCAAACTAAAGTGTGCTAGCACATTAGTAGGGTTCAGCCAAGGCAGGATGAGAGGGAGAGAAGAAAGAGCTCAAGGAGGAAGAAGATAGAATGAATGTCTTGAATGAAAAAATTCATTCTCCTTCATTTTGAGTGGCCGACCACAATTGTAACTCCCGTACAATTAATGTGGCCGGCCACATTAAATGGAAAGGGGTTTGTAACCTCCATGATGTGGCACACACATGTGCTAGTTTTGATGATGTGGCACATCATCATTAGTCCTCCTATTGCCAACTCACAAATGAGGTGGCAAATGGTCAAGTCAAACTTGACCAAATCTCTCTCATGGTTGATCTAATCTAACCATTTGATTCAAACCAACTTAATATAATGAATCTAATTCATTTAATTAAATTGATTCAATGAATTATAATCTAAATTAGACTCATTGAACACATGAATCAACTTGAGTCCAACTCAATTAGCCTAACTTGGATTACTCTTAATCCAATTTCGTTCAATACATGAACTTAATCCTCTTGGTTCATCATATGAACCTAATCTCCATCTAATTGTTCTTAGTGTGTGACCCTATAGGTTCTTGTAACGTTGGCAATGCCCATAAACCCATTTAGGAGCATAAATAATGAGCGGTATCTAGCAACACATTATTACTACCCAAGTTACAAGAATGTTGAGATCCAACATCACCTTGTGACTACTAATTGTGACTCCTCACAATATATGACAAGTGTCCTTCTATCCTATACATCTAGATTGATCAATGTGAGGCATAGACCGTGTCATCCTCTGACCAATCTAAATCTTGAACTCCAAGTAGACTCACTAAATCAAATGAGCTCAATATCTCATATTGACTCATTTGGGCATGGCCATGCACTTCGTGGTCTCACTCTATCAAGAATATCAATGTCTCTCCCGTCATATAGGAGGGATAGATCCCATCTACATCACTCACATCCCTCTGCATAATTCGGTACATACCCAGTAATCACCTTTATAGTCCATCCAGTTACGGGTGACGTTTGACGAAATCAAAGTACATAACTTCTTATGTAGGAAACCATGGTGACTTCAGGTCTAAGGACTAGTAGTCATACTAATAGCCACATGAGAAAGTATATGACACTCATATAATGATCCATGATACTTTCTCATGGCGGGTCATTCAGTATACATTCTCCAATGCATACCCATGTGTCAACTTGATATCTCTATATCCATGACTTGTGAGATCAAGTCATCGAGTTGACCTACATGCTAGTCTTATTGCATTAACATTGTCCCTGAATGTTAATACTCGACTAGGAATGATTAAGAGTAGTGTTCCCTATATCATCTCACTATCGATTCAACCAATCGATTGTATAGGTAAGAACCTTCTACTCAAGGACGCTAGTATACTTAGTTTATTTGGCACCAATACAAGTAAGTATAATAACCAAAACAAATGTCTTTATTTATATAAGAATATGATACAACAAGTCCATAATACAATCATCAAATGATTGGCTCTAGGGCTCTAACTAACAATCTCCCACTAGCACTAGTGCCAATCAGTGTAGGCTCTAAGCTCCAATGACCTAGTGTGACCATCATGCTTTATCTATGCCAAAGCCTTGGTCAAGGGATCTGCGATGTTAGCCTCTGTGAGTACTCTGCAAATCTTCACATCTCCTCTCTCGATAATCTCTCGAATGAGATGGAAGCACCGTAATATATGTTTGGTCCGCTGGTGTGAGCGAGGTTCCTTCGCCTGTGTTATAGCTCCATTGTTGTCACAATAGAGCTCAATGGGGTCAGCGATGCTAGGAACCACCCCAAGTTCAGTGATGAACTTGCGGATCCAAACTTCCTCCTTTGCTGCCTCTGATGCAGCAATATACTCGGCCTCTATTGTAGAATCAGCAACTGTGTCCTGTTTCGAACTCTTCCAGCTCACAACACCACCATTTATGCAAAACACGAACCCCGACTGCGATCGATAATCATCCTGGTCGGTCTGGAAGCTGGCATCACTGTAACCCTTTACAGCTAGCTCGTCATCGCCTCCATATATCAAGAAATATTCTTTAGTCCTTCTTAAGTACTTAAGAATATTCTTGACCGCTATCCAGTGACTTTCACCTGGATCTGACTAGTATCTACTCGTCATGCTCAAAGCATACGAGACATCAGGACAAGTACATAGCATGGCGTACATGATAGATCCTATGGCTGAGGCATAAGGGATCTGATCCATGCGGTCTCTCTCCTCTCTAGAAGAGGGACCTTAAGTCTTCGAAAGACTCACGCCATGTGACATCGGCAGAAATCCCTTCTTGGAGTTCTGCATGGTAAACCGAAGGAGTACCTTGTCAATATATGTACTCTGACTTAGGCCAAACAACCTCTTAGATCTATCTCTATAGATCTGTATTCCTAGAATGCGGGATGCTTCACCTAAGTCCTTCATTGAGAAACATGTCCCTAGCCAAGTCTTTACAGACTGTAGCAAAATGATGTCTTTCCCAATGAGTAATATGTCATCCATATACAATATGAGGAAGACAACTATGCCCCCTACAATCTTCTTGTAGACACAAGGCTCATCTTCATTCTTGATGAAACCAAACTGTTTGATTGCATCATCGAATC
This sequence comes from Zingiber officinale, assembly GCF_018446385.1. Lineage (NCBI taxonomy): Eukaryota > Viridiplantae > Streptophyta > Magnoliopsida > Zingiberales > Zingiberaceae > Zingiber > Zingiber officinale. Next base: position 38,185,497 of record NC_056005.1, on the reverse strand, counting down.
GAAGATTCCAGCTCCGAGAAGCTTGCTTTAGTCCATAAATGGACCTATGGAGCTTGCATACTCTGCCAGTATGCTATGGATCTACAAAACCCTCAGGTTGTGTCATGTACACATCCTCGAGCAGGTTTCCATTCAGAAACATGGTTTTGACATCCATCTGCCATATCTCATAGTCATGGTATGCTGCAATGGCAAGCATGATCTGAATGGACTTAAATATTGCTACTGGAGAAAAGGCTTCATCATAGTCAATACCATGAATTTGCTTGAAACCTTTAGCTACCAAGCGACCCTTATAGATAAGTCCATCCATGTCAGTCTTTCTCTTAAAGACCCACTTACACCCAATGGGTTTTACCCCTTCAGGTGGATTAACCAAAGTCCATACTTGGTTGGTGTACATGGATTCCATTTCGGATCTCATGGACTCTTGTCATTTCTCGGAATCTGGTCTCATCACAGCTTCCTGATAGGTGGTAGGCTCATCCTCTATGAGCACAACGTCATCATGGTCAGACAAGAGAAATGAGTATCTCTCAGGCTGACGACATTCCCTATCAGACCTGCGAAGAGGTATGTCTACTTGAACTGGTTGTTGTTCCTCAACTCTTTGTGGAACAACATCATCCACAAAACTTTGTGGTTCCAGTTCAACTTTCATCGAGGCTTCAGTGCTATGGTCAGCATCTTGAACTTCTTCAAGATCGAACGTACTCCCACTAGTCTTTCTAGAAACAAAATTCCTTTCTAGAAAGACCCCAGTCTTTGCCACAACTACCTTGTGCTGACTGGGAATGTAGAAGTAATATCCCTTAGTTTCCTTGGGATATCCAATAAAGTAGCACTTGTCGGATTTGGGTCCTAATTTGTCTGAGACTTGACGTCGAACGTAAGCCTCACAATCCCAAATCCTCAAAAAAGACACCTGGGCATCTCTCCCAGTCCATATCCTATATGGTGTCTTTATCACGGTCTTGGATGGAACTCGGTTGAGTATAAAAGCTGCCGTGTCTAGAGCATAGCCCCAAAGAAATGTAGGAAGATCTGTGTGACTCGTCATAGACTGTACCATATTTAATAGGGTATGATTCCTCCTTTCGGATACACCATTCCATTGTGGTGTTCCAGGAGGAGTGAGTTGGGATAGGATCCCACACTCAGCTAGATAGTCACGAAACTCATGGCTAAGGTATTCTCCACCTCGATCTGATCGAAGTATCTTAATACTCTTGCTAAGCTTGTTGTACTTCATTCTTGAATTCTTTGAACTTTTCAAAGGATTCTGACTTATGTGTCATCAAGTACACATAACCATATCTACTGAAGTCATCAGTAAATGTGATGAAGTACCTATAACCGCCTCTAGCAGCAACATTGAAAGGGCCACATACATCAATATGTATAAGTCCTAATAAATCAGTCGCTCTTTCGTTGTGCCCATGAAAGGGAGTCTTGGTCATCTTGCCTATTAGGCATGACTCGCACGTCTCATAAGATTCAAAATCAAATGAGTCCAGCAAACCATCCTTATGGAGCTGGGATAATCGCTTGTCATTTATATGACCTAAGCGACAGTGCCAAAGATATGTTTGGTTCATGTCATTTGACTTGAACCTTTTGGTATTTATGTTATAGATAGGGCTTTCAAGGTCTAGAATGTAGATTCCGTTCATCAGAGGTGCACTACAATAGAATATATCTTTTAAATAAACAGAACAACATTTGTTCTTTATTATAAAAGAGAAACCTTTCTTGTCCAAACAAGAAATTGAAATTATGTTCTTAGTTAAAGCAGACACATAACAACAATCATCCCACTCTAGTACAAGCCCAGAGGGCAGAGATAGAAAATAAGTCCCTACAGCAACAACAGCAACCCGTGCTCCATTGCCTACGCGTAGGTCCACTTCGCCCTTTGTCAATGCCCTGCTATTTCTTAGCGCCTGCACATTAGTACAAATATGAGAAGCACATCCGGTATCTAATACCCATGATGAAGAAATAGATAGATTGACTTCTATAACATATATACCTGAAGTGGAAGTCTCACTTCGCTTCTTCTTAAGATCTTCCAGGTACACCTTGCTGACCGCAGTGGAAACAGGTAGCATCCTTGGCGACCCCTCCTTTAGGTTTCAGTGCCTTGCCTTTGCCCTTGGCTTGGGACTTTACCTTGCCTTTGGGCTTGCCATTGCCCTTATGTTTCTGAACCACCAGAACAGAGTTGGGCTTAACCTTCTTAAGGTTGAGCTCAGCAGTTCTTAACATGCTAAGCAGCTCAGGCAGTGGCTTGTCAATTTCGTTCATGTTGTAGTTTAGAACGAATTGACTATGGTTATCCGGCAAGGATTGCAAGATCAGGTCAGTGCCCAGCTCTTGGCCAAGCGGGAATCCCAACCTCTGTAGGTTTTCTATGTACTCAATCATTTTGAGTACATATGGGCCTACGGGAGCCCCATCTGACATCTTGCACTGAAATAGTGCCCTTGAGATCTCAAATCTCTCGTGCCTCGCTTGTCCTTGATACAGTTGACAAAGATGTTCAACCATATCGTAAGCGCCCATCAACTCATGTTGCTTCTGAAGCTCAGAGTTCATGGTCGCGAGCATTAGACAGGACACATCTAATGCGTCATCTTGATGCTTCTTGTAAGCATCTTTGTCTGCTCGCATGGCATTGGCAGGAGGAGCCTCCGGAATGGGCTGCTCCAGAACGTACAGTTTACATTCCTGGGTGAGAACTATTCTCAAGTTCCTGTACCAGTCCAGGAAATTTGCTCCGTTGAGCTTGTCCTTCTCAAGGACAGAACGCAAGGAGAAAGAGTTCGTATTCGACGTCATGGTTATCTACAACAGAAAAATGCAGAAAATAAATATCATATTCTTTTAAATCATTTAATTAGACCTTTAACTAAATGATGCTCCCACTGAATTCTATAATTCATGTGGGACAAGATCCACATCATACTACGCCTTGAGTTAGCTTTAGCTAAATTGCCCAAGACTTAGTATGATCGGTAGGTAACAATTTACCAATTACATCTCTATGCAACTCTTGTTTATAGGATCAAGATCCGCATTTATATTAAAACTCGAGTTAGCTTTGGCTAATACGCCTAAGAATTAATATAAATGTGATTTTGACCTATCTACCAACCATTGGAAAATGCCTATAGTTAAACTCGATCTAATTGAGTTAACTAGTTACTCAATCTAATTGAGTTATACTCACCCATGCGTTGATAAGCGGGACCAAGATTGTCCCTCCGTACCCTACCAAGATAATATGTGTTGCTCTGCTTTGGCAGATTCAACAACACATGTGATCGAGGTAGTGATAGGTATCACGGCACGATAGGCATTTGAGTTGACGCGATTGAGATCTAATCTAATCGATGCATCTTGTACACGATTTAAATCTAATCTAATCGTTAGGCACTAATTAATTACTAATTATGAATCACATACACACATGCAATTAATTAAATTATTTATGATTAGTCATAGCCCTACTACGATCTTCTCAAGCCAATGAGAAGATCGGATGGTCAACCTAAGGTCAACAGCTTCTCAAGTTCCTCCCTTTGACTACCTTGTGTTGCTCGCGCCCTCCTCGTAACTCTGTCTCGAGTGGACCTTCCATCGCTCTAATTTTGTACATTACAATTTTTGAAACTCGAGTTACATTCGAGTCTAAACTAATTTACAATAAGAATATAAAATAGAGAATGGCACGACGCGCAGGTCGTGAATCAAATATACAACATGCACATCACATGACGACACGCAGGTCGTATTATGAATTACAACACATTTCCAATCAAATTGGGTCTTTTTGGGCCATGACTATCACAAAATGATACATAATTCTAAATTATGTATTTTCTATAATTTTCTGTAATTTTTACTATAATTTTTACAATTTTTATGAGTAAAATTCCCGGCAGTTCCGTTTAGCGGGTTTTCGGGCGCAATCGCGGAACGAATCCCCTTACGGGGCCAGGGGCAGCGCCCCTACCCGCGATCTAACCATCGCGAGTGTTCCTTAGCGATCCTACAGCGCCTTAGCCCGCTGTGCCAAAATGATTTGGGGTGAAACCTTGCCGTTTCGGAAATATCTTCTCGGTAGTCGAAGCCTACAAGTGTCGAAACACTTGTGTTTCGCTTCTACGAGAAAAATACCCATAAAAACTATAAAAATAGGAAATTCACAGAATATTACAGAACTACTATTTTCATAAAAATACAAAATAAACTCGTACAAGACTTCGCACGTGGCTCTGATACCACTGTTGGAATTTTCGGGCCTCGAAAATCGCTTTTTCGCGTCGTGGAAACCCCGAAACTCCCGTCACCGGATCCGTGCGAAGAATAAAATTTCGAAAAACCTTCGAGTACGAGTTTACTAACTCTAGATCTACATTAGAGTTCTAGATGATTAAGAGTTTTTACCCTTGATGCGCGCCCTTCGCGAATCCCGCTCGTCCAAGGTGTCGGATCTCAAGATTGTCAAAGTAGACAATCCTCTACACATATCCACACGAACAAAAGAGGGAGAAAACCAACCTAAAGTGTGCTAGCACCTTAGTAGGGTTCGTCCAAGGTAGGATGAGAGGGAGAGAAGAAAGAGCTCAAGGAGGAAGAAGATAGAATGAATGCTTTGAATGAAAAAATTCATTCTCCTTCATTTTGAGTGGCCGGCCACAATTGTAACTCCCTTACAATTAATGTGGCCGGCCACATTAAATGGAAAGGGGTTTGTAACCTCCATGATGTGGCACACACATGTGCTAGCTTTGATGATGTGGCACATCATCATTAGTCCTCATATTGCCAACTCACAAATGAGGTGGCAAATGGTCAAGTCAAACTTGACCTTTCATCTTCCTTCTCAAGTCAAGTCAAACTTGACCAAATCTCTCTCATGGTTGATCTAATCTAACCATTTGATTCAAACCAACTTAATATAATGAATCTAATTTATTTAATTAAATTGATTCAATGAATTATAATCTAAATTAGACTCATTGAACACATGAATCAACTTGAGTTCAACTCAATTAGCCTAACTTGGATTACTCTTAATCCAATTTGGTTCAATACATGAACCTAATCCTCTTGGTTCATCATATGAACCTAATCTCCATCTAATTGTCCTTAGTGTGTGACCCTATAGGTTCTTGTAATGTTGGCAATGCCCCTAAACTCATTTAAGAGCATAAGTAATGAGCGGTATCTAGCAACACATCATTACTACCCAAGTTACAAGAATGTTGAGATCCAACATCACCTTGTGACTACTAATTGTGACTCCTCACAATATATGACAAGTGTCCTTCTATCCTATGCATCTAGATTGATCAATGTGAGGCATAGACCGTGTCATCCTCTGACCAATCTAAATCTTGAACTCCAAGTAGACTCACTAAAGCAAATGAGCTCAATATCTCATATTGACTCATTTGGGCATGGTCATGCACTTCGTGGTCTCACTCTATCAAGAATATCAATGTCTCTCCCGTCATATAGGAGGGATAGATCCCATCTATATCACTCACATCCCTCTGTATAATTCGTTACATTCCCAGTAATCGCCTTTATAGTCCACCCAGTTAAGGGTAACGTTTGACGAAACCAAAGTACATAACTTCTTATGTAGGGAATCATGGTGACTTCAGGTCTAAGAACTAGTAGTCATACTAATAGCCACATGAGAAAGTATATGACACTCATATAATGATCCATGATACTTTCTCATGGCGGGTCATTCAGTATACATTCTCCAATGCATACCCATGTGTCAACTTGATATCTCTATATCCATGACTTTTGAGATCAAGTCATCGAGTTGACCTACATGCTAGTCTTATTGCATTAACATTATCCCTGAATGTTAATACTCGACTAGGAATGATTAAGAGTAGTGTTCCCTATATCATCTCACTATCGATTCAACCAATCGATTGATATAAGTAAGAACCTTCTACTCAAGGATGCTATTATACTTAGTTTATTTGGCACCAATACAAGTAAGTATAATAACCAAAACAAATGTCTTTATTTATATAAGAATATGATACAACAAGTCCATAATACAATCATCAAATTATTGGCTCTAGGGCTCTAACTAACACTAGTATCGGGTGTCACCCACTTTTGTCATCCATGTTGCCCACATCTGTAATACTGTCTTTCAGGATTCTTGGTTGATCTAGAAACATAAATCATTGTTCTTTGTTAGCAGTCCTACATGTTATAACTTGAAATTGTTGGGACCTTTGTGCTCGTTGGAGGGGGGGTGAATAGCAGTTAGTCACGCGCTTGCGTTGTTTGCTTCGTCTTGATGGTTTGCAGCGGAATACAACTCGAAGACAAACTATACAATGCTAACAAGTAGATTTACTTGGTATCCACCTCAAGAAGAGGAGACTAATCCAAGGATCCACACACGACACGCTATCTCCACTATGAAACACTCCTTCTCGGTTGCAGCCGGAGATGGAGAAGTCTCATATAAATTCACACAACAACGCACACAAAAATACAAGAAGAGAGTACAAGATACAAATGAAAACACTACTTCTTCTTGCTTACTTGTTGATTGTTGTTGTCTCTTGAACCTTGAGAGAACACTCCCAAGAGCCTTCAAGAACTAGCGATGAAGATCAGAGAAGCTCGCTGTGAGTCGCAGAGAAATCGTAGGAAGAAAGCTCGCAAAGAACTGGCGAAGAAAACGCTTCGCCCAGGCTTTAAACAGTGCTCCCAATCGATCTAATTCATCCCCAATCGATTGCCGTCAGCACCGCTCCATCCCAGCCGTCCATCGCTCGTTTCCTGCCCAACGGTCACTTTCCAATCGATCGACCGATCGATTAGGACTGCCTGAATCTATCACCCGATCGATTCAGAGCCTTTCTTTGCTCTCACGATCGCACGAGAGCTTCTGCTGCCCAATCGATCGACCGATCGATTGGTAACTCCCAATCGATTGCTCGATCGATTGGGAATGCTTCTGTGCTTGCGATTTCACATCTCAATCGATCGACCAATCGATTGGGCCTTCCCATAATCGCATCACACTCCAATCGATCGACTGATCGATTGGACCCTGGTTCAATCGATCGCCCAATCGATTGACCATCCTGGACTTGACTCGAACTCAAGTCCAGAATCTCCAACCCAACTCCTGGTCAACCATGACCTGTTGGGTCTCCGTGCCTAGCATTTGGCCATACCCGACCAACCTCGAACTAGCCTTCTAGCCTCCTCCATCAGCCTTGCGTCTCTCGGATATCTCCCCATCCTTCACGCCTTGCCTTCAAGAGCTTCCTTTGGCCTTATCCTAGTTATCGAGTTCTCCTTGCCAAGTCACACTAGGACTTACCTTGCCAAGACCACATGCTTGGACTTACAATCTTTGCCAAGATCACACTTGGACTTTCCGTTGCCTGGTTCCTCACCAGGACTTCCCAATTGCCTGGCTCCTCACCAGGACTTCCTCCTTTGCCAAGATCACACTTGGACTTTCAGTTGCCTGGCTCCTCATCAGGACTTCTCAATTGCCTGGCTCCTCACCAGGACTTCCTCATTTGCCGAGATCACACTTGGACTTTCAGTTTCCTGGCTCCTCACCAGGACTTTCTATATGCCTAACCTCCAGTTAGGTCTTCCATATGCCTAACCTCCAGCTAGGACTTTCCATACGTCTAACCTCCAGTTAGGATTTTCCAATCAAGTCTCCTGTCAACCTTGACATACTTAACTTGTATTCTCATCAATCTGGTCAACCCTTTGACCATCTCTATAACTAGACGATTGCTCAAGCAATCTCCTTATATTGTCAAAAATCAAAACTCAAACGCTGACTCAAGCTTGACTCAATTCAAGCTTAGTCAAGCTGGTCAACCTTGACCTAGGGAAATTATCCCAACAATCTTCCCCTTTTTTATGTTTAACAATGCCTCTAAGTTAGGCTAAATCCCATAGCCTCAACCACTTCTTTATACCAAGGCTAAATCTCATAGCCTTAACCTCTTCTTTATCACAAGGTTAAATCTCATAGTCTTAACCTCTTCTTTATCACAAGGCTAAATCCCATATCCTTAACATCTTCTTTATACCAAGGCTAAATCCCATAGCCTTAATCCTTTCATGACAAGGCATGAATGAAGGTTTCCTTCATTCTCTCCCTTTCCTTGAGGGCAAACTCCCCCTTTTTGGGATGAAGGCGAAGGTTTCCTTCATTCTCTCCCTTTCCTTGAGGGCAAACTCCCCCTTCTTGGGATGAAGGCCTAACTTAACCTTTCATTCTCCCCATTTGTCACACATCAAACCAAGTAAATAAACTCTTCTCCATAAGAGTTAACTCTCCATTGTTTACAACCTTATATGTTGTTAACAACCCCACAATGAAGATCTCATATTCTCCATTGTCTCCAAAGCTCCCCCTTGAGCTCTACTTCACTTCACAATGCTCATCCTAGAGCATGCATCAACTTCCCAATGAAACTCCCATTCATTGTATTCAATGCTTCCCCTTGAGCAGTAATCGTCTCCACAATGCTCATCCGAGAGCATTTATCATCCTAGCAATGAAGATAACCAATCTTCCATTGCTCCCCAATACTCGACCCTGAGTATTAATTCATCACGAAGGTTTAACCCCCTTCCAAGGTCTTTGAAAAGATTTTTATGTTTTCAAAGAGTAACTCCCCCTAAAAACATGGTCAAACTTCTATCATTGCGCCAACAATGACTTGGGGTTCCTAAATAATTAGGAAAACCAAAACTCGAAGTTTTGAGGTTCAACATTCAATAATGAAACTAAACCCCCACCTAAACTTCACCTAAGTCTACCTTAACCAATCCATGCTTGATTTCATCATGAAAACTCCCCTTAAGTGTATACAAATGTATTCCAAAGGATTAGGAATGGTTAATGACCCTTGAAAACTAAAACTTGAATTTTGAAGGTTCCACAATTCAGAATTGAAACTAAACCTTATCCTAAACTTCACTTTGGTTTTTCTTAACCAATCCATACTTGTTTTCATCATGAAAACTCTCCCTAAATGTATACAAATGTATTCCAAGGGGTTTGGAGGGGTTAACGGGACTCGAAGTGACTTGAAGTACTGAAATCAAGCTTTTCAGGCCAAAATCAGACTTCCCAATCGATTGAAGTGGGGACTCAATTGATTAAAATCACTTTAATCGATCCATTGATCGATTCTGCAAGCTTCTGTTTGCGGAAATTTCCTCTGAATCGATCGACTGATCGATCCAGCCTAGGTCAATCGATCGGCTGATCAATTCAATGACCTTCTGTTAGTGGGAATGGACTTCCCAATTGATCGACTGATCGATCAAAATCATCCCAATCGATCGGCTGATCGATTGGGTTTCTGATTTCCTGAAATTCAATTTCAGCAAAATTCAGAAACTCCCCAAAAATTCTACATAACTCTAAAAATTATGAAACTTCATGTAGACATTACTTAGGATATACTTTATCAAGGAAAAATAGTTTTCTATGAAAATACTTCTTATTTTCAAAGATTGACACAAATTTGAAAACTTATAAAAATTTTAGTGTTTTCTTCAAGTTTGTGTCTAACTATTCAATGATGATCACTATCAAAAGATAGTTTTCACCAAGGTTTTCCAAAAGCATTTTAAAATCATTTTCAAAACCAATATCCAACCATAGTCCTTGGTCTCAATGCACATGGCTTGTACATTAGCTTTCCCAATGATTGGAAACACATAACTATGTGTTTTGATGAACCTAAAACTCAACAAAATGTACTAAATCAACATCTTGAGTTTTGTTCACCATCCTAACATCTCACTTGTATCTAATATGTGCTAAAACACATACAAGTCACCTTATGATTTTTTGTGAGATGTATATTTGGTTTTACCCTAAACTAAGGGATCATGCATATCTATCTAGGCATTAAAAGACTTATGATCATCTACCTAGGATGTCATTTGATATAATCCCACTTGTTGGGATATTTACCATTCTTAATAAATGCCTTTTGTCCTTAATTACAAGGAAATTAACATAGTACATGATGATACATGGCATACATCAAAATAAGTAATTTTCAAAAGAAAAACATGCTATAGCTACATGATGTATGTATGGCATGACATGGTATTTTTGTATTTTTCATAATAAAAATGAATGCAACACATGATGTCATGACATATAATAGACAATCAATCATGGCATTTTAGCATAAATAAAATATACCTACATAACCTTTCTAAGTGTCCTTAAACCTTAGCTAAAACCTTAAAATTAAGCCTAAATTGCTTATCTCTTGAAGTAATGCCAAAACCTAACTTGGCATTTCTTTTACCCCCTTTTTATTTGTGCCAATTGAAATTAAAAATTCAATCCTCAAATATTTGTTTGGCACATATTACTCTCTTTAAGGATCAAACATTTAGATTGAGACTTAATTTTGCTCTTAATCCCTTAAGAACATACTAATATCTCAACTAGACATTTTTTATCCTTTCTCCAAGTGTGCCAACTTACCTTTGATGTGATTCCTCAAGGTTCGGCACAACTTACTCTTCCAAAGAGTAATTAATTTGATTAAGGTTTAAATTTTCCCTTAACCCCTCAATAGAATACCAAATTTCCAACTTGGTATTTCTTTTTGCATTTGTGTCATTTTAAATTAAATAAATTCCTCAAAGTATGACACATTTTACTCTTTCAAGGAGTAAGTGAAATCAAATTAAGGCTTAGATTCACCTTTAACCTTCTAAGAAAATGCCAAAACCCCCAACTTGGCATTTCTTATCCTTTTCTAAATTTGTCAATTTAAATTAAGTTCAAATCCTCAAAATTTGACACATTTTACTTTTCCAAAGAGTAAATATCTTGCATTAGGACCTAGATTTCCCTTTAATTACCTTAAGAAAATACCAAAACCCCAATTTGATATTTCTTATGTTTCCTTAGGTGTACCAATTTTAGATTAATTTCAATTCCTCAACACTTGGCACCTTTTTGCCCTTCAAGGCTTAATCCCATTTGATTAAAGCCTGAGTTTTCTCTTAATTCCTTAATAAAGTATCAAAATTCTAACTTGATTTTTCTTATACTTTTCTTAAGTGTGCCAATTTAAATTAAGTTCAACTCTTCAAATTTTGGCACATATATTACTCTTCCAAAGAGTAACCCCATAATCATTTTCATTTTCAAAGGTTAATAATAACCTTGAAAATACTCTCAAGTGTCAACTTTAATGAAGTTGGGTTAACTACCCTTCCAATTTGAGTTGACACTCTCTAAACCCATCTAGGGTGTAGAGAATGTGCTCCTAGGAACTAAAACCTATTGGTGCTCCTTAGATGCTCTAGGTATTCACTAGGGATGACTTCCCTAGACACCTTCCTAAGAACCTTTCTAGGCTTCTTAGAAGCCTTGGTCACTCCTACTAGGTCACTTCTAGGAATAACTTCCCTGGTAACCTTCTTTGTGACTTTGTTTGGCCTTTTTGGAGCCTTAGTCACCTTTACTAGGTCAACTCTAGGGATGGTCTCCCTTGTGATCTTCTTTGTGACATTATTAGACTTCTTAGAAGTCTTAGTCACATTGGTCTTTGCAAAAGTACTCTTAGGGACAACTTCCCTTGTACTTTTAGCTTGACCACTAGTCCTAGGTTTAGTTCCATAGCTATATGAAACCCTATGAAAGGAAGTCGCATCCTTCTTGGCTTTGGGTTTGTATCCCAAACCTCTATAGCCATTGGATGACTCTTGTCTAGCTTTTCCAAGGTTGTGCTCACTTTGCCCCTTAAGCAAGTTTTCCATTCTTGCTAAGGTTCTCTCTAAGTTATCAAGTCTTGACCTTAAGACTTGGTTTTCCCTTACTAAATCCATAGATTTGGATTTTTTTTCGATTCCTATGAGCATTGCTAGCCTTAGGCTTATATCTAAAGTCCTTAGAATTGTTGCCTAAGTAGTTATCTACCTTCCTAATCTTATGTATGGTAGATCTAGCATGAGGAGGTATATATTTGTCCTTAGGTTTATCATGCATTCTATTTTCATGATAAATAGCATTATAACAATTTAAATTTGAACTAGCATGATTTTTATCATTTCTAAGAGAATTTGCATTAATAAAATTTACCTTGGGTTTGCTCTTACAAGCTCCCCCTAGATTTATGCTTCCTCTAATCACCTTGGTTGGCTTCTTCCCTTTAGGACATTGACTTCGGTAATGTCCTCTTTGATTGCAAGAGAAGCACACAATGTGCTCCTTGCTTCTCTTTATTGTGGGGTTGGTCTCCTTGAGCTTTTCTTTGCCCTTTGTTGCTACTTGGCCCTTCTTCTTGGCCAATTTGGGGCATTTGCTCTTGTAGTGCCCATGCTCCCTACACTCAAAGCAAATGATATGATTTTTATCTTTAATAATTGAAATCTTTATACCTTTGCTTGTAGGGTTGATGTTTGATCCTCCATTTGATTTTTCTTGCAATGTAGAGATGGCATCATCTTCTATTTTCTTCCTCTTCACTTGAGGATGTGGGCTCTTCCACTTCTTCATCTCTTGAGGATGTGGAAGATCTCTCCTCTTCCACCTCTTCCTTCTCTTACTTTTTCTTCTCAAATGTTGACCTCTCGTCAACATCGGATTGCATTTTTTTCTTCCTCCTCTTCTTCAGATGTTGACCTCGTGTCAACATCGGATTGGTCCTTCTCTTCTTGGACCAATAAGCCCTTCTCCTTGGGCTCTTCCACTCCTTGGACTTGTGTAGGGTCTTCATGATAGGCAATGATCTTTTTCCAAAGATCACTTGCATTTGTGGTTTCACCTACACTCAACAAAATAATAGAAGGTAGTAAATTATGCAAAATTCTCGTTACCTCCTTGTCCGCCTCCAATTGCTCTTGTTGCTCTTCGGTCCAATGCCGAGGTCGGAGGCGTTTACCCTTCTTGTCCGTAGGAGCTTCAAACGGGTCTTCCAAGACCACCCATTGGTTCCAATCCATTTGGAACCAAGTCTCTAACCGATTCCTCCATGAATTAAAATCTTCTTTGTCATACGGAGGTGGAATCCGGATGTCCCATCATAGTGGTCCTTCCAAATCCATCTTCTTCTTCCTCTAGCTTCTTGCTCTCTTGGCGGTTAGTCCGTAGAAGAGCGGCCTCGCTCTGATGCCAATTGTTGGGACTTTTGTGCTCGCTAGAGGGGGGTGAATAGCGGTTAGTCTCACGCTTGCGTCATTTGCTTCGTCTTGATGGTTTGCAGCGGAATACAACTTGAAGACAAACTATACAATGCTAACAAGTAGATTTATTTGGTATCCACCTCAAGAAGAGGTGACTAATCCAAGGATCCACACACGACACGCTATCTCCACTATAAAACACTCCTTCTCGGTCGTAGCCGGAGGCGGAGAAGCCTCGTACAAATTCACACAACAACGCACACAAAAATACAAGAAGAGAGTACAAGATACAAATGAAAACACTACTTCTTCTTGCTTACTTGTTGCTTGTTGTTGCCTCTTGAACCTTGAGAGAACACTCCCAAGAGCCTTCAAGAACTGGCGGTGAAGATCGGAGAAGCTCGCTGTGAGTCGCAGAGAAATCGTAGGAAGAAAGCTCGCAAAGAACTGGCGAAGAAAACGCTTCGCCCAGGCTTTAAACAGTGCTCTCAATCGATCTAATTCATCCCCAATCAATTGCCACGTCAGCACCGCTCCATCCCAGCCGTCCATCGCTCGTTTCCTACCCAATGGTCACTTTCCAATCGATCGACCGATCGATTAGGACTGCCTGAATCTATCACCCGATCGATTCAGAGCCTTTCTTTGCTCTCACGATCGCACGAGAGCTTCTGCTGCCCAATCGATCGACCGATCGATTGGTAGCTCTCAATCGATCACTCGATCGATTGGGAATGCTTCTGTACTCACGATTTCACATCCCAATTGATCGACCGATCGATTGGGCCTTCCCATAATCGCAGCACACTCCAATCGATCGACTGATCGATTGGACCCTGGTTCAATCGATCGCCCAATCGATTGACCAGCCTGGACTTGACTCGAACTCAAGTCCAGAATCTCCAACCCAACTCCTGGTCAACCATAACCTGTTGGGTCTCCGTGCCTAGCATTTGGCCATACCCGACCAACCTCGAACTAGCCTTCTAGCCTCCTCCATTAGCCTTGCGTCTCTCGGATATCTCCCCATCCTTCACGCCTTGCCTTCAAGAGCTTCCTTCGGCCTCATCCTAGTTATCGAGTTCTCCTTGCCAAGTCACACTAGGACTTACCTTGCTAAGACCACATGCTTGGACTTACAATCTTTGCCAAGATCACACTTGGACTTTCTGTTGCTTGGTTCTTCACCAGGACTTCCCAATTGCTTGGCTCCTCACCAGGACTTCCTCCTTTGCCAAGATCACACTTGGACTTTCAGTTGCCTGGCTCCTCATCAAGACTTCTCAATTGCCTGGCTTCTCAACAGGACTTCCTCCTTTGCCAAGATCACACTTGGAGTTTCAGTTGGCTGGCTCCTCACCAGGACTTCCCAAATGCCTGGCTCCTCACTAGGACTTTCTATACGCCTAACCTCCAGTTAGGTCTTCCATATGCCTACACTACAACAAAAACCCTCATAGACATCGATTTTCCACCGATGTCTATTACATTTTCGATCGATGTCTATGAAGGCGATGTAAAAGGTCTGCCATTTTAGACATCGGGTTATAACCGATGTAGTATCACTTAACGACATCAGGTGTAAAACCGATGTAATATTATATGTTAATAACACCAGTTTTGGCAGCGGTATACAACCGATGTAATATTAGTTAATGACACCGGTTTTGCAGCAATGGAAAACTGATGTAATATCAGTATTGTTTAACGACACAAATTTGATTTCTGAAATAGTGAAAAACCAATATTATCACCAAGCAAATCATAAAATTAAGTTAATATTATTAATTCACTAAGAAAATCATAAATAAAAATGCACCAATGTATCTAAACACACCAAGTCAATATCCATATAACCAACACATAAATATTCTTCTTACAACATAAAAAGATAATAGATATTGTGCACATCAAGTCAATATCCACAAATTACACATAACTATTTTTCTTACAACATCAAAAGGTAATAGATAGTACACAAATATTCTTCTTACTGGTGCCAACGTTATCCTTCTTGCTCTGTGTAGAGATTTAACTAAATCTTCCCTAGTGTTCTCTTCCCCTTCAGCCACTCACATTTCCAGCTTTTGAAATAGCACTCGGTAAACGTCTGATTACAGAATCCCTGGAAATTCAAAGACTGGATTGCTCTGTCTCCATCTCGAAGCCACATAAGATCATCTCTCCCACCTAAACATATAGGTGACAGAAGTGAGATGGCAGTAACAAGGAGTTCATACCTGTTTAGTTAAGATTCAGCAAGCAAACATGATATGTACCATGTAGTGAGGGCAAGTCAGAAGACCAAGGGCGCTTGAGCCTAAGTGGAAAGGAAGATGGATACATTGGAAACGTTGTTAAAGGCTCAATCTCCCAAAGAGAGACTCTTGGCTGCCTCTCTCCAGAAGTTGACTCATCCCAGCCAACCTACAAGAAAAGCCAGATTCAGTTTCAAGAGGAAGTGGCAAATTAAGAACTTAGCGGTGGCATTCAAGAAACATTAATGGATTGCAACACTTTTACATGTTACTATAAAAGTCAGAAAACGGTTATCACATGGCAGGTTTGCTGAAGAGGAAAGTCAGAAAACTTCAGTATATATACCTTCACAGAGCGCCAATATGAATTTGGCCATCAAACAGGATCTAGATCACTTATCCCTGTGACAGTGCCCATATATCTAATAATAAAAGGACAAGGCAATTAGAAGCTACTGTGCATTAAAAAGCTTGTGACAAACTAATATAGATGCTTTTAGTATAAATAGGGGAAAGCAATACCCAATTGCACATCAGATAGCTAATGGATGTTCCAACAACAAAAAGAAAAATGCAACTCAGGAATGAGAAAGGCTACAGTACCAACCTGCGCACACTAGACTCCTCAGTTTCAAATAGCATTCTAAAACGCATGCCGATGGAAACACGGGTGTGATATACTGCTTTGACATACTTATCTAGAGGGATGACAAACTCTGAAGGGCTTGCCCTGATAGCAAAGATTATGCTCAGAGTTATAGCTCCTACAACAATAAAGGCAAAATTGTGCTGAAGCAATTACCCAAATTGAGTCTACAACTCCATTGATTAAACCAAACAAAAAGAGATGGTCAAATCGACTCTTTATCTAAAAGCTTTCTTTTTAGATATTTTAGAGGATGAACTATTTCTGGTTCTAAATTGTGCTGAAGAAATTTTCCTTGCATGGAAGTTGACCTGGCAGAATCAAATAAATGAATAACAGCAACTGATGGTCAATTATTTTTAGAACAGCTTGGCACCCGTGAATCTAATAATCAATATCTATTCATAGAACACAGCAATTAAGGCTCTTTATTCAAGCTTCTTCAACAATTCAAATGCTTGATCTAGTCTTCTTAAATAGAAGTTAGCCTTTGCCTTCAGGAGCCAACGCCAACGATATAGAAGAAGAAAAAAAATACTACAAAAGTTGCTAAAAGCCCAGAAAGAACAACATCCACTCATCACTTTGTTGTCTCAAACTCTATATCGAGCATTGGTCTTCAAGGAACAAGCCCAAGGTTCCCCATCACTAAAAACGCATTGCATAAGATACAACAATATTAAAACAAACCGGGTTTTTAGAATAATGTAAAGGGAACAACAACACCGGAACAATGCAGAGGGATTTTGGATGTCAACCTGGAGTGTCGGAGTGTCAGTGCTTGAATTTGTGTTAAAGGGTTATCTCTCACAGGCAACTCAATTTTGCCCATAGAATCACACGAATTTTGAAGAAGTATCAATAAAGAACTTACCATAAATCTATGTGGTTAGTGACAAATTTGTTAATCATCAGCACATTGCTAACATGATGTGAGGAATTAATATTTATACAGTGCAGAAACCATGTCAAAGACCCCATCCTAGAATTTCATACAATATTAGCAACAAGAATAACATTTCTGAAGCTAACATCAATGTGTATACAATAAGTAGATGACCACTTTTTGTGTGATTGTTGCTTAATTATAGCCAAACAAGGGACTATAACTTATACTCATAAATCTACACGGCTCAAGCATAACTAAGCAGATCCAACACTAAGTTTTATAAAACAAAGTAGCTTCAAAATGGGTGCCAACGCAGAATATATTTGTTGGTTTCTTCAGCAAGCTCCATTCGACTAATAGTGACTTAAATGAAACTTTTCGATCATCCATGCACCAGCATACCTAAGTCATTGTTGTTCATGCCTTTCTTCCAATAGCATACTCTCGATTAGTTGTGAGAACTAAACCATCAAAAATCAGCAGGTAACCCTTTCTTCCAAATATGTTACAATATAGTTAATTATTATGGTTCATATATGGCTAGAATGAGCCAACAGCAAAGCAGAAATACATATTTTTTCCTTTTTCAAATTACTCAAACACTTTTATGTATATCTTAGACACTGAGTGGATTCTTTATATACTTAGACCCTTCAATCAGGTAAAAATGTAATTTGCAAAAGAAACTAAGTATGACGATTATAAGTAACGTGACTCACTAGTCAGATGCATAAGAGGCAAGAAACACAAAAGTTTATCTCCTTGCACCTTTCTCATAATTACAACTATTATTAATTTATGATCAACAAAAAGGATTTTGAGCCAGAAACATAGAAAATACATAAGCATAATGAATCACACCATCCTTATAATTATAATATCAAAATAGTAAAAAAAAAACACCTTTCCTCTTTCTAAAAAATGCATATGATTGAAGAAATTATGAAGAATCAAGAAACATAGAAATAGTTGAAGTTTACACAGGGTGATGCGCATATACAAAAATGGAACATAAACCAAAAACACAAGGAGAAAGTGGAAAAAAGGGGGAATACATAAACCAAAAACACAAGGAAAATAAATAAAAAGCACATACCACGTATTGGAACAACTAGGTCCAAATACATTATCAAAGTTATATCTTCTTTCTTTAGTCTGATATTATATGAGGTCAAGACAGTCCTTTGACATGTCAAGACCTAAGACAATTAAGCTCTGTAAAGTAAGAAACAATCATCTCACGGCTAGACTCTAGAGAGAAAATTTTACTTGACAAAGAATAGGGAAAACATAAATAATCTGTTGTTAACACCTTATCATCCATAACTTGAATAATATGCATGCACTGCTTTTGTTCTACTTCAGTCAATGGCCTACATTTTACTGCCACCTACACAAAGAAACTAGAATGTGGCATTATAGTAACTCTTTTGGAAAATTATCAAACTTTTACTAAATTGAAAGGGATACCAATAAACTTGTAGTCCTTTTTGATGATGGAGCTCTAATGCTTGGCATTGCTGATCAAGTTTCACCAGGAGTAACCTCTACTAAAATAATTATGATACACATTTGAAATCTCAAATGTTTATTTTTTGACAATTTACAAACTTGTTCACCTTCTCCGATACTATCTGCTAGTCTTGTCATTAAACAAAGCTTCACTATTTGTCCAATTGTAGCCAAAGCCAACCAAGGATTGTTGCATGTCAGTATAGAAATTGTTCTATCAAACTCAAACAAGATCTAAAAGAAGAAACCAGTATTGCAAACTAACTTATCAGTCCTGTGCAGAGAAATATTCTCCCATAGTAAATCATCCTCCTACAAGAAATCAAGATCCAATTGCTCAAAATCTCAATTTTGCAACGACATCAGCATACCAACAACCAAAAAGATGGGAATTTGGGACCTGAGGCCTGAGGTATCCAAGTTACGATATGTCGATCCTTCTTCGAGGGGGCAGCCGATGAAGGGGGTTCTTGTCAAGGAGGTCGGCCATAAGGTTCCACGCGTAGGGTGAGTGTTGGTCGCTAAGTTAGAGGAATCTTGCCCAATAGAAGAAGCGACGACAACACCTGGCTGGGAGTAAGAGAACTTGAGCACGACCTCCATATCCTGCGAGGAGACACAGACGCCAGTGTTATCAAGGGCACGATCGACTGAGGAAGGGGTGAAGGAGGTGAGGATCTCGAAGAGAAAACAAACAGATGCTTGATGAGGAGGAGGAGAAGTAGCGAAGGCGAGCGAAGCAGAGGAGGGAGAGGGAGGTGGGTGGTGGATTGACGAGGAGCGGAGGAGGGAGAGGGAGGAGGGTGATGAGAATTAGGGATTGAGGGTTTGTCAGGCGAGTGAAAAAGTTACGGAGGGAAGAGTGAAGTGTATACGGTGGACGACGCTCTAGGTTTAGGTTTGGAGGGAAGAGTGAAGTGTTGTAAATTTTGGCTAAGTATTGGTGAAAAATTAAATTATTTTATTTTGGTTCATTAACACCGAGCTTTAAAAATCGCTGTTAAATTCGGTGTCTATTAACGAAAAAAAGGCGCTCATAGACATCGCCTAAAAAACGATGTCTATGAGCGAAAATCTGCGCTCATAGACATCGGTTTTTGAAAAAACCGGTGTAAAATACTCAAAGGCATCGATTTTTGCTTAAAACCGATGTTGTTCCACCGATGTCTATGAGGGTTTTTCTTGTAGTGTAGCTAACCTCCAGTTAGAACTTTCCATACACCTAACCTCCAGTTATGATTTTCCAGTCAAGTCTCCTGTCAACCTTGACCTACTTGACTTGTATTCTCATCAATCTGGTCAACTCTTTGACCATCTCCATAACCGGACGATTGCTCCAACAATCTCCTTATATTGTCAAACATCAAAACTCAAATGCTGACTCAAGCTTGACTCAATTCAAGCTTAGTCAAATTGGTCAACCTTGACCTAGGGAAATTGCCCCAATAGAAATCTCATTTTGTCGATGTTTCTATGATTTGATGATATCATGAAATAGCAACCTAATAATCAAATTTTCATTACTTAGATTAAAAAAAATTATAACATTTTACAAAAGGAATACTGAAAGTAAATGAATTAACACAAAATTAAGCAACGTATCCACGAGTCTTGCATATAATATTACCATCTGAATTCCTAGTGCATGTTTGATTGTTAATTTATGTTTTTTTATAGAAAGTTTCAATAGGAATATAATGCAATCAGATTATCAGATACATGAAGGGATATAAAATATACCTAAATCTCCTCTTCTATGTCTCTCTATAAAATAGATACAACATCAAGTCATAGACATGATATAGATATATTAAGCACAATCCATAAGACTCATATAACACACCTATCCTCACCATTTATTTCTTAATTAAATTAAGAATTCAAATGAAAATTTCAATCCAAAAGACCTAGGTCACATGATTAACAATTACAGGCATGAACTTGAAGTTCACATTAACAATCCTAAATATCCAATTTGAAGAATGCATCACGCGAAGAAAAAAAAATCAACTATATACTTCATAATCTTACAAACAGCCAATTGTGATGAATTATAATTTTCCACCTCAGAAACAACATCTACGCAAATCGCAGTATGAATTATAATGTATAGTTTACTTTTCATCGATGAACACAAAAACACAGCAAACAAAGTACCGGGACGGAAAGCTCGTGACTAGGAGGGAGAGCTCGTGGCGGCAGGAGAGGAGTCGTGACTGGGCAGGAGAGCTCGCGGTGGTAGAGGAGAGCTCGCGACAGTAGGGAGGGTGTAACGACCCGGCCCCTCGACCCCATTGGACGCCCCAAGGCGGCCCCTCGGCCGTGCCGTTACTCACTAGATCTTCCTACCCCTGGCCAGTGGATTTTTGCCTTCCCCAGGATTCGAACTCTATACCTCCAGAATAAGTACTAAAGTTTATGAATCCTGGTAGCCAAGTGAGCGCCTTTTTATTGTAACGACCTGGCCAGTGAATTTTTGCCTTCCCCAGAATTCGAACTCTAGACCTCCAGGATAAGTACTAGAGTTTATGAATGCTGGTAGCTAGCCAAGTGAGCGCTCACTTGGCTACCAGGATTCATAAATTATAGTACTTATCCTGGAGGTCTAGAGTTCGAATTCTGGAGAAGGTAAAAATTCACTGGCCAGGGGTGGGAAGATCTAGTAAGTAACGACACGACCGAGGGGCCGCCTTGGGGCGTCCAATGGGGCCGAGGGGCCAGGTCGTTACAGAGGGAGAACTCGCGACTAGGAGGGAGAGCTCATGGCAGTAGGAGAGGGCTTGGAACTTTCGGAAGGAGAGCTCGTGACAGTAGGAGAGGGCTCGTGGCAGTAGGAGAGGGCTCGCAACTTTCGGAAGGAGAGCTCGTGGCGGTAGGAGAGGGCTTGTGGCAAGGAGGGAGAGCTTGCAGCGGCAAGAGAAAGCTCGCGGCGACAGGGAGGGAGAGCTCACGACAACAAGAGAGTGCTCGTGACTTTCGGAAGGAGAGCTTGTCGCGACGCTTCTGCTAAGGTTCGCGTAGAGGGAGAGGAGAGGTTTGAGGGTGCGCAATTGTGATTTTTTCCCCTTTACGCAACTTAACATTCACACGCCGCGGATGATGTGGAATCATCATGACTCCTTCACCGCACACAGTCGTAGCAAATAAACTACAGCATACACATTTTGATTGATATATACCAACCCAAATTTGAGTATTTACTGTATCGTAACGTGGAGAGTTTACGGTATTCGTACCGTATCATTCGAACTAAAACTATAACGGGCAAGTGAATCATACGATTTCCTCTTTCATCCAACGGGAAGCACCAATCTTGGAATTGATGATCAGATCCTCCTCAAAAGACGAGGCAACCTTCTCCGCATACGTAACGCAACGTAGCTCATAATTCCCCGGGCAAAGACCTTCCGTGCGGAAGTGAGCCTCTCGTCGCACGGCCAAGATGTCCTCCCGTGCCATAATCCGACGGGGGATAATCCGTCCGTGTAGTCTCATGCGCCCGCGCGACAACAGGTCGTCGCTTCGAGTCCTGAGCACGCCGGGTCGCAATCGTAGCCGTCCAATCATGAAGGGATCCGACGTCGCGGTGGGGCCTTTCGCCTTCTCCGGAAACACAACCCGGACGGACGCGGGACGTCTCTCGGACTGGATAAAGAGAAAATGAGGCCCGGGTAAGCTTCGATTGCTGAACTATAGGGGGATACGACAGGATTATGTACTAATGACATCTTGACGCGTGCTCTCTAAAATGAATTTCTTGAATTCTATTCGCCTAATAACTGAATGGTGATGTTGATAGAGAACTGATCCACGATCTGCATGGCTATTTGGCTTCCGACGCAGTTTCGCGCCCCGCATTCCGTGCACAAGCTGTGAAAGAGTACGGACCGACGCTTAATTTATTTCATTTTTGACGAAACTATACCAATCCCAAAGCCGTAGCACTTTCTTTTTTTTTTTCAGAATCACTTTAATTAGCAAATAAAATGTGATAAAATTACCAGTTGAAACGCGAAAAATAAAAGAAAGTGACGATTTTTATTTTACGGTCAAACAACATGTGTATTGACCCTATAAATGATATATAATGATATCAACTCCCACTCGCTTCTGCTTACAGCTCATGTTTGATGAACGAATTCGATGTGAATTGGTAATCACCCTGTCCTGTCCTTAACAGACAGGAAAGCAATTTTCTTTCCATTCTTCTCCCACTCAGAAGTCCACGTGGCAAAATTATGGTGTCGTACGTCAAACTCTGCTCGCTGTCTATAGCAAGCTAGCTGTTCCGTGACAAAACAAGAAAAAAAAGTTATGAGGAGTTCTTTTTTTTTAAAAAAAAAAACCTTGAAACCAAGATCAATATTTCTTATTGATCGCGTCCATGAGCCTCCATAGACTACTACTACCTTCACATGTCGCGGCCTCGCTCGACCATGGCGAAGCGCCTCCGCCGTCGTCTCTACACTATGTTGCCGTCCTTGGGAGGATTACGCTCCAAAGGTAATGCCGTCGCTCCTCCCTCTTGCTTCGATCGAGACCTGGCCCTCAGTGACCCTTCTGCTTCCCTCCTCCGCGAACAACCTCTTGTATCCCCCTCACGCTGCTGCCCCTCCCAGTCCCGGCGACGAGCGCCTCCAGAAGGCCTTCTCCTTCACCCGGGCTACCCGACTCCGGCCTACCTATGGCGGAAGGAAAAGTGGTGGCACGTAGTGACCTGCGCTGCAATCGGCGGAAGTGATGGCCACTATCCCACCGTTCCTCGGCAGAAAATTGACTCCGACGACGGGGTTTTCCCCCCGCTGGTCCTCCGACGGGTAAGAAGGGGGAAGGCAGTGACGCGGAGGCCGAGGTCTTCGATGCGCTTCCGGCGGCGGGGCAGAAGTAATTCCTCGGCGGACGACGAAGACGACGAGGAGGACGATGACGACAGCGGGTGGTTCAGCAGCGGCGAGGAAATGGGGGCGACGATATCGACGTCGGATGTGGAATCTTCCGACAAAGTGCCGCGGCGGCGATGGCCGAGGAAAAATGGCAGGGTCATGACGACGAAAAGATGCGCGTCCTGGACGAAAAGGGAGACGGCGGTCGGGAGGCTGATTCCGTTCGCATCGCCGGCGGTGAAGGAGAGTTTCGCGGTGGTGAAGTTGTCGGAGGATCCTGAGGAGGATTTTCGGCGGTCGATGGCGGAGATGGTGGCGGAGAATAAGATGTACGACGTGGAGGGTCTGGAGCAGCTTCTGTGCTGCTTTCTGTCGTTGAATTCGAGCCATCACCACGCTGCCATTGTAGCAGCCTTCGAGGACATATGGGACACGGTTTTTCCGGCGCAGATTGTCGGCAATGTTGGCTCCTAATCGTGTTACGATAACTAGCTCTGAGTTTGGGAAAGTTGTAGCCAGCCATTAGGAATACACACTGTGACAGTCAGTAGTTTAGTACTGATATTTGCAATAAATTTTGAGAAAATAAATCTGATTTGCTTGTATTTTACTTTTACTACGGCAATTTTACAAGACCGTCCATGATTTCGAATCGTATGAGAATGCATATCTTCTACTACGGTAATTTTCAAAGGACCCATTCACGATTTCGAATTGTCCAAAGCGATCCTAGGTTGGAGGATGCTCAAAAAGTGTATTTCTTTTGCGTTTACCCCGGTTAAAGTTCAGTTCTCCTATAATTTTTCTGTTCGTTGTATGTAATAACTTTTATATCTTCTATTTCCTTTTAAATTAAATTAAAATTTTATATTTTACCCCTATTAAGTTTTACATGTACTACTAGAATAAATCAAAAAATAACTCAGCCTTAAAGTGTTGGGCGGACCTTTAGAGCTAAACTCCCCATCTCGCAATGCTAGTCTTCTAGTGTTGGGCGGACCTTTAGAGCTAAACTCCCCATCTCGCAGTGCTAGTCTTCTATCATACAGCCGGTGAGCTATAAGGTTGGTCAAACTATCTTTAAGAGATAACATGGTCAAAAAATCACAACAACCTATCAAAAAATAACTACTCGTAAGGGAATATGTTGCTATCATAGAATATACATGCAAAGGAACCTTCTTTGAGGGTATCCATACAACTCCTATTACTTAGTGATATTCGACATATTCTGACATCAAGCATCCTCAACCACCTCATTAATATGGAGGTTACAAAAGATGATTCATATACGTATAACGGAACTTTCCGCAAGGGATGGTCGTACATCTTTCATTACTCGATATATTCTGATATCAGACATTCTCTAATACCTCACAATTATAGAGGTTCTGAGAGTCAGCATAAAAGGTAGTCATCTCCATTGGCTAGGTATGTTTTACAACATTATAACACGCACACATCTACTATTCATCTTCTTCTCCACTTTTCGCTCGGTTGAGATACTGACTTGATGGTCGGCATGACTGCGCCAGGGAGTCCCTCCCTGGTTCTTGCTCTAACGCTCCTCTTTCTTCTCCTTATGGCGTGTGCAAGAAAGAGTGCCCCGGTGTCATTTCTTCTTCATCTCATAGTCTTCTCCCAATTAACGACAAAGTCATCTACCCAGCGTGTCATCTTCACTAATTTCAAACAAGATCAAATTTAGCGTTGTCTGTGGAAACTTCGCTTGAATCTGAGACCTAAAGATAGAAAAGCTAGATGACTTACTACAGTTACCCTACCTCAAGAGCATTTAGAGCTGCTAATAGCAACCCGAGCACAAAAGTTAGTATAGCAATAGCTGTTGGAGCAATCTTGCTCAAGACATATACTCATTGTTGATGTTTGGTTAAATGAGTTTAAGTTAGGCGTTAATTGTGATCTAACATAAATGTTGAGTGAGCAGATATAAAAACTTGGCAAGGAAAGTCTCGGAGGTGTGACTTCTTGGCAAAAAGGTGACTTAGCATGACAAAGCCAAAGGTGGCCCTTGAAGGCAAGCGCAAGGATGAGGAGTCGTGGAGACGGAAGCATCCTAAGGGCGCAAGGTTGATGGAAGGTGCTTCGAGGCCCTTGAAGGCAAGCGCAATGATGAGGAGTCGTGGAGACGGAAGCATCCTAAGGGCACAAGGCTGATGGAAGGTGCTTGGTGGCATGAAGTCTAAGCTAAGAAAGTAATTTAAGTATGTAAAGTAATGTAAGTTTCAAAACTGTAAAAAACTATGATCTCAAAAGACAAGGTATCAGTCGACTGATACACATACCAGTCGACTGGTACCCAAACACAAAACAAACAGAATGTCGACAGGCTGTTTGGAATTGGGTACCAGTCGACTGGTACCAGCACTAGTCGACTGGTAGATGACCGTAAATCTGGCGGCTGAAAATCTCTCAAAATCTTAAGTGTTGTTGAAGTCCATCAGTCAACTGATAGCTATATCAGTCAACTGATATCGGGAGAAATTATAAAAGATGTTCTTGAAGCTGAGAGCAAATACTAATGTTCAAAACTGAAAAAGTGCTCATCAAGTGATCCAAAAAGCCTACAGATTCTGATCCTCTTTCTCCAAAAATCCTAGATCTCATTTTGTAAAGAGGAAGAGAAAATTGTGTAAGGGTTTCTCCACCTTCGATTGTGATTCGAGAAGGAGAAGTTTATAGTGGAGCTTGATTGTGTGGGTGTGTGCCTTGGATTAGTCACCTCAAGGAGGTGGAGACCAAGTAAACCAAGGAGTTAGCATTGTTCTCTTGCTTTATTGTATTTCCTTTATTTCTATTTGCTTCCGCTAACAAGATTGTAGGTGAAAATTTGAAGAAAGGCTATTCCCCCCCCCCCCCCTCTAGCCAAAAGCAAGGTCCTATCAATTGGTATCAGAGTTTGTTTCGCATCGGAAGATCTCATCGTCAACTGAAGCATCAAAATGACATTTCAAGAGGGATATAGCACCGCAAGGCCACCCTTCTTTGATGGCAATGACTTTGCATATTGGAAAGGTAAGATGGAGTATTATTTAATAAATGACATTGAAAATTGGTTTAGTGTTGTAGATGGATTCGAGATGCCAAAGGATAGGTCGGGAGCTCCTCTTTCAACCAAGGATTGGACAAAAGAGATGGCAAAGAAGGCCCAAGCAAATGCAAAGGCCACAACAACCCTACAATGTGGACTCTCAAAGGAGCAACTAAGCAAAGTAGGACCATTCAACTCCGTGAAAGAGCTTTGGGAAAAACTCATTGAGTTAAATGAAGGATCAAGCGAATCAAGGAGAGCCAAGAGAGATCTCTTGTTGGGGCAACTTCAAACTTTCACTACGAAGACCAATGAGACCGTGAGTCAAATGCACTGTAGATTCAAAGAGATAGTAAATGGACTTCATGTAATAGGTGAGAAAATTGACAATCGAGACTTAGTAAGGTATGTTCTCCAATCCTTTCCTAGAACCACCTTATGGGCATCAATGGTTGATGCATATAAGGTTTCTAGAGATCTTTCTTTAGTTAAGCTTGATGAATTGTTTTGTGAGTTTGAACTCCATGAACAAGCTAATGTGGTTTCAAAAGAGAAAGGTATGACTCTTATTGTAGAAAAGAAGGAAAAGAAAAAGAAGAAAGAAAAGAAGGTGGAATCCTCATCATCCGAATCCGAACAAGAATCATCGGATAGTGATGATGAAATGTCGACAAGTGAAGTGGCAAATTATGTCAAGAAGATGATAGGAAGATCAAGGAAATTCACAAGGAAGGATGTGAAGAGAATGTTCCAACCCTCAAAAGGTAAAAGTAATCAAAGTTCAAGTTTTAACACTAATATCATTTGTTATGGATGTAATAAGAAAGGACACATCAAGCCAAATTGCCCAGAATTATAGAAGAAAGAAGAAAAGGAGAAGAAGAAGGAGATAAAGAAGAAGGAAGCCATGGTGGCCCAAGCTACATGGGATACACCAAGCATAGACTCATCGGATGAAGATGAACTTTGCCATGTCACCCGACATATGGCTTTTATGGCTTTTGAAGATGACAAAGATGAATCAAGTCAAGAGGAAGTGTCAAGTGAAGAAGATTCATCAAATGAAGAGGAATCGAGTGATGAATCATCATCAAGTGATGATGAGGTAAAAGAATCTCCCAAAGTAGAATTTCTATATAAAACTATTGCTCACCTTAAAAATGCCTTTGTTAAATCACAATCTAAAGTGAAGACCTTGAAGGGAAAGCTTAAGTCCATTAAAAATGATACATGTTCATCTAGTGAGTCAAGCATGCTCAAGGAAGAAAATGAAAAATTAAAGAATAACGTGATTGAGTTAAGAGCATGTCTAGAGAAGTTCACAAATGGATCCAAATATTTAGATATGATCATTAGAGACCAAAGAGCCGTTTACAACAAAGCTGGAATAGGATATAGACCTAAGGAAAATGAAGTTGCATACATGTCTCTAATCAATGGTACTAGAAATGATACACTTAGAAACAATGTTAAGAAGGATCTTAAAGGAAAGGTAAGACAAGCTTGGGTGCCTAAGAAATATTTGAATGATATTTCCGAATCAAGTGCATGGGTACCAAAGAGTTGTGTGTTTTATGTTGTTTAGGTAGAAGAGAAGAAGGATGCAAGTATGTGGATTGTGGATAGCGGTTGCTCAAGACATATGACCAGTGATGTGAGCAAGTTCTCCACAATAAATTATATAAAGAAAGGAACGATATCATTTGGAAATAGTGGGAAGCTCAAGATTATAGGTAAAGGTACAATTGAGGTATCACCTACAATCATCATTCATAAAGTCTTGTTGGTTAAAAATATGAGATTTAATTTGCTTAGTGTTATCCAATTATGTGATGCCAGATATAATGTAGAGTTTTATCCTGATAAGTGTTTAGTTAAGCACAAGAATCTTGAAAATATTATGTTAAAAGGATTTAGAAAAATAAATCTTTATTATATTGATTTTTCATATGCTTCTAACCCCTC
Source organism: Zingiber officinale (assembly GCF_018446385.1). Classification (NCBI taxonomy): domain Eukaryota; kingdom Viridiplantae; phylum Streptophyta; class Magnoliopsida; order Zingiberales; family Zingiberaceae; genus Zingiber; species Zingiber officinale. The sequence continues at coordinate 38,157,089 of NC_056005.1, read as the reverse complement.
TATTAAGTGTTTTATATCAAAAGAAGAGGAAGGGTGACTATGGCATAGAAGACTTGGACATATCAATATGAGGAACATAGCCAAGGTAGCCAAGATGGATCTAGTAAAGGGACTACCAAAGATCAAGTACATCAAGGACAAATTGTGCGATGCATGACAAGAGGGTAAGCAATCAAGGTCATTACACACAGGTAAACCTTAACTAGAACTTTATTATCGTTAGAATTATTGCATTTGGATCTTTTTGATTGTCATAGAACATCTTCTTTGGTAGGTAACAAATATTGTTTGGTGATAGTAGATGATTACTCTAGATATACTTGGTTTTATTTCTTGAAACATAAGGGGGAAACCTTAGAAACAATTATGAGATTTACCAAGAGGGTAGAAAATGAAAAGAACCTCAAAATTGATAGAATTAGGAGTGATCATGGTGGAGAGTTTGAGAATTTGAACTTGTCTAAGTTTTGTTTAGAAAATGGCTATAAGCATGAATTCTCTTGTCCAAGAACACCTCAACAAAATGGTATAGTGGAGAGGAAGATTCGAGCTTTACAAGAGGCGGCTAGAACCATGCTCAATGCATATTCCTTACCAAGCTATTTGTGGGCCGAAGCGGTTAATACCGCTTGTTACATTCAAAATCGTATCTTGATTCATAAGTTTTTAGGGAAAACACCTTTTGAACTATAGAATGGCAAAATTCCTACAATTCATTACTTTAAAGTCTTTGGTTGTAAGGTTTATATTCTTAATACTAAAGATGACTTAGGAAAATTTGAGACCAAGTCCAATGAGGGAATTCTAGTTGGATACTCATCTACTAGTAGAGGATATAGAGTATACAACAAAAGGACTCAAATGGTTGAGGAATCATCCAATGTTGAGTTTGATGAATCCACTAGTACTTACCCTAGGAAATCCCCTATTGATAAGGATATAAGCGAACAAAATCAAGACGTCACTCAAGAAATACAAAATCTACATTTAGGGGATATCAATCAAGGGGGAGGAAGAGATGGCTCAGATGATGAAAGAAACAATATAGAGAATGATCCTCCCAAGGATGATGATTCCATAACCTTGAGGACAATAAGGCATCATCAAGATCATCCTATTGATCAAATAGTTGGAGATGTGGCCCAAGGGGTAAGGACTAGATCCTACTTTAGAGATCATACTAGTCAAATCGCTCTAATATCACAATTTGAACCAAAATCAATTGATGAAGTCTTAGTTGATACGGATTAGATTCTAGCAATGCAAGAAGAGTTGAACCAATTTGAGAGAAGTGACGTATGGAAATTAGTTCCAAGAACCAATGATAGTACAATTGTTACAACAAAATGAGTTTTTCGGAACAAATTGGATGATCAAGGAAAAGTCACTAGAAATAAAGCTAGGTTAGTGGTTAGGAGCTTTAATCAAGTTGAAGGGCTTGACTATGACGAAACCTATACTCCGATTGCGCGATTAGAGTCCATTCGGATCCTATTAGGATATGTCGCTTATATGGGTTTTAAACTTTATCAAATGAATGTGAAATCGGCATTCCTAAATGGGTTTATCAAGGAGGAAGTGTATGTGGAACAACCACCCGGATTTGAAGCCATATACTACCCAAATCATGTTTATAAACTTAAGAAAGCCCTATATGGGTTAAAACAAGCTCCCCGGGCTTGGTATGAACGACTCTTATCCTTCTTAATCTCCAAAGACTTTAGAAGAGGAACAATTGACCCGACCCTATTCTTAAAGTTTAAGTATAGAGACATTTTTGTTGCACAAGTTTATGTTGATAACATCATTTTTGGTTCAACAAATAATGAACTTCTTCAAGACTTCATTAAACATATGGAAAGTGAGTTTGAGATGAGTCTCGTTAGAGAGCTAAGTTTCTTCCTAGGGTTGCAAGTCAAACAAACAAATAAAGAAACTTATGTCTATCAAACAAAATTTGCTAAGGAACTTATCAAGAAATTTGGTTTGGAAAATGCTAAGGTAGTATCTACTCCTATGGGCACTAATACCAAAATAGATAGTGATCAAGAGGGAAAATTAGTAGACGTAAAGCAATATAGAAGTATGATTGGTAGCTTGTTATACCTAACCGCTAGTAGACCGGATATACTCTTTGCGGTAGGTATGTGTGCAAGATACCAATCATGTGCCAAGGAATCTCATTTAGTGGCGGTAAAAAGAATTTTGAGATATATCAAGAGTACCCTTAATGTAGGCCTTTGGTACCCTAGAACTTGAAATTTTGATTTAATTGGGTATACTGATTCCGATTATGTGGGTTGCAAATTAGATAAAAAGAGTACTAGCGGTGGATGTCAATTTCTTGGACCTTCCCTTGTAAGTTGGAGTAGTAGAAAACAACCTTGTGTGGCCTTGTCCACAACCGAGGCCGAGTATGTGTCCATGGGTAGTTGTTTAGCTCAATTACTTTGGATGATGCATACTTTAGAAGATTATGAACTTCACTATTCCAAAGTTAAGGTCTTGTGTGATAATGTTAGCACCATCAACCTAACCAAAAACCCAGTGCACCATTCTAGAACAAAGCACATTGAAGTGAAACATCATTTCATTAGAGATCATGTGCCAAGAGGAGACATTGTACTAAACTATGTTGACTCTAAGTCAAATCTTGCCGACATATTTACCAAACCACTACCGGAAGCGGAATTTACATCACTTCGGAGGGAACTTGGTATGTGCTTTGTAGAATAGTGGGTATAGCGTTGCATGATCCCATATAACATCAAAATCTATCTCAGTACATCTCCCAAAACCCTTTGGAGTTGTGGTTGTGTATTCTACTTTAGATATTCTGTGGGATGCTTTGGATAGTGCCTTTGGTTCATCACATTTGTTATGATACACTACCTTGAACCAATATGACTGATCCTATCCGAATCGCCGAACCAAAGGACACTGGGCACGTGGCGCACTCCTAGTCGATGGTGTAGGCCTCCGTCGGGTCGCACGAATCTCCGGCGAACCTGCACAGAAGTCGGGCCGGGAAGGGGTTCCCGGCGGCGACCCTCCGACGCTCAAGTCAGGTAAGCGGACAGCAAAAGGTGGCTCCGAATATCCAAGAACGCATACCTCCGGCGAAGGAAGAGGCTCTTTATATAGAGCGGTGAAAGAATTAATACACGTCCACCGAGGCGCATACGTGTCCGCAGCCCATACCTCGGTATGTACTTGTCAGAGAGCTTACCTGACACCATACTGCTACAGTTCAATCACGTCTTCGATGGGACAACAGAACACCTTGTTGTCAGACTTAGAGTATGGCCTAGCCATAGGACTTGACGGCTGTCAGAAGATGTTCCTATCCTTCACCCACCGCCCGGCCGGGACGTCCGTCCGGCCGGCCGGCGCGAAGAGCCTTAATTCCCGGCGCCAGCCGGCCGGCGCGCCCATTATGTCCTGCCTTCTCTTAGGCCTTCCGCTCGGTCATTTACTACTTCATTGAGCGTCGGAACCCCGACCCCTGTCAGGGCGTCTTTCACTATCAGACGTGTACGGGCAGGCCGATCGGCCTGCCCTTTTTTCATGCGTCCGGTCGGCTCACCCTTCTTCGACGGACCACCTGGCCCTCTGACCTCCACGTGGCATTGACCCCTCGTTAGGGGGTCCCGGGCTCTTACCACCGGATCACTTGCCTCCCCCTCGAGTCTAGTCGAAGGAGGCGAAGTCCGACTGACTGGACTGCCGATCTGACTGAGCAATGATTGCTGCATTGGGCCGCTCGGTCAGGCGTAAGGATGCTCATCCGTTCGGCGGTATCTTGTCCATGCCTTGTGTTTTCTTGGCATCCATGTCCGATGCTCTCCCCTATTACCCATCACGTGCGCTGCGCACGGTAAGGGGAGTTCATTAAATGCGGCCAGTATCCTGCTGACACGTGGCGATCGTGCGTTTGTCAGCGTATGGCGGTGGCGTCACTTCCGATGGGACAGCCGCCGTTTGAAATGAACGGCTGGATGACGACCTTGATATCGGTGACCTGAATCAGACGGTGGAAATTGATGGCGGCCGCCCATATAAAGCTCCCGACCCCTGCTCTTCGCCGCATTTCGACCTCCTCGTTTCCAGACATCCCGCTGCTCCTCCTTTCGTCGGCGACCCTGCGTTTCGGCTTTCCGGCGACCCTACAGCTTCTTCAAACCATCTTCCTTGCTCGTAAGACCCTTTTTCTCGCTCCCAATGTTTTCTTCTTTCTGTTAATCGTTTCCTTCAGTCGGTTTCCACCCATTCCTTGCTTGAACCTTCCCCTTTTGTCCCGCATTCTTGTCTTTCGACCATGACTAGCACCTCGCAGTCTACCGGCGGTGCTCCGGGTATATGGTACTCGACCATGGAAAGCCGTTTTGACGAGGAGGACGCGTTGCGTCTCGCTCGGACTTACGACATTCCTTCCGACCACCAAATAGTATTAGCCACACCAGCCGATCGGCCTCATAAACCGCCGATCGGCACAGTTCTTTTTTTCCGAGACCAATTTCTGGCCGGACTACACTTCCCACCCCATGAATTTTTCCTGCAAGTCTGCAATTACTTTCGCATTCCGCTCGGCCAGGTAGTTCCCAACTCTATCAGGCTGCTGAGCGGAGTAATAGTTTTGTTCAAACTGAACGGCATCCCCTTAGACCCAAAAATTTTCCACTACTTCTACTATCCCAAGCAGGCCGAGTGGGGAACTTTTGTTTTTCAATCTAGGATAGGTTTCGTCCTCTTCGACGGCATGCCGAGTTCCAACAAACATTGGAAGGAGCACTTTTTCTATATACGTTTTCCCGAGCGGCCAACTTTTCGTACCAAGTGGCAGACGGCGATGCCAGCGCAGCCGGAGCTTGGCAAATTTAGAGGCGATGCGTCCTACCTTCATGCAGCCGAACGGCTGGTTGGTCAGCGTTATCATATTGACAAGCTGCTCCTTCCGGGAGTAATGCACATATTTGGCTTGTCCTCTACCACAGCCGATCTGCCCTGCAGTATGAGTAAGTTCCCTTATCTTCCTGTTTGTTTTGTTCTAACTGATTTATTTTTTTGCTTCTGCAGCTGAAATCATGTGGCGCGCCAAGGCGACTGAGAAGCTCAAATTGAAAGCCGCTCAGATTGAGGTGGTGACGAACAAAGAGGTCGCCGAGTGGGGCCTTGGTCTAGCTGATCCGACCGGCGAAGCAAGTGAGGGGACTCAGAATGCCCCTGAAGCCGTAGCAGCTACTACCTCCCACGAGGAGGCAGCGGGCGACACCGAACCTCTTACCCAAGCCAAGGTGGAGGGTTGTTCGGCCGATGATGTTCCGCTAGTCACTCGGAAGCGCCCCGCCAGGAATCTGCATCTGCCTCCACTCCACTTGATGAGCCACAGCCCGAGCGGGGCGCGGATGCTCCGATGTTGTCCGGGACGGTTTCCCTCGAGAGTACTCCGACCCCACATGGCTCTCCGAGGGCCAGCTCTGAGGTGCCGTCATCCAACCCTTCTAGAACTCTGCGCCGTATCAGGCGTTTGGGCGACCTTCCCTCCTCGTCCACCGGTAAGGCCGATGCCTCTCAGAGCGAGCCGAGCGGCTCAAATTTAATTAAGACCGTTCTGCGCCTCCCCTCAGAGAAATACATGGCTGCTACTGATCGGCCAGTGGTCCCCGAGCAGCAGATCACCTTGATGGGCCCCCTTGCAAAAGCTTGGGAGGACGCTCGGCGTCGCATAAAAGAGATGACTCCTGGGCAGCTCGGCGACAGCAACCTCCAACAGGCCACCGGGGTATGCTCTTCTTCTTTATTCATGTAGTTGAATTAAGTTTTTAACCTATTCACCTTTGCTCGTAGAACTGAGATTGCCATTAGCAATCGGTTGGCCGAGCTGGAGGACGAACTAAGAAAACTTAAAGCCGCCGGGGACAACCAACAATCGACGGCCGCTCTGGAGAAGGCCAAAAAATCACTGGAAGCCGAACGGAAAAGGGCTTCCGATCTGGCGAGCAAGGTCGTTCGGCTTGAGGCGATGATCAAGCAACGAGATAAGGAGATCAAGACGGCGACCACCCGGAAGCTCCAGGCCATCGATGATATGGACCGGATGAAGGTGGAGATCCGAGGGCTGGAGCAACGCATCAAGGATCTAGATGCTCTGCTGGCTACCGAGAAGGAGAGCCGCTCGGCCAATCTCCAAAGATTTGATGGAGACTTGAAGGATCTCCAAGCCGCCAGCGACGCTGCCCACGCCGCGCTCAAAGAATATCAAGAGGGGGAGTCGCCCCGTTCTGACGAAGTGAGGAAGGCGTATCTCCGCTCGGAAGATTTCGGAGAGAAGTTTACCAACAAGATATCCCTCACTTTCGCAGAAGCGATCAAGGCGGCGGTGGATTACCTGAAGACCAAGGGCCACCTGCCCGCCGAGCTGGCCATCCCCCCCGAGGACCTCGCGACCGTGATGGGCGCCATCCCTGACACTCTTTTTGACTTTGACGCGTGATAAGCGTTTTTTCTGTGTATGAACTTTTTTGTATTCCAGCCGTTCGGCCCAACTTTTTTGGTTCACCCAGTCTATAATAGATAATCTTTTCTGTTCCTTCAACTTCTGTTTTGGCAAGAAATTTTTCTCTCGTCACGACTGAAGTGTTCTTTAAAACACTTCCGCTCGGCACCACGCTCAACACCACGCTCTACCAGACAAGTCGATTGTTTTTAATGTCTTTTATCATGCGACTAAGCAGCCGCTCGGCGTTCTAACGAAGCCGCTCGGCGTTTACACGCTAATATCTTTTAACTTCTACTGACCAACTTTTGCTCTGTGCCTTACCCCCAAAGGGGTTTTCCGTACACATTTGATAAGCGAGCCGCTCAGCCGTATGTTGGTCTTAACGACCAGGCTGTCGTTGATCGTATCATGTGAATGGCTATCCGCTCGGACATTTATAGACGCCGGCTCGTCTCTCGATATTTAACGTCGGAGCTCGACGGTCCTCCGCTCGGATGTTTATAGACGCCGGCTCGTCTCTCGATATTTAACGTCAGAGCTCGACGGTCTTCCGCTCGGACGTTTATAGACGCCGGCTCGCCTCTCGATATTTAACGTCGGAGCTCGACGGTCTTCCGCTCGGACGTTTATAGACGCCGGCTCGTCTCTCGATATTTAACGTCGGAGCTCGACGGTCTTCCGCTCGGACGTTTATAGACGCCGGCTCGTCTCTCGATATTTAACGCCGAGCTCGACGGTCTTCCGCCGGACGTTTATAGACGCCGTCTCTCGATATTTAACGCCGGAGCTCGACGGTCTTCCGCTCGGAGCTTTATAGACGCCGGCTCGTCTCGATATTTAACGTCCGGAGCTCGACGGTCTTCCGCTGACGCTATAGACGCCGGCTCGTCTCGATATTTAACGTCGGAGCTCGGCGGTCTTCCGCTTGATGTTTATAGACGCGGCTCGTCTCGATATTTAACGTCCGAACTCGACGGTCTTCCGCCGGACGCTTTATAGGCCGCCTCGTCTCGATATTTAACGTCGGAGCTCGATGGTCTTCCGCTCGGACGTTTATAGACGTCGGCTCGTCTCTCGATATTTAACGTCGGAGCTCGACGGTCTTCCGCTCGGACGTTTATAGACACCGGCTCGTCTCTCGATATTTAACGTCGGACCTCGACGGTCTTCAAGGTTAATTTTGACGCTGCCGATCGGCGAATCCATTGGCCATCCTTTGCATTAATTTTGCTTCCTGCATTACAAGGACATGGGCGACTAACATATACAAAAATGATTTACATTCGTGCACCTTTCACCCCGCTCGATAAGGCTGGAGATGATTCGCACTCCACGCTCGATCCAGCTGCCGCCCGTCTTCATCCTCCAAATAATATGCTCCCGATCGGAGCTTCTCAATAACCTTGAAGGGGCCCGCCCAGGGAGCTTCTAACTTGCCGACATCGCCGACCGGCTTGACTTTCTTCCAGACAAGATCGCCGACCTGGAATGATATGGGGATTACACGGCGGTTGTAATTTTGCTTCATCCGCTGCCGGTACGCCATCAGCCGAACCGACGCCTTGGCTCGCTCCTCGTCGACCAAATCCAGCTCCATGTTCCTCCGTTCGGCGTTGCCATCATCATAACTCTGAATCCGGACGGACTCGACGCCGACTTCAACCGGAATAACTGCCTCGCCACCATACACCAAATGGAATGGTGTGACGCCCATCCCTTCCTTCGGAGTCGTCCAGATGGCCCACAAGACGCCCGACACTTCATCCGGCCAACTTCCTCCCAAATGGTCGAGCCGAGCGCGCAGAATACGAAGAATTTCCCGATTGGCTACTTCGGCTTGACCGTTGCTTTGGGGATAAGCCACGGACGTGAAGTGTTGCTCGATGCCGTAGCTCTTACACCAATCCTCCAGCACCTTCCCTGTGAATTGCCGTCCGTTGTCGGAAATCAGTCGGCGAGGGATGCCGAACCGACAAATGATGTGTTGCCATATGAACTTTTTGACCATTTGTTCGGTGATCCTGGCTAGCGGCTCGGCTTCCACCCACTTGGAAAAATAATCTACCGCCACTAGTAGAAATTTCCGCTGTCCGGTCGCCATAGGAAATGGACCAACGATATCCATTCCCCATTGGTCGAACGGACACGAGACTGTAGATGCCTTCATTTCCTCTGCCGGTCGGTGGTTGAAGTTATGGTACTTCTGGCATGAAAGGCACGTCGACACGGTCCAAGCGGCGTCTGCTTGTAAAGTCAGCCAAAAGTACCCGGCCAGGAGGATCTTCTTAGCCAACGATCGTCCGCCCGGATGCCCTCCGCACGATCCTTGATGTACTTCTTGGAGGATGTAAGCCGAGTCCTCCGAGCTCACGCATTTCAACAACGGGCGTGAGAAAGCCTTTTTGTAAAGCTGATCGCCGATGAGTGTGAACCGACCGGCTCTTCTCCTTAGCAGCTGAGCATACTCATTGGATGGTGTGGCGCCCGAGCGGAGGAACTCTATGATGGGTGTTCTCCAGTCGCTCGGAATCGTGAGGCCTGCCATCCGGTCGACATGCGCCACCAACAATACTTTTCCAATTGGCTGCTGAATGGCGATCGGCGTTATTGAGCTCGCGAGCTTGGCTAACTCATCGGCCGCTTGATTTTCTGCTCTGGGTATCTTCTGAACAATAACTTCTCTAAAATCGGCTTTGAGCTTTTCGAAGGCTTCAGCGTAGAGCTTGAGTCGAGCATTATTAATTTCGAAGGTACCAAAGAGCTGCTGAGCGGCCAACTGCGAATCCGAATGAAGCGTTACCCGACCGGCTCCTACATGCAGGGCAGCCTGCAAGCCAGCTATGAGGGCCTCATATTCTGCTTCATTGTTGGTAGCTTTATAATCCAACCGGACGGATAAGTGCATCTTTTCTTCTTGAGGGGAGAGCAACAATATTCCAATCCCGCTTCCGAGCCGAGTGGACGACCCATCCACATATATTCTCCACATAGCTTCCGGCTCCGGCCTTTGCACCTCAGTCACGAAATCGGCCAAGGATTGCGCTTTGATCGCTGAGCGGGGCTGGTATTGGATATCGAACTCACTTAATTCCGTCGTCCATTTGATGAGCCGTCCGGATGCCTCTGGATTTAGTAGGACACGTCCGAGTGGGCTATTGGTTTTAACAATGATCGTATGCGCCAGGAAGTATGGACGAAGGCGTCGAGCGGCCAGGACCAGAGCGAAAGCCAGCTTCTTGAGCCCAGTGTAGCGAGATTCAGCATCTTTTAAAATGTGACTAAGGAAATATACTGGCTCTTCTCCGCTCGACCTCACTAAAGCTGAGCCGATTGCATGCTCGGTTGAAGACAAGTACATATGAAGTGGCTCACCCGCAGTCGGCTTGGCTAATACCGGGAGAGAGTTCAGAAATGCCTTCAAATCTTCGAACGCCCGGTCGCATTCTTCGTCCCAGTAAAATTTTGTAGCTTTGCGTAAGATCTTGAAAAAAGGAAGGCTCCGGTCGGCGGTTTTGGAGATGAACCTGGACAGAGCGGTGATCCGACCGGTCAAACGCTGCACTTCCCTTGTATTTCTTGGAGGCGGCATATCTTATAGAGCTTTCACCTTGCTGGGATTGCCTTGATTCCCCGCTCGGTCACTATGTACCCAGCAACTTTTCGAACAGGCACTTCTGGGGATTTAGCTTGACTCCATATTTACGCAGCGTTCGGAAGGTTTCCTCCATGTCTTTGAAGAGATCGGCCGCTCGGCGGGACTTAATGAGAATATCGTCCACATAAACTTCTAGATTCCGCCCGATCTGCTCTCTGAATACTTGATTCATCAAGCGCTGATATGTGGCCCCCGCATTCTTCAATCCGAACGGCATTACATTATAGCAATAAGTGCCGTCGGTCGACAAAACTAACCTTTTCTTGATCTTCACGGAAAAGACTTGGTGATATACCCGGTAGGCGCGAGCATCTGATTAATTCATGACCGTAGAGAGTCCACCAAATGATCTATCCGGCAAGAGGATAAAAATCTTTCGTGCAAGCTTTGTTGAGATCCGAAAATCAATGCACACTCTCCACTTGTTGCACGGCTTGAGACTAACACTCGTTAGCCCCACCTCTGGAACCGCACCTCGCGATATGGCGGCCAAAGCTTTTCCACCTCCGCCCGGATGATGGCATTCTACTCGGCGCTGAAGTCCCTTTTTCTTTGCTTCACTGGCCGAGCGTCCGGTCGGACATGCAACTCGTGCTGCGCTATGCTCGGCAAAATTCCGGGCAGCTCATGTGTCGACCAGATGAAGACATCATGATTTCTTCGGAGGCATTGGATCAGCTCATCTTTCTGTTTCTCCTCCAGATCGGACGCAATAAAAGTCGTGGCATCTGATCGGGTTGGGTGAATCTGCACTTCCTCTTTTTCTTCATAAATTAAAGAGGGTGGCTTTTCGGTGATGGCGTTTACCTCGATCCGGGGCGCCTTCCGAGCGGAATTGGCTTCTGCTCGGACCATCTCGATGTATCATCGCCGAGCTGCTAGCTGATCTCCCCGTACCTCTCCCACTTTGTCCTCCACTGGGAACTTCATCTTCTGATGGAAGGTTGAGACGATCGCTCGGAATTCGCTGAGCGCCGGTCGTCCCAAAATGACATTGTAGGAAGAGGGAGAGTCGACTACCACGAAGTTTGTTGTTCTTGTTCTCCTGAGCGGCTCTTCTCCCAGCGAGGTAGCCAGTCGGATCTGTCCGACCGGCTGAACTTCATTACCAGTGAACCCATAGAGCGGAGTTGTCATGGGTAACAGCTCGGCTCGATCAATTTCCAACTGATCGAACGCCTTCTTGAATATGATGTTGACTGAGCTCCCTGTGTCAACAAATACGCGGTGAATAGTGTAATTGGCTATTACCGCTTTGATGAGCAGAGCATCGTCATGGGGTACTTCAACTCCTTCCAAGTCCCCGGGCCCGAAACTAATTTTGGGTCCTTCCGCTCGTTCTTGGCTACAGCCGACCGTATGAATCTGGAGCTGTCGGACGCTCGCCTTTCTAGCTCGGTTGGAGTCTCCTCCGGTCGGCCCGCCAGCAATAACGTTGATCTCGCCTCGGGAAGTATTGCTTCTATTTTCCTCTTCCCGAGCGGATGGTCGAGACCGTTCTCTGGACGCTCGGCGATTCTCCTTCCTTGGGGAACGATGCCGATCGGGAGTCTGTTGCTGTGGCCTATCAGCTCGCGTCCGATCGACGTCATGAGTTCTCCGTTGCCTGTCGACTGAGGGAGACCGTCGTCCGGCATTCCGAGGCGCAGGATGAGCCACGAAGGGAAGACTTCGACAATCCCTTGTGTTGTGCGTATCCGTTCGGTGGAAGGAGAAAAACATCGGGGTCCATTTCTTTTTTGGCTTGGGCCGGGCGGCGGCTACCTCTTGCACGTGGGACCTGGCATGGGGGGATCGGATTGCTTCGGCCCTTGGTCCTCTGGGCGGCTGATGAGTGGCGTGTTGTTTCCGCTCGGCTGGAGGAGCCCGCTCGGTTGGAGTTTCTTTTTTCCTAGCCGCTTGTGCCTCTTCCACGTTGATGTATTCGTTCGCCCGGTGTAACATGTGATCATAGTCTCGGGGCGGCTTTCGGATGAGCGATCGAAAGAAATCCCCATCCACCAGGCCTTGTGTGAAGGCATTCATCATGGTTTCTGAGGTGGCCGTTGGAATGTCCATCGCCACTTGGTTGAACCGCTGGATGTAAGCTCGAAGCGATTCACGGGCTTCTTGCTTGATGGCGAACAGGCTCACGCTCGTTTTCTGGTAGCGTCGACTGCTCGCAAAATGGTGGAGGAAGGCCGTTCGGAAATCTTTGAAGCTCGTGATGGATCCGTCCGGCAGCCTCCGGAACCACCGTTGAGCCGAGCCCGAGAGGGTGGTAAGAAAAACTCGGCACTTTACTCCATCTGTGTATTGATAGAGAGTGGCTGTGTTATCGAACTTACCCAGATGATCATCCGGGTCGGTTGTCCCATTGTACTCGCCGATCATCGGAGGCGCGTAGTGCTTTGGCAGAGGGTCTCATAGGATAGCTTCTGAAAATTGGCGATTGATCCGCTCGGGCGATGAGTCCGCTCGGGGGGCTTTCCCCTTTCTGTCATCTCGCCTAGGCATTTCCTCCGAAGAAGATCCCCTATCCCTATGAGCTGGTACGGCTTCAGGGGTGCGGAATAGGGCTCGATAAAATGCAACGGTGGTCGGTGGTGCTTCCGCTCGACCACCAGACGCCGATGTTGCTTGCTGCTCCGGCCGCTCGGCTGTGGCTTTTTGTTTTTTCTCCACGAGCTTGGCGGCCCTTATCTCGATCAGAGCGTCAAGTTCCTCGTTCGAAAGCGTCACCACGTGTTGTCGTCTAGCCTCGTCCATGGCTGCCGATCGGATGCAGGAGCGTTCCCACAGACGGCACCAAATTGATCCTGTCCGAATCGCCGAACCAAAGGACGCTGGGCACGTGGCGCACTCCTAGTCGATGGTGTAGGCCTCCGTCGGGTCGCACGAATCTCCGGCGAACCTGCACAGAAGTCGGGCCGGGAAGGGGTTCCCGGCGGCAACCCTCCGACGCTCAAGTCAGGTAAGCGGACAGCAAAAGGTGGCTCCGAATATCCAAGAACGCGTACCTCCGGCGAAGGAAGAGGCTCTTTATATAGAGCGGTGAAAGAATTAATGCACATCCACCGAGGCGCATACGTGTCCGCAGCCCATACCTCGGTATGTACCTGTCAGAGAGCTTACCTGACACCATACTGCTACAGTTCAATCACGTCTTCGATGGGACAACAGAACACCTTGTTGTCAGACTTAGAGTATGGCCTAGCCATAGGACTTGACGGCTGTCAGAAGATGTTCCTATCCTTCACCCACCGCCCGGCCGGGACGTCCGTCCAGCCGGCCGGTGCGAAGAGCGTCGTCCGGACGGCCTTAATTCCCGGCGCCAGCCGGCTGGCGCACCCATTATGTCCTGCCTTCTCTTAGGCCTTCCGCTCGGTCATTTACTACTTCATTGAGCGTCGGAACCCCGACCCCTGTCAGGGCGTCTTTCACTATCAGATGTGTACGGGCAGGCCGATCGGCCTGCCCTTTTTTCATGCGTCCGGTCGGCTCACCCTTCTTCGACGAACCACCTGGCCCTCTGACCTCCACGTGGCATTGACCCCTCGTTAGGGGGTCCCGGGCTCTTACCACCGGATCAATGACATTTAGTCTCATCAATCCTAACTTGGACCAATCATTGGGAAGGCTTGTGCAAAATTAATGTATACATAGCTCCTTGAATATGATTAGAAATTTTCCAAAAAGACAATTATCATATCCTATTGTATGCAATTTAGGATGACATGGAGAAATACCATGGAAACACATGCAAGAAAGGCATTTTTATCTGGCATAGGTACAACAACTATAGGGAAGTCCTAATTAGAACTTTCTCTCAAGGATATACTACATCATCTAACTAGTCTTGACTCTTGTATCAATCTTGGGATCTGTGATAAACATATTTTTTACTTATATTTTTCCCAAGTAGACAAGGGTCAAATAGACTTCTCCATAAAATTTGAGATTTTTTTGGAGGTTTGTAGAATTATTGGTGAGTTTCTAAAATTCAACCTAGAAATAAGCCTAAATTGGTATCAGTCGACTGGTTCAGATACTAGTCGACTGGTAACAGTGATTTTTGCGAACAGAATGCTTCTGTATGTTTCTATTTTGTGCACCAGTCGATTGATATATACATCAGTCGACTGATACTCGCGTTTTTATATAACTCTGCGCAGTAGACAACCCGATGGAAAACCTAGTTCCATCTGTCGTCTGCTGTCGCCTGCATTCCAGAGCAGCTCCTCGCCGTCCCCTGTCTCCTCCGGTCCTCTAAACTCCATTTTCTCCCTCGATCTGCTCTTTCCCTCTCTTATTGCCCACTTAGGGTTTCTTGTTGCCTCTCGATGCCAGTCAACAGACCCCTCCCTCGCCACTGCTCCTTACTCGCTCCTTCTTCAAATTCGAAGCTATGGACGAAGGTAACTTTTCTACCGCCTACTCCTCAAGTTTAGTTGTGATTTCACCCTAATACTTCTTTGTTATGTGTTGTTTTTTTTGTTGTTCTGTTCTGCCTCTGTTTGGGGTGGCATTTGGTCCATATGCATTGCATTTCCATAATTAGGGTTAGGCAAAAGCGTAGGGCTGGCGAGGGGACCTCCCGACAGTCCACCCCCTTGCCTTCGGCGGATAGGTTTCGTTTCGAAGCTGCATGACAGCGGTTTGCCAATACTGACTTTGCCATGATGAGTTGTTGGTATATTAATCAGACCTATTTTACTGAGATCGTGCCTGATATCATGGAAACTATCCTATATTTTGGGTTAGATAGGTTAGTTCATTGCATGCATACGGTAAATTTGAGCATGTGCAAAGAATTCTATAATAACCTGCATCCTAGTGCCAGCGGAGGTCGTGCATGAGTGTCTCGTGTTGGCGGTATAGACCTTGAGTTCAGTCCCAGCATTATCCAGTCGTTCTTAGGGTGTCGGGCTTCTGATAGCACATTTACGTGTTTCCCTACTGTGGTTGAGCCTTTCACTGAGTCACTTTCTCATCTGTCGGTCGAAGTGATACATCAGTATTACTTCAATGCTCCCCGGGCTCCTCTGCGACGCATCTTTGATGCCACTCGCATGTCCGCCCACAGTAACATTCTTTATAAGATTGTTATTGCATGTATCCTCCCCATTGTTACTAGAGGGCAAGCCAAGATTCGGTTGCCTCATCTAGTCCTCATGTATGCTTTGGAGCACCGGCTCGACATTGACATTGCCCTTCAGATCTTTGAGTCCATCTTGCACTTTTCTATCCCTATCCAGGACAAGTTGTACATGCCTTTCTGCCACATCCTGACATCCTTCTTTACATCTCAGGGTATCGATGTTTCTAAGAAGCAGCATTAGTTGTCCAAGGACTATGATCAGATTGGAGCCCGCTAGCTATCTCTCGCAGAGATTGAGAGACGACAGGGGGTGATGGTGTGGCGTGCTCAGGTTGCCGCTGACTCTGATGATGAGGAGGAGGCGGATGTCCCTACTCCAGCACTGGCGCCAGATCCAGCTCATGTGCCCGTCAAGGATCGACTGACTCAGCTGGAGGAGACCGTACGCCAGGGCTTTTAGGAGTTTCGTAGCTTTCGGCAGGATTGGACTGCCTCTCAACAGCGTCAGACTGCGATGTACGAGATGCTGCAGTGCTGGGATCTGGCTTACCAGGCCCCTCCACCTCCGCCGTCTGGTGACGATTATTAGGCATGTTGTCTTGTTGTTTTAGTTGGTGTCGAGATGTATTTTGGCACGGATAAGGTTATTTTCTGTTGTATCTCGAACACTATGGTTCATGACTATGCTAGGTGTATGTTATTGTATGCTTTCTACGACATTTTGTGACTGGTGTTCACTATTGTAGCTCCCGTCATTTGCGTATGGTTCTCTATTTCTCTCTTGCTAGTCATTGAGTTCCTCTATATCAGGATTGGTCTTCTTTCCATGACTTTCTTATTATATGCTTTTATTTATAATTCTTGATTATCGGGGATGTTTCGAATTAAGGGGGAGTTATATTCATGGTGACTTCAGGGGGAGTTTCAATTCATGTTAGATTAAGGGGGAGTTTAAATTCTCCATTTTTTTGATGTATGTCAAAGGGGGAGATATGGATGGTTTAAGTTTAAGTTAGATTTTTTTTATGCATATGTCTCATATTGTGCCTATACTTGGTATTATATGTTTCTTGGATATTATCATGTCTTATAGTTGTTGTATATTTAAAGACCCAACTTAAACAAATTTTGTCAAATATCAAAAAGGGGGAGATTGTTGGAGCAATCTTGCTCAAGACATATACTCATTGTTGATGTTTGGTTAAATGAGTTTAAGTTAGGCGTTAATTATAATCTAACATAAATGTTGAGTGAGCAGATATGAAAACTTGGCAAGGAAAGTCTCGGAGGTGTGACTTCTAGGCAAAAAGGTGACTTAGCATGACAAAGCCAAAGGTGGCCCTTGAAGGCAAGCGCAAGGATGAGGAGTCGTGGAGACGGAAGCATCCTAAGGGCGCAAGGTTGATGGAAGGTGCTTCGAGGCCCTTGAAGGCAAGCGCAAGGATGAGGAGTCGTGGAGACGGAAGCATCCTAAGGGCACAAGGCTGATGGAAGGTGCTTGGTGGCATGAAGTCTAAGCTAAGAAAGTAATTTAAGTATGTAAAGTAATGTAAGTTTCAAAACTATAAAAAGCTGTGATCTCAAAAGACATAAGGTATCAGTCGACTGATACACATACCAGTCGACTGGTACCCAGACACAAAACAAACAGAATTCGACAGGCTGTTTGGAATCGGGTACCATTCGACTGGTACCAGCACCAGTCGACTGGTAGATGACCATTATCGCTAGCGGTTGAAAATCTCTCAAAATCTTAAGTGTCGTTGAAGTCCATCAGTCGACTGATAGCTATATCAGTTGACTGATATCGTGAGAAACTATAAAAGCAGTTCTTGAAGCTGAGAGCAAATACTACTGTTCAAAACTGAAAAAGTGCTCATCAAGTGATCCAAAAAGTCTACAGATTCTGATCCTCTTTCTCCAAAAATCCTAGATCTCATTTTGTAAAGAGGAAGAGAAAATTGTGTAAGGGTTTCTCCACCTTCAATTGTGATTCGAGAAGGAGAAGTTTATAGTGGAGCTTGATTGTGTGGGTGTGTGCCTTGGATTAGTCACCTCAAGGAGGTGGAGACCAAGTAAACCAAGGAGTTAGCATTGTTCTCTTGCTTTCTTGTATTTCCTTTATTTCTATTTGCTTCCGCTAACAAGATTGTAGGTGAAAAATCGAAGAAAGGCTATTCACCCCCCCCCCCTCTAGCCAAAAGCAAGGCCCTATCAATAACAAGCGACAACCATCGGTCCTCTACCGTGCAACACGGCTGCATCTATGACGGGCCCTCACACTAAGTGGGGGACCCGAGTGGAAGGACTCACAGGGTTTCATCTAATTCCTCTAATGGTTGACTTCGTGCAACTACCTGCTCATCTAGTCTGCCTTCTGTCCGTACCGCCCTCCCCAGTTGCACCTCACCGGGAACTGTTCCGTACGTCATTCGATGAGGTGGGTTGAATAGAGAAGCCTCAAGTGTCATCTTCTGGAGATGCACCCACCTAGAACCCATAAAAGGGAAAACGTCGATTCCTAATGGTTCCGAGGAATGCTTTGTGGGCATCAATTGTAGATGCGTATAAAGTTTCTAAGGATCTTTCAATTCTTAAGTTAGATGAGTTATTTTGTGAATTGGAATTACACGAACAGTCTAACACAAGCCATGTCAAGAAAGGTGTAGCTTTGTATGCAGGATCAAGCAAGGAAACAAAATCAAAAAAGAAGATTGAGTCAGAAAGCGAACCAGACTCAGACTCAACAAACGAAGAAGAATTAGTCAACATGGTCCGAAGGTTGTTGACTAAAAAGAAGTTTAGAAGAAGCACCAAAAAGACCCCACCGAATCGTATCCAAAACAAATCAGAAGTGATCTGTTATGGCTGCAACAAGAAGGGGCATTTCAAAAATGAATGTCCAAATTAGAAAGAAGAAGGACCCAAATCAATAAGACGAAAGAAGGCTCTTCAAGTGACATGGGACGAAACCTCTTCCGACGAATCCGACGCGGAGCAAACGAAGCACTCGAGCCACCTTGCATTTATGGCAAGGAACGAAGATTCCG
Organism: Zingiber officinale; assembly: GCF_018446385.1. Lineage (NCBI taxonomy): Eukaryota > Viridiplantae > Streptophyta > Magnoliopsida > Zingiberales > Zingiberaceae > Zingiber > Zingiber officinale. Next base: position 38,138,805 of record NC_056005.1, on the reverse strand, counting down.
GGTCTGAGTTCGACGAAGAGTACGAATCCGAGATCGACATCGAGTCCGAGAGAAACCCCAGATCGAAAGATTCAAATATGGTAACGATTTATTGAAAGTCTAATTTGCTTAAAGTAGTTCAATGTTTGTTTAAAAAATTGTCAAAATCAGAAAAATAAAATAACTTGTTACTTAAGGATATAGACCACCTTAAGCAACAAGTTAACTTGAGTGACTCGACTAATCGAGTTCAAGTCGGAACTTCAACTCAAGTTTAAAAACTTGAGGAAGAAAATTCTGATTTGAAAGGTCAAGTCGAGCGACTCAAGAAAACGTTGGAAAGGTTCGAAATGGGATCCAAGCATCTAAATATGGTACTTGGATCACAACGACCCGTGTACAACAAATCAGGACTTGGTTACAAACTCAAACAAACAAACAAATCATACTTATCCTTAATCAGTCAAAATACTAGAAGTCAAGTCCAAGCATGGGTTCAAACAAAACTTTTAACCAAACAAATTGAACCAAACCTTTACTTGGTCCTTAAGAGTCAAATCCATTACTTAGATAGACCTTATCTAAGCTATGACTCAGGGGGAGCAAATAGAAAAACAATCCAACCAACTTGATTAAACCAATCTCAATACTTAGGCTTAGGATTATTTTCTGCTTAGAATGGTTAGATGAAAAAAGTTTACCAAACCCTACAACATAGCACCGGAATGGATTGGGATGATAGTACGTCAAGGAAACTTTGTCGAAGGCATGTCTAGGCTGAATATGGAATTCTACCTGGTGCACTAGACTTAGTGGATCTGACCGAAGCTACCCCAGTCAAACATGGGCTAGTTAGACTAAAATTTAGTACTAAATTTTTTGGGCAGGAACAGTTTGGAAAGTCTTCAGCAAGTGGTCTAATGATATTCAAGTAGGCCATATGCCTTGCCACTGGACTGAAACTTATCCTTAGGACGCTTGCTTGATTAACCCAAAACTAAGTTTGAATATGGGTTTAATAACCTCTTTCAATAAATTCAAAATTAATTGAAATCTAATTCAAATCTAATTCAAACTTAATTAATTCAAATTCAAAATTAATTGAAATCTAATTCAAATCCAATTCGAACTTAATTAATTCAAATTAAAACCTATTTAAATTTTTTTAAAAATTAATTATCTTAAAAAGTATTTTAAAATTATTAAAAATTATTTTAAAGATTAATTTAAAAATTATTTTAAAAAATTATTTTAAATCATTAAAAATTATTTTTAAAACTTATTAAAAATTATTAATAATTATTATAAAAACTTATTAACAATCATTAAAAATTATTTTAAAACTTATTAAAAATCATTAAAAATTATTTTTAAAACTTATTAAAAATTATTTTAATACTTATTAAAAATCATAAAAAATTATTTTTAAAACTTATTAAAAATTATTTTAAACTTATTTTAAAACTTATTTTTAAAACTTTTTAAAATTAAAAATTATTTTAAAACTTATTTAAAAACTTTTTAAATTAAAAATTATTTTAAACTTATTAAAAATTATTTTAAAACTTATTTAAAAACCTTTTAAATTTAATTATCTTAAAATTATTTTAAAAACTTTTTAAACTTAATTATCTTAAAACTTATATAATCTAAAATCATAAATACACTTCAACCAACTTCATAAACAACTAACCTACTCAATTTCATCCTTTAACCAAACTTTGGTTTAATCCTACATTGTGTAGGCATCCAAAGCTCTGGATAAATGGATTTTGGGCAGCAGCTGCTCCAGACATATGACTGGGGATCAACACAAATTTACCAACATTGAATTCAAAAGCTTAGGGTCAGTTGCCTTTGGAAACAATGGCAAGCTAAAGGTAATCGGTACAGGTGAAATTCAATTGCAGTCAAATATTTCAATTAAAAAGGTTTTACTTGTTGAACATTTTAATTACAATTTGCTTAGTATAAGTCAACTCTGTTATTTAGGATTTAAGGTTAAATTTTTATCTTCTGAATGCTTAATAAGGTACAATAACTCAACTAATATATTACTAAAAGGCTTTAGAGATAAAAATATATACTCTATTCATCTACCTAAAACAATATCCAAATGTTTTCTAACTAATAATGATGAAACTTGGTTATGGCAAAGGAGATTAGCTCATACCCACCTTAGAAATTTATTAAACTTAAGCAAAATGGTTTAGTAAAAGGTTTGCCAAAACTAGGAAATCCTATAAATAAATTTTGTAATTATTGTCAACAAGGAAAACAAATTAAATCAACTCATAAACCTACAAATCAAAATAGAACAAATAGAATACTTGAACTAATACATTTAGATTTATTTGATTCTCATGGAATAAAATCTTTAAATGGGAATCTTTATTGTTTAGTAATCATTGATGACTACTCTAAATTTACCTGGGTAAAATTCTTATCAAATAAAAGTGAAACTTTTGAAACATTTAAACATTTCTGTAAACAAGTAGTAAATGAAAAAGAAATTAAAATTAAGAAAATAAGAAGTAATAATGAAGGTGAATTCAAAAATCGAAACTTTAATATTTTTTGTTTAGAAAATGATTATCACCATGAGTTTTCATGCCCTAAAACTCCACAACAAAATGACTTAGTTGAACGTAAGAATAGAACCTTACAAGAAGCTGATCGTAAAATGTTAAATGAATATAATATACCAAAACATTTTTGGGCTGAAGCTGTTAATACAGCTTGTTATGTCCAAAATCGAATTATAATTAACAAAGACCAAAATAAAACATCTTATGAAATTTACTTTAATAAAATTCCTAACATAAAATATTTCAAAGTTTTTGGTTGTAATGTTCACATCTTGAATCTTAAAGATTACTTAGGCAAATTTACTTCAAAAACTAACCAAGGAATCTTTCTTGGGAACTCATCTACAAGTAGAGCCTATAGAGTTTACAATAAATCTACTTTGAAAATTGAGGAAACCACCAATGTAACCTTTAATGAAAATGATCATATTTCAATCAGTGAACATGGTCCAAATTCTAGTCATCCAGTTAATCAAGAAGAAGAAGATGAATTAACAAAAAACAAACAACCTGAAATTTCTAATCCAAGAATATTAAAATCTAACCCTAATCATCCAGTTAATCAAATCATAGGAAATCCTGAATTAAGGGTTCAAACAAGATCTGCTTTTAGAAATCTAAGTCAAATAGCATTAATATCTAAAATTGAACCTAAAACCATAAGTGATGCGTTAGTAGACCCTGACTGGATAATTACAATGCAAGAAGAGTTAAATCAATTTGAAAGGAACCAAGTTTGGGATTTAGTACCTCCACCAAAAGGAAAAACAATTATAGACACTAAATGGGTATTTAGGAATAAATTAGATGATCAAGGTGAAATTCTACAAAATAAAGCTCATCTAGTAGCCAAGGGGTTCAGTCAAGTCGAAGGACTAGATTATGACGAGACCTATGCCCCGGTAGCCCGGCTTGAATCAATTAGAATGTTGCTTGCCTATGCAACATTTAAAGGTTTCAAGTTATATCAAATGGATGTTAAATCTATCTTTTTAAATGGTTACATTAAGGAAGAAGTCTACGTAAGTCAACCACCCGATTTTGAGGATATAGAAAACCCAACCTATGTTTTTAAGGTAAAAAAGACATTATATGGCCTAAAGCAAGCACCTAGGGCTTGGTATGAAAGACTGTCTAGTTTCTTAAAATCTAAAGGGTTTAAAGAAGGAAAAATTGATCCTACCCTATTTATAAAAACCTTTAATTCAGATATTTTCATAGCACAAGTTTATGTTGATGATATTGTATTTGGTTCAACTAACTCACAATTCTTAAATGAATTTGTAACCTTAATGGAAAATGAATTTGAAATGAGTTTAGTTGGTGAATTAAATTACTTCTTAGGTCTTCAAATTATACAAACTAAAGATGGTAACTATGTATATCAAACTAAATATACAAAAGATCTTATTAAAAAATTTGGTATGGAAGATTCAAAAGAAAGTAAAACTCCTATGGCAAATAACATTAACCTTGATAATGACGAAAATGGTAAACCTATTGACTTAAAGCTTTATAGAAGCATGATAGGAAGTTTACTTTACTTAACTGCAAGTCGACCTGACATTTTATTTGCAGTTAGTATGTGTGCCCGTTACCAAACTTGTGCGAAAGAATCCCATTTGTCTTTGGTTAAACGAATTATTAAATATTTAAAAGGAACTATCAATGTAGGAATTTGGTACCCTAGAACTTCACATTTTGACCTAGTCGAATATTCTGATTCTGATTATGCCGGGTGTAAGTTGGATAGAAAGAGTACAAGTGGAGGATGTCAGTTGTTAGGTTCATCTTTAGTTAGTTGGTTTAGCCGTAAACAACAATGTGTTGCCTTATCAACCACTAAAGCCGAATACATAGCAATGGGTGAATGTGTAGCTCAATTGATATGGATGTCACATACATTAAAAGATTTTAATCTAGATTATAAAAATGTAAAAACCTATATTGATAATATAAGTTCTATAAACCTAACTAAAAATCCAGTACATCATTCTAGAACTAAACATATAGAGGTTAAACATCACTTTATTAGGGATCATGCGTCAAAAGGAAATATTGAACTAAATTATATAGAATCTAAATCTAACTTGGCAGACATTTTTACTAAACCATTACCTGAAGTAGAATTTAGTAATCTAAGACGACAATTAAGAATGTGCTTTATAGAATAGGTTTGTTTGTTTGGAAATTCTTACTTAGTTTATCTTTCAAAATTATTTTTATAAAATACCCTTTCAAATTTTTAGTTTTCAAAATTTCTTTCAAATTATTTTAAATTTTCTAGAGTAGTTTAGGATCTACCTTAGAATTGCATGATCCTATAGTTCTAGGAGCCAGCATCTCACAAGCACAGTAGGATCCCTTGTTTGATAACTTAGAATAGGTGAGATGCTTAGGTCTTAGCCCTAGATTTTAGATACTTATGTCAGTGCATCGATATAAATCTGGGTTTTAAACAACATACATGAATCAATTTGGGTTAACTAACTAGTAAAAACCTAGTTAGTACTAAATACTCAAATTGACCAACCTGAGTCATTTGCTACTATCTTGTGGTAGTTAGCATTGAACAAAGGTTGGACATTTCATCATAAGGATAAATTTTTCTTAGTTTTCCTACCCATGCTTGGACTTTTAGGAATTTGTCAATTTTAGGGGGAGCTTCAAACCAAGATTTTTTTAAGCTTATATCATTGATCAAATTATTTTCAAAATATATTTTGCAATTTTCATTCTTTTCAAAATATTTTTTCTTTTCAAAATATTTTTTAAAATTCATTCTTTTCAAAATATTATTTTTCAAAATTCATTCTTTAAAAATTCATTCTTTTCAAAATATTATTTTTCAAAATTCATTCTTTTCAAATATTATTTTTCAAAATTCATTCTTTTCAAAATATTTTTCAAAATTCATTCTTTTCAAAATATTTTTCAAAACTCATTCTTTTTCAAAATATTTTTTCAAAATATTTTTCAAAATTCATATTATAATTTTTCAAAATGTTGTTCAAAATTTATTCTTTTCAACATATAAAATTTCAAATGTTTTAATTTTCAAAATAGCTTTCAAATTTTATTCTTTTCAACATATAAGTTTCAGATATTTTCAAAATATTTTTTGACTTAGTAAATTTTTTCAAAATATTATTCAAACTTAGTATTATGTTTAAATTCTTTGATAATTCTATTCAAAATTTACTTAGTTAATATTTTCATATTTTAATCATTTATATTTAGAAAATGTTATGGTTAAATCTTACTTGGTTTTTGGTTCTGCCCCTATTTTTGATGTGTGTCAACGGGGGAGAGATAGTGAATTCAGGGGGAGTTATTTAACTCAGGGGGGAGAAAAATTGCTTGTTTATTTACTTGTTGCATATTTGAACTTAACTTTGAACCTTGGTTGCCAAACATCAAAAAGGGGGAGATTGTTGGTGCAAGCCGCACCAGAATCAAACCTGAGTTTTGATGTTGTCAAAGGTTTAAGTTAAGTCTTGTTATGATCTAACAAGTTGACTGAGTGTGCAGGATGTTTACTCAACCAAGAAAGACCTAGTTAGAGGCTAGGCAGGAGAAATCTTAGCAGATCGTGGAACCCAGGTGCAAGTCTAAGGAGGTCGAGAGGACCTGAAGCTTGGCAGTATGTTCGAGAGGTCTGGAGGACCTAAGATCAAGGGAAGAGTCTTGGCGAGCCGATCAAAGCTAAGTGAAAAGTCCAAACTAGATCTGGAGGATCTAAGTTTGGCGGATAGGTTGAGGTAAACAACTGGAGGAGCAACAGTGAGGTCGGGTTCCCGAAGGGAACAACCTTAGGTCGCTGATCCAACTGAAGAAACCGGGAAGGTTTCCAAGTTGAGATCAAAACAGTTATATTGTCTTTCATATTATTAATCTTGCATTATATTACTACTGTTCTAACATCTGTTTTGCAGGAAATAGTTTTTGCTTAACTTTCTGTTGAAGGACCGACTAGATCAGTCGACCGAACCTGTGGTTCGATCGACCGAACAAGATCAATACAAAGCAGCTAACATCTCAGAACAGATCAGATCAGAGTCCGATCAAAGACTGATCAGTCGACCGAATAGTAAGATCGGTCGACCGAACCTTAGTGACTTAGCACAGGACAGATGATCAGCATCGATCAGTAGCAAAGGAAATAAGCTGATCGGTCGACCGAACATAGGGATCGGTTGACCGATCCAATCACATTTATTGAGCATTAAAGGATGATCTCGGCAGAATCACGACGAACAGGGAAGGAAGCTATTCAGTCAACCGAAAGGCATGATCAGTCGATCAAATACTTAAAGACAAATTAATGCCAGAGATTCGAGCCAGCGTCAAATTCCAGCTGGAGGGGATCGAAGCTGGTTCGGTCGACCGAAAAGAAGGATCGGTCGACCGAACCTTCATACTCCTATAAATTAAGGCTCGAAGTAAGAGACAATAAGAACTTTTCTGATCGACTCTTGTGTACTTCTGCAAGCTACTCACGCGACAAGTCATCATCAACTTTGCAAGCAACTTCATACGATTACCGACTGAGCTACGATTTACTACTACTTTTGTCGGTATAAGCTTTACTTTTTGCACTGCACTTTAATTCTGTAAGATAGTAGAAGTGTTAGTCTCTTATATATCTGTACTTGTATGATTCACTTCTTTCCGAGGAGTTCGGAAAGAAGGATTATAGTGTTTTGTCCATCGGTGCGGTCAAGGACCGCTGGCCTTCGAGTAGGAGTCGAGTTAGGCTCCGAACGAAGTAAAAAACCTTGTCTCTTTTCTTATTTCCGTAGCACGACTTTGGTTTCAAAAGTTTTAAAAGAATAGTTTTTAAACGCACGATATTCACCCCCCCTTTCTATCGCTTAAATTGATCTATCAGAACTGAACTTGGCTCAGGTCGAATCAGACCCAAACTGGTTCAGGTAGACCGACTGGGTTTGGTTTAGATTGCTAAGTTGTCAAAAATATTGACATGAAAGATGATGTGGCAAAAGATCATCTTTATGATTTGGATAAGGATGAAGATAAGCTAGATGATATGTATAGAGAAAAGGCTTGATCTAGATAAGGCTTGATCCAGATACTCCTTCATCTAGATATGACTTTATCTATATATGCTTCATCTAGATATGAGACTTCATCTAAATAAGGGTTGATCCAGATAATGATCTGATTCAACTCTATAAAAGGAGATGAAGGCTCTATATTCAAGATATCGATTCTTCTACTACTCATATTCCGTGTGCTCAAAAGGAAGGCTACGAAGCGAAGCTTTGCTATTGGAGAAGCTCTAGGAAGGTTGTGTGACACTCAGGACTTTCGGATCGGCTCAGTAAAGTTTTTGTTTGTATCACTTTTACTACAATCTGTATTTACTTTATCATTCTTTTATGCTTGTACTTGATAAATTGTAAGACGGGTTTCTTCGCCTCCGGAAAGCTTTCATAAAGGAGACCACTAGTGGACTCGCGCTTGAATGCCTAGGCCTTGGACGTACTGACCCTAGGAGGTTGGGAACCAAGTAAATCCCATGAGTATTCTTTCCTTTAAGTTTTTATAATATTTCATTGTGACTAACACTTTGATAGAAAGAACGAATGAAATCTAAGCGAAAAGTGACGAGTCGATATTCACCCTCCCTCCATCGACACCACTAATCCTACAATTGATATTAGAGCAAGAGGCTCTGATTGAACTAACCACTGACGGAGTAAGCAGACGACGAATTAAGGGGGAGAAGGGTAAAAAGGTAATTTTACTTAATGTCAAATTTAAAATTACATATTATATGCTTCAAGTGTAGGGAGAGAGTGTTGGTTAGTCCTAGGAAAACGTACCGGTTCCATTGTACAAAATTTTTTTGTACAAGTGTCGAACATTTCCTTAAATAACCTATTGTGTTCTTTAGAAGTTAAATTAGGAATCGCAGACGAAACTTAACATCATTGATTCCAAATTTAACTTATCTGTTCTTAATGGTTTAGATTTGAATCGCAAGCGGAACTTAACACTATTGATTCAAATCCACCTATGTTATTAATTCCATTAAATATTAATTTTCAAAATTGGCTTTCAGGACTGCATGGCGAGGCACATGACCTTCTTGGATATGGGAGCAACCACCACCGCCTAGTCAAAGCCTTTTAAGAAAAGCTAATATTTAATTTCCTTAAATAACTCTAGGTTAACCAAAAAGAACAATCGAATCACAAATTCGAAAAAGAAGAAAACACAAACTCGAAAAATAAATTCGATAAACTAAATCTAATTGCCTCTTGTATTTAGAATTCTTACAAAGAAAATAACTAGTATGATGCGGAAGAAAATTACTAGTTATACCTTCTCTTTGTAAGCTAATGACCTCGAGATCTTCTGCCGTATTCCTCGCCTCGCCTTGGACGTCGTGTGGGCGACGATCCTCCAAGATGAACACCACCCAAAAGAGCTTCTCCTCCTTGTAATATTCGGCCACCACCACCACAATAGAAAAGAGAGCAAAGGGAGAAGAGAGGGAGAGAGGGGCCGACCACCAAGAGAGTCTCCAAGCCAAAGAATAAGAGTTGTATCTCATGAAGCCCCCTCACCCCTTCTTTTATATTACTTGCCCAAGGCAAATAAGGAAAAAATTTTTACAAAAAATAAAATCATCCAAGAGTTTTTCCTTTTTCCTTTTTATTTTTCATTTTCTTTCCTCTTGATTGAATTAATCACCAATTTTAATTTTGTAATGATTTTAATTAATTTTAATATGGCCGGCCACTTGCTTGGGCACCAAGCAAGGTGGCCGGCCACCTCATCAAGGGGAAAAAGAAAATATATTTTTTATAAAATTTTACAAGAAAACTCTTATAAAATTTTACAAGCTCTCTTTCCTAAAGTAGGAGTTAAAAAAGGAAAGTTCTAAAAATTAAAACCATCTTTTAAAATTTAAAACTTCTCTTACAAAATTTCCTTTTTTTAACATGATGATAGAAAATTTTTAATTTTAAAACTTTTCTCCCTTTTTTTCTTAAACCATGAGGATGGTTAAAAAAAGGAAAGTTTTACAACTTTTAAAACTCTCTATTAAAACATGTGGCCAAATTCAAATAAGGAAAGTTTTTAAAATTAAAATCTCTCTTTTAAAACTTATAGTTTTCTACAAAGAGAAGATTTTAAAAATTCAAAAACAACCCTCCTTGTTTGAATATTGTAGCCGGCCCCTTCATGCTTGGTCACCAAGCAAAGGGCCGACCCCTATAAAGAGGATGTGGGCGGCCCTTGCTTGGTCACCAAGCATTGGACCGACCCACTTCTTGGACACCAAGAAGAGTCTTTCATCTGGATGGACTTGAGGCTATAATGAGGCTACGACAGAGACCTAGAGGAGAAATTGGTTTTGGCCTTCCGATGAGCTTGAGTATCCCGTGCTCGCCCCGAACACACAACTCAAGTTCATCGATAATAACTCATTCCACTAGAGAGTTATTATCGCACTACCGCACCAATCCCAAATTACATTATGGGCTCCTTCTTATCATGAGTGTGTTAGTCTCCCTGTGTTTAAGATTACGAATGTCCACTAATTAAGTAAGTTACTGACTAATTAATATCTAGCTCCAAGAGTAGTACCACTCAACTTTATTGTCATGTCGGACTAAGTCCACCTGCAGGGTTTAACATGGCAATTCTTATGAGCTCCTCTTGGGGACATTCTCAACCTAGATAACTAGGACACAGATTCCTTCTATAATCAACAACACGCACTATAAGTAATATCATTTCCCAACTTATCAGGCATATTGATTTATCGAGCTAAACCTTACCCTTTGATAAGTCAAAGAAATAAATATTAAATATATGTGCTTGTTATTATATTAGGATTAAGAGCACACACTTCCATAATAACTAAGGTTTAGTTCTTTTACTAAGTCAGTACAAAAAGAATTTACCTAAATGGTCCTACTCAATACACTTAAAGTGTATCAGTGTAATTTATTAGTCAAGATAAACTAATACTTAATTACACTACGACTATTCTGATGGTTTGCTCCTTTCCATCTTAGTCGTGAGCAACTGTTTATAATTTATAGAGAACCGACAACATGAACTTCTGAGTGTGACATCACACTCCATGTTATCTACTATATAAATTAATTGAACAATTACATTTAACAAATAAATGCACATATTGACCAATGTGATTCTTTTATTTCAAAAATAAATGTTTACAAAAGCTAGCCTTGTAGTATACACTCCAACAGAGAGAATGCTATAAAAATAAATATCCTACTCGTTAGAATCGAACAACACCACCGACGGCAAAGGAGGAACCATTGCCAAGAGTTTGGAGGAGCAAGGACCACATCCAATGTTTCAAGTGCCAAGAATTCGAACATCACAAGAACCATTGCACAACAAAGAAAATTATGAAAAAGGTTAGTTGTAAAATATCCGAAAAGGGTGAATAACCATAAGAAAATTTTTAAAAATTTTTAGAAATTTTTTGGGAATTTTTCGAAAATCGTATGGTGTAGGTTACGAGGATAAATATTGGCCCGCGGGAAAGCCTGTTTAGGCTATCCCATCGAACGAGGAAAAGTTTTATTTTTATTTTTCTTTTTCTTTTCTTTTTCTTCTCCCGTCGCCAAACCCGTGCCCTAGCCTCGCGATGCCCTTTCCTCTTCTCCCCTTTCCTCTTCTTCGCCGATTCCTCTCCTTCCTTCCCCTTCCTTCTCCGATCGCTTGCCAATTTACCACTCTGCTCTGCTAATAGTCGCCCACTCACGGAGCGATCTCGACGCCACCGTCTAGTGCCGAGCAACATCATCGCCGCCTCTCCCTTCTCTCCCTGTGCCGTCTCTGCCCAGCATCGACGACGTCGCCTAATCGCCTGCGAGCTCACTACCGGCAAAGCACCTTCTTTCCATTGCCCTAGCTCCCATCTCCATCACCTGACGCAGTCTCCCCTCCTCCCTCTCCTGCTTGCGCCGATCGCTGTCTTCCTGAAATCGGCCATCTCGAGAGCCACGAGGCTTCCTCACTCTCACTGTCCCCTTCCCTCTCTTGGCAACAGACACTCAGCATTTACCAGAACCCAAGCTCCCTTTTGTACCGAGCCCTAGATCTATCCCTATGCACCATCGCCGAACCACCATCCTTATATGCCTGTGAACCACCACCGAGGAGCTAAAGGGTAATATAATCTTACCTCAGATTGGATAAACTCTATGTGGGATTGTTGATATATAGTATATGGTTTGGAGGATAGCAGCTTCACCTAACCCTAATCATGAACTTGCGGTAACAACTTCTCCGGCGGCGAATCAGTAGTTGCACATCTAAAAAATTGGGTAAGTTGTTAGAATTGTTCATGTTTAGCATAACCAATGCGAGTATGGCATGCTTAGGGATAAGCTAATCTGATTAATGGATTAAATGGGGTTAATCCTAATTTGATCACTGAATTGGATTACTTGAAGTTAGTCATTAGTTAGGATAATTAGTGATCATTTGGATTAGGGGTTTCCTTATTGGTTGGATCTTGGGGTTTATCTAAATATTGTAAATGTGATTAACCAAGCTGCACATTACGTGATTACAGGATTGTGATTCGAGACGAGCACTTCGACATAGAGGTTGATTAGCTTGATCCACATTAGAGGCGGGTACTTTCACTTATCTTTTAAGATATTGTCGTTTGATATGCATCGTAATATTTAATGAGTAGTAATATTTATGTTCATCTCTCCATTGGTATGTCATTATCTATTACCTTAGCATGCTGTATTTATTACCTGCTTTTGCATTCATGTTCCTTCGATTATTTATGTCCTTAAGGTAATGACATACCATGCCTTATTATGTTCAGGACATTGATTTATTTTACCATACCTGACCTGTGTAACTAGGACATTTTATTTGATCCATATATCTTTTGGTACACATTTTGTAGAGATAGATAAGATCAAGATATTTTCATGCTCAGTGTCATGCATCATCTCGCATGATTTCATGATGTACGATTGTTGGCTCTATTATTGTTGAGCACATCGTCAGTTACATGGATCTGCACACACAACCACTCATGAGTTAGTGATTTTTATCAGGTAGGGTGTGTTACAGCAGGTTGCTCTATCAAGGGCTCCGCTAGTCCACTCATGGGTAGTGTGATGCAACGTGGTAGCAGGACAGGGATCCCTCTTCTAGATTGTCTCAGAGAGATGAGAGCATTGAGCTCCCCCACTTATAATTTGGGGTAAGGAGGATAGGTGTACTCCGACAGCATCCTGTCCACTCGGTCACTCATCAGGAGTAGTGATGACAGAGTGCATAGTTATCACAACCCTACCCACTCGGTCTCACCATCGTGTGTGAGATGGCTGACTGGTATTAGGGGTGACCAGGACATGTTATTGGTATCATATGCATGATTGCATTTATTGCTTGTGTTTGATGCACTTTATTTGCTGCATATTTTATGGATGCATATGATTGACATGCATAAAGGGACATGTTATTTTCGGTCTGACGACCTATCCTAATAGAGGTCCTGGTGAGTATAACTTCTCCCTTATCTTAAGTTTTGCATTGTTTCATTACTTCAGAAGATTGTATGTATATTTATTACTGTTGGTTATTATTTACTATGCATGTCAACTTGGTATCCGCTGAGGAGTTGACTCACCCTGTTGATATTACCATTTTAGATTAATGCCGTCAGGAGGTTTTAGTCGATAGTCCCCCACCACTTCGCGTCGCGACGAGTTTGCACATTTTGGTTTTTGGTTTTACTTGCTATATTTAATATATATGTGATGTATGATGGTACTCGAGGATTTTCATCAAGTTTTGGTCTACTGAACTTCTTTTTCCGGTGCATTGTTTTCTCTATTGTGGTTTTAAGATTTTTGTTGTGTAGTGGAGTAGGTGGCTTTCAAATATAAATTGCGTGGTTGTGACAGCCAGAGGCTGATATATATATAAACTGCGTGGATTACTTGTTGTATTTATTTGTATTATGTTTCAACCGTGTTGGCCGAGGTATGAGTGGCCCTGAGGGCTTGTAGAAAGTTTCATATTGTCACCCGTATAGGGGAGATGTTGCCGAAATTTTTTCTGGCAGGGACTACCTGGGGCATGACAATATTTTTTTTGTATCAGAGCGTAGTTATACGATCCTTTGTTTTCGTGTTTAAGATATTTGAGTTAACCTGATACCAATTTATTTGGTATCAGAGCAAGGTATACGATACTTGTTTTTCGTTTGGGATTTTTTTGTGTTAATCTGATACTAATATTTTTGGTATCAGAGCCCAGTTTGCGAGTCAATCTGGGTAATTTTCATATTTATATGGATTCCCATCGATTTTCTCATTTCAAAATTTTGAGGTATTATTTGACCTCATCAAGGAAAGGTTATTTTAGGGACTAGATAGCGACGGGACATCTCCGAATGACAGATAGGTATGATGTTTTTATTTTATAGTTTTGGTATTGTATTAATACTTGGATAACATAGATATCCTTAATGGTCATAAAGAGATATGTAATCTATATTGGAATTAACACTTCATTGTTAGTAAGATATGGTGTAGTGTCCTCATAAATATGGTATATTTACTGGACAATAGATATAAGACCACTCTGTAGCTTATTATCACAAAGAAGCACTTATATTACGGCAAACATGAGATGAACCATACAAAGACGACCATGAAGGAAATAAAGAGGTGAATTTCGGCAATCATTGAGAGAAGGTATTAAGGTAAGATTTAAATGAAAGGATTTAAGTGATGTGAACCTAAGTGGACCATGCATTCATTTTGGTCTTTTTAGTATGGGCTTGTACCGGTACTACTCCATAAGGATAACCGGTTGGACTTCCTAAACTATCCTTTTCTTTCTGTATTTGATTCCGCCATTCATTCCTTTGTTTTCCCTATCTTTTCTTACCTCCTCTACAACACACTTACATGAGTTATGTGATTCCTCTTCTTTTGCCTAGTCCTCCTCCACCTACATCTAGGGTTGGTGATTAGTACAACCACTAAAATTCAGTGACTTCCTCCACTTAGAGTTGTGCTAGGGACCAATACTAGCACCTCAGACACTTGAAATGTCTCATTCTGACAGTCGATTGAAAACCTATCTTGGAACTAGTTTTTAAACTTGGTTAGACTCCTTTGTAGTTGACCTTTTCTTTATCTTTCCTTGATCAAACAATAATGAGCAAATGAAATGTAGCGTAGCAGACCCCTACCAAGTTAAGTCTCAACACCAATATGTAATTCACTAATTATGGTAGGCCAGAGACTGGACGAATTCATGTTATTACCAGATAGGATGCACAGCCGGCCGACGGATCCGTTTTCCGTGGTATGGTTTTACTTTATGCATTATCCGCTGCTATGCTGATAGATACTAGTAGCTCTCATTCTTTTATTTCCTGTGCCTTCATGAGGGACATAGGTGGACTACCTACTCTTAGACTGCAGCGACTGACCGTCTCCCTACTGTCCGGTGATACATTGGACATCACTCAGGAGGTCAGAGGTTGCCCGTTAGACTTTGGCAATATGATACTCATGGTTGATTTACTAGTACTGGAAATGGTCGAGTTCGATATTATCCTTGGCATGGATTGGTTGTCTGGATACCATGCCACAGTTGATTGCTAGACGAGCGTAGTCACATTCCGACCTCCGAACTAACCCTCGTGAGATTTCACTGCCATCAGGGATGATGGCATATCGATCATTTCAATGATTCTGGTTCAGAAGCTGCTATCACATGGCTGTCAGGGATTTCTTTTGTCTTTGATTAATACTGACGACAGCAGTAGTACTCAACTCTCAGATGTTCCAGTGGTCTGAGAGTATCTGGATGTATTTCCAGATGAGCTACCAGGCTTGCCTCCCAGAAGGCAAGTGGAGTTTGCTATTGAGCTGCTTTTGGGGATCGTGCCAGCATCGAAAGCTCCATATCGTATGGTGTCGAAAGAGTTGGATGAGCTAAAGGTCCAACTCCAAGAGTTATTAGACAGGGGATTTATTCGCCCTAGTGTATCTCTGTGGGGGTCTCCAATATTATTTGTCAAAAAAAAGGATGGTACTCTGAGGTTGTGCATCGATTACAAATAGCTGAATGCAGTGACCGTAAAAAATAAGTGCCCCTTACCACGAATCGAGGATTTGTTTTATCAGCTCAGAGGTACCTCAATATATTCTAAGATTGATCTGCGATCTAGATATCATCAACTGAGAGTTAAAGAATTTGATATTCAGAAGACAGGATTCCGTACCAGATACGGACATTATAAATTTTTGGTAATGCCATTTGGGCTTACCAATGCTCTAGCGGTGTTTATGGATTTGATGAACCATATCTTTCTGGATTATCTAAATCACTTCATTGTCATATTCATCGATGACATATTGATCTACTCACATTCTGAGGAGGAGCATGCACAGCATCTTCGCATAGTTTTGGAGACTCTTCGTCGACATCGTCTATACGCGAAGTTCAGCAAGTGTGCCTTTTGGCTATCCTCAGTTGGTTTTCTGGGTCACGTAGTTTCCAGCCGAGGTATTTTCATAGACCCTCAGAAGATCGAGGTTGTCACCAGCTGGGAGTAGTCAAAATCAGTTCAGAAGATCTGTAGTTTTCTGGGACTGGTTGGATATTACAGATGGTTTGTCGAGGGTTTCTCACGTATTACTATATCGCTGATATGCCTGACCATGAAAGGCATGAAGTTCACTTGGACAGAAGCATGTGAGACCAGCTTTCAGGATTTGAAGCGGAGATTAGTGTCGGCACCAGTTTTGGTTTTGCCTTCCGGAGAGGACGGATTCGTACTCTACACCAACGCTTCTCTACAGGGGTTGGGAGCTGTTCTGATGCAGCATGACAGGGTAGTCTCTATGCTTCTTGTCAGTTAAAGGAGCATGAGAAGAACTACCCAGTACATGATCTGGAGTTGGCCGCAATTATATTTGCTATGAAGATTTGGTGACATCACCTTTATGGTATTACATTTGAGATTCTCACTGACTATAAGAGTCTCAAATATCTGTTCACTCAGAAGGAACTCAATCTCCGACAGAGGAGATGGATGGAGTTCCTGAAGGATTACGATTGTACCATTAGCTACCACCCAGGGAAAGCTAATGTGGTTGCCGATTCACTTAGTCGGAAGTCCAAAGGGACTTTGGCTTGCCATCGAGCTTTAGTCACGGACTTGATTAAGAGTTTTTCCGAGTTAGGCCTTGAGGAGCAGGGACGGACATAGTAGGGTATTCTGGTTACCATGGTTGCTCAGTCATCGATCAAGACGAGGATCCGAGAGGGCTAAGCTGGTGATCAATACTTACAGTCCATTGGCAGCCAGATAGCTTCCGGGTAGCAGACAGAGTTCACCCAAGATGACACGGGTATTATATATCTTCGAGGTCAATTATGTGTACCTCCATCTCACCTGATCAGGGAGAAGCTACTTCAAGAGGCTCATCGCTCTCGATTTGCGATCCACCCATGAGGAACCCGCATGTATCGAGATTTGAGGCATTCTTATTGGTGGAACGGCATGAAGAAAGACATCGTGTAATTTGTAGCTAGATGTCTTGTCTGTTAGCAGGTGAAAGCTGAGCACCAAAGACCTGTTAGATTATTACACAGGATTCCTATTCTTGAGTGGAAATGGGAGCATATCACCATAGACTTTATGGTGGGATTGCCTAGGACACGACGAGGCCATAACGCGATTTGGGTAGTCATTGATCGATTAACCAAATCCGCGCACTTCTTAGCGATTCGGAAGACCGATTCGTTGGATTGATTGGCAGAGCTGTATTGTCGAGAGATCATCGGTTTGCATGGTGTGCCCTTGAGTATTATATCAGACACAGTTCACGTCCCGATTCTGGCAGAGTCTACAGCAGGCCTTGGGCACGCAGCTTTAATTCAGTACAGCCTTCCATCCGTAGATAGATGGGCAGTCAGAGCGGACCATCCAGACTTTAGTGGATTTGCTGAGGTCTTGTGTTTTGGATTTCGGAGGCAACTGGGAGGATCATTTACCATTAGTTGAGTTAACCTACAACAACAGTTATCATTCGGCTATCCAGATGGCACCGTTTAAAGCGTTGTATGGTAGGCCTTACCGGGCACCCACCCTCTGGGAGGAGGTTGGGGAGACCCAACTACTAGGACCGCAGAGAGCTCAACAGGAGGCAGAGTTAGTCTGCACTATTAGATGGAGGATGTCTGAGGCGTAGGACCGCTAGAAGAGTTATGCCGATCGGAGATGCAGACCCCTGGAGTTCTCTACTGGTGATCATGTATTCCTGAGAGTTTCACCCACGAAAGGAGTGAAGAGATTTAGTCTCCGAGATAAGCTAGTTCCATGATACATTGGGCCTTTTCAGATCTTGGAGAGGATTGGAGCAGTAACTTATCGTCTGGCACTACTACCGGCTCTGGCAGGCGTTCACGATATGTTCCATGTGTCTATGCTGAGGAGATACTTAGCCGACCCGGCACATGTGTTGTCAGATATACCAATTTCCATTCAGCCTGACATTACCTACGAGGAGGTTCTAGTACGGATTCTAGACTAGAAGGAGCGTCAACTGTGGAACAAAACTATCTGGCTGGTTAAAGTCGAATGGCAACATCATTTCGATAAGGAGGCTACATGGGAACTCGAAGATACGATTCAAGCTCGATACCCCCATCTTTTCACTTGAGGTATGTAAGTTAATTTCCGTTCAACATTTATACTATCTATCTGTTGTTATTATTTGCTGATGGTAGATAACGAAATTTAGGGACCAAATTTTTATTAGTAAGGGAGAATGTAAAATATTGGAAAAGGGCGAATAACTATAAGGAAATTTTCAGAAATTTTTAGAAATTTTCTGAGAATGTTTTGAAAACCGCATGGTGTAGGTTACTGGGATAAATATTGGCCCACGGGAAAGCATGTTTAGGCTATCCCATCAAACGAGGAAAAGTTTTATTTTTTCCTTTCCTTTTTCTTTTCTTTTTCTTCTCCCGTCACCGAACCCGTGCCCGTGCCCTAGCCTCGCGATGCCTTTTCCTCTTCTCCCCTTTCCTCTTCTCCTCCTCTCCTTCCTTCCCCTTCCTTCTCCGATCGCTTGCCAATCTGACACTCTCCTCTGCTAACAGCTGCCCACTCACAGAGCGATCTCAACGCCACCGTCTAGCGCCGAGCAGCGTCACCGCCGCCTCTCCCTTCTCTTCCTGTGCTGTCTCTGCCCAGCATCGATGGCGTCGCCTGATCGCTTGCGAGCTCACTACCGGCAGAGCACCATCTTTCCTCTGCCCTAACTCCCATCTCCATCACCCGACGCAGTCTCCCCTCCTCCCTCTCCTACTCGCGCCGATCGATGTCTTCCTGACACCGGCCATCCCGAGAGCCACGAGGCTTCCTCACTCTCACCGTCCCCTTCCCTCTCTTGGCCACAGACACTCAGCGTTCACCAGAACCTAAGCTCCCTTTTGTACCGAGCCCTAGATCTGTCCCTGTGCACCATCGCTGAACCACCATCCTTATATGCCTGTGAACCACCACCGAGAAGCTAAAGGGTAATATAATCTTACCTCAGATTGGATAAACTCTATGTGGGATTGTTGATATACAATATATGGTTTAGTGGACAGCAGCTTCACCTAACCCTAATCATTAACTTGCGGTAACAACTTCTCCGGAGCGAATCAGTAGCTGCACATCTAAAAAATTAGGTAAGTTGTTAGAATTGTTCATGTTTAGCATGTAATGACCCGACCCATTTGGCGGCCCATTTGATGGCCCATTTGGCGACCCTCGGGTCGTCGACCGTCGATCGTCGGTCATGCCATTACTCACTAGGATTCATCTCACTTGGTTACCAGGATTCATAAACTCTAGTACTTAAGCCTGGAGGTTTAGAGTTCGAATCCTGGGGGAGGCAAAAATCCACTGGCCAGGGGTGGAAAGTCCTAGTGAGTAACGGCACGACCGACGATCGATGACCCGAGGGTCGCCAAACGGGCTGTCAAATGGGCCGCCAAATGGGTCGGGTTGTTACAATAAAATGGCACCTTTTTATTGTAACGACCCGACCCTTTGGCCTCTTGGGCAGCCCTTGTGGCGGCCCAACTGGTTGCCCTTATGTCGTCAGCCCATTTGGCAACCTCTCATGTCGTCGACCGACGACCCTTGGCCGTGCCGTTACTCACTAGGACTTTCCACCCCTGGCAGTGGATTTTTGCCTCCCCCAGGATTCGAACTCTAAACCTCCGGGCTTAAGTATTAGAGTTTATGAATCCTATTAACCAAGTGAGATCATCTCACTTAGTTACCAGGATTTATAAACTCTAGTACTTAAGCCTGGAGGTTTAGAGTTCGAATCCTGGGGGAGGCAAAAATCCACTGGCCAGGGGTGGCTGACATGAGAGGTCGCCAAATGGGCCGGCCAAATTGGCCCATTTGGCGGCCCATTTGGTGACCTCCCATGTCGTCGACCGTCGGCTCTTATGTCGTCGGCCCATGTGGCGACCTCTAATGTCAAATCGACCCTTTGGCCGTGTTACTCACTAGGACTTCCTGGCGGTGGATTTTGCCACCCCGAGTTCGAACTCTAAACCTCAGGGCTTAAGTATTAGAGTTTATGAATCACGGTACAAAATGAGATCATCTTTGGTTGCCGGATCATAAACTCTAATACTAAGCTCGAGGTTTAGAGTTCGAATCTGGGGGAAAATGGGCCGACGACATAAGGGCCGCCAGTTGGGCCGCCACAAGGGCCGCCCAAGAGGCCAAAGGGCTGGGTCGTTACATAGCATAACCGATGCGAGTATGGCATGCTTAGGGATAAGCTAATCTGATTAGATGGATTAAATGGAGTTAATCCTAATTTGATCACTGAATTGGATTACTTGAAGTTAGTCATTAATTAGGATAATTAGTGATCGTTTGGATTAGGGTTTTCCTTATTGGTTGGATCTTGGGGTTTTGCTAAATTTTGTAAATGTGATTAACCAAGCTGCATATTACATGATTACAGGATTGTGATTCGAGACGAGCACTTCGACATAGAGGTTGATTAGCTCGATCTACATTAGAGGCGGGTACTTTGACTTATCTTTTAAGATATTGTCGTTTGATATGCATAGTAATATTTAACGAATAGTAATATTTATGTTCATTTCTGCATTGGTATGTCATTTTCTATTACCTGAGCATGCTGTATTTATTACCTGCTTTTGCATTCATGTTCCTTCGATTATTTATGTCCTTAAGGTAATGACATATCATGCCTTATTATGTTCAGGACATTGATTTATTTTACCATACCTGACCTGTGTAACTAGGACATTTTATTTGATCCATATATCTTTTGGTACACATTTTGTAGAGATGGATAGGATCAGGATATTTCCATGCTTAGTGTCATACATCATCTCGCATGAGTGCATGTTGTGCAATTGTTGGTTCCATTATTGTTGAGCACATCGCCAGTTACATGGATCTGTACACACAACCACTCATGGGTTAGTGGTTTTTATCAGGCAGGGTATGTTCCAGCAGGTTGCTCCGTCAAGGGCTCCACTGGTCCACTCATGGGTAGTGTGACACAGCGTGATAGCAGGACAGGGATCCCTCTTCTGGATTGTCCCAGGGAGATGAGAGCATTGAGCTCCCTCACTTATAATTTGGGGTAAGAAGGATAGGTGTACTCCGACAGCATCCTGTCCATTCGGTCACTCATCAGGAGTAGTGATGGGAGAGTGCACAGTTGTCACAGCCCACTCGGTCTCACCATCGTGTGTGAGATGGCTGACTGGCATCAGGGGTAACCAGGACATGTCATTGGCATCATATGCATGATTGCATTTATTGCTTGTATTTGATGTACTTTATTTGCTGCATATTGGATGGATGCATATGATTGACATGTATACAGGGACATGTTATTTTTGGTCTGATGACCTATCCTGATAGAGGTCCTGGTGAGTACAACTTCTCCCTTATCTTCAGTTTTGCATTATTTCATTATTTCAGAAAACTGTACGCATATTTATTACTTTTGGTTATTATTTACTATGCATGCTAACTTGGTATTCGCTGAGGAGTTGACTCACCCCATTGATATTACCATTTCAGGTTAATGCTGTCAGGAGGTTCCAATCACTAGTCCCCCACCACTTCGCGTTGCGACGAGTATGCACATTTTGGTTTTTGGTTTTACTTGCTATATTTAATATATATGTGATGAATGATGGTACTCGAGGATTTTCATCGAGTTTTGGTCTACTGCACTTCTTTTTTCGCTGCGTTTTTTTCTCTGTTGTGGTTTTAAGATTTTAATTCAAATCTCTGAGTAAAAAAGATAAATGTAAGTTGAATAAATCAAACTTAGTTAATAATTTAGAATTAAATAATAAATAAATTAATAATCAAGATAATCTTAGAGATATCAATTCAAAAGATAAGATAAATTCTAATCTTATAAATTAAATCTTAAAAATTCTAAATTAAAACTCAAAAATCTAGAAATCAAATCTACAAATTTTAATTCAAATGTTAATGGTAAAATTTTAAATTTAATTTATTATAATAAAATACCTTTTAATTATGAAACAATTAATAATTTAACTTTTAAAAATTCAAAATTAAATCTTAAAAATTTAGGAAATAAAAATTCAAATATTAATAATTATAATTTAATTGCAAAAAATTCGAACCTAGTCAATTATAATAGTGTATCATTTAATTATGAAACAATGAATAATAAATTTAAATTTAAATAAAAAAATTTAAGAAATAGAATATAATCTACTAATTTTTACAAATTAAACCAAAATTAAAAATAATAATAATAATAAAATAAATAAAATTTTGATAACTTTAAATCAAATGATAAACTCTAACTTAAATACAATAAACTTGAAATTAAATCTTAAGAATGTAGATATAATTATTAAAAAAATATTATTCAACAATCAAGATAAAACTAATCTAATAGTTTAACTAATGAAGGTAAAATTTTAATTAAAATAATTAAATATAATTTGATTAATTTCCATCTTACGAACACGATTAAAATTCAAAATTAATTTCCATAATTGAACAAGATAAACCAACAAATTTTAGTAAGTATATATTCAAAAGTTAAATCAAAACTAGTTATGAAACTAATTAATAAATCTAACCCAATGAAACAATTAAAATAATTAAAATAGGTCAAAGTGGGTTGATACATCCGTGAGTTCATATGAAATATATCAAATCAAAATTTTGATGCATCCTTAGAAATCAACTATAAATTGCTTGACTTGTTTGACACATGCATACTTGCCATGTACATGCATTATTAAATATTAATTTATCAAAAATGTCATGTCATTCATACTAGTATTTTATTCATGCTTAATCTAGAATGATTAAGGACTTAGGGTTGATTAATATTTGATTTATTAGACCAAGGTTTCTAATGAAAAAAGTTAAATATTCAATTTCTTTAAAAGACTTTGTCTAGAAGTGGTTGTTGTTCAAATACCCAAGAAGGTCTCGTGTCTCGCCACAATCTGGAAGTCAATTATTGAAATGGATATTTAACCAACTGACTATCAAACCTTAGTCTAACTCAAGTGTAAATCAAGTCTTAGATTCTAACATAAATTTTAAATCAGATAAAACTGACAAAACATCTCACAAAACTCATAAAGATACCCTGATTGATTGTACTGAGACACTTAAAATGGGTGAGATGATAAGAACTATTAAATTGAAAATACTTTGAAAAAGTTTTCAAAATTCATTGATATTTTTCTAAAAATTATTTTCAAAATAGTGATTTAACATAATAATGGTTTAATGAATTTCATGCTTGATTGGGTGTACTTATATATAAATTTTTAAAAATCTTTATAGTTGAAAAATATTGATTGTTGTCAAGTACTTAGGAATCCACATCCCAAGATTAACACTAGAATCCAATCCCATAGACACTTAGGTAGATTTTCTCATAGTTAACAAGGATAACCAAGGTGTGTTAGGTTAAGGGGGAGGTGCTTTTTCAGAAAAATGCTTTAAAATTTTTTTTGGGATTTTTTAAAAAAAATTTTGAATTCTTTTGAAAACTTTTTGAATAATCTAAATATGTTTTCCTTTTGAAAAAATATTTGAAAAATCACACTTGAAAATATTTTGAAATCTTATTTTGAAAATTTATGTTTTGAAAAATATATTTTAACTGATCTTTTGATTTGGATCAACCCCTAGACATATAAGCAGTCTTCCTTGTGGTTAACAAGGAATTCTAAGGATATGTCAAGATAAGGAAAGACCTTATAAAAAGATCGATATAAGTTTAAAAATTCTTTCAAAATTCATTTGCAAATCTTTGAAAACTCATTTGAAAATTCATTTTGAATTTTTTTAACAAATATTTTTGAAAACTTAATTTGAAAGCTCTTTGAACTTCTTTTTGGAAAACTCTTTGAAAAAGTTAGTTTGAAAACACTTTTGAAAACTTCTGAAAATACTTTCTTTAAACAATTTTAGAAAATATAGTTGTTCTTTTAATTTGGATCAATTTCTAAGACTCATAGGATGTATTCCTTGTGGTTAACAAGGTCCTAAGAAAGTGTCAGATTGACGGGGAGTCCTGATTGAAAGATCAAACATAGTTTTCAAAATTCTTTCAAAGTTAATTTTTAAAATTCTTTAAAACTACGTTTGAAAACTTTTTAAAAATTATTGTATTTTTAACTACACTTTCAAAAGTGATATTTTCAAAATAATGTTTGAAAACAAATGCTTTAATAAAGACTTCTCAAGTGTTTTTCAAAATTGTTAGTGCAAAACCAAGGGAACCTTAGGTAGTCTTTTTGATGTGTGTCAAAGGGGGAGAGTGACCATAAGCTAAAATATTTTGACTCCCAACTTAAGAAAATTGCCAAATATCAAAAAGGGAGAGATTGTTGGTGCAATCAACTTTCAAGGTTTTGATGTTTGACAATATACCTAAGTCTTATCAGTTTGACCAAAGGTTAATCCAAACAGGACTTGATGTTTGGAAAAGACTAGCAAGAAAAAGTCCTAACTTAGTTAGGCAAGGAAAAATCCTATGGGGAGGTAACCCTTGGTGGTAGAAGTCCTGGTGAGTGAAGCTAGGCAATAAAAATCCTAGGGAGAGATAACCCTAAGTAGTGGAAGTCCTAGTGAGTGAGGCTAGGCAGTGAAAATCTCTGGGAGAGATAACCCTAGGTGGTGGAAGTCCTAGTGAGTGAAGCTAGGGAGTAGAAATATTAGGGGGAGGTAATCCTAGGTAATGGTAAAGTCTTAGATACAGTCCAAGTATGAAGCCTAATAGGTCGAGTAGACATACAGGAGTGCAACTTGATCATAAGGGATTGACCCTTAGGTGGTAGACTTGGAGGAGGACCTCTAAGCAAAAGGTAAGCCTAGTAGGTCAGGTAGACTTACAAGAGTACGACTTAATCTTAAGAGATTGACCCTTAGGTGGTAGACTTGGAGGAGGGACCTCCAAGCAAAAGGTAAGCATAGTAGATCAGGTAGACTTACAAATATAGAATAAGTTGTTTGTTTGTGTTGGTATGGTTGTTTTGCAAGAACCTGGAGCTAGAAGCAAAATAGAGAATAGACAAATACAAATGGGTAAACTGAACTTGACTCAGGTTGAACCGAACCCAAATCGGTTTAGGTAGATCGACTGGGTTCGGTTTAGAATGTTGAGTTGTCAAAAATATTGACATGGAAGATGATGTGAAAAAAGATCATCTTTATGATTTGGATCAGGATGAAGATAAACTAGATGATATGGATAAAGATAAGGCTTGATTCAGATATTTCTTCATCTAGATATGACTTTATCTAGATATGCTTCATCCAGATCTGAGACTTCATCCAGATAAGAGTTGATCTATATAAAGATCTGATCCAACTCTATAAAAGGAGATGAAGGCCCTATGTTCAAGATATCGATTATTCTACTACTCATATTCCGTGTGCTCAAAAGGAAGGCTACGAAGTGAAGATTTGATACCAGGGAAGCTATAGGAAGGGTGTACGACGCTCAGGACTTCCAGATTGGCTCAACAAAGCTTTTGTTTGTATTTCTTTTACTACAAGCTGTATTTACTTTATCATTCTTTTATGCTTGTACTTGATAAATTGTAAGACAGGTTTCTCCGCCTCTGGAAAGCTTCTGGAAAGGAGACCACTAGTGGACCCACACTTGAGTGTGTAGGCCTTAGACATACTAACCTTGGGGTTTTGAGAACCAAGTAAATCCCATGAGTATTATTTCCTTTCAGTTTTTATTATATTCCGCTACAACTAACACTTTTATAGAAAGAATGAACTAAATCAAAGTGAAAAGCGACGAGTCGATATTCAATCCCCCCCCTCTATCGACGCCACCGATCCTACAGATTGGCCTAAATTCACAAGATCACATAATGGTTATGTGCCTAACGGTTGTGAAGACCAATTGACTAGTAATAACACCAGTCAACTAGTAGAAAGTCATTGGCAAAATTTCAAATTCTGTGGAGTATCGTTGGCTGTGTCTAACGGCTACACCAGTCGACTAATACATAGACCAGTCGACTAGTGTAGGAAATGGTTAATTCGACATCAACTCTTTTCTCTCTATTTAAAGAAGCTTTAAGAGATGAAGGAAGTCACTAATTCTTGCTAGAATACTCCTAAGTCATTCCCTCAAGCTCCAAGCCAATTCTCTTCCTTCTAATCTAAGTCTCCATCTTGTAAAGAGGAAGAGAGATTTGTGAGAGGTTTCACTCCATTGAGAAGGAGTAAGCTTTAGCCGGAGATTGTCGGGGACTAATCCACCGATGGATTGAGGGATCGTCCATCTCATGGACAAGTTATAGAGTAGGAGAAAGCAATCTCTTAATCACGTTAAATAATGTGTTAGAGTTTGTGTTCATTCTTTGTTGTTCTTATTAGTTTAGTTTCAATTCCACTTGTGAAATTAACATTGTAGAAAGAAGATTGATTTGAGGTGACAAAGCTCTTCAACTCCCCTTCTAACTGGCTACCAATCCTTAACAAACTCATCCCCTCTTTGGATGGCATGTCAAAGGAGCAATAAAATTGGTGACCAAGCTCAGGAGATGTATTGACCTTTAAAGAAGAGGGGCCCGGAGTAAGGTCAATGGGGTGGGGCGGGCACATGGAGGAGGATGGTGCGGTGGTCATCCTAGTCGACCTCGAAGGAAGTGGCTTCTCTGACGTAGGCAGGGCAAGGTCGATAGGGGTTTTTCCCCAAACACAGGAAGCATGAGCCCTGGTTGTCCTCTCAACCCCAGCTGGTTCATTATGAGTGAGGGTAACCAATCGACATCTTTTCCACCAGAACTTAAGAGACATATCTGAGTCAGGAGACAGAGACAATGCTCATGGCACTAGAGGGTGATTGGGCAATGAACTTTCTTGCTCAGCCAAGATTTCTTGGCTTAGACAATTCAGCATGGCTTCATCCATCCAAGTGGTTTTTGATGTTAAAGCCTTAGAAAAAGTCTCCATTGTGAAAAAGAAAAAGAATATCTCAGTTAGATGCGAGGTAGAAAGAAACTTGAAGCTCCTTACTAAAGGAGAATTGCAGTCCTGTCTAGACGGGGCTCAGTCCGAAGATATAGAGAATCCCCTCCTGGAGTATTCCAGGAATGTCAAACTTTAGGCTCACTAGGCGCTCTGAAGCTTCACCGAATGTCAAAGTCATGTGGAAGTCACCCATCTCTGGCATAGGAGGGAGAGATATCTACCACGTAGTTGGCTAGAACACTAGTGTGGGGAGTTGAATAAAAAAATATTTGTTCCTTCAGTCAATGCTCTGATAAGGTATTTTATCAAAAAAGGTATCCTGTTGACGGGCTTAGAAGTGAAAAACGCCTTTGGTTACTTGTTTTGGGTAGTAGAAGTAATAGAACACCCGATGAGTCAAAGGGATTTCGAGTAAGGGAAATAAGATGGAAACTCCACACAGAAGACAAATGGAATTGGGAACTAATTATTGAAGAGAGATGTAAAAATACTAGCTCACTTCGGTGAAAATGGTTGGAAGGGGATAGCAAAACCCTGCTAGGATTTTTTCCTTAAAGAAGGTTACATAATCGATAGGGGAAAAAATGAGGACAATCCGGCATGATCATGTGCATAAAAACAGGAACTTTATAAGTGAAACACAGATGGTCCAAGTCCATCCCATTAAAATCTGAAGTAATCAAAGTATATCATAGACCAAGAACCTTCATGATGGTATTCAAGAGGTAGGGCCGAAGAAGAGAAAAGAACAAGGGTTCAAAGGGTTTGTAGAATAGATAAGGGAAGGGTATGTAGAAACTTATAGAGAACAAAGAAGTCGTTAGTGCCAAAAATGGAAGATAAAGGGGAAGAGGAAGGGACTAGGTCTTTTGAAAGAGAGACCTTGCATGCTTCTTCGAAATGGACCGTTGGATTAGGTAGGTGAAAAGGCGGGACAATTATTACGATCGTCGGATCAGGAGAGAGAGAGAGAGACACGATTCCCCATACATAAAGTTTTTGTTGGTGCGGGAAGCATCCGACGATCGAACCTAAGTTTTGATAATGGCAAAGGATTCAAAGTTAAGGTGCTTTGTTATCTGACAGTTTTTGCTGAGTGTTTCAGGAAAGTCCTAACTGCGGTTAGGCAAGGTAAAACCCTAGGGGGTGGTAAACCTAGGTCATAGGGGGTGGTAACCCTATGCGGAAAGTCTTGGCAGGTCGATGGCTTCAGGCGAAAGTCCTAGGGGGTGGTAACCCTAGGTGGAAAGCCCTGGTGTCGCGAACCAGGTGAAAGTCTGAACTGGCCGGTGAAGCGGATGATCAGCAGAAAGTCCGGAAGCATCGAGTGCCGAGCAAAAGTCCAGTCGATCTGGAGGATCGTACTGGCAACAGGTAAAGGACGCGTTCCCCGTAGAGGGAACAGTAGGCGTCGGGTCGACCTAGGGTTTTCGGTAGGAAACCTGAAGTCAGACTCGGACAGTCAAGAGACTATTAAATATTTCAATAGTTATATCATTGTTTTGTGCTAACTTTGTGCTGCAGGGTATTTTTGGGATTAACATATCTTGCAGGGACCAAAGTACAAAAAAGACCTCGGATGAACAGTGCTGAGGCGCCTCCAGGAAAAGGCCAGCGCAGAAGACTGGAGGCGCCTTGAATGGAGTTCAAGGCGCCTTGGACCGGAGGTTGAAGGCGCCTTGGATAGGCTGAAGGCGCCTTGAACCAGATAGAGTTTGACCAGGTCCGTGCTGATCCACGCGGGTGACTCGGCTCGTTCAAGGCGCCTTGGTGAACAGTATAAGGCGCATTGAACCCCCTTTATAAGGGGTCTCGACCAGCAGCTTCAAACAACAACTTTCAAGTGATCTTACTGCTACAAGCTGCTCACGAGACGATTCCGAAGTGCTGTTGCGAGACATCGACAGATTACGATATTGTCGTCGGTATAACTGTATTCTTTTAATACTTAACCGTAATACTTGTACTCTTGTCGAGCTTATAGTTGTTGCCCACGGAAGCGATCAAGGATCGCGGGCCTTGAGTAGGAGTCGTCACAGGCTCGAGCAGTAAAAATCCTTGTCTCTCGTGTCATTTTATTCCGCGCATTAACTCTTACGTTTCTGATTCGATAATTGAACGATTATAGCCACGGCTATTCACCCTCTAGCGTCTCGATCCAACAATTGGTATCGAAGCGGGGTCGTTTTGAATTGGTGCAACCACCTTTCAAAACAAATTTTCCGTGGTTTTCGAATTAGAATTTAGCCTTATAGCTATATTCTAATTTTTGTTTCCCTCGAATCGACTTTTGCTCGAAGTAGGTGCAACACCACTCGAGTTCGTTTTTATTATTCTTTATTCCAACACTACTAATCCAAGACTTAGTCTTGGAACATATTCTGTTGTTTTCTTTTGTTACATATTATAAATGGCCCAACAAGAGGGTTTCAGCACTGTACGTCCCTCGCTATTCTCCGGAGAGGATTTTGGCTACTGGAAGGGAAGAATGGAAACGTATCTAAAAATACAATTCGAAACGTGGATGATCATAAAGATGGGACTGAAACTGCCAATCGATGACGACGGCAAAACTACACCCTGCGAGAAGTGGGACGCTTCTCTAATAAAAAAGGTGGAAGCCGACGCCAAAGCTACATGCACCCTCCAGTGTGGTCTTACCAAGGAAGAACTCAACAGAGTTGGCCCGTTCTCCTCTGCAAAGGAGCTATGGGAAAAGCTCATCGAACTCCATGAAGGCACTGACGACACCAAGGTAAGTAAAAGAGATCTTTTGCTTAATAAATTATATAATCTAAAAATGCAGGAAGGCGAAACGGCGAGTTCTCTTCACGCGAGAATACAAGACATCCTTAACTCTCTTCACGGAATTGGCCAAAAGATAGAAAATCGGGACGTAATAAGGTATGCCCTAAACTCGTTTCCAAGGAATACATTGTGGGCATCAATAGTAGATGCCTACAAAATTTCCAAGGATTTATCTTCTTTAAAACTAGATGAACTTTTTAGTGAATTTGAACTTCATGAGCAGACTAATGCACAGCCAACCGAGAAAGGTATTGCGTTGGTTGCAGGTACAAGACCACGACGGAGAACCGAACCAGCATCGGAAGCTGAACCAGATTCTGACGATGAAGAAGGTGACATTACAACCGAGCTGGTAAACCTCGTGAAGAAGCTCTACAAGACGAAAGGATTCGACAAAAGAGATCTAAAGAAGGCAGTAAAATCAAAGGAAGGCCCACAAAATACAAAGATGAAGTTTGAAGTTACATGCTACGGGTGTAACCAAAAAGGGCACATCAAAACCAACTGCCCTAACCTGAAGGAGGTCAAAAAGCAAAGAAGGAAAAAGGTCCTTAAGGCAACATGGGACGAATCTTCATCGGAGGACGACGACGACGAGCTCGAACAAACGATTAATGGCCCGGACCAAGTCGTTGAATATGGATGCGAGAGCGAGTCTGAGGCAGAGTCCGAGCAAAGCCACGGATCCGTATCCGTTTCCGAAGGACCAGACCCCGCTGTAAGTATCTCCCGGTTGAACATTTTAGTTAGCTATTTATTGCGCAAATTAGCTAAGTCAAAGTTAAGTCACTTCTAAAGGAAGTAAGTGTCCTTAAAGAAGTGGCTGACACCAAACCCTCACCTGACCAGAGTCAGACTGAATTTCCAACTCAAGTTCAAAAACTTGAGGAAGAAAATTCAACTCTAACAAATCAGGTTAAATATTTAGAAAATACCTTAGAACGGTTTACTTTGGGCTCCAAGAATTTGGACTTGATTCTTGGGACACAAAGAGCCGTCTACAACAGAACTGGGCTGGGATACAAAAGTAAATATAGATCTTATTTATTATTAATAAACAAACAAAGTATTAAATCAGTCCAAGCATGGGTCTCCAAGTCTAACTTGGTCAATCAAGTTGGACTTGGCCAATACTGGGTTCCGAAGGATCAAATATACTACCTCGATAGACCATATCGAGGCCATGATCCAGGGGGAGCAAAAAGAAAAATAATCCTAAAAATTTAAAATTCTAAATTCAAAATTAAAATTAAAATTCAAAATTCAAAATTGAAATTAAAATTAAATTCAAAATTCAAAATTAAATTCAAAATTCAAAATTAAAATTAAAATTCAAAATTCGAAATTGAAATTAAAATTACAATTCAAAATTCGAAATTGAAATTAAAATTAACTTCAAAATTTAAAATTAAATTCAAGACTTGAAATTAAAACTCAAAATAAAGATGGAGGATCCAGACTCGCTGGCACCCCCAACTAAACTACCCGACCTAATCTACCCGAAGTGGGTAAAACAAGAGTAGATTACTCGGCAGGGTAATTAAGGTTAGATTAAAAGGCAAGGATTAACTTGACCCACAGTACTAGTGAAGTTTTTGGATGATAGTACGTTAGGGAAACTTGGGCATCGCATGTCTAGGAAGATATAGCTTCGACCTGACCGAAGCTACCCTTAAATGGATCCTAACTAGTTAGACCAAGGTTTAGTACTAAGCTCAATGGGTAGGACTATTTGGAAAACCTCGAAGGTATGATTACTTTAATGAGTTCCTTGTAACTCACCATAGCCCAGAAGTTTATCCAAAGAATGCTTACTTGTTGAACCCAAAGCTAAACCTGAATCTAACACAAAGTTAACCCAAACCTTAAAATTGAATTATAATTCATCTCACAACAATTATAGTATTACCTGATTGAAAATTTAGGTCGGGTGAGATGATTAAGAAATTTTAAAAAACTTAAATTTCAAAATTATCTTAAAAAAAAAACTTAAATTTCAAAATTATTTTAAAAAACTTAAATTTCAAAATTATTTTAAAAACTAAATTTCAAAATTATTTTAAAAAACTTAAATTTCAAAATTATTTTAAAAACTTAAATTTCAAAATTATTTTAAAAACTTAAATTTCAAAATTAATTTAAAAACTAAATTTCAAAATTATCTTAAAAAACATAAATTTCAAAATTATTTTAAAAACTTAAATTTCAAAATTATTTTAAAAACTTAAATTTCAAAATTATTTTCAAAACTAAATTTCAAAATTATTTTAAAAAACTTAAATTTCAAAATTATTTTAAAACTTAAATTTCAAAATTTTTCAAAATTATTTAAAAACTAAATTTCAAAATTATTTTAAACTAAATTTCAAAATTATTTTAAAACTTAAATTTCAAAATTATTTTAAAAACTTAAATTTCAAAATTATTTTAAAACTTAAATTTCAAAATTATTTTAAAAACTTAAATTTTAAAATTATTTTAAAATTTTAAATTTCAAAATTATTTTAAAAAAAACTTAAATTTCAAAATTATTTTAAAAACTTAAATTTCAAAATTATTTTAAAAACTTAAATTTCAAAATTATTTTAAACTAAAAAAAAAAATTCAATTTTAAAACTAAATTTCAAAATTATTTTAAAACTAAATTTCAAAATTATTTTAAAACTTAAATTTCAAAATTATTTTAAAACTTAAATTTCAAAATTATTTTAAAACTAAATTTCAAAATTATTTTAAAACTAAATTTCAAAATTATTTTAAAACTAAATTTCAAAATTATTTTAAAAAAACTAAATTTCAAAATTATTTTAAAACTAAATTTCAAAATTATTTTAAAACTAAATTTCAAAATTATTTTAAAAATTAAATTTCAAAATTATTTTAAAACTAAATTTCAAAATTATTTTAAAACTCAATTTCAAAATGATTTTAAAACTTCAATTTCAAAATTATTTTAAAAACTTCAATTTCAAAATTATTTTAAAAACCTAAATTTCAAAATTATTTTAAAAAAACTTCAATTTCAAAATTATTTTAAAAACTTAAATTTCAAAATTATTTTAACTTAAATTTCAAAATTATTTTAAAAAACTTCAATTTCAAAATTATTTTAAACTTCAATTTCAAAATTATTTTAAAACTAAATGTCAAAAATCTTTCAAAATTTATCTCTAACAAGTTTACTTCAATTTAACTTTCGTGAAATCCATTAAAACAATTCAACCACGTCCTATGTAGGAATTGGATCAATGGATGTTGGATAGTGGCTGCTCCAGACACATGACTGGAGATAAATTGAAGTTTACTAAACTCACGTACAAGAACTTAGGATCAGTTGCATTCGGTAACGAAGGTCAACTTAAGGTAATCGGAAGAGGTAATATCGAACTCAACTCCGATTTTATTATTCGAAAAGTCCTTTTAGTTGAAAATTTCAAGTTTAATTTACTAAGTATAAGCCAATTGTGTGATAGCGGATACTTAGTAACTTTTGACAAAACCAAGTGTTTAGTTAAAAACATTGAAAATCCTGAAATCTTACTTAAAGGACTTAGGATAAATAATATGTATTCAATTAATCTACCGACATCCTCAACAAAGTGTTTTCTAACACAAGAAGAGGAAACTGATTTGTGGCACAGAAGATTGTGTCACACTCACACTAGACTCATTTCAAAAATGAGTCATAATAGTCTAGTTAGAGGTTTGCCCAAATTAAAATTTATTGAAAACTCAATCTGTAATGCTTGTCAACAAGGAAAACAAATCAAGTCAACCCATAAGTCAACCAATCTAGAAAGAACTAACACTTTACTTGAGCTCCTTCACCTTGACCTATTTGATTCACATGGAGCCAAGTCACTAAACAAAAACCAGTATTGTTTAGTGATAATTGATGACTACTCTAAGTTCACATGGGTAAAATTTCTAAAAACAAAAGATGAAACCTATGAAATATTCAGTAATTTTTGCAAATTAGTAGAAAATGAAAAAGACACTAAAATTAAACGAATAAGAAGTGATCATGGGGGAGAATTTGAAAATCATAGGTTCACCCAACTTTTTAAAATAAATGGATATCAACATGAATTTTCATGTCCTAGAACCCCCCAACAAAATGGTCTAGTGGAACGTAAAAATAGAACACTACAAGAAGCCGCTAGAACCATGCTAAATGAATATAATTTAAATCACCAATTTTGGGCTGAAGCAATAAATACTGCAAATCATATTCAAAACAGAATCTTGATCAACAAATTTCACAAGAAAACTCCTTATGAACTATATTACCATAAAATTCCTAACTTAAATTATTTAAAAGTATTTGGATGTAAAGTTCACATTTTAAATACTAAAGATTATTTAAGAAAATTCACACCCAAATCTAACAAAGGAATATTTTTAGGATACTCCTCAAACAGTCGAGCCTATAGAGTCTACAATCAAAACACCCTAAAAGTTGAAGAAACAACTAATATAATATTTGATGAAGAAAATAATCTACCAAATATAAATGAGAATGTTGATGTTGATCCAAGAAATATAGAAGATGATGAAATTCAACCAAATCTTAATAAACCAGAGGAACCAGCCCCTGACCCACTTATAAGACCAACTAGGGTCAGTACCTCACACCCATCTGATCAAATCTTGGGTGATCCAAACCTAGGAGTGAGAACTAGATCCTCCTATAGAATCCACAGTCAGATTGCCCTAATTTCTAAAATCGAACCAAAAACAATAGAAGAAGCACTACCTGACCCGGACTGGATCATATCTATGCAGGAAGAGTTAGCCCAATTTGAGAGAAATCAAGTCTGGGAACTTGTATCTAAACCCTCAAATAAATCAATAATCGATACAAAATGGGTATTTAGAAACAAGCTAGATGATCAAGGCGAAATAATTATAAATAAGGCTAGGCTTGTAGCTAAAGGATTTAGCCAAGTTGAAGGTTTGGACTATGATGAAACCTATGCCCCAGTAGCTAGACTCGAATCCATTAGAATGTTGTTAGCCTATGCAGCAAACAAAGGATTTAAACTATACCAAATGGATGTCAAGTCAGCATTCTTAAATGGATTTATTAAGGAGGAAGTATATGTAAGCCAACCCCCAGGATTTGAGGACTTAGGATATCCTAATCATGTATTTAAGTTAAAAAAAGCCTTGTACGGACTTAAATAAGCCCCTAGGGCATGGTATGAACGATTATCAAATCACTTAACATCCAAAGGTTTCAACCAAGGTCAAATAGATCCAACTCTATTTGTAAAAACTGTAGAAAAAGACATCTTCATAGCTCAAATCTATGTTGATGATATAATTTTTGGATCAAATAACTCTAAATTTTTAAAAGAATTTATTAGATTAATGGAAAATGAATTTGAAATGAGTATGGTTGGTGAACTTAATTTTTTCTTAGGCTTACAAATAAAACAAACTAAAGATGGAATATACATCTATCAAACTAAATATGCAAAGGAATTAATTAAAAAATTCTGCATGGAAAATTCAAAAATAATAAATACTCCAATGGCAACCAACATTAACATAGACTCTGACCCTGAAGGAAAACCAGTAGATCCAAAGTACTATAGAAGTGCCATAGGAAGCTTGCTTTACCTAACTGCAAGCCGACCCGACATATTATTTGCGGTTGGTATGTGCGCAAGATACCAATCTTGTGCAAAAGAGTCACATTTAACCTATGTTAAAAGAATACTTAGGTACATTAAAGGTACTCTAAATATAGGACTCTGGTACCCTAGAACTTGCACCTTTGACCTTCTTGGCTATTCGACTCGGATTACGCCGGATGCAAGTTAGATAGAAAAGCAGTTGTCAATTTCTAGGACAATGCCTAGTAAGTTGGTCAAGTAGAAAGCAACATTGTGTTGCTTTATCTACCACTGAAGCTGAATATATAGCCTTAGGTGAATGCACATCTCAATTGCTTTGGATGATGCACACTCTTAAAGACTATCAACTGAACTATCATAACACAAAAATCTCAATTGATAATATAAGTTCCATAAATTTAACAAAAAACCCAATTCATCACTCAAGGACTAAACATATAGAAGTAAAGCACCATTTTGTAAGGCATCATGTAGCTAAGGGTGATATTATACTCAACTATGTTGAGTCAAAATCAAATCTAGCTGACATCTTCACAAAACCCTTACCTGAACTTGAGTTCAACTCACTTAGAAGACAAATAGGAATGTGTTGGGTAGAATAGACAATGTTTTTTAAATTGGTTATCATTTGCTTTTAAAATTTCTAGGAAAATACTTATTTCAAAACTCCAATTTCTTAGAATTTTCAAAAATTCTGGATTTAGCTTAGGTTTTCCCCTAGATATCATGTACCCCTAGATTAAAGCCAGAGCATCTCACAATCACCTAGGTATACCTTGCTTGTGTTTGACAAACTTAGAATGGCGTGAGGTGCATAGGGTACAGCCTGGACTCAGGAATGCTTATATTTGTGCATCAATATGAGTCTGGGCGTTAAACACATCATAAATAATAATCAAGTCAAGTCTTCCAGCTCTAGCCAACTCTAGCTGGACCAAATGGACTTAATTTGACTAACCATGTGAAAGCTACTGCCCTCTAGGCAATCAGCAAGTAGCTA
Source organism: Zingiber officinale (assembly GCF_018446385.1). Lineage (NCBI taxonomy): Eukaryota > Viridiplantae > Streptophyta > Magnoliopsida > Zingiberales > Zingiberaceae > Zingiber > Zingiber officinale. The sequence goes on along the minus strand of NC_056005.1, from coordinate 38,102,196 downwards.
AAGGTTAGACAATTGGGAAAAGTGTGTTTCAATTTTTTTAAGCATGATTGTACTTTAAGGTTCTAATCAAATTACTTTACCTGATTATTTTAAGGCTCTGATACTTAATCAAATTAAATTCAGTAATTTAATTTGACTCGTGCTTGGACTAGAAAACAAATTACTGCTACTCCCTGTGTCCTAAAACTAAATATTTTTTAATATCAAAGTTTCTTCAAAATGCATATTCAAAACTTAATTACAGTTTTTCTCAATACAAGACATTTCGAAGCTAAATATATAGCTAAGTATTTTCAAATTTGGCAATCTAAGAAGAAAAGTTATTGTTATCCCTCTTTGAAAATTTTCCTTCAGAAAAATACAAATCTACTTTCAAACTGGTTTATTTTTGATATATGGCAAAGGGGGAGAGTAGGTAAATTAAAGTTAAAGGAAAATTCAAAGTATTTAATAAAGGAGGGCTTTTATTAAGGGGGAGTCTAATATTACCAAGTTAAAAGTTTCCAGCTTAACTGTTATTGCATTTGAAGTTTATTTACTTAAGCATGGTTAACTTTATGCATATGTTGTTTTTCTTAACTTTGAATTACGTATTGCCATAATCAAAAAGGGGGAGATTGTTGGTACGGGAAGCATCCGACGATCGAACCTAAGTTTTGATAATGGCAAAGGATTCAAAGTTAAGGTGCTTTGATATCGGCGACTTTTCTTGAGTGTTTGAGAAAGTCCTAGCTGCGGTTAGGCAAGGTAAAACCCTAGGGGTGGTAACCCTAGGTCATAGGGGTGGTAACCCTATGGAAAAGTCTTGGCGGATGGCTTCAGGCAAAATTCCTAGGGGTGGTAACCTAGGTGGAAAGCCACAGTGTGAACGGTGAAAGTGATGTTCGTGAGAAAGTCAGGAAGCATCGAGTGAGCAAAGTCCAACGATCCGGAGGATCGTGGCAATAAATCTCCGAGTAGAGTAGGTGAGGACGTTCCCGTAGAAGAAGGCGTCAGTCGACCTAGGGTTCCGGTAGGAAACACGAAGTCGAATGGTCTTAAATATTTCAATAGTTATATCATTGTTTTGTGCTAACTTTGCAGGTATTTTGGGATTAACATATCTTGCAGGGACAGTACAAAAAGACCTCGGATGAGCAGTGTCTGAGGCGCCTCCATGGAGCTTGGAGGTGCCTCGGGTGCCTTGGAAAAGGCAGCAGATTGGAGGCGCCTTGAATGGAGTTCAAGGCGCCTTGGACCGAGGTTGAGGCGCCTTGGATAGGCGCCTTGAACCAGATAGAGTTCGACGGTCCGTCTTGATCCACGGGTGACTCGGCGTTGGCGCCTTGGTGAACAGTATAAGGCGCCTTGAACCCCCTTTATAAGGGGTCTCGACCAGCAGCTTCAAACAACAACTTTCAAGTGATCTTACTGCTACAAGCTGCTCACGAGACGATTCCGAAGTGCTGTTGCGAGACATCGACGACCCGGATGTAACGACCCAATTTTCCTTATTTCGAGTTCCAAATGTCCATAAAAATATTTGGAAATACTTTTAAAATATTCTAGAGATTTTTAGGAATTTTTAGAGTATTTTTATGTAATTTTTGGAGGTCGTTTAGTAGGGTTACAAAAAGAAAGAAGTTTTGATAAAAAACGTTGAAGGTGAGATTCGAACCCACGACCTCGTGTCGGACTGACCCAAGCAAAACTGGCCCAACCAGCTGAGCTACGCTCATTTTGTTAATCATATATGGAACGATATATATTTAAGTAATAGTTAGGAACAGTAAAATAATAGGAAATAAAATGGTTGCAGCTGGGATTCGATCCCTCGAGTTGGGCTTTAAGCAGAACGCAGCCCACCAACAAGCCAGCCGCAGGTTTGTTAATAAAACCCGAATCAAGTTGTATTTAAGCAATAGTTAGTTAACAGAATATTAAAGTTATAAGAAGAGAACTTAGGTTTTTCCCTGTGACAAAAATCTTCTCTTCTCCTCTTCTCACGCGACGGCGCATCTCTCCACGGGGGAAACCGCAGCGAGCAAAGCTAGGGCATTGCGGTGGCCGGCGAGCACTCTTCTCCGAGAGGTCATCACACCACCGAGCTCCTCTCGTCAAGAAGAGGCGCGAGCACAAGAAGAAGCCGAGTATTTCAAGCCTCCGAGCCCTAGATCTTCTTCCTCTCCTTCGGTTGTAAGTCCAAGCAAATCCCGGTGAGTTGCTTCTCACCTGCAGTAGGAGTTGTTCCAAGGCTTATTCCTTGTTCCTCTTCTTGATCCCCAAGCTTGCATGAGTTTCCTTGTCTTCTCTATTTTCGGGTCATATTGTACAGCTGGTTGGTTGTGCTTGCTGCCGTGGATCACATAAAGGAGATAGAAGGGGTTTAGTTGGAATAGCTTAATAGTATTGTACAGAGATTTTAATCTAGTTTCCCTTTCATGTGTACAAGCTCTTAGTTGTCTCTTCCAAAAGTTGATTCATGAACCATATGGTGAATGACAGTATAGCTTCCTTTCATGTTTGCATGTTTCGGCTTTAAACTTTCCTAATAGTTATGATTACGGATTTATGCTATAGGTGTTGGACTTTAATCTAGTTCTCTACCATGTGTGCTAGTTTCTGGACTGAATTCAAAGTTCTGTAGTAGCAAGCTTAAGAAGGTCTGATTGCTCCTTAGTGTCCTGTCGTAGCATACCTAAAGAGGATCGATTGTTAAGACAGTAGTTGTTTCCGGTTGTGTATTTATCTTCGTGTGATGACTGTTGGGGTGTGATCGATTTTTAGTGAAGGTTGGAATTTAGTGCACAGATATAGGTGTGCAGAAATTTACTGTGAACAAGTTTAGATGTGCATGAACAAATTGTACATTGAGCAGTACTTATCCTTTTAGAATTTGTTCCATGTCAAGTTTAGCTCATACTAAATTTACAGAGCTCTCTATTTCAGAATTTGTTAATTCTCATTTAGCTCATAGTTGTAGTACTTATAGTCAGCCTGTACAGTTTCTCCTTCTTTCCTGTTACCATGTAGTTTTAAACCTTTTTGTTGCCATGTATAAGAATGGGGGTCTTTAATGAATTATGCAGTAAAATGGTTTGTGTCTAGTAGACCTTTAGATATTTTATGGGTTGTTGTAAGTAAAGCAAAGTTAGTTTCTTTTATAGAATTCCAGCAAAGTTTTTAATAGTTTTGTGCCATTAATGGGCACGAACAGCCCTATGTTTTAGCATTTTCTGTTTAGACCTTTTTGTGCTAGTTAGAGGGCACGAACAGCCTTTAATCTAAGTACGTGGTATTAGTTTTCTTTGCTATTTAACAAACATGATCAGTCCTGTTTAATGGCATTGTAGATTTAGCCTCTTTGTTATTCAGTAAGCATGATATTTTGTTGAATATGTATAGATTTCATTAAGTACTAGTGTGCAGATTTTTACTAGTCATGAATGCAGATTTCTATTAAGCTTGAATGCAGATTTTTATAAGTAAAGTATGCAGATTTTGATAAACTCAGTATGCAGATTTTTATTAAGCTTTACATGCAGATTTATGTTAAGCTTTGAATACCGATTTTCAGTACGTGGAGTGTGTTCTAGTGCACCCCAAGTGCTTGATAAAATGCTTAGCTCAATATAATGCTACAGTAGGCATTTTAATAGCTCAGTAAATGCAGTAGAAGCATTTAAAGTAACTTATTTAGTCTTGCTTCAGCTTATATGGGACTACGGTCCAATGAGTGGGCTCCCACAGTCGCCTCTAGGTTCAGATAACCTAGTTCTAGGTTCAGATAACCTAGTAAAAGCAAGATAAGAAAATTAGCTATGAAATCAGTATTTTATTTTCAGCAATGGCACTGTACTGGATTAGATATCCATTGGGTTGGGCTCCCACAGTCGTCCCTAGGTTTAGATAACCTAGTAAACCCTACTAGACTCGGAACTTGCAATCCCGGGTTTAGTTAGGGATGCGCGCACATCATGATTATTATTTTGATCTATTATGTAAATAGTTTTCAAAACTTCACAAATTAATTATGTGAATACAAGTTAGACTCAGTTTAGCATTAATTAGATCAGCTAATGTATCAGTTCAGTTTCCTATTGATATACATGATAGTTCTATGATTAGCTATACATGTTTAGTATTTCAGTTAGCATGATTTCTTTGCTATTTATGAGCATGATTAGCTATACATGTTTAGTATTTCAGTTAGTTAGTTTCTTTGCTATTTATGAGCATGATTAGCTATACATGTTTAGTATTTCAGTTAGCATGATTCCTTTGCTATTTATGAGCATGAGTAGTTTCACATGTTAGCATTCAGTTTTAGCATGTTTTTATTTATATTCATGCATATCGAGTTTTTGTGAGTAGGATAGCGCTCACTAAGCTTTTAGCTTATAGATACTATTTTCCTCCTACTGCAGATAAAGGAAAAGCTAAAGTATGAAAGGAAGGCGACAAGGAGATGCTGTGACGGTGTGTGATGCCAGGACTATGGAGAGATCATGAGTTTGCTAAGGAAACTGTCAAGACTCCTTTTGAGTTTTCTTTCAGTTATTAAGTTGATAGAGATTGTATTAGTTGTTTCCTTTGTCTATGTTGATTAATTGAGTCTATTCCGCATTGTTAGTTGAGTTATTTCCTATTGTTGGAGCTATATAGTTTCCTATTGCTAGAATAGTTTCTTTTTAGTGTCGTGTTATTATTTCTGCGTGGTTGTGAAAAATATGTTCCAGCCGCCTGTGGCTGTGTATATAGTGTTTGTATCCCAGTTTGGGGTCACCGGTACAGGGGAGACTCTGCCGAAATTTTTCGGTAGGGATTTCTCGAAGTTAAGTAGCGTACCTGTTAAGTAGAGTTAGTAGTCAAGTAACGGTCACCTTTAGAGAGTAGTAGTAGTGTAGAAAGGTGGGTCGTTACAAGGGATTCACACACATCAGCATTAGTCTTGCTGTCTTCCAAGTAAGAATACCTCTTCTCTTATCTATGTTTTCTGCTTTCATGTTTATAGATAACTAAAGCATGTTAATATTTGATAGCATTTGACATGATAGTAGTAGTTACCTATAACATGATAGTATTAGTTATGCATGTTCTCTACCCATTTAGAAAATGGTATGAGGGGCACCAGCGAGCCCAGGCGTAGTTCCTCCCGGACCTTCTGACATTAGTGGCTCATAGTAGTAGAACAATGAACATGAGATAGCCACCTTAAAGGCTAATCAATCAGAATACTCCCACCGTCACCTCGGAACCAAACATAGCAATCCAGTGGTTATAGAGTTCCACTCCGACCTCTGACACAGATGGTACTAGTAGCCCAGTGAAAAAGAGAAACCTATCGATCCAGTAGAATCAAGCCCGAGAACTTCCCAGGCACCAGTGAACCATGGGATGCTCAGGCGTGGTTCAAAACACTGGAGAGGACGATGGAGCTTCAGGCGCGAGCAGGAGGTGAAGTATGCCTCCTGTGCGTATGGTGGGAGAGAATCGGAGCAGGTGAGCTAGATGACATGGGCGGACTTGAGGAGAATTCTTGAGGAGTTCTTCCATACGAGTCACGAATCGCCACTATGACGAGTTCACGAAATTTCGTCGGGGCAACCTATCGGTTGAAGCCGTGAAGAAATTCAACAGTTGGCTCGTCATGCCCGTAACTAGTCGACAGGAGAAAGAACGAGTCGGTTGATGCTCAAAAGCCGAGGCGGAAATAGCTATGAATGTGGTGGTGGCATTCATAGGCCACAAACCACGGAGGAACTAGTGAGTAGTGCTCGATCACCGAGCACTACGAGCAACATCAAAAATGCAAGCCTTCTCGAGTCCAGGACAAGGAGGCTCGGTGCCCGGCACAGGGGCCCACGCTCTAACGGAAAGGAACTCCAGAACAAGCGCAAATCAGGAGTTACCCAAAAGGACCAGCTAGCAAACAACCCGGCTATCCCAAGTGTGCCTGTGGGAAATTCCATCCGGAGTTCAAGGTACGAGATGCTGAATGGAGAAGGGCATATGACCAGCAATGCCCGAACAAGACCGATTTTTGGCACCACACCGATTCAAGACGGAGGTCACGGCTCGATCGCAACTTTAGATGGTCCACATCGCCGGACTAAAACCCGGGCTACCACAAGCAGAGAGGATCTACTCGGAGAAGATGTAGCGAATGCCTCGGCAGTTATTCTGATTCAGATTAGTATTTTATACAACTGTCTTATTCGACATCGGGCAACCCATTCTTATATAGCTCGCCGATAAGTTAGCAATACCTCCAGAGGTACTAACAACATTACCTTCGGGAGAAGTTATGGCATCCACGCACTGGCTCGAGTGCCATAATAGCAGAGAGAGAACTCTTTTGTGATCCGATAGTGCAGATGACTGACTACGATGTCATGTTTGGAATGAATTTCGATCGATACGGTGCCTCCATAGAGTGCCGTAAAGTCATATTCACAGTTTGAGTACATCGGAGAACCCAAGAGAAAAGGGCAAGTTAAGTCCTCGATACGTAGGACCCTACCCGATCATAGAGAGAATTGGGAAGGTAGCTTACAAGCTAGACTTACCTCAAGATATGTCGCAATACACAATGTATTTCATGTCTCCATGCTAAAGAAGTGTATTCACGACCTTAGCCAAGTGATTCACCTCAATGTAGATCCAAGAGGATCTTAGCTATGAGCAGTACGAGATAGTGGACGAGGCGGACAAGATACTAGGAAAGCAGAAGTGTCATTAGAAAAGTCATCCGGTAGAACCACACGAGAAAGTTACTAGGAGCGTGGACATGAGCGAAATATATCGATTATTCTAAGTTCGAGGACGAACTTTTATAAGGAGGAGAATTGTAACGACCCAATTTTCCTTATTTCGAGTTCCAAATGTCCATAAAATATTTGGAAATACTTTTAAAATATTCTAGAGATTTTAGGAATTTTAGAGTATTTTATGTAATTTTGGAAGTCGTTTAGTAGGGTTACAAAAGAAAGAAGTTTTGATAAAAACGTTGAAGGTGAGATTCTAACCCACGACCTCGGGTCGGACTGAGACCAGCTGAGCTACGCTCGTTTGTTAATCATATATGGAACGATATATATTTAAGTAATATTTAGGAACAGTAAAATAATAGGAAATAAAATGGTTGCAGTTGGGTTCGATCCCGAGGTTCGCTTAACCAACAGACCAGCCGCGGGTTTGTTAATAAAACCCGAATCAAGTTGTATTTAAGCAATAGTTAGTTAACAGAATATTAAAGTTATAAGAAGAGAACTTAGGTTTTTCCCGTGACAAAATCTTCTCTTCTCACGCGACGGCGCATCTCTCCACGGGGGAAACCGCAGCGAGCAAAGCTAGGGCATTGCGGTGGCCAGCGAGCACTCTTCTCCGAGAGGTCATCACACCACCGAGCTCCTCTCGTCAAGAAGAGGCGCGAGCACAAGAAGAAGCCGAGTATTTCAAGCCTCCGAGCCCTAGATCTTCTTCCTCTCCTTCGGTTGTAAGTCCAAGCAAATCCCGGTGAGTTGCTTCTCACCTGCAGTAGGAGTTGTTCTGAGGCTTATTCCTTGTTCCTCTTCTTGATCCCCAAGCTTGCATGAGTTTCCTTGTCTTCTCTATTTTCGGGTCATATTGTACAGCTGGTTGGTTGTGCTTGCTGCCGTGGATCACATAAAGGAGATAGAAGGGGTTTAGTTGGAATAGCTTAATAGTATTGTACAGAGATTTTAATCTAGTTTCCCTTTCATGTGTACAAGCTCTTAGTTGTCTCTTCCAAAAGTTGATTCGTGAACCATATGGTGAATGACAGTATAGCTTCCTTTCATGTTTGCATGTTTCGGCTTTAAACTTTCCTAATAGTTATGATTACGGATTTATGCTATAGGTGTTGGACTTTAATCTAGTTCTCTACCATGTGTGCTAGTTTCTGGACTGAATTCAAAGTTCTGTAGTAGCAAGCTTAAGAAGGTCTGATTGCTCCTTAGTGTCCTGTCGTAGCATACCTAAAGAGGATCGATTGTTAAGACAGTAGTTGTTTCCGGTTGTGTATTTATCTTCGTGTGATGACTGTTGGGGTGTGATCGATTTTTAGTGAAGGTTGGAATTTAGTGCACAGATATAGGTGTGCAGAAATTTACTGTGAACAAGTTTAGACGTGCATGAACAAATTGTACATTGAGTAGTACTTATCCTTTTAGAATTTGTTCCATGTCAAGTTTAGCTCATACTAAATTTACAGAGCTCTCTATTTCAGAATTTGTTAATTCTCATTTAGCTCATAGTTGTAGTACTTTTAGTCAGCCTGTACAGTTTCTCCTTCTTTCATGTTACCATGTAGTTTTAAACCTTTTTGTTGCCATGTATAAGAATGGGGGTCTTTAATGAATTATGCAGTAAAATGGTTTGTGTCTAGTAGACCTTTAGAGATTTATGGGTTGTTGTAAGTAAAGCAAAGTTAGTTTCTTTTATAGAATTCCAGCAAAGTTTTTAATAGTTTTGTGCCATTAATGGGCACGAACAGCCCTATGTTTTAGCATTTTCTGTTTAGACCTTTTTGTGCTAGTTAGAGGGCACGAACAGCCTTTAATCTAAGTACGTGGTATTAGTTTTCTTTACTATTTAACAAACATGATCAGTCCTGTTTAATGGCATTGTAGATTTAGCCTCTTTGTTATTCAGTAAGCATGATATTTTGTTGAATATGTATAGATTTCATTAAGTACTAGTGTGCAGATTTTTACTAGTCATGAATGCAGATTTCTATTAAGCTTGAATGTAGATTTTTATAAGTAAAGTATGCAGATTTTTATTAAGCTTTACATGCAGATTTATGTTAAGCTTTGTATACCGATTTTCAGTACGTGGAGTGTGTTCTAGTGCACCCCAAGTGCTTGATAAAATGCTTAGCTCAATATAATGCTACAGTAGGCATTTTAATAGCTCAGTAAATGCAGTAGAAGCATTTAAAGTAACTTATTTAGTCTTGCTTCAGCTTATATGGGACTACGGTCCAATGGGTGGGCTCCCACAGTCGCCTCTAGGTTCAGATAACCTAGTTCTAGGTTCAGATAACTTAGTAAAAGCAAGATAAGAAAATTAGCTATGAAATCAGTATTTTATTTTCAGCAATGGCACTGTACTGGATTAGATATCCATTGGGTTGGGCTCCCACAGTCGTCCCTAGGTTTAGATAACCTAGTAAACCCTACTAGACAGTTTAGTTAGGGATGCGCGCACAGCAAGTACAGTTGTCGGGCCCATCAGCAGCATGATTATTATTTTGATCTATTATGTAAATAGTTTTCAAAACTTCACAAATTAGTTATGTGAATACAAGTTAGACTCAGTTTAGCATTAATTAGATCAGCTAATGTATCAGTTCAGTTTCTTATTGATATACATGATAGTTCTATGATTAGCTATACATGTTTAGTATTTCAGTTAGCATGATTTCTTTGCTATTTATGAGCATGATTAGCTATACATGTTTAGTATTTCAGTTAGTTAAATTTCTTTGCTATTTATGAGCATGATTAGCTTTACATGTTAGCTTTTCAGTTAGTTCCTTTGCTATTTATGAGCATGAGTAGCTTTACATGTTAGCATTCAGTTTTAGCATGTTTTTATTCATATACATGCATATCGAGTTTTTGTGAGTAGATAGCGCTCACTAAGCTTTATGCTTATAGACTGCATTTCCTCCTACTGCAGATAAAGGAAAAGCTAAAGTATGAAAGGAAGGCGACAAGGAGATGTTGTGACGGTGTGTGATGCCAGGACTATGGAGAGATCATGAGTTTGCTAAGGAAACTGTCAAGACTCCTTTTGAGTTTTCTTTCAGTTATTAAGTTGATAGAGATTGTATTAGTTGTTTCCTTTGTCTATGTTGATTAATTGAGTCTATTCCGCATTGTTAGTTGAGTTATTTCCTATTGTTGGAGCTATATAGTTTCCTATTGCTAGAATAGTTTCTTTTTAGTGTCGTGTTATTATTTCTGCGTGGTTGTGAAAAATATGTTCCAGCCGCCTGTGGCTGTGTATATAGTGTTTGTATCCCAGTTTGGGGTCACCGGTACAGGGGAGATTCTGCCGAAATTTTTCGGTAGGGATTTCTCGAAGTTAAGTAGCGTACCTGTTAAGTAGAGTTAGTAGTCAAGTAACGGTCACCTTTAGAGAGTAGTAGTAGTGTAGAAAGGTGGGTCGTTACACCGGAGCTCTGAATCTTCAGATTACGATATTGTCGTCGGTATAACTGTATTCTTTTTAATACTTAACTGTAATACTTGTACTCTTGTCGAGCTTATAGTTGTTGCCCACGGAAAGCGATCAAGGATCGCGGGCCTTCGAGTAGGAGTCGTCACAGGCTCCGAACGAAGTAAAAATCCCTTGTCTCTCTGTGTCATTTTATTCCGCTGCATTAACTCTTACGTTTTACGATTCCAATAATTGAACGATTATAGCCACGAGCGCTATTCACCCCCCCCCCTCTAGCGCGTCTCGATCCAACAGTTTTGTGCTAGTTGTCACATATGAGAACAGAGGTTAGCAAACACGTGGCAATAGTAGAGAGGAATCCTTTAAGAAGGATGTGGCAAACAAATCATTATCTGATGCGTTAGCACATGTACCGATAAGGATCCTTCTTTTCTCGCTTATAGGGTTTAATGATCATCTAAGGTTGGTAGACCTTAGGCCCAGTCAGACTTTCAGGGTTTCATCCCCTATGTCCCATAAGCATGACCCACCATATGTGATCTACCGGACTCATAGACGGTCGGAGCTCTAGTGTTTGTTTATCCATGAAGGCGTATTCGGTCTTATAAGTCGCTCAATCTATAGAGTGATGAAGACTAAGACATTTTTCCATTCATACACATAAAGTGCTTATATGCATTGGGCCTTCACTCAGATACGCAAAGCACTTACACACACTTAATAGCACGAAGAGGCAAGATATGAGACAAAAGCAAGTAAAATTTAATAATTTTAGTTACATTCGAAAAGTTTTTCACCCACAGAAGAAAATATAAAATGCACTACTTAGCGTCGAGCGAGAGCTCCTCTAAAAGCCTTTGTCAGTTTAAAAATTGAGCTAGGGGTTCAGACGCTAGATAGCAGCCTCCCGAAGTTGTTTAATAGCTCCCTCTGCTCCATAGAGAAATATTTCATTGATAGAGGTGTTGAGTTCCATGTTGAATTTGCGGGATTGGAGGTAGACCAGCGTTTGGTCTTGAAGCGTTCATCTTTTTCTGCCCGATAATTTTCCAACTCTGCCCGAGAAGCCGCTAGTAGGGGTGGCAATTCGTAGAAGGTTGGGGTTGGCGGATTCGAATAGGCAGGTTGACGGCTGGAACATCAAAACCTGAACCCGACCTGATTAATATTTTAGGTCAATTTATTCGACCTGAACCTGATCCATTTATCTATATTTGATCCAAACCTGACCCAAAATGACTCATTTATAAAAACATGTTCAACTTAACCCGAACCTAAACCGAAAAGACCAATTTTATAAAAGTGTGCTTATTTTAACCTGAACTCAACCAGAATCCAACTCGAACTCAACTCGAAAATATTTATAATCGGGTTCATGGGTTGTAATCAGGTCATTTTAGGTTAACCTGAACCTGACTCATTTATTAATCGTGTCAATCAGGTTAACTCGAACTTGACCTAAACCTAATAAGACCTGACCCTAACTTGACTTGTTTGTATTTAGTTCAGGTTGTGTTTTCGTATCTAGTCATAAATTGCAACCCTTAGCTATTAGTTCAGATGTTGTCCCCGCCCACTTAGATTTTGAGACCGTCAGTTCAAATTTCATAACTTCTAACCCAACGTATAGGGATTCTAATTCCTCTCTTTGGGCATCCAAGCTCTGTTGTTGCTCGGACACCAGCAATATCTTGTTTGCTTGCTCAACATCTTTTAGAGCCAGGATTGAGGCATGGGAGGCCTTTAACTCCTTTAATTTATTAGAGAGGCTCTGAACTTCAACAATTTTTCCTTCCAGCTCCTCCAGCATTTGGTTTCTTCTCACTCTCTCTGAGCAGATTTTGGCCTCACTTGTCCTTAAGGCGGCTGCCAGTTCCTGCACCTTTAGCGTCTGAGCTCGGGCGAGCTCCTGAGCCTCCTACACACTCTTTTCTAGCTCACCCAGTATATTATCATATGTTTATATTCTTAGGGGTGCCTAGTGATTTAAGATCTGAGCTAGAGCTTGACGTGATTCAAGTTCTGTCAGCCATTTTTTCAATGCCTCGTTCTCCCGAGTAAGGTCCGCCAAGGTTCGAGTTATGTGCATCCCGACTTCCCAAAGCTACAAAATTCATGATTAGAAGTGTTCCAGATAAGGGAAAGTAGAGTAGGCTAGCTGAAACTTACCATGGTTAAGGCATGGGTAAATCTATCAAGCATCTCCATTATCATGTAATATTCTAACTGGGGCATGCCCAACTCCTAGGCCTTTGCCAACTGGCCCTTTAGTGGTATTTGACTGTAGCTGGTAGTAGATATGATGGAGAAGCTATCGCTTGAGAAGAAGGTACATCATAGATAGCAGAAAATTGATAGCGGCTCTTTAGCCTATTGGACGAAGCTCCTGTGGACAAGGAGACCAAGAGAAAGGAGGGTGATTGAGCAGGCGTGACAGGAAATCCACCTGGCATGAGAACAGTCTCTCTTCGAACTGGACTGTCAGAAGGAGCTGGAACCATCCACTTGGACGATATAGTTAGGGTACCTACCCTGGTTGGTGTAGGTTGTGGGGGAGACACAACAAGTGAGGGCGTCCACTCGGGAGGTAGTTGCATAGCAGGGTTGAGTTGACACCTCTTGTGTTTAAGCTTCACGGGAGCTTTTGCTTCGGTGGGAGGAATTTCTTCTAGTACAGGGAGAGGGGTCAGAAGGTAATTCCCCCTCCATAGCCAATGCCTCGCTGATATCATCCGCTCCGTTGTTGGATGCCCCTCGAAAAGGATCAGTTGATTGACTCACCTGTAGAGAATCAAAAGTCGATGCCAAAAGAAAGGTACCCACTGCATAAAAGAAAAGGGATCTTAGTTAGTGATAACACGAGGATTAAGTTATTAAGCCTTACCAAAGGAAGAGGGAAGCACAGTTTGTACTGGGTTCAATCCGAACAAGTAAAGGAGGCCCTCGTGCAGCAGTTGAGAAACCTTGAATTGTAGGTCAGTCAACCTCTCTGCAACAGAAACAAAAGATGGGTCATGTTTATAGTATCCTAGATCGGAATGAGAGGAAGGTCTGACCACCATTCAGTCAGCCAGGACATAGGATCAGGTAGTTAAATGAAAAGGAAATGAGATTTCCATCTCTTAGTAGAGGAAGGCAAGTTTTTGAAGAAAACCACTTTAGAGTGAGATTGGAACAAGACCCAGTAGGTTTGGACTTCTTAGGATAAGAGAAACAATGAAAGTTCCTCAGAGTTAGTGGGATGCCATATAGGAGGAACATAATGGTTATTCCGCATATGGAGAGGAAGACATTGAGTGCGAGTTGTTGGAGAGGGATATTAAAATAGCGACTTACTTCAGATAAAAAAGGGGGGATTGGAATGTGAAGGCCCACAAGAAGTTGATCCTTTAAAAAGGTGGCATAGCTAAGCGGAGGGTGATGAGGACGATCTTGAGGAGTTGGGATACAAATATGAAAGCTCATAGGTATTTCTAAGGCTAGGCGAATCATATCCAAGTCGCGGTTGTCGAAGTCAGAACAGGTGAATGTGTAACAGGGAGTGAAAGTTTCTACGACCATGGATGGACAAGGGAGAATTGAAAGGAGATCGAAGAAGATGCCTACTAGTATAGGTAGGGGAGAAGAGAACCTAGTTATAGAAATCTCCAAAGAAGAAGGAAGAAGGCGAAGCATAGGTGATTTATCTCTTAGGCGCTTAGGGTTTTTAGACTCAAGTTATAAAAGACCCGTTAAGCTCAGCCCTCCGATCACAATGACCTGATTGTTGGGGACCATCAGATTGAATGAGTGCAGTCGATTTGTACTAAAAGATGTGTGTCATCTGTCATAGTAGAGAATGAGTTCATGAGGTACATGGTGAATACCCAAGAAATGACATTTATAATAGACAAGATAACTAAATCATTACAATAAAGAGTGCTCTCGCGCGTATCATCGGCGCATTACTTGGCATATCAAGCGTATGACATGTGTTTTTCAAAGAAAAGATAAATTTGACTGTAGCATTAATGAGCGATCAACCACTGGGTCACTTGGTCCTACTAGTCGATTGGATGGTCAAGCAGAAAAAGGACTTGGGTCTAGTAAGTCGGTTGTGAACTTCCTTCAATTAGACTTGAAGGAGAAGCTAGTGATATCGTATATTGCGAGTGGCCCCAAGGGTAAGGTAGAATCGATGGTCAAGATGGTGTGATAGTTAAATTCAATGTGAGATGGCAGTCAAAGTAAGGGATGCATGTACCCGGATGAATTGCCTCTCAGGAGTGAAGCCCCTAGTATAAACTCAGGTAGACGTGAACCCGACTAGGGCCACGGGGCACAACTCCTTATATATTATGGGCATATACCCTAGTATATGTTGGATCGTGAAACGTCAATAGAGGGGGGGTGAATATCGATTCAAAAAAATCGCGTTAATAAGAGTTAAGCGCAGCGGGATAATAAAAAACTTAGGCAAACTGAACAAGGTGTTTTTTACTTCGTTCGGAGCCTGTGATGACTCCTACTCGAAGGCCCGTACTCCTTGAGTACTTTCGTTGGACAATTCACTAACAATTCGAAATACTATTACAAATTAAGGTACAGAAATGCTAATGGAAATAAAGTGATACCGACAAGAAAATTAACCAAAGAAGAAGGAGCACTTTGTCGGGGCTTTGTTAGCGTCGCAGGAGCGTAGAGCAGCAGAGCAAGCAGTCGAAGAGTTCTCAGTTGTTTTTGAAGTTCCACCCCTGGGGCTTCATTTATATGCTGCTCCGGGCGCCTGGATCCCTTCCGGGCGCCCTGGTGCGACGTGGCAACTCCACGGGCGCCCGGATCCCTTCCGAGCGCCCGAACCTCCTTTTCTCCAGAAACTTCCTTTCCGCAAGAAAGAATTAGTCCGAGGCAAATATATATTCTGCAAAACAAGATGTTAGCACAATTATATGATTTAACAAGAAAAGAGTATGACTTAGATTCCGTCTTTCCGAGACCGGAATCTAGTCACGATCTCGACTTAGATATCCGAAATGGATCTAAGCCGGATCGACGCCTAATGTTCCCTTTCCGGGAACGCGTCCTCGCAATCACTCCCCTCCAGTGACTTACCTTACTTACCTGCCAGACGTCCGGTCAGCCCGTCGACCCGTCTGGACTTCGTGCCAGCTATCCGGTCAGCCCGTCGACCTAGCTGGGCTTCGTGCCTAAGCGTCCGGTCAGCCCGTCGACCCGCTTGGACTTCGTGCCAGCTATCTGGTCAGCCCGTCGACCTAGCTGGGCTTCGTGCCAGACATCCGGTCAGCCCGTCGACCTGTCTGGACTTATCCTGCACACTCGATCAGAGTGTTAGATCAACAATAAACCTAACTTAACCTATTTGTCATTCATCAAAACCTGGGTTAAATCGTTAGTGCTAACCGCACCAACAATCTCTCCCTTTTTGATGGAATGACAACCTGGTTAAGTTAGTGAAGACATTTGCAAAAAAAACAGATAACATCATTATGTAGAGGTTTTTTAAGTTAGTTTGTATTTTCAATTGGTTTGGCTAACTTAACCCACCTAACCCTCTCCCTTTGGCATTCATCAAAAATAAGCATGTTTAAAATAATAAAAAAAATATAGACTTCAGACAAAGTAAGGAATCATGTCAAGTTAATCTGGGGGAGTTAAACTTAGTAATTTATCTTTTGTAAAAGAGCTAAGTTTTGAGACAAGTTTAAAAGATCTATTTTTCAAAACTAGGTAAAATTGATTTTCTAAAACTGAGTTGGTAAAGGATTCAACTTTCAAGACTTAAGTACATAAAAGACTTGATTTTTTAAAGCTAGTTTTCAAAAATAGGTGTATATATAAAAAAATCCAGATTTAAAGGCTAAGTTTTGTGAAAAATAGCTAATTTTTCAAGTATAGCTTCTAAGGTTAAGGTTTAAGAATAAGTTCTAAATTTCAAGAAAAACAATTTTTTAAAACAGATTTCAACTCTTTTCAAACATAAGCAAAATTTCAAAACTAAGTTTTAAAATATATTTCAAGATTGATTGAAGTTTAATTTTCAACACTAAGTTTGCGCTTAGTTTACAAAAATTAATTTTTGTAGAATTAAGTAGAATTAAGTAAAGTCAAATTCTCAGAACTAGATTTTTGAATTCAATTTTCAAAACTACATTAAATCTAATTTTGAAGTTCAATAACTTAGTTTTCAAAAATAGGTTTAAGAAATTTTTAATAAAAATGTTTTGAAAACCCAAAAAAAATTTAATTGATTCCTCCCCCTGGACCTGACATTAAATCAAATGTCTAACCAGTTAGTTACTGACTGACTTATCAAAAGATAGCAGCTTTCACTTGGTTAGTCAAGTTAAGGTCAATCTTAACTTGATTAATATATATTTTGTTTTTAACGCCCAGACTTATGTCGATGCACTGAAATAAGCATCTTAAGTCTTAGGCAAGTGGCCTATGCATCTCACCCCATTCTATTGTTCGGCAAACACAAGCAAGGTAAGCCTAGGGTTTTGGTGAGATGCTCAAAACTAGTCCTATGGGTGCATGTTCTCTAAGGATTTTGAACTAGTCTAAGGCTAAAAGTTTATTTAAAAATCTAAAAATAGGAAGGTTTTAAAAACTGACACATGTTTGAACTTATGAGTTAAAAACAATCATCTTTGAAAATATTTCTGAAATTCAAAATTCCTAGGCTACCAAGATAGAACATAATCAATGCAGGTCTGAAATATCACTAGATATATCCAAAATATTTTACAGGTAGTGTAGCTACAGAAGTGAGTCATAACTAGAGCTACTGAGATGATGAAGGGGGTGGTCCAGATCCCAAGGATTGGAGAAGCGCCATCAACTCAGTGTGTTGGGTCTCCCCGGCAGCTCATAACTCGACAACCTCTCGCCGTATGTCCCGATGAAAATCAGAGTTCTCCTGCTGGAGACTCGCCATAGCTCTCTCTAGTCCGGTCATACGGTCGGCTAGAGTGCGGGGAGTGTAACGTGGTGCTCGAGCTGGGGGCGGTGGTGGAGCCGGTGTGGCTTCCTCTAGAAACAGTGCAAGCATGAACTCGTCCCCCTGTGCGTCTGGATCGGGCTGGTGCTGTGCCCCCCTCCGCCAAGACATAGTCTCGTCATCCCTATCTACGTGGATACCAACTAGAGAGAAGTTCTTAGCTTCTATAACATCGAACTCGGTCATATAGGCAATGTCTCCTCTAGTGACATCAATGTGCAACGAGGACATATAGGCTGCCAGAATGTGACAGAATGGCATGTGGACTCGTCTATCAGTCACGTATCCAGCCGAGTAGATAATGGTGGAGAAGATATGTAGGCTGATGTCAATATCTAACCTATGACTCAGGGCATAGAGTAAAAATGAATGGAATGGGAGCATCACAGCGATGTCCTGAGTAGTCAGTGGTAAAATGCAAAGGACTAAGACCCTATAAAGAGCGTAGTCCTGGACTCAAAGTTCTATCGACCTAAACTGGGTCACAGTGGGATCTCGCTCTCCCCCAAAAAAATACGAATAAATCGTACCGAGAGTAATATGTGAGTAGGGATCTCCAAATGGTAGATCCCTGGGAGGATAGCACAAGAAAGGACAAGTAGATGCACGTAACTCTAAAAACTCTCGGATAGTCGTAGGGGAAAACGTGATATCAGTACCCGCTGCCCTAGTGGTATAGGTGAGATCGTCTACTTTCACTAGGTTATTGCAAAATTCAGCACACAGACTTATGTTTACTGGACTGGTACATTCGACAAGGTTCTTTAAGTTATAGTGGTTTATAACCCTATAACGGAGGCACATGAACCTAGAAAGAACGATCTATCTATACAGTTAGTCCTAATGGCCTTATAAACGGTTGACTCAAACTTAATCCTTAGTTCATCTGTGGGAAACCTAGGGTCAGTGCTAGCATTAGAGGGTTCAGCACCAGTATTTGTTCGTTTCCTACTGTATATAAAAAAAGATATTCTAAGAAAAAATTAGAAGACAAATTCTAATAAATTTTCAGATAGGGGAAGAAGTTTTACCGAGGAGCCATCGACAAATATAGATCTGACGACCTCGGTTGAATCGTAGCAGCGTCTTCACCGCAAGAAAATTTTGATTTAAAATGCTCTCGTACTGAGGTTCGGAGTGAACCTTGGCAAAAGTGAAGATTTTGTGGGGCAAGGGCCCTTATTTATAGGGAGCTCCGAGCGCCTGGAGCCATTTCGGGCGCCCGGAGTTGATTTTAGGCGGGGCGCCCGGATTCCCTCCCGGGCGCCCCGGAAGTGAATACCAGGGGCTGATTTTTTTTTTTTTTTTTTTTTTTTTACATTAAGATTTAGAGATTAGGTTTAAAATTAATTTTTAAGCTTTTAAAATTAAAATTTTGAAATTAATTTTTAAGTTTAAAATTTAAAATTTTGAAATTAATTTTTAAGTTTAAAATTAAAATTTTGAAATTAATTTTTAAGTTTAAAAATTAAAATTTTGAAATTAATTTTTAAGTTAAAAATTAAAATTTTGAAATTAATTTTTAAGTTTTAAGATTAAAATTTTGGAATTAATTTTTAAGTTTTAAGATTAAAATTTTGAAATTAATTTTTAAGTTTTAAAATTAAAATTTTGAAATTAATTTTTAAGTTAAAAATTAAAATTTTGAAATTAATTTTTAAGTTTTAAAATTAAAATTTTGAAATTAATTTTTAAGTTTAAAATTAAAATTTTGAAATTAATTTTTAAGTTTAAAATTAAAATTTTGAAATTAATTTTTAAGTTTTAAAATTAAAATTTTGAAATTAATTTTAATTAAACAAATTTAAGCCTTATTCATCTCACCCGATCTATATTATCAATCAGGGAATCCTATGATTTTGTGAGATGAAATTGGATTTTTAATTATGGAGTTTTGGTTTAACTTGTGTTAGATTCAGATTTAGCTTTGGTCTCCACAAATAGGCAATCTTCGGATAAACTTCTAAGATTGGTGAGTCACATGGACGTCTTTGGTAGTAACCAACCTTTCGAGGTTTTCCGAATAGTCCTATCCACGGAGCTTAGTACTAAATCTTGGTCTAACTGGTTGGGATTCATTTAAGGGTAGCTTCGGTCAGTTCCACTTGGCCAAATGCACCAGATCGAAACCATATCTTTCTAGACATGCGATGCCCAAGCTTTCCTAACGTACTATCATCCAAAAACTTCACCAGTACCATGATTCAAGTTAAACTTGGTCTCTTTTTAACTAATCCTAATTACCCTGCCGGGTTAGTTAATTTTGGAGGTGCCAGCTATTCTGGAGCCTCCCCCTGAATTATTGACCTTTAATTTAAATTTTCGTTTTAGGTTTGTGTCTGTTTCTTTTATAGTTATAATTAACTTGGTGATAGTTTATATTTTGTTGAGTTTTAAATTTTGAATTTTTTGATTTAGGTTTGTATTTTGGTTTTTTATTTGGTTTAATCGAGTTTATATAATATACTTTTTCTTTAGGTATATAATATTGATTAAGTCCTACTTGCGTGGTCAGACACACTTTTGGAACCCAAGCTTGATTAGTTGATTTGTATTGAGTTATTAATGACTTAAAAGTTTTATTTGAGTTCGACTTGTATCCGAGTCCGGTTTTATTATAACATGCTTTTTGATTGTTCAGGATTAAGTCAAGATTTTTTGATCTTGTTGTAAATTTTTCTAGCATTTCTTTTAAATTGTTAATATCATTTTTTAATGATAAATTCTCCTCCTCAAGTGTTAGATCTTGAGTTGGATTTGAATTTTTGATTTGTTCCTTGAGGTTTTGATTTTCCTCAAGAAGTGATTTGTTTTCATTTTCTATTTTAATTAATTTACTATTTAAACAGGAAATAATTCTAAAAAAATTTTTGTTTAAATTAAAATATACCTCATTCGGACCTTCGGAAACGGGTTCAGACCCGTCTTCATCTTCCGACTCGTTTTCTGTTTCAGCTTCGCGGGCCATCAGTGCGAGGTGGCTCTGATGTTTCTGCTCTTCTTCCTCCGATTCGTCCGAGGAGTCGTCCCACGTTGCTTTGAGGGCCTTCTTTTTGGTTGACTTCGGTTTGTCGAACTTCAGTTTTGGGCATTCGTTCTTGTAGTGTCCCTTTTTATTACAGCCGAAGTGTAACACCCCAAATTTCATGATTTAGAGTTCTAAAAGACCTTATTAAAATCTAGAAATGTTTTAGAAAAATTCTAGAGATTTTTAGAAATTTTTAGAGTATTTTTATGGAATTTTTGGAGTTCGTTTGGTATTTTTACCAAACAAAAGAAGTTTAAAAAAAAAAAAGTAAAGTTAACATTAAGGTTGGGTTTTGAACCCTAAACCCTAGACCGAACTAGACCTTAACCAAGGTCAGCCAACCAACTGAGCTAAGCAAGTTTTGTTATAATATAAGGGAATTAAATGTAGTTAAGTAGTTGTAAGAAACGAAATAAAAAATTCCGTTTAAAAAGGAGCCGAGGACGGCTCGAACCCAAGACCTTCGGGAACTTATCTTTCCAGCGGACCAAGCGCGCCAGCGGGTATTTCGTAAACAGATTCATAACGAATTGGTCTTAAGCTGTAGTTATAAAAGGACAAGTTAAAGAAAGGGTTAAGTTATACTCTTTTCTCTCCCGTGACCTAATTCCTTCGATCTTACCTCTCTCGCGCGACAAAGGCAGCCGGGCGGAAACAAGCCGCAGCTAGGGCATCCCTCCGGCGGCCGGCGAGGGGCGAACTCCGGGGGTTCTTCGTCGATCCGAGGTCGCTCGTCAAGAAGGAAGCCATGAGCGAGGAAGAGGCCCCGATTTCAAGTTCACCCGAACCCTAGAAGCACTAGAAGGTTCCTCCTTCAGCTGTGAATCAAGGAAACGAAGGTGAGTTGCTTCTCACCTGCAGTAGGAGTAGTTCCGCGACATTGATATTCTTTTCCTTTTGATTTCGGAATTTGATTTCATTCCTTATCATCCACAGCATGTCCTTTTGTTCGGATTGTGTTGTGCCGAAATTATTGTGCTAGGGATATAGTTTCTTTTGTTTGGATCATGTGTGCAGAATTTTAGGGATTAAGGGAAATTTCCGAGATTTGTTTTCTCCCTGTTATTTCTGCCGTAGCATTCTATAGCATGCTTAGAGAGTTCTATATGAGATTCGCTTATTTCTTTTTAATGTGGCAGTAGCATGCTTTAGGAATTGATGACTGGAAGATTAAGAGTAATTCCCGAGAATTGTTTCCTCTGCCTTATTTCTGTTGAAGCATGTTTAAGGAATCCAGATTTCTTGTTTCCTTGACTTATTTCTGTTGAAGCATGTTTAAGGAATCCAAATTACTCGTTCCTTAGTTTGTTTCTGCTGTAGCATGCTTAAAGATCCCAATTGCTATGTAAAAGTATAGCTTTGAACAGGTTTTACACAGTTTTTTTTATTAAGTGCAGATTGTTTTTATAGTGTCAAGCTTAGTATGCAGACTTAATTAATTCCATGCTATCCAATGTGTATGAGCAGTTTTATTTTAGAGCATGCAATTTCTGAATTTAGGCTGCTTTCATGAACCTAAACAACTCTTCATCTTGAGCATGTAGTTCTAGATTTTTCTGTGCCATTTAATAAGCATTACCAGTCCTCTTTACCATTAGAATGACATGAACAACATGTGTTTAAGTGGTTCATTTTATGTAAGCTTTACAGATTTTAGTTTATATGCAATTAACTGGAAACGAGTCAGAATTTGCAAACCTGTTGAGAGCATGCTTTAGTGTAACTTGTGTTAACTTTGATAGCAGTAGTAATTTTCCTTTAGGCTATGCTCGGTTAGAAACAAATCAACATGAGTAGATCCATTAAGTTCTGTTATATGTGTTTTCAGTTTTGGTATGAGGTTTTAAGTGTTGTACCATGTTATTTTTAGGCACTTCAGTAGTATGGCTTGTAGATTTTGATAAGTATTGTATGGAATTTAACTAGTTAGGATTTTATTAGTTAAGTTTTCTTTTTATTTTTATGGAAGCATGCTTAAAGTTTCGCAGTACAGATTTTTATTAAGTAGAGCAGTGGGTGTGTTCTAGTGCACACCAAGTGCTTGATAAAATGCTTAGCTCAATATAATGCTACAGTAGGCATTTTAATAGCTCAGTAAATGCAGTAGAAGCATTTAAAATAACTTATTTAGTCTTGCTTCAGCTTATATGGGACTACGGTCCAATGGGTGGGCTCCCACAGTCGCCTCTAGGTTCAGATAACCTAGCTCTAGGTTCAGACAACCTAGTTAAAGCAAGGTAAGAAAATTAGCTATGAAATCAGTATTTTATTTTCAGCAGTGGCACTGTACTGGATTAGATATCCATTGGGTTGGGCTCCCACAGTCGTCCCTAGGTTTAGATAACCTAGTAAACCCTACTAGACTCGGAACTTGCAATCCCGGGTTTAGTTAGGGATGCGCGCACAGCAAGTACAGTTGCCGGGCCCATCAGCAGCATGATTATTATTTTAATCTATTATGTAAATAGTTTTCAAAACTTCACAAATTAGTTATGTGAATACAAGTTAGACTCAGTTTAGCATTAATTAGTTTAGCTTAGGTATCAATTCAGTTTCTTATTGATACACATGATAGTTCTATGATTAGCTATACATGTTTAGTATTTCAGTTAGTATGATTCCTTTATTGGTTTATGAGCATGATTAGCTATACATGTTTAGTATTTCAGTTAGTATGATTCCTTTATTGGTTTATGAGCATGATTAGCTATACATGTTTAGTATTTCAGTTAGTATGATTCCTTTATTGGTTTATGAGCATGATTAGCTATACATGTTTAGTATTTCAGTTAGTTAGATTTCTTTGCTATTTATGAGCATGATTATCTTTACATGTTAGCTTTGCAGTTAGTTCCTTCGCTATTTATGAGCATGAGTAGCTATACATGTTAGTTTTTCAGTTAGTTGATTTCTTTGCTTTTTATGAGCATGAGTAGCTTCACATGTTAGCATTCAGTTTTAGCATGTTTTTATTTATATACATGCATATCGAGTTTTTATGAGTAGGATAGCGCTCACTAAGCTTTTAGCTTATAGATACTATTTTCCTCCTACTGCAGATAAAGGAAAAGCTAAAGTATAAGGAAGAAGGCGACAAGGAGATGCTGTGACGGTGTGTGATGTGTGGACTATGGAGATCCTTTGGACTTAGCTAAAGAACTCACTTAGTTTAAGAATTTGTTTAGTTTAATTTCTTATTAAGTTGATAAGGAAATTTTGCAGTAAGAAGTTATGTTTCCGCTTTTCATTATTTACATGATTTGATTTATTAAACTGCGTGGTTGTGAAAATATATGTTCCAGCCGCCTATGGCTGAGTATACTCTGTATGTATTTACGTATATGGTCACCGGTACAGGGGAGACTCTGTCGAAATTTTTCGGTAGGGTTTTCCTAAAGATTTTTATCATACCGGTTAAGTAGAGTTAGCAGTTAAGTAGCGTCCACCTCTAGAGAGTGGTAGTAGTAAAGAAGGTGGGTCGCTACACGAAGCAAGTCACGTTCTTTTGTTCTGAGGGAGAACTGATCTTTTGAAGGTCCTTTTTGCTGAAGCTCCTTTTTCTCCTGGTGAACATTTTTCTTACCAAGTTCACCAGGTGTTCTTCGTCTTCGGAGTCTTGGTCGGAATCTTCTTCATATTCAGGCTTGCTCTTCTTTTCTTTGGAGGAACCTGCAAATAAAGCTATACCCTTCTCGGCTCCAACATTAGTTTGTTCATGTAATTCTAATTCACAGAAAAGCTCGTCTAATTTTAACTTAGAAAGATTTTTAGAAATTTTGTAGGCATCTACGATTGATGCCCACAAACTATTACGTGGAAAAGCATTTAATGCGTACCTTATTAAGTCTCTATTTTCCATCTGGTGGCCTATCGCATGAAGCCCGTTGAGGATGTCCTTGATCCTCGCGTGGAGCTAATTCGCCGTTTCACCTTCCTGCATTTTTATATTAAGAATTTTATTTAAAAGCAGGTCTTGTTTTGTTACCTTGGCGTCGCTCGTTCCCTCGTGCAGCTCGATCAATTTGTCCCATAGCTCTTTAGCGTTTTTGTGTGAATCTGTTCAGTTCTTCTCTTGTTAATCCGCATTTTCTGTTGACGCCTTTTTCTTCAAATCTGCTGTCCAGTCTTCAGGATCCAGTATATTCCCGGAGCTGTCCGCTGGAATTTTATAGGGTCTCGTAACGCTCATCCACTGGTCGAAGTCTGTTTTGAGGTAAACCTCCAAGCGCTTCTTTCAATATGGAAAATCGTCCCCGTTGAAGAGTGGAGGTCGTACTGTGCTGAATCCTTCTGTCTGAGACATTTTAGTCCTGCGCACAGAAGAAAGAAAAGAAAAAAATCCCAAGACTTGGTCTTGGATTAGTAGTGCGGAAGAAGAAAAATAATAGAAGTATCTAAATTGGTGTTGCACCAATTTAGATTTAATTGCAACAAAAAAAAATTAAAACCAGTTTTGAAATTAAGCGTAAAACTGAAACCGAGAAAAAAAATAAACAACAAATTGGTTGCACCAAATCAGAGCGATACCTACTCTGATACCACTTGTAGGATCGTAAAACGTCGATAGAGGGGGGGTGGATATCGATTCGAAAAAATCGCGTTAATAAGAGTTAAGCGCAGCAGAATAATAAAAAACTTAGGCAAACTGAACAAGGTGTTTTTTACTTCGTTCGGAGCCTGTGACGACTCCTACTCGAAGGCCCGTACTCTTTGAGTACTTTCGTTGGGCAATTCACTAGCAATTCGAAATACTATTACAAATTAAGGTACAGAAATGCTAATGGAAATAAAGTGATACCGACAAGAAAATTAACCAAAGAAGAAGGAGCACTTTGTCGGGGCTTTGTTAGCGTCGCAGGAGCGTAGAGCAGCAGAGCAAGCAGTCGAAGAGTTCTCAGTTGTTTTTGAAGCTCCACCCCTGGGGCTTCTTTTATATGCTGCTCCGGGCGCCCTGGCGCGACGTGGCAGGTCTAATCAGCGAACTCCACGTGGTGATTACTCGGCCGGATAAAATTCACCTCCGGGCGCCCACTTCCTTTCCTGCAAAACAGAATTAGTCTGAGGCAAATATATATTCTGCAAAACAGATTGTTAGCACAACTAAAGTAATATGATTTAACAAGAAAAGAGTATGACTTAGATTCCGTCTTTCCGAGACCGGAATCTAGTCACGATCTCAACTTAGATATCCGAAATGGATCTAAGCCGGATCGACGCCTAATGTTCCCTTCCTGGGAACGCGTCCTCGCAGTCACTCCCCTCCAGTGACTTACCTCACGTCTGGACTTCGTGCCAGCTATCCGGTCAGCCCATCGACCTAGCTGGGCTTCGTGCCTAAGCGTCCGGTCAGCCCGTCGACCCGCTTGGACTTCGTGCCAGCCATTTGGTCAGCCCGTCGACCTAGTTGGGCTTCGTGCCAGACATCCGGTCAGCCCGTCGACCTGTCTGGACTTATCCTGCACACTCGATCAGAGTGTTAGATCAATAATAAACCTAACTTAACCTATTTGTCATTCATCAAAACCTGGGTTAAATCGTTAGTGCTAACCGCACCAACAGTATAAACTCGAGCAGACTAATGGCTAGCCGGATATACGGACCTAGCTTCCCATGCCTTAATATTTCTTATAAACAGGGCTCTCAACATAAACCTGGGTGGACTAAGAGCCGATAAGGCATAAGGGGCTTAGTTCACTCTTCACACCCAACGTTCTCAATATACATATGGGAGATTACATATGGTCGACCTAGGGGCCAGTCAAACTTGCAGAGCATAGATCCCCACTCTACAAAAATTCAAGCTTCTCAGCATATGGCTTGTTGGCCCTAGAACCGACCGGACTTAAGGGACTTAGCAGTCCACCATCCATTGCCAAGATACATAGAACAAACTTGGTCAACTCTTGCACTAGTCAAACATGTTAATACAGTCTAACCTGGCTGTTGTTTTGATGTTGACACTGATTTAAGTTTGTATCAGATATTAATTAAACTTAGATTGATTAATGATCAAGGTTGATCATGTGGAGAGGAAAAGTCCAAGTATGGATACTTGGCACGCGAAGTCGGAGAGGGCTCGGTAGCTCGTTCTCCGGACTAGGTCAGAGAGGGCTCGGTAGCTCGTTCTTTGGACCGGACGAAGTCGGAGAGGGCTCGGTAGCTCGTTCTCCAGACTAGGTCAGAGAGGGCTCGGTAGCTCGTTCTCTTGACCGGACGAAGTCGGAGAGGGCTCGGTAGCTCGTTCTCTGACCCGGACGTGGAAGTCGGAGAGGGCTCGGTAGCTCGTTCTCCGGACTAGGTCAGAGAGGGCTCGGTAGCTCGTTCTCTGGAGCAGGGAGACGTTAGGGTTTAGGGCTGGGAAACTCTAAAACCAACAGAGGCATTGGATCGGTCTATTGACCGATCCAGTGATACTTTGGCTGTCTAGATCGGTCTGTCGATCGATCCAGTGATACCTTAGTTATCTGATCGGTCTCGTGTCCGATCAGTAATCACACAGTAGCTCTCTGTGGGTTATCTGATCGGTCTGGTGACCGATCAGTAACAAGCGCGATGTGATTCAGACCTATAGGGGGATCGGTCTGTGGACCGATCCACCTATAGGCTGATCGGTCCACAGACCGATCAGCATCATCCCAGACCGATCAGAATGTGTCCTGATCGGTCCAGAGGGCTATGGATCGGTCTGTTGACCGATCCACAACGATGTCGTTTGTCTTCTGCTGTTTCTCTGCGATTTCTGATTCATCTGATCTAACCATCTTCTGTAAGCTTTTTGAGTTACAGGTTGCAGGTGTCGTGCCAATGCTTAAATTCAAATTAAGCTCCATCAGAAGAATAAGACCAAGTGCTCTTTCTGCTGTGTTTCACTGCAAATGGTGCAATTGGAACGTCAACGTTCACTGGCTGCGATCAGTTGGCAACAGCTTGACTCTTGCTTATCGGTTCGAGCTCAGAGACACCAGTGAAGACCATGGATGGTATTGGTGTGAGTTCAGAGAACTAGATGAGGAGGAAGAGTGATTGGCGACGCCTGAGTTGGTCGCAGTGATTCGATACAGGTGACAGTGATTCGGCTCTGGCTGAAGACAGTGAGAAAGCAGAGGAATAAGAAGAAGGAAGAAGAGAGGTTTGAGATAGCAATTCTCAAAAACTCTCTGTCGATCAAGCAAGAGGGCTGTGTTTTTGAGCTCTTGGCCGAAGAACTTCTTCTGTCTTTGCGCTTTGCTTTCATCGTGGCTGTAAGTTTATTGTTCATTCCTTTTAGCCACTAAACTCTGTAAGTCTTGTGCTTTATTTCAAATTTTTTCTAAGACTTTGTGGAGAGGTTACTCCACCGAGAAGGAGAAATACTTAGCCGGAATCTGTCCGGGGTGTGATCTACCGAAAGATCAAGGGATCGTCCACCTTACGGACACGCCAAGGAGTAGGGGCAAGTTATCCCCGAACGTCGTACATCCTTGTTGTGTTAGTGGTGGGTTGTTTCTTTTCCTTGCATTAGTTTTCCTTTTGCTTATTTCCGCTGTGCTAACAAACTTTTGTGAGGAGATTAATTGAGTTTTTAGAGGAGGCTATTCACACCCCCCCCTCTCTAGCCATCCGAAGATCCTAACAAAACATACGGGGCCCATCTCCCTGCCTCTACAATAGCACTCTCAATATATGTCCTGCCGACCTTAAAATGTCGAACTTTTGGAGCTAAACTCCCCACTTCTCATGTGTTAGTTTCCCATCATACAATCGGTCAGCTATAAGGTCGGTCAGACTGCCTTCAAGAGACAACAAGGTGAGATAATTACAACAACCTATCAGAGAATAGCATTTACTCGTTAGG
This sequence comes from Zingiber officinale, assembly GCF_018446385.1. Lineage (NCBI taxonomy): Eukaryota > Viridiplantae > Streptophyta > Magnoliopsida > Zingiberales > Zingiberaceae > Zingiber > Zingiber officinale. The sequence continues at coordinate 38,074,143 of NC_056005.1, read as the reverse complement.
GAATATTTCGCTACCATTGCATATACATGCGAAGGAACCTTCCTTTGAGGGTGTCTGTACAACTCCTATTGCTTGGCATTATTCAACATATTCTGACATCAAGCATCCTCAGCCACTTCATTAATATGGAGACTACAAAAGATGGTTCATATATATTTATAATGGAACCTTCCGTGAGGGGTGGTCGTACATGTTCCATTACTCAACATATTTTGACACATTCTCTGGCACCTCACGATAACGGAGGCTCTGAGGGTCAGTATAAAAAGGGCTCCTTTCCGTTGGCCAGGTATACTTTACAACATTATAACACGCACGCATCTACTGTTCATCTTCTTCTCCACTTTTCACTTGTCTAAGATACTGACTTGAGCATTGGAGTGCCTACGCCAGAGACTCTCTCCTTGGTTCTTGCTCTAATACTCCTCTTTGTTGCGATGTGCATTGGAAGGAGTGCTCCGTATCATTTCTTCTTCATCTCAGAGTCTTCCTCCTAGTCAACAATAGAGTCATCTGTCCAACGTCATCTCCATTGATTTCAAATAGGATCAAGTACCACTGTGATTGTTGCTTACATGCAAAGAAGTCAGAAAATTTTAATTTAATTTAAGAGAAAAATGTTATAGGTAAAGGCAAGAGAAAAAAAAAAGTCAACTTTGACTGATGATTAAAACGAGAAAGAGGCATGTCTTTTGAACATTTTCAAATCTTGGAATGTCTTTTGGCCAATTCCAAATATTGAGTGTGCCCTTTGAAGAATTATCACTTTTGCTAAATCTCATTAAGACGCATTTAAGCATATTCACATAATAATTTTAGTTAAAATTTCTATATAAATTATCAAGTTTAAAAATATATATTGAAAATTATTTTAAATATAGATTTTTTTAAAAAAATAATTATGAATAAAGTGATAAAAAAATATTATAATTTTTTTAAAAAATTACTAGATAAATTATATATTTTAAAACATTATCTTCAAACCAAAGTGTAGGACTAAACTTCAGAATGAAAAGATGAAGTCTTAATTATTCTCTAAGTTTAAATTTGTTTGTTATCTAGATACAAAATGATAAAACATAGAATCGATTTTTGTCCTTATTATCTATTGTCGTATATCGAAGTGCAAAGTGAGTCTCTTACTTCTAAACAACTTAACTTTTTAATTGACCTTAAATGGTTTGAAGGGTGGATCGCTTGTGAATTAGGTAAACCTTAGTTAGGAACCCTAATCAACGGAAGAACCCATTTTACGTCAGTAGCTCTTATCTGATCTGCTTGAGTATTGATGCCATTCATCTTAAGTTAGTATCATTAATTCCACAATAAAATACAAAATACAGATAAATAAATTACGAAAAAAAAAATTATTCTATCACAACAGTCCTTTCCATACGAGATATCAAGTACTCAATAAAATATTTTCCATCTACTCAAAATTAACCCCAATTGCTTAAGTACTTTTGATCCTTATGCTATATAAACATACGCATTCATTTATCATTTATTTGAATTGCACATTAATTGCATAATAGTATTGTCATACTATATCCATACTTGCTTAGACTTATTATCATGCTCATAATATAATTTTATTTTATACATTATTTTGCGTGCTAAATCAACAACATTAAATGCTTTGATGAGCTGCAAGGAAGAGCTACCTTAACAAGGATTTCAGTTTTAACAAATATTTTCATCTCTTCTTAAAGATGAAAATGAAAGTAACAAAAAGGTAAATTATGAAAAGCTAGTTCAATTTTCGGAAAGTGGCATTGAAGGATTAGTGACAAACAAATGAAGCTCTGTTCTTCCTGGATATTGAACCTTGATAAAATGAAATTGTGAGATGAGCCAGAAAGACTTCCATAACATTGTCATTGCAATTCAATTGATTCTGTTGCTGATTTAACCATTTATATATAGCTATAGCATTGATCTTCATACATGAAGCATATCACTCCACTACAAAATCGGCATGCCGTCGTTAAATTCATACTCATGCATGAACATAAGCCCAGCTTCTCCGTTCAGTACCCTGAAATCCCCAGCTGACGACGGCAAGCTCACGCGGCTGCCGTCTCCGGCAGTCGCAGCCATTCCCAACAAGAGCTTCCTTATCTCGTCCTCTGCTTCCCAAAGCCTCAGTTTCAAGTTCAGCACCTGCAAGATTAAACATGGGGCTTGGCTTGATTTCTGATCGTTGGAAGCGTGCATCGATTACGAATTAGACCAGATTTACCTCGTTCTCGAGGTGCCATTTCTCAGCGACGGCGGCGTCATGCGCGGACTTGAGCTGGCCGTAGGCCTCTTCCACCTTCTTGTTCTTCTGCCGCGCTCGCCGGTTCTGGAACCACACCGCCACTTGCTTGCCGTCGAGCCCGAGCTCGGCGGCCAGAAGGTCCTTCCTTCCCGTCTCCAGCTTACTCTCATCGTTGAAGCTCCTCTCTAACAGCTCCACCTGCTCTTCGCTAAGCCTCCTCTTCTTGGTGTCTCCGTCTCCCCTGCTCCTCCGACGAATTATGTCCACAGTGGTCATGCTGCTTGCTTCACTCATCGTATCTTTAGGCGACTGCAGTTTGCTGTAACATCGAAGCTTATTTATAAGTGAAAAAAAATCTGGAACGACTCCATCGGCGCCATGTCTAAGAATGGGAAGAGCCGTGCGTGGAGATGACACCGATTGATCGAGAGGTCTGCACTCCCATTTTGTTAGTCTTCATTTCTTATTACATTAATCAACGAATTAGTTAAACTCGTTTCGGAAGCTGAAATAAGTTTTTTCTAAAGAAAAGATACTGATTTGACTTAATTTATCTGATTAAAGTATGGCATGTTTGATCGCTTGGAAACATTGTAATTTCTTAGTGCTTAAAAAACACAGGAATCCGCTGTCCGTGTCCTGTTACTCAGACTTATTTGCAACGTTCTTCCTCTTTTATCCAAAGTCCGTGAGCCACTGTCCTTCTTCCCTTTGTTGCAAGCCGTGAACCAGCGTCTCTCTTGACTATATAAATAAACAGGTTAATTAGTACTTGCTACTGGGTGGTAGTAACGCTATTTTTGTTCTAATTGTTTGTTTGCTCATGAATATGGTGCTCTTACTAGATGATTTACTGAGCGTGAAGGATTTTTCTTCTGGTTTATTGCCCTTCTGCAAAACAAAAAAAAAAATCCAGTTGGATTGAGGAGATAATATAACGACAATCACAGACTTAATTGGGAGAATCTGTTTCCATATATCAAACAGTAGTGGAATGCTTGCGTGTGGTTCCAGGTGCAATCCATCCATGGTACTCTCAAGAGGACCATGCACCTTAAGGAAGCAATGACAATATGATATTGTATTGCAGGAGAAGGTGAAACTTTCTGATTCAGTATGTCTGCGTTAGTATCTTGCTTGACAGAGAAGACACTGAACATTCAGGGATTTGGTCAAATGCAGCAAGTGCTTTTGTTTCCAGAAAGTGTCTCAAGCTTTTGAAAACTCCACAATAATGAGGAACAGAGCCGTCTCCCATTTGATCAGTCTGTGTCTGCATCTGATTCAACTAAAATGAGTCCTGGGGCAAGATAATGGCGTTAAAGCATTCATGGTGAGGGAATGGAAACTTAGAATATCTCTATGTGACAGGGATATTTTTCTCAAACATTTATGGTCTTTATTTATATATTATTTTTTAAATATTTTATTTTTGAAATATTTTAAATTTTATAATTAAATATTTTATCAATTAAATATTTATGGTTCCATTATCAAATGTCTCACTTTAAATATTTTTTTCCTATAACTTTTTAAAACTTTTGATTAAATTTTAAAAAATTAACAAAAAATTAAACTAAAAAAAATTAATGACTGCCCACCTTTTAATGGACCCATTACATACCATAAAAAGAATTGTACCTGATAATTTCTAATATCTTTTAAATATCCTATCCAATGAAAAGGAAAAGATATTTTTTTTAAAAAAAGTATATCCTCTCCAGATATTTCTGGATGCTCTTAATCTCTGTCCAGCCGCCATTTCTGTGGCTCTCTCGTAGTAGTGGCGTTCCAATTCTCTTATTTCTTTTCCGACTATCTAAACTCATCAATAACCTTTATTGCATGCTGACAACTAGCTGGCAGGATTAGCAGACCCATGACCGGAATTGTGAGCACCTGAAAATGGAGTATCCACGCCGGCCTCTCTTCCTCCACTTTTCGGGAAATGTTTTTTTTCATGGGTGTGACTTGCAGGGCCACTAAGACAATAACACGGTGCCAACTTCTTCAATACAACGTCGGCGATTTATTAACAGATACTTCTTAAAATGTGCATTTTACGCTACATTTTATCCATGCGAAAATGCACTTTTACAGCCCGGGACAGTGGACAGTGGACAGTGGTAGTTTCTCACCGAATCATCCAGCAAATTAATAGATAATTTTTTTTAACCCTTAGATAATTTTTTTAACCCAACTGTTGATCTTAAAGTAATGAAACACTTCTTTAACTTATCTAGAAAATTTGTATAGGATCAAATTAGTCATCCTAAAATTAACCTGCAGCATATGTGGGTTAGTGCCAACTAAATAAAAAGAAAATATACTTTCACTCATCAAGAACACACGGTGTGATTCTAAAAAAGTGGGGCATACTCCTATATAATGAGGGTTTAAATTTTTCACAGGATCTATCATACATCTACGATGTTGAACTACTCGTGATACTGATCATTTGCCATATCTTATATGTACTTCTTAGATTTATCTCATTGGTCAATGAAAAGTTTTTATAAATTAAATGGATCATTTTCATGATTAATTGATACTCGATTCGAAGAATTGAATATATGAATTTCAAAAAATAAAAAAATAAAATATTACTTTTAATCAGTCAAGTGTGTACCCGGTTAAATTAAAAAAATAATTTCATAATTTAAAGTAAAAATAAATTTTTAATTATTTTATTAAATTAAAGTCATTAATTAAATATTTGTCATATCAAAAGTTATTAATAATTTTAATAATTTTAAATTTATATTAAATTAATATTATTATGCTCCTAATGAACTATAATCTATTTATATTTTATATTTTAAAATATTTATATTTAAAATAAGTGTTTCTATGTGAGACGATCGACAATAATCGGACAACTATCTTCTATGTTGATGAAGTTATCGAATATCAAGAGAAGGTTGACCCGTCAAGAACACCTGTGAAGTTTAAGAGAGAGAGTTTGAATAGAAGTCAGGGGTACCCTTGGTCAACCACTTTGACGCTCAAGTTAAGTTTTCAACATAGGTAGAAGAAGAAAATGAAGGTGGAAGAAAAATAGTAGATTAGCAGGAAAAATACAGAGGCGATTTATGTATGCATGCCTCCTTTACGAGATGAATCATCTTTTATATTTATTCCCCTACCGGAGGGACAGTGTCCACACTTGCTGACTGATGGGATGCTCTCTACAAGTATAGAAGGTGTTAGATCATCATATTCTATGAGTTGTGTCACACCATACCTTGCTAGTCATGTCATCCCATGCTTTGTAGGTCGTGTCATCCCATGTTCCATGCAACCCACCTCCTACGTAGATCATGCTCTAGGTACCGAAAGTTGGTAGAAAAAGACTAAGTCTAGCAAGAGGAGTCAGGGTGATCGAGCTGAATGGCTCGTCTCGGGGCCATCGTTGTCTGAGTAGAAGTGGCTGAGTTGGAGGGATTAGCCTGGCCGAGCCAAATGGTGGAGCTTCTCATCTTGGGGCCATTATCGTCTGAGTATAATTGGTTGAGATGGAGGGATTAGCCTGTCGAGCCGAATGGTGGAGCTTCTCATCTTGAATCTGCCAAGCTGAATAGTGGATCTTCTCGTCTTAGGGTCATCGTCCTCTGAGTAGAAGTGGTTGAGCTAGAGGAATTGGCATGGACGAGTCAAATGATGGAGCTTCTTATCTCATGACCATCGTCATCCGAGTAGAAGTGGTTCCCTGTTGACTGATCTTGACTTTGACTCCATCTCAGTATGGCTATTGAACTTCCAAGTACACATGGGGACTTCTAATACTCCCTTCATCATAAGTCTCTCCATTGAGTCTAGTCAAAAGAGGTGTGAGCCCGACTTATAGGACTAATGTATTGCGGAGGATGGGGTTGTCACATCAACATACCTTTGCTCTCTTCAAGGCTTCTGTCGGCTTAAAGTGGACACGTGGTGAGATTGTGAATCTCATACGTGATTCAGGTGCTGCCTCATATTTAATGCCACCATCGTCTATTAACCTTGATCTTCAAGTCATGCATGCAGCTATGATTGATAATACACCTGCAAGGATACCTTTTGAGGTCACGTCTATCAACATGATTTAAATGGATGAGGCATGTCACGCCCCTGAGGAGTCTCTGCCAGAGGAAAATACGACAGTATCTCCCTTGTACAGATGACAATCTGAAGCATATATATATCAACAACAAAATACATCGGCCCACATGGTTGGAATATACACAACTATGCAGTAATATATATATTAAATAGCTCACACGGTTGTACTACAAACACAACCATGCAGTTATATATAAAACATCCTACTCGATTGTACTAAAAACACAACGGAAAGGCCATACAACCAAAACAACACAATGTGTGTCAGCACGACTTAAACACAAATACAACACCAAAATAATGACATAGCCATATGGCTAAACACCAATACAAAGTTAAATCAATAAAGAACGTATAAAAAGAAAGTAAGTGTGAGGTAAGCTGTGTTCTGATGTGACGTGGGATCGGCAGACAAGATACCTCCAAGCAACTGCTTAATCATCTACTTGTAATAGGAATAATGCAACGGGGTGAGTTCAACAACTCAGCGGGTATCAAGCTGATATACCAATAATAATCATGGAGTACAGTCTCCTGACTAATAACAAGAAATGCAAAATTGAACAAGGGGAGAAGAACTGTACTCACCAGGGTCTCCTATCTTGATATAAGGGTGGTCAAACCAAAATACATAATGTATCCTGTATGCATGTCAAACATATGCATCCATGAAAATGCAACATCCAAAGTGCAGTAATCACAAACAATAAATGCAATCCATGCATATGATGCAAAAATGACATGTGTCACCCCTGACGCCAGTTAGCCATCTCACACGCAATGGTGAGACCGAGTAGGTAGGGATATGACAACTGTGTACTCTGTCATCACTGCTCCTGAGTGACCGAGTGGATAGGATGCTGTCAGAGTACACATATCCTCCTACCCCAAACATAGTGGGGGAGTCTAAGCTCTCATCTCCCTGTATCATGGTCAAGGGGAGGGATCCCTGCCCGCTACATGTTGCAGTCATCGCTACTCATGAGTGGACCAGTAGAGCTCTGATAGAGCAAAATACACACACCCTGCCTAATGTACCACTAACTCATGAGTGGTTGTGTGTGCAGATCATGTAACTAGCGATGTGCTTAACAATAATGAAGCCAACAATCGCTCAGCATGCAATCATGCAAGATGGTGCATGATACTAAACATGTAGATACTGACAGTATACACCTCTATATAAAATGTACTAAAAAGAAAATAAAACCCTACAATGATCTAGGTAACAATAAACTAGGTACACAAGTCAGACATGTCAAATAACTAGACTACTACACAGTAGGGCAATGTATATCACTATTTCTATAAACAGGAGTAAACATGACAACAAACAAGAGAATATAAGTATGAATGCATAATAGATAATAACAAACAAAGGCATGCTATAGGTATCAAGTAGTGACATACTAATGGTAGCTAAGCATAACCATTACTACTAGCTATAAATTACTACGCATATCATAATGACAATATCAAAAGAGATAAGTCAAAGGTATCCGCCTCAAAACGAAGATCGTATCCAACCAATCCCATGTCGAGATGCTCGCCTTGAATCAAAGTCCTGCGATCACGTAATGTATTTAGCTAATACATATGTAGCAATAGCTAAATAAAATTCCCAACATAATTAGGGAAAATCCTAATCAAAATAATTAACCTAATTCATGAATCCAATTAGGTTTAACTCAATCCACAATTCCTTTACTTCAATTCTACTCATGAGTTAATTAATTTAATCATGGTCATTTCCCAAGATAAATACACACTTAACAATTCAATGATCCTAATATCAACCATGCATCCATCCAAATAAATCAACTACCAAAGAACCACCATGAATCAATTGTTTAATCCATTGAACTAACTACTAAGCATCATGACTCCCACATACATAATTCATCACATGATCAGTAACCAACCACCAATAAATTCTTATTCAACATAGATTAGCAATTCCAACCATGTCACCAACCAATCTTGATTTAAATTTATGTATAAAGAAAACCACAACTTACCTAAATCTAAGTATCCTTCTGTCAACTCACAACCAAAGATCTTGCTATTGGAATTTGTGGGTGAAGCTGTGGATCATCCTCAAACAGTGATGCTTGGCCCCAAAGTTGAGTTGTTGATCTCTAACACAAACACCACAAATCAGTAGTAGATATAAATCAAATCCTCACATCGAGCTAGGGTTAGCTGATTACCTCAAGTGTGGCAGCGAGAAGACTCTGTGTACGACACTGCTCGTCCAACTTCTAACTAATCGAAAGTAAGGCTCAGACTAAGGCAAGGATCAAGCAGCGTATGAAGATGGCTGTAAGCAACAAATCAAACCTCTCAATACCAGAATTTGAATTGCTACCAATATGAGACTAACATGCCTTACCTTAATCTAGATTTGTAGCTTCCTCTCTATCGGAAATCCAAATGCTACTATGGTGTAATTAGAGCTCCTCTCTTCTCCAAATCTAGAGAGAGTAGCGCAATAAGAGGGAATGGTGGTGTCGGAGATAGGGCACAGATGGTCGGCGTTGGGCCGCAAGGGTCGGCAGCGATGCTGAGAAGGAGGTGGGAGAAGGGCCTTGACTGAATCAGGAGCAGAGAGAGCTCGCGACATCCTTGGCTAACAACGTCGCCTCTAGCAATGGCAAAGGTTACGATGTTGTCAACGAATCTCGCGGGGAAGAAGGCCACATCCAACAATCGGCCATGGAGGTCGGCGGAGACACGGTGGAGGAGAGGAATGTTGGAGTATATACTACAAGCCTAGCTTTTGTAAACATTTATTTTTGAAATAAAAGAATCACATTGATCAATATCTACATTTATTTGTTAAATGTAATTATTCAATTAATTTATATAGTAGATAACATTGAGTGTGGTGTCACACTCAAAAGATCATGTTGTCGGTTCTCTATAAATTATAAACAGTTGCTCACGACTAAGATGGAAATGAACAAACCATCAGAATAGTCGTAGTGTAATTAAGTATTAGTTTATCTTGATTAATAAATTACACTGGTACACTCTAAGTGTATTGAGTAGGATCATTTTAGGTAAGTTCTTTTTGTACTGACTTAATAAAAGAACTAGACTTTAGTTATTATGGAAGTGTGTGCTCTTAATCCTAATATAATAACAAGCACATATATTTAATATTTATTTCTTTGACTTATCAAAGGGTGAGGTTTAGCTCGTTAAATCAATATGCTCGATAAGTTGGGAAATGATATTACTTATAGTGTGTGTTGTTGATTATAGAAGGAATCTGTGTCCTAGTTATCTAGGTTGAAAATGTCCCCAAGAGGAGCTCATAAGGATTGTCATGTTAAACCCTGTAGGTGGACTTAGTCCGACATGACAATAAAGTTGAGTGGTACTACTTTTGGAGCTAGATATTAATTAAGTGATTTGTCAGTAACTTACTTAATTAGTGGGCATTCGTAATCTTAAACATAGGGAGACTAACACACTCATGATAAGAAGGAGCCCATAATGTAATTTGGGATTAGTGCGGTAGTGCGATAATAACTCTCTAGTGGAATAAGTTATTATCGATGAACTTGAGTTGTGTTTTCAGGGCGAGCACGGGATACTCAAGCTCATCAGAAGGCTAAAACCAATTTCTCCTCTAGGTCCCTGTCATAGCCTCATCATAGCCTCAAGTCCATCCAAATGTAAGGCTCTTCTTGGTGTCCAAGAAGTGGGCCGGTCCAATGCTTGGTGACCAACCAAGGGTCGGCCCTTTGCTTGGTGACCAAGCATGAAGGGGTCGACCACAATAATTCAAAAAGGGAGGATTGTTTTGAATTTTTAAAATCTTCTCTTTGTAGAAAACTATAAGTTTTAAAAAAGATATTTTAATTTTTAAAACTTTCCTTATTTGAATTAGGTCACATGTTTTAATAGAGAGTTTTAAAAGTTTTAAAAACTTTCCTTTTTTAACCATCTTCATGATTTAAGAAAAAAAGGAGATAAGTTTTTAAAATTAAAAATTTCTATCATCATGTTAAAAAATAAAATTTTATAAGAGAAGTTTTAAATTTTAAAACATGGTTTTAATTTTTAGAACTTTCCTTTTTTAACTCCTACTTTAGGAAAGAGAGCTTGTAAAATTTTATAAGAATTTGTCTTGTAAAATTTTATAAAAAATATATTTCCTTTTTCCCTTGATGAGGTGGCCGGCCACCTTGCTTGGGCGGCAATAAATAAAATCATCATCAATTAATTTTGGTGATTGATTCAATCAAGAGGAAAGAAAAGGAAAAATTAAAAGGGAAAAGGAAAAATTAGAAGAAGATTTTAATTTTTATAAAAATTCTTCCCTTATTTGCCTTGGGCAACTAATATAAAAGAAGGGGTGAGAAGGCTTCATGAGATATAATTCTTATTCTCTTGCTTGGAGAACCTTAAGTGGTCGGCCCCTCTCTCCCTTCTCTTTTCCCTTTTGCTCTCTTCTCCTTGGTGGTGTTGGTGGCCGAATTTTAGAAGAAGAGGAAGAAGCTTTTTGATGGTGTTCATCTTGGAGGATCGTCGCCCACACGACGTCCAAGGCGAGGCGAGGAATACGGCAGAAGATCTTGAGGTCATTAGCTTACAAAGAGAATGTATAACTAGTAGTTTTCTTCCGCATCATACTAGTTGATCCTGTCCGAATCGCTGAACCAACGGACGCTGGGCACGTGGCGCTCTCCTAGTCGATGACGTAGGCCTCCGTCTGGTCGCACGAATCTCCGACGAGCCTGCACAAAAGTCGGGCCGGGAAGGGGTTCCCGGCGGCGACCCTCCGACGCTCAAGTCAGGCAAGCAAGCAGTGAAAAAGTGGCTCCCAAAATATTAGAACGCGTACCTCCGGCGAAGGATGAGGGCCTTTATATAGGGCAGCGGAGAAGCGAGTGTACACATACCGAGGTGTACACGTGTCCGTGGCCCATACCCCCGTAAGGGCTTGTCAGCGAGCTTACCTGACCCATACTGCTACAGTTCAAGCATGTCCTCGATGGGACAGCGGAACCCCCTGTCATAAGATTTGGAGTATGGCCTACATGTGGAACATACCCGCTGTCAGAAAAAGATGTCACTTGTCCTTTTGCCCTTGCTCCCTGGAGGGCATCCGGCCGGCCAGCTTCCGCGACATCCGGCCGGACGTATACGGTGGTTTACTTAGGGAGATTCTCAATCACGTGCTTTGTGGAGACTATTAGCAGTATGCTACCTGATGGCTTTGGCCGAGCGTGCAGTCCGATCGGCCCTGCGATCTTGTCCGCTGAGCGCCGGAACCTTGACTTTCGACAGGGCGCCTTTAACCATCAACTAGACACCGGCCGGCCGCCTGGCCGGTTGAACCCACCCCTCTCCGGCCGGCCACCTGCCACTTTGACTTCCACGTGGCGTTGACTCCACCGGACCGGGGGGGGGCCCTGTTCTTACAACCGGATCACTTGCCTCCCCTTCAAGTCTAGTCGAAGGAGGCGATTAATCCGACTGACTGGACTGTTAGCCTAGCCGGGCGGCGCCTTCAGGCACACCTAATCCGCTCGGCTTTTCACAGGGATGGCCTTTAAGGTTAGTCAACAGCAACCTTCCTTGGATCTCCTCGTAACCCGTGCCAATCTTCGACATTAAGGCTGAGCATGTGCTCGTTAAATGCATCGAATGACCGAACGCCACGTGGTGAACTGTCGTCATCGTACGGCGGCGGCGGTGTGGTGCTTTGATGGGATCGAGGCGATTCGAAATGGACGGCGCGATGTGCACTTTGATTCCCGTGACCTGGATCCAACGGCGGAGGCTGCCCGGCCCTCGCTATATAAAATCTTCGCTCTCTCCTATTCCCCTCACTTGCTTTCGCGATTTCTACCTTTGTCTCTGGTGTTGCGGTGCTCCGGCGATTCCATTCCTGCTTTCCGACGCTCTCCGGCGCCTCTTCCTTGATCCTTTTTCCTCGCAGTAAGGCTCTATACCTTTTCTTTCTTGTTTCCGGTGTTTACTCCGTATTTCTCTCCCCAATTTCAATCCTTGAAACCTCTTTTCGCTTGCTGTTGTTTTTCTCCTGCCTTTTTGCCTTTTTGATTTCTTCCAATCGGCCCATGGCTAGCTCTTCCCATCCCGAAGACCAGTCCCTTGGCCCTTGGTACACTACCATGCAGTCACGATTTGATAAGCGTGACTTTGACATTCTAACCGATAATTTTGAAATCCCCGAAGATTTTGAACTTCTTTTAGCCGGTCCTTCCGCCCGGCCGCACAGGCCGCCGCGCGGAGCTTTCTATGTCTTCCGTGACCAGTTTACCGCCGGTCTGCGTTTCCCTGTACATCCTTTCATCATAGATGTTTGTAATTTTTTCGGTGTTCCGCTCGGCAGTCTGGTACCCAACACCTTTCGTCTCCTCTATGGTGTTATTGTTTTGTTCAAGATTCACAACATCCCCCTCCGACCGGAGGTCTTTTTTTATTTCTATTATCCCAAGCAAGCCGAGCTAGGCACCTTCATGTTCCAAGCTCGGCCCGGCTTAGTCTTCTTCAACAAACTACCTTCTTCCAATAAACATTGGAAGGATTATTTTTTCTACATCCGTATGCCCGATCAGGCCAACTTCCCGACCAAGTGGCAGGTCAACCTACCCCCCACTCCCGAGCTGAAGAAATTCAAGACCCGACCGGACTACCTCCATGCTGCAAATATGCTAGCCGGTCTGCGACTTGACATCAATAAGCTTCTTCACGAAGGAGTGATGTACATCTTCGTCCTGAGTCCCATACGGACTCCTCTTCCGACCGGCTTCGGTAAGAATTTTACTTTGGCATTTGCTTTGATTGCTAACTGATTTATTTTCTTTCCTTTGCAGCGGACATCAGCGCTAGAAGCCGCGGCGGCCAAAGAAATGGAAGTGCTGGGTATCCAGCCGGTCGGATCCCATGAAGGAGAAAGCGGGACTCAGGCTGAGTCAACCGCTCCGGCTTCTCAACAGAACGTGGCCAGCGGAGCCACCCCCACCGGAGAACCAACTGCCCCCGAGGAAGGTTCCGGTCGGGAAGAGAAGCAACCTCTACAAAAGAGGCGCCGAGTGGAGACTCCCCTTCAGTCGGCTACCTCCGCGGTCCAACCATCCGAGCGGGTCACTGCGACTGCTCGGGGCAAGGCGCCAGAGGTCGAAGCCATTTCGTCCGACCGGACGCCTTCTGAATGGGACGAGCCGGCTGCTCCAATTGAGGCTACTCCGGTCAGCACCCTTCCGCCCGCTCGTCACTCAGTCCAGCGCTCAACCATTCATTCCCAGTTTTCTGCGCCGGCTTCTGATCCTCTTCATCTCCTGACTGAAGAGCTGCTGCCAGAGGCCGACCGACCAACCGCGCCCGAGCACACCATTACCTTGAAAGGGCCCCTAGCTGAGATGTGGGCTGATGCTCGGGTGCGCATCGCGCTGATCCCCCTCCGAAACTTGGCCAATAGCCACATGCAGGAGGCCATGGGGGTAAGTTCGCTTTCTCCGAAGTTTTGTATGCATTCTTTCCGATCAGCCACTAACAATTCTAATTTTCTTTTGCCAGAGATGGGTGGAGGAGATTACAGTCTCCAACCGCCTAGCCATGGTGGATGAGGAGTTAAGGCAGCTGAAGGCGGCGTGCTCAAGGCCCGTCGTACTCCGAGCTACAGAAGAAGCTTAAGAAGGCTCAAGATTTGTTGGCGGCCGAGCAGAAAAAGACGGCCGATCAAGCCCATGCCTTGGCCGAGTCCGAGCGACAAGTCAAGTCGCTCGACACAAAAATAACCTTGGCCACCACTCGGAAAAACACGGCCATTTCTGACTTAGAAAAGATGAACGTGGAGGCTCGGGGCCTGGAGCTGAAGGTAAAGGAGCTGACGGAGCAGCTTGACAGAGAGAAGGTGGGCCGCTCGGCCGACGCCACCAAGCATAAGGACGAGCTGACCACTTTGCAGGAATCCCTCACTGCATCTCAATTGGCCTTCAAAGAGTACCAAGAGGCCGAGCCGAGTCGGGTTGCTGCTCTGAGGCAGGGCTACATCCGCTCGCCCGAATTCTCGGAGAAAATCTACGAGCGGATGTACACAGCCTTCAACTTGGCTATGACCGCCACCATGACATATCTGAAGTCTAAGGGCCTTCTTCCGGAGTCCACTACTATTCCGGCCGGCGATCAGGTGGCGCTTCTGGATAACATCCCCAAGACCCTTTATGATTACATTGAGTAGACGTCGGTAGATGTAGTTGGGCCGCTAGGCCAAAAAATGATCCTTTTTTGTACTTAGGCCGCTCGGCCTAAAGTTTTAATTTTAATGCAACATTTCCCTTTCGCGTTCTTTGTCCTTTTGCTAGTTAATGTGTGTTGTCCGCTCGCCTATTATGAGATGTAAGTATTTGGTGTTGCCCTTCCGCTCGGAACGTAGAGACGATCTAACGATATTGAAGGCGAGTTTCTAGGGCAATTGCATCCTTTTTGTTGGCATCTTCTGCTCGGAGGGTTTATATACGCCGGCTCGTCTCTCGATATTTAACGTCGGAGCTCGACGGTCTTCCGCTCGGAGTGTTTATAGACGCCGGCTCATCTCTCGCTTTTTAACGTCGGAGCTCGACGATCTTCCGCTCGGAAGATTTATAGACGCCGGCTCGTCTCTCGATATTTAACGTCGGAGCTCGACGGCCTTCCGCTCAGATGATTTATAGACGCCGGCTCGTCTCTCGATATTTAACGTCGGAGCTCGACGGCCTTCCGCTCGGATGATTTATAGACGCCGGCTCGTCTCTCGATATTTAACGCTCGAGTCGACGGTCTTCCGCTGAAGATTTTTTACGTGTCTCTCGATATTTTTGTTTGGCCGCTGTTCCGCGGATTTATGAATGACGTCGGCTCTGTTTGCCATTTGTCGCTCGACCAAGACTCATCCCCTTACCTTCGTTTTAGCCAGATTTTTTCGCGCAAGCACTTTTTATAACTCGGTCGTTCGCCTACCCTCGATATTTAACGTTGGAGCTCGACGGCCTTCCGCTCGGATGATTTATAGACGCCAGCTCGTGTCTCGATATTTAACGTCGGAGCTCGACGGCCTTACAGGCTAATCTTTAACACAGCCGCTCGGCGGACACACTAGCCATCCTTTAATTCATTTCTGCTTCCTGCATTACAAGGACATGGGTGACTAGAATATTCACAAAAATGAGTTACACCAGTGCACCTTTCACCCAGCTCGATAAGGCTGGAGATGATTCGCGCTCCATGGCCGATCCAGCTGTCGTCCGTCTTTATCCTCCAAATAGTAAGCGCCCGAGCGAAGTTTTTCGATAACCTTGAAGGGGCCCGCCCAGGGAGCTTCTAGCTTGCCGACGTCGCCGACCGGCTTGACTTTCTTCCCGACAAGGTCGCCAACCTGGAATGATCTGGGGATTACGCGCCTGTTGTAGTTTTGCTTCATCCATTGACGGTACGCCATCAGCCGGATGGACGCCTTGGCTCACTCTTCATCAACCAAATCCAGCTCCATGTTCCTCCGCCCGGTGTTACCCTCATCGTAATTCTGGATCCGGACGGATTCGACACCGACTTCGACAAGAATCACCGCTTCACCGCTGTATACCAGATGAAAAGGCGTGACACCCGTTCCTTCCTTTGGAGTCGTTCGGATGGCCCATAGGACGCCCGACACTTCATCCACCCAACTTCCTCCCAAATGGTCGAGCCGAGCGCGCAGAATGCGAAGAATTTCCCGATTGGCTACTTCGGCTTGACCGTTGCTTTGGGGATAGGCTATAAATGTGAAGTGTTGCTCGATGCCATAGCTTTTGCATCATTCTTCAAGCAATTTTCCTGTGAACTGCCGCCCGTTATAGGAAATAAGTCATCGGGGGATGCCGAACCGACAGATGATGTTCTACCAGATAAACTTCTTGACCATCTGCTCGGTGATCTTGGCTAGCGGCTCGGCCTCCACCCACTTGGAAAAATAATCGACAGCCACTAGTAAAAATTTCCGCTGCCCGGTCGCCATAGGGAATGGACCCACAATATCCATTCCCCATTGGTCGAAGGGACAGGACACAGTGGATACCTTCATTTCTTCTGCCGGTCGGTGAGAGAAATTATGATACCTTTGACAAGAAAGGCATGTCGCGACGGTCCGAGCGGCGTCTGTTTGTATAGATGGCCAGAAGTATCCGGCTAGCAGGATTTTCTTAGCCAGCGATCGTCCGCTCGGATGCCCACCGCAGGATCCTTGATGCACTTCTTGGAGGATGTACGCCGCGTCTTCCGAGCTCACGTATTTCAATAGTGGGCGAGAGAAAGCCTTCTTGTATAGTTGGTCTCCAATGAGCGTGAACCGACCGGCTCTTCTCCTTTGTAGCTGGGCTTTATCCCGATCGGACGGTGTAGCACCCGAGCGGAGAAACTCCATGATGGGTGTCCTCCAGTCGCTCGAGAACGTGAGACCCTCCATACGGTCGACGTGCGCCACCAACAATACTTGTTCAATCGGCTGTTGAATGGCGACCGGCGTTATTGAGCTCGCGAGTTTGGCTAGCTCATCGGCCGCTTGATTTTCCGCTCTGGGTATCTTCTGGATAATAACCTCTCTGAAATCGGCCTTGAGTTTCTCGAAGGCTTGAGCGTAAAGCTTGAGCCGAGCGTTGTTGATTTCAAAGGTGCCAGAGAGCTGCTGAGCGGCCAACTGCGAATCCGAATGAATAGTTACCCGTCCGGCTCCCACATGCCAAGCTGCCTGCAAGCCGGCTATGAGGGCTTCATACTCAGCTTCATTGTTCGTAGCTTTATAATCCAGCTGGACGGATAAGTGCATCTTTTCTTCTTGGGGGGAGCAACAATATTCCAATCCCACTTCCGAGCCGAGTGGATGATCCGTCCACAAATATTTTCCACATAGGCTTTGATTGCCGCGCGGGGCTGGTATTGGATGTCAAATTCACTTAACTCCGTCGTCCATTTGATGAGCCGTCCGGACGCTTCGGGATTCAACAGCACTCTTCCCAATGGGCTATTCGTCCGGACGATGATAGTATGAGCCAAGAAATAAGGACGGAGGCGCCGAGCGGCAAGGACCAAAGCGAAAGCTAGTTTCTCGAGCCCAGTGTAGCGAGATTCAGCATCTTTTAAAATATGGCTCAGAAAATATACAGGCTCTTCTCCGCTCGCCCTTACTAGTGCCGAGCCGACGGCTTGCTC
The DNA here is from genome assembly GCF_018446385.1 of Zingiber officinale. Classification (NCBI taxonomy): domain Eukaryota; kingdom Viridiplantae; phylum Streptophyta; class Magnoliopsida; order Zingiberales; family Zingiberaceae; genus Zingiber; species Zingiber officinale. The sequence goes on along the minus strand of NC_056005.1, from coordinate 38,056,577 downwards.
GGTTGAAGATAAGTAGATACAAAGTGGCTCACCCGCAGCTGGCTTGGCTAATACCGGGAGAGAGTTCAGATATGCCTTCAAATCTTCGAACGCCCGATCGTATTCTTCGTCCCAGTGAAACTTAGTGGCCTTGCGTAAGATCTTGAAAAAAGGAAGGCTCCGGTCGGCAGTTTTGGAGATGAACCTGGACAGAGCAGTTATCCGACCGGTCAAACGCTGCACTTCCCTCATATTTCTTGGAGGCGGCATGTCTTGTAGGGCTTTCACCTTGCTGGGATTTGCTTCGATACCCCACTCGGTCACTATGTAACCTAAGAAACGCCCTCCTTTTGCTCCAAACAGGCACTTCTGGGGATTTAGCTTGACTCCATATTTCCGTAGCGTTCGGAAGGTTTCCTCCATGTCTTTAAAGAGATCGGCCGCTCGGACAGACTTGATAAGAATGTCGTCCACATAAACTTCCAGATTCCGCCCGATCTGCTCCTTGAACACTTTGTTCATTAAGCGTTGATAAGTGGCTCCCGCATTCTTCAATCCGAACGGCATCACATTATAGCAGTAGGTTTTTCTTGATCTTCCCGGGCGAGCGGCACTTGATGATATCCCTGATAGGTGTCGAGCATGCATATCAACTCGCAGCCGGCCGTAGAGTCCACCAGTTGATCGATTCGGGGCAAGGGGTAAAAGTCCTTTGGGCACGCCTTGTTAAGGTCCTTGAAATCGATGCACACTCTCCACTTGTTGCCGGGCTTGGAAACTAGCACCACATTCGCCAGCCAGCTCGGGAACTGAACCTCGCGTATATGGTCGGCCTCCAAGAGTTTCTCAACTTCCGCCCAGATGATGACATTCTGCTCGGTGCTGAAGTCCCTTTATCTTTGCTTTATTGGCCGAGCGTCGGGACGGACATGGAGCTCATGCTGCGCTATACTTGGTGAAATCCCGGGCAGCTCATGCATCGACCAGACGAAGACGTCATGATTTCTTCGGAGGCATTGGATCACTTCCTCCTTCTGACTCGCTTCCAGATCGGACGCGATGAATGTCATGGCCTCCGATCGGGTCGGGTGTATCTGCACTTCCTCTTTTTCTTCATAAACTAAAGAGGGAGGCTTTTCAGTTATAGCATTCACCTCGATCTGTGGCGACTTCCGAGCGGAATTTGCTTCTGCTCGGACCATCTCGACGTAGCATCGCCGAGCTGCCAGTTTATCTCCCCGTACTTCTCCCACTTTGTTTTCGACGGGGAACTTGATCTTTTGGTGGAAGGTGGAGACGGCCGCTCGGAATTCGCTGAGCGCCGATCATCCCAAAATGACGTTGTATGATGAGGGAGAGTCAACCACCATAAAGTTTGCTGTACGCATCCTCCTGAGCGGCTCTTCTCCCAGTGAGATAGCCAGTCGGATCTGTCCGACCGGCAGGACTTCATTGCCCGTAAACCCATAGAGGGGGGTTGTCATGGGCAGCAGCTCGGCGCGGTCAATTTACAGTTGATCGAACGCCTTTTTGAATATGATGTTGACCGAGCTTCCTGTGTCAATAAAAACGCGGTGAATAGTATAGTTGACTATTATCGCTTTGATGAGCAGAGCATCGTCGTGGGGCACTTCAACTCCTTCCAAGTCCCCGGGCCCGAAACTGATTTCGGGTCCACTCGCCCGTTCTCGGCTGCAGCCGACTGCATGGATCTGGAGCTGTCGGACGCTCGCCTTTCTTGCTCGGTTGGAGTCTCCTCCGGTCGGTCCACTAGCTATGATGTTGATCTCGCCTCGGGAAGTATTGCTTCTATTTTCTTCTTCCCGAGCGGACGGTCGAGGACGTTCCCTAGACATCCGGAGATTCTCCCATCTTGGAGAGCGACGCCACTCAGGAGTCTGTTGCTGTCGTCTGTCAGCTACCATCCGATCAGCTTCACGAGGCCTCTGTCGCCAATCGGCTATTGGCGATCGACGACCTCCGCCTCTGGGAACGGGGTGGGCGATTAGAGGAAGACTACGGAAATCCCTGGTGTTATGTGTATCCGTCCGGTGGAAGGAGCAGAACATTGGGGTCCATCTCTTCTTTGTTCTGGGCCGCTCGACTGCTACTTCTTGGACATGAGGTCTTGGATGAGCTCGAATTGCTTCAGCCCGTGGTCCTCTGGGTGGCTGATGAGCAGCGTGTGGCTTCCGTTCAGCAGGAGGAGCCCGCTCGGTTGGAGTTTCTTTTTTCCGGGCTGCTTGGGCTTCCTCCACGTTGATGTATTCGTTGGCCCGGTGTAGCATGTGGTCGTAGTCTCGAGGCGGCTTCCGAATGAGTGATCGGAAGAAATCCCCATCCACGAGGCCTTGTGTGAAGGCATTCATCATGGTCTCCGAGGTGGCCGTTGGAATGTCCATGTCCACTCTGTTGAACCGCTGGATGTAAGCTCGGAGCGATTCGCGGGCTTCCTGTTTGATGGCAAACAGACTAATGCTGGTTTTTTGATAGCGCCGACTGCTTGCAAAATGATGGAGGAAGGCCATTCGGAAGTCCTTGAAGCTTGTGATGGATCCGTCCGGCAGCCTCCGAAACCATTGTTGAGCCGATCCGGAAAGGGTGGTGAGGAAAACTCGACACTTCACCCCATCTGTGTATTGATGCAGAGTTGCAGTGTTATCGAATTTACCTAAATGATCATCCGGGTCGCTGGTTCCATTGTACTCGCCGATCGTCGGAGGCACATAGTGCTTGGGCAGAGGGTCTCTGAGAATAGCCTCTGAAAATTGGCGATTAATCCGCTCGGGCGATGCGTCCGCTCGGGGGGCTTTCCCTTTTCTGTCGTCTCGTCTAGGTATTTCCTCCGAAGAAGATCCCCAATCTCGATTAGTTGCTGCGGCTTCAGGGGTGCGGAATAAGGCCCGATGGAATGGAACGGTGGCCTGTGGTGCTTCCGCTCGGCCACCAGATGCTGACGTTGCTTGCTGCTCAGGCCGCTCGGCTGGTGCTTTCTGTTTTTGCTCCATAAGCTTGGCAGCCCTCAACTAGATTAGAGCGTCGAGTTCCTCCGTGGAAAGCGTCACCGTGTGTTGTCGTCCAGCTTCGTCCATTGCTTCCGCTCGGATGCAGGAGCGTTCCCACAGATGGCGCTAAATTGATCCTGTCCGAATCGCTGAACCAACGGACGCTGGGCACGTGGCGCTCTCTTAGTCGATGACGTAGGGCTCCGTCTGGTCGCACGAATCTCCGGCGAGCCTGCACAAAAGTTGGGCCGGGAAGGGGTTCCCGGCGGCGACCCTCCGACGCTCAAGTTAGGCAAGCAAGCAGTGAAAAAGTGGCTCCCAAAATATTAGAACGCGTACCTCCGGCGAAGGATGAGGGCCTTTATATAGGGCAGCGGAGAAGCGAGTGTACACATACCGAGGTGTACACGTGTCCGTGGCCCATACCCCCGTAAGGGCTTGTCAGCGAGCTTACCTGACCCATACTGCTACAGTCCAAGCATGTCCTCGATGGGACAGCGGAACCCCCTGTCATAAGATTTGGAGTATGGCCTACATGTGGAACATACCCGCTGTCAGAAAAAGATGTCACTTGTCCTTTTGCCCTTGCTCCCTGGAGGGCGTCCGGCCGGCCAGCTTCCCCGACATCCGGCCGGACGTATACGGTGGTTTACTTAGGGAGATTCTCAATCACATGCTTTGTGGAGACTATTAGCAGTATGCTACCTGATGGCTTGGTCGAGCGTGCAGTCCAATCGGCCCTGCGATCTTGTCCGCTGAGCGCCGGAACCCTGACTTTCGACAGGGCGCCTTTAACCATCAACTAGACACCGGCCGGCCGCTTGGCCGATCGAACCCACCCCTCTCCGGCCGGCCACCTGCCACTTTGACTTCCACGTGGCGTTGACTCCACAGGATGGGGGGCCCCTGTTCTTACAACCGGATCACTAGCTATTTTCTTTGTAAGAATTCTAAATACAAGAGACAATTAGATCTAGTTTTTCGAATTTATTTTTCAAGTTTGTGTTTTCTTCTTTATTGAATTTTTGATTTGATTGTTCTTTTTGGTTAACCTAGAGTTATTTAAGGAAATTAAATATTAGCTTTCCTTAAAAGGCTTTGCCTAGGCGGTGGTGGTTGCTCCCATATCCAAGAAGGTCATGTGCCTCGCCATGCAGTCCTAGAAGATAATTTTGGAAATTAATATTTAATGGAATTAATAACTTAGGTAGATTTGAATCAATAGTGTTAAGTTCCGCTTGCGATTCAAATCTAAACCATTAAGAACAGATAAGTTAAATTTGGAATCAATGATGTTAAGTTACGTCTGCGATTCCTAATTTAACTTCTAAAGAACACAATAGGTTATTTAAGGAAAGGTTCAACACTTGTACAAAAAAATTTTGTACAGTGGAACCGGTACATTTTCCTAGGACTAACCAACAATTGGTATCAGAGCTAGGGTTTACCTCTGTGTGTTTAGAATTCAAATAGGTTATGTACATGTCATACGTAATTTAGGCAGGATAATAGTAGGATGTGCTAACTCTTTAGTTGCAGGATCCAACTATTATGACATTTAGATATTGTGTGTGATTGGATCCTTGGGCATGTCAAGGGCATTATTTTGTGTGCATGATTGTATGTATCAAATACAGCAGGAGCTGTATTATTTTTAGAATTTTATTTTTTGTTCGATCTAGAATACATGTACATTCCTTTATGGAATATAGGATTGATATTTGTAAAATTATATATTTATCGCGGATCGTATCTTTGCGAGGCGTGGTGCTATTGGAGGACCAGAGGCGCAGCGAAATAAGAAGCAAGATAGATGCGACAACTCGACCCGATGGCGGTGGCTAAAGATGGCAGCAGCTAGGGTTGGAGCATACTGAAGACAGTGATGGAAAAGACCATAATAGTTGGAAAATTAATTTCCAAATATATTGCTTTTATTTACTGTAATGTTTATGTGCATGTGATGTATGCTAGTATAGGTTAAAATCCTCATTTTAAATAACTAAGTAGGAGAGGGATTTTAAATAAATCCCATGGTCTCCATTATTGGTTTGTAAGTTATGCAACAAGCTTGCGTGTTGACTCTGAATGCCTCCCTCCATAATGGATGGGTTTGTTGCAAATCACTAGATCAAACTTCCTTTTATGGATGGTTATAGGAAATTATTTAGGAGCGCGTGATCTTCTCCAACTGAAGGGGCACAATTCTATTTAATGGACTTAGTATCAAGTAATGGTATACACTTAGACACATTCAATAGTATCCTCCCTAACGGAGTCACTACTATTGTTTTGTGTGACCAAAGTGAAACCAACTATTAATTTTATTTGTCATAAAGTTAGAATGATAAGATAATAAAATTAATGAGTCACACCCTCCTCTTACAAATGTTGAATTTGTATACGTCCACACTAATGTGGCATGCAATATTCACGGTGATTTGAGGTGTTGGTTAATTTAAAATAGTATTGTTTGAGGAATCAATATTATTCTAAATTTAGAGTCTTGACCAAAGTTTATTTTTGTGATTCTTAGGATGACTTTCAACCCACTTGTCATTATACTGAAAGAGAATAAACTTACTGGTCCCAACTATATTGATTGGAAAAGAAATCTAGACATTGTTCTTACTGCTGAAAGCTATAAGTTTGTACTGACTGAGGCTTGCCCTGATGCACCTGACGGTGACTCTACCCCAGAGGAGATTGAGTATCATAAGAAATCGGTAAAAGCTGATGAGATGGTGCGGTGTTATATTTTGGCATCAATGTCAAATGTATTGCAACATCAGCATCAAGATTTACCAACAGCTTATGATATAATGAACAATCTCAAAGAACTCTTTGGGCACCAGAGTCGGACTGCTAGGCAAGAGGCAATGAGAAAGCTAATGACAGCCACCATGTCTGAGGGGACACCCGTAAAGGACCATATCCTCAAAATGATGGCCTATCTAAATGAAATACAAGTTCTTGGAGGAGAAATCGAGGGGAAACCCAGGTCGATATAATTCTCCAAATGCTACCCAGAAGTTTTGAGCAGTTCCCTCTGAACTATAACATGAACAAAAGAGAGTATACGTTGGCGGAACTTCTGATAGAACTACAGGCAGCAGAAGGTATATTTCGTCAAAGTTCTCATATTCACTATGCTGTAAATGGTTCTATTTCTAAACCGAAAGGCAAGAAGAAGAAGAAACAGGTCTTTTCAGCAAAGAAGGTGAATAAACCTCAAGGTACAGGACAAAAAGCTAGAATGAAGAAGTCGAAGGGAAAGTGCTTCATCTGCAAGCAGTCTGGACATTGGAAAGCGGACTGTCCTCGTAGGAATCAGAACAATAAAAGTATATCTCATGCTCTAGTAGTTGAAACATGTTTAGCGGTATTATCTACCAGCACCTGGTGTGTAGATACGAGAGCCACTGATCATGTCTGCAATTCTTTGTAGGGGTTCCAGGAAACCCGGCGACTATTTGATGGAGAGATGACTGTCTATATGGGCAATGCTACTAAGGTGGCGGCTGTTGCAGTGGAAGATGTCTACTTATCATTTGATAGGAATAGAAATTTGATTTTAAGAAATTGTCTTTATGTACCCAGTTTTAGAAAGAATTTAATTTCAGTTTCTAAACTGTATTTGGATGGATATTTTGTTTCCTTTAGTAACAATGTCATTATAAAGAGAAATAAAGTGATTATCTATTCTGGTGCATTGGTTGGCAATTTATATACTTTAAATCTAATTTCTCTCACAAAGCAAAATATGGAAATTAATAACACATCTTCTAACTCTAATAAGAGAAATGAACCTTCGAAAATGAACCAAACGTATCTTTGGCATCTAAGGCTTGGTCATATTAACTTAAGTAGGATTCAAAGGCTTGTAGCTGATGGACTCTTGGGTTCATTAGAGTTGAAAAATTTTCCAACATGTGAATCCTGCTTGGAATGAAAAATGACCAAGAGACCTTTTAAAGCCAAGGGGTATAGAGCCAAAGATGCATTAGAACTGGTTCATTCTGATTTGTGCGGTCCTATCTATCCAGGCAAGAGGTGGTTATGAATACTTTGTCTCCTTTATAGATGATTATTCAAGATACGGATATATTTACCTGATGCGCCGCAAGTCTGAATGCTTTGACAAGTTCAAAGAATATAGGGCTGATGTGAAGAAACGTCTTGGAAAAAGTATCAAGACACTACGGTCTGACCGTGGTGGCGAATAGCTCTTTGGAGAGTTTAGGAATTACTTATCAGAAGTTGGGATTCAATATCAATTGTCTGCACCTGGTACACCCCAGCAGAATGGTGTGGCAAAACGAAGGAATATGACTCTTATGGAAATGGTTAGATCGATGATGAGTTATTCAGAATTACCAATTTCGTTTTGGGGATATGCTCTGGAAACAACAGTGTACATTCTGAATATCGTACCTTCTAAAATAGTTCCTTCTACTCCCATGGAATTATGAAATGGCCGTAAGCCTAGTCTGAATCATATCCGGATATGGGGTAGTCCAGCACATGTGCTAAAGGGAGATACTGACAAGTTGGAATCACGTACAAAGTTTGTTTGTTTGTCGAATATTCTAAGGGAACGAAAGGTGGTTTGTTTTATAATCCTAAAAATCAGAAGATCATTGTTAGCACCAATGCTCGATTTTTAGAAGAAGATTATGTAATGAACCATAAGCCCATGAGTGAAATAGTTTTAGAAGAAATTAGAGAGGACACGTCTACTTTAGTACCAACAGTACAAGATGAAGTACCACAAGAAACTACAACACGTGTCACACATGATACACAGCCAGAGATAGTGCCTCGTCATAGTGGGAGGGTTGTGAGGCAACCTGAGAGATCCATGTTTTTGGGAGAGTCTTCGGACTTGATCCCAGGTAAACATGAACCTGATCCCCGAACATATGACGAAGCACTCCAAGATATAGATGCAGTATCTTGGCAAAAGACAATAAATTCCGAAATAGAATCTACGTATTCTAATAAGGTCTGGGAGCTTGTAGAACCACCTGATGGTGTAAAAGCCATTGGATGCAAGTGGATCTACAAAAGGAAAAGAGGGACAGATAGGAAGGTTGAAACCTTCAAAGCAAGGCTTGTTGCGAAAGGGTATACTCAGAAAGAGGGAATCGACTATGAGGAGACTTTTTCGCCGGTAGTCATGCTTAAGTCTATTCGGATACTCTTATCCATTGCTGCTCATATGGATTATGAGATTTGGCAAATGGATGTCAAGACAGCTTTCCTTAACGGAAGTCTTAAAGAAAACATCCATATGAAGCAACCAGAGGGATTTATTGAAAAAGGCAAAGAGCATCTAGTGTGCAAGCTCAATCGGTCCATTTATAGACTGAAGCAAGCTTCAAGATCTTGGAACATCCAGTTTAATGAAGTAATCCAATCATATGGATTTATTCAGTGTCTGGATGAGTCTTCTGTATACAAGAAGTGTAACGGAAACGTGGTGGTATTTCTTGTATTATACGTAGATGATATTTTGTTAATTGGCAACAATGTCAAGGTATTATCAGATGTAAGGGTATGGTTGTCCAAACAATTTGATATGAAGGACTTAGGAGAATGTGCACACATTCTTGGGATCAAAGTTATAAGGGATCGCAAGAAAAGAATGTTGTGTCTATCATAAGCTTTATATATAGATACAATCCTTGCTCGTTTTAGCATGCAAAATTCCAAGAAAGGTTTCTTACCTTTTAGGCATGGAGTAGTCTTATCTAAAGAGATGTCTCCGAAGACATCAAAGGAGATAGAAGACATGAAGGCAGTTCCTTATGCTTCGGCTGTAGAAAGCCTTATATATGCAATGTTGTGTACGAAACCTGATATCTGTTTTGTCGTGGGCATGGTTAGCAGATATCACAGTAACCCTGGACAAGGACATTGGACTGCTGTAAAGCATAGATTGAAGTACCTGAGAAGGACTAGAGACTATATGCTAGTCTACCAAGCAGACGATTTACTCCCTGTGGATTACACAGATTCGGACTTCCAATCAGATAGGGACCATAGTAAGTCTACGTCAGGCTATGTGTTTACTCTAGGAGGTGGAGCCATTGCATGGAGGAGTGTTAAGCAGAAATGTGTCTCGGACTCAACCATGGAAGTTGAGTATGTGGCAGCCTCTGAGGCAACCAAAGAAGCTGTATGGCTCAGGAATTTTCTAATGGACTTAGATGTGATTCCTGGTTTACCCAAGATCATCACAATTTATGCTTATGCTTCGGTCGTAGGAAGACTAATGAATGCAATGTTATGCACGAGACCGGATATCTATTTTGCCATGGACATGGTTAGCAGATATCAAAGTAATCCAGGACAGGGACATTGGACTGCCGTAAAGCATATATTAAAGTACCTGAGAAGGACTAGAGATTATATGCTGGTTTACCAAGTAGATGATTTGCTCCCTGTGGGTTATACAAATTCTGACTTCCAATCAGATAGGGACAATAGTAAGTCTACATCAGGCTATGTGTTTACTTTAGGAGGTGGAGCTATAGCATGGAGGAGTGTTAAGCAGAAATGTGTTTCAGACTCAACCATGAAAGTTGAATATGTGGCAGCCTCTGAGGCATCCAAAGAAGTTGTATGGCTCAGGAATTTTTTAATGGACTTAGATGTGATTCCTAGTTTTCCCAAGATCATCACAATTTATTGTGATAATAGCGGTGCAGTTGCAAACTCGAAGAAACCATGAGCCCATAAAGTAAGTAAACATATAGAGCGCAAGTACCACCTGATACGAGACATCGTCAAGTGAGGAGAAGTTGTCGTCGCTAAGATTGCATCAGCAGATAACCTGGCAGATCCTTTCACTAAGGCCCTTCCGGCGAAAGCTTTTGATCGACATGTGGAGGGGATGGGAATCAGATGTATGGCAACAGATATGGCAGCTTAGTCTTTTAGTATAAGTGGGAGATTGTTGGAGTGTATACTAAAAGCCTAGCTTTTGTAAACATTTATTTTTGAAATAAAAAAACACATTGGTCAATATCTGCATTTATTTGTTAAATGTAATTGTTCAATTAATTTATATAGTAGATAACATGGAGTGTGGTGTCACACTCAGAAGATCATGTTATCGGTTCTCTATAAATTATAAACAGTTGCTCACGACTAAGATGGAAAGGAATAAACCATCTGAATAGTCATAGTGTAATTAAGTATTAGTTTATCTTGATTAATAAATTACACTGGTACACTCTAAGTATATTGAGTAGGACCATTTTAGGTAAGTTCTTTTTGTACTGACTTAATAAAAGAACTAGACCTTAGTTATTATGGAAGTGTGTGCTCTTAATCCTAATATAATAACAAGCACATATATTTAATATTTATTTCTTTGACTTATCAAAGGGTAAGGTTTAGCTCGTTAAATCAATATGTCCGATAAGTTGGGAAATGATATTACTTATAGTGTGTGTTGTTGATTATAGAAGGAATCTGTGTCCTAGTTATCTAGGTTGAGAATGCCCCCAAGAGGAGCTCATAAGGATTGTCATGTTAAACCCTGCAGGTGGACTTAGTCCGACATGACAATGAAGTTGAGTGGTACTACTTTTGGAGCTAGATATTAATTAAGTGAGTTGTCAGTAACTTACTTAATTAGTGGACATTCGTAATCTTAAACACAGGGAGACTAACACACTCATGATAAGAAGGAGCCCATAATGTAATTTAGGATTGGTGCGATAGTGCGATAATAACTCTCTAGTGGAATGAGTTATTATCGATGAACTTGAGTTGTGTGTTCAGGGCGAGCACGGGATACTCAAGCTCATCGGAAGGCCAAAATCAATTTTTCCTCTTGGTCCCTGTCGTAGCCTCATCATAGCCTCAAGTCCATCCAAATGTAAGGCTCTTCTTGGTGTCCAAGAAATGGGTTGGTCCAATGCTTGGTGACCAAGCAAGGGCTGGCCACATCCTCTTCTACAGGGGTCGGCCCTTTGCTTGGTGACCAAGCATGAAGGGGTCGGCCACAATAATTGAAAAAGGGATGATTATTTTAAATTTTTAAAATCTTCTCTTTGTAGAAAACTATAAGTTTTAAAAGAGAGATTTTAATTTTTAAAACTTTCCTTATTTAAATTAGGCCACATGTTTTAATAGAGAGTTTTAAAAGTTTTAAAAACTTTTCTTTTTTAACCATCATCATGGTTTAAGAAAAAAAGGAGATAAGTTTTTAAAATTAAAATTTTCTATCATCATGTTAAAAAAGGAAATTTTATAAGAGAAATTTTAAATTTTAAAACATGGTTTTAATTTTTAGAACTTTCCTTTTTAACTCCTACTTTAGGAAAGAGAGCTTGTAAAATTTTATAAGAGTTTTTCTTGTAAAATTTTATAAAAAAATATATTTCCTTTTTCCCTTGATGAAGTGGTCGGCCACCTTGCTTGGTGCCCAAGCAAGGGGCCGTCCATAATTAAATAAATAAAATCATCATCAATTAATTTTGGTGATTGATTCAATCAAGAGGAAAGAAAAGGAAAAATTAAAAGGGAAAAGAAAAAATTAGAGGAAGATTTTAATTTTTGTAAAAATTCTTCCCTTATGTGCCTTGGGCAACTAATATAAAAGAAGAGGTGAGGAGGCTTCATGAGATATAATTCTTATTCTCTTGCTTGGAGAACCTGAAGTGGCCGACCCCTCTCTCCCTTCTCTTTTCCCTTTTGCTCTCTTCTCCTTGGTGGTGTTGGTGGCCGGATTTTAGAAGAAAAGGAAGAAGCTTTTGGGTGGTGTTCATCTTGGAGGATCGTCGCCCACACGATGTCCAAGGCGAGACGAGGAATACGGCAGAAGATCTTGAGGTCATTAGCTTACAAAGAGAAGGTATAACTAGTAGTTTTCTTCCGCATCATACTAGTTATTTTCTTTGTAAGAATTCTAAATACAAGAGGCAATTAGATCTAGTTTTTCGAAATTATTTTTCGATTTTGTGTTTTCTTCTTTATCGAATTTGTGATTCGATTGTTCTTTTTTGTTAACCTAGAGTTATTTAAGGAAATTAAATATTAGCTTTCCTTAAAAGGCTTTGCCTAGGTGATGGTGGTTGCTCCTATATCCAAGAAGGTCATGTGCCTCGCCATGCAGTCCTGGAAGCCAATTTTGGAAATTAATATTTAATGGAATTAATAACTTAGGTAGATTTGAATCAATAGTGTTAAGTTCCGCTTGCGATTCAAATCTAAACCATTAAGAACAAATAAGTTAAATTTGGAATCAATGATGTTAAGTTCCGTCTGCGATTCCTAATTTAACTTCTAAAGAACACAATAGGTTATTTAAGGAAAGGTTCGACGTTTGTACAAAAAAAAATTTTACAGTGGAACTGGTACGTTTTCCTAGGGCTAACCAACAAGGAAATCGGGAAGAAGAACATGAGTGGCGAGAGGAAGGAGGAGTTCAGTAAGATTGGGGGAAGAAGGGAAAGATTCGGTGCGTGAAAGGGAATCGGGAGGGGAAAGGCATTAGGGATCGAGGAAAGAAGATGGAAATCGGTGAGGAATAAGTTTAGTTTTGCTTTATACTTAGGTTTAATTTCATTAAACCCTAAGTTGAAATCCCAATCAACTTCCACTTAATTGGGTATTTCAAACAAGCTTTCTTACAGCTCAATAGTTGAACCCCTTAAAATACACCATACGAGCTCTGAAAAATTCCCAGATAATTCCTAAAAATTTCATTAAGGTTATTCATCCATTTAACCTTATTATTATTTTTTTTGGGTGTCGTATTTTACATTCTCCCCTACTAATAAAAATTTGATCTCCAAATTTTTGTTATTTACCATCAGCAAGTACTAACAATAGCAAAACAGATAAATACTGAACGGAACTCTAACCCACATACCTCAAGTAAAAAGATGGGAGGTATCGAACTCGGATCATATCCTCGAGCTCCTAGGTAGTCTCCTCGTCAGAATGATACTGTCATCCGACTTTAACCGGTCGGATAGTCTTGTTCCGTAACTGACATTCTTTATAGTCCAGAATCCGTACCGAAATCTCCTCGTAGGTAACGTCAGGCTAAATGAGAACTGATATATCTGACAGAGCATGTGTTGGGTCGGGTATGTACCTCCTCAGCATGGACATATGAAATGCATCGTAAATGTCTGCCAGAGCTGGTGGTAGCGCCAGACGATAAGCTACCGCTCCAATCCTCTCCAAGATCTGGAAAGACCCAATGTATCGTGGAGCTAGCTTACCTCGAAGGTCAAATCTCTTCACCCTTTTCGTGTGTGAGACTCTCAGGAATACATGGTCGCCAATAGAGAACTTCAAGGGTCTACGTCTCCGATCAGCATAACTCTTCTGGCGGTCCTACGTCTCGGACATCCTCCGTATGATAGTGCGGACCAACCCTGTCTCCTGCTAAGATCTCTGAGGTCCTAACAGAAGGACCTTCCCAACCTTCTCCCAGAGGGTGAGTGTCCGACAAGGTCTGCTATACAACGCTTCAAATGGTACCATCTGAATAGCCGAATAATAGTTGTTGTTGTAGCCGAACTCTACAATGGAAAGTGGTCCTCACAGCTACCTTCGAAATCCATAATGCAAGACCTCAGCAAGTCCTCTAATGTCTGAATGTCTGCTCTGACTGTCCATCTGTCTGAAGATGGAATGCTGTACTGAAACGGAGTTGTTTGCCTAAGGTTTGCTGTCGACTCTGCCAAAAACAAGACGTGAACCGGGGATCTCTATCCGATATAATACTCAAAGGAACACCACGCAACCTGATGATCTCTCAACAATACAGCTCTACTAATCGATCCAGAGAATCGGTCTTCCGAATCGCTAAGAAGTGTGTAGATTTAATTAATCGACCACCAATTACCCAAATCGCGTCATGTCTTCGTCGTGTCGTAGGCAATCCCACCATAAAATCCATAGTGATGTGCTCCCATTTCCACTCCGGAATAGGAATCTTCTGAAGTAAATCAGCAGGTCTCTGGTGCTCAGCCTTCACCTGCTGACAGACTAAACATCTAGCTACAAACACTCCGATGTCTTTCTTTATACCGTTCCACCAATAGGAACGCCTAAAATCTCGATACATGTGTGTTCCACCTGGGTGGATAGAAAATTAGGAGTGATGAGCCTCCTGAAGTAACTTCTCTAAGACCGAATGAGATTGAGGTACGCATAATCTGCCTCGAAAATACATAATACCCTCGTCATCTCCAGTGAACTCTGTCTGCTGTCCGGAAACTATCTGGCTGTCAATGGACTATAAGCGTTGATCACCGACCTAGGCCTCTCAGATCCTCGTCCTAATCGACGACTAAGTAATCATGGTAAACAGAATACCTTGCTCTGTCTATCCCTGCTCCTCAAAGCCCAACTCGGAGAAACCCTGAATCAATCCGTGACTAAAACTCGGTGACATGCTAAAGTCCCTCTGGACTTTAGGCTAAGTGCATCGGCAACCACATTAGCTTTCCTTGGGTGGTAGCTAATAGTACAGTCATAATCCTTCAGGAACTCCATCCATCTCCTCTGTCGGAGATTGAGTTCCTTCTGAGTAAAAAGATATTTGAGACTCTTATGATCAGTGAGAATCTCAAATGTAATACCATAAAGATGATGTCGTCAAATCTTCAAAGCAAAGATAATAGCGGCCAGCTCCAAATCATGTACTGGGTAGTTCTTCTCATGCTCCTTCAACCGACGAGAAGCATAGGAGACTACCCTACCGTACTGCATCAAAGTAGCATCCAACCCTTGTAGAGAAATGTCGGTGTATAGTACAAATCCGTTCCCTCCAAAGGGAAAATCCAAAACTGGTGTCGACACTAATCTCCGCTTCAGCTCTTGGAAGCTGGTCTCGCAAGCTTCTGACCACATAAACTTCACGTCTTTCCTGGTCAAGCGTGTCAGCGGCATAGTAATGTGAGAGAAGCCCTTAACAAACTGTCTGTAATATCCGGGTAATTCCAAAAACTACAGATCTCCTGAACTAATTTCGACTGTTCTCAGCCGGTGACAGCATCAATCTTCTGAGGATCTACCAAAATACTTCGGCTAGAAACCACATGCCCCATAAAATCGACTGAGGGTAGCCAAAAAGCACACTTGCTGAACTTCGCATACAGACGATGTCGTCGAAGAGTCTCCAAGACTATGCGAAGATGCTATGTATGTTCCTCCTCGAAACGCGAGTAGATCAAAATGTCGTCGATGAAGACGATAGCGAACCGATCTAGATAATCCAAGAAGTCGCGGTTCATCAAACCCATAAATATCGCTGGAGCATTGGTAAACCCAAATGGCATTATCAAAACTCATAATATCCGCATATAAGATATACTCAACCATAAGATTACTAGCAACGAATCTATAATCTGATCACCAACTACAGAGTTGGCCAGCAAGGACTTCTTATTGTTGCGACGACAAGAAGAACTGAAGGCCAAAGAAACCCAAATAGAGTCTTTGCAAGCGAAACTAGATGCTGCTAAGGCTAAAACTAACGTCGCTTGAGCCAAATTATCAGCCTACCGAGCTGGGGAAGATGAACGGGTCGAGGCAAGGAGGAGGGGCTATCTTGACTCTATTGAGTTTAAAGGAAAACTGGCCATGAGGTTTGTTAAAATACTTAATCATGCCGCTAAAGTAGTGGTTCAGCAGTTGTGCAAGGGGGATATCTATCAAAGGAGCTTCCTCTATCATTTATATATCAGGACCAACTCCTTGAGGGGCTTCCAGAAAATATCTAAAGAAAATTTGACTAGTGTATTTATGTATCCTATTGTGTAATCTCAGCTACTTATGAAAGGAAACTTGAAGTTAACTACTAATCTATGCACTAAATAGTTCTATATAGCACCTATTTCCTTTGTGTATACTTGTATATTTTCAGAACCACCAATATACGCCTATTTGCGTCATATACCAGCTAAAGGAATAACATTGAACAAAATGGCTTGGCTCATCATAATGGATTCTCTGATTGAATATTACGTTGCACAAACATAATGTTCCTGACCTGAATAAGAAATCGGACGGTTGCATAATGCCAAACGAAATCAATAAACTAGATATTTAGAAACAACTTATAATGAGCTTTTGAACAGAATAATAACTTTGACCGGATATATAATGTCGGGAGAAATGAATAGGCTAAATATATATGAGTATTTCATAATGAAGTTCTAAGCTAAATAATGAATCGGGCAAACATATAATGTTGAGCAAGATAAATAGACCAGATATATATGAGTAATGTATAATGAATTCCCAAATTAAATAAGAAACCGATCGGATCTATGATGCTGAGCGAAATAAATAGACCAGAATTTATATAAACTATCTCCATAATGAATTCCTGGACTGAATAATAAAATGATCAGATCTGTGATGCCAAATGAAATAAATAAATCAAATATTTGTAAACATTTCATGATATCTAAAATGAATATGATTTAAAGTCATGGTTCAACTGTATGAAGTTTAAAGTCGAGCTTGACTATGTAGAGTTTAAAGTCTCCAGCTGTCTATTTAAAGTGACTGGTCGACTATAAGGTTTAACGGCTCTGACCGTCTGTTTATTGCGATCGATTGACTATAAGGTTTAAAGTCTCCGGCCGTCTGTTTATCGTGGCCGATTAACTGTAAGGTTTAAAGTCTCCGACCGTTTGACGTGATCGATCGACTGTAAGGTTTAAAGTCTCCGATCGTTTGACGTGACCTATCGAATATAAGGTTTAAAGTCTCCGACCGTCTAACGTGACCAATCAACTGTAAGGTTTAAAGTCACCGGCCATCTGACGCGACCTATCAACTGTAAGATTTAAAGTCTCCAGCCATCTGACGTGACTGATCAACTGTAAGGTTTAAAGTCTCCGGTTGTCTAATGCGACTGATCGACTAAAAGGTTTAAAGTCTCTGACCGTTTGACGCGATTGATCGACTATAAGGTTTAAAGTCTTCAGTGGCCGATCGACTGTGAGGTTTAAATCTTCAGCCATCTGACACAACCGATTAACTGTAAGGTTTAAAGTCTCTGGCCATCTGACACGACCAATCGACTGTAAGGTTTAAAGTCTCCGGCGGTCTGACGTGATCGATCGACTGCAAGGTTTAAAGTCTTCGGCCATCTAACGCGACTGATCGATTGTGAGGTTTAAAGTCTCCGGCCGTTTGATGCGATCGATCGACTATAAGGTTTAAAGTCTCCGGTCATCTAACGTGACCAATCCACTATAAGGTTTAAAGTCTCCGGTCGTTTGACGCCACCGATCGATTGTAAGGTTTAAAGTCTCCAGCCGTCTAACGCGGTCGATTGACTATAATAATTCTGCCTGTACTTTTCATTAAATATATTGAGTAAAATCTAAAAATAAGTTACATGCATACTTGTCAAGCTCTATAAGGTCGTAGATGATTGGCACTCTAAGGTCTATCTAACCTCCGACCTTCAACATCTTCTAAATAGTAAGAATCAGAGACGAGCTTTTGTACCACCTTATAGGGTCCTCCCCATTATGGTTCCAGTTTATTAACATCTCTGACAGGCTTGATGCATTTCCAGACTAGATTAACCACCTGAAAGAATCTTGGAATAATCCTTTTGTTATAATTTTACCTCATTCTTTGAAGATATGATATAAGTTGAGTTGTTGCCTTGTCCCATACTTCTTCTATCAAGTCGAGCTCCATAAAACGCCGGTCAGCATTATTTTCGTCATATAGGCAACTTTGATCGGATTCCACATCGATTTCGATCGGGATTATGGCCTCACCACCATAAACCAGATGAAAAGGAGTTATACTTGTTGATTTTCGGGGAGTTGTGTGATATGCCGATAACACACTGGGTAATTCGTCGACCCAACTTCCTCCAACATGATCTAATTTAGTTTTGAGCCCTCTGATAATTTTCCTGTTTGTTACCTCGGCTTTCCCATTACTCTGCGGATAAGGCACAGAGGTGAAAGCCTGGGTAATACCATATCCCAAACACCATTCTTGAATTTTTTTTTTTTTTTTTTTATTGGAATTGCCTTCCATTATCAGAAACCAGCTTATGTGGGATGTCAAATTTGTAAATTATTGTTGGAGCAATCTCAATGGTCCGTGGGACCATGTGTTTTGCTGTTTGGGCAAAGGGTTTAAGTTAGGATTGCCCTCGTTATTTGATATGTGTACTTGAGTTGTGCAGGACTGCAGGATACACATGTGACTCAGGTTGACGGTTTCGGGTCCGGTAAAGGATGGAGCATCCGAGGGACCGTGGACAAGGCAGCAAGGACAAAGGCCGAGGGAGGCGACTTCGAGGCATACGCGAAGGATGTTATTGGGGATGAGCCGCGGGCTTGAATGCATCCGAGGGACGAGAGCCAAAGGAAGTAGGCCTGAAGGAAAGAGGTCAAGGCTGCAAAGAAGAGTCAAGTGAGTCGTGAGGGTCCGAGTGCGAGAGAAATGTACTCGGGATGGGAGACCCTAGGTTTAGGGTTGTACCGGTCGACTGGTACTAGGACCAGTCGACTGGTGGTGAGCACAGAGAGCTTCTGTGCCCGAAACGGCTGGGATCAGTCGACTGGTCCTGGGACCAGTCGACTAGTAGAGAGCCATTGAGAGAGTCATTGGTCTGGCACTAGTCGACTGGTGCAAGGACCAGTCGACTGGTAACGGGCAAATCAGCTTTCTGATTTCTTCCAAGCTCTATAAGAAGGAGCTTGGGATGGCCGGCCAAAGTTGACGAAATTAGACTTGGTTAAAGCCTAATTAGTAGTCACCAAAGTGTTCAAGGTCTCTTGTGTCCAAGTGTTCTTGGTTGGTGTTGTGGTGAGGTTTCTCCACCCATAAAGAGTTGCTTGAGTAGCCGGAGTTTGCCGGGGGCTAATCCACCGAAGGATCGGGATCGTCCACATTACGAACAGCCGTGGAGTAGGAGCATCATCTCCGAACTACGTTACATCGACGTGCATTGGTTTGCTTGTTCTTTTCTTTGTCATTAGCTTTTGTATTCGTAATTAGTATTTGTATTTCCACTTGCGCACTAACGAATACGTAGGAAGCGAGTAATTGGGGGCGCCGTCCATTCAACCACCCTTCTAATCGGCCACCGATCCTCTAACAATTGGTATCAGAGCGTGGCCGCTCTCCGTCAGACTAACCGCCGAGGAAGCAAAGATGACCGGCTTGATAGATCCGCCAAAGTTTGAAGGAGGAAGCTTATGGGACATCACCTTTTGGATGGTGAAGATGAACTTCTTCGAGACGGATTGGGACACAATGATAGTGGTGGAAGAGCCATTTGAAGTCCCTAAAGACAAGAAAGGGAAGAAGCTCCGACCACGACATTGGACGGAGGAGCAAACCACACGATCGGAGGCAAATTCAAAGGTAATATCAATATTAATTGAAATTTTGCCTTCTAACGTGATAAGTCGTGTAGGTGAATACAAGAACACCCACGAGTTGTGGAGCAAGGTAAAGAAAGTTCTAGGAGAAGAACTTTTGCCTACACATGATGAGATAGAGCCCAAGGAGATGGGCTTAGTAGCTCAAGAAGAGGAGGAGGAGCAACCGGAAGGTGACGAGCACTCAACTTCCGAGGAGAAGGAGGAGAAGGATGAAGAAATGTCATCCATTAGTGTGGATGAGGATACATCCTCAAAGGTTGAAGAAGAATCCAAGACAAGTGAAGAAGAAGAAGAAGAAGTCTTGGAAATCAACCTAGTGAGTACCTCCACCGAAGCAAAGTCAAAAGATCACATTGTGTGATTCGGGTGCAATGAAAAGGGGCACTACAAGAGTAGATGTCCAATGGGTAAGAAAGAGGTATCTTTTAAACTCAATTCAATTCATTTAGAATCAAATTTGAGTTGTAGGAAGAAGAAGGAGAAGAAGCACATTAGATGCTTCATGTGTGGAGAAGTGGGACACTACCACACAAAATGCCCTAGGAAGGGAGAGCTCAAGAAGTTGGAACAATTGAAGAAATGGGAGAAGAAGAAGAAGACCTCAAGTCAAGGGGGAGCTTCAAGGGTAAGGGAGGTATACCCTAATTTGAAATGCAATTCAAATTTTTATTCCTCCTTGCATGCTAAGAAAAATAATGTTAATCATTATATGCCCATGCAAAATTTTGGATTTAGATATCATGATAGGAGTAGGGTAAATATCGATCATAACCCTAGGAGACCTATGCATGATAGACCTAGGAAAGTTAAATTCTCATTACCTAAGGAGAAGAAGGTAATAGAAAACCAAGGCATTAATCCCAAAAAGGAGAGACATATGCCTAGGAAGGGTAGGTCTAGGAATGTCCAAGGTGGACAAATTAACTCTAGGGTTAGGAACCTAGAGAAGGAGAATCAAGCTTTAAGGGGAAAGCTTGATAAGTTAGAACAATTCCTTAAGAGATTCAATGTTGGATCTAAGGAATTAAGTATGGTGTTGGGTAGTCAAAGACCCAACAATGATAGATCGGGTTTGGGATACCGATCTAGTCCCTCCAAGGCCAAAAGGAGACAATGTGCTAGGGTGGCACATGATAAGGGCAAGGGAGAGTCATCTAAAGTCAATGAGAAGAAATATGCTAGGGTTGCATATGATTATGGCAAGGATGATGTCTCCAAGGTGCACCACTGTGGTTTAGCCATAATGGAGAAAGCATCTAAGAAGATGGCTAAGGCTAAGAGCTCTAGGGGGAGCTCAAAGAGTCATGTTGGGACCCATGGCCAATGGATCTCAAGTGGGTACTATTTGGGATTCTAGATGGGTTATGGAATGTGTCAAAAGGTTTGGAGATGGATTTGAGTCTCAACCTTAGGGTTTTGGCACAATTGGGTTATGTTTCATGCAAGAAATATGACATTTGGGGTCATATTGCATGATATTTGGTTTTAGATGTATATATTCCATATAAACCAATGATAGGGATGCATTGTGGGTTGGTATGGGCAAATACATCAAGAGGAAGTCAAAACTAGGACTTTAGGTCAAGGTTCAATTGAACCATTTAGCTAGTTTTGGATTTTATATCAATCTTGGGATTGGTGATAGATACATTTTGTAATGTATTTTTCTCAAGTAGACAAGGGTACAATAGACCTCTCCACAAAATTTGGAGATTTTTGGAGGTCTAGGGAATTTCTGATGCATTTCTGAAGTTAGCTTGAAAAGGTTGATTTTTTTCAGAAATAGGATACCAGTCGACTGGTACAGATATCAGTCGACTGGTAACAGTAGATTTCGACCACAGAATACTTCTGTAAGGTTGTGTCGAAGGGGGCAGTCGACTGGCACTTGGGGCAGTCGACTGATACCAGCTTGAAAGTGTTTTTCAGCGCTGATTTTGACCATGTCAACTCGTTTTGATGTATGGGATCCATGGAGGATAGATACATGAGTTTAGGGTCAATTTGATGATAAGTTTTCAACAATTGAGATATTGTTTGAGAGCTTTTTGGATGTTAGGCAAAGGGGGAGAAGTAAGGTTTAGTTGAGAAAACCTTAAATGTCTTTGCATAGGGGGAGTCTTGTGATAGGTTCTTAAAAATCCCTGTGGGAAAATCCTAGCTCATTGGGGAGCTTAGGTGTAGGGGGAGCCTTGGGATAGGTTCCAATGCATGTTTCATTTTGATTCGGCGGTGTAAGTCCAAGTGTGTAGCATTGGCAATGTAAATCCATTCGGCGGTATAAGTCCAAGTGTGTAGCCTTGGCAACGTAAGTTCATTTGTTATTAGCATTGTTATTTGCTATTTGTTTTCCCTAACTTAAACGTATTGTCAAACACCAAAAATGGAGAGATTGTTGGAGCAATCCCAATGGTCTGTGGGACCATGTGTTTTGGTATTTGGGGAAAGGGTTTAAGTTAGGATTGCCCTCTTTATTTGATATGTGTACTTGAGTTGTGAAGGACTGCAGGATACACATGTGACTCAAGTTGATGGCTTTGGGTCCGGTGAAGGATGGAGCATCCGAGGGACTGTGGACAAAGGTCGAGGGAGGCGACTTCGAGGCATACGCGAAGGATGACATTGGAGACGAACCGCGGGCTTGAATGCATCCGAGGGACGACAGCCAAAGGAAGTAGGCCTGAAGGAAAGAGGTCAAGGCTGCAAAGAAGAGTCAAGTGAGTCGTGAGGGTCCGAGTGCGAGAGAAATGTACTCGGGATGGGAAATCCTAGGTTTAGGGTTGTACCAGTCGACTGGTACTGGGACCAGTCGACTGGTGGTGAGCACAGAGAGCTTCTGTGCCCGAAACGGCTGAGATCAGTCGATTGGTCCTGGGACTAGTCGACTGGTAGAGAGCCGTTGAGAGACCCGTTGGGCTGGCACCAGTCGACTGGTGCAAGGACCAGTCGACTGGTAACGGGCAAATCAGCTTTCTGATTTCTTCCAAACTCCTTAAGAAGGAGCTTGGGATGGTCGGCCAAAGTTGACGAAATTAGACTTGGTTAAAGCCTAATTAGTAGTCACCAAAGTGCTCAAGGTCTCTTGTGTCCAAGTGTTCTTGGTTGGTGTTGTGGTGAGGTTTCTCCACCCACAAGGAGTTGCTTGAGTAGCCGGAGTTTGCCGGGGGTTAATCCACCGAAGGATCGGGATCTTCCACCTTACGGATAGCCGTAGAGTAGGAGCATCATCTCCGAACCACGTTACATCGACGTGCATTGGTTTGCTTGTTCTTTTCTTTGTCATTAGCTTTTATATTCGTAATTAGTATTTGTATTTTCGCTTGCACACTAACGAATACGTAGGAAGCGAGTAATTGGGGGCGTCGTCCATTCAACCCCCTTCTAGACAGTCACCGATCCTCCAACAATTATATGTTGCCATAAGAATTTGATAACTACTTATTCAGTAATTCTAGCCAATGGTTCTGCTTCTATCCATTTTGAAAATAATCCACAACTACCAATAAAAACCTCCTCTGAGTAGGTGTCATAGGAAATTGTCCCACTATATCCATACCCCATTGATCAAAAGGATATAATATAATGGAGGTCTTCAGTAATTCAATGGGATGATGAGAAATATTTTGATGCCTCTGACAAGACAAACATATTTTTCACGAGTTAAGTAGCATCAGCTTGTAAAGTGGGCTAAAAATATCCCGCCAATAATATTTTCCTAGCAAGAGACTAACCTCCTACATGATTACCACAAGAGTTGTGATGCACTTCCTGTAGAAGTTACTGTATATCATCTAGCCCAATGCATTTAAGTAAAGGACAAGAGAAAACCCTTTTATAAAGTTGGTCTCCAATCATAGTGAACTGGCCAGCCCACTTCTTGAATATCTGTACTTGCTCTCCATTAGTTGGTAGAATATGTTGTTGTAAGAATAAGATAATTGACAACCTCCAATCGCTTTGTAATTCTAAATCAGCCTATCTCTCAATACAAGTTACCAATAACAACTACTCCATAGGCTTATCCAAATTCAAAGGAATTATGACAGAGGCCAATTTATTTAATTCATCTATTGTATGATTATCTAAACAAGGAATTTTATGTATACTAACTTCTTAAAATCCCGTCCTCAACTTATCAAAATGCCTCTACATATAACTTGAGTCATTCATTGTTGATCTCAAAATTGCCAGATAATTATTCAGCTGCCAGCTATGAATCGGAATAGAGTATTGACCCGGGCAGCTCCCACGTGTCGAGCAGCTTGTAATCCTGCTATTAAGGCCTCATATTCTGCCTCATTATTGGTAGCCCGATAATTTAACCGAATAGATAATTGCATTCGATCTTTCCTGAGTGATATAAGAAGAATGTCCATCCCACTACCTTATCAGGTGGAGGATATGTCAGCATATATTCTCTAGGTTTCTTCGGTCTCAGGACCTTGCACTTCTATTATGAAATCAGCTAGAGCTTGGGCTTTCATGGCCACTCGAGACTGATATTGTATATCATATTCGCTAAGTTCGGTCGTCTATTTGATCAATCTTCCGGACACCTCTGGGTTAACGAGTACTCATCCCAAGGTACTATTAGTTAATACTATGATTGAATGTGATAAAAAGTAAGGATACAATCTTTGAGTAGCTAATACCAATCCATACGCCAACTTCTTGAATGCAGTGTAGCGGCACTATGCTCATTTTAATAAATGGATAATAAAGTATACAAGTTGTTGCTCTTTCCCCTCTTACCTCACCAATACTGAAGTAACAGCATGTTCATTAGCTGATAAATAAGTCCACAAAGTTTCACCTACTATTGATTTAGCTAAATAGGAAGAGTAGATAGATAGTTCTTCAACTCTTCAAATGTCGTATTGCAATCATCATCCCATTGGAATTTGGTTGCTCAATGCAGTATTTTGAAGAAGGGGAGACTCCGATCGACTGACCAGGAGATGAAGCGGGAGAGAGAGTAATTCGGCCAGTCAATCTCTACATTTTCTTCAAATTATATGGGGGAGTCATATCTTGCAATGCCCACACTTTGCTAGGATTGACTTTTATTCCCCGCTCGGTCACCATGTAACTTAGAAATTTTTTACTTTTAGCTCCAAATAAATATTTGCAGGGGTTAAGCTTGAGCTCGTACTTTCTCAAAGTTCTACAAGTTTCTTCTATGTCTGCACACAGATCTGCCGCTCGGAGGGATTTGATAAGAGAATATCGTCGACATAGACCTCTATGTTTCTTCCAAGTTGCTTTTGAAAAACTTTATTCATGAGCCTTTGATAAGTAGCTTCTATATTTTTTAGTCCAAATGGTATAACATTATAGCATTAAGTGCCCTCGACAGTTATGAAGCTAACTTTTTCTTCATCTTCTTTAGCCAAAGGGACTTGGTGATGCCCCTAGTAAGCGTCCAGCATACAAATGAATTTGCAACCAGCAGTAGAATCCACCACTTGGTCGATGCAGGGCAGAGGATAATTGTTGGAACCCCAAGGTTATTTTGGTGTGATCAACAAGTTAAGTTAGGTCCTGCGTTGTTTTAACCTTGTGTCTAAGTGTGCAGGAGCTTAGGAGCACAAGTACTCGAGCGGAAGACGTAGCTAGCGAGAAGGACAGCACGCGGTGCGTCTGAGGGACGAGGTGCTGCGGAAGAGTACCCCGGTGGACGAGAAGGAAGCGTGCGGTGGTTCCGAGGGACGAAAGCCGGAGCGGAAGATTGCTCGGGGAGCAAGAGACGCAGCTAGCGAGAAGGTCGACACGCGGTGCGACCGAGGGGCGAACACTGTGGATGAGTACGCTGATGGACAAGAAGGAAACACGCAGCGATTCCGAGGGACGAGAAGCCTGAGCGGAAGGCTGCTCGAGAAGACCGGAAGTTGGGTTCGGGTGAGCCCTTTTCCGGATGGCAGAGATCACCCAAGCGAGCGGATCCGGAGGAGAAGAACCGGACTGAGGCGGGACTGAACCAGAGAAGAAGTCCCGGATGAAAAAGTCAACAACTGTTGACTTTGGGCTCCGGGGCGCCCTGAGCAGTAAAATTGACCGGATCGAGTTTTGACTCGATCTGAACATTGGGGGATAAGTTTTATCCCCCCAGGGTGCCCGGAACCCTTCCAGGCGCCCCGACCAAGGCTATAAATATAGCCTTGGTCCAGAAGCTTTTCAATGAACTCTGAATTGCAATTACAAACACTTGTGTGCTTCTGTTCTAGTTTAGCTTCTGTTTTCTGCGCTACATTGTTGTACGAGGCTTCTCCGCCTGAAGGAGATTGATAGTGGACTTTATCTTCCTTGGATTAACAACCACATAGGTTGTAACCAAGTAAACCTTTTGTGCCTCGTCTTTTTCTTTATGCTTTTAATTTATCAGCTTACTTTATTTATGCAAGTGTTAGCTTAAAGAGTTCGAGGAAGGGTTGTTTCGTTTTGATTTCTATAGGACTATCCAACAACCCCCTTCTAGCCGGCCCAACGGGCCTACAATAATAATCCTTTAGACAAGTCTTGTTGAGATCTCGAAAGTCAATGCAAACTTGTCATTTGTTTCCAGGTTTGGACACAAGACAATATTAGCAAGCTAACTTGAGAATTTCACCTCCCAGATGTAGCTTGCCTCTAATCATTTGTTTACCTCTTCTTTGATGATCTTATTCTGGTTGGCTCTGAAATCCCGCTTCCTTTGCTTGACTAGGTGGGCATTAGGATAAACATGGGGTGCATGCTCCATGATTGTTGGAGACACACCCGTCACTTCTCCGTGCGTCCATACAAATATGTCACTGTTGCGTGTTAAACACTCCAACGGCTCGGTCTTGAGCTCAGGAGCCAGGTCGGCTGCTATATGAGTAGTGGGCTCCGACCTGAATATGTACTTCCTCCTCTTCATATACCAGGACGGGCGACTTTTCTTGGATGGCGTTGACCTCCATTCTTTGAACTTTCCGAGCGACAATAGCCTCTATCTTTACTATCTCCACGTAGCACTTGTGTGTCACTAACTGATCGCTTTTGACCTCCCTCACTTGATCATCCATAGAGAATTTTATCTTCTAACAGAAAGTTGAAACAACTGTCCAAATTCATTTAGGGTTAGTCGACCCAAAATGATGTTGTATGTAGAGGGTGCATCCACCACTATAATGACCGATCGGCGCATCCTTTTTAGGGGATCCTCCCCTAAAGATATAGCCAACTTTATTTGGCTGATTGGTTGTACTTCATTACCCATAAATTCGTACAGAGGAGTTAACATAAGCTAAAGCTCGCTCAGGTCGATTTGCAGCTGATCAAATGCTTGTTTAAAGATGATGTTAACGGAGCTACCTATGTCAATAAAAGTGCGAAAGATATTGTAATTGGCTATGACAGCCTTAATTATTAACGCATCATCATGGAGTATTTCTACTCCCTCTAGAGCTCTGGGCCCGAAGCTAATTTCAGGTCCAGTTGCCTGCTTTGCACTGCATCCCACTTCATGAATGACGAAACGCCGAGCATGCAACTTTCTCACTCGGTTGGAGTCACCATCAGTTGGCTCTCTAACTATCATATTGATATTACCCCAAGCGACATTATTGCGATTTTCTTCCTGCCAGGCGGATGGCTGTTCTTGTTGCACCTAGGCGGGTATTTGAGCTTGCTTGGCCGGGAGTTGTAAAGTTCCCGACTATGGCTCGGTCGCTCGGTATTTAATCTTGAACAAGTTGTTAAATCATGGATACAGTCGGCGATTTAGGGCTAGAGAATGTCGACGATATCTGGGATTGCCTTCTTGCTGATTCCGCAAAGTGTAGCAATCCTCTGTGTTATGAGTGATTGTCTGATAATACGTGCACCACTTTCATGGGGCTTCTCGAGGAACCCCCAACATGTTGCAAGGTTTGAGGTTGCACTTCTGGATGATGATACTGAGGACCTACTGTTGGTGCAATCGACCTCCAAGGTTTTAATGTCAG
The DNA here is from genome assembly GCF_018446385.1 of Zingiber officinale. Lineage (NCBI taxonomy): Eukaryota > Viridiplantae > Streptophyta > Magnoliopsida > Zingiberales > Zingiberaceae > Zingiber > Zingiber officinale. The sequence goes on along the minus strand of NC_056005.1, from coordinate 38,029,217 downwards.
ACAAATATGTTTAAGTATGTTTTAGTATGGAGCTTGATTTAGGGAAGTCCTAGTTGGAGGCTAGGCAAGGAGAGAAATCTCGGTATATCGTGGAAGCCAAGTTGATAGGTCTGGAGGACTTGATCCCTGGGTAGTCGAATAATGTGACCTAGTTGTAGGCTAGGTAAGAAAAATCTCGGTATGTCGTGGAAGCCAGGTTGATAAGTCTGGAGGACTTGATCCCTAGGTAGCCGAATACTGAGTCTTGATGAGTGAAGCCAAGTTGAGAAACCCCTAGGGGTGGTAACCTTAGGTAATGAGAAGTCTTGGAGGAGTGAACTCCAAGCAAGGTTGATCGGTCGACCGCGCGTTGTCGACCGGACCAGCGGATCTCGGTAAATCTAGGTTTAGGTTTACTATTGTTTTCTGTATTACTATTATTGTTGTTGGCTAATATGGTATTGCAAGAAAAGTCTTAGTGGATCAGGCGATCAGACACTGAGCAGACAAAAGACCAAACATGTCTGGAGGATCATGTTTGGCAGGTAAGTTAAGGTATGCAACTGGAAGAGCGACAATGAGGTCGGGTTCCTAAAGGAAACAACCTAAAGTCGCTGATCCAACTAAAGAAACTGGGAAGGTTTCCAAGTTGAGATCAAGACAGTCCTAACTGTTATACTCATGCATTATATATTACTGTGCTAACCTTTGTGTTGCAGGAATACTTTACTTAATACTGTGTTGCAGATTTGGCCGGATCGGTCGACCGAACCAGAGGATCGGTCGATCGAATCAACATGACTCAGCACAGATCAGTTTAATCAGCAACGATCAGATGCAGAAGGAAAATACACTGATCGATCGACCGAACCCGAGGATCAGTCGACCGAACCATCAATATTAAAGACGCAGTAAATGCAGATTACGGCAAATCTCGACGAACAGGGAAGGAGCCTGTTCGGTCGACCGAACAGAGGGATCGGTCGACCGAACCATTGAAGTCCAGTTAATGCAGAATATCGAGCCAGCTGCAGTCTTCATCGAGGAAGGAATGGAGCTGGTTCGGTCGATCGAAAAGAGGGATCGGTCGACCGAACCTCCAGTACTCTTATAAATTGTGGCTCGAAGTCAGAGGGAGGGTGAACAACTTTCTGATCAAAATTTCTGCTCTGCAATCGTCTCGTCTTCATCTGTGCAGCAAGCTACATCATCTGGAAGAGACAACCTAAGCTACATCTTCATTTTAAGTTGTCGGTAAAATTTATTTTAAGCTTGCATTTGTAATTCATTTAAGCAAGATAGTAGGGTGTTACTATCTTGCTTCATTGTACGATCTGCTTCTTTCCGAAGAATTTCGGAAAGAAGAGTTATAGTGATTTGCTCACCGGTGCGGTCAAGGACCGCGAGCCTTTGAGTAGGAGTCGAGCTAGGCTCCGAACGAAGTAAACAATCTGTCTCTTTTTACTTTCCGTTGTGCATGACTTTGATATAAAAGAAAAGAATAGTTTTAAAAAGCGCGATATTCACCCCCCCCTCTATCGCTCCAAACGATCTATCACTTACACGAGGTCCTTTGGGTGGAGGAGCAGGTACCACTTGCCTTTGGGGACTGGAGCAGAAGCGGGTGCAGCACCCTCCTTCTTTCGAGCAGCTTGAGCTTCTTCAACATTAATGAATTTAGTTTCTGAATACTCTTTTTATTTGGCAAGCGTTTGAACCATCGCAGGGCTGCTCCACCAAATGTAGTGAGGAACATCCAGCATTTTACACCATCTATAAATTACTGAAGAAGGGTGACATACTCAAATTTGAGGAGATGATCCTCCGAGTCAGTTGTTTCTAAATACTCTCCTATGTTCATGAGCTGATAACACTTGGGTAATGGATCATCCAATACCCTCTGAGAGAATTAAGTAGAAATTCGTACAGGGTAGCTATCACTGGCCACAACTTTTCCTCTGTACCTGTCTCGCATAGGTACCTCTCCAAAAGACTCCTAGGGTATTATTCCTTGGCCCAACTATTCTAATGGTGTACGAAAAAGTACTCAGGGGTGTCGAGTTGGTGAGAGAGGCGCAGGGAACAAGCGAGCAGGGCCCTCCTCCTAAACCCCTCTCTCCCTTTGATGAGCGATTGTTGATGCTTCCATATTTGGTGGTGGTAGCATACCACCAGTGTTGGCTTGTTATTGTTGTTGAAGCAATTTTTGTGCTCTAGCATTGATGAGTAACTCTAGATCTTCCTACGTCAAGGTGGCAGTATTAAGTTTTCCAACCTCCTCCATCATAAATCTTCAGATTCAAGCAAAGATTCCCACAAACGACGCTAAACTTGATCCTGTCTAAAGGTGATGAGATGGTGCGCTGGCTCCGATGGGTAGTTGATCGACGAACAATGAGCTTCTCAAGATCTAAAGGAAACTCCTCAACGATCCTGCACATAGTCAGACGAGCCAATAAAGCGTTAGTGACCTAAGAACGAGGTGGGAATCCTTGGCTAAACCCTCCAATGCTCAAGTCAATTTCGTCTCTTGAAAGTGGAAGAAGAACAATAACGAAAGTATAGGAAAGTAGGGTTTCAAATGTAAAATGTTTGCGTACCTTGCTAGTGGAGAGGATTCTCCTTTTTATACTACCTCACATAAACTCCGCAATCGTGAAGTGGTCCCCAATTTGTTAGAGTTTGTTAGGTGATGGAAGAAAGTACAACCTGAGCGTCGTGAAATAATCCTCCGAGAAATCTTTTTTCTACTTTAGATGTTCCTCCTTTGTCTTTTATTACTTGGCCCCTTAATGAAATACCTGATGGAGTGTATCATTGTAATTGATTAATTAATGAAGAAGCTTCGAGAGAATATTCTCTGACAAGTTTACCAAGCTGTTCTAATGTTGTCGACTGTCTGTCTGTTGAATATATCTCAACCGATTACTAAACCGGCCATATATTGAGAATACCTTCTGTTGAATATATCTCGATCGGTCATTAAGCTGGTGGTATATTGAGAATACCTTCTGTTAAATGTATCTCGGTCGGTCATTAAACCGATGGTATATTGAAAATACCTTCTGTTGAATATATCTCGGTCATTTATTAAGTTGGTCGTATATTGAGAATACCTTCTGTTGAATATATCTCGGCCGACCATTAAGTCGGTCGTATATTGAGAATACCTTCTATTGAATATATCTTGACTGGTTATTAAGCGGATCGTATATAAAGAATGTCTTCTGTTGAATATATCTCGGCCGGTAGTATATTGAGGATACCTTCTATTGAATATCTCAGTCGGTTATTAAGTCGGTCGTATATTGAGAATGTCTTCTATTGAATATATCTCGGCCGATTATTAAATCGGTCGTATATTGAGAATGCCTTCTGTTGAAATATCTCAGTCGGTTATTAAGCTGGTAGTATATTGAGAATGCATTATGTTGAATATATCTCAGTCGACCGTATGCTGAGAGTTTTATAAGGTTGAGTACCCTTATGCTCGCCTGGGCTTTGCTCGGTCGAACGCACATAGGCAACCTTATGTCCACTTTGCCTTCACCCGGTCGATCGTATGCTAAAATTTTTATAAGGTTGAGTACCCTTAAGCTTGCCCTTGCTTTGCCTGGTCAAACGCACACAGCCAGCCTTATGTTCGCTCAGCCTTCACCCGGCCGATAGTATGCCAAGAGTTTTATAAGGCTGAGTACCTTTAAACTCGCTCGAACTTTGTCCGGTCGAACACACACAGGCAGTCTTATATTCGCTCGGCCTTCACCCGACCGATCGTATGCTAGGAGTTTTATAAGGCTGAATACCTTTAAACTCACTCGGATTTTGCCCGGTTGAACACACACAGATAGCCTTATGTTCGCTCGGCCTTCACCCGGGCATCCTGCTTAGGAAACGCTCGGGCATGCTTCCAGGATTTTGATATGGGGTAATCAATAGAATCAGATAACAAATATTACCCTGTTCTATTCTTGACCATCACCTCCTCTTCACTTTAATATCACTTTAATATCCATAAAGAAATATTTGGAGATAATTCATCCTTCTTTTTACAATCGAGCTTATTCTATCTGTTTTGGTACTCTCTCCCTACGAGAGAGTCTGCCAAAGTCCTTGGCTCTCTCGTATATGTTTTATATTTAGTATTAAGAAAGCCTCCTTATACATAATATGTTTGAACTTTCGAGGCTTATAAAAAAAACTCACGAAATACAATTCATATATATACTACTCAAGATTAGTTGGAAAGACTTTGTCCCGTGACTGAACATCTGTATTTGCATCAGAGGGCATTCGTTCCTTTTGAATTAACTTCTGGATAGGTCATAAGTGTTAAGAAAGACAAGGCTGCTTGACAAGGATGGCACTACTATACCGTAGTCGAAAATAATAAGTTTATATGATATATTATTATTTGATTGAATTTCATAAATAAAAAATATATATTTGAGATACAAATAACAATAATAATAATGAGTTCAGATTAACTTTTTCATTCTTTTTATTCTCATTCTTAAAACATAAATATGTATATAAACTATTGGTTTATTCGGATAAATCGAAATATTCAAGAGATTCTTATCATATTTTTAGAAAGCGTAGCAAAAGTATAATAGAATTGAGTCCTTAGAATATAGATAAATGTGTCATCAATGTATAAAAGGAGTTTGAAAGTTGATCTTTTTAATTTCTAATGTGGTATTAGAGCAAAATTCCTTTTTCCCTAAATTCTAGATCATAGAATGCCTCCATAATAATCATGTGTATTATGTCTCAAAGTCACTTTTCGACTGCCCAAACTATAGTCTCCTATAAATTCTATCTTCCAATAATATATCTAATTTTTAACAAAATTAGCTAGAATTTCAATTCTATGAGAATTAGTATTTTAAAATTATTTCTAAAATATTAAACTAATTTGGACAACTATTGCATTACTTAAAAACTTTCATGCATAAATATTTAGTTACAAAATATTTGATGGAAGAGTCAAATCTTTGTGCGACTAGGTATGGGATTGTTGAATCTAATTGTTTCGCCGTGTCTAAAAAAAATAATTGTCTAAATCACTAATTTATGCACATTCAGAAGTTTACCTTTAAAATATTTATTTTTATTAGGATTCAAATTTTAATCCTTTTAGTTGCTCCAATTAGTAAGTTAATTATCACACTCATGGACTTAACTTTTGTGTTTGATGGATAATACAATATTCCTTATTATATAGTTAAACAGGCATAAAATCTAATATATTATTTTATTGTACAATTAATTACTAGCCAAGAGCTTTTTTTAAAATTAGTTTTGACACAAAAAGTTTATAAAGTCAGATGAAAATTGGTGTAGAATTTATCATAATTTTTTTTTGAATGTCTAAGCACTCTTAATAAATGTTGAACAAGATAATATTATATTTGGGACAATTAACGAGATAGAAGTTCAGCATTCCGTAGTTAAACATCTCATTTGAATAAAAAAATTCTATAAATACATCATAGCTAAAGATCGAACTGTAAATATATGAGTAACAATTTTACCCCCTTCCAGTATACCATAGCCCCGGGACTAAGCAATTAAAATAATGTGCACTTGTAAGATAATTATTTAGTGAAGATTGCATTTTTTTTTTTACAAGGTTAATCAATGACAGTTTTTTATTTTTTTTATTTTTTTATTTTTATTGTCAAAGCTACTAGTAATAGAGCCAAATTTGCACCTGAAAAGAAATGAAAACAATAATTCCAGAATATTTAGATGATAAATCCATTAAACACTTTTGCTAACTAAAAATATGTTAAAAGTGATGCTACTACAAACATTTATCTTTAACAGTAGTATTAACAGAATACTAGCTCTAGCGCCTAGAATCCAATTCGTTCTGAAATCTTACAATCAAGCTTTCGCACTCACAGGCAATAAAATGTAGTAGTAGTAGTGACAACTATTGAGAACTCTGTTAGCTTGAATATATAACTCTCAGAGGCCTCGATCAGTCAGACAGACTTCAGCCTCTTTGCAGCCTGCACAAAGCCTACAATTACCTGCAACTCATCCAATTTCTGCAGAAAGGCGTCTACAACAATTAGATTCGAATAAGACAGTCAAGCACTCGGGAAATTCATACATACGCTGGAAGTGATGCATTTACCTGCGACATGAAATGCTTCTGAACTATTTCAATTAACTGCTCTTTAGAGGGGTTAGGACTCTCACCCATCTGTTGCAGACAGAGAACGTGATTAGCGTGCATGTGAAAGGAAGTAGGATTTCATGCAGAACAAGATGAGATACAAACAAGGAACGTGGATGACAACGAAGCTATGCCTTGAGTATTGGAAATTACTGTGAAGTTTAACTTACAAGATTAAAATGCCTTGAGTATCGACATAGTGCTGTTGTTTCTAGCTTGCTGAGATCAACCTTCTGCACCAGCAATGTGATGACACATAAGACAATTGTAAACTCTAAAAAAGAATGTTGGTATGTCAAGGGAGAACATTGCAAAAATAAATAAATAAATAAATAATAGAATATCTAAAATTACAGACTTTCAGCGTCTACCCTTGATATGATACGAAAACAAAATCAAATGGCAGCTCTTACTGTGGTGCAGCTCGTGGACAAAACAGATGCCTTGGAATGTGAATCATAAGAGTGAGACCGGCTCAAGGATTTGCTAGAAGATCCTTTAGGATTCTTATTCCTTGACCTCTGGATTTTTAGGGATTGTGTCGAATCACATGCTGAAAGAACAAGTAATGCCAAATATATAAATAAAATAATAACACTAGAGCAGTGAGCATATTAAAAAGTGAAATAGTTCTGAAAATTAAGATGTCAGTGTCTAAGGTAAATTGGTGAAGATTTGCTCTGGTTTATGGAAATCTCAAAGCTGGCACAATTACTCTGATGCAGTTGAACATGTTGACATAAGCATATGAAAACTTCAAATTGCCATAATTATCCTGATGAAGTATGTGCGTGCTAACATTGCTTAAGAAAATTATAGGAAAATTCTAGAAAGAAGTGCATCAACTCAAATATTGTTCCGCTGTAGGCAGGTTGAATGCGGTAATGACATTAATCAGCTCATAATCCATATAACAATCAGAATTTTAACTGAGATTAAGCTAATAAGAACTCTATATAGCTTCTAGCAAAAATAAGGTGGTCAGGTCAATCCATGCCACGTCTTCAGTTTACGAATGAAGAACAATCCAACAACAATTTCCAAAAATGATTCTCAAGTAAGAGATTGTTATGACCTAAAGAATTTATATCCTAGCATCAAAAGAATCATCTGCTATTTCTTGTCATCTTCTCTTTAGTTTCTCTTAGACACCTTGTTTCTCTTATATGCTCTTACTAATTATTCCTCTTTATTTTATTTGACAATAAATATATATTATCTAAAAGGGAGAACGGCCCACTCAGTAAAAAATAAATCTCATATGAAAGGGTGGATGGCTTGCAATCCATCCAGTAAAATATGGCCGAACCCCACATAAATAGATCTCCACCTAGTAAGAATGGCTGAAGCATTTATAATGCGCAAGCAGATCCTCGATCCCTCTGCAGCACACAAACTAGTTCAATTGTATAAGCATATAATTAATTGTTCTCTTTTAGTTACTTTAACTACCTAATCTACTACTAACTAGTGTTCCACATGAAAGGTTGAACAATAGCAACCAGTTAGATAAATATAGGGTGCGCAACTGAGAGATACAAATGAAAAGAGTTCTTAAAAACAATTCCTCCCAAGCGTATCACTTGTTTGAAGAATTATCTCATGTCATCAATTTCACAAATTTTAAATCATTCACAAGGTATGTTAAAGAAGAAAGCATGAAATAAATGCCCACCTTAGTTGACTTATCGCTAGGTGACACTTGTTTGACTTATACAATGCATCTCGTAAGCATTTTTATGACTCGATTTACAAAGTACAAGCTCTTAGATATGGTTCAATGATAAAGACAATCACAACAAAATCTTTACGTAGACATGAAACATGAGTGGAATAGCTCAACTCCTAATCAAGCTCCCATCCGTTACGGGATGAGGTATGACATCACAGATTGAAACATAAGGTATAACATTTAATGAGAACCCCAACTCAAAGAAGCATCAACTCAATTAATGACACTTATCAAAGAAGGATAAGGTATCCACAACTTAAAGTGAGCTACAGGAAATCTTCCATGCATTGCTCGCCTTTAGAACTGACTATCAACACCATGAGCCATGGGGGAGCTATGCAATAGGAAAAGGCCTTTAGTCATACCAAGGTCATCAGCTACTGTGAAGAAGAGATCATGAACTGCCCCGACAAATCCATGATTAACGGGAAACCACAACAAGGTGACATAGAGAGCTAGGAGTGCACAATTCACCAAAGCTGAAAGGAAATGACACAAGATTGATTTCTTACTGCAGAGGAGTTTATCACAGCTACATAATGCTCACAGCAACTGCCAGCAAATCATTGTAGCTTCAACACAAACTGAAATAGGATAGGAAGACTTAAAAAGAGAAGAAAAAAAACTGAAATCAACCATGAAAAGCATGAGGATGAAGAAAGCTCACCAACATGGTCTAGGACACTTTTTTTTATATACCAGGTATCCAAATCTTACAATCCGACTAATCTTGTGTAGATGGTCCGGCCCCACAATCTGCCCAGTAGTACATCCTAACGCGGGTGTACCCTACATGGGAATTAAATGTTGATTGCTTGGGAAATGCATCCTGCCTCTTATCACCAAACCAAACCCGAGGGCACATGATCTAGGACACTTGAAATTCCACAACGTTGGTTTGCTCACAACGGCAGTGAGAATGAACACTAGAAAGAGCTTAGCCTTCAACAACTTCAAATGAGAGAGTCGCGAGTGTGAGGGGGAGACGAATTGGCAATCAACCTAGGTTTGTTGGTCACTGCACAAAATTGTGTGACGACGGGCATCGTTGAGGTCACAACTAGGTTCAGGCATTGTGTGCAACATGGACATTAATAGAGAAGGAAAAGGAGAGCTCCAATGGCAAGGGTTCTCCGAGTTGGGTGCTTGGGTAGGGTTTGCAGTGGCCTCGATAGAGCAAGAAAGCTTAATAAAGGCAGCAAGACCCCTCTCTCTAGAGTTGGGGAGGTGATTTAGTTGCTACGATGTTGAGAGTGTGGGGCATTTGTCATAGATTTCATGGAGATAAAGTCATGGCAACACAAGTCAGCAAAAGGCGACTGCGCTCGCCCCCAAGACCCTCGTCAACTCATCCCAGGGCTAATACGGAGTAGGTAAATCACAGATAGCTACTAACCCTTGAAATAGTGACTGGCGCATGAGGGAGACATTTACCTCAGTTATGCCGAGATTCAAACCCAAACCTTAAGTTGGCAACACCTCATGCACTGGCCACTAGAGTGTCCCGAGGGGACAAGTCGTGGCAACACAAGATCACATGAGAGGAGGAAGGGAGGTCATTATAAGGTTTTTTGTGAGAATGTAAAAATGCAAAGGAAAAATCTATCATGTGAAAGGCAAGCTAGGAAAAAGTAAGAAATAGAAAAATTAATATTGTAACATCCTACACTTCCAAAAGAAAGTTTGATACTCCAAATTAGACTCACGGATGGAAAAATGATTGTAAATACCTTGGAGTTTTGATGTGATCAACCAAGTCAAGTTAGGCTCTGCGTATTTGATGTCTTGCGTCTGAGTGTGCGGGGACTTAGGAACACAAGAAGTCGAGCGGAAGACGCAGCAAATGAGAAGAATGTCACGGGAATCAAGTCTACGAGCTTGGTGAATTCAAGAGACGAGAATCTGCGAAAGAGTGCACCAGTGGAGCGAGAAGGGACTTCCGAGGGACAAAAAGTCGACCAGAGTTGGGTTCGAGTGAGCTCAACTCTAGAAGGTCAGAGCATCACCCAAGCGACCAGAAGCCAGCGACTGGAGAAGGCACCGGACAATCAGCATTTGGCTGATTGATCCGAGCGCTGGACCACCAAGGTGCCGAATAGGCGCCTCGTCGTAGTGGATAACTTTTCGGATCCACACAAGCAACGATCCAAGCGCCCGGATATTGTCCAGGTGCCCGGACATGAAAAAATTTTATTTTCAACCGTTGCGAAGTCGTTGCGTGGAGATAGAGTTTGTCTCGCTAAAGGAGCTCGGATCACCATCTAGGCACCCGGAGCCCGCCACGTCAGCAACAGATAAACTTGACCAGAGCACTATAAATAGAACTTTGGTTCACTTAGTTTTAACACAACACTTTCTGTACTTCGAATTTCTTACTCTATCTTTCATAGTTGTACTTTCAACGCTTGTACGAGGCTTCTCCGCCTCCGAGGATTCGCTCGTAGAAGGAGATAGTAGTGTGCTTGAATTGTCTTGGAGTAGCAATTTTCTAATTGCGAACCAAGTAAACCCGGTTGTCTCGTACCTTCCTTTTATTTTGTTTTAATTTATTCAAGTATTTGTCTAATTCCAGTCGAAAGAACAAGAAGGGTATTTTTGTAATTTCAAGCAATTCGCCCCCCCCCCTTTTGCTGACCGCACGAGATCAACAATTGATATCAGAGCAAGGACGATTCAGAAGGGCTAACCGCCGACCGAAGCACACAAGAAATGGTCGGATCAAACATCTACCCGCCTAAGTTTAAGGGAGACTTCGCGACATAGAAAAAGAAAATAGAGGTATTTTTCAAAACAAATTTTGATTTATTATTAATAATAAAATATGATTTTGTAACACCTGAAGATCATCAAGGAGCCGATAAAGAAGAATACCTTAGATAAAAAAGGAGCAAGTCGACTTTATGGCAAATAGCAAGGCAGAATTCCATCTGCCTACCACCATAAGAAATTAACCAGATTGTAGCCTGCGAGTCAGCCAAAGAGCTTTAGGAGAAATTCCTAAAGTTGCATAAAGGGACCTCGGAGGTCAAACTCACAAGGCAAGATCTGCTCAGGAGCCAACTTAACAATTTCAAAATGGAAGAAGGTGAAACAGTTGCACATCTACACTTTAAGATCAAAAGTTGATCACTGGACTCACGAATCTCGGAGAAATGGTAGTAAACCGAAATTCGTTAAGGTACATTTTAAATGATTTTCTGAGAACATCCAAGTGGGCCTCTATAGTTGACTCCTTTTACATCAATAAGGACCTCAAAGTGAGTACATTAGAAAATCTGTTTCTACTTTTAAACTTCATGAATTGAGATGTATAGGCTTAAAAAATAGAGGAGAAAATACAGCTCAAAACCTAACACAGAAAGCCAACTAGAAAGGCGAACCAGATTCAGACACATCACTCGACGAAGACGAAGCTGCATTTATGTAAAAAAGTTTAGTAAATTCCTTAAGTCTAACAAGTTTAACAAGTCGTAGGCTAAGAAACTTTCACGAAGCAAACGAAAGGTGCAGTGCTATAGCTGTCAAGAAGAATGGCACATCAAGGACAACAACCCAAAACTAAAGGAGAAAGACAAGAACAAAAGGCTAATGCGAACGAAGCACAAAAACCTAAAGACGGCATAGGATAAATCGTCGTCATTAGAGTCAGAAATTGAAGCTTATGTCGGAGGTGCACTTATGACAAGTCACCAAGAAGTAAACGACGAAGCAAATTCATCTGAAATGAGAATCGAGAGCATTGACGAAGGGGGAGCTACGTCAAAAGAAAGCAGCGATGAAAGGGAAGCGTCGAACAACAAAACCAACACAGCAAGGTACGCACTCTACCTCCCGATCAATTGTATAAATTTGTCAAATTACTCTTTAGAAATAGAAACAAAAAATGAACAATTAGAAAAGAAAATCATGTCCACTAGAAGAATTGGAAAAAGTCAAAAATTAAAATGAAAATTAAAAGAACAAATAGAGTTATTGAAAAAAAAAAATGATCCATGCTTAAACTCAAGTTCATTTCAAAATTCAAATTTTTGAAATTATGGTTGGCTTAATTGGTATTTTAAATACCATATAAGAGTCAAATTGCAAAGGTATCATAAAAATTTATTTCTAGAAAATATCTTGTTAATCCAGTATATAGCAACATATATTGGATTTCAAAATCATGTCTAGTTTAAATTCCTTTTTTTAATTGATTTACTAGATTGGAATTGCTTTATTTAGAAAAATATTTTTTTGCAAACTTAATGTTAGTATTTTTTGTTCAAAATTGTTACCATCACAAGACAGCAAATTCTCTATTAGAATAAATAATTTCAAAATTTTCTGACCGTTAATTAATTTTATACAAATTTTTTATTAAAATATTAATTTTTAATATTAAAAATTCTCAAAAAGTCAATCTTCGAAAATTTAATTTTTCTACATATATATACTTTTTGGTTTACATATTTAGAAAATGTTACAAGATTTTTTGAGCTCAAAATCTATTTTTTAAAAGTATTTTCCTTTGCAAATACATCTTTCTACGTAAAATAATTAATTTTTGCTAATATTAAAATTATTTTTTTTGAAAACTTTATCTCGACATTCGATAAGTATGTTTAACCGTGACAATTTTTTTTTCAATTTTTTTAAATATTAAAAATAACTTTAAAATTATTTCTTCAAAAATTGATTTTTAAATCATAAAATATCAGATTTTTTAAAACTAATTTTCATAATTTTTCTAAAAGTTAGTCCCTGTTTATGTAACCATTAAAAAATTTTCCTGATGATTACCCGTGTTTTCAATGTGATTAAATGGAGAGGAATAGAATTAAGTCTAGGGGAAGCCGGGAAGGAATAATTTTTTCCAATTTATTGAATTGTATTGCATACTTATTTATTTTACTATTTTGGTTTAACGTTAACTCAACTTGGATTGATTCACAGAAAAAGGAGGAGATTGTAAGTACCTAGGGTTTTGATGTGATCCATTTGCAAATACATCTTTCTACGTAAAATAATTAATTTTTGCTAATATTAATGTTATTTTTTTTTTGAAAACTTTATCTCGACATTCGATAAGTATGTTTAACCGTGACAATTTTTTTTCAATTTTTTAAATATTAAAAATAACTTTAAAATTATTTCTTCAAAAATTGATTTTTAAATCGTAAAATATCAGATTTTTTAAAACTAATTTTCATAATTTTTCTAAAAGTTAGTCCCTGTTTATGTAACCATTAAAAAATTTTCCTAATTTTTGATGATTACCCGTATTTTCAATGTGATTAAATGGAGAGGAATAGGATTAAGTCTAAGGGAAGCCGGGAAGGAATAATTTTTTCCAATTTATTGAATTGTATTGCATACTTATTTATTTTACTATTTTGGTTTAACCTTAACTCAACTTGGATTGATTCACAGAAAAAGGAGATAGGAGATTGTAAGTACCTCAGGGTTTTGATGTGATCCACCAAGTTAAGTTAGGCTCTGCGTATTTGATATCTTGCGTCTGAGTGTGCAAGGACTTAGGGACGCAAGAAGTTGAGTGGAAGACGCAGCAGACGAGAAGAATGGCACGGGAATCGAGTTGATGGGCTCAGTGCATATGACGGACGAGAAGTTGCGGAAGAGTACACCAGTGGAACAAGAAAGGCACGTGCAGCGCTTCCGAGGGACACGAAGTCAGAGTGGAAGATTGCTCGAGGAGAAAGCCGAAGTTGGGTTTAGGTGAGCTCAACTCTGAAAGGCTGAAGCATCACCCAAGCGACCAGAGAAGAAGTCAGCGACCGGAGAAGGTGCCAGACAGTCAGCACCTAGCTGACTGGTCCGGACACCCAGACCACCAGGATGTCAAACAGGCGCCTCATCGCAGTGGATCACTTTTCGGATCCACGTCAACAACGGTTCATGTGCCTGGATATGGTCCAAACGCATGAACATGAAAAAATTCTATCTTCCGGCCATTGCGAAGTCGTTGTGTGGAGATAGAGTTTGCCTCGCTCGAGGTATCCGGATCACCATCCAAGCGCTTCCGAGGGACAAGAAGTCAGAGCGAAAAATTGCTCGAGGAGAAAGCCGGAGTTGCGTTTAGGTGAGCTCCACTCTGAAAAGCTGAAGCATCACCCAAGCGACCAGAGAAGAAGACAGCAACCGGAGAAGGTGCCAGACAGTCAGCACCTAGCTGATTGGCCCAGACACCCAGACCACCAGGATGTCAAACAAGCGCCTCATCGCAGTGGATCATTTTTCGGATCCACGTCAACAACGGTTCAGGTGCCCGGATATGGTCTAAACGCATGAACATGAAAAAATTCTATCTTCCCGTCATTGCGAAGTCGTTGTGTGGAGATAGAGTTTGCCTCGCTCGAGGCGTCCGGATCACCATCCAAGTGCCCGAAACCCGCCACGTCAGCAATGGATAAACTTGACCAGAGTACTATAAATGGAGCTTCACTTAGTTTTAACACAACACTTTCTATACTTCGAATTTATTACTCTATCTTTCATAATTGTACTTTCAACGCTTGAACCTATGAGGATTCGCTCGTAGATGAAGATAATAGTGAGCTTGAATTGTCTTGAAGTAGCAATCTTTTAATTGTAAACTAAGTAAACTCGGTTGTCTCATACTTTCCTTTTATTTCATTTGAATTTATTTAAGTGTTTGTCTAATTCAAGTCGAAAGAACAAGAAGGTCATTTTTGTAATTTCAGACAATTCACCGCCTCTTGCAGGCTGCACGAGACCAACAAAGATTAGATCAATTTCTCGCTCTCAAGTCACCTCTAGCTAGTGTGGTGTTGTCTATTAGTACCCCGAGGTAAGTTTAATGTGATCAACCGAGTTAACTTAGGTACTGTGTGTATTTTGATGACTTGTGTCTAAGTGTGCAGGAACTTAGGATCACATAAAGTCGAGTGAAAGACGCAGCTAGCGAGAAGGATGACACAGGAGAGAGTCGACGGGCTCAGTGCGTCCGAGGAACAAAGTGTTGCGGAATAATACGCAGACGAATCGAGAAAGGTCGAGAAAAGTCTGATTTTATTAGTTATTAAATTGCTTTAATTTAATTACGCTACTAATTTTGTCTGAAAGATCGAGAAAGGTCTGATTTTATTATACAGGCAATTCACCCCCCTCTTGTCGGACGCAGGATTCCAACAAGTGGTATCAGAGTCAGACTCGGACTAACCACCATCCGAAGAAAAATAATGGTCGGATCCAGCATCTACCCGCTAAAATTTAGGGAGACTTCGCAACGTGGAAAAAGCGCATAGAGGTATTTTTCAAGACTGACTTTAAAATTTTATTAATTATAAAATACGATTTTGTAGCGCCTACAGATCAGTACGGAGCTGAAAAAGAAGACTACACGTGGACAGAGAAAGAACAAGCCGACTTCGTGGCTAATGGAAAAACAGAATTCCATTTGCTTAGTGTTCTTCCGCCCCAGGAGGTAAGCAGGATCGAAAGCTACGACTCCCCCAAAGATCTCTGGGAAAAATTTCTGAAACTCCACGAGGGTACTTCGGAAGCCAAACTAGCGAAACGGGACATTCTCCAAAGCCAATTGATGAACCTCCGAATGAACAAAGGAGAAAAGGTAACCCAACTCCATGCAAGGATCAAAGCTCTGATCACCCAGCTCAACAATCTCAGAGAAAAGGTAACAAATCGTGACTCTTTAATGTACGCACTTAACGTCTTTCCGAGAACTCAAGAATGGTCAACCTTAGTAGATATTTACTACATCTCTAAGGACCTTGAGGTAAGTACTCTTGAAAATTTATTTTCAACTTTCGAACTTCACGAATCTCGTTGTGTAGATCAGGAAAAAGAAAAATCTAGCAACATTGCTCTAAAAGCCAAGAAGGACGAATCAAATGCTGACACTTCCCTCGGCGATGATGAGTCAGCATATATGGTAAGGAAATTTAAGTTATTTAGAAATGATAAGTTTAATCAAGTGCGGGCAAAGAAAAGAAGAGCAAGGAATATAAGATGCTATAACTACAATGAAGAATGACACATCAAGGAGAATTGTCCAAAGCTGAAGAAGAAGTACAACAAGAAAGGTCCAAGCACAACAAAACACAAGACCCTAAAGGCGACTTGGGATGAGTCGTCATCAGAATCTGATCTGGAGGAGTATGCTGGACTTGTACTGATAGCAAGTCATCAGGAGGAAAGCATAGACGAAGGGGGAGACTCATCAAAAGAAAGCTGTAACAAGAAGCAAGAAACAAACTTCCGAGCAGATCTGGTAAGTGAGGTATGTTTACTACCCCTGACTAATTATATTCGGGTATTAAATCTATGACCAAATCATTATGTAAACTTAAGTCCAAAAATAATAAATTGAAAAAGGAAATTATAGAATTAAAAATAATTTTATCAAATGCATGTCACTTAGAAATGTATGAAAGATTAAAAGATGAAAATAAAAAATTAAATGACACAATTGAAAAATCTATATATGTTAATCAAAATACCTTAAGAAATTATAGAAACCTAAATTGATATTTTAAATATCATAAGAGTCAAATTAGAAAAATATCTTAAAAATATATGTCTAAAAAATTTCTTGTTAACTCAGTAGGTAAAAATTTATTTTGGGTCTCCAAATTTTGCTCAGTCTAAAATAAATGATTATGCATGTTTTATGTTCGGAATATTAATTTCATTTGCAAAATTAAGTTTTGTACGCTTACTGTTAAATTTTATTTCTGAAATTTTTTCATCTGCTACTAAAATAAAGAATCTTGAAAATTTATTTTCCTTAATTGTGCACTCTGTTTTCAATACTTGAAAAATTTTGAAGATTTATTTGCATAAAAATAAATTTTTAAAATTTAACTTGCAAAACCTATGTTTTTGTGCAAAATGATTTGTTTGTGCTAAAACACTTATAAATTTTTCGTCAGAATTTTTCTGCATATTCATAAACCTCTGTTGAACTTTAAGAAAAAACTTTTCATATTTTTTTATCTAACTTTGTTTTACCCCCGACTTCATTTTTGTTATGACCAAAAGGGGAGAATGAGAGATGAGAGCTTAAGTCTAGGGAGAAGTTATGTTTGCAATTTTGTAATTTGCAAAATTCCAGTTTTAACTATGATTTTATTAACTCTATGTTTTTACCCTAACTCTAACTCGGGTTGATGCACATCAAAAAGGAGGAGATTGTTAGTACCTTGATAGTTTTAATGTGATCAACCGAGTTAAGTTAGGTCCTGTGTGTATTTTGATGTCTTATGTCTAAGTGTGCAGGAACTTAGGATCATAGGAAGTCGAGCGAAAGACGCAGCTAGTGAGAAGGACGACACAGGAGAGAGTCGACAGACTTGGTGCGTCCGAGGGACGAAGTGCTGTGGAAGAGTACGTAGGCGGACGAGAAGGAAGCGCGCGGCGTTTCCGAGGAACGAGAAGCTGAAACGGAAGCTTGCTCAAGAAGAAGACCGGAAGATGGCTCCGGGTGAGCCCAATTCCGAATAGACGAAATCACCCAGGTAAACAGAGCAACGGAAGAGCAAACGAAGTTGCTAGAGCTGTTGAAGGCGCCCTCGCACCTTTCTGGTGGAAGGTGCCTTTAACCTCTTAAAGGCGCCTTTAATCTCTTGAAGGCGCCTTCAATCACTTAAAGGCGCCTTCAATCACTTAAAGGCGCCTTGGACTAAGCAAAAAGTAATCGTTAGCGAAAATAAAGTTTTATCCCCTTACGATAACATTTGCCACGTTGGAGGCACCTTCAAGGTTATTGAAGGCGTCTTCCAAGGTCGGAGAAGATTTTCCAAGGGCTATAAAAAGATTCCTGGAACTAGAAAATATTCAACAACTTTAGTATTCATTTCCTAGTCTTTTTCTGAGCGATCAACGAGTGTAAGAGGTTTCTCCGCCTTCACCGAAGAAGATTTTTAGTGCTTTCTTTTACCTTGAATTAAAAACGCCTAGATTGTGACCAAGTAACTTTATGTGCCTCTTTATTTTATTAGTTGTTAAATTGCTTTAATTTAATTGTGCTACTAATTTTGTTTGAAAGATCGAGAAAGGTCCAATTTTATTATACAGGCAATTCACCCCTCCCCCTCTTGCCGCACGGGTTCCAACATTGTCAACCCACTATAAGCCTCTAATTACCCTCTTACCCAACTAGAGACTCAATTTAGCCTAATTAATTTTGGTTCATGTTATCGTCGGTATCGATCCTAGACTAGGTCAGGACACGCCTACATGGCCCCACCCTAATCTGGCCAAGTCATCATGCTGAGTTCACGCTTGGTAGAGCCACTCTTAGTATAACTGCCGAGCTTGTCGAGCTAGTCTGAGTTGTCATTTCACTCCGAGTCAAGTCATTGGGTCGAGCTCTCTAGTCTGGCTGAGCTCTTTTAGTCAATCAGGCCACAAGCAAACATGGGCCACAGTCCCCACTTTCACATGATCTCTAAAGGTATATTGCCCTCTCGCACTTATCAATATCAAGGTATATGCTTTGTGGAGGAGGCTCTTGCTCGAATTCTCTCCTTCTTTATATTCTCTTTTCATGATACTATTTGGACATCATGGTGACTTAAGCATTATAGGGATCTTGCAGAGATCATCCCGATGATCCCTCTGACGCATGTTAATCTATGCAGGTCTAATTATATCGCGGAAAAAAGCTTTATCAGCAATCTCAAATGAGGTGGCATATTTCTGCCGCATCATTTTGGCATAATTTGTGGGAATACAAGCGAAGCTATTAAAAAAAGGAGAAAGGGGTCTTGGGTGAAAATTCCATCTTTGTGGGTAACTTTGTGGGTAACTCTATGTCTGAATCTCTCATCCGAATAACCCTAATCTCTTTCCTCAGAATGAATTCAACTCCTAGAGTTATTGATCTAAATTAGATTTTGATACAATAGCCACATTAACAATTATTGACCCGAACACCACATGAAATTACTCTTCTTTAAGTGTCAAAATCATCACAGCTGATGTGATCGGCCTCAATGGCTCCTTCAGCCTCCTTCTCCATCGTTGTTTGTCGTGACCACCCCAGAACCAGCAATGTCCTGAGCATATCTGCGGCATCGAAGCGAAGGTTCACAAATGTTGTCGGAGATGAAGCGGAAGGAAGGCACCACAAAGTGATTGATGTCAAAGTTAGAGCCCTGCACCAGCGTTAAGATATCCAACCACTTCGTTAAACGATACATCAAGATCATGGCCACATAAAGCAAAACCACTATCATTATCACACTATATAAATCGATAGAAGTTATCATATCCTCCCAAGGTAAGGCGGTGACTGCTCTCAATCCCAATCTCTCTCCATCCCTTTATTGCAAACAATGTGGTTGCAGCACCTCTCGAGACCTGCAACCCACGATCTTTTTCCACGACAGTCCACAATATGCATCTATCACAACCACGATCCGAGAAGGAACAAGTTGCTCCGCTTGGCAAAGACGAGGTATCAGACACCACAAAGTCAAGCAGGCCTAGCTACAAGCATTATTCCCAATAAAGGGGATCAACAAGGAGCGCATCAAGACAGGGACATCACACCCTTGTAACAACGCAAGGCGCAACCCTCCTCCCGATAACCATGGTCAAAATTGCCTACCTGTCGATCAACTTTGAGGATAGGTTTTTTTGTCACGACGGCGGACCAACCTTTCACTCAATCGTGTCCTGCATCCCTTTCAGATTATATGCTATAGTCCTCAAGAGGCTAGCGATTAGGGGTGTTCCATTTGCTATGCTATCTAATTATCTATGGCGTTCTGATTTCTAATACAATTTCTACTTAATTCTTATTAGATGGTGCTTACAGTTGCTCCTATCCCTCTTTTCTGTGATTACCTTTTCGGCTAGCCTTTATATGATGGAAGCACTCTTGTGGATATGTCTGACATTTGAGGAATGGCAACAACCAAATGTAATATGAGGAAATGTTCTAATAGGAGGGTATGCTCAGCTTGGTGATGCACAAATGACTCTCACTATATTTCATAACAAGGTGCAATCGGATAAGCTTTGCCAAGTGACAACGTGAGCAAGATAGAAGAAGATGGTGTGGTTCATCTTCCCTACGTGAAAGCTCTACAAGTTTGCCCGATTACAAGAAAAGAAAGAATGGTAGTATCTCAAGTTGAGCATAAGCGAGTACTTATATCTCTTCCTTGGTCTCAAGTTTTATTCTCTCATATCAACACAGTATTTGATTTCTTTGACTCCACAGGTATTCGAGAGTCGTGGGATAGAACTTATTATACTTTCATCAAATCCACGAGTATTCGGGAGTCACGAGATCGAGCCTATTATTCTCTCCGCGACTCCATGGGTATTCGAGAGTCATGGGGTAGAGTTTTTCATTCTCTCACCAACTCCGTGAGTATTCCAGAGTCGAGGGATCGAGTCATTCTCTCACATATAGTAGCATGCTGCCCCACGATCTAGGGATCAAGTCATTCTCTCCTGACCTTTGGTTGTGGATTGAGCCTCCCCCCTTCTCGGAAAGGGTGGACTCAGTTATCTCCCTCCGATTTCAAAAATAGCCGCCTCGGTTATCTCCTCCCCCTTCTCAAAAAGGGTCGCCTCATTTATCTCCCCCCTTCTCGGAAGAAGTCAACTCAATTATCTTCCCTATTCTCAGAAAAGGTTGTCTCAGTTATCTCGTCCATTTTCTCAAAAAGGATGACCTCAGTTATCTCCTCCCCTTTCTCAGAGAGAGTCGCCTTAACTATCTGTCTCGACTAGAGTTAGTTACAAATTGAGCTTCTCCCCTTTCTTGGAAAGAGTCGACTCGATTATCTCTCCCAACTTGAATCGGTCGTGGATTGAGCATCTCTCTCCTTTCTCGGAAAGGGTCGACTCGATTATCCCTCCCCCTTTCTTGGAAAGGGTCGACTCAAATTACCTCTCTTGACTAACTTGGTAATGGATTGAGCCTCCTCCTCGAAAAGGGTAGACTCAGATCACATTTCCCCTAGATCTCGACTCTAGATCAAGCTTTCCCCCTAGCCTCAGTGGTCAGCGTCTTCGCACCATGTTCAATTGTGTTTAGTTAATTTTAAACATAATTAATGACTCTTCCTCTCCATCTCTGCTACTATCGGTCGACCTTTCCCAGTTCAGCATTTTGCCTTTTTGATATTGGTGCAAGAAGCACCAGATAATCGAACCCAAGTTTTGATAATGACTGCTAGGCAAAGTCCTGATCCGAGGGACTGAATAGAAGTCTTAACAGGTTGAGGGCATTAGGCGAAAAATTCTATTAGTCGAGGACAGTAGGTGAAAGTCCTGGAGGTCACGGATACTAGACGGAAGACTGGACTGGTCAGGGATCGAATGTCCAGCGAAAAGTCTTGAAGTCTCGGATGCTGAGCAAAAGTCTAAACGGTTTAGAGGGCCAATATGATATCAGGTAAAATCTCCTGAGAAGAGTAGGTGAGGATACGTTCCCCGTTGAACAGTAGATGTCGGTTTGACCTAGGGTTTCACAAGAAATCCGAAAGTCAAAACCAAATAGTCCCGAGCCTGTCAAACTAATTAATTAATATTAATTTATATTGTGTTAACTCTGTCTTGCAGGGTACTTTGGTATTTGGACTAACATGTTTTGCAGGAGCTGAAATACACAAATTAACCTTAGGTGAACCGTGCTCAAGGCGCCTCATAGCTACTCGGAGGCGCCTCGAAGCTATGCGAAGGCGCCCAGGACAGGGCGAAGGTGCCCTCGCGCAGATAAACTTTAAGGATAAAGTTTACGCTATGAGAAGGTGCCCTGAAGCGCATGGAGGGAGCCTCGGAGTGCATTGGAGGCGCCTCAGAACACCTGGAAAGGCACCCTCGAGCAGATAGAAATCACAGTCTGCGGAGTTTATCAATCTGAAGTGCATGGGATCAGATTCAAGGCTGGAGGTGCCTCGAATGGGATTGGAGGCGCCTCGAATGGGATTGGAGGCGCCTCCAATGCCCTATAAAAGAAGCTCTCGCCCAACCACTTCAACGACACTTCAAAATCAACAAGCTACAACTTCTACGCTTAAACACTCGCCGTGCTACTCCGACTTCCGACTACAACTCTGCGACACTGCTCCAACAACTGGGCTCTACACCGGATTTTCATACTGTCAGTATAATTTATTTTACGCAAAGTTGTAATCATTTCTTTTATAAATTCTTTGTAATCATCGAATTGTTAGTGAATTGCCCAACGAAAACGATCGTAGATCGCGAGCCTTGGAGTAGGAGTCATCATAGGCTCCGAACTAAATAAAACCAAAAGTGTTAGCATTGATTTTTATTTATCTCCATTGCTTTTGTTACTCCAAGTCTTTTTATGGAAAATGTGAAATAGCAACGAGCGTTATTCACCACCCCCTCTAGTGCTTTCGATCCTACAATTGGTATAAGAGCAGAGTCACTCTAAATCGATGGAACCACTGTTCGAGCAAGTTTTTTCTGTGGTATTTTTTAATTTTTTGGAGTTGAACGGAATCAGTGTTATCACTCCTTCCGATCAATTTTTTTTTTAAATTTTACGTTTCTCGAAGTTGGTGCAACACCACTCAAGTTCATTATTTTTCATACTGTACTACTAATTCAAGACTAAGTCTTGGAACAAGTTTTCCTCGTTTCTTTGTGTGTGAGATTTCAAATAGCCCATCAAGATGGCTATAGTACCGCACGCCCACCCTTCTTCTTTGGTGAGGAATTCGGATACTGAAATGGCCGAATGGAATACCATCTCAAGACGCAGGTGGAGATATGGATCATCATTCAAACCGGATTCACATTCCCCACCGAAAACGGGGTACTCATCCCCTGCAATAAGTGGGACGCACCAACAAGGAAAAAGATCGAGGCCGACGCGAAGGCAACCCAAACCTTACAGTGTGGGCTAACAAAAAAGGCGCTAAACCGAGTCGGCCCATTCACAAGTGCAAAGGATCTCTGGGAAAAACTAATCGAATTGCACGAGGGGGCCTCCGATACAAAGGTAAGTAAACATGACTTAATTCTAAATAAATCATATAATATTAAAACGCAAGATAGTGAATCAACGAGCCAATTACACGCTTGGATCCAAGACCTGCTCAATGGTCTTTACACGATCAGACAAAAAGTAGAGAACCGCGACACTATAGGGTTCATGTTAAATACTTTTTTAGGAATACTTTGTGGACATCAATGGTAGATGCATATAAAGTTTCCAAAGATCTTTCATTAATTAGATTAGATGAGTTATTTTCTGAGTTTAAATTGCATGAACAAACTAATGCTACTTCGGTCGAGAAAGGTATTACGTTACTTGCAGGAAAGCTCACAAACAAGAAGGTGAAGCCTAAGCACCAACTTGAACCTAAATCCGAAGACAAATTGGATTCCGAAGATCAAGAAGAGATCACGCTGAACTAGTCAACCTAGTTCGGAAAATGCTTAAGAAGAAAAAGATAATTCAATCCAAGAGCAAACAACTGGGTATGAATCAAACCACGAAGTCCAAATCAAAAGTGACCTGCTACGGGTATAACCAAAAAGAGCACTACAAGCCGGAATGTCTAAACAAAAGCAAAGAAGAAGGAAGACTCTAAAAGCAACGTGGTCTGAGTCATCAAAAGACTCTAAAGAAAAAGAACAAGCTCAAGCAAGCTTCCTTGCTCTACCGATACAAACTCACATTGTCGAGACCAAATCTAAGTCGGAACCCGAAATCGAATCGAAGGCCGAGTCTGAGAGAAGTCACGGATCCATATCCGTTTCTCAAGGGTCAAACAATACTGTAAGTTCTCCTCTAGTAGATAAGTTGTATGATTTAATAAATTATTTGATACGTAAATTAGCTAAGTCTAATGTCTGGGTCAAGTTACTCAAAAATAAAATAACAACCCTTAAGGAAGTCGCAAACCTAAGTTCCTTGACAGATCAAGTTCAAAGTGGAACTTCAACTCAAGTTCAACAACTTGAAGATGAAAATTCCAATTTGAAAACTGAAGTCAAAGAACTTAAGGACACGTTAGAACGGTTCACTTGGGGTTCCAAGAACCTTGATCTAATTTTTGGAAAACAAAGGGTCGTGCACAACCGATTCGAGCTCGGATAAAAGGCTAAACATCGATTCAGATCTTACTTGTCTTTAATGAATCGAACCAATAGAACTTTAATCCAAGCATGGGTTCCTAGTCTAACTTGACTAATCAAGTTAGACTTAATCAATATTTGATCTCCAAGGATCAAATCTATTACCTTGATAGATCTTATAGAGACTCTGATCCATGAGGAGTCAATAGAAAGATCATCTTTATTGTTAGATAGATTTGCTTGATTGCTTGATTTACTGCTTTCCTTATTTCTGCCTAGATTAAGATGGTTAAATAAGGACTTAAGCTTGATCGACACTTGACTAGTTAGACCAAGGATTTTCAAAAAGAAAGTTAAATATTCAATTTACTTAAAAGGCTTTGTCTAGAAGTGGTCGTTGCTCTGATACCCAAAAAGACCCCTGTTCCTCACCACACCCTGAAAACCAATTATAGCAATGGATATTTAACTAATTGTTAAACCTAAGTCTAACTCAAATATAAATTAATCCTTCGATTTGAAATTAAATTGAAGAAAGAAATAAAAATCAAAATCTCACAAAAACTTATAAGGTTCCTGTTTGAAAAACCTAGAAATGGGTGTGATGTTAGAATTAATCAATTAACTTAACCTAACTCAATCTACATAATTAACTTACTTAACCTAACTCAAACTAATCAATTTAATTAATCAATTTACTCAATCTAACCTAAAACCTAGTTAATTCAATTTAATTATTCAAACTTAAATATTTTTCAAAATTCAAATTTAAATATTTCTCAAAACTTAAATTAAATTTTTAAAACTTTAATTAATTTTCAAAACTTTAATATATTTTTAAAACTTTAAATTAATTTCAAAAACTTTCAAAACCTTAATTATTTTTCAAAACTTTAATTATTTTCCAAAACTTAAATTAATTTTCAAAACTTTAAATTAATTTTTCAAAATCAAATTAAATTTTCAAAACCTAATTAATTTTTCCAAATTGCATTTACACATACTTGGACTCTACGTTATACTCATATTATTAACTTTACCTAATTTTAAAATTTTGAAATTTTTTCCCCTTAAACAAAATAATTATTTAGATACTTGTATCTTCGAATTTTTTCTTTTAAAACAACTACTTAAAAAAAAATTAATTTTTTTAGGCATTAATAGAGGTGGAGTTCTTTACATTTTTTTTCAAATTATTTTTCATGCATGACAAAAGGGAAGAACAAATAATTAATACTATTTTATATTGTGCTAACTCTATTTTGCAGGGTATCTTTAGTATTTGCACTAACATGTTTTGTAGAAACTAAAATACACAAGTTAGCCTCGAGTGAACAGTGCTCGAGGCACCTCGGAGCTGTGTGAAGGCACCCTGGACAGGGCGGAGACACCCTTGAGCAGATAAACTTTGAAGATAAAGTTTACGCTGCGAGGAGGCACCCTGGAGCATATGGAGGGTGCCTTAGAGTGTATTGGAGGCACCTCAAAGCACCTGGAAGGCGCCCTCGGGCGGATAAAAACAGCAGTCTACAGAGGTTTTCGAGTCTGAAGTGCATGGGATCAGATTCAAGGCTGGAGGCACCTCGAATGGGATTGTTGGCGCCTCTAATGCCTTATAAAAGAAGCTCTCGCCTAGCCACTTCAACGACATTTCAAAATCAACAAGCTACAACTTCTACGCTCAAACGCTCACCACGCTACTCCGACTTCTGACTACAACACTGTGACGCTACTTCGACAACTGGGCTCTACACCGGATTTTCATACTATCAATATAATTTATTTTACACAAAATTGTAATAATTTCTTTTGTAAATTCTTTGTAATCATTGAATTGTCAGTGAATTGCCCAACGAAAACAATCATCGATTGCGGGCCTTAGAGTAGGAGTCGTCACAGGCTTCGAACCAAGTAAAACTAAAAGTGTTAGCATTGTTTTTTATTTATTTATACTGCTTTTATTACTCTGAGTCTTTTTACAAAAAACTTAAAAAAGTTACGAGCGTTATTCCCCCCCCCCCCCCCCCTTCACGTTTAGCGCTTTCGATCCTACATCTGATTCCACTATTAGAGAAAGTTTTCCTACAACTCTTCGCCAGTTCAACCTTATCATCCCAACTACTTAGCCCCACTTGAGCATCCTGTAATACTCCAACGCTCTTATTGAGTCTCGCACGCTCCAGCTCCTTGACTCGACTTAGAGGGGGACTTATCAAATTAAATCATAAAAAACTATATCTTTCTCTTATAAATTCATGATCTTTCCCATGTATTTTTAATGTAGAACTATATTTGCAACCTTGCAACTCTAACAATCCCCCCTCAAATAAAGGACCACAGGGTACCCCCTCAAGCGAAAAGTATATCCATTTGACGTCTGATTCTCGACCCACAAGGTTTTCCCGCCCCTCGGTCCAACCGACCTACTAGGACTTCCTTGTGGAGATATTAATTCTTTTGGTCCTAACAATTAGTATTAGCCTTATGGGCCAATTATAAGATAATTAGGCTTATTGGGTTAATGGCTTATTGGGTTAATGATTAATCCAATATATACTAAAACCCAACTCATTAAAATGATAATATAGATTAATGGAGATTAATTGGTATCATTGGAAGAAGACCAAAAGGCAAAGACTCTTGGTATTCTTTGAGACTCTTGATATTCTTTGGAAAATATAAAAGGCCTTTTGAGCTCATTTTTCATAAGACTCTTGATCTTCTAGTCTTCTTCCTCCTTCCTCTTTTGGTCGAACCTTCTAAATGGCTAGCACTCCAAAGTTGGTTCTTCTCCAAATCATGAGTCCATGAGACGGACGAAACGTGTTCGTGTGAATACCGTAAAGGTGCGGCAACTTAATCATGCTGAGATCCACCGAGAACAAAATTACTGTTGGGAGTTCGTGTTTACGCAACAAAGGTATAACTCTCATCACAATTAGAATACGGTTTCCTTCACATGGATCTTCTTAAAAGAATTTTGAAATTATTTATTCCGCTGCGCTTGTGTTGTTTTACGCTCAAGATCCCTACAGTGGTATTAGAGCTACTTGCGAAGGCGTATACTAAGTTGTAATAATGTTTTAATATGTGATATTGAAACTGCATGAACCTTTTATTATGATTTGCATCATGTTATGAGTATTTGCTTCATGTTGAACGAAAATTAAAGGATATAGCATCTTCATATTATGAATACGTGTTATAGTCTTATTTTCATTCGACAGAAACATACATGGTTATAGGTGGTCTCGGTTTGACATCTGTTGAGAACAGATTGTGTGAAACATAAACTGTTGTGAACAGTTTTTGTTGGTCTCGAGAATGTGGTGGTATTAGGTATGACAGCAACTCATTCAAATGAATTTGTAAAATAATTTTATTTCGGGAGCTCTGCCCTGAAACTCCCGCAAGGGGCGCTTTAATTTCATCAAAAATAAAGACGAACCTTGTGTCTACAAGACGGTTAGTGGGAGCACAATAATCTTTCTCATCTTATATGTAGATGACATATTTCTCATTAGAAATAATATCCCTACACTACAGTCTATGAAGACTTGGCTTTGGAATTGTTTCTCAATAAAGGACTTAAGTAAAGCAGCCTACATTTTAGACATCAAGATATACAGAGATAGATCTAAGAGATTATTTGGTCTAAATCAAAGTACATATATTAACAAGGTGCTTAATCGTTTCACTATGTAGAATTCCAAGAAGGGATTCCTGCCGATGTTACATGATGTAAGTCTTTCGAAAACTCAATCCCCCTCTTCTAAGGAAGAAAGGGACCGTATGGATCAGATTTCTTATGCATTTACTATAGGATCTACCATGTACGTCATGCTTTGTACTCACCCTGATGTCTCGTATGTGTTAAGCATGACTAGCAGATACCAGTCAGATCTAAGTGAAGGTCACTGGATAACAGTCAAGAATATTCTTAAGTACTTGAGAAGAATGAAAGAATATTTCTTGATATGTGGAGGAGATGAGGAGCTCACTGTAAATGGTTACAGCGATGCAAGCTTCCAAACTGACAAGGATGATTCCAAATCCCAGTTAGAGTATATATTTTACTTAAATGGTGGTTCTGGGTATTAGATACTACGATGGTTCTATCTCATTCAAGAAATTATCGATAAAAGAGATGTGAGACTATGCAAAGTATCGACCGATGCTAACATTGTGGATCTCTTGACTAAGGCTTTTGCACAGAGGAAGCATGATGGTCACGCAGGATCAATGGATATTAGATATTTCAGTGATTGACACTAGTGACATAAAGAGATTGTTAGTGTAAACCCTAAGAGTCAATCAAGAGTTGATTGACTGAGGACATTTTGTATCATATTTCATTAATAAAAGGCAATGACTATTATATTTACTTCAGATATGTGTTATATGAATAAATATAATAATGTCCTAGGGTAGTAGGTTCTAGTCTATAATATATCAATTGGTTGAATTGATAGTGGGAGCATGTAGATATATATAACTACTCTTAACTATTCCTGATCAAGTATTAATATGGAAGGTCAATATTAATGCATTGAGACTAGCATGTAGGTCAACGGATGACTTAATCTCACAAGTATATAAGATATCAGATTGACACATGGGTATATATTAGAGAATACGTACTGAATTGACCCACCATGAAATGTTTCATGGATCATTATATGAGTGTCATAAACATTCTTATAAGGACTATTAATATAAATAGTTCTTAGACCTGAAGTCACTATGGTTCCCTATATAAGGAGTTGTGTACTTTGATATTGTCAAATGCCACCTATAACAAGGTGGATTATAAAATCGATCAGTGGGTATACAATAAGTTATGCTGAGGGATGTGAGTGATGTAGATGGGAATAACAGAAGTGATATCTATGGGCCCCTTGATTAAGTGGGATACAAAAATGCATGACTATGTTCAAATTAGTCAACATGAGATATTGAGCTTATTTGATTGAGTGTGTCTACTTAAAGATCAAGAAACACAAAAATTGATAAGAGGATGACACAGTCTATGCCTCATTAATCAATTTAGATATCAAGGATAGAAGGATTGAGTCATACAATATAATAAACACGGAAAGGTTAAGTCAGATCTCGATATTCTCGTCATTTGGGTAGCAATGATGTCTTACTAAATATCATTCATTACTTATGTATCTAAAACATAAATTTGGATACATTGTCAACATTACGAGAGTCTATTGGGTCACACACAAAGAACGTGTTGATTCGGAGATGAGTGTATTTTAGTTTGACTAAAATACTAAGGACCTTAAGAATAATGGATTAATCCAAAGTGTTGGTGTCATCTTTGTAGTGATTGGCACTAGTGCTAGTGGGAGATTGTTAGTATTAGCCCTAGAAGCCAATTATAAGATGATTAGGCTTAGTGGGTTAATAGTTAATCCAATATATACTAAAACCCAATCCATTAAGAGGATAATATAGATTAATGGAGATTAATTGGTATCATTATTGGAAGAAGGTCAAAAGACAAAGACTCTTGGTATTCCTTGAAGAATATAAAAGGCCTTTTGAGCTCATTTTTCAAGAGAGACTCTTGATCTTCTAATCTTCTTCCTCCTTCCTCTTTAACCGAACCTTCTAAGTCGCTAGCACCACAAAGTTGGTTCTTCTCCAAATCGTGAGTTCGTGAGACGGACGGAATGTGTTCATGTGGATACTATAGAGGCACGGCCACTAGGACGAAATTGCTGTCGGGAGTTCGTGTTTGCGCAACAAAAATGTAACTCTCATCACAACTAGTATACGGTTTTCTTCGCATGGATCTTCTGGAAAGGATCTTGAAATTATTTATTCCACTGCGGTTGTGTTGTTTTGCGCTCAAGATCCCCACAAAGACATGCACCCCAAAATGCAATCAAACATTTTAAATTAAATTATCCTCAAATCCACGATTACCCCATAATAGATCACAAATACAATTAATTTCAATTACTTGGATTTTAAATATTTTGGAGGGATATGACTGACATAATGGAAACATAATCTTCATTAAGAATATTCTACATCCCTTACCCTTGATGGATATGGGTTTTTGAAAAAGCAAGTGAAGTGAGACCTTAAGATTCCATAAAGGCTTACTGCTACTTGCATAAAGAAATAACAAAATTGAATTCAAATACAAATACCTTAGTCAAATTCTACAAATAACTCAATCTAAAGGCTTAAATTATATTGATAATGCTATTCTGATCATTTCTACTTGACTAGCAAAAGGACAAAAGAACCAAAGTACTTCAAAGAAAAAATTGGACGTTTACCCATATCTGAATCATTCCACTTCAAATTGTTAAATTCATCATCATCATTATCTTCGTGGCCAGTTGGTGCCTCAATAACACTAAGAGCATTTCTTTGCAACTTCACCTCTATTCCATTAGTTAAAACCTGAGGTATTTTAAAAATTCAAAAAGTCAAACCTGTATCAATTAACTAACCAAAATGTGCACAATGTAAGGAGTGAAAAAACTAAACTTGTACTAGATCCAATTTTTGCATGCATATAGCCCAACTTGTAAAAGAAAATAAAAAGGCCTCTTTATCATTACTACCTCGTTTCGAATCAAAATCTCTTCAAATTGAACTTGAAACCCCAATTAAAAGTCATAGTGCAAGACTTTGTTTGTCACAACACTTGCGCTGGCAGAATGGTGAAAGATTAATGATGAGAAGTTGAGAACTAAAATGAAGGAAGGCTATAATGCGTTAGGTAAATTGTGTTGAAAAAGCAACTCTCGTATATAAGGTGTTTGGTAAAAATATAATAAACTGCAGTGGCATGGAAGATATGATTTTGAGAAAATATTGCTTTGTTAAATAATTTAATATAATACTTTTTTAGCAAAATTGTGTTCACAGTTGAAAATTAAATGAAGTGAATTTTTGTAGTGAAATATAGTTTGTAAAATGCACTATCATCCCTCCATCATATGTAATCTAAGGCGTAGTTTTTTTTAATTATTATTTTTTTATTTTATTCAGGTAATACAGACAGAAACACCCTGGCATTCTCTGATTTAAAATCACCCAATGTACTTGGAGAAATTTTGAATTATACATGAAACTTTGAATTGCTCATAATAGCGTCAAACACAAAATCACCAAGCACAAATCTGATGTAAATATAATCAAACCAATAAAACATGGCAAATTCAGAACTATGGAGCTCCCATTTCAAGGATTTCATGATTTATAAATTGCAAAGTCTACTGTAAACCAAGTAGCGTAAAGAACATGCTGAAATACCAAGTGGTTCTCCATTTGTAACTACCAAGCTAAAAGTACTACTGGATAGTGCTTCAAAATATACCTATCAAGATTTGGTAAAACTACAGCCGACGCTGCATTATCGTTCAGAAGAAAAGATAAACGCATTGTCCAAGCAGATCCAGCCATCGAAATAGAAAACCAAATAAACCATCTCGTATTGTGGAAAACCCATAAAATTATATCACATATCCACTGAAACCTCATTAAAAATCCGTGCTTTAGCGTCAGGCAGTCAAAGATCAAAGAAGAGACAGGAATTACCAGCCAATGCCAGCCGCCAAGGCCGACGGCCTTCTTGACGACGCCGTGGAGACCGACTAGGACAGATTTTGTCCGGTTATTGCCGGTGACGACCACCTTGGTGTGCCTCGGCAGCACCGACAGCTCTTCTTCGCTGCTCTCCTCGCAACTATGCTGGCATCCACCATTCATCGGGAGATCCACAGCTGCTAGCATTCCTTCACCCCTTCACCTTCCCAATCTGGAACGCATGCAACCGGCAAAAGAAGGGGAAAATCGGCGAAAATGGATCAAATTGGACAGCTTTGAGCTGCGTCGGGCATTGCAGGACCAGAATTGAACGGAAACAGTGGGAAATTTTACGAATCGTGGGAGTTCTTGGAGAGAGAGAAAGAGAGAGACAGAAGAGATGAGACTGGAGTGTTCTGTTCCTTATTACTGAATCTTCACTGTCTCTCGGTCTCTCCTGCTCCTCCTCCTCCTCTCCCTTACCTAATCCGCTGTGCTGATAAGAACCCTGACGGCCCAAACAACCAACAAAAGACCGACGCGTGTCCATGGAATGAGTTGGTCACGAGCACGGCGTACGCTTCTGACGGTGACGCAACCGGCCCCAGTTTCGGATCAAATTACGATGTTGCCCCCATGGAACTCGAATACTCGATTTTATGAAAAACCCTTCAACTTTTAGGAATTTAGCAAGATTGAAACTGGATTAATTGCTTGCTTATATATTAATTGAAACTGGATTAACTTTGGGAGTCCATATAAGATAAAATAAAATAAAATAAAAGATCAATTAGTGAGTGGGTTAATAAATTATATAATTTAAAGGTGAAATAGTTACCTATTAAAAAGTTTAAAATAAATACATTAAAAATTTAATTTAATAGAAAGATGAAATAGTCTATAAATAAGTTGAAAAAATAACTTAAAGATAAAATAATTTCATATTACCCCGGAATAGAGTGTTTTGGTTAAGTCCTCTAATAATACTCTAATGATAAATTAGACATCGAGACATAACTAGGACGTATGTGGGGCCCAAGATTAATTGGGCCGCATACGCATACATGTCAACTAAAACAAATATTCTCGTATTAAAAAATTTAAAACAAAACGATATACCTACTCTTAATAATTTTAAAATATTTTAAACATTATTAAATGAGACGTTCGAAAATTTTAAACTATTTTAAAATGAATATGATCACTGTTAATCACCAGTTCGCCAGTTAAATTTGGATTTGGCCTATATTAACCCATTGAATCGAGTCAACGAGTACGGATCTATTGACCCGATTATAAAAGTCTAAATCAAACCTGGCTCATGAGCAAACCTACTCTTGGCTAATTTCAACCCAATATGAAATTAAGTCGTGTCAAGCCTATCACAAATTGTGCATAGCGCATGGACCAACTTACCTGCCAAAATTATCCATTTTATATTTTTAATATAAAAAAATTCTGTTTTACATTTAAAAAACTTTACATTTTATTAAATTAACTATTTTTAATAAATAACAATTAATTCCTTATTTATAATTTAAATTTTGTTATTATAATTTTTAATACGTGTAATCATTTTCTTTAATCTTTTTAAGTTTTAAAAAAAAAAATACTAGTGTATTCTTCACTAGTAGATAGTCCAGCCTAGTCTGTGTCCTTACTGGGACAAAGCCATTCAGTCCACACCAAATTTGCTTGGCCAATCCATCATGATCATCATCATCATCACCATCATCATCATCATTATCATCATCATCATTATTGTTTAAGTCTTGGACCTAATTAGTCTTAGAGACTACCCTTCCATCGGATAGATCCAAAAATGTTCATGACAATTCGCCTAGCATCCAACTTCCACGGCCAAAAATTCACTATAATGCTAGTTGGGTTTCAAACCATAGTACTTAATGTTCCACTAAAACACGTTACCGTTGCACCGTTATCGGGGGCACCCAGACCTATCTTTTATAGCCCAGCACAAAGTGACATCTCTATCGAAATGCTATAGCTTGTTGAACTACTGTCAACTACTGAGTTCTTCCCTAGAATCTTATTTGAGATTAACATTCTCAGAATTTCTAATGAATCTGAGAAATTCATAAAATGCGCTACAATATTCAATCAATTCAGTTGAAAATATCATGAATTCAACAACCCAGCTTGTATTGTGTCATGTAAGTGGCGATTTGTTGGGCAACATATTTAAGTGGATGTACGTAGTTGTTAATACCTCCAAACCCTCACCAGTTACTAAAGTGTTTGATCGGTTAGAATTATGACATCAATAATCAATTAAAGGATATATATAATATAATATTAAAAATCGAAACAATAGCTAACGAAGGATTGATCTGAATCCATTATACAAGATTATTATTGCTTCTTATTTATCGCCAGAATTCCTACAAATATGGAATAATTTTCTACAGGAGTGGGTGACGGTAATCTGTATTCCTTCTCAATGAGGAAGAGAGGAGGTTAATGAAGAAGCTCAAAATCATACCCTGATCCACGAGCATCTTCCTTTATATACCAAACACATCCTAAAGAGACTATTCACCTTAAAGTCCATTCATTATTAATAGTCCATTAATATTAATAAATCGGGTTATTGGATCTATATAGTGAATCCGCATTCATTTAATCCAAACTCCTTTTATATGTAATTAAGTATTAAATCACTTAATTGGATTTAATTTTTTTAATGGGAATTAGTTGTGTGTGTTAATCAAGTATATGTTCACCTTATGGAGATTAGTTGTGTGTGTTAATTGGATTTAGTCCATCCATGTGGATTTAATCCTACAATCTCCCACTTAGGTTATACTTGATTCTTTATACACCACACAATCCCTTAGTTGAGCTCAACATGTCAAACTTTATGGGTTAAATACCCCTTTAAATAATCTAGTCCATTAAATTAATTAGTACAAGACTAAAGAAGTCATAGTTGTTGGTGCAATCGACCTCCAGGATTTTGATGTTTATTTGACGATATATTTTATCGAGTCTAGTCAAGTCAAATTTGATCGGCTGACTAGCAAAGGGAAAAGTCCAAGTGGTTAAGGTGACCGAAGACTTAGTAGTGGTGAGAAATCTATCGAGTGGCTAGTTCTAACTTGAGATTAGGTAAAGGAAAGTTCTAACTGGAGGTTAGGCAATGGTAAGAAGCATACTGAGTGACTAATTCTAACTGGAGATTAGACAAGAGAAAGTTTTAAATGGAGGTTAGGCAATGATGATAAGTCTACTGAGTGACTAGTCCCAACTGTAGGTTAGAGATGAGTGACTAGTCCCAACTGTAGGTTAGAGATGAAAAGTCTTGGAGGAGTAAATTTTAAACAAGTGTGATCGAAAGATTTTTGGTTGACCACGCACGGTCGATTGAAACAGTGAATATTGAATGCTACTAACACTTCTTTACTTTATTATTTTATATCTATTGTACTAACTCAGTGTTGTAGGAAAGTTTTAGTCGATCGGGTTTATCAAACACTAAGTAGGACTAGTAAAAGTTCAAACATATCTAGAGTACTAAATGTTTGACAAGAAGTTAAGATAAGCTCCTTGAGTGGAGTGCAGTGAGGTTGTGTCCCTTTTAGGATAAAACATTAGGCATTGATCCTATTGAAGAAACCAACAGAAGTTTCTAAGTCGAGATCAGATGGTCCTAACTGTCATATTAATATATGCATATTATTATTTAACTTTGTTTTGTAAGATTATGACCCCTTGAATTTCAAAGAGTCATAACTTTTGATTCAGGATTCAGAATCAGGCTCTGTCAACGCCCACGCGTACAAAATTAAGATATTTTCATTTGAGCAAAGGTTCAATCAACTGAACTAAGTGGTTCAGTCAATTGATCCCTATTAATAAGATTAGATCATATATGAATTAAGTCAGAGAAGGAAATGTTAGGTTGGTCAACCGATAGAATAATCAGCCGACCGAACACATTCAGAGGTTCGATCGACCGAATAGGGAGTCGGTCAACTGATAAAAGCAGATTTCATGGAAGATACGATCTAGACAGATTGTGAACCTGGACGCAAAGCTAGACAGATTGTGGAGTTTGATTGACAAAAAAGAAGTCCAGTCGACTAGATAAAAAGAAATTATAAAAGGAGCATTGAGGTCAAAGGCTGATAATCAATTTTCTTTAATCATCTCATACTCTTCCTGCTGCTCAGAACATGCAAGTGTTGCTACTGATACACTAAAAGGGTCTCCGATAATCTACGCTCATTTTCTACTCCTTTGAATGTTGGTATATTGTTTTTATTAGTTGCATTTACTTAAAAGGTG
Source organism: Zingiber officinale (assembly GCF_018446385.1). Classification (NCBI taxonomy): domain Eukaryota; kingdom Viridiplantae; phylum Streptophyta; class Magnoliopsida; order Zingiberales; family Zingiberaceae; genus Zingiber; species Zingiber officinale. Next base: position 37,993,392 of record NC_056005.1, on the reverse strand, counting down.
ATAGTAGGTTGTTACTATCCATCTTCATTCATTGTACAAGTTTGATTTGTCTCTTATAGTGGATTTCCCATCGAAGCGATCAAAGATTATGGATTTTGGAATAGTAGTCGACTGGGCTACAAACCAAGTAAAATCGTTTGAGTCCTTGTCTTATTTTATTATTTCCGCTGCACATCTCTGTGTTTGTGTTTAAAAAAAAAAGAAGGTTTTCGAATTAGTGATATTCAACCCTTCCCCCTTTCTATCACGATTTTCAATCCTACAGTTGATATCAGAGCAAGCTTACTCTGAGAAAAATTAATTCTCTTTTGAGTTTGCTTTAGTTTTTTTCTGTGCATTACTTTTTTTCTTTATCTTGCACTATTAATCTCAAAATGAAGTCTTGGAAATCTCTTTTAGTTTATCTTGTTTTGCAAGAATGTCGATGTATCATCAAGAATGATGAAACGTTTATGAGCCTCCTCCGTATGATCAAACCGATTTCAATTACTAGAGGTGAGCAATGGAATGGTTCGTAGGAAGTGATAGTTTCGACAATTGGATGATATTGAGAAAGTCTTCTCAAGACTTGGTGGCAAACACAAAGATAATAAATACGTTAATTAATATTTTGCCTAATGAAGTACGATGTATATTAGGAAAGTAAAAAAATACTCATGAACTTTGGACTCGATTGATCGAGCTTCACGAGAATCCATCGAAGCTAGAAGACCCAACTAAACTTTAGTTCGAATCCAATTTTAAATCCCTAAAGTCATTCTCAGAGTTAGACTCAGAATAACCAAACTAGATCAGCTGCATGGTATTAATAGCTAAGGAGGAGACAGATGGATCAAAACTCAAGTCAAAACAAGAGTCTGAATTCGAACCTGAGGCAACAATAGTTAAGGGGGAGAATTCTAATGAAGATTTAAAAGATAAATTTATAAATTAAAAATTTAAAAATCACATAACATATTTTAAGTGTAATAAAAAAGGACACTATAAAAGTACATATCCTAAGAGTCGATCCGTACAACCATAGGCAAAGGAGGAACTAATGCTAAGTGTCTAGAGAACAAAGGAGCACATCAAATGCTTTAAGTGCAAACAGATAGACTACAATAAAAGTCAATGTCCAAAAAGAAAATCGAAGAATCTAGGGGGAGCAATCAAGGTTAGTAAGTTTATCATACATGAAATTCAAATTTTTACAACTCATGTTAATAATAATAACCTAGCTATTCATGATTGCTCTAGTTTATATTCTCTTGAAAAATTAGAAATGCATAAAAACTCTAGGTTAACATGTCCTAACAAATTGCTTAATAAAAATAATTTAATTAATTCAAAATTTTAACTAACCTGGCTCAAATCAAAACACATCTTAATTTGTTTGATCAAAACCTAGAACTACTTAATCAATATTCAATTAATTCATTTAATCAAATTAATTCAAAATTAAATATGATTAATGATAATTAAAAATTAGTTAATAATAACCAAAATTTAATTAAAAACTCAGAAATTATATTTCAAAAACTTAGAAAATAATTCTTTAATCTCTAAAAAATAAGAATTTGAAAAATAATTTTTCAACTTATAAAAATCAAAATTTGAATTCTACATTAAATTTTAATAACAAAGAAACTAGATTTTTCAAATTTTTAAAAATTCAAATTTAAGTCTTAGAAAATTAGAAAAATAAAATAATCTTTTGAGAAATAAAATTGATAAACTAGGAAAGTTAATTAATAATCTAGACCTAGGTTATAAATCTAAATCAAATCTAAAACAGAACTTCAAACTCCACAAATCAAGTTATAATGAAGTATCTTTTAATTATGAAACTAATCAATAAAATAATAATAATAAGAGTTAATTGACTTGATTGACTACCAGCTTAACTTGTCATAATCAGGCATACTTGAAATTAAGTATTATATGTCATATCATGAATTTTATCCTTAAGTTAATAGCTTAATTTATAATGGTTAAATATGAAAAAAGTTTAAGCATCAGAATGGATTGAAGTGATAGTAGACTAAGAAAACTCTATCAAATACATGTTTAGATTGAATCATATGTGTTCTATGTAGTGCACTGGACTTAGTAGATCTAGTTAAAGTTACTCCAGTTAATCATGAGCTAATTGTAACAAGCCTAGTATTAAGTTTTTTTGGGTTGGTCATTTCGAGAAAGTTTTGTCTAGGCACGTAGTTATTTTAATGATGTCTTTTGTGATTCACCACAGTTTAGAAACTTACCTTATAAACTCCTTTTTTATGAATCCAAAGTTTAGTTTGAATCTAATAAGGGTCAAACAACTTTTTTTTTAAATTCTTAATATTTCAAACTAATTTAATTAATAACCTTTATTATGCAATAACTAATCTAACAATTAATATATCAAATCTGAATAAACTAATCGAAATTTAATTCTAATTCAATTAAGTTTAATATTATGCAATAACTAATCTAACAATTAATATATCAAATCTGAATAAACTAATCGAAATTTAATTCTAATTCAATTAAGTTTAATATTATGCAATAACTAATCTAACAATTAATATATCAAATCTGAATAAACTAATCGAAATTTAATTCTAATTCAATTAAGTTTAATAAATAATTAAAATTTTAATTCATTAATAAATTATTTTATTTAATTCTAAATTAATTTAATTAGAAATTAATTAATTTAAGTTAATCCTAAATTAATTCAAAATTATGTAATAAATTACTTTAATTAATCCTAAATTAATTCAAGATTAACTTAATTAACTTTAAATTAATCGGTAATTAATAAACTTTAATAATTAACCTTAATAACACTAAATTAATTAATCTTAAATTAAACTTAAACTAACTTAATCCAAAATAAATAAGAAACTAAATAAATCAATAACAAAAATTTCTCAAACCTAATTTATTTAATTTAATTAAACCATTAAGTCTCATTTAATTCAAAATTAATGAGCAATGTTAACTTAATCAATTTAACTTTACAAATCTAATTAACTCGAATTCAAATTAATCCAAACTTAATTCTTAACTTAATCAACTTAATTAATTCAGAAATTATTTAATTTAATATATAATTAATTAATTAAAATCGATCCAAGTTTAATTGAACTTAATAATTTAATCTAATCTAATTTAATCCAAAATTAAATTAAACTCATTTAATAAATTTAATCCAAAATTACCTTTAACTTAATTAATCCAAAATTAAGTTTAATTTTACCTTAACCTAATTAATTAAGTTTAACTTAAATTAACCCATAATTAATTAATAAGATTTAATTTAATTTAAATTTTACTTAATTAAATTCAAACTGATCTAAAATGTTCAATTAAATAAATCATTTCACATAGCTATAGGAATAGGATTACCATATTTAAAAATCTAGAATGGATGGGATGTTATGAAAATTAATTGAAAATATTTTTGAAAACATGACTTTTGAAATTTATACATGATTGTTGACCAACACCTAAGCTTTTAAATCCTTAAGTCACCCATGAACTTCTAGACACATTGGAATTAGAACCGTCAATTTGGGTTAGGCCTGTTGGGTTGGCCTGCCCTGTCAAACAATTTAAGTAGATTGGGTTGAAATTTTATCAACCCAAGTCTGCCGCGGGCCGACCCGCCTAGGCCCACGACCCGCGCGGGTCGGCTCATGATGGGTTTGGGTTGGCCTGCGGGTTGAGAAACACATGTAAGCAGTTTATATCAGTAGTCAATGCTGTAACTACGAGAGTACCAAGGGTTAAATTGTAGCATTTCATTATCTTATTCGTTGAGAGGAATACTAATTAGGAAAAGTTCATACTTGTGAAGTTGAGTGTGATAGACAAAAGTTACAGAAATATATATGCGCACAAAGTCGATTAATCTTAAAAGTAGATGACCTTCTTATTTGATTCATTTATGGGATAAATCTGAAACATACATTATGCACAATGAAGAGCTTGGTGTGTACACCCAAACTAGATGACCTTCTTAAAAGTAGATAACTTTCTTATTTGATTCGTTTACGCACGCACAGCCAGGGTACCACTGATCTAAACTGCTCGATGCACAGCCAGGAGTCCTAATTACTATTCCTCTTCGTTGCACAATTTTATGCCAGTTTATTATCTTTCTTTATTATAATTTAAAAATAAAAATAGTACTTTTGACCCAACATAAGTATTTGTTTATGTCCATTTATATTTAAAATACTTGTTTATGAATACATTTGATTGATAAAATATTTTTGAAGTAAAACATTAAAGATATGAACTATTTTTTTTAATTTTTTTAAAAAATTTGATAGGCCCGCGGGTTGGCCCGCCAAACCCGCGACCCGCCTTGGATTGAGTTGGGTTGAAAATTTCCCAACCCACCAAGTTGATGGCCTGCCCCACCCCGCCAAATGGTTGGCCCGCCACGGGCCGACCCGCACCACCATGGGTTGACCCGTCTGACATCTCTAATTGGAATTAATTCCTTACGGTTAACCAAGATTTTCTTAAAAAGTATTAGGTTAAGGGAGCACGGATCTCCTGGACCACTTTTTTGTGGTCTAGGGGATGCACCACTCGTATTTGCGGTCGGATCGTGGTCGTGATCCAGCCGCAAATGGCTGCGATTCTTTCTTGGGCTCACCGTTCCCATCAGGTTATAGTTTTTGTTCGGAGTGGGTGGCCGGAGGCCGTCCGGAGGCCTCCGGTGATGGATAAGTGGCCAGGTTACTGGGCGCTGAGCGAGGGTGCCCTCCGGGCGACCTCCAGCCGTCCGCTCCGAACAAAAACTATAACCTGGTGAGGACGGTGAACCCAAGAGTGGATCGCAACCATTTGCAGTCGGATCGCGATCACGATTCGACCGCAAATACAAGTGACACATCCCTTGGACCACAAAAAATAGATCAGGAGATCCTGCCTCATGTTAAGGAGGGAGATCCTATTCAAAGACACATTTTTAAACCTGGGTTCAAAATAAGATATTTTCAAAATCATATTTGAAAATTTTATCTTCAAAAAGTGTTTGAAAAAGTTTATCTTCAAATTTTTTTTCAACATAATTACTTCTCAAAATATTCTTCAAAATTATTCTTTAGAAAATATTTTCAAAATTATCTTAAAAAATTATGTTTCAAAAGAGTTCAAAATAAATATTTTTGGAATTAAATTTGAAAAATATTTTTGAAATTCTTACTTCGAAAAATTATTTGAAAATGTGTTTAATATTATTAACAAAGTTATTTCATTGAAATTATTCTTAAAAATCTTTTTGAAAAATATTAAAGGAAAATACTTTTGAAATTCCTTGAAAATATTTTTAAAATTGACCTAAAATAATCTTAATAACTTTCTAATATTTTTAAAAATTTTGAAAATATCTTGAAAGTATTTGAAAGTGCTTTTACAAAAATTCATGAAAATTATTTGGAAGCATCAGTTTTATAATATCCTAGTCTTGCAAAATATGTTTAAGCCATGGCAAAATTTTGAAAAAAAGGTTTTTCAAAATGTATATGAAAATATTTAATATTTTAAAAATACTTTCAAATATACGGGCTCTCAAGTAGAGTAAAAGAGATATTTTACTAAGGAAAGATTTATTATTGTTTGTGCAACACTAAAGAAGTCCTTAGGATTTAAGGAGTCCAAAAGTAGTTAGAATTCTTTTTTATGTATGTCAAAAGGGAGAAGTAGGATTTAAGTTAGAAACTCTAATTCTTTCAAGACTTGAAAAGTTAGATTTCTTGGGTCACTTCGGAGCTAGAAGGGGGATGAATAGCTCGTCTCACTTGTTCGCTTACTTCGTAGATGTTGGTTTACAGCGGATAGAATTGAACTCAAGCTCTCCAATGCTAACACGTAGATTTACTTGGTATCCACCTCAAGAAGAGGTGACTAATCCAAGGATCCACGCACCAAGCACACCCTCCACTAAGAAAATAACTCCTCGGAACAACCGGAGATGGAGAAACCTCATACAATAGTCACACAACAATATACAACTCGAAGCAAGAAGTAAATACAGAAATACAAAAGAAAACCTCTTCTTGCTTGATCCATTGTATATCTTGAGGATGCCTCTTGACTCTTGGAAGTGCAGCAATACTTGTCCTAATAATGCTTCAAGATGTGGCGGTGATGAGTGTGAAGATCCAGAGAGAATCAGAGTAAAAAGACCTGTCTCATTTAAACTCACTGTCGCCTTTATATATGCATTTCTTGATAGACCGAATGGGGGAGATAGAGGAGGGGGGGATATCGCGTCTTTTTAAAAATTTCTCTTTTCCTTTGAAGTCAGAGTTGTGCACAGCGGAAAGTAAATAGACAAGTTTGTTTACTTCATTCGGAGTCTAGGTCAACTCCTACTCGAAGGCCCGCGGTCCTTGACCGCACCGATGAGCAATCCACTAAGATTCTTTTTCCCGAAAATCTCGGAAAGAAGTAATGCGTACAAAATATAATAATATAAGATAGTAACAACCTACTATATTATATAAGATTAAGTGCAATACAAAAATAATAAAGTATACCGACTTTATGTAGGAGTTGAAGCTTGGTCGGCACTTGTTTGCGTGTAGAGGAATTGTAGAGTAGTTGCACGAGCAACACTAGCACAGAATTGAACCACACAGATTTCATCATCAGCCTCAGACCTCGAGCTTCAATTTATAAGATCGTCGATGTTTGATCGACTGATCCCTGTGTTTGGTCGACCAAACCAGCTCCCTTCCTTCCTGGCGAGATCCGATTGCTGATTCGATCTTTGGCATTAACTGTCCATTAAGGGTTCGATCGACCGATCCCTTTGTTCGATCGATCGAACAGGCTCCTTCCCTGTTCGTCAAGATTCGTCGAGATTCACATTTACTGTACATTTAATATTGATTGTTCGGTCGACTAACCATGCGGTTTGATCGACTGATCAGTGTAGTTTCCTTCTGCTCGGATTGTTCGGTCGGTCGATCAGGGTTCGGTCGACCGATCTTATTGTTCGGTCGACCGATCATGGCTTGATCGGACTTGATCTGTTCTGGTCTGATCTGAACACTGCTTTGATCTCTTCTTGTTCGATCGATCGATCCTCTGGTTTGGTGAACCGATCCAGCCGGACCTACAACACAGAGTTAGATAGAAAAGAATCCTGCAAAACAGATGTTAGCACAGTAATAATATTATAATGCATGAGTAATATAAAAGACAGTAGAACTGTCTTGATCTCAACTTTGAAACCTTTCCAGTTTCTTTAGTTGGATCAGCGACCTTAGGTTGTTCCCTTCAGGAACCCGACCTCACTGTCGCTCCTCCAGTTGTTTACCTCAACTTACCTGCCAAACATGGTCCTCCAGACATGTTTGGACTTTGCTTGCTCAGTGTCTGATCACCTGATCCACTAAGACCTTTCCTGCAATACTATATTAGCCAACAACAAAAATAGTAATACAGAATATAATGGTAAACCTAATCCTAGATTTACCGAGATTCGCTGGTCCGGTCGACTGCACGCGGTCAACTAGAAACCATCCGATCAACCTTGCTTAGAGTTCACTCCTCCAAGACTTCTCGTTACCTAAGGTTATCTCCCCCTAGGTTTTTTACCACTTGGATTCACTCACCAAGACTCAGTATTCAGCTACCTAGGGATCAGGTCCTCCAGACCTATCCACCTAGCTTCCACGATATACTGAGATTTCCCTTGCCTCAGTATTCGGCTACCCAGGGATCAGGTCCTCCAAACCTATCCACCTGGCTTCCACGATGTACCAAAATTTCTCTTGCCTAGCCTCCAACTAGGACTTCCCTTGCCTAGCCTACAATTAGGACTTCCCTAGATCAAGCTACATACTTAAATATATTTGTCTGACATTAAAACCTTGGAGGTCAATTGCACCAACAATCTTTCCCTTTTTGATGTTTGACAAATATGTTTAAGTTAGGTCTATTCATAAGATTTAGATTTCTAACTTAAACCCTTCTTCTCCCCCTTTTGTCATACAACAAAAAGAACCCTTCATAAATGTATTTTATTTCTAAGGCATTTTCTAAGTTTTGCACCAACAATGATGTAGTACCTTAAACATTCTCAGGATAGTCCTTAAGGTATTCCCTCACTCTTTTGAAAGACAATAATAAGATGTATAATAGGTTTTAGAACATGCATCAATTATATTTTGAAAAATATTAATTCTTAGTATCAAAAATTCTTTTGAAGAAGTTTTCAAAATCATTTTCAAAATAAAGATAAAATATTTTAAGGCTAATTTGAAAAATATTTTCAAGGATTTTACTAAGATATTCCAAGGCTTAAAATAATTTTTGCAAAGATTGGATACTAACCAAGATATGAAGCTTTTAAAAATATTTGTCAAGGAATAAGAATGTCATACAAATAATTTTCAAAAAGATTTGCAAAGAGTTTTTCAAATTATGAAACATAAAGTTTTTAAATGAATTTTCAAAGTATTTTTTTAAACTATGATTTTTCAAAAAGTATGAGTTTGAAAAATATGATTTTGAAAAAATAATACTTGAAAAATAATTTTGTAAAAGTAATTTTTAAAAAGTATTTGATTAAGAGATTTTAAGATAATTTTCAAAAAAAATTGTAAAGAAGTTTTATCAAACATTTTTCAAAGAGTGTTTTGAAACATTTATCAAAATATATTTTCAAAAGTAAGATTTTGAATAATCCATGAAAAATATTTAAAAATATGTCCTTTAATAAAGTCGCTCCCCCTTAACCAGACACTCTTTTTAGATATCCTTGTTACCTACAAGGAAGATATTCCTAGATGTGTCTAAGGGTCATTGTTAACTTAAAGATCTAAAAACATAGGTGGTGAATTACAATAATTTATATATATAATACACTCAATCAATCATCAATCAAAATTTGAAAATATTTCTTAAGAAAATAGATATATAAGTTTTCGAAACATGTTTAAAAATATTTTAAATTTTAATTTTCTTAGAATCTCACCCATTCTAAATTTTCAAGTATGGTAATCCTATAATTGCGTGAGATGACTTTATTGATGGTGAGTTTAATTGTAATTAATTTAAAATTGAGTTTTAGTTGAACTTTGATTATGTTAAATTAATTTTGGGTTAAAATGGATTATTAATTAATTTGATATTAATGATAACATTTATTTTTATTTTTTGAATTAATTGAATTTATAAATTAATTTTAGTTTAGAAATTGTAAACTTATAGATAATTAACTAATTAATAAAAGATTTAATTTAGGGTCAATTAAGTTGATTTATAATTTAATGATCAGATTAATTGTAATTGTTATGGTTATAGGTTGAATTTTTTAGATTAATGATCCAGTTAAACTTAATTTGGAATAATTCAAAGTTAGTTTCGATTGAGTTTAATTTAGTATGATGATTAATTAAGGATTAAAAATTTGATTTATAATTGTTAGATTATTGCTTATTTCAATTAAGTTTCATAATTAATAGTTATTAATTGTTTATTAATTTAATTAGTTTCTTAGGAATTAATTAGGTAAAATTTTAGAATTAGTTTTAATTAATTTTGTTTAAGGTTAAAGTACTTTATTTGTTGATTAAAGTTATGATTTCAAGTTGAAATTCATTAATTAAGTGTATTAAGTTAAGTTAATGATTAATTTAATTAAGTTAAAGTTATTAATTATTGATTAATTATTTATTGAATTCATTAAAGATTAATTATGTCTATTAAGGCAAATTGATTAGGGTTAATCAATTAATAATTAATTTAGTTTGCATTTAAAGTACACTTAATTTAAGTTTAAGTTTAGTTTAAATTTATTTTAATTTTTTTTTAGTTTTTTAAAGAAGTTTGAGTTAAATTTTGATTAATTTAAAGTTATAATTAATTTTAGATTTTAAGTTATGTTTTTACATTTTAGTTTACATTTAAATTTAATTGGGTTTTCATAATTAGGTTTAATATTTGAATTAAAGTTTTAAAATAATTTTGATTAAGTTTAAAATATTTTTAATTAAATTTAATTTAATTGAATAAGTATTTTGAAAAAGGTTATTGAACCCATATTAGATTCAAACTTAGTTTTGGGATAATCAAGCAGACTTCCTAAGGATAAGTTTTTAGTTCAGTGGCGAGACATATGACCTTCTTGTGTATCAACGGTGAAGCACTTGTTAAAGACTTTCCAAACTGTTCCCGCTCAAAAAACTTAATACTAAATTTTGGTCTAACTAGCGTATGTTTGATTGGGGTAGTTTCGGTCAGATCCACTAAGTCTAGTGCACCAGGTAGAATACACAAGATTCAGCCTAGACATGCCTTCGACAAAGTTTCCTTGACGTACTATCATCCCAATCCATTCCGATGCTATGTTGTTAGGGTTTGGTAAACCTTTTTAACTAACCGTTCTAAATTAAGAGAAGATGCATGACATATTATATAACAGATAAGTATGCATGATTATGACAAGTCAAACAAGTCATGCATAATATAAATTGTTTGTGTTGTTGATGTTGCTGTTGTTATTTTATTATTGTTTATTAATATTATTATTGTATTGCTGTTGTTGTTGTTTTAATAATATTATTTTATTATTATTGTTAATATTATTGTTGTATTGTTGTTGTTTTAATGTTATTATTATTATTATTATTATTTTATTGTTATTGTTAATATTATTATTGTATTGTTGTAGTTGTTGTTTTAATATTATTGTTTTATTGTTATTGTTAATATTATTGTTGTATTATTTTATTGTTATTGTTAATATTATTGTTGTATTGTTGTTGTTTTAATGTTATTATTATTATTATTATCAATATTGATTAGTTTTATAATTAAAGGGTACATGATTGTAATTAAGTTTATGAAAGTTTTGTTTTAGATTTGGTTTTGATTTATAACTTAAATCTAGATTTTGTGAGTTGATAAAATTATTAATAATATTTTCTAATTTATCAATTTTATTTTTCAAAACTTTATTTTGTTTTTCTAGTTTTCTAAAATTTGATTTTGTATTTAATTTATAGTTTTGTTTCTTATTTTTATTTTCTAAATTTTTAGTTAAGTTCTATTTATTGTTAGTTAATTTTAGATAATTATTATTTTTATTTAAATTCAAATTATCATGAATAAATGAATTTTGATTAACTAGTTCTAGGTCTTGATTATTGTTTAGGTTGAATTGATTGATTTTAGTTATATTTAAATTAATTAAGTTTTTATTAATTAAATTAGATTTGTTAAATAATGTAGGATTTTCATGCTTTTTAAAATTCATAGTACAATTCAAATAAGAATGATCTAAAACATGCAAATTTTTAAATAATTTAAATTTATTTACCATAATTGCTCCCCTTGAATCCTTGGGTCTTCTCTCCGAACATTGAGATTTGTAGTGTCCCATCTTTTTGCACTTGAAACATTCGATGTGGTCCTTTGTTTTCCGGACTCTAGGCATCGGTTCCTCCTTTGCCTCTAGTTGTGCAGATCGATTCATTGGACATTTATTTTTGTAGTGTCATTTTTCACTGCAATTAAAAAATGTTATATGAACCTTAAATTTAGAATTGATAATTTTACCTTCTGAAACCTCATTAGGATTCTCCCCCTTGATCATTGCCATTTTAGATTCAGGCTCGTGCAATTGGTCAGACTCAGGTTCTGGTTTGGACACTTGTTCTGACTTGAGTTCGGATCCATCAGCCTCCTCCTCAGCCACTAGAGCGATGATGTAACACCCCACCCTCCTCGCTACTAGTTTGTGAGGGCGGAGCGCTACTGGACTACTAACTTATCTTAACTAACATTGTTCGCATGAAAATATCTATACTTAAACCTCTCTAAACACTCAAAACATGCAATTAACTAGCAGCGGAAGACTAAATGACTCATCTAATACATTCTACTCAACTCTTTGTTCTCAACTAAAACTATATATATCTACACATGCGTGCAACAATAATACCACTCAAATGCAATCTTAATAAATTCTTATACTAAATCCCAAGGCTTCTATAGTCCAGGCATCACACATCCGTCCGCACCTCCTTGTCGCCTTCCTTTGCTATAGCTTTTCCTTTCCTTTATCTGCAGTAAGAGGAAAATGCATCTATAAGTAAAATTGCTTAGTAAGCGTTATCTAACTCACAAAACTCGAATGTGCATGTGAATAAAATAAATCTAAAACTGAATGCTTTAAAGGAAATACTATACATGCTCATCTAATAGCAAAAGAAACAAGACATGCTGAAATGCTAAACATGTAAAGCTTATTTCACTTGTTTAAAACTTATACTTTTATACTTCAGAATAATAAGTTTAACTGAACTGATACATAAGCTGAGCTAAACTAATGCTAGGCTAATGCCGAATCTGAACTGTATTCATGTAACTGATTTGTGAAGTTTTGAAAATTATTTTCATAATAGATAAAAATAATAATCATGCTGCTGATGGGCCCGACAACTGTACTTGCTATGCGCGCATCCCTAACTAGACCCGAGATAGCTAGTCCCTAATCTAGTAGGGTTCACTAGGTTTTCTAAACCTAGGGACGATTATGGGAGCCCAACCCAAGGACAACTAAGAGTCCAGCACAGTGCCACTGATAAAAGTAAAATACTGATTCATAAGCAGATTTATCTTAATTACTTCTTCTTTAAATGCCTTGGCATTTTAACGAGCACCTTGTGTGCCAAAATCCCTAAAGTCTTGACTTTGGGATCTACTTAAGGCCTTGGCCTTTTTCTTTCTTTTCTTTATCTTTCTTATACTTGTTAATACCTCTAATAAAAGAATGCTTCTTTAAAAACTCAAATGTTTAAACAAATTCTAACTTTGAAATGCATAAACAAGTATCTGCATACTATGCTAATCAAAATTCTGCATACTATACTAATCAAGATTCTGTATTCTATGCTACACTATTTCTGCATACTATGCAAACATAAATTCTGCACTATAATACTTAACCAAACTGCACTATAATCTTTTTTTAAAAAACTACACTATAAGTTCCACAAAAAATCTGCACTACAAGTTCCACCAAAAATCTGCACTATAAATTCCACCAAAAATCTGCACTACAAGTTCCACCACAAATCTGCATTATAAACTTAATTAAAATCTACACTATAAGCTTAATTAAAATCTGCACTATAAGCTTACATAAAAATCTGCACTATAAGCTTAATTGAAATCTGCACTATAGACTTAATTAAAATCTGCACTATAAATTTCACCAAAAATCTGCACTACAAGTTCTACCAAAAATCTGTTCTATAAACTTAATTAAAATTTGCACTATAAGCTTAATTAAAATCTGCACTATAAGTTTACATAAAAATCTGCACTATAAGCTTAATTAAAATCTGCACTACAAGCTTAATTAAAATCTACACTATAAGCTTGCATAAAAATCTGCATTATAAGGTTAATTAAAATCTGCACTATAAGCTTAATTAAAAGTCTGCACTATAAGCTTAATTAAAATCAGCACTATAGGCTTAATTAAAATCTGCACTATAAGCTCACATAAAATTCTGAATTTCTAATTACAAGGGAAAAACAAATCTTGGATCTACTCTAAATTCCCAAGCAACCACAATCCTTTACAGCATATTCCGAAAACTAAAAGAAACACTAAATCAAAGCTCGAAACTACCCTTACCGCAGGTGAGTAGCACTTACCTTGGTTTCTTGGTCTTACAATCCGAATTAGGCTTCTAGGGTTTTCGGAGAGCTTGAGATTTTGGCTCTTCTTCGTGCCCACGGCTTCTCTTCGACGAGAGGATCTTAAGGAGGTGAAGAACTCTCGGGATTTGCCCTTCACCGGCCGCCGGAGAGAAGCCTAGCTGTCGCCGCACGAGAAATCACTGTCGCCGCGCGCAGAAGAAAGGAGAGGAGAAAGGTTTCTAGGTCATGGGAAATAAAACCCTCTCCTAACTTATCCCTTTTATAATCTCCAATATTCTGTTAACTTCTTAAATAAATTTTGCTACCTTTTCTAAACAGAACCACCCGCTTGGGCACTTGGTCAGTCGGATTCTCTTAAGGTTCGGTTCGGGTCGGAGGTCGCGGGTTCGAATCTCGGCCGCAACCCTTTTATTCTAATTTATTTTCTGTTTATTAACTACCACTTAAATAATTTTCACTCCTCCTTTAATCAGCAATGCCCACTTGAACACTTGGCTAGCCGCGTTTCGCCGAAACCTCTGACCGGGTCAGAGGTCGCGGGTTCAATTCCTCATCCGAACCTTTTATTCCCATTTATTTTCTATTTCCTAACTACTGCTTAAATAAATTTTGTTCTCCTTTTAATCAGCAACGGCCGCTTGGGCACTTGGTCAGTCAGATTCGCTTAAGAGTTGGCTCGGCCGGAGGTCTCCGGTTCGAATCTCAGCTTGGACATTATTTTTGTCGAAACTTCTTTCGTTTAGTAAAAATACCAAACGAACTCAAAAAATTGCATAAAAATACTCTAAAAATTTCTAGAATATTTCTAAAGAATTTCTAAATATTTTAAAATTCTATTAGGACTTGGAATGAGGAAATTTGGGTCATTACAGATGAAGTTGATTTGGTCTTGTTCTTCTAGATCTAGCTCTGAGGATAGCTCTTCGGATTCGGACTCGGATTCGAACTCACTTTCGTCTTGATCTTCTAGCCTTGACAGAGTCTCGTGAAGCTCGATCAATTTGGTCCACATCTCAAATGCGTTCTTGTAATCTTCTAATTGACACAACTTTATTAGGCAAAATACTAATTAAAATGTCTAGTACCTTTGTGTTTGCTTCTAAGTTTTGAGGAGGTTGTCTCAGTGTGATCAAGTTGTCGAAATTGTTGCTTCCAACGAAACATTCCATCATTTGCCTCCAGGAATTGAAGTAGAATTGATCGTACGGTGGAGGGTCGTAGATACTTCGCCCTTCTTGATATGACATTGACATTCTTGCAATCAAAGAATTAAAAGAAAAATATTTTCAAGACTTTCGTCTTGGGATTAGTAGTGCGGGGAAAAAATGTAAGAAAAGTCAAAAAATAAATAAATGAAAGAAAAGTTTTAAAAGTGCTTTGAAAAACGGTTAAGTAATTTCAGAGTTAAAACGGTTAAGTAATTTAAGAGTTAACGAGGCTCTGATACCAATTGATAGATCGAATGAGTGCGATAGAGGGGGGGGGGGGGGGGGGGGAATATCGCACCTTTTTTAAAAAATTCTCTTTTCCTTTGAAGTCAGAGTTGTGCACAGCGGAAAGTAAATAGACAAGTTTGTATATTTCGTTCGGAGTCTAGGTCAACTCCTACTCGAAGGCCCGCAGTCCTTGACCACATCGATAAGCAATCCACTAAGATTCTTCTTCCCGAAAACCTCGGAAAGAAGTAATGCGTACAAAATATAATGATATAAGATAGTAACAACCTACTATCTTATATAAAATTAAGTGCAATAAAAAACAATAAAGTATACTGACTTTGTGTAGGAGTTGAAGCTTGGTCGGCACTTGTTTGCGTGTAGAGGGATTGTAGAGTAGTTGCACGAGCAGCACTAGCATAGAATTGAACCACAACATATTTCATCATCAGCCTCAGACCTCGAGCTTCAATTTATAAGATCGTCGATGTTCAGTCAACTGATCTCTGTGTTCGGTCGACCGAACTAGCTCCCTTCCTTCTTGGCTGAGATCCGATTGCTGACTCGATCTTTGGCATTAATTGTCCATTAAGGGTTCGGTCGACCGATCCCTTTGTTTGGTCGACCGAACAGGATCCTTCCCTGTTCGTCAAGATTCGTCGAGATTCGCATTTACTGTACATTTAATATTGATCATTTGGTCGATCGACTATCCGGTTCGGTCGACCGATCAGTGTAGTTTCCTTCTACTCCTGATCGTTGCTGTGTGTGCTGAGTCATCAGGGTTCGGTCGACCGATCTTACTGTTCGGTCGACTGATCTTATTGTTCGGTCGATTGATCTTATTGTTCGATCGACTGATCATGACTTGATCGGACTCGGTCTGTTCTGGTCTGATCTGAACACTACTTTGATATCTTCTTGTTCAGTCGACCGATCCTCCGGTTCGGTCGACCGATCCTGCCGGACCTACAACACAGTGTTAGACAGAAAAGAATCCTGCAAAATAGATGTTAGCACAGTAATAATATTATAATTCATGAGTAATATAAAAGACAGTAGTGTTAGCTAGAGCCCTAGAGCCAATCATTTGATGATTGTATATTGGACTTATTGTATCATATTCTATATAAATAAAGGCATTTGGTTTTTGGTTATTATACTTACTTGTATTGGTGTCAAATAAACTAAGTATAATAACGTCCTTGAGTAGAAGGTTCTCACCTATATCAATTGGTTAGTTGAACCGATAGTGAGATGATATAGGGAACACTACTCTTAATCATTCCTAGTCGAGTATTAACATTCAGGGACAATGTTAATACAATAAGACTAGCATGTAGGTCAACTCGATGACTTGATCTCACGAGTCATGGATATAAAGATATCAAGTTGACACATGGGTATGCATTGGAGAATGTATACTGAATGACCCGCCATGAGAAAGTATCATGGATCGTTATATGAGTGTCATATACTTTCTCATGTGGCTATTAGTATGACTACTAGTCCTTAGACCTGAAGTTACCATGGTTCCCTACATAAGGAGTTATGTACTTTGGTTTCGTCAAACGTCACCCGTAACTGGGTGGACTATAAAGGCGATTACTGGGTATGTAACAAATTATGCGGAGGGATGTGAGTGATGTAGATGGGATCTATCCCTCCTATATGACGGGAGAGACATCGGTATTCTTGATAGAGTGAGACCACGAAGTGCATGACCATGCCCAAATGAGTCAATATAAGATATTGAGCTCATTTGATTTAGTGAGTCTACTTGGAGTTCAAGATTTAGATTGATTAGAGGATGACACGGTCTATGCCTCACATTGATCAATCTAGATGTCTAGGATAGAAGGACACTTGTCATATATTGTGAGGAGTCACAATTAGTAGTCACAAGGTGATGTTGGATCTCAACATTCTTGTAACTTGGGTAGTAATGATGTGTTGCTAGATACCGCTCATTACTTATGCTTCTAAATGGGTTTAGGAGCATTGCCAACGTTACAAGAACCTATAGGGTCACACACAAAGGGAAATTATATGGAGATTAGGTTCATTTGATGAACCTAAAGGATTAGGTTCATTTGATGAACCAAATTGGATTAAGAGTAATCCAAGGTAGGCTAATTGAGTTGGAATCAATTTGGTTCATGTGTTAAGTGAGTCTAATTTGGACTTAGACTCATTTAATTAATTTAATTCAATGAATAGAGATTCATTAAATTAAAATTGACTTGAACCAATGGTTAGATTAGATCAACCAAGGGAGAGAAGTGGTCAAGTTTGACTTGACATAAGTAGGAAGATGAAGAGTCAAGTTTTGACTTGACTTTGACTTGACCAATGCCACATCATCAAGGCTTCTTTATTTGGTCAAGTTTGACTTGACCAAATGCCTCCTCATGGGAGTTACCAAGAGTGATGACTCTTGATATTCCATGGGAGTTACAAGCCAAAAATGTGGCCGGCCACTTTTATTCATGAAAAGGAGTTTCATTTTTTATGTGTAACTCTATCTTCTTCTTCCTTGGTTCTCTTCTCTCCCTCTCCTCCTCCACTACTGATCTCTAAGGTTGCTAGCACATCCTTAGAGGTTTTTTCTCCATCTCTTGCTTGTGTGGATACACATAGAGAAGTGTCTACTTTGACACTTTCGAGATCCGGCGAACCGAGGACGAGCGGGATTGCGAAGGGCTTCGCTACAAAGGTATAAAAGGTTTATCCTTATGTAGATCTACTGTAGATCAACGTTTAAACTCATACTCGTATTTTTCGAATGTTTTTCTTCGCACGAAATCCAGTGGCTAGGGGGTTTCGGGGTTTCCGCGACGCGGAAAAGCGGTTTTCGCGGCCCGAAAAACCCAACAGTGGTATCAGAGCCACGTGCGAAGCTTGTACGAGTTTAATTTGATTTTTATGAAAAATTAAAGCTTCTGTACATTTCTGTAAATTTATGGTTTTTATAGTTTTAAGAGTAATATTTCTCGTAGAAGCGAAGCACAAGTGTTTATACACTTGTAGGCTTCGACTACCGAGAAGTTTTTCCCGAAACGACATCGTTTCGACCCAAATATTTTTGGGACAGCGGGATAAGGTGCTCTTGGATCGCTTAGGAGCAACTCGCGATGGTTAGATCGTGGGTAGGGGTACTGCCCCTAACCCCGCAAGGGGATTTGCTCCGCGATTGCGCCCGAAATCGCTAATCGGGACCGCCGGGAAAAATTTACTCATAAAATCTGTAAAATTATGAAAAATTACAGAAATATATAATTTTGAATTATATATTAATTTTGTGATAGTCATGGCCCAAATGACCCAAATTAGATTTGGATATTGTGTTGTAATTCATAATACGGCCTGCATGCCGTTATGTGTTGTGCGTGCTTGTATTTTTATTTTTATTTTTATTTTTCGCGACTTGCGCGTCGTGCCTTCCTTTTATTCTGGTTGTAATTAGATTTAGACTCAAATGTAACTCAATTTTCAAAATTGTAATGTAATTTTGAAGCGGTGGAAGGTCCACACGAGACGGAGTTACGAGGAGGGCGCGAGCAACACAAGGTGGTCAAAAGGAAGACACTTGAGAAGTTGACCTTAGGTTGACCATCCGATCTTCTCATTGGCTTGAGAAGATCGTAGTAGGGCTATGACTAATCACAAAACTTAGTTAATTACTTGTGTATATGATGCATGTTTAATTAAGTAATTAATTAGTGCCTAGCGATTAAGATTAGATCTAAATCGTGCACAAGATGCACCCTTACGATTATATTAGATCTACATCGTGTACAAGATGCACTCTATCGATTAGATTAGATCTACTTCGAGTATATGATACAACATCATTTAGATTAGATCTAAATCACGACAACTCAAAATGCCTACCATGCCGTGATACCCTTCACTACCTCGATCGCATGATGTTGTTGAATCTGCCAAAGCAGAGCAACGCATACTATCTTGGTAGGGTGCGGAGGGACAATCTTGGTCCCGCCTATTAACGCATGGGCGAGTATAAACTCAATAAGATTGAGTATCCCTAGTTAACTCGGTTGGATCGAATATAACTATAGGCATTCTTCCAATGGTTGGAAAGATAGGACAAAATCACGTTTATATTAACTCTCGGGCGTATTAGCCAAAGCTAACTCGAGTTTTAATATAAATGCGGATCTTGATCCTATAAACAAGAGTTGCATAGAGATGTAATTGGTAATCGTTACCTACCGATCATACTAAATCTTGGGCGTATTAGCCAAAGCTAACTCAAGGGTTAGTATGATGTGGATCTTGTCCCACATGAATTATAGAATTCAGTGGGAGCATCATTTAGTTAAAGGCTTAATTAAATGATTAAGAATATGATATTTATTTCTGCTTTTATTCTGTTGTAGATAACCATGACGTCAAATACGAACACCTTCTCCCTGCGATCTCAATGGAGCAAACTTCCTGGACTGGTACAGGAACCTGAGAATAGTTCTCACTCAGGAACGTAAACTGTACGTTCTGGAGCAGCCCATTCCGGAGGCTCCTCCTGCCAATGCCCCGCGAGCTGACAAAGATGCTTACAAGAAGCATCAAGATGACGCATTAGATGTGTCATGTCTAATGCTCGGGACCATGAACTCTGAGCTTTAGAAGCAACACGAGTTAATGAGCGCTTACGATATGGTTGAACATCTTCGTCAACTGTATCAAGGTCAAGCGAGGCATGAGAGATTTGAGATCTCAAGGGCACTGTTTCAGTGTAAGATGTCAGACGGGGCTCCAGTAGGCCCATATGTACTCAAAATGATTGGGTACATAGAGAACCTACAAAGGTTGGGGTTCCCTCTTGGCCAAGAGCAAGCCACTGACCTGATCTTGCAATCCTTGCCGGATAGCTACAGTCAATTCTTTCTAAACTACAATATGAACGAGATTGACAAGCCACTGCCCGAGCTGCTCAGCATGTTAAGAACTGTTGAGCTAAACCTTAAGAAGGCTAAGCCCAACACTGTTCTGATGGTTCAGAAACATAAGGGCAAGGGCAAGCCCAAAGGCAAGGGAAAGTCCCAAGCCAAGGACAAAGGCAAGGCACTGAAGCCGAAAGGAGGGGTCGCCAAGGATGCTACCTGCTTCCACTGCGGTCAGACCGGGCATTGGAAGAGGAACTGCAAGGTATACTTAGAGGATCTTAAGAAGAAGCGAAGTGAGACTTCCACTTCAGGTATATATATTATAGAAGTCAATCTATCTATTTCTACATCATGGGTATTAGATACTGGATGTGCTTCTCACATTTGTACTGATGTGCAGGCGCTGAGAAATAGCAGGGCATTGACAAAGGGCGAGGTGGACCTACAAGTAGGCAATGGAGCACGGGTTGCTGCTGTTACTGTAGGGACTTACTTTTTATCTCTGCCCTCTGTGCTTGTACTAGAGTTAGATGATTGTTGTTATGTGCCTGCATTAACTAAGAACATTATTTCAGTTTCTTGTTTGGACAAGAAAGGTTTCTCGTTTACTATAAAGAACAAATGTTGTTCCGTTTATTTAAACGATATGTTCTATTGTAGTGCACCTCTGTTAAACGGACTCTATATTCTAGACCTTGAGAGCCCTATCTATAATGTAAATACCAAGAGGTTCAAGTCAAATGACATGAACCAAACTTACCTTTGACACTGTCGCTTAGGTCATATAAATGACAAGCGCTTATCCCAACTCCATAAGGATGGTTTGTTGGACTCATTTGATTTTGAATCATATCAGATATGCGAGTCATGCCTACGAGGCAAGATGACCAAGACTCCCTTTAGTGGGCACAGCGAGAGAGCAACTGATTTGTTAGGACTCATACATAGTGATGTATGTGGCCCTTTCAATGTTGCTGCTAGAGGCGGTTATAGGTACTTCATCACATTTACTGATGATTTCAGTAGATATGGTTATGTGTACTTGATGACACATAAGTCTGAATCCTTTGAAAAGTTCAAAGAATTCAAGAGTGAAGTACAGAACCAGCTTGGCAAGAGTATTAAGATACTTCGATCAGATCGAGGTGGAGAATACCTTAGCCATGAGTTTTGTGACTACCTAGCTGAGTGTGGGATTCTATCCCAACTCACTCCTCCTGGAACACCACAGTGGAATGGTGTATCCGAAAGGAGGAATCGTACCCTATTAGATATGGTACGATCTATGATGAGTCACACTGATCTTCCGACATACCTTTGGGGCTATGCTCTAGACACAGCAGTTTTTATACTCAACCGAGTTCCATCCAAGGCCGTGAGAAAGACACCATATAGGATATGGACTGGGAGAGATGCCCAGGTGTCTTTCATGAGGATTTGGGGTTGTGAGACTTATGTTCGACGTCAAGTCTCAGACAAGTTAGGACCCAAATCCGACAAGTGCTTTTTTATCGGATATCCCAAGGAAACTAAGGGATATTACTTCTACATTCCCAGTCAACACAAGGTAGTTGTGGCAAAGACTGGGGTCTTTCTAGAAAGGGACTTTATTTCTAGAAAGATTAGTAGGAGCGCGTTCGATCTTGAAGAAGTTCAAGATGCGAACAATAGCACTGATACCTCGATGGAAATTGAACTAGAACCACAAAGTGTTGTGGATGATGTTGTTCCACAAGGAGTTGAGGAACAATAGCCAGTTCAAGTAGACATACCTCTTCGCAGGTCTGATAGGGTACGTCGTCAGCCTGAGAGATACTCATTTCTCTTGTCTGACCATGATGACGTTATGCTCATAGAGGATGAGCCTACCACCTATCAGGAAGCTCAGATTCCGAGAAATGGCTAGAGGCCATGAGATCTGAAATGGAATCCATGTACACCAACCAAGTATGGACTTTGGTTGATCCACCTGAAGGGGTAAAAAACCCATTGGGTGCAAGTGGGTCTTTAAGAGAAAGACTGATATGGATGGACTTATCTATAAGGGTCGCTTGGTAGCTAAAGGTTTCAAGCAGATTCATGGTATTGACTATGATAAAACCTTTTCTCCAGTAGCGATGTTTAAGTCCATTCGGATCATGCTTGTTATTGCAGCCTACCATGACTATGAGATATGACAGATGGATGTCAAAACCGCGTTTCTGAATGGAAACCTGCTCGAGGATGTGTACATGACACAACCTGAGGGTTTTGTAGATCCACAGCATACTAGCAGAGTATGCAAGCTGCATAGGTCCATTTATGGACTAAAGCAAGCTTCTCGAAGCTGGAATCTTTGATTGGATGATGCAATCAAACAGTTTGGTTTCATCAAGAACGAAGATGAACCTTGTGTCTACAAGAAGGTTGTAGGGGACATAGTTGTCTTCCTCATATTGTATGTGGATGACATACTACTCATTGGGAAGGACATCCCTATGCTTCAGTCTGTCAAGACCTGGCTAGGGAGTTGCTTCTCAATGAAGGACTTAGGTGAGGCATCCCGCATTCTAGGGATATAGATCTATAGAGATAGATCTAAGAGATTGCTTGGCCTAAGTCAGAGTACATACATTGACAAGGTACTCCTTCGGTTTGCCATGCAGAACTCCAAGAAGGGATTTCTGCCGATGTCACATGGCGTGAGTCTTTCGAAGACTCAAGGTCCCTCTTCTAGAGAGGAGAGAGACCGCATGGATCAGATCCCTTATGCCTCAGCCATAGGATCGATCATGTACGCCATGCTATGTACTCGATCTGCGTATGCTTTGAGCATGACGAGCAGATACCAGTCGAATCCGGTGAAAGTCATGGATAGCGGTCAAGAATATTCTTAAGTACTTAAGAAGGACTAAAGAATATTTCTTGATATATGGAGGCGATGATGAGCTAGTGTAAGGGTTATAGTGATCTTAGCTTCATCACCGTGATGACTATAGATCACGACGGGGTTCGTATTTTGTATTAATGGTGGTGTCAAGGAAGAGTTTGAGCGGATACAATAGCCGATTCTACAATGAGTACATTCGCATCAGAGGCAACAAAGGAGGCAGTTTGGATCTGCAAGTTCATCATTGAACTTGGGGTGGTTCCTAGCATTGCTGACCCCATTGAGCTCTATTGTGACAACAATGGAGCTATAGCACAGGCGAAGGAACCTCGCTCACACCAGCGGACCAAACACATACTACGACGCTTCCATCTCATTCGAGAGATCATCGAGAGAGGAGATGTGAAGATTTACAGAGTACCTACAGAGGCTAACATCGCAGATCCCTTGACCAAGGATTTGGCACAGAGGAAGCATGATGGTCACACTAGGTCATTTGGGCTTAGAGCCTACACTGATGGGCACTAGTGCTAGTGGGAGATTGTTAGCTAGAGCCCTAGAGCCAATCATTTGATGATTGTATATTGGACTTATTGTATCATATTCTATATAAATAAAGGCATTTGGTTTTTGGTTATTATACTTACTTGTATTGGTGCCAAATAAACTAAGTATAATAATGTCCTTGAGTAGAATGTTCTCACCTATATCAATTGGTTAGTTGAACCGATAGTGAGATGATATAGGAAACACTACTCTTAATCATTCCTAGTCGAGTATTAACATTCAGGGACAATGTTAATACAATAAGACTAGCATGTAGGTCAACTCGATGACTTGATCTCACGAGTCATGGATATAAAGATATCAAGTTGACACATGGGTATGCATTGGAGAATGTATACTGAATGACCCGCCATGAGAAAGTATCATGGATCGTTATATGAGTGTCATATACTTTCTCATGTGGCTATTAGTATGACTACTAGTCCTTAGACCTGAAGTCACCATGGTTCCCTACATAAGGAGTTATGTACTTTGGTTTCGTCAAACGTCACCCGTAATTGGGTGGACTATAAAGGCGATTACTGGGTATGTAACAAATTATGCGGAGGGATGTGAGTGATGTAGATGAGATCTATCCCTCCTATATGACGGGAGAGACATCGGTATTCTTGATAGAGTGAGACCACGAAGTGCATGACCATGCACAAATGAGTCAATATGAGATATTGAGCTCATTTGATTTAGTGAGTCTACTTAGAGTTCAAGATTTAGATTGATTAGAGGATGACACGGTCTATGCCTCACATTGATCAATCTAGATGTCTAGGATAGAAGGACACTTGTCATATATTGTGAGGAGTCACAATTAGTAGTCACAAGGTGATGTTGGATCTCAACATTCTTGTAACTTGGGTAGTAATGATGTGTTGCTAGATACCGCTCATTACTTATGCTTCTAAATGTGTTTAGGAGCATTGTCAACATTACAAGAACCTATAGGGTCACACACAAAGGGCAATTAGATGGAGATTTTGATGAACCTAAAGGATTAGGTTCATTTGATGAACCAAATTGGATTAAGAGTAATCCAAGGTAGGCTAATTGAGTTGGAATCAATTTGGTTCATGTGTTAAGTGAGTCTAATTTGGACTTAGACTCATTTAATTAATTTAATTCAATGAATAGAGATTCATTAAATTAAAATTGACTTGAACCAATGGTTAGATTAGATCAACCAAGGGAGAGAAGTGGTCAAGTTTGACTTGACATAAGTAGGAAGATGAAGAGTCAAGTTTTGACTTGACTTTGACTTGACCAATGCCACATCATCAAGGCTTCTTCATTTGGTCAAGTTTGACTTGACCAAATGCCTCCTCATGGGAGTTACCAAGAGTGGTGACTCTTGATATTCCATGGGAGTTACAAGCCAAAAATGTGGCCGGCCACTTTTATTCATGAAAAGGAGTTTCATTTTTTATGTGTAACTCTATCTTCTTCTTCCTTGGTTCTCTTCTCTCCCTCTCCTCCTCCACTACTGATCTCTAAGGTTGCTAGCACATCCTTAGAGGTTTTTTCTCCATCTCTTGCTTGTGTGGATACACATAGAGAAGTGTCTACTTTGACACTTTTGAGATCCGGCGAACCGAGGACGAGCGGGATTGTGAAGGGCTTCGCTACAAAGGTATAAAAGGTTTATCCTTATGTAGATCTACTGTAGATCAACGTTTAAACTCGTACTCATATTTTTTGAATGTTTTTCTTCGCACGAAATCCAGTGGCTAGGGGGTTTCGGGGTTTCCGCGATGCGGAAAAGCGGTTTTCGCGGCCCGAAAAACCCAACAAGTAGAACTATCTTGATCTCAACTTTGAAACATTCCCGGTTTCTTCAGTTGGATCAGCGACCTTAGGTTGTTCCCTTCAGAAACCCGATCTCACTGTCGCTCCTCCAGTTGTTTACCTCAACTTACCTACCAAACATGTTTGGACTTTGCCTGCTCAATGTCTGATCAACTGATCCACTAAGACCTTTCCTGCAATACTATATTAACTAACAACAATAATAGTAATACAGAATATAATGATAAACCTAATCCTAGATTTACCGAGATCCGCTAGTTCGGTCGACCGCCCATCCGATCAACCTTGCTTAGAGTTCACTCCTCCAAGACTTCTCGTTACCTAAGGTTATCGCCCCTAGGTTTTTCATCACTTGGCTTTACTCACCAAGACTCAGTATTCGGCTACTCAGGGATCAGGTCCTCTAGACCTATCCACCTGGCTTCCACGATATACCTAGATTTCCCTTGCCTCGGTATTCGGCTACCCAGGGATCAGGTCCTCCAAACCTATCCACCTGGCTTCCATGATGTACCAAAATTTCTCTTGCCTAGTCTCCAACTAGGACTTCCCTTGCCTAGCCTACAACTAGGACTTCTCTAGATCAAGCTACATACTTAAATATATTTGTCTGACATTAAAACCTTAGAGGTCGATTGCATCAACATTTCTAAAGCTCCCAATTGATTAGGCTTGCTCCCAATCGATTGCCATGTTAGATCGCAGTGATCTTAGTCATCCAAAGCCTACATCCTGCACAACGGTCATATCCCAATCGATTGACCAATCAATTGGGGAGGCTTTGATCGATCGACCGATCGATTCAGAGCGCCTATGTGCTCTCACAGATAAACCTTGAATCGATTGATCAATCAATTTAGGCTGCCTCACAATCTCAAGAGAAAATAAGCCTCAATCGATCGACTGATCGATTGGGGAGCACACTGTGCTCTTCGCGAGTGACCTCCAATCGATCGCATGATTGATTGGCCTAGCCCCAATCTATTAGTTGATTGATTAGGGAGCACACTGTACTCTTCGCGGGCGACCTCCAATCGATCGCCTGTTTGATTGGCCTGACCCCAATTGATCGGCTGATCGATTGGGTTGTCCTTGCTCGCAAAGCTCTCCCATTCGATCAACTGATTGGGCATGCATACTCCATGGTAACCCTCACCACCTCTCCAAACACCACGACCCTTGTATGACTGAGAGGCTTGGGTTCGTGACAACTGTACTAGCCTCTAGTACAACCACTATAGAGTGACCGAGGCGGACAATTTGCTAAGTAGTTATCTAACTATATAGCATCAGGGTCCTTGACTACTCACATCTCTAGCCCCCTAACTACTGTACCCTCCAAATGCCACTACTCATGAGTAGCCGAGGCCGACAGAGTATAACACTGAGTGGCCAAGTGAGTATGACAGGACTAGCTCTACTCGTAGCTACCACTCTTCCACGGTGGTTGAATGGACAGCTATAAATGACTAACAACCCGCTCAATCACAAGGGAGACATATGATTGTCAGCATACAATGCAAATGATGGGCATGATGTAATAATCAAGATATAGACACAATTATTATCAATGCAACACCTCAATCCATCATAAATACCTCCAATACATGATTAATCAATCACCTATATTTATAGGTAAGGGTAGATCCAACAAGTGCCCCCTAAGTAACAAGTACAATATGTAATCACACCAGACACGTACGCACCCTACCACGTAGGTATAATCAATAAGAAACCTCCAATAGTCATACCAGATACATATGCACACAACCACATAGGTATAATCATGATACCTCCAATATCACACCAAACACATACAATCACTAACATAGGTATTATCTACATGCTCCTTCAATAGTACACATCAGACACATGTACACACAACATAAATACAATCAACATGAAATTTCCAATAAATAACACCAGACATGTGTACACATACAATATATAAATGCACGGTCATCATGATAACTCTTATGACACATACTAAACATGTGTACACATAACACCATTTGCATAATTAGTATGTTAACTCAGTCAACAAGACGTATCTTACCATACATACTTTACATGTGAATACACAACAGAGTATAGATATTCAAAGCTTAAGACTGTATATGAAATAAATAGATCATCTCAAAGGTCAAGCATAAGTATCAAGTAGGATAACAATACGGATTGATTTAAAGTAAAGCAACCTAATTCATCAAATAAAAGTAACCATGCACGAAGTTCAAAGAACTAAAGATGTCAAGGAAGAAATACCCGCCTTTATATGTCGATCGTGCTAATCAATCCCACGTTGATACACTCGTCTCGAATCAACGTCCTGTAAATTACATGACATACAGTTTAGCTAATCACACATAAAGCCATTAGCTAAACCCAAAACCCAATCTTAATTTGATTAGGTAACTATGTTTAATTCCACCTAATGATCCAAATCTAATTAAATGATGTGTTCATCCTTAATCCACCGATCAATTCCTTAATTCTCACCAATCAATCACTGATCAAATCCCATCATAAATCATTCTAAATCCACTAATCACTAATTATCCAAACAACAACAAATTATAAAATCTCTAACACAATCCGATACAAATCCATAACCACTAATCCATTACAAAAATGTAACAAAATCTCCATACTCAATCTATACTCAATCAAAAAATAAATCCCTTATGCAATCCAACCTTCTTTAGATATAATCATGCTGAAATTAACTCCATTAAATATTTGAACAATCCATGTATCAACTACAAATATGATGAACCAATAGGGTTATACAATAATAATCAATCGTTACCTCTGTTTCTTGTTCTCCGACGACCATGCGTAATCCCTTAGGTGGCGACAGTGAGCAAGAAGGTGGCTCATGGTTGGAGGGATGACTAGCATAGAGGAGCTACCGAAGCTTTGTGTATCCACTGACCCCTAATTCAAACACCCCAAACTCAGCACTGATCATAGATCAATCAACCTCTCAATTCATTGGCTAAGTTAACTAATTACCTCAGATGAGACTGCAAGGCAGCACCGGTGATCAACAGAGGAGCTCGGAAGCGTGAGAGTGTGCAGCGATCTGTGCACACAACGGTGAGAATGTGGAGGCAATCTTGCATCATCTTCTTCAGCAGCACCTCACATGGTTGGATGTGCGACATCGTGAATAGGGTGGCTGGTGATTGCGATGCCTCCTCGCACTTAGCCGAAGACCAGCCCTGTGTGAGGTGGCTCGGATGGAACAGAACGAGATGCGGAGGAAGGAGAGCATCAACCCTCGGCTGACAATGGATCGAGGGTCAGCATTAACGGATCTGGAGTCGGCATCCGCGATGGGAGCTAGGGCACGACTTGAAGGGGAAAATGACTTTGCCAATGCTCTGGTGTCGGCCCACAGCAGCCGATGGTGGCCCCTAGTAGTTGGTTGTTGTGGTTTTGCACAGGCGCTGAAGGGGAGGAGGAGAACGTCAGTGTCGGGCTGAAGAGAAGGAAATCGGGCGGAGCTTTGGTCGGGAGAAATAAAGTGTAAAATACCAAAAAATGGAAAATAATGATAAGGGAATTTTTAGAAATTTTTTGGGAATTTTTCGGAGCTTGTATAGACGAGTTTACGGGGATAAAAACGGGGCCCGGGAAAGCCTGTTTAGGTTACCCCATTTAAGTGAGGAAAAGTTTATTTATTTAATTCCTTTTCCTTTTCCTTTTATTTTCCTCATCCGCCGAACTCGTGACTGTTTTCCTTTCCCTGACGCCGTCCCTCTTCACTCCGACGATTTCTTCTTTTTCCCAAAACCGTCGCGCCCTTCTTCTTCTTTCCTCGTGTCTTCATCACCGCCGGTGTATGAGTATCACCCAAGCCTTCACTTCTTCGGGTCGGGGACAGGAGCCGAGCAGCGCCGATCAAGCCGACAACTCCCCTGCCCAGTGATCTAAGTTCTTAGCGATCCGGAAGACTGATTCCCTGGATCGATTGACAGATCTATACTGCCAGGTTGGCGATACATTGGCCCTTTTCAGATCCTGGAGAGGATTGGAGCAGTAGCTTATCGGCTGACACTACCACCATCCCTGGCAGGCGTGCACGATGTATTACATGTATCTATGCTAAGGAGATACGTACCCGACCCGACGCATGTGCTGACAGATATCTCGGTTCCAGTTCAGTCTGACATCACTTACGAGGAGGTTACGGTAAGGATTTTTGGACCAGAAAGAGCGTCAATTGTGGAACAAGACAATCCGACTGGTTAAAGTCGGATGGCAGCATCATTCGGACGAGGCTACCTGGGAGCTCGAGGATACTATCCGAGCTTGATACCCCCATCTTTTCACTTGAGGTATGTGAGTCAATTTACCGTTCAACATTTGTACTCTTTACCTATTGTTAGTATTTGCTGATGGTAGATAACAAAATTTGGGGACCAAATTTTTATTAATGGGGGAGAATGTAAAATACCGAAAAATGGCAAATAATGATAAGGGAATTTTCCAAAATTTTTAGAATTTTTTTGGAAATTTTTCGGAGCTCGTATAGACGAGTTTACGGGGATAAAAACGAGGCCCGAGAAAGCCTGTTTAGGCTACCCCATTTAAGTGAGGAAAAGTTTATTTATTTAATTCTTTTTCCTTTTCCTTTTATTTTCCTCATCCGCCGAACTCGTGACTGTTTTCATTTCCTCGACGCCGTCACTCTTCACTCCGACGGTTTCTTCTTCTTCCCAAAACCGTCGCGCCCTTCTTCTTCTTTCCTCGTGTCTTCATCACCGTCGACGTCTGAGTATCACCCGAGCCTTCGCTTCTTCGGGTCGGGGACAGGAGTCGAGCAGCGCCGATCAAGCTGACAACTCCCCTGCCCAGTGATCTAAGTTTTTTTTCCCTTCTTCCTCTCTTTTGCCGACGCCGCTGACACCACTACGAGCTCCTCTGTGCCAATCACCGAGATTTCCCAGCCGACCACTCACTGTGCCCTAGCTTTCCGCAGCATCGGGTCTCCTTCCATCATCGTTCACTGAAGCTTGGAGTGATGCCCTAGTTTTCGCGACGCCGTGCACTAGCAGCGATCCTTAAGGTAAGGTGTCACTGGATTTCGATTGATTGGGCTCTGTGTTGCGTTAATCGTTCTTGTTCTGGTTTAGGAAAAAGGGGTCGGATCAGTTCTTGCTATTTTCCCCTGATCGGATCTTGATCCTCTTCTTTGCTGCGGATTAAGGTCACAGGATTGGAGAAACAGAGGTAAGGTGCATAGTTGTTGCTGGGAATTGGTTGGCGATTGGTTGTTTTGTTGAAATCTGACCTCTTCTTCTTGATCCGGTTGGTGGACAGCAACTTGATCAGGGCATTGAGTTAGGTTGTTCCTTTGATCTGTGATCTCCACCGATTGTTTCCAGTGAGGTTTTATTTTGATCAGTGAGGAGTGTTTGGGTTGTTGGGCAGAGACTAGAAGGTGGTTGCTTGATTAGTGACCTCTTACTTAATTCGGTTGATATCGGTGAGGAAAGATTTCAGCAAGATTCTGTATTGTGGGTTGCTCTTTGATCTAGCAACACCTTGGATTCGACAGGACCTCTTTTAGGCAGTACACGTTTTGGCTGAGTTTGAGGTATGGCTTATGTATCGAATTATAGATAAATTGGATTACTAGATGGTTATATTTATTAGGGTTTTACCCTAATTGAGTCTCAAGGATTTTTATTTGGTTATGCATTTGAGTTGTAGCTAAATAAAAATGTATATATGTTGGTGACACAGGACTTTGACGCGAGACGAGCATCTCGACGTCGGATTTGGACTAGATTGGACTTTTCTATTGGAGGCGGGTACTTTGACTTTATGTCATTTGATATGCATAGTAATGTCTTTAACAAATAGCAACGATTGTGTTTTCTTATCTGCTTCAGTTGATCACTACCTGATCTGTTACATGCTTGATTGTTTATTTGCTATGCACATCATGTTAGTATTTACATGCTTATAGAGGTAGTGACACAACCATGTTATTTATTGTGTTCAGGACCTAGGGTTTTTGATACCTTATCTGATCAGTGTACCTTTGATTTGATTTATTGTCCTATGGTACATATTTTATATTTATTTATGAATATTGCCATGTTTAGTGTCATACATCATCTCGCATGATTGCATGCTGTGCGATAGTCTGCTCCATTATTGTCGAGCACATCGCCATTTACATGTATCTGTACACACCACCACTCATGGGTTAATGGTATATCAGACAGGTGTGTGGCAGTTCTGCTGTTTGGCTCCGTTGGGCTGGTGACTCAGTGTGGTAGCCGGCAGACGGTTCTGCTTTGTTTGGCTTCACTGGTTTAGTGTAGTAGCGTGGTAGCCGGCAGGCAGTTGGACTCTGTTTGGCTCCATTGGTCCGCTCATGGGTAGTGTGATGCAGCGTGGTAGCCGACAGAGATTTCCTCCCCATCACCGTGTACCGGGAGATGAGAGCATTGAGCTCCCCCATTTATGATTTGGGGTAGGAGGATAGGTGTACTCCGACAGCATCCCGTCCACTCGGTCACTCATCAGGAGCAGTGACATCAGAGTGCACGGTTGTCACAGCCCTACCCACTCGGTCTCACCATTGTGTGTGACATGGCTGACTGACGTCAGGGGTGACCATGACATTTGCATCATATGCATGATGCATTTATTGCTTGTGTTTGCTGCATTTACTTGCTGCATTTATATGGATGCATATGATTGACATGCATACAGGATTTATGACACTCACGGTCTGACGACCCTGTTGTACTTATACCCTGGTCCTGGTTAGTACAGTTTTCTCCTGTTTATTTCAGTTGCATTTACCCTTCTTGTATCAGGAGACTGTACGCATGATTAGTGCTGGTTGTTATTTTCTTTATTATGCATATTAATTGTTACCCGCTGAGTGTTGGACTCACCTCCCGTGGACACTATTTTCAGGTACCAGGTTGTTTATGGAGTCACTTGGAGTATCCTACCTGCCGGTCCCCACGTCACATCAGAAGGCATGTCTCCGCCTTTTTGTTTATTTTATCTTGGTATATGATATGTGTGTATTTGGATTTGTGTTCCAGTTTTGTTTCCGGAGTATTGTGTTGATGTTTGGTGTAAGCCTAGCCGGCTAGCAGTGTTTTGTTTTGTTTTAAATGAGATTGTCTTTATGTTTTTTCGCTGTGTTGGTTTTGATTACAACCGAGTGGGCTGATAAAAATATATATAACTGCGTGGTTGTTGTTATATTTGTCCAGCCGTGTAGGCTGAGATTATTAACTGCGTGGTTGTGTATATATTCCAGCCGCATGTGGCTGATGTATATTGTGTCTGTAGAAATGCTTCAGATTGTCACCCGTACAGGGGAGGTGTTGCCGAAATTTCTTCGGACAGGGACTTTCCCGGGGAGTGACAATTAAGTGGTATCAGAGCAGGTATACGATACTTGCTATGTGTTCTAGATTTTTGAGATTTATCTGATACCAATTTATTTGATATCAGAGCACGGTTTACGAGTTTTATATCCCGTGTTTTGGATTTCATGTTTTAGTTTTCTCGATGTGACTTTTCAGTTTTTGGGACCTAGCAGCAGCAGGACATCTCCAAGCTATAGGAGGTATGTTGGTATACTGTTATCCTACCTTTTTGTTAGTATATGCACCGTTGACTATTACAGTTTATGACATGTATTAGCATTCTTTATTTGTACCTGTCTAGTTGATATAACATATATTTTATGTGTTAGGTAAACCCCTGATCATGGTCGACTTTAATAGAGATCGAGGATTACAGTCTCTGGTGATTTTCCATATCATATCACTAGTAGTTTTAGCTTCTGTTACTACTAGTTGGTTAGAGGTTGGAGACACATACCAGTCTCTGTTGTTATTGGCTAGGTGCTAGGTAATGACTAGTAAGTACATATTTTTGTTGACTCAGCCAGTAGTGTAATGATATACTTTAGTTAGTTTCGTCAATAAATGATTGATTTACTCTGGTTAGATTGGTCGATAGAAGACTGATTTATGCTGTCGACTTGGGTAGTCATAGATCGATTTACCTTAGTCGCTTGCGGAGGATTTGTGTACATTCATTAAATTTAAATAGTCAATGACCGATTCATTTATTTTGGTTGGTCCGATCAGTAGGGGATCGACTTACTCTATTTTGTAGAGATGCTGATCTTTGGGTTATTTGTGCTTAGGTTGGTATCTAGAGCACATTTGAGTACATGTTTTGTACTGACGTGGAAAGACTGAATTGACCGTATACCATTGTCGATTTCGGTCAGTCTATAGAGGATCGATGTATCCTATTCCATGTGGACTTTAATTTTTGACTGTATGTACCTAGTTGGATAACTTAGAAGGTGACCCTGCCGTTTCAGAATGCAAGGTTAATTGGATTAAATATGCTGATTTTGCATATCTATGTGGTGGGTATATATGATTGTTATGTGTTGTAGGAGTGTTATGATGGACGGTCTAATTGCATGTAGTGGGTGTATACTTTTCTAGTTATGATTATTGTGGGTTTCTAGTAGATTATACCCGAGTGGTCTGATTGGTTTATTGGAGGTATTTTGTCGATTAAATCTATATTGTGAAATGTGCACATGTGTTTGAGTATTTTATTAGAGGTATTTTATCGATTCAATCTGAGTTGTGATATGTGCAGATGTGTTCGGTGTAATATTTGAGGTATCTTGTTCATTATATTTGTTCTGTGTGTACACTCGTGTCGATTATGATTTGTTGGAAGTATTACGTTGATTATACTCTTGACATAGGTGTATATGTGTCATGTGAGTATTGTTTGAGGTGTATTGTCGATTATACCTATATTGATATATGCACACGGGTTCGGTATGCATTGTTGGAGGTATCATGATGGTTTATACCTTTGTTGTGAGTATGTTTGATGTGTACTAATTGGAGGATTATGTCGATCATAAATATGTTGTGTGTGCATGTGTGCCAGGTGTATGGTTGGTAACATCATGATGATTCTATCTATGTTGAATGTAGAATGTGGAATGTCTACATTATGTTATTGGTTGTATTACCCTATCAACTAATGCTCCTATTAGTGGGTAACCGACCCACTTGGACGATGATAGAGTTGACTATAGATTTGATTTGCTTACTGGATTGTGATACCCTTGGCTGCCCACAGTGATATGTGGTAGAGTGACCTCATGCAGTCTCTGGCTAGATAGTTAGGTGTCTTAGGCACTTATGTATTGTTTGTGGTGGAGCGTTGCTCCCACACATGTTATGGATTGTTTGTAGTGGAGCGTTGCTCCCACATATTGCGGATTGTTTGTAGCGGAGCATTGCTCCCATATTTATTGTAGATACATATTTTGGATTATTTGTGGTGGAGCGTAGCTCCCACATATGGAGGATTTATTGTGGTAGAGCGTTGCTCCCATATATGTGGTATTTCATGTGATGGAGCATTGCTCTCACACTGGAGGATCTATTCTTTGGTGATTTATATCGTAGGTGATCATATTCCTGACTTGTTGTCGAGAATCTTATGGTTAGGAATGTCTGTGATACGGACATTATGTGTCTTGGTTTTACCATTAGGGCTTGCAGAGCCTTAGATGTTTTCAGGGACTCGATGAATTTGATATTCCTAGGATGTTTGGATCAGTTTCCATTGTCTTTGTTGACGATGTTGTGATCTATTTCGGATCCGAGGTGAGTCACGTACACCATCTTTGCATAGTTCTAGAGATGTTTCGACGAGAACATCTATATGTGAAGATCAGTAGTGCGTATTTAGATTGTCTTCTATGAGATGTTTGGGACACACGGTCCCTCGTAGGGGTATACGTGGTTCCACAGGAGATAGAGGTTGTTACAGTTGGCAGTAGTCTTAGTCTATATAGGAGACTCACAACTTCCTTGGACTGGCCGGATATTACCGATGTTTTATCGAGGGTTTCTCGCGTATTGCTATGCCGCTGACACGCCTTACCAGGAAAGGCGTGAAGTTCACGTGGTCCAAGGATTGCAAGACCAGCTTCCAGGAGCTGAAGCGGAGACTAGTGTCGGCTCTGATTTTGGTTTTACCTTCTGGAGAGGATGTATTCGTGCTCTATATCGACGCATCTCTACAGGGTTTGGCTGCTGTTTTGATGCAGCACGGCAGGGTAGTCTTCTACTTCTTGGCAGTTGAAGGAGCATGAGGAGAACTACCCAGTACATGACTTATAGCTGGCCGCCATTATTTTTGCCTTAAAGATTTGGCGGCATCACCTTTATGGTATTACAGATGAGATTCTCACTGATTATAAGAGTCTCAAATAACTTTTTACTCAGAAGGAACTTAATCTCCGATAGAGGAGATGGATGGAATTCCTGAAGGATTACGATTGTACCATTAGCTATCACCCGGGGGGAAAAGCTAATGTGGTTGCCGATGCACTCAGCAGGAAGTCCAGAGGGACTTTGGTTTCCCACTGAGTTTCAGTCACAGACTTGGTTCAGGGTTTCTCCTAGTTAGACCTTGAGGAGCAGGGACAGATAGAGCAGGGTATTCTTGTTACCATGGTTGCTCAGTCGTCGATCTGGACGAGGATCCAAGAGGCCCAGGCTGGTGATCAGCATTTGCAGTTTATAGGCAACCAGATAGCTCCGAGCAACAGACCGAGTTCGCACGAGACGAGGAGGGTATTATATACTTCCGAGGCAGATTATGCGTACCTCAGTCTCATCCGGTCTTACAAGAGCTACTTCGGGAGGCTTATCGCTCCAAATTTGCTATTCCCCTAGACGAGACCCGCATGTATCGGGATTTGAGGCGTTCCTATTGGTGGAACGACGTGAAGAAAGACATCATGGAATTAGTAGCTAGATGTCTTGTCTGTCAGTAGGTGAAGGCTGAACACCAGAGACCTGCCGGTTTACTTCAGCGGATTCCTATTCCCGAGTGGAAATGGGAACACATTACCATGGACTTTGTGGTGGGTTTGCCGAGGACACGACGAGGCCATGACACAATTTGGATAATCGTTGATCGATTAACCAAATCGGCGCACTTCTTAGCGATCCGGAAGACTGATTCCCTGGATCGATTGACAGATCTGTATTGCCAGGTTGGCGATACATTGGCCCTTTTCAGATCCTGGAGAGGATTAGAGCAGTAGCTTATTGGCTGGCACTACCACCGTACCTGGCAGGCGTGTATGATGTATTCCACGTATCTATGTTGAGGAGATACATACCCGACCCGACGCATGTGCTGACAGATATCTCGGTTCCAGTTCAGCCTGACATCACTTACGAGGAGGTTATGGTACGAATTTTTGGACTAGAAAGAGCGTCAGTTGCGGAACAAGACAATCCGACTGGTTAAAGTCGGATGGCAGCATCATTCGGACGAGGCTACTTGGGAGCTCGAGGATACTATCCGAGCTCGATACCCCCATCTTTTCACTTGAGGTATGTGAGTTAATTTACCGTTCAGCATTTGTACTCTTTATCTGTTGTTAGTATTTGCTGATGGTAGATAACGAAATTTGGGGATCAAATTTTTATTAGTGGGGGAGAATGTAAAATACCGAAAAATGACGAATAATGATAAGGAAATTTTCTGAAATTTTTAGAATTTTTTTGGAAATTTTTCGGAGCTCGTATAGACGAGTTTACGGGGATAAAAATGGAGCTCGGGAAAGCCTATTTAGGCTACCCTTTTTAAGTGAGGAAAAGTTTATTTATTTAATTCTTTTTCCTTTTCCTTTTATTTTCCTCATTCGCCGAACTCGTGACTATTTTCCTTTCCTCGACGCCGTCCCTCTTCACTCCGACGGTTTCTTCTTCTTCCCAAAACCGTCGCGCCCTTCTTCTTCTTTCCTCGTGTCTTCATCACCGTCGGCGTCTGAGTATCACCCGAGCCTTCGCTTCTTCGGGTCGGGGACAGGAGTCGAGCAGCACCGATCAAGCTGACAACTCCCCTGCCTAGTGATCTAAATTTTTTTCCCTTCTTCCTCTCTTTTGCCGACGCCGCCGACGCAACTGTGAGCTCCTCTGTGCCAATCACCGAGATTTCCCAGCCGACCACTCACTGTGCCCTAGCTTTCCGCAGCATCAGGTCTCCTTCCATCATCGTTCACCGAAGCTTGGAGAGATGCCCTAGTTTTCGTGACGCCGTGCCCTAGCAGCGATCCTTAAGGTAAGGTGTCACTGTATTTCGATTGATTGGGCTCTGTGTTGCGTTAATCGTTCTTGTTCTGGTTTAGGAAAAAGGGGTCGGATCAGTTCTTGCTATTTTCCCCTGATCGGATCTTGATCCTCTTCTTTGCTGCGGATTAAGGTCACAGGATTGGAGAAACAGAGGTAAGGTGCATAGTTGTTGCTGGGAATTGGTTGGCGATTGATTGTTTTGTTGAAATCTGACCTCTTCTTCTTGATCCGGTTGGTGGACAACAACTTGATCAGGGCATTGAGTTAGGTTGTTTCTTTGATCTGTGATCTCCACTGATTGGTTCTAGTGAGGTTTTATTTTGATCAATGAGGAGTGTTTGGGTTGTTGGGAAGAGACTAGAAGGTGGTTGCTTGATTAGTGACCTCTTGCTTGATTCGGTTGATATCGGTGAGGAAAGATTTTAGCAAGATTCTGTGTTGTGGGTTGCTCTTTGATCTAGCAGCACCTTGGATTCGACAAGACCACTTTCAGGCAGTACACGTTTTGGCTGAGTTTGAGGTATGGTTTATGTATCGAATTATAGATAAATTAGATTACTAGATGGTTAGATTTATTAGGGTTTTACCCTAATTGAGTCTCAAGGATTTTTATATGGTTATGCATTTGAGTTGTTGCTAAATAAAAATGTATGTATGTTGGTGACACAGGACTTTGACGCGAGACGAGCGTCTCGACGTCGGATTTGGACTAGATTGGACTTTTCTATTGGAGGTGGGTACTTTGACTTTATGTCATTTGATATGCATAGTAATGTCTTTAACAAATAACAACGATTGTGTTTTCTTATCTACTTCGGTTGATCACTACCTGATCTGTTACATGCTTGGTTATTTATTTGCTATGCACATCATGTTAGTATTTACCTGCTTATAGAGGTAGTGACACAACCATGTTATTTATTGTGTTCAGGACCTAGGGTTTTTGATACCTTATCTGATCTGTGTACCTTTGATTTGATTTATTGTCCTATAGTACACATTTTATATTTATTTATGGATATTTCTATGCTGTTCAGGATATTTCCATGTTTAGTGTCATGCATCATCTCGCATGATTGCATGCTGTGCGATAGTCTACTCCATTATTGTCGAGCACATCGCCAATTACATGTATCTGTACACACCACCACTCATGGGTTAGTGGTATATCAGACAGGTGTGTGGCAGTTCTGCTGTTTGGCTCCGTTGGTCTGGTGACTCAGCGTGGTAGCCGACAGACGTTTCTGCTCTGTTTGGCTCCGCTGGTTTAGTGTAGCAGCGTGGTAGCCGGCAGGCGGTTGGACTCTGTTTGGCTCCGTTGGTCCGCTCATGGGTAATGTGACACAGCGTGGTAGTCGGCAGGCGGTTGGACTCTGTTTGGCTCCGTTGGTCCGCTCATGGGTAGTGTGACGCAACGTGGTAGCCGACAGAGATTTCCTCCCCGTCACCGTGTACCGGGAGATGAGAGCATTGAGCTCCCCCATTTATGATTTGGGGTAGGAGGATAGGTGTACTCCAACAGCATCCCATCTACTCGGTCACTCATCAGGAGCAGTGACGTAAGAGTGCACAGTTATCACATCCCTACCCACTCGGTCTCACCATTGTGTGTGACATGGCTGACTAGCGTCAGGGGTGACCATGACATTTGCATCATATGCATGATGCATTTATTGCTTGTGTTTGCTGCATTTACTTGTTGCATTTATATGGATACATATGATTGACATGCATACAGGATTTATGACACTCACGGTCTGACGACCCTGTTGTACTTGTACCCTGGTCTTGGTTAGTATAGTTTTCTCCTGCTTATTTCAGTTGCATTTACCCTTCTTGTATCAGGAGACTGTACACATGATTAGTGCTGGTTGTTATTTTCTTTATTATGCATATCAATTGTTACCCGCTGAGTGTTGGACTCACCCCCCGTGGACACTATTTTCAGGTACCAGGTTGTTTATGGAGTCGCTTGGAGTATCCTACATGCCGGTCCCCACGTCACATCAGAAGGCATGTTTCCGCCTTTTTGTTTATTTTATCTTGGTATATGATATGTCTGTATTTGACTTTGTGTTCCGATTTTGTTTCCGGAGTGTTGTGTTGATGTGTGGTGTAAGCCTAGCCGGCTAGCAATGTTTTGTTTTGTTTTGTATGATCTTGTCTTTATGTTTTTCCGCTGTGTTGGTTTTGATTACAGCCGAGTGGGCTGATAAAAATATATATAACTACGTGGTTGTTGTTATATTTGTCCAGCCGTGTAGGCTGAGATTATTAACTACGTGGTTGTGTATATATTCCAGCCGCATGTGGCTGATGTATATTGTGTCTGTAGAAATACTTCAGATTGTCACCCGTACAGAGGAGGTGTTGCCGAAATTTCTTCGGACAGGGACTTTCCCGGGGCGTGACATGAAGCTTAGGTTTGATTTATATACCCAACTTTAATTAAATCCAACTTTAGGTTAAATTAATTAAATTGAAAGTTAATTTCACAATCAACTCCCACTTAAGATATATTCCAAATAGGCTTTCTCCAAGTCCAATAACTGTACCCCTTAAAACGTGTCATACAGACTCGGTTTAAATCCAGAAAAGTTTCTAAAAATTTTGAAAAAATACAATAAGATTATTTCTCCAATAACACTTATTATTTAATTATTATTTGGGCGTCGTATCTTACATTCTCTCCCACTAATAAAAATTTGATCTCCAAATTTACTACTCAACTTAGGGATCCTCATCCAAGGGTATCAACCAAGCAACATACTCATATTCCACTTCATCCAAGTATCATGAACAAATCTCCAACTGTAAGAGATTACTCTGTGGGTTATGAGCTCACCCTACATTCGCTACTCCTACACTACTGTGAAGCCAACTGTGGGTAAAATCAACTACCTCTGTAATCCATAACGTACACTATCAGTAGATCCTTTAACCTCTATATAGTGCGTTCAGACTATCCATTCATCTAAGAGTGGAAAGTTGTACTAAAACATATCTCTATACTCGTGGCTATAAACTCTACCAAAATCGTGATGTCAATCGCGGATCTCCATTCGATATAATACTTAGAGATATATCACAAGGTCTAGTAATCTCTCTATAGTATAACCCTATAATCGATTCAAAGAATCTATCCTACGGATCGATAGAATGAAAGCAAATTAATCAACCAAATAACGATTACCTCAAATCATATTATATCTTCTCTGTATCCTGGATAATCCCACAACAAAGTCAATAGTCACATACTCCCAATTCCATTCTGATATTTGTATCTACTAAAACATTCCTGCTAGTCTCTGATGTTCATCCTCCACTTATTGGTATACTAGACATCAAGCTACCAAAATTCGCGATGTCTTTCTTCATGTCGTTCCATCAATAGGAACGCTCCAAATCTCTATACATTCGGGTACCATCCAAATGTATCATAAATCCCGAACGATGTGCTTTTTGCAGAAACTCCTCTCGAGCAGGAAGTGACTCAGGAATACACATAATCTCCCACAAAAATAATAAATCCCGTAAATATCTCCACATTTTCAGCATGAAAATGGTAGTTACTGAATCCAAATCATGAATCGAATAATTTTTCTCATGATTTTTTAGCTGTGGAGAAGAATATGAAACTACTCAACCGTGCTACAACAGAACTACACCTAACTCCTGGTATGATACATCTGTGTAAAATACTAATCCGTCGATACTAGAATGTAAAACTAAGACAAGTGTAGTTATTAGTCTTTGTTTCAACCCCTGCAAGTGGGCTCACAAGCCTCTGTCTAGGAAAACTCCTTACCCTTCCTAGTTCGTCCAGTCAATGGTATAATAATACTTGGAAAAC
This sequence comes from Zingiber officinale, assembly GCF_018446385.1. Classification (NCBI taxonomy): domain Eukaryota; kingdom Viridiplantae; phylum Streptophyta; class Magnoliopsida; order Zingiberales; family Zingiberaceae; genus Zingiber; species Zingiber officinale. The sequence continues at coordinate 37,952,095 of NC_056005.1, read as the reverse complement.
CCTTAACCAATCTCTGGTAATATCCAGCCAAACCAAGGAAGCTACGAGTCTCCTGTACAAACTTCGGCTACTCCCAACTATTAACAGTCTCTATCTTCTGTGGATCGACTGATAAACACCTGCTAGAGATAATGTGTCCCCAGAAATCCCACAGAAGATAACCTAACATGCGCATTCACTAAACTTCACATAAAGATGTTCTCGTTGAAATATCCCCAGAAGTATGCAAAGATATTTTTTGTGATCCACCTCGGATCTGAAATATATCAGAATATTGTCAATGAAGATAATTACCAATCTGATCCAAATTCCCTAAGAATATCAGATTCATCAAGTCCATAAAAACATCTAGGGCATTGGTAAGCATAAATGGCAATACCAAAGACACATAATATCCGTACAATAGACACCCTCAACTGTAAGATCATCGATAAATCTATAATTTGATCACCAACTATAAATCACCAAATCCATAAATATTACAGACATGCTACTGCTCATGTCACTATCATCAACAATAAATACCAAATAATAAATCATCAAGTCAAATATCTTCTAATAGATCATCAAAAGATAACATATCACAATAACTGATTTCACAATATCTACCAATCTCAAATCATCCTCAACATCAATCAAACCTAATAACTTCCCAGTGACCAATACTCATCGTAGTGTACTATTAAAATGTAGAAATATATCACTAATCCGGTAGCAAAGGAGGGGTCTCGTACGGACAGAGGTTAATGACACGTGGAGGTCAAGGTCGAGACGATCAACGTAAAAGGTGAGCCGAGCGGGAGGCTACCTTGCCGATCGTCCGCAGCAGAAGGCCAGGTCGGCAAGGAGATAACTACGCTAAGGGTCGAGTTTCCGACGCTCAGGAATCCATATACGACAGCTGATTGGGCCAAGCGGCCGCTCAGCTGGGCTGTAGGCCAACGTAGGCACTATTCATCCGAGCATATGATCGAGCGGCCCACCTGCTCGACCCCGCCTGCGTCCCCCTTGGACAACCAGTATGGTTGAGCGTCTCTCCCGCTCGGCCCGATAAAAGATAGAAGGTGCAGAAGAGTACAAAGTGGACGACCAGAGATATCCTTCTCGAGATATGTGTCGCCGACGGACAGCATGGTCGGCGGTCGAACCAGACAGAGAATCGTACGGTGGAAGTTTTCACTGTCGTGTCAGAGATATGCTCGGACGGTTGCGGTATGGCGTCAGGTCTGCTTTTTTGACACATCCATTTTGAGGTATGTTTGGGGAAGCGCGCGCGCGTCGATGAGCGTGCACGCGCCTCCCCGGGGGCTTATATAAGGACCCCTAGACTTCGACGGAAGTATGCAATCAACGATACTGTAGCTACAGTTCTCCTTATTTTGCTTCAGCTTTCTTCTCGCCTGACTTGAGCGTCGGAGGGTCATCGTCGGGAACCCCTTCCCGACCCGACTTTGTTGCAGGTTCGTCGGAGGTCCACCTCATCCCGGCGTCTACGCGGAGCCAGCAGAGAGTGCCACGTCCCCAGCTTTCATCAACTCACAGCTCGGACAGGATCAAATTGGCGCCGTCTGTGGGAACGCACCTGAATCTGAGCAGAGAAGATGGAAGGAGCTGGACGACCACACATCGTGACACTCTCTCAGGAGGAGCTCGACGCCCTTATTGAAGCAAGAGCGACAAAAATCATGGAGCAGCAGCTGTAAGATATCGTAAAATTTAATAATAAATATTATTGGACGAAAAATCTTATTGGATTTTTCAGGAATTTTTAGAAATTTTTTGGGATTTAAACGGAATCCGTATGATCCGTTTTGAGAGGATGGATTCCGGGTACAGAGGAGGCCTGTTTGGAATACCCATTATGTGGGAGTTGATTAAGTGGTTAACTTAGAGGTTAATTAGGTTAACCTAAGTATTTAATTAAGAACACTAAATCCCTAAATCCCCGATTTCTTCTCCTCCTTCCCGATTCTGCCGAACCCACCTCCCTCTCCCGATCTCCTCCTCCTCACATTACGCCCGGGACCCCCTTCCCTCTCCGACGATTCCTCCTCGCCCGATTGCCAGCCACCGCGAGTTCACCGCCGGCAGCGACCTATCCTCTGCGTGCCTCACCAACACCAAGCTCTCTTGGCTGTCGATCCTCTCCTCCCTCTCCCTCGCGATTCCTCCCCTAACTCGCGACGCCGACCTTGTGCTGCTTCGATTCGCCGATCGTCGGACATCCATGAGCAGCTGGTGCTGGCCACCGATTCCTGAGCCCTAGCTTCGGGTCTACAACCTTCTTCTTGACCCACGACGCCACCCTAGCATGACTCGATCTTGGACCAAAGCAAGAATCGAAGCCCTAGCTCCCATTCCTCGTCACAATAGCTGTGGATCGCACGACACCAGCTGTAGGGATTGATTGAGTCTAGGAGGCGACATCGGATCAACCTGTTGATGGTTCTTCCCTAAGCAGATCATGATCTTCTCCATTCCTTGCGGTTGATTGAAGCCTCGGGTGAAGAGCTACCAGGCAGTGTCTTGCTGGGGTACGAGCTCCTGATTTACTGCCATCACTCAAGGACTTGGATTCGGGACGAGCATCTCGACGTAGGATTGGTTTATCTGACATGGTCTACAGATAAAGGTAGATGGTTGGAGTGTCGCTCGGAGTATCCTGTCTGCCGGGTCCTACGTCACATCCGACGATCATTTCGGGTTTTGTATATCTTCTATTTGTGTTCGATATATGTTGTATTTGTTGTGTTGTTGTATTTGTTGTTGTGGTTGTTGTATAAAGCCTAGCCGGCTAGCAGTGTCTTGATGTATTTTGTATGGGCTTGTCTTATCGTTTTTCCACTGTGTTGGTTTTTAGTACAGCCGTGTGGGCTGTTTTATATATAACTGCTTGGTTGTGATTGTTTCATTCCAGCCGAGTGGGTTATTATTATAACTGCGTGGTTGTGTATATAAATATTCCAGTCGCATGTGGCTGATGTATATTTTGTTTGTAGTGATGCTTCATATTGTCACCGGTACAGGGGAGATGCTGCCAGATTTTTGTCTGGCAGGGACTCCTTTGGGGGCGTGACAGCAGCAACAGAAGGCGATAGACGAGCGGTTGGCACAACAAGCAACTTCGGCGTCAGGTGGCCGAGCGGCAGAGGAGGACCGGCTGGAGCAATACTCCACATGGGCGCAGAATAAAGGTCAGACCGACACTCCAGGGAATGCGCCGCCTACCCCTATTCCGCTTCATCGAGTATTATTCCAGACTCCGTCTGAGCTGGCACATGCCAATCAAGGGTCATCAGATGAAGCGCCCGTATGGGATGCTATGAAGGGGAAGGCGCCTCGGGCTGAGTCATCCCCCGAGCGGATCAATCGGCAGTTTTTCGAGGCCATTCTTCAGGATTCACTGCCAAGGCACTACACGCCCCCGACGATAGGAGAATATAACGGGACCACCGACCCGGATGACCATCTGGGTAAGTTCGACAACACGACCATCTTACATCAATATATAGATGGTGTAAAGTGTAGGGTATTTCTCACTACCCTTTCGAGATCGACGCAACAGTGGTTCCGAAGGTTGCCGGATGGATCAATCACAAGCTTCAAAGAATTTCGCACGGCATTCCTTCATCATTTCGTGAGCAGCAGATGCTACTGGAAGACCAGCGTCAACTTATTCACCATAAAACAGGGCCCGAGGGAGACGCTCTGAGCTTACATCCAACGCTTCAACCAAGTGGCCATGGATATCCCGACAGTCACCTCGGAGACCATGATGAATGCGTTCACAAAAGGGCTTGTGAATGACAATTTCTTCTGCTCGCTCATCAGAAAGCCGCCTAGCAGCTACGACCATATGCTGCACAAAGCCAATGAATACATCAATGTGGAGGAAGCCCAGGCGGCAAGAAGAAAAGAAGCACCGGTCGAGCCGCTGGCGCCCGTCAAGCGGAGGTAACCAACCAGCCATCAACCACCAAGAGGACCTCGAGCCGAAGGAGTACGCCCACACCACGAATCAAGACCGCAGGCTGTCCAGCATGTGGCGGTTGATCGACCTAAGCAGAAGGGAAAGGTATGGACTCCCATGTTCTGTTCGCTTCACCAGTCAGCCACCCACAACACCCGTGAGTGTCAGAGCCTTCCGCCGATCGCTCACCCCGTGCCTAGGAGCTATCACCGCCGATCCCCTTCACTTGATCGGCGCCCCCGACACCAGGACACCGGACGACGTGGGGACAGGGAGTCGGTCGAGCGGCAGCATCATCATCCATCGAGGGCCAACTCCCGAGCCTCACAGGAGCAACCAAGGTCCTCCGCTCGGGAGGAGGAAAATCAAAGCAATACCACTCGGGGCAAAATCAACATCATCGCTGGGGGCCCTACGGGAGGAGATTCCAACAGGGCCAGAAAGTCACACGCTCGGCAGCTAAGGATTCATGCAGTAGGCTGCAGTCAAGAACGAGCACGGGGTCCCGAGATCAGCTTCGGGCCTATGGACCTGGAAGGAGTCGAAGTGCCACACGATGACACACTCATCATCCCAGCGGTAATAGCAAATTACAATATTCATCATATTTTTATTGATACAGGCAGCTCGGTCAATATCATCTTCAAAAAGGCATTCGACCAACTACAAATTGATCACGCCGAGCTGCTCCCTATGACAACACCCTTGTATGGATTCACCGGCAACAAGGTCTTGCCGGTCGGCCAGACTAGGCTGGCTATATCGCTGGGTGAGGAGCCGCTGCGAAGAACGAGAACCACTAACTTCATAGTGGTCGATGCCCCCTCCGCTTACAATGTCATATTGGGGCAACCCGCACTCAACGAATTCCGAGCGGTTGTCTCCACTTTTTGCCAGAAGATCAAGTTCCCCGTGGAAGACCAAGTGAGCGAAGTCCGAGTAGACCAGCTGGCCGCCCGGCGATGCCATGTGGAAATGGTCCGAGCCGAGTCCAGGTCCGCGCGGAAAGCACCGCACCTTGAGGTAAATACCGTAACTGAAAAGCCTCCAACTTTAATTTACGAAGAAAAGGAGGAAGTACAGATCAAGCCCGACCGGCCAGAAGCCACAACATTCATAGCGTCTGACCTGGAGGAAGGACAGAGGGAGGAGCTGGTCGAGTGCCTATGACGCAACCATGATGTCTTCGCATGGTCAACCCATGAGTTGCTGGGCATTTCGCCGAGCGTAGCACAGCATGAGCTCCATGTCCGACCAGACGCTCGGCTAGTGAAGCAAAGAAAGCAGGACTTCAGCGCAGAGCAGAACGTCATCATCCGAGCGGAGGTGGAAAAGATGCTGGAAGCCGGCCATATACGGGAAGTGCAATTCCCGAGCTGGTTGGCAAATGTGGTGCTAGTCTCCAAGCCGGGTAACAAGTGGAGAGTCTGCATCGATTTCCGAGACCTTGATAGGGCGTGCCCAAAGGATTTCTACCCTCTGCCCCGGATCGACCAAATGGTGGACTCGACCGCCGGATGTGAGCTGATATGCATGCTGGATGCATATCTGTAACGACCCACCTTCTACTGACTAGGCTGTAAGGCCGGGGTTACATTGTGCTAAACTGAACTATAAAGTGCGGAAAGCTGTACAAATTAAAATATCTATTATTTGCTGTAAAATCTGGAATCTAAACTTCTCATATAGTCTAGGAGCTGAAATCAGCTGTTTCCAGCTGAAATCAGACTTCCCCTATCGATTGAGTTGGGACTCAATCGATTGAAAAGTCTTTAATCGATCCACTGATCGATTCAACATGCTTCTGTGCATGGAAGAACCTTCTGGATCGATCGGCTGATCGATCCAGTCTGGTCAATCGATCCAATGATCGATTCAGTAACGTTCTGTACGCGGGGAGTTATCCCAATCGATCTGCTGATCGATTGAAAAATCTCAATCGATCAGCTGATCGATTCCGCAGCTCTCTGTACGCAGAAGTCGCGTTTCAATCGATAGGCTGATCGATCGAGGACTTCTCAATCGATCAGCTGATCGATTCAGCTACGCTTTATTCATGGGGAATTACTTCCCAATCGATCGGCTGATCGATTGAGGACTCCTCAATCGATCGGTTGATCGATTGAGTTTCTGATTTCACTAAAATCCCACACGAACTCATACAGAACTTTCAGAATTCAACTAAAACATAAAACAATACTACTAGGCATGTTATTACTCATACCTTGCTATCTAATATCAAGACAATTAGAAGTCTAAGCATGGCATAATACATAGTTTCACAATTTATGATACTTAACATCCTAAAAGTGCAGAAAAGTAACAACATAAGGAAATACTAAGTTTTTAAGTTTGCGAGTTCCCAAAAATCTTTATTCCAGGTTCTTTCTCACACACATCTTATCGCATTGCCCTCCAGCCTCTGCTAATCCATTTTCCCTTTACCTTTATCTGCAGTATAAGGAAAAGGAAACTATAAGCTTGGGAGCTTAGTAAGAACCATCTACCTCACAAAACATGTATTCGATGAAAACATGCTTTTAAAAGATGCTATTTGAAATACATGCTGATGATCATACTGAAAATGCTAAAAACATGGCATATGGACATGTAAGTCATGACAATCAAATACTGAACATAAAACTAATTGTTGTATCACCAAGGAAACTAAACCGATACATAAGTTAAGCTAAAACTTATGTTAGGTTAATGTTGAAGCTGAACTATATTCACCTAACTGAGTTGTGAATCTTTGAAAACTACTTTCATAATAGATAAAAATAATAATCATGCTGCTGATGGGCCCGACAACTGTACTTGCTATGCGCGCATCCCTAACTAAACCCGAGGTAGCTAGTCCCTAATCCAGTAGGGTTTACTAGGTTATTTAAACCCAGGGACGACTATGGGAGCCCAACCCAATGACAACTGAGAGTCCAGTACAGTGCCACTGATAAAAGTAAAATACTGTTCATAAACTGATTTATCTTATCTTGCTCTTACTAGGTTATCTGAACCTAGAGCTAGGTTATCTGAACCTAGAGGCGACTATGAGAGCCCACCCATTGGACCGTAGTCCCATATAAACTGAAACAAGATTAAGCATGCTATTTAAAATGATGCTATTGCATTTAACTGTGCTATATAAAAATGCCTATTGTATCATTTAGCTGTACGAGTCATTTTATCGAGCACTTGGCGTGCTCTAACTCTCCTCTCTATTAGGGGACCACCTCTAGGCACCCGACAATGTCCAAAATCCCAAAACTGAAGGGGAAACAGGTCCGACCCATCTAGAGGTGCTCATATTGACCCTAAACTTGTGAGGAGGGTCAAATACACCCTACGTGTCGAAAAATCTGCATATGGCTGAACTAAAGGCGTAAAAACATGCGATTAACTACTTATACTGTAGGTGAGGGGTTACTTACATCCTGCACTAAGTTTTCTTACAATCCGATCGCTAGATTTCTGGAGAAGAAGATCTCTTCGACGATCCTCTTACGTCTACGCGTTCTTCTCGCGGAGGGGAATGTGCTCGTGCCGGAGTTGACGCCGGAAGGTGCTCCTACGACCCTAGGGATGGAACCCTAGGTCTCTTGAGGTTGGCATGCCGAGAAGGTGCGGGAGAAGAGAGAGGGCGGCGTGTGAGGGTGAGGGTGAGGAAAGTTGCCGATCCAAAATAATAAACTCTCACTCAAATTCTCTATTTATACGACCCCACTCAATTATAAATATAATTTCTCTCCTCTTCTTTCAGCACACCCCTGCTGGGGCCCCTTGGTTACTAAAGTCACCCTATAAGTCATAGGGTCCATAGGTCGCGGGTTCAATTCCCGCTTAGGCTGTTTTACATTTTTATTTAATTTTACTACTTATGCTAACCCAAAAATTCTATAAAAATATTCTAAAATTCCAGAAAAATAATAGAATATTTATAAAATTTAATTGAGAAATTTTCGGGCATTACAATCCCCCATACCATATAAAAAGTTCATCCTCGAACTTAAAATAACTCTGGGTACTTCTGTCTCATAATAGCTTTTGTCTCCCAAGTTACCTCTTCGGTTGTGTGATTTTGCCAAATGACTTTTACTAATGGTACCTCCTTGCTCCGTAATTTCTTAACTGCTCGGTCTACTATCTGAATAGGTCGACTGTCATAGTTGAGGTCTTCGCGGACTTGTACCGACTGGGGCTCAATCACCTGGGTGGCATATGGGATATGCTTCTTCAGCATTGAGATGTGAAATACGTTATGGATAGATGACATCTCCTGGGGTAGCTCTAGCTCATATGCTACCTTGCCAACTCTTCTAGTGATAAGGTATGGTCCCACATATCTGGGACTTAATTTGCCCTTCTTCCCAAAACACATTACTCCCTTCATGGGAGCCACTCGGAGGAATGCTGTATCGCCAACTGAAAACTCTAAGGGTCAACGCCGTGTATCAGCATAGATTTTCTAGCGGCTCTAAGCTATCTCTATCCTTAGGCGGATCTGCTGTATAGCTGTTGTGGTATCTGCTACTAGATCTGTCTGAAGTTCTAGTTCTTTCTGTTCACCACTTTCATACCAACAGATTGGAGATCTACACCTCCGCCCGTAGAGAGCCTCGTAGGGTGTCATGCCGATAGTGGCCTGATAGCTATTGTTGTATGCAAATTCTGCTAAACACAGGTATTTACACCAACTTTCCTTGAAGTCTAGGGCACACGCTCGGAGCATATCTTTGAGTACCTGAATTACTTGCTCCGTCTGACCATCTGTCTGGGGATGGAAAGCTGTGCTAAACTTTAACCTGGTGCCCAATCTTGTTGTACACACCCGAGTGTGGCGTGAATCTACTATCTCTCGATATAATGGTCCGGGACTCCATGTAGTCTAACAATCTCCTTGAGATATAATCGAGCCACCGTGGAGTAGGATATCACGATAGATAAGAGTGGGCCGATGATTTAGTCAATCATCGACTATTACCCGGATGGAATCAAAACATTCGTGGTTCCGGTAGTCCCACTATGAAGTCCATGGAAATATCCTCCACTTCCATTCGGAATTAATAGGCTGCAGAACTCCTCCTGGTCACTGGTGTTCTGCCTTGACCCTCTGGCAGGTCAGACAGGGACTGACATATCTAGCGATGTCTCTTTTCATCCCAGGCCACCAAAAATGTCTCTTTATGTCTTGGTATATCTTAGTGGAACCAGGATACATCGCATAAGAAGTCCTGTGAGCCTCGTCTAGGATCTTCTGTTGGTGCAGGAAGCATCCGACGATCGAACCTGAGTTTTGATAATGGCAAAGGGTTCAAAGTTAAGCTTACTTGTTATCTAATGTATTTGATTGAGTGTTTCAGGAAAGTCCTAACTGCGGTTAGGCAGGTGAAAAACCCTAGCGGGTGGTAACCCTAGGTCATAGGGGGTGGTGACCCTATGCGGAAAGTCTTGGCGGGTCGAAGCTTCGGGGAAAAATCCTAGTGGGTGGTAACCCTAGGTTAAAATCCTGGTGTCCCGAACCGAGTAGAAGTTTGGAAGGGTCGAGGACCGGACGTCTAGCATGAAGACCGGAAGCAACGGACGCTGAGCAAAAGTCCAGTTAGTCTGGAGGATCGAACTGGCAAAAGGTAAATCTCCTGAGTGGAGTAGGTGAGGACGGACCCGGACAATCCGGAGACTGTCATTATTCTGTTATCATATTTACTGTTGTATTGCGCTAACTTTGGTTTGCAGGGTATGTGTTTGGGACTAACACTTTTGCAGGACCAAAGGAGCACAAGTTAATCTCGGATGAACAGTGTCCGAGGCGCCTCCATGGGGCATGGAGGCGCGTCGAGTGCAAGCCGAAGCCAGCTGTCCAGAGGAGCTGGAGGCACCTTCATGGGGACTGAAGGCGCCTTGGACCGTGGCTTGGAGGCGCCTTGGAGTGGCGTTGGAGGCGCCTTGAGGTGGATAATAAGCAACGGTCAAAGCTTGATCGACAGCAGATTAATCGGGATAAAACCTTGGGTTGGAGGCGCCTTGGAGCTTAATGAAGGCGCCTTGAACACTCTTTATAAGAGGGTCTTGACCAGCAGCTCTCTACAATTCACTCCAAGCGATTCCTTTGCATATAGCTGCTAACGACACGATCTAGAAGTGCTGCAACAACCTTCCGACGACCCGGAGCTCTGTTTCTTCCTCCTTAGTTGTCGGTATAAAGTTGTTATTATACTTTCATTGTAATTAGTTTGTAATTCTTATCGAGCTTATAGTTTTTGCCCATGGAAAGCGATCAAGGATCGCGGGCCTTCGAGTAGGAGTCGATCAAGGCTTCGAACGAAGTAAATTCCCCTGTGTCTCTGTGTTTGTATTTTATCATTTCCGTTGCGTTTACTTTCGAACGATTTCTGAAAATGATTAGTGAAAGCTGCGAGCACTATTCACCTCCCCCCTCTAGCACTTCTCGATCCAATAATTGGTATCAGAGTGGGGTCGCGTTGATTTGGTGCAACCACCAATCACGCATCTTTTTCGTGATATTTTTAATTTTTTTTCGGAGTCAACTGAAATTAGTATTATTGCTATATTCCAGTTTTTTCTCGCTCGTATCGATTTCGCTCGAGGTTGGTGTAACACCACTCGAGTTAGTTTTTTTTTTAATTCATACCGCACTGCTAATCCAGGATCAAGTCCTGGTACATTTTTTTTTCTCTTCTTCTTTGTGTGCAAGTTTTTAATGGCCCTACAAGAAGGCTCGAGCACTACCCACCCCCCGCTCTTCTCCGGTGAAGACTTTGCCTATTGGAAGAACCGGATGATCTACCATCTCAAGACGCAAGTTGAGATGTGGATCATCATCCAGACCGGTCTGACGACACCGGAGAACTGGTTTCCTGCACCAACTGGGACGCCAGCATTAGGAAGAAGGTGGAAGAAGATGCCAAAGCCACCTGCATGCTACAATGCGGGTTGACAAAAGAAGAAATGAATAGAGTCGGACCATTTTCAAGTGCGAAGGAGCTGTGGAACAAACTAATCGAGCTGCACGAGGGCACGTCAGACGCTAAAGTAAGTAAGCATGATTTAATTTTAAATAAATTGTATAATATTAAAATGCAGGAAGGTGAGACGGCGAACCAGCTTCACGCGCGCATCCGGGACCTACTCAACGGGCTTCATGCAATCGGCCAAAGGGTGGAAAACCACGACGTAATAAGGTACGCGCTAAGCGCTTTTCCGAGGAACGCTTTCTGGGCATCCATGGTGGATGCTTACAAAGTTTCCAAGGATTTATCTTCAATAAAACTAGATGAATTATTTTCTGAATTAGAATTGCATGAGCAGACTAATGCACGCCCGGTCGAGAAAGGTGTTGCTTTGGTTGCAGGTACCAACAAAATGCGCGAACCGACGACGAGGCGCAAATCCAAGTCCAAAGACGAATCGGGCGCAGACGACGAAGATGAAGTTATTTCTAAACTGATAAAGCTCGTGTGGAAAATATGCAAGTCAAAAAGGGAAACTCAAACAACCAAGAAGGACAAGACTGGAGTCACCTGCTACGGATGTAACCAGAAGGGGTACTACAAACCAGACTGTCCAAACAAGAAGAAAAGAAAGAAGGCGTTGAAGGCAACCTGGTCTGAGTCGTCAGACGAATTCGAGTCCGACAAAGAAGAACCGACAAGCTTCCTCGCATTGCCAGTACAAGTAGACATTGACGAAACCGAGTCCGAATTTGAGTCTGAAACCGAGAGCGAGTCAAGTCACGAATCCGCATTCGTTTCTGAAGGACCAAACCCCACTGTAAGTTCACTACTCGCAGAATTTCAATTAGATAACTTGCATGAATTATTACCTTACTTAATAAAAAAGTTGGCTAAATCCAACATCCGGGTTAAGTCGCTCCAAAAGGAGGTAACAACCCTTAAGGAAGCGACTGACTTGAGCTCTTTAACTGAGTCAGTTCAAATTGGAAACTCAACTCAAGTCCAACAACTTGAGGAAGAAAATTCCAATATGAAAGCTTAAATTAAAGAACTCAAGAACACGTTGGAACGGTTCACCTTGGGTTCCAAGAATTTGGATCTGATTCTTGGAAAACAGCGAGCCGTGTACAACAAATCCGGACTTTGATTCAGAACCAAAAGTAAGTATAAATCATATCTATCTTTAGTAAATAGAAATAATAGAAGCATAATTCAAGCATGGGCCCCCAAGTCAAACTTGGTTAATCAAGTTGGACCTGGTCACTATTGGATCCCCAAGGATCAGATCCATTTCCTTAATAGACCATATCGAGGCTATGATCCAGGGGGAGCCAATAGAAAAACCATCTCAATAAATAAATAAATTGATTGATGCTTGTTTATTTATTTTCTTGCAATATACATGCTTAGACTAGGATAACTTAAGTATCTAGGCGTAATTTACACTTGCTAGTTAAATCTAGGAGTTTCAAAAAGAAAATTAAATATATATTTCTTTGAGCGATTCTGTCTAGGAAGGGGTGGATGATCCCATACCCAAGAAGGCCTAGAGCCTCGCCCTGACCTGGGAATCAATCATGGAAAGACATATTTAATTGACTATTTGGAAAACCTAAGTTTAACTCAAATGTAAATTACTCATTAGAAATAACCTAAATTCAAGATAACCATATCACAAAATTACTTAAGATTACCTGATTGATAATTTAGAATCGGGTGAGATGGATCTATGTTCAAATAAGTTCAAATTGATCAAAATTTAAGCAAATTTAATTAAAATCAACTAAACTCAATCAACCATCACTTTAAAATTCTTTGAAAATTATTTGAAAACTTATTTAAAAATCCTTTGAAAAATTATTTGAAAATCATTTTAAAAATCCTTTAAAAATTATTTGAAAACTTATTTAAAAATCCTTTGAAAATTATTTGAAAAACTTATTCAAAATACTTTGAAAATTATTTGAAAATCATTTTAAAAATCCTTTAAAAATTATTTGAAAACTTATTTAAAAATCCTTTGAAAAATATTTGAAAACTTATTCAAAATACTTTGAAAAATATTTGAAAACCTTATTCATCCTTTGAAAAATATTTGAAAAAATTATTCAAAATATTTTGAAAAATATTTGAAAACCTTATTCAAAATCATTTTGAAAATTATTTGAAAACTTATTTAAAAATCCTTTGAAAAATATTTGAAAAACCTTATTCAAAATCCTTTGAAAAATATTTGAAAACCTTATTCAAAATCGTTTGAAAAATATTTGAAAAACTTATTCAAAATCCTTTGAAAAACTTATTCAAAATACTTTGAAAAATATTTGAAAACCTTATTTAAAATCATTTTGAAAATTATTTGAAAACTTATTTAAAAATCCTTTAAAAAATATTTGAAAACCCTTATTCAAAATCCATTGAAAAATATTTGAAAACCTTATTCAAAATCCTTTGAAAATTATTTGAAAACTTAATTAAAAATCATTTTAAAAATATTTGAAAAACTTATTAAAAATCTTTTGAAAAATCTTTTGAAAAATATTTTAAAAACTTATTCAAAATCCTTTGAAAAATATTTGAAAAACTTATTAAAAATCCTTTGAAAAATATTTTTTTAAAAAACCTTATTCAAAATACTTTGAAAAATATTTGAAAAACTTATTCAAAATCCTTTGAAAAATATTTGAAACTCATTTTGAAACCCTTTAAAAATGATGTTGAAAATCATTTCAAAATTTGTTCCAAAAACTGAAAAATACACTTAAGCTTTAAATATTTACAAGAAAATTAAGTTAAGTGTTTACTACTATATTGATTTCTCTCTTAGTTATTTTGATATATGACAAAGGGGGAGAGTATAGAGAAATTCAAAGGAATTAAAGAAAATCAAAGAAAATTTGAAAGAGAGATTTTTTTTAAGGGGGAGCTTCTATTAAGGGGGAGCTTTGTATGTACTTATACCTTATTTATGCATGTGCTTACTTATGCCTATATGTTTTGCATCTTTTCGCTTAACTTTGAATTTCGGTTGCCATAATCAAAAAGGGGGTTTTTGGTGCAAGAAGCATCCGACGATCGAACCTGAGTTTTGATAATGGCAAAGGGTTCAAAGTTAAGCTTACTTGTTATCTAATGTATTTGATTGAGTGTTTCAGGAAAGTCCTAACTACGGTTAGGCAGGTGAAAAACCCTAGGGGGTAGTAACCCTTGGTCATAGGGGGTGGTGACCCTATGCGAAAAGTCTTGGCGGGTCAAAGCTTCGGGCAAAAATCCTAGGGGGTGGTAACCCTAGGTTAAAATCCTGGTGTCGCGAACCGGATAGAAGTCTGGAATGGTCGAGGACCGGACATCCAGCATGAAGACCAGAAGCAACGGATGCTGAGCAAAAGTCTAGTCGGTCTGGAGGATCGAACTGGCAAAAGGTAAATCTCCTGAGTGGAGTAGGTGAGGACGCGTTCCGCGTAGAGGGAACAGTAGGCGTCGGGTCGACCTAGGGTTTCCGGTTGGAAATCCGAAGTCAGACCCGGACAGTCCGGAGACTATCATTATTCTGTTATCATATTTACTGTTGTATTACGCTAACTTTGGTTTGCAGGGTATGTGTTTGGGACTAACACTTTTGCAGGACCAAAGGAGCACAAGTTAACCTCGGATGAATAGTGTCTGAGGCGCCTCCATGGGGCTTGGAGGCGCCTCGAGTGCAAGCCGAAGCCAGCTGTCCAGAGGAGCTGGAGGCACCTTTATGGGGACTAAAGGCACCTTGGACCGTGGCTTGGAGGTGCTTGGAGTGGCGTTGGAGGCGCCTTGAGGTGGATAATGAGCAACGGTCAAAACTTGATCGACAGCAGATTAATCGGGATAAAACCTTGGGTTGGAGGCGCCTTGGAGCTTAATGAAGGTGCCTTGAACACCCTTTATAAGAGGGTCTCGACCAGCAGCTCTCTACGATTCACTCCAAACGATTCCTTTGCATATAGCTGCTAACGACACGATCCAGAAGTGCTGCAACAACCTCCCGACGACCCGGAGCTCTGTTTCTTCTTCCTTAGTTGTCGGTATAAAGTTGCTATTATACTTTCATTGTAATTAGTTTATAATTCTTATCGAGCATATAGTTGTTGCCCACAGAAAGCGATCAACGATCATGGGCTTTCGAGTAGGAGTTGATCAAGGCTCCGAACGAAGTAAATTCCCCTGTGTCTCTGTGTTTGTATTTTATCATTTCAGCTGCGTTTACTTTCGAACGATTTCCAAAAACGATTAGTGAAAGCCGCGAGCGCTATTCACCCCCCCTCTAGCGCTTCTCGATCCAACATCTTCCTCCGTAGTTCCTCCTGATCCGGAACACACAGTCTGTCACCAAAATACAATACCCCACTATCAGATACTCTGAACTCTCCACTTTCTGATTCTGATAACCCTTGCTTGATTTTCTGAATTTCAGGGTCCTGATCCTGAGCTGTCTGGATGTCACCAAGCAGAGTAGATGCTAATGTCATAGTAGAGAGTTGCCCAACTATAAGTTTGAGACCGAAATCTGTAATCTCCTTTTGTAGGAGCGGTGACATGGCTGCTAGGGATAGCAAGGTGGCACTGGACTTCCTGCTAAGTGCGTCTGCCACCTTATTGGCCTTTCCTGGGTGGTAGAGGATGTCTATGTCGTAGTCTTTGACCATCTTGAGCCATCTGCGCTGTCGCATATTCAGATCCTTCTGAGTGAAGAAGTACTTCAGACTCTGATGATCTGTATACACTCTGCACTGAGCTCCATACAAGTAATGTCTCCAAATTTTGAGGGTGAAGACAACTGCTGCAAGCTCAAGGTCATGAGTAGGGTAGTTCCTCTCATAGTCCTTGAGTTGTCTGGAGGCATAGGCGATCACCTTGCTATTTTGCATTATTACTGCTCCTAGTCCCAATTTAGAGGCATCACTGTAAATATCAAATCTGTCTGTGTTTTCTGGCAGAGTCAGAATGGGAGCACCGATCAATCTTCTTTTTAGCTCGATGAAACTATTCTCACAGTCCTCTGTCCACTGAAATTTTCTGTTCTTCCTAGTGAGAGCTGTCAGTCGGGAGGCTATCCTGGAGAAATCCTCTACAAATTTTCTGTAATAGCCTGCTAGTCCCAGAAAGCTTATGATTTCACTGGCGTTCTTAGGTCTTTTCCAGTTACTCACCGCCTCTATCTTACTGGGGTCTACCATGATACCATCTCTGGAGATGATGTGACCCAGAAAGGATACCTGATCAAGCCAGAATTCACATTTCGTGAATTTGGCGTACAGCTGGTTCTGCTGAAGGGTCTGCAGTACTATCTTCAAGTGCTTTGCGTATTCTTCCTAAGTTCTGGAATAGATAAGAATGTCGTCGATGAACATGATAACAAAATTATCTAAGTATTCTCTGAATACTCTGTTCATGAGGTCCATGAAAGTAGCTGGAGCATTCGTCACGCCAAAGGGCATGACTACGAACTCATAATGTCTGTATCTGGTCCTGAAAGCTGTCTTGAGTATATCACCTTCTTTAACTCTCACCTGGTGATATCCCGACCTGAGGTCTATTTTAGAGAACACTGCTGCTCCCTTTAGCTGATCAAACAGCTCATCTATCCTGGGAAGAGGATACCTGTTCTTAATCGTGACCTGGTTTAATGCCCGGTAGTCTATATACAGGTGCATGCTCCCGTCCTTCTTCTTCACGAACAACATAGGCACTCCCCATGGTGAGTGAATAGGGCGTATAAAGCCCTTGTCGAGCAGCTTCTGTAGTTGCTCCTGAAGTTCCTTCAGTTCTACTGAAGCCATGCGGTAGGGTGCTTTGGAGATGGAATTTGTACCGGGGACGAGTTCTATCTCAAATTCAATCTCCCTGTTTGGTGCTAGGCCCGGTAACTCCTCAGGGAAGACTGCTGGGTAGCCACATACAACTCGGACCTCTTCTAGCTTTTGGCCCTTGTCCTGACTGGTAATGACTACATGTGCTAGGAACCCCGTACATCCTGAATCAAGTAGTTTCTGTGCTTTCAGAGCTGAGAGAAACTTCTTAGCCTTTCTCTTTGGTTCTCCGATGTACCCAAACTGTACTCCTGTTTCAGGTTGGAATACAACTTTCTGTTTACGGCATTCTATGGAGGCACCGTACTTGATCAGAAAGTCCATTCCCAAGATGACATCATAGTCAGTTATGTCTAGCATTATCAGATCACCAAAAAGTTCTCTATCTGCTATAATGACTGGAACTACTCGGAGGTAGTGCGTGGATGCCATGATTTCTCCTGAAGGTAATGTTGCCAAAAACTGACCACTAAGTGCGTCTGGAGTTATTGCTAACTTTTCGGCGAATGCCCTGGATATATAAGAATGGGTTGCCCCAGTATCGAATAAGACAGTTGCACTTTGCTGTAAAATACTGATCTGACCTGTAACAACTGTCGAGGCATTTGCTACGTCTTCTCTGGTTAGTGAGTAGATCCTCGCATTCGTCATGGCTGAGGAGGCTTCTAGTCTGCCCTGGCTGATGTGTGGACCATCTAAAGCAGCCTGCATCTGGTGCAACTGGGCTGGTTTGTCTCCATACTGAATTGGCTGTGGTGGGGGAAAACTGGTCTTGTTCAGGCATTGCTTAGCCATATGCCCTTCCTGGCCGCATTCGAAGCATCCTCGTGTGCCCTTGCGACAAACTCCAGGGTGGAATTTCCCACAAGTAGAACACTTGGGATAGCTAGGTTTTTTACTAGCAGGTCCTCCTTTTGGGTAACTCCCTGGTTTACGTTTGTTACTGGAGTTCCCTTTCCAGTTAGAGCTGTGTCCCTGGTGTTTCTGAGTACTTGAGCCTCCTTGGCCTTTGGACTCTGAGAAGGCTTGCTTCTGCTGCTTGATGTTGTTCTGGTAATGCTCGGTGATCATAGCACTACTTACCAGTTCTTCAGTGGTTTGCGGCCTATGAACGCCGCTGGCCACGTTCAGTGCTATTTCCGGACTTAGCATTTTGAGCATCAACCAGACACGTTCTCTTTCAGTACTGACTAGTTCGGGGCATAGACGAGCCAGTCTGTTGAATTTCTTCATGGCCTCCTCAACTGAAAGGTTGCCCTGACGAAATTCAGTGAACTCGTCGTAGTGGCGGTTTGTGACCCGCATGTTAAAGAACTTCTCAAAGAATTATTTTTTGAAGTCAGCCCATGTCATCTGGTTCACTGGGCGCTTCGCTTTAATCCTCTCCCACCACATACGTGCGTCTCCTGCCAGGTAGAAGGAGGCGCATTTTACCTTCTCATGTTCTGGCTAGTCCAGAAGCTCCATCGTACTCTCCAGTGTTTTGAACCAGGCTTAGGCATCCCATGGTTCACTAGTGCCTGAGAAGTTCTCTGGCTTGATCTTCTGCCACTGGATCAGATAGGCTTCTCTCCTTACCCCTGCTGCTGGGGCTGCTGTGCTGTAGGCTGGACTGATTGAGCCTCTGTAACTACTGGGGTTGCTATGTTAGGTTCCGGGGTGGTAGTGGGAGTGTTATGCTGATTAGCCCTTAGGGTGGCTATCTCCTGTTGCTGTTCAGCTAGTTGCTTTTGTAACTGAATCACTACTGCCGTAAGGTCTGAGGGAGGCACTGAGCTGTCTGCCTTATGCTGGGGCTCAGTAGCTGGTGCCCTTTTAGCTGGGCATCCTTGTGTCATTTCTAGTGAAATAGAGGACATACATAACTAATACAATCATGTTTATATAACTACTACTATCATGTTAGATGCTATCATAAATAAACATGCTTTAGTTATCTATAAACATGGAAGCAAGAAACATAAATAAGATGAGAGGTATTTCTTACTTGGAAGCTGCAGGTTCAATGCTGATGTGTGTGTGGAGGAAGTATGGAACTTGCTCTGATACCACTCTGTAACGACCCACCTTCTACTGACTAGGCTGTAAGACCGGGATTACATTGTGCTAAACTGAACTATAAAGTGCGGAAAGCTGTACTAATTAAAATCTCTGCTATTTGCTGTAAAATCTGGAATCTAAACTTTTCATATAGTCTAGGAGTTGAAATCAGCTGTTTCCAGCTGAAATCAGACTTCCCCAATCGATTGAGTTGGGACTCAATCGATTGAAAAGTCTTTAATCGATCCATTGATCGATTCAACGTGCTTCTGTGCACGGAAGAACCTTCTGGATCGATCGGTTGATCAATCCAATCTGGTTAATTGATCCAATGATCGATTCAGTAACGTTCTGTACGCGGGGAGTTCTCCCAATCGATCGATTGAGAAACCTCAATCGATCAGCTGATCGATTCCGCAGCTCTTTGTACGCGGAAGTCGTGTTTTAATCGATAGGCTGATCGATCGAGGACTTCTGAATCGATCAGTTGATCGATTCAGCTGCTCTCTGTTCACGGGGAATTACTTCCCAATCGATCGGCTGATCGATTGGGTTTCTGATTTCACTGAAATCCCACACAAACTCATACAGAACTTTCAGAATTCAACTAAAACATAAAACAATACAACTAGACATGTTATTACTCATACCTTGCTATCTAATATCAGGACAATTAGCAGTTTAAGCATGACATAATACATAGTTTCACAATTTATGATATTTAACATCCTAAAAGTGCAGAAAAGTAACAACATAAAGAAATACTAAGTTTTTAAGTTTGCTAGTTCCCAAAAATCTTTATTACAGGTTCCTTCTCACACACATCTTATCGCATTACCCTCCAGCCTCTGCTAATCCATCTTCCCTTTACCTTTATCTGCAGTATAAGGAAAAGGAAACTATAAGCTTGGGAGCTTAGTAAGAACCATGTACCTCACAAAACATGTATTCGATGAAATCATGCTTTTAAAAGATGCTATTTGAAATACATGCTGATGATCATACTAAAAATGCTAAAAACATGGCATATGGACATGTAAGTTATGACAATCAAATACTGAACATAAAACTAATTGTTGCATCACCAAGGAAACTAAACTGATACATAAGCTAAGCTAAAACTTATGTTAGGTTAATGCTGAAGCTGAACTGTATTCACCTAACTGAGTTGTGAAGCTTTGAAAACTACTTTCATAATAGATAAAAATAATAATCATGCTGCTGATGGACCCGGCAATTGTACTTGCTATGCGCGCATCCCTAACTAAACCCGATGTAGCTAGTCCCGAATCCAGTAGGGTTTATTAGGTTATCTAAACCTAGGGACGACTATGGGAGCCCAACCCAAGGACAACTGAGAGTCCAGTACAGTGCCACTGATAAAAGTAAAATACTATTCATAAACTGATTTATCTTATCTTGCTCTTACTAGGTTATCTGAACCTAGAGATAGGTTATCTGAATCTAGAGGCGATTATGGGAGCCCACCCATTGGATTGTTGTCCCATATAAACTGAAACAAGATTAAGCATGCTATTTAAAATGCTGCTATTGCATTTAACTGTGCTATATAAAAATGCCTACTGTATCATTTAGCTGTACGAGTCATTTTATCGAGCACTTGGCGTGCTCTAACTCTCCTCTCTATTAGGGGACCACAGGCACCCGACAATGTCCAAAATCCCAAAACTGAAGAGGAAACAGGTCCGACCCATCTAGAGGTGCTCACATAGACCCTAAACTTGTGAGGAGGGTCAAATACACCCTACGCGTCAAAAAATCTGCATATGGCTGAACTAAAGGCGTAAAAACATGCGATTAACTACTTATACTGCAGATGAGGGGTAACTTACATCCTGCGCTAAGTTTTCTTACAATCCGATCGCTAGGTTTCCGGAGAAGAAGATCTCTTCGGCGATCCTCTTACGTCTACGCGTTCTTCTCGCGGAGGGGAGCGTCCTCGTGCCGGAGTTGACGTCGGAAGGTGCTCCTACGACCCTAGGGATGGAACCCTAGGTCTCTTGAGGTTGGTGTGCCGAGAAGGTGCGGGAGAAGAGAGAGGGCGGCGTGTGAGGGTGAGGGTGAGGGTGAGGAAAGTTGCCGATCCAAAATAATAAACCCTCACTCAAATTCTCTATTTATACGACCCCACTCAATTATAAATATAATTTCTCTCCTCTTCTTTCAACACACCCCTGCTGGGGCCCCTTGGTTACTAAAGTCACCCTATAAGTCATAGGGTCTATAGGTCGCGGGTTCAGTTCCCGCTTAGGCTGTTTTACGTTTTTATTTAATTTTGCTACTTCTGCTACCCCAAAAATTCTATATAAATATTCTAAAATTCCAGAAAAATAATAGAATAGTTATAAAATTTATTTGAGAAATTTTTGGGTGTTACAATCCCTCATACCTTATAAAAAGTTCGTCCTCGAACTTAAAATAACTCTGGGTACTCCTGTCTCATACTAGCTTCTGTCTCCCAAGTTGCCTCTTCGGTTGTGTGATTTTGCCAAATGACTTTTACTAATGGTACCTCCTTGTTCCGCAATATCTTAACTGCTCGGTCTACTATCTGAATAGGTCGACTGTCATAGCTGAGGTCTTCGCGGACTTGTACCGACTGAGGCTCAATCACCTGGGTGGCATCTGGGATATGCTTCAGCATTGAGATGTGAAATACGTTATAGATAGCTGACATCTCCTGGGGTAGCACTAGCTCATATGCTACCTTGCCAACTCTTCTAGTGATAAGGTTGTTGGAGTATATACTAAAAGCCTAGCTTTTGTATAAACATTTATAAGAATCACATTAGTCAAGTGTCAACATTTATATATACCAAATGTAGATGTTCAATTAATTTATATTGTAGATAACATAGTGTGTGGTGTCACACATAGAAGATCGTGTTATCGGTTCTTTATAAATTAAAAATAGTAGCTCACGACCAAGATGGAAAGGAACAAACCATTGGAAGGTCGTAGTGTAATTAGGTATTAGTTTATCTTAACTATATAATTACACTAGTATAGTACACTTAGAGTGTATTGAGCAAGACCATTTAGAGGTCGTTTCTTTTATACTGACTTTATAAAGGAACAAAAATCTCAGTTATTATGGAAGTGTGTGCTCTTAATCCTAATATAATAACAAGCACATATATTTGATATTTGTTTCTTTAATTTATCAATGGGTGAGATTTAGTTCGATAAATCAATAAGCCCGATAAGTTAGGAAATGATATCACTTATAGTGTGTGTTGTTGATTATAGAAGGAAACTGTGTCCTAGTGATATAGGTTGAGAATGTCCCCAAGAGGAGCTCATAAGGATTGCCATGTTAAACCCTGCAGGTGGACCTAGTCCGACATGACAATAAAGTTGAGTGGTACTACTCTTGGAGCTAGATATTAATTAAGTGAGTTGTCAGTAACTTACTTAATTAGTGGACATTCGTAATCTTAAACACAGGGAGACTAACACACTCATGATAAGAAGGAGCCCATAATGTAATTTGGGATTGGTGTGGTAGTGCGGTAATAACTCTCTAGTGGAATGAGTTATTATCGATGAACTTGAGTTGTGTGTTCGGGGCGAACACGGGATACTCAAGCTCATCGGAAGGCCAAAACCAATTTCTCCTCTAGGTCCCTGTCGTAGCCTCATTATAACTTCAAGTCCATCCAAATGTAAGGCTCTTCTTGGTGTCCAAGAAGTGGGCCGGTCCAATACTTGGTGATCAAGCAAGGGCCGGCCACATCCTCTCCTATAGGGGCCGGCCCTTTGCTTGGTGACCAAGCATGAAGGGGCCGACCACATTAATTCAAAAAGGGAGGGTTATTTTGAATTTTTAAAATCTTCTCTTTGTAGAAAATTATAAGTTTTAAAAGAGAGATTTTAATTTTTTAGAACTTTCCTTATTTGAATTAGGCCACATGTTTAAATAGAGAGTTTAAAAGATTTTAAAACTTTCCTTTTTTTAACCATCCTCATGGTTTAAGGAAAAAAAAAGGGGAAAAGAAGTTTTAAAATTTAAATTTTCTATCACCATGTTAAAAAAAGGAAATTTTATAAGAGAAGTTTTAAATTTTAAAGCATGATTTTAATTTTTAGAACTTTCATTTTTTAACTCTTACTTTAGGAAAGAGAGCTTGTAAAATTTTATAAGAGTTTTCTTCTTGTAAAATTTTATAAAAAAAAATTATTATTTTTCTTTCCTAAATATGGTGGCCGGCCACCTTGCTTGGTGTCCAAGCAAGGGGTCGGCCAATCCTAATCCTTAACCAATTTGGATTGATCACAACCATTGATTGGTGATTGATTCAATCAAGAGGAAAGAAAAGGAAAAATTAAAAGGGAAAAGGAAAAACTTTTGGATGATTTTATTTTTTGTAAAAAGTTTTTCCTTATTTGCCTTAGGCAAGTAATATAAAAGGAGGGGTGAGGGGGCTTCATGAGACACAACTCTTATTCTTTTGCTTGGGTGATCTCTTGGTGGCCGGCCCTCTCCCTTTCCCTTTGCTCTCTTCTCCTTGGTGGTGGTGGTGGCCGAATTCTAGAGGAAGAGGAAGGACTCTTTTGGGTGGTGTTCATCTTGGAGGATCGTCGCCCACACGACGTCCAAGGCGAGGCGAGGAATACGGCAGAAGATCTTGAGGTCATTAGCTTACAAAGAGAAGGTATAACCAGTATTTTTCTTCCGCATCATACTAGTTATTTTTCTTTGTATGAATTCTAAATACAAGAGGCAATTAGATCTAGTTTAATCGAATTTATTTTTCGATTTTGTGTTTTCTTCTTTTTCGAATTTGTGATTCGATTGTTTTTTTTTGTTAACCTAGAGTTATTTAAGGAAATAAATATTAGCTTTCCTTAAAAGGCTTTGCCTAGGCGGTGATGGTTGCTCCCATATCCAAGAAGGCCATGTGCCTCGCCATGCAGTCCTGGAAGCCAATTTTAGAAATTAATATTTATGGAATTAATAACCTAGGTAGATTTGAATCAATAGTGTTAAGTTCCGCTTGCGATTCAAATCTAAACCATTAAGAACAGATAAGTTAAATTTGGAATCAATGATGTTAAGTTCCGTCTGCGATTCCTAATTTAACTTCTAAAGAACATAATAGGTTATTTAAGGAAAGGTTCGACACTTGTACAAAAATTTTTGTACAGTGGAACCGGTATGTTTTCCTAGGATTAACCAACAATTGGTATCAGAGCTAGGGTTTGCCTCTGTGTGTTTGGTTTTCAAATTAGGTTATGCACATGTCATACATAATTTAGGCAGGATAATAGTAGGATGTGCTAACTTTGTGGTTGCAGGCTCCAACTATTATGGCATATTTTTATTGCGTGTGATTGGACCCTTGGACATGTCAAGGGCATTTAATTGTGTGTGTATGATTGTAAAATTAAATACAATAGGAGCTGTATTAGTTATTAGGATTTTACATTTTTTGTTCGATCTAGAATATATGTACATTCCTTTATGGAATATAGGATCGATGTATGTAAAATTCTATATTTGTAGCGGATCGTATCCTTGCGAGGCGTGGTGCTATCGGAGGACCAGAGGCGCAGCGGAATAAGACGCAAGCTAGATGCGACAACTTGACCCGATGGCGGTGGCTAAAGATGGCAGCAGCTAGGGTTGGAGCACACGGAGGACAGTGATGAAAATGCCATAATAGTTGGAAAATTAATTTCCATGTTTATTGCTTTTATTTACTGTGATGTGTGTGTATGCATGTGTTATATGCTAACATAGGTTAAAATTCCTCACCTTAAATAACTAAGTGGGAGAGGGATTAGTATATTAATCCCACGGTCTCCATTACTGGTTTGTAAGTGATGCAACAAGCTTGCGTGTTAGCTCTGAGTGCCTCCCTCCACAACGGATGAGTTTGTTTGCGGATCACTAGATCAAACTTCCTTAATGAATGGTTATAGGAAGTTATTTAGGATGTGTGTGATCTTCTCCAACTGAAGGGGCACAATTCTATTTAATGGACTTAGTATCAAGTAATGGTATACACTTAAACACATTTAATAGTATCCTCCCCAACGGAGTCACTACTATCACTTGTGTGACCAAAGGGAAACCAACTATTGATTTGTCATAAAACTAGATTGGCAAGATAATAAAATTAATAAACTCCTCTTACAAATGTTTAAATTTGTATACGTCCACACTAACGTGGCATACAAGATTCATGGTGTTTGAGGCAATTTTATTTGTCAAAAAGTTATATAGACAAGATAGTCAATGGGTAAAACCCTCCTCTTACAAATGTTGATTTTGTATACGTCCACACTAACGTGGCATGCAAAACTCACGGTGTTTTGAGGTGTTGGTAAATTTAAATAGTATTGTTTGAGGAATCAATATTATTTTAAATTTAGAGTCTTGACCAAATATTTGATCAAAGACATATCAACTATTAATTTTATTTGTCATAGGTTGACAAGATAATAAAATTAATGGATAAAATCTTTTTTTAGAATTTGTATACGTCCACACTAACGTGGCATACAAAATTCACGGGGATTTTAAAATGTTGGTCTTGACCAAATATTTTTGTGATCCTTAGGATTTAAAATGTTTGTCAATCCCCTAGTTGTTATACTATAGAATAGACTTAGTAGTCCCAATTATAATAATTGGAAATAGGACTTGGACATTTAAGGTAGACTGTCTTCTTAGAACTAAGAACAATATAGGTGTATTTTATTCATTAGTTGTAACATGTTTAGTGGAGTTATCTACCAGTACCTGGCGTGTAGATACTGGAACCATTGATCATGTCTGTAATTTATTGCAGGCTTCCAGGAAACCTGACAACTATATGAAAAGGAAAACACCGCCTACATGGGCACTACTACAAAAGTAGTAGCTGTTGTAGTGGGAGATATTTATCCTTTGATAGGAATAAAATATGGATTTTCAGAAATTGTCTTTACGTACTAAGTTTAGAAAGAACCTGATTTCAGTTTCTAAACTATTAAAGAATAGATTTACTTGATACATCGCAAGTCTTAGTGCTTTGATTAGTTCAAAGAGTACAAGGCTGATACGGAGAAATGTCAAAGTAAAAATATCGAGACACTACGGTGAGATCGTAGTAGCAAATACCTCTGGAGAGAATTTAGGAGTCACTTATCAGAAGTAGGGATTCAATCCCAACTAACTATACTTGGTACATCCCAACAGAATGGTGTAGTAGAAAGAAGGTATAAGGCTCTTATGGAATAATTAGAATGATGATAAGTTATTTAGAAAATTACCAAATTCGTTTTAAGGATATACACGGAAAACGGAAGTGAACATAGTACCTTCTAAGTCAGAACTCTCTACTCCCACAGAATTACAGAATGGGCGTAAGCCTAGTCTGAAGCATATTCGGATTTGGGTGGTCTAGCACGTGAGAGACACTGAAAAGTTGGACATGAGTTCACTTGTTTGTGAGTTATCCTAGAAAAACGAAAAGAGGTTTGTAGTCCTTAAAATCGGAAGGTCATTGTTGGCACCAATGTCCGATTTTAGAAAAGGACTATACTATGAACCATAAGCCTATAAGTAAATTTGTTTTTAAGAAAATAATAAAGGATATGTCTAATCTAGTACCAACTGTACAAGATGAAATATTACAATAAACTACAACACGTATCACAATTGATACACAAACAGTGCCTCATCGTAGTGGGAGGGTTGTGAGGCAACTTGAGAGATTCATGTTTTTGGGAGAATCTTCGGACTTGATCCCGAGTAAATATGAACCTGATCCCCAGACATATGACGAAGCACTCCAAGATAAAGATGCAGTATCTTTGCAAAAAGCAATAAATACAGAATTAGAATATATGTATTCTAATAAAGTCTGGGAGCTTGTAGAATCACCAAATGGTGTAAAAGCCATTAAGTGAAAATAAGTCTACAATAGGAAAAGAGGGATAGACAGGAAGGTAGAAACTTTTAAAGCAAAGCTTGTTGGAAAAAGAAAACTTTTTACCGGTAGCCATGCTTAAGTCTATCAGGATTCTCTTATCTATTATGAGATTTGGCAAGTGGATGACAAGACAGCTTTCCTTTATGGAAATCTTGAAGAATGCATCCATATAAAGCAACCAGAGAGGTTCACTGCAAAGGGCAAAGAGCATCTAGTATGTAAGCTCAATCAGTCTATGGACTGAAGTAAAGCTTCAAGGTCTTGGAACATTCGATTTAATAAAGTAATCCGGACCTATGGATTTATTTAATAATCGAATGAGTCTTGTGTATACAAGAAGTGTGATGGAAACGTGGTGGTATTTCTTGTACTATACGTAGGTAACATTTTTGGTAGTTGGAAACAATATTAAAGTGTTGTCAGAAGTAAGGGTATGGTTGTCCAAACAATTTGATATGAAGAACTTAGGAGAATTTGTACACATTCTTGGGATCAAAGACATAAGTGATCGCAAGAAAAGAATGTTGTGCTTATCCCGAGCTTCATACAATCCTTGCTCGTTTAGCATGCAGAACTCCAAGAAAGGTTTCTTACCTTTTAGGCATGGAGTAGCTTTATCTAAAGAGATGTCTTCGAAGACATCAAAGGAGATAAAGGACGTGAAGGCAGTTCATTATGCTTAGGCTGTGGGAAGCCAATGTATGCAATGCTGTGTACGAGACTGGATATCTGTTTTGCCGTGGGCATGGTTAGTAGACATCAAAGTAACCATGGACAAGGACATTGGTCTGTGGTAAAGCATATATTGAAGTACCTTAGAGGCATTAGAGATTATATGCTAGCTTACAAGGCAGATAATTTGGTTCCTGTAGGTTGCACGAATTTTGACCTCCAATCAGATAGGGTTAATAGTAAGTCGACCTCGGGGTTTTGTGTTTACTTTAGGAGGTAAAGTCATAACTATGGAAGAATGATAAGCAAAAGTGCTTTTTCAGACTAGCTCAACCATAGAAGCTAAGTAAGTGGCAGCCTCTGAGGCAGTCATAGAAGCTAAATGACTCAGTAACCTCAAGATGGACTTAGATATGATTTCTGGTTTGTCCAAAGATTATTACAATTTATTGTAATAATGGTGGTGCAGTAGCAAACTCGAAGAAACCATGAGTCTATAAGGCAAGTAAACACAAAAGAGTGCAAGTACCACCCAATATGAGAAATCGTATAAACGAGGAGAAGTTGTTGCCGCCTAGATTACATCAAATGATGACTTATAGATCCTTTCACTAAGGTCCTTAAGGCAAGAGCTTTTGATGGGCATGTTGAATGGATGGGAATCAGATGTATGACAGCATTTATTGCAGCATAGTCTTTTAGTATAAATGGGAGATTGTTGGAGTGTATACTAAAAGTCTAGCTTTTGTATAAACATTTATAAGAATCACATTGGTCAAGTGTCTACATTTATATATACCAAATGTAGATGTTCAATTAATTTATATTGTAGATAACATAGTGTGTGGTGTCACACATAGAAGATCGTGTTATCGGTTCTTAATAAATTAAAAATAGTAGCGCACGACCAAGATGGAAAGGAACAAACCATTGGAAGGTCGTAGTGTAATTAGGTATTAGTTTATCTTAACTATATAATTACACTAGTACACTTAGAGTGTATTGAGCAGGACCATTTAGAGGTCGTTTCTTTTATACTGACTTTATAAAGGAACAAAAACCTCAGTTATTATGGAAGTGTGTGCTCTTAATCCTAATATAATAACAAGCATGTAACACCCCACCCTCCTCACTACTAGTCTGCGAGGGCGAGCGCTACTGGACTACTAACTTTACTTAACTAACATTGCACACATGTTGATAATAATTCCAAAAACTCTCGGAGAACTCAAAACATATAATTAACTAGCAGCGGAAGACTAAATGACTCATCTAATACATTCTACTCAACTCTTTGTTAATAAATTCTTATGCTAAATCCCAAGGCTTCTATAGTCCAGGCATCACACATTCATCCGCACCTCCTTGTCGTCTTCCTTTGCTATAACTTTTTCTTTCCTTTATCTGCAGTAAGAGGAAAATGCATCTATAAGCAAAATTGCTTAGTAAGCGCTATCTAACTCACAAAACTCGAATATGAATGTGAATATACTGAAATCTAAAAGCTGAATGCTCAAAAGGAAAACTACTCATGCTCATCTACAAGCAAAAGAAACATACTGAAATGCTAAACGTGTATAACAAATCTATACAATCATGCTAGCATAATCTTGCTGAATTTTAAACACTTTCTGAATCTTATTTCACTTGTTTAAAAACTTATACTTTAATACTTCAAAATAATAATCAACTTTCTTCTTGGGTCCAGGCGTAGTACCATCTTATGCGTGTTCCCTAATAGGTTAGGGTAGCGAGCCACCAATCCTAAAAGTGCAGACCTCGGTCTACCAGGGCCAAGACCTCGGAATTGGATACCTGGATTTGTTTAACGACAACCTCGGAAGTCGGGTACTAGCCTCTTAAATAAAGTAAAATACTTGTTATCTTTTATTACTTCTAATATATAATGCCTCGACATTTTCTTTAAGCACCTTGAGTGCCAAAATCCCTAAAGTCTTGACTTTGGGATCTACTTAAGGCCATGGCCTTTCTCTTTCTTTTCTTTATCTTTCTTACACTTGTTAATACTTCTAATAAAAGAATGATTCTTTAAAAACTGAAATGTTTAAACAAATTCTTACTTTGAAATGCATAAACAAAAATCTGCATACTATGCTAATCAAAATTCTGCATACTATACTAATCAAGATTCTACATTCTATGCTACACTATTTCTGCATACTATGCAGACATAAATTCTGCACTATAATACTTAACCAAATTGCACTATAATCTTTTTCTTTAAAAACTGCACTATAAGTTCCACCAAAAATTTGCACTACAAGTTCCACAAAAAATCTGCACTATAAATTCCACCAAAAATCTGCACTACAAGTTCCACCAAAAATCTGCACTATAAACTTTAAAGAAGTCTGTACCATAAGCTCTTAAGAAATCTGCACTACAAGCTCTAAAGAAATCTGCTCTAAAGAAATCTGTATTTTAAGCTCTAAGAAATCTGCACTACAAGCTCTAAAGAAATCTGCTCTAAAGAAATCTGCATTTTAAGCTCTAAGAAATCTGCACTATGAGCCTACATAAAGATCTGCACTATAAGCTTAATTAAAAATATGCACTATAGGCTTAATTAAAAATCTGCACTACAAGCTTAATTAAAATCTGCACTATAAGCCTACATAAAAATCTGCACTATAAGCTTAATTAAAATCTGCACTATAGGCTTAATTAAAAATCTGCACTACCTGCACTATAGGCTTAATTAAAAATCTGCACTATAAACTTAATTAAAATCTGCACTATAAGCCTACATAAAAATCTTCACTATAAGCTTAATTAAAATCTGTACTATAGGCTTAATTAAAAATCTGCACTATAAGCGCTTCTTATGCTTCGAATTCAAGAAGAACAAAGGTCCGAAACTACTCCTATTGCAGGTGAGAAGCACTTACCTTGCTTCTTGGACTCACAACCGAACAAAAAGGGCTTCTAGGACCTTGGCCGGCCGCCGGAGATGATGCCCTAACTCCCTTTCGTTTTCTGCCCGAGCTCCGTGTAACGACCCGCCTCCTACTGACTAGGCTGCGAGGCCGATCGTTACGTAATGCTGTGCTAAATTACTATTGCGGAAAATCTGGATTTATTAAAATTTTGCTAAACTATTATCTTTGAAATCTGATCTTAATATTCTTGGTGTACCTAGGAGTTGTACACATACTAGGGGAGGTGTTTACAACTGATAATAAACTTCGGATCGATCCACAGACCGATCTACTGATACTGGCACGGTAGGAAACTCCGGATCGTTCAACCGACCGATCCATAAACTACGCTGCAATCCTGTACGCTGCTGGATCGGTCGGATCGGTCAATGAGACCGATCAGTGGCTTACTGATCGATCTACTGACCGATCAGTGAGCCATTTTTTTTTTCGCGACCCAGCTCTTGATCGATCCACGGATCGATCAGGGAACGAACAGAAAGCTTCTGTTGGCAGAAACCAGGTCCCTGATCGGTCTACCGACCGATCAGAGACTCCCTGATCGGTCTACCGACCAATCAGAGACTCCCTGATCGGTCTGCTGACCGATCAGGGGTTTCTGATTTCATATCAGACCCCTGATATCAGCACTGATGCGTGCCATGGTCATTACACAACACTATAAAAGCTAAGAGAAACATTCTACTAGGTAATGGCTAACATACTAAACATGATTAAGGCATAGAATACTAATTCATGGCATGTAAACATATGGAAACCAAAACTAACAAGGTTTTAAACTGTTCTCTTGCTAACTAACAGAACATAAGATAACGCTTGCTATGAGTACTAATGCATACTGAACACATTCTAATGCATAATAAAATAAAACTAGATCCCTAGGATCTTTATTCCAGTTCCTTCCACACACATCTTGATCTGCATTGACCTCCAGCCTCCACTGCTAGTCCATTTTCCTTTTACCTGTATCTGCAGTATAAGGAAAATAGTATCTGTAAGCTAAAAAGCTTAGTAAGAAACCAACTACCTCACTAAAACATGCAACGATGCAAACATGCTTTTAAAGAATGCTATTTGAAAACATGTACTGGTATGGCATACTATGGTTGCAAGCATAACCTGAAATAACTGAACATGCAGACTGAACATGGCATGGCAACTAATCATATGAATCAATAAAGATCACTGAACTGAACATATAATAAGCTAAACTGATACTGAATTCCAACTCAACTAACATAACTAATTTAAGCTTTGAAAACTAATTCATAATAAGTGAAAATACATAATCATGCTATTTGGGCCCAGCAACTGTACTTGCTGTGCGCGCATCCCTAACTAGACCCGAGTTTGCAAGTCCCGAATTTATTAGGGTTAACTAGGTTGTCTAAACCTAGGGACGACTGTGGGAGTCCAACCCAATGGATATCTGATCCAGTACAGTGCCACTGAAAATAAAATACTGAATATAGCTAACTATTTTAACTTGTTGTTTCTAGGTTATCTGAACCTAGAGGCGACTGTGGGAGCCCACCCATTGGACCGTGGTCCCATATAAGCTAAAATAACTAATTTACTGATTTAAATGCTTCTAACGCATTTAACTGAGCTATTAAAATGCCTAATTTTGCATTTTAACTTAACTAGCTATTTTATCGAACACCTAGTGTGCCCCAACTCTCCTCTCTATTAGGGAGACCACTTCTAGGCACCCGACAACGTCTAGAAACCCCCACTGAAGAGGGATTACATGTCAGGCCCATCTAGAAGTGCTCACTAAATCCCTAAACCTGCGAGGAGGGTCAATTTCACGCTATGCGTCGATAAAAATCTGCATATAGTTAAACTAATGCGTAGAAAACCAAACGGAGCTACTTATACTGCAGGTGAGGGGTTTCTTACCTCGTACGCTAATTTCCTTACAATTCTATTCGCTAGAATTCCGGTGGAGAGGACTTCTCGACGATCTTCTCGCGTCTAAGCGTTCCCCTCGCGAAGGAGAGCGTCCTCGTGCCGGAGTTATCACCGGAAGATGTCCTTGGGGCCCTAGGGAGAGAACCCTAGGGTGTTCTTGTGGTTGGCGCCGAGAGAAGGAGAGGGGCGGCGTGTAAGGTGAGGTCTCGGTGGAGAATTCCCGAACCAAAGAAAAATAAACCAAACCCACTCAAGTTTTCTATTTATATTAAGTGGGTATTTCGGCCCAACTCTAATATAAATATTATTGATTCCCTTTCGTTTCAGCACGGCCCTGCTGGGTTCAACTGGTTACTAGCATTATCCCTAAGCCATAGGTCTCGGGTTCAATCCCCGCTTAGGCTATTTTGTTTTTTAAATTATTTTTGCTACTTCCGTTACTCTAAAAATTCTGGAAAAATATCTAAAAATTCCAGAATAATTATACTATATTTCTAAAATAGTTTTGAGAATTTTCGGGCGTTACAATCCCCCATACCTTATAAAAAGTTTGTCCTCGAACTTAGAACAATTCTGGGTACTTCTGTCTCATGCTGGCTTCTGTCTCCCAAGTTGCCTCTTCTGCTGTGTGACTGTGCCAAATAACTTTGACTAATGATACTTCTTTGTTCCGTAATTTCTTAACTGCTCGGTCTATTATCTGAATAGGCCGACTGTCATCCGAGGTCTTAGCGGATCTGACTGACGGGGCTCAATCACTGGGTGGCATCCGTGGTATGCTTCTTGATAGAGACATGAAATACGTTGTGGACGGTGACATTTCCTGGGTAGCTCTAGCTCATATGCTACCTTGCCCACTCTTCTCACTGATAAGGTATGGTCCCACATATCCGGGATTAAGCTTGCCCTTCTTCCCAAAACGCATCACTCCCTTCATGGAGCTACTCGAGAACCCTGTATCCCCGATCAAACTCTAAGGGTCTACGCTGTATCAAGGCATAGCTTTTAAGGCCTCGACAGTGCTCTATCCTCCGCGGATCTCAGATGTATGCTGCTATGGTATCCGCTACTAGATCATCAAGTTCTAGTTCTTTCTGCTCACCACTCTCATACCAGATTGGAGATCTACACCTCCGCCCATACTGAGCCTCGTAAGGTGCCATGCCGATAGTGGCATGATAGCTATTGTTGTATGCAAATTCGCTAAGCTCGATATTTACACCAACTTCCTTTGAAGTCTAGGGCGCGGAGCATATCTTCGAGTACTTGATTTACTCGCTCTGTCCGACCATCTGAGGATGGAATCTATGTCTGAACTTTAACTTAGTGCCCAACGTGACTGTACACACTCCCAAGTGTGATGTGAATCTGCTGTCCCGAAATGATGGTTCGTGGGACTCCATGTAGTCCGACGATCTCCTGGAGATACAACTGAGCTAGCTTCTCCATGGAGTAGGATATCTTGATAGCTAAGAAGTTGGCTGATTTAGTCAACCCGTCGACTATTACCCAGACGGCGTCAAAACCATTCGTGGTTCGGGGTCCACTATGAAATCCATAGAGATATCCTCCCACTTCCATTCTGGAATCTGTAGGCTGCAGAACTCCTCACGATCGATGTTACGCCTTGACCCTCGATAGGTGAGGCAGATGCTAACATATCTGGCGATGTCTCGCTTCATCCGGGCCCCAAAAATGGTTCTTCATGTCTTGATACATTTGGTGGAACTGGATGCATAGGAAGTCTTGTGAGCCTCATCTAAAATCGTCTCCGTAGCTCCTCCCGATCTGGAACACAGTGTCACCAAAATACAACACCCGCTATCGGACACTCAATTCTCTACTTTCGATTACGCTAGCCTTGCTTGATTTTTCGAATTTGTGGTCCCGCTCCCGAGTGGTCAACATCACCAAGCAAGGTAGACTCTAAGGTCATAGTAGAGAGCTGCCCAACTATGAGTTCGAGACCGAAATCTGTGATCTTTTTCTGTAGGGGCGGTGACATGGCTGTAAGAGATAATAAGGTAGCACTGGATTTTCTGCTAAGTGCGTCGGCCACCTTATTGGCTTTCCCTGGATGGTAGAGGATATATATTTCATAGTCTTTGACCAGCTCAAGCCATCTGCGCTGTCACATGTTCAGATCCTTCTGAGTGAAGAAGTACTTCAGACTTTGATGATATGTATACACTCTGCACTGAGCTCCATATAAGTAATGTCTCCAAATTTTTAAAGCGAACACTACTGCTGCAAGCTCAAGGTCATGAGTAGGGTAATTCTTCTCATAATCCTTGAGTTGTCTGGAGGCATAGGCGATCACCTTGCCATTTTGCATCAGTATTGCTCCTAGTCCCAACTTAGAGGCATCACTATAGATGTCAAAGCTGCTAGTGTTGTCTGGTAGAGCCAAAATGGGAGCACTGGTCAATCTCCTTTTTAGCTCGCTGAAGCTGTTCTCACAGTCCTCTGTCCACTGAAATTTCCTGCTCTTCCTGGTAAGAGCTGTCAGTGGGGAGGCTATCCTGGAGAAGTCATCTACAAACTTTCTGTAATATCCTGCTAATCCTAGAAAGCTCCTTATTTCGCTGGCGTTCTTAGGTCTCTTCCAGTTACTTACTGCTTCTATCTTGCTGGGATCTACCATAATATCATCCTTTGAGATGATGTGACCCAGGAAGGACACCTGATCTAGCCAAAATTCACATTTCGTGAACTTGGCGTATAAATGGTACTGTCAAGAGGTCCGAATACTAGTTTCGTGTGCTCCGAGTGTTCTTCCGAGTTCTGAGTAGATAAGGATGTCATCGATAAACACAATAACAAACTTATCTAAATACTCCATGACTCTTCATGAGATCCATGAATGTAGTTGGAGCATTGTCACGCCAAAGGGCATGACTACGAACTCGTAGTGTCCGTATCCGGTTCTGAATGCTGTCTTGGGTATATCCCTTCTTTAACCTTCACCGATGATCCCGATCTGAGATCTATCTTAGAGAACACCTGCTCTTTCTCCGGCCAATGGTCATCGATTACGGAAGGGATACCTGCTTGATCTTGACTTGGTTCGATCTATAGTCTATGCGAACAGCATGCTTCCATCCTTCTTCTTCATGAACAATACGGCGCTCCCCATGGTGAGTGACTAGGGCATAAAGCCTTGTCAAGTAGCTCCTGTAATTGCTCATGAAGTTCCTTCAGTTCTGGAGCCATGCGGTGGTGCTTTGGAAATAGGGTTGGTACCGGAATGAGCTCTATTTCAAATTCAATCTCCCTGTCTGGTGCTAGTAACTCTCCAGGGAAGGCTGCTGGTAGTCACATACGACTCGGACCTCTGCTAGTGGGTCCTTATCCCGAGTACTTGACTACGTGTGCTAAAATCCCGTACACCACCGAATCCATTAATCTGTGCCTTCATAGCTGAGAGAAACCTCTTGGCCTTTCTCTTGGGTTCTCCGAGAATTGCACTCCTGCTTCGGGTTGGAATACGACTTTCTATTTACGACACTCTATAGAAGCACCGTATCGATCGTAAAGTCCATTCCAAAGATAACATCATAGTCGGTCATCTCTAGCACTATCGGATCACAAAAGAGCTCTCTGCCTGCTATAATGACCAGCACTGCTTTCAGCCAGTGCGTGGATGCCATGATCTCTCCGAAGGTAGTCAAAAACTGACCACCGAGTACCTCCGAGGGTATTTCTAATTTTCGGAGAACATCCTGGCTATATATGAATGGGTTGCCCAAGTATCAAATAACAGTAGCACTATACCGTAAAATGCTAATTTGACTGTGACAACTGCCGAGGCATTAGCTACGTCCTCTCTCGTGAGTGAGTAGATCCTCGCATTCGCCATAGCTGGAGGGGCTTCTACCCTGGCTGATAAGTGGACCTTCTAGAGCGGCCCGCATCTGATCTGGCCTGTATACTGAATCTGCTGTGGCTGAGGAGACCGGTCTTGTTCGGGCACTGCTTGGCCATGTGCCCTTCTTGTCCACATTCAAAGCATCCTCGGGTGCCCTTGCGACAAATCCAGGGTGGAATTTCCCACAGTAGCACACTTTGGATAACTGGGTCGCTTGCTAGATGGTCCTCCTTTGGGTCACTCCACGATTTGCGCTTCTTTGTTGGAGTTCCTTCCAGCTAGAGCGTGGCCTTCTGCTTTTGAGTGTGAGGTTTCCTTGGCCTTTGGACTCGAGGAGACTTGCTGCTTTATGCTTTGTTACGTAATGCTCGTGGTCAGGGCCTGCTCACTAACTCCTCTGTGGTTTGTGGCCTATGTATGCCACCAGCCACGTTCACTGCTATCTCTGGCCTCAGCATCTTGAGCATCAACCGGATTCGTTCCTTCTCTGTGCTGACTAGCTCTGGGCATAGACGAGCCAACCTGTTGAATTTCTTCACGGCTTCCTCAACTGAAAGGTTGCCCTGACGAAACTCAGTGAACTCGTCGTAGTGGCGGTTTGTAACCCGCATGTGAAAGAACTCCTCAAAGAATTCTTTCTCGAAGTCTGCCCATGTCATCTGGGCGCTTCGCTCTGATTCTCTCCCACCACATACGTGCATCTCCTGTCAGACAGAAGGAGGCGCACTTCACCTTCTCATGTTCTGGCCAGTCCAGAAGCTCCATCGTACTCTCCAGTGTTTTGAACCATGCCTGAGCATCCCATGGTTCACTGGTGCCTGAGAAGTTCTCGGGCTTGACTCTCTGCCACTGGATCAAATAGGCTTCTCTCTTTGCCTCTACTGCTGCTGGGGCTACTGGTGCCGTAGGCTGGACTGGTGGAACCTCTAAGACCACTGGAGTCGTCAGATTTGGTTCCGGGGTGACTGTGGGGGTATTCTGCTGATTAGCCCTGAGGGTGGCTATCTCCTGTTGCTGTTCAGCTAGCTGCTGCTGTAACTGAGCCACTAACGCTGTAAGGTCTGGGGGAGGCACTGAACTGCCTGCCTCATGCTGGGGCTCAGTAGCTGGTGTCCTTCTAGCTGGGCGTCCTCGTGCCATTTCTAAAGACATGGAGGACAGGACATGCATAACTAATACAATTATAATTGTATAACTATTGCTATCATGTTATATACTATCACATACTAACATGCATCAGATATCTATAAACATGAGCTATAACAAGAAAGCAAGATACATAAATAAAGTAGAGGTATTCTTACTTGGAAGCTGCAGGTTCAATGCTGATGTGTGTGTCGGAAGTATGGAACACTGCTCTGATACCACTCTGTAACGACCCGCCTCCTACTGACTAGGCTGCGAGGCCGATCATTACGTAATGCTGTGCTAAATTACTATTGCGAAAAATCTGGATTTATTAAAATTTTGCTAAACTATTATCTTTAAAATCTGATCTTAATATTCTAGGTGTACCTAGGAGTTGTACACATGCTAGGGGAGGTGTTTACAACTGATAATAAACTTCGGATCAATCCACAGACCGATCTACTGATACTGGCACGGTAGGAAACTCCGGATCGTTCAACCGACCGATCCATAAACTACGCTGCAATCCTGTACGCTGCTGGATCGGTTTGCCGACCGATCCAGCGGGTCCCTGATCGGTCAATGAGACCGATCAGTGGCTTACTGATCGGTCTGCTGACCGATCAGTGAGCTATTTTTTTTTTCGCGACCCAGCTCCTGATCGATCCACGGATCGATCAGGGAACGAACAGAAAGCTTCTGTTCGTAGAAACCAGGTCCTTGATCGGTCTACCGACCGATCAGAGACTCCCTGATCGGTCTACTGACCGATCAGGGGTTTCTGATTTCGTATCAGGCCCCTGATATCAGCACTGATGCATGCCAAGGTCATTACACAACACTATAAAAGCTAAGAGAAACATTCTACTAGGTAATGACTAACATACTAAACATGATTAAGGCATAGAATACTAATTCATGGCATGTAAACATATGGAAACCAAAACTAACAAGGTTTTAAACTATTCTCTTGCTAACTAACAGAACATAAGATAACGCTTGCTATGAGTACTAATGCATACTGAACACGTTCTAATGCATAATAAAATAAAACTAGATCCCTAGGATCTTTATTCCAGTTCCTTCCACACACATCTTGATCTGCATTGACCTCCAACCTCCACTGCTAGTCCATTTTCCTTTTACCTGTATCTGCAGTATAAGGAAAATAGTATCTGTAAGCTAAAAAGCTTAGTAAGAAACCAACTATCTCACTAAAACATGCAACGATGCAAACATGCTTTTAAAGAATGCTATTTGAAAACATGTACTGGTATGACATACTATGGTTGCAAGCATAACCTGAAATAACTGAACAAGCATACTGAACATGGCATGGCAACTAATCATATGAATCAATAAAGATCACTGAACTGAACATATAATAAGCTAAACTGTAGCTAAACTGATACTGAATTCCAACTCAACTAACATAACTAATTTAAGCTTTGAAAACTAATTCATAATAAGTGAAAATACATAATCATGCTGTTTGAGCCCGGCAACTGTACTTGCTATGCGCGCATCCCTAACTAGACCCGAGTTTGCAAGTCCCGAATTTATTAGGGTTAACTAGGTTGTCTAAACCTAGAGACGACTGTGGGAGTCCAACCCAATGGATATCTGATCCAGTACAGTGCCACTGAAAATAAAATACTGAATATAGCTAACTATTTTAACTTGCTGTTTCTAGGTTATCTGAACCTAGAGGCGACTGTGGGAGCCCACCTATTGGACCGTTGTCCCATATAAGCTAAAATAATTGATTTACTGATTTAAATGCTTCTAACGCATTTAACTGAGCTATTAAAATGCCTAATTTTGCATTTTAACTTAACTAGCTATTTTATCGAACACCTAGTGTGCCCCAACTCTCCTCTCTATTAGGGAGACCACTTCTAGGCACCCGACAACGTCTAGAAACCCCCACTGAAGAGGGATTACGTGTCCGGCCCATCTAGAAGTGCTCACTAAATCCCTAAACCTGCGAGGAGGGTCAATTTCACGCTATGCGTCGATAAAAATCTGCATATAGTTAAACTAATGCGTAGAAAACCAAACGGAGCTACTTATACTGCAGGTGAGGGGTTTCTTACCTCGTACGCTAATTTCCTTACAATTCTATTCGCTAGAATTCCGGTGGAGACGATCTTCTCGCGTCTAAGCATTCCCCTCGCGAAGGAGAGCGTCCTCGTGTCGGAGTTATCACCTGAAGATGTCCTTGGGGCCCTAGGTAGAGAACCCTAGGGTGTTCTTGTGGTTGGCACCGAGAGAAGGAGAAGAGACGGAGAGGGGCGGCGTGTAAGGTGAGGTCTCGGTGGAGAATTCCCGAACCAAAGAAAAATAAACCAAACCCACTCAAGTTTTCTATTTATATTAAGTGGGTATTTCGGCCCAACTCTAATATAAATATTATTGATTCCCTTTTCTTTCAGCACGGCCCTGCTGGGTTCAACTGGTTACTAGCATTATCCCTAAGCCATAGGTCTCGGGTTCAATCCCCGCTTAGGCTATTTTGCTTTTCTAATTATTTTTGCTACTTCCGCTACTCTAAAAATTCCGGAAAAATATCTAAAAATTCCAGAATAATTATACTATATTTCTAAAATAGTTTTGAGAATTTTCGAGCATTACACTCCGCCATCATACGCAGAAGAGAAGGAGAGAATGGTTTAAGTCACGGGAAAACAGAGCATCAACTTATCCCTTTTTATAACTTAATATTTCTGTTAACTCCTTAAATAAATTCGCTATCTTTTCTAAACAGACAAATCCAACATCAACTTATCCCTTTTATAATCCAATATTCTGTTAATTATCTTAAATAAATTCGCTACTTTTTCTAAACAAACAAATCCAACATCAACTTATCCCTTTTATAATATTCTGTTAACTATCTTAAATAAATTCGCTACCTTTTCTAAACAAACAAATCCAAGATCAACTTATCCCTTTTATAATCTAATATTCTGTTAACTATCTTAAATAAATTCGCTACCTTTTCTAAATAAAAAAATCCTTTTGCACACCTGGTCACCCGGGTTTTGACAGAGTCAAAGGTCATGGGTTCAATTCTCGGCTTGGACATTTTTTTGTCGAAACTTCCTTCATTTTGTAAAAATACCAAACGACCTCCAAAAATTACATAAAAATACTCTAAAAATTTCTAAAAATCCCTAGAATATTTCTATAGCATTTTAAAATATTTTTAAATTACTTTTAGGACTCGAATTGAGGAAATTTGGGGCGTTACAATTCTCCCTGCCTTATAAAAAGTTCATCCTCGAACTTAGAATAATTCTGGATATCTCTGTCTCATACTGTCCTCACGCTCCTAAGTAACTTCCTCGTGCTTCTGGTTCTAAATGACTTTCACTAATGGTACTCTTTGTTCCTTAGTCTCTTAACTTCTCGGTCTTCTATTATTCATATCGCATCGTACCCATTAGGGGTCCTTGGAAGGCTTAATATCTTCTCTATCCTTTCTAAACATACTTATGTATATGAATATAAGAGAGACAAAACTTCTATCTTACTAAAGTGTATTTAAGCAATTACTCCATACTGCAAATAATAAAGAAAGCATAAAAGGAAAACTTAAATACTTTCTTACTTGAAGATGGCAAGGTTGGTGCTGATGTGTGATGCTGGAGAATAG
The DNA here is from genome assembly GCF_018446385.1 of Zingiber officinale. Lineage (NCBI taxonomy): Eukaryota > Viridiplantae > Streptophyta > Magnoliopsida > Zingiberales > Zingiberaceae > Zingiber > Zingiber officinale. The sequence goes on along the minus strand of NC_056005.1, from coordinate 37,911,131 downwards.
GAACTGCTCTGATACCAACTTTAACACCCCACCCTCCTCACTACAAGTCTGCGAGGGCTCATTGCACACATGTTGATAGTAATTCCTAAAACTCTCGGAGAACTCAAAACATATAATTAACTAGTAGCGGAAGACTAAATGACTCATCTAATACATTCTACTCAACTCTTTGTTAATAAATTCTTATGCTAAATCCCAAGGCTTCTATAGTCCAGGCATCACACATCCATCCACACCTCCTTGTCGCCTTCCTTTGCTATAACTTTTTCTTTCATTTATCTGCAGTAAGAGGAAAATGCATCTATAAGCAAAATTGCTTAGTAAGCGCTATCTAACTCACAAAACTCGAATATGAATGTGAATATACTGAAATCTAAAAGCTGAATGCTCAAAAGGAAAACTACTCGTGCTCATCTATAAGTAAAAGAAACATACTGAAATGCTAAACGTGTATAACAAATCTATACAATCATGCTAGCATAATCTTGCTGAATTTTAAACACTTTCTGAATCTTATTTCACTTGTTTAAAAACTTATATTTTATACTTCAAAATAATAATCAACTTTCTTCTTGAGCCCAGGCGTAGTACCATCTTATGCGTGTTCCCTAATAGGTTGGGGTAGCGAGCCACCAATCCTAAAAGAGCAGACCTCGGTCTACCAGGGCCAAGACCTCGGAATTGGACACCTGGATTTGTTTAACGACAACCTCAGAAGTCGGGTACTAGCCTCTTAGATAAAGTAAAATACTTGTTATCTTTTATTACTTCTAATATATAATGCCTCGACATTTTCTTTAAGTACCTTGAGTGCCAAAATCCCTAAAGTATTGACTGTGGGATCTACTTAAGGCCTTGGCCTTTCTCTTTCTTTTCTTTATCTTTCTTACACTTGTTAATACTTCTAATAAAAGAATGATTCTTTAAAAACTGAAATGTTTAAACAAATTCTAACTTTGAAATGCATAAACAAAAATCTGCATACTATGCTAATCAAAATTCTGCATACTATACTAATCAAGATTCTGCATTCTATGCTACACTATTTCTGCATACTATGCAAACATAAATTCTGCACTATAATACTTAACCAAATTGCACTATAATCTTTTTCTTTAAAAACTGCACTATAAGTTCCACCAAAAATCTGCACTACAAGTTCCACAAAAAATCTGCACTATAAATTCCACCAAAAATCTGCACTACAAGTTCCACAAAAAATCTGCACTATAAACTTTAAAGAAGTCTGTACCATAAACTCTTAAGAAATCTGCACTACAAGCTCTAAAGAAATCTGCTTTAAAGAAATCTGTATTTTAAGCTCTAAGAAATCTGCACTACAAGCTCTAAAGAAATCCGCTCTAAAGAAATTTGCATTTTAAGCTCTAAGAAATCTGCACTATGAGCCTACATAAAGATCTGCACTATAAGCTTAATTAAAAATCTGCACTATAGGCTTAATTAAAAATCTGCACTACAAGCTTAATTAAAATCTGCACTATAAGCCTACATAAAAATCTGCACTATAAGCTTAATTAAAATCTGCACTATAGGCTTAATTAAAAATCTGCACTATAAGCTTAATTAAAATCTGTACTATAGGCTTAATTAAAAATCTGCACTATAAGCTTAATTAAAATCTGCACAATAAGCCTACATAAAAATCTGTACTATCGGCTTAATTAAAAATCTACACTATAAGCGCTTCTTATGCTTCGAATTCAAGAAGAACAAAGGTCCGAAACTACTCCTACTGCGGGTGAGAAGCACTTACCTTGCTTCTTGGACTCACAACCGAACAAAAAGGGCTTCTAGGACCTTGGCCGGCCGCCGGAGATGATGCCCTAACTCCCTTTCGTTTTCTGCCCGAGCTCCGCCATCGTACGCAGAAGAGAAGGAGAGAATGGTTTAAGTCACGGGAAAACAGAGCATCAACTTATCCCTTTTTATAACTTAATATTTCTGTTAACTCCTTAAATTAATTCGCTATCTTTTCTAAACAGACAAATCCAACATCAACTTATCCCTTTTATAATCCAATATTCTGTTAATTATCTTAAATAAATTCGCTACTTTTTCTAAACAAACAAATCCAACATCAACTTATCCCTTTTATAATATTCTGTTAACTATCTTAAATAAATTCGCTACCTTTTCTAAACAAACAAATCCAAGATCAACTTATCCCTTTTATAATCTAATATTCTGTTAACTATCTTAAATAAATTCGCTACCTTTTCTAAACAGAAAAATCTGTTTGCACATCTGGTCAGCCGGTTTTTGACCGAGTCAAAGGTCATGGGTTCAATTCTCGGCTTGGACATTTTTTTGTCGAAACTTCCTTCATTTTGTAAAAATACCAAACGACCTCCAAAAATTACATAAAAATACTCTAAAAATTTCTAAAAATCCCTAGAATATTTCTATAGGATTTTTAAATATTTTTAAATTACTTTTAGGACTCGAATTGAGGAAATTTGGGGCATTACAAAGCACATATATTTGATATTTGTTTCTTTAATTTATCAATGAGTGAGATTTAGTTCGATAAATCAATAAACCCGATAAGTTGGGAAATGATATCACTTATAGTGTGTGTTGTTGCTTATAGAAGGAAACTGTGTCCTAGTGACCTAGGTTGAGAATGCCCCCAAGAGGAGCTCATAAGGATTGCCATGTTAAACCCTGCAGGTGGACCTAGTCCGACATGACAATAAAGTTGAGTGGTACTACTCTTGGAGCTAGATATTAATTAAGTGAGTTGTCAGTAACTTACTTAATTACCGGACATTCGTAATCTTAAACATAGGGAGACTAACACACTCATGATAAGAAGGAGCCCATAATGTAATTTGGGATTGGTGCGATAGTGCGGGAATAACTCTCTAGTGGAATGAGTTATTATCGATGAACTTGAGTTGTGTGTTCGGGGCGAACACGGGATACTCAAGCTCATCAGAAGGTCAAAACCAATTTCTCCTCTAGGTCCCTGTCGTAGCCTCATTATAGCCTCAAGTCCATCCAAATGTAAGGCTCTTCTTGGTGTCCAAGAAGTGGGTCGGTCCAATACTTGGTGATCAAGCAAGGGCCGGCCACATCCTCTCCTATAGGGGTCGGCCCTTTGCTTGGTGACCAAGCATGAAGGGGCTGACCACATTAATTCAAAAAGGGAGGGTTGTTTTGAATTTTTAAAATCTTCTCTTTGTAGAAAATTATAAGTCTTAAAAGAGAGATTTTAATTTTTCAAAACTTTCCTTATTTGAATTAGGCCACATGTTTAAATAGAGAGTTTAAAAGATTTTAAAACTTTCCTTTTTTAACCATCCTCATGGTTTAAGAAAAAAAAAGGGGAAAAGAAGTTTTAAAATTTAAATTTTCTATCACCATGTTAAAAAAAGGAAATTTTATAAGAGAAGTTTTAAATCTTAAAACATGGTTTTAATTTTTAGAACTTTCCTTTTTTAACTCTTACTATAGGAAAGAGAGCTTGTAAAATTTTATAAGAGTTTTCTTCTTGTAAAATTTTATAAAAAAATTTATTATTTTTCTTTCCTAAATATGGTGGCTGGCCACCTTGCTTGGTGTCCAAGCAAGGGGCCGGCCAATCCCAATCCTAAACCAATTTGGATTGATCACAACCATTGATTGGTGATTGATTCAATCAAGAGGAAAGAAAAGGAAAAATTAAAAGGGAAAAGGAAAAACTTTTGGATGATTTTATTTTTTGTAAAAAGTTTTTCCTTATTTGCCTTAGGCAAGTAATATAAAAGAAGGGGTGAGGGGGCTTCATGAGACACAACTCTTATTCTTTTGCTTGGGTGATCTCTTGGTGGCCGGCCCTCTCCCTTTCCCTTTGCTCTCTTCTCCTTGGTGGTGGTGGTGGCCGAATTCTAGAGGAAGAGGAAGGACTCTTTTGGGTGGTGTTCATCTTGGAGGATCGTCGCCCACACGACATCCAAGGTGAGGCGAGGAATACGGCAGAAGATCATGAGGTCATTAGCTTACAAAGAGAAGGTATAACTAGTATTTTTCTTCCGCATCATACTAGTTGTTTTTCTTTATATGAATTCTAAATACAAGAGGCAATTAGATCTAGTTTAATCGAATTTATTTTTCGATTTTGTGTTTTCTTCTTTTTCGAATTTGTGATTCGATTGTTTTTTTTAGTTAACCTAGAGTTATTTATGAAAATAAATATTAGCTTTCCTTAAAAGGCTTTGCCTAGGCGGTGGTGGTTGCTCCCATATCCAAGAAGGTCATGTGCCTCGCCATGCAGTCCTGGAAGCCAATTTTGGGAATTAATATTTATGGTATTAATAACCTAGGTAGATTTGAATCAATAGTGTTAAGTTCCGTTTGTGATTCAAATCTAAACCATTAAGAACAGATAAGTTAAATTTGGAATCAATGATGTTAAGTTCCGTCTACGATTGCTAATTTAACTTCTAAAGAACACAATGGGTTATTTAAGGAAAGGTTCGACACTTGTACAAAAATTTTTGTACAGTGGAATCGGTACGTTTTCCTAGGATTAACCAACAAAGGTATGGTCCCACATATTTGGGACTTAATTTGGCCTTCTTCCCAAAACGCATTACTCCCTTCATGGGAGCCACTCGGAGGAATGCTGTATCGCCAACTGAAAACTCTAAGGATCTACGTCGTGTATCAGCATAGCTTTTCTGGCGACTCTGAGGTGTCTCTATCCTCAGGCGGATCTGCTGTATAGCTGTTGTGGTATCTGCTACTAGATCTGTCTGAAGTTCTAGTTCTTTCTGTTCACCACTTTCATACCAGCAGATTGGAGATCTACACCTCTGCCCGTAGAGAGCCTCGTAGGATGTCATACCGATAGTGGCCTGATAGCTATTGTTGTATGCAAATTCTGCTAAACACAGGTATTTACACCAACTTCCCATGAAGTCTAGGGCACACGCTCGGAGCATATCTTCGAGCACCTGATTTACTCGCTCCGTCTGACCATCTGTCTGGGGATGGAAAGTTATGCTAAACTTTAACCTGGTGCCCAATACAGACTGTACACACTCCCAGAAGTGTGACGTGAATCTACTATCTATGTATGATATAATGGTCTGTGGGACTCCATGTAGTCTGACAATATCCTTGAGATATAACTGAGCCAGCTGTTCCATGGAGTAGGATATCCTGATAGATAAGAAGTGGGTTGATTTAGTCAATCTGTCGACTATTACCCAGATGTCATCAAAACCATTCGTGGTTCTGGGTAGTTCCACTATGAAGTCCATGGAAATATCCTCCCACTTCCATTCTGGAATCTGAATAGGCTGCAGAACTCCTCCTGGTCTCTGGTGTTCTGCCTTGACCCTCTGGCAGGTCAGATAGGTACTGACATATATAGCGATGTCTCTTTTCATCCCAGGCCACCAAAAATGTCTCTTTAGGTCTTGGTACATCTTGGTGGAACCAGGATACATCGCATAAGGAGTCCTGTGAGCCTCGTCTAGGATCTTCCTCCGTAATTCCTCCTGATCCGGAACGCATAGTCTGTCACCAAAATACAATACCCCACTATCAGATACTCTAAACTCTCCACTTTCTGATTCTGCTAACCCTTGCTTGATTTTCTGAATTTCAGAGTCCTGATCCTGAGCTGTTTGGATGTCACCAAGCAGGGTAGATGCTAATGCCATAGTAGAGAGTTGCCCAACTATAAGTTCGAGATCGAAATCTGTAATCTCCTTTTGTAGGAGCGGTGACATGGCTGCTAGGGATAGTAAGGTGGCACTGGACTTCCTACTAAGTGCGTCTGCCACCTTATTGGCCTTTCCTGAGTGGTAGAGGATGTCTATGTCGTAGTCTTTGACTAGCTTGAGCCATCTGCGCTGTCGCATATTCAGATCCTTCTGAGTGAAGAAGTACTTCAGACTCTGATGATCTGTATACACTCTGCACTGAGCTCCATACAAGTAATGTCTCCAAATTTTGAGGGTGAAGACAACTGTTGCAAGCTCAAGGTCATGAGTAGGGTAGTTCCTCTCATAGTCCTTGAGTTGTCTGGAGGCATAGGCGATCACCTTGCTATTTTGCATCAGTACTGCTCCTAGTCCCAATTTAGAGGCATCACTGTAAATATCAAAGCTGTCTGTGTTTTTTGGCAGAGTCAGAATGGGAGCACTGATCAATCTTTTTTTTAGCTCGATGAAACTGTTCTCACAGTCCTCTGTCCACTGAAATTTTCTGTTCTTCCTGGTGAGAGCTGTCAGTGGGGAGGCTATCCTGGAGAAATCCTCTACAAATTTTCTATAATAGCCTGCTAGTCCCAGAAAGCTTTTGATTTCACTGGCGTTATTAGGTCTTTTCTAGTTACTCACCGCCTCTATCTTACTGGGGTCTACCATGATACCATCTCTGGAGATGATGTGACCCAGAAAGGATACCTGATCGATCCAGAATTTACATTTCGTGAACTTGGCGTACAGCTGGTTATGCTGAAGGGTCTGCAGTACTATCTTTAGGTGCTTTGCGTGTTCTTCCTGAGTTCTGGAATAGATAAGAATGTCATCGATGAACACGATAACAAACTTATCTAAGTATTCTCTGAATACCCTGTTCATGAGGTCCATGAAAGTAGCTGGAGCATTCGTCACGCCAAAAGGCATGACTACAAACTCATAATGTTCGTATCTAGTCTTGAAAGCTGTCTTGGGTATATCGCCTTCTTTAACTCTCACCTAGTGATATCCCGACCTGAGGTCTATTTTAGAGAACACTGCTGCTCCCGACACATTCGAAGCATCCTCGTGCGCCCTTGCGACAAACTCTGGGGTGGAATTTCCCACAAGTATAACACTTGGGATAGCTAGGCTATTTACTAGCTGATCCTCCTTTTGGGTAACTCCTTGATTTACGTTTGTTACTGGAGTTCCCTTTCCAGTTAGAGCTGTGGCCCTGGTGTTTCTGAGTACCTGAGCCTCCTTAGCCTTTGGACTCTGAGAAGGCTTGCTTCTGCTGCTTGATGTTGTTCTGGTAATGCTCGGTGATCAGAGCACTACTTACCTGTTCTTCAGTGTTTTGCGGCCTATGAACATCACTGGCCACGTTCAGTGCTATTTCCGCCCTTAGCATTTTGAGCATCAACCAGACTCGTTCTCTTTCAGTACTAACTAGTTCGGGGCATAGACGAGTCAGTCTGTTGAATTTCTTCACGGCCTCCTCAACTGAAAGGTTGCCCTGACGAAATTCAGTGAACTCGTCGTAGTGGTGGTTTGTGACCCGCATGTGAAAGAACTCCTCAAAGAATTCTTTTTCGAAGTCAACCCATGTCATCTGGTTCACTGGGCGCTTCGCTTTAATCCTCTCCCACCACATACGTGCGTCTCCTGCCAGGCAGAAGGAGGCGCATTTTACCTTCTCATATTCTGGCCAGTCCAGAAGCTCCATCGTACTCTCCAGTGTTTTGAACCAGGCTTGGGCATCCCATGGTTCACTAGTGTCTGAGAAGTTCTCTGGCTTGATCTTCTGCCACTGGATCAGATAGGCTTCTCTCCTTGCCCCTGCTGCTGGGGTTGCTGGTGCTGTAGGCTGGACTGGTTAAACCTCTATAACTACTGGGGTTGCTATGTTAGGTTCCGGGGTGGTAGTGGGAGTGTTTTGCTGATTAGCCCTTAGGGTGGCTATCTCCTGTTGTTGTTCAGTTTGTTGCTTCTGTAACTGAACCACTACTACCGTAAGGTCTGGGGGAGGCACTGAGCTGTCTACCTTATTCTAGGGCTCAGTAGCTGGTGCCCTTTTAGCTGGCCGTCCTCGTACCATTTCTAGCAAAATAGAGGACATACATAACTAATATAATCATGTTTATATAACTACTACTATCATGTTAGATGCTATCATATATAAACATGCTTTAGTTATCTACAAACATGGAAGCAAGAAACATAAATAAGATGAGAGGTATTTCTTACTTGGAAGCTGCAGGTTCAATGTTGATGTGTGTGTGGAGGAAGTATGGAACTTGCTCTGATACCACTTTGTAATGACCCACCTTCTACTGACTAGGCTGTAAGGCCGGGGTTACATTGTGCTAAACTGAACTATAAAGTGCGGAAAGCTGTACAAATTAAAATCTATGGTATTTGCTGTAAAATCTGGAATCTAAACTTCTCATATAGTCTAGGAGTTGAAATCAGCTGTTTCCAGCTGAAATCAGACTTCCCCAATCGATTAAGTTGGGACTCAATCGATTGAAAAGTCTTTAATCGATCCATTGATCGATTCAACGTGCTTCTGTGCATGGAAGAACCTTCTGGATCGATCTAGTCTGGTCAATCGATCCAATGATGGATTCAGTAACGTTCTGTACGCGGGGAGTTCTCCCAATCGATCGGTTGATCGATTGAGAAACCTCAATCGATTAGCTGATCGATTCCGCAGCTCTCTGTACGCGGAAGTCGCGTTTCAATCGATAGGCTGATCGATCGAGGACTTCTCAATCGATTCAGCTGCTCTCTGTTCACGGGGAATTACTTCCCAATCGATCGACTGATCGATTGAGAACTCTTCAATCGATCGGCTGATCGATTGGGTTTCTGATTTCACTGAAATCCCACACGAACTCAAATAGAACTTTCAGAATTCAACTAAAACATAAAACAATACTACTAGGCATGTTATTACTCATACCTTGCTATCTAATATTAAGACAATTAGCAGTCTAACCATGGCATAATACATAGTTTCACAATTTATGATACTTAACATCCTAAAAGTGCAGAAAAGCAACAACATAAGGAAATACTAAGTTTTTACGTTTGCTAGTTCCCAAAAATCTTTATTCCAGGTTCCTTCTCACACACATCTTATCGCATTGCCCTCCAGCCTCCGCTAATCCATCTTCCCTTTACCTTTATCTGCAGTATAAGGAAAAGGAAACTATAAGCTTGGGAGTTTAGTAAGAACCATCTACCTCACAAAACATGTATTCGATGAAATCATGCTTTTAAAAGATGCTATTTGAAATATATGCTGATGATCATACTGAAAATGCTAAAAACATGGCATATGGACATGTAAGTCATGACAATCAAATACTGAACATAAAATTAATTGTTGTATCACCAAGGAAACTAAACCGATACATAAGCTAAGCTAAAACTTATGTTAAGTTAATGATGAAGCTGAACTGTATTCACCTAACTGAGTTGTGAAGCTTTGAAAACTACTTTCATAATAGATAAAAATAATAATCATGCTGCTGATGGGCCCGACAACTGTACTTGCTATACGCTCATCCCTAACTAAACCCGAGGTAACTAGTCCCGAATCCAGTAGGGTTTACTAGGTTATTTAAACCTAGGGACGACTATGGGAGCTCAACCCAAGGACAACTGAGAGTCCAGTACAGTGCCACTGATAAAAGTAAAATACTGTTCATAAACTGATTTATCTTATCTTACTCTTACTAGGTTATTTGAACCTAGAGGCGACTATGGGAGCCCACCCATTGGACCATAGTCCCATATAAACTGAAACAAGATTAAGCATGCTATTTAAAATGCTGCTATTGCATTTAACTGTGCTATATAAAATGCCTACTGTATCATTTAGTTGTACGAGTCATTTTATCGAGCACTTGGCGTGCTCTAACTCTCCTCTCTATTAGGGGGCCACCTCTAGGCACCCGACAATGTCCAAAATCCCAAAACTGAAGGGGAAACAGGTCCGACCCATCTAGAGGTGCTCACATAGACCCTAAACTTGCGAGGAGGGTCAAATACACCCTACGTGTCGAAAAATCTGCATATGGCTGAACTGAAGGCATAAAGATATATGATTAACTACTTATACTGCAGGTGAGGGGTTACTTATATCCTTCTCTAAGTTTTCTTACAATCCGATCGCTAGGTTTCCGGAGAAGAAGATCTCTTTGTCGATCCTATTACGTCTACGCGTTCTTCTCGCAGAGGGGAGCGTCCTCATGCCGGAGTTGGCGCCGGAAGGTGCTCCTACGACCCTAGGGATGGAACCCACCCTAGGTCTCTTGAGGTTGGCGTGCCGAGAAGGTGCGGGAGAAGAGAGAGGGCGACGTGTGAGGGTGAGGGTAAGGGTGAGGAAAGTTGCCGATCCAAAATAATAAACTCTCACTCAAATTCTCTATTTATACGACCCCACTCAATTATAAATATAATTTCTCTCCTGATCTTTCAGCACACTCCTGCTGGGGCCCCTTGATTACTAAAGTCACCCTATTAGTCATAGGGTCCATAGGTCACGGGTTCAATTTTGCTACTTCTGCTACCCCAAAAATTCTCTAAAAATATTCTAAAATTCCAGAAATATAATAGAATATTTCTAAAATTTATTTGAGAAATTTTTGAGCGTTACATCAGGGTTATCACCAGGTGCCGCTCGCCCGAGAAGACCAAGAGAAAGCGAGTTTCATCACGGCGAACAACATCTATTGCTACAAGGTAATGTCGTTCGAGCTGAAGAACGCGGGCGCCACATATCAGCGGCTCATGAACAGAGTGTTCTGAAAGTAGATCGGGCGAAACTTGGAGGTATACGTAGATGACATACTTATTAAATCACTCCGAGCGGTCGACCTGTGTGCAGATATAGAAGAAACCTTCCGGACTCTGAGAATGTACGGAGTCAAGCTGAACCCCCAGAAGTGTCTGTTCGGGGTAAAAGGTGGGTGATTCCTGTACTACATTGTTACTGAACAGGGCATCGAGGCGAACCCTAGCAAAGTAAGAGCGCTGCAGGACATGTCGTCGCCCCGAAGCATGAAGGAAGTGCAACGCCTCACTGGACGGATAACAACCTTGTCACGATTCATCTCTAAGACAGCCGACAGGAGTTTGCCATTCTTCAAGATTTTGCGTCGAGCAGCCAAATTCCAATGGGACACAGAGTGTGATCAGGCTTTTGAAGAATTAAAGGTGTATCTGAATTCATTACCTATACTGGCTAAGCCAGCCACCGGCGAACCGCTCCGTATCTACCTATCCTCGACCGAGCAGGCCGTCGGCTCGGTGCTAGTAAGGCAGAATGGCGAAGAGCAGCCTGTGTATTTCTTAAGTCATATCCTAAAGGATGCTGAGTCTCGCTACACTGGTCTCGAAAAGCTTGCATTCGCTTTAGTCCTCGCCGCTCGGAGACTCCGATCCTATTTTCTGGCGCACACAATCATTGTAATGACGAACATCCCTCTAGGGAGAATCCTCCTCAACTCAGAGGCGTCCGGACGGCTGATTAAATGGACTACTGAGCTCAGTGAATTTGATATTCAATACCAGCCCCGCACAACAATTAAAGCGCAATCCCTGGCGGACTTCGTCACGGAAGTACAGAGCCCCGAGCCTGAGGCTTCCTGGAAGGTCTATGTGGATGGGTCATCAACTCGACTCGGGAGCGGAGTTGGCATTCTGTTAATCTCACCACAGGAAGAGTGGATGCATTTGTCCGTTCGGTTGGATTATCGAGCTACTAATAATGAGGCGGAATATGAAGCCCTCATAGAAGGACTGCAGGCCGCCCGGCATGTGGGAGCAAGCCGAGTGATTATCTTCTCTAACTCTCAGCTCGCCGCTCAACAACTCTCAGGAGTTTTCGAGGTCAACAATGCAAGGCTCAAGCTCTACGTGGAGACCTTAGAAAGGCTCAAGACCAGCTTTGGCGAGGTGGTCATGCAAAAAATTCCCCGAGCCGACAACCAGGCAGCAGATGAGTTGGCGAAGCTGGCTATTTCAATAACACCGATCGGCGCTCAACAAGCAATCGAGCAGGTATCCTTAGTAGTGCATATTGACAGGATGGAGGGCCTCACGTTCCCCAGCGACTGGAGGATGGCGATAGTAGAGTTTTTGCGGTCAAGAGCCACTCTATCCGACCGGGATGAAGCCCAGCTTCTAAGAAGGAGAACCGGGCGGTTCATCCTCATCGGGGACCAGCTTTACAAGAAAGCTTTTCCCCGACCACTTTTAAAGTGCGTCAGCTCGGAGGACGCGAAATATATATTGAAGGAAGTGCATCAAGGATCCTGCGGGAGGTACTTCTGGCCAACTCTCCAGGAAGACGCCGCTCGGACCGTAGCCACTTGCCTTTCCTGCCAGAAATACCACAGATTCTCCCACCGACCGACGGAAGAGATGAAGGCATCCACGGTATCATGTTCGTTCGACCAGTGGGGCATGGACATCTTGGGACCCTTACCTATGGCGACCGGGCAGAGGAAGTTCCTACTGGTAGCGGTGGACTACTTCTCCAAATGGGTTGAGGCAGAGCCACTGGCCAAGATCACCGAGCAGATGGTCAAAAAATTCATCTGGCAGCATCTCATATGTTAGTTCAACATTCCAAGGCGGCTCGTGTCCGACAATGGGCGGTAGTTCGTCGGACAGGAGCTCCAAGAATGGTGTGAAGGGTACGACATCGAGCAACACTTCACCTCTATGGCATACCCACAGAGTAACGGACAAGCCGAAGTCGCCAACCGGAAAATTCTCCGAATTCTGAGGGTTCGGCTCGACCACCTCGGGGGCAGCTGGGTGGACGAACTCCCCGGCATCTTATGGGCACTCCGCACGACTCCTAAAGAAGGAACGAGGGTCATGCCGTTCCACTTGGTGTACGGAGGAGAGGATGTCGTGCCAGTAGAGGTCGGGATCGAATCCGATCAGGTGCAACAATACGACACGGCCAACACCGAGCGGAGGCAGCTAGAGCTGGATTTGGTAGATAAAGCGCGAGCTAAAGTAGCTGTTCGACTAATGACATACCGGCAGAGAATGAAGCAAAATTACAATAGGCAAGTAATCCCCAGAGCATTCCAGATCGGCGATCTAGTATGGAAGAAGGTGAAGCCAGTCGGTGATGTGAGCAAGCTGGAGGCTCCCTGGGCGAGACCCTTCAAGGTCATCAAGAAGCTCCGATAGGGTGCATACTAACTTGAAGATCAAGATGGACGACGGTTGGAACGACCATGGAGCGCTAATCACCTCCAACTGTATCGAGCTGGGTAAAAGGTGCGCCTGTGTAATTAATTGCGTGTATTCCCGTTCCGCGCTATCCTTTGAATGCAGGAATAAGATCATGAAAACGCCACGGCATAACTAATGCGCGACGAACGTCCAAGCTTCTTCAAACCGTCGAGCGGCGACGTTAAACTCTAGGGTCGAAGCGGTGACCATAAATACTCCACTCGGAAGACCGTCGAGTGGCGACGTAAAACTCTAGGGTCGAAGCGGCGACCATAAATACCCCGCTCGGAAGACCGTCGAGCGGCGACGTTAAACTCTAGGGTCGAAGCGGCGACCATAAACACCTCACTCGAAAGATCGTCAAGCGGCGACGTTAAACTCTAGGGTCGAAGCGGTGACCATAAATACCCCGCTCGGAAGACCGTCGAGTGGCGACGTTAAACTATAGGGTCGAAGCGGCGACCATAAATATCCCGCTCGGAAGACCGTAGAGCGGCGACGTTAAACTCTAGGGTCGAAGCGGCGACCATATACCCCGCTCGGAAGACCGTCGAGCGACGACGTTAAACTCTAGAGTCGGACCTGCGACTATAAACCCTCCGGCCTGAAGACCGTCGAGCAGCGACGTTAAACTCTAGAGTCGAACTTGCGACTATAAACCCTCCGGCCTGAAGACTGTCGAGCGGCGACGTTAAACTCTAGGGTCGAAGTGGCGACCATAAATACCCCGCTCGAAAGACCGTCGAGTGGCGACGTTAAACTCTAGAGTCGGACTGGCGACTATAAACCTCCCGGCCCGAAGACCATCGAGCAGCGACGTTAAACTCTAGGGTCGAAGCAGCGACCATAAATACCCCGCTCGGAAGACCATCGAGCGGCGACGTTAAATTCTAGGGTCGAATCGGCGACTAAAAATACCCCGCTCGGAAGACCGTCGAGCGGCGACATTAAACTCTAAGGTCGAAGCAGCGGCCATAAATACCCCGCTCGGAAGACCGTCGAGCGGCACCGTTAAACTGTAGGGTCGAAGCGACGACCATAAATACCCCGCTCAGAAGACCGTCGAGCGGCGACGTTAAATCCATAGTTGAACTGACGACTATTAAAAAGTTGGCCTTTCGCCGATCAACCTCTGTAATGATTTGGCCGAGACATCGCTTAAGCTTAACAAGACTCGTGGTCTTGTACCCGATGGCCGAGCGGAGGCTCGGAAATCAAAAGTCGTTCCCACGAATTCGGTGAAGATCAAAGAAGCGGATAACCTGCACAAATACACACAGCAGAAAAGCAATAAGAAAAGTACATTAAACCAAAAAAAGGCAAGTACACGAGATTAGGCCGAACGACCGGTACATAAGCCACGACTTCACTCTAGATAGTTAAAAATCTCATCCGGAACCGTGGTTAGGAGATCAACGTGATCCCAGACGGGAATAGTGAAGTCCTCAGGAAGCCGGCCCTTGGTCTTCAGGTAGTCGGTCGTGGCAGTGATGGCTAACTCAAATGCGTGGATGAGCCGGTCACAGGTTTTTTCCACAAATTTCTCCGAGCGGATATAGTTCTGCTGCATGACAGCAACCCGGCTCGGTTCAGAATCTTGATATTCTTTGAAGGTAGCTTGGGAGGCCTCTAAGGCGTCTTGAAGGGTCTTTAGATCACTCTGAAGACTGGCCACCTCCGCTGAGCGCCCGTCCTTCTCAGTGGTCAGCAGGTCAGTCAGCTCGTTGACTTTCACCTCAAGCGCCCGGGCTGCTGCATTCTTTGCCTCCAGGTCGATGACGGCCTGATTCTTCCTGTTGTTGGCCAATGTGATCTTCTTGTCATATGTTTTGACCTGGGTTTCGAGCCGATCCACCATGGTCTGCAAGCTCGAGGATCTGTGCCGCTCGGCCTCCAACAGTTTGTTGGTCTTCTCCAGATCGGCCTTCAACTCGATGTAAGAAGGGCCTTGAAGGGGAGTCCCATCGGAGACCTTGAGCTTTTTGAATTCCTCCTCGAGGAAAGTTAAGCGGTGGCAGACCGCTATACTTTCCACCCATGCTGCGATTCAGATAAAAACGTAAAGAATAGTCAATACCGAACGGAGAATAAGAAGAAAAAGTTTGTAAGAGTTACCCCAGTAGTTTGTTGCAGATAGCTGTTGCCGAGCAGCCCAGGTGGCATCACGCCCACGCGTGCTCGGGCGTCCTCCCAGACTTTTGCGAGGGGCCCCCGAATTGTTATCAAGTGTTCGGGGCTCAATGGCTGGTCAGCCTTCTGCAAATATTCCTCTGTCGGCAGGTGGAGCAGAGCCTTGATAGTCTTGTGCCGGCCCAGAGTGGACTGAGCGGACGCAGAAGGAGCAGAAGTTTGTCCGACCGGCTCAGAACGGATGAGAGAGCGCTTGATTATCTGGCGAGCTGGAGGGAGCAAGCTAAGAGGCTGAGCGGCGACGGGGTCGGAAGGCCAGTCTCCTTTAGATAGGGTCCGGTCGGACGACAGCACTTCCACATACGCTGGAGCTAGAGGAGGGTCGCCCATCTGTTCGGACACGTGAACGACAGAGGCGGCCGAGCGGGTTGGGGTGCCCATGCGGCGGTGTTTGCGCCCAACCAATGGAATTTCATCTTCAGCAGACTCAGCTTCCTCAGGCCTAGCGGCCGGTGGCACACTTGAAGGGGCGGTCTCCTCGGCTGCCTCGGGGGTAACCGTCCGAGCGGCAGACGTCTCGCCCGCCGTCTGCACCTCATCACTCTCACCTTCATGCGAGCCAATCGAGGTTAGGCCGAGTTTCTCCGCCTCCTATGCTGCAACCGCCTCTATCTTGGCAGCCTTGCGTTTCAGCATGCCGAACACCACCGATTTCATCATAGTCTCGGCTACAGGAAAAAGAAAAGAAATCAGTTAGACGCCAAGAAAAGGAGAGAAGGTTATTCCTTACCCGGGCCGTTCGGAAGCCGTGTTTGGATCGGGCTTAATCCGAATAGGTACATCATCCCCTCAGGCAGCAACTTGTGGATATCCAACTTCAGCCCGGCTAGCAGGTTCGCCGTGTGAAGAAAAGCGGGCTCAGTCCGGTACCTTTTCAGGTCGGGGGGGAGTCGGCAACGAAGTTTGCCATTTAGTCCGGAAGGGTGGTGGCTCGGGAAAATACAAGAAGAAAAAATGCTCTTTCCAATGCTTATTGGAGGTAGGTATTTTATCAAAGAAAACTAGACCGATCCGAGCTTGAAACAAGAAGGTACCTAGCTCGGACTGTTTGGGGTAGTAAAAATAATGGAAGATTTGAGGCTTAAGGGGAATATTGTGCACCCGGAAGAGCACAACTACGCCGCACAGCAGCCTAAAGGAATTTGTCACGGGCTGGCCGAGCGGAATACGAAAATAATTACAAACTTCTAAGATGAATGGGTGGATCGGAAACCTAAGGTCACCTACGAATTGGTCGCGGAAGAAGGTAACAGTCCCGGTCGACGGGTCTTGTGGCCGGTCGGATGACTCGGCCAAAACGAGTCTATGGTCAGAAGGGATGTTATAGGTATTGATTAGTTTGAAGGCATCTCCCGAATCAAACATACTCTCCATGGTTTGATACCAAAGACCAGGAGAGGGGGCAGAAGAACTAGCCATTACAGTCGGAATGCGAAGCAAAGGAAAAGCAGAAGGCAATGAAGGTGGTGAGCAAGACCGTGCCTACGGAGCGCAGACACCACCGGAATGCGAAGAAAAGCGCGAAGAAAACAAAAAAAGGAGCGGGCAAAGAGTTCTTACAGAGAAAAGGATTGTCGGAGAAGAAAGCTAATGGCCGGAATGCAGAGAATTGGTTCGTCGAAGAATAGAGCAAGAACCTTCAAAGAACACGGGCGCGATAAAGCGGAAACGGCGGAAGGAGAGGAGGCGGCCTTATAAAGGTTGGGCTCGAGCTGCAGGGACTGCTCGATCCAGGGCACAAGATCCGAGGAGCGCATTCGCCCAATGAATTCAAAGCGCCAGGGGTCACATCGAGCTTGGCAGCTCGAGCAGGCGATGACGGCCGCCTAGCCAAGTGACATCACCCCATTGGGCGCATTTAATGACCCCCATTACACAGGCAAGGGCGCGTGCTCCGCCTTAATGGCAAGGATTTGCACAAATTCTGAGAAAATTCGGAGGACATCAGCGTTGATCGACGTTGGGTCGGTGAGACAACCACCGGCAAGTCGAACTCTCCAAGTGATAGTGGGTTCCATGCCGAGCGACATTCTCATCAGATACGGAATGATCGTCATGTCGCCAGGCCGATAGTCCAGTCAGTCGGACTTGCAGCCTCCTTTGACTAGACTTGAGGGGGAGGCACGTGATCCGGTAGCAAAGGAGGGGTCCCGTACGGACAGAGGTTAATGACATGTGGAGGTCAAGGTCGAGACGATCAACGTAAAAGGTGAGCCGAGCGGGAGGCCACCTTGCCGATAGTCCTCAGCAGAAGGCCAGGTCGGCAAGGAGATAACTCGGCTAAGGGTCGAGTTTCCGATGCTCAGGAATCCACATACGACAGTTGATTGGGCCGAGCGACCGCTCAGCTGGGCCGTAGGCCAATGTAGGCACTATTTATCCGAGTATATGACCGAGCGGCCCACCTGCTCGGCCCCGCCTGCGTCCCCCTCGGACGACCAGTATGGCCGAGCGTCGCTCCCACTCGGCCCGATAAAAGACAGAAGGTGCAGAAGAGTACAAAGTGGGGGGCCAGAGATATCCTTCTCGAGATATGTTCCATCGACGGACAGCATGGTCGGCGGACGGACCAGATAGAGAATCGTACGGTGGAAGTTTTCACTGTCGTGTCAGAGATATGTTCGGACGGTTGCGGTATGGCGTCAGACGTGCTTTTCTGACACATCCATTTTGAGATATGTTTGGGGAAGCGCGCGCACGTCGATGAGCGTGCACGTGCCTCCCCGAGGGCCTATATAAGGACCCCCAGACTTCGACTGAGGTATGCAATCAATGATACTGTAGCTACAGTTCTGCTTATTTTGCTTCAGCTTTCTTCTCGCCTGACTTGAACGTCGGAGGGTCGTCGTCGGGAACCCCTTCCCGGCCCGACTTTGTTGCAGGTTCACTGGAGGTCCACCTCATCTCGGCGTCTACGCAGAGCCAGCAGAGAGCGCCATGTCCCCAGCTTTCATCAACTCACAGCTCGGACAGGACCAATCACCATCACACCAAAAGTGTATGTCTATAGATATCCAAGGGATATCCCTTGACTTCTTAATCGATAATCATTAACTCTCCAAATGGTAGAGACACGGTTAAACCATGAGATATAAGTATAAAAACTCTACTAATCTTACCTAGAAATGTCCATAGAGTATGTCAAATCTCATCCTTTCAGATACTTAAATATCCATAATAAAGGAATAACAATCCAAAGTCCAAGGGTGAGATTTGATTTCTAATATTTTGGCTGATTAGAGATAGATACGGTTTGTTAGTTTTGTTAGGGTTATAGCCAAGTCCTGATTTGTTGTACATGACTTGTTGTGACCCAAGTACCATATTTAGACACTTGATCCCAGTTCAAAATTTTCTAATATGTTCTTGAGTCGTTCGACTTGACCTTTCAGGTTAGAATTTTCTTCCTCAAGTTTTGCAACTTGAGTTGAAGTTCCAACTTGAACTTGGCTAGCCGAGTTACTCAAGTTAACTTGCTCCTTAAGGTGGTTAATTTCTTTAAGTAGTAAATTATTTTATTTTTCAATTTTTGTTAATTTTTTAAACAGACATTTAACTACTTTAAGTAAATTCGACTTGGAATAAAATATTACCATATCGAGACTTTCGGAAACGAATACGGATCCGTATCTTCTCTCGAATACGGTGTCGGTCTCAGACTCGTACTCTTCCTCGGACTCGAAATCTTCGTTTCTTGCCATAAGAGAAAGATAGCTCGAGTGCTTCAGTTCTTCCGCATCGCATTCTTCGGAAGATGACTCATTCCACGTCGCTTTGAAGACCTTCTTTCTTCTTGTTGACTTTGAATTTTCCTCCCTCCGGTTAGGGCATTGCTTTTTGAGATGCCCCTTTTTGTTACATCCATAACAAATCATTTCTGATTTGTTTTGTATCTGGTTGACTGATGTCTTCATGGTGCTCCTTTTGAATTTCTTCTTTGTTAATAGTTTTCTAACCATGTTGACCAGCTCCTCTTCATTGGTTGAGTCTGAGTCAGACTGACTTTTTGGTTCCTTCTTGGCCCTGATCTTAGTTTCTTTGCTTGATTATGCATATAAAACAATTCCTTTCTCGACTTGACTTAAGTTAGACTGTTTATGTCATTCTAATTCACAAAATAGTTCATCTAATTTAAGATTTGAAAGATCCCTTGAAACTCTGTATGCATCTACTATTGATGCCCACAAAGCATTTCTTGGGAAAGCGTTTAATGCATACCTTATTGTGTCATGGTTCTCCAGGTTGTGTCCAATTAGATGTAGGCCATTGAGAATGTCTTTCGGTTGAGAGTTTAGTTGCATGGCCATCTCTCCAGGAAGCATTTTAATATTAAACAAATTATTCAATAACAAATCTCTTTTGTTTACCTTAGATTCGTCGGTTCCTTCATGCAACTTTACCAGATAATCCCAGAGTTCTTTTGTATTTTTGTAGGGCCTGACTCGATTCAGTTCCTTCATCGTTAGGCCGCAATGAATGATGTTGATTGCTTTGTAGTTCAGTTGTGTCTTCTTGATCATCAGAGGAATTCAGTCTTCTGGTTCTACTAGTCTTTTTTCTACCATCAGGGGAGTGTATCCTTTGAGTATGGTGAACCAAAGTTTGATGTCAGACTTGAGGTAACACTCCATTATGTTCTTCCAATAGTTGAAGTTCTCTCCTTTGAACAATGGAGGACAAACTGTGTTATATCTTTCTTGGTAGGAGCTTGTCATCCTTGCTATCAAAGAAAAAAGAAAGGAAGATTTCCACGGCTCTCGTCTTGGGATTAGTAGTGTGAGATATAAAAATTTAAAAAATCTTTTTAAGAAGAAAAGAAAAAGTTTTTAAAATTACTTTAAAAAACGATTAAGTATTTTCAGAGCTTCCAGGCTCTGATACCAATTGAAGGATCGAAGAATACGATGGGGAGTGGGGCGGGGTGAATATTACACGTTAAAATCTTTTCTTTTGCTTGTAATCAGAATAAGTCAACGGAAATCAAAACGAAAGCAACACAGATGACACAAGTTGGTTACTTGGTTCGGAGTCTAGATCGACTCCTACTCCAAGATCCGTGATCCTTGATCGCACCGTTGGGTAATTTACTAAAATTCTTCTTTCCAAAAACCTCCAAAAATATAGTGTGTACAATATGGAGAATGTAAGATAGTAACAAACTACCATCTTTTAGAAATTAAAACAATACAAGTTTTAAAAAGGTATACCGACAATATGTAGAAGATGAAGCTTGGCCGGTTCTTCTGGATAGAGCAGTTTGATTGTTAAATTGAAGCATCGACGAATAGAAGCTTTTCACAGGATGAACAGAAGAACAGATTGTATTGATTCGTTACTTCAGCCTTAGATCTCGAGCTCCATTTTATAAGAATGTCAACGATTGGTCGATCAATCCTTGGGTTTGGTCGATCAAACCCACTCCCTTCCTTCTTCGCTGAGATATGATCTTCAGGCATTTATGACATTTAATGGTTCGGTCGATAGATCACCTTGTTTGGTCGACCGAACGGTGTCCTTTCCCCATTTGTCAAGATTCTTCATTAATGCGCCTTTAATGTGATGATCGTTCAGTTCGATCGATCGATTAAGCTAGCTTCCATCTTTGCCTCAGTTCAATCGAATATGTGCCATGTCTGCTTGGTTTGATTGACCGACCCATATGTTTGGTGGATCGATTAGTCTCTTTACCAACTCTACTTCGACTAATCTCTGGTCTAAATCAACTTGGTTCGGTCGATCGATCTTGGTATTCGATCGACCGATAAACTTCGGTTTCTGTAACACAGAGTTAGAATGAAAGTTTCTGTAAAACAGAGTTAGCACAGTAATATTTGAATAATAATAAGATGCATGAGTAGTAATAGACAGTAACACTATCTTGATCTCAATTTGGAAACCTTCCCGATTTTTTCAGTTGGATCAGCGACATAGGATTTGTTCCTTCCCAGAACATGACCTCACTGTCGCTCCTCCAGTTGTTTACCTCAACCTACCTGCCAAACGTTGATCCTCCAGACCTATTTGGACTTTGCCGCTTAGCATCGGATCGACCCACCAAGACTTTCCCTTGATCTTCGGTCCTCCAGACCTATCGAGCTTCCCCGCCAAGTGTCGAATCCTTTCGACCCACTTGGTCTTTCCGCTTGGCTTCCATGATCTGCTAAGTCTTTCCTACCTAGTCGAGACTAGAGCTTTCCCGGTTGAGTAAACAGCCTGCGCACTCAGTTAACTTGTTAGATCACAATAAGACTTAATTTGAACCTTTGACAACATCAAAACTCAAGTTTGATTCTGGTGCACCCAGCACCAACACATATGACCGGTCGACTCCAGAACTGATCAGACTTCCAAGACTATAGTCGGTCGATTCTAATGGCAATTAGGTTTACGAGGCTCAGTGCCCCTACTTATATATAAGGTAAATGTATGAGACAATTCTTAGTACAAACTTGGTCGGTCTAAGAGTCAGTCGTACTTAAAGGACTTAGTTCTTCATTTCTATTACCAGCCAGTCGACTATTAGGTCAATTTGACTATCTCCAAGGAATAACATTATCAAAAAATCATAATAACTCATCTAAAAATAATAACACGTATCTATTAGAGTAATATATATATATATATATATATATATATATATATATATATATATATATATATATATATATATATATATATATATATATATTACTATTTTATTAAAAATCTCCTCCATTTACTAACTATTTTTGGTGAAGCCTAAAATGAATTTACGTTAATATTCTTTTTTCTATTCACACTAAAAATAATTTCAAGGTTTATTAGTAATTCCACAAGCGAAACAATCAGTGATCTAGAGTTCGAGACTCAGCTGCGACATGTTATTATAAATTTTTCTCATCATTAATTTTCTCTAGTTGTTTTATATAAAAAATATAGTTCTCTTTAGTCTCACATCTTAGAATTGACAACACTGATAAAGCTTTTATAAATATTTTAGGCCGACAATGTTAAAAAATATACTTTTCTTAATTTTTTTTTACTAAGATAAGTATAATATTAAATAAAATTAATTTTTTTTCATATGGAAGTATTTTAATGTTAAAATACTTTAATTAATATAATTTCATTATGGTCAATGTGATTTCAATGTATTATATTACACATGCGACACCTGTACACGATCACTAGTATATCGAGATCAAATTTTCTGTCCCCAAATTTCTCTGTCCTCGTGTCCCCTGTCGATCGGACGGATTAGATTACATCTTAAGGTATCATGACATCTTTAAGATGTGTATAGTATCTTTGTGATATGTAAAACATTCTTGAGATGTAATCTAATCCGTCTGATCGATTAAAAGATACGGGGACAAAAAAATTTGGGGACAAAGTATTCGAACGATAGTATATCCTCCCCGTCTGGAGTTTTCATATGCTACTCTAAACCAAATTCCGCGTAGTTTTCATATGCGCATAGATCTCTATCCGTCCATCTGAAATTCTCAGGGTTAACAGATGAGTCTTTCTAGTGTTTTTATCGTTCGCGGCAGGTTGAACTTACTCACCTAAGTCCCCATTGACTGACGTGCGGTGGACCGCATGGTAATCGAAGAACAATAGAGAGCAACCTCTCGAAGTGAGCACCGGATGACTGCTTCCGCGACTTTGGCGCTCGGAAACCCTAGCCTCGACCTCGCCAAACCGTTGCCGTCGTCCTTTCTCGGCGTCTGGATCCATCCCCAATCTGGATTGTTGCGCCGAGTCGGCTTTGCGTCGCCGTCGTCCGGACTTGCTGTCTCCTGCACCATGACCAAGGAAGTCACGGCCGTTGAGGCAAGCAAGTACGAAAATCCAGGCTTCGGGCTTAGACCAGATTCCTTCGGTCGGTTCGGCCGTTTCGGGGGCAAGTACGTGCCGGAGACCCTTATGTACGCCCTCACTGAGCTCGAGGAGGCGTTCTGGGCACTCTCCAAAGACGAGGAATTCCAGGTTGGTTCGTGTTCGATCTAGTGTCTATTTAGTGTTGTTTATTTTGGTTGAAACTATGATCTTTGCCAAAGCATTGGAGTAGTTTTCGTTGAGATTTTGATGGGACAGATCCTTTGCTTTATTGCTTGCAAACTGGGAATCTGGGATATAGGAATTAAATTGGATCATCTCTTTTTGTTAATTCTAGCTTCTTCTGGATTATCCTTCAGCTGAAAGATTATCATCTCTCCTTTTATAAGAAAACCTTGAAAAATTTCTTGTCATTCCTCATCGTTTGGTTTGAAAGACTTATTTGTATTGAGAGATGGAGGATGAAGGAATTTACTTCTATCTTTCTGTTTGGGAAAATTATTTAAAGGGACATGGGATGGGAACAGAGGAAAGCATATTCCTCCATTCTCCTTCATCCTGAAGTTTAAAGTCTTTATTTTGTATCTTCGTTACAATTCTGCAAAAAGGTCATATGCTGTCCCTGGGCACCCCACACGGTTGACCCCACAGCCATTGAGAGGTAAATTAGGAAATCGAGCATGTCACCACGTGAGAGGGTATTTCCACCGGTTTCGTTGGGCATCGACCCTTGCTCAATTTTGCAAATCTACCACGTGGCGACTCACTCAGCTATGCCTTGGGGACTTGCATCTTCATTACACGTTCTTATTGATAGTGGTATTCTTTCAGAACAATTTCAGCATATCAATATTCCATTGATTTGTTTGATATAGTAAGATTTTCTATCGATTATGGTTTCTTGGTCAATGTGTAATCTATTTCACATTGAAGTATGTCATATATTATGAAATTTGATTAGATTTAAGTACTGGGTGTTGCCCCTTCTTCAATTTCCAAAACAAGATGGAAAATTTCCTTTCTTCTTTCCATCAAATTCAATCTTTATTCCCTTGCTTTCCATCTCCTTAATAATAAGTCTAGTAAGTCTTTTGGGCCTTAAATAATTTTAACTCAGAATTATGTTGCTACTAATAGGTTTTTTTTTTTTAATGGACTATTGGATTAAAATCATGGGAAGCCAAAAAACTATGTAGATACAAAAAAAAGGATAACAAAAATCAAGGAAATATACATGGTTGTTACATTCTTTCTTGCTTCATGTCATTGAATGGCATTTAGTTGCTATCAATTCTTGGTTTCTGTTAAAATTAAATTAAAACCTCAATTGCTTGTTTCTTACCGTCCCATCTTTCTTTGCAGAGAGAGTTAGAAGGAATTCTTAGGGATTATGTTGGACGAGAAAGCCCACTTTACTTTGCAGAGCGGCTGACAGAACATTACAGGCGTTCTGATGGGCAAGGCCCTCATATTTATCTAAAGAGAGAAGATCTTAATCATACAGGTGCTCATAAGATCAATAATGCTGTTGCACAAGCTTTACTTGCCAAAAGGTTGGGAAAGAAGCGCATCATAGCGGAGACAGGAGCTGGTCAACATGGGGTTGCTACAGCTACTGTCTGTGCTAGATTTGGCTTGGAATGTATTATTTATATGGGTGCCCAGGATATGGAGAGGCAAGCCCTAAATGTATTTCGAATGAAGCTTCTTGGAGCTGAGGTTTGTATGTTTTCATATTGTTTCATCACGTTTGCACAAATAATTTTCATTGGAATTTGTGTTGTGCATCACCATGGGTTTCAATCAAAACATGCATATCTATTTTTTTTAGATTGCAATTTTTCTTTATTTTGTGATCTGCCTCGAAATTGTTTCTAAGACTCAAAATACATTGATGCAAGCCGTCATGGTAGTGGTTTCAGATTTTTGTCCAGTTAGTGCTTGTCCGCTGGGAATTTATTTACGAGATATCTGCATGACTGTATTGAGCCCATGCAGGTAAGAGCTGTCCATTCTGGAACTGCCACACTAAAGGATGCCACTTCAGAAGCCATACGTGACTGGGTGACCAATGTTGAGACAACTCATTACATTTTAGGGTCTGTAGCAGGTCCACATCCTTATCCAATGATGGTTAGGGAATTCCATGCAGTAATTGGCAAAGAGACAAGAAAGCAAGCTTTAGAGAAGTGGGGTGGGAAGCCAGATGTTCTTGTTGCATGTGTTGGTGGAGGTTCAAATGCCATGGGGCTCTTCCATGAATTTGTTGATGATAGAGATGTGAGATTAGTAGGTGTAGAGGCTGCTGGCTTTGGATTAGACAGCGGTAAACATGCAGCAACATTAACGAAGGGAGAAGTAGGGGTTCTTCATGGTGCCATGAGTTATTTGCTACAGGATGATGATGGCCAAATAATTGAGCCTCATTCTATAAGTGCTGGGTTAGTAATTGTTTTTAAGTTACTGGACCAACGCCTACTCCAGTTGAATCATACTTAACTATTTATTTATCCCTGATTATTCATTTTTATATGCTAGGTTGGACTACCCTGGAGTTGGTCCCGAGCACAGCTATTTGAAGGATATTGGACGAGCTGAATACTTTAGTGTCACAGATAAACAGGCTTTGGAAGGTAACACAAATTCTCAAATGCTTCGTTATTTGTCTAATTTTGGTTTTTAGTGGAACTGTATCTACACTAATGGTGATAATGACCAACTTAATTGTACTTTTTTAACAACTAGGTGCCTTGTTGTTGTCTGTGTGATTAAGTACAAAAACTACTTTCATTGTTACTTTGAGTCTCAATTTAATCATCCGACTATGCATTGTCTACTTGATTGCCTTATCCACATTTTAAAATAAATTTACTACAGTCTATTAGATTCCCTATTGATATGATAAAAAAAATAGCTGCAGTTGCACTTGAAATCAGATATACAATTCATTATTCATGCTTGCTACAAAATGAAGGCCAGATGAGATCTACTAGGTGTCTGCTATAATCTTTGATGCCTTAGTTTTCAAATTTCTCTTTCTTCCAAACTGCAACATTCATTTGGATAGTTGGGCTGCGATAAGCATGATTCTCGTCATTCTGTTATTTATGAACTTGAATTACCTGCAATCTTTCTGTTTTCAGCTTTCAAGCAACTGTCACGGCTGGAGGGTATCATCCCTGCTCTTGAAACTTCTCATGCGCTTGCATACTTGGAAGATCTCTGTCCAACTTTGCCAGATGGCTCAAAGGTGGTTGTCAATTGCAGTGGCAGGGGCGATAAGGATGTCCAAACTGCTATAAAGCATCTTCACCTGTAATGAGAACATGCTATATTTAATTAATAGTTTGAAAGCAGAGGAAAATACAAAACCAAATTCATCTGTCAGGACTAAGAGCTGTTTGTCGCAAGTCATAGTTCTTCAAAAGTTGCTTTTAGTGGTTAATAAATTCTTATCCATTCTATAGCAATGCTTCCTTGTAGAATGTTTTTGCCAATTTTCTAGTATAATCTTATGGATAGCTTCAGTAAGAACAGTTGCTAGTTTTTTTTTATTTATTTATGTATAGCTTCGTACAAATTATTTAACAGGAGCCCATGGCAGGTAAGCTTAGATTAACCATGGGTTTCTTTCTTACTCTGCACATCTAGCTCCTTTCGGCTGTTTATCCCAAAAATAGAAGTGGAGAGAAAAATCCTGCTAGCGTCAATTTTGAAGGTAATGTCGGTATTGGGGGCACAATATTAAATTCAAAGTTTTGATGTATAACTAATGCTAAAGTAAAGTTGGTTAAAATCTAATAAGTCGTGTCAAGTGTGTAAGAGCAGATTATTTGACAAATGATAAAATTCTGATTGAAAATTAGACAGTGACAAAATCCTAGTAAAATTAGACAAAGTGAAGTCTTGGTTGAGAATCCAATAGTGACTAAGTTATAGTGGATTTAAGAAACTAAAGTCTTAATTGTGAATCAGACAAGAGCTCAGTCTTAGTTGAGAATCAAACATGAAAGTCCTAATTGAGAATTAAGTAGATCAAGTTCAAGTAGAGTCAGCTAAGAGTTGGAGGTTTGACCGATAAGTCCAAGTGTAGTCAGTTGGGAGTTGAAGGCTTGACAAACAAATCCAAATTGTCAAATCCAAATAGAGTCAATTGGGAGCTGAAGACTTGACAATCAAAACTGAGTAAGCCAATCAAAACTGAGTAAGCTTGAGAGTTGAAACTTGGCAAACAAATCTAAGTGAAATCAGTTGGGAGTTGCAACATGACAACTTAGTCAAGATGGGTCAGCTGGGAGCTGAGTATCTAGACCAGAGTAAGTGCGAGTAACTTTACATTCTCTATCATACTTATTACGTGTAACAATTGTAGGAAAGTAAAGTTTGATGGTTCTAGACGACTAGAGGGAGTTCGGGCGACTGACTGGTGATAACTCCTAACGAGTGAAGTCAGAAGGTCCAGGCGATCATAGCTAGGTTAGGGTGACCGGAGCATATGGGCAACCGAAGCTGCTTTCAAGCAACTGGGAGATGATATTATCCAGCGCTCCTAGTGAGTCAAGTCATGATCAGATCTGAGCCCTCTCCATGCAGCTGAAGGGTCATCGGGTGACTGAAGAATGCGATTAACGTTATCTATATGATAAATATTGCAGCCACGTCAATAACTTCCAAGCGACCGAGAAGGCTCCAGTCGAACAAGACTTGCCAAATCAACAACATAGAAGCATTATAAAAGAGTCTCGAGGCAAAGTTTTCAAATCACTCATTCACTAAATTCATTTCATTCTTATGCTTGTACTCTAGTGCTCTCATGCTTTTTGTGCTGCGACAATGACACGTTGCAACTTTCATTTCATTTCCAATTGATAACACCTAGCGCATATTCTTTATATCTTTGTTGTTGTCATACTTGTTTAATTTTTGTGCTTAAATTTTTTAGATTCTTTTTTTATAAGATTTCTCCACCTACTAAAGGCTTTCTGAAAAAAAGAAATTAAGAAATAAGAATCACTTTTTATAATTACTATGCATGTCTCTGTCTCTGATTTAGTTAATCAACTACTTGTATTCTCAATATTTTAGTTAAGTTCTTTGCATATTTGCATTGTCTTGCTGCACTTGATTGAACTAGTGCTAAGTTATTTCTTATTTCAGCCGTGCTGCTCTAGTTTATTTTTTTAGTTATTTTCAATTATTAGCTTGTAAAATTCATACTACTATTCATCCCTCCTCTAGCATCGAGTTCGATCCTATAATTTGGTATCAGAGTGGTTTGAGCTAATATTAACTAGGAAAGTTTGGTTGGGTGCATGTGTAGGTTAGGTAAGAAGTACCCTATCTAGTGCATCTAGTCAAGTGGAACTAGCAAAAGCTAACTCACCTCACTCCAAACTAGTTAAAGCAAGGTATTGTATTAAAGTTGATTTAGTGTTAAATTCTTAAGTTAGTTTGTCTTAAGAAATGGTCGTTGTTCCGATCAAGAAGACTTCTATGCTTCGCCACTACCTAGAAGGTAATTTAGGAAACTCTTACTCAGTTAACCCAAAGTAAAACTCAAATTGAACATACCTTTGTGCATTGTGTCAAATCAAATAAATTAAAATTAATTAATTCAATCCGAGCTTAGCCCATATCCAATCCAAAACCTAATTATAACCATACCAAATCCAAATCCTGTCTCAGACCTTAACTACAACTTGAACAAATCTATGTGCTCTTATATTATTGTGAAACGAACCCAATGTTTGTAGGAATCTTGGAGAAATGTGTTTGCAAGAAGGATTCAACACAACTCGCCCTCCCTTCTGCAATAACAACATTTTACCTATTAGAAGGGTAGAATGGAATACTATCTCATGAATAAAATAGAAAACTATCTAATAGTAAAAGTGAGCTTTGAACTACCTACAAAAGAGAATGACGAGTCAATTTAATTCAATAAATGGACAAATGATACTAAAAGAAAGGCTCAAACCAATGCTAGAGCTACAACTACACTATAGTGTGGGCTAACTCATGAACAACTAAGTAAAGTTTGATCATTCAGTAGCACTAAGCAACTCTAAGATAAATTAATTGAATTGCATGAATGTTCAATTGACTCACGAATTGCGAAGAAGGATCTACTACTAAGTTAGCTCCAGAACATTCATATGAAAGAGAATGAATCAGTAAGTTAGCTCCATAGTTGATTCAAGGAAATCTTGAATAGAATGTTGGTTGGTCTTAGGAAGATCGTACCAGTTCCACTGTACAAAAATTTTGTACAAGTGTCGAACCTTTCCTAACAACCTATTGTGTTCTTTAGAAATTAAATTCGGAATCGCAAACGGAACTTAACATTATTGATTCCAAATTGAACTTATCTGTTCTTAATGGTTTAGACTTGAATCACAAACGATACTTAACATTATTGATCTAAATCCACCTATGTTATAAATTCAATTAAATATTAATTTCTAAAATTGGCTTCCAGGACTGCATGACGAAACACTAGGCCTTCTTGGGTATGGAATCATCCACCACCGCCTAGACAAAGCCTTTTAAAGAAATCTAATATTTAATTTCCTTATATAACTCTAGGTTTAACCAAAAGGAACAATCGAATCACAAATTCGAAAAACAAAATAAAAGAAACACAACTTCGAATATCTAATCCAAAAATCTAGAATCATATGCCTCTTGTGTTTGGAATTCATACAAAAAAAAAAAACTAGCATGATGCGGAAAATAATTACTAGTTATACCTTTCTTTGTATACAACGACATCTTGATCTTCTACCGTATTTATCTTCTTATCTCGGACGTTGTGTGGGCAACGATCTATCGAGATGAGAACCACTCAAGCCCTTCTTCTTCCTCACCAAGTTTCAGCCACCAAGACTCCTCCAAGGATGTAGAGGTTCGGCCACCACCACCAAGCTCCAAGAGATGCAAGCAACAACACCTCCTTTCTCTCGTTCTTCTCCTAGCTAGAACCGGCCACCAACAAGAGCTCCAAGAGAGGGATGAGACCGACCACTAAAGAAGAAGAGAAGAGGAGAAGAAGAAGCTCTAGGGCCGGCCACCACCAAGGAAGAGAGGGAGGAAAAATAGAATAGAGTTAGCACCCATGAAGGCACCCCTACCCCCCCTTTATAATCCTTGGTCTTGGCAAATAAGGAAAATTTAAATAAAACATTCCTTATTTTCTTTGCCATGAAAAGGAAAATTTAATTGATTAAAACCAATTTCCTTTTCTTAATTATAATGGTCGGCCACCTCATAGCTCCAAACAAGGAAAGTTTTAATAACAAAAGAATTAAAACTTCCTAATTTATTTTCAGAAATTTTAAATAAAAAATTTCTCTATTAATTTTTCCATTCATGGTTGGTTATAAAAGGAAATTTTATAAATTAAAATATTTCTTTTAAACATGTGGATGATTTCCAAAAAGGAAAGTTATCTTTAAGATTAAAATCTCCTTTCAATCTACAAATAAGGAAAGATATCAAATCTTTTCTTAATCTTTTGTAGAAACTTATAAAAGGAAAAATTTATAATTTTAAAACTCTCTTTTAAATCATGAACATGGTTACAAAAAAGGAAAGTTTTCTCAAAATTAAAATCTTCCTTTCAATCTACAAATAAGGAAAGATATCATATCTTTTCTTAATCTTTTGTAGAAAGTTATAAAAAGGAAAGATTTAAATTTTAAACTCTCTTTTAAAACCATGGAATCCACATAAGAAAAATTTTAAAAATTAAAACCCTTTTAATTTGATTAGGGCCGACCACTTATGCTTGGGCTCCAAGCATTGGTCGGCCACCTACTTAGCTCATCCTATTGGTCTTGGTTGGCCCTAGCTTGGGCTCCAAGCTAGCTTGGTCGGCCTCATTAGGATAGGTAGAAAGGTGGGTATAGGTGGGTATAATTCTCTATATACAAGAGGCTACGATAGGGACCGAGAGGAGGAATTGGTTTTGGTCTTTCGATGAAATTAAGCTTCCTGTGTTCGCCCCGAACACCCAACTTAATTTCATCAATAATAATTCATTCCACTAAAGAATTATTATTGAACTACCGCACCAATCCCAAATTATATTTTGGGCTCATTTTTATCATGAGTGTGTTAATCTCCTTGTGTTTAAGATGTCGGATGCCTACTAATTAATTGAGTTACTGACAACTCACTTAAATTAATATCTTAGTCCAAGAGTAGTACCACTCAACCTTATTATCGTGTCGGACTAAGTCCACCTGCAGAGTTTAACATGACAATCCTTATGAGCTCCTCTTGGGGACATTATCAACCTAGATTATTAGGACACAGTTTCTTTCTATAATCAACAACACACACTATAAGTAATATCATTTCCCAACTTATCGGGCCTATTGATTTATTGAGCTAAATCTCACCCTTTGATAAGTCAAAGAAATAAATACTAAATATATGTGTTTGTTATTATATTAGGATTAAGAGCACACACTTCTATAATAACTAAGGTCTTGTTCTTTTATTAAGTCAGTATAAAATAACTTACCTTAAATGGTTCTGCTCAATACATTTAGAGTGTACTAGTGTAATTTATTAGTCAAAATAAACTAATACCTAATTATACTACGACTATTCCAATGGTTTGTTCCTTTTCATCTCAGTGGTGAGCTACTGTTTATAATTTATAAGGAATTGATAACATGATCTTCTGTGTGTGACACCACACACCATGTTATATATAATATAAATTAATTGAACAACTACACTTAACTTATAAATGTAGATATTTGACCAATATGATTCTTATTTCTAAATAAATATTTATACAAAAAGCTAGGCTTTTAGTATACATTCCAACATAACATACATGCAATCGGCGAACAAGTCGACAATCGCAACTTGATCAGGTATGCACATAAAGCATTTCTAAGGACTAATTTATGGGTATCAATGGTTGATGCTTATAAAGTATCCAAAGTTCTTTTAATTATAAAACTAAATGATTTTTTTTATGATTTTGAATTTCATGAACAGACTGACCTTAATCATAAAGAGAAGGGTATAACCTTGATGGTAGGAAAATTCAAGCAAAAAATAAAGTATAAATAAGAGACCTAGTCAAAATCCGAGTCGGAATCAATAACTGACGAAGAGAACCTATCTTTAGAAGTTAAGCGGCTGATCCAATGGAAGAAGTTCTCCTAGATATTCGTGAAAAAGGAGATCTTGAAGAAATATCAAGACAACGTTTGATGTTTTGAGTGTAAAGAAGGGTCATTTCAAAATCAACTGTCCGCTTCTGAAGGAGAAAGAACTTGAAAAGAAAAAGAAGAAGAAGAAGATATTAAAGGCAACTTGAGAGGAATTCAAATTAGACTTAGATCATGTAAATCTTTTGCTATTGACAACAATCAAAGAAGCATCATATTCTAAGTCTGAGTCAGACTACAATTCAACATCAGACTCAAGTCAAATCAGTGAATCAGACGAGTCAGCTGATAAGATAACATATCCACTTTTTGAAAAATTGTACGCTACCATTTCGTATTTGACTAAGACCCTAGCTAAATACATGTCTAAGGTTAAGAATTTACTTAAGGAGATCAAAGACCTTAAGGAAAGGACTAACTTGGACTCATTAACTTAGGTTAGTCAAGTTGGAACCACAACTAAAGTATCAAAGCTTGAGGAAGAAAACTCTAACTTGAAAAACCAAGTGAGTTAAAGTCAACATTGAGCAAGTTCACATCTGGGTCTAAGTATTTAAATATAATGCTTAGGACTAGACGAGTTGCATACGACAAGACTGAACTTGGGTTTATCTCAAGTCAAAATCTTGTCTCTTTTCTTACCTTAGTCAATAGAAATGTTGAAAGCAAGTTGGCTTGGGTTCCCAAGTCTTACTTAGTCAATCAAGTAGAAAACACATATTGTTGGGTACCTAAACAACATATACATGTGTTCAATAATAATACTTGTTATGTTAACTCAACTTCAAGATTGAAATATATTAGAGCTCCAACTTAGAGGGAGATGACTCCTAGATCTTCTTAGACTAGGATTAACTCAAACCATGATTGTATATTTCTCATTTAAATAAAATTAAATATTTTTACAAATTATATTTATTGCTTTAGTCAATTTCTTATTGCAAAATGTATTTAGCCTGAACCCTATCGTAGACTGCATGCTCCTATAGATTTCGACAGCCAACATCTCACAAACACCTAAGAAATAACTTGTTTATGTTTAAAGAACATTGAAAAGCATGAGATGCTTAGGGCTATAGCTTTTGATTTCAAATATTCATATCAGCGCATAGACATGAATAAGGGCTAAAAATTTTATATTAATTTCCATATTAACAACTTATTTTTTATAAAATAATGTTGAAAACTTTTATTTAACTTGACTAACCGATTAAAAATAATTTCTATCCTCTAAGCGCAAATCAAAGTTGGACATTTCATAAATGCTTTTAAAATTTTATTAGATATTTTCATAAATGCCATTTCTAAGTGTTTTTAAAATTGTGTGTTCATCCCTTTTCAATTTTCTATTAACTTATTATTGGAGATTTGACATATGACCTAAGGATAGATTAAATTTTTAGCTAGAATTTTCTTTTTCATTCAAAAAGTCAACATTTTGACTCTCTGGTCGCCTGTATGGTATACAAGTGTCTGGTACTAAGATTGCATAAATGCAAACTAACTTAACCAAAATCGATAAAAATTAGGCTTTATTGACAATATTAATACCATTAATATGACTCCGTAAATCATAATTATAACGATATTAGATACATGATCGACTGGGTACCCCTTTGGTCACCCGAGAAGTTTTTATATAGGTGACCATGAATAGCCATCGAATTTCCATCTAAAACCTATTTTTCCTCAAAAATTCTATGTTTTATCCTGTTCAAGTCAATTGTTGATTCCTTTCCCGAGTTCGAGTACTTCTTAATTATCATGTCTAGCTAAATATTTTTTTTTAATTTTGTTTAGCTAATGTAGATTATTTTCTTCCATTATGATCAATCGGTTAATCTTCGTGTTAGACCTAGACGTAAGTCTACTGAAGCTAATTCCTCAACAAATCCTTCCATTGACTCTACTGAGGCTAATACCTCAACACACCCTTCCACTGACTCTAGGTTTCCTTTAAGTATTAACAAAACACCTACATTCTCATGTCTCCTAAATATCTCAATTGACAATTTTTTTTTTTTATCATTGTGCAGACATTCTTGAAATCATAACCCACTATGGTTTGTCTAAACTTGTTTATACCAACCAGACAATCAATCTTGATCTATCTATTGAATTCTATAATAAATTAACTCTATTAGATGACCTTACATATACATCTCGAATCGGAGGTATTGACATTACGTTCACACCCGTTCTGATTAGGGACCAACTTGAGCTTCGTAGTCTTTGTTTTCATTAGATTGCTTTCAATTATTAGTCTACCTATTTCTAGTCCTTTCTTTCATATTTCATTAGATATGATTTACACATATTTCTTTGATGGTATTAGAAATCCGACCTTCACCAATTTCCACTCTAGTAAACTTCCAGTTGCAGACTATGTTTTGAACAACGTTGTCATTTCATGCATTCTTCCAATCCACTCTCGAAGTCTAGCTATAGTGCGATCCTTGCACTCTTTTATCTTATACACACTTAGATATAAATTGGACATCAACTTAAGCTTACATATCTTCATATCCATCATCTATCATGCATGCACCATTACTGATCGTCAAGTCCTTATGCCCTATTATCATATCTTAACTCTCTCATCTTTACATCATTTAGGATTGATGTTTATATTGGGTTGCAATAATTGCAAATAAAGTCCAATATTGATAAAACATGAAAAGGATCATGGACTTATAAAGGACCTTTTGAATAGAACCTAAAAATAAACCATGGATAAATTTTGAGTTGCAGATAATGTTTTGAACAGAGTCATCATTTCATGCATTCTTCCAATTCATGCTCAAAGTCTAGCTATAGTGCGATCCTTTCACTCTTTTCTTTTATACGCACTTAGACATAAATTGGACATTAACTTAAGTTTACATATCTTCAAATCCATCATCTATCATGCATGCACCATTCCTGATCGTTAAGTCCTTATGCCCTATTGTTATATCTTGACTTTCTTATCTTTGCATCATTCATGATTAATGTTTACTGAGATAACATTCAACCCTTATTGAATTTTGAAAAAATAGAGTTTAGACAATTGAACTTAGCTAAAATGATACTTAGAGAGAACACCCTAGTATGGAAGGATAGCAGGCAAACTCATCGAGAGGTTGATGAGATCCAGCTCGTTGTTGACATAGACTAACTACCAACACCTCCACCACTATTGAGTTTAGAGGACCGAGTGATTCGTCTCGAGGATGATTTCACTCGTGCATTCCAGACTATCGAGGATCAGATGCATGCAATCATGAATATATTACGTACTCAGTATGCAAGCCATCATCACCCATCTTTAAACTAGACTGATCTATCTTAGTTCCCTTTGTTTTTTACAATTTAGTTTTTAACTTGCAGTTGAGTTTGTGATGACATAACATATTTTTGTTATTTTTGACTTGTTGTATATACTTACCTTGTTTATATAACTTGACTTAATTTTGACTTGTTTTTGTGTTTGACTTCCAATTTACAATTAATTACATGACTGCTTTTAATCTTATTCATTTGCAATTAATTGTTTCAAATTGTGATTTAACTTATTTAATCCTCTTAATTTATTTTGAGGTATAAAAAGGAGGCAGAGAAAGACAACATGGGCTGATTAAAGTAAAAGTTCAAATTAAAATTTTTCTAGGAGATATAAAAATAAGGGCCGGTAAAATTTTAAATTCTTCGAAAAAGTTTCAAACTTCCCAATTTAAAACTTCCAAAATCGCTATATGATTAAAGGGGAGTTATAAGATAAATTAATATATTCAATGTATATCTGCACTTATTATATTTCTTTATCATCTATTGAATATAAAATTTAAAATTTAGTTTGATTATGTTTAACTAAATTTTAACTTAGTTTTCACACTTTCAAAAAGGAAGATATTATTAATGTTAGATATTATTAATGTTAGAAGTACAACATTAAACTCAAAGTTTTGATATATAACTAATGTTAAAATTAGATTTGTTAAAATCTAATAAATTGTTATTGGTGTAGGAAGCATCATACAATTAAACCTATGTTTTAATAATGACAAATAATTAAAAAGTTAAGATGTATTGTTGTCTAACAAGTGTGATTGAGCTTACATGAAAGTCCTAAGTGTTCTTAGGCAAAAGTCCTACTTGATACTAGGTAGGTGGAAAACCCTAGGGAGAGATAACCTTAGGTTCTAGGGAGTGGTAACTTTAGGTGGAAAGTTTTGGACGGTCAACGCTTTGGGTGAAATCCTAGAGTTGGGGACTTTAGGTGAAAATCCTCGTGGGCGCGGACCAGATGAAAATCCTAATGGTTGCGGACTAGGTGAAAGTCCGGACGGGTCGTGGAGTGGACGTCCAGCATGAAGATTTGAAGTCTCGGGCGCTGAGCAAAAGTTCAATTGGTCTGAAGGACCGGTTTAGCAACAGGTAACTTCTTCTGAGAGGAGTAGGTGAAGACGCGTTCCTTGTTGAGGGAATAGTAGGCGTTGGTTCGACCTAGGATATCCGGAGGAAATCTGAAAGTCAGAACCGGACAGTCCGGAGGTTGTCAAAAATTATTCTTTCATTTGCTATTTGTCTAACTCTATTTGGCAGAAGACTAACACTTTTTACAGAACTAGATTCGGCCTTGATCGGTCAACCAAACATCTGATTCAGTCGACCAAACACTTAAACAGAAGAATCAGATTTTCAGCGAGCTAATCGGATACGACCAAGGGATCGATCGACTGAACTTGGGGTTCAGTCAACTGAACAGTGGATAGGTATCGATGTGGACAAGCCGAGTCGATCGGACCAGATGAGTTGGGGATTGGTCGATCGAACGGCAGGATCGGTCGACAGAACGAACACTTCTATCCGAGCAGCAGAACCTGGATGAGAAGCCAGGCCGATTCAGGCAGGATCGGTCGACTGATTAGGGGGATCAGTCGACTGATCATAGTCAGGTCAAACTTGATCCTGAGATAAGTGGATCTGGATCAGGTCTGAGGTGGCTATACAAAGGGGTCACATCTAGCACTTCAAAAAAAAAACTGAGAACATTCTTCTTACGCGCGCACTGCTACGAAACAACTCAACAACGCCTAACTGCCGCTCTGACAATTGATATTCAACTATTTATTCTTTGTTGTCAGTAAATCTTATTTTCATTATTACACTTGTACTAGCCTTAGTAAAGTGTTTCCAAACTTATAATGATTACCCAACATAAGTGATCAACAATCGCGAGCCTTGGAGTAGAAGTCGCTACAAGTTCCGAACCATGTAATCAAAAGTGTTAGCGATTGCTCTCTTGTTTCTTTCTATCTTCTACTGTGTTTGCTTTGTGTTTTTTGAAACGAGTGAAAAAATCACAAGTGCTATTCACCCCCCACCCCTCTCTAGTACGTCATCGATCCTACAATTGATATCAGAGTTAGGATACTCTGGATTGGTGAAACCACCAATCGAGTAGGGGAATCTCTTTTTTGAAAGTAAAATATATATCATTTTTGTCTAAAAAATATTCTTACATCTTTTGTTTTTCTCCCTTCATTTTTTCACCATTAGTTAGTGTTGACAGAATATCACATTTAACAAAATTTATAATAATAATTTATTATTATTATTTTCTTATTTTTTCTCGAAGTTAGTAAAATTCTTCTTATTTCTCTCCTGCACTACTAAGCCAAGACTTAGTCTTGGGACAATTTTTTATTTTATTGTGCAAAAGCTCTTTTAAATGGCTTACCAAGAAGACTACAGTATCACACACCCACCACTCTTGTCCAGCGAGAATTTTGGATACTGAAAAGACCAAATGGAGCACCAACTAAAGACCTAAGCAGAGATATAAACCATGATCCAGACCGAATTCATACTCCCATCGAAGAAAGTGTGCCCATTGCCTGTGACAAGTGGGATGCACAAACAATGAGAAAAGTCAAAGCTAATGCAAAAGAAACATATATTCTCCTATGCGGACTAACAAATAAAGAGTTTGACTGAGTTGGAAAGTTCAACAACGCTAAGGAGCTTTGGAAAAAATTGATCGAGCTTCATGAGATTCCATCAGAACCAGAAGATCAAGTAGAATGAAGATTAAGTAGAACCTGAGTCCGAATCTGAGTATGAATTCCTAGAGTTAACCTCTGAACCAGACTCAGAAGAATTGGATCAGACCAATTTCATAGCACTAATGGCTAAGGAAGAGATAGTTGAATATGAGTCTGAATTCGAGATGACAACAGTCAAGGGGAGAATCTTATTATGGATCTAAAAGGTAAAATTGTAAATTTTAAATTTCACATAACTTGTTTTAAGTGCAGGGAGAGTGGGCACCACAAAAACTAGTGCCCTACTCATAAGATTCGGACGGCACAACCGGAGAAGTCGGAGAAATCAATGATAGGAGATCGAAAAGGGAAGGAGCACATTGAATGATTCAAGTGCAAACGGATAGGTCACTACTGTTGGTGCGGTTAGCACTAACGGTCTAACTCAGGTTTTGATGAATGAAAAAATATGTTAAGTTAGTTTTGGTGTGATCTAACACTTTGACTGAGTGTACAGGAGAAATCTGTTAGGATCGATGATCGCGGCTAGAGAGGGGGGGTGTGAATAGCCGACCCCAAATCTCGTTCGTTTCGTTCTACAAATCAAGGTTAGCGCAGCGGAAATAAAACAACGAAACAAAGACAAGAAATCAAACCTCAATACGCGTCGACGTAACGAGGTTCGGAGATGAAACTCCTACTCCTCGGCGTGTCCGTAAGGTGGACGAAGCCTATCAATCCGTCGGTGGATGAGTCCTCGGAAACCCGGCTAACAATCACTCCTTCTGGGTGGAGAAACCTCGCCACAATGTCTTGCAACAGCAAGATGAACAGGAGTACAAGAATATAGCAAGAAACTAAGTACAATACACAAATGTAATAACCCTAGCTTGCCTTCTTGTCGACTGGTTGAAGCAGCAACTTCACGAGACGCCTACAACAGCAGGAACCCAGTCGAAGAAGCTCACACGAAGCTTCGGAACTCAGCAAAGCTCAAGAGCACACCAGCAGCTCAGTAGAAAGGAGAGAAAAAAAGGGCTTCGAATAGTAGCTCCTCAATCTCTTTTATAACCTGCGAAGAAGACACAGAAGAAACTAGCCGTTGCTCCGCAACGGCTAGGATGTGGACCGATCAGGCTCCATCCTGATCGGTCCACACAGCTCCTGATCGGTCATGGGGACCGATCAGGCTAAGCCCTGACTTGTGCTTAAGGTCTGGACCGATCAGGCATGCTCCTGATCGGTCCAGCTTCATCCTGATCGGTCCTGGGGACCGATCCCCTTCCTTTTCTCCCGAGCTTCTTGCCTTCTGATCGTTGTTTCCTGATCGGTCTGCAGACCGATCAGATAACACTCAGAAGGCTACTGTTTGGTTACTGATCGGTCACCAGACCGATCCAGATATCACTGGATCGATCCACTGATCGATCCAGAGCTTGGTTTTTGCCCAAACCAAGTCCCAAGCCTTCCAAACCAATATCCGGTCAACCTTGACCTATTGGTATCTCATGCTTAGCATCTGGTCACTCCCTTGACCTGCTAAGACTCCCTACCAAGTGTCCGGTCAATCCCTTTTACCCACTTGGTCTTTCCAACACCAGATGTCCGATCATCCTTGATCCATCTGGATTTTTCCCTTGTTCGGCTTCACTCACCAGGACTTTTACCTGGCTTCACTCACCAGGGTTTTCCATCTGCCTGGCTTCACTCACCAGGACTTCCAAACTGCCTAGCTTCACTCACTAGGTCTTTCCCCTGCCTGGCTTCACTCACCAGGTCTTTCTCCAACTGCCTGGCTTCACTCACCAGGACTTTCACTTTCACCTAGCTTCACTCACTAGGATTTTCTATCTGCCTTCCTGGTCTAGAGAACGAGCTACCGAGCCCTCTCTGACCTAGTCCGGAGAACGAGCTGCCGAGCCCTCTCCGACTTCCACATGCCAAGCTTCCATACTTGGACTTCTCCGTGCCAAGTCCCTGCTTGGACTTTTCCCATGCCAAGCTCCCTGCTTGGACCTTTCCGTGCCAAGTCTCCATACTTGGACTTTTCCCGTGCCAAGCTCCCTGCTTGGACTTCTTGAAATAGATCAACTCAAGTCGGGTCAACCAGGTCAACCTTGACCAAGGGTTGCACCCACAACCTCCCAAGTTTCTGTCCTTGTCAAACATCAAGATACAACTTGAGTCAGGTCAACCAGGTCAACCTTGACCTAATGTTGCACCAACAATCTCCCATCAAAGTACAACTCTCTTCTGTTCTCGTCAAACATCAAAATACAACTTGAGTCAGGTCAACTCGAGTCGGGTCAACCAAGTCAACCTTGACCTAAGGTTGCACAAACAATCTCCCCCTTTTTGATGTTTGACAAAACCATAACCCAACTTAGGTTTTCTAATGTTCTTCCTTGAACATTCTCCCCAAACCTACACTCTCCCCCTTTTTGACACACATCAAAAAGAGTGAATCAAGTTCAAGAGTTTCTTCCTAATGAAAGTCCCATACCTTTCATTGAAACTCTTAATTCCCCCCTTGATACTAAGGTTCAACAATTAACTTAGTGATAATCCCATATCACTCAAGTGTTTAGGAGTAAAAACTCCCCCTAAAGATCAACTCCCCCTTGACCATTGCACCAACAATGTCTTGGAGAGTTTCAAACCTTTAGAACTCTAAAACACCACTTCCACAGCTGCAATTTCAGACAAACAGTCGAAATTCAGCAGGTTGGCACGCCCTGATCGGTCACCAGACCGATCAGGCTCCCTCTGGATCGGTCCAGTGACCGATCCACACAGACCTGGACCGATCAGGGACCCTCCTGATTGGTCCACAACTCTGATTTCTGATTTCTGAATTTTTCTTCTCCCGAAATTCAGAAACCTCTAGAAAATCACAGAAAATTCGAAAAATTGTGAAATTTTGAGGATACATTCCTCATAACATATACTATCATGGAAAAATAGTTTTCTATGAAAATAACTTCCATTTTTCAATCTTGATACAAAGTTCAAAAGTCTTTGAAATAGCTCAAAGTTAACTTATCTTTGTATCAACTTGTTCAATGATGAATGCTATTACTAGAAAAGTTTCATCAAGGTTTTTCAAATCAATTTTGAAATAATTTTAAACCATTTAATTTAGGACCACAATCTTTGGGCTAAATGTACATGACTTGTACACAAGCTTTCCCTATGATCCTCAATTTTGAATTAGGCTCATCTAGGCACAAGAACTATGCACCTTGATACTAACTCATCATCCTAATATCTCACACACATCTAAGGTGTATCAAAAACACATCCAAGTCAATTTTGATGTGAGATATGGATTTAGGTTAGCTTATTCTAAGTTCTCATGCATTTTTCTAAACAACAATTTGATCTCCATATCAAATTGTGTTTCTTATCCTTATATCAATTTCATTGATTATAAATGCAAGAAATGATGACATGGCATAAAATGATATCATAAATGGAAACATGTGCCAATGTCATGATGTCATGGCATAAAGTATGAAACTTAAATAAAGCATGACATTTAAACTAACCTAAGCATTATCATGACATTTTAAATGATCATAAAATAAATATGATGTCATGACATGACATATGGCAAACAATATATGGCAAATAACATGTAAAGGTATAGAAAATACCTAATTCTAGCCTTAGTTGCCATTTTTGATAATTTTGATCATTTTGCCATAGGTTCTATATTCCTAAGAGTAATAGACCTAAAATCATATACCAAAGATTTTTAGATCACTATGTGCCAATTGAATTGGCTCTAGAATACTCCTCAAATTTGATTGGCACATTCTAATCACCTTAGGAATAATTCTTAATTTCATTTTCAAGGCTTGATTATACCTTGAAAATTCCTAAGGTGCCACCTTCTGCCATGATTAGGTTAACTACCTATTCAAGTAAGGTTGGCACACCCTAACTCATCTAGCGTGATGAAATCACGCTCCTAGGAACCCAATACCTATTGGAGCTCATCGGGTTCACTAAATATTCACTAGGGATGACTTCCCTAGCAACCCTTCTAATGACCCTCCTAGGCTTTGAAGCCTTGGTCATTTGGGACTCATCTAGATCAACTCTAGGGGTGACCCCCCTTGTGACCTTGGTGATGGTCTTTCTAGCCCTAGGTCTTGTTCCATAATCGAATGGAACATCATGGTAAGTGGGCTTGACCACTTGGGACTTAGGTTTGTGACCCAAACCTTTCATGTCCTTGGACTTGGGTTTTTGACCCTTAGACCCTAGAGTTGACTTCTCTAAATTTTTAAGGGTATTTTCTAAAGTGTCAAGTCTTGACCTCAAGACTTGATTCTCCTTTTCTAATACCTCAAGTTTTAATTTGTCATTGTTCTTTGAGGTACTCCTAGGCATATGTCTAGTAGTTTTGGGATTCCTATCTAGGTTTCCCTTAACCTTAGATGAGTTGATCCTAGGGTTGGCTTTCCTAGTGTTATCCTTATCTAGGCTCACATGTTTGGCACCTAAGCATGTGTATCGATTTCTATAATTACCATGCTTATCATTATTGTCAATTGCAATCAAACTACTAGCATGCATCTTACTAGTATTGCAATAATGTGCCTTAGAGATTACCTTAGGGTTTGCCTTAGCTCCCCCTATCGATGTGCTCGGTCTCTTGTCTTTGTGAGATTGCCTCCCCCTCGGACATTGGCTCCTATAGTGTCCCCTTCGCTTGCATTGGAAGCACACCACGTGCTCCTTGCCCTTGCATATCGGGACTCCGGCTTCCTTGACTTTTGGCGCCGGTGGAGTCTTCCTAATCCTCCTTGGACACTTACTCTTGTAATGTCCATACTCCCTACACTCAAAGCACATTATGTGTAATTTATTTGAAATTGAAATGCTTGAGTTACCTAGGGTTGAGGATGGATGAAGACTTTCTTCTTCATCCCTTCCGGAGGTAGAAGCTTCTTCCTCTTGCTCCATTCTTGAAAAAGAACTCTCCTTCTCTTCTTCCTTAGATGTTGAGTAGCCCTCATCTTCTAATTCCTCTCCTCCATGATGTGAGCTACTTGGCTCACTTGACTCCTCTTCATGGCTTGAAGTGGAGTTCCCCTCATGGAACTTAGCCAAGTTGTTCCACAACTCCTTGGCATTGTTGTATCCACCTATCGTACACAAAACATCATTAGGTAAAGAAAATTCAAAAATCTTCAATACCTCATTGTTGACTAGGGATTGGTGGACTTGTTCCTTGGTCCACTCCTTCTTCTCTAGGGTTTCTCCTTTCTTGTCCGTCGGAGGCTTGAAACCAAATTGGACACAACTCCAATTCTCAAGATTAGTCATAAGAAAATATTTCATTCTTACCTTCCAAAACGCGAAGTCGTCGCGATCGTAGAAGGGTGGAATGGTGATGTCGTCTCCGAGTTGATCCATCTCTAGCTTGTGCTCCCTCGGGTGTTAATCCGGCGAAGAGCGACCTCGCTCTGATACCACTTGTTAGGATCGATGATCGCGGCTAGAGAGGGGGGGGTGTGAATAGCCGACCCCAAATCTCGTTCGTTTCGTTCTACAAATCAAGGTTAGCGCAGCGGAAATAAAACAATGAAAGAAAGACAAGAAATCAAACCTTAATACGCGTCGACGTAACGAGGTTCGGAGATGAAACTCCTACTCCTCGGCGTGTCCGTAAGGTGGACGAAGCCTATCAATCCGTCGGTGGATGAGTCCCCGGAAATCCGGCTAACAATCACTCCTTCTAGGTGGAGAAACCTCGCCACAATGTCTTGCAACAGCAAGATGAACAGGAGTACAAGAATATAGCAAGAAACTAAGTACAATACACAAATGTAATAACCCTAGCTTGCCTTCTTGTAGACTGGTTGAAGCAGCAACTTCACGAGACGCCTACAACAGCAGGAACCCAGTCGAAGAAGCTCACACGAAGCTTCGGAACTCAGCAAAGCTCAAGAGCACACCAGCAGCTCAGTAGAAAGGAGAGAAAAAAAGGGCTTTGAACAGTAGCTCCTCAATCTCTTTTATAACCTGCGAAGAAGACACAGAAGAAACTAGCTGTTGCTCCGCAACGGCTAGGATGTGGACCGATCAGGCTCCATCCTGATCGGTCCACAGAGCTCCTGATCGGTCTTGGGGACCGATCAGGCTAAGCCCTGACTTGTGCTTAAGGTCTGGACCGATCAGGCATGCTCCTGATCGGTCCAGCTTCATCCTGATTGGTCCTGGGGACCGATCAGATCTTTCTCTGATCGGTCCAGGGACCGATCCCCTTCCTTTTCTCCCGAGCTTCTTGCCTTCTGATCGTTGTTTCCTGATCGGTCTGCAGACCGATCAGATAACACTCAGTAGGCTACTGTTTGGTTACTGATCGGTCACCAGACCGATCCAGATACCCAGTGTATAACTGATCGATCCAGAGCTTGATTTTTGCCCAAACCAAGTCCCAAGCCTTCCAAACCAATATCCGGTCAACCTTGACCTATTGGTATCTCATGCTTAGCATCTGGTCACTCCCTTGACCTGCAAAGACTCCCTACCAAGTGTCCGGTCAATCCCTTTTACCCACTTGGTCTTTC
The DNA here is from genome assembly GCF_018446385.1 of Zingiber officinale. Lineage (NCBI taxonomy): Eukaryota > Viridiplantae > Streptophyta > Magnoliopsida > Zingiberales > Zingiberaceae > Zingiber > Zingiber officinale. The sequence continues at coordinate 37,866,357 of NC_056005.1, read as the reverse complement.
CAACACCAGATGTCCGATCATCCTTGATCCATCTGGATTTTTCCCTTGCTCGGCTTCACTCACCAGGACTTTTACCTGGCTTCACTCACCAGGGTTTTCCATCTGCCTGGCTTCACTCACCAGGACTTCCAAACTGCCTAGCTTCACTCACTAGGTCTTTCCCCTGCCTGGCTTCACTCACCAGGTCTTTCTCCAACTGCCTGGCTTCACTCACCAAGACTTTCACTTTCACCTAGCTTCACTCACTAGGATTTTCTATCTGCCTTCCTGGTCTAGAGAACGAGCTACCGAGCCCTCTCTGACCTAGTCCGGAGAACGAGCTGCCGAGCCCTCTCCGACTTCCACATGCCAAGCTTCCATACTTGGACTTCTCCGTGCCAAGTCTCCATACTTGGACTTTTCCTGTGCCAAGCTCCCTGCTTGGACTTTTCCGTGCCAAATCTCCATACTTGGACTTTTCCCGTGCCAAGCTCCCTGCTTGGACTTTTCCGTGCCAAGTCTCCATACTTGGACTTTTCCCGTGCCAAGCTCCCTGCTTGGACTTCTTGAAATAGATCAACTCAAGTCGGGTCAACCAGGTCAACCTTGACCAAGGGTTGCACCCACAACCTCCCAAGTTTCTGTTCTTGTCAAACATCAAGATACAACTTGAGTCAGGTCAACCAGGTCAACCTTGACTTAATGTTGCACCAATAATCTCCCATCAAAGTACAACTCTCTTCTGTTCTCGTCAAACATCAAAATACAACTCGAGTCAGGTCAACTCGAGTCGGGTCAACCAGGTCAACCTTGACCTAAGGTTGCACCAACAAAATCCAGCTAGGTCGATGGGCCGACTGGATAGCTAGTGCGAAGCCCAGCTAGGTCGACGAGCCGACCAGATAGCTAGCACGAAGATCAGATAGGTCGACGGGCTGACCGGATATCTGACACGAAGTCCAGCTAGGTCAACAGGCTGACTGAATGTCTGCAAAATGGAAAGTGAAAGTAAGTCACTGGAGGAGAGTGACTATGAGGACGCGTCCCAGTTGAGGGACAGTAGGCGTCGGTCCAGTCTAGGATCATTTGGGATCCCTAGACTAAGACTTTGACTAGTTCCTGGTCCTGGGAGGACATACACTAATTACTCTAATTTTTATATTGTACTAACACTTGTTTTGTAGGGTATTTTAGACTAACACATTTGTTACAGGGCAAGAAAGAAGCAAAGGAACAAAGTTGCCTTCGGGTGAACAGTACCCAAAGGCGCCTTCCATGGCTATGGAAGGCACCTCGGTACTGTTCATGGAAGGCGCCTTCCATGACTTTAGAAGGCGCCTTCCATGACTTTAGAAGGTGCCTTCCATTGGATGAAATTTGGCCGAAGTCAAGGATAAGCACCGATCACTTCGGGATGGACTTTACCTCATTGGAGGTGCCTTCTAAGCCTTATATAAGGTATTTTCGAGGAGACATGTGATAATCAAGAATATTCGACCTACTACACGTACATTCAAGCTTCCGACTGCTTTCGGTTACTGTTGCTACTCTACAGTGAAGCTGCTGAGTCCGATGACTGCTCCTAGGAGTTCCGATCATACCCGGCAGACAGACATCAACACGGAGTGCTCCATTACAATTTCGAAAAGTGTTGGTAACGTTTATTTTTTGTATTTAATTTCTACAAAAGAACAAGTGCAGTGTGTTGCACTTGACTTTAGTCTCTTGTACTCGATTCTCTCTTCCGGGGGTACCGGAAGAGATATTTAGTGGATTGTCCATCGATAGGCCCGCAATACCTTGGCCTTGGAGTAGGAGTCGCCGAAGGCTCCGAACCAAGTAAAAACCGCTTGTGTTTTTCTGGTGTTGCTTTCGTTACTTTCCACTACTTACTCGATAACAATTTCAACGAACGCTATTCACCCCCCTCTAGGGTTTTCACGATCCAACAAGTGATATCAGAGAAGGTACCGCTCTGATTTGGTGCAACCACTAATCAAGCAAGGGGGTGAAAGTTTTTTTTCGGCTTTATGTTTTTTTGATATAATCCAAACTGGTATTACTACCTTTTTGGAAATATTTTCCTTGTAGCAAATTAAACTGAACTGGTGCAACACCATTTCAGTCGTAATATTTTTCTTTCTCCCACACTACTAATCCAAGATCAAGTCTTAGGACCCTCTCTCTTTTTCTCTCTTTGTGTGTAGGATTCATGGCCCGGACCGAGGGTTACAGCATCATCCGACCTCCCCTATTCAGTGGCGACGACTTCTCATACTGGAAGAAATGAATGGAAGTCTATTTGAAGATTGACTTTGACCAGTGGTTTAGCGTCACCAGAGGCTACAAGGTGCTTGTCGACAACTCCGGAAACCCAATGGACTCGGAACATTGGAATCCGTAAATGAAGAAGAAAGTCTAGATTGACTTCAAGGCATTGAACACACTACAATGCAGGCTAACAAAGGAGGAGCTGAACCGAGTGGGCCCACATGAAAATACGAAGGAACTGTGGGACAAGCTCATCGAACTACAAGAAGGAACTAGCAATGCAAAGATAACCAAACGAGATCTTTATTTAAATAAATTATTTAACATTAAGATGTAGGAAGGAGAATCTGTGAGTCAACTCCATGCGAGGAGGAAAGACATCTTCAACGGGCTGTGATCCTGTCCGAACGCTAAGTCGATGGACGCTGGGCACGTGACGCTCTTCCAACTGATGACATGGATCTCTGACCGGCCGTATGGATCTCCGGCAAACCTGCAAGGAAGTCAGACTGGGAAGGGATTCCCGGCGACGACCCTTCGACACTCAAGTCAGGCAAGAGGAAAATGATGAAGTGGCTCCAAAGATCAGAGATCGCATACCTCCGGCGAAGTCTGAGGGCTCTTATATAGAGTGTGGGGAGGCTTGTGCACACCTACCGAGGCGTACACATGTCCTGTACCATACCTTAGTATGAGCTTGCCAGAGGAGCATACCTGACACCATACTGTTACAGTCTGAGCACCTCTCTGATGGGACAGCAGAACCTTCCGTCGTACGATTCTGCGTATGGCTTGGTTTTCGAACATACCTGTTGTCAGAAGATGTTCCCCAATGTCCCCTTGTCTCTTCTTTCCCCGAGCCGAGCGTCTATCCGCTCGGCAGACATCGGTCCGATCGGGCGTAGATATCGGTCCGACTGGGAAGACTTCATCCCATCGCGTGCTCGGCTGAGAACGTCCCTTCACGGCGTTGATGCTTTACGCCTCGGCCGAGCGGGCTACCCGCTCGGCCCGGCGACTCTATTCACCATGAGCGTCGGAAACCCGACTCCTCGACGGAGTCTTTGATTCCGCCCGGACCCGTTCGGCCGGTCGACCCAACTCTTCTCCGATCGACCGGACCTCATGCTGACCCTTTTGACTTTTGACCGCCACATGGCGTTGACTCCCCTCTAGAGGGGGTCCCCCGTCCTTACTACCGGATCACTTGCCTTCCCTTCAAGTCTAGTCGAAGGAGGCAATTAGTCCGACTGACTGGACCGCCAGTCACGCCGAGCGACGTCTCTGTGAATATATCCTCTGCTCGATCGCCACGGGGGTAGCTATGACCTCAGTCAACGCCAACATTCCTCGGATCTCTTCGAAATTTATGCCAATTTTCGACATTAAGGCTGGGCACGCGCTCTGTGCCTCGTGAAGGCGCTCATTAAATGCAGTCCAGTGGCCGAATGCCACGTGGCACTGCTACCGTCATCGTACGGCGACGGCGTTGCGGACGACGAGACCGAGGCGATTTTAAAATGGACGGCGCGATGCGTGCTTCGGTTCCCGTGACCTGCATCCGACGGTGGAGGCCGCTCGGGCTCAACCCTATAAAGCCTTCGCCTTCTCCCCCTCCTTGCCGCATTTGTGCTTTCGCGAGCCCAGAAGCTTTCTTTGCTGTTCCTACTCCGGTGATCTTGTTGCTGCTTCTTCCGACGATCCCGTGTTCCTCGTCAATCTTCATTCTTCTCTGTAAGGTTCTTCTTCTTTTCTATCTTTGGTTCTTGTGTTTTCTTTACGTTTCTTTCCCGAGTTTTGGTCCTCTGGGCACTGTTTCGTTTGTCATCTTCTTCCTTCAATCATCTGCCTTTCTTCACCTTTTGTGGTTTCATCCGTTCGGACAATGGCTAGTTCTTCTCAGCCTCAAGACCCAGCCCTCGGCCCGTGGTATACCACCATGGAGTCTCGTTTCGATCGGCGCAACGCCGATATCCTGATGGACAATTTTGACATCCCCTCTGATTTTGAACTTATCTTACCCTCACCCTCCGCTCGGCCACACAAACTGCCGCACGGAGCTTTTTGTGTTTTCCGCGACCAGTTCATAGCCGGTCTGCGCTTTCCAATCCATCCCTTCATCATAGAAGTTTGTAATTTTTTCGGCATTCCGCTCGGAAGCTTAGTCCCTAACACTTTCTGCCTTCTATGCGGCGTTGTTATCTTGTTCAAAATCCACAACATTCCCCTCCGACCGGAGGTCTTCTACTATTTTTATTACCCTAAACAGTCAGAGCTGGGTACTTACATGTTCCAGGCTCGGCCCGGTTTAGTCTTCTTTAATAAACTGCCCTCTTCCAATAAACATTGGAAAGAGTATTACTTCTATCTCCGTCTCCCCGAACGGGCCTCTTTCCGGACCCAGTGGCAGGTCGGACCGCCAATCTCCCCTGAGCTAAAGAGGTTCAAGACCCGGCCGGAATATCTTCACGCTGCCAACATGCTAGCCGGTCTGAAGTTCGACATCAATAAGTTCTTACCCGAAGGGGTGATGTACATATTTGGCCTGAGTCCGATCCGGACTCCCCTCCCGAGCGGCTTCGGTAAGAATTTTACTTGTGCATTCGCCTTGATTGCTAACTGATTTCTCATTTTTTTCTTTGCAGCGGACATTGTCATGGAGTCCGTGATGGCCAGAATTTTGAAGAGGAAAGCGGCGGCGCTCGAGGCCGCAGCTGCCAAGGAGATGGAGGCACTTGTCATTGAGCCGGTCGGCTCGCACGAAGGGGAGAGCGGGACTCACGAGGAGTCGGCCGTGCAGGCTTCTCTCCTGGAGCCAGCGGTTGGCGCAACTTCTGGCCAAGGGCCTTCCGTCCGGGAGGAAGGTTCTGGTCAGGAGGAAGAGCGCCCTCTTCGATAAAAGAGGCGCCGGACGGAGACACCACTCCGATCGTCCACTTCCGCGGTCCAACCGTCCGAATGGACCACCGCCGATTCCCGTGGCAAAGCCCCAGAGGTTGAGGCGATCTCGTCCGATCGGACCCCATCCCAACTGGACGCGTTCGCGGACCCCCTCGAGGCCATACCCGTCAGCGCCCTTCCGCCCGCTCCCCGCCAAGTCCAACGTGTAACACCCACAAAATTATAAGATAAGCTTATGGGTGTTATTTGCTTTAGAACATAAAAGAAGAAGAATCAAAGAAAAAGAAATAAGAGAAATAAAAAGAAGAGGTGAAGGTTTGAACCTTGAACCTCCCACCAAGGATAGAAATAAGATTGTGTATGTTAACCACTAGGATAATGAATAATATGTGAAAGGGAAATGATAGAAATTGTCGTTAAAAGTAAAGATATAATTTAGTAAGGGAACAAGAGAAAAACCAATGAGCTTTCTTTCTCTTGTTTACCTCTTGGTTAAGAAAAAGAGAAGCAAAAGACAAGTTGTCTTTCTCCCTTTTTCCTCTCTATTTTCGTGGAGTTTAAAGAGGATAGTGAAGAGAGGAGTTAAGGGGCAAGAATGAGGACATATTCTCATTAAGAAAATACATGCATGAGATAAGGAGGAAGGGAAGCAAAGTTCATTTTGGTAACTTCCACCTACTTAGCATAAAAAGGGAAGGAACTAAAGGTTTTCATTTTTTTTTCCCTTCTCCCTCACCCTTGCCGAGACTCTAAGCCTCCTCCCTCATCTCCACAAGCCAAGTTTAGGTTTCTCCCTAAGAAAAAACTATACTACAAGAAGGAGCCTTCAAGGTGTACCTTTCCAAGCAAGAGAAATCGAAAGGAGTGCTAGAAGAAGAAGCTCCCTACTTCCTCTTCACCAAGGGTACCATTTCTTAAGGATTAACAAGTGATTAATAGGTAAGCTTCCCCTCACCTGTGGTACAATGGTTTGTATGGTTTTCCATGGAGATAGATCGCTTAAAAACTTAAGATTTTGTTTAAGAAAATTCGGTCAAAAACAAGAAGAAGAGTTTAAGAAAGTTGTGATTAGATATGCTTTCTATTTTTCTTGTGACATGTATTTTATGTAAGAAGTTAATCTATGGTTTCCATGCTAGAATAATTAATGAAAAATTAGTTTTATGATTTACATGTTTCGGCCAAGCATGAACAAGAAGACTAGATAAGTTCAAAACTCAAGCTAGGCATGTTTCCTTATTCTTTTAGTTATGTACCCTATGATAATGAGGTTGTTAACTTTTCTCTTACTTGTATATTGTTTAAAACTCCATTTACATGCTCATGAATATTCGGCCAAGTAAGGAGTAAAGGCCTAGGAGAGTTTTAAACCTAAGACCAAGCATGCTAAGATTTTTCCTAAGACAAGACATGAAGCTAAAATGTTATGCCATGATTGTATGTTAGTTATGAATCTTATTTCATGCTTATGAGGGTTCGGTCATGATGAGAGTTGAAGCCTAGGAAAGTTGAAACCAAGGCTAAGAGGCTCATGACCTTCTTGATAATATAATATGAAACTAGTTGATGTTTTATAGTTGCTTGTTATATAGAATTTTGAATACATGTAACTTTCGGCCACATTAGGTTTTAAAGCTAGTATGTGTAGGTTTTTAACTAAGTTTACTTATGTTGTTCCTTGTTATGAAGCCATGAAAATTGTGTAGGGTTTCCATGCTCTTGTGCCACTAGAAACTTAATTCCATGATTGTTAAGTTTCGGCCACTACAAGTTTAAAGGGTCTAGGGAAATTTGAATCCAACTTATACATGCTTATGATGTACTTGAGATATATGCTATGAAATGTAGTTGTGGTTCCCATGCTCTCATGTCACTAAACATCTAGTTCCATGATTTACATGTTTCGGCCACTACAAGTTTAAAGGCTTAGAGAAATTAGAACCCAACTTATACATGCTTATGATGTCCTTAAGATATATGCTATGAAATGTAGTTGTGGTTCCCATGCTCTCATGCCACTAAAAACCTAATTCCATGATTGTTAGGTTCGGTCACCTTGAGTTAAGGGGTCTAGGAAGTTTGAAATTTGAAACAAACATGCTTATGTTGTTCCTCATGAAAATGTATAACATGTTGGCTTAAGGTTCAACACCTCTATGCTACTTGTAACCTAGGATGAGATAAACTAGGGTTCGGCCATGATATGATTAGGAGCTTAGGGAACTTAGAACCCAAACTAAATGTGCTTAAGTAGTTCCCTATGAAATATAATATGATATGAGTATAGGGTTTACATGTTTACATGTTGCTTAGAACTTGATTCCTCTTCATGAAAGGTTTCGGCCATGAAATAATTGGAAACCTAGGAGGGGTTTAAAATTTAGGTTAACATGCTTATGATCTTTCTTATGTTAGTATGTGAAGATATCATGAGAATTTTTATGTTTATATGTTGTCTAGAGATCATGCGGACCTTTCATGACTTTCGGCCATATGGGTTTAGTGATTAGATATACCTCACATGCTATGAAGAGATGATATTTAATGATTCCATGAATGGTTATGTCTTTTTAGGATATGTGCTATGTTCTTTCATGTATGCTTATGACCCATGTATGTACTATGTGCTCAAACATGCTTACTTTATGACATGATAAAATGATACGTTCGTTATGCAAGCCTATGATTCATGCATGTGCTGTGTGCCCAAATATGCATGCTTTAAGATAAGTGATATGTTCATGATGTATGTTATGATTCATGCATGTGCTGTGTGCCCAAATATGCATGTTTTATGATATGTTAAGAAATATGATATGCATGAAATGATAAGAACTATGATATGTAAGTTAAGTCATGCTACTTTACTTTATGTATGGCTTGTACCAAGGGTGTCCTCCATAAGCGCCCCGGGGTCGATGGACTAAGAAACGGGCCTCGTTAGGGATGAGCTCCTAAGTGCCCCGAGGTCGATGGACTAAGAAACAGGCCTAGTATGTATGCCTTGTAGGGTTCAAGACTTAGTACCTTGGACCTACATAGGACGCGCGCATTTATGTATGTGGTACAAGCCGGGGCCCTAATCATGTTGAGATTATGTTTAAGTATGTATTGTATAAGTTTTCAAAAGACATGTTGCATATGTTGCATGATATATGTCTAGGAATTTACCATGCTTATACTTTATGATTATGCCATGATACTTTATGTTATGTTATGATATGCCATGATGTATGCTTACACTTTATGATTATGCCATGATACTTTATGTTATGTTATGATATGCCATGATATGCTCTTAACATGATACACTTGTCTTTATGCTTTATGACTTGTGATTTTAATATGCTTGACGGTTTTTGTGAGTAGGAAAGGAACTTACTGAGCCATGAGTGCTCATAGCTTACTTTCTTGTACCACAGATAAAGGCAAGGAATAGATGTACTAGGGGAGCAGCAGGAGGGCTTGAAGGATGTGTGCGGTAGTGGACTGGCTAAAAGAAAAGACCTGCTTTCATTTAATAAGAAATTTGCCATGTTGATGTTTTTACTTTATGACTCCATGACTTTAAGTATGTGTTTGGTATTAAGACCCAAAATTTATGATAAGTGTGCTATGTGGACCTTTTATGTCTATTGTGATTTTTAAGTAAGAAAAAAGTTTTTAAATTCTCTAAGTAAGACTTCCGCTGTGTTAAGTATGCAAGTGTTGTCAAGTAACCCCCGTCGCCTTAGCAGGAGGGGCGGGGCGTTACACAACGTTCGGCCATTTTGTCCCAATTTTTTGCGCCGGCCTCCGATCCTTCCCCAGCTTCCGCTCAGACGACTCCCGGTCGGCACCGTACCATCAGGGTCTCCCTACATCTCCCCACTGAAGAGTTGATGCCCGAGTCCGATCGGCCAACCGCGCACGAGCACATGATCACCATGAAGGGGCCACTAGCGGAGATGTGGGTCGACGCTCGGGCACGTGTCGTGATGATTCCACTCAGCAATCTGGCCAATAGTCATATGCAGCAGGCCACTGGGGTAAGCGTGTTTTCTCAAGTCCTTTCCGCATTCTTTCCGATCGGCTATTAACAATCTTACTTATGTCAGAGATGGGTGGAGGAGATCGCTGTCTCCAATCGTCTGGCCATGGTGTACGAGGAGCTAAAGAGGTTAAGGAGTTCGGGCGGCGCACCCACTTCGGGTCCTTCATACGCCGAGCTCCAGAAAGAGCTCAAGAAGACCCAAGCTCTGTTGGCGGCTGAGCAAAAGAAGACGGCCGACCAAGCTCATACTCTGGCCGAGCTTGAACGACAGGTCAAATCCCTTGACCGGAAAATAAGCCTTGCCACCGATCGGAAGAAGACGACTATCTCCAATCTGGAGAAGAAAAATGTGGAGGCGAGAGGCCTGGAGCAACGGGTCAAAGAGTTGATGGAGCAGCTGGACGGCGAGAAGGCGAGCCGCTCAGCCGAGGCAATTAAACATAAAGATGAATTGAAGACATTGCAGGAGTCTCTCGAAGCTTCCCAAATTACCTTCAAGGAATATCAAGAGGCGGAACCCGGCCGAGTCGCAGCCCTGAGGCTGAAGCACATCCGCTTGACCGAATTTTCAGAAAAAGTATGCGAGCGGATGTATAATGCCTTTGAGCTGGCCATCACCGCCACAACAGACTACCTGAAGTCCAAGGCTCAGCTCCCTGACTCCGCCGGCATCCCGGCCCAAGACTATGCGGCGCTCCTCAACACCATCCCAAAGGATCTTTATGATTTCCTGGAATGAAGGCATTTTGTAATTCGGCCGTTCGGCCAAAACTTCCTTTTTTTTGTAATTCGGCTGCTCGGCCTTGACTTTTCTAATTTCAATGAAAAATTTATCTTTGTGCAACTTTGTTTTTACTTTGCATGCTTGTGAGTGATTAGTCGAGGCCTATGACACACACCTCGGCCAACTAGGCCTCCCGAGCGGGCGTAGATGGCATGCGACTTTTCACTACTTTCCCTTGCCGCTTATCTTCAAGCGTCTTTCGTTCCGGCCGGAGGGTTTATAGTCACCGGTTCGACTCTCGATTTTTAACGTCGGAGCTCGACGGTCTTCCGCCCGGAGGGTTTATAGTCGCCGGTTCGACTCTCGATATTTAACGTCGGAGCTCGGCGGTCTTCCGACCGGAGGGTTTATAGTTGCCGGTTCGACTCTCGATTTTTAACGTTGGAGCTCGACGGTCTTCCGGCCGGAGGATTTATAGTCGCCGGTTCGACTCTCGATATTTAACGTCGGAGCTCGACGGTCTTCCGACCGGAGGGTTTATAGTCGCCGGTTCGACTCTCGATTTTTAACGTCGGAGCTCGACGGTCTTCCGGCCGGAGGGTTTATAGTCGCCGGTACGACTCTCGATTTTTAACATCGGAACTCGATGGTCTTCCGGCTGGAGGGTTTATAGTCGCCGGTTCGACTCTCGATATTTAACGTCGGAGCTCGACGGTCTTCCGATCGGGGGGTTTATAGTCGCCGGTTCTACTCTCGATTTTAAACATTGGAGCTCGACGGTCTTCCCGCCGGAGGGTTTATAGTCGCCGGTTCGACTCTCGATATTTAACATCGGAGCTCAACGGTCTTCCGGCCGGAGGGTTTATAGTCGCCGGTTCGACTCTCGATATTTAACGTCGGAGCTTGACGGTCTTCCGGCCGGAGGGTTTATAGTCGCCGGTTCGACTCTCGATTTTTAACGTCGGAGCTCGATGATCTTCCGGCCGGAGGGTTTATAGTCACCGGTTCGACTCTCGATATTTAACATCGGAGCTCGACGGTCTTCCGGCCGGAGGGTTTATAGTCGCCGGTTCGACTCTCGATATTTAACGTCGGAGCTCGACGGTCTTCCGACTAGAGGGTTTATAGTCGCTGGTTCGACTCTCGATTTTTAACGTCGGAGCTCGACAGTCTTCCGTCCGGAGGGTTTATAGTCGCCGGTACAACTCTCGATTTTTAACGTCGGAGCTCGACGGTATTCCGGCCGGAGGGTTTATAGTCGCCGATTCGACTCTCGATATTTAACGTCGGAGCTCGACGGTCTTCTGGCCGGAGGGTTTATAGTCGCCGGTTCGACTCTCGATATTTAACGTCGGAGCTCGACGGTCTTCCGGCCGGCTGACGATGCCCTATACTTGCGCTAATTTTCTGATTTTTTACTCCTGCATTTCAAGTATACAGCAGAACGGAAAGTATACAGCATACATTACATTGGCGCACCTTTCACCCCGCCCGGTAAGGCTGGAGGTGGTTCGCGCTCCATGGTCGATCCAGTTGCCGTCCGTTTTCATCCTCCAGATAATAGGCACCCGAGCAGAGCTTTTCGATGACTTTGAAGGGGCCCGCCCAAGGAGCCTCCAGCTTGCCAACGTCTCCGACCGGCTTTACTTTTTTCCACACTAGGTCGCCGACCATGAATGCACTAGGGATCACGCGCAGATTGTAGTTTTGCTTCATTCTCTGCCGGTACGCCATCAGCCGGACAGACGCCTTGGATCGCTCTTCGTCGATCAGGTCCAACTCCATCTTCCTCCGCTCGATATTGTCATCATCATAGTTCTGGATCTGGACGGACTCTACGCCGACTTCAATTGGGATGACTGTTTCGCCTCCGTACACTAAATGGAATGGCATGACGCCTGTTCCCTCCTTTGGGGTCGTACGGATAGCCCATAGGACGCCCGACAGCTCGTCCACCCAGCTTCCTCCCATATGGTCGAGCCGAGCCCAAAGAATGCGAAGGATCTCCCGGTTGGCTACTTCGGCTTGACCATTGCTTTGGGGGTACGCCATGGACGTGAAGTGCTGTTCGATGCCATAACTTTTGCACCAGTCTTCGAGCTGCTTCCCGACGAACTGTCGCCCGTTATCAGATATGAGCCGGCGAGGAATGCCGAATCGACAGATTATATGCTGCCAGATAAACCTTTTGACCATCTGCTCGGTGATCTTGGCCAGTGGCTCAACCTCCACCCATTTGGAAAAGTAGTCGACCGCCACTAGAAGAAACTTTCGCTGACCGGTCGCCATAGGGAACGGACCTACGATATCCATTCTCCACTGATTGAACGGACAGGACACTGTAGATGCTTTCATCTCCTCCGCCGGTCGGTGGGAGAAGTTGTGGTACTTTTGGCAGGAGAGGCACGTCGCGACGGTCCGAGCGGCGTCTGCTTGCAGGGTTGGCCAGAAGTACCCGGCCAGCAGGATCTTCTTGGCCAGCGATCGTCCGCCCGGATGACCTCCGCAAGATCCTTGGTGCACCTCCTGTAGGATGTACTCCGCGTCCTCCGAGCTTACACATTTCAAAAGTGGGCGGGAGAAAGCCTTCTTGTAGAGTTGGTCTCCAACGAGCGTGAACCGGCCGGCTCTCCTTCTCAATAGCCGGGCTTCCTCCCGATCGGACAGTGTCGCCCCTGAGCGCAGAAACTCCATAATGGCTGTCCTCCAATCGCTCGGGAATGTGAGGCCCTCCATCCGGTCAATGTGCGCCACCAAGGATACTTGCTCAATTGGCTGCTGGATGATGACCTGCGATATTGAACTTGCGAGCTTGGCTAACTCATCTGCCGCCTGGTTCTCTGCTCAGGGTATCTTCTGGATAATGACTTCTCTGAAGTGGGTCTTGAGCTTTTCGAAGGCCTCAGCGTAGAGCTTGAGCCGAGCGTTGTTAATCTCAAAAGTGCCCGAGAGCTGATGGGCGGCCAGCTGGGAGTCTGAATGGAGTGTCACCCGACCGACTCCTACATGCCGGGCTACCTGCAAGCCGGCTATGAGGGCCTCATACTCCGTTTCATTATTTGTGGCTTTGTAGTCCAGCCGAACGGAGAGGTGCATCCGTTCTTCTTGGGGGGAGAGTAATAGCACACCAATTCCGCTCCCGCGCTGAGTGGACGATCCATCCACAAATATTTTCCACATAACTTCGGGCTCGGGCTTTTCCACTTCGGTAACAAAATCTGCTAAGGACTACGCCTTTATCGCCGAACGGGGTTGATACTGAATGTCAAATTCACTCAACTCTGTTGTCCATTTGATGAGCCGTCCGGACGCTTCTGGATTCAGCAGCACTCTTCCCAATGGGCTATTCATTTGGACGATGATTGTGTGTGCTAGGAAATAAGGATGAAGTCTCCGAGCGGCGAGGACTAAAGCAAAAGCCAGCTTCTCGGGCCCAGTGTAGCGAGATTCAGCATCTTTTAGAATATGGCTCAGGAAGTACACGGGTTGTTCTTCACCACTCGTCCTTACTAAAGCTGAGCCTACTGCCCGCTCGGTTGAAGATAAATAAATACAGAGCGGCTCACCTACACCTGGCTTGGCTAACACGGGCAAGGAGTTCAGGTATGTCTTCAGCTCTTCAAACGCCCGATCGCATTCCTCGTCCCAATGAAACTTAGTAGCTTTGCGTAGGATCTTGAAAAAAAGGGAGACTCCAGTCGGCAGTCTTAGAGATGAATCTTGACAATGCAGTTATCCACCCGGTCAGGCGCTGTACTTCCCTCAGATTTCTTGGGGGCAGCATATCTTGCAACGCTTTTACCTTGCTGGGATTTGCCTCTATGCCTCGCTCGGTCACTATATAGCCCAAGAAACGCCCGCCTTTTGCTCAGAATAAACATTTCTGAGGGTTCAGCTTGACTCCATACTTCCTCAGCGTTCAAAAGGTTTCCTCCATGTCCATAAAAAGATCAGCCGCTCGGACAGACTTAATGAGAATATCATCCACGTACACTTCTAAATTGCGTCCGATCTGCTCCTTGAATACCTTGTTCATTAAGCACTGGTAGGTTGCTCCCGCGTTCTTTAGTCCGAACGACATTACATTGTAACAGTAAGTGTCGTCGGCTGTGACGAAGCTGACCTTTTCTTGATCTTCTCGGGCGAGCGGCACCTGATGGTAGCCCTGATAAGCGTCTAGCATGCATATTAGCTCGCACCCGGATGTGGAGTCCACCAGCTGATCAATTCGGGGCAGAGGGTAGAAATCCTTTGGGCATGCCTTGTTGAGATCCCGGAAATCGATGCAAACCCTCCACTTGTTGCCCGGCTTGGAGACTAGCACTACATTTGCGAGCCAGCTCGGGAACTGGACCTCCCTTATATGGCCAGCCTCCAGGAGCTTCTCGACCTCCGCTCGGATGATGGCGTTTTGTTCGGCGCTGAAGTCCCTCTTCCTTTGCTTCACCGGTCGAGCGTCCGGTCGGACGTGAAGCTCATGCTGTGCTATACTTGGCGAAATTCCCGACAGCTTATGCGTCGACCAAACGAAGATGTCGCAGTTTCTCTGGAGACATTTAATCACCTCCTTTTTCTGGCTTGCCTCCAGATCGGCCGCAATGAATGTGGTGGCTTCCGATCGGGTCGGGTGGATCTGCACCTCTTCTTTTTCTTCATAAATCAAAGAGGGTGGTTTTTCGGTTATGGCGTTCACCTCGATCCGTGGCGTCTTCCGCGCGGAATTAGGTTCGGCACGGACCATTTCGACGTAGCATCGCCGAGCCGCCAGCTGATCTCCTCATACTTCTCCAACTTTATCTTCAACCGGGAACTTAATTTTCTGATAGAAGGTGGAGACGGCCGCTCGGAACTCACTGAGTGCTGGTCGCCCCAGGATAACATTGTATGCTGAGGGAGAGTAAACCACGACGAAGTTGGCGGTCCGCGTCCTTCTGAGTGGCTCTTCTCCCAGCGAGATAGCCAATCGGACCTGTCCGATCGGCAGAACTTCATTGCCCGTGAACCCATAGAGGGGGGTTGTCATGGGCAGCAACTCAGCTCGATCAATTTGTAGTTGGTCGAAAGTATTTTTAAATATAATGTTGACCGAGCTGCCTGTATCGATGAAAATGTGGTGAATAGTATAGTTAGCTATTACCTCTTTTATGAGGAGGGTGTCGTCATGTGGCACTTTGACTCCCTCAAGGTCCCTGGGCCCGAAACTTATTTCGAGCCCGCTCGCCCTTTCTTGACTACAGCCGACCGCATGGATCTGGAGCTGCCTGACACTCGCCTTCCTTGCTCTGTTGGAGTCACCTCCGGTCGGTCTGCTAGTGATGATGTTGATTTCACCTCGGGACGTGTTGCTTCTATTTTCTTCCTCCCGTGCGGACGGCCTAGGCCGCTCCTTGGATACCCTGGGATTGTCCTCGTGCCCTTGAGGATGATACCGCTTGGGAGACTTTCTGGATATCCGCCGATCGGCTTCATGGTGTCGTTGTCGCCCGTCGGGCAATGTCGATCGACGACTGCCACTCCGGGGAGCGGGGTGGGCGATCAGGGGAAGGCTTCGGCAATCTCGTGTGTTATGCGTGTCGGTCCGGTGGAACGAGCAAAACATGGGGGTCTATACCTTCTTTTTTGGTTTGGGCTACTCGGCAGCTACCTCTTGAACGGCGTGGGACCTTGCGTGGTGAGGGCGGACTGCTTCGGCTCGAGGTCCTCTAGGTGGCTGGTGGCCAATGAGCGGCTTCCGCTCGACAGGGGCTGGCCGCTCAACTGGAACTTCTTTTCTTCGGGCCGCATAGGCTTCCTCCACATTAATGTACTCATTGACTCGGTGTAACATGTGATCATAGTCTCGGTGTGGCTTTCGAATAAGTGAACGGAAGAAGTCACCGTCCACAAGGCCTTGCGTGAACACATTCATCATTGTTTCTGAGGTGGCCGTTGGAATATCCATGGCCACCCGGTTGAATCGTTGGATATAAGCTCGGAGCGGCTCCCTGGGCTCTTGCTTGATGGCAAATAGACTAACACTGGTCTTCTGGTAACGCCGACTGCTCTCAAAATGATGGAGAAAAGCGATGTGGAACTCTTTAAAGCTGGTGATGGATCCGTCCGGCAGCCTCCGGAACCACCGTTGTGCCGATCCCGAGAGGGTGGTAAGGAACACCCGACATTTCACTCCATCTGTGTATTGATGTAGTGTAGCGGTGTTGTCAAACTTTCCTAGATGGTCGTCCGGGTCGGTGGTTCCGTTGTATTCCCCGATCGGCGGGGGCACATAATGCTTGGGCAGAGGGTCCCACAGGATGGCCTCTGAAAACTGCCGGTTGATCCGCTCGGGGGAGGCGTCCGTTCAGGGAGCCTTGCCTTTTCTGTAGTCTCGCCTGGGTGCCTCGTTGGATGAAGATCCTCGATCAAGGTTAGCTGGTGCGGCTTCAGGAGGCGTACGGAATAGGGCCCGATGAAATGGAACCGGGGCAGGCAGTGCTTCCGCTCGGCCTCCTGACGCTGACGTTGCTTGTTGCTCCATTCGCTCGGCTTGCGCCTTCTGTTTCTGTTGCTCCACGAGCTTAGCTGCTCTTGCCTCGATTAGAGCGTCGAGCTCCTCCTGGGAGAGCATCACAGTGTGCGGTCGTCCAGCTTCGTCCATCTCTTTCGCTCGGATGCAGGTGCGTTCCCACAGACGGCGCCAATTTGATCCTTTCTGAACGCTAAGTCGATGGACGCTGGGCACGTGGCGCTCTTCCAACTGATGACGTGGATCTCTGACCGGCCGTATGGATCTCCGGCGAACCTGCAAGGAAGTCGGGCCGGGAAGGGGTTCCTGGCGACGACCCTCTGACGCTCAAGTCAGGCAAGAGGAAAATGATGAAGTGGCTCCAAAGATCATAGATCGCGTACCTCCGGCGAAGTCTGAGGGCTCTTATATAGAGCTATGGGGAGGCTTGTGCACACCTACCGAGGTATACACGTGTCCTGTACCATACCTTAGTATGGGCTTGCCAGAGGAGCATGCCTGACACCATACTGCTACAGTCTGAGCACCTCTCTGATGGGACAGCAGAACCTTCCGTCGTACGATTCTGCGTATGGCTTGGTCGTTGAACATACCTATTGTCAGAAGATGTTCCCCAATGTCCCCTTGTCTCTTCTTTCCCCGAGCCGAGCGTCCATCCGCTCAGCAGACATCGGTCCGACCGGGCGTAGATGTCGGTCCGACCGGGAAGACTTCATCCCATCGTGTGCTCGGCTGAGAACGTCTCTTCACGGCGTTGATGCTTTACGCCTCGGCCGAGCGGGCTACCCGCTCGGCCCGGCGACTCTGTTCACCATGAGCGTCGGAAACCCGACTCCCCGACGGAGTCTTTGATTTCGCCCGGACCCGTTCGGCCGGTCGACCCAACCCTTCTCCGATCGGTCGGACCTCATGCTGACCCTTTTGACTTTTGATCGCCACGTGGCGTTGACTCCCCTCCAGAGGGGGTCCCCCGTCCTTACTGCCGGATCAGGCTTCATACCATCGACCACCAAATGGAGAATCGCGATTTAATAAGGTATGCCCTAAACGTGTTTTCTCGAAATGCATTGTGGGCATCCATCATGGAAGCCTACAAGATTTCGAAGAATCTTTCAAAGTTAAAATTATATGAATTGTTTTGGGAACTTGAGCTACACGAGAAAACTAACGCCAGAACCGAGAAAAGTGTTACTCTTTTTGCAGGTTCCTCTAAGGAAAAGTCAAGAGCTGTTCCTGAATTTGATGGTGTGTCAGACCAAGACTTAGAAGACGAAGAACACCTGGTGAACTTGGTAAGAAAAATGTTCACTAGGAGAAAGAAGAACTTCAGCAGAAAAGACCTACAGATGATCAACTCCACTACCGAACCAAAGAATGTGACCTACTTCGGTTGCAACAAGAAGGGTCACTACAAGAACGAGTGCCCGAAGCTGAAGAACGACAAAACCAAGACAACTAAAAAGAAGGTACTCAAAGCAACGTGGGATGAATCGTCTTTAGAGGAATCAGAAGCCGAAGAGCAGAAGCACCGAAGCTACCTCGCGTTGATGGCCCGTGAATCAGAATCAGAGGATGAATCAGAAGACGGGTCCGAACCCGAATCGAGCCACGAGTCTGTACTCATTTCCAAAGGTTCTGAGGAGGTAAATTTTAATTTAAGCAAAAAGTTATTTAAAGTAATTGCATGTTTAAATAGAAAATTAACTGAACAAGAAAATCAACTCTCCCGGGGGTATCAGAAGAGATTTTTAGTGGATTGTCCATCGATAGGTCCGCGGGACCTGGACCTTGGAGTAGGAGTCGCCAAAGGCTTCAAACCTAGTAAAAACCGCTTGTGTTTTTGTGGTGCTGCGTTCGTATTTATTTTTCGCTACTTACTTGATAATGATTTTCA
Organism: Zingiber officinale; assembly: GCF_018446385.1. Lineage (NCBI taxonomy): Eukaryota > Viridiplantae > Streptophyta > Magnoliopsida > Zingiberales > Zingiberaceae > Zingiber > Zingiber officinale. Next base: position 37,848,050 of record NC_056005.1, on the reverse strand, counting down.
ACAAACGCTATTCACCCCCCTCTAGCGTTTTTATGATATAACAACTACAAAAGTTAATGCACAGAAAGAAGACCCAAGAATCTAGGGGGAGATATCAAGGTTAGTAAATTTGCATTGCATGAAAATCTAATTTTTGCAACACATGTCGATACCCTAACTAATCCTGATTGCATTAGTTTAGATTTCTCTAAAAATTAAATATGCATGCTAATAATGCAATGAATAAAATTCATTCAAAATTATTTAATAAAAATAAGAAATTAACTCTTAGAAAATTAGAAAAATAAAATAATAATTTAAAAGATAAAATTGATAAATTAGAAAAGATTGTTAATAATTTAACCAAATCACAAAATCTAGACTTAGATTACAAGTGTAAAGTGAAACTTAAACTCTACAAACCAAGCTATGATCAAGTGCCTTTTAATTATGAAACCAATCAATAAACACTAAATTAATCAGTAAACTCAAAACTCAACTTAAAAGTTAACTTAAAATTGTAACTTGTTAACTTAACTAATAAATGCTTGATTTGTTTGATCCATGCATAATTACCATGAATATGCATATAATTAATTAATTGACAAATGTCATTCATGATTACTAATTGCTTAATCTAGAAAGGATAGATAAGGACTTAGACTTGATTCACACTTGACTAGTTAGACCTAAAATTTTCAGAAAGAAAATTAAATATTCAATTTCTTTAAAAGGTTTTGAAGTGATTGATGATCCAATACCCAAAAAGACCTAGTGTCTTATCACAACCTAGAAGCCAATTATTGGAATAAATATTTAATTAACTAACTGTTAAACCTTAGCCTAACTCAAATATAGATCAATCCTTAGATTTTAATCTGAAGTGAAGATTAAATTAACCATCTCACAAAACTATTAAGGTTTCCTGATTGGAAATCTAGAAAAGGGTGAGATGGACCTAGGTTTAAAATAAAAAGTTAATTAAATTCAAATTAATTAAGTTCAATTCAATTAAAATTAATTCCAATTAATTAACCTAAGTCACATTATTTTCAATATTATAATTATTTTCAAATCATAATTAATTTATAAAATATTAATCATTTTAAAATCATAATTAATTTTAAAATTATAATTATTTTCAAATAATAATTAATTTCTAAAATATTAATTATTTAATTAATTTTTAAAATATTAATTATTTTCAAATCATAATTAATTTCAAAAGTATAATTAATTTCAAACGTATAATTAATTTTAAATTCTTAATTAATTTTGAAAGTATAATTAATTTCAAATTCTTAACTTTAATTAATTCTAAAATCATTAATCAATTATAAATTATTAATTAACTTTCAAATCAAATCCGATCAAGGCCAAAATTGAATTTGATCAAATTTAAATCAGATCTCATCAAACTTAAACTAGATCAATATTTAAATTAAAATTTCAAAGTTAATAATTTTCAAAATTTTAATCATAATTAAGATTCAAATCATAATTTTTAAAATAATTAATTAATTTTTAAGTCATAATTATTTGTAAATATTGTTTAAAAAATTTTAAAACTCAAATTTAATTATTCAATTGTAAATATTTTAAAATTAAAACTTAATTATTTTTCAAATCTAAAATACTTTTTCAAACTTCAATATTTTGAAATTCAAAATTTTCAAATTCAAACTTAATTATTTTGAAACTCAAATTTAAAATATTTTTTTTCAAACTTCAGCATTTTGAAATTCAAAATATTCAAATTCAAACTTAATTATTCTGAAACTCAAATTTAAAATACTTTTGACTTCAACATTTTGAAATCTTCAAATTCAAATATAATAATTTTTAAAATTCAAAATTAACTTAAATCCATCTGACATAAACTCATAAGATTCACATGTCTTAGAAAGGGTGAGATGGAAAAAAATAAGAAAATATATATTTTTTTTTATCTTACTTATTTTCATGCTTGGACTCTAGGACCCCTCAAAATAACCAATTTACTTTTTTTACATTAATCAAGGGGGAGTGAAAGGAGTTAAGTGAAGTATTTTTCTAAATATTAAATATTTTCTCAAGATCTAAAGTATTCTTTTTCAAAATTTTAAAATTTCAAAGTACTTTTAAAGTATTTTTTAAAAAGGAAGTTAAAGTTTTTTGAAAATAAAGTTTAACTAGTTTTTGAAAAGAAACCTTAAATATTTTTTGAAAAGCAAGTTCAAATATTTGTATATGAAAAATAAATTTTTGAAAAAAATATTTTTAACTAAGTTTTTATATACTTAACTAAGTTTTCTTTTAACTCTTTTCAAAAAGTTAAGTACTTATCTAGCTTTTGATAAAGTTAAGTATTTGATAAAGTTTTGATTAAAAGAAAAAAGCTAAAGTTTAGATTAAAAGAAAAAGGCTAAGGTAAAAGCTATAATTTTTTGAAAAACTATGTTTTAATCCTTCTAAAACTTAAGTATTTTTCAAAAGGTTTTTCACAATATACACAGACACACTTGGAATTTGTTTTTTTTAAAAGGTTTTTAAAAGGAAAAGGTATATTTCAAAGTATTTGAAAAATTAAATATACCTTTCCTCCATAAATTATTTTTGATATATGACAAAGGGGGAGAGAATGGTCAAAAGTTAAAGAAAGTGATAAATTAAGGGGGAGCTAATACTTAGTGAGAAAATGCTATGTTTTTCTTTAAATGTTGCTATATATTTACTTAACTTTTGAACCTGGTTTCCATAATAAAAATTGGAGAGATTATTGGTGCAGAAAGCACCAAACGATCAAACCTATGTTTTGATAATGACAAAGAATTCAAAAGTTAAGATGTCTTATTATCTAACAAGTGTGATTGAGCTTGCAGAAAAATTCTGAGTGTTCTTAGCCAAAAATCCTAGTGAATACTGGCAGGTGGAAAATTCTAGAAGGAGGTAACCTTAAGGCCTAGAGGGTGGTAACCCTAGGTGGAAAGTCTTGGCGAATTGAGCACTTTGGGTGAAATCCTAGAGTCGGAGACTCTAGGTGAAAATCTTGCTGGTCGTGACCAGGTGAAAGTTTGAACGGGTCATGGAGCGGATGTCTAGCATGAAGACCTGAAGTCTTGAGCGCTGAGCAAAAGTCTAGTCGGTCTGGAGTATCGGTCTGACAATAGGTAACTTCTCCTGAGAGGAGTAGGCGAGGATACATTCCCTTTTGAGGGAACAATAGGTGTCGGTTCGACCTAGCGTTTCCGGAGGAAATCTTAAGTCAGAATCGGACAATTCAGAGGTTGTCAAAAGTTATTCTTTCATTTGCTATTTGTCTAACTTTGTTTTGCAGGAGACTAATACTTTCGCAGGGTTAGATTTGACCTTGATCGGTCGACCGAACATCCAGTTCGATCGATCGAACACTCAAATAAAAGGATCAGATTTTCAGTAAGTTGATCGTGTTCGACCAAGGGATCGGTTAACCGAACCTGAGGTTTAGTCGACTGAACAATGGATAAGCATCAATGTGAACAAGAAGAGTTGATCAGACCAGATGAGCTGGGGATCGGTCGATCGAACAAAGACTTCTATTGGAGCAGCAGAACCTGGATGAGAAGCCGGGCTAATTCAGACATGGTCGACTAATCTGAGGGATCAGTTGATCGATCATAGTCGGGTCAAACCTGATCCCGAGATCAGTAGATCTGGATCAAGTATGAGGTGACAATAAAAGGGGTCTCGACCAACACTTAAAAAAAAACTCAGAACATTCTTCTTACGTGTGCACTACTACGGAACGACTCAACAATGCCTAACTGCTACTCTGACAATCGACGATCAACTATTTATTATTTATTGTCGGTAAATCTTGTTTTCATTATTATACTTATACTAGTCTTTGTAAAGTGTTTCGAAACTTATAGTGATTGTCCAACGTAAGTGATCAACGATTGTGAGCCTTATAGTAAGAGATGCCATAGGCTCCGAACCAAGTAACCAAAAGTGTAAGCGATTGCTCTCTTGTTTCTTTCTATCTTCCGCTGCGGCACCTTCTACAGTTGCGTCAAGTGTGCAGGAGCATGTTACTTTGACAAATAGTAAAGTCCTAATTTAGAACTAGGTAGTGGAAAAACCCTAGTAAAGCTAGGCAAAGTGAAGTCTTGGTTGGGAACCAGACAGTGATTAAGTCCTAGTGGATCTAGGCAATTGAAGTTTTGATTACGAATCAGGTAGGAGCTAAGTCTTGGTTGGGAACCAAGAAAGAAAGTCCTAACTAGGAACTAAGTGGATCAAATCCAAGATGAGTTAGCTAGGAGCTAAAAGCTCGGCGGACAAGTCCAAGTGGAGTCAATTGGGAGCTGAAAACTTGACAAACAAATCCAAGTGTAAGCTGGGAGCTAAAGCTTGGCAAACAAGTCCAAGTGGAATTAACTAGGAACTATAGTTTGACAACTCAGTATAGATTAGCCAGTTGAGAGCTGAGTACCTAGATCCAAAGTAAGTATGAGTAACTTTACAATCTCTATTATACTCATTACACAACATTTGCAGGAAAGCAAAGTTTGATGGTTCTAGGCTTGTGATAACTCTTGACGAGCGAAATCGAAAAGTCCAAACGACCGTAGTTAATTTGGGCGACTGGAGCATACAGGCGACCATAGTTGTTACCAAGAAACTAGGTGATGATGTTATCCAGTGATTCGAGTGAGTCGAGTCAAGATTAGATTTGACCCCTTTTTAGGAGATCGGAGGGTCACCAGGTGACCGAAGAACGTGGTTAATGTTATCTATCGGATAAATATTGTAGCCACATTAGTAACTCTAGGTGACCAGGAAGGTTCCAGTCAACTGGGGCTTATCGTGTTAGCCATAGAGAATGACTAATAAAGAGTCTCTAAACATATCTTTCAAATCACTCATTCACTGAATTCATTTCATTCTTATGCTCGTGTTTTAGTGCTCTCATGCCTTCTATGCTATCACAACAACACACTGCAACTCGTGTTTCATTTTCAATCGACAACACCTAACATATATTCTTTAGTTCTTTTCTATTGTCATACTTGTTTAATTTTTGTAATTCTTTTTAGTTTTTTTTTCTGTAAAGATTCTCCACCTTTCCAAAGTTTTTTTTAATAGAAAAATTAAGAAATAAGAATAACTTTTTATAATTATTGTGTATGTCTATATCTTTGATTTTGTTGATCAATTACTTGCATGCATGTTGATGGATTTGGGAATGAGGGAATGAAATAATAGTAAAAGATAGTATTTGGAGTGTGAGTTTGGGAATGACAATTTGGGAATGATTTCTAAATTTATGGGAATCAACAAAACCTATATAACTAGGTGGGTTTCATTTTCATTTACATTCTCATTCCACCTTACTATCAAACTCATACCCATAGTCATTCTCATTATTTAACCAAACACCACCTTAGTTAAGTTCTTTGCATGAGTATATTGTCTTGTTGCACTTGATTAAATTAATGTTTCTTACTTTCACTGTACTACTTAGTTTACTTTTAAATTATTTTTAATTATTAACTCATAAAATTTATAACGTTATTTACCATTCTAGCATCGTTTTCGTATTCAATACTCTAGTTCTAATTTACTCTTCTCTTCCATGTTGCTCATCTAAATTATCTAGTGGATAGAAGGCGAAACCTCCCCAGTGTCCGTGAACATCAAAAAATTGATGGTGGCGGGTGACAATGGTCACGTTTGAGCATCGGTAGAGCGTGTGAGATAACTGACTGGCGTCAAGGGTGATCATGTCATTTTTTGCATCATATGCATGGATTGCATTTATTGTTTGTGATTGCTGCATTCTGGATGCTTCATTTGTTTGGGTTGTATATGTTTGACATGCATACAGGTGACATTTTGTATCTGGTCTGACGACCCTTATTTGGTTCTGGTGAGTACAATTTTTTCAACTTTTTCAGTCTGCATTCCCTACTTTTGTTCAAGAAACTATACCGCATGATTATTACTGTTAGTTATATCTTATTATGCATGTCTATCCGGTATCCGTTGAGTTGTTGAACTCACACCGTTGATTTATTCCTATTTCAGGTTGAAGCTGTTAGGAGGTTCCAGTTGCTAGTCCCCTTGCCATAAGGATTTTCGCTTTGGTCTTTTGGTTTTCTATTTATTTGCTTAGAGCTATGTTTCTGACTTGTACTGGTTTTGCACTCTGGGTTTTGTGTGTTTTGTCTTAAGACATAGTAATGGTTGAACTTTTGCTTGCTCGGTGGATTTTCTATTTGGTATGTTTAGCTACGCGTCTGCCGATTGGCAGAAGAGGTAAGTTTGGATGTTGTTTTCGATTTCTTTTTATATTGTGATGACAGCCGGAGGCTGATATATTATAACTGCGTGGATTGTTTGTTTTTGTATGTCATATATATTCCAGCCATCTTGGCTGATGAGCGTGAGCCCTGAGGGCTATGTAGATAAGTTTCAGATTGTCACTCGTACAGGAGAAATGTCACGCCCCGGGGAAGTCCTTGTCCGAAGAAATTTTGGCAGCACCTCCCCTGTACGGGTGACAATCTGAAACATTTCTACAAACACAATATACATCAACCACAGGCGGGTGGAATATATATACACAACCACGCAGTTATATATGCAGCCTACTCGGCTGATATCACAAAAATACAACCACACAGTTATATATAAATCTAACAGCCCACTCGGCTGTATCAAAACCAAACACAGCAGAAATCCAATAGACAATACATACAACTATAAACAAAGACTCCTAGCTGGCTAGGCTTACACCACACAACAACACAACACTCCAGGAACAAAGCCGGAACACAAAGCTAAATACACAAATTCATATATCCAAATACAAATAAACAAAAATAAAGATAGATCTTCTGATGTGACGTGGGGACCGGCAGGTAGGATACTCCAAGCAACTCCATAAACAACCTGGTACCTGAAAAGATAGTGTCCACGGGGGTGAGTTCAACAACTCAGCGGGTAACAGCTGATATGCATAATAAAGAAAATAACAACCAGCACTAATCATGCGTACAGTCTCATGATACAAGAAGGATAAATGCAACTGAATAAAGCAAGAGAAACTGTACTAACAAGGACCAGGGTATAAGTACAACAGGGTCGTCACACCGAGAGTGTCATAAATCCTGTATGCATGTCAATCATATGCATCCATATAAATGCAGTAAGTAAATGCAGCAAACACAAGCAATAAATGTATCATGCATATGATGCAAATGTCATGGTCACCCCTGACGCCAGTCAGCCATCTCACACACAATGGTGAGACCGAGTGGGTAGGGTTGTGACAACCGTGCACTCTGCCATCACTGCTCCTGATGAGTGATCGAGTGGACGAGATGCTGTCAGAGTACACCTATCCTCCTACCCCAAAACATAAATGAGGGAGCGCAATGCTCTCATCTCCCGGTACATAATGACGGGGAGGAATCTCTGCCGGCTACCACGTTGTGTCACACTACCCATGAGTGGACCAACGGAGCCAAACAGAGTCCAATCGCCTGCCGGCTACCACGCTGCTACACTAAACTAGCGGAGCCAAATAGAGCAGAACCGTCTGCAGGCTACCACGCTGAGTCACCAGACCAACGGAGCCAAACAGCAGAACTGCCACACACCTGTCTGATATACCACTAACCCATGAGTGGTGGTGTGTACAGATACATATTAATGGCGATGTGCTCGATAATAATGGAGCATACTATCGCACAACATGCAATCATGCGAGATGATGCATGACACTAAACATGGCAATATCCTGAACAGCATAGCAATATCCATACATAAATATAAAATGTGTACCATAGGATAATGAATCAAATCAAAGGTACACAGATCAGATAAGGTATCAAAAACCCTAGGTCCTGAACATAATATATAACATGATTGTGTCACTACCCCTATAAATATGTATAATCAGGTAAATACTAACATGATGTGCATAACAAATAAACAAACAAGCATGTAACAGATCGGGTAGTGATCAACCGAAGTAAATGAGAAACACAATCATTGCTATTTGTTAAAAATATTACTATGCATATCAAATGACATAAAGTCAAAAGTACTCGCCTCCAATCGAAAAGTCCAATCTAGTCCAAATATAACGTCGAGATATTCGTCTTGCGTCAAAGTCCTGTAGTAAATCGTACAGTTTAGCTAAGTTAATTATAAATAAATAGCTAAACAAATTTCTAATCCACCGACCATCTAGGGTTAGCTTCATTAACCCTAATTACACCATTAGATAAATTCTAAACTTAAGTTAACAATTATTGCTAACACAACTAGCAATCATCTACAATGAAGATCAAAACCCTAAACCTTACCTCAATTCATAATCCAAGTGACTACGGTGAAAGGTTACTTGCTGCTGAAATTTGAGCAAGAAATCTTCACAACCGTGCTTGTTGATCCACAGCACACAAAAGCCCGCTGTAATCCTTCCTTCAATTCATAGCCAAGGAAGTTTACTGCCGGAAAGGATTAGCGCCTGGAAATCAGGTACTCCACAGCCTAACTCTGTTGGGACTGTTCTGTTGGATCGAGACGCGCTAGAGGGGGGGGGTGAATAACGCTCGCGGCTATTTCGTTTTTCGAAAAACACTCGAGTAATTAAAACGCAGCGGAAAATAAGAAAGCAAGCACACAGAGACAGGAGGATTTACTTCGTTCGGAGCCTTGATCGACTCCTACTCGAAGGCCCGCGATCCTTGATCGCTTTCCGTGGGCAACAACTATAAGCTCCTAAAAACTATTACAAACTAATTACAATTCAAAGCAGTAAAAGATTATACCGACAACAAAGGACTAAATCTGAAGCTCCGGGTTGTCGGGGTATCGTTGCAGCACTTCGGGATCGTCTCGTAGGCAGCTTGTAGCAGATAGTTCACTTGGAAGAAGATATCTGAAGCTGCTGGTCGAGACCCCTTATAAAGGGGGTTCAAGGCGCCTTATACTGTTCACCAAGGCGCCTTGAACGAGCCGAGTCACCCGCGTGGATCAGTACGGACCTGGTCGAACTCTATCTGGTTCAAGGCGCCTTCAGCCTATCCAAGGCGCCTTGAACTCCATTCAAGGCGCCTCTAGTCTGCTGCGCTGGCCTTTTCCTGGCTCGCACCCAAGGCGCCTCCAAGCTCCATGGAGGCGCCTCGGACACTGTTCATCCGAGTTGTAACTTGCTTCTTTGTTCCTGCAAAATGTGTTAGTCCCAAACACATACCCTGCAAAACCAAGTTAGCACAGAAACATAATAGAAGTGATAATGATAGTCTCCGGACTATCCGAGCCTGACTTCGGGTTTCCTACCGGAAACCCTAGGTCGACCCGACGCCTACTATTCCCTCTACGGGGAACGCGTCCTCACCTACTCCACTCAGGAGATTTACCTGTTGCCAGTACGATCCTCCAGATCGACTGGACTTTTGCTCGGCACTCGATGCTTCCGGACTTTCTGCTGAACATCCGCTTCACCGGCCAGTTCAGACTTTCACCTGGTTCGCGACACCAGGACTTTCCACCTAGGGTTACCACCCCCTAGAACTTTTGCCTGAAGCCATCGACCTGCCAAGACTTTCCGCATAGGGTTACCACCCCCTATGACCTAGGGTTACCACCCCCTAGGGTTTTACCTTGCCTAACCGCAGTTAGGACTTTCCTGAAACACTCAGCAAAAGTTGTTAGATAACAAAGCACCTTAACTTTGAATCCTTTGCCATTATCAAAACTTAGGTTCGATCGTCGGATGCTTCCCGCACCAACAATCTCCCCCTTTTTGATTATGGAAATACGTAATTCAAAGTTAAGAAAAACAACATATGCATAAAGTTAACCAAGCTTAAATAAATAAACTTCAAATGCACTAACAGTTTAAGCTGGAAACTTTTAACTTGGTAATATTAGACTCCCCCTTAATAAAAGCCCTCCTTTTATTAAATACTTTGAATTTTCCTTTAACTTTAATTTACCTACTCTCCCCCTTTGCCATATATCAAAAATAAACCAGTTTGAAAGTAGATTTGTATTTTTCTGAAGGAAAATTTTCAAAGAGGGATAACAATAAATTTTCTTCTTAGATTGCCAAATTTGAAAAATACTTAGCTATATATTCAGCTTCGAAATAATTTGTATTGAGAAAATATTTTGCCAAATAGCTAAGTTTAGAGTACAATCTAACTAAGTCTAGTTAAAATAGTCTTAAAATTAACTAAGTTTGAAAATATGAGTATTTGAATTTTCAATAAAAGGATTTGCTTAGAAGTTATAAAATATGAGGTCACTTGAAAACTTTAAAACGTTATAAAAAGTTGACTAGATTTGAAAATATTTGAATACTCAATTACATGGACAAGTTTTGAAAAACTGTAATTAAGTTTTGAATACGCATTTTGAAGAAACTTTGATATTAAAGAAAAATATTTAGTTTTAGGACACAGGGAGTAGCAGTAGTTTGTTTTCTAGTCCAAGCATGAGTCAAATTAAATTACTGAGTTTAATTTGATTAAGTATCAGAGCCTTAAAATAATCAGGTAAAATAATTTTGAAATTTAGTTTTTTAAAATAATTTTGAAATTTAAAATAATTTTGAAATTTAGTTATTTAAAATAATTTTGAAACTTAGTTTTTTAAAATAATTTTGAAATTTAGTTTTTTAAAATAATTTTGAAATTTAGTTTTTAAAATAATTTTGAAATTTAGTTTTTTTTAAAATAATTTTGAAATTTAGTTTTTAAAATAATTTTGAAATTTAGTTTTTAAAATAATTTTGAAATTTAGGTTTTTAAAATAATTTTGAAATTGATTTTCCAAAAGATTTTTGAAATGTTTTTTTTTAAATAACTTTGAAATTGATTTTCAAAAGATTTTTGAAATAATTTTGAAATTGATTTTCAAAAGATTTTTGAAATGATTTTGAAATTAAGTTTTAAAGATTTTTGAAATGATTTTGAAATTAAGTGTTAAGATAATTTTGAAATTTAAGTTTTTAAAATAATTTTGAAATTTAAGTTTTTAAGATAATTTTAAAATTTTAAGTTTTTAAAATAATTTTGAAATTTAAAGTTTTTAAAATAATTTTTAAATTTAAGTTTTTAAAATACTTTTGAAATTTGAGTTTTTTAAAATAATTTTGAAATTTTAAGTTTTTAAAATAATTTTGAAATTTAAGTTTTTAAAATAATTTTGAAATTTAGTTTTTAAAATAATTTTGAAATTTAGTTTTTAATATAATTTTGAAATTTAATTTTTAAAATAATTTTGAAATTTTTAAATTAAGTTTTAAAAATTTTGAAATTAATTTTGAATTAACTTGATTTAAGTTAATTTTAGTTTTAATTTCTTAGTCATCTCACCCGATCTAAATTTTCAATCAGGTAAACCTATAATTGTTGTGAGATGAATTATAATTCAATTTTAAGGTTTGGGTTAACTTTGTGTTAGATTCAGGTTTAGCTTTGGGTTCAACAAGTAAGCATTATTTGGATAAACTTCTGGGCTATGGTGAGTCACAAGGAACTCATTAAAGTAACTATGCCTTCGAGGTTTTCCAAATAGTCCTACCCATTGAGCTTAGGACTAAACCTTGGTCTAACTAGTTAGGATCCATTTAAGGGTAGCTTCGGTCAGTTCCACCAGGTCGAAGCCATATCTTCCTAGACATGCGATGCCCAAGTTTCCCTAACGTACTATCATCCAAAAACTTCACTAGTACTGTGGGTCAAGTTAATCCTTGCCTTTTAATCTAACCTTAATTATCCTGCCGAGTAATCTACTCTTGTTTTACCCACTTCGGGTAGATTAGGTTCAGTTACCCTGCCGGGTAGTTTAGTTGGGGGTGCTAGCGAGTCTGGATCCTCCATCTTTATTTTGAGTTTTAATTTCAAGTCTTGAATTTAATTTTAATTTTGAATTTATAATTTAATTTTGAATTTATAATTTAATTTTGAATTTTGAATTTAATTTTAAATTTTGAATTTAGAATTTTAATTTCAATTTCAAATTTTGAATTTTAATTTTAATTTTGAATTTATAATTTAATTTTGAATTTTGAATTTAATTTTAATTTCAATTTCGAATTTTGAATTTTAATTTTAATTTTGAATTTATAATTTAATTTTGAATTTTGAATTTAATTTTAAATTTTGAATTTAGAATTTTAATTTCAATTTCGAATTTTGAATTTAATTTTGAATTTTGAATTTAATTTTAAATTTTGAATTTAGAATTTTAATTTCAATTTCGAATTTTGAATTTTAATTTTGAATTTAATTTAATTTTAATTTTGAATTTAGAACTTTAAATTTTTAGGATTGTTTTTCTTTTTGCTCCCCCTGGATCATGGCCTCGATATGGTCTATCGAGGTAGTATATTTGATCCTTCGGAACCCAGTATTGGCCAAGTCCAACTTGATTGACCAAGTTAGACTTGGAGACCCATGCTTGGACTGATTTAATACTTTGTTTGTTTATTAATGATAAATAAGATCTATATTTACTTTTGTATCCCAGCCCAGTTCTGTTGTAGACGGCTCTTTGTGTCCCAAGAATCAAGTCCAAATTCTTGGAGCCCAAAGTAAACCGTTCTAAGGTATTTTCTAAATCTTTAACCTGATTTGTTAGAGTTGAATTTTCTTCCTCAAGTTTTTGAACTTGAGTTGGAAATTTAGTCTGACTCTGGTCAGGTGAGGGTTTGGTGTCAGCCACTTCTTTAAGGACACTTACTTCCTTTAGAAGTGACTTAACTTTCAGGTTTGACTTAGCTAATTTGCGCAATAAGTAGCTAACTAAAATGTTCAACTGGGAGATACTTACAGCGTGGTCTGGTCCTTCGGAAACGGATTCGGATCCGTGGCTTTGCTCGGACTCTGCCTCAGACTCGCTCTCGCATCCGTATTCGACGACTTGGTCCCGGGCCATTAATGCGAGTAGACTCGTTTGTTCGAGCTCGTCGTCGTCGTCCTTCGATGAAGATTCGTCCCATGTTTCCTTAATGACCTTTTTCCTTCTTTGCTTTTTGACCTCCTTTAGGTTAGGGCAGTTGGATTTGATGTGCCCTTTTTGGTTACACCCGTAGCATGTAACTTCAAACTTCATCTTTGTATTTTGTGGGCCTTCCTTTGATTTTACTGCCTTCTTTAGATCTCTTTTGTCGAATCCTTTCGTCTTGTAGAGCTTCTTCACGAGGTTTACCAGCTCGGTTGTAATGTCACCTTCTTCATCGTCAGAGTCTGGTTCAGCTTCCGATGCTGGTTCGGTTCTCCGTCGTGGTCTCGGTTCCCGGGTTCGGCTTGTACCTGCTGTTGGTGCATTAGTCCCTCAGGTCAAAGTTCATCCAGCTTAAAGAAGATAAATTTTGGTATCTACCATTGATGCCCACAATGTATTCCTTGGAAACGAGTTTAGGGCATACCTTATTACGTCCCGATGTTCTATCTTTTGGCCAATTCCGTGAAGAGAGTTAAGGATGTCTTGTATTCTCGCGTGAAGAGAACTCGCCGTTTCGCCTTCCTGCATTTTTAGATTATATAATTTATTAAGTAAAAGATCTCTTTTACTTACCTTGGTGTCGTCAGTGCCTTCATGGAGTTCGATGAGCTTTTCCCAGAGCTCCTTTGCAGAGGAGAACGGGCCAACTCTGTTGAGTTCTTCCTTGGTAAGACCACACCGAGGGTGCAGTAGCTTTGGCGCCGGCCCACCTTTTTATTAGAGAAGCGCCCACTTCGCAGGTGTAGTTTTGTCGTCGCCATCGATTGCGCTTCCCGTCTTTATGATCATCCACGTTTCGAATTGTATCTTTAGATACGGTTCCATTCTTCCCTTCCAGTAGCCAAAATCCTCTCCGGAGAATAGCGGGGGACGTACAGTGCTGAAACCCTCTTGTTGGGCCATTTATAATATGTAACAAAAGAAAACAACAGAATATGTTCCAAGACTAAGTCTTGGATTAGTAGTGCTGGAATAAAGAATAATAAAAACGAACTCGAGTGGTGTTGCACCTACTTCAAGCAAAAGTTGATTCGAGGGAAACAAAAATTAGAATATAGCTATAAGGCTAAATTCTAATTCGACTCCGAAAACGAAAAAAAACTGCGAAAGATTTGTTTTGAAAGGTGGTTGCACTAATTCAAAACGACCCTGCTCTGATACCAATTGTTGGATCGAGACGCTCGCGGCTATTTCGTTTTTCGAAAAACACTCGAGTAATTAAAACGCAGCGGAAAATAAGAAAGCAAGCACACAGAGACAGGAGGATTTACTTCGTTCGGAGCCTTGATCGACTCCTACTCGAAGGCCCGCGATCCTTGATCGCTTTCCGTGGGCAACAACTATAAGCTCCTAAAAACTATTACAAACTAATTACAATTCAAAGCAGTAAAAGATTATACCGACAACAAAGGACTAAATCTGAAGCTCCGGGTTGTCGGGGTATCGTTGCAGCACTTCGGGATCGTCTCGTAGGCAGCTTGTAGCAGATAGTTCACTTGGAAGAAGATATCTGAAGCTGCTGGTCGAGACCCCTTATAAAGGGGGTTCAAGGCGCCTTATACTGTTCACCAAGGCGCCTTGAACGAGCCGAGTCACCCGCGTGGATCAGTACGGACCTGGTCGAACTCTATCTGGTTCAAGGCGCCTTCAGCCTATCCAAGGCGCCTTCAACCTCCGGTCCAAGGCGCCTTGAACTCCATTCAAGGCGCCTCTAGTCTGCTGCGCTGGCCTTTTCCTGGCTCGCACCCGAGGCGCCTTGCTCATCCGAGTTGTAACTTGCTTCTTTGTTCCTGCAAAATATGTTAGTCCCAAACACATACCCTGCAAAACCAAGTTAGCACAGAAACATAATAGAAGTGATAATGATAGTCTCCGGACTATCCGAGCCTGACTTCGGGTTTCCTACCGGAAACCCTAGGTCGACCCGACGCTCCACTCGGGAGATTTACCTGCTGTCAGTGCGATCCTCCAGATCGACTGGACTTTTGCTCAGCACTCGACGCTTCCGGACTTTCTGCTGGACATCCGCTTCCCGGCTAGTCCAGTCTTTCACCTGGTTCGCGACACCAGGACTTTCCACCTAGGGTTACCACCCCCTAGGACTTTTGCCTGAAGCCATCGACCTGCCAAGACTTTCCGCATAGGGTTACCACCCCCTATGACCTAGGGTTACCACCCCCTAGGGTTTTACCTTGCCTAACCGCAGTTAGGACTTTCCTGAAACACTCAGCAAAAGCTGTCAGACAACAAAGCACCTTAACTTTGAATCCTTTGTCATTATCAAAACTTAGGTTCGATCGTCGGATGCTTCCCGCACCAACATGTTCCACACATCAACACAATAGCCACAACTAAAACAAGATCTTAAAGGAACACCTACCTTAATCTGACCACCGGAGACCCTCGATCGGCGATGGCAACAAGCTCCCAGGCGCTATTGGTGGTGCTAGGTCTAGAGACGTCGGTGCTTAGTGGCTGGCACAGAGGAGGCAATCTGTGGTGGGTCGGACCTGGTGGCCAGCGATGAAGAGAAGGCACGACTGTTGTTGCGATCGGAAGATAGGGCTCACCGAATGACTGCGGTGTCACGAGCCCAGGAAGAAGGAAGTCAGCCGTCTGTCGTCGCTAGGGCAGAGGGAAGGGCTCTGCTCAGCGATCGGAGGAAGGGGCTCGACTTCACAGAGAAGAGGAAGTAGTAGGAGATAGCCGGCGATGTCGTTGGGTGGAGAAGGTGCAAAGAGGAGAGGAGAAATGGCTCGAGGTGGTGCCGTTAGTGGGGAAGATGATCGGATCAGCACCGCGCAAAGGAGAGGGGATGGGATTCGGTGACAAAGAAGAAGAAAAGAGTAGAGAAAGGAACCGTCGCGGCGATTTTTTGGGGAGAAACGGCGTCGGCGCAAGGAGGTTAGGGCACACGACACTGTTCGGCGGAGGAGAAAAGAAAAAAAAAGAAAAAAAAAACCAAAGTTTTCCTCGCTTAAATGTGGTACCTTAAACAGGTTTTCCCGGAGCCCATAATTAATCCCCGTGACCTACACCATACGATATCTGAAAAATTCTCAGAAAATTTCTAAAAATTTCAGAAAATTCCCTTATCGTTATTCTCCATTTTTCGATATTTTACATTCTCCCCCACTAATAAAAATTTGGTCCTCAAATTTCGTTATCTACCATCAGCAAATACTAACAACAAGTAAAGAATATAAATGCTGAACGGTAACTTAAATCACATACCTCAAGTGAAAAGATGGGGGTATCAGCTCGGATAGTATCCTCAAACTCCCAGGTAGCCTCCTCGTCCAAATGATGTTGCCATCCGATTTTAACCAGCCGGATAGTCTTGTTCCGCAACTGACGCTCTTTCCGGTCCAGAATCCGTACCGGAATCTCCTCATAAGTGACCTCAGGCTGAACGGGAACTGCGACATCTGTCAGCACGTGTGTCAGGTCGGGTATGTATCTCCTCAGCATAGATACGTGTAATACATCGTGCACACCTGCCAGGGACGGTGGTAGTGCTAGCCGGTAAGCTACTGCTCCAATCCTCTCCAGGATCTGGAAAGGGCCAATGTATCGCGAAGCTAGCTTACCTCTGAGGCCAAATCTCTTCACCCCTTTCGTGGGTGAAACTCGTAGAAATACATGGTCGCCTGTAGAGAACTCCAAAGGTCTGCGTTTCCGATCAACATAACTCTTCTGGCGGTCCTGCGCCTTTGACATCCTCCGTCTGATAGTACGGACCAACTCTGCCTCCTGCTGAGCTCTATGAGGTCCCAATAGCTGGGCCTCCCCAACCTCATCCTAGAGGGTAGGTGTCCTACAAGGCCTACCATACAACGCTTCAAACGGTGTCATCTGAATAGCCGAATGAAAGTTGTTGTTGTAGGCGAACTCTACCAATGGCAGATGGTCCTCCCAACTGCCTCCGAAATCCAATACACATGACCTCAGCAAGTCCTCTAGAGTTTGTATGGTCAGCTCTGACTGTCCATCTGTCTGCGGATGAAAAGTTGAACTGAAACGGAGTTGCGTACCCAAGGCCTGCTGCAGACTCTGCCAGAAATGAGACGTGAACCGGGGGTCTCTGTCTGAAATAATACTCAAAGGGACACCATGTAATCTAATGATCTCCAAGCAATACAGATCTGGCAATCAATCCAGGGGATCAGTCCTCCGGATCGCTAAGAAGCGCGCGGATTTGGTTAATCGATCAACGATTACCCAAATCGTGTCATGGCCTCGTCGTGTCCTCGGCAAACCCACCACAAAGTTCATGGTAATATGTTTCCATTTCCACTCGGGAATAGGAATCCGCTGAAGTAAGCCGGCAGGTCTTTGGTGCTCAGCCTTCACCTGCTGACAGACAAGACATCTAGCTACGAATTCCGCGATATCTTTCTTCATGTCGTTCTACCAGTAGGAACGCCTGGGTGGATCGTAAATCGAGAGCGATGAGCCTCCTGAAGTAGCTCCGACAAAACCGGGTGAGACTGAGGTACGCATAATCTGCCTCGGAAGTATATAATACCCGCTTCATCTCGGGAAAACTCAGTCTGCTACCTGGAAGCTATCTAGCTGCCAATGAACTGCAAATGTTGATCACCAGTTTGGGCCTCTCGGATCCTCGTCCTGATCAATGACTGAGCAACCATGGTAACCAGAATACCCTGTTCTGTCTGTCCCTGTTCCTGAATGCCTAACTCGGAGAAACCCTGAACCAAGTCTGTGACTGAAACTCGGTGGCAAGCCAAAGTCCCTCTAGACTTCTTGCTGAGTGCACCAGCAATCACATTAGCTTTCCCCAGATGGTAGCTAATGGTACGATCATAATCTTTCAGGAACTCCATCCATCTCCTCTGTCGGAGATTAAGCTCCTTCTGAGTAAAAATATATTTAAGACTCTTATGGTCAGTGAGAATATCAAATGTAATACCGTACAGTTGATGTTGCCAAATCTTCAAGGCAAAAATAATGACGGTCAGCAACAAGTCATGTACTGGGTAGTTCTCCTCATACGCCTTCAACTGCCGAGAAGTAGGAGACTACCCTGCCATGCTGCATCAAAACATTGCTCAAACCCTATAGAGATGCGTCGGTATAGAGCACGAATCCGTCCTCTCCAGAAGGTAAAACCAAAAATCAGAGCCGACACTAGTCTTCGCTTCAGTTCCTGGAAGCTGGTCTCACAATCCTCAGTCCAAGTGAACTTCACGCCTTTCCTGGTCAGGCGTGTAAGTGGCATAGCAATCCGAGAGAAACCTTTAACGTATCTCCGGAAAGATCGAGCCAAACAAAGGAAGTTGCGAGCCTCCTCTATAGACTCCGTCTACTCCCAACGGTAACAACCTCTATCTCCTGTGGAAGCACGGTATACTCCTACTGGTGACCGTGTGTCCCAAACATCACACATACGACAATCAAAATACACACTACTGATCTTCACATATAGATGTTCTCATCGAAACATCTCTGGAACTATGCGAAGATGGTGTACGAGACTCACCTCGGATCCGTAATAGATCACAACATCGTCAACAAAAACAATGGAAACCGATCAAAACATCCTAGAAATACCTGTTGGTGCGGGAAGCATCCGACGATCAAACCCGAGTTTTGATAATGGCAAAGGATTCAAAGTTAAGGGGTTTTGTGATCTGACAGCTTTGTTGAGTGTTTCAGGAAAGTCCTAACTGCGGTTAGGCAGGTGAAATCCCTAGGGGGTGGTAACCCTAGGTCCTAGGGGGTGGTAACCCTAGGTGGAGAAAAAGTCCTAGCTGCGGTTAGGCAAAGGGAAAAACCCTAGGGGGTGGTAACCCTAGGTCATAGGGGGTGGTAACCCTATGCGGAAAGTCTTGGCAGGTCGATGGCTTCAGGCAAAAGTCCTAGGGGGTGGTAACCCTAGGTGGAAAGTCCTGGTGTCGCGAACCAGGTGAAAGACTGGACTAGCCGGGAAGCGGATGTCCAGCAGAAAGTCCGGAAGCTCGAGTGTTGAGCAAAAGTCCAGTCGATCTGAGGATCAGGTAAATCTCCGAGTGGAGTAGGTGAGGACGCGCCCGTAGAGGGAACAATAGGCGTCGACCTAGGGTTTCCGGAAAATCTGAAAGTTGACAATCAAGAGACTGTTAAATATTTCAATAGTTATATCATTGTTTTTGTGCTAACTTTCAGGGTATTTTTGGGATTAACATATCTGCAGGACCAAAGTACAAAAAGACCTCGATGAACAGTCGAGGCGCCCATGGAGCATGGAGGCGCCTCGAGTGCAAAGGAGCGAAGACTGGAGGCGCCTTGAATGGAGTTCAAGGCGCCTTGGACCGGAGGTAGAAGGCGCCTTGGATAGGCTGAAGGCGCCTTGAACCAGATAGAGTTCGACCAGGTCCGTACTGATCCACGCGGGTGACTCGGCTCGTTCAAGGCGCCTTGGTGAACAGTATAAGGCGCCTTGAACCCCCTTTATAAGGGGTCTCGACCAGCAGCTTCAAACAACGATTTCCAAGTGAACTGTCTGCTACAAGCTGCCTACGAGACGATCCCGAAGTGCTGTAACGACACCCCGACAACCCGGAGCTTCAGATTTAGTCCTTTGTTGTCGGTATAATCTTTTACTGCTTTGAATTGTAATTAGTTTGTAATAGTTTTTACGAGCTTATAGTTGTTGCCCACGGAAAGCGATCAAGGATCGCGGGCCTTCGAGTAGGAGTCGATCAAGGCTCCGAACGAAGTAAATCCTCCTGTCTCTGTGTGCTTGCTTTCTTACTTTCCGCTGCGTTTTAATTACTCGAGTGTTTTCCTAAAAACGAAATAGCCGCGAGCGCTATTCACCCCCCCCCCTCTAGCGCGTCTCGATCCAACAATTGGTATCAGAGCGGGGTCGTTTTGAATTGGTGCAACCACCTTTCAAAACAAATTTTTCACGTTTTTTTGTTTCCCTCGAATCGACTTTTGTTTCACAATTGGTATAGCCTTATAGCTATATTCTAATTTTTGTTTCCCTCGAATCGACTTTTGCTCGAAGTATGTGCAACACCACTCGAGTTCGTTTTTATTATTCTTTATTCCAGCACTACTAATCCAAGACTTAGTCTTGGAACATATTCTGTTGTTTTCTTTTGTTACATATTATAAATGGCCCAACAAGAGGGTTTCAGCACTGTACGTCCCCCGCTATTTTCCGGAGAAGACTTCGGCTACTGGAAAGGCCGAATGGAGTCGTACCTACAAACCGAGTTTGATGTCTGGATGATCACCAAGACCGGGCTCGAAATACCAACTGACGGCGCTGGCAAGCCACTACCATACGAGAACTGGGACGCGAACCTTATCAAAAAGGTAGAAGCAAACGCAAAAGCAACGTATACACTTCTGTGCGGCTTAACGAATAAGGAGCTGAATCGCGCCGGCCCATTCTCAAGCGCCAGGGAGCTGTGGGAGAATCTGATTCAGTTACACGAAGGTACCGAAGTAAGTAAGCATAATTTAATAGACGATTTATTTGAATTAGATGAACAGTATGATACTACTTCGGTCGAGGAAGGTATTACATTGGTTGCAGGTACAAGCAAGACAGAGGAAGCTAGAAAGAAAAAGACGAAGAAAGTGTTAAAGGCAACATGGTCCGAGTCATCAGACGAATCTGAATCCGATGAAGAAGAACAAGCAAGCCTCCTCGCTCTACCAGTACTAGCACATGTTGTTGAAACAGAGTCCGAGTTCGAGTCCGATTCAGAGACCGAGAGCGAATCAGACACTGAGTCCAAGCGAAGCCACGGATCCGCATCCGTTTCCGAAGGACCAAAACCCACAGTAAGTGCTTTAATGTCTAGTATTAACTTAGATGACTCGCAAAATTTAATTCCATACTTGCTTAAGAAGTTGGCTAAATCCAACGTCCGGGTTAAGTCGCTCCAAAAGGAGGTAACAACCCTTAAGGAAGCGACTGACTCGAGTTCTTTAACTGAGTCAGTTCAAATTGGAAGTTCAACTCAAGTTCAACAACTTGAGGAAGAAAATTCCAATCTGAAAGCTCAAATTAGAGAACTCAAGAACACGTTGGAACGGTTCACCTTGGGTTCCAAGAATCTGGATCTGATTCTTGGAAAACAGCGAGTCGTTTACAACAAAGCCGGACTTGGATTTAAGACCAAAACGAAATACAAATCGTATTTATCATTAGTTAATAGAAATAATATAAAGGTAGTCCAAGCATGGGTCCCCAAGTCCAAATTGATCAATCAAGTTGGACTTGGCCAATACTGGGTTCCAAAGGATCAAATACACTACCTCGATAGACCATATCGAGGCCATGATCCAGGGGGAGCAAAAAGAAAAACGATATTAATCAAACCAACTTAATTCGAAATTAAAATTAAATTCAAAATTCAAATTACAAATTCTAAATTCAAAATTAAATTCAAAAATCAAATTACAAATTCTAAATTCAAAATTAAATTCAAAATTCAAAAATCAAATTACAAATTCTAAATTCGAAATTAAAACAAAATTCTAAATCAAATTCGAAATTCTAAATTTGAAATTCTAAATCAAAAATTCAAATTCAAAATTCAAATTTAATTTAAATTCGAAATTCTAAATTCGAAATTCTAAATCAAAAATTCGAAATTCTAAATCAAATTCGAAATTCTAAATTCGAAATTCTAAATCAAAAATTCGAAATTCTAAATCAAATTCGAAATTCTAAATTCAAAATTCTAATTCAAAATTCTAAATCAAATTCGAAATTAAATTAAAAATTCAAAATTAAAATTCAAAATCAAATTAAAAATTTAAATTAAATATTTAAAATTCAAAATTCAAAATCAAATTAAAAATTTGAAATTAAATTATAATTTAAAATTCAAAAATAGATGGTGGATCCAAACTAGCTGGCACCTCCAACTGAACTACCCGACAGGTAATTGAACCTAATTTACCCGAAATGGGTAAAACAAGAGTAGATTACCCGGCAGGGTAATTAAGGATAGTTTAAAAAGGGTAGGTTTAACTTTAACCACAGTACCGGTGAAGTTTTTGGAAGATAGTACGTTAGGGAAACTTGGGCATCGCATGTCTAGGAAGATATGGCTTCGACCTGGTGCATTTGGCCAAGTGGAACTGACCGAAGCTACCCTTAAATGGATCCTAACTAGTTAGACCAGGGTTTAGTATTAAGTTTAATGGGTAGGACTATTTGGGAAACCTCGAAGGCATGGTTACTTTAATGAGTTCCTTGTGACTCACCATAGCCCAGAAGTTTATCCAAAGAATGCTTACTTGTTGAACCCAAAGCTAAACCTGAATCTAACACAAAGTTAAACCTTACCCTAAAATTCAACCATAATTCATCTCACAACAATTATAGGGTTCCCTGATTGACAATTTAGATCGAGTGAGATGACTAAGGAATTAAAAGTTCAAATTCAAAATTAAATTCGTAATTAATATCATGTTTGTTTTAATGAAATCAATTTTAAAATTATTTCAAAATCTTTTTCAAAAATCTTTTAAAATTATTTCAAAATCTTTTAAAAAAACATTTCAAAATCTTTTTCAAAAATCTTTTAAAATTATTTCACAAAATCTTAAAAAAAAAACATTTCAAAATCTTTTAAAATTTATTTGTAAATTCTTTTAAAATTTATTTCGAAAATTATTTTAAAATCTTTTAAAAATCTATTTCAAAAATCTTTCAAAATTATTTCAAAATCATTTTAAAATCTATTTCAAAAATCTTTCAAAAACATTTCAAAATCTTTTAAAATTTATTTGTAAATTCTTTTAAAATTTATTTCGAAAATTATTTCAAAATCTATTTCAAAAATCTTTCAAAATTATTTCAAAATCATTTTAAAATCTATTTCAAAAATCTTTCAAAATCATTTCAAAATTATTTTAAAATTATTTCAAAATCTTTTAAAAATCTATTTCAAAAATCTTTCAAAATTATTTCAAAAACTTTTAAAAATCTATTTCAAAAATCTTTCAAAATCATTTCAAAATCATTTTAAAATTATTTCAAAATCATTTTAAAATCTATTTCAAAAATCTTTGAAAAATCATTTCAAAATCATTTTAAACTTAATTTCAAAAATCTTTGAAAAATCATTTCTAAATCATTTTAAAATTATTTCAAAATCTTTGAAAAATCATTCCAAAATCATTTAAACTTTTTCAAAATATTAATCAATTAATTTCAGAATATTATTCAATTAATCTCAAAATATTAAAAGGGTTTAAAAATCTTTTCTTCTCAAATCATAATATGACTGCAAATGTTAACTCCAATTAATTTTCACTATAGTCTTCAAGTTTAATATTTACTAATTTGAAATTCAAACCTATATTTTCAATAATCTTAATTGACAAAGTTTATTGTATCTAACACTTACTCATACGCCAAACATGCCTGAAAACCTAGAATGGATGAGATGAAAAATTCAACAAAATATAAAAGACCCATTATATTTTTGGACTCTAGGACTCTAGGACTCATTAAAGAGATTCATGTTTGCATTAGTTAAGGGGGAGTGAACAGAGTCAAACTAATTATCTAGTTTCTATTGAAGAGCTTTTTAAATTTAATTAAATATCTTTTGAAAAAACTTTTCAAATAGAAATATTTAGATTTAGCATGCTTGTGATTTAGGGCTCTGATACCTAATCAAATCAAATTTAAAATTTAATTAACTTGACTCATACTTGGACTTAACGACAAACTGAATTTAACTTAACTAAACATTTAGCTACTCCCTCTTTGCTAACAAAAGACTTTAAACTAAATATTTTTCAAACTTGAGAATGTTTTTAAGCTAAAATACTTAAAACTTTAGCTACATTTTCTAACTTTTACATCTTTTCAAAATCACCCTTGAAGACTCCTTCAAAAGTCAAGTTTGCAAAAGGCTTAGCTAAGTGATTTCTATAACAATGAAAATTAAAAGCTAAGTCAATGTTTCAAAAGAAAAATTCTTATTTTTTAATTTTTATTTCACTTAGCAAAAATTTAAACAATGAAAATTAATTATAACAAAGCTAAGTGTTATAAAAGCTATTTCAAATTTTTCTAAGTATTACTAGTGTTTAAAAACTTCAGATTTTTTTTAAAAAAAAAAGTGATAAATTTTCAAATCTTGTCTACTCTTATCCCTCTTTAAAAAATTAAGCATCAAACTAACTTGCTCTTCTGAAAAATTCAGACTTCTTTCACACTGGTGTATTTTGATATATGGCAAAGGGGGAGAGTAGGAAAATTCAAAAGTAGGAAAATTCAAAAAAAACAAAAAGGAGGACTTTTATTAAGGGGGAGTTTAGTATTACAAAGTTAAAAGTTTCCAGCTTAACTGTGCTTGCATTTAAAGTTTACTTACTTAAGCTTGGTTAAAACTTAATGCATCTATTTGTTATCGCATGTTTTTTCTTAACTTTGAATTTCTTGTTGCCATAATCAAAAAGGGGGAGATTGTTGGTGCGGGAAGCATCCGACGATCAAACCCGAGTTTTGATAATGGCAAAGGATTCAAAGTTAAGGGGTTTTGTGATCTGACAGCTTTGTTGAGTGTTTCAGGAAAGTCCTAACTGCGGTTAGGCAGGTGAAAACCCTAGGGTGTGGTAACCCTAGGTCCTAGGGGGTGGTAACCCTAGGTGGAGAAAAAGTCCTAGCTGCGGTTAGGCAAAGGGAAAAACCCTAGGGGGTGGTAACCCTAGGTCATAGGGGGTGGTAACCCTATGCGGAAAGTCTTGGCAGGTCGATGGCTTCAGGCAAAAGTCCTAGGGGGTGGTAACCCTAGGTGGAAAGTCCTGGTGTCGCGAACCAGGTGAAAGACTGGACTAGATGGGAAGCGGATGTCCAGCAGAAAGTCCGGAAGCGTCGAGTGCTGAGCAAAAGTCCAGTCGATCTGGAGGATCGCACTGGCAGCAGGTAAATCTCCTGAGTGGAGTAGGTGAGGACGCGTTCCCCGTAGAGGGAACAATAGGCGTCGGGTCGACCTAGGGTTTCCGGTCGGAAATCTGAAGTCAGACTCGGACAGTCAAGAGACTGTTAAATATTTCAATAGTTATATCATTGTTTTTGTGCTAACTTTGTGCTGCAGGGTATTTTTGGGATTAACATATCTTGCAGGGACCAAAGTACAAAAAAGACCTCGGATGAACAGTGCCGAGGCGCCTCCATGGAGCATGGAGGCGCCTCGGGTGCGAGCCAGGAAAAGGCCCTTGAATGGAGTTCAAGGCGCCTTGGACCGGAGGTTGAAGGCGCCTTGGATAGGCTGAAGGCGCCTTGAACCAGATAGAGTTCGACCAGGTCCGTGCTGATCCACGCGGGTGACTCGGCTCGTTCAAGGCGCCTTGGTGAACAGTATAAGGCGCCTTGAACCCCCTTTATAAGGGGTCTCGACCAGCAGCTTCAAACAACGATTTCCAAGTGAACTGTCTGCTACAAGCTGCCTACGAGACGATCCGGTACCCCGACAACCCGGAGCTTCAGATTTAGTCCTTTGTTGTCGGTATAATCTTTTACTGCTTTGAATTGTAATTAGTTTGTAATAGTTTTTACGAGCTTATAGTTGTTGCCCACGGAAAGCGATCAAGGATCGCGGGCCTTCGAGTAGGAGTCGATCAAGGCTCCGAACGAAGTAAATCCTCCTGTCTCTGTGTGCTTGCTTTCTTACTTTCCGCTGCGTTTTAATTACTCGAGTGTTTTCCGAAAAACGAAATAGCCGCGAGTGCTATTCACCCCCCCCCCCTCTAGCGCGTCTCGATCCAACAATACCAAATTCATCGAGTCCCTGAAAACATTTAAGGCTCCGCAAGCCCTAATGGTAAAACCAAGACACATAATGTCCGTATCACAGACATTCCTAACCATAAGATCCCCGACAACAAGTCAAGAATTTGATCACCAACGGTATAAATCACCAAAGAATAGATCCTCCAGTGTGAGAGCAACGCTCCATCACACGAAATACCATATATGTGGGAGCAATGCTCTACCACCAACAATCCATAATATGTGGGAGCAATGCTTCACCACAACCATCTAAAATATGTGGGAGTAACACTCTACCACAATCAATCCACAATATGTGGGAGCAACGCTCCTCCACAATAATCCAAAACATATGGGAGCAACGCTCCACTACAAGCAATCCGCAATATGTGGGAGCAACGCTCCACCATAAACAATACATAAGTGCTCAAGGCACCTAACTATCCAGTTAGAGACTGCACGAGATCTATCTACCACATATCACTATGGGTAGCCTAGGGTATAACAACCTAGTAAGCAAATCAACCCATAGTCAACTCTATCATCATCCTAGTGGGTCGGTCACCCACTAATACGAGAATTAGTTGACAGGGTAATACAACCAATAACATAATGTAGACACTCAACATTCTACATTCAACATATGTAGAATCATCATGATGCTACCAACCATATACCCGGCACACGTGCACACATAACATATGTATGATCGACATAATCCTCCAATTAGTACACACCAAACATACTCACAACATAGGTATAAATCATCGTGATACCTCCAACAATGCATACCGAACACGTGTGCATATATCAACATAGGTATAATCGACAATACACCTCAAACAACACTCACATGACATATATACACCTATGCCAAGAGTATAATCAACGTAATACTTCCAACAAATCATAATCGACACGAGTGTACACACAGAACAAATATAATGAGCAAGATACCTCGAATATTACACCGAACACATCTGCACATATCACAACTCAGATTAAATCGATAAGATACCTCCAATAAAACAATTAGACACATACACCTAACAACATAGCTATGATCCACAAGGAACCTACAATAACCATATCAGAACAAGTATACATATACTACTTGCAAATGGACAGTCTACCACAGGGCTCCTACAATATATAATAATTATATATACATGCAATATATCTATGAATAATCAACATATTTTACCCAATCAACCTGACATTCCCTATGCTACCTTCTAAGTTATCCAACTAGGAACATACAGTCAAAAATGAAAGTCCACATGGAATAGGATACATCGATCCTCTATAGACTGACCAAACCGATAATGGTATACTGCAAATTCAGTCTTTTCCATGTCAGTGCAAGTCATGTACCCAATATACTCAAGATATCCAACTAAGCACGAATCACCCAAAGATCAGTATTTTTATAAAATAGAGTAAGTCAATCCCCTGCTGATCGGACCAACCAAAACAATGAATCAGTGATCGACTATCTTAATCTAACAAATGTGCATTAATCCTCCGCAATCACTAAGGTATATCGATCTGCGACTACCCAAGTCGACAAACGTAAATCAGTCTTCTACTGACCGATCTAACAAGAGTAAATCAATATTTACTGATAAAATTAACTAAGATAAAATGGTATACTACTGGCTAGGTCAACACGAAGATATAGATACTATCCAATAGCAGAGGCTGGTTTGTGCCTCAATCTGCTAACCAACTAGTAGTAACAGAAGTTAAAACTACTGGTGTATGATATGAAAAATCACCAGAAACTGTAATCCTTGATCTCTAATAGGGTCAATCATCATCAGTGGCTAACCCATCACATGTAATATGGGCTACAACATCAGACAGATACCAAATATAAAGTGCTAATACATGTCATAATTATCATAGTCAACAATGCATATACCAACAAAAAGGTAGGATGACAATATACCAACATACCTCCTATAACTTGGTGATGTTCTGCCGCTGCCAGGTCCCAAAATCCGAAAAGTCACATCGAGAAGACTAAAACACGAAATCTGAAACATGAGAAATAAGACTCGTAAACCGAGCTCTGATACCAATAAATTGATATCAGATAAATCTCGAAAATCCAGAACACATAGCAAGTATTGTATACCTGCTCTGATACCACTAAATTGGTATCACTTGGCTACCAGGATTCATAAACTCTAATACTTATCCTGGAGATCTAGAGTTCGAATCCTAGGGAAGGCAAAAATCCACTGGCCAGGGGTGGGAAGAACTTGTGAGTAACGGCACACGCCCGAGGTGTGGCCGCCCAAGGGGCCGAGGGGTCGGGTCGTTACAGGAAATGCTGCCGAAATTTCTTCTGACAAGGACTTCCCCGGGGCATGACATAAAGAGCCTCTAGATTGATCTTTCAAATCACTCACTCATTGAATTCATTTCATTCTTGTGCTCGTGCTTTAGTACTCTCGTTCCTTCTGTGCTATGACAACAATACATTGTAACTCGTGCTTCATTTTCAATCAACAACACCTAGCATATATTCTTTAATTCTTTTTTATTGTTATGCGTGTTTAATTTTACACTTAAACTTTTTAGGTTATTTTTCTGTACTTTCCGGAATAGAGAAATTAAAAACTAAGTTTTTATAACGGTAAATTAGAGAAAAATCTCCAATCACAATTTTAACTTTGCATACAGACCCTATGTCTATAAAACTTTATTTTCACTCCATGCATACAAAGTTTCATTTGTTTCAACTCCCTCATGCAAATATCATTACCTAATTGCTCTTTAAATTTTTTAAGTACAAAAAGTCCAAAAATGAGTATAATTTCTCTTAAATTCAGCACTTTAAATTATAATCCAGTATATTTCTATCAAAATTCAACACTTTAAACAAGAATCTAGTATATTTCTATCAAAATTGGCTCCTCATATTTTTTAGATATAAAAAATCTAAAAATAAGTATAATTCCTCTTAAATTCGACACTTTAAATTAGATTCCAATATATTTTCTATCAAATTGAATATGACTTTTTTCCTACTTAATATAATTTCTTCTAAATTCAGTACAATTCAAAGAAAATCTAGTATATTTTCTATTTAATTGAGTACCATTTAAAGAAAATCTAGTATATTTTTCATCTAATTAAAGTGGAAAAAGAGTCGTGCTCAATTTGATAGAAATTATACTGAATTCTAATTAATGTGTTGAATTTAAGAAAAATTATACTCATTTTTGGACTTTTTTATACCTGAAAATATCAGGGATAATTATGTAAATTAGTGCCTATTATTTTAGATTAGGGAGTGAAAATAAAGATTTTGATCAATGGGGACTATATGCACAATTGAATTTATGATTAAGAACTGCATACAAATTTACCCTTTTTATAATAATTGTGGATGTCTATATTTCGGATTTTGTTGATCAATTACTTGTATGCATGCTTAATGTTTTAGTTAAGTTATTTGCATGCTTAAATCAATGCTGTTTTTTTTTTTTTTCACTGTACTACTGAAGTCTGCTTTTTAATTATTTTCAATTATTAGCTCATAAAGTTTATAACGTTATTCGCCCCTCTAGCATTAGCATCGTATTCGATGTTACAGGTATTCAACACTCCACTTCTAATTTACTCTTCTCTTCCATGTTGCTCATCTAAATTATCTACTGGATAGAAGGCGAAACCTCCACCAGTGCCCGTGAACATAAAAAAATTGATGGTGGCGGGCGACAATGGTCGCGTTTGAGCATCGGTAGAGCGTTAAAAAGTTGATGGTGGCAGATGGCAACGGCTGAGTCGGAGCATGAAGCCAACATTTGTGAGCATCGGTGGAGCTCCAATTGGGCGAGCATGCATTATGGAGTGCATTAACCTAACACGCTTTTGCAAATTCTCGCTCTCATACCTGGTCTAACACCAAACACATAAAAGTAGTCAGTATGATTTTATAACATTTTCAAAGTAATCTAGGTTTTATACATATATATATTTTTTCCTTCAGCAGAATGAAGACTTTCAATTTGCAAGCTCTGACTTACTTAACGACTAATTAACCTAAAAAAAAAAAAGAATTTCTAGAAAACCAGACCCCGTCAATGTTTTTATTTGAAAAAAAAGGGTGAAGACTCAATCAAAGAATAGAATGGCCTCCTTATTCCGTTTAGCCCATCCATCTCCTAACAATTATACATCGAAAGGTCTCTAAAGTCCTACAACTGTAGAAATCCTGTGCTTTTGTAGAGACAGCCAGTATGTGGTGGTGGTGGTGTGGGAGAGGAAGCGTTAGGAGCATTGTCGTCAAGGAGGGTGAGATCGGATCGGCTCTCAACCTGAGCTCATTGAAGAAATCAAAGAAGAAGAAGAAGAAGAAAGCATCGAAAGAGAATCCATACTCGAGCCTAGGCCTCGATAAGTTCTCCTCGTTACTTTCTATCCTCGAGGCTCAAAGGACAGGCATCGAAGCCGAATCAGAAGATGCGCCGACGACGATACTTTGGTTCAGGTTCACTGAGTCAAACGATTGCGTGCCAATCTTTAAAAAGTTCAAAAACGACACCAAAGAAACTGGTCGCCGAGAAATGCCGTCGGAATCGCAGCCATCTCCTGCCGAGCATGCCCAAGACAAAAATGTCAACGAGGTTAGTAAAGAGATGGGGATCAAGAAGGTCAAAGCATGGTCATGGAAAGATTGGGCGTCCGAGTCTCATCCGTTTTTATTGCTAGCTCTGGTCCTTCTTAGCTTGATGTTCTCAAGGGTGTTTGCTATATACTGCGCTACGATATGGTGGTATTTGGTGCCAAGAATACAAGGCAAAGATCCGAGGAGAAAATCGAGAAGGTTAATGAGAAAGAAGAGTGTAATCGTGTAAATATAGTTTTGCAGAATACATCATTATGAGTTTGATTCGGGAGAAATCGATCTCCAAGCTTAGATTGTGTGTGTGTGTGTGTGTGTGTGTTTTTCCAGTTGATTTGGAGCTGATTTGTTTCTCCCCTAATCCGATGAGATTCCAATGATCTAATTGAAAAGTTGACGTTTGAGAGTTGACTTGCACCAAAAAGAAAGAAAGTGATTAAGAGAAAACAGAAGGGAAAAAAACAAGTTTCAACAGTTTATGTGGTCAATCAACTGCACCCTCTCGCGATGATCTCAAAACAATCTCTCGATCAACTCAAGGATGCAATTAAATCCAACTAAAGGAACAAAGAAATGTCCAAAAAAAAAAAAAAGTGTGTTTCATGAGTGCCATTATGAATGTCCTTTTCCTAAAATATAATATTGAACTTGAGATAGCAATAGATGAGAAGTGGACTTGAGATAGCAATCTTTCCTTCATTGTTTTAGGTAAATTAATTACGTCCTTTTTTTTTTTTTTGTTGATTTCATCCTTTTTATTTTACAATTTTATGTAAAATATTCTCTATATTACATTGTATTAGAGTCATAGAACTTTAGTATATTTATGACAAGATCTTTTGGTGGATAATTCTACTGGCGCCTCAAAAATGGAATTGAGTGGACTTGTTATTGGATTTGGTTTGGAGATATTAAAGCAATCCAACTACAAAATGGGAAGGACTTATATGAAGTCTTATTTTTGTTGGTGAAGATTTATGAGTTTTTATCAATTGAGAAAATATTGTTGTTCCATCTACCAG
Organism: Zingiber officinale; assembly: GCF_018446385.1. NCBI lineage: Eukaryota > Viridiplantae > Streptophyta > Magnoliopsida > Zingiberales > Zingiberaceae > Zingiber > Zingiber officinale. Next base: position 37,816,660 of record NC_056005.1, on the reverse strand, counting down.
AAAATGTTATTGATTTCAATAAGTGAAAATAGCTAAATGCAAAGACTTAATTAGATTTTCTCATGGCTTGTTCAATCAATATTATGATGTAAATTAAGTAATGAAATTTGACAAACTCTTGATAGATTATTTAATAAAAAGGATGAGCTCGACTATCAATTTTGGAGAATGAATTCTCAAATACTGCACCAAGCAATCTCTTTATATTAGAGTGTTCAATGAAGATCAAATATGAATGTTTAGAGATTTCTCTAATCCGGAAGAAACAATATAACCTTACATAAAGAGAAACATTATTCGGGATTGAAGTATAATATATCATCAAGAGTCACTAGCTACACAAAGGGTTAATATTACTATTAAAAGACATGGAAGCGCTCTTGTAGAAAAAAAGTTTAAGGAAAGAAAAAAATGTTATATTTAAGAGGTATCCTACAAAAAGTTTTAAGAAAAGAAAAAATTGTTATATATGAGAGGTATCGTAAGGCAATATTACCTTAGATATTGTATTGTTTATTGGATAAACAAAATTCCTTATTTGAGTATGTATTTTATATGTATATAATATTGATATTAAACTCAATTAATGAAGTTCACAATATAATGTATAGTATGAGAGAAATTGTAATTAGATCATAATTAGTGGGTATCTCTCCATGTGTAATTATGTATGTATTGAAATATTTCTTAGTCGATGAATTGATAAGATTGGACATTATCAATTTTGTAAGACTAACATATGTTATGCTCCTTGATTTATCCAAGCAGTCAGTCCTCACTGTCTAGATACATTGGGATGTTGAGAGTTAACATATAGATATTAGTTGGGGGTAACTAGTTCATTGAAAGTGACCTGCTATGGGACTTCATATGATTTTCTACATGTCAATGAAGATCTCATTGTAACTCGAGTATAAGTTTTCTTATACTTGAGATATTCAAGTTATCTTAGTCATGGATGCTTATACTTTGACATCTTGGCAATCATCTCCTAGAAGGTGCAAATCTCGGATGATTGGGTATAAGTCAATATATCCGAAGGTATTTGAATAGCCCATAGAAAATTTACCACTCTTTTTATAAGGAGACGTATACCCTACGATCTCTTATCAGAATTATTACCCGTAAGTCTTTTGCCAAAGCATTACACGTCAAGAGGATGGTCTTCTTAGATACGTATTTGAGCAATTTGAATCCACAGGATAAGGAACTACTACTTGGGCTAAGTGTGATGTAGTTATCCTAGTAGGGTCTGACACATAGACCATGTTCTATACCAAGTGGAAATAAGATGAATGAAAAAAATAGACACTGATAACCGTAGTTGTTGAAGGTTTCAGATTTAATTTTGGAATCAACTATGATTTTTTGATTAATTGGGGATCATGATATACTACTAGGTGTCACTCATAATCGATCCATAATTAATAGTTAATTATGTACAACCAACATAAATTGAGAACCTATTGGGTCACACACACTATGAATATATCTAAAAAACTTAAAATAAGTTTGAAAATTAGATTCTCATATTGAGAGAGACTAAGTCTGATAGGACCAGACGAGATGCAAATATGGAAGATATCTGTTGGAACAGAAGCGATGGTGAACTATGCCTATTATAGACAAGGTTGGATTTCTTTTGGTTTAGTTATGAACTAAAATTTGTTTGGTTTAATAATGAACCAAGAGTGTTTTGGTTTTGAACCAAGTTGGTTTGGTTTTGAACCAAGTTGGTTTGGTTTTGAACTAAGCTTAATGATAGTGGATCGGGGTACTAGTGGATTTTAGATTTGGAAGATGACTTGCTCTCAAGTCATTGTGAAGATGTATATATATACCCCTCCATGAGAAGAAGAGACAATTAATTAATCCAATGGAGAAAAACTTAATAGGATTAGACATCCCTCTTCTCTTCCTCCCTTCTTTCTTGCACTGCCACTAAGGAGGACTTTCGACCGCCCTTGCTTGCTGCCAATTGTACTCAATTGCTAGCCAACCTCCGGCGACCACCTAGCCACCTTTACAGCCATTGGGCAATAGTTGTGTTGTTGTTGTACCACTGGATAGCAATAAGAAGAATTTGCCCTCTGGGTTACCACCACCCAAAACTCCGCTCTTATTGTTGTCGAAACTCTGGCTACCTACCAATAGACTTGACCACGGTTCAGAAAGGATGGTTCGATGATTCAGAACTACCGGTTCGACGGTTCCAGACAGGTCGACCCTTAACCTTAACCGCTCAAGATGGTTACAGTTCATGGTTCGGAACAGCCGGTTCACGGTTCGGTTCACGGTTCGCCACGGTTCAAGATTATTATGTTAAAAAAATTAAAAGTTAAAAATTAAACGTTACAAATTACAAATTAGAAATTAAAATTTATTGGAAAAAAGGGCTTGCACTTATTTAAGTTGTCTACGTATCCCTTTAGGGGAATCAAAACCCACCTAGTTCTTTTACATTTTTATCCTTTTACATTTTCACTCACATCCATTTCTTGTTCCTGTTGTATTTGTTCCTTTAGTATCAAAATCTTCAACTTCGTCATCTGAAAGTTGCATTCCTTGGATTCTTTTCTCCGCTCTGGTCCAATCGTCCAGTAATGCTTGGGCTTCCAATGAGTCGGGAGATAAAGTTGATCGTCGTTCATCTAACATGTTGCCGTCGGCACTGAACGTCTACTCCACAGCAACAGTTGACACTGGACAAGCTAATATTTCTTTGGCGATCACGGAGAGAACGGGAAAGCTTTGAGCCTTCTGTGACCACCACTTTAAGATATCGAAATTTTCGCTATCTGCTTCATCAAAATCAAAAGAAGTCGTAAAATAATTCTCAAGTTTTTGTGTGGAACTTGAGGATCCTCATGGACATTTTGTCCGTTCTTTTAATAAGAGTTGTGTTTTTGTATGTGATCCGGCGATGGCATAGGGGGAGGGGCCCCTTCGCTGAGGAGGTTCAACGATCGGATGATCGTCAAAGTCAAAGGAGAGTCAGCTAAGAGACGAGCCGGGCGCCAGGCCCATGTGGCCGAGCGGCAGGATAACCTCGCGATGGTAAGGCCGAGCCCACAACCTAACCAGGCTAAAGAGTTCAAAGAAGCCGATTTGAATCTAGGACGAGCCGAGAGAATGAAGCTCAATCCGATCGGAATATATATATGTAGAATGTTAAAGAGCGGGCTGGCCGGATAGATCAAAGGAAGTACCATCAGATTAGCGGCTGACATTTAAGAAGAGAAGGGAAATATGTCTTAAACATCCTTTTGGGAGTCAATGCCGCCGGCTGACGGCGCGAATGGACAGGAAATCGTACGGACGAAGATTGCACCGCCCTAGCGTAAATGCGTCTGCTCCTTTAAGGAAAGGTGTCAGGGATCCCTTCCCGATGTTAACTATTGAGGAAAACGTGGGAAGTCACGTCCGCTCGGGAAGTGTGCAGTCAACCCATTGAAGCTCTATATAAGAAGAGGAGTGGCTATCCGCGGAGGTACGCGCAAAGACGTCTCTGAGCACCACTATTTCACTTCTTCATTCCTTTCTCTTTTCTTCGAGCCGATTGTGTGACTTGAGCGTTGGAGGGCCGTCGTCGGGAACCCCCTCCCGGCTTGGCACTAACGACTTGTGATTGCAGGAGCAAGGCGTTTCCACCACACGCGGAGGAGCGAGGCGTTTCCACCACACGCGGAGGAGCGAGGCGTTTCCACCACACGCGGAGATCTACATCAGCGGTACTTCCCGGTAGCCATCCACTCAACTTCGGGGCAGGATCAAATTGGCGCCATCTGTGGGAAATCAACCTGAACCCAAAAGCAGAGGATGGAAGACGCCGGACGAGCGACGACTGTAACGCTGACGACAGAGAGTTGGAAAGGTTAATCCAAGCCGGAGTAGCAAAAGCAATGGAACAGCAGCAGCAGCAAATGTTATTCGATCGGCCAGCACAAGAGTCAGTCATCTCAGGGTCCGACCAACCCGCAGACCCTAGGCGCATGGCCGAACCTATAATCCAGCCAATCTAAGGCAAGAGATCAGACACGACTGGACCAGCGCCAAACGCTCTAATTCCTTTCCATCGAGCGTTATTTAGGACACCCTCAGAGGAAGGCGTAGCCAGACGAGACCGAGGCTCCTCGTCAGATGAGGCGCCTGAGAGAGATGCAAGAAAAGGAAAAGCGCCGCGGGACGAAGATTCACCCGAGCGGATTAACGGGCAGTTCTCACGAGGTATCATGGAAGATCCTTTACCTCGCCATTACACCCCACTGGCGATTAGGGAATACAATAGGAGCACCGATCCAGATGATCACTTGGCCAAGTTCGACAACGCGTCCACGCTCCACCAGTACACCGATGGAGTAAAGTGCAGGGTATTCTTGACGACACTTTCAGGACCGGCTCAACGGTGGTTCACCAGGTTACCGACCGGCTCCATACGTAGATTCAAGGATTTCCGGGTCGCTTTCCTGCATCACTTCGCAAGTAGCCGTCGGCATCAAAAAACAAGCGTCAACTTGTTTTCACTCAAGCAAGGTCCCCGAGAAGCGCTCAGGTCGTACATCCAACGATTTAACCAAATGACGATGGATATACCAGCAGTCTCATCAGAAGTATTGGTAAACGCTTTCACTCAAGGGCTTGTGGAAGGTGAGTTTTTCCGATCCCTCATTCGTAGGCCCTCGAAGGATTTTGCCCATCTCCAAAGGAAGGTCACGGAATACATCAATGTAGAAGAGGCACAAGCATCCCGAAGGAAGGAGGCGCCAATCGACCCTCAACAGGCGCCCGATCGGAGGAGACCCAGCAACCACCAACCTCCAACCGGTCCTAGAGCCACAGGGCCACAACCGTATCCCGAGCCAAGGACACATGCAATCCATATGGAGGTCGTCCAACCCAAGAAAGGAAGAAAGTGGACCCCGATGTTCTGCAAGTTCCATCAGTCAGGGACGCACAACACGTGGGAGTGCCGAGGCGATCCTAATATACGTCGGCCCGAGCCCAAGGAATATAGATGCCGGTCGCCCACGCGGGATCGACATCAAAGGTTGAATGGCTCAGGAGCCGCGAGAGCATCGTCCCCGAGAAAGAAGCCCCGCCCGAGCCTCAGCCGATCGGAATAGGCATTCAGCGCGAGAAGAGGAGAACAGGAGGAATGCCTCCCGGGGAGAGATTGGGATGATTTCGGGTGGCCCGGCTGGGGGAGATTCCAACCGAGCTCGGAAGGGCCACGCACGACAGCTGACCATCTACGTTGTAGGATGCAGCAAGGAAAAAGCAGAGGGACCCGAGATCAGCTTCGGCCCTAAGGACCTAGAGGGGGTCGAAATCCCTCATGATGATGCATTGATCATCAAGGCGGTGATCGCAAACTACACCGTCCGCCGGACTTTCATCGACACAGGAAGCTCGGTAAACACTATTTTTAAACAAGCATTCGATTTATTGCAGATCGATAGGTCTGAGCTATTGCCCATGGCAACACCACTGTACGGCTTCACTGGCAACAAAGTCTCGTCAATCGGTCAGACAAGATTGGTCGTTTCGCTCGGAGAAGAGCCCCTGGTAAGGATGCGCACCACGAACTTCATCGTGGTAGATGCGCCCTAGGCGTACAACGTGATATTAGACCGACCAGCTCTTAATGAATTTCGAGCTGTGGTATCGACCTACTGCCAGAAGATTAAATTCCCCATGGAAAATTTGGTGGGTGAAGTGCGAGGGGACCAGGTGGCAGCCAGGCGGTGTTATGTGGAGATGGTCAAGGCGAATGCTAAGGCTGCCAAGTGTCCCCAATTGGAGGTGAACGCCATCAGAGAGAAGCTGCCCTCGTTGATATACTACAATAAGGAGGAGGTGCAGATACATCCAAGTCGATCGGAAGCTACCACCTTCGTCGCAGCCGATCTGACCAGCCCGCAAAAGGAAGAGTTAGTCGCCTGCCTACAAAGGAACCACGATGTGTTCGCCTGGTCGACACACGAATTACCGGCGTTGATCCAAGTGTGGCGTTGCATGAACTACATGTTAGGCCAGACGCCCGACCGGTCAAGCAAAGGAAGCGCGACTTTAGAGCTGAGCAAGATTTGATTTTTCGAGCTGAGATCGAGAAGCTACTGGAGGCCGGACACATCAAGGAAATTCAGTTTCCGACCTGGCTCGCCAACGTAGTGTTGGTTTCCAAGCCAGGTAATAAATGGCGGGTGTGCATCGATTTCAGAGATTTAAATAAAGCCTGTCCCAAGGATTCCTACCCGCTACCCAGGATAGACCAGATGGTGGATTCGACGGCCGGATATGAGCTGATTTGCATGCTTGATACCTATCAAGGCTATCATCAAGTGCCACTCGCGTGTGAAGACCAGGAGAAAGTCAGCTTCGTGACAGCCGATGGGACGTACTGTTACAAGGTCATGTCGTTCGGACTAAAGAACGCAGGCGCCACTTATCAGAGAATGATGAACAAGGTGTTTCAGAAGCAGATCGGACGGAATTTGGAGGTATATGTTGATGACATACTCATTAAGTCACTCCGATCTGTTGACCTGTGTGCAGATATGGAAGAAATGTGTCGAATGCTGTGAAAGTACGAGATCAAGCTAAATCCAGCTAAATGCATGTTCGACGCTAAAGGTGGTCGGTGTCTGGGATACATAGTCACCGAACGGGGAATCGAAGCGAACCCGAGCAAAGTAAGAGCTCTCCAAGACATGGTGCCACCTCGCAACCTGAAGGAGGTTCAAAGGCTGACTGGAAGAATCATGGCCCTATCAAGGTTCATATCAAAATCGGCTGACCGGAGCTTGACATTCTTCAAGATCTTAAGGCGAGCGACCAAATTCCAGTGGGATGGCAAATGTGACAAGGCGTTCGAAGAACTCAAGCAATATCTCAGTTCTTTGCCCATCCTAGCCAAACCGGCTGTGGGGGAACCACTTTTAATTTATTTGTCGTCCACCGAGCATGCCATCGGTTCAGCACTAATCATTGAGAAAGAAGGAAGTCAGCAGCCGATGTATTTTGTAAGCCATATATTGAAAGACGCTGAGTTACGCTATACAGGGCTCGAGAAGCTTGCTTACGCTCTGGTCCTCGCCGCCCGAAGATTTCGGCCTTATTTCTTGGCTCACCCCATAATCGTGATGACTAATAGCGCCTTGGGTCGAGTCCTGCTCAATCCTGAAGCGTCCGGTCGGTTGATCAAATAGACCACGGAGCTCAGCAAGTTCGACATACAATATCAACCCCGGTCGGCTATCAAAGCACAGGCATTGGCAGATTTCATCACAGAAATACCAGACCCCGAGCCTGAATCCCCATGGAGGATATATGTTGACGGCTCATCCGCCCGACCAGGTAGTGGAATTGGTATCCTGCTTATATCCCCGAGAGAAGACCGAATGCATCTGTCCATTCAACTAGAATACCGGGCCACCAACAACGAAGCTGAATACGAAGCTGTCATAGCTGGTCTTCAAGCAGCTCGGCAGGTCGGGGCCACCAAGGTACTCTTACATTCGGATTCACAGTTGGCAACACAACAACTGAACGGAACGTTCGAGATCAACAGTGCTCGGCTCAGATTATATGCAGACGCCTTTAAAAAGCTCAAGGCGAGTTTCCAGGAGGTCGTTATTCACAAGATACCCTGATCAGAGAATCGCTAGCGCGGTAACGCCGATCATCACCGGTTGTCCTGTCGAGCAGGCCTCCCTAGTGGCGTATGTTGATAGGGCAGTAGGAATATCACTTCCGGAAGACTGGAGGGCACCCATCATTAAGTTCCTCCAATCTGGAACCTTACCAGGAGATCGCAAAGCCGAGCGAATTTTGAGAAGAAGAGTCGCTCAGTTCACTATGGTCGGCGAGCATCTGTATAAAAAAGCCTTCTCACGTCCTCTGCTCAAGTGTGTTGGTACCGAGGATGCCGAATATATCCTTCAAGAGGTACATAAGGGCTCCTGTGGAGGACATCCGGGCGGACGATCGCTAGCGAGGAAAATCATCCTAGCAGGGTATTTTTGGCCAACACTCCAAAGAGATGCGAGCCAGTCAGTAGCCACTTGCTTGTCGTGTCAAAAATACAATGATCTGACTCATCGACCAGCCGCCGAAATGAAAACATCAACCGTTTCATGCCCATTCGATCAGTGGGGAATGGACATAATCGGTCCTTTTCCCATGGCAACCGGTCAGAGAAAATTCCTGCTAGTGGCTGTTGATTATTTTTCAAAATGGGTAGAAGCCGAACCATTGGCCAAAATAACCGAACAAATGGTCAAAAAGTTCATCTGGCAGCATATAATCTGTCAGTTCGGCATTCCACGTCGGCTCATCTCGGACAACGGGCGACAATTCGTGGGTCAAGAGCTTGAAGAATGGTACAAAGGGTACGACATTGAACAACACTTCACTTCCGTGGCGTATCCTCAGAATAATGGTCAAGCTGAAGTAGCCAATCGGGAGATCCTACGAATTCTGCAGGTTCGGCTCGATCACATGGGGGGTAGCTGGGTGGATGAGTTACCCAGTGTGCTATGGGCATTACGAACGACTCCCAAGGAAGGAACTGGTTTCACGCCATTCCATTTAGTATACGGAGGAGAGGCGGTCGTCCCAGTGGAGGTCGGGATAGAGTCCGATCGGGTGCTTTGTTATGACGAAGAAAACGAAAGAAGGCGACGGATGGAACTTGACATGGTGGACGAAACGCGTGACAAAGCAGCCACCCGGCTAACCGCTTACAGACAAAGAATGCGGAAGAATTATAATCGCCGGGTAATCCCCAGATCCTTCCAGGTGGGTGACCTAGTATGGAAAAGGGTCAAGCCGGTCGAGGACGTCAAAAAGCTAGAAGCTCCATGGACGAGTCCATTCAAGGTCATAGAAAGGCTACGGTCGAGGGCATACTACTTGGAAGATGCGGAGGGAAGGAGGTTGGATAGACCATAGAGCGCAAATCACCTCCAACCTTACAGAGCCGGATAAGAGGTGAGTGAATAAATTCATGTACACATGCATGTATGTATGTTTCCTTGGACGCAGGAAGAAAACAATCAGATTGCTCCCAAACTCCTTCCCATTAAAATGCAACCCTCGCGTCATCGATGGTCGAGCGGCGACCTTAAACCCTCGCGTCATCGACGGTCGAGCGGCGACCTTAAACCCTCGCGTCATCGACGGTCGAGCGGCAACCTTAAACCCTCGCGTCATCGACGGTCGAGCGGCGACCTTAAACCCTCGCGTCATCGACGGTCGAGCGATGACCTTAAACCCTCGCGTCATCGACGGTCGAGCGACGACCTTAAACCCTCGCGTCATCGACGATCGAGCGACGACCTTAAACCCTCGCGTTTTCGATGGTCAAGCGGCGACCTTAAACCATCGCTTCATTGGTGGACGAATGGAGATTTTTAGCGCTTGCGTGATCGATCGACAAGTAAAAGCAAGACGATCAACTAAGTACATTCAAAGACGATCAGAATATTGAAGAAAATCATAACATATAACATAGAAACAAGTCACGTCATAAGAGTTTATGCCAACCGGATACACACGGTGGCCGACTGATACAATCCAAAACATCACTTAGTGAATAAGGGGTGTTCGAGGGTTCACTCCAAATAATCCAAAGCATCGTCGGGAATGGAGGCATTAAGCTGGTCGCGATCAATCGTGGAGTTGGGCAGATCGGCAGGTAGATGCCCCTTTTTCTTGAGTTGGTCGAAAATGTTCTCCACGGCGCAGTCGAAAAGTTGGAGAGCGCGATTGACAAACTTATCCATGAAAGTGTCAAACCGGATGTAAGCCACCTTCATCTTTTCGAAGCGGCTAGGCTCATTTTCTTTGTAGGTCTCCAAGGTCGACCGGGCGCTCTCTAGGTCCGCCTTCACCATCGCAAGGTCGGCGTCCTTGTCGGACAGCTGGCTTCTCAAAGTAGCCTCCTCAGACTCGCGAGCATGCTGCTCGGATAACAGCAGACCTTCAACATTTTTTAACTTGTCTTCAGTTTGCTTTAATTTTTGCTCGAGAGCCCGGGCCTCCACATTCTTCTTCTCTAAATCCTCGACAGCCCTTTGCTTGCGGTTGGTGGCCAGGGTAATCTTGCCCTCAAAGGTGGATATCTCTTTCTTAAGTCGGTCAATGTACCTGACTTGCTCAGCGCTCTTGCCCCGCTCGGCAGCCAGTAGTTCCTCGCTCTTAGCTAGGTTGGCCTGTAGTTGAGCCACCTGGGTGTCATTTAAACCATGAGTGGTTCCCGACTGGCCGGGTGCTTCCTGTAACTGTTTCAGCTCATCTTCCACGAAGACGAGCCTCTGGCTCATAGCCAGGCCGTCTACCCAAAATTGTGGAAGTCAAAAGCAGTGGCAGGAGTGGGTCATAAGCCAGGCTAAATTAATAAAAGCAAAAGTCCAAAGTGAAGCTTACCCCGGTAATCTGCTTGGTATAACTGTTTGCTAACATTCCAGGAGGAGCAGCAGCCGCCCGGGCGCGGGCATCTTCCCATATCTCCGCTAACTGGCCTTTGATGATAATACGGTGTTCAGTCTGATCAGCTCAGCCGCCTGGCGCTGAAAGGTCTTCAGTCGGAAGGTGTAGCGTAGCCGTTACGTGTCTTCGACGAGCCGTGGCCGGATGGGAAGAAACCGATCAGCCCGCACGAGAAAGGTGGGTACGGGGTTGATGCTTGACCTCAGGATGCGGCCTTGAGCCGATAAGGGCGACAGACTAGCGGCGGGAGAGTCGACGAGGGGGTCCGAAGGTGTGCGGTCGGACGAGACAGGGACGACCTCCGACAACATTGGGCTAGAAACGCCAGTCCGATCGGCTACCCTTTCAGCTGAAGACGCCGAGCGAGCAGCTTGTTTTGCCCGCCGCCTTTTACGTGCATTCTCGAGTGGCGCCTCAGATTGAGAGCCCTCCTCCGGAACCAGCTGAGCCGCCGTAGGCTCTCCGATTGGCTCTTCGACCGCCGCTGAGCCGACCGGCACTACATTCGACTCCCCTCCCGCTTCCTGGGTAAGCCCTAGAGTGGGTATTGACTGCACGGGAAGATCTGACGGTTGAAACCCCCGCTCGGCCAAGACTTCAACCACTACCTTATCAACATCGGCATTAGTGAGTTTCGATTGCCCGATCAAGCGCACCCTCATCATGATGTCAGCTGTAAAATAAAAAGAGAAATCAATTAGATAAAGAAGAAAAAGGTAAGGGGATTATATACCTAGGTTGACTGGCTCGGATGGGCTAATCGGACTAAGGCCGAAAAGGGCCAGAACTCCTTCCTCTAGCAACTTGTGAATGTTGAACTTCTGGCAGGCCAGCATGGAAGCAGCAAGCAAATAAGCAGGAGTATTCTTGTACCGAGGCAATGAGGGTTGAGGACCCAAGGAAAGTTGCCAAGTGGTCTGGAAGGAGGGCCGATCGGGGAAGAGTACGAAGAAGAAATATTCTCTCTAATGTTTATTGGAGGAAGGCATCCTGTCAAAAAAGACCAAGCCCGATCGGGCTTGTAAGAGGAAAGTGCCTGGCTGATCGGATAACTTGGGGTAATAAAAAGAGTGGAAGATCGAAGGGGTTAGAGGAATGCGATGTAGTCGGAACAAGATAATTACCCCGCATAGGAGAACTAGCTGAGAAGGGGATAGACCGAAGTATCTGCAAACATCGAGGATGAAGGGGTGAAGAGGAAGCCGCAGACCGGTAGTAAATTGGTCACGAAAAAAGCAGACACAGCCGGTCGGCGGAGCGGAAGGACGATCGGTGGCTAGTGGGACATGTATCTCGTAGCCAGGAGGGAGTTCAAAAGTGTTGGCTAGGGTTCAGGCATCATCTTCATCAAACCGTGACTCCATAGTCTCATACCAAGGACCCGAAGAAGAAGAAGGATGCGATGTACTAGCCATGATAAAAGGGAGAGAACGAGAAGAGTCGGGAGAAAATGCAAAAGGAAAAAAGAAAGCAGAAGCAAGAACAGAAGCCCACCGGAAACTCACAAAGGACCAAGCAGTAAGGCGTTATGGAAGAAGATAATGGACTCACCCGGAATAGGAATGACAGGCAGCAAAAAGATTTGCTGAAGGATGCGAGGGGTTCGCTGAAGAACACGAGAAAAATCACTGAAAGAGCATGAACGAGGTCGCCAGAAACGAAAGCAAGAAAAAAAGGAGACGGCGGCGACGAGCTTATAAAAACCAAGAGACTTCGCTCAGCCGTTTGATCAACAGCACAGACACCTAGAAGCAGATCTAGCCATTTAAAATTCAAATGAACCCAAAGGTCACATCCTAGCCTGTCGCCTCAAACGTGCGCCGTCAGGGAGGGACACGTGGCATGCATCGATAGGGAAATTGTCAGGATAATTAAAGAGGCATGCGGCACATTAATGCGCCAGAATGATACAGTTTCCTAGAGATTTCGCGGAGATTACCTAGGCAACGGCCTCAAAAGCCGATCAAACAAGTTATACAGCTCGGGCAGTCCTCCGTTCCTGCTGATCGGCCTGCCAAGAGCACTTCGTCGAAAGGAGAACCAAGGTCAGGTAACCGAGCGCTGGCCAAGGTCACAGTCGACCCGGCAAAGGAGGTCTTCTCGCACCATTTGGTCCAGTCAGTCGGACTTATGACCTCCTTCGACTAGACTTAAAGGGGAGGCATGTGATCCGGCGATGGCATAAGGGGAGGGGCCCCTTCGCTGAGGAGGTTCAACGATCGGATGATCGTCAAAGTCAAAGGAGAGTCAGCTAAGAGACGAGCCGGGCGCTAGGCCCATGTGGCCGAGCGGCAGGATAAGCTCACGATGGTAAGGCCGAGCCCACAACCTAACCAGGCTAAAGAGTTCAAAGAAGCCGATCTGAATCTAGGATGAGCCGAGAGAATGAAGCCCAATCCGATCGGAATATATATATGTAGAATGTCAAAGAGCGGGCTGGCTGGATAGATCAAAGGAAGTACCATCAGATTAGCGGCTGACATTTAAGAAGAGAAGGGAAATATGTCTTAAACATCCTTTTGGGAGTCAATGCCGCCGGCTGACGGCGCGAATGGACAGGAAATCGTACGGACGAAGATTGCGCCGCCCTAGCGTAAATGCATCTGCCCCTTTAAGGTAAGGTGTCAGGGATCCCTTCCCGATGTTAACTATTGAGGAAAACGTGGGAAGTCACGTCCGCTCGGGAAGTGTGCAGTCAACCCATTGAAGCTCTATATAAGAAGAGGAGTGGCTATCCGCGGAGGTACGCGCAAAGACGTCTCTGAGCACCACTATTTCACTTCTTCATTCCTTTCTCTTTTCTTCAAGCCGATTGTGTGACTTGAGCGTCGGAGGGTCGTCGCCGGGAACCCCCTCCCGGCTTGGCACTAACGACTTGTGATTGCAGGAGCAAGGCATTTCCACCACACGCGGAGGAGCGAGGTGTTTTCACCACACGCGGAGGAGCGAGGCGTTTCCACCACACGCGAAGATCCACATCAGCGATACTTCCCGGTAGCCATCCACTCAGCTTCGGGGCAGGATCAGTATGTTTTAAATTACTACTAGTAGTTTGTTGTATTTCAGAAATATTAATTCTTGTTCCATATTTTGCATAATATTGAATATCATATAAATAAATTCTAACATTATATATAATATTAAATGGATAAGGGGAAGAAGAATCTTTAATTAAAATTAAAGCGTCATAATATAAAGTTAACATTTCTTATAAAACTTCTAATTTAAATCTAGGATCTAAAGCGAATGCAATTAAATAAATTTTAGAAATTAAATAAAAATATTTTTCCCATTTAGTTTTCATAGCTAAGATGCAAGGAGATAAAGATTCATTATTAATATGTTCATTTAAAACTAATACTATATTAGAAAAATTATCTCAAACTAATTAAGCAGTGGGGTAATAAACACCGGAAAGTTGTTCGGTTGCATCATTAAATACTTTTAAAATTTCACAAATACTACTACAAATATTCCATTGTTGTGAAAATAAATATATATTAGTATTAGTATTTTGTGCAAAAAATGAACATAATAATTCTTTATATTGAAATGAATCTTGTAATAATTAGTATGTTGAATCCCAACGTGTTGGTACATCACGCGGAAATTTTTTAGGTCTCATTCCATTAATTTTACAAAACCTATTCCATTGTTTCATTATAGATGGATGCGACTATAAATAAGAAATTGCAATTCTAATTGGTTTAATATAACTTTCTAAAATTTTTAAACCATCTTGAACACATAAATTTAAAACATGGCATACATAACAAATATGAAAAAATAAACCGCTAATAATAGGTTGACAAACAAATTTTAGATCATCTATACAAGCGGTATTGGAACTAGCATTATCTAATGATATTGAAAATATTTTATGAGTTAAGTCATATTCTTCTAAAATTAAACATAATAATTGTGCGATGTTATGAGCATTATGTGATTCATCAAAAACTCTATAAACTAACAATCTTTTTTGGAGGTTCCAAGAGTTATCGAACCAATGGCAAGTCACACCCATATACAAATGTGATTGCCAATGATCACTCCAAATATTGGAACATAAAGAAACATTATTATCTAATTTACTAAATTTATCAATTAAATTCTGTTTTCCTTATTTTACTAATTTTTTAATTGTACAAGTAAGTGTAGTCCTAGGAACACGTTTAGCACATTGATTAAGAGATTCTTTACAAAAATCTTCAAATGTGCATTTAGATCCAAAACTAAAGATGTTCTATGGAAACAAATTTAGCTAATGATCTTCTTAATTTATTATCTGAATATAAAAATAAATCGGAATCGTCGGTACTACCGCTAGTTGAAGAAAATCTTGATAATTATGTTTGAGAACGGTTGAGTCCATATTCCGTCAGGTGCTTCGTTTCTACATGTTGTTTCAACGACCCATAGCCACCGCCGGCTTGGAATTTGTAGGAAGCATTGCAGTGCTTACATTTTGCACGCATTTCTCCCGACGGAAGAGTGACATTCTCAAAATGTTTAGTGAAAATAGAAGACTTTAGCGGAGGAAGTTCCCGAACCTTAGAAGTAATTGTATCGGTACTTCCTTGTGTTTCGGGTGTCGTATTCGGAAGATGCTCGATCTCATCATCGGTGGATTGAATGTTGGGGTTCTCCTCCCGCGGATTCATTATTTGCTTTCCCTTCTGAGCTCGAGATAATGCATCTCTGCTGCCTCCTTCCATTGTAATTGAAAATTAGAAATGAAAGCGTGTAGAGAATATGAAATTGAGATTAAGAGTAAGAGTAGAGAAGATGTGTGTGCAAATGATGAAATGAGCTCTCTATTTATAGAGTTTTGATAGTAACGGACACTAAATCATAGCCATTGATCCAAAAATGGTCAAATGATCCTAACCATTTAAAAAAATACCCAAAAAAAATCCCCCCAACGGCTATGAACTGTCGGTTAACCAGCGGTTCAAGCCGTTACAAAAAAAAAAAAAAATTTGCGACTGAATCGGCGGTTCACCGGTTTTACAGCAACTGAACCGGAACCGACCCGGCAACTTGTCGTGCCGGTTCCGGTTCAACCCAGTGAACTGGGTCAACGAGCAACCAACCCATTGACCCGATTACGGGCCCGGGCCGAGTCCGGGCCAAACTCGGGCCGGGGTCGGGTCTACCTACTAACCACCATCTTCCAATCTCCCAATCGCTAGACAACAAGCACAACTGCCTAACAGTGGGCAAGTAGCTACTGTCTCTTCATTGTGTTCTTTCGGCCAAATTGTTTGGTCAAACCTTGCTTGGTTAGAGCCTTTGGTGTGCCTCTGACCCTCTCCTTTTGTAACGTCGGGTTGCCTTGTGTCGTCGGGCAAAAAGAGAGTCGGGTATCCTCTATCAGATCATTTCATCTCTTCATTTGGCCAGTACTAAATTGGAGACAAAAATTTATGGCTTAGCGAAGCTGTCTCGAAGATATCTAGGTGTGAATATCGATAGAGGCAAACTTGGTTACGCTTGCTAGTTGATGTCATTTTATAGGTTGTTGTAAAGTTACTTTTTGACAAGTTTAAGAAATTTTGAATAATAAAATTATTTCCTAATCTGATATAAAAATTTCTAATTTTGAAATTATTTCATAATTTGTTAGGAAATCTAATTTTAGAAATAATTCCTAATTTGTTAGAAAATTCCAATCTTGAAAATATTTCTTAATTTGTTAGAAAATTTCAATCTTGAAATCTATTTCCTAATTTGTGAGAAAAAAAATTCAATTTAGGAAATTGTTTTCTAATTTAATAAGGAACTACTTTATTTGGAATTATTTCCTAATTAGATATGGAATTAGATTTAAAATTATTTCCAAATCTAATTAAGGAATTTTGATTTATGAAATCAAATTCTTTAATATATTTATTTCCTAAATTAATTTATGACAACTAAGACATGACTTATGTCATAATCTATGACATGCTAGATGATATAATTGATGTCATGATTTATGCCATGTTAATCAATGTAAATAGTTTATAAATTTTTGTATACTTTCTTTGCATGTGATTAATGAGATAGTGATATGAGTTATGATAAGTGGACCCTTTGCAGGAAAAGTAAAGGGATGATAAGGACAGAGAAGACTGAAAAGGGCGAGGTGAGGGGTCGCTTGGAAAAAGTCTGACCAAGTAAGGGGGTCGCTACACGTATGACAGACAGAGATCGGTCGAACGCAAAAGACCGACCGAGCATATAAGTTCGACAGGCAAAGACCGACCGAGGGAGGGTCGACCGGGCGAGAAGGATTATATACGCCCGACTGATTAACTTCGACCGATAAGACATGACCAGTCGAGCTCCCTAGACCGATCAAGCATAGTGGGTCTGCGGAGCATATGAGACTGGCAGACGGAGTCCGACTGAATATATAAGACCGACCGAGTATGTATGGTCGGTCGGGTATAAAGGATCGACCCAGTATAAAGAAAGTTTAACCTTAGGCGGTTCGAGGCATGGTAGGGTCATTCGAGCATATGAGTTTAGTCAGCAAAGACCAATCGAACACAAGTGCTCGGTCGGGCATAAATAGCCGACCGAACATAGAGATTCGGCCGAGCGTAGAAGTTCTTAACCTTGCGCACAACATATAAGGATCAGACGAACGTAATAGATCGGCTGAGCATATGAGTTTGGTAGGCAAAGATCGGTCGAATGCAAGAGGAGGTGGTGAGAGTGAATAGCTTTATTTGCTTCTTTGATGATGATTTTCAGAGAATGCTCGAAGAGAAAACTCCACAATGATAACACCTCCTATTTACGTGGTCTCCACATCCTTGAAGTGACTAATCCAAGGATCCATATCGTGCACACAGCTCCATTATGAACACACTCCTTCTTAGAAACTTTTCAAACACGGAGAAGCCTCGTACAATTTTGAACATGATAAATATGCAAAAAAATGAGTATCACAATAAAATTTTTAAAATAATAAAGAAATCTTGATATACAAAATAATAAACCTACAATTTAATTTCAACAAACCAAAGAGATAATAATAAGAATAAGAGATGAATAGTAAATATTAAACAACATTTAGTACAAACATTTTTGGGCTAGTATAAAGGTTTGCAAAATAAAGGTCCTATAAAGATTATCAATTAATTCAATAAAAGCCTTAGTTTAAAACAAAATGCCACTAGTATTGTATATCATGTTAGAATGTATACTAAAAACTTAGATTTTTGTATAAACATTTATTTTGAAATAAGAATCACATTGGTCAAATGTTTGCATTTAGTTAAATGCAGTTGTCTATTTAATTTATATTATAGATAACATGGTGTGTGGTGTCACACAGAAGATTATGTTATCAGTTCCTTATAAATTATAAATAGAAGCTCACAACCAAAATGGATTAGAGCAAATCATTGGAATAGTTGTAGTGTAATTTGGTACTAATTTATCTTGACTATAAAATTACACTAGTACACTATGTGTGTATAGAGCAGGACCATTTGAGGTTATTCTTTTTATACTGACTGCATAAAAGAACAGAACCTCTGTTATTATAGATGTGTGTACTCTTAATCCCGATATAATAATAAGCACGTGTACTTAGTATTTATTTCTTTAATTTATCAAAGGGTGAGATTTATTCGTTAAATCAATAGACCCGATAAGTTGAAAAATAATATTATTTATATGGTGTATTGTTGATTATAGAAGGAAACTGTATCCTATTTATTAGAATGATGATGTCCTCTTGAGAAGCTCATAAGGATTGTCATGTAAACCCTGCAGGTGGACTTAGTTCCGACATGACAATGAAGTTGAGTAGTACTACTCTTGGAGCTAGATGGTAATTAAGTGAGTTGTTAGTAACTCATTTAATTAATGGGCATTCGATATCTTAAACACAGGGAGATTAACGCACTCATGATAAGAAGGAGCCCATAATGTAATATGGGATTGATGCGGTAGTTCAATAATAACTCTTTAGTATTATGAGTTATTATTGATGAACTTGAGTTGGGTGTTTGGGTCAAACACAGGAAGCGCAAGCTCATCAGGAGGTCAAAACTAATTCCTCCTCTAGGTCCCTGTTGTAGCCTCTATGTATAAAGCCTCACATCCACCCAAGTCATCCTTATGGCCGGTTGTTGGTTAGTCCTAGGAAAATGTACCGGTTCCACTGTACAAATTTTTTTGTACAAGTGTCGAACCTTTCCTTAAATAACATATTGTGTTCTTTAGAATTTAAATTAGGAATCGCAGACGGAACTTAACATCATTGATTCCAAATTTAACTTATCTGTTCTTAATGGTTTAGATTTGAATCGCAAGCGGAACTTAACACTATTGATTCAAATCTACCTAAGTTATTAATTTCATTAAATATTAATTTCCAAAATTGGCTTCCAGGACTGCATGGCGAGGCACATGGCTTTCTTGGATATGGGAGCAACCACCACCGCCTAGTCAAAGCATTTTAAGGAAAGCTAATATTTAATTTTCTTAAATAACTCTAGGTTAACCAAAAAGAACAATCGAATCACAAATTCGAAAAAGAAAAAAACACAAACTCGAAAAACTTATTCGAAAAGCTAGATCTAATTGCCTCTTGTATTTAGAATTCTTACAAAGAAAATAACTAGTATGATGCGGAAGAAAACTACTAGTTATACCTTCTCTTGTAAGCTAACAACCTCGAGATCTTCTGCCGTATTCCTCACCTCGCCTTGGGCGTCGTGTGGGCGATGATCCTCCAAGATGAACACCACCCAAAAGCTTCTTCCTCTTCTTCTAAAATCCGGCCACCAACACCACCAAGGAGAAGAGAGCAAAAGAGAAAAGAGAAGGGAGAGTGGGGCCGGCCACCAAGAGATCTCCAAGCAAAAGAATAAGAGTTGTGTCTCATGAAGCCCCCTCACCCCTTCTTTTATATTACTTGCGGCAAATAAGGAAAAAATTTTTACAAAAAAATAAAATCATCCAAGAGTTTTTCCTTTTCCCTTTTAATTTTTTCTTTTCTTTCCTCTTGATTGAATCAATCACCAATTTTGATTTTGTGATGATTTTTAATTTTATTTTATGGCCGACCCCTTGCTTGGGCACCAAGCAAGGTGGTCGGCTACCTCATCAAGAGAAAAGGAAATATTTTTTTAAAAAAAATTACAAGAAGAAATCCTCTTATAAAATTTACAAACTCTCTTTCCTAAAGTAGGAGTTAAAAGAGGAAAGTTCTAAAAATTAAAACCATGTTTTAAATTTTAAAACTTCTCTTATAAAATTTCCTTTTTTAACATGATGATAGAAAATTTTAATTTTAAAACTTATCTTCCTTTTTTTCTTAAACCATGAGGATGGTTAAAAAAAGAAAGTTTTAAAACTTTTAAAACTCTCTAACATGTGGCCTAATTCAAATAAGGAAAGTTTTAAAAATTAAAATCTCTCTTTTAAAACTTATAGTTTTCTACAAAGAGAAGATTTTAAAATTTTAAAACACCCTTCCTATTTGAATTAATCTTGGCAGGCCCCTACATGCTTGGTCACCAAGCAATAGGGTGCCCTTATAAAAGAAGGATGATTGTCGGATGCTTCACCACACCAACACTTGGACACCAAGAAGAGCCTTACATTTGGATGGACTTGAGGCTATAATGAGGCTACGACAGGGACCTAGAGGAGAAATTGGTTTTGGCCTCCTGTGCTCGCCCCGAACACACAACTCAAGTTCATCGATAATAACTTATTCCACTAGAGAGTTATTATCGCACTATCGCACCAATCTCAAATTACATTATGGGCTCCTTCTTATCATGAGTGTGTTAGTCTCCCTGTGTTTAAGATTACAGATGTCCACTAATTAAGTAAGTTACTGACAACTCACTTAATTAATATCTAGCTCCAAGAGTAGTACCACTCAACTTCATTGTCATGTTGGGCTAGGTCCACCTGCAGGGTTTAACATGGCAATCCTTATGAGTTCCTCTTGGGGACATTCTCAACCTAGATAACTAGGACACAGATTCCTTCTATAATCAACAACACACACTATAAGTAATATCATTTCCCAACTTATCGGGCATATTGATTTATCGAGCTAAACCTCACCCTTTGATAAGTCAAAGAAATAAATATTAAATATATATGCTTGTTATTATATTAGGATTAAGAGCACACACTTCCATAATAACTAAGGTCTAGTTCTTTTACTAAGTCAATACAAAAAGAACTTACCTAAATGATCCTACTTAATACACTTAAAGTGTATCAGTGTAATTTATTAGTCAAGATAAACTAATACTTAATTACACTACGACTATTCTGATGGTTTATTCCTTTCCATCTTAGTCATGAGCAACTGTTTATAATTTATAGAGAACCGACAACATTATCTTCTGAGTGTGACACCACACTCCATGTTATCTACTATATAAATTAATTGAACAATTACATTTAACAAATAAATGCAGATATTGACCAATATGATTCTTTTATTTCAAAAATAAATGTTTACAAAAGCTAGGCTTTTAGTATACACTCTAACACTGGCCACATCCTTACTTGGTGCCCAAGCAAGGGGTCGGCCACCCCTTGCTTGGTGCCCAAGCAAGGGGTCGGCCAAAATGGTTTTAAAAGTGGATTTTTAATTTTTAAAATCTTTCCTTTTTAGCCATCTACAATGTTTTAAAAGAGAGTTTTTAAATTTTAAAAACTTTTCTTTTTTGAAGTCATCCACATGGTTTTAAAAAAGAGTTTTAAATTTAAAAAATCATTCCTTTTGTAGTCATCTACAATGATTTAAGAAAGATATTTTATTTTTGTTAAAACTTTTCTTTTTTGTAACCATGGTTTAAAAGAAATGTTTAAATTTTAAAAATCTTTTCTTTTTGTAACCATATACAATGTTTAAAAAGGAGATTTTTAATTTTAAAATGTTCCTTTTATAGTCATCCACAATAGGAAATTTAAAAGAGAGATTTTAATTGTTGTTAAAATCTTTCCTTTTTAGCCATTACCAAGGATTATAAAAGAGGATAGATGGTGCCTTAGAGGAAATAATCATCTACACTATTTCTATTCCTCTTCTATTCTCCTTGTGGTCGGCCCCCTCATATTCTTATTCTTCCTTTGCTTTCTCACCTAAGGCCAGCGACATCAAGAGGCTTCAACCATCTTGTGGCCGGCGGGTTGCAAGGAAGAAAGAAGAACAAGAGCTGGTGTTCCTAGCTTTGATCCCTTGGTGGATGAAAGTCTTGGAAGAAAGAAGGACTTGGGTGGTTTTTGTGTCTTGGTAGATCGTCGCTCATACGACGTCCAAGAGGAGGAGAGAAATACAGCAAAAGATTAAGAGGTCTTTAAGCTACAAAGAAAGGTATAACTAGTTAATTGTTTCCGCTGTGTGGTAGTTTATTTTTTTTTTGTATGGATCATGAAGTACCAACACAAGATGCTAGCGATCTTGTGCTTTGATTGAGGTCTCTGTAGTTTAACCTAGGGTTTACTGTAAGGAGTTTAAATATTCAATTTCTTTGAAAGGCTTTGACTAGAAAGTGGTGGATGATCTCATACCCAAGAAGGCCGAGTGTCTCGCCAACGACCTGGAAGCCAATACTTGAAATAGATATTTAATCAACTTCTGTAATATGATTTAAATTCTGAGGAACACATGAGTTGAACTTGGATTAATAATGTTAAGTTTCGTTTGCAATCCAAGTTTAACTTTTGAAAAGCACATGGGTTGCTAGAAAAAGTTCTATGCTTGTATAAATTTTTGTATAGGGGGAAACAGAATGGAATTCCGAGTAGCGCCAAAAATTGGTCTCAGAGCTAGGTTTCTGCCTCTGTGTGTTTGGTTTTCAGTTAAATTATGCACTTTTCATACATAAATTTAGGCAGGATAATAGTAGGATGTGCAAATAGATTAACTCTATGGTTTGCAGACATCCTAGTTCCAACTATTATGGCTCTATTGTGTTTGTGTGTGATTTGGACCCTCGGGCATGTCAAGGGCATTTTATGTGTGTGCATGATTGTAATTATTAAATATAGCAAGAGCTGTAATAGTTTTAGGATTTTACATTCTGTTCGATCTAGATTGCATGTACATTCCCTTGTGGAATATAGGATCGATAAATGTAAAATTTTATTTTTGTCACGGATCGTATCCTTGCGAGGTGTGGTGCTATTTGAGGACCAGAGGCGTAGCGAAAAAGGAAGCAAGATAGTCGTGACGACATGATCCATTGGCGATGGCTAGGGTTAGTGGCACACGGAGGACAGCTATGGATGAGGCCATAATAGTTGGAAAATTATTTTTCATATTTATTATCTTTTATGCTGTTTATATGTGTTGTGTGTGTGTGCTTGTTAAAATTTCTCGTTTTAAATAAGTAAGTGGGAGAGGAATTATTTAAATTTCATGATTTCCATTACTGGTTTGTAAGTGATGCATTCAAACTTGCGCGTTGGCTTTGAGTGCCTTCCTCCACATCGGATGAGTTTGTTTATGGATTACTAGATCAAATTCCCTTTATGGATGATTATAGGAAATTATTTAGGTTTGTGTGATCTTCTCCATCTGAAGGGGCACAATTCTATTTAATGGACTAAGTATCAAGTAATGGTATACACTTAGACACATTTAATAGTATCCTCCCCATCGGAGTCACTGATATTATTTGTGTGACCGAAGAAAAATCAACTATTAATTTTATTTGTCATAAAGTTAGGTTGACAAGATAATAAAATTAATGGGTAAAACCCCCTCTTACAAATGTTTGAATTTGTATACGTCGACATTATCGTGGCATACAAAATTCATGGTGTTTTGAGGTGTTGGTGAATTTAAATGATATTGTTTGAGGAATCAATATTATTTTAAATTCTAAAGTTTTGACCAAATATTTTATGATTATTAGGATTTCAAATGACTTTCAATTCTCTTGCTGTTATATTGAAAGAAAATAAACTAACTGGTCCCAACTACATTGATTGGAAATGGAACTTGGACATTATCTTAACTGCTGAAGGTTACAAGTTCATACTTTTTGAGATCTGTCCTAACCTGCCTAATAGCGATTCTAGTGAAGAGGAGATTGAGTATCATAAGAAATGGGTCAGGGCAGATGAGATGGCGCGGTGTTACATTTTAGCTTCTATGTCAAATGTACTGCAACATCAACATCAGGCCATGTCTACCAATTATGACATAATGTGCAATCTCAAGGAACTCTTCGGACACCAGAATTGGGTTGCTAGGTAGGAGGCTATGAGAAACTTGATGACGACCACCATGACTGAGGGGACACCCGTAAGGGATCATATCCTCCAAATGATGACTCTTTTGAATGAGATGGAAGTCCTTGGAGCAGAAATCGATGGGGAAACCCAAGTCGATATCATTCTCCAAACGCTGCCTAAAAGTTTTGAGTAGTTTCACCTGAACTACAACATGAACAAAAAGGTTTATTCGTTGGAAGAACTTCTGACAGAACTTCAAGTAGCAGAAGGGCTATTTCATCAAAGTTCTCAAATTCACATTTCTGAAAATGTTTTTGCTTCTAAGCCGAAAGGAAGAAAGAAGAAAAAGAAACAAGTTGGTTCAGCAAAGAAAGTGAATCGATCTCTAGGGACTGGGCCGCATGCAGATGTGAAGAAGCCAAAGGGGAAGTGCTTCACATGCAAGCAGTCTGGACATTGGAAAGTGGACTGTCCTCGCAGAAAGGAGAACAATAAAGATATATCTTATTCATTAGTCGTCGAAACATGTTTAGCGGTGTTATCTACCGGTACCTGGTGTGTAAATACGGGAGCCACTGATCATGTCTGCAATTCATTGCAAGGGGTCCAGGAAACTTGACGACTAAATGAAGGAGAAATTACCGTCTACATGGGCAATGCTTCAAAAGTGATGGTTGTTGCATTGGGAGATGTTTATTTATCTTTTGATAGAAATAAAATATTAATTTTGAGAAATTATCTTTACGTACCATGTTTTAGAAAGAACTTGATTTCAATTTCTAAACTATTTATGGATGGATATTCTGTTACTTTTGATGATAAAGTAGTTGTCAAGAAAAAAGGGTAGTTATCTGTTCTGGTAGTTGATTAGCAATTTGTATACTCTAAATCCAATAGCTCCCATGATACAACAAATGGAAATTAATAACACATCTTCTAATTCTAATAAGAGAAAGCAACCTTCGGAAATAAACCAAACATATCTTTGACATCTAAGGCTTGGTTATATTAACTTGAGTAGAATTCAAAGGCTAATAGCCGATGGACCTTTGGGTTCATTAGTGATGAAAAATTTTCCAACCTGCGAATCTTGCTTGGAAGGAAAAATGACCAAGAGACCTTTTAAGGCCGAGGGGTATAGAGCCAAAGATATGTTGGAATTGGTTCATTCTGATTTGTGTTG
Organism: Zingiber officinale; assembly: GCF_018446385.1. Classification (NCBI taxonomy): domain Eukaryota; kingdom Viridiplantae; phylum Streptophyta; class Magnoliopsida; order Zingiberales; family Zingiberaceae; genus Zingiber; species Zingiber officinale. The sequence goes on along the minus strand of NC_056005.1, from coordinate 37,791,771 downwards.
ACCTACGACTATCAAGGTAAGAGGTGGTTTCGAATATTTTGTCTCTTTTATAGACGACTATTCGAGATACGGGTACATTTACTTGATGCGCCGTAAGTCTGAGTGCTTTGATAAGTTCAAAGAATAAAAGACTGATGTGGAGAAACGTCATAGTAAAGGTATCAAGGCACTACGGTCTGATCGTGGTGGCGAGTACCTCTTAGAAGAGTTTAGGAGTTACTTATCAGAGGTCGGGATTCAATCCCAAATATCTACACCTGGTACACCCCAACAGAATGGTATGGTAGAACGAAGGAATAGGACTCTTATGGAAATTGTTAAATCAATGATGAGTTATTCAGAATTACTAAATTCGTTTTGGGTATATGCTCTGGAAACGGCAGTGTACATTCTGAACTTGGTACCTTCTAAGTCAGTAACCTCTACTCCCACAGAATTGTGGAATGAGCGTAAACCTAATCTGAAACATATTCGGATTTGGGGTAATCCAGCACATGTGCTGAAGGTAGACGTTGATAATTTGGAATTACGTACAGAAGTTCGTTTGTTTATGGGTTATCCTAAAGGAACGAAAGGTAGTTTATTTTATAGTCCTAAAGATCAGAAAGTCATTGTTAGCACCAATGCCCGATTTTTACAAGAGGACTATGTAATGAACCACAAGTCCATGAGTAAATTTGCTCTTGAGTAAATAAGAGAAGACACGCCTACTTTAGTACCAACGGTACAAGATGAGATACCACAAGAAACTGTAACACGTGTCACAAATGATGCACAATTACAAGTAGTGTCTCGTCGTAGTGGGAGGGTTGTTAGACAACCTGATAGATTCATATTTTTGGGAAAATCTTTGGACTTGATCCCTGGTAAACATAAACCTGATTCCTGGACATATGATGAAGTACTTCAAGATAAAGATGCAGCATCTTGGCAAAATGCAATGAACTCTGAAATAGAATTTATGTACTCTAATCAGGTTTGGGAGATTATAGAATCACCAAATGGTGTAAAAGTCATTGGATGTAAATGGGTCTACAAAAGAAAAAGAGGGGCAGACAGAAAGATGAAAACCTTCAAAGCAAGGCTTGTTGCAAAAGGGTATACTCAGAAAGAGGGAATCGATTATGAGGAAACCTTTTCGTCGGTAGCCATGCTTAAGTCTATCCGGATTCTTTTATCTATTGTCGCTCATATGAATTATGAGATTTGGCAAATGGATGTCAAGATAGCTTACCTTAATGGAAGTCTTGAAGAAAATATCCATATGAAGCAACCAGAGGGATTCATTGCGAAGGGCAAAGAGCATCTTGTATATAAGCTCAATCGGTCTATCTATGGACTGAAGCAAGCTTCGAAATCTTGGAACATCCGGTTTAATGAAGTGATCCAATCTTATGGATTTATTCAGTGGTCGGATGAGTCTTGTGTATATAAGAAGAGTGACGGAAACGTGGTGGTATTTCTTGTACTATACGTAGATGACATTTTGCTCATTGGCAACAATGTCAAAGTATTGTCAGACGTAAGGGTATGGTTGTCCAAGCAGTTTGATATGAAGGATTTGGGAGAATGTTGACATATTCTTGGGATCAAAGTAATAAGGGATCACAAGAAAAAAATGTTGTGCTTATCCCAAGCTTCATACATCGATACTATTTTAGCTCATTTTAGCATGCAAAACTCCGAGAAAGGTTTTCTACCTTTTCGGCATGGAGTACCTTTATCTAAAGAGATGTCTCATAAAACATCAAAGGAAATAGAGGACATGAAGGTAGTTCCTTATGCTTCGGCTGTAGGAAGCCTAATGTATGTGATGTTATGTGCGAGACCGGATTTCTGTTTTGCCGTAGACATGATTAGCAGATATCAAAGTAACTCAGGACAAGGACATTGGACTGTCGTAAAACTGTTAGAGTGTATACTGAAAGCCTAAGCTTTTGTAAACATTTATTTTGAATAAAGAATCACATTTGGTCAAATTGTCTACATTTGTTTGTAGTTGTTCAATTAATTTATATTGTAGATAACATAGTATGTGGTGTCACATACAGAAGATGATGTTATCAGTACCTTATAAATTATAAACAGTAGCTCACGACCAAAATAGAAAGGAATAAACCATTGGAAGGTCGTAGTGTAATTAGGTATTAGTTTATCTTAACTATATAATTACACTAGTACACTTAGAGTGTATTGAGTAGGACCATCAGAGGTCGTTTCTTTTATACTGACTTTATAAAGGAACAAGACCTCAGTTGTTATGGAACTGTGTGCTTTTAATCCTAATATAATAACAAGAACATATATTTGATATTTATTTCTTTAATTTATCAATGGGTGAGATTTAGTTCGATAAATCAATAAGCCTGATAATTTGGGAAATGATATCACTTATAGTGTGTGTTGTTGATTATAGAAGAAAACTGTGTCCTAGTAATCTAGGTTGATAATGTCCCCAAGAAGAGCTCATAAAGATTGTCATGTTAAACCTTGCAGGTGGACTCAGTCCGACATGACGATAAGGTTGAGTGGTACTATTCTTGGATCAAGATATTAATTAAATGAGTTGTCAGTAACTCACTTAATTAGTGGACATTCGACATCTTAAACACAGGGAGACTAACACACTCATAATAAGAAGGAGCCCAAAAATGTAATTTGAGATTGGTGCGGTAGTTCAATAATAATTCTCTAATGTAATGAATTATTATTGATAAAATTAAGTTGTGTGTTCGGCGCGAACACGGGATGCTTAATTTTATCGGGAGACCAAAACCAATTCCTCCTCTCGGTCCCTATCGTAGCCTCTTATTTATAGAGTACTATACCTACCTATACCCACCTTCATACCCATGATGTAGGGGTCGGCCAAGCTAGCTTGTGGATCAAGCTAGGGCCGGCCAAGCCTTGGTTCATGGGTGGTCGGCCCTAGCTTAAACCCAAGCTTAGGTGGCCGGCCCCCATTAAATTAGAAAGAGTTTTAATTTTAAATTTTTCTTATGTGAAAGATATAATTTATTGGAGAGATTAAAAATTAAAATATCTCTTTTAAAAGGATCTACAAAAGATTAAAGAAAGAGATTAGATCTCTTTCCTTATTTGTAGATAGGAAAGATATTTTATTTTTCTTCTTTGTAAATTATTCACATGTTGAAAAATTAAAATTATAGAAATTTCTTTTTATCAACCATGAAGGGATTTTAAAGGAAAATTTTATTTTTTAAAATTTCCGAAGACAAATAAGGAATTTTAATTGTTGATTGAAATTGCCTTGTTTGCTCTTAATGATGTGGCTGGCCATGACATGAAGGTTTAGGAAATTTTGTTTAATTTTTCTTAATTAATTCATGCCAAGGAAAGTTAAGGAAATTTTATTATAATTAAATTTCCTTATTTGCCAAAGCTAAGGATTATAAAAGAGGGGGTTTTGGGAGCCTTCAAGGTGAACAACCTCTATTATCTTCTCCCTCTTTTTCTTCCTTCTTGTGGCCGGCCCCTCTCTTTTCTCTTCTCTCCATCCTTGTGGCCGAACCTCACATCTTCTTGGAGATCAAGTGGTGGCCGAATTCTAGCTTGGAGAAGAAGGAGAGAAAGCTTGTATCCCTTGGAGCATTGGTGGTGTTTTCTCTTCATCCTTGGAGAAGCTCTTGTTGTGGCCGAACCTTGCAAGGAGGAGAAGAAGGTGCTTTGGTGGTTTCTCATCTCGAAAGATCATTGCCCACACAACGTTCGAGGTTAGAAGAGGAATACGGTAGAAGACCTAGAGGTTTTTGCTTGCAAAAGAAAAGGTATACTAGTTTTTAATTTCCGCATCATACTAGTTTTATCTTCATGTAAAAATACCAAATACAAGAGGCATGTGATTCTAGTATTTCGAATTTGTTTTCGATGTTGTGTTCTTTGTTTTTCTTTTCCTTGTGATTTGATTGTTCTTTTCGGTTGACCTAAAGTTATTTAAGAAAATTAAATATTAGCTTTCCTTAAAAGGCTTTGTCTAGGCGGTGGTGGTTGTTCCCATATCCAAGAAGGCCATGTGCCTCGCCATGCAGTCCTGGAAGCCAATTTTGGAAATTAATATTTAATGAAATTAATAACCTAGGTGATTTGGATCGAACGTGTTAAGTTCCGCAGGAGATCCAAGTCTAAACCTAAAAAAATAAATAGATTAAACTTTGGATCAAACGGGTTAAGTTCCGCAGGCAATCCAAGTTTAATTTAAAAGAACATATGGTAGCTAGGAAAAGGTTCAGACCTTTGTACAAAATTTTTGTACAGTGGAACCATTAGGTTTTCCGCCAACAAAAACATATATTGAAGTACCTGAAAAGGACTAGAGATTATATGCTAGTTTACCAGGCAGATGATTTGTTCCTTGTGGGTTACACGGATTCGGACTTCCAATCAGATAGGGACAATAGTAAATCGACCTCAGGGTATGTGTTTACTTTGGGAGGTGGAGTCATAGCATGGAGAAGTGTTAAGCAGAAATATTCGGACTCCACTATGGAAGCTGAGTATGTGGCAACCTCTGAGGCAGCCAAAGAAGTTGTATGGTTCAGAAACTTCTTGATGGACTTAAATGTGATTCTTGGTTTACCCAAAATTATCACAATTTATTGTGATAATAGTGGTGCAGTAGCAAACTCGAAGGAACCACGAGCCCATAAGGCAAGTAAACACATTGAGAGCAAGTACCACCTGATACGAGGCATCATAAAGCGAGGAGAAGTTGTTGTCGCCAAGATTGCATCAGAAGATAACCTGGCAGATCCTTTCACTAAGGTCCTTCCTGCAAGAGCTTTTGATGGGCATGTTGAGGGGATGAGGATCAGATGTATGGCAGCATATATGGCAGCATAGTCTTTTAGTATAAGTGGGAGATTGTTAGAATGTATACTAAAAGCCTAGCTTTTTGTATAAACATTTATTTTGAAATAAGAATCACATTGGTCAAATGTCTGCATTTAGTTAAATACAGTTGTCCATTTAATTTATATTATAGATAACATGGTGTGTTGTGTCACACAGAAGATCATGTTATCAGTTCCTTATAAATTATAAATAGAAGCTCACAACCAAGATGGATTGGGGCAAACCATTAGAATGGTTGTAGTGTAATTTGGTACTAATTTATCTTGATTATAAAATTACACTAATACACTATGTGTATAGAGCAGGATCATTTAAGGTTGTTCCTTTTATACTGGCTACATCAAAGAACAGAACCTTTGTTATTATGGATGTACGTACTCTTAATCCCGATATAATAACAAGGACATGTACTTAGTATATATTTCTTTAATTTATCAAAGGATGAGACTTATTTGTTAAATCAATAGGCCCGATAAGTTAGAAAATAATATTATTTATATGGTGTGTTGTTGATTATAGAAGAAAATTGTGTCCTATTTATTAGGATGATGATGTCCCCTTGAGGAGCTCATAAGGATTGTCATGTAAATCCTACAGGTGGACTTAGTTCCACATGACAATGAAGTTGAGTGGTACTACTCTTGAAGCTAGATGTTAATTAAGTGAGTTATCAGTAACTCATTTAATTAATGAACATTCGATATCTTAAACACAGGAAGATTAACACATTCATGATAAGAAGAAGCCCATAATGTAATATGGGATTGGTGTGGTAGTTCAATAATAACTATTTAGTGGTATGAGTTATTATTGATGAACTTGAGTTGGGTGTTCGGGTCGAACACAGGAAGCTCAAGTTCATCAGGAGGCCAAAATCAATTCCTCCTATAGGTCCCTGTTGTAGACTCTATGTATAAAGTCTCGCATCCACTCAAGTCATCCTTATGGTCGGCCACATCCTTGCTTGGTGCCCAAGTAAGGGGTCGGCCAAGATAGTTTTAAAAGAGGGTTTTTAATTTTTTAAATCTTTCTTTTTGTAGCCTTCTACAATGTTTTAAAAGAGAGATTTTAAAAACTTTCCTTTTTTGAAGTCATCCACATTGTTTTAAAAAAGAGTTTTAAATTTAAAAAAATCTTTCCTTTTGTAGTCATCTACAATAGTTTTAAAAAGATATTTTATTTTTGTTAAAACTTTCCTTTTTTTGTAACCATGATTTAAAAGAAAGGTTTTAATTTTAAAAATCTTTCTTTTTTGTAGTCATCTACAATGTTTAAAAAGGGAATTTTTAATTTTAAAATTTTCCTTTTATAGCCATCCACAATGAGAAATTTAAAAGAGAGATTTTAATTGTTGTTAAAATCTTTCCTTTTTAGCCATTACCAAGGATTATAAAAGAGGATAGATGGTGCCTTAGAGGAAATAATCATCTATACTATTTATATTCCTTTTCTATTCTCCTTGTGGTATGCCGCCTCATATTCTTATTCTCCCTTTGCTTTCTCACCTAAGGCTGGCGACATCAAGAGACTTCAACGATCTTGTGGCCGGCGGGTTGCAAGGAAGAAAGAAGAACAAGAGGTGGTGTTCCTAGCTTTGATCCCTTGGTGGCTGAAAGTCTTGGAAGAAAGAAGGACTTGGGTGATTTTTGCGTCTTGGTAGATCGTCGCTCACATAACGTCCAAGAGGAGGAGAGGAATACAGCAGAAGATTAAGAGGTCTTTAAGCTACAAAGAAAGGTATAACTAGTTATTTGTTTCCGCTGTGTACTAGTTTATTTTTTCTTTGTATGGATCCTGAAGTACCAACACAAGATGCTAGCGATCTTGTGCTTTGATTGAGGTCTCTGTAGTTTAATCTAGGGTTTACTGTAAGTAGTTTAAATATTCAATTTCTTTGAAAGACTTTGACTAGAAAGTGGTGGATGATCTCATACCCAAGAAGGTCGAGTACCTCGCCAACGACCTGGAAGTCAATCCTTGAAATAAATATTTAATCAACTTCTGTAATATGGCTTAACTTCTAATGAACACATGGTTGAACTTGGATTAATAATGTTAAGTTTTGTTTGCAATCCATGTTTAACTTCTAAAAAGCACATGGGTTGCTAGAAAAAGTTCTGTGCTTCTATAAATTTTTGTACAGAGAAAATAGAACGAAATTCCAAGTAACGCTAACATACTAAAGATCCACTACAACAGATAAAGGTTTACATGTATGTTAAAGTCTTCTCCAAGGTAAAGCTATCTACATTCCATATTTGTACGGTGTGATCAGATGCAGTAGTAGCAAGATACTTAAAAGTAATATAACACATCACATGTCAAGATTTAAATCATGAATCTCTTAGAAATGGTGCTTAAATTGACTATTGATAAATAAGGCAACTATTTCAATGAGAATAATATTATTGAATCTAATAAGAGTAATCATAAACTGTTGGTGTAACCTTAGGTCAAGGTTGACCTAGTTGACCAGACTCGAGTTGACTTGACTCGAGTTGTGTTTTGATGTTTGACGAGTTATGTTTGACAATGTTTGACATGAACAGAAAAATTGTATCTTGATGTTTTACAAGGATACAGGCTTGGGAGATTGTGGGTGCAACCCGTGGTCAAGGTTGATCTGGTTAACCCGAGGTGAGTTGACCTGACTCGGAAAAGTCCAAGCAGGGAGCTTGGCACGGGAAAAGTCCAAGCAGGGAGCTTGGCATGGGAAAAGTCCAAGCAGGGAGTTTGGCATGGTGAAAAGTCCAAGCAGGGAGTTTGGCATGGTGAAAAGTCCAAGCAAGGAGCTTGTCACGGGAAAAGTCCAAGTATGGAGACTTGGCACGGAGAAGTCCAAGTATGGAAGCTTGGCACGGAGAAGTCCAAGTATGGAAGCTTGGCACATGGGAAGTTGGAGAGGGCTCGGTAGCTCGTTCTCCGGACTGTGGTCAGAGAGGGCTCGGGAGCTCGTTCTCTGGACCGGATGGAAGTCGGAGAGGGCTCGGTAGCTGACTTGGTCGAGAGGGCTCGGGAGCTCGTTCTCTGGACCGGATGTGGAAAGTCCCGTGAGTGAAGCCGGCAGACGGATAAGTCCCGGTGAGTGAAGCCGGACGGTGGGAAAGTCACGGTGAGTGAAGCCAGGTGAAAGTCCTGGTGAGTGAAGCAAAACCCTAGTGAGTGAAGCTAGGTGAAAGTCCTGTGAGTGAAGCCGGGCGGTGGGAAGTCTGGTGAGTGAAGCCGGGCGGTTGGAAAGTCCTGGTGAGTGAAGCGGGCATTGGAAATCACAGTGAGTGAAGCCGGTGAAAATCCTAGTGAGTGAAGCTAGGTGAAAGTCCCGTGAGTGAAGCCGGGCGGAAAATCCGGATGGATCAAGGGTGATCGGACATCGGTGTTGAGAAGGTCAAGTAGGTCAAGGGAGTGACCGGATACTTGACACGAAGAGAAAAGTCCAAGTGGGTCAAAGGATTGACGGACACTTGGTGGAGAGTCTTAGCAGGTCAAGGGAGTGACCGGATGCTAAGCATGATGTACCAAGAGGTCAAGGTTGACCGGATATTGGTTTGGACTTGGTTTGGGCAAAACCAAGACATGGATCGGTCGTGACCGATCCATCGATATCAGGTTTCTGATCGGTGAGACCGATCGAGCGATCGATGTGCCTCGGAGCTTCGATCGGTGCGGGACCGATCGGAGAAGCTGATCGCCCGGGACCGATCAGGTGCATGCAGAGTTGGGCAACTCTGTGAAAGCATTCGATCGGCCGGGACCGATCAGCAGCCCGATCGGTCTCCATGACCGATCAGGGAAGGACCGATCGGTGGAGCTCGATCGGTCAGGACTAGCCGTGACTCAGCCAGGTTATTCGAACCGTGTTCGCCTTTTGCTTGCGGTTCGCAGTTGGCTCGTGATATCGAGGTTATAAAAGGAGATCGAGGGTTCATCTTCTTCTTCCTCTCGCTTCTTGCTCTTCTTCCTCTTCTTCTTGCTGCTGCAAGTTCTTGCTGAGCTCTTCGTTCTTGAAGCTTTTGTGAGCTTCCACTCGGCTGGGACCAACTGATCAGTTGTTGTTGTGGTTGGATCCGAGAAGCTTCTGCTTCGAAAGTAAGCGAAGGTGTTTCATACATTTGTATTGTATTTTGCTTCTTGCTGCTTTCTACTCCTGTATTGCTTTTGCAAAACATTGTGGCGAGGTTTCTCCACCCAGAAGGAGTGATTATTAGCCGGGTTTCCGGGGTCTCATCCACCGACGGATTGATAGGCTTCGTCCACCTTACGGACACGCCGAGGAGTAGGAGTATATCTCCGAACCTCGTTACATCGACGCGTGTTGAGGTTTGATTTCTCCGCTTTCGTTTCTATTATTTTTATTTCCGCTGCGCTAACCTTGATTTGTAGAACGAAACGAACGTTTTGGGGGCGGCTATTCACACCCCCCTCTCTAGCCGCAATCCATCGATCCTAACAAGTGGTATCAGAGCGAGGTCGCTCTTCGTTGGATCAACACCCGGGGGAGCACGAGCTAGAGAATGGAGTTATTTGGAGAAGACGTCACAATTCCACCTTTCTACGATCGCGATGACTTCGCGTTTTGGAAGGTAAGAATGAAGTACTTTCTTATGACTAACCTTGAAAATTGGAGTTGTGTTTAATTAGGTTTCAAGCCTCCGATGGACAAGAAAGGAGAAACCCTAGAGAAGAAGGAGTGGACCAAGGAAGAAGTCCACCAATCCCTAGTCAACGATGATGTATTGAAAATTTTTGAATTTTCTTTACCTAATGATGTTTTGTGTAGGATAGGTGGATATAACGATGCCAAGGAGTTGTGGAACAACTTGGCAAAGTTCCATGAGGAGAACTCCACTTCAAGTCATGAAGAGGAGTCAAGTGAGCCAAGTAGCTCACTTCATGGAGGAATGGATTTAGAAGTTGAGGGCCACTCAACATCTAAAGAAGAAGAGGAGGAGAGTTCTTCTTCAAGTTCGGAGCAAGAAGAAGAAGCTTCTACCTCCGGAAGGGATGAAGGAGAGAGCGTTCATCCATCCTCAACTCTAGGTAACTCAAGTCATTTAGTTTCTAGCAAATTACACATAATGTGCTTTGAGTGTAGGGAATTTGGACATTACAAAAGTAAATGTCCAAAGAGGGTTAGAAAGACTCCACCGGCGCCAAAGGTCAAGGAAGCCGGAGTCCCAACACGCAAGGGCAAGGAGCACGTGGTGTGCTTCCAATGCAAGCGAAGGGGACACTATAGGAGTCAATGTCCGAGGGGGAGGCAACCTCACAAGGACAAAAGACCGAGCACGTCAATAAGGGGAGCGAAGGCAAACCCTAAGGTAACATTTAAGTCTCACTCTTGCAATAAGACACATGCTAGTAGTTTTGTTGCAATTGTTAATAATGATAAGCATGTTAACTTTAGGAACCAATATATGTGCTTAGGTGCTAAACATGTTAGTCTAGGTAAGGACAACACTAGAAATGTCAATCCTAGGATTAACTCATCTAAGGTTAGGGAGAACCTAGGTAGAAATCCCAAATCAACTAGACACATGCCTAGGAATACCTCAAAGAAAAAGGATAAATTAAAGCTTGAGGTATTAGAGAAAGAAAATATAGTCTTGAGGTCAAGACTTGACTCTCTAGAAAAGGCTCTTAAGGATTTGACTCTAGGGTCTAGGGGTCAAAAACCCAAGTCCAAGGACAAGAAAGGTTTGGGTCACAAACCTAAATCCCAAGTGGTCAAGCCCACTTATCACAATGTTCCATTAGATTATGGAACAAAATCTAGGGCAAGGAAGACCATCACCAAGGTCACAAGGGGAGTCACCCCTAGAGTTGATCTTGATGAGTCCCAAATGACCAAGGCTTCAAAGCCTAGGAGGGTCATTAGAAGGGTTGCTAGGGAAGTCATCCCTAGTGAATACTTAGTGAACCCAATGAGCTCCAATAGGTATTGGGTTCCTAGGAGCGTGATTCCATCACACTAGATGGTTTAGGGTGTGCCAACCTTACTTGAATAGGTAGTTAACATAATCATGGCAAAAGGTGGCACCTTAGGAATTTTCAAGGTCTAATCAAGCCTTGAAAATGAAAGTGAAAATTATTCCTAAGATAATTAGGATGTGCCAACCACATTTGAGGAATTTTCTAGAGTCAATCTAGTTGGCACATAGTGATCTAAAAGTCTTGAGGATATGATTTTAGGTCTATTACACTTAGGAATATAGAATTTATGGCAAAATGATCAAAACTATCAAAAATGGCAATTAAGGCTAGAATTAGGTATCTTCTATACCTTTACATGTTATTTGCCATATATTGTTTGCCATATGCCATGTCATGACATCATATTTAATTTAGTATCATTTGAAATGTCATGATAATGCTTAGGTTATTTATATGTCATGCTTTAGTTAGAGTTTCACACTTTATGCCATGACATCATGACATTGGCACATGTTCCATTTATGATACTATTTTATGCCATGTCATCATCTCATGCATTTATAATCAATGAAATTGATTTAAGGACTAAAACACAATTTGATATGGAGATCAAATTGTTATTTAGAAAATGCATGAGAACCTAGTTAAGATAACCTAAATCCATATCTCACATCAAAATTGACTTGGATGTGTTTGATACACCTTAGATGTGTGTGAGATATTAGGATGATGAGTTAGGATCAAGGTGCATAGTTCTTGTACCTAGATGAACCTAATTCGAAATTGAAGGATCATAGGGAAAACTTGCGTACAAGTCATGTACATTTAGCCCTAAGATTGTGGTCCCAAATTAAAGGGTTTAAAATCATTTTAAAATTGATTTGAAAAACCTTGATGAAGCTTTTCTAGTGATAGCATTCATCATTGAACAAGGTGATACAAAGATGAGTTAACTTTGAGCTATTTCAAAGACTTGTGAACTTTGTATCAAGATTGAAAAATGGAAGCTATTTCATAGAAAACTATTTTTTCCATGATAGTATATGTTATGAGGAATGTATCCTCAAAATTTTACAATTTTTGAAATTTTCTATGATTTTCTAGAGGTTTCTGAATTTCGGGAGAAGAAAAATTCAGAAATCAGAGGTCGTGGACCGATCAGGAGGTTCCCTGATCGGTCCAGGTCTGTGGATCGGTCTGGTGACCGATCAGGGTGTGCCAAATTGCTGAAATTCGACTGGTTGTCTGAAATTTCAGCTTGGGAGTTGGTATTTTAAAGGTTTGAAACTCTCTAAGACATTGTTGGTGCAATGGTCAAGGGGGAGTTGACCTTTAGGGAGAATTTTACCTATTAGTCAAGGGGAGTTGACTTTTTAGGGGGAGTTTTTACTCCTAAAGACTTGAGTGATATGGGATTATCACTAAGTTAATTGTTGACCTTAGTATCAAGGGGGAAATTAAGGGTTTCAATGAAAGGTATGAGACCTTCATTAGAAAGAAACTCTTGACCTTGATTCACTCTTTTTGATGTGTGTCAAAAAGGGAGAGAGTGTAGGTTTGGGGAGAATGTTCAAGGAAGAACATTAGAAAACCTAAGATTGATTATGAGTTTCGTCAAACATCAAAAAGGGGGAGATTGTTGGTGCAACCTTAGGTCAAGGTTGACCTAGTTGACCAGACTCGAGTTGACTTGACTCGAGTTGTGTTTTGATGTTTGACGAGTTATGTTTGACAATGTTTGACGTGAACAGAAAAGTTGTATCTTGATGTTTTACAAGGATACAAGCTTGGGAGATTGTGGGTGCAACCCGTGGTCAAGGTTGACCTGGTTGACCCGAGGTGAGTTGACCTGACTCGGAAAAGTCCAAGCAGGGAGCTTGGCACGGGAAAAGTCCAAGCAGGGAGCTTGGCACGGGAAAAGTCCAAGTATGGAGTCTTGGCATGGTGAAGTCCAAGCAGGGAGTTTGGCATGGTGAAAAGTCCAAGCAGGGAGCTTGGCACGAGAAAAGTCCAAGTATGGAGACTTGGCACGGAGAAGTCCAAGTATGGAAGCTTGGCACATGGGAAGTCGGAGAGGGCTCGGTAGCTCGTTCTCCGGACTGTGGTCAGAGAGGGCTCGGGAGCTCGTTCTCTGGACCGGATGGAAGTCGGAGAGGGCTCGGTAGCTCGTTCCCCGAACTGTGGTCAGAGAGGGCTCGGTAGCTCGTTCTCTGGACCGGATGTGGAAAGTCCTGGTGAGTGAAGCCAGGCAGACGGATAAGTCCTGGTGAGTGAAGCCAGGCAGTGGGAAAGTCCTGGTGAGTGAAGCCAGGCAGTTGTGAAAACCCTAGTGAGTGAAGCTAGGTGAAAGTCCTGGTGAGTGAAGCCAGGCAGTGGGAAAGTCCTGGTGAGTGAAGCCAGGCAGTTGGAAAGTCCTGGTGAGTGAAGCCGGGCAGATTGGAAATCCTGGTGAGTGAAGCCAGGTGAAAATCCTAGTGAGTGAAGCTAGGTGAAAGTCCTGGTGAGTGAAGCCGGGCAAGGGAAAATCCAGATGGATCAAGGGTGATCGGACATCTGGTGTTGAGAAGGTCAAGTAGGTCAAGGGAGTGACTGGATACTTGACACGAAGAGAAAAGTCCAAGTGGGTCAAAGGGATTGACCGGACACTTGGTGGGGAGTCTTAGCAGGTCAAGGGAGTGACCGGATGCTAAGCATGATGTACCAAGAGGTCAAGGTTGACCGGATATTGGTTTGGACTTGGTTTGGGCAAAAACCAAGACCTGGATCGGTCTGGTGACCGATCCACTGATACTATGGTTTCCTGATCGGTCTGGAGACCAATCAGAAAGCGATCAGTGTGCCTCTGTGAGCTTACTGATCGGTCTGGGGACCGATCAGGGTACGCACAGAGAGTTGGGCAACTCTCTGTGAAAGCATTCTGATCGGTCTGGGGACCGATCAGCATAGAGCCTGATCGGTCTCCATGACCGATCAGAAGAACCCTGGACCGATCAGGGTGGAGCCTGATCGGTCCAGGACTAGCCGTTGTGACTCAACGGCTAGGTTATTTCGGACTTCTGTGTTCTGGCCTTTTTGCTTGCAGGTTCGCAGGTTGGCTCAGGATATCAGAGGTTATAAAAGGAGATCGAGGGCTGCTACAGTTATCTTCTTCTTCCTCTCCGAAGCTTCTGCTTCTTCTTGTTCCTGCCTCTTCTTCTTGCTGCTGCAAGTTCTTCTGCGAGCTTTGCTGAGCTCTTCGTTCCTGAAGCTTTTTGTGAGCTTCCACTCGGCTGGGACCAACTGATCAGTTGCTGTTGCTGTTGTGGTTGGATCCGAGAAGCTGCTGCTTCATCCAGTCGAAGAGAAGGCAAGTAAGCGAAGGTGTTTCATACATTTGTATTGTATTTTGCTTCTTGCTGCTTTCTACTCCTGTATTGCTTTTGCAAAACATTGTGGCGAGGTTTCTCCACCCAGAAGGAGTGATTATTAGCCGGGTTTCCGGGGTCTCATCCACCGACGGATTGATAGGCTTCGTCCACCTTACGAACACGCCGAGGAGTAGGAGTATATCTCCGAACCTCGTTACATCGACGCGTGTTGAGGTTTGATTTCTCCGCTTTCGTTTCTATTATTTTTATTTCCGCTGCGCTAACCTTGATTTGTAGAACGAAACGAACGTTTTGGGGGCGGCTATTCACACCCCCCTCTCTAGCCGCAATCCATCGATCCTAGCATAAACAACCATCATGGATTTATTTAATAGTTAATAGCAGTATAATGACAACTAGTAGTGACTGATTGGGACTACAAAATTCTAGGGAAAGCAAATACTTCAAAATATAGTCATTATGTGCTTGTAATTTATGTAGTGGTTCATAATAGGTCATTGTCTACAAAAGAAATCCTAGACTGATAAATTAAATGACAAAAAATGATATCAACTATTGAAACAAATAAAACTTGATACCTGAGTTCCTTTTAGTAAGCGTTAGACATAACATATTCCATGATTATTTACCGCAACAACCATGCTTCCATCCCACATCACAATCAGACTAAACCTGCAATCATGTAATATGGGTGGGTGAATTTGAGTCATATCCCTTTTTAATTTATTACTAAATAATAGTATTTCCAGTAAACATCTTAATATTTTTTTTCCTACCGGATCTCATAACAAAACAAGTGTACTTACTAACTCACAGTTGTATGAATTTGCAGTGAGATCCCATACTCTAATGTTACCATTTTGATCATCAAATTTGAGTTGCGTTCCTTCTGCAAGATAGTTAAACTTGATAGTTTGTAAAATAGTAACCCAAAATTGGTAGGAGGATCCGTTACAAACTAATCAAATCTTCAATTGAACAACAAGCATCGAAAATTCTAAGCATTTTATTTTCAAGAATAATGAATAATCGAACCTTGTTGAATTTTAAAATGATTGTATACTAAATTTAACACTCATAAATAAAGAACTATACCACAAGTGAAATTCTAAGTATAATAAGAACTGTAGACTACAAATTCAAGTATAAAAAAATGCAATATACTATTTCAATAAATATGTGAATCCACAAAGAAAGTATACTTTCCAAAACTTCTAGTAAAGCTGCTACCTTAGCTTCATGCCCGAAGATGGTAATCTGTGTTGTTCTATGAATATTTATGTTCATATTACCAATTTCAACCAATAAATAGTAGTAAATAAGTACATAGTAGAAACAAAAACAGCGAGAACTACTTGAGATAAAGCAGTAGGTAAAAGCAAGACCTTTAAAGAAGAAAACGAAAGGGTAACAAAAAGAGTGAGAACTACTAATTCTATTTTGCCATGATTCACTTCCTATTACCTAGTTAATTTTGTGCAAGAATTAGGCAAGACCTTTAAAGAAGAAAACGAAAGGTAACAAGGAAAGACCTTCAAAGCATGCATCAGGACAGAGAGAGAGGCAAATACAATATTTTTTTATTTACTCTCTTGAATTTCTAATATAATAATTTTTTCTTACCAATAAAATTTAAAAAATAATAATAAAAAGGATGAGGCTAATTTTAAAGTTGAAAACATCAAAGTCCTAAGGGTGCATTTGGTTGAGGGTTATCCCTGATAACCTTGGTTATCATTCCAACGTTATCAACAAAAATCCTATTTGGTTTAGGTAATCGATGATTCCCGAGTAATGTTTCATGTCCAACACGTCAACAAAAGGGGTATGCAACTAGGAATCGAAAAACCTCGGAAAACTAAGGTTTTTCTTGATTCTGGGGTTATCGAATTTTTTTTACCCAAAATACACTTGGATAAAAGAAAAATGTGAAAAAAAAAAGTAAAATGTAAAGGAAAAAAAGAAAAATATAAAAAAATAAAATAAAATAAATAGAAAAAACATTAAAAAAATTATTAAAAAAATACAAAAAAACATAAACAAATTAAAAAATGTAAAAATTTTAAAAAAAGTAAAAAATAATAAAAAAATATTTAAAACATTAAAAAAAATAAAAAATAGAAAAATGTAACAAACCCTAAAAAATAAAAAAAAACTTTAAAAAATATAAAAAATTAAAAATTTAAAAAAAAATAAAAATATATATCTTACTATTTTATTAAAAATCTTCCCCCTTTACTAACTAACTTTGGTGAAGCCTAAAATGCATTTACGTTAATGTCCTTTTTTCTATTTACACTAAAAATAATTTTAAGATTTATTAGTAATTCCACAAGCGAAACATGTGACGTAGAGTTCAAGACTCGGCTGCGACATATTATTATGAATTTTTCTCTGGTTGTTTTATATAAAAAAAATATAGTTCTCTTTAGTCCCACATTTTAGAATTGACAATACTATGATGAAAGAAGCTTCTATAAATATTTTAGGCCGACGATGTTAAAAAATATACTTTTCTTAGTTTTTTTTACTAAGACAAGTATAATATTAAAATAAAATATTTTTTTTACATAGGGAAGCCCGTTATAGTAGTTACTATTGTATGGGTCTGACGAATCTTACCCAAATAATTAATTCTTGGTTTATAAGGGTGATACTAGAAAATCCAAACAATTTAGATTTTCAAATACCCAAATAATTTATATATTATTATATTACACACGCAACGCGTGTGCACGATCACACTAGTATAAATTAAAAAAATGTGAAAATATAGTAAAATATAATAGAGTTTAAATAATAATAATAATAATAATATTAATATTATTATTATTATTATTATTATTATTATTATTATGTATAGTTGGTTTTGTAACTAAGGGTAATCTAGTAAAATATTAAACTAGGTTATTCATTAAAACCTTCAAACAAACATGTTTTTATTACATTACCTAGATTGAACCAAACAACATTTGGTTATATTTTATTCTCCATAACCTTGGTTATGTGATTACCTGGTAATCACATATCCAAGGTTATATATGATAACTTGAACCAAATGCACCCTAAGTGTCAACCCGATTGAAACTTCTTCCAAAACGCTGAAGCCCCAAGCACCAGTGCTTCGTCCAAAACACCAAAGCCCCAATCGACGATTGAAGCTTCATTCGAAACACCAGTGGGCAGTGGCACAACCGAAGCCCCAAATCGCAATTGAAGCTTTGTCCAAAACGGTAAGAAGGAAAAAAAGGAAACCCTAGATCAAATCTCTCCTCTCAAATTTCATCTCTATTCTCAAATTCCTACAGTTGCAATTTCAAATTTCGATGGATAGTAGTGGATATTGAGGAACACAAGGAGACAAGGACACTAGAAGCCTTAAATCAAAGTTTTCGTCTCTATTTCTCAAATTCTTGGTATTGCAATTCAATACCGTCTTCATCTTGGATTCTTCATAAGCTCGACAGTAAGTTTTATGTTTTATCAATATAATTATTTTATCGATTTATATATATGATATTTTCTATACCAATTAATTACTTATCAATATTTTTCACATAGGTTCCTTATGAGTAAGAAAAAATTTGATTTCTATTCCAAAAAAATGTGTTCAGAAGATAGTTCTTCTAATATTGGTCGTGACAATATTCAGTATGAGGTTCTCAATCTTATTGAAGATAAAGCTCCAACAATAGAACTTTCTCCAACTAAGTTTCGAAAGATTGATAAAGATGATGATATTGATATTAAACGAGATCCTTGTATACGTAAATCCATATGGAGTTATCCACCTGATAAAGAGATGAGATTAGGTGTGCTTATTTGATTGTCGGTCCTTATCAAGTAATCCCAGATAAGTCTCCTATCGATAAAAATCAAAGAAAATTTTTACCTGCTAATGAGATTGAATTTGGAAGAGGAAAAAAAAATCAAATTGGGGCATTACAATGTTCAGGAGATACACGATGGGGTTCTCACTTAAGGGCACTTTGTAGTTTGCTTGTTTTGTTTGATCCCATTCTACTTGTTTTAAGTGATATCATCAGCGACAAAAATAGTTTATCTGGTAGGGCAAGAGTTGATGGAGCTTATGATATAATGCTATCATTTGAATTTGTGTTTATATTGCATTTTGTTCTTGATTTATTAGAAATGACCGACAGTCTTTGTCAAATTCTACAATACAAGTGTCAAGATATTATAAATGCTATGAATGCAATTGGTAATACAAAGGAACTTATTAGAAATTTAGAGAGAATGGATGGGATCAATTATTTAACAAGGTGAAGAGTTTCTATGATAAACATGAGATAGATGTACCAGACATGCAAGCTCCTCTTCGATCAGGTAGAGGGCAACTGAGGAAAGGAAATGTTACCTTAGAGCATCATTATCGAATTGATATATTCACAAACACCATAGATTCAATATTACAAGAGATGAATTATCGATTGGATGAAAATACAATAGAATTGCTTCGGCTTAGCTCAGCTTTGGATCCAAGAGATGGATACAAATCATTCAATATCAATTACATTTGCAAACTTGTTGAAAAATTTTATCCGGATGATTTTACAAGTCAAGTTACATATAAAGTATCAGTTGGAGCTTTTTGAGATCAACATTTAGCGTAATCAGTGTTTTCAAAATGTGTCAACACTTTCAGAATTGTGTCAATTATTGCCAAAGACGGGAACGAAAGAGAATTACTATCTTGTGGATCGATTGATTAAATTTATTTTGACTCTTCAAATTTCTACTATAATTACGAAACGTGCATTTTCATCTATGAAGATTATCAAGACACGTTTGCGAAATAAGATGGAAAATGATTTTTTGGCTAGTTGATTGCTGATTTACATTGAAAAAGATATTGCCCAAACTTTCAATGTTGAATCAATTATTGATAAATTTGAGACAATGAGAAAACGTAGAGTGTGACTTAAAATGGATCAACATAATAAATAAATTGGTAAATAATTATTTTTATATTTATTTTTTTTATCTTGCTAATTATATTTTAATGATTAAAGTAGTTTTTTTTGTCATTTTTGTAGGTTTTATTGCTATCGAATATACTATGGATGAAAATTTGAAAATTTTGAAATTGCACATGTTGCTCCTCTTTTGTGTAAGTAATTTTAAATTACAGCTTTATTTTAAATAGTACGTGAGTTATTTTACATTATTATTTATTTTAATATTTTTCATTATAGTAAGTTAAATTATCATTATTTTTTTTAAAAAAATAAAATATATGTGTCTAAAATCTAAATATTAACTGTTATTATTTTGTATATTCATATCAATGAGTATATTCTTTTATAATTGATTATCTAAAAAAAATTTCGCCCCCTCATATAATTTTCCGCTTCGTCCCTGATCAGGGAGTGCTGCTCTTTTTGTAAAAAACGTTTACATTAGATGGGTGTTTCCGAAATTCCATCTCAATCATGTAATACCTAAGACATAAGTAAAAGAAAAAAAATGCAATCTACTATTTCAATAAATATGTGAATCCACAAAGAAAGTATATTTTCCAAAACTTCAATATTAGTCAAGCTGCTACCTTAGCTTCATGCTCGAATATGGTAATCTGTGCCATTCTATGAACATTTATGTTCAAACTACCAATTTCAACCAATAAATAGTAGTAAATAAGTACATAGTAGAAACAAAAAGAGTAAGAACTACCTAAGAGAAAGCAGTAGGTAAAAGCAAGACCTTTAAAGAAGAAAACGGAAGGTAACAAAAAGAGTGAGAACTACCAATTCTGTTTTGTCATGATTCACTTCCTATTACCTAATTAATCTTCTGCAAGAATTAAGCAAAACCTTTAAAGAAGAAAATGAAAGGAAACAAAGAAAGTCCAGCTTCAAGGAGTGCTGCTGAGGAATCGTGGTTGAGACGCACGATGGAGGTCGGCGGTTGGCGGCAGCGGTGACAAGGACAAGGATGCGTGAGCGTGTGTGAGAGGAGTGGCAACGGCGAGAGCAAGTTAGGGAGGAGAAAGGGAGAGGAGCGGCGACAATGATGTGAATGTGGGTGAGAATAATAGCAACAGCAAGAGCAGAATCGGTAAGAGTAGAAAGAATCGGCAGCGTGTGTTATAGCTAGGGAGGAAATCGGCGTGTATGGGAAAAAAAAGTATCGACACTTAACATAATTAGGTTAGGGTATGTAGAGCATTCACATCAATTTCTCTATCACTATATCTAAAATTTAAGAGAAATAGCTCACTATATTAAATTTAGACAATCACTTTTCACTACACATTATATCAATTACCCTAAAATTTTCATTATTTTCAATTTTTTATTATTTTTTATCTTTCTTCTATTTTTTATTATTATATTTATAGAATGAGTGAAAGGAAAGAGATTGAAAAGAAATATTATTATATATTTAGGATAGAGTTTCATTCCCTAAATTAGAAAATCACTATTTATCAAATCTAAATTTAAAGAATAGGCGGAGTTTTTTAGCTAAAATCTAACCAAAATATAAGATAATTTTTTAATTAGTTGATATAGATGCTCTTATAATATGGTGATATTAATTAAGTTTGTCATCATAAATTATCTAATATGGTCTTTTAACATTTAAAATAATCCGTTTGGATAAATATCATTAAAAAATACTTATAATAACATTTTAAAATAAATGTCATTTGAAAAATATCGATCATATTTGTAATAGTGGAAGAAATAAAAAATAACTAAGGGTACTTTTTGAGCTTCACCGTACTTGCTACGGATGAACTCTTATGGTTGCGAAGAGGAAAGAAAGAAGGCGGGACTACGGAGAGGGAATAATCTTGGTGCTGTAGGGAGGGAAGCAAAGGATTGGCGGTATGAAAGAAAAGTTTAAGTTATAAAAAAAATAATTTGATTGATTAATGTGTTTATATATAATATAATAGAATGATATTTATAAAATATAGTCTAATTTGATATTAAGTTTTAAAAAATAATTAGATTTAATAAATGTCCTGATATTTATAATTACATTGTGAAATAAGTATAAGAAAAAATTTAATCATTGGAGTTCTTGCAATAACAATGGAAGAAAATTTCGTCGTTAAAAGTATAACATTAATGATCAAAATAAAAAAAAAAATATATGATTGTTGATGATAAAGTATCAACGACAAAATAAAATTCCATTATTAATGTGTATATATATCAACGATAAACTCTAGTTCATCTGTCAATCCGTCCTTAGATTCAACTCGTCTCTAGATCAATATCGAAAAGATAAATTACGGATGATTACTAGTCATTAATACAGATTGTAAGGTATAAGGAGGAGACATCTTCAGATACACTGAATTTTAACCTAAAACTATATATGATAAGTCTTAATCATTGCACTACCAAGGGACATTGTTAGTTTGATATATGATCCGTAGAAAGATGTAATTAATTTTCAGCTGATGAAAATTGAGAGGACATCCAATCACGTCATTGTTAGGACGACTAATTAATGGGCGGTTGATTTGTTTTCAAAAATTTAAATATCAGGGTAGATTTTATATGATAGATTCGACCACAAATTATCGAATCACGTTGATGGAATTACAAAAATATCTAAATCACATGTCCATTTTATCATTCCGCATTTATCCTATAGACTTGTCCTCGAAATTATGATATCATGATAAGACATTCAGATTATCACCTGGTATTTGTGGTTTAAACCTTAATTATGATATATTTATAAAAAAATTTTCTTCAAATAGGGGGTGTAACCAAAGAATCCTGGGCTTCTAGGCTGGTAGCTACGTGCACTTCCTGATTTACCCTAATAATTGGTGAGAAACTTCCGTGGGACTTGGCCAAGCTGATCACCCGAAAGATAGCCAATGAGACTAATAGGGATTATCATTTTTCTTAGTAGATCTGATTTTTTTAAAAATCAATTTTTAAAAAAAAATGATAGATTTTATTTAAAAAAATTATTCTTCTCAATATATTTTAATAAATTGATATTTGAGACATTGATATAATAAAAAAAATACATAAGATATAATTTTATGTCACTCTCCAAATCCATTAGTTGATTTTGATTAAAATTAACTAATAGACCTAGAGAATTTTGAATGACATAAAATGAGATTATGTGTTCATTTAATTTTCTTGATTATATTCACGCTCTTAAACATTAATTTAATAAATTATTCTGAGAGTAATGATTTTTTAAATACAAATTGATCTCATAAAAAAATAGTTTAAAAAAAAATATTATCCAATCAATTTGAGACCCTACTTTGTGATGAATAGTATCTTAATCTATTGTTATATGGTAGAAATCGATTACAAAGTTTGATTTGAGTTTTGAAAATTATTAATTTTAATATAGTGTGTTAAATTGATGTTTAAAGTATATATATAATCAAGAGAATTAGATAAATACATATGACTTAATTTTATATAATTACTAACTCTTTAAGTCAATTAACTGATTTTGATAAAGCTTAAAATGATATAAAATTATATCCTATTTATTTGTCTGATTTTTCTATTATATTCATGTTTTTATATATCAATTTGAATAATTTCTTTTAACACAAATTCTTTTTTTTTTAAAAAAAAAAATCCGTCCTTAACAAAAATTAACCCCAATTAATTGCAACACAATTGGAGTAAATACTGAAGGCTAAAATAAATATGAGATTAGTAATTTGATAATTTTAAATTTTAAGTGCATGATATAAATATTTGGAAACTTCATCACCTTGATTTGGGAATTTGCCTTACATTCAAAGATGCATACAGAAATAAATTAAGATTGTGATAAATCAACAATAGATTTTGATACTCACATTTAATGTGCTTAAATTAGGTATTGGACCGCTCATGTCGACAAACAAAATGAAGTAATTTATCGCCGCCTTGCAATTGTACCGTGGGGCATCTGCTTAATCGTTGAGACAACCATCACAATTTTACTTAATTTTGAAATACCTATCTAAAAATATTAAATTGATAAATCATCGTTTATGAGCACTTCCTGATTTATTTTAATAGACAGTAAAATTTTTTATGAAATCGGTCACAGTAGGATTAATTGATGTAAGCTAATGATCAATTAAAAAAATTTAAAAAAAAATAATTTATCAAAATATATATTTTATAATTTAAATTTTATTTTAAAAATATTATTAATCTTCTCAAAATAGTTTAGGGTATAATAAAACAGTTTACTATTAAATTTTTTAATCAAAATAAGGTTTAAATAAAAATATTAATATTCTTAATATTCTAATTAAAATATTTAGGGGTTTATAACATTTTTATTTTAGAAATAAAAGTTGATTTATAAATTGATTAATATTTTAAAAATTAATTTACAGTTAAATTATCCATATTCAAAATAAAATTTTCAGACATAAAAATCGAATATGTTTTACTCTAAAAGCTCGTGAAAATAAAAATTAATAATTTTTTTAGTGAAAGTTGATTAAAAAATTTTAGCGTTCCCCAAAAATTTGTTAAGAATTGGCACAAACTATCAAAGTTGTGACTGTTATAAAAATCTAGACGCCCTAATTAAATTGGTTAAGCTTCCTTGTATTTAAATTAATCGAAAAATCAAATTGCAAAATAATGGTTTGTAAGGTACATTGCATTGTTTTGTCTTTTTTTTTTTTTTATGCTTAACCTTGCTAAGCATTTTTAAAATAATATATTTTGCCAAGCTATGATATTCTTAAGGAAAAATTTCAAAAAAAATTTTTAAGGATAGACACATAATGATAGGACCCATTATTTCATTTTTTATGGATCTCATCATTTATGTGTTTATGCTTAAAAGTTTTTTTTGAGATTTTCCTTAAGAATATTATTTTTCATATTTTACCATTATAATCCTTTTACGAAGAAAATAGTTTTACTAACAATAAATTCTAGGTAAATAATTCAACAAAATAGAAAATACACCGATCTAGTATTATCGAAATTTACAGTGGAGACATAAAATAATAAATTGAAATAGACGATGGCCAAAATAAATATGGGCTAAATGTAGTGGAATCATCATGCTCATGTAGAAATAAAAGAGAAAGGAGTTATTCTTATGTAAGAATTATGATGACGATGTCATAATCTTCTCACCAATGAATAATAAAGAAATCTATCAAAATACTTAATCCTACGGGGACTATACCTTATTTAAAATGAATTTAATTCATTATCAATCCATCAATAATAATAATATGGATTATGGGTTAACGAGTTCTATACACAGGACTTTATATAATAACACAAACCGTCGATAATCATTAGATCACTTAATGACATAAATATGCATGCATACAAATAACATATAAGTTCACCTAATGGTGACATAAAATTCAATAATCTTTCACTTGGATTATGATCATGTCTAAAATCAGTGAGGGCAAGAGTACCGGTGAGTTGTCACTAGTGTTGACCAAGTCATTGTTAGGGTCGACGTACTCGGCTAGAGAGGGGGGTGTGAATAGCCACCCCAAGTTCTTCGCGTTTCTTTCTACAAACTAGGGTTAGCGCAGCGGAAATGAAACGTAGAAACGAAAAGGAAGAAAGCAAATCTCAAACTCGATGGATGTAACGAGGTTCGGAGATGATACTCCTACTCCTCGGCGTGTCCGTAAGGTGGACGAGCCCTATCAATCCGTCGGTGGATGAGTCCCCGGAGAACCGGCTAATAAGTACTCCTTGTGGGTGGAGAAACCTCGCCACAATAACTTGCAACAGCAATATGGAAATACAAAGAAGAGCAAGAACAAAATACACAATGAATATACAAATACTCGCTTGCCTTCTCGTCGATTGAAGTTCCGAATGAAGCACCAACTTCACGGACGAATGCCAACAAGCAACTCAGTCGAAGAAGCTCACCCGAATCTTCAGAGCTCAGCAAAGCTCAAGAGCACAGCAGTGAAGAAGCAGAAGCTTCGGACCAGAGGAAGAGTGAGAGTGTTACAGCACTGTAGAAGCCCTCAGCCCTCTTATATACCTGCATCCACCTGCGAAGAAGAAGCCAGAAGAAACTAGCCGTTGCTACGCAACGGCTAGGACGTGGACCGATCATGCTTCATCCTGATCGGTCCACAAGGGTCCTGATCGGTCACAAGACCGATCAGCCCCTTCCCTGATCGGTCATGGAGACCGATCAGGCTTCATCCTGATCGGTCCACAAGGGTCCTGATCGGTCACAAGACCGATCAGCCCCTTCCCTGATCAGTCATGGAGACCGATCAGGTCCTTCCCTGATCAGTCCCATGACCGATCAGGACCTTTCCCTCCCGAAGGTGATCTCCTTCTGATCGTCTCCTGATCGGTCTGCAGACCGATCAGGAACTTCACCGTATGCTACTGATCGATCACTGATCGGTCTGCTGACCAATCAGATAAGCAACAGAATGCTTCTATTTGGTTACTGATCGGTCACCAGACCGATCAGATAACCCAGCGTATCACTGGATCGGTCACCAGATCGATCCAGGTTTAGAGCTCTAACCCTAAACCCTAAATGGTCCTGAGAATGAGCTACCGAGCCCTCTCTTGACCTAGTCCGGAGAACGAGCTACCGAGCCCTCTCCGACTTCGTCCAATCCAGAGAACTAGCTACCGAGCCCTCTCTGACCACAGTCCGGAGAACGAGCTACCGAGCCCTCTCCGACTTTCCGTGCCAAGTCTCCAACTTGGACTTTTCCCGTGCCAAGCTCCCTGCTTGGACTTTTCACCAGATGTCTGGTCAACCTTGACCCATCTGGATTTCCCTTGCCTGGTTTCACTCACCAAGACTTTCCAACTGCCTGGCTTCACTCACCAGGACTTTCCCACTGCCTGGCTTCACTTACCAGGACTTTCAACAACTGCCTGACTTCACTCACCAGAACTTTCTCCAACTGTCTGGCTTCACTCACCAGGACTTTCACTTTCACCTAGCTTCACTCACTAGGATTTTCACCTGGCTTCACTCACCAGGATTTCCCGACTGCCTGGCTTTACTCACCAGGACTTTCCGAACTGCCTAACATCCCAGTTAGGACTTCCCAGTCAAGTATCCGGTCAACCTTGACCTACTTGACTCTTCTTCATTCAACCTGATCAGACCCTGATCAGTATCTCTCCGCATGGACAACTGCACCTGCATTGTCCATGTCTACATGTCTTTCTGTATTGTCAAACATCGAAACCATGACCAAGGTTTACGCTTGGTCAACTAGGTCAACCTTGACCTACTGGAAATTGCACCAACAATCTCCCCCTTTTTGATGTTTGACAATACCTTTAAGTTAGGCTAATCCAATAGCCTCAACTTTCTTCATGCCACTAGGTAATGAAACATAAGTTACAACCTTACATTCTCCTTCTAAGAATGCAACCTCCTTCTTAGATAATGAAGGCCTAACTTAAACCCTTTATTCTCCCCCTATTGGCACACATCAACAAACTCTCCCCCTGAAGAGTAAGTTATCGTTGTTCACAACTTCACTCGTTGTGATCAACAAACTCTCCCACTAACTCCAATGTTCTTCCTTGAACATTCTCTAGACATTCTCCATTCTCCCTTTTTTTGACACACATCAAAAAGAGTGAATCAAGGTCAAGAGTTTATTCCTAATGAAAGTCCCATACCTTTCATTGAAACCCTTAATTTCCCCCTTGATACTAATGTCAATAGTCAATTTAGTGATAATCCCATATCACTCATGACAACTCCCCCTAAAGGTCAACTCCCCTTGACCAATAGGTAAAATTCCCCCTAAAGGTCAACTCCCCCTTGACCATTGCACCAACAATGTCTTGGAGAGTTTCAACCCTTTAGAAATCCAAAACACCAACTTCATTGCTGAAATTTCAGAAATTTCAGACAGCACAGTCGAAACTGGCACACCCTGATCGGTCACCAGACCGATCAGGTCTTCCCTGGATCGGTCACAAGACCGATCCACACTCTCCTGGATCGGTCCTAGTGACCGATCCACACTTTCCTGGACCGATCAGAATCCTCTCTGATCGGTCCACAAGTCTGATATCAGAATTTCTGATTTTCCTCCCGAAATTCAGAAACTCCTAGAAAATTCCAGAAAATTCCAAAAATTGTAAAACTTTGAGGATACATTCCTCATAACATATACTATCAAGAAAAAATAGTTTTCTATGAAAATAACTTTCATTTTCAAATCTTGATACAAAGTTCGAAAAGTTTTGAAATAGCTCAAAGTTTCAAAACTTTGTATCAACTTGCTCAATGATGAATGCTATCACTAGAAAAGCTTCATCAAGGTTTTTCAAATCAATTTTGAAATGATTTTAAACCCTTTAATTTGGGACCACAATCTTAGGGCTAAATGTACATGACTTGTACACAAGCTTTCCCTATGATCCCCAATTAGAATTAGGCTCATCTAGGTACAAGAACTATGCACCTTGATCCTAACTCATGATCCTAATATCTCACACACATCTAAGGTGTATCAAACACATCCAAGTCAATTTTGATGTGAGATATGGGTTTAGGTCATCTTAGGCTAAGTTCTCATGCATTTTTCTAAATAACAATTTGAACTCATATCAAATTGTGTTTTAGTCCTTAAATCAATTTCATTGATCATTAATGCACAAGATGATGACATGGCATATAATTGTATCATAAATGGAAACATGTGCCAATGTCATGATGTCATGACATAAAGTGTGAAACTTAACTAGAGCATGACATAGAAATAACTTAAGCATTATCATGACATTTCAAATGATCATAAAATAAGTATGATGTCATGACATGGCATATGGCAAACAATATATGGCAAATAACATGTAAAGGTATAGAAGATACCTAATTCTAGCCTTAATTGCCATTTTTGATAGTTTTGATCATTTTGCCATAGGTTCTATATTCCTAAGTGTAATAGACCTAAATTCATATGCCAAGGATGTTTAGATCACTATGTGCCAATTAAACTGACCTAAGAGAACTCCTCAAATGTAGTTGGCACATTCTAATCACCTTAGGAATAATTCTTAATTTCATTTTCAAGGCTTGATCACACCTTGAAAATTCCTAAAGTGTCACCTTTTGCCATGATTAGGTTAACTACCTATTCAAGTAAGGTTGGCACACCCTAAACCATCTAGCGTGATGGAATCACGCTCTTAGGAACCCAAAACCTATTTGAGCTCATTGGGTTCACTAAATATTCACTAGGGATGACTTCCCTAGCAACCCTCCTAATGACCCTCCTAGGCTTTAAAGCCTTGGTCATTTGGGACTTATCAAGATCAACTCTAGGGGTGACTCCCCATGTGACCTTGGTGATGTTCTTTCTAGCCCTAGGTCTTGTTCCATAATCAAATGGAACATTATGATAAGTGGGCTTGACCACTTGGGACTTAGGTTTGTGACCCAAACCTTTCATGTCCTTGGACTTGGGTTTTTGACACTTAGACCCTAGAGTTGACTTCTCTAAATTTTTAAGGGTCTTTTCTAAAGTGTCAAGTCTTGACCTCAAGACTTGATTCTCCTTTTCTAATACCTCAAGTTTTAATTTGTCATTGTTCTTTGAGGTACTCCTAGGCATATGTCTAGTAGTTTTGGGATTCCTATCTAGGTTTCCCTTAACCTTAGATGAGTTAATCCTAGGGTTGACATTTCTAGAGTTGTCCTTATTCAAGCTAACATGTTTAGCACCTAAGCACATATATTGATTCCTATAATTAACATGCTTATCATTATTAGCAATTGCAATAAAACTACTAGCATGTGTCTTATTAGAATTGTAATAATGTGCCTTAAAAGGTACCTTAGGGTTTGCCTTAGCTCCCCCTATCAATGTGCTCGGTCTCTTGTCCTTGTGAGGTTGCCTCCCCCTCGGACATTGACTCCTATAGTGTCCCCTTTGATTGCATTGAAAACACACCACGTGCTCCTTGCCTTTACGTATCGGGACTCCGGCTTTCTTGACCTTTGGCGCCGGTGGAGACTTTCTAATCCTCTTTGGACACTTACTCTTGTAGTGCCCAAATTCCCTACACTCAAAGCACATTATGTGTAATTTGCTAGAAATTAAAATGCTTGAGTTACCTAGGTTTGAGGATGGATGAAAACTCTCTTCTTTATCCCTTCCGGAGGTAGAAGCTTCTTCTTCTTCTTGCTCCGAACTTGAAAAGGAGCTCTCCTCCACTTCATCCTTAGATGTTGAGTGGCCCTCAACTTCTAATTCGACACTTCCATGATGTGAGCTACTTGGCTCACTTGACTCCTCCTCATGGCTTGAATTGGAGCTTCCCTCATTGAACTTGGCCAAGTTGTTCCACAACTCCTTGGCATTGTTATATCCACCTACCTTACACAAAATGTCATTAGGTAATGAAAATTCAAGAATTTTCATTACCTCATCGTTGATTGTGGATTGGTGGATTTGCTCCTTCGTCCACTTTTTCTTCTCTAGGGTTTCTCCGTCTTTATCCACCGGATGAGTAAACCCTACCTGCACACAACTCCAATGAACTAGGTTAGTCATAAGAAAGTACTTCATTCTTACCTTCCAAAACGCGAAGTCGTCGCGATCGTAGAAAGGTGGAATCGTGACATCTTCTCCAAATAGATCCATTCTCTAGCTCGTGCTCCCCCGGGTGTTGATCCAACGAAGAGCGACCTCGCTCTGATACCACTTGTTAGGGTCGACGTACTCGGCTAGAGAGGGGGGTGTGAATAGCCGCCCCAAGTTCTTCGCGTTTCTTTCTACAAACTAGGGTTAGCGCAGCGGAAATGAAACGTAGAAACGAAAAGGAAGAAAGCAAACCTCAAACTCGATGGATGTAACGAGGTTCAGAGATGATACTCCTACTCCTCGGTGTGTCCGTAAGGTGGACGAGCCCTATCAATCCGTCGGTGGATGAGTCCCCGGAGAACCGGCTAATAAGTACTCCTTGTGGGTGGAGAAACCTCGCCACAATAACTTGCAACAGCAATATGGAAATACAAAGAAGAGCAAGAAAAATACACAATGAATGTACAAATACTCGCTTGCCTTCTCGTCGACTGAAGTCCCGAATGAAGCACCAACTTCACGGACGAATGCCAACAAGCAACTCAGTAGAAGAAGCTCACCCGAAGCTTCAGAGCTCAGCAAAGCTCAAGAGCACAGCAGTGAAGAAGCAGAAGCTTCGGAACAGAGGAAGAGTGAGAGTGTTACAGCACTGTAGAAGCCCTCAGCCCTCTTATATACCTGCATCCACCTGCGAAGAAGAAGCCAGAAGAAACTAGCCGTTGCTACGCAATGGCTAGGACGTGGACCGATCAGGCTTCATCCTGATCGGTCCACAAGGGTCCTGATCGGTCACAAGACCGATCAGCCCCTTCCCTGATCGGTCATGGAGACCGATTAGGTCCTTCCCTGATCGGTCCCATGACCGATCAGGACCTTCCCCTCCCGAAGGTGATCTCCTTCTGATCGTCTCCTGATCAGTCTGCAGACCGATCAGGAACTTCACCGAATGCTACTGATCGATCATTGATCGGTCTGCTGACCAATCAGATAAGCAACAGAATGCTTCTGTTTGGTTACTAATCGGTCACCAGACCGATCAGATAACCCAGCGTATCACTGGATCGGTCACCAGACCGATCCAGGTTTAGAGCTCTAGCCCTAAACCCTAAATGGTCCTGAGAATGAGCTACCGAGCCCTCTCTTGACCTAGTCCGGAGAACGAGCTACCGAGCCCTCTCCGACTTCGTTCGGTCCAGAGAACGAGCTACCGAGCCCTCTCTGACCACAGTCCGGAGAACGAGCTACCGAGCCCTCTCCGACTTTCCGTGCCAAGTCTCCAACTTGGACTTTTCCCGTGCCAAGCTCCCTGCTTGGACTTTTCACCAGATGTCTGGTCAACCTTGACCCATCTGGATTTCCCTTGCCTGGTTTCACTCACCAAGACTTTCCAACTGCCTGGCTTCACTCACTAGGACTTTCCCACTGCCTGGCTTCACTTACCAGGACTTTCAACAACTGCCTGGCTTCACTCACCAAGACTTTCTCCAACTGCCTGGCTTCACTCACCAGGACTTTCACTTTCACCTAGCTTCACTCACTAGGATTTTCACCTGGCTTCACTCACCAGGATTTCCCGACTGCCTGGCTTTACTCACCAGGACTTTCCGAACTGTCTAACATCCCAGTTAGGACTTCCCAGTCAAGTATCCAGTCAACCTTGACCTACTTGACTCTTCGTCATTCAACCTGATCAGACCCTGATCAGTATCTCTCCGCATGGACAACTGCACCTGCATTGTCCATGTCTACATGTCTTTCTGTATTGTCAAACATCGAAACCATGACCAAGGTTTAGGCTTGGTCAACTAGGTCAACCTTGACCTACTAGAAATTGCACCAACAGTCATCATTGTTAGTGTAAGTCCTAAGAGTCAAACAAGAGTTGATTGACTTAGGACATATTGTATTATATTTTATTAATAAAAGACAATGATTATTATATTTACTTTAGATTCGTGCTAGATGAATAAGTATAATAATGTTCTAGGGTGGTAGGTTCTAGTTTACAACATATCAATTGGTTGAATTGATAGTGAAAGTTTATAAATATATATATAGGCACTACTCTTAACTATTCCTGGTCAAGTATTAATAAGCAAGGACAATATTAATATATTGAGACTAAAATGTAGGTAAATTGATGACTTAATCTCACAAGTCCTGGATATAAGATATCACGTTGACACATTGCTATATATTAGAAAATATCTATTGAATTAACCTACCATGAGATGTTTCATGGATCATTATATAAGTATCATAAACATTCTCATAGTGACTATTGTACGAATAATCTTTAGATCTGAAGTCAATACTATTCCCTACATAAGGGGTTGTGTACTTTGATATCGTTAAATGTCACTTGTAATAAGGTGGACTATAAAGTTGATCACTAGGTATGCAATAAGTTATGCGGAGGAATGCGAGTGATATAGATAAGATATATCCTTTCCATATGACGGAAGTGATATCTATGGACCCCTTGATTAAGTAGGATACAAGAATGCATGGTCATGCTCAAATTAGTTAATATGAGATAGTGAACTTATTTGATTTAAAACACAAAGATTGATAAGGAGATGACACAATCTATGCCTCATGGATCAATCTAGATATCAAGTATAGAAGAACTTAGTAATACAAGATAATAGACATAGAAATGTTAAGCCAGATTTTGGCATTCTCGTCACTTGGGTAACAATGATGCATTGCTAGATGTCACTCATTACTTATATATCTAAAATGATTTTAAATACATTGTCAACGTTATGAGAACATATTGAGTCACACATGAAGAATATGTTGATTTGGAGATGAATTATTTTAGTTTAACTAAAATATGATGGACCCTAAGATTATAGGGTTAAGTCTAATCTATATTTGACTCATTGAGTTAAACTCAAATAAATTTAGATTAGACTCATTGGATTAATGGGTTAGACTCATTGACTTATTTGGTTAATGACTTAAAGAGGATTAATATCCATTAATAGAGCTTAATGGAGTATTCATGAAAAGGGAGACTAAAAGGCATAAACCTTTTGTATTCCTTGGATGAGTACAAAAGTTATTTGTAAAAAGTAACCTTTTGTGAAGTAACCTTATATAGGTAAAGTAACCTTTTTGGATTATGATCCTTTTTGGTTTTTTGCTCTTCTTCCTCTTCTTTTCTTGCCAAAAACAACCTTGGGGAGTTGCTAGCACAACAAAGGTTGTTTCTTCTCCAAGTAGTTAGTTTGTGAGACTGGCGGAGAATGTATTCGTGTGGATATCGTAGATGCACGAACATGCTAATCGTGTTGATATTTGCATTCTTATCAAAGTTGTTGTCGGAAGAATCGGTTCATGCAACAAAGGTAACTATTCTATTTGATAGAATAGGAAAACGTAGTCTATAGTATTCGTAAGGATCTTTAGAGGGATCCCTTTTCTGCTGCGTTATATATTGTTTTATGCATAAGAACCCTATATTGATATCAGAGTCACTTGCGAATACGTATACATCATTTTAGTTCTATTTTATATATGATATAGATGAAGAACATGTGTTTAATATGCCATGATGTATGTGTTGGGACCTTGATGTCCGCTAGAGGGGGGGTGAATAGCGTCTTGTCGCGTGTTCATCGGTTGCGTCTTGATGATATGCAGCGGAATACAAAGACAAAAACAACCAATGCTAACACCTAGGGTTTACTTGGTATCCACCTCAAGATGAGGTGACTAATCCAAGGATCCACACGACACGCTCACTCCACTATGAAAACCTCCTTCTCGGTCGCAGCCGGAGGCGGAGAAGCCTCGTACAACACTCACACACAACACAGCACAAATACAATAAGAGGAAACAAAAGATACAACGCAACACACTCCTCTTCTTGCTTATTTATGCTTGTCGTCACCTCTTAAACCTTGGAGAAACTCCCCAAGTGCCTTCAAGAACTGGCGTGAGTAGATCGGAGAAGCTCGCTGCGAATCGCAGAAGAATGGCGCAAAAGATCGGAAGAGATCTGTTGAGAAAAAGCTCCGCCTGGGCTTTATACAGTAGCTCCAATCGATCAAAATCATCCCCAATTGATTGTCACGTCACATCCGGACAATCCCAATCGTCTACCACCCGCAACCTGTGCAACGGTCGAATCCCAATCGATCCACTGATTGATTAGGACTGCCTGAATCGATCACTCGATCGATTCAGGACCATTCTGTGCTCTCGCATCCGTGCGAGAGGTTTAGCTGCCCATTGATCAACCGATCGATTGGCAGCTCCCAATCGATCGCCCGATCGATTGGGAGAGCTTCTGTGCTCGCGATTTTCTGACCCCAATCGATCGGCTGATCGATTGGGCCATCACAATAATCACAACACACTCCAATCGATCGGCTGATCGATTGGAGCATGTTCAATCGATCGCCTGATCGATTGAACACCATGGACTTGACTTAAACTCAAGTCCAGCTCCCCAAACCCAACTCTCGGTCAACCGTGACCTGTTGGGTTTGCACACCTAGTATTTGGCTACTCCCGACCAACCTCGAACTAGCCTTCTAACCTCCTCCATCAGTCTTGCGTCCCTCGGATATCTCCCCATCCTTCACGTCTTGCCTTCTAGAGCTTCCATCGGCCTCATCCTAGTTGTCGGGTTCTCCTAGCCAAATCACACTAGGACTTACCTTGCCAAGACCACATGCTTGGACTTTCAACCTTTGCCAAGATCACACTTGGACTTTTCCATTGCTTGGCTCCTCACCAGGACTTTCCTTTTGCCAAGATCACACTTGGACTTTTCAATTGTCTGGCTCCTTACCAGGACTTTCCTTTTGCCAAGATCACATTTGTACTTTCACCACCAAGTCTGGTCAACATTGACCTACTTGGATTTTCACTCTTGCCAACCTTCCTGTTGGACTTACCTTTGCATAATCTCCAATTAGGACTTTCTCAGTCAAGTCTCCTGTTAACCTTGACCTACTTGACTTCTTTCTTGCCTAACCTCCAGTTAGGACTTTCCCAAATGTCTAAACTCCAGTTAGAACTTTCCCATTACCTAAACTCCAGTTAGGACTTACCCGGTCAAGTCTCCGGTCAACACTGACCCACTTGACTTGTCTTCTCATCAACCTGGTCAATCCTTGACCATCTCCACAATCGGACGATTGCTCCAGCAATCTCCATACATTGTTAACCGGATGATTGCCCTAGCAATCTCCATATATTGTCAAACATCAAAACTCAAATCCTGACTCAAGTTTGACTCAACTCAAGCTTAGTCAAACTGGTCAAACTTGACCTAGGGAAATTGCCCCAACAATCTCCCCCTCAAACTTGACCTAGGGAAATTGTCCCAACAATCTCCCCCTTTTATGTTTGGCAATTCCTCTAAGTTAGGCTAAATCCCATAGCCTTAACTTCTTCCTTAAACCAAGGCTAAATCCCATAACCTTAACATTTTTCCTTAACCAAGGTTAAATCCTATAGCCTTAACCTTTTCCTTAACCAAGGCTAAATCCCATAACCTTAATCTCTTCATAATCACAAGGTTAAATCTCATAGCCTTAACCTCTTCCTTATCACAAGGCTTGAATGAAGGTTTTCTTCATTCTCTCCCTTTCCTAGAGGACAAACTCCCCCTACTTGGGATGAAGGCCTAACTT
Source organism: Zingiber officinale (assembly GCF_018446385.1). Classification (NCBI taxonomy): domain Eukaryota; kingdom Viridiplantae; phylum Streptophyta; class Magnoliopsida; order Zingiberales; family Zingiberaceae; genus Zingiber; species Zingiber officinale. Next base: position 37,756,398 of record NC_056005.1, on the reverse strand, counting down.
AACCTTCCATTCTCCCCCTTTGTCACACATTAAAAACTGAAAACAACTCTTCTCCAAAAGAGTTAACTCTGCATTGTTGACAACCCTATATGTTGTGAACAACCCCATAATGAAGATCTCATAGTCTTCATTGTCACCAAATCTCCCTCTTGAGCTTTACTTCACTTCACAATGCTCATCCTAGAGCATGCATCAACTTCCCAATGAAACTCCCATTCATTGTATTCAATGCTCCCCCTTGAGCAATTATCGTATTCACAATGCTCATCCGAGAGCATTTTCCACTTTACCAATGAAGGTCTGATCCCCTTCATTAAACCCAATGCTCCCCCTTGAGCAAACATCTACTCCAAAATGCTCATCCAAGAGCATTTAACATCCTAGCAATGAAGGTAACCAACCTTCCATTGCTCTCCAATACTCGACCATGAGTATTAATTTATCACGAAGGTTTAACCCACCTTCCAAGGTCTTTGAAATTTTTTTTATGTTTTCAAAGAATAACTCCTCCTAAAAACATGGTCCAACTCCTATCATTGCACCAACAATGACTTAGGGTTCCTAAATAATTAGGAAAATCAAAATTCGAAGTTTTGAAGTTCAAAATTCAATAATGAAACTAACCTCAACCTAAACTTCACCTAAGTCGACATTAACCAAACCATGTTTGTTTTCATCATGAAAACTCCCCCTAAGTGTATACAAATGTATTCCAAAAGGTAGGAATGATTAATGACCCTTTAAAACTAAAACTTGAAGTTTTAAGGTTTCAAGATTCAGAATTAAAACGAAACCTTATCCTAAACTTCACTTTGGTTTCTCTTAACCAATCCATACTTGTTTTCATCTAGAAAACTCCTCCTAAATGTATACAAATGTATTCCAAGAGGTTTGGAATGGTTAATGGGACTCGAAATGACTTGAAGTGCTGAAATCAGGCTTTTCCAGCCAAAATCAAATTTCCAATAGATTGAAGTTGGGACTCAATCGATTGAAATCACTTCAATCGATCCATTGATCGATTCCACAAGCTACTGCTCACAGAAATTCCCTTTGAATCGATCGACTGATCGAACTAGACTAGGTCAATCGATCGGCTGATCGATTCACTACCCTTCTGTTCGTGGGAATTGACTTCCCAATCAATCGGCTGATCGATTGAACCCAATCCAATCGATCGGCTGATCGATTGAGTTTCTGATTTCCTGAAATTCAATTTCAGCGAACTTCAGAAACTCCCCAAAAATTCTACAAAAATCTAAAAACCATAAAAATTCATGTAGACACTACTTAGGGTATATATTATCAAGGAAAAATAGTTTTCTATGAAAACACTTCCTATTTTCAAAGATTGACACAAACTTTAAAACTTATAAAAACTCTAGTGTTTTCTTCCAAGCTTGTGCTCAACTATTCAATGATGATTACTATCAAAATATAGCCTTCATCAAGGTTTTCCAAAGTACATTTAAAATCATTTTCAAAACCAATATCCAACCATGTTCTTTGGGCTCAATGCACATAACTTGTACATTAGCTTTCCCAATGATTGGAAAACAGATAACTATGTGTTTTGATGAACCTAAAACTCAACAAGATGCACAAAATCAACATCTTGAGTGTTGTTCACCATCCTAACATCTCACTTGTATCTAATGTGTACTAAAACACATACAAGTCACCTTATGATTCTTTGTGAGATGTAAATTTGGTTTTGTCATAAACTAAGGGATCATGCATATCTATCTAGGCATTATGAGACTTATGATCATCCACCTAGGATGTCATTTTAGTAGAATCTCACTTGTTGGGATATTCACCATTCATAATAAATGCCTTTGTCCTTAATCACAAGGAAATTAACTTAATGCATGATGTTGCATGACATACATCAAAATAAGCAATTTTCAAAAGAAAAACATGCTATAACTACATGATGTATGTATGACATGACATGATATTTTTATGTTTTTCATAATAATCATGAATGCAAAAATAAATATGATGTCATGACATATGATGAGCAAGCAATCATGACATTTTAACATAAATAAAATATACCTAGATACTCTATCTAAGTATCATTAAACATTAGCTAAAACCTTAGAATTAAATCCTAGATTGCCCAATTGCATCAAGAAAGTGCCAACCCAATTTTGACACTTCTTTTTCCCTTTCTAAATTTGTGTCATTTTAAATTAAGCATATTCCTCAAATTATGGCACATTTTACTCCTTTTAAGAGTAAAGGAAATCTTGGATTCGCCTTCAACCTTCTAAGAAGATGTCAAAACCCCAACTTGGCATTTCTTATCCTTTTCAAAATGTGTTAATTCAAATTAAGTTCAAATCCTCAAAGTTTGACACATTCTACTCTTCCAAAGAGTAAACATCTTACATTGGGACCTAGATTTTCCTTTAATTACCCTAAGAAAATACCAAAACCCTAATTTAGTATTTCTTATGTTTTCCCAATTGTGCCAAGTTAAATTAAATCTAATTTTCTTAGATTTTGGAACATGTATTACTCTTTCAAAGAGTAACCCTATAATCCTCTTCATTTTCAAAGATTAACAATAACCTTGAAAATGCTCTCAAGTGTCAACATTAATAAGGTTGGGTTAACTATCCTTCCAATTTGAGTTGACACTCTCTAAACTCATCTAGGGTGTAGAGAATATGCTCCTAGGAACCCAAAACCTATTGGTGCTCCTTGAGTGCTCTAGGTACTCACTAGGAATGACTTCCCTAGATACCTTCCTAAAGACCTTTCTAGACTTCTTAGAAGCCTTGGTCACTTCCACTAGGTCACTTCTAGGGATAACTTCCCTTGTAACCTTCTTTGTAACTTTATTTGGCCTTTTTGGGGCCTTAGTCACCTTTACTATATCAACTCTAGGGATGACCTCCCTTGTGACCTTCCTTGTGACATTATTAGACTTCTTTGAAGTCTTAGTCACATTGGTCTTTGCAAAAATACTCTTAGGGACAACTTCCCTTGTACTTTTAGCTTGACCACTAGTCCTAGATTTGGTTCCATAGCTATATGGAACCCTATGAAAGGAAGTCACATCCTTCTTGTCTTTAGGTTTGTATCTCAAACCTCTATAGCCATTAGATGACTCTTGTCTAGTTCTCCATAGGTTTGCTCATTTTGACCCTTAAGCAAGTTTTCCATTCTTGCTAAGGTTCTCTCTAAGTTATCGAGTCTTGACCTTAAGACTTGGTTTTCCCTTACTAAGTCCATAGATTTGGATTTTTGTTGATTCCTATGAGCATTGCTAGCTTTAAGCTTATATCTAAAATCCTTAGAATTGTTGCCTAAGTAGTTATCTACCTTCCTAACCTTAGGTATGGTAGATCTAGCATGAGGAGGTATGTATTTTCCCTTAAGGCTATCATGCTTTCTACTTTTATGATTATTTGCATTAAAATGATTTAAATTTGAACTAGCATGTTTTTTTATCATTTCTAAGAGAATTTACATTAATAAAATTTACCTTGGGTTTGCTCTTACAAGCTCCCCCTAAATTTGTGCTTCCTCTAATCACCTTGATTGGCTTCTTCCCTTTAGGGCATTGACTCCGGTAATGCTCATTTTGATTGCATAAGAAGCACACAATGTGCTCCTTACTCTTGCGTTTTGTGGGACCAATCACCTTGGGCTTCTCCTTGCCTTTGGGTACTACTTGACCCTTCTTCTTGGACAATTTAGGACACTTACTCTTGTAGTGCCCATGCTCCCTACACTCAAAGCAAATGATATATTTTTTATTATTTACAATGCAAATTTCTATACCTTTTCTTGTAGGGGTAGCACTCAATCCTCTATTTGATTTATCTTGTGTTGTGGAGGTGACATCATCATCATCTTCTTCTTCTTCTCTTGAGGATATGATGCTTCCATCTCTTCCTCTCTTGAAGATGTAGAAGATCTCTCATCTTCTTCCTTCTCCTCCTCTTCCTTCTTCTCCTTGAATGTTGACCTTTCGTCAACATCGGATTGCATCTTTTCTTCCTCCTCTTCTTCGGATGTTGACCTCGTGTCAACATCGGATTGGTCCTTCTCTTCTTGGACCAACGAGCCCTTCTCCTTGGGCTCTTCCACTCTTTGGACTTGTGTAGGGTCTTCATGATAGGCAATGATATTTTTCCAAAGATCACTTGCATTTGTGGTTTCACCTATACTCAACAAAATATTAGAAGGCAGTAAATTATGCAAAATTCTCGTTACCTCCTTGTCCGCCTCTGATTGCTCTCATTGCTCTTCGGTCTAATGCTTAGGTCGGAGGCGTTTACCCTTCTTGTCCGTAGGAGCTTCAAATGCGTCACTCAAGACAACCCATTGGTTCCAATCCATTTGGAACCATGTCTCCAACTGATTCCTCCAAAAATTGAATTCCTCTTTGTCGTATGGAAGTGGAATCCGGATGTCCCATCCGAGAGGTCCTTCACTCTCCATCTTCTTCTTCCTCTAGCTTCTTGCTCTCTTAGCGGTTAGTCCGTAGAAGAGCGACCTCACTCTGATACCAATTGTTGGGACCTTGATGTCCGCTAGACGGGGTGAATAGTGTCTCGTCGCATGTTCGTCGGTTGCGTCTTGATGATGTGCAGCGGAATACAAAGACAAAAACAACCAATGCTAACACCTAGGGTTTACTTGGTATTCACCTCAAGATGAGGTGACTAATCCAAGGATCCACACGACACGCTCACTCCACTATGAAAACCTCCTTCTCGGTTGCAGCCGGAGGCGGAGAAGCCTCGTACAACACTCACACACAACACAACACAAATACAATAAGAGGAAAGAAAAGATACAACGCAACACACTCCTCTTCTTGCTTACTTGTGCTTGTCGTCGCCTCTTAAACCTTGGAGAAACTCCCCAAGTGCCTTCAAGAACTGGCGTGAGTAGATCGGAGAAGCTCGCTGTGAATCGCAGAAGAACGGCGCAAAAGATCGCAAGAGATCTGCTAAGAAAAAGCTCCGCTTGGGCTTTATACAGTAGCTCCAATCGATCAAAATCATCCCCAATCGATTGCCACGTCACATCCGAACAATCCTAGCCGTCCACCACCTGCAACCTGCGCAACGGTCGAATCCCAATCGATCCACTGATCGATTAGGACTGCCTGAATCGATCACTCGATCGATTCAGGACCATTCTGTGCTCTCGCATCCGTGCGAGAGGTTTAGCTGCTCAATCGATCGACCGATCGATTGGCAGCTCCCAATCGATCGCCCGATCGATTGGGAGAGCTTCTGTGCTTGTGATTTCCTGACCCCAATCGATCGGTTGATTGATTGGGCCATCATAATAATCGCAACACACTCCAATCGATCGGCTGATCGATTGGAGCCTGTTCAATCGATCGCCTGATCGATTGAACACCCTGGACTTGACTCAAACTCAAGTCCAGCTCCCCAAACCCAACTCTCGGTCAACCGTGACCTGTTGGGTTTGTACGCCTAGTATTTGGCTACTCCCGACCAACCTCGAACTAGCCTTCTAGCCTCCTCCATCAGCCTTGCGTCCCTTGGATATCTCCCCATCCTTCACGCCTTGTCTTCTGGAGCTTCCATCGGCCTCATCTTAGTTGTCGGGTTCTCCTAGCCAAATCACACTAGGACTTACCTTGCCAAGACCACATGCTTGGGCTTTCAACCTTTGCCAAGATCACACTTGGACTTTCCCATTGCCTGACTCCTCACCAGGACCTTCTTTTTGCCAAGATCACACTTGGACTTTCCAATTGCCTGGCTCCTTACCAGGACTTTCCTTTTGCCTAGATCACACTTGGACTTTCACCACCAAGTCTGGTTAACACTGACCTACTTGGATTTTCACTCTTGCCAACCTTCTTGTTGGACTTACCTTTGCATAATCTCCAATTAGGACTTTCCCAGTCAAGTCTCCTGTCAACCTTGACCTACTTGACTTCTCTCTTGCCTAACCTCCAGTTAGGACTTTCCCAGATGTCTAAACTCCAGTTAGGACTTTCCCATTGCCTAAAGTCTAGTTAGGACTTACCTGGTCAAGTCTCCGGTCAACACTGACCCACTTGACTTATCTTCTCATCAACCTGGTCAATCCCTTGACCATCTCCACAATCGGACGATTGCTCAATCAATCTCCATACATTGTCAACTGGATGATTGCCCTAGCAATCTCCATATATTGCCAAACATCAAAACTCAAATCTCGACTCAAGCTTGACTCAACTCAAGCTTAGTCAAACTGGTCAAACTTGACTTAGGGAAATTGCCCCAACAATCTCCCCCTAAAACTTGACCTAGGGAAATTGCCCCAACAGTATGGTTATGGCCCCTTACCCCAATATGATTAGATGATTGTGTGTGTGTGCATATTGTAATTTATAATATGGCCTATGAGTCGTGCCTTTCACCTTTATACTTCTAGTTGTAAAATTAGATTATCCTCGAGTGTAACTCGAGGTTTCTTTAGATTTTATAATGTATAAATTTTAAAAGAGCTAATCTACTAGATGATGGTGAAAAGGGAGAAGGACAACAACACACAATGACCAAGGAAGTACTTGGAGAAGATGATTTTACCTAGGTTGACCCTTTGATCTTCTCATTGGCTTGAGGAGATCGTAGTAGATGGGGCCATAACCATGTCATGTTCTATTTAGCATATATGTTGATGTATGCCATTATATGCCATGATTCTATGCGATGCATGTGTAGTGTAATCGTAATTAGGTCCTTTTAATATGTCTACAAAAGTTCGGTACTCACTACTACCTCGATCAATTGTAGTCAAGTTTTACTAAAACAAAGTGACTCAATTTATCTTAGTAGAGTGTGATAGGACAATTGTGATGTCTGACTATTAAACTTTAGGTTCAACTTAATTAAGTTACATCAATTGGATTAAGAACTTAGAGGCATATTCCATATGATGTCATTCAAATTATACTAGTCTTGGGTGATTAACCAAAGTTAACTCAAAATGAGTTATAGTATGGATTTCATACGATGGGCACACAAACAAATAGTCTTATTCATCTCACTGAACAAGAGTTTCATATGATGTAATTGGTAAATGTTGTCTACCTAACTTATATAAGTCTTAGGCAATTAGTCAAAGTAAACTCAAAATGAGATATAATATAGATGTTGTCCCACTTGAACGTCATTACGCTGGGGTTTGAAACTAGTAGTGTGGGTAAAATCATATCCATAACTTGTTCCTACCAAGCTTGACAATTTAGTGGGAGAATCATTTGTAAGTACCCCCGTGGTCGTTTTGATGTAATCAACCAAGTCAAGTTAGGTCCTATTGTATTTTGATGCTCTGTGTCTGAGTGTTTTGGAACTTAGGAGCACAGAAAGAAGCAGCTAGTGAGAAGGACGACACGAGAGAGAGTTGACGGGCTCGGTGCATCAGAGGGATGAGGCACTGTGGAAGAGTACACTAGCGGACGAGAAAGAAGTGTGTGATGGTTCCAATGGACGAGAAGCCAAAGTAGAAGATTGCTCGAGAAGACAGGAAAATGGGTTCGGGTGAGCCCTATCCCAGATGGCTAAAATCACCCAAACAAACAGAACTGGAGCAGAAGAGCCAGATAAAAGTCAATTGGGACTTGACTCTGGTCCGAGCGCCCGAATCACCCGAGTCAGTCAGGGTGCCCCAGGTGCGAGCCATGATCGCGGGCTAGTTCAACCTGGTCTAGGTGCTCGAACTTTGTCCAGGTGCCCGGAAACCCTTCAGGCACTTGGATCAGACTGATCTTAGTAGTTCAAAACAACATTTGTAAATGATTCTCTTTCTGTTCCACTACTTTGTTTGTGAGCTATCAACATCGTAAGAGGCTACTCCGCCCAAAGGAGATTTTAGTGAGCTTTAATTGCCTTAGATTAACAATCCTCTGATTGTAAACCAAGTAAAAGATCTGCCTCTACTTCCTTTTAATTAGTTTCTTAATTCTTTTATACAGGTGTTTTAATCAAGCTATAAGATCGAGAAAGGTATTTGGTTTCTTTTTATAGGGCAATTCACCCTCCACTTGCCGGTCGTAAGGGACCAACAAGTGGTATCAGAGCCCAACATGTCATGCCTTGGAGGAGTCTCTGCTGACAAAAATCTGACAGTATCTCTCCTATACCGGTGACAATATGAATCCTGAATACATAGCCCTCAGGGCCTCACAATCTTCAGCCAACATAGCTGGAACAAATACCGTAAAGTAAATAAAATATTCCATGCAGTTTAATAAAGACAACCTCCAACTGACAACACAATACGAAAAGAAGTGAAACGGTATTAAAACATCGCAGATATATATAACCTACTCCACTACAATGAGGGAAACACAACCCACCAAGAGAAACATTCGCAGCGAAAAACAAGGGTAGCATACCCAAACTCAACATAAAAATCCACGAGTGTAAGAACTACACATCACCAGTTATAGGTCACATAGCAAGGAAACAAAAGACAAAAAATAGAAACCATTGCGACATGGGGAGGGGACTAGCAGTTGAAACCTCCTGACGGCTTCAACCTGAAATAGATATAAATCAATGGAGTGGGATTAATGAACTCAGCAGGTATCTAGCAGACATGCATAGTAATATAACTATTAGTAATAATCATGTTGTACAGTCCCTTGAACAATAATAGGTAAAGCAAACTAAACAATGGAAGAATTATACTTATCAGGACCTCCTATCCTGACATAAGGGTGGGAACCATGTAAACAGATGTAGGATCGTCAGACCAAATATATAATGTCTCCTGTATGCATGTCAATCATATGCAGTCACCAAAATGAAGCATCTAAAGTGCATCAATCACACACAAATAAATGCAATCCATGCATATGGTGCAAATGACATGGTCGCCCCTGTATGCATGTCAATCATATGCAACCAGTCAGCCACTGCCATCGTGATGATGAGGTCGAGTGGGTAGGGCTATGACAACTATACACTCTGCCATCACTACTCCTGAGTGACCGAGTGGATAGGATGTTGTCAAAGTACACCTATCCTCCTACCCCAACTAAATGGGGGAGTCGAAGCTCTCATCTCCTTGTGTCATAGTCAAGAGGAGAGATCCCTGCTCACTACCACACTGCGACACCACTACCCATGAGTGGCCCAGCGGAGCCCTGACAGAGCAACTGCATGCACCTTGCCTGATGTTCCACTAACCCATGAGTGGTTGTGTGCGCAGATCATGTAACTGACGATGTGCTCAACTACAAAGGAGCTGACAATCGCTCAGCATGCAATCATGCAAGCTAGTGCATAACACTAAAGCAGTAACACCTGGCAATATGCGCCTCCATATAATATGTACCAAAAAGAACAATGAAACCCATAACAATAAACTAGATATCATAATGTCTAGGCACACATGCCAGGTATAATTAGTAGCTAGTCTTATACCTAGGAATGCATGGTATATCACTACTTCAATTAACATAAGAGCACAGGGCAATAATCAAGATGATATAGGCCTAAACGCATATCAGATAGAATAAAAGCATATCTCAGGTATCAAGTAGTGACATACCAAGGCAGATATAAACATAACAAATACTACTAGCTAAACATACTATGCATATCATAATGACAATATCAAAAGAAGATAAGTCAAAGGTACCCGCCTCAAAATGAATATCGTATCAGATAGATCCTACGTCGTGATGTCGTCTCAACAGATTCCTGAATTAAAATATTTTATTTAGCTAAGTTCTTATGAATTAAATAACTAAATAAAATCCCCAAAACTAGTTAGAGAAAACCCTAATCTATATGATCATTAACCCTAACTATTGATTAACCCCACTAATCTAATCCATCGATCAACTACCAAATGACCATCAAGAATCAACACTAAAACTTACCCAATTCCATTTCCCTCCACTGTTGATTCACTGTCTGAGGAGATGGCTGTCGGAAAAATAGTGGCCGAAGCAAACTGGTGTTGCTGTCCTCCAACCTAAAACAACTCAGATCTGTACAGAGCAAAGATCTGGCACATCCCCGAGGAGATTCCGGTTGTCACTAGTGAAAGGGATGAAGGAAGGTTATGGGCAGTAGACCTAGGGCACCACAGTGTGTCCCTGCTCATACCTGAGGTTCACCGGCTCGAAGTGGACTGATGATAGTCGTTTGGAGATAGGTCGAGTGACAATCTGCCAGAAAAACTCCTTGGGTGGCAGCAGCCGATGCTTTACTTAGATCTGCAAGGGAAAGGGTCGACACCAGGGATTCAAAGATAAGAGGAGGATCATCGACTCATACCTGTTGCGAGGAGTGGCTCGACACTATGGCTCACGACAATCGGGAGAGGAGATGGAAAGCTCGGTCGCTCCAGCGATGGTCAGTGCAGCCCTCGCAACAGCGAGGGCAGATCAAAGCTAGGGCACGACTCTCTGCCCTTGGTCAAAGGTTGTCCCGTGTAGAGAGGGTGACTCAGAGAAAGGAAAGAAGAATCTTGGACGGCGGTGGCTCAAATGTCGCCGGTGCAATCGAGACCTAATGGTGTCAGGCGAAGGTGCGATGTATAGGGGGAGTCGACGCTGCTCGGGCGGAAAGAATGAAGAGGAGATGGAAGAGGAATGAGGGAATAAAGGAAAACCTAGGTTTTTCCCTTTTATACTTTAGGTTTAATCAATTAAACCTTAAGTTTATTCCTTAATCAACTCCCACTTAAGTGGATACTCCAAATAGGCTTCCTCCAAGCCCAATAAACTCATCCCCATAAAATACATCATACGAGCTCCAAAAATTTCCCAAAAAATTTTTAAAAATTCCATTAAGATTATTCGTCCATTAAACCTTATTATTTTGTTACAATATTTTATATTCTCCTCTACTAATAAAAATTTAGTCCCCAAATTTTATTATTTACCATCAACATGTCCTAGCAATAGATAAACAATATGAATGCTGAACGAAAATCTAACCCACATACCTCAAGTAAAAAGATGGGGGTATCGAGCTCAAATTGTATCCTCGAGCGCCCAGGTAGCCCTCTTGTTAGAATGATTCTGTCATCTGACTTTAACCAGCCAGATAGTCTTGTTCTGCAGCTGACGCTCTCCGTGGTCCAGAATCTGTATCGGAACCTCCTTGTAGGTAATGTCAGGTCGAATGGGAATTGATATATCTGACAAAACATGTGCTGGGTTAGGTATATATCTCCTCAGCATGGACACATGGAATACATCGTGAATGCCTGCCAAAGATGATGTTAGCGCCAAACGGTAAGATATCGCTCGAACCCTTTCCAAGATATGGAAAGACCCAATGTATCGTGGAGCTAACTTACATCGAAGGACAAATCTCTTCACCCCTTTCGTGGGTGAGACTCTCAGAAATACATGGTCGCTAGTAGAGAACTCTAGGGGCCTTCGTGTCTAATCAGCATAACTCTTCTGGCGGTTCTGCGCCTCTGATATCCTTCGTCTGATAGTGCGGACCAATTTTGCCTCCTACTGAGCTCTATGTGGTCCTAGCAGCTGGACCTCCCCAACCTCCTCCCAGAGGGTGGGTATTCAACAAGACCTACCATATAACGCTTCAAACGGTGTCATCTGGATAGTCGAATAATAGCTATTGTTGTAAGGGAACTCTACTAATGGCAGGTGGTCCTCCCAACTGCCTTCAAAATCCAAAACACAAGATCTCAGCAAGTCCTCTAATGTCTGGATGGTTCACTCTGATTGTCCATCTGTCTGCGGATGGAATGTTGTACTGAAACGGAGTTGTGTGCCCAAGGTCTGCTGCAGACTCTGCCAGAACGGGGACGTGAACCGTTGGTCTCTATCTGATATAATGCTCAAAGGAACTCCATACAATCTGATGATCTCCCGACAATATGGCTCTACCAATTAATCCAGAGAATCAGTCTTTCAAATCGCTAAAGGCCAAGTTAGAGGTATCCTGAGCGACCTTCAAAGCTTACCAAGAGGAAGAGCTCGGTCGGTTTGAAGTTCTTAAACGTGATTATCTCCATTCAGACCCCTTCAATGATCGGCTCACGAATTAGGAGCTTCGTCTCTTCAACTTTGGCATCGATGGGACCATCCAACAGCTAAAGGACGATGGTTATCTCCCTCTCACGGTGACCAGCGAGATCATAAACTGGGAGAAGCTCACCAAGTCCCTATCGGATGATGTACTTGACTATCTCAACTAGTCATTTAACTAGACTTTAAGTTGCTTCTTGTACTCCTTTCTGATGTTCTGTAAAAAATTTTCTAAGTGTCAATGAATGCACACTCGTTCGGCGCTTCTCCACTTTTGTTAAATTTTTTAAGTGTCCTTCCATGCATTATCGTTTAGCTCCCGTGAGGTTGTCCGGTGTTTTAACTATCTTATAACACTATGTGAAAATTTTCTAAGTATGAATCCTTGTGCTTCCGCTCGTCTATATAACTAGTCGTCGAGACATTCGATAGCTCATTTCAACATATGTCAAACGACCTGGCCTTTGTAATCGAAAATCTTATCTGCCAATCAGTTGTAGAACCGAGGTTTATAGTCGTCGCTCACCTCTCCACTAACATTATTCTCGAGTTTATAGCCGTCACTTAGCTGTAGTCGTCGACTCCTGAGTTTATAGCCGTCACTCGACTGTTGATTCATAGACTCGAAGGTTTATAGTCGTCGCTCGACTGTTGAATCTGATGACTCAAGGGTTTATAGCCGCCGCTTGACTCTTGAATCCATCCATTCAAGGGTTTATAATCTCCGCTCGACTGTTGATCCAGAGTTTATAGTCACTGCTCGACTATTGATTGGTAGAGTCCAGGGTTTATAGTCATTGCTCAACTATTGATTTCATCGACTTGAGGTTTTATAGTCATCGCTCGACTGTTGATCCAGGGTTTATAGTCGCCACTTGATTGTTGATTCGTAGAGTCTAGGGTTTATAATCACCGCTCAACTATTGATCCAGGGTTTATAGTCGTCGCTCAACTGTATAGTTGCCGCAAAACTGTTGATCCAGGGTTTATAATTGTCGCTTGACTGTTGAATTCATCTACTCAAGGCTTTATAGTCGTCGCTCGACTGTTGAATTCGTCAACTCAAGGGTTTATAGTCATCACTTGACTATTGATCCGGGGTTTATAGGCACCACTCGACTGTTGAATTCGTCGACTCATCGCTCGACTGTTGATCCAGGGTTTATAGTCACCGCTTGACTGTTAATTTGTAGAGTCTAGGGTTTATAGTCACCGCTCTACTGTTGATCCAGAGTTTATAGTTGCCGTTCAACTATATAGTTGTCGCAGAACTGTTGATCCAGGGTTTATAGTCATCGCTCGACTGTTGAATTCGTCGACTCAAAGCTTTATAGTCGCCGCTCGACTGTTGAATTCATCGACTCAAGGGTTTATAGTCGTCGCTCAACTGTTGATCCAGGGTTTATAGTCGTCACTCGACTATTGAATTTGTCGACTCAAGGATTTATTAATTTGTATTTTGAGTTCTGATTAGTATGATTAATTTATATTTTATTTTTTTACAAAAAATTAATTTATAATTATTGGTGCAATCGACCTCCAAGGTTTTAATTGTTAAAGTGTATACTAAAAGCCTAGATTTTTGTAAACATTTATTTTGAAATAAAAGAATCACATTGGTCAAATGCCTACATTTATATGCTAAGTGTAGTTGTTCAATTAATTTATATTATAGATAACATGGTGTGTGGTGTCACATACAGAAGATCATGTTATCAATTCCTTATAAATTATAAACAGTAGCTCACGACTAAGATGGAAAGGAACAAACCATTGGAATAGTCGTAGTGTAATTTTGTATTAGTTTATCTTAACTATAAAATTACACAAGTACACTCTGAGTGTATTAAGCAAGACCATTTAAGGTAAGTTCTTTTTATACTAACTGCATAAAAGAATAAGATCTTTGTTATTATGGAAGTGTGTGCTCTTAATCATGATATAATAACAAGCACATATACTCAATATTCATTTCTTTAATTTATCAAAGGGTGTGATTTAGTTCGATAAATCAATAGGCCCGATAAGTTGGGAAATTATATTATTTATATGGTATGTTGTTGATTATAGAATGAAACTGTGTCCTAGTAATCTAGGTTGATGATGCCCCCAAGAGGAGCTCATAAGGATTGTCATGTAAACCCTGCAGGTGGACTTAGTCCGACATGACGATGAAGTTGAGTGGTATTACTCTTGGAGTTAGATATTAATTAAGTGAGTTGTCAATAACTCATTTAATTAGTGGGCATTCTATATCTTAAACACAGGAAGACTAACACACTCATGATAAGAAGGAGCTCATATAGTAATATGGGATTGGTGCGGTAGTTCAATAATAACTCTTTAGTGGAATGAGATATTATTGATGAACTTGAGTTGGGTGTTCAGGGCGAACACGGGAAACTCAAGTTCATCGGGAGACCAAAACCAATTTCTCCTCTTGGTCCCTGTCGTAGCCTCTTATTTATAAAGTCTTATACTCACTCATACCCACCTTAAGGTGGCTGGCCAAGCCTAACTTGGAGCCCAAGCTAGGGTCGACCAAACTAAGGTGAGTTAGTGGCCGGCCCTAGCTTGAACCCAAGCTTAGGTGGCCGACCAAAATAAATTAAAAAGATTTTATTTTTAAAATCTTTTCTTATGTGGAAGCCATGGTTTTAAAAGAGAGTTTAAAATTTAAATCTTTCCTTTTATAGTTTTCTACAAAAGATTAAGAGAAAGGTTTGATATCTTTCCTTATTTGTAGTTAAAAGGAAGATTTTAATTTTTGATAAAACTTTTCTTTTATGTAACCATCCTCATAATTTTAAAAGAGAGTTTTAAAATTAAATCTTTCCTTTTATAGTTTCTACAAAAGATTAAGAGAAAAGATTTGATATCTTCCCTTATTTGTAGCTTGAAAGGAAGATTTTAATTTTGAGAAAACTTTCCTTTTTGTAATCATCCACATGTTTTAATAGAGAGATTTTAATTTATAAAAGTTTTCTTTTATAACCAACCATGAAGGGAATTTTTAAAGAAAAATTTTATTTTTAAAATTTCCGGAAATAAATTAGGAAGTTTTAATTTTGTGTTTAAAACTTTCCTTGTTTGGAGGAATTGAGGTGGCCGACCACATTGATAGAGAAAAGGAAAATTTTTTAATCAATTAAATTTTCCTTTCTATGGCAAAGAAAATAAGGAAGTTTTTATTAAAACTTTCCTTATTTGCCAAGACCAAGGAATATAAAAAAGAGGGTAGAGGTGCCCCACCTCATAAGAACATACATCTAGTATTCCTCTCTTTTCTTCTTTGTGGTGGTCGGCCCTCCCTCTCTTCTTCCTCTTCTGCTTTTCTTCTTCCTTGGACGGCGGCATCAACTCTCTAGGAGACCTTTGGTGGACGGATTTTGCTTGGAGAAGAAGTAGAGAAAGGAGGCATTGTTTCCTAGCATCCCTTGGAGCTTGGTTGGTGGTCGAAGTTCTTCAACTCAAGGAGTTTGTTGTTGGACGAAACTTGCTTGGAGAAGAAGGAGGCTTGGGTGGATTCTCGTCTCGGTAGATCGTCACCCACACGACGCCCGAGATAAGAAGAGAAATACGACAGAAGATCGTGAGGTCTATAAGCTATAAAAGGTATAACTAGTTATTAGTTTCCGCATCATAACTAGTTCATCCTTTTATTTAGATCTTGAAATACCAAACACAAGAGGCTAATGAATCTAGGTAATTAAATTTATGTTTTTGATTTTGTGTTTCCTTTGTTTTTTGAACTTGTGATTCGATTGTTCTTTTTTGTTAAACCTAGAGTTACTATAAGGAAATTAAATATTAAATTTTGTTAAAAGACTTTGTCTAGGAAGTGGTGGATGCTCCCATACCCAAGAAGGCCTAGTGCCTCGCTATGTCTAACCTGGAAGTCAATCTCTAAAATTAATATTTAATTGAATTTGTAACATGGGTGGATTTGGATCAATAATGTTAAGCATCGTTTGCGATCCAAGTCTAAACCACTAAGAACAGATAAGTTAAATTTGGAATCAATAATGTTAAGTTCTGTTTGCGATTCCAAATTTAATTTCTAAAGAACGCAATAGACTCTTAGGAATGGTTCAGGACTTGTACAAAATTTTTGTACAGGGGAACCGGTACGATATTCCCTGTAGCAACCAACATTAATGCCCGATGAATATGTTTAAGTATGTTTAATTGAGCTTGATCATGAGAAGTCCTAGTTATGGCTAGGCGATTTGTGGGAAGTCAACCGAGTGACTAGTCCTAACTGCAGTTAGCCAAGGGAAGTCCTAGTTGTAGGCTAGGCAAGGGAAATCTCGGTATATCGTGGAAGCCAAGTGGATTCAATAGGTCTGGAGGACCTAATTCCTGGGTAGCTGAATACCGAGGCAAGGAAAATCTCGGTAGTTCGTGGAAGCCAGGTGGATAGGTTTGGAAGACCTGATCCCTGGGTAGCCGAATATTGAGTCTTGGTGAGTAAAGCCAGGTGGAGAAAATCCTATGGGGTGGTAACCTTAGGTTCTGGTAAGTAAAGCCAGATGGTGAAAATCCTAAGGGGAGATAACCTTAGGTAGTGAGAAATCTTGGAGGAGTGAACTCCAAGCAAGGTTGATCGGATGGTTTCCGATCGACCGTGTGCGGTCGACCGGACCAGCGAATCTTGATGATTTTAGGTTTAGTTTTACCATAGCATTCTGTATTACTATTATTGCTGCTGGCTAATATAGTATTGCAGGAAAGACCTTAGTGGATCAGGTGATCAGACACTGAGCAGAGAAAGTTCAAACAAGTCTGGAAGACCAATGTTTGGTAGGTAGGTTGAGGTAAACAACTGGAGGAGCGACAGAGAGGTCGAGTTCCTGAAGGGAACAACCTAAGGTTGCTGATCCAACCGAAGAAACCGGGAAGGTTTCCAAGTTGAGATCAAGACAGGTTCTACTGCTTAATATTACTCATGCATTATATATTACTGTGCTAATCTTTGTGTTGCAGGGATATTTTGTCTAACACTGTTTTGTAGGTTATGACCTAATCGGTCGATCGAACGAACGGATCAGTCGACCGAACCAGGTTGACTCAACACAGATCAATTCAATCAGCAACGAAGGAAACTACACTGATCGGTCGATCGAACCAGAGCATCCGTCGACCGAACGATCAATATTAAAGGCACAGTAAATGCAAAATCTCAGCAAATCTCGACGAACAAGGAGCATGTTTGGTCGACCGGACAGAGGGATTAATTGACCGAACCCTTAATGGACATTAATTGCCGACGATCGAATCAGCATCGGATCTCAGCTAGGAAGGAAGGAAGCTGGTTCAATCGACCAAACCCAGAGATCGGTCGATCGAACATCGATGATTCTTATAAAAGAGAGCTCGAGGTCCGAGGCTGGGTAACGCTGATTGGTTTAAAGTTCATCTTTGTGCAAGCTACGACTCGTGTTACTCGTCTATTGCTTCAAGAAGTGTCGACCGAGCCTCAACTTTTATGTACTGTCGGTATAACTTACTTTTGCTTGCATTGTACTTAGTTCAAGTAAGATAGTAGGCTGTTACTATCTTACTCATCTTGTTGTACACACTGCTTCTTTCCAAGGCTTTCGGAAAGAGGGGTTTTAGTGGATTGTCCATTGGTGCGGTTAAGGATCGCGAGCCTTGGAGTAGGAGTCAACCTAGGCTCCAAACCAAGTAACCGAATTGTTCTTTATTTTTCCGCTGCATGACTTTGTTTTTAACGAGTAAAAGAAAAGTTTTAAAAGTGCGATATTCACCCCCTCCTCTATCGCACTTATTTAATCCAATAGATCCGAGGTTTATAGTGGTCACTCGATTGTTGAATTCGTCGACTCAAGGGTTTATAGTTGTCGCTCGACTATGGTCATCGACTTCGAAGTCTATAGTTGTCGCTCGGCTGTTGATTCGTAGACTCAAAAGTTTATAGTCGTCATTCGACTGTTGAATCCATTGACTTAAGGGTTTATAGTCACCACTCGACTGTTGAATTCGTCGACTCAAGGGTTTATAGTCGTCGCTCGACTTTTGATCCAGAGTTTATAATCGTCGCTCGACTATTGACATAGACTCTCGGGTTTATAGCCACCGCTCAACTTTTAGTTCGTTAACTCCAGGGTTTATAGCCGCCACTCGACTGTTGATTTGTAGACTCAAGGGTTTATAGTCACCGCTCAACTGTTGAATTCGTTGACTCAAGGATTTATAGTCGCCACTCGACTGTTGATCCGGGGTTTATAGTCATCATTCGACCGTTAAATTCGTCCACTCAAGGGTTTATTATCGCCTCTCAACTGTTGATCCGGGATTTATAGTTGCTGCATGATTATTGACGTAGACTCTTGGATTTATAGCCGCCGCTTGATTATTGGTTCATTAGCTCTCAGGTTTATAACCGCCGCTCAGAAGTCCTTGATAGGGGTGAGCATTCAGTTAATTTGATATTAATTGTATAAATTCTTTTTATTGTTATTTTAAACAAATTTAGTTAATTCGGTGTTAACTGAAATAACTAATTTGGTTAATTCAATTTTAGTAAAACTTTGATTTGATTCGGTTAGCCAACACTAAATCGATTTTCAGTTCATTTATGGACCGAAATAACCGAATGCTCAGCCCTAGTCCCTGAAGCTGCAGATTGATCTGACTGCCAAGCACCTAAACTACCTTTGTGTCAATCCAGAAAGAGTGGTAAAGAAGACTCGGCACTTCACCCCATCGGTATATTGGTGGAGCGTGGGTGTGTTATCAAACTAGTTCAGGTGGTCCTCTGAGTCGATCGTCTCATTGCACTCTCTGATCGTTAGTGGAGTATAGTGTTGGGATAGTGGGTCATCCAGGATCCCTTGAGAGAATTGTCGGTTGATCCGCTCGGGCAAATCATCTGTTCTTGGCACTTTTCCTTTTTGCACATCCCGGGCAGGTGCGTCATCAAAAGAGGATCCTGGCTCTCTGTCCGCTCGGCCTTGTTCCTCTGAAGGAGTGTGAAATAATGCCCGATGGAAGGGGATCGATGCATTGGGTGTGTCCCAGTATGTATCAGTCGACTTCTTATTCTACCCCCGAACGGAAACATGTTCCGCTTAGTCTTTATATCCGGCCTGCTACCCCACTGCTGATGTCACGGACTCATGTACCTAGCACTCGACCAGCGCCTGCTGCTGCTGTTCCTCCTCCATTTTTACTGCTCGGGCTTGTAACAGCATATCTAAGTCCTCCTTGGTTAGTGTCACCATAATGAGTCGTCTAGCGTTTTCCATCTTCACGTCTTGGATACAGGCTATGTTTCCACAAATGGCGCCAATATGATCCTGTCTGAAATTCGTAAAGAAGGCAAGTTGGGGATGTGGCTTCTTGGTTGACCGCGTGTAGAGTCTGTTCCGCTTTCCAACACAAGAAACGTTAGTGTCGGGCCAGGGAAGGAGTCCCCAGTATTGGCTCTCTGATGCTCAAGTCAGTCATAGGAACAGTATAAGAAAGCGGAGCAACAGTGAAAGCACAAGCATGAATAGTGAATAATGCATACCTTCGTCGGTCCATGGACCCCCTTTTATATATGTTAGTATTAGCCCTAGTACCAATTATGAGATGATTGTAAAGGATACATTATTGTATCATATATCATTATTAATAAAAGGTAAAGATGGTTATTATATTTATTTCGGTTCAGTGTCAATTGAATAAGTATAATAATGTCCTTGAGTAGTAGGTTCTTATCTATAATATATCAATTGGTTGAATTGATAGTGAGATATTGTAGAGAACACTATTCTTAACTATTCCTAGTCAAGCATTAATATACAAAGGACAATATTAATGCGTTGAGACTAGCATGTAGGTCAACGGATGACTTGATCTCACAAGTCATGGATATGAGATATTAGGTTGACACATGGGTATATATTAGAAAATATATACTGAATGACCCGCCATGAGAATGCTTCATGGATCGTTATATGAGTGTCATAAACATTCTTATGTGACTATTAGTATGAATAGTCCTTTGAGCTAAAGTTACTATGGTTCCCTATATAAAGAGTTGTGTACTTTGGTATCGGCAAACGTCACTTGTAACAAGGTGGACAATAAAGTCGATCACTGGGTATGCAATGAATTATGCGAAGGGATGTGAGAAAAATAGATGGGATCTATCCCTTCCATATGACGGAAGCGATATCTGTGGGCCCCTTGACTAGTAGGACACAAGAAAGCATGACCATGCGCAAATGAGTCAATATGAGATATTGAGCTTATTTTATTGAGTGTGTCTACTTAGAGATCAAGAAACACAAAGGTTGATAAGAGGATGACACGGTCTCTGCCTCATTGATCAACCTAGATATCAAGGATAGAGGGACCAAGTCATACAAGATAATAGACACGGAAAGGTTTGGTCGGATCTCAACTTTCTCGTCACTTGGGTAGTAATGATGTATTGCTAGATGTCACTCATTGTTTATGTATCTAAAATGGTTTTAAATACATTGCCAACGTTACAAGAGCCTATTGGGTCACACACAAAGAACACGTTGACTTGGAGATGGATTATGGGGTTAAGTTTAATCCAAATTATACATATTGAGTTAGACTCGAATGAATTCGGATTAGACTTATTAAGTAATGGGTTAGACTCATTAGTTTATTGGGTTAATGGCTTATTGGGTTAATAGTTAATCCAATATTCTAAATCCAACCCATTAAGATTAATGAATATTAATAGAGATTAATATATCATTAATCAAAAGGAAGATCAAGAGACAAAAGTATTTCGTATTCATTGGATGAATATAAAAGCCATTTGTAAAAGTAACCTTTTTGGTAAAGTAATCTTTTAGGTGAAGTAACCTTTTTGGTAAAGTAACATTTTTGGTGAAATAACCTATTTGGTAAAGTAACCCTTTTGTGAAGTCACCTTATATAGATGAAGTAACCTTTTGGGTGAGTGTGCTCTTCTTGGTTTTGCTCATCTTCCTTTTCTTCTCTTGGCCAAAAACAACCTTGTAGAATTGCTAGCACAACGAATGTTGTTTCTTCTCCAAGTTGTGAGTTTGTGAGACAGACGGAGAACGTGTTCGTGTGGATACCGTAGAGGCGTGGACGTACTGATCGCGCTGAGATCTGCATTTAAAGAAACGCTGCTGTCGAGATTGTGAAGGGCACGCAGCAAAGGTATAACTTTCCCATGTAGAAGAATTAGTACTTAGTATATGGTTTCCTTTCATATGGATCTTCTAGAAAGGAACTAGATGTTTTCCGCTGCGCTTTCACGTGTTTAGCGCCCTAGTTCCTAACAATATAGTGCTACAGGGGACAACATGCAGGCTCCTCATGGCATAGGCACGTTCTCCAAACTATCCTATGAAAGGACATGTCAAAAAAGTGTCTCTGAAGTCATACCTTAACATGACATGCAAATTCTTGATGAAACAATAGAAGCTTCCGTCGTACGATCTACCTGTTGACCATGCCCTGTTGTCAATGACATTATCTCCCAAACGGATATTAAGATATATGAGATATATCCCACTGTTTGGCCAAGAGAGGGAGCCGCTCGGTCGGGGATCCCCGCTCAATCGACCTCAGTCGTTCTTCTCCGTAATCCCTTAGCTTAGTTGATTGTTTCCGCCCGACCGGACCAGCGCTCCGGTCGCGTTAGCGTTCCTCCGATCTATAATCGTATGTATCAGTCAGCTTCTTATTCTACCCTCGAACGGAGACATGTTCCGCTCGGTCTCTATATCAGGCCTGCTGCCCCACTGCTGATTTCACGGGCTCATGTACCTGGCATTCGACCAGCGCTTGCTGCTGTTGTTCCTCCGCGATTTTTCCTGCTCTGGCTTGTATCAGCATATCTAATTCCTCCTTGGTTAGTGTCACCGTCGTGAGTCGTCCAGCGTCATCTATCTCTACGTCTCGGATACAGGCTATGCTCCCACAAATAGCGCCAATATGTTCCTGTCTGAAATTTGTGAAAAAGGCAAGCTAGGGATGTGTCTTCTTGGTTGACCACGTGTAGACTCCGCTCCTCTTTGCAATACAAGAAACGTTAGTGTCGGGCCAGGGAAAGGGTCCTCGGCGTTGGCCCTCTGATGCTCAAGTCAGTCACAGGAATAGTAGAAGAAAGCAGGGCAACAGTGAAAGCACAAGCGTGAATAATGAATAACGCATACCTCCGTTGATGTATGTACCCCCCCCCCTTTATATAGTGCTATAGGGGACAACATGCACGCTCCTTAAGGTATAGACGCGTTATCCAAACTATCCTATAAAAGGACATGTTAGAAAAGTGTCTCTAACACTATACCTTAACAGGGCATGCAAATCCTTAATGAAACAGTAGAAGCTTCCGTCGTACGATCCACTCGTTGATTATGCCCTGCTGTCAACGACATTATCTCCCAATGGAATATTAAGAGATATGAAAGGGGTCCCACTGTTTGGCCAAGAGGGGGAGTCGCTCGGTAGGGGATCCCCGCTCAGTCGACTTCAGTCGTTCTTCTCCATAATCCCTTAGCTCAGTTAATTGTTTCCGCCCTACCGGACCAGCGCTCCGATCGCGCTAGCGTTCCTCCAATCCGTAATGAGCGTTTGATGTTCTTGTCGTAGTGCTCCTGGCCAGACGGACGATCTTTTTAGACAGGTCGCTTGGCAAATTAGACACTTCAAGCCCGATCGACGGTTAGAGTCGATTTCCGTTCAGCCAACTTGGATGAGACTGTTGACCACCGTTGACCACGTTGACTGTCTGGACTTTGATTTTCATGTCGACTACTATCTCTGTATTTGACCTGTGCTTGGTCGGCCCCTTTTATTGCCGCATCGGCATCCAAAAGAATTTATTTTCATAAAAAAAAAGATAAAAATAAAATAAAATAAATTGATTGCAGGCAATTTCACAAATCTGTTTACACTCATTGTATATTATTTTTTAAAATGGAAGCTATTTTGCAAATAAGCTATAAGTTCATCGTGGAGATGGTTTGGATCACCCATTGTGTATTTCTTTAATTTTTTTAAGTGGAAGCTAATTTTTATTTTGCAAATAAGTGGAGATGATTTGGATCGATTAGAAGGGAGAGTGAACAATAAAACATACTTCTCTTTTAAAATATAAATAATTAAGCTTGTTAGCACTCTTATGTTGCTAATGTGTGAATTTGATTGATCATGTCCATGTTGTATGCGTAATATAAAATGAATTAAAATAATAAAGTGTAAAATAATGCTAACACAATGAATTTGACAATATTCTGAATCTTGCTCTTGCTCCATGGGTTATTAATTTATCAAATAAATTATTCTCATAAATCCACTAACAGAATCTCCTTTAATAAAGAGCTAGCCTCAAGCACAATGCATGTCCTAACACCATGCCCTAACAGAATCTCCTTTAACGTAATATTTCACTAGATATTAAAATACATTTTGATTTTAGCTTATACCTAACACCATTTTACACTTCTAAATACCCTAACTAGATTATTTATGCTTTTTATTAAAATATTATTTTATAAAGAAAAATATCTTATATATTTATATTTCTAAAATACTCTTTTACTTGCGCACAGTAATCAAAAGTTTTTTTAACAATTTTTTTTAAAATTTAGGTATTCAGACTTTGGTCCAATTAATTTAGGTATTTTCCCAATTTATTCATATATAATGATTGACAGCTCAGCAGTTCAGTAATTCGAGAACTATCTGCCTGATAAATCTAAATTATGAAGAATTTATTTCGATAAATTTCTTTAAATTATTTATTTATTTATTTAGGATAGTTGTCGCCGTCTCAGCATATTAAAGACCGGATAAAGCCGGTGAAGTGAGGCAGCTCTCATCCGACACCTTTACCTTTGCTAGGCACTTTCTTCTCCTCAGTAACCGGCGCTTCCGATTTAGATAATTTTTTAATTAAGTCTCCTATTTAACTTTTTGTTAATTTTATATATGAAATCTTAAATAAGTTACAATTCCAGATCAATTCACCGGTCGAAAGCCACGTGTAGATCCTGTCGTCAGCTGTCACCGATTAATACGCATTCCCAGTCGGAATCGGAATCGCAAGTAAAAAAACAGGATTGACCCAAATCCCAAGCGATCCCCTGCTTTTGCTTTATGCTTCCCTCGACTCATGACGACCGTCCGATCCCTTTAGCTTTCCATCTTCCACGTTGGCTTTCAACTTGGGCATAATAATACATCGAGGCTGGGGGGCTACTGATGGACGCTGTTGCCGTATTACGCCGTTGATGGGCCAGGCGGATCGGCACGTGCACGATTGCGAGACGGGAGGTTAGTTGAGTCGATGTCACGCAACTCGCTCTCCACTCTCCCGCCTCCCCTATTCTTGCTTGTTGCTGCATGTTCATGAAGGAAAATAAAATAAAAAAAATATAACCGTGGAAATAAACAACAATAAAGCAGATCTGTTCATTCTCTCTCGCTGCCATTTCCGAAGCTTCTTTTTCTCCTCCTTCTATCGACCCACAGATTTCAAGAGGTTTCGCCTCTATGGCACTGCCACTGATCGCAGCTCTCCTCTTTTGCTCCTCCTTCGCCGTCCCTGCGGACGGCGATGCCCGGAGGGGCCTTCACCAGCCTCTGTATCCCATCCAGTGGACCCCGCCCCCGCCGCCAATCGTTCAAGATTTTACTGACTCACCGACGGTGGACTCGATCGGCTTCACATCTGGGAGTACTCCCTCCCCTCCCGCGGCTGTCGCTCCGGCCCGGTCCCACTCCCAAAGGGTCGTTGCCGCCGCGGTCTGCGCCTCCGTTGCCGCCCTCGCGGTTCTGCTCTTATCGGGGCTCTTCCTTTACCGGAGGAGGTTGTCTACCTCGCCTGACGCCAGGAGGCTTATCGGCCGCGACGACAGCGGCATCCGGCAGGAGGGCGGAAGACCCCGCGCGATGGCGCCGGACGTCCTCTACCTCGGCACGATGGAAGCAGGAGCAGGGGGCAGGCGGCGGAGCGACGAGGTGAATGCTTCCCCTTACCGGAAGCTGGGGAAGGAGCGGCTACTGTTCGAAATGCATCACCCGAGCCCCCAGCTCCAGCCGCTACCGCCGCTGAGCGCGACGGCCTCACGGAGGGGAATGGTTCCTCCGCAAAGGCTGTCCTACGATGGGGATACTTATTATACTACGCAGCGGTCGGGGGCAACCGCCACCGTCGACAGCTCGATTAGTTCTGTCACGCGGTGGAGCCTCAGCAGCGGAGGGGTGGAAGTACTGCCCGTGCCGCCAACTGACTCTACTCAATCCCGGAGATCTTTCTCCAAAACGAGACCTAGCTCTTATTCGAATTCCGATGTGAAATCGATAATTCAACCTCCGTCAATGCCCGCTACAAAACCACCACCACCTCCACCACCACCACCACCTCCTCCTCCTCCTCCTCCTCCTCCTCCTCCTCCTCGCAGGATGTACGAGACCATTGAAGTTCAAACAACCACTCCTCCGCCGCCACCACCTCCCCCGCCTCCACCACAATCAGGAGTGTCAATTAATCAAGTAATGGCCAAAACCGAACGCCCAATTACAGATAGAATGACTCCGTCGTCAAGGCGTAGATTGCTAAATCCACTTCCCGCAGAAGCTTCAAGGTTCAACCCACTCACTACTGGGAAGCTTGGCAACGGCAGCACTTTGCAAGTCGGCAGCGTGGTGGAAGATCTGGAGTGCGATGCCAAACCCAAGTTGAAGCCCCTTCATTGGGACAAAGTCAGGGCAACTTCCGATCGAGCAATGGTTTGGGACCAATTGGCATCGAGTTCATTTGAGTAGGATTTCCCCTGCATTACTCTTTATAGTTTTCACTCAGCATTCTGAAGCCTCTAATGCATGACCTTGATATGATTCCTTTGAATTCTCAGGTTGAATGAGGATGTGATCGAGAGTCTATTTGTCAACAATGCCACAAGTGCTCTTCCCAAAGATACGGGAAGAAAACAGGGAATCATGCCTTCCAAGCAAGAGAACAGATTGTTGGACCCTAAAAGATCGCAGAACATCGCAATACTTTTGAGGGCTCTGAATGTGACAAGAGATGAGATCTCCAGGGCACTTTTGGATGGTAAGAACTCTAATATTTGCAGTTTTATTCTTAACCTAATTTATGTTATTTATTTACTTCATAATCCATATCGACACAGTGTTATCCTAATTCGCTATACTTCTACTGCCATTTTCTTTTAAAAAAATAAAATAAAATAAAATAGAACTTCTGTTTCTGTCAGCTATAGCTTGCATCTTTTATGATGGTTATTTTCAAAGTCATCACCAAGTTCCTAATTGCTTATGGATGATAATTGGAACAGGTAACATTGATTGTTTAGGAGCTGCGATTTTAGAAACTTTAGTGAAGATGGCGCCTACTAAGGAGGAAGAACTAAAACTACATAATTATACGGGTGATGTAACAGAATTAGGTTCAGCAGAGAGCTTTCTGAAAACAATTTTGGACATACCATTTGCTTTCAGAAGGATTGATGCAATGCTGTATAGAGCTAATTTTGAGTCTGAAGTTAAATATCTGAAACAATGTTATGGAACATTAGAGGTAAAACTCTCAGCTTCATCATTCTATCACAATAGAATTTCCTTGATTAGTACAACTATCATTTCTTGGGAATATTTAATGTATGTTATCCCTCTTCTTTAGAATTATTTTCCTTTTATTTCAATATTCAAACTTGCATTACTGGTTTAAGGTTTTCATGTTTCATCCTATTGCTGTCTACCAAGTCAGTGGTTCAGTGCATTTTAACAACCCAACTTATTGTATCTACCTAAAAGTTTTCCAAATGGTCCTTGATCTGCATCTAGTTTTGGTAGAGTTACTCTGATTATGATGTTAAAAAGTTAACCATAAGTATTGTGTTGCTTCACAGGGATTTGTAATTTTCCTATGATAATGTGTCCTATATTACCTAGTTTCATTTTTCCCTCAAACTGTCTACAGGCAGCTTGTGAAGATCTAAGAAGCAGTAGGCTATTCCTTAAGCTCCTGGAAGCCGTTCTGAGGACTGGAAACAGGATGAATGTGGGCACCAACCGAGGTCAAGCGATGGCCTTCAAGCTCGATACTCTTCTAAAACTTGCTGATGTAAGAGGGACCGATGGAAAGACCACACTTCTGCATTTTGTTGTGCGAGAGATTGTTCGTTTAGAAGGATCAAGTAGTGAATCTACTGCAAATGATTCTTCTAATATTGCTGAAGGTCAGTTTAAGAATCAAGACTTGAAAGTGGTGGCTGAGCTGAGTAGTGAGCTTAGCAATGTCAGGAAGGCAGCTGGAATGGACTCGGATGTGCTAAGCAGTTATGCGTCGAAGCTAGAAATTGGGCTTGAGAAGGTAAAGTCCGTTCTACACCTTGAGAAGTCATGCACACAAGGCATGAAATTTTTTGAAACGATGAGGATATTTGTTCCACAGTCCGAAAGGGAGATTGGCTTTGTTAAGGGAGACGAGAAAAAGGCAATGAACTTAGTTAAGGAAACTACAGAGTACTTCCACGGCGATGCAACAAAGGAAGAATCCCACCCACTTAGGATCTTCATGGTCGTGAGGGACTTCCTCTCTATGCTTGACGGTGTATGCAAGGAGGTGAATAGATTACATGAGAGGACAATGATTGGATCAGCTAGATCCTTCTCAATACCTGCAAGTACTTGTCAACCAGTCCTCCAAAGATATGAATGGAGAAGAGGCTCAGAGGATGATGATAGCTCATCATCATAACACCGTTGGAATACTGCCAATTCATAAATTTAACAATACCGAAAGAAGATCATGCGAAGAATGTTATAATCTTGTCACTTATAAAGATGATCTAGAAACATGAAAAGAAGATAAAGGTTCTTAGTTGGCCCACTTATTCCTGAGGAAAGGAAATAATTAATGCCTTGGAGAAGCCACACAAGATTGAAGTGGCATCAGATCAGAGGTGTGATCATAAGAGTAGAGATCGGCAAAAGGGATAGTGTGTTTGAGATGCTCTTGTTGCAAGAATTTTCTTAAGAGAAGCATGCTGATTCTGCTCCAATACCGAAGAAACTAATGTTTGGATTGAATCGCTTCCAGGTAGAACCAAGACAGCAACATTTTAACAAGGTTAGACGCTTTTCGAACAGGTTATTCCTCATAGAGGATTTCCTGCTGTTCTTGTTTGGATGTGTCATAATCAAGAAAGAATGATATTTCTTTGCATCATTTTAGACATCGAATTGTTTTAGATGTTTTTTCATCATTAGATTCATTCTTCTCATACTTGTAAAATGTGTTTTTTCTTCTCACTCACAAAGGCGAGCTTCACATGGTGCACAACACAATGTCGCGCGCCTCTCTCAATAACACAAAAATGGCTTATGTACAATGGTTGATTATATCAAAGCTTTTCAAAATATATTATTTTCTATTGGGCCACAAACCAATTTAGGTGAATAAATGCATTAGCTTAATTTGATTAGTGCTTACGGTTTGTCACTATAATAAAGTAAGAATATATAATGACTTATGGACGATAATGGGATAAAAGTAATTTTTTTAATTTTATTTTCGATCAATATAAGAAGTGGGGCAGGTTGGGGGCAGAAAAGAAACTCCCAAACATTCTTATTTTATTTCTTACGTGGTCGTATTGGAAACTGGACAATAAAATATATAACAAATTATATATTTAAGGTGGAATTGAGCAAGACAATAAAAAAATATAGAACTGCCCGGTCTACACATGCATTCTCTATTGGAGAGTTGCATTGGAGAAGAAGATTAATAAAGTCAGCATCGACCCATCAGGGAAGATAGTACATAACGTTTTCTGGCATATTTCTACCACAATAAAAATTTTCAAATAACATCTTTAACATTATAGAAAATATTTATTTGCTATATTTAAATTACAAGACGAGCTTCGAGGACTGCACGATGTTGGACGAAGACTCCACCACACGCGACGTGCGAAGTGGACAAGCAAAACAGGGCGGCCTGGTTCTCGAGATGCCACCAAAATAGTCAGACAAATCAAGCAGTTTTTGGCGAACCGTTTTCATCATATTTTCCTATTACAACTAATATACTAGATTTCAAAATAAACGGCTAACAAACGAAGCTGATTTCAACTAGAATTCCATATGATTTCCAATTTCAAAATTAATCATTGAATTGAATGATCTTATTTTTAAAAATGAGATGTGAAAGCTAAGGACCACTATTTTATACTCGTTGCCGACGACCTTTCTTTAGAAAAATAAAAAATGAAAGAGTAGAGACTTCAAGCAAAATGCTCTAGCTGCATTGCAAATGTTCTAGCCACATGGAATAAACCTATAATATAAGCCATCTGATTCTGATATACCACATCTCAATCATCCATATCATTTCTCTTTTTTTTTTTTATAAAAATAATAATAATAATAACAATAATGAGTGAAAAAAAAACACACACACACACATAATAAACTAAACCAATTGATCTGAGATTAGCTACAAGCAGGTAGGTAGGTAATAAGGAGTTCTTTAGAGTCCGAGAAGAAAAAAGGCATAATATATAACAAGCCATCTGAAGCTCATGGTATTTACAAAATCCCAAATGAAGAAAAGGAAGCAGGTTAATGGACAGTGGCTATGCGATTCTAGAACCTTCGGCAGAAGCAAAAAAGTAGGGCCCAACCTTGCCTCCCGTTGCTCCGTCGACTCTTCCTCCTCGTCGGCTCCTCCGCCGCCGTCGTCGCCGGGCGGTACGACCCGGCCCGCGCGGATTCCGTCAGCAGCTCCCACATCACGCGCACGTCCTCGTACTCGCACGTGCGCACCTCCCTCCTCAGCCTCATCAACCCTGCGGGAAATCAAGAGGAGGAACGAGATCGAGAAGAGTTAACTCCTCCGACGACGTCGTCGCGTCGGGTTGGGGATCGGGGAAGAACTCTCACCGGATTTGCGAAGCCCGAAGCGGAAGGCGACGCCGTCACATACTCGCCTCGCCGGAGAGACCATTCGAGCCCACCAGGCCATCTCTCCTCCGGCCGTCGCCGCCTGATCGCCGAGAAAAAAAATAAAATAAAATAGAAAGAGACGGAGGAGGGATGAGGGAGTTTCTCGTTCGAAACCCGTTTTAAAAAGGGTTCCAAACGCTATCTCGATTCACCGGCTGATCCCTTTCCTCCACCGCCACGTGACGGTCCCCACCGCGCACAGATATTCACACTACCGCTCCCAGCAGCAGACGCGTGTTCGGTAATGTAAGATCGTACGGTGCAGGTCGATCTGACACCGACAGGCTCCACTTTCATTCAGCATGCCTACCCGCTTGGTTACTCACGTGAGGATTGGAAGTTTGGCTTGACTGGAAGTGGGTCCCGGTGCGCGGGGAATGAGACATAGGAAGCTGCGGTTTGTTGGGGTGGTTCGAGCCGTTGAGAGGCAGGATATCTAAAAAGGCACGAGCCAAGAGACGAATGGGGACCACTAGTCGTGGCATCTTGGTCCATTCATTCATCATTTAAATTTAATCTCTCAATTATTTAACAAATGTGATTATTTAACTAATTACTTTATCTCTCAATTCATTAACAAATGTGATTATTTAACCAAATTTGTCAATTTTGTTGAGCTTAATTTTGATGTTGTTATGAACCGATATCATCTACTTACATTTTGACCTAGTTTAAAGTTTGTCTAGAGAGGACTTCATAGCCAACATTTTTTTAATTGTGTTGGGACCAGAAGACACACTTGATAATTGATTTTGTCCATTTTTTTAATGGAAATAAAATAATAATAATGATAATAATAATAATAATATGGGTAAAATGGATCTATAAAGATATTTCAAGTGCTTTCTCTTTCGATTTTTTTTTTCTCCTTACGTGATTTCAACGCAAATAATTGGAGAGCAAAAATATAGCTCTGCAATTCACACCTGGCACACATTAAAAATGACTATTAAGAATGTGAAACTTAACTTAGAGTGAAGGATAGCAAAATAAAAATATATTAGAGGCAAAATAATAAAATTACTAAGTTCAACAAATAATAAGATGAATTATATCACAAAAAAAATTAAACTATGAATAAGTCTTAAGTAGTAGGGGTCAAAGATTGGGAAATGGAAGTTGAGCTAAATTAAACCACCATAACATCCTACGTATATCCTTGTCAGTCATCATCTAATGTATATTTTATTAATTTTCACACCCATATAGTATTGTTAATTGGTTTATCTAGGAGTTTTATATTTCACAATATTTATAATTGTCCAAAAATATAACATTTGTAAAATACACATGTACGATCAATATACATTGACAATTACCACATATCTATTTAGTCAAACAATATTTGTCCATTTCTCTAATTTTCCCTCAAACTACTTCTAGAAAGCGTTTTAAATTACTAACTATGAATGGTTTTTTTTTATTTGGCTTTAAAAAGAGCCTATCAAATTAATATAAAATTCAACAAACGATACTTTTGTTTCGATCAAATATTAATATACAATTGGAAAATCATTTGATTAAATATAATGGGCATGACGTATATAGATTTAATAAGAAAAATCATGCGCCTCGAGTTAAGTTAGGTCATTCTTTTCTATCCATCAAATGAATTAGGTAGTGTGTTCCAACATAAACGACAAATCTTGTGCTTGAAAACTGCATGCCTAAGAAATAGACAATTCTAAATTATATATACGGTTTAAACTATCTGAGCTGAATAATTTGTAAAACAATATTTTCTTAAAAAAAATGATAACACCTGCAACAGACTTAAAAATTATTATTTACTCATCGTTAAAGCGCTAAACGTCATTGAAGAAAGGGCGAGAAAAAACACAAGTAATTTATTTGACATAAAAATGCGCTCACGAGAAATATGCACATAGTCTGATACTGTTCTGTAGTTTGTCATTTTGCTTTAACTTTTTTGGAATATATACCTATATATATAATCAAATTAACAACAGCAACTCGTATGAAATGGTCGTAGAAAAAAAGGACCTATCATCACACACACAAGTTTCACTGGTTGGCTCAATCACAATGATCTGCCCATTGCACATGGAGCAAGAGTTCAGGAACAGTGTTCACAGATATTACAACTTCTCATAACACACGAGAATTGAAATGAATAAAAGTAGCAGCCGCTTCACTTTAAATTCATGAAATAAAAAGATGGAATGTAAATATAATATTAGAAGAGCTGTTCCATTGCTGCAGCTATTGCAAACACCTTTGTACGTATCATTCCTTGAAACTAGAGGCTCCGAACCTACCAATTCTAGGAATTGTTTACCCTTAATGCGTAAGGACATTGCATAACCTCCCTGCAAAAGTGGATAGTAGAAGCCAAAAGAGTAGGAAAAAAAAAAGGTGAACTTACATCAATGCAGATATCAATCTTTGAAATAAATCTCTCGTTGAATTGCTACACAGTCGATGCCAACATTCATAATATTAATTCTAAAAGCTCAACATAAAGAGTAAAAACAAGTAGGAGAAATTAAAAAAGAAAGGAGGATGAATCTCAGATATTGCTAAAAGTTACACAAGTTTAACTTTACATGTACAGGATGGTAGGTAGGCTTGATCATTACGAGGAAAAAGGATGAAACTTTCCCTACCATGTTGACCTGGATCTCCGAGTGATTTTGCAGGGTAAAATTATTCTGCTGTTGCAATCTTGTGATCCGATAACAGAGGGTTAATTTCCCTGCTTGATGCAATAAATGGTGTCACGTCAGTTGGATGACTGTCGATCAATAACATAATAAAGCATAAATCATTCGCTTGATCCAATCTGAGAAGTCCTAACTTTCACACAGCAAACTTTCAAGGAAAAAAACTGATCTCAACCATCTGTTATCCAGTTAATTACTAAATCAATCCAAGAGGCTAAACAATAAATGCCCCTCTTGAGAAACAGATTCAAATAATTCACAATGAATATTTACACAAAAAAACATGTGATAAATCAGAAACAACCTCCCATGTTTTATCTACAAGCAGCATACATGTTAATCAACAGCCAAGTACAAACATCAGCAAACCAAAAGAAATAATGAGAAAAAGGAAGTCTAGTATGATATATTCAAATAGTTGCATCCTACCAGGAGAAATAAATCAAAATTCAAATTCATTATAGCGAGAGAAAAACAATAAGTTCAATAAGTATTAGTGGTTCAAAGCAGCATTCCAAAAATGGTTTAATGCAGATCCAAATGATCTGTCAGACCAGTACTCTGTCTGATGCACCAGAACAATTATTCGTCATCAACATACCATGTTTGCAACAACTGTTTATAGCCAGTTACATGGACTTTATCCCCAAAGAAACTCTGCAACATTCAGATCTCTCAATCCCTTCCGACTTCTGGCCCAACCATATCAACAATGAAATGATCTAAAATAATTTTTTTTAAAAGATTATACCACACCCATACTACAGCCTACCGGAATTAGTTGGCACAAACATGGCTTGATGATGATAACCGCCTATGTGATACTAAATCTTGTATACCACTTGCACGGTTGCACCATCATAAAAAACATTCTTTACTGCAAACTATCTGAAATTGGCAGTTCATGCACCTAACAGGACTAGTAAAATTCAACCATATTAAGGTTTGCAGTATGAAATTTAAACCCTACTATGAAAGGAACATCAAAATAACTTCCATCCATAATGACATGAGTTCGTATGATTCATTTTCAGACAACTACAAACACACATTGGATGCCAAAATATATATTCATAAACCAAGCCAATTTTCAATAATACAAATATACAGATCTATTCCATAACAACTGAAAAACAAAGTATATGCAATTAAAACACCTAATAAACGTGACACGGGCCATCACATTGAAGATTTTTTGAAAAGTGCAAAAGAAAAACAATTTGTAACTGAAGTAGAAGCAGTATTTTGCTATGTTCGTTGTGCAAGGAACTATAACAAATATACAGACAAGGTAATCCTTAGTTCCCTGATTTTTTGCCTAAAAGTTTTGCTAAGGGATGTATTTGAAGCAAATCCTACTTCCTCCTGGGTGTTTTAGTCATTGGTGTATGGTTTGCTTAACAACACTCCTTGACTTTTGTATATTTACTTCCCCATATAAAAAAAAAACATATCTTCAAGTAGAATTGATGTCATTCTTTGGTCTAGCACAAGTGCTGTTAAGCTTATTAGGACAACTATATGTACCTTTACTCAACATCTTTTGGTTTCGCACAAAGCATAGGGAAGTAAAGTGAGAATCTGGTCTTTAAAACTTAGTGTGTTCGTGAAATCTATACAGTAAGCTTTATAGACATCTAGGAGCACACATAATCATCTAGAATCTCAAAAAAAAAAAGGCAGATGGAATAAAATTCCAGTGCTCATTATCCTTCATTATTGATATAGAGCACTATAATAATATAATGTCAAAATAAAACAAAAAAAAAAAACTTACCCTCTATGATTGTCCAGATTCATTAGACTCAGATCTGCACTTAGCATGGACAATAGGACCCAGTTGAGACCTATCTAATCCTTCAATATATCCATCTGGGGCATTCAAATACACAGCCCCTTTATACATCCATTCCTCTGTCTCATCACTGTAGAAATCCTCAAAGGGCTCCCCACATAACGCACAAACATTCTGATTTTCGTCTGCAGGAACTGCCATCTCTTTTTCTTCCTTCTTCTCTGCAACCGACTCAACAGGAAGAAACCCAGGAATGACATCATTTCCCAGTATTTCTGCACCACTAAGCCATTCTTTTGCACTCACAAACCACTTCCGAGAGGGTTTTTGTTTACGATTCCTTGATATTCGATTCTTAGTTACATGCCAATCCATGTGGCTACTATGGTCTTCTTGGCACTTGAAACGCAAACCACATGTTGTGCATTGTCTCGGAAGTTCACCATACAAGGAATTGATTGCAGACTCATGTCTCACCTTCAGAAGGTCCAGATTAAACTCAACACCCAAAGAATCCTACAAAGTTACACTAAAGAGATGAAAAATGTAATATCATTTTCCAACAAAAAAGAAGTTGCACATCTAATAAGAGAAAAAGACGTTACTAAGAGTTTGAAGTACCTGAGGTTGAGAATTTGAATTCAATGATATTAACCCCTGTGCCATGAGACTGTTGATAAGGCCTGAAAATGCACTAGCAGGAGAACTTGACATTGAGGAACTTATACTTTGAGATATAGGTCCGGCTTGAGACGAGGCAGGAGGTGGTCCACGAGGCAAAGGAGGTAGAAGGCCACCCCTAGCATGTAAAGATGCATCAGATGCACTATATGTTTTAGAAAATGGAAAAGCAGAAGCCTTAGCAACCCCATGACCTAGTGTTGGTAACAACTTCAAGGGCTGGCCAACTGAGTAAGAAGAAGCATTAGCTTGCCCAGGTGGAAGAACATTTAGGTATGTACCCTGAGACTGTAGAGGTATAGGGAAACCCTTTTCCTTACCTTGCTGACTCAGATGGGGTACACCAGGAGGTTGGTAACGCAAAGTAAGCACCCTAAATGGATCTGAGTCCTTACTGTCAGCTAGGTCATATTGCTGCTGGGGCACAGATGAGTGGGATCCTTGAATCAGTGTTGGCCTATTAGGTTCTGGAACATCAAGTGAACTTCTGTTTGGACTTTGATTTTGCGATATAGGAAGCAAAGGCAGGGGCTGTGATATATGACCAGAAGTCAAGACTGTTGGAGCAGGTGAATATGGTCGTTGGACTGAATGCCTATCTATGATAGAATTATCTATTTTAAAGGAATCAGCATGATCATTTGATGATCTGAGCATTGGAAATTCAATATCAGGCAAGGTGTCATTTGGAATAAGAAGTCTCTGACCACTCATCGGTGTCAGCCCTCTTGCAGCAAGAGGAAGCATTTCAGCAACCTTGCTTCGTGACCTAGGGCTCAGGTTCTGCTGTGAAGGTGGTGGTAACATGTAATTCAATTTCCCACCATCTCGAATATGGTTGGACTCCTGATAATGAGGCAACATGTCCATCTGATTTATCGTAGCATCCCGAGATTTCACTAATCCAGGTTGGGACTGCAACAGACACAAACCCAAACCAGTCAACAAAAATAGTGAATAAATAACAAGTGAAAAAACTAAAGGAGCATTGCTATTAATTGATAGCGATAATAATGACAAGAAATTAAATATTGAAGGTTTATCAGTCGGAATTAGTGTCTCATTCTGCATAAGCTATTGTAGATTTCACTAGTCCATGTTGGAACTGCAATAGATACAAACCCAACATAGTCAATTA
The DNA here is from genome assembly GCF_018446385.1 of Zingiber officinale. Taxonomy (NCBI): domain Eukaryota; kingdom Viridiplantae; phylum Streptophyta; class Magnoliopsida; order Zingiberales; family Zingiberaceae; genus Zingiber; species Zingiber officinale. Next base: position 37,720,081 of record NC_056005.1, on the reverse strand, counting down.
AAATACTTAAATTCATTATCAACAATAACTAGTGAAAAAAGTAAAGGAGCATAGCATCTATTGGTAACAATAAAAATGACAAGAAATTTTGATATTTCAAGGTTTATCAGTTGGAATAAGTGTCTCAATCTGCACAAGTTATAGTAGAAATTTAAATAAACTATTCCTGTTTGTTCCTGAATAATATAGTACAGGAAACAAGAGGCAATTAGAAATTGCCCAAGCATCTTCTACCTTAATAGACAGAATACTTGAAGGTTTAGAAATTTTCAAACAGATCAATTCTTAATCACAACCCAAGCAAATAAACCACAAGCTATACCTCAAAAAATGTGAACAGCCTAATTAAAGTGTGTATTCCTATTAAGCAACTGTTCAAAGAGCAATTTGTATTTAATTTTAGAAAAAAGCCATATCCGAATTTTCATCCATGCATCCATATTCTTGGGAACCAGATGCTAAGGATGCCCCCATGCTTTTGCCAACATACATATGCATACTTCTGCCACAAAGATTAAATGGGATGTAGGAGTGGAACCTGCAGACATTTTCAAAGCAAGTTTTTCTGAGACATGTTTGGATTATGACAAACCAATCTGATAAGAGCTATGATAAGTGACTTGGTAGATCTAAGAGCGTGAATTCAAAATGCTTCAACCTAGGTTAACAATGGTAGTAGACCAATGCAGCATATAGATGTCAGCTAACTAACTATTCCCCCACTTATGTTTGGGGGCAAATAATTTTCGCAACACAATTACTAGGGTTAAGAATTAATACAAGATACATGACTTGGAACTAGTTTTTCCAATAATCAATTTTACCAAGTACCAAAGGAAACAGAACAAAAAGAAAAGATCAAGGGCCATACTCCAATGGAAGCAATCCTATCGTCATTATAAGAGGGATCATCAGCATGAGACAGCTGGGCATGGCCAGGCCAACTACGCCTTGAAAAATCTGATTCTAACAGTGCAGGATTAGGTTTTGAAAAGCCCTTTCTGATGCTAAAGTTTCCAGCATTCGGCTCAAATGCTGGTAAGCTATTTCTCCTGCTTCGATCAGATAGAGTTGGACTCATATCCTCCCAAACATACTCCTCTTCATCAGTGTTCTTCCATTTTCTCGTGGCTGCTTCACTTGCTATGTCATTCATATCAAGGTGCCAAACCTTTGAATACTTCTCAAGAGCAGATACTCTTCCTCTAGGATTTCCATATGCATCAATCAAGTCTCTAGGATTCTGTTTAACGTAGCCATTACTTAAGTTGTAAAGCCGGGGATCTTCACTCGATAGTCTTTTCCTATCCATCCAACCACTCGCGTCACTGACTCTTCCTGAAGCATATCCACCAGAACGAGATGAAGAAGCCCTTCCACCAATCACCTTTGAAGCATCAACATGGGATCTCAGAATAGGTGGTGATATGGGTCTTTTCAGACCAATTCTTGGAGGAGATCCAGGAAATGCTATTTTATTCTTCAAATTGGCAATTGATTCCCCTTCTGTATCAAGGTGCTGAAGTGGCAATTCAGGTTGATCAAAATCATATTCACTGTGGCGTGCAATAGGTTTCTGTCCATAAACTTGTATACCAGTAGGAAGTCTTGTTTGTGGTATACCCTGCCAAAAGATTGAATCGTGATGAGTTCCTATCTATAGTAGAAAGGTTTACAAGAACACATGTTCAAGTACATTAAAAGAGCATATGAAAACAATGAGAATTCCAAATCTTAGAACTTTTAAGGACTGCATTCAGATAAGACCACAAGCTCTTTAGGGATGACTATATTGAAAACCACAATAGTCTTTCTTTACACAACAAGAAGTCTTATCTCACTAGGTGGAGTTGTCTATATGAATTTTTCTACGCCTCTATCCTCTACTTATATAATCATTTATATTTAAATAAATTTTATCTTGTTTTTTTGTTACTAAATCTTTTTTGGTCTTCCTCTTTTTGATGTGCACATGTCATTATTTCACATCGCCTAACTGGAGTATCTACTCCCTGCCTCACAACTTCCCCTGCCCTTTCTTTCTTTGCTCTTGCCCAGATGGGAATGCATTTGCTTTGGGACCCTGCTCTTCTGTCATCTTCCTTCCAGATATCCTTTGGACATCAACTTAAACAGCCTTCCTATACGCCTTCCTATCTAAAGAACTACAGAACCTTCCTATACTTATCTAGAAATGCATGTCCAGATTATCATTTCCCAAGACTAAGAGATTACTATTTGTTGTAGTTATTATATGGCTTCTGAAAGTTCACCTAGGCTCAGTAAAATCAATCGAGAAGGGAGATAAAACATATGTTAAATAAAGATAATTGTTGAACTCTAATCTTCAATTTCACCAAAAAGTTAATCCATATTAAAATAGTAATATAACAAAGTTTCCCCTTTAATAGGCTAGAACAAATAATGACAATGTAGGAGGTGAACCACACATGAAATTTATGAGTTTCCCCAGACCATCCATCAGAATTTTCTGAAACACGTCCTTCCAAGTGTTCAACTTGAAGATCAGACACCTGTGTACGGTTACTTGTGTCCACTGCATGTATCTGTATTGTGACAAAAATCAGCTGAAGGAAATAATGGACAAAAAAAAATTACAAATAATATCAACACCAAAAAACTGAGGGATAAAAAAACAATCTAATTTCTTTAGTGATAATATAACTTCTAGATCAAGTGACCAAAAGGGGATGATTTACCAATTATCTAACATTTTCCGATGATTTCAAAGAGATACATTTATAGGATAGTTCAATGATACATGTCTAGTGCATCCTTATGAAGTATTATGGTGAACGATGGTCAGCACCTCATTTTTAGGCTGTTTTGCCTATAGGGTTTCTGTTATTGCTTCCTTAAAATAATAAAAAAAAGATAGCCCGGTGCACGTGCTTCCGCCAATGCAGTGTGAAGGGCCTATTGTACGCAATCTTACCCTACTTTGCAAAAGATTGTTTCCGAGACTTGAATCCGTGACCTCCAAGTTTATGTTATTGCTTCCTTATCCCAATATAATTTGTAAAAATTTATATTAGTTGCTTCCAACAGATCTTCAAACTCAGTTATCTTGGATGTGATTTATATGAAGTTGCATCTAAGTATTAGACAAGTAATTTCATAAGGATTATTCTCCAAAATGAATTCCTTACATTCTGTAGTTTCCTAAAGAAGTGCTGAAAGTAATTTCACAAGGATTGTTGTCCAAAACAAATTTCTCATATTATGCAGTTTCCTAAAAAAGTGTTGAACGCACCTTCAAATGCTGAAATGTTGTGAGCATTTCAATGCTAGTTCCGAGTGATTAGGGCATTGTGGCTTGAATGATACCAATGTAAGAATAAGAAACGAGTTATTCCTTTTGAATCATTCCACACAAAGTTGACTATTAAACAGGAAATAATTTATGGAGTAAAATATACCGGTGTAATAAAAATCATGCAATTGGAAAAGGTACAAGGGTGATAAAAATTGTGGGGTTTATTATTAGAATCACACAATTTGATTTGAATCAGACACTAAACCATTCAAAACAAATGGATGAATCAAAGTGGGTTAAAAACGGTTTAATTTGATATGAACTTGGCAGATTTACAAGTCACATACAGTGTAAAAACATGGACATAAACTCGTCTATAATTGAAAAAATCACTCCCATAGTTTTCTAGGGTTAAAAGATTCACTTTGTTGCTTTCTATTATTCAACGCTGTGCTTCATAACTCTTCATCTCTTCAAGCACCAATCTTCCATCTTGGAACATCTTTGGCTCTTCAAGAAAGTTCAGCATCCGGCATAACCTCAGACCTCATCCTCAACCTCAGCAACCTAAGCCAAAGAGCAAGCATGTTCTCTGTGAGCATAAGGATGCCAACGGGTACACAATTCCAAGGGTACCCTATCCATTCAAGTTGGCTTCAAGTACCCAGTTACGCCACTTGAAATTTTGATTTGGGTCAAGTTCAGGTTTACTTGAAATTGTAGCTATGGGTGGGTGTTCACATATTTTACCCATTTAAGTCCAGTACCCACAGGTCCAAATAACTGCTTATCGTATGTAAGTAAACCAATTTGGGTAGCGGAAATTTACTCGGTTACGGATAGGGTACTACACAAAAATGCAGTCACTAAACCCACTGTCATCACCTGGTTGTGCATGTCCTCTATAAAGACTAAAGAAAATTTAATCCATGACCTACTGACCTTCCTTAGTTGAGCACGTAATCAAGGCATTAACATGGTGGCACATGGGAAAAGCTTCCAATTTCATAGGTGAGTGCTTCCAAATTACTATATTGTCTTTGGTATGGTTTATTGAGTTTTAATAAACCGTGATTGTCAAGGTTGTTGAGATCAAAACGGCAAAACCCAATGTAGGAATGGTAAGCAAACATAGAATTTGTGGGTCCACAATATCCTAGCCAAATCCAGATCCTAGTTGGAAACTAGACCATTTAGGCCAATCTAGTTTGTAAGACCATAAGATCCTTAAATCCAGATCACAATATTGACTATCATAATGTGATACATATATGTCTTTATGTTACTTTTTTCATATATTTCAGAAGATAACTACAAGTTTGAGTGATATTAGACTAGCAATGTCTTTAGTTTTTTACACTTTACACTTTGATACTCGTAACCATGTGCTTTTGTATGAATAAGATATTCATATGCATCATTAATACAGCAGAATATTTTTATTTATTTATATTTTTACATGAAATTTATGATTCACAACAATACAACTCAGGATTGCAAAATCACCAAAATGATCAACGATATGGATGTCAATTAGACAACATTGACATGCACCTAGACAAGAACATTTAGATAAGATGCATGGAACATAACAAAGAAAGTAAAAGGACGTCATCTGGATGCTAAAAAAAGTTGTGTACTTAAACATAGAAACAAATTGAGTCAGCAAATGTTACAGACAAGGACATGGATAGAAATGTAACTAAGTAATTAATCTTACAGCAGATTGTTGTTGTCGCGCTTCCAAGTACTTTGGATTTACATGAATACCATGAGAAGGGCGAGGTGATGGGGATTTCATTGGCTTGTTGCTTATCATTGGTCTTTGATTGTCAGATGGAGAAAACTGGAGCTCATCCTCTATTTTCTGAAGTACAGAAGATGGGAAGACTTGTGACCAGGTCCCAAAAAGGTGGCGCATAGACAGATGCTGCGAAGAATCAACTCGCTTGTATGCAACACAATACACCTTCAATAAAGATATAATATCCACGTTAAATTAAAAAAAAACATTTCTATTTCATGTTCATCACTTAATGTAAGCAAGCAATAGCTAAGTTTCACAGTATAGTTTACAAGAAAATACATATGAAAGAGGGTCTTCGCACAGAATCAGTGGGCAAGAAAACTGGAACAAACACACAGATGTTACATCTTATGTGCGACAATTCATTTATCACCAAATCATAATTTTCATTTCAATTTATCACAATCTTAAATAAAAATGGTGATCACGGAGCAAGAATGTCAAGTCACCATGATGCTCACCTTAGGAAGCTGTGTAGCAAAAATTTTCACATAATCACGTCCTATGTTCTTCACAATGCTATCAATAAGGTATAAGGAAGGTAATTTTTGCTCCGTTGGGACCTGCACGTAATGAACAAGTATAAATTCCTTTGTGTTTAAAGAGCACAGTGGTAGACTTAAGTGAAACAGATAAACCATGTTCGATATGCCATGAAATATGAATAAATGGCCAAGAATTTCTGGATATCAAACATTCACTGATATTTTTAATAGTTGAGACAAGGTTACATTTCCCTTCATATTATAACCAAAAAAATCAAGAAAGGACCATGCCAAATGAACTATCAATGCATTCCATAATTACTTAGGCCTCAGTAGGAGTTCTAAACTCAAAAAAAAAAAAAACAAATACAAAGTAGAACAGAAACCACACCACAAGAACACGAGTGCATATAGCTTCCGCTATCTCCTTGGCAAAATGAATTTTCTGCCCCGCAATCATTGTCAGTTCCGTGATGATGGGCTTCGAGTTGAAGGTAAGCTCTGAGAGAACGTCCTCGTAGCATCGCACCACGTCATCTGCTGAAGGAGGCGGGGGCGGGTCCTCTCCAGTAGCTTCCATCAGCTCTTCCTGCCTCTCCCGGAGCAAGGCATGGAACCGCTCCATGATCAGGGGCGCCGACGCAGCAGGCCGAGGAGGGCGGTCCCCCGCGGCTCTAAGATCGCGTGCGTAGTCCTCCATGCCTAATGCTGGAGGCCCTCCCGCTAACGCCTCTCTTCGCTCGAAGGTGGAATTTCAAGGGCAACGGTTAGGGTTTGGATTAGGATGAGCCATGGGGAAAGGAAAACGAAAAGAAAATGGAACTCGAGAAGCGAACGGATTCATCCTCCGGTACGATCCTCCGGTTAGGGTTTGGATCGGGATAAACCATTCCAGGGAGACGTACCTGATGAGTTAAATTGGGCCTTCTTGAATTCTTTCGCCAACGCCTCTTTCTTACTTACTCTCTTACCCAACTCCAACTATTGGCTAATTGATGTAGGACCACTATGAACCGGATTTACTGATCGGTATTAACATATCGTTGCTACAAAGGGATTAATTAACATATTGTTGAAATTTGATTTTACAACTCTACAAGAGGAGTAAAATCGGATTTTTTTTTTCCCACTTCGGGTATATATGGTTAATAATTTAGAGCCTATTTTAGGAAAAAAAAAGAAAAAAAATAGTTAGGCAATCTATTTAACTACGGCAATTTCCCAAACGGCACACATAACTTTTGTTTATTACCCAAAATGCATGCATATTCATTTTTTATTGACCAAATCGAATTTCTTCCTCATTCTCTTTTTCTATAATAACCCTCTTCATTGTTGAGGAAAAAATATTCTGAGCCACTTTATTTGTTTCCTAAAAAATATCTAGTCTTCATCGAAGAGTTCACTTTCGAGGGGGTCAATGGGTTCCTATCCCACGTGTCAATCTCTGTCTCAGAGGCTGTGATCATCATGCAAAGTAGAGCCGTCGTCCCGAGGCTGCAACCCTAACCAAGAAACTCCGTAGTACTATAAAGGTCGCATGAATTGTTGATACCATCTTTTTTTATCATCATAGTTCCCTTTATTATCAAAATGGGCCATGAATAGCAACTAAATGAGTAGGAGATGTAGCAATTGACTCTCCTCAGCGTCCCCACCACCCCAACACCCCTTTACACCATCACCGTGTCATCCAAGTGAGAAAAAAAATGAGATGATTACGATCTAATCCTATGCTTAAATAGATGGTAGTAGTAATTCCTGTTTAAACTAGTTGCATTAAATTTGATAAGTTAAAAATAATTAAATTTTAGATTTCATAAGTGATCCGGTGGTAAGACGGGGCCCGTACGATAGGAAGTCAAAGTGGTCAACACCCAGGGTAGGTGGTCGATCGGGCGAGATATCTTCCCGAGCGGTAGGAAGAATAGCCGACCCGGCATCTCGACAGCTCGGCCTGGCGCCGAATTTCCGACGCTCATAAGGCAAAGCGAGAAGAGGCGAAGGCCGAGCAGACATCCCGCTCGACTAACCAGGAACGTAGCATCGACCCGGCAGCTAAAGCTCCCTCGCTCGATAGGGCGGAGTCGGACATCAAATCAGCGGCCGAACGAACATCCGAATCGATCTGACCTACCGAGAGGTCGTTAGCCGAGCGGTCCCTTCTCCCGGTCAGGGAAAGGTGCTAGCCGAGCGGTTCCTACGCTTGACCTGATAAAGGACAAAGGGAGCAGTTGGCGATATCTTCCTACGAACCAGTGCCGCCGACAAAAGGCATGGCCGGCAGAATGGTCATAAGAGAATCGTACAGGGGAAACTTCCACTGTTATGTCAGAGATATGCTCGTGCTATTAAAGCATGGCGTCCTGCACGATTTTCTAGCACATCCATTCCAGTTATGCTTTGAGGAGCGTGCACGTCTCGGGGAGCGTGCACGCACCTCTGGGGAGCCCTATATAAAGATCCCCAAACTTCGACGGAAGTATGCTCACTTATTCACTGTAGCTACAGTTCTCATTTGTTCTTCGCTCTACTTTTTCTGCCGGAGATTTGACTTGAGCGTCAGAGGGTCATCGCTGGGGAACCCCTCCCCGGCTCGGCACTGTGTTTGCAGGTTCACGACGGCAAATGATCTACGTCTTTGGAGTCTTCAACTAGTCAACAGGAGCGTCACATCCCCAGCGTCCATCGACTCAGCACTCGAACAGGATATAGCAGCACATTATATATCGATTCGGAATTCCGTGTTGGCTCGCCTTCGACAATAGGAGACAGTTCGTCGGACAACGTCTCAGAGAATGGTGCGAAGGCTACGGGATTCAACAGACCTTCACTTCTGTGGCGTATCCCCAAAGTAACGGACAAGCTGAAGTCGCCAATCAGGAGATTCTGCAAATTCTTCGAGTTCAGCTCGACCACGTCGGGGGTAGTTGGGCCGACAAGCTTCCAGGCGTGCTATGGGTAATCTGCACGACCCCAAAGGAGGGGGCGGGAGTGACACCTTTTCACTTGGTTTATGGAGGTGAAGCGGTCGTCCTTCTTGAAGTTGGAATTGAGTCCGATCGTCTACAGCAGTATAACGAAGAGAACGCCGAGCGGAGACTCCTGGAGCTGGACTTGGTGGATGAAGCACGTGCCAAAGCAGTCGTTCGGCTGACGACCTACCAACAAAGGATGCGCCAGAACTACAACAGGTAGGTAATACCTAGATCTTTTCAGGTCGGGGACTTCATATGGAAGAAGGTGAAGCCAGTCGGGAATGTCACCAAGCTGTAGGCTCCTTGGGCCGGACCCTTCAAGGTCGTGGGAAAGCTCCGGTCGGATGCTTATTACCTAGAAAACAAGGACGGGCGGAGGCTAGAGCGTCCATGGAGTGCAAACCACCTTCAACTGTACCGAGCTGGGTGAAAGGTGCACTGATGTAACTAATACCATGTAATCTTTATTCTCTGCGTCCTTCGGTTGCAGGATTAAAAGCTAAAGCAAAGGTTTATAAAGTTATCGCCGAGCGACTACTATCATTGGAGCGACGACTATAAAAACCCTAAAGTCGAAGCAACGACTATAAAAACCCCACCTTTAAGACCGTCGAGCGGCGACGTTAAACCCTAGAGTCGGAGCGGTGATAATAAAAACCCCTCCTCGAAGACTGTCGAGCGGCAATGTTAAACTCTAGAGTCGGAGCGGCGACTATAAGAACCCCGCCTTACAGACCGTCGAGCGACAACGTTAAACCCCGACCTTAGAAAATCGTCTAGCGTAAACGTTAAAATTGAAGTTGAGCGGCAACTATAAATCCCAGAGGGATAATCCTAAACGAATATTTTAATAATAGCATGGGCGTCACAGCCGAGTGGGACTACGCATCCAAATACTTAGCAAGCAAACAACATATGAAGAGGGCGCAAAATGCTTTCATTAATAAACGCTGCCGAGCGGCAGGATTACAGTCAAGACTTACAAAAAAAAACTCTACTGACCCCTTGCTCACTCAATATGTTCAAAGACCTCGTCGAGGATGGATTCAAGGAGTTGGACGCGGTTCACATCTTTATCAGATAGGGCCTCGGAGACATGACCGTTCGTCTTCAGCTGGCTGAGCGTCGCCTCGATCGCCAGCTCAAACGATCGGACGATCCAATCAGCCGCCTTCCCCATGAATTCGTCCGAGCGGAGATATTGTTGCTTCAGGACCGCGAAGTGACTCAGCTCGACCTCCCGATAGGTCTTCAGAGCAGCACGTGAAGCCTCCAGTTCCTCTTTAAGGCGCTTCACTTGGTCGAACGACTCTCCCGCTCGGCCGATAAGGAGTCCTTTGCTTTCTTCAAATCTTCGGTCAACTGTTGGGCTTCTTTGTTCTTTTCTTCCAGATCGGCGATGGCGCGTGTTTCCTTATAGTGGCCAGATCGAGTTTCTGGTCGTAAGTCTTCAATTAAGCCTTAATCTGACTCAGCCTACTGGCATGCTTGGGCGATTTCTGCTGCTCCTCCGTCAGAAGTTGTTGGGCCCTCTCCAGCTCGGCCTTCAGCCAAGCGGACGGCGGTCCCCGGGAGGAAGAGCCTTCTCCAGAAATTTTGAGCTTCTTCAGCTCATCTTTCACCTGTGCCAACCGCTGGCACATGGCGATGCTCTCCACCCAGTGTTGCAAACAAATATTAGTGACGATCGGAGATAATTTATGAAGTGATAGCTGAGAGAACTAACCCTGGTGGACATCTCCAGATGAGTGTCGCCCAGCGCACCCGGGGACTTCATGGCCGCTCGCGCCCTCGCCTCCTCCCAGACGCGGTCAAGCCGACCCCGGATGTAGACTTGATGTTGGGGAGAGCTGGGCTGGTCGCCCGGTGCGTGAAGATCCTCGGTCGGTAGACGAAGGGTGGCGGTGATGAATCGTCTCCCGCACAGTGTCGATTGGGCAGAGGCAGACGGACCGGAGGATTGGGCAGGATGGACTGGAAGAATGGCTGAGCGGGTTATCTTCCGCCCGACCGTAAGAAGGGAGGTGAGTGGCTGAACGGAGAGCAGCTCTTGTAGCTCAGCCACGGACGACGTCCAATCGGAGGAAGTAGCCTCTATTATTACGGGGGTTGGGGACGGGGCGCCTCCCTCCGCAGAAGCTTGAATGGCTGAAGTAGCAGATCGGGACGACGCCTCCGTTCGGTGCCTCTTACGGGAGAGCGGTACCTCGTCACTCAAGGACCTTGATCCCTCAGCAGGAATGATAGGTGGCACGCCGCGAACTGAGCCTGGTTCGGTTGCCGCTCCCACGCTGGGCGTCCGTTCGGCGGTCCCATCGCCCGCAGTTGTATTTTCTCTAGCTGTTGTGTTTTCCCCAGTCATACCCTCTTGCGAGCCGACCAGGGTCAAACCGAGCCGCTCCATCTCCTTGGCAGCAGCTGCCTCTAATCATAAAGAGTCTCTCCCACAACTTGTTGAATACCACAGATGTTCTTCCTTATAGTTGTGGTTCTAGAAGCTGGGAAGTATTTCTCTAAAAATGCCCTCTTCATGTCAATCCAACTCGTAATGAATCCCGCTGGAAGATAGTACAACCATTCCTTTGCTGATCCTGACAATGAAAATGGGAAGGCTCTCAACTTGATATCCTCCTCTGAAATGCCTTGAGGTTTCATAGTAGAGCAAACCACATGGAACTCATGCAAATGTCTGTTAGGATCTTCCCCTGATAAGCCTTGAAACTTAGGAAGCAAATGAATTAAACCCGATCTGAGCTCGAAATCCACTGACAAGTCTGGATAAGTAATGCAAGAATACTTGTAAGCCGTATCAGGAGCAGCAAGTTCCTTCATAGTTCTGTTGTTTTCTGCCATCGAAGTATCCAAAACTTGAAAATTACTTTCAAAAATTTCTGGTGTTCTTTCTTGAATTCTCAAAGCTCTAAAAGTCCTCTCTATCTCTGGATCGAGCTCAAGCAATTTATCGCGTGAAGACCTGGTCATAAACCACAATCAACAAGTAGAAACAAATAGATAGGCAATAAAATCAAGACAATGAAAATGAAGAAGAGATAACACTCTGCACAATCTAAAATCAAACAAACAATACTAGTTTTTCGGTCCCCGGCAACGACGCCAAAATTTGATAAACCTAAAATACTCTACGTGTCACGAATGGTCTTATCATATTAATACAAATTTGAAAACCCTCAACTACTCAAAGATATGACATAGCATAGGGCCCAAGTCGATTTTCTCAAGGAAACTAGTAGGTGAGTGCTTGATTTAGATCCAAATCTCTTCTTGGGTTCTTTTTGGGTTTTCTTCTTAAAAGTGGAATTGTGGTGTTTTGAACTAAATCCTAGATTAAAATCAAAATGCAAGATTGAAATCAGCAAAATTAAAGTAATGCAGAGGAATAACAAGATTGAAAACAGAAAATCTGATGTAACAGAAATGCTCAAAACGAAATTTGAATTTCCAGAAAATTTCAGAAACGAACAGCAAGATTGAAAACAGAACAAATACTAAGTATGACACTTTTCATAAACGAAAATTTCCTAAATCAGATAAAGAACAAAATTGCAGAATTGAAATCTAATGTTGTAGGACAAGATTCGCAAAATCCAGATTGCAAGAACAAGACAATTAAAGAAACTAATGTTGCAGAATCAAAATTCCAGAAAATAGAAATGCAAAAACAAGATATTTAGTAACAGAAATTGCTTGAACAAAAGTGCAGAAATAAAGAAATTGCTGAAACTATTAAGAAATAGCAAGGAATTAAACTATCCACTCTCAAACAAAATCAAGTTCTCAACGCCACCCTTCTTGTTGTCACACAAGAAGTCGGAAGTGAAACCCTCAGCTCCAGAGATCATTGAAGAAGAGATGAACGAGTGCTGAACTGAGATCCAAATTGATTTCTGCAACCACAATTAGAGAAACCCTCTCCTATGCTGATTGCACAAACAGATTTGAATCTGGGAATGCAAGGACTGCTGGATCTGCAAATCTGAATCAAACGAGACAAGGATGAAGGAAGGATCAATGTTGGGCATCACCAGAGAACCCCTCCAATGATCGCCGATGAAGAATGGAAGCTGAATTTGCTCTTTTTGTCGTTTCCCAGCAGCAAGAGCGATGGAAGTTCAGATTCAACAAAACTCGCCGTAGAAACCCCTTTGGGAGAGATTCCAGCTAACCGAAGATTCCCTAGCAGTTGTCTTATCCTTCAACACTAACCTTAGCTCTTGAGAAGTCGATCGGAATGAAGAACGGGGGTTGCGATGCGAAGAAAACACGATGCAGAAATTTTTGGCACGATGAACAGTAGGCGCAGCCACTGTTCATCCGCGAGTTTCCTGGACTTTATACCTTGGTCCAATTGAACCGGAATTAGGGTAAATCTTGATCTGGTTTAGGGAGAATTTAGGGATTTGGTGTGAGGGTTGAACTTAGGTCAAGAGCAATGGGTTGGCTTAATGAATTTGGTTGGAGTCAAATAAAATGTGAACCTTCTCCACTTGGTTGAACCCCTCCTCTTGAGTTGATTAGGCTTCACTTGAATCATGTATCAATTCCTATATCCTACAAAACTCAATTCAAATGGTGAGGAATATATCATGATTTAAGAAATGAAATGAAACTTAGCTCCAAATAATTCTCAATTTACAAACAATCTAAATTGTGTCAAGTAGCAAATAAAATTAGCTAAAAAAATCCCCATATCAACCAAGAAAATGAACCTAAATAAATGAGTTATCAAATCCCCCACACTTCTTCTTGTGCGTCTCGCACAAGTTAACCAAACTAAGGAAATAACTAATGTTGTATCCCCTAACAATTCTCGTTCATGTTAGAAAATTATTAAAGCAAGCTACCTAGGATATTAAGTTTCAACAACTCAAGCTATCATGAACTCCATTCTTACCTTGGTCAATCACATAATAATTTCATCCATCAGGAATAAAATGATAATGATAACACATCTAGTCCTCACAAGGTAATTTTTTAGTGGCTCTCATCCTAACCTCAATTCTTAGCAAAGGTAGAGATCACTCATGCTACTCATGGCAAAAGCACTACCATATGCTTGCTTCTCATCTAATTTTCACCACCATCATAGATATCAAGATGCACAATTATGAAGGTTTATAACAATTGTAAAGGGAAGCAAAATCAAATGTAAATGAAAGAGTTAGTGTTGGAAAAGCAATAAAGAAGACAAAGTTTCAAGTATAAGTGGAAGACATGGTAATAGGAAGCTATGTGATGATGACTTTTGACCCGGGCAACAATCTTATGGCACAAAATTCATCTCCCCAGTTAACAGATATTCAGCTTCAATAAGTGTTCAAATTGGTCTGAGTCATGGGTATAATTTTCACTTGAGCTCCCTTGCCTCATACAACAACTGATTCTTATATTTCTGCATTTCAGGATTCAGATGCAACTTAATAGTGCAAGACTAAATCAGAAATCCACCTTGTTTAACTAGAAATTCGAATTGGCATATTGCTTCAAAAGTTAGGCAGCTAATGGAATGAATTACAGCCAAATACTCATCAAAATTTGCCCAAACAGAATTTTAATATAGGCCTGCAATTTAAATTTTGAATCTGTAGTTAAGTTTCCAAATTCTGATACAAGGTCATTTCCACAAAATTTTCCAGCCAATTGAGCATTAGAAGATAGTTCATTTGATATTGAATCATGAGGACCATGGATTTCATTCATTTCAAATTAGAAATAGCAAGTAAACTCAGCCCAAATCTGTATTTTGAAAATCAGAATCCAATTCATGAATTGATGAGTTTCAGCTCCTCTTCTATCATTTTTACATCCTCCATTTCTGAAACTTTTTTTTTTCACAGCAAGACCTAACTATATTCAGCTTGAATTATACCTTCATTAACTACAAATTCAGAAATCTAACCCAACTGCAGAATGGGCAGATTCAATTTCTTGTTTTCAGCTTGTCACTATTTTGTATCAAATTCTTAGCCAAGAATTCAGTTAAACTATGGAAATGCAAGCTCTTCATTTATCAACACTTAAAAAGCAGCTAACTTCCAATTTTTCCAGTGAACAAATGGCTTTTAGCTCCAGTTAGCACAGCAAAGTGCAGATCTGAATTTCCTATACAGCATCCTGACTTTGTGTCAACTATGCATCATTTAGCCACCAAAAAATCTCAATTCCTTTTCATCTCGCTTCTTAAGATCCCTATCGATGCATACTTCAAATATTTCCAGATTTAAACAATTCTAACTTGTCATAGCTCATTTTCCAAAATGGCACAGAGATTCCTCATTAGCAGAAATTCTGATTCTTTTTTTTTTCTGATCTTATTTGAATTTCCGAGCAAACATTGAAAAACACTCTAAAAACATCCCTGCACAGCCCTTTGCAGATTTCTGCATTTTGCAGATTTCTGCAAACTCAATAACTCCTTTGCCTTCCAGCAATTCTTGATGAAAGATGTCATTAGCAATTCAATGGTGTTCCAAATTTAGTGATCTTCATTAGCTTTCCATTCTTGCACAACACAAATATTCAAATTTGAGCATGTTTTTGTAGATTTGAGCATCATTCTGTTGTGCACAAATTCCAGCTACCAAAACTTCAATTTCATTTAGCACTGCAAATCAGAATTACTGAAAGTATTAAGGTTTGAATCATAAAGAGTTGGCCTCAAGGAAGGAATTCATTTGACATTAAATTTAATTGAACTTGAATCCAAGTGTTGTAATTTTGAAACAGCATAAAGGCTTGGCACAATTCATCCTTCCATTTCTGATTTCTGGATTTTTTTTCTGCACTTCCTGCCAAAGTTCCAATCTGATTTCCTTAAATACCATTTCTTTCTGATTTTTTCTGATTCCAACTTCAAACTCAATACCATACTTTTGATTTCAATTTCCAAACAGATTGTCGCAGATTTCTATTTTTTTCTGCATTGTACAGCCATTCCTGCAAATTGCTGCAAATTCCAGATTCAATAATGTTTCCGAAACTCAGTAATCTTCATTAGCCTGTCATTTGTACAATTTCCAAAATCATTTCCGAATTGCAACCTGCATTTCACATTTAATGTCCATTGCCCTAAATCTTTTCTTAAGTTCATCTTGTAACACATTGAATTTCCGAAGAATAAGCCAAAGCTCAAAACACTAAGCATTTAACACTTCCCTCACACTTATTCTTTTGTCCGTCTCGGCCAAAATAAAATCATCACATAACATCCCAAGTTACCACATCCAAAGAAATAAAACATTAGGATAGATAAAAGATATGATGATTCATGCAAAGAAAAGCAGCAAAGACAATTTGTGGGAAATGTGAAAATTGAATAACCTTCATAAAGATGACTCAATCTCTAGTCAGTGGCTTTTAAAAGACTTAAGCAAGTTCTAGAGTGAACAAAACCACAAGTGCATCACAAAGTTAGGCTCAAACCTCACTAGGTAAGCAAAGGTTATCATTTCACTTCATCAATCTAGAATCCATCACTAAGTATTAACCTCATGTAATCCTAGAATCCATTCAAGCAACAAAGTCCCAAAACTTAACACTCAAATTTAACTTGCTTTTAAAATCTCTAACATGATGTCAAGAAGTGTAAAGGGGGTATAATTTATTCCTAAACCTAAAACTTCTTTGCGGAAATGAAATGAAAATGACCAAGCAATGATATCTACAATGAAGGATTTATTCTTAAAAACTGAAATCAACATCATCAGAAGCATAAAACCAAGGAGTTATTCCAGCAACAAGGTAAAGGAAATGATATCTACAAATGGCAAGTAAAAGGTAAAATGGAACACACTCCCCTTCAAGTTGGGTAAATGGCGTCAATATGGTTCAATCTTTCCACCTCTAGCACATTCACTCCCTCATGAAATTTCTTGAGTCGGTGACCATTCACTTTGAACGTTTGACCAGTAACAACTTCCTGTATCTCAATCACGCCATAGGGAAAAATATTAGTAACACAAAAAGGTCCCTCCCATCTGGATCTCAACTTACCCTTAATCAATTTCAGGCGTGACTTGTACAAAAACACTTTATCACCAATTTTGAATTCTTTTACCACAATGTGCTTGTCATGAAAGTTCTTAGTCTTTTCCTTGTAAATCCATGAATTCTCATAGGCTTCCAGTCTAATCTCCTCAAGTTCTTGAAGTTGCAATTTCCTTTCCTCTCCAGTAGTGCTAGTATCAAAGTTACATGCTTTCACTGCCCAATATGCCCTATGCTCAATCTCCATTGGTAGATGACAAGCTTTTCCAT
Source organism: Zingiber officinale (assembly GCF_018446385.1). NCBI lineage: Eukaryota > Viridiplantae > Streptophyta > Magnoliopsida > Zingiberales > Zingiberaceae > Zingiber > Zingiber officinale. Next base: position 37,703,260 of record NC_056005.1, on the reverse strand, counting down.
ACACAATTCTGAATGGAGACATTCCTATAGGGGTCTTGAAAGCAGTTCTATAAGCCCATAATGCATCATCAAGCCTTTTGCTCCAGTCCTTCCTATCTGGTCCCACGGTCTTTTCAAGAATTAATTTAACTTCCCTATTAGACATTTCAGCTTGCCCATTTGTCTGAGGATGGTAGGGAGTAGAAATCTTGTGCACAACCCCATATTTGCTCAGCAAAGCTTTCATATGTCTGTTACAAAAGTGAGACCCTTGATCGCTGATGATCGCCCTGGGTACTCCAAACCTACAAAAGATGTGTGACCTGACAAAACTAACAACCACTGAAGAATCATCAGTCCTGGTGGGAATTGCCTCCACCCATTTAGAAACATAATCAACTGCCAATAAAATGTATAAAAATCCATAAGAGACAGGAAATGGACCCATAAAATCAATTCCCTAAACATCAAAGATTTCACAAAACAACATAGTTTGTTGGGGCATTTCATTCCTAGGGCCTATGTTTCCAGTTCGCTGACACCTATTACATGATTTATAAAAAACATATGCATCGCGAAACAGAGTGGGCCAATATAATCCACACTCTAACACTTTCCTAGCAGTTCTTTGGGGTCCAAAATGCCCACCACATGCTAATGAATGGCAAAAAATAAGTACAGAATGAAACTCATAATCAGGAATGCACCTCCTAATGATCTGATCACTACAAAACCTCCACAAGTAAGGATCATCCCACACATAGAATTTCGAATCACTTTTTAATTTATCTTTTTGAGCTTTTGAAAATTGTGTGGGATAAACACGTGCTACTAGAAAATTAACCAGATCCGCATACCATGGAGTCTCTCTATGTAGCTGTAGGAGGTGCTCATCTGGAAACTCATCAGCAATATCCGTGTGGTCAATTTCTCCCTCGATCCTGCTCAGGTGATCTGCCACTAGGTTCTCCCTTCCACTCCTATCGCGTATCTCCACGTCAAATTCTTGGAGCAGAAGCATCCATCTGATCAACCTAGGTTTCGCATCGGGCTTCTTGAGGAGGTATTTCAGAGCTGCATGATCAGAAAATACAATCACATGAGAAGACAATAAATATGATCTAAATTTATCCAAAGCAAATACAATAGAAAGAAGCTCTTTTTCTGTTGTGATATAGTTTGCTTGTGCAGCATCCAAAGTCTTTGAAGCATAACAAATAACGTGTGGTGCTCCATCCACTCTCTGTGCAAGTACAGCTCCCACCGCATAATTTGAAGCATCGCACATCAACTCAAAAGGAAGGCTCCAATCTGGTGGGCTAATGATGGGTGCTGTAACAAGGGCTTCTTTCAGCTCCTCAAAAGCCTCTTTGCACTTCTGATCAAAATGAAAAGTCACATCCTTTTGCAGTAGTTGAGTCAAGGGAAGAGCAATTTTATTGAAATCACGTATGAATCTCCTATAGAAACCTGCATGACCAAGAAAAGCTCGAACCTCCCGCACGCATGCGGGGTGAGATAAAGAAGATATAACATTAATCTTAGCAGGATCTACTTTAATACCTTCCCTAGAAATGACATGTCCCAAAACAATGCCGTGCTCAACCATGAAATGACATTTTTCAAAATTTAAAACCAGATCTGTCTCAATGCAACGATTCAAAACTCGAGATAAATTTTCCAAACATGCATCGAAAGATGAACCGTAAACCGAAAAGTCATCCATAAAAACCTCCATGCAATGCTCTAATAACTCACCAAAAATGCTTACCATACATCGCTGGAAGGTCCCTGGTGCGTTGCAAAGTCTGAAAGGCATACGTCTATACGCGAATGTACCAAAGGGGCAAGTGAAGGTGGTCTTCTCTTGATCCTCAGGAGCGATGCAAATCTGAAAATATCCTGTATATCCATCAAGGAAACAATAGTGGGACTTCCCTGCCAATCTCTCCAACATCTGATCAATAAAAGGCAACGGGTAGTGGTCCTTTCTGCTAGCCTGATTCAGTTTCCTATAGTCTACACAAACTCTCCATGAATTCTGAATTCTGGTAGGCACCAACTCATTGTCCTCATTAGCTACCACTGTAATGCCTGACTTCTTGGGAACCACATGAATTGGACTTACCCATTTGCTGTCAGAAATCGGGTAAATAATACCAGCCTGTAAAAGTCGAGTCACCTCTTTCTTTACAACGTCGAGTATCAATGGGTTAAGTCTTCTCTGTGGTTGCCTCACTGGTTTCACATCCTCCTCTAAATAAATTCGATGCATACAAATCGAAGGACTAATACCAGGAATATCAGCCAGTGTCCACCCAATAGCTTTCCTATGCTGTCTCAAAATTCCCAATAATCTCTGTTCTTGCTCTGGATCTAAATTCTGAGCTATAATAACGGGTAGCTGCTGTCCTTCTCCCAAAAATGCATACTTAAGGTGTTTAGGAAGGGGCATCAACTCTGACTGCTGTGCATCAATAACTGACTGTAGTGATTCTTGGGGTATTGCTCCCTCTGTGCAATCCCCTACACTTACATATTCACCTTTTCCTGATTCAGATGACATTTCAATCAGAATATGTGATTCTTGGGGTATTGCTTCCTCTGTGCAATCCCCTACACTTAAATATTCGCCTTCCAATGAACTTGGACTACCAACGAGCTCCACATCAACTGCTCCCACATTACCTTCACCTTCAGTAGAAACCTTAGAATCATATAGGCACTCCTCACCCTCAGAAATATCCAGCCGAGACTCAAGGCCAAAAGAAAAATCCATGCTAATCAACTCATCTGCTATGTCAATGCAAAGAATAGAGTGGTCCTCTGACGGGTGCTTCATAGCATCAAATAAACTAAACTGAACCACTGTATCTGCAAACTCCATGGATAGTGTTCCAGCGTGCACATCAATCTTCGTTCTTGCAGTCTTCAGAAATGGCCTACCAAGAATGAGTGGAGATCTATTCACAAGTAAATCTCCCTCCATATCCAGAATGTAGAAATCTGCAGGAAAAATAAGCTCTCTCACCTTCACCAACACATCTTCAATCACTCCGGCTGGATGAGCTTGGCTACGGTCAGCTAGCTGAATAACAACTCCGGTCTGCTGTAGAGGACCAATTCCAAGTGTCTGAAAGACTGATTTTGGCATCACATTGATTGATGCTCCTAAATCCAACATGGCATATTCAAAAACACAACTGCTAATCTCACAAGGCACAGTGAACACTCCAAGATCTTCACATTTTTTTGGAACTGGCTGAATAAGGGCTGAAACATTCTTCCCCATGCTTATCAATTCATTCCCCTTCAATTTCTTTTTGTGAACACGTAGATCCTTGAGAAATTTAGCATATTTCGGAATTTGCTTAATCATTGTCAACAAAGGCACATTCACCTCCACTTTGCTGAATAAATTTACAAGGTCTTGAAATTCTCTAGCTTTCTCTTCCTCTACATTCTTTCTTTGCTGGACTTTTCTTTGAGGAAAAGGCAAAGGGATGTGAATATCGGCACCTTGCTGTTGTGAATTACTGTCCAAATCCTGAGCTGCTGTTGCTACTTTTCCTGAGCCATCAAATTGAGTAGAATCTAATAATATTGGCTGTGCATAATCCGGTTGAACAGCACCAACATTTCCAGGAAATGCAGAATCTGTTTGGGCTGAAGATGCTGGAAAATTCCGAAGCTAGTTTGCAGTAGAATCTAACTTATTTTGAACAAAATCTGGAGGTTGCACAACATTTGTTGAAGCTAGAATTGAACCTGATGAAACCAGATTTGATCCACCCTGAGCATTCCGCACTAATTCTGAAGTTGTCTTACCACTTCGAAGAGTCAATGCACTAACATTTCCCTTAGGATTTGGAGTTGTTTGTGAAGGCAATTGACTTGATCCTTGGGCTTGCATCTGATTTATGTTGCTTGCTAATTGGCCAATTTGTCTCTCAATGTTTTGCAAAGCAGAATCAGTCCTCTGTTGATGTTGCTGCTGCTGTAAAACTAAGTGCTGTTGTTGCAAAATCTGCTACATCATATCCTCCATCTTTTGCTGCTGCTGTGTACTTGCTGCATTTGAATTGTTATTACCACTTTGATTTGAATAAGACCTTGGTTGAGAAGAAAAAGAAGAATTTGGTTGCTGCCAATTCTGAGTATATTGCTGGAAATTCTGTGTTGGCTGAAAATTCTGAGTAGATTGCTGCCAATTCTGTGCAGGTTGCTGGAAATTTTGAATTTGCTGCTGAAAATTTGGTTGCTGATTTTGTGGATGGAAAGAGGCATATGATTGCTGTTGGAACTGATTAGGATGCTGAAATTGCTGATTTTGATGCTGGAATTGGTTTGGAACAGCAAGTGGCTGAAATTGCTGATATTGAAACTGATTTGGAGCGTTGGATTGCTGAAATTGCTGAAAATTCTGCACATTCTGATTTTGAGGTGGTTGTTGGTAGAAGGAATTCCCGTACTTCAAATTTGGATGATCCTTCCAACCCGGATTGTAGGTGGAAGAATTTGGATCATATCTTTGCTGAAATTGTGGTCTTGATATAGCCGCCATTGATTCATCTTGGTGGAGATTTGGACATAATTCCGAAGTGTGCTCTTGACTCGAACAAATGCCACAAACTCTCATCGTTTGAACTGGAAAAGATGAAACTTGGCTAGCACTATTTAACGCCATTTGTTTGACTAAAGATGTCAACTCCAACAATGAACTCTTGATCTCCTTTTGCTCATTTGATACCGTTTGAACTTCACCAACTCCTCTAGTAGTAAGTGCCCTACTCCCAAATTGTTGAGAATTTTCTGCCATATTTGCCATGAGCTCCCTTGCTTGTTCTGGAGTTTTGTTAACCAAAGCACCTCTAGCTGCAGCATCAATCATGCTCCTATCCATAGGTAACAAACCCTCATAAAAATATTGAACAAGTAACTGGTCACTAATTTGATGTTGAGGACAGCTTGAACACAATTTCTTGAACCTCTCCCAATAATCATAAAGAGTCTCTCCCACAACTTGTTGAATACCACAGATGTTCTTCCTTATAGTTGTGGTTCTAGAAGCTGGGAAGTATTTCTCTAAAAATGCCCTCTTCATGTCAATCCAACTCGTAATGAATCCCGCTGGAAGATAGTACAACCATTCCTTTGCTGATCCTGACAATGAAAATGGGAAGGCTCTCAACTTGATATCCTCCTCTGAAATGCCTTGAGGTTTCATAGTAGAGCAAACCACATGGAACTCATGCAAATGTCTGTTAGGATCTTCCCCTGATAAGCCTTGAAACTTAGGAAGCAAATGAATTAAACCCGATCTGAGCTCGAAATCCACTGACAAGTCTGGATAAGTAATGCAAGAATACTTGTAAGCCGTATCAGGAGCAGCAAGTTCCTTCATAGTTCTGTTGTTTTCTGCCATCGAAGTATCCAAAACTTGAAAATTACTTTCAAAAATTTCTGGTGTTCTCTCTTGAATTCTCAAAGCTCTAAAAGTCCTCTCTATCTCTGGATCGAGCTCAAGCAATTTATCACGTGAAGACCTGGTCATAAACCACAATCAACAAGTAGAAACAAATAGATAGGCAATAAAATCAAGACAATGAAAATGAAGAAGAGATAACACTCCGCACAATCTAAAATCAAACAAACAATACTAGTTTTTCGGTCCCCGGCAACGGCGCCAAAATTTGATAAACCTAAAATACTCTACGTGTCACGAATGGTCTTATCATATTAATACAAATTTGAAAACCCTCAACTACTCAAAGATATGACATAGCATAGGGCCCAAGTCGATTTTCTCAAGGAAACTAGTAGGTGAGTGCTTGATTTAGATCCAAATCTCTTCTTGGGTTCTTTTTGGGTTTTCTTCTTAAAAGTGGAATTGTGGTGTTTTGAACTAAATCCTAGATTAAAATCAAAATGCAAGATTGAAATCAGCAAAATTAAAGTAATGCAGAGGAATAACAAGATTGAAAACAGAAAATCTGATGTAACAGAAATGCTCGAAACGAAATTTGAATTTGCAGAAAATTTCAGAAACGAACAGCAAGATTGAAAACAGAACAAATACTAAGTATGACACTTTTCATAAACGAAAATTTCCTAAATCAGATAAAGAACAAAATTGCAGAATTGAAATCTAATGTTGCAGGACAAGATTCGCAAAATCCAGATTGCAAGAACAAGACAATTAAAGAAACTAATGTTGCAGAATCAAAATTCCAGAAAATAGAAATGCAAAAACAAGATATTTAGTAACAGAAATTGCTTGAACAAAAGTGCAGAAATAAAGAAATTGCTGAAACTATTAAGAAATAGCAAGGAATTAAACTATCCACTCTCAAACAAAATCAAGTTCTCAACGCCACCCTTCTTGTTGTCACACAAGAAGCCGGAAGTGAAACCCTCAGCTCCAGAGATCATTGAAGAAGAGATGAACGAGTGCTGAACTGAGATCCAAATTGATTTCTGCAACCACAATTAGAGAAACCCTCTCCTATGCTGATTGCACAAACAGATTTGAATCTGGGAATGCAAGGACTGCTGGATCTGCAAATCTGAATCAAACGAGACAAGGATGAAGGAAGGATCAATGTTGGGCATCACCAGAGAACCCCTCCAATGATCGCCGATGAAGAATGGAAGCTGAATTTGCTCTTTTTGCCGTTTCCCAGCAGCAAGAGCGGTGGAAGTTCAGATTCAACAAAACTCGCCGTAGAAACCCCTTTGGGAGAGATTCCAGCTAACCGAAGATTCCCTAGCAGTTGTCTTATCCTTCAACACTAACCTTAGCTCTTGAGAAGTCGATCGGAATGAAGAACGGGGGTTGCGATGCGAAGAAAACACGATGCAGAAATTTTTGGCACGATGAACAGTAGGCGCAGCCACTGTTCATCCGCGAGTTTCCTGGACTTTATACCTTGGTCCAATTGAACCGGAATTAGGGTAAATCTTGATCTGGTTTAGGGAGAATTTAGGGATTTGGTGTGAGGGTTGAACTTAGGTCAAGAGCAATGGGTTGGCTTAATGAATTTGGTTGGAGTCAAATAAAATGTGAACCTTCTCCACTTGGTTGAACCCCTCCTCTTGAGTTGATTAGGCTTCACTTGAATCATGTATCAATTCCTATATCCTACAAAACCCAATTCAAATGGTGAGGAATATATCATGATTTAAGAAATGAAATGAAACTTAGCTCCAAATAATTCTCAATTTACAAACAATCTAAATTGTGTCAAGTAGCAAATAAAATTAGCTAAAAAATCCCCATATCAACCAAGAAAATGAGCCTAAATAAATGAGTTATCAAGTCTCAAATAAAAAACGTACTCCTTCCAGTGTTTGTTGGAGGAGGGCATCTTGTCAAAGAAGACTAGGCCGATACGGGATTAAAATAAGTAAGTGCGCAGCTCAGATTGTTTGGGGTAGTAGAAGTAATGGAAGACCCGAGAGGTCAGCGGGATGTTGTGTACTTTAAATAGCACGACTACATCACATAACAAGCGAAAGGAATTGGGGACGAGCTGGGCGAGCAGGATTCGAAAAAAATTACAAACTTCGGTTATGAATGGATGGATGGGAAACCGAAGACCAGCCACGAACTGGTCTCGAAAGAAAGAAATAGTGTCGGTCGGCGGGTGGTGGCCGATCGGATGGTCCGACCAAGACAATATAGCCTCCAACTAGGTATTTCCCGGTTGAGTAAACATCCTGCACACTCAGTCAACTTGTTAGATCACAACAAGACTTAACTTGAACCTTTGACAACATCGAAACTCAGGTTTGATTCTGGTGCAACTTACACCAACAGAGGGAATAATAGATGTTAGGTTATGAGGTGAGGCACCTCTACCCTCTCTTTTATATTCCTTGGTCTTGGCATATAAGGAAAGTTTTATTAAAAACTTTCTTATTCTCCTTGCCAACAAAAGGAAAATTTAAACAACAATTTCCTTTTTAAACTTCAATGGCCGGCCACCACCTTGAGCTCTAAATAAGGAAAGTTTTAAATATAAAATTAAAACTTCCTAATTTGTTTCCGAAAATTTTTAAAACAAAATTTCTCTTTAAAAATTCCCTTCATGGTTGGTTGTAAAAGGAAACTTTTATAAATTAAAATCTCTCTATTAAAACATGTGGATGATTACAAAAAGGAAAGTTTTCTCCAAAATTAAAATATTTCTTTCAATATACAAATAAGGAAAGATATCAAATCTTTCTTTTAATCTTTTATAGAAAGCTATAAAAGGAAAAAAAAATTATAATTTTTAAAACTCTCTTTTAAATCATGAGTATGGTTGCAAAAAAGGAAAGTTTTATCAAAAATTAAAATCTTCATTTTAACTACAAATAAGGAAATATATCAAACCTTTCTCTTAATCCTTTGTAGAAAGCAATAAAAGGAAAGATTTAAATTTTTAAACTCTCTTTTAAAACCATGGTTTCCACATAAGAAAAGATTTAAAAAAATAAAATCCTTTTATTTTATTTTGGTCGACCCTCTTAGCTTGAGCTCCAAGCAAGGGCCGACCACTACCTTGCACCCATTAGCCTTGTTTTGGTGGATATAAAACTTTATAAATAAGAGGCTACGATAGGGACCGAGAGGAGGAATTGGTTTTAGTCTCCCGATGAAATTAAGCTTCCCATGTTCACCCCGAACACCCAACTTAATTTCATCAATAATAATTCATACCACTAAAGAATTATTATTGAACTATCACACTAATCCCAAATTACATTTTGGGCTCCTTCTTATCATGAGTGTGTTAGTCTCCCTACATTTAAGATATATAATGCCCACTAATTAAATAAGTTACTGACAACTTACTTAATTAATATCTAGCTCCAAGAGTAGTACCACTCAACCTTATCGTCATATCGGACTAAGTCCACCTGCAGGGTTCACATGACAATCCTTATGAGCTCCTCTTGGGGACATCATCAACCTAGATTACTAGGACACAGTTTCCTTCTATAATCAACAACACACACTATAAATAATATCATTTCCCAACTTATCGGGCCTATTAATTTATCGAACTAAATCACACCCTTTGATAAATCAAAGAAATAAATATTAAGTAATGTGCTTGTTATTGTTGGAACCCCAAGGTGTTTTGATGTGATCAAACAAGTTAAATTAGGTCCTGTTTTGTCTAATCCTTATGTCTAAGTGTGCAGGAGTTTAGGAACACAAGAAGTTGAGCGGAAGACGCGGCTAGCGAGAAGGACAGCACGGGAGAGAACCGACGGGTTCGGTGCGTCCGAGGGACGAGGTGACGGCGGAAGAGTACACCGGTGGACGAGAAGAACGTGCGCGACGTTCGAGGGACGAGAAACCGGGAAGGAAGGCTGCTCGAGGAGAAGGTCAGAACTTGGGTTCGGGTGAGCCCTATTCCGGATGGTCGAGATCACCCAAGCTAGCGGAGCTGGAGCGAAAGAACCGGAACGAGACGAGTTGAACCAGAGCAGAGGTCCCGGATCGAGAAAAGTCAACTCTGTTGACTTTCCTGGCCCGGGCGCCCAGAACCATTTCGGGGGCCTGGACCAGTCCAGGGTGCCCGAAACCATTCCGAGCGCCCGAACCTGGATTTTGACCAGGATCGCGTCAAACACGATCTGATCGTTGGGGGATAAAATTTTATCCCCCCAGGGCGCCCGGAACCCCTTCGGGGCGCTCCGACCAGTGCTATAAATATAACACTGATCTGCACAGTTAAATCAACTCACTTGTAATCAGTTTTCTCTGTGCTTTCATTTCTGTTCCTTTTATTTGTGTTGTCAACGCTGTAAAGAGGCTACTCCGCCCAAAGGAGATCATCAGATAGTGCGCTTACTTTCCTTGGATTAGCAATCCCCTGATTGCAAACCAAGTAAATCTCTTGTGTCTGATCTTTTCATTTAGTCTCTTCTTTTCATTATTACAAGTGTCTGTTAATTAGTTGAATATCCGAGAAAGGTTTTTTGTTTAATTTTTGTAGGGTAATTCACCCCTCCCAGTGATCGAAATTGCGCCCTAGGCGGTCGCCTAGGCGCTGTGCGGCAGGATGCAGCGCCAGAAACCAGCGAGGCAGAAGCCCTAGGCTACTGGGCCGCTTAGGCGGTCCTCCGCGGGCTTCGGCGGGTTCGGCGGGATCGGCGGGCTCGGCGGGCCTAGCTTTTTAAGGCATTTTAAACCTGTTTTTTAGGTATTTGCCAGGCGTTCGTTTGTTTCATCGCCCTGACTCTTCGCCGACTCTTCGTCTTCCCTGATCGCGTTGCTTCCGGTAAGTTTTTTTTTCTGTTCATTTATATTTTTTTGTTTCTCAAATCTTCGTCGCGGCAACACCGAACGCATCGCAGGTGTCAAACGCTGCCTGAAGCATCGACGCTACCGGCGCCGCTGGAAGCAACGTCGGACTTCGCCGGACACATCGGACTCGTCCGGCGAAGCTTCCGGCAACGCCGGAGCCCTCCCGCGAGCCGCCGGTGGCGGCCTGTGGTGTCCGCGCCATCGCGCGAGTCGCGAGACTCGCGACAGAGACGCGTTTTTAGCGTTTTTTTTTATTTTTTTTTATTTTTTTTAGATTTAATAAATTAAAACAATTCCTAACTTCTAACGGGGATAATTTTAATAATAGGGTTGAGTTCATAAAGCCTAATAAAATTAAGATTCCAATTAAATATATTTAAAATTTATCTTTTTTATAATAAATATTATTAATTTATATCAAACAAATTTAAATATATAAAATTCTAATAACCATTATTAATTTATATAATCATATTTAAATATATAAATAATATATTTAATTTATTTAAATAAATAATATTAAATATTAATTTATATATTAACAGATTTAAAAAATTATAATAAATATTATCATTTATCACTTTATCAGATTTAAAAATATAAAAATATTTAAAATAAAAAAACATATAATACATATTAATAAATTAATAAATCATATTTAATTATTTATAAATTATAAATTTTATATATTATAAATTTATATTAATCGGATTTATACATATTAAAATTTTAAAATTTTTAATAAGTATTATTAATTTATATAAATCATATTTATAAATTTTATATATTATAAATGTATATTAATCGGATTTATAAATATTAATTATTAAAATTATATTAAAATTTTAAAAATTCTAATAAATATTATTAATTTATAATTTATATAAATCAGTTTTAAAAATATGAAAATTAAATTAAAATTTTAAAAATTCTAATAAATATTATTAATTTATACATAAGTATATAACAGATTTAATAATATAAAAAATATATTTAAAATTAAATTTATTTAAACAAATATCTAATAAATTTTATTAATTAGATTAAGATATATAGAAAAATATTCTCAGACTTGTTAATAACTTAATGTCATATTTCATATTTTCATTATTTTGTATTGTATATTTGTATGGTATAATTAAATTTTATTATCATATCTTGTTATATATATATTTTTTCCTTCAGATTATCTGTTATCAATGGCAAACAATCCATCTTCGACAGCATATGTCACTCAACCCGAATCCAGAATTCTTAGAAGAAAGTCAAATAACATCGGATGAGAGTTTGGGATATTGATTGATCCTAAGAACCTCGACAAAATTAAATATAAGTTATGTGGAAAAACAATGTCAAGAGGAGTGTATAGGATAAAAGAGCACATTGGAAATATACCTGGAAATGTATTTGGTTGTCGAAAAACATCTCAAGAAGACACAAATAAGTGCAAACAAGCTATTTTAGAAGGGAGGAACAGAAAGAAGAACAAAATAATGGAAGAACAAAGTTGTAGAGCAGAGGTGGCTATTTCCGTAGATGAAGAAGAAGGTCTTGAAATTGAAGGGATAGATGGAATTAAAAAACCTCTTCCACTTGGCCCCATGGATAGATATGCATCGACAATTGCTCCAGAAAATGCAGGCTTCAGTGGAAGTAAAGTGCATTGCCAAAAAAATATAAATGAGGCTCTTTTCAAAGAGAGAACTCAGCAAGTTCAACAATATATCGGGAGATGGGTTTATGAAAATGGAATCTCATTCAATGCGGTCGATAATGATAGCTTCAAGCAACTAATGGAGGCAGTGGGTCAATTTAGACCAGGATTCAAGCCTCCAACTCAATATCAACTTAGGGAGCCACTATTGAAAGCCGAAATTGAAAGAACAAAACAATTGCTGAAGAAACATGAAGAAGAATGGAGAAAGAATGGATGCTCGATCATGACAGATGCATGGAGTGATAGAAAAAGAAGAAGCATCTTAAATTTGTGTGTTAATTGCAAGGAGAGTACTACATTTTTAGAGTCTAAGGAGTCTTCAGAGGAGACGCATACAGCTGAACTTATTTTTGAGTATGTTGACAAGTGTGTTGAACAAGTAGGAGCTCAGAATATTGTTCAGATTGTTATAGACAATGCCACCAACAATATGGCTGCAGCTAAATTGATGAGAGAAAAATGACCCGGGATCTTTTGGAGTTCATGTGCAACTCACACTATTAATCTCATGCTTGAAAGTATTGACAAACTTCCACGATATAAAAAGGTGATTGAGCAATCCAAGGCTTTTACCATTTTCATCTATGCTCACCATAAGAATTTATCATTGATGAGAAGTTTTACGAAGAAGAGAGACATAGTTCGACCAGGAGTTACCAGGTTTGCATCTAATTTCCTCACATTGCAAAGTTTGATTGAAAAAAAAGCTAGTTTAAGGGCCATGTTTACAAGTGATATGTGGGAGAAATGTAAATGGTCAAAAACAAACAAAGGAAAATTGGCTTACTCTATAGTGATGAGCATGAGTTTTTGGAATGGTGTGACACTTTGTTTGAAAATATTTGCTGCTTTGGTAAGAGTTCTTCGATTGGTAGATGGAGATAGAAAGCCATCGATGGGGTTTCTATATGGGGAGCTTCTTCAAGCTAAAGAAGATATCAAGGTGGCTCTGAATAACGTGGAATCAAATTATCAGCCTATCATAGTCATTATTGAGTCAAAAATGAAGGATAGACTTGATACATCATTGCATACCACTGCATTTTTGTTGAATCCTTATTTTTACTACAAAGATAGTTCGATTGCTCTTTATGAGGAGGTCGCGATGGAGATTTTTGAATGCATGGAAACTTTGCATGCCAATGAGTTAGATCTACAAGATACAATTATTAACAAGGAATTTCTAAAATATAGAAATAAGACTGGGTTATTTGGAAAAACATTGGCAGCAAAAGCATGTGAAAAAAATGATGATACATTTGATCCATGTGCATGGTGGAGTACATACGGTGCTCACACACCTAACTTGCTAAGGGTGGCATTGAGGATACTTTCATTAACTACAAGTTCATCTGGGCGTGAAAGAAATTGGAGTACATTTGAAGGAGTAAGTTTTAAACTTTCAGTCTACTCTTTAATTAAATTAGTTATAATTTTTAACGTCTATACTCTATATTCAGGTACTAACTATAGCATTTACTTTCTCTATTTTTTTAGAATCACATAAAGAAAAGAAATAGGTTGGATGCCAACAGGTTGAACAATCTAGTATTTGTCCAATTTAATGCTAGATTGTTGAACAAACAAAAAAGAGAAAAAGAAAGAAATGTTGATGTCCTTCTTGCAAAAGATGCTTCAAATGCACAAGGTTGGATTGTGGATGGTGGGGAAGATGATGAAGTTGAACTAGGTTCCAGGCTCACTTGGCAAATGGTTGATGAAGCTGTTGGTGCAATATCCCACAGGTCAAGGTTGACCTGGTTGACCAAGCTTGAGTCTTGGTTTGGGTTTCGATGTTTGACAATATAAGACTTCGATGATATGGACAAGTGCAGGTGTAGTTGTTCATTTGGGGAGATTGTTTGGTGCAATTCCCCTTTGATCAGGGTCTAATCAGGTTGGTTGAAGAAGAAGTCAAGTAGGTAAAGGTTGACCAGATACTTGACTGGGAAGTCCTAACTGGGATGTTAGGCAGAAGGAAAATCCTGGTGAGTGAAGCCAGGTGAAAGACCTAGTGAGTGAAGCTAGGCAGATGGAAAGTCCTAGTGAGTGAAGCTAGGCAATATGAAAATCCTGGTGAGTGAAGCCAGGTGAAAGACCTAGTGAGTGAAGCTAGGTAGATGGAAAGTCTTAGTGAGTGAAGCTAGGCAGTATGAAAATCTTGGTGAGCAAAGCCAAGTGAAAGCCCTGGTGAGTGAAGCCAGGCAGATGGAAAGTCCTAGTGAGTGAAGCTAGGCAGTGAGAAAATCCTGGTGAGTGAAGCCAGGTGAAAGTCCTAGTGAGTGAAGCTAGGCAGTTGGAAGTCCTGGTGAGTGAAGCCAGGCAGATGAGAAGTCATGGTGAGTGAAGCCAGGCACGGGGAAAATCCAGATGGGTCAAGATTGACCAGACATCTGGTGAAAGTCCAAGTAGGTCAAGGGATTGACCGGATACATGACACGAGGAGAAAAGTCCAAGTGGGTCAAAGGGATTGACCAAACACTTGGTGAGGGAGTCCTAGCAGGTCAAGGGTGACCAGATGCTAGGCATGATGTACCAACAGGTCAAGGTTGACCGGATGTTGGTTTGAGGGGCTTGGGACTTGGTTTTGGGCAAAAACCAGCAGCTGGATCGATCAGCCGATCGATTGGCTGGAGCCCAATCGATCGGCCGATCAATTGGGGAGTCCCTGTGAGAAGCCTTCGTCCCAATCGATCAGTGGATCAATTGGGAGGCAGTCGCGAACGCACAGAAGCTTGCTGGATCGATCATCCGATCGATCCAGAGGCCCCAATCGATCAGTGGATGTATTGGGAAGCTGCGATTTGTCGCGATAAGCCTTGGATCGATCCGTTGATCGATCTAGGTATTTCCTGAGAGCACAGAGGCACTTTGGATCGATTAGTGGATCGATCCAAAGCCTCCCCGATCGATTGGGAGCAATCCAATCGATCGGGATCCGACCGTTGGCGTCGTATTTAGCTGCAGGCGTTCGATTCCTTCAGCAGCGCTTCACCTATTCGTCTCAGATCCTCGACAGCAACTCCACAACTCTCTCTAAGCTCTAGATTGCCAGTTCTTGAAGGTTCTTGGAGGTTCTTCCAAGTCAAGAGGTGGATCAAAAGCAAGAAGAAGAAAGCTAGGGTTAGGGTTTCTTGTATTCATTGTAAGCTTTGCTTATACTTTTGTTCCCTTTCCTTTCTTTCTGTATTGAGAGTCTTGTATGGCTTCTCCGCCTTCGGTAGTTACCGAAAAGGAGTGTTTATTAGTGGAGGTGTGTGTGTGTGCGTGGATCCTTGGACTAGTCACCTCTTGTGAGGTGGATACCAAGTAAAATCCATTTGTTAGCGTTGTATGCATTTATTTCTTCGTATTTCCGCTGCACATCTTTGAAGAAACAACAACGAAGCACACGAGGAACACACCGATCTATTCACCCCCCCCTCTAGCTACATTTTCGGTCCCAACAAGTGGTATCAGAGTGAGGTCGCTCTTCACCGGAATCTTCGTCGGAAGGGGCAAACAAAACAAGCAAAACTAGAGGGTGAAGAAGTTGGAGCAAATTCATCAAAGTCAAAGAATTCATGAAGCTCAACTTCAAGATGCAAGTTCAAGATGGACTTGGATTTGACACGAGGGTGGCTCCACCATACGCTTTAACAAGCTTCGATATTTGGAAATCACGGATCGAGAATTTCTTAGTGGTGGAGATAGAGTAATGATTTGCTCTCATGGAAGGTTTCGAAGCTCCAAAGAACTCCAAGGGAAAAGTGCTCAAGAAAAGAAAATGGAGCAAAGAGCATATTCAAAGGAGCGAGGCAAATGATAAAGTGACCAAGCTTTTGGTCAACTTATTGCCTAGCCACATTTTGACTCAAATTGGAGAGTTCAAGGATGCCAAGGAGCTGTGGAGCAAATTGGCATCAATTCATGAGATCCCCTCCACTGCATTAATCCAAGAAGAATTCAAAGAGGGTGACTCATTGGAGCAAAATCAAAAGGAAGAGGAAGAGGACTCCGAAGTTGAGAGATGCTCAACTTCCGAAGAAGAAGAAATCCAAGAAGCATCATCCTCAAAGGAGTATAACCAAAAGAACAAGGAAGGAGCATATTCCTTGTTTAATGTGCAAGAGGATGAAGAAGAAGAAGCCTCTGTTGGTGTGGGTAGCACTTACGGTCTAACTCTGATTTTAATGAATGACAAATCAGGTTAAGTTAGTTTGTTGTTGTCTAACACTTTGATCGAGTGTGCAGGAGAAGTCCAGACAGGTCGACGGGCTGACCGGATGTCTGGCACGAAGCCCAGCTAGGTCGACGGGTTGACCGGATAGCTGACACGAAGTCCAAGCGGGTCGATGGGCTGACCGGACGCTTAGGCACGAAGTCCAGCTAGGTCGACGGCCTGACCGGATAGCTGGCACGAAGTCCAGACGGGTCGACGGGCTGACCGGACGTCTGGCAAGTAAGTAAGGTAAGTCACTGGAGGGGAGTGACTGCGAGGACGCGTTCCCGAGAAGGGAACATTAGGCGTCGATCTGGCTTAGATCCATTTCAGATATCTAAGTCAAGATCGTGACTAGATTCCGGTCTCGGAAAGACGGAATCTAAGTCATACTCTTTTCTATTAAATCATATTACTTTGTTGAACTTTAATTGTGCTAATAATCTGTTTTACATGATATATATATTTGCCTCGGACTAACTCTATTTTGTAGGAGAAGGAGTTTCTGGAAATAGGAGGTCCGGGCGCCCAGAAGGGATCCGGGCGCCCGGAGGTCCAGGTGCCCGGAAGGGATCCGGGTGCCCGGAAGCAAATATTATCCATGCCGAGTCGTCGCCACGCGGAGTTCGCTGATTAGACTTGCCACGTCGCACCAGGGCGCCCGGAAGGGATCCAGGCACCCGGAGCAGCATATAAAAGAAGCCCCAGGGATGGAGCTTCAACATCAATTCAGAACTCTTAGATTACTTGCTCTGCTGCTTTGCGCTCCAACGACGCTAACGAAGCTCCGACAACACACTCTTGTCCTTGTAGTTTTCCTTCTGTCGGTATAGCTTTGTTTTACTTTTTATTAGCATCTCTTGTATTGTCTTTGTAATTATTATTTCAAATTGCTAGTAAATTGCCCAACGAAAGTACTCACGGAGTACGGGCCTTCGAGTAGGAGTCGTCACAGGCTTCGAACGAAGTAAAAACACCGTGTTCATTTGTCTATTGTTTTTAATTTCGCTGCGCTTACACTCGTTATTTTTCGAATAGATATTCACCCCCCCCCCTCTTTCGAATTCTCACGATCCAACAAGTGGTATCAGAGCAGGTACCGCTCTGATTTGGTGCAACCACCAATCAGACAGGGGGTGAAATATTAACTTTTATTTTTCGGTTTTCAGTTTTACGCTTAATTCCAATCTAGTATTATTACCTGTTTTGGAATTTTTTTTCGTTTCAATTAAATCTAAATTGGTGCAACACCAATTTAGATACTTCTATTATTTTTTCCCGCACTGCTAATCTAAGACCAAGTCTTGGGATATTTTTTTGTCGTTGTTTACTTGTGTGCAGGATGTCTCAACTAAAAGGCTTCATCACAGTACGTCCTCCCCTATTCAACGAGGATGACTTCTCGTACTGGAAGAAAAGAATGGAGGTGTACCTAAAGACGGACTATGATCAATGGTTCAGCGTCATAAAGGCCTACCGAGCTTCAGTCGACAACTCCGGAAATCCACTAGACCCGGAACAGTGGACTCCGGACATGAGGAAAAAGGCGTCGACGGAAAACAAAGCAATCAACACGCTACACTGCGGTCTAACACGAGAAGAGCTGAACCGGGTCGGACCGCATCAGAACGCTAAAAAATTATGGGACAAACTGATCGAGCTGCACGAAGGAATGAGCGACGCAAACGTAACAAAAAGAGACTTACTTTTAAATAAAATATTTAATATAAAAATACAGGAAGGGGAAACGACAAGTCAACTGCACCGAGGATCAAGGACATCCTCAACGGACTCCACGCGATAGGCCATCAGATGGAAAACAGAGACTTAATAAGGTACGCACTAAATGCTTTTCCATGTAATAGTTTGTGGGCATCGATCGTAGATGCCTACAAAATTTCCAAAAATTTATCTAAATTAAAGTTAGACGAGGTCTTTTGTGAGTTAGAACTGCATGAACAAACTAATGCTGGAGCCGAGAAAGGTGTTGCTTTATTTGTAGGCTCCTCCAAAGAAAAGAAGAGCAAGTCTGAATCTGAAGAAGATTCCGATCAAGATTCCGAAGACGAAGAATACCTGGTGAACTTGGTAAGAAAAATATTCACCAGGAGAAAAAGGAGCTTCAGCAAGATGGACCTTCAAAAGATCAGTTCTCCCGTGGAACAAAAGAACGTGACTTGCTTCGGATGCAACAAAAAGGGGCACTACAAGAACGAATGCCCAACACTGAAGCTCGACGAACCGAAGCCGACCAAAAAGAAGGCCCTTAAAGCAACGTGGGACGACTCCTCCTCGGACGAATCGGAGGTAGAAGAGCAGAAGCACCAGAGCCACCTCGCGCTGATGGCCAGCGAAGCTGAAACGGAAGACGAATCGGAAGACGGGTCCGAACCCGAATCGAGCCACGAGTCCGTACTCGTTTCCGAAGGCCCGGATAAGGTATATTTCAATTTAAACAAATTTTTTTAAAAATTATTTCCTGCTTAAATAGTAAATTGGTTAAAATAGAAAATGAAAACAAATCACTCCTTGAGGAAAATCAAGACCTCAAGGAACAAATCAAAAATTCAAATCCAACTCAAGATCAAACACTTGAGGAGAATTCATCATTAAAATTAGAAATTAATAAGTTAAAAGAAATGCTAGAAAAATTCACTACAAGATCAAAAAATCTAGACTTAATCCTGAATAATCAAAAGGCGTGTTATAATAAAATCGGACTCGGATACAAGTCGAACTCAAATAAAACTTTTAAATCATTAATAACTCAATACAAATCAACTAATCAAGCTTGGGTTCCGAAAGCGTGTTTGACCACGCAAGTAGGACTTACTCAATATTATATACCTAAAGAAAAAATATATTATATAAACTCGAATAAACCAAATCAAAAACCAAAATATAAACCTAAATAAAAAAATTCAAAATTTAAACATTTTAAAACTCAACAAAATATAAATTATCACCAAGTTAATTATAACTATAAAAGAAATAGACACAAATCTAAAACGAAAATTTAAATTAAAGGCCAATAATTCAAGGGGAGGCTCCAGAATAGCTGGTACCTCCAAAACTAACTTACCCGACAGGGTAACCCAAATAAACTAACCCGGCAGGATAATTAGGATTAGTTAAAAAGGGACCCAGTTTAACTTGAATCATGGTATTGGTGAAGTTTTTTGATGATAGTACGTTGGGGAAGCTTGGGCATCGCATGTCTAGAAAGATATGACTTCAATCTGGTGCATTTGGCCAAGTGGAACCGACCGAAGCTACCTTTAAATGGATCCTAACTAGTTAGACCAAGGTTTAGTACTAAGCTCCGTGGATAGGAATATTCGGAAAACCTCGAAAGGTTGGTTACTTCTAATGACGTCCAAGTGACTCACTAAGTTTAGAAGTTTATCCGAAGAATGTCTATTTGTTGAGACCAAAGCTAAACCTGAATCTAACACAAGTTAAACCAAACTCTATAATTAAATCTAATTCATCTCACAAAATTATAGGATTCCCTGATTGAAAACTTAGATCGGGTGAGATGACTAAGGATCAAAATAAAATTTCGAATTAAATTAGTTAAGTTAAATTTTAAATTAATCAAATTTCGAATTAAATAACTAAAATGAATTACGATTAATTTATTTTTAACTTTAAAAATTAAATTAACTTTAGAAAATTATTTTTAAAATTAACTTTAAAAATTATTCTAAAAATTAAATTAACTTTAAAAAATTATTTTAAAAATTAAATTAACTTTAAAAAAAAAATTATTTTAAAAAAAAATTTTAATTAACTTTAAAAAAAAATTTATTATTTTATAAATTATTAAATTAACTTTAAAAAATTAACTTTAAAAATTATTTTAAAAAATTAAATTAACTTTAAAAAATTATTTTAAAAATTAAATTAACATTAAAAAATTATTTTAAAAATTATTAAATTAACTTTAAAAAAATTATTTTAAAAAATTAAATTAACTTTAAAAAAAAATATTTTAAAAATTAAATTAACTTTAAAAAATTATTTTAAAAATTATTAAATTAACTTTAAAAAAAATTATTTTAAAAATTAAATTAACTTTAAAAAATTAAATTAACTTTAAAAAATTAAATTAACTTTAAAAAATTATTTTAAAAATTAAATTAACTTTAAAAAATTATTTTAAAAATTATTAAATTAACTTTAAAAAATTATTTTAAAAATTATTAAATTAACTTTAAAAAAATTATTTTAAAAAAATATTTTAAAAAGTAAATTAACTTTAAAAATTATTTTAAAAATTAACTTAACTTTAAAAATTATTTTAAAAATTAAATTAACTTTAAAAATTATTTTAAATTTTAACTTAAAAAATTATTTTAAAATTTAACTTTAAAAATTATTTAAAAAAACAATATATAAAAAATAAAATAAAATAATCTTAAAAACTAACCTTAATTTGTACTCATTATAGGAAATCAAGTGGATTTTGGACAGTGGTTGCTCCAAACACATGACTGGAGATCACGCCAAGTTCACTCAACTCACTTACAAAAGCTTAGGAACAGTTGCCTTTGGAAACAACGACAAACTCAAGGTAATTGGTATAGGTAATATTGAATTAAAAATAGATTTTATAATTACAAATGTTCTACTTGTCGAGAATTTTAAATACAATCTCCTGAGTATAAGTCAATTGTGTGATACTAGGTATAAGGTTAAATTTCTATCCACAGAATGTTTAATCAAACATCTAGATAATCCTACTATAAGCCTAAAAGGTTTTAGAAAAGACAACATCTATGCTATCAACTTAACCACTTCTTCAATTAAGTGTTATTTAACACAAAAAGAAGAAACTTGGTTATGACATAGGAGAATGTCTCACACCAAATTTAGAAATATAAGCAAATTAAATGGACTAGTGAGAGACTTACCAAAATTACCTAACCTAGATTCAACCATATGTAATGCTTGTCAACAAGGTAAACAAACAAAATCCACTCACAAACCAACCAATCAGCCACAAACCAACTCAATATTAGAACTTCTACATTTAGACCTTTTTGACTCCCATGGAGTCAAATCCATAAATGGAAACTTATATTGTTTAGTAATAATAGATGATTATTCTAGGTTTACTTGGGTAAAATTCTTAAAACATAAAGACGAAACTTTTGAAATCTTTACAAACTTTTGCAAACAAATTGAAAACGAAAAAAAATCTTAAAATTAAAAGAATTAGGAGTGACAACAGGGCAGAATTTAAAAATCATAATTTTAACAAATTCTATCTTGAAAATGACTACCATCACGAATTTTTGTGACCTAAAACCCCCCAACAAAATAGAATTGTAGAAAGAAAAAATAGAACCTTACTGGAAGCCTCTAGAACTATGTTAAATGAATATAACTTACCTAAATATTTTTGGGCAGAAGCTGTTAGTACAGCCTGCTATGTGCAAAATAGAACAACATTAAATAAAAAACATAATAAAACCTTCTTTGAAATATTTTATAACAAACAACCCAACAAAAAATATTTTAAAGTATTTGGGTGTTCAGCCTTCATCTTAAATACTAGAGAATGTTGGTGCAACCTTAGGTCGAGGTTGACCTGGTTGACCTGACTCGAGTTGACCTAACTCGAGTTGTATTTTGATGTTTGACGAGAATAGAAAAGTTCTATTCTGATGTTTGACGAGAATAGAAAAGTTCTATTCTGATGTTTGACAGAATACAAACTTGGGAGATTGTGGGTGCAATCTTTGGTCAAGGTTAACCTGGTTGACCCGAGGTGAGTCGACCTGATTCAGGAAATCCTGGTAAGTGAAGCCAGGTGAAAGTCCTGGTGAGTGAAGCCAGGCAAGGGAAAGTCCTGGTGAGTGAAGCCAGGCAGTTGGAAAGTCCTGGTGAGTGAAGCCAGGCAAGGGAAATCCAGATAGGTCAAGGTTGACCAGACATCTGGTGAAAAGTCCAAGTATGGAGACTTGGCACGGAAAAGTCCAAGTATGGAGACTTGGCACGGAAAAGTCCAAGCAGGGAGCTTGGCACGGGAAAAGTCCAAGTATGGAGACTTGGCGTGGAAAAGTCCAAGCAGGGAGCTTGGCACGGGAAAAGTCCAAGTATGGAGACTTGGCACGGAGAAGTTCAAGCAGGGAGCTTGGCACGGGAAAAGTCCAAGTATGGAGACTTGGCATGGAAGAGTCCAAGTATGGAGACTTGGCACGGGAAAAGTCCAAGTATGGAAGCTTGGCATGGGAAGTCGGAGAGGGCTCGGCAGCTCGTTCTCTGGACTAGGTCAGAGAGGGCTTGGGAGCTCGTTCTCTGGACCAGACGAAGTCAGAGAGGGCTCGGTAGCTCGTTCTTTGGACCGGACACTTGGTGGGGAGTCTTAGCAGGTCAAGGGAGTGACCGGATGCTAAGCATGATGTACCAACAGGTCAAGGTTGACCGGATGTTGGTGTGGGAGACTTGGGACTTGGTATTGGGAAAACCCAATCTCTGGATCGATCTGGGGACCGATCCAGTGATACAGCTGATCGGTCTAGTGACCGATCAGTAACCAAACAGAATGCTTCTGTGGATTATCTGATCAGTCTGAAGACCGATCAGGAAGCAAACAGAAGAGAAGAAGGAGAAAAGCTGATCGGTCTTGGGACCGATCAGACTCCTCCTGGACCGATCAGGACATAGCCTGATCGGTCCAGGCTTAGCCTGATTGATCCCCAAGACCGATCAGGGACAGTGTGGACCGATCAGGTTGGAGCCTGATCGGTCCAGGCCTAGCCGTTGTGAGTGACAACGGCTAGATCTCGGTCTTCTGTGTTTTCTTCTGCTTCACAGGTTTACAGGTTCAGCTATATAAAGAGTCGAGCGACTCTACAGGACCTTCTTCTTGCTTCTGCAAGTTCTTCCAGGTTCCTTCTGCGAGCTTTGCTGAGCTCATACTTCTTGAAGCTTCGCGTGAGCTTCCCTGCTGCTGGCATCCGTGAAGCTGCTGCTTCGTCAACGGACTCCAGACGAGAAGGCAAGCTTGTTTGTTTTACATTCATATTGTCTTGTGCTTCTTCGTATTTTGTGTACTTCTATCTTGCTGTTGCAAGAGTTATTGTGGCGAGGTTTCTCCACCCAGAAGGAGTGTTTATTAGCCGGTTTTCCGGGGTCTCATCCACCGACGGATTGAGAGGATTCGTCCACCTTACGGACACGCCGAGGAGTAGGAGTTTCATCTCCGGACCTCGTTACATTGCTGTGCTTGAGGTTTGATTTCTCCATTTACGTTTCTGTTGTTATTTTCCGCTACGCTAACTTGATTTGTAGAAAGAAACGCGAATTTGGGGTCGGCTATTCACACCCCCCTCTCTAGCCACTATCCGAATGTCCTAACAAGTGGTATCAGAGCGATGTCGCTCTTCGTCGGATTAACACCCGGGGGAGCACGAGCTAGAGAATGGATCAACTTGGAGAAGACGTCACAATTCCACCCTTCTATGATCGCGATGACTTTGCGTATTGGAAGGTAAGAATGAAGTATTTTCTTATGACTAACCTAGTAAATTGGAATTGTGTACAAGTAGGTTTTATTCCTCCGGTGGATAGAAAGGGAGAACTTCTCAAGAAAAAGAAGTGGACGAAAGAACAAATCCACCAATCCACAATCAACGACGAGGTAACGAAAATCCTTGAATTTTCATTACCTAGTGATATCTTGTGTAAGATAGGTGGATACAACGATGCTAAGGAGTTGTGGAACAACTTGGCTAAGTTCCATGAGGAGAGCTCCAATTCAAGTCATGAAGAGGAGTCAAGTGAGCCAAGTAGCTCACATCATGGAGGTATGGAATTAGAAGTTGAGGGCTACTCAACATCTAAGGAAGAAGAGGAGGAGAGTTCTTCTTCAAGATTGGAGCCAGAAGAAGAAGCTTCTACCTCCGGAAGGGATGAAGGAGAAAGCTCATATCCACCCTCAACCCTAGGTAACTCAAGCAATTTACTTTCAAGTAAATTCCATATAATATGCTTTGAGTGTAGAGAATATGGGCATTACAAGAGTAAATGTCCAAAGAGGATTAGGAAGACTCCACTGGCACCAAAGGTCAAGGAAGCCGGAGTCCCGAAACGCAAGAGCAAGGAGCACGTGGTGTGCTTCCAATGCAAGCGAAGGGGACATTATAGGAGCCAATGCCCGAGGGGGAGGCAATCTCACAAGGACAAGAGACCGAGTACGTCTATAGGGGGAGCTAAGGCAAACCCTAAGGTAATCTCTAAGGCACATTCTTGCAATTCTAGAAGGATGCATGCTAGTAGCCTTATTGCTATTGTCAATAATAATAAGCATGATAACTATAGTAACCGATACACGTGCTTAGGTGTCAAACATGTTAGCCTAGATAAGGACAATACTAGAAAAACCAACCCTAGAATTAACTCATCTAAGGTTAAGGAAAACCTAGGTAGGAATCCCAAAACAACTAGACGTATGCCTAGGTATACCTCAAAGAAAAATGATAAATTAAAACTTGAGGTATTAGAAAAGGAAAATCAAGTCTTGAGGTCAAGACTTGACAATTTAGAAAAGGCCCTTAAAAATTTAGATAAGTCAACTCAAGGGTCTAAGGGTCAAAAATCAAAGCCCAAGAACATGAGAGGTTTGGGTCACAAACCTAAGACTCAAGTGGTCAAGCCCACTTATCATAATGTTCCAATCGATTATGGAACAAGACCTAGGGCTAGAAAGACCATCACCAAGGTCACAAGGGGAGTCACCCCTAGAGTTGATCTTGATGAGTCCCAAATGACCAAGGCTTTAAAGCCTAGGAGGGTCATTAGGAGGGTTGCTAGGGAAGTCATCCCTAGTGAATATTTAGTGAATCCAATGAGCTCCAATAGGTATTGGGTTCCTAAGAGCGTGATTCCATCACGCTAGATGGTTTAGGGTGTGCCAACCTTACTTGAATAGGTAGTTAACCTAATCATGGCAAAAGGTGGCACTTTAGGAATTTTCAAGGTGTAATCAAGCCTTGAAAATGAAATGGAAAGTTATTCCTAAGGTGATTAGGATGTGTCAATCACATTTGAGGAGTTTTCTAGAGTCAATCTAATTGGCACATAGTGATCTAAAAATCTTTGGTATATGATTTTAGGTCTATTACACTTAGGAATATAGAATCTATGGCAAAATGATCAAAACTATCAAAAATGGCAACTAAGGCTAGAATTAGGTATTTTCTATACCTTTATATGTTATTTGTCATATATTGTTTGCCATATGCCATATCATGACATCATATCTAATTTACTATCATTTGAAATGTCATGATAATGCTTAGGTTAGTTATATGTCATGCCTTATTTAAATTTCATACTTTATGCCATGACATCATGATATTGGCACATATGTTCACTTATGATATTATTTTATGTCATGTCATCATCTCTTGCATTTATGATCAATTAAATTGATTTAAGGATAAAAAACTCAATTTGATATGGAAATCAAATTGTTGTTTAGAAAATGCATGAGAACTTAGCTTAAGATGACCTAAACCCATATCTCATATCAAAATTGACTTGGATGTGTTTGATACACCTTAGATGTGTGTGAGATATTAGGATGATGAGTTAGGATCAAGGTGCATAGTTCTTGTACTTAGATGAGCCTAATTCGAAATTGAGGATCATAGGGAAAGCTTGTGTACAAGTCATGTACATTTAGCCCTAAGATTGTGGTCCTAAATTAAATTGTCTAAAATCATTTCAAAATTGATTTGAAAAACCTTGATGAAGCTTTTCTAGTGATAGCATTCATCATTGAGCAAGTTGATACAAAGTTTTTGAAACTTTGAGCTATTTCAAAACCTTTCGAACTTTGTATCAAGATCAGAAAAAGGAAGTTATTTTCATAGAAAACTATTTTTTCATGATAGTATATGTTATGAGGAATGTATCCTCAAAATTTTATAATTTTTGGAATTTTCTGTAATTTTGTAGGGGTTTCTGAATTTCAGGAGGAAGAAATTCAGAAATCAGATGTGTGACCGATCAGGAGGTTCCCTGATCGGTCCAGGGGATGCTGGATCGGTCACTGGACCGATCCAGGGAGCTTCTGATCGGTCTGGTGACCGATCGGGCGTGCCAAAATGCTGATTTTCGCCTGTGTTGTCTGAAATTTCAGCTGAAAGTTAAAACACAGTTTGTGTTTTGGATTTCTAAAGGTTTGAAACTCTCCAAGACATTGTTGGTGCAATGGTCAAGGGGGAGTTGACCTTTAGGGGGAGTTTTACCTATTAGTCAAGGGGGAGTTGACTTTTAGGGGAGTTTTTACTCTAAAGACTTGAGTAATATGAGATTATCACTAAGTTGATTGTTGACTTTAGTATCAAGGGGAAAATTAAGGGTTTCAATGAAAGGTATGAGACTTTCATTAGGAATAAACTCTTGACCTTGATTCACTCTTTTTGATGTGTGTCAAAAAGGGGGAGAATGGGAGAATGTCCAAAGAATGTTTAAGGAAGAACATTAGAGTTTGGGGAGAATGTTCAAGGAAGAACATTGGAAAACCTAAGTTAGGTTATCGGGTTAACCTAACTTGATTATGGTTTTTGTCAAACATCAAAAAGGGGGAGATTGTTGGTGCAACCTTAGGTCGAGGTTGACCTGGTTGACCTGACTCGAGTTGACCTGACTCGAGTTGTATTTTGATGTTTGACGAGAATAGAAAAGTTCTATTCTGATGTTTGACGAGAATAGAAAAGTTCTATTCTGATGTTTGACGAGAATAGAAAAGTTGTATTCTGATATTTGACAGAATACAAACTTGGGAGATTGTGGGTGCAATCTTTGGTCAAGGTTGACCTGGTTGACCCGAGGTGAGTCGACCTGATTCAGGAAATCCTGGTAAGTGAAGCTAGGTGAAAGTCCTGATGAGTGAAGCCAGGCAAGGGAAAGTCCTGGTGAGTGAAGCCAGGCAGTTGGAAAGTCCTGGTGAGTGAAGCCAGGCAAGGGAAATCCAGATAGGTCAAGGTTGACCAGACATCTGGTGAAAAGTCCGAGTATGGAGACTTAGCACGGAAAAGTCCAAGCAGGGAGCTTGGCACGGGAAAAGTCCAAGTATGGAGACTTGGCGTGGAAAAGTCCAAGCAGGGAGCTTGGCACGGGAAAAGTCCAAGTATGGAGACTTGGCACGGAGAAGTTCAAGCAGGGAGCTTGGCATGGGAAAAGTCCAAGTATGGAGACTTGGCACGGAAGAGTCCAAGTATGGAGACTTGGCACGGGAAAAGTCCAAGTATGGAAGCTTGGCATGGGAAGTCGGAGAGGGCTCGGCAGCTCGTTCTCTGGACTAGGTCAGAGAGGGCTTGGGAGCTCGTTCTCTGGACTAGACGAAGTCAGAGAGGGCTCGGTAGCTCGTTCTTTGGACCGGACACTTGGTGGGGAGTCTTAGCAGGTCAAGGGAGTGACCGGATGCTAAGCATGATGTACCAACAGGTCAAGGTTGACCGGATGTTGGTGTGGGAGACTTGGGACTTGGTATTGGGAAAAATCAAGCTCTGGATCGATCTGGGGACCAATCCAGTGATACAGCTGATCAATCTGGTGACCGATCAGTAACCAAACAGAATGCTTCTGTGGATTATCTGATCGGTCTGAAGACCGATCAGGAAGCAAACAGAAGAGAAGAAGGAGAAAGGCTGATCGGTCTTGGGACCGATCAGACTCCTCCTGGACCGATCAGGACATAGCCTGATCGGTCCAGGCTTAGCCTGATCGGTCCCCAAGACCGATCAGGGACAGTGTGGACCGATCAGGTTGGAGCCTGATCGGTTCAGGCCTAGCCGTTGTGAGTGACAACGGCTAGATCTCAGTCTTCTGTGTTTTCTTCTGCTTCACAGGTTTACAGGTTCAGCTATATAAAGAGTCGAGCGACTCTACAGGACCTTCTTCTTGCTTCTGCAAGTTCTTCCAGGTTCCTTCTGCGAGCTTTGATGAGCTCGTACTTCTTGAAGCTTCACGTGAGCTTCCCTGCTGCTGGCATCCGTGAAGCTGCTGCTTCATCAACGGACTCCAGACGAGAAGGCAAGCTTGTTTGTTTTACATTCATATTGTCTTGTGCTTCTTCGTATTTTGTGTACTTCTATCTTGCTGTTGCAAGAGTTATTGTGGCGAGGTTTCTCCACCCAGAAGGAGTGTTTATTAGCCGGTTTTCCGGGGTCTCATCCACCTACGGATTGAGAGGATTCGTCCACCTTACGGACACGCCGAGGAGTAGGAGTTTCATCTCCGAACCTTGTTACATCGCTGTGCTTGAGGTTTGATTTCTCCATTTACGTTTCTATTGTTATTTTTCCGCTACGCTAACTTGATTTGTAGAAAGAAACGCGAATTTGGGGTCGGCTATTCACACCCCCCCCCCCTCTCTAGCCGCTATCCGAAGGTCCTAACAGAGAACACTTAGGAAAATTTACCTCTAAAGTAGAAAATGGAATTTTTGTAGGATATTCTCTAAACAGTAGGGGTTACAGAATATATAATAAAATTACGTTAAAAATCGAGGAAACCACAAATGTAAAATTTGAAGAAACCCAAGGACAAACTCAACTTCAACCTATTGAAAATAATAATTCTGAAGAAACCAATCAATCCCTAGACTATGAAGAAGATGAACACACTTAAGAAAATCAACCCCCTAGAACTATAAGAGTCAACCCTAACCATCCAACTGATCAAATAATTGGTGACCCAGACCTAAGGGTTCGGACCAGATCATCCTTTAGGAACCTAAGTCAAATTTCCCTGATTTCAAAAATTGAACCCAAAACTGTAGCTGAATCCCTACTTGATCCAGATTGGATCATCGCTATGCAAGAAGAACTAGCTCAATTTAAGCGTAATGAAGTTTGGGATCTAGTACCACCACCTAAAGATAAGAAAATAATAGAAACAAAATGGGTATTTAGAAACAAATCAAGTGAAACTAGGGAAATTACTAGGAATAAGGCTAGGCTAGTTGCCAAAGGGTTCAGTCAAGTTGAAGGACTTGACTACGATGAGACCTATGCCCCAGTAGCCAGATTAGAATCCATTAGAATGTTACTAAGTTATGCAGCCCATAAGGGATTCAAACTATATCAAATGGATGTTAAGTCAGCTTTTCTCAATGGACTAATAAAAGAAGAAGTTTATGTAGGTCAGCCTCCTGGTTTGAAAATCTAGAACACCCTGATTATGTCTTTAAGTTAAAGAAAGCATTATATGGACTTAAACAAGCACCCAGGGCATAGTATGAAAGGCTAACATCTTACTTAACATCCAAAGGATTCAACCAAGGTCAAATTGACCCAACCTTGCTTGTTAAATTACTAAATAATGACATATTTATAGCACAAATATATGTAGATGATATAATATTTGGTTCAACTAACTCAGACTTTTTAGAAGAATTTATTAACCTAATGGAACAATAATTTGAAATGAGCTTAGTAGGAAAATTGACCTATTTCCTAGGATTACAAATCAAACAAACAAATGAAGGAAATTACATCTATCAACACAAATACACTAAAGAATTACTTAAAAAATTCGTAATGAAAAATACAAAAGAAATAAAAACACCTATGGCAGTAAACATAATCTTAGACAATGACCCAAATGGAAAACCAGTGGATCTAAGGTATTATAGAAGTGCAATAGGTAGTCTACTTTACTTAACTGCAAGCCGACCTGATATTTTATTTGTAGTTAGTATGTGTGCTAGATATCAAACTTGTGCTAAAGAATCCCATTTGACTCAAGTCAAAAGAATTTTTAGATATCTTAAGGGAACAACAAATGTAGGAATTTGATATCCTAGGACCAATAACTTTGAATTAATAGGATATTCTGACTCAAATTATGCTGGGTGCAAATTAGACCGCAAAAGCACAAGTGGTGGATGTCAACTACTAGGCCCATCACTTGTTAGCTGGTTTAGTAGAAAGCAACATTGCGTTGCACTATCTACAACTGAGTCAGAATACATAGTCATAGGAGAATGTGTAGCCCAATTATTATGGATGATGCACACCTTAAAAGATTTCAACTTAAAAATCACAAATGTAAAAGTTTTAATTGACAATATTAGCTCAATCAATTTAACAAAAAATCTAGTGCATCATTCAAGAACCAAACACATTGAAATCAGGCACCACTTTATCAGGGATCATGTTACTAAGAGTGACATTGAGCTCAAATACATTGAGTCCAAGTCAAACTTAGCTGACATATTCACCAAACTACTCCCTGAAAGTGAATTTAGCAATTTGCGTAGAAAACTAGGAATGTGCCTAATAGACTAGGATTTTCAAAATTTCAAAAATATTTTCAAAAATGATTGTTCTCAAATTATAGGTTAAACATGTTTCATTTTCAAAACTTTCCTATTTTTAGATTTTTAAAAATACTTTTAGCCTTAGACTAGTTCAAAATCCTTAGAAAGCATATACCCATAGGACTAGTTTTTGAGTATCTCACCAAAACACTAGGCTTACCTTGCTTGTGTTTGACGAACATAGAAAGGGGTGAGATGCATAGGCCACTTTCCTAAGACTTAAGATGCTTATTTCAGTGCATCGATATAAGTCTAGGCGTTAAATACAAAATATATATTAATCAAGTTAAGTTTGAACTTAACTTGACTAACTAAGTGAAAGCTGCTATCTTTTGATAGTCAGTCAGTAACTAACTGGTTAGACATTTGATTTAATGTCAGGTTCAGGGGGAGAGATAAAACTAATTCAATTTTTCAAATTGAATTTTAAACTTAATTTTGAAAATCAAAGTTTAAAAATCAATCTTCAAAATCAACTTGTTTAAAATTGTGGAAATTTTTTAAATCAACTCAAAATTGTTTGTTTTAAATCACAAACTTTTTATCCTTTTTACTTAGTCTTTGAAAACTGAACTTTTCAAGTATTTTAAACCATGGTTTTAAAACTAGTACTTTTGAACTTTGAAATTTTGATTTTGGAAAACGAATTTTACAAAATTATTTTGAAAACTCCTTCATTTTAAAAATTATTTTAAAAATGTGATCTTACTTTACCAAAATTAGTTTTACCAAACTCCTTTGAAAACTAAAAGTAAAGTTCAAAATCATTTTTCTTAATGTTTAACTTCACTTTGAAAATTATCCTGAATCTAGTTCTGAAAAATTAGGTTTAACTTAATTTTGATAATTTGATTTGCAAAAACTTAGTGTTGAAAATTTTTTAAAAGTGATGTTTGCAAACTTAAAAAAATTTCAAAGTTACTAAGTTATAAATCAGCTATTTTTCAAGACTTAGTTTTTTTTCAAGGATTTAAGAAATAAAGGTAAAACTATCTTTTAATTCTAAACTCCCCTAAGTTAACTTGACATTATTTTCTACTTTGTCTGAAGTCTGTATTTATGCTTACTTGACATTAGTTCTTTTGTTGAATGACAAAGGGGGAGGGTTAGGTGGTTAAGTTAGCTAAGTTAGCTAAACCAATTTGAAAACACAAAACTTAACTTAAAAACCATTTACTCGTTTTTACTTGTTTTTTTCTTGCATCCGTTTCACTAACTTAACCAGGTTGTCATTCCATCAAAAGAGGGGAGATTGTTGGTGCGGGTAGCACTAACGGTCTAACTCAGGTTTTGATGAATGACAAATCAGGTTAAGTTAGTTTGTTGTTATCTAACACTTTGATCGAGTGTGCAGGAGAAGTCCAGACAGGTCGACGGGCTGACCGGATGTCTGGCACGAAGCCCAGCTAGGTCGACGGGCTGACCGGATAGCTGGCACGAAGTCCAAGCGGGTCGACGGGCTGACCGGACGCTTAGGCACGAAGTTCAGCTAGGTCGACGGGCTGACCGGATAACTAGCACGAAGTTCAGATGGGTCGACGGGCTGACCGGACGTCTGGCAGGTAAGTAAGGTAAGTCACTGGAGGGGAGTGACTACGAGGACGCGTTCCCGAGAAGGGAACATTAGGCGTCGATTCGGCTTAGATCCATTTCGGATATCTAAGTCGAGATCGTGACTAGATTCCGATCTCGGAAAGACGGAATCTAAGTCATACTCTTTTCTATTAAATTATATTACTTTGTTGAACTTTAATTATGCTAACAATCTGTTTTACAGGATATATATATTTGTCTCGGACTAACTCTATTTTGTAGGAGAATGAGTTTCTAGAAATAGGAGGTTCGGGCGCTCGAAAGGGATCCGGGCGCCCGGAGGTCCAGGCGCCCGGAAGCAAATATTATCTATGCCGAGTCGTCGTCATGTGGAGTTCGCTGATTAGACTTGCCACATCGCACCAGGGCGCCCGGAAGGGATCCAGGCGCCCGGAGCAGCATATAAAAGAAGCCCCAGGGATGGAGCTTCAACATCAATTCAGAACTCTTAGATTGCTTGCTCTGTTGCTCTGCGCTCCAATGACGCTAACGAAGCTCCGATAACGCGCTCTTGTCCTTGTAGTTTTCCTTCTGTCGGTATAGCTTTGTTTTACTTTTTATTAGCATCTCTTGTACTGTCTCTGTAATTATTATTTCGAATTGCTAGTAAATTACCCAACGAAAGTACTCACGGAGTACGGGCCTTCAAGTAAGAGTCGTCACAGGCTCCGAACGAAGTAAAAACACCGTGTTCATTTGTCTATTGCTTTTAATTCCGCCGCGCTTACACTCGTTATTTTTTGAATCGATATTCACCCCCCCCCCCCTCTATCGAATTCTCACGATCCAACAGCCTCCACCTCTAGGATTGAGGGGGAGCAAATTTCGGTGACACCGGATCAAGGAGAAGAAGAAGCCTCCACATCCGGGTCAAAAGAAGAAGAGGATGAAGAAGCTTCCACCTCCACAAGTCAAGCAAAATCAAATGGAGGAGTATTATCTTCGAATCAAGAGGAAGTCTCTACTCCCAAGTCAAATGGAGGAGCAAGTGTCACCCCTACACAAGAAGGTATAAATAGTTCATTTAACAATAAAAAAGCATATAATATGTTTTGAGTGTAGGGAGAATGGGCACTACAAGAATAAATGCCCTAAATTGGCCAAGAAGAAGGGCCAAGTGGCACCCAAGGGCAAGGAGAAGCCCAAGGAGGCCATCTCCACAACAAAGAAGAGCAAGGAGCACATTGTGTGCTTCTTGTGCCAACAAAGAGGGAATTACCGAAGTCAATGCCCTAAGGGGAAGAAGATGGTCAAGGCTCAAGGAGGAAGCTCAATTCAAGGGGGAGCCTCCAGGGTAAAAATCTAGGGCTAGGAGTATCAAAGTCATTCAATGGCCATAGAGGTTTAGGATACAAACCTAAGGCTAAGAAGGATGAAATGTCTTACCATAGGGTTCCATATAGTTATGGAACCAACCCTATGTCTAAGGATCAAGTCAAAAGTATAAGAGAAGTTATCCCTAGGAGTATTTTTGCAACTAAAGTGACTAAGACTTCTAAGAAGTCTAACAGAGTCACTAGGAAGGTCACAAGGGAAGAAATCCCTAGAGTTGACATAGAAAATGTGATCAAGACTTCTAAGAAGTCAAACAAGGTCACTAGGAAGGTATCTAGGGAAGTTATCCCTAGTGAATACCTAGAGCATCCAAGGAGCACCAATTGATTTTGGGTTCCTAGGAGATGGGTTAGAGAGTGTCAACTCCAAGAAGAAGGGTAGTTAACCCAACTTTGAAGAAATTGACACTCAAGGAGTATTTTCAAGGTTATTATTAACCTTTGAAAATGAAATAGATTTATGATTTACTCTTTGGAAGAGTAAAATGCGCCAAATTTGAGAAGTATTGATTTTATTTTAAAATGACACATATTGGGAAAACATAAGGAAATACCAAGTTGGGATTTTGGTATTTTCTTAGTGTTACTCTTGTGGAAGAACAAAATATGCCAACATTTGAGGAATAAACTTAACTTCAATTGGCATAAGTTAATCAAGAGAACTAGAAATGCCAATTTAGGTTTTGACATTTTCTTGGAGCGTTAGAGGGTAATTTAGGTTTAATTTTTAACTTAGCTAAGATTTAAGGACACTTAGATAGGTAATCTAGGTATTTTATTTATGCTAAAACTTGCCATAATTGTTTGCTCACTATATGCCATGACATCATAATTAGTTTTGTATTTTGCACTCATGACTTACTATGAAAAATATAAAAATACCATGTCATGACATACATCATGTAGTTATAGGAAATTTTCTTTTGAAAATTATTTCTTTTTGATGTATGCCATAACATTATCATACATTATGTTTATTTCCTTAAAATTAAGGACAAATGACATTTATCAACAAGTGACATCCTAGGTGGATGTTCAATATCCACAAAATGCCTAGATAGATATGCATGATTCCTAGATTAGGGCAAAACCAAACTTTTCATCTCACAAAAGAACTATATGATGACTTGTATGTGTTTTGTGCACAGTAGATACAAGTGAGATGTTAGGATGATGAACAAAACTCAACATGCTGATTTAGTGCATTTCCTTGAGTTTTAAGTTCATCAAAACACATAGTTATGTGTTTTCCAATCATTGGGAAAGCTAATGTACAAATTATGTACATTAAGCCCAAGGAATATGGTTGGATATTGGTTTTGAAAATATTTTTAAAATGATTTTAGAAAACCTTGGTGAAGGTTATCTTTTGATAGTAATCACCATTGAATAGTTAGACACAAACTTGAAGAAACCACTAAAGTTTTTACAAGTTTTCAAGTTTGTGTCAATCTTTGAAAACATGATGTATTTACATAGAAAACTATTTTTTCCATGATAAAGTATATCTTAAATAATGTCTACACAAATTTTCATGATTTTTGGAAGTTTGTAGAATTTTCTAGGGGTTTCTGAAATTGGCTGAAATTGAATTTCAGCAATTTCAGGTCTCCAATCAATCAACCGATCGATTGGAATGCCTCAATCGATCAGTCGATCGATTGAGCAGGCTTCTCGCGAACAGAAGCCTTCTGGATCGATCCACCGATCGATCCAGCCCTTCTGAATCGATCAGTGGATTGATTCAAGCTGGTCCAATCGATTGGAACCCAACTCCAATCGATCAGAGATGCTGATTTTGGCTGGGAAAGCTTATTTTCAGTATTTTGAACCTATTTTAGTCTAGGTAACCATTCCAAACCCTTTTTATGTTGAAAACAAGGATGGATTGGTTAAAGGAGACTAAGTAGAAGTTTACGTTGAGGTTGATTCAAATTTTGAACTTTTGAACCTTAAAACTTCTAAATTTGGGTTTCCTAAAGGTTTAGGGATTCAAAGTCATTGTTGGTGAAATGACAGAAGGTACGACCATGTCTTTAGGGGGAGGTACTCTTTAAAGACATGAAAACTTATTTTCATGAACCTTGGAAGGTGGTTAACCTTTCTTTTAAGAACATGCTCAAGGTTGAGCGTTTGAACTTTAATGGGGAGTGGATATCCTCATTGTTCAAGTGGTTCAAGTTAGTATATGCTCATGGATGAGCATTCGATACACATGAAGGGTATGGGACCTTCATTTTGGTTATTGGACCTTGTTAATGCTCAAGGGCGAATATTGATGATAATGAAGGGTATGAGATCTTCAGTATCGTGTTGATCACAACGAGTGAAGTTGTGAACAACGATGCGCAACTCTTTAGGGGGAGAGTCTTAAAGGGGAGAGTTGTCAACAAGTGAATTTGTTGATGTGTGCCAATAGGGGGAGAATGTAGGATTTAAGTTAGGTCTTCATTATCTAAGAGGGAGTCTGCCTTCTTAGAGGGAGAATGTAGGTTTTAACTTACGCTTTCATTACCTAATGGCATGAAGGAAGTTGAGGCTATAGGAATTAGCCTAACTTAAATGAGGTATTGTTAAACATCAGAAAGAGGGAGATTGTTGGTGCAATATCCCACAGGTCAAGGTTGACCTGGTTAACCAAGCTTGAGTCTTGGTTTGAGTTTCGATGTTTGACAATACAAGACTTCGATAATATGGACAAGTGCAGGTGCAGTTGTTCATTTGGGGAGATTGTTTGGTGCAATTCCCCTCTGATCAGGGTCTAATCAGGTTGGTTGAAGAAGAAGTCAAGTAGGTCAACGTTGACCAGATACTTGACTGGGAAGTCCTAACTGGGATGTTAGGCAGAAGGAAAATCCTGGTGAGTGAAGCCAGGTGAAAGACCTAGTGAGTGAAGCTAGGCAAATGGAAAGTCCTAATGAGTGAAGCTAGGCAGTATGAAAATCCTGGTGAGTGAAGCCAGGTAAAAGACCTAGTGAGTGAAACTAGGCAGATGGAAAGTCCTAGTGAGTGAAGCTAGGCAGTATGAAAATCTTGGTGAGCAAAGCCAAGTGAAAGCCCTGGTGAGTGAAGCCAGGCAGATGGAAAGTCCTAGTGAGTGAAGCTAGGCAGTGAGAAAATCCTGGTGAGTGAAGCCAGGTGAAAGTCCTAGTGAGTGAAGCTAGGCAGTTGGAAGTCCTGGTGAGTGAAGTCAGGCAGATGAGAAGTCCTGGTGAGTGAAGCCAGGCACGGGGAAAATCCAGATGGGTCAAGATTGACCAGACATCTGGTGAAAGTCCAAGTAGGTCAAGGGATTGACCGGATACATGACACGAGGAGAAAAGTCCAAGTGGGTCAAAGGGATTGACCAAACACTTGGTGAGGGAGTCCTAGCAGGTCAAGGGTGACCAGATGCTAGGCATGATGTACCAACAGGTCAAGGTTGACTGGATGTTGGTTTGAGGGGCTTGGGACTTGGTTGTGGGCAAAAACCAGCAGCTGGATCGATCAGCCGATCGATTGGCTGGAGCCCAATCGATCGGCCGATCAATTGGGGAGTCCCCGCGAGAAGCCTTCGTCCCAATCGATCAGTGGATCGATTGGGAGGCAGTCACGAGCGCACAGAAGCCTGCTGGATCGATCAGCCGATCGATCCAGAGGCCCCAATCGATCAGTGGATCGATTGGGAAGCTGTGATTTGTTGCGATAAGCGTTGGATCTATCCGTTGATCGATCCAGGCATTTCCTGAGAGCACAGAGGCGCTCTGGATCGATCAGTGGATCGATCCAAAGCCTCCCCGATCGATTGGGAGCAATCCAATCGGGATCCGACCGTTGGCGTCGTATTTAACTGCAGGCGTTCGATTCCTTCAGCAGCGCTTCACCTATTCATCTCAGATCCTCGACAACAACTCCACAACTCTCTCTAAGCTCTAGATCTCCGGTTCTTGAAGGTTCTTGGAGGTTCTTCCAAGTCAAGAGGCAGATCAAAAGCAAGAAGAAGAAAGCTAGGGTTAGAGTTTCTTGTATTCATTGTAAGCTTTGCTTATACTTTTGTTCCCTTTCATTTCTTTCTGTATTGAGAGTCTTGTAGGGCTTGTCCACCTTCGGTAGTTATCGAAAAGAAGTGTTTATTAGTGGAGGTGTGTGTGTGTGCGTGGATCCTTGGACTAGTTACCTCTTGTGAGGTAGATACCAAGTAAAATCCATTTGTTAGCATTGTATGCATTTATTTCTTCGTATTTCCGTTGCACATCTTTGAAGAAACAACAACGAAGCACACGAGGAACGCGCTGAGCTATTCCCCCCCCCCCCCCCCCCTCTAGCTACATTTTCGGTCCCAACAGAAGCAAGTGGAGCAGATGAAAATCTACAACCCCGAAGAAGCTCTAGAGTGAGAGAACTTCATGAAGATGATTTTGAATCCGAAGAAGAAGACGAGGATCACAATAATGATATTGAGTTTGTGTCCGATGAAGAACAAATTATTGAAAATTATGGAGAAGAAGAAGCAGAATAAATATGGGTGTATGAAATATTATTAGTTGTGTAATTATGAACTCATTTTGTTAAGACATGATTTATGTTATTTAACAATTATATTTTGCTTAGTGGTTACTAGTTCACAATGCATTGTAATATTGAATTGAACTATTGCTACTATTTTCCAATGTTCTACTATTTACTATATGATTATGATAACTTACTGCATGTTCTATTGTTTAACTGTTTCTTTTACTCATATTTACTGAGCCTAGTATATTTCCTTTGCACAAAACTATTAGTTTTCTTTTATAGTTTTTCATTTTTTGGTATTGGAAAGTATGTATTTATTTCAGCATACATAGTTAGATCTTCATTGCTATGAAATTGTTTAAGACAACATTTAGATTTGCATATGACATTGTCCGCAGTCTACATGAAATAAGGGATACCGAGGAATCCGCCTAGCGGCGCCTAGTCCCCGCCTAGGCGGCCAAGGCGCTAGGCGCTGGTTTGCCGCTTGACTAGCGCCTAGCGAATTTTAGAACCTTGACCCCTCCCCTCTTGCCGACCTCCAAAGGGACCAACAATTATTATATTAGGATTAAGAGCACACACTTCCATAATAATAGAGATCTTTGTTTTTTTATTTAGTCAGTATAAAAAGAAACTACCTCAAATGGTCCTGCTCAATACACTCAGAATGTACTAGTGTAATTTTATAGTTAAGATAAACTAATACCAAATTACACTACGACTATTCCAATGGTTTGTTCCTTTCCATCTTAGTCGCGAGCTACTTTTTATAATTTATAAGGAATTGATAACATGATCTTCTGTGTGTGACACCGCACTCTATGTTATCTACAATATAAATTAATTGAATAACTACACTTAACATATAAATGTAGACATTTGACCAATGTGATTCTTTTAAATGTTTATACAAAAAGTTAGGCTTTTAGTATACACTCTAACAGAGCGCCCTGGTTGGCTCAGCTACGTCATATTCAAGGTGCCCTGGAGGTTCCAAGCGCCCCATACCTCCTATATAAGGAGGGTAAAGGCTGGAGTCATAACAACAACTCACGATTCGCTCTCTTGTGCTCCTGCAACGCTACGAAGACACTCTGACAACGCGCTGCTCTTTTTTTCTTTCCTTTTGTCAGTATTGTCTTTTTCTATTAGCATTCTTATACTTTAAATTGTAAACAATTATTTCGAATTGTTAGTGGATTGCTCATCGAAAGCACCCTTGCGTGCGGACCTTGGAGTAGGAGTTGACACAGGCTCCGAACCAAGTAAAACTACTTGTGTCATTCTTTTCGCATTTATTATTCCGCTGCTTACTTGAGAATTTTTTTTAATCGATATTCACCCCCCCCCTCTATCGAATTCACGATCCAACAATGAGCATGTCCTTAAGGGGAGTTACTTTTTAAGGAAATGAAAATTAATTTTTTATAAACCTTGGAAGGTGATCAACCTTCCTTAGCATAAATGCTCAAGGTTGAGCATTTAAACACAATGGAGAATGAATATCTTCATTGTTTAGTTGTGTATGCTCAAGGATGAGCATTGGATATAATGAAGGGTATGAGACCTTCATTATGGTGTTGAACACAACAAGTGCAGTTGTGAACAACGATGAGTAACTCTTCAGGGGAGATTTTTTGATGTATGCCAATAGGGGGAGAATGTAGGGCTTAAGTTAGGCCTTCATTACCTAAAGAGGGAGTTTGCCCTCTAGGAAAGGGGGAGAATGAAGGAAATCCTCATTCATGCCTTAGCATGAAAGTAAGTTGAGGCTATGGAATTACCCTAACTTAAAGGTATTGTCAAACATCAAAAAGGGGAAGATTATTGGTGCAATATCCCTAAGCTTGAGTCTTGATGTTTGGGTTTTGATATTTGACAATACATGGACATTGTAGATGCAATCGTCCGTTTGGGGAGATTGTTAATACAATTCCCCTTTGGTCAAGGTTGACTAGTTAGATATGAAGAAGAGTCAAGTAGGTCAAAGAGTTGACTGGATACTTGACTGAGAAAGTCCTAACTGGAGGTTAGGAAGTTAGAAATCCTAGTGAGTGAAGCTAGGCAGGTGAAAGACCTAGTGAGTGAAGCTAGGTAGTTGAAAAATCCTAGTGGGTGAAGCTAGGTGAAAGTCCTGATGAGTGAAGCGAGACAGGTGAAAGTCCTAGTGAATGAAGCCGGGCAGTGGGAAAATCCTGGTGAGTTAAACCCGGTGAAAACCCTAGTGAGTGAAGCTAGGTGAAAGTCTTGGTGAGTGAAGCCAGGCAGATGGGAAATCCTAGTGAGTGAAGCTAGGTAGATGGAAAGACCTGGTGAGTGAAGCCAGGCACGTGGAAATCCTGGTGAGTCAAAGTTGACCGGACACCTGGTATTAAGAAGTCTAAGTAAGTCAAGGATTGACCGGATACTTGACATAAGGAAATCCAAATGGGTCAAGGGTGACCGGACATCTGGTGGAAGGAAGTCCAAGTGGGTCATGGAGGACCGGACACTTGGCACAAGATGGTAAATCTAAGTGGGTCAAGGAGGACTGCACTTAGTGATCAGAAGTCCAACGAGAAGTTGGCAAAGAGAAAGTCCTGATGGGTCAAAAGTTGACTGAACACTTAGCGGTCGTAAGTCCAATAGGGAGTTGACATGGAACTAGGAAGTTCGGACGTAGTAAACTTCCGAAGGCCATAACTTTTGACTCGGATATCGGAATGAGGTGATATTAGATGCAAAACGAAGCTCATTTCAAGCTCTACACAGTTTTCTACTTGCCAATCAATTGGCCAATCGATTGAGGGAGTTCAATCGATCAGCTAATCGATTGGTTGACACAATTTTACGCAGAAACTGTCTTGATTGATTGGGTAATCGATCAAAACTTCCCCCAATCGATTGGTTAATCGATTGGGAGAGTTTTTGAGCGAACAATGAGCTTCTAAATCGATCAGTTGATTAATTGAAACCTCCAATCGATCAGCCGATCGATTGGGAAGCTGGAAATCACGAGATAGAGGCTGAATCGATCGGGCAATCGATTCAGGCATTTTCCAGAGAGCACAGAGACGCTCTGAATCGATCAGCTGATCGATTCAAAGCCTCCCAAATCGATTGAGAGACATTCAATCGATTGGGATTCGACCGTTGCTCAGGTTATAGCCGTTGGCAAGCGTTTTCTTCGCGCAT
Organism: Zingiber officinale; assembly: GCF_018446385.1. Taxonomy (NCBI): domain Eukaryota; kingdom Viridiplantae; phylum Streptophyta; class Magnoliopsida; order Zingiberales; family Zingiberaceae; genus Zingiber; species Zingiber officinale. The sequence continues at coordinate 37,662,118 of NC_056005.1, read as the reverse complement.
TCCTCTCCAGCGACTACAGTGAGATCTCAGCGACGATTCATGCAAATTCTCCACTGCTCACAGCCGGTTCTTGGAGGCTCTTGGAGACAAGTGCTGGTGCACTTCCAAGGTTCAAGAGGCAATAACAAGCAACAAGTAAGTAAGAGGAAAGAGTTCTCATTTGTATTCTTGTATTTTCTTCTTGTGTGTGTTGTATTTTGTTGTGTGGGTTTGTACGAGGCTTCTCCGCCTTCGGCTGTGACCGAAAAGGAATGTTTTACTAGTGAAGAGCGTGTGGTGTGTGGATCCTTGGATTAGTTACCTCTTCTTGAGGTGGATACCAAGTAAATCCTTAGTGTTAACGTTGTGAGTGTGTTTCTTGTTGTTTATTCCACTGCACATCATCGAAGAAGCACATCACCGAGCGCTATGAGCTATTCACCCCCTCCCCCCCTCCTAGCATATTTCGACCCTAACATTAACTTGCTTGTAGGCTTGATGAAACTAATTGAGTACTTGGACTTTAAGACGATACCATTTGATAGGACTAGAAGGGTTTACCGAGATTAGGGATATTGTTCACATGTTCTTTTTATATTCATATTTGTTTGAGAACAAGCAAAGGTCTGGGAAAATTTGATAAGTGTGAAGTATATAGGGTTTTCATCATATTTTCACACTACATTCGACATACTTTTATATGTATGATTTGAGATGTCTTGTTTCTATGCTTCATTTTTATGTTTTATTACCCCTAGATACGGCTCTCGTGTATTTGGATGACAGGAATAAAGGTTAGAGTGAAACAGGGAGCTAAGAGATCAAGTCAAAGAAGCCCTACTCTGCCATGAGTGATCGTGCCCAGTGGCATGGTCCATGCCCAGTTCAGGTGCCTCACAATGGATTACTGTGCCCAGTGGCACATCTCATGCCCGAAGGGCACAGCCCGTGCCCAGCTCTGCCTCCTTGCCACGACTTGGCCATGCCCAGTGACACAAGCCGTGACCCGCCAGATCCAGCACCTCCACTCCCGACATGGGCGCCCAATCTAAGTGGCATGGCCCATGTCGGCGCCCAGTTTTCTAGTACTATAAAGGGATCTTGCCCATTTGATTGGGGATCTCAATCTAGGTCATCTAAAGACCCCAAGGAGGCTAGAGGAGTGGTCTTGAAGGTGTTCTGGATCCATCTACGCATTAAGGATAGATCGGGAGCGACTAGGAGGAAGATTCACAAGCAATCCTAAGCTTTTCTTCCACTTCTCTATTTTTCTGGATTAGAATATGTTTGTTTAAGATTGTTGATCATATATGGTGATTGTAACCCCTTGTTTATGGGGTAATTTCCTAGATTCTAGGATTAGGGAGTAACTTCCATGTGATGTAGACACTATTTCTTTGATCTATACATATTTTCTTACCTTGTTTCTATGATGTATTGGATTATAGTCCAGATCTACTATGTTAACACAATCTTGGCATCAAAAGCATGAGCTTCATATCCCACGAGGGTTTGGGGATGAACCGAAAGGAGAACTTGACCCTCCGACCCGTAGAAAATCGAGATGCGGAGAGTTTGATATGAAAATGTGATCCGGTATGTCATGAGGAACCCTAGGTCGTCATAGAGTTTAATGGATCAAACCTAATTTGTCGCCAAGTAGTAGGAAAAGAGGGTAATTAGAAGTTGTGGGATCTAATGACAGGTCCCCTAAGTTACGATCATTAGTTATAATCCTTCCGAAAGTAGACGAAGATTATGGTTGATACATCGTTGTAGAAGCAAAAGTTCACATCGGATTACCATAGAATGGTCTACCTACATAAGTTAATATTGAGGAGAAGAATTAAAAGAACTGAAACATAGATCCAATGTTTATTAGCATAGAGGTGAAATCGAAATCCCAGGATCATTTTCTTTGATTATCTTTCTTCTGCCTTATCTGCCTCCTAGCCTTCTCTGACGTTCGTTTAGATCACACTCTGACTTCCTTCTCTCTCGCTCTCTTCGTTCTCTTTTCGCATCTAGATTTCAGTAATTGCATTCATGACACTCGACATTCCTGATTTTGTCTAGACAATTAAGCTTGATTAGTAAGTTAATACTCGATCGCCAGTCCATATGGATTCGATCTTTGTATTACTTGACGATATTTCTATACACTTGCGGATTTATATGCATCAGTAAACATGTAGGAATGTTGTTTCATAGTTTGATGCTTCTTGTTTCGTAGATACGTAGTTGATCTCATTCTCTTAGTTTGCAGAATAAATATTATTAGTTAGTTTAGCGTTCCTCAGAGCTTATAGTTCACGGCATGGATATTGTCATTGTAGTTATATGGCCATCAAGATTATAAATGGAACAAAATAATCAATATGAACTTATTTGTTGACGAAGTAGTTAATGAAAAGAATATTAGGTTGAGCAGTTGATTGAATGTGGAATATCTATTTACTACTAGTGAATAATTAATAAACATTCGCAGACAATTAACCAACAGCAGTTTTGCAAGGAAAGAAAGAAAGCAAATTCAAATCTTGTTTTGCCATAATAAAATAATTAGCCAACAAAAAGTATCTGTTCTTCCATGTAATGCAACAGAAGGCTTTAAAAAGTACAACAACAGAAGCAGGGCAATAGCGTAATCACCATATCCTTTGAAACAATTAAGAATTCTTAATTCTGAACCATGAAAACTAACATCATGATCTCTCAAGAATCCACCGTGTCTCCGGATCTCCCAATCAGGCCACAGCAGGCATATCCTTGAGCCATGGGTCCAATGGTTTTCCAATTGAATAAACGATGAAGCCAATCTCCCTAAGCTTCTCGGGGTCTACAACATTGCGACCATCAAAGATAAAGGCAGGCTTCTGCATGCTATCATAGATTTTTGCATAGTCCAGTTTCTTAAATTCATCCCACTCAGTCAGGATGCAGACTCCATGAGCCCCCTTGGTGGCCTCATATGCATCCCATGTCACGGACACCTCCTTGACGGCAGTTGGGCTCATTGGTTGCAGGTGGATCGGGTGATCCCAATCAAATTTGTTCATCGCAAGATCACGTTGTATCTGGTCCTCAGTCACCTGCGGATCATAGATGCTGATCTTGGCCTTGTCGCCTATAAGGCCCTTGCAAACGTCAATGGCTGGAGTCTCCCTGGTATCGCCAGTGTCCTTCTTGAAGGCAAACCCAAGAATAGCAATCTTCTTTCCTGAAACTGTATTGAACATGGAAGCAACGACACGGTTCACAAACCTGCTCTTCTGGTAGTCGTTGATCTTGATGACTTGCTTCCAGTAGTTGGCTACCTCAGGGAGGCCATTGCATTCACAGATATAAACCAAGTTGAGGATGTCCTTCTGGAAGCATGAGCCACCAAATCCAACGCTTGCATTCAAGAACTTGGGCCCAATTCTACTGTCCTTGCCGACAGCATAGGCCACCTCAGCCACATTTGCCCCTGTTGCCTCACAGAGCGCTGAAATGGCATTCACCGAAGAGATCCTCTGAGCTAGGAAGGCATTAGCAGCAAGCTTGGATAGCTCAGCGGACCATAGGTTGGTAGTGAGAATTCTTTCTTCAGGAACCCAATGGGCATACACATTTTTTAGCGCCTGGATAGCCTTTTGACCCTCTGGAGTTTCCCGACCACCGATCAGGACACGATCAGGGTTGAATAGGTCCTGAATTGCTGTACCCTCTGCGAGAAACTCTGGGTTGGAGAGGATCTGATAGTTGATGCCTTTGCTGTTATGGGTTAAAATCTTCTCAATGGCCTCGGCAGTCTTGACAGGAACGGTGGACTTCTCAACCACAATTTTATCAGATTGTGAGACGTCGGCTATCATCCGAGCAGCACTCTCCCAGTAGGTGAGGTCTGCTGCCTTGCCAGCACCAAGGCCACGGGTCTTGGTGGGTGTGTTCACTGAAACAAAGACGATATCGGCCTCACGAACATACTTCTCTACATCAGTGCTAAAGAACAAGTTTTTTCCTCTGCACTGCTTCACAATTTCATCAAGTCCAGGCTCATAGATTGGGAGTTGTTCACTATTCCATGCGGCAATACGAGTAGCGGAAATGTCAACGACTACCACCTCAATGGAAGGGCATTTGAAAGCAATGACAGCCATTGTTGGCCCACCGACATAGCCGGCACCAATGCAGCAAATCTTCACCATATTTGTTTAGATGGACTGAATCAATCAAATGAAAAACAACACCTAGTCAGAGAATGAAAGCATGGTGGAATTGAGATATGATAAGTAATGAATATAATAGTCGTGGTGATAGATCTTCAACGCATATAAATTCCAAAAAAAAAAAAAACAAACACAACAATAATTTGTTCTTTTTATATCAAGAGTGAATTCAAACATTTTTCTACAAAAACGAACATCTATTTTAAAAAACAAACAATATATTGATGTTATAAGACAACGCATGAAGAAAGATTGAGAAGTTAAAGGTGGAATGCGTGAACGGAGAACTCTCTAGTTTTCAAGGAGTACCGGGGCGTAGTCTAATAGTATGTATATGATCTGACGAAATTTTTAGTAAAATAGCAATAAGAGGCGAATTTTAGTCTTAGGTCCATTGTAGATCTTGTAAAAATGATAAAAGAATTTTACAACTCCAATGTTTCCAGAACAACTGACAGGAAAAGTTCCAATCTGTAAATTAGAGATGATATCATATTTAAAGATCAAACAACAGACAGATGAATCTGTATACCGGTAAAATCTTCCTAAAGGATCTCACTCAATCCTAAACATCCTTCATTATCTGGCCGCTAATCAAGAAAATTATGCTAATAGTCAAGAAAAATCCTGGACACGATTTAGATCGTCGCGAATCTCGCAAAGGGTAGACAGATCTAAGGCTTGCGCATTTCAATCACAGAGCGGTAAACCAGAAAATTGCGAAACTCGAATCGACAGGAAAAGGAAAAGCTTCAGATCAGACGATAGAATTACCTTCGGAGATTGGCGCACCTCCTCTTCCACAATGAAGAGATAGCAAATCGAAAGAGCGAGATCTGAGAGACGGAAGAAAGAGGAGGGAGCTCCTTGTAGACGAAAGAGGCAGGTGAACCGAGACTTAAATAGCAGCAGCATACCCGTCACCGCAAAAAAGTCAAAGGTAGGTTTCATGACCTACCAAACCTAAACATTATCTTTTATTATATTATATTTTATTTTATTTTACTCCTTTATTCTTTTCCTAATATCAAATTTTGGTCTTAAAATATTATAATAATACTACGTAAGTGTATAGTTCAGGAGGGAGGGTGATAAAATGTGTATGTAAAAAAGTCTTGCATTTATGAACAAATTAATACAATATAAAATATATAATAAAAATTATATATTAATTTCATATATTTTTACAATTTCATGTTTTAAAAATACTAAATAATAATTTTATTATCACCTATATCAACCACATTTCACTCAATATATGATATTAAATAATTATTTATCATGTCATTTACCAACTAAGAAATGAAATTTTGATTTGTTGTGCAAAGAGGAGGTAATACATCTAAACATCTAACACGGAAGAAGAGTAAGAGAGAAAAAGATCGTGCGAAGCAACGAGACAAAGACGCATAAGAAATAGCAAACACGAGGAAGAAGAAAAAGAAGAGTTACCATGGTTTGATGGCATGCCTACTAAAAAAAATATCTGAAACATTATTAGAATTCTCTCTATATAAGATAATCACATTCAATAATTCTCATAATACAATAGGTTTAAAATAATCCCTATAAATAGTGTGTAAACCTCATATCCGGTAAAACCGTAACAGAATTCTGTTATGAAAAATTATAATTGAATTTTGTTATAAAAAATCGTAACATAATTCTGTTATGAAAAAACCTAAATAGATTTTTCTTCCGTGATGTTCCTCGCATTGACCTTCATTCAGATATGAGTCATCCATCAACCATCTTCACCTTGGCGAATATTGACTCCTTCGAAAAACATGAGTATCTAAGCAATACTCCACCTGGATCTCTAAGTCTGGGTTTCCTTCTTCTAGCATCTAGAGATATGGATCAAGTTCAAATAATGCTTGAACTTCTCTGTGGTCACTGATTTTGTTAATATGTCTGCAACATTATCTGTAGTGTGAACCTTCTTAAGTTGAATTTCCCTAGAAGCAATCAGTTTTTTGATCTTGTGAAATCTCACATCAATGCCCTTGGATCTCGCATGATATACCTGATTTTTCACCAAATAGATAGCACTCTGACTATCGCATAACAACTTGACTTCACCTTGCTTAACACCTAGTTCTCTGACCAACTCTATTAGTCATAAAGCTTCCTTCACTGCTTCAGCTGCTGCCCTATACTTCGACTCTGTAGTGGACAATGAAACAATAGCTTTAATCATAGACTTCCAACAGATAGGTCCTCCCACCATAGTGAACACATATCCTATAGTAGGCCTCTTGTCATCTAAATCTCCTGTACAGTCTACATCCACGGACCCGTAACTGAAGGATCTTCGAATTATCTACTAAACATGATGTCATAATCTAGGGTATTTCTCAAGTATCTAAAAATCTACTTCACTGTATCCCAATGTGATCGATAAAGATTTGAGAGAAACTTGCTCACTAAACTAACGGCTTGCGCCAAATTTGGTCTTATGCAAACCATGGTGTATATCAGACAACCGACTGCATTGCATAAAGAACCTTTAACATCTTTTGGATCTACTCATCCATCTTTGGACATTGTGTACTAGATAACTTGAAGTAATGCGCCAAGGGTGTACTCACTAACTTTGCATTCTTCATGTTGAACATATCCAGCACATTCTCTACATAGCTATATGTTGAGACAACCATAATCTTTCTGCAGCTCTATCCCTGTGAATCTTCATTTCAAGAATCTTCTTGGCGCCTCTCAAATATTTCATGTCAAATTCCTTATTCAGTAGTCTTTTCAATTTCTTGATCTGTTTCATCTTCTTGGCAACAACCCGCTTGCACTCTATAGCTCATTTTTCCTCAAGAAGTTCCACTAGATCTCATGTTTGGTTCTCATATAGAGAGTCAATCTTCTCTACCATATCACTCATCCACTTGTCCTTCTTAGAGTTGGTAATGCCTCCTAAAAAGATGTAGGGTCTCCGTTATTGGTGATAAGTGCATAAGATACCAAGTCTTCGAATTTGTATCTAGTGTGTGGCTTTACGACTCGTCTCATTCTATCACCAACTATAGTGAGCAGAATCATCGGAATCATGAGTCTCTAGCTCCACCTGCACAATATTTCTCCTTGTTGCTGTGTGGTATTTCCTTTCCTTCTTCTTGAGTACATTGTAACATGGTCTTCTCGTCAAACACCACATCTCTTCTAATCATCACCTTATTTGCCTTAGGATCCTAAAGTTTGAAGTCTTTAACTCCCTTCTTGTTAGGGTCTATTTGTAGCTAAAGGGGGAGAGGGTGAATAGCTCGCCGCGTTCGTTGTCTTGATGCTTCATGATGATGTGCAGTGGAAAAGAACTCGAAGCAAACACTCACAACGCTAACAAGAGGATTTACTTGGTATCCACCTCAAGAAGAGATGACTAATCCAAGGATCCACACACGATGCACTCTCCACTAAGAAAAACACTCCTTCTCGGTAACTATCGGAGGTGGAGAAATCTCGTACAAACTCACACAAGCATACAACTCGAAACAAGAAGTAAATACAAGATAATACAAATGAAAAACCTTCTTGCTCGAACCCTTGTAGCTTGTAGATGCCTCTAGACCCTTTGGAAAGTGCATCAACACTTCTCTTCCAAGCTCTTAGTCCGACGATGAGTCATAGTGAAGAACCGAGTAAGCGCTACGGAGAAGAAAGCTTGCCACAGCTTTATACCCGTCGCTTCTAGGACTCCCAATCGATTACTACGTAAGATCCCAGCGATCTCAGCTGTCCAAAACCTGCATCCTGCGCAAAGGTTGTTTTGTAATGATTGACCAATCGATTGGGGAGGCTTGAATCAATCAGCTGATCGATTCAGCCTCCCTCGCGTCCATGCGTGAGAAGCAGCTCCCAATCGATTGCTTGATTGATTGGTGTTCCCCAATCGATCGGCCAATCGATTGGGGAGCATTCTATGCTCGCAATTTCACTTCCCAATCGATCGGTCGATCAATTGGGTCAGCCTTCTTCGCAGCACACCCTCAATCGATCGGTTGATCGATTAAACCATGGTTCAATCGATCGACTGATCGATTGACCTCCCTTTGACTTGCTTAACTCAAGTCCAAGGTTCCCAAACCCAACATCCGGTTAACCTTGACTTGTTGGGAGGACTCATTCTTAGCATCCGATCAACCTTGATCTGCTGAGATTTCTTCACCAAGTGTCGGGTCAATCCTTTGACCCACTTGGACTTTTCTCCTCATGTCAAGTGTCCGGTCAACCTTGACCCACTTGGACTTACCATCTCGTGCTGAGTGTTCGGTCCTCCATGACCCACTTAGACTTCCACCAGATGTCCAGTCACCCTTGACCCATCTGGATTTCCTCGTACCAAGTATCCGGTTAATTCTTTGACCTATTTGGGCTTCCCAACACCAGGTGTCCAGTCAACTTTGACCCACCTGGATCTCCACATGCCTGGCTTCACTCACCAGGTCTTTCCATCTGTGTAGCTTCACTCACTAGGACTTTTCATTTGCCTGGCTTCACTCACCAAGACTTTCCATCTGCCCGGCTTCACTCACCAGGACTTTCCATCTGCCCGGCTTCACTCACCAGGACTTTCACCTAGCTTCACTCACTAGGATTTTCCCACTATCCGGCTTCACTCACCTGGACTTTCACCTGCCTAGCTAGCTTCACTTACTAGGTCTTTCACCTGGCTTCACTCACCAAGATTTTTAACTTCTTAGCTTCACTCACTAGGTTTTTCACCTGGCTTCTGTAACGCCCACCCTTCTTACCCAACCAAAGGTGACCCTACGTTCTTATACTACTTACGTACATGCTTTAGTTATAACAGCGGAAGAATAAAAATTTTAAAGAATTTAATTTATTAAGCATAATATCACATATTTTGATTTGTTCAAATGTGCATATATTGAACTTATAACTAAAAATATTAATTTGTCCGAATCGTTCTTGCCGAGCCACCACCACACACATCACTATCTGCTCCTCCTGCTGCTCCGTTGTACATCCAGCTTTCTCTTTTATCTGCGGTACAAGGAAAGTAAGCTATGAGCACTCATGGCTCAGTAAGTTCCTTTCCTACTCACTAAAACCGAGAATCATCGTATATCAAGAATGGATCAACATATCATCGTCTCAACTAATCATAACATAACATATCATTCTATTCAAACATATCATGCATATTTCTTATTCACATATCATTTCATAGAAGCATGAATATCATATCATAAAACAAATAAATCACAAGCATGAGACATACAAGGGCATCATATTCATATCATAATATCACATGACATTATATCATATCATCATATAATTCAAGCACATATGAATGTAGGTAATGCATCGTGAATTTGAAAACTTATACTTAATAGTACTTGAAATTAATATCATCATCATTTGGGATCCCGGTTTGTACCACATACATAATGCGTAGGTCCAAGGTAGCAAGTCTTGAGCCCTACCATACATACATACTAGGCCCGAGTCTTACTCCATCGACCTAGGGCACTCAAAGGCCCATTACTGACGAGGCCCGAGTCTTATTATCATATCATTTTCATACAGCATGGCATAGACATATTTAATTTTTGTTCTAGGGTTTCTAGGGCATCTATCCCTTCATGGCCGAACACATAATGATTCATTTAGGTCATACAAACATGTATCACATTCACACACTATCAAGTTTTCATAAGAAGTACTTTTAACCCCTTAGGTTTCATTTCCAAGGCCTCTAGGTCCTTTAAACCTTACTTGGCCGAAATTCATAGAATATAAACTTCCTTTAAGTGGCCTAAAGCATGGGAAACCTAAGTAAATTTCATAGCAAGATTTACTAAGAACATCATACACAAGGTTGGATCATAAACAAGCTAGGACTCTTGTGATCTTACATGTCATAAATCATGTAACTAATTTTCTACATTCTAATTAAACATGAGAGCATTAATCGTCTTTCATAACATAATATCACAGAGGTCATTGAGCATATTAGAATTTTGTTTAAGCTTCTCTAAACTATCACCTTACCATGGCCGAAATATTAAGAGTAAGGTTCATGAGTTTCTTTCAACATACAAGTATACAACTCTTAAGAACTTTATATCATGTCATATAAGCATAGTTATTTTAAATTCAAGGTCCTCCTAACCCTAAATTCTTTCTTGGCCGAAACATGAGAGTGGGGTTCTTTTGGTTCCAATCAACTTCCAAGCAAGAAAACCATAGGAAGGTCCTTAGCATTTCATAGAAAACTTGCACTAGTTTGGTTAGACAATAATTTTCCTAACCTATTTACAATATTTTTGATTGAAATTCTAGGGTTACATACACCTCTGATCATGCATCATATATGTATACAAACATAGGGGAAAACTTTCTTTCAAGGCATAGAAAAAGAATCCGAAAATCACATGAAAGCCTTGTACCGCAGGTGAGGGGAAGCTTACCTTCTTTGCTTAAGTTTCCTAGAGTTGAGAACTTGCTTGTGGACCTTTCTTCCTTGCTTGCTTTGCTCGGCACCAATGGAGGAAGAAGTGGCTAGGTCTTTTGGTGGAGAGGAGGAGGAAGAGGAGGCTTCTTCCTCTTGTGTTGCTCGGCAAAAGAAAGAAAGAAGGTGGAGAGTTGTTGCTCTCGGCAACAAGAGGAAAGAGGGAGGGAGAGTGCTCGGCACAAATGGAGGAGAGGAGGAGAGTGAGTTGAGGATGAAGCCCCCCCCCTCTCCATGCCTATTTTTACTAAAGTGAGGGGAGGAAAACTTGACTTGATTCATCCTCCTCATTTACTTCTCCTCTTAATGAGAAAGAATATGCTAGAGAAATGCTTCTTGAGTTTCTCTCTTTTCTTTCTCTTAATTTCTCTCCTTTCTTTCCTTTAATTATAATTCCCATCTCTCCTTTTACAATATTCACTCCTATCACACTTGGTTAACACATGCATGCATCCACAAGAGAACCAAGGATCAAATCCTTCTCCTAACATATTTTTGTACAAAATAATTCATGTATATGCATTATGCATAAATATTTCATACATGCATATATAATATCTCATATCTCTTTTGTTTACATTAATTCCTTGCATTATAAATCATGTATAGAACTTTATATTCTCAACTTTATTTTCTTTCATAAAGTTTTTAATCATCTAAATCCTTCCCATCGTAACATTCAACGTAGACTATCTACACATTCTTTTCATTACATTCGTACTCTCATTGCCCTTACTTTATCTAGGCTTTCTAGGGGTGTTACAGCTTCACTTACCAGGACTTGTCTTTGTCTAACCTCTAGTTAGGGATTTACCAGTCAAGTATCCAGTCAACCTTGACCTACTTGACTCTTCTTTACATCAAACCGGTCAAACCTTGACCAGAGGAGAATTGTACCAACAATCTCCCCAATCAGATGATTGCTCCTACAATCTCCATATATTGTCAAACATCGAAACCCAAACATCAAGACTCAAGCTTGAGCCAACTCAAGCTTAATCAACTAGGTCAACCTTGACATAGGGATATTGCATCAACACTTCTGATACCATAGAAAAATGTACTGCTTTAACTTCTCATCTACCTTGGATCTTTTCTCACTAGATATGTACATTTGGATGGATATCCAAAAACTAAAAGAAGAGAGTAGTCTACTAGATTTTATGTCTATACTTCCTCTGGATAGTTTGCCTTTTAGGGCTACCCTTGGTGATCTATTAATGAGATAACATGTCATGTTTATTGCTTCCGCACATAAATTCTTTGCTAACTTTGCATTTAACCTGAGATATCTTTCCTTTACAATGATTATCCTGTTCAACCTTTCCGTCATACCGTTCTGCTGAGATGTCCTATAAATCGAGAAATATCTCATTATCCCATGCTGCTCACAAAATTCTTAAAACTCTGAATCTGTATACTCAGTCACATTATCTAACCTAAGGCATTTGATCTTCCTTCTAGTCTGGTTCTCTACTTCAGTTTTTTATAGTTTAAACTTTGTAAAAAATTTTGACTTGTGACGCATAAAGTATACCTAGACCATTTGTGAATAATCATCGATAAAACTCATAAAATATAAGTGTCCTCCTCGTGATGCTACACTAGTCGTTCTAGAGATCTACATGTATATAGTCCAGCTACACCCAACTCTAGCTATCACTACCCCTGAGTGGGCAAGTGGGTAGTAAATATGACTGATGACTCTCTAACACTACAAGGGAGACAATGGTCAACAACATGCAAGGAGTGCAATGATGTTAATATTCATGTCTCGAACACAGTCATTATCAATACACTGGTATGATAATTATAAATATATCTAGACACATGATATATCAATCACATATATCTATATATAAAAAAAAGATTTAACAAGTGTTTACTAAACAACAAGCATAATAAATAGTAACACCTATAGTATACAACACACTCGTGTGTACACTACAGAATATAGGTAGTCAAAATGATAACTCCTATTGTACACACCATGCACATGTGTACACTACAGAGTATGAATATCCATAAAAAAATGAGACTGTATAGACAGTAAATATATCATCTTTAATATCAGCACATACGTATCAAACTCAGATAAATATGAGTAGAGTCAAGATAAAATAATCCAAACTATCATCTATAACCATGTCAATGAACTACAGAGGTCAAGGAAGAAATATCTGCCTCAAAAATATATCTCGTGCCAAATAACTCTCACGTCGAAACGGTTGTCTCGAATCAAAGTCTTGAAATCACATAATGTACAATTTAGCTAATCACATATATAACAACTAACTAAATCAAAGCCCCTACTAATTAAGGAAAATCCTAATCAAATGATCATTAATTAATCCTAATTAATGATTAACTTTAATTAATCCCAATTCCTTGATTAAATTTGATTTAACCGATCATTACCCCTAATCTAATCCATCCAAATAATTAGATCAGATTTAGTCATAACTGTAGGATCGATGCGCACGTGAGAGAGGGGTGAATCACGTGTTTTTAGAAAATCATATTTTTAATTTTTTGAAATCAAAGTGTAGAGTAAAAATTAAAAGACAGTTAAGTAGAGAAAAAAAACGCGAACACAAGGAGTTAATTGGTTCAGAGCCTTCAGCAACTCCTACTCCAAGACTCACGATCTCTTGAACTGTATTGACAAATAATCTACTAAAAATCTCTTTTGGAACCTTCGGAAGAGGTAATCGACTACAAGTATAGAAAATAAGAAAGTGTAACATCCTACACTTTCCTTTTTGCAAATATGAAAAATACAAGAATATTAAATCGTTACCAAACACAATAGAAACTGAGCTCGCTTGTGTGTCAGTGTCGGTCTGCAAGTAGTGGTCAGATGTCTCAGATCAGTAGTGCACTAGCAAAACGAAGTTGAAGCAGTAGAAGAGTCGTTTGAAGCTTGTAATTGAGTTGCCTTGAATGCTTGGCTAAATAGCTCTTTTATAGGCTATTGAGGGCGCCTCCAAACTCCTTGAAGGTGCCTCCAATTGCAACTTTGATCGCCAAAACCTCAGTTGCAATAAGTCATGAGAACTACGACTTCTATCTGTTGGTTGCTACTGGGAATATCGTACCGGTCCCTGTACAAAATTTTGTACAAGTCTTGAACCTTCCTAACAACCTATTGTGTTCTTTAGAAATTAAATTCAGAATCACAAACGGAACTTAACATTATTGATTCTAAATTTAACTTATCTGTTCTTAGAAGTTTAGACTTGGATCGCAAACGATACTTAACATTATAGATCCAAATCCACCTATGTTACAAATTCAATTAAGTATTAATTTCAGAAATTGGCTTCCAGGTTAAACATGGTGAGGCACTAGGCCTTCTTGGATATGGGAGCAACCACCACTTCCTAGACAAAGTCTTTCAACGAAATTTAATATTTAATTTTCTTATAGTAACCCTAGGTTTAACCAAAAAGAACAATCGGATCACAAGATCGAAAAACAAAGAAACACAAATTCGAAACAAATCTGAAACCTAGAATCATATGCCTCTTGTATTTGGAATTCATACAAAGAAAACTAGTATGATGCGGAAAACAATTACTAGTTATACCTTTCTTTGTAAGCAACAACTTTTTGATCTTCTATCGTATTCCTCTTCTTATCTTAGACGTTGTGTGGGCAACGATCTACCGAGATGAGAATCCACCAAGCCTCCTTCTTCCTTCTTCCAAGTTTCGGCCAAACACCTTTCTCCAAGAGATAGCAAGTCTCGGCCACCAACCAAGCTCCAAGGGATGCAAGAGCAAAGTCTCCTTTCTCTCCTTCTTCTCCTAGCAAGAACCGGCCACCACAAGAACTCCAAGAAGGGAATGCACCGGCCACTAAAGAAGAAGAGAAGAGGAGAAGAATAGGGCCGACCACACACCAAGGAAGAGAGGAGAAACTATAGAAGATATGTTGTAAGGTGAGACACCTCTACCCCCTCTTTTATATTCCTTGGTCTTGACATATAAGGAAATTTAATTATAATTAAAATTCCCTTATTCTCCTTGGCATTGGTTAATAAGGAAAATTTAATTAAAAATTTCTTTTAACCCTTTACATGGTCGGCCCCTTCACATGCTCCAAATAAGGCAAGTTTTAAACACAAAATTAAAACTTCCTTATTTGTTTCCGGAAATTTTTAAAATAAAAAATTTCTCTAATAATTTTCCCTTCATGGTTGGTTATAAAAGGAAATTTTTATAAATTAAAATTTCTCTATTAAAACATGTGGATGATTTACAAAAAGGAAAATTTTCTCTAAAATTAAAATCTTCCTTTCAATCTACAAATAAGGAAAGACATCAAATCTTTTCTTAATCTTTTGTAGAAACTATAAAAGGAAAGATTTAATTTTAAAACTCTCTTTTAAAATCATGAGGATGGTTTCATAAAAGGAAAGTTTTATCAAAAATTAAAATCTTCCTTTTAACTACAAATAAGAAAAGATATCAAACTTTCTCTTAATCTTTTGTAGAAAGCTATAAAAGGAAAGATTTATAATTTTAAAACTCTCTTTTAAAACCATGGCTTCCACATAAGAAAATATTTAAAAAAATTAAATCCCTTTATTTTATTTTGGCCGGCCACAACAAGCTTGGGCTCCAAGCTATGGTCGGCCACCTTTACTTAGCTCAGCCTATGGCTTGGCCGACCCAAGCTTGGACTCCAAGCTTGCTTGGCCGGCCACCTAAGGTTGGGTAGGAAGGTGGGTATAGGTGGGTATCACACTTTATAAATAAGAGGCTACGATAGGGACCGAGAGGAGAAATTGGTTTTGGTCTCCCGATGAAATTAAGCTTCCCGTGTTCGCCCCGAATACCCAACTTAATTTCATCAATAATAATTCATTCCACTAAAGAATTATTATTGAACTACCGCACCAATCCCAAATTACATTTTGGGCTCCTTCTTATCATGAGTGTGTTAATCTCTCTGTGTTTAAGATGTCGAATGCCTACTAATTAATTGAGTTACTGACAACTCACTTTAATTAATATTTTAGTCCAAGAGTAGTACCACTCAACCTTATTGTCGTGTCAGACTAAGTCCACCTGGAGGGTTTAACATGACAATCCTTATGAGCTCCTCTTGGGGACATTATCAACCTAAATTACTAGGAACAGTTTTCTTCTATAATCAACAACACACACTATAAGTAATATCATTTCCCAACTTATCGGGCGTCTTGATTTATCGAGCTAAATCTCACCCTTTGATAAGTCAAAGAAATAAATACTAAATATATGTGTTTGTTATTATATTAGGATTAAGAGTACACACTTTCATAATAATTAAGGTCTTGTTCTTTTATTAAGTCAGTATAAAAAGAACTTACCTTAAATGGTTCTGCTCAATACACTCAGAGTGTACCAGTGTAATTTATCAGTCAAGATGAACTAATACCTAATTATACTACGACTATTCCAATGGTTTGTTCATTTCCATCTCAGTCGTGAGCTACTATTTGTAATTTATAAGGAATTGATAACATTATCTTCTGTGTGTGACACCACACACCATGTTATCTACAATATAAATTAATTGAACAACTACACTTAGCATAAATGTAGATAATTTGACCAATGTGATTCTTATTTCTAAGTAAATATTTATACAAAAAGCTAGGCTTTTAGTATACATTCCAACACTATCCACTCGAGGGCATCTTCCATGCTTTTCGAGGTGCCTCCGAAGCACTCTGAGGCACCTCCAGCGATCTTCAGGGTGCCTCCCTACAGCGAAACTTTATTGGTAAAGTTTATCCAAGCAAGAGCGGCTCCATTAGATCCAGGGCGCCTCTGTGTCACTCTGAGATGCCTCTAAGACCCTTCGAGGTGCCTCAGACATTGTTCATCTGAGGCTTAACTTGGTTTTCGCTCCTGTAAAAATATGTTAGGCTAACAGAAAAATACTTAACCTGCAAAATAAAGTTAGCACAATTTATAAATATTATTAATTAGATCTAGACTAGGATCTAGTCACGGTCTCAATTTAGGTTTCCAAAATTGACCTAAACTGGACCTGCGTCTAAAGTCCCTAAATGAGACTCATCCTCTCTGTACACTCTTCTCCAGTGACTTACCTTACTTACCATACAGAATCACTTACATTTTAATTTAATTATAGTCATTTGTATAATTTTTAACGTATGAAATGTATTTATTTTCAAAATAATAATTTACTAACAATTTTATTGAAAATTCATGTTTAGATAAAAAGTACAACTTTGATCAATACTTTAATTATCATTAATTATGGACTCCATCTTCAAGATATTTGAGTTTTCACTACTACTTTTAAATTATAAATCTCAAATTTCACTTCTACAATGGTTTAAATTTTTTTATTCAACTTTTTTAATTTTTTAAATTTCTTATAAACCTTACATTAGAAATGTCCTTAGCCCGCAAAGTTCATTTTCTTTATCAATTTCCAAAGTTTTCCCAATGTGAGTGTTCCAATGGCCAATGTGCAACCCTGCAACATGCTATTCCATGCTCCCGCCTCTTCGACTTCCAGCAAAAAATCGAATCCTATTTTCAAGTTTCCACTTCCTTCTTTATTTCTTTTTCTTCTTCTTCTTTCTATTTTATTCTTTCTCCTCTCCTCACAACTAGCTTTCACACTGCTCTTATCAGTCTTCTTGCTTCACCAAATCATCATCGCCAGCCAAGATCTTGGATTTCCAAGTTCTTTTTCATGGTCACATTCAATACCGCATGCTCTTTACCCTAATCTTCCATTAGCGCTCTACCTTCGTCTTTCCATTAGTGCTCTGCCTTGCTCCACAAAAGACTAGTAATTTTTATTTTATTTTCTCCTTTTTTCAATGGTTACTCCATTCTTTTGTTTAATTAAATTTGATATGTTTTTTTAAATTTTTTTAAGTTTGATAATTGGGATCATTGTTAACTCTATATGATATGTCATCACTTGACTTTTATTATTTTATTTAGTTGTGTGGATGATATAAATAAATCAATATATGTGTTATTTATCAAATTACGATTTGGTATAATTAGTGACAAATTTTTAACATCATTTGTTTGATTTTACTTAAAGTTTTTGTTATCTACAGTGAGGAGACAAATATTTCTAAGACAAATATTGATTAAAAAAATTGAAGAAAATAAGAATAGTCTATTTGATAAAAGTAGTATGACTTCTTATTTTAAAAGTTACGAATATTCTATCATACTATATGATGACCTTTAGTATCAGTTTTTAAAATTTTTATAAATGACATTTATTTATTATCACTAAAACATATTTATCCCATTATCATTCAGGTTTGGAGTAACCAAGCTTGTGACCATTCTTATTAAGCTTATAAACAATCAAGTTCTTATCAAACAAGCGCTTATAAATATTTTTTTAAATAAACAAACGAGCTTTAAAATAAACCAACAAACTTACTAATCAATTAAATAAATTTTAAGATATTAAAGTTTCAAACTGTTGCCTCTAATATACATCAAACATAAGATAAAACTATAAATAATTCATAGTGGTCTCTCGAAAAAAAATCAAAGATCATTACTTGGAACCTCCTTAGATTTTCTACAAACCAAATCCCGATAGTATATTCTCTTTGACCACCGTGACTCTACTGTGCACACTTTGATCAACCCCGATTGCTCTTGGATGCATCAATATATAAGCTCAGTGAGGAAGATGAAGGGGAAGGGGCACCCCTTCATCTCCTTGACGTTTACAACAATGAGGGAAACGAAGGGGAAGCGATGCCTCTTCGTTTCCTTAACGTCTAATATTTCTCATTCGTCCAAGTCAATGCATAAAGGTTATATGGTCACAAAGACCATGCAAATCACATAGACTATGAGATGATTATGTCACAAGGCCAGAGCAAAACATTAATTGGTCACAAAGATCAAATAAGTCACATAAACTATATGATAATCAAGTCACGAAGACAGAGTAAAATTAATTAGTCACAAAGACCAAATAAGAGCAGCTATTCCATACATTCGGGAAATTGGTTCGTGCGACAACAAGCACACTGAGCATTCATTGCTAAGAAGATTGTTACACCTTACATAGTTGCTCTATAGAACGAATCAGAGACATCAAAACTTGTCTTTACCCTAGATTAAATTATTTACATCAATATGAATATTTCTAATCCCACATAATGACTATTATGTCAAGAGCATCTTCAACAACTCCAATCAATACAATTATTCACAATTACATTTTATGTATTGAACTAAAAAATGTAACTAGTACCAGTGAATAAATGTCACAGATGTAAATAAATCTTAATATTCTTTTTTAACTAGAATACATTCATTCTAATCAGTCACTTTCCTAGTTATGCTCCATAGATCGAATCACCCATACTCAATAGGAAACATGCTAGAGTAGCATACACTAATCAGAACTTCAAGAAGACAGCTAAATAGTCACTTAGGGTAAGGTTGAGATTAACTTATGATCTCAAGGATCTCACATAGTAGAGAAGCAGAGATCTATTCTCCTACTACCCTTCTTGTCACCATAGCAAATGTGGTATGAATCACATGCTATGATATTATTCTTTTTACTAAAAAGAGCGCATGTTTTTTCTAAAATTTAACATCATACAAATTTTGATTTAGACATACATAATGTCTAATCCTGAATTCAACATATGAATTCCAATATGACCTTAAGCATATTCAGTAAATGGTAGATTTATTTACTCTAATCATTACATAAATGATCTTATTTTAACACAATTATTAAGACAACCTTAACTTATGAGTATGTCTCTATTTACAGCTACATAAGATGTCCCATAAGTAACGATCTTACCTCTATTTATACTTAACAAACAAAGATGATTGTCTATGTGAGTGGACTAATCTCAATCTGCTAACATGCTTATCGAGACTTTTATTCGAATGTAACAAAGACATATACACTGAATAGCTTATGACATTTTCATTTATCTAAATGTCTTTATAATATGTTACATTCTTCGAAGTCCCAAAGACTTCACATGTCCCTGAAATGACTCTTTAGTCAATGGCTTAGTAAAAGGATCGGCAAACATATTTCGTGTATGGATGTACTCAAGAATTATCTTTTTCTTGTCAACAATATCCCTTACAAAATTATACTTAATTTCTATATGTTTGTCTTTGCTATGATATTTGGGATCCTTAGAAAAAGCTATAACAATTTGACTGTCACAGTACACTGTAACAGGACTCCCACTGTCCTCAACAATCTTCAAATGCTTCAGGAACCTTCTTAGCTAGACAGTCTCTTGCACAGCCACTACACAAGCCATATACTGAGCTTCCATTGTTGACATGGCTACACAAGCCTGCTTCTTGCTATTTCATGAGATTGCACCACCATTCAGCAAGAATGTATAGCCATATGTGGATTTTCTGTCATCAAGGTCTCTTGCCCAATCTGCATTTGTGTAGCCACTCAGGCTCATATTTGATCCTTGGAAATATATGCAATAATTTGTTGTCCCTTTAAGATATATGAATATCCTCTTTACCTCTTTCTAGTGTCTCGATCCTAGGTTTGACCAGAAATGACTAACTAAGACAACAACATAACTTATATTAGGGTGAGTACACAACATAGTGTACATTAAACTACCAATAGCACTGACGTATGATTTTTTTTCATTTCGACTTTTTCTTCAAGAGTCTTGGGATACATACTTTTGCTCAAAACAGTACCTCTTGCTATAGGTGTCTGTTTAATGTTGCAATCTAATATATTGAAGTGTTGTAGCATCTAGTGATATAAGCTTCTTGAGACAGACTCAAAAATCTTTTTGATCAATCTTTAATGATCTTTATTCCTAAAATGCACTTTACTTCTCCCATATCTATTATGTTAAATTATGATGAAAGTCATGATTTGACTTCTATTACACACTTTATATCACTTCCATCTATTAGCATATCATCAACATATAATGATAAAATGATAAACTTTCCTTTTTTCCTTTCTTAGGTAAACACAATGATCCTCATTAATCACTTCAAAACCATAATATAAAATGACTTCATTAAAGCTTATGTTCCATTGTCTTAACACTTGCTTTATCTCATATATAGACTTCTTAAGTCTACATACTCTATTTTCTTAGCCTTCAGTAATGTAACCTTCTATTGTACCATATAGATTTCTTCATCAAAATTACCATTAAGGAAAGCTGTTTTCCAATCCATTTGATGTAATTCCATGTCAAATTATGCTACTATAGTTAGGAAGACACGTATTGATACAAATTTCACAACTGGGGAGAATGTCTCTTCAAAATCAATACCCTCCAGTTGGGTACATCCTTTTGCAACTAAACGAGCCTTGTATCGATTAATCGATCCATCTTGTTTCCTCTTTACTTTGAGAACCCACTTATTCCCAATAGCTCTTCGGCCCAGAGGAAGATCAACTAAATCTCAAACTCAATTCTTTCTCATTGACTCCATCTCCTCATCCATTGTAATTTTTCATTTTTCTCTTACTAAGCTTCTCAAATTTTCCTCAATTGTCCGAGGTTCCTCATCGTCAATTAAGAGAATCATCAATACCTCATTCTCAATGTCAAACCTTCTCCGAGGAATAATCTGATGACTACTTCTTCATGACTATTGAGAAACTGACTCATTCAGTGGTAAATTACTCCCGCTAGGTTGACTAGATTCCAGCATCTCCTAATTTATTCATAAAGAAATATTATCCTCCTCCTCTATCTCATATAGAGGAATAGTCTTATCAACTTCACCTCGTGTTGGAAATTCAGTTTCAAGAAAAGTAACATCTCTTGACTCTATTTAAGAGATGATTCCATCTTGTCGCTCACCAATGAAGACATTAAAAGATCGAAAGATGCAATGGGGGGGGTGAATATCACACGTTAAAAACTTTTCTTTTATCGTAAAGATAAATTAAGATAAGCAGCGGAAAATAAAGACACATTTCGGTTACTTGGTTCGAAGCCTAGGTCAACTCTTACTCCAAGACTCACGATCCTTGATCACACTGATGGACAATTCACTAAAACCCCTCTTTCCGAAACCTCCGGAAAGAAGCAATTTGTACAATGAAATGTGTAAGATAGTAACAACCTACTATCTTACTTAAAATTAAGTACAAAGAAAGCTAACTAAAAATATACCAACACTAGATAGAAGATGGAGCTCAGTCGGTACTTCTTGGATGGAGCAGCAACTTTATTGAAAATGAGTAGTAGAGTAGTAGCATGAACAACAACTTTGCATAGAGATAAACTGATAACAAATACACTGCCTCAGACCTCAAGCTCCCCTTTTATAAGCATCGTTTAGTTAACTGATAAACATATCGGTCGACTGATTAGTTCGGTCGACCAAACCACCTATCGATCGACTGATCATGCTCCCTTCCTTCTTTGCTGAGATCTAATCTTCGCACATTTAATGAACTTTAATGGTTTGATCGATCGATCCCTTTTTTCGGTCGATCAAACAGTAAATTTCCCTGTTTGTCGAGATTCACACTTAATGCATCATTAATGGAGTGATCGTTCAGTCAACCGATCCCTGTGTTTAGTTCACCGATCAGGCTAGCTTCCATCTCTGCTTCTAATCATTCTGATCTATGTCACATCTGCATGGTTTGGTCAACTGATCCATAGGTTCAGTCGATCGATCAGTCACTTTACCAAACATTGCTTTGACTGATCTCTGGTCCTAATCAACTTGGTTCGGTCGACTGAGCCTGGTGTTCGATCGATCGATAAACTTTGGTTCCTGCAAAACAAAGTTAGAACGAAAGCTCTTGTAAAACAGAGTTAGCATAGTAATATAGTAAGATGCATGAGTAGTAATAAACAGTAAGATTGTCTTGATCTCAACTTGGAAACCTTTCCGGTTTCTTCAGTTGGATCAGCGACCTAGAATTTATTCCTTCCCGGAACATATCCTCACTGTCGCTCTTCTCCAGTCGCTTACCTCAACCTACCTGCCAAACATTAGTTCTCTAGATATATTTGGACTTTGCTGCTTAGCATCGAATCAACCCACCAAGACTTTCCCTCGATCTTCAGTCCTCCAAACCTGTCGAGCTTCTCTGCCAAGTGTCAGATCCTCTCGACCCACTTGGGTTTCCTGCCTGGCTTCCATAATCTACTAAGTCTTTCCTGCCTAGCCGCAACTAGGGCTTTTCCGGTTGAGTAAATAACCTGCACACTTAGTCAACTTGTTAGATTACAACAAGACTTAACTTGAACCTTTGACAACATCAAAACTCAGGTTTAATTCTGGTGTACCCTGTACCAACAATCTCCCCATTTTTGATATTTGACAACTAAGGTTCACAGTTAAATTAATAACATATGCAAAGATAAGTAAATAAGTAATTTTTACTTAACTCTCCCACTAAGTTTATAACTCCCCCTGAATTCACTATCTCTCTCATTTTAACACACATCAAAAATAAGATAAATAAAACTAAAAAGTTAGAACCATTAAAAAAGTTAGAAACATGATTTTGAAAATAAGGTTTGGAGAAAAAAATTTAAGCAAGTTTTCAAGATATTTAAAAAGTAGACCTTTAAAAACTTATAAAGATTCATTCTAATGATAAATTTTGAAAGTATTTTTTTTTTTTTTTTGAAGAAAAAGTTGAAAAGAAGTTTGAAAATATGTAAAGTCAAATAAAAAAAACTGAAAGTAAGATTGAATATTTGTTAAAGTTAATTTTTGAAAATTTGTTAAATTGTAAATTTGTTAAGGTAAAAGTTTTAAAAATAATTTTAAAAATTTGATAAGTTAAATATTAAAAATTTGTTAAGGTAATTTTAAAAATTTGTTAAAGTAAAGGTTTTAAAAATAATTTTGAAATTTTTTTAAGTTAATAATTTTAACAATTTGTTGAATTAAAAATAATTTTAAAAATTTGATAAAGAGAAAAAAATTTTGAAAGTGAACTTGAAAATTTGTAAAGTTAAATTTGAAAATAACTCTTAAGATAAAAAAAATTAATGTGAGTTTAAAAATTATAAAGATTTGAAAATAATTTTTAAAAAGATTTTGTAAAGATAAAGTTTGAAAATTTTGAAAATATGTAAAGAAGAAAAAAATTTAAAATACTTTTAAAAAATTGAGAAAATGATATTAACTCTCTCCTTAAAACTGATAAATACTTACAAGTCCAAGCATAATTTTATTAAAAAACTAGAAATATGTCCTTATGATGAAATATCCAACAACTGCTGAATCAGGTTGGTGAATTTAAGTGTGTGATTTGAACTAGTTTGTCACTAGCCAGATTACCCAAATTGATCAATATATATTGTTTAAAGCCTAGATTTATAGCGATGCACTAACATAAGCATCTAAAATCTTAGGCTAAGTCCTAAGCATCCCACACCGTTCTATATTTCAAAATATACAAGTAAGGTAATCTACTGTGCTTGTGAGATTTTGGCTACTAAAACTATAGGAACATGCATTTCTATGGTAAGACCTAGGCTACTCCAAAAAGATAAAATATTTTGAAATCTAAAAATAAATTTTGAAAGGATAATTTTAAAAATATAATTTTGAAAAACTAATTAATAATAATTTTTGAAAAAAAGTAATAAAGAAAAAGACCTATTCTATAAAGCATATGCATAACTCAATTTAAGAGCGGATTAAAAGTCACAAAAATAAAGATTACCCATAACTAACAAGTTCGAAATACATGCATAGTCATAAGTGTATCAAAATAGGTATCTAGTCTCAAAAGTCACTCATCCTCGTCATCATCTGCAGCACGAAGATAGTCAAACATCCTACCCTGCTCCATCTCAAAAGCATCAGCTCGATCAGTCATCTCTTACCGAAAATCCATAATTTATCCTTGGAGAGAGTTATACTGATCGGTCATTTTGGTTTCTAAGGAGTAGAACTGTCCAAAAATATCGTCTTGAAGATGACTAAAAAAACACTGGTAAGTGGAGGAGGTGCGTAAGAGCTGCCCTGAGCAGCATTAAAAACAATGTGTCAATGCAAATCCTGGATCAAAAGGCTGTTGATGGTGCTCCTCAACCGCAATTGGCTCCTCCATAGCTATGTCTTCCTCGGCTACAATTGGAACGTATCGTGGATGGGTCCATTTATACACAAGTTCGTTTGTGCTAGTCCTAATCCCAGCCAAAGACAACTACCTAATCCTAACAAGATCAAAATTAGACAACTTGATCAATTCACCGTGATGAACTCTTACCCCTAGAGAAGCAATATAAGCAGTGAAAACGTGGCACTAGATCATGTGAACTTTATTTGAGGTGTTGTAACCCGAATAGTAAATAATATATTTGAACACCCGGTAACCCAAGTCGAAGTCTAGTTGGTGTCTTAGTGCGTACATTAGAAAAAGATGTATTGGACATAAGACTCCCTAATCACTAGACAATAGAGGATGAATGCAAGATACAACCATCTTATAAAGGACGTTGTCATTCAGACTAAGTGGTACAGTGGACATCTTTTTGGGATGTGCCCCCTTAAAGAAATCGGCATACATAAGATTAAGAGTAAGATGAGCAAAAGGAGCGGGCAGTATGTTAGGAAGAGAAGCACTGAAAAAGATGCAGTTAACAGAAAGTCTAATTCTCAAAAATTTGAGAAGGATATCAAAAATTTGAGAAGGATATCAAGGTCAAACAACATATCCCTTATTGTGACTCTAGTTTTATAATGATGGGAGTCAATTTCACATAAATTATGATAAAATTCAGAACACATAATAGGGTTATATGTCTGTCGACAGAAGATAATGCTATCAAGTTAAAAATGTTGAGTAATGTCGATGACCTTAGGATAATAAATTTGATAGAAAGAAAGATCCAGACAACGAGTCCCTATAACATTTTTTATTAGGGAAAGATTGACATAGATCTTCAGTTGAGAATCTAGGGTCCTGACTGAGATTTAAGAAGTTAGCCTCCAATTGCGCAGTTGTATGACGCTTTTCACTATTATTAAAGGAATGACATAAATAAATCGTAAATACATATAGAAAGAAGGTTCGTAAAGAAATTACCGAGGTATTGTTGCATTCTAAGGAAGGCTTTAAATTGTGAAATAGACTTGGAAGGCATAGAAGGAGAAGAAGGTGAGGGGAGAGTGGGATGAGACTCGGCTTCTGCCGAGAATCGTATTTATAAACTACGATCGGTCGACCAATAAGGGGTTCGGTTGATCGATCCCTTAAAACATGACATTTCTGACCAATTTGGTTGGTGTTCGGTCAACCGAACCTATTTTAATCGATCGATAAATTGAACCTGATAGAATTTTATGCACTAGATGAGGCTAAAATTAGGTATTCGGTCGACTGAACCAGTGTTCGGTCGACCGAATAATTGAAAATAGGCTCAAATTTAGGCGATGAAGTTATGTTTTTGGTCGACCGATAATTGAGTTCGGTCGACTGAACATATAATTTCTTGACTTGTCTAGTTCGGGGCGTAATTCTGAGTTAAATACGGGGTTTGATCGACCAAACCTAGAGTTCAGTCGACTGAACCGAGTTTTTTTTTTTTTAAAAAAAAGATTTTTAGTTAAGTTTTAATTAATAAATTTATTTAAGTTTTAAATCTCAGATTTAGATTTAAGTTAAGTTCAAAAATTTTAAGGTAGATCAAATTAATGTTAGATTTAAGTTTTAATTAAATTTTAGATTTAATTTTAGTTAATTAATTTTAGATTGAATTTAATTAAGTTTTTAAAAGATTTAAGTTCAAGATTAATTAAAATTAATTTAATTTAAAATTAAGTTTTAAGTTGACTTTAATTAAGTTTAAAATTTAAGGTTTTAAATAAATTTTTAAGTAGATTTTGAAATAATTATGTTTGAAAATAATTAAGTTTTTAAATAAATTTTTAATTAAGTTTTTTTAAAAAATAATTTTAATTAAGTTTTTAAAATAATTAATTTTTTTAAAATAATTTAATTAAGTTTTTGAAATAATTTAATTAAGTTTTTAAAATAGTTTTAATTAATTTTTTAAAATAATTTTAATTAAAATTTTTAAATAATTTTAATTAAGTTTTTATAATAATTAATTTTTTTGAATAAATTTAATTAAGTTTTTAAAATAATTAAGTTTTTTTAAAAATAATTTTAATTTTTTTTAAAACAATTTTAATTAAGTTTTTTAAAAATAATTTTAATTAATTAAGTTTTATAATTAAATAAGATCAATAATTAATTAAATTTAATAATTAATTATATGTAATTAATTATATGTAATTAAGTTATTAATTAAGTTTAATTAATTTTTAAAAATGATTTTCAAATTACTTTTGATTAAAAATTTTGAAAAAGGTTGATGAACCCATGTTAAATTCAAACTTAGATTTGGATTAATCAAGTAAGCTTCCTAAGTATAAGTTTTCAGTTAGTGGCTATGCATACAGTCTTCTTGTGTATCAACGATAGACCACTTTGTGAATACTTTCTAAATTAGTCCTGCCCAAAAAACTTAATACTATGTTTTGGTCTAATTAGCCCATGTTTGACTGGGATGGTTTCGGTCAAATCCACTAAGTCTAGTGCACAAGGTAGAATACACAAGATTCAGCTTAGACATGCCTCCGAGAAAGCTTTCTTGACATACTATCATCCCAATCCATTCCGATGCTATGTTATTAGGGTTCGGTAAACCATTTTAACTAACCATTTTAAGAAGAAAGTAAACCTAATCCTAAGAATGCAAAATTAATTAATTAAGTTGGTTGAACAATTTTTCTGTTTGCTCCCTCTGAGTCATAGCTTAGATATGGTCTATCTAAGTAGTGATTTTGACTCTTAGGGATCAAATGAAGATTTGGGTTTAGGGTTTAGGGTTTGGTTAAGTATTTTATTGGAACTCATGCTTGGACTTGACTTCTAATATTTTGACTAATTAAAGACAGGTATGGTTTGTTGATTTTGTTTATATATAGCCAAGTCCCGATTTATTGTACACGGCTCGTTGTGACCCAAGTGCCCTGTTTAGACACTTGGATCCCAGTTCAAACTTTTCCAACGTTTTCTTGAGTCGCTCGGCTTGACCTTTCAAGTTGAAATTTTCTTCCTCAAGTTTCACAACTTGAGTTGAAGTTTTGACTTGAACTTTGTTAGTCGAGTTACTCAAGTTAACTTACTCCTTAAGGTGGTTAATTTCCTTAAGTAGCAAGTTATTTTATTTTTCAGATTTTATCAATTTTTTAAATAGACATTTGACTACTTTAAGTAAATTTGACTTTGAATAAAAGGTTACCATATTAGGACCTTCAGAAACGGATATGGATCCGTGGCTTCTCTCGGATTCGGTGTCGGTCTCAGACTCGTACTCTTCCTCGAACTCAGAATCTTCATTTCTTGCCATAAGAGTAAGATGACTCAAGTGCTTCGGTTCTTCCGCATCGAACTCCTCAGAAGATGACTCGTCCCATGTCGCTTTGAACACCTTCTTCCTTCTTATTGATTTTGATTTTTCTTCCTTCTGATTAGGGTATTCCTTTTTGAAATGCCCTCTCTTGTTGCATCCATAACAAATCATTTCTGATTTGTTTTGTGTCTGGTTGGTTGGTGTCTTCTTGGTGCTTCTTTTGAACCTCCTTTTTGTTCATAGTTTTCTAACCATGTTGACTAGCTCCTCTTTATTTGTTGAGTCTGAGTCAGACTCACTTTCTAGTTCATCCTTGATACTAGTCTTCATTTCATTTCTTGATTCTGCATACAATGCAATTCCTTTCTTGACTTAACTCAAGTTAAACTATTCGTATAATTCTAATTCACAAAAAAGTTCATCTAACTTAAGAATGGAAAGATCCCTTGAAACTTTGTATGCATCTGCTATTGATGCTCATAAAGTATTTCTCGGGAAGGCATTTAGTGCGTACCTTATCGTGTCACGATTCTCCA
The DNA here is from genome assembly GCF_018446385.1 of Zingiber officinale. Lineage (NCBI taxonomy): Eukaryota > Viridiplantae > Streptophyta > Magnoliopsida > Zingiberales > Zingiberaceae > Zingiber > Zingiber officinale. The sequence continues at coordinate 37,633,504 of NC_056005.1, read as the reverse complement.
GGTTGTGTCCGATTAGATGCAGACCATTGAGAATATCCTTTATTCGAGCATGTAGTTGCGTGGCCATCTCTCTGGGAAGCATTGATGTGCGTAGATTATATACACTTTTATGCATGTTTTGATGCACATTCACATACTTTACACATTCTTTATTTATGCATTTTTATACCTCTTGTCTTACTTTCAGTATAATTACTCTTATTTGTTTGAAGATCTGCTCTTTGTGTATTTTCTATTTATAGAAGTCAAATTTGAAGAGAAAACGATGTTCATGGTCATTCCGGACAACAAACGAAGGAAAATGACACTAGTCGTGTGACCCTACACAGTCGTATCAAAGAAGCAAGGAGGAGGATGACTCTGGCCGTGTGAAGCCACACGACCGTGTGGCTTCACCAGAGAAGGAGCAAGGCACGACTGTGTGAACCCACATGGACGTGTCAACCCACCAGCAACAACTAGAGCATGGTTGTGTGGATCGACACGGTTGTGCAGCATTTCCAGAGAGTAAGAAGACCTCGGTTGTGTGACCCACACGACCGTGTGGCCAAGCAGAAGAGAAGAAGAGCATAGTCATGTGAATCTACACGACTGTGTAGCCCACAGAGCCAAAGCAGAACACTGTCGTGTGAACCCACATGGTCGTGTCACCCTGGCTGAGAGCAAGAAGAAGGAGGTCGTGTGGAGGCCACACTGCTGTGCCACGGGCCGTGTGGTGCCCGTGCCCTTCTCTATAAAATGGGGTTCTTCCCCTTTCTAGGTAGGAAGGCTCTCCATTTGGGGAGATCTGTCTTGGTGCCAATCCTCACCTTCTCCGACCTTTATCTGACGATCTGAGTCCATCTCCATCTCTGCATTGACTCTAGAAGCTCAGGATTGGATCCAAAGATCACTCAACACCATTGGATAAGCATTTCTTTTCTCTTCTCTTCAATTTGGGATTTGAATGCTTGTGATCTTTATATCTTTGGATCTCTATCTTAATGCCATAGAGTAGATCTTTTGTTCTAAGATTAAGGGAGTAGTTGTGTGTGATTTGATGTAAGAACTCATGGATATGTCAATTTCCTATCTAAATGATGTTAGCATATTTTGTATCTATTTGATCTTATGTGAATTCATGTGTTTGGACTCAATTATCATGTTCGATTAAATGTTTGTATGTGCTTGTGGATCCCGTAGAGGGATGCCCTATATCGTATGACCGAGGGACGCTAGTGACAGGCAGATCCCGCTAACAGATGTCTAGGGTGTCATCTTGAAAGGAGAAGTAGGTCTCCACAAGGAAGTGGGATGGTTGAATGCAATTATCACCTTCATCTCTATGTACATTGAGTAGTGCATGTGTTTTTGTGTTGTATGATCGAGGGACGCTAGTGACAGGTAGATCCCACTAACGGAATTTATAGGAATCATACCTATTTGATTGCTAGTGATGTTGATCTAAGTCCTTTGCCGGTTATCCTCTGCAGGGGAGAACTGGCAACTTCCTACATATGCATGTGGATTGAGGATGTGAATTGGTGAACCATGTTATATTGATGAATATCACAATGAAACTGAACTCCTAGAACTCTCACAAAAACCAAGTTCCTGATTTATTTTTCTTATTCTAAGTCTTGTTTCTTTACTTAATACCCTTCTTGTTTTAGACAATTGTTTAGCTAAGTTTTTGTGAGACATCGTTAGTGTTTATAACCAGTCCCTATGGGTTCGATATCTTTTATTACTAACGGCGAAACCGTGCACTTGCGATATCGTAACAAGCATTTTAATATTGAATATGTTATTTAATAGTAAATCTCTTTTATTTACCTTAGATTCGTTAGTTCCTTCGTGCAACTTTACAAGATGGTCCCAGAGTTCTTTTGCATTTTCGTAAGGCCCGACTGGTTCAGGTCTTCCATGGTCAGGCCGCACTGTATTATGTCAATTGCTTTATAGTTTAGTTGCATCTTTTTGATCATCGGGGGACTCCAATCTTGTGGTTCTATCACCTTTCCATCTACCATCGAGGGAGTGTATCCTTTGAGTATGGTGAACCAAAGTTCAATGCTAGATTTGAGGTAGCATTCCATTCTGTTCTTCCAGTAACTGAAGTCTCCCCTTTGAATATTGGAGGGCGGATGGTGTTGTACTCTTCTTGTAAAATACGACACCCAAATAATAATTAAATAATAAGGTTAATGGACGAATAATCTTATTGGAATTTTTTTAGGAATTTATAGAAATTTTCTGGGAATTAGTTGGAGCTCGTATGATGTATTATAAGAGGATCAATTATTGGGTCAAGGGAAAGTCTGTTTAAGCTACCTCATTTAAACGAGGAAATGTTCAATTTTCTTAAATATTTCTTTTTTCCTTTTATTTGCTTTTCCTATGCCCTATATCTCCTCTCGCTGAACCCTTCTCTTCATCTCGCGACGCTGCCACCCTCTCCTCCTTCGCCGAGCCTTTCCTCCCCAACCCATCGCTGATCTTCTTCCCTCTCGAGCCACAGTCGTCGACTCTCTCCTCACACAAGCACCACATCCACCACAGTTGTAGGATCGAAAAGAATTTAGATATCTCCACAATGGTATGATATTGCCCACTTTGGGCCTAAACATTCATGGTTTTACTCTTGGGCTCTACCCAATGTTAGAGTGTATACTAAAAGCTTAGCTTTTGTAAACATTTATTTTAAAATAAAGAATCACATTGATCAAAAACGTCTACATTTATATGCTAAGTGTAGTTGTTTAATTAATTTATATTGTAGATAACATGGTGTGTGGTGTCACACATAGAAGATCATGTTATCAGTTCCTTATAAATTATAAATAGTAGCTCACGACCGAGATGGAAAGGAACAAACCATCAGAACAGTCGTAGTGTAATTAGGTATTAGTTTATCTTGACTATATAATTACACTAGTACACTTAGAGTGTATTGAGTAGGACCATTGAGGCAGTTTATTTTTATACTGACTAAATAAAAGAACAAGATCTTAGTTATTATGGAAGTGTGTGCTCTTAATCCTAATATAATGACAAGCATATATATTTAATATTTATTTCTTTAATTTATCAATGGGTGAGATTTAGTTCGATAAATCAAAAGTCCGATAAGTTGGGAAATGATATTACTTATAGTGTGTGTTGTTGATTATAAAAAGGAACTCTGTCTTAGTAATCTAGGTTGATAATGTCCCCAAGAGGAGCTCATAAGGATTATCATGTTAAACCTTGCAGGTGGACTTAGTCCAACATGATGATAAGGTTGAGTGATACTACTCTTGGACTAAGACATTAATTAAAATGAGTTGTCAGTAACTCAATTAATTAGTGGGCATCCGATATCTTAAACATAGGGAGATTAACACACTCATGATAAGAAAGAATCCATAATGTAATTTGGGATTGATGCGGTAGTGCAATAATAACTCTCTAGTGGAATGAGTTATTATTGATGAACTTAAGTTGTGTGTTCGGGACGAACACAGGATACTCGAGCTCATCGGGAGGTCAAAACCAATTTCTCCTCTAGGTTCTTGTCGTAGCCTCATTAATGCCTCATATCCACCCATGAAAAGCCTATCTTGGTGTTCAAGAGAGGGGCCGACCCAAGACTTGGTGACTAAGCCAAGGGCCAACCACTACCTTCTCAAAGGAGGCTGGCCACAAGTAATTTGAAGGGGGTCGACCACATAATTCAAATTAAGAGGAGTGTTTTGAATTTTTAAAATCTTATCTTTGTAGATATCTACAAGTTTTAAAAGAGATATTTTAAAATTATAAAACTTTTCCTTATTTGAATTAGGTCACATGGTTTAAAAGAAAGTTTTAAAACTTTCCTTTTTTAACCATCCACATGGTTTTTAAAAGAGAGTTTTAAATTTGAAACTTTCCTTTTTTATAACCATGATAAAAAAGGGAATTTTAGAAGAGATGTTTTAAATTTTAAAACTTGGTCTTAATTTTTAGAACTTTCCTTTTTTAAACATCACATTAGGAAATTAAAGAGAGCTTGTAAAATTTTATAAGAGCTTTCCTTCTTTGCTTATAAAATTTTTACAAAATATTTTTCTCCCTCTTTATAGGGGTCGACCACCCTTGCTTGGTGTCCAAGCGACACCAAGCACGGGGCCGACCATTAAAAGAATAAAAGAGGAGGAAAAGGAAAATAAAAGGAGAAAAGGAAATCAAGGGGAAGATTTTAATTTTTGTAAAAAATCTTTCCATATTTACCTTGGGCAAATATTATAAAAGAAGGGGAGGAGAGGCCTCATGATGTATCAATTCTTATTCTCTTGCTTGTGCTCTCTCTTGTGGCCGGCCCTCTCCCCTTTCTTTTCTCCTTGCTCTCTTTTGTTCCTTGGTGGTGGTTGTGGCCGAAACTTAGAGAAGGAGGAGGAGCTTTTGGGTGGTGTTCATTTTGGAGGTTCGTCGCCCACACGACGTCCAAAAGGAGGCGAGGAATACGGTAGAAGATCAAGAGGTTGTTGCATACAAAGAAAGGTATAACTAGTAATTATTTTCCGCATCATGCTAGTTTTTCTTTGTATGAATTCCAAACACAAGAGGCATATGATTCTAGAGTTTCGAATTTGTGATTCGAGTTTGTGTTTTTTTTTCGAATTTGTGATTTGATTATTCTTTTTGGTTAAACCTAGAGTTATATAAGGAAATTAAATATTAGATTTCTTTAAAAGGCTTTGTCTAGGCGGTGGTGGATGATCTCATACCCAAGAAGGACTAGTGCCTCGCCATGCAGTCCTGGAAGCCAATTTTGGAAATGAATATTTAATTAAATTTATAACATAGGTGAATTTGGATCAATAATGTTAAGCATCATTTGCGATCCAAATCTAAACCATTAAGAACAGATAAGTTAAATTTGGAATCAATAATGTTAAGTTCTGTTTACGATTCTTAATTTAATTTCTAAAGAACACAATAGGTTGTTTAGGAAAGGTTCGACACTTGTACAAAATTTTTGTACAGTGAAACCGGAACGATCTTCCTAGGACCAATCAACAATTGGTATCAAAGCTAGGGTTTGCCTCTGTGTGTTTTGGTTTTCAGTTTAATTATGCACATATCATACATAATTTAGGCAGGATAATAGTAGGATGTGCTAACTCTATGGTTACAAGCTCCAACTATTATGACTTACAGATATTGTGTGTGATTGGACCCTTGGACATGTCAAGGGCATTTTATTGTGTGTGCGTGATTGTAATATTAAATACAGCAGGAGCTGTATTAGCTATTAGGATTTTACATTTTTGTTTCGATCTAGATTATATGTACATTCTTTTGTGGAATATATGATCGATATATGTAAAATTCTATTTTTATCGCAGATTGTATCCTTGTAAGGCATGGTATTATTGAAGGACCAGAAGCGCAGCGGAAAAAGGAAGCTCGATGGACCCGACGACATGAACCCTAGGACTGGCAGCACGCGAAGGACAGTGATAGAAAAGGCCATAATAGTTGGAAAATAATTTCCATATTTATTGTTTTTATTTACTGTTATGTGTGTGATGTGTGCTTACTAGGTCAAAATTCCTCACCTTAAATAACTAAGTGGGAGAGGGATTTTTTAATAAATTTCACGGTCTCCATTACTGATTTGTAAGTGATGCAAACAAACTTGCGCGTTGGCTCTGAGTGCTTTCCTCCATATCGGATGAGTTTGTTTGTGGATCACTAGATCAAACTTCCATTTTTGGATGACTATAGGAAATTAATTATAAGCGTGTGATCTTTCCCATCGGAAGGGACACAATCTTATTTAATAGACTAAGTGTCAAGTAATGGTATACACTTAGGCACGTATAATAGTATCCTCCCCATCGGAGTCACTGCTATTATTTGTGTGATCGAAGGAAAATCAACTATTAATTTTATTTGTCATAAAGTTAGGTTGACATGTATAAAATTAATGGGTAAAATCTCCTCTTACAAATGTTTGATTTTGTATACATCCACACTATTGTGGCATGCAAAATTCAAGGTGATTTGAGGTGTTGGTTAATTTAAATAGTATTATTTGATGAATCAATATTATTTTAAATTAAGAGTCTTGACCAAAGTTTATTTTGTGATTCTTAGGATGACTTTCAACTCATTGGCCATCATACTAAAAGAGAACAAATTTACTGGTCTCAATTATATAGATTGGAAAAGAAACCTGGGCATTGTCCTAATTGCTGAGGGCTATAAGTTTGTACTATCAGAGGAGTACCCTAATGTGTCTAATGGTGAGTCTACCCAAGAGGAGATTGAGAATCATAGGAAATAGGTAAAGGCAGATGAGATGACGCGGTGTTACATTTTGGCTTCAATGTCAAATGTGCTGCAACATCAGCATCAGGATTTACCAACAGCTTATGATAGAATGAACAATCTCGAGGATCTCTTTGGTCACCAGGATCAGGCCGCTAGGCAAGAAGCTATGAGAAAGTTAATGACAGCCACCATGACAGAGGGGACTCCTGTAAGGGATCATATCTTAAAGATGATGACTTATTTGAACGAAATACAAATCCTAGGAGGAGAAATCGATGGGGAAACCTAGATCGATATTATTCTCCAGACACTACCCAGAAGTTTTGAGCATTCCCGCCTGAACTATAATATGAATAAAAGGATGTATTCATTGGCGGAACTGCTGACAGAACTTCAGGCAGCAGAAGGGTTATTTCGTCATAATTCTCAGATTCACTATGCTGAAAATGGTTCTACTTCTAAGTCGAAAGGCAAGAAGAAGAAGAAACAGACTGTTTCAGTAAAGAAGGTGAATAAACCTCAAGGTACAAGACAAAAAGCTGGAATGAAGAAGCCGAAGGGCAAGTGCTTTATCTGCAAGCAGTCAGGATATTGAAAGGCAGACTGTCCTCGTAGGAAAGAGAACAATAAAGGTATATCTCATGCTCTAGTAGTTGAAACATGTTTAGCGGTGTTACCTACCAGCACCTGGTGTGTAGATACAGGAGTCACTGATCATGTCTGCAACTCTTTGCAGGGGTTCCAGGAAACCCGATGACTATTTGAAGGAGAGATAATCGTCTACATGGGCAATGCTACTAAGGTGGCGGCTGTTGCAGTGGGAGATGTCTATTTATCTTTTGATAGGAATAGAAGTTTGGTTTTAAGAAATTGTCTTTATGTACCCAGTTTCAGAAAGAATTTAATTTCAGTTTCTAAACTGTATTTGGATGGATATTCTGTTTCTTTCAATAACAATATGGTTATAAAGAGAAATAGAGTTATTATCTATTCTGGTGCATTGATTGACAATTTATATACTTTAAATCCAATTTCTTCCACAAAGCAACAAATAGAAATTAATAATACATCTTCTAATTCCAATAAGAGAAAGGAACCTTTGAAGATGAACCAAACATATCTTTGGCATCTAAGGTTTGGTTATATTAATTTAAATAGGATTCAAAGGCTTATGGCTGATGGACTCTTGGGTTCATTAGCGGTGGAAAACTTTCTAACCTATGAATCTTGCTTGGAAGGTAAAATGACCAAGAGACCTTTTAAGGCCAAGGGGTATAGAGCCAAAGATGTGTTAGAATTAGTTCATTCTGATTTATGTGGTCCTATGTCTATCCAGGTAAGAGGTGGTTTCGAATACTTTGTCTCCTTTATAGACAATTATTCGATATACGGATATATTTACTTGATGCGCCGTAAGTCTGAGTGCTTTGATAAGTTCAAAGAGTACAAGGCTGATGTGGAGAAACGCCTTGGTAAAAGTATCAAGACACTACGATCTGATCGTGGTGGTGAGTACCTCTTAAGAGAGTTTAGGAATTACTTATCAGAGGCTGGGATTCAATCCCAATTGTCCGCACCTGGTACACCCCAACAGAATGGTGTGGCAGAGCGAAGAAATAGGACTCTTATGGAGATGGTTAGATCGATGATGAGTTATTCAGAATTACCAAATTCGTTTTGGGGATACGCTCTGGAAACAGCAGCGCACATTCTGAACTTAGTACCTTCTAAATCAGTATCTTCTACTCCCACAGAATTGTGGAATGGGCGGAAGCCCAGTCTAAGACATATTCGGATTTAGGGTAGTCCAGCACATGTGCTGAAACCAGATGTTGATAAGTTAGAATCTCGTACAGAAGTTCGTGTGTTTGTGGGTTATCCCAGAGGAACGAAAGGTGGTTTATTTTATAGTCCTAAAGGCCAGAAGGTCATTGTTAGCACCAATACCCAGTTTTTAGAAGAAAACTATATAATGGATCACAAGCCCAGTAGCAAAATTGTTCTAGAAGAACTTAGAGAGGACACGTCTACTTCAGTACCAACAGTACAAGATGAAGTACCACAAGAAACTGCAACACGTGTTTCAAATGATGCACAGTTACAACAGTACAAGATGAAGTACCACAAGAAACTGCAACACGTGTTTCAAATGATGCACAGTTACAACAGTACAAGATGAAGTACCACAAGAAACTGCAACACGTGTTTCAAATGATGCACAGTTACTGACAGTGCTTCGTCGTAGTGGGAGGGTTGTTAGGCAACCCGAGAGATTCAAGTTTTTGGGAGAGTCTTCGGACTTGATCTCGGGAAAACATGAATCTGATCCCCGGACATATGACGAAGCACTCCAAGATAAAGATGCAGTATCTTGGCAAAAGGCAATGAATTCTGAAATAGAATCTATGTATTCTAATAAGGTCTGGGAGCTTGTAGAACCACCAAATGGTATAAAAGTCATTGGATGCAAGTGGATCTACAAAAGGAAAAGAGGGACAGATGGGAAGGTAGAAACCTTCAAAGCAAGGCTTGTTGCGAAAGGGTACACTCAGAAAGAGGGAATCGATTATGAGGAGACATTTTCGCCGGTACCTATGCTTAAGTCTATCCGGATACTCTTATCTATTGATGCTCATATGGATTATGAGGTTTGGTAAATTTTTGTCAAGACAGCTTACCTTAACGGAAGTCTTGAAGAAAACATCCATATGAAGCAACCAGAGGGGTTCATTGAAAAAGGCAAAGAGCATCTAGTGTGCAAGCTCAATAGGTCTATTTATGGACTGAAGCAAGCTTCGAGATCTTGGAACATCCGATTTAATGAAGTAATCCAGTCATATGGATTTATTCAATGTCCGGATGAGTCTTATGTATACAAGAAGTGTAACGAAAACGTGGTGGTATTTCTTGTACTATACGTAGATGACATTTTGTTAATTGGTAACAATGTCAAGGTGTTATCAGACGTAAGGGTATGGTTGTCCAAACAATTTGATATGAAGGACATAGGAGAATGTGCACATATTCTTGGGATCAAAGTCATAAGGGATCGCAAGAAAAGGATGTTGTGCCTATCTCAAGCTTCATATATAGATACAATCCTTGCTCGTTTTAGCATGCAAAACTCCAAGAAAGGTTTCTTACCTTTTAGGTATGGAGTTGCTTTATCTAAAGAGATGTCTCCGAAGACATCAAAGGAGATAGAGGACATGAAGGCAGTTCCTTATGTTTCGGCTGTGGGATGCCTAATGTATGCAATGCTATGTACGAGACCGAATATCTGTTTTGTTGTGGGCATGGTTAGCAGATATCAAAATAACCTTGTACAAGGACATTGGACTGCTGTAAAGCATATATTGAAGTACCTGAGAAGGATTAGAGATTATATGCTAGTTTATCAAGCAGATGATTTGCTCCCTGCGGGTTACACGGATTCTGACTTCCAATCAGATAGGGACAATAGTAAGTCTACATCAGGCTATGTGTTTACTTTAGGAGGTGGAGCCATTGCATGGAGGAGTGTTAAGCAGAAATGTGTTTCAGACTCAACCATGGAAGCTGAGTATGTGGCAGCCTCTGAGGCAGCCAAAGAAGTTGTATGGCTTAGGAACTTCCTAATGGACTTAGATGTGATTCCTATTTGCCCAAAATCATCACAATTTATTGTGATAATAGTGGTGCAATTGCAAACTCGAAGGAACCATGATATGCCCTAAATATATTATATTAAATGTCACGAATGGGCTTATCAAATTAACAATTAATATTCCATGAACCCCTTAACTACACAAACATGTTGTAATAACGAGCTCAGGATCGATCTCGAGGAACCAATAGTAGAATGTAATTTAGGATTGTATTTTATTCCTATTTTTGGGGTTTTTAATATAGAAATGGGGGAGTTTAAGCCTTGAATTTAAATCTAACAAATGAAAACACAACAATTAAGAAATTAATCTAATGCATAAATGAAACCTAACTATGTGCCAACAATCAAATCATAACGCATTGTCACCCTACGTCATAATTAAACCATCAACACTCTTAAACTAGTAAAGAAATAATGAGACGCAATTAAAATCTAATCTAAGCATTGAATTAAATCGAGAATGAAATGTTGGATCGAAAGCGCTAGAGGGGGGGTGAATAGCGCTCGTGGCCATTTCGTTCGTTTCGGAATCGTAAAACAATCGAGTAGATAAACACAGCGGAAAAATAAAAGAGCACACGCTAACACAAGTTGGTTACTTGGTTCGGAGCCTGTGGCGACTCCTACTCCAAGGCCAGCGATCGTTGATCGCTTCCGGAGGGCAACAACTATAAGCTCGAAAGTTGTTATTACAAATTAAGTACAATGTAAAAGCAGTAAACAAACTTTATACCGACAACAACATACTGAAAGTTGAAGCTCCGGGTCATGGGGATCTCGTTGCAGCACTTCGGGATCGTCTCGTAAGCATCTTGTAGCAGAAAGATCGCTTGGAAGAAGTTATTCTGAGCTGTTGTTCGAAGTCTCCTTATAAACAGTGCTGGAGGCGCCTCCAAGGCTGTCCGAGGCGCCTCCAACGAGCCGATTCAGCCGCGTAGATCAGCATAGACTCCTTCTGCGCTTATCCTCCTTAAGGCGCCTTAAAGGCCAGTCCAAGGAGCCTTAAACCCCAGCTCCAAGGTGCCTTCAAGTCCATCTAAGGCGCCTCCAGCATTTCTGAACAGCTGGGTTCAGATAGCACCTGAGGCACCTCCAAGCCCCATGGAGGCGCCTCGGACACTGTTCATCCGAGGTCTAAGTTGCTCTTTTGTTCCTACAAATTGTGTTAGTCCCAAACACAAATCCTGCAAAATAAAATTAGCACAGAAATAATACGATCGATATACTTGACAGTCGTTGGACTGTCCGGGTCTGACTTTGGATTTCCAACTGGAAACTCTAGGTCGACCCGACGCCTACTGTTCCCTCTACGGGGAACGCGTCCTCACCTACTCCACTCAAGAGATTTACCTGATGCCAGTGCGATCCTCCAGATCGACTGGACTTTTGCACAGCGTTCGAAGCTTCCGGACTTTCTGCTGGACTTCCGCTTCTCGGCTGGTCCAGTCTTTTACCTGGTTCGCGACACCAGGACTTTCCACCTAGGGTTACCCCCCTAGGACTTTTGCCTGAAGCTCCCGACCCGCCAAGACTATCCGCATAGGGTTACCACCTCCTATGACCTAGGGTTACCACCCCCTAGGGTTTTTCACCTGCCTAACCGCAACTAGGACTTTCCTGAAACACTCAATTAAGTGCATTAGATCACAAGACAACTTAACTTTGAATTCCTTTGCCATTATCAAAACAACGGTCGATCGTCGGATGCTTCCCACACCAACATGAAATAACAAGAAGCATTTAAATCTGATTTAAACATAAATTAAACCCTAGCTTAAAGCTTAAACACTAAACAATTAACCTAATATCAAATAAAACTTAAACTAAGCTTCAACAAGGTAATGAAATGCTAAACTACTTGCTAAAAACAAAACAAACATAAGTGAAATCTATTTAAGCTATAAAACAGTAACAAAATGAACTAAAAAGTAAATCAATCCATTCTCACAATTAATCTATCAAGCAACACACTCTTGCCGTCACACAAGAGTGCCGAAGTCGAGAACACCCAACTCCGGACCTCAGCGGAGAGTCTCTACAGCGTATCAGCTCGAGGATTGCTCAACAGTGCCAACGGACCACCCCCGACACGCTGGAAACATCCAAAACACCATGAATGGCCGAAAATCTGGATTTCTTCAAGCCTTGACCTCTGAAACTGGAAATGAAGCTACGGATTGCGGATTGTGGTCGGATGAAGCTCGGTAATGCCGGAGGACCACCGCCGAACGTCGCTGATGGGAATCGGAGCTCAGATCTGAGGAAACACCCACAAATCTGGTGAAAAAGAGAGATGTCGGGAGAAGAATAACACCGGAGAGAACACCCTCCGATGATTCCAGATGATCGGGACGACGATGCGTTGAAGCTCTGCAATGATGTTGAAGCTTGAAAGAGTTAATCGGAGAAGGAAAGGGTCGGAAATCCCGAAGAAGCCGCGCGCTGGGTCGAAGCTGCACAGAGGAGATCGACGAAGAGAATGTACTATAGCTTCTCTATTTTGAATCAAATCTCAGATCTGATCGGACGACTGGGATGCTTCGGAGCTAAATCAATGGTGAAAGTTTGCCTAAAATATGATCTGGAGGTATTGATCTTGATCTAGGGTCTGGATCTACTCTCCCTTAGGTCGGATCGACCAAATCTTCACTGGATGGTTCAGATCGGCCCAATCTTCGATGAACGCTCTAGATTAATTCGGGCTTGATCAATGGCTGTATGAACTCAGATCTAAATCAAAACCTCTGGATCTTCATCTATATCTGAGATCTCCTCCTCATTAGGTTGGATGGGCCAAATCTTCAATGGATGACTCAGATCTGCTTGATTGTAGATGAACGGTCCAAGTAACTCCAAGGTTTGATCTTCTCGTTTCAACTCCGATTCCAGCACAAATTTGGTCCAAATAGATCCAAATCCAAGATCCTTTGATGTCTACAAAATAAGAATCAAATATTAGCATCAAATAACACAAAAATATAATAATTTCCAATTAAGTCCAAGAATAAGAGACAATGCACAAAATGTGATGTAACCATGATTTAAACCTATGAAATCAACATCAAACCATGCATATATGAATCAAAATAATACAGTAAAATCATTGTTATCAAATCCCTCACACTTAGTCTTGAACGTCCCGTGAAAGTAAAGAAAACTAAAAATCATCTTTACAAAAAATTTCCTAGCAATACCTAGAAGATAGTAAAAAAGAATTTAACTAAGATCATCTAAAGATCGCAAACAATCATGAATACAATCCAAACAATAATCAGTAGGTATGGAAGTTTCAATCCAATTGAAAAATTAAGCAAGTTGCAACCTCACAAGGGATTTACCTATTCTAACTCTCACACTCAAAATTGCATATATGTGGAGCTCACTCAATGCAACTCACAACATTTCACTACCATAAGCTTGCTTATTTTCTAATTCTCCACCACTATAAACATAACATACATGAATCAAAAGGATTTATCAGCAAGAATTGGAATGGAATAAAAAAGAACAATGAAAGTGAATGAAATAGGCAAAAGAAAAGAACTCAATGAAAAATTGAGGAGATGAGAGTATTGGAGGAATATACTTGATGAGTTGACCATTTTAATGTGAAAAGAGATGAATACCATTTGTTTTTATCAATTCAAAAGACTAAGCTAACCTCCCCTTCAATTTGATGGCTATCCAAAAATTTTGATACTCTATCTCCACATTTGATACACTCTTGATTTGCCAATTTTTTTTTCACTATTTTTCCACTTCAATTTCAGCACTTGGAAACAAAAAAAAACCTAAATCCCCTTATGGAAAAGAACTCTCTCCCCCACACTTAAAACATTGTACGTCTCGGGCAATGAAACAAATCTTGCTATACAAATACATGATACATTTTATAATTCAGCATTTTTCCTTTACTTGTTGTGTCCCATCTTCAGCTACACAATCCCAGAATTCAGCTCTTTTCAAACAGAATTTCTGTTTCAGGATTCAAATAATGCATTTAACAACACTTGAATACTTGGATTCATGAAGATTAAGCTTGGAAGCAAACATCATTCAACACTGAAATGTTTGGAACCTGAATTCAAAACAATGCAGATCAGAAATGGCATAAGGATTGGGCACACACAGACAGGTTCTTGTTCTGCAATTCTGCAATCTCCCAGCACTTCTACAATTTTCTTTTTTTTTCATTCTGCAGAATCTGTTCTATTTCTCCTCTGTTTCTGTGATGTATTGCAGATACAGGTTTCTCATAATGCAGCAGAAACTTTCCATAACTGAACTTACAGCTCTTAGATTAAATGCATCTCCAACCCCTCATTAGTTTCTTCAGAATGTATGCTACTGCTGCTGTAATTTCAGTTTCAGAAATGCGATTCCTGAATTTGCATATGTTGTTCCACAAGACAGGTAGTTCACTTCCCTTCTTGAAATAGCAAACTCTGAATACTAGCAACAAAATCATATTCTCTAGAATTCAGATCACAAGGGAGTAATAACTACATTTCAAGTTCTCCAATTGTATTTGATACATTCAAACCAAAATTCACAATTTCAAAATTAAAATCATGGTTTTTTTCAGCATGTCAACCACTAATTCTGCAGCTTCAAATCTCCCATTTCCATATACTTGATGCTTCTAATTTCTGAATTTGTAAACACAGAGAATATTGCTCGCAAATCTGACTTGGCACTAACAGATTCTGTTTTGACAAATTTCAGAATTAAAACATATAAAGTTCACCATACCTTGATCTCTGAATATCTTCACCAATTGGCATATATGCATCGAACCTTTAATTCTTAATCCATCTTGGTGTTTGTCCAATATTACAGAGTAAGTACAAGATCAAAAGCTCCACTTGGACTTCTAGCAATTTCTAGCTCTTGAAATTTCTGTAAGGCTGCATTCTGCATTTCTGCACTTCAGCTCTTCAATGACCAGAGAATTGCAGTGAAATCTTGATACAAAACTTGTTGATACATCAGTTTCAGGTCTCATTTCTGCATTACCTGAATTATTGCTTTCTGATCATATCTGTCTTTGCAGCTAACATCCTCTTTGGTTTTCATTTGTTCCATTTCAAAATTGAAATTATAGTCCTTGAATGAAGTTTCACTTCATAACTTGAAATCCATCATATCCATGGTCCTCTTTGCTTCATCTTTTCAGTAATCGGATCCTAGCAGTGCAACCTCTAATTCCTAACATGGCAGTGAAGCTATGCAGTTTCAGAATTGGGATTCATAATAATTCCAACTTAAGCCAATGAAGAATTTGACTTAGACAAAGAACTCATTTAACACTGCAACAGTAGAAATCTGAATTCAAGTCGTTTCTGTTCATAATCAACATTAAGAATTGGCACAATGCTGATTTCTGATTCCATTTCCAGCACATGCATTTGACTTCTGCAATGAAGATTTCTGAATTTCTTAACTGCAGATTCTCTTCGAACTTCCCACTTGAATCATTGATTCCTTGATTTGGTTTATCAAGTGTTCTGAAAGTCTTTCATTCCTTATCAACACATTAAAACCCTGATAACTTGTAATGTACCACCCCACCCTCCTCGCTACTGGACTGTGAGGGCGGAGCGCTACTGGACTACTAACTTTACTTAACTATCCTTATTCACATGTTGATAGTAATTCCTAAAACTCTCGGAGAACTCAAAACTTACAATTAACTAGCAGCGGAAGACCAAATGACTCATCTAATACATTCTTAATAAATGATAATCTTAATAAATTCTTATGCTAGGTCCCAAGGCTTCTATAGTCCAAGCATCACACATCCATCCGCACCTCCTTGTCGCCTTCCTTTGCTATAACTTTTCTTTTCCTTTATCTGCAGTAAGAGGAAGTGCAATCTATAAGCAAAATTTGCTTAGTAAGCACTATCTAACTCACAAAATCACGAATATGCATGTATACGAAAAGAACTAGAAACTATATGCTCTAAAAAGAAATAAAGCATAAACATAACTGCTCATGTCAAACTAATAGCAAAGAAAAGCTAAGGAATCTACTCATGTAATTCTAATAGCTAATCATGCTACTCATCTAATAGGTAAATATGAAAACTACTCATCCACTAGATAAACATGGTAGAATAAAGAACTAAACTTACTGATTTTCAGAACTATGTGAAAACTTATTTTACTTGTTCAAACTTAATCTTTAATACTTTATATTTATGTAAAACTCGTTTTACTTGTTCAAAAACTTATACTTATAATACTTCAAAATAATAATCAACTTCTTCTTGGGCCCAGGCGTAGTACCATCTTATGCGCGTTCCCTAATAGGTTGGGGTAGCGAGCCACCAATCCTAAAAGAGCAGACCTCGGTCTACCAGGGCCAAGACCTCGGAATTGAACACCTGGATTTGTTTAACGACAACCTCGGAAGTCGGGTACTAGCCTCTTCTTAAAAGTAAAATACTTATAATCTTAATTACTTCTTCTTTAAATGCCTTGGCATTTTAATAGGCACCTTGTGTGCCTAAAACCCCTAAAGTCTTGACTTTGGGATCTACTTAAGGCCTCGGCCTTTTCTTTCTTTTCTTTATCTTTCTTATACTTTTCTTTAAAAGAATGCTTCTTACATACTAATCAAGATTCTACATTCTATGCTACACTATTTTTGCATACTATGCAAACATAAATTCTGCACTATAATACTTAACCAAACTGCACTATAATCTTTTTCTTTAAAACTGCACTATAAGTTCCACCAAAAATCTGTACTACAAGTTCCACCAAAAATCTGCACTATAAATTCCACCAAAAATCTGCACTACAAGCTCTAAAGAAATCTGCATTTTAAGCTCTAAGAAATCTGCACTATAAGCCTACATAAAAATCTGCACTATAAGCTTAATTAAAAATCTGCACTATATGCTTAATTAAAAATCTGCACTACCAGCTTAATTAAAATCTGCACTATAAGCCTACATAAAAATATGCACTATAAGCTTAATTAAAATCTGCACTATAGGCTTAATTAAAAATCTGCACTATAAACTTAATTAAAATCTGTATTATAGGTTTAATTAAAATCTGCACTATAAGCTTAATTAAAAATCTGCACTATAGGCTTAATTAAAATCTGCACTATAAGCCTAATTAAAAATCTGCACTATAGGCTTAATTAAAATCTGCACTATAAGCCTAATTAAAAATCTGCACTATAGGCTTAATTAAAAATCTGCACTATAAGCGCTTCTTATGCTTCGAATTCAAGAAGAACAAAGGTCCAAAACTACTCCTACTGCAGGTGAGAAGCACTTACCTTGATTCTTGGACTCACAACCGAACAAAAAGGGCTTCTAGGACCTTGGTCGGTCGCCGGAGATGATACCCTAACTCCCTTTCATTTTCTGCCCGAGTTCCGCCATTGTACGCAGAAGAGAATGAGAGAATGGTTTAAGTCACGGGAAAACAGAGCATCAACTTATCCCCTTTTATAATCCAATATTCTGTTAATTACCTTAAATAAATTTGCTACTTTTTCTAAACAAACAAATCCAACATCAACTTATCCCTTTTATAATCCAATATTCTGTTAATTATCTTAAATAAATTCGCTACTTTTTCTAAACAAACAAATCCAACATCAACTTATCCCTTTTATAATATTCTGTTAACTATCTTAAATAAATTCGCTACGTTTTCTAAACAAACAAATCCAAGACAACTTATCCATTTTATAATCCAATATTCTGTTAACTATCTTAAATAAATTCGCTACCTTTTCTAAACAGAAAAATCCGTTTGCACACCTGGTCAACCGGGTTTTGACCGAGTCAAAGGTCATGGGTTCAATTCTCGGCTTGGACATTTTTTTGTCGAAACTTCCTTCGTTTTGTAAAAATACCAAACGACCTCCAAAAATTACATAAAAATACTCTAAAAATTTCTAAAAATCCCTAGAATATTTCTATAGCATTTTTAAATATTTTTTTAAATTACTTTTAGGACTCTAATTGAGGAAATTTGGGGCGTTACATGTAACTTCTGCACAGTGGTAGTCTGAATCTATTCACAGTTTGCTGATTCCGATTCTGTTCCATACATTTCAACCAAATTTCCCTAGCTAGTAAACCTTGGAAGTTAGCACATTAAACAATGAATAAGAATAGCTTAAATTCCATTCATTTCAGATCCGAATAACAAGAAACTTGGCACAAATCAACAAATTACCTATGGCACTAAGCTGATCTGCATTTGATTCAGAATTCAGTTTCTTTTGCAGATGTTCACTTCTTTTCTCTTAACCTCCTCTTCTACAATTGACCTACTTCAATACTTAACCTCTTCTCTTGCAATTACACAAAATTTTAGCTCCAATTTTAACTTTCTCATGCTGCAATACAGTCCAAAAACCATAGCTGCAGATTTGGTTCAGTTTCCAGTTTTCTTGTTAAGTATCAAATTTCTTATCCAAAGTCTTGTAAACCCTGGAGAAGAAAGTTATCCATTTATCACCACTCAAATAATAGTTGGTTTTCAAAATTTTCCAGGAATCAGTAGCCCTTGAACTCCATTTTGCCCAGCCAACTATTGGTTTCAGATTTCCTTCAATGTTGGACTTTGTATCAATTTGCCCCTGTTTAGCCTTAAGAATTTTCAATACTTCTTCCTCTTGTCTCTTAAGACCCTTTACAATGCATACTTGAAAAAATTCCAAGTTTCATCCACTCTAGTTCATCACAATTCATTTCCCACATTGGCACAGAAATGTGTATTTCCTGATTCTGTAGAATTCTGCAGTTCCAGGTTGCTACTTCTCTGTAAATTTCTATCTTTTCAGCAAACATGCTCTTTTATCTTCATTATTCCATTTCAGATCTGACACTCCATTTCTTGGATTGAGTATCACTTCACAACTAACAACCATCAATGACTTCTTTCATTCTTCTCATTCAACCAAATGCAGCCCTTCACTGCTGTAAAATGTCATTGCTATGCCATACTTTCAGTAATTGAAATGAATCTTGATAGAAGCTATTAATGTCAATATTCCATTTGTTACTTCGTGTTACAGCACTTCATCTGAGCTTCTCTTTTCCTTGATATCATTCCTGAAATCTTGATACTCCATTCATTCCAAACTGCACAACTTTCCAATTCTTTTCAGAACTGCTCAATTCTGCCATATCTTTCAGGGTTCTGAATTTCAGATTGGTAACTTGTTATAACATCTGTTATTACTGCTTCTCAGTTATTTCAAGCTTCAACAATTTATTCCCATAGAACTTACAATCATTTAAGTCAAAAGATAAATTGATTTCCATCTTGTTCCAGCTTTAGTACATCAATAAAACAGCTTGCAGCAACTTGACAATTTCAGCAACTTGATACTATCACAATCCTGTCCAGCAAGTTTGTAGAGTATGGAAAGAAAATAAACAACAATTGCTGCTGGAAATTCAAGAATTTCAATTCATTCCCAAGGGTTTCAAGGGCTGATAATGAAGTAATTGCACAAACTTGATACACATGTAAACTCCATTCTGATTTCGGAATTTCCTGCATTTATTTTGTGTCCAGATCTGTGCTGAGATTATCCTTTCTTGTTTTGCAGCTGCCATGAAAAAAAATGGCATACCATTTGTTCCAGCATCTTCTCAAATTTCAACTAAGCTTCCACTCATTTGGATATTGCATTATGAGTTTTGATACAAACTGATACAAAATTTTCAGCACTGCACTTGAGTTTCCAGCTCCTGAAATTCCAAGTTGTTCACAATACTTCTTCTAACAATCAATTGTATCAATTATTGGAACAATAACATACACACAACCAACAACTTCCACTGTGCTTTCTCTTTTCAATGCATTCACTTCAGAATTCCAGCACCAAAGAACTCAATAAAAGACTCAACACCTTTCAGATGTTACTTGTAGAATTTTTCTGAATTCCTATCAATTCTGTTTCTCTTCCAGCAACTTCAATTCAAAAATCAGATTCATCATCTTCTTCCTTCATATTTTTCCTAGAGTTTAGAATGTATCAACATAGTATCAAGTCTCAAAATTCAAAACAATTGTAGCTTGCTCTTGAAATGATAAAACTCAAGAAATGGATTCATTTAGCATACAATCTTAAGAGCACTTCATTCATGACAATATTTTCAACATTTTCTTTTCTAGAACAGTAGCATCCCAACTTGAAAAACCTTAAGCATTTAACTCCATTACATCTTCCCAAAACTTCATCTTTATCTTGAATTTGAATCCCGCCCATTAACAAATGAATCTAAGCATTCAAAAGCACTATACATCTCCCCAAAACTTCATCTTCATCATCTTGCACAATCTAGCTCATCAAGAATTCAACCAACACTCCCAATAGAATGAAGACAAAGCAAAGTGATCAAGGGTTAAAATGCTAGATGAGAATGTTTCAAGAAAATTGTGGAGAAAGAAATTAGAATTTATGATGAAATAAGAATGACAAACATCCTTCCTTTTCATGCATACATATGATATTGTGACTTTGAAAAGAAACCAAGCAAGTTCTAGAGTTCAATTGCTATGAGTGCATGTCACACAAAGAAAGTAATAGAGTTTAGGCTTGTGGTGGTTCTCACTAGGTATTTTATTGCAATCTACTCAATTAATCAAATTGGAATCCACCACCAAACTAACCAATTTCATATAAGAAAAGCACCCAATCATGTACAATGACCTAAAATTGATGATCACATTTAAAAAACTTTTACCATCTTAAAAATATTACTAGAAAATTCCCATGGAGACTTTTATTCAAATGTCATGCTATGTATACCAAACTAAATGCAAAGTATGGAAACAAAATGCAAATGCAAAGTATGAAACTAAAGAAAGTCGCTCAAAAAGAATTTATTAATAAAACATGAATTAAAATGCAAAAGAAAGCTAAATTAGAACCAACTCCCCTTTTATTCCCGGTGGTTGAAGAAGATTCAAAAGGAGTATCCATGCCGGCAGTGGAGTAATCATGGTTCCACTCAAATTCTTCTTATTCTTCATTTTTCCTTCCAAAATTCTTTCTGGAGGTTTAAGTACCCACTCCGGAAGCTTAATTTCTCCTACAACATCAATAAAGCAAAACACCTCCCATATACATATGGGATAAAAAGAAGATAGGAGAATATTAGTGTGGGTAGAAAATGTATCAAACAATGAATCACATCTAATAAAATCAATAAATGGTACCTCTATGAAATTTTCTGATGTATCACAAACAATACTTACCTTATCGTGTTGAAAGGTACCTGGAGTGGTGATTGTTACCTCCTTTCCATCAAGTAAATGCTCAGACTCTAGTTCTGGTGAATGCACATCTTCATGTAGTGATTCTTGGGTGCTTGACTCCATAGCATAAGTCCCTACACTTACGTCCTCATCATCATCAAATCCAGGCGATTCTTGAGGTAATGCTTCCAGTAAGCATTCCCCTACACTTAAATCATGTTTTGCAACAAGACCTGCATCATTCTCAACATCTAAAGCAACGCTATCAATAGAATCAAAAATCTGAACAACTACATCATCATCACAAATAAAACTAGATAAATCATGTGAATAAATGGGAGTAGGGTCAGGCCTCACAAAATCACTACTCTCCATCTCTCCACTACAGTTTTGTGCTTGTAACTGATTAATGGATGATGCAATCTGATCTAATTGACTATGAATATTCTGTATCCTTGAGAATTGTTGCTCTTGATGCTCTCTCATTTGTTGCATAACCTCATTGCATTTCCACATTGATTCTTCAATTTGTTCTTGTGCATCCTCATACCTATTCCGCTGCTCCATAGGTAGGTAGAACTGAGTCTGAGGCTGATAGTAATAACTCTCCCTCCAATCTCCAAAATACGGATAATATGGATCCATGGTCAAATAGAATTTCCTGTTCTTACACTGAAATACTAGCAAATAAAATTAAAAGACTTAGGAACATATAAAATCAAATACATGGATATATGAATATGAAAGCAATCAAACAACAATCCTAAAAACACCGCTATAATGTTCCCGGCAATGACGTCAAAATTTGATATCAAGTCCGTCACACTCGTAAATCAAATTAACAATTTATTTCCACTGGACCCCTTAACTACACAATCATGTTGTAATAACGAGACCAAGAACGATCTCGAGGAACCAACGGTAGAATGTAATTTAGGATTGTATTTTATTCCTATTTTTGGGGTTTTTAATATAGAAATGAGGGAGTTTAAGCCTTGAATCTAAATCTAACAAATGAAAATACAGTAATTAAGAAATTAATCTAATGCATAAATGAAACCTAACTATGTGCCAACAATCAAATTATAACGCATTGTCACCCTACGTCATAATTAAACCATCAACACTCTTAAACTAGTAAAGAAATAATGAGATGCAATTAAAATCTAATCTAAGCATTGAATTAAATCGGGAATGAAATAACAAGAAGCATTTAAATCTGATTTAAATAGAAATTAAACCCTAGCTTAAAACTTAAACACTAAACAATTAACCTAATATCAAATAAAACTTAAACTAAGCTTCAACAAGGTAATGAAATGCTAAACTACTTGCTAAAAACAAAACAAACATAAGTGAAATCTATTTAAGCTATAAAACAGTAACAAAATGAACTAAAAAGTAAACCAATCCATTCTCACATTCAATTTATCAAGCAACACACTCTTGTCGTCACACAAGAGTGCCAAAGTCGAGAACACCCAACTCCGGACCTCAGCGGAGAGTCTCTACAGCGTATCAGCTCGAGGATTGCTCAACAGTGCCGACGGACCACCCCCGACACGCTGGAAACACCCAAAACCCCATGAATGGTCAAAAATCTAGATTTCTTCAAGCCTTGACCTCTGAAACTGGAAATGAAGCTACGGATTGCAGATTGTGGTCGGATGAAGCTCAGTAACGCCGGAGGACCACCACCGAGCGTCGCTGATGGGAATCAGAGCTCAGATCTGAGTAAACACCCACAAATCTGGTGAAAACAAAGAGATGTCGGGAGAAGAATAACACCGGAGAGAACACCTCCGATGATTCCAGATGATCGGGACGACGATGCGTTGAAGCTCTGCAATGATGTTGAAGCTTGAAAGAGTTGATCGGAGAAGGAAAGGGTCGGAAATCCTGAAGAAACAGCGCGCCGGGATGAAGCTGCACGGAGGAGATCGACGAAGAGAATGTACTGTAGCTTCTCTGTTTTGAATCAAATCTCAGATCTGATCGGACGGCTGGGATGCTTCGGAGCTAAATCAACGGTGAAATTTTGCCTAAAATCCGATCCGGAGGTACTAATCTTGATCTAGGGTCTGGATCTACTCTCCCTTAGGTTGGATCGGCCAGATCTTCACTGGATGGTTCAGATCTACCCAATCTTCAATGAACGCTCCAGATTAATTCGGGCTTGATCAATGGCTGTATGAACTCAGATCTGAATCAAAACCTATGGGTCTTCATCTATGTCTGAGATCTCCTCCTCATTAGGTTGGATGGGCTAAATCTTCGATGGATGACTCAGATCTGCTTGATTGTAGATGAACGGTCCAAATAACTCCAAAGTTTGATCTTCTCGTTTCAACTCCGATTCGAGCACAAATTTGATCCAAATAGATCCAAATCCAAGATCCTTTGATGCCTACAAAATAAGAATCAAATATTAACATTAAATAACACAAAATGTAATAATTTACAATTAAGTCCAAGAATAAGACAATGCACAAAATGTGATGTAACAATGACTTAAACCTATGAAATCAACATCAAACCATGCATATAGGAATCAAAATAATACAGTAAAATCATGGTTATCAAACAACGAGCCCATAAGACGAGTAAACATATAGAGCGCAAGTACTACTTGATATGAGACATCGTCAAGCGAGGAGAAGTTGTTGTCGCCAAGATTGCATCAGCAGATAACCTGGCAGATCCTTTCACTAAGGCCCTTCCGGCGAAAGCTTTTGATCGGCATGTGGAGGGGATGAGAATAGATGTATGGCAGCAGATATGACAGCTTAGTCTTTTAGTATAAGTGGGAGATTGCTAGAGTGTATACTAAAAGCCTAGCTTTTGTAAACATTTATTTTAAAATAAAGAATCACATTGGTCAAAAATATCTACATTTATATGTTAAGTGTAGTTGTTCAATTAATTTATATTGTAGATAACATGGTGTATGGTGTCACACACAGAAGATCATGTTATCAGTTCCTTATAAATTATAAACAGTAGCTCACGACCAAGATGGAAAAGAACAAACCATCAGAACAGTCGTAGTGTAATTATGTATTAGTTTATCTTGACTATATAATTACACTAGTACACTTAGAGTGTATTGAGTAGGATCATTGAGGCAGTTTCTTTTTATACTGACTAAATAAAAGAACAAGACCTCGGTTATTATAAAAGTGTGTACTCATAATCTTAATATAATGGCAGGCATATATATTTAATATTTATTTCTTTAATTTATCAATGGGTGAAATTTAGTTCGATAAATCAAAAGGCCCGATAAGTTGAGAAATGATATTACTTATAGTGTGTGTTGTTGATTATAGAAGGAAGTTATGTCCTAGTAATCTAGGTTGATAATGTCCCCAAGAGGAGCTAATAAGGATTGTCATGTTAAACACTGCAGATGGACTTAGTCCAACATGACGATAAAGTTGAGTGGTACTACTCTTGGACTAAGACATAAATTAAAATGACTTGTCAGTAACTCAATTAATTAGTGGACATCCGATATCTTAAACATAGGGAGATTAACACATTCATGATAAGAAAGAGCCCATAATATAATTTGGGATTGGTGTGGTAGTGTAATAATAACTCTCTAGTGGAATGAGTTATTATTGATGAACTTGAGTTGTGTGTTCAAGGCGAACACGGGATACTCGAACTCATCGGGAGGCCAAAACCAATTTCTCCTCTACGTCCTTGTCGTAGCCTCATTAATGCCTCATATCCAACCATGAAAAGTCCATCTTTGTGTCCAAAAGAGGGGTCGGCCCAAGGCTTGGTGACTAAGCCAAGGGCCGACAACTACCTTCTCAAAGGGGGCCGGCCACATAATTCAAATTAAGATGGGTGTTTTAAATTTTTAAAATCTTCTCTTTGTAGATATCTACAAGTTTTAAAAGAGATATTTTAAAATTATAAAACTTTCTTTATTTGAATTAGGTCACATGGTTTAAAAGAAAGTTTTAAAAGTTTTAAAACTTTTCTTTTTTAACCATCCACATGGTTTTTAAAAGAGAGTTTTAAATTTGAAACTTTCCTTTTTTGTAACCATGATAAAAAATAAAATTTTAGAAGAGATGTTTTAAATTTTAAAACTTGGTTTTAATTTTTAGAACTTTCCTTTTTTAAACATCACATTAGGAAATTAAAGAGAGCTTGTAAAATTTTATAAGCGCTTTCCTTCTTTGCTTATAAAATTTTTACAAAATGTTTTTCTCCCTCTTTATAGGGGCCGACCACCCTTGCTTGGTGTCCAAGCAAGGGGCCCACCATTAAAAGAATAAAAGAGGAGGAAAAGGAAAATAAAAGGAGAAAAGGAAATCAAGGGGAAGATTTTAATTTTTGTAAAAAATCTTTCCATATTTGCCTCGGGCAAGTATTATAAAAGAAGGGGAGGAGAGGCCTCATGATGTATCAATTCTTATTCTCTTGCTTGTGCTCTCTCTTGTGGCCGGCCCTCTCCCCTTTCTTTTCTCCTTGCTCTCTTTTGTTCTTTGGTGGTGGTTGTGGCTGAAACTTAGAGAAGGAGGAGGAGCTTTTGGGTGGTGTTCATCTTGGAGGTTCATCGCCCACACGACGTCCAAGAGGAGGCGAGGAATACGGTAGAAGATCAAGAGGTTGTTGCATACAAAGAAAGGTATAACTAGTAATTATTTTCCGCATCATGCTAGTTTTTCTTTGTATGAATTCCAAACACAAGAGGCATATGATTCTAGAGTTTCGAATTTGTGATTCGAGTTTGTGTTTTTTTTTGTTTTTTGAATTTGTGATTCGATTGTTCTTTTTGGTTAAACCTAGAGTTATATAAGGAAATTAAATATTAGATTTCTTTAAAAGGCTTTGTCTAGGCGGTGGTGGATGATTCAATACTCAAGAAGGACTAGTGCCTCGCCATGCAGTCCTGGAAGATAATTTTAGAAATTAATATTTAATTGAATTTATAACATAGATGGATTTGGATCAATAATGTTAAGCATCATTGGCGATCCAAATCTAAACCATTAAGAAGAGATAAGTTAAATTTGGAATCAATAATGTTAAGTTCCGTTTGCGATTCCTAATTTAATTTCTAAAGAACATAATAGGTTGTTTAGGAAAGGTTCAATACTTGTACAAAATTTTTGTACAGTGGAACCGGAACGATCTTCCTAAGACCAACCAACACCCAAAAGGTCTCATGCCAATGGAGATATCTTTTCTCTTATAAACTCATGATCTTTCCCATGTGTTTTTAATGTGGGACTATGTTTGCAACCTTGTAACCCCAACAACCCCCCTCAAACAAAGGACCACGGGCTTCCCACGTCCGATTCTCGACCCACCAGGTCTTCTTGCCCGTCAGTCCACCCGACCTATTAGGATTTCCTTGCCTAGCCGCAACTAGGACTTCCTACATGGTGTCTGGTCCTCTTGATCCAAATATAGGAGCCCCCACTTTACTTGTTCGAGGTCAATATTGTACCCATATGGCTCAATCAGACCATAGCTCTTGTGCACAGTCGGCGGTTAAACATTCTGGCAGTCTAGGCTCTGATACCAATTATAGGATCGAAAAGAATTTAGATATCTCCACAATGATATGATATTGCCCACTTTAGGCCTAAGTCCTCATGATTTTACTCTTGGGCTCTACCCAAAAGGTTTCATGCAAATAGAGATATCTTTTCTCGTATAAACCCATGATCTTTCCCATGTGTTTTCAATGTGGGACTATGTTTGTAACCTTGCAACCCCAACAACAGGATCTGACCCCTTTCTTCCCTCTCCCTCTCACGAGTTCCGCCTCTCCTCCTCACGCGAGCACCATGACCGCCAGCCTTTCTCCCTCGCGCGAGCACCAGAGATGCTGCACCACCACCGGTACAACGAGCCAGTGGCCAACACGACGCCTCTCCATCACCTTCTGTCGTGCCCTAGCTATCTCCACCACCGCCGCCTCTCTCACAACATTGCTTTACCGCCAGTCACCGAGGCCCAACGCTATGCTACCTACTGCCGTCGTCGGTGTAGCCCCTAGCTGGTACCATCAGCCGCAATTAAGGTCAGCATCGTGACTAACCAAGGCTGGCCAACTGCTCCGTTATTCCCGATCATGCCAGATCTCTGTTGGGCATCGCCTCTTGATTGTGTTGGCCCCAGATCTAGAGCTCCACTTGTTCCATAGCAGTTTCGGATTTCGTCATCGAAGGGTTTTAGATATGTTGGGGTAAGGTTGCTAAAATTCAAGCTTGATTTGGGATTAGAAGGCTAATTAATGGATTTGTAGTTTGGGTTGTTAGGTTTACAAGAGAAGGAGGTGGAGGATAGTTGTAGATTACCGCGGTTGGCTATAAGCCACTTCTAGTGCCACCTTGATACTAAATTGGGTAAGTTTGTGATATGGTGATAATTTTGGATTAATTGAAGCTAATCATTAATCAAGGTAATTAATGATCTATTGATTAGGGTTTTCCCTCATTAAGTTAGGATTTGGATTTAGCTAATTGTTGTACTTTGAATTAGCTGAAACTGTAAATATGTTGTTACAAGACCTTGATTTATGACGAGCTACTTAACGTGAAAATAGGATTTTACACAAGCTATATTTAAGACGGGTACTTCTTGTTTTGTCTCTTTAGTATATTGATTTTAGTGCATGAGCTATTTATCCAGATAGTTTCTATGTTTATCTTGACTCCACTCATATTTTTCTTATGCTTGATACTTTCACCCAAATGTTTGAGATATTCATTTTTATATTCTTATAGTCTTTTGATGCCATCTATGATATTTAGCAAATATTAGATACCAATCTTGTATGCTTTGATTGTTGTTTATTTATGTATCATATTGAGCATGCTGGCTTCATGTAGCATACCTGATTCTTGTTTATATGTATATGATGACTGTTGTATTTTACACATCATATCATTGCATGCATGTTAACGACAAATTCTCCCTTGCGGTCGAGAGAGTCGTTAACCAGGGTCGCACGCTCGGCCACTCGAGAGAGTGATAGCTGGAGCAGATACCGCTTGTCCTGTCGTGCTCCCATTCGGTCACTCATGAGTAGAGGAAGTTGGAGTTGTGAGCAGCAGGGACCCCCGTCGCAGATGTAGCTAGTTAGCTACTATGCAACTGTCTACTCGACCACTCGAGAGAGTGGTAGCTTGAGTGTTGTACAGTTTGTCACTGACCCGATCTCTCGACCATACAGGGGTCATGGTGCAGAGGGGTGGGCGGGAGTGACCATCAGTGCATACGTTGTTATTATTATATCTGCTGATGTTGTTGCTTATTTATGCTGTTGTTTTTAGGTTATGCTGCTGTTGCTTACTTATGCTGATATACTTACATATATTGAGATATATATCTGTTGTATGTGTTTAGACACTGGTTTACTTATTGATAGAATGCTTTTACCTCACATGGTACCTTCGTAGTGATGAATAGTTTAGTAGTCGATCGGTATTACTTCTGATCTTCTATTACCTAGCCTAGGATATGGTTTCAGGTATGAGCATATATTATGGTTTTATTTTAGTATCTGCTATTTTCCTTATGAGACTGTATACTGTTGGCTCACTCTCTATTTGTATATTATGTTTATGCACTATCTTTCCTTTACACGCTGAGTCACAGCACTCACCACCCCACAAAATGGTTTTCTTTCGTCAGGTAGCAGGTAGATGAATCAAGGATGCTTGGGAGAGTCCTGACTGCTAGTCCCGCGTCACATTCGAGGACAGTTTTCTTTTCGATCTTATTTCTGTTTGAGTGGTATAGTTCTTTCATGAGTTTGTGTTGTAACTAGTTGATGTGGACTTTGGAGTCTAGTCTGGTGATTGCAGGTATTTTGGGTAATTATTTTGTTGGTTTTACATTCATATATTTTTTTTTTTGATTTTCGCTGTGTTTACTTTCAGTCATGTGGGCTGCTTATAAACTGCGTGGTTGTGCTTATATCCAACTGTGTGGGCTGTTGAATATGTATTTATGTTGATGTATATAGTTGTGTATGTATATATGATTCATATTGTCACCGGTATAGGGGAGATGTTGCCAAAATTTTGTCAGTAGGGACTCCTCTATTCGTACATAACATAACTTTTCATAACATAACTCTATTCATACATAACAACAGAAATTATTACATAACTCAAAAACAAAATGGGGTAATACTGTTCGTATATAACGACAGTAAACAGAACACTAGTAACATAGATAAGCTAGCATCATTCCCACTAGGAAAAATTCTAGTGCAGTGGGTAATTCTATTTCGTTCATCCCAGACTTGACGATGGCATGATCAGCCTCAGAATCATCATTTAGATCCATGTTTAGATCCATTTTGTTGGAGTGTATACTGAAAGCCTAAGCTTTGTAAACATTCATTATGAATAAAGAATCACATTTGGTCTAATTATCTACATTTGTTTGTAGTTGTTCATTTAATTTATATTGTAGATAACATAGTATGTGGTGTCACATACAGAAGATGATGTTATCAGTACCTTATAAATTATAAACAGTAGCTCACGACCAGAATGGAAAGGAACAAACCATTAGAAGGTCGTAGTGTAATTAGGTATTAGTTTATCTTGACTATATAATTACACTAGTACACTCAGAGTGTATTGAGTAGGACCATTTGAGGTCGTTCCTTTTATACTGACTTTATAAAGGAACAAAGACCTCAGTTATTATGGAAGTGTGTGCTCTTAATCCTAATATAATAACAAGCACATATGTTTGATATTTATTTCTTTAATTTATCAATGGGTGAGATTTAGTTCGATCAATCAATAAACCCGATAAATTGGGAAATGGTATCACTCATAGTGTGTGTTGTTGATTATAGAAAGAAACTGTGTCCTAGTGATACTAGGTTGATAATGTCCTCAAGAGGAGCTCATAAAGATTGTCATGTTAAACCCTGCAGGTGGACTTAGTCCGACATGATAATAAGGTTGAGTGGTACTACTCTTGGACTTAGATATTAATTAAATGAGTTGTCAGTAACTCACTTAATTAGTGGGCATTCGATATCTTAAACACGGAGACTAACACACTCATAATAAGAAGGAGCCCAAAATATAATTTGGGATTGGTGCGGTAGTTCAATGATAGTTCTCTAGTGGAATGAATTATCATTGATAAAATTAAGTTGTGTGTTCGGGCGAACATGGGATGCTTAATTTTATCGGGAGACCAAAACCAATTCCTCCTCTCGGTCTCTATCGTAGCCTCTTATTTATAGAGTACTATACCCACATATACCCACCTTCTATACCCACCTAAAGGGGGCCGCCAAGCTAGCTTGGGAACCAAGCTAGGGCCGGCCAGTTTAAGGTGGCCGGCCCTAGCAGAACCCAAGCTAGTAGGGCCGGCCATAATTAATTAAAAAGAAAATTTAATTTTAATGTTTATTATTATGTGGAAGATTTAATTTAAAGAGAATTAAAATTAAAATATCTCTCTTGTAAAAGATTTACAAAGATTAAAGAAAGAGATTAGATCTCTTTCCTTATTTATAGATTGGAGAGATGTTTTATTTTCTCTTTAAAATTATTCACATGTTAATAAAATTAAAATTATAGATATTTCCTTTTATTAACCATGAAGAGATTTTAAAGAGAAATTTTATTTTTAAAATTTCCGGAAACAAATAAGGAAAGTTTTAATTGTTGATTGAAACTTGTCCAATTTGCTTCCTATTGATTTGGCCGACCATCATTGTTTAATTGGGGAAATATTATTTTATTTTTTCTCAATTAAATCATGTCAAGGAAATTAAGGAAAATTTATTGTAATTAAATTTCCTAATTTACCTAGGCCAAGGAATATAAAAGAAGGGGTGAAGGTGCCTTCACAAGACACAACATCTATTATTCCTCTCCCTCTTTTGTTCCTTGGTGTGGCCGGCCATCATCTCCTTCTCTTCCTCTTGTGGTGGCCGAACCTCTCC
This sequence comes from Zingiber officinale, assembly GCF_018446385.1. Classification (NCBI taxonomy): domain Eukaryota; kingdom Viridiplantae; phylum Streptophyta; class Magnoliopsida; order Zingiberales; family Zingiberaceae; genus Zingiber; species Zingiber officinale. The sequence continues at coordinate 37,602,369 of NC_056005.1, read as the reverse complement.
CTCTCCTTTGGAGTTCTTGTGGTGGCCGGATACTACTCGGAGAAGAAGAAGAAGAAGGAGAAAGCTAGCATCTCTTGGAGCTTGGTTAGTATTTTGGTTTTCTCCTTGGTAAAGCTTTTCTTTTATGGCCGAACCTTGCTTGGAGGAGAAGAAGGTGGTTGGTGGTTTCTCATCTTGGAAGATCGTTGCCCACACAACGTCCGAGGTTAGAAGAGGAATACGGTAGAAGATCAAGAGGTTTTTCTACAAGGTATAACTAGTAATTTCTATTTCCGCATCATGCTAGTTATTTATGGAAATAATACCAAATACAAGAGGCTTACGTTCTAGTATTTGAATATGTTTTTCGAAGTTGTGTTCTTTTGTTTCTTTCTTTTCCTTGTGATTTGATTGTTCTCTTTGGTTAACCTAAAGTTATTTTAGGAAATTAAATATTAGCTTTCTATTAAAGGTTTTGTCTAGTCGGTGGTGGTTGCTCCCATATCCAAGAAGGCCATGTGCCTCGCCACGTCAGTACTGGGAACCTTTTATGGAAATTAATATTTAATGGAATTAATAACTTAAGGAGACTTGGGTCGAACGTGTTAAGTTCCGCAGGAGATCCAAGTCAAAACCTAAAAGAACAAATAGATTAAGTTTTGGATCAAACGTGTTAAGTTCCGCAGGCGATCCAAAATTTAATTTAAAAGAACACATGGTAGCTAGGAAAAGGTTCAGACCTTTGTACAAAATTTTTGTATAGTGGAACCTATAGGTTTTCCGAGTAGCAACCAACACATTTCTGGATCTTCTACACACTCTTCCGGATCATCCTCTGATTCTTCAGGATTTATCTCTAGATCCTCTTAAAATTCTTCGAGGTTCATTTCCACGGGATCTGAATCTTCCTCAAACTCTGTAGGATCCATTTCTTTAGGATCTAGATCCTCTTCAGATTCTTCATGATTCCATTCCAATTGAAGTAATTGTCGGTACATCTCCGAATATGAGATGCGCCCTTCAAAATAATCCCATAGTTGGTGTGCTATATCACTGAGATGTTCTAGCAGTGATTGAACAAGAGTCCATCTTCTGTCTTTGTCCTGGACTAGATACCCTTCTCGCTCGAGTTTCTAGAACATCCAATCGAGCCGACTAATAAGCCAACCGACTCCATAATCTGGGTCATATTCTAGCTCCTTGATCTCCTCCCAAAGCTCATGTTATCATTCATAGCAACTTGTCATCGTGTATATTGTTCGTTGTATCTTGAATTAAAAATAATGATGTCAGTACAAAATTGACAAACCAGTAACAAAATCGGTTAAATTTAATTTCCACATATACATAGAACAAATATATACAGAATACATAAGCAAATAAGAAAAATAAATTTTCTTTATTTGAGAAATCTCAGTTGACTGACACATTGAACCGACCAATCAGGAATCCGTATCTAAGCTTAGTTCATTGTCTTTGTTAGAACAAATCTAATTGGACAGGAATTTCTAACCTATATTATGTTATTGTTTAATCTAAGTCCATTTAAGTCAATCTCAGACTTATTGATCAAACTCTAGTCCGTTTGATCAATCCAATGCCCATTAGATTAAGTTTAACTCATTAGAACAAATCTAATCTTTTTTTTATCAAATCTGACACAATAGAACTAATCTGGTCATATTTGATTAGCCCAACTTATGTAATCAAATCCACCCCAAGTAATTCAATAATAAACTAATATGGTTAAGCCAACAAATGATGTGAACCAGATCTAAATATTATTGAATTAAATTAGTCTGTTTAAATCAACTAATAATTTAAACTAGACTTAAATTTGATTGTATGAGTTGATCTAGTTTAATTTTTAATTAATTAAATCATAAATTAATTAAATATATATTTATTAATTAATAATACATTTCTATATACATATAATTAATTAATAAATATATTTAATTAAATTTAATCATATATGCAAAACACTGTTTGTTTTTTTATTCTTTACACGTGTTTTGAAAGAGAAAAGTTCTTTTCCATTTTGATTTAATAAAATTAAAAATTTTCTTAACACAAAGTAGTATTTGATGGATAAACAGTATGTACATTGGTCATTTAATTGATTACTTAGATCGATTAAAAATTTATTTAATTGATTACCGTTGTGTTTGAATCAATTATACTAATCCACAACATAAATTTACTGTGCTTTATCAGTTTAATCAATTACACAGTTTTTAAATCGATTAAGATTTATTTTAATTGATTAGTTTAATCAATTAAACTTCTTCTTTTTTCTGTCACGGTCGCGATACTCTTCTTTTACTACGACGAACGCAATTGTCGCTACTGTCGATCATCGACCTCCCGACGTGGTCGCCGACACTCTCCGATGACGGAAGTCGATAGCCAGCAACAAGCTCGACAATTGCAGTAGATCGCAACCGATCTCGCCTAGTGACGATGGAAGAGACATTTTTTTTTCGACGAAGAGACATGTTTCATGCTTAGACATCGTTCTAATACCATTGTTACCTCTAATATACATGAAATACAAGATAAAACTGTAAACCACTCACAATGATCTCCAGAGAAGAAATCGACAAAGATGTTGGCGAAGATGCTGTTGTTGTCGCCGAGAAGATCACCATTTGGAACCTCCTCAGATTTTCCACAAACCAAATCCCGACAGTATATTCTGTTTGCCCACCGTCGCCTCTACTGTGCACTCTTCGATCAACCTTGATTACTCTTGGATGCATCAATTTATAACCTAAGTGAAGAAGGCGAAGGGGAAGGGACGCCCCTTTATTTCCTCAACGTCCAACACAAAAAAATAAGTTTGACTTTAGAGTTTGGTAATGTCTAAACAAGTCAAGCTCACTACAAGAAAATTAGGATTTTACCATACTTAAAAGATAACACTTTTTAAAAAAAATCATTTTTTTTTACAACGCTTTTAGTAAAAAATATTGTCAATCTCTTTATTTATTTACTAATAGATAATGTTTTTTTAAAATCGTTATTTATTATTGATTTTTGTGGGTCAAAACAACACTTTTTGAAAAAATTTATTTATAATATTTTTTTAGTGTCTATAATAATAATTTTAAAAAATATTATTTATTGTCGGGTTCTCCTCTAAATCTAGGATGATATAAACAGTTGGATCAAGTAAGAAAAATCCTAGACCATGAACCTTTGGAACCAAGACAACACCATCGTGATGGATGCCTTCCTCTCCATCTCCTCCCCCACCGCCATCACGCATTACAATTTGCTGCACACACTTTCTGCGGAGCCCCTTGCTATCCCCTCTTCCTCTTCCTACCCCTCCTCTTATTCCACTGTCACTACTTCTACAGTGCTGCCCCCTCAGTTCACCCCGGATACGCTTCAGAAGCACCTCCACTCCCTCATCAATGGGGCTAGCGGAAATGGACCTACGCCATCTTCTGGCAGCCCTCCCCTGCCGCCATCTTCGCCGGAGGCATTCTCCCCAGTTGGGGAGACGGGTATTACCGTGGATGCGAGAAGGACAAAAATAAGTACGGAGGTGAAAGGGGCGTCGAGTCCACAGAGAACCAAGAACACTACACGCGGGTGCTCCGAGAGCTCAACGCTCTCATCTCCGGCAGCGGCGGCGTCGATGACTCCACGGACGAAGATGTTAAATATCAACTCCAACCCAAATAAAGGATAAAACTTATCCAATAAAAGATAAGATTTGCTATTTAATTATTTATTTTTCTAATAGATAAAGATGACGACTTGGTAAAAGATAAAATTAAATATGTGGTCAAGAGTGTTTTTCTCATTTCATGGATAAGAATTAGAATTTCAATGGCTAGGATTTAATTTAATTGAACGGTCCAGATTGTATGAAGAGTACTATAAATACTCTACCTTGTATTTAGTTTCATTCAATCAATCAAGTATCAATTTGTGAGTTAAAGTTTTTTGTTTTTCTTCTTTGTCTTAGAATTGTGAGTGATCCACAAAAAGGGTGTTGTAGTGTTGTTATTGTTAGTGTAAGACAAGTAATTTATTTACTTGTTTGTTGGTCCAATTTTCAACAATTGGTATCAGAGCCAGGTTAATCAGGGATTATTCTTGGTGGAGCTATCTTAGATTGTGAGGAGTTTTATGCTTTACAAGTTTTTTTTAATCAAACTTGTTTGGTATAATCAAAGCTTTTCGACGTGATGGGGGACCTTCAAGTAGTAGGAGGTATCAAGAAGCTCAACAACAAAAACTACAACACGTGGGCAACATGCATGGAGTCTTACCTACAAGGTCAAGATCTTTGGGAGGTTGTTGGTGGTAGTGAAGCTACGCAGCCGGCAGAAGACGCCAATGACATTTTGCGAAAATGGAAGATTAAGGCAGGTAAAGCAATGTTTGCCTTAAAGATCACAATTGAAGAAGAAATGTTGGAGCATATCCGAGATGCCAAAACACCAAAGGAAGTGTGGGATATCTTTGCTACACTTTTTTCAAAGAAGAATGATACAAGATTGCAACTTCTGGAGAACGAGCTATTGTCAATAGCGCAATGTGACAAGACGATTGCCCAATACTTCCACAAGGTGAAGTTGATATGTCGCGAAATTTCAGAGCTAGATCCATCAGCTCCTATTAGGGAAGCAAGGATAAAAAGAATAATTATTCATGGTTTGAGGCCAGAATATCGAGGATTTATTGCTGCTATACAAGGATGGCCAACACAACCATCGCTTCTTGAATTTGAAAATTTACTTGCAGGTCAAGAAGCTATGGCTAAGCAAATGGGAGGACTCTCACTAAAAGATGAAGAAGAAGCGCTCTACACCAACAAAAATAAAGGCAGCTTCAAACGACACACTGGTGGATCTAAAAAGGATGGCGACAAAGGAAAAAGCTATTATGGGAATGGAGGCTCTCGTCCAGGGGGAGCCTCGAAGAATTATGGTGATCGTAAAAAATTTTCTGGCGAGTGCTACAATTGTGGGAAGGTGGGCCACATGGCAAAAGATTGTTGGTCCAAGAAAAGGTTCGTTCAAAGCAACACTGTTACTTCCAATTCTAAAGAGAATAGCGAAGATGATTGGGATGCTGAAGCTTTGATGGCTACGGAGGAAAAAGACTTGGCTCTCACAACAACGTCAGAACAGATTGACTACAAAAATGATTGGATCGTGGATTCAGGCTGCTCAAATCATATGACGGGTGATAAAGAAAAATTGCAAAACTTATCTCAATACAAAGGAGCTCGTATGGTGGTTACAACCGACAACTCAAGAATCATGGATAACAAGCAATGGCTGTGGAAGAGGAAATCTTTAGAAAATAACATTGAGAAAGAGAGGACTCTAGAGTTAGAGAGATCCCTCGAAGAGTTAAAGGATCAACTTTCATTAGTTCGCATCGAGTCCAATACTAAAGATGATCTCTTGGCAAAACAAGCAAAAGTGTCGGAGGAAGCAATTGCAGGATGGCGAAAAGCCGAAGCCGAAGCCCTTTCTTTAAAGCAACAACTGGATGATGCTTTACTTCAGAAGAGAACTGCTGAACAAAGAGTAGCCGATAGAGATGTAGCATTAAAAGAATGCATGCAACAGCTTCATGTGACCAAGGAAGATCAGCAGTTCATTGTCAACAATGCCTCCTTGAAGATATCGAGAGAGCAGGAGAAGATTCGCACATTAGAACAGAGGTTAGCAGATACAAATCAGAAGCTCACCGAGTCGGTGGTTGCAATTAGCAACTTGAATAGAATTCTAGTGGTCGAAGAGATGAGTAGACTTGATTCATCTGAGAAACTCATTGCTTCGCTGAAGTATGAGCTATGCATGCTTCAGAAGGAGATTGAGATCAGAAACGAGGAGAGGGAATACAGCCATCGATCAGCAAATGCTGCTCATAGACAACACCTTGGGAGCATTAAGAAGATTGCTAAGCTAGAAACGGAGTGCCAACGATTGCGTATCATGGTCAGGAAGAGGCTGCCGGGACCAACAGCTTTAGCGAAAATGCGAAGCGAGGTTGAGTCCATTGAAACAAGGAAGAGAGCTTCGAGCTCCATGGCTGAAGATTTCCACTTAAAGGATACGGTTCTAGAGGACTGTTATGATCTATCAAGCAAGGGTGCTGTTGCTCTCGTCGATCGACTATGCACCACTGAAGACGAAAACAAGATTCTCAAAGAGTCACTGACCAACAAAAACAATGACCTACATCAACCAGTTGATTATGCAGTTCCAATATATTATGACAATCAATCGGCAATTCGTTTGGCGGAAAATCCGATTTTTCATGCAAGAACTAAACATGTTGAAGTGCACTATCATTTTATCAGAGAAAAAGTTCTCCAAGAAGAAATTGAGATGAGACAAATCAGGACAGATGATCAAGTTGTAGATTTGTTCACAAAAGGCTTGAGCGCCAGCAAATTCAAAAGGTTTCGTGATCAACTCGGCATAGTACAAAGGGTTGGTGTTGAGGGGGAGTGTTAAATATCAACTCCAACCCAAATAAAGGATAAAACTTATCCAATAAAAGATAAGATTTGCTATTTAATTATTTATTTTTCTAATAGATAAAGATGACGACTTGGTAAAAGATAAAATTAAATATGTGGTCAAGAGTGTTTTTCTCATTTCATGGATAAGAATTAGAATTTCAATGGCTAGGATTTAATTTAATTGAACGGTCCAGATTGTATGAAGAGTACTATAAATACTCTACCTTGTATTTAGTTTCATTCAATCAATCAAGTATCAATTTGTGAGTTAAAGTTTTTTGTTTTTCTTCTTTGTCTTAGAATTGTGAGTGATCCACAAAAAGGGTGTTGTAGTGTTGTTATTGTTAGTGTAAGACAAGTAATTTATTTACTTGTTTGTTGGTCCAATTTTCAACAGAAGAGGTCAGCGACACCAAGTGGTTTTTCCTTATGTTGATGATGCAAACGTTCGCTCCAGGCTGTGGGATGCTCAGACAAACCCTCCTCATCGGATCTCCGGTGTGGTTGACGGTGGCAAGGGGCATGGAGTCGGTGGCGCTCTGCGAGCAGGCAAGGCAGGCGCGTATGTTCGGGCTCCGCACCATGACATGCGTTCCCCTGGCCTACGGCGCTGTCGTCGAACTCGGCTCCACACAAGAGATCTACCAGAACGTTGAGTTCTTGAACAAGATCAGAGCGCCGTCGTTGAACCCCTCTTACACGTCATGGATCTCCTCCCAAACCCCTCTCACGCATACCTCATCTCACGCCCTCTCCGTCCAACTCCTCATCTCACACCCTCTCCGTCCAACTCCTCTCCGGTGGCGAACCCCTCTATGCGAACATCTCCTCTGAACTCATCTTCCCCGAATGAGACTCTGCTGAAGATGAGTGGCATTTCCTTTCCCATTTTCTACGACATTCATCTTCCTCAGGTTTGTATCCTTTTGTTTTTTTTTTAAAAAAAAACTATTTTCTTTGTTTGTTGTATCTCATGTTCACTTCTAAAACATGATTTTATGACCAAAGGAAAAGTTTCAAATTTGTGGTATATAGAAAGGGATGAAAAGGGAAGGATAGAATACAATGTTTAACCATAAATTATCTACTTTCCTTGTTGCAGCCAGAGAATTTGGATTTGAATTCTGTAAGAGGACTCAATCAAGTATTTTCATAAGGTAGAAATATTCTTCTTTTGAGGATCCCATAGAAAGGTACCTTAATCTTTGTGTTATCAACTTGTTAGTATTTCTGTTATCTGTGCTTAAGTAATTAAAAAAAATTCCTTTGCTTTTCTTTGGTTATCACAGGGAATTCAAAATTTTGAATCTAATGAAGTTTAATAGCAAAAGGAAAAGAATGTCAATTATTGTACGGGATGAAACTGGGCAGATTATTCTCTTATGGAAAGGTGCTAACAGGTACAATTACATAACTCTCTTATTCAACATAAATATTTCTTTTGCATTCCATTTTCTTTGCCAGTACTCTCTCATGTTCAATTATCTGCTGATGTTCTAAGTTCATCTAGTGTGCGCTATTGTGCCTGCAAACTCAATTTTGTGGATTTTAAAAGATTTTTATTTTGTACCAAACAGCATTATTTTGGATAGATTGTCAAAGAATGGAAGAATGTTTGAAACAGATACAATAAAACATCTAAATGAATATGAGGAAACAGGCCTACGGACATTGGCACTGGCCTTCTGGTTTCTTGAGGAATCTGAATATTCTGCATGGAACATTGAGTTTCTCAGAGCAAAAACTTCTATGGATAATGATAGGCTAGCTGAACTGGAGAGGGTTTCAGACATTATTTAGGATTTGATTCTTGTTGGTGCAACTGCTATAGAAGAAAAATTACAGAAAGGAGTAAGCTTGCAATTTTCCACTTTTTCTATTGACCTTTGTATGTTTCAGTCCTTCGAACACAAATTGTTTTCACAGGTTCCTCAATGCATAGACAAATTAGCACAAACTGGTCTCAAGATGTGGGTTCTTACAGGTGATAAGATGGAGATCGCAATCAACATAGGGTATGATCATCTGGTTACTAGTGATCCTTTGAATACAAAAACTATAGATCATTCACTTGACCTATGCTCAATAAACCTTCAATTTCTATTGCATATTTGCTTTAGTTTACTTAGACAAGGCATGAAACATATCTCGTAAGCCATGGCATGCCCTCACGAGATTCAATGGTATACTTTCATCTTATCGTATGTTGTACTATTTTAATTTTTGTGCAACTTATTATTATCATATATCTCGTCGGTACCTCAATCCAGATTTTCTAATTATTGTATAGTGTGAATTGTGATCCTTATTTTCAGCTTTAAAAGTGAAAATTTCTTTTGCATAATATTAATAGTATTATTTTCTGTGGCAGATACATAGTAATAGGTGTTTTGTCCCAGTCTCAAGCTGACAATCCTTTTTTAGTGTAGCTAGTAGAAGTAAGCAGATCGTTGCCTTCGAGACCGGCTAATTATTTTATGCTCTTTTATTTTAAATTTGAATGTCACTATCTGCTTTGAAACAGAAGTATTTAGTCTTTGAAATCATTAGCTAAATTCTACTTTGTAGCTGAATTCTACTTTATAGTTGTATTCTTCTGTAAATACTAATATCTACTTTGTAGCTGAATTATATTGTTTAAGTTGAATTCTATTGTTTTGGTATGAGTTTGAAATAATTGGCTGAGCTGATTAACTGCTATTATATATCAAATTATGGTAAAAGAAAAATAACATTTTTGTAAATATAAAAACAATGATTTTATAAATAGAAATTTTTTAATTTTAATTTTAAATTTTTATTTTAAAAAGACAATGCTCTTAAAATCATTGCAAAAGTATTATCTTTGCAAAAAAAAAAAAAATAAGAACACTTTTAAAGCGTTGCAATAATGTTGTTTTGTAAAAAAAAAAATGATAATGCTTTTAAAGCGTTGTCTTTGCTATCAACGATAATACTTTTAAAGTGTTGTCGTTAAGTGGACTTTTAACAACAGTACTTTTAACAATATTACATAAATAATATTTTTAAAGTGTTGTTTATTAACTTTTTTCTTATAGTAAAATATGGTAATGTTTAAATAAGTTAAGCTTGAGTTGAGTTTGAACCAAGCTTGAATCAAGCTTGTTTAAAAGCTCAATACCAATTAAACAAGTCAAGCTCGATTTCAAAAAAAAATAATAGTAATTAAATCAATCTTAAATAATCATTTCAATAGATTGATTAATTTTTAGCTCGACGTAACTTAGTTATTTTATATATAAAAAGAAATATAAACATTGTAAAATTTGACTTGACTTAGTTCATTTACCGAATTAAAAGCTAAGGTTGTCCAACAAGCAACAAGGCAGGCTGTTAGACCGGAAATAGAATTGTCGAGTGGAGTAGTTGTTGGCTACATGGTAGAGTTTATATGCCCACACTGGCCCCAGCCAAAAATATATATATTAATATTATTATCAAATTATTTTCCTTGTTCAACAAGAAAAAATAAATAAATAAATAATGCAACACACTACTCAATGAGGCAGCGACATGACAACCTCCCGAGCGGCCACTCCAAACACTGACATCGTCATTCGTAAAGTGGTCACTGTTTTTTCTCTCTCTTGTTTTACGTATATTTTTGTAGATATTCCTAGGCCATCTTTATATACAGTTGGCTGTGCTTTTATAAGTCATCTAAAGAACAAACTAACAAAAAGATAAGAAATTAATTACATGGCATATGATTAAGATTGAAAATACGCATAAAAATATCATTAGGACAGAAACTCAAACTCCAAGTGTAATTAATGAGGTAATTATTAATTAACAGTAAGTTCTCCGGACCAAATTTATTTTTTACTATCCTAGATGGATCATCACATGAACATAAATACCCGCCTTTCTTCTTTCCTGTTCACTAGAGTGTAACTCAGTACTTTGTCCATTTTTTTCCTTCTGATAATTAAGAAAAAAAATGGATAAACGGTTGTAAAATAACATGTGTATATGGATACCCATAAATCCCCAAGACTATAAATTCCCTCATTATTCCATAACTCATCATCTCTTATAACCTTAATAAATGAATGTGCATGGGAGTCTGAAGATGGTTATATACCTATAAGTTTATGTATGTATTTTTTTTTTCAATTATTAGAAAAAAGGTTAATAATATTTTCTTTTCATGTGTTATTACTTATATAATTTCACAATACGTCTGCACAAGAGTTCTGTTTTTTTTTTAATTTAACTATAGGTAATATCAAAAAATATATAGATATGTTTGTATTTTTTTCTCCATCAAAATTATTCACATGCCAAGAAATTAAATTTATATATAGTTTCTTCATGCTTTATTTGTTATTATTTGATTAACTGTTAGTTAGTTACTTATTTACATGACTTGTAACCCTTCAAAAATATTTTATAATTATGTGTTACAAAATCATCTTTTGATTATATCATGTTTTATCATTTACTAATAAATATATATGATGCATGATAATTATTATTAATGATTTAATTTTCTTTATATTAGATTCTCACTATATCCAATCTTTCAAGTGGCTTTTGACATTTCGAGAAATAAATTATCGATCTTGGATTTTAGATGGGAGATTCATTTGGATGCTCTTAAAGACACCATAAAAGATGGAAATACGGAATCTTTAAAAAATCATGTAAAAGCAATGATATTCATTCATCACTATCTTCGTGAAGAATTGAAAATTGAATATTTGAAGATCAAAGATTCACTTACCTATTGTAAAATACCGAAAAATGACGGATAACGATAAAGGAATTTTTCAGAATTTTTAGAAATTTTCTAGGATTTTTTCGGAGATCGTGTGACTTCGTTTACAGGGATAAAATTGGGTCTCAGGAAAGCCTGTTTGGGCTACCCGTTTTAACGAGGAAATGTTTATATTTATTTTTCTTTTTCTTTTATTTCTTCGTTTTCTTCTTTCCCCGCCGAACCACCCGCGTGCCCTAACCGCCCTCTCCCAACCGGTGACGCAAAAATCGTTGCTCCCCCTCGCGATTAAACCCCTCGGCCAAGCTCTCTTCCTCCTCTTCCTGCCCGAGCCCCTCTCTGCCTCATCGTGTCGACGCCCTCTTCCTCTCTTCTCCTTCACTGCCCAAGCGTCGGCGACGCGCAAGCCATCGTCGGTCGAGCTACTTCCCGATCCTTCCTCCACTATGGCTCTACTGACCTCCGTGACCGATTGCTGAACATCGCCACTGGCCACCGCCGCAGTCGACGTCGATTTCTCTTCCTCCTCTTCCCTCTCGAGTTGCACACTGCTGGCTGCCATCTTCCTTTTGTGCCCTAGCGCCGCTGTCGACGCCAACAACCACCACTAGACCCTTCTGATTCTTCACTGCCGGGCGAGGGTTGTTGCTCTCCTCTATGACGACCACTGGACTTGGAGTTTGTTCCGGCCACTGGTTTCCGACGTTTTCCGACTGCAGGCACATCCGGCAGTGACTCAACAGTTCGGGCATTGTGTTTGGGTGAGTATTTGGATTTAGTCTTTGGGTTGGAAACATTGGTATGGTTGTGATGATATTTTTGATATAGGGCTTTTGGAATTTTGCTGTGGAAATCTTGCTTCGACTGAGGAAATCTTGTTGTGGAAATCTTGCTTCAGCTGAGGGCTTTTGGATTTTGGAATTTTGCTTTTGGAGTCAGTAGGTTGTGTCTTGAATTAGGTTGTTTTGTCGATCAGTGACCTTCCTTCTTGATTTGTTTAGTGCAAGTGGATTCACCAACAGCAATCAACGACGATGAATTGAGGTAAGGAGTAGGGTAATGAAATGATTAATGTATAATTAGTTGTTTATGTGTATGATGGTAATGTGATTAGGGTTTTGCCCTAATTTAGGTTTAGAGATTTTATTTAGCTATTTATAAGAATTGTAGCTAAATAAAATATATTTATATTGGTGACACAGGACTTTGACGCGAGACAAGTATCTCGACGTCCGATTTGGATCGGATACGATCCTTTCTTATTAGAGGCGGGTACCTTGACTTATCTCTTAGATTTGTCATTTGATGTGCATAGTAATTTCTTAACAAATAATAATGATTATGTTTTATATCTGCATCGGTATGCCATTATCCATTACCTGTGCATGCTTTGATTGTTCTCCTGTTTGCATTCATGTTTATACCTTCAGATTACTTATGATCATAAAGGTAATGACATACCATGCCATAGGATATACCGAACTTATTTGATACCATATCTGACATGTGTACCTAGATTTTCTGATTTAATCTATGTATATTTTTGGTACATATTTTATGGAGGTAGATATGATCAGGACCAAGATATTCCCATGTTTAGTGTCATGCACCATCTCGTATGATTGCATGTTGTGCGATAGTCGGCTCCATTATTGTTGAGCACATCGTCAGTTATATAGATCTGCATACACCACCACTCATGGGTTAATGATATGTCAGGTAGGTGTGTGACAGTTCTGCTGTTAGGCTTCGCTGGTCCGGTGACTCAGCGTGGTAGCCGACAGATAGTTCTGCTCTGTTAGGCTCCGCTGGTCTGGAGACGCAGCGTGGTAGCCGATAGACAGTTTACTTTGTTTGGCTCCGTTGATCCGCTCATGGGTAGTGTGACGCAGCGTGGTGGTCGGTAGGGATACCTCCTCTGAACTTGCTCAGGGAGATGAGAGCATTGAGCTCCCCCACTTATGATTTGGGGTAGGAGGATAGGTGTACTCCGACAGCATCCCGTCCACTCGGTCACTCATTAGGAGCAGTGACGGCAGAGTGCATAGTTGTCACAGTCCTACCCACTCGGTCTCACTATTGTGTGTGAGATGGCTGACTGGAGAGTAGGGTGACCAGGACATGTCATTGGCATCATACGCATTGATGTATTTATTGCTTGTGTTTGCTGCACTTGTATGTTGTATATTGGATGGATGCATTTGTTTGACATGCATACAGGATTCCTATACTTTTCGGTTGATTATCCATACACCAGGTCTTGGTTAGTACAGTTTTCTCCTATTTATTTCAGTTGCATTTATCATTCTTATATCAGGATACTATACGCATGATTAGTACTAGTTGTTATTTTCTTACTATACATGTCAATATTACCTGTTGAGGAGTTGACTCACCCTGTGGATTTTACTATTTTCAGGTTGAGGCTGTCCGGAGGAGTTCCAGTCGCTAGTCCCTTGCAGGTCGCGAGGATGTGTTGTTTCGGTCTTTTGGTATTCTTATGATGATATCTAAATGATGTTGTAGACTTGTTCTGGTTTGACACTTGGATACTATATGGTTTTGTTTTATTGTCGATGAGTTTTATTTGGATGTATTTTTGCTACATGGCTGCCGGGACGGCAGAAGAGGTGAGTTGATTTTATGTGCGTCGTTGAGTTTTGTGTTTTTTGGATTAGAAAAGGAAGGTCCGATCTCCTCCACAACCGTTGTTATCCATCTGACGATTGAGGGAGAAGCTCATTCATTCGCACGCACTTGGTTGACTTCTTTATATGTGGTTGTTTCTTCTTGTTGGGTTGTTTCTTATGTGTAATTAATCAATAGCGTGTTAATGCTTGTATTGAACTTGAACTCTCATATTTAGATTGCACACACACTTTGCTATTTGATTCATGCCTACAGTGTATTTGATAAGTTGTTTCTTCTATTAGATAGATTTTAGTTTTGTATTTTCTTTAGCTTAGATTCTTGCAATATTTTGTTAGTTTGATTGCTTTATGTTCTCTTATGGTTATATCTTTTGTTTTGATGCAATTAGGTTAGATTATGTTTGGTTTCATTGATGCTCTATTTCTTTAATGCTCACTTTATGTTGCTTTTCATTTTATTGCTATTGTAGTTTAGGTTAGACTAGATTTCGTTTATCAACATTGTCTTTTATTTATTAGGGTGAGATTTTATTACATGCATTGTTGTTTCATTTCATAGTCTTAGAATTCTAAATCTAAACCCTCCATTTAACTTCAAAAATCTAAAGCAATAACAATTGGATCCTAAGTTTATTAACCTATCATAACATTCCTTGTAAGAGAAGATCTAAGTCATATCTATACTACTTTAATGTAAAGAGAATTCGAGAACGTTAATTATAATTTGATACACTAGTAATACGACACTTTGAACTCATATCAATACATAGGAAAGTGGTCCTTTAACTATATTAATAATCAGCGAAGGAAGTTCTAGTTTATATATGTTAAGACTTATCTTTCATGTATCATTGGAAAATTATATTCTTTTATATATTTGTATATATTTTTAGGAAAATTGTAAAAAAATTATTTTTTTTAAAAAACATAATTGTATAAAATAGAGATTATTTTATATATTTTTTTTTCATAACTTAGGTACTGTTTTACTTCAACAATCATATGTTAGGGTTTTTTTTTTAATGTGTTTGAATGAAAAAAATGATTAATCAAGTTGGATAACGTCGAGTCTAGGATGACCTATGGTCTTATGAAAATTTTTCATCGGGAAGCGCTCGCAGCGGACAGTCCAGGATCCCAGCATCTTTTAGTTGCGTGTCTCATTTAGAGGAAAAATTTCTACAAATTCATTATAATTGGGACTTGAACCGCAGATACTTGAATGATAACCTGAATACTCTATCGCTGCACCATAACCCCGGGGTTATTTTGTTTGAATGAAGTATAGTGAAAGGGTGGGTTGATAATTTCACATTTTTCTTGAAAATGTTATCAGAAAATGATGCGAACACTAAATTAAAATAAATTAAATCATAATTTTATAATTGAGTTGAAATATCAAAATAAATTTTACCCGTCAATCTATATGGGCCTCTTACTTTATGTTGGAGGTCCAATAAAATTTGACGTTAATTGGCGCCAAATTAAGAGTTTGCCATCAGAAAGTTTTGAAATATTCAGAGATCTTATCAGTAAACGCGCCATGGAAATACATTCCCGCCACTTTCCGTCGCTCAATAAAAAAAGTTTACAGAGTGTTTCACATTGTTCCCCCTCCTCGCTTCCTACCCTCCTCCTTCTCTGCTATCTTCTCTTCAGGCGTCAGATCTTTCTAGGAATGGCCAGATCTGTGACCTCAGGAGCCATATCGATGCTCCTCTCCAATCCTTCTCCCGACTCGCCTACCGACTTGCCGGAGATCATCGTTCAGGTCGTCGATCTGAAGCCCATCGGCAGCAGCAGCACACGTTTCACGTAACCATCTTTCTCTCTTGGCATTTAGTCATATATCTTCTTCTTCGCCTTAGTTTTTTTTTTCCTATCATTTTTTCGTCGAGTTGTATGCTAGGAGTCATTAGTTTAATTATGCATAATATTGATTAGATCTGCGAAGCAGGATTTAACTTGTTTATCAACCTACATCTTTAGGACTATAATAATTTAGCCTAAGGTTTTGATTTCTCAAAGAGTTATACTTTATGCACTACAAAAGCTTAAGGTGAAGTTTGATAGTCTAGCTGCCCATGTATTCTTGATCGAGAATGTTTTGTATTATGCACGCAAAGTTTCTTTACATTAATGAAGTCCTCCAAGTTGTTGTCTAGAATTCCGGAATGAAGCATAAAGGTCACATGATTGTTAGATAGAATTGTTATATTTTGCGCTTGAACTTCTTACGGAGAAGCCAAATTTGATTTTTTTTTTTTAAACTTACAAATTATAATATCTGGTTCCCGAGGGAGTTAGCTGGAAAAGTCTACCATATCTGCAGTGTTTGGGTTAGAAGTAAGGAAACATAGATTGTGAAATAAAAATGGAAATTAAAAGCTTGGGAGATAAGGAGGTTACGACTTACAGAAAAATATATGGGATTCGCAAGATGAGTTAACCGCAAAAAGAAAAAAAGAAAGTTAAAGGCAAAATAGTTCTGGTAAACGATGGAAAAGATTACAAAAATCTTATGTGCAATGGACTATGCTGAAAATATGGCATGCGTTTAAAAATTGTTTTGTTGGTAAAGCTTCATGCCTTTGGCCAATTTTTTCCTCCTGTTTTTATATTGCATTATGCAGAATGGACAACTGCATGCTACTCTTTGTTCTTTTTAATGCATTTTTGAATTTTATTTGATTATAGTATTATGATAAATTTTAATAGAGCATATAGCTTGCTGAATCTACTGCTGATATTCTTATATTTGACTTGAGAAAAGTGTTAATTTTAGAAGTTGATGTTATATTTGATAACAGGTTTAAGGCCAGTGATGGGGAGATGAAGCTTAAAGGGATGCTTCCAACTTATTTGTCTACAGAAATTCAATCTGGAAAATTACAAAACCTAGGTCTAATCCGTATTCTGGATTATACTTGCAACCCCATTCCTAATCAGTCTGAAAAGTAAATGCATAGTGATCATGACTTTGACTCTTTGAATCTTCGTTTGCTCTGATGCCAAAGCATTTACACTGATTCATCTTCTTTCAGGGCTTTGATAGTGACAAGGTGTGAAGTAGTTTCTCCTTCTCTTGAATTGGAAATTCAAAATGATGTAAAGAAAGAAAAGCCTGATATGAGTTTAGAATCTAAGCAAGAGGAATTTGTTAACAATGCTGTGAAAATAGAGGCACCTATGGTACCATTAAAATCTAAGCAACCTATGGTGTCAAAATCTGCTGCCCAGATTGTGCACGAACAGCATGGAAAGTAAGTGGCCTTTCTTGTATTTGCCATCAATTCAATTATGCAATTCCAGTTTCAGTCATATTATGGGTATTTTATATGCGAAGGGCCTGCTGATTATTGTATGTCTTCATTCTGTTTCTCCTTTTCTAATTTATTTTGTTTTCCTTAAAATAATAATTGCTATGTTCTGCAGTGTTGCTCCTGCTGCTCGTCTTGCTATATCAAGAAGAGTCCATTCTCTAGCTTCCTTGAATCCTTATCTAGGAAATTGGACCATAAAGGTTCGACTCACAAATAAAGGGAGTTTGAGATCATACAGGAATGCAAAAGGAGAAGGCCAGGTTTTTAATGTAGAATTGACAGATGAAGATGTAAGTGTTCCTTTATCTAATTGTATCAACTTGTCCTCCTACCCTTGATTTCTGACAAGATGTAATCCTGCTGATTAGCTTTGCTAACTTCTGATCAGGGCACTCAAATTCAAGCTACAATGTTTAATGAAGCTGCAACTAAGTTTTATCCTAGGTTTGAGTTGGGAAAAGTATATTTCATATCAAAAGGGTATCTCAGAGTTGCAAACAGGCAGTTCACAACTGTAAAAAATGATTATGAGATGAATCTAAATGAGAACTCCATTGTTGAAGAGGCAGAAGGGGAAGTTTTTGTCCCTGAAATCAAGTATAATTTTGTCAAGATTGATCAATTAGGGTCGTATGTGAATGGGAGGGAGCTCATAGGTAAAGACCATTCTTACTAATTTGGATTCAAATTAATAGAATTTTGAAGCTTTCCTCCATAATTTTTCTATTTGGTGTGCAGATTTGATAGGTGTTGTTCAGAATGTTTCATCAACTTTGAGTATCCGGAGGAAAAGCAACAATGAAATGATTCCAAAGCGAGATCTTACTATTGCAGATGATTCGTAAGCTGTTTTGGACACTTTTTTTTGAAGGGAGGGGGGATTATCACTATGCATAAATTGATCTTCTCTGTTTCAATGATTAAACATAGATTAACTATGTGATTTAATTTGTAATTGTTTATGCTACAGGAACAAAACCGTTACTGTCTCCTTGTGGAATGAACTTGCCACAGATGTTGGGCAGGACTTGCTAGATATGGTTCATACCTCACCAGTTGTAGCCATAAAATGCCTTCGAGTAGGAGATTTTCAAGGTGGTATAAAATGTTCACCACCAATTTTCCATAGGAATCGTCTTAAAGCATGTCTGCATGTTACTGATGGATATTTTTTTGTTCATCTTGTAGGTATATCTTTGTCAACTTTAAGTAAAAGCACAATGATAATAAACCCAGATTTTCCTGAATCAAAGAAGTTGAAGTCTTGGTGAGATTGGCAACTGTCAAAACACCTTTAACAAATTTCTTACCCATTTTCAACTATTCTAATATGTTTTCCTTCCTATTACCTTGCAGGTATGATTCAAAAGGAAAAGGAACTCCAATGGCATCTGTTGGATCAAGCTTGGTCTCTTCCACCAAAAATGGATTGAGGTCAATGCATACTGATAGAGTTTTCCTTACTCATATAACTGAGAACCAAAGTCTAGGTCAAGATAAGGTATAAATTTATGCATTGACACAAAAAGATAGCGCGATATTGTAGTGTTTTCTAGTTCTTATATCCTACTTTGTGAACAGCCTGCCTTCTTCAGCATAAATGTCTACGTAAGCTTCATTAAGCCTGACCAGACAATGTGGTACCGAGCATGCCCTACTTGCAACAAGAAAGTTATTGAAGCTGTTGGTTCGGGATACTGGTGTGAATCATGTCAGAAGAATGATGAGGAAAGCTCTTTAAGGTAAACAAAGTAAATGAAGTGTAAATGCACTACTCAGTTTCTTTAATTATCTGGAATAATTAAACTTTCAGATTTTTTGCTTTTCAGATACATAATGGTGGTTAAGGTCACAGATCCTTCAGGTGAAGCCTGGCTTTCAGTTTTCAATGAGCAAGCTGAGAAAATACTTGGATGCTCTGCCGATGAGCTCAATAGAATAAAAACTGAGGTAAGAAATTAACACCTAAAAAATCCTCATTCTACTATTTTCTACTCTGCCTTAAACTTGTAACATTATTTTTTGGTCTATGAATGTAAAACTATTGCAGGAGGGAGATGAAAAGTATCAACTCAAACTGAAGGAAGCAACATGGGTTCCGCACCTGTTCCGGGTTAGTGTGGTGCATGCTGAGTACATGCACGAGAAGAGGCAGAGGATAACGGTTAGAGCTCAAGCTCCAATGGATTGCTTGGCTGAATCAAAATACCTACTGGAAGAGATAGAAAAGATGTCTGTATGCTAATGTTCTGTGTTTTATATCTAATTTTCATCAGTTTCGTTCTTTCTCTGATCAAACTTTGTTACTTTGCATTCTTTTTGTTTCTTCTGAAAGAATGTACGCTCGAAGCATGTGTAATATATGTCCCAATTTTCTTGAAGTAAAGTCCTAACATCATTATTCATGGATTAAATATGGTGTCTTTTGTGTTTTGGAAATTATATAATGAATTCTAATGCAAAAAATATATTTCAAGCATTGTCATGATTTCTTTTCTTCTTAGGAGTTAACATCAATTTACTAATTTGTATATTTGCTTCATTACTAATATACAAATTAGTAAATTGATGTTAACAAGTCTCCTATTGGAGGGTGTTGTGCTAGTCAATATCAATGGTAATCTATAGGCTTTTTTTTGTTATGATTGGAATGATTTTTCATGGATGAGATGAAGATTGTTAGTTGTTAAATAATTCCATTAAATTTGCAATATTAGGTGTTAATCTATGTGGCATATTATAAATGTTGATAGATGACTCAAATCTAATCTCTTTTGAATGTTTATTCCTAAAATTCACTAAACTAATATTTCTTAAATTTTTGCTTTGTAGCACTGGTAATGAAACAACCAATAAATATGCACTCATGTGGTGCATTGGTAAAACATTCAAAGAAGCAATAAGAGAATTAGAGTTTGAATCACAAATGAGACTAATACAATGGAAGTTGACTTCTGAGTGTGTATTAATTGTGGTCCAAATTTATGTAATCAACTAGGGTAGAAGACTATCTACGGCTAGAATTAGTTGGACAAAATTTGAACACCTGAATTATAAAAAACAAAGCAACCAATAATTAATGCAACCCATTTAATCCTATTCAAGAAATTAATCCTATTCAAGCAAATACAGCTTGCAACCCATTTAAGGCTACGTTTAGTTGGGTGTAATGTAATCTTACTTATAATGTAATTAAATTTGTAATGTAATGTAATGTAATCTTGATTACATTACTACGTTTGGTAATGTAATGTATGTAATCTTTGATTACAAGGATGATTACATTCTTTTGTTTGGTGTCCATTATTTTTTATAAAGAATGTAATTCGTATTATTATAAAATGATAAAAATATCCTGCAACCTCTATTGATGGCTGCCGTACCTCTGCCGGAGCTTGCGGCAACCAACGGTCGTCGCTGTTGGCCTCCTCCGCCGATAGCCGCCACCCGCGACCGCGACAATGGCCGGCAGCGGCAGTGGCACCAGGCGAAGTTGGGCGGAGATAGAGTAGGGGTATATTTAACATTCAAATTTTTGTTAAAAGGTGACCTCGTAATGTAATCGGATTACAATGTGTTTGTTTTGTAATGCAGATTACAAAACTTCATTATATTTTGTAATCCAGATTATATTACATTACAAGTTAAAAATGAACCAAACAAAATAATCAGCTTTGTAATATAATATGGATTACATTACAAAACAGATTACACCCTACCAAATGCAGCCTAAGAGTCTAAACCGCATTTGAAAAACTACCAACATCCACTTTGTTTGCCTACTTTACCAATTGCTAAATAGATTCATTGTTCAGCAGATTTCTTTCTTTCTTTCGTCAATTTTATTAGCAGATTTGATGTTCAAAACTATCCGGCATATTGTTTTTAGTTAAGAGACCAAATTATCCGGCATCTTGTTCCAACTTTTATTTAAGAGACCAAATTATTATAAACCATTTAAAATCCTACCTTTCTCATAGTTAATTAATTGCTCACACGGTTGTTTAATTGGACAGTAATAATGAAAAGTCAATATATACCTAACAACTGTCGGATTCCCGATCAACAATCTTTAATTCTCATGCATGATCAATGAGCAAGAAAGCTTCTCGATCAGTGGATGCTCTTCATTTCCTGCACATCGTTTCCATGTAGCCATGTGCAGACAACGGCCACTAACATCACCTCAATCTTAATGTCAGTGACGAGTACACGAGCCACCTGTAAAGAGACCATCGACTCGACAACAATTATATAAGCATAGTTTCATAGAGGCAACGCCGTGATTAACTGCTGAGAAACCTAGTACTTGACCTGATGACCAGCATCTATCATAATCCATGACCAACTTGTGTCAGTTTTTTTCTTGAAGCTCTTGATTTTAGGTCAACATTTTTGCATGGACTCTCTCTTTTGCCTGCACTTTGTTAGGTCGAGGTCTTATTGGCCTGCTCCATCAATGCAGAGCAATCGCCAAAAGTGCTTCACGTTAACTTGCACCACAAGAACTGGGCTCCAGTGTCCATTATCCATCTTTAGGTTTGATTCTCGAGCCCCAAGTTGGTAGGTCGTCTGATAAGTGCCCACTGCCTCCACTAGACTTTTCTTTTCATTCCTTCACCCACCAGTCATCTTGATGAGATCATGATTTCATTTCGCTGGTGGTGGTGGGTGAAGGAATGAAAAGAGATTAGGAAATCAGAAATATTGTTCTATAGTTAAACTCGACTCATTTATCAGTTGCATTTTTATTCCAAGTTCTCTATAATTTCAGATTTGTTGTCAAAATTCTAAGACAATTGTATCACTTTACCCAACACATGTTATTATATAAATGAGAGGTAGTCTGACAATTTGTATTATATAAAGGAGTATTTTTGAAAAAAATAGAATTTGGGAATAGTGATTTGAAGTTTTCCCGTACAAAACTAGAAGTTGCTTTCTTTCTCAAAACACCCCTGAAACTTCAAAATCTTGAAACTGTCACCAGAGGCATCAAGCTCTATTTGTTTTACCCTTAATCAACAACATAAATTTTAATAATGAAATAGTTAACCACGGTGGTAAAAGGTATAGTCTAATGAAATAGTTAACTCATTTTTACACGAGTATTATTTCTATTACTATTTTGTGAAATAAAAACAAAGAGAATATTTTAGTTAAGGAAATATTTTAAATACTTTATTAAGTAACATGTTGAAAACTACCTTTTAGTTATAGAAAAGAAAAGTCTTTTGTCCCTTTGTATTTATTTAACATTAAAAAAAGATCATATACCCAAATAATTACCAATATTTATATTATTATTATTATTATTTACGTCTTTTTAACCGGGGGCATTCTTCCCCTTCCTCGTTAACCTGCGAGGCTCCTCTTCCTCTTCCTCTTCCTTCTCCATTGCCGGCGCCGTGTTCCTCTTCGGCTTCCGCTGTTCGTTCGTCTGATTCTGTCCATTGCCACACCGATGTATCCCTTCCGCCTCCTCAGCTTAATTTTACCGTAAAAAGGCAACCTTTGCCACTCCTCAAATCCCTAACGTTACTAAACGCATCAACTGGTTTTGCACTCATTAGCGTTCCTTTGATTCAAAGAAATCTCCTATCTAGTTACTTCATTAGGTTTAGGTTGCAAGAATGGCTAACTGTGGTGAACCAGAGACCAGGAGAGATTTGAGAGTCTTTGAGGATAAGTACGAGCTCACCACGGATTTGGCGGAGTATATATCCCAACTCTCTGAAAGTTCCGTTAACGATAGAGGATGCTTCACCGTTGCTTTATCTGGCCGGTCTCTGATAAGATTGTTGGAGTAATCTCTTTGAATACCTTTCCAAATGTTGGTTTATTGCTTTTTTTCTGCTGAGTTTGTGGGTATCACCATTGAGGTATGCCGAGTATTTCAGAGAGGACTTACTGTGGATGCAGGAAACTTTCTGAAGCTCCTTATAAGAAGACTGTCGATTGGACAAAATGGTATGTATTTTGGGCTGATGAACGTGCTGTTGCAAAGAATCATGTCGACAGCAATTATAAGTTAACCAAGGATGTATTTCTTTCAAAGGTTGGTAGTCATTTTAGATCCTCATTTCTTGATGAACTAGAAGATGTTGTCTGTTCGTAGGGATCATGGAACTATTCACTTGTGAAAAATCTGGCTTATTTCTTTAAATCCTTTGTATTGCGAGTTCTTGAAAAGTTACCTTCAAGTGTCTTCGAGATTGTGTTGCATTTCATCATTGTTTATATAACTTTCTCATTCACACACGGCTCCTGTTTCTTGAAAATGGGCAGATGATATTTACTTCTGCTTGTACTTCTCAACATATCCTTTTTATTGTAAGAGATATTTCTCAGTCCTTAGTCATTATATTAGCTACATGCCTTTTGTTTCATTCGACCTTCAGTAGAGGAGTACTTCATTAGTATAATGGAATTATCAATCTTGAGTGCACTAAATTACTATGCCTATTTTGCTATTTATTATTATTATTTTTTTGATATGTTATTTTCTAACTATGCAGCAGCACCCTGATTCAAAAGGCATAGTTGTAATATGAAAAGTTTCTTTTGAGCCTAAGTATTGAAGGAAAGCCAATAGTAGGTTTTCTTTTAAAAAATATCAAAGGAGGCTTAAATACTTTTCTTGATCTACATGAATAGTTATTTTTCCTCATCTAAATATGTTTTTGAATTTGACAGTTAGGCATGTTTTCATTAATATCTTGTAAGCCAGTCCTTTCCATATTCTTTGAGTTGACTGCCAGTGCTAAGTGTTTGTTGCTATTAGAAAAGAAATATGTAAATTGGTGAATTTCCTAACAGCTTGAGATTTTGATAAGTAGTAATCCAATCATCTTTACATTTACATGACATCTTGGTTCAGAGTATAAATCTTGTTATGTCTAAAAGAAATCTCATCAATTCATGTGTTGTGGTTCGGGCAATCAAGTGAAATATACCCACTCACATATGCAGAAGTATTAGAAAATAAACATAGTCCCTTTTCTATGAGCTTGAGAAGCTCCGAACTAATCAACTATTTAATAGTCGTATGACATTGTACATTTGTATTTCAAAGTTTAGATTCTTTATGACGACATGTTTCTAGGTTTCTCGCTTCTTGACATTTCTAGTTCATTTATGAAAAGCTCATGTTTGTGCCATTCAAATTTTTAGGTGTCCATTCTCAGCAATCATATTTTCTCCATTAATGACAATGCAACAGTGGAGGATGCAGCAAGAGAATATGAATTTACCATTCGACAGCTAGTGAAGGTCCGAACTATAGGTGTTTCTGAAAGCAATGACTGTCCTAAGTTCGACCTTATCCTTCTCGGGCTGGGACCAGATGGACATGTTGCTTCACTATTCCCTCATCACCCAACACTTGAACTAAGAGAGGAGTGGGTCACTTATATCACTGACTCTCCTGAGCCTCCGCCTGAGAGGATTACCTTTGCGCTCCCTGTCATCAATTCTGCCTCTAATGTTGCTATAGTTGCCATCGGCGAGGAGAATGCTATGGCAGTACAGCTTTCCATTCTCACCGATGATGGGAAATTTGATGCCTGTTCATTACCTGCTAGGCTGATTCGTCCAGACAATGGGAAATTAGTGTGGTTCTTAGATGCATTGGCAGCGTCTGCTTTGAATGACAATAATGGAGAACCTGATAAACTATAAGAAAGTATGGATACACTGTGTGTATTTTGCTATTATCTAATATCGTTTACAAGGAGAAGATCTCCTTTGCTGTATGATATCAATTTGGGTAAATTACTTAAGATAATAACTTGGTGTTGCTACAGGGCTTCTTCCATTCATGCAGTTGGAGAAACCTTTCCAATTAGTTAGAAAAATAATTGAAGATGTGTATTGATTCTTATGGAAGTAAGAGCTATTAAATGTGTTAGTAAAACATGATTATGTATTTTTCGTATCCATGGGTATAGTCGAGTTGGTGCTTAGATGCTATAGTGCTTGTCATATGAGAGTAGAGATTGAATTCCTTTCAACTTCATGTGGGAAAAATATTTGGAGTGAATCAGTCACCTTTTGTCATGTGATTATATATTGTTTGCAGGTAAGAAATATTTAAATATTATCGGCAAGGAGCAGTGAAGCTCACAAGTAGAACTCAATGAATATTTCTATGATTATCATAAAATCATATTGTAAACATTTGAATTTATGTTTTAGATCTCATCAACCAAATTTATGTCTAACAAAATTTATAACTGATCCAGTCTAAGATCAAGGGATGAGATGAGGACATCGTATTATAGTGACGCAATGATAGAAATCCATCCCACAATCCAGAGTGATGGTCTTGAAGCTATGGAGAGCAATAAACATCTAACAAATCGTCGGGAGTTTCTATTGAAATTACTCTGATGCCTAAGTCATCATGATATTTCAATAATATAATACAAGGACAAAAGTAAAAAGAAGTGTGAATTATCGACCCTTTTTTTTCGTGGAGCATATATCTTGTATTTTATAAGTACGAGGTGGCCTGGAGATCATAGAGAGATAGGGAAGAGAATATGGGAGAGTGGGAAAGAGATCATGCTGACCCATGTCTACTTGCGCTTGGTTGAACTCGATTAATAGAACTCAGCTGGACTAGGGGTGTAACGACCCAAGTTTTTTTTTTTTAACATATATATAATGCATAACCTGCGGCGTCACTTCTCATACTTCCATAATGGTCCCTTACTTCAAATAAAACTACATAGATGATTCGAAAGAAAACATAACTACATGCGGAATTAATCTAGAAGGTCTTCGGGTTGTATTGCCCTTGTTCTGAGCTGACTCACTTGTCAATGCCTCCTATCTCATTTATCTCATTGTCTGAAAAAAAAGAGATATAAACTGTGAGTCGAGAGACTCAGCATGTTCAAAACAATGTTATGCATTAGTTAGCGTCTATAATCTAGTGTACCAAGGGAAACCACATCAAAGGTAACTTAGGTCTTACTTACTGGCACATCATGGACATGAGTGTAGACGTCTACTTAGGCATACAAGCATAAACATAAGCCTAAGCATGTATGTAAGCTAAGTATACAATAGACACAACCAGGAGCATGTAAATAAACATAGGCATAAGCATACTAGCTAGCATAAACGTACAAACTATGGATGAACAAAAGCATAAACATAAGCATGTAATTAAACTAAGCATGAAATAGATATATCATGAGCATGTTTATAAACATAGACATAAGCATACTAGCTGGCATAAACGTATATACTATGGATGAACAGAAGCATAAGCATGTAAATAAGCTAAACATGGAAAATATCATAATCACATAGAGTTAGTGAGTTCCCGGGCTAAGGGCACCGGTCACACTCAACTACATAGTTTGGTGAGCTCCCGGGCTAAGGACACCGGTCACACTCTACCACGTAAGATTGGCGAGCTCCCGGGCTAAGGACACTGGTCACACTAGGCCACGTAGATTTGGTGAGCTCCCGGGCTAAGGACACCGGTCACACTCTACCACGTAAGATTGGCGAGCTCCAGGGCTAAGGACACCGGTCACACTCGGCCACGTAGATTGAGTGAGCTCCCCAGGCTTAGGTCCCCAGTTCATAACTTAACCCATAATAAGATTTGACAAACTCCCTGGGCTTAGGTCCCCGGATCATAACTTGGTAAGTTCCCCGGGCTTAGGTCCCCGGATCATAACTTGGTAAGCTCCCCGGGCTTAGGTCCCTAGATCATAACTTGGTAAGCTCCCTGATCTTAGGTCCCCGGATCATAACTTAATACACTTGAACATGTGCATAAGCATAGCCATGATTACTACTCAAGTATGGAACATAAATATATTTTTGTACATAAACATAAACATGTTCATTTCATGAGCACTTAAATTATCATGATGGGAAGAAAACATAAGCCTATCCACAAACCTACTAGAGCAAATTCCAAGAAAAGAACATACACTTAAACATTATCATGGGCATAGACATGATAAACTTAAACATGATCTTGAGTATAAACGTGAACACGAAACCAAAACATGGTTATCCATATTCATCATCCCTTACTTGAACATCAATTACTTATACTCATACAGTTATATACACGTGGCATTATTATACAACAAAATTTCTAGCATAAGAACCCAATTAAGCAAGGCTGAACTTAACCATACATGAGCATAAATTGTCTACCATTAAGTTGTGTTTCTCATTAAATATTTCATAAGCCTCAAGCATGCCAATAACACTTTGTAATGTAAACCAATCCCCCTCATACAAGGCATAAATAACCATGGTTGTCCAAAAATATATAATCAGTGCGCGCTAGAGTTTATAAACCTATCTTGCCCCTAACCATTCTATTAACATGTCAACCCCTAATATCTAAATAATAACTTGGAACCTTAATGTCCATGTCCACACCAACTTTATGAACCAATTAACCTGATACATGTAGATAATTTTTCCATAAAAATCCATAACATATAAGGTCATAAAACACATCCATCCATATAATTGGTGTGCTAGAGTTCCATATAATTGGTGTGCTAGAGTTTGTGAGATGTGTATACTTGTCTTTATTTATTTATATATATTTTTTAATCCATTACATACATAGTTATGAAACAATCCTGTCTGTATAATTGGCGCCATACATAATTGATTTCATAGCAATTTAAACCTTGTAATCCGAAGCCTATTTTGACCATGAAGTTATCTAAGCATATTTCATTTCATGCATCCTAAACCAAAATCAGATTAACGTATACAAAAAAGAAATCCTAAATATGGTTATGGTCCTAGCATCTTAAACCGAACCTAGCATACACCATAGAGCAATTCAAAACATGGTTATGGTCATAACATCTTAAACCCAATCTAGTACATGGAATCTAATATTATTAAGCAGGAATATAATGGTAACTAACCAAACCCAGTTCAATACACCTACCTAGGAACCTAACATCTATAGTTTATAGGAACCAATAAATTCATAAGATGGGAAAAACATGCACAACCTTCCTAAAGCGAGATCATGATAGGTAACCATTACAATTTAGTGAGGGAACTACCCTCCTCCAGAAATCCGAAATACTCCATCTACGCAGACCTTCAAAAACATAAGAAGAGAATTTAAACTAGAGCATCCAACCTCAACCCATGGTACCCGAAGTCACAAATCATAGAAACTAACTAAAGCATTACAAGTTAGGGTACATGCCCTAAGTATTTACCTCCTAAATCCTTGTCTTCCGTTGAAGCTCTAGCACCGGTGGAGAAACAAAAAGGGGGTAGGAAACCTTCTTAGGGCCGGTGGCAAAATCCAAGTTGAGGCTTTTGAGGGTAAGGTTTAAATAGAAGTGAGAGCTTAGGACCTTGTCTTTCTTCTTATATGCTAAGTCATTATATATATATATATATATATATATATATATATTGTATTTAATTCATATTATAGTTTCTTAATACTAAATCATTAATTTGATTTTTGAATCAAATTATATATTTCCATATACTAATTATATATATATAAATATCCATGTATATATCACATATACATGGTAATATATTTAAGTCATATATAGTTTCTTAATGATCATTAATTTGATATTGAATCAAATTATATATATATATATATATATATATATATACAGAAGTGCTCTCCTGCGGAATGTTTGGTGCGGAACGATGCGGCGCCGCTGACCTGGACGCCTACGTCAAATAAGTTGCGTTAAAATGGCTTGGTGAGAAAACTCGTTCCTCTCCTCCCGCGATCTAGGGTTTCCCGTTGCTCACCCTTCTCCGCCGAAGCTCCTCCCTCACTCTCGCCGCCTCCCTCTCTCGTCGAGCTACAACTCTTTCTCCGCGGCGCCTCCCTCTCTCGTGACGAGCACCACCTCCTTCGCCGCAACGCCTCCCTCTCTCGCGACGAGCACCACCTTCGCCACGACGACTCCCTCTCTCGCGATGAGCAGCTCCTTCGCCGCGACACAACGCCTCCCTCTCTCGCGACGCCTCCCTCCGCGTCGAGCTCTCTCGCTGCAACTCGTGACTCTCCTCCCCACCGCAACATCCTCTCAGGTTGCCCTAAAATTCTCCAAACTTGATATAATTTGTTCAAGTATTCGCTATACTTTTATAATTTCAATCAATATTTGAATTTGATACATCAACCTTATCGAAGCAAAATCATTTGGGATTTTAAACATTTCTGTGTATTTCTGTTAAACATACCTATGAATTTGATAAAAATCTGTCCTGCTTCCTGCGGTAGATTGTTTGACATTTGTATTGTTTCTGTTATTTTGCTTCTGTGATATTTGTGGTGTTAATCAAAAATTTATATTAATTGTAGAGATTTAAATTATTGTTTCTGTGATTGTTTGACTTAAATTTCTGTGTATTTTGCTTCTGTGACATTAAATACAGAAGTGTTATTTTGCTTCTGTAGAGATTTTGTTGGCATAATTTGTGTTGTAAATTTGTTTATGTTACATATGATAAATATGTTTGAGAATGCTCTATGCAATTGATTTTAGTTTAATGCAATTGATAAACTCTATATTTTAGTTTTATTATGTTTGGCATAATACTGTGTAAATCTGTTACATGTGAAATTTCTTTGAGATTGAACATTTCTTTTAAACATTTCTGTTTTATATCGGCAGGAAAACCAATTATTTTGCTTATGTGATTTTTGTTTTAGAAAACTGTTAGTTTGCATCTATTATTTTGCATTAGAAATTTCATAATTTGTGTTGCTCTAGAAATTGTATGATTTGTTCCATCAAGTTTAGAATTTAGTGTCTCTGTCAAGTTATTTATCTATTGTCAAATATAATGCGAGGGCGCTCAGAAATGGAAGAAAATAGAGCTGATGATCAAGAATTTATTCCCCAAGTTGCAGATGATCGAAAGCCAAAAATTGGAATGGAATTTGTATCACTAGAAGATGCATATTTGTTCTATAACCAATATGCACGAGAAGCTGGATTTAGTACAAGGAATAACACGAGCAGGAAAAACAAGATGACAAATGAAGTGACGTGGAAACAAATTGTATGTTTTAAAGAAGGGCATACAGATCTAATGCGGAACAAGAAACATGCAAACACTGATAATCTAATAGGGGAAAGAGCACGTGGCGCAGTTAGAACAGGTTGTAAATCAAATATTGCATTTGTCAAGAAACAGATGGGACCTAATTGGGTTGTCAGCAACTTCATAGAAACCCATAATCATCCACTCTCGACTCCATCAAAGGTGCATTTGCTACGCTCGCATCGTAATGTTTCGACAGCAAAGAAAATATTGACAAAACAATTTTCAGAGGTCAATGTACCAACTTGTCAACAAATGCGATTATTAGAGATAGAGTATGGAGGCCCTGAGGGGATTGGTTGCACAGAAAAAGATATTAGAAACTTTGAGAGGACTCTAAGGGATGAACAAAAGGGTATTGATGCCGAAACACTAATTGAGTTATTTGCATCTGAGCAAGAGAAAAATTCTGCATTTTTCTTTGATTACGAGACTGATTCAGATAATAGATTTAGTAGGTGTTTTTGGGCTGATCATGTATCAAGAAGGGCATACAGTGTATTTGGTGATACAGTTGTATTTGATACGACATATAACACCAATAAATATGGTTTGATTTTTGCACCATTTGTTGGAGTTAACCATCATCATCAGACAATTATTTTTGGTTGTGGGTTTCTAAGTGATGAGAAAGCAGAGTCTTTTGTTTGGTTGCTTACAAAGTTCTTAGAAGTCATGCCTAAAGGTGCACCAAACATTATCATCACTGATCAGGATCCTGCTATGACAAAAGCTATTGCACAGGTTTTGCCTCAAACAGTACATCGATATTATTTGTGGCACATATTGAACAAATTCCCAGATAAATTAGACCCTTTGACTTTTCGAAACCACTATCACAGCATAAAGAATGTCATTACAAATTCTACAACACCTGGTGATTTTGAGAAGTCATGGGAAGAGACTATCAAGTGTGCTAACTTAGCGAATAATGATTGGTTGCCCTTGATGTATGAATTGCGACACAGATGGGTGCCAATATATTTTAGTCATGTATTTTCTGCAGGAATGTCAAGTAGTCAAAGATCTGAAGGCTCACATGCATTTTTCAAGAAATATGTCTCAAATAAGAACTCATTAATGGATTTTATCACCTGCTTTAATAGAGCACTGAGACACCAAAGATACAATGAGTTGGTTGCGGACCATATTGATATGAATGAACAGCCCAAGGTTAAGACAACCTGGCCAATGGAAACTCAAATGGTTAAGCTGTACAAAAAAAAAAAATGGCTAGAGTTTCAAAGTGAAATAACCGAGAGTCATAGTTATTATGTGCAACAGACATTTACAGGAGCTACCTCAGCTGTTTACCATGTGATGAAATTTCAAAGTCCTTCTTCCTCAAAATCAAGAGTGCTCACGCATGACAAACAAAGGGACTACATATCGTGTAGCTGCACGAAATTTGAGTTTGAGGGCATTCCATGTAGACATATGTTAACTTTTTTTTGTATCAACCAAGTGTTTCTTTTGCCTGATACGTATATACTCAAACGATGGACACGAGATGCAAAAGTTGGCGCAATATATGCTTTAGGGGAGCAAAATGTTATTGATGATCCAGATTCAGAAAGGTATTTAATGTCGAGGCACTCGAGGTTGTCCTATAAAGCTTCAGTATTAGTTGATGATGCATCTATGAGTAATGAGAGGACAACCTTCTTGGATGAACAATTTGATTGTATCTACAACAAAATGAAAGAGATGTCCATTAGTACAACATGCAATGATAGAAGTAATAAAAAGAAATCCATTGATGAAGGTCTTGGTATTAGTGATCCTTTTGCAGTAAGAACTAAGGGATGTGAAAAGAGATTGAAATCTTCAAAGGAAAAATCAACCTCAAATTCTAGGCTTTGTCATGGATGCGGACATCGAGGAGTGTCACATGACAAGCGTAACTGTCCAAATTTACAACAAACGTATGTGTCATTCTACATTTCTATTATAAGTTTACTTGCAAACATAAATTTATTTTATTACATTATGTAAATATGACAATGTGTCAATTAGCAGATCAACTGAAGATACTAATCTTAATAGTGTTGACGACATATATGAACCAGATTTAGGATCTATAGCAGGTACTATCAAAGTTATAATTTATTAAATTGCAGTGGTTTATTCAGAAAATTAAATTAATAAATTATCTTTATTATTGCAGGTTCTAACAACATGCGCTAGGATGTTAGGATGCTTGCATACTGTATTTATTTGAAGAACCATGGTAGTTTTAGTAGAAAAAATGCCCTTACATGAGCCATCCTCCAAGTCCTTGTTTGATATGCATGATGTTGAATTTTTCAATCTGTACATATTTACTATGCATGTGGTAGTTTCATACTTTTATCTTGTTGTTACTGCAGGTTGTCTTCTTTTGTTGGTTTGCATTGTCTGGATGGTTGTTCAGATTTTTATCCTTGCTACTTGGATCTTACTATTTGCTACTCCTCTTCTCATGGGAGCACTTGCTAACAATTTTGCTATTCAGGTAATTTCCAATTGCATTAAATGTTTGATGTTTGTTTTATATGTTAATTATCCTCCATTGAGTTTTGAAGTGACAGTGCATTTCTCATATTTAGTGTCTTAACAGTCGATGATAGAATATATAGATGCTTTTTGAATATGTTAGTTGACCACTTGCAACAAAAGTTACTTGTGTGAGAAGGGACCAATCTATGCATTTATATTGTTACAAATGGACTCACTGATCCAAGTACAATGTATGGACCTTAATTGGGGATAATATTGTTTAAAATTTGAATATTGTTTCTTGGAACATCATAATTATTCTAGCACCATGATAAATATGTTGATCTTTGTCCTAAAAGGTTGAGGTTTTAGGAACAGAATAAGTATATATTTCGTTGTTACTAATTAAAGTGCAAATTGTTTGACATACTATTGTTATGAAGTGATTTCAACCTTATTTTTACTGTACTTATACTAAAAATTAGTATCATAATAAGTTCTTTCCTTTTACAGGGTACATGTCTTGCTTGCAAGAGGAAGTTCATGGGTTCCCCGATTCCAGATGATTAGTTGCACAGGTTGCGGCAACATTGTATGGCAGCCTACACCAGACATGTCCATTTGAAAATTTCTATGCGCCAAAGTCTTTTGTACATGCAATTTACAGACATGATCTTACAATTCATGTAATGTAAAATGTCATGAGTTACTGGCATGATGTTGATACAAATGGTACATGTTGATACAGCTAGCTACTAGCAATTCATGTTTGAGTTTTTGTTTCCTTTGCCCTGAAAGTTACTAGTATGAATTTGTATTTCTTATGTACAAAATCATAAGCATGTATGAGGTGGTTGCTTGAATATTTACCTCGTTAAGCGTTGGCCAAATATGATGGTGAGGATGTAATTCTGAAAAGGTTGTAATGCAGCACATATAATTTTCAAGGGAATTTTTTCCCTTTGTCTTATTTTCCCCTCGTTCCTCCACGTACTGGATTTGGAAGTTTTACTGGAGAAACTTCTACGAATTATCGAACACCTCTACGAATTTTAGTTACTGAAATTACTGGAGAAATTTCAGTGACACTGATCGGTCTACAGACCGATCAAGAGGTTCCTGGATCGGTCCAGGGACCGATCAGGTTCATTTTGTACGCCAGGAAGCCTACTGATCGTCTTCTGATCGGTCTACAGACCGATCAGGAGTTCCCTGATTGGGCCAGGGACCGATCAGGTCAGTCTGGTACGCAGAGGGCTACCGATCGCCTTCTGATCGGTCTACAGACCGATCAGAAGGTTCCCTGATCGGTCCAGGGACCGATCAGCAGTCTACTGATCGTCTTCTGATCGGTCTACAGACCGATCAGGAGGTTCCTGGATCGATCCAGGGACCGATCAGGAGGTTCCCGATATCTCCTGATCGGACAGCCGTCCGATCATTTCAACACCTGGACACCCATCTCCCTTAAATCTTCCCGATCCTTTCTTTTCCCCTTTCACGTTGAAGCCCTAGCCGACACTTTCATACACCTCAACTCTTCTCTTCTCTTTGGACGCCGAAGCCCTAGCCAAAGCTCTAGCCAAAAGATACTTCAATGGCACCAAGGTAACTCCATACTTCTCTAGAACTACTCACCTTGGCATCTCAGTTTCATTTCTCACCGTATCTGTGCATTTTGTTTTGGGTTTCGGGTGTTGGTGGCTCCGGTGCTCACTTATTTGCCCCATTAGGAAGAAACAAGTGGGTGAAGGAACCTCTAAGTCTAAGTCGCCTGAGAAGTCCAAGTCTAAGGCTCCCTCCCAACCTCAACCATCTGTTTCCGGGAGATTTCTAAACCACCATTTTGAGGAAGCCTTTAAACAAAGAACCTTTAAATTACTCCCTTGTAGGTCTGTGGATCGAAAATTCATGGACGAATTTTGTCCAACTGTGTCAGAAATCATTGCCTACTACAAACTTGATTCACTTGTCTATTTAGAACGAGATATCAATTATGACTTAGTATCTGAGTTTTATAACAATCTTCATCAAACTAATGATGTAAGTTATAAAACAAAAGTTGCTAAGCAGACTCTTGATTTCAGTTTCTCAGCCTTCTTTGACTATCTAGCTTGCCGGAGGTGTTCCGGAAATGTCTTTTCTATATATCCTGACTTACCAGACCCCTTACCTTCACCCTTTGATGTCTCATCTGACTCCATTTACGAGTATTTCTTCAGACATCCTAGACCGGGTGGGCTAGATGAATTAGATGTTGATTTTCCTACTTTTGCAGCCTTGAGATTATCTGCCCCAGATTACATTCTCTTTAAAATTGTCACAAACTGCCTTCTGCCAATCACATCTAAACCCTTATATGAGATCCGACCATATCATTGCCTGATGCTTTATGGACTGCATCGGCGTCTCGACTTTGACATCATGTCTAGTATCTATTCTTCGATCATCTCCTATAGTGAGCCAAACAACTTCACTGTTTATATGCCTTATGGGCATATAATTACATATTGGCTCTAGACCCTTCAGATTGATGTCTCCAAGGGTAGAATAGTCAAGATGGTCAGGCAGGACTGCAGACTTGGGAAACGGGCATTTTCCAAGTCTGGCATCATAGGACAAAATGGGGAGGCTCGGTGGAAGGATGGGAGAGCTCTAGGTGAGTTACCACGGGGACCTCCATGACAGGTTGCAGCTACTCCTGTTGCTGCTCCTCCTGCTGCTACTACTGACGATGGAGAGGCAGATCCTGATCTGCGCTGGCAGATCGCCGAGCTGGAGAGTCACATTGATCGGCACGATGAGCTGCTGGTTGCTGAGCTCCACGGGCGGCGCGTTCGGATTGACCAGCGCTACGATGATCTACGCAGTCAGCAGTTGGTGACACATCAGGCGATTATGGGATGGATGGCCAGATACCCACCTCCGCAGGATTTCCCGGGCTATCCATCCTCGAGCAGCGACATGCCACCTCAGGGACCCACTCCTCCAGTTGATGATGCTGATGCTCCTCATGATGAGAAGGCTGATTGATACACATTGTTCTATGATGTCATTTTGAGTATCTATGTTTTGGATATTGTTTGTTGGATACTTATGTCTGACCTGGATACTTGCTGATTTCATATATTTATGCTGCTCATTTTCTTGTTTTTCTTTATGTTTCACTTCCTATTGGCTATTAATTTGCTGTTCATATGCCATGTCTTGTATGTCTCTTATTTCTTTATTACTGTCTTATAATACACTTAGAGGGCATTCTAGGTGGATTAATAAAAAGACAGTATGGGTTAAGGGGGAGTCCTTTAATGTTTTCTTACCTAATTCGCACCTTTTCGGTGTTTGACAAAGGGGGAGAAGTTAACTAAGTTTAGAGATAAATGAAAGTTTGGCTTTAGGGGAAGGATTTTGATTCCCCTATCCTTACATGGTGTTGTATTTGTCTTAGGGGGAGGATCTTGATTCCCCTAAAATTAGGAAAATATGAACATTTCTGATCTAAACTTAAATCGTGTTGTCAAACAGCAAAAAGGGGGAGATTGTTAATACAGTTTGACCTGGTTGTTGTTTTGATGTTGACACTGATTTAAGTTTGTATCAGATATTAATTAAACTCAGATTGATTAATGATCAAGGTTGATCATGTGGAGAGGAAAAGTCCAAGTAGGGATACTTGGCACGCAAAGTCGGAGAGGGCTCGGTAGCTCGTTCTCCGGACTAGGTCAGAGAGGGCTCGGTAGCTCGTTCTCTGGACCGGACAAAGTCGGAGAGGGCTCGGTAGCTCATTCTCCGGACTAGGTCAGAGAGGGCTCGGTAGCTCGTTCTCTGGACCGGACGAAGTCGGAGAGGGCTCGGTAGCTTGTTCTCCAGACTAGGTCAGAGAGGGCTTGGTAGCTCGTTCTCTGGACCAGGAAGACGTTAGGGTTTAGGGCTGGGAAGCTCTACAGAGGCATTGGATCGGTCTGTTGACCGATCCAGTGATACTTTGGCTGACTGGATCGGTCTGTCGACCGATCCAGTGATACCTTAGTTATCTGATCGGTCTCGTAACCGATCAGTAACCACACAGAAGCATTCTGTGGATTATCTGATCGGTCTGGTGATCGATCAGTAAGAAGCGATGAGATTTAGAGCAATAGGGCTGATCGGTCTGTGGACCGATCCACCCATAGGATGATCGGTCCAGACCGATCAGCATCATCCCAGACTGATCAGGATGTGTCCTGATCGGTCCGGAAGGCTATGGATCAGTCTGTTGACCGATCCACAATGATGTCGTTTGTCTTCTGCTGTTTCTCTGCGATTGCTGTTTCTCTGCGATTTCTGATTCACCTGATCTAACCATAAGGCCAAGTGCTCTTTCTGCTGTGTTTCGCT
Source organism: Zingiber officinale (assembly GCF_018446385.1). Taxonomy (NCBI): domain Eukaryota; kingdom Viridiplantae; phylum Streptophyta; class Magnoliopsida; order Zingiberales; family Zingiberaceae; genus Zingiber; species Zingiber officinale. Next base: position 37,565,220 of record NC_056005.1, on the reverse strand, counting down.
GCAAATGGTGCAATTGGAGCGTCAACGTTGCATTGAGCTTGCAACCCAACAAATAATCAGCAAACATATGTCGGTAAAAGACTGGTAATGAAAGCGACACAAACATATGGAGTTTTCTTCATTATTGAAGAAACCTTGCATTAAAGACTTTGGACAAAGCAAAATGCTTCGGTTAGAAAAGGGAGAAAATGATGATGCATTTCTGTGAACATTCTTTTATACGTTTGCATCTCTGACCATCCAAAATACTAGTGTACAATTTTAGTTCTTGGTTTAACATTGAAAAATTTGAATGTAAATGGCAAAGGCAAAGATTTCAAGCTTAGGATCAATAATAGGACCATCTTGAAATTGTAACCACGAAACAAAACAAGTTACATAAGAAAACAAGTTACACCACATAGAGTTACATCACAATGTCAAGTAACATCACAACACAAGTTACATCAACCACATCCACATCATCACAATCCAAGTACATACAATTACCATGATAGCAATTCTAAATTTCCTATTCAATGAAGATATTTCATCACTCAACTGCATAGTTGCATAATTGTTGTTTCCATCATCCAAAACATCATTATAATCAACTTCACCATTGTAACTAGCACATTTCTTTAATTCACTAATCTCCAACTTTAATTTTTTGTTATTCCACTTCAACTCATTAATAATTGTCTTACTTCTCTGTGATGGTTCTGGATCATGCCATAAGAAAAAGCCACATCCTCTTTCCTGAATTTAAAAACAACTTAATCATCACACAATAATTTAAAAACTCACAACATCGTGTTAAGATAGCGAAAACTTACTCTATATTTTGGACATGAAAAAAATCACCTTCCTGGATTTGATTCGGTCCATGATGTCTGGAGAATAGCTCGTAATCCACAATAACATAATATGTGGGGAGCTTCACATTGCTCGTCATTCATATGCTGTCGAGTGGAAGATGATGATGATGAAGAACCAACTGCCATGAATTTTCTCTAATTATACCTGAACAACACCAATATGCGAAAAGACATAAAATCATGTAAAACCTACTCCATAGACCATAAAGTTATAAATGCTAGAGATATTCAACCTAATTAGATCAAATTAGGTCCCAAGAAACACTTACAAACAAATCTACATATTATACATATTAGTTCTCTCACAATTCAAGAACAGCAAAGAAATTTCACATGTAACAGATTTACATAGTATTATGCCAAACATAATAAAACTAAAATATAGAGTTTATCAATTGCATTAAACTAAAATCAATTGCATAGAGCATTCTCAAACATATTTATCATATGTAACATAAACAAATTTACAACACAAATTATGCCAACAAAATCTCTACAGAAGCAAAATAACACTTCTGTATTTAATGTCACAGAAGCAAAATACACAGAAATTTAAGTCAAACAATCACAGAAACAATAATTTAAATCTCTACAATTAATATAAATTTTTGATTAACACCACAAATATCACAGAAGCAAAATAACAGAAACAATACAAATGTCAAACAATCTACCGCAGGAAGCAGGACAGATTTTTATCAAATTCATAGGTATGTTTAACAGAAATAGGGCTGTAAACGAGCCGAGCCGAGCCGAGCTTTGGGGTGTTCAAGCTTGTTTGATAAGATAATCGAGCCGAGCCGAGCCGAGCCGAGCTTAAAATGAACCAAGCTTTTGAAATGAGTGTTCAAGCTTGGCTTGGTTTATTTTTTATGAGCTTGAGCTTGTTTGAAGCTTGGCTTGAGCTTGGTTCGTTTAGATGTTATCAAGCTCTCAATTCAAGCTTGGCTTGAGCTTGGCTTGGGCTTAGTTCGAGCTTGGTTTGAGCTTGGTTTGAGCTTGGTTCATTTAGATGTTATCAAGCTCTCGATTCAAACTTGTTTGATTGTTTGAAACTTTTAATTGTTTGATTAGTTATTAAGATTGATAATTTAAATTTATTTATTTTATTTTATTATTTATTTAGCATATTGAAAGAGTTTTATTAATAAATATGGTTCGTGAACATTGTTCACGAACGTTGTTCACGAATATTGTTCACGAACGTTGTTCACGAACGTTAACGAGTTGAACACATATGTGTTCAAGCTTGTTTGTTTAGCTTAACGAGCTGTTCAAGCTTGTTTGTTTAATTAATCTTATGTATATTGAACGAACATAAGCAAGCTCTTACCAAGCCGAACACCAAGCTTGTTCACGACCGCTTGGTTCATTTACAGCCCTAAACAGAAATACACAAAAATGTTTAAAATCCCAAACGATTTTGCTTCGGTAAGGTTGATGTATCAAATTCAAATATTGATTGAAATTATAAAAGTATAGCGAATACTTGAACAAATTATATCAAGTTTGGAGAATTTTAGGGCAACCTGAGAGGATGTTGCGGTGGGGAGGAGAGTCACGAGTTGCAGCGAGAGAGCTCGGCGCAGAGGGAGGCGTCGCGAGAGAGGGAGGCATTGTGTCACGGCGAAGGAGCTGCTCGTCGCGAGAGAGGGAGTCGTCGCGGCGAAGGTGGTGCTCGTCGCGAGAGAGGGAGGCGTCGCGGCGAAGGAGGTGGTGCTCGTCACGAGAGAGGGAGGCGCCGCGGAGAAAGAGCTGTAGCTCGACGAGAGAGGGAGGCGGCGAGAGTGAGGGAGGAGCTTCGGCGGAGAAGGGTGAGCAACGGGAAACCCTAGATCGCGGGAGGAGAGGAACGAGTTTTCTCACCAAGCCATTTTAACGCAACTTATTTGACGTAGGCGTCCAGGTCAGCGGCGCCGCATCGTTCCGCACCAAACATTCCGCAGGAGAGCACTTCTATATATATATATATATATATATATATAATTTATATTAGTCATTAATTTGATATTGAATCAAATTATATATATATATATATATATATAAATTATAGGGTTTATATTATATATATTATTTATACTTTCTTTCTATATACAATACACGCTACATAAAATTTTAGTCTTGTATTTCTTTTTTTTATTCTTGTTTAATTATATATTATATATTATATTTAATATATCCTATTATTTTCTTAATTTGATTAATCCAAATTCCATAATTAAAGGTTAACTTGATTAATCCTAACTAACTCATCTATTTAAACTTATAATTCTTAATAAAATATGAATTCTAATTAAATTTCAATTACTCAAATAAATATCCTTAATTAAATAACTTCAAAATCTTATTAAATTACAATTAATCCAATAAATCTCCTTAATTAGATAAATTCAAATTCTAATTAAATTATAATTTAACCCAATAAATCTCATTAATTAATTAAGTGGTTTCGGACATTACAAGGGGACTCGGTCCTGCCGACTTGATAACCTAATGGCTTGGCAAGTTGGCTCGGTAAGTCGGTGTGGTAAGTCAGGAAATTGGTAGGTAGACGTGACAACTCGGGAAATCGACAGGTTAAGATATTGGAATGTGTTGGTGTAGGGAGCACCAGACGATCGAACCTTAGTTTTGATTATGACAAAGGGTCTAAAGTTAAGGTTGCTTGTTGTCTAACAAGGTTGAATGAGCTTGCAGGAAAGTCCTAAGTGTTCTTATGCAAAAGTCCTAGTGGATTCTAGGCAGGTGGAAAACCCTAGGGGGAGGTAACTCTAGGTGGTGGAAAGTCCTAACTACGGTTAGGCAAGACGAAGTCTTAGTGGGTCGAGGACTTTGGGTGAAATCCTAGAGTCGGAGGCTCTATGTGAAAATTCTAGTGGTCGTGGACTAGGTGGAAGTCTGGACGGATCATGGAGCGGATATTCAACATGAAGACATGAAGTCTTAGACGCTGAGCAAAAGTCCAGATGGTCATGGGGGACCGATTTGGTAAAAGGTAAACTCTCCTAAGAGGATTGTAGGTGAGGATGCATTCCCCAGAAGAGGGAATATTAAACATTGGTTCGACCTAGAGTTTCAGCGAAACTCAAAGTCAGAATCGGATAGTCAGAGACTATCAAATTTATATTTTATATATTGTTTATTGCCCGGACTAACTTTGTTTTGAAGAAAAAAGGAAGGCTGAAAAAGTTGGTTCAGGCGCCCGGAAAGAGTCCGGACCAGCCTCGCCCAGGGCGGACTGTTGACGCCTAAGCGATCCGGGTGCCCGGACTCAGTTTAGGCACCCGAACTCGAAAAATCATCCATAAGCCTACATGGAGCGCGTTGATTGGCCGAGACACGTGGTCCAGACACCCGAAATAGCCTATATAAGCAACATTTTGACCAGGGGCTAACAACAACATTCAAAATGACTTCTGCACTTGCGCACTGCTCCAATAAAGCCTCTCGATGTAACGACCGCCCTACTTATTGACCTAACCTAAGTCACGAACGTTACACTTTTCATACCTTCTAAAGACTTCGTTATGTGCACACTACTCTGCCCAGAGATCTCCTCTGAACTTGTTTCGACTGCTATGTCGTGTCTTGGAGGGAAGCAGAGCTGAGATAAAGTCTAGATCTGCTAGAGACCTGAGCCGTGTAGCCTTGACCAACCGTGTAGACTTACCCATGGGGAATCGAGACATGGTTGTGTGAAGATGACCGACCGTGTAGCCTACCAGGCCTAAAATTGGGCATGGTCGTGTGTGCCATACGACCGTATAAGGCCTTCCCTGCTAGTGTAGGGCACGACCATGTAAAGGACACACAGTCGTGTCACCTTTGAAGCAAGATCCATCACATGGCCGTGTGTGTCACACGACTGTGTGACATTTCCAGAGGCTAAGCCTTGCATGACCGTGTGTAGCACATGACCGTGTAACCCCTTCCAGAAACTAGGTTGGGCATGACCGTGTATACCACACGGCCGTGTAGGTCCTCCAGAGAGGGAGCATGGCACGACCATGTAAATTCACACAACCGTGTCAACTTGACCGAGAGAAGAAAGTTTGGGCCCGTGTGAATCCACACGGCCGTGTCACGATCATGTGGGGATCACATACCCCACTCTGGCATGGCCGTGTGAATTCACACGACCGTGTCACTTGGGCCGAGAGGGAGAGGTTTGGGGTTGTGTGACTCCACACGGCTGTGTCACGGGCTGTGTGGGGATCACACCCAGCCCTACAAAAGAATTTGTTCTCCCTTTTGTACTCCTCCCCGGACTACCATTCTATCCCTTTTCTTAAGGAAGAGTCTGTGATCCACTAATTACTACCAAACTGTAAATCATCATAAGCAACTCTTAACGGTGTTTCATGCATAGCCAAAAGATAGGAAAATACATTACACCAAGGTTTAACATGTTCCTTGCACTAGCAAGTTCTAGGATCTTCTTCCACGGTTCCGACACACACACCCACCAAGCACTGCTCCTGCTGCCCCCTCTTACTCGAGCTTTCCTTTACCTTTATCTGCAGTATAAGGAAGTAGGAGTCGCCACAGGCTCCGAACCAAGTAACTCTAGGTGTTCGCGATTACTTTCTTTCGATCTTGCCTTTCTTATTCCACTATGTTTTACTCGAACATTTTCAAATGAATGTGAAAGCCATGAGTGCTATTCACACCTCTTCTAACGCAATGATCCTACAGAATGCTCGAGAATTGGGGGTCAGGTGCTACAGTGCTCTAGATGCTCGACAGTGCTCAGTGGTGCTCGATTGTGCTCAAGAGGGCTAGGTCAGTTGGCAATTGTTGACATGCCACCTGAAGTATATGTTGCCAAAGTTCCAGATCATGCCACAAAGCTCCAGTATTGTTTGGGTCAAGAGATCTCTTAACATAAACTCCTTGTTGAGTGTTGACCTAGTTAAGGGCACGCAACATGAACCTTACTCACCTTCACATCAATAGTTAATTAATTTTTATTAAATTAATCATAACTAATCATTATTCTAAAAGACTTAAAATTGACCTCACTAATTTAGCTTTCTATAGATTAATTCTCAAGTAATTATTCTTGTCAGAAAATCAATATCATTTTAGACCATATCTTCAAAAATTATTATACGTTGTAAATTAACTTATAAATTAAGGTTCAACTCTAATTTCAGTCATGATAGACCATAATCAAAGCTAAGATCAAATTTTGACAACCTAACTTGAAAATTAGGTTAATATATGTCATTTAAGGTCTAATCAACATTTGTAATTTAACACGAATAATTATGATAAGACTTTATGCAAATAGTCCGAACTAAATCAAGGTATAAAAACTAGGTCCTCACCGTTTGACATAATTGGTATCTAATAGATATTTGTTCCAATAAATTTTGGACTTAATTCTCAACAAATATAAAATTTTTCCTTGGGTGTCTGGCCATTATATTAGGGCAAAATACTTCCTATGATTTATCTGCCTATATGTTATCGTGGAAGCGGTAATACTAAGTCGTTTGAGATGAGCGATATTACTTTTTACTCTAAAAGATATAAAAACTAGGATAAAACTAAAAAAAAAACCCTTTTTTTAATTGGATTCACATCCCTTTTTGATTTATTATGAAAATGATACCCCATCCTACCCTTGTATACTTTACATTTTGAAATTGTCTTTATTTTTCATGTTATCATAACAACTAAAAGATCATAGCTACTATACAATTATAACAACTATAATTCCATAACTAGAGTCATCAATTTGTGTTAGGTCCGTTAGGTTGTCTCACCTTATCAAATAATTTAAGTGGTTTGGATTAAAATTTTATATAAAAAAATGGTACATCTGCTACCTTAATGACCTTATAGTGTCGGTCCCACATGTTAGGTCACTTCGAAGCTAGAGGGGGAGGGTGAATAGCTTCTCGCGCTTTGTCGATGATGATGTGTAGCGGATAAACTCGACACAAAACTCCCCAATGCTAACAAGATGGATTTACTTGGTATCCACCTCAAGAAGAAATGAATAATCTAAGGATCCAGCCCTCATGCACACTCTCTACTATGAAACACTCCTTCTAAAAAATAATCCAGAGGCAGAGAAGTCTCGTACAAGCTCACACACAAAGAAATACAAGAAGAGGAAAATACAAGTTAATACAAAATGAAATCTTACAAGATTACAATCAAGAAACTCTAGCTTGCTTCTTTTTCTTATTTGGGAATACCTCTTGACCTTGGAAGTGCAATAGCACTTGTCTCCAAGAAGCTTCAAGAATCGACGACGATGACCTCTAAGCTTGGTGAAGAGAGTGGGAGAGAAGATCGGTTGAACAGTAAACATGAAACCTTTTATTGGGTGCACAATGACTAGTTTTCAACCTTAAGCGATTACTCTAATTGATTAAGGGTTCTTAATCGATTAGCCAAGTTAATTAAGAGCCTTTATGTTCACGCGAGAACAGATAATAAGTGATTAAACTTCCTGCTTAATCACTTACCAAACTCTCTGTGCGTTTCATGAAATCCAGCTTAAGCTATCACCCTGATCGCTTAAGCTTTGAACATATCCTTTTATTTGACGCAGAAGGCACTGTAAGCAATTACCCTAATCGCTTACAGTATCCTAATAGATTACACCAATCGATTAGGAGACCTTTCTTGCGATTCCAAGCTTAAGTGATTACCTTAGTCGCTTAAGCTATGGTAATCAACTAACCTAGTCGATTACCAAACCCTAACTTCCCAATCAAAGTCTAAAGTTTCTTTACCCAACATCCGGTCAATCTTGACCTATTGAAAATCCTCTTTCCCTAGCATCTGGTCAATCTTGACCTGTTGGGACTTCTTCACCAAGTGTCCGGTCAATCTTTTGACCCACTTGGACTTTTCTCCTTGTGCAAGTATTCGGTCAATCCTTTGACCTACTTGAACTTCTAATCACCAACTGTCTAGTCAACCATTGGCTCACTTGGATTTCCACATGCCTGACTTCACTCACCAGGACTTCCTCACTGCCTAGCCTCGCTCATTAGGGCTTTCACCTAGTTTCACTCACTAGGATTTTCTTTCTGCCTAGCTTTACTCACTAGGGATTTTCACCTGGTTTCACTCACTAAGATTTTCCTTCTGCCTAACTTCACTCACTAAGGTTTTTCACCTGGTTTCACTCACTAGGATTTTTTAACCACTTGGCTTCATTCACTAGGACTTCTCATTTGTCTAGCTTCACTTACAAGAACTTTTCACATCAAATGTCCGGTCAACACTGACCCACTTGAATTTTCTTCTTCTGCCAATCTTCTCATTGGACTTGCCCTTGCCTAACTTCCAGTTAGGACTTCCCAAACAAGTATATGGTTAATCTTGACCTGTTGGTTGCTACTCAGAATATCGTACTGGTTCCCCTGTACAAAAATTTTGTACAAGTCCTGAACCTTTCCTAACAACTTATTGTGTTCTTTAGAAATTAAATTTGAAATCACAAACAGAACTTAACATTATTGATTCCAAATTCAACTTATCTGTTCTTAGTGGTTTAGACTTGGATCGCAAATGATGCTTAACATTATTGATCCAAATCCACTTATGTTACAAATTCGATTAAATATTTATTTCAGAGATCGGCTTCTAGGTTAAACATGGTGAGGCACTAGGCCTTCTTGGTTATGGGAGCATCCACCACTTCCTAAACAAAGTCTTTCAACAAAATTCTATATTTGATCTCCTTATAGTAACCCTAGGTTTAGCCATTAAGAACAATTGAATCACAAGATCGAAAAAAAAGAAACACAAAATTGAATCATAAATCTGAATTCTAGAATCGTTAGCCTCTTGTGTTTGGTATTTCAAAATCTATACAAAGAAAACTCGTATGATGCGGAATAAAACAACTAGTTATACCTTTCTTTGTAGCTTATAGACCTCATGATCTTCTATTGTATTTCTCTTCTTATTTTGAACGTTGTGTGGGCGACGATCTACCAAGATGAGAATCCACCCAAACCTTCTTCTTCCTTCCAAGTTCCGACCACCAACAATCTCCTAGAGATGAAGGACTTCAGCCACCAACCAAGCTCCAAGGGATGCTAAGAAATAATGCCTCCTTCTTCTATCCTTCTTCCTCTAACAAGATCCGGCCACCAAAAGCTCCAAGAGATGTGATGCCGCCGACCTCCAAGGAAGAAAAGAAGAGGATGAGCAAGAGAAGAGGGTCGACCACTACCAAGGAAAAGAGAAGAGGAATTATAGATGTGTTGTTGTGAGGTGAGACACCTCTACCCTCTCTTTTATATTCCTTGGTCTTAGCAAATAAGGAAAGTTTGATAATTAAAACTTCCTTATATTCCTTGCCAATGTCTAAGAAGGAAAATTTAATTAAAAATTTCCTTATAAACTTGCTATGGCCGAACACCTCATTGAGCTCCTAACCAGGAAAGTTTTAAATACAAAATTAAAACTTCCTTATTTGTTTTCAGAAATTTTTAAAATAAAAATTTCTCATTTAAATTCCCTTCATGGTTGGTTATAAAAGTTTCCTTTTATAAAATAAAATTTCTCTTTTAAAACATGTGGATGGTTACAAGGAAAGTTTTCTCCAAAATTAAAATATTCCTTTTTAACTACAAATATGGAAAGATATCAAATCTTTCTTTTAATCTTTTGTAGAAAGCTATAAAAGGAAAGATTTATAATTTTTAAAACTCTCTTTTTTAAAACCATGAGGATGGTTACAAAAAGGAAAGTTTTATTAAAAATTAAAATATTCCTTTTAACTACAAATAAGGAAAGATATCAAATCTTTCTCTTAATCTTTTGTAGAAAGCTATAAAAGGAAAGACTTATAATTTTTAAAACTCTCTTTTAAAACCATGAGGATGGTTACAAAAAGGAAAATTTTATCAAAAATTAAAATCTTCCTTTTAACTACAAATAAGGAAAGATATCAAATTTTTCTCTTAATCTTTTGTAGAAAGCTACAAAAAGAAAGACTTATAATTTTAAAACTCTCTTTTAAAATCATGAGGATGGTTACAAAAAGAAAAGTTTTATCAAAAATTAAAATCTTCCTTTTAACTACAAATAAGGAAAGATATCAAATCTTTCTCTTAATCTTTTATAGAAAGCTATAAAAGGAAAGACTTGAATTTTAAACTTTCTTTTAAAACCATGGCTTCCACATAAGAAAAGATTTTTAAAAATAAAACTTCTTTTAATCTAATATGGCCGACCACCCTACTTGGGCTCCAAGCTAGGGCCGACCACCACTTGAACCCATCTAGCCTTGGTTTGGTCGGCCCTAGCTTGGGCTCCAAGCTAGGCTTGGCCGGCCATCTTAAGGTGGGTAAGAAGTTGGATTTAGGTGGGTATAAGACTTTATAAATAAGAGGCTACAATAGGGACCGAGAGGAGGAATTGATTTTCGTCTCCCAATGAGCTTGAGCTTCCCATGTTCGCCCCGAATACCCAACTCAAGTTCATAAATAATAACTCATACCACTAAAGAGTTATTATTGCACTACCGCACCAATCCCATATTACTATATGGGCTCCTTCTTATCATGAGTGTCTTAGTCTCTCTGTGTTTAAGATATTGAATGCCCATTAATTAAATAAGTTACTGACAACTCACTTTAATTAATATCTAGCTCCAAGAGTAGTACCACTCAACCTTATCGTCATATCAGACTAAATGCACTTGCAGGGTTTATGTGACAATCCTTATGAGCTCTTCAAGGGGACATCATCAACCTAGATTACTAGGACACAGTTTCATTCTATAATCAACAACACACCATATACATAATATCATTTCCCAACATATCGAGCCTATTGATTTAACGAGCTAAATCGCACCCTTTGATAAATTAAAGAAATAAATATTAAGTATATGTGCTTGTTATTATATCATGATTAAGAGCATACACTTCTATAATAATAGAGGTATTGTTCTTTTATATAGTCAGTATAAAAAGAAATTATCTTAAATGGTCTTGCTCAATACACTCATAGTGTACTAGTGTAATTTATTAGTCAAGATAAACTAATACCTAATTACACTACAACCACTCCAATGGTTTGCCCCATTCCATCTTGGTCGTGAGCAACTGTTTATAATTTATAAGGAACTGATAACATGAACTTCTGTTTGTGACACCACATACCATGTTGTCTACAATACAAATTAATTGAACAACTACACTTAGCATAAATATAGACATTTGACTAATGTGATTCTTATTTCTAAATAAATGTTTATACAAAATCTAGGCTTTTAGTATATATTCCAACAATCTCCCACTTATACTAAAAGACTATGCTGCCATATACCCTGCCATACATCTGATTCCCAACCCTTTAACATATCCATCAAAAGCTCTTACCTTAAGGGCCTTAGTGAAAAGATCCAGGTTATCTGCTGATGCAATCTAGGCGACAACAATTTCTCCTCGTTATACGATATCTCGTATTGGGTGGTACTTGCACTCTATTGTGTTTACTTGCCTTATGGAGTTATGGTTTCTTCGAGTTTGCTACTGCACCACTATTATTACAATAAATTGTAATAATTTTTGGACAAACCAGAAATCATGTCTAAGTCCATCATGAAGTTTCTGAGCCATATAACTTCTATGGCTGCCTCAAAGGCTACCACATACTCAGCTTCTATGGCGGAGTCCGAAAAAGCACCTATGCTTAACACTCCTCTATTGTTATGACTTCACCTCCTAAAGTAAACACAAAACCCCGAGGTTGACTTACTATTGTCCCTTTCAGATTAAAAGTCGGAATCCGTGTAATCCACAGGGAGCAAATTATCTGCCTTGTAAGCTAGCATATAATCTCTAGTCCCTCTAAGGTACTTTAATATATACTTTATGGCAGTCCAGTGTCCCGATCCTGGGTTACTTTTGTTAGAGTGTATACTAAAAGCCTAGCTTTTGTAAATATTTATTTGTTGAAATAAAAGAATCACATTGGTCAATATCTGCATTTATTTGTTAAATGTACTTGTTCAATTAATTTATATAGTAGATAACATGGAGTGTGGTGTCACACTCAGAAGATCATGTTGTCGGTTCTCTATAAATTATAAACAGTTGCTCGCGACTAAGATAGAAAGGAACAAACTATCAGAATAGTCGTAGTGTAATTAAGTATTAGTTTATCTTTACTAATAAATTACACTGATATACTTTAAGTGTGTTGAGTAGGTCCATTTAGGTATGTTCTTTTTGTACTGACTTAGTAAAAGAACTAAACCTTAGTTATTATGGAAGTGTGTGCTCTTAATCCTAATATAATAACAAACACATATATTTAATATTTATTTCTTTAACTTATCAAAGGGTGAGGTTTAGCTCGATAAATCAATATGCCCGATAAGTTGGGAAATGATATTACTTATAGTGTGTGTTATTGATTATAGAAGGAATCTGTGTCCTAGTTATCTAGGTTGAGAATGTCCCCAAGAGGAGCTCATAAGGATTGCCATGTTAAACCCTGCAGGTGGACCTAGTCTGACATGACAATAAAGTTGAGTGGTACTACTCTTGGAGCTAGATATTAATTAAGTGAGTTGTCAGTAACTTACTTAATTAGTGGACATTCGTAATCTTAAACACAGGGAGACTAACACACTCATGATAAGAAGGAGCCCATAATGTAATTTGAGATTGGTGCGGTAGTGCGGTAATAACTCTCTAGTGGAATGAGTTATTATCGATGAACTTGAGTTGTGTGTTCGAGGCGAGCACGGGATACTCAAGGTCATCGGAAGGCCAAAACCAATCTCTCCTCTAGGTTCCCGTCGTAGCCTCATTATAGCCTCAAGTCCATCCAAATGTAAGGCTCTTCTTGGAGTCTAAGAAGGGGGCCGGACCATTGCTTGGTGACCAAGCAATGGCCGACCACATCCTCTTATAGGGGCCAGCCCTATTGCTTGGTGACCAAGCTTGTAGGGGCCGGCCAAGATTAATTCAAATAGGAGGGGTGTTTTGAATTTTTAAAATCTTCTCTTTGTAGAAAACTATAAGTTTTAAAAGACAGATTTTAATTTTTGAAACTTTCCTTATTTGAATTAGGCCACATGTTTTAATAGAAAGTTTTAAAAGTTTTAAAACTTTCCTTTTTTAACCATCCTCATGGTTTAAGAAAAAAAAGGGAGATAAGTTTTAAAATTAAAATTTTCTATCATTATGTTAAAAAAGAAAATTTTATAAGAGAGTTTTTAAATTTAAACATAGTTTTAATTTTTAGAAACTTTCCTTTTTTAGCTCCTATTTTAGGAAAGAGAGCTTGTAAAATTTTATAAGAGTTTTTTCTCTTGTAAAATTTTTTAAAAATTATTATTCATTTCCTAAATATGGTGGTCGGCCACCTTGCTTGGTGCCCAAGCAAGGGGCCAGCCAAGCTTAATCCTAAACCAAATAGAATTGATCACAACCATTGATTGGAGATTGATTCAATCAAGAGGAAAGAAAAGGAAAAATAAAAAGGGAAAAGGAAAAACTCTTGGATGATTTTATTTTTGTAAAAGGTTTTTCCTTATTTGCCTTGGGCAAGTAATATAAAAGAAGGGGTGAGGGGTCTTCATGAGACACAACTCTTATTCTCTTGCTTGGAGACCTCTTGGTGGCCGGCCCTCTCCCTTCTCTCTTTCCCTTTGCTCTCTTCTCCTTGGTGGTGGTGGTGGCCGAATCTTAGAGGAAGAGGAAGGACTCTTTTGGGTGGTGTTCATCTTGGAGGATCGTCGCCCACACGACGTCCAACGCGAGGCGAGGAATACGGCAGAAGATCTCGAGGTCATTAGTTTACAAAGAGAAGGTATAACTAGTATTTTTCTTCCGCATCATACTAGTTATTTTTCTTTGTATGAATTCTAAATACAAGAGGCAATTAGATCTAGTTTATCGAATTTATTTTTCGATTTTGTGTTTTCTTCTTTTTCGAATTTATGATTCGATTGTTCCTTTTGGTTAACCTAGAGTTATTTAAGGAAATAAATATTAGCTTTCCTTAAAAGGCTTTGCCTAGGCGGCGGTGGTGGTTGCTCCCATATCCAAGAAGGCCATGTGCCTCGCCATGCAGTCTTGGAAGCCAATTTTGGAAATTAATATTTATGAAATTAATAACTTAGGTAGATTTGAATCAATAGTGTTAAGTTCTGCTTGCGATTCAAATCTAAACCATTAAGAACAGATAAGTTAAATTTGGAATCAATGATGTTAAGTTTCGTCTGTGATTCCTAATTTAACTTCTAAAGAACACAATAGGTTATTTAAGAAAAGGTTCGACACTTGTACAAAATTTTTTTGTACAGTGGAACCGGTATGTTTTCCTAGGATTAACTAACAACTTTGATATCTGCTAACTATGCCCACGGAAAAACATATATCCGGTCTCGTTCATAACATATATTAGGCTCCCTACAGCAGAAGCATAAGGAACTACCTTTATTTCTTTTATCTCTTTTGATGTCCTCAGACACATCTCTTTAGATAAAGATATTCCATGCCCAAAAGGTAAAAAAACCTTTCATGGAGTCTTGCATGCTAAAACGAGCTAGGATAGTTTCGATATATAAAGCTTGGGATAAGGACAACATTCTTTTCTTGCGATCCCTTATTGCTTTGATCCTGAGAATATGTGCACATTCTCCTAATTCCTTCATATCGAATTGCTTGGACAACCATACCCTTACTTCCGATAACACTTTGATATTATTCCCAACTAACAAAAATGTCATCTACGTATAGTACAAGAAATACCACCACGTTTCCATCACACTTCTTGTATACACAAGACTCATCCGATCACCGAATAAATCCATAGGTCTGGATTACTTTATTAAACCGGATGTTCCAAGACCTTGAAGCTTTGCTTCAGTCCATAAATAGACCGATTGAGCTTACATACATGATGCTCTTTTCCCTTTGCAATGAACCCCTCTGGTTGCTTTATATGGATGCTTTCTTCAAGACTTCCTTTAAAGAAAGTTGTCTTGACATCCACTTGCCAAATCTCATAATCCATATGAGCAGCAATAGATAAAAGATTCTGAATAGACTTAAGCATGGCTACCGGTGAAAAGATTTCCTTATAATCGATACCCTTTTTCAACAAGCCTTACTTTGAAAGTTTCCACCCTCCTGTCTGTCCTTCTTTTTCTATTGTAGACCTAATGTCTTTTACACCATTTGGTGATTCTATAAGCTCCCAGACTTTATTAGAATACATATATTCTAATTCTGTATTCATTGCTCTTTGTCAAGATGCTGCATCTTTATCTTGGAGCGCTTCGTCATATGTCTAGGGATCAGGTTCATGTTCACCAGGGATCAAGTCCAAAGACTCTCCCAAAACATGAATCTTTCAGGTTGCCTAACAACCCTCCCACTAAGATGAGGCACTGTCTATAATTGTGCATCATTTGTGACACGTATTGCAGTTTCTTGGGGTATCTCATCTTGTACAGTTGGTACTAGATTAGATGTGTCCTTTATTGTTTCCTTAAGAACAATTTTACTCATGTGCTTATAGTCCTCTTCTAAAAATCGGGCATTGATGCTAACAATGACCTTATGATCTTTAGGACTATAAAATAAACCTCCTTTCGTCTCTCTAAGATTACCCATAAATAAGTGAACTCCTGTTCATAATTCCAACTTATCAGTGTCTCCCTTCAGCACATGTGCTGGACTACCCCAAATCTGAATATGTTTCAGACTAGGCTTACGCCCATTCTATAATTCTGTGGGAATAGAGGGTTCTGACTTAGAAGGTACTATGTTCACTTCCGTTTTCAGAGTATATCCCTAAAACGAATTTGGTAATTCTAAATAACTCATCATTGATCTAACCATTTCCATAAGAGTCATATTCCTTCGTTCTGTCACACCATTCTGTTGGGGTGTACCAGGTGCAGACAGTTGGGATTGAATCTTGACTTCTGATAAGTAACTCCTAAACTCTCCTAAGAGGTACTCCCCACTACGATCAGACCGTAGTGTCTTGATACTTTTATCACGACGTTTCTCCACATCAGTCTTGTACTGTTTGAACTCATCAAAGCACTCAGACTTGCGATGCATCAAGTAAATGTACCCGTATCTCGAATAGTCTTCTATAAAAGAGATGAAATATTCGAAACTACCTCTTGCCTGGATAGTCATAGGTCTACATAAATCAGAATAATTCCAACACATCTTTGGCTTTATATCCCTTAGTCTTAAAAGGCCTCTTGATCATTTTCCCTTCCAAGTAAGACTCAAAGGTTGGAAAGTTTTCCACCACCAATGAACCCAAAAGTCCTTTGGCTATTAACCTTTGAATCCTACTCAAGTTAATATGTCTTAGCCTTAGATGCCAAAGATATGATTGGTTCATTTCCGAAGGTTGCTTTCTCTTATTAGAGTTAGAAGATGTGTTATTAATTTCCATTTGTTGCATCGTGGGAGTTTTTGGATTATAAATTGCCAACCAACATACCAGAACAGATAACTTCTCTATTTTCTTAATAACAACTCTATTATCAAAAGAGACAGAATATCAAGTTCTTTGAATAGTTTAGAAACTGAAATCAAGTTCTTTCTAAACTTGGTACGTAAAGACAATTTCTCAAAATCCATGTTTTATTCCTATCAAAGGATAAACTTCTCCCACTGCAACAGCTACTACTTTTGGAGCAGTGCCCATGTAGATGGTGATTTTCCCTTCATATAGTTGTCGGGTTTTCTGGAACCCCTGCAATGAATTGTAGACATGATCAGTGACTCCCGTATCTATACACCAGGTACCGGCACTAAACATGTTTCAATAACTAATGAATAAAATATACCTTTATTGTTCTCAGTTCTGAGAGGGCAGCCCGCCTTAGTGTCCAAGTTTTTGTTTCCAATCATTATAATTGGGACTACTAAGTTTATTCTATAGTATAACAGCTAGTGAGTTGAAAGTTATCCTAAGAATCATAAAATAAACTTTTGGTCAAGACTCTAAATTTAGAATAATATTAATTCCTCAAACAATATTATTTAAATTTACCAACACCTCAAAACATCATCAATTTTGCATGCCACGTTAGTGTGGATGTATACAAAATCAAACATTTGTAAGAGGAGGTTTTACCCATTAATTTTATTCTTGTCATCCTAACTTTATGACAAATAAAATTAATAGTTGACATTCCTTTGGTCATACAAATAATAGCAGTGACTCCGTTGGGAAGGATACTATTAAATATGCCTAAGTATGTACCATTACTTGATACTTAGTCCATTAAATAGGATTGTGTCCCTTCAGTTGGAGAATATCACACACTCCTAAATAATTTCCTATAATCATCCATAAAGGAAATTTAATCTAGTGATCCATAAACAAACTCATCCGTTGTGGAGGGAGGCACTCAGAGCCACCACGGAAGTTTGTTGCATCACTTACAAACCAGTAATGGAGACCGTGGAATTTATTTACTAATTCCTCTCCCACTTAGTTTTTTAAGATGAGGATTTTATCATGTAAGCACACATCACAGCAAATAAAAAGAAATAAATATGGAAAAATAATTTTCCAACTATTATGGCCTCTTCCATCACTGTCCTTCGTGTGCTGCCAACCCTAGCTGCTGCTATCTTTAGCCACCGCAATCGGGTCTAGTCGCCGCATCTATCTTGTTTCTTTTTTTACGCTGCGTCTCTGGTCCTCAAACAGCACCATGTCTCGCAAGGATACGATCTATGATAAAAATAAAATTTTACATTTATCGATCCTATATTCTACAGAGGAATGTACATGTAATCTAGATCGAAACAAAAATGTAAAATCCTAAAACTAATACAGCTCCTGCTATATTTAATACATACAATCATGCACACACATAAAATGCCCTCGACATGTCCGAGGGTCCAATTGTTGGGTATTTCAGGCCGCGAAAACCGTATTTTCGCGTGGCGGAAACCCCGAATCACCCATGCCACTGGATCTCGTGCGAAGAAAAACTTTCAAAAATACGAGTATGAGTTTAAAACTATGATCTACAGTAGATCTACAAAGGAAAAACATTTTATACCTTTGAAGCGTGCCCTCGCAAATCCCGCTCGTCCAACGATACGTCGGATCTCGAAGTTGTCAACGTAGACAACTCTCTAGTGATATCCACACAAACAAGATGTGTTCTCTAACACTCAAGGATGGAGAAGAGAGCACCACAAGTGTGCTAGCACTCTCTAGGGCTCTCGGTAGGATTGGAAGAAGAAGAAAGGAAAAGAAGAGAAAACACTCCTCTAAAATCTCTATGTGACTTTCACTAACCTTTCTTCTTGGATTAGATTCACTCTCCTTTCTTGTCCCTTGCTTGAAACCCACGACCAAGAGAAGAGAAGGAGCAAGAAGAGAGCTTAGGAGGAGGAAGATCACTTGAAAATGAGAGTTACACTTGCAAAATGAAACTCTTTTCATCTAATTAAGTGGTTTGTAACCTCCATGGGATACCAAGAGTCATAACTCTTGGTAACTCCCATGAGGTGGCACTTCACTTAAGTAACCATGATGATGTGGAGCATCATCATTGGTCCACTTAATGCCAACTCACCAATGAGGTGGCATAAAGTCAAGTCAAACTTGACTCTTCATCTTCCTCTCAAGTCAAGTCAAACTTGACTTAATCTTTCTCATGGTTGATCTAATCCAACCATTTAATTCAAGCCAATTTAATATAATGAATCTAATTCATTTAATTAAATTGATTCAATGAGTCATAATCTAAATTAGACTCATTGAACACATGAATCAACTTGAGTCCAACTCAATTAGCCCAATTAGGATTACTCTTAATCCAATTTGATTCATCAAATGAATCTAATCCTCTTGGTTCATCATATGAACCTAATCTCCATCCACTTGTTCTTTGTGTGTGACCCAATAGGTTCTTGTAACGTTGGCAATGCCCCTAAACTCATTTAGAAACATAAGTAATGAGCGGTATCTAGCAATACATCATTACTACCCAAGTTACAAGAATGTTGAGATCCAACATCACCTTGTGACTACTAATTGTGGCTCCTCACAATATATGACAAGTGTCCTTCTATCCTAGACATTTAGATTGATAAATGTGAGGCATAGACCGTGTCATCCTCTAATCAATCTAAATCCTGAACTCCAAGTAGACTCACTGAATCAAATGAGCTCAATATCTCATATTGACACATTTGGGCATGGCCATGCACTTCGTGGTCTAACTCTATCAAGAATACCGATGTCTCTCCTGTCATATAGGAGGGATAGATCCCATCTACATCACTCACATCCCTCCACATAATTTGTTACATACCCAGTAATCGCCTTTATAGTCCACCCAGTTACGGGTGACGTTTGACGAAACCAAAGTACATAACTCCTTATGTAGGGAACCATGGTGACTTCAGGTCTAAGGACTAGTAGTCATACTAATAGCCACATGAGAAAGTATATGACACTCATATAACGATCCATGATACTTTCTCATGGCGGGTCATTCAATATACATTCTCTAATTCATACCCATGTGTCAACTTGATATCTCTATATCCATGACTTGTGAGATCAAGTCATCGAGTTGACCTACATGCTAGTCTTATTGCATTAACATTGTCCTTGAATGTTAATACTCTACTAGGAATGATTAAGAGTAGTGTTCCCTATATCATCTCACTATCGATTCAACCAATCGATTGATATAGGTAAGAATCTTCTACTCAAGGACGTTATTATACTTAGTTTATTTGGCACCAATACAAGTAAGTATAATAACCAAAAATCAAATGCCTTTATTTCTATAGAATATGATACAACAGGTCCAAAATACAATCATCAAATGATTGGCTCTAGGGCTCTAGCTAACACCAATCACACACAATCACATTAGGGCCATAATAGTTGGATCTAGGATGCCTGTAACCACAGAGTTAAATCTATTTGCACATCCTACTATTATCCTGCCTAAAATATGTATGACATGTGTATAATTAAACTGAAAACCAAACACATAGAGGCAAACCCTAGCTCTGATATCAATTGTTGGTGGCTACTCGGAATATCATACCGGTTCCCCTATACAAAAATTTTGTACAAGTCCTGAACCTTTCCTAACAACCTATAGTGTTCTTTAGAAATTAAATTTGGAATCGCAAACAGAACTTAACATTATTGATTCCAAATTCAACTTATCTGTTCTTAGTGGTTTAGACTTGGATCACAAACAATGCTTAACATTATTGATCCAAATCCACCCATGTTACAAATTTGATTAGATATTTATTTCAGAGATCGGCTTCCAGGTTAAACATGGCGAGACACTAGGCCTTCTTGGTTATGGGAGCATCCATCACTTCTTAGACAAAGCCTTTCAACGAAATTCTATATTTGATCTCCTTATAGTAACCCTAGGTTTAACCATTAAGAACAATCGAATCACAAGATCGAAAAACAAAAGAAACACAAAATCGAATCATAAATCCGAAACCTAGAATCGTTAGCCTCTTGTGTTTGGTATTTCAAAATCCATACAAAGAAAACTAGTATGATGTGGAATAAAACAACTAGTTATACCTTTCTTTGTAGCTTATAGACCTCACGATCTTCTATTGTATTCCTTTTCTTATCTTGGACGTCGTGTGGGCGACGATCTACCAAGATGAGAAACCACCCAAACCTTCTTCTTCCTTCCAAGTTTCGGCCACCAACAATCTCCTAGAGATGAGGAGCTTCAGCCACCAACCAAGCTTCAAGGGATGCTAAGAAACAATGCCTCCTTCTATCCTTCTTCCTCAAACAAGATTCGACCACCAAAAGCTCCAAGAGATGTGATGTCGCCGACCTCCAAGGAAGAAAAGAAGAGGATGAGCAAGAGAAGAGGGTCGACCACTACCAAGGAAAAGAGAAGAGGAATTATAGATGTGTTGTTGTGAGGTGAGGCACCTCTACCCTCTCTTTTATATTCCTTGGTCTTGGCAAATAAGGAAAGTTTTATAATTAAAACTTCCTTATATTCCTTGCCAATGTCTAAGAAGAAAAATTTAATTAAAAATTTCCCTATAAACTTGCTATGGCCGGCCACCTCATTGAGCTCCAAACAAGGAAGTTTTAAATACAAAATTAAAACTTCCTTATTTGTTTCCGGAAATTTTTAAAATAAAAATTTATCTTTTAAATTCCCTTCATGTTTGGTTATAAAAGAAAACTTTTATAAATTAAAATCTCTCTTTTAAAACATGTGGATGGTTACATGGAAAGTTTTCTCCAAAATTAAAATCTTCCTTTTCAATTACAAATAAGGAAAGATATCAAATCTTTCTTTTAATCTTTTGTAGAAAGCTATAAAAGAAAAGATTTATAATTTTTAAAACTCTCTTTTAAAACCATGAGGATGGTTACAAAAAGAAAAGTTTTATCAAAAATTAAAATTTTCCTTTTAACTACAAATAAGGAAAGATATCAAAATTTTCTCTTAATCTTTTGTAGAAAGCTATAAAAGGAAAGACTTATAATTTTAAAACTCTCTTTTAAAATCATGAGGATGGTTACAAAAAGGAAAGTTTTATCAAAAATTAAAATCTTCCTTTTAACTACAAATAAGGAAAGATATCAAATCTTTCTCTTAATCCTTTGTAGAAAGCTATAAAAGGAAAGACTTGAATTTTAAACTTTCTTTTAAAACCATGGCTTCCACATAAGAAAATATTTTAAAAAATAAAACTCCTTTTAATCTAATATGGCCGACCACCCTACTTGGGCTCCAAGCTAGGGCCGACCACCACTTGAACCCATCTAGCCTTGGTTTGGTCGGCCCCAGCTTGGGCTCCAAGCTAAGCTTGGCCGACCATCTTAAGGTGGGTAAGAAGTTGGGTTTAGGTGGGTATAAGACTTTATAAATAAGAGGCTACAATAGGGACCAAGAGGAGGAATTGGTTTTCGTCTCCCAATGAGCTTGAGCTTCCCGTGTTCGCCCCGAACACCCAACTCAGGTTCATAAATAATAATTCATACCACTAAAGAGTTATTATTGCACTACCGCACCAATCCCATATTACTATATGGCACTACAACAAAAATTGCAAACGACAACGGATATTATCCGTTGTCGTAGGGTAAAAAAACCGTTGTAACTGAGGGTGTTGTAGAATGTATTGCCCTACGACAACGGTTTTGAATCCGTTGTCTTTGTAGACATTTGACAACGGTTTTTATCCATTGTTGTTTATATGTCCAAAATTTGGCTACGAAGGATACGACAACATTTTAAAACCGTTGTAGTAGATAATTTCAACAACAGAAATAAACCGTTGTGGTAGATATGTTTTACAACAGATATAAACTGTTGTGGTAGATAATATTTGACATGTTTTGTTTTTTTAACAACAGTTTTAATATATTTTACAAGGGATAAAATCGTTGTCTTTTATCACTTTTTACAAAAAAAATTCGTTGTGGTTTACCTAGTTTTTACAACATTTTTAACTATTGTCTTTAATGTTCATTAATACCAAACAACCAATCTTATTTTACTATAAGCAAACCACCAATACAAAACTAAATATTTACTACATTAAATCCAAAATAAACATCCATATATAATTCATCTTGTAGCCACATATACAAAAATATACAAAATGAGTTGTTACTCATCAAAATACACATGTTTTCAATTACTCTCCATATATACACTAAATTACATGTTTTCCATTTGCTGTTCTCCATATGGCTGGCTTTTAGTTTACAAAATAGCAAGGCAAGCTACATCTAACAAAGCTCACTTGTTGCATCAAAAAAACTCAAGCCGCCTCACGAATTGGCAGACCTGCAAGAGAAAAGTTTTAACAAAACTTATCAAATTCCAGAATTCCAAAAGGAGAATGTAATTAACCAAATGAAGGAAACAAAAACAAAAACAATAACCAAATGAAGGCAAAAACAAACCAAATGAAGGAAACAAAAAAGGTGTTTATTAGAGAATAATAGTACATGGAATCTACTAGGAGCAGTGATACCTATCTTAGCATAGTTTACTAAATAATTAGCACTACATGCAGCTAACATTATTTAAGTGAACTATCATGCAAGATCAATAGAATCCATGCAAAGCGCATAGAATCCATTAACATCTTGAAACAAAATATTCATGCAATTTTCTGTGCCATTTTCCAAACTGCATTACCTTTGAGACTTGGTAGGCACAATATGCTTTTCCATTTTGCAAGTAAAAAGTTGCCAGGAGTTGCAAATTGATCTGCAATAAACAAACCCATCACAAAAGCATAAGTGAAAGTAAAAAACATGGGTTCAAAGCCTATCCAATTAAAACTTGAACCAAAAGAATTGGATCATCATGATGAGTTATGGTAGGGTGAATTGTTTGTAGAGCTAAAACAATTCCACAAATTCCTCAAAATAGAAATCACATACGCACAGCTTTAATAATTACATAGGACACCTAAAAGAACCAAAGTGCCAATCAAATAAGTGTAGATTAAGAGCTATAATATTCACTACATTCCAGTTGGAAAAAATAGATTTCCAACTGCAACTGCAACTGCACGTGCAGTATATAGAGCAAAACAAGAAAATCTAACTGGAAAAGTATATAGAGCAAACTATTAAGAAATCATACTTTGTATATCAATATACTATGGATCATATATGAAATGCCTTTACAAGCTCTTCATTTCATTATTCTCAAGGAATCACTAACATGCATATAGATTAACATAGTTGTGCTTGATGAAGCATCATAATTGTCATTCGCGATTGTAAAAAGAAAAAATACTAAATTATAGGAGGAAAAACAAGATGAAGTCATGACATATAGACGAAAACCATAAGGAGAGTACAAACAAGAAATTTGTAGAGCAACTCATAAGATACAATAGGTCATCATCTAACAATTCATAAAGAGATAACTTCCACATTGTCAGTCCTTGCATAATTCGGAAACAACTAAATAAGCTACTCACACAACCCAGCTATATTAATTTTGGACCACAAAGAGAGGCAATAAATAAGGGAAATGTCAACTAATTATGCTCATGGTGGAAATGCAGAATTATTGGCAGTAAGGAATCAAAATCAATAAGTCATGGAGTCACAAATAAAGTGTTCAACCATCTTTTGAAGTCTAGTAATTTATACCTAGTAATGAATATAGTCTAGTACACAATCCACCCATTCGGATCGCACTTCGTCAATTTCTTCGTTGGAGTAAATTGTTTTCTTGAACTGTTAACAAACCCAGATTAATTTAGTAAAAAAAATCAGTAATGAAGAAGCTAAGTCAAATAAAAGAAATTATTTGAGAAAATTAAGAATATGTCAAATATTACCATTGAGCTAAGTGAATCCATCTCGCCGGTAGCATTTCCTTCAATAATTTCTCTCATAAATTTCATCACATAAAACCCACATTGTTTAGCATCAGGTTGTCGAGGACCCTATGTTAACAAAAAATTATCAACAAATAATGCACAATTAAATAGTTTTAAATTAATCACAAGTAAACATATGTCACATATAAAATATATAAACCTTTACAACTTCCCACATAGGCTTCTTTTTCCCTTTCCTTTGCTTGTTCGAATTGAACAATTTCAAGCTCCTTTGTACAACAAGAGTTGACAAATGAGTAATAAATTAAATTAAATGCTTAATTTAAAAACAAATATGTACTCACATATCCACTACATATTTCCAGTCCTCATAACGATTGCGATGATTAAGTGAATCGAACAAATAAACCATCTCCACATAAGGGTTGATGACAGTCAAAATCCAATGACAACTATTCACAAAATAGATAGTCAATACATAAATTCAACAGAATTGTTGAAATAAATCTATTAAAAATGAAATTGTAATATTTATTTACCCAACATTGTGAGGTGCCAAAACTAGCTGATTTTTTGTTGCACCACTCAGCCTATCAGCCAACACACTTGCCCAGTTATTCAAGTATTCAGTCTTTTCATTTTTGTCAAGTTTGGATACATATGACATTACTGGAAGTGTTTGTGGATCCACAAATCTGAACTTATCGACCTTGTTTTCTTTTTTCATCTTTTTGAAGAGAAACCTTCCATTCAAGCAAAAAAATGTTAGCCTGTTAATACAAATAAAATGAAAAAAATGAGTGATGTGAAAACTTACCACATGTAAGCAACAAGACAATTAGCAGATATTGGCTCCAACTCATAAATAGGTGTGATGTCTTCAATGTTCACTAGCAGTTCGTACTCATGGTCAAAGAAATCATGATAAAAAACAATTGATATAGTTTTTTCGGGGTTGTCCAAAACACGCATAGAGTAATAGTACAATAAATGTAATGACCGTGGCACATTTGATGGCAAGACAGGATTACTTCTTTTTGCAACACTTTTCTTCCTTTGAGGCTTCTACAAATTGCAAATGTAAATATGTTAGTAGAAAGTTTTATCTCTTATGTTCAGCATCTTTCTGAACAACCCTTTAATTGGGTTTCAATTACCATCATTGTTCTTGTTCATGCATGTAACCTCAATGTACAGATTACATGTGTGTGCTAGCTCTTATATATCTTGTATTACTAAATTGTATCCAACAAATATGTACAACCTTCAATCAAAATCTAAGAAGGTTTGGTTGGAAAAATCCAGCTAAACAACTATGCCAAGCAAATGAGAAAAAAAATAAAAAAACAATACACTGACCAAATCAAAAGCTGGAAATTTGTGGTTGCTGAAACGATTCCTCAAAAATTCCCAATGAAGAATTAAATTTGTACTCACAGTGTGGTGGCCGAATGAGTCAGAAATTTACCTCATTTTTCATCACTACCCAATGTGCAGGCCTAGCAACATGGGTCCCAATTGCGCCACCAATGGTGTCACATTCATTTGGAATGGGAAAGGGCAACCTTGCTGAATTCTCCACAACCTCATCAATCAAGACGCGCATGCGATTCATGGGTAACGGGACACCATGAAGTAATTTTCCATCCCCATTGGCATGAATAACTGTACCATAGGCCACAATATTGGACTTTGATTCCAGTGACAGTGCAACTGGCATACCCTAGAAGACAATCAATCATGTCACACATTGATGGACTCATTATTGAAAATAATATTAAGTATCCACAATTAAATACATATATACCTGCAAAAACTCAGTCTTGCTTAAAACTTGCATGTCCTCTTCATTCAAAATTTTACTCTTCTCTGGTTTGATCTTATCCTCACTTGTGGTAGGCAACTTCACCGAGCAACTACCTTTCTCCTCAAACTCAAAGTCGCATCCACCCTTTTTGAACATTTCTTCAAGTTTCTATATGCGTGTATCTTGTTCTACTATCCGTGCACTTTGTTATGAGATTAGCTTCTTTGCATCTAACAACTCCTTTTGATGATGAAGGATTAAGTCACCATCCTGCAGAGGAGTATTCCAGATTTTAGAAACATTAAAATAGATTATTAGAGTAATATGACCTCCAATCCCCCTAACACGCCCAGCATGTTCTTCAGAATCTAGTGCGTTTGTGAGGATATCTTTCCTAGCCCCTTCAAAGCGCAGCTTCCCCTCCTTTTTTTGTTGAACGTAATCATCCTAACATGCCCAGACAAACTGTCACGCCCCCAGAAGAGTCCCTGTCCGAGAAAATTTCGGCAGCATCTCCCCTGTACGACGGACAATCAAAATTTTCTACAAGCACTAAATACTCAGCCACAGGCGGCTGGAATAATAACAGTAAATAAAATCAATCACCACGCAGTTTATATATGTATTCAGCCTCTGGCTGTCACAACCACGCAGTTAATAAAATAAACAACATAGTAATACTCTGACTCGAAATCAACCCTACTCAACTACACTCGTAAAGCCCAAATCCGATTTTTCTTACCTCTTCTGCCGTCCAGGCAGGCATGTAGTAGAGTAAATCCAAATCATACTAAAAGTCCATCCAACGGAAAGATTCCATACAATATCCATATGTAAGTCCAAAACAAAACTAAAATAAAGTCTGATAGCGAAAAAGCTAAAATGAAACAACTCAAAAACCAGCAGCGGAGTAGCACTACGTGCAGTGGGGACTAGCGACTGGAACTCCCTCCTGACAGCATCAACCTGAAAATAACAACAATGGTCAGTATAATTGATATGCAAAGTAAATAAACAACACCTAGCACTAATCATGCGTACAGTCTCCTGATAAGAAAGATAAGAATGCATCTGAAATAAACAGGAGAATACTGTACTAACCAGGTCCTGAGTATAAGGTCAAACAGTCCGAGGGATAAGGAAATCCTGTATGCATGTCAAACATAGGTATCCAAACAATATGCAGCATATAAATGCAGCAAACACAAACACAAGCAATAAATGCATCATGCATATGATGCCAATGATGCGTCCTGGTCACCCCTGACGCCAGTCATCTCATACAAAAGTGAGGCCGAGTGGGTAGGGCTGTGACAACCGTGCACTCTGTCGTCACTACTCCTGATGAGTGACCGAGTGGACGGGATGCTGTCGGAGTACACCTATCCTCCTACCCCAAATCATAGATGGGGGAGCGCAATGCTCTCAACTCCCGGTACTCAAATACGGGGAGGAATCCCTGCCGGATAACACGTTGTGTCACACTACCCATGAGCGGACCAACGGTGCCTAACAGAGTCCCTGCTGCAACACACTCAGCCTGAATCGACCACTAACCCATGAGTGGTGGTGTGTGCAGATCCATGTAACTGGCGATGTGCTCAACAATAATGGAGCGGACTATCGCACAGCATGCAATCATGCAAATGATGCATGGCAATAACCATATAAACATCCTGACCTAATCCATGTATATAGAAAAGTGCACCCTAGGTCAACGAATCATATCGAATCAAAGGTACACAGAAGGTATAAAAACCTAGGTCCTGAACATGGTGAAGCATGGTATATCACTACCCCTATAAGCATGTATAAACAGGTAAAATATACCTGAGATACAAAACCAATCAATCAATCAAGCATGTAAGATTTGGATAGTGATTAACCGAAACAGATAAGAAACACCATTAATGCAACATGTTAATTTAATTACTAAGCATATCAAATGACATAAGTCAAAAGTACCCGCCTCCGATAAGAAAAGTCCAAATCTGACTCCGAGATACCCGACTCGCGTCAAAGTCCTGTGATACCAACAGAGATATATTTTATTTAGCTAAAATTCCAATGAATTGCTAAATAGAATCCTTAAAACTATTTAGGGCAAAAACCCTAAATAATAATCACCAATATACCTAATTCAATTAGGAAAACCCTAATTATTGATCAACCTTAACTGGTCATCGATTAATTTCTCCACAGCAAGACCTAAATCCACAACGTTAAACAAGAACTTTACCTTTCACTGATCGGATCAAAGTTGGATATCAAGGAAACAACCAAGGCATTCAGTGTTGTGGTGGCCGGAATCCAACAACTTCACACCACTGTCACTACCAATTGGAAAACAAATTCCATAACTAACTAGTTAGAAATCCCTACAATAGCATACCAAAAAAATCTACATCACTGCTGAAATTAACAATACCATTACCTGACCTTCTTCTCTAGCGATGGTAGCAACCAGCAATGGCTGGAAAAATCATGTATCAGCCCACTGCCGGAAACCCTAGGTCAGGCGCTGCTCCGTTCAGCCTCAGGTGGTGGCGGCGCCTGGTGCGACTCGGGAAGGAGGAGAAGGAGAGACCGACCGGTAGAGGGGAGAAGAGATCGAGCGGCAGCAGTGGCGTCGCTGTGGTGGCGGGAGAGGATGCTAGGCTCGGCGGTGGGCCGGTGCTAGGGCAGAGAGGAGCTCGCTGGCAGCACAGTGGAGATCGGAGAGGGCGTCGGCGTCGGTGGCACCTAGGGCACGCAAGTTCGACGGCTGGTGAGAGAAACTCGGCTGCCGGCGATGGAAGGAATTCGGCTAGGGCAGAAGGGAGAAAGGCACGGCTCCGTGCGTCGCCGACGGCGAGGGCACGAAGGAGGTCAGTCGGCTGCGGAGAGGGAGAAAGGAAGTGCCGACTTCCCTTGGTCCGGGGCTTATTCATGCCTGGGAGAGGAGGAGGGAACCGCTGAGTGGCCGGCGGTTATGGCTTCGGCGTCGCAGGGGAAATCGGAAGGGAAGGAAATGGTTCGGCGTGAGGAAAGAAAAGAAAACAAAATAAAGAAAATAAAAGAAAAAGGAAATGTAATTATAAACATTTTCTCGCTTAAATGGGGTAGCCTAAACAGGCTTTCCCGGTCCCCGTTTTTATCCCCGTTAACTCGTCCGTACGAGCTCCGAAAAATTCCCGAAAATTTTGGAAAATTCCCTCCTTAATATTCGCCTATTTTCCGGTATTTTACACAAACAAAATAGTTACTAACAACAAAATTAATCAATAAAAAATAGTTATTTTTTCATGTATCACATACGATCTTTTTTGCTGTAATTTTGAGATCATCGCCTTCAAATTCACCCTGTTGGTTGCTACTCGGAAAGCCTATAGGTTCCACTGTACAAAAATTTTGTACAAAGGTCTGAACCTTTTCCTAGCTACCATGTGTTCTTTTAAATTAAATTTTGGATCTCCTGCGGAACTTAACACGTTTGATCCAAAACTTAATCTATTTGTTCTTTTAGGTTTTGACTTGGATCTCCTGCGGAACTTAACACGTTCGACCCAAGTCTCCTTAAGTTATTAATTCCATTAAATATTAATTTCCATAAAAGGTTCCCAGTACTGACGTGGCGAGGCACATGGCCTTCTTGGATATGGGAGCAACCACCACCGACTAGACAAAACCTTTAATAGAAAGCTAATATTTAATTTCCTAAAATAACTTTAGGTTAACCAAAGAGAACAATCAAATCACAAGGAAAAGAAAGAAACAAAAGAACACAACTTCGAAAAAACATATTCGAAATACTAGAACGTAAGCCTCTTGTATTTGGTATTATTTCCATAAATAACTAGCATGATGCGGAAATAGAAATTACTAGTTATACCTTGTAGAAAAACCTCTTGATCTTCTACCGTATTCCTCTTCTAACCTCGGACGTTGTGTGGGCAACGATCTTCCAAGATGAGAAACCACCAACCACCTTCTTCTCCTCCAAGCAAGGTTCGGCCACAAAAGAAAAGCTTCACCAAGGAGAAAAACCAAAATACTAACCAAGCTCCAAGAGATGCTAGCTTTCTCTCCTTCTTCTTCTTCTTCTCCGAGTAGTATCCGGCCACCACAAGAGCTCCAATAGAAGGGTAGGGTTTGGCCACCACAAGAGGAAGAGATGGAGAGGTTGGCCGGCCACACCAAGGAACAAAAGAGGGAGAGGAATAATAGATGTTGTTGTCTTGTGAAGGCACCCTCACCCCTTCTTTTATATTCCTTGGCCCAGGTAAATTAGGAAATTTAATTACAATAAATTTTCCTTAATTTCCTTGACATGATTTAATTGAGAGAAATAAAATAAAATTTCTCCAATTAATTTCAAGTGGCCGGCCACATTATTGGAAAACAAAAGAGGACAAGTTTTAATCAACAATTAAAACTTCCTAATTTGTTTCCGGAAATTTAAAAAAAAAAATTTCTCTTTAAAATCTCTTCATGGTTGATAAAAGGGAATTTCTATAATTTTAATTTTATCAACATGTGAATAATTTTTAAAGAAAAAATAAAACATCTCTCCAATCTACAAATAAGGAAAGAGATCTAATCTCTTTCTTTAATCTTTTGTAGATCTTTTACAAGAGAGATATTTTAATTTTAATTCTCTTTAAAATATATCTTCCACATAATAATAAAAATTAAAATTAAATTTCTTTTTAATTTTATTTGGCCGGCCCTA
The DNA here is from genome assembly GCF_018446385.1 of Zingiber officinale. Classification (NCBI taxonomy): domain Eukaryota; kingdom Viridiplantae; phylum Streptophyta; class Magnoliopsida; order Zingiberales; family Zingiberaceae; genus Zingiber; species Zingiber officinale. The sequence goes on along the minus strand of NC_056005.1, from coordinate 37,534,506 downwards.
CTAGCTTGGGTTCAAGCTAGGGCCGGCCACCCAATTTTATACCTAGGCCGGCCCTAGCTTGGTTCCCAAGCTAGCTTGGCCGACCCCTATTGGGTGGGTATAGAAGGTGGGTATAGGTGGGTATAGAACTCTATAAATAAGAGGCTACGATAGGGACCGAGAGGAGGAATTGGTTTTGGTCTCCCGATAAAATTAAGCATCCCGTGTTCGCCCCGAACACACAACTTAATTTTATCAATGATAATTCATTCCACTAGAGAACTATCATTGAACTACCGCACCAATCCCAAATTACATTTTTGGGCTCCTTCTTATTATGAGTGTGTTAGTCTCCCTGTGTTTAAGATATCGAATGTCCACTAATTAAGTGAGTTACTGACAACTCATTTAATTAATGTCTAAGTCCAAGAGTAGTACCACTCAACTTTATCGTCATGTCGGACTAAGTCCACCTGCAGGGTTTAACATGACAATCCTTATGAGCTCCTCTTGGGGACATTATCAACCTAGTATCTCTAGGACACAGTTTCCTTCTATAATCAACAACACACACTATAAGTGATAGCATTTCCCAACTTATCGGGTTTATTGATTCATCGAACTAAATCTCACCCATTGATAAATTAAAGAAATAAATATCAAATATATGTGCTTATTATTATATTAGGATTAAGAGCACACACTTCCATAATAACTGAGGTCTTTGTTCCTTTATAAAGTCAGTATAAAAGGAACGACCTCAAATGGTCCTACTCAATACACTCTGAGTGTACTAGTGTAATTATATAGTCAAGATAAACTAATACCTAATTACACTACGACCTTCTAATGGTTTGTTCCTTTCCATTCTGGTCGTGAGCTACTGTTTATAATTTATAAGGTACTGATAACATCATCTTCTGCATGTGACACCACATACTATGTTATCTATAATATAAATTATATTAACAACTACAAACAAATGTAGATAATTTGACCAAATGTGATTCTTTATTCAAAATAAATGTTTACAAAAGCTTAGGCTTTCAGTATACACTCCAACAATCTCCCACTTATACTAATGACTAAGCTGCCATATCTTCTACCATACATCTGATTCCCATTCCTTCCACATGCCGATCGAAAGCTTTCGCCGGAAGGGCCTTAGTGAAAGGATCTGCCAGGTTATCCGCTGATGCAATCTTGGCGATGACAACTTCTCCTCGCTTCACAATATCTCGTATCAGGTGGTACTTGCGCTCTATGTGTTTACTTGCCTTATGAGCTCGTGGTTCCTTCGAGTTTACAATTGCACCACTATTATCACAATAAATTGTGATGATTTAGGGCAAACCAGGAATCACATCTAAGTCCATTAGAAAGTTCCTGAGCCATACTGCTTCTTTAGCTGCCTCAGAGGCTGCTACATATTCAGCTTCCATGGTTGAGTCCGAAACGCATTTCTGCTTAACACTCCTCCATGAAATGGCTCCACCTCCTAAAGTAAACACATAGCCTGATGTAGACTTACTGTTATCCCTATCTGATTGGAAATCTGAATCCGTGTAACCCACAGGGAGCAAATCATCTGCTTGGTAAACTAGCATATAATCCCTAGTCCTTCTCAGGTACTTTAATATATGCTTTACCGCAGTCCAATGTCCTTGTCCAGGGTTACTCTGATATCTGCTGACCATGCCTACGGCAAAACAGATATCAGGTCTCGTACATAGCATTGCATACATTAGGCTTCCTACAGCCGAAGCATAAGGAACTGCTTTCATGTCCTCTATCTCTTTTGATGTCTTTGGAGACATCTCTTTAGATAAAGCTACTCCATGTCTAAAAGGTAAGAAACCTTTCTTGGAATCCTGCATGCTAAAACGAGCAAGGATTGTATCTATATATGAAGCTTGGGATAGACACAACATTCTTTTCTTACGATCCCTTATAACTTTGATCCCAAGAATGTGTGCACATTCTTCTAAGTCCTTCATATCAAATTGTTTGGACAACCATACCCTTACGTCTGATAATACTTTGACATTGTTGCCAATTAACAAAATATCATCTACGATAGTACAAGAAATACCACCACGCTTACATTTCTTATATACACAAGACTCATCCGGAATAAATCCATATGACTGGATTACTTCATTAAACCGGATGTTCCAAGACCTTGAAGCTTGCTTTAGTCCATAAATGGACCGATTGAGCTTGCACACTAGATGCTCTTTGCCTTTTTCAATGAACCCTTCTGGTTGCTTCATATGGATGTTCTCTTCAAGACTTCCATTAAGGAAAGCTGTCTTGACATCCATTTGCCAAATCTCATAATCCATATGAGCAGCAATAGATAAGAGTATCCGGATAGACTTAAAAAGGTCTCCTCATAATCGATTCCCTCTTTCTGAGTGTACCCTTTCGCAACAAGCCTAGCTTTGAAGGTTTCTACCTTCCCGTCTGTCCCTCTTTTCCTTTTGTAGATCCACTTGCATCCAACGGCTTTTACACCATCAGGTGGTTCTACAAGCTCCCAGACTTTATTAGAGTACATAGACTCTATTTCAGAATTCATTGCCTTTTGCCAAGATGCTGCATCTATATCTTGGAGTGCTTCGTCGTATGTTCGTGGATCAGGTTCATGTTTACCCGGGACCAAGTCCAAGACTCTCCCAAAACATGAATCTTTCAGCGCCTTACAACCCTCCCACTACGACGAGGCATCCGTGGTTGTGTATCATGTGTGACACGTGTTGCGGTCTCTGTGGTACTTCATCTTGTATCGTTGGTAGTTGAAGTAGACATGTCCTCTCTAAGTTCTTCTAAAACAACTTTACTATCGGGCTTGTGATCCATTATATAGTCTTCTTCTAAAAGCGGGCATTGGTGCTAACAATGACCTTCTCGGTCTTAGGACTATAAAATAAACCACCTTCGTTCCTTTGGGATATCCTACAAACACGCGAACTTCTGTACGAGATTCTAACTTATCAGCATCTGGTTTCAGCACATGTGCTGGACTACCCCAAATCCGAATATGTCTTAGACTGGGTTTTCGCCCATTCCACAATTCTATGGGAGTAGAAGAAACTGATTTAGAAGGTACTAAGTTCGGAACGATACACTGCTGTTTCCAGAGCATATGAATTTGGTAATTCTGAATAACTCATCATTGATCTAACCATCTCCATAAGAGTCCTATTCCTTCGTTCTGCTACACCATTCTGTTGGGGTGTTCCAGGTGCAGACAATTGGGATTGAATCCCAGCTTCTGATAAGTAATTCCTAAACTCTCCTAAGAGGTATTCGCCACCACGATCAGATCGTAGTGTCTTGATACTTTTACCTAATCGTTTCTCCACATCAGCCTTGTATTCTTTGAACTTATCAAAGCACTCGGACTTGCGGCGCATTAGGTAAATATATCCGTATCTTGAATAATCGTCTATGAAAGAGACAAAATATTCAAAACCTCCTCTTGCCTGGACAGACATAGGACCACACAAATCAGAGTGAACCAATTCTAACACTTCTTTGGCTCTATACCCCTTGGCCTTAAAAGGCCTCTTGGTCATTTTACCTTCTAAGCAAGATTCACAAGTTGGAAAATTTTCCAACTCTAATGAACTCAAAAGTCCATCGGCTATAAGCCTCTGAATCCTACTTAAGTTAATATGACCAAGCCTTAGATGCCAAAGATATGCTTGGTTCATTTCCGAAGGTTCTTTTCTCTTATTAGAATTAGAAGATGAGTTATAAATTTCCATGTTTTGCTTTGTGGAAGAAATTGGATTTAAAATATACAAATTGCCAACTAATGCATCAGAACAGATAATCACTTTATTTCTTTTAATAACTACATCGTTATTGAAAGAAACTGAATATCCATCTAAAAACAGTTTAGAAACTGAAATTAAATTCTTTCTAAAACTGGGTACATAAAGACAATTTCTTAAAACCAAATTTCTATTTCTACTAAAAGACAAGTAGACGTCTCCCACTGCAACAGCTGCCACCTTAGTAGCATTGCCCATGTAGACGGTAATCTCCCCTTCAGATAGTCGTCGGGTTTCCTGGAACCCCTGCAAGGAATTGCAGACATGATCAGTGGCTCCCGTATCTACACACCAGGTGCTGGTAGATAACACCGCTAAACATGTTTCAACAACTAGAGCATGAGATATACCTTTGTTTTGGTTCCTACGAGGACAATCCGCCTTCCAATGTCCTGCCTGCTTGCAGATGAAGCACTTGCCCTTCGGCTTCTTCACTCCAGCTTTAAATCCCGTACTCTGAGATTTATTCACTTTCTTTGCTGAACCAGTTTGTTTCTTCTTCTTCTTTCCTCTCGGTTTAGAAGTAGAACCATTTTCAGCATAGTGAATTTGAGCATTGTGACGAAATAATCCTTCTGCTGCTTGAAGTTCTGTCAGTAGTTCCGCTAATGAATAAATCCTCTTATTCATATTATAGTTCAGGCGGAACTGCTCAAAACTTCTAGGTAGCGTTTGGAGGATCATATCGATCTGGGTTTCCCCATCAATTTCTCCTCCAAGGATCTGTATTTCGTTCAGATAAGCCATCATCTTTAGGATATGATCCCTCACAGGAGTACCCTCTTGCATGGTGGCTGTCATTATCTTTCTCATGGCTTCTTGCCTAGAAGCCCTATCCTGATGACCAAAGAGTTCCATGAGATTGTTCATAATATCATAGTCGTTGGTAAATCTTGATGCTGATGTTGCAATACATTTGACATTGAAGCCAAATTGTAACACCGCGCCATCTCATCTGCCTTTACCCATTTCCTATGATATTCAATCTCCTCTTGGGTAGATTCACCAGTGGGTGCATCAGGACAAGGCTCAGTTAGTACAAACTTATAACTTTCAGCAGTAAGAACAATATCCAGGTTCCTTTTCCAATCTATGTAGTTAGGACCAGTAAGTCTATTTTGTTGTAGTATGATGGACAGTGGGTTGAAAGTCATCCTAAGAATCACAAATAACTTTTTGGTCAGAACTCTAAATTTAGAATAATATTGATTCCTCAAATAATACTATTTTAAATTAACCAACACCTCAAAACACCGTGAATTTTGTATGCCACGATAGTGTGGATGTATACAAATTCAACATTTGTAAAAGGAGGGTTTTAACCCATTAATTTTATTATCTTGTCAACCTAACTTTTTGACAAATAAAATTAATAGTTGGTATTATTTGGTCACACAAATAATAATAGTGACTCCGTTGGGGAGGATACTATTAGATGTGTCTAAGTGTATACCATTACTTGACACTAAGTCCATTAATAAGATTATGCCCCTTCCGTTGGGGAAGATCACACGCTCTTAATTAATTTCCTATAGTCATCCAAAAATGGAAGTCTGTTCTAGTGATCCACAAACAAGCTCATCCGTTATGGAGGAAGGCACTCAGAGCCAACGCGCAAGCTTGTTTGCATCACTTTCAAACCAATAATGGAGACCATAGGATTTATTTAAAAATCCCTCTCCCACTTAGTTATTTATAAATGAGGAATTTTAACTATGCTAGCCTACTAAACTTGTAAACTAACATGCACACACAGCATAATATAAAAGCAATAAATAGAAAATCTAATTTTCAACTATTATGGCTTTTATCTTTAATTGTCCTCCGTGTGTTGTCATCCGAAGCTGCTGCCATATTTGGCCATCGCCACCGGGTCTAACTGTCGCATCCATCTTGCTCTGAGTTCCGCTGCGCCTCTGGTCCTTAGAAGGTTCCACGCTTTGCAAGATTCGATCCGCGACATAAATAGAATTTTACATTTTGATCCTATATTCCATGAGGGAATGCACATGAGATCTAGATTGAACAATAAGTAAAAATAAACCCTAGGTCTAATATAGCTCCTGCTGTATTATTTAAATACAATCATGCACATACACAATAAAATGCCCTTGACATGTCCAAGGGTCCAATCACACACAATATTAATAAGCCATAATAGTTGGAGCCTACAACCACAGAGTTGTCACATCCTACTATTATCCTGCCTAAATTATGTATGACATGTGCATAATTAAACTAAATACCAAATACATAGAGGCAAACCCTATCTCTGATACCAATTGTTGGTTGCTACTCGGAAAACCTAATGGTTCCCCTATACAAAAATTTTGTACAAGGTCTGAACCTTTCCTAGCTACCATGTGTTCTTTTAAATTAAACTTGAATTACAAGCGGAACTTAACACTATTGATTCTAAGTTTAATCTATTTGTTCTTATAGGTTTTGACTTGGATCTCCTGCGGAACTTAACACGCTCGACCCAAGTCTCCTTAAGTTATTAATTCCATTAAATATTAATTTCCATAAAAGGTTCCCAGGACTGACGTGGCGAGGCACATGGCCTTCTTGGATATGGGAGCAACCACCACCGACTAGACAAAACCTTTAATAGAAAGCTAATATTTAATTTCCTAAAATAACTTTAGGTTAACCAAAGAGAACAATCAAATCACAAGGAAAAGAAAGAAACAAAGAACACAACTTCGAAAAAACATATTCGAAATACTAGAACGTAAGCCTCTTGTATTTGGTATTATTTCCATAAATAACTAGCATGATGCGGAAATAGAAATTACTAGTTATACCTTGTAGAAAAAACCTCTTGATCTTCTACCGTATTTCTCTTCTAACCTCGGACGTTGTGTGGGCAACGATCTTCCAAGATGAGAAACCACCAACCACCTTCTTCTCCTCCAAGCAAGGTTCGGCCACAAAAGAAAAGCTTTACCAAGGAGAAAAACCAAAATACTAACCAAGCTCCAAGAGATGCTAGCTTTCTCTCCTTCTTCTTCTTCTTCTCCGAGTAGTATCCGGCCACCACAAGAACTCCAAGGGAGAGGGAGAGGTTCGGCCACCACAAGAGGAAGAGAAGGAGATGATGGCCGGCCACACCAAGGAACAAAAAAAAAGGAGAGGAATAATAGATGTTGTTGTCTTGTGAAGGCACCCTCACCCCTTCTTTTATATTCCTTGGCCTAGGTAAATTAGGAAATTTAATTACAATAAATTTTCCTTAATTTCCTTGACATGATTTAATTGAGAGAAATAAAATAAAATTTCCCCAATTAATTTGTGATGGCCGGCCACATCATTGGAATACAAAAGAGGACAAGTTTTAATCAACAATTAAAACTTCCTAATTTGTTTCCGGAAATTTTAAAAAATAAAATTTCTCTTTAAAATCTCTTCATGGTTAATAAAAGGAAATATCTATAATTTTAATTTTATTAACATGTGAATAATTTTAAAGATAAAATAAAACATCTCTTCCAATCTACAAATAAGGAAAGAGATCTAATCTCTTTCTTTAATCTTTTGTAGATCTTTTACAAGAGAGATATTTTAATTTTAATTCTCTTTAAAATATATCTTCCACATAATAATAAAAATTAAAATTAAATTTCTTTTTAATTTTATTTGGCCGGCCCTACTAGCTTGGGTTCAAGCTAGGGCCGGCCACCCAATTTTATACCTAGGCCGGCCTATTGATTCCCAAGCTAGCTTGGCCGGCCCCTTGGGTGGGTATAGAAGGTGGGTATAGGTGGGTATAGTACTCTATAAATAAGAGGCTACGATAGGGACCGAGAGGAGGAATTGGTTTTGGTCTCCGATAAAATTACATCCCGTGTTCGCCCAACACACAACTTAATTTTATCAACGATAATTCATTCCACTAGAGAACTATCATTGAACTACCGCACCAATCCCAAATTTTTGGGCTCCTTCTTATTATGAGTGTGTTCGTCTCCCTGTGTTTAAGCTATCGAATGTCCACTAATTAAGTTAGTTACTGCCAACGCATCTAATTAATGTCTAAGTCCACGGGTAGTACCACTCAAGTTTATCCTCATGTCGGCCTAAGACCACCGCAGGGTTTAACATGACAATCCTTATGAGCTCCTCTTGGGGACATTATCAACCTAGTATCTCTAGGACACGGTTTCCTTCTATAATCAACAACACACACTATAAGTGATAGCATTTCCCAACTTATCGGGTTTATTGATTCATCGAACTAAATCTCACCCATTGATAAATTAAAGAAATAAATATCAAATATATGTGCTTGTTATTATATTAGGATTAAGAGCACACACTTCCATAATAACTGAGGTCTTTGTTCCTTTATAAAGTCAGTATAAAAGGAACGACCTCGAATGGTCCTACTCAATACACTCTGAGTGTACTAGTGTAATTATATAGTCAAGATAAACTAATACCTAATTACACTACGACCTTCTAATGGTTTGTTCCTTTCCATTCTGGTCGTGAGCTACTGTTTATAATTTATAAGGTACTGATAACATCATCTTCTGTATGTGACACCACATACTATGTTATCTACAATATAAATTAAATGAACAACTACAAACAAATGTAGATAATTAGACCAAATGTGATTCTTTATTCATAATGAATGTTTACAAAGCTTAGGCTTTCAGTATACACTCCAACACACCCTCCTTATTGGCTCGTCATCTATTCCAAACAATAGCTCGATTTATATCATCATCATTACATAAATCAGATGCCTACAAAAAAAAATGAATCATGCCCTGTTCCTACAAAATCAGATTCAAAAATAAACCACCAGCTTCAACATACTCACAATTTCGTCAGCAAAACGTGCATATCCTTTACGGGACAGCCGATGAGGGTATACGTTCTGCCTTCTTCTATTCTTTTGTTCATCACTTACTCTCTACTTAAAAATTAAAATCAATTAAGTTCACTATCAACATTCAAAATATATATATATGAACTTTAATGAAAATTGTCTGTGGTGTAGAGAAAAAATAGCAATCTATGGAAGGTTCAAGGAAACAAACAGTTAGAGAACCCTTAGCCTTAGAATTACACAAGGAAACAATTAATGTTATCTGTTAGAAGTATTGTTATAACAATTATCTCTTCTATTAAGAAACAAAGCAAATAAAAGAGAGATAATGTTATCTAAGCCATTATCAAAAACATATTGCTTGTTTCTTCGACTTTATGTTATCACAAAAGTAAAGATTTCAGAAAGGAGTAAAAGTATGAACCCTAGCATCGAGTAGATTTGCGTAAGATAAAAACCCCCTAGTATGGGTGTAACGACCCAACTCCTAAGTACTAAGCTGTGAGCCGGAACGCTACATTAACTACTGAAGCTACTGTGCTGTACTGTGCGGAAACTGGGTAAAACAAAATTTCACTAACTGACTCTATTAAACTGACAACTGGTACACCCATGCTGTTATAAGGAAGGGTTCAAGACCCTTTCCGGTTGAGGTATATGTGCTGAGGAGGATACTTGACCTCCCATCTGAGCTAGAACTCAAAACTAACTTCCCAGCTAGCTGCTGTTCGATCCACGGATCGATCAAACTTGCCGCAATTCCGTGCCCTGCTGGATCGGTCTGCGGACCGATCCAGCAGAGGCTGGATCGGTCGGCAAGACCGATCCAGGTGTGTCTTGATGGGTCTGCAGACCGATCCAGGTGTGGCTGGATCGGTCTGCAGACCGATCGAGGGAGATACAGTAGGCTACTGTATCCATCTGGATCGGTCGGCTGACCGATCCAGGAAAAGGAATGGCACTGGATCGGTCTGCTGACCGATCCAGGTTCTGATAGTCTGAAACGAAATCAGAATTTCTGATTTCCAGCACTGATTCGTGCCAAAAATCACATACACAAGCTCTAGATACATGAAAAACACTCTAGCATGTAAATACTAACGTTCTAAACATGATAAACTAAACAAGACATAGTTTACTAAGCTATAATACCTAGTAACAAGACTAAGTCATAAAACTAGACATGTTAAGTACTAAAACTGAAATAAAAGCGTATAGATCCCAAGGATCTTTATTCCAGACCCCTTGCACACACACATCATCGTAGCATCGCCCTCCAGCCTCCGCTAGTCCACTTTTCTTTTACCGGTATCTGCAGTATAAGAAAAGTAGCATCTGTAAGCTAAGAAGCTTAGTAAGAAACCATCTACCTCACAAAAACATGCAACGATGCGATTATGTTTTTAAAACATGCGGTTTGAAAACTGAACTGAGCATGGCAACATGGCATGGCATACAAACGTGTACTGAACTGATCATGGCATACAAACAAGCTGAGCATAGCATACTGTATCTGAAACTAAGCATACATATACATCTAACTGGTCATGAACTCAAATCATGAAACTTAACTGAGGTAATTAACTGTAACTGAAACTAAGTTAGTGTTTCCATCACCGATTACATATTTGGAAAACTATATATAATAATAGATGAAAATACTAAACATACTGCTGGGGCCCTAGCAACTGTACCTACTGTGCGCGCATTCCTACGAGCCCCGGGATTACAAGTTCCGAATCCAGCAGGGTTACTAGGTTATCTGAACCTAGGGACGACTGTGGGAGTCCAACCCATGGATATCTGATCCAAGTACAGTGCCAACTGAATAAAAGTAAAATACTGAATACTGTTTTATTTTACTTTGCTGTTCTAGGTTATCTGAACCTAGAGCTAGGTTATCTGAACCTAGAGGCTACTGTGGGAGCCCACCCAATGGATATCTGATCCATTTAGCTGTAATAACTGATAATAAGCTGAATAAAATATTTCTAATACATTTTTCATGCTGTTAGGACGCCTACTGGTGCATCCTTCTGAACTGGGCATTCTACCGGATGCTTGGTGTGCACTAAAAGCACACCCTAAGACTGAAAACTGTAGAACTACTGAACTAATGCCAAAACTAACAAGCGAGAGCAATTATATTGCAGGTGAGGGGTTTCTTACCTTGTGTGCTAGATTTCTTACAAATCTAATCGCTAGAAATTCCGGTGGAGGTGCCTTCTCGAGATTCGCTCGCGTCCTCTCGCGAAGGAGTGCGCCCTTGTGTCGAAATCGTCGCCGGAAAGTGTCCTTGGGGCCCTAGAGAAAGAACCCTAGGTCTTCCTTGGTGTGGCGCCGAAAGAAGGAGGAAGAAAAGGGAGAGGTGGCGTGAGAGGGTTTCGGTGGGGAAGGATGTGCCGAACCAAAATAAAATAAACCAAACCCTCTTTAAGTTTCCTATTTATATTAAGTGGATTATTGAACCAAACTCTAATATAAATATAATTGGTTCCTCTTTCTTTCAGCATGGCCCTGCTGGGTTCACCGGTTACTAAGGCTAACTAAAGGTTTAGCGGACCCGAGAGGTCCCGGGTTCGATTCCCGCTTAAGCCTTTTTATTCTTCTAATTATTTTTGCTACTTCCGCTACTCGGAAAATTCCGGAAAAATATCTAAAAATTCCAGAAACATCATAGAATAATTCTAATGCAAGTTTGAGAATTTTCGGGCGTTACAATGAGTTTTTTCACAAGGTGGAGAACTGGAAATTTTAAAACTGACAGCGAATAAATGAATCACACTATGTTAAATAAAGATCCTATTGTAGAACATCAGTTAAGGACCATTAGGACAACTATGGTCGGGAGACATGCGAGTCGGGAGACATGCGAGTTATTACAAAGGAACTCCAATCCTCTTGTGAAATACCATAGCCAATCGGGGGATCTTTTAACTCATCAGGTTTATCTAGCTTGCTGAAAACAAACTTTTGAGTGAGAAAAGCTTTATATTGACGCCATTTATTATTTGCTAAATTTAAACATCCTTTCCTCCAAGTTGGGTCAATATTGTACGCCAACTGTAAAAACACATAAAAAATTTAACAAGAACGTTAAATATAGCATAACCACAGCCTACCGCTCATTTAAGTTCTCAAAGCATTCTAACTTACATTCACCGATTCCCATATTAACTCTTTAACATCATTTGGCACCTGCTTCCATGATTTGTAAGTTACTGAGATCTTTTCTCGAACGAGAACGCCAATGTAGCTTTGCATTTCACCCGCAAATTCTCCAACTGGCTGTCCAATTTTATTGAAGCTAACATCCTTTTTAATTCCTTGGACCCTTAGCCTAACAAGCCTATCCAAACGTGTACGCCCCCTCGATGTTCTAGTTGACTCCGTTTCTATAGATTTCATTGAAGTTTGACCCTCGCAACTATTGTTAGTGGTAGAATATGAAGAACTTTCTTTAGCCTTCTGAATCCTCAGTAATCTCTTTGCATTAGCTGCCATATTGTCCACATCCAAATTCTGATGAGAACCCTATTTCCTGCAAAAGGAAGCAACCTGTTAGGCATTTAAATTATAGAGAAAATAAAGCGAGAATGAAGACAAATGATAGTTATATTACAATAAGAATAAATATGTTAACAAAATATATCAACAAATAAAATTTACACACAGGTTAAACAATAGATTACACTTAATTATTGTCAATCCATGTCCCATCACAGTCTTCACGAACGCATGATGGTTCATTTTCATCTATGGCGTCAACGTCCATTGATTCCATTGATATAAACCCTCCTGTGAAACTTGGATAGTGGATTGTAGCATTTTCCAACTCATCACCATTTATGTATACCATGTGATCCCTAGTAGGAGTGACAAGTACAACATGCCATGCAGGATCTTGAGGATCTTTAATGTAGAATATCTGCTTTGCTTGACTCCCTAAGATAAAAGAGTCAGATTTAAATCCAATTCTGTTGAGGTTTACCAACGTGAAACCAAGGTCATCAACTTTAATACCAGTATTATTCTCAACCCAATTACATTTAAACATCGGAACTTGAAAATTGTGATAATCGAGTTCCCAAATTTCTTGAATAACTCCATAGAAAGTCATGTCTGACACAATTGGATTTTTATCCTTCGCACTAGCAACTTGCATTGTCTGTGCAACTAAGCTTACTCCGGAGTTTTGAACAGCTCGTGTATCATCGCGCTCTTTTGTATGATACGTAACTCCATCAATCAAATAACTAGAGTACTTCAACACTTGATTGCTAGGTCCGCGCGCTATCCACTTCAATCTTTCTGATATTTGAGAGCTGGAATTGCCAACTGCTCTCACACGATCACGTAACCAGCCAATAAACGTCCGGTTATGCTCATCTTGTAGCCACTTTTTGGATTTGGCTTTATGAGGAAAGCTTGAGTTCAAAAATTTCATGTGCTCCCTAATGAACAGATTAGGGATAAGTTAACTAATGGAATACTAATAAGTTAATTAGTAGAACGTAAGAACAGTGCAATAAATATAAATAAGTAAGAGAATTACTCGATATAAGGATCAACGTCAACATCATTTTCCAAGACATAACGATGTGCTTGATGCAACTCATCATGACAAGTTGAGTGTAATATTGAGCTAGATAGAGGCCTAGTAAGTTGTACTTACTGATACCTTGATGGGATCCCAATTGTATGCACACTAGACATGTAATCCGAGCAAAATTCCACAGCCTCTTCAGCAATATAACATTCGGCTATACACCCTTCAGGACGATTGTGATTTGGCACATACCCTTTCAAGATATTCATGAATCTTTCAAATGGGTACATTTGCCTATACCAAACCGGTCCACACAATTTGACCTCCCGTACATGATGAACGGTTAAATGAATCATTATATCAAAAAAAGATGGGGGAAAATATTTTTCAAGCAAACACAACACTGTCACAATCTCTCTTTGCAAATCATTCAACTTCGAGACATCTATCACTTTATTACATAGCACGTTGAAGAAGCCACAAAATCGAGTGATAGTATCTCTAACATGTTTAGGCAAGACATCATGGATGGCGACTGAAAGTAATTGTTGCATCAAAGTGTGATAGTCATGTGACTTAAGGCCAATAAGTTTCAAGTCTTTCATCGACACCAGATTTTTAACATTGGATGAATATCCTGTGGGGACCTTTATTCCAAACAAAGATTTGCAAAGTTTTCTTTTCTCATCCTTACTTAGTGTATAACAAGCCGCTGGCAAAAATGTTCTCTTCTCCCCCATCTTTGGTGCCAAATCAATCCTCAAATTCATCTCCACAAGTTCTAGTCTTGCAGCTACTCCATCCTTTGATTTTCCAGGAATGTCAAGCAAAGTACCGATTAGACTTTCACATACATTTTTTTCAACATGCATTACATCAAGAACATGTTGAACATGTAGATGTTTCCAATAATCAAGTTCAAAGAATATAGATTTCTTTTTCCAGCATGATACAGTTTCACCTTGCTTTAACTGAAACTTCCCATTTTCTTTTCCCGAACGATAATTAATTCTTTCAACTTGATCCAAAATTTCATGCCCAGTTAATGGTTTCAGTGCGGGGTTAAGCTTTGGGTTCCCATTAAATGCTTTTTTTTGCCTTCGATAAGGATGATTTGTAGGAAGAAATCTTCTATGGCCTGTATAACTCATTTTTCTACTATGCTTCAACCTTGTCAAATATGTTTCTTCACCACAAATAGGACATGCACAATATCCTTTCACAACACAACCTGACATGTTCCCATATGCAGGAAAATCATTGATTGTCCATAGTAAGACAACCCTAAGTAAGAAATTCTCTTCTCGACATCCATCATATGCATCAACACCTATATCCCATAATCTTTTTAAGTCATCGATCAAAGGTGCTAAGTAAACGTCAATATCATTTCCCAGTTGTTTGGGACCTGAAATCAACAAAGTCAGCATCATAAATTTTCTCTTCATACACAACCATGGAGGAAGGTTGTAAGTGATCATCACAACTAGCCAACAACTATATGCAGAACTCATCAAACTATGGGGATTGATCCCGTCTGCTGATAAGGCCAATCTAAGATTTCTAGGTTCAGCAGCAAAATCTGGCCACTTGTGATCCACTACTTTCCAAGCGGGCGCATCAGTCGGATGACGCAAGTAACCGTCAAGTACTCTTTTATCAGCATGCCAAGCTAAATCCTTACACATCTCCTTGTTCCGAAATAATCTTTGAAATCTTGGAATAGGCGGGAAGTACCAAAGGACCTTTGCAGGAACTCCATTTATCGTACCTTTTTTACCCAACTTCCACCTAGACATCCCACATACAAGACAATTAGTCAAATTCTCATGCTCCTTCTGGTATAAGATACAATCATTTTGGCAAGCATGAATTTTCACATAATGCATCCCTAATGCACATAAGCTTTTCTTTGCATCATACAATGATGAAGGCAATTCATTATCATCAGGAAGCATTTCTCCAAACAAACTTAGTAAATCTGTGAAACTTTTGTCACTCCAACTATATTTTGCCTTCAAGTTATACAATTTCACAAGTGCAGATAACTTTGTAAATTTGGCACACCCCGGATATAAAGGTTTATCAGCATCTTCAAGTAGCTTATGAAATTGGTTTGGATTCTCTGCATAACTATCAAATGCAGCATGTACCATATCAATAGGTTCCTCGCCAAAAGATTTCTGTTCATCTTTCATTGAGTTATTGTATTCAGTCTTTTCACCATGCCAAATCCATTTATGGTATGTTAAATCTATACCATTACAACACAAATGTGCCCTTATAATGTCAACATTTCTCTTCTGCAGATTACCACATCTTGAACATGGGCAAGGTATTTCATTCGGATCAGTAGCATTTTGTAATGCAAATTGCAAGAAAGACTCTACCCCAACCTCATATTCATGTGATAACCTATTCTTTGACATCCAATCTTTGTCCATTTTTTATAACTATCAGCCCGAAATGCGTCAAAACCTACCTTCAAAAAACTATACATCATACAACAAGTTCAAAACACAATCTCAAGTACCAAATACTATAATAAAACATTCAAGGTAATAGAGTAATACACGACATAAACCAACCGGACAGAAATGTGTTGTGTGATTTTGTGAGAACTAATTAATAAATAAATGGTGATATTAACAAATCTTGGGTGTACATATATACAAGAGGATCAATTGGAAAGATTATTGGCTAACAAACCCTCACCCTAGTTGTTACAATGCCTCTCAACTTATTTGGTCATGTTATTATCTCAACTCTTGATCTAATCTAATGTTTGCGTTTATGTTAAAAAAATACATGTGTCTTGATCTAATCTAATTATTTTTTTAAAAATATTCCGAAGAAAATTAAATGAGCATAAATAATAAAGATGACATTAATTAATTATTAAAATAATGAGCAAAAAATAATGAACTTCAGATTATGAAATTCAATAAGAGAACAAGCTATAATTCAATGTGCAGTTGTAAAGGATGTAAAAAACATAAACTTGCAGTAGATAAGAAAAAAAAACCTAAAAATGAGCATGAACGTACAAAAGTGTCAACATATGTCTAAAGAGCCAAAGGAAACAAAATTAAAAGTGTATTGAGCAATTACCACAAGAAACCAACTCCGTTCACATGGAACAGAACAAAAAGCCAAGAATCTCATGGAAATGGGAAGAACAATCAAACGGGCAATGTGCGAAACAACTATAAACTTCAATCAGTAATCAAAACAAAAAGGAAGGACTTTCTTCAATTCCCTTCTACCAATTTTCTGTTCCCCCAAATTCCATCTCCGTCCATCAAGTGGCAAGCCGTGCAAGACCTAGAAAACCTATCTGAACACACTATTTCGACCAATAAAAGTGAATAACAAACAGAAATCGATGCTTAAAACCAACACCTTCAGAGATCAAACACCGCAAACTTTGACATATGAGCAGGCAAATGGCATGATGAAACAAATCAAAAAGCTAAAAATAAGAATAAAAGAGAATGTTGAGCTTGCAGATACAAGCATAATGGAATCAAAAGTAGGTTTTAATTTTGAGATAACATTTATGAACGAAGACAAGACCTAGGTTATGAATCTACCTTGACTATGGCTCTAGCACAAATCCAAAGAAGACAAGACCTAGGTTATGAATCGACGGACTAGGAGTGCAACCTTTGTCGAAGAAATACACCTCGTCCGATCAAAAGGTTCCACGAGTGAAAGAAGCAGCAATGGAAGGTCAAAGGGCCTCGTCGAACTCAGAAACCCGCTCACCAGGGAACGAGAGGAGCACACCGTCGTGGAGGAAGATCTAGGGGAGGCGTGAAGAGATTGTATGAGGAGAGGGAAAGAAAATTGCCTTAGGTTCGGGAGCGCGAAGGAAAAACACAGCGCCGAAAAGAAAACAGCGAGGGAAAGGAAAACAGCGAGGGGGGAAAATGACCAAATTAAATTACAACGATTTTTTCAAAACTGTTGTCGTAGCCGCTAAAAACGCAGATAAAGACAACAGTTTATAAAACCATTGTAAAAAGTGTTGTCATTTTAAAAAAATATTGCTCAATGACAACAGTTTTGTCAAAACCGTTGTCTTTTATATTTAATGGGGAGTTCAAAGACAACGGTTTTGGCAAAAACCGTTGTCTTTGAGCAAATACGCAACGCTTTCTCTTAAAACCGTTGTCGTAGGGGTGTTGTCATTTGTAGTTTTTGTTGTAGTGTGGGCTCCTTCTTATCATGAGTGTCTTAGTCTCCCTGTGTTTAAGATATTGAATGCCCACTAATTAAATAAGTTACTGACAACTCACTTTAATTAATATCTAGCTCCAAGAGTAGTACCACTCAACCTTATCGTCATGTCGGACTAAGTCCACCTGCAGGGTTTATGTGACAATCCTTATGAGCTCCTTAAGGGGACATCATCAACCTAGATTACTAGGACACAGTTTCATTCTATAATCAACAACACACCATATAAATAATATCATTTTCCAACTTATCATCCCTATTGATTTAACGAGCTAAATCGCACCCTTTGATAAATTAAAGAAATAAATATTAAGTATATGTGCTTGTTATTATATCATGATTAAGAGCACACACGTCTATAATAACAGAGGTATTGTTCTTTTATATAGTCAGTATAAAAAGAAACTACTTTAAATGGTCTTGCTCAATACACTCATAGTGTACTAGTGTAATTTATTAGTCAAGATAAACTAATACCTAATTACACTACAACCACTCCAATGGTTTGTCCCATTCCATCTTGGTCGTGAGCAACTGTTTATAATTTATAAGGAACTGATAACATGAACTTCTGTTTGTGACACCACACACCATGTTATCTACAATACAAATTAATTGAACAACTACACTTAGCATAAATGTAGACATTTGACCAATGTGATTCTTATTTCTAAATAAATGTTTATACAAAAAACTATGCTTTTAGTATACATTCCAACATGACCTACTTGACTCTTCTTCACATCAAACTAGTCAAACCTTGAATAATCTTCCTATAACAGATAATTACACCTACAATCTCCATATATTGTCAAATATCAAAACTCAAACATCAAGACTCAAGCTTGAGCCAACTCAAACTTAGTCAAACAAGTCAACCTTGACCTTGGAAAATTGCATCAACAATCTCTCCCTTTTTGATGTTTGACAATACATTTAAGTTAGGCTAATCCCATAGCCTCAACTTTTTCTTCTTGCCAAAGCATGAATGGGAGTTTCCTTCATTCCCTCCCTTTCCAAGGGGGTAGCCTCCCCCTTTGGGTAATGAAGGTTTCCTAACTTAAATCCTACACTCTCCTCCTTTGGCACATATCAAAAACTCTCTCCCTAAAGAGTTACCTACATGTTGTTCATAACCTCACTTGTTATTCATAACATCATAATTAAGGTCTCACACCCTTCATTGTGTCCTAATGCTCATCCTAAAGCATGCATAACAACGAAGGTTTAAAAATCTTCCATTTGGTTGTTAAAAAAAATCATGTCTTTAAGGAATAGCTCCCTCTCAAAATATGCTCCAAACTTCTATCATTGCACCAACAATGAATAGAGTTCCTAAACTTTTAGAAAATCCAAAATTTTGAAGTTTTGAGGTTCAATAATCAAATTGAATGCAAACCTCATCCTTAACTTCAACTTAGTCTTTCTTTAACCAATCCTTCTTTATTTCAACAATAAAACTACCCTTGAATGCTTATCTAAGCACTCCTAGGGTTGGGAATGGTTAACACAACTAAACAAGGCTTATTCAACTTAAATAAACTTATTTAAGCTGAAATCAGGGTCTTAAGCGCTTAAACAAAGCTCTTAATCGCTTAAGACCAGTTGAAATTTAATCAATTCCCGAGTGTTAATCGATTGTTGTAATCGATTAAGACCTTTAATCGATTGTTGTAATCGATTTCGTGAGATACTATGCAAACGGGAATTCACTTAATCAATTAGCCTAATTGATTAGAGTTGGTAATCGATTATTGTAATCAATTACGATTTCTGATTTATGAAATTCAATCTTGTCTGAATTTCAGAAATATCCCAAAAATTCTATAAAATTTTAAAAATTATGAAAATTCTTGTAGATATTATTTAAGGCATATAATATCATGGAAAAAATAGTTTTATAAGAAAATACATCTTATTTTTAAAAATTGACACAAAGTTAGAAACTCTTAAAAACTTCAATGTTTCTTCCAAGTTTGTGTTTAACTATATATTGGTGATTCTTATCAAAAGATAGCTTTCACCAAGGTTTTCCAAAGTATATTTAAATTTATTTTCAAAACTAAATTTTCAACCATGATCTTTCAACTAAATGCACATGACTTGTACATTTGCTTTCCTCATGATTGGATAAAACATAACTGTGTTTTGATGAAATTAAAACTTAAAAAGATGCACTAAATTAACATCTTGAGTTTTGTTCATCCTCCTAATATCTCACTTGTCTCTAATGTGCACTAAAACATATACAAGTTACCTTATGGTCTTTTTAAGATGTAGATTATAGTTTTATCCTAAACTAAGGGATCATGCATTCCTATCTGCATATTTTAAAATTGATCATCTACCTAGAATGTCACTTGTTGATATATGTCATTGTCCTTAATTACAAGAAATTTAAAATAATGTATGATGATTCATGACATATATCAAAATGAACATTTTTCAAAAGGAAAACTCTTTTAGCTACATGATGTATGTATGACATGGTATTTTTATATTTTTCATAATAAAAATGAATGTGAAATATGAAGTCATAGCATATGATGGACAACCAATCATGGCAATTTAGCATAAATAAATATACTTAGATTATATATCTAAGTACTTTTAATAATTTGCTAACTTAAAATTAATCTTAGATTGCACTCATCTTCCTAAGACAATGCAAAAATCCCAACTTGACATTTCTTTTACTTTTCCTATTTGTGCCCATTTTAATTAAATCTAATTTCTCAAGTTTTGGCACATTTTACTCTTCCAAGGAGTAAACATTTAATCCTTTTCATTTTAAAGAAGTACAACTATCTTGAAAATGGATCCAAGTATCAATTTTACCAAGGTTGGGTTAACTACCCTTCTAATTTGAGTTGACACTCTCTAGACCCATCTAGGGGGTAGAGAATACACTCCTTGGAACCCAAAATCGATTGGTGCTCCTTGGGTGTTCAAGGTACTCACTAGGGATAACTTCCTAATGACCTTCGTAGGCTTCTTAGAAGCCTTGATCATGCTAGACTCCTCTAGGTCAACTCTAAGGATATCTTCCTTTGTGACCTTCTTAGTGAATTTCATAGGCTTCTTAGAAACCTTAGTCACGTTGGTCTTCTTAAGGTTAACTCTAGGGATGACTTCCCTTGTAACCTTGGCTTGACCCCTAGACCTAGGATTGACTCCATAACTATATAGAACCATATGGTATGATGCCACATCCTTCTTGTCTTTAGGTTAATATCCCAAATCTCTATGGACATTGGATGACTCTTGTCTATCTATTCCTAAACCTAGGTTTTGTACTTTTGACCCTTTGACTTCAATCACCAATTTCTTAAGGGTCTTTTCTAATTTCTCTAGTCTTGATCTCAAAATTTGGTTTTGATTTCTTAAATCTTCAAATTTTGATTTTTTATTAAAATTTTGAGTTTTCTTATTCTTAGGCATGTGTCCAAATCCTTAGAGTTGTTGAGTAATTTATTATCTACCTTCCTAGCCTTATGTATGGTACTTTTGGCATGATAAGCTACATATTTTTCTTTAATCCTATCATGCTTCCTATTTTCATGATAAATTATATTAAAATGAAATAAATTATTTCTAGCATGTATTTTATCATGACTTAAGGGAGTAACATCTACAAAAGATACCTTGGGTTTGCTCTTAAGAGCCCCCCCTTGACTTGTGCTTCCTTCTTTAAGCTTGGCTGGTTTCTTTCCTTTTGGACATTGACTCCGATAATGTCCACTTTGATTGCAAGAGAAGCACACAATGTGCTCCTTTTCTTTGTGTATCGAGAGACCAACATTCTTTGGCTTCTCCTTGCCCTTTGGTGTCGGTTGACTCTTCTTCTTGATAAACTTTGGATACTTACTCTTGTAGTGTGTCCTCTTTCTCTACACTCAAAGCAAATGATATAACCTTTATTTTTACAAATTAAAATATCTATACCTTTTCTTGTAGGGGGTGGTACATGATCCTCCATTAGATTTTTCTTGATTTTTGGAGGTGGCACTATCTTCCTCTTTATTTGACCTGGACGAGGAAGCCTTTTCTTCCTTCGTGTCACCAAATGACACTTCCCCTCAATCCTAGAGTTGAAGGCCTCTTCATTTTCATCCTCATGTACATGGAACAAAGAGTATGCTCCCTCTTTTCCTTTAACATTGCACTCTCCTGAGGATGACTCTTCTTGAATTTCTTCTTTTGATGTTGAGCACATCTTAACTTCGGATTTCTCTTCTTGTTGATTCAATGAGTTGCCCTCTTTGAATTTTTCTTGACTTGGTGTAGCGGAGGGTTCTTCATGGATCTTTGCCAACTTGCTCCATAGCTCCTTGGCATCTTGATATTCCCCAATTTTATAGATAATAGTGCTAGGCAATAAGCTAACCAATACTTTGGTCACTTTATCATTTGCAGCACACCTTTTGACTTGTTCCTCGCTTCATTTGCTCCTTTTGATGATTTTTTCCTTTGCCATTCCTCAGAGCCTCAAATCCTTCCATTAGAACAAATCATTACTCTATCTCCATCATGATGGAGTTTTCAATTCTTGATTTCTAAGAATTGAAACTTATCATTGTAAATGGTGGTGGCCCTCATGTCGAATTCGAGTCCGTCTCGAAATTCCATCTTGAAGTTGAGCTTTTGAAATCTTTGACTTGTTGACTTTTGTGCTTCAACTTTTTCTTCCTCTAGCTCGTTGCCCTTTCTAATGATGAGTCCAGTGAAGAGCGGCCTCGCTTTGATAACACTTCATGGATCACTTCGGAGTTAGAGGGGGGGGGGTATAGCTTTCACACTTTGTCAATGATGATGTGCAGCGGATAAACTTGATGCAAAGCTCCCTAATGCTAACAAGATGGATTTATTTGGTAACCACCTCAAGAAGAGATGACTAATCCAAGAATTTGGCCCTCATGCACACTCTCCACTATGAAACACTCATTCTCAAAAATAATCTGAAGGTGGAGAAGCATCATAATAGCTCACATACAAAGAAAAACAAGAAGAGGAAAATACAAGCTAATACAAAATGAAATCTTACAAGATTACAATCATGAAACCCTAGCTTGCTTCTTTTTCTCGTTTGGGAATGCCTCTTTACCTTGAAAGCGCAGCAACACTTGTCTCTAAGAAGCTTCAAGAATCGACAGTGATGATCTTTGAGCTTGGCGAAGAGAGTGGGAGAGAAGATCAGTTGAACAGTACACGCGAAACCTTTTATCAGGTGCACAATAGCTAGTTTTCAACCTTAAACGATTACTCTAATCGCTTAAGGGTTCTTAATCGATTAGCCGAGTTGATTAAGAACCTTTCTATTTATGCGAGAATAGGTCGTAAGTGATTAAGCTTCCTGCTTAATTGCTTACTAAACTCTCTATGCCTTTTATGTTATCAGTTCCTTATAAATTATAAACAGTAGCTCATGACTAAGATGGATAGGAACAAACCATTGGAATAGTCGTAGTGTAATTTGATATTAGTTTATCTTGACTATAAAATTACACTAGTATACTGTGAGTGTATTGAGCAAGACCATTTGAGGTAGCTTCTTTTTATACTGACTAAATAAAAGAACAAGACCTCTGTTATTATGGAAGTGTGTGCTCTTAATCCTAATATAATAACAAGTACATATACTTAATATTTATTTCTTTAATTTATCAAAGGGTGCGATTTAGTTCGATAAATTAATAGGCCCGATAAGTTGGGAAATAATATTATTTATAGTGTGTGTTGTTGATTATAAAAGGAAACTGTGTCCTAGGAATTTAGGTTGATGATGTCCCCAAGAGGAGCTCATAAGGATTGTCATGTAAACCCTGCAGGTGGACTTAGTCTGACATGACAATGAAGTTGAGTGGTACTACTCTTGGAACTAGATATTAATTAAAGTGAGTTGTCAGTAACTCATTTAATTAGTGGACATTCAATATCTTAAACACAGGGAAACTAACACAATCATGATAAGAAGGAACCCAAAATGTAATTTGGGATTGGTGCGGTAGTTCAATAATAGCTCTTTAGTGATATGAGTTATTATTGATGAACTTGAGTTGGGTGTTCGGGGCGAACACGGGAAGCTCAAGTTCATTGGGAGACTATAACCAATTCCTCCTCTCGGTCCCTATTGTAGTCTCTTATATATAGCCTTATATCCACCCAAAGCCTAGCCTCTTAGCCCATGCTAGGGGCCGGTAACTATCCTTGCTTGGAGCCAAAGCAAGGGGCCGACCAAGCCAAGCTTGGTGCTTGAGCTAGGGTCGGCCAAGCCTTGCTTGGTGCCCAAGCAAGGGGTCGGCCAAGTGTGAAAAGGGAAGAGGGAATTTATTAAAAATAAAATTTTGAAAAAATCTTTCCTTTTATATTTCATTCACATGATTTTAAAAGAGAGTTTTAAATTTTAAAATCTTTCCTTTTATAGATTTTCTACAAAGAATTAAAAGAGAGATTAGATATCTTTCCTTATTTGTAGTTATCTATAATATGAAAGAAAGATTTTAATTTTTGACAAAACTTTTCATTTTTTAACCATGATATAAAAGGAGTTTTATTTTTATCTCTTATCTTTTATAGATATCCATATAAGGATTTAAAAGAGAGATATTTTAGTTTATAAAATGTTCCTTTTATAGCCAACCACAAAAGGAATTTATAAAAGAGAGATTTTAATTTTTGTTTAAAATCTTTCCTTGTTTGGTTTTACAAGAGGTGGTCGGCCATTAAGAGGAATTAAAGGAAGTTTTATTTTTGTTATAAAACTTTCCTTTTTTGGATTCACCAAGGAATATAAAAGAGGGGGAGAGGGTGCCTTCATTAGACACACAATATATTCTATTGTTCCTCTCCTCCATCCTTAGTGGCCGACCCTACCTCTTCTCCTTCTCTTCTTCATTGTGGCCGGCGACATCTTCTTTTGTGGAGCACTTGGTGGCCGGTAGCTTGGAGGTGAAGAAGTAGAGGAAGGAGGCATTGTTTTCTAGCATCCCTTAGAGCATTGTGGTGGTGGCCGAAACTTGGAAGCAAGGAGGGCTTTGGTGGTTTTCTTCTTGGTAGATTGTCGCCCACACGACATCCAAGAAAAGAAGAGGAATACAATAGAAGATCAAGAGGTTGTTGCTTACAAAGAAAGGTATAACTAGTAGTTTTATTCCGCATCATGCTAGTTTTCTTTGTATGGATTTTGAAATACCAAACACAAGAGGCTAATGAATCTAGGCTATCAAATTTATGTTTTCGATTTTGTGTTTCTTTTGTTTTTCGAACTTGTGATTCGATTGTTCTTTTTGGTTAAACCTAGGGTAACTATAAGGAAATTAAATATTGAATTTCGTTGAAAGGCTTTGTTTAGGAAGTGGTGGTTGCTCCCATATCCAAGAAGGTCTAGTGCCTCGCCATGTTTAACCTGGAAGCCGATCTTTGAAATTAATATTTAATTGAATTTGTAACATGCATGGGTGGATTTGGATCAATAATGTTAAGCATCATTTGTGATCCAAGTCTAAACCACTAAGAGCAGATAAGTTGAATTTGGAATCAATAATGTTAAGTTCTGTTTATGATTCCAAATTTAATTTATAAAGAACACAATAGGTTGTTAGGAATGGTTCAGGACTTGTACAAAATTGTTGTACAGGGGAACCAGTATGATATTCTGATAACAACCAACAATTGGTATCAGAGCTAGGGTTTGTCTCTGTGTGTTTGGTTTTCAGTTTAATTATGCACATGTCATACATATTTTAGGCAGGATAATAGTAGGATATGCTAACTCAGTGGTTGCAGGCTCCAACTATTATAACTTAATGTGATTGTGTGTGATTGGACCATTGGACATGTCAAGGGCATTTTATTGTGTGTGCATGATTGTATTTATTAAATACAGTAGGAGCTGTATTAGCCCTAGGATTTTACATTTTTTGTTCGATCTAGACTTCATGTACATTCCCTTGAGGAATATAGGATCGATATATGTAAAATTCTATTTTTGTCATGGTTTGTATCCTTGCAAGACGTGGTACTATTGGAGCACCAGAGGCGCAACAGAAAAGGAAGCTCGATGGACCCGATGACATGAACCCTAGGGCTGGTAGCACACGGAGGACAGTGATGGAAGAAGCCATAATAGTTGAAAAATTAATTTCCATATTTATTACTTTTATTTACTGTGATGTGTGTGCGCATGTGATGTGTGCTTGCATGATAAAATCCTCATCTTAAAAAACTAAGTGGGAGAGGGATTAGTAAATAAATTCCACGGTCTCCATTACTGGTTTGTAAGTGATGCAACTAACTTGCGTGTTGGCTCTGAGTGCCTCCCTCCACAACGGATGAGTTTGTTTGCGGATCACTAGATCAAACTTCCTTTATGGATGATTATAGGAAATTATTTAGGAGCGTGTGATCTTCTCCAACTGAAGGGTCATAATCCTATTTAATGGACTAAGTATCAAGTAATGGTATACACTTAGACACATTTAATAGTATCCTCCCTAACGGAGTCACTGCTATTATTTGTGTGACCAAAGGGATACCAACTATTAATTTTATTTGTCATAAAGTTATGATGACAAGATAATAAAATTAATGGGTAAAACCTCCTCTTATAAATGTTGAATTTGTATATGTCCACACTAACGTGGCATGCAAAATTCACGGTGTTTTGAGGTGTTGGTAAATTTAAATAATATTGTTTGAGGAATCAATGTTATTCTAAATTTAGAGTCTTGACCAAAAGTTTATTTTGTGATTCTTAGGATGTCTTTCAACCAACTAGCTATTATACTGAAAGAGAACAAACTTACTAGTCCCAATTACATAGATTGGAAAAGAAACAGGGACATTGTTCTTATTGCTGAAGGCTATAAGTTTGTACTGTTAGAGGTCTGCCCTAATATGCCTAATAGTAACTTTAGTGAAGAGGAGATTGAGAATCATAGGAAATGGGTAAAAGCAGATGAGATGACGCGGTGTTACATTATGCCTTCAATGTCAAATGTGCTGCAACATCAGCATCAGGACTTACCAACTGCTTATGATATGATGAACAATCTCAAGGAACTCTTCGGACACCAGAGTCGGGCTGCTAGGCAAGAGGCAATGAGAAAATTAATGACAGCCACCATGTCACAAGGGACACCTGTAAGGGATCATATCCTAAAGATGATGATTTACTTGAACGAGATACAAATCCTTGGAGTTGAAATCGATGGAGAAACCCAGGTCGATATTATTCTCCAAATGCTACCCAGAAGTTTTGAGCAGTTCCGCCTGAACTATAATATGAATAAGAGGATGTATTCATTGGCAGAACTACTGACAGAACTTCAGGCAGTAGAAGGGTTATTTCGTCAGAATTCTCAAATTCACTTTGCTGAAAATGTTTCTATTTCTAAGTCGAAAGGCAAGAAGAAGAATAAGAAACAAGCTGGCTCGACAAAGAAGGTGAATAGATCTCTAGGTACTGGATCGAAAGTTGGAGTAAAGAAGTCGAAAGACAAGTGCTTTATTTGCAAGCAAACTGGACATTGGAAGGCGGACTGTCCTCGTAAGAGAGAGAACAATAAAGGTATATCTTATTCTCTAGTAGTTGAAACATGTTTAGCGGTGTTATCTACCAGCACCTGGTGTGTAGATATAGGAGCCACTGATCATGTCTGCAATACATTGCAGGGGTTCCAGGAAACCCGGTGACTATATGAGGGAGAGATAACCGTCTACATGGGCAATGCTACAAAAGTGGTGGCTGTTGTAGTGGGAGACGTCTACTTATCATTCGATAGGAATAGAACTTTGGTTTTAAGAAATTGTCTTTATATACCAACTTTTAGAAAGAATTTAATTTCAGTTTCTAAATTATTTGTGGATGAATATTCTATTTCTTTTGATGACAAAGTAGTTATCAAGAAGAATAGGGTTATTATCTGTTCTGGTACATTAGTAGACAATTTGTATACTTTAAATCCAATTTCTCCCACAAAGCAACAAATGGAAATTAATAACACATCTTCTAATTCTAATAAGAGAAAGGAATCTTCGGAAATGAACCAAACATATCTTTGACATCTAAGGCTTGATCATATTAACTTAAGTAGGATTCAAAGGCTAATAGCCGATGGACTCTTGGGTTCATTAGTGTTGGAAAACTTTCCAACTTGTGAATCTTGCTTGGAAGGTAAAATGACCAAGAGACCTTTTAAGGCCAAGGGGTATAGAGCCAAAGATGTATTAGAACTGGTTTATTCTGATTTGTGTGGTCCTATGTCTATCCAGGCAAGAGGTGGTTTAGAATATTTTGTCTCTTTCATAGACGACTATTCGAGATATGAGTACATTTACTTGATGCGCCGTAAGTCTGAATGCTTTGATAAGTTTAAAGAGTATAAGGCTGCTGTGGAGAAACGTCATTGTAAAAGTATCAAGACGCTACGGTCTGATCGTGGTGGCGAATACTTCTTTGGAGAGTTTAGGAATTACTTATCAGATGCTGGGATTCAATCCCAATTGTCTTCACTTGGTACACCCCAACAGAATGGTGTGGCAGAACGAAGGAATATGACTCTTATAGAAATGGTTAGATCGATGATGAGTTATTCAGAATTACCAAATTCATTTTGGGGATTTCACTTGGTTTCGCTCACTAGGATTTTTCTTCTGCCTAGCTTCACTCACTAGGGCTTTTCACCTAGCTTCACTTACCAGAATTTTCCTTTTGTCTAACTTCACTCACTAGTGCTTTTCACCTGACTTCACTCACCAAGACTTCTCATCTGCCTAGCTTCACTCACTAGGACTTTTCTCACCAAATGTTCGGTCAACACTGATCCACTTGGATTTTCTTCTTCTGCCAACCTTTTCGTTGGACTTGCCCTTGTCTAACTTCTAGTTAGGACTTCCCAATTAAGTATCTAGTCAATTTTAACCTACTCGACTCTTCTTCATATCAAACTGGTCAAACCTTGACCAATCTTTCTATAATGGATAATTGCACTTGAAATCTCTATATATTGTCAAAAATCAAAACTTAAACATCAAGACTTAAGTTTGATCCAACTCAAGCTTAGTCAAACTGGTCAACCTTGACTTAGGAAAATTATACCAACACCATGGACATAGAGGGAGGTAGATACAAGTATATAGGCATTAGACGTATGGTGGGGTAAATTCCAGATGATCAGTTCCTAAGAATCGATCACTGACCATTACGCGAGAAATGCTATGCGCCCATCATCTGAGCTATACCCTAAGGACTGGTTAAAATTTTATCAACCTATTTAAAGATGTGTCCACGCGGGCTGACTTGCGACTAGCGTGGGTCAACTCACGATGGGTTTGGATTGACCTACGAGTTGAGAAAAAAATTTATCCAAAAC
Organism: Zingiber officinale; assembly: GCF_018446385.1. Taxonomy (NCBI): domain Eukaryota; kingdom Viridiplantae; phylum Streptophyta; class Magnoliopsida; order Zingiberales; family Zingiberaceae; genus Zingiber; species Zingiber officinale. Next base: position 37,505,682 of record NC_056005.1, on the reverse strand, counting down.
TTAAAACTAAAATAGAACATTCAATGAGCTCATGAGTTTAACCCTCCTAATCTATAACCAAAACATAGAAATTTTGATATTATATATATGTTTCAGGGTGACTCGTGTTCTGGCTCATCTAACCTCTAATTTGAATTTTAAATTAAAATCAACACCCTTAGTATTATTTGTTTTTCGAAATTAGCATCAACCTGATCTTTTTTTTTTTTGATATGATTAAATAGTGATATTAATTTTTAAAAATAATACCACACTATTTATTGTATCATGAGAAATATTTAAAATAGTTTAGGAGAAAAAAATAGAAAGACGGAGAATTAATTGGGTAAAGAAGGGTAAAACATGGATCATTTTTTAGTAGGGATGAGCGGTTAAATCGAATAAATTAATCAAATCGATTCAATTTAAAAATTTGGTTCGATTTATTTGAAAATTTAAATTTTTTTTTAAAATTTTTTTGTTAATTTGGTTCGGTATCGATTTTGAATTTTTTTATTATGTTAAATCGAATTGACCGAATATATTGAATTTTTGAACTAAATTAATTTTTTACATCATAAATTTTAGAGCGAATCAAATTTTATTAAGTCAAATTAAATTTTTTTAAAAAATTGATTTATTTGATTTTATTAAAAATTTGATTTGATTTAATTTTTATCAAAAATCGATTCGATTTAATTTATTTTAAAAAAAAATCTATTCGATTTTAATCGAATACTTATTTCTATCTTTGAGCAATCGGAATCTTACGTGTGCCTTTGTTTTGTTTTGTTGTTTTGTTTTTTATACCCAATTGCCGAAAGTTTTATGACTCTCCGATTTCAGTTTTTATTTATAGGGAAAACAATTGTGCCCACTCAGCCGCTGTCGTGAAATCACGTACATAATGCAGATCGCACAACGCATTATCAGGCCGCTGTACTGTTCACACTGCATTTCATGGACAATCCCTAGCTCATCAATGGGTTAAAATAACTGAATCCTAAACCGTAGAATTTATTTAATCCCTACCAACTCTTTAGTAATCTCACCAAATCTAGTAAATCGGACGGCCAATACTTGCCCATCAACATCATGATCTATAGGTCCGCCCGCCTGCAGGTGATTCATCTCGTCAAAATCTCCCTGCTTCCATACACTTGCGCGTGATCGCTACCCGTGCAAAACTCCGATCCAAATCGCCTCCTGAGCTTCGAGGCTTCGCCTTTCTCGCGCCGCGCTGCTCCTCCTCCCTATTGGGTTCTGTAAGTGCTCTCCGGTGGATCGACAGTCGATATGGGAGGTGTTCGGGTCCGATTTGAGCGGTTGATACGCTGACTCGGCGTCGGTGCGCCATCTTACCGAGAAGGGTTTGGGGTTCTGGAACGTGTGACATGCGGCGTAGGGCGACGGAGTTCCGGCGTCCATCGAGAAGGCGGATCCCCGGCTGGATCTGGTTGCTTCTTCTGATTTCTGTCACGGCGGGGATGGTTCTCTTCTTCTTCCAGCATCGCCAGGACCAGGTTGCCACGCCCGTTCAGGTATATTTTGTTTTCAAATTAAAGTATCTTGCCTTTTGGGTCAGTCTTAGGAAGTGATTGGTTACATTACTGTTAGATATACAGTCAATAAAGTCTGTTGCTTTGATCTGGGTTTTTAGCTATATATATTTGCATTAATTGGTTAAACCAGGATATATGTTGGACATCTTGTTTGGAACCAATTCCAAATGTAAAACAATTAGAGTTCTGTTTTAAACAAGAGTTGTAATTTGAATTTGTTTGTTTTAATTTGAGGTATAAAATATAAGATTTGTGATTCTACCTTTTATGTTAGGAATCATAGATTATGAGTTTAGTTTCTACTAAATTATTATATTGGTCTGGATTTTGGTCAAATTTCTAAATACCAAAAAAATTGAAACAATATAGTTGTAATTCTCATCAATTCGCCAAATGTGGATATATGATATCAGAATTAAAGTTCAAATTCCATTGAGCCTCATGAATCCAAACGATCTGAATTCAGTTGGGGTGAACACTAGGTAGTGCATAAATCATTTTTTGCTAGGTGAATCAATAGATTCCATAGATATGTTAAACTTGTTTCCTATAAACATTATATTAACAATAATTGGATGGATGAACTTATTTACAAATGGGAACCAGAACAACATATAGTGGTTTGAAAATAGTTTAATGAAACTAATACTGTCATGTAAACTCATGATTCTCATGATATATTTGATATATGTTATAGTGAATCTTTTGGATAACAACAAGGCACTTGATATAACATCATTCTTTCAGAATTAGTTATTTCAAGACAAAATATTAAAATAACTTTCAGAAGATACATCCTGTCACAAGGTCACTATTTGAGAGGCAGCAAAATATTTATACCAGTAAATATTGATCTCATCATTTTCCTGGATGACTCTGATCTGATTATACCAAAGTAGTTTGAAGTTGAAACATTTGAATTTGATCCATGCCCTACATATAATTATTGATTTATGATGGGTTTGGTTTTTGTGACATTTTATCTGATCTATTGGATTTTTAGAACCTATTGAAAGGGTCAGGAATGCTGTTTACACCCTCCTAGTTGATTCACTTCCTAGTTGTCCATAAAAAGGCACAGTAATATATTGTGATATTTTTGGGGCTTGTGAGTGGAAATACTACTTCAAAGATTTAGGTCATTTATATTTGATTGATGGGTCTGGTCCTTTTTTGTTTTAAATAACTGTCATGGTCAAGGTTGTGATGCTTGATGCTCTATTTTTTGCTTCTTGGATTATTGTGGTCTCTCATTTACTATTCCATACCTATCAAAGATTTTATGAGCTGTAATAAAATTCTAGTCTACATAACCATGTCAACTTCTGAATTAAGTTGGTCCAAGGATTGAGCATTTTTGCTTGCCTTACGCAAGTTATTCTTTTTGACTAAACTCTAGTTATCCTTCACAATGCTGACTTATATCTCCTAAAACCATATTGTTTAGATGTAAATATGGTACACTAATAAGCATATATTATCTTTATAGGGTATCCTAAATTTTAGTTGGTAATTCTTACATTAAATTTGCATTTTCATTGTTCAACTGTTCTGCTACTTGGACAATTTCTTGTTCTGTGTTGTCCAGTTTTATGCAGCTTAAGCTATTTATTTTTTATACGAATGCGAGCAACCCGTGTTATGATAGATTTTTTTTTGGGTCATGATATCATCGAATGAATTTGACCCTGCAAATTTGTTTGTCTGATATGAGTGTTCTGTAACTATTTATAACTTCTCTATGCAACTCAGGACTTCATAAGTGTTTTTCATTTTGAATTTCACAGGAAAATATTCTAGATGCTGAGGAAGAAATGCGTGCAACTTTAAATTTCACACAAGAGCTTTTGAGCAGTAATTCCTTTGCTAGGCAACTTGCTGAGCAGATGACACTTGCTAAGGCGTACCTTGTCATAGCCAAAGAGCATGATAACCTTCAATTTGCTTGGGAGCTTAGCTCACGAATAAGAAATTGTCAATTGTTGCTTGCCCAAGCAGCTGCTGGGAAAGTAATCACTCAGAAAGAAGCAGGTCCTATTATCACTCAATTAGCACAGTTAATATACAAGGCCCAAGACTCCCATTACGACATAAGTACGATAATAGACACATTGAGGAGTCATGTGCTTGCGCTGGAAGAGCGTGCAAATTCAGCAATAGTGCAGAGTGCTGAGTTTGGTCGATTGGCTACGGAAGTTGTATCCAAGAGTCTTCATTGTGTAAGCATAAAACTCACTGAGGAGTGGTTTAGAAATCCTGCACATCAAAGACTTTCTGAAGAGGTGAGGAATTCTCCTAGGCTTGTGGACAACAACCTCTATCATTTCTGTATTTTTTCAGATAATGTGTTGGCAACTTCTGTTGTCATAAATTCAACAGTCTCAAATGCAGATCATCCTCAACAGCTTGTGTTCCATGTGGTGACTGATGAGGTCAACTACTGGGCCATGACAACATGGTTTCTTGGAAATGACTTTGGAGGCTGCACGATAGAAGTACGGAGCATAGAAGAGTTGTCTTGGTTGAATGCCTCATACTCTCCTTTAGTCAAGCAGATGGTTCAGGATGGTTCAAAAGGTTCAATAGGGGAAATGAAGTATAAGAATATGATATTTGGATTGTTGCTGAAACATTTACATTTCTACATCCCACAGATACAACCCCTGCTCGAAAAGGTGGTGTTCCTTGATGATGATGTTGTGGTGCAGAAGGATTTGACTGCTCTATACTCGGTGGAATTACATGGCAATGTTATTGGCGCTGTGGAGACTTGCCTAGAGGCATTCCATCGCTTCTACAAGTATATCAACTTTTCTAATCCAATTATTGGTTCAAAGTTTGATCCTCAGACCTGCGGGTGGGCATTTGGGATGAACATCATTGACCTCATAGCATGGAGAAAATCTAACATTACTGCCAAATATCACTACTGGTTGGAGCAGAATGCAGACAAAACACTTTGGAAGGCAGGGACACTTCCTCCTGGTCTCCTTACATTTTATGGTCTGATGGAACCCCTTGATCGGCGATGGCATGTATTAGGTCTAGGGTATGACTCGGATATTGATGATAGGTTGATTGAGAGTGCAGCTGTTTTGCACTATAATGGGAACCTGAAACCGTGGCTAAAGTTGGCTATCAGAAGATATAAACATTTGTGGGAACGGTACATTAATTTCTCTCATCCGCTTATTAGAGATTGCATTGTGCGTTAAGATGCTGTGAGTCTAACACATTATTCCTTAAAGGTCTTTGACATTCTTATATTCTTAGTTAAAGATCTTGCTTTATACTCCATTTTGGAACTGTAATTTAAAGAGGGAAAGTCAGACTCATCTTGTAGAATTCAAGAGTTCATGTTGGAGATATAATAACTTATTGTTAGATCAGATGTATTCTGATGTGGAATTTTAGCAAAAGTAGATATTCTTGATTTTGCTGGTACAAAGTGAAGGATCGAGAGGGAATGATAAGGAAAACTCTTTTCTTTTCGTAACGACTCGTAGAACAAATATCAAAGCGATAGTGGAAAACAATACAAAAGACTCAAGTGGTTACTTGATTTGGAATCTACGTCGACTTCTACTTCAAGACCTGTGATCCTTGATCGCACTATTGGGTAATTCACTATAATCTTTTTTTCCAAAATTCCAGAAAGAAGCAATTCGTACAATGAATAATATAATATAGTAACAGCCTATTATCTTATTGAAATTAAGAACAATGCAAGCTATATAAAATTATACCGATAAGCAGTAGATGATTAAGCGTGTTAGCACTTCTTAGTGTAGCAGCTTGCACGTGGAGTTGCGGTGCAAACAGTTGAGTCACGAGTAGAATGAGATAGAGTAATGTTCAGAGAGTTGTCTAGGCTCGGTGCTTGAGGCTCGCTTTTATAGGCGTTCATCGGTCGATTGAAAAATCGTTCGGTCGATTGATCTGTTCGGTCGACCGAACTCTCTATCGATTGACTGAATACTGTGCTTTCCTTCTTCGCTGAGATCCAATCTTCGCGCTCATTAATAGCATTTATTGTTCGGTCAATCGATCACCTTGTTCGGTCGACCGAACAGTGTAGTTTCCCTATTTCTCGAGATATACCATTAAATCTTCGGTGATCGTTCGGTCGACCCATCCTTGGGTTCGGTCGACCGATCAGCCTGACTTTTTTCTTTGCTTTGGCTCGAGTCTACTCTTTGCCATGTCATCATGGTTCGGTCGACCAATCCTTAAGTTCGGTCGATTGATCAAGCTTTGACCGGACTTGCTTTGTTCTGCCTAGTTCGGTCGGCCGATCCTTGGGTTCGGTCGACCGATCAGGCCAGTTCCTGCAAAACAGAGTTAAATAATATATCCCTGTAAAATAAAGTTAGGACAATAATATATGAATAGTAAGATGCATGAGTAGTATTTGACAGTAGAACTGTTTTGATTTCAACTTAAAAACCTTCTCGGTTTCTTCAGTTGGGTCAGCGACCTAGGGTTTGTTCCTTTCTGGAGCATGACTTCACTGTTGTTTCTCCAGTTTCATACCTCAATTTACCTGCCAAATATTGATACTCCAAATCTGTTTGGACTTTCTCTGCTCAGTGTCTAATCCCTAAGCTACTAAGACTTTTCCTGCAATACTACATTAGCCAATAGCAATAATAGTAATACAGAACCATATGGTAAAACTAAACTTAGAATTGCCGAGATTCACTGGTCCGGTCGACCGTGCGCGGTCGACCTGAAATCATCCAATCAACCTTGCTTGGAGTTCACTCCGCCAAGACTTTTCGTTAACTAAGGTTACCTCCCCCTAGAATTTTCTCCATTAGGCTTCAATCACTTGAACCTAGAGTTACCTTCCTCTAGCGTTTTCTTCACTTGACTTCATTCACCAGGACCTAAGGTTACTTCCTCTTAGGGTTTTCTCCATTTGACTTCACCCACCAAGACTCAACATTGGATCGGTCTACCAGGGATTTGATATCGGGTCCTCCAAACCTATTGAATCCACCTGGCTTCCATGATATACTGAGATTTTTCTTGCCTAGCCGCAACTAGGACTTCCTTTGCCTAACCGCAGTTAGGACTAGTCGCTCGGTTAGCTTCTCACCCTTGTCTAGCTGTGACTAGGATTTCCCTTGATCATACTCATTTAAATATATTTATCGGCCATTAAAACTTTAGAGGTCGAATACTAGAATCAGTCTGCGGCTCTTTATATTTACTGGACTTGTTTCTTTGTGCCCATTCTGATACTGCAATTATTAGAAAAAAGTTATATAGTGGATTTGAACTTGGCTTCCGTGGAGTGTAGCAAAGTTGATTCAAGAGAGGGCACATATTTAACATTGTTTCTTGAAAAATAGAAATCTCTCTCGCGATAAATTTGCTTGGAGAAATGGGGACGTGAAATGAATGAGCTGTTTCTGAAGGGATCAGATTCATTCACCACCTTTCTAAAGGAACAAGACAGCATGGAGTGGGAGCCCATATTTGGACGTTTTGTTCTTCAAATGGCGACTTTTTAGTCATCTTTTTTCTCCTCCAATAATTTCCCTTTGAGCTGTCTGTTTCTCTCTATCAATTGGATGAGATTAACCCTCAGGAACCCTCTAAGTCTGTCTAAGGAGCGCACTGACTTGTTCTTTGTATATATATGTATATATATTTCCAACTCTCAGAAAACTCAAAACACCAAACCATTAACTGATCTCTTCAATTTTCTCTGCAACAATTAATGACATGGGAAATCATGGAGAAGGTGACAACCCTAATTGCTGCTGCCGTTTCCACCCCGAGCAAACGATAGTGGGAGTGTGTGCTCTCTGCTTGAGAGAAAGGCTCCTGGTTTTGGCCGCCAATTCTGAGCAAAAACCACTGAAGCAGTCCAAGTCCAGCGCCATAATTGGCAAAGTATTCGCTCTGCCTTCCTTCTACCTCTCTCACGCCAACAACAAATTTGATGACGAGGCTGCTTCTGCTTCCATCTCCAGCCTCGAAGGTTTGCCAAAAATTCTTTAGAGGCATGATATTTTAATATATAAACTAAGTGGAATGTGTTTGTGTTCAGAATCGTTCATATCGATCAAATTTGAGGAGAATGGGCACGCATCATGGTATAGTAACAGAAGCATACCATCCTCCACTGGCTTGTTCATTGATTGTACAAAGCACAGAAGTAGCAGCAGGAGCATGGCGGAGCACAGTGATGAGACGGTGCTGAAGTGGTGCGACAGGATTGGTCAATTGGCAAAGTACTGGAAGAACAAGAAGCAGAGGTCCATTAACAAGACATGCAAGAAGAAGCAGCAGTGCAATTAGCAGTTGTTATGATGTTGAGGTGGATGAGAGACTGATGAAGAAAGAGCACAAGAAGGAAGAGGTCCTGAAGAAACAAACACAAAGGAGTGGATTTAGTTTTAGTTTTAATTTTCTTCATTAGTTTTATTTTTAATTATATCATGCGCATGAATTCTTGTTGTTGGAAAGATCTATAATGAATGGGGTTAAATCATGTTGGTGCGTTAAAACATTGAATAAAAGCCATCTGATCATAATGTCATTCACATAATATATTTTGTATTAGAAATGAATGGTTTAATGTTCTAGGTCTAGTCCATCATCATTTATCAATATCATGATATTTTCCTATTCAACCTCACAAAAATTGCAACAAAATAATAATAACAATAATAATAATAAATATGTTTCAAAATATTAACAAAAGGCGACCTGGAAAGCATGAGCTAGCCATGAGTATTATATTGAGGAAGAAGAATATGCTCCAGCTATGAGTTTCTTGTCATTTTTCTTTTCTTTCGATATAATAATAATAATAATAATAATAATAATAATAATAATAATAATTATTATTATTATTATTATTATTATTTTTAAATAACAGATTACATTGGCCAATTCGACACCATGCTTCTATTTTCCTCAACACGACAAGGAAACATGATAAAGTTAATTAGGTACCAGACATGCACGCACATGCAGGTGCGAGGGCTAGCCCACAAAATTCGAAAATATGGATAAGTTACTCTCGGGCCAGATCTGATATCTTAGATTGGAGTGGGACGGGTTGATTGATGCATTTCTAAGCTGTGTGATAATTTGTTCCCTAAAGGCGTCATCATATGGTTGCGTGATCAATTAGTCGATGATTGATAGCTCAAATTTCTCTTTTATCTGGTAGCGTGATCTGTAGGTCTTTCAGATGGATCTAGTAGTTAGTATTTGAAGTGTTATAAATCATGAATTCTAGAATTTGAATCTTGGTTAAATTGAGATAAATGTCTCCCTTATGTACTAGTCATTATTCCAAAAGTTAGTAGTTGTCCGTGATTTACTTCCTCCGTGTTGACCTGAGATAAATTGACGAAGATATTAAGATAAATATATTCATTTTTTATCATCATAAGAGCGTGACCTGTAGTTCTATGGTAGATTTATCCTTATTCCAGGTAATAGTATAGTGACAGTGATTTTTTAATTTTTCAGTCATTAAGCATCACGTCCTAACTTTAATGAATTAATAGAAGAATTTTACTTAATAGATAATTTAGGTAAGGACATTTGGCTGATAGTAATTTCTTTAATGATATTATTTATATGTTTCCTCTCTCCATTTTTCTTATGCGAATATCCAACTTGTTAGGCAAAGATAGATCAATTGTTTGAATATATCTTAGAATTCTATTGTAAGCATTTTTGTTTAACATAATTTTATATCAAATCTAATGATGATATTTTAGATATAATTACATTTAAATTGTTAGAATTGGTGGTGGTGCAATTTGAGCACCGACAGAATGATGGTATAACATCACTTTGACAAACTCGAAGCTAGAATTAGACTCTATCTTTTTAAGAAGAATTTGCCCCACATATCGTATTCAGGGAACATGACAATCATCTCTCAAGATATAATGACTTTATCTTGTAATAATAGCACTGTAAATCCAAGACCTTCGAACCGAAAAAACTTCTCAAACTCTCTAAATGAAAGTACGGAATGCAATGCTTGATTTGCTTTGAATTGGAATGAAAAATCAGAATGTGAGAGATTTTATTTATATAATTGAAAGGGTATTGTTAGGACCGATGATCTCGGCTAGAGAGGGGGGGTGTGAATAGCCGCCCCAAATCCTTCGCGTTTCTTCCTACGATTAGGGTTAGCGCAGCGGAAATGAAACGTAGAAACGAAAGGGAAGAAAACAAACCTCAAACTCGATGGATGTAACGAGGTTCGGAAGTGATACTCCTACTCCTCGGCGTGTCCGTAAGGTGGACGAGCCCTATCAATCCGTCGGTGGATGAGTCCCCGAAGAACCGGCTAATAAGTACTCCTTGTGGGTGGAGAAACTTCGCCACAATAACTTGCAACAGCAATATGGAAATACAAAGAAGAGCAAGAACAAAATATACAATGAATGTACAAATACTCGCTTGCCTTCTCGTCGACTGAAGTCCCGGATGAAGCACCAACTTCACGGACGAATGCCAACAAGCAACTCAGTCGAAGAAGCTCACCCGAAGCTTCGGAGCTCAGCAAAGCTCAAGAGCACAGTGAAGAAGAAGCTAGTTCAGAGGAGGAAGAAGAGTGAAGAGGTAGTCTGTAGAAGCCCTCTTATACCGCATCCACCTGCGAAGAAGAAGCCAGAAGACAGAAGACCGTTGGCTCACAATGAAGCCTGATCGGTCCAGGATACCTCTGATCGGTCCAGGGACCGATCAGCATGCATTCCCTTCCTTTTCTCCCGAACTTTTTGCCTTCTGATCGTTGTTTCCTGATCGGTCTGCAGACCGATCAGATAACACTCAGTAGGCTACTGTTTGGTTACTGATCGGTCACCAGACCGATCCAGATACCCAGTGTATCACTGGATCGATCCACTGATCGATCCAGAGCTTGGTTTTTGCCCAAACCAAGTCCCAAACCTTCCAAACCAACATCCGGTCAACCTTGACCTATTGGTACATCATGCTTAGCATCCGGTCACTCCCTTGACCTGCTAAGACTCAGCACCAAGTGTCCGGTCAATCCCTTTGACCCACTTGGACTTTTCTCTTCGTGCCAAGTATCCGGTCACTCCCTTGACCTACTTGACCTTCACAATACCAGATGTCTGATCACCCTTGATCCATCTGGATTTTCCCTTGCCCGGCTTCACTCACCAGGACTTTCACCTAGCTTCACTCACTAGGGTTTTCACCTGGCTTCACTCACCAGGTTTTCCAATCTGCCCGGCTTCACTCACCAGGACTTTCCAACTGCCTGGCTTCACTCATCAGGACTTTCCCACTGCCTGGTTTCACTCACCAGGACTTTCGCACTGCCTGGCTTCACTCACCAGGACTTTCCGAACTGCCTGGTTTCACTCACCAGGACTTTCCGAACTGCCTGGTTTCACTCACCAGTGAAACCAGGACTTTCTGAACTTCCTGGCTTCACTCACCAGGACTTTTCCAACTACCTGGCTTCACTCACCAGGACTTTCCCTTTCACCTAGCTTCACTCACTAGGATTTTCATTCTGCCTAACATCCCAGTTAGGACTTCTCAGTCAAGTATCCGGTCAACCTTGACCTACTTGACTCTTCTTCATTCAACTTGATCAGACCTTGATCAGTATCTCTCCGTATGGACAACTGCACCTGCATTGTCCATGTCTACATGTATTTCTGTATTGTCAAACATCGAAACCATGACCAAGGTTTACGCTTGGTCAACTAGGTCAACCTTGACCTACTGGAAATTTCACCAATAATCTCCTCCTTTTTGATGTTTGACAATACCTTTAAGTTAGGCTAATCCAATAGCCTCAACTTTCCTCATGCCACTAGGTAATGAAACATAAGTTACAACCTTACATTCTCCTTCTAAGAAGGCCACATCCTTCTTAGATAATGAAGGCCTAACTTAAACCCTTCATTCTCCCCCTATTGGCACACATCAACAAACTCTCCCCCTGAAGAGTAAGTTATCGTTGTTCACAACTTCACTCGTCGTGATCAGCAAACTCTCCCACTAACTCCAATGTTCTTCCTTGAACATTCTCTAGACATTCTTCCCCTTTTTGACACACATCAAAATGAGTGAATCAAGGTCAAGAGTTTCTTCCTAATGAAAGTCTCATACCTTTCATTGAAACCCTTAATTTCCCCCTTGATACTAAATTCAACAATCAACTTAGTGATAATCCCATATCACTCATCCTCAAAAATTTCGACGAGTAAAAACTCCCCCTAAAAGTCAACTCCTCCTTGACTAATAGGTAAAACTCCCCCTAAAGGTCAACTCCCCCTTGACCATTGCACCAACAATGTCTTGGAGAATTTCAAACCTTTAGAAATCCAAAACACCAACTCCCAGCTGAAATTTCAGACAAAACAGTCGAAAATCAGCAAGTTGGCACGCGCTGATCGGTCACCAGACCGATCAGCCTTCACTGGATCGGTCACCAGACCGATCCACACTCTCCTGGATCGGTCTTAGTGACCGATCCACACTTTCCTGGACCGATCAGAATCCTCTCTGATCGGTCCACAAGTCTGATATCAGAATTTCTGATTTTCCTTCCGAAATTCAGAAACTCCTAGAAAATTACAGAAAATTCCAAAAATTGTGAAATTTTGAGGATACATTCCTCATAACATATATTATCAAGGAAAAATAGTTTTCTATGAAAATAACTTCCCTTTTCAAATCTTGATACAAAGTTCAAAAGTCTTTGAAATAGCTCAAAGTTAACTCATTTTGTATCACTTTGCTCAATGATGAATGCTATCACTAGAAAAGCTTCATCAAGGTTTTTCAAATCAATTTTGAAATGATTTTAAAGCATTTAATTTAGGACCACAATCTTTGGGCTAAATGTACATGACTTGTACATAAGCTTTCCCTATGATCCCTAATTTTGAATTAGGCTCATCTAGGTACAAGAACTATGCACCTTGTTCCTAACTCATCATCCTAATATCTCACACACATCTAAGGTGTATCAAACACATCCAAGTCAATTTTGATGTGAGATATGAGTTTAGGTTATCTTAGGCTAAGGTCTCATGCATTTTCTAAACATCAATTTGATCTCCATATCAAATTGTGTTTTTAACCTTAAATCAATTTCATTGATTATAAATGCAAGAGAAGATGACATGACATAAAATGATATCATACATAATAACATGTGCCAGTGTCATGATGTCATGACATAAAGTATGAAACTTAAATAAAACATGATATTTAAACAACCTAAGTATTATCATGACATTTTAAATGATCATAAAATAAATATGATGTCATGACATGATATATGACAAACAATATATGGAAAATAACATGTAAAGGTATAGGAAATACCTAATTCTAGCCTTAGTTGCCATTTTTGACAGTTTTGATCATTTTGCCATAGGTTCTATATTCCTAAGAGTAATAGACCTAAAATCATATACCAAAGATTTTTAGATCACTATGTGCCAATTGACTCTAGAGAACTCCTCAAATGTGATTGGCACATCCTAATCACCTTAGGAATAACTTTCCATTTCATTTTCAAGGCTTGATTACACCTTGAAAATTCCTAAAGTGCCACCTTTTGTCATGATTAGGTTAACTACCTATTCAAGTAAGGTTGGCACCCTAACTCATCTAGTGTGATGAAATCACGCTACTAGGAACCCAATACCTATTGGAGCTCATTGGGTTCACTAAGTATTCACTAGGGATGACTTCCCTAGCAACCCTTCTAATGACCCTCCTAGGCTTTGAAGCCTTGGTCATTTGGGACTCATCAAGATCAACTCTAGGGGTGACCCCCCTTGTGACCTTGGTGATGGTCTTTCTAGCCCTAGGTCTTGTTCCATAATCGAATGGAACATTGTGATAAGTGGGCTTGACCACTTGGGACTTAGGTTTGTGACCCAAACCTTTCATGTCCTTGGACTTGGGTTTTTGACCCTTAGACCCTAGAGTTGACTTCTCTAAATTTTTAAGGGTCTTTTCTAAAGTTTCAAGTCTTGACCTCAAGACTTGATTCTCCTTTTCTAATACCTCAAGTTTTAATTTGTCATTGTTCTTTGAGGTACTCCTAGGCATATGTCTAGTAGTTTTGGGATTCCTATCTAGGTTTCCCTTAACCTTAGATGAGTTGATCCTAGGGTTGGCTTTCCTAGTGTTATCCTTATCTAGGCTCACATGTTTGGCACCTAAGCATGTGTATCGATTTCTATAATTATCATGCTTATCATTATTGTCAATTGCAATCAAACTACTAGCATGCATCTTACTAGTATTGCAATAATGTGCCTTAGAGATTACCTTAGGGTTTGCCTTAGCTCCCCCTATCGATGTGCTCGGTCTCTTGTCCTTGTGAGATTGCCTCCCCCTCGGACATTGGCTCCTATAGTGTCCCCTTCGCTTGCATTTGAAGCACACCACGTGCTCCTTGCCCTTGCGTGTTGGGATTCCGGCTTCCTTGACCTTTGGCGTCGGTGGAGTCTTTCTAACCCTCTTTGGACATTTACTCATGTAATGTCCAAATTCCCTACACTCAAAGCACATTATGTGTAATTTGCTAGAAACTAAATGGCTTGAGTTACCTAGAGTTGAGGATGGATGAACGCTCTCTCCTTCATCCCTTCCGGAGGTAGACGCTTCTTCTTCTTGCTCCGAACTTGAAGAAGAACTCTCCTCCTCTTCTTCTTTAGATGTTGAGTAGCCCTCAACTTCTAAATCCATCCCTCCATGATGTGAACTCTTTGGCTCGCTTGACTCCTCTTCATGACTTGAAGTGGAGTTCTTCTCATGGAACTTTGCCAAGTTGTTCCACAACTCCTTGGCATCGTTATATCCACCTATCCTACACAAAACATCATTAGGTAAAGAAAATTCAAAAATTTTCAATACCTCATCGTTGACTAGGGATTGATGGACTTGTTCCTTGGTCCACTCCTTCTTCTCTAGGGTTTCTCCTTTCTTGTCCATCGGAGGCTTGAAACCTAATTGAACACAACTCCAATTTTCAAGGTTAGTCATAAGAAAGTACTTCATTCTTACCTTCCAAAACGCGAAGTCGTCGCGATCATAGAAAGGTGGAATGGTGATGTCTTCTCCGAGTTGATGCATCTCTAGCTTGTGCTCCCTCGGGTGTTAATCCGGCGAAGAGCGACCTCGCTCTGATACCACTTGTTAGGACCGATGATCTTGGCTAGAGAGGGGGGGGTGTGAATAGCCGCCCCAAATCCTTCGCGTTTCTTCCTACGATTAGGGTTAGCGCAGCGGAAATGAAACGTAGAAACGAAAAGGAAGAAAACAAACCTCAAACTCGATGGATGTAACGAGGTTCGGAGGTGATACTCCTACTCCTCGGAGTGTTCGTAAGGTGGATGAGTCCCCGGAGAACCGGCTAATAAGTACTCCTTGTGGGTGGAGAAACCTCGCCACAATAACTTGCAACAGCAATATGGAAATACAAAGAAGAGCAAGAACAAAATACACAATGAATGTACAAATACTCGCTTGCCTTCTCGTCGACTGAAGTCTCGGATGAAGCACCAACTTCACGGACGAATGCCAACAAGCAACTCAGTCGAAGAAGCTCACCCGAAGCTTCGGAGCTCAGCAAAGCTCAAGAGCACAGTGATATAGCGAATCTGTCACATCCGCTAATCAAATTGTACAAATGTATTTTCCACTGAACCCCTTAATTAAACAATAATGTTGTAGTAACGAGCCCAGGATCGATCCGAGGAACCAACGGTAGAATGTAATTTAGGATTGTCTTTTATTCCTATTTTTGGGGTTTTCGATATAAAAATGGAATTGGGGGGGAATTAAACTTGAATTTAAATCTAACAAAGGAAAACACATCAATTAAGAAATTAATCTAAAGCAAGAGTGAAACATAACTATGTGCCAACGAACAAATCATTACGCATTGTCACACTACGTTGTGATAAATCCATCAACACACATCAAACTAAGGATGAAATTACGAGACTCAAATAAATCTGATCTAAAGCAAGATGTAAACCTAATTTAGCACTTAAACACTAAAAAATTAACCAAGCACAAATAAAACTTAAACTAAGCTTCAACAAGGAAAGAAATGCTAACTACTTGCATAAAAATATAACAAAACATAAAAGTAATCTGTTCTAAGTTACAAAACAATAATAAAAGTGAACTAAACCCTAACCAATCCAACTCGCAACCAATCTCACCAAACTTCACACTCTTGCCGTCACACAAGAGTGCCAAAGTCGAGACCACTCAACTTTGGACCTCAGTGGAGCATCTCAGTGGCGTATCAGTTCAAGGAATGCTCAAGAACACCGACGGACCACCCCCGGCGAGCTAAGAACATCCCGGAACCCATAAATGCCGAAAATCTGGAAATCTGGTCTCTGGATCTGATGGGAAGCTGTGGAACGCGGATGGACATCTGATGGAGTTCAGAAACGCCGGAAGACCACCTCCAAATGTTGCTGATGGGAATCGGAGCTCAGATTTGGAGGACCACCGCCAAATCTGAGGTGAAACAGGGAGATGCCGCGAGGCAAATTCCACCAGAGAGAACACCCTCCAATGGCTCCAAAAGATCGGGATGATACCGCCGAGAAGCTCTCCACCGAGATTGAAGCTCGGGAAATTGATCGGAGAAGGAATGGGGCCGAAATCCGGAAGATGCCGCGGAGACGAAGCTGCTGTGCGGAGGACTCGACGAAGAAGAAAGGGAACTGTAGCTTCTGTTTTAAATCTGATCCAGAATTGAACGGACGGCTAGGAGCAATTTGGAGCTAAATCAACGGTAAAAGCTTGCCCAAAATCCTATCCGAAGGTACTGATCTTGATCTAGAGTCTGGATCTACCCTCCCTTAGGTCGGATCGATCAGATCATCACTGGATGGCCCAGATCTTCCGATCTTCAATGAACGGCCCAGATTAATCCGGATGGATCAATGGCTGGATGAACTCAGATCTGGATCAAAACTTCTGGATCTTCATCAATGGCTTAGATCTGCTCCCCATTAGCTTGGATCGGCCAGATCTTCAATGGATGGTCCAGATCTGTCCTATTCTTGATGAATGACCCATAATGCTCCAAAGCTTGATCTTCTTGTTTGAACTCCGATTCGAGCCCAATTTCGGTCCAAATAGATCCAAATTCAAGATCCTTTGATGCCTACAAAATAAGAGTCAAATATTAGCATCAAATAATATAAAAATAAAGTAATTTGTAATTAAGTCCAAAAATACACACAATGCACAAAATGTGATGTAACCATGATTTTAACCTATGAAATCAACATCAAACCATGCATATATGAATCAAAATAATGCAGTAAAATCATGGTTATCAAATCCCCCACACTTAATTTTGAACGTCCCGTGCAAGTAAAGAAAACTAAAAATCATCTCCACAAAAAATTCTCTTGTAATACCTAGAAGATAGTAAAAAGAATTTAACTAAGATCATCTAAAGATCACATCCAATCATGAATACAATTCAAACAATAATCAGTAGGTATGGTAGTTTCAATCCAATTGAAAAATTAAGCAAGTTGCGAACTCACAAGGTATTTACCTATTCTATCTCTCACACTCAAGCATGTGTATAAGTGGAGCTCACTCAATGCAACTCACAACATTTCATTACCATAAACTTGCTTATTTTCTAATTCTCCACCACTATAAAACATAGCATATATGAATCAAAAGGATTTAATCAACAAGAATTGAAATGGAAGCAAAAAGAACAATTTAAGTGAATGAAGTGGCAAAGGAAAAGAATTCAATGAAAAATTGAGAAGATGAGAGTATTGGAGGAATATACTTGATGAGTTGACCATTTTGATGTGAAAAGGGATGAATACCATTTGTTTTTAACAATTCAAAAGACCAAGCTAACCTCCTCTTCAATTTGATGGCCATCCAAAAATTTTGATACTCTATCTCCACACTTGATACTCTTTTGTTTTGCCACTGTTTTTTTTTCTTCTTCACTGTTTTTGCACTTCAATTTCAGCCTTTTGAAACTAAAATAATCTCACATCAACTTGCCAAGAAAAGTTCCCTCCCCCACACTTAAAATGTTGGTCGTCTCGGACAAAGAAACACAACATGCTTCTTTCCAATAAACTCGATACTCTTCAATACACAATCCTTGTATTCATTTTTGCAGATTTTTTTCTTTCTATTTCTCTGTTTCTGTCTTTGGCAGAATCAAACATCAAACTTTTGTTTTAATTCTTCTATACACAGTATCCTCATCCAATGTCAATCAAGATGCAATTCAGATTCAAAGATCTTCAAGCAGTCAAAATCATTAGAGGTGATGCATCACACAATTCCACAAAATAGTTCAAACATCAGTTCATATATGAAGTCCCAGAATCTTCTAGACATATTAAGCTCCCAAAACTTAGAGCCAAAAGTCTTTTCAGCAGTTAAGAATTCTTCACAGCAGCAACAAATGCAATTCAGATATTACACTTACAGAAATCAGTGCTCTTCACTCAGCATCCAGATTCCAGGTTCTTTTCTCTCTGCAAGTGATTCTTTCATTTGGATAACAAAAGATAGGACCTCCTGCTGTACCAGAATTCTTCATCTTTTGTAAATTGTTACTCAGATTCAAAGATTAAAATTCGGACTAGGGTTGGTTTCTGATTTCATTACTTCAGCTTCAGATAAATTCAGCTTCAATAAATGTGCAGCAGAAGTATATAGTCAGCAGGATATTTTCCATGTTTAATAATAGCACTTTGATTTCTTGCAGTCTCAAAATTCTGCACACAAAAGAGACTTGAAACAGGTAGAGCATCAAATGCAGTAGCTGCTAGTTCACAATAGCCAAAATCAGATTCAATGAAATTGAATTCTGGTTCTGATTTCAGCAGCCCCTCATTTCCAAAATGCACATGATTGCTACATTAGCAGGGAAAATCTGGTCCAAGAAAATTGGTACACCAGCGAGCTACAACAGCAACTTTGAAACTCAGCTCCCAGCCAGTTCTGCAACTAACAGCTTTTGATTTAACAGATTTCATCAACAATCTTCAGAAATTAGCAAATTCCACTCCAGCAGCTTGATTCAATTACACTTCCAAATTTCAGGATCCTCTAGGGATTCAATTTCCATTTCAAAACGTCTTCAACAGCAGCAACTGCAAGGATAAAAACAGAATTCCATAGCTTAGATTGATGTGAAGGTTGCCCACAGATTTTGATACCAACTCCAGAAACATCTGAAATTAACACAAGCAAAACTGAATTCGAGATTCTGGAAATCAGCAATTGAGAATTCAGATTCAGGCATTCATTTTGTTTCTAACTTCTAATCAATTGACAATAGACGTGTAGGAGCTTCTCTTGAAGTTGTTTTGTTTTCTTTTCTTTTCATAAACTAACAGTAGTTTCTGACAACTCTTTAAATTTTCATTCCCTTTGCAATCCACTTGAAAAATGCATTCATGTTGCTTCACTAGAACACAAGAGAAGAAATTATGGAACACAACAGCAACCTATCAGAATTCTGCATTCACAATATTAAGGCTAATTTGGAAAGGAAGAAACATCAACTGATACAATTCAGACATTCCCAAAACATTTTTCAAACTCCATGTCATAGAATTCCAGCAATGATTAACTTTTGAAATGCCAATTTACTGAATTCATGCACTCAAGTTTAGCTGGTCAGATTCAGAAATCAGACTCAACAGAATAATCAAATACTTTTAAACTTAATACTAGTTTCAAAAATCTGCACAGCTAATACTTATGAACATTCTTATCTATAACATGAAACCTTTCAAAAATCAGCATCCTTCATCTTCGAATTCATTCCTGCAGATTTCCAAATTCATAAAAACAAGTTCAGCACACTTTCAATGAATCAAACTAGTCCAACATTCTATATTCTTCGAATTCAGATTTGAATGCAAGCTTGAGGAACTCCTACAATTCAAAATTTAGTGAGCAGTCCCATAGACCCTGCTATAGAATTCCAGAATTTGACCTCAGTCTGTACACTTTTGTTGCTTCCAATTCCAGTCTCAGTTTCTGAATTCTGTAACTTTATTCTTCAATTTCAGAATAGGAAACCCACTGTAATTTCAGCTTAATGCATCACAATTTCAGTTTGAAACTGAGGTAACAGTAGCTAGACTTCAGTACATTTCTGATCAGAAACAGCTTGAAGGATTGGCACAAACTTGCATCAAGCATGTCATTGTTCAAGATTTTGGTCCTGCAGCCTTTTACAGATTTAAATTAGTTCTTTACTACATTTCAGCAGTTTAAGCATTTCTGATTTTGCCAACTTATTCTCTATTACTTACGCCACAACTTCTCAATCTTCCATACTTAAAATTGCTTCCATACTTCATGAATAGAGTAACAATTCTGAACCTATTCTATTTCTCAAACAATTCATCAGCTCAGAATCATTACTGCAATTCACAGCTTGTGATCACAACTTCAGCAACAGATTTCTTGTACCTTGTCTGGCTTCTGTTCACTGCTGTAAGCTTCAGAAACCGAGGGCTCAGTTTCCAGATTCAGAATCAAGAACCAGCAGCAACATAATTCAGATTCTCAGATTAAATAGAAATCAGGTTCACAGAAAAATGTGCTCTTTACATCAGCAATCCACACTTTTATCAGCTGCAGTTCTTGTTTATTCTTCATAAATCAATTCAGCATCATTTTGTTGCTTCTATTGTCAAATTCCTGAAAGTATGCTCCTCAAATCTGCATCACAGCTACTTAGGTTCCAGAACTGTTCAGACTCCTTTCTGATTTGTAATTTAGCATCACAACTACACAGTTTCTCCTTTCTTTTTTTTTTAATTCATAACTGACAACTTACAAATATATCTCTTTGTGAGCCACTCCACTTCTGCAATTTTTTTCAATATACAGATTCTATACATTCTATTAGGTTTCTGAATATTCCTGGATTCTGAAATTACAGCAGAAATTTTTTTTTCAAGATTTTAGTGCATACGTGTCTGGTAAGCCTGCACTAACAGAGCATTGAATTAGAAGATTGCAGATCAGATTTCAGAAATTGAAACATTCCTTGGCCCATAAAAATATATCCCAGTAACACACTTTTAGAAATTAGCAGATCAGATTCTGAACTCGAAAGGTGAACAATCAACAATCCAAATTCTAAATTCAGTGAATATAGCAACCCAAATGGAAATTGATACAAAATTGGCACACACAAATCAAAAAGTTGCAAAGAACTTAGTATGCTTGGTTAAAAACCATTTGAATTCCTTGTTTCATTCTTTGAACTTGCATGGACAGATTTGAAGATGGATATTATGAACTCTCAACAGTTGGAGTGATCAGCAACATTTAACCAGGAATTTCAACAAATTCAGATTAAGACCAGCAGTAATTATCAATTTCTTAAAATCTTCACTAATCAGAGAGCTTCTATCAAATATTTCCTTCCTTCCTCTATTATAATCTCAGTATCAGAATTTGCTGTTGAAGGAAACTACACCGTGTAATGATGGACACTTAAATTCATTGACTTTAGCTTCTGAAATTCTGCTGAAACTCTGCTTAAAATTCAGCAACTTGTAAATAGAACTGCTTTCAGCAGCAACAGCTAAGAGAAGTAATTCCAACTTTTGTAATGGAAAATTTAGCTTAACAAAGATTTCCATTTAGCATAACATGAATAAGGAATTAAATTTCAGTTACTGCTAATCAAATTCCACAAACCAAATTAGCACTCAACAGCTTCATTGCTGATTAAATTTCAGTTGCTGATACCTCATTTTGCAGCTTTATCATATTCTAATTATTTCCATTGCTGGAAAATCAGAACTCCCTTCAAATCAACAGCAACATTTAATAAGCTGCTACATCAAAATTTCTTCACTGCTGCACCATCCAGCAACCTCCCAAAATCATCTCAAACTTGATTTCAGACAATTACTTGTAAGAGACACTGTCACAACTTATTCCCTTTTTAATTACTTGTCACTAGCTCCTCATTCCGATTTAAATCTGATACAAACTCCATCTTGGTATTTAAGTTCCTGTCTCTTCAAAATCAGCACATCTGCAAGCTTCAATTTCTACAAGAACAAACTCCATCTTGGTCTGAAATTTTTAACTCATCCATTACAGCATTTGATAATGTTCCAGCAGTTTCAGTAATCAAATACAATGATATTTCAGCCTTCAATTTATCAGGACTCAGCTTGAAAAGAACTTGCAATTGTCACTAAAATAAGAATTCAGAATTTAGTAACTCTTGTTCTAGGAATCAGATTCAACGTAATCATATGCTTCAAGCTCTAGAAAACTTCAAAAGAGTAGGAACTCTAATGCACTAGCTGTTGGTCTATAAATTATACCAGAATCAGAGTTCTCTGATTTTTATATCAGATTCTGCAACTGGTAAATTCCAAAATTCAGCAACTCCTCGATTTCTGCACTTGAGTAGCAGTTTCAGAAATTTGATACTCTTCCTTGAGGGAATTTGTTTGAAACATGAAGAATCAAATTTGACAAAGAGTATCATTCAACTCTGAATTGAATCACTGAAATTTTACATCTTTAAAGTCTTTCTAGGTTCTGGAAATTACACAACTTCCAGCAGCACACAGATTACAGATTTCAGATTTCAGGATTTTGATCTATAGAACTCTCAGAAATCTTTGGCACAAGATACACAGCCTTTTAAATCTGCTGAGCTTCCTCTCATAATTAGCTGGAACATGCTCCCATTTGTGATTTGAAAATAAAAGATTTGATTCCACACAGATTTAAAGTAGACTTTTCTCAGCCTTCATCTCTTTACTGCTTTAAGTATCAATTGGCTGACATCAGTTCCAATTTTCCTTTAAAAAACTTATTATATCATAAGGAATGCTTCTTGAATTGAATGGCAATCACTAATCGAAGTTCAAATCCTGCTCTTTGATCAGGTTTTCAGCCGCAGATCCATGTTTCAGCACTTACAGTTTTCCATTTCAGCAGCCATGTAGGTATGCTACATGAAGAATTCTCTTGCCAAAAATAGAGCACAACAATAACCAAATTAACCAACATTTGTTACTGAAAATACCAGATCTTCATTTACGTTTCTTAATGATTTGAAGCCTGCTGATAAAAGTGGACACACGCTTGATACAATTCAAAACTGAAATCTGTTTTTCACCTCACTATTTTAAACATGTTTCAGATCTCTTTTCCCTTCATATCCTTAATTTATCAGCCTATTCCCTCATCTTTGCAATTAGCTTCACTACAAGCTTGAACAATTTATTTCCATAGAACTTTTCAATCATTAAGTCAAATGATAGCTTCATTTCACATTTTATCTCAGCTTATAGCATTACTTAGAAGGTTTACTGCAATTCAAGAATTCCAACAACTTAATACTTTCAAATTCCTGTCTAGCAAATTTGTAGAGGATTGGAAAGAAAGTAATCCACATTTGCTGCTGGAAATGCAAGAGTTTCAATAACTTCCCAAAGATCTTAAGGCTGATAATGAAAAAGTTGCTCAACTTGTTTCCATATGTTCTGAATTCTGTTTCCAGCTTTATCACCTCACTGTTAAAAGTTCCAATTGCTGCCCTTTTTCGCACCTTCTCAAAGGAAATGATACTATATTAAAGTACTTTGTTGATGAAATAATTACCACCATTTGAATTCCGAATTTTGATCTATTAAAATCACCTTTCAGTAATTACAAAGGCTCATTTTTTTTTATTTTGTTTTTGAATTTCCTGCCTTGTTCAGTCATTCCTCATTCTGAAATCCTGTTACACAGTTTATAGATGCTAATTCTGAAGTACTACTGCAGAAATGAGCAAGGAAAGAGGTGAAGTGTTACTTCTTCATTACCAAGACTTTATCAGGTCAAAACCAGAGATTTTTCTGTGAACCTGATTTCTGGAATTGTTTAAAGTAGACTGCTGCTGAGAATCCTAGCAGTTTTTCTATAATTCAGAGAAGTAAGAGCATTTAGCAGGGAAATGTGTGTTTAATTTGTGCTTGATTAATTATTTAGTTGGGTAGTTTTAAGTTAGGGTTTTAATTGTCGTTGTAGTATAGTGGTGAGTATTCCCGCCTGTCACGCGGGTGACCCGGGTTCGATCCCCGGCAACGGTGCCAAAATTTGATATAGCGAATCTGTTACATCCGCTAATCAAATTGTACAAATGTATTTTCCACTGAACCCCTTAATTAAACAATAATGTTGTAGTAACGAGCCCAGGATCGATCCGAGGAACCAACGGTAGAATGTAATTTAGGATTGTCTTTTATTCCTATTTTTGGGGTTTTCGATATAAAAATGGAATTGGGGGGAATTAAACTTGAATTTAAATCTAACAAAGGAAAACACAGCAATTAAGAAATTAATCTAAAGCAAGAGTGAAACATAACTATGTGCCAACGAACAAATCATTACGCATTGTCACACTACGTTGTGATAAATCCATCAACACACATCAAACTAAGGATGAAATTACGAGACTCAAATAAATCTGATCTAAAGCAAGATGTAAACCTAATTTAGCACTTAAACACTAAAAAATTAACCAAGCACAAATAAAACTTAAACTAAGCTTCAACAAGGAAAGAAATGCTAACTACTTGCATAAAAATATAACAAAACATAAAAGTAATCTGTTCTAAGTTACAAAACAATAATAAAAGTGAACTAAACCCTAACCAATCCAACTCGCAACCAATCTCACCAAACTTCACACTCTTGCCGTCACACAAGAGTGCCAAAGTCGAGACCACTCAACTTTGGACCTCAGTGGAGTATCTCAGTGGCGTATCAGTTCAAGGAATGCTCAAGAACACCGACGGACCACCCCCGGCGAGCTAAGAACATCCCGGAACCCATAAATGCCGAAAATCTGGAAATCTGGTCTCTGGATCTGATGGGAAGCTGTGGAATGCGGATGGACATCTGATGGAGTTCAGAAACGCCGGAAGACCACCTCCAAATGTTGCTGATGGGAATCGGAGCTCAGATTTGGAGGACCACCGCCAAATCTGAGGTGAAACAGGGAGATACCGCGAGGCAAATTCCACCGGAGAGAACACCCTCCAATGGCTCCAAAAGATCGGGATGATACCGCCGAGAAGCTCTCCACCGAGATTGAAGCTCAGGAAATTGATCGGAGAAGGAATGGGGCCGAAATCCGGAAGATGCCGCGGAGGCGAAGCTGCTGTGCGGAGGACTCGACGAAGAAGAAAGGGAACTGTAGCTTCTGTTTTAAATCTGATCCAGAATTGAACGGACGGCTAGGAGCAATTTGGAGCTAAATCAACGGTAAAAGCTTGCCCAAAATCCTATCCGAAGGTACTGATCTTGATCTAGAGTCTGGATCTACCCTCCCTTAGGTCGGATCGATCAGATCATCACTGGATGGCCCAGATCTGCCGATCTTCAATGAACGGCCCAGATTAATCCGGATGGATCAATGGCTGGATGAACTCAGATCTGGATCAAAACTTCTAGATCTTCATCAATGGCTTAGATCTGCTCCCCATTAGCTTGGATCGGCCAGATCTTCAATGGATGGTCCAGATCTGTCCTATTCTTGATGAATGACCCATAATGCTCCAAAGCTTGATCTTCTTGTTTGAACTTCGATTCGAGCCCAATTTTGGTCCAAATAGATCCAAATTCAAGATCCTTTGATGCCTATAAAAAAAGAATCAAATATTAGCATCAAATAATATAAAAATAAAGTAATTTGTAATTAAGTCCAAAAATACACACAATGCACAAAATGTGATGTAACCATGATTTTAACCTATGAAATCAACATCAAACCATGCATATATGAATCAAAATAATATAGTAAAATCATGGTTATCACACAGCAGTGAAGAAGCAGAAGCTTCGGACCAGAAGAAGAGTGAGAGAGTTACCGCACTGTAGAAGCCCTCAGCCCTCTTATACCTGCATCCACCTGCGAAGAAGAAGCCAGAAGACAGAAGACCGTTGGCTCACAACGGATAGTTCTGGACCGATCAGGCTGAAGCCTGATCGGTCCAGGATACCTCTGATCGGTCCTGGGGACCGATCAGCATGCATTCCCTTCCTTTTCTCCCGAACTTTTTGCCTTCTGATCGTTGTTTCCTGATCGGTCTGCAGACCGATCAGATAACACTCAGTAGGCTACTGTTTGGTTACTGATCGGTCACCAGACCGATCCAGATACCCAGTGTATCACTGGATCGATCCACTGATCGATCCAGAGCTTGGTTTTTGCCCAAACCAAGTCCCAAACCTTCCAAACCAACATCCGGTCAACCTTGACCTATTGGTACATCATGCTTAGCATCCGGTCACTCCCTTGACCTGCTAAGACTCCCCACCAAGTGTCCGGTCAATCCCTTTGACCCACTTGGACTTTTCTCTTCGTGTCAAGTATCCGGTCACTCCCTTGACCTACTTGACCTTCACAATACCAGATGTCTGATCACCCTTGATCCATCTGGATTTTCCCTTGCCCGGCTTCACTCACCAGGACTTTCACCTAGCTTCACTCACTAGGGTTTTCACCTGGCTTCACTCACCAGGTTTTCCAATCTGCCCGGCTTCACTCACCAGGACTTTCCAACTGCCTGGCTTCACTCACCAGGACTTTCCCACTGCCTGGCTTCACTCACCAGGACTTTCCCACTGCCTGACTTCACTCACCAGGACTTTCCAAACTGCCTGGTTTCACTCACCAAGACTTTCCGAACTGTCTGGTTTCACTCACCAGGACTTTCCGAACTTCCTGGCTTCACTCACCAGGACTTTTCCAACTGCCTGGCTTCACTCACCAGGACTTTCCCTTTCACCTAGCTTCACTCACTAGGATTTTCATTCTGCCTAACATCCCAGTTAGGACTTCCCAGTCAAGTATCCGGTCAACCTTGACCTACTTGACTCTTCTTCATTCAACCTGATCAGACCTTGATCAGTATCTCTCCGTATGGACAACTGCACCTGCATTGTCCATGTCTACATGTATTTCTGTATTGTCAAACATCGAAACCATGACCAAGGTTTACGCTTGGTCAACTAGGTCAACCTTGACCTACTGGAAATTGCACCAACAGGTATCTCTTGGTTCAATTAGATCTCAACCATCCAACTTGAATTGGATGATCTAGATTGTACCCCTTCCCAAAAGACACAATATCTCTTCATTAGATGTCTTCTTTTTGAAATCAATGGTTTAGATTGAACCAATAAATAGACACTTAAATATTTCAAGTTGGATGAATAAGATTTGTCAATCTTGATCTAACGATCTAGATTTAATTTCTCATTCACATTAAATTTTCAATAATCCTTCATATGAATGAAAATTAATGCATGCATGTTATCACCTAAGGAGAGTTCAATCGAAAGATTATTGCATCAAGAGAGGCAACTTGTGGTTTTGAACCTTTCGTAGTAGAGTATCATTAGATTTACTAAGATGCTTAGTGAACGTGATGTCTTGAACTACTTAGCCATTAGTGTAAACCAAGACAATGGTACTTACATAATAACATTTCTCACTTCTCTATAGTTCTCACTATTTTGCCCATTTTAGCCATGGATAACATCTTGGATTCATAAGTATTTCATTGAAGCAGACCGTCTTCACACTTATATAGATGATCTCTTATAAAGAGTGTTCTACGATACTCTACTTTTTTAAGTATAAGAGTCATTAAAAGTTTATAGCTTAATCTCACTGCATATTGTAGGTAACATTTTTCCGTCCTAGGAATGAGAGGAGAACTAGTTCAAGTACTCATGCACTTTCATAATTTTGTTGGCCTATTGAACAAAGATCTTAGGATCTCTAATTAACAAGGTTGGGTTACCAGTATGAATATTCTTGTTTGTATATTTTTAATCACATTCCTTTTGATATGTAGTATATTTGATCTCTATTCAAATCTTTTATAAACGGATCCGCCAAGTTGTCTTTCAATTTGACATAATTGATAGAGATGACTCCACTAGAGACCAACTGGCTAATGGCATTGTCGTCAACGAATATATTGTGACTTACCATTATACATACTATTTCATGCCCTTGCAATCGCTGATTGATTATCACAATATATCATCACGACAGGTGATCCTATTTGAAACCAGAGGAGACAACACGCCGGGCAGGTGATGATGCTATTGATCGGGAGAAGACTTTGCACAGGAGAAAAAGATGATAAGCTAGAGTCAAAAAGGGTTCCGAGTGCCTTCCTCTTCTTTGTAAACATGGAAAAGTAAGCCCACAAAATGTTAGGGAAAAAAACCCGAGAAGGGGTAGGTCCCTGGCATAGGCCCTCCAACTCTCAAATTAGTAGATGACTGAGTGAAAAGTGGATAAGAACTATAGTAAAATTGAGTGAGCGTAATAGAGAGTAATCTTGGGCTTTAGTATGTAAAGCATACCTCTAGAAGAGAGAACCCCCCTTTTATATCATCTCTTATAACTCTACAATAATGAGGTGATAGGGAATATTAGGTGTCCGAAGATATCATATAATAGAAGGTGTACAATCTCGAATTTGTACAGTTATCCTCTGAGAAATCTTCTGTTATATGTATATGAACAGTTTCGTGTAACCTCAGCAATAATGATAGAAGTAGTATAATCACCTTCATAAGAAGGTTCCATTGAATGCATATATTATAACAAAAAAATATTCTCTAATGGATAGCTATTATTCTGACAATTTGTTGCAATTTCCTAATAATATTGTCTCTTGGAATATAGTTCAGACGGATACTTGGATGAATGGGGTATCTCGGTCGTCTCTATGTCTAACGGGCTTTGTAATGAGAATAACCTTATGTATTTTTCTCTTTGAAGAGGGAGTTGAATCCCATAAATTCGATCAGTAATATACTTGCAGGCTCATGCTGAAGATCTGATAAGTAATGAGGAGCCAAGTCTTGTAGGTCCGGTCAACTCTAGGATCGACTGACCATATGATGGAAGACTGACTATTGGATAACAAGATGCTCGAATTCGTAGGTATGATAGACATTGTGATGGTCTAATTTATACTGAAGGTTGTACAACACTGAAGGACGACATCTGTAAGCAGAAAGTAATATTTGTAGAAGTGGAGAACTGAACCCCATATGCTCAATTAACTTTAGGGTCCTCTAGGTTTAGTCTATATGTCTTGGAGCTGAATGGAGAGATAGGTCTATTAAGCACGCCAAACTATAGAGACGTTTGACCATATATTGAGAGCAAACACTAAGCTTGAATACGTTTGGCCAGCTTTTGGGCCGACCAAGTATATAACAGAATTATATGGTGTGGGTCATGATTTCGACCGACCTTTGTGCGGACCAGTTGTTCATAAGTAGAGCACTGGATCCTATAAGCATGACTGGCCTTTAGGCCAAACGTCCTTATACCGAAGGCCCTAGCGTCAAGTGAGGAGCTAATCTCTGATGAGGGTGACACCCTGATTGCCACCTCACATTGACTTTGACTTCCACATCACTTCTGGGTTTGCTCGTAACATCCCGTATTGCTAGTCTCTTCTTCAAGCCTAGTCGAAGGAGGCATGTTGCCAACTGATTGGACCCAAGTCTTATCTTAGTCCGATAGTCCAACTTATTGGTCCGACCGATTAAACATGCTTCTAATTTGACAATCTGACCATGTTCCCGCTCGCACTTTAAATATTGTGATTAGCTATTATCTTGGAAAGATGCATGCCAGGCTTTTAACAAGCCAAGTAATGCGCCAATGATATGTAAGAAGGTATTTTTCAGTATAATGATGCAGTTGTCTTATCCATCATAAATGACCATTTATGGGTAAATGCCATGTGTCCCACTACCTCATTCTTTGAAATGACAATTGACGCACGCCCTTTTGTATGGACCAACAACACCTTCCATCACCATCCAACGACCACCAATGAGCAAGCAGTTTTGATTGAACGATTAAGATTGGAAAGTGGATCATGGTTTCTGTTTAAAAATCCTAAGTGATGCGGAAGACAATCACTTGTGTTTCATCTTTTCTAACTGATCTTGTCCGAGCGTTGAGTCGACGGATGCTGGGGACGTGGCATGCTCCGCTGTCTTCGACTGATGGTGTAGCTCTCCGACGATCCTGCAAAGAAGCCGAGCCGGGAGGGGTTTCTCGGCGACGACCCTCCGACGCTCAAGTCAGGCAACGAGAGAGGCAGAGTAACGAGACTACAGTAGAGATGTGTGCATACTTTCGTCGACGTCTAGGGTCTTTATATAGGACCCCGAGGAAGCATGGGCACGTTTCCCGATGCATGCACGCTTCCCCAAACATACCTTAACAAGCCTGTGTCAGAAAAGTACCTCTGGCGCCATTCCGCAATCGTCCGAGCATATCCCGGATGTGACGGTGGAAGCTTCCGCCGTATGATTCTATGTACAACTCGGCCGCCAACTCTGCTGCTTGTCGGCGGCAGGTGTCTTGAGGATGATGTTATCCTGTCTCCTTTGTCCTCTTGTGTTCCCTGTCTGTTACTGGGCCGAGCGGATAGGCTGCTCGGCAGGCATATCACTTATGCATCGGTCATATGCTCGGACGAGAGTGCCCCTGTTTGTGTTGCCTTGTGCGCCGGCCGAACGGACAACCCGCTCGACCCTTGAAGCCTTTTTACCTTAAGCATCGGAAACCCGACCTCTAGTCGGGTTGGTTTTCATTCGGTTCGGAAGATTCACGGCCGGTCGGCTTACGGGGCCCTGCCGGTAGGCCTGCTCCGTCCGGTCGACCGGTCTCCGGGTTGACTATCTTGGCCTTTGACCTCCACGTGCCGTTGTCCCCCGCCGACGAGGGCCCCCCGTCCTTATCATCGGATCACATGCCTCCCCTTCAAATCTAATCGAAGGAGGCACCAAGTCCGACTGACTGGACTATGAATTTGGTCGAGCGATATTCACTTCGTCGCTCCCGAAAGGGTATTTCCGACCGGCTCTAGGAGGCCCCCTCGGCTGATCGGCGAGATGTTGGCCATGCCTTGGGTGTTTTGATTTCTATTTGTCGCCCGTCGTGCTACCGTACTGGGGGGGGGGGGGGTTGGAGTCATCGGGTCTCCTTGGGATTCATGCCAATCCTCATTAAGCTGGCCACGCGCGAGTAATGGCGCTCATTAAATGTCGTCCAATCGTTGATCGCCACATGACATGTCCGCCATCATCGTACGGCGGGGGCATAAGCTTTGATGGGACATACGTCGGTTCAAATCCGACGGTCCGATGTCTTCGCTTCTTTCGATGACCTGGATCGGATGGCTGTGGTGAGCCGAGACCGGGGTTTATGAAGCGCCGACGCAAGTTTCTCCTTCATCGCGTCTTCGGTGCTCCCTCCCGTGTCCAGCTCCTGGGCGTCTGCTTGTCTCTGTGCTCCGACGAACTTTCGTCCCTTCCTTCACGCTTCGCTCCCTGTAAGCCTTCTCCTGTCCTTGCTTTCTTCTGTTTTTTTCTTTTCTGGTGGCCTTCATACCCATTCAATATAGTTTTGATCCTCTTTATCAACCCTTTCATTTTCCTTTTATCGGTTCTTCTTTCCTTGCTACTGTTCCATCGATGGCTAGCACTTCGCAGTCTTCTGGTCCTTCTCCTGGCTTGTGGTACATGACCATGGTTAGCCGGTTCGACGAAACCGACGCGGGATGCTTCCTTAACGAATTCGAACTGCCTCCTGGCCATAGACTAGCTTTAACCACTTCTTCCGATCGACCCCATAATCCGCCGATCGGCACTGTTTGCTTCTTCCGCGACCAATTCGTGGCTGGTCTGCGTTTCCCTATACACCCTTTCATCCGGGAGGTTTGTAATTATTTCCGCCTTCCGCTCGGCCAACTTGTCCCCAATTCTTTTAGGTTGCTGTGCGGCGTAGTAATCCTTTTCAAGCTGCACGACATTCCCTTAGCCCCTAGAATTTTCCATTACTTC
Source organism: Zingiber officinale (assembly GCF_018446385.1). Lineage (NCBI taxonomy): Eukaryota > Viridiplantae > Streptophyta > Magnoliopsida > Zingiberales > Zingiberaceae > Zingiber > Zingiber officinale. Next base: position 37,474,183 of record NC_056005.1, on the reverse strand, counting down.
TACTATCCCAAACAGTCCGAGTGGGGTACTTTCCTCTTCCAGTCGCGGATCGGCCTCGTCTTCTTCGATAAGATGCCGACCTCGAACAAGCACTGGAAGGAAAATTATTTTTACCTTCGCTTTCCCGAGCTGCCATCCTTTCGCACCAAGTGGCAGACCACCGTGCCGGACCCGCCTAACCTCGGAAAATACAAGAACCAGCCGGAGTATCTTCATGCGGCCCATCTACTGGCCGACCAGAGGTTCAATATCGATAAACTACTTCACGAGGGGGTGTTGTACGTGTTTGGCTTGAGCCCAATCCGCACAAAGCTTCCGAGCAGCATGGGTAAGCACTTTCCTCGTCCTTTTTCCTTTTGTTCTAACTGATTTATTCTTCTGTTATGCAGCTGACATCATGTGGCGCGCCAAAGTTGCTGATCGACTGAAGTTGAAGGCCGCCGAGATTGAGGCGGTGGCAGCCAAGGAGATGGCCGATCGGGGCGTCGCGCCGGTCGGCTCGCATGAGGGCGAAAGCGAAGGAACCCCAACTGAGTCCTGAGAGTCTGCCGCTCAGGGCACCGCAACTGGAGCGGCAGGGGATGCTATCTCTTCGGCCAATCAGCAGCAGCCTACGTCTGAGGATACGGAGTGGTCGACAGGCGATTTTCCCCACTGATAGTACGCAAGCGGCGCCGGACGACCATTGCGCACGCAGAGCCGGTGACTGGGCCAGTCGACACCCCCTTAGAGACAATCGACCCGCTACCCGCCGCGCATGAGGCCATTTCTTCTGATCGGACTCCCTCCTAGCTCGACCAGCCGGCAACTTCGACTGGAGCGCCACCCGTTAGTTCTGTGCCCCGGGTCCAACTTCGGCTCAAGCGCTCGGACATTATTTCTGCGCCGATCAACGAATCGTCCAGCCGAGCCGTTTCTTCCCAATCGAATCCGAGCGGTCGTCGGGTGATCCAATTCGTCCTCCGTCTTCCCACCGAGGAGTTCCTTTTGGCGACGGATCAACCCACTGCTCCCGAGCATCAAGTTTCTATTCGAGGGCCACTCGCCAAGACGTGGGAAGATGCGAGGGGTCGGGTCGCCTTGATGACTCCCGATCAGCTAGCCGACAGCCATATGCAGCAAGCCACCGGGGTATGTTTCCTAACACACTATTATGACGACTTCACCAGGTTCCTGACATCATCCCATCCGAACGCAGCAATGGGTGGAGAATATTGCGGTCAACAATCGTCTGGCCGAACTGGAGGAGTTGAAGAAACTCCAAATTTCTGGAGGGGCACCAGCTGAGGGGCCCTCGTACGCCACGCTCTAGTCCAATCTGGCCAAAACAGAAAAATTGCTAGCGGCCGAGCGGCACAAGTCTTCTGGCCTGGAAACCCGGGTAGCTGGACTCGACGCTCAAGTCAAGTCCCATGACCACCAGATCACTGTGGCCACCAACAGAAAAAATAGGGCCGTTGCTGATCTGGACGCAATGAAGGTGCAGGTTCGAGCGCTGGAACAACGCGTCACGGAATTGACCGACCTGCTATCTGCTGAGAAAAAGAGCCGATCTGCCACTGAAGCTAAACTGCAAGCAGATCTGAAAGATCTTCAGGAAGCTCTTGACGCCTCCTGAGCGGCGTTGAAGGAATATCAGGACGGAGAGTTCAACCGCTTCGAGGTGATGAGGCGGAACTACCTTCGATCGGATGCGTTTGGTAACAAGTCTTCCGGCCGGGGGGGGGGGGGGGGTTTATAGTTGCCGGTTCGACTCTAGTCGCCGGTTCAACTCTAGGGTTTAACGTCGGAGCTCGACGATCTTCAAGCCGGGGGGTTTATAGTCGCCGGTTCGACTCTAGGGTTTAACGTCGAAGCTCGACGGTCTTCAAGCCGGGGGGTTTATAGTCGCTGGTCCGACTCTAGAGTTTAACGTCGCCGCTCGACGGTCTTCAAGCCGGGGGGTTTATAGTAGCCGGTCTGACTCTAGGGTTTAATGTCGGAGCTCGACGGTCTTCAGGCCGGGGGGTTTATAGTCGCCGGTCCGACTCTAGGGTTTAACGTCGGAGCTCGACGACCTTCAAGCCGGGGGGTTTATAGTCGCCTGTTCGACTCTAGGGTTTAACGTCGGAGCTCGACAGTCTTCAAGCCGGGGGGTTTATAGTCGCCGGTCCGACTCTAGAGTTTAACGTCGCCGCTCGACGGTCTTCAAGCCGGGGGGTTTAAAATCGCCGGTCCGACTCTAGGGTTTAACATCGGAGCTCGATGGTCTTCAGGCCGGGGGGTTTATAGTCGCCGGTTCGACTCTAGGGTTTAACGTCAGAGCTCGACGGTCTTCAAGTCGGGGGGTTTATAGTCGCCGGTCCGATTCTAGGGTTTAACGTCAGAGCTCGATGGTCTTCAGGCCGGGGGGTTTATAGTCGCCGGTTCGACTCTAGGGTTTAACGTCAGAGCTCGACGGTCTTCAAGCCGGGGGGTTTATAGTCGCCGGTTCGACTCTAGGGTTTAACGTCGGAGCTCGATGGTCTTCAAGCCAGGGGGTTTATAGTCGCCGGTTCGACTCTAGGGTTTAACGTCGGAGCTCGACGGTCTTCAATAATGAGCTTATAGCTCGGATAATATACTCCCGGCCGAACGGCGCGGGGCCTTCGTCTTCGAACATTTGGCTCGGATAATATACTCCCGGCCGAACGGCGCGGGGTCCTTGTCATCAAGTCTACAGCTCGGATAATATACTCCCGGCTGAACGGCGCGGGGTCTTCGTCATCGAACATTTGGTTCGGATAATATACTCCCGGCCAAACGGCGCGGGGTCTTCGTCATCATACATTTGGTTCGGATAATATACTCCCGGCCGAACGGCACGGGGTCTTCGTCATGCCTTTATACAACCATCCGATGGGTGCACAATACTCATGCCTTTGTTTTGTTCTGATAGCTTTGATTCCTGCAACCAAATGATACATTCGCATGGAATATTCATGAAATAAATTACATCGGTGCACCTTTCATCCGGCCCGATAGGGCTGGAGGTGGTTTGCGCTCCATGGTCTCCCTAGCCGTCGTCCATCTTCATCCTCCAAGTAGTAGGCTCCCGATCGGAGCTTCTCGACAACTTTGAAGGGTCCTACACAGGGAGCCTCTAGCTTGCCTACGTCCCCGACCGACTTTACTTTCTTCCAGACTAAGTCGCCCACCTGGAATGCTCGAGGAATCACGCAGCGGTTGTAGTTCTTCTTCATTCTCTGTATATAGGCCATCAGCCGAATGGACGCTTTGGCTCGCTCCTCGTCGATCAAGTCCAATTCTAGCTGCCTCCGCTCGGAATTCACCTCGTCGTAGTTCTGGATCCGGACGGACTCTACGCCGACTTCAACTGGGACGACCGCCTCGCCTCCATACACCAGGTGGAACGGGGTTACTCCCGTTCCCTCCTTAGGGGTCGTGCGGATGGCCCATAAGACTCCCGGCAGCTCGTCCACCCAGCTTCCTCCCATGTGGTCGAGCCGAGCCCGAAGAATTCGGAGTATCTCCCGGTTGGCTACTTCGGCTTGACCATTGCTTTGGGGATACGCCACGGACGTGAAGTGTTGCTCAATGCCATATCCCTTGCACCATTCCTCGAGCTGACTTCCGACGAACTGTCGCCCGTTGTCCGACACGAGCCGACGCGGAATGCCGAATCGACAAATGATGTTTTGCCAGATGAATTTTTTGACCATGTGCTCGGTTATCTTGGCCAATGGCTCAGCCTCCACCCACTTGGAGAAGTAATCTACCGCCACCAATAGAAACTTCCTTTGTCCGGTCGCCATAGGGAAGGGTCCTACGATGTCCATGCCCCACTGGTCGAACGGGCAAGACACGGTGGACGCTTTCATTTCCTCCGTCGGCTTATGCGAGAAATTATGGTACTTTTGACAGGAGAGGCACGTTGCGACGGTCCGAGCGACATCCTCATGCAGCATTGGCCAGAAGTATCCGGCCAGCAGGATCTTCCTAGCCAAAGATCGGCCGCCCGGATGACCTCTGCAAGATCCTTGGTGTACCTCCTTGAGAATGTACTCAGCGTCTTCTGAGCTGACGCATTTTAGCAGCGGTCGGGAGAAAGCCTTTTTGTAAAGCTGATCTCCGATGAGAGTGAACAGGCCGGCTCTCCTCCTTAGTAGTTGAGCTTCGTCCCATCGGAGGGCGTGGCCCCTGAGCGCAGAAACTCCATGATGGTCGTTCTCCAGTTACTCGGGAACGTGAGGCCTTCCATCCGGTCTATGTGTGCTACCAAGGATACTTGCTCGATTGGTTGCTGGATGACGACTGGTGATATCGAGTTTGCTAGCTTGGCTAATTCATCTGCCGCTTGGTTCTCCGCTCGGGGTATCTTCTGAACCATCACCTCAGTGAAGCCGACCTTGAGTTTCTCAAAGGCCTCTGCGTATAATCGGAGTCTTGCATTGTTTATCTCAAAAGCGCCCATGAGTTGCTGAGCTGCAAGCTGGGAATCCGAGTGGATTACGACCCGACTGACTCCAACATGCCGTGCGGCTTGCAATCCGGCTATGAGGGCATCGTATTCCGCCTCATTATTGGTTGCCCGATAATCTAGTCGGATGAATAAATGCATCCGGTCTCCCTGAGGTGACAGTAGCATGATCCCAATTTCGCTTCCGAGCCGAGTGGATGACCCGTCCACATATATTTTCCATGTTTCTTCGGGCTCGGGTTTTTGTACTTCGGTCACGAAATCTGCTAAGGACTGCGCTTTGATCGCCGAGCGGGGTTGGTATTGGATGTCGAATTCGCTAAGCTCCGTTGTCCACTTGATGAGCCGCCCGGATGCTTTAGGGTTTAGGAGTACCCTTGCGAGCGGGCTATTTGTCATCACAATAATGGTGTGTGCCAAAAAGTAAGGGCGAAACCTTTGAGCGGCAAGTACCAAGGCGAAGGCCAACTTCTCAAGACCGGTGTAGCGAGACTCAGCATCTTTTAAGATATGGCTTAAAAAGTACACTCGCTGTTCCTCACCGCTCGGTCTCACTAATGCTGAGCCCACAACATGCTCAGTTGAAGATAAATAAATGCGGAGCGTCTCACCTTCGGCTGGTTTTGCCAACACGGGTAAGGAATTCAGATAAGTCTTCAATTCCTCGAATCCCCGATCACACTCCTCATCCCATTGGAACTTGGTGGCTTTACGGAGGATCTTGAAAAATGGCAAGCTCCGGTCGGCCGTCTTAGAAATGAACCTTGACAGCGTCGTTATCCGACCGGTGAGACGCTGTACCTCTCAGAGATTTCTAGGAGGCGGCATATCCTGCAATACCTTTATCTTGCTAGGGTTTGCCTCTATACCCCGCTCGATCACAATGTAGCCCAGGAAGCGCACGCCTTTTGCCCCGAACAGGCACTTCCGAGGGTTAAGTTTGATGCCATACCTTCTCAACGTTTGGAAGGTCTCCTCCATGTCCGCGTAGAGATCGGCTGCCCAGAAGGATTTGGTAAGTATGTCATCCACGTACACTTTCAAGTTGCGTCCGATCTGCTCCCTAAAGACCTTGTTCATCAGACGCTGATAGGTGGCTCCCGCGTTCTTCAGCCCGAACGACATTACATTGTAGCAATAGGTGCCGTCCGCTGTGATGAAGCTGACCTTCTCTTGGTCTTCTCGGGCGAGCGACACTTGATGGTAGCCTTAGTATGCATCCAGCATGCATATCAGCTCGCACCCGGCCGTGGAGTCCACCAGCTGATCGATCCGGGGAAGGGAGTAGAAGTCCTTCGGGCAAGCCTTGTTCAAGTCCCGGAAGTCGATGCAGACTCTCCACTTGTTGCCCGGCTTGGAAACCAGGACCACATTTGCAAGCCAACTTGGGAATTGTACTTCCCTTATGTGGCCGACCTCTAGAAACTTCTCAACCTCCGCCCGAATGATCACATTTTGCTCCGCGCTGAAGTCCCTCTTCCTTTGCTTCACCGGACGAGCATCCGGCCGGACATGAAGTTCATGTTGCGCTACGCTCAGCGAGACCCCCGGCAGCTCATGGGTCGACCAGGTGAAGACGTCGCAGTTTTGCCGCAAGCATTTGATCAACTTCTCCTTCTGCGTCTCCTCCAGATCGGATGCTATGAAGGTGGTGGCCTCCGGTCGGGATGGGTTAATCTGCATCTCCTCCTTCTCTTCATAAACTAAAGAAGGTGACTTTTCAGTAATAGCATGTACCTCGACCCGCGGTACTTTCCGAGCGGACTTGGCTTCGGCTCGGACCATCTCCACGTAGCATCTCCGAGCGGCCAGCTGGTCTCCTCGCACCTCCCCTACTTGATCCTCCACCGGGAATTTGATCTTCTGGTAGAAAGTGGAGACGACCGTCCGGAACTCGTTGAGAGCCGGTTGCCCCAGGATGACGTTGTATGCAGAAGGAGCATCGACCACGATGAAGGTGGTGGTCCTTGTCCTTCTGAGCGGCTCCTCGCCCAACGAGATAGCTAGTCGGACTTGACCGACTGACAAGACTTTGTTCCCCGTGAATCCTTAGAGGGGGATCGTTGTTGGCAGTAGTTCGGCTCGGTCAATTTGTAGTTGGTCGAAGGCCTTCTTGAAAATTATGTTGACCGAGCTGCCTGTGTCAATGAAAATACGGTGAATAGTATAATTGGCTATTACCTCTCGGATGATTAAGGCGTCATCGTGAGGGACTTCAACTCCTTGGAGGTCCCTCGGCCCAAAGATGATCTCGGGTCGGCTCGCCCTTTCCTTGCTACAGCCGACCGCATGGATCATCAACTGCCTTGCGTGGGCCTTTCTGGCTCTGTTGGAATCTCCGCCGGTCGGGCCCCCGGCGATGATGCTGATTTCTCCCCGAGATGCGTTGCCCCTATTTTCCTCCTCCCGAGCGGAAGGTCAAGGTTGTTCATTTGACACTCGGTGGTGGGCTCCGTGCTACTGACGGTGATGCCACTCGGGGGATCGCCTTTCTATCCTTTGCATGGGGCTCCGTTGCCGATGTTGCCGATCTGGTGAAGGCGATTGGCGGCGGTAACTCCTTGGTGCGGGATGAGCGATGGGGGGGGGGGGGAGGCTCCGACAGTCGCGGGTATTGTGAGTGGCCGATTGATGGAGTGAACAAAGCATTGGGGTCCATACCTTCCCCTTGGGCTTGGGCCGATCAGCCGCCACTTGCTGGACGGCGTGCGGCCGAGTGTGATGATGAGGACGGGTGGCTTCGGCTCGCGGTCCTCTAGGTGGCTGGTGACTGATGGGCTGCTTCCGCTCGGCGGGAGCTGGTTGGTCGCTTTGGGCTTCTTTTCTTCTCGCCGCCTGGGCTTCCTCTACATTGATGTATGTGTTTTCTTTATGCAGCATGTGGTCGTAGTCCCGAGGCGGCTTCCGGATGAGCGATCGGAAGAAGTCACCGTCCATGAGCCCTTGCGTGAATGCGTTAACCATTGTTTCCGAGGTGACCGTTGGAATGTCCATGGCCACCTGGTTGAAGCGCTGAATGTACGCTCGGAGCGGCTCCCTTGCGCCTTGCTTGATTGCAAACAAGCTGACGCTTATCTTCTGGTGGCGCATACTGCTGGCAAAATGATGGAGGAACACCATTTGGAATTCCTTGAAACTTGTGATGGAGCCGTCCGGCAGTCTTCGAAACCACCGATGCGCCGATCCCGAAAGCGTTGTGAGAAACACTCGGCATTTCACACCATCTGTGTACTGATGCAGAGTGGCGGTGTTGTCGAATTTACCTAGGTGGTCGTCTGGGTCGGTTGTCCCGTTGTACTCCCCGATCGCAGGGGTACATAATGCCTCGGCAGTGGATCGCGAAGAATGGCGTCTGAGAACTACCGGTTGGTTCGCTCGGGTGACAAGTCCGATCGGGGCGCCATTCCTTTTCTGGCGTCCCGGATGGGTGCCTCGTCTGATGAGGATCCCTTGTCTTGATTGGCTTGCGCCACCTCTGAGGGCGTCTGGAACAGGGCCCGATGAAAAGGTATCGGGGCGGGCGGCGCCCCCATCTGTGTGCCGGCCGACCCCTTGTTTTCACCCCATATTGAGAGCTGCTCCTGTCTGTCTTCGGGTGGCGCTCGACCCCCTGAGGATGATGTTGCCTGCTGTGCTGCCCGCTCAGCCTGAGCTTTTTATTGCTGCTCCACAATTTTTGCGGCTCGCGCTTGGACGAGTGCTTCGAGCTCCTCGGGAGAGAGCGTTACCAGAAGTTGACGTCCAGCTTCTTCCATCTTCTTGGCTCGAATTCAGGTGTGTTCCCACAGATGGCGCCAATTTGATCCTGTCCGAGCGCTGAGTCGACGGATGCTGGGGACGTGGCATGCTCCACTTGTTGGAGTGTATACTGAAAGCTTAAGCTTTGTAAACATTCATGTTAAATAAAGAATCACATTTGGTCAATTTATCTACATTTGTTTGTAGTTGTTCAATTAATTTATATTGTAGATAACATAGCATGTGGTGTCATATGCAGAAGATAATGTTATCAGTACCTTATAAATTATAAACAGAAGCTCACGACCAAAATGGAAAGGAACAAACCATTAGAAGGTCGTAGTGTAATTAGGTATTAGTTTATCTTGACTATATAATTACACTAGTACACTCAGAGTGTATTGAGTAGGACCATTAGAGGTCGTTTCTTTTATACTGACTTTATAAAGGAACATAGACCTCAGTTATTATGGAAGTGTGTGCTCTTAATCCTAATATAATAACAAGCACATATGTTTGATATTTATTTCTTTAATTTATCAATGGGTGAGATTTAGTTCGATGAATCAATAAACCCGATAAGTTGGGAAATGGTATCACTTATAGTGTGTGTTGTTGATTATAGAAGGAAATTGTGTCCTAGAGATACTAGGTTGATAATGTCCTCAAGAGGAGCTCATAAAGATTGTCATGTTAAACCCTGCAGGTGGACTTAGTCCGACATGATAATAAGGTTGAGTGGTACTACTCTTGGACTTAGATATTAATTAAATGAGTTGTCAGTAACTCACTTAATTAGTGGACATTCGATATCTTAAACACAGGGAGACTAACACTCATAATAAGAAGGAGCCCAAAATGTAATTTGGGATTGGTGCGGTAGTTCAATGATAGTTCTCTAGTGGAATGAATTATCATTGATAAAATTAAGTTGTGTGTTCGAAGCGGGATGCTTAATTTTATCGGAGACCAAAACCAATTCCTCCTCTCGGTCCCTATCGTAGCCTCTTATTTATAGAGTTCTATACCCACCTATACCCACCTTCTATACCCACCCAATAGGGGCCGGCCAAGCTAGCTTGGGAAACGCTAGGGCCGGCCTAGGTATAAAATTGGGTGGCCGACCCAAGCTAGTAGGGCCGGCCAAATTAAATTAAAAAAGAAATTTAATTTTAAATTTTATTATTATGTGGAAGATATAATTTAAAGAGAATTAAAATTAAAATATCTCTCTTGTAAAAGATCTACAAAAGATTAAAGAAAGAGATTAGATCTCTTTCCTTATTTGTAGATTGGAGAGATGTTTTATTTTTCTCTTTAAAATTATTCACATGTTAATAAAATTAAAATTATAGAAATTTCCTTTTATTAACCATGAAGAGATTTTTAAAGAGAAATTTTATTTTTAAAATTTCCGGAAACAAATAAGGAAAGTTTTAATTGTTGATTGAAACTTGTCCAATTTGCTTCCTCTTGATGTGGCCGGCCATTAGAGTTTATTTGGGAAATTTTATTTTATTTTTCTCAAATAAATCATGTCAAGGAAATTAAGGAAATTTTATTGTAAATAAATTTCCTAATTTGCCTAGGCCAAGGAATATAAAAGAAGGGGTAGGGGTGCCTTCATGAGACACAACCTCTATTATTTTCTCTCCCTCTTTTGTTCCTTGGTGTGGCCGGCCATCCTCTCCCTCTCTTCCTCTTGTGGTGGCCGAACCTCTCTCCCTTCCTTGGAGCTCTTGTGGTGGCCGGATACTACTTGGAGAAGAAGAAGAAGAAGGAGAGAAAGCTAGCATCTCTTGGAGCTTGGTTAGTATTTTGGTTTTTCTCCTTGGTGAAGTTTTTCCTTTGTGGCCGAACCTTGCTTGGAGGAGAAGAAGGTGGTTGGTGGTTTCTCATCTCAGTAGATCGTTGCCCACACAACGTCCGAGGTTAGAAGAGGAATACGGTAGAAGATCAAGAGGTTTTTCTACAAGGTATAACTAGTAATTTTTATTTCCGCATCATGCTAGTTATTTATGGAAATAATACCAAATACAAGAGGCTTACGTTCTAGAATTTCGAATATATTTTTCGATGTTGTGTTTTTTCATTTTTCTTTTCCTTGTGATTTGATTGTTCTCTTTGGTTAACCTAAAGTTATTTTAGGAAATTAAATATTAGCTTTCTATAAAAGGTTTTGTCTAGTCGGTGGTGGTTGCTCCCATATCCAAGAAGGCCATGTGCCTCGCCACGTCAGTACTGGGAACCAATTATGGAAATTAATATTTAATGGAATTAATAACTTAAGGAGACTTGGGTCGAACGTGTTAAGTTCCGCAGGAGATCCAAGTCAAAACCTAAAAGAACAAATAGATTAAGTTTTGGATCAAACGTGTTAAGTTCTGCAGGCGATCCAAAAATTTAATTTAAAAGAACACATGGTAGCTAGGAAAAAGGTTCAGACCTTTGTACAAAATTTTTGTACAGTGGAATCTATAGGTTTTCCGAGTAGCAACCAACACGACTGTCTTCGACTGGTGGTGTAGCTCTCCGACGATCCTGCAAAGAAGTCGAGCCGGGAGGGGTTTCCCGGCGACAACCCTCCGACGCTCAAGTCAGGCAACGAGAGAGGAAGAGTAACGAGGCTACAGTAGAGATGTGTGCATACCTTCGTCGACGTCTGGGGTCTTTATATAGGATCCCGGGGAAGCGTGGGCATGTTTCCCAATGAGTGCACACTTCCCCAAACATACCTTAACAAGCGTATGTCAGAAAAGTACCTCTGGCGCCATTCCGCAATCGTCCGAACATATCCCGGATGTGACGGTGGAAGCTTCCACCATATGATTCTATGTACGGCTCGGTCGCCAACTCTGCTGCTTGTCGGTGGCAGGTGTCTCGAGGATGATGTTATCCTGTCTCCTTTGTCCTCTTGTGTTCTCTGTCTGTTACTGGGCCGAGCGGATAGACCGCTCGGCAGGCATATCACTTATGCATCGGTCATATGATCGGACGAGAGTGCCCCTGTTTGTGTTGCCTTGTGCGCCGGCCGAACGGACAACCCGCTCGACCCTTGAAGCCTTTTTACCTTGAGCATTGGAAACCCGACCTCTAGTCGGGTTGGTTTTCATTCGGTTCGGAAGATTCACGGCCGGTCGGCTTGCGGGGCCCTGCCAGTAGGCCTGCTCCGTCCGATCGGCCAGTCTCCGGGTTGACTATCTTGGCCTTTGACCTCCATGTGCCGTTGACCCCCCGCCGACGAGGAACCCCCGTCCTTATCACCGGATCACTAACCTTTCGTCCGACGATCTCCATCAACAACCTTCTTGTAACTAGTGATAGTAAGTCTCGCCCTCGATCTTCCTCTGTTTTTCTCATATTTCCTCATGACATAGGAAACATTCGTTCCCTAGTACACTTTCAGTCATTTTGATTTTGATAATGCTAGCTAAGATGTACTTCATAATTCTTTTGAAATTCCCAAAAAACTACCGCATTAGTATCCTGACTCCTCAGGATTATCCCCATCACCCTCCTCCTGACCATATCACTTTCTTTAAAGACCAAGTTCAAACTGGATTGCGCTTTCTAATCCCTCATTTTCTGTCTGAGATAAGCCTCTACTTTAACATCCCTCTCCAATAGTTTGCATCAAATGCCTTCCACACAATGTGCGGGATGCTCATTTTGTTTCACCTATAGGACATTCCCCCGACTCCCCGCAATTTCCATTATTTTTCTTCTCCTAAAAAGTTGGGTCTTTCTATTTCAATCTTGCCCCAAGACAACATTCCTTAAGGACTTGCCTTCTTCAAATAAGGGATAAAAATCCCGTTTCTTTTTTGTTCAGACACCTGAGTCCATTTCCTAGCCAACTGCATGACAATCCTAGCTGAATTCAATGCGGTGATTGCCCCAAAAGAGGTTCCTTCCAACCTTCTCCTGACTTCAGCAAATTCAACTTCCCACAAAGCTGAGGCACCTTTAAGGAGATGTAAGAAGCATTGACTCATCCCTTCTACCCAAGTTCTTGAGGGGCGAGCGTCTCCCACCAGGGTGCCTTCGCTTTGTCTTACATTAGTCTGGGAAGAGATCTCGGTCTAATTTTTTGAGCAGACTTTGTCCGCTCTTCCCTCTAATAGTCTAGCCCGAGAGGTCACATCTCTACTGAGCGACTCTCTAGTGTTTGTCTTGCATTTGATGTCTGCTCTTCCCACTACCCCTCTCGTTGAGGCACAGCCTGCTAAAGTTTCCTCCAGTGAGCCAAAATACCTTTATCAATTTTCAGCAGTCTATGACCTCCCCTTCTCTCAGACTATATCTTCCCAATGGCCCCTCGACTAGATTATAGTCTAATATTGTTGAGGGGCCAGTTAACGGAGGCCTAGGAGCTAGCAAGGAGCAGGTCAGAGGAGCACACGCCTATGGAGATGGCCGACGGGTATTCACACGATATGACCATGGTAGGTTTTAGCTTTCTTATCCTTTTTCATTCCGAATGCCTTTAATGATGCTTGTTCTATAGCAATGGATAATCAAGATGCCCATGGTACAGAAATTGATGAATCTAGCCTGGGAAAATGAAGCTTTGAAAGAGCGTATGTCAGGCTCTAGATATGTTTTCGCTTGTTTGCCATAGGAAAACCAAGCCCAACTCGACCAGCTGGGCAAATTAGAAAATCAATTTCAAGAATATCAGGCATTGGTAAAAGATGAGGTAGAAAGGGTAAATAAATCAAAAGCTGCCCTAAAGACTAAGGAAGATAGGCTACGATTTGAGATAGCCTGACGGACCAAAATGGTGGAGGATCTAGATAGAAAGATTGCGGAGGTTCAAAGCTTCTCCACATAACTAGAGGAACTTAAGGCTACTCATACATTGGAAATGACTACTAAAGAAGCCGAGCTATTGACCAAAACCTAACTAATATCTGGGCAGCAATAAAATTTATAAGCCTAGAGAACCGGGCTACAGTCCCTCCACATGAAATTAGAGGCCACCCAAACCACCCAAATTGCCTCTAAATTTGAGTTGGTGGGACTCTCCTTCGAGATGATAGCCTCTTGGATAGAATTAACTGCTTACCAAGTGGAGGAAGACGAGCAGTTCGAGACAAGGAAAGTGGCCCTCCTTCAATCACGATACTTTAACCTCCTCATCATCACCTCCATTAACAAAGCATTTCTTGTTGGGACTGAGGGGGCCATTACGCAGGTTCGAGAGGGGGGCTACCTGGCATTCAAATCTCCACCTCACTTCCTAGACCGCCAGCAGTTAATAAAGAATGTTTGCCCAACCTCTTCCCTAAGCTCCTGTAACATGTTTCCTATGTTAGCCCCGATCATGGGCAAGAAAAACTTCTCCCTGTAACTTTCTCTCCATGTAATTATATGTTATCTACCTATTAGCATATGCTTGATTGTGTAATGTTGCTATCTTCCACATGCTTAAGTGGAAGTGTCCTAGTTTCATTTCATATACTAATAGACTCAAAAGTCTAGACACTTAACCACTCAAGTAACAAAACATCGAGGGTTCGACTGATTCTTGAGCTACTTGGATGTATAGCAAAGATTACTTAGGTAAGGACGTAACCTTCATGGACCACCCAGAGTTAAATCCATCCAGTGTTAAAACTGACTACTTTAAATAATTCCGACATTAAAAAGGTTCAACCGGCCCTTAGGCCAATCAGATATGCAATAAGGACGACTTAAGAGGTGAGCCAGTATTTTCACATTCCTCTCCAACAATTAGTCCCTGACTCCATTCATCTTCTGTGTGACACCGTTATTGTGTTTCACTTATTCAGGGTCTCTCTAACTCCTCTAGTGTTCCATTATCTATTCTACTCTTAACAAATAATCGAAGGTCTATTTTATTTTTACACCCGTCCCAACACTACCCTATTTGATAAGATTCCTTCATAAGGGACTGATTGATAGAAAAATACTTTTTTGTTCGGCTTCCCACCCCCATCTCCTAGCCGACTACATGGCAGTCGCGCCTTCCAACTGTGCTTACTTTGGGTGACCCCAGCATAGATCGAACCTTCAACGCAGCTGCCACTAAATTATCCCGCTTGCAGTTTGACATTTGATGTGCGTATGTTATATATGTTTCTAGGTATTGTTTAACGTATATCTACTTATATTTCATGGATATAATCTATGTTTCTTGCACTCTATTTTATTTTTTTTATGTCATACTTTCATACTATTTATTCAGAGATATGCTATTTTCATGTTTTGATTGATAGGATATGATTCAGAGCAAAAATAGAGCTAAAACGGAGTCTAGAGTCTACAAAATGTCCGGGCAGTGCTTATGAGGCATAGTCGTGTGAAAATATGACACAATCCAGTATTTCACACGACCTAGCCGTGCCTTTTAGGAATGGTCATGTGCCTCCCCAAAGCCATCTCAGTGAGCCACATGCCCCAGTTGTGCCAAGAGGCATAACCGTGTGGAATTTTTACACTGCGGATCAAAACTTAAATGGCCATACTTTATATTCGATTAAAGTTATGGGCTATTCCAATACTAAAATATATATAACTTCAAGATATACAAGTTTACTTCAGACTTCAACTAGAAAAAAAGATGTTTAGATTTGCTAAAAGGCTCCACAAGTGAGGCATGGCCCTGAGGCATGATCGCGTCAAATTATGCAATTTTCTACACTACAGATGAAAAGTAAAATATCTATAACTTTATACTTAGTTGAAGTTTTTGGCTATTCAAGATACTAAAATTTATCTAACTTCAAGATCTACAATTTTTCTTCAGACGGTATCCTAACAAAACCACGTTAAGATGTAATAAAATACTCTACAACTGAAACACGACCATGAGTCATGGTCGTGTCAAGTTTCACACGCCCCCACGGGCATGCCATGCCAGGAGGCATGGTCGTGCCTCCTCTTTGAAAAGCACACATGCCCCGACAATGCCTTCAGGCATGACCGTGTGGCGGAGGAAGCGAGGGGACATGACCCCTTACCTATGAAAGAGGATTTTCTCCCCTTTTAACCTATCCTTGGTTTGGGGCTTTGCCCCTTCCTTTGGGAAGAGTTTTCCCCTCTAAGGAAAACCCTAGAACCTCCCTCGTCAAGCCATCGACAATCAGTCCTCCTCTAGAGCAAGGAGACATTCTGAAGACATTGACAACAAAACGCTAAGCATTCTCTTCTCTCTCAATCCATGTTTTGAGTTGTAGATGTTATATTTCTTGCGTTTTTGGTTTATTCTTCCTTATTTATGGAGTACACCTCAGATTCTTAGGATGTAGGAAGTAACTATGATATGATGTTGATCTATGAACTATGTATTTACTAGATTTCTTATTCAATGAAGTGTTTATGATTTGCTCTATATGTGTTGTGCCTTGTAAGTGTTTTATGAAGTGTGTGAATGGTGTAAATATGTAGATGTGAGGGTTTAGTCATAGCTTAGTGGGAATACTCAAGATTGTATGATCGGAGGTCCCTTTGTGATAGAGGGTAACCATTAAACTGGATATCTTGAGCATTCCCTTGAAATGGGGACCAAATCCAAACAAGGGAAACTCTAATTGGTGCTTAATGGATTTTTCCTAATTCTGTGCTAGGAGTTGATTGGTGTGACTTAGATCATTGACCAGGGGTCCCTTGGTGACAGAGGGTAACCATTAAATTGGGGCTTCTATATTACCCCTTTCTACTTTGTAGCATTGAATGCTAATGGGGAGAACACTCTGGTGAGATCACTGTGGGATCATACCAATAACTTTATTAGAATCCTTATAAGAGTATAAGCATGGAGGTAAGGAGATAAAAAATACATAGGGATATTAACTAGCATCATAGTGAAATCGAATTCCTAAAATCATTCCCCCAAAATCAACTTCTCTCAACTCCCTCTCACTTTCTCCCTCTCTCTCTTTCTCTCAATCTTCTCTCTCTCTCTTAAATCTCTCTCGTTAGTTCGCAATCAACCAAATCCAACTTTCGACCTTCAAGATAACTTACTTTACGACATCTCTAGTGCTTAATCAATAATCTCTATGGATTTGATAATCTTTTATATTATTGACGATATTTTCATGCACTTACGGGTTCATAATAAGTTTTTATTAATAGTATATGAGGTAATCTAGACTTGTTAATAGATTATTTATTTATTTGTTTTTATTTCTGCATATTTTTTCTTACAATTTAAACTCGACATTTCCTTTTTTATTTTTCATTATACATTTTATTTCTTGTCTTTAATTTTATATTTTTATTTTTTCTCATAATTCTTTTTAGATATCATGAGTACTAACATGTCAAGTAGTTCTTTAAGAGAATTTTTCACACCCAATAATGCAATATTGGTGCGGGAAGCACACGACGATCGAACCTAAGTTTTGATAATGGTAAAGGATTCAAAATTAAGGTTAATTGTTATCTGATATGTGTGAAGGAGTTTGCAGGAAAGTCCTAACTACGGTTAGGCAGATGGAAAATTCTAGGGGGTGGTAACCCTAGGTGGTGGGAAATACCTGTAACGCCCGTCCTCCTAGCTAACTCTAAGGGACGGGGCTACGATACACCATGTACAAATTTTTCTTTTTTTAAAACAGCGGAAGACTTAAAATAATTTTCTTAGTTTAATAAAAACTTTTCTTTTGTTTTTCTTTTCATCAAATCTGAACTACACTATCATGGCATCAATAATATGATATCAAATTTAGTAGAAACATAACATCAAGTCACACATACGGTACTACAATTCATGATACCAAAGCATAGTTCTTTAAAAGTTTTTAAAGCAGGTTCTTATTTGGTTGCCTAGCCACTGCCACACACATCTCCTTGCCTCTCCTGCTGCTCCTTTAGCTCATCCAGCTTTTTCCTTTATCTATGGTATAAGGAAAGTAAGCTATGAGCACTCATGGCTCAGTAAGTTCCTTTCCTACTCACTAAAACCGAAAATCATCACATGATCAAAGAATGTCTCAACATAACATGATCTCAACTAGTCATGACATAACATATCATACTCTTTAAGCATATCATGCAACATAACAAAATCGTATCTAATCATGGCATATCATAAATCATAGCATCATCACAACATGATCATAAGGTATATGCAATATGATTTTGAAAACATGTATCCGAAAAACATGTGTATGTCTCATGATCTTTAAAACCATTTCTTCTTACATATATACTTGAACATAATATCAACATAATCAGGGCCCCGGCTTGTACCACACATAGATAAATCACGTAGATATGCGCGCTTCCTAAGTATATCCAAGGTAGCAAGTCTTGAATCATACTAGGAACTAGGTCCGGATCACACAGCCATAGACCTAGGGGCGTACTAAGGAGCCCATCCCTTTGTTTTTACTAGCCTGGATCACACAGCCAAAGGCCTAGGGGCTGATTAGGAGCCCACCCTTGGTACAAGCCTTACAAAGTAAAGTAGCATGTATAAAAATGCATCATTTAGTCACATAGCATATCATAGAAGTATGCATCACTTAGGCATACGTTATGTCATAAAAGTATGCATCACTTAGGCATACATCATATCATAAAAAGTATGCATCACTTAGGCATACATCATGTCATAAAAAGTATGCATCACTTAGGCATACATCATGTCATAAAAAGTATGCATCACTTAGGCATACATCATGTCATAAAAGCATGCATATTTCCACCACATAGCATATCATGAGAGCATGCATATTTTAGGCACATAGCATATCATCAAAGCATGCATATTTCTATCCACATAGCATATCATGAAAGCATGCATATTTTAAGCACATAGCATATCATGAAAGCATGCATATTTCTATCCACTTAGCATATCATCAAAGCATGCATATTTCTAAGCACATATCATATCATGGAAAGTATAAATCACAAGCATACATGTTTAAGCATAAGGGTGTATCATGTGATTATACTATCATAAGAAACATGGTAACATAGTTAGCTTGAGTTCTAAGCTTCCTAATCCCTTGGGTTCTTATCATGGCCGAACCCCCCCTTAGATCTCAATTTAGTTAAAAACAACCTCCAAGCATGTGGAACCTAAATTATCATCACATCAATTTCATAGGAAGCATTATAAGCATGATTAACTTGGTTTCTAAGTTCTCCAAGTCCCTAAACTTCATGTGGCCGAACCCTATCAGGTGTGAAACAAGGTCCCAAATGTCATGAAAGCATGGAAACCTTAAACCATATTTATAGCATTTTTTCCAAGTAACATAGTAAGCATATTTAAGCTAGTTCCTAAGTTCTTCAAGCCCTTAACATATGTCATGGCCGAAATTTAACAAGTATTCATTAGGGATAAAAGCAAGCATACAAGCATGTGAACTTGAACTAACATCATGTATAAATTCATAATAAGGCATCATACAATGGGTATGGCCGAAACTTACCCTAGCCTCATTTTAGGTCATTAAACAACATATAACATGAGAACTTTGGCTTTCTACTTATCATATTTCATGTAGAGTGACATGAGCATATTTAATTTTTGATCTAGGGTTTCTAGGGCATCTATCCCTTCATGGCCGAAACATACAATGGTCCATTTAGGTAATGGAAAAATTATACAAGCATGTGACTCAATCAACATATTATCATATTTCCATAAGAAGCATTTTTTTTAACACAATTGGTTTCAATTCTAAGGCCTCTAGGTC
Source organism: Zingiber officinale (assembly GCF_018446385.1). NCBI lineage: Eukaryota > Viridiplantae > Streptophyta > Magnoliopsida > Zingiberales > Zingiberaceae > Zingiber > Zingiber officinale. The sequence continues at coordinate 37,455,304 of NC_056005.1, read as the reverse complement.
ATTTAAACCCTACTTGGCCGAGACTCATCAGTGTTTAAATTTGCTTCAAATAGCCTAAAAGCATAGGAAGTCATACAAGTTTCATAGCATGTACAAAGACAAGCATAATAAACATACATGTGAATTGTGTCTTAGGCTTCCTAGGTTTCTTTCCTTTTTCTTTTATTTTTCCTCATGGGCGAAATCTACCAATCTCTAAACTAGGTTTTAAGTGGCCTAAAGCATGGAAAACCTAAGTAAGTTTCATGGCAAAAATTACTAAGAACATCATATACAAATTTGGTTCATAAACAAGCTAGGACCCTTGTGATCTTACATGTCATATATCATGTAACTAAATTCTCTATACCCTAATTAAGCATGAGAGCATTAAACAACTTTCATATCTTAATATCACAGAGGTCTTGAGCATGTTAAAATTTTGTTTAAGCTTTTTTAAGCTATCCATCTTATCATGGCCGAAAATCTTAATGAAGAGTTCATGAATTTCTAGCAATATTCAACATGCAATTCTTTAAGAGAACTCTATATTCTATCATATAAACATGGTTACTTAAATTTAAAGGTCTTCCTAACCCTAAGCTCTTTTCTTGGCCGAAACATATGAGTGGATTTCTTTTGGTTCCAAGTAACTTTTAAGCAAGGAAAACCAACAAAAGACCCTTAGTAATTCATGGTGGGAATCTTGTACTAGTTTGGTTAAATGATGATTTCCCTAACCTCTTTAAATATTTTTGGCCAAAATTCTAGGGTTAGGTACTCCTCTGACCAAGCATCATATAGGTATAAAAAAACATGAAGGAAAACCTTCCTACATAGCATAGAAAAATATCATGAAATGAGGACTTGTTTAAACCTTCCTAGATTTGAAAACTCTTCTTTGGCCGAATTTTTCTTAAATTCTATTCTAGGTTTTCTAATCCTCATAAAATCCGAAAAGCACATAAAACTCCTTGTACCACAGGAAAGGGGAAGCTAAGGTGTGGTGATGGAAGAAGTAGCCTCTTCTTCTAGTTCCCTTCCCTTGATTCCTTGCTAAGTCCTCCTTGTATCTTAGGCTTTCTTAGGAGAAAACCTTGGCTTGGGCCGAAGATGGAGGAGAGGGGACTGAGGGTTCGGTGAGGGAGAGGGAGGATGAGGGAAAATGAGAGAAAAATAGAATTTTCCCTTTACATCATTTTTTTTTATATTAAGGGGGAAGAGGTAGCAAAATTGGTTTTTGCTTTCCTTCTCCTTTAACCCATTTTCTATTTTCTTTTATTTATTTTATTTTCTAATTTATTCTCATCATTTATGATGAGAACAAGGGGGAATGAATCCCCTTCATTCTCCATTTAATGTCACGGCAAGAGAGGGAAAAGAGAGAGAAAGGGAGGAAGGCAAGTTGCCTTTCTCTTGCTCTTTTCTTGCTTTCTCTTCTTAGATCTTTACTCCTATCTTTATCATGCATTCCCTTTCCTTGCTATCAATATCTTCTCTCTATCCCAATTGGTTTCTACTAATTAATTCTATAAATTATAATATAAGAGGTTCAAGATTCAATCCTTGACCTCCTCTTCTCTTTTATTTCATTTTATTTCTTTTTGCTTCAACTCACTTCTTATTATTTTTCTAAGGCAAAATTCATCATTCTCTTATTTATCTTAAAAGTTTAGTGGGTGTTACAGTACCCCGTACCTCATAAAAAGTTCGTCCTCGAACTTTAAAATAGCTCCGGGTACTTTTGTTTCATATCGTCCTCGTGTTCCCAGGTGGCTTCTTCAAATCGTTGATTCCGCCATAGAACCTTTACTAAGGGTATTTCTTTGTTCCTTAACCTCTTGACTTCTCGGTCCAAGATTTGAATAGGTCTACTTTCGTAACTTAGGTCCTCTTGAACCTGTACCGACTGTGGCTCAATTACTTGATCTGTGCTGGGAGTACACTTCTTGAGCATCGATACATGGAACACATTGTGAATAGCTGCCATGTCTGGAGGTAGTTCTAGTCTGTATGCGACTTGGCCCACTCTTTCTAAAATCCGGTACGGTCCTACGTATCGTGGGCTTAACTTGCTCTTCTTTCCAAATCTCATTATCCCTTTCATGGGGGATACCTTAAGGAATACCAAATCTCCGATGTTGAATTCTAGCGGCCTGCGCCGTTTATCGGCATAATTCTTCTGCCGACTCTGAGCAGTTTCTATTCGTTGGTGGATCTTCTGTATAGCTCAGGTGGTGTCATCAATAAGTTCCGTTCGGAACCCCATTTCCTTCTTTTCACCACTTTCATACCAGCATATAGGGGATCTACACTTCCTCCCATACAGAGCTTCGTAAGGTGCCATTTTAATAGTAGCTTGGTAACTATTATTGTAGGCGAATTCTGCCAGGTATAGATATCGACACCAGCTTCCCTTGAAGTCCAGGGCACAAGTTCTTAACATATCTTCTAATATTTGGTTCACTCTTTCAGTTTGCCCATCGGTCTGAGGATGGAAAGCTGTACTAAATAACAACTTCGTGCCGAGGGTCTTCTGAATGCACTCCCAAAAGTGTGAAACAAAGCGACCGTCTCTATCAGAAATAATGGTATTAGGAACACCATGTAGCCGAATGATTTCCTTAACATATAACTGAGCTAGCTGTTCAGTTGGATAAGTCATTTTGATCGCCAAAAAGTGTGCGGACTTCGTTAATCTGTCTACAATCACCCATATAGCGTCATATCCGTTTGTCGTCCTGGGAAGACCTGAAATGAAATCCATGGAGATTTCTTCCCATTTCCATTCTGGAATTTGGACAGGCTGTAGTAATCCGCCCGGTCTCTGGTGTTCAGCTTTTACCCTTTGGCAGGTCAGGCAAGTACTGACATACTGAGCCACTTCTCTTTTCATACCAGACCACCAAAATTTCTTTTTCAGGTCCTGGTACATCTTAGTGGAGCCCGGGTGTATTACATAGGGTGTTGTATGAGCTTCTTCCAGTATTTTCCTTTGCAACTCTGGGTCCTCTGGAATGCATAACCGATCCCTGAGGTATAATATCCCATTGTCCGCGATACGGAACCCGTCATTCTTCCCTTCCAAAGTCTCTTGTTTGATTCTCTGGAGGTTTTGGTCACTGGTTTGCTTTTCCAGTATACTCTCAAATAACGTCGGTGTTATGGTGAGGGTAGAAAGTCGCCCGGACATAGTTTTGACCCAAGGATACGAAACACGTCCCGGTTCCTCGATGGATTCCCATATTGGTTCGTTTCCAACATTAAATAAAACTTTAGCATATTGATTGAAATTAGGTAGCTGACCTGAGACGATGGCAGAGGCGTTCGCCACGTCATCCTGAGCGAGAGAGTAGACTCTGGCATTGGTCATAGTGGGAGGGGCCTCCAATCTTCCTTGGATGATTGAAGTCCCTTCTATGGCAGTATGCATTTGGTGAAGCTGTGCAGGGCTACTCCTATTCTGGTTGTTCTGAGGAGGTAGTGCCTGAGACTGAGTAGGGTAATTTCTTGCCAAATGACCTTCCTTTCCGCAGTTGTAGCACTTTCTGGTGCATAGGAGACATACTCCAGAATGCATCTTTCCACATGTGGCACACTGAGGGTACTTGGTTTGCTTATTGGTCGGACCACCTTTTGTGTTGTTCCACTATTTCCTCTTTCCACCTGAGTTTCGTTTCCAGCCGGTTCTGGTATTGTGCGATTTTTGTCCTCCGTTCAGTGCTTGGTTCTTGCCCTCGTTCATTGCTTTCTGGTAGTGCTCTGTAATCAGGGCACTGCTGACTAGCTCCTCTGCAGTCTGCGGTCTATTAACTCCGCCGGCTACGTTCAGAGCTATCTCGGGTCGGAGCATCTTTAACATTAACCGGACCCTCTCTTTTTCAGTACGGATCAGTTCTGGGCACAGACGTGCTAGGCGGTTGAACTTTTTGACGACTTCGTTAACTGACAGATCACCTTGGCGGAACTCAGTGAACTCATCATAGTGCTTGTTGGTCACTTGCATATGGAAGAATTCTTCTAAGAACTCTGTCTCAAAATTTGTCCACTGCATCTGGTTTATTTGTCATTTCGCCTTTACTCGGTCCCACCACATCCGGGCATCTCTAGTAAGGCAGAACGACGCGCATTTGACCTTCTCGTGTTTAGGCCAGTCCAGTAGTTCCATTATGCTTTCCACGGTCTTGAGCCTGGCTTGCGCATCCCATGGTTTGCAGTTTCCCGAGAATGCTTCTGGCTTAAGCCTTTGCCACTGAATCAGATAGGTCTCTTGTCGGACCATCGGAGTAGGGGCTGCCGGGGGTACTGGCGCGGTTGTAGGTATAACCGGTAGTGTATTCTGATTTGCCGATGGGGTAACTGGGTTGCCTTGCTGACCCATTAAGGTAGTGATCAGCTGCTGTTGCTCTGTGATCTGATGCTGGAGGTCTGCGACTACCTGTGTCAGGTCTGGTGGAGTCACTGTCCCCTCGGTTCGGGCATTGCGTGTCCTAACCATGTTGATCTAAATAATAACAAATAGACTAGTGTAAGTGGTTATCGTTTTTAGCCAATCTAACGTACTGTTTTGTTTCTATCTATTTGTTCTGGTATTATTCCTAACCTACTAATATGTAATCCTAATCTAAATTATAACAAAAAAACATGGAATAGAGCATCAAACATAAGCAAGCAAAACATGAAACTAAAGCATAAACAACATAAGGAAAAATAAGGAATAGAGTGACAAACAATATAACATAAGGAAATAAAGCATAAGCAATGTAGCAAAGAAAATAAAGCATAGGCAATATAACAAGGAAGAAAAATAAAGCATAAGTCATATAACATGAAATTGAGCATAAGCATATAACAAGAAAATTAAGCATAAACATTCTTACTTGGTGCGGCAGGTCGGAGGCTTGATGTGTGTGTAGTGAGCTGGCAAAAACCTCGCTCTGATACCAACCTGTAACACCCGCCCTCCCTGCTAACTCTAAGGGACGGGGCTACGATACACCATGTACAAATTTTTCTTTTTTTAAAACAGCGGAAGACTTAAAATAATTTTCTTAGTTTAATAAAAACTTTTCTTTTGTTTTTCTTTTCATCAAATCTGAACTACACTATCATGGCATCAATAATATGATATCAAAATTAGTAGAAACATAACATCAAGTCACACATACGGTACTACAATTCATGATACCAAAGCATAGTTCTTTAAAAGTTTTTAAAGCAGGTTTTTATTTGGTTGCCTAGCCACTGCCACACACATCTCCTTGCCTCTCCTGCTGCTCCTTTAGCTCATCCAGCTTTTTCCTTTATCTATGGTATAAGGAAAGTAAGTTATGAGCACTCATGGCTCAGTAAGTTCCTTTCCTACTCACTAAAACCGAAAATCATCACATGATCAAAGAATGTCTCAACATAACATGATCTCAACTAGTCATGACATAACATATCATACTCTTTAAGCATATCATGCAACATAACAAAATCGTATCTAATCATGGCATATCATAAATCATAGCATCATCACAACATGATCATAAGGTATATGCAATATGATTTTGAAAACATGTATCCGAAAAACATGTGTATGTCTCATGATCTTTAAAACCATTTCTTCTTACATATATACTTGAACATAATATCAACATAATCAGGGCCCCGGCTTGTACCACACATAGATAAATCACGTAGATATGCGCGCTTCCTAAGTATATCCAAGGTAGCAAGTCTTGAATCATACTAGGAACTAGGTCCGGATCACACAGCCATAGACCTAGGGGCGTACTAAGGAGCCCATCCCTTTGTTTTTACTAGCATGGATCACACAGCCAAAGGCCTAGGGGCTGATTAGGAGCCCACCCTTGGTACAAGCCTTACAAAGTAAAGTAGCATGTATAAAAATGCATCATTTAGTCACATAGCATATCATAGAAGTATGCATCACTTAGGCATACGTTATGTCATAAAAGTATGCATCACTTAGGCATACATCATATCATAAAAAGTATGCATCACTTAGGCATACATCATGTCATAAAAAGTATGCATCACTTAGGCATACATCATGTCATAAAAAGTATGCATCACTTAGGCATACATCATGTCATAAAAGCATGCATATTTCCACCACATAGCATATCATGAGAGCATGCATATTTTAGGCACATAGCATATCATCAAAGCATGCATATTTCTATCCACATAGCATATCATGAAAGCATGCATATTTTAAGCACATAGCATATCATGAAAGCATGCATATTTCTATCCACATAGCATATCATCAAAGCATGCATATTTCTAAGCACATATCATATCATGGAAAGTATAAATCACAAGCATACATGTTTAAGCATAAGGGTGTATCATGTGATTATACTATCATAAGAAACATGGTAACATAGTTAGCTTGAGTTCTAAGCTTCCTAATCCCTTGGGTTCTTATCATGGCCGAACCCCCCCTTAGATCTCAATTTAGTTAAAAACAACCTCCAAGCATGTGGAACCTAAATTATCATCACATCAATTTCATAGGAAGCATTATAAGCATGATTAACTTGGTTTCTAAGTTCTCCAAGTCCCTAAACTTCATGTGGTCGAACCCTATCAGGTGTGAAACAAGGTCCCAAATGTCATGAAAGCATGGAAACCTTAAACCATATTTATAGCATTTTTTCCAAGTAACATAGTAAGCATATTTAAGCTAGTTCCTAAGTTCTTCAAGCCCTTAACATATGTCATGGCCGAAATTTAACAAGTATTCATTAGGGATAAAAGCAAGCATACAAGCATGTGAACTTGAACTAACATCATGTATAAATTCATAATAAGGCATCATACAATGTGTATGGCCGAAACTTACCCTAGCCTCATTTTAGGTCATTAAACAACATATAACATGAGAACTTTGGCTTTCTACTTATCATATTTCATGTAGAGTGACATGAGCATATTTAATTTTTGATCTAGGGTTTCTAGGGCATCTATCCCTTCATGGACAAAACATACAATGGTCCATTTAGGTCATGGAAAAATTATACAAGCATGTGACTCAATCAACATATTATCATATTTCCATAAGAAGCATTTTTTTTTAACACAATTGGTTTCAATTCTAAGGCCTCTAGGTCATTTAAACCCTACTTGGCCGAGACTCATCAGTGTTTAAATTTGCTTCAAATAGCCTAAAAGCATAGGAAGTCATACAAGTTTCATAGCATGTACAAAGACAAGCATAATAAACATACATGTGAATTGTGTCTTAGGCTTCCTAGGTTTCTTTCCTTTTTCTTTTATTTTTCCTCATGGCCGAAACCTACCAATCTCTAAACTAGGTTTTAAGTGGCCTAAAGCATGGAAAACCTAAGTAAGTTTCATGGCAAAAATTACTAAGAACATCATATACAAATTTGGTTCATAAACAAGCTAGGACCCTTGTGATCTTACATGTCATATATCATGTAACTAAATTCTCTATACCCTAATTAAGCATGAGAGCATTAAACAACTTTCATATCTTAATATCAAAGAGGTCTTGAGCATGTTAAAATTTTGTTTAAGCTTTTCTAAGCTATCCATCTTATCATGGCCGAAAATCTTAATGAAGAGTTCATGAATTTCTAGCAATATTCAACATGCAATTCTTTAAGAGAACTCTATATTCTATCATATAAACATGGTTACTTAAATTTAAAGGTCTTCCTAACCCTAAGCTCTTTTCTTGGCCGAAACATATGAGTGGATTTCTTTTGGTTCCAAGTAACTTTTAAGCAAGGAAAACCAACAAAAGACCCTTAGTAATTCATGGCGGGAATCTTGTACTAGTTTGGTTAAACGATGATTTCCCTAACCTCTTTAAACATTTTTGGCCGAAATTCTAGGGTTAGGTACTCCTCTGACCAAGCATCATATAGGTATAAAAAAACATGAAGGAAAACCTTCCTACATAGCATAGAAAAATATCATGAAATGAGGACTTGTTTAAACCTTCCTAGATTTGAAAACTCTTCTTTGGCCGAATTTTTCTTAAATTCTATTCTAGGTTTTCTAATTCTCATAAAATCCGAAAAGCACATAAAACTCCTTGTACCACAGGTGAGGGGAAGCTTACTTCCTTTTCGCTTGTGGATCTAAGGTGTGGTGATGGAAGAAGTAGCCTCTTCTTCTAGTTCCCTTCCCTTGATTCCTTGCTAAGTCCTCCTTGTATCTTAGGCTTTCTTAGGAGAAAACCTTGGCTTGGGCCGAAGATGGAGGAGAGGGGACTGAGGGTTCGGTGAGGGAGAGGGAGGATGAGGGAAAATGAGAGAAAAATAGAATTTTCCCTTTACATCATTTTTTTTTATATTAAGGGGGAAGAGGTAGCAAAATTGATTTTTGCTTTCCTTCTCCTTTAACCCATTTTCTATTTTCTTTTATTTATTTTATTTTCTAATTTATTCTCATCATTTATGATGAGAACAAGGGGGAATGAATCCCCTTCATTCTCCATTTAATGTCACGGTAAGAGAGGGAAAAGAGAGAGAAAGGGAGGAAGGCAAATTGCCTTTCTCTTGCTCTTTTCTTGCTTTCTCTTCTTAGATCTTTACTCCTATCTTTATCATGCATTCTGTAACGACCCAATTTTTCCTATTTCGAGTTCTAAAAGTCCTTATAAAAATCTAGAAATGCTTTAGAAAAATTCTAGAGATTTTTAGAAATTTTTAGAGTATTTTTATGGAATTTTTGGAGTTCGTTTGGTATTTTTACTGAACGAAAGAAGTTTCGACAAAAAAATGTCCAAGCCGAGACTCGAACTCAAGACCTCCGGCCGAACCCAACCTAACCGGACACAGCCAACCAACTGGGCTGCGAGTGTTTCGTTAACCCTATATGTAACGAAACACATTTAAGCAGTAGTTAGGGAATAGGAAATAAATTGGAAATAAAAAGGGGGCTCGGCAGGATTCGAACCCGTGATTCCAAGTATGAGCCAAGCAGCAGCCAACCAACTGTGCTGTAATTGTTTCGTTAATCATATATGGGGCGGAATTAATTTAAGTAATAGTTGGAACTGAAATAACCTAGGTTATTAAAGGGAATTATTTTCCTTTCCCGAAACCTAATTTCTTTCTCACCTCTTCTCCTCACGCGGTGTCGCGACTTCTGCTCGGGCGAAGGAGGCGGCGGAGCTAGGTTAGGGCTTCTCTTCCGACGGCTGGTCAAGGTTCTCCGAGGGGTCTTCTCCACCTCCTTGAGATCCTCTCGTTGAGGAGAGTCCGTGAGCACAAGAAGAGACCGAGATCGCAAGCTTCTCCAAACCCGAGATTCTCATCTTCTCCGGTTGTAAGTCAAAGTATTCCAAGAAAAGGTGAGTTGCTACTCACCTGCAGTAGGAGTAGTTCCCTTCGATTGGTTTTCGATTGGTTTGATTTCTTGCCACGATTGTGGATTTCCTGCGTAGCACAGCGTGTTGGTTCAATGTGTTTGTCTGATAGAATGTGGACTTAGTTTTATTTGCTCCTTTATGTTCTGTTGTAGTATGTGTAAAGAGGCTTTGCTTGTTCTATGAAACCCTTGGATCTGTTAGTTTGCTAGTGGGCAAGAACAGCCCTTGCTGTTGGTTCCGGATTGTACATGCAGTTTTATTTGCATTTCGTAACCATGAACAGCTTAATTAGAGCTTAGAACAACCCCTCTTAAAGCTTGTTACAGTCAGGATTCTAGTATGCTTTGATTCCATGCTTGGATTTCTCTATACAGCAAGTGTTTCAGTGTTTCCTGTTTCAGATTTAGTGTGCAGTTTTAGAACCATTTAGTTACTGCCGTGAGTTTGATTAAGAAGAGGAGAAGAGATTTTTAATTAGATTTTAAGCTTCAGCAGATTTTAGCTTTGTTTGTGCCATGCATTGAAAAGAACAACCTTTGGAACCTGCTGTAACAGATTATGGTTGCTAGGGATTTAGTCCTTCCTTGCCTTTGGAACCTGCTATTAGTTTAAGAATAGTTAGTTAAATAGATTTATTTCTTTTAAGCATGATCGGCTTGTAAATGAACAACAATGAACAGATTTAATTAGGGAAGTTTCAGTTGGATCCTTAGTAGCTAATCCATACACGAAGTTTTGGTTTTCTGATGAACCTTTTAGTAGGAACGACTGATGTGGTTACCATACTGTTAAACCAGTTGTCATGGATTTGTTTAGCATTGCAGTTTTGATGGTTTAGCATTGGAAGATCCAATTAGATCCCTAGTAGCTTAACTAGATTTGCAGATTTTTTTGGTGGAACTTGTAATGCAGATTTTAGCAAGTTATAATGCAGAATTTAATTAAGTTAGTATGCAGAATTGTGTTAGCTTAATATGCAGAATTTTATTAGCTTAGTATGCAGATTTTGGATGTTTAATATGCAGATTTTTTGTTAAGCTTTGCATGCAGATTTATGTTAAGCTTTGTATACAGATTTTCAGTACGTAGGGTGTGTTCTAGTGCACACCAAGTGTTCGATAGAATGCTTAGCTCAGTAGGATGCTACAGTAATCATCTATATAGCACAGTGAATGCAGTAAGAAGCATTTAATTCAGCTTATATAGTCTTGCTACAGCTTTTATGGACTAGATGTCCAATGGGTGGGCTCCCACAGTCGCCTCTAGGTTCAGATAACCTAGTTTTAGGTTCAGATAACCTAGTTAAAGCAAGGTAAGAAAATTAGCTATGAAATCAGTATTTTATTTTCAGCAGTGGCACTGTACTGGATTAGATATCCATTGGGTTGGGCTCCCACAGTCGTCCCTAGGTTTAGATAACCTAGTAAACCCTACTAGACTCGGAACTTGCAATCCCGGGTTTAGTTAGGGATGCGCGCACAGCAAGTACAGTTGCCGGGCCCATCAGCAGCATGATTATTATTTTAATCTATTATGTAAATAGTTTTCAAAACTTCACAAATTAGTTATGTGAATACAAGTTAGACTCAGTTTAGCATTAATTAGTTTAGCTTAGGTATCAATTCAGTTTCTTATTGATACACATGATAGTTCTATGATTGGCTTTACATGTTAGCTTTTCAGTTAGTTTCTTCGCTATTTATGAGCATGATTAGCTATACATGTTTAGTATTTCAGTTAGTATGATTCCTTTGTTGATTTATGAGCATGATTAGCTATACATGTTTAGTATTTCAGTTAGCATGATTCCTTTGCTATTTATGAGCATGAGTAGCTATACATGTTAGCTTTTCAGTTAGTTGATTTCTTTGCTATTTATGAGCATGAGTAGCTTTACATGTTAGCATTCAGTTTTAGCATGTTTTTATTTATATACATGCTTATCGAGTTTTTGTGAGTAGGATAGCGCTCACTAAGCTTTTAGCTTATAGATACTATTTTCCTCCTACTGCAGATAAATGAAAAGCTAAAGTATAAGGAAGAAGGCGACAAGGAGATGCTGTGACGGTGTGTGATGTGTGGACTATGGAGATCCTTGAGACTTAGCTAAAGAACTCACTTAGTTTAAGAATTTGTTTAGTTTAATTTCTTATTAAGTTGATGAGAAAATTTTGTAGTAAGAAGTTATGTTTCCGCTTTTCATTACTTACATGATTTGATTTATTAAACTGCGTGGTTGTGAAAATATATGTTCCAGCTGCCTGTGGCTGAGTATACTCTGTATGTATTTACGGATATGGTCACCGGTACAGGGGAGACTCTGTCGAAATTTTTCGGTAGGGTTTCCATGTGATTTTTTTTATCATACCGGTTAGGTAGAGTTAGTAGTCAAGTAACGGTCATCCTTAGAGTGTAGTAGTAGTAAGAAGGGTGGTCGTTACACATTCCCTTTCCTTGCTATCAATATCTTCTCTCTATCCCAATTGGTTTCTACTAATTAATTCTATAAATTATAATATAAGAGGTTCAAGGTTCAATCCTTGACCTCCTCTTCTCTTTTATTTCATTTTATTTCTTTTTGCTTCAACTCACTTCTTATTATTTTTCTAAGGCAAAATTCATCATTCTCTTATTTATCTTAAAAGTTTAGTGGGTGTTACAATACTAAGGGGCGGTAACCTTAGGTCATAGAGGGTGATAACCCTAGGTGGTGGGAAACCCTAAGGGGCGGTAACCTTAGGTCCTAGGGGGTGGTAACCCTAGGTGGCGAAAAACCCTAGGGGGTGGTAACCTTAGGTCCTAGGGGGTGGTAACCCTAGGTAGAAAATCCAGTCGGTCTGGAGGACCGGACTGGCATCAGGTATGCTCTCCTAAGTGGAGTAGGTGAGGACGCGTTCCCCGCGGAGGGAACTGTAGACGTCGGTTTGACCTAGGGTTTCCGGCTGGAAATCCAAAGTCAGAATCAAATAGTCCGGAGACTGTCAGAATATTTTTTGTTATTATGTTTGTCATGTGCTAACTTTGTTTTGTAGGATATGTTGTTGTTTTGTGGACTAACCTATCTTGCAGGGACAAAAGATCATCTTATGTCTCAGATGAACAGTACCCGAGGCATCCTCATGGAGCTTGGAGGTGCCTCAGGTGCAAAGGCTGGAGTGTACTCATAGTGGAGCTGGAGGCACTCTCATGGAGGCTTGAGGCACTTCGGAAAGCCTTAAGGGCGCCCTCAAGGAGAATGAAGGCACCTTCAAGAGGATGAGCGACGAAGAAGTCTGGCTTATCCACGCGCGACTGACTCGACGATTGGAGGCGCCCTTAAGGAGATTGAGGGCGCCCTCAGCAGGCTTTATAAGGAAGTCTCGACCAGCACCTTGGAGTAACACTTTCCCAAGCAATCCTTCTTCCGTGTGCTACTCAAGAGACGTTCTAGAAGTGTTGTAGCAACAGCCCGACAACCCGGAGCTTCAATTTCAGTATTTCTATTATTGGTATAATCTAGTTATTGCTGTACTTATTCCATACTTGTAACTTTGCGATATTATAGTTGTTGCCCAAAGTAAACGCTCAACAAGCGTGGGCCTTGGAGTAGGAGTCATCCTAGGCTCCGAACCAAGTAAATCTTGGAGTTCTCTCTGTATGTGTGTGATTTTATTTTAATTTCTGCTTCTCAACTTGATACGTTTTCGAATCCGAAAATTGTGAAAGCCACGAGCGCTATTCACCCCCTCTAGCGCTTCTCGATCCAACAATTGGTATCAAAGCGGGGTCGCTTTGATTTGGTGCAACCACCAATCAAGCACATTTTCATGGTGTTTTTCAATTTTTCAAAGTCGATCGGAATCGGTATTCTTACTGCCTTCCGATCCAATTTTTTCATAATCGAATTCTTCTCTTGAAGTCTATGCAACACCACTCGAGATCATATTTTATTTTTCTTTTAACACCGAACTACTAATCCAGGATTAAGTCCTAGGATGAGTTTTTCTATTTTTCTCTGCGCAGTTGATTTCGTGTTTATGGCACTCCAAGAAGGCTATAGCACCTCTCGCCCACCGCTCTTCACCGGAGAGGACTTTAGCTACTGGAAGGGTTGGATGGTGTCATATCTTCAGACTCACTTTGAAGTCTGGGTAATTATCAAAACCAGGCTGGAACTACCAACTGATGGAGCCGACAAACCAATACCATACGAGAACTGGGACGCAACTATGATAAAGAAAGTAGAAGCTAACGCCAAGGCGACCTGCACCCTCCAATGTGGATTGACGAAGGAGGAGTTGAATTACGTCGGCCCGTTCTCGAGTGCCAAAGAACTGTGGGAGAAACTGATCGAGTTGCATGAGGGCACACCCGATACAAAGGTAAGTAAGAGGGATCTAATTCTCAATAAATTGTATAATATTAAATTGCAGGAAGGAGAGATGGCTAGCCAGCTCCACACCTGGATACAAGATCTGCTCAACGGACTCCACGCAATCAGACAAAAAGTGGAGAACCACAACATCCTAAGGTATGCCCTAAATGCCTTTATAAGGAACACGTTGTGGGCATCCATGGTAGATGAGGACTTATTTTCAATTAAATTAGATTAACTATTTGATGAATTTGAATTGTACGAACAAGTTAACACACAATCGACTGAGAAGGGTATAACCTTGATTGCAGGTATAGGCAGATCGCGCGAATCAAAACCAAGATGCAGAACCAAACTAGAGTCAGAAGAAGAACCAGACTCAGACGATGATGATGATGAACTCACGGTTGAACTTGTCAACTTGGTAAGGAAGCTCTACAAAAAGAAGAAGAGCTTCAACAAGAAAGATGTTAAAAAGGTGATCCAGTCCAAGGAGGCCCAACAAAAGGTGAAATTTGAAGTAACATGCTACAACTGCAACCAAAAGGGGCATATCAAAGATAACTGCCCAAACTAGAAAGATACGAAGAAACAAAGAAAGAAGAAGGCTCTGAAGGCGACCTGGGACAAGTCTTCCTCAGAAGAGTTCGACGATGAAGAGCTCGAACAAACGAGTTTTCTTACAATGACGACCCGGGATCAAATCAACGAATCCGGAAGCGAGGACGAATCGGAAGCTGAGTCCGAGAGAAGCCACGAATCCGTATTCGTTTCCAAAGGGCCCAATCCCTCTGTAAGTACTTCTCGTTTGTATAATTTAATTAATTATTTGATGCATAAATGAGCTAAATCTAATGTTTGGATCAAGTCACTACTAAAGGAGGTAACAACCCTGAAAGAAATAACTAACTTTGAATCCTTTATTGACCCAATTCAGACTGGAACCTCAACTCAAGTCCAAAAGCTTGAGGAAGAGAATTCCAGCCTGAAAACTCAAGTCAAGGATTTGAAGATTGCATTGGAATGGTTTACACTGGGATCCAAGAATCTTGACTTGATTCTTGGAAAATAGAAAGTCGTGTACAATCGATCCGGACTAGAATTTAGAACTAAAAGAAAATACCGGTCTTATCTATTATTTGTTAACAGACCAAATAGAAAGGTAGCCAAGCATGGGTATCTAAGTCCAACTCGGTCAATCAAGTTGGACTTGATAAATATTGGGTCCCTAAGGATCAAGTCCATTACCTTGATAGACCATATCGAGACTATGATCCAGGGGGAGGCAATTGAAAAACTATACAACAAGAACCAAGCCTTTTCCCACTAGGTGAGGTTGACTGTATGAATCCTTTTACACCATTGAGCCCTATCTCCTATTATATCATCATCTATATTTAAATAATTTTTATCTTGTTTTATTGTTGCTAACCAAGTCTTTTTTGGTCATCCTCTTCCTCGTTTGATATGCATGTTTATCATAGTTTCACATCGCCTAACTAGAGCATTTATTGGTCGTCTAAGTACATGTCTGTACCATCTTAAACGTGTCTCTCGGAGTTTGTCCTCAATAGATGCAACTCCGACTTTCTCTCTAATGCTCTCATTCCTTATTTTGTCCATCTTCGTATGTCCACACATCCACCTTAATATCCTCATCTTTTCAACTCTCATCTTATGCTCATGTGCTTGAGTCATAACTCAACATTCAGCTCCATATAACATAGCAGGTCTAACTGTGGTTTTATAGAACTTACCTTTAAGTTTAAGAGGTACTTTACGGTCACATAAAACACCCGACGCTCCCCTCCATTTCACCCATCCTGCTTGTATTCTATGTAAGACATCTCTCTCAATCCCTCCATCATTTTGTAAAAATGATCCTAAATATTTAAATCTCTCGGTTCCGGGCAACTCGTCCTCTCCTATCTTAATAATTATTTCATTACTTCTAATATTGCTAAACTTAAATTCCATATATTCTGTCTTTAATCTACTAAGCTTAAAACCTTTCCCTTCTAGTATTTCTCTCCAAGATTCTAGCTTAGCATTTACTCCTTCACATGTCTCATCTACTAAAATAATATCATCTGCAAACAAAATGCACCACGGTACTATGTCTTGAATGTGCGCAGTGAGTTCGTCCATAATTAGTGTAAAAAGATTGGGACTTAGGGTTGATCCTTGATGTAACGCTATCTTTATTGGAAATGCTTCAGTTACTCCACCTAAAATCTTTACTCTAGTCGTTACATCCTCATACATATCCTTAATTAGTTCAATATATGTTACGCTAACACCTCTCTTTTCTAAAATTCTCCATATAATTTCTCTTGGGACTCTATCATAAGATTTTTCTGAGTCAATGAATACCATGTGTAGATCTTATTTTTGCTCCCGATATTTTTCAATTAATTGTCTAAGGAGATGTATAGCTTCTATTGTCGACCTTCTAGGCATGAACCTAAATTGATTTTCTGTCACTGTGGTCTCCTTCCTTAATCTTTTTTCTATTACTTTTTTCCAAAGTTTCATAGTATGCCTCATTAGTTTAATACTCCTATAGTTTGCACAATTGAAAAACTATCTTTATAAATAATTAAAATTATTTGATGATTTTTTTCTTTATTTTATGTATGCTTAGATTAGGCTAGATTAAAGACCTAGGCGTAATTTACACTTGATTAGTCAAACCTGGGGATTTCAAAAAGAAAATTAAATATATACTTTCTTTGAAAGGCTCTGTCTAGAAGTGGTGGATGATCCCATACCCAAGAAGGCCTAGTGCCTCACCACAGTCTGGGAGCCAATCTTTGAAATATGTATTTAATTGACTAATTAGAAAACCTAAGTATAACTCAAATATAAATTAATCCTTAGAAATAATCTAAA
The DNA here is from genome assembly GCF_018446385.1 of Zingiber officinale. Lineage (NCBI taxonomy): Eukaryota > Viridiplantae > Streptophyta > Magnoliopsida > Zingiberales > Zingiberaceae > Zingiber > Zingiber officinale. The sequence goes on along the minus strand of NC_056005.1, from coordinate 37,438,721 downwards.
TTAAAGATAACCATCTCACAAAACTACTTAAGATTTCTTGAGTGATAACTTAGAATCGGGTGAGATGGATCTAGGAAGAATTTAGTAAAAAATTAATCAACTTAATAAGAAATTAATTAACTTAACTAATTAATTAACTTAATCCAATTAATTAACTTAATCTAATTAATTAACTTAATCTAATTAATTAACTTAATCTAGTTAATTAATTTATCTACTTAATTAACTTAATATAAGTAATTAAACTAATAAATCAACTTAATTAAATCAAATATAACTTAATAAACCATCTCACAATCACCCATAGGAATACCGTGCTTGATTATCTAGACTGGGTGAGATGGAACATTATGGAGTTGATTTCAATCAAGCTATCTTCTGAATCCATTAAATTGACTCAAATCAAATAACTTTATGTAGGAACATAAAGATTTGAATCAATGGATGCTAGATAGTGGATGCTCCAGACACATGACTGGAGATAGATTGAAATTCACTAAGGCGAAACTCAAGAACCTAGGGTCCGTCACATTCGGCAACGATGAAACCTTTAAGGTAATCGGAATAGGTAATATCCAATTAAATTCTGATTTTTTACATTCGGAAAGTCTTATTGGTTGAACAATTTAGTTTTAATTTACTTAGTATTAGCCAGTTATGTGACTCAGGATACTTAGTCACATTTTCAAAAATAGGGTGCATAATTAAGAATATTAAAAATCCTGAAATCACACTTAAGGGAATTAAGAAAAAGAACATCTATACAATAGACCTACCAACCTCCTCACTAGAGTGTCTTTTGACACAACAAAAGGAAACTGAGTTGTGGCACAGAAGACTGAGTCACACTCACACTAGACTCACTGCAAAAATAAGTCAAAATGGTTTAGTTAGAGGTTTGCCCAAATTAAAATTTATTGAAAACTCAATTTGTAATGCTTGTCAATAGGGTAAACAAACCAAGTCAAACCCTAAGTTAACCAACCTGAATAGAATAACTTCGATACTTGAGCTCCTTCACCTAGACTTGTTTGATTCACACAGGGCCAAGTCACTAAGCAAAAACCAATATTGCTTAGTAATAATCGATGACTACTCAAGATTTACTTGGGTAAAATTTCTAAAAACTAAAGATGAAACCTTCGAAGTCTTTAAAATCTTTTGTAAATTAATAGAAAATGAAAAGGACACTCAGATAAAGAGAATTAGAAGTTACCATGGGGGAGAATTTGAAAACCACAAATTTATTGAATTTTATGAAATTAATGGATATAAACACGAATATTCATGGCCTAGGACCCCCCAACAAAATGGTCTAGTAGAATGTAAAAATAGAACCCTACAAGAAGCCGCTAGCACCATGTTGAATGAATACAACCTATCTAATCAATTATGGGCTGAAGCAATTAATACAACCTGTTATATATAAAATAGAATTTTAATTAATAAAGGATAAAATAAAACACCTTACGAAATATATTATAATAAAATCCCCAACTTAAACTATTTAAAGGTGTTTGGGTGTAAAGTTTTCATTCTAAACACCAAAGACTACTTAGGAAAATTTACGTCAAAAGCAACCCCAGGAATATTTTTAGGGTACTCAACAACCAGTAGGGCATATAGAGTTTTTAACAAAAACACCCTAAAAGTTGAAGAATCAACCAATGTAATTTTTGATAAAGAAAATAACCTACCCAATGTAATAAATGAAAATATTAATACAGAAAATGTTAGGAACATAGAAGATGATGAAGATATTCAACCTAAACCTAGTGAATTACAAGAACCAGAAATTGACCCAAATGTAAGACCATCAAGAGCAAGTACTTATCACCCATCCGACCAAATTATGGGTGACCCGATTCTAGGAGTCAGAACTAGGTCATCTTAGCAGAATCTAAGTCAAATAGCCCTTATCTCCAAAATTGAACCCAAAACTATAAATAAAGCCCTACCAGACCCAGATTGAACATTAGCAATGTAAGAAGAGTTAGCCCAATTTAAAAGATACTAGGTCTAGGAACTAGTACCTAAACCAATTAACAAGACCATAATTGATAGTAAATGGGTTTTTAGGAACAAGTTAGATGATTAGGGAGAAATAGTTAGAAACAAAGTAAGATTAGTAGCTAAAGGGTTCAACCAAGTAGAAGGATTAGATTATGATAAGACCTATGCCCCTGTAGCCAGACTTGAATCTATCAGGATGCTGCTGACCTATGCAGCATATAAAAGATTCAAGCTTATAACGCTCAAGACCCCCTAGCATGAACTACCTTTAGGTAAATAGTTAAACGGCTAGATTTATTTAATTAGATGGTTCATTCATTAAACAAAAGGGGGAAGCTAATAAATTCAGAAAACAAAAAAAAAAGATAATAATAAAAACTAAATGTTACGTAATTGAAAAATATATATATATATATATATATATATTTTGAGCCTTATCTATTGGGGAATAAAAAAAAAAACTAAAGCCAATAAATATATATATATATATATATATATATAAAGAAAACGGCTTAGGGTAAAGGAAAAAGAAAAGGAAGTGGAAGGGGGCGGCCGCCGCCGTGGTCGTTCTCACCAAAGCATAGTAAGAGGACAAAAGCGTGAAGTTCTTAAGAGAGGCGTTCCGACCAAAGGCTCCTCGCTCGTGCTCCCTATCTCCTTACACCAAGGATCGAGATTTGAGCATTTTACAAGCACAAGCACTTCTTAAGCCCCTGTCCTTTTGTTTGCTGGATCTGCAACATTCAAATAATATTATACATGTTAAATTGTTTTGCCTGTCATACCAGTATCCTAGAAATTTACTCATGTCTACATAGTATTTGCATGATTTAATCAAGTTCTACTAGGTTCTGGGAGGGAACCTGATAAAAGGATTTTTTTTAAATGATTAGGGAAATTATGGAATTAGGATGATATGTTTTAAGGCTAAGTTATTTAAAGTAGAAATATTGCAGATTTAGTCTTTCAAAAACCAGTAGCCATTAGGTCTCCCTTTTCCTTTCCTGATATATGTGCACCATTCATTTGATATTATGCATGTTATTTTGTTAAGCATGACATACCACTTTCTTAGGAATTTACCCACGTTTATATGGCGGTGCATGGTTTAATCAAGCTATACCAGATTCTTGAAGGGCGCATGATGAAAGGACTCTCATGGAATTTATGAAATTAGGATGTTATACTTTAATGCTAAGTTATTTAAATTTAGATCATATCGCACCAAGTTGAAAGGTAACAACAGTGTTGGTTGCTACTCGGAAAACCTAGAGGTTCCACTGTACAAAAATTTTGTACAAAGGTCTGAACCTTTTCCTAGCTACCATGTGTTCTTTTAAATTAAATTTTGGATCTCCTGCGGAACTTAACACGTTTGATCCAAAACTTAATCTATTTGTTCTTTAAGGTTTAGACTTGGATCTCCTGCGGAACTTAACACGTTTGATCCAAATCACCTAAGTTATTAATTCCATTAAATATTAATTTCCATAATTGGTTCCCAGTACTGACGTGGCGAGGCACATGGCCTTCTTGGATATGGGAGCAACCACCACTGACTAGACAAAACCTTTTATAGAAAGGTAATATTTAATTTCCTAAAATAACTTTAGGTTAACCGAAAAGAACAATCAAATCACAAGGAAAAGAAAAAACAAAAGAACACAACATCGAAAAACATATTCGAAATTCTAGAATCGTAAGCCTCTTGTATTTGGTATTATTTTCATAAATAACTAGCATGATGCGGAAAGGAAAAATTACTAGTTATACCTTCTAAAAGACCTCTTGATCTTCTACCGTATTCCTCTTCTAACCTCGGACGTTGTGTGGACAACGATCTTCCGAGATGAGAACCACCAAGCACCTTCTTCTTCCTTACAAGTTTCGGCCACCACAACTTCTCCAAGGAGAAAGAGGTCCGGCCACCACCACCAAACTCCAAGGGATGCAAGGAACAAAACCACCTTTCTCTTCTTCATCTTCTAGCTAGAAACGGCCACCATCAAGAGCTCCAAGAGAGGTTTCCGCCGGCCATAAGAAGAAGAGAAGAGGAAGAAGCTAGGGCCGGCCACCAAGGAGGAAAAGAGAGGAGAAGAATAATAGAGTTGATCACCCATGAAGGCACCTCTACCCCCTCTTTTATAATCCTTGGTCTTGGCAAATAAGGAAATTTAATTAAAAACTGCCGTAAGTCTTTTGCCATGGAAAGAAAAATTTATTTAATTAAAAATAATTTTCCTATTCTCAATTTACATGGCTGGCCACCATCAAGTTATAAACAAGGAGAGTTTTAATTAATTAAAACTTCCTAATTTGTCTCCAGAAATTTATAAAAATTTCTCCAATAAAAGGAAATTTTATAAATTAAAATTCTTCTTTTAAACATGTGGATAATTTCCAAAAGGAAAGTTATCTCTTAAAATTAAAATCTCTTTTCAATCTACAAATAAGGAAAGATATCAAATCTTTTCTTAATCTTTTGTAGAAACTAATAAAAGAGAATATTTAATTTTTAAACTTCTCTTTTAAATTATTATCATGGTTAAAAAGGAAAGTTTTTCTTAAAAATAAAATCTCCTTTCAATCTACAAATAAGGAAAGATTTCAAATCTTTTCTTAATCTTTTGTAGAAAGCTTTTAAAAGGAAAGATTTAATTTTTAAACTCTCTTTTAAAACTATGATATCCACATAAGAAATAATTTTAATAAAAAATCCTTTTTAATATGATGTGGCCGGCCACCTAAGCTTGGGCTTCAAGCTATTGGCCGGCCACCTTTAACGCCCCGGCCTGGGAGCTTGAGCTTCAAGCTTAGCTTGGCCGACCCCTATTGGTTGGGTAAGAAGGTGGGTATGTGGTGGGTATAAATCTCTATATACAAGAGACTACGATAGGGGCCGAGAGGAGGAATTAGTTTTGGTCTCCCGATGAAATTAAACTTCCCGTGTTCGCCCCGAACACCCAACTTAATTTCATCAATAATAATTCATACCACTAAAGAATTATTATTGAACTACCGCATCAATTCCAAATTACATTTTGGGCTCCTTCTTATCATGAGTGTGTTAATCTCCCTGTGTTTAAGATGTCGAATGCCCACTAATTAAATGAGTTACTGACAACTCATTTTAATTAATATCTTAGTCCAAGAGTAGTACCACTCAACTTTATCGTCACGTCGGACTAAGTCTACCTGCAGGGTTTACATGACAATCCTTATGAGCTCCTCTTGGGGACATTATCAACCTAGATTACTAGGACACATTTTTCTTCTATAATCAACAACACACACTATAAATAATATCATTTCCCAACTTATCGGCCTTATTAATTTATCGAACTAAATTGCACCCTTTGATAAATTAAAGAAATAAATATTAAGTATATGTGTTTGTTATTATATTAGGATTAAGAGCACACACTTCCATAATAACAGAGGTCTTGTTCTTTTATTCAGTCACTATAAAAAGAACTTACCTTAAATGGTCATGCTCAATACACTCAGAGTGTACTAGTGTAATTATACAGTCAAGATAAACTGATACCTAATTACACTACGACCTTCTAATGGTTTGTTCCTTTCCATTTTGGTCGTGAGCTACTGTTTATAATTTATAAGGTACTGATAACATGATCCTCTGTGTGTGATACCACTCACCATGTTATCTACAATATAAATTAATTGAATAACTACACTTAGCAAATAAATGTAGATATTTTTGACCAATGTGATTCTTATTACTAGATAAATGTTTATACCAAAAGCTAGGCTTTTAGTATACACCCTAACAATCTCCCACTTATACTAAAAGACTAAGCTGCCATATCTGCTGCCATACATCTGATTCCTAACCCTTCAACATGTCCATTAAAAGCTCTTGCCTTAAGGACCTTGGTGGAAGGATCTATAGGTCATCACCTGATGCAATCTAGGCAGCAACAACTTCTCCTCGTTTATACGATTTCTCGTATTGGGTGGTACTTGCGCTCTATTGTGTTTACTTGCCTTTATAGACTTATGGTTTCTTCGAGTTTGCTACTGCATCAACATTATTACAATAAATTGTAATAATCTTTGGACAAACCAGAAATCATATCTAAGTCTATCTTGAGATTATTGAGTCATTCAGCTTTTATAGCTACCTCAGAGGCTTGCCATATACTAAGCTTCTATGGTGGAGTCCAGAAAAACACCTATGCTTATCACTCTTCCATAGTTATGACTTTACCTCCTAAAGTAAACACAAAACCCCGAGGTTGACTTATTATTGTCCCTATCCGATTGGAAGTCAAAATCCATGCAACCCACAAGGACCAAAATAACTGTCTTGTAAGCTAGCATATAATCTCTAGTGCCTCTAAGGTACTACAATATATGCTTTACTGCAGTCCACTGTCCTTGTCCAGGGTTACTTTGATATCTGCTAACTATGCCTTTGGCAAAACAGATTTCTGATCTCGTGCATAGCATACATTAGGCTTCCAACAGCCGTAGCATAAAGAACTGCCTTTATTTCCTTTATCTCCTTTGATGTCTACAGAGACATATCTTTAGATAAAGTTACTCCATCCTTAAAAAGTAAGAAACCTTTCGAGGAGTTTTGCATGCTTAAAACGAGCAAGGATTTTCCGATGTATCAAGCTTGGGATAAGTAAAATATATTTTTCTTTCGATCCCTTATTATTTTGATCTCAAAAATATATACATTCTCCCAAGTCCTTTATATCGAATTATTTGGACAACCATACCCTTACTTCTGACAACATTTTGATATTGTTTCCAACTACCAAAAATGTTATCTACGTATAGTACAAGAAATACCACCACGCTTCCATCACACCTTTTGTATACACAAGACTTATCCAGTTACTAAATAAATCCATAGATCTGGATTACTTTGATAAACCGGATGTTCCAAGACCTTGAAGCTTTGCCTCAGTCCATAGACTGATTGAGCTTACACAAGATGCTCTTAGCCCTTTGCAATGAACCCTTCTGGTTGCTTTATATGGATGCTTTCTTCAAAACTTCCATTAAGGAATGCTGTCTTGACATCCTCTTGCCAAATAGATAAAAGAATCCGGATAGACTTAAGCATGACTACCAGTGAAAAAGTTTCCTTTTTCATCAAGCCTTGCTTTGAAAGTTACTACCTTCCTGTCTATCCCTCTTTTCCTATTATAGACATTTTTATACCCAACGGCTTTTACACCATTTGGTGATTCTACAAGCTTCCAGATTTTATTAGAATACATATATTCTAATTCTTTTATTCATTACTCTTTGCCAAGATGCTGCATCTTTATCTTGGAGTGCTTCATCATATGACCGGAGATCAGGTTCATGCCCTCCAGGGATCGAGTCCAAAAACTCTCCCAAAACATGAACCTATTTAGGTTGCATAACAACCCTCCCACTACAATAAGACACTTTCTGTAATTGTGTATCAATTTGTGATACGTGTTGTAATTTTCTTGTGGTATCTCATCTTGTACAGTTGGTACTAGGTTAGACATGTCCTTTATTATTTTCTTAAGAACAAATTTACTTATGAGCACGTGGTTCATTATATAGTCCTTTTCTAAAAAATCAGTCATTGATGCTAACAATGACCTTCTGATTTTTAAGACTATAAACTTACTTTTGTTTATCTAGGATAACTTACAAACAAGTGAACTCCTATCCAACTTATCATTGTCTCTCTTTAACATATGTGCTGGATTACCCGAATCCGAATATGCTTCAAAATAGGTTTTCACCTATTCAGCAATTCTATATGAGTAGAGAGTTCTAACTTGGAAGGTACTATGTTCACTTTCGTTATCAGAGTTTATCCTTAAAACAAATTTGGTAATTTTCTAAATAACTCATCATCTATCTAATTATTTCATAAGAGTCCTTTACCTTCTTTCTACTACACCATTCTGTTGGGGTGTACCAGTGCAGTTAGTTGGGATTGAATCCCTACTTTTGATAAGTGACTCCTAAATTCTCCCAAGAGGTACTTGCCACTACGATCTTACCATAGTGACATTTACTTTAACATTTCTCCGCATCAGCCTTGTACTCTTTGAACTAATCAAAGTACTTAGTCTTGCGGTACATTAAGTAAATTTATTTGTATCTTGAATAGTTGTCTATAAAATAGATGAAATATTCAATACTACCTCTTGTCTGGATAGTCATAGGATCACATAAATCAGAATGAACCGATTTCAACATATCTTTGACTCCATACCCCTTGGACTTAAAAGCTTCTTGGTTATTTTCCTTCCAAGTAAGACTCGCAGGTTGGAAAGATTTCCACTACTAATGAACCCAAAAGTTCATCAGCTACCAATGAATCCTACTTAAGTTAATATAACCTAGCCTTAGATGTCAAAGATATAATTGGTTCATTTTCGAAGGTTGCTTTCTCTTAAGTTAGAAGATGTGTTATTAATTTCCATTTGTTACATCATGGGAGTTATTGGATTATAAATTGTCAACCAATCATACCAGAATAGATAACTTGCCTATTTTTCTTGATAACAACTTTGTTATCAAAATAGACACAATATCTATTCTATAATAGTTTAGAAACTAAAATCAGGTTCTTTCTAAACTTAGTATGTAAAGACAATTCCTAATAATCTAAATTTTATTCCGATTAGAGAATAAACCTCTCCCACTGCAACAGTAGTGCCCATGTGGACGGTGTTTTTTATTTTCATTTAGTTGTCGGGTATCCTGGAACTCTGCAATGAATTGCAGACATGATCAGTGGCTCCCATATCTACACACCAGGTACCGGTAGATAACTCCACTAAACATATATCAACTAATGAATAAAATACACCTATATTGTTCTTAGTTCTAAGAGGGCAGTCTACCTTAATGTCCAAATTCTATTTCCAATCAATTATAATTGGGACCACTAAGTCTATCCTAAAGTATATCAGCTAGGGATTGACCATCTTCCTAAGAATCACAGAAATATTTGGTTAAGACCAACTCCTTAAAAATCCCCATGAATTTTGTATGCCACGTTAGTGTGGACGTATACAAATTCAAAGAGGAAATTTTATTTAATTTTATTATCTCGTCAACCTTACTTTATGATGAATAAAATTAATAGTTGGTTTATCTTTAATCAAATATTTGGTCAAGACTCTAAATTTAAAATAATATTGATTCCTCTAACAATACTATTTAAATTTACCAACACCTCAAAACACCGTGAATTTTGCATGCCACGTTAGTGTGGACGTATACAAAATCAACATTTGTAAGAGGAGGGTTTTACCCATTAACTATCTTGTCAACGTAACTTTATGACAAATAAAATTATCTCAAACACCGTTAATTTTGTATGCCACATTAGTGTGGACGTATACAAAATCAATCATTTGTAAGAGGGGTTTTAACCCTTTAATTTTATTATCTTGTCAACCTAGTTTTATGACAAATTAATAGTTGGTTTCATTTGGTCACACAAATAATAGCAGTGACTCCGATGGGGAGGATACTATTAGATGTATCTAAGTGTATACCATTACTTGACACTAAGTCCATTAATAAGATTATGCCCCTTCCGTTGGAGAAGATCACACGCTCTTAATTAACTTCCTATAGTCATCCAAAAATGGAAGTCTGTTCTAGTGATCCACAAACAAGCTCATCCGTTATGGAGGAAGGCACTCAGAGCCAACGCGCAAGCTTGTTTGCATCACTTACAAACCAGTAATGGAGACCATGGGATTTACTTAAAAATCCCTCTCCCACTTAGTTATTTATAAATGAGGAATTTTAACTATGCTAGCCTACTAAACATGTAAACTAACATACACACACAACTAAATATAAAAGCAATAAATAGAAAAATCTAATTTTCAACTATTATGACTTTTATCTCTAGTTGTCCTCCGTGTGTTGTCATCCCAAGCTGCTGCCATATTTGGCCACCGCCACCGGGTCTAGCTGTCGCATCCATCTTGCTCCTTGTTCCGCTGCGCCTCTGGTCCTTAGAAGGTTCCACGCTTTGCAAGATTCGATCCGCGACATAAATAGAATTTTACATTTTTGATCCTATATTCCATAAAAGGAATGTACATGTATCTAGATCAAAAATAAAATCCTAATAAAACTAAATACAGCTCCTGCTGTATTTTTAATACAATCATGCACACACATATAAATGCCCTTGACATGTCCAAGGGTCCAATCACACACATAATAATTAAAAGCCATAATAGTTGGATCCTGCATCCACAAAGTTAGCACATCCTACTATTAACCTGCCTAAATTATGTATGACATGTGCATAATTAACCAAATACCAAATACACAGAGGCAAAACCCTAGCTCTGATACCAATTGTTGGTTGCTACTCGGAAAACCTAGAGGTTCCACTGTACAAAAATTTTGTACAAAGGTCTGAACCTTTTCCTAGCTACCATGTGTTCTTTTAAATTAAATTTTGGATCTCCTGCGGAACTTAACACGTTTGATCCAAAACTTAATCTATTTGTTCTTTAAGGTTTAGACTTGGATCTCCTGCGGAACTTAACACGTTTGATCCAAATCACCTAAGTTATTAATTCCATTAAATATTAATTTCCATAATTGGTTCCCAGTACTGACGTGGCGAGGCACATGACCTTCTTGGATATGGGAGCAACCACCACCGACTAGACAAAACCTTTTATAGAAAGGTAATATTTAATTTCCTAAAATAACTTTAGGTTAACCGAAAAGAACAATCAAATCACAAGGAAAAGAAAAAACAAAAGAACACAACATCGAAAAACATATTCAAAATTCTAGAATCGTAAGCCTCTTGTATTTGGTATTATTTCCATAAATAACTAGCATGATGCGGAAAGGAAAAATTACTAGTTATACCTTCTAAAAGACCTCTTGATCTTCTACCGTATTCCTCTTCTAACCTCGGACGTTGTGTGGACAACGATCTTCCGAGATGAGAACCACCAAGCACCTTCTTCTTCCTTACAAGTTTCGGCCACCACAATTCTCCAAGAGAAGTAGAGGTCCGGCCACCAACACCAAGCTCCAAGGATGCAAGAAACAAAACCACCTTTCTCTCCTTCTTCTCCTAGCTAGAACCGGCCACCATCAAGAGCTCCAAGAGAGGTTGCCGCCGGCCATAAGAAGAAGAGAAGAGGAAGAAGCTAGGGCCGGCCACCAAGGAGGAAAAGAGAGGAGAAGAATAATAGAGTTGATCACCCATGAAGGCACCTCTACCCCCTCTTTTATAATCCTTGGTCTTGGCAAATAAGGAAATTTAATTAAAAACTTCCTTAATTCTTTTGCCATGGAAAAGAAAAATTTATTTAATTAAAAACAATTTTCCTATTCTCAATTTACATGGCCGGCCACCATCAAGCTATAAACAAGGAGAGTTTTAATTAATTAAAACTTCCTAATTTGTCTCCAGAAATTTATAAAAAATTTCTCCAATAATTTTCCCTTCATGGTGGTTAATAAAAAGGAAATTTTATAAATTAAAATTCTTCTTTTAAACATGTGGATAATTTCCAAAAGGAAAGTTATCTCTAAAAATTAAAATCTCTTTTAAATATACAAATAAGGAAAGATATCAAATCTTTTCTTAATCTTTTGTAGAAACTAATAAAAGAGAATATTTAATTTTATACTTCTTTTAAATTATTATCATGGTTAAAAAGGAAAGTTTTCTTAAAATAAAATCTCCTTTCAATCTACAAATAAGGAAAGATTTCAAATCTTTTCTTAATCTTTTAGAAAGCTTTAAAAGGAAAGATTTAATTTTTAAACTCTCTTTTAAAACTATGATATCCACATAAGAAATAATTTTAATAAAAATCCTTTATATGATGTGGCCGGCCACCTAAGCTTGGGCTTCAAGCTATTGGCCACCACCTTAAGGCCAACCTTTAGGCTTGGCCGAAGCTTGAGCTTCAAGCTTAGCTTGGCCCCTATTGGTTGGGTAAGAAGGTGGGTATGGGGGTATAAATCTCTATATACAAGAGGCTACGATAGGGACCGAGAGGAGGAATTGGTTTTGGTCTCCGATAAAATTAAGCATCCGTGCTCGCCCGAACACACAACTTAATTTTATCAATAATAATTCATTCCACTAGAGAACTATTATTGAACTACCGCACCAATCCCAAATTACATTTTGGGCTCCTTCTTATCATGAGTGTGTTAGTCTCCCTGTATTTAAGATATCGAATGTCCACTAATTAAGTGAGTTACTGACAACTCATTTAATTAATATCTTAGTCCAAGAGTAGTACTACTCAACCTTATCATCATGTCGGACTAGGTCCACCTGCAGGGTTTAACATGACAATCCTTATGAGCTCCTCTTGAGGACATTATCAACCTAGTATCTCTAGGACACAGTTTCCTTCTATAATCAACAACACACACTATAAGTGATACCATTTCCCAACTTATCGGGCTTATTGATTCATCGAACTAAATCTCACCCATTGATAAATTAAAGAAATAAATATCAAATATATGTTCTTGTTATTATATTAGGATTAAGAGCACACACTTCCATAATAACCGAGGTCTTTGTTTCTTTATAAAATCAGTATAAAAGAAACGACCTCAAATGGTCCTACTCAATACACTCTAAGTGTACTAGTGTAATTATACAGTCAAGATAAACTGATACCTAATTACACTACGACCTTCTAATGGTTTGTTCCTTTCCATTTTGGTCGTGAGCTACTGTTTATAATTTATAAGGTACTGATAACATGATCCTCTGTGTGTGACACCACACACCATGTTATCTACAATATAAATTAATTGAACAACTACATTTATCATAAATGTAGACATTTGACCAATGTGATTCTTATTACTAGATAAATGTTTATACCAAAAGCTAGGCTTTTAGTATACACCCTAACAACAACAGGTGGCAAATTCTCTTTAGCCTGACATTTCTATTATGTTAGTTGCTGGTGAAACAAAATATATATATATAAGGATTCTTATTATGATGATGATTTAGAGGGAGTCCGATTACGGGAAATGGCCCCAGAGGGAGCCCGGTTACGGGAAAAGGCCTCAGAGGGAGCCCGATTATGGGAAAAGGCCCTAGAGGGAGCTCAGTTACGGGAAAAGGCCCCAGAGGAAGCCCGATTACGGGAAAAGGCCCAAGAGGGAGTCCATTTATGGGAAAATGCCCCAGAGGGAGTCCGGTTACGGGAAAAGGCCCCAGAGTGAGCCCGTTTATGGGTAAAGGCCCCAGAGGGAGTCCGATTAGGGGAAAAGACTCCAGAAGGAGCCTAACATTGAATTTCCATATTAGGCCACGACCCAGTGACGAGGGTTACTAGCACCCCACCGTCAGGTACCAGGGTTACCTAGCTGAGATTGATCAATTGACTAGATGATAATAGCCCGTCACTTTAAACGATTACACCTCAGCTTAAAGGAAATATTGATATATGATAACGATTAAAGCTACACAATGATATGGGGATTGGTGATGAGCTCTTGAAAATTCTTTTAGCACCAACTTATGTATACTAATGTAATTTCTGGATATCTTTTCCTATTTTGTACTGTGCGAATTTTATATCTCTCATATTGCATGCTACCTTCCTATTACATGTACACTTACCTCCTTCACGCTGGACTTATGTCTTCTCTCATTTAATATATATTCAAACGGTAACAGCTGCTATCTTCTCTTTTATTACCGAATGCCAATTTTACTTATCTATTTTTTTTACCGAAGCATGTAATTGAATTTCTTTGCATAAAACAGCTGCTATCTTCTATAGATATCTCTATCTTTTTTTTTTTAAAACTGAAGATCATTAACCCAAACATGCTGTATACGTGATATTTGTTATTACTGGTTAAGAAGTGTTGAGCCTTAGACTCATTCAATTTGTATGGGTGCAGATGATAATAATTATGAGGTTGAAGGTTCTGACGCTTGACTAGACCGGGCCACTGCAGTACACACCCGAGGACCCCGTTGCTCACCGCGTTAGGATAGGACAATAATTTTTATGGTTTATGTGGGAGAAAAAAAAATAATAAGAAAGAAGTATGCTTAAACATTATTCCTAAGTTCTTGTTATAATTAGACTGATTTCTTTGAGGGTTTTTTTATTCACACTGGTATGGTCACACTAAGGTTACCTGCCAATAGCATTTTGCTTGTCCCATCATGCTTTGATTATATATCTCAAATTCTAGTTTTCTTTTCCTCACATGGTGGTGCATATTCATTCATTTAGATTACCTACTTTTAAAAAGTGTGTTAACGTGCTATACACCACATGTCTACCTATGCAAAAATGCACTCAATATTCATGTTTGTATAATCGGTGCATTTCAGCTGAGTTAGCTTATTATATGAGTCTGAAGTATATTGGTGTTATTTATTGTAAGTAGGAATTAGGGTCGTTTCAGTTGGTATTAGAGCAAAGATCTTGAAGGGTGTGTCTACTGTTGGCCCCGGAAAACTCAAGAAGTCAAGCCTCAAGTCTGTGAGTTTTTACTGCTTTAAATTTTATGCATTAAAACTAAATACTTTCATGATATAAAAGAATTTGGAGGATATATTCTATTACATTTATGCACATGACGCTTACATGCTGCATGGGACGTTGGGTGCAGATATGGCTCCGAGACGTGCTGTTAACGGAGATAGGGATGAAGAGGGACGTGAGGAGGTGCGACCCCCTCCAGATGCCGCTACACGATTACTTGAAGGAATGGCTCAATTATTTGAACAGTATGCGGGTAATGCTAATAGGGGAGGGCAGCAGGACATCTACGTGCAGTTTAGGAGAATGGATCCTAAAGATTTCTCAGGTACTACCGATCCATTCATGGCGGAGGGATGGATCCGTTCATTAGAGGTGATCTTCCGATATATGAATATGGCTGATGCTGATAGGGTCCGTTATGCCATCTATCTGCTGAAAGATGACGCTTCCTTATGGTGGGAGGGAGCTGAAAGAGGGGTTGATCTAAAAACCTTGACTTGGGAGGATTTCAAGAGAATTTTCTATGATAAATACTTTACAGCCGACATTCGGGGACGACTGAAGAGGGAGTTTATGAGTCTCCGCCAGAGGGATTTAACTGTTGCGGAGTTTGTCAAGAAGTTTGATAGGGGGTGCCATTTTGTGCCCCTTATTGCCAACGACGCTGCTGAGAAACTCAGACACTTCTTGGATGGTCTTAGGCCTACTATCCGCTGAGATGTTCTCCTCACAAACCCGGCTGTGTATAATGATGCTGTGAATGGAGCTTACAGGGCAGAGTAGTCTTTGAAAGACATAGCATGGGAGATGCAGAGGAAGAGGCCACAACCACAGCAACAACAACAGTCAAATAAGAAGTCATACATGGGGTCACAGAAAGGACAGCAAAAGCCTTCGGGGCAACCCAAGCAACAACTGAGAGTAGCTGCCCCAAAGACCGAGGAGAGGCCACTGTGCAAGGAGTGCAACTGCCAACACCATGGCAAATGCATGTGGGGTACCTACAAGTGCTTCAACTGTAGAGAAGATGGACATAAAGCTATGGATTGCCCAAAGAAGAAACAACCTATGGTTGGTCGAGCTTTTGTGATGCATGCCGAGGAGGCGGAGCCAGACACTACGCTTATCACAGGTATACAAACAATTTTAAACATTCTATTACTATAAAGCAGGAAATGCTAGGCATATACGATAGGGTAACCTCCAGGTATATTGAACTTGGCGATGTAGGCTCATATGTTTAAAATTGGGCATGGTCTAAGGTGATTTTTTTAAAAAAATGATGATAGGCTTGAATTATTCCATGGCATTGTGGTCGCAGGCAGGATATTCATCGCAGGCATAGGTACTTATGCATTGCCAGATTCTGGGGCTACACATCCATTTATATCTGAGACCTTCTTAAAGTGACTAGGAATCTTACCAGAAGAGATGGATTTGGGATTTAGAGTCATAGTTCACTCGGGCGAACAAATGTTATCTACTAAGATGGTAAAGGATATTGAGATTAGACTACAGGCGAATGTGGTTCGGGCAGATTTCATTGTGTTGCCGATGCCTGAATTCGACATTATTTTGGGGATGGACTGGTTATCACGGAATGGAGCTTCGATTGATTTCCAACAGAGGACAGTATCTATTAGATCGATGTTACGCTTCGCAAGTGTACGGAAATGTCGCAAGTAATATAAAAGATTATCGTATCCACAGGGACTGGAATAAGCACTAGAAATGTCTCAATGCGAATTAGCTAAACAACTATCCAATTGTTTCAAATGCAAAGTGAAGGTAAACAAATCTAATATTAAAGATCAATAAACAAGAGTTTAGTGTTTTGGGTTATGATAAAGGGAGATTCTAGGAGTTTCGGTTTCTTTGTAAGATTTCTTGAATGTAAATGGTTCACCAATTCTTATCCCTCAATTGCCAAACACTTGTAGAAAGTTGCCGGTTCTCTCTTGCAATAGATAACCGGCTAAGGACTGAGAAATGTATCTAAATATGATTAATTAGACGTGAACCTACGTTGTCCTTACACAGAAGCGCACCTATTACTATGCCTTCCTCGGATATCAACATAGAAGCCCACAACTTATTAATCTATCAAGATACAAGAAACTAATCATAAGATCCATCCTACTCTCTTGAATATTCATATTTCCTCTTCAAGATTATCTCTCAAACGTCCTTACACGGGCTTGCATCTGTCACGTGGATCCCTCGGATGATCGAGTGAGAGTTTATCTTTACAAAGTCCACAAGAAATCCAAACAATCAATCAAGAATGAGAATTAAGCACAAATCACCATTAATCATTCAAGATCTAATTGATACAAGCAAGACAATGTCATTGAAACAAGAAAATGGTAAATCCATAAGAGATTACATCAATCCATCATACAAATACTCCCTTAATCCTAGAATACAAGATCTACTCCATGAATCGAGGAAGAATACCCGAAGAAATAAAGATTACAAGCATTTCTTAAATCCCCAATCCAAGAAACCAAGACAAGGGGGAAAGAGAAAACTTATCTACGAAGAAGCCTCGTCTTCGGATCCAATCCTCGCTCCGGAGTCGAAATCGTCAAGAACTCCCCTCGAATCGCCCAGAAATCCTCCCAAGAATGGGAGGAAACCACCAAATCTTGCCTTCTCCCAAAGGGGGAGAGATCCCCTTTCAATTCATGAAGGAGGGTTTAAATAGAGGAGGAAATCGGGCGCCACACGGCCCCATGACACGGCCGTGTGAGATTCACACGACCATGTCCAGTTCCTTCTCTGCCAAAGCTGCACGGCCGTGTGACTCACACGGCCAGGACCCTTCTGTTCTCTGGAAATGCTACACGGCCGTGTGGTGCACACGGCCACCACCTGCTTGGCCTCTGGAAACCTCACACGGCCGTGTGGTGCACACGGCCACCACCTGCTTGGCCTCTGGAAACCTCACACGGCCGTGTAGATCTACACGGCCATGTAAGGCATCTGCTCTAATTTCTTCAAATCAAGACACGGCCGTGTGAGATTCACACGGCCATGTCCTCTTCCCTTCCTGTTAAAACCACACGGCCGTGTGTGGTACACGGCCTGATGCTCTCTCCCTTCAATTCCTTCCAAGCTTGCCCGAGGACGCATAATCTTCACCAATTTCGACTCCTGTGTACAGAAAATACACAAAAAGCAGATCTCCGAACCAAAAGAGTAAATATGCTAAAAGGAAAGCTGGAAGTATAAAAGTGCATAGATCAAGCATGCTCAAAGTATGTAAATGTGCGTAAAAACATGCATAAAAGAGTATATAATCTACGCACATCACCAGACTGAAACCTTTGCTTGTCCTCAAGCAAAATGCTGCAGTCTAAATTCATATGTTCTACAACACATTCATAAAACCTAGTGCACTTTCCTAACTCTATCAAAAAGTTTCATTAACAAGCGTGATCATGGAAACAAGTAAAGTATGGTTCAAGCATAAGAATCTTGTGCACAGTGTAAAAGTAACTCAACACCCTTCAAGTTTCAATCCATGTCCTAGTCAAGTCGTCATCAAATTTAAATTCCTAGTGTTTCCAGTGAAAGACAAGTAACCAGTGATAGGCACTTACTCACCATTCACTTGGTTCATAATTCTCAACTAACCCAAGGTCTCAAAGGTGTGCTCAATCTCAAGGGAAACTAAGCAGTCATTTCCCCAGTAACCTAACTCGGTCTCAAAGGGGTGACTTGCTAGATTCCACTCATGACAACTGTTTTTTTATATCCCTTATTTTTTTTATTTTTTATTTTTTTTTATAAGTGTTTGCATTGTGCAAAACTTATTCACAAATGTACTTTTAGCACACATGTTGGGATATTTTGATTTTTCCAAATGAGCTTTAATGATTTGAGCCTCATCCAGTAACCAAAATGAAAGTTGAGAAATCACCATGGAAACCAAGTACTAAGCAAACAAGATGAATCATGACTATTTCAATGACATCAACTATTCAAGCATCAAGCACAAGTGTTGTGAAGATAAAATCCTTAAGGTTGAACCAAAACTAAAACTCATCACCATAAGATTCTTAGCTTATTAATGCTTCCCAAGATAGAAAAAAGAACTACACAAAGTTTACTACTAGCATCATTCGAACATCATGAATCAAGACAATAATTGTGCTAACATTTCACTTGAATCCAAGAAAGCATATAAGTGAAGATTTAATGTTCTCAAAATTTTTTTTGCCATGATTATTTCAAAAACAAGCAAAATAAAGCAACAAGCAATGAAAATAAGAACCAACATGAAAAACTAACAAAAACTAAAAACTGAAAACCAAACTAAACAGTACATGACACCCCCCCAGACTTAAACTTTTCATCGTCCCGATGAAATCAATATGGTGGAGGAGGTGGAAAATCAGGAAAATCAGGGAAGAAAAATGTAAAATCTTTAACAAACCATTTAACTTCGTTTCTGAAAAAATTATGATACTCAAACAATTTATCAATATCATCCTGCACAAATCTCATAAAACCTCTAAGATCTTCATGAAATTCCATTTTAGCCTTATAAGCATTCATCATTTTAGAAATCTTATCACACAATTCTCTTTCACTCTTAAAACAATCTTGTAGCTTTTTAAATAGTTCCTCCTCCATAAGCTTCTTATTCTCAAGAAATTCATTAGTTGAATCTAAATCACTATGAATATTCTTTAAAGCAGAATTAAGTTCTTGAAACATAAAACTATGAATCTCTTGGTTACCCTTAGAAACATTCCTTGGAGTAAAAGATGACAAAGCTCTAGATTGTTGCCTAGCTAACTTTAAACACCAATTCTCTTTATTATGAATTGTAGTAAAATCATGATTGGGCAATTTTAAAGGGAAACCATTTTTAATGAATAAACTAAATCCATTCTCTTCATGCTTAATCATTTTCATTGCTAAACATGAATTCAAATCCAATGTACAAGAACTCTCCACCACCTCTAATTCACTCAAATCACATCCTAATACTAAGGCCAATTGAGTAAGTAATCCCCCCAAAATAATAGGTGTGGTAGAATTCGATTTCCCTAATTTTGCCAAATGTTTAAGAAAGAAATAACCAGAATTAATTTGAACATTTTCGACCATTGCCCACAAACAATACAAATCTATAAGTCTTACTGATCCCTATTTGTCCTCCCTTCCAAATATAGTGTTTTTCATGAATAAGTAAGCATATTTAAAAATAGGATTGATAATTTGGAAAACTCTAGAATTATGAGGATCAAATAGCGGTTGTTCAGAAATTTGTGGCCAAAAATGTGAATTCTCAAATTGGGGCAAAATCACACACACATCATTCTTTGGCAATTCATAACAAGTATTAAAATCTCCCAACGTCCATTCATGACTTTCATTAAACAAACGAAATTTAACCTTCCCCCCACCTTGAACATTATCAACCTCTATTGATCTTAAAAATTCAAAAACAATTCTAGGATAAGTAGAATATTTTATGTTCACTAAACCACTCCATCCTATCCTTTCAAATAACCAAACTAAATCATCCTTAAACCCCAAAGTTTCTTAAGTTTCAACATCAAGAAACCTAGTGCCTAAAAGAGGTCGTTTACATAAAGAAGAATATCTATACCGTTGCTCATCACTAGAGAAAACAATACCAAAGTCATTAGAAATACCTTTAAAGCAAACATTCCTCTCCTTTCTTGCAACCACCTTCTCCTTCCCTTTTCTTATGGCCGAAATCTCCTCAATCACATTTTCCATGGAAGAAAATCAAATCTCCTTAAGAAGAATGAGAAAGAAAAATTAGAAGAAGTAGTTTAAACCTTTAGAAATGGGAAAATAGGAAAGAGGAACGAGCGGCGGTACACGGCCGTGTGCCGCCCACACCCCGTGCCCTAATTCCCTAAAAAGATGTGGATCAGGCCGTGTGATATCACACGGCCATATTCATTTCTCATCGCACGGCCGTGTCTGTGACACAGCCCCCTTCTCTTTCTTCTCTGGATTCCAGACACGGGCCATGTCTGGGACACGGCCTCTCCATCTTTCTCCTCGGGATTCTTTACACAGCCGTGTTTGAGACATGGCCTAGACCTTTTTCTCCTCGGGATTCTTTACACGGCAGTGTTTGAGACATGGCCTAGACCTTTTTCTCCTCGGGAGATCCTACATGACCGTGTCTGGATGACACGGCCCAAGCACTTCCCTTCTCTGCAACCTTTGCCTGGCCGTGTATAGCACACGGCCGGGCTCTGTTTTGCACCTAACCTGAAAACAAAATAAAAAACAAGTAAAAATCAACAAAATGAATTTATACTAGCTAAAAGAATTCAATCTGGAGGGCGAGGTTCAGAAAAATACAACCTTTGTACATCTTCTATTTTCGTACCATGAATATATTTTTTCAAACGTTGACCATTTACCTTAATTATCCCAAAATCTTTGTTCCAAATATCTACAACTCCAAAAGGATAAACCTTCTTTACCTCATATGGACCCGCCCACCTTGACTTAAGCTTCCCAGGAAAAAGTTTTAATTTTGAATTGAACAACAAAACCAAATCTCCTACATTAAAGTCTTTACGAAGAATGTGCTGATCGTGCCATTTCTTTGTCCTTTCTTTGTAAGATTTAGCATGCTCATATGCATCCATCCTTAATTCATCAAGTTCGTTCAACTGAAGCTTCCTTTTCTCCCCTGCTTCCTTTAAATCCATATTCAAATTTGCAATTGCCCAATAAGCCTTATGTTCTAGTTCAACTGGAAGATGGCAAGGCTTACCATAAACTAATTGAAATGGGGTCATCCCAATAGGAGTTTTATAAGCAGTTCGATATGCCCATAAAGCATCATCTAATTTCAATGCCCAATCCTTTCTTGAAGTGGATACAGTCTTTTCCAATATGGACTTAATTTCCCGGTTAGATATCTCAGCTTGCCCATTAGTTTGAGGATGATAAGGTGTTGCTACTTTATGCTTCACTCCATATCTTCTAAGTAAGTTTTCAAACTGTTTCTCTATAAAATGTGATTCTCCATCACTAATGACTGCCTTTGGCACCCCAAATCTTGGAAAGATAATACTCCTAAATAATTTGATAACTATTTTCGCATCGCACGTAGGAGATGCCACAGCCTCTACCCATTTGGACACATAATCCACCGCCACAAGAATATACCTATTCCCATATGAAAGAGGGAAAGGTCTCATGAAATCAATTCCCCAAACATCAAATAACTCAACCTCAAGAATGTAATTCAACATCGTTTCATTTCTTTTAGTTATATTCCCAGTTCTCTGACATTGATCACAAGACTGAACAAACAACTTAGCATCCCTGAATAAGGTTGGCCAATAAAATCCTGCTTGAAGAATTTTCGTAATCGTTTTTGAACTACCCAAATGTCCTCCATAGGACGAAGAATGGCAATGAAACAAGATATCTCTAACTTCTTCTTCAGGTATACATCTTCGATAAATCACATCATTGCACTTCTTATATAGGAGAGGTTCATCCCAAACATAATTCTTAACTTCTGAAAAAAACTTTTTCCTTTGTTGATGAGAAAAATCCGGAGGTAACACTCCACTAGCAAGGAAATTCACAAAATCTGCGTACCAAGGAGTTTTCACACTTGATAAAGCTAATAAGTGTTCATCCGGGAATATGTCATCAATAGGTAAATCAAAATCCACCTCATTTTCTGACTTTTGAGATATTCTAGACAAATGATCCGCTACTACATTTTCAGCTCCTTTCTTATCCCTAATCTCAAGGTTGAACTCTTGCAAAAGTAAAATCCACCTGATTAACCTAGGTTTAGCGTCTTTCTTTCCAAGTAGATACCGAATAGCTGCATGATCAGTATATACTATTACTCTTGATCCTACTAGATAGGATCTAAATTTATCAATAGCAAATACCACTGCCAATAATTCTTTTTCTGTAGTAGAATAGTTTACTTGGGCTACATCAAGTGTTTTACTTGCATAATGGATCACATGTAAAATCTTATTTCTTTGTTGTCCCAAAACTGCTCCTACAGCAAAATCACTAGCATCACACATTATTTCAAAAGGAAGATCCCAATCAGGTGCTTGAATGACTGGAGCTGTTGTAAGAGCACTCTTGATTTTATTGAAGGCTTCAATACATTCGCTATCAAAACAAAACTCAACATCTTTAATCAACAGATTAGTTAATGGCTTGGAAATCTTTGAAAAGTCCTTAATAAAACGTCTATAGAAACCAGCATGTCCTAAAAAACTCCTAACTCCTTTTACATTGATGGGTGGGGGTAATTTGTCTATTACTTCCACTTTTGCTTGATCTACCTCAATACCATGGTCTGAAATTTTATGCCCCAAAACTATTCCTTCCTTAACCATAAAGTGACATTTTTCCCAGTTCAACACTAGGTTTGTATCTTCACACCTTTTTAGAACAGTAGAAAGATTTGTCCAACAAGAATCAAAGTCATTTCCATAAACTGAGAAGTCATCCATGAAAACCTCCATAATTTTTTCTATTAAATCTGAAAAAATTGCCATCATGCATCTCTGAAAAGTGGCTGGAGCATTACAAAGCCCAAATGGCATCCGACGATAAGCAAAGGTACCATAAGGACAAGTAAAAGTAGTCTTCTCCTGGTCTTGAGGATGAATTGGAATTTGAAAAAATCCAGAATATCCGTCCAAGTAACAAAAGTAGGAATGTTTAGCTAATCTTTCAAGCATTTCATCAATAAATGGTAAAGGGAAATGATCCTTCCTTGTTTCTTTATTCAACTTCCGATAATCAATGCACATTCGCCACCCCGTCACTGTTCATGTTGAAATTAGCTTATCTTCTTCATTCTTGATAACAGTCATTTCTCCTTTCTTTGGAACCACGTGGACTGGGCTCACCCATTCACTATCCGAAATTGGGTAAATAATCCCTGCATCAAGAAGTTTAATCACTTCCTTCTTTACTACCTCTTTTAAATTTGGATTTAGTCTCCTTTGATGCTCAATTGAGTTCTTGTACCCCTCTTCAAGTAAAATTCTATGCATACAGAGAGATGGACTAATCCCTTTTATATCATCAATTGTATATCCAATGGCCTTTCTATGCAACCTTAACTCATCCAACAGTCTCTTTGTTTCAAACTCATTTAACTGAGCATTAATTATAACTGGATAAGTAGAATTCGGCCCAAGAAATTCATACTTAAGATTTGGTGGTAATGGTTTAAGTTCAAGTTGAGGTGGTACTATTTCTGGTAAAACTGGCTCTTGTTCTATCAACATAGTCTCCTCCTTAGCCAAGCTTTCTTCTAAAAACTCTTCATTATCTAAAGACAGATTATCCTTCTTATGATCACCAAGACATACCCCCTTTTCTGTTGAAAATGCTTTTTCACCAAACATTTTTTATAATGATTCACATCACCAAGGAAATATTGTTTGGAAATCGTTTTGATTCAAGATAAGCCCTTTTTCAACATCATCCTTTTCTCTAATGATATCCATTGTTAAGAATGAGCTATCTTGCTCTACCCAATCATTGGAATTTTGCGTAATTCTGCCAACTATCTCAAAAGTTTCTTCTAGACTTTTTTTCAAAAATGATCCTCCAGATGCTAAATCCAATTGATTCTAATTTGAGAAAGAAAGCCCAACATAGAACAAATGCATAATTAACCATTTCTCAATTCCATGATGTGGACATAACTGCAGAAGAGAAGAATATCTTTCCCAGGCTTGGTATAATTTTTCTCCATCCAATTGCTTAAAATTTAAAATTTGACTTCTCAAATAAGTAGTTTTCCTTGGAGGGAAATATTGGTCAAGGAATTTTTGCTCTAACTCATCCCATGTTTTGATACTTTGAGACTTTAGAGAATTATACCATCTTTTTGCAGCATCCTTCAGACTAAAAGGAAAAGCAAGCAGCTGAACAATATCAGATGAAACTTCTTCATATTTCAAAGTATAACAAAATCTATAAAACTCCATCAAATGGGAATAAGGGTTCTCAATCTCCAATCCTCCAAACTAAGTTTTCTGAACCATGGAAACAAAAGATGGTTTGAGTATAAAATTTCTTGCTTGTATGTTAGGGTAAACAATTGCTCCTATTTGTTTTGCAGACTTCAGAGCTCCATAATCTCCTAGTGACTTACACACCATGTTTAGATATTCTTGTTCTTCTATTTGCCTTTGCAAAATTCTTTTTTTATGGAAAGTTCTGTCAATCTCAGGGTCAAAAGGAAAGAATTTCCCTGCAAAGTTAGATCTTTGCATACACAAGAACAAGATAGCAAATGACAATTCAACAGAAAAAGAAAAAAAAATAAAAGAATCAAAAATGCATAATTGAATTTGTACAAAAAGAATTAACAAGAAGTAAAAGTTATACAAAAAAGTAAAAACAGAAATCTAATGATTAGTTACAACTATGCAATATGAAAGGAAAACAAATGTTATGTTTAGTCTAACTCAATTGATAATTCCTAATGTTATAGCGCCAAAAACTTGTTACGCTCCGCAAGTGTACGGAAATGTCGCAAGTAATATAAAAGATTATCGTATCCACAGGGACTGGAATAAGAACTAGAAATGTCTCAATGCGAATTAGCTAAACAACTATCCAATTGTTTCAAATGCAAAGTGAAGGTAAACAAATCTAATATTAAAGATCAACAAACAAGAGTTTAGTGTTTTGGGTTATGATAAAGGGAGATTCTAGGAGTTTCAGTTTCTTTGTAAGATTTCTTGAATGTAAATGGTTCACCAATTCTTATCCCTCAATTTCCAAACACTTGTAGAAAGTTGCCGGTTCTCTCTTGCAATAGATAACCGGCTAAGGACTGAGAAATGTATCTAAATATGATCAATTAGACGTGAACCTATGTTGTCCTTACACAGAAGCGCACCTATTATTATGCCTTCCTCGGATATCAACATAGAAGCCCACAACTTATTAATCTATCAAGATACAAGAAACTAATCATAAGATCCATCCTACTCTCTTGAATATTCATATTTCCTCTTCAAGATTATCTCTCAAACATCCTTACACGGGCTTGCACCTGTCACGTGGATCCCTCGGATGATCGAGTGAGAGTTTATCTTTACAAAGTCCACAAGAAATCCAAACAATCAATCAAGAATGAGAATTAAGCACAAATCACCATTAATCATTCAAGATCTAATTGATACAAGCAAGACAATGTCATTGAAACAAGAAAATGACAAATCCATAAGAGATTACATCAATCCATCATACAAATACTCCCTTAATCCTAGAATACAAGATCTACTCCATGAATCGAGGAAGAATACCCGAAGAAATAAAGATTACAAGCATTTCTTAAATCCCCAATCCAAGAAACCAAGAAAAGGGGGAAAGAGAAAACTTATCTACGAAGAAGCCTCGTCTTCGGATCCAATCCTCGCTCCGTAGTCGAAATCGTCAAGAACTCCCCTCGAATCGCCCAGAAATCCTCCCAAGAATGGGAGGAAACCACCAAATCTTGCCTTCTCCCAAAGGGGGAGAGATCCCCTTTCAATTCATGAAGGAGAGTTTAAATAGAGGAGGAAATCGGGCGCCACACGGCCCCATGACACGGCCGTGTGAGATTCACACGGCCATGTCCAGTTCCTTCTCGCCAAGCTACACGGCCGTGTGACTCACACGGCCAGACCCTTCTGTTCTCTGGAAATGCTACACGGCCATGTGGTGCACACGACCACCGCTTGCCTCCCTCACACGCCATGTAGATCTACACGCCATGTAAGGCATCCGCTCTAATTTCTTCAATCAAGACACGGCCATGTGAGATTCACACGGCCATGTCCTCTTCCTTCAATTACAACCAAGCTTGGGCCTGATGCTCTCTCCCTTCAATTCCTTCCAAGCTTGCCCGAGGACGCATAATCTTCACCAATTTCGACTCCTGTGTACAGAAAATGCACAAAAAACAGATCTCCGAACCAAAAGAGTAAATATGCTAAAAGGAAAGCTGAAAATATAAAAGTGCATAGATCAAGCATGCTCAAAGTATGTAAATGTGCGTAAAAACATGCATAAAAGAGTATATAATCTACGCACATCAATCGACTAGAGGGAAAATATTTACCTTTGAGGCAGCTCAAAACACACAGTTGCCGCCTATTATTTCTTGTATAGGTGCAAGGAAGCTTTTGCGTAGAGGCTGCCGAGGATTTCTGGCTAGTATTATTTCAATACCTAATGTCACCTGTCAGAAGATCGAGGATGTGGAGGTTGTCAGAAACTTCCCTAGCGTATTCCCGGAGGACATTTCTGGCATTCCCCCTGAGAGAGACGTGGAGTTTTCTATCATGCTGGTGCCAGGGACAGTGCCGATCTCTAAGGCGCCATATCGACTGGCACCTATAGAAATGAAAGAGCTAAAAGATCAGATTCAAGACCTACTGGATAAAGGATTCATTCGTCCGAGTTTTTCTCCATGGGGTACGCCAGTATTGTTTGTGAAGAAAAAAGACGGGAGCATGAGGCTCTATATCGATTATCAAGAACTGAACAGAGTCACAGTAAAGAACAAATATCCCCTGCCTAGAATTGAATTTTTAATCAATCAACTGCAAGGAGCTTCAGTATTCTCGAAGATAGACCTTCATTCGGGATACCATCAGTTGAGAGTAAAGGAAGCAGACGTCTATAAGACGGCCTTCAGAACTCGGTATGGACACTACGAGTTTATGGTAATGCCATTCGGGTTGAAAAATGCCCCCACGATCTTCATGGATCTCATGAATCACGTATTCCGGCCATATCTTGATCAGTTCATCATTGTATTCATAGATGATATTCTGATATACTCGAAGGATAGAGAGGAGCATAGTCAGCACTTGACGATAGCCTTACAGATATTGCAAGATCGAAGGTTGTTTGCCAAATTTAGCAAGTGCGAGTTCTGGCTAGAGAAAGTGGCATTCTTAGGACATATTATCTTGAGAGACGGAGTAGAAGTTGATCCTTCTAAAGTCGAGGCAGTCAGAGAATGGCCGGAGCCTAAAAGCGCAACCGAGATACGAAGTTTCTTAGGCTTAGCTGGCTATTATCTTAAATTCATCAAGGGTTTCTCTGCCATTGCGGTGCCCTTGACAACTTTGACGAAGAAGAATGCCAAATTTGTATGGGGATCAGATTGTCAAGATAGTTTCGAGAAGTTGAAACAAGCCCTCACTACCGCACCAGTTTTAGCTATGCCATCCGGGCAAGGAGAGTATGTGTTGTATACAGATGCATCAAGGATAGGATTGGGCATGGTTCTTATGCAGCATGATCGAGTTATCGCGTATGCGTCTAGGCAACTGAAGGCACATGAGAAGAATTATCTGACTCATGACCTTGAGCTCGCCGCAGTCGTTTTTGCACTAAAAATTTGGAGGCATTATTTGTATGGTGAGAAATGCAAAATTTTCACCGACCATAAAAGTCTCAAATACTTTTTCACCCAGAAGGAGCTAAATATGAGGCAATGGAGATGGCTAGAACTTGTGAAAGATTATGATTGTGATATTAGCTACCATCCCAGGAAAGCTAACGTAGTTGCCGATGCGTTTAGCCGAAAAATGACAGTCATAGCCCAACTGTCAGTACAGAAACCTCTTCAGACAGAAATTCAGAGGTTCAATATGGAGATGTATGTAAGAGGCAGGGCTCCTAATCTATCCAATCTGATAGTGCAGTCTACTTTGAGAGATAGAATTCGAATCGGGCAGGCTACGGATGAGCAGTTATAGAAATGGAAGCAAAGAGATGAAACTAAGGGCCGAATGTTATATACAGTTGAGGACGACATCATCAAATATCGAGGTCGACTTTGGGTTCCTAG
This sequence comes from Zingiber officinale, assembly GCF_018446385.1. Lineage (NCBI taxonomy): Eukaryota > Viridiplantae > Streptophyta > Magnoliopsida > Zingiberales > Zingiberaceae > Zingiber > Zingiber officinale. The sequence goes on along the minus strand of NC_056005.1, from coordinate 37,410,323 downwards.
TGTAGATTCTCTTAGAGTTGAAATCATGATAGAAGCCCACAATACTCCTTATTCTATCCACCCGGGGAGTACAAAGATGTACAAGGACTTGCAATTACTCTATTGGTGGCCAGGTATGAAACGAGACATCCTACGTTTTGTATCTGAATGCTTAAATTGTCAGCAAGTCAAAGCAGAGCATCAGAGACCAGCTGGGATGCTTAGGCCACTTCCTATTCCTGAGTGGAAATGGGAAAACATTACGATGGATTTTGTTGTAGGCTTACCAAGTACAATAAAGGGTTTTAATGCAATTTGGGTGATAGTAGATCGTCTTACCAAGTCAGCACATTTTCTACCTGTGAAGACCACTTTCTCCATGACTCAGTATGCAGAACTGTATATCCGAGAAATAGTCAGATTACATGGGATTCCAGTTTCTATTGTGTCTGACAGAGACACAAGATTTATATCCTCATTTTGGAAGAGTCTGCATTCTGCTATGGGGACTAAACTAATATTCAGCACGACATTCCATCCCCAAACAGATGGCCAGTCGGAGAGGGTGATACAGATTCTGGAGGATTTACTCCGAGCATGTGTGATCGACTTCCAAGGAAGTTGGGAGCCAAAGCTACCTCTAGTGGAGTTTACCTATAACAATAGTTATCAGTCATCTATAGGAATGTCCCCTTACGAGGCACTTTATGGAAGGAAATGTATATCGCCCATCCATTGGGATGAAGTTGGAGAGAGATCCGAATTAGGTCCAGAAATCATGAAGCATACAGCAGATTTAGTAGTCAAGATCCGGGACAGGATGAAAACTGCTCAGAGCCGGCAGAAGAGTTATGCCGACAAACGAAGAAGAGATCTCGAGTTTGCAGTCGATGACCACGTGTTCATGAAAATAACACTTATGAAGGGTGTTATGAGATTTGGCAAGAAAGGCAAGCTTAGTCCGAGATTCATAGGACCATTTGAGATCCTAGAAAGGGTGGGAGCATTGGCTTATCGAGTGGCTTTGCCACCTAAACTTGCAGGGGTGCATAACGTGTTCCACATCTCGATGCTTCGCAAGTACATGTCAAATTCGTCACATGTGCTGAACTTTGAACCACTATAACTTACAACAAATTTATCCTATGAGGAGAGGCCCATTCAGATATTGGGCAGGCAAGAGAGTAGGTTGCGGAACAAGGTGATAAAGATGGTCAAGGTCAGGTGGAGGGATCACTCGGAGGAAGAAACTACGTGGGTGACCGAGGCCGACATTAGGAGTCGTTAATTTCGAGGATGAAATTTTATATAAGGTGGGTAGGAATTATAACGCTCAAGACCCCCTAGCATGAACTCCCTTTAGGTAAATAGTTAAACCACTAGATTTATTTAATTAGATGGTTCATTCATTAAACAAAAGGGGGAAGCTAATAAATTCAGAAAACAAAAAAAAGAGATAATAATAAAAACTAAAAGTTACGTAATGTCTATATATATATATATATATATATATATATATATATATATATATATATATATATATATATATATATATATATATATATATATATATATATATATTGAGCCATATATATATTATAAATATATATATATATATATATATATATATATATATATATATATATATATATATATATATATATATATATATATAAAGAAAACGACTTAGGGTAAAGGAAAAAGAAAAGGAAGTGGGGGGAAAAGAAAAGGAAGTGGAAGGGGACGGCCGCCGTCGTGGTCGTTCTCACCAAAGCATTGTAAGAGGACAAAAGCATGAAGTTCTTAAGAGAGGCGTTCCGACCAAAGGCTCCTCGCTCGTGCTCCCTATCTCCTTACACCGAGGATCGAGATTTGAGCATTTTACAAACACATGCACTTCTTAAGCCCCTGTCCTTTTGTTTGCTGGATCTGCGGCATTCAAATAATATTATACATGTTAAATTGTTTTGCCTGTCATACCAGTATCCTAGAAATTTACTCATGTCTACATAGTATTTGCATGATTTAATCAAGTTCTACTAGGTTCTGGGAGGGAACCTGATAAAAGGATTTTTTTTTTAAATGATTAGGGAAATTATGGAATTAGGATGATATGTTTTAAGGCTAAGTTATTTAAAGTAGAAATATTGCAGATTTAGTCTTTCAAAAACCAGTAGCCATTAGGTCTCCCTTTTCCTTTCCTGATATATGTGCACCATTCATTTGATATTATGCATGTTATTTTGTTAAGCATGACATACCACTTTCTTAGGAATTTACCCACGTTTATATGGCGGTGCATGGTTTAATCAAGCTATACCAGATTCTTGAAGGGCGCATGATGAAAGGACTCTCATGGAATTTATGAAATTAGGATGTTATACTTTAATGCTAAGTTATTTAAATTTAGATCATATCGCACCAAGTTGAAAGGTAACAACAGGTGGCAAATTCTCTTTAGCCTGACATTTCTATTATGTTAGTTGCTGGTGAAACAAAATATATATAAGGATTCTTATTATGATGATGATTTAGAGGGAGTCCGATTACGGGAAAAGATCCTAGAGGGAGCCTGGTTACGGGAAAAGGCCTCAGAGGAAGCCCGGTTATGGGAAAAGGCCCCAGAGGGAGCCCGATTTCGGGAAAAGGCCCCAGAGGGAGTCCATTTATGGGAAAATGCCCCAGAGGGAGTCTGGTTACGGGAAAAGGCCCCAGAGGGAGCCCGTTTATGGGAAAAGGCCCCAGAGGGAGCCTAATTAGGGGAAAAGACTCTAGAAGGAGCTTAACATTGGATTTCCATATTAGGTCACGACCCAGTGACGAGAGTTACTGGCACCCCACCGTTAAATACCAGGGTTACCTAGCTGAGATTGATCAATTGACTAGATGATAATAGCCCATCACTTTAAACGATTACACATCACCTTAAAGGAAATATTGATATATGATAACGATTAAAGCTACACAATGATATGGGGATTGGTGATGAGCTCTTGAAAATTCTTTTAGCACCAGCTTATGTATACTAATGTAATTTCTGGATATCTTTTCCTATTTTGTACTGTGCGAATTTTATATCTCTCATATTGCATGCTACCTTCCTATTACATGTACACTTACCTCCTTCACGCTGGACTTATGTCTTCTCTCATTTAATATATATTCAAACGGTAACAGCTACTATCTTCTCTTTTATTACCGAATGCCAATTTTACTTATCTATTTTTTTTACCGAAGCATGTAATTGAATTTCTTTGCATAAAACAGCTGCTATCTTCTAGATATCTCTTATCTTCTTTTTTTTTTAACTGAAGATCGTTAATCCAAACATGCTGTATACGTGATATTTGTTATTATTGGTTAAGAAGTGCTGAGCCTTAGACTCATTCAATTTGTATGGGTGTAGGTGATAATAATTATGAGGTTGAAGGCTCTGACTCTTGACTAGACTGGGCCACTGCAGTACACACCCGAGGACCCCGTTGCTCACCGCGTTAGGATAGGACAATAATTTTTATGGTTTATGTGGGAGAAAAAAAATAATAATAAAGAAGTATGCTTAAACATTATTCCTAAGTTCTTGTTATAATTAGACTGATTTCTTTGAGGTTTTTTTTTATTCACACTGGTATGGTCACACTAAGGTTACCCGCTAGTAGCATTTTGCTTGTCTCGTCATGCTTTGATTATATATCTCAAATTCTAGTTTTCTTTTCCTCACATGGTGGTGCATGTTCATTCATTTAGATTACCTGCTTTTAAAAAGTGTGTTAACGTGCTGTACACTACATGTCTACCTATGCAAATGCACTTAATATTCACGTTTGTATAATCGGTGCATCTCAGCTAAATTAGCTTATTATATCAGTCTGAAGTATACTGGTATTATTTATTGTAAGTAGGAATTAGGGTCGTTTCAAAGCTATATCAAATGGATGTAAAATCCGCCTTCTTAAATGGATTTATCAAAGAAGAGGTATATGTAAGTCAACCTCAAGGATTTGAGAACTTAGAACATCCAAACCATGTTTTTAGGTTAAAGAAAGCCCTATATGGATTAAAACAAGAACCTAGGGTTTGGTATGAATGCTTATCAAATCATCTGATATCTAAGGGGTTTAATCAAGGTAAATAGATCCAACACTATTTGTTAAAACCCTAGAAGAAGACATATTTATAGACCAAATTTACATAGACGACATAATTTTTGGTTCCACCAACTCTAAATTTTTAAAAGAATTTACCAAATTAATGGAAAATGAGTTTGAAATGAGCCTAGTAGGAGAGCTCAATTTTTTCTTAGGCCTACAAATTAAACAAACCAAAGATGGTATCTACATTTTTCAAACAAAATATGTGAAAGAATTAATTAGGAAATTCGGAATGAAAAATTAAAAAAATATTAATACACCAATGACTACTAACATTAAAATTGACTCAGACTTAGAAGAAAAACCGGTAGACTTGAAATACTATCGAAGTGCGATAGGAAGTCTACTGTACCTAACTGCAAGTCTATCGGACATTCTTTTTGCAGTAGGCATGTGTGCAAGATACTAATCTTGTGCAAAAGAGTCACGCTTAACATACATCAAAAGAATACTTAGGTATATTAAAGGAACCCTAAACGTAGGACTCAGGTACCCTAGGTCTTCTACCTTTGATCTAACTGACTATTCTGACTCAGATTATGACGGGTGCAAACTAGATAGAAAGAGCACAAGTGATAGCTGTCAATTTCTAGGTCAATGCCTAGTAAGTTGGTCAAGCAGAAATCAACACTGTGTTGCTTTATCCACTACTAAAGATAAATGCATAGCCCTAGGTGAATGCACATCTCAATTACTATGGATGATGCATAGTCTAAAATACTATCAACTAGAATATCAGAATACGAAAATTTAAATTGATAACATTGTTGGTTGCTACTCGAAATACCATTCTAGTTCCCCTGTATAAAAATTTGTACAAGCATAGAACTATCCTAGCTACCCACGTGCTCTACTGAAGTTAAATTTGGATTGCAAATGATGCTTAACATTATTAATCCAAATTGTCCTTCAGAAGTTAAACATGGATTGGAAACGATACTTAACATTTTTACTCCAAGTTTAACCGATGTGTTCTTCATAAGTTAAACCATATTACAGAAGTTAATTAAATATCTATTTTTCAACGATCGGCTTCCAGGTTAAACATGGCGAGGCACTAGGCCTTCTTGAGTATGAGATCATCCACCACTTCCTAGACAAAGTCTTTCAAAGAAATTGGGTATTTAGCTTCTTACAGTAAACTAGGTTTAACTACAGAGACCTCAATAGAAGCACAATATCGAAACATGAAATCAAAAATTAAAATCGATAACCTAAAATCGATAGCCTCTTGTGTTTGGGTTTTCAAGATCTATACAAAGAAGATGAACTAGTTAGGATGCATTAACAAATAACTAGTTATACCTTTCTTAGTAGCTTATAAACCTCTTGATCTTCTATTGTATTCCTCTCCTTCTCTTGGACGTTGTGTGAGCGGCGATCTACCAAGATGAAATCCACCCAAGTTTCTTCCTTTGCTTCCAAGTTTCGGCCACCAACTAACCTCCAAGGGATGCTAGACAAGAGAGCTTCCTTCTCTTCTTCTTCTCCTTCAAACAACTGGCCACCAAGAGAAAACCAAACTTGATGCCGCCGACCTCCAAAAGAGAAAACAATAGGAGAAAAGAGAAAGAAGAGGACCGACCACCAAGGGAATAGAAGAGAGGAATTTTGGCCATAATAGAGAGGATGCAAGGCTTAGGTTGTTCTCAATGAGGCACCCTCTCCCTCTCTTTTATAATCATTGGTGAATCGAAAAAAGGAAAGTTTTAAAACAAAAAATTAAAACTTCCTTTTATTCCTTTACATGGCCGACCACCACTTGTGCATCAAACAAGGAAAGATTTTAAACAAAAAATTAAAATCTCTATTTTAAAATCCCTTTTGTGGTTAGCTATAAAAGACATGTTTTATAAAATCAAAATCTTCTCTTTTAAATCATTTTGTGGATGTCTATAAAAGAAAAGATTTAAAATAAAACTTCTTTTATATCATGGTTACAAAAAAGGAAAGTTTAAAATTAAAATTTTCTTTTAAACATTATAGATAACTACAAATAAGGAAAGATTTCAAATCTCTCTTTTAATCCTTTGTAGAAAGGTATAAAAGGAAAGATTTTAAAATTTAAAACTCTATTTTAAAACCATGTGGGAAGCATCATAAAAGGAAAGTTTTTAACAAAATAAAAACTCCCTTTTATTTCCTTTTGTGACCGATCTAAAAAAGGAAAGTTTTATAATTAAAATCATCCTTTTAAATCCTTTTAATGGATCTCTATAAAAGGAAAAATTTTACAAAAAATAAACTTCCTTTTCTATGTGTGAATGGCCGGCCTCATGCTTGGGTTAAACTTCCTCATGCTTGGGTTACAAAAAATCATCCTTAAGCTTGGTTAAGAAGCTGGGATTTGGGTAGATATAAGGCTTTATAAATAAGAGGCTATAACAGGAACCGAGAGGAGGAATTGGTTTTGGTCTCCCGATGAGCTTGAGCTTCCCATGTTCGCCCCGAACACCCAACTCAAGTTCATCAATAATAACTCATACCACTAATGAGTTATTATTGCACTACCGCACCAATCCCATATTACAATATGGGCTCATTCTTATCATGAGTGCGCTAATCTCTGTGTGTTTAAGATATCAAATGTCCATTAATTAAATGAGTTATTGACAACTCACTTAATTAATATCTAGCTCCAAGAGTAATACCACTCAAGCATATTGTCATGTCGGACTAAGTCCACCTGCAAGGTTTACATGACAATCCTTATGAACTCCTCAAGGGAACATCATCAACCTAGATCACTAGGACACAGTTTCATTCTATAATCAACAACACACCATATAAATAATATCATTTCCCAACTTATCGAGCCTTTTGATTTAATGAACTAAATCTCACCCTTTGATAAATTAAATACATAAATATTAAGTATATGTGTTTGTTATTATATCATGATTAAGAGTACACATTTTCATAATAGCAGAGGTTCTATTCTTTTTACAGTCAGTAGAAAAAGAACAATCTCAAATGGTCCTACTCAATACACTTAGAGTGTACTAGTGTAATTTTATAGTCAAGATAAACTAATACCAAATTACACTACGACCATTCCAATGGTTTGTCCCATTCCATCTTGGTTGTGAGCCATTATTTATAATTTATAAGGAACTGATAATATGATCTTCTGTGTGACACTACACACCATGTTATCTTCAATATAAATTAAATGAACAACTATATTTAGCATATAAATGTAGACATTTGACCAATATAATTTTTATTTCCAAATAAATGTTTATATAAAAGCTAGACTTTTAGTATATATTCTAACAATCTCCCACTTATACTAAAAGACTATGCTGCCATAAACACTACCATACATCTGATTCCCATCACCTCAACATGTCGATCAATAGCTTTCACCGGAAGGGCCTTAGTGAAAGGATCTGCTAGGTTATCTACTGATGCAATCTTGGCGACAACAACTTCTCCTCGCTTTAAAATGTCTCGTATTAGGTGGTACTTGCGCTCAATGTGTTTACTCGCCTTTTGGGCTCGTGGTTCCTTCGAGTTTGCTACTGCACCACTATTATCACAATAAATTATGATGATTTTGGCACTACAAGAAAACAGAGCTTCAGAGACAAAAAATTCCGTCTCTGATAGTCATTTTTCCATCTCTAAAGAATATTTGAGACGGAATATTCCGTTTCCAATATCCATTAGTGAAACCCCCGTGGCTAAATTTGAGACGAAAATATTCCGTCTCAAATTTCAAAAACAAATTAAAAAATTATTTGTGAATCTATTTTTATTTGACCAAATGAAATTAATTGAAAATATAAATTCTGTTTCTAATTTTGTTTTAAACCTGTCATTAGTCTGTCTCAAATTACATAAAAAAAATATAATTTTAATTTGTTTATAAATTCATTTATAATTCAGTTTATAAATTCTGTCTCGAATTTTGTTTTAAACCCATCATTAATTTGTCTCAAATAACATATTAAATATTGTAATGACCCGGCCCTTCGGCCAATTTGGCAGCCCTTGCGGCGGCCCACTGGTGGCCCTTATGTCGTCGACCCATTTGTCGACCTCTAATGTCGTCGACCGACGTTTGTCTTCCCCAGGATTCGAACTCTAGACCTCCAGGCTTAAGTACTAGAGTTTATGAATCCTGGTAGCCAAGTGAGCGACACTCACTTTGCTACCAGGATTCACAAACTCTAGTACTTAAGCTTGGAGGTCTAGAGTTCGAATCCTGGGGAAGGCAAAAATTCACTGCCAGAGGTGGAAAGTTCTAGTGAGTAACGACATGGCCAAAGGGTCGTCGGTCGACGACATTAGATGTCGCCAAATGGGCCGACGACATAAGGGCCATGAGTGGGCCGCCGTAAGGGCCGCCAAATTGGCCGAAGGGCCAAGTCGTTACAATAAAAGGCGCCTTTTTATTTAAAAGGTTCGGCTGAGGAATCAAACTCGCGACCTCTGACCTGGTCAAAACGCGGCTTGCCAAGCGATCCAAGCAGACGGATCATTTCTCGATTTATGCGTGTCATCCTTGCGCAGGGGCCATGCTAATCTTCTCTGTATCGTTCCAATTTTTATCAAATTTCTCTTCAGAGACATCTGATAAAATTGGAACGATACAGAGAAGATTAGCATGGCCCGCTTGGACACTTGGTCAGCCGGATTTGCTTAAGACTTGGTTCTAGTCGGAGGTCGCGGGTTCATTACTATTGTAATGACCCGGCCCTTCGGCCAATTTGGCGGCCCTTGCAGCGGCCCACTGGTGGCCCTTATGTCGTCGGCCCATTTGGCGACCTCTAATGTCGTCGACTTGTCATCCGTACAGGGGAGATTTTGTCGAAATTTCTTCAGACAGGGACTCCCCCGGGGCGTGACAAGTGCGCTCACTTGTCTACCAGGATTCATAAACTCTAGTACTTAAGCCTGGAGGTCTAGAGTTCGACTCCTGGGGAAGGCAAAAATCCACTGCTAGGGGTGGAAAGTCCTAGTGAGTAACGACACCAAAGGGCCGGGTCGTTACAATAAAAGGTGCCTTTTTATTGTAACGACCCAGCCCTTTGGCCTCTTGGGCGGCCCTTGTGGCGGCCCAACTGGCGGCCCTTGTGGTGGCCCAACTGGCGGCCCTTATGTCGTCGGCTCATTTGACAACCTCTCATGTCATCGACCGACGACCCTTTGGTCGTGCCGTTACTCACTAGGATTTTCCACCCCTGGCAGTGGATTTTGCCTTCCCCAGGATTCGAACTCTAGACCTCCAGACTAAGTACTAGAGTTTATGAATCCTGGTAGCCAAGTGAGGCGCTCACTTGGCTACTAGGATTCATAAACTCTATTACTTAGCATGGAAGTCTAGAGTTTGAATCCTGGGGAAGGCAAAAATCCACTGCCAGGGGTGGAAAGTCCTAGTGAGTAACGACACGGCCAAAGGGTCGTCGGTCGACGACATGAGAGGTCGCCAAATGTGCCGACGACATAAGGGCCGCCAGTTGGGCCGCCCAAGAGGCCAAAGGGCCGGGTCGTTACAAATATAATTTTAATCTGTTTATAAATTCGTTTATAATTTTATTTATAAATCTATATATAGATTCATTTTTAAATTTATCACTAAATTTATATTTATCATCTACATGATACTTTTAACAAGCAGACATTTCAAACAAATTTAAATTTTTTAAAAACAATTAATTTTTAATGCAAAAGTATCATAAAACTAATATTGGAATAAATAAATATTCACATCATCTAAATACATTTAACCATTAATCAAAGATAAAGTAATTTAATCTTTATTTCGCTTATCACGACGCTCACGAGGACCAGATCTTCTTGGATATAAATGATTTGTATATCCCGCCTCTTGAATCATTTTACGAATCATCTCTTTTAGATTTTCTTCTCTTTGCCTACCTTCCTCGATAAGTTGTTCTTCCCTCTTTCTATTTTCTTTGATAACGAGTTCCAATTTATTTTTGCTTTCAGTAATTTCTTCCTCCATCCTCTTGCTAATAACACACATGCCTTCAATTTCTTGAGACAATTCCTTGTTCTTCTCATGATAGCACATTTCATTGGAACTTCCATTGTATGATCTTCTAAAATGTTGATTGCATCCAAATCCGTACACCCTCCCCTTACATGGGTCGCCCACCACATCACACCATGATTTGAAATTGAATGAACGTCGAGTAGATTGATCATCAACATTTTGTCTCTCTTTATATTGTTCCTGTCCATATTAAAAGAGCTTATATTAGTTTAACAAATATAAAAACCAACAAGTAAGAATTAATATAAGCTAATAGAAAATTAATGAATAATTAATTATGTTGACTTACACTAACTCGAGCCAATTTGTTATCCACAAACTCTCCAGTACCTTACTTTCTTTTATGCATTCATTCAAAAACCTCAAATTCATCCACATCTTGTCCCAAATCTTTTTTCTACAATCATACATAATACATGTCAATATAAAATAAAACAAATGAGATACATTGAATTTATATCTAAATGTCAAATATATAATAAATTTATCGAATGTGTAAATGATTGGAATAAACATGTTAGAAAAGGAGGGTTACCATTCTCTCACGGTGTGCTCCAAAAGAAATTGAGCCCCCAGTATGTTTGGTAGTAGACCCATCTTTCGCTGTCATTTTATTCTTCCGTGCAATTTCACATTTGATCTTGTGATCTTCTTTATTCCAATGAATTTTAACCAAGTCATTACATATATTAGCTTCCATCCAATCAGGTCCTCTACCTAACATATTTAATATGTCTGGTTTCCTTCCTAAATCTTCTTGTGCAGATGATAATGCTGCTTTCTTAGCCAAATGAATGGATGCCCTGTATCTCTCACTTGCGATAACATCAAACAATCAGACAGATTGCGATAAATTAGAAGAAGCATATTGCTGTAGAACCATACCTTTGTTCCACACATGTTAATAGCGCCTCCAGATAAGCTTCCACTACCAACTATACTTTCATTGTCATTAACAAACATTTGCTCATCTAGCTCACCTTTAAGTATTGCATCTTCATAATCTTTCTTTAAGATAAATATACTTGACTTTAATGACTTCCTCCAAGAGGTTGTCAAAATAAGTCAAGCCATCTATAACATAGAAACAACTATTATGACACGAATATTAGAAAGTGTATGAAGTAAAAGGGCAGTAAAGATGGCTTAAGACCTGTGTCGATATAAGCCAGACATTCATTCCTTGCATTTGAAGCTTCTTGTGGTTTTTTCTTCAATATGCCCTCTATCAAGTTATTTTTCATTTCCATTACTCCTCGCAGTTCGCCCTCTGAGGCATCATATTTTCTGGCATAGAGAAGCTAAAAGGTTGGCTCCCTTATCTGACCGTTTAGCTGAAAATGGAATGCCATATTTGCAATCACAACTAAGATGAGAAACAGTATACAAATAATTGACTCACAATACTGGAAACAAAATAAAAGGTATAGGATGTAATTACCAAAGATTGGTGAGTCTTGAATACTAAATTTCCTAATATGCTTGGGCTAATGGAGAATAAGTATAGCCTACATGGGAAAAAACAGTAATAAGGAGCTTTGGAAGAAGAAAATGTTTCTACAATAAAATACACTGGCATAGAAGTTTGAAATATATGTTCCATAGACTAACCTGTATAGAAACTAGTCCATTAGTACATGCCACAAGATCCTTGAAGCGTCCAAGTGCATGTATGCAGAGAGCTAAAAATCATAGACATCTAAATCGATGGTAGTCAGAAATATAACCCTTTTCACAAGCAGAAATTGTTGAATCATGACCATTGCTTGTATCAATTTGCATGAATAACTCTTGATATGATGGTTTATACTTTATAGTACCTGATCCATCTCATCATGATAAGTTTACTTGAGATTATATAGTTAACATACAATAATTACAACTATGACAATCTCAATCTAGAATTAGATTATATAAGAAATAAGAACATAAAAAATCAAGTTTTGTTACTGTTTCAATTGGATGACAACTTGTATGCACAACGAGAAAACAACAATATTAAAACATTGCTATAATAATATCTTGTTAAAAAAAAAATTTTATTAATAAAACAATAAATAAAAAAACATGACCAAGGCCACGACAGGGGAAAGACAGCAGCCAAGATGACCAAGGCAACCAATGTGGTGGCTGCGGTAGTGCCAAGGTAGCAACCAATTAGGTCATGCAAGCGACTAGCGTCGTGTGCAACAGCCACCCCGCGATTAGGTCACACGAATGACCTCGATCGCATGAGTAGGACGCAACTGGTGTTGTGCATTCTAGAATAGAGAAGAAGGTTGGAAAAGAAGAAAATGAGATACCTGAGCTTAAGCTTGTTCGGTGGATCGTGGAAAGAACGCCGGAGAAGAAGATCGCATGCGCCTTAAGCCGGAGGGTTGCGCGCCTTAGAGTCGTGCGTGATTTGGAGCCAGAGAAGAAGATTGCTTTCCCCTTAAGTCAGAACCATGCCTGTCTTAAATTCGTGCTTGATTTGGGACCAGAGAAGAAGATCACATGCAAGCTGGAGGAGAAATCGCGTGCGTGTAGCCGGAGAAGAAATCATCGTGTGCGCCGACGAAGTAGAAAACACGAGTGCAGGATTTGGGAGAGAAATACTCAAATAGGGTTTAGGCTTTTTTATTATTTAAAATAAAATATATTTATAATTACTTAATAATTTATTTCTCATATTATATACTTTATAAACAGATTTATTTTCTGTTTAAAACAACTTTAAATAGATTTACAAACAAAAACTAGTTTCATATCAAATTTCGTTGCTAATTCGTATTTATTTTTGTTTATAAAAATTAATTTATAAATTTTGTTTCTAAATTATTTTAAAATCTGTTTTAAAATTATTTTTCTATATTATTTTTTTAAGTTAAACGAAATAATATTTCTATAGCAAATTCGTTTATAATTTATTAAAATTTAAAACGGATTTTTGTTCCATTTTAAAATTCTGTTTCTGATACCCTGTTTTCTTGTAGTGTGGGCAAATCAGGAATCACATCTAAGTCCATCAAGAAGTTCCTGAACCATACAACTTCTTTGGCTGCCTCAGAGGCTGCCACATACTCGACTTCCATGGTGGAGTCTAAAACGCATTTATGCTTAACACTCCTCCATGTTATGGCTCCACCTCTTAAAGTAAACACATAACATGAGGTAGACTTACTATTGTCCCTATCTGATTGGAAGTTAGAATCCGTGTAACCCACACGGAGTAAATCATCTGCTTGGTAAATCGACATATAATCTCTAGTCCTTCTCAGGTACTTTAATATATGCTTTATGGAAATCTAATGTTCCTGTCCTGGATTACTTTGATATCTGCTAACCATGCCCACGGCAAAATAGATATCCGGTCTCGTGCATAACATTGCATATATTAGGCTTCCTACAACTGAAGCATAAGGAACTACCTTCATTTCCTCTATCTCTTTTGATGTCTTAGGAGACATCTCTTTAGATAAAGATACTCCATGCCGAAAAGGTATAAAACCTTTCTTGGAGTTTTGTATGCTAAAACGAGCTAGGATAGTATCGATATATGAAGCTTGGGAAAAGCACAACATTCTTTTCTTGCGATCCCTTATTACTTTGATCCCAAGAATATGTTTGCATTCTCCCAAGTCCTTCATATCAAATTACTTAGATAACCATATCCTTACTTCTGACAACACCTTGACATTGTTGCCAATTAACAAAATATCATCTACGTATAGTACAAGAAATACCATCATATTTTCGTTACACTTCTTATATACACAAAACTCATTCGGACACTGAATAAATCCATAAGACTGGATTACTTCATTAAGCTGGATTTTTCAAGATCTTGAAGCTTGTTTCAGTCCATAAATAGACCGATTGAGCTTACATACAAGATGCTTTTTGCCCTTTGCAATAAACCCCTCTGGTTGCTTCATATGGATGTTTTCTTCAAGACTTCCATTAAGGAAAGCTGTCTTGACATCCATTTTCCAAACCTCATAATGTAGGGATTTTCGGGCCGCAAAAACCGCCTTTTTGCATTGCGGAAACCCCGAATCCCATGCCATCGGATCCGTGCGAAGTTTAAAATTTGTGTACGAGTTTCTCTACTCCTAGATCTACATTAGATCTACAAGATCAGAAGGTATACCTTTGAAGCGATGCCCTTCGCTTAATCCCGCTCGTCCAAATGATGCCGGATCTCGAGAATGTCAAAGTAGACACTCCTCTATGTGTATCCACACGAACAAGGAGATGGAGAAAAGATACTAGAGTGTGCTAGCACCCTTTGTGGCTCTCGACAATTGAGGAAGAGAGGGAGAGAAGAGAGTTTGAGGAAGAAGATGAGAGTTACTCACAAAATGAAAACCTCCTCTCTTGAATAAATTGTGGCCGACCACATTAAGAGGTTAATAACCTCCATGGAATACCAAGAGTCACAACTCTTGGTAACTCCCATGAGGTGACATTCCACTTAAGAAACCATGATGATGTGGAGCATCATCATTGGTCCACTCTTTGCCAACTCACCAATGAGGTGGCAAATGGTCAAGTCAAACTTGACTCTTCATCTTCCTCTCAAGTCAAGTCAAACTTGACCACTTTTCTCCCATGGTTGATCAAATCTAACCATTGGTTCAAGTCAATTTTAATTTAATGAATCTCTATTCATTGAATTAAATTGACTCAATGAGTCTAAGTCCAAATTAGACTCATCTAACACATTAACCATATTGAGTCCAACTCAATTAGCCTAATTTGGATTACTCTTAATCCAATTTAGTTCATCACATGGACCTAATCCTTTACGTTCATCAGATGAACCTAATCTCCATCTAATTGCCCTTTATGTGTGACCCTATAGGTTCTTATAACATTGGCAATACTCCTAAACCCATTTAGAAGCATAAGTAATGAGCGGTATCTAGCAACACATCATTACTACCCAAGTTATAAGAATGTTGAGATCCAACATCATCTTATGACTACTAATTATGACTCTTCACAATATATGACAAATGTCCTTCTATCCTTGACATCTAAATTGACCAATGTGAGGCATAGACCGTGTCATCCTCTAATCAATCTAAATCTTGAATCCCAAGTAGACTCACTTAATCAAATGAGCTCAACATCTCATATTGACTCATTTGGGCATGGCCATGCACTTAGTGGTCTCACTCTATCAAGAAAATCGATGTCTCTCCCGTCATATAAGAGGGATAGATCCCATCTACATCACTCACATCCCTCCGCATAATTTGTTACATACCAGTAATCGCCTTTATAGTCCACCCAGTTACGGGTGACGTTTGACGAAGCCAAAGTATGTAACTCCTTATGTAGGGAACCATGGTAACTTCAGGTCCAAGGACTAATAGTCATACTAATAGCCACATGAGAAAGTATATGACACTCATATAACGATCCATGATACTTTCTCATGGCGGGTCATTCAGTATACATTCTCCAATGCATACCCATGTGTCAACTTGATATCTCCATATCCATGACTTGTGAGATCAAGTCATCGAGTTGACCTACATGCTAGTCTCGTCGCATTAACATTATCCCTGAATGTTAATACTTGACTAGGAATGATTAAGAGTAGTGTTCCCTATATCATCTCACTATCGATTCAACTAACCGATTGATATAGGTAAGAACATTCTACTCAAGGATGCTATTATACTTAGTTATTTGGCAACAATACAAGTAAGCATAATAACCATAAACAAATGCCTTTATATATATATAAGAATATGATACAATGAGTCCATACAACAATCATCAAATGATTGGCTCTAGGGCTCTAACTAACACATAATCCATATGAGCAGCAATAGATAAAAGTATCCGGATAGACTTAAGCATAGCTAACGGCGAAAAGGTTTCCTCATAATCGATTCTCTCTTCCTGATTATACCCCTTCGCAACAAGCCTTGCTTTGAAGGTTTCCACCTTCCCATCTATCCCTCTTTTTCTTTTGTAGACCCTGTTAGTGCAGGAAGCATCCGATGATCAAACCCAAGTTTTGATAATGGCAAAGGGATTCAAAGTTAGGATTTCTTGTTATCTAACGTGCTTAAATGAGGTTTCAGGAAAGTCCTAACTGCGGTTAGGCAGGTGAAAATCCTAAGGGGTGGTAACCTTAGGTCCTAGGGGGTGGTAACCCTAGATGATGGAAAAATCCTAAAGGGGGGTAACCTTAGGTCCTAGGGGGTGGTAACCCTAGGTGGAGAAAAACCCTAAGGGGCGGCAACCTTAGGTCCTTGGGGTCGGTAACCCTAGGTGGAGGAAAATCCTAAGGGGGGGGGTAACCTTAGATCCTAGGGTGTGGTAACCCTAGGTGGAGAAAAACCCTAGGTCCTAGGGGGTGGAAACCCTATGCGGAAAGTCCAGTCGGTCTGGAGGACAGGACTGACATCAAGTAATCTCTCCTGAGGGGAGTAGGTGAGGACGCGTTCCCCGGAAGAGGGAATAGTATGCGTCAGTTTGACCTAGGGTTTCAGGTCAAAAATCTGAAGTCAGAACCGGACAGTCCGGAGACTATCACTTACTGTTTTTTCTATATTTTATGTGTGCTAACTTTGTTTTGCAGGGTATGTGTGTGTTTGGTGAACTAACATGCTTTGCAGGGACAAATGAGCAAGCCTCAGATGAACAGTGTCCGAGGCGCCTCTATGGAGCTTGGAGGTACCTCGGGTGCAGAATGTGAGCTGGCCGCGAAGCAGTACTGGAGGCGCCTCGGATGGAGCTGGAGGCGCCTTGGACCACAGGTTGGAGGCGCCTTGGATTGTCTTGAAGGCGCCTTCAAGTGGATGAGTTGCGACCAGGTCTGTTATGATCCACGCGGCTGACTCGGCTTGTTGGAGGCGCCTTGGATGGTGTTGGAGGTGCCTCCAGCAGTGCATAAAAGGGGTGTTTGAGTAATAGTGTAGAGAATCAGTTCTCAAGTGATCCTACTGCAACGTGTTGTTAACGAGACACTCTGACAAAGCTATGCCAAGTCCCCGATGACCCGTAGCTTCATTTTCGCTAATTCTGTTGTTGATATAGCTTTAATATTTTAGTTCTGTAATACACATTTGTACTTTGCGATCTGATAGTTAATTGCCCAAAGTAAATGCTCAACGAGCATGGGACTTGGAGTAGGAGTCGCCCAAAGCTCCGAACCAAGTAAAAATACTTGGGTCTTTGTGTTTGTTATTTCTATTTAATCCGCTACTTAATTCTCGAATGTTTTTACAAATCCGAAATGAGTGAAAGCCACGAGCGCTATTCACCCCCTCTAGCGCTTCTTGATCCAACAATTGGTATAAGAGCGGAACTGATATTAGAGCGGGGTTGCTCTGAATTGGTACGCCTTTCATTTGTTTCCCTCCAAAATTAATTTTGAAAAATTCATTGTCATCAATTCACCACTAGTCCGTATTAGCGAAATATCGTGTTTTCAAAAATTTGTGGTAATATTATTTTATTATTTTTTTTCTCAAAATTCGTGAATTCCTATTTCTATATTTTTCCCGCACTACTAATCTAAGACCAAGTCTTAGAATAAGTTTTATTGTTTTTATTTTGCGAGATTCCTTCTTAATGGCCTACGAAGATGGGTACAGCTCCACATACCTACCACTTCTGTCCAACAAGAATTTCATATACTGGAAAGGCCAGGTGGAGCACCAACTGAAGACTGAAGCAGAAATATGGACCATAGTCCATATTGGATTTATTCTCCCCACTGAAGAAGGTGTACCCATCACGTGTGACAAGTGGGATGCACAAACAATAAGGACATTCAGGCAAATGCAAAAGCAACTTGTATTCTCCTATGCGAACTAACAAATTCAGATCTTGATCGAGTTGGAAAGTTCAACAATGCTAAGGAGCTTTGGGAGAAATTGCTCAAGCTTTATGAGATCCCTTCAGAGCTAGAAGATCATATAGAACCTGAGTCTGAATCTGAATTTGAATTCCCAGAGTCAACCTCCGAACTAGACTCAGAAGAATTAGAGCATACCGATGTCATAGCACTGATGGCCAAAGATGAGATATCTGAATCTGAGTCAGAATTTGAAATGACAACAGTCAAGGGGGAGAATCTGATCATGGATCCTAAAGGTAAAATTATAAATTCAAATTTTAAATTTCACATAACTTGTTTTAAGTGTAGGGAGAGAGGGCGCTATAGAAACAAGTGCCCTACTCATAAGATTCGGTTGGCACAATTGGAGGAGACGGAGAACTCGATCCAGAAAGGAAAGAAGCACATTGAATGTTCTAAGTGCAAATGAATGGGTCACTGCAAAAGACAATGCTCAGAAAGAAAACCCAATAATCCAGGGAGAAAAATCAAGGTAAATAAATTTACATTATATGAAAATCCAATCTTTTCAACACATACTCTAAATAATCCTACTTGCTCTAGTATAAATTTTTCTTCAAAATTGGATATGCTTGCTAACAATACAATAAGTAGAGTTATTTCAAATCTAAATAAGAATAACTTAAAATTATTTAATAAACATAAGAAATTAATGTTGAGAAAATTAGAGAAACAAAGTAATATCTTAAAAGATAAAATAGATAAGTTAGAAAAGATTGTTAATAATTTAACTAATCAACAAAATCTAGACTTGGGTTATAAGTTTACAGTAAAACTTAAACACTACAAACCAAGCTATAATCAAGTACCTTTTATTTACTAAACTTAATTTAAATATAACTCTAATCTAATTTATAAATTTAAATAAAATTATCAATAATATAGGGGGAGACTTCAGAATAGCTGACACCTCCAAAACTAACTTACTCGGCAGGGTAATCTAAACCAAGCTACCCGGCAGGGTAATTAGAACTAATTAGAAAGGGAACACGTTTAACTTGACCTATAGTACTGGTAAAATTTTGGATGATAGTACGTTAGGGAAATTTATTCTATGCATATCTAGGAAGATATGGCTTGGACCTGGTGCATTTGGCTAAGTGGAACTAACCGAAGCTACCATTTATGGATCTTACTAGTTAGACCAAGGTTTTGTATTAAGTTCAGTCAATAGGACTATTTGGAAAACCTCGAAGATATGGTTACTTTAATGATGTCCAAGTGACTCACCATAGCCAGAAGTTTATCCAGAGAATGCCTATTTGTTGAGTCCAAAAGCTAAACCTGAATCTAACACAAAGTTAAACCAAATGCTATAACTGAACCCAATTCATCTCACAAAATTATAGGATTCCCTGATTTAAAATTTAGATCGAGTGAGATGACTAAGGATTAAAAATCAAATTAAATTAAATTAAGAATTAAATTAATAATAAAAATCAAATTAAATAACTTTAAAAATTATTTGAAAAATTATTTAAAAACCATTTTAAAAATTATTTGAAAAATTATTTGAAAATTATTTAAAAATCATTTTAAAAATTATTTGAAAAATTAGTTAAAAAATCATTTTAAAATTACTTTAAAAATTATTTGAAAAATTATTTGAAAAATAATTTTAAAAATTATTTAAAAATAACTTTAAAAATTATTTGAAAAATTATTTAAAAATCATTTAAAAAATTATTTGAAAAATTATTTAAAAATCATTTTAAAAATTATTTGAAAAATTAGTTAAAAAATTATTTTAAAATCACTTTAAAAATTATTTGAAAAATTATTTTAAAATCATTTTAAAAATTATTTGAAAAATTATTTGAAAAATTAAAAATTATTTGAAAAATTATTTAAAAATCATTTTAAAAATTATTTTAAAAATTATTTGAAAAATTATTTAAAAATCATTTTAAAAATTATTTGACAAATTATTTAAAAATCATTTTAAAAATTATTTGAAAAATCATTTAAAAATTATTTGAAAAAATATTTAAAAATCATTTTAAAAATTATTTGAAATATTATTTAAAAATCATTCTAAAAAATATTTGAAAATTTATTTAAAAATCATTTTAAAAATTATTTGAAATTCAAAACTTATTTTAAATATCAAATGCAAAGACAAATCCATCTCACGCTCACTCATAAGCTGAACATGTGTGTTAACCTAGATGGAAAATTAGGTAAATTACTTCTTAGTTTTAAACTTATGTTTTTTATTTACTTGCTTGGACTCCTAGACCCAACGAATTTATTAAGGCATTTAGTAAGGGGGAGTTAAATATTTGAGAAAAAATTTAACTTAGCTTTGAAATTAAAATTATTTATGACCTGACTTTTAAATTACAACACTTCTAGAATGTTTTCAAAGCTAAGCCTTTATGTAAAACCTCTTTAAGATAAGTACTTAATCAAGTCTTCTTTAACTAAACTTAGTTAGATTATTTTCTAAACTTAGCTATTTGACAAGATGTTTTCTCAAGGCAATCATTTTTAAGCTGAATACATAGCTAAATATTTCAAATTTAGCTAAATATTTTTTTCAAAAACATTTAGCTATGTACTTTTAAAAGTTTTTTTAAAGAAAAAAAAGGAATTTAGCTAAGTATCTCTCAAAGCAATTGTTTTCAAATGCTAAGTTTTGCTGAAAACGCTAAGTATTTTCCAAAGCATTTTCAAAATTTTATCAAAACGATTCTTTTTTGAAAAACTAATTCCTTTTAAGGTCAAATACTTAACAAAACTATTATCTTCATAAGTTTAGCTAAGTCTTTGATAAAAGAATTTGAAAGTAAAAATCTTAGCTAAACTAAGTCTTGATCAAATTTTGTTTTTACTAAGTTTATTAAACTCTAGCTTTAAAAACTAAGAATTTAAAGTGTTTTGATATCAAAAAAATTTGCTAAGTTACTTTTTAAAGACAAAATAACTTTATCTCAGCTAAAAGTATCTCTCAAACTAAAGGAAGAATTTTGTTTTTAAAATTTATGATAATATCTTTTGATTTCACCTAGCTAAAAGTCTTACAAGAAAATACCTCTAAACTAAGTATTTATCAAAGTATGTTTAACCATCTATTTTTCTATTTTTTTGAAAGATAAAATAATAATTATTTATGAAAAGTTAAGGTTTCTCAAAACAAGCTAAGGCCTACACTCAATTTTTTATTTAATCTCTCGAATATTTTGATATATGGCAAAGGGGGAGAGTATATTCAAAGAAATTCAGGGAAAGTTAAATAAATTTAGAGAAAGTTAAAGAAATTTAAAGAAATTCAAGAATAGAAATCCTTGAAAATTTTAAATTCAAGGGAACTTTTATTAAGGGGGAGCTTTTGTAAGCTTCTATTTAGGGGGAGTTTTGTATGCTGATGCTTATTTCATACTTGTCTTTTCATACTTGTGCTATCACTATCTTTTCTTTATTATCTTTTTTCTTAACTTTGAATTTCAGTTGCCATAATAAAAAAGGGGGAGATTGTTGGTGTGGGAAGCATCCGACGATCGAACCCAAATTTTGATAATGACAAAGGGATTCAAAGTTAGGATTTCTTGTTATCTAACGTGCTTAAATGAGGTTTCAGGAAAGTCCTAATTGCGGTTAGGCAGGTGAAAATCGTAAGGGGTGGTAACCTTAGGTCCTAGGGGGTGGTAACCCTAAGTGATGGAAAAATCCTAAAGGGGGTAACCTTAGGTCCTAGGGGGTGGTAACCCTAGGTGGAGAAAAACCCTAAGGGGCGGCAACCTTAGGTCCTTGGGGGTGGTAACCCTAGGTGGAGGAAAATCCTAAGGGGGGGGGTAACCTTAGGTCTTAGGGTGTGGTAACCCTAGGTGGAGAAAAACCCTAGGAGGCGGTAACCCTAGGTCATAGGGGGTGGAAACCTTAGGCGGAAAGTCCAGACAGTCTGGATGTAACGACCCGACCCTCTTGTCCCATTTGGCGGCCCATTTGGCGACCTCTCATGTCGTCGACCGTCGGCCCTTATGTCGTCGGCCCATTTGGCGACCTCTAATGTCGTCGATCGATGACCCTTGGCCGTGTCGTTACTCACTAGGACATTCCACCCCTTGCCAGTGGATTTTTGCCTCCCTCAGGATTCGAACTCTAGACCTCCAGGCTTAATAACTAGAGTTTATGAATCCTGGTAATCAAGTGAGATGACGATTGTAACGACCAAATTTTCTCTATTTCGAATTCTAAATGTCTTCCAAAAACATTTAGAAATACTTTAAAAATATTCTAGAGATTTTTAGAAATTTTTAGAGTATTTTTACGTAATTTTTGGAGGTCGTTTAGTATGTTTACAAAAAGAAAGAAGTTTTGACCAAAAATGTGGAAGTTGAGACTCGAACCCAAGACCTCCGGCCGAACCCGACTTAACCGAACGCAACCAACCAACCGAGCTGCGAGTGTTTTGTTAATAGGTATGAAGCGAGAAATATATATGTTATAGTTGATAAATAAAACCCTAGTTTTAAAAAGACCTAATTTCTTTTCCCCAAGACCAAAACCTTTCCTACCTTTCTCCCGACGCGTGCGACGGCGCTGTGCTTGGGCGAAGACGAAGCCGAGTTAGGGCTCTTCCTCCGGCGGCCGGCGAGGCAGTTTTTTCGAGAATCCTTCTCATCCTCGTGACCTCCTCGACGTGGAGAGCACGTAGACGCGAAGAAGGTGCTGTGATTTTGAGTCTCGCCGAACCCTAGCAGCCCTTTCCTTCGGCTGTAAGTCCAAGAAATCACCGTAAGTACTACTCACCTGTGGTAGGAGTTGCTCCGAACGTTTGGATTTCGTTTCCTTGCTTCCGGATCTTGCTGTGCCAAGTAGAAGTATATGCTAGGGTTTGTGTTTGCTGTGCAAAGTTGCTGTGTTAGGGGGTGCTATACCGAATTTGCCATGTTAGGGCATTAGGTTTTCAGATTTTTATGCTAGGGCTTCCCTTTTGAATAAGCTAGGGTTGTTGTGTTGAAATTTCTACATTAGTTTTCCTTTAGAGGTTGCTGTGCAGAATTTACCATGCTAAGTTGCTGTACCGAAAGATTCTTGATTGGGTTGCGGTTGAACAGGATTATAAGCTAGGGTTTTCCCTTTCATTCCTTACCTCCCATAGCATACATATTAAGCATGCTAATTTATGGTTTGAGTTTAAATGTATAGAAGGAGTTCATTTTAATTCTTAGCAAGTAAGCGCCGTAAGTAATGTTTAGATTACCTGTTATGCTGTTTCCTGCTGTGAGATACAAATCAGTGGCGTAGCTAATCTATAACATTTGCTAGGTATGCTAGTTATTGTTGAGTTTAGTTCTTTTCTAGAAGGTTTGCATGATCTAGATTGCAAATCAAAGTGTGTAAACAAGTTCTATTTATGCTTGCTGATTTTTGAGAATTTCGGCTGTTCACCTTGTAGTTGTAACAACCCAATTTCCCCTATTTAGAGTTCTAAATGTCCTCAAAAATATCTGGAAATTCTTTTAAAATGTTCTAGAGATTTTTAGAAATTTTTGGAGTATTTTTACGTAATTTTTGGAGGTCGTTTGGTATTTTTACAAAATGAAAGAAGTTTAGCTCAAAAATTGTCCAAGCCAAGGTTCGAACCCACAACCTCGACCCGAGCCGAACCTCAGCCGAACCCAGCCAACCAACTAGTCTACGGTTGTTTTATAATTAAGAAGGGAAGCAAATTTATTTAAGCTATAGTTGGAACATTTAAAATAGATTGGAAAAAAATTGCGCGGCTGAGGGATCGAAGCCGAGGCCTCCGACCCGAGCAAAACCCCGACTGACCAACTGTGCCAGCGAGCGATGCTAACCTAAGAAGGAGAGACAAATATATAAGCTATAGTTGATAAAAAACCCTAGTTATAAAGGGATTAGGTTTTCCTTTTCTCTCGAGCCGAAACCTTTTCTCCTTTTTCTCACATGCGACGCCGCGCGATCCTTCTCCTCTCGCTGCGAAAACGAAGAAGCAGGCTTAGGGCATCTCTCCGGCGGCCGGCGAGGGGCTGACTCCGGGAGTTCTTCATCAATCCGAGGTCTCTCGTCAATAAGGAAGCCGTGAGCGAAGAAGAGGCCGCGATCTCAAGCTCACCCAAACCCTAGAATTCTTCCTCCTTCGGCAGTAAGTCCAAGAAAGCATTGTAAGTACTACTCACCTGTGGTAGGAGTTGCTCCGAGCTTTGATTTGATTTCCTTGCTTGCGGATTTTGTTGTGCCGAGTAGAATTACATGCTAGGGTTTCTTCCTTGCTTCCGGATTTCACAGTGCCGAGTAGAAATACATGCTAGGGTTTCTTTCCTTGCTTCCGGACTTCACAGTGCCGAGTAGAAACATATGCTAGAGTTTTCTTTCCTTGCTAGAGGATTTGATTGGGTTCTTGCTAAGAATTTATTAAGAGTTTAATAGGAGTCTTTCTTTTAATTGCTAGAGAAATTAGAGGTTGCTCACGCCATTTGTATTGCTGGATTTAAATTAGTTGCCTTTCCTATTAGCAAGTGCAAACTTAGTCTAGCTTCTTTAAGCAAGTGCAGGTTTGTTTATGATTTAGTTTTGTTTCTAATCGCATTGCAAATTTAGTTTGCTTGGTTATTTCATAAACATGAGCCGTTGTGATTTGTTGCTATGTGAGCATGTGCAGGATTCACCCTTACTGTCAGTAGAAGCAACCTTTTCTTACACTTTGCTTAATTGGAAATAATTCAACATGGGTAGATTTAGTGATGCATGCTTTGGTATATCATGTGTAGATGCTTGATAGCAGCAGTGACCTTTCCTATGTTTCGGGTTCCATGAAGGGTGCACATTTCCAATTATGTTAATGATTTTATTTGGTTCTATAGTCCTGTGAAGGTTGGGAATTGTATAGCTTGAAGGGTTGGTTGGTTTCTTTGCATTTCAATTGCTTAGTTTCCTTTGTATTCAACATGCAAGTCAGTTGCCGAATTTCACAGCTTTGCTTTAAGTAGGAAAGTTTCTTAAATAAGCATGAGTAGCTCCTTATCCAAGAACAACCCTTTTATTTAGTTAGAATGGGTTTAGTATTTTTCTTGCAATTCAAAGAGCAAGAACAACCCTTTTATTTAGTTAGAATGGGTTTAGCATTTTCCCTGCTGCTTAGAAAGGTAAGAACAACCTTCATTTAAAGTATGTAGTGTTAGTTTCTTGAATTTCTTGAACATGAACAGCTATTAAGCTTATCTTGTAGTTTGATTTGCTTGCTTTATTTTTATAGCATGCTCAGTTAGTTGCAATTCTCTACTTGTTAGATACACTTGCAGTATTCGATTAGCATGAGCAGTATTGAATTATAATTCAGTTTCTAGTTTCCTGTTTTGATACATATGCATATATATGTGTTAGTTAGCTTTTAAAAACTCTTTAATTTAAAGCATATAGTTAGTTGTTTTTGCTATTTTAATAAGATGAATAGCCGTGTATTTTAGTGGAATAATTATGTGCCCTATTAAACCTTTTGAGGATTATGGGTAACTACAAGTAAGAAAAAGACCAAGGTTTAGTTAGAAAAGATAACAAGTAATTTAAAGTAAGAGGCTAGTACCCGACTTCCGAGGTTGTCGTTAAACAAATCCAGGTGACCAATTCCGAGGTTTTGGCCCTGGAAGACCGAGGTCTTTATCCTCATAGGACTGGAGGCTCGCTACCTCAGTCACTATTAGAGAGCGCGCATAAGATGGTACTAAGCCTGGGCCCAAAGAAAAAGAAGAAGAAAGAAAAAAAAAAAGAAGAAGAAAGAAAAGTAAAAGTAAAAGAAATTAAAAGATTAATTTCAAGTATAAAGTTATAAGTAAATGAAACAAGTACCACCTATGTTTAGAATCAATAGAAGTTTAGTTCCTTTAATTCTAAGTATACAGCATGAGTTTCATTACTTTTCTTATCAGTTTAGTGAGCATGTTTAGTTTTATTTCTAGTATTCAGCTTTATTCTGGTATATCATGAGTATGCAGTTTATTTGAGTACTTTGCTATTAGATGAGTACATGTAGCTTTTCTTTTAGCATTTTAGTTTCAGTATCGTTTGCATTTTTATGCACTTCGAGTTTTTGTGAGATAGATTAGTACTTACTAAGCGTTTCGTTTATAGATTTCTTTTTCCTCCTACTGCAGATAAAGGAAAAGCTAAAGTATGAAAGGAAGGCGACAAGGTGGTGGTGATGAAGGTGTGTGATGGCTGGACTATGGGGAGATCAAAAGTTTGTTAAGGAATTATCAAGACTTTCCTATTTAGAGTTATTTTAGTTTAAATACTATTATGAAGTTGGGATTGTAATTGAGTTTATTCTGTACTTGTAGCTTGATATGTCCTAATGTTGGAGTTAGATATTTGTTTACTATTGCTAGAATAGTTTTCTTTTACTTACTGTGTTATTATTACTGCGTGGGTGTGGAAAAATATGTTCCAGCCGCCTGTGGCTGTGTATATAGTGTTTGTATTATTGATTTGGTCACCGGTACAGGGGAGATTCTGTCAAAATTTTTCGGTAGGAATTCCTCTAGGGTCGTGATAAATCTAAGTGTCGCTAATAATAGCATAAGTGACACTAGTGAGTAGAATAGTAGTTAGGTAACGGTCAGCCTTAGAGAGTAGTAGTAAGAAGGTTGGTCGTTACAGTTGGTATCAGAGCAGTTCCCATTCTCCAACATCACACACACATCAGCATCAGCCTTGCCGTCTTCAAGTAAGAAAGAATTTAAGTTCTTTCTTTATTTCTTTCCTTTATTATTATTTGCAGTATAGAGTAATTGTTTATAAGTGCTTAAGTCAGATAAGAGTTTTTGCGGTTTTCTTTATTCATATACAAATATGTATGTTTAGAAAGGGTAGAGAAAATATCAAGTCTTCTTCTTTGCATACTTAGATGGCAAGAAGAGAACATCCCCGTACCGTTCGTACTGAGAACCAAGATCAGGAGAATGAAGAGCTTAGATCAACTGAGCCCAATCTCTCTGAAGTTGTTGCCCAACTCCAGAGACAAGTAGTAGAGCAGCAACAAGTGATTGCCAATCTGATGGCCAATCAGAAGCCAGCTCCTCCCACTCCCCCAACCATTAATGTGGAGACCCCAGTGGCGACTGAAGTTCCATCAGTTGCCCTGGAAGTCACCACAACACCTAGAAGACAAGAAGCATACCTCATCCAGTGGATGAAGCTGAAATCAGAAAGCTTCTCAGGCACGACTGAGCCCTGGGATGCCCAGGCTTGGTTCAAAATACTAGAGAGCACAACGAAGCTTCTTGACTAGCCAGAAGTCAAGAAGGTTAAGTGTGTCTCTTTCTGCCTATCTGGAGAAGCTCGTATGTAGTGGGAGCAAGTTAAGAGTAAGAGAGCAGTCAACCAGATGAGCTGGATTGACTCCAAGGCAGAGTTTCACGAATAATTCTTCTGCCAACAGATCACCAATAAATATTATGAGGAGTTTATAGAATTTAGACTAGGTGACCTACCAGTAGAAGAAGCGATCAAAAGATTCAACAGACTAGCTCATCTTTGCCTAGAGTTAGAAAGTACAGAGAAAGAACGAGTAAGAATGATGCTCCGAAGACTGAGACCAGAAATAGCACTTAGTGTGAGTAATGAAACTCACCGACCACAGATTGGTGAAGAGCTGGTCAGCAGGGTATTAGTGAGTACTATCTGAACAGCATCAAGACACAACAAACGCAACATAAGTCAGTCAAGATCGAATACAAGACAGTGGGGAAACAGAGACCCCAGTCAAGTAAACAGAACTGGAAGGACAAAGATAACAAGAAAGACCCAAGCAGGAAGATGTTCGGGTAGTCTGTGAGTATCCAAAGGCATTTTCAGAAGGGCTATCTGGACTACCTCCCAACAGAGAAGTGGAGCCAATTTCAAAGCTCTATACCGCATGTTTCTAGCGGAGCTGAAAGAGTTATAAGAACAACTTCAGGAGCTGCTTGACAAAGGCTTCATCCGCCCTAGTCATTCACCATGGGGAGCTCCTGTGTTGTTTGTTAAGAAGAAAGATGGATCAATGCGAATGTGCATAGATTATAGAGCTCTGAATCAAGTGACAATCAAGAACAAGTACCCCCTTCCCAGGATCGATGACTTATTTGATCAGTTGAGAGGGGCAACAGTGTTCTCCAAGATAGACTTGTGCTCTGGGTACCATCAGTTGAAAGTGAAGGAAAGTGATACACCCAGAACAGTTTCCAGGACAAGATTTGGACACTACAAATTTGTAGTCATGCCTTTTGGTGTGAATAATGCACCAGCGGTCTTCATGGACTTAATGAACAGAGTGTTCAGAGAATACCTTGACAAATTTGTCATCGTATTCATCGACGACATGTTAGTCTATTCAAGAACCCTAGAGGAGCATGACACACACTTGAGGATAGTATTGCAGACCCTTCAGCAAAAGCAGCTGTATACTGAATTCTCAAAGTGCGAGTTTTGGTTAGATCGGGTGGTGTTTCTAGGTCACATAATTTCTAAAGAAGGTATCCAAGTGGAACCAGCCAAAATAGAAGCGGTCAACAACTGGAGTAGACCCAAGAACGCTAAGGAGATCAGAAGCTTCCTTGGTTTAGCTGGGTACTATAGGAAATTCGTGGAGGATTTTTCCAGGATAGCCTCTCCACTAACAACCCTCACCAGAAAGAATAAGAAGTTTGAATGGTCAGATAAATGTAAGCTGAGTTTACAAGAGCTCAAGAAGAGACTGACCAGTGCTCCTATTTTGACTATTCCAGAAAGTGACAGGAGTTTTGACATCTACAGTGATGCTTCCGAGATGGGCTTAGGAGCTGTACTCATGCAAGAAGGAAAAGTGATAGCTTATGCTTCCAGACAACTCAAAGATTATGAAAAGAACTACCCCACTCATGATCTTGAGCTGGCAGCTGTGGTCTTTGCACTAAAACTCTGGCGACATTACTTGTATGGCGTCCAGTGCAGAATCTTCACAGACCATCAGAGTCTTAAGTACTTCTTCACTCAGAAGGACTTAAACATGAGACAGCGTAGGTGGCTAAAGTTGGTCAAAGATTATGACTGTGAAATCCTCTACCACCCAGGCAAAGCTAACAAAGTGGCAGATGCACTAAGCAGAAAGTCCAGTGCATCCCTGATGTCTCTGTCATCATTAGCCCTGCCACTGCAAAAGGAATTGTCAGATTTCAGACTTGAAATTATTTATGGACAACTTTCTGCATTGACCTTAGAGTCTACCTTGCTTGAGGATATACAAAGAAAGCAAAATGAAGATCCAGATATCCAGAAGATCAAGCAAGGGATATAGAAAGAAGAAAATTCGGAGTTTCGAGTATCAGATAGTGGAATCCTCTACCAGGGGAACCGCCTTTGTGTCCCCAAGGATGAAGAACTGAGAAAGAAAATCCTAGAGGAAGCTCATAGTACCCCTTACTCCATGCATCCTGGTTCCACCAAGATGTACCAAGACGTGAAACAAAGGTTCTGGTGGTCCGGACTCAAAAGAGACGTCGCCAAATATGTCAGTACCTGCCTGACGTGCCAGAGAGTCAAAGCAGAACACCAGAGACCAGGAGGAATGTTACAACCTCTCCCAATACCAGAGTGGAAGTGGGAAGACATATCCATGGACTTCATAACAGGTCTTCCAAGAACTACAAATGGATATGACGCAATATGGGTAGTAGTGGATAGATTGACTAAGTCTGCCCATTTCCTAGCCATCAAGGTGTCCCACTCCATAGAGCAGTTGGCACAACTATACGTTAAGGAGGTGATCAGACTTCATGGAGTTCCTAAATCTATCATTTCTGATAGAGATGGGCGCTTCACCTCACACTTTTGGGAGTGTGTTCAGACTGCACTAGGCACCAAACTCAAGTTCAGCACAGCCTTCCATCCTCAGACTGATGGACAGACAGAGCGAGTAAATCAGATCTTAGAAGATATGCTCAGGGCTTGTACACTAGATTTCAAGGGAAGTTGGTGCAAGTATATATGCTTAGCTGAGTTTGCCTACAACAATAGTTATCAGGCGACCATCAAGATGGCACCATATGAGGTATTGTATGGCAGGAAGTGCAGATCACCCATTTGCTGGCAAGAAGTAGGTAAGAGAAAAGAAATGGAAGTAGAGCTGGACATTCAGACAGAGCTGATAGATGAGACTACTCAGGCTATTCAGAAGATCAGACAGAGAATTGAGACTGCCCAGAGTAGACAGAAGAGTTATGCTGACACACGTCGTAGGCCACTTGAATTCCAAGTAGGGAATTCAGTCTTTCTCAAAGTTGCTCCGATGAAGGGAGTGATGAGATTTGGCAAGAAGGGCAAATTAAGTCCTCGTTATGTAGGACCTTACCTGATCACAGAAAGGATTGGGAAAGTAGCTTATAAGCTGGATTTACCACAAGACATGTTAGCAATATATAATGTATTTCATGTCTCTATGCTAAAGAAGTGTCTCCATGACCCAAGCCAAGTGATTCAGCCTCAGTCAGTGCAGATCCAAGAGGATCTTAGTTATGAGAGCAGACCTACACAGATAGTGGACAGAGCAGTCAAGAGACTAAGAAATAAAGAAGTGCAACTAGTGAAGGTCATCTGGCAGAACCAGAAGCACGAGGAAGTCACTTGGGAGCGGGAGGACAGTATGAGACAGAGATATCCAGAGCTATTCTAAGTTCGAGGACACACTTTTTATAAGGTATGGGGGATTGTAACAACCCAATTTTCCCTATTTCGAGTTCTAAATGTCTTCAAAAAACATTTAGAAATACTTTTAAAATATTCTAGAGATTTTTAGGAATTTTTAGAGTATTTTTACATAATTTTTGGAGGTCGTTTAGTATGTTTACAAAAAGAAAAAAGTTTTGACAAAAAATGTGGAAGTTGAGACTCGAACCCAAGACCTCCGGTCAAACCTGACTTAACCGAACGCATCCAACCAACCGAGCTGCGAGTATTTTGTTAATAGGTATGAAGCGAGAAATATATATGTTATAGTTGATAAATAAAACCCTAGTTTTAAAATGACCTAATTTCTTTTCCCTGAGACCAAAACCTTTCCTACCTTTCTCCCGACGTGTGCGACGGCGCTGTGCTTGGGCGAAGACGAAGCTGAGTTAGGGCTCTTCCTCTGGCGGCCGACGAGGGGGTTTTTCCAAGAATCCTTCTCATCCTCGTGACCTCCTCGACGTGGAGAGCACGTAGACGCGAAGAAGGTGCTGTGATTTTGAGTCTCGCCGAACCCTAACAGCCCTTTCCTTTGGCTGTAAGTCCAAGAAATTGCTGTAAGTACTACTCACCTGTGGTAGGAGTTGCTCCGAACGTTTGGATTTCGTTTCCTTTCTTCCGGATCTTGTTGTGCCAAGTAGAAGTATATGCTAGGGTTTGCGTTTGCTGTGCTAAGTTGCTGTGTTAGGGGGTGCTGTACCGAATTTGCCATGTTAGGGCATTAAGTTTTCGGATTTTTATGCTAGGGCCTCCCTTTTGAATAAGCTAGGGTTGCTGTGTTGAAATTTCTATGTTAGTTTTCCTTTAGAGGTTGCTGTGCAAAATTTACCATGCTAAGTTACTGTGCCGAAAGTTTCTTGCTTGGGTTGCTGTTGAACAGGATTATAAGCTAAGGTTTTCCCTTTCATTCCTTACCTCCCGTAGCATACATATTAAGCATGCTAATTTATGGTTTGAGTTTAAATGTATAGAAGGAGTTCATTTTAATTCTTAGCAAGTAAGCGCCGTAAGAAATGTTTAGATTACCTGTTATGCTGTTTCCTGCTGTGAGATACAAATCAGTGGCGTAGCTAATCTATAACATTTGCTAGGTATGCTAGTTATTGTTGAGTTTAGTTCTTTTCTAGAAGGTTTGCATGATCTAGATTGTAAATCAAAGTGTGTAAACAGGTTCTATTTATGCTTGCTGATTTTTGAGGATTTCGGCTGTTCACCTTGTAGTATTAGTGTTTCATCTCGTTGCCATGTATAAGAATGAGATTAGTATCTTCCTTGCAACTCAAAAAGGCAAGAATAACCTTTATTTAAAGTATGCAGTATAGAATAGCATGATCAGTATTAGTTCTTAATTCTATTTTATTTGCAGATTTTTAATGTTTCACGTGTGCAGATTTTTGTTGTTCACATGTGCAGATTTTTAGTATTCATATGTGCCCTATTAAACCTCTTTAGAGGATTATGAGAAGTTATGGGTAGAGAAAAGACCAATGTCTAATTAGAAAAGATAACAAGTAATTTAAAGTAAGAGGCTAGTACCCGACTTCCGAGGTTGTCGTTAAACAAATCCAGGTGACCAATTCCGAGGTCTTGTCCCTGGGAAGACCGAGGTCTTTACCCTCATAGGACTGGAGGCTCGCTACCTCAGTCTCTATTAGAGAGCGCGCATAAGATGGTACTAAGCCTGGGCCCAAAGAAAAAGAAGAAGAAAGAAAAAGAAAAAGAAGAAGAAAGAAAAGTAAAAGTAAAAGAAATTAAAAGATTAATTTCAAGTATAAAGCTATAAGTAAATGAAACAAGTACCACCTATGTTTAGAATCAACAGAAGTTTAGTTCCTTTAATTCTAAGCATACAGCATGAGTTTCATTACTTTTCTTATCAGTTTAGTGAGCATGTTTAGTTTTATTTCCAGTATTCAGCTTTATTCTGGTATATCATGAGTATGCAATTTATTTGAGTACTTTGCTATTAGATGAGTACATGTAGCTTTTCTTTTAGCATTTTAGTTTCAGTATCGTTTGCATTTTTATGCACTTCGAGTTTTTGTGAGATAGATTAGTACTTACTAAGCGTTTCGCTTATAGATTTACTTTTCCTCCTACTGCAGATAAAGGAAAAGCTAAAATATGAAAGGAAGGCGACAAGGTGGTGGTGATGGAGGTGTGTGATGACTGAACTATGGAGAGATCCAGAGTTTGCTAGCGAATTTTTAGGACCTACCTGTTTAGAGTTTCAGTTTATGTTTCTTTTAGTTTAAATGCTATTATGTAGTTGGGATTGTAATTGAGTTTATTCCGTACTTGTAGCTTGATATGTCCTATTGTTGGAGTTAGATATTTGTTTACTATTGCTAGAATAGTTTTCTTTTACTTACTGTGTTATTATTACTGCGTGAGTGTGGAAAAATATGTTCCAGCCGCCTGTGGCTGTGTATATAGTGTTTGTATTGTTGATTTGGTCACCGGTACAGGGGAGACTCTGCCGAAATTTTTCGGTAGGAATTCCTCTAAGGTCGTGATAAATCTAAGTGTCTCTAATAATAGCATAAGTGACACTAGTGAGTAGAGTAGTAGTTAAGTAACGATCACCCTTAGAGAGTAGTAATAAGAAGGGTGGTTGCTACACTGGAGGACCGGACTGACATCAGGTAATCTCTCTTGAGGGGAGTAGGTGAGGACGCATTCCCCGGAAGAGGGAATAGCAGGCGTCTGTTCGACCTAGGGTTTCAGGTCGGAAATCCGAAGTCAGAACCGGACAGTCCGGAGACTGTCACTTACTGATTTTACTATATTTTATGTGTGCTAACTTTGTTTTACAGGGTATGTGTGTGTTTGGTGAACTAACATGCTTTACAAGGACAAATGAGCAAGGCAAGCCTTGGATGAACAGTGTCTGAGGCGCCTCCATAGAGCTTGGAGGCACCTCGGGTGCAGAATGTGAGCTGGCCGCGAAGCAGTGCTGGAGGTGCCTCGGATGGAGCTGGAGGCGCCTTGGATCAGAGGTTGGAGGTGCCTTGGATTGGCTTGAAGGCGCCTTCAAGTGGATGAGTTGCGACCAGGTCTGTTATGATCCACGCGCCTGACTCGGCTTGTTGGAGGTGCCTTGGATGGTGTTAGAGGCGCCTCCAGCAGTGCATAAAAGGGGTGTTCGAGCAACAGTGCAGAGAATCAGTTCTCAAGTGATCCTACTACAACGTGCTGTTAACGAGACACTCCGACAAAGCTACGACAAGTCCCCGACAACCCGGAGCTTCATTTTCACTAATTCTGTTGTCGGTATAGCTTTAATATTTCAGTTCTATAATACACATTTGTAGTTTGCGATCTGATAGTGAATTTCCCAAAGTAAACGCTCAACGAGCGTGGGCCTTGGAGTAGGAGTCACCCAAGGCTCCGAACCAAGTAAAAATACTTGAGTCTTTGTGTTTGTTATTTCTATTTATTCCGCTGCTTAATTCTCGAACGTTTTTACGAATCCGAAATGAGTGAAAGCCACGAGAACTATTCACCCCCCCTCTAGCGCTTCTCCATCCAACAGACCCATTTACATCCAATAGCTTTTACACCATTTGGTGGTTCTACTAGCTCCCAGACTTTGTTAGAATACATAGATTCTATTTCTGAATTCATTATTTTTTGTCAAGATGCTGCATCTTTATCTTGGAGTGCTTCGTCATATGTTCGGGGATCAGGTTCATGTTTACCTGGGATTAAGTCCAAAGACTTTCCCAAAAACATAAATATTTCAGGTTGCCTAACAACCCTCCCACTACGACGAGGCACTGTCTATATTTGTGCATCATTTGTGATACATGTTGCAGTTTCTTGTGATATTTTATCTTGCACTATTGGTACTAAAGTAGACGTGCCCTCTTTCATTTCTTCTAGAACAATTTCACTCATGGGCTTGTGGTTCATTACATAGTCCTTTTCTAAAAATCAGGCATTAGTGCTAACAATGACCTTCTGATCTTTAGGACTATAAAACAAACCACCTTTCGTTCCTTTAGGATAACCTATAAACAAGTGAACTTCTGTACGAGATTCCAACTTATCAGCATCTCCCTTCAGCACATGTGCTGGACTACCCCAAATCTGAACATGTCTCATACTAGGCTTACACCCATTCCACAATTCTGTGGGAGTAGAGGGTACTGATTTGGAAGGTACCAAGTTCAGAATGTACACTACCATTTCTAGAGCATATCTCCAGAATGAATTTGGTAATTCTGAATAATTCATCATCGATCTAACCATTTCCATAAGAGTCCTATTCCTTCATTCTGCCACACCATTCAGTTGGGGTGAACCGGGTGCAGACAATTGGGATTGAATCCGAACCTCTGATAAGTAATTCCAGAGGTACTCGCTACCACAATCAGACCGTAGTGTCTTGATACTTTTACCATGACATTTCTCCACATCAGCCTTGTACTCTTTGAACTTATCAAAGCACTCAGACTTGCGGTGCATCAAGAAAATGTATCCATATCTCGAATAGTTATCTATAAAAGAGACAAAAAATTCGAATCCACCTCTCGCCTGGATAGTCATAGGTCCACACAAATCAGAATGAATCAATTCCAACACATCTTTTGCTCTATACCCTTGGCCTTAAAATGTCTCTTGGTCATTTTTCCTTCCAAGCAAGATTCGGAGGTTGGAAAGTTTTCCACCACCAATGAACCCAAAAGTCCATCGACTATTAGCCTTTGAATCCTACTCAAGTTAATATGACCAAGCCTTAGATGCCAAGGATATGTTTGGTTCATTTTTAAAGGTTCCTATCTCTTATTAGAATTAGAGGATGTGTTATTAATTTTCATTTGTTACTTTGTGGGAGTTATTAGATTTAGAGTATACAAATTACCAACTAATGTACCATAACAGATAACTACCCTATTCTTCTTGATAACCACTTAGTCATCAAAAGAAACAGAATATCCATCCAAAAATAGTTTAGAAACTAAAATTAAATTCTTTCTAAATCTTGGTACATAAAGATACTTTCTCAAAATCAAAGTTATATTCCTATCAAATGATAAGTAAACATCTCCCACTACAACAACTGTCACTTTCATAGCATTGCCCATGTAGACGATTATCTCTCCTTCATATAGTCGTCAGGTTTCCTGGAACCCCTGCAATGAATTGCAGACATGATCAGTGGCTCCTGTATCTACACACCAGGTACTGGTAGATAACACCGCTAAACATGTTTCAACTACTAGAGAATAAGATATACCTTTATTGTTCTCTTTCGTATGAGGACAGTCCGCCTTCCAATGTCCAGATTACTTGCAAATGAAGCACTTACCCTTCAGCTTCTTCACTCCTGCTTTTAGTCTAGTACCTAGAGATCGATTCACTTTCTTTGCTTAGCCAGCTTGTTTCTTTTTCTTCTTCTTGCCTTTCGACTTAGAAGTAGAATTATTTTCAGCAAAGTGGATTTAAGAACTATGACGAAATAACCCTTCTGCTGCTTGAAGTTCTGTCAGTAGTTCCACCAATGAATAAATCCTTTTATTTATATTGTAGTTCAGGCGAAACTGCTCAAAACATTTGGGTAGCAATTGAAGAATAATATCGACCTGGGGTTCCCCATTGATTTCAGCTCCAAGGATTTGTATCTCATTCAAGTAAGCCATCATTTTGAGGATATGATCCCTTACGAGTGCCCCCTCTGACATGGTGGCTGTCATTAAGTTTCTCATAGCCTCTTGCCTAGCAGCCCGATTCTGGTGTCCGAAGAGTTCCATGAGATTGTACATCATGTTATAGGTAGTAGGTATGACCTGATGCTGATGTTGCAACACATTTAACATAGAAGCCAAAATGTAACACCGCGTCATCTCATCTGCCTTGATCCATTTATTATGATACTCATTCTCCTCTTCACTAGAATAACTATTAGGCACATCAGAGCATACCTCTAACAGTACAAACTTATAGCCTTCAGTAGTTAGGACAATATCCAGGTTTCTTTTCCAATCTATGTAATTGGGACCAGTAAGTTTGTTCTCTTTCAGAATAACAGCAAGTGGGTTGAAGACCATTTGAAATCCTAAGAATCACAAAATAAGTTTTGGTCAACACTTAAGAATTTAGAATAATATTGATTCCTCAAACAATATCATTTAAATTCACTAACACCTCAAAACACGGTGAATTTTGTATGCCACGATAGTGTGGACGTATACAAATTCAAACATTTGTAAGAGGAGGTTTTACCCATTAATTTTATTCTTGTCAACCTAACTTTATGACAAATAAAATTAATAGTTGGTATTCCTTCGGTCACACAAATAATAGCAGTGACTCTGATGGGGAGGATACTATTAAATGCGCCTAAGTGTATACCATTACTTGATACTTAGTCCATTAAATAGGATTGTGCCCCTTCAGATGGAGAAGATCACACGCTCCTAAATAATTTTCTATAATCATCCATAAAGGAAGTTTGATCTAGTGATCTACAAACAAACTCATCCGATGTGGAGGAAGGCACTCAAAGCCAACGCGCAAGTTTGTTTGCATCACTTACAAACCAGTAATGGAGACCATGAAATTTATTTAGAAATCTCTCCCCCACTTAGTTATTTAAGATGAGGATTTTAACATGCGCACACACACACATCACAGCAAATAAAAGCAATAAATATGGAAAAATAATTTTCCAACTATTATGGCCTCTCCCTTCACTGTCCTCCGTGTGCCGCCAGCCCTAGCAGTCATCAAACCTAGCCGCCAACCCTAGGGCTCATGTTGTCGTGTCCATCGAGCTTCCTTTTTCGCTGCACCTCTGGTCCTCAAATAGCACCACACCTCGCAAGGATATGATCTGCGACAAAAATAAAATTTTACATATATCGATCCTATATTCCATAAAGGAATGTACATAAAGTCTAGATCGAACAAAATATAAAATCCTAAAACTAATACAACTCCTCCTGTATTTAATAAATATAATCATGCACACACATAAAATGCCCTCGTCATGTCCGAGGGTCCAATCACACATAATCACAATAGGCCATAATAGTTGGAGCATGCAACCATAGAGTTAATCTATTTGCACATCCTACTATTTTTATGCCTAAAATATGTATGACATGTGCATAATTAAACTAAAAATCAAACACACAGAGGCATAAACCTAGCTCTGATACCAATTGTTGGTTGCTACTCGAAATACCGTTCTAATTCCCCTGTACAAAAATTTGTACAAGCATAGAACTATCCTAGCTACCCATGTGCTTTACTGAAGTTAAATTTGGATTGCAAATGATGCTTAACATTATTAATCCAAATTGTCCTTCAGAAGTTAAACTTGGATTGAAATGATACTTAACATTTTTACTCCAAGTTTAACTGATGTGTTCTTCATAAGTTAAACCATATTACAGAAGTTAATTAAATATCTATTTCAAAGATCAGTTTCTAGGTTAAACATGGTGAGACACTAGGCCTTCTTGAGTATGGGATCATCCACCACTTCCTAGACAAAGCCTTTCAAAGAAATCGGATATTTAACTTCTTATAGTAAACTAGGTTTAACTACAGAGACCTAAATAGAAGCACAATATCGAAACATGAAATCAAAAAATAAAATCAATAACAAAACGATAACCTAAAATCGATAGCCTCTGTGTTTGGTTTTTCAAGATCTATACAAAGAAGATGAACTAGTTATGATACGGAAGCAAATAATTAGTTATACCTTTCTTAGTATCTTATAGACCTCTTGATCTTCTATTGTATTCCTCTCCTCCTCTTGGACGTCGTGTGGGCGATGATCTACCAAGATAAAATCCACCCAAGCTTCTTCGTTTGCTTCCAAGTTTCGGCCACCAACTAACCTCCAAGGGATGCTAGACAAAAGAGCTTCCTTCTCT
Source organism: Zingiber officinale (assembly GCF_018446385.1). Taxonomy (NCBI): domain Eukaryota; kingdom Viridiplantae; phylum Streptophyta; class Magnoliopsida; order Zingiberales; family Zingiberaceae; genus Zingiber; species Zingiber officinale. The sequence continues at coordinate 37,371,704 of NC_056005.1, read as the reverse complement.
TCTTCTTCTCCTTCAAACAACCGACCACCAAGAGAAAACCAAACTTGATGTCGCCGGCCTCCAAGAGAGAAAACAAAAGGAGAAAAGAGAAAGAAGAGGACCGACCACCAAGGGAATAGAAGAGAGGAATTTTGGCCACAATAGAGAGGATGCAAGGCTTAGGTTGTTCTCAATGAGGCACCCTCTCCCTCTCTTTTATAATCTTTGGTGAATCCAAAAAAGAAAAGTTTTAAAATAAAAAATTAAAATTTCCTTTTATTCCTTTACATGGCCGGCCACCACTTGTGTATCAAACAAGGAAAGATCTTAAACAAAAAATTAAAATCTCTCTTTTAAAATCCCTTTTGTGGTTAGCTATAAAAGACATGTTTTATAAAATTAAAATCTTCTCTTTAAAATCCTTTTGTAGATGTCTATAAAAGAAAAGATTTAAAATAAAACTTCTTTTATATCATGGTTACAAAAAAGGAAAGTTTAAAATTAAAATCTTTCTTTTAAACATTATAGATAACTACAAATAAGGAAAGATTTCAAATCTCTCTTTTAATCCTTTATAGAAAGGTATAAAAGGAAAGATTTTGAAATTAAAACTCTCTTTTAAAACCATGTGGAAAGCATCATAAAAGGAAAGCTTTTAACAAAATAAAAACTCCCTTTTATTTCCTTTTGTGACCGATCTAAAAAAGGAAAGTTTTATAATTAAAATCATCCTTTTAAATCCTTTTAATGGATCTCTATAAAAGAAAATATTTTACAAAAAATAAAACTTCCTTTTCTATGTGTGAATGGTTGGCCCCTTTCTTAGGCACCAAGCAAAGCTTGGCTGACCCTAGCTTGGGCAACAAGCAAAGCTTGGCCGACCCTAGCTTGGGCTCTAAGCTTGGCTTGGTCGACCCTTAAGCTTGGTTAAGAAGCTGGGCTTTGGGTAGATATAAGGCTTTATAAATAAGAGGCTACAACAGGGACCGAGAGAATAAATTAGTTTTGGTCTCCTGATGAGCTTGAGCTTCCCATGTTCGCCCCGAACACCCAACTCAAGTTCATCAATAATAACTCATATCACTAAAGAGTTATTATTGCACTACAGCACCAATCCCATATTATAATATGAGCTCCTTCTTATCATGAGTGTACTAATCTCTCTATGTTTAAGATATCGAATGCCCATTAATTAAATGAGTTACTGACAACTCACTTAATTAATATCTAGCTCCGAGAGTTGTACCACTCAACTTTATTGTCATGTTGGACTAAGTCTACCTGCAGGGTTTACATGACAATCCTAATGAGCTCCTCAAGGGGACATCATCAACCTAGATCACTAGGACATAGTTTCTGTAACGACCCAAAATTCCTCATTATGAGTCCTAATAGTACCTAAAAATATTTAGAAATGCCATAGAAATATTCTAGAGATTTTTAGAAATTTTTAGAGTATTTTTATGCAATTTTTGGAGTTTGTTTGGTATTTTCACCAAAACGAAGAAGTTGAAAAAAATAGAGAGGTTTGGCCGAGGATCGAACCGGAGACCTCCGGTTAAGCAAAGCCTTAAGTTGTCTCGGCTGACCAAGTGCCCAAGCGGGCATTGCTGATTAGAAGAAGAGTGAAATTTATTTAAGTAATAGTTAATAAACAGAAAATAAATAAGAATAAAAAGGTTTCGGCTGAGGTTTGAACTCGCAACCTCTGGCCCAAACCAGATATTAAGCAAAGCGTGATAGCGAAGTGCCCAAGCGGGTCGTGCTGTTTGGAAAAGATAGGGAAACTTATTTAAGAACTAATAGTTAACAGAATAGGGAGTTATAAAGGGATAAGTTGAGGTTGTATTTCCCGTGACCTAAAAACCTTTCTCCTCTCCTTTCTTCTGTGCGCGGTGACGGCGATTTCTTGGGCGGAACCGAAGAACGAAGCTAGGGCTTCGTCTCCGGTGGTCGGCCAAGGTTCAATCCGAGGGATTCTTCACGCGGTTGTGACTCTCTCGGCAAGGTGAACGCGTAGGCACAAGAGGAGGCCGGAAAGCTCGAGCTAACCGGAAACCCTAGAGCTCTTCTCCTCGGTTTTGAATCCAAGAAGCAAGGTAAGTTGCTAGTCACCTGCGGTAAGAGTAGTTTCGAGTTTGATTTAGTGTTTTCCTTGGGTTTTCAGAATATGTTGTAAGGATTTGTTGATTAGAAAGCTTGATGCCATAAAGAATGTAGTTTTGAAGCTTACAGCCGAGAATCTTGAAGGAAGGAAATAAATTGTATGAACTAGGCATGTGGATTAGACCCTTCAGGCCTTATAATTTGAGTTTCATGTTCAGAATTCTATTTGTTGTTACTTTAATGGGCATCTCGGTTTGTGCAAAAAAAAAGAAAGGGTAAGGGTAGTTTCCGTTGGAGGTTGTTGTGCATTCGTTTTCTGTGGGCAGACAGTGAGCATAAAGATATGCTTGACTAGTATGTAGTTTTCTTTGTGGACACTACAATGAATAGCTATATGTAGCACTTTGGCCCCTTTTGGTTTACTTGCCGTGCCACTGAACAGGAGGAATCTGTCTTCTTTTGGTTTTCGGATTTTGAGTAGTTTCCCATTAGCTATTAGTTGAGCATGTGTAAATTTCCTTTGCTGTAGATGTGCACGAGTAGATATACATGATGAAGTAGTTCCTCTTTGTTTGTGAGCACGTGCAGCTTTCATTTGCCATGAGTTGAGCATGACCAGTTTTCTTTGCTATTAGATATACATGAGCAGATTTTCTAGTTTTCATTTGCTATTAGATAAGCGGATTTTTCATGTTGCTATTAGTAGAGCACGAGCAGTATTTTTCTAGCTTTCCCTATTGTTGTTATTTGAGCATGAGCAGATTTTTAGTTTGCATTTAGTTCCTAGATTTCTTTGTGTAGCAGTAGGCGTGCACAACAAATGAAGCAATGCAGATCTTTAATTTCATTTAGCTCCTAGTTTTCGTAGTGCAGTTTAGATCTCCTTGTAGTGCAGAATTTTAGTGCAGATTGTGTTAAGCATTAGTGCAGATTTCTGTTAAACTTTAGTGCAGATTTCTGTTAAGCTTTAGTGCAGATTTTGTTAAACATTAGTACAGATTTCTGTTAAGCATTAGTGCAAATTTTTATTATGCATTGCAGATTTTTAATATGCATTACAGTACAGATTTTTCATTAAGCATTTCAGTTCCAGATTTTGAGATCAGTATTTTAAGTTTTATAAGAAAGCTAAAGGAAAGAAAGAAAAAGGCCAAGGCCTTAAGTAGATCCCAAAGTCAAGACTTTAGTGATTTTGGCACACAAGGTGCTTGAAGAAAATGCCGAGGCATTATATATTAGAAGTAATAAAAGATGACAAGTATTTTATTTTTTTTAAGAGGCTAGTACCCGACTTCCGAGGTTGTCGTTAAATAAATCCAGGTGACCAATTCTGAGGTCTTGGCCCTGGTAAGATCGAGGTCTTTACCCTCGTAGGACTGGTGGGTCGCTACCCCAGTTTCTATTAGGGAGCGCGCTTTGGTACTATGCCTAGGCCCAAGAAGAGATTGATTATTATTTTGAAGTATTAAAGTATAAGTTTTTAAACAAGCAAAACAAGTTTCACTTAATTTTAAAATTTAGTAAGTTAGTTTCTTTTAATTCGAAGCATGCATTATTAGTTTTATTGGTTTCCTGATTAGTTTATTGAGCATGATTAATCTTGTCTTCTAGCATGCAGTTTTATTCTTGTATATCATGAGTATGCGAATTTTAGTGCTTTGCTATTAGATGAGCATGAGTAGTTTTCTTTTTACAGATTCAATTTTTAGCATTGCTGTATTTATATGCACATTCGAGTTTTTGTGAGTTAGACAGCGCTTACTAAGCATTCGCTTATAGTTTGCATTTTCTCTTACTGCAGATAAAGGAAAGGAAAAGCTATAGCAAAGGAAGGCGATAAGGAGGTGTGGATGGATGTGTGATTCCTGGACTATAGAAGCCTTGGGATTTAGCATTAGAATTTATTAAGATTGCCATGTATTTAGAATTCTTTCATTTAAATTGTTATGCACATTAGACCTATTATCTGTGTTGTATAATGGTTGCATGCATGTTCAGATTAATATACATATATTTCAGCATGACTAGATTGATGTATAATTTTAGTTGTGTTCATATGCTGGAGTAGAATGTAGAGATAGGTTGTTTATGTTTTCCGCTGCTATCAGTTGCATGTTTAGGGAGTTTATGTATTGATCTTTACATGTGAACAACTCTAATTAAGTAAAGTTAGTAGTCCAGTAGCGCTCCGCCCTCACAGACCAGTAGGGAGGAGGGTGGGGTGTTACAGTTTCATTCTATAATTAACAACACACCATATAAATAATATCATTTCCCAACTTATCGGACCTTTTGATTTAACGAACTAAATCTCACCCTTTGATAAATTAAAGAAATAAATATTAAGTATACCTTCTTGTTATTATATCATGATTAAGAGTACGTACTTCCATAATAATAAAGGTTCTGTTCTTTTTTACAGTCAATATAAAAAGAACAATCTCAATTAGTCCTGCTCATTATACTCAGAGTGTACTAGTGTAATTTTATAGTCAAGATAAACTAATACCAAATTACACTACAATCATTCCAATGGGTTGTCCCATTCCATCTTGGTTGTGAGCAACTATTTATAATTTATAAGGAACTGATAACATAATCTTCTGTGTGACACCACACACCATGTTATCTTCAATATAAATTAAATGAACAACTACATTTAGCATATAAATGTAGATATTTGACCAATGTGATTCTTATTTCAAAATAAATGTTTATACAAAAGCTAGACTTTTAGTACACATTCTAACAAACATAAGTTCAATTAATCTAATCAAGAACCCAATTCACCACTCAAGAACTAAACATATAGAAGTAAAACACCATTTTGTAAGGGATCACGTAGCTAAGGGTGATGTTGTGGTTAACTATGTTGAGTCCAAATCAAACCTGACTGACATATTCACAAATCCCTTACCTGAACTTGAGTTCAGTGCACTTAGAAGACAAATAGGGATGTGCTTAGTAGAATAGAACTTATTTCTGCTTACTAGTTTTAAATCAGCTTGCTTTTAAGATTATCCTTTTAAATCCTAGGAAATATATTTTTCAAAATTTCAATTTTGTTAGATTTCAAAAATTGGAATTAGACTAGGCATTTACCCCCTAGAAATCATGCACCCCTAGTTTCAGCCAGAGCATCTCACGAGCACCCTAGGTCTACCTTGCTTGTGCTTGTAAACACTTAGAATGATGTGAGATGCATAAGGTACGGCCTGAATTTCAGAATGCTTATGTCTGTGCATCGACATAAGTCTGGGCAATAAATATCAACTTACATTAATCAATTTAAGTTATCCTATATTAGTCAAATCTAACTGGATCACTAACTTAACTTGACTAACCAAGTGAAAGTTATTGTCCTCTAGGTAAACAGCTAGTAACTAATGGTTAGACATGTGCTTAAGGAAATAAGCATTTAGTTTCAATTTTTTATTATTACTCATGCTTAGACTTTAGGATTTTTGTTTACAACTAACCTTTTCTTTAAAAAATTGAATTACTTCCTATAGTTCTAAGTGAATGTGGACTTAGTTAAAGGTGATACTATTTAATGTATTTGTTCAAATTTAACTAAGAAAAATCAATTTTCTTTCACAACCATTTTCCACTATTTTTAGACTAACAATATGAGCTAAGTTTTATCAAATATTTCTTTGATCCCTCTTTCTAAATTAAAATCTTCTAACACAATATATTTTCACATTTTTCCTTAGCTTCCAAACTTAGTCTCTGAAATATCATTTTAGGAAAAGGTTTTTCTTTCTTAAAATATCATATTATGTGGTTACAAGAAAATTTGTACTTAATTTTTGATTTCACTTAGCTAAAAATTTTTAGAAGAAACTCTATTCTAAAAAGCTAAGTGTTTATCAAAGTATTTTAGAATAATTCAACCTTCTATTTAAAAGCTTTTTACTATTTAAGGTTTTTAAAATCTTTCTAAAACTAGGTTTTTGAATGCTAAGTTCTCTTTAAAATTATCTGAAAACCTAAATTGTTAAAATTATCTGAAAACCTATTTTTTAAAAAAAAATATGAAAAACTAAGTTTTTAAAATTATCTAAAAAGCTAGACTTTCAAAAGCTACAAATTTCTTAGAACAAATTGTTTTCAAACTAAAATTTTAGCTAAGGCCTATAATTAATTCCTCAACTGTTCTTTAATTACTTCTTTTTTTTGCTATTTTTGATATATGGCAAAGGGGGAGAGTAGAAGAAATTCAAAGAAGAAATTTCAAAGAAAATTCTATTATTAAGGGGGAGTTTTTCACTTAAGCTTATATTAAGGGGGAGCTTTGCACTAAATTTATGGTTATTATTTGATCATTCAGTTATACTTGCACTGTTACTAAAAGACTCTATAGCATTTCTTTGTTATGTTTTTGCTTAAGTTTGAATTTCAGTTGTCATAATAAGAAAGGAGGAGATTGTTGGTGCGGGAAGCACCTGACGATCGAACCTAAGTTTTGATAGTGGCAAAATATTCAAAGTTAAGGTTAATTGTTATCTGATATGTGTAAATGAGCTTGTAGGAAAGTCCTAACTACGGTTAGGCAGGTGGAAAACCCTAGGGGATAGTAACCCTAGGTGGTGGTGTTGGTTGGTCCTAGGAAGATCGTACCGGTTCCACTGTACAAAAATTTTGTACAAGTGTCGAACATTTCCTAAACAACCTATTGTGTTCTTTAGAAGTTAAATTAGGAATCACAAACTGAACTTAACATTATTGATTCCAAATTTAACTTATCTGTTCTTAATGGTTTAGACTTGGATCGCAAGCGGAACTTAACACTATTGATCCAAATCCACCTATGTTATAAATTCAATTAAATATTAATTTCCAAAATTGGCTTCTAGGACTGCATGGCAAGGCACATGGCCTTCTTGGGTATGAGAGCATCCACCACCGCCTAGACAAAACCTTTTAAGGAAAGCTAATATATAATTTCCTTATATAACTCTAGGTTTAACCAAAAGGAGCAATCGAATCACAAATTTGAAAAACTAGAATCTAATGTCTCTTGTGTTTGGAATTCTTACAAAGAAAAATAACTAGCATGATGCGGAAGAAAATTACTAGTTATACCTCTTCTTTGTATGCTAATGACCTCGAGATCTTCTGCCATATTCCTCGCCTCCTCTTGGACGTCGTGTGGGAGACGATCCTCCAAGATGAACACCATCCAAAAGCCTTCTTCTCCTTCTCTAAGTTTCGGCCACCAACTCCACAAGGAACCAAAGAGAGCAAGGGGAAAGGGAAGGGAGAGAGGGTCGACCACAATGAGGAACTCCACCAAGAAAATAAGAATTGATGTATCATGAGACCTCACCTCCCCTTCTTTTATATTACTTGTCCAAGGCAAATAAGGAAAGACTTTTTACAAAAATTAAAATCTTCCTCTTGTTTTTTCCTTTTCCCCTTTTATTTTTTCTTTTCTTTCCTCTTGATTGAATCAATCACCAAATCATTGATTGAATAATTTGATTTGATTGGCCGCCCCCTGGCTTGGCCACCAAGCAAGGGTGACCGACCCCTTGGAAAGAAATTACTTTGTAAAAATTTTATAAGCAAAGAAAGAAAGCTCTTATAAAATTTTACAAGCTCTCTTTTTAATTTCCAATGTGGATGTTGAAAAAGGAAAGTTTTAAAAATTAAAACCAAGTTTTAAAATTTAAAATTTCTCTTCTAAAATTTCCTTTTTTAACATGGTTACAAAAATAGAAAATTTACAATTTTAAAACTTCTCTTCTTTTTTCCTTAAAACCATGAGGATGGTTAAAAAAGGAAAGTTTTAAAACTTTTAAATTTTCTTTTAAACCATGTGACCTAATTCAAATAAGGAAAGTTTTATATTTTAAAATCTCTCTTTTAAAACTTGTAGATATCTACAAAGAGAAGATTTTAAAAATTCAAAACACCCCTCCTTATTTGAAATATGTGGCCGGCACCCTTCAAACTTCTTGTGGTCGACCACCTTAAGGAGATTATGGCCAGCCCCTTTGGCTTGGTCACCAATCCATGGGCCGGCCCCTTCTTGGACACCAAGATGGGCTTTTTATGAGTGGATTAGAGACATTAATGAGGCTATGACAGGGACCTAGAGGAGAAATTGGTTTTGGCCTTTCGACGAGCTTGAGTATCCCGTGTTCGCCCTGAACACACAACTCAAGTTTATCAATAATAACTCATTTCACTAGAGAGTTATTATTGCATTACGGTACCAATCCCAAATTATATTATGGGCTCTTTCTTATCATGAGTGTGTTAGTCTCCCTGTGTTTAAGATAACGAATGCCCACTAATTAAGTAAGTTACTGACAACTCACTTAATTAATATCTAGCTCCAAGAGTAGTACCACTCAGCTTCATTGTCACGTCGGACTAAGTCCACCTGCAGGATTTAACATGACAATCCTTATGAGCTCCTCTTGGGGACATTCTCAACCTAGAAAACTATGACACAGATTCTTTCTATAATCAACAACACACACTATAATTAATATCATTTCCTAACTTATCCGGTCTATTGATTTATCGATCTAAATCTCACCCTTTGATAAGTTAAAGAAATAAATACTAAATATATGTGCTTGTTATTATATTAGGATTAAGAGCACACACTTCCATAATAACTAAGGTCTAATTCTTTTATTATGTCAGTATAAAAAGAACTTACCTAAAATGGTCCTGCTCAATACACTTAGAGTGTACTAGTGTAATTTATTAGTCAAGATAAACTAAAACCTAATTACACTACGACTATTCCAATGATTTATTCCTTTCCATCTTAGTCGTGAGCATCTGTTTATAATTTATAAAGAACTGATAACATGATCTTCTGTGTGTGATACCAGACACCATGTTATCTACAATATAAATTAATTGAATAACTACACTTAATAAATAAATGTAGACATTTGACCATTGTGATTCTTTATTTCTAAATAAATGTTTATACAAAATCTTGGCTTTTAGTATACACTCTAACAATCTCCCACTTATACTAAAAGACTAAGCTGCCATATCTACTACCATACATCTAATTCTCAACCCATCAAAAGCTCTTGCCTTAAGGGCATTTAGTGAAAGGATCTCTCAGGCTATCATCTGATGCAATCTAGGCGGCAACAACTTCTCCTCGTTATATGATGTCTCGTATTGGGTGGTACTTGCTCTCTATTGTGTTTACTTGCCTTATGGACTTATGGTTTCTTCGAGTTTGCCACTGTACCACTATTATTATTGTAATAATTTTGGGTAAACCAGAAATCATTTATAAGTCCTTCATGAAGTTTCTGAGCCATTCAACTTCTATGGTTGTCTTACAGGCTGTCACATACTCAGCTTCTATGGTGGAGTCCGGAAAAGCACCTACGCTTAACACTCCTCTATAATCATGGCTTGACTTCCTAAAGTAAACACAAAACCCCGAGGTCGACTTACTATTGTCCATATCTGATTGGAAATCTGAATCCGTGTAACCCACAAGGAGAAAATTGTCTGCTTGATAAACTAGCATATAATCTCTAGCCCCACTAAGGTACTTTTTAATATATGCTTTACGACAGTCTAGTGTCCCAGTCCTGAGTTACTTTGATATCTGCTAACTATGCCCTGGGCAAAATAGATATCTGGTCTCATTCTCAACATAGCATACATTAGGCTTCCGACAGTCAAACAATAAGGAACTGCCTTTACGTCCTATATCTTCTTTGATGTCTTCAGAGACATCTCTTTAGATAAAGATACTCCATACCTAAAAGGTAGAAAACCTTTCTTGGAGTCTTGTATACTAAAATGAACTAGGATTGTATGAAGCTTGGGATAAGCACAACATTCTTTTCTTGTGATCCTTTATTACTTTGATCGCAAGAATATGTGCGCATTCTCCCAAGTCCTTCATATCCAAATGCTTGGACAACCATACCCTTACTTCCAACAACATTTTGATATTGTTTTCAACTACCAAAAATATCATCTACGTATAGTACAAAAAATATCACAACGTTCCCATCACATTTCTTATATACACAAGACTCATCAGGTCACTGAATAAATCCATAGGTCTGGATTACTTCATTAGACCAGATATACCAAGACCTAGCTTGAAGCTTTGCTTCAGTCCATAAATAGACCGATTGAACTTACATACGAGATGCTCTTTGCCCTTTGCAATGAACCCCTCTGGGTGCTATATATGGATGCTTCCTTCAAGACTTCCAATAAGGAAAGTTGTCTTGACATACACTCACCAAATCTCATAATCCATATGAGTAGCAAAAGATAAAAGAATCTGGATAGACTTAAGCATGGCTATCGGTGAAAAGGTTTCCTAATTATTGATATCCTTTTCCAACAAGCCTTGCTTTGAAAGTTTTCACCTTCCCGTCCGTCCTTCTTTTTCTATTGTAGAACTATTTAAACTTAATGGCTTTTACACCATTTGGTGGTTCTACAAGCTCCCAGACTTTATTAGAATTCATATATTCTAATTCTATATTCATTACTCTTTGCAAAGATGCTGCATCTTAATCTTGGAGTGCTTCGTCATATGTTCGGGAATTAGGTTCATGTTTACCAGGGATCAAGTCCAAAGACTTTCCAAAAACATGAATCTTTCAGGTTGTCTAATAACCCTCCCACTACGACGAGGCACTTTGTACAATTGTGTATCATTTGTGATACGTGTTGCAGTTTCTTGTGATATTTTATCTTGTACAGTTGGTACTAGATTAGACATGTCCTTTATTATTTTATTAAGAACAAATTTACTTATGGACTTGTGGTTCATTACATAGTCCTCTTCTAAAATCGGGCATTGGTGCTGACCATAACCTTCTGATTTTTAGGACTATAAACCTCCTTTCGTTTCTCTAGGATAACGCACAAACAAGTGAACTCCTGTCCAACTTATCAGTGTCTCTCATGTTCTAGGCTACCCCAAATCCAAATATGCTTCAGACTAGGCTTACGCCCATTCTGCAATTCTATGGGAGTAGAGAGTTCTGACTTAGAAGGTACTATGTTCACTTCTGTTTCCAATGTATATCCTCAAAATGAATTTTGGAAATTCTAAATAACTCATTATTGATCTAACTATTTTCATAAGAGTTATATTCCATCGTTCTACTACACCATTCTATTGGGGTGTACCAGGTGCAGTCAGTTGGGATTGAATCCCAACTTCTGATAAGCGACTCCTAAACTCTCCTAAGAGGTGCTCGTCACTACGATCTCACCGTAGTGTCTTGATACTTTTACTTTGACGTTTCTCCGCATCAGCCTCGTACTCTTTGAACTAATCAAAGCACTTAGACTTGCGGCTCATCAAGTAAATGTATCTGTATCTTGAATAGTTGTCTATAAAATAGACGAAATATTCGAAACTACCTCTTGTCTAGATAGTCATAGGACCACACAAATCAGAATGAACCAATTCCAACACATCTTCGGCTATATACCCCTTGGCCTTAAAAGCTTCTTGGTTATTTTTCCTTCCATGTAAGACTCGCAGGTTGGAAAGATTTCCACTACCAATGAACCCAAGAGTTCATTGGTTATTATCCTTTGAATCCTACTCAAGTTAATATAACCTAGCCTTAGACTGCCAAAGATTTGATTGGTTCATTTTCGAAGGTTGCTTTCTCTTATTAAAGTTAGAAGATGTGTTATTAATTTTCATTTATTGCATCGTGGGAGTTATTGGATTTATAAATTGTCAACCAACGTACCAGAATAGATATCTTTCCTATTTTCTTGATAACAACTTTGTTATCAAAATAGACACAATATCTATTTTTTAATAGTTTAGAAACTGAAATCAGGTTCTTTCTAAACTTAGTACGTAAAGACAATTTCTAAAAATACATATTTTATTCCTATCAGAGGATAAACATCTCCCACTGCAACAGCTGCTACTTTTGCAGCAGTGCCCATGTAGACGGTATTTTCCCTTCATATAGTTGTCGGGTTTCCTGGAACCTCTACAATGAATTGCAGACATGATCAGTTACTCCCGTATCTACACACCAGGTACTAGTAGATAACACCACTAATCATGTATCAACTAATGAATAAAATACACCTATATTGTTCTCAATTCTAAGAGGACAGTCTACCTTAATGTCCAAGTCCTATTTCCAATCATTATAATTTGGACTACTAAGTCTATTCTATAGTATAACAACTAGGGGATTGACAAACATTTTAAATTCTAAGAATCACAAAAAATTTGGTCAAGACCAACTGCTTAAAATCCCCATGAATTTTGTATACCACATTAGTGTGGATATATACAAATTTAGACTATTAAAAGGAGATTTTATCCATTAATTTTATTATCTCGTCAACCTAACTTTATGACTAATAAAATTAATAGTTGGTCTGTCTTTGATCAAATATTTGGTCAAAACTTTGAATTTAAAATAACATTGATTCCTTAAACAATATTATTTAAATTCACCAACACCTCAAACACCGAGAATTATGCATGCCATGTTAGTGTAGACGTATACAAATTCAATCATTTATAAGAGGAGGGTCTTACCCATTAATTATCTTGTCAACCTAAAATTACCTCAAACACCATGAATTTTGTATGTCATGTTAGTGTGGACGTATACAAATTCATTTGTTTGTAAGAGGAGGTATTACCCTTTTTTTTTGTCAACCTAACTTTATGACAAATAAAATTATCTCAAACACCGTGAAGTTTGTATGTCATGTTAGTGTGGACGTATAAAAATTCAAACATTTGTAAGAGGGGGTTTTTACCTAGCTTTATGATAAATTAATAGTTGGTATTCCTTTGGTCACGCAAAACAATAGCAGTGACTCCGTTGGGGAGGATACTATTGAATGCATCTAAGTGTATACCATTACTTGATACTTAGTCCATTAAATAGGATTGTGCCCCTTCAGTTGGAGAAGATCACACTCTCCTAAATAATTTCCTATAACTATCCATAAAGGAAGTTTGATCTAGTGATCTGCAACAAACTCATCCATTGTGGAGGGAGGCACTCAGAGCCAACACGCAAGCTTGTTGCATCACTTACAAATCAGTAATGAAGACCGTGGAATTTATTTAAAAATCCCTCTCCCACTTAGTTATTTAAGGTGAGGAATTTTAACCTATGCTAGCATATATCACATGCACACACACACACACACATCATAGTAAATAAAAGCAATAAATGTGGAAATTAATTTTCCAACTATTATGGTATTTTCCATCACTGTCCTCCGTGTGTTCCATGTAAAATACCAGAAAATGGAGAATAATGATAAGGAAATTTTCTGAAATTTTAAGAAATTTTTTGGGAATTTTTCGGAGCTTGTATGGACGAGATTACGGGGATAAAAGTAGGCCCCGGGAAAGCCTGTTTAGGCTACCCATTTAAGCGAGGAAAAGATTTATTTATTTATTTATTTTCTTTTTTATTTTTCTTATTTATTTTCTTTCCTCCCCGTTATTGTGTCGTTCCTTCTTCTTCTCCACGTGCCCGACGCCGATCCTTGCCCTAACCAACGCCGCACGCGGCGGTTTTTCTTCTCCCCGAGCGATAAAAACCTAAGACGATCCCCTCCTCTTCTCTTCCCCCTTCTTCCTTACTCCTCTACCCGTCACCCTTGCTGTCAAGACTGCCACAGCCGACGTTCCTCTTCCCCAAGCGCCCGCGACGATCTGCCACCGCCGACCCACTGTCGCCCTCCCGTTGCGTCGCTCCGCCGCTGTCGTCGTCACACGGAGCAGCGGCGATGCCCTACATCCGACGCCGTGCCCTAGCTTGAAGCCGACGGCCACGGTTCGATCTCTCTGGCGGCCATTGCATCGCGTCTCTGCCCTAGAGTAGTCGCTACCCTTCCTTTGCCTGGATCGCCGCCAGCGTCTAAGGTATAGCCATGCCCTAGATTTCCACCGACGAGTCTTCTATTTCCACACGACCACTGATCAAGCCAGTGCCGGTTGTTGTTCACCAGGTACTTGCCTTCAACCGGCCATCGTCGGATGTAATCTTCTTGGGTCTGTGATCCCTGTGGACGAAGGAAATCTATTGGGCTAGTTGATTCGTAGGTTCTGCCGGGCGATCTATTCGCTTTTCTGGTGGATCTAATCGCATTGCAAGTTGTGGCTTTCCTCGGTTCCGGCCTTTCCATTGTGGATCGAGTTTGTTTCCATCACAGACGACTGAAGGAGAGGTAGAGGTAAGGTGTATAAATTTGTTATGGTATTAGGTTTGTATTTGGAAGAGTTCAAGTTGATTTAGGTTTAGACCTAAATCAAATTGTATAGTGGAACGAATTAGGGTTCTGGTAAATAAGGAATTTCTTTAGCTATGTGATATATATGTAGCTAAATTAAATGTGGTTATTACAGGACTTTGATTCGAGACAGTATCTCGACGAGGGATCTGTTTCGAATTGGACCATTTCTATTAGAGGCGGGTACTTTGACTTTATGTCATTTGATATGCATAGTAATGTTTTTAACAAATAGCAACGATTGTGTTTTTCTTATCTGCTTCGGTTGATCACTCCCCGATCTGTTACATGCTTATTTGTTTATTTGTTATGCACATCATGTTAGTACTTATCTGATTATACATGCTTATAGGGGTAGTGACACAATCATGTTATATATTATGTTCAGGACCTAGGGTTTTTGATACCTTATCTGATCTGTGTACCTTTGATTTGGTTCATTGTCCTATGGTACACATTTATATTTATATATGGATATTGCTATGCTGTTCAGGATATTGCCATGTTTAGTGTCATGCATCATCTCGCATGATTGCATGCTATGCGATTGTCTACTCCATTATTGTCGAGCACATCGCCAGTTACATATATCTGCACACACCACCACTCGTGGGTTAGTGGTATATCAGACAGGTGTGTGGCAGTTCTGCTGTTTGGCTCTGTTGGCCTGGTGACTCAGCGTGGTAGCCGGCAAACAGTTTTGCTCTATTTGGCTCCGCTGGTTTAGTGTAGCATCATGGTAGCCGGCAGGTGGTTGGACTTTGTTTGGCTCCGTTGGTCTGCTCATGGGTAGTGTGACGCAGCGTGGTAGCCGACAGAGATTCCTCCCCGTCATCGTGTACCGGGAGATGAGATCATTGAGCTCCCCCATTTATGATTTGGGGTAGGAGGATAGGTGTACTCCGACAGCATCCCGTCCACTCGGTCACTCATCAGGAGCAGTGATGGAAGAGTGCACGGTTGTCACAACCCTACCCACTCGGTCTCACCATTGTGTGTGAGATGACTGACTGGCGTTAGGGGTGACCATGACATTGGAATCATATGCATGATGCATTTATTGCTTGTGTTTGCTGCATTTACTTGCTGCATTTATATGGATGCATATGATTGACATGTATACAGGATTTATGACACTCTCGGTCTGACGACCTTGTTGTACTTATACCTTGATCCTGGTTAGTACAATTTTCTCCTGCTTATTTCAGTTGCATTTATCCTTCTTGTATCAGGAGACTGTACGCATGATTAGTACTAGTTGTTATTTTCTTTATTATGCATATTAGTTGTTACCCGCTGAGTGTTGGACTCACACCCTCCTCCGTTTCTATTTTCAGGTTGATGCTATCCAGAGAGTTCCAATCGCTAGTCCCCTGCAGACCACGAGGACGTTTGTTGGTCTTTTGGTTTCTTCTTCATTAGACTTGTTGTGTTTTGATACATTTGGATCTTGTATGGATTTTTATTTGTCAATGAGTTTTATTTGAATTTGTTTTACTACATGCCTGCCTAGACGGCAGAAGAGGTGAGTTGATTATATCGTCGGATTTGAGCTTTATAGGTGTATTGGAGTAGGACATCAGTTTTGTGCTTTATGAGAGTAGTTGAGTAGGGTTGTTTTTAAGTCTTCTTATCACTGTTCTAGTTGGTTAACTGTTAAACTGCGTGGATGTCTGTGTGTTGTGTTTTATTATTATTATTGTTCCGACCGTGTTGGTCGATGTATATGTGGCCCTGAGGGCATTGTAGAAGTTTCAGATTGTCAGCTGTACAGGGGAGATGCTGCCGAAATTTCTTCGGACAGGGATTCCCCCGGGGCGTGACATTCCAACCCTAGCTGCTGCCATCTTTAGCCACCGCCATCGGGTCCAGTCATCGCATCTATCTTGCTTCTTATTCCGCTGCGCCTCTGGTCCTTCAATAGCACCACGCCTCGTAAGGATACGACCCGCGACAAATATAGAATTTTACATATATCGATCTTATATTCCATAAAGGAATATACATGTATTCTAGATCGAACAAAAAAGTAAAATTCTAAAACTAATACAGCTCCTGCTGTATTTGAGACATACAATCATGCACACATAAAATAATGCACTTGACATGTCCAATGGTCCAATCACACACAACATCTATAAGTCATAATAGTTGGAGCCTGTAACTACAAAGATAGTACATCCTACTATTATCCTGCCTAAATTATGTATGGCATGTGCATAATTAATTAAAAACCAAAACACACAGAGGCAAACCCTAGCTCTGATACCAATTGTTGGTTGGTCCTAGGAAGATCGTACCGGTTCCACTATACAAAATTTTTGTACAAGTGTCGAACCTTTCCTAAACAACATATTGTGTTCTTTAAAAGTTAAATTAGGAATCACAAATGGAACTTAATATTATTGATTCCAAATTTAACTTATCTGTTCTTAATGGTTTAGACTTGGATCGTAAGCGGAACTTAACACTATTGATCCAAATCTACCTATGTTATAAATTCAATTAAATATTAATTTCCAAAATTAGCTTCCAGGACTGCATGGCGAGGCACATGGTCTTCTTGGGTATAGGAGCATCCACCACCGCCTATACAAAGTCTTTTAAGGAAAGCTAATATTTAATTTCCTTATATAACTCTAGGTTTAACCAAACGGAACAATCGAATCACAAATTTGAAAAATAAAAAAAAACACAAACTTGAATTATTAATTCAAAAAACTAGAATCTAATGCCTCTTGTGTTTGGAATTCTTACAAAGAAAAATAACTAGCATGATGCGGAAGAAAATTACTAGTCATACCTCTTCTTTGTATGCTAATGACCTCGAGATCTTCTGCCATATTCCTCGCCTCCTCTTGGACGTCGTGTGGGCGACGATCCTCCAAGATGAACACCACCCAAAAGCCTTCTTCTCCTTCTCTAAGTTTCGACCACCACCTCCATAAGGAACCAAAGAGAGCAAGGGGAAAGGGAAGGGAGAGAGGGTCGGCCACAATGAGGAACTCCACTAAGAAAATAAGAATTGATGTATCATGAGGCCTCTCCTCCCCTTCTTTTATATTACTTGGCAAAGGCAAATAAGGAAAGACTTTTTACAAAAATTAAAATCTTCCTTTTGTTTTTCCTTTTCCCCTTTTATTTTTTCTTTTCTTTCCTCTTGATTGAATCAATCACCAAATCATTGATTGGATAATTTGATTTAATTGACCAACCCCTTTAAAAGGAAAGAAATTACTTTGTTAACATTTTATAAGCAAAGAAGGAAAGCTCTTATAAAATTTTATGAGCTCTCTTTTTAATTTCCAATGTGGATGTTAAAAAAGAAAAGTTTTAAAAATTAAAACCAAGTTTTAAAATTTAAAACTTCTCTTCTAAAATTTTCTTTTTTAACATGGTTACAAAAATAGAAAATTCACAATTTTAAAACTTCTCTTCCTTTTTCCTTAAAACCATGAGGATGGTTAAAAAAGAAAAGTTTTAAAACTTTTAAATTTTCTTTTAAATCATGTGGCCTAATTCAAATAAGGAAAGTTTTATATTTTAACATCTATCTTTTAAAACTTGTAGATATCTACAAAGAGAAGATTTTAAAAATTCAAAACACCCCTCCTTATTTGAAATATGTGGTCGGCACCCTTCAAACTTCTTGTGGACGACCACCTTAAGGATATTATGGCCGACCCCTTTGGCTTGGTAACCAAGGCATGGGCTGGCCCCTTCTTGGACACCAAGATGGGCTTTTCATGAGTGGATTAGAGGCATTAATGAGGCTACGACAGGGACCTAGAGGAGAAATTAGTTTTGGCCTTCCGACGAGCTTGAGTATCCCGTGTTCGCCCCGAACACACAACTCAAGTTCATCAATAATAACTCATTCCACTAGAGAGTTATTATTGCACTACCGCACCAATCCCAAATTACATTATGGGCTCTTTCTTATCATGAGTTTGTTAGTCTCCCTATGTTTAAGATAACAAATGCCCACTAATTAAGTAAGTTACTGACAACTCACTTAATTAATATCTAGCTCCAAGAGTAGTGCCATTCAGCTTCATTATCATGTCAGACTAAGTCCACCTGCAGGGTTTAACATGACAATCCTTATGAGCTTCTCTTGGGGACATTCTCAACCTAGAAAACTAGGACACAGATTCCTTCTATAATCAACAACACACACTATAATTAATATCATTTCCTAACTTATCGGGCCTATTGATTTATCGAGCTAAATCTCACCCTTTGATAAGTTAAAGAAATAAATACTAAATATATGTGCTTGTTATTATATTAGGATTAAAAGCACACACTTCCATAATAACTAAGGTCTAATTCTTTTATTAAGTTAGTATAAAAAGAACATACCTAAAATGGTCCTGCTCAATACACTTAGAGTGTACTAGTGTAATTTATTAGTCAAGATAAACTAAAACCTAATTACACTACGACTATTCCAATGATTTATTCCTTTCCATCTTAGTCGTGAGCATCTGTTTATAATTTATAAATAACTGATAACATGATCTTCTATGTGTGACACCACATACCATATTATCTACAATATAAATTAGTTGAACAACTACACTTAATAAATAAATATAGACATTTGACCATTGTGATTCCTTATTTCTAAATAAATGTTTATACAAAAGCTAGGCTTTCAGTATATGATCCTGTCAGAGAGGCTGACCGCAACGGAGATCCAGAAGAAAGAAACCCACCGTGCTGATGAAGAACAACGCTGATAAAACCTCGATTCGAGAAACCCAAAGCGGATCAGGAGAAAACCAGAACATCGAAGGAAATCTGATAAGTAGGGAGGAATCCCAGTCCGAGGGGGAGAACGCAGGACTTCCCAAGCTTCCAAGACCCCCTGCACACAAGAGACCAGCCAACACTATCGTCAGTGACCCAAGACCGGGGTGGGAATCCCTGGCTAGGCCCTCCGACGCTCAAGTTAGTGATCTCTCTTGATATGAAGGAAGAAGAAAGAAGATGAACAGTAGTTAGGAAATTAGGGTTGTGAAAGTACACGATGATGTGAACTTACCTAGCCAACGGAGAGGATTCTCCCTTTTATACCACTTCATATAACCTCCGTAATCATGAAGTGGACCCCGATTTGTTAAAATTCGTTATGAGATGATGTCAGGTGTGTACTTGCGAAAGATGATTTTTAAGGAATCTTTTTTGTACCCCAGATGTTACTTCTTTGTCGTTTAGCACCTGCAAGATAACCTGAAAGCATATTTCCCGTCGAAAAATATATAACACTTGTCATGAATTATTTTATATAACACCTGTCATGAATTATTTTATTTGACACCTCCTTGTTATGTTACAAAATAGCAATAAGCTGCCTTTTATTCAACATGTTTCTAAGACATTGATTGAATGATCTTTATTAACTATCTACTTGAAAGAATATTCCCGACCGATATTAATCTATCCTTATCCTAAGGGTATGTAACGACCGATGATGACCTACCTTTACCTTGAAGACATGTCCTAGCCGATATTATTCTACCTTCATCCGGAAGGTATGTCTTGACCACTATTGGCCTATTTTTGTTCGGAAGATATGTACCGGCCGATATTGGCCTGTCCTCCTTCGGCAAGGTATATCCCGACCGATATTAGCCTATCTTTGTTCTAAAGGCATGTCCCGACCGATATTGGCTTATTTTCATCCAGAAGGTATGTCCTGATCGATATTATCCTACCTTTATTCGGAAGGTATGTCTTGACCACAATTGGCCTATCTTTGTTCAGAAGATATGTACCGGCCAATATTGGCCTGTCCTCTTCGGCAAGGTATATCCCGACCGATATTAGCCTATCTTTATTCTAAAGGCATGTCCCAGCCGATATTGGCTTATTTTCATCCAGAAGGTATGTCCTGATCGATATTATCCTACCTTTATTCGGAAGATATGTCTTGACCACTATTGGCCTATCTTTGTTCGGAAGATATGTACCGGCCGATATTGGCCTGTCCTCTTCGGCAAGGTATATCCCGATCGATATTAGCCCATCTTTGTTCTGAAGGCATGTCCCGGTCGATATTGGCTTATTTTCATCCAAAAGGTATGTCCTGATCGATATTATCCTACCTTTATTCGGAAGGTATGTCTTGACCACTATTGGCCTATCTTTGTTCGGAAGATATGTACCGGCCGATATTAGCCTGTCCTCCTTCGGCAAGGTATATCCCGACCAATATTAGCCTATCTTTGTTCAGAAGGTATGTCTCGGTCGTTACTGGCCTACCTCCTTTGATTCTTTCTTCCTTTTCTTTCCTCATCTGGAGACCCATAAAACCTAACCCATATCACTAGCCTTCCCCTCAAGTCTAGTCGAAGGAGGTGTAGACGACTGACTAGACATAAGTATGGTCATGTCTTTTCCTACCCGTGACTCTGTTCCAGATTTTGAAATGACCTCACAGATTTTGTGTACCACTGTCTTAATAAATTAAGTATATCAATCCTGTGAGCCTTTTTCTCCTTTAAATAGGGTTACAACCCTCTCTTCACCCACAACCCCTCTCAATTCTTTTCCTTCCTTGCTACC
This sequence comes from Zingiber officinale, assembly GCF_018446385.1. Taxonomy (NCBI): domain Eukaryota; kingdom Viridiplantae; phylum Streptophyta; class Magnoliopsida; order Zingiberales; family Zingiberaceae; genus Zingiber; species Zingiber officinale. The sequence goes on along the minus strand of NC_056005.1, from coordinate 37,350,779 downwards.
TTTTATTGCTAAGGCCATGGTCGTGGATCCTCCTCTTTGGGGGCAACTTTTGCTGGGCAAGGTGAGATCTATATATGAGTTCATTGAGGTTTTTGCTCCGGCTACTTCTGGAATTCAAGGGATTGTCTTAAGAGATGAAGCTTCACAGTCTAGATCTTTTATCCAAAGATGCGGGTACTCTGAAGGACCCAAGAAACTTCAGAGAAATTTTTACTACTTATAGAGGGGCAGCCAAATGACCCATGGGTGTTGTGTGAAGGGCACAACACATGTTACCCTTGGGCTAAACTTGATTGCTCCACTCGCTGAGCTCATACGGCTTGAGAGGGGAAGTGGTTTTTACATTTATTTTTCCATTATGGAATGAATCAATGTTCCCCTGTCTCGTCGCCCTTGAGCTTTTTTGTTTTTTGTTGCTTTCTTCGTCTAGGGCAAAATATTGCCTCTTATGTGCCTTGGCAAGCTCGGACGAAGTGGGCTATTTCCATCTCCGCTCCATGGTAAGTTTGAATCCAGTGGGATTGCAATTTTCTGAGTGCTCTAAGAGTTTATGTTTGTAATATTTGTTTTCTATTTAAGGTTTGCTGTCCCTGGGGGAAATGTAATGCTATGTATTTGATCGGATTCTAAGTGTAACAATGGACTCTTGTATTGAATTAAATGATTCTATGGAACTTTTCTGTAATTTACAAGAGTAAATGTAATGCTGCAATCATGACTAAGGCTGTCTTAACTATGGGCATATCACGACTAAATTTTAAAATCATATCGGTTAATACAACATTATTTCGATCAAATGCTAGTTTGTATTTCATATGGGCGTTAATTTTAAAATCTATTCTTCACCTAAATCTTAATCCTTAAATATTCTTGTCTTTAACCTAGGTTTAGTCAAAAGTCCAATCCCTTTTATGTTATTATACCCAGTTATGTACGCCTTCTTTCGAATCTTCTTGGCTAGTGATTGGTTCTCCTTCAAGTGAGAGAGTGTTTAGAAACGTACCCCGAGACGTTACCAACCCCAGTGTGACCCGACCTCTCACATCCGATGTGAATGTTTTTATGATGGCATGGCACATACTTTTTCTGACTGCCACCTCACATAGGTCTTTTGCCTTTCTATTGCGATCTTCAGCGTATGCTGAGATACCAATGTCCTGATCTGACGACAGCCGTGCGTTTTCCAAACCCTAAACCTTTCGTCTCCTTTTTAAACCTCGTCCTTCCTTTTCCCTTCTAGAGTTCTTTTCCTGTTGCTGTCTCCAACCAGTCCTCGTGCTCACCGTTTCACGACGATCCCCTTTCTTGTCTCCAGTAAGTAATCCCTTGTTTCCTATACCTTTGTTCATGGCTGAGGAAGCAATTGCTCCTTGGTATGTCCATATGTCTTCTGTCTTTGATAAGAATGCTAGATTATCCATCCGTCGCCAATATGAAATTCCTAAGGAATATAGAATCATACTCCCAACACCGAATGATCGACCTCATCATCCTCCTGATAACTGCGTGACTTTTTTCAAGGATCAATTGATAGGGGGCTTAAGGTTCCCCATTCCTCCTTTCCTGATTGAGATAAGTAGGTACTTTGATATTCCTTTGCAGCAGTTTGCCCCTAATACATTTCGCTATTTGTGCAGTACTTACATGTTGTTTCGTCTACGAGAGATTCCTCCTACTCCTCAAAATTTCTTCATGTTTTCCTATCCCAAGTGTTCGGAACCTGGTGTCTTCTTATTCCAGTCGCGAACTAAAATGGTCCTTTTTGGGGATATGCTGTCGTCTCTCAAAGCCTGGAAATCTCGTTTTTTCTTTTTAAAGTTTCCGGGACCTATTCCTTGGTCGCATGCTTGGAAATCTTTCTTGCCTCCCTTGCCCGACGTTAGAGAGTTTCATCTTCTTCCCTCTTTTCCTATTTATTGTGAGAAGTTATTAGGTCACCGGCTCTCGATCCCGAAGTGGTTGAAGGTCGAGCTTTTGTACCTATTTGGTTTAAGCCCCATCAAACCTGATACCCACATTTCCTTAGGTAACGTCTTGTTCCTTTCTTTTTGCTTATACCTGCCTAAACTACTTCTCTTTTCTATACAGTGGAGAGTTTTTATGATGCTTTGATTGATGAAGAAATACGTGTGGAAGAAGAATTGCTTCGTGCCAAGGAGGCCAAATTTCTGGCCGCTATCGCCCCTCCACCCTCAATTGAAGAGCCGACTTCCTTAGCCGAAGTACCTAGCTCTTCAGGGGCTCGTGAGGTTCCTGAAGGTTCTCCTGAGGATCCTGCTGCAGAGATCATTCCTAATCCTATACCCACTGTTACCTCTCTAGTGGCTGCTGCTGTCTCCTCATCTACCTCTCTTCCTTTAATTGAGCTCCCATCTCCTGGTAGCTCGGGCAAATTGATCGCTGAAGTTTCCACAGGCAAGCGTCCAAGACGCAAACTAACCAGGGATCCTCCTTCAAAAAGGAGGCTCATTCTCCCTGTTGATGAGTTGGTTTCAGAAGGCTTTGCTTTGGATAACCTTCCTTCTGACGAGCCGACGCTGGCGAAGCTCTATCCTTCTCTCAACTTTCCTGCCTCGCCGCTCTCCAATGCCGGCGCCTCTGGAGATGTTTCTTTTACTTTTCCTTTATCTATGCCAACTTCCGGGTCTTTACCTTCTTCGCCCTCCTCTTACTTGATCTTTGCTCCACCATCTGTTCCTACTTCTTCTTTCTCGGCTGGCTCTTCTACCATTCCTGTCCTCCCTATATTACTGGGGGGTTCTTTTGCTAGCTCTTGGGATGAGGTTCGCCCCCTTTTTGGGGAGCTTTCTATTCCTGAGGCAATTGACCGCTTTTCTCATAAAGAGAATAAGGTATGTTTATAGATTCCTGCTTTTTATTTCTGAAGTACTATCTCATAGCTATGATTATGCTTCCAGCGATGGCTAGAGAACATGGGTTTCTCTCGATTACTGCACAACCTATATACTGAGAACGAAAAATTGAAATTGGAGAATAAGAGGCTGCAACGGCAAGTTACCGAGCTATCTTCTGCCGAGTTTTCTGCTGCCGCCAAGGAACAGTTCGAAGTACAAATTGAAAATCTTCAGGCAAAATTTAAATTGGTTACGGACCTCAATCGAGAATTGACTTCCCAGCTGGGAGAGCTAAAGAATAATTATGAAGCATAATTGACTGAGAAGCTCAAAGCCTTACAGCTGAAAGAGGATGAGGTAGCCACTTTGACCACTTCCCTTAATTCGGCTACAGCTGAGGCTTCTGCCAAAGAAGATGAATTAAAAACCCTCAGATGGCGTTGGTAGTCTACAAAGGGGGCGAGGATGTTCGTTATAAGGAGCGAGCCACGGCCATGATTGAATCTCCTGAGTTCAACAGACCGATCGTGAGGTCCATTCTATCTGCTTTTACTGCAGGAGCTCAAGGGGCGATTCAGCAATTAAAAGAAGAGCATTATTTATCTCGCGACCCTCCTCCTAATTTCTTAAACAAACGCAAACTAATTGAAAACAAACCTCCTGATCTGTACCCCAAGTTGACTTTGACTTAGGTTCGAGTTATTGCGATTAAGTACTGATAAGCTCGTGTGACTTTGATTACTCCTTTTGGGTTGTAAATCTTACTCTTTCTCAGGATGAATATCTGTTTTCTGTAAATGTATCTAATGTTATTTGGTTTATCATAACGCGAGATTTCCCTATGGGTCTTTTCTTAACGATCGACCGGTCTATATTAAGATTGATAAATACCACCCGATATTTTATAGCTTAGTTACATCTCGCCCGATTTAACAAGGCTTCGTCATGCTATCCTTGATATTGGTCGATTTGTTTTGCTCGACCGATTTACCATTGTATCCTCATATGTCTTTTTCCGCATAGTAATTAAGTCTCACTGGGTTTTATTGTAACGTATATTATTTGCCTTACTATAATAAGCCTTTGATCAATATATTTTGAACGATCTTTAGTTCGGCTGGTTTGTCAAAACCGTCCGATTTTCATCTACGAATTTCGTTTATTAACTACTATCCGACGCTTGACTTCCATTTTATTATATCCACACCTCAAACTTATAGTTTATTGTACTAATTTCTATTTGTCCTTGTCAGGGTTTCCTAAGAATACTTCTGAGGAAACTCGCACCTGTTTCCGAGGTAGCTTTTTTAACTTCACTTTTTTCTCCTGATTTTATTCTTTAATATTATTACCTATTTATGACGATTGATACTCCAAGCACCTTTTTCCCCCTTTTGCTGTTTCATCTTAAGGGTTGTAGCACAAGGCAAAAAGAAAGATAAGGGCTTACGAGGTTTTCTCTTGTTTTTCTTCCTCTCTCGTCTTCTTCCTTGATTCCTTTTTCTGTGATTGCTTCTCCCTATGGCGGTTTCTTCTCCTGCGTGGTTTCTCTCATGCTCTTCTGACCTCACAGATACAGAAGAGGTGGATTTACTAGCAACCTATGGTTTTCCTTCCTATATCACTCGTCCTGCTTCTCATGAGGGTCCACATCTTCCCCCCTAGGATGTATTTCCATATTCAGGGACCAAGTTTTACAAGGTTTTAGATTTCCCCTTCATCCTTTTTTCTGTAATGTCAGCCGTTATTTTGATATCCCGTTAAACCAACTCGTCCCTCAATCTTTTTCTATTCTAATGGGTTTCATTGGGGTATCGAAACTGTTGGATTTCCCCTTGTCTCCCCGTCTTTTTCATCACTTCTTCATTTCTCGCCGAGTAGATGTTGGCGTTTTCATGTTTCAGTCTCGTCCCAAGGCCCTTCTATTTAACCGCATTCCTCCCCAAGGCGAATGGTATCGTAAATTTTTCTACATGCGTCTCCCTTCTCCCCCTCCGTTTCCTATCCAATGGATACATGATTTACCTCCACTTCCGGACATCCATGATCTTCTTGACGATCCCTCTGTTGCTTCTGCTTTAAATAAATTGCGGGGAGCGAAATTCAGTTTGCCACATCTAATTGAAGAGGGCTTAATGTTTCCCTTCGGGATAGGCAACATCAACACGCCTTTGGATAGTTCCTTTGGTGAGTGTAATTATTTTACTTCACCTTTGCTGATTAGCATGCCTCTATGACAATGATGTTTATCCTCTATATTTCAGCCGATGCTATTCTTCCGGCTTTTATGTACAGGAATTCTGCTATGACCAAGTCCTTTATCAATAATCTTGGAGAAAGATGGTTGTTGGCTCGCCGATCCAATCCGATCCTAATCCCTCTACTTTGGGCTTGCTTTCCGAAGAAGAACGGCGAGCAGAGGGTGTCGCACTCATGGAAGAGGAAGAAGAAGAGCCTTTTGTTACTTTAGTTAAAAAGCCAAATCTCACCAAGAATTCTCCCTTTGGCGATTTCTTTGGCACTTTTGTGCAAGTTCCTCTTGTTCCGGCGCCTATTTATTTTGAGAGAGGTAAGGCACCGATGACTCCCTCCAATATCATCTCCAATCCTACTCTTCGGATGATGAGGCCTGGTCTAATTATTTCTTCTTCTTCTATTATTTCAGCTCCTCCTGCTCCTACCTCTGAGATGGCCGTTATCCCTCCTGTGCCTTCTACATCCTTGTCATTGGCCCTACCTCCCTTGGCTTATAGGCCTCGAGAAAAATGAACACCTTGCCGGAGATCTTCTCCCAGTGTCAGCTCCTCAGCTGTTAGTGTTTCCACAATTTCAACAACCCCTCCTACATTGCTACCTTCTATTCCATCTAGTTCCTACCCTGCTCCTCCTGCTTCTACTATCCCTTTTCCTTCCATTGCCTCCTCTTCTTCTCCGTCTTTGGCTTCCTCTAATCCCCTTCCTTTATTTCAAGTGGCTGCAGGCTTACCTTCTCAATTGGGACAGCCTTCTAATCCTCCTAGCTACGGCACTTTGCAACTGCAAGGTTTATTGGCCGAATCTTGGATGCAGGGTTATGAACAACTATGAGGCCTTAGTCTCCCACATCGAGCGGATCGCCATAGTCGTCAGGCAGTGGCTGTAAGTATTCCTAGTTGTGTGTTATTAGCTTTGTAATTTCATCTTTAACTTACACTATCTTCTTGTTTAGTTTCTCGCCACAAGTCTACATATCGATCAACTACTTACAGCTAAAGATCATGAGAATAATAAGTTGAAAGCTCAACTGGAGACATTGAAGGCTGCTTCGCCTTCTTCTAGTAGTGATAGGGCTGAGTTGCAAGAGAAAGTGGCTTTGCAAAATCAACAATTGGGAACCTTGAAGCAAGAATTGGAGGAATGTCAATAGCTGTTGAAAGACAAAGAGCTTGCCAGGAGGACGTTAGAATTACAGGTGGATAGGTTACACTCTGGTCTTCGACTAGAGATTGCTTTGAAAGAGAAAGCTCTTTCAGATGCTTCTCAAAAAAGCCTTATTTTAGAGAAAGTAGAAAAACTCCATAATGTCTATCTTTATGACCAAGCTCAGGACTTAGCCTCTCATGATTTCGCTCTCCTACAGGAACAAGAGCAAAGGAAAGCTCAAGAGGTTGAATTGTCATTGCTTCAAAAGGAATTGGAGCAGCATAAATCAGAGAATAATGCTTTGAAAGATCAGAACGCCAATCTACAAGCTGATTTTCAAAGTTACAAGGAGCAAGAGAAGAACCGGTGGGAGGAATGGCGTTAGGCTTATTTGAAGTCTTCAGCCTTTGCTCGAGAATTTGCTCGTAGGATAGTAGGTGCTCTAAACCATTATGTATCGGGAGTTCTTCAACAGTTAAGAGAGGGTGGTTATTTACCCCAAGAACCTCCCCTCTCTTTCCTAAATCGCCGTAGGCTTAATGAAGAGCTGCCCGCGGATTTAAAAGGTCCTTTTCTGAATGTTTAAGAAACTTATTTATAAAAACTTGTAATGTAAGAACCGATAATGAGAAAAAGTGTGGTTAATACTGAGTAATTAAGTACTTGCAGGGTATAAGAAAATTTTAACACTTACTTGCTTCCTCTTTATGCTAGTTTGAGAACACCCCTTCCTGAAATGCTCTTGATTACTAAATATAAACTCTATTTAAAAATCCCTTGTTCATCTTTCGGAGTTAAGCTTTGTCTTGATGGATTCTTCCTTAAGTAACATCCGGTATGCTTTGTATCTCCCCGAGGATGAATGATCTTAGTTGAGACTGGATATGAAATTGTATAAAACTATTGATCTTCAAGCTGAGTATAATATTCCAGACGGATTTTGAGTAAAGACTTTCATATATCTGGGCTCCTGTATAGAATCCCTTCTCAATTCCTGCTTAATTAGGCTTCGAAGCCAGGAGATTCCCTGATTAATTATGCCTTGCGCTATTTTAGAATCTCTTATTTCTTCTGTGAAAACCCGCCTAATGTATTTTATAGAATTTCCCGATCGGCTCTGGTTTATAGTCTCCGGTTCCTCCTATGAAGACCCGACCGAGTTATTTCATAGAATTTCCCGATCGACTTTTGCTCTGGAATAGTTTAGAGTCTCCGGCTCCTCCTATGAAGACCCGTTCGGGTTACTTCACAGAATTTCCCGATCGACTTTTTCTCTGGAATAGTTTAGAGTCTCCGGTTCCTCCTATGAAGACCCGACCGAGTTACTTCATAGAATTTCCCAATCGACTTTTGCTCTGGAATAGTTTAGAGTCTCCGGTTCCTCCTATGAAGACCCGACCGAGTTACTTCATAGGATTTCCCGATCGACTTTTACTGTGGAATAGTTTAGAGTCTCCGGTTCCTCCTATGGAGACCCGACCGAGTTACTTCATAGAATTTCTCGATCGACTTTTGCTCTGGAATAGTTTAGAGTCTCCGGTTCCTCCTATGAAGACCCGACCGAGTTACTTCATAGAATTTCCCGATCGACTTTGATTTAACTTGGTTTATAGTCTCCGGTTTCTCCTATGAAGACCCGCCCGGGTTTCTTCATAGGATTTTCCCGATCGACTTTGGTTTATAGTCTTCGCTTCCTCCTATGAAGACCCGACCGAGTTACTTCATAGATTTTCCCGATCGACTTTTGCTCTGGAATAGTTTAGAGTCTCCGGCTCCTCCTATGAAGACCCGACCGAGTTACTTCATAGGATTTTCCAATCGACTTTTACTCTGGAATAGTTTAGAGTCTCCGGTTCCTCCTATGAAGACCCGACCGAGTTACTTCATAGAATTTCCCGATCGACTTTGATTTAACTTGGTTTATAGTCTCCGGTTTCTCCTATGAAGACCCGTCCGGGTTACTTCATAGGATTTTCCTGATCGACTTTGATTTGTCTTGGTTTATAGTCTCCGGTTCCTCCTATGAAGACCCGTCTGGGTTATTTCATAGGATTTTCCCGATTGACTTTGGTTTATGGAAATATAATATTTAGGCTAACCTCGTGTTGGCTCACACTTCCTTGAGGGGAGCTGAATAGGACTCTTAGGATTTCCCCTTATTTTACTGCTTGAAAAATAGAAAAAGAAAGATTCTTCTGATGCTTATCAATTTGCGTGAACCATATTTATTTCCTGGGATTTCCAATAATTGTGAACACATTTAAAGTAATATGATCAAATCAGGCTCGATAGGGTTGCAAATGATTAGCGCTCCAAGGGCACTCCAAAATTCTTCCTTCAGCATCTTGGAGATAGTACGAGCCTGATGCGAGTTTTTCCATCACTTTATAAGGTCCTCCCCACTGTGGTGCCAACTTGCTGACATCCCCCATAGGCTTAACTCGCTTCCATATCAAATCTCCTACTTGGAAAAATCTGGGGATGACTCTTTTGTTATAGTTTTGTCTCATCCGCTGTCGATATGATATAAGACGAGTAGCCGCTTTATCTCTTATTTCCCCAATCAGGTCCAGCTCCATAAGTCATCGGTCTCTATTATCCTCATCATACAATTGTCTTCTGTCCGATTCTACTCCTACCTCAATGGGGATTACTGCTTCTCCTCCATAGACTAATTGGAAAGGAGTAATTCTTGTAGCTTCACGAGGCGTAGTACGATATGCCCAGAGAACACTGGGTAACTCATCTACCCAGCTACCTCTGACATGATCCAGCTTAGTTTTCAGGCCTCTAATAATCTCCCTATTAGTTACCTCTGCTTGACCATTGCTCTGCGGGTAAGCCACGGAGGTGAAGGCCTGGGTAATCCCATAACTGTTGCACCAGTCTAAAATCCTATCCCCTTGGAATTGTCTTCCATTATCAGAGACCGATTTATGAGGAATGCCAAACCTGCAGATTATATTTTTCCATAAAAATTTAATAACTGCATCTTCAGTAATTCGAGCAAGTGGTTCTGCCTCTACCCATTTAGAAAAATAATCCACTGCTACCAATAAGAATTTTCTCTGTGCAGCTGCCATAGGAAACGGTCCTACTATGTCCATGCCCCACTGATCAAAGGGGCATGCAACTATAGAGGTTCTCAATAACTGTGTAGGATGATGTGAGATATTTTGATGCTTTTGAAAAGAAACACAAGTTCTCACCAGCTTGTTAGCATCTTCATGTAAAGTGGGCCAAAAATATCCTGCTAATAGAATTTTACGAGCCAAAGATCTTCCCCCTATATGACTACCACAGGAACCTTGATGCACCTCCTGTAAAATAAATTGTGTATCTTCTGTGCCCACACACTTGAGCAAAGGTCTGGAAAAAGCTCTTTTATATAATTGTTCTCCTACCATAGTATATTGAGCAGCTCGTTTCTTAAATACCCTGGCTTGTTCTGTATCTTTCGGAAGAAGACCTTGTTGTAAATATAATATGATTTGAGCTCGCCAATCACCCTGAATTTCTATATCGGTTTGTCTTTCAATACAGGAGATTAACAGAGTCTGTTCCACTGGTCGATCAAGATTCCATGGCACTACAGCAGAGGCTAATTTAGCTAATTCATCTGCCACCTGATTCTCAGATCGGGAAATTTTTTGTATGCTCACATCTTGAAATTGAGCCTTCAATTTATCGAATGCTTCAGCATATAACTTAAGCCTGTCATTATTGATTTCGAAATTACTTGATAATTGTTGGGCTGCTAGCTGAGAATCAGAATATATAAGGACTCGAGCTGCCCCTGCATGCCGAGCAGCTTGCAAGCCGGCTATTAGAGCTTCATATTCAGCCTCATTGTTGGTAGCTTTGTAATTTAACCTGATGGAGAGTTGAAGTTTGTCTTCTTTTGGGGATATAAGGAGGATACCAATTCCGCTGCCTTGTCTAGTTGAAGAGCCATCTACATAAATCTTCCAGATATCTTCTTCTTCCGGGCCTTGAACCTCTATGATGAAATATACTAGAGCTTGCGCCTTGATAGCTGAGCGGGGTTGATATTGGATGTCATATTTCCCAAGCTCGGTTGTCCATTTGATTAACCGTCCCGATGCCTCTGGGTTGAGTAACACCCGTCCAAGAGTGCTATTGGTTAAGACAATAATCTCATGTGCCAAGAAATATGGGCGCAACCTCCGAGCAATCAATATTAGAGCATAAGCTAATTTTTCTTTTGTAGTATATCTACACTCAGCTCCTTTTAATAAATGACTAGAAAAATATACAGGTTGTTGCTCTTTTCCTTCTTGCCTGACTAATACAGAGCCCACGGCATTTTCATTGGCCGACAAATATACCCACAGAGTCTCTCCTACTATAGGTTTAGCCAATACAGGGAGGGTAGCCAAATAGTCTTTCAATTCTTGGAAAGCTTTATCACACTCTTCATTCCATTGAAACTTATTAGCCTTTCTGAGTATTTTAAAGAAGTGAAAACTACGATCAGCCGATCTAGAAATAAATCTAGACAAAGCTGTGATTCGTCCTGTCAATCTTTGAGCTTCTCTCATGTTGCGTGGTGGCTCCATGTTCTGCAATGCCTTGACCTTTCTTGGGTTGGCCTCTATCCCCCGTTCGGACACCATGTATCGCAGGAACTTTCCTCCCTTCGCGCCGAATAAACATTTGCTAGGATTCAACTTGAGCCCATATTGTCTTAGAGTCTTGCAAGTTTCCTCTATATCCCTACATAGATCAGCAGCTTGAAGAGATTTAATTAAGATGTCATCAACATATACTTCCATATTCCTACCAATCTGCTTCTGGAAAACCTTATTCATAAGCCTTTGATAAGTTACTCCTGCATTTTTTAGTCCAAAGGGCATAACATTATAGCAATAAGTACCTTCAGATGTTATAAAACTGACCTTTTCTTGATCCTCTTTGGCCAAAGGAACTTGATGATAACCTTGATAAGCGTCTAACATAGAGATATATTCGCATCCGGCGGTGGAGTCAACAAGCTGATCAATTCTAGGTAATGGATAATAATCCTTCGGGCAAGCTTTGTTGAGATCCCGGAAGTCAATACAGACTCGCCATTTATTTCCTGGTTTAGAAACTAACACCACATTAGCTAACCAACTTGGGAACTGTACTTCTCTAATGTATCCTGCCTCCATAAGTTTGGTAATCTCTTCTTTGATGATTTGATTTTGTTCTGCACTAAAACTCCTTTTTCTTTGCATGACCGGGCGGGCATCCGGGAAGACATGCAAGGAATGTTCCATGACAGTAGGAGAAATGCCCGAAACTTTTTTGGGAGTCCAGGCAAATACATCATTATTCTTTTTCAGACATTGCACCAATTCAGCTTTAAGATCAGGATCAAGATCGGCCACAACATAGGTGGTAGCTTCTGGCCGTCCGGTTTGGATCTGGACTTCTTCCTTTTCTTCATAAACCAGGACGGGCTGCTTTTCCCGAATGACATTAACTTCCATTCTTTGAATTTTCCGAGCGGTGTTAGCCTCAGTCCGAATGATTTCTACGTAACATTTGCGGGCTGTCTTCTGATCGCCTCGCACCTCTCCGACTTGGTCCTCCACAGGAAACTTAATCTTCTGACAAAAAGTAGAAACGACCGCCCTAAACTCATTCAAGGCAGGCCGACCCAGTATTACATTATAAGAGGATGGAGCGTCCACCACCATGAAATAAGATCTCCTGGTTCTCATTAAGGGTTCCTCCCCTAGAGAAATGGCCAACTTCATTTGACCTAAAGGTTGTACCTCATTGCCTGTGAATCCATACAGAGGAGTAGCAATCGGTTGAAGCTCGCTTGGATCAATTTGCAGCTGATCAAAAGCCTTCTTGAATATAATGTTGACGGAGCTGCCCATGTCTATGAAGGTACAAGCGATGGCGTAGTTGGTTATCACAGCTTTGATGATCAATGCGTCGTTGTGAGGTATCTCTACCCCCTCCAGATCTTTGGACCCGAAGCTTATTTCAGGACCGGCCTGTTTCTATTTTCTTCCTGACGGGTTATTGTGATTTCTGAAGGTGCTTTCTCTGATACTTGGCTGGTACCTGCTGGGACTGGTATTGCTTCTTGACGGTTTCCCTCCGGGCGGTACTCCGGTTTGGGCGGACTCTGCTGCCTGGGGTACTGCTGCCGGTAATAGTTCTGCCTTTGATATCGCTCTTTATTGACTCGTCTATTCCTCAAAACAAAACAGTCATCAGTATGATGACTGTTAGTTTTATGATAAGTGCACCATCTTCTCGGTGCCTCTGGCTGCATCTCTACATGTTGTACAGCTTGCGGACGATAATCCGGTTGTCGATGAGGTGGATGAGTTATTCTTGGCCCTATTGGTGGGGGCACGGGGGTCGGAGCCTTCTCCTTAGTATGAGTAGGGGAAGAGGGAACACCTTCTTTCCTACGAGCAGCTTGGGCTTCTTCTACGTTAATGAACTCAGTAGCCCGTTCAATTAAGGAATCAAAATTAACAGGAGGATTTCTTACCAAATCTTTAAAGAAATCATTATCATTTAAACCCTGAGAGAAAGCACTTACTAATATTTCAGTAGTAGCATTAGGTACATCTATAGCTACCTGATTGAACCTTTTGATATATGCCCGGATGGATTCTTTAGACGTTTGCTTAATTGAAAATAGACTCCATGGGGTCTTATGATACCTTTTGTTGCTGGAGAAATGATGTAGAAAGACTTTCTTGAAATCCTTAAATTTTTGAATAGATTTCTTAGGTAACCTTTTGAACCAGCGTTGTACTGCTCCCCCAAGAGTAGTGAGAAACATCCGACACTTTACTCCGTCGGAGAATTGTTGCAACAAGGCTACATTCTCAAATTTCAACAAGTGATCTTCGGGATCTGTCGTCCCAGTATATTCTCCAATTTGAAGATTTTGATATCGCTTAGGAAGCGGGTCATCTAATACACTTTGTGAGAATGGAGAGATGACCTTCTCTGGTGAGCTATCACTAGTCATCATTTTGATCTTACGCTTTTCTCTGTCTGGTGCTTCGCCAGAGGATTCTTGGAACACAGGCCTCTTACCCCCTGGATCCAAGGGAGTGCGAAGGAAGGCTCGGGGATGCCTAGTTGGAGAAACAGTAGCTGGAGGAAAATATACATGTTCTTCTTCTTCTAGCTCCTTTCCGTTCCGATGCTCGGTGGTCGATATCGCTGGATGATGAGCCGTCGGCAGAGTGGCCCCAGTATGAGCTTGCAATTGTTGTTGTTGTTGTTGTAGGGCTTTCTGAACATGAGAATTAATTAGGAGATCCAAATCCTCACGACTGATAGTACGTAGGTTCGACTTCCCAGCCTCTTCCATCACATAGTCTCAGATTCAGGTGAAATTTCCCACAGACGGCGCCAAATTTGATCCTGTCTGAGAAGCTGACCGCAACGGAGATCCGGAAGAAAGAAACCCACCGTGCTGATGAAGAACAACGCTGATAAAACCTCGATCCGAGAAACCCAAAGCGGATCAGGAGAAAACCAGAACCACCGAAGGAAATCTGATAAGTAGGGAGGAATCCCAGTCTGAGGGGGAGAACGCAGGACTTCCCAAGCTTCCAAGACCCCCTGCACACAAGAGACCAGCCAACACTATCGTCAGTGACCCAAGACCAGGGTGGGAATCCCTTGCTAGGCCCTCCGACGCTCAAGTTAGTGATCTCTCTTGATGTGAAGGAAGAAGAAAGAAGATGAACAGTAGTTAGGAAATTAGGGTTGTGAAAGTACACGATGATGTGAACTTACCTAGCCAACGGAGAGGATTCCCCCTTTTATACCACTTCATATAACCTCCGTAATCATGAAGTGGACCCCGGTTTGTTAAAATTCATTATGAGATGATGTCAGGTGTGTACTTGCGAAAGATGATTTTTAAGGAATCTTTTTTGTACCCCAGATGAACCTTCTTTGTCGTTTAGCACCTGCAAGATAACCTGAAAGCATATTTTCCACCGAAAAATATATAACACTTGTCATGAATTATTTTATATAACACCTGTCATGAATTATTTTATTTGACACCTCCTTGTTATGTTACAAAATAGCAATAAGCTGCCTTTTATTCAACATGTTTCTAAGACATTGATTGAATGATCTTTATTAACTATCTACTTAAAAGAATATTCCTGACCGATATTAATCTATCCTTATCCTAAGGGTATGTAACGACCGATGATGACCTACCTTTACCTTGAAGACATGTCCTGGCCGATATTATTCTACCTTCATCCGGAAGGTATGTCTTGACCACTATTGGCCTATCTTTGTTCGGAAGATATGTACCGGCCGATATTGGCCTATTCTCCTTCGGCAAGGTATATCCCGACCGATATTAGCCTATCTTTGTTCTAAAGGCATGTCCCGGCCGATATTGGCTTATTTTCATCCAGAAGGTATATCCTGATCGATATTATCCTACCTTTATTCGGAAGGTATGTCTTGACCACTATTGGCCTATCTTTGTTCGGAAGATATGTACCGGCCGATATTGACCTGTCCTCTTCGGCAAGGTATATCCCGACCGATATTAGCCTATCTTTGTTCTAAAGGCATGTCCCGGCCGATATTGGCTTATTTTCATCCAGAAGGTATGTCCTGATCGATATTATCCTACCTTTATTCGGAAGGTATGTCTTGACCACTATTGGCCTATCTTTGTTCGGAAGATATGTACCGGCCGATATTGGCCTGTCCTCTTCGGCAAGGTATATCCCGACCGATATTAACCTATCTTTGTTCTGAAGGCATGTCCCGGCCGATATTGGCTTATTTTCATCCAGAAGGTATGTCCTGATCGATATTATCCTACCTTTATTCGGAAGGTATGTCTTGACCACTATTGGCCTATCTTTGTTCGGAAGATATGTACCAGCCGATATTGGCCTGTCCTCCTTCGGCAAGGTATATCCCGACCAATATTAGCCTATCTTTGTTCTGAAGGTATGTCTCGGTCGTTACTGGCCTACCTCCTTTGATTCTTTCTTCCTTTTCTTTCCTCATCTGGAGACCCATAAAACCTAACCCATATCAGTATACATCTAACAATCTCCCACTTATACTAAAAGACTAAGTTGTCATATCTGTTGCCATACATCTAATTCTCAACCCTTCAACATGCCCATCAAAAGCTCTTGCCTTAAGGGCATTTAGTGAAAGGATCTCTCAGGCTATCATCTGATGCAATCTAGGCAGCAACAACTTCTCCTCGTTATACGATGTCTCGTATTGGGTGGTACTTGCGCTCTATTGTGTTTACTTGCCTTATGGACTTATGATTTCTTCGAGTTTGCTACTGCACAACCATTTAACACTATGGAATTTGTAAGATTAGAATTTGTTGATGATAAATGTGTAGGGTCTTGTGTAGCGCGATTAAAGTCCCAAGAATCATCACCTTCAGAGGTACCACCACTTGAGCCAAAGCTAGAGCCACTATAAGACCATGAGAAAGTCACATCCACTTATTTAGAACTTTCAAGTACCTCTCAGTAATGCAAGGTTAGTATTTTTAGTGATCTTTTAGAAAATTCCATAGAGGTACTTGTAATTGATTTTGTTCGATGTGATTTAATTTTTGATACATACTCAGTCATCTTGATATGTTCTAGTTCTATCTTATATAGAATACTTATGGGAGGTATGTTTTTCCCTTGGGCGTGTACGCTTTCATGAGGCCAAGAATTTGAAGCTCAATTTGAATCATCCCTGTCAGCCTGAATATTCTTTCAAGGAGACGAAGATAGAGAGAGCGATACTTCACTTTATAGCTCCTATGATGAAAGCTCTTTCCATAATGAGAAACCTTAGTAAGAAGGTGTTGAAATATCTTACCCCTTCAAGAGCGAGATTTAGATGAATCTAATGAGGGGTTGAGTTAATGACCTAAAACAAATGCTTTTTCGGAGGCAACCCAACTTTCTTTCTTGTTTTCATTTCTCTTTGTCTTTCCTTTTCTATTTTTCAATAACCCGATCTCTCAACTTTATTTTTCTTGTCTTATTTTTGTAGGATTCAAAGATTAGGAGGAGTGCAACTATCTTATGAAGAAGTTAATGACTTTGGCATTTGACATGCATCATTGGTAACTTCTCTTATTCCAAATCTCCTTCACATTGGTTTTGGTTTTCATTCAGATAATGAAAAGTTTAAGTTTGGGGGGATGTATTGGGTTTAGTTTAGTCTTTGTTATATTCTTTTTTTGCATAATAAAATTTTCTAGTTGCATATATCATTCTTCACATCATAATTGTTTATTCCTTATTGCAAAAATTCTAACGTGCTTATTCTTCACTTATGTGTTCAATCCTTAGTGCTAGTATGCTTAGTGAATAATTTTTCAATATCTTTAGTTGGATGAAGTGAGCATTACTTTTATTATAAACATTTGAGTGTTGGCTTAGATTTAGGTTCTCTCTTCACTTTGCCATGCTCATCTTGATGTATGCCATATAACATCATGCATTATTTTAATTCCCTTGCTATTAAGGACAAATGACATTTATTATGAATGGTAAATATTTCAACAAGTGGGAGTATACCAAGTGACATCCTAGGTGGGTGATCATAAATTTCATAATGTCTACATAGTTATGTATGATCCTTTAGTTTAGGGCAAAACCAAATGTACATCTCACAAAGAACCATAAGGTGACTTGAATGTGTTTTAGTACACATTAGATACAAGTGAGATGTTAGGATGGTGAACAAAACTCAAGATGTTGATTTAGTGCATCTTGTTGAGTTTTAGGTTCATCAAAACACATAGTTACGTGTTTTCCAATCATTGGGAAAACTAATGTACAAGTCATGTGCATTGAGCCCAAAGAACATGGTTGGATATTGATTTTTAAAATGTTTTTAAAAAGCTTTTGGAAAACCTTGGTGAAGACTATCTTTTGATAGTAATCATCATTGAAAAGTTAGACACAAACTAGGAGAAAATATTGAAGTTTTCAAGAGTTTTCAAATTTGTGTCACTCTTTGAAAATAGGAAGTATTTTCATAGAAAACTATTTTTCCTTGATAGAGTATACCCTAAAGAGTATCTATATGAATTTTCACGATTTTTGTAATTTTGTAGAATTTTTTAGGAGTTTTTGAATTTCGCTGAAACTAAATTTCAGAAAAATCAGAAACCCAATCGATAAACCGATCGATTGGGATGGTTTTAATCGATCAGTCGATCGATTGAGAAGCCAATTCCCGTGAACAGAGAGTTAGTGGATCGATTGACCCAGGCTGGATGGATCAGCTCATCGATTCAGAGGGAATTTCTGCGAACAGTAGCTTGCAGAATCGATCAATGGATCGATTGAAGTGATTTCAATTGATTGAGTCCCAACTTCAATCGATTGGGAAGTCTGATTTTGGCCTAAAAAGCCTGATTTCAGCACTTTAAGCCACTTTAAGTTCCAATAACCATTCCAAATCCCTTAGAATATATTTTTATACAGTTAGGGGGAGTTTTCTTGATGAAAATAAGTATGGATTGGTTAAGATAAATCAAAGTGAAGTTTAGGATAGGGTTTAGGTTCAATTTCGAATTTTGGAACCTCAAAACTTCAAGTTTTGGTTTTCAAGGGTCATTAACCATTCCTAACCCTCTAGAATACATTTGTATACATTTAGGGGGAGTTTTCATGATGAAAGCAAGTATGGATTGGTTAAGGTAGACTTAGGTGAAGTTTAGGTTGGGGTTTAGTTTCATTATTGAATTTTGAACATCAAAACTTAAAGTTTTGGTTTTCCTAACTGTTTAGGAACTCCAAGTCATTGTTGGTGCACTGACAGATGTTTGGCCATGTTTTTAAGGGGAGTTACTCCTTGAATGCATGAAAATTTACTTTCAAGAGCCTTGGAAGGGGGTTAAACCTTCGTGATGGATAATACTCAGGGTCGAGTATTGGGGAACAATGGAAGGTTGGTTATCTTCATTCCTAGGATGATAAATGCTTTCAGATGAGCATTGTGGAGCAGGTTACTACTCAAGGGGGAGCATTGGATTAATGAAAGGGATCGGACCTTCATTGGTAAAGTGAAAAATGCTTTTGGATGAGCATTGAGAAGAAGATTACTACTCAAGGGGGAGCATTGAATACAATGAATGGGAGTTTCATTGGGAAGTTAATGCATGCTCTTGGATGAGCATTACGAAGTGAAGTAGAGCTCAAGGGGGAGCTTTGGCGGCAATGAAGAATATGAGATCTTTATTGTGGGGTTGTTAACAACATATGAGGTTGTAAACAACGTAGAGTTAACTCTTATGGAGAAGAGTGTGTTTTCTTGGTTTGATGTGTGACAAAGGGGGAGAATGGAAGGTTAAGTTAGACCTTCATCCCAAGAAGGGGGAGTTTGCCCTCTACGAAAGGGAGAGAATGAAGGAAACCTTCATTCATGCCTTGTCATGAAAGGGTTAAGGTTATGGGATTTAGCCTTCTGATAAAGAAGAGGTTAAGGCTATGAAATTTAGCCTTGGTATAAAGAAGAGGTTAAGACTATGGGATTTAGCCTAACTTAGAGGTATTGTCAAACATAAAAAAGGAGGATACTGTTGGGGTAATTTCCCTAGGTCAAGTTTGACCAGTTTGACTAAGCTTGAGTTGAGTCAAGCTTGAGTCAGGATTTGAGTTTTGATGTTTGACAATATAAGGAGATGTTGGGAGAATCGTCCAGTTATGGAGATGGTCAAAGGGTTGACCAGGTTGATGAGAATACAAGTCAAGTAGGTCAAGGTTGACAGGAGACTTGACTAAGAAAGTCCTAACTGGATGTTAGGTATTTGGAAAGTCCTAGTGAGGAGCTAAGCAAGGGAAAGTCCTGGTGAGGAGCCAGGCAACGGGAAAGTCCTAGTGAGGAGCTAGGCAGGAGAAAGTCCTAGTGAGGAGCCAGGCTATTGGAAAGTCCTGGTGAGGAGCCAGGCAAGTGGAAAGTCCTGGTGAGGAGCCAGGCAATTGGAAAGTCCAAGTGTGATCTTCGCAAAGGAGAGAGTCTTGGTGAGGAGCCAGACAATTGAAAAGTCCAAGTGTGATCTTGGTAAAGGGTGTAAGTCCAAGCATGTGGTCTTGGCAAGGTAAGTCCTGGTATGACTTGGCAAGGAAGACCCGACAACTAGGATGAAGTCGAAGGAAGCTCCTGAAGACAAGACGTGAAGGATGGGGAGATATCCGAGGGACGCAAGGCTGATGGAGGAGGCTAGAAGGCTAGTTCGAGGTTGGTCGGGTGTGGCCAAATGCTAGGCATGGAGACCCAACAGGTCACGGCTGACCGGAAGTTGGGTTTGAGACTTTGGACTTAAGTTTGAGTCAAGTTTAGAGTGTTCAATCGATCGGGCGATCGATTGAACATGGTCCAAATTGATGGGTCGATCGATTTGGACTGTGCTGCGATTGTGGGAAGGCCCAATCGATCGGTCGATCAATTGGGATGTGAAATCATGAGCACAGAGACTTTCCCAATCGATCGGGCGATCGATTGGGAGCTGCCAATCGATTGGTCGGTCGATTGGGCAGCAGAAACTCTCACGTGGGCACGAGAACACAAAAAGGCGCTGAATCAATCGGGCGATCGATTCAGGCAGTCCCAATTGATCAGTCGATCGATTGGGAAGTGACTGTTGCACAAGATGCAGGTGATGGACGGCTGTGATGGAGCGGTGTTGACGTGGTAATCGATTGGGGTTGATTTCAATCGATTGGAGGCACTGTATATAGCCTAGGTGGAGCGTTTTCTTCGCCAGATCTTTGTTATTTCTCCTGCGAGCTTTCAACGATTTTCATGCAAGCTTCTCCCGATTTTCACTGCCAATTCTTGAAGGCGCTTGGGTGCATTCCCAAGGTTCAAGAGGCAACAACAAGTAACAAGTAAGTAAGAAGAAGGATGTATTTCATTTATATCTTGTATTTTCTTCTTGTGTGAGTTGTATTATTGTGTGTGAGTTTGTATGAGGCTTCTCCGCCTTCGGCTGCGACCGAGAAGGAGTTGTTCATAGTGGAGGAGCGTGTCATGTATGGATCCTTGGATTAGTCACCTCTTCTTGAGGTGGATACCAAGTAAACTACTTGTTAGCGTTGTGTGAGTCTTGTATTTTATTTCCGCTGCATATCATCATCAAGACGCAACCGACAAGCACGCGACGAGACGCTATTCAACCCCCCCTCTAGCGGGCACATTGGTCCCAACATGTATAATATAACTGATCAATATTGATTAGATTGGAACATACGAATGATAAGTAGAAATGTAATTGTCACTTGATTTTGCAAATCAATTCTAATTTACATTGAGTCAATTATTAATTACATAATATAAATTATACTAAATTATTAAATAATGTATTTATTTATGATATATTATGACAGTTAAGAATATAATAACTGAACTCAATAAGGAAAATAAATTATATAGAGATAACTATAAAATATAGTACCTTATACAATATTTTCTTGGGAAATAAAAAATTTTAGAAGTTGTAAATTAGGTTATGAAAGAACCTGTAGAACGTGATCATGGTGCACCAGCAGCAAATCGCTGTCCCCTTGGATGAGTCTAGTGGCTAGCGCATGAGGTGTTGTCACCATGACGTCTGGGGTTCGAATCTCGATAAAATCGAGGTAAATGCCTCCCTTATGTGCTAGTCACTATTTCAAATGCTAGTAGTCTTCCGTGATTTACCTCCTCCATGTTAACTCTGGGACAGATTGACAGGGGCGCTAGGGGCAAACGTATTCACCTTTTGCCACCACTAGCAGCAAATCGCCGGAGTAGGGTTCATTTAAGGGAATGGAGGTACAAAAGGGTAAGAAGACCAATTGTAGAATTTTTAAAATGACCTTTTCCACAAGAATTTTCGTAATATTTCCTTACTGAAATGCAACATGAATCTACCATCAAGCAAACATGCAATAATTCAGCTTCAATCAGCCTGAAAACATAGAATTAATAGATAAGCCAAGATATTTGCAGATCATCTATACATGAAAAAACACAACTGTTCATGCTAATCACATTAAACATTAAGAACTAGGACTGCAAGAAACATGAACAACATTGGCAGGCACCTATCATTTTCAATTTACATCACATACATCAGACTCTGGGGTCGTCATGCAGGCTTCCATGCAGTGAGAATCTGATGAAACATTTCGACCATTAGCTCCCTATCAATATGCTGAAAAAAAGTATTGATCTCATCCTTCACATCATATATCTTGCCAAAGTCTAACAAATACAGCAAGCATCCCTTCTTCAGCTTGTTAAGCTGATACAACCATGCCTCATGAAGTCTCTCAAGGACATTGCTGGTGTTGATATCATCTAAGAGGCTCTCCTCGCAGCAATCTTTGAGATCAGCATTATCATACTTATCTGCTGCACCGAGCAATGTGATTCGGTGTTTCCAGAATTCCTCTTGTTCGATCGCCCCATATATAAAACCAAGAAGCGCTGAGCAAGCTTTTAATGACATGTCCTCTATTTCGATTGTTGAGGACTCTTTCTCTCGGAGGTCATGCAGAAACATGCTTTCAAACAAGGGGGAACTCGAGGCAAGAATGGCTTTGTGGGCCTTGAGAAAACCATTTGAAGTTTTGATTGTAACATCAGCATGGATTCCATCTTGAAGCATTCGAGAGAGACATTGAAGACTGGTTTTGCTTGATACAGATTTTAGCAACCCTTCGGTACACCATAATGGATAGGGATCTCCACCCTACAATCATAAGCATATGATGTGTGATGAGAAATAAAATTCAAAACATAATTCAGTAGAGATTAACCAGTGTAATCATATATAAGATAATAATTTATGGAAGAAATAAATGAAAACAATTTAAATGTTTCGCAAGCTTCATTGCCTATCTTTTGAAATCCTTACATTCAAGGAAGCTATCTTTAAATCCAGAAACTCCACGTCAATTGTAAAGCGTCCTTGAAAGATATAATCAACCGGCCAGACAAAATCTTCACTTGTTTGAAGAAGCCTATCCATAACTACAATCAAGTAATGGCTCGTCGGATATAAGATGAATAAAAATTGCTAGAAATTATAGTAATTATTTGCTGAACAGAAACCTATGAGTAAAATTTCTCCATTTAACTTTAAATTAATTGAAAACTCAATCATACCTTCAACTCTCAGTCCACCTATCAAAACTTAATAAGTGCATGAAACACAACTTGGTATTCGCAAAATGTGGTTGGCCATTGAAAAGACTTGTCTTGGTTTTGCTTTCAGATAGATAAAAGTAATTTTATTCTCTTTTTTTTTTGGGTGAAAACAAGGAATTTTCTTTCCTTGTTGGACTATTTACATTTTACAAGACAAAGAAGTACATTTTGATCTATAACGAGGGAGTTAGCTCAAGACTAAACGATAGGATAAGTCCACTGAAAGGTCCATGATTCAGCATTTCAAGGATTTCCCATTACTCCCATTTCATGGTAGTGCTGTCAAAAAAAAAAAAAAAAAAAAAGATTCCAAGTGCAATCAATGATTAAATTGGAACTAGAGGAAGCTCCGTCTCCAGGTCTTAATTTTATTGATCAACCTTAATGGCCTTTTTCAGGCTCTTGGAACCAATTCACGATTATAAAATATACCTCGAATTAAAACAATCAATCAATAAATAAGTTTCTTTGAATCCTCCAGGAAAGGCAAACTGACATGTAAGCTTAAACAAGCTACTCTTGACAAACAAGGATATAGAATACCAGTCGAGACGAAGCATTGGCAGTTAGGACCAGGGGAAGAGACCCGCACCACGAATCGAGCGACCGGCGGCTGTTCTTTCAACACCCTGCAAGGTATCGGGAAGAGCCGGATGTACATGTAACGGTTCTTCTCGATCGTGAGGTACCTAAGAACCCCAAAACAGTAATTTTTCTTTAGAAATGATAATCCAATTTTAAACCCTAAACGCCTAGGGCAAATGGGAAACTTTCGGATAGGAAGAGATTCAAACCAATTCCAGATGCCGAGCTTGAAAGACTCGGAGCGGCGGTAGGAGCAAGGGCCGAAGCTCTCGATCCTCCACTGCGCCAACCTCGAGATCGTCTCCACCTTGGAGTCGCTGGAATTCGCCGCACCAGTGTTCATCGCTCTCTCTGTCTCTCTGCCCGTCTCCTCCTCCTCTCGCGCTTGCTCGGTGAAGAAGCTGATGCAGCAGAATACCAGTGATAACCCACGGAGTCCAGCCAATGGGAGGTCTCCTTTCCGTGCTCGGTGGCGTCGCCTCCGCACTGGGCTGCTAATGGTAGCGGTCTGTGTCAAGGGGTATAGATCTCCTGGATCACTTTTTTATAATCCAAAAGATGTACCACTCGTATTTACGGTCGGATTATGACCGCGATCCGATCATAAATTATTGCGATCTTTTCTTGGGTTCATCGTCCCCACCAGATTATAGGTTTTGTTCGGAGCAGGCGCCCGGAGGCCGCCCGGAGGCCGCCCGGAGGCCTCCGGTGGTGGATAAGTGACCAGGTTACTGGGCGCCGAGCGAGGGTGTCCTCCGGCCGTTCGCTCCGAACAAAAACTATAACCTAGTGGGGACGATAAACCCAAGAAAAAATCGCAACCATTTACGACCGGATTGCGGTCACGATCTGGCCACAAATACAAGTGGCATATCCCCTGTACCATTTTTTGTGGTCCAGGAGATCCTGCCTCGTTTCAAGGGCGGGATCGGATCCTCTGGTCCCCTTGTCCTGGTCCGCTCCTGGACCGGGACAAGAGGATTGGTGGAAGGCAATGGCCCCCACCTGTTAACAAGTTGGGGGGCTATTGCCCTCCACCAATGTAAAGGCTGGATCATGGATTGGTTCAGCCTTTGTGGACCTAATAGTAACAAGTGGGGAGTATTGCCCTCGACCAATGTAACAGGTGGGGGCTATTGTCATCCACCAATGTAAAGGCTGGATCATGGATTGGTCCAGCCTTTGTGGACCTAACAGTAACAGGTGGGGGGTTGTTGTCCTCCACCAATGCAAAGGCTGGATCATGGATTGGTCAAGCCGTTGTGGACCTAACAGGTGGGGGGTTATTGCCCTCTACCAATACAAAGGCTAGATCATGCCCAAATGAGTCAATATGAGATGTTGAGCTCATTTGATTGAGTGTGTCTACTTGGGATTCAAGATTTAGATTGATTAGAGGATGACACGGTCTATGCCTCATATTGATCAATCTAGATGTCAAGGATAGAAGGACACTTGTCATATATTGTAAAGAGTCACAATTAGTAGTCACAAGGTGATGTTGGATCTCAACATTCTTATAACTTGGGTAGTAATGATGTGTTGCTAGATACCGCTCATTACTTATGCTTCTAAATGGGTTTAGGAGCATTGCCAACGTTATAAGAACTTATAGGGTCACACACAAAGGGTAATTAGATGGAGATTAGGTTCATTTGATGAACCTAAAGGATTAGGTTCATGTGATGAACCAAATTGGATTAAGAGTAATCCAAATTGAGCTAATTGAGTTGGACTCAATTTGGTTTATGTGTTAAGTGAGTCTAATTTGGACTTAGACTTATTTAATTAATTTAATTCAATGAATACAGATTCATTAAATTAAAATTGACTTGAACCAATGGTTAGATTAGATCAATCATGGGAGAGAAGTGGTCAAGTTTGACTTGACTTGAGAGGAAGATAAAGGGTCAAGTTTGACTTGACCATTTGCCACCTCATTGGTGAGTTGACATTAAGTGGGCCAATAATTATGTGCCACATCATCAAGGTTAGCACATGTATGTGCCACCTCATGAGGGAGATCAAGAGTTGTGACTCTTGAAATCCCATGGAGTATATAAACCTTTTCTTGAAAGTGGTCGGCCACATGTGATTATTGTGGGAGTTTCATTTGTGTTGTGAAACCTCCTTCTTCTTCCTCAAGCTCTCAACCTCTCTCCCTCTCCTCCTTTGGCCGAACCTTACAAAGGTGCTAGCACACCTTTGTGTTAGGTTTCTCCATCTCTTGTTTGTGTGGATACACATAGAGGAGTATCTATTTTGATACTCTCGAGATTCGGTGAACCTTGGACGAGCGGGATTACGCGAAGGGCTTCGCATCAAGGGTAACCTCTTTATCTTGTAGATCTAAAGTAGATCTAGGTTAGAAAACTCATACTCGAAGTTTTACGAAATTTATTTCTTCGCACGGATCCGTGGCATGGGAATTTCGAGGTTTCCGCAACGCAAAAAGACATTTTTGCGGCCCGAAAAACCCAACAACAGGTGGGGGGCTATTGCCCTCTACCAATGCAAAGGCTGGATCATGGATTGATCCAGCATTTGTGGACCTAACAGGTGGGGGGCTATTACCCTCCACCAATGTAAAGAGGAATAGCCCCCCACTAATGTAAAGGTTGGATCATGGATTGGTCTAGCATTTGTGGACCAGAGGAATAGCTCCCCACCAATGTAAAGGCTGGATCATGGATTGGTCCAGCATTTGTGGACCTGAGGATCCGCCCCGTTCAAGGGCTGGGTCGGCGTTTAATGGCTCGATTGAAAATAATAATAATAAAAAGCCTAAAAGCTCCTTTACCGACGTTACCTCGTTCTCGTGCCCGAAGAGAAGATTGATATATTGCAAAAGGGAGTGTTATGCAAAGAGGGCAACATCGCAATCTCTCGTATGAGAGAAGAGGAAGAGGAAAAAAAAATACAAAGATTGTGTGAGGTTAATAAGGCAATGACATGTAAGAACAAATATGAGGAAGAAGAAGAATGAGGAGAAGAAGAGTTACTGTGATTCAATGATATTCCATAAAATGATCAAAGTTTTATTAAAATTATATTTACACAAAAGAGTTCGCATAATAATGATGATACTACCAATAGATTTATAATGATCCCTATAAATAGTACTCAAATCATAACATCTTAAAATAGATATGAAAAATCATAATAGAATTTTGTATAAAAACGTAACAAAATTCTATTATGAAAAAACCTTAATAGAATTTTTTTCATTGTTTCTCTCTTTTCATGTTTGACGTCTCTTGCATTATCCTTCACTCAGTTATGAGCCACACATCAACAATTCCACCTTGACTAATATTCATGTTACGAACCACAAGTGCATGGGTACGTCGTCCATAATAAAAAGATATCGAACCCACAAGGATTGGTTATAAGAACTAACGATGTCTCATGTAGAACTAGCTAAATGATTAACTAAGACAAGAAATGTACTAAGTAAAAGAAATAAGACTTAGAAATAAGAAAGATGAGAGGAACTTGGGTTTGCGAGTATTCTAGGAGTTCAATTTCGTTGTGATATTTATTAATGCAACTTAACTCACCAATTCACTAATTCCATTGCATTTGTAGGAAGTTGACGGTTCTACCTTGTAGAGGATAACCGCCAAGAGACTTAGATCAACATCAACACCAATCAAATAGGAGTGATTCCTACAAAGTCCGTTAACGGGTTACCCCTGTCACTAGGGCCCCTCGGTCATACAACACAAAAACACACACACTAGTCAATACACATAAAGATGAAGTTATAATTGCATACAATTACCCACTTCCTTGTAGAGACTTGCTTCTCCTTTCAAGATGACACCCTAGATGTCCATTAATGGGATCTGCCTATCACTAGCGTCCCTCGATCATATGATATGTACTTAGTTCTCCCATGATACACCTAATTCTTTGTCAAATAAATAACACTCTAACTATCGCATAATAACTTGACTCTACCTTACTGAACACTCAGTTCTCTGACTAACTCTGTAAGCCATAAAACTTCCTTCGCTACTTTAGCTACTGCCATGTACTCTGACTCCGTAGTAGACAATGCAATAATAGATTGTATCATAGACTTCCAACAGATAGGTCCTCCTATCACAGTAAATAAGTATCATGTTTAAGATCTCCTATCATCTAAATCTTATGCATAGTATGCATCTACATATCCAACACCTGAAGGATCTTCCAGTTATTTATTGAATTTGATGCCATAATCAATTGTATTTCTCAGTATATGAAAATCCACTTTACTACATCCCAATACGGTCACCGAGATTTAAGAGAAGCTTGCTCACCATACTAACTGCTCGCGCCAAATCTAGTCTCGCACAAACCATGACATACATCAAACAACCAGCTGCACTGGCATAAGGAACCTTTGACATCTCTAGGATCTCCTCATTTATCATTGGGCACTGCGTATTGGATAACTTGAAGTGATGCACCAGAGGTGTGTTCACCGACTTTGCATTCTTCATGTTAAACCTATCCAACACCTTCTTCACATAGTTATTATTGAGACAGCCATAATCTCTCTATAACTCTGTCCTTGTGAATCTTCATCCCAAGAATCTTCTTGGCCTCACCTAAATCTATCATGTCAAATTCCTTACTCAACAACCTCTTTAATTTGTCGATATTATTCACCATCTTTGCAACAACCCACTTGCACTCTATAGCTTATTTTCCCTCAAGAAGTTCTAATAGATCCCAAGTTTGGTTCTCATGCAACGACTCCATCTCCTCTGCCATAACACCCATCCATTTGTCCTTCTCAAAGCTGTGTATCAACTTCTAAAAAGATATAGGGTCTTTGCTATTGGTGATAAGCATGTAAGATACCAAGTTTTTGAATCCCTATATGGTGGGTAGCTTTTCAGCTCATCTTGTTCCGCCATCAGTTATAGTAATATTCTCTTTGTGCTTTGAGCTAGAATAATCGGAGTCATGAGTCTCTAACTCCACCTGCACAACATCTTTCTCTTTGTTGCTCTATGGGATTTTCTTTCCTTTTTCCTGAGTATGTTGTAGCATGATCTTCTCATCAAACACCACATCTCTGTTGATCACAACCTTATTTGCCTTAGGATCCCAAAACTTGAAGCTTTTAATTCCTTTCTGATACCCTAGAAAAATATACTACTTTGATTTTGTATCTAGTTTTGATCTTTCCTCACTAGATATATACATATAGGTTGGACATCCAAAAACATGAAGACAAGAGTAATCTATTAGATTTTCTATCCATACTTCTCCTAATACTTTGCCTTTTAGCGCTGCCCTTGATGATCTATTAATTAGATAATATGTCATGTTAACTACTTTTGTCTAGAAATTCATTGCTAGACCTGTATTCAACTCAAGACATCTTGTCTTCCTAATGATTGTCATGTTCAACCTTTCCCCACACTATTCTTCTGTGGTGTCCTACAAATTGAGAAATGTCTCTTAATCCTATACTACTCACAAAATGCTTGAAACATTGGAGTTGTGTACTCAGTCACATTATCTGACCTAAGACATTTGATCTTCCTTCTGGTCTGGTTCTCGATTTCAGTTTTCCATAGTTTAAACTTCGCAAAAGTTTTTGACTTAGGACGCATGAAGTCTACCCAAACCTTTTATAAGTAATCATCAGTAAACTCATAAAATACAAGTGTCCTCCTTGTGATGCTACACTGGTTGGTCCTCAGAGATCTGTATGTATATAGTCTAGAATCCCTTCCATCTTGTGTTTTGCCATTTTGAATCACACTTTGCTCTATTTCCCAAGAACACAGAATTTGCAAAATTCAAGCTTACACGTCATGATGCCCTTAACAGATCTCTTGTGGAGTTTCAGCATCCCACGTTGGCTCATATACCCTAATTGTATATGCCATAAGATAGTACTCTGATTCAGACTCCATCAAGGCGGCTCCACCTACAATTGTAGTTTCTATCAACTTATAGATATTTCTTGCTAACTTTATCCTTTCATTATCGTTAGAGCTCTCTTGCTGATCTTCATCACCCTGCTTACTAATTTATATTATAACTAATATCATCCAGTGTGCCTAGTAAGATCAAATTCTTCTTTAGCTCTGGTATATATTTGACATCACATAGAGTTCTGATCACACCATTAAACATCTTGAATTCGATGTTCCCTATGTCGATAACTCTGCATGATGCAGTGTTTCCCATCAACACTAAACCAGAATTCACTATCTTGTAGGTGTCAAACAACTCCTTATTTGGAGTCATGTGATATGAACATATAGAGTCTAAGATCCATACATCTTTCAGCTACTCCGAACTTGATAAAACTGATAGCATATCTCCATCACCATTCTCTGAATTTTTCTCTTCAACTATATTTGCAAATTTCAAAAACTACCTTTGTTCTTTGCAACAAGTTTCTTTATCTCTTGACAATCTCTCTTCATATGACATTTTCCTCCACACTTGTAGTACGTGATCACCTTCTTCCTTCTCGACTTAGAATGAGTCTTGTTGTTACTATCTGATCTATACTAAGTTTTGCTCCTACTACACTCTTGGTTTCTATTCACCACAAGTCCTTCTCCTTGATAAACTTCATCACTTGCTTTCTTCCTTTAAAGACAACCTAGCAATGCACTTATGATCTTCTCCAATTTAAGAGTTTCCTTACCTCACATCAAAGTAGTAATTAAATTCTCATATGTAGGAGATGAAGGTAGAGAATTCAACAACATTAGTACCTTATCTTCATTCCTGATCTTCACATCAAATCGCTTCAAATCACTCATGATCTAGTTAAATAAGTTGATGTGTTGACTTAGATCGGTTTGCTCTATCATCTTTAATCCATATAGCTTTTGTTTAAGATACAGTTTGTTTGTTAATAACTTTGACATTTACCGACTTTCCATCTTTTTGCAAACTATCACCTGTAACTCCTCATCCATGACATGGTCATCATAGCATTTGGAAGACAAGGCCTAATTATTGCCACTTTCTTCGCCTGAAGTTCTTCCCAATCCAATCTTTTCATGCTTTCTAGTTTCCTTTCTCCTAGCACCTTCACCTTTTCTTATTGCACCAACAAGTCTTTGACTTTTCTCTGCCATAATCTGAAGTTTCTGGTTCCGTCTAACTTCACCATATCAAACTTTACAAAAGACGCCCTCGACATGTTGAAAAAATCCACCAAAACCTTGCTCTAATACTAATTATTACGTAAATATGGGGACAACACCTCTTAACCTCTAACGCGAAAGAAGAGGAAGAGAGAAAAAGATAGCATGAATCAATGATACAATGACACACAAGAAAGAGCAAACACGAGGAAGAAGAAGAGTTACCAGTTCGGCGGTGTTCCTACCCACAAAACGACCAAAGGTTTATTTGAATTCTTTTTACAAAAAAGAGTCCTCATAATAATGATGACACTACCAATAGGTTCATAATGATCCTTATAAATAGTGTCCAAATTCCAACATGCCAAAATAGACTCAAAAACTGTAATAGAATTTTGTTACGAAAAAAATTATAACAGAATTCTATTATAAAAAAATCTTAACAGAATTCTATTATGAAAAACGTTAACAAAATTTATTAGTTATTTCTTTCTTTTTATCCTTGACATCTTTCACATTATCTTTCACTGAGATATGAGCCACCCGTGAATAGAAAGAAAGAAAGAAATTAAGGAAGGAAAAAAGGCATGAATTTCCAGGTTGCTAAGGTGGATTTTGAGGGTATTCACAATTGGAGCTCCTCCTTCAATTTGGGAAAGGAGCGGCTCATGTTCATGGAGCCACCCCTTCAATTTTTTTATTAAAATATTTTTTATTTTTTATTTAAAAAAATATTCAAATACTAAAAAAATATTGAACGTTAAAAATTAATTGTTGAACATTATTGTTCAACGGTTAATTTTTTTATTTAAAAATTTTATATAAATATATTCTAGATCAATCGATGCTCCATGAATTTTGGATAAATAAATTGATGGAAAATTTAGAGAATATAGATGAACAAAGAATATTTTGGCTATATGAGCAGCAACAAACAGTACATTAAAGAGCTCAAAATTCTTTCAGCAAAATACAAAGGAGAAGGTATTTGAATCAGGATTTTGAAGTTGGGCATGCTCATCTTTTCAATGATTACTTCTCTGATGAGTCGATACATCTTGATGACATATTCTAATGTTGATTTCAAATGCATGGTTATTCTTTTTTGAGAATATTTTCAATGAAAAGTCGATGCGACGGGAAAAAAAGTTTGTTGCCACTTCAAAAATGCACGGCAACTATCCAATAATTGGCATATGGAGTCCTTGCTGATCATTATGATGAGTACTAATGTGTGATAAATCCACAAGTGTACGGAGATGTCATTAAAAAATAAATATATCAAACTCACGAGGACTTGTGATTGAATACTAGCTTACTAACTCAATTTAATTGTCTAGATTAATAACTAGTGTAGAGTGTTAAGAATAAGAAAATAAAAATACTAGAGCGAAGAGAAAAGAGATAGAAAAGGTTTGATCAAGAAGGCAGTAGAAAGACAAAGTAAATCAAAAGATATCGATTGGTAAAGGCAATTCTAGAACTTCAGTTTCACCACTATGTTAGTAAACACTTGATTTATGTTTAGTTTCCTATCCTCAATGTTGATTTATGTAGGTAGACTGTCTTATGTATTCAATGTAAACTTTTAGAGCTACACCGGTGTATAAATCCTAATTCATCTCCTAAATTTAGAGCGGTTGAAATTAGGGATCACTTTCCTAAGGAGACATTGCCACTAGATCCCATGAATCCCAAATAACCCTTCTCCTACTTTTGTGACTTTGAATTAGGATTGATCAATTAAGATCAATGACATCCCATTTCTCCTCATGGCATACTGATCTACTTTCATAGCTGACTATCCGCGTCTCAGTTTTCTATAGGTTCAGGGATTGGGTTCTCTTTTTGGTTCCTTCCTAAATCCCCGTGGGATATGAATCTCATACTTTTGGCATCGAGATCATGTTTACATAGTAGATCCAGACTGTAAATCAACTCATGATTGAATAAGAAAGACCAAATATTAATAGATTAATCAAAAGAGTGTTCACATCACAAAGGGCTAATCTCTAATCCTAGAATTAAAAATATACTCTATAAATATAGAGTTACAACCAAAAATCATGTTTAGATGGTGAAAAATCAGATACAAGTTCAGAAATTTAGAAATAGAGAAGAAAAGCTTAGGATCATAGTAAGAATTATCCTCCAAATGCTCCCAGTCTCTCTTCCAAGCCTAGACGACATTGAATCCCCTTCAGATCACCTTCTCATGTTGCCTTGGAGCCTAGGACAACTCCAAATCAGGAATCCCTCTCAAGGGGATGAGATTTGCCTTTTATAGGCAAAGGGTGAGCGCCCAACAAGGGTCATGTCGGCTGTTATGGGCACTCGTGTTGGGTGCGGCAGCTGCATAGGAGAGTTGGATGAACAAAGCACAACTCATGTTAGGTTCGGCTGAAGCAGAGGAGCATTGGCCATGGGTCATGCATGTGGGCATGGGTGCCCGTGGCCGGTTCGATTAATTGGAGCACAACTCGTTCCAACTAGCACGGGTGATGGATTGGTTTTCAGATAGAAGCATGGCCTATGCTGGCTGGCATGGGAACCCATGGCAGGCTGTGAACTTCAATCCATTGATCTTCAATCTCCATTTTTGTTTTTTTTCGCTCCCTATCTAAAGAAATATACGAAAATAATTCTCTAGAATAGGAAAATATCAAAATGAAGTATAAAAGGATCATATTGTGAAATATATGTATACCCAATAGGTCAAAAGGTGGGTTAAAACATAACAAAAACTATATATAAAATATGCACAGTAAAATCCCCCAAACCAATCCCTTATGTGTCCTCAAGCAAATATCAATATCTAAAATTCATGTGAATAACTCTCTCCCAAGCTTCAATAAATTCATTTAATCATATCAAATAGTATCACCTTCCATCGAAGGCATTCACTAAGTTTCACCAAGCCTACAAGCTAGTTTATGTGTGCTATGCATAGTTTATTCCTAAGGTTTCAAGTTCCTCCCTAATCAAGTCATCATTGTATTGTGTTCCCAAGGTTTTAGCATTAGGCACTTACCTGCCATACACAAGATTCGCCCCCTTTTCCCAACACAAAGTCTAAAAGCTATTCTCGGTATTGAGAGAAATGAATAAGTATTTCTCCAATAACCTAACTCAGTCTAGAAAACGAGATCTTATCATTTCCATCCACGATAACTATTTTCTACCCTTATTCTTTTTCCTTGTAGAATGCAACACTCATGTTTTACTGCATTTAAAATTTTCTTCCATTCTTATGTTTTTTTCCTTTACATGGAATTTTATTTTTTTTTTCAAATGGGATGACGCAACCTGAGCATGATCCAATAACTAAAATATTGGGAGAGAGTCACCTACGGTCACCATGGTACTAGTCCAACAAAATGAATCATGACTATTATGTACTTAATCCACCCTTCGGAATCAAGTCATAGTGAAGTATAAGGATCAAACTATCAAATAGGCTTATGGTGAAACTAAATTAACTCAACAATGCTTCCATAAAATTCTTCTATAAGATATGAGCCACCAAAAACCAAGATAGTGTATTCATATGGTATCACTAATCACAAAAAGTATGCTTCAAAGGACAAGACAATGCATATTATGCCTCAGTTTAAATCCAACAGATCAACAAGCCTAAATCTAAAACAAAATAAGTCTAACAACTACCTTAAACCTAAAACTACAATGAAAATCATCTATAGAAATATTCACAATGAAGAGCCTGAATACTAACCAACACTCCTCAATCCGGGTTAGGTAGTTTAATGAAATTGTGTTTTGCTTTCTTCCACATGTATATTCGAATAATATTTCTTCAATCTCTATCCATTCATTTTAAATATCCCTGATGTTCTGTCCCAAATATCCATTGCTCGAAATGGATACACCTTCTATACTTGAAAAGGCCCCCATCATCTTGATTTCAATTTTCTATGGAAAAGTCCAAGTCTCAAATTAAATAATAATACCCAGTCACCCTTACGAAATTCTCATCGTATAATATACTTATCATGCCATTTCTTGATTCTTTCCTTATTTGCTTTACATGCCCGTATGCATCCTGTTGGTTTTCTTCCAACTCGCACAAATTGAGATTTCCTTTTCTCCCCAGCTATCTTTAGATCAAAGTTTAGTTACTTAATAGCCTAATAAGCTCTATGTTTTAATTCCATTGGGAGGTGATATGACTCCCCATAAACTAGCTGAAATAGAGTCATTCCTATAGGGGTTTTATAGGCTATCCGATATGACCACAATGTGTCATCAAATTTAAGGGACCAATCTTTTCGAGAGATTAAAATTGTCTTCTCTAGAATACTTTTAATCTCTCTATTTGATATTTCCACTTGCCCGCTTATTTGTGGATGGTACAGGGTGGCTATCTTATGTCTTATTCCATATTTCTTCAACAAATTTTTGAATTGCTTTTCAATGAAATGAGACCCCCCCATCGCTAATCACTACCTATGAGGTTCCAAATCTAGGAAAGATAATTTTTTTGAATAGATTGATAACTGTCACACATAATGGAGATGCAATGACCTCAAACCATTTAGAGACATAATTGATAGCTACTAGAATGTACTTGTTCAACCCGGATGTGGAAAAGGTCCCATAAAATTCACACCCCAAACGTTAAAAAGTTCAACTTCCAAAATAGCATTTTATGGTATTTTCTATCTCTTAGCGATGTTTCCTCTCTTCTGGTAGTGATTACATGTCATTACAAAATCTTTGGTGCCCTTGAATATGTGAGGCCAATAGAATCAGGCTTGTAAAATTTTTACTGCAATTTTTATAGCTTGTGGATGTCCACTATAAGTTGAAGAATGACAATGTGTGAAGGATGTCATGAATCTCTTCATATGGGACACACCTTCTATAGATGTTATTTGCATATCTTTTATGTAAGTGTTGGTGCAGGTTGCACTAACAGTCTGTTTTTATGTTCTGATCGGCCTATAGCCCTTGAACATGTTATCACCATCCGAGGACCACTCGCCAAAGTATGGGAGGATGCCCGTGCTCGTGTCACTGCACTGCCTCCCGGTCTGTTGGCCAACAGCTACCTGCAGCACGCCATCGGTGTAAGTTTTCTGTCAAGAACTCTTTCGCATGATCTTTCCGAGCGGTACTCAACAGCTCCTTATTTGACAGAACTGGGTGGAAAGCGTGGTCGTTGCCAATCGTATGGCGATGCTAGAGGATGAGCTGAAGAAGCTCAAAATCTCTGGCGGGCCGTCTTCCTCTCGGGGGTCGTCTTATGCCGAGCTGCAGGTAGAGCTGACCAAGATGAAGGGACTATTGGAGGCCGAGTGGAAGAAATCAGCTGATCAGGCATACCTGCTGGGCCAGTTCGAGAAGGAGGTCAAAGACTTCGACCACAAGATAGGGCTAGCAACTACTCAGAAGAATAGTGCCATCGCCGATCTGGACGCGAAGAATGTAGAAGCCCGAGCCCTGGAGCAGCGGGTGAAGGAATTGGCCGACCTGCTAGATGTCGAGAAAAAAGCTAGCTCGGAGGAGGTTGTAGCTCTCAAGGAGGAAATGAAGACCCTCCAAGATGCACTTGAGGCTTCCCGGACCGCCCTCAAGGAGTATAAAGAGGCCAAGTCGAGCCGCTTCACCGTAATGAGGTAGAGTTATATTCGTTCGACCAAATTTGTTCAGAAGGTCTGTGACCGGCTCGTCCTCGCCTTTGAGCTGGCCATCACTGCTACGACGGATCATCTGAAGGCCAAGGGTCACCTCCCAGAGTCCATGACCATCCCCGTCTGAGAACACGCCGCGCTCCTCCGCACCATACCTAAACATCTTTTTAACTATCTCGAGTAAGGTCCCAGTGTTGGTGTAATCTCGCCACTCGCCCGAAAAACCTTATTTTCAATGAAGCTATCCTGTTTGCTTTCTCTCCCTATTAGTATGCTTTTTCTGGTTCGTGTAAATAGTTATGTGACTCGATAGGTGCCATGCCAGAGGGTCATGGTTCATTCCTTATCCCTGAGATTTATGGTCGTCACTTGTCCATCACTAAATGTCGGGCCATATCATAGATGCTTGACGGTCTTCAGACGCCGGGGGTTCATAGTCGCCGGTTTGACTCTGGCGTTTAACGTTGTCGCTCGACGGTCTTCAGGCCGGGGGGTTTATAGTTGCCGGTTCGACTCTGGCATTTAACGTCGTCACTTGACGGTCTTCAGGCCGGGGAGTTTATAGTCACCGGTTCGACTCTGGCGTTTAACGTCGCCGCTCGACGGTCTTCAGGCCGGGGGATTTATAGTCGCCGGTTCGACTCTAGCGTTTAACGTCGCCACTCGACGGTCTTTAGGCCAGGGGATTTATAGTCGCCGGCTCGACTTTGGCGTTTAACGTTGTCGCTCAACGGTCTTCAGGTCGGGGGGTTTATAGTCGCCGGTTCAACTCTAGCGTTTAACGTCGCTGCTTGACGGTCTTCATGCCGGGGGGCTTATAGTCGCCGGTTCGACTCTGGCGTTTAACATCGCCGCTCGACGATCTGATAGAGCTTGGCCGTTCGGCGTGAATTTGGTATACCTTTGTGTTTCATGATTTCATTCTTGCAGTCAAAAGGTGTCGCAGAACGGAAACATACAAAATGAATTACATTGGCGCACCTTTCACCCAGCTCGGTATAGCTGGAGATGGTTAGCGCTCCAGGGACGTTCTAGTTGCCGTCCATCTTCATCTTCCAAGTAGTAGGCGCCCGATCAGAGCTTCTCTATGACCTTGAAGGGCCCAACCCATGGAGCCTCCAACTTGCTCACATCGTTGACCGACTTCACCTTTTTCCATACTAGGTTGACAACTTGGAATGCCCTGGGGATCATTCGCCTATTGTAATTCTGCTTCATTCTCTATCGGTACGCCATTAGCCGAACGACTGCTTTAGCTCGCCTCTCGTCTATCAAGTCCAGCTCTAGCTGCCTCCGTTCGACGTTTTCATTGTCGTATCGTCGCACCCGATCAGACTCTATTCCGACCTCTACGGGAACGACAGCCTCACCTCCATATACCAAGTGGAAAGGTGTAACTCCCGTTCCCTCCTTTGGGGTTGTGCGGATCGCCTATAGTACACTTGGAAGCTCGTCCACCCAGCTACCTCCGACACCGTCGAGCCAAACCCGAAGAATACGTAGGATTTCCCGATTGGCGACTTCCGCTTGCCTGTTGCTTTGTGGGTAGGCCACGGAGGTGAAGTGCTGTTGAATGTCGTACCCCTCACACCACTCTTTGAGTTGTTGCCCGACGAACTACCGACCATTGTCAGAAACGAGCCATCGTGGGATGCCGAACTGACATATTATATGCTACCAGATAAACTTCTTCACCATCTACTCGGTTATTTTTTCCAGCGGATCGACCTCGACCCATTTAGAGAAATAGTCCACCGCTACAAGTAGAAACTTTCACTGCCCGGTCGCCATACAGAAAGGCCCCACAATATCCATGCCCCATTGATCAAACGGGCAGGATACTGTGGACGCCTTCATCTCCTCTGTCAGTCGATGGGTGAAGCTGTGGTATTTCTAACAGGAAAGGCATCTGGCGACAGTCCGAGCAACATCTTCCTGGAGGGTCGGCCAAAAGTACCCAACTAGCAGAATCTTCCTTGCCAACGAGTGGCCGCTCGTGTGTCCTCCACAAGACCCGTGTTGTATTTCTTTTAGGATATATTTCACGTCCTCCGAGGTGACGCACTTTAGTAACGGACGGGAAAAAGCTTTTTTGTAGAGCTAATCCCCGATGAGGGTGAACCGACCAGCTCTCTTTCTTAGCAGCCGAGCCTCTTCCCGATCGGAAGGCGTAGCTCCCGATAGCAAAAATTCCATGATTGCCGTCCTCCAGTCGCCCAGGAACGCGAGGCCTTCCATCCTGTCGATTTGAGCCACTAAGGACACCTACTCGATTGGTTGTTGGATGACAATTGGCGATATTGCACTTGCAAGTTTAGCCAACTCATCCGCTGTCTGGTTCTCCGCTCGGGGGATTTTCTGTATAAGGACTTCGCAGAAGTTGGCTTTAAGCTTTTCAAAGGCCTCCACGTAAAGCTTGAGCCTTGCGTTGTTTATCTCGAAAGCTCCTGAGAGTTGCTGAGTGGCAAGCTGAGAGTCTGAGTAGATCACCACTCGGCTCACTCCCACATGCCGAGCGGCCTGCAAGCCAGCTATGAGGGCTTCATACTCTGCTTCATTATTGGTTGCCCGGTATTCTAGTCGGACGGACAGATACATCCGTTCTTCTTGAGGAGAAAGCAATAGGATACCTATGCCACTCCCAAGCCGGGTGGATGACCCATCCATATATAGTCTCCATAAAGCTTCGGGTTCGGGATTCTACACTTCGGTGATGAAATCTGCCAAGGACTGTGCCTTAATCGTCGTTCGGGGCTGATACTAGATATCGAATTCACTGAGTTCGGTGGTCCACTTAATCTGCCACCCGGATGCCTCCGGGTTGAGGAGGACTCTCCCTAGAGGGTTGTTCGTCATGACGATTATTGTGTGCGCGAGGAAATAAGGTTAGAGCCTCCGAGTGGCGAGGACTAGCGCGAAGGCAAGCTTTTCTAGACCAGTGTAGCGGGACTCGACATCCTTTAGAATGTGACTCAGAAAGTACACCGGCTGCTCTTCGCCGTCCTGCTGCACTAACTCCGAGCCAACAGCATGCTCGGTCGAGGATAAGTAGATGCGAAGCGGCTTACCGACAGTTGGCTTAGCTAATACAGGTAAAGAGTTTATATAAACCTTTAATTCTTCAAACACCTGATCACATTCTCTGTCCCACTGGAATTTGGTAGCTCAGCGTAGAATCTTGAAAAAAGTAGGCTCCGATCGGCCGTTCTGGAGATGAACCGTGACAGAGCCGTTATCCGACCGGTGAGGTGTTGCACTTCCTTCAGGTTTCTGGGAGGTGGCATGTCCTGCAATACCTTTAATTTTCTAGGATTCACCTCTATGCCCCGCTCGGTGATGATGTAGCCTAGGAATCGTCCACTTTTTGCTCCAAACAGACACTTCTGAGGGTTCAGCTTGACTCCATATATCCTCAGTGTCCGGAAGGTCTCCTCTATATCTGCACAAAGATCGGCCACTCAGAGTGATTTAATGAGTATGTCATCAACATATACCTCCAGGTTGTGCCCGATCTGCTTCCGGAACACTTTGTTCATCAGCCGCTGGTATGTAGCCCCGATGTTTTTTAATCCGAACGGCATCACGTTGTAGCAGTAGGTGTCATCCGCCGTAATGAAGCTCACTTTCTCCTGATCGTCCCAGGCGAGCGACACTTGGTGGTATCCCTGATAGGCATCTAGCATGCATATTAGCTCGCATCCAGCGGTCGAGTCCACCATTTGGTCAATTCGGGGCAGAGGGTAGAAGTCTTTTGGGCATGCCTTATTCAGATCTCGAAAGTCG
Source organism: Zingiber officinale (assembly GCF_018446385.1). NCBI lineage: Eukaryota > Viridiplantae > Streptophyta > Magnoliopsida > Zingiberales > Zingiberaceae > Zingiber > Zingiber officinale. The sequence continues at coordinate 37,311,179 of NC_056005.1, read as the reverse complement.
ATGCAGACCCTCCACTTATTACTCGGCTTGGAGACCAGCACCACATTCACGAGCCAGCTCGGGAACTGCACCTCTTGTATATGGCCAGCCTCTAGAAGCTTCTCGACTTCCGCTCGGATGATGACGTTCTGCTCGCACTAAAGTCCCTCTTCCTTTGCTTCACCGGCCGAGCGCCCGGTCGGACATGGAGCTCATGTTGCGCGATACTTGGTGAGATGCCTGGTAGCTCGTGTGTCGACCATGCGAAGACGTCATGGTTCTGCTATAGGCACGCGATCAGCTCTTCCTTCTGGCCCGCTTCCAGATCGGACGCGATGAAGGTGGTGGCTTCCGGCTGGCAAGGCTGAATCTGTGCCTCCTCTTTTTCCTCATAAACTAAGGTCTGAGGCTTCTCGGTTATAGTGTTTACCTCAAGGCACGGTGTTTTCTGAGCGGATCTGGATTCAGCTCGGACCATCTCCACATAACATCGTTGGGCGGCCAGCTGATCTCCCTGAACTTCTCCTTTTTGATCCTCTACGGGGAACTTGACCTTCTGACAAAAAGTGGAGATGACCACCCGGAACTCATTGAGAGTCGGTCGTCCCAATATCACATTATATGCGGAGGGAGCATCGACCACGATGAAGTTGGTGGTCCGCGTCCTCCGAAGTGGCTCTTCTCCTAGTGAGATAGCCAACCTTGTTTGCCCGATCGGCATAACCTCGTTACCAGTGAACCCGTACATGGGGGTTGTTATCGGCAGCAACTCGGCTCGGTCAATTTGAAGCTGGTCAAATGCCTTTTTGAAGATGATGTTGACCGAACTTCCTGTATCAATGAATATGCGGTGGATAGTATAATTTGATATTACCGCACATATGATAAGGGCGTCGTCATGCGACACTTCAACACCTTCTAAGTCTCTGGCTCCGAAGTTGATCATGGGCCCCTATGCCCACTCTTGATTGCAACCGACCGCGTGAATCCTGAGTTGCCTGGCGTGCGACTTCCTTGCTTGGTTGGAATCTCCGCCGGTGGGCCCCCCTGCTATGATATTGATCTCCCCCCAAGCGGCGTTGCTTCTATTTTCTTCCTCCAGTGTGGATGGTCTAGCTCGCTCGTGAGAGGTCCGAGGCTGATCACCGTGATGTGGCCTCTCGGATGATCGCCTAACTTCTTGCTGCCCGGCGTCCTGGTGCCGATGCCACTGGTTGGGCGAGGGCGATCGGCGGCGATAGTTTCTTGGCATTGGCGAGGCAACTGGGGCGAACCTTCAACAGTCGCCGGTGTTGTGACTAGCCGACTAGTGTAGGGAACAAAACATGGGAGTCCATACGTTTCCCCTTGCCTTCGGATGTCACATGCTGAACGGCACGTGGTCTAGCTTCTTGATATGGCCTCATCCCCTCGGCTCGAAGTCCTCTAGGTGGTTGACTGACTGGCTGCCTCCGCTCGGTTGACGCTGGTGGTTCAGTAGGCGTCTCCTTCCTTCTGCCCGCCTGGGCCTCCTCCACATTAATGTACTCGCTTGCCTTTTTTAGCATATGGTCGTAATCGTGAGACGACTTTCGAATGAGCGAACGGAAGAAATCCCCATCAGTCAGTCCTTGGGTGAAGGCATGCATCATGGTCTCGGATGAAACTGTCGGGATATCCATGGCTGCCTAGTTGAATCGTTGAATGTAGGCTCGGAGAGTCTCTCTGGGCCCCTACTTCATGGAGAATAGGCTAATGCTCGTCTTCTGATAGCGTCTGTTGCTTGCGAAGTGATGGAGGAACGCCGTTCGAAAGTCCTTAAAACTCCGAATCGATCCGTCCGGCAACCTCCGGAACCATCGTTACGCCGAGCCGGATAGGGTAGTGAGGAAGACTCGGTACTTAACTCCGTCAATGTATTGATGGAGAGTAGCAGCGTTATCGAACTTACCGAGATGATCATCTGGGTCAGTCGCACCACTGTACTCTCCAATTGCCAAGGGGCATAGTGCCTCAGGAGCCTCATCGGATGATCCTTGGTTGTCCTGGGCGAGCTCGGAGGGAGTTTGTAATAGAGCCCGATGGAATGGAATCGGGGCGGGCGACACCTCTCCTAGCGTGCTGGTCTGCCCCTTATTCTACGCCCAGGTAGAAAACTACTCCGGTCGGTCTTCCAACGCCGCTCGGCCGCCGGATGCCGAGGTGGCTTGTTGCGCAAGCCGTTCGGCTTGCGTCTTCTGCTGCTCCTCCACTATATTTCCCGCTCGTGCTTGGATGAGTGCGTCGAGTTCTTCTGGAGAGAGTGTCACGGTGTGTGAACATCCAGCTTCCTCCATCTTCTTGGCTCGGATTCAGGTGAATTCCCACAGACGGTGCCAATTTGATCCTGTCTGGGAGTAGAGTCAATGGACATTGTGGACGCGGCGCTCTCTGCTGTCTTCAGATGACGCGGCTGCTGTCTTCGGATGAAGCGGTGTAACGACCCGCCTCCTACTGAACTAGGTTGCGAGGTCAGACCGTCACATTATGTAACGCCCCGCCCCTCCTGCTAAGGCGACGGGGGTTACTTTAACATACATAACTACTTACTACAGCGGAAGTCTTATTTATAGAAATTAAAAACTTTTCTTTTCTTTAAAATCACCATGACTAATCACCTGGACATATAAAACCACATAGCATACTTAACATGATTTTTAAGTCATAATACCCAAACACATAATTTAAATGTCATGGAGTCATAAAGCAGTAACATAAACTAGGCATGGTTCTTATCAAACTAAAAGTAGGTCTTTCTCCTTTAGCCAAGTCACTACCACACACATCCTTCTAGCCCCTCCTGCTGCTCCCCTAGTCCATCCATTCCTTGCCTTTATCTGTGGTACAAGAAAGTAAGCTGTGAGCACTCATGGCTCAGTAAGTTCCTTTCCTACTCACAAAAAAAAACGTATAGCACATCAAAATTACAAGACATAACACATGGAGGCAAATTCATCATATCATGCAGCATATCGTGGCATATCGTAATAATCGTAAAGTATCATGACATAACATAACATGATCATCAAATACACCCTGACATATCATATCATCATCATAAATATCATGGCACAATCATAAGGTATATGCAAGGTAAATTTCTAAACATGTATCATGAAAACATATGCAACATGTCTTTTGAAAAACTTATAATATACATACTTAAACATAATCTCAACATAAGGGGGGCCCCGGCTTGTACCACATACATAAATGCGCGCGTCCTATGTAGGTCCAAGGTAGCAAGTCTTGAACCCTACAAGGCATACATACTAGGCCCGTTTCTTAGTCCATTGACATAGGGGCACTTAGGAGCCCATCCCTAACGAGGCTCGTTTCTTAGTCCATCGACCCCGGGGCGCTTATGGAGCCCACCCTTGGTACAAGCCTTAAAAGTAAAGTAGCATGTCATACATATCATAATTCTTAACCTATCATTCATGTCATATTCATATCATGAAGAGTGCTCCTAGTCCTAACTGATAGGGAAGCAACTCTTAGGCATAACATAAAGCATGTGAAATTGGGTACACAGCACATCATGAATTTGGGCACACAGCACATCATGATCACATGCATAATTGGGCACACAGCACATCATGAACTTGGGCACATAGCATATCATAAACTTGGGCACATAGCATATCATCAATTGGGCACATAGCATATCATAAATTTGGGCACATAGCATATCATAAATTTGGGCACATAGCATATCATAAATTGGGCACATAGCATATCATAAATTTGGGCACATAGCATATCATAAATTTGGTCTCTAACCCTAATATCATGTAGTGGCCGAAACATGTAGTTGGAGCCTAGGTTAGCAAGCAACATAAAAGCATGTGAACCCTAAACCATTATCTTATCAAATATCATAAGGAACACCTTGAGCATGTTTAGTTTGGGTTCTAAGCTTCCTAGGTCTTTTACTTATATCATGGCCGAAACTCATCAAGCATCAAATTAGGTTATAAGCGACATACAAACATGTAAACCCCTAACTAATGTCATATCATATATCATAAGGAACAATTTAAGCATGTTTAGTTTGGGTTCTAAGTTCTCTAAGCTTTTAACCTTATCATGGCCCGAACCCTAGCAAGCATGATTCTAGGTTACAAGTAGCATGAAAGTGTTGAACCTTAAATCAATATCATAACACATATCATGAGGAACATCATAAGCACATTTAGTTTAAGTTCCAAACTTCCTAAGCCCTTAAATCTAAGGTGGCCGAAACTTGTTAAGCATGGAAACTAGGTTTCTAGTGGCATAAGTGCATGGAAACCATCAACAACCTTTATAGCATTTATTACAAGAAACATCATGAGCATATCTAAGTTGGGTTCTAAGTTCTCTATGCCCTTAAACTAATGGTGGCCGAAACATGTAAGACATAGACTAGTTTTCATGTGACATAAAAAAAACATGGAAACCCTACACAAATTGCATGACATTTATTACAAGGAACAACATGAGCAAACTTAGTTTAAGTTCTAAGCATCCTAGGTCTTAAAACCTTGTGTGGTCGAAAGTTATAGAGCATGTAACCAAATTTCTATGCAACCAACAAGCATAAGAACATCAAGTTAGTTTCATATCATTTCATCAAGAAGGTCATGAGCATCTTAGACTTGTTTTAAACTTTCCTAGGCCTCAAATCTTAACATGGCCGAATCTTCATAAGCATGGAATAGAGTTCAAATCAACATATAAACATGGGCATATCATATTAGCTTCATATCTTATCTTAGGGAAATCATGGCATGCTTAGTTTTAGGTTTAAAACTCTTTTAGGCCCTTAGATCTACCATGGCCGAATGTTCATGAGCATGAAAATGAAGTTCTAATCAACATACAAGTAGGAGAAAATGTTAACAACACCATAGGGTACATATCATAAGAACAAAGGGGAACATGTTTAGTTTGAGTCTTAAGCTTACCTAGTTCTTTTGTTCATGTTTGGCCGAGAGTCTAGGATCATGAATTTAAGTTCTAACTAAACATTCTAGCATAGAAACATTAGGTTAACCTCCTACCATAAGATACATGTCACAAGAAATATGATGATCATATCTAGTTAGGTCTTAAAATTCCTTAGATCCTTCTTTTTGTCTTGACCGAAATCTCTATGAAGCAACCCTAGGTTTTTTTTTTTAAGCAATCTATCTTCATGAAAACCACATGAGCTATTGTACCACAGGTGAGGGGAAGCTTACATAGTTTTTGCTTGTCGATCCTTAAGGAAGTGGTACCCTTGTGAGGAGGGAGGAGAAGTTTCTCTTCCTTATCTCCCTTTTTGTTTTTCTTCTTCTTGTATGAGGTAGACCTTGAGACTCCTTGCTAGTATTTGTTTTCCCTTAGAGAGAAAACCTAAACTTGGCTTTTGGAGATGAGGGAGGAGGGCTCTAGTTCTCGGTGGAGAAAGGAAGGAGGATGAGGAAGAAGAAAATTTTAGAATTTCTCTTTCTCTTTTCTCCTCTAATCCCTTTTATTCAACATGGGAAGGATTCTTGACCCCATTCATTCCCCTTTACTTCACTTTAATTCCCACGAAAATGAGAAGGGAGAGAGGAGAGGAAGGCAATTCACCTTTTGCTTGCTTCTTCTCTTAACCAAGAGGAAGAGGAGGTAAGTCACTTGGTTTTCTCTTGCTCTTTTCTTAGATTTCTTTTATTTTCTCCTCTCCTTTAAATAAATTTTTCATTCCTTCCTATCCATGTATTATTCATTATCCTAGTGGTTATCATACATCAATTTATCTTCATTATTTGTGGGAGGTTCAAGGTTCAATCCTTGACCTCACCTCTTTTTATTTCTATTATTTCTTTTTGATTCCTCTTACTTTCATGCTCTAAAGAAAATACTATCCATATACTTATCCTAAAATTTCGTGGGTGTTACACATTATGTTGTGCTAAACTATAAAGTTGCGGAAAAACTGTACTAATCAAAACTCTCTGCTATTCACTATACACTTCTGAAGTTGTACATATACTAAGGAAGAGAACCTAAACTTTCTATTTGTTCAAAAACTGAAATGAGACCCTTCCAGCTGAAATCAGACACTTCAATCGATCGGCTGATCGATTGGAGTTGTCTGATCGATCCACTGATCGATTCAGCGTGCTACTGCGCACGGAAGAATTTCTGGATCGATCGACTGATAAATCCAGTCTGGCCAATCGATCCAATGATCGATTCAGAAGCTCTCTGTTCGCGGGAGCAAATTTCCCGATCGATCGGCTGATTGACCCATGGCCGATCGATCAACTGATCGATTCATCAGCTTTCTGTTCGTGACAGATATCTTCCCAATCGATCGGCGGATCGATCCCATAGTGTTCTGTACGTGGGGACTTCCTCCAATCGATCGGCTGATCGATTGAGGACTGCTCAATTGATCAACTGATCGATTGGGTTTCTGATTTCTGCAGAAATCTCACCCGAACTCGTACAGGACCCTTCAGAGCTAAACTAAGAGTATAATATCACTACTAGGCATATCATTACACATGGTTAGCTATATGAGATCATGAAAACCAACAATCTAAACACAACTTAGTGCATACCTTCATAATTCAAGACACTAACATTCTAGATGCAGAAAAGTAACAACATAAAGAAAATGCTAAGTTTTAGGATGGGCTAATTCCCAAAAATCTTCATTCCAAGTTCCTCTCTCACACACATCTTGACGCATTGCCCTCCAGCCTCCGCTAATCCATCTTTCCTTTGCCTTTATCTGTAGTATAAGGAAAAATGAAACTATAAGCTTGGGAGTTTAGTAAGAACCATCTACCTCACAAAAACATGCATTCGATGAAATCATGCTTTCTTTTAAAAGATGCTATGCTAATATACATGATGAGAATCATACTAGAATACTAAAACATGGTATAAGAACATGTAAGTCATGCTAACCAATACTGAACAAAAAGCTATCCATTGTATCAACAAGCTAACTAAATCGATACATAAGCTAAACTAATTGTTATAACAATGAGAAAACTAAACTGAAGCTAAGCTGTATTCACATATCTAGTTGTGAAGTTTGAAAACTATTTTCATAAGTAGATAAAAATACTAATCATGCTGCTGATGGGCCCGGCAACTGTACTTGCTATGCGCGCATCCCTAAATAGACCCGGGGTTGCAAGACCCGAATTTAGTAGGGTTTACTAGGTTATCTAAACCTAGGGACGACTGTGGGAGTCCAACCCAAGGACATCTGAGAGTCCAGTACAGTGCCACTGATGAAAGTAAAATACTATTTATAAACTGATTTATCCTATCTTGCTTTTATTAAGTTATCTGAATCTAGAACTAGGTTATCTGAACCTAGAGGCGACTATGGGAGCCCACCCATTTGACCGTAGTTCCATATCAACTGAAGCAAGATTAGTATACTATTTAAAATGCATCTATGGCGTTTAACTGACTATTAAAATGCCTACTATAGCATATAACTGTATTAGACATTTTATCGAGCACCAGGTGTGCTCAAATTTTGCATATGGTTGTACTAAGGGTAGAAAAGCGAGCTAAGAACATAAAAGCCTACAAATAGCCACTTATACTACAGGTGAGGGGTTACTCACTTCCTGCGCTAGTTTTCTTACGAATCTGATCACTAGTTTTCCGGAGACGATGATCTCTTCAGCGATCCTCTCACGTCTATGCGTTCTTCTCGCGGAGAGGAGCGTCCTCGTATCCGAGATGTCGCCGGAAGGTGTTCCTACGACCCTAGGGAGGGAACCCTAGGTCTCCTTGGGCTTGGCGTGAAGAGAGGGTGCTGGAGAGAGAAGTTACGTGGTGAGGGTTTAAGGGTGAGGAGAAGTTGTCGTTAAAAATAAAATCTCCCACTTAAATTCCCTATTTATATTAAGTGATAATTACACCCCAACTAAACCTTAAATATAATTGTTTTCCTTTCCTTTCAGCACACCCCTGCTGGGCCACCTGATTACTAAAGTCATCTATAAGGCGTAGAGTTTGCTAGGTCTCTGGTTCGATTCCCGCTTAAACTGTTTTATGTTTTCATTTATTTTTGCTACTTCGGCTATTCTAAAAATTCCCTAAAAATATTCTAAAATTCCAGAAAAATAATAGAATATTTCTAAAATTAATTTGAGAATTTTCGGGTGTTACAATCCCCCATACCTTATAAAAAGTTCATCCTCGAACTTAGAATAACTCTGGGTACTTCTGTCTCATACTAGCTTCTGTCTCCCAAGTTGCCTCTTCTATTGTGTGATTTTGCCAAATGACTTTTACTAATGGTACTTCCTTATTCTGTAATTTCTTAACTGCTTGGTCTATTATCTGAATAGGCCGGCTGTCATAGCTGAGGTCTTCGTAGACTTGTACCGACTGGGGCTCAATCACCTGGGTGGCATCTGGGATATGCTTCTTCAGCATAGAGACATGGAATACATTATGAATAGATGACATCTCCTGGGGTAGCTCTAGCTTATATGCTACCTTGCCAACTCTTCTAGTGATAAGGTATGGTCCCACATATCTGGGACTTAATTTGCCCTTCTTCTCAAAACGCATTACTCCCTTCATGGGAGCTACTCTGAGGAACACTACATCCCCAACTGAAAACTCTAAGGGTCGGCGCCATGTATCAGCATAGCTATTCTGGCGACTCTGAGTTGTCTCTATCCTCTGGCGGATCTGCTGTATAGTTGCTGTGGTATCTGCCACTAGATCTGTTTGAAGTTCTAGCTCTTTCTGTTCACCACTCTCATACCAGCAGATTGGAGATCTACACCTCCGCCCGTAGAGAGCCTCATAGGATGCCATGTCGATAGTGGCCTGATAGCTATTGTTGTATGAAAATTCTGCTAAACTAAGATATTTGCACCAACTCCCCTTGAAGTATAGGGCGCACGCTCGGAGCATATCCTCGAGTACCTGATTTACTCGCTCCGTTTGACCATCTGTCTGTGGATGGAAGGCTGTGCTAAATTTTAACTTGGTGCTCAATGCTGACTGCACACACTCCTAGAAGTGTGACGTGAATCTACTATCTCTGTCTGAAATAATGGTCCATGGAACTTCATGCAGTCTAATAATCTCCTTGAGATATAACTAAGCCAGCTGCTCCATAGAGTAGGATATCCTGATAGCTAAGAAGTGGGCAGACTTAGTCAATCTGTCGACTATCACCCAAATGGCATCAAAACCATTCGTGGTTCTGGGTAGTCCCACTATGAAATCCATGGAAATATCTTCCCACTTTCATTCTGGGATCTGAATAGGCTGCAGAACTCCTCCTGGTCTCTGGTGTTCTGCTTTGACCCTCTGGCAAGTCAGACAGGTACTGACATATCTAGCGATGTCTCTTTTCATCCCAGGCCACCAAAAATATTTCTTTAGGTCTTGGTACATTTTGGTGGAGCCAGGATGCATCGCATAAGGAGTCCTATAAGCCTCATCTAGGATCTTCCTTTGTAGTTCCTCCTAATCTGGAACACATAATCTATCACCAAAATACACTACCCCTCTATCGGACACTCTGAACTCTCCACTTTCTGATTCTGCTAACCCTTGCTTATTTTTCTGAATTTCAGGGTCCTGATCCTGAGCTGTCTGGATGTCACCAAGAAGGGTAGATACCAATGTCATAGTAGAGAGTTGCCCAACTATAAGTACGAGATCGAAATCTGCAATCTCCTTTTGTAGGGGCGGTGACATGGCTGATAGGGATAATAAGGTAGCACTGGACTTCCTGCTAAGTGCGTCTGCCACCTTATTGGCCTTTCTCGGATGGTAGAGGATGTCTATGTCGTAGTCTTTGACCAGCTTGAGCCATCCGCGCTGTCGCATATTCAGATCCTTCTGAGTAAAAAAGTACTTCAGACTCTGATGATCTATATACACTCTGCATTGAGCTCCATACAAATAGTGTCTCCAAATTTTGAGGGAGAACACAACTGCTGCAAGCTCAAGGTCATGAGTAGGGTAGTTCCTCTCATAGTCCTTGAGTTGTCTGGAGGCATAGGCGATTACCTTACCTTCTTGCATCAGTACTGCTCCTAATCCCAATTTAGAGGCGTCACTATAAATATCGAAGCTGTGTGTGTTTTCTGGCAGAGTCAGAATGGGTGCACTGGTCAATCTTCTTTTGAGCTCCATGAAACTGTTCTCACAGTCCTCTGTCCACTGAAATTTTCTATTTTTCCTGGTGAGAGATGTCAGTGGGGAGGCTATCCTGGAGAAATCCTCTACAAATTTTCTGTAATAGCCTGCTAGTCCCAAAAAGCTTCTGATTTCACTGGCGTTCTTAGGTCTTTTTCAGTTACTCACAGCTTCTATCTTACTGGGGTCTACCATTATACCACCCTTGGAGATGATGTGACCCAGAAAGGATACTTGATCGAGCCAGAATTCACATTTCGTGAACTTGGCGTATAGCTGGTTTTGCTGAAGGGTCTGCAGTACTATCTTCAGGTGTTCTGCGTGTTCTTCCTGAGTTTTGGAATAAATAAGAATGTCGTCGATGAACACGATGACAAACTTATCTAAGTATTCTCTGAACACTCTGTTCATGAGATCCATGAAGGTAGCTGGAGCATTTGTCACACCAAAGGGCATGACTACGAACTCATAATGTCCGTATCTGGTCCTGAAGGCTGTCTTGGGTATATCACCTTCTTTAACTCTAACCTGGTGATATCCTGATCTGAGGTCTATTTTAGAGAACACTACTGCTCCCTTTAGCTGATCGAACATGTCATCTATCCTGGGAAGAGGATACCTGTTCTTAATTGTGACTTGGTTTAGTGCTCGGTAGTCTATACACAGACGCATGTTCCCATCCTTCTTCTTCACGAACAATACAGGTGCTCCCCATGGTGAGTGACTAGAGCATATGAAACCCTTGTCAAGCAGCTCCTGTAGTTGCTCCTGAAGTTCCTTCAGTTCTGCTGGAGCCATGCGGTAGAGTGCTTTGGAGATGGGAATTGTACCGGGGACGAGTTCTATCTCAAATTCAATCTCCCTGTCTGGTGCTAGGCCTGGTAACTCCTCAGGGAAAACTGCTGGGTAGTCACATACAACTCGGACCTCTTCTAGCTTTTGGTCCTTGTCCTGACTAGTATTGACTACATGCACTAAGAACCCCATACATCCTGAATCCAATAGTTTCTGTGCTTTCAGAGCTGAGAGAAACTTCTTAGCCTTTCTCTTTGGTTCTCCGGTGTACCCAAATTGTACTCCTGCTTCAGGTTGGAATACAACTCTCTGTTTACGGCACTCTATAGAGGCACCGTACTTGATCAGAAAGTCCATTCCCAAGATGATGTCGTAGTCAGTCATATCTAGCACTATCAGATCACCAAAAAGCTCTCTGTCTGCTATAATGACTGGCACTGCTCGGAGCTAGTGCGTGGATGCCATAATTTCTCCTGATGGTAGTGTTGTCAGAAATTGGCCACTGAGTACATCTGGAGGTATTGCTAACTTTTCTGTAAATGCCCTGGATATATAAGAATGGGTTGCCCTAGTATCGAATAAGACAGTTACACTTTGCTGTAAAATACTAATCTAACCTGTAACAACTGTCGAGGCATTCGCCACGTCCTCTCTGGTGAGTGAGTAGATCCTCGCGTTCGTCGTGGCTGAGGGGGCTTCTAGTCTGCCCTGACTGATGTGTGGACCATCTATAGCAGCCTGTATATGATGTAACTGTGCTGGGTTACCTCCATACTGGATCGGCTGTGGTGGAGGGAGACTGGTCTTGTTCGGGCATTGCTTAGCCATATGCCCTTCCTGGCCACATTCGAAGCATCCTCGTGTGCCCTTGCGACAAACTCCAGGGTGGAATTTCCCACAAGTAGCGCACTTGGGATAACTAGGCTGTTTGCTAGCCGATCCTCCTTTAGGGTAACTCCCTGGCTTACGTTTGTTATTGGAGTTCCCTTTCCAGTTAGAGCTGTGGCCCTGGTGTTTCTGAGTACTTGAGCCTCCTTGGCCTTTAGACTCTGAGAAGGCTTGCTTCTACTGTTTGATTCTATTCTGGTAATGCTCGGTGGTCAGAGCACTGCTTACTAGTTCTTCTGTGGTTTGTGGCCTATGGACGCCGCTGGCCACATTCATTGATATTTCCGGCTTTAACATCTTGAGCATCAACCGGACTCGTTCTCTTTCAGTGCTGACTAATTCAGGGCATAGACGAGCCAATCTGTTGAATTTCTTCACAGCCTCCTCAACTGAAAGATTGCCCTGACGAAATTCAGTGAACTTGTCGTAATGGCAGTTTGTGACCCACATGTGAAAGAACTCCTCAAAGAATTCTCTCTCAAAGTCGGCCCATGCCATCTGGTTCACTGGGCGCTTCACTTTAATTCGCTCCCACCATATACGTGCGTCCCCTGTCAGGTAGAAAGAGGCACACTTCACTTTCTCATGTTCTGGCCAGTCCAGAAGCTCCATCGTACTCTCCAGTGTTTTGAACCAAGCTTGGGCATCCCATGGTCCACTGGTGCCTGAGAAATTCTCTGGCTTGATCTTCTGCCACTGGATCAGATAGGCTTCTCTCCTTGCCCCTGCTGCTGGGGCTACTGGTGCTGCAGGTTGGACTGGTGGAACCTCTATCACTACTGGGGTTGCTAAATTCGGTTCTGGAGTGACAGTGGGAGTGTTCTGCTGATTAGCCCTTAGGGTGGCTATCTCCTGTTGTTGTTCAGCTAGTTATTTCTGTAACTGAGCCACTACTGCTGCAAGGTCTGGAGGAGGCACTGAGCTGCCTGCCTCATGCTGGGGCTCAGTAGCTGGTGTCTTTCTAGATGGGCGTCCTCGTACCATTTTCTAGAGAAATAGAGGACATACATAACTAATACAATCATAGGTACATAACTACTGTTATCATGTTAGATGTTATCATATAAAAACAAGCTCTAGTCATCTATATACATGAAAGCAAACAAAGCATAAATAAAGTGAGAGGTATTCTTACTTGGAAGCTGTAGGTTCAATGCTGATGTGTGTGTGAGGAAGTATGGAACTTGCTCTGATACCACTCTGTAACGACCCGCCTCCTACTGAACTAGGCTGCAAGGTCAGACCGTCACATTATGCTATGCTAAACTATAAAGTTGCGGAAAAACTGTACTAATCAAAACTCTCTGCTATTCACTATACACTTCTGAAGTTGTACATATACTAAGGAAGAGAACCTAAACTTTCTATTTGTTCAAAAACTGAAATGAGACCCTTCCAGCTGAAATCAGACACTTCAATCGATCGGCTGATCGATTGGAGTTGTCTGATCGATCCACTAATCGATTCAGCGTGCTACTGCGCACGGAAGAATTTCTGGATCGATCGACTGATCGATCCAGTCTGGCCAATCTATCTAATGATCGATTCAGAAGCTCTCTGTTCACGGGAGAAAATTTCCCGATCGATCAGCTGATCGACCCATGGCTGATCGATCAGCTGATCGATTCATCAGCTTTCTGTTCGCGACAGATTGCTTCCCAATCGATCGGCTGATCGATCCCATAGTGTTCTGTATGCGGGGACTTTCTCCAATCGATCGGCTGATCGATTGAGGACTACTCAATCAATCAACTGATCGATTGAGTTTCTGATTTCTACAGAAATCTCACCCAAACTTGTACAGGACCCTTCTGAACTAAACTAAGAGCATAATATCACTACTAGGCATATCATTACACATGGCTAGCTATCTGAGATCATGAAAACCAACAATCTAAACATAACTTAGTGCATACCTTCCTAATTCAAGACACTAACATTCTAGATGCAGAAAAGTAACAACATAAAGAAAATGCTAAGTTTTAGGATGGGCTAGTTCCCAAAAATCTTCATTCCAAGTTCCTCTCTCACACACATCTTGACGCATTGCCCTCCAGCCTCCGCTAATCCATCTTTCCTTTGCCTTTATCTGTAGTATAAGGAAAAATGAAACTATAAGCTTGGGAGTTTAGTAAGAACCATCTACCTCACAAAAACATGCATTCGATGAAATCATGCTTTCTTTTAAAAGATGCTATGCTAATATACATGATGAGAATCATACTAGAATACTAAAACATGGTATAAGAACATGTAAGTCATGCTAACCAATACTGAACAAAAAGCTATCCATTGTATCAACAAGCTAACTAAATCGATACATAAGCTAAACTAATTGTTATAACAATGAGGAAACTAAACTGAAGCTAAGTTGTATTCACATATCTAGTTGAGAAGTTTGAAAAATATTTTCATAAGTAGATAAAAATACTAATCATGCTGCTGATGGGCCTGGCAACTGTACTTGGTATGCGCGCATCCCTAACTAGACCAGGAGTTGCAAGACCCGAATTTAGTAGGGTTTACTAGGCTATCTAAACCTAGGGACGACTGTGGAAGCATAACCCAAGGACATCTAAGAGTCCAGTACAGTGCCACTGATGAAAGTAAAATACTATTTATAAACTGATTTATCCTATCTTGCTTTTACTAAGTTATCTGAACCTAGAACTAGGTTATCTGAACCTAGAGGCGACTATGGGAGCCCACCCATTGGACCGTAGTCCCATATCAACTGAAGCAAGATTAGTATACTATTTAAAATGCATCTATGGCGTTTAACTGACTATTAAAACGCCTACTATAGCATATAACTGTGCTAGACATTTTATCGAGCACCTGGTGTGCTCAAATTCTGCATATGGCTGTACTAAGGGTAGAAAAGCAAACTAAGAACATAAAAGACTACAAATAGCCACTTATACTGTAGGTGAGGGGTTACTCACTTCCTGCGCTAGTTTTCTTACGAATCTGATCGCTAGTTTTCCGGAGACGATGATCTCTTCAGCGATCCTCTCATGTCTATGCGTTCTTCCCGCGGAGAGGAGCGTCCTCGTATCCGAAATGTCACTGGAAGGTGTTCCTACGACCCTAGGGAGGGAACCCTAGGTCTCCTTGGGCTTGGCGTGAAGAGAGGGTGCGGGAGAGAGAGGTTCGGCGGTGAGGGTTTGAGGGTGAGGAGAAGTTGTCGTTAAAAATAAAATCTCCCACTTAAATTCCCTATTTATATTAAGTGATAATTACACCCCAACTAAACCTTAAATATAATTGCTCTCCTTTCCTTTTAGCACACCCTTGTTGGGCCACCTGGTTACTAAAGTCATCTATAAGGCGTAGAGTTCGCTAGGTCTCGGGTTCGATTTCCGCTTAAGCTGTTTTATGTTTTCATTTATTTTTGCTACTTCGGCTATTCAAAAAATTCCCGAAAAATATTATTAAATTTCAGAAAAATAATAAAATATTTCTAAAATTAATTTGAGAATTTTCGGGCGTTACACGCGGACCTCCGGTGAACCTGCAACAAAGACGAGCCGGGAAGGGGTTCCCGGCGACGACCCTCCGAAGCTCAAATCAGGCGACGGCAAGGAGAAGCAGAGTAACAGGATGAGACTGTAGCTACAGTAAAGATGAATGCGTACCTCCGTTGAAATCTGGGGGTCCTTATATAGGATCCCTGGGAGGCGTGCGCATGCTTCCCGAGATGTGCACGCTTCTTAATGTTAGGATGTATACTAAAAGCCTAGCTTTTGGTATAAACATTTATCTAGAAATAAGAATCACATTGGTCAAATGTCTACATTTATTATAAATATAGTTGTTCAATTAATTTATATTGTAGATAACATGGTGTATGATGTCACACACAGAGGATCATGTTATCAGTACCTTATAAATTATAAACAGTAGCTCACGACCAAGATGGAAAGGAACAAACCATTGGAAGGTCGTAGTGTAATTAGGTATTCATTTATCTTAACTATATAATTACACTAGTACACTTAGAGTGTATTGAGTAGGACCATTAGAGGTCGTTTCTTTTATACTGACTTTATAAAGTAACAAAGACCTCAGTTATTATGGAAGTGTGTGCTCTTAATCCTAATATAATAACAAGCACATATATTTGATATTTATTTCTTTAATTTATCAATGGGTGAGATTTAGTTCGATAAATCAATAAGCCCGATAAGTTGGGAAATGATATCACTTATAGTCTGTGTTGTTGATTATAGAAGAAAACTGTGTCCTAGTAATCTAGGTTGGAATATCCCCAAGAAGAGCTCATAAGGATTGTCATGTTAAACCCTGCAGGTGGACTTAGTCCGACATGACAATAAGGTTGAGTGGTACTACTCTTGGACTAAGATATTAATTAAATGAGTTGTCAGTAACTCACTTAATTAGTGGACATTCGACATCTTAAACACAGGGAGACTAATACACTCATAATAAGAAGGAGCCCAAAAATGTAATTTGGGATTGGTGCGGTAGTTCAATAATAGTTCTCTAGTGGAGTGAATTATTATTGATAAAATTAAGTTGTGTGTTCGGGGCGAACACGGGATGCTTAATTTTATCGGGAGACCAAAACCAATTCCTCCTCTCGGTCCCTATCGTAGTCTCTTAATTATAGAGTACTATACCCACCTATACCCACCTTCTTACCCATCCTATAGGGGTCAGCCAAGCTAGCTTGGAGACCAAGCTAGGGTCGACCATGGGTAGGTTCATGGGTGAATTCATGTGGCCGGCCCTAGCTTGAACTCAAGCTTAGGTGGCCGGCCCTATTAAAATAAAAAGGAATTTAAATTTTTAAAATTTTTCTTATGTGGATAACATGATTTAAAAGAGAGTTTAAAAATTTAAATCTTTCCTTTTATAAGATTCTACAAAAGATTAAGAGAAGAGTTAAATCTCTTTCCTTATTTGTAGATTAAAAGGTTGATTTTAATTTTGGTAAAAACTTTCCTATTAATCATGTTCATGATTTAAAAGAAAGTTTAAAAAATTAAAAAATTCTCTTTTATTAGTTTCTACAAAAGATTAAGAAAAGATTTAATATCTTTCCTTATTTATAGATTGAAAGGAGATTTTAATTTTTAGAGATAACTTTCCTTTTTAGAAATTATCCACATGTTTAAAAGAAAGATTTTAATTTATAAAATTTTCTTTTTATTAACCAATCATGAAGGGATAAAAATTATTGGAGAAATTTTTTATAAATTTCTGAAAACAAATTAGGAAGTTTTAATTCTTGTTTTAATTAAAACTTTCCTTGTTTTGGGGAGAAAGTGGCCAGCCAAATAAGTTGGAAAAAGAAAATTGATTTTTAATTAATTAATTTTTCTTTTTTATGGCAAAGGAATTAAGGAAGTTTTTTATTTAAATTTCCTTATTTGCCAAGGCCAAGGATTATAAAAGAGGGGGTAGAGGTGCCTTCAAAAATAGACAACAACCTCTATTCTTTTTCTCCTTCTTTTCCTTGGTGGTGTGGCCGGCCCCTTTCCTTCTTCTCTTCTTCTTCTCTTTGTGGCCGAACCTCTTCATGCTCTTGGAGTTTTAATTGGTGGCCGGATTCTAGCTTGGAGAAGAAGGAGAGAAAGATTGCATCCCTTGGAGCTTGGTTGGTGGAAAAAGTTCTTCATCCTTTGGAAGTTTTGTGCTTGGCCGAAACTTGAAGGAAGGAGAAGAAGATGCTAGGTGGTTCTTGTCTCGGAAGATCGTTGCCCACACAACATCCGATATTAGAAGAGGAATACGGTAGAAGATCAAGAGGTCATTGAAAGTTCACAAAGAAAGGTATAACTAGTAATTATTTTCCGCATCATACTACTTTTATTTCTTTGTAAAAATACCAAATACAAGAGGCATGTGATTCTAGATTTCGAATTAGTTTTCGATGTTGTGTTCTTTTATTTTCTTTTCGAACTTGTGCTTCGATTATTCTTTTTGGTTAACCTAGAGTTATTTATGGAAATTAAATATTAACTTTCCTTAAGAGGCTTTGTCTAGGCGGTGGTGGTTGCTCCCATATCCAAGAAGGCCATGTGCCTCGCCATGCAGTCCTAGAAGCCAAATTTGGAAATTAATATTTAATCAACTTTGTGACCTAGGTGATTTGGATTGAACGTGTTAAGTTCCGCAGGAGATCCAAATCTAAACCTAAAAGAATATATAAGTTAAACTTGGGATCAAACGTGTTAAGTTCCGCAGGCGATCCAAGTTTAATTTAAAAGAACACATGGTAGCTAGGAAAGGTTCAGATCTTGTAGAAAATTTTTGTACAGAGGAACCATTAGGTTTTCCGAGTAGCAACCAACAATTGGTATCAGAGCTAGGGTTTTGCCTCTGTGTATTTGGTATTAGTTGAATTATGCACATGTCATACATAATTTAGGCAGAATAATAGTAGGAGGTGCTAATTTTGTGGATGCAGGATCCAACTATTATGGCTTATAGATATTGTGTGTGATTGGACCATTGGACATGTCAAGGGCATTTTATTATGTGTGTATGATTGTATTATAAAATACAGCAGGAGCTGTATTTAGTTTTATTAGGATTTTATTTTTTGATCTAGTTACATGTACATTCCTTTTATGGAATATAGGATCGATGGATGTAAATTTTATTTTATGTTCGATCTAGTTTACATGTACATTCCTTCGAGGAATATAGGATCGAAAAATGTAAAATTCTATTTATGTCGCGGATCGAATCTTGTAAGGTGTGGAACCTTTTGAGGACCAGAGGCGCAGCGGAACATGGAACAAGATGGATGCGACAACTAGACCCGGTGGCGGTGGCCAAAGATGGCAGCAGCTAGGGTTGGCGACACACGGAGGACAGCAATAGATAAAAGCCATAATAGTTGAAAATTAGTTTTTCTATTTAGTGCTTTTTATGCTCTGTTGTGTGTGCTTGTTAGTATGCATGCTAAGTAGGCTAGCATAGTCAAAATTCCTCACTTTAAATAACGAAGTGGGAGAGGGATTTATTTTTAAAATAAATTCCACAGTCTCCATTACTAGTTTATAAGTGATGCAACAAGCTTGCGCGTTGGCTCTGAGTGCCTTCCTCCATATCGGATGAGCTTGTTTACGGATCACTAGCTTAAACTTTCATTTTGGATGACTATAGGAAGTTAATTAAGAGCGTGTGATCTTCCCCATCGGAAGGGGCACAATCTTATTAATGGACTTAGTGTCAAGGAATGATATACACTTAGGCATGTCTAATAGTATCCTCCCCATCGGAGTCACTGCTATTATTTGTGTGACCGAAGAAAACCAACTATTAATTTGTCAAATAAATAGGTTGACAAGATAATAAAATTAAAAACTCCTCTTACAAATGTTTGATTTTGTATACGTCCACACTATCATGGCATACAAAATCACGGTGTTTGAGGTAATTTTATTTTGTCATAAAGATTTATTGACAAGATAATTAATGGGTAAACCCCTCCTCTTATAAATGTTTAAATTTTGTATATGTCCACACTATCATGGCATGCAAAATTCATGGTGTTTGAGGTGTTGGTGAATTTAAATAATATTGTTTGAGGAATCAATGTTATTTTAAATTCAAAAAGTTTTGACCAAATATTTGATCAAAGACAGATCAACTATTAATTTTATTCGTCATAAAGTAAAGTTGACGAGATAATAAAATTAATGGATAAAATCTCCTCTTTGATTTTGTATACGTCCACACTATCGTGGCATACAAAATTCATGGGGATTTTAAAGAATTGATCTTGACCAAATATTTTTATGATTTTTAAGATTTAAAATGTTTGTCAATTCCCTAGTTGTTATACTATAGAAAAGACTTAGTAGTCCCAATTGTAATGATTGTAAATAGGACTTGGACATTAAGGTAGACTGTCTTCTTAGAACTAAGAACAATATAGGTGTATTTAATTCATTAGTTGAAACATGTTTAGTGGTGTTATCTACCAGAAACATGTTTGGCATCTAAGGCTAGGTTATATTAACTTGAGTAGGATTCATTGGTTGCTGATGAACTTTTGGGTTCATTGGTAGTGGAAATCTTTCCAACCTGCGAGTCTTACTTGGAAGGAAAAATAACCGAGAAGCTTTTAAGTATAAGGGGTATGGAGCCAAAGATACATTGGAATAGGTTCATTTTGATTTGTGCGATCCTATGACTATCCAGACAAGAGGTAGTATTGAATATTTCGTCTATTTTATAGACAACTATTCAAGATACAAATACATTTACTTAATGTGCCGCAAGACTAAGTGCTTTGATTGGTTCAAAGAGTATAAGGCTGATGCGGAGAAACGTTAAAAGTATGAAGTCACTATGGTAAGATCGTAGTGGCAAGTACCTCTTGGGACAATTTAGGAGTCACTTATCAAAAGTAGGGATTCAATCCCAACTAACTGCACCTGGTACACCCCAACAGAATGGTGTAGTAGAAAGAAGGTATAGGACTCTTATGGAAATAATTAGATTGATGATGAGTTATTCATTAAATTACCAAGTTCGTTTTAAGGATAAGAAAGTGAACATAGTACCTTCCAAAGTCAGAACTCTCTACTCATATATAATTGTTGAATAGGCGTAAGCCTATTTTGAAGCATATTCGGATTCGGGTAGTCCAGCACATATGCTGAAGAGAGACAATGATAAGTTGGATAGGAATTCACTTGTTTATGGGTTATCCTAGAGAAACGAAAGTAGGTTTATAGTCTTAAAAATCAGAAGGTCATTGTTAGCATCAATGACTGATTTTTAGAAGAGGGCTATATAATGAACCATAAGCTCATAAGTAAATTTGTTCTTAATAAAAGACATGTCTAATCTAGTACCAACTCTACAAGATGAAATATCACAAGAAACTGCAACACGTATCACAATTGATACACAATTATAGACAGTGCATCATCGTAGTGGGAGGGTTGTCAAACAACCTAAAAGATTCATGTTTTGGAAAAATCTTTAGACTTGATCCCAAATGAACATGAGCCTGATCCCGGACATATGATGAAGCACTCCAAGATAAAGATGCAGCATCTTGGCAAAGAGCGATGAATACAGAATTAGAATATATGTATTCTAATCAAATCTGGAAGTTTGTAGAGCCACCAGATGGTGTAAAAGCCATTGGGTGAAAATAGGTCTACAATAGGAAAAGATGGATAGACAGGAAGGTGGAAACTTTCAAAGCAAGGCTTGATGAAAAAGGAAACTTTTTCACTGGTAGCCATGCTTAAGTCTATCCGGATTCTTTTATCTATTTGGAAAGTGGATGTCAAGACAGCATTCCTTAATGGAAGTCTTGAAGAAAGCATCCATATAAAGCAACTAGAAGGGTTCATTGCAAAGGGCAAAGAGCATCTTGTGTGCAAGCTCAATCAGTCTATGGACTGAGGCAAAGCTTCAAGGTCTTGGAACATCCGGTTTATCGAAGTAATCCAGACCTATGGATTTATTTAGTAACCGGATAAGTCTTGTGTATACAAAAAGTGTGATGGAAACCTGGTGGTATTTCTTGTACTATACGTAGATAATATTTTTGGTAGTTGGAAACAATATCGAAGTGTTGTCAGAAGTAAGGGTATGGTTGTCCAAACAATTTGATATGAAGGACATGGGAGAATGTATATATTCTTGGGATCAAAGTAATAAGGGATCAAAATAAAAGAATATTTTACTTATCCCAAGCTTCATATATCGAAAAAATCCTTGCTCGTTTTAAGCATGCAGAACTCCAAGAAAGGTTTCCTACCTTTTGGGCTTGGAGTAGCTTTATCTAAAGAGATGTCTCCGAAGACATCAAAGGAGATAGAGGAAATGAAGGCAGTTCTTTATGCTTCGGCTGTCGGAAGCCTAATGTATGATATGTACAAGATCAAAAATCTGTTTTGCCAAGGGCATAGTTAGCAGATATCAAAGTAACCCTGGACAAGGACATTGGACTGCAGTAAAGCATATATTGAAGTACCTTAGAGGCAGTAGAGATTATATGCTAGCTTACAAGGCAGTTAATTTGATCCCTATGGGTTGCACGGATTTTGACTTCCAATCGGATAGGGACAATAGTAAGTCAACCTCGGGGTTTTGTGTTTACTTTAGGAGGTAAAGTCATAACTATGGAAGAGTGATAAGCATAGGTATTTTTTTGGACTCCACCATAGAAGCTGAGTATATGGCAAGCCTCTTAGATAGCCATAAAAGCTGAATGACTCAATAACCTCAAGATAGACTTAGATATGATTTCTGGTTTGTCCAAAGATTATTACAATTTATTGTAATAATAGTAGTGCAGTAGCAAACTTGAAGAAACCATGAGTCTATAAGGCAAGTAAACACAATAGAGCGCAAGTACCACCCAATACGAGAAATCGTATAAACGAGGAGAAGTTGTTGCTGCCTAGATTGCATCAGATGATGACCTATAGATCTTTTCACTAAGGCCCTTAAGACAAGAGCTTTTGATAGGCATGTTGAAGGGTTGGGATTCAGATGTATAGCAGCAGATATGACAGCTTAGTCTTTTAGTATAAGTGGGAGATTGTTAGGATGTATACTAAAAGCCTAGCTTTTGGTATAAACATTTATCTAGCAATAAGAATCACATTGGTCAGATGTCTATATTTATGATAAATGTAGTTGTTCAATTAATTTATATTGTAGATAACATGGTGTGTGGTGTCACACACAGAGGATCATGTTATCAGTACCTTATAAATTATAAACAGTAGCTCACGACCAAGATGGAAAGGAAGAAACCATTGGAAGGTCGTAGTGTAATTAGGTATTAGTTTATCTTAACTATATAATTACACTAGTACACTTAGAGTGTATTGAGTAGGACCATTAGAGGTCGTTTCTTTTATACTGACTTTATAAAGGAACAAAGACCTCAGTTATTATGGAAGTGTGTGCTCTTAATCCTAATATAATAACAAGCACATATATTTGATATTTATTTCTTTAATTTATCAATGGGTGAGATTTAGTTCGATAAATCAATAAGCCCGATAAGTTGGGAAATGATATCACTTATAGTGTGTGTTGTTGATTATAGAAGGAAATTGTGTCCTAGTAATCTAGGTTGAGAATGTCCCCAAGAGGAGCTCATAAGGATTGTCATGTTAAACCCTGCAGGTGGACTTAGTCCGACATGACGATAAGGTTGATTGGTACTACTCTTGGACTAACATATTAATTAAATGAGTTGTCAGTAACTCACTTAATTAGTGAACATTCAACATCTTAAACACAGGGAGACTAATACACTCATAATAAGGAGCCCAAAAATATAATTTGGGATTGGTGCGGTAGTTCAATAATAGTTCTCTAGTGGAATGAATTATTATTGATAAAATTAAGTTGTGTGTTTGGGGCGAACACGGGATGCTTAATTTTATCGAGAGACCAGAACCAATTCCTTCTCTCGGTCCCTATCGTAGCCTCTTAATTATAGAGTACTATACCCACCTATACCCACCTTCTTACCCATCCTATAGGGGTCGGCCAAGCTAGCTTGGAGACCAAGCTAGGGTCGGCCATGGGTAGGTTCATGGGTGAATTCATGTGGCCGGCCCTAGCTTGAACTCAAGCTTAGGTGGCCGGCCCTATTAAAATAAAAAGGAATTTTAATTTTTAAAATTTTTCTTATGTGGATAACATGATTTAAAAGAGAGTTTAAAAATTTAAATCTTTCCTTTTATAAGATTCTACAAAAGATTAAGAGAAGAGTTAAATCTCTTTCCTTATTTGTAGATTAAAAGGTTGATTTTAATTTTGGTAAAAACTTTCCTATTAATCATGTTCATGATTTAAAAGAAAGTTTAAAAAATTAAAAATTCTCTTTTATTAGTTTCTACAAAAGATTAAGAAAAGATTTAATATCTTATTTGTAGATTGAAAGGAGATTTTAATTTTTAGAGATAACTTTCCTTTTTAGAAATTATCCACATGTTTAAAAGAAAGATTTTAATTTATAAAATTTTCTTTTTATTAACCAATCATGAAGGGATAAAAATTATTGGAGAAATTTTTTATAAATTTCTGAAAACAAATTAGGAAGTTTTAATTCTTGTTTTAATTAAAACTTTCCTTGTTTTGGGGAGAAAGTGGCCTGCCAAATAAGTTTGAAAAAGAAAATTGATTTTTAATTAATTAATTTTTCTTTTTCATGGCAAAGGAATTAAGGAAGTTTTTTATTTAAATTTCCTTATTTGCCAAGGCCAAGGATTATAAAAGAGGGGGTAGAGGTGCCTTCAAAAATAGACAACAACCTCTATTCTTTTTCTCTCTCTTTTCCTTGGTTGTGTGGCCGGCCCCTTTCCTTCTTCTCTTCTTCTTCTCTTTGTGGTCGAACCTCTTCATGCTCTTGGAGTTTTAATTGGTGGCCGGATTCTAGCTTGGAGAAGAAGGAGAGAAAGCTTGCATCCCTTGGAGCTTGGTTGGTGGAAAAAGTTCTTCATCCTTTGGAAGCTTTGTGCTTGGCCGAAACTTGAAGGAAGGAGAAGAAGGTGCTAGGTGGTTCTCGTCTCGGAAGATCGTTGCCCACACAACGTCCGAGATTAGAAGAGGAATATGGTAGAAGATCAAGAGGTCATTGAAAGTTCACAAAGGAACGTATAACTAGTAATTATTTTCCGCATCATACTAGTTTTATTTCTTTGTAAAAATACCAAATACAAGAGGCATGTGATTCTATATTTCGAATTAGTTTTCGATGTTGTGCTCTTTTGTTTTCTTTTCGAACTTGTGCTTCGATTATTCTTTTTGGTTAACCTAGAGTTATTTAAGGAAATTAAATATTAACTTTCCTTAAGAGGCTTTGTCTAGGCGGTGGTGGTTGCTCCCATATCCAAGAAGGCCATGTGCCTCGCCATGAAGTCCTGGAAGCCAAATTTGGAAATTAATATTTACTGAACTTTGTGACCTAGGTGATTTGGATTGAACGTGTTAAGTTCCGTAGGAGATCCAAATCTAAACCTAAAAGAATATATAAGTTAAACTTGGGATCAAACGTGTTAAGTTCCGCTGGCGATCCAAGTTTAATTTAAAAGAACACATGGTAGCTAGGAAAGGTTCAGATCTTGTACAAAATTTTTGTACAGATGAACCATTAGGTTTTCCGAGTAGCAACCAACACTTAAATCATACCTCGGAATGGGCGTGTCAGAAAAGTGTGCCTGACGCCATACCGCAACCGTCCGAGCATATCTCTGACATGATAGTGGAAACTTCCACCGTACGATTCTCTATCCGGTCCGACCGCTGACCATGTTGTATGTCGGCGGCACATGTCTCGAGAAGGATATCACTAGCTGCCCCTTTTGTCCTCTTCTGAGTCTTTTATTGGTTCTTAGGCCGAGCGAGAGGACCGCTCGTCCATCCTGGTGTCCGGGAGTGCAAGCGTACCGGACCGAGTGAGAAGGCCACTCGGTCACATACTCGGACGGGCTTGCAGCCTTAGTCGATCTACCGCTCAGCCGAGCAGACAGGTCGCCCGGCGGATTAGCTCTTTTATATGAGCACTCATGAGCGTCGGAAACCCGACCTGAGGTCGAGTTGTCGTCGCGCCGGCCTGGGCGCTATTCCAGCCGATCGGCCAGGCGAGTCTCTCCGCTCGGCCAGACTCTTAGTTTGACCATCTTGACTTTGACCTCCACGTGTCGTTGACCCCTACTCGTACGGGCCCCCCTTTCTTACCACCGGATCAATCATGATCATGATGAATATGTAAATAGGTACTCTTGAAACATATAGTAATAAAATATTTAGAAATGAGTAGATTAGAATATCAAAATAGAATTAATATATTTTGCCTGGTTTGTGTATGATAAATAAAATATTAAGGTATAGTTGAATAAACCTCAGAAAAAGCTAATCATTACGGTATGATGGGTTTTGAGTCTCTTGTGATTCAAAATCATGTGGTGTTTGGGTATGGGAGAAATTAGCCACGATCGCTCATATATGGGCAAAGAGAGCTTAATTATCAACATCACATTCAACCCTCCTCTAGTTATCAGTGACCCTCCATTGATCCATAGTGGGCATCCTCTCATCCATTGATCTCAGTTGAGTGTGCAGTTCTTCATTTTCGCATCTTAAAGATTGCACCTCAGTAGAAGAAGAGGAATTTATACAACCCTTAAGAGTCCTCAAACAATCAAATGCAACTTTGGCTGGGGAACTAAGGTCGTAGAGGGTGGAGTTTTTTGTCCTTTACTACAAAAAAAAATTATAGTTTAGGGACAAATATTTGGGACGAATATTATTCGTTGTAAATTTATGACCAATTTTGCAACAAAAATGTAATTTGTCGCTAATTAGCAACAAAATTTGTAACGAAACATATTCGTCGCAAATTAACAACAAATATATTTTTATTACAGAATTCGTTGCCAGTCAGCGTTGAAATATAAATTTCTTTGGAGAATTTATAAAATCCACGACAAAAAAAATTGTTCATCACAGAAGTTGACATAAACAAAGCAATATTTGCGACAAATATCTGGATTCATCACTAATTGGAAACGAATATATATTAGTCGTTAATTTTGTCACAAATTTGGGATGAATTTCGGAGTTCATCCCAAATTTTTTTTTAAATTATACGTTTAAAAATTGGAAGATGACCCTTGAGAGTTCGGAATAATAGGAAACAAGTTTCTATGAGTTCATATCATTCTCCTAATCTTACTAATGGGCTCAAACATAATTTTTAACCAATACACTAATGTTTATAAATTTTTGGTATAAGAATTAAATATTTATTACTTGTTCAGGGAAAAAAATTATAAACATTAGTATATTGGTTAAAAATTATGTTTGATCCCATTAGTAAGATCAGGAGAATGATATGAACCTATAGAAACTTGTTTCATGTGATTCGGAGCTCTGTAGGGTCATCTTCCAATTTTTAAACGTATAACTTTAAAAAAATAAAATTTGGAACGAACTCAGAAATTCGCCCCAAATTTGCAACGAACTTCTGAATTCATCCCAAATTTGGTATGAACACATTGATTTATAAATCCCATCAAATTATTATTATGATTAAAAAATTTTATTAGATATTTGAGGCAATCATTGTGATTAGGAGATCGATACGAACCCATAGGAACTTGTTTAATGTGATTTGGAGCTCTCTAGGTCCATCTTCCTCATTTTGGTCGCATTTATTTTGATTGTTAAAAAAAATAAATTTTGGGGCAAAGTCAAAAATTCATCCTAAATTTGGGATGAACTTCCCTGTTTGCCCCAAATTTGGGACAAACTTCAATTTCATCCCAATTTTTAATTTATTTTTTAAGTTGTACGTTTAAAATTGGAAGATAACCTTAGAGAACTCAAAATGATAGGAAATAAGTTTTTATGAGTTTACATCATTCTCTTGATCTTACTAATGGGATCAAACATAATTTTTTACCAATATACTAATGTCTATAATTTTTTCCCTTGAATGAGTAATAAATATTTAATTTTTTTTCCAACAAATTTTTAAACATCGGTGTATTGGTTAAAAATTATGTTTAAGCCCATTAGCTAGTAAGATCAGGAGGATGATATAAACTCATAGAAACTTGTTTCATGTCATTCCGAGCTCTCTAGGGTCATCTTCCAAATTTGGGATGAATTTCTGAGTTTGTCCCAAAATTTATTTTTTAAAAAAATCAAAATAAATGTGTCCAAAATGCGGAAGATGGACCTAAAGAGCTCCAAATCGCATGAAACAAGTTCCTATGAGTTTGTATCAACCTCCTGATCATAATGATAGCCTCAAATATTATTTTCTCACAATATATTTAGGTGAGTGATTTTTGGATATCAAAATCACTTTACCATTTTTAAACTTTAACTCTTTTTCACTAAGTCAAACGATTTATAAACCCCATTGAATTATTCTTATGATTAAAAACTTTTATTAGATATTTGAGTCAATCATTGTGATTAGGAGATCAATACGAACCGATAGAAACTTGTTTCATATTATTCGGAGCTTTCTAGGTCCATCTTCTACATTTTGGATGCATTTATTTTGATTTTTTAAAAAATTAAAATTTGGGGCAAACTCAGAAATTCATCCAAAATTTGGGATGAATTTCCTTGTTCATCCCAAATTTGGGATGAATTCTAAGTTTGTCCCCAATTTTATTTTTTTTTAAGTTATACGTTTAAAATTGGAAGATGACCTTAGAGAGCTAGGAATGACACGAAATAAGTTTCTATGGGTTCGTGTCGTTCTCCTGATCTTACTAATGGGATCAAACATACTTTTTAACTAATATACTAACATTTATAATTTTTTTCCTTGAATGAGTAATAAATATTTAATTCTTATTCTAAACAATTTATAAACATCAGTGTATTGGTTAAAAATTATGTTCGAGCCCATTAGTAAGATAAGAAGAACGATACGAACCCATAGAAACTTGTTTCGTGTCTTTCTGAGCTCTCTAGGGTCATCTTTTAATTTTTAAATGTATAACTTAAATTTTTGGACGAACTTTGAAATTTGTCCCAAATTTGGGATGAACTTCGCGATGAATTTAATTTTGTCACTAAGATCCCCAATATTCCTAATCGATACCCTACCCTAATTCTTTATCTCCTCTCATCTCTTCTCAGCTCGTTGGCGGCGGCGGCTGCATAGGCATCTCCTTCCCTTCTGGACATGATCTCTGGCATCTAAAGTTCATTTTCTCTCCCTCTCTTCTCCAGCATTCTGGCGCACTACGCCAGCCGCTGTCTGGTCACATTGGCTGTTCTTGCACGACAGGAGTGAGGCGCTAGATCCAGCCCTGGCTAGCCCCCTACTGACCACGGTGGGCGTCTTTCAGCCCCCTGTATGCCGCTAGTGGCGTCGGTGGCTGCTGGTGGCCTAGGAGGCAATTGTCGGCCCCTTGGCGGCGCTGGCGACCGGTCGCCGACCCCTATGATGCCTAGGGGAGCCATTGTTGGTGTCCTGCTGTCGTTAACAAACACTACTGGTCGTGGCAGCTATTCTTGCATGACAGGTATGGGCCACCGGATCCATCCCTGACTGACCCTTGCCGACCAGGGTGGGCGTCTCACGACCCCCTGTATGTTACTGGCGGTCGTGGATGGCCGCTGGTGGCCTAGGTAGCTGATGCTGGCCCAGGTGTTGTGTTGGCCCCCATCGGCTGTTGCCGGCCACCCACGCTTGGCCTTGCTCAGTCGGTGTCGAAGGATATATATTTTTTTAGAATCATATATATAATTGTAAACATTGTATTGTTGTTTGTGTGTGTTTGTATTAGATGTGGCTTGGAGAGACGCTCGTTGTTGTACTCGTTGTTGTTCTCCTTTGTCAGGTATATGTATCTAGATTTGTTTATTAATAATGATAGTAATAATGATATTGTGTATATCTATTGCACTATCTCTTATTTTTATTTTGGTTGTTATATTGTATTTTCATGTGTATGTGCACTTGGTACATATTTTTACCATCAATTTGTTGTCTAGAAGTTTCTATTAATGTAATTTATTATAAACAGACAAAATGCAGAATGAAAGAGGTTAGATGTATAATAAGAATTTGCCTGATCGTCAGGGTATAATTGATGAGTTTATCACTGGCTTGAGGCAATTTTTGAACTTTACATATAGTTAAGTTGAGTATATGGATGACAATAAGTTAAGGTGTCCGTGTAGAAAATATCACAATGGTAAATTTTTACCCTCTAATAAAGTTGAAGAACATCTGTGTAGATTTGGATTTACCTTGAATTACTATAATTGGACATCTCATGGTGAACCGTTTATATCTGATGAGGATTATGAACAAAAGATACAAGTCTCAGTTAGTGGTGATCACAGTTATTATAATCAACTAAATCCATATCAGAGGATGATAATTGATGTTGCAAGTTAGAATTTCAATCTCGACATGTGTGGTACAAGTTCTAGTTATCCTCCACTAGTTAAACAAATGTTTACTACTTATACATCACCATTAAAGGAGGTAGAAGTACCAGGTGTTGATGAAACATATATTAAATTTCAAGAAGTGTTGAGTGCTGCTGATGAGCCATTATGGGCTGGTTGTGACACTCACACTAAATTATCTCTCACTGCAAGACTGTTGAATGTCAAGGCAGAGTGTAATGTGTCAGAAGATTATTTTAATAAATTTGTTCAAACTTTTGAAAAGGCATTGTTGTGTGATCATTTATTGCCCAATACTTTTTATAGTATGAAAAAACTTATTAAAGAATTAGGTTTTTTGGTGGAAAGAATTGATGTATGTAAATTCTGTAATCAAGATAGGTACAAGAGCACCAGAAGGAATCAACAACGACGTAAATCATATAGTCATATGTTTTATTTGCCTTTAACTCCTAGGTTACAAAGGCTTTATGCATCAAAGGTAACTGCTGAACACATGGCTTGACATGCAAATCATCAAACAGAAGAGGGGTTAATGTGCCATCCATTAGATGCAGAGGCATGGAAAAATTTTGATAGAATATATCCAGAATTTGCAAAGGAGATTTGAAATATTAGATTAAGTTTGTGTGCTGATGGTTTTGCTCTGTTTGGTAAATCAGGAAGAAATTATTCATGTTCGCTAGTTGTCATAAATCCATATAATCTTCCACCTGGGATGTGCATGAAAACACCCTATATGTTTTTGACTTTGGTTGTCCCTGACCCACAAACTCTAAAAAAGTTAATAGATATATATATGCAACCACTGATTGTAGAACTGAAACAATTATGGGATGAAGGTGTTGGTGCAATTAACCTCTAGGGTTTCGATGTTTGACAATGCACCCAAGTCTAGTTAGTTTGACTAACGGTTAATCCAAACAGGACTTGATGTTTAGAAGAAAGTAGTCTAGTCAGGACTAGATGACTAGCAAGGGTAAGTCCTAACTGAAGGATAGGCAATTGAGAAGTTATAACTAGAGATTAGGAAAGTGGAAGTCTTGGTGAGTGAAGCCGGGACCTAGTGAGTGAAGATAGGTGGTGGAAGTCATGGTGAGTGAAGTCAGACCCTAGTGAGTGAAGCTAGGTGGTGGAAGTCCTGGGGAGTGAAGTCGGGCCCTAGTGAGTGAAGCTAGGTGGTGGAAGTCCTGGTGATTGAAGTCGGGCCATAGTGAGTGAAGCTAGGTGGAGGAAGTCCTAGTGAATGAAGCTAGGCAATAGAAGTTCTAGTGAGTGAAGCTAGGCAACCCTAGGGAGGTGACCCTAGGTAATGTGTGACCGACTAGTTTCCGGTCGACCACACGCGGTCGACTGGACCAGCGAATCCTGAAATATGTTGACAGTATTTTACTTTACTATTTTATCTATTGTACTAACCCAGTGTGCAGGAGCTTACAGGTCTGAGGAAGTCCAGATAGGTCAACAGACCGACCAAATATCTGGCGAGAAGTCCAGATAGGTCAACGGACCGACCGGATATCTGGCAGGAGTCCAGTTGGGTATGCAAACTGGACAACTAGTAAAATGGTAAGTAAAGGTAAGTCGCTGGAGGAGAGTGACTAAGTGAGTGCACATCCCGGTCGAGGGGACAGTAGTCGTCAGTCCAGGTTAGGTACAATTCGGATCCCTAATCTGAGACCTTGACTAGTTTATAGTCCTGGGAGGATAGAAACTAATTACTACCACCTATTATTGTGCTAACTTTATTTTACAGGGTAGATGTTTTAGTTATTAGACTAACACATTTTACAGGACAAAAAGGAGCAAAAGCCTTCAGATGAACAATGTCCGAAGGCGTCTTCAAGTAGTGAAGGCATCTTCATACTGTTAATGGAAGGCATCTTCCATGACTATGGAAGGAGCCTTCCAAGGGATGAAGTTTGGCGCTCGAAGTAGATAACGCACAGAATTTACGAGATAAAATTTATCCCAATGGAGGTGCCTTTAACACCTATGGAAGCTGCCTTCCATGCTCTATTTAAGGCTACTTGCCCAAGGCTTCTACAACAACTGATATACAAGCTTCTACGCGTCCGATTGAGGTTCCGACTGCTCTGACCTACTGTTATGACTCTGCTACGATGCTGTTGCGCCTGATTACTACCGAGGAACTGACCAACACCAAGTCTAAGATAACAATCTTCGAAAGTTTTAGGTAACAAACTGTAATTTGCATACTTAATTATTTGCAATAGGACAAGTTCAGGGTATTGCACTTGTTCCTTCTTTCTCTGTACTCGATTCTCTCTTCTGAAAGTACCAGAAGAGGTTTATAGTGATTTACCCATCAATAGGTCCGCGGGACTTGGATCTTGGAGTAGGAGTCGCCGATGGCTTCGAACCAAGTAAACCTATCGTGTTTCTGGTGTTCTCTTTCTTAATTTCCACTGCGCATACTTGTGATTTTAAAACTAACAAAATGAGTTTTTGAAAACCACGTGATTCACCCTCCCCCTCTCACATGCGTATTGATCCAATAGAAGGTTTTCCTATGTACGATGTTCAAACTAATCAGATGTTTGTAATGAAGGTTGCTCTTCTTTGGACCATAAATGACTTTCTGACTTATGGTATACTATCGGGTTGGAGTACTGCTGGGATATTAGGATGCCCAATATATATGGAGAGATTAAAGTTAATCCAATTGAAACATGGAAAATAACCGAGCTATTTTGATTGTCATAGATAATTTTTACCACCAAATCATATTTTCAGAAGAAATAAAGATGAATTCACTACGAATAGAATTCTAAGAACCCCTCTACCATTGAGATTAATTGGTGAAGAGATTTGGTGGTGAGTGGTTAACTTTCCATCTGTTATTGAAGAGCCACATGGTTCATCATATGAATATGGAAGTACACATAATGGACTAAACGGAGTATATTTTGGGATTTACCATATTGGTTTAGTCATTTAATTCATCATAATCTCGATGTAATGCATATTGAGAAGAATGTTTTTGATAATCTCACAAATACAGTGATGGATATTAACAGAAAATCAAAGACAACCTGAATGCAAGAAAAGATATGCGACTCATTTGTAAAAGACTCACTCTTGATGTCGATGAAAATTATAGAGGACCAAAGATGAAGGTAGTTTATACATTGAATAAGGATCAGAGATGTGTTGTGTGAATGATTAAAATTATTAAAATTTCTAGATGGGGATGTCTCTAATCTTGGAAGATGTGTTGATATAAAAGAATGTAAATTGATTGGTTTGAAAAGTCATGACTGTCATATAATCATGCAAAGACTCATTCCTATTTCCTTTAGGGAACTCTTACCAAATTTTGTTTGGGGTACTATTACAAAGTTAAGCATTTTTCTACATGATATTTTCTCCACAGTTTTGAGACATTCACACATGGAGAAATTAGAAAGGGATATTCCAATCATTTTGTGTAATTTGGAAAGGATATTTCCACCCTTATTTTTTGATTCCATGGAACATCTTTTGATTCACTTGGCATATGAGACTAAAGTTAGAGGACCTGTCTATTTTTGATGGATGTATCCTTTTGAAAGGTAAAATTTTCACCTTCTATACTTTAATAATCTGAATGCATAAAAATATACTAATTTTATTATATATTAATATCTAATACAATTTGTTTTAGCATAATCAGATTCTTATATCATTTGAAGAAAAAAAATAAAAAATAAGGCACATATTGAAGCATCTATTGTTAATGCATACATTGTCGAGTAAGTAACAACTTTTGCATCATACTATTTTGAGCCTCATGATCAGAGCAAGAGGCAAAGGCCAGGATGAAATGATGAGGGCCCTATTGATCCCAATTTAAACTCATTTTCAATTTTTAACTACCTTGGTCAATCAAGTGGGCCATGTAAGTAGAGATACTTAACTGATCAAGAATGGCGGGCAGCCCATACATATATTTTACTGAATTGTCCAGAAGTATCATCATATTACGAGTTAGTATAGTTAGTATATATATATATATATATATAATATTTCTTATCTCATAACATTTAGAGTTATAATTTATTTTTTTTATCGTAGGATTTTTGAAAACTTATATTCTGAATTGTCGACACAAGAGTTTGATCACTTATATCAAGAAGAATTTGCATCATGGTTTAAATCATATGTAAGTAGTCAATTTAAATTTGTTAAATCACATAAGAATATTTGTACTAATTGTCGTATTTGATTATAGGTTCATGATAATCAAACTCACGTTAAGCAAGAATTGCTAATCCATCTGGCATGGGGTCCAAAAGCAATGGTATGCACTTGGCTAGCATATCTCATAAATTGATATAATTTTCATACTCAAATTTATGGAATGGGGAAAACTACAATGAATAGTGGAGTTTGTGTTAAGTCATCTAATGATGGAGATGCAAGCAATGATTTTTATGATTTCCTGGATGAAATTATAGAGGTAGAGTATCCTGGTCAAGAAATGCGAGTAATTCTATTCATGTGTCGCTGGTTTAACCCTATCAGAGGGATGAAGGTGCATCCACGATATAATTTGGTTGAAATAAATCATAAGAGATTGTATAAGAAATATGAACCATTTGTGTTGGCAAATCAAGCAATTCAAGTTTTCTATGCTTCATATCCTAGATTGAAACATGACAAAATTGATTAGTGGGATGTTTGTAAAACGAAAGTACTAAAAATAATTGAAGAACATTGGGAGGGCATTGCTTATAAAAAAAGAGAAAGTTATGAATACATTTCATACTGAGGAATATATTATTCCAACATTACGAGATCCGAGCGGAGTAGTGATAAATGTGGATGCAACTGAAATTGATGATGATGAGGAGGAGGAGGCGGAGGAGGAGGAGGATGATGACGACGATGAGGGTGATAATGATAATGACAATGAGGACTTTGATTTTTTGTAATGGGTAAGTTTTGTTATCTTAATAAAATAAACTTTATGATATTTTATTTTCATATATGATACTGATTTTTTTGGAGTAAATTTAGTTTTAATCTGAAAATTACAAAACTCATAGTTCAATTAGTTTATCTGTCTCAATTAGGTATAAAAGTATTTTATTTTTAAATTTATATATTTTATCTCTTAATAGTCTATATTTTTTCTAAAGGTGATTAGAAATTATATCTTATCGTCGTCTCAGGGTTCGTGCACTCTCTTATTTTTAGGAAATATGGTAATTTTTTCCATATTATTCATTATGCATCATATTTTTATTTATTTTATAATATTTTTGAATTTTCAAAATATGTTTCGACGGGGTGGTTGCAGACAAAGGTCTCAAGTTACAACACCTATAGACACTGTTCCTACGCCCCCATCTGATCATGCAGCACCGTCGCATACACATATGTTAGTACAATCACATACACCTATGCTAGTACCATCGCATATAGCTATGCTAGTACCTTCTTCTACAGGATCGCCTTCTCCTTCGACAGTACCTTCACCAATTGAGTCGCCAGTACCCTCTTTTGTTCATTCCTGATACTCGGTTGCGGATAGGCTAGACACTCGAGAGATTATATCCCCTTGTGGAGATTCATAAGTAGAATCAAACCATTTCATTTTATTTAACTATTTAAATTATTTAACATTTTTTTAATTTATAATAGATTTGATAATTCTGTCCATGTTATTCATGAGATTAATAGAATCGTGAATCACCATTGGAGAGGAGACTCAATGAGTTATACAAGCACTGTAAAATACTGAAAAGGGATGAATAATCATAAGGGAATTTTCAGAAATTTTTAGGAATTTTCTAGAAATTTATCAGAGCTCGTATGATGTATTAGAAGGGGATGCATTTATAGGCTTGGGAAAAGCTTGTTTGGAATACTCAAATATGGGAGTTGATTGAGGAATTAACCTAGGGTTTAATTAGAGATACCTAGGTTATAACATTTCATTTTTTTTCTTTACCCGTGCCCTAGGTCCCCCTTACGCCGAACCCATCCTCACACGCGCCATCTCCTTCACCGACGCCGCCTCGCATCTCTCCGCCAAACCCGAACTCTTCGCCTTCCCCAACCCAATGGTGCTTCCTCTTCTCCCACGCGAACAAAATCCGTCGACCAAGGAGAAACTGGGCACTACTGTGATTCAACAGAGAAGGGCTAAATTGGGTGAGTTGTTGAATTGGATTCTTATTTTAGTTTAATCCAAATTAAACTATAAAGATTAGGGATAATTGGTCCAAGTGGTTGTTCAAGAACAGTTGAGATTAAATGTTGAATTTAATCTAGGTTTCGAGTGAGATCAGGTTTGTCGAGCTAACTGAGCTTAATGAAAGAATTAAGGTTTCTTGGTTTAATAGAAATTTGGATTTAGATATTTGATTAATTATATGCACGTTGATTACAGGAGGTTTATTCGAGACTAGCATCTCGACGTGGGATCTTTCGAATACGATCTCCATTTTTGAGGCGGGTACCTTTGACTTATCTTTTTGATATCGTCATTCTGATATGCTTAGTGAGTTATAACTAGTAGTAATAGTTATGTTGATATCTGCTTGGTATGTCACTACTTGATACCCGTAGCATGCCTATTTTGTTATATGTTGTGCATTTAAGTGTATGTCCTTTTGATTCTTGCCATGCATACTTATGTTGTGACATACAATGTGTTACCGGATACATGTCTAGCTACTAGATATACTTGGTTTGTGTACCCAGTTTTATTACTTGGCATGTGTACCTAGGTTAATCATCTGGTATGTGTACCTAGATCATTATTATGGACTTGGTTTCCTTTTTGGTACACATTATGAGGAGGCTGATATTTTCAGGATTTACATGCTTAATATCATGCACCATTTTACATGATTGCATGTTGTGTGATTGTTAGCTCCATTGTTGTTGAGCACATCGCCAGTTACATGACCCGCACACACACAACCACTCATGGGTTAGTGATATTTTAGGCAAGGTGTGTGTTACAGTTTGCTCTGTCAGGGCTCCCCTGGTCCGCTCATGGGTAGCGATGACTACAGCGTGGTAGCGGGCAAGGATCCCTCCTCTTGACTATGACACAAGGAGATGAGAGCTTTGGCTCTCCCACTCTGTTTGGGGTAGGAGGATAGGTGTACTCCGACAACATCCTGTCCACTCGGTCATTCAGGAGTAGTGATGGCAGAGTGCACAGTTGTCACAGCCCTACCCACTCAACCTCACCATCTTGTGTGAGGTGGCGACTCGCATTACGGGTGACCAGGATATTTGCATCATATGCATGGATTGTATTTATTTCTTGTAATTGCTGCATTTTGGATGCTGCATTTTTGTGGTTGCATATGGTTGACATGCATATAGGAGACATGATGTGTTTGGTCTGACGACCCTTATATCTGAATAGGAGGTCCTGGTGAGTACAACTTCTTTGCTTGTTCGATTTTCGTATTTCGTGTTACTGATCAGGAGACTGTACTCCATGATTATTACTGTTAGATATATCTTACCATACATGTCAGTTTGATACCCGCTGAGTTGCTGAACTCACCCCGTTGCTTTATTTATATTTCAAGTAAGGTTGTCAGGAGGTTAGTCTCCCACCACGTGTAGATATGGTTTTCTACTTTCATACTTTCTTTCCTTGTTTTGTGATCTACATACTTGTGATGTGTAGATCTTGTACTTGTGGATTTTATATCGAGTTTTGGTCTACTACCCTTGTTTTTCGCTGTGATGGTTTTCTGTTGTGGGTTGGGTTTTCCTCGAGTAGTGGAGTAGGTTGTATAATAAACTGTGTGTTGTGATGTGTTGTGTAGTCAGCTGGAGGTTGATTTATTATAAACTGTGTGGATTGTTTGTTTATATTATTGTATATGTTCTGGCCGTGTTGGCCGAGGATTGTGAGGGGCCCTGAGGGCTATGCAGTTAAGTTTCAGATTGTCACCCGTACAGGGGAGATGTTGCCGAAATTTTCTTTGGCAGGGACTACCCTGGGGCGTGACAATTTATTTGGTATCAGAGCCAAGTTTTACGAGTCAATCTGGGTATTTTTGGATTTATATGGATTTTCTTCAATTTTATGTTTCGGAATTTCAAGGTATTCTTTGACGAGGTCATATTTGCGGACTTGGCAGCAATGAAACATCTCCACACGAAAAATATGTATGATGATTAATTTTATAATTTTGGTATCCGTAGTAATACCTGGGTAATAAATCAACAGATGTGAAGAGATATACAAGTGTTTCCACTCCGATACATGGTGCAGGACGGCCACGTAAGAGAGAGTTGGTATCTCTGGCGACTGAGTCGCCAGAGAGGTCTGCTGGGATTGAGCCTATCAGTTAAGGACAGACTCTTCATGGTACCATGGGCACGTTGAGCTCTCAATTTCCGACGGTTTCTTCTCCAGAGGTACTTACCCCGATCGAAACCATCGGACCCACCCCTATAGTGTTCACAGTACCACCTGCGGCATACTCGACACCTCCTCCAGTCGTGCCTACTGTGTAACCGACACCACCGCCACCTGTGCCTACTACGCATACTAGGCAACCACACTAACAGTACCAGTTGCTCTTTATCCGGTATTGCCACCTACGGTACCTCCAGACGCTCCAACCTATATTTCGCCTACAGTGCCACCAACGGTACCTGCCCCGACTTATGCAGCAACACCAGAGGTACCTTCCCCGGCCTATCCAGCGATACCACTTGTAGTACCAGCTCCAGGGGTTCCGCTAGTTCCCGTGGTGATCTCTAATCACCCTATTGATATAATTACAGCATAAGCTCGGATCCCAGCTTTGGCAGAGTCGGTGAAAAGTCGATTCACGCTATTCCGCGGAGAGACCGATCTGAGCATGGCCCAGTCTTGGATAGAGACTTTGGAGTGGACTTTCTTCTATATGGCTTGCTCTGAGTGGGAGAAGGCAGAGCTGGCTGCTTACTGTTACATCATCGCAAGTGTACGATTACATCATCAGTAATATAAAAGATTATCGTATCCACAAGGACTGTTGATTAAGCACTAGTTAACTTTGCACGGTGAATTATCTAGACAAATGTAAGATTAGCTAGGAAAGAAAGTAAGAGAAAGAAAAGAGAGAATGGATCTTGAAAGGGGTTGAGCTAAGAGGATGTGAGAAATGGGTTAAGGTGTGATTAGGATTTTGGTTTCCTTGTGATGCTAGGCGATGTTACATAGATTGCTTAATTCCTATCCTCTATGTTCATGCTATTGTAGGAAGTTAGATTCATTACCGACTCTCACCTACAGTGGATAAGCCAACATGATCTCCTACTCCATGTCCTATGCTACAGATAGAAGTGATTCCTATGAAGTTCGTTAGCAGGGCAGCCCTGTCACGATGCCCCTCAGTCATACAACATAGAAACACACTAACACAATAACATAGAAATAGAAATAGTGATTATGCCCGATCCCCTACTTCCTTGTGAGATTTGCTTCTCCTTTCAAGGTGATACCCTAGACGTTCGTTAGCGGGGCAGCCCTATCATGATGCCCCTCAGTCATACAATTTAGGGTATCCCCCCTATGGGATTAACAATTCTACACAACCATTTGATAAAATATGCAAAAGATATATATAAGCATTCACACACACATCATCAAACATAAACAAGGCATTAACAAGTCATTTAATAGAAACATGGCAAATCTATATAGTTTTACATTTCCATCACATCACAAATACTTTCTAATCCAAGATCTAGAGATCTACTCCATTGCTAAGGAAGAACAACCCCAAACATAAAGATAAGCATACTTACAACCCTAGATGTGAGAAGAAGAGGAAGAAGAGATGCTTGCCAATGATTCCGATGTCTTGGGGATGCCTCCTTGCTCCGGAGATGGACGGATCTTCAAGGGAATGGAGGTGGATGAATCTCTAGGGTTTCCCCCCTAAGGGAAGAACCCTTCCCCAAGGAGAGGGGTGAAGTTCCAAACTCAAGATGAGTCAAAGAATGGGGATCTTGACCCTTTTATACCTCCTCCAAGCTACCCAGGAAAACTAGGATTATAGGGGTCCGGTAAATCAGATTTTTCACCCATTAAACTAAGTTTTCTCATGATTCACCCTAAACTAAAGTTGTATCTCTTGAAATTATCTTCAATCTGATACTTGGATCGAGCCCTAGCTCTAACCGAGCCGAAATTTATGGTGGTTCAAAGTTTGGTTTGCAGTCTGGGTGGAGGTCTAGTTGAACCCACAGTTGGGAGGCACGACCGGGCCATTTATCATGGGAAGACAATGCTTTCTCTCTATTGGATCTGAAGAAAAGTTGTAGATCTTGAAATTAGCTATGTTTCTGTATAAAGAATGGCCCAAAACTCCAACAGAGTACAAAGTTATGGCCAAATTATGAACGGATTGCAGTCTTCCCAGAATTCAATACAACCCTGTTTTGGCGTAGCACAACCCATGTTCTTCGTCACACGATCATGTGGAATCCACATGACCTCACATGGCTTCTTCTCAGGTTGAGTCACACGGTCGTGTGGCTCACACGGTCGTGTGGCTCACACGGTCGTGGCCCTCTTCTTCTCTGCCAAGGTCACACGGCCGTGTGGATTCACACGGCCATGTGGATTCATACAGCCATGTAGATTCACACGCAAAGCTTTTGTGTGTGTTTTAGCTCTATTTTTGCTCCAAATAGCGTCTTATCGATCAAAACAAGCAAAGAGCAGATCTCCGAATAGAATAAAATGGAAGTATGATATTATAATGAAATAGGGTGCAATAAATATAGATTATGCTCATGAAATACAAGTAGATGTGTGTCAGAGTATGCATAAAAGTGTATATAATCTACGCACATCGCTTACTATTTATGGGACGAGGCTGATATATGGTGGGATACGTAGCGCTCGATTATAGGTGAGTAGCACATCACTTGGGTGAGATTTAGAGAGGCTTTTGAGAGCCGGTATTTTCCACGGCCATATTAGATGACACGCCGTCAGGATTTTCTTAGTCTTTGGCAGAACAATCGCATGGTGACGGAATATAACACTGAATTTAATCAGTTAGCTCAATTTTATCCAGAGTTAGTTGCAAAGGACAGGCCACGCATGCTTCAGTTTGTCCAGGAACTGGATGGGCATATGCAAGTAAAGATTGCAGGTTTTGGTAATTTGTCTTACATAGAGGCATTGGATAGAGTACTTATGATTGAGTCGGCTAAGCAAAGAGCATATCTGAACAAAAAAAGGAAGCAGACAGATCGGGTTTTAGGATAGACCCAGCAGCCACAGGCTATCGAACCACAATAGAGTGGTAGTAGGTAGGCGGGTCAGGGTACTTCTGGGGCATCTGGTCAACCTCAGAAGTCAAGGTGATCTTCATCAGGACGTTTTCACCCTCCTCAACACAACTGAAAATAGCCCGCCAACGGCATTCACTACACCCGATGTGGGTCCAAAGATCACATCACATCAGCCTGCTCCTTGGGATAGTCAGTTTGTTATTATTGCAAACTGCCTGAGCACATGAGCTGTGATTGTTCGCAGAAGGCTCAGCATGCGGCTTCCAGAGTTTTTGTTGAGGGAGGACAGATCAGTCAGACTCAGAGAGGAGGGTTAAAAGCCCAATCTTCGCATCGCCAACAAAGGATAACCCCAGCAATAGCTACATATGGCATGCATGGATAGGAGCACTCCAGTGCTTTTACGGTATCACGGAGTCCTATCTTGGGACCTCAGTATCTGCCGCAGGGACAGTATCAGTTGCAACCTTAGATGCTAGTGCAATATCAGCTATAGCCCCAGCCACTGGTTTAGTACCAGTCGCAGTCGCAGCCTCATCCACTGGTTCAGTACTAGTCGCAACCACAGCCACCGGTTTAGTATCAGACTCAGCCCTCCTATCCATCTCTAGTTCAGTATCTGGCACCGCCTCAGTGGCAGGCTCAGGCTCAGGCGCAACATCCTTTGGCAGTGCTACCACCTCCACCCCCGCCAAAGACTGGATGAATTCACGCGGTTACCAGAGAGGATGCACAGCGGGTCGACGGATCCATTTTATGCGATATGGTTTTACTTTATGCATTTTACGCTGACATGCTTATTGATACTGGTAGTTTGCATTCTGTTATTTCTTGAGCATTTATGAGGGAGATTGGTAGACTACCTATCCTTAGACTGCGGTGACTAACTGTTGCCCTGCCATCTGATGATGCATTGGACGTCACTCAGGAGGTCAGAGGATGCCCATTGGACTTCGACAACCATATACTCATTGTAGATTTATTAGTACTGGAAATGGTCGAGTTTGACATTATCCTTGGCATGGATTGGCTATCATCATATCATGCCACGGTTGATTGCCAGACAAGGGTGGTCACATTCCGACCTCTGAACCGACCCTCATAGGATTTCACTTGCATCAAGGATGACAGTATATCGACCATTTCTATAATTTAGGCTCAGAAACTGCTGTCGTATGACTGTCAGAGATTTCTATTGTCATTAATTAATGCTGATGACAGCCATATATCTCATCTCTCAGACGTTCTAGTGGTCCGAGAGTATCAGATTGTATTTCCAGATGAGCTACCAGGCTTGCCTCCCCAAAGGCAAGTGGAGTTTGCTATTGAGCTGATTCCAAGGACCGTGCGACATCAAAAGCTCCTTATCGTATGCCATCGAAAGAGTTGGATGAGCTAAAGGTCCAACTCCATGAGTTATTAGACAAGGGATTTATTCACCCTAGTGTATCTCCGTGGGGTTCTCCAGTATTGTTCGTCAAGAAAAAGGATGGTATTCTGAGGTTGTGCATCGATTATAGACAACTGAATGCAGTTACCGTCAGAAATAAATACCCCTTACCATTGATTGAGGATTTGCTTGATCAGCTCAGAGGTACATCAGTGTATTCTATGATTGATATGCAATTTGGAGTTTGGATATCATCAGCTGAGAGTCAATGATTCTGATATTCAGAACACAGCATTCCGCACCAGATATGGACATTATGAGTTTTTGGTAATGTCATTTGGGCTTACCAATGCTCTAGCGGTATTTATGGATTTGATGAACCGTGTCTTTCTAGAGTATCTAGATCAGTTCGTTATCATTTTCATCGATGATATTTTGATCTACTTGCGTTCTGAGGAGGAACATGCACAACATCTTCGTATAGTCTTGGAGACTCTTCGACAACATCGTCTATATGCGAAGTTCAGCAAGTGTGCTTTCTGGCTATGTTCAGTCAGTTTTCTGGGACACGTGGTTTCTAGCC
This sequence comes from Zingiber officinale, assembly GCF_018446385.1. Lineage (NCBI taxonomy): Eukaryota > Viridiplantae > Streptophyta > Magnoliopsida > Zingiberales > Zingiberaceae > Zingiber > Zingiber officinale. The sequence goes on along the minus strand of NC_056005.1, from coordinate 37,268,175 downwards.
GAGGTATTTCCGTAGACCCTCAGAAGATCAAGGTTGTCACCAGCTGGGAGTAGCCGAAATTAGTTCAGGAGATCCATAGTTTCTTGGGATTGGTCGGATATTACAGCCAGTTTGTTGAGGGTTTCTCTTGCATTGCTATACCGTTGACACGCCTGACTAGGAAAGCTATGAAGTTCACGTGGTCAAAAGCTTGCGAGACTAACTTTCAAGAGCTGAAGCGAAGATTAGTGTCGGCACCAGTTCTGGTTTTACCTTCTGGAGAGGACAGATTCGTACTCTACACCGACGTTTCTCTACAGAGTTTGGGTGCCGTTTTGATGCAGCACGACAAGATAGACTCCTTTGCTTCTCGTCAATTGAAGGAGCATGAGAAAAACTACCCAGTACATGATTTGGAGCTAGCCACTATTATCTTTGCTTTGAAGATTTAGCGACATCATCTGTATGGTATTACATTTGAGATTCTCACTAATTATAGGAGCCTCAAATATTTTTTCACTCGGAAGGAACTCAATCTCCTATAGAGGAGATGGATGAAGTTCTTGAAGGATTATGACTTATACTATTATCTATCACCCAAAGAAAGCTAATGTGGTTGTCGATGCACTTAGCCGGAAGTCCAGAGGGACTTTAGCATGTCACAGAGTTTTGGTCACGGACTTGATCCAGGATTTCTCTGAGTTAGGCCTTGAGGAGAAGGGACACACAAAGCAGGGTATTCTTGTTACCATGGTTGCTCAGTCGTCGATCAGGATGAGGATCCGAGAGGCCCAGGTCGGTGATCAGCGCTTACAATCCATTGGCAGCCAGTTAGCTTCTGGGCAGCAGACGGAGTTCACCCTAGTGATGAGAATGTTAGAGTGTATACTAGAAGCCTAGCTTTTTGTAACATTTATTTTGGAATAAAGAATCACATTGGTCAAATGTCTAAATTTATATGCTAAGTGTAGTTGTTCAATTAATTTATATTGTAGATAACATGGTGTGTGGTGTCACACACAAAAGATCATGTTATCAGTCCTTATAAATTATAAACAGTAACTAATGACTAAGATGGATAGGAAAAACCATTGGAATAGTCATAGTGTAATTTGGTATTAGTTTATCTTGACTATAAAATTACACTAGTACACTCTGAGTGTATTGAGCATGATCATTTGAGGTAGTATCTTTTTATACTGACTATATAAAGAATAATACCTCTGTTATTATGGAAGTGTGTACCCTTACTCATGATATAATAACTGTTGGTTGCTACTCGGAAAACCTAGAGGTTCCACTGTACAAAAATTTTGTACAAAGGTCTGAACCTTTTCCTAGCTACCATGTGTTCTTTTAAATTAAATTTTGGATCGCCTGCGGAACTTAACACATTTGATCCAAAACTTAATCTATTTGTTCTTTTAGGTTTTGACTTGGATCTCCTGCGGAACTTAACACGTTCGACCCAAGTTACCTTAAGTTATTAATTCCATTAAATATTAATTTCCATAATTGGTTCCCAGTACTGACGTGGCGAGGCACATGGCCTTCTTGGATATGGGAGCAACCACCACCGACTAGACAAAACCTTTTATAGAAAGCTAATATTTAATTTCCTAAAATAACTTTAGGTTAACCGAAAAGAACAATCAAATCACAAGGAAAAGAAAAACAAAAGAACACTATATCGAAAATAAATTCGAAACTCTAGAATCGTATGCCTCTTGTATTTAGTATTATTTCCAAAAATAACTAGTATGATGCGGAAAGAAAAAATACTAGTTATACCTTTTAGAAAAACCTCTTGATCTTCTACCGTATTCCTCTTCTAACCTCGGACGTTGTGTGGGCAACGATCTTCCGAGATGAGAAACCACCAAAGCACCTTCTCCTTTCTTCAAATTTCGGCCAAGCACAAAGCTTCCAAAAGATGAAGATCTTTTCCACCAACCAAGCTCCAAGGGATGTAGGCTTTCTCTCCTTCTTCCTCAAGCTAGATCCGGCCACCAATTAAAACTCCATAAGCATGAAGAGGTTCGGCCACAAAGAGAAGAAGAAGAGAAGAAGGGCCGGCCATACCACCAAGGAAAAGAGGAAGAAAAATATAATAGAGTCGTTCACCTTGAAGCCTCCTCTACCCCCTCTTTTATAATCCTTGGTCTTGGCAAATAAGGAAAATTTAATAAAAATTTTCTTAATTCTTTTTCCATTGAAAAGAAAAATTATTTAATTAAAAATAATTTTCTTTTTCAAATACAATGGTCGGCCACCTCAAGCCCCAAATCAAGGAAAGTTTTAATTAAAACAAGAATTAAAACTTCCTAATTTGTTTCCGAAAATTTATAAATATTTCTCCAATAATTTAATCCCTTCATGATTGGTTTATAAAAAGGAAATTTAATAAATTAAAATCTTTCTTTTAAACGTGTGTATAAAAATAAAGTTATCTCTAAAAATTAAAATCTCTTTTAATCTACAAATAAGGAAAGATATCAAGTCTTTTCTTAATCTTTTGTAGAAACTAATAAAAGAGAATTATTAATTTTTAAACTTTCTTTTAAATCATGAACATGGTTAAAAAGGAAAGTTTTCTTAAAATTTAAAATCCTCCTTTAATCAACAAATAAGGAAAGATTTCAAATTTTAAACTCTCTTTTAAACATGTAGATGATTTACAAATAAGGAAAGTTTTTACCAAAAATTGAAACCATCCTTTTAAACTACAAATAAGGAAAGAGATTAATCTCTTCTCTTAATCTTTTGTAGAAAGCTATAAAAGGACATTTTTAATTTTTAAACTCTCTTTTAAAATCATGATATCCACATAAGAAATAATTTTAATAAAAATCCTTTTTAATATTCTAGCGGCCGACCACCTAAGCTTGGGACCCAAGCTTTGGTCGGCCACCTACATGGCTCATCCACTTGGTCTTGGCCGGCCCTAGCTTGGGTTCCAAGCTAGCTTGGCCGGCCCCATTGGATGGGTAAGAAGGTGGGTATGCGGTGGGTATAAATCTCTATATATTAGAGGCTACGATAGGGACCGAGAGGAGGAATTGGTTTTGGTCTCCCGATAAAATTAAGCATCCCGTGCTCGCCCCGAACACACAACTTAATTTTATCAATAATAATTCATTCAACTAGAAAACTATTATTGATCTACCGCACCAATCCCAAATTACATTTTGGGCTCCTTCTTATTATGAGTGTGTTAGTCTCCCTGTGTTTAAGATAACAAATGTCCACTAATTAAGTTATTGACAACTCACTTAATTAATATCTAGCTCCAAGAGTAGTACCACTCAACTTCATTGTCATGTCGGACTAAGTCCACCTGCAGAGTTTAACATGACAATCCTTATGAGCTCCTCTTGGGGACATTCTCAACCTAGATTACTAGGACACAGTTTCCTTCTATAATCAACAACACACACTATAAGTGATATCATTTCCCAACTTATCGGGCTTATTGATTTATTGAACTAAATCTCACCCATTGATAAATTAAAGAAATAAATATCAAATATATGTGCTTGTTATTATATTAGGATTAAGAGCACACACTTCCATAATAACTGAGGTCTTTGTTCCTTCATAAAGTCAGTATAAAAGGAACGACCTCAAATGACTCTACTCAATACACTCTAAGTGTACTAGTGTAATTATGTAGTTAAGATAAACTAATACCTAATTACACTACGACCTTCTAATGGTTTGTTCCTTTTCCATCTTAGTCGTGAGCTACTGTTTATAATTTATAAGGTACTGATAACATGATCTTCTGTGTGTGACACCACACACCATGTTATCTACAATATAAATTAATTGAACAACTACATTTATCACAAATGTAGACATTTGACCAATGTGATTCTTATTTCTAGATAAATATTTTATACCCAAAGCTAGGCTTTTAGTATATATTCTAACAATCTCCCACTTATACTAAAAGACTAAGCTGTCATATCTGCTGCCATACATCTGATTCCCATGCCTTTTAAAAAACTCTTGCCTTAAGGACCTTGGGTTATCATCTGATGCAATCTAGGCGGCAACAACTTCTCCTCGTTATACAATTTCTCGTATTGGGTAGTACTTGTGCTCTATTGTGTTTACTTGCCTTATAGACTCATGGTTTCTTCGAGTTTGCTACTGCACCATTATTATTACAATAAATTGTAATAATCTTTGGACAAACTAGAAATCATATCTAAGTTTATCTTGAGGTTATTAAGTCATTCTGCTTTTATGGCTACCTCAGAGGCTTGCCATATACTCAGCTTCTATGGTGGAGTCTAGAAAAACACCTATGCTTATCACTCTTCCATAGTTATGACTTTTCCTCCTAAAGTAAACACAAAACCCTGAGGTTGACTTATTATTGTTCCTATCCAATTGGAAGTCAAAATCCATGCAACCCACAAGAACCAAATTAACTGCCTTGTGAGCTAGCATATAATCTCTAGTGCCTCTAAGGTACTTCAATATATGCTTTACTGCAGTCCACTGTCCTTGTCCAGGGTTACTTTGATATCTGCTAACTATGCCCTTGGCAAAATAGATTTCTGATCTCGTGCATAGCATACATTAGGCTTCCGACAGCCGAAGCATAAAGAACTGCCTTTATTTCCTTTATCTCCTTTAATGTCTACAGAGACATATCTTTAGATAAAGTTACTCCATCCTGAAAAGGTAAGAAACCTTTCTTGGAGTTTTGCATGCTTAAAACGAGCAAGGATTTTTCCGATGTATGAAGCTTGGGATAAGTAAAATATTCTTTTCTTGCGATCCCTTATTACTTTGATCTCAAGAATATATACATTCTCCCAAGTCCTTTATATCGAATTATTTGGACAACCATACCCCTACTTCTGACAACATTTTGATATTGTTTCCAACTACCAAAAATGCTATCTACGTATAGTACAAGAAATACCACCACGTTTCCATCACACCTTTTGTATACACAAGACTTATCCGTTTACTCAATAAATCCATAGGTTTGGATTACTTTGATAAACCGGATATTTCAAGACCTTGAAGCTTTGCCTCAGTCCATAGACTGACTGAGCTTGCACACAAGATGCTCTTAGCCCTTTGCAATGAACCCTTCTGGTTGCTTTATATGGATGCTTTCATCAAGACTTCCATTAAGGAATGCTGTCTTGACATCCACTTGCCAAATAGATAAAAGAATCCTGATAAACTTAAGCATGGCTACCAATGAAAAAGTTTCCTTTTTCATCAAGTCTTGCTTTGAAAGTTACTACCTTCCTTTCTATCCCTCTTTTCCTATTATAGACCTTTTAACACCCAAAGGCTTTTACACCATTTAGTGGTTCTACAAGCTTCCAGATTTTATTAGAATACATATATTCTAATTCTGTTATTCATTGCTCTTTGCCAAGATGTTGCATCTTTATCTTGGAGTGTTTCGTCATATGTCCGGAGATCAGGTTTATGTCCTCCAGGGATCGAGTCCAAAAACTCTCCCAAAACATGAATTTTTTAGGTTGCCTAACAACCCTCCCACTACGACAAGGCACTTTCTGCAATTGTGTATCATTTGTGATACGTGTTGTAGTTTCCTTGTGGTATCTCATCTTGTACAGTTGGTACTAGATTAGACATGCCTTTTATTATTTCCTTAAGAACAAATTTTCTTATGGGCACATGGTTTATTACATAGTCCTTTTCTAAAAATCGGTCATTGATGCTAACAATGACCTTCTGATTTTTAAGACTATAATCCTACTTTCATTTCACTAGGATAACCCACAAACAAGTGAATTCCTGTCCAACTTATCATTGTCTCTCTTCTGCATATGTGCTGGACTACCCGAATCCGAATATGCTTCGAAATAGGCTTACGCCTATTCAGCATTTCTATATGAGTAGAGAGTTCTGACTTTAGAAGGTACTATATTCACTCCCGTTTCCAGAGTATATCCTTAAAATGATTTTGATAATATTCTTAATAACTTATCAATCTACTTATTTCCATAAGAGTCCTATACCTTCCTTTTCCTACACCATTCTGTTGGGGTGTACCAGGTGCAGTTAGTTGGGATTGAATCCCTACTTCTGATAAATGACTCCTAAATTCTCCCAAGAGGTACTTGCCACTACGATCTTACCGTAGTGTCTTGATACTTTTACTTTGTCGTTTCTCCACATCAGCCTCGTACTCTTTGAACTAATCAAAGCACTTAGACTTGCGACACATCAAGTAAATATATCCGTATCTCAAATAGTTGTCTATAAAATAGATGAAATATTTGAAACAACCTCTTGCATGGATGCTCATAGGATCACACAAATCAGAATGAACCAATTCCAATATATCTTTGATTCCTTACCCCTTAGACTTAAAAGCTTCTTGGTTATTTTTCCTTCCAAGTAAGACTCGTAGGTTGGAAAGATTTCCACTACTAATGAACCCAAAAGTTCATCAGCTACCAATGAATCCTACTCAAGTTAATATAACCTAGCCTTAGATGCCAAAGATATAATTGGTTCATTTTCGAAGGTTACTTTCTCTTAAAGTTAGAAGATGTGTTACTAATTTCCATTTGTTGCATCGTGAGAGTTATTGGATTTATAAATTGCCAACCAACGTACCAGAACAGATAACTTCCCTCTTTTCCTTAATAACAACTTTGTTATTAAAAGAGGCAGAATATCAAGTTCTTTGAATAGTTTAGAAACTGAAAACTAGTTCTTTCTAAACTTGGTGCGTAAAGACAATTACTTAAAAATCCATGTTTTATTCTTATCAAAAGATAAACATCTCCCACTGCCACAGCTACCATTTTACAGTAGTGCCCATGTAGATGGTGTTTTAATTTTCATTTAGTTTCCGGATTTCCTGGAACCCTGCAATGAATTGCGGACATAATTAATGGCATCTGTATCTACACTCCAGGTTCTGGTAGATAACACCACTAAACTTGTTTCAACTAATAAATTAAATACACCTATATTGTTCTTAGTTCTAAGAAGACAGTCTACCTTAATGTCCAAGTCCTATTTCCAATCATTACAATTGGGATTACTAAGTCTTTTCTATAGTATGACTACTAGGGAATTGACAAACATTTTAAATCCTAAGAATCACAAAAATATTTGGTCAAGATCAACTCCTTAAAAATCCCCATGAATTTTGTATGCCACGATAGTGTGGACGTATACAAAATCGAAGAGGAGATTTTCTTCATTAATTTTATTATCTCGTCATCTTTACTTTATGACGAAATAAAATTAATAGTTGATCTGTCTTTGATCAAATATTTGGTCAAAAACTTTTGAATAAAAAAAATATTGATTCCTCAAACAATATTATTTAAATTCTCCAACACCTCAAACACCGTGAATTTTGCATGCCACGTTAGTGTGGACGTATACAAATTCAACATTTGTAAAAGGAGGGTTTTAACCCATTAATTTTATTATCTTGTCAACCTAACTTTTTGACAAATAAAATTAATAGTTGGTATCATTTGGTCACACAAATAATAACAGTGACTCCGATGGGGAGGATACTATTAGATGTGTCTAAGTGTATACCATTACTTGACACTAAGTCCATTAATAAGATTATGCCCCTTCCATTGGGGAAGATCACACGCTCTTAATTAACTTCCTATAGTTATCCAAAAATGGAAGTCTGTTCTAGTGATCCAAAAACAAGCTCATCCGTTATGGAGGAAGGCACTCAGAGCCAACGCGCAAGCTTGTTTGCATCACTTACAAACCAGTAATGGAGACCATGAGATTTACTTAAAAATCCCTCTCCCACTTAGTTATTTATAAATGAGGAATTTTAACTATGCTAGCCTACTAAATATGTAAACTAACATGCACACACAGCACAATATAAAAGCAATAAATAGAAAATCTAATTTTCAACTATTATGGCTTTTATCTCTAGTTGTCCTCCGTGTGTTGTCATCCCAAGCTGCTGCCATATTTGGCCACTGCCACCGGGTCTAGCTGTCGCATCCATCTTGCTCCTAGTTCCGCTGCGCCTCTGGTCCTTAGAAGGTTCCACGCTTTGCAAGATTCGATCCGCGACATAAATAGAATTTTACATTTTGATCCTATATTCCTCGAAGGAATGTACATGTAAACTAGATCGAACATAAAATAAAATTTACATCCATCGATCCTATATTCCATAAAAGGAATGTACATGTAACTAGATCAAAAAATAAAATCCTAATAAAACTAAATACAGCTCCTGCTGTATTTTATAATACAATCATGCACACACAATAAAATGCCCTTGACATGTCCAAGGGTCCAATCACACACATAATAACTATAAGCCATAATAGTTGGATCCTGCATCCACAAAGTTAGCACATCCTACTATTAACCTTCCTAAATTATGTATGACATGTGCATAATTAAACTAATACCAAATACACAGAGGCAAAACCCTAGCTCTGATACCAATTGTTGGTTGCTACTCGAAAAACCTAGAGGTTCCCCTGTACAAAAATTTTGTACAAAGGTCTGAACCTTTTCCTAGCTATCATGTGTTCTTTTAAATTAAATTTTGAATCGCCTGCGGAACTTAACACGTTTGATCCAAAACTTAATCTATTTGTTCTTTTAGGTTTTGACTTGGATCTCCTACGGAACTTAACACGTTTGATCCAAAACTTAATCTATTTGTTCTTTTAGGTTTTGACTTGGATCTTCTGCGGAACTTAACACGTTCGACCCAAGTCACCTTCAGTTATTAATTCCATTAAATATTAATTTCCATAATTGGTTCCCAGTACTGACGTGGCGAGGCACATGGCCTTCTTGGATATGGGAGAAACCACCACCGACTAGACAAAACCTTTTATGGAAAGCTAATATTTAATTTCCTAAAATAACTTTAGGTTAACCGAAAAGAACAATCAAATCACAAGGAAAAAAAAAACAAAAGAACACTATATCGAAAACAAATTTGAAACTCTAGAATCGTATGCCTCTTGTATTTAGTATTATTTCCAAAAATAACTAGTATGATGCGGAAAGAAAAAATACTAGTTATACCTTTTAGAAAAACCTCTTGATCTTCTACCGTATTCCTCTTCTAACCTCGGACGTTGTGTGGGCAACGATCTTCCGAGATGAGAAACCACCAAAGCACCTTCTCCTTTCTTCAAATTTCGGCCAAGCACAAAGCTTCCAAAAGATGAAGATCTTTTCCACCAACCAAGCTCCAAGGGATGTAGGCTTTCTCTCCTTCTTCCTCAAGCTAGATCCGGCCACCAATTAAAACTCCATAAGCATGAAGAGGTTCGGCCACAAAGAGAAGAAGAAGAGAAGAAGGGTCGGCCACACCACCAAGGAAAAGAGGAAGAAAAATATAATAGAGTCGTTCACCTTGAAGCCTCCTCTACCCCCTCTTTTATAATCCTTGGTCTTGGCAAATAAGGAAAATTTAATAAAAATTTCCTTAATTCTTTTTCCATTGAAAAGAAAAATTATTTAATTAAAAATAATTTTCTTTTTCAAATACAATGGCCGGCCACCTCAAGCCCCAAATCAAGGAAAGTTTTAATTAAAACAAGAATTAAAACTTCCTAATTTGTTTCCGGAAATTTATAAAAATTTCTCCAATAATTTAATCCCTTCATGATTGGTTTATAAAAAGGAAATTTAATAAATTAAAATCTTTCTTTTAAACATGTGGATAAAAAAAAAGTTATCTCTAAAAATTAAAATCTCTTTTAATCTACAAATAAGGAAAGATATCAAGTCTTTTCTTAATCTTTTGTAGAAACTAATAAAAGAGAATTATTAATTTTTAAACTTTCTTTTAAATCATGAACATGGTTAAAAAGGAAAGTTTTCTTAAAATTTAAAATCCTCCTTTAATCAACAAATAAGGAATGATTTCAAATTTTAAACTATATTTTAAACATGTAGATGATTTACAAATAAGGAAGGTTTTTACCAAAAATTAAAACCATCCTTTTAAACTACAAATAAGGAAAGAGATTAATCTCTTCTCTTAATCTTTTGTAGAAAGCTATAAAAGGACATTTTTAATTTTTAAACTCTCTTTTAAAATCATGATATCCACATAAGAAATAATTTTAATAAAAATCCTTTTTAATATTCTAGTGGCCGACCACCTAAGCTTGGGACCCAAGCTTTGGCCGGCCACCTACATGGCTCATCCACTTGGTCTTGGCCGACCCTAGCTTGGGTTCCAAGCTAGCTTGGTCGGCACCATTGGATGGGCAAGAAGGTGGGTATGCGGTGGGTATAAATCTCTATATACTAGAGGCTACGATAGGGACCGAGAGGAGGAATTGGTTTTGGTCTCCCGATAAAATTAAGCATCCCGTGCTCGCCCCGAACACACAACTTAATTTTATCAATAATAATTCATTCCACTAGAGAACTATTATTGATCTACCGCACCAATCTCAAATTACATTTTGGGCTCCTTCTTATTATGAGTGTGTTAGTCTCCCTGTGTTTAAGATAACAAATGTCCACTAATTAAGTGAGTTACTGACAACTCACTTAATTAATATCTAGCTCCAAGAGTAGTACCACTCAACTTCATTGTCATGTCAGACTAAGTCCACCTGCAGGGTTTAACATGACAATCCTTATGAGCTCCTCTTGGGGACATTCTCAACCTAGATTACTAGGACACAGTTTCCTTCTATAATCAACAACACACACTATAAGTGATATCATTTCCCAACTTATCGGGCTTATTGATTTATCGAACTAAATCTCACCCATTGATAAATTAAAGAAATAAATATCAAATATATGTTCTTGTTATTATATTAGGATTAAGAGCACACACTTCCATAATAACTGAGGTCTTTGTTCCTTCATAAAGTCAGTATAAATGGAACGACCTCAAATGGTCCTACTCAATACTCTCTAAGTGTACTAGTGTAATTATATAGTTAAGATAAACTAATACCTAATTACACTACGACCTTCCAATGGTTTGTTCCTTTTCCATCTTGGTCATGAGCTACTGTTTATAATTTATAAGGTACTGATAACATGATCTTCTGTGTGTGACACCACACACCATGTTATCTACAATATAAATTAATTGAACAACTTCATTTATCACAAATGTAGACATTTGACCAATGTGATTCTTATTTCTAGATAAATATTTTATACCAAAAGCTAGGCTTTTAGTATATATTCTAACAATAACAAGCACGTATACTTAATATTTATTTCTTTAATTTATCAAAGGGTGTGATTTAGTTCAATAAATCAATAGGCCCGATAAGTTGGGAAATAATATTATTTATATGGTGTATTGTTGATTATAAAATGAAACTGTGTCCTAGGTATCTAGGTTGATGATGTCCCCAAGAGGAGCTCATAAGAATTATCATGTAAACCCTGCAGGTGGACTTAGTCCGACATGATGATAAGGTTGAGTAGTACTACTCTTTGAGCTATATATTAATTGAGTTGTCAGTAACTCATTTAATTATTGGGCATTCAATATCTTAAACACAGGGAGATTAACATACTCGAGTTCAATATGGAATTGGTGAGATAGTTCAATAATATCTCTTTAGTGGTATGAGTTATTATTGATGAACTCGAGTTGGGTGTTCGGGGCGAACACGGGAAGCACGAGTTCATCGGGAGACCAAAACTAATTCCTCCTCTCGGTCTCTGTCGTAGCCTCTTATTTATAAAGTCTTATATCCACCTATACCCAACTTCTTACTCACCTTAAGGTGGTCGGCCAAGCCTAGCTTGGATCCCAAGCTAGGGTCGGCCAAACCAAGGCATGATGGGTCAAGTTGTGGCCGACCCTAGCTTGAACCCAAGCTTAGGTGGCCGACCAAAATAAAATAAAAGGGGGGGGGTTTAAATTTAAATCTTTCCTAATGTGGAAGACTTGATTTTAAAAGAGAGTTTTAAAATTAAATCTTTCCTTTTATAGCTTTCTACAAAAGATTAAGGAAAAGGTTTGATATCTTTCCTTATTTGTAGTTTAAAGGAAGATTTTAATTTTTGATAAAACTTTCCTTTTTGTAATCATCCACATGTTTTAAAAGAGAGATTTTAATTTATAAAACTTTCCTTTTATAACCAACCATGAAGGGAATTTTAAATGAGAAATTTTTATTTAAAAAAAATCGGAAACAAATTAGAAATTTTTAATTTTGTGTTTAAAACTTTCCTTATTTGGAGGAGATGGTGGTGGCCGACCATTAAGGGTTTATAAGGAAATTTTTAATTAAATTTTCCTTCTTAAACAATTGCAAGGAATATAAGGAAGTTTTATTTATAAAACTTTTCTCTTTGCCAAGACCAAGGAATATAAAAGAGAGGGTAGAGGTGCCTCACCTTATAACATACCATCTAGTATTCCTCTCTTCTCTTCCTTGGTGGTGGTCGGCCCTCTCTTCCTCCTTTTCTCCTATTCTTCTTCCTTGTGTGGCCGATGACATCTTCATCTCGAGGAGCTTGGTGGTTGCCAGATCTTGTTAGAGGAAGAAGAAGAGATAGGAGGCTTTGCTTCTTAGCATCCCTTGGAGCTTGGTTGGTGGTCAAAAGTTCTTCATCTCTTGAATATTATTGGTGGTCGAAACTTGCTTGGAGAAGAAGGAAACTTGGGTGGATTCTCGTCTTGGTAGATCGTCACCCACCCGACGTCTGAGATAAGAAGAGGAATATGATAGAAGATTGTGAGGTCTATAAGCTACAAAAGGTATAACTAGTTATTAGCTTCCGCATCATAACTAGTTCATCATTTTGTTTAGATCTTGGAATACCAAACACAAGAGGCTAGTGATTCTAGGTTTTTGGATTTATGATTCGATTTGTGTTTCTTTTGTTTTCGATCTTGTGATTCGATTGTTCTTATTGGTTAAACCTAGGGTTACTATAAGGAGATTAAATATTGAATTTCATTGAAAGGCTTTGTCTAGGAAGTGGTGGATGATCCCATACCCAAGAAGGCCTAGTGTCTCGTCATGTTTAACTTGGAAGTCAATCTCTGAAATAAATATTTGATCGAATTTGTAACATGGGTGGATTTGGATCAATAATATTAAGCATCGTTTGTGATCCAAGTCTAAACCTCTAAGAATAGATAAGTTGAATTTGGAATCAATAATGTTAAGTTTGGTTTGCGATTCCAAATTTAATTTCTAAAGAACACAATAGGTTGTTAGGAAAGGTTCAGGACTTGTACAAAATTTGTGTACAGGGGAACCGGTACGATATTTCGAGTAGCAACCAACAAAGAATACTATTTAATTTCGAGGCAAGTTATGCATACCTCAAGCTCACCCGGTTATAAAGGAGTTACTACAGGAGGCTCATTACTCCCGTTTTGCTATCAACCCAGGTGGAACCCGGATGTATCAAGATTTGAGGCGTTCCTATTGGTGGAATGTCATGAAGAAAGCATCGCGGAGTTTGTAGCTAGACGTCTAGTCTGTTAGCAGGTGAAGGATGAGCACCAGAGACCTGCTGGTTTACTTCAGAGGATTCCCATTCTAGAGTGAAAATGGGAGCACATCACTATGGATTTTGTGGTGAGATTGCCTAGGACACGACGAGGCCATGACGTGATTTTGGTAATCGTTGATCGATTAACCAAATTCGCACACTTCTTAGTGATCCAGATGACTGATTCGCTTGATCGATTGGCAGAGCTACATTGTCAGGAGATCATCAGATTGCATGGTGTTCCCTTGAGCATTATATTGGATAGAGACCCAAGGTTAACGTCCCGGTTCTAGTAGAGTCTACAGCAGGCCTTGGGCACATAGCTTCATTTTAGTACGGCATTTCATCCGTAGATTGATGGACAGTCAGAGCAAACTATCCAGACATTAGAGGACTTACTGAGGTCTTGCGTTATCGATTTCGGAGGCAACTGAGAGGACCACTTGCTATTAGTAGAGCTCGGCTACAACAACAGCTATCATTTGACTATCCAAATGGCACCGTTTGAAGCATTGTATGGTAGGCCTTGTTGGACACTCACCCTCTGTGAGGAGGTTAGGGAGGCCCAACTGCTAGGACCTCAGAGAGCTCAACAGGAGGCAGAGTTAGTCTGAACTATCAGACGGAGGATGTCAGAGGCCCAGGACCGCCAGAAGAGTTATGTGGATCGGAGACGTAGATCCCTGGAGTTCTCTACTGGTGACAATGTATTTTTGAGAGTCTCACCCACGAAAGGGGTGAAGAGATTTGGTCTCCGAGGTAAACTAGCTCCATGATACATTGGGCCTTTCAAGATCTTGGAGAGGATTGGAGCGGTAGCTTACCGTCCGGCGTTACCTTTGGCTCTGGCAAGCATTCACGATGTATTTCATGTGTCCATGCTGAGGAGATACGTACTCGACCCAGCACATATTTTGTCAGATATATCAGTTCCCATTCAGGCTGACGTTACTTACGAGGAGGTTCGGATACGAATTTTGGACTACAAAGAGCGTCAGCTGAGGAACAAGACTATCCAGTTGGTTAAAGTCAGATGGCAGTATCATTCTGACGAGGAGGCTACCTGGGAGCTTGACGATACAATTCGAGCTCGATACCCCTCATCTTTTTACTTGAGGTATGTGGGTTAGAGTTCCGTTCAACATTTATTTGGTTATCTATTGTTAGGACTTGCTGATGGTGATTAACAAAAATTTGGGGACCAAATTTTTATTAGTGTGGGAGAATTTAAAATATCGAAAAGGGGTGAATAACCATAAGAGAATTTTCTGAAAATTTTAGGAATTTTCTTAGAATTTATCGGAGCTCGTATGACGTATTTGAAGGGGATGCATTTATAGGTTTGGGAAAAGCCTGTTTAGAATACCCAAATATGGGAGTTGATTAAGGAATTAACCTAGGATTTAATTAGAGATACCTAGGTTATAACATTTCATTTTTTTTCTTTACCCGTGCCCTCGGTCCCCCTTGCACCGAACCCATCCTCACATGCGCCATCTCCTTCACTGACGCCGCCTTGCATCTCTCCGCTGAACCCGAGCTCTTCACCTTCCCCAACCTGACGGTGCTTCCTCTTCTCCCTCACGATAAAACCTGTCGGCCAAGGAGAAGTCGGGCATTGCTATTCCCGATTCCCTTCTCTCCCGATTCGTCTCCATCTTCCTTGCGTCTTCCTCGCCACCGACAGCCACAGCTCGAGCGAGAGTGCCCTAGGTGTCACCCACTCCCATCGCATCGCTTCCCTGCTGCACGGAGTAGCGCCGACGCCCCTACAGCCGACTCCTCTCTTCTTATCAACTCCGCTCATGCCTTTCCTCTTACGCCAACACTGCTGTTTTGGTCGCTCTTCTCTCGCGTGATTTTCCTGGTGTTGCCACAACTGTTCGCTTGAGGAACAAATTGGAGCAGTGGTTGAAGGCTCATCAGTGGCAAAACCCTATCCGACGATCCACCATCAATCTCTCACGGCTTCCCCGGTCTGTCCCTCACCGAGAGATCTGTCCCGGGGCACCGAAGATCCTGGGCATTGGGTACTGTCATCATTGTCACAAGCGTTGAGCCTCTAAGGAGCACTGATAACTGGGGTATCCAAATACTAGCTGCCACATTTGAGGTAATGATTATCTCCAACATACAGTTTAAGGATAGGATCTATACTAAGTTTTGACTGTGGATGAATTACATAGAGGGCAGTAGCTTCATCGTTGCTCCGACTAAGGTTTCCAGCAGCAACTTCTCTAGCTATGCTACAAAAAAAGGCGGAATCCGCCGCCCCGACGGCCCCCTACGCCTGCCCCATGGTGATGTAGGAGGAGGGTTAATCAGGGTGAATGCTGGGCTGACAAGTGGCTGGGGGTTCGAGGCTTTAAGCCAGCAGACGGGGATATTATCCCGCATTGCAACCGGCGACACTCGAATGTGAAGAGCTCAATTTTGTTGAATTGGGGTAGGAGAATAGGTATACTCTGACAGTATCCTGTCCACTCAGTCATTCAGGAGTAGTGATGGCAGAGTGCACAGTTGTCACAACCCTACCCACTCGACCTCACCATCGTATGTGAGGTGGCTGACTCGCATCAAAGGTACTAGGACATTTGCATCATATGCATAGATTGTATTTATTTCTTGTAATTGCTGCATTTTGGATGCTGCATTTTTGTGGTTGCATATGGTTGACATGCATATAGAAGACATGATGTGTTTTGTCTGACGACCCTTATATCCGAATAGGAGGTCCTGGTGAGTACAACTTCTTTGCTTGTTCGGGTTTCGTATTTCATGTTACTTATCAGGAGACTGTACTCCATGACTATTACTGTTAGATATATCTTACCATGCATGTCAGCTTGATACCCGCTGATTTGTTGAACTCATCCCGTTGCTTTATTTATATTTCAAGTTGAGGCTATCAAGAGGTTCTAGTCGCTAGTCCCCCACCTCATGTAGATATGGCTTTCTACTTTCAGACTTTTGTTTCCTTGTTTTGTGATCTGCATACTTGTGATGTGTAGATCTTATACTCGTGGATTTTATACAGAGTTTTGGTCTACTACCCTTGTTTTCCGTTGCGGTGGTTTTCCATTGTGGGTTGGGTTTTCCTTGAGTAGTGGAGTAGGTTGTATAATAAACTGCCTGTTGTGATGTGTTGTGTAGTCAGCCAAAGGTTGATTTATTATAAACTGCGTGGATTATTTGTTTATATTATTATATATGTTCCGACCGCGTTGGTCGAGGATTGTGAGGGGCCCTGAGGGCTATGTAGTCAAGTTTTAGATTGTCACCCGTATAGGTAAGATGCTGTCAAAATTTCCTCTGGCAGAGACTCCCCTGGGGCGTGGCAAGCACTCCAGCACTAACAAGATAGCTATAGTGGAGTGAATTTAAGGTATATCTCATTTATTTCATATCTTAAATAAAAGTGAATATATAAATAATTATTTTTCTTCTATTGCAATGATCATTCACTTGGGGCATGACTGATGAGATGGAAATAAGGAGGATTTTCATGAAAAAATGTAGCGATCACATTCGCCATGAACTCAGTCATGCAAAGTCAAAGGGGAAAAACCACCATTCATCACTGAGGAAAATTGGATAAGGATTTCAAATTTTTGGGAAAGTGAGGAGTTTAAAAAAAGAAGTGACTAGAATAAAATAAATCAGTCTTTTAATTTTGGAGATATGTTTGCGACATATGCGGGAGGTTCTATCAATATGGATGAGCATAGACGCAGATTGATAAATTTTTAACTCTCCCAATATTTTCTTAATATATTTTATACTATTTAATAATTTCTAATTATCTTTATTAGACTAAAAAAATGGGAAAGGAGCCTAATTTTATATATACTTTCACCCGCACATTTCAGAAAAAAGATAAGACTTGGAGCGGGACAGAGCTAAAGCAACTAAAGTTTGAATAAATTTTAGATTTTAATTTATAACTTAGATTCTATTATTAATGTACCTGCTCTAACTTTATACTTTTGCATTCCTAAAAGTTTATTATTGTAAATTTTTTTTATTTTTTTTATTATAATACAGGAAAAATATGTTGAGTTAGAGGCAGCACAGAGATGTTCAGCTTCTTCTAGTGCTGATATTGAGGGGTCTGAGCTGTTTGTAGGTACTGATTTTTATTTATGGCTACATGCGAGTGGAGGGCCAGAAAGGGGAGGAAAGATATTCGGAATGAGTTCTTTGGGCAGAACCCATAGAGTTGGCCATATAACTTCTTCCTCCTCACATACTCAGCAGATACATATAACTTGACTGAAGAGATTTCCCAGTTGAAGGGAATTATAAAGGAAAGGGATTAAGAAATGAGCGAAATACGCTGACAACAAGACTTTATTATGCAGCATCTTCAGTTAATTTCTGTTCCAAGTCAAATTCCTCCTCGTGACAATGATGATGATGATGATATTGATGAGATGATAATGGCGGTGGTGGTGATTCTTCGTAAATTTATGGTAAATTTTATGTTTGGATTTTTTTTCATGTGCTGTTATAGTTGATTCTATATTTTTATTTTACTTTGATACTTTGCATGTTATGTCATATTTGGTATATTTTTACATGTACATCATATGTCATAACTGTACAAAAAATATATATTCAAACAATATTATGAGTTTGACATTAGTATGTATTACAACTATCTACAAGAAATATGAAACAAAACATTAACTAGAAACTTGAGTTTTGAACAAAGGATATGAATTGTAGACAACTTTAATTTCATCTTGATACTTTGCATGTTCTGACAAATAATATTAGTAACAAATTTCATTCATGTATGTAAATGTTAGATACAAATATCATTAATATGTTTGATATATTTTTTAGTTATAAATGTCACTTATTGTTTGTTTGTAATTTAGCGTAGAAAAGAAGCATGGAAGGCGACCGAAGCTCCTGAGACATGACGATTTGTATTTTGTTTAGCTTTGGATGCCTTGTTACATTTGTTGTTTGGATTATGATAGAACTTTCATGTTTAGATATTATGATTTGTTGAACTTGTTGTTGTTTGAATTTTAGTTATTTGTATATATGAATATGATGTGTTTAGTTTAGGGATGATTTGTTTGGATGTTGGATATGGATGTGTTTAGTTTTGGGATGATTTGTTTGGATGTTGGATATGGATATGTTGTATATGATTTTGTTGAAGATGTTATAAGTGGCATATTTAAATAGGATAAAAAATAGGAAAGATTCTGGATTTTTTTTTTGTTTTTGGGACAAATTTTACGATAAATTTATTTTTGTTATAAAATTATCATAAATTTGCGACAAATCAGGATTCATTACAAATTTGGAACAAATATGATTTCGTCCCAAATAAGCGACGAATCAGGATTCGTCCCAAAATTCGTTGCCGATTTGAGACAAAAATTAGTTTTTCGTTGCAAATTCTAGCCTAGACTCATATGGAAAAGGAATAACTTTTACGACAAATCAAGATTCGTCCCAAAATTCGTCGCAGATTTAGGTCAAAAATTAGTTTTTTATCACAAATTCTAGCAGAAAGGAACAACTTTTGCAACGAATCTAGATTTGTCCCAAAATTCGTTGCAAATTTATAAAATGGGCAAGCTTTCTAGTGAAAAAGTGGCATTTTCTGAGACAAATTCAGATTTGTCGCAAATATAGGACGAATTCATATTTGTCGCAAATCTGCGATGAATCCAGATTTGTTGCAGATTTGCGACGAATCCAGATTCGTTGCAGATTTGCGATGAACCTAAATTCGTTGCAGATTTACGAATTTGTTGCAGTTTTGAGACAAAAATATGTTTTTGTTGTAAATTTACGATGAAAATATATTTTTGTCATAAATTTGCGACGAAAATATATTTTTGTCGCAAATTTGCGACGAAAATATATTTTTGTCTCAAATTTGCGACGAAAATAAGATTTTTTAGCCTCAATTATTTGCAATTATGCAATATTTTTTGTGATGAAAAATTTTCATTGCAAATTTGGGATGAAATATATATTTGTCGCATATTTAAGATTATGAAATTTGCAATGAATTAATATTCGTTGCAGATTTGTAACGAATTCTGTGACGAAAATTGAAATTTGTCTTAAAAATTTCTAACGAAAATTATTTATTCGTCGCAAAATTTTGCAACGACATTTATGGGACGAATATATTTTCGTTCCAAAATTCGTCGCAAAATTTTTTGCCATGAATTTTTTTAACAAATTCGTCCTAAATTTTGTCCTTAAAAAACAGTTTTTTTATAGTGCTTCTACCAATAATATTATAATAAATCTCATTTAACGTGTTGGTGGATAGAGGTTGTGACTCTACCCCGATGATGGTAAAAAATATATAATATGATTAATAACTAATTTGATCATAATTACTAAAGTTAATTAAGATAGAAACGAATAAATATAATAAAATTAATAATCTAGTAGAAAATTAAGAGGAAATCAAGATTTTGATTTTTAATATATACTAAAACATTACAAGTTCTTCCCTTTTTATACATATTTGAATACTTGGAAATTAAACCAACATTAAAGAAAAAGATTTATTGAATGACTTGGAAGATCCATCAGAATGTGGAGAACAACGAAGATGTCTTCTTGGGAAGATAATGTCATTTAATCCATCAACATACGGAGAAGAACGAAGACGTCGACTTGGGAAGATAATTTTGGTTTAATCCATCACTACCTCAGTTAAAATTGGACTATTTTTGTCACGTGCATGGCATGATTTTAATTAATCTAGTGTTCATCTTTTCCTTTTATATTTCAAACGTAAATTAATGAGAAGTCAGACTTGTTTCCATGTGAACTAAATTTTTGGATTGTACAACCTTTCAAAGTCAGGATAATTCCGAGTCTATCCATTCAATCCAACTGATTCATCAACTCCGATCTACCCGAGCTAAACATAACAGTTCATTCCTCAATTTAGTTTCTCTAAATTAAATAAAATTAACAAAGATTCCCTAGAAAATAGCAAAGAAAGAAGGGATAATTTAGAGGTCAACTGCAGCAGCACTGCTCCGATGTCAAACGCATTTCCTCGTTGCGATACCAAAATTAACTCCTAAGATCTTATCAACAACCAAGAACTCGCCTTTAAATATTGTCATTCACTTTGTTTCTACAAACCGATTGAGTGGTTGCTTGGTTGCTGAACCAGAGAACAGAGATCCTAAGAAGGGAGTTGAATATTTGCAGTAATAATGGCTGAGAGCGGTTTGGAAATAGAGATCAAGAAAGAGAAGAAGAACAAGTATGCCTTTGCCTGCTCCTTCATTGCCTCCTTCATCTCCATCTTGATGGGTTACGGTGACAACCGCCTCTTCTTCTTGTTCAACTTTAGTTTTTTTTTCGAGCTTGTCCATGGAAATTAATTGATTAATGTATGATTATACTCCTAATGATTTGAGCAGATACTGGTGTCATGAGCGGCGCCATGTTACTCATCCAGGAAGACCTCAAGGCGTCGGACATGCAAATCCAAGTTCTTGCCGGCATCCTCAACGCTTGCGCCCTCATCGGGTCGTTGACCGCAGGGCGAATCTCCGATCTAATAGGCCGCCGTTACACTATCATCGTAGGTGCCGTCATTTTCTTCGTTGGCTCCGTCCTCATGGGCCTGGGTCTCAACTTCGCCATGTTGCTGTCCGGCCGCTGTGTTGCCGGCATTGGCGTAGGGTACGCGCTCATGATCGCGCCCGTCTACTCGGCGGAGATTTCTTCGACTTCCTCCCGCGGTCTCCTTAGCTCACTCCCAGAGATCTGCATCAGCTTCGGAATCCTTAGCGGCTACCTTGCCAACTTCGTCTTCGGCAAGCTCCCGCTCGTCTACGGCTGGCGCGCCATGCTCGGGGTCGCTGCCATTCCATCCATTGCCCTCGCCGCCAGCGTTGTCATGATGCCCGAGTCGCTGCGGTGGCTGGTGATGCAAGGCCGCATCAAGGACGCGCGCGGCATCCTCCTCCGCATCAGCAATAGCGAGGAGGAGGCTGAAAGGCGACTAGGGGAAATCAAGGTCACGGTGGGAATCGACAAGGCGTGCTCCGGGGACGTGGTGGAAGTGGAATCCAAGCACCACGGGGAAGGAGTGTGGAGGGAGATCCTGCATCCAACTCCGGCGGTAAGACGGGTGCTCATCGCCACCGTCGGCATCCACTGTGAGAAATAATCCTCTCCACGTCATTTTTTTTATGTTTTATTATCTTGATAATTAGTTATTACTTGGTCTAGATCCTATTTTTATGGATCTCATCTAGATCCTATTTTTATGGATCTTGTGTTCATGCTCTTATCATTTGTGATGCTATATAAAGAGTCCTAGAGGCATGTAGAAGGCATCTCATTGTAAGGTTTCCTTTCATAAGTGAAGTTCCTATTTGTTCTATTCTTCTTGTTTCTTCTTGTGTGCTGTGTGCTTTGAGTGTGCTGTCCTATTCGATTCTAGGCCAACATTTGGTATCAGAGCATTGGTAGTATAAGACATCCAAGAATCTACAATTCCATAAAATGTCGAGCATCCCAGTAAAAGAGAACGGCGGAGTGCCATTTCCCTATCCGAGGCTAAGTCCTCACAATTATACTGTGTGGGCAATAAAGACAGAGGCGATCCTTGATGCCCAGGGAGTCTGGGAGGCGGTGGAGCCAGCGGAAGGAGCCCAGGTGGATGCAAAGAAGGACAAAAAGGCACGTGCATACATCCTGCAGTGTGTCCCCGAAGACATCCTTCTCCAGATCGCAACAAAGAAGACGGCGAAGGAAGTCTGGGACAGCCTCAAGACGAGATACCTTGGTAGTGATCGGGTGAAGAAGGCACGTGTACAAACATTGAAGAGCGAGTTCGACGCTCTCCGGATGAAAGAGACCGAAATGATTGATGAGTTTGCTGGCAAACTCAGCGCCCTAAGCAGCAAGTTCTCCACCCTTGGTGCCACGCTTGAAGATTCCTCGTTGGTAAAAAAATTGCTCGATTCTGTCCCTGATAAATTCTTTCCTATTGTTGCTGGTATTGAGCAATTCTACGGCCTTGAGTCTATACCATTTGAGGAGGCTATAGGGCGACTGAAGGCGTACGAAAAACGAACGCTACGACTACGCAGCAACACCAACGGCACTGAAGGTGAGCTCCTATTAACCCATGTCGAATGGCAAATGCGACAGAAGGGGAGCAACGTGGACACTTCGTCAGGAGGAAAGGGGCGTGGGTCCAGCAGCCCTAGTCGTGGCAACTGGCGTGGACGTGGGCGAGGGCGCGGTCATGGTCGTGGTACGCAACGCTAATACAGTGCAGGAGGGACTAGCAGCAACAACAGTGGCACTCGAGACAAGAGACATATAAAATGTTTCAATTGCGAGAAAATGGGGCATTATGCGTCCGAATGCTACAACAAGCGGCGTGATGATGAGGCTCACCTCACTTGTGCCACCGATGAAGAGCCGGCACTGATGATGACCGTGCCCCACGAGGAGTCTGACACTAGGCATGAGCGGCAGGATACCATTCTGCTCAGTGAAGATAGGTTGCTACCGGAGATGTACCGCGGCGTTAAGAAAGAAGATAAAGACGTCTGGTACCTTGACAACAATGCCAGCAACCACATGACTGGCCATCGCGAGAAGTTTCAAGAACTAGATGAAACCATCACCGGGAGGGTGAGATTTGGCGATGGATCAACCATTGAGATCATGGGCAAGAGGACGGTTGTGTACGAATGTAAGAATGGCGATCGGAAGGCTCTCCACGAGGTATACTACATTCCGAAACTTTGTAGTAATATCATAAGTCTCGGTCAATTGTCAGAAACTGGGAACGAAGTGCACATGGAGAAAGATATCATGAAGGTGATTGATAGGAGCGGGAAGCCCTTGATGCGGGTAAAGCGAACACAAAATCGCTTGTACAAGGTAACCTTGAAGACATGCAAGCAAGTCTGTCTCCTAGCAAGCCTAGAAGACCCAACCTGGTTATGGCACACAAGGCTCGGACATGTCAATTTTCACGATTTGAAGCTGTTAGGGGAGAAGAAATTGGCAGTTGATGTACCTCCATTGCCCCAGCCGAACAAGCTTTGTGAGGTATGTGTGGTCGCTAGACATGCAAGGTCACCATTCCCGCACCAAGCAAACTTCAGAGCGACAAAGTCGTTGGAACTTCTCCATGCTGATATTTGCAGGCCAATTTCACCAAGTACACTGGCTGGTAACAAATATTTCTTTTTTATTATTGATGATTGTACAAGATGGATATGGGTATTTGTATTGGCAGCAAAGAAAGATGTATTCCAAGCATTCAAGAAATTCAAGTCCGTGACGGAGAACACGACTGAGTACAAGATCAAAACACTTCAGACAGACCGTGGCGGTGAGTTTCTATCCACAGAGTTCACTCGATTCTGTGAAAATGAAGGGATCGAGCGGCACTTTACGACTCCCTACACACCCCAACAGAATGGCGTTGTAGAGCGCCGTAATCGCACTGTGATGGCCATGGCAAGATCTCTCCTCAAGGGTACACATATGCCGGCAAGGTTCTGGGGAGAGGCAGTTAGGCATGCTGTCTATCTGCTAAATCGTCTCCCAACTAAGGCGCTAGGAGACCGTACCCCATTTGAAGCCTGGATGGGGAGAAAGCCACATCTCGCCCACTTGAGAGTGTTCGGCTGTGTTGCATACGTGAAAAATACAACCCCTCACCTGAAGAAACTTGACGACAGAAGTTCACCCATGGTATACTTGGGTGTCGAGGAAGGTTGCAAAGCTCATCGTCTATTTGATCCAAGGCATGACAAGCTACAAGTAAGTAGAGATGTAGTATTTCAAGAAAATAGTGAATGGACATGGACTGCAGGTGCTAACCATGAAGAAAACTTACCGGAGTTTATGGTGGAGGATGCACTCGACACCGACGAGGTGATTGTTGTAGCAGACATTGAGGCAGGAACAGAAGATGTCCCACCACCGGCAACAGCCCTGGTACCCATGACAAGAGCATCAAGTCCATCTACATCATCATCGAGCACCCATACAACTACCTCACCTGACTCTCATGAAGGGCCAGTTCGGTTTAGGTCCATTGCCGATATATATGCCAACACTAAGGAAGTGGTTGGTATTGATGAAGAAGAAAATGAGGTAATGCTGATGATGTCTGAAGAGCCGGCCTGTTACCAAGAGGCTGCAACCGAGGCTTGCTGGTACGAAGCAATGGAGGAAGAACTGAAAACTATTAAGATGAACAAGACCTGGACCCTAACTGAGCTCCCATTAGGCCACAAACCTATTGGCCTAAAGTGGTGTACAAACTAAAGAAAGATTCAGCGGGGAAAGTTGTTAAGTATAAAGCAAGATTAGTTGCTAAAGGCTATGTACAGAGACAAGGCATCGACTTTGAAGAGGTATTTGCACCGGTCTCTAGACTTGATACTATTCGAGTCATTCTTGCACTTGCAGGGAATCGAAGCTGGGAGGTACACCATCTAGATGTGAAGTCAGCATTCCTTAACGGAGAGTTAGAAGAAGAAATATATGTCTCTCAACCGGAAGGGTTTGATGTACAAAATCAGAAACATAAGGTGTACAGGTTATTCAAGGCCCTCTATGGACTGCGGCAGGCTCCACGAGCTTGGAACATGCCAGGCTCCACGAGCTTGGAACATGCGGCTGAACAGGAGTCTGGTAGAGCTCGGCTTCAAAAAATGTATTCAAGAACATGCAGTATATACAAGAGGTGAAGGAGAAGCAAGTATACTTGTTGGAGTGTATGTCGACGATCTCATCGTGATAGGAGGTAGCACAGAGAAATCAACAAGTTCAAACAACAAATGATGACAGAATTTGAGATGAGTGATTTGGGTCTTCTCTCCTACTACTTAGGGATTGAAGTGGAGCAACAGAAGAGCCGAATTTCACTTAGACAATCAGCTTATGCCAAGAAAATTCTATCTCAATTCAAGATGGCAGACTGCAATGCCACAAAGCATCCAATGGAACCCAAGACACAGTTGCATAAGGACTTGGAAGGGACTCCAGTTGACGCCACGGAGTACAGGCGTATTGTTGGTTGTCTGAGATATTTGCTTCACACACGGCCGGACCTGTCATATTCTGTTGGAATGGTGAGCAGATACATGGAGAGGCCTACAATCATGCATCACAGGGTGGTCAAACAAATTCTCAGGTATTTAAAAGGTACAATTTATTTTGGGCTTGTTTACATAAAGGGACCCTAGGAAATTGGTATATTCGGCTACTCGGACAGTGATTTAGCCGACGATCTCGATGGAAGGAAAAGCACAAGTGGAATGACTTTCTATTTTAATGAAAGTTTGGTGTCCTGGAACTCACAGAAGCAGAAGACAGTGGCGCTTTCATCTTGTGAGGCAGAGTTCATGGCAGCCACAACTGCGGCCTGCCATGCTTTGTGGTTGAGGAGCCTTGCCAGTGAATTAACAGGTGTAAAGCCAAAACCGGTAACTTTGTTTGTTGACAACAAATCTGCCATAGCTCTCATGAAGAATCCGGTATTCCATGGTCGAAGCAAGCATATAGATACAAGGTTTCATTTTATCAGAGAATGCATTGAGAAGGGACAGATTGTGGTGGAGTTCGTTAATACCGGAGAACAGCGAGGCGATGCGTTAACTAAAGCATTGCCAGGAGTGAAGTTAGCTGTCATGCGACAACTACTCGGCGTCCGTGATCTACAATCATGTCAGGATTAGGGGGAGTAATGTGAGAAATAATCCTCTCCACGTCATTTTTTTTATGTTTTATTATCTTGATAATTAGTTATTACTTGGTCTAGATCCTATTTTTATGGATCTTGTGTTCGTGCTCTTATCATTTGTGATGCTATATAAAGAGTCCTAGAGGCATGTAGAAGGCATCTCATTGTAAGGTTTCCTTTCATAAGTGAAGTTCCTATTTGTCCTATTATTCTTGTTTCTTCTTGTGTGCTGTGTGCTTTGAGTGTGTTGTTCTATTCGATTCTAGGCCAACATCCATGTGTTTCAGCACGCCACTGGAATCGAGGCGGTGGTGCTGTATAGCCCTAGAATCTTCAAGAAGGCCTGGCTGGTGACCAAGGACCAGCTGTTTCTAGAGACTATCGCTGTGGGGACGTTCAAGATGGCTTTCATCCTGCTGGCAGTGATGTTGGTGGACAGAGTGCGTCGTCGGAAGTTGTTCCTGGGGAGCTTGACGGGGATGATGGCCTCGTTGGTGGGGCTTGGGACGGTGCTGACGGTGGTGGAGCGGGCGGAGGAGAGGGTGGTATGGGCAGAGGTGTTGTGCGTGGTGTTCGTGCTGTCGTTCGTGTCGTCGTTCTCGTGTGGGCTTGGTCCGGTGACGTGGGTGTACGCCTCAAAAATATTCCCACTGAGGCTGAGAGCACAGGGGGCGAGCTTGGGGGTGGCCATAAACAGGCTAATGAACTCCGCCATGTCGATGTCCTTCATCTCCCTCTACAAGGCCATCTCCATCGGTGGCGCCTTCTTCCTCTTCGCCAACATTGGGGTCTTCGCTTGGGCTTTCTACTACACGTGTTGCCCGGAAACCAAGGGGAGGGCGCTGGAGGAGGAGATGGCTGAGGTCTTCTCGAGGCCCGGTGAAAATAAGTCAGAAAAGAAAATTCCCCGATCTATACACTCTGTAACTAACTCTATTTGAGTCATTCATTCGGCTTTTCCAAGAAATTCATCCATTTGCCCCCAAAATTTACTCCTGCAATTGTATTGTTAATCATGGCTAGTTATGAGAGGATGATCCAAGGTTTAATTAATTTCCATATTGCAACAAAGGTTGAATTTCCTTGCAATTAATTGCAATATAGTTGTGTGGAGGATTATCCAAAGTAACTAATTATAAATTCATTTTTAGAAAAATAAAAAAATGATCCTTGGAATTGGTTGGCTCACTCAAGGAAACAAAACATAAAGTTAACTTAATAGCAATTAAGTCAATAATAAATTTCCTAAATAGAGTTCTTGGAAGAAATGGAATATTAAACCTAAATATATGTGATACTAAATGTTACGAGTGGATCCGGGTATGATGTGACAGGCAAAGACAAGGTGACTTGGTAGTTAAAGTCAAGTGGAGGTGGCAACTAGGGTGTCATTTTCCACATGACTTTGCTCTTCGCTTAGCACTAAAGCCTTCAGAATGAGGACAATCAGCCTAGAAGTCGGTCAAACTTAGAGGACCTAGTGCTCCATTTTTACATTAAGACATCTATTATATATCTGATTATTCAATAGTGGACCGAGTTTAAGGGATGTTTGATCTACCACAGATCCAAATGGTTATACATCCTACCGGGGTGGGGGGACCCTACTTTGTACTCAGTACAACATATGGTCGGTCAACCCTACCGTTGGTTGACCTTATGGGTGTTCTCACATGTTAGTCCTTCCTCATCTAGCTAGTCGGTAATAACGTCGGTTAGAGATATACAGCTCAACATGCCCATCGCTTAAACATACAGAAAAAAAGTTCCCCTTATAAACTCAATCGGATTTCTAGATTTTAGGTTCTCACTTCAAAGATTAGTCTTCTCTCATATGGATGATCATCTTAAAGTACCGATCAAATCTCCTGGGAATCAGTTCCCATTTCTTAGAGGTAAGTATCCAGGTATATGACCAGTGTGTCGTAGAACTGACCAGACCTAGGGGGCTTAGCTTAAAATTACTTCCAGAGCAGATCTTCAGCATCGCCTAATGCATAACCAAACGGCTTAAGGGAGGAACAACTACATAGTCAATTGGTTTAAAGATTTGGTTGAGATACACTCAACGGATAACATAGTCAAAGAATCACAATAACCTATCAGAATAACAACTGTTTTTTCAGAGAATATTCCTTTAATGTAATATGAGCATTCACTAGAACCTTCCTCAAAGATGATTACACTTCCCATCTGCCAACAGTTTGTGACAACATATTCTTTCAACTGCCTCATTAATGGCGTAAGTTACAAAAGGGTTGCGCACGAGTAACGGAAGATTCCTCATACTGTGACTATATGCCTCCCAGGTTGTACATATTCCTCTACTCTACAATTTCTAACACCCGACATTCTTTGTCATCTCATTATTACAGAGGTTATTAGAGGTGTCATATAAAAGAGAGATTTTCTCTGTTGGCGAGGTAAGTTAAATCACATCAAGTAACTCTCAATTATATCTCTCAATTGCACTCAACTATCTATTGTTCTTATTTTCACTCGGCCAATTTATTGACTTGAGCGTTGGAGAGCCTATGTCAGGGACCCTCCCGTAGTTTTTAGCACTGATGTCCTATTTGCTCTCTTTAGTGTGTATAGAGAGGAAGAAGAAGCCTCTTTTTCTCCAATTCAAAGTCTTCACGTAGTCTACAATGTAGTAACCTGCCCAGCATGTCATCTCTCTATTTTTCATATAGGATTAAATTTGGCTCCTTTGGTGGGAACTTTTGCTTGAATCTGAAGTGTAGAGATGGATGAAATTGGATGATTCACTACCATCACCCTGTCTCAAGAAGATCTTGAGCTCCTAGTCACAGCCCAAGCTCAAAAGATGATGCAACAATAGCAAGCAATTGCCTTTGACACGTTGCCACATGATCTAGCTACATCCAGGATGGGTCCTCATACTGAAAGGAATCGAGTATAAGGCCCGACTAGGATTCAGCCAGTTCCTCCAACGACGGTGAGGTTTGTGCAACCTCTCATCCCGCCAGTTGACCTATGGCCTGTGCCACCATACCTGATAGCACGCCACAGGGCACTATTCCATACTCCACTAAGAGAAATGAGCCAAGAGGAAAGACCCTAAGTATCGTCTACTAAGGATGCGCTCGTGCGAGATATGCGCAAGGGAAAAGCCCTGAGAGTCAACGACTCTCCTGAGCAGGTTAGCATATCATTCTCTCAGATGATATTGGGAGATAAGCTGCCAAAACACTATCAACCCCTGATGATAGAGGAATATGGAGGTTCAACAGACCTCGAATATCACCTCCTCAAGTTTAAAATCACCGTCCTCCTTCACCAGTATACTGACGACATGAAGTGCCGATTGTTCCTCATTACACTCTCTAGATTGGCATAGAGGTGGTTCATGAGATTGTCAGCCAAATCCATCTGTTGTTTTAAGGATTTCTACAAGGCTTTCCTTCATCATGTCATCAGTAGCTATCATTACCACAAAATCCTTGAGAGCCTCTTTTTGCTCAAACAAGGGTCCTAAGAGACGCTCAGGGCCTATACAAAAACATTCAATTAGGTGACTATGGATCTCCCTTCAGCTACCCCAAAAATTTTTGTGAACGCCTTTTCTCAAGGGCTCATAGACAACGATTTCTTTTGCTCACTAATTAGGAGCCCCCCTAAAGAATTCGATCATCTACTCGTCGAGCGACCGAGTATATCAATGTCGAAGAGGCATAGTCCGCCCGGAAGAAGGAAGTTGCTATGCTCATGCTTGCCTCAGCTCCCAAGCGTCGAGTGACACCATCTATTCCACATAAAGGACCTCGGACAGGCCCTCAGCCTCATCATCAAGAACCGTGACTCCATGCCATGTAGCGTATGAAGGCCGAGTGACCAAGATAACCTAAGCCCCCTAGATGGGCTTCACGAAGATTTTGCACATACCACCAGTCAAACACCTATAATACTCAGGATTGTTACAATTTGGGAAATTGGCAGGCAGCTAACCAATGGTTCCATCGGTGCTCACCATCGCGCAATTGTCGTCATTACCAGAGGTCAAATGGACCACTATAAAGAGACTACTAGGGCATTGAACGATGTCAAAGAATGCCCCAACTACAAGGAGACCCGGCCTAGGCTCCTGCTCGAGTCCAATAGTAGCACCCCTCGATGCCACAAGAGGAGAACCATAATAATACCACTAAAGGGGATATTGGCATGATCACAAGAGGCCCGATCGACAGAGATTCTAACCGGGTGAGGAAGCCACATGCCCACTAACTAGAGATTCACAAGGTCGACTATAGTCAAGGGCAAGATCGTGGACTTGAAATAAGATTCGGGCCTAAAAATTTAGAAGGGGTTGAAGTACCCTATGACATACTTTAATAATTAAGATTGTTATAGTCAATTATAACATTTATCACACCATTGTCAATATAGGTTGCTCGGTTAACATCATCTTCAAACAGGCGTTCGAGCAGTTGCTGATCGACAAAGGTGAGCTCTAGTCTATGATAACTCTACTATATGGGTTAACAAGAAATGAGGTCCAGTCACTCATATATCCTTATAGGAGGAGCCCCTAATGAGGGTGCACCGATCAACTTTTATAGTGGTGGACGTGCCCTCATCCTATAATGTCATTTTGGGTTGATCAGTCCTAAATGAATTCTGGGCAGTTGTGTCAACCTTTTGTCAAAAAATAAATTTCTCCATGGACGACTAGGTGAGGGAAGCTAAAGGAAATCAACTGGTAGTGCACAATTGCTATGTTGACATTGTCAAAACAAAGGCCAATGCCACTTGGAAGATTTAGCGGATGGAGGATAACACCATTCGTGAAGCCACTGTGTGAAAAATGACTTTTTACTTCGTTGATTACCTGAAGTAAAAGACCTGGTTTTACCGAAGTAGACACGCGTGAAGTAAAAAGATTCATTTTACTTCGGATAAACTCCGAAGTTGTAGGCCCAGAAAAACGAAGTCGTATTGGGTGTCGGGTTCGGACATATTACGAAGTAAAAAGTGCATTTAACTTCGTCGGTTTTTAAAAACACCGAAGTAATTGATCCTTTTCGACTTCATCGTTTAGTATTTGTTGTGAAGTAATATACCTACTTTAACTTCGGTTAAAAATGAAGTAATGGATTACTTTTACTTCGACATATATCGTTAATTCCTGAAGTAATTATCGATTAAATTACATTTAGTTTCGTTCTGGATCGAAGTAATAGATAGATACTACTTCGAAATTTTTGGTAATAACCGAAGTAGTTGATACTATTTTACAGCAACAAATTGTATTGCTTCAAAGTTATAAGTAGATTTTACTTCGGATTTTATGAATAAAGTGAAGTATTTTTTCTCTTTTTACTTCATTATTTTTAGACTTCAGTGATTTTGAGCATCACAAAAGGTAACTTCATAAGCCTTGATTTCAGCATATGTTTATACAAAACAAATCTCCCTAAATATGGTCAAAATAAGCCATAAAAACCCAAAAACATGTACTAGTTCATTCACACAACCTGCAATTCACTCGAAGAACGAGTACACAAATTCACTCCATTCAATTCTCACTTCATCATATTGTGTCTGCGTATAGTACTGGTTCTTCACACTAACCTGCGAACTGCAATTTAGAAAGAACCATCATGTTATGTTTTGTAGCTGAAAACTTTAAATCAAAACACAGTAAGTTGACAAAAAAATCATGAATTAAATTAGCAAAAGCATGATAAGACAAATAAATATGTATTTTTATATGCACTCTTATAGTAACAATTTTGTTCAAATTATAACATGTGGGTCACAGAAGCCTAAATAAATTTGGGCCTTACATGCTCATTATTTTTCTAGACTAAAAGTTGAGGCATTGTCTATCACAAAAGAATACTATTAAAAAAATCTACCTGAAGTAAGCTCAAGTTGTGTGAAGTCTAGCAACACTTGAAGTAAGCTAACTAGAGACCAACAATACTTGAAGTAAGCTAACTGAAGTAAGCATTATCTATCACAAAAGATAATTTTTGGAATCCTAAAAAAATCTGCCTAAAGTAAGCTCAGGTTGTGTGAAGCTCAGGTTGCTTAACATATCTGTAGCTAACTTTTGCAAAAAATCTGTTATGTTTTATAGGCAATTTCTGGAATCCTAAAAATCAAAGAGAAGTATAACCCAACAACTTGGATGCTTAAAGTAAGCTCAGTGGCTACAGAAGCCCGATTTGGAATGGATTTTGCAGAATACTCAACCCCCCCCCCCCCACCCACACACAATATTACTAAGCACACACCCCATTACTAAGCACATACACACTTTGTATAGACAAATAACTCGAAAAAACGTACCCCTATTCACCTTTCCCCTCTTCCTACAGGAAAGTACGCATGTTAGCCCCAAATCAATTACTAATTTCCCCCAGCTACTAATAGAACTATGCATAACACAGTTTTGCATAAAACCATAAACAGGGTGTCATCTAAGGGCGAGGAAAAAAAAGAAGGAAAGAAGCCATATCAAAGCATGAGAAGAAAGCAGTAGCAGGGCGTGAACGATTTGATTCAGTGTGCAACATAGAGACCGAGGTGACAAAGAAGATACCCCTATCGGACCACCTCCACAAGCAACGGTTGCCTAAACTGTCCGAACCAAGGGATAAATTGCTAATCACCTGCAAAAGTAACATGTTCAAATACTGGAATCTGCAGCTACTTGGAGATGGGATACAGCCTAGTAAGTGCTGATGAGCAGATAAATTATGCAGAACAGCTGATTATACAGAATTAACGAGGATGTATTTTGAATATACAAATCCCACTAGCATCAGCGGTTTCCTATTGCTTTAATTAAGGGAGCTCAAAGAAAACAAACTTGTTTTATCTTGCCTATCAATTATCATTTGCTACAACTAGTTGATACTATCCAATTCCAAGAAGATCCTATATAATATAAGCAACCATTAAATTACAGAAGATATTAATGTAAGTAGAGAAAGAAATCAAAATTCTAGCAAAAAGCAACTCATTTAACGTTCTTTTTGATGTATACTAACATCAGTGTTCAATCCACATGAAGAATAAAAGAAGATGATCTTAAGCTACTGAGCAACCCACAAACTTTTCATTGGATTGTTTAGAGATTCAATTCCCCCAGTTGTTGAGGTGTGGGTGTCACATTATAATGAGCTAACTGGACTACTTTCACATTTTATTTATATGCATACTCAAAATATTTTTATACTAATGATGTTTATAAAATAGAAACTGAAGTGAATTGAAAATACCACCAGACAAGCTTTATTTTTAGCTCGAGTTTCAGCTGTACTAGGAATGCCATTGTTTGGCTTGGTAAATTTCTTTTCATGGCACTCACATGAACCCCAGTAGTCAGCAAACCTACCACATCTACAATCCAAAAGAAGAGAATGACATAAGACATGTATGAGCTTTTGACTAGTTAATTGATTAGAGTTGGCTTAAGTTGGGCACACTTCATATATGTCCAAACAACAAATTCAGCATGTTGAACACTCCTTTTCTCAAATCAAATCGTTCACTCTAAGAAAGCATAATGAATCATCCCTTTAGGTAATGACCTCGTAAACATAGAGACTGAAAAAAAAAGCAAAAAAAATTTCCAAACACTTGTCTTTGTTGGAAGAATAGCACCAAACCTACAACAAATTGGAGACCGTCTAAAACATGATTTTGCAAAATAAAGGAGGAGAAAAAGAAGAAGAATAAGAAAAATAAATCGAAGGAAAGAA
Organism: Zingiber officinale; assembly: GCF_018446385.1. Lineage (NCBI taxonomy): Eukaryota > Viridiplantae > Streptophyta > Magnoliopsida > Zingiberales > Zingiberaceae > Zingiber > Zingiber officinale. The sequence goes on along the minus strand of NC_056005.1, from coordinate 37,234,251 downwards.
ACCTGGACCTCAACCTTCCGCCAGCTCTGTCAAATTGAAAACATATGGTATATCTCAAACACTTGCAACCTAAACCCTGCGTAAGAAAGTTCAAGTTGCCAAACCTTATTTTTGGCTGACTGCTGCAAACCTTCGTCTCTGTTGCCTAAGACTCCAAATCGAAAGCCCTAACGAGGGGGAACGGAGAGGACTGAAATAAAAGTCAACCCAAGAAATAAAGGGTAGGTTAGAAAGATATCTCACTGCTTAGCAAAGAAACTGCAATAGCTAATTGAGTTTGGCAGGAAAAGGACCTCTTTTTTAACAATAAACCTAAAGTCATCATTCTCTTGACAATGTTCCTTCCAATAAGTCATATGAACTTTCATAAATAAGAAAAAAATTTCAGAGCTGATTGAGTATATTCACCTTGCTTAAACACCAGTACACAACCCTAATGGAGTGCCATGCTCCCTTCGCTGTTACTACAAATAAGCAAGCAACCATGAAGCCAACAAACCCTAGAATGCACACACCACAAAAACAACCAAGTACCTAAACTCAGAATTGCAATTAGCAGCCAGAAACAGAACAAATTAAGGACACGAAAAATCGAAAAATTGTAAATAAGAACACAAACGCTGAGAAGAGAATGGGGAATCCTTAGAAAAAGAACCTTCTTGGTCCAACCCGCGGGCGCCGTGAGCTCGACGGCGTCGGGCTCCGCGTCGCCCGCAGCCTTCTCCGGCGTGACCTGTACGCCCTTTATCTCCTCCTGCTCCGCCATCACTATCCTTCTTCCAGCTCTCGGATTCGCCGACGAATTGGCGACGACGAGCAGAAAGCAAGAAATAAACAGGAAAAGGGGGCGAATTAATAGAGAGTGGACGTGCACCGCCTCTCGAGCCTCGACTCTCGCTTACCCAAAAGTCCAAACGGCGTCGAGTGAACGGCGGAACTTGGACGGATACGCCCAGTTGAATTAGAACTTTACTCAATTTCGGAAGAGGAGCATCGGAAGCCCTAACCCAAGAAAACGAAAGGAAGTGGGGGGAAAAAAAAGTGGTCAGAGTCTCTTTGTAAAAATAAAAGTTAACTCTTGTACTATTACTTCGGAGTAAACACTAAAAAATGTATTCACGACGTTACTACTTCGGTATTTAACAAATTTCCGAAGTAATAGCTTATTTCAGTTTAAAGCGAAGCCCGTGTTTTAAAATCTACGAAGTCTATATTTGTATATACTTCGTCAGTTTTTTCAGTGAAGTTGCTTATACACTTTTACTTCGTATATTTAAATTGACGAAGTAAATTGTGGCGAAGTAAAAAGTCATTTTTCACATAGTGAGCCCCTCCTACACTCATCTATGAAGAAAAAGAAGAGGTATAAATTCAATCAGCTCGGTTGGAGGCTACTACTCAAGTGGTCGTCGATCTGTTGTGGGAGCTTAAAGCAGAACTTGTTGCATGTCTAATGCATAATAATGATGTCTTTTCTTGGGATCCCAAGGAAATCATGAGCGTCTCACCTACGATCAGGGAGCATGCACTCCATGTCTATCCAGATGCCAAACCAATCAAGCAAAGAAAATAGAATTTTAGAGCTGAGTAGAATAAAATAATTTAGGTGGAGGTCACTAACATAAATCATTAGAGGACTTAAAACTAAACTAGATCATGTTGAAGGAAACTAGGTCAAAGAACTACTCGGTGTACTTTGGGTATATCACATGACTCCACGAGAAGCAATAGGTATAACCCCTTTTAATTTGGTCTATGGCGGTGAAGTAGTTGTTCCGATAGAGGTGGGCATGGAGTCTGATTGAGGCAACTATATGATGAAGACAATGTCGGTCAACGCCTTATAGATCTCGATCTGATATAGGAGATAAGGGATCAGGCAACAACTGGGCTAATGGCCTATTGCCAGAGGATGAGATAAAGGTATTATAGAAGGGTTATTCCTAGATCTTTTTAGATAGGTGACCTGGTCTAGAAGTGGATTAAGGTAGTTAGGGATGTTAACAAGCTGAAACCACAGTGGAGTAGACCATACAAGACGGTGCAAAAGCTCACCTTAGGTTCCTATTATCTCCAGGATACAGATACGAAAGAGTTGGAGTGGCCCTAGAGTGTCAATCATCTACAACTCTATAGGGCTTGAGAGTATGCTTGTAATGCATTAATGTAATATATTGAATATTTACACTTAATGAAAATGCAGGTGATTGTCTCAAAAGTTCCATGTACCAGACTCTTGAGCCTCTGGCAAGTTATAAGCGAGCATGCTCTCGTGCTAAGTTCTAGACTCCCGAGCCTTCGGGTAGGTTCGTGCGTCATGTCCCAAACTCTTGAGTCTCTGAGTAAGTTATAAGAGAGTATGCTCTCGCACCAAGTTCTAGACTCTCGAGCCTTCGGGCGGAGTTATAAGCGAGTGTGCTCTTGTGCCAAGTTCCAAACTCCTAAGTCTCCAGGTGAGTTATAAGCGAGCGTGCTCTCGCGCCAAGTTCCAGACTCCTGAGCCTTCGGACGGATTATAAGCGACTGTGCTCTTGTGCCAAGTCCTAGCTAGACTTTAGAGCCTTCGAGCGGGTTATAAGCAAGTGTGCTCTCGTACCAAGTCCCGGATCCCGAGCATCTGGGGGGGCTATAAGCGAGCGTGCTCTCGTACCAAGTTCTAAACTCTCAAACCTTTGGGCGGATTATAAGCGAGCATGCTCTCGTACCAAGTTCCAGACTCCTAATCCTCCGAGTGAGTTATAAGTGAGTGTGTTCTTGCGCCAAGTCCCAGACTCCCCAACATCCTAGAGGGTTATAAGAGAGTGTGCTCTCGCACCAAGTCAAGGCTCCCGAGCCTTAGGGCAGGTTATAAGCCAGTGTGCTCTCGCACTAAGTTCCAGACTCCCGAGCCTTCTAGCGGGTTATAAGCGAGCATGCTCTTGCACTAAGTTCCAAAGTCCTAAGCCTCCACATCGATTATAAGCAAGCATGTTCTCACGTTTATATTTATTTTAGACTCTCGAGTGTCCAGGCAAGTTATAAGCGAGCATGCTCTCGCATTTATATTTATTCTAGACTCCTAGCCTCTAGGTGGGTTATAAGCAAGCGTGCTCTCATATTTATATTTATTCCATACTCCCAAGCCTTTGGGAGGGTAATAAGCGAGCATGCTATGACATTTATATTTATTCCAGACTCCTAAGCCTCTGGGTGGGTTATAAAGTGAGCATGCTCTCATGTTTATGTTTATTCTAGACTCTGTGTAGTAGGCTAGGATCTAAGCAAGCATTCTCTCGTGTGTGCATTATTCACAGACCATTCTGACAAATCTCTTGTGGTTTTATTATGTCGCTCAAGCTACGGGAGGTATCTCATTCTCTCTAATCTGTTTGGTTAATCAAAAGCACTTGTGTGTTGATTCACACATCCAAATATTTGAACTCCACTTGAAATTTTTTTTCCAGTCTCATTATTCTTAATATCCTTATTATTCTACTCGATGTTATTATCTCGCACAGTCTATTATTCAGCTCAGTTTAATTATGATCACTTACACACTTGATCTCTAGATATCCATAATATTAGATCTTTCTTTTGAGGAAATTTTCATTCAGATTTCATCTTACAAAGGAGGTATTCAGGAAATCATGAATATATGAAAGGTGATATGTATGATTTACTAATAATCAATCATGTTCATAATTTAAGTTCCGTTCCCTTAAATAATTACAAGACAAAAAGATAAATATGTTATACACTTAAGCAAATTTACTTAGGAGGTCCTTCAGGAGACCTTTCAAAAGTCGCAAGTAGTCTATGACTTGTGGGGGTGTTTCTTTAGATAGATAACTACCCTCAAGCAGTTGTTTAATCGTCCCTTTGGCTCTGAGGGTGAGCATCCTAGTGATGTGCTTGACAAAAATAGTCCAAACTCTTGAGATTTAAGATAGGCTTTTCGCCAAATCTCAAAATGATCATCATCTCTAGTAGTATAAGTAGCCAGCTCAAACTTAGCAGACTTTAGTTCGGCCTCTATCGATTCCAGCTGGGCTTCTTGCATGTCTAAATTTCACTGTTGCTCTAGGATCAACATATCTTTGGATGATAGCTCTTTGGTTTGCTTAGCTAACACTAAGGCATAAGAGTGTAAGATACGACAAGTTATAAAAATCTTATTGGATTTTCTAGAAATTTTTATAAATTTTTTAGATTTAAACGGAGTCCATATAATACGTTTTAAGGGGATCAATTATTGGACTGTGAGGAAGCCTGTTTAGATAACCATTTAAGAGGATTTAAGTGAGATTTGATTGAGGAATTAACTTAGGATTTAATTAACTTAAACCTAAGTATGGATATAAAAGCCTAAGTGCCCTAATTCCTCATTCGATTCCTTGTCTCCCTCTATCGCTTTATCGCCACAGATGCCACCTCCTTCTCTTCTCCTCCAATTGCCGAAGCTGGATCTACTGTCGACTGTAAGGCTCCTTAAGCCACAACTAGGAGGTTATTAAGTAAAGTAACAGAATGAGGCTTCATGGGCGTAAACGGGAGGTTTAAATTACAGAATTTTGCATAAAAAGGGGGATAGTGATGGGGTTAGAAGGATCAAAATGATAAGATTAAGAGGAATTAAATAGGGGTTAAATAACTCAACTTACTTACGTTAACATCAACTAGAGGAAACAAATATAGATTTAATGGTTATACTTACCCAAATTGACACTTATTAGAGAAACAAATAAGGGTACATTAGCCACCCTCACCTAAGTTGATAACTTAAGCTATTGCCAACTTAATAACCCTAGGTATAAAGGGTCCTAATCTCCACATCACCCGACACCCCACAGCTCAACCCTCTGTCTCCTCACGCGCCGTCAATCCCTCGAAGGAGCTACATCTTCGGCTGTGGAAGCTGAGGGCGACGCTGGATTTGGAAGCCGATCGCCACCGGGAGGAGCAGATTGGACGGAGGAAAACGAGGACGCGTAGCGGAAGTTGCGGGGGTCTTGGGGAGGACGGGGAAGCGCAAGAGCAGGCAAGTGTATCCCCTGTGATAACTTGAGATCTGTGAGGATAGTGGGTTGGGGTATGGATTTCGATTGGCTTCTTCGCGCAACGATTTGAATGTTTTTGTTTCCTTGGAGATGTACCGTTTTGCTTTCTTGTAGACATTTTCGACTGTTTTTCTTCTCTTGTGGAAGCATCCGACTGACTTTTTCCTTGTAGACAGTTTTGGATTGGTTTCTTCTTTGTAGAGATGTGTCTTGTTGGAAGATTCTGTTCAATGTTTTGGCTGGATTCGCATACGATTCCGAAGTTTGGTAGTGATTTCAGTTCGATAGAGTTCAAATTCTACGATATGCCTTGAATGCTTTGGCTAGTGCTCTATGAGTTGGGGATTGAATTTGCGTTCGTGTTTTCAGGGATGAACATGTTTTAGTGTGATGCACATTATGTGTTTGTCTAAATGTTAGATCGAGATGCTGTTGAGATTTGAGCTCTCCATGGAGTTTTGGTTTCAGTTTGGGATATTTCGTGAAGATTTAGAGTCAAAATTGTGACTCCTTGAGTATTTTGGGTAGTTCCATTTGATAGGTTGACTCTGTTGTGTGATTTCGTCTACTGGTTTTTGACTCGAAAATTTCGTGAAGGTTCTGCTGCATGGATTGGTTTATTCTTTATAATGTTGTAGAAAGAACTTAGTTAACTTGTTGTAGTGGTGTGCTTTGTGCAGATTATGAGATTTAATAGCCTTGTTAGTAAGTTTGATGGATTTATTACTGCTAGAACTATTTCTGCAGATACGGTTGATAGAAGGAATTTGTTAATTTGGTAATCCACACTTGGTGATAGAACATGTAGTTGGTTATTGGTAGAAGGGTTAATTGTCATAAGTATTGATTTTCCATTTAGTCCTGAATTTGCAAGTTTAATTGCCAGTTATCAGTACTTGTTGCAAGTTAGTTTATACATATGTTCTTAAACTTTCTTATGAAACGTTCAGATTAGATACAGAAAAGTAAGGTAAATGGACATGTCTATAACGTTTGATGAATTTGATGAATTGAGATAATGTTATGTTTATGATCTGGGTAAAGTAAGTTTTATGTGGCTAGTTAGTTGAATATATGCATATGTGGTAGCAGTACGGGATGGGTGACCCGGGATGAGCTCCGGGGAGGGCCCATCCAAACTTGACTGATACTGGAATTATGTTAGCTTCGGCTATATGACTGGATGCATGTTCTCTACGAGGTACCTCTAGGTTCATGGGACTGTTGACTGACTCTAATTGTGGTTACCGGATATGTGTTATATTCATCTTATTTAGCTGTGTAGGAACTTTATTTACCACATATTCCTTCATTGATATGCAATATTTTAGGTATGTTTCCATTGTTTAGACTCCTATCTCTACTACTTTATAGATGTCATGCTTTATCACATTAGATAATACTTGCTGGGTTGTAGACTCATGATGCCTACATTTCAGGTGAGGACGTGTCTTCGGGCACTATGGAGGGTCTACAGACGGAGTAGGCGAGAAGGCGAGATGGACGCATGACATTGTCCGGATATTAGGAGTGTTGAGCTTTTGTTCCCCACGGGAAGGGTTTTGCCTTGGTGATGTCAATAATATCGAGTTTCTTTGCTATACTTTGTGAGAAATGATGACTCTTACGTTTGATAGAATAATATTCTTTTGGGATTGGTATCACGTTATGAGTGGATGCTAGTTTGTGCTTTGTGGATGGTGTAAAAAAAAAAAAAAAATTGGTTTCAGGACGTTTCAGTTGGTATCAGAGCACACACTCCTAAGGGACATCATGTGTTAACCATCTCGTCAGGAACTCGACTACTTCAGCCAACAGTTTGTAAAATCTACATTATTTTAATTCTGTATTTAATGCGATAACTTAGTCATACTATGATTGTTATACTGATATGTAATTATGGGATATGAATGAGATTGAATCGGAAATTGTACAGGATATGGCTGGTAAAAGGAACAACAATAACGGAGAGTTGGGCGGTCAGAACAACCAGTTTCTAGAAGGCCTTACTGCACTTCTACATGAGCAGAACAGCATTCATGGGGAACAGATTCAACAAATACTGCAGGCTAGGGAGCAGGGGAGCACCCCCAGATGTTCTACACCTAGTACGCAACCGGTCTACAAGCAGTTTCGGGAGCTTGGACCGACGGAGTTTAAAGGCACCACAGACCCAATCACGGCAGAGGGATGGATACGGTCTCTGGAAACGATATTTGATTTCATGCAGCTCACAGATGCGGACAAGGTCAGGTGTACGATATTCATGCTCCGGGATGATGCTCGGGTATGGTGGGAGGGTGCGCGGCTGACTGTAGATCTGACTCTTTTGACTTGGGCTGATTTTAAGGAGGTATTCTATGGGAAGTATTTCACAGTTGACAACCGGACATGACTGGCACGGGAATTCTTGGAGCTTCGTCAGGGAGATATGACGGTGGCAGAGTATGTCAGGAGGTTCGAGAGAGGACGCTATTTCGTACCTATGATTACCAGTCAACCAGTCGAAGAATTGAAGCACTTCACCGAAGGGTTGAGGCCGGCTATTCGCCATGACGTCAGGTTGAGTCGGGTCACCACATTCAGAGAGGCAGTTGACCAAGCACTGATGTCCGAAAGAGACAGAAATGACATGGTCAAGGAAGCTCAGAACAAGAGATTGAGTTATCAGGGACGGGATCAGCAGGAGCCGGGAAAGAAGAGGTCAGTTCCGGGTCAGAATCCAGGAAAACAGTCGTTTAAGCAGGCGCAGTCGCGGCAGCAAATTCGTGTCAGGGCTGAAAACAAGGTTCGCTGTTCCAAATGCGAGAAGATTCACGCTGGGCAGTGTTTGACGGGTACAGATGCTTGCTATATGTGTAAGAAGTCAGGACACTTCGCAAGAGAATGTCCACTGCTCAAGGAGCCAACCAAGGGGAGAGTATTTGCGATGACTCAAGAGCAGGTGGACCTTGACACAGCTATTATCACAGGTATGATTTATATCGCCAATATTCCAGCCCGTGTATTAATAGATTCCGGAGCTACACATTCCTTTATATCTGAGGATTTCCTCACAAAACTGGGCATTATACCTGAACGAATGGTTGCGGGATACAGTGTTTCATTACCGTCAGGGGAGGAATTGCATAGTAACAGAATGGTAAAGAACTGTCAGATGATGATGCAAGATCATATGGTGGGCGTGAGGTTCATTGTGTTGGAAATAACAGAGTTTGATGTGATCCTTGGCATGGACTGGCTGGTTCAGCACGAGGCAGTCATCGATTGTAAACAGCGGACGGTTAAGTTGAAGCTACCATATGAAAAACTCTTCATTTTTCAAGCAGCTTCACAGATAGTTGTACCCCACATGATCTCCATGTACAAAGCTCGACGAATGCTAAGCAAGGGATGTGAGGGGCTCTTAGTTCACATCTCGGTTAAGTCGGGGACACAACGACCAAGTTTGGAGGAAGTGGAAATAGCCCGAGACTTCTCAAAGGTGTTTCCAGAGGATGTTACAGGTCTACCCCCGACTCGGGAGGTGGAATTCGGAATAGAACTAGTACCGGGGACTACGCCGGTGTCAAAAGCACCCTACCGATTGGTGCCTACCGAAATGAAAGAGTTGAAGGGGCAGTTGCAGGAAATGCTGGACAAGGGTTTTATACGACCAAGCGTGTCACCATGGGGAGCCCCAGTGTTATTTGTACTCAAGAAAGATGGGACCATGCGACTGTGCATCGATTACCGGGAGCTGAATCGAGTGACAATCAAGAACAAGTACCCATTGCCCAGGATCGATGACCTGTTCGACCAGTTACAGGGAGCAACAGTGTTTTCAAAAATTGATTTGCGTTCAGGGTATCATCAGATGAAGGTAAAGGAGGCAGATGTGCACAAAACAGCATTTAGAACCCGATATGGGCATTACGAGTTCCTGGTTATGCCATTCGGACTCACAAATGCCCCAGCAGCATTTATGGACTTGATGAATCGGGTATTTCACTCCTACTTGAATCAGTTTGTTATTGTCTTCATTGACGATATATTAATTTACTCTCGAAATTGCCAAGAACATCGTCTGCATTTAACCACGGTGCTACAGACGTTGAAGGATCATCGTTTGTATGCCAAATTTAGCAAGTGTGACTTTTGGCTGAATCAGATTCCATTTCTAGGGCACATTGTCTCAGGAAACGGGATAGATGTGGATCCGGCCAAAGTTGAGGCAATCCGGAATTGGGATACGCCAAAGAATGCTTCTGAGATACGGAGTTTCTTGGGGTTGGCAGGTTATTATCGAAGGTTCATCTAGAATTTTTCCCAGATTGCCTTGCCGTTGACCTCTCTGACTAAGAAGGGGGTAAGATATGAATGGACAGATCGGTGCCAGAAAAGCTTTGAGGAGTTGAAAGGAAGATTGACGACGTCACCAGTGCTTACGATCCCGGATGGTTCTGGACGGTTTGTGGTGTACACTGACGCCTCCAAAACTGGATTGGGAGCTGTGCTAATGCAGAACGGGAAGGTCATAGCGTATGCCTCACGTCAGTTGAAGGTACATGAGCAAAACTATCCCACCCATGATTTGGAGCTAGCGGCGGTTATATTTGCTCTAAAGATCTGGAGGCACTACCTTTACGGGGAACGATGTGAGATCTACACAGACCACAAGAGTTTGAAATATTTTTTCACACAGAAGGAGTTGAATATGAGACAGAGACGGTGGCTAGAGTTAGTGAAGGATTACGACTGTAACATCAACTATCATCCGGGTAAGGCTAACGTGGTAGCTGATGCTTTGAGCCGCAAATCCGCTATGTTGTCGCAACTAACCAGCCAACAACAGTTGATATCGGAATTCCAACGATTGAATTTGGAGGTAGTAGCACCAAGGGAGCAGCTTAAATTGTCAGCATTGATCGTAAAGTCAAATTTACTAGATCAGATCCGGGAGGGACAGATGGTGGATCAACAGTTAACAGAGTGGAAGCGGAAAGATGAAGAAAAAGGGCAGGCTATTTACTCTACTGTGGGTGGAGTCGTGCGATACAAGGACCGCATCTGGGTACCTAAGACGGGTACACTTCGAGAGGATCTCATGAATGAAGCGCATAACACCCCATATTCCATACATCCTGGGAGCACAAAAATGTACAGGGATATGAAGTTATTATATTGGTGGCCAGGTATGAAAAAGGACATAGTCAGGGTAGTGCACGAATGCCTCACATGTCAACAAGTAAAGACTGAGCATCAGAGACCAGCAGGGTTGCTGGAGCCACTTCCGATCCCTGTCTGGAAATGGGAAGAAGTTGCCATGGATTTCGTGGTGGGACTACCAACCACTCCTAAGGGATCAAACGCTGTATGGGTTATTGTGGACCGATTGACCAAGTCGGCACATTTCCTACCGGTAAAAATCACCTTCACGATGACGCAGTATGCAGAGTTATATATAAGAGAAGTAGTGCGGCTACATGGGATCCCAGTTCAAATTGTGTCAGACAGAGATCCAAAATTTACCTTGGGATTCTGGGAAAGTCTACATAGGGGAATGGGTACCAGGCTGACATTCAGTACCGTCTTCCATCCCCAGACGGATGGCCAGTCTGAACGGGTAATTCAGATTTGGAGGACCTGCTACGAGCATGTATGATGGATTTCAAGGGAAATTGAGAGTCAAAGCTTCCTCTGATAGAATTCACTTATAATAACAGTTATCAGGCAACCATAGGTATGGCTCCATATGAGGCGTTGTATGGAAGGAAGTGCAGAACACCGTTATATTGGGATGAGGTCGGCGAGAGGACAGTTCTGGGCCCAGACATGGTGACCCAAACAGTGGAGCTAGTGGAGAAGATTCGGAATAGAATGCAAGCAGCGCAAAGTCGTCAAAAGAATTATGCTGATCAGCGACGAAGAGATTTGGAATTTTCAGTTGGAGATCATGTGTTTCTTAAAGTGTCACCAATGAAGGGGGTACTGAGGTTCAGAAAGAAAGGGGAGCTCAGTCCAAGGTATATTGGGTCATTTGAGATTCTGGACAGGATTGGAACACGAGCTTATAGGGTTGCCCTACCACCAAATCTGTCCGGGGTACACAACGTGTTCCATGTATCTATGCTCAGACGATACATATCTAACCCCTCTCATGTGATCGGACATGAGTCCATGCAGTGGACATCTGATTTGACCTACGAGGAGCGTCCGAAACAGATTCTTGAGCGTCAAGTACGGAAATTAAGGAACAAGGAGATCAAGATGGTGAAGATTTTATGGGGAAACCAGCAGATGGAGGAGGCCACTTGGGAAACGGAACGAGATATGCGCGACCGCTATCCGGATTTATTTGGTAAGCCAATTTCGGGGACGAAATTCTTATAAGGAGGGGAGAATTGTAAGGCTCCTTAAGCCACAACTAGGAGGTTATTAAGTAAAGTAACAGAATGAGGCTTCATGGGCGTAAACGGGAGGTTTAAATTACTGAATTTTGCATAAAAAGGGGGATAGTGATGAGGTTAGAAGGATCAAAATGATAAGATTAAGAGGAATTAAATAGGGGTTAAATAACTCAACTTACTTACGTTAACATCAACTAGAGGAAACAAATATAGATTTAATGGTTATACTTACCCAAATTGACACTTATTAGAGAAACAAATAAGGGTACATTAGCCACCCTCACCTAAGTTGATAACTTAAGCTATTGCCAACTTAATAACCCTAGGTATAAAGGGTCCTAATCTCCGCATCACCCGGCACCCCACAGCTCAACCCTCTGTCTCCTCACGCGCCGTCAATCCCTCGGAGGAGCTACATCTTCGGCTGTGGAAGCTGAGGGCGACGCTGGATTTAGAAGTCGATCGCCACCGGGAGGAGCAGATTGGACGGAGGAAAACGAGGACGCGTAGCGGAAGTTGCGGGGGTCTTGGGGAGGACGGGGAAGCGCAAGAGCAGGCAAGTGTATCCCCTGTGATAACTTGAGATCTGTGAGGATAGTGGGTTGGGGTATGGATTTCGATTGGCTTCTTCGCGCAACGATTTGAATGTTTTTGTTTCCTTGGAGATGTACCGTTTTGCTTTCTTGTAGACATTTTCGACTGTTTTTCTTCTCTTGTGGAAGCATCCGACCGACTTTTTCCTTGTAGACAGTTTTGGATTGGTTTCTTCTTTGTAGAGATGTGTCTTGTTGGAAGATTCTGTTCAATGTTTTGGCTGGATTCGCATACGATTCCGAAGTTTGGTAGTGATTTCAGTTCGATGGAGTTCAAATTCTACGGTATGCCTTGAATGCTTTGGCTAGTGCTCTATGAGTTGGGGATTGAATTTGCGTTCGTGTTTTCAGGGATGAACATGTTTTAGTGTGATGCGCATTATGTGTTTGTCTAAATGTTAGATCGAGATGCTGTTGAGATTTGAGCTCTCCATGGAGTTTTGGTTTCGATTTGGGATATTTCGTGAAGATTTAGAGTCAAAATTGTGACTCCTTGAGTATTTTGGGTAGTTCCATTTGATAGGTTGACTCTGTTGTGTGATTTCGTCTACTGGTTTTTGACTCGAAAATTTCGTGAAGGTTCTGCTGCATGGATTGGTTTATTCTTTATAATGTTGTAGAAAGAACTTAGTTAACTTGTTGTAGTGGTGTGCTTTGTGCAGATTATGAGATTTAATAGCCTTGTTAGTAAGTTTGATGGATTCATTACTGCTAGAACTATTTCTGCAGATACGGTTGATAGAAGGAATTGTTTAATTTGGTAATCCACACTTGGTGATAGAACATGTAGTTGGTTATTGGTAGAAGGGTTAATTGTCATAAGTATTGATTTTCCATTTAGTCCTGAATTTGCAAGTTTAATTGCCAGTTATCAGTACTTGTTGCAAGTTAGTTTATACATATGTTCTTAAACTTTCTTATGAAACGTTCAGATTGGATACAGAAAAGTAAGGTAAATGGACATGTCTATAACGTTTGATGAATTTGATGAATTGAGATAATGTTATGTTTATGATCTGGGTAAAGTAAGTTTTATGTGGCTAGTTAGTTGAATATATGCATATGTGGTAGCAGTACGGGATGGGTGACCCGGGATGAGCTCCGGGGAGGGCCCATCCAAACTTGACTGATACTGGAATTATGTTAGCTTCGGCTATATGACTGGATGCATGTTCTCTACGAGGTACCTCTAGGTTCATGGGACTGTTGACTGGCTCTAATTGTGGTTACCAGATATGTGTTATATTCATCTTATTTAGCTGTGTAGGAACTTTATTTACCACATATTCCTTCATTGATATGCAATATTTTAGGTATGTTTCCATTGTTTAGACTCCTATCTCTACTACTTTATAGATGTCATGCTTTATCACATGAGATAATACTTGCTGGGTTGTAGACTCATGATGCCTACATTTCAGGTGAGGACGTGTCTTCGGGCACTATGGAGGGTCTACAGACGGAGTAGGCGAGAAGGCGAGATGGACGCATGACATTGTCCGGATATTAGGAGTGTTGAGCTTATGTTCCCCATGGGAAGGGTTTTGCCTTGGTGATGTCAATAATATCGAGTTTCTTTGCTATACTTTGTGAGAAATGATGACTCTTACGTTTGATAGAATAATATTCTTTTTGGATTGGTATCACGTTATGAGTGGATGCTAGTTTGTGCTTTGTGGATGGTGTAAAAAAAAAAAATAAATAAATAATTTGGTTTCAGGACGTTTCAGCGATTTGAGTTTTCTTGCTTTATCTTGTGTTTCTTTGAGTTTTCGCGAAGAATTTGGAGGACGATGGTTAAATCTGATGTCGTACGGGTTTCTTTGGATCGATTGAACTTTTGGTTCAGGTTTTGGTGGTTTCGGCTAGTCCGATGAAGTTTTGCTCCCTTCGATAGGCTCCAAAAGCCTGGACAGATTGTGGCATTCAAGCTTTGATTGAAGATGCCTTTGCGTTTCTTAATTTCTTCTAGAATTGCTGGATTGCTTGGATAGATGGATTTTCTTCGATGCCGTACTGATCTACCGAATTGCAGTGGAATTTGGTTGGATTCAACTTGATCTGGTTCTGCCTCTACATGTTGTTTCCAAAGGTTTTGGAACTAGTTGCGAATGGAATTAGGTTTGATCTAAGAAGTTTTACTTCCTCTTTTGCTAGTAGGTTGAATTGGAAGTGGTGATTTGGTTTTGTGTTGTATATGTTCCTTGGGATGGTGTTTTGTGTTTGTTAATACCTTTGAAGAAGTTGAACAGATTGACTGTGCTTTAGGCCTTGATGGAAGATGCTCTCGTTTGTTCGATTATTTCGGAAGTTGTGAACAGATTTGATTGGCACAGGGTCTATCCGTTGTGTTTCTATTCCACAGAAGGGCTATGGGGTTTGGTGTTTTAACTTGAATATGTTCTGTTTCTTTGCTTAGTTGTGGTTTCGGGTATTTATTGCTGTTCTCGGGATTCATTTGAGATTGCCATGATTTATGTATGGATTGATAGGTGGTAGTGCTAATTCTATGGTAGTTTGTTTCTGTTGTTATGCTGAACTCATTCCAGTTCTTTACTTATTCCTATATGCTGTGTCAACTTCTACCTTAGTTCTTATTATGTGAGTAGTTCTTTTTAGTTATGACCATTTGCTGTAAGTGTTGAATTTGTGGAATTGTATAATGGTTTGTGAGTTGGTTTTGGTGCTTTAGTGGGTGTTCGAACTCTGGATAAATGTAGAGGGTGATGTGTTGATTTTGAGTTTGTTCATGTGTTTTACCGATGAACTTGGAATTTTGTATCGGAATGGTTTGGTTTTCTTCTAGTTATGGTAGTTTGCTGTTGTCCAAGTTTTTCTATGCTAGTTTTAATACTTGTGAGCTATCCTCCATTTTGGTTATGCATGAGTTGAATTATTTCTCCGTAGATTATTTATGAAATGCACAAACCTGGTTTTGATAAGTTTTCGTTGCGAATGGATATGCTTAAGGAATAAATGAAATAGGCCATGGTTACAGGAACGGATATGGAAGAAATGACTGAAATATGCTATGGAATGAATGACTGGAATTTATTATGGGTATATAAATCTTATGTGGCTAATGGGATGTGTATGAGCATATGTGGTAGCAGTACGGGATGGGTGACCCGGGATGAACTCCGGGGAGGGCCCATCCAAACTTGACTGATATGGTTAGCTTCGGCTATATGACTGGATGCATGTTCTCTACGAGGTACCTCTAGGTTCATAGGACTGTTGACTGGCTCTAATTGTGGTTACCGGATATGTGACATATTCACCTTATTAGCTACGTAGAAACACTATTGCATGTTATATCTTTCTTATGTCGTACTTGGTTATGCTAGGTTTTCTTTAAAAGGCTTCTAGTTGCTGTTTCTACTACCTTATGGATATCTTCATACTCATATTGGTCTGTACTTGCTGGGTCATAGACTCACCATATTTATATCACAGGTGAAGATGACTTCCAGGATATGCTGGAAGGCCTATGGACGGAGTAGACGAGGAGGCGGGATGGATGCATGGTGCTGTTCGTTGTCGGGAGGGCAATGCATACTAGATCTACCGCGAGAGATTTTCGTTTTCTTGTCATTCGGGTGGGGAATGTTGAGGAGTTATTGTTCTTGTCGATAAACATTTGTTGTTACAGTTATGTCTATTGGTTATGATAATTCTCTTATGGTATTGCAATGTGATTATTCAAATCGTAGTTGTTGTGAGAGATTGGTTAAAAAAAAAAAAAAAAAAAACTTGGGATGTTTCAGTTGGTATCAGAGCACACTCCTAAGGGACAGCATGCGCAAGCCATCTCGTCAGGAACTCAGCTACTTCTGCCTTCAAGTCTGTAAGAATTAAATTTATAGTCATAAATGTAGTTATGTTTATGCATATACTTGTGATAATAGAGTAGATTAAAGTTATATGGATGCAAAAGCCTAAGTGAGATTTGATTGAGGAAGCCTGTTTAGATAACCATTTAAGAGGATTTAAGTGAGATTTGATTGAGGAATTAACTTAGGATTTAATTAACTTAAACCTAAGTATGGATATAAAAGCCTAAGTGCCCTAATTCCTCATTCGATTCCTTGTCTCCCTCTATCGCTTTATCGCCACAGATGCCACCTCCTTCTCTTCTCCTCCAATTGCCGAAGCTGGATCTACTGTCGACGCTCTCCCTCTCATGAATTTTCTCCCTCTCCCATCTTCTTTTCTAGGTCGATCCACCTCCATCGACACCCGAGCTCCTTTTCTAGCCATGCCCTAGCTCCTAATTCTACCGCTGATAACATCCTACACTAATTGCCGATGACTCTTCTATGAGCATGAAATGTCACCGCCAACCATGGTGAGGTCCTTTGCCACCGTCCCTCTTCTAGCCACGGACACTAGGCACTCATCAGAAGCCCTCATTTTGTGCTCGTGCCCTAGTCGCACCAGCCGCTTGTCTCCTATAGTCACTGACCGTCGGAGCCTTCAGAGCTGACAACCATCTCCCTTTCTTCCATGAACATCAAGGCTTTTCTAGAGATGACACCTTGCTATGAACCTTTGGAAGGGTTATCCAGCCATGTTTGGCCAATAGTAGATCATTGGATGACTGCAGCAACATCATCGTTGAGGGTACCATGCTATCAGCTGCTATATTTGAGGTAATTCATTAACTTAGTATATGATTTGAGTGTTGGATCTAGACTTAGTGTTAATTTGGGGTATTTGATTGGGAAGACAGTAGCCCCGCCTAGCTCTGGCTACTAATGTTTGACAACCAACTTCTCTGATTATGGATCAATGGCAAAGCATTCAGATTTGGGTAAGTTGTGGAGGTCAATTTGTATATCAACTAGATTTGATTCTAGTTGTGGAATGGTTAGGGTGACCTAATTCTATTTAGTTGTGATATGTTGCTTGAGTGATTTGGGTTTATGATTAATTATCATGTGGATAGATTGTTATTGAGATGAATGCTTTTAGTTTAATGGAGGATTGATTCTATTAGACCACTGGCGACTGACTAAAGGGGGGTGAATAGCCCCTGCACAAATAAAACATAAGAACAACCTTTCTCGGACAATTAACTTAATTAAAGAACACTTGCATAAGAAATGATAAGGAAATCAAAAAGATAGAGGCACGGAAGTTTTTACTTGATTACAATCGGAGAGGTTGTTAATCCAAGGAGGTAGAGCGCACTAATATCGCCTTCAGGTGGAGAAGCCTCTTTACAGCAATGATCGCACAAAAACAGAAAGCTAAATAGAAAACTGGAAGTGTACAAGTGTTGTTTCTCAAAATGCTTGTTGTATATAGCTTCTTGGACCAAGGATGTATTTATAGTTTTGGTCAGGGTGGTTGGAAGGGTTCCAGATGCCTGGAGGGGGATAAAATTTTATCCCCTTCGCAACAGATTGTAGTCAAACATGATCGGGATAAAACTCCATTCCGGGCACCCGGAAGGGTTCCGGGCGCCCGAAGTCCGGGCGCCGAGACTAGGAAAGTCAATTATGTTGACTTTTTTCAGTCCGGGCCTTCCGCTCCGACTCCGCTTGCTTCAGTTCGAGTCTTCCACTCCGGCTCTACTCGCTTGGGTGATTTCGGCCATCTGGAATAGGGCTCACCCGAACCCAACTTCCAGCCTTCTTCTCGAGCAAGCTTCCGCTCCGACTTCTCGTCTCTCAAAAATATCGCGTGCCTCCTTCTCATCTACCCGCATACTCTTCTGCAGTACCTCGTCCCTCGGATGCACCAAGCTTGTCGGCTCTCTCCCGTGTCGTCCTTCTCGCTAGCTATATCTTTTGCTCGACTCCCTGTGCTCCTAAGTTCCTGCACACTTAGACATTGGATTAAACACAATAGGACCTAACTTAACTTGTTTGATCACATCAAAACAACCTTGGAGTATCAACAATCTCCCCCCTTTTTGATGTGAGCAACCCAAGTTAAGTTAGGGTAACTAACATAAAGTAAAAGTAATAAATTTGTAATTTAAGTGCAAAAATTTAAAAAGGTAATGATTTGTATCTTATTGAGTATGCGAGCTTCATGTAGCAAACCTGATTTCTGTTTATATATGTAATGATTGTTGTATCTTGCACATCATGTCATTATATGCATGCCAATGACCATGTCTCCCTTGTGGTTGAGAGGGTTGTTGGCCAAGGCATCATGCTCGGCCACTCATGGGTAGTGGTAGCTGGAGCAGATGCCACTTTGTCATGTCATGCCTCCACTCACTCACTCATGGGCAGTGATAGCTGGAGTTGCAAGTAGCAAGGATCCCCATCATTACGTAGCTAGTTGCCTACTATGCAACTGTCCCCTCGGCTACTCGAGAGTAGTGGTAGTTATAGTGATGTACAGTTTGTCACTGACTCGACCTCTCGACCATACAGGGGTCATGGTGTAGAGGGGTGGACGGAAGTGACTATCCATGCATACACTTTTATTATTATATTTACTTATTCTTTTTTTTTTGCTAACTTATGTTGTTGGATTATTGTATCCATGTAATATGCTTACATATATTGAGTTATATACCTATTGCATGTGCTTAGACACTGGCTTACTTGTTAGTAGTATGTATATACCTCACATGTTATCATTGTAGTTATGAGCAGTACTATGTCAGATCCTCACTACCCCTGACCTACTATTACTAGCTTAGGATATGGTTTCAGGTATGGATATTTACTATCATATCATTGTAGTATTTACTATTTTTCCTATGATACTATATACCTTTATATCTCTAGTTCTTTATTATGTTCATGCACTATCTGTCTATTACCCACTGAGTCTTAGCACTCACCACCCCTTGAGCTGGTATTCTTTCACCAAGTAACAAGTAGAGGATTTATGGAGTTGTTTGGAGATTCTGTTCGCCAGTCTCATATCACATCGAGTGACTTCTTCTATTATTGCTTCCATTCGCATTATTGGCTTTGGACTTGTTCGTGTATATGTATCTTTTGTATGAAATTTATTTTTATGGCTTCCTATAATTATGTTGATGTGGTTGTGTCAAGTCGGGCAGGCTCGCAATTGGTTGTATTATGGTTTTGTGTTTGTTATTTTTTTACTAACACTGTATTTTACTACAACAGCATGGGCTTCTTATTATACAACTGCATGGTTATGTTCGTTTTGTTCCACCAATGTGGGTTGTGTATATAACTGCGTGGTTGTATTTTATATCCAGCCGTGTGGGTTGTTGATAGCTTGTGATTAGTCTTGTGGCATTGTATATTGGTTTTTTTTGTCACTGCTACAAGGGAGGTATTATCCGATTTTCATCAGACAACCTTACCCCCATGGTGTGATAATTTATTGGTATTAGAGCCAGGTTTACCAGGACTATTTTCTTGTATTTTTTTGGATTCTCATGTTTTATTTTCTTAATGTGACTTTTCGAATTTTGAGACCAGCTAGTGACAGGACATCTCCAACCTATAGGAGGTATATTTGTGTACTGTTATCATACACTTCTGTTGGTACTTGTCTAGTTATTTGTAGCTTGTATGACATGTGTTGGGTTAGCCATTGTTTAGGTCTATTAGTTCCTACTAGAGATTAAGAATTACAGTCTCATGGGATTTCTTCTATCATACCACCAGTACTACTATTTTCTGCTATTACTAGTTGGATAGTAGATATTATCTGCTAAATATCATGTTGGCTTGGTCAGTAGAGTATCAATTTACTCATGTTGGTTCAGTCAGTAGAGGACTGATTTATTTTGGTTGGTTTGGTCAGTAGAGGACTGATTCATTCTTGTTGGTTTAGTTATTAGAGGACTAATTTTCTCTTATTAGTTCGGTCAGTAGGGGACCAACTTACTCTATTTCATGGAGATTATGATCTTTAGGTTATTTTGTGTTTAATTAGATAACCTAGAAGGTACATTGGAGTATATGACTTGTATATACATAGAATAAACTGAATTAGCCACATACCATTGTCAGCTTGACTAGTCTATAGAGGATCGATGTATCATATTCCATAGGGACTTTGACCATGGACTGTATGTACCTGGTAGGATAGCCTAAAAGGTACATTCAGATAGATGCTCCCCACTGATGTGAAAAAATGTTGAGTTAGCTGCTTAATATTTACGAGATACAACCATTATAGGATGTATAAATTGGAGAGTACATTTAGATATATGATTTGTACTAGTGCGGAAAAAATAAAGGTTGTTGCTTATCCTTTACATGACTAGGCACCACATGAAGGAAAATGTAGAAGATAACTTATGGGAGTAGAGCATCTCTTGTTGATGATTGAGATGCTCTATAGAGATAGTATTTCTCTACCTCCTTCTATATAGCTTATCAAGAGTTCTTAAACCAGAAAAGGAGGAATCGTTGTATAATGGTTTATAAGGTGATGGTTAGTCAACTTTCCTAATGTTGTTCCATGGGATATTTTGACTCATGAACTAATCGGATATGGGTAGATATCCTTGGTGGTACATATAGATATATGACCCGTAATGATACGGAGAATGTGGTGTTAGTTGAATAACACCTATTAAATTCGACCATTAATGAGGGGAAGTTTGAGATGATGATCTTCGAGGAGCAGAGTGACGATCGACAGTTATGTCAATTAGCTATTTGTTGATAGTGCTTCTCTACCCTTGTGTGCATTGCTTATCACTAGAGGTTACTGAAACTCAGGTGGAGCAATCGTAGTATGATGTGTTGCAAGACAATGGTTAGTTGACTAAACTATCATTGTCTCCATAGGTAGCTCAAGACCTTGACCGCATGATCATTTAGTAAAGGTCTCGAAATCTATATGTTAGATCAGGTTGTTTAACTTTTTATCGACATTTATCGGGGGGCATTTATAGGTACGATTATGAGAGTTGTCAAGATACCCTCTTAAAGGGTAGACTCTCACTCAAGAAGTTGAGTGACCCTTTGGTTTTTAGATTATCATTTTCTTATTGTGGATATTAGGGTACCCGATATGATGGAATTGGTCACTGGGGGAGTTATCATGTTTGATTATTATTGAGGATGGTTTGAGATTGATGGATATTGTTAGATCAGATATTGTGATATATTATTTTTTGATGATCTATTAGTGGATATTTGACTTGGTGGTCTATATTTGGTGCTTGATGTTGATAGTGACATGGGGAGTAACACATGTGTGATATTTAAGGATTTGGTGATTTGTAGCTCGCGATCAAATTACATACTCATTGCCAGTGATCTTATGGTTGAGTGTGCTTGTTGTATGAACATTATTAGTTCTTAGTTTTACCATTTAGGCTTACAATGCCTTAGATGTTTCCATGGACTCGATGAATCTGGTATTCCTAGGGACTTTGGATTAGTTGTAATTGTCTTAATTGATAATATCGTGATATATTTCTGATATGAGGTAAATTATGAACAATATCCTCGCATACTTTTGGGGATGCTTCGACGAGAACATCCTCTGCTTCGACGAGAACATCCTCTACACAAAGTTTAGTAAATATGCATGTTAGGCTATCTCCTGTGGGATTTCTATGGACACATTGTCTCTAGTAGGGGTATATAAGTGGATCCATAGAAGATAGAAGTTGTTACTAGTTGGGAGTAATCGAAGTCTATATAGGAGACTTGCAACTTTTAGTTCACAGGGGTGCCAAAGAGGAAGACCCAGAAGTTCCTTTCTTCTCTCACAGCTCACCAGATGTTAGCTAAAGGGTGTGCTGGTTTTCTTGCGCACATTGTGAGTACAGAAGAACAAGAAAGACCCAAGCAGGAGGAAGTTCGGGTAGTCTGTGAGTATCCAGAGATATTCCCAGAAGAGCTACTTGGACTACCTCCCAACAGAGAAGTGGAGTTTGAGATTGAACTGGTTCCTGGTACCGGTCCAATTTCAAAAGCTCCATACCGCATGTCTCCAGCAGAGCTGAAAGAACTACAAGAACAACTTCAGGAGCTACTTGACAAAGGCTTCATCCGCCCTAGTCATTCACCATGGGAAGCTCCCGTGTTGTTCGTCAAGAAGAAGGACGGATCTATGCGGATGTGCATAGATTATAGAACTCTGAATCAAGTGACAATCAAGAACAAGTACCCCCTTCCCAGGATCGACGACTTATTTGATCAGTTGAGAGGGGCGACAGTATTTTCAAAGATAGACCTGCGCTCTGGGTACCTTCAGCTAAAAGTGAAGGAAAGAGACATGCCCAGAATAGCTTTCAGGACCAGATACAGACACTACGAGTTCGTAGTCATGCCTTTTGGTGTGAATAATGCACCTGCAGTTTTCATGGACCTGATGAACAGAGTGTTCAGAGAATACCTTGACAAATTTGTCATTGTGTTCATCGACGACATTCTAATCTATTCCAGAACCCCAGAGGAGCATGACATGCACTTGAGGATAGTACTGCAGACTCTTCAGCAAAAGCAGCTTTACGCTAAGTTCTCAAAGTGCAAGTTCTAGTTAGATCAGGTGGTATTTCTAGGTCACATAATTTCTAAAGAAGGCATCCAAGTGGATCCAGCCAAAATAGAAGCAGTCAACAACTGGAGCAGACCCAAGAATGCCAGGGAGATCAGAAGCTTCCTTGGTTTAGCTGGGTACTATAGGAAATTCGTGGAGGACTTTTCCAGGATAGTCTCTCCACTAACAGCCCTCACCAGAAAGAACAGAAAGTTTGAATGGTCAGATAAATGTGAGTAGAGTTTCCAAGAGCTCAAGAAGAGACTGACCAGTGCTCCTATCCTGTCAGTTCCAGAAAGTGACAAGAGTTTTAACATCTACAGTGATGCTTCCAAGATGGGCTTAGGAGCTGTACTCATGCAGGAAGGAAAAGTGATAGCTTATGCTTCCAGACAACTCAAAGATTATGAAAAGAACTACCTCACTCATGATCTTGAGCTGGCATCTGTGGTCTTTGCACTAAAACTCTGGCGACATTATTTGTATGGTGTTCAGTGCAGAAGTTTCACAGACCATCAGAGTCTTAAGTACTTTTTTACTCAGAAGGACTTAAACATGAGACAGCGTAGGTGGCTAGAGTTGGTCAAAGATTATGACTGTGAAATCCTCTACCACCCAGGCAAAGCTAATAAAGTGGCAGATGCACTAATCAGAAAATCCAGTGCATCCATGATGTCTTTGTCATCATTAGCCCTACCACTGCAGAAGGAGTTTTCAGATTTTGGAATGGAAATTATTTATGGGCAACTCTCTGCATTGACCTTAGAGTCAACCCTGCTTGAGGATATACAGAGAAAGCAAAGTGAAGATGCAGATATCCAAAAGATCAAGCAAAGGATACAAGAAGAAGGAAATTCGGAGTTTCAAGTATCAGACAGTGAAATTCTTTATCAGGGGAGCCGCCTTTGTGTTCCCAATGATGAAGAGCTGAGAAAGAAAATTTTAGAAGAAGCTCATAGTACACCTTATTCCATGCATCCTGGTTCTACCAAGATGTATCAAGACGTGAAACAGAGATTCTGGTGGTCTGGACTCAAAAGAGATGTAGCTAAATATGTCAGTACCTGCCTGGCATATCAGAGGGTCAAAGTAGAACACCAGAGATCAGGAGGAGTTCTACAGCCTCTTCCTATACCAGAGTGGAAGTGGGAAGGCATATCCATGGACTTCATAACAGGTCTCCCAAGAACCACAAATGGATATGATGTGATATGGGTGATAGTGGATAGATTGACCAAGTCTGCTCATTTTCTAGCCATCAAGGTGTCTCACTCTATAGAGCAGTTGGCACAGCTGTATGTTAAAGAGGTGATCAGACTTCACGGAGTTCCTAAATCTATTATTTCTGATAGAGATGGGCGCTTCATCTCTCATTTCTGGGAGTGTGTTCAGACTGCACTAGGCACCAAACTCAAGTTCAGCATAGCCTTCCATCCTCAGACTGATGGACAGACAGAGCGAGTAAATCAGATTCTAGAAGATATGCTCAGAGCTTGTGCACTAGATTTCAAGGGAAGTTGGTGCAAGTACCTGTGCTTAGCTGAATTTGCCTACAACAACAGCTATCAGGCCACCATCAAGATGGCTCCTTATGAGGCATTGTATGGCAGGAAGTGCAGATCACCCATTTGCTGGCAAGAAGCAGGTGAAAGAAGAGAGATGGAAGTGGAACTGGGCATTCAGACAGAGCTGATAGATGAGACTACTCAGGCTATTCAGAAGATCAAACAGAGAATTGAGACTACCTAGAGTAGACAGAAGAGTTATGCTGACACACGTCGTAGGCCACTTGAATTCCAAGTAGGGGATTCAATTTTTCACAAGGTCGCTCCTATGAAGGGAGTGATGAGATTTGGCAAGAAGGGCAAATTAAGTCCTCGTTATGTAGGACCTTACCTGATCACAGAAAGGATTGGGAAAGTAGCTTACAAGCTGGATTTACCACAGAACATGTCAGCAATACATAATGTATTTCATGTCTCTCTGTTGAAGAAGTGTCTCCACGACCCTAGCCAAGTTATTCAGCCTCAGTCAGTGCAGATCCAAGAGGATCTTAGTTATGAGAGCAGACATACACAGATAGTGGATAGAGTAGTCAAGAGACTAAGAAATAAAGAAGTGCCACTAGTGAAGGTTATCTGGCAGAACCAGAAGCACGAGGAAGTCACTTGGGAGCGGGAGGACAGTATGAGAGAGAAATATCCAGAGCTATTCTAAGTTCGAGGATGAACTTTTTATAAGGTATGGGGAATTGTAACGACCCAATTTTCCCTATTTCAAGTTCTAAAAGTCCATAAAAATATTTGGAAATACTTTTAAAATATTCTAGAGATTTTTAGGAATTTTTAGAGTATTTTTACGTTATTTTTGGAGGTCGTTTAGTAGGGTTACAAAAAGAAAGAAGTTTTGATAAAAAACGTTGAAGGTGAGACTCGAACCCGAGACCTTGACCCGAGCCGAACCTCAGCCGAACCCAGCCCAACCAACCGGTCTGTAGTTGTTTTGTGAATATATATGGAGCGAAATGTATATATGCAGTAGTTGGAACGTTTAAAATAAATTGGAGAAAAAGGGGCGCGGCTGAGAATCGAAGCCCAGACCTGTGGCTTCGAGCAAAGCCCAACGGACCAACTGTGCCAGGGGTCGATGTTAAACAAATATGCAGCGACAAATATATAAGCTAAAGTTATAATCGAAGCCCTAGTTTTAAAAAGGATCGAATTTCTTTTCCCCGAACCCTAAATCCCGTTTCCTCTCCTCTTCTGCGCGACGTCGCGACTTCTGCTCGGGCGAAAGAGGCGGCGGAGCTAAGTTTCCTTTCTCCGGCGGCCGGCGAAGGCTTTCTTCCGACAAACCTTGCCGATTTTGATCCCCTTCGTCGAGGAGAAGGTGAAGACGTAGAGGAATCGCCGAGATCTTCACCTCACCCGGAACCCTAGAGTCTTCCTCCTTCCTTCGGCTGTAAGTCCAAGAAAGCGATGTAAGTGCTTCTCACCTGCAGTAGGAGTAGCTTTCGGATCTTCGTTTCCGTCTTTATCTTCGAAGTGTGTTGAGATGGAATTTGGTTTCCAGTCACAGATTATAGTGGTGTTTTGTTCCTTTTGGATTGCTTAGGAGAATACCTTTGGTTTTGCACGTTTTCTCATGACAGTGAGTTTCGGGTTCTGGTTCTTGATGTCTTAGTTGATTGGTTGAAGCTTTGTTTCCTTCAAATGGCCATGGAGGTCGTGGTAGATTGTGATGGCTTTGTTTACCTATTGTAATGAAATATTGGACTGATGAGGTAGATAGGAGGTTGATTCGATGCTGTTCAATTTATAGAATTATCACAGCTTAGTATAGATTCGATTACTGTGATTCTGCCCACTGAATTACAGTGAACTTGGATTCTTTGTGGGAATTTCTTCGATGTTTCTAGTGCATTCCATGGTGTTTTATTTCCTGTGAGTTCTGAAATTCTAAGTTAGTGTAGTTGTTTGGAGCTGAAAACCACTTCAGCAATACCCATCATTCAAGTTCATTGAAGTGTAGAACATTTATATGAAAAGCCTAAGGATTTGCACCACGGAGCATTTATATGAAAAGCTACAGCAAGCATTTAGTTTTTAAGCTTTAAATAAGGTTTAAGTTTCAATCTTGTTCCATGTATCAATTAGCAAGTAGAACAATGAGTCACAATAGTATTAATCACAATTAGCTAACATAAAGTATTTGTAAACTTCCTAAAGATGCTGACCATCATAGTCAATAAAGGAATGTGGAAGAGGTTAGATAGGGTTTTAATGTTTCCCTCTTGGAATGAAAAGGATTTAGAAGAATGCTATGTTTGGAGTTTTCATCTTTTTGTCCAGCAACTATGTTGTTATGTATATGAGTAATTTCCTTTGTAGTGCAGTTTTATTTCATTAAGTATTCATTTCCTTTAAATATGCATGATTATGTGTTATCTAGTTGATTTCACTTGTAGATGCATATGGAAAAATACCCTATCAGTATTTTGGGTTTAAAGAAAAGTATAAGAAAGATAAAGAAAAGAAAGGAAAAGGCCAAGGCCTTAAGTAGATCCCAAAGTCAAGACTTTAGGGATTTTGGCACACAAGGTGCTTATTAAAATGCCAAGGCATTTAAAGAAGAAGTAAATAAGATTATAAGTATTTTACTTTTAAGAAGAGGCTAGTACCCGACTTCACAAGGTTGTCGTTAAACAAATCCAGGTGTCCAATTCCAAGGTCTTGGCCCTGGTAGACCAAGGTCTGCTCTTTTAGGATTGATGGCTCGCTACCCCAACCTATTAGGAAACGCGCATAAGATGGTACTAAGCCTGGGCCCAAGAAGAAGTTGATTATTATTTTGAAGTATTATAAGTATAAGTTTTTGAACAAGTAAAACGAGTTTTACATAAACATAAAGTATTAAAGATTAAGTTTAGAACAAATGAAATAAGTTTCATATAGTTCTAAAAATCAGTAAGTTTAGTTCTTTATTCTACCATGTTTATCTAGTAGATGAGTAGTTTTTCATGTTTACCTATTAGATGAGCAGCATGATTAGCTATTAGAATTACATGAGTAGATTCCTTAGTTTTTCTTTGCTATCAGTTTAACATGAGCAGTATTGATTCCTATTTTTAGTCCTTTTCTACTAGATACACATGAGCAGTTTCCTTTAGTATTATTACCAGTGTTCAGTTTTATTTTTGTACACCATGAGTACTTTGCTATTAGATGAGTACATGCAGCTTTTCTTTTAGCATTTCAGTTTAGTATTGTTGCATTATTTCTATTCACTTCGAGTTTTTGTGAGATAGATTAGTACTTACTAAGCGTTTCGCTTATAGATTTCTTTTTCCTCCTACTGCAGATAAAGGAAAAGCTAAAGTATGAAAGGAAGGCGACAAGGTAGTGGTGATGAAGGTGTGTGATGGCTGGAATATGGAGAGCTCAAGAATTTGCTAAGGAGTTGTTAAAACTTACTTGTTTAGAGTTTCCTTTTCTTTTCTCCTTAATGCTATGATGAAGTTGAGATTGTAATTGAGTCTATTTCGCACTTGTAGCTTGTTATGTCTTATCGTTGGAGTACTATCTGTTTATTATTGCTAGAGTAGTTTCCTTCTTCTTATTGAGTTATTATACTGCGTGGTTGTGTAATTATATGTTCCAGCTGCCTGTGGCTGAGTATACACTATTTGTATTGTTGATTTGGTCACCGGTACAGGGAAAACTCTGTCGAAATTTTTCGGTAGGGATTTCTCGTAGTTAAGTAGCGTACCGGTTAAGTAGAGTTAGTAGTTAAGTAGCGTCCACCTTTAGAGAGTAGTAGTAGTGTAGAAGGTGGGTCGTTACATCTCCAGCATTATTATACCATTGATTGGACTATCTAGGAAGGGGTATGGAATTTCCCTGAACAGAGGCTTGAGAGATCAGTTTCAGGAGCTGAAATGGAAAGCTGATAACTGTACCTGTCTTAGTTTTACCATCTGGTGTAGACAAATTTATAATCTACATAGATATATCATACCAAGGGTTAGGTGCAGTTTTGAAGTAGCGCGGTTGAGTAGTTTCAAATGCTTCCCGACAACTATAAGACCATCATAAGCATTATCCGACTCAAGATCTGGAGTTAGTAGCTACCATTTTCACATTGAAAATGTGGAGACATTATTTTTATGGGATTCATTATTTCCATGGAAGATTATGTGTGTTCTTGAGTCACATCTTATCCGAGAAGAGGTACTCCAGGAAGCACACTGATCCAGATTTGGGATACATTTGGGTGGCACCAAATGAATAGAGACTTGGAGTGTTCCTATTGCTAGAGTGACATGAAGAAAGACATTATGGATTTTGTAGCTTAATGTCTAGTATGACAACAAGTGGAGGATGAACACTGAGGACTAGCAGGATTATTTCGGTAGATACAAATGCTAGAATAGAATTGGGAGCATGTGATGATGGACTTTGTTGTGGTATCACCCAGGACACAAAAAGAGTAGAATTGGGAGCATGTGATGAGGTGGGGTAATAATAACCGATATATGACCATGATGGCATGGATAATAATAACCGATATATGGTCCTGATGCGGTGGGTAATAATAACCTATATATGGTCTCACCCTTTAGAGAAATTACATATAGGGGACTGATCAGTAAAAAGGAAATTTCTGAAAACATGATAAGATATGACAAGTTATGGCCCTAATACGGTGGGTAATAATAACTGACATATTGCCTCACCCCTTAGAGGAATTACATATAGGAGACTTATCAGTAATACCATGGAAAAATAAGATGATTAACAGTGCTATGTTTTCGATTAAGTGTTATGTTTTTGATTAACAGTGCTATGTTTTCGATTAAGTGCTATGTTTTTGATTAAGTGTTATGTTTTTGATTAAGTGCTACGTTTTTTATTAAGTTATATTTTTGTCATGAATTTTGAATGTTTTGCTAAAAGTATATGTTTTCGATTAAATTATGTTTCTGTCATATTTCATGAAATATGTTTTCGTCATGAATTTCGAATATTTTGATATGTTTTGTATTCTGTCATGCTATGTTCGATCGATCCCACTTACTGAGTGTTTTCCAAGCACTCACCCCCTTACTCTCATCCCCATATAAAGACGAGGAACAAGTTGAGAAGGAGGAGCAAGAGATGTTTTGGGGCTGGTAATGAAGCCGTGTCCAAGTGATTCATCCTTTTGGTTTATGTTATCTTTATTTGTACACTTTCTCTTTTGGATTGTAAAGATAATATTTTCATCATAGTATTACTGGTTTGGTATGCACTTTATGAGGCTTGTTGTTTTCGAGTATTTATATTCGTGAGCAATGCCGATGTCACACGCCTTGGTCATGGGGTATGACAATTTTGGAGTCCTAGGAAAGGCATTGAGTGTGTAGCATATCGAGTTCCAGTTGGTTACTGTTTCACCGAGGTTTTCGAGTCTGGTGATTAGTTCTTTGACCTTCGTGTGTAGATCGGCTACCTTCTCACCTTTTTCCAAACAGATATTCCTCAGTTTGTTCCAAAGTATGTCTCATCTTGTGAGCTTGGCTTTGGATGTGCATTCATGGAGTTCCAGGAATTTTTCCCAGAGTTCTTTGGCCGACGAGTAGCTCCCGATGCGGTTGACTTCTCGAGGCGGCAATACGCTCAGCAAGTGATATTCTACACGGTTATTTTCTACGGAATCATTTTTTTCTTTCTTCGTTTAAAGACTCTCTTCCTTCTCCTCTCCGTTTTGATTTGTATGAGCTACAAACCCATATTTTATTATTAAACGAATCTCAAAGTTAATTTTTAGAAATATCTCCATTTGGTGTTTCCAGTGTGCGAAGTCTCCCTCAAAATTTGGTGGAGCGATGCTTGGTTCGGCTATTAGTTCCTTTGCTTCGGTCGACGGTTAGTCCTTCTGAAGCGTCTTTGCTTTGATACCACTTGTTGGTCTCTTGGTGGTCGGCAAGAGGGGAGAGGTGAATTACCATGCAAAAACAAATTCAACCCTTTCTCGACTTATAACTTAATAAAGAAAACTTGTAAATAAAAAACTAGAGACTAATTACAGACACAGAAACACAAGGAAACTTATTTGGTTTGCAATCAGAAGATTGCTAATCCAAGGAAAATGAAGCTCACTTTTATGACGATCTCCTTCAGGCGGAGTAACCTTTTACAACGTTAACAACTCACAAATGAAAGTAGAACAGAAAGAAATGAATTACAAGTTGTTGTCTGAACTACTGAAAATAAAGCTATATTTCTAGCACTATTCCGGATGCTTGAAAGGGTTCTGGGTACTTGGAGTGGGATAAAATTCTATCCCCAATGCATCGGGTTAACGGACACGTCGAATCTGATAAGAGTTGCGTTTCGGGCGCGCTGGACTCCAGGTGCCATGACCCATAAAAGTCAACATGGTTGACTTTTTTGGTCCAAGCCCTCTGCTCCGGTTCTGCTCACCTCGGTCTGGGTCTTCCACTCTGATTCCGCTCACTTAGGTGATCTCGGTCATCCGGAATAGGGCTCACCCGAACCCAATTTCTGGCATTCTCCTTGAGCAGCCTTCCTCCCCGGCTTCTCGTCCCTCGTACGTCGCATATGTTCTTCTCATCCACCAGTGTAGTCTTCCATGGCACCTCGCCCCTCAGACGTCGCGTACGTTCTTCTTGTCCATCGGTGTACTCTTTCGCGGCACCTAGTCCCTCGGACGCACCGAGCCCGTTGGCTCTCTCCTATGTCATCCTTCTCGCTAGTCGCGTCTTCCGCTTGACTTCCTATGCTCCTAAGCTCCTACACACTTAGACACAGTGGTTAAACCAAACAGGACCTAATTTAACTTGTTTGATCACATCAAAACAACCTTGGGGTTCCAACACAAATAATAGTGGTATCTAGTAATGCATCATTACTACCCAAGTGACGAGAATATCAAGATCTAACCTAACTCTCTATGGCCATTATCTTGTATAGTTCAGTCCTTTTGTCCTTGATATCTAAATTGATTTATGAGGTATAGACCATGTTATCCTCTCATCAATTTATGTGTTTCTTGATCTCTTGGTAGATTCACTTAACTAAATAAGTTTAATATCTCATATTGACTTATTTGAGTATGATCATATATTTCAGTAACCTTACTTAATCAAGGGGCCTATAGATATCTCTTCCGTTATATGGAAGGGATATATTTCATCTATATCATTCATATCCCTCTACATATCTCATTACATACTAAGTGAATCACTTTATAGTACACCTTATTACAGGTAACATTTGTTGATACTAAAGTATGTAACTCCTTTTGTAGGAAATCATAGTGTCTTCAGATCTAAGGATTATTTATACTAATAATCACTATGAGAATGTTTATGACACTCATATAACAATCCAAGAAACTTCTCATGGAAAGTCAATTCAGTATAGATTATCTAATATATACTTATGTGTCAACTTGATATTTTATATCTATGACTTATGAAAATAAGTTATCAATTAACCTACATGTTAGTCTCAACGTATTAATATTTCCTTTGTATATTAATACTTGAGTAGGAATAATTAAGAATATATATATATCGACAGTCTCTCACAATCAATTTAATCAATTGATATGTTGCAAAATAGAACCTACTATTCTAAGGCACTATATTTACTCATCTAGCACAAAAATGAATTAAATATAGGAAACAAAGCATTGCCTATTATAAATATGATACAATATGTCCTAAGTTAGTCAACTTATGATTGACTCTCAAGGCTAACACTAACAATCCTACTATGATCGAAGGATACAACAATACAAGTTGGATATCTAATATAAAAAAAAACTCTAAATCTATAAGTCGATATGAACACACTCTGGGAGGTGCAGCCATTTCGTGAAAATCTTCTAAACAAACAGTAATAATTAGATCCATGATGGAATCAGAGTTTGTAGCTCTTGACATATATGGTGAAGAGGCTGAATGACTATGATAATTCTTAGAAGATGTTCCTAGATGGTCGAAATCAGTACCAACAATTTGCATATATTATGATAGTTAATCAACAATTGGTCGGACATAAAGTCATCAATATAATGGTAAGTCTAGACATATACGTCGTAAATATAATACTATTAAACAACTACTCTCAAAAGGAGTTATCACTGTTGTCTATGTGAAGTCAAAGGATAACCTAACAAATCCGTTAACCAAAAGGTTAAACAAATTAGTTACAAGCTCGTAGCTTGGGATGAACTTGATGCCGATAAGAAAAATTGGTGTAAAGAAAATCCAACCTATGCAAACTGGAGATCCCAAGAAATAAATTTAAAGGGACAATCTAATTGTACTGACAAAGTTTCTCATTGGGGGGAGGGGCGACCTAATGGATCAGTGAAGGATGGAGGTTAAACACATGACTTTTAGGGTGCGTTTGGTTCAAGTTATCATGTATAACCTTGGTTATGTGATTACTAGGTAATCACATAACTAAGGTTATGGGGAATAAAACATAACAAAATGTTGTTTGGTTCAACCTAGGTAATGCAATAAAAACTTATTTGTTTGAAGGTTTTAATGAATACCTTGGTTTAATATTTTACCGTATTACCCTCAGTTACAAAATCAACTATACATATTATTATTATTATTATTATTATTATTATTATTATTATTATTATTATTTATTTTTTTATGTTTTTTTTACTTTTCTTTTTCTTGTATATTTTTTTTACTTTTTTATTTGTTTTTTTATTTTTTAATGTTTTTATATTTTTTTTACATTTTTTAAATTTTAATTTTAATTTATTTATTTTATTTTTTAATTTTTAAAAATTTTAAATTTTTTAAAAAAATTTATTATTTTTAAAATTTTTAAAAAATTTTAATTTTTATAAATTTTTTAAAATTTTTTAAAATTTTTTAAATTTTTTAAAATTTTTTAAAAATTTTAAATTTTTAAATTTTAAAATTTTAAATTTTAAATTTTTAAATTTTAAATTTTTTATTTTTTTTATTTTTTAAAATTATTTATTTTTAAACATTTATTTGTTTTTTTATATTTTTTTCTCTTTTTTCCATGTTTTTTCTTATCGGAGGGTATTTTTGGTAAAAAAAAATCGTTAACCCCGAATCAAGAAAAACCTTAGGGGGCGTTTGGTTTAGGGGAATAGGAGTGGGGAATGGGAATGAGAATCATTGATTGCAATTGTTAATGTTTGGATTATGAGAATAGGAATACAAATAAGGGAATGAATCCTTGAAATTGGGTAATAGCTCATTTCCTTATATCTCCCCTTTAATGAGTCATTAGCCCATTTTCATCAATCAAAATATTCCCTTATTCCAAAAATACTCTTGACCTAAAATTAAAATTTTCTCCCTTAATATCAAATATCAAAATATATTTATTTATTTTTTCTTTCGTATCACTTCTCTCTCCTTGTTCTCTCTCATCATATTTTCTCTCTCGTCATTTTATCACACACTTTCTCTCTCCTTAATCTCTCCTATCATACTCTTTTTTTTCTCATTACACTTTCTCTCTCCTCAATCTCTTCCATCGCACTCTCTTCCTTCTTTTTTTCTCATCATACTTTCTCACTCCTCAATCTCTCCCATCACACTTTTTTTTCTCTTTTTTTCTTATCACACTTTCACTCTCATCACATTTTCTCTCTCCTCTATCTCTCTTGTCACACTCCCTCCTTTTTTTCCTCAACACACTTTCTCTCTCATTATACTTTCTCTCTCCTCAATCTCTCCCATCACACTCACTGTTCTCTTTTTTTCTCATCACACTTTCTCTCTCGTCTTACTTTCTCTCTCACCGTACTTTCTCTCTCCTCAATCTTTCTCATCACACTCTCTCTCCTCATTTTTTTCTTATTACATTTTCTCTCTCTTCATCTTCACCCATCATACTTTCTCTCACATCATATTTTCTCTCTCATCTTCTCTCATCATGATCTCTCCTATCATACTCTCTTTTCTCATTTTTTTCATCACACTTTCTCTCTCTTCATTCATTAGCATCACACTTTCTCTCTCATCATACTTTCTCTCTCATCATTCTCTTTCATCATATTTTTCTCTCACATTCATCTTTCTCTCATATATAATTTTTTCTCTTATTTTCCTTTAAGGGTAAAAAAGAAAATTTTGATTTATTCCCATAGAAAATATGCAACTAACCAAACATTACTTTTAAGAGTGATATCCATGCTCATACTCATTCCTATTCCACAATACAATGATTCTCATTCCAATTCCTATTCCTAGGAATGAACCAAACACCCCCTTAGTTTTCTGAGGTTTTCCTATTCCGAGCTGCATGACCCTTTTACTAACGTGTCGGGCATGGAACATTACTCGGGAATCATCGAATACCTAAATCAAATAAGGTTTTTGTTGATAACCATGGATGGATAACCAAGGTTATCAAGAACAACCCTGAACCAAACACACCCTTAATCATCTAGTTGAGTAATGTGGATTACTCTTAAGAGATCACCTATGTGAGAAAGAAGTGGGAGTGTTTCAAAGAGAATTAGAGGCATAATTCTTAGACCTTCTCATAGAACCAGGCATGTTCATGGCCAAGAACAAACATACTCATGAGAACTGAAATGTATTAGAGAGAGTCTTGGGTGAGATATATCAAATGCTTATACAAACGGTAGAGCATTTCAAGGACATGCTTACTGTCAACCAATACAAACATATCTTCATAAGGGAGGGTTTAAAGGGTAAAACCTACTTGTCCCATACTAGATTCACTGCTGAATGTTATCACATACCTTGTTTCTATTCATGTGGAGGATTATTAGAAATGTGAATGGAAAGTTGGAAAGGGAGAAGGAGACTCCATTGTGCATAGATTTTTAGTCCTACATTGGGAGTCTTATGGTTTTATGGTTGATTTATATTGTTATATTTGCATGTATGATGTGAACAAATGCATAGGAAGATGCTCTCTCTCACACGTGGATACACAAGGGTACAAATTCAAGGCCCAGATTTGTACCGAACCAAGTTGACTCGTGTATAAGCAAGACCTACGCGTATTGAATATTGGATCGGTCGGGATAAAATTTACCTAAGTGAAACAACTAATATTTTACCATGTGAATTTCTTTTATCTGCTCGTGAAATAAATGGATGCATTAATCAAAAATAATTGAAATCTCTAACGGACCCAGGTGTAATGACAATAAATGATCTTGAGCAAAGTAGTGCAAGAAAAGAATCTCTATCCACCTACTTTCTCCTCACTCTCTTCTTCTCTATCGTGCATCTTTTGCTCAGCAGAGTACTAGTGATAAATTTGGGTACCTCTCATTTCGTCGCGACCATCAGTGCTTGGTGAGGATCGTGGTTTACTATTGTATCCTCAGAAACAGACGACCTGAGAGAGTCTCGAAATACAATCGAAAGTGGGGAGAATCTATTTCAGGCAAACTACTTGATAGTAGGCCTTGACACTCGGCAGTCGACGACTTGACAGTTGGTAGTTGGCGACTCGGCACTTGGCAGTTAGCACTCGGATTCGGTACTCAGTTGACTTGGTAGTCAACACCTAGAGTCGAACTCGGTGCTCAGACTCGACACTCAAAATCTACAATCGGACTCGACAAACTCAGACTTAGCAATTAGCCATACAAGACAATCCAATCTTCCAGGCAATTCAGTCATGCTAAGCAACGCCTTCCATGCTTTATAACCTGAGATTATCCGCTTAGACCACTCTAATACAACAACAACAACAACAACCAAGCCTTTTCCCACTAGGCGAAGTCGGCTGTATGAATCCTTTTACACCATTGGGCTCTATCTCCTATTATGTCATCATTTATATTTAAATAAATTTTATCTTGTTTTATTGTTGCTAACCAAGTCTTTTTTGGTCTTCCTCTTCCTCGTTTAATATACATGTTTACCATAGTTTCACATCGCCTAACTGGAGCATTTATTGGTCGTCTAAGTACATGTTCGTACCATCTTAAACGTGTCTCTCAGAGTTTGTCCTCAATAGATGCAACTCCGACTTTCTCTCTAATGCTCTCATTCCTTATTTTGTCCATCTTCGTATGTTCACACATTCACCTTAACATCCTCATCTCTGCAACTCTCATCTTATGCTCATGTGCTCGAGTCATAGCCTAACATTCAGCTCCATATAACATAACAAGTCTAATCGTGATTTTATAGAACTTACCTTTAATAGATAAATCTAAATAGATAGCCCTTCAATAGACCACTCTAATAGATAAGTCTAAATTTAATTTGTAAATTTAATATGTTTTTTCAAAATCTCTGATAATAGATTATCGGACACTATCTTGCTATAAGGTGAAAGTACTTCTATGAGAGGAAGGTGATTGATGAGGGTGAAGAACTAGGGGACGGTGGTGGTGCAGCGGCAGCAAATCACCGGAATAGGGTTCATGTAAGGGAATGGAGGTAGAAAAGGGAAAGAAGACTAATTGAAGAATTTTTAAAATGACTTTTTCCACGAAAATTTTCGTAATATTTCCTTACTGAAATGCAACATGAATCTACCATCAAGCTAGCATGCATTAATTCAGCTTCAATCAGCCTGAAAACATAGAATTAATCGATAAGCCATCATATTTGCAGATCATCTATAAATGAAAAAACACAACTGTCCATGATAATCACATTAAACATTAAGAACTAGGACTGCAAGAAACAAGAACAACATTGACAGGCACCTATCATCCTATCATTTTAAATTTACAGCGCATACATCAGACTATGGGGTCGTCATGCAGGCTTCCATGCAGTGAGAATCTCCTGAAACATTTCGACCATTAGCTCCCTATCAATATGCTGGAAAAAAGTATTGATCTCATCCTTCACATCATATATCTTGCCAAAGTCAAACAAATACAGCAAGCATCCCTTCTTCAGCTTGTTAAGCTGATACAACCATGCCTCATGAAGTCTCTCAAGGACGTTGCTGGTGTTGATATCATCTAAGAGGCTCTCCTCGCAGCAATCTTTGAGATCAGCAATATCATACTTATCTGATGCACCGAGCAATGCGATTCGGTGTTTCCAGAATTCTTCTTGTTTGATCGCCCCATATATAAAACCAAGAAGCGCTGAGCAAGCTTCTAATGACATGTCCTCTATTTCGATTGTTGAGGACTCTTTCTCTCGGAGGTCATGCAGAAACATGCTTTCAAACACGGGGGAGCTTGAGGCAAGAATGGCTTTGTGGGCCTTGAGAAAACCATTTGAAGCTTTGATTGTAACGTCAACATGGATTCCATCCTGAAGCATTCGAGAGAGACACTGAAGACTGGTTTTGCTCGATACAGATTTTAGCAACCCTTCGGTACACAATAATGGATAGGGATCTCCACCCTACAATTATAAGCATATGATGTGTGATGAGAAAATGAAATTCAAAACCTAATTCAACAGAGATTCACAAGTGTAATCATATATAAGATAATAATTTATTGAAGAAATAAATGAAAACAATTTAAATGTTTCGCAAGCCTCATTGCCTATCTTTTGAAATCCTTACATTCAAGGAAGCAATCTTTAAATCTAGAAACTCCACATCAATTGTAAAGCGTCCTTGAAAGATATAATCAACCGGCCAGACAAAATCTTCACTTGTTCGAAGAAGCCTATCCATAACTACAATCAAGTAATGGCTCGTCAGATATAAGATGAATAAAAATTGCTAAAAATTATATTAATTATTCGTTGAAGAGAAACCTATGAGTAAAATTTCACCATTTAACTTTAAATTAATTGAAAACTCAATCATACCTTCAACTTTGAGTCCACCTATCTAAACTTAATAAGTGCACGAAGCACAACTTGGTATTAGCAAATGTGGTTGGCCATTAAAAAGACTTGTCTTGGTTTTGCTTGCAGATAGATAAAAGGAAGTTTATTCTTATTTTTATTTTTTGTGAAAACAAGAAACTTTCTAAGACTAAACGATCGGACAAGTCCAATGAAAAGACCATGATTCAGCATTTCAAGGATTTCCCATTATTGCCATTTCATGGTAGTGCTGTCAAAAAAAAATTCCAAGCGCAATCAGTGATTAAATTGAACCAGAGGAACTTCCACCTTCAGATCTTAATTTTATTGCTCAACCTTGGGCTTTTTCTGACTCTTGGAACAATTCATGATGATAAAATATAGCTCGAATTAAAACAATCGATCAATCTGGATATGATCCCAAATCAGTTAATTTGAATCCTCGAGGAAAGGCAAACTGATATGTAAGCTTAAACAAGCTACTCTTGACAAACAAGGATATATAATACCAGACGAGACGAAGCATCGGCGGTTAGGACCAGGGGAAGCGACCCGCACCACGAATCGAGCGACCGGTGGTTGTTCTTTCGACACCCTGCAAGGCTCCGGGAAGAGCCGGATGTACATAAAACGGTTCTTCTCGATCGTGAGGTACCTAAGAACCCAAAACGGTATTCTAATTTTAAACCCTAAAAAGCTAGGGGAAAGGGGGAACTTTCGGAGAGGAAGAGATTCAAACCAATTCCAGATGCCTAGCTTGAAAGACTCGGAGCGGCGGTAGGAGCAAGGGCCGAAGCTCTCGATCCTCCACTGCGCCAACCTCGAGATCGTCTCCACCTTGGAGTCGCTGGAATTCGCCGCTCCAGTGCTCATCACTCGCTCTTTCTCTGCCCCTCCCCTCCTCTCGCGCTTGCTCGGTGCGAAGCGAGGTCAAGAAAGGAGTTTTTTCGCGGAAGCTGATGCAGCAGAATACAGCACCCGCAGTAATCTACCGTTTCTTTCCGGGTGCGAAAAGCAACGACGTCTTGTAATAGCTTTGAGTGACAGGAAAGAGGAAACCCGTGGGGACCCATGGAGTCCAGCGAATGGGAGGGTCTCGCTTCCATCCTCGGTGCCGCGCCTCTGCACTGGGGCTGCTAA
Source organism: Zingiber officinale (assembly GCF_018446385.1). Taxonomy (NCBI): domain Eukaryota; kingdom Viridiplantae; phylum Streptophyta; class Magnoliopsida; order Zingiberales; family Zingiberaceae; genus Zingiber; species Zingiber officinale. The sequence goes on along the minus strand of NC_056005.1, from coordinate 37,195,346 downwards.
CGGGGACAGAGATCCTCTATTGATCTCTGGACTAGTCTTGAACTCTTAGATATTTATTGATAAAGTAATTTGGACCTCATCTGTTTAACTGGTGGTATCTAGATCACTCCACCAATATATTCATAGGGTTTCTTCTGGTCTTGGAGATCTTGGACCAAAGGATCTGAGCTCGCTTCGGACATGAATCCTATGCTCCAAGATCTCTGGATCAGTCCTGGATCCTTGGATATTCATTGGTGGAGTGATCTGGATCCTACATGTTTAACAGATGGGGTCCAGATCACTCCACCAAATATAAATAGGTAGGGTCCATATCACTCCACCAATATATTTGTAGGATTTCTTCTTGTCTAAAAGATCCTCTGGACTAGAGGATAGGAGAATATCCAAACATCCGAGATTAGTCTAAGGATCTTGGATCAGAAAATCTCTATCCCTTGAAGCAGACCGCCACCATTAGCAGAGCTCGGATTCTCTGGTCCAGAATCTCCTGAACCAAAGGATCTGAGCTCGCTTCAAGGGCTCGATCGCCGTTTAATGGCACGGTTGAAAATAATAATAATAAAAAGCCTCGATTGGAAAAGCTCCTTTCGTCATGTTACCTCGCGGCTTGAAGGAAAGATTGAAAGTTTAAGAAAGAACGGGAAAGAAAGAATTAAAAATAAAAAAGGGTAAGAATTTGCAGGTTGATCAAGGTGGATTCTGAGATATCTACTGTATGAGATCTTGCCTCTCTAATACCGTAGAAGATGTTTCCGTCGAAGTACTTATGTCGCCTTAATTACTTTATAAAGAGAGGATTCCAATAAATCCACTGAACAACGAGGGATTACATATGCAGTTATTATGTATAATATTCTTCAATTCAATTATATGAGAAGTCAACCTTTTCTTCTGAAAATAGTTTCATTGCCTAGATGATCTGGTTATGGACAGCGTCGTTTACCTTGAAGTCGGCATAATCAGCAATAATACTTACAACTTGTCAATATAATAACAATAATTTCTTCATATTCTATGTATAAAAAATATAAGTTTAGGAACAAAAATTTAAAAAAGCATTCTTTAATAGTCACCACATAGCAGCTAAAACATATTAAAATAAATTATTATTTTCTAATTCCATATAACCAAAAATATTATGCATAGAATAATTTCTAAAAAAATATTTATCAGTTTAGTTAATATTATTTAAATTTAATCAACATTATTTTTTTGAAATGAGACACTGACTTATTAAAAATAAGAAGTATATTTTTAATAATTATAATTACTGGCTAGTAGTGTCTTTTTAATTTTTACTTCTTTATTGTTCCATCCGATGATTTCCTAAAGTATATTTGTCACTAATAAAATACGTAAACTTTATATTTCCTCCATGACGGTGATAATTAATAACATTAAGTAATTTTTTTTTAAATAATTCTCTTGTCTACGGTATCTTTCCTATGGGTTCTCATTCACTTAGCTAATTTATTATATTTATTTGAAATTCTTGAAAGCAATACAATGCATTTGAATCGAAATGAGACATGTACAGGTATCTAATTATCATCGATCTCTCGACTAATGCATATCAAAATAATACAAAATCAAAAGTTGACCTGAATCGAAATCTAATGTCATTGTCCCGATCTTTTTATCGTTGGATGAAGCTTTTGCAATGCAACAAAAGGTTTTCTGTAGGAACTTGAGTGACAATCATAGTCTCTCGATGGGGAGAGGAGAAGAGGAAGGCTCAAAATCTCAACATGCCCAAATGGATTTTAACCTCTTCTTATAAAAGCCCAATCCTATAGGGACTTTATTGGACCTATAATTCATTAATAATTTATCAATATTAATGAATTGGATTATTGAGTTATATATATATATATAATCCACATTCAATAGCTTAAACCTCCTTTAATACACAATATATCAGATCACTTGACAAAGTTTAATTCTTAATGACAATGATGTATAATATTAATTAAATGAAAACTTAATATTTCAATCTTCCATTTGAGTTACATGTAATATCATGTATATCACACAACACCTTAGTTAAGTTCAACAATATCAAAACTTTATGCGTTAAAATACTTTTTTAATTAAACAATTTGATTCATTAATTCTGACAATATAAAATAAAATAAATCGGAGTTATCTTACTTGTAATAAGACTCAAAAGTAATCATAGTACCAACTTCATTAACAACATAGATATGATGTGATTTATAACATGAGAATGACATGAAATGTAATATGCATATACTCATTCTCAATTGGTCCTCCTTATAACTCAAATAAGATCCAAATCATATTTATTGATATTTTGTGCTAAACTGTAATTATAAATCACGATTCAACCTTATAGGTCATAAAGTTACAAGCATCATTTGCAAACCGCAATAGACAATAATGATGTCTTTATTTTAGAGAGTCAAACCTTATACACGTGTAAACCTTAGTACGTACAATAAGTCAAAAGTATATGTGTTCATTTATATAGAGTAGTACAATAAATACATACTTCCACTAATTAAGTATTTTATCAAAAGAAAGAACCATCATATTTATTACAAAATGATGAGACATCTTTGTTAGGGCACTTTTCCTTGGTTAAGTTTGACCAGTTTGACTAAACTTGAGTTGGGTCAAGCTTGAGTTGTGATGTTTGAATTTTGATGTTTGACAATATATGGAGATTGCTAGGGCAATCGTCTGGTTGTGGAAATGGTCAAAGGGTTGACCAAGTTGATAATGAGAATACAAATCAAGTAGGTCAAGGTTGACAGGAGACTTGACTGGCAAAGTCCTAACTGGAGTTAGGCAATTGGGAAAGTCCTAACTGGAGTTTAGGCAATTGTGAAAGTCCGGAGTTTATGCAATTGGGAAAGTCCTAACTGGAGTTTAGGCAATTGTTAAAGTCCTAACTGGAGTTTAGGCATGTGAAAAGTCCTGGTGTGGAGCCAGGCATTTGGAAAGTCCAAGTGTGATCTTGGCAAAAGAGAAAGCCCTGGTAAGGAGCCAGGCAATTGGAAAGTCCAAGCATGTGGTCTTGGCAAGGTAAGTCCTAGTGTGACTTGGCAAAGAGAACTCGATAACTAGAATGAGGCTGAAGGAAGCTCCTAAAGGCAAGACGTGAAGGATGGGTAGATATCCGAGGGACGCAAGGCTGATGGAGGAGGCTAGAAGGCTAGTTCGAGGTTGATCGAGTGTGATGTATAATCCAACAACTAGGATGAGGCCGAAGGAAGCTCCTGAAGGTAAGGCATGAAGGATGGGAGATATCCGAAGGACGCAAGGCTGATGGTGGAGGCTAGAAGGCTAGTTCGAGGTTGGTCGAATGTGGCCAAATGCTAGGCATGGAGACGCAACAGGTCACGGTTGACCTGGAGTTGGGTTGGGGACTTTGGACTTGAGTTTGAATCAAGTCCAGGCAGTTCAAACGATCGGGCAATCGATTGAACCGGGCTCCAATCGATCGGTCGATCGATTGGAGTATGTTGTGAGTGTGGGCTGACTCCAATCAATCGGCTGATCGATTGGGAGCATTACTCGTGAGCACAGAAGTCATCCCAATCGATCGGTCGATCGATTGGGGGGAGAAGCTCTTGCGTATACGCGAGAGCACAGAATGGTTCTGAATCGATCGGCCGATCGATTCAGATGGTCCCAATCAATCGGTCGATCAATTGGGAAGTGACCGTTGGGCAGGAAATAAGCGATGGACGGCTGGGATGAAGCGGTGCTAACGTGGCAATCGATTGGGGATGGATTGGATCGATTGGGAGCACTATTTAAAGCCTTGGCGGAGCATTTTCTCCATAGTTCTTTGTGAGCTTCATCTGCGACTTTTCTGCAATTCTTCACGCGAGCTTTCAGATCTTCACTGCCAGTTCTTGAAGACACTTGGAGGTGTTTCTCCAAGGTTCAAGAGGCAACAACGAGCAACAAGTAAGCAAGCAGAAGTGTATTTCACTTGTATTTCTGTATTCTCTTCTTGTAGTGGTGTTGTGTTGTTGTGTGAGTTTGTACGAGGCTTCTCCGCCTCCGGCTACGACCGAGAAGGAGGTTTGCATAGTGGAGATTGTGTTGTGTGTGTGGATCCTTGGATTAGTCACCTCTTCTTGAGGTGGATACCAAGTAAAACCTAGGTGTTAGCGTTGTGAGTATTTTGTTTTGTTTTGTCTTTGTATTCCGCTGCACATTATCAAGACAAAGCAAACGACGCAAGGAGTGCGACGAAACGCTATTCACCCCCTCTAGCGGGCACAAAGGTCCCAACAATTGGTATCAGAGCGAGGCCGCTCTTCTGAGGACTAACCGCCAAGAGAGCAAGAAGCTAGAGGAAGAAGATGGACTTGGGAGGTCCACTTGGATGGGACATCCGGATTCCACCTCCGTACGACAAAGAAGAATTCAGTTTTTGGAGGAATCGGTTGGAGACTTGGTTCCAAATGGATTGGAACCAATGGGTTGTCTTGGAGGACCCATTTGAAGCTCCAACAGACAAGAAGGGTAAACGCCTCCGACCTCGACATTGGACCGAGGAACAAAAGGAGCTAGCGGAGGCGAATAAGGAGGTAACAAAAATATTGCTCAATTTATTACCTTCTAACATTATATTGAGTGTAGGTGAATACACTAGTGCAAGTGATCTTTTGAAATAGATCATTGCCTATCACGAGAACCCAACATAATTCCAAGGAGTTGAGGAGCCCAAGGAGAAGGGCTCATTGGTCCAAGAAGAGAAGGACCAATCCGATGTTGACACAAGGTCAACATTTGAGGAGAAGAAGGAAGAGAAGGAGAAGGAAGAAGATGAGAGATCCTCTACATCTTCAAGAGAGGTAGAGGTGGAAGCATCCACGACCTCGAGAGTTGAAGAGGTGGAAGCACCCACACCTCCAAGTAGAGAAGAAGAATTAGAAGATGATGCTACCTCCACAACTCAAGCTACATCAAATGGAGAGTCAAGCATCAACCCTACAAGCAAAGGTATAAAGAATTCAATAGTGAATAATAAAAATCATATCATTTGCTTTGAATGAAGGGAACATGGACACTATAAGAGCAAGTGTCCAAAATTAGCCAAGGAGAAGGGCCAAGTGGCAATCAAGGCTAAGGAGAAGCCTAAAGTGGTTGGTCCCACGGAACACAAGAGCAAGGAGCATATTGTATGCTTTTCATGCAATCAAAAAGGACATTACCGAAGTCAATGTCCTAACGGGAAGAAGCCAACCAAGGTTAAAGGAGGAAGCACAAGTCTAGGGGGAGCTTTGAAGAGCAAACCCAAGGTAACCTTTAAGAGTGCAATTCCTCCTAGTCATGATAAAATGCATGTTAGAAATAACTCTCATTTTTTTAATGCTAATTGTCATGACAATAGGAAGCATGATAGAATTAATACAAAATATATACCTCCTCATGCTAGATCTACCACACCTAAGGTTAGGAAGGTAGACAATCATTTAGAATATAACTCTAGGAATTTTAGATACAACCCTCAGAATAGAAATGCTCATAGGAGTCAAGAAAAATCTAAGTCTATGGATTTAATGATGGAAAATCAAGTCTTGAGGTCAAGACTTGATAACTTAGAAAGGACCCTAGCTAGAATCGAAAACATGCTTAGGGGGGGGGGTCAAAATGAGTATAACCTAGGAAAAGCTAGACAAGAGCCATCCAATGGCTATAGAGGTTTGGGATACAAACCTAAAGTCAAGAAGGATGTGACTTCCCATCATAGGGTTTCATATACCTATGAAACCAAACCTAGGTCTAGGGGCCAAGTCAAAAATACTAGGGAAGTCAACCCTAAGAGTACTTTTGTCAAGACCGAGGTGACTAAGGCTCCAAAAAGGCCAAATAAAGTCACAAAGAAGGTTACACGGGAAGTTATCCCTATGAGTGACCTAGTAGAAGTGACCAAGGCTTCTAAGAAACCTAGAAAGGTCCTTAGGAAGGTATTTAGGGAAGTTGTCCCTAGGGAGTACCTAGAGCACCCAAGGAGCACCAATAAGTTTTGGGTTCCTAGGAGCATATTCTCTACACCCTAGATGGGTTTAGAGAGTGTCAACTCCAATTGGAGAGGTAGTTAACCTAACCTTGGTGAAGTTGACACTTGGGAGCATTTTCAAGGGTATTGTTAGCCTTTGAAAATGAAAAAGATTAATGGGTTACTCTTTGAAAGAGTAAAATGTGTCAAAAATTGAGGACTTGGATCTAATTCAAATTGACACACTTGAGTGAAGCAAAGAAATGTCAAATTTAGGAAATTGACATTTTCTTATGAAATTAAGGGAAATATAAACCTTAATCCAAAATTGTCACTCTTAAAAAGAGTAAAATGTGCCAAAGTTTGAGGTTTTGATTTTAGTCAAAATTGGCACATATGGAAAAAGGATAAGAAATACCAAGTTGGGATTTTGGTATCTTCTTAAGGGGATTAAGGTATGTTTAAGCTTTAATTCTAAATAATGACTCCTTGGAAGAGTAGGTTGTGCCAACTTTATGGAATCACATTTAATGTTAGTTGGCACAATTGGAAGAAGGATAAGAAATGTCTAGTTGAGATCTTAGTGTGTTCTTAAGGAACTAAGTCTTAAGTCCCAAAGATTAATTCTTAAAAGGGAGTGAACTATGCCAAGAAAATTAAGGGTGCAAAATTGATTTCAATTGGCACATATATAAAGGCAAAAGAAATGCCAAGTTGGGGTTTGGCATTCTCTTAAGGGAGAAATAGGCAGTTTAAGATTAAATTCTAAGGTTTAGCATAGGATTAAGGATACTTAGATAGATTATCAAGGTATATTTTAATTATGCTAAAATGTCATGATTGATTGCCTATTATATGTTATGACATCATGTGCTGCATTCATGTTTATTATGAAAAATATAAAAATACCATATCATGTCATACATACATTATGTAGTTATAGCATATTTTTCTTTTGAAAAATTACTTATTTTGATGTATACCATGTAGCATCATGCATTATGTTAATTTTCTTGTGATTAAGGACAAAGACATTTATTACGAATGGTAAATATCCCAACAAGTGGGAGTATACCAAATGACATCCTCGGTGGATGATCATAAATTTTATAATGCCTAGATAGATATGCATGATCCCTTAGTGTAGGGCAAAACCAAATATACATCTCACAAGAACTATAAGGTGACTTGTATGTATTTTTAGTACACATTAGATGCAAGTGAAATGTTAGGATGGTGAACAAAACTCAAGGTGTTGATTTAGTACATCTTGTTGAGTTTTAGGTTCATCAAAACACATAGTTATGTGTTTTCCAATCATTGGGAAAGCTAATGTACAAGTCATGTGCATTGAGCCCAAAGAACATGGTTGGATATTGGTTTTGAAAATGATTTTAAATGTACTTTTTGAAAACCTTGATAAAAGCTATCTTTTGATAGAATTCATAATTGGAAAGTTGGACACAAACTAGAAGAAAACATTGAAGTTTTTAAGAGTTTTCAAGATTGTGTCAATCTTTGAAAATAGGAAGTATTTTCATAGAAAACTATTTTTCCTTGATAGTATATACCCTAAGTAGTGTCTACATGAATTTTCATGATTTTTAGATTCTTGTAGAATTTTTGGGGAGTTTCTAAATTTCGCTGAAATTGAATTTCAGGAAATCAGAAACCCAATCGATCAGCCGATCGATTGGATTGGGTTCGATCGATCAGTCGATCGATTGAGAAGCCAATTCCCACGAACAGAAGGGTGTTGAATCGATCAGGCGATTGATTGACCCGTGATTGGATCGATCAGTCGATCGATTCAAAGGGAATTTCTGCGCACAGATGTGCGTGGAATCGATCAATGGATCGATTGGAGTGAAGTCAATCGATTGAGTCCCAACTTCAATCGATTGGGGAGTCTGATTTTGGTTGGAAAAGCCTGATTTCAGCACTTCAAGTCACTTCAAATCCCATTAACCACTCCAAACCCCTTGGAATACATTTGTATACATTTAGGGGAGTTTTCATGATGAAAACAAGTATGGATTGGTTAAGAAAAACCAAAATGAAGTTTAGGATAGCGTTTAGTTTCAATTTTGAATTTTAGAACCTTAAAACTTCAAGTTATGGTTCTCAAGGGTTATTAACCATGCCTAACCCTTTGGAATACATTTGTATACACTTAGGGTGAGTTTTCTTGATGAAAACAGGCATGGGTTGGTTAAGGTAAACATAGGTGAAGTTTAGGGTGAGGTTTAGGTTCTTTATTGAATTTTGAACCTCAAAACTTCGAGTTTTGGTTTTCCTAATTGTTTAGGAACTCCAAGTCATTGTTGGGGCAATGATAGAAGTTTGACCATGTTTTTAGGGGGAGTTACTCTTTGAAAACATAACAATTTATTTTCAAAGACCTTGGAAGGTGGGTTAAACCTTCGTGATGGATAATACTCAGGGTCGAGTATTGGGGAACAATGGAAGATTGGTTATCTTCATTGTTAGGATGATAAATACTCTCGGATGAGCATTGTGGAGTAGATTATTGCTCAAGAGGGAGCATTGGGCTAATGAAGGGGGATTGGACCTTCATTGGTAAAGTGGAAAATGCTCTTGGAGGAGCATTAAAAAGTTGAGTACTGCTCAAGGGGGAGCATAGGATACAATGAATGGGATTTTCATTGGTCAAATGGTGAATGCTCTAGGTTGAGCATTGTGGAGAAAAGTAGAGCTCAAGGGGGAGCTTTGGAGACAATGAAGGGTATGTGATCTTCATTGTAAAGTTAACTCTTTTGGAGAAGAGTTGGTTTTCTATTTTTGATGTGTGCCAAAGGGGGAGAATTGGAGGTTGAGTTAGGCTTTCATTCATACTTTGTCATGGAAGAGTTAAGGCTATGAGATTTAGCCTTGGTGATAAAGAAGGAGTTAAGGCTATGAGATTTAGCCTTATGATAAAGTAGAGGTTAAGGTTATGATATTTAGCCTTGGTATGAAGAAGAAGTTAAGGCTATGAGATTTAGCCTAACTTATAGGTATTGTCAAACATAAAAAAGGGGAAGATTATTGGGATAATTTCTCTTGGTCAAGTTTGACCAGTTTGACTAAGCTTGAGTTGGGTCAAGCTTGAGTCGTGATGTTTGAATTTTGATGTTTGACAATATATGGAGATTGCTAGGGCAATCGTCCGGTTGTGGAAATGGTCAAAGGGTTGACCAGGTTGATAATGAGAATACAAGTCAAGTAGGTCAAGGTTGACAAGAGACTTGACTGGGAAAGTCCTAACTGGAGTTTAGGAAATTGTGAAAGTCCTAACAGGAGTTTAGGCAATTGGGAAAGTCCTAACTGGAGTTTAGGCAATTGTGAAAGTCCTAACTGGAGTTTAGGCAATTGGAAAAGTCCTAACTGGAGTTTAGGTAATTGTGAAAGTCCTAACTGGAGTTTAAGCATGTGGAAAGTCCTGGTGAGGAGCCAGGCATTTAGAAAGTCTAAGTGTGATCTTGGCACAGGTTGAAAGTCCAAGTGTGATCTTGGCAAAGGAGAAAGCCCTGGTAAGGAGCCAGGCAATTGGAAAGTCCAAGCATGTGGTTTTGACAAGGTAAGTCCTAGTGTGACTTGGCAAGGAGAACTCGATAACTAGGATGAAGCTGAAAGAAGCTCCTGAAGGTAAGGTGTGAAGGATGGGTAGATATCTGAGGGACGCAAGGCTGATGGAGGAGGCTAGAAGGATAGTTCAAGGTTGATCGAGTGTGGTGTATAATCTGACAACTAGGATGAGGCCAAAGGAAGCTCCTGAAGGCAAGGCGTGAAGGATAGGAGAAATCCGAAGGACGCGAGGCTGATGGAGGAGGCTAAAAGGATAGTTCGAGGTTGATCGAATGTGGCCAAATGCTAGGCATGGAGACCCAACAGGTCACGGTTGACCTGGAGTTGGGTTGGGGGCTTTGGACTTGAGTTTCAGTCAAGTCTAGGCAGTTCAATCGATCAGACAATCGATTGAACCGGGCTCTAATCGACCGGTCGATCGATTGGAGTATCTGCGAGTGTGGGCTGGCTCCAATCGATCTACCGATCGATTGGGAGCATTACTCGCGAGCACAGAAGCCATCCCAATCGATCGGTCGATCGATTGGGAGCTACCAATTGATCGGTCGATTGATTGGGGGGAGAAGCTCTTGCGCGTACGCGAGAGCACAGAATGGTTCTGAATCGATCGATTGATCGATTCAGATGGTCCCAATCGATCGGTCGATCGATTGGGAAGTGACCGTTGGGCAGAAAACGAGCGATGGACGGCTAGGATGTAGCGGTGCTGACGTGGCAATCGATTGGGGATGAATTGGATTGATTGAGAGCACTGTTTAAAGCCTTGGCGGAGCATTTTCTCCATAGTTCTTTGTGAGCTTCATCTGCGACTTTTCTGCCATTCTTCACGTGAGCTTTCAGATCTTCACTGCCAGTTCTTGAAGACACTTGGAGGTGTTTCTCCAAGGTTCAAGAGGCAACAACGAGCAACAAGTAAGCAAGAAGAAGTGTATTTCACTTGTATTTCTGTATTCTCTTCTTGTAGTGGTGTTGTGTTGTTGTGTGAGTTGTACGAGGCTTCTCCGCCTCCGCTTGAGGCCGAGAAGGAGGTTTACATAGTGGAGATTGTGTCGTGTGTGTGGATCCTTGGATTAGTCACCTCTTCTTGAGGTGGATACCAAGTAAAACCTAGGTGTTAGCGTTGTGAGTATTTTGTTTTGTCTTTGTATTCCGCTACACATTATCAAGACGAAGCAAACGACGCAAGGAGCGCGCCGAAATACTATTCACCCCTCCTCTAGCGGGCACAAAGGTCCCAACAATCTTGGGCGGCAAGACCTTAGTGAATAGATCTGTGACACTTTTCCATGATGTAAACCCTTCTAGTAATATGGAGATATAACCTGATGTGAACTTCTTGCTATTTAAGCATCTAATAAAATCAGAGCCTAAATATCAAATGACCATCATATGACTTGATCTCATATAAGTGAGCATGTAGTCCTTAGTTTTTTACAAATACTACATAACCTTTTTTTAATAACTTTTTATTGCTCCTGTCTAGAGTTACTTAAATATCTGCCTAACGTTCCTACTATATATGCAAGATTCAAATGTGTACACACTTGAGCATACATCAAACTCCATATTGCCAATGAATAAGAAAATTACTGCATTTCTTTTATTTTAAATTCAAGACATTGTTGCAAGCTAAATTTATCACCCTTTGACATAGGTGTGTCGCCAGGAACATAATTTTGCATATCATATCGAATGACCACGTTTTCAATATAGGCATTTTGTGAAAGTCCAAGTGTGCCCCTTGGATGATTATAACAAATCTGTATACCTAAAATAAATGATATTTCACCAAGATCTTTCATTTTAATTCACATGATAGAAATGACTTAGTTTTTTATAACAAACTTTTATCATTGCTAGTTAGTAAAATATTATCCACATACAGAATAAGTAATATAAACTAGCTCCCATTGAAGTTAATATACAAATATGGATCAAGAGATTCTCATTAAAATCGTATGAGGTAGTCACTTAATCAAATTTCTAGTAACATTAATGAAATGTCTCCTTTGGACCATAAATAGATATCCTTAATCTACATAATAGGCACTTTGAATCTCACATTTCAAAACATTCGGCTACATCTTGTATATAATTTTCTCAATATTTCCATTGAGAAATGTAATCTTAATATCCATATGATATAATTCTAGATCATACTGAGTTACAAATGTCATAATTTCCCTAAAGGATTCCTTCATCGAAATTGGCAAGAAGGACTCATTGTAATAAATATCCTCCTTTTGAGTGAATCTTTGGTAACAAAATGAGCTTTATACTTTTTGATATTGCCTTGCGAATCCTATTTAATTTTAAATATTCATTTACAAAGAACCACTTTTACCCCTTCAGGCAATTTGATAAGTCCTCAAACATTGTTGTTTTCCATAGACTTCATATCTTCTCTCATGGCTTCAATCCACTTTTCTAGATTATGGCATTGTTTAATTATTTTGAAAAGATGTAGGATCTGTTGGATTGTGAAAGATGAGAGGTGGGGGGGGGGGGGGGTTGAATCTTGTTAATTAAAAATCTTTTCTTTATCATTAATGTAAAACTAAATCAGAGTAAGAATTACAACGAAAATAAAAAGAAAGTAAAACTAAAAACTTGGGTTATTCGGGTTCAATCAAAGTCTCACATTGGATAGATTTGGTAAAGATCATAGAGTTAAAAGGATGTAGGATATCTCCATTAACATGAGACTTTTTGGGTAGAATCTAAGAACAAAGTCATGAGGACCTAGAGAAAAATTGGACAATATCATGTCATTGTTGAGATATGTGGACATCCTTTGGACACAACAAATGGTATCAACATCATGGTCTGTAGGGGATTGGTGACCGACTTGAAGGGGGTTTGGATAGATGACACCTCCAAATACTCGCTTCCTATACTTGTTAGTTTGCACAGCGGAAATACAAACTAATATGAATACAAAGAAAGCTAAAAACAAGAAATGTAAACAAAGATACACGATCATTTAACGTGGTTCGGAGATTACTTGTTCTTACTCCACGACATGCCCTTGAGGTGGACGATCCATATCGGCCGGTGGATTAGCCCCCGACAAACTCTGACTATCTCAAGTTGCTCCTTGTGGGTGGAGAAACCTCACCACAACACCAACCAATACTCTTGAGACTAGTATACTACTAATTAGGGTTTACCACCACTAATTTTGTCAACCTTAACCAAGCTCCTAAGGCTTGGTTATATAGGCCGCGGGTTGGAAAACCCCGCCTATTAGTCGACTGCTAAAACCATCAGTCGACTGCCCTCTGTGAAAATTTGACCGTTACATCCCAATGGCTCGATACAAGTCGACTGCTAAAACTAGCAGTCGACTGCTCCACACTGGTCGAGCGAACAAAAGCATTCTATTCGCTCCCAATCGACTAGATCAGTCGACTGCTATTTTCGCCAGTCAGCTGCTACAGTAACTACTATAGTACTGCTAGTAATTTCTACAGTACTGCTATAGTAATTGCTACAGTAAAACCCTAAACCTAGGATTTTACCCTGAGTACAATCTCTCATGCACTCGTACCCTCACGACTCACTTGACCCTTTATTGCAGCCTTGACCTTTAGCCTTCAAGCCTACTTCCTTTGGCTCCCGTCCCTTGGATGCATCCAAGCCCGTGGTGTAACACCCCTAGAAAGCCTAGATAAGAAAGTAAGGATAATGAGAGTTTGAAGGTAGTGAAAAGAAGGTGTAAATATTCTAAGTTGAATATTAAGATGAGAAGGATTTAGATGATTAAAACTTTATGAAAGAAAATAAAGTTGAGAATATAAATCATCTATATTTATAATACATGGAATTAATGTAAACAAAAGGAAGGAATATGAGATAATATATATGTGTATGAAATATTTATGCATAATGCATAATATGGTGATATATGAATTATTATGTACAAAAGAATATCAATAATATGTTAGAAGAGAAATAGGATTGAACCTTGGACCTCTTGTAAGGAACATGTATAGGATATCAAAGGGGATAGGAGAATTATTGATAAGGAGAGAAAGGACTAAGTAGTTAAGAATAAGAAAGGATTCTTTTTACTTAAAAGGAAAAGGAAGTAAAAAGAAGTAAAAATATACATAACCAAGTTTTGATCCTTGGTTCTCTTGTGGATGCATGCATATGTTAACCAAGTGTGATAGGAGAGGATATTGTAAGAGGAGAGATAGGAATTTTAATTAAAGGAAAGAAAGAGAGAAATTAAAGGAAAGAAAAGAGAGAACTCAAGAAGCATTTCTCTAGAATATTCTTATCATTAAAGAGGAGAAATAAATAAGGAGGATGAATCAAGTCAAGTTTTCCTCCCTCATTTTAGTATAAATAGGCATGGAGGGGTGGCTTCATCCTCAACTCACTCTCCTCCTCTTCCCCTAGAGGTGCCGAGACACTCCCTCTTTTCTTTCTTTCTTTTTGTTGCCGAGCAACACAAGAGGAAGAAGCCTCCTCTTCTTCCTCCTCCTCTCCACCAAAAGACCTAGCCACTTCTTCCTCCATTGGTGCCGAGCAAAGCAAGCAAGGATGAAAGGTCCACAAGCAAGTTCTCAACTCTAGGAAACTTAAGCAAAGAAGGTAAGCTTCCCCTCACCTGTGGTACAAGGCTTGTATGTGATTTTTGGATTTATAAGGATTAGAAAACCTAGGAAAGAATTTAAGAAAATTCGGCTAAAGAAAAGGTTTTCAAATCTAAGATGATTTAAACAAGACCTCATTTCATGATAAGATTTTCTATGCTATGTAGAAGGATTCTTTTCCATGATTTTATACTGATATGATGTATGATCAGAGGAGTATCTAACCCTAGGATTTAACCAAAAATATTTTAAAGAGGCTAGGAAGATTATAGTCTAACCAAACTAGTGCAAGGTTCCTTCTATGAAATGCTAAGGACCTTTCTATGGTTTTCTTGCTTGGAAATTAATTGGAACCAAAAGAAAACTCACTTGTATGCTTCGGACCAGAAAGGTTAAGGGTTAGAAAGACTAAACATGCTCCTATGATAGGATATAAAGTTTCTTAAAGGGTGTTCACATTGCTAGAAACTCATGAACTCTTTTTAGGGTTTTTCGGCCATGATAAAAGGGATAGCTTAGATTAGCCTAAACAAAAATATTAATATGCTCAAGACCTCTGTGATATTATGATATGAAAGTTGATTAATGCTCTCATGTTTAATTGGAATGTAGAAAATTAGTTACATGATATAAGACATGTAAGATCACAAGAGTCCTAACTTGTTTATGATCCAATTTTGTGTATGATGTTCTTAGTAACTTTTGCCATGATATTTACTTAGGCTTTCCATGCTTTAGGCCACTTAAGAAACCTAGCTTAAGGACTGGTAGGTTTCGGCCATGAAGGAAAATAAAAGAAAAAGGGAAAGAAACCTAGGAAATGCTATACATAATGAGAAGAAATGAAATTATGTTATATAATATGCCATGATATGTTATAGCATAGGAAATGCTATACATAATGAGAAGAAATGAAATTATGTTATGTAATATGCCATGATATGTTATAGCATAGGAAATGCTATACATAATGAGAAGAAATTAAATTATGTTATGTAATATGCCATGATATGTTATAGCATAGGAAATGCTATACATAATGAGAAGAAATTAAATTATGTTATGTAATATGCCATGATATGTTATAGCATAGGAAATGCTATACATAATGAGAAGAAATGAAATTATGTTATGTAATATGCTATGATATGTTATAGCATAGGAAATGCTATACATAATGAGAAGAAATGAAATTATGTTATGTAATATGCCATGATATGTTATAGCATAGGAAATGCTATACATAATGAGAAGAAATGAAATTATGTTACGTAATATGCCATGATATGTTATAGCATAGGAAATGCTATACATAATGAAAAGAAATGAAATTATGTTACGTAATATGCCATGATATGTTATAGCATAGGAAATGCTATACATAATGAGAAGAAATGAAATTATGTTACGTAATATGCCATGATATGTTATAGCATAGGAAATGCTATACATGATGAGAAGAAATGAAATTATGTTACGTAATGATATGTTATAGCATAGGAAATGCTATACATAATGAAAAGAAATGAAAAAGGAAATGCATGAAAGATTGTTAGGGACATGATATGATAGTTATGCATGATAAGTTATTTTTGTATGGTTTGTACCAAGGGTGGGCTCCGTAAACGCCCCGGGGTCGATGGAGTAAGACTCGGGCCTCGTCAGTAATGGGCCTCTGAATGCCCTAGGTCGATGGAGTAAGACTCGGGCCTAGTATGTATGCATGGTAGGGTTCAAGACTTGCTACCTTGGACCTACCTATGAAGCGTGCGCATTATGTATGTGGTACAAACCGGGATCCCCTCTAATGATGATATTAATTTCAAGTACTTATAAGTATAAGTTTTCAAATTCATGATGCATTGCCTACATATGTGCTTGAATTATCTGATGATTAGATATAATGTCATGTGATATTATATGAATATGAATATGATACCCTTGTATGTCGTATGCTTATGATACCTCGCATGATATTGATATGCAATGATATGAATTCGGTTTTAGTGAGTAGGAAAGGAACTTACTGAGCCATGAGTGCTCATAGCTTACTTTCCTTGTACCGCAGATATGGGGGACGGATATTCGGAACGACGGAGCAGCAGGAGGAGCAGATAGTGATGTGTGTGGTGGTGGCTCGGCAAGAACGATTCGGACAAATTAATATTTTTAGTTATATGATCAATATATGCACATTCGAACTAATCAGAATATGTGATATCATGCTTATTTAAATAAAGGGAATGATTTAAAATTTTCCGCTGTTATAGTATAACTAAAGCATGTACGTAAGTAGTATAAGATCGTAGCGCCGCCCTTGGGTAAGAAGGGTGGGCGTTACAGGTGGTATCAGAGCGAGGTTTTGCCAGCTCACTACACACACATCAAGCTCCTTCCTGTCGCTCCAAGTAAGTACAGTTGCTTAATTTATTTATATGCAAAAATTAGTATGATACTCTAGGATACATGAATAATAGGCTAGAAAGGATACCTTAAGCTATACCCTAGAGAAGGGTGCATGATGACAAGTATGTGTTAAAAATAGTATGATACTCTAGGATGTATGAATGGTAGCATAGGAAGGATACCTTAAGTTATACCCTAGAAAATGGTGCAAGATGATAAGTAGGTGATATTCTAGGATGCATGAATGGTAGCCTAGATACAAGAACCTTAGGCTATAACATAAGAGGAATAATGAATCTTTAAAATCTTGTAGAAATGGACTATATCCCGTTCGAATACGATCCCGAGGATGTAGAATATTTTGGCGAATACCTCGAGTTCGCGGATGAACCCGATATGCTGGAATACTTCGACAACTATGTGAGCGACTCGGAATCTCCGGAACACGGCGAGTTCGGAGAGGAAGATCTCGAGGAAATCGAGGAAGGGAATTCGGACGATAATGAAGATGAAGATTCAGAAATTATGGAATATTATGAAGGAGAGAACGAGTTTCCTGAGATGGGCGAGGATGAATTTAACCTTGCTGAATACATGGAAATGAGTTTCAACCCCAACGATATAATAGACTTTGAGGGGGAACTAAACGACGACCCGATGGAACCGGACGAACATGTTGAAGAAGACGAGGGAATGGATGAAGAGACAATAATCGACCCGGAAGAGGCATCGGAGATTCAACCTCCGATAATGCCTGATCCACCCCAGAATGATCTGGGCAAGTCGATACAGGTTGAGTTGATGATGACTACTGCTATCATGTCCTTTATGGCAGGAGTAGTCACAACCTACCTGGCCTTTTAAGAGAAGAAGTTATGAACAAAAAAATGTAATAAAAGCTTTTGATGAATAAAAAGAGTAGAAATGGTATCAATTTAGGCATGAGTCAAGTAAGAATGATAATACCATCGGCTAGATCTTGACGCGTATGAATGGTAAGGTAATCTAAAGATGATATGACAACCTAAGAAAGAATACCTCAATGATAACCCAAACATGGCATGAAACCTAGACATGATATGTTAAGATATTCATGCATAAATGATAACTTAGACTAAACTTATTATCATTTAGGAAAATAAGTATGACTAGAAGACGAAATGCCAGAACGGAGGAGACCGTACCTCCACCTGATTGGGCACATGTAGTTACTGAGCTACAACGACAGCTTACGGAACAACAACAGATGATTGCTGCCATGATGAACAAGGGAATCCTGCTATCCCAAATCAGAATAATACGCCAACTATACCAGTAGTTGAACCGGAGCCAGTAGCAGCACCGGTACCACTAGTTAATCTGGCACCGGTAGTTCGTCAAGAAGCGTATCTGATCCAGTGGCAAAGACTGAGGCCAGAGAAATTCTCTGGTACTTGTGAAGCATGGGACGCACAAGCTTGGTTTAAGACAATGGAGAGCATGATAGAACTATTGGACTGGCCTGAGCATGAAAAGGTCAAATGCGTATCATTCTGTCTCACGGGAGACGCCCGAATGTGGTGGGACAGAGTGAAAGTGAAAAGACCAGTAAACCAAATGAGTTGGGCAGATTTTGAGACGGAATTCTTCGAAGAATTCTTCCACACTCGGGTGACAAGTAGGCACTATGATGAATTCACCGAATTTCGGCAAGGTGACCTAACGGTAGAAGAAGCGATGAAAAGATTCAACCGCCTGGCACGACTATGCCCGGAATTAGTTAGGACGAAGGGAGAAAGGGTCAGGCTTATGGTAAAGATGCTCAGACCCGAGATAGCACTTAATGTGGCCGGCGGAGTTAACAGGCCGCGGACCACAGAGGAGTTAATTAGCAGTGCCCTGAATACTGAACACTACCTGAAGGCACTAGGCAAGGACAAGAAGCAAGCTCAGATGGAAGAACTGGAAAATATCAAGGCCAACTGGAAAGGGAACCACGGTGGAAAGGGAAAGCGACGGAACGACACTAAGAATGGTCCGTCCAACAAGCAGCTCAAGTTTTCTCAGTGCAATACATGTGGGAAGAAACATCCAGGAACATGTCGTACGAGCACTAATAAGTGTTACAACTGTGGGATAGAGGGTCATAAAGCAAAAGACTGTCGTAAGGGCAAAATTAAATGCTACGACTGTGGACTGGAAGGACATCTATCTAGAGACTACCCTACCAAAACTAAAGCACCACAGTATGTTACATGGAATTAATGTAGACTTCTATTGAGGGACCTTCAATGAGTCAAGGGAGATTGGAAGCTCCACCAACGTCTAAGGAATCTGAGCAGAAATTGTCATTCTAAGTTCGGGGACGAACTTTCAATAAGTAGGGGAGATTGTAACACCCCTAGAAAGCCTAGATAAGAAAGTAAGGATAATGAGAGTTTGAAGGTAGTGAAAAGAATGTGTAAATATTCTAAGTTGAATATTAAGATGGGAAGGATTTAGATGATTAAAACTTTATGAAAGAAAATAAAGTTGAGAATATAAATCATCTATATTTATAATACATGGAATTAATGTAAACAAAAGGAAGGAATATGAGATAATATATATGTGTATGAAATATTTATGCATAATGCATAATATGGTGATATATGAATTATTATGTACAAAAAAATATCAATAATATGTTAGAAGAGAAATATGATTGAACCTTGGACCTCTTGTAAGGAACATGTAAAGGATATCAAAGGGGATAGGAGAATTATTGATAAGGAGAGAAAGGACTAAGTAGTTAAGAATAAGAAAGGATTCTTTTTACTTAAAAGGAAAAGGAAGTAAAAAGAAGTAAAAATATACATAACCAAGTTTTGATCCTTGGTTCTCTTGTGGATGCATGCATATGTTAACCAAGTGTGATAGGAGAGGATATTGTAAGAGGAGAGATAGGAATTTTAATTAAAGGAAAGAAAAGAGAGAAATTAAAGGAAAGAAAAGAGAGAACTCAAGAAGCATTTCTCTAGAATATTCTTATCATTAAAGAGGAGAAATAAATAAGGAGGATGAATCAAGTCAAGTTTTCCTCCCCTCATTTTAGTATAAATAGGCATGGAGGGGTGGCTTCATCCTCAACTCACTCTCCTCCTCTTCTCCTAGAGGTGCCGAGACACTCCCTCTTTTCTTTCTTTCTTTTTGTTGCCGAGCAACACAAGAGGAAGAAGCCTCCTCTTCTTCCTCCTCTCCACCAAAAGACCTAGCCACTTCTTCCTCCATTGGTGTCGAGCAAAGCAAGCAAGGAAGAAAGGTCCACAAGCAAGTTCTCAACTCTAGGAAACTTAAGCAAAGAAGGTAAGCTTCCCCTCACCTGTGGTACAAGGCTTTTATGTGATTTTCGGATTTATAAGGATTAGAAAACCTAGGAAAGAATTTAAGAAAATTCGGCTAAAGAAAAGGTTTTCAAATCTAAGATGATTTAAACAAGACCTCATTTCATGATAAGATTTTCTATGCTATGTAGAAGGATTCTTTTCCATGATTTTATACTGATATGATGTATGATCAGAGGAGTATCTAACCCTAGGATTTAACCAAAAATATTTTAAAGAGGCTAGGAAGATTATAGTCTAACCAAACTAGTGCAAGGTTCCTTCTATGAAATGCTAAGGACCTTTCTATGGTTTTCTTGCTTGGAAATTAATTGGAACCAAAAGAAAACTCACTTGTATGCTTCGGACCAGAAAGGTTAAGGGTTAGAAAGACTAAACATGCTCCTATGATAGGATATAAAGTTTCTTAAAGGGTGTTCACATTGCTAGAAACTCATGAACTCTTTTTAGGGTTTTTCGGCCATGATAAAAGGGATAGCTTAGATTAGCCTAAACAAAAATATTAATATGCTCAAGACCTCTGTGATATTATGATATGAAAGTTGATTAATGCTCTCATGTTTAATTGGAATGTAGAAAATTAGTTACATGATGTAAGACATGTAAGATCACAAGAGTCCTAGCTTGTTTATGATCCAATTTTGTGTATGATGTTCTTAGTAACTTTTGCCATGATATTTACTTAGGCTTTCCATGCTTTAGGCCACTTAAGAAACCTAGCTTAAGGACTGGTAGGTTTCGACCATGAAGGAAAATAAAAGAAAAAGGGAAAGAAACCTAGGAAATGCTATACATAATGAGAAGAAATGAAATTATGTTATGTAATATGCCATGATATGTTATAGCATAGGAAATGCTATACATAATGAGAAGAAATGAAATTATGTTATGTAATATGCCATGATATGTTATAGCATAGGAAATGCTATACATAATGAGAAGAAATGAAATTATGTTATGTAATATGCCATGATATGTTATAGCATAGGAAATGCTATATATAATGAGAAGAAATTAAATTATGTTATGTAATATGCCATGATATGTTATAGCATAGGAAATGCTATACATAATGAGAAGAAATGAAATTATGTTATGTAATATGCTATGATATGTTATAGCATAGGAAATGCTATACATAATGAGAAGAAATGAAATTATGTTATGTAATATGCCATGATATGTTATAGCATAGGAAATGCTATACATAATGAGAAGAAATGAAATTATGTTACGTAATATGCCATGATATGTTATAACATAGGAAATGCTATACATAATGAAAAGAAATGAAATTATGTTACGTAATATGCCATGATATGTTATAGCATAGGAAATGCTATACATAATGAGAAGAAATGAAATTATGTTACGTAATATGCCATGATATGTTATAGCATAGGAAATGCTATACATAATGAGAAGAAATGAAATTATGTTACGTAATGATATGTTATAGCATAGGAAATGCTATACATAATGAAAAGAAATGAAAAATGAAATGCATGAAAGATTGTTAGGGACATGATATGATAGTTATGCATGATAAGTTATTTTTGTATGGTTTGTACCAAGGGTGGGCTCCGTAAACGCCCCGAGGTCGATGGAGTAAGACTCGGGCCTCGTCAGTAATGGGCCTCTGAATGCCCTAGGTCGATGGAGTAAGACTCGGGCCGAGTATGTATGCATGGTAGGGTTCAAGACTTGCTACCTTGGACCTACCTATGAAGCGCGCGCATTATGTATGTGGTACAAACCGGGATCCCCTCTAATGATGATATTAATTTCAAGTACTTATAAGTATAAGTTTTCAAATTCATGATGCATTGCCTACATATGTGCTTGAATTATCTGATGATTAGATATAATGTCATGTGATATTATATGAATATGAATATGATACCCTTGTATGTCGTATGCTTATGATACCTCGCATGATATTGATATACAATGATATGAATTCGGTTTTAGTGAGTAGGAAAGGAACTTACTGAGCCATGAGTGCTCATAGCTTACTTTCCTTGTACCGCAGATATGGGGGACGGATATTCGGAACGACGGAGAAGCAGGAGGACCAGATAGTGATGTGTGTGGTGGTGGCTCGGCAAGAACGATTCGGACAAATTAATATTTTTAGTTATATGATCAATATATGCACATTCGAACTAATCAGAATATGTGATATCATGCTTATTTAAATAAAAGGAATGATTTAAAATTTTTCGCTGTTATAGTATAACTAAAGCATGTACGTAAGTAGTATAAGATCGTAGCGCCGCCCTTGGGTAAGAAGGGTGGGCGTTACACGTGGCTCGCCCCCAATGCCATCCTTTATGTATGCCTCGAAGTCGCTTCCCTCGACCCTTGTCCTTGCCGCCTTGTCCACGGTCCCTCGGATGTTCTATCCTTCACCGAACTCAAAGCCATCAAGCTAAGTCATATGTGTATCCTGCAAACCTATACACTCATATACACATATCAAATATAAGGGTGAACCTAACTTAAACCCTTTGCTCAAACACCAAAATATATGGTCGCATGGACCATTGGGATTGCTCCAACAATCTCCCCCTTTGATGTTTGACAATATGTTTAAGTTAGGGAAAATAAATAGCAAATAAACATGCTAAAAACAATGGACTTACGATGCCAAGGCTACACACTTGGACTTACACCGCCGAATGGACTTACGTTGCCAAGGCTACACACTTGGACTTATACTGCCAAATGGACTTACGTTGTCAAGGCTACACACTTGGACTTACATCGCCGAATGGACTTATGTTGCAAAGGCTACACACTTGGACTTATACCGCCGAATGAAAAATAATGCAACATGCATTGGAACATATCCCAAAGCTCCCCTACACATGAGCTCCCCATTGAGCTAGGATTTTCCTACAGGGATATTTAAGAACCTATCACAAGACTCCCCCTATGCAAAGGCACTAAGGTTTTCCCAACTAAACCTTACTTCTCCCCCTTTGCCTAACATCCAAAAAGCTTTCCAATAATATCCCAATTTTTGAAAACTTATCATCCAACTGGCCCTAAACTCATGGATTTATCCTCCATGGATCCTATACATCTAAACGAGTTGACACGGTCAAAATCCAGTGCTGAAAATAATTTCAGATTGGTATCATTCGACTTACATAAGTACCAGTCGACTTCCCCCATGAAAATGAGCTTACAGAGACATTCTATGCTCAAATCCACTGTTACCAGTCGACTGGTACGCTATTTCTGAAAAAATCAACCTTTTCTGACCAACTTCAGAAATGCACCAGAAATTTCACAAACCTCCAAAAATTCTCAAATTTTGTGGAGAGGTCTATTATATCAATGTCTACTTGGGAAAAAATATATACAAAAATATATTTATCACAAATCACAAGATTGACATAAAACTCTAAACTAGCTAAATGGTTCAATTGAACCTTAACCTAAAGTCCTAGTTTTAGCTTCCTCTTGATGTATTTGTCCATACTAACCCACAATGCATCCCTAGCATTGATTTATATGACATAGATACATCCAAAGATAATTATCATGCTATATGACCCCAATGTCATATTTTATACATGAAACACAACTAAATTGTGCCAATTCCTTAAGGTTGAGACTCAAGTCCGTCTCCAAACCATTTGGCACACTCCATGATTCCCCAAGTAATACCCACTTGAGATTCATTTTTCATGGATCCCAACTTGACTCTTTGAATTCCTTCTAGAGCTCTTAACCTTAGCCACCTCCCTAGCTGACTCATCCATAATTGCTAGGCTACATCGGTGCACCTCCGATGACACTTGGCCTACAAACCTAACCTTCTTAACCTTGGACACTTTGTCCTTGGTTAACTTCTTCTTACCTTTAAATGGCTTTCCCTTGCCATTTATTAGTTTCTTCTTGCTATAATCATATGTGACCCTAGCATATGACTTTTCCTTAGCATTAGAAATACTAGATCGATATCCTAAACCCAATCTATCATTATTGGGTCTTTGGATACCCAACACCATACCTAGACCCTTAGATCCAACATTGAATCTTTCTAGGGTTTTCTCCAACTTATCAAGCTTTGCCTTCAAAGCTTGATTTTTCTTTTCTAGGTCCCTAACCCTAGAGTTGATATGTCCACCTTGGACATTCCTAGATCTACACTTCCTAGGCATGTGGCTCCCCTTCTTGTGATTAATGCCTAGGGTCTCCTTATGTCTACCATTTCTAGATTTATCATGCATAGATACCTTAGGGTTTTGATCTACATTAGCCCTACTTCTATCATGATATTTGAAACCAAAATTTTGCATGGGTAAATAATGAAAATTATTCCTAGCATGCATGGGAGTATAAGAATTAAACCTTGAATTGCAATTCAAGTTACGGTATACCTCCCTTACCCTTGAAGCTCCCCCTTGACTCTTGCTTCTCTTCTTCTTCTCCCATTTCTTTAGATGCACAAGCTTCTTGATATCCCTCTTCTTGGGGCATTTTGTGTGGTAGTGTCCCTTCTCCCCACATGTGAAGCATACAATGTGCATTCTCCATCTTTTAGCTTCTTCATTCCTACAACCCTTGTTAGTGTTTAAATTAACTTGAATGAGTTTAGGAGTTACCTTCTTCTTACCCAATGGACACCTACTCTTGTAGTGCCCCTTCTCATTACACCCGAAGCAAATAATGTTGTCTTTTGACTTTGCTTTGGTGGAGGTGCTCACTAGGTTGACCTCCAAGACCTCTTCATCACTTGTCTTGGATTCTTCTTCAATCCTTGAGGATGTGGATGATGTCTCATTTTCCTCATCCACACTTGTGGATGACATTTCGTCATCCTTCTCCTCTTCGTATGTTGATCATGGCCCATCTTCCATTTGCTCCTCAACTTGAGCCACTTCATCCTTTTCTTCGAATTTTTCCTCTTCATGTGTAGGCATGAGCTCTTCCCATTGAACCTTATTTATCTTGCTCCACAAATCATGAGCATTCTTGTTCTCACCTACACACCTCATCACATTAGAAGGCATCATATCAATTAAAATTGATATTACCTTATTGTTTACCTCCGATCTTGAGGTTTGCTCCTCCGTCCAATACCGTGGTCGGAGCTTCTTCCCTTTCTTATTTTTTTGGACTTCGAACGGTTCCTTGATCACCATCATGGTATCCCAATTCATGTCGAAGAAGACCTCCATCTTCATCATCCAGTAGGTGATGCCCCCTAAGCCTCTGCCTTCAAACTTTGGCGGTTCAATCAAGCCGGTCATCTTCTTGTATTTGCTCTTCTCAGTGATTAGTCCGGTGAAGTGCAACCTGGCTTTGATACCACTTGTAGGGGATCGGTGGCTGAGTTGAAGGGGGTTGGATAGACGACACCTCCAAATACTCGCTTCCTACACTTGTTAGTTTGCGTAGCAGAAATACAAACTAATATGAATACAAAGAAAGCTAAAGACAAGAAATGCAAACCAAGCTACACGATCATTTAACGTGGTTCAGAAATTGCTTGCTCTTACTCCACGGAGTGTCCTTGAGGTAGACGATCCCTATCCATCGGTGGATTAGCTCCCGGCTAACTCCGGCTATCTCAAGTCACTCGTGGGTGGAGAAACCTCACCACAACACCAACCAAGACTCTTGAGACAGTTGACTACTAATTAGGGTTTACCACCACTAATTTCGTCAACCTTAACCAAGCTCCTAAGGCTTGGTTATATAGGCCGCGGGTTTGAAAACCCCGCCTACCAGTCAACTGCTAAAACCATCAGTCGACTGCCCTATGTGGAAATTCGACCGCTACATCCCAACGTCTCGATACTAGTCGACTACTAAAACTAGTAGTCGACTGCTCCACACTGGTCGAGCGAACAGAAGCATTCTGTTCAATCCCAGTCGACTGCCCAATTGACTATATTACAGTAATTGATACAGTACTGCTAGTAATTGCTATAATACTGCTATAATAATTGCTACAGTAAAACCCTAAACCTAGGATTTTACCCTGAGTACAATCGCTCATGTACTCGTACCCTCACGACTCACTTGACCCTTTATTGTAGCCTTGACCTTTAGCCTTCAAGCCTACTTCCTTTGGCTCTCGTCCCTCAGATGCATCCAAGCCCGTGGCTCATCCGTAATGCCATCCTTCGCGTATGCCTTGAAGTCGCTTCCCTCGACCCTTATCTTTGTTGCCTTGTCCATGGTCCCTAGGATGCTCCATCCTTCATCAGACCCGAAGCCATCAAGCTAAGTCATATGTTTATCCTGCAAACTTGCACACTCATATACATATATCAAATATAAGGGTGAACCTAAGTTAAACCCTCCCAAACACCAAAATATATGGTCGCATGGACCATTAGGATTGCTCCAACATGGTCCAGACCAAATGCCATGTGGGTGTTGGGATGTATATTATAAAGCCTAGCTTTTGTATGAACATCTGTTTTGAAATATTTTGAAAAGAGAATCACTTTGGTCAAATGCCTGCATTTTATATTTATATATATGTCAATGCAGTTATCCATTTAATTTATATTGTAGATAACATGATGTGTGGTATCACACAGAAGATTATGTTATCCGTTCCTTATAAATTATAAATAGTAGCTCATAACCAAGATGGATTGGGACAAACCATTGGAACAGTTGTAGTGTAATTTGGTATTAGTCTGTCTTGATTATAAAATTACACTAGTACACTATGTGTATATTGAACAGGACCGTTTGTGGTTGTTCAATTTATACTGACTATATAAAAGAACAAAATCTCTGTTATTATGGATGTGCATCCTCTTAATCCCTATATAATAACAAGCACATATACTTAGTATTTATTTATTTAACTTATCAATGGGTGAGATTTATTCGTTAAATCAATAGGTCCGATAAGTTGGGAGATAATACTATTTATATGGTGTGTTGTTGATTATAGAAGAAATCTGTGTCCTAATTATTTAGGTTGATGATGTCCCCTTGAGGAGCTCATAAGGATTATCATATAAACCCTGCAGGTGGACTTAGTCTGGCATGATAATAAAGTTGAGTGGTACTACTCTTGGACTCAAATGTTAATTAATTGAGTTGTCAGTAACTCATTTAATTAATGGGCATACGATATCTTAAACACTGGGAGATTAACACACTCATAATAAGATGGAGCTCATATTGTAATATGTGATTGGTACGGTAGTTCAATAATAATCCTTTAGTGGAATGAGTTATTATTGATGGACATGAGTTGGGTGTTCGGGATGAATACGGGAAACCCAAGCCCATCGGGAGACCTAAACCAATTCCTCGTCTAGGTCTCTATTGTAGCCTCTATATATAAAGCCTCGCATCCACCCATTCATAACGGAGTTTGGTTTAACTTGGTTTGATTTAACTTAACTTGGTTTGGTTTAATTTAACTTGATTTGGTCTAACTTAACTTGGTTTAGTTTAACTTAAGTTGGTTTGGTTTAACAATGTTTGTTTAGATTTTTTCTAAACAAAATTTTGTTAATTTTTCTTTCCTTGTAACTGATGGCAAGTCTATAAAAAGGAGTAGGATGTGACCCTTAAAATTGAATCTTCTAATTATTCCACAACTCCCTTCTCTCCTTGTGGCTGCCACCCCCTCTTCCCTTGCTAGGGCCGGCGACACAACCCCTTCTTCTCCTCCTTGTGGCCGGCCCCCTTCTCCTCCTCCTAGGGCAGATGCTCCCCTTGTCCTCCTCCTTCTTGGTGGCCGGCACCCTCTTTCTCCTCCTTGTGGGCGGCGGCTTGAAGAAGAGGAAGAACTTGAAGAAGAGGAAGACAAGCAAGAAGAGGAAGAAGAGAAAGAAGAGGAAGAAGAGGATAAGGAAGAAGATTAGAAGGTGCCCCATCCTAGTGACTCCTTTTATAGTCAGCGGTTTGGAAGAGAAGAGAAGAAGGGTGGTTTTGTTCTTGGTAGATCGTCGCCCACACGACATTCAAGAAGAGGAGAGGAATATGACAGAAGATCAAGAGGTCTTTAGCTACAAAGAAAAGGTACAAGTAGTTCTTTAATTCCGTTGTGTATCTAGTTTCATTTTTCTTTGTATCGATTTTGCATATCAATTTTGAATACCAACACAAGAGGGCAATGATCTTGTATTTCGATCAAGGTGTGCATTGATCATTCAAGAACTTACTTGATTGATCGAACACATCTTTGATCGAACATGCGGGTTGCTAGGAAGAGTTATGTTCTTGTACAATTTTTTTTATACAGGGAAATTGTAACAAAATGAAATTTCATCGCCCTTTAAGTGGTATTAGAGCGAGTTTTCTACCTCTGTGTGATTGGTTTTCGGTTAAATTATGCACTGCTCATACATAAGTTTAGGCCGGATAATAGTAGGATGTGCTAGATAGATTAACTCAGTAGTTGCAGACATCTTAGATCCAACTATTATGGCTTTTTGTGTGCTTGTGTGTGAGTTGAACCCTCGGGCATGTCGAAGTGGTTGTGTGTGCATGATTGTAATAATTAAATACGGTCGGTTTCCATATTATTATTATTGTTGTTTTATATTCTGTTAGATCTAGATTACATGTAAATTCCTTTATGGAATATAGGATCGATAAATGTAAAATTTTATTTTTGTTACGGCTTGTATCCTTGCTATGCGTGGTGCTATTTTGAGGACCAGAGGCACGGTGGAGAAGGAAGTGATATAGGCATGATGGCTTGATCCATCGGCGACACATTGGAGGACAGCGATCCATTGGTAGCATATTGGAGGACAGCGTTGGATGAGGCCATAATAGTTGAAAATTTTATTTTCATGTTTATTGCCTTATATGTTGTTTTTATGTGCTGTGATGTGCGTGCATGATTAAAATTCCTCAATTTAAATAACTAGGTAGGAGAGAGATTATTTAAATAAATTCCACGATCTCTATTACTAGTTTGTATGTGATGCATTTAAACTTGCGCGTTGACTTTAAGTGCCTTCCTCCATATTGGATGAGTTTGTTGAGAATCACTAGATCAAACTTCCTCTATAGATGATTATAGGAAATGAATTAGGTATGTGTGATCTTCTCCATCTAAAGGGGCGCAATCCTAATTAATGAACTAAGTACCAAGTAATGGTATATACTTAGGCGCATTTAATAGTATCCTTCCCATCGGAGTCACTGCTATTATTTGTGTGACTGAAGATAAACCAACTATTAATTTTATTTGTCATAAAGTGAGGTTGACAAGATAATAAAATTAATGGGTAAAACCTCTTCTTACAAATGTTTGAATTAGTATACGTCCACACTATCGTGGCATACGAAATTCACGGTGTTTTAAGGTGTTGGTGAATTTAAATTATATTGGTTGAGGAATCAATATTATTTTAAATTCTAAAGTTTTGACCAAGTATTTTATTTTGTGATTCTAAGGATTTCAAAATGACTTTCAATCCTCTTGCTGTTATTTTAAAAGAAAACAAACTTACCGGTCCAAATTATATTGATTGGAAACGAAACTTGGACATTGTCTTAACTGCTTAAGAATACAAGTTCGTACTTCTTGAGGTCTATCCTAGCGTGCTTGATAAGGATTCTAGTGAAGAGGAGATAGAAAGACATAGGAAATGTGTCAAGGCAGATGAGATGGCGTGGTGTTACATTTTGGCTTCTATGTCAAATGTATTGCAACATCAGCATCAGGCCTTACCCACTGCCTATGACATGATGCTCAATCTCAAGGAACTCTTTGGACACCAGAATCATGCTGCCAAGCAGGAGGCCATGAGAAAGGAGAATAGTAGAGGTATATCATATTCATTAGTTGTTGAAACATGTTTAGCAGTGTTATCTACTGGTACCTGGTGTGTAGATACGGGAGGCATTGATCATGTCTGCATTTCATTGCAGTGGTTCCAGGAAACCAAATGACTATATGAAGGAGAGATCACCGTCTACATGGGCAATGCTACGAGAGTAACGGCTGTTGCAGTGGGAGATGTTTATTTATCTTTTGATAGGAATAAAAATTTGATTTTGAGAAATTGTCTTTGCGTACCATGTTTTAGAAAAGAACTTGATTTCATTTTCTAAATTATTTATGGATGTATATTTTGTTTCTTTTGATGACCAAGTGGTTGTCAAGAAAAATAGGATGGTTATCTGTTCTGGTGCGTTGGTTGGCAATTTGTATACTCTTAATTCAATAACTCCCACGATGCAACAAATGGAAATTAATAACACATCTTCTAATTCTAATAAGAGAAAGCAACCTTCGAAAATGAACCAAACATATCTTTGGCATCTAAGGTTGGGTCATATTAACTTGAGTAGGATTCAAAGATTAATATCCGATAGACCTTTGGGTTCATTGGCGGTGGAAAACTTTCCGACCTACGAGTCCTGCTTAGAAGGAAAAATGACCAAGAGGCCTTTTAAGGTAAAGGGGTATAGAGTCAAAGAAGTGTTGGAATTGGTTCATTCTGATTTATGTGGGCCTATGACTATCCAGGAAAGAGGTGGTTTCGAATATTTTATCTCTTTTATAGACGATTATTCGAGATATGGGTACATTTACTTGATGCACTGCAAGTCTGAGTGCTTTGATAAGTTCAAAGAGTACAAGGCTGATGTGGAGAAACTGTTAGAATGTATACTAAAAGCCTAGCTTTTTGTATAAATATTTATTTTGAAATGAGAATTACATTGGTCAAATGTCTGCATTTAGTTAAATGCAGTTGTCCATTTAATTTATATTGTAGATAACATGGTGTGTGGTGTCACACAGAAGATCATGTTATCAGTTCCTTAAAAATTATAAATAGTAGCTCACAACCAAGATGGATTGAGACAAACCATTGGAATGGTTGTAGTGTAATTTGGTATTAGTTGGTCTTGACTATAAAATTACACTAGTACATTATGTGTGTAATGAGCAGGACCATTTGAGGTTGTTTCTTTTTATACTGACTACATAAAAGAACAGAACCTTTGTTATTATGGATATGCGTACTTTTAATCCCGATATAATAACAAGCACATATACTTAGTATTTATTTATTTAATTTATCAATGGATGAGATTTATTCGTTAAATCAATAGGTCTGATAAGTTAAGAAATAAAATTATTTATATAGTGTGTTGTTGATTATAGAAGAAAATTGTGCCCTAGTTATCCAGGTTGATAGTGTCCCTTAAGGAGCTCATAAGGATTATCATGTAAACCCTGCAGGTGGACTTAGTCCGGCATGATAATGAAGTTGAGTGGTACTACTCTTGGAGCTAGATATTAATTAAGTGAGTTATCAGTAACTCATTTAATTAATGAGCATTCGGTATCTTAAACACAGGGAGACTAATGCACTCATGATAAGAAGGAGCCCATAATGTAATATGGGATTGGTGCGGTAGTTCAATAATGTCTCTTTAGTGGCATGAGTTATTATTGATGAACTTGAGTTGGGTGTTCGGGTCAAACACAGGAAGCTCAAGTCCATCAAGAGGCTAAAACCAATTCCTCCTCTAGGTCCCTGTTGTAGCCTCTTATTAAAACTCTTTTTATCCACCCAAAGCTCAGCTTCTTACCCAAGCTAGGGGCCAACCACATCCTTGCTTGGTGCCCAAGCAAGGGGCCGACCAAGCCCATCTTGGTATCCAAGATGTAGTCGGCCAAGCCTTGCTTGGTGACCAAGCAAGGGGCCAGCCACTAAAGAAATAAAAAAAGAGATTTTATTTTTTGTTAAAATTTTTCCTTTTATAGCAATCTAAAAAGGATTAAAAGAGATATTTTAATTTTAAAATCTTTCTTTTTTTTAAGCCATCCACATGGTTTTAAAAGAGAGTTTTAAATTTTAAAATCTTTCCTTTTTTGTTGCCATCTATATTGGTTTTAAAATAGATATTTTAATTTTGATAAAACTTCCCTTTTTTGTAACCATGATTTAGAAGAGAAGTTTAATTTTAAACTTTCCTTTTGTAGCCATCACAATAGGAAATTTAAAAGAGAGAGATTTTAATTATTATTAAATTTTTTTTCCATGACCAAGGATTATAAAAGAGAGGTAGAGGGTGTCTTATGGGAATAACGAATAACACATAACACATCTCCATATTTTTCTTGTTCCCCTAGGGCCGAAACCTAAGCTTTCCCTCTTCTCTTTTCCTTGGTGGCCGACCCTTCTCTCTTTCTCTTCTCCCTTTGTTTTCTTCTCTTAAGGCTGGCGGCACATCAAGCTTCATCTTCTTGTGGCCGGTTTGCTTGGAGGGGAAGAAGAAGAGAAGGAAGTTTCCTATTTTGGCATTTCTTGGGTGGTCGAAACTTGTAGGCAAAGAAGAAGATTCAGGTGGATTTCATCTTGGTAGATCATCGCCCACACGACGTCCAAGAGGAGGAGAGGAATACAACAGAAGATCAAGAGATCTTTAGCTGCAAAGAAAGGTATAACTAATTATTTGTTTTCGCTGCATAATTAGTTTGTGTTCTTTGTATAGATCCTGAAATACCAACACAAGAGACTATTGATTTTGTATTTCAATTTTGTGTTTCTATTGTGGTCTCTATAATTAAACCTAAGGTTACTATAAGAAGTTTAAATATTCAATTTCTTTAAAAGGCTTTATTTAGGAAGTGGTGGATGATCCCATACCCAAGAAGGTCGAGTGCCTCACCATGTTTAACATAGAAGCCAATCTTTGAAATAGATATTTAATCAACTTCTATAATATAGTTTAATTTCTGTAGAGAACATGGGCTACTAGGAAAAGTTCTATTCTTGTATAAATTTTTGAACAAGGGAAACAGAACGGAATTCCAAGTAGCACCCAACAATTGGTATCAGAGCTATTTTTCTGCCTCTGTGTGTTTGGATTTCAGTTAAATTATGCACTTTTCATATATAAATTTAGGCAGGATAATAGTAGGATGTGTAAATAGATTAACTCTATGGTTGCAGGCATCTTAGTTCCAACTATTATGACCCTATTGTGTTTGTGTGTGATTGGACCCTCGGGCATGTCGAGGGCATTTTATGTGTGTGCATGATTGTAATTATTAAATACAGCAGGAGCTGTATTAGTTTTAGGATTTTACATTCTGTTCAGATTACATGTACATTGCCTTGTGGATTATAGGATCGATAAATGTAAAATTTTATTTTTATCGCGGATCGTATTCTTGCGAGGCGTGGTGCTATTTGAGGACCAGAGACGCAACGGAAAAGGAAGCAAGATAGACACGACGACATGACCCATTGGCAACAACTAGGGTTGGTAGCACACGGAGGATAGCTATGGATATGACCATAATAGTTGAAAAATTATTTTTCATATTTATTGCCTTTTATGTTGTTTATATGTGCTGTGTGTGTGCATGTTAAAATTTTCATTTTAAATAACTAAGTGGGAGAGGAATTATTTAAATTCCACGGTCTCCATTACTGGTTTGTAAGCGATGCATTCAAACTTGCGCGTTGACTTTGTGTGCCTTCCTCTACATCGGATGAGTTTATTTGCGGATCACTAGATCAAACTTCCTTTATGGATGATTATAGGAAATTATTTAGGTTTGTATGATCTTCTCCATCTGAAGGGGCACAATCCTATTTAATGGACTAAGAATCAAGTAATGGTATACACTTAGGCACATTTAATAGTATCCTCCCTATCGAAGTCACTGCTATTATTTGTGTGACCGAAGAAAAACCAAAAATTAATTTTATTTTTCATAAAGTTAGGTTGTCAACAAGATAATAAAATTAATGGGTAAAACACCCTCTTACAAATGTTTGAATTTGTATACGTCCACACTATCGTGGCATACAAAATTCACGATGTTTTGAGGTGTTGGTGAATTTAAATAATATTGTTTGAGGAATAAATATTATTTTAAATTCTAAAGTTTTGACCAAATATTTTGTGATTCTTAGGATTTCAAATGGCTTTATGTTGTCAGACGTAAGGGTATGGTTGTCCAAGCAGTTCAATATGAAGGACTTGGGAGAATGTGAACATATTCTTGGGATCAAAGTAATAAGGGATCACAAGAAAATGATGTTGTGCTTATCCCAAGCATCATACACCGATACTATCCTAGCTCATTTTAGCATGCAAAACTCCAAGAAAGGTTTTCTACCTTTTCAGCATGGAGTACCTTTATCTAAAGAGATGTGTCCTAAGATATCAAAGAAGATAGACGAGATGAAGGCAGTTCCTTATGCTTCGGCTATAGGAAGCCTAATGTATGTGATGTTATGTACGAGACCGGATATCTATTTTGCCGTGGGCATAGTTAGCAGATATCAAAGTAACCCAGGATCGGGACATTGGACTACCGTAAAGCATATATTAAAGTATCTGAAAAGGACTAGAGATTATATGCTGGTTTACCAGGTAGATGATTTGCTCCCTATGAGTTACACGAATTCGGACTTCCAATCAGATAGGGACAGTAGTAAGTCAACCTCGGGGGTATGTGTTTACTTTGGGAGGTGGAGCCATATCATGGAGGAGTGTTAAGTAGAAATGCATTTCAGACTCCACCATGGAAGCTGAGTGTGTGGCAGCCTTTGAGGCAGCCAAAGAAGTTGTATGACTCAGAAACTTCTTCATGGACTTAGATGTGATTCTTGGTTTACCCAAAGTTATCACAATTTATTGTGACAACAGTGGTGCAGTAGCAAACTCAAAGGAACCACGAGCCCATAAGGTAAGTAAACATATTGAGCGCAAGTACCACCTGATACGAGACATCGTAAAATGATAAGAGGTTATTGTCGCCAAGATTACATCAGCAGATAACCTGGCAGATCCTTTCACTAAGGCCCTTTTGGTGGGAGCTTTTGATAGACATGTTGAAGGGATGAGAATCAGATGTATGGTAGCATTTATTGCAGCATAGTATTTTAGTATAAGTGGAAGATTATTGGGATGTATACTATAAGCCTAGCTTTTGTATGAACATCTGTTTTGAAATATTTTGAAAAGAGAATCATTTTGGTTAAATGTCTGCATTTTATATTTATATATATGTCAATGCAGTTATCACGCCCCCAAAGGAGTCTCTGCAAAACAAAAATCCGGCAGCATCTTCCCTGTACCGGTGACAATCTGAAGCATCAATACAAACAAAATACATCAGCCACATGCGGCTGGAATATTTATATACACAACCACGCAGTTATAATCACAGCCCACTTGGCTGGAATGAAACAATCACAACCACACAGTTATATATAAAACAGCCCACACGGCTGTACTAAAAACACAGCGGAAAAACGAAGGATAGCCCACCCAAACCAAATAAATACAATGCATGCCGGCATGGCTTAAACACAAATACAACACCAAAAGAATAAGATAGCCACATGGCAAAACACAAATACAATGCCAAAAATAAGAAAATAATATACAAAAGAAAACAAACACTAGGTGAAATCGTCTTCAGATGCGACGTAGGACCCGACAGACAGGATACTCCGAGTGATACCAACCATCTACAAGCTACCTGAAAACATAAACTCACTGGATCAGTACAACCAAACTGCATAGACCACAACTACCATAATGATAAATACATACCCAATCTGGAATCGACGCAAGGTACAAAGATCAGTAAACTCACTGGATCTGCAACAGACATACCCGTGACACCTGTGCAATATAAATACGACTGCATATACATGTAAAATAAATGACATGTATGCAGCATGACAACCATATGCAACAAGCATATCTCAAACAAGTGCAACAAATCACAATCACATGCAACTAGTATCTACTAGGCATGTATGCAATATATATCCACAGATGCACTGCGCATCATATGCAAAAATGTGTATGCATGCTCCATGGTCACCCCGACACCTCTCAAGACACCACGACCCCGTATGGCCGAGAGGCTTGGGTCCGTGACAAACCGTACAAGCCTCACGCACGTAACCGCTATAAAGCGACTGAGGCGACAATATACTATGTAGTTATCTAACTACATAGCTAAGGGTCCCTGACCACTCACAACTCAAGCCCCTGACTACTGTACCCTCAAGATCCACTACTCCAGAGTGGTCGAGGCTGACAGAGTAAAAACACTGAGCAGCTGAGTAAGCACGACAGGACATAGCTCCACTCCCAGCTACCACTCTCCATCAGTGGTAGAGTGGACAGCTATAAAAACTGACAACCCTCTCAACTACAAGGGGGATGATAGTCGTTAGTATGCAATGAATGATGAACATGATATATATATATATATATATATATATATATATATATATATATATATATATATATATATATATATATATATATATATATATATATATAATCATGATACGGACACCGTCATGATCCATGCAAACTCTAACTCCACCTAAGTTCCCCACAACATGGGTATAATCGTCATGATACCTCTATATATCCCACCAAACATATGTATACAACTACACATGTATAATCAACCAACAATCCCCAATAATCCCACCAGACACACATACACAACTCCACATGTACAATCCACATGTATCCTCTAGTAAAAATACATCAGACACGTGTATAAACCACAGACATACAATCAACACAACTCCTCCAAAAGTACATAACAAATACGTGTGCATACAACATACAAATGTACAGTCAACATGATGACTCCTAAAACACATACCAAGCTACGTACAATCCACATCATATGCAAAATCAGCATGGTAAGTCCAACAACTCGACAATTCCTACAATACATACTCTACACGCGTAATCATAGCAGAGTAGATATCAAGAGTTGAGACTGTATATGATATAACTAGATCATCTCTAAGCTCAAACAAAAGTATCAAGCAGGAAAAATAGCAAACGAACCCGATATAAGGTAAAGTAACATAATCCGACAAATAACAACCATGCACTAAGCTCAAAGAAAATACATAAAGGCAAAGGAAGAAATACCCGCCTTTATCTGTCGACCGTGTCAGATAAACCAATCCCACGTCGAGACACTTGCCTCAAATCAAAGTCCTGCAATCACATAATATATTTAGCTAATTACATAGGTAGCAAATAGCTAAATAAACTCCCCAATCTAATTAGGAAAAACCCTAATCGAAATAATTAACCTAATTCTTTTATTCAATTAGGTTTAACTATGTACACAATTCCTTCACTTCAACCCTACTCATGAGTTAATCAATTTAATCATGGTCATCTTCTAAAATCAATACACACTAATCAAATCCAATCATCTATAACATCTCATTATCCCCCATATAATATGACATAAATCCTTATTCACCCATCTAACACATAAATGCAACCAAAACTCCATACTTAGCTTACCTTGGTCCAAAACAGATTTACACCCTCTGATGAAGAAATCCAAAGTTTGTTGTGGAGAAAAATTGGTGCTTCGTCACCCATTTGCAAATGGTCCGGCATAAACAGAGGAAATAAGAAGCTTAAGGCATTTCGTCAAAC
Organism: Zingiber officinale; assembly: GCF_018446385.1. Classification (NCBI taxonomy): domain Eukaryota; kingdom Viridiplantae; phylum Streptophyta; class Magnoliopsida; order Zingiberales; family Zingiberaceae; genus Zingiber; species Zingiber officinale. Next base: position 37,157,970 of record NC_056005.1, on the reverse strand, counting down.
ACCTGTAATGCACAAAAATTGCCACTACCCCAATCAACACTACACAAATCAAACACTTAAATCTAATGCTAAGGTTAATCAATTACTTTAAAGATTTCCGCAAGGCAAAGAATCCTTATCAGTGATGAAAGGAAGTGGGAAAACTTGGCACTGTAGCCGCGGAAATCCAGACAAGAGACTGATCAGTTGAGGCTGCACCCACGCCAGCGATCAGGTGGCGCTGGCTCGATCAAGTGGTGATGACCGGACGATGGCAACAGAGCAATACTGCACGTATCAGAGATGAAATGTCAAGAAGAGATCCAACATGATCATCAGTGATCGAGTCATACCCTCGAGGATCAGGAAGAGAAAGCGACAGCGGATCGATGCTAGAGCTCGAGTGTCCGACAGCCAGCTGATGCTGATCTACGCATCAGGCGATGGCACGAGAAGGCGACATTGGGTAGGGTTCAGATCTCCTTCCCTCCATTGAGGGATTGCCCGTGCAGAAGTGAATAGCGCCGTTGCGATTGACTCCTTCGTGGCGTCGACATCAGGGAAATAAATGGATCGAGCATAGATAGAGAGGAATGGGGGAAGAAGGTGACGGTGAATTGCGCACAAAGTGGCTCGCGGGGAAAAAATGGCTCGGATCCGAAGCTCACAGCGTCGACGATGAGAGGCGGTGATGGATGGCCGTCGTCGGGTGCCGATGAGAAGAGCGGCGCGGTGGAGATTGGGAAGTCGCAAGGAAGAAGAAGAGAGCACGGGTTTGGGTTCGGCGATGAGTTTGAGGGAATAAAAAGAAAAGGAAAATATATATATTAAAACATTTCCTCACTTAAATGGGTATCCAAATAGGCTTTATCCGGACCCGTAAATTCTTCCCCTAAAAATCCGTCGTACGAGCTCCGAAAAATTTCCAGAAAATTTCTAAAAATTCTTGAAAAATCGAATAAGATTTTTCGTCCAATAACATTTATTATTTAATTTTACGATATCTTACATTCTCCCCCCACTAATAAAAATTTGGTCCCCAAATTTACTGGTCAACTCAGGGATCCTCATCCAAGGGTAACATCCAAATCACATACTCATATACCACTCACTCCAAGTAAAATAACCAAACAACATCCTCATCTACTACTCCACCCTAGTATCATAAACATATCTCCAAACATGACAATTCACCTCCAAATGAATAGCGACGACTCTGTGAGCTATGAACTCACCCTACTCCCGCTACTCCCACTCTACAATCTAGCCAACTGCGGGATAAATCAACTACCTCTGAAAATTGAAATCCACTACCAACAGATCATCCAACATCAGTATAGGGCACCCAAACTATCCATCAGTCTGAGGGTGAAAATCTATACAAAAGTAAAGCTCCTAACCCAAAATCCACTGTAACCTAAGTCAGAACTATGATGTGAAATCATGGATCTCCATCCGATACAACACTCAGAGATATACCATAAGATCCAGTAATCTCTCTACAGTATAATCCTACTACTCGATCCAAAGAATCCGTTCTACAAATCTATAGCTAGGGAGCAAAATCGTCACCCAACAATGATTAATCAAAGCATCATATCCTCTCCATGTCCTAAATAATCTCACATGAAAGTCCATCAAAACATACTTCCAACTCCACTCTAGTATCCAAATCAACTAAGATAACCCTACTAATCTCTGATGTTCACTCTCCACTTGCTGACACATTAGACATCAAGCTAAAAAATCCACGATGTCTTTCTTCATATCGTTCTACCCATAAGAATGCTCTAAGTCTCTATACATCAGGCGTCACCTGGATGTATCACAAATCCAGATCGATGTGTTTCCTGCAGTAACTCCTCCCGGATAAGAAATGACTCGGAAACCCACATAATCTCCCACGAAGATAAATAATTTCATTCTCATTACCCGAGAATTCGGTATACTAGCATGAGACTGCTCCGCTCATACTATATCGGAACTGCACCAAACTCCAAGTATGATACATCTGTGTAGAGTACAAATCCGTCTACACTAGAAAGTAATACTAAGACGGGTGCAGTTATCAACTTCTCGTTTCAACTCTTAAAACTGATCCCGTAAGCATCTATCCAGGAAAATTTCATACCCCTCCTAGATAGTCCAGTCAACGACATAACAATGCTAGAGAAACCCTCATCCAATCTCCTGTAATATCCAACCAGACTAAGAAAGCTGTGAGTCTCCTGTATAGACTACAACTACTCCCAACTGGTAATAGCCTCTAACTCCCATGGACCCACTAATATCTCTCTACTAAAGACAACGCGTCCCAGAAATCTCGCAGAAGACAATCACAATACGTACTACTAACTTCACATATAGATGTTCCCGTCGAAACATCTCTAGATCTATGCTAAGATAGTGTACGCAAACCACCTCAGATCAGGAATAGATCACAACATCATCAATGGAGATAATGAAAACTGATCTAAACACCCTAATAATACCAAATACATCGAGTCCATGAAAACATAATGTCTAGGGTACTGTAAGCCTAAGCGATAAAACCATAGCATCATAATATCCGTACAACAGGCACACCCAACCGTAAGATCATCGACAAACCTGTGATCTGATCATGCACTACAAATCAACAAATCCATATATATCACACATGTGCTACTCCTCATGTCACTATCAACATCAATTACCAAATAATAGATCATTAAGTCATATATCCACTAATAGATCATCAAAAGACAACCTATCACTACATCTGATCTCCTAACATCCACCAATCACCAATCAATCATACTAGATAGTCTTCTAAACAAATATAGAGAAAAAGGAAAGCATTCAACCTTTAACACTCGCTGCCAACAAACTAGTTGTATCCAAAAAGTCTGCCAAATCTCATCATCTCATCCTCTTAGATACTCAAATATCCACAGTAAAAGAATGTCAATCCCAAGTCCAAAGATTCACACCACCTCCTGACTGTGAGTCCACCCATCAAGAAGATATCTCCACACTCGCATAATCATCCTATAAATGTCCCTTGACAAATATCGATAAAAGATCAAACCCTCTAATCTGAGATATAGATTACAAGACCTGGTAAAATGATCATCGGGTCAAGGTCTTGAGTTACTTGATAGAGACAATGTTAGCTGAGTCATCTAACCATTATCTTGTTCCCCATCTTACTGTGATTGCTCCATCTGAGGTTCAGTAACCGCCAGTATCGAGCAATGAACACAAAGATAGAGGACCACTAGAACTAAATAGGTGATCCAAATATCTGTCAATCGATGCTCTACCCATCGAGATCATCATCTGAAATAATACCTAATTACAGTCGAAACTCCTAGGCTCAACTAATACCACTTCCTCCGTATCATTACGGGGTATATATCCCTAAGTACATCATGGATATCTAATCATATCCAATAGTTCCATGAGTCAGGATCTCCCATGGAACAACGTTAGACGAGTCGACTGATCATCGCCTTATAAACCATCATGCTACCGAAGGAAGAAGAGAACTACTCTCTCTCCAAACCCTCAAGGAAATCACTAAGTGATGACCTGATCTCCAAAAACATTCTTTGCTTCTTCCTTCACGTGGTACCGGGTCACGTAAAGGTTAAGCAGCTAACTTCAACTCTCCTACATCAGTACAAATCATATATCCAAATGTACTCTCCAACTCATACACCTTAGTAATGGATGTATCTCATAAGTGTTAAGCAGGTAGCTTTATACTTTTCCACATCAGTGGAGGTATCCTATCCGAATGTACCTTCTAAGTCAATCAACTAGGTGCAGACAGTCCATGGTCAAAGTCCCCATGAAATAGGATACGACAATCTACTATAGGCTGACCCAACCGACAATGGTATATGGCTAATTCAGTCTTTTTCCACGATGGTACAAGTCATGTACTCAAATGCATCTCCCAAATATCTAACCAAGCACAAGTAACCCCAAAGATCAGAATCTCTAGAAATAGAGTATGACGATACCCTAATGATCGAACTGCTAAATAAATCGGTCGTCAACTAACTAATCTAATAAGGGTAAATCAATCCTCGTCAAAAGCAACTAAGGTAAAATCAATCCACCACTACCCAAGTCAACGAGGGTAATCTACAAACCTAACCAACAGGGGTAAATCAATACTCTACTAATCAAAATAACAGGAGTATGAAACCAACTAAGATAAATCAATCCACAACTGCACCAGGTAAATCAATCCTAAACTGATCTAACCAATCGGAGTAATACAAACTGAGTCAACATATGTATACAGATATCATCCACTATCCAGCTAATAATAATAGAGACTGGTATGTGACTCTAAATCTCAACCAACTAGTAGTAGTAGTAACTAACACAACTGGTAGTATGATATGAAGAATCCCCTTGAGACTGTAATCCTTGATCTCCATTAGGTCAACCGTGATCAGTGATTGACCCACCACATACAATGCATGCTACAAACAAATAGGTAGATACTAACCAGAGAGTACTAACACATGTCATAACTAACTATCATAGGCAACAATACATACACTAACAGAAATGTATGATAGCAATATGCAAACATACCTCCTATAACCTGGAGATGTCCTGTTGCTGCCTGGTCCCAAAACCCGAAAAGTCACATCAAGAAAATCGAATCACGAAATCTAAAACACGAATAACATGCATCGTACCTACTCTGATACCAAAAATTTGTCACGCCCCCAAAGGAGTCTCTGCCAAACAAAAATCCGGCAGCATCTCCCCTGTACCGGTGACAATCTGAAGCATCAATACAAACAAAATACATCAGCCACATGAGGCTGGAATATTTATATACACAACCACGCAGTTATAATCACAGCCCACTCGGCTGGAATGAAACAATCACAACCACGTAGTTATATATAAAACAACCCACACGACTGTACTAAAAACAGAGCGGAAAAACGAAGGACAACCCACCCAAACCAAATAAATATAATGCATGCCGGCATGGCTTAAACACAAATACAACACCAAAAGAATAAGATAGCCACATGGCTAAACGCAAATACAATGCCAAAAGTAAGAAAAGAATATACAAAAGAAAACAAACACTAGGTGAAATCGTCTTCAGATGTGACGTAGGACTCGGCAGACAGGATACTCCGAGCGACACCAACCATCTACAAGATACCTCAAAACATAAATGTATATATGCGGTGGTGAGTATAGGTAACTCAGTGGGTAATAGACAAGATAGTGCATGGTCCATAAACAAACATGGAGATCACAAGTATACAGTCTCAGTAGGGAATAAAGAAACATGATCATACTATCATAATCAATGCACCTAAATATATCTGACATACCGACATAGCCATCAAATACAACTACTTGTACCAGTCTATCCCACAAGATATGATGATCATAGCTAACATACAAACTGCATAGACCACAACTACCATAATGATAAATACATACCTAATCTGGAATCGACGCAAGGTACAAAGATCAGTAAACTCACTGGATCTGCAACAGACATACCCGTGACACCTGTGCAATATAAATACGACTGCATATACATGTAAAATAAATGACATGTATGCAACATGACAATCATATACAACAAGCATATCTCAAACAAGTGCAACAAATCACAATCACATGCAACTAGTATCTACTAGGCATGTATGCAATATATATCCACAGATGCACAGTGCATCATATGCAAAAATGCATATGCATGCTCCATGGTCACCCCGACACCTCTCCAGACACCACGACCCCGGTATGGCCGAGAGGCTTGGGTCCGTGACAAACCGTACAAGCCTCACGCACGTAACCGCTATAAAGTGACTGAGGCGACAATATACTATGTAGTTATCTAACTACATAGCTAAGGGTCCCTGACCACTCACAACTCAAGCCCCCTGACTACTGTACCCTCAAGATCCACTACTCCAGAGTGGTTAAGGCTGACAGAGTAAAAACACTGAGCAGCTGAGTAAGCGCGACAGGACATAGCTCCACTCCCAGCTACCACTCTCCATCAGTGGTAGAGTGGACAGCTATAAAAATTGATAACCCTCTCAACTACAAGGGAGACGATAGTCGTAAGTATGCAATGAATGATAAACATGATATATATATATATATATATATATATATATATATATATATATGTGTGTGTGTGTGTGTGTGTGTGTGTGTGTGTGTGTGTGTATAATCATGATACGGACACCGTCATCATCCATGCAAACTCTAAATCCACCTAAGTGCCTCACAACATGGGTATAATCGTCATGATACCTCTATATATCCCACCAAATATATGTATACAACTACACATGTATAATCAACCAACAATCCCCAATAATCCCACAAGACACACATACACAACTCCACATGTACAATCAACATGTATCCTCCAGTAAAAACAAATCAGACACGTGTATAAACCACAGACATACAATTAACACAACTCCTCCAAAAGTACATAACAAATACGTGTACATACAACATACAAATGTACGGTCAACATGATGACTCCTAAAACACATACCAAGCTACGTACAATCCACATCATATGCAAAATCAGCATGGTAAGTCCAACAACTCGACAATTCCTACAATATATACTCTACACACGTAATCACAGCAGAGTAGATATCAAGAGTTGAGACTGTATATGATATAACTAGATCATCTCTAAGCTCAAGCAAAAGTATCAAGCAGGAAAAATAGCAAACGAACCCGATATAAGGTAAAGTAACCTAATCCGGCAAATAACAACCATGCACTAAGCTCAAAGAAAATACATAAAGGCAAAGGAAGAAATATCCGCCTTTATCTATCGACCGTGTCAGATAAACCAATCCCACGTCGAGACACTTGCCTCAAATCAAAGTCCTGCGATCACATAATATATTTAGCTAATTACATAGGTAACAAATAACTAAATAAACTCCCCAATCTAATTAGGAAAAACCCTAATTGAAATAATTAACCTAATTCTTTTATTCAATTAGGTTTAACTAAGTCCACAATTCCTTCACTTCAACCCTACTCATGAGTTAATCAATTTAATCATGGTCATCTTCTAAAATCAATACACACTAATTAAATCCAATCATCTATAACATCTCATTATCCCCCATATAATATGATATAAATCCTTATTCACCCATCTAACACATAAATGCAACCAAAACTCCATACTTAGCTTACCTTGGTCCAAAACATATTTACACCCTGTGATGAAGAAATCCAAAGTTTGCTGTGGAGAAAAAATGGTGCTTCCTCACCCATTTGCAAATGGTCCGGAATAAACAGAGGAAATAAGAAGCTTAAGGCATTTCATCAAACACCTGTCATGCACAAAAATTGCCACTACCCCAATCAACACTACACAAATCAAACACTTAAACCTAATGCTAAGGTTAATCAATTACCTTCAAGATTTCCGCAAGGCAAAGAATCCTTATCGGTGATGAAAGGAAGTGGGAAACTTGGCACTGTAGCCGTGGAAATCCAGACAAGAGAATGATCGGTTGAGGCTGCACCCACGCCAGCGATCAGGTGGCACTGGCTCGATCAAGTGGTGATGACCGGACGATGGCAACAGAGCAATACCGCACGTATCAGAGATGAAATGTCAAGAAGAGACCCAACATGATCGTCAGTGATCGAGTCATACCCTCAAGGATCAGGAAGAGAAAGCGACAGCGGATCGATGCTAGAGCTCGAGTGTCCGACGGCCAGTTGATGCTGATCTACGCATCAGGCGATGGCACGAGAAGGCGACATCGGGTAGGGTTCAGATCTCCTCTCCCTCCACTGAGGGATTGCCTGTGCAGAAGTGAATAGCGCCGATGCGATCGACTCCTTTGTGGCGTCGACATCAGGGAAAGAAACGGATCGAGCATAGATGGAGAGGAATAGGGGAAGAAGGTGATGGTGAATTACGCACAAAGCGACTCGCCGGGCAAAAATGGCTCGGATCCGAAGCTCACAGTGTCGACGATGAGAGGCGGTGATGGATCGCCGTCGTTGGGTGCCGATGAGAAGAGATGCGTGGTGGAGATTGGGAAGTCGCAAGGAAGAAGAAGAGAGCACGGGTTCGGGTTCGGCGATGAGTTTGAGGGAATAAAAAGAAAAGGAAAATATATATATTAAAATATTTCCTCACTTAAATGGGTATCCAAACAGGCTTTATCTGGACCCATAAATTCTCCCCCTCAAAATCCGTCGTACGAGCTCCGAAAAATTTCCAGAAAATTTCTAAAAATTCTTGAAAAATCCAATAAGATTTTTTGTCCAATAACATTTATTATTTAATTTTACGGTATCTTACAGCAGTTGTCCATTTAATTTATGTTGTAGATAACATGGTGTGTGTTGCCACACAGAAGATCATGTTATCGGTTCCTTATAAATTATAAATAGTAGCTCATAACCAAGATGGATTGGGGTAAATCATTGGAACAGTTATAGTGTAATTTGGTATTAGTCTATCTTGATTATAAAATTACACTAGTACACTATGTGTGTATTGAACAGGACTGTTTGTGGTTATTCGATTTGTACTAACTATATAAAAGAATAAAACCTCTGTTATTATAGATGTGTGTACTCTTAATCCCTATATAATAACAAGCATGTATACTTGGTATTTATTTCTTTAACTTATCAATGGGTGAAATTTATTCGTTAAATCAATAGGCCCGATAGGTTCGGAGATAGTATTATTTATATGGTGTGTTGTTAATTATAGAAGGAATCTGTGTCCTAATTATTTAGGTTGATGATGTTCCCTTGAGGAGCTCATATGGATTATCATGTATACCCTGCAGGTGGACTGTAACACCCACGAAATGCTAAGAGCTATGTCTAGGAGTATTTTTCTTTAAAAATAAAAGAGAAGGAAAAATAGAAACCAAAATAGAATAAGAAGAGGTGAGGCCAAGGATTGAACCTTGAACCTCCCACAAGTAATAGAGTTAAAGTAGTGGATGGAACCACTAGAGTAATGAATGATAAGTGAATAAAAGAGAATGGAAATGGTAGTTAAAGGAGAGAAGATGATTAAGTAAAAGAGCAAGAGAAAACCAAGTTGCTTACCTTCTCTTCCTCTTGGTTAAGAGAAGAAGCAAGCAAAAGATAAATTGCCTACTTCCCTCCCTCTCTCTATTTTCGTGGGATTAAAGGAATGAGGGAAAAGAGGAGTTGAGGGAATGAATGAAGACATGCTTCATTTACATAGGAATAAATAGGATTGGGAGAAGAAAAGCAAGGGATTAAATTCTTCTTCTTCCTCCTTCCTTCTCCTTCTTCATTCTCCACCGAAACCAAGAGCCCTCCCTCTCCTCATTCAAAAAGCTAAGCTAAGGTTCCTCTCCAATAAAACTAATTTACAAGAAGAAGCCTTCAAGATCTACCCCTTCCAAGCAAGAGAAACAAAAAGGAAGTGCAAGAAGAAGAAGCTCTCTCCTTCCTTTGCACCTAGGGTACCTTTTTCCTTAAGAAAAACCACAAGCGAAAGGAGGTAAGTTTACCCTCACCTGTGGTACAATAGCTTGTGTATTTCCTATGAGATTTGGTTGCCTAAAACCTAGGATACCTTCATGGAATTTTCGGCCAAGACAAGAAGGACCTAGGAAATGTAAAGACCCAAATTTGGCATGCTCAATATGTTTCTTGTAACATGTACCTTATGGTAGAGGATTTATCTAATGTTCATATGCTAGAATGTTTGGTTAGAACTTAGAGTCATGTCCCTAGACTCTCGGCCAAGCATGAATAAAGGAAATAGGTAAGTTAAGACTCAAACCAAGCATGCCATGATTTTAACCTAAGATAAGATAAGGAGTTAACATGATATGCTCATGCTTGTATGTTGATTTGAACTTTATTTCATGCTCATGAACATTTGGCCATGGTAGGTTTTAGGGTCTAGAAGGACTTTAAACCTAAACTAAGCATGCCATGATGTTCCTTAAGACAAGATATGTAGTTAACATGATATGCTCATGCTTGTATATTGATTAGAATTTTATTCCATGCTCATGAATATTCAACCATGGTAGGTTTTAGGGCCTAGGAGAACTTTAAACCTAAACTAAGCATGCCATGATGTTCCTTAAGACAAGATATGTAGTTAACATGATATGCTCATGCTTGTATATTGATTAGAATTTTATTCCATGCTCATGAATATTCGGCCATGGTAGGTTTTAGGGCCTAGGAGAACTTTAAACCTAAACTAAGCATGCCATGATGTTCCTTAAGACAAAAATATGAAGTTAGCATGACATGCTCATGCTTGTAGGGTTGATTAGAACTTTTCATGCTTTATGAACTTTCGGCCACAACTAGTTTAAAGGCCTAGGAAACTAAGAACCCAACCTAACTATGCTTATGATGTTCCTTGTAATAAATGCTATGAAATTGGTTTAGGATTTTTCATTCTTTTATGCCACATGAAACCTAGTCCCATGATTAACAAGTTTCGGCCATGGTAGGTTTATAAGCTTAGGAAACCTAGAACCTAAACTAAACATGCTTATGAGGTTCCTTATGACATATGATATGATATTGGGTTAGGGTTCATATGCTTGTATGTTGATTTTTAACCAAATGTGATGCTTGACGGTATTCGGCCATGACAAGTTTATAAGCTTAGGAAACCTAGAACCTAAACTAAACATGCTTATGATGTTCCTCACGATTTATGATATGATATTGGTTTAGGGTTCACATGCTTGTATGTTGCTTTTTGCCCAATGTAATGCTTGATAAGATTCGGCCATGACAAGATTTCTAAGCTTAGGAAACCTAGAACCTAAACTAAGCATGCACATGATGTTCCTTGTGATACATGATACGATATTGGTTTAGGGTTCACATGCTTGTATGTTGATTTTTAACCTAAGTCACAACTATATGTTTCGGCCACTATATGATATTAGGGTTAGAGACCTAAATATGATTCCCATGTGTCTCACATGCAATGTTTTCATGATATGATAAGAGCTTGCTATGCTTCTATGTTTAATTATGTATGCTCATGATCTATGCATGTTGATAACCCTTATGATGTGCTGTGTGCCCAAATTATGCATGCTATTTATGATGAGCTGTGTGCCAAATTATGTATGCTTTTATGATGAGCTGTGTGCCCAAACTATGCATGTATTTATGATGTGCTGTGTGCCCAAATTATGCATGCTATTATGATGAGCTGTGTGCCCAAATTTTGTATGATATGATACGTTAAGAAATATGATGTGCATGAAATAATAAGAACCATGATATGTATGACATGCTACTTTACTTTATATGGCTTGTACCAAGGGTGGGCTCCATAAGCGCCCCGGGGTCGATGGACTAAGAAACGAGCCTCGTTAGGGATGGGCTCCTAAGTGCCCCTAGGTCGATGGATAAGAAACGGGCCTAGTATGTATGCCTTGTAGGGTTCGAGACTTGCTACCTTGGACATACATAGGACGCGCGCATTTATGTATGTGGTACAAGCCGGGGCCCTAATCATGTTGAGATTATGTTTAAGTATGTATGTAATAAGTTTTCAAAAGACATGTTGCATATATTTTTCATGATACATGTTTTTGAAAGTCATCTCGCATAATACTTATGACTATGTTATGATATGCCAGGATGCACTTTATGATTATGTTATGATATGCCATGATACTTATGATTATGTTATGTTATGCTAGGATGCACTTTATGATTATGTTATGATATGCCATGATACTTATGATTATGTTATGTTATGCTAGGATGCACTTTATGATTATGTTATGATATGCCATGATACTTATGATTATGTTATGTTATGCTAGGATGTACTTTATGATATGCCATGATACCTTACGATTATGTTACGACATGATGCTTCTATACATGATATGATGAGTTGTCTTTATGCTTTATGCCTTATGAATATGCTATGCTTTACGGTTTTTGTGAGTAGGAAGGATCTTACTGAGCCTTGTGTGCTCATAGCTTACTTTCCTTGTACCACAGATGAAAGCAAGGAATGGATGTACTAAGGGAGCAGCAGGAGGGGCAAGAAGGATATGTGTAGTAGTGGCTTGGCTAAAAGAGAAAGACCTGCTTTTATCTAATAAGAATTATGCTTATGTCATTCTTTCATGACTCCATGATATTTCATCATGCTTATTAGTATTATGGCTTAAATTTATGTTAAGCATGCTATGTGACTTTATATGATAGGTAGTTAGTGATGATGATTTGAAAAGTAAAAGAAAAGTTTTAAAAAGAAAAAAAATATACTATAAACAAGACTTCCGCTGTTTTAAGTAGAAAAGATTATTAACAAGTAAGTAAGTAAGATAAGATATGAAGAAAAGGATAAGTAACCCCCGTCAGCTTGAGCAGGAAGGGGCGGGGCGTTACATGGACTTAGTCTGACATGATAATAAAGTTGAGTGGTACTACTCTTGGACTCAGATGTTAATTAACTGAGTTGTCAGTAACTCATTTAATTAATGGACATACGATATCTTAAACATGGGGAGATTAACACACTCATAATAAGAAGGAGCCCATATTGTAATATGAGATTGGTGCGGTAGTTCAATAATAACCCTTTAGTGGTATGTGTTATTATTGATGGACATGAGTTGAGTGTTCGGGGCGAACACGGGAAACTCAAGCCCATCGGGAGACATAAATCAATTCCTCCTCTAGGTCCCTGTTGTAGCCTCTATATATAAAGCCTCACATCCACCCATCCATAACCGGGTTTGGTTTAACTTGGTTTGGTTTAACTTAACTTGGTTTGGTTTAACTTAACTTGGTTTTATAATTGAGAGGAATAACAGTAAACTTAACTAACATTCTCTTCAGAAGGAATGTTCCTCACCCAATAACACATTCTCTATTCCTCCCAATCCAAATAACAGTAAACGCACTACAACAAAAACTGCAAACGACAACACCCCTACAACAACAGTTTTAAGAGAAAGCGTTGCGTATTTGCTCAAAGACAACGGTTTTTGCCAAAACCGTTGTCTTTGAACTCCCCATTAAATATAAAAGACAACGGTTTTGGAAAAACTGTTGTCATTGAGCGATTTTTTTTTTGAATCAACAACACTTTTTACAACGATTTTCTAAATCCGTTGTCTTTAAGCGCTTTTTAGGGGCTACGACAACAGTTTTGATAAAACTGTTGTCTTTAAATTTATTCGTTTCATCATTTCCCTCTCTCCGCAAATCTTTTCGGCGCCTTATTTTTCCCTTCGCATTCCCGAACCCTAAGCCATTTTTCTTTCCCTCTCCCCATACCATCTCTTCACGCCATCCTATCAACCGCGCGACAGTAAGGGGTGCCGTCTCCGCTGGATCTTCCTCCACGTTGGTGTGCTCTCTTCTCGTTTCTTAGTGAGCGGGTTTCTAAGCTCGACGAGTACCTTCCACTACTGCTTCTTTGGCTCTTTGACTCCGTATTTTGCACGCATTTTCTCTTCCAATCTATTCTGATCTTCTCTTTGCTAGCTTTCTTCCTTTTCCTTGCTGTTGTGGCTTTAGGGTTGGTTTCCCGCTCTTTGGTGGCCTTAGCTGCAGATTTGAGTGAGGAATGGGGGAGTCATCATGGGCGACAGAGCAGTGAGTGGATAGGGCCCGCTGCCAGGTGGTTGTGGGGACTTCTCGACGGGAAGAAGACAGGCGTCGGCGAGCTCCCGGCGGACCACAAGGAGAAGCGTAGATGGGGCTTCGGCAAGTCCTCTCTCTCTGTCTCTAGATTGCAGGAGCGATTGGAGAACACTACAGAGAGGTGTGGATCGGCAAACACAGTTTTGTAATCTGAGAGCAGCAGTGATTCGTCGACGGTTATGGGTAATTAATAATCCTTCTTCTGTCATCTTCTTCGTCACCGATTCCTTAAAAATTGGAGTTTGAGCTTTTGATCGAAATCTAATTTTTACACTTTTGGAGGCCCATATTTGAGTTAATTTTAGCTTTTTATTCTCTTTGATTGTTGACTCTTGCCCTGTTGATTATTATCGAAATCTGGTTTACATTGAAGACGATTCCCGAATATGTTGGATCGGTTTGAAATTGATATTATCGCTCTGTGCCCAATTCATGCTTTCGTTGTTTTTTTCTTCCTATATCAAGGAACTTTAGTTTGACAGTTATTTAACACATTCCTAAATGATTCTTATTTCTGCAGTTTTTTCCTTCCTGGATCAAATTGTTCTTAGCTATTACTTTATTTCCTATTCAATTTTATTTAGAGTGTTGTCCTTTACACCTTTAATATTCAGCATTACTGTCACCCAGTTTGACTCGAACCAATATGCGGTATTCTAGCATAATCTACTGACTTTCATATGTACATACATTTTAAACAGATTTTTGACCAATTTTCAATCATCAAAGAAGCATTGCATTTGTCAGATAAGCCTTCTTTCTCATTGTATTGTAAGTTGTTATAATTCGTTGCTCTTTTGTAGAATAATTTGATTTTGTGTACTTTTTTAGTGAGGGTTAGTTTGAATAATCAACTAATTTTAATTTTGATTTTTGATACAAGGATATGAATTTAAGGATTTCAGTTTATTATCACTAAAAACATGCATATGAAAGTTAATGTTAGCAATACCAAAAATCCTTGAATATAGTATTTAATATTAGTGTTTTAAATGTTGTGTGCTCCTTAATCAAATGCAAACAATATTATAGATAATGTTTGATAGTTCAAGAAATTAAGTTTGGTGTTAGAAATTATACCATTGGTAAGGAAAAGTATTATACAATTTGACAAATTGAATTAACTAAAGGTTTGATATCTATGTTCCTGCATATTTTATTTACCTTCTTGGTGTTCCCATTCTATTAAAATGCAAATAAATTTCCTCTACCTTTAAATAACACTTCAAAAGATGGCTGAACTTCATTTGGGATCATTTTGTAAATTCTATGGTTGATGATTTTCTTTTTATCCCTCTCTCATTTTAAAATCAGTTCTGAATTCTTCTTTTCTTTAGTTCCTGTATCTACTGCTAGTTTTTATTACATTAGTTCCTATTTTTAGACCATTAAGCCTAACTCCCTCACTATTTAAGTATAAATGTAGGTGCACATGGTAGTTTCTTATGTCACTTTCTATAAAAGGTTTAAAGGTGATTGATATGGTGCACATAGAAGTTACCAAGACAACTCTAAGTTGGTTAAATTGCTTGTATTGCATAATTTTGTATTGCATAAGTTTTATTTCTTACAGACTATAAGTTTGTATTGCATAAGTTTGTATTGAATAAGTTTTTTTAAGGGTTTGAAAATTTTCATCTTGTGATTGCTCTATTTTGACGCGTGGAGGCATGTTCTTCTTTGGACAATCGATAATTTTGATGAATGTTGTGCTATTTATGTTTCCAGTTATAAGAGTTATCTTAAAATTTTTTTCTCTAGTTTCCTTACCGAAATGTTGTCTTGTGAAACTCTTCAGTGATGCTTTATTGAAAGAAATTAAGGCGATGGTTGTTCGACATCCAGATACTTTGACTGTAAGTGGCTCAACTTATTGTCCTTTATCAAACACTTAGTTTCTTGATGATTTCTGAGTCGAGTAAAATCATTGGTATAAGATGGAAACTATAAAAGCAGGCAATAAGGGCTATGCTGTAGAGATTTTGGTTGTCACGTACAATCGACATACGGAGGATGTAGATGACCAATCAAAGTTTAGGATACTTCTGGTAAGTAGTATGAATTTACATCTGGCAGATATTTACATGGTGAAGTAATAATAACATCAAGTTGTGCTAAATAAGAGGTACTAAACTTGGATATCCAAAGTAATTATGGTACTTTCTTTGCATCCAACTCATTTTCACAGTGAAGAGTTTATCTAAATTTAAATATTCTAAAAGTGAAAAAAAACTTAAAGTCATTCAAGTTGTATGATATCCTTTGCATGATATTTAATGCAATTTTGTCAGATTTTAATGGTTCATATTTGTGATAGAACATTCCTTGTATTCCAGAGCTTTGGACAGCATGGGAGAGAACTTATTACCTCTGAGGTAGCTTGGCAACTACTTTCTATTTTAGCCAAAGAATGTAATATGCAAAGAGTGGATCTTATGTTCATCCAAAAACTACTGGATAACCTTCTCATAAAGGTAACATAAAATAAGAACTTGAAAGAAACCTTTTGATAGATCATATAAATACTAAATCCTGAAATCACCAGTCATTTGTTAGTTTTACACTTTTCTTAGATAAATTATTTTTAGATCTTTGTAATTTCAAGTCATACCAGAACTCTGAACTGGATGATATGCATTAGTCACCTGAAAATATCTTTCATTTTATCCCTCTCATTTTAAAATTAATTCTAAATTCTGCTTTTCTTTAGTTCCTGTATCTGCTGTTAGTTTTTATTACATTAGTTCCTATTTTTAGACCTTTAAGCCTAACTCCCTCACTATTGAAGTATGAATGCAGGTGCACATGGTAGTTTCTTATGTCACTTTCTATAAAAGGTTTAAAGGTGATTGATATGGTGCACATGGAAGTTACCAAGACAACTCTAAGTTGGTTAAATTGCTTGTATTGCATAAGTTTCTATTGCATAAGTTTTATTTCTTAGAGATTATAAGTTTGTATTGAATAAGTTTTTCTCTTCCATTTTACAGACATTGAGTGTTGTCTTGGAATTCTAGAAATCCTTCTCTCATGTCCAGATATTAGAGCTATGCGAAATATTTTACAGTTCATGCAGTACTTACTGCAATTCTCTATTTTCTTATATTTTATATTTTTTTGATAAGTTTTGTTTAATTTTTCTTTTGTAGGTACGTAACTCAGGCAATTCGTGAGGCTTGAGATTTTTAATGCAAGGAGTGAGCTTTGTTAGGTTCTATCTTGCCTTGCTAATGTGTAAAATCCATATAGAGAACAATAATGGAAAACATGTGATTTATGGTTTGATACTACTAAGTTTGATGAGTACAACTCATTTTGTATATTTTAGCTATCATATTTTGGATTTAGTTTTGTATTGGTGGTTGTTTATATTAAATAAAGATTGGTTGTTTGGTATTATCATGTTACATCATGAACATTAAAGACAACGATTAAAAACGTTGTAAAAAGTGTTGGTGCAACCTTAGGTCAAGGTTGACCTGGTTGACCCAACTCGAGTTGTATTTTGATGTTTGACTTGGGGAGATTGTCGGTGTAACCTTAGGTCAAGGTTGACCTAGTTGAGTTGCATGTTGATGTTTGACACTCGTGAGAGAGTTGTATTCTTGATGTTTGACAAGAATAGGTGTTTGGGAGATTGTAGGTGCAACCTTAGGTCAAGGTTGACCTGGTTGATTTGATTCGGGAAAAGTCCAAGCAGGGAGCTTGACACGCGAAAAGTCCAAGCAGGGAGCTTGGCACTGGAAAAGTCCAAGTATGGAGACTTGGCACTGGAAAAGTCCAAGCAGGGAGCTTGGCACGCGAAAAGTCCAAGTATGGAGACTTGGCACGGGAAAAGTCCAAGTATGGAGACTTGGCACTGGAAAAGTCCAAGTATGGAGACTTGGCACTGGAAAAGTCCAAGCAATTGGCGAAAAGTCCAAGTATGGAGACTTGGCACGGAAAAGTCCAAGTATGGAGACTTGCTTGGAAAAGTCCAAGTATGGAGACTTGGCACGGAGAAGTCCAAGCAAGGAGCTTGGCACGGGGAAAGTCCTAACGGGATGTTAGGAAGTTGGAAAGTCCCGTGAGTGAAGCCGAAGGGAAAGTCCCGTGAGTGAAGCCAGCAGGGGAAAGTCCTAACTGGATGTTAGGCGCTTGGAAAGTCCCGGTAAGTGAAGCCAGGAGAAAGTCCTAACTGGGATGTTAGGCGGTGTGAAATCCTGGTGAGGCAGGTGAAAGTCCCGTGAGTGAAGCCGGGCAAGGGAAAATCCAGATGGATCAAGGGTGATCGGACATCTGGTGTTGAGAAGTCCAAGTGAGTAAAGCTTGGCATATGGAGTCGGAGAGGGCTCGGTAGCTCGTTCTCCTAACTTGGTTAGAGAGGGCACTCTAAACCTAGGAGTTGGATCGGTCTGCAGACCGATCCAGTGATACTCAGTGTTTCCTGATCGGTCTGGTGACCGATCAGATTCCACTCAGTAGCATACTGTGGAGTTCCTGATCGGTCCACAGACCGATCAGGCAACGATCAGAAGCGAAGAAAGAAGCTCCTGATCGGTCCAGGGACCGATCAGGTGTATGCCTGATCGGTCTCCACGACCGATCAGGAGACGAGTGCGATCAGGTCTCTCACAGAGAGCTGGGAGAGCTGGGATCGGTCTGGGGACCGATCAGGACAGAGCCTGATCGGTCCACAGACCGATCAGTGACGATCCACCTCTTCCCTGATCGGTCTGCAGACCGATCAGGGTTCTAGCCGTTGCGATGCAACGGCTAGTTTCTTCGCTGTCTTCTTCGCAGGTATAAAGGGGTCGAGGGCTGCTGCTGCATTTCTTCTTCTTCCTCTTCTTTTCTGCTATAGAGCTGCTGTTCTGGTGCTTGAGTTTTGTTGAGCTCTTCTTCGCAAGCTTCGCGTGAGCTTCCGGCTGGGTTCCTGCTGTTGTAGGCGTCGCTTGAAGTTGCTGCTTCATCCAGCCGACAAGAAGGCAAGCTAGGGCTATTACATTCTTGTATTGTACTTAGTTTCTTGCTGTATTCTTGTACTCCTGTTTATCTTGCTATTGCAAGACATTGTGGCGAGGTTTCTCCACCCAGAAGGAGTTTGATTTAGCCGATTTTCCGGGGACTCATCCACCGACGGATTGATAGGCTTCGTCCACCTTACGGACACGCCGAGGAGTAGGAGCATCATCTCCGAACCTCGTACATCGCTGTGTTAAGGTTTGATATTCTTCCTTTCGTTTCTAGTTTATTTTTCCGCTGCGCTAACGAAGTGTAGGAAGAAACGAGCGATTTGGGGCGGCTATTCACACCCCCCCTCTCTAGCCGAGGACCATCGATCCCAACAAAAAGTACGTAACCACAACGGATTTTTCTTTTTGTAAAAAGTGATAAAAGACAACGGTTTTATCCATTGTAAAACATATTAAAATTATATACCACAACATTTATATCTATTGTAAATAGAGTCTACCACAACGGTTTATATCTATTGTAAAAAGAGTCTACCACAACAGTTTATATCTGTTGTCGAAATTATCTACCACAACGGTTTTAAAACGTTGTCGTATCCTTCGTAAATAAATTTTGAGCATATAAACAACAACGGATAAAAACCATTGTCGAATGTCTACAAAGACAACGGATTCAAAACCATTGTCGTAGGGCAATACATTCTACAACACCCTCAGTTACAACGGTTTTTTGACCCTACGACAACGGATAGTATCTGTTGTCGTTTGCAGTTTTTGTTGTAGTGACGCACCACTTCAAAAGGAACACCATTCATCTTGATTGTACCGCATGTCTCATAGAAAACCTCCAAATGTTGATTTGGGTCTTCATGCGGTCCTCCACCAAACTGATTTTGCTGCACCATAGAAATAATAGCCGGTTTGATCTCAAAATTATTTGCTTCAACTGAAGGTCTTGAAATGCTAGATCGAAACCCTTTAGTGTAAAGTGTTGCATAATCCTTTAATGGTCTGTTTGACATGCTATGATTTTGTTGTCTTTAAATTAACTTGGATGGTGCCTCACCCAATATTTCTATGGTGCAACAAAATCAGTTTGGTTTACTATGTTCTATTCCTCTCTTTTAACTTAACTTGCGTTTACCGTTACAAAAATTTCCCTTTAGAAGTTAAACTTGGATTGGGAACGAAACTTAACATTCTTACTCCAAGTTCAACCGATGTGATCTTCCTAAGTTAAACCATATTATAGAAGTTATCAAATATTTATTTCTAAGATCGGCTTCTAGGTTAAACATGGCGAGGAACTAGGCCTTCTTGGGTATGGGATCATCCACCACTTCCTAGACAAAGCCTCACAGAGAAATTGGATATTTAACTTCTTACAGTAAACTATGTTTAACTATAGAGACCTCAATAGAAACACATTATCGAAACATGAAATCAAAAATTAAAATCGATAACAAAAATGAAAACTTAAAACCGATAACCTCTTGTGTTTGGTTTTACAAGATCTATACAAAAGGATGAACTAGTCATGATGCAGAAACTAATAACTGGTTATACCTTTTGTAGCTTATAAACCTCTTGATCTTCTATTGTATTTCTCTCCTTCTCTTGAATGTCGTGTGGGTGATGATCTTCCAAGAGGTAGTCCACCCAAGCTTTTTCCAAAGCTTCCAAGATCCGACCACCAACTATCCTCCAAGGGATGCTAGACAAGAGAACTTCCTTCTCTTCTTCTTCTCCTTCAAGCAACCGGCCACCAAGAGATCACCACCAATTGATGCCGCCGGCCTCCAAGAGAGAAAACAAAAGGAAAGAAGAGAAAGAGCAAGGGCCGGCCTCCAAGGAAGAATAGAGAGGAATAGAAGATGTGTTATTGGGTGAGGCACCCCCTCCTCTTTTATAATCCTTGGTCTTGGCAAAAAAGGAAAGTTTTGTAACAAAAAATAAAACTTCCTTTCTTATCATAGCATGGCCGGCCACAAGCTTGTTCTCCAAGTAAGGAAAGATTTTAAACAAAAATTAAAATCTCTCTTTTAAAATCCCTTTTGTGGATAGTTATTAAAGGAATGTTTTATAAATTAAAATCTCTCTCTTTTAAATCCTTTTATGGATTCTATAAAAGATAAGATTTAAAATAAAACATGGTTTCAAAAAAAAAAAAAGAAAAGTTTTATAACAAAAATTAAAATCATTCTTTTATATTATAGATAACTACAAATAAGGAAAGATTTCAAATCTCTCTTTTATTCCTTTGTAGAAAGCTATAAAAGGAAAGATTTTAAAATTTAAAACTCTCTTTTAAAACTAACATAAAAGGAAAGTTTTTAACAAAATAAAAACTCCCTTTTATTTCCTTTTATAACCAATCTAAGGAAAGTTTTATATTAAAATCATCCTTTTAAATCCTTTTTATAGATCTCTATAAAAGGAAAGATTTTATAAAAAAAATAAAACTTCCTTATTCTTGTGTGTGGCAGCCCCCTTGCTTGGGTACCTAGCAAGGCTTAGCCGACCCTAGCTTGGGCTCCAAGCTTAGCTTGGCCGACCCCTTGCTTGGTCTCCAAGCAAGGCATGGTTGATCCTAGCTTGAGCCTTAAGAAGCTAGGCTTTGGGTGGATATAAGGTTGTATATAAGAGGCTACAATAGGGACCTAGAGGAGGAATTGGTTTTGGTCTCCCGATGAGCTTGAGCTTCCCATGTTCGCCCCGAACACCCAACTCAAGTCCATCAATAATAACTCATACCACTAAAGAGTTATTATTGCACTACCACACCAATCCCATATTACAATATGGACTCCTTCTTATCATGAGTGTGTTAGTCTCCCTATGTTTAAGATATTGAATGCCCACTAATTAAATGAGTTACTGGCAACTCACTTAAATAATATATAGTTCCAAGAGTAGTATCACTCAACCTTATCGTTCGTCATGTCAGACTAAATCTACCTACAGGGTTTACATGACAATCCTTATGAGCTCTTTAAGGGGACATCATCAACCTAGATTACTAGAACACAGTTTCATTCTATAATCAACAATACACCATATAAATAATATCATTTCCAACTTATCGGGCCTATTGATTTAATGAGCTAAATTACACCCTTTGATATATTAAAGAAATAAATATTAAATATACGTGCTTGTTATTATATCATGATTAAGAGTACACACTTCCATAATAACAAAGGTTTTGTTCTTTTATATAGTCAGTATAAAAAGAAATACCTCAAATGGTCCTGCTCAATACACTCATAGTGTACTAGTGTAATTTATTATTCAAGATAAACTAATACCTAATTACACTACAACCACTCCAATGGTTTGTCCCATTCCATCTTGGTTGTGAGCAACTGTTTATAATTTATAAGGAACTGATAACATGAACTTTTGTGTGTCTTCTCACACCATGTTATCTACAAGATAAATTAAACGGATAACTATACTTAGCATAAATGTAGACATTTGACCAATGTGATTCTTATTTCAAAATAATTTTTACAAAAAGCTAGACATTTAGTATACGCTCTAATAATCTGTAACACCCACCCTTACTCATACCCTTAAGCTATAGGACAAATGTTACTCTTTCCTCGTACATCTAATTTTTTCGGCATTCTTACCTGTTACATGCTGCTTATTCCTTAAATCTATTCTAACCTGTATGACTAGTAGGACATGACTTGCAGCCACGTAGGGTCGAAGGGAGTCCAAAGCTTCTGGTGAGCCTGGGTAGTGTGGCCCTGACCCCTATTGCACTGCCAACTGATGCAGGGCATGATCGTGTGAGGGTCGCACAGCCGTGACCCTTAATAGAGGATGAAAGGGGCACGACCGTGTGAACCCACACTGTCGTATCACTTCGGCCAGGAGAAGGAGAGACACGACCGTGTGGAATCACATGGCCGTGTAGCCTTGGCAGAAGGGAGGAGGTGCACGGCCATGTGATTCCACACAGCCATGTCACCTCGCCCGAGAGGAAGAAGGGCACGACCGTGTGGAATCACACGACTGTGTCACCTTGGCCGAGAGGAGGAAGGGCACGGCCATGTGGAATCACACAACCATGTCACCTTGGCTGAGAGGAGGAAGGGCAAGGCGATGCGAATTAGCACGGTCGTGCCATGGGTCGTGCGACGGATCCCCCTTCGCTACTGGAAAGCTTGACCTCCTCTGTTTCACTTTCACTTGCCATTCAAATTCTGCCAAGCTGTCAATTTCATTCTACCGATTATTGCCAGTATCTTATATAAAACAGAGAGAAGAAAACAAACTAAAGTTCTACACATTCTCCATAGTAACAAACTCTCTGATCTCTTTCCATTATTCCGCCACACACACATATACCCCCAAGCACTGCACCTGCTACCTCCTCCTACTCGAGCTTTCCTTTACCTTTATCTGCAGTACAAGGAAATGAAAATGTATAAGCAGATGCTTAGTAAGTACCATCTACTCACAAAATGAGATGTTAAAAGAAGACATGCTTTTTAAACTGCTTGAAGAAAAATGCAACATTGTAACTATGCTTTTGCTAGTAGTTCATACCCAAAACCGTACCTCAGAAATATGCACATGACATGTGTTTTCAAACTAGTTCATCATGCAGACCATCAACACAAAACCATGTTGGTAACAAAATAAAACAGTCATCTTGGCATATTATTGAGTTTGCCACTACTGCACTACATAACTCAATTCTAAACTTAGGAAACTTCCACTAAGACAAACCATGAAGTTTAAAATCTTTATATTACGTACTAGTGAAAATAATACTCATTTACTTGGGCCCGTCATTGTACCATTTTGTGCGCATCCTTAATAAGATCCGAGGTAGCTAATCCCGAACACATTAAGGTACTACTAGGCGGTCTAGGAGCCTAGGGGCGATCTAGGAGCCCACCCAAGGACCTTGTGTCCAGTACATGCCTTTCTAAAGTAAAATACTTCCTTTTTAACTAATAATTTCTTGTCCTTGCACTTGCTTGGCATTTAACCAAATACCTTATGTGCGCTTAATTACCCTGTACTTATAGGGAAGCACTTTAGGCACTTGATTATACTTATTAGTCCTAAAACTTAATGGGAAGCAAACCAAGATGGTCTAAGCATGCTCATAATCCCAAAACTTTACAGGCATCTTACATATCATAGCATCTATCTCCCTTAACATGCAACACGTTTAAAACATATCATAATATGTATTAACGAAGCTACTCATACTGCATGTGAGAGATACTTACATCCTTTCGCTAGATCTTACGATTATAAGGTGCAAGGATGATGCCAAAATCCTCCCTCGTGTGCCTTAATTTCTGAGTCACCCTCCTTTTGTGTCCTACCTCCTTGGGAGAAACTCTCCCTTAGATTCCCTCCTTTGAAAGCTTTAAGACTTGGAGCCCTAGGTTTCCTTGGCCGAAACTTGAAGGGAGGGAAAAGAGGAAAAAAGAGGTGGAAGATTAGGTTTTAGATCTCATCCAACTCCTTTTATACTAAGTGGAAATTGGAGTGTCTCTTCGCACATAATCCACATATAAGGAATTGTTTCATATTGCTCATGTGATGCTTTACCACCACCTAATGGCTACTTAAACATATTTCAAGCAAGAGGTCTTAGGTTCAAATCTTAGCCCGGGCCATTTATGCATATATTTTTATTTCTTTTCTCTTCTTCTATTTCTTTTTGCGCTTTGTCAAAATAAAGGAATTTTACGGGTGTTATAATTCCCTATACCTTATAAAATGTTCATCCTCAAACTTAGAACAAGTGTGGATACTTCCGTCTCATATCATCCTCACGTTCCCAAGTTGCCTTTTCATACTATTGGCCTTGCCACAACACTTTCACTAACGGTATCTCTTTGTTCCTCAGCTTCTTAACTTCTCGATCTATTATCTGAATTGGTCGACTTTCATAACTGAGGTTCTCTTGAACTTGTACCGTCTGTGGCTCAATCATTTGATTTGCATCGGGAACATGCTTCTTCAGCATTGAGAATGATTGACATTTCTTGAGGTAGTTCCAGCTCATACGTTACCTTGCCAACCCTTTTGGTGATCCGGTACGACCCCACATAATGCGGACTCAACTTTTCCTTCTTTCCAAACCTCATTACTCCTTTTATAGGAGCTACCTTGAGGAACACTAAATCCCCCACATCAAATTCTAGTGGTCTACAACGCACATCCGTATAGCTCTTCTGTCGGCTCTAAGCAGTTTCTATCCTCTGGCGAATGTTCTGAATAGCTTTGGTAGTGTCCTCGATAATATCCGTTTGGAGTCCCATTTCTCTCTTTTCACCGCCTTCAGACCAGCATATAAGAGATCTACATCTCCTCCCATATAGGGCCTCATAGGGTGCCATTCCAATAGTAGCTTAATAGCTGTTATTATATGCAAATTCTACTTAGCATAGGTATCGACACCAGCTCCCTTTGAAATATAAGGCACAAGCCCGTAGCATATCCTCCAGGACTTGATTTACTCATTCTGTTTGCCCATATGTTTGAGGATGAAATGTTGTTCTAAACCGCATCTTAGTGCAAAGAGCTCTCTGAACACACTCCTAGAAGTGTGAAGTGAAGCGACCATCTCTATTAGAAATTATGGTTTTGGGGACGCCATGCAATCTGATAACCTCTTTCACATATAGTTGCGCTAATTGTTCTATGGAGTAGGATGTTCTGATAACTAGAAAATGAGCGGACTTGGTCAATCTGTCCACTATTACCCAGATAGCATTGAATCCATTCATACTCCTGGGTAGTCCTACTATGAAGTCCATAGATATATCCTCCTACTTTCATTCTGGAATCTGGATAGGCTGCAGAACTCTGCCCGGTCTTTGATGTTCTACTTTAACCCGTTGGCATGTCAGGCAGGTACTGATATATCTTGCAATATCTCTTTTCATTCTAGACCACCAGAAGTGTTCCTTTAAATCTTGATACATCTTGGTGGAACCAGGATGCATTACATAGGGTGCTCCATGGGCTTTGTCCAGAATTTTCTTTCGTAGTTCTTCTTGATTAGGGACATAAAGGTGATCACCATACAATAGTATTCCACCATCTGATACTCGAAACTCCCCATTTTCTCCGTCCTGTATTCCCTGCTTGATCTTCTGAATATTAGAATCTTCATCTTGCCCTTTCTGTATCTCATCAAGCAGGGTTGACACTAATGTCCAAGTGGAGATTTACCCAGTAATGATTTCAAGCCCAAAATTTTCTATTTCTTTCTAGAAGGGGGGGGGGGGGAGTGGCCATGGCAGATAAGGACAATAGAGTGGCACAAGCTTTCCTACTTAGTGCATCTGCCACTTTGTTCGCCTTCCCCGGATGATAGAGGATTTCATAGTTATAGTCTTTGACCAGTTCAAGCCATCTCCGCTATCGCATGTTCAGGTCTTTTTGAGTGAAGAAATACTTCAGACTCTGGTGATCTATGTAAATCTTGCACTGAGCTCCAAATAAGTAATGCCTCCAAATCTTGAGAGCGAAGACTACCGCTGCTAACTCGAGTTCATGATTAGGATAGTTCTTCTCATAATCCTTGAGTTGTCTCAAGGCATAAGCGATAACCTTGCCATTCTGCATTAGTACAGCCCCGAGTCCCAATTTAGTAGCATCACTGTAAATATCGAAGCTTTTGTTATTTTCTGGGAGAGTCAGGATTGGGGCACTGGTTAGTCTCCCTTTCAGTTCAGTGAAACTCTTCTCACAATCCTCTGTCCATTCAAACTTTCGGTTCTTTCTGGTAAGTGCTGTCAGTGGTGAGGCAATCTTGGAGAAGTTCTCTACCAATTTCCTGTAGTAGCCTGGTAACCTAAGGAAACTCTGATTTCATTGGCATTCTTAGGTCTATTCTAGTTACTCACAACTTCTATTTTTGTCGGGTCTACCATAACCCCATCTTTGGAAATAATGTGGCCTAGGAAGGACACTTGCTCGAGCCAGAACTCGCACTTGGAGAACTTTGCGTACAACTGGCTCTGCTGAAGAATCTGTAATACTATCTTCAGATGTTCAACATGCTCTTTCTGAGTTCTGGAGTATATAAGGATATCGTCTATGAAGACAATTACAAACTTATCAAGATATGCCTTGAATACCCTGTTCATCAGATCCATAAAAGTGGCAAGAGCATTCGTCACTTCAAAAGGCATAACCACAAACTCATAGTGCCCATACCTCGTTCGGAATGCCGTCTTGGGCACATCATCTGCTTTCACTTTCACTTGATGATATCTAGACCTTAAATCTATCTTAAAAAGGACCGTGGCGCCCTTTAACTGATCAAACAAATCATCAATTCTAGGCAGGGGATATCTATTCTTAATGGTTACTTTGTTCAGCGCTCGATAGTCTACACACATTCGCATGGACCTGTCCTTCTTCTTTACAAACAACACCGGAGCTCCCCATAGTGAGTGACTAGGGCTAATGAAACCCTTGTCAAGCAGCTCCTGTAGTTGTCCCTGAAGTTCTTTCAATTCTGCTGGAGCCATGCGGTAGGGTGCCTTTAAGATTGGATGGGTACCAGGGATAAGTTCAATCTCAAATTTGATTTCCCTATCCGGAGCCAAGCCTGGCAAAACATTCAGAAACACTTTTGGGTAGTCATATACAACTCTAACTTCCTCTAGCTTTGGGTCTCTTTCTTGCTGGGTATTAACCACGTGAGCTAGAAACCCGGCACATCCATCGGCTAGCATTTTCTGAGCTTTTATGGCCGATAAGAATTTCTGGGTCCTCTTCTTGGATTCTCCGATGAACTCAAACTTAGGCTCTGCCTCAGGTTGGAATAGGACTCTTCTCTTATGGCACTCGATGGAAGCACCATTCTTGCTCAGAAAGTCCATCCCAAAAATAACATCGTAGTCAGACATGTTCAGCATTATCAGATCATTGTATAGTTCTCTGTCTGAAATTTTGACTGGCACAGCACGTAGCCAGTGCGTAGATGTCATTATCTCTCCAGAGGGTAGTTTCGTTAAGAATTGTCCGCTTAGGACATCCGGGGGTATACCTATACTTTCAGCAAATACTATGGAAACAAACGAATAGGTTGCTCCAGTATCGAATAACACAGTTGCATATAGATTAAAAATGCGTATCTGACCTGTGACAATCGTGGAGGTGTTTGCTACCTCATCTCTGGTAAGGGAGAAGACTCGAGCATTAGTAGCACTTGGTGGAGCCTTCAATCTGCCCTGGCTAATTTGAGGACCCTCCAACGTGGCCTGCATCTGGTGTAACTGCGCCTGGTTGCCTCCATACTGAACAGGTTGTACTGGAGGTAAGTTGCTCTTGGTCGAGCAATACTTGGCTATATGCCCCTCTTGACCACACATATAACAACCACTAGTACCCTTGCGATAGATTCCAGGATGCATCTTTCCACACGTGGAACACGTGGCATACTTAGGCTGCTTGCTTACGGATACTCCCTTCTTATTACTCCACTGCTTTCTCTTGAAGCTCCCCTTCCAGGTTGAACCTTGGCCCTGAGTTTTCTGAGTGATAGAACTCCCTTGACCTTTGTTCTCAATCTGTACTAGCTTGTGCTGCTTGATGTTGTTCAGGTAATGCTCCATGATCAGGGCACTACTAATCAGATCTTCTGCAGTCTGCGGTCTATTTATTTTGCCAGCTACATTAAGAGCTATCTCTGGCCTCAACATATTAAGCATTAGTCTCACCCTTTCTCGTTCTGTGCTGACTAGCTTGGGGCATAAGCGAGTTAGTCTATTAAATTTCTTCACAGCTTCGTCCATCGATAAATTTCCTTGTCAAAATTCCGTGAACTCGTCATAATGTTTATTCGTGACTCGAATATGGAAGAACTCTTCAAAGAACTCAGTCTTGAAGTCAGACCAGGTCATCTGATCCACTTTTCATTTTGCCTTAACCCTTTCCCACAACATTCTTGCGTCACCAGTAAAGCAGAAGGAAGCGCACTTAATCTTTTCTACCTCCGGCCAGTCCAGTAGCTCCATTATTCTCTCCAGGGTTTTGAACCTTGCCTGGGCATCCAATGGTTCATTGGTGCTAGAGAAATTCTCTGGTTTCAGTTTCTGCGACTGGATAAAGTACGCTTCTTGCCTCACTACTTTTGCTGGTGCTACCGGTGTAACTGATGGAACTTCGACTATAGTAGGTGTCACTATAGTGGCTTCCGGTGGGACAGTAGGAGGAACTTGATGATTAGCAGTCAGGGTGGCAATAACCTGCTGCTGCTCCGCCAATTGTCTCTGCAGTTGAGCTACTAATTCTAGAAGGTTGGGCTGGGGTGTAGACTCATTCTCCACTGGTTGAGGTTCATTAACTCTCGACTGTCTAGCCGGTCGTCCTCTAGCCATTCTACATATCCATACTCCAACCAGTGAGATATTTCGTCAGCCTATCGTTATTCTTATCTACTAATATTAGTACTTCCATGTATAAGCATGCTAAATCCTAACAAGCATTCTTAATAATCATAACAAAACTAAATGCATAAAGTTATGAAAACGATAATTTCTTACTTGGAAGCTGCAGGATTAATGCTTAAGGTGTGTGACGGATGGATGGAACTTGCTCTGATACCAAACTATAACGCCCGCCCTTACTCATACCCTTAAGCTACAGGACAAATATTACTCTTTCCTCGTACATCTAATTTTTTCGACATTCTTACCTGTTACATGCTGCTTAGTCCTTAAATCTATTCTAACCTGTATGACTGGTAGGACATGATTTGCAGCCACGTAGGGCCGAAGGGAGTCTAAAGCTTCTGGTGAGTCTGGGCTGTGTGGCCCTGCCCCCTATTGCACTCCCAACTGACATAGGGCACGATCGTGTGAGGGTCACATGGCCATGACCCTTGGTAGAGGATGAAAGGGGCACGACCGTGTGAACCCACACGATCCTGTCACTTCGGCCAAGAGAAGGAGAGACACGACCGTGTGGAATCACATGGCCGTGTAGCATTGGCCGAAGGGAGGAGGTGCAAGGCCGTGTGATTCCACACTACTGTGTCACCTCGGTCGAGAGGAAGAAGGGCACGATCGTGTGGAATCACACGACCGTGTCACCTTGGCAGAGAGGAGGAAGGCCACAACCGTGTGGAATCACATGGCTGTGTCACCTTGGTCGAGAGGAGGAAGGGCAAGGTCGTGCAAACCCGCACGGTCGTGCCACGGGCCGTGCGGAGTATCCCCCATCGCTACCAGAAAAGCTTGTTCTTTTCACTTTCACTTGCCATTCAAATTCTGCTAAGTCGTCAATTTCATTCTATCGATTAGTGCCAATATCTTATATAAAATAGAGAGAAGAAAACAAACTAAAGTTCTGCACATTCTTCATAGTAATAAACTCTCTGATCTCTTTCCATTG
Source organism: Zingiber officinale (assembly GCF_018446385.1). Lineage (NCBI taxonomy): Eukaryota > Viridiplantae > Streptophyta > Magnoliopsida > Zingiberales > Zingiberaceae > Zingiber > Zingiber officinale. The sequence goes on along the minus strand of NC_056005.1, from coordinate 37,127,950 downwards.
TTCCACCACACACACATACACCCCCAAGCACTGCTCGTACTGCCTTCTCCTACTCGAGCTTTCTTTTACCTTTATCTGCAGTACAAGGAAATGCAAATCTATAAGTGGATGCTTAGTAAGTACCATCTACTCACAAAATGAGACGTTAAAAGAAGACATGCTTTTTAAACTGCTTGAAGAAAAATGCAACATTGTAACTATGCTTTTGCTAGTAGTTCATACCCAAAATCGTACCTTAGAAATATGCACATGACATGTGTTTTCAAACTAGTTTATCATGCAGACCATCAACACAAAACCATGCTGGTAACAAAATAAAACAATCATCTTGGCATATTATTGAGTTTGCCACTACTGCACTACATAACTCAATTCTAAACTTAGGAAACTTCCACTAAGACAAACCATGAAGTTTAAAAACTTTATATTACGTAATAGTGAAAATAATACTCATTTGCTTGGGCCCGATATTGTACTATTTTGCACGCATCCTTAATAAGATCAGAGGTAGCCAATCCCGAATCCATTAAAATACTACTAGGCGGTCTAGGAGCCTAGGGGCGATCTAAGAGCCCACCCAAGGACCTTGTGTCCAGTACATGCCTTTCTAAAGTAAAATACTTCCTTTTTAACTAATAATTTCTTGTACTTGCACTTGCTTGGCATTTAACCAAACACCTTATGTGCGCTTAATTACTCCGTACTTATAGGGAAGCACTTTAGGCACTTCATTATACATCTTAGTCCCAAAACTTAATGGGAAGCAAACCAAGATGATCTAAGCATGCTCTTAATCCCAAAACTTTACGAGCATCTTACATATCATAGCATCTATCTCCCTTAACATGCAACACGTTTAAAACATATCATAACATGTATTAACGAAGCTACTCATACTGCAGGTGAGAGATACTTACATCCTTTCGTTAGATCTTACGATTATAAGGTGCAAGGAAGACGCCAAAATCCTCCCTCGTGTGCCTTAATTTCTGAGTCACCCTCCTTTTGTGTCCTACCTCCTTGGGAGAAACTCTCCCTTAGATTCCCTCCTTTGAAAGCTTTAAGACTTGGAGCCCTAGGTTTCCTTGGCCGAAACTTGAAGGGAGGGAGAAGAGGATTCGACTAGAGAGGAAAAAGGAGGCGGAAGATTAGGTTTTTTATCTCATCCAACCCCTTTTATACTAAGTGGAAATTGGAGCATCTCTTCGCACATAATCCACATATAAGGAATTGTTTCATATTGCTCATGTGATGCTTTACCACCACCTAATGGCTACTTAAACAAATTTCAAGCAAGAGGTCTCGGGTTCAAATCCTTTCCCGGGCTATTTATGCATATATTTTTATTTCTTTTCTCTTCTTTTATTTTTTTTTTGCGCTTTGTAAAGGAATTTTACGGGTGTTACACAATCTTCCACTTATACTAAAAGACTATGCTGTCATAAACGCTGCCATACATCTGATTCCCATTCCCTCAACATGTCGATCAAAAGCTATCGCCGGAAGGGCCTTAGTGAAAGGATCTGCCAGGTTATCTACTGATGCAATCATGGCGACAACAACTTTTCCTCGCTTTACGATGTCTCATATCAGGTGGTACTTGCGCTCAATGTGTTTACTCGCCTTATGGGCTCGTGGTTCCTTCGAGTTTGCTACTGCATCGCTATTATCACAATAAATTGTGATAATCTTGGGCAAACCAGGAACCAAATCTAAGTCCATTAAAAAGTTCCTAAGATATACAACTTCTTTGGCTGCCACATACTCAGCTTCCATGGTTGAGTCTGAAACACATTTCTGCTTAACACTCCTCCATGCTATGGCTCCACCTCCTAAAGTAAACACATAGACTGATGTAGACTTACTATTGTCCCTATTTGATTGGAAGTCGGAATCCATGTAATCCACAGGGAGCAAATCATCTGCTTGGTAAACTAGCATATAATCTCTATTCCTTCTCAAGTACTTTAATATATGCTTTACGGCAGTCCAATGTCCTTGTCCTGGATTACTTTGATATCTGTTAACCATGCCCACGACAAAACAGATATCTGGTCTCGTGCATAACATAGCATACATTAGGCTTACTACAGCTGAAGTATGGAACAACCTTTATTTCTTCTATCTCTTTTGATGTCTTCAGAGACATCTCTTTAGATAAAGATACTCCATGCCTAAAAGGTAGAAAACCTTTCTTGGAGTCTTGCATGCTAAATCGAGCTAAGATTGTATCGATATATGCAGCTTGGGATAAGCACAACATTCTTTCTTGCTATCCCTTATTACTTTGATCCCGAGAATATGTGCGCATTCTCCCAAGTCCTTCATATCGAATTGCTTGGACAACCATACCCCTTACTTCCGACAACACTTTGATATTGTTTCCAACTAACAAAATGTCATCTACGTATAGTACAATAAATACCACCACGTTTCCATTACACTTCTTGTATACACAAGACTCATCTGGACACTGAATAAATCCATATGACTGGACTACTTTATTAAATCGGATGTTCCAAGACCTTAAAGCTTGCTTCAGTCCATAAATAGACCGATTGAGCTTACATACTAGATGCTCTTTGCCCTTTGCAATAAACCCCTCTGGTTGTTTCATATGGATATTTTCTTCAAGACTTCCATTAAGGAAAGCTGTCTTGACATCTATTTGCCAAACCTCATAATCCATATGAGCGGCAATAGATAAAGTATCCAGATAGACTTAAGCATAGCTACTACCGAAAAGGTTTCCTCATAATTGATTCCCTCTTTCTGAGTATACCCCTTCGCAACAAGCCTTGCTTTGAAGGTTTCTACCTTCCCGTCTGCCCCTCTTTTCCTTTTGTAGATCCATTTACATTCAATAGCTTTTACACTATTTGATGGTTCTACTAGCTCCCAGACTTTGTTAGAATACATAGATTCTATTTCTGAATTCATTGCTCTTTGCGAAGATGCTCCATCTTTATCTTGGAGTGCTTCGTCATATGTTCGGGGATCAGGTTCATGTTTACCTGGGATCAAGTCTGAAGACTCTCCCAAAAACATGAATCTTTCAGGTTGCCTCACAACCCTCCCACTACGACAAGGCACTGTTTATAGTTGTGTATCATTTGTGATACGTGTTGTAGTTTCTTGTGATATTTCATCTTGCACTGTTGGTACTAAATTAGACGTGTCCTCTCTCATTTCTTCTAGAACAATTTCACTCATGGGCTTGTGGTTTATTACATAGTCCTTTTCTAAAAATCAGGCATTCATACTAATAATGACCTTTTGTTTTTAGGACTATAAAACAAACCACCTTTCGTTCCTTTGGGATAACTTATAAATAGGCGAACTTCTAAACGAGATTCTAACTTATCAGTATCTCCCTTCAGCACATGTGCTGGACTACCCCATATCCGAATATGACTCAGACTAGGCTTACACCCATTCCACAATTCCGTGGGAGTAGAGGGTACTGATTTAGAAGGTACCAAGTTCAAAATGTCCACTGCCATTTCTAAAGCATATCTCCAGAACGAATTTGGTAATTCTGAATAACTCATCATTGATCTAACCATTTCTATAAGAGTCATATTCCTTCATTCTACCACACCATTCTGTTGGGGTGTACCAGGTGTAAACAATTGGGATTGAATCCCAACCTCTGATAAGTAATTCCTAAACTCTCCTGAGAGGTACTCGCCACCACGATCAGACCGTAGTGTCTTGATACTTGTACCGTGATGTTTCTCCACATCAGCCTTATACTCTTTGAACTTATCAAAGCATTCGGACTTGCGGCGTAACAAGTAAATGTACCCATATCTCGAATAGTCGTATATGAAAGAGACAAAATATTCGAAACCACCTCTCGCCTGGATAGTCATAGGTCCACACAAACCAGAATGAACAAATTCCAACACATTTTTTGCTCTATACCCCTTGGCCTTAAAAGGTCTCTTGGTCATTTTTCCTTCCAAGCAAGATTCGCAAGTTGGAAAGTTTTCCAACACTAATTGTAAAAACGCCCACCCTTTTTACCCAAGGGCGGCGCTACGATATTATACTACTTACGTACATGCTTTAGTTATACTATAACAGCGGAAAATTTTAAATCATTCCTTTTATTTAAATAAGCATGATATCACATATTCTGATTAGTTCGAATGTGCATATATTGATCATATGACTAAAAATATTAATTTATCCGAATCGTTCTTGCCGAGCCACCACCACACACATCACTATCTGCTCCTCCTGCTGCTCCGTCGTTCCGAATATCCGTCCCCCATATCTGCGGTACAAGGAAAGTAAGCTATGAGCACTCATGGCTCAGTAAGTTCCTTTCCTACTCACTAAAACCGAATTCATATCATTATATATCAATATCATGCGAGGTATCATAAGCATACGACATACAAGGGTATCATATTCATATTCATATCATAATATCACATGACATTATATCTAATCATCAGATAATTCAAGCACATATGTAGGCAATGCATCATGAATTTGAAAACTTATACTTATAAGTACATGAAATTAATATCATCATTAGAGGGGATCCCGGTTTGTACCACATTTATAATGCGCGCGCTTCATAGGTAGGTCCAAGGTAGCAAGTCTTGAACCCTACCATGCATACATACTAGGCCCGAGTCTTACTCCATCGACCTAGGGCATTCAGAGGCCCATTACTGACGAGGCCCGAGTCTTACTCCATCGACCCCGGGGCGTTTACGGAGCCCACCCTTGGTACAAACCATACAAAAAAAATAACTTATCATGCATAACTATCATATCATGTCCCTAACAATCTTTCATGCATTTCCTTTTTCATTTCTTTTCATTATGTATAGCATTTCCTATGCTATAACATATCATTACGTAACATAATTTCATTTCTTCTCATTATGTATAGCATTTCCTATGCTATAACATATCATGGCATATTACGTAACATAATTTCATTTCTTTTCATTATGTATAGCATTTCCTATGCTATAACATATCATGGCATATTACGTAACATAATTTCATTTCTTCTCATTATGTATAACATATCATGGCATATTACATAACATAATTTCATTTCTTCTCATTATGTATAGCATTTCCTATGCTATAACATATCATAGCATATTACATAACATAATTTTATTTCTTCTCATTATGTATAGCATTTCCTATGCTATAACATATCATGGCATATTACATAACATAATTTCATTTCTTCTCATTATGTATAGCATTTCCTAGGTTTCTTTCCCTTTTTCTTTTATTTTCCTTCATGGCCGAAACCTACCAGTCCTTAAGCTAGGTTTCTTAAGTGGCCTAAAGCATGGAAAGCCTAAGTAAATATCATGGCAAAAGTTACTAAGAACATCATACACAAAATTGGATCATAAACAAGCTAGGACTCTTGTGATCTTACATGTCTTATATCATGTAACTAATTTTCTACATTCCAATTAAACATGAGAGCATTAATCAACTTTCATATCATAATATCACAGAGGTCTTGAGCATATTAATATTTTTGTTTAGGCTAATCTAAGCTATCCCTTTTATCATGGCCGAAAAACCCTAAAAAGAGTTCATGAGTTTCTAGCAATGTGAACACCCTTTAAGAAACTTTATATCCTATCATAGGAGCATGTTTATTTAAATTTTTTTTGAAGGTCTTTCTAACCCTTAACCTTTCTGGTCTGAAGCATACAAGTGAGTTTTCTTTTGGTTCCAATTAATTTCCAAGCAAGAAAACTATAGAAAGGTCCTTAGCATTTCATAGAAGGAACCTTGCACTAGTTTGGTTAGACAATAATCTTCCTAGCCTCTTTAAAATATTTTTGGTTAAATCCTAGGGTTAGATACTCCTCTGATCATACATCATATCAGTATAAAATCATGGAAAAGAATCCTTCTACATAGCACAGAAAATCTTATCATGAAATGAGGTCTTGTTTAAATCATCTTAGATTTGAAAACCTTTTCTTTAGCCGAATTTTATTAAATTCTTTCCTAGGTTTTCTAATCCTTATAAATCCGAAAATCACATAAAAGCCTTGTACCACAGGTGAGGGGAAGCTTACCTTCTTTGCTTAAGTTTCCTAGAGTTGAGAACTTGCTTGTGGACCTTTCTTCCTTGCTTGCTTTGCTCGGCACCAATGGAGGAAGAAGTGGCTAGGTCTTTTGGTGGAGAGGAGGAGGAAGAAGAGGAGGCTTCTTCCTCTTGTGTTGCTCGGCAACAAAAAGAAAGAAAGAAAGAGGGAGTGTCTCGGCACCTCTAGGAGAAGAGGAGGAGAGTGAGTTGAGGATGAAGCCACCCTCCATGCCTATTTATACTAAAATGAGGGAGGAAAACTTGACTTGATTCATCCTCCTTATTTATTTCTCCTCTTTAATGATAAGAATATTCTAGAGAAATGCTTCTTGAGTTCTCTCTTTTCTTTCCTTTAATTTCTCTTTTTCTTTCCTTTAATTAAAATTCCTATCTCTCCTCTTACAATATCCTCTCCTATCACACTTGGTTAACATATCCATGCATCCACAAGAGAACCAAGGATCAAAACTTGGTTATGTATATTTTACTTCTTTTACTTCCTTTTCCTTTTAAGTAAAAAGAATCCTTTCTTATTCTTAACTACTTAGTCCTTTCTCTCCTTATCAATAATTCTCCTATCCCCTTTGATATCCTATACATGTTCCTTACAAGAGGTCCAAGGTTCAATCCTATTTCTCTTCTAACATATTATTGATATTCTTTTGTACATAATAATTCATATATCACCATATTATGCATTATGCATAAATATTTCATACACATATATATTATCTCATATTCCTTCCTTTTGTTTACATTAATTCCATGTATTATAAATATAGATGATTTATATTCTCAACTTTATTTTCTTTCATAAAGTTTTAATCATCTAAATCCTTCCCATCTTAATATTCAACTTAGAATATTTACACCTTCTTTTCACTACCTTCAAACTCTCATTATCCTTACTTTCTTATCTAGGCTTTCTAGGGGTGTTACACTAATGAACCCAAGAGTCCATCGGCTATTAGCCTTTGAATCCTACTCAAGTTAATATGATCAAGTATTAGATGCCAAAGATATGTTTGGTTCATATTTGAAGGTTCCTTTCTCTTATTGAAATTAGAAGATGTGTTATTAATTTTCATTTGTTGCTTTGTGGAAGTTATTGGATTTAGAGTGTATAAATTGCCAACTAATGTACCAGAACATATAATTACCCTATTTTTCTTGACAACCACTTTGTCATCAAAAGAAACAGTATATCCATCCAAAAATAGTTTAGAAATTAAAATTAAATTCTTTCTAAAACTTGGTACATAAAGATAATTTCTCAAAATCAAGGTTTTATTCCTATCAATTGATAAGTAGATATCTCCCACTGCAACAGCCACCACTTTCGTAGCATTTCCCATGTTGACGGTTATCTCTCCTTCATATAGTCGATGGGTTTCCTGGAACCCCTGCAATGAATTACAGACATGATCAGTGACTCCTGTATCTACACACTAGGTACTGGTAGATAACACCGCTAAACATGTTTCAACTACTAGAGAATAAGATATACCTTTATTGTTCTCTTTCCTATGAGGACAGTCCGCCTTCCAATGTCCAGACTACTTGCAAATGAAGCGCTTGCCCTTCGGCTTCTTCACTCTTGCTTTTAGTACCTAGAGATCGATTCACTTTCTTTGCTGAGCCAGCTTGCCTTTCAACTTAGAAGTAGAAACATTTTCAGCAAAGTGAATTTGAGAATTATGACGAAATAACCCTTCTGCTGCCTGAAGTTCTGTCAGTAGTTCCGCCAATGAATAAATCCTTTTATTCATATTGTAGTTTAGGCGGAACTGCTTAAAACTTTTGGGTAGCGTTTGGAGAATAATATCGACCTAGGTTTCCCCATCGATTTTAGCTCTAAGGATTTGTATATCGTTCAGGTAAGCCATCATCTTGAGGATATGATCCCTTATGGGTGCCTCCTCTTTCATGGTGGCTTCCATTAAGTTTCTCATTGCCACTTGCCTAGTAGCCCGATTCTGGTGTCCGAAGAGTTCCTTGAGATTGCTCATCATGTTATAGGCAGTTGGCATGTCTTGATGCTAATGTTGCAACACATTTGACATTGAAGCCAAAATGTAACACCACACCATCTCATCTGCCTTTACCCATTTCTTATGATACTCAATCTCCTCTTCAACAGAATCACTATTAGGCACATCAGGGCAGACCTCTAACAGTACAAACTTATAGCCTTCAGCAGTTAGGACAATGTCTAGGTTTCTTTTCCAATCTATGTAATTGGGACCAGTAAGTTTGATCTCTTTCAGAATAATAACTAGTGGGTTGAAAGTCATCCTAAGAATCACAAAATAAGTTTTGGTCAAGACTTTAGAATTTAGAATAATATTGAGTCCTCAAACAATATTATTTAAATTCACCAACACCTCAAAACACCATGAATTTTGTATGCCACGTTAGTGTGGATGTATACAAATTCAAACATTTGTAAGAGGAGGTTTTACCCATTAATTTTATTCTTGTCATCCTAACTTTATGACAAATAAAATTAATAGTTGGTATTCCTTTGGTCACACACATAATAGCAGTGACTCCGATGGGGAGGATACTATTAAATGCGCCTAAGTGTATACCATTACTTGATACTTAGTCTATTAAATATGATTGCGCCCCTTCAGTTGGAGAAGTTCACATACTCCTAAATAATAAAGGTAATTTGATCTAGTGATCCACAAACAAACTCATCCGATGTGGAGGGAGGCACTCAGAGCCAACGCGCAAGTTTGTTGCATCACTTACAAACCAGTAATGGAGACCGTGGAATTTATTTATAAATCCCTCTCCCACTTAGTTATTTAAGATGAGGATTTTATCATGCACACACACACATCACAGAAAATAAAAGAAATAAATATGAAAAAATAATTTTCCAACTATTATGGCCTTTTTCCATCACTGTCATCTGTGTGCTGCCAACCCTAGCTGCTGCCATCTTTAGCCACCGCAATCGGGGTCTAGTCATCGCATCTATCTTGCCACTTTTTCCACTACGCCTCTGGTGCTCAAATAGTACCACGCCTCACAAGGAAACGATCCGCGACTAAAACTTTTTTTACATATATTGATCCTATATTCCATAAAGGAATGTACATAGAGTCTAGATCGAACAATAATGTAAAATCCTAAAACTAATACAACTCCTACTGTATTTAATACATACAATCATGCACACACATAAAATGCCCTCGACATGTCCGAGGGTCCAATCACACACAATCACAATAGGCCATAATAATTAGAGCATGCAACCATAGAGTTAATCTATTTGCACATCCTACTATTATCTTGCCTAAAATATGTATGCCATGTGCATAATTAAACTAAAACCAAACATACAAAGGTTATAACCTAGCTCTGATACCACTTGTTGGTTGCTACTCAGAATACCGTCCTAGTTCCCCTGTGCAAAAATTTATACAAGCATAGAACTATCCTACCTACCCATGTTCTCTACTAAAGTTAAATTTAGATTGCAAATGATGCTTAACATTATTAATCCAAATTTCCCTTTAGAAGTTAAACTTGGATTGGGAACGAAACTTAACATTCTTACTCCAAGTTCAACCGATGTGATCTTCCTAAGTTAAACCATATTACAGAAGTTATCAAATATTGATTTCTAAGATCGTCTTCTAGGTTAAACATAGCGAGGCACTAGGTCTTCTTGGGTATGGGATCATCGACCACTTCCTAGACAAAGCCTCACAGAGAAATTGGATATTTAACTTCTTACAGTAAACTAGGTTTAACTATAGAGATCTCAATAGAAACACATTATCAAAACATGAAATCAAAAAATAAAATCGATAACAAAAATGATAACTTAAAACAGATAACCTCTTGTGTTTGGTTTTATAAGATCTATACAAAAGGATGAACTAGTCATGATGCGGAAACTAATAACTAGTTCTACCTTTAGAAGCTTATAGACCTCTCGATCTTCTATTGTATTCCTCTCCTTCTCTTGACTGTCATGTGGGCGACGATCTTCCAAGAGGTAGTCCACCTAAGCTTCTTCCAAAGCTTCCAAGATCTGGCCACCAACTATCCTCCAAGGGATGCTAGACAAGAGAACTTCCTTCTCTTCTTCGTCTCCTTCAAGCAACCGCCCACCAAGAGATCACCACCAATTGATGTCGCCGCCCTCCAAGAGAGAAAACAAAAGGAGAGAAGATAAAGAGCAAGGGTCGGCTATTAGTGCGGTTAGCACTAACGGTCTAACTCAAGTTTTGATGAATGACAAAGTAGGTTAAGTTAGTTTCATTGTTATCTAACACTCTGATCGAGTGTGCAGGAGAAGTCAAGACAGGTCGACGGGTTGACCTGATGTCTGGCACGAAGCCCAGCTAGGTCGACAGGCCAATCGGATAGCTGGCACAAAGTCTAAACGGGTCGACGGGCTGACCGAAAGTTTTTCACGAAACCCAGATGGGTCGAAGGGATGACCGGACGTCTGGCAGGTAAGTGAAGATAAGTCACTGGAGGGGAGTGACTATGAGGACGCATTCCTGGGAAGGGAACTTAGGCACAGATCCAACTTAGAACCATTTCAGAACTCTAAGTCGAGATCTTGACTAGATTCCGGTCTCGGAAAGACGAAATCTAAGTCATACTCTACTTGTTGAACTTAAACTGTGCTAACACTTTGTTTTGCAGGACATATGTATTATATATTTGCCTCTGGACTAACGTTTTCTTTTAGGAAGGAAGATGTTGAAAAACTAGGGTTCGGGCGCTCGGGATGGTTCCGAGTGCCGGAGGTCTGGGCGCCCGGGAGGTACCCGGGCGCCCTGAGGAAAAAATTTATCCCCAACGTCATTTCACCTCGTGGAGTTCACTGATTGGCTAGGCTACGTCACAAACAGGGTGCCTTGAAGGTTCCAGGCACCCCGAACCTCATATATAAGTAGGGTCAAGGCTGGAGTCAGAACAACAACTCAGAATCTACTCTCGTGTGCTCTTGCGACGCTGCGAAAAGATCTCCGACGAAGTTTTGTTTTCTTTCCTGTCTTATTTTCTTAATTATCGATTTTCTTTCACTACATAATCTTGTACGTAGTTTGTAATAAGTTTCGAATTATTAGTGATTTCCCATCGAAAGCACCTTTGTGTGCGGGCCTTGGAGTAAGAGTCGCTAAAGGCTCCGAACCAAGTAAAAAGAACTTGTGTTAGTCTTGCTCTTCTCTTGCTTATTCTTTTTCTGCTGCTTAACTCTTTACGAAAGTTTTTTAAAATCTCTATTCACCCCCCCCCCCCACTCTAGCAAAACTCACGATCCAACAAGTGGTATCAGAGCAGGTACCACTCTGATTTGGTGCAACCACCAGTCATACAAGGGGTGAATTTTTTCTCCACTTTTTTTCGGCTTTTCATTTTTTTGCATTATTCCAAACTGGTACTATTACCTTTTTGAAAATATTTTCTCATTGCGGTTAATCTAAATTGGTGCAACACCAATTTAGTTCTTTCTATTACTTCTAATTTCTTCCTGCACTACTAATCCAAGACCAAGTCTTGGGACCTTGCTAGTCTAGTTGCTCTCTTGTGTGCAAGATGTCTCAGGTTGAAGGTTTCAGTACGGTATGTCCTCCCCTATCCAACGGGGGTGATTTTCCATACTGGAAGAAAAGAATGGAAGTTTACCTGAAGATGAACTTCAACCAATGGTTCAGCGTCACAAAAGTCTATAGAGCACCAGTTGACAACTCCGGAAATCCACTTGATCTGGAACAGTGGACTCCGGACATGAAGAAGAAAGCATCGATGGAGAACAAGACAATCAACACGCTACAATGCGGACTGACAAGGGAAGAGCTGAACCGGGTAGGACCGCACCAGAACGCAAAAGAACTTTGGGATAAATTGATCGAGCTGCATGAAGGAACCAGCGATGCTAAGGTAACGAAACGAGATTTGTTATTAAATAGAATGTTTAATATAAAAATGCAGGAAGGAGAAACGGCGAGTCAGCTGCATGCGAGGATCAAGGATGTCCTCAACGGACTCCACGCGATAGGCCACTAGATGGGAAATCGAGATCTGATAAGGTACACGTTAAACTCATTTTCGTGCAATAATTTATGGGCATCTATCCTGGATGCCTACAAAATTTCTAAAAATCTATCTAAGCTAAAATTAGATGAACTATTTTATGAATTAAAACTACACGAACAGACTAACGCTGAAGCCGAGAAAGGTATTGCCCTGTTTAAAGGTTCCTCCAAGGAAAAGACCAAGAACAAGTCTGAACCCGATGAAGATTCTGACCACGATTCTGAAGATGATGAGCACCTGGTGAACTTGGTAAGGAAAATGTTCACCAGGATGAAGAAGAGCTTCAACAAGAAGGACTTGCAGAAGATCAACTCTTCAATCGAACCCAGGAATGTGACGTGCTTCGGGTGCAACAAGAAGGGCCACTACAAGAATGAGTGCCCGAGATTGAAGAACGACAAACCGAAGATGACCAAAAAGAAGACCCTCAAAGAGACATGGGATGACTCTTCCTCGGATGAATCGGAGGCTGAAGATCAGAAGCACCAGAGTCACCTCGCGCTGATGGCCTGCAAAGCAGAGTCGGAGGATGAATCGGAAGACGGGTCTGAACATGAATTGAGCCACGAGTCTGTACTCGTTTCCGAAGGTTCCGAAGAGTTATACCAAAATTTAAATCAAAAGTTCTTTAAAATTATTTCTTGTTTAAATAGTAAATTAGATAAATTAGAAGATGAAAACAAATTACTCCTTGAGGAAAACCAAAACCTCAAGGAACAAATTACAAAAAATAATCCAACTCGAGATCTAACACTTGAGGAGGAGATTTTATCACTAAAAATAGAAATTAATAAATTAAAAGAAATGTTAGAAAAATTTACAACAAGATCTAAAAATTTAGATTTAATCTTAAATAATCAAAAAGAAATTTACAACAAAATCGAACTCTATAAGTCAAGTTCAAATAAAATATTTAAATCATTAATAACCCAGCATAAACCAACAAGTAAAGCATGAGTTCGGAAAGCGTGCTTAACCACGCAAGTAGAACTTAACCAATACTACACACCTAAAGAAAAAATATACTATACAAAATCAGATAATTCAAATCAAAAACCTAAATACAAATCTAAATCAACAAATTCAAAAACTAAACATTTTAAAACCAAGCAAAACTTAGAATATCATGAAGTTAAATATAATTACAAAAAGAACAGACATAAACCAAGAACAAAAATTAAATAAAGACCAATAATTTAGGGAGAGGCTCCAGAATAACTGGCACCTCCAAAACTAACCTACCCGGCATGGTAATCCAAACTAATCTACCCGGTAGGGTAATTAGGACTAATTAAGAAAAGGTTCAAGTTTAACTTGACCTATGGTACTGGTGAAGTTTTGGATGATAGTACGTTAGGGAAGTTTAGTCTATGCATGTCTAGGAAGATATGACTTCGACCTGGTGCATTTGGCTAAGTGGAACTGACCAAAGCTACCCTTTATGGATCATAACCAGTTAGACCAAGGTTTTGTACTAAGTCTAGTGGATAGAACTATTTGGAAAACCTCGAAGGCATGGTTACTCTAATGATGTCCAAGTGACTCACCATAGCCCAGAAGTTTATCTAGAGAATGTCTATTTATTGTACCCAAAGCTAAACCTGAATCTAATACAAAGTTAAACCAAATCCTAAAATTGAACCTAATTCATCTCACAAAATTATAGGATTCCAAGATTGAAAACGTAGACCGGGTGAGATGACTAAAGACTCAATTAAAATTATAATTAAATTAATTTAAAATTAAATTAAATTAAATTAAAATTAAATTAAATTAAAATTAAATTAAAATTAAATTAAATTAAATCAAATTAAATTAAATTAAATTAAATTAATTTAAAATTAAATTAACCTTAAAATTATCTTAAAAACTCTTTTAAAAACTTTAAAAATATTTTTAAAAATTATTTTAAAAACTATTTTAAAAAACTTTAAAAATATTTTTAAAAATTATTTTAAAAACTATTATAAAACTTTAAAAACACTTTTAAAAATTATCTTAAAAAATCTTTTAAAAAAAATTTAAAAATCTCTTTAAAAATTATTTTAAAAACTCTTTTAAAAACTTTTAAAATATTTTTAAAAATTATTTTAAAAAACTTTAAAAATCTTTTTAAAAATTATTTTAAAAACTCTTTTAAAAACTTTAAAAATATTTTTAAAAAATATTTTGAAAACTCTTTTAAAATCTTTAAAAATATTTTTTTAAAAAAATTAATTTTAATACTTTGAAAATCCTTTTAAAAACTTTAAAAACCTTTTTAAAAATTATTTTAAAAACTCTTTTAAAAACTTTAAAAATATTTTTAAAAATTATTTTAAAAAACATTAAAATCAATTAACTTTTTTAATTAACTTAAGGTTTATGTTAAAACTAACCTTAAGATTTTATCAGCCTGAACTTAGACTAATTCTAGTTCCTACCTATTGTTGGAAACCAAGTAGATTTTGGATAGTGATTGCTCCAAGCATATGACTGGAGATCGCACCAAATTCACCCAACTTACTTACAAAAGCTTAGGGACAGTTGCCTTTGGAAACAATGATAAACTCAACGTAATTGGTATAGGTAACTTTGAGCTAAAATCTGACTTCATTATTACAAATGTCTTACTTGTCGAAAATTTCAAGTATAATCTCCTAAGTATCAGTAATTGTGTGACACTAGGTATAAGGTTAGGTTCGTATCTTCAGAATATCTAATCAAGCACCTAGATAACCCTAAAATAAGTCTAAAAGGGTTTATAAAAGACAACATCTATGCAATTAACCTAACCACTTCTTCAATTAAGTTTTATTTAACACAAAAAGAAGAAACATGGTTATGACATAGAAGAATGCCACACGCCAATTTCAGAAATATAAGTAAATTAAATGGATTAGTTAGAAGCTTACCAAAATTTCCTATCTTAGACTTAACCATATGTAATGTTTCTCAACAAGCAAACAAACAAAATCTATGCACAAACTAATTAACCAATCTCAGACTAATTCAATACTAGAACTTTTACATCTAGACCTGTTTGACTCCCATGGAGTCAAGTCTATAAACGGTAGTTTATATTGTCTAGTAATAATAGATGACTACTCTAGGTTCACTTGGGTAAAATCATTAAAAAATAAGGATGAAACCTTTAAAACTTTTACAAAATTTTGTAAACAAGTTGAAAATGAAAAAGATCTTAAAATTAAAAGAATTAGAAGTGATAACGGGGGAGAATTTAAAAATCATAACTTTAATAAATTATATCTTGAAAATGGTTATCATCATGAATTTTCATGCCCTAAAACTCCTCAAAAAAATGGGATTGTAGAAAGAAAAAGTAGAACTTTACTTAAAGCCTCTAGAACTATGTTAAATGAATATAATCTTCCCAAATATTTCTGGGCAGAAGCTATTAGTACAGTCTGCTATGTGCACAATAGAACAACTCTAAATAAAGTACATAATAAAACCTTTTTCAAATTTTATTATAACAAACAACCCAATATAAAATATTTTAAAGTATTTGGGTGTCCAGCTTTCATCTTAAACACAAGGGAACATTTAGGAAAATTTACTTCGAAAGTAGAAAATGGAATTTTTGTGGGATATTCACTCAACAGTAGGGGATACAGAATATATAATAAGGTTACATTAAGAATTGAAGAAACCACCAATGTAAAATTTGAGGAATCCAAACCAAACTTAGATCAAACCCAACTTCAGCCAATTGAGTTCATTCAAAGCAATAGTAATCAAGAAGGAACCAATCAAGACTTAAATCATGAAGAGGAAGAAAGAACTCAAGAAAATCAACTTCTTAGAACCATAAGAGTCAACCCAAACCATCCAACTAACTAGATAATTGGTGATCCAGACCTAAGGGTTCAGACAAGGTCATCCTTTAGAAACTCAAGTCAAATTTCTTTAATTTCAAAACTCGAACCTAAAACCATAGATGAATCCTTACTTAACCCAGACTGGGTCATAGCTATGCAGGAGGAACTAGCTCAATTTGAGCGAAATGAAGTTTGAGATTTAGTACCACCACCCAAAAATAAAAAAGTAATAGAAACAAAATGGGTATTTAGAAATAAACTAAGTGAAACTGGGGAAATTACTAGAAATAAAGATAGGTTAGTTGCTAAAGGGTTTAGTCAAGTAGAAGGACTTGACTATAATGAAACTTATGCCCCAGTAGCTAGATTAGAGTCCATTATAATGTTACTCAGCTATGCAGCCCATAAAGGGGTTAGACTATATCAAATGGACGTCAAATCAGCCTTTCTAAACAGATTAATAAAAGAAGAAGTCTATGTAGGACAACCACCTGGGTTTGAAAGTCTAGAACACCCTAAGTATGTATTTAAATTAAAGAAAGCCTTATATGGACTTAAACAAGCACGTAGGGCATGGTATGAAAGGTTAACCTCTTACCTTGCATCCAAAGGGTTTAACAAGGGTCAAGTTGATCCCACCCTATTCGTTAAATTAATAAAAGAGGATATATTTATAGCCCAAATTTATGTAGATGATATAAATTTTAGGTCAACTAATTTAGAATTTTTAGATGAATTTACAAAGTTAATGGAACAAGAATTTAAAATGAGTCTAGTAGGCAAGTTAACTTACTTTTTAGGATTACAAATCAAACAAACAAATGAAGGTAATTATATTTATCAACAAAAATACACTAAAGATTTACTAAAAAAATTTGGAATGGAAAACACTAAAGAAATAAAAACACCTATGGCAGTAAACACAATCCTAGATGAAGATTCAAATGGAAAACCATTTGACCTAAAATACTATAGGAGTGCCATAGGCAGCCTACTATACTTAACTGTAAGTCGACCCTGTTGGAGTGTATACTGAAAGCCTAAGCTTTGTAAACATTCATTATGAATAAAGAATCACATTTGGTCAAATTGTCTACATTTAGTTGTAGTTGTTCAATTAATTTATACTGTAGATAACATAGTATGTGGTGCCACATGCAGAAGATGATGTTATCAGTACCTTATAAATTATAAATAGTAGCTCACGACCAAAATGGAAAGGAACAAACCATTAGAAGGTCGTAGTGTAATTAGGTATCAGTTTATCTTGACTGTATAATTACACTAGTACACTTAGAGTGTATTGAGTATGACCATTTGAGGTCGTTTCTTTTATACTGAATTTATAAAGAAACAAAGACCTCGGTTATTTTGGAAGTGTGTGCTCTTAATCCTAATATAATAACAAGCACATATATTTGATATTTATTTCTTTAATTTATTAATGGGTGAGATTTAGTTCGATGAATCAATAAGCCCAATAAGTTGGGAAATGGTATCACTTATAGTGTGTGTTGTTGATTATAGAAGAAAATTATGTCCTAGAGATACTAGGTTGATAATGTCCTCAAGAGGAGCTCATAAGGATTGTCATGTTAAACCCTGCAGGTGGACCTAGTCCGACATGATGATAAGGTTGAGTGGTACTACTCTTGGACTAAGATATTAATTAAATGAGTTGTCAGTAACTCACTTAATTAGTGGACATTCGATATCTTAAACACAGGGAGACTAACACACTCATAATAAGAAGGAGCCCAAAAATGTAATTTGGGATTGGTGCGGTAGTTCAATAATAGTTCTCTAGTGGAATGAATTATTATTGATAAAATTAAGTTGTGGGTTCGGGGCGAACACGGGATGCTTAATTTTATCGGGAGACCAAAACCAATTCCTCCTCTCGGTCCCTATCGTAGCCTCTTATTTATAGAGTACTATACCCACCTATACCCACCTAAAGGGGGTCGGCCAAGCTAGCTAGGGAACCAAGCTAGGGTCGGCCTAGGTATAAATTGGGGTGGCTGGCCCTAGCTTGAACCCAAGCTAGAGGGGCCAGCCAAATTAAATTAAAAAAAGAATTTTAATTTTAATTTTTATTATGTGGAAGATATAATTTATTAAAGAGAATTAAAATTAAATTATCTCTCTTGTAAAAGATCTACAAAAGATTAAAGAAAGAGATTAGATCTCTTTCCTTATTTGTAGATTGGTGAGATATTTTATTTTCTCTTTAAAATTTATTCACATGTTGTAAAATTAAAATTATGGAAAATTTTTTTTATCAACCATGAAGAGATTTTGAAGAGAAATTTTAATTTTAAAATTTTCGGAAACAAATTAGGAAGTTTTAATTGTTGATTGAAACTTGTCTAATTTGATTTCATGATGTGGCCGGCCATTAGAATTTAATTGGGGAAATTTTATTTTATTTTTCTCAATTAAATCATGTCAAGGAAATTAAGGAAATTTTATTGTAATTAAATTTCCTAATTTGCTTAGGCCAAGGAATATAAAAGAAGGGGTGAGGGTGCCTTCATGAGACACAACCTCTATTATTTCTCTCCCTCTTTTGTTCCTTAGTGTGGCCGGCCATCATCCTCTCCCTCTCTTCCTCTTGTGGTGGCCGAACCTCTCTCTCCCCTTGGAGCTCTTGTGGTGGTCGGATACTACTTGGAGAAGAAGAAGAAGAAGGAGAGAAAGCTAGCATCTCTTGGAGCTTGGATGGTGTTTTGATCTTCTTCCTTGGTGAAGCTTCCTTATTGTTGGCCGAACCTAGCTAGGAGGAGAAGAAGGTGGTTGGTGGTTTCTCATCTCGGAAGATCGTTGCCCACACAACGTCCGAGGTTAGAAGAGGAATAAGGTAGAAGATCAAGAGATCTTTCTAGAAGGTATAACTAGTAATTTTTCCTTTCCGTATCATGCTAGTTATTTATGGAAATAATACCAAATACAAGAGGCTTACGTTCTAGTATTTCGAATATGTTTTTCGAAGTTGTGTTCTTTTGTTTTTTTTTCCCTTGTGATTTGATTGTTCTTTTTGGTTAACCTAAAGTTATTTTAGGAAATTAAATATTAGATTTCTATAAAAGGTTTTGTCTAGTCGGTGGTGGTTGCTCCCATATCCAAGAAGGCCATGTGCCTCACCACGTCAGTACTGGGAACCAATTATGGAAATTAATATTTAATGGAATTAATAACTTAAGGTGATTTGGGTCGAACGTGTTAAGTTCCGCAGGAGACCCAAGTCACAACCTAAAAGAACGAATAGATTAAGTTTTGGATCAAACGTGTTAAGTTCTGCAGGCGATCCAAAATTTAATTTAAAAGAACACATGGTAGCTAGGAAAAGGTTCAGACCTTTGTACAAAATTTTTATACAGTGGAACCTTTAGATTTTCCGAGTAGCAACCAACAATTGGTATCAGAGCTAGGGTTTTGCCTCTGTGTATTTGGTATTAGTTTAATTATGCACATGTCATACATAATTTAGGCAGGATAATAGTAGGATGTGCTAACTTTGTGGATGCAGGATCCTACTATTATGACTTTTAGTTATTATGTGTGTGATTGGACCCTTGGACATGTCAAGGGCATTTATATGTGTGTGCATGATTGTATTAAAAATACAGCAGGAGCTGTATTTAGTTTTATTAGGAATTTAGTTTTGATCTAGATACATGTACATTCCTTTTATGGAATATAGGATCGAAAATGTAAAATTCTATTTATGTCGCGGATCGAATCTTGCAAAGCGTGGAACCTTCTAAGGACCAGAGGCGCATCGGAACTAGGAGCAAGATGGATGCGACAATTAGACCCGGTGGCGGTGGCCAAATATGGCAGCAGCTTGGGATGACAACACACGGAGGACAACTAGAGATAAAAGCCATAATAGTTGAAAATTAGATTTTCTATTTATTGCTTTTATATTGTGCTGTGTGTGTATGTTAGTTTACATGTTTAGTAGGCTAGCATAGTTAAAATTCCTCATTTATAAATAACTAAGTGGGAGAGGGATTTTTAAGTAAATCCCATGGTCTCCATTACTGATTTGTAAGTGATGCAAACAAGCTTGCGCGTTGGCTCTGAGTGCCTTCCTCCATAACGGATGAGCTTGTTTGTGGATCACTAGAACATACTTCCATTTTTGGATGACTATAGGAAGTTAATTAAAGAGCGTGTGATCTTCCCCAACGGAAGGGCATAATCTTATTAATGGACTTAGTGTCAAGTAATGGTATACACTTAGACACATCTAATAGTATCCTCCCCATCGGAGTCACTGCTATTATTTGTGTGACCAAAAGACACCAACTATTAATTTTGTTTGTCAAAAATTTAGGTTGACAAGATAATAAAATTAATGGGTTAAAACCCTCCTTTTACAAATGTTGAATTTGTATACGTCCACACTAACGTGGCATACAAAATTCACGGTGTTTTGAGGTGTTGGTTAATTTAAAATAGTATTGTTTGAGGAATCAATATTATTCTAAATTTAGAGTTCTGACCAAAAGTTATTTGTGATTCTTAGGATGACTTTCAACCCACTGTCCATCATACTTCAACAGAATAGACTTACTGGACCAAATTACATAGATTGGAAAAGAAACCTAGACATTGTTCTTACTGCTGAGGGCTATAAATTTGTACTGACTGAGGCTTGCCCTGAAGCACCTACTGGTGAATCAACCCAAGAGGAGATTGAATATCATAGGAAATGGGTAAAAGCTGATGAGATGGCGCGGTGTTACATTTTGGCTTCAATGTCAAATGTATTGCAACATCAGCATCAAGATTTACCGACAGCTTATGATATTATGAACAATCTCAAAGAACTCTTTGGTTATCAGGATAGGGCTTCTAGGCAAGAAGCCATGAGAAAGATAATGACAACCACCATGCAAGAGGGTACTCCTGTGAGGGATCATATCCTAAAGATGATGGCTTATCTGAACGAGATACAGATCCTTGGAGGAGAAATTGATGGGGAAACCCAGATCGATATGATCCTCCAAACGCTACCAAGAAGTTTTGAGCAGTTTCGCCTGAACTATAATATGAATAAGAGGATTTATTCATTAGCGGAACTACTGACAGAACTTCAAGCAGCAGAAGGATTATTTCGTCACAATGCTCAAATTCACTATGCTGAAAATGGTTCTACTTCTAAACCGAGAGGAAAGAAGAAGAAGAAACAAGTCGGTTCAGCAAAGAAAGTGAATAAGTCTCAGAGTACGGGATTTAAAGCTGGAGTGAAGAAGCCGAAGGGCAAGTGCTTCATCTGCAAGCAGGCAGGACATTGGAAGGCGGACTGTCCTCGTAGGAACCAAAACAAAGGTATATCTCATGCTCTAGTTGTTGAAACATGTTTAGCGGTGTTATCTACCAACACCTGGTGTGTAGATACGGGAGCCACTGATCATGTCTGCAATTCCTTGCAGGGGTTCCAGGAAACCCTACGACTATCTGAAGGAGAAATTACCGTCTACATGGGCAATGCTACTAAGGTGGCAGCTGTTGTAGTGGGAGACGTCTACTTATTTTTTAGTAGAAATAGGAATTTGGTTTTAAGAAATTGTCTTTATGTACCCAGTTTTAGAAAGAATTTAATTTCAGTTTCTAAACTGTTTTTAGATGGATATTCAGTTTCTTTCAGTAACGATGTAGTTATTAAGAGAAATAAAGTGATTATCTGTTCTGGTACATTAGTTGGCAATTTGTATACTTTAAATCCAATTTCTTCCACAAAGCAAAACATGGAAATTTATAACTCATCTTCTAACTCAAATAAAAGAAAAGAACCTTCGGAAATGAACCAAGCATATCTTTGGCATCTAAGGCTTGGTCATATTAACTTAAGTAGGATTCAGAGGCTAATAGCCGATGGACTTTTGGGTTCATTAGAGTTGGAAAATTTTCCAACTTGTGAATCTTGCTTGGAAGGTAAAATGACCAAGAGGCCATTCAAGGCCAAGGGGTATAGAGCCAAAGAAGTGTTGGAATTGGTTCATTCTGATTTATGTGGTCCTATGTCTGTCCAGGCAAGAGGTGGTTTTGAATATTTTGTCTCTTTTATAGATGATTATTCAAGATACGGATATATTTACCTAATGCGCCGCAAGTTTGAGTCCTTTGATAAGTTCAAAGAATACAAGGCTGATGTGGAGAAACGATTAGGTAAAAGTATCAAGACACTACGATCTGATCGTGGTGGCGAATACCTCTTAGGAGAGTTTAGGAATTACTTATCAGAGGCCGGGATTCAATCCCAATTGTTTGCACCTGGAACATCCCAACAGAATGGTGTAGCAGAACGAAGGAATAGGACTCTTATGGAGATGGTTAGATCGATGATGAGTTATTCAGAATTACCAAATTCATTTTGGGGATATGCTCTGGAAACAGCAGTGTATGTTCTGAACTTAGTACCTTCTAAATCAGTTTCTTCTACTCCCATAGAATTGTGGAATGGGCGAAAACCCAGTCTAAGACATATTCGGATTTGGGGTAGTCCAGCACATGTGCTAAAACCAGATGCTGATAAGTTAGAATCCCGTACAGAAGTTCGTGTGTTTGTAGGATATCCCAAAGGAACGAAAGGTGGTTTATTTTATAGTCCTAAAGACCAGAAGGTCATTGTTAGCACCAATGCCCAGTTTTTAGAAGAAGACTATATAATGGATCACAAGCCCAGTAGTAAAGTTGTTTTAGAAGAACTAAGAGAGGACACGTCTCTTTAGTACCAACAGTACAAGATGAAGTACCACAAGAGACTACAACACGTGTCACACATGATACACAACCACAGACAGTGCCTCGTCGTAGTGGGAGGGTTGTGAGGCAGCCTGAGAGATTCATGTTTTTGGGAGAGTATTCGGACTTGATCTCGGGTAAATATGAACCTGATCCCCGGACATATGACGAAGCACTCCAAGATATAGATGCATCATCTTGGCAAAAGGCGATGAATTCTGAAATAGAGTCTATGTACTCTAATAAGGTCTGGGAGCTTGTAGAACCACCTAATGGTGTAAAAGCCGTTGGATGCAAGTGGATCTACAAAAGGAAAAGAGGGACAGACGGGAAGGTAGAAACCTTCAAAGCTAGGCTTGTTGCGAAAGGGTACACTCAGAAAGAGGGAATCGACTATGAGGAGACCTTTTCACCGGTAGTCATGCTTAAGTCTATCCGGATACTCTTATCCATTCCTGCTTATATGGATTATGAGATTTGGAAAATGGATGTCAAGACAGCTTTCCTTAATGGAAGTCTTGAAGAGAACATCCATATGAAGCAACCAGAAGGGTTCATTGAAAAAGGTAAAGAGCATCTAGTGTGCAAGCTCAATCGGTCCATTTATGGACTAAAGCAAGCTTCAAGATCTTGGAACATCCGGTTTAATGAAGTAATCCAGTCATATGGATTTATTCAAAGTCCGGATGAGTCTTGTGTATATAAGAAGTGTAACGGAAACGTGGTGGTATTTCTTGTACTATACGTAGATGATATTTTGTTAATTGGCAACAATGTCAAGGTATTATCAGACGTAAGGGTATGGTTGTCCAAACAATTTGATATGAAGAACTTAGGAGAGTGTGCACACATTCTTGGGATCAAAGTAATAATGGATCGCAAGAAAAGAATGTTGTGTCTGTCCCAAGCTTCATATATAGATACAATCCTTGCTCGTTTTAGCATGCAGGATTCCAAGAAAGGTTTTTAACCTTTTAGGCATGGAATAGCTCTATCTAAAGAGATGTCTCCTAAGACATCAAAGGAGATAGAAGACATGAAAGCAGTTCCTTATGCCTTGGCTGTAGGAAGCCTTATGTATGCAATGCTATGTACGAGACTTGATATTTATTTTGCCGTGGGCATGGTCAGCAGATATCAGAGTAACCCTGGACAAGGACATTGGACTGCAGTAAAGCATATATTAAAGTACCTGAGAAGGACTAGAGATTATATGCTAGTTTACCAAGCAGACGATTTGCTCCCTGAGGGTTACACGGATTCAGATTTCCAATCAGATAGGGACAATAGTAAGTCTACATCAAGCTATGCGTTTACTTTAGGAGGTGGAGCCATTTCATGGAGGAGTGTTAAGCAAAAATGCGTTTCGGACTCAACCATGGAAGCTGAGTATGTAGCAGCTTCTGAGGCAGCTAAAGAAGCAGTAAGGCACAGGAACTTTCTAATGGACTTAGATGTGATTCCTGGTTTGCCCAAAATTATCACAATTTATTGTGATAATAGCGGTGCAGTTGCAAACTCAAAGGAACCACGAGCTCATAAGGCAAGTAAACATATAGAGCGCAAGTACCACCTGATACGAGATATCGTGAAGCGAGGAGAAGTTGTCATCGCCAAGATTGCATCAGCGGATAACATGTCAGATCCTTTCACTAAGGTTCTTCCGGCGAAAGCTTTCGATCGGCATGTGGAGGGAATGAGAATCAGATGTATGGTAGAAGATATGGCAGCTTAGTCATTAGTATAAGTGGGAGATTGTTGGAGTGTATACTGAAAGCCTAAGCTTTGTAAACATTCATTATGAATAAAGAATCACATTTGGTCAAATTGTCTATATTTAGTTGTAGTTGTTCAATTAATTGATACTGTAGATAACATAGTATGTGGTGCCACATGCAGAAGATGATGTTATCAGTACCTTATAAATTATAAACAGTAGCTCACGACCAAAATGGAAAGGAACAAATCATTAGAAGGTCGTAGTGTAATTAGGTATCAGTTTATCTTGACTGTATAATTACACTAGTACACTTAGAGTGTATTAAGTAGGACCATTTGAGGTCGTTTCTTTTATACTGACTTTATAAAGAAACAAAGACCTCGGTTATTATGGAAGTGTGTGCTCTTAATCCTAATATAATAACAAGCACATATATTTGATATTTATTTCTTTAATTTATTAATGGGTGAGATTTAGTTCGATGAATCAATAAGCCCGATAAGTTGGGAAATGATATCACTTATAGTGTGTGTTGTTGATTATAGAAGAAAACTGTGTCCTAGAGATACTAGGTTGATAATGTCCTCAAGAGGAGCTCATAAGGATTGTCATGTTAAACCCTGCAGGTGGACCTAGTCCGACATGATGATAAGGTTGAGTGGTACTACTCTTGGACTAAGATATTAATTAAATGAGTTGTCAGTAACTCACTTAATTAGTGGACATTCGATATCTTAAACACAGGGAGACTAACACACTCATAATAAGGAGCCCAAAAATGTAATTTGGGATTGGTGCGGTAGTTCAATAATAGTTCTCTAGTGGAATGAATTATTATTGATAAAATTAAGTTGTGTGTTCGGGGCGAACACGGGATGCTTAATTTTATCGGGAGACCAAAACCAATTCCTCCTCTCGGTCCCTATCGTAGCCTCTTATTTATAGAGTACTATACCCACCTATACCCACCTTCTATACCCACCTAAAGGGGGTCGGCCAAGCTAGCTTGGGAACCAAGCTAGGGCCGGCCTAAACATGGGTTTAGGGTGGCCGGCCAAATTAAATAAAAAAAATTTTTAATTTTAATTTTTATTATGTGGAAGATATAATTTATTAAAGAGAATTAAAATTAAATTATCTCTCTTGTAAAAGATCTACAAAAGATTAAAGAAAGAGATTAGATCTCTTTCCTTATTTGTAGATTGGTGAGATATTTTATTTTTCTCTTTAAAAATTATTCACATGTTGTAAAATTAAAATTATGGAAATTTCTTTTTATCAACCATGAAGAGATTTTGAAGAGAAATTTTAATTTTAAAATTTTCGGAAACAAATTAGGAAGTTTTAATTGTTGATTGAAACTTGTCTAATTTGATTTCATGATGTGGCCAGCCATTAGAATTTAATTGGGGAAATTTTATTTTATTTTTCTCAATTAAATCATGTCAAGGAAATTAAAGAAATTTTATTGTAATTAAATTTCCTAATTTTCTTAGGCCAAGGAATATAAAAGAAGGGGTGAGGGTGCCTTCATGAGACACAACCTCTATTATTTCTCTCCCTCTTTTGTTCCTTGGTGTGGCCGGCCATCATCCTCTCCCTCTCTTCCTCTTGTGGTGGCCGAACCTCTCTCTCCCCTTGGAGCTCTTGTGGTGGCCGGATACTACTTGGAGAAGAAGAAGAAGAAGGAGAGAAAACTAGCATCTCTTGGAGCTTGGTTGGTGTTTTGATCTTCTTCCTTGGTGAAGCTTCCTTATTGTTGGCCGAACCTAGCTAGGAGGAGAAGAAGGTGGTTGGTGGTTTCTCATCTCGGAAGATCGTTGCCCACACAACGTCCGAGGTTAGAAGAGGAATACGGTAGAAGATCAAGAGGTCTTTCTAGAAGGTATAACTAGTAATTTTTCCTTTCCGCATCATGCTAGTTATTTATAGAAATAATACCAAATACAAGAGGCTTACGTTCTAGTATTTCGAATATGTTTTTCGAAGTTGTGTTCTTTTGTTTTTTTTTCCCTTGTGATTTGATTGTTCTTTTTGGTTAACCTAAAGTTATTTTAGGAAATTAAATATTAGATTTCTATAAAAGGTTTTGTCTAGTCGGTGGTGGTTGCTCCCATATCCAAGAAGGTCATGTGCCTCGCCACGTCAATACTGGGAACCCATTATGGAAATTAATATTTAATGGAATTAATAACTTAAGGTGATTTGGGTCGAACGTGTTAAGTTCCACAGGAGACCCAAGTCAAAACCTAAAAGAACGAATAGATTAAGTTTTGGATCAAACGTGTTAAGTTCCGCAGACGATCCAAAATTTAATTTAAAAGAACACATGGTAGCTAGGAAAAGGTTCAGACCTTTGTACAAAATTTTTGTACAGTGAAACCTTTAGGTTTTCCGAGTTGTAACGCCCAAAAATTCTCAAATTATTTTTAGAAATATTCTATGATTTTTTTGGAATTTCTAGATATTTTTTCGGAATTTTCCGAGTAGCGGAAGCAGCAAAAATAATTAGAACCGCAAAATAGCTTAGGCGGGAATCGAACCCGAGACCTATGGCTTAGGGATAATGTTGGGAACCAGTTGAACCCAGCAGGGCCGTGCTGAAAGGAAAGAGAATCAATTATATTTATAATTGATTTGGCCGAATTAATTACTTAGTATAAATAGGAAGGTTAAGTTGGGGTTTGGTTTATTTTTGGTTTGATCGGCAATTCCTTCTCCTCACCCTAACCTCACGCCGCCCACTCTCCCTCTCCTTCTCTCTCGGCGCCCAAGCCCCAAGGGCCAAGGGAACTTCTTTCGGCGAGATCTTCGATACGAGAACGTTCCCCTTCGCGAGAAAGAACACGTAGACGCGAGCGGATCGTCGAGAAGATCATCTCCACCGGAAACCTAGCGATTAGAATCGTAAGAAATTACGAATAGGAGGTAAGAAACCCCTCACCTGCAGTATAATAGCTTCCGATTGAGTTTTTATGATTTAGTTAGGATGTATGCAGATTTTTTATCGATATCTAGGGTGTATTTAATTCTCTTCGCAGATTAGGGATTTAGTTGAACACCTCTAGATGGGCCGGACACGCTTTCTCTCTTCAGATAGGAGGTTAGACGTTGTCGGGTGCCTAGAGGTGGTCTCCCTAATAGAGAGGAGAGTTAGGGCACACTAAGTGTTCGATAAAATAGCTAGTTTAGTAAAAATGCACCATATGCATCTTCAACAGCTTAGTTAGATACATTAGAAGTATCTATTCAGTATTCTCAGTTTATTACAGCTTATATGGATCAGATATCCAATGGGTGGGCTCCCACAGTCGCCTCTAGGTTTAGATAACCTAGCTCTAGGTTCAGATAACCTAGAAACAATAGAATAAGCAAGTATTAGCTATTTCAGTATTTTATTTTCAGTGGCACTGTACTGGATCAGATATCCATTGGGTTGGACTCCTACAGTCGTCCCTAGGTTTAGATAACCTAGTTAACCCTACTAAATTCGGGACTTGCAAACCCGGGTCTAGTTAGGGATGCGCGCACAGCAAGTCCCAAACAGAGCATGATTACTATTTTCACTTATTATGATATCGTTTTCAAACTCTTAATCTAATCCAGTTTTAGCGCAGTTCAGTTTCAGTTCAGTATCATGCTCCAGTTTAGTTTTTCCCTGTGAATATGCATGATAACTTTATGTGCAGTTGTTATACATGTTTTTATGTTCAGGTTTAGATATGCCATGATTGTATGCTTATATGCCATGCCATGTTAGTTTATTCAGTATATTCAGCATATGTTTTAAACAGCATGATTTTAAATCATATTTGCATCGTTGCATGTTTTTGTGAGGTAGATGGTTTCTTACTGAGCTTTTTAGCTTATAGATACTATTTTCCTTATACTGCAGATACAGGTAAAAGGAAAATGGACTAGCAGAGGAAGCTGGAGGGCAATGCAAAGATGGTGTGTGTGGCAGGAACTGGAATAAAAGACCCTCTGGGGAGCTAGCATTTACTTTAGCACTTTGCAATTTATTAGTTCTGTAGGACCGATGCGGCCGGCTAGAAGGGGGGGTTGAATAGCCCTGAAAAATCAAACGCAACCCTTTCTCGTACGATTAAGCTAACACATAAAAAGTAGATTAAATAGAAAATAAAGCATAAAACCGAGGCACCGAATTTGACTTGGTTACAACCGGGGAGGTTGTTAATCCAAGGATGAAGATCGCACTAAGAGCTCCTTCAGGCGGAGAAGCCTCGTTTACAGCAGTGTAAGCATAGAAAGACAGAAGCTAATCTAAACAGTGAAAGCACACAAGTGTTGTTTACAATTTCCGAACTGATCGTGATTATTGAAAAGCTTCTGGACCAAGGCTATATTTATAGCCTTGGTCGGGGCGCCTGGAAGGGTTCCGGGCGCCTGGGGATAAACTTATCCCTCAACGCCCGTAACGCAAAAGAAGCGTTCGTCAAACTTAGGTTCCGGCGCCCGGCGCCCGGCGCTGGCCAAAAGTCAACCTGCTTGACTTTTGGTCCGTTTCTCCTGCTCAGCTCGCCTCGGTCCGAGTCTTTCGCTCGCCCGCTTGCTTGGGTGATCTCGACATCCGGAATAGGCTCACCCAAACCCGTCTTCCAATCTTCTCGAGCGTGCTTCCTTCTTCGAGGTCCTTCTCGCCCACCAACAGACTCATCCGCAGATTTCCCCTCCGCACCCCGACCTTCGCCGGCTCTTGCTCCCCGAGCAATCTTCCGCCCCAGCTTCGGAACCACCGCACTTCCTTCTCGTCCACGGTACTCTTCAGTCCCTGACGCACACCCCTTCTCGCTAGCTGCATCTTCCGCTCGAGTACCTGTGCTCCTAAGCTCCTGCACACTTAGACACAAGGTTAGAAAACAACAGAACCTAACTTAACTTGTTGATCACACCAAAACCAACCTTGGGGTTCCAACAATCTCCCCCTTTTTGGTGTGATCAACCCAAGTTAAGCTAGGGTTAACTAGACAAAAAATAAACTAACTAAATTTACAATTTAGTGCACAAAGATAGAAAAAAATAGTTTTAGGCTACCTCCCCCTAGACTTATACTTATCCTTCTCCCCTTTGATCACAAAAAAAAAAGGTTCCAAAAAAATCTAAGGGTTAAAGACTTAGAAAATTTTGAAAAGCTACCTTAAAAAAAATTTCTAAGTCAAAAGATTCTAAGTTAGAAAAAGAATTTTGCAATCAATAAAACTTAATTAAATATTTTGAAAAATATTTTTGAATCAATAAAAGCAGAAAAAACTCTAAGTAAAAATTATTTTTGAAAATAGAATTTTTAAAAAAAATTAATTTTCTCACTTAAAGCGCTAACTTTGATTTTAAAATTTACACTAAGCAAGATTTAGGAACCCAATAGAGGTTCCAACCTACTGGATTAACTAAAAATTTCTTAGGGACATATTTTCTAGAGATATTTTTAATTTGTCCCTGGTGATATCTATAATACCAATTCAAATTATTGAACCTTCTAAAATTGGTTTTAGATGAGCAAGCAGAGTTTTTCAAGTTTTCTACTTAAATATTTAAATTTTGAATTTCTAATTTTAATTTTCCATTTTCTAAATTTGATTTATCTAGCATTTCTAACGGACAAGATGTAGCTAATATTGCTTTTAAATCTTTATTTTCATTTTCTAATTTGCAGCAATCTTTTGTTAAAATTTTAATGAATTTAAACATTTTATCGGAGGAAGAGATCGTACCTCACTTACCTTGTCGATCTCGTTGTCCGTGTCTCCCCCTGAACTGTTGCTTTCTTCCGACGTAGTTCCCTCTTCATCGATGCTCTCGATACTCATTTCGGACGAGCTTGAATCGTAGTCCTTGACTTGATGACTTGCCATTCATGCAAGTACGAAAAAAGCCTCGACTTCTGATTCGTCCGACGTATTGTCCCTCGTCGCTCTAAGTGTCTTTAATTTTTTTGGTTGGACAAGCTTCTTTCCTTTGTCCTTTAGCTTGGGGCAGTTGTCCTTGATGTGCCCTTCTCCGTTGCAGTGGTAACATCGGATCTTTCTTTTCTTTCTTCCCTGCGGATGGTTAGATTTCCTAGATTTACAAAATTTCTTAAATCGCCTTACCATCATTACCATTTCCTCGTCATCGAGAGAAGATTCCGACTTAGGTTCGTCTCTCAAGCTTTAAGAGCGACATTATTCTTGGGCTCCTTCGGACCTGCACAACTTGACTCATGCACTTCAAAAGTTGAAAAGAATTCGTCTAATGAAATTTTTTCTAGATCTTTTGAAATGTAAAAGGCATCTACTAGTGATGCCCATTTTGAGTTTCTAGGAAAGGAATTTAGGGCATACCTTAGCGAATCTCGGTTACTTACCTCTTCTCCGAGATTCGTAAGTCTAGTGATGAGTTCCTGAATCCTCGAGTGTAGATGTGCAATTGTTTCACCTTCTTCAAATCGGAGGTTTGTAAGCTGGTTACGAAGTAAATCCCGTCTTGCAAGTTTGGCTTCGGATGTTCCTTCGTGTAACTCAAGGAATTTCTCCCAAAGCTCCTTTGCCGAGTTGTAGGTACCGACTCGATTGACTTCTTGTGTTGGAAGTACACTTAGCAGATGGAATTCTGCTTTCTTGTTTGCCACGTGGTCAGCCTGCTCCTTCTTTGACCATTGATTTCTTGCTTTGCCCTCTGGTGCTTCATAGCCAAATTCCATTGTTAGTAATAAATCATAATCTGTTTCAAGAAATACCTCCATTCGCTTTTTCCAGCTAGCGAAGTCCCCTTCGAATTTTGGTGCGTGGATGTTGGATCCGGCCATCTTGTTGCTTCGTTCGGCGGTTAGTCCTCCTGAAGCGCCTCGGCTCTGATACCACTTGTAGGACCGATGCGGCCGGCTAGAAGGGGGGGTTGAATAGCCCTGAAAAATCAAACGCAACCCTTTCTCGTACGATTAAGCTAACACATAAAAAGTAGATTAAATAGAAAATAAATCATAAAACCGAGGCACCGAATTTGACTTGGTTACAACCGGGGAGGTTGTTAATCCAAGCATGAAGATCGCACTAAGAGCTCCTTCAGGCGGAGAAGCCTCGTTTACAGCAGTGTAAGCACAGAAAGACAGAAGCTAATCTAAACAGTGAAAGCACACAAGTGTTGTTTACAATTTCTGAACTGATCGTGATTATTGAAAAGCTTCTAGACCAAGGCTATATTTATAGCCTTGGTCGGGGCACCTGGAAGGGTTCCGGGCGCCCTGGGGGGATAAAACTTTATCCCCCAACGTCCAGAATGCAAAAGAAGCGTTCTGGTCAAACTCACGCCCGGGTGTGCCCTGGGCGCTCGAGCCAAAAGTCAACCGACTTTGGTCCGTGCTCTCTCCTGCTGCCCGGTCCGGTCTTTCCCCGGCCCGCTTGCTTGGGTGATCTCGACATCCGGAATAGGCTCACCTAACCCGCCTTCCGGTCTTCTCGAGCGTGCTTCCTCCCGGCTTCTCGTCTCGCGTGTCCCTTCTCGTCCACCAGCGTACTCATCCCCTCGGACTGGCGTCCTTCTCGCTAGCTGCGTCTCTTGCTCCCCGAGCAATCTTCCGCCTCAGCGGTTATGAACCACCGCCGCACTTCCTTCTCGTTTGCCAGAGACCCGGACGCACCGCGTGCCATCCTTCTCGCTAGCTACGTCTTCCGCTCGAGTACCTGTGCTCCTAAGCTCCTGCACACTTAGACACAAGGTTAGAAAACAACAGAACCTAACTTAACTTGTTGATCACACCAAAACCAACCTTGGGGTTCCAACAAGTTCTAGTTTTCATGTTTTATGCACTCTTGAACCTTAGCAAGTTTAAACAATTAGAACTTTTAGAAATTTATACTTCCATGCACTTTAAGTTGTTAAAATGTGTTTTAGTGAGTAAAATGCCCTGAACCAGTTTAGAATTGTTACTACATGTTATTAGAATAGTTTATTATGCATTAGGTAGTTGTTGTATGAGGTTTTGGCACGCATCAGTGCTGGAATCAGAGTTTCTAATTCGAAATCAGAAACTCCTTATCGGTCCGCAGACCGATCAGAGATGGTTCGTGTCACTGATCGATCAGCTGACCGATCCAGGCGCGAACAGAAAGTTGGCGTCGTTTATGGATCGGTCGGCCGACCGATCCAGCGGCGAACAGTGGGCTCAGAAACTCACTAATCGGTCGGCAGACCGATCTAGCAGCATACAGCAGCGATGCAGCTTCTGGATCGGTCAGCTGACCGACCCAGGGTGTTCATCCGTGCCAGTAGCAGCCTGGATCGATCCGTGGATCGATCCAACGGAAAGCAATCGATCCAGTTCAGTTTGGATCGATTAGGAAGCTCAGTTTCGACCAAGAAACTCAGTAGATCAACTTCTAGTCCATGGGGGATGTAGGATACGCTTTGTGTTCCTCAGATTACATCCTTTAGCACATGTAGAACCAAGAACAGTCATCAATTAGTAGAAAAGTTTAAATTAGATCGACAACAAGACAAGACAATCAGAGCGATTAGTAGTTAGAAGGCGGTGTCTGAGTGGTATCGGAGCAAGATTCCATACTTCCTACACACACATCAACATTGCCGCTTCCAAGTAAGAATACCTCTACCTTCTTGCTTTCTGTTCATGTTTATATGCCTACCGCTTGTTAGTATGTGATAGTTTTAAACATGATATCGAGTTATATAACCGTGATTACATTAGTTATGTTATGTTCTCACGTCTTTAGAAATGGCACGAGGACGCCCAGCAAGGGCATTAGCCACGAGCCTTCGGTGCCTCCTCCGGACCTTAGTGGCTCGGTTATAGCAGAATGAATAACAAAGAACAGAAATAGCCACCTTAAAGGCTAATCGAGTACCCCACACCCGGAACCGAATTGACTACTCAGTCTTGAGGTTCCACCACCACAAAGACGACCAGAATTTCAAAGAATGAGCAAAGAAAGGAAGCCTATCTGATCCAGTGGCTGAAGCCAGAGAACTTCTCAGGCGCTAGTGAACCATGGGATGCACAAGGGTTCAAAACACCGGAGAGCACGATGGAGCTTCGGGATGGCGATAACACGAGAAGGTGAAGTGTGCCTCCTTCGACAGAGACGCACGCATGTGGTGGGAGGAATCGAACGAAGCGCCCAGTGAACCAGATGTCATGGGCTGACTTCGAGAAGGAGTTCTTCGAGGAGTTCTTCCACATACGGGTTACGAACCGCCACTACGACGAGTTCACTGAGTTTCGTCAGGGCAACCTTTCAGTTGAGGAAGCCGTGAAGAAATTCAACAGGTTGGCTCGTCTGTGCCCAGAGCTAGTCAGCACAGAGAAGGAACGAATCTGGTTGATGCTCAAGATGCTGAGGCCAGAGATAGCAGTGAACGTGGCTGGTGGCGTACATAGGCCACAAACCACAGAGGAGCTAGTGAGCAGTGCCTTGACCATGGAGCATTACCAGAACAGCATAAAGCAGCAAAAGCAAGTCTCCTCAGAGTCCAAAGGCCAAGGAAACTCTCACACCCAAAAACAGCAAGGCCACAGCTCTAACTGGAAAGGAAACTCCAACAGCAAGCGCAGATCAGGAAGTGACCCAAAAGGAGGACCATCTAGCAAGCGACCTAGTTATCCAAAGTGTGTTACTTGTGGGAAATTCCACCCAGGGGTTTGTCGCAAGGGCACACGAGGATGTTTTGAATGTGGACAAGAAGGGCACATGGCCAAGCAATGCCCGAATAAGACCGGTCTTCCTCAGCCACAGCAGATTCAGTATGCAGGCCAGCCAGCTCAGTTATATCAGATGCAGGCCGCTCTAGAAGGTCCACTTATCAGCCAAGGCAGATTAGAAGCCCCTCCAGCTATGGCGAATGCGAGGATCTACTCACTCACCAGAGAGGATGTAGCCAATTCCTCGACAGTTGTCACAGGTCAGATTAGCATTTTTCAGTATAGTGCTACTGTTCTATTTGATACTGGGGCAACACATTCATATATAGCCAGGATGTTCTCCGAAAAATTAGAAAGACCCTTAGAGGTACTTAGTGGTCAGTTTTTGACGACACTACCTTCAGGAGAGATCATGGCATCCACGCACTGGCTCAGAGCAGTGCCGGTCATTATAGCAGACAGAGAGCTCTTTTGTGATCTGATAGGGCTAGAGATGACCGACTATGACGTTATCTTTGGAATGGACTTTCTGATCAAGTACGGTGCTACCATAGAGTGCCGTAAACAGAAAGTCATCTTCCAACCTGAAGTGGCAGTGCAATTTGAATACAGCGGGGAACCAAAGAGAAAGGCCAAGAAGTTTCTCTCAGCTATGAAAGCACAGAAGCTACTGGATTCCTAGCACACGTAGTCAACGCCAGCCAGGACAAGAACCAACAGCTAGCAGAGGTTCGAGTCGTATGTGACTACCTTCCCGAAGAGTT
This sequence comes from Zingiber officinale, assembly GCF_018446385.1. Taxonomy (NCBI): domain Eukaryota; kingdom Viridiplantae; phylum Streptophyta; class Magnoliopsida; order Zingiberales; family Zingiberaceae; genus Zingiber; species Zingiber officinale. Next base: position 37,093,068 of record NC_056005.1, on the reverse strand, counting down.
ACCAGGCTTAGCACCAGACAGGAGATTGACTTTGAGATAGAGCTCATTCCGACAAATCCTATCTCCAAAGCGCCTTATCGCATGGCTCAGCAGAATGAAGGAACTTCGGGAGCAACTACAGGAGGCTGCTTGACAAGGGTTTCATACGCCCGAGTCACTCACTATGGGGAGCGTGTGTTGTTCGTGAAGAAGAAGGATGGAAGCGTGCGGCACCGAATACTAAACCAAGTCACGATCAAGAACAGGTATCCTCTCCCAATCGATGATATGTTCGACCAGTGAAGGAGCGATGTTCTCTAAGATAGATCTCGGATCAGGTTATCATCGGTGAAGGTCAAAGAAGGGGACATACCGACTAGAAACGGACACTACGAGTTCGTAGTCATGCCCTTTACGTGACCAATGCTCCAGCTACATTCATGGATCTCATGAACTTCATGGAGTATTTAGATAAGTTTGTTATTGTGTTTATTGATGACATTCTTATCTACTCAGGAACTCATGAAGAAACTAGAACTGCAGACCCTTCAGCAGAACCAGTTTTACGCCAAGTTCACGAAATGTGAATTTTGGCTAGATCAGTGTCCTTCCTGGGTCACATCATCTCAAAGGATGGTATTATGGTAGATCCCAGCAAGATAGAAGAAGTAAATGGAAGAGACCTAAGAATGCCAATGAAATCAGCTTTCTGGGATTAGCAGGATATTACTGAAAGTTTGTAGAGGACTTCTCCAGATAGCCTCCCCATGACAGCTCTTACTAGGAAGAACAGAAATTTCAGGGATGAGGATCGTGAGAACAACTTGAGTTAAAAGGAGATTGACCAAGGTTCCATTTTGGCTCTACCGACAACACCAGCAGCTTTGACATCTATAGTGATGCCTCTAAGTTGGGACTAGGAGCGATGCAAAACGGCAAGGTGATCGCCTATGCCTCCAGACAACTCAAGGATTATGAGAAGAATTATCCTACTCATGACCTTGAGCTTGCAGCAGTAGTGTTCGCCCTCAAAATTTGGAGACATTACTTATATGGAGCTCAGTGCAGAGTGTATACAGATCATCAGAGTCTGAAGTACTTCTTCACTCAGAAGGATCTGAATATGCGACAGCGCAGATGGCTTGAGCTGGTCAAAGACTACGATATAGACATCCTCTACCATCCAGGGAAAGCCAATAAGGTAGCAGACGCCCTTAGCAGAAAATCCAGTGCTACCTTATTATCTCTTACAGTCATGTCACCGCCCCTACAGAAGGAGATCGTAGATTTCGGTCTCGAACTCATCGTTGGACAGCTCTCTACTATGACCTTAGAGTCTACCTTGCTTGGTGATATTCAGTCAGCTCAGGAGCAGGACCCTGAAATTCAGAAAATCAAGCAAGGGCTAGCAGAATCAGAAAGTAGAGAATTCAGAGTGTCCGATAGAGGGGTGTTGTATTTTGGTGACAGACTCTGTGTTCCAGATCAGGAGGAGCTACGGAGACAGATTTTAGATGAGGCTCACAGGACTCCCTATGCGATGCATCCAGGTTCCACCAAAACAAGACCTGAAGAAACATTTTTGGTGGCCCGGATGAAGCGAGACATCGCCAGATATGTTAGCATTGCCTCACCTGTCGGAGGGTCACCAAAGACCAGGAGGAGTTCTGACCTATCAGATTCTAGAATGGAAGTGGGAGGATATCTCTATGGACTTCATAGTGGACCGAACCACGAATGGTTTTGACGCCATCCGGGTAATCGACAGTTGACTAAATCAGCCCACTTTTAGCTATCAAGATATCCTACTCCATGGAGAAGCTAGCTCATTGTATCTCCGGAGATCGTCGACTTCATGGAGTCCCACGTACCATTATTTGAGACAAGAGTTTACATCACACTCCGGGAGTGTACAACAAGATTGGGCACGGTTAAAGTTCAAGAAGATTCCATCCGCATGTATGGTCGATAGAGCGAGTAAATCGTGCATCAAGATATGCTCCGAGCGTGTGCCCTAGACTTCAAGGAAGTTGGTGCAAATATCCGAGCTTAGCAGAATTTGCAACAGCTATCATGCCACTATCGGCATGACACCTTATGAGGCTCTCTATGGGCGGAGGTGTAGATCTCCAATCCGGTATGAGAGTGGTGAGCAGAAGAAACTAGAGAGAGATCTAGTAGCAGATACCACAGCATATCCGCCAGAGGATAGAGACACTCAGAGCCAAGAGCTATCTTGATACACCAGACCTTAGAGTTTTCAGTGGGATTCGGTGTTCCTCGGAGTAGCTCCCATGAAGGAGTAATGCATTTTGGGAAGAAGGGCAAGCTAAGTCCCGATATGTGGGACCATACCTTATCATCGGAAGAGTGGGCAAGGTAGCATATGAGCTAGAGCTACCCAGGAAATGTCAGCTATGTATTTCATGTCTCTATGCTGAAGAAGCATACCCCAGATGCCACCCAGGTGATTGAGCCCCAGTCGGTACAGATCCGCGAAGACCTCAGCTATGATAGTCGGCCTATTCAGATAATAGACCGAGCAGTTAAGAAATTACGGAACAAGGAAGTACCATTAGTCAAAGTTATTTGGCACAGTCACACAGCAGAAGAGGCAACTTGGGAGACAGAAGCCAGCATGAGACAGAAGTACCCAGAATTATTCTAAGTTCGAGGACAAACTTTTTATAAGGTATGGGGAGTTGTAACGCCCGAAAATTCTCAAATTATTTTTAGAAATATTCTATGATTTTTCTGGAATTTCTTGATATTTTTTCGGAATTTTCCGAGTAGCGGAAGCAGCAAAAATAATTAGAATCGCAAAATAGCTTAGGCGGGAATCGAACCCGAGACCTATGGCTTAGGGATAATGTTGGGAACTAGTTGAACCCAGCAGGGCCGAGTTGAAAAGAAAGGGAATCAATTATATTTATAAATGATTTGGCCGAATTAATTACTTAGTATAAATAGGAAGGTTAAGTTGGGGTTTGGTTTATTTTTGGTTTGATCGGCAATTCCTTCTCCTCGCCCTAACCTCACGCCGCCCACTCTCCCTCTCCTTCTCTCTCGGCGCCCAAGCCCCAAGGGCCAAGGGAACTTCTTCCGGCGAGATCTTCGATACGAGGACGTTCCCCTTCGCGAGAAAGAACACGTAGACGCGAGCGGATCGTCGAGAAGATCATCTCCACCGGAAACCTAGCGATTAGAATTGTAAGAAATTACGAATAGGAGGTAAGAAACCCCTCACCTGCAGTATAATAGCTTCCGATTGAGTTTTTATGATTTAGTTAGGATGTATGCAGATTTTTTATCGATATCTAGGGTGTATTTAATTCTCTTCGTAGATTAGGGATTTAGTTGAACACCTCTAGATGGGCCGGACACGCTTTCTCTCTTCAGATAGGAGGTTAGACGTTGTCGGGTGCCTAGAGGTGGTCTCCCTAATAGAGAGGAGAGTTAGGGCACACTAAGTGTTCGATAAAATAGCTAGTTTAGTAAAAATGCACCATATGCATCTTCAACAGCTTAGTTAGATACATTAGAAGTATCTATTCAGTATTCTCATTTTATTACAGCTTATATGGATCAGATATCCAATGGGTGGGCTCCCACAGTCGCCTCTAGGTTTAGATAACCTAGCTCTAGGTTCAGATAACCTAGAAACAATAGAATAAGCAAGTATTAGCTATTTCAGTATTTTATTTTCAGTGGCACTGTACTGGATCAGATATCCATTGGGTTGGACTCCCACAGTCGTCCCTAGGTTTAGATAACCTAGTTAACCCTACTAAATTCGGGACTTGCAAACCCGGGTCTAGTTAGGGATGCACGCACAGCAAGTACAGTTGCCGGGCCCAAACAGCATGATTACTATTTTCACTTATTATGATATTAGTTTTCAAACTCTTAATCTAATCCAGTGATTATAGTTTAAGATCAGTTTTAGCGCAGTTCAGTTTCAGTTCAGTATCATGCTCCGGTTTAGTTTTTCCCTGTGAATATGCATGATAACTTTATGTGCAGTTGTTATACATGTTTTTATGTTCAGGTTTAGATATGCCATGATTGTATGCTTATATGCCATGCCATGTTAGTTTATTCAGTATATTCAGCATATGTTTTAAACAGCATGATTTTAAATCATATTTGCATCGTTGCATATTTTTGTGAGGTAGATGGTTTCTTACTAAGCTTTTTAGCTTATAGATACTATTTTCCTTATACTGCAGATACAGGTAAAAGGAAAATGGACTAGCAGAGGAAGCTGGAGGGCAATGCAAAGATGGTGTGTGTGGCAGGAACTAGAATAAAAGACCCTCTGGGGAGCTAGCATTTACTTTAGCACTTTGCAATTTATTAGTTCTAGTTTTCATGTTTTATGCACTCTTGAACCTTAGCAAGTTTAAACAATTAGAACTTTTAGAAATTTATACTTCCATGCACTTTAAGTTGTTAAAATGTGTTTTAGTGAGTAAAATGCCCTGAACCAGTTTAGAATTGTTACTACATGTTATTAGAATAGTTTATTATGCATTAGGTAGTTGTTGTATGAGGTTTCGGCACGCATCAGTGCTGGAATCAGAGTTTCTGATTCGAAATCAGAAACTCCTGATCGGTCGGCAGACCGATCAGAGATGGTTCGTGTCACTGATCGGTCAGCTGACCGATCCAGGCGCGAACAGAAAGTTGGCGTCGTTTATGGATCGGTCGGCTGACCGATCCAGCGGCGAACTGTGGGCTCAGAAACTCACTGATCGGTCTGCCGACCGATCAGTGAGCCACTGGATCGGTCTACAGATCGATCAGTGTACTCCTGGATTGGTCGGGAGACCGATCCAGCAGCATACAGTAGTGATGTAGCTTCTGGATTGGTCAGCTGACCGACCCAGGGTGTTCATCCGTGCCAGTAGCAGCCTGGATCGATCCGTGGATCGATCCAACGGAAAGCAATCGATCCAGTTCAGTTTGGATCGATTGGGAAGCTCAGTTTCGACCAAGAAACTCAGTAGATCAACTTCTAGTCCATGGGGGATGTAGGATACGCTTTGTGTTCCTCAGATTACATCCTTTAGCACATGTAGAACCAAGAACAGTCATCAATTAGTAGAAAAGTTTAAATTAGATCAGTTTTCCGCACAGTCAGTACAGTACAACTGTAGCGATTCGCCTTACAGCCTAGTAGTTAGAAGGCGGGTCGTTACACGAGTAGCAACCAACAGACCCGACATCTTATTTGCAGTTAGTATGTGTGCTTGATACCAAACCTGTGCTAATGAATCACATTTGACTCAAGTCAAAAGAATCTTTAGATACCTCAAAGGAATAACAAATGTAGGTATTTGGTATCCTAGAACTAATAATTTTGAATTAATAGGGTATTTTGACTCAGATTATGCTGGCTGTAAATTAGACCGCAAAAGCACAAGTAGTGGATGTCAACTACTAGGTCCATCACTTGTTAGCTAGTTTAGTAGAAAGTAACACTGTGTTGCTCTATCTACAACTGAGTCAGAATACATAGCCATAGGAGAATGTGTTGCACAACTATTATGGATGATATACACTTTAAAAGATTTCAACTTAAATCTTACAAATGTAAAAGCATTGATTGACAATATTAATTCAATCAATTTAACAAAAAATTCAGTGCATCATTCCAGAACCAAACACATTGAAATTAGACATCACTTTATTATGGATCATGCCACTAAAGGAGACATTAAACTCAAGTACATTAGTCAAAATCTAATTTAGCTGACATATTTTCTAAACCCCTCCCTGAAAGTGAGTTTTGCAATCTACGTAGAAAATTAGGGATGTGTCTAATAGATTAGGGATTTTAAAATTATTTTCAAAAATGGCTATTTTCAAATTCTAAGGTAAAATTCTTTTATGTTTTCAAAATTCCCTATTTTTAGTATTTCAAAATTAGTTTTAGCCTTAGACTAGAATAATCCCTTAGAAAACATGTTCCCCTAGGGATAGTATTTGAGCATCTCACCAACATCCTAGGATTCCCTTGTTTGTGATTGCCAAACATAGAAAGGGGTGAGATGCATAGGCAAATTGTCTGGACTTAAGATGCTTATGTTAATGCATCGATATAAGTCTGGGCGTTAAATACCAAATAGATATTAATCAAATTAAGTCATTTAGTGTAGTCAAACACTAACTGATGCCTAGACTTAAATTGACTAACCAAGTGATAGCTACTATCCTCTGAATAGTCAGTAAGTAGCTAACTGGTTAGACAGATTTTGTAATGTCAGGTTCAGGGGGAGGTTAATTATTCTTCTACTTAGTTTAAATTACTTTTTAAAAAATACCTCTTTTTTAAAACAAGTCAAAACTAAGTGTTTAAAAATTTTAAAATTAGTTTTCCAAATTAGTTTTGAAAGATAAAATTAGTTTTTGAAAATGTGCTTTATGTTTCAAACTTTTCAAATTTAATCTTGAAAATGCCAACTTCTAGACTTGGTTTCTGATTTAAACCTGCCAAACTCAGTTTTAAAAATTGATTTTAAAACATTCGATCTTACTTAATCTTGAAAATTGATTTTGAAAGTTCAATCTTACCTAGTTTTGGAAATTGATTTTGAAAATTCGATGTTACTTAGTTTTAAAAATTGGATTTTTTTTTCAAACTTAATTTCAAAAATTAAATTAATTTACACCTATGTCTGAAAATTTGAATTTCTAAACTTGGCTTTTATAAAGTTAGCTTTAATAAACTTATACTTGAAATTAGCTCTTATAAATTTATGTTTTCTAAAATTATCTTTTGAAAATTAATCTGCAAACTTATTACTAAGTTATTTTGCTAAATCTACTAATTTTAAATCAAAATTGTCTGTTTTTAAACTCCCCCAAGCTAATCTGACTTACATTTCTAAATTTAATTTACCTTGCATTCTTTATAAAGTTACCTTGCTATTCTATGCTATTTTTTTGATGAATACCAAAGGGGGAGGGTTAGGTGGTTAAGTTAGTTAAAAAAAACAAACAAAACTTAAAAGTTAACTTAACAACCTTAAGGTTAAAATACCTTATGCTTGTTTCTTACTTGCATATTTATCACTAACTTAACCAGGTTGTCATTGCATCAAAAAGGGGGAGATTGTTGGTGCGGTTAGCACTAACAGTCTAACACAAGTTTTGATGAATGACAAAATATGTTAAGTTAGTTTCATTGTTATCTAACACTCTGATCGAGTGTGCAGAAGAAGTCCAGACAGGTCGACGAGCTAACCTGATGTCTGGCACGAATCCCAGCTAGGTCGAAGGATCAACCGGATAGCTGGCACAAAGTCCAAACGGGTCAACGGGCTGACCGGACATTTGGCACAAAGCCTAGATGGGTCGAAGGGATGACCGGACGTCTGGCAGGTAAGTTACTGGAAGGGAGTAACTGTGAGGACACATTCCCAGGAAGGGAACTTAGGCGCTGATCTGACTTAGAATCACTTCAAAACTCTAAGTCGAGATCTTGACTAGATTCCGATCTCGGAAAGACAGAATCTAAGTCATACTCTACTTGTTGAACATAAACTATGCTAACACTTTGTTTTGCAGGACATATGTATTATATATTTGCCTCTGGACTAATATTTTCTTACAGAAAGGAAGATGTTGGAAAACTAGAGTTCGGGCGCCTGGGATGGTTCCGGGCACCCGGAGGTTAGGGTGCCCAGGAGGTACCCGGGCGCCCTTAGGCAAAAATTTATCCCCAACGTAATTTCACCGCATGGAGTTCACTGATTAGCTCAGCTACGTCACAACTAGGGCACCCTGAAGTTTCCAAGCGCCCTGAACCTCATATATAAGGAGGGTCAAGGCTGGAGTCAGAACAACAACTCAGAATCTACTCTCGTGTGCTCCTACGACGCTGCGAAAAGATCTCCGACGAAGTTTTGTTTTCTTTCCTGTCTTATTTTCTTAATTGTCGATTTTCTTTCACTACATAATTCTTGTACGTAGTTTGTAATAAGTTTCGAATTATTAGTGATTGCCCATCGAAAGCACCCTTGTGTGCGGGTCTTGGAGTAGGAGTCGCCAAAGGCTCCGAACCAAGTAAAAAGAACTTGTGTTAGCCTTGCTCTTCTCTTGCTTATTCTTTTTCCGCTGCTTAACTCTTTACAATTTTTTTTTAAAATCGCTATTCACCCCCCCTCTAGCGAAACTCACGATCCAACACCGACCACCAAGGAAGAATAGAGAGGAATAGAAGATGTGTTATTGGGTGAGGCACCCCCTCCTTCTCTTTTATATTCCTTGGTCTTGGCAAAAAAGGAAAGTTGTGTAACAAAAAATAAAACTTCCTTTCTTATCATAGCATGGCCGGCCACAAGCTTGTTCTCCAAGCAACGAAAGATTTAAAAAAAAAATTAAAATCTCTCTTTTAAAATCCCTTTTGTGGATAGTTATAAAAGGAATGTTTTATAAATTAAAATCTCTCTCTTTTAAATCCTTTTATGGTTATCTATAAAAGAAAAGATTTAAAATAAAACATGGTTTCAAAAAAAAAGAAAATTTTTATAACAAAAATTAAAATCTTTCTTTCACATTATAGATAACTACAAATAAGGAAAGATTTCAAATCTCTCTTTTATTCCTTTGTAGAAAGCTATAAAAGGAAAGATTTTAAAATTTAAAACTCTCTTTTAAAACCAACATAAAAGGAAAGTTTTTAACAAAATAAAAACTCCCTTTTATTTCCTTTTATAACCAATCTAAGGAAAGTTTTATATTAAAATCATCCTTTTAAGTCCTTTTTATGGATCTCTATAAAAGGAAAGATTTTACAAAAAATAAAACTTTATTCTTCTTGTGTGTGGCCGGCCCCTTGCTTGGGAACCAAGCAAGACTTGGCCGGCCCTAGCTTGGGCTCCAAGATTAGCTTGGCCGACCCTAGCTTGGGCTCCAAGCTTAGCTTGGCTGGCCGCTTGCTTGGTCTCCAAGCAAGGCTTGGCCGATGTTAACGATCCACAAGTGTACGGATACATCGTCAGTAATAAATAAAAATATTGTATCCACAGGGACTAGTTATAACCACTAAAGTTATATCAACATGAATTAGCTAAACAACTTATCAATTGATTTATAAAAGCTAGGTGCAACTATAGAAAGTAAAACCTAGAAGTAAAAGCATAAAAACAGGGATAAGGGCTATGATAAAGGATGTTCTATGAGTTTTGGTTTCTTTGTAATATTATTCAATGTAAATGATCTATCAAATCTTATTCTTCAATTGTCCATCATTTGTAGAAGGTTGTTGATTCTCTCTTGCAATAGACAATCGGCTTAGGACTAAAATCTATATCTAAATATGATCAATTAGGAATGATTCCTATGATGTCCTTACACAGGCTTGCCTGTCACGTGCACCCCTCGTATAATCAACATAGAAATACATTACTTCTTAACCCATATTAAGATATAAAAGATTAATGCATACAATCTATCCTACCCCCTTGAATGTCCTTATTTCCCCTTCAATATTTTCCCTCAATCGTCCTTACACGGGCTTGTCTGTCACGTACATCCCTCGGATAATCGAATGAGGGATTACCTCTACAAGATCCATGTAACACCACAAATTTCATGATTTGGAGTCCTAAAAGACCTTATTAAAATCTAGAAATGTTTTAGAAAAATTCTAGGGATTTTATAAATTTTTAGAGTATTTTTATGTAATTTTTGGAGTTAGTTTGGTATTTTTACCAAGAGGAAGAAGTTAAAAAAAAAAAGAATATGTTGAAGTCGGGTTTTGAACCCAAGATCTCGGACCCGGATCCGAGTCTTAACCGAACTCAGACAACCAGCTGATCCACGGTTGTTTTGTTATAATTTAAGGGAATTAAATATAGTTAAGCGATCTTAAGAAATGAAATAAAATTACCGTTTAAAAAGGAGCCGAGGGCGGCTCGAACCCGAGACCTTCGGGAATCCGACTTTCCAGCGGACCAAGCGAGCACGCTGATGTTTCGTGAACAAATCAATCACGAATTGGTCTTAAGCCATAACCCTAGGTTATAAAAGGATAGGTAAGAGAGGGGTTAAGTTATTTTCATTTCTCTCTTTTCCTCTTCTCCTCTCTCGCGTCGGCGACTCCTCTCGGGCGAAAAACGCAGCCGAGCTTTAGGGCGTCTCCAATGGCCGGCCAAAGGCTCATTCAAAGGCTTCTTCATCTCCTTGCGTTCCTCTCGTCGAGGAGGAGCCGTGAGCACAAGGAGGGACCGAAAGCTCGAGTTCTCCGAAGCCCTAGAATTGTTCTCGCCGGCTGTAAGTCCAAGGAACCGATGTAAGCGCTTCCTCACCTGCAGTAGAGTAGCTCCGGGTTCTCGTTTCTTCCTTGTTTTCGAATTTTGCTATGGGGATTTCCGTTTAGGGCTTGTTGCCGTGAGGTTGATTTCTTGTGAAACCTGCTGCCGAGAATCTCAAGGAAAGGAATTAATTGGTTTGTTAGGCATATGTTTTGGTTTCTACAGATTTCGGATTTATGTTGTAAAATTCTATTTGGCACAGCATTCACTTCCTTTGTTTCCCTGTCGTGATGTTCTTGTAGGAAGATGAGAAGGGGTTTCATTGGGTTTGACAAATAGTTAGGCTTCTCAATTCTGATAGCAAGCAAGTTGATTTCTTAGGTTGCAAATCAGCAAGTTTTATTCCTTTTGTTATAAATTCAACAGGTTAGTTAATTTAGTTTTCCTTCAACAAGTTAGCTAAATTCAGTCATAGTTTTTGGTGCTAGTTAGTGGGCATGAGCAGCCCTATACATATATATATTTAGCATCTGTTTAGACCCTTTTGTACTATGTAGTGGCACGAACAACCCTTACTCCAAGTACATAGTTAGTTTTCTGTTGAGATACATAGTAGGTTTTAGTTTTGTTCATGCTAAGCAATTGACATGAACGGCAATAGTTTTGGGAGCAGCAGTTGAAAGAAAATAGAAGTGTAGAATTTTAGATTCCTAAAAGCAATCTAGTTCTTTTCAATTTGCAGTTTAGCAAGTATAAGATTTAGTTTTTCTTACCGTGTAGTTTTAGTTTTCCTCTTCGTGCTCAAGTTCTAGATTTAGTTCTCTTTAGTTTTCCTTTTGGAAACTTTGTATCTAAGTATAAGATTTCAGTTTCAGATTTAGTTTCTTATGCTTCCTTAACTAGTTGGAACAACCCTTATATTTAGCATACAAGTTTAGATCTTTTTGTGCCATTAATGGGCACGAACAGCCCTATGTTTAGCATTTTCTGTTTAGACTTTTTTGTGCTATTTAGAGGGCATGAACAACCTTGAATCTAAGTACATAGTATTAGTTTTCTTTGCTATTTTAACAAACATGGTCAACCCTGTTTATTAGCATTGCAGTTTTAGTTTCTTCTCTATTTTAACAAGCATGAATACCTACTCTCTAAGTATATGCAGTTTCCCTTTTAAAGAATGCAGATTTTTCTTTCTTTGATTTATTTCTACTGTAGCATGTCTAAAGACTTCAGATTTGTTTTCCTTTGTTTTAATCTATTATAGCATGTTTGAAGAGGCTAGTATTTTACTTGAACAAGTATAAGAAAGATAAAGAAAAGAAAGAAAAAGGCCAAGGCCTTAAGTAGATCCAAAAGTCAAGACTTTAGGGATTTTGGCACACAATGTGCTAAAGAAAATGCCGAGGCATTATATAGAAGTATTAAAAGATAACGAGTATTTTACTTTTATCAGTGGCACTGTACTGGACTCTCTGTCCTTGGGTTGGGCTCCCATAGTCGTCCCTAGGTTTAAATAACCTAGTAGTAACGGCTCAGCTGACGGTCGACGGTCGACGACCATAGGGTCGCCAAATGGGCCGCCGAATGGGTCGGGTCATTACAAAAGTAAAAGCACAGTTGCCGGGCCCAAGAAGAAGTTGATTATTATTTTGAAGTATTATAAGTATAAGTTTCTGAAAGTTTTACATAAGTATAAAGTATTTAAAGAATAAGTCTTTAAACAAGTGAAATAAGATTCAGAAGGTGTTTAGAATTCAGTAAGCTTAGTTCTTTATGCAAGCATGATAGTATAGACTTGCCTTACATGTTTAGCCTTTCTGTATGTTTCTTTACTAATAGAAGAGCATGAGTTAGTTTACTGTTCTTTGCTATTTATGAGCATTATTAGCTATACATGTTTAGTATTTCAGTTAGTATGATTCCTTTTCTATGTATGAGCATGAGTAGCTTTACATGTTAGCATTCAGTTTTAGCATGTTTTTATTTATATACATGCATATCGAGATTTTGTGAGTTAGATAGCGCTTACTAAACAAATTTTGCTTATAGACTACACTTCCTCTTACTACAGATACAGGAAAGGAAAAGATATAGAAAGGAAGGCGACAAGGAGGTGCGGATGGATGTGTGATGCCAGGACTATGGAAGCCTTGGGACTAGGAAAGAAGTTTTAGTTTAGTTTTTATTGTCTTTTGCTATGTTAGGAGTATTTGAGATAGTATTTGTTATTTTGATATGATTAGGACGTAGTAGAGGAATTGTAATCTTGTGTGATGATTTCTTGTGTTGTTTTCTTTATTTTGGATTTATTATACTGCGTGGTTGATTGATATGTGTTCCAGCCGCTTGTGGCTGAGTATATATTGCATGTATTGTTGAATAAGGTCACCGGTACAGGGGAGACTCTGCCGAAATTTTTCGGTAGGATTTCCATGTGATTTTTAATCATACCGGTTAAGTAGAGTTAGTAGTTAAGTAACGGTCATCCTTAGAGAGTAGTAGTAGTAAGAAGGGTGGTCGTTACAATCCACAAGATCCACAAGACACTCAAACATTCAATCAAGTATGGTAATTAAGTCCAATTACATTAATCCACACAAGATCAAATAGATACAAACAAGACAACATCATAAAAATAGGAAATTGGCAAATCCACAAGAGTTTACATCAAATCACATACAAATATTTCCTCCATCCTAGAACAAAGAGATCTAATCCATAAAACATGAAAAGAAACCCAAAGACAAGAAAATTACAAGCATCTTGATCCCAAAATCCAAGAAGAGAAAGGGAAGAAAAGCTTATCTATGATGAAGAATGGTCTTCGGATCCAATCCTCGTTCCCGGAGTCGATTCATTGAAGATCTGCACTTAGATCGCCAAAAAATCCCTCCAAGAAGGTGAGGAATCACCCAAATCTCGTCCTCTCCCAAGAGGGAGAACTCTCCCTTCAAATGATGCAAGAAACCCTTATATAGGGCGGAGACTTTGGGCGCGACACGACCTCGAGACTAGGCTGTGTATGAGACACGACCTTGATCATTCCCTTCACTGCCCATCTCACACGGTCGTGTAGTGCACACTACCGTGACATGCTCTGCCACTGTCCTCCTAGCACGGCCGTGTAGATCTACACTGTAATAACCCAAATTTCCTCAATTAGAGTCCAAAAAGTAATTTAAAATAAAAATGTTATAGAAATATTCTAGAGATTTTTATAAATTTTTAGAGTATTTTTATGTAATATTTGGAGGTCGTTTGATATTTTTACTAAACGAAAGAAGTTTCGACAAAAAAATGTCCAAGCCGAGATTCAAACCTGCGACCTCCGGCCGAGCCAACCCTTAAGCGAATCAGGGTAACCAAGTGTGCAAGCGGGCTATGCTAATCTAGGAAGGAGAGAAATATATTTATATGGTAATAGTTAATAGAATACCTAGTTATAAAAAAGCACTACAAGAAAAAAGCCTAATAACAACGGTTTTTCACCGTTGTCATAGCCCCTTTCGGACTGTTGTTAAATGTCGTGTTGTTAAAAGGGGTGCCCAAAGACAACAGTTTTACAATGGTGAAAAATCGTTGTCTTTTCATTGAACGACAACAGTTTTTCACCGTTGTCTTTGAGCGTCTACCTTTAACAACAGGGTCTTCAACAACAGTTTTAAACTATCTATGACAACGGTGAAAAACCGTTGTCTTTTTTAGATAAAAAATAAAAAAAAATTAATACACAATTTTCCAATATTATAAATCATTCAAAATATTAAATTTCAAAATAAAATTTAATATACAATTTTCTAATATTCAAAAATAATATCTATAACATTCTGAAGAAATTTCATAAACAACCAACAAAATGATAACACTATTAAAACAAAGGTAGAACAATATAACACGAGATTTTCTACTTAGATGTCGGTGAAGAGGAGGGACTGCAGCTCCTAGTGCTCCTTAATTTGTTAAAGTCTCTCCATTTTTTTTGGCTTGTCGGCATTCTTCCCAGTACTCTTGAGGACACCTATTCGAATAAAGATATATATTACAAATTAGAAACTAAACTGTACGCGTGAATCTAATTGCACTGCATAAATGTTACATAACCATAAAAACCATTTGATCTAGTCATCTAACAGAAGTGCAAAAAGCGTTATCTATGTAACATAAATGGTAAACTCTTGAAACAATATGGTGGCTCTTAAAGTCATGAACACGTTAAGGTTTTCACCAACTATATTAATTAGGAACGGCTGCAGTATGCCTGTGCTTCCTCTTTTTGTGTATGGAGTTGTTGCCATGGCACATAACATAGACTCTGAGGAGTACTCTTCACCATCTCAATTCTTTTTCTATCTCTATGATAAGAGAAATGTGAGCAAATCAATATTGTTCTTTATCATGTTTTAGTCAAAACTCTAACTTACAGATATGCTTCGGTTAAATTTCATCTTAGACAAAATAATTGAGACTTAAAACATTAATCACTTGACTATTTAGATGAACCAGGAAATGTGAAAGATTCATATGGAGTCAGGGCAACTTTGTTTGTCAGATGATAAGCATTGCAATATTTATCATAAATACATAATCAATATAGTCAATTTGTCGATAATATATCATGGTACTATAATACTTCATGGTCCTTTGCTCATGTTCCTGGCCAATTTAACATGTAACTACTATTCATATAGTTGGCATTATGGATGTTCTTCATTTTATCATTTTGGTTTATGTGATTATTATCTATCGTTCATCTAACTTCAATTGCCAAGTGTTGGCATATCTATAGTTGGCATTATGGATGTTCTTAAAATCAATTTAACATTATGACAAATTGTTGAATTTTAAAATGCATATATACTAAATTTAACATTCATAAATAAAGAACTAAGTTACAAGTGAAATTCAAGTATAATAAGAAAGGTAACAAGGAAAGACCTTTAAAGCATAAGCTTCTGATGTCTTAGGCCAAAACCTCCACTCACTACTTTCTTCTATTCCTGCAATTGAGGTTTTAAAGTGACTTGCTGAAGAAGCATAGAAAACAAGCAAGTCTATGTGCTAAGTTTATGTGCTACTAAGTCTATGTGCAACTTTTATTAAAACTTAAGAATTTGGCTAGCTATTTATTCGTAGAAATAAGGATTGTTAGGGATCAAGCAAATTAACACGTGTTGGCTAGAATTTGACTAGAATACTACATATATGCTGTTAGGGATCAAGTTAGCACATGTATAATTAAAAAAATAGCTTAGTTACAGTGTTAGTACGGTAATGAAGTTGCAATTTTAGTACTTATGCCATAGTATTCAAATATGCGCTAGTAAACAGATTGACTGCAGATGGTAACCTGTATCCGAAGACATGTACAATAAAAAAAATGTTGTTAGGCTAGAATTTGGCTAGCAAATTTTTGGAATGCAACTTGCATGTTAGGGGTCAAGCTAACAAATGTACAATAAAAAAAATAGCTTAGTTGAAGCTCTAGTGGCAATCTCCCTATCTACAAATCTATTGTTCTACAAGCTTGCCAAGGAGAGTCGGCCTGATTGAAAAAAAAAGGTGGATCACCACCTTAGCAAGAGTTCTAAGACTTGCATTATGAAAATTGTAATTCATTAAGCATAAATCAAACCCTGCTAAAGCATCAAAATCAGCATATATCTGCCTTAGCAGCACAGCTTCCTCCTAGTGCATATCTTCCAGCTTGCATAGAATGCAGTGATGGAGGGTCTAAATATCCTATAGTGAACGTTTTATCCATGAGCAGTTTCTTTAGTTTTCATTTGCTATTTTAACAAGCATGAGCAGCCATGTATTTTAGTGGAAAAATAAGAGTTCTATTAAATTCTTTAGAGGTTTATAAGTAGCTATAAGAAAGAGAGACCAAGGTCTTAATAGGATCCCTAAGTTTAAGAACTTTTCGGTAGAGACTCCTCGTGGTTTCGATCTTACTGGTTAAGTAGAGTTAGTAGTTAAGTAACGGTCACCCTTAGAGTGTAATAGTAAGAAGGGTGGTCGTTACAGTTGGTATCAGAGTAGTCCCCATTCTCCAGCATCACACATCAGCACCATCCTTGTCGTCTTCAAGTAAGAAAGTGTTTAAGTTTTCTTTTATGCTTTTCCTTATTATTTGTAGTATAGAGTATTTGCTTAGATATGCTTAAGTAAGATGAAAGTTCTTGTTTTCTTTTGTTTACATATGTATATATGTCTAGAAAGCGTAGGGACGATTTTAAGTTTTTCACTGCATAACTAGATGTCAAGAAGAGGATGTCCCCGTACTGCTCGTACTAAGGGTCGAGCACAGGAGAACGAAGAGCCCAGAATAGCTGAACCAAATCTCTCTGAAGTTGTTGCTCAACTCCAGAGACAAGTAGCAGAGCAGCAACAAGTGATCGTCAATCTGATGGCGAATCAGCAGCCAATCCCTCCCACTCCTCCAACTATCAATGTGGAGACTCCAGTGGTGACTGAGGTTCCACCAGCCGCCCTGGAAGTCGCCACAACACCTAGAAGACAAGAAGCATACCTGATACAGTGGCTGAAGTTGAAGCCAGAAAGTTTCTCAGGCACGACTGAGCCCTGGGATGCTCAGGCTTGGTTCAAGACACTGGAGAGCACCATGGAGCTTCTTGACTGGCCAGAAGTCGAGAAGGTCAAGTGTCCCTCTTTTTGCCTATCAGGAAATGCTCGTATGTGGTGAGAGAGAGAGAGTTAAGAGTAAGAGAGTAGTCAATCAGATGAGCTGGACTGACTCCGAGACAGAGTTTCATGAAGAATTCTTCCGCCAACGGATCACCAATAAACATTATGAACAGTTTATAGAATTCAGAAGGTGAACCATCCTTTGAGTTCACGGGAGTGCCGAAGAGGAAGACCCAGAAATTCCTCTCCTCCCTAACAGCTCACCAGATGTTTTCTAAAGGGTGTGCTGGTTTTCTTGCATTCATTGTGAGTACAGAAGAACAAGAAAGACCCAAGAAGGAAGATGTTCGGGTAGTCTATGAGTACCCAGAGGTATTCCCAGAAGAGCTACCTGGACTACCTCCCAACAGAGAAGTGGAGTTTGAAATTGAATTGGTTCCTAGTACCGGTCTAATTTCAAAAGCTCCATATCGCATGTCTCCATCAGAGCTGAAAGAGTTACAAGAACAACTTCAAGAGTTGCTTGACAAAGGCTTCATCCGCCCTAGTCATTCACTATGGGGAGCTACTGTGTTGTTTGTCAAGAAGAAGGTATGCGGATGTGCATAGATTATAGGGCTCTGAATCAAGTGACAATCAAGAACAAGTACCCACTGCCCAGAATCGACGACTTATTTGATCAATTGAAAGGGGCAACAGTGTTCTCCAAGATAGACCTGCGCTCTGGGTACCATCAGTTGAAAGTGAAGGAAAGTGATATACCCAGAACAGCTTTCAGGACCAGATATGGACACTACGAGTTTGTAGTCTTGCCTTTTGGTGTGACTAATGCACCTGTAGTCTTCATGGACTTGATGAACAGAGTGTTCAGAGAATACCTCGCAAATTTGTCATCGTGTTCATCGACGACATTCTAGTCTATTCCAGAACCCCAGAGGAGCATGACACGCACTTGAGAATAGTCTTGCAGACCCTACAGCAGAAGCAGCTTTATGCTAAATTCTCAAAGTGCGAGTTCTGGTTAAATCAGGTGGCGTTTCTAGGTCACATCATTTCTAAGGAAGGCATCCAAGTCGATCCAACCAAAATAGAAGCGGTCAATAATTTGAGTAGACCCAAGAACGCCAGGGAGATCAGAAGCTTCCTTGGTTTAGCTGGGTACTACAGGAAATTCGTGGAGGACTTTTCTAGGATAGTCTCTCCACTAACAGCCCTCATTAGGAAGAACAAGAAGTTTGAATGGTCAGAAAAATGTGAGCAGAGTTTCCAAGAGCTAAAGAAGAGACTGACCAGTGCTCCCATCCTGACAGTTCCAGAAAGTGACAGGAGTTTTAACATCTACAGTGATGCTTCCAAGATGGGATTAGGAGTTGTTCTCATGCAAGAAGGAAAAGTTATAGCTTATGCTTCCAGACAACTCAAAGACTATGAGAAGAACTACCCCACTCATGATCTTGAGCTGGCAGCTGTGGTCTTTGCACTGAAACTCTGGCGACACTATTTGTATGGAGTCTAGTGCAGAATCTTCACAGACCTTCAGAGTTTAAAGTATTTCTTCAGGCGGAGAAGTCTCTTACAGCGTTGAAGCACAAAAAGAAAGAAGCTAATCTAAACAGTGGAAAGCGCATAAGTGTTTTTACAATTTCTGAACTGATTCTAATCATCTGGACCAAGGCTATATTTATAGCATTGGTCGGGGTGCCTGGAAGGGGTTCCGGGCGCCCTGGGGGGATAAAACTTTATCCCCAACGTTCAGATCGCGTTTGACGCGATCTGGTCAACAAATCAAGTTCGGGCGCCCGGAAGGGTTCCGGGCGCCCCGGGCTGCTCTGGATGCCCCGGACTGCTCCGGGCGCCCCAGAGCCAAAAGTCAACAGTGGTTGACTTTTTCATCCAGGACCTCTGCTCCGGTTTGGTTCGGCTCAGTCTGGATCTTCTATTCAAGATCCGTTCGCTTGGGTGATCTCTGCCATCCGGAAAAGGGCTCACCCGAACCCAACTTCCAGTCTTCTCGAGCGGGCTTCCCTCCGGCTTCTCGTCCCTCGGAATTGCCACGTGTTTCCTTCTCGTCCGCCGGCGTAATAATCCACAGTCTTCGTCTCTCGGACGCACCGCGTGTCGTCCTTCTCGCTAGCTGCGTCTCTTGCTCCCCAAGCAATCTTTCGCCCTGGCTTTCGTCCCTTGGAATCACCGCACGCTTCCTTCTCGTCCACCGGTGTACTCTTCCACAGCACCTCATCCCTCGGACTGTCATCCTTCTCGCTAGCCACGTCTTCCGCTCGACTACATGTGCTCCTAAGCTCCTGCACACTTAGACACAAGGTTAGTAACAAATAGGACCTAACTTAACTTGTTGATCACACCAAAACAACCTTGGGGTTCCAACAAGATCATGTTATCAGTTCCTTATAAATTATAAATAGTAGCTCACAACCAAGAGGGAATGGGATAAACCATTGGAATTGTTGTAGTATAATTTGATATTAGTTTATCTTGACTATAAAATTACACTAGTACACTATAAGTGTATTGAGCAGGACAATTTGACTTAGTTTTTTTTATAATGACTACATAAAAGAATAAAACTTCTGTTATTATGGAAGTGTGTACTCTTAATCATGATATAATAACAAGCATGTATACTTAATATTTATTTCTTTAATTTATCAAAGGTGAGATTTAGTTCGTTAAATCAATAGGCCCGATAAGTTGGGAAATGATATTATTTATATGCTGTGTTGTTGATTATAGAATGAAACTATGTCCTAGTAATTTAGGTTGATGATGCCCCCTTGAGGAGCTCATAAGGATTGTCATGTAAATCCTGCAGGTGGACTTAGTCCGACATGACAATAAGGTTGAGTGGTACTACTCTTGGAGCTAGATATTAATTAAGTGAGTTTTCAGTAACTCATTTAATTAGTGGGCATTCGATATCTTAAACACAGGGAGACTAACGCACTTATGATAAAAAGGGGCCCATATTGTAATATGGGATTGGTGTGATAGTGCAATAATAACTCTTTAGTGGTATGAGTTATTATTGATGAACTTGAGTTGGGTGTTTGGGGCGAACACGGGAAGCTCAAGCTCATCGGGAGACCAAAACCAATTCCTCCTCTCTGTCCCTATTGTAGCCTCTTATTTATAAAGTCTTTTATCCACTTAAAGTCAAGCATCTTACCCATCTTTTTGAGGTCGGCCAAGGTAAGCTTGGAGCCCAAGCTAGGCTCGGCCAAGCCAAAGAGTGGAGCCAAGTTGTTGTCGTCCAAACTTGGAGCCCAAGCTAGGTGGCCGACCACATTAAAATAAAAGGGTATTTTAAATTTAAAAATCTTTCCTTTTGTGGAACCCATGGTTTTAAAAGAGAGTTTTTAAATTTTAAAATCTTTCCTTTTATAGATTTTTACAAAGGATTAAGAGAGAGGTTTGATATCTTTCCTTATTTGTAGTTAAATGGAAGATTTTAATTTTTGATAAAACTTTCCTTTTTTGTAGCCATCCACATGTTTTAAAAGAGAGATTTTTATTTATAAAATTATCCTTTTATAACCAACAAGGGATTTAAAAGAGAATTTTTTTATTAAAATTTCTTACCAGAAACAAATAAGGAAGTTTTAATTTTGTGTTTAAAACTTTCCTTTTTTGAAGCACAAGTATAGGGTCGACCATGACAAGCATTAAAGGAAGTTTTAATTTTTTGTTTTAAAACTTTACTTTTTAGTCATTGGAAAGGAATATGTAACAACCACCCTTCTTACTACTACTCTCTAAGGGCGACCGTTACCTAACTATTACTCTACTCACTAGTATTACTTGTGCTATTATAGCAACACTTAGATTTATCACGGCCCCAGAGGTAGTCCTACCGAAAAATTTCGGCAGAGTCTCCCCTGTACCTGTAACGACCACCCTTCTTACTACTACTACTCTCTAAGGATGACCATTACTTAACTACTAACTCTACTTAACCGGTATGATTAAAATCCTTGAAGAAACCCTACCAAAAAATTTCGGCAGAGTCTCCCCTGTACCGGTGACCAAATCAACAATACAAACAAACTATACTCAGCCACAGGCGGCTGGAACATATATTTTCACAACCAAAAGGAATAACATCACCACGCAGTTTAATGAAATCAAAGCATGCAAGTAATAAATAGCGGAAACAAAATAAAAACATACAGTTAACTAACAGCGGAAGACTAAATGACTCATCTAATACATTCTTAATAAATTCTTAAACTAAGTCCCAAGGCTTCCATAGTCCTGGCATCACACATCCCTCGAACACCTCCTTGTCGCCTTCCTTTCTATATCTTTTCCTTTCCTGTATCTGCAGTAAGAGGAAGTGTAGTCTATAAGCAAAATTTGCTTAGTAAGCGCTATCTAACTCACAAAAACTCGATATGCATGTATATAAATAGAAACATGCTAAAACTGAATGCTAACATGCAAAGCTACTCATGCTCATAAATAGCAAATAACAGTAAGCTAACTCATGCTCTCCTAATAGTAAAGAAACATACTGAAAGGCTAAACATGTAAGACAAGTCTATACTATCATGCTAGCATAAAGAATTTAACTTACTGAATTCTAAACACTTTCTGATTCTTATTAAACTTACTTAATAACTTATTCTTTTATTTTACTTATTTAAAACTTATTCTTTAATACTTGTAAACTTTTGTAAACACATTGTTTTATTAGTTCAAAAGCTTATACTTATAATACTTCAAAATAGTAATCAACTTCTTCTTGGGCCCAGGCATAGTACCATCTTATGCGCGTTCCCTAATAGGTTGGGGTAGCGAGCCACCAATCCTAAAAGAGCAGACCTCGGTCTACCAGGGCCAAGACCTCGGAATTGAACACCTGAATTTGTTTAACGACAACCTCGGAAGTCGGGTACTAGCCTCTTCTTAAAAGTAAAATACTTATAATCTTAATTACTTCTTCTTTAAATGCCTCGGCATTTTAATAGGCACCTTGTGTGCCAAAAATCCCTCAAGTCTCGACTTTGGGATCTACTTAAGGCCTCGGCCTTTTCTTTCTTTTCTTTATCTTTCTTATACTTTTCTTTATCTTTCTTATGCATCTATGAATGAAACTAACTATGTAACACATAATCATGCATAGAATACAAAAAGAAATCTGCACATACAATCTGTATTTTAATAAAATCAGCACTTAATGAAAGGAATTTGCACCTAAAATTCTGCACGCTAAGCTAATAAAATTCTGCTCTACAAGCTCTAAGATTGCCTCGGCAATTAAACAGTGAGTTAAAGTGTATAGTAGCTCCAAAGGACTGTTCACACTTAGTAATTCATCACAAAAACAAAAGCTAGTCAAGGTCACAAGCAACCTAAAAACTAAAACTGTTTCATACTTTAAGAACCTAAAGACTGAGACTAATTGTTCATAACACATGGTACACTAAAGCATGCATAACTAGACCTACTCCTCCAAGGAAATAATGAAAACATCTACTACCACATAACTAAATAACACCAATTCGATAATCCCGAACATAACAATTACAAAATTGATTTGAACAGCCACTAAGGCATCATAATCAACTCTAGCTCAGTTCATAGCATTTAGCATATTTTTTTTTCCACAGGTAATACATACTATCCTCCATGTTTACTCTAGTTATGTTCCTAGCATTGAGCACACAATATATATCTGCTGTCGAAGATAATCAGTTCATAACACCTATAGTCCATACTTGCCTATTCTTCTAGCAACAAAGCAACCTGCATGAATTCGTATCAATACCTTTAAAGAACTCAAAAGCACACAATGATCCGGAAAATCACCATGTAACACATCAAAATCCTTTAAATAAACCTTGGAACAGAGATACTAAAGAAACCTAGCAAATTTCATTCTAGAAAATTCTAAATTTCGGAAGCAAAAGAGCAATCAAATCTTGGAATCCACTCTAGGGTTTTCAATAAGCCCCGGAAAAACAAGAACCCGAAACATCAATTCACGGCAGCATATTTTAAAGCCACAACTTCTATTGAAATCAAAGAATGAATTTGAGAATGCAAAAATCCCTCTTACCACAGGTGAGTACGCAACTTACCTTCGTTTCCTTGATTCACAGCCGAAGGAGGAACCTTCTAGTGCTTCTAGGGTTCGGGTGAACTTGAAATCGGGGCCTCTTCCTCGCTCACGGCTTCCTTCTTGACGAGCGACCTCGGATCGACGAAGAACCCCCGGAGTTCGCCCCTCGCCGGCCACCGGAGGGATGCCCTAGCTGCGGCTTGTTTCCGCCCGGCTGCCTTTGTCGCGCGAGAGAGGGAAGGTCGAAGGAATTAGGTCACGGGAGAGAAAAGAGTATAACTTAACCCTCTCTTTAACTTGTCCTTTTATAACTACAACTTAAGACCAATTCGTTATGAATCTGTTTACGAAATACCCGCTGGCGCGCTTGGTCCGCTGGAAAGAGGATTCCCGAAGGTCTCGGGTTCGAGCCGCCCTCGACTCTTTCCTTTGTTTTTGAAACGGAATTTTAATTTCATTTCTTACAACTACTTAACTACATTTAATTCCCTTATATTATAACAAAACTTGCTTAGCTCAGTTGGTTGGCTGACCTTGGTTAAGGTCTAGTTCGGTCTAGGGTTTAGGGTTCAAAACCCAACCTTAACACTTTACTTTTTTTTTTTTTTAAAACTTCTTTTGTTTGGTAAAAATACCAAACGAACTCCAAAAATTACATAAAAATACTCTAAAAATTTCTAAAAATCTCTAGAATATTTTAAAGGTATTTCTAAATATTTTTGAATTATTTTTGAGACTCAAAATGAGGAAATTTGGGTCGTTACAGTACCGGTGACCAAATCAACCATACAGGCACTATATACATAGCCACAAGCGGCTGGAACATATTTTTTTCACAACCACGCAGTATAATAACACAATAAGAAGAAGGAAACTACTCTAGCAATAGCAAACAACTATATCACTCCAACAATAGGACCCAACTACAAGTGCGGAATAAACTTAATTACAATCTCAACGCATAATAATATTTAAAGAAACTAAAAGAACTCTAAACAGAAGAGTCTTGACAATTTGCTAGCAAACTCTGGATCTCTCCATAGTCCAGTCATCACACACCTTCATCACCACCACCTTGTCGCCTTCCTTTCATATTTTAGCTTTTCCTTTATCTGCAGTAGGAGGAAAAATAGATCTATAAGCGAAACGCTTAGTAAGTACTAATCTATCTCACAAAAACTCGAAATGCATAGAAATAATGCAACAATACTAAAACTGAAATGCTAAAAGAAAGCTACTCATGCTCATCTAATAGCAAAGTACTCAAATAAACTGCATACTCATGATATACGAGAATAAAGCTGAATATTGGAAATAATACTAAACATGCTCACTAAACTGATAAGAAAGTAATGAAACTCATGCTGTATGCTTAGAATTAAAGGAACTAAACTTTTGCAAATTCTAAACATAGGTGATACTTGTTTCATTTACTTATAGCTTTATACGTGAAATTAATCTTATAATTTCTTTTACTTTTACTTTTCTTTCTTCTTCTTTTTCTTTGGGCCCAGGCTTAGTACCATCTTATGTGCGCTCCCTAATAGAGACTGCTGTAGTCCCCCAGGGTAAAGACCTCGGTCTTACCAGGGCCGAGACCTCAGAAACGGTCACTTGGATTTGTTTAACGACAACCTCGGAAGTCGGGTACTAGCCTCTTACTTTAATTTACTTGTTATCTCTTTTTAACTAGACCTTGGTCTTTTTCTTACTTATAGCTGCTCATTATAGCAAGAAAAGTCCAAACTAAATGCTATGTGCATACATGTATATGCTAAAATCTGTTCATGTATATCTTAAAGCAAAGGGAAACAAAATCAGCATACTACTATATGTTATAATATGTTCATGCACATCTTAAAGCAAAGGAAACAAAAATCAGCATGCTACTATATGCTAAAATCTGCTCATATGAATATTAAAAATCTGCACATGTGAATAACAAAAATCTGCACACGTGAATCATTAAAAATTTGCGAATGAACCAGAATTAAAAACTAATATGGCTCATGCTATTCTAATACTGCATACTTTAAATAAAGGCTGCCTTCTAACTAAATAAGAGTTGTTCTTGCCCTTTGAGTTGCAAGGAAAATGCTAAACCATTCTAACTAATTAAAGGTTGTTCTTGGCTTTTTAAGTAGCAAGGAAAATACTAACTGCATGCTTAAATAACAAAGGTTATTCATGTTTAGAAACATGGAAATCCAAGGCTAAGATACTAAACTTAAAACTAATCCCACTTGATCTCCTGAATAAACTAGTATAACATAATGTTATATCTTACAGACATCTGATTATATGTAGTGAAACCCCATTGAAATAAATCATATAATCTTCTACCCAGCAGCTCTAATGCATGGACTCTTAATCTAGAAAACATAGCTTCAAGTTGTCCATCTGCTTCAAACCTTTTCAAAGCATAATCGATATCCTGAAAAAAAAAAAAAGGATTAGGTTCTCTTCACTCTTCTTAATCCGCTGATTTAGTTCTAAAATCTCCATCAAAATACCAATCATCAAGCTAAATCCACTGACAGAATCTGTCCAAGATTTTGGAAGCTCTCAAAAGAACAAAACCTCCAACCATTGAATCTTAACCTACCAATAATCTATACAAAAATTCTAGAAGCCATAAAGAGGAACTAACGCATCATCAATCAAGCTTAATCTATCAAAATTTGTACAACAGTTGCAAATTCGACAGGGAGAAGCAATAACATCCTAATTAAGACTTAATTCCCAACAACCAATCCAAAAACTATAAGGGCGATAAGTCTGAAATAAAATCGAAATCCAGCAGAAGCCTTCACGTTCTTAATCTGGAATCCCAAACTACCAAGAAGAAGTAGTAGGAAACTCAAAACTCATGTAGAAATCCAAATCCTCAATTCACGGCAGCAAGGAAAGAAAATCTCGAAGCTATCCTACTGCAGGTGAGTAGCAACTTACCCCTTGTTTGCTTGGACTTACAACCGAGAGGAGGAAGGAGGTCTAGGGTTTGGGTGAAGCTTCAAACCTCGAGATTTCAACCCTTCTTCGTGCCCACGAGCTCTCTTCGACGAGGGGACCTCGAATCTGTGAAGACCGGCCGGAAAAAGGCCTTCGCCGGCGCCATAGAACAAAGCCCTAGCTTTGCTGCGGTTCCGCCCGAGCCCAGAAGCGCCGACGCACGCGTGAGGAGAAGGAGAGGTTTTGGGATTTCGGTTCGGGAAAAACTTAAGCCTTCTTTTAAATCTAGGGTTTTCCATTATAACTATACCTTAAATCTATTTCTCCTCATACTTGGTTAACAAAACGAGCGTAGCTCAGCTGGTTGGCTGCGCCCGGTTAGGTCGAGTTCGACTCGAGGTCATGGGTTCGAGTCTCACCTTCAACAGTTATTTGTCAAAACCTCTTTCTTTTTGTAAACATACTAAACGACCTCCAAAAATCACGTAAAAATACTCTAAAAATTCCTAAAAACCTCTAGAATATTTTAAAAGTATTTCCAAATATTTTTATGGACTTTTAGAACTTGAAATAGGGAAAATTGGGTCATTACAGAATATAAGGAAGTTTTAATTATGTTTAAAACTTTTCTTTATTGCCAAGACCAAGAATTATAAAAGAGATGGAAGGGTGCCTCATGAGATAACACATCTTCTATTCCTCTCTTCCAATCCTTTGGTGGTCGGCCCTCTTCCTTTTCTCTTCTCCTTTTGTTTTCTTCCTTGGAGGTCGGCGGCATCTAGTGTGGTGATCTCTTGGTGGCCGGTTGCTTGAAGGAGAATAAGAAGAGAAGGAAGCTCTCTTGTCTAGCATCCCTTGGAGGTTAGTTGGTGGCCGGATCTTGGAAGCAAAGGAAGAAGCTTGGCTGGATTTCATCTTGGAAGATCATCACCCACATGATGTCTAAGAGAATGAGAGGAATACAACAGAAGATCAAGAGGTCTATAAGCTACAAAAGGTATAACTAGTTATTAGTTTCCGTATCATAACTAGTTCATCTTTTGTATAGATCTTGAAAAACCAAACACAAGAGGTTATCGATTTTAAGTTATCATTTTTGTTATCGATTTTATTTTTCAATTTCATGTTTCGATAATGTGTTTCTATTGAGGTCTCTGTAGTTAAACCTAGTTTACTGTAAGAAGTTAAATATCTAATTTCTTTGAGAGGTTTTGTCTAGTAAGTGGTGGATGATCCCATACCCAAGAAGGCCTAGTGCCTCGCCATGTTTAACCTGGAAGTCGATCTTTGAAATAGATATTTGATTAACTTCTGTAATATGGTTTAACTTAGGACGATCACATCGGTTAAACTTGGAGTAAAAATGTTAAGTATCGTTTCCAATCCAAGTTTAACTTCTCAGGGATAATTTAGATTAATAATGTTAAGCATTGTTTGTAATCCAAATTTAACTTCAGTAGAGCACATGGATAGCTAGGATAGTTTTATGCTTGTATAATTTTTTGTACAGGGGAACTAGAACAGTATTCCGAGTAGCAACCAACATAAATTTCTCATTCGCTTCAGATTGGACTACTATAAATTTCTCTATCTTCTTTTCCAAATTAGACTTTTATGGTTGTTGTTGAGGGGGTGAATACTGGGGTTCCATAGGCATAATATTAACTTGTTGAAAGATGTGGTGTAAACTGTTGGGTGCTACTCGGAATTTCGTTCTATTTCCCCTATATAAAAATTTGTACAAGCACATAACTTTTTCTAGCAACCCATGTGTTCTTAAACTTGGATTGGAAATAAAATTTAACATTTTTACTCCAAGTTCAAACCATGTGTTCTTCATAAGTTAAACTTGGATTGCAAACGAAACTTAACAATATTAATCCAAGTTCAACCCATGTGTTCTTCAAAAGTTAAACCATATTACAGAAGTTGATTAAATATCTATTTCAAGGATTGGCTTTCAGGTCGTTGGCGAGGCACTCAGCCTTTTTGGTTATGGGATCATCCACCACAATTCAAAACACAAAATTGAAGCACAAAACCGAAACACAAAATCGCTAGCCTCTTGTGTTGGTATTTCAAGATCCATACAAAGAAAAACTAAACTAGTTCGCAGCGGAATAAAGAACTAGTTGTAGCTTTCCTTGTAGCTAAAGACCTCTTGATCTTCTGTTGTATTCCTCTCCTCCTCTTGAACGTCGTGTGGGCAATGATCTATCAAGAAGAAATCCAACCGAACCTTCTTCTTTGCTTACAAGTTTCGCCCACCCAAGGAATGCCAAAATAGGAAACTTCCTTCTCTTCTTCTTCCCCTCCAAGCAAACCGGCCACAAGAAGATGGAGCTTGATGTGCCATCGGCCTTAAGAGAAGAAAACAAAGGGAGAAGAGAAAGAGAGAAGGGCCAACCACCAAGGAAAAGAGAAGAGGGAAATCTTAGGTTTTGGCCCTAAGGGAACAAGGGAAATATGGAGATGTGTTATGTGTTATTTGTTATTCCCATAAGGCACCCTCTACCTCTCTTTTATAATCCTTGGTCATGGTAAAAAAGAAAATTTTAATAATAATTAAAATCTCTCTCTTTTAAATTTCCTATTGTGATGGCTACAAAAGGAAAGTTCAAAATTAAACTTCTCTTCTAAATCATGGTTACAAAAAAGGGAAGTTTTATCAAAATTAAAATCTCTCTTTTTAAACCAATATAGATGGCAACAAAAAAGGAAAGATTTTAAAATTTAAAACTCACTTTTAAAACCATGTGGATGGCTTCAAAAAAAAGAAAGATTTTAAAATTAAAATCTCTCTTTTAATCCTTTGTAGATTGCTATAAAAGGAAATATTTTAACAAAAATTAAAATCTCTCTTTTCATTTCTTTAGTGGTCGGCCCCTTGCTTGGTCACCAATCAAGGCTTCGCTGGCCACATCTTGGACACCAAGATGGGCTTGGTCGGCCCCTTGCTTGGTCACCAAGCAAGGATGTGGTCGGCCCCTAGCTTGGGTAAGATGCTGGGCTTTGGGTGGATAAAAAGGCTTTTAATAAGAGGCTACAATAGGGACCTAGAGGAGAAATTGGTTTTGGCCACCTAATGGACTTGAGCTTCTTGTGTTCGACCTGAACACCCAACTCAAGTTCATCAATAATAACTAATACAACTAAAGAGTCATTATTGAACTACCACACCAATCCCATATTATATTATGGGCTCCTTCTTATCATGAGTGCATTAGTCTCCATGTGTTTAAGATATCGAATGTCCATTAATTAAATGAGTTACTGACAACTCACTTAATTAATATCTAGCTCTAAGAGTAGTACCACTTAACTTCATTATCATATCGGACTAAGTCCACCTGCAGGGTTTACATGATAATCCTTATGGGCTCCTCAAGGGGACACCATCAACCTAGATAACTAGGACACAGTTTCCTTCTATAATCAACAACACACCATATAAATAATATTATTTCTCAACTTATCGGGCCTATTGATTTAACGAATAAATCTCACCCATTGATAAATTAAAGAAATAAATACTAAGTATATGTGCTTATTATTATATCGAGATTAAGAGTACGCATATCCATAATAACAGAGGTTATGTTCTTTTATGCAGTCAGTATAAAAAGAAACAACTTCAAATGGTCCTGCTCAATACACACATAGTGTACTAGTGTAATTTTATAGTCAAGACCAACTAATACCAAATTACACTACAACCATTCCAATGGTTTGTCCCAATCAATCTTGGTTGTGAGCTACTATTTATAATTTATAAGGAACTGATAACATGATCTTCTATGTGACACCACATACCATGTTATCTATAATATAAATTAAATGAACAACTGCATTTAACTAAATGCAGACATTTGACCAATATGATGCTTATTACAAAATAAATGTTCATACAAAAATCTAAGCTTTTAGTATACATCCTAACACAAACAAGACAGATGAGATGAGCTGCCACAAACTCTGCACGCATACTCCACTTAATCAATACCAAAATTATAAGTTTCATTAAAACCTCCAAATTATCAAAAATACGAATTTATGGTTGAACAGAAATAAATTTCTTGGTCTCACCTGAAGCAATAATAACAAAATAACAAGACACGGGGAGTAATCATGATATAACACACATATATAGAAGATATAAATCAATCAAGACACCCAACAAATTTTGGATTAAATTTTCTCCTAAAAAAGAAATGAGTGATATAAAAAGAAAAATAATGCAAAAACTAAAAAAGAAAGAATTCTAGAGTAACTAAATTATGAGACACCTAATGTTAATCAAAAATAATCCTTAGCAACAGTGTCAAAAACTTGATGTGGTAAATCACAAGTGCACGATTTCATCATCAAGTAAAAAAATATCAATCCACAGGGACTATTGATTAAACACTAGTTGAGTTCGCAAAGTAAGTTATCTAGATAATCAGGATTGTGTATGGTCAAGAGAACAAGAGAGAAAGAGAGTGAGAAAGAGAGAGAGAGAGAGAGAGATCACTAAGAGAGTAAGATGGAAAGATTTGAGAGAAGCCTAAAGCAGAAGTGGTAAAGGGAAGGCAAGTAGTCGAAGGTAGATGTCATAATTGGGGAGAATGATTCTAGGATTTATGTTTCATCATAAGGATTGTAAATACCTAATCTCTGTCTAGTTTCCTATCATCAATGGTTATTTATATAGGTAGATTATCCTATGTATGTGATGTGAACTTATGGGACTACATCAGCATATCAATCCTAATTTGTCATCTACTTTCAAAGCAATAGAGTTGAGAGATTGCTTTTTTAAGGAGATCCCTATCACATTATCCCACTGTTAGTCCCGTGCAGGCTAGATAAAGAGGGTAAATAGCCTAAAAGTTAGAATTAAAACTTCTCTTACTATTGTCTTAGCAAGGACGCACACTAATTAAACAATAAAAATAATTATCATAAAGAAAAGTAAGAGGCGAATGTTTTACTTGGTTTGCAACCTTAGTGCTTGTTAATTCAAGGTGGAATTAAGCTCACTAAAAATCTCGTTTCTTGGAGATGGAGAAGGACCTTACAACGTTGAAAGCACAAGCAACTAAACAAAAGATTACAGACATTAAAATGAGTATGTTGTATTAACTTTAAAGACCAGGGATCTATTTATAACCCATTGGTCAAAGTTAGTCGTTGGCTGACATGGAAGCTCCCAGGCACCTAGAATAGGTTCGGGTGCCTAGATGTGGTCACCTCAATCCATTCTACAATGGCTCTTCATCAATAGATTATTGGGTCCATGGTGCCTAGAGTCTGGCAGACGTGGACTCCAACTTGATCCTCGCTGCAATGATTCGCTGACGTGGTCGAGACATCCCCGGCGCCTGGACTAGGTTCGAGCACCCAGATTTGGGTGACTGGACACAGTCAACTCAGGTTGACTTGTCCGATCACTTGGGTGATCTTTCGACCATTCAAAGTTAAGCTCATCTGAACCCAACTCTAGCCTTTTCCTTGAGCAGTCTACCTCCCCAGCTTCTCACCCCACGAAAGCACCATGCGTGTCCTTCTTGTTCATCAGTGTACTCATCCACAGCTCCTTATCACTCCGATACACCGAGCCCATCGACTCACTTCCTGTGTCATTCTTATCGCTTGTTGGATCTTCCACTCAACTTATTGTGTTACTAAATTTCTGCATATTTAGATACAAGGAATAAAAAATGAAGAGCCTAACTTAACTCGATTGATCACATTAAAACTAACCCAAGGTACTTATAATATCCCACTTTTTGATATGAATTAACTCAAGTTAGGGTTACACCAAAATAATAAAAAAATTTAACTGAGTTAATTTGCAATAAAAATTACTATCAATTCAATTCATGAAAAGGTATTTCAAGATTAAAATATTATATACCCCTGACTTAATCCCTAATTTTCTTCCATTTTGATCATATAAAAAAACAAGTTAGGAAAAATTTAAAAAATAGTTATAAAAATAATGAATCTTTTTCTAGGGTTTAAGATAGAATTTTTAGTTATTTTTATTTTTACTGAAATTAATTTTCTAAAGAAATAATTTTTAATCAATTAATCAAAAGTTTGGTAAAGATAATTTAAAAATTATTTTAATGTGTCAAAAAATCTTGAAAATTTTAATCAATAATAAACATATTTATTTGAAAGCATGATAAAAATATCAAACATAGAACATTTTTTGTTTCATTGTAATAAATATTTTTGAACAAATAGAGTTATTTTCAAAACTAAAATTTTAAAAATAGTTTTTGAGTCCTAAAATTTTGGATGAATTTAATAATTTTTCAAAATATAAAGGTCTTTAGTCAAAAATTTGATTTTTTCAAAAATAATCTTCAAAAGAAATTTAAATTTTAAACTTTAATTTTTGATCAAAAATTCATTAAAAAAAATTACTGGTTTAAAATTTTCAAAAAATTTAAACTTATAGTAAATCCATTTGTGTATCATAGAAAAAATTTCAAGAAAAAAAATGAACAACAAAAGTTATGAAATAATTAATTTTACTAAACATGTTAATAATTAAAGCAAATTCAATTTAAGCATGCATATAAAAATAATTTAATTAGATTAAGCATGATTTGGAAATCCAAAATAAGTTTCTAATTATTGAATTTATCAAAAATTTTCATGGAATATAACTTCATATCACTTTTCTAATTTGACCCTTGTAAAATCTAAATACCAATTAAGCCCTTAAAAATTTCTAAAGTTTTGAACATTTAAACATGCATAAATTTTTTTCTAATATTTTTATTTGATATTTTAATTTGTCATATTTAATTTTCAATTTATCATAATATTCCAATAAATATGATTTTGCTAAAATAACCTTTAATTTATTTTTTTCTTTTTAATAGTGCATGCTTTGTTTTCAATTTGAATGAACTTCTAGAAAATATTTTTATGAACTCGTACAATTTTTCAAGAGATAAGGAATGTACCCCACTTACCATGTTGTTCTCATAGTCTGGTGCTTCCCCTTCATTACTGTTTTCTTCTAACATATCTCCTCCTTCATCGATGCTCTTTTCGGATGAGCTTTTGTTGTCTTCTTGGTGATCCATCATCAGTACTAGCCCAGCGTATTCTTCTAGCTCGGACTTGGATGAGGACTCATCCCACGTTGCTTTTAGGTCCTTGTGATTGCATTTATTTGACCCTTTGCCCTTTCCTTTTCTTTTCAGCTTCGGACAATTATCTTTGATATACCCTTCTTCTTGGAAGTTGTAGTATTGAGCCTTCCTTTTACTCTGAATAGGTTTTGTTGCCTGTCTCTAGTCAAAATTATTAGATTTTAAAATTTTTGAAAACTTGCTTACGAGAGAAGCTTCTTCGTCTTCGTTGAGAGAAGCTTCGGAGTCTGGTTCGCCCCTTTTTTACTTTTAATGCAATGTTCTGACTTGGCTCATTTCTCAGTCCTGCACATCTAGATTAGTGAAGTTATGACTTGGCTCCTTTCTCACAGAGATCTTTGGCAGAGTCATAGGCATCGATTTGATTAACTTCTTGGGGTGGAAGAACACTCAACATATAGAACTCTATTTTGTCGTTTGCCACGAAATTGACTTTTTCCTTCTTACTCCACAAGTGTTCTTCTTTTTCAGCTCTATGTTGATTTATGGGTGTTAAAAAATCATATTTAATAGTAAGCAATATATTAAAATTTATTTTAAAGAATATCTCTATTTTCTTTTTCCAGATTGTGAAATCCCTGTAACGACCCACCTTCTACACTACTACTACTACTCTCTAAAGGTGGACGCTACTTAACTACTAACTCTACTTAACTGCCCCGTGAGGAGTCTCTACCGAAAAATTTCGGCAGAGTCTCCCCTGTACCGGTGACAATAATCTAAGATACATAGATATATACTTCAGCCACAGGCGATTGGAACATGTATCAAACACTCATGCAGTTTAATAAGTGTCAAACACTAAAATAACTACTATTGTCACAGAGACTCTTCACAGCATGCAACCTAAGACACGAATAAACTCAATAAAACAAGGAATAAAAATACAATCTCAAATAACATAAACCATAAAGTACAACTCAACTATTTATTATCCACTAAACATGAAAACTCAAAGCTTCCCAGATCTCTCCATAGTCCTGGCATCACACACCTCCATCAGACATCCTCCTTGTCGCCATCCTCTTTACACTTTAACTTTTCCTTTATCAGCAGTAGGAGGAAAATAAATCTATAAGCGAAACGCTTAGTAAGTACTAAACTATCTCACAAAAACTCGAAGTGCATAAGATGCAAAGGATGCTAAAACTGAAATGCTAAAAAGAAAAGCTACACATGCTCATCTATAGCAAAGCACTAAAATAATCTGCATACTCATGATATAAGAATAAATCTGCATGCTAGAAATAAAACTAATCATGCTCAATAAACTCATAAGGAAAGCAAATGAAAACTAATATGGTATGCTTAGAATTAAAAGAGCTAATCTTGGCTAGTTCTAAACATAGGTGATACTTGTTTCATTTACTTATAGCTTTATACTTGAAATTAATTCTTAACTTTCTTCTTCTCTTTCTTGGGCCCAGGTGTTAGAGTGTATACTAAAAGCCTAAGCTTTTGTAAACATTTATTTTGAATAAAGAATCACATTTGGTCAAATTATCTACATTTGTTTGTAGTTGATCAATTAATTTATATTGTAGATAACATAGTATGTGGTGTCACATACAGAAGATGATGTTATCAGTACCTTATAAATTATAAACAATAGCTCACGACCAAAATGGAAAGGAACAAACCATTGGAAGGTCGTAGTGTAATTAGGAATTAGTTTATCTTAACTATATAATTACACTAGTACACTTAGAGTGTATTCAGTAGGACCATTAGAGGTCGTTTCTTTTATACTGACTTTATAAAGGAACAAAGACCTCAGTTATTATGGAAGTGTGTGCTCTTAATCCTAATATAATAACAAGCACATATATTTGATATTTATTTCTTTAATTTATCAATGGGTGAGATTTAGTTCGATAAATCAATAAGCCCGATAAGTTGGGAAATGATATCACTTATAGTGTGTGTTGTTGATTATAGAAGGAAACTGTGTCCTAGTGATCTAGGTTGATAATGTCCCCAAGAAGAGCTCATAAGGATTTTCATGTTAAACCCTGCAGGTGGACTTAGTCCGACATGATGATAAGGTTGAGTGGTACTATTCTTGGACTAAGATATTAACTAAATGAGTTGTCAGTAACTCACTTAATTAGTGGACATTCGACATCTTAAACATAGGGAGACTAACTCACTCATAATAAGAAGGAGCCCAAAAATGTAATTTGGGATTGGTGCGGTAGTTAAATAATAGTTCTCTAGTGGAATGAATTATTATTGATAAAATTAAGTTGTGTGTTCGGGGCGAACACGGGATGCTTAATTTTATCGGGAGACCAAAACCAATTCCTCTGCTCAGTCCCTATCACAGCCTCTTATTTATAGAGTACTATACCCACCTATACCCACCTTCATACCCATGTTGTAGGGGCCGGCCAAGCTAGCTTGAGGATCAAGCTAAGGCCAGCCAAGCCTTGGTTCATGGGTGGTCGGCCCTAGCTTGAACTCAAGCTTAGGTGGCGGCCCTATTAAATTAAAAAAGAATTTTAGTTTTAAATTTTTCTTATGTGAAAGATATAATTTATTGGAGAGATTAAAAATTAAAATATCTCTTATAAGGTTCTACAAAAGATTAAAGAAAGAGATTAAATCTCTTTCCTTATTTATAGATTGGAAAGATATTTTTTTTCCTTCTTTGTAAATTATTCACATGTTGAAAAATTAAAATTATAGAGATTTCTTTTTATCAACCATGAAAGGATTTTAAAGGGAAATTTTATTTTTTTAAATTTCCGAAGACAAATAAGGAATTTTAATTGTTGATTGAAAATTACCTTATTTGCTCTCCATGAGGTGGCCGACCATGATATGATCAATTAGGAAATTTTATTTAATTTTTCTTAATTAATTCATGTCAAGGAAAGTTAAGGAAATTTTATTGTAATTAAATTTCCTTATTTTCCAAAGCTAAGGATTATAAAAGAGGGGGTTATAGGAGCCTTCAAGGTGAACAACCTCTATTATTTTCTCCCTCTTTTCTTCCTTGGTGTGGACGGCTCATCCTTTTCTCTTCTCTCCATCCTTGTGGACAAAACTTCCTTTCCTCTTGGAGATCAAGTGGTGGTCGGATTCTAGCTTGGAGAAGAAAGAGAGAAAGCTTGCATCCCTTGGAGCATTGGTGGTGTTTTCTCTTCATCCTTGGAGGTGCTCTTGTTGTGGCCGAACCTTGCAAGGAGGAGAAGAAGGTGCTTTGGTGGTTTCTCATCTCGGAAGATCGTTGCCCACACAACGTCCGAGGTTAGAAGAAGAATACGGTAGAAGACCTAGAGGTTTTTGTTTGCAAAAGAAAAGGTATACTAGTATTTAATTTCCGCATCATACTAGTTTTATTCCTTTGTAAAAGTACCAAATACAAGAGGCATGCGATTCTAGTATTTCAAATTTGTTTTCGATATTGTGTTTATTTGTTTTTCTTTTCCTTGTGATTTGATTGTTCTTTTTGTTTGACCTAAAATTATTTAAGGAAATTAAATATTAGCTTTCCTTAAAAGGCTTTGTCTAGGCGGTGGTGGTTGTTCCCATATCCAAGAAGGTCATGTGCCTCGCCATGCTGTCCTGGAAGCCAATTTTGGAAATTAATATTTAATGGAATTAATAACATAGGTGATTTGGATCGAACGTGTTAAGTTCCGCAGGAGATCCAAGTCTAAACCTAAAAGAACAAATAAATTAAACTTTGGATCAAACGTGTTAAGTTCCGCAGGCGATCCAAGTTTAATTTAAAAGAACACATGGTAGCTAGGAAAAGGTTCAGACCTTTGTACAAAATTTTTATACAGTGGAACCATTAGGTTTTTCGAGTAGCAACCAACAATTGGTATCAGAGCTAGGGTTTTGTCTCTGTGTATTTGGTATTAGTTTAATTATGCACATGTCATACATAATTTAGGCAGGTTAATAGTAGGATGTGCTAACTTTGTAGATGTAGGATCCAACTATTATGGCTTATAGTTATTATGTGTGTGATAGGACCCTTGGACATGTCAAGGTCATTTTATTGTATGTGCATGATTGTATTATAAAATACAGCAGGAGCTGTTTTTAGTTTTATTAGGATTTTATTTTTTGATCTAGTTACATGTACATTCCTTCGAGGAATATAGGATTGAAAAATGTAAAATTCTATTTATGTCGCGGATCGAATCTTGCAAGGCGTGGAACTTTTTGAGGACCAGAGGCGCAGCGGAACAAGGAGCATGATGGATGCAACAACTAGACCCGGTGGCAGTGGCCAAAGATAGCAGCAGCTAGGGTTGGTGACACACGGAGGACAGCAATAGATAAAAATCATAATAGTTGAAAATTAGTTTTTCTATTTATTGCTTTTTATGTTGTGACTGTGTGTGCTTGTTAGTATGCATGTTAAGTAGGCTAGCATAGTCAAAATTCCTCACTTTAAATAACTAAGTGGGAGAGGGATTTATTTTTAAATAAATTCCACGGTCTCCATTACTGGTTTATAAGTGATGCAACAAGCTTGCGCGTTGACTCTGAGTGCCTTCCTCCATATCGGATGAGCTTGTTTACGGATCACTAGATTAAACTTCCATTTTTGGATGACTATAGGAAGTTAATTAAGAGCATGTGATCTTCCCCATCGGAAGGGGCACAATCTTATTAATGGACTTAGTGTCAAGTAATGGTATACACTTAGGCACGTTAATAGTATCCTCCCCATCAGAGTCACTGTTATTATTCGTGTGACCAAAGGAAACCAACTATTAATTTTATTTGTCAAAAAGTTAGGTTGACAAGATAATAAAATTAATGGGTTAAACCCTCCTTTTACAAATGTTGAATTTGTATACGTCCACACTATCGTGGCATACAAAATTCACGGTGTTTTGAGGTGTTGGTTAATTTAAAATAATATTGTTTGAGGAATCAATATTATTCTAAATTTAGAGTTCTGACCAAAAGTTATTTGTGATTCTTAGGATGACTTTCAACCCACTGGCCATCATACTAAAAGAGAATAGACTTACTGGTCCTAACTACATAGATTGGAAAAGTAATCTGGACATTGTTCTTACTGCTGAAAGCTACAAGTTTGTACTGACTGAGCCTTGCCCTGATACACCCAATGGTGAATCTACCTAAGAGGAGATTGAGTATCATAGGAAATTGGTAAAAGCAGATGAGATGGCGCGGTGTTACATTTTGGCTTCAATGTCAAATGTATTGCAACATCAGCATCAAGATTTACCAACAGCCTATGATATTATGAACAATCTCAAGGAACTCTTTGGTCACTAGGATCGGGCCTCTAGGCAAGAAGCCATGAGAAAGATAATGATGGCCACCATGCAAGAGGGTACTCCCGTAAGGGATCATATCCTAAAGATGATGGCTTATCTGAATGAAATACAAATCCTTGGAGGAGAAATTGATGGGGAAACCCAGATCGATATGATCCTCCAAACACTACCTAGAAGTTTTGAGCAATTTGGCCTGAATTACAATATGAATAAAAGGGTATATTCATTGGCCGAACTACTGACAGAACTTTAGGCAGTAGAAGGTTTGTTCCGTCATAATTCTCATATTCACTATGCTGAAAATGGTTCTACTTCTAAACCGAAAGGAAAGAAGAAGAAGAAACAAGTTAGCTCAGCAAAGAAGGTAAATAAATCTCAGAGTACAGGAACTAAAGCTGGAGTGAAGAAGCCGAAGGACAAGTGCTTCATTTGCAAGCAGTCAGGGCATTGGAAGGTGGATTGTCCTCGTAGGGGTCAAAACAACAAAGGTATAGCTCATACTCTCGTTGTTGAAACATGTTTAGGGGTCCTCCCAACTGCCTCCGAAATCCATAACACATGACCTCAGCAGGTCCTCTAAAGTCTGAATGGTCCGCTCTGACTGCCCATCTGTCTGTGGATGGAAAGCTGTACTGAAACGGAGCTGTGTGCCCAAGGCCTGCTGCAGACTCTGCCAGAAACGAGACGTAAACCGTGGATCTCTATCCGAAATGATGCTCAACGGAACACCATGTAGTCTGATAATCTCTCGACAATACAGATCTGCCAATCGATCCAGGGGATCAGTCCTCCGGATTGCTAAGAAGTGCGCGGATTTGGTTAATCGATCAACGATTACCCAAATCGCGTCATGGCCTCGTCGTGTCCTCGGCAACCCTACCACAAAGTCCATAGTAATGTGATCCCACTTCCACTCAGGAATAGGAATCCGCTGAAGTAACCCTGCAGGTCTCTGGTGCTCAGCCTTCACCTGCTGACAAACAAGACACCTAGCTACGAAATCCGCGATGTCTTTATTCATGCCGTTCCACCAGTAGGAACGCCTCAAGTCTCGATACATACGGGTTCCGCCTGGATGGATCGTAAATCGAGAACGGTGTGCCTCCTGAAGTAGCTCCTGTAAGACCGGATGAGACTGAGGTACGCATAATCTGCCTCGGAAATATATAATACCCTCCTCGTCTCGTGTAAACTCGGTCTGCTGCCCGGAAGCTATCTGACTGCTAATAAACTGCAAATGCTGATCACTGGCTTGTGCCTCTCGGATCCTCGTCCTGATCGACGACTGAGCAACCATGGTAACCAGAATACCCTGCTCTGTAGATCTAACTCTGAGAAAGCCTGAATCAAGTCCGTGACTGAAATCCGGTGGCAAGCCAAAGTCCCTCTGGACTTCCTGCTGAGTGCATCTGCAACCACATTAGCTTTCCCCGGGTGGTAGCTAATGGTACAATCGTAGTCCTTCAGGAACTCCATCCATCTCCTCTGTCGAAGATTAAGCTCCTTCTGAGTGAAAATATATTTGAGACTCTTATGATCAGTGAGAATCTCAAATGTGATACCGTATAAATGATGACGCCAAAGCTTCAGAGCAAAGATGATGGCAGCTAACTCCAAGTCATGAACTGGGTAGTTCTTCTCATGCTCCTTCAGCTGACGAGAAGCATAAGAGACTACTCTGCCGTGCTGCATCAGCGCCCAAACCCTGAAGAGACGCGTCGGTGTAAAGTACAAACCCATCCTCTCCAGAAGGTAGAACCAAAACTGGAGCCGACACTAATCTCCGCTTCAGCTCCTGAAAGCTGGTCTCGCAATCCTCGGACCATATGAACTTCACGCCTTTCCGAGTAAGACGTGTCAGTGGCATAGCAATATGCGAGAAGCCCTCGACAAAACGTCGGTAATATCCGGCCAATCCCAGAAAACTGCGGATCTCCTGAACTGACTTCGGCTGCTCCCAACCGGTGACAGCCTCGATCTTCTGAGGATCAACTGAAATACCTCTGCTAGAAACCACGTGTCCCAGAAAACCGACTGAGGATAACCAGAACGCACACTTGCTGAACTTCGCGTACAGCTGATGTCGTCGAAGAATCTCCAAGACTGTGCGAAGATGCTGTGCATGCTCCTCCTCGGAACGAGAGTAGACCAATATGTCATCAATGAAAACGATAACAAACTGATCCAGATACTCCAGAAAGATGCGGTTCATCAAATCCATAAACACCGCTGGAGCATTGGTGATCCTGTCCGAATCAGGAGTCAAGGGACGCTGGGCACGTGGCGTTTCCTGCGGAATCCTCGAATGCTCCGGTGAACCTGCAACAAAACCGGGCCGGGAGGGGTGTCCCGGCGACGGCCCTCCGACGCTCAAGTCAGGCGAGGAATAACAAAAAGGTGGTTCCCAAATCAAGATTTTTCATACCTCCGGTGAAGAAATGGAGGCCTTATATAGACCTTTGGAGGAGACCCGAATGCCCCGGTCAAATCAACAACATGCCTTTGACCATGCTCAAGTATGGGTCTGTCAGAAGGGCCATGCCCAAATATGGATCTATCAGGAAGATGTTCATGAGACCATACTGCTACTGTACCGACCATTTCACGATGTGACGGCGAGATCCTCCATCGTGCGATTTTGTGTACGGCCTAATCATCAGACATGCTCCTGCTAACATCCTAGATCCAGGGCCGAGCGGATGAGCCGCTCGGCTACCTTTTACCCTCGCCCATATTTCTGCCGAGCGAACTCCCGCTCGGCCCTTATGCTTCTGCCGAGCGGACTACCGCTCGGCCCTTCGATCTCCCAGCCTTGACGTCGGAAACCCAAGCCCTTGGATGGGTTAACTCTAGCTCCGCTCGGACCTACCCCAGCTGCTCGGCTCGCTTAGTTAGCCTACCCTGGGTCTACTGCCGGATCACTTGCCTTCCCTTCAAGTCTAGTCGAAGGAGGCAGTAAGTCCGACTGACTGGACTGCGTGTCCGAGCGGGTAGTCGTCGCCTATAATATTCTTTGAGCCGTTCGGTCCTTACATCAGGTTAGGCCGTTCGGCTATTCAATTGGGATGCCTTGTCGTTCCAGATAAATGTTTATTCGCCTGCATTTCCCGAAAATCGCGCAAAATCTTTCTCATTAAATCACAGCATGCGCGGTATGACGCGCATTAATTGCACTCGGTGACAGAGCGCCACGTGTCGATCCTGGTGTGGCGGCGATGGCGTCCTTGTTTCTCGTGCCCTGGATCGGACGGTGGAGGCTGACCTGCTTCTGCAGTATAAAGTCTTCCTCTCCTTCCTTCGCCGCACGCTTGTTTGCGTGTTGCCTTCTGTTCCATTCCATTGCTGCGGCCTCCGGTGATCTAGTGTCTGGGTTTAGGCGGCGATCCCCTCATCGGTGATTCTTCCGACCTCTTTCCTTCCCCGTGAGTCCTCTGCCTTCACTTATTAGGTTTTTCCTGCTCCTTTCGCCCCTTTCCTTCCCCTTTCTTCAATTTCTCGCCATTCTTCCGCTTTTCTGAGATGGCAAGCTCCTCCGCACCCGCTGGTAGCGCTCTGGGCCCTTGGTACTTGACCATGGAGAGCCGATTCGATGAGGAGCACGCCCGGCGCCTCATCCGGACATATGAGCTTCCTGATGACCACGAAATAATCCTAGCCGACGCGACCGATCGGCCACATGACCCGCCGACCGGCTCTATTTGTCTCTTTTTAGACCAATTCCAGGGCGGCCTCAGATTTCCCACTCATTCTTTTATTTTGGAAGTTTGCAACTACTTCCGCATCCCGCTCGGCCAGCTTGTGCCGAATTCCTTTAGGTTGCTGAGCGGGATGGTCGTCCTCTTTAAGTTGCACAGCATTCCTCTCGACCCTAAGATATTCCATTTCTTCTTCTACCCCAAACAATCAGAACCGGGCACTTTTATCTTCCAAAGCAGAATAGGCTTCAAGTTTTTTGATAACATGCCGACCTCCAACAAGCATTGGAAGGAGTTCTTCTTTTACATTCGACTCCCCGATCGGCCAGCATTCCGAACTAAATGGCAAACTGCTGTGCCGACCCAGCCGGAGCTCGGCAAATTCAGAAGCAACCCGGCCTACCTTCATGCGGCCAACTGGTTATCTGGTCAGCGGTACAAAATTGACCAGCTGCTGCTCAAAGGGGTCTTGTCTAACTGATTTTAATTTTTTCCCCTGCAGCTGAAGTCATGTGGCGCTCTAAGGCTACTGCTCATTTGAAACTGAAGTCCAATGAGATTGAAGCGGCCACCAAAAAGGAGCTCGCCGAGCGGGGTCTTATCCCTAGCCGCCCGGCAGGTACAGGAGAGGGAGGGGCACAGTCCGCCCCTGAAACAGAAGCTGCCTCTTCCGATTCTGCGGCGGTTGAGGCGGAAATCGATCCTGTTTCCTCGGCTCCCGCCGAGTTGGGCGTTCCGCATGTCGAGGATCCCCCATTGGAGATGCGGCGGAAACGTCGAAGAGACCTGAACCCTCCGCCGACCCAGGAGGAGGGACTACAAGCGCCGATCGGCGTGACTTCGCCCGACCGCACGCCATCACAGATCGGGACCCCTATGGCGTCGCCACCGGCACAGCCTTCTGGTTCTCCTCCCCGGACTCGTCGTCGCCTGCGACGGTTCGGCGAAACTTCCACTATAGGGGAGTCTTCGGGCCAGGCTACCGCAGCTGCCGAAGCGGCGTCCGGCCATCCAACCATCAAGACCACCCTCCGATTCCCATCGGAGGAGTATTTGCTATCCGCCGATCGGCCGTCGAGCCCTGTTCACGAAATAACCTTGACGGGTCCGCTCGCCAAGCTCTTCGAGGACGCCCAGATTCAGGCGGCCCTGATGACGCCCAAGCAGCTCGGCGATAATAATATGCAGCAGGCGACGCAGGTAAACCCATCTTCATTCCCGTGTCATGCTATTGTTTGATTCCTGATTATTATTTCCCTTACAGCGCTGGGCTGAACAAATTGCCACTAGCCGTCGGCTGGCTGAGTTAGAGGGCCTTCTGGAAAAACTTCAAGTGTCGGAAGGTTCCACGGCCGAGCGGGAGAAACGAATCCTCGAGGCCGAACAGAAAAAGGCTGCCGACCTGGCTAATGAGGTGGCCAGGCTAGAGGCCTTGGTGAAGAAGCGCGACAAAGAGGTGAAGCGCGCTGGTAGCCGGAAGAGGCAGGCGATCGCTGACCTGGACAAAATGAAAGTGGAGGTCCGTGCGCTAGGTCAACAATCCAAGGATCTGGAGGCCCAGCTGAACGCCGAACAGGAGGCCCGTTCGGCCGAACGCACAAAGGCTGAAGCAAACTTGAAGGCCCTCCAAGATTCTTTAACTGGCTCCCGGGCGGTCCTCAAAAAATATAAGGAGGAAGAACCGAGTCGCC
The DNA here is from genome assembly GCF_018446385.1 of Zingiber officinale. NCBI lineage: Eukaryota > Viridiplantae > Streptophyta > Magnoliopsida > Zingiberales > Zingiberaceae > Zingiber > Zingiber officinale. The sequence continues at coordinate 37,049,335 of NC_056005.1, read as the reverse complement.
TGGCTGCAGCGCGCCAAGAATACCTTCAGTCAGAGAGGGGCATGCATATTCCCGCCTCCGACCTGACGGCCCTGCTTGATGATATCCCCGATGCTTTCTTTAATTTCGAGGACCCGGAGTGATGTGCGTCATTTAAGCACTCTTTGTATTTCATCCGCTGGGCGGATGTTAAATTTTTGTAATTGCCGCTCGGCGCAAAGGCCTTTGTTAAAATTGTTTACCCTTCATTGCCTTTGTATTCTTGGTGCTCGTTCGTAGAGTCAGTTAAGCTCTATTCGTTTAAATCGCTTAGAGGATTCACACTGCTTGTATTCAGCAAATGCCAAGTGTTGGCAAACTGAAAACCGGTTGGTGAGGCTCTCGATGTCTAACGACAGTTTGTCGGTCTCGAGACTACACTCCCGACGGCACGGGGTCTTCCCATCGAGCGTTTGGCTCGGTCCACATCCTCCCGGCCGAACGGCTCGGGGGTCTTCGGCATCGAGCCCGTGGCTCGGACATAATCCTCCCGGCCGATCGGCTCGAGGGTCTTCGGCATCGAGCCCGTGGCTCGGACATAATCCTCCCGGCCGAACGGCTCGAGGGCCTTCGGTGATAACGCGACCTCGAACGGGGGAGAGAATATATGATATGCTGGTCCGTGCAGAGGTCCAGCCCGGGAGGTTTATAGTCGCCGGTCCGACTGCGTCCCGACTCTTGGTCGGTCGCCGTGATTTATAGTCGCCGGTCCATTGCGTCCCGACTCTTGGTATAATCGCCGGTCCATCGCGACTCTTGGTCGATCGCCACTCTTGGTTCGCCGTTATAGTCGCCGGTCCGATCGTCCCGACTCTTGGTGGTCGCCCGTGATTTATAGTCGCTGGTCCGACTCTCGATTCTTCGCCGGGTGATTTATAGTCGCCGGTCCGACTGCGTCCCGACTCTTGGTCGGTCGCCCGGCGGTTTATAGTCGCCGGTCCGACTCTCAATTTTTAACGACGGTGCTCGTCGGTCTTCAAGTGATACCATATACCCGGCCGAACGGCTCGGGCCTTCACATCGAGCGCTGGGCTTGCATATAATCCTCCCCGAGGTAGTCTCGGCTATAATGTACCTTGCCGAGCGGCTCAGGCATTCGCTCCTAGGCAATAACCTCCCTCTATCACCCTGAACAGCGCAGGGTTTTAGTTTCCCATCCTGCCATAATAGTATGCAGCCCGGCCGAGCGGCCTGGGGTCTACAAGGCAACGATGCTTATGTTCTATACGCAGCCCGGCCGAGCGGCCTGGGGTCTTCTAGGCGACGATGCTTATGTTCTATACGCAGCCCGGCCGAGCGGCCTGGGGTCTTCTAGGCGACGATGCTTATGTTCTATACGCAGCCCGGCCGAGCGGCCTGGGGTCTTCTAGGCGACGATGCTTATGTTCTATACGCAGCCCGGCCGAGCGGCCTGGGGTCTTCTAGGCGACGATGCTTATGTTCTATACGCAGCCCGGCCGAGCGGCCTGGGGTCTTCTAGTGCTGATGATCTGGTCTTATTTCTGCTCCTCGGATTTTTCATTTCTGCATTTTCAATAATCAGTCGAAAAATGTACACGTAGTGGTTTACAGTGATACCCCTTTCACCCCGCCCGGTAAGGCTGGAGGTGGTTCGCGCTCCACGGCCTATCTAGTTGTCGACCGCCCTCATCTTCCAGATAATACGCGCCCGAGCGGAGCTTTTCGATGATTTTGAAAGGACCTGCCCATGGAGCCTCAACTTCCGACGTCACCGACCGGCTTGGCCTTTTCCGCACAAGATCGCCGACTTGGAATGCTCGGGGAATGACGCCTTTGCCCTTTCCTCTTCGACCAAATCTAGCTCCATGTTTCTCCGCTCGGCGTTGCCCTCATCGTAGCATTGTATCCGAGCGGATTCAACGCCGACTTCAACCGGGATGACGGCCTCACCGCCATATACCAAATGGAACGGTGTGACTCCCGTCCCTTCTTTTGGCGTCGTCCGGATGGCCCACAAGACGCTCGGCACTTCATCTGGCCAACTTCCTCCCAAATGATCGAGCCGAGCGCGCAGAATACGAAGGATTTCCCGGTTGGCGACTTCAGCTTGACCATTGCTCTGAGGATAGGCCACGGATGTGAAATGTTGCTCAATGCCGTAGCTATTGCACCAATCTTCTAACATTTTCCCTGTGAACTGCCGCCCGTTGTCAGACACTAGTCGGCGGGGGATGCCGAACCGACAAATGATGTGTTGCCAGATGAATTTTTTCACCATTTGTTCCGTAATCTTTGCGAGCGGCTCGGCCTCCACCCACTTGGAGAAGTAATCTACCGCCACTAGTAAAAATTTCCTCTGCCCGGTCGCCATCGGCAATGGACCTACAATATCCATTCCCCACTGATCGAACGGACATGAGATGGTTGATGCCTTCATCTCCTCTGCCGGTCGGTGGGAGAAGTTGTGATACTGTCCGAGCGGCGTCTGCTTGTAAGGTTGGCCAAAAGTACCCGGCCAAGAGGATCTTCTTGGCTAACGAGCGCCCGCCCGGATGACCGCCACATGATCCTTGGTGTACTTCCTGAAGGATGTACGCCGAGTCTTCTGAGCTCACACATTTCAACAAAGGGCGCGAGAAAGCTTTCTTGTACAGTTGATCTCCGATGAGTGTAAACCGACCGGCCCTCCTCCTGAGAAGTTGGGCTTCATCCCGATCGGCAGGTGTTTTTCCCGAGCGGAGGAACTCTATGATGGATGTCCTCCAGTCGTCTGGAAATGAGAGCCCCTCCATCCGATCGACGTGCGCCACCAGCAGCGTTTTTTCAATCGGCTGTTGAATGGCGATCGGCGTTATTGAGCTCGCAAGTTTGGCTAATTCATCGGCCGCCTGGTTCTCCGTTCGGGGAATCTTCTGAATAAGCACTTCTCGAAAAGTAGCCTTGAGTTTTTCAAAGGCTTCAGCGTAGAGCTTAAGCCGAACGCTATTGATTTCAAAGGTGCCAGAAAGTTGTTGAGCGGCCAACTGTGAATCGGAATAGAGGATCACCCGACCGGCACCCACATGCCGTGCTGCCTGTAATCCGGCTATAATGGCCTCGTACTCTGCTTCATTGTTGGTGGCCTTGTAGTCCAGCCGGACTGATAGGTGCATCTTTTCTTCTTGCGGTGAGATGAGCAATATCCCAATCCCACTTCCGAGCCGAGTGGAAGACCCATCCACATATATCCTCCATAGAGCTTCCAATTCTGGCCTCTGTACCTCGGTCACAAAATCAGCCAAGGATTGGGCTTTAATCGCCGGGCGGGGCTGGTACTGGATATCAAATTCGCTTAACTCTGTTGTCCACTTGATAAGTCGTCCGGACGCTTCCGGATTCAACAGGACTCTTCCGAGTGGACTGTTCGTCCGGACAATGATTGTGTGGGCTAAGAAATACGGTCGAAGGCGCCGAGCGGCTAGAACCAGAGCAAAGGCCAACTTCTCGAGTCCGGTGTAGCGAAGTTCAGCATCTTTCAAAATATGGCTCAGAAAATACACCGGCTGCTCTTCATCGCCCGCCCTCACAAGTGCCGAGCCTACAGCATGCTCAGTTGATGACAGATACATATACAGTGATTCCCCGCCGATCGGCTTGGCAAGTATAGGCAGGGAATTTAGGTATGTCTTCAACTCTTCAAATGCTCGGTCACACTCCTCATCCCACTGGAACTTTGTAGCTTTTCGCAGGATCTTGAAGAAGGGCAGGCTCCGATCGGAGGTTCTAGAGATGAATCTGGATAAAGCAATTATCCGACCGGTCAACCTTTGCACTTCTCTTGTATTTCTTGGGGGCGGCATGTCTTGCAGGGCTTTCACCTTGTTGGGATTTGCTTCGATTCCCCGCTCAGTCACTATATACCCCAAGAAACGCCCTCCTTTAGCTCCGAACAGGCATTTTTGGGGATTTAGCTTGACTCCATATTTGCGCAGTGTTTGGAAGGTTTCTTCCATATCTTTGAAAAGATCAGCCGCTCGGACGGATTTGATAAGGATGTCGTCCACATAAACTTCTAGATTCCGCCCGATCTGCTCCTTGAACACCTTGTTCATCAGGCGTTGATAAGTGGCCCCGGCATTCTTTAATCCGAACGGCATCACGTTGTAGCAATATGTGCCGTCATTCGTTACAAAGCTTACTTTTTCTTGATCTTCCCGGGCGAGCGGCACTTGATGATACCCTTGGTAGGCATCAAGCATGCAAATTAATTCGCAGCCGGCCGTAGAGTCCACCAGCTGATCTATCCGGGGCAGAGGATAAAAATCCTTGGGACCAAGACTACGTTGGCCAGCCAGCTCGGGAACTGTACCTCGCGTATGTGGCCGGCCCTTAGAAGTTTTTCTACTTCCGCCCGGATAATGGTATTCTGCTCGGCGCTGAAGTCCCTTTTTCTCTGTTTCACTGGCCGAGCGTCCGGTCGGACATGCAATTCATGCAGCATCAGGCTTGGCGAAATGCCGGGCAACTCATGTGTCGACCAGACAAAGACATCATGATTTTGCTGGAGGCATTGGATCAGCCTCTCCTTCTGTTTTTCCCCCAGATCCGCAGCGATGAAAGTGGTGGCTTCCGATCGGGTCGGATGGATCTGAACTTCCTCCTTTTCATCATAAATTAAAGCAGGGGGTTTCTCAGTTATGGCGTGCACCTCAATTCGGGGGACCTTCCGAGCGGAAGAAGCTTCTGCTCGGATCATCTCTATATAGCAACGCCGAGCTGCTAGTTGATCTCCCCGCACTTCTCCAACTTTGTCCTCCACGGGGAACTTTATCTTCTGGTGGAAGGTTGAGACAACCGCTCGGAATTCGCCGAGCGCCGGTCGTCCCAGAATGACATTGTAAGATGATGGAGAGTCGACCACCACGAAGTTTATTGTCCTGGTCCTCCGGAGCGGTTCTTCTCCCAGTGAGATGGCCAGCCGAATCTGTCCGACCGGCTGAACTTCATTGCCCGTAAACCCGTAGAGCGGGGTTATCATGGGCAGCAGCTCGGTTCGATCAATTTGCAACTGATCGAACGCCTTCTTGAATATGATGTTGACCGAGCTCCCTGTGTCAACAAATATGCGGTGAATGGTGTAATTTGCTATTACCGCTTTAATGAGCAACGCGTCGTCATGGGGTACTTCTACTCCTTCTAAATCCCCGGGCCCGAAAGTGATTTCTGGTCCGGTCGCCCGCTCTTGGCTACAGCCGACCGCGTGGATCTGCAGCTGCCGGACGCCCGCCTTTCTTGCTCGGTTGGAGTCTCCTCCGGTCGGCCCGCCAGCAATAACGTTGATTTCGCCCCGGGAAATATTGCTCCTGTTTTCTTCCTCCCGAGTGGATGGTCGGGACCGTTCCCTAGACGCCCGACGATTCTCTTGTCTGGGTGATCGGTGCCGATCGGGCGTCTGGTGATGTTGCCTCTCCATGCGGGTCCGGTCGGCTTCCTGAGCCCTTTGCCTCCTGTCACGGGGAGGAGACCGGCGTTCAACCCTCCCGGGAACGGGATTAGTCACGAAGGGAAGACTCCGGCAATCTCTCGTGTTGTGCGTATCTGACTGGTGGAAGGAGCAGAACATAGGAGTCCACCTCTTCTTTGGCTTGGGCCGAGCGGCATCCACTTCTTGTACATGCGATCTGGTGTGGGGAGATCGAATTGCTTCAGCCCTTGGTCCTCTAGGTGGTTGCTGAGCGGAGTGCTGCTTCCGCTCGGCATGAATAAGTGCACGCTCGGTTGGAGCTTCTTTTTTCCGAGCGGCTTGCGCTTCTTCCACGTTTATGTATTCGTTAGCCCGATGTAGCATGTGATCATAGTCTCGGGGCGGCTTTCGGATGAGCGATCTGAAGAAGTCCCCATCAACAAGGCCTTGTGTGAAGGCGTTCATCATCGTTTCCGATGTGGCTGTTGGGATGTCCATCGCCACTTGGTTGAATCGCTGGATGTAAGCTCGAAGCGATTCTTTTGGTTCTTGCTTGATGGCGAACAAGCTAACGCTTGTTTTCTGATAACGCCGACTGCTGGCGAAGTGGTGGAGGAAGGCCGTTCGGAAGTCCTTGAAGCTTGTGATGGATCCGTCCGGCAGCCTACGGAACCACCGCTGAGCCGATCCCGAGAGCGTGGTAAGGAAGACTCGGCACTTCACTCCATCAGTGTATTGGTGGAGCGTGGCGGTATTATCAAACTTACCCAAATGATCATCCGGGTCCGTTGTTCCATTATACTCGCCGATCGTAGGGGGCACGTAGTGCTTGGGCAAAGGATCTCGCAGAATGGCTTCCGAAAATTGGCGGTTGGTCCGCTCGGGAGATGAGTCCGTCCGGGGGGCTTTCCCTTTTCTGTCATCCCGTCTTGGCATTTCGTCTGAGGAAGAGCCTCTATCTCTTCGAGCTGGTGCTGCTTCAGGGGTGCGAAATAGGGCCCGATGGAATGCGATGGTGGCTTGAGGTGCTTCCGCTCGGCCACCAGACGCAGATGTCGCTTGTTGTTCCGCTCGCTCGGCGGATGCTTTTTGTTTTTGCTCCACGAGTTTGGCGGCCCTTATCTCGACCAGAGCGTCGAGTTCCTCCCTTGAAAGCGTCACCGTGTGCTGTCGTCCAGCCTCGTCCATTGTTTCCGATCGGAAGCAGGAGCGTTCCCACAGACGGCGCCAATTTGATCCTGTCCGAATCAGGAGTCAAGGGACGCTGGGCACGTGGCGTTTCCTGCGGAATCCTCGAATGCTCCGGTGAACCTGCAACAAAACCGGGCCGGGAGGGGTGTCCCGGCGACGGCCCTCCGACGCTCAAGTCAGGCGAGGAATAACAAAAAGGTGGTTCCCAAATCAAGATTTTTCCTACCTCCGGTGAAGAAATGGAGGCCTTATATAGACCTTTGGAGGAGACCCGAATGCCCCGGTCAAATCAACAACATGCCTTTGACCATGCTCAAGTATGGGTCTGTCAGAAGGGCCATGCCCAAATATGGATCTATCAGGAAGATGTTCATGAGACCATACTGCTACTGTACCGACCATTTCACGATGTGACGGCGAGATCCTCCATCGTGCGATTTTGTGTACGGCCTAATCATCAGACATGCTCCTGCTAACATCCTAGATCCAGGGCCGAGCGGATGAGCCGCTCGGCTACCTTTTACCCTCGCCCATATTTCTGCCGAGCGAACTCCCGCTCGGCCCTTATGCTTCTGCCGAGCGGACTACCGCTCGGCCCTTCGATCTCCCAGCCTTGACGTCGGAAACCCAAGCCCTTGGATGGGTTAACTCTAGCTCCGCTCGGACCTACCCCAGCTGCTCGGCTCGCTTAGTTAGCCTACCCTGGGTCTACTGCCGGATCAATTGGTAAGCCCAAATGGCATTACCAAAAACTCATAATGACCGTATCTGGTACGGAAAGCTGTCTTCTGGATATCAGAATCTCTGACTCTCAGCTGATGATATCCAGATCGCAGATCAATTTTAGAATACACTGATGTACCTCTGAGCTGATCAAACAAATCCTCAATCCGTGGTAATGGATATTTATTTCTGACGGTCACTGAATTCAGCTGCCTGTAGTCAATACATAACCTCATGGTGCCGTCTTTCTTCTTGACAAATAGAACTGGAGAACCCCATGGTGAAACACTAGGGCGAATGAATCCTCTGTCTAAAAGCTCCTGGAGTTGAACCTTCAGCTCGTTCAACTCTTTTGGTGCCATACGATACGGAGCTTTCGATGTCGGCGCGGTTCCCGGAACCACCTCAATAGCGAACTCCACTTGCCTTCTTGGAGGCAAACCTGGTAGCTCCTCTGGAAATACATCTGGGTACTCCCGGACTACAGGAACATCGAAGAGCTGCGAACTACTGCTGTCCTCAGTACTAATCAGAGATAATAGAAAACCATGACAGCCGTGAGACAACAGCTTCTGCGCCTGCATCGCCGAAATGATCGATATGCCGTCATCTCTGATGCCAGTGAAACTCCACGAGGGTTGGTTCGGAGGCCGGAAGGTGACCACCCTCGTCTGGCAATCAACGGTAGCATGATATACTGACAGCCAATCCATACCAAGAATGATATCAAACTCGACCATCTCCAATACTAGAAGATCTACCGTAAGTATCATGTTGCCAAAGTCTAACGGGCAACCTCTGATCTCCTGGGTGACGTCTAAAGTATCACCAGACGGTAGGGAGACAGTCAATCGCCGCAACCTAACAGTAGGTAATCTACCAATCTCCCGCATAAAGGTACGGGATATAAAAGAGTGCGAACTACCAGTATCAATCAAAATATCAGCAGTAAATGCATAAATGGAAATCGTACCGCGGAAAACGGATCCGTCGGCTCGCTGCGCATCCTCCCTGGTAATCGCATGAACTCGTCCAGTCTCTGGCGGAGGAGGAGGAGGTAACGCTGCCAGCGGCTGCTGCGGCTGGGCAGAAGCCTGCCACTGAGGCGGTGCTGGATAATGAGCCAGAGAAGACTGAGAGGATGGTGACTGATACTGTGCAGCTGGCTGGGACTGAGTCTGGTACTGCCCCTGAGTCGGATAATAAGATCCTGGAACAAAACTCTGGGGTGCTACAGAAGCACTGGAGTACTCCTGTCCAAGCATGCCAAATGCTGCTGCAGAGGGAGCTGCTCCCTGCTGACGCTGTGAGGGTGAAAATCTCCGCCCTCCTCGTCGAGACACTGACTGACTAGACTGTCCCCTCTGCTCTGACCCTCCGGAAGCCGTGTGCTGAGCCTTCAGCTGACAATCTCGGCTCTGGTGCCCAGGCAGTTTGCAATAAAAGCAAACTGACTGTTCCAGAGTGCAGGCTGAAGTGATGTGGTCTCTGGAACCACATCGGAAACACTGAGTATCACCGGAAGGTGGTTGCCGGTTCTGCTGAGAATACCGGGAACGAAGACATACGATTTACGAGGGCCTCACGAGGCGCCCCGGAAGAACTCGACGACTGGTCTGCGACTACTCGAGGCATCACGCCGCCTGTGAGTGCTGGACTGCCCGGATGTCGCTCGTGCTTTCTTTTCTGTCCGGATATGTTGTCTGTCCGAGCTAACTCTATCATCAAAGCTCGATTCAATGCATCGAATAAGATGTAATCCCTAATCCGGCAAGTCGTACATACGCAATAACCATCCAATCCTCGATAAACGTGCATTGCGAGTTACGTCCCTCCGACTAACTTCTGGACAAAGCGGAGCCAACCGAGGAATTCATGATTATACTCGGTCACGAGCGATTATTACGCGCCGGACTCATAAAATCACTCGCTGAGCCATCCGATAGGACAGTGGAAAGAAATGGCTCTCAAAAGCCTCTCTGAACCTGGTCCATGTGACGTTGCGCTCACCAATAATAGACTTGAGTAACCCACCGGCATTAGCTTCATCCCGTAAATGGTAGCGGACCTCTGCTTTCTCCCTCGAGCAAGCCATATAGAAGAAAGTTCGCTCCATAGTCTCTATCCATGACGAGCCATACTCGGATCGAGATCTCCGCGAAAAGAGTGAAACGAGTCTTCATCGACTCAGCCATTGGAATCCTAGCTCGTGCAACAATATCGATGGTATGTCGGGGATAGGTGCAGAGTGGCAGGAAACACTGGGCGATACTACAGTGGTACATGGGAATAAACGGAGGAAGAACTCCGGTCATTTGTATATATCGGAGCATAAGCCGGTGGTCCGCCGGGAACAAAGTGGTGGCAATGGAGTGCAGTGGGAAAAGGTGGGATGTGGAGGCCATCAGAGGCCTGGAGGCAGTGCCCTTGGTATAGGATACATCGTAGATCCAAGTGGTGGTGGCCTTGAATACTGAGTGGTCACTTGGAAGCGGATGTCTACACCAATGGTACCGATGGTCTGTAAGCGTGGTAGGCGTGGATCCGCTGTGGCCAAAGTAGGTATCTCTACAGGGAGCTATCGGGTTGAGGCCCGATGCTCCCCGCATCCCGAGTCCGCATCTCACGGTGCGGGCTCACTAACAATGGCATCTCGGCATATCCAGAGATCCCGTGGTCCTCGCACATGGTCGTCCAGCACCACGTCTCGCAGCAATACGAGTAGATCGTCTCATATCTGTTAAATTAAATTACAGATATCAATACCAATATAACCAACATAAAGTAACAACATACCTATTTGCCGTCTGGAGATGTTCCGTCGTTGTCCAGTCCCCAATTTGACCTCAAAATTCCGAACGTACATATCGCCGGAAATCCAAATAAATCCGAAACGGAAATCCGAAACATAACCATATCGAAACTCCGATAATGCCCAGTTTAACTCGCAAACTTAGGCTAGCACATAATATCCAGAATACTAAAAACAGGTATCACACCCTGCTCTGATACCAATAAATTGGTATCAGATAAATCTCGAAAATTCAACACACGGAAACCCAACAAGTATCGCCAAACTTTGGCGCTCTGATACCATATAAATTGGTATCAGGTTATCCCAAATATCCAAAATACGAAAACAACGATCGTAAAACCTGGCTCTGATACCACTAAATTGTCACGCCCCAGAGGAGTCCCTGTCCGAGAAAATTTCGGCAGCATCTCCCCTGTACGGTGGACAATCTGAAACTTTTCTACATCTCACAAATACCTCAGCCACAGGCGGCTGGAATAATAACAATAAAATAAAACATCACCACGCAGTTATATATAATCTATTCAGCCTCTGGCTGTCACAACCACGCAGTTAAGATAATTAAACATTAAAATAATACTCTGACTCGAAATCCACCCTACTCCACTACACTCGTAAAACTCAAATCTGACGAACTCACCTCTTCTGTCGTCCAGGCAGGCATGTAGTAGAATAAAAACCAAATCCAAATCCATCGATATAATAAAATCTATATCATGTCCATAAGCAAATAAGTCCAGAACATAACAAGTGCAAACAGTCTAGAACAGAAAAGGAAACCAAACGAAAACCAATCACATCCTCGAGGTCTGCAGGGACCAGAATTGGAACTCTCTCCTGATCAACATGAAAATATCAACAATGGAGGCGGGGTGAGTCCAACACTCAAGGTACAATTGATATGAAAAGTAAAGAAATAACACCTAGCACTAATCATGCGGACTCCCTGATAAAGATAAAGGTAACTACAAACCAAGAAGGCAGGAGAGAATCATACTAACCAGGACCGTTAAAAGGACAAAGCAACCGAAAGGTATAGAAGACACATATGCATGTCAATCAAGGTATCCAAGCAATGCGACATATAAGTGCAACAAACACAAACACAAACAATAAATGCATCATGCATATGATGCCAATGTCATGGTCACCCGACGCCGGTCACCGACTCACAACAATAGGGGACCGAGTGGGTAGGGCATGTGACAACCGTGCACTCAACAACACTACTCCGATGAGTGATCGGTGGGCGGGATGTCGTCGAGTACATACATACCTACCCCAAATCATAAATGGGGGCGCGAATGCTCTCAACTCCCACTGTGACGGGGAGGGATCTCTAACGTGCTACACGCACTGCCACACTACCCATGGCGGACCACGGAGCACGGAAGAGCCAAGCGGCGTGCTACCACGCTGTCCCGCTACCCATGAGCGTCACAACGGAGCACCGAACAGTGATGAAACTGGCAAAGTGCTCGACAATAAAGGAGCAATCAATCACTCAGCATGCAATCATGCGAATGATGCATGTCACTAAACATGGTAATATACTAAACCAATCTCTGGACATATCATAATGTGCACCAAAGCGAATGAATCATATCAAGGTATCTGATCATATAAGGTATCAAACCTAGGTCCTGACATGGTAAAATATGGTTATATCACTACCCATGAGCATGTGGAATCAGGTATATATATCCATACAAGATGTAAACAAACAATCAATCAATAGGTAGCATGTATTGGGCAGTGATTAACCGAAACAAGTAAGAAACATAATTAATGCATCTTGTTAATTTAATTACTAAGCATATCAAAGACAATAAGTCAAAAGTACCCGCCTCCAAATCGAAAAGTCCAATCTGGTTCACGACGTCGAGATACTCGTCTCACGTCAAAGTCCTGTATCAAACAAAATGTCTAGTTTAGCTAATTCTATAATATAACATTTAGCCAAACTAAATTCTAATCCAACTAATCAATTAGGATTAATTTCGTTAACCTTAACCCTTCCTTTATTCAATTGATCAAGATCCATATATACAAATATGTATATCCGACCTAACAAAATAAATTCAAGTGTACACGGTAACCAAAAGAAATAACTTTCTCTACATCTTACCTCAATTCACCTCAATGTCGTTTCTTGATCCACAGTCTCAGAGTGTGTTCGCTGCTAGAGCTAAAGAGAATTCACAGAACCAATCTACTAGATTCCTTCCCACTGGTCAGATCAGTTTGCGATCAAGAAACAGAGATAACAATTTCTAGAAATGACCCAAATTTTCCAACTCACCTTACCTAGTACAATGTCGTCCCTGTGGACACACTGCCAAGAGATACCGATGCAGGACAATGCTAACCGGAAGAGTTTGTTGCCACAAACCTGTTGTCAACACTAAATCAGTGCCTCACGTTCCCTTTGCCGGCAACTGGTGGACGAAAAAGGTCGTCCCAATGATGAATCTAGGGCACGGGAGGTGAGACTAAGTGTTTGGTAGAACCTAGTGATCAGATGCTGGTGATGCTAAGGCACGACACAGTGGTGGCAGCCGGCTCTAGGGCTCGGCTGGATCGGCGTCGGTGAAGGGGAGAAGGCGTCGCCTAGGGCACGCGGCTGGAGGCTAGGATACCGGTGGAAGTCGGCTGTAGGGCGGAGGAAGGCCGGCGGCAGCACTAGGTCGGTGGCGGCGAAGCAATCTCGACGGCGGCACAACCCAATTAGGGCATGGCTAGCGCTGTGGTGGCGGCAGAGAAGAGGAGAAGAGGAGAAGAGCTTCGGGTGTGCGGTTTGGGAGGAAGAAATAGAAGGAGGAAGAACTGGCCGAGGGTTTTGTGCTCTCGGGAAGGAGGAACCGCCGGCCGGCGGTTAGGGCCGGCGTCGGGCGCGAGAGAAGAAAAGAGCTCGGGTCGGCGTCGAGAGAAACCGGAGGAAAAGAAAAATAAGAAAAGAAAATAAAGAAAAGAAAATATAAAGGAAAAGAAAACTTTTCCTCGTTAAAATGGGTCGCCTAAACAGGCCTTTCTGGGTCCCGTTTTTATCCCCGTCAACTCGTCCGTACGAGCTCCGAAAAATTCCCGAAAAATTTCCAAAAATTCCGGAAAATTTCCTTATTAATATTTGTCATTTTTTCCGGTATTTTACATTCTCCTCCACTAATAAAAATTTGGTCCCCAAATTTCAATATCTACCATCAGCAAGTACTAATAACAGATAATAGAGTATAAATGCTGAACGGTAAACTAAATCACATACCTCAAGTGAAAAGATGGGGATATCGAGCTCGGATAGTGTCCTCGAGCTCCCAAGTAGCCTCCTCGTCTGAATGATGCTGCCATCCGACTTTAACCAGCCGGATAGTCTTGTTCCGCAACTGACGCTCTTTCCGGTCGAGTATCCGTACCGGAACCTCCTCATATGTAATGTCAGGCTGAACTGGAACTGGGATATCTGCCAGCACATGTGTCGGATCAGGCACGTATCTCGGCATCGATCGTGAAATACATCGTGAGCGCCCGGTGGTAGTAATCGGTAGCTACTACTCCGATCCTCTCAATATCTCGAAGGACCAATATACAGCTAGCTTACCCCAGGCCAAATCTCTTCACCCCTTTCGTGGGTGAAACTAGTAGAAATACATGGTAGAGAACTCTAGTGGTGCGTCTCGATCTGCATAACTCTTCGGCGGTCTGTGCCTCGACATCCTCCGTCGATAGTGCGGACTAACTCTGCGTCTGCTGAGCTCTCGAGGTCCCAACAGTGGGCCTCTCCAACCTCATCCCAAAGGCGGGTGTCAGGCAAGGTCTACCATACAACGCCTCAGCGGTGCCATCCGGATAGCCAGATGGAAGCATTGTTGTAGGCAAACTCTACCAATGGCGGATGGTCCTCCCAAGCGCCTCAAAATCCATAACACATGACCTCAGGGGTCCTCTAAAGTCCGAATGGTCCGCTCGGTGCCCATCATGCATGGATGGAAAGGCATGTCTGAAAGCGGCTGCCCAAGGCTGCACTCGAAGACGTAAACCGTGGATCTCTATCCAAATGATGCTCAACGGAACACCATGTAGTCGATAATCTCGACAATACAGATCGCCAATCGATCCGGGATCGGTCCTCGGATCGCTAAGTCGAGATTTAGTTAATCGATCAACGATTACCCAAATCGTCATGGCCTCGTCGTGTCCTCTGACCCTACCACAAAGTCCATAGTAATGTGATCCCACTTCCACTCGGGAATAGGAATCAAGTAACCTCGGTCTCGGTGCTCGGCCTTCACTGCGACAAACAAGACACCTAGCTACAAATGCGATGTCTTTCTTCTATCCGTCCCACGAGGAGCGCCTCAAGTCTCGATACATACGGGTTCCTGGATGGATCGCAAATCGAGCAGTGTGCCTCCGAAGTAGCCTCTGTAAGACCGGATGAGGGAGGGCAGTAATATCCGCCTCGGAAATATATAATACCCCCCTCGCGCTCGGTAAACTCTGGTCCGTTAGTGGAAGCTCTCGCTAATAAACTGCAATGCAATGATCAGCTTGTGCTTGGATCCTCGTCACGATCGACGATCGAGCAACCATGGTAACGGAATACCACTGCCTCGGTCCCCTCCTCAAGATCTAACTCGAGAAAGCTCGAATCAAGTCCGTGATCAAGTCCGGCAAGCCAAAGTCCTCTGGACTTCTGAGTGCATCTGCAACCACATTAGCTTTCCCGGTGGTAGCTAATGGTACAATCGTAGTCCTTCAGAACTCCATCCATCTCCTCCGTCAAGATTAAGCTCCTTCGAGTGAAAATATATTTGAGACTCTTATGATCGTGAGAATCTCAAATGTGATACCGTATAAATGATGACGCCAAAGCTTGAGCAAAGATGATGGCAGCTAACTCCAAGTCATGAACTGGTAGTTCTTCTTCAATTGACGAGAAGCATAAGAGACTACTCGCCGTGCTGCATCGAACAGCGCCCAAACCACGAGACGGTGTAAAGTACAAACCCATCCTCTCCGGAAGGTAAAAACCGGAGCCGACACTAATCTCCGCTCAGCTCCGAAGCTCAATCCTCGGACCATATGAACTTCACGCCTTTCCGAGTAAGACGTGTCGGTGGCATAGCAATATACGAGAAGCCCTCGACAAAACGTCGGTAATATCCGCGAAAATCTGGATCTCTGAATGACTTGGTGCTGCGATCGATCTTCCGAGGATCAACTGAAATACCGCTAGAAACCACGTGTCCCAGAAAACCGATCGAGGATAACCGAATGCACACTTGCCGAACTTTGTATGTCGTCAAGAATCTCCAAGACCGCGTAAGATCTCACATGCTCCTCCTAACGAGAGTAGACCAATATGTCATCAATGAAAATGATAACAAACCGATCCAGATACTCCGAAAGATGCGGTTCATCAAATCCATAAACACCGTTGAGCATTGGTAAGCCCAAATGGCATTACCAAAACTCATAATGACCGTGATGCACGGAAAGTCTTCGGATATCGTAATCTCGACTCTCCGATGATATCCGATCGCATCAATTTTAGAATACATCGATGTACCGATCAAACAAATCCTCAATCCGTGGTAATGGATATTTATTTCGACGGTCACTTCAGCTGTATGTAGTCAATACATAACCTCATGGTGCCGTCTTTCTTCTTGACAACAGAACTGGAGAACCCCATGGTGAAACACTAGGCGAATGAATCCTCTGTCTAAAAGCTCCCGGAGTTGAACCTTCAGCTCGTTCAACTCTTTTGGTGCCATACGATACGGAGCTTTCGATGCGTGGTTCCGGAATCACTCAATAGCGAACTCCACCGCCTTCGGAGGCAAACCGAAGCTCCTCGTGGAATACATCCGGGTACTCCCGGACTACAGAGGCGTCGCGAACCACCATCCCCGATCGATCAACGATAACGAGAAAACCATGACACTGTAGTGACAGCAGCTGTCGCTGAATCGCCGAAATAATCGAGATACCGTCGTCTCGATGCCAACTCCACGAGGGTTGGTTCGGAGGTCGGAAGGTGACCACCCTCGTCTGGCAATCAACGGTAGCATGATAGCCAATCCATGCCAAGAATGACATCAAACTCGATCATCTCCAATACTAGAAGATCTACCGTAAGTATCATGTTGCCAAAGTCTAACGGGCAACCTCTGATCTCCTGGGTGACGTCTAAAGTATCACCCGACGGTAGGGAGATAGTCAATCGCTGGGGTCTGCAAGTGGGTAATCTACCAATCTCCCGCATAAAGGTACGGGATATAAAAGAGTGCGAACTACCAGTATCAATCAAAATATCAGCGGAGAATGCATAAATGGAAATCATACCGCGGAAAACGGATCCGTCGGCTCGCTGCGCATCCTCCCTGGTAATCGCATGAACTCGTCCAGTCTCTGGCGGAGGAGGAGGAGGTAACGCTGCCAGCGGCTGCTGCGGCTGGGCAGAAGCCTGCCACTGAGGCGGTGCTGGATAATGAGCCAGAGAAGACTGAGAGGATGGTGACTGATACTGTGCAGCTGGCTGGGACTGAGTCTGGTACTGCCCCTGAGTCGGATAATAAGATCCTGGAACAAAACTCTGGGGTGCTACAGAAGCACTGGAGTACTCCTGTCCAAGCATGCCAAATGCTGCTGCAGAGGGAGCTGCTCGCCGACAGAGGTGTGAATCTCCGCCTCCTCGCCGAGACACCGATCGACTAGACGTCCCCTCTGCTCCGACCCTCCCGGTGTCAGGCCGAGCCTTCACCGACAATCTCGGCTCTGGTGCCCAGGCGTTTGCAATAAAAGCAAACCGACCCCAGTGTCAAGTGATGTGGTCTCGGAACCACATCGGAGTATCACCGAAGGTGGTTGCGGTTCTGAGAATACCGAAACGTCTGAAGAAGACCGCCGATTGAGGCCTACGAGGCGCCCGGAAGAACTCGACCTGACCGTCATGCGACTACCGAGGCTCGCCCGTCGCTCGAGTCTCGCCGGACTGCCCGGATGTGCGCTCAGATGCTTTTCCTGTCCGGATATGTTGTGCATCGAGCTAACTCTATCATCAAAGCTCGATTCAATGCATCGAATAAGATGTAATCCCTAATCCGGCAAGCTGTACATGCAGATAACTATCCAATCCTGTATAAACTGCATCATGCGAGTTCTGTCCTCCGCAACTAACTCCGGTCAAAACTGAGCCAACCGGAGGAATTCAGATTATACTCGGTCCTTTGGCGATTATTCCGCCTCGACTCATAAAATCTCTTACGAGCCATCCGATAGGATAAGGAAAGAAACGCTCAAAAGCCTCGAACTCGGTCCATGTGACGTTGCGCCACCAATAATAGTTGAGTAACCCACCGTGCATTAGCTTCATCCCAGTAAATGGTAAACTCTGCTTTCTCCCACTCGGAGCAAGCCATATAGAAGAAAGTCGCTCCATAGTCTCTATCCATGACAGAGCCATACTCGGATCGAGATCTCCGCGAAAAAGAGTGAAACGAGTCTTCATCGACTCAGCCATCTGGAATCCTAGCTCGTGCAACGACAATATCAGTGAGCTGTGTCGGGACGGCTGCATGAAACACCGGAGCTGATACTGCTGTGGTACCATGGAATAAACCGGAGGAAGAACTCCGGTGCTGCTGTATATATCGGCATAAGCGGTGGTACTGCCTGGGGAACAAAAGTGGTGGCAACCGGAGGTCAGTGAGGAAAAGGTACGGATGTGGGCAATGCCGCCATCAGAGGCGGAGGCAGTGCCACCGGTATAGGATACATCAGATCCAAGTGGTGGTGGCAATCGAATACGCCGAGGTCGCTGAGCGGATGTCTTGCACACCAATGGTACCCCGATGGTACTTGAAAGTGGGTAGGCGTGATCCGCGTCGGTGTGGCCAAGTAGGTATCTCTACAGGCTACCGGATTTGAGAGCCCGATGCTCCCGCTGCATCCCGAGTCTGACAGGCTCACTAACAGTGGGCATCTCTGGCATATCCAGAGATCCCATGGTCCTCGCACGTGGTCGTCCAGCACCACGTCTCGCAGCAATACGAGTAGATCGTCTCATATCTGTTAAATTAAATTACAGATATCAATACCAATATAACCAACATAAAGTAACAACATACCTATTTGCCGTCTGGAGATGTTCCGTCGCTGTCCAGTCCCCAATTTGACCTCAAAATTCTGAACGTACATATCGCCGGAAATCCAAATAAATCCGAAACGGAAATCCGAAACATAACCATATCGAAACTCCGATAATGCCCAGTTTAACTCGCAAACTTAGGCTAGCACATAATATCCAGAATACTAAAAACAGGTATCACACCCTGCTCTGATACCAATAAATTGGTATCAGATAAATCTCGAAAATCCAACACACGGAAACCCAACAAGTATCGCCAAACTTTGGCGCACTGATACCATATAAATTGGTATCAGGTTATCCCAAATATCCAAAATATGAAAACAATGATCGTAAAACCTGGCTCTGATACCACTAAATTGTCACGCCCCAGAGGAGTCCCTGTCCGAGAAAATTTCGGCAGCATCTCCCCTGTACGGTGGACAATCTGAAACTTTTCTACATCTCACAAATACCTCAGCCACAGGCGGCTGGAATAATAACAATAAAATAAAACATCACCACGCAGTTATATATAATCTATTCAGCCTCTGGCTGTCACAACCACGCAGTTAAGATAATTAAACAGTAAAATAATACTCTGACTCGAAATCCACCCTACTCCACTACACTCGTAAAACTCAAATCCGACGAACTCACCTCTTCTGCCGTCCAGGCAGGCATGTAGTAGAATAAAAACCAAATCCAAATCCATCGATATAATAAAATCTATATCATGTCCATAAGCAAATAAATCCAGAACATAACAAGTGCAAATAGTCTAGAACAGAAAAGGAAACCAAACGAAAAACTAATCACATCCTCGAGGTCTGCAGGACCAGCAACTGGAACTCTCTCCTGACAGCATCAACCTGAAAATATCAACAATGGAGGCGGGGTGAGTCCAACACTCAGCAGGTACAATTGATATGCAAAGTAAAGAAATAACACCTAGCACTAATCATGCGTACAGTCTCCTGATAAAGATAAAGGTAACTACAAACCGAAGAAGACAGGAGAGAATCTGTACTAACCAGGACCCGGTAAAAGGACAAACAGTCCGAAAGGTATAGAAGACCTGTATGCATGTCAATCAAGGTATCCAAGCAATGTGCAGCATATAAGTGCAACAAACACAAACACAAACAATAAATGCATCATGCATATGATGCCAATGTCATGGTCACCGACGCCACGGTAGACTCACAACAACGGGACCGAGTGGGTAGACAACCGCACTCAGAACACTACTCCCGATGAGTGATCGAGTGGACGGGATCTGTCGGAGTACATACATACTCCTACCCCAAATCATAAATGGGGAGCGAATGCTCAACTCCGATGTGTGACGGGAGGGATCTCTAACGCACTGCGTCACACTACCCATGAGCGGACCAACGGAGCGCCGAACAGGCGTGCTACCACGCTGTGTCCCGCTACCCATGAGGCGCACAACGGAGCACCGAACAGTGATGAAACTGGCAAAGTGCTCGACAATAAAGGAGCAATCAATCACTCAGCATGCAATCATGCGAATGGTGCATGTCACTAAACATGGTAATATACTAAACCAATCTCTGGACATATCATAATGTGCACCAAAGCGAATGAATCATATCAAGGTATCTGATCATATAAGGTATCAAACCTAGGTCCTGACATGGTAAAATATGGTTATATCACTACCCATGAGCATGTGGAATCAGGTATATATATCCATACAAGATGTAAACAAACAATCAATCAATAGGTAGCATGTATTGGGCAGTGATTAACCGAAACAAGTAAGAAACATAATTAATGCATCTTGTTAATTTAATTACTAAGCATATCAAAGACAATAAGTCAAAAGTACCCGCCTCCAAATCGAAAAGTCCAATCTGGTTCACGACGTCGAGATACTCGTCTCACGTCAAAGTCCTGTATCAAACAAAATGTCTAGTTTAGCTAATTCTATAATATAACATTTAGCCAAACTAAATTCTAATCCAACTAATCAATTAGGATTAATTTCGTTAACCTTAACCCTTCCTTTATTCAATTGATCAAGATCCATATATACAAATATGTATATCCGACCTAACAAAATAAATTCAAGTGTACACGGTAACCAAAAGAAATAACTTTCTCTACATCTTACCTCAATTCACCTCAATGTCGTTTCTTGATCCACAGTCTCAGAGTGTGTTCGCTGCTAGAGCTAAAGAGAATTCACAGAACCAATCTACTAGATTCCTTCCCACTGGTCAGATCAGTTTGCGATCAAGAAACAGAGATAACAATTTCTAGAAATGACCCAAATTTTCCAACTCACCTTACCTAGTACAATGTCGTCCCTGTGGACACACTGCCAAGAGATACCGATGCAGGACAATGCTAACCGGAAGAGTTTGTTGCCACAAACCTGTTGTCAACACTAAATCAGTTCCTCTCGTTCCCTTTGCCGGCAACTGGTGGACGAAAAAGGTCGTCCCAATGATGAATCTAGGGCACGGGAGGTGAGACTAAGTGTTTGGCAGAACCTAGTGATCAGATGCTGGTGATGCTAAGGCACGACACAGTGGTGGCAGCCGGCTCTAGGGCTCGGCTGGATCAGCGTCGGTGAAGGGGAGAAGGCGTCGCCTAGGGCACGCGGCTGGAGGCTAGGATACAGGTGGAAGTCGGCTGTAGGGCGGAGGAAGGCCGGCGGCAGCACTAGGTCGGTGGCGGCGAAGCAATCTCGACGGCGGCACAACCCAATTAGGGCATGGCTAGCGCTGTGGTGGCGGCAGAGAAGAGGAGAAGAGGAGAAGAGGAGAAGAGCTTCGGGTGTGCGGTTTGGGAGGAAGAAATAGAAGGAGGAAGAACTGGCCGAGGGTTTTGTGCTCTCGGGAAGGAGGAACCGCCGGCCGGCGGTTAGGGCCGGCGTCGGGCGCGAGAGAAGAAGAGAGCTCGGGTCGGCGTCGAGAGAAACCGGAGGAAAAGAAAAATAAGAAAAGAAAATAAAGAAAAGAAAATATAAAGGAAAAGAAAACTTTTCCTCGTTAAAATGGGTCGCCTAAACAGGCCTTTCTGGGCCCCGTTTTTATCCCCGTCAACTCGTCCGTACGAGCTCCGAAAAATTCCCGAAAAATTTCCAAAAATTCCAGAAAATTCCCTTATTAATATTTGTCATTTTTCCGGTATTTTACACAAAGAGGCCTTTTAAGGCCAAGGGGTATAGAGCCAAAGAAGTGTTAGAATTGGTTCATTCTGATTTGTGTGGTCCTATGTCTATCTAGGCGAGAGGTGGTTTTGAATATTTTGTCTCTTTTATAGACGATTATTCAAGATACGGATACATTTACCTAATGCGTCGCAAGTCCAAGTGCTTTGATAAGTTCAAAGAGTACAAGGCTGATGTAGAGAAACGACTAGGTAAAAGTATCAAGACACTATGGTCTAATCGTGGTGGCGAATACCTTTTAGGAGAGTTTAGGAATTACTTATCAAAGGCCGGGATTCAATCCCAATTGTCCGCACCTGGTACACCCCAACAGAATGCTGTGGTAGAACGAAGGAATAGGACTCTTATGGAGATGGTTAGATCGATGATGAGTTATTCAGAATTACCAAATTCGTTTTGGGGATACGCTCTGGAAACGACAGCGCACATTCTGAACTTAGTACCTTCTAAATCAGTTTCTTCTACTCCCACAGAATTATGGAATGGGTGAAAACCCAGTCTAAGATATATTCGGATTTGGGGTAGTCCAGCACATGTACTGAAACCATATTCTGATAAGTTAGAATCTCGTACAGAAGTTCGCGTGTCTGTGGGTTATCCCAGAGGAACGAAAGGTTGTTTATTTTATAGTCCTAAAGACCAGAAGGCCATTGTTAGCACCAATGCCCAGTTTTTAGAAGAAGACTATATAATGGATCACAAGCCCAGTAGCAAAGTTGTTTTAGAAGAACTTAGAGAGGACACGTGTACTTTAATACCAACAGTACAAGATGAAGTACCACAAGAGACTGCAACACGTGTCTCACATGATACACAACCACAGACGGTGCCTCGTCGTAGTGGGAGAGTTGTAAGGGAACCTGAGAGATTCATGTTTTTGGGAGAGTCTTCGGACTTGATCCCGGGTAAACATGAACATGATCCCCGTACATATGACGAAGCACTCCAAGATATAGATGCAGTATCTTGGTAAAAAGTAATGAATTCTGAAATAGAGTCTATGTACTCTAATAAGGTCTGGGAGCTTGTAGAACCACCCGATGGTGTAAAAGCCGTTGGATGCAAGTGGATCTACAAAAGGAAAAGAGGGACAGACGGGAAGGTAGAAACCTTCAAAGCTAGGCTTGTTGCGAAAGGGTACACTCAGAAAGAGGGAATCGATTATGAGGAGACCTTTTCACCGGTAGCCATGCTTAAGTCTATCCGAATACTCTTATCCATTGCTGCTCATATGGATTATGAGATTTGGCAAATGGATGTCAAGACTGCTTTCCTTAATGGAAGTCTTGAAGAGAACATCCATATAAAGCAACCAGAAGGGTTCATTGAAAAAGGCAAAGAGCATCTAGTGTGTAAGCTCAATCGGTCCATTTATGGACTGAAGCAAGCTTCAAGGTCTTGGAACATCCAGTTTAATGAAGTAATCCAGTCATATGAATTTATTTAGTGTCCGGATGAGTCTTGTGTATATAAGAAGTGTAACGGAAACGTGGTGGTATTTCTTGTACTATACGTAGATGATATTTTGTTAATTGGCAACAATGTCAAGGTATTATCGGACGTAAGGGTATGGTTGTCCAAACAATTTGATATGAAGGACTTAGGAGATTGTGCACACATTCTTGGGATCACAGTTATAAGGGATCGCAAGAAAAGAATATTGTGTCTGTCCCAAGCTTCATATATAGATACAATCCTTGCTCGTTTTAGCATGCAGAATTCCAAGAAAGGTTTCTTATCTTTTAGGCATGGAGTATCTTTATCTAAAGAGATGTCTCCAAAGACATCAAAAGAGATAGAAGAAATGAAGGCAGTTTCTTATGCTTCAGCTGTAGGAAGCCTAATGTATGCAATGTTATACACGAGACCAGATATCTGTTTTGCCATGGGCATGGTTAGCAGATATCAAAGTAATCTAGGACAGGGACATTGGACTATCGTAAAGCATATATTAAAGTACCCGAGAAGGACTAGAGATTATATGCTTATTTACCAATCAGATGATTTGCTTCCTGTGGGTTACACGAATTCTGACTTCCAATCAGATAGGGACAATAGTAAGTCTACATCAGGCTATGTGTTTACTTTAGGAGGTGGAGCCATAGCATAGAGGAGTGTTAAGCAGAAATGCGCCTCAGACTCAACCATGGAAGTTGAGTATGTGGCAGCCTCTGAGGCAGCCAAAGAAGCTGTATGGCTCAGGAACTTTTTGATGGACTTAGATGTGATTCCTGGTTTGCCCAAAATCATCACAATTTATTGTGATAATAGCGGTGCAGTTGCAAACTCGAAGGAACCACGAGCCCATAAGGCAAGTAAACATATAGAGCGCAAGTACCACCTGATACGAGATATCGTGAAGCGAGGAGAAGTTGTCATCGCCAAGATTGCATCAGCAGATAACCTGGCAGATCCTTTCACTAAGGCCCTTCCAGCAAAAGCTTTCAATCGGCATGTGGAGGGAATGGGAATCAGATGTATGGCAGTAGATATGGCAGCTTAGTCATTAGTATAAGTGGGAGATTGTTAGAGTGTATACTAAAAGCCTAAGCTTTTGTAAACATTTATTTTGAATAAAGAATCACATTTGGTCAAATTATCTACATTTGTTTGTAGTTGTTCAATTAATTTATATTGTAGATAACATAGTATGTGGTGTCACATACAGAAGATGATGTTATCAGTACCTTATAAATTATAAACAGTAGCTCACGACCAAAATGGAAAGGAACAAACCATTGGAAGGTCGTAGTGTAATTAGGAATTAGTTTATCTTAACTATATAATTACACTAGTACACTTAAAGTGTATTGAGTAGGACTATTAGAGGTCGTTTCTTTTATACTAACTTTATAAATGAACAAAGACCTCAGTTATTATGGAAGTGTGTGCTCTTAATCCTAATATAATAACAAGCACATATATTTGATATTTATTTCTTTAATTTATCAATGGGTGAAATTTAGTTCGATAAATCAATAAGCCTGATAAGTTGGGAAATGATATCACTTATAGTGTGTGTTGTTGATTATAGAAGGAAACTGTGTCCTAGTGATCTAGGTTGATAATGTCCCCAAGAAGAGCTCATAAGGATTGTCATGTTAAACCCTACAGGTGGACTTAGTCCGACATGACGATAAGGTTGAGTGGTACTATTCTTGGACTAAGATATTAATTAAATGAGTTGTCAGTAACTCACTTAATTAGTAGACATTCGACATCTTAAACACAGGGAGACTAACACACTCATAATAAGAAGGAGCCCAAAAATGTAATTTGGGATTAGTGCGGTAGTTCAATAATAGTTCTCTAGTGGAATGAATTATTATTGATAAAATTAAGTTGTGTGTTCGGGGCGAACACGGGATGCTTAATTTTATCGGGAGACCAAAACCAATTCCTCCTCTCAGTCCCTATCGTAGCCTCTTATTTATAGAGTACTATACCCACCTATACCCACCTTCATACCCATGTTGTAGGGGCCGGCCATGCTAGCTTGAGGATCAAGCTAGGGTCGGCCAAGCCTTGGTCCATGGGTGACCGACCCTAGCTTGAACCCAAGCTTAGGTGGCCGGCCCTATTAAATTTAAAAAGAATTTTAATTTTAAATTTTTCTTATGTGAAAGATATAATTTATTGGAGAGATTAAAAATTAAAATATCTCTTATAAGGTTCTACAAAAGATTAAAGAAAGAGATTAAATCTCTTTCTTTATTTGTAGATTGGAAAGATATTTTATTTTTCTTCTTTGTAAATTATTCACATGTTGAAAAATTAAAATTATAGAAATTTCTTTTTATCAACTATGAAGGGATTTTAAAGGGAAATTTTATTTTTTTTAAATTTCCGAAGACAAATAAGGAATTTTAATTGTTGATTGAAAATTACCTTGTTTGCTCTCCATGTGGTGGTCAGCCATGATATGATCAATTAGGAAATTTTATTTAATTTTTCTTAATTAATTCATATCAAGGAAAGTTAAGGAAATTTTATTGTAATTAAATTTCCTTATTTGCCAAAGCTAAGGATTATAAAAGAGGGGGTTATGGGAGCCTTCAAGGTGAACAACCTCTATTATTTTCTCCCTCTTTTCTTCCTTGGTGTGGCCGGCTCATCCTTTTCTCTTCTCTCCATCCTTGTGGCCGAAACTTCCTTTCCTCTTGGAGATCAAGTGGTAGCCGGATTCTAGCTTGGAGAAGAAAGAGTGAAAGCTTGCATCCCTTGGAGCATTGGTGGTGTTTTCTCTTCATCCTTGGAGGTGCTCTTGTTGTGGCCGAACCTTGCAATGAGGAGAAGAAGGTGCTTTGGTGGTTTCTCATCTCGGAAGATCGTTGCCCACACAATGTCCTAGGTTAGAAGAGGAATACGATAGAAGACTTAGAGGTTTTTGTTTGCAAAAGAAAAGGTATTCTAGTATTTAATTTCCGCATCATACTAGTTTTATTCCTTTGTAAAAATACCAAATACAAGAGGCATGCGATTCTAGTATTTTAAATTTGTTTTCGATGTTGTGTTCATTTGTTTTTCTTTTCCTTGTGATTTAATTGTTCTTTTTGGTTGACCTAAATTTATTTAAGGAAATTAAATATTAGCTTTTCTTAAAAGGTTTTGTCTAAGCGGTGGTGGTTGTTCCCATATCCAAGAAGGTCATGTGCCTCGCCATGCAGTCCTGTAAGCCAATTTTGGAAATTAATATTTAATGGAATTAATAACCTAGGTAATTTGGATTGAACGTGTTAAGTTGCTCAGGAGATCCAAGTATAAACCTAAAAGAACAAATAAATTAAACTTTGGATCAAACGTGTTAAGTTCCGCAGGCGATCCAAGTTTAATTTAAAAGAACACATGGTAGCTAGGAAAATGTTCAGACCTTTGTACAAAATTTTGTACAGTGGAACCATTAGGTTTTCCGAGTAGCAACCAACACCAGGCTTAGTACCATCTTATGCGCGCTCTCTAATAGTGACTGAGGTAGCTAGCCTCCAGTCGTATGAGGGTAAAGACCTTGGTCTTACCAAGGCCAAGACCTCGGAATTGGTCACCTGGATTTGTTTAACGACAACCTTGGAAGTCGGGTACTAGCATCTTACTTTAAATTTCTTGTTATCTTTAATACTCTTATATTAAAATGCCTTGGCATTTGTTTAACCACTTGGTGTGCTTTTTTGATCCTAATTTCTAGAATTTGGAATCAACTTAAGACTTGGTCTTTTCTTACTTATCACTTCTCCTAATCTTCTAGAAGAGTTTAACATGTTGGTGTAGTATCAAGAAAAATCTAATTCTGCATGCTTAAAATTAAATGGCTAGAAATAACATCTTAAAACTGAATACTAGCATGGTAACGAAAGATTTAACTTGCTCGAACTTAAAGAAACCTACACTGCTTACTTTCATACAAGTTGTCTAGTTCATGCTTGCTAAAGTAATTAGAAAACTGAAAACTTCTATTCTTCATAGAATTGTCAATTTTAGAGCAACTGGAAAATATAGCTACGGTTTGTTTACTGCACATGAAGTCTGAAACATGACTTAATCAACAGAGAATTGACAAATCCATCTAATCAAGTTTGGAAACAATTCTAACAATAATGCACTACCAATACAGATCAGTAATATGCCATACATAAAGGGATGCTTACATAGCAGGAAATTTCCGGATTCTTGCAGCACATACAATTCCAGCCGAATGCTTAAGAAATAGTTCAATAAAAAACTGAACTAACATGCACGACAAGTACTATAAAAGGGTTCCAAGAAGACTAACTTCAGCTATGACAAGTCCGAACAGCCCAGCGGTACATGGAAACACTCTTTAACAGCATTATAAGAGTTAATTCCAGCAATTACAACTATAGCAATTAATCTATCTACTACCCCCTAGCAACCAGGAATAGCATATACATCTCCCAAGTTCCTCTAGCAATTTAAATAAAGAACCTAACTATATTCTTAGCAAAAACCCAGATCATAGCAATTTGGCACAACAGCCCTAGCTTATCAAATTCGGCACAGCAAATCTTAAAAGAAACTTAGCATATGATTCTGTTCAACAGCAAAATCCGAGAATGGCATCTCAACAAAGCAAGGAAGAAAAACCCTAGCATATACTTCTACTCGGCACAGCAAGATCCGGGAGCAAGGAGACGAAATCCAAAAAAATTCAGAGCAACTCCTTCCACGGGTGAGTAGTACTTACCCCTTGTTCTTGCACTTACAACTGAGAAGAGATCCAAGGGTTTCGGAGAGATGAAGATCTCGGTTTCTCCTTCGTGCTTACGGCGCTCTATGCTGAGGTGATCCCGATTTCATGAAGTTCCTTTGGAAAGAGTCTCTCGCCGACCGCCGGAGTGAAGACCTAGCGTCGTCGCCCCTTTTCGCCCAAGAAGGATCGCTAGAAGAAGGGGAACAGTGCCGTCGCGAGGAAGGGGAAGGAAGGATCGAGTTTTCGGCGAGAAAGGGAAAACCTAATCCCTTTATAACTAGGTTTTCTATTATTAACTATACCTTAAATATAATCTGTTCTTTCCTTAATTAACATAACCCGCTTGCACACTTGGTCAACCACGATTTGGCCAAGTCAAAGGTCGTGGTTTCGAATCCTCAGCTGAGCGTTTTATTCCCCTTTTATTTAAAATGTTCCTAACTACTACTTAAATGTATTTCGTTCCATATTCATTCACAAAACGTTTGCAGAACAGTTGGCTAGCTGGATTCGGTTAAGGCTCAGTTCAAGTCCGAGGTCCATGGTTCGAATCTCGGCTTGGACGTTTTTTGTCAAAACTTCTTTCGTTTAGTAAAAATACCAAACGACCTCTAAAAATTGCATAAAAATACTCTAAAAATTTTTAAAAATCTCTAGAATATTTTAAAAGCATTTCCAAATATTTTTAAGGATATCTAGAACTTGAAATAGGGAAAATTGGGTCATTACAATCCCTCATACCTTATAAAAAGTTTATCCTTGAACTTAGAATAGTTCTGGATATTTCTGTCTCATACTGTCATCACGTTCCCAAGTGACTTCCTCGTGCTTCTGGTTCTACCAGATGACCTTCACTAGTGGTACTTCTTTATTCCTTAGTCTCTTAACTTCTCTGTCCACTATCTGTGTAGGTCTGCTTTCATAGCTAAGATCCTCCTGGATCTGCACTGTATGAGGCTCAATCACTTGGCTAGGGTCATGGAGACACTTCTTTAGCATGGAGACATGAAATACATTATGTATCGCTGACATGTCTTGTGGTAGGTTCAGCTTGTAAGCTACTTTCCCAATCCTCTCTATGATCAGGTAAGGTCCTACATAGCGAGGACTTAATTTGGCCTTCTTGCCAAATCTCATCACTCCCTGCATAGGAGAAACCTTGAGAAAGACTGAATCCCCTACTTGGAATTCTAGTGGCCTACGGCGTGTGTCAGCATAACTCTTCTGTCTACTCTGGGCAGTCTCAATCCTCTGTCTGATCTTCTGGATATCCTGAGTAGTCTCATCTATCAGCTCTGTCTGAATGCCCAGTTCCACTTCCATTTCTTTCCTCTCACCTGCTTCTTGCTAGCAAATAGGTGATCTGCACTTCCTGCCATACAACGCCTCGTATGGTGCCATCTTGATGGTGTCCTGATAGCTATTATTGTAGGCAAACTCAGCTAAGCATAGATACTTGCACCAACTTCCCTTGAAATCTAGTGCACAAGCTCTGAGTATATCTTCTAAAATCTGATTTACTCGCTCTGTCTGTCCATCAGTCTGTGGATGGAAAGCTGTGCTAAAATTGAGTTTTGTGCCTAGTGCATTCTGAACACACTCCCAAAAGTGAGAGGTGATGTGTCCATCTCTATCAGAAACAATAGATTTAGGAACTCCGTGAAGTCTGATCACCTCCTTAACATATAGTTGTGACAACTGCTCTATAGAGTGGGACACCCTGATGGCTAGAAAATGGGCAGACTTGGTCAATCTGTCCACTACTACCCATATTACGTCATATCCATTTGTAGTTCTTGAAAGACCTGTTATGAAGTCCATGGATATGTCTTCCCACTTTCATTCTGGTATTGGAAGAGGTTGCAACATTCCTCCTGGTCTCTAGTGTTCTACTTTGACTCTCTGGCATGTCATGCAGGTACTGACATATTTAGCAACGTCTCTTTTGAGTCCAGACCACCAGAAACTCTGTTTCACGTCTTGGTACATCTTGGCAAAACCAGGATGCATGGAGTAAGGGGTGCTATGGGCTTCTTCTAGAATTTTCTTTCTCAATTCCTCATCATTGGGAACACAAAGACGATTCCCCTGATAAAGAATTCCACTATCTGATACTCAAAACTCTGAATTCCCTTCTTCTTGTATCCCTTGCTTGATCTTTTGGATGTCTGGATCTTCACTTTGCTTTCTCTGTATATCCTCAAGCAAGGTAGACTCTATGGTCAATGCAGAGAGTTGCCCTTCAATAATTTCAATTCCAAAGTCTGACAACTCCTTCTGCAGTGGCAGGGCTAATGATGACAAAGACATCAGGGATGCACTGGATTTTCTGCTTAGTGCATCTGCCACTTTGTTAGCTTTACCTAGGTGATAGAGGATTTCATAATCATAATCCTTGACCAACTCTAGACACCTACGCTATCTCATGTTTAAGTCCTTCTGGGTAAAGAAATACTTTAAACTCTGATGGTCTATGAAGATTCTGCACTGCACTCCATACAAGTAGTGTCACCAGGTTTCAGTGCAAAGACCACAGCTGCCAGCTCAAGATCATGAGTGGGGTAGTTCTTCTCATAATCTTTGAGTTGTCTGGAAGCATAAGCTATAACTTTTCCTTCTTGCATGAGTACAGCTCCTAGGCCCATCTTGGAAGCATCACTGTAGATGTCAAGGCTCTTGTCACTTTCTGGGACTGTCAGAATGGGAGCACTGGTCAGCCTCCTTTTGAGCTCTTGGAAACTCTGTTCACATTTATCCGACCATTCAAACTTCTTGTTCCTCCTGGTTAAGGCCGTTAGTGGAGAAGCTATCCTGGAAAAGTCCCCCACGAATTTTCTATAGTACCCAGCTAAACCAAGGAAGCTTCTGATCTCCCTGGCATTCTTGGGTCTACTCCAGTTGTTGACCGCTTTTATTTTGGCTGGATCTACTTGAATACCTTCTTTAGAAATTATGTGACCTAAAAACGCCACCTGATCTAACCAGAATTCGCACTTTGAGAATTTAGCATACATCTGCTTTTGCTGAAGGGTCTGCAATACTATCCTCAAGTGCGTGTCATGTTCCTTTGGGGTCCTTGAATAGACTAGAATGTCGTCGATGAACACGATGACGAATTTGTCAAGGTATTCTCTGAACACTCTATTCATCAAGTCCTTGAAGACTGCAGGTGCAATAATCACACCAAAAGGCATGACTACAAATTGTAGTGTCCATATCTGGTCCCAGAAACTATTCTGGGTATATCACTTTCTTTCACTTTCAGCTAATGGTACCCAGTGCGCAGGTCTATTTTAGAGAACACTATTGCCCTCTTTAGCTGATCATATAGATCATCTATTCTGGGAAGAGGGTACTTGTTATTAACTGTTTCTTTGTTCAGCATTCTAAAATTCATGCACATCCGCATAGATCTGTCTTTCTCCTTAACGAACAACATTGGAGCTCCCCGGGGTGAATGACTAGGGCGGATGAAACCCTTGTTAAGCAGCTCATAAAGTTATTCTTGTAACTCTTTTAGCTTTGCTAGAGAAATTTGGTACGGAGTTTATTTTTTTTAAATTGGACCGGTGTCAGGGACCAACTCAATTTCAAACTCCGCTTCTCTGTTGGGAGGTAGTCCAGGTAGCTCTTCTGGAAATACCTCTGGATACTCGCAGACTCCCCGAACTTCCTCCTGCTTGGGTCCTTCTTGTTCTTCTGTACTCACAATGTGCGCAAGAAAACCAGAACACCCTTTAGCTAACATCTGGTGAGCTGTGAGAGAAGAGAGGAATTTCTGGGTCTTCCTCTTCGATACCCCTGTGAACTCAAAGGATGGTTCACCTTCTGGACTTAAGATCACTTTCCTTCTGCGGCAGTCCACTGAAGCACTGTATTTGCTGAGGAAATCCATACCAAAAATGATATCGAAATCCTGCATGGTGAGGACTACCAAATCAACATATAACTCTCGGTCTGAAATTCTGACTGGTACAGCCCGAAGCCACTAATTCTTTAAAAATTATTTGAAAAATCATTTAAAAATTATTTGAAAAATCTTTAAAAATTATTTGAAAAATCTTTTATAAACCCTTTAAAAAAATTTTCAAAAATCTTTTAAAAATTATTTAAAAATTATTTGAAAAATATTTTAAAAAATCTTTTAAAATTATATGAAAAATCATTTAAAAATTCTTTAAAAAATCTTTTAAAAATTGTTTTAAAATTATTTGAAAAATCTTTTAAAAATTCTATAAAAACTATTTGAAAAATCTTTTAAAAATTATTTGAAAAATATTTTAAAAATTTTTAAACATTATCTGAAAAATCTTTTAAAATTTTTTTGAAAATCTTTTAAAAATTCTTTGAAAATTTTTTTAAAAATTCTTTAAAAAATCTTTTAAAAATTATTTTAAAATTATTTGAAAAATATTTTAAAAATCCTTTCAAAATTATTTTAAAAATCTATTAAAAATTATTCGAAAAATCTTTTTAAAATTCTTTAAAAATTATTAGAAAAATCTTTGAAAAATTATTTGAAATATATTATAAAAAATCTTTAAAAATTATTTGAAAAATCTTTTAAAAATTTTTAAAAAAATTAGTTGCAAAATATTTTAAAAATTCTTTAAAAAATCTTATAAAAATTCTTTAAAAATTATTTAAAAAATCTTTAAAATATCATTAAAAATTATTTGAAAAATTATTTTAAAATTCTTTAAAAAATCTTTTAAAAATTTCTTTAAAATTTATTGGAAAAATCTATTAAAAATTATTTAAAAATTATTTGAAGAATATTTTAAAAATTGTTGAAATATTCTTCAAAAAGTATTTTAAAAATTCTTTAAAAATTATTTGAAAAAAATTTTAAAAAAATTAGTTGCGAAATAGTTTAAAATTTCTTTAAAAAATCTTTTAAAAATTCTGTAAAAATTATCTGAAAAATCTTTTAAAAATTCTTTTAAAATTATTTGAAAAATCATTTAAAAATTATTTGAAAAATCTTTAAAAATTATTTGAAAAATCTTTTATAAACCCTTTAAAAAATTTTTCAAAAATCTTATAAAAATTCTTTAAAAATTATTTCAAAAATCTTTTAAAAATTCTTTGAAAATCTTTTAAAAATTCTTTGAAATTTTTTTAAAAAATAATTTTAAAAATCTTTTAAAAATTATTTAAAAATTATATGAAAAATCTTTTAAAAATTATATAAAAAATCTTTTAAAAAATATTTAAAAAATCTTTTAAAAATTCTTTAAAAATTATTAGAAAAATCTTTTCAAAATTCTTTAAAACTTATTTGAAAAATATTTTAAAAATTATTTAAAAAATATTTTAAAAATACTTTAAAAATTATTTGAAAAATCTTTTAAAAAGTTTTTAAAAAAATAAGTTTCAAAATATTTTAAAAATTCTTCAAAAAATCTTTTAAAAATTCTTTAAATATTATTTGAAAAATCTTTTAAGAATTCTTTAAAATTTATTTGAAAAATCATTTAAAAATTCTTTGAAAAATCTTTTAAAAACTCTTTAACAATTATTTGAAAAATCTTTTATAAACGCTTTAAAATTTTTTTGAGAAATCTTGTAAAAATTATTTGAAAAATCTTTTAAAAATTCTATAAAAAATATTTTAAAAATTGTTTTAAAATTATTTGAAAAATATTTTACAAATGCTTTAAAATTTAATTCAAAAATCATTTAAAAATTATTTGACAAATCTTTTAAAAAAATTTTAAACAATTTTTGAAAAATCTTTTAAAAATTCTATAAAAAAATCTTTTAAAAATTGTTCTAAAATTATTTGAAAAGTCATTTAAAAATTATTTGAAAAATCTTTTCAAAAATTTTTAAACAATTTTTGAAAAATCTTTTAAAAAGTTTTTGAAAATCTTTTAAAAATTGTTTGAAATTTTTTAATAAATTATTTTAAAATCTTTTAAAAATTCTTCAAAAATTATTTAAAAAGTCTTTTAAAAATTATTAGAAAAAACTTTTATAAATTCTTTAAAAATTATTAGAAAAATCTTTTAAAAATTTTTTAAAACTTATTTGAAAATTATTTTAAAAATTCTTTAAAATTTTTTGAAAAATCTTTTAAAAAGTTTTTTAAAAAATAAGTTGCAAAAAATTTTAAAAATCTTCAAAAAAATCTTTTAAATATTCTTTAAAGTTTATTTGAAAATCGTTTAAAAATTCTATAAAATTTATTATAAAAATCAATTAAAAATTCTTTAAAAAATCTTTTAAAAATTCTTTAAAATTTATTTGAAAAATCTATTAAAAATTCTTTAAAAATTATTTGAAAAATATTTTTAAAATTCTTTGAAAATTCTTTAAAAATTATTTTAAATATCTTTAAAAAAAATATTAAAAAATTATTTGAAAAATATTTTAAAAATTCTTTAAAAAATCTTTTAAAAATTATTTGTAAAATCTTTTAAAAATTCTTTAAAAATATTTGAAAAATCGTTTAAAAAATCTTTTAAAAATTTTTTAAAGTTATTTGAAAAATATATTAAAAATTTTTTAAAAATTATTTGAAATATCTTTTAAAAACTCTTTAAAAATTATTTGAAAAATCTTTTAAAAATTCTATAAAAATTATTTGAAAAATCTTTTAAAAATTCTTTAAAAGTTATTTGAAAAATATTTAAAAAATTCTTTATAAATTATTTGAAAAATCTTTTAAAAACTCTTTAAAAACTATTTGAGAAATCTTATATAAATGCTTTAAAAATTATTTGAAAAATATTTTAAAAATTCTTTAAAAATTATTTGAAAAATCTTGTAAAAATTCTTTAAAAATTATTTGAAAAATCTTTTAAAAATTCTTTAAAAAACCTTTTAAAAATTCTTTGAAAATTATTTGAAAAATCCTTTTTAAATTATTTTTACAGTCTTTTAAAATTTCTTTAAAAAATCTTTTAAAATTACTTGAAATTTTTTTAAAAAATTCTTTGAAAATCTTTTAAAAATTATTTGGAAAATCTTTTAAAAATTCTTTAAAAAATTATTTGAAAAATCTTTTAAAAATTCTTTTAAAATTATTTGAAAAATCTTTTTAAAATTCTTTAAATATTATTTGAAAAATCTTTTAAAAATTATTTAAAAATCATTTGAAAAATCTTAGATAAATCTTAGATGAAAGTATTTCTCAAACTTAAATTTTAAAAGAAAAAAAGTTATGTTTCAAAACTTATGGCAATTTTTTTTTAAACTTAGCTAAATGTTTACAAGAAAATTAATTCTAAAAAGCTAAGCATTTATTTCTATACTCAATTTCTCTCTTATTTATTTTGATATATGTCAAAGGGGGAGAGTATAAGGAAATTCAAAGAAAATTAAAGAAATTTCAAAATAACAAGAAAATTTTTATTAAGGAGGAGCTTTGTATGTGTTTATGTTTTATTTAGGCTTGTGCTCATTTATGTTTATCTTCATTGCATTTTCCACTTAACTTTGAATTTTGGTTGTCATATTCCAAAAGGGGGAGATTGTTGGTGCGAAAAGCATCCGACGATCGAACCTTAGTTTTGATAATGGCAAAGAGATTCAAAGTTTAGCTTAATTGTTATCTAATGTGTATGATTGAGTGTTTCAGGAAAGTCCTAGCTGCGGTTAGGCAAGTGAAAAACCCTAGGGGGTGGTAACCCTAGGTTATAGGGGGTGGTAACCTTATGTGGGAAGTCTTGGTGGATCGGAGCTTCGGGCAAAAATCCTAGGGGGCGGTAACCCTAGGTTAAAATCCTGGTGTCGCGAACTGGGTAGAAGTCTGGATGGGTCGAGGACCGGACATCCAGCATGAAGACCGGAAGCTTAGGACGCTAAGCAAAAGTCCAGTCGGTCTAGAGGACCGAACTGGCAAAAGGTAAATCTCCTGAGTGGAGTAAGTGAGGACGCGTTCCCCGTAGAGGGAACAGTAGGCGTCGGGTCGACCTAGGGTTTCCGGTAGGAAATTCGAAGTCAAACTTGGACAGTCGGGAGACTATCAATATCTTATTTATCTTGACTATTATGTGTTAACTTTGTTTTACAGGGTATGTGTTTGAGACTAACACATTTTGCAGGAGCAAAGGAGCATGTTATACCTCGGATAAACAGTGTCCGAGGCGCCTCCATGGAGCTTGGAGGTGCCTTGGGTACAAAGCTGGAGCTGGCTGCGAAGCAGTCTGGAGGCGCCTTGGATGAAGATGGAGGCGCCTTGGACCTGAGGTTGGAGGCACCTTGGAGTGGCTTGGAGGCACCTTCAACCAGATAAGTTGTGACCAGTTCTGTGCTGATCCACTCGGGTGACTCGGGAGGCATGGAGGCGCCTTGGACAGGCTTAGAGGCACCTCCAGCAGTGTATAAAAGCAGTTGTCGAGGCATCACTCAAAGTATTCAATTCCAAGCGACCTTTCTACATCCTACTGCATAAGAAACGCCTTGAAGTGCTGTTGCAAGTCTCCGACGACCCGAAGCTTCGAGATTCTGATTATTGTCATCGGTATAAATTTTTATTATTGCACTTATTGTAATACATATTTGTAAATATTTTGCGTGATATAGTTGTTGCCCACAATAAGCGATCAACGATCGCGGGCCTTAGAGTAAGAGTCGCCCTAAGCTCCGAACCAAGTAACTCCTAGTGTCTTCTGTGTTTGTGCTTATTTCTTTTAATCCTTCCGCTGCTTTATTCTGAACGAGTTCTACGAATCCAAAACGAGTGAAATCCATGAGTGCTATTCATCCCCCCCCCTAGCGCTTCTCGATCCAACACCTTGCAACCCCAACAATCCCCCCTCAAACAAAGGACCATATGCTTCCCACGTTCGATCCTCGACCCACCAGGTCTTCCTACCCCTCGATCCACCCGACCTACTAGAACTTCCTTGCCTAGCCGCAACTAGGACTTCCTGCCTGGTGTCTGGTCCTCTTGATCCGAACATAGGAGCCCCCACTTTCTTTGTTCGAGGTCAATATTGTACTCACATGGCTCAATCAGATCATAGCTCTTATGCACAGTTGACGGTTAAACCTTCTGGCAGTTCGGGCTCTGATACCAATGGTTGGATCGAAAAGCGCTAGAGGAGGGTAAATAGCGCTTGTGGCTTTCACTTATCAAATTCGAAAATGTTCAAGTAACGTAGCGGAATAACAAATAAAACACACACATGAAGACCCAAGTATTTTTACTTAGTTCGGAGCCTTGGGCGACTCCTACTCCAAGGTCCACGCTCGTTGAGCGTTTACTTTGGGCAATCACTATAAGTTCGCAAATATACAACTATGAAGTACAAGTAATGCAATAAATAAGTTATACCGACAATAGAAATACTAAATTTGAAGCTCCTGGTCGTCAGGGTGTTACTACAGCTGTTCTGTATCGTCTCATTTGCAGCACATAGAAGAAGGATCATTTTTCAGTCATTGTTGATAGTTGTTGGTCGATACCTCTATAAAAGGGTTGTTGAAGGTGCCTCAAAACCCCTTGAGGACGCCTCCATTACAACTGAGTCAGTTGCATGGATAAACCCAAACTCCTTCATCGCTCATCCACTTGAAGGTGCCTCTATGCTCCTTGAGGGTGCCTTCAAGGATGTTCGAGGCACCTCAAGCCTCCATGAGGGCACCTCCAGCTCCGCTGCGTGCACCTTTGACCCTTTACACCCGAGGCACCTCCAAGCTCCATGAGGGCGCCTCGGGTATTGTTCACCCGAGAAAAACTTTGCTCTTTTGACCCTGCAAGATATGTTAGTCTACAAAATAACAACATATCTTGCAAAACAAAGTTAGCACATAATAATAGCATAAAAACAAATGTATGACAGTCACCGGACTGTCCGGTTCTGATTTCGGATTTCTGACCGGAAATCCTAGGTCGAACCGACGTCTATTGTTCCCTCCACGGGGAACGCGTTCTCACCTACTCCACTCAGGAAAATATACCTGATGTCAGTCCGGCCTCCAGACCGACTGGACTTTCTACCTAGGGTTACCACCCCCTAGGGCCTAGGGTTACCTCCCCCTATGACCTAAGGTTACCCCCCCTTAGGATTTCTACCACCTAGGGTTACCATCCCCTAGGACCTAAGGTTGCCGCCCCTTAGGTTTTCCACCTGTCTAACCGTAGTTAGGATTTTCCTGCAACCTCATTCATACATGTTAGATAACAATTAATCTTAACTTTGAATCCCTTTGTCATTATCAAAACTTAGGTTCGATCGTCGGATGTTTCCCGCACCAATAAAAAATGCATAGATAAAGCATGCATAAAGTATATGAATATGCATCAAAATATATATAAAAGTGTATATAATCTATACGCATCACACCCCCAGACTTACATCTTTGCTTGTCCTCAAGCAAAATGCCGCAATCTAAACTCATGTGCTTTATAATATACCATAATCCCTAGTGCACTTTCCTAACTCTATTCGTAAGTTCCATTGGTGAGCATGATCATAGAGACAACTCAAGTATGGCTTAAGCATAAGTTTCTTATGCACAGTACAAATAGTTACCCAGACTCTTCAAGTTTTAATCTTTGTCCTAGTCAAGTCATCATCCAATCGAGTTTCTAATATTCCTGGTGTTAGGCACTTACCTACCACACACTTGGTTCATATTCCTCAATCCACCCAAGGTCTTAAAGGCGTGCTCAATATCAAGAGAAACATAGCAGTTATTTCTCCAATAATCTAACTCGATCTCAAATGAGTAACTTGCTAGTTGCCACTCATGACAACTTTTTTTTATATCCCTTATTCATTCATCATTTTTTTAAGTGATTGCAAGGTACAACACTTTAAAACACAAATGCACATACATGCAAATGTTGGGATATTTGATTTTTCCAAATGAGCTTATATGATTCGAGCATCATCTGTAACACCCATGGAATACTTAGCAGGATTTTAGATATATTTTTATCATAATAAAAATAAATAGGCCTTGTACATTTGCAAAAATGATAAAACAAAATAGAACCAAAAAGAGATGACCAAGGCTTGAACCTTGGATCTCTTATTAGATATATGTAAGTGTAAACCAATAGACCAAGAGAAGTTATTATTAAAGAGAGAAGTAACAATATAGTTAAGAGTAAGAGAAGAGTTTTTCATTGAGAAAGAGAAGTTAGAGTTGCCTTCTCCCTCTCAAAAGAAAAGAGAATTCTTGTTTCCTCTTTTCATTAAGGAGAAATAAAAGAAAGGAGAAGGAAAAGTACATTTTCCCTTCCTTCTCTCATGATGAATAAAAGGGAAATTAAAGAGGAAAACTCATTTTCTCCTCTTCCTCCTCCCTCCTTCTCCTCACCGTGACCAAGACTTCTCCTCACCTCTCCTTGCCGAAATCCAAAAACAAAGGAGGACCCCTCTCTAGGAAGGCTCCACAAGCAAGATATTTCCCTTAAGTAAATCAAACAAGGAAGTAAGTATTCCCTCACTTGTGGTACAAGTCGCTTACGGTATTTCGAAAGATTTGAACTCTTGAAATTTAGAATAAAAAGAGAAGAAACCATGCTCATGAATCTTAGTAGGCTATGATATGAATTTAGTTAGAAAAAAATTATGTGTATGATATTTTAAGCTTGATCTTCTTATGAATATGTTTATTGACCTTCTCTTATCTTTATAAGGTTCGGCCATGATGAAATTGTAGGGTTCATGAAGCTTAAAACTTAATTTAACATGCTCATGGACTTATTTATGATGTGTTATGAAATTAACTAGAGATTCATGTTTATATGTTGTTTAGAAGTTATTTTCTTGCTTGAGGAAGTTTCGGCCATGATGAAATTGTAGGGTTCATGAAGCTTAAAACTTAATTTAACATGCTCATGGACTTATTTATGATGTGTTATGAAATTAACTAGAGATTCATGTTTATAAGTTGTCTAGAAGTTATTTTCTTGCTTGAGGAAGTTTCGGCCATGATGAATTTGTAGGGTTTATGAAGCTTAAAACTTAATTTAACATGCTCATGGATTTATTTATGATGTGTTATGAAAGTAGCTAGAGATTCATGTTTATATGTTGTTTAAAAGTTTAACTCTTGCTTGAGAAAGTTTCGTCCATAATGGGAATTTTAGGGTTCATGAAGCTCAAAACCTAAGCTAGTATGCTCATAGATCTCCATATGATATGTTATGAAATTAGTTAGAGATTTATGTTTACATGTTGCTTATAAGTTTACTCCTTAGCTTATGAAGTTTCGGCCATGATAGAGTTTTAGGGTTTCATAAAGCTCCAAACCTAATTTAGCATGTTCATAGGCTTCCTTGTGATATGTTATCAAATTGGCTAGGTATTCATGCTCAAAGGTTGCTTAGAAGTCTACTTCTTGTTGTATGATGTTTCATCCATGATAAATATTTAGGGTTCAAGAAGCTCAAAAACCTAAGTTAGTATGCTCATAGACTTTTTATGATATGTTATAAAATGTGCTAGAAACTCATGCTTATATGTTGCTTAGAAGTTCATTTCCTACTTGATGAAGTTTCGGCCATGATGAATTCTTAGGGTTCATGAAGCTCCAAACCTAACTTAGTATGCTCATAGACTTCTTTATGATATATGATGGAATTAGCTAGGTGTTCATGTTACATGTTGCTTAGAAGTGTATATTCTTGACTTATGAAGTTTCGGCCATGATAAGGTTTTAGGGTTTCATAAAGCTCAAAACCTAATCTAGCATGCTCATAGGACTTCTTTATGATATGTTATCAAATTGGCTAAGTATTTATGTTCATATGTTGCTTAGAAGTTTACTTCTTGTTATATGATGTTTCGGCTATAATGAGGTTTTAGGGTTCATGAGACTCAAAACCTAATTTAGTATGTTCATAGACTTCTTATGATATGTTATGAAATTTGCTAAGTATTCATGTTGTATGTTGCTTAGAAGTTATCTTTTGTTATGAACTCTCGGCCATAACTATAACCTAGGATTCAAGAAAGTTTAAACTTAAACTTAGCAAGCCATGAATTTTCCTTATGATATGACATGAAAGTAGTTTGCTGTTTTATGCTCATGTAGAACTTAAGTCCATACTCTTAGAGGTTCGGCCACAACTAAGTTGAAAGGGCTAAGAAGCTTAGAACCTACTACCTATGCTCATGACATTCTTATTAGCTTATGACATGAATTTGATTTAAGGTTCACATGCTTATATGTAGTTGTAACCTAAAACTTAGCATGGAGAATCTCGGCCACCATATAAAACTAGGGTTAGAGACCCAATCATGACTTTGCTAGGTGTCTCACATACTAGAATATGAACTAGGTGATACTAGTAAATGTTTTCCATGTATGATTATGGTTGCCTACGATAATTTATGTACTTAATTAAGGATGCTCATGAATTATGCATGATGATGACCCTTATGATATGTTTTATGTTAAGTATGCATATTTTATGACAAGACCAGTAACATGTTTGATTATGTATGTTATTAATTATGCATGATATGATTCTTATGATGACTATGTACTCAAGCATGTATGATTTCAAATATGTTGCATGCTCATTATGTAAGCTTATGAACCAAGCATGATAATGGTTTTATATGATGGCCATGTGCCAAGAATGTATGTCTTATGATATGATAAGAAAATGGCAAAGAGTTGCTTCCCTTAAGTTGGGATTAAGAGCACTCCTCATGTTAAGACAAGAGCATGACATCTATGATGATATGATATGACAGTTATGATGATATGATATGCATGACATATACTTTACTTTGTATGGCTTGTACCAAGGGTGGGCTCCATAAGCGCCCCTAGACCGACGGACTATGAACGGGTCTAGTAAAAAGGGATGGGCTCCTTAGTACGCCCCTAGGCCGACGGACTATGAACGGGTCTAGATCCCTAGTAGGTTCGGGGCTAGCTACCCTGTCCTAGGGATTGCATACATTTATGTATGTATGTGGTACAAGCCGGGCCCTCATGATGATGATATTATGTTCAAGTATTAAAAGATATGTTTAAAGACATCTTGCACTCGACATGACATATGTTTTAAAAGGACATTTTGCATAATGCACTCATTCATATATGATATGTTTCTTCTATGTTTATATAATCTGATGATATGTTATGCTTCTCATGACTCTCCTCATATGATTCCTTTATTTATGATATGTTAGAAAAATGGTTTATAAGGATATGTTATTATCAGAAATTATGCTCACATTTCATATTGATAGATGATTATGTTTTCAATGATGATATGCTTATATGATTATGCTTGAGATATGATTTTTATGAGTAGGAAAGAATCTTACTGAGCTCATGTGCTCATAGCTTACTTCCTTGTACCACAGATAAAGGCAAGGGACGGATGACCTAAGGGAGCTGCAGGAGAGGCAAGGAGGTGTGTGTGGAAGTGGCTCGGCTGAGACAAATAAGACCTGCTATAATGTTTTGTTATGTTTGACATGAACCATTGTATTTATGTTACATTTCAGTAAAACTTTATGACATTTCCGCTGCTTTATGTTATAAGAAAGAAATTTTAAATATGCATGTATCCTGGAATAGTTAAGTAAGTAAGTAACCCCGTCCCTTTGAGTAGCAGGGAGGGCGGGCGTTACATCATCTAATAACCAAAATATAGTTTGAGAAATTGTTTTGGAAACTAAAGTACTAAATAAATAAGATGAATCATGACTATTCCAATGATATAAACCATTAAAGTTTAAGTAAAGTGAAAGGAAGATCCTTAAAGTTAAGCCAAAACTTAAATTTGTCTCCGCATAATGCTTAGCTCATTTCATGCTACCTGAGATAGAGGAAAGAGGTATACTAAACATGCTAGCATTATTTCCACAACAACATGAATCAAGAAATGAACGTGCAAATAATTTTGCTATTAGATAAGTCAACAGTGGTTAGGAATGATGTTCTGGATATACAATAAAATATTTTAAAAGACAGTCAAGTGATGATAAAAAAATAAGTTTAGCAAACAAAACAAAGCCATAAGCAAAAACTAAAAGCAAGCAAAGCAAAACAAAATGTAGAACAAACAAAACAAATGAAAATGCTGAACGTAAAGTGCTAAAAATATAAAAGAGAAACATAAAATTCAGGTTGTACAAACACCCCCCAGACTTAAAATTTTCATCGTCCCGATGAAATCAAAATGGAGGTAGAGGTGGGAGGTCAGGGAAATCAAGAAGGAGAAAAAGAAATAAATCAATGAACCATCGTACCTCATTCCT
This sequence comes from Zingiber officinale, assembly GCF_018446385.1. Classification (NCBI taxonomy): domain Eukaryota; kingdom Viridiplantae; phylum Streptophyta; class Magnoliopsida; order Zingiberales; family Zingiberaceae; genus Zingiber; species Zingiber officinale. Next base: position 37,006,455 of record NC_056005.1, on the reverse strand, counting down.
CAAAAATTTATGATATTCAAATAACTCACTTAAATCATCTTGAAAATATCTCATGAAATCCCGAAAGTCTTCATTAAATTGCATTTGAGCCCTACAAGTGTTCATGAATTTAGAAATTTTGTTGCATAACTCTTTTTCACTCCTGAAACACTCTTGCAATTTCTTAAATTGTTCCTCTCCCATGCAATCCTTATCCGTAAGTAATTTATTAGTTGATTCCAAGTCATTATGGATGTTATATAAAATGGAATGAAGTTCATGGAAATTGAATCTAAGAAGGTCACGATTTACCGGGGGGAGTTTTTAGGAGCTAGACTTAAGAGGGATCTAGAGTGTTGATTTGCCCAGGTCAACCACCAATTATCCCTAATCCGGATAGTAGTTAAGTCCAGATTGGGCAATCTTAAAGGGAAGTTATTTTTGATAAGGAGACTATACCCATGTCCCTCACATTTTATCATACGAATTGCTAAACATGAATTCAAATCTAACCCACAAGTATTCTCAACCATCTCTAGTCCATCAAGATCATAACTTAGCACTAGTGCCATACGAGTTAGCATCCCTCCTAAGAAAATGGGGGTAGTAGATGATGCTTTCCCTAATTTCACTAAGTGCGTATGGAAAAAATAATCAAAATTTATTGAACACTTTCAACCATTGCCCATAAGCAATACAAATTAGTAAGTCTAACTATTCCTTCCTTATCCCCCCGTCCAAATATAGTGTTCTTGATAACCGATTGAAAATATCGAAAGATGAGATTAATGATATTAGAGGCTTTAGATGTGTGAGGGTTAAAATGAGATTGCCTAGAGATTAATTGGAAAAAGTTTAAGTTTTCAAATTCAGGGAGAATTGTACATACACCATTCCTAGGAAAATCATAACATGCGGTGAAATCATCTAATATCCATTCATAATCATCATTCAATAAGCGGAATTTGAGCTTCCCTCCAACTTGTACATTGTCAACCATGATAGAACTTAAAATTTCTAAAACAACTCTACGGTAAGTTTGGTATTTCATGTTTATCAAGTTGTTCCAACCTGTTCTTTCAAGAAGCCAATCAACATCACTTGTAAAGCCTAAAATATCCAAGGTTGCATGGTCCATAAACTTAGTGCCAAAAATGAAACGTTTATATAATGAGATATAATGATGCCTTTGTTCATCATTAGAGAAAATGATACCAAAGTTGTTAGATATACCTTTGAAACATGAGTTCCATCCTTTTGAAGTGAGCATCTTCTCTGTCCCTTTTCTTGTTGGTGTAGTATCCTTGATTGGAGTGACATTGTAGGCGCTAGAGAGGTTGAGCTTTAAAGAGATTAGATGAGGAGGGTGGAAGGGAGAACTCTAGGGCTTTTGGGAGGAATAGGAATGAAAGAGAGAAGAAGAAGAGGGAGCATTCGACCGGCACAGTCGTGTGGCTCTCACACCCAGTGCCCTAACTTATTAATCCTGGGTTGGGCCATATAAGCTCCACACAGGCTTATTCTTCCTTTCTTCACACGATCGTGTAGTGACACGACCTCATTCTTCTTCTCCTCAGGTAACTCTGCATTGCCATGTCAATTGACACGGCAAAAATGGACTTCCTCTCGGCTGGTTTCACACGGCCATGTATACCACATGGCTGAGTTCTTTTCTTCTACTATTGAGCTCACATGACCGTGTGTTTCACACAACCGCCTTCTTCTTTCTCTGTGAAATTTCCACATGGCCATGTGAGATCACACGGCCTTGTCCATCTTCTCCTCGGGTGAGCTCACACGGTCGTGTGATGCCACATAGCTAGATACTCCTCCTTTTCTATTTGTATCACACGACCGTGTGAGGTCACACGACCGTGTGAGGTCACACGACCGGTTCTGTAAGGTCCAAAAGTGTTAAATTTTCTCCTTTCCGACTTCTCCAACACCTCCACACCCATGAAATGATCATGGCTAACTCATGGAGGTGATATACAACCTAAAAACAAAGTAACAAAAGATTAGAAACACTAACAAAAGAAAAAGAAAAGTGAAAATGAATCTAACTAAAAAAAACCCTTGGATTGCCTCCCAAGAAGCGCTTGTTTAGGGTCTTTAGCTCGACCGATATGAATTCATTCTGGAGGGCACAGCTCAGAGAAGTATAACTTTTGACTACCTTCTACCTGCATACCATGGAAATATCCTTTTAAGTGTTGTCCATTCACTTTAATGACTCTGAGCTTTTCATTCCAAATGTCCACCTCTCCAAAGGGATAAACCTTTTTAACTTTGAACGGGCCTGTCCATCGTGATTTAAGTTTCCCCAAAAAAAGTTTTAACCTTGAATTAAATAGTAGAACTAGGTCTCCTTCTTTGAAATCCCTACTTAGTATATGTTGATTATGCCATTTTTTTTATTCTTTCTTTAGGATTTGGCATGCTCGTAAGCATCCATTCTTAATTCATCAAGTTCATTTAACTAGCTTTCTTTTTTCTCTTGTTGCCTTGAGATCCATGTTAAGCTTTTTAATTGCCCAGTAAGCTTGGGGGTAGAACTCCACTCACAAGATGATTAACAAGGTCTGTATACCAAGGTATCTTTACACAAGCTAATGTGAGAAGGTGTTCATCCAGAAAAATATCATTAATAGGTACATCAAACTCTGCATCCTTTTGTCCATTTTTCTATGCTCGAGATAGGTGATCTTCCACTACATTTTCTGCCCCTTTCTTTTTTCTGATCTCTAAATTAAATCCCTAAAAAAGTAGGATCCATCTAATAAGCAATGGTTTGGTATCTTTCTTGCTAAGAACGTATCGAATGGCAGCATGATCAGTATACACTATCACTTTTAAGCCCACTAGATAGGATCAGAATTTTTCAAATACAAAGACTACTGCTAGAAATTCTTTTTCTATAGTACAATAGTTTACTTGGGCTACATCTAATGTCTTTCTTGCATAATGTATTGCATGTAAAATCTTATTCTTTCTTTGCCCCAAAACTACTCCTACTACAAAGTCACTAGCATCACACATAATTTCAAATGGAAGCTCCTAATCTTGAGCTTAAATTACTAGGGTTGTGATAAGAACATTTTTATTCTTTTTGAATGCCTCCATACAATTATCATCAAAACAAAATTCGACATCTTCAATCAACAAATTGGTTAATGGCTTGGAGATTTTTGAAAAATCCTTTATAAAGCGCCTATAAAATTCAGCATGCCCCAAGAAACTTCTTACTCCTTTAACATTAATTGGCTGGGGTAATTTCTCTATCGTTTCTACCTTGGCTTGATCCACCTCAATCTCATGTTATGATATCTTGTATCCTAAGACAATTCCTTCTTTAACCATGAAGTGATATTTTTCCCAATTTAATACCAAATTTACATCTTCGCACCTTTGAAGAACTATAGAAAGGTTTAGTAAATAGGTGTCGAAATGATTTTCATAAACTGAGAAATCATCCATAAATACCTTTATGATTTTCTCTGTTAGATTTGAAAAAATTACCATCATGCACCTTTGGAAAGTAGCAAGGGCATTACAAAGTCCAAACGACATGCGTCGATAAGCAAAGGTTCCATAGGGACATGTGAAAATAGTCTTCTCTTGATCTTGGGGTGAATTGAAATCTGAAAGAATCCCGAATAGCAATCCAAGTAACAAAAACATGAGTATTTTGCCAATCTTTCGAGCATTTCATCAATAAATGGTAAGGGGAAATGATCTTTCGTAGTTTCCTTATTTAATTTTCTATAATTAATACACACATCTGCCATCCTATGAATGTTCATGTTGGAACTAATTTATTGTTTTCATTTCCGATTATAGTCATTCCTCCTCTTTTTGGAACCACATGCACTGGACTCACCCATTCGCTATCAGAAATAGGATAAATGATCTCGGCATCTAGAAGCTTTAGCACCTCTTTTTTTCCACCTCTTTCAAGTTTGGGTTCAATTTCCTTTGATGTTTGATTGAATTTTTGTATCCTTCTTCAAGTAGAATTCTATGCATACAAAGGAAGGGACTAATTCCTTTAATATCATCAATGGTGTACCCAATCACTTTTCTATACAACCTTAGCTCGTTAATCAATTTTTGTGTTTCCAGCTTAGTTAAATTTGCATTGATTATAATTGAAAAAGTAGAATTTGGACCAAGGAATGAACATTTGAGGTTAGGCGGCAGTGGTTTTAACTCCAGCTGAGGCAGCATGATCTCCGGGAAAGTTGGATTTTGCTCCAGCAACATTATTTCTTCTTTTGCTATCTCTTTTCTTGAAATTTCCTAAATTTCTAATACCTTTCCTTCATCTTCTTTATAATTAAAGTTATCTTCTGTACATGAAACATTTCCATATTTCTCCTTTGCAATAGGATCAGTCGAAGAAATCCATTCTCTAAACAATTGTGATAAAGACTCACCACACCAAGGGAATAAAGCTTGGAGATCCCTTTAATTCAAATTGATGTCTTCTTTAGAACCGTTTTGAATTTCACTATCTTCATGCTCTTGTTTATTTTCTCCTTTTGATCCCTCATCATTTTCTTCTCCTTTGTCTTCAAATACACTTAATGAGAGAATCATTAGATTTTGTCCTGACCAATTATTAAGATTTGATATTACCTGATAGATTATTTCATATGCTTCGTTCAAGCTTTTCTTCATGAAAGATCCTTCATATGCCAAATTTAACTGACTTTTATTTCGAAAAGAAAGATCAATATAGAATAAGTGTATAATCAACCATTTCTGGATACCATGATGCGGACATTGATGCAGAAGAGATAAATATCTGTCCCAAGCTTGATGTAATTCCTCTCCGAGAAGTTGCTTAAAATGAAAATTTTGATTTCTCAAATATATGGCCTTCCTTGGGGAAAATATTTATTCTGGAATTTCTATTCTAACTCATCTCAAGTTCGGATACTTCTGGGTTGTAAGGTATTGAATCAATCCTTTGCAACATTTTTAAGACTGAAAGGAAAAAACCATAAGTCGTATAGAATCAAATGGAACCCCCTCATATTTTAGTGTGTTGCAATTTCCATGAAACTCCCTGAGATGTGAATAGGGATTCTCCAAATTCAATCCCCTAAATTGATCCTCCTGAATCTTGGAGATAAAAGATGGCCTAAACATAAAATTCTTTGCTTGAATCTCTGGCTAAACAATGGGCTCTAACTCTTGGTAGACTTTGGAGCTCTGTAGTCTTTCAATGGTCTTAGCACCATATTTATCTGACCAAGCTAGAAATGCAGGTACAATTGAACAGCACTAGAATGTAATTAACAAGGAAGAAAATTATAGAAAAAGAAATAAGAAATGTAGGATGAAATTGCAAAAACAAAATTTCTGAGACTAGTTACAAGTATAAAAAAGAAAAGAAAGAAAAGTTTAGTTTAACTCAAATAATTATCGCTAATGTTATAAGCACAATCTCCGACAACGACACCAAAAACTTATTACAATACTGCAAGTGCACAGTTTTATCATCAGTAATAAAAGATATCGAACCCACAGAGACTGTTATAAGCACTAACGATGTCTCACGAAGAATTAGCTAAACGATTGTCTAAAACAAGAAGGATAATAAGTAAAGAAATAAGACTTAGAATAAGAAAAACAAATGAGAAACTTGGTTTTGTGAGAGTTCTACCAGTTCAATTTCATTGTGATAATCATCAATGTACATGGTTCACCAATTCACATCCTCAATCCACATGCATATGTAGGAAGTTGTCGGTTCTCCCTTGCAGAGGACAACCGACAAGGCATTTAGATCAACATCATCACTAGCAATCAAATACATATGATTCCTATGAAGTCCGTTAGTGAGATCTACCTATCACTAGCGTCCCTCGGTCATACAACACAGAAACACATGCACTACTCAATGTATATAGAGATGAAAGTGATAATTGCATTCAACCATCCCACTTCCTTATGGAGACCTACTTCACCTTTCAAAATGACACCCTAGACGTCCGTTAGCGGGATCTACCTATCACTAGCATCCCTCGGTCATACAATCTAGGGCATCCCTCTACGGGATCCACAAGCATATACAAACATTCAATTAAACATAATAATTGAGCCCAAATATATGAAGTCACATAAAATCAAATAGATAAAAAACATGTTAACATCATTTAGATAGGAAATTGGCATATCTATGAGTTCTTACATCAAATCACACCACAACTACTCTCTTAATCCTAGAACAAAGGCTACTCCATAGCACTAAGATAGAGATCCAAAGACATAAAGATCACAAGCATTCAAATCCCAAATTAAAGAAAAGATAAGAGAAATGTTTATCCAATGATGTTGAGTGATCTTTGGATCTAATCTTGAGCTTCCGGAGTCGATGCGGAGATGGAGATGCCCTCGGATCATTAGATGAAGGTCAAAGAAGGTGAGGATCAGCACCAAGACAAATCTTCCCAAAGGGAGAGCCTGTAGGTTGGATCTAGGAAGATCGTACCGGTTCCACTGTACAAAAATTTTGTACAAGTGTCGAACCTTTCCTAACAACCTATTGTGTTCTTTAGAAATTAAATTCGGAATCGCAAACGAAACTTAATATTATTGATTCTAAATTTAACTTATCTGTTCTTAGTAGTTTAGACTAGGATCACAGACAATACTTAACATTATAGATCTAAATCCACTTAGGTTACAAATTTAATTAAATATTTATTTCAAAAATCGACTCTCAAGTCAAACATGGCGAGGCACTTGGCCTTCTTGGGTATGGGAACATCCACCACTGCCACGACAAAGCCTCTTAATGGAATTCAATATTTAACTTCCTTATATAATCTTAGGTTTAACCAAAAAGAACAATCGAATCACAAGATCGACAAATAAAACAAAGAAACACAAGTTCGAATTACAAATCTGAAAATCTAGAATCTCTAGCCTCTTGTGTTTGGAATTCATAAAAAGAAAAATTAGTATGATGCAGAAAAACAAGTACTAGTTATACCTTTTTTGTAAGCAATAACCTCTTGATCTTCTACCGTATTCCTCTTCTTATCTCGGACGTTGTGTGGGCAACGATCTACCGAGATGAGAACCACCAACACCTTCCTTCTTGCAAGATTCGGCCACCAACCTTCAAGCTCCAAGGGATGCAAGAGCAAAGCCTCCTTTCTCTCCTTCTTCTCCTAGATAGAACCGGCCACCAAGGACTCCTCTTGTGTTGATGCCGCCAGCCACCAAGGAGGAAGAGAAAAGGAGAACAACAAGGAACTTATGGCCGGCCACCACCAAGGAAGAGAGGAGAGGAAAATAGAATAGAGTTGTCTATCATGAAGGCACCCCCTCCCTCTCTTTTACAACCCTTGGTCTTGGCAAATAAGGAAAATTTAAATAAAAACTTCCTTATTTTCTTTGCCATGAAAAGGAAAATTTAATTGATTAAAACCAATTTCCTTTTCTTAAATCATCATGGTCGGCCACCTCATAGCTCCAAGCAAGAAAAGTTTTAATAACACAAGAATTAAAACTTCCTAATTTGCTTTCGAAATTTTTAATAAAAATTTCTCTAATAATTATTCCCTTAATGGTTGGTTATAAAAGAAAATTTTATAAATTAAAATCTCTCTATTAAAACATGTGGATGATTTCCAAAAAGGAAAGTTTTCTCTAAAATTAAAAGCTTCCTTTCAATCTACAAATATGGAAAGATATCAAATCTTTTCTTAATCTTTTGTAGAAACTTATAAAAGGAAATATTTAATTTTAAAACTCTCTTTTAAATCATGAACATGGTTACAAAGAAGGAAAATTTTATCAAAAATTAAAATCTTCCTTTTAACTACAAATAAGGAAAGATATCAAATCTTTCACTTAATCTTTTGTAGAAAGCTATAAAAGAAAAAAATTTAAAATTTTAAACTCTCTCTTTTAATACCATGATATCCACATAAGAATAGATTTTAAAATAAAATCCTTTTAATTTTATTAGAGTATGCCACAACAAGCTTGGGCTCCAAGCTATGGTCGGCCCCCTCAACTTGACTCAACCCTTGGCTTGGCCGGCCCAAGCTTGGACCCCAAGCTTGGTTGGATGGCCACCTAAGGGTGGGTAGGAAGTGGGTATACGGTGGGTATAATTCTCTATATAAAAGAGGCTACGATAGGGATCGAGAGAAGGAATTGGTTTTGGTCTCCCGATGAAATTAAGCTTCCCGTGTTCGCCCCGAACACCCAACTAATTTCATCAATAATAATTCATATCACTAAAGAATTATTATTGAATTACCACATCAATCCTAAATTACATTTTGGGCTCCTTCTTATTATGAGTGTGTTAGTCTCCCTGTGTTTAAGATGTCAAATGTCCACTAATTAAATGAGTTACTGACAACTCTCTTTAATTAATATCTTAGTCCAAGAGTAGTACCACTCAACCTTATTGTCATGTCGGACTAAGTCCACCTGCAGGATTTAACATGACAATCCTTATGAGCTCCTCTTGGGGACATTATCAACCTAGATTACTAGGGCACAGTTTCCTTCTATAATCAACAACACACACTATAAGTAATATCATTTCCCAACTTATCGGGTCTTTTGATTTATCAAGCTAAATCTCACCCTTTGATAAGTTAAAGAAATGAATACTAAATATATGTGCTTGTTATTATATTAGGATTAAGAGCACACACTTCCATAATAACTAATGTCTTATTCTTTTATTAAGTCAGTACAAAAAGAACTTACCTTAAATGGGCATGCTCAATACACTCAGAGTGTACTAGTGTAATTTTATAGTTAAGATAAACTAATACCAAATTACACTATGACTATTCCAATGGTTTGTTCCTATCCATCTTAGTCGTGAGCTACTATTTATAATTTATAAAGAACCGATAACATGATCTTCTGTGTGTGACACCACACACCATGTTATCTACAATATAAATTAATTGAACAACTACACTTAGCATATAAATGTAGACATTTTTGACCAATGTGATTCTTTATTTCAAAATAAATTTTATAAAAGCTAGGCTTTTAGTATACACTCTAACAATCTCCCACTTATACTAAAAGACTAAGTTGTCATATCTGTTGTCATACATCTGATTCTCATCCCCTCCACATGTCGATCAAAAGATTTCACCGGAAGGGCCTTAGTTAAAGGATCTGTCAGGTTATCTGATGATGCAATCTTGGCGACAACAACTTCTCCTCGCTTGACGATGTCTCGTATCAGGTGGTACTTGCACTCTATATGTTTACTCGCCTTATAGGCTTGTGGTTCCTTCGAGTTTGCAATTGCACCGCTATTATCACAATAAATTGTGATTATTTTGGGAAAATCATGAATCACATCTAAGTCCATTAGGAAGTTCCTAAGTCATACAGCTTCTTTGGCTGCCTTAGAGGCTGCCACATGCTCAGCTTCCATGGTTGAGTCTGAAACACATTTCTGTTTAACAATCCTCCATGCAATGGCTTCACCTCCTAAAGTAAATACATAGCCTGATGTAGACTTACTATTGTCCCTATCTGATTGGAAGTCTGAATCTGTGTAACCCACAAGGAGCAAATCATCTGCTTGGTAAACTAGCATATAATCTCTAGTCCTTCTCAGGTACTTCAATATATGCTTTATAGCAGTCCAATGTCCTTGTCCAGGGTTACCTTGGTATCTGCTAACCATGCTCACGTCAAAACAGATATCCGGTCTCATACATAGCATTGCATACATTAGGCTTCCCACAGCCGAAGCATAAGGAACTGCCTTCATGTCCTCTATATCCTTTGATGTCTTCGGAGACATCTCTTTAGATAAAGCTATTCCAAGTCGAAAATGTAAGAAACCTTTCTTGGAGTTTTTCATGCTAAAACGAGCAAGGATTGTATCTATATATGAAGCTTGAGATAGGCACAACATCCTTTTCTTGCGATCCCTTATGACTTTGATCCCAAGAATATGTGCACATTCTCCTAAGTCCTTCATATCGAATTGTTTGGACAACCATACCCTTACGTCCAATAACACTTTGACATTGTTGCTAATTAACAAAATGTCATCTACATATAGTACAAGAAATACCACCACGTTTTCGTTACACTTCTTGTATACACAAGACTCATCCGGACACTGAATAAATCCATATGACTGGATTATTTCATTAAATCAGATGTTCCATGATCTTGAAGCTTGCTTCAGTCCATAAATGGACCGATTGAGCTTGTACACTAGATGCTCTTTACCTTTTTTAATGAACCCCTCTGGTTGCTTCATATGGATGTTTTCTTCAAGACTTCCATTAAGGAAAGCTGTCTTGACATCCATTTGCCAAACCTCATAATCCATATGAGCGACAATGGATAAGAGTATCCGTATAGACTTAAGCATAGCTACTGGTGAAAAAGTCTCCTCATAATTGATTCCCTCTTTCTGAGTATACCCTTTCGCAACAAGTCTTGCTTTGAAGGTTTCTACCTTCCCGTCTGTCCCTCTTTTCTTCTTGTAGATCCACTTGCATCCAACGACTTTTACACCATTTGGTGGTTCTACAAGCTCCCAGACCTTATTAGAATACATAGATTCTATTTCAGAATTCATCGTTCTTTGACAAGATGCTGCATCTTTATCTTGGAGTGTTTCGTCATATGTCCGGGGTTCAGGTTCATGTTTACCCGGGATCAAGTCCAAAGACTCTCCCAAAAATATGAATCTCTCAGGTTTCCTCACAACCCTCCCACTACGACGAGGCATTGTCTGTAACTATGCATCATTTGTAACACGTATTACAGTTTCTTATGGTACTTCATCTTGTACTAGTGGTATTAAAGTAGACGTGTCCTCTCTAATTTCTTCTAGAACAATTTCACTTATGGGCTTATGGTTCATTACATAATCTTCTTCTAAAAATCGAGCATTGGTGCTAACAATGATCTTCTGATTTTTAGGATTATAAAACAAACCACCTTTCATTCCCTTAGGATATCCCACAAACAGACAAACTTCTGTACGTGATTCCAACTTGTCAATATCTCTCTTCAGCACATGTACTGGACTACCCCATATCCGGATATGACTCAAACTAAGCTTACGTCCATTCCACAATTCTATGGGAGTAGAAGGAACTGTTTTAGAAGGTACCATATTCAGAATGTACACTGCTATTTCCAAAGCATATCCCAAAAACGAATTTGGTAATTCTGAATAACTCATCATCGATCTAACTATTTCCATAAGAGTCATATTCCTTCTTTCTGCCACACCATTTTGTTGTGGTGTACCAGGTGCAAACAATTAAGATTGGATCCCGGCTTCTAATAAGTAATTCCTAAACTCTCCAAAGAGGTATTCGCCACCACGGTCAGACCGTAGTGTCTTTATACTTTTACCAAAACGTTTCTCCACATCAGCCCTATATTCTTTGAACTTATCAAAGCATTCAGACTTGCAGCGCATCAAGTAAATATATCCGTATCTTGAATAATCGTCTATAAAAGAGACAAAATATTCATAACCCCCTCTTGCCTGGATAGGCATTGTAACACTCATAGGGTACTTAGCAAGATTTTAGATATTTTTATCATGAATAAAAATAGGCCTTAGGTAAACATTAGCCAAAAATAAAATGAAAATAAAAAAAAAAGATACAAGACCTAGGACTTGAACCTTGGATCTCTCACTAAATACATGAATATGTTAACCAATAGACCAAGAGTAATTATTGTTAGAAAGGAGAGGGAAATCATGGTTAAAGGTAAGGAAGTAAAGGCTCTCTTCACTTAGAAGGAGAAGTTGGAGTTGCCTTCTTCCTCTCAAATGAAAAGATGAGCCTTGCTTCTTCTTTTCATTAAGAGTGAGTAAAAGAAAGGAGAAGGAAAAGTGCATTTTCCCTTCCTCCTCTCATGAAGAATAAAAGGGGAAATTAAAGAAGAGACTTCATTTTTTCTCTTCCTCCTCCCTCCTTCTCTTCACCGTGACCAAGCCCTTCCCCACCTTCATTGCCGAACCCCAAGCAAAGGAAGGAAGGCTCCACAATCAAGGTTACTTCTCTAAGGAAATCAAGCGAAAGGATGTGAGTATCCCCTCACTGCAGTACAAGTAGTTGTCGATCGTTTTATATGTAGATGTTTTTGAAACCTTAGAGATTCTTCTTGAAATTTCGGCCAAGATAAAATGGGTGGTCACTTAGGGTTAATAAGTTACAAGTTATGTTTTATGTGGAAAAAAAAAAGAAATCTAGAATCCCCTTGAATGTTTCGGCTAAGACTAAAAGTAATGGTGGAAAACAAAGTTTCTTTTGACAACATGCTTGTTTATGCTCCTTCATGATATATGAATTTTAATATGTTGATAGCTTAGGTTTTTATGCTTCATGTGGTAACAAAAATGAGGAAAACCCTAATGTAAAGTTTCGGCCAAGATGGGTTATAAGAGTTAGGGCAAAAAACTTTGAAAAGGAAATATGTTGTTTATGTTCCTTCATGATATATGAATTTTTATATGTTGATAGCTTAGGTTTTTATGCTTCATGTGGTAACAAAAATGAGGAAAGCCCTAATGTAAAGTTTCGGCCAAGATGGGTTTATATGTTGTTTATGCTCCTTCATGATATATGAATTTTTATATGTTGATAGCTTAAGATTGTTATGCTTCATGTGGTAACAAAAATGATGGAAACCCTAGTGTAAAGTTTCGGCCAAGACATGATACCAAGCTTAGGGTCAAAATTTGAAACCCAATCATGCTTATTTATGCTTGTTCATGAGGTATGATATCTTGTATGTGGTTAGGTTAAGTCATTATGTTACATGTTGCATTAGAAAAAATTTAAAACCCCACCTATAGGGTTCAGCCAAGGTGAAATGCAAAGCTTAGAGGAAAGTTTTGAAATCTAATTATGTTTATTTATGCTTACTCATGAGGTATGATATCTTGTATGTAGTTTGGTTAAGTCATTATGTTACATGTGGCATTAGAAAAAAAAAAACACTTAAAACCCTAAATGTAGGTTTCGGCCAAGAGGGAATGCCAAGCCTAGGGTAAATTTTTGAAACCTAATCATGCTTGGTTATGTTTCTACACGATATATGATCTTTTGTATATTGTTAGATAAGCTTTCATGCTACATGTTACACAAATGAAACTTAGAACTTCACCTTAGGGTTCGGCCAAGCAAGTGTAGAGACTTAGAGTCATGTCTTGCAAACTAACCATGCTTGTTTATGCTTCTTTATGATATATGGTTATTTATCTATGGGTGGCTTTAGTTTCATGCTTCTTATAGTGGAAAAAAAAATGGAAATCCCATTTAGTAAGGTTTCGGCCAAGGTGGATAAATGGGTCTAGAGTGAATCTAACCAAGCATGCTTATGTTTTCTCATGATGTATGGTCTTTGATATGTGATTAGTTTAAGTTCCATGCTTCATGATATGATATGTTATGCCTATGTTTAATGAGATAAGCTATGTTCCATGATATGATATGCTATGCTCATGATATGATATGCTATGTTCATGATATGATATGTTATGCCTTATGTTATGAGATAAGTTATGTTCCATGATATGATATGCTATGCTCATGATACGATATACTATGCTCATGATATGATATGCTATGCTCATGATATGATATGCTATGCTTCATGATATGATATGCCATGCTTGATGTTATGAAGATCACATGTTATGCTTTATGTTATGATACGAACATGTTATGTTTCAAGATATATGTATGAAAGGTTTATGTAAGAAGAAAAGCCTAAGAGTTGCTTCCCTTAAGTTGGGATCAAGAGCACTCTTCATGGTACGGCAAAGAGATGCTTCCCTTGAGATGGGATCAAAAGCTCTCTTCATGATATGATAAGAAATTATGACATGTATGATAAGCTATGATATGCATGATGACATGATATGTATGACATGATATTTTACTTTGTATGGCTTGTACCAAAGGTGGGCTCCATAAGCGCTCCGAGGTCGATGGTCTATGAAACGGGCTTCGTAAAAAAGGGATGGGCTCCTCAGTACGCCCCTAGGTCGATGGTCTATGAAATGGGCCTAGATCCCTAGTAGGTTCGGGGCTAGCTACCCTGTCCTAGGGATTGCGCGCATTTATGTATGTATGTGGTACAAGCTGGACCCTCATGATGATTTTATGTTCAAGTATGTATATGATATGTTTTAAAAGAGACATGAACATATGTGCATTCCATGATACATGTTTTAAAAAAATATATATACATCTTGCATCTACATGCACCTATTTTATGAATTATTATTTATGCACTATTATGAACAGGTATGAGTTATGATACATGCTTACATGATATGATATGTTCAGGATATGTGATTACATGATATGATATGTCTCATGATATGCACTCACATGCTATGCTATGCTATGTTATACTTCTTATATGATATGATATGTTTATGTTATGTTTCCCTCATGCTATGTTATGATATGTTATGTTTCTTACATGATAAGATATGTTCTATGTTATGATTCTCCATGCTATGTTATGCTATGCTATGTTTTACATGCTATGTTGTGTTATGTGCTTTATGTTTTATGAGTAGGAAAGGAACTCATTAAGCCTTTGGGCTTATAGTTTTATGTTCCTTGTACTGCAGATAAAGGCAAGGAGTGGATGAACTAAGGGGAGCAGCAGGAAGGGCAATGATGATGTGTGTGGAAGTGGCATGGTGGATAGATCAGCTATATTTAGTCAAATTGTGCATGTGAATTAAGTTTGGACCCTATGCTTATGTTGATAGTTTGAGCTAGTATGTTATACTCTTATGATATGTTGATCATGTTAGAATAATTATGATATGGCAAAATGTTAATAAGTTATGATTCACATGCCATGTTTAAGACAATCAAATGCATATGATAAAAATTTTAAGTATGTCTTCCGCTGCCATGAGTTCATATGCATTAGTATGTTAGGTGAATGTAAGTAACCCCATCTCTCTAGGGTAGCCTTAGCGTCCCCTGAAGGGGCGGGTGTTACAGGCATAGGACCACACAAATCAGAATGAACCAGTTCTAACACATCTTTGGCTCTATACCCCTTGGCCTTAAAAGGTCTCTTGGTCATTTTACCTTCCAAGAAGGATTCACATGTTGAAAAATTTTCCAACACTGATGAACCCAAGAGTCCATCAGCTATAAGCCTTTCAATCCTACTTAAGTTAATATGACCAAACTTTAGATATCAAAGATATGTTTGGTCCATCTCCGAAGCTTCCTTTCTCTTATTGGAATTAGAAGATGTGTTATTAATTTTCATTTGTTGTTTTATGGGAGAAATTGGATTTAAAGTATATAAATTGTCAACCAATATACCAGAACAGATAATAACTCTATTTCTCTTTATAACCACATTGTTATTAAAAGAAACAGAATATCCATCCAAATACAATTTAGAAATTGAAATTAAATCTTTCTGAAACTGGGTACATAAAGACAATTTCTTAAAACCAAACTTCTATACTTATCAAAAGATAAGTATACGTCTCCCACTGCAACAGCTGCCACTTTCGTAGCATTGCCCATGTAGACGGTTATCTCTCCTTCACATAATCGTCGGGTTTCCTGATACCCATGCAAAGAGTTATAGACATGATCAGTGGCTCCTGTATCTACACACCAGGTGCTGGTAGATAACACCGCTAAACATGTTTCAACTATAAGAGAATAAGATATACTTTTATTGTTTTCTCTCTTATGTGGACAGCCCACCTTCCAATGTCCAGTTTGCTTGCAGATGAAGCACTTGCCCTTTGGCTTCTTCATACCAGCTTTAGGTCTAGTACCTAGAGATCTATTCACCTTCTTTGTTGAGCCAGTTTGTTTCTTCTTCTTCTTACCTTTCGACTTAGAAGAGGAAACATTTTTAGTAAAGTGAATCTGAGAATTATGACGAAGTATTTCTTCTGCTGTCTGAAGTTCTATCAAAAGTTTCACCAACGTATACTCCCTTTTGTTCATGTTATAGTTCAGGCGAAACTGCTCAAAACTTCTAGGTAGCGTTTGGAGAATAATATCGACCTAGGTTTCCCCATCGATTTATGCTCCAAGGATCTATATTTCGTTCAGATAAGCCATCATCTTGAGGATATGATCCCTTACGGGTGTCCCCTCTGACATGGTGGATGTCATTAACTTTCTCATTGCCTCTTGCCTAGCAGCTCGACTCTGGTGTCCGAAGAGTTCTTTGAGATTGTTCATCATGTCATAAGCAGTTGGTAAATCCTGATGCTGATGTTGCAGCACATTTGACATTGAAGCCAAAATGTAACACCGCGTCATCTCATCTGCTTTTACCCATTTCTTATGAGCCTTAATCTCCTCTTCACTAGAATCACTATTAGGCACATTAGGACAGACCTCCAACAGTACAAACTTATAGCCTTTAGCAATTAGGACAATGTCCAAGTTTCTTTTCCAATCTATGTAATTGGAACCAGTAAGTTTGTTCTCTTTTAGTATAATGGCCAGTGGGTTGAAAGTCATCCTAAGAATCACAAAACAAACTTTGGTCAAGACTATCAATTTAGAATAATATTGATTCCTCAAACAATACTATTTAAATTTACCAACACCTCAAAACACCATGAATTTTGCATGCCACATTAGTGTGGACGTATACAAATTCAACATTTGTAAGAGGAGGGTCTTACCCATTAATTTTATTATCTTGTCATCCTAACTTTTTGACAAATAAAATTAATAGTTGGTTTTTCTTTGGTCACACAAAACAATAGCAGTGACTTCGTTGGGGAGGATACTATTGGATGCGTCTAAGTATATACCATTACTTGATACTTAGTCCATTAAATAGGATTGTGCCCCTTCAGTTGGAGAAGATCACACGCTCCTAAATAATTTCCTATAACCATTCATAAAGGAAGTTTTATCTAGTGATCCGCAACAAACCCATCCGTTGTGGAGGGAGGCACTCAGAGCCAACACGCAAGCTTATTGCATCACTTACAAACCAGTAATGGAGACCTTGGAATTTATTTAAAAATCTCTCTCCCACTTAGTTATTTAAGGTGAGGAATTTTATCCAAGTAAGCACACATCACACACATCACAGTAAATAAAAGCAATAAATATGAAAATTAATTTTTCAACTATTATGACCTTTTCCATCACTGTCCTTCGCATGCTGCCAACCCTAGGGTTCATGTCGTCGAGTTCATCGAGCTTCCTTTTTCGCTGCGTCTCTGGTCCTTTAATAGCACCACTCTTTGCAAGGATATGATCCGCGATAAAAAAAATATATATTTTACATCCATCGATCCTATATTCCACAAGGGAATGTATATCAAGTCTAGATCGAACATAAATGTAAAATCCTAGGGCTAATATAGCTCCTGCTATATTAGTTAAATACAATCATGCACACATAATAAAATTCCCTAGACATGTCCAAGGGTCCAATCACACACAATATCTATAATCCATAATAGTTGGAGCCTGCAACCACAGAGTTAGCACATCCTACTATTATCTTGCCTAAATTATGTATGACATGTGCATAATTAAACTGAAAACCAAAAACACAGAGGCAAACCCTAGCTCTGATACCAATTGTTGGTTGGTCCTAGGAAGATCGTACCGGTTCCACTGTATAAAAATTTTGTACAAGTATCGAACTTTTCCTGACAACCTATTATGTTCTTTAGAAATTAAATTTGGAATCGCAAACGGAACTTAACATTATTGATTTCAAATTTAACTTATCTATTCTTGGTGGTTTAGACTCAGATCGCAAACAATACTTAACATTATAGATCTAAATCCACTTAGGTTACAAATTTAATTAAATATTTATTTCAAAAATCGACTCCCAGGTCAAACATGGCAAGACACTTGACCTTCTTGGGTATGGGAACATCCATCACTGCCTCGACAAAGCCTCTTAACGAAATTTAATATTTAATTTCCTTATATAACCTTAGGTTTAACCAAAAAGAACAATCAAATCACAAGATCGAAAAATAAAACAAAGAAACACAACTTTGAATTACAAATCCAAAAATCTAGAATCTCTAGCCTCTTGTGTGTGGAATTCATACAAAGAAAAACTAGTATGATGCGGAAAAATAATTACTAGTTATACCTTTCTTTGTAAGCAATAACCTCTTGATCTTCTACCGTATTCCTCTTCTTATCTCGGACGTTGTGTGGACAATGATCTACCAAGATGAGAACCACCAACACCTTCCTTCTTGCAAGATTCGGCCACCAACCTTCAAGCTCGAAGGGATGCAAGAGCAAAGCCTCCTTTCTCTCCTTCTTCTCCTAGCTAGAACTGGCCACCAAGGACTCCTCTTGTGTTGATGCCGCCGGCCACCAAGGAGGAAGAGAAAAGGAAAAGAGCAAGGAACTTATGGCCGGCCACCACCAAGGAAGAGAGGAGAGAAAAATAGAATAGAGTTGTCTATCATGAAAGCACCCCCTCCCTCTCTTTTATAATCCTTGGTCTTGGCAAATAAGGAAAATTTAAATAAAAACTTCCTTATTTTCTTTGCCATGAAAAGGAAAATTTAATTGATTAAAACCAATTTCCTTTTCTTAAATCATCATGGCCGGCCACCTCATAGCTCCAAGCAAGAAAAGTTTTAATAACACAAGAATTAAAACTTCCTAATTTGCTTCCGAAATTTTTAATCAAAATTTTTCTAATAATTTTCCCTTCATGGTTGGTTATAAAAGGAAATTTTATAAATTAAAATCTCTCTATTAAAACATGTGGATAATTTCCCAAAAGGAAAGTTTTCTCTAAAATTAAGATCTTCCTTTCAATCTACAAATAAGGAAAGATATCAAATCTTTTCTTAATCTTTTGTAGAAACTTATAAAAGGAAATATTTAATTTTAAAACTCTCTTTTAAATCATGAACATCGTTATAAAGAAGGAAAGTTTTATCAAAAATTAAAATCTTCCTTTTAACTACAAATAAGGAAAGATATCAAATCTTTCACTTAATCTTTTGTAGAAAGTTATAAAAGGAAAAAATTTAAATTTTAAACTCTCTCTTTTAATACCATGATATCCACATAAGAAAAGATTTTAAAATAAAATCCTTTTAATTTGATTAGGGTCGGCCACAACAAGCTTGGGCTCCAAGCTATGGTCGACCGCCTCAACTTGACTCAACCCTTGGCCTGGCCGGCCCAAGCTTGGACTCCAAGCTTGATTGACCAGCCACCTAAGGGTGGGTAGGAAGTGGGTATGCAGTGGGTGTAATTCTCTATATACAAGAGGCTACGATAGGGACCGAAAGGAGGAATTGGTTTTGATCTCCCGATGAAATTAAGCTTCCCGTGTTCGCCCCGAACACCCAACTTAATTTCATTAATAATAATTCATACCACTAAAGAATTATTATTGAACTACCGCACCAATCCCAAATTATATTTTGGTCTCCTTCTTATTATGAGTGTGTTAGTCTCCCTGTGTTTAAGATGTCAAATATCCACTAATTAAATGAGTTACTGACAACTCTCTTTAATTAATATTTTAGTCCAAGAGTAGTACCACTTAACCTTATTGTCATGTCGGACTAAGTCCACCTGCAGGGTTTAACATGACAATCCTTTTGAGCTCCTCTTGGGGGCATTATCAACCTAGATTACTAGGGCATAGTTTCCTTCTATAATCAACAACACACACTATAAGTAATATCATTTCAAACTTATCGGGTCTTTTGATTTATCAAGCTAAATCTCATCCTTTGATAAGTTAAAGAAATGAAACTAAATATATGTGCTTGTTATTATATTAGGATTTTTTTATTATTATTATTATATTAGGATTAAGAGCACACACTTCCATAATAACTAAGGTCTTGTTCTTTTATTAAGTCAGCACAAAAGAACTTACCTTAAATGGTCCTACTCAATACACTTAGAGTGTACTAGTGTAATTTTATAGTTAAGATAAACTAATATCAAATTACACTATGACTATTCCAATGGTTTGTTCTTATCCATCTTAGTCGTGAGCTACTGTTTATAATTTATAAAGAACCGATAACATGATCTTCTGTGTGTGACACCACGTACCATGTTATCTACAATATAAATTAATTGAACAACTACACTTAGCATATAAATGTAGATATTTTTGACCAATGTGATTCTTTATTTCAAAATAAATGTTTACAAAATCTAGGCTTTTAGTATACACTCTAACAGAGCCTTCCTCCCTTAGAAAGGGGAAGAAACCCCCTTTTATAGAGTAGGGCACGGGCACCACACGACCCGTGGCATGGCTGTGTGGCCTCCACACGACCTCCTTTTTCTTGCTCTCGACCAAGGTGACACTACCGTGTGGGTTCACATGACTGTGTTCTGATTTAGCTCGGGATAGGCTACACGGTCGTGTGGATTCACACCGTCGTTCTCTTCTGCTTGGCCACACGACCGTGTGGGTCACACAGCCAAGGTCTTATTGCTCTCTGGAAATGTTGAATGGCCATGTGGATCCACATGACCATGCTTTGGTTGTTGCTGGTGGGGTGACACGGCCTTGTGTTTTCACATAACCATGCCTTGCTCCTTCTATGGTGAAACCACACGGCTGTGTGGCTTCACATGGCCAGAGTCATCCTTCTCCTTACTTCTTTGACACGGCCATGTAGGGTCACACGGCCAGTGTTATTTGCCTTCATTTGCTATCCAGATCTACCACAAATGTCATTTTCTCTTCAAATTTAACTCCTGTCAACATAAAATGCACAAAAAGCAGATCTCCGAACAAAGAAGAGTAATTATGTTGAAAGTAAGATAAGAGGTATATAAATGCATAAATAAAGCATGCATAATGTATGTGAATGTGCGTCAAAATATGCATAAAAATATATATAATCTACGCACATCAGAAGACTAGAGCTCTATTTGTAGCTCACTAGTTGAAGTTAGTTGTTAGCTGATGTGGCAGCTCTCGGGCACCTGGACGTGGTTGCCTCAATCCATTCTTTATCGAGTCCCAAGCATCTGGACTTGGTCTGGGTGCCTGGACCCAGTCTGGGCGCCTGGAGTATTGTTGATGTGGACTCCAATCTGATCCTCACTACAATGGTTCGCTGACATGGCTGGGAGATCCCGGGTGCCTGGACCTGGTCTGGGTGCCTGGAGTACATGTGCTTAGACCTGGTCTAGGCACTTGGACATAGTCAACTCAGGTTGACTTATCTGATCACTTGGATGATTTTCCGGTCATCCAGAGTTGAGCTTACTCGAACCCAACTCTGGCCTTCTCCTCTAGTAGTCTTCCTCCCCAGGTTCTCATCTCTCAAAAGCACTGCACGCTTCCTTTTCATTCGCCGGTACTCTTCCACAGCTCCTCGTCTCTCAGATGTACCAAGTTTGTCGACTCACTTCCCATGTCATCCTTCTCGCTCACTATATCTTCCACTCGACTTCTTGCGTTTCTATGTCATTGCACACTTAGACACAAGGTATCAAAAACGCAGAGCCTAACTTAAACCAGTTGATCACATCAAAACTCATCTTGGGTACTTGCACTCACAACCCCCCAAGTTGTCTTCTTTTACTATGTGGCGATGAACTGGAATTGATCAATTAAGATCTATGATATCCTATTACTCCTTGTGCCATACTGATCTATTTTCATAGTTAACTCTCCATGTCTCGAGTTTCTACAGTTTGGAGGATTGGATTCTTCTTTCAGTTTATCCCCAAATCCTTATGAGATACAAATCTCGTGCTTTTGGCATTGAAATTGTGTATACATAGTAGGCCTAGACCATAGACACACATTTCATCGAATAAGAAACATGCAAACTCAATAGATTAAACAAAATTATATTTACATATCAAAGGGCTAATCTCTACTCCTAGAATCAATAGATATATTCCATAATAAGGGAATTATAAACTAAAAACACTGAGAAGCATTCATATAATCCAAAATAGATAATAAAGGAAGAAATGCTTAGAGAAAAGATTGTTGGTATCTTTGAAATAGTTTCTTAGTCCGGAGGTGAACAGATCATCTTGATGGATGATGATTGTTGCTCTAGGGTTTTCCCTAAAGGGGGAAAACCCTCTCCCAATAAAGGAAATGAAACCCCCTGATCAAAGATAATCCAAAGAAGGGTTTCCTTTTTATATCATCCCCAAATAGCCCAGGTCTGATTTGCATAGCTCCTCCAAAATGGGTTTTTCACTCTTAGACATAGTTTTCTTGGGTTGGATTATGAAGTAAATTTGTAAAGCTTGAGATTTTCTACATTTTAGAGGTCGTTCAACCTGTAACTCCAATCGAGCTGAAAGTTATAAGAGTTCGATGTTTGGTCTATAGCTTGGGGCAAAAGCTGACATAACCCGTGTTAAATGGCATGGGTGACCGTGTTAGGCTTGGGGAAATGGCCAAAATTGACATAGGTCATGCCCGTCAACATGGGTGGCCATGGTGGAAGATGTTTGTGGTCATTTTAGCATTGTTTGGCATCTAATTTTGTCCGTATAAACACACTCATGTCACAGGACATTATCGAAGTGTGTTTCTTGATTAAAAATTTATTTTGATGGTATTTTGAATCCTTTTTCTATGTGAATGTTTCATGTCTTCGAATCGATAATGAAGCTCGATGATGAAGCATTGTTAGCCGATGTTAAGCCTTTTTCTACCCCATTCATTATATTTGTTGGTAGTATGAGCACACTCATGCCTTGGTGCATGGCCAAAGTGTACTCCTAGATCTAACTTCACATTATATGGGATTTATGTTTTAGAAATCATGTCCTACTAATGAAAATAAGTATAGAGCAGTTCTCTAAACTAAACAGAGTAAAAATAATGAAATCACATAGAATAGGATACAATGATATAAATCATGCTCATGAAATGCAAGTAAATGTGTGATAATCAATGCCTATAAATATGCATAACCTACACTTATCACCTATCATATATGAGACTCAACTAATGAATGATAGCACATACTCTATTTCCATTTTTTTTTGGGGTTGTTAGAAATGTGAACAAGAGGTGAAAAGGAAGAAAAAGATTTCATTATGAATGGGACAAAATTCGTCCCACATTGGAAATCTCATGGCAAGTTTATTGGTTTATATTGTTACACATGCAGATATGATGTGAACAAATGAATGGAGAGAAACTATCTCTCATACGTGGGTATGTAGGGGAATGTAAATTTAGGGCCCAGATTGTATTAAACGAAGTTGACTTGTGTACGAATATGACTTGCGTGCATCGAATGTCAGACCAGTTGAGGTATAATTTGTTCAAGTGATTGAAATAATATTTTTCCATATTTTTTGTTACTACTCAAATGTAAAATGGATGAATTAATTGAGATTAATTTCATCCTATTAAAACTAATGAGTAGTAATGATTGGCGAGTAATGACGTTGAATGACCTTTATTGGCTATTTATTACTGCCAATGGCTAAGCCCTTTATAAGGAGGAGGACATTAGCAGAACAAAAAGACGCTCAAGAAAAATCTTCCACCTTAATTCTCTAGTTTTTCTCTTTATCGTGCACCCACTCGATAGATTTATCCATGATAGTAGTTGGGTATGCCCTCATTTCACTATGATCTACCAGTGTTTGGTAGCGATCACGGTCTGTCGCTGTATCTTAGGAAACAAATGATCCAAGAGAACCTTGAAGCACAGTCGAATATGGAGTGAATCTATTTCAAGAAAACTACATTATGTAGGCCTCAACAATTCTTTCTTCTGAGTCAACACTCAAGTTTAGCGAGTTGACACTCAGGTTCAGCGAATTGATGCTCGGGTTTGGCGAGTCGGCACTTAGATTTGACAGTGTGCACTAAGATTTGGCGAGTCGGCATTCGGATTCAGTCAGCATCCGGGTTCGACAATTTGACACTTGGATTCGACAAGTCAACACTCGGAGCATTTGGATGACTTGCTCTGATTCGGCACTCAGAGCATATTGCCGACTCAACTTGCCACTCGGACTTGTCAATATAAAATAGCAATCTTTCAAATAACTAAATAGCTAAGCCTACTTTTCAAGGCTAATAGTTTAAGATTATCTCTTCAAGTTACCTTAATAGATAAATTAAAATTATTTTTTTTTAATTTCAATTCAATTAAAATTCTCTAATATCTTTGATAGACTATCCAGCACTTATACCATTATCAAATCAAAACGTATGAAGTTGATTGCAATACAAATTAAGATTTTCTTACCATATTAAACACTTACCACATATGCGTCGTCAATCTTATTCCTCGTGTTTGTCATCAGAAGGATGATTACTAAGCGAACAGTCCTTTACAGATTTCACAAGTCAAATCTCTCACTGTTTAGATGTTCTTCACTAATAAAAAATCAGCACATCTCCTTTAGGAAAAGACGTAATATATAAGAAAAAAAAAATAATTCTAATTAGGCTTATTAATTATCTCTGGGATGATTAATCTAATCTTACGGAAGTTTTCTACTGACTACTATAATAAATTGAGAAGCGCACGCGATGGCTAGTTCAGAAGTCAAATATCTTTTGGTTGCGTCCCTTATTTAGAGGAAAAATTCCTATCAATACGTCATAGTTGGGGATTGAATCATGGATACCTAGATGATAACCTAAATATTTTATTGTGACATCATAACCCTGGAAACTAGACGTAATATATAATGGACATAAGGTAAATGGATATTTTTGCATATATTCAAGTTAACAATTATGTATTCGAATCTATAAATCATGCTCACTTATATACGAGCTCATGCTTTGTCTGATTATGTCGGATTAAATTGATGAATATCATGGTTCTTCTCCATTACTCAAATAATTTTTGGATGTTTATTATGCGTAATGGTTTATGCATCAAAAAGTAAATTGGTCTTGTATGTGAAAATGGATAGTTGAAAGCATCAGATGCATTGTACATTAATGCTTATGCTCTACCACTATATATCATCCAAAGGAGAAGAGCATATCTTCCTTTCTCCATCTTCATGCAGTCCAAGAAATCAAGTGATTCTAAACCAAATCTCCTGTTCGCTTTCGGTTAGGATAGAAAGCGACACCGCCGGACCAGCTTCTTCCCCTCCTTCGATCGTCTTCTTCTCCTCTTCTTCGAAGTAATCAAGCTTCGCATCTGGAGAATCACAAAGGCACATTACCTCAGCCGTCGTTGTCCCTACGGCCCACAGCGCCAACCATTTCAATCGACGACAATGACGACAATGACGACGATGGCGATGGCGATGGCGACGACATCTTCTCGAAACACAGACAGAGAGATCCGACCGTCCATATTGCGATCATTGATGGTCCCACGAGGCCACGACGGTGAGATGACTGTGCGCACCTTCCTTGGTTTAAGTTCCAGTCAACTTGCGCATCATCGCCCTCTCGTCGCCTTTCTGACTGGCGGCGAAACGACAAAGAGCTCCACTGATAGCGAGCGTCTGATTGATCCATCGCGATTCCAAGCGAGTCGGGCTTGGAGGCCATGGCTAGATGACGCCATCGAATCGGATTCGCTGTTGCAGCCGGGGCACCCGACCCACGTGGCGCGGCAGATCGAGCAACGGACGAGTCGACACGTAGCTCTCGGCGCGCTCAACGAGGTGTCTCCTACTCGCAACGATCGAGCCCCGGCTTCTTTTTCCCTGTTGGTGCGAGACAGGAAGCGAAGTAAATACAGATTCCATCAATCAAAATGACGATGAGACCGGACGGTGTGTTGGACCGAAATGGAGTTTCGTAGTTGGAGGATGGGAGCGTATCGGTGGTGGAGGGGACCAATGGCGACGAGACACTCTCGATCGCCGCTTGAACGAGCAAAGCGGGGGACAAGGAGAGCGCTGCCTGCCACCGTGGAGTAATTTTTTTACCCTTTTTAATTTCCCCCCAATGCTGATTTCACTACGCCTGGTTCACCCATCTGGCTGAACTTACTCACCTCGGGCGGGCCTACTTCCTCGTGTCTTGGGCTTTTTTCTTCAATCCATCTATCCCTTTCCTTCTCTTTCACGCATAGCCCCCAAACCCTCCTCCCTCAAAACCTTCTTCCCCTCTTCCGCTTCCCGTCCTCCTTACGCAGTAACTCACTCACTCAGTACTCCACTGCGTCTAAACAGAGCGCCGAATAGCCTGACACTACTGCCTCCTCCCTCTTTGATAGCGCAGCGCAGTTTGGAGGAGGACGACGACGATTGCGTGCGCTTTGTTGTATTTTCTCAAAGGAGATTGAGCAGATGGCGTACATGTGCGCCGACAGCGGAAATCTAATGGCGATCGCGCAGCAGGTGATTCAGCAGCAGCAGCAGCAACAACAGCAACAGCAGCGCCAACAGCAGGAGCAGCAACAGCAACAGCTGGGCGTCTCCGTCAACCCCTTCTCCACCAACCACCCGCCCTGGGCTTCGCATCACATCCACCACCAACACTTGTCGGATCACTTGCCCTTCGTCGTCCCTGAATCTGGAGCCGTGTTTGCTGATCCATTTGTCGCCGAACCCATCCCTGGATTCTCTCCTCACGGTGGCGGCCGCCATCTCGACCATGGCCCCTTCCGCCTCTCCGACTTCGGATCAACCGTCGCGGCAGAGTTCGACACAGATGAGTGGATGGAAAGCCTCATCGGTGAGGCCCCCGCAGAGAACTCCGTGCTGATTAGCGACACTTGGCCTGGCGCCGCCGACGGAGCAGAAGCCCTCTTCGGGGAGGGGTTTCCCTCTTGCTCCGCTGAGATCAGCCTCCCTTCGTCACCGGGCGACCTCAACCGCGTCTTCTTCCCTGAAAACTCCAAGATCGCTCCCCTTCCTTCGGTCCAGCAACACCACCAGGCCGCTCGTGTCTCTACCCTGCTTTCGTCGGCGGCTGAAGCGCCGTCCTCCGATCCCCCAGAACCAAGCAAGGTATCTGGAACCGCCGCCGCTGCCCCCTTGCGAGATCAGCCTCCGGAGAGCAGCGCTTCCTCGCCGCCGCTCTTGACATGCCTACTCGAGTGCGCGCGGCTCGCCGATTCTGACCCTGATCTTGCTGCTAAGTCTTTGATCCGTATCAGAGAATCTGCCTCCGAGTTTGGTGATCCGACGGAACGCGTCGCGTTTTACTTTGCGGAAGCCCTCTATGGGCGGCTCCTTGGAGCTCATTCACATCCTATTCCCATCTTCGACACTACGCCAGAGGAGTTCACTCTCTGTTACAAGGTCCTCAACGATGCGTGCCCTTACTCCAAATTTGCACACCTTACTGCAAATCAGGCGATTCTAGAAGCGACTGAGTCCGCGCCGCGGATTCACATCGTGGACTTCGGTATAGTTCAGGGCGTACAGTGGGCAGCACTACTCCAGGCCCTCGCCACCCGACCCTCCGGAAAGCCATCAAAGGTCCGTATCTCCGGCATACCCTCGCCGGCGCTTGGCGCAGCGCCCGCAGAGTCGCTCGTCGCTACCGGGAACCGCCTCCGTGACTTTGCGGCGCTACTTGATCTGGATTTCGAGTTCGATCCCATTCTCACCCCGATCTCGGAGCTCGCATCGACCACCTTCCGGGTGGACCCGGACGAGTCGCTGGCAGTCAACTTCATGCTCCAGCTCTACCACCTGATCGGCGAATCGCCCGAGCCAGTCGAGCGCGTTCTCCGGGTTGCCAAATCGCTCGCCCCCAGCGTCATGACGCTGGGCGAGTACGAGGCGAGTCTGAATCAATCCGGCTTCGCGGAGCGCTTCGCCACCGCGCTGGCCTACTATGCGGCGATGTTCGACTCGCTCGACCCGCCGATGGGGCGCGACTCGGCCGAGCGAGCCCGGGTGGAGCGGCTCCTCTTCGGTCGTCGGATCCTGGGGGCCGTGGGGCCCGGCGAGGGGAAGAACCGACGGGTGCGAATGTGGGGGAAGGATGAATGGACAGCCGTGATGGAGCGGTGCGGCTTCGAGCCCGTGGCGCTGAGCAACTACGCTGTGAGCCAAGCGAAGCTTCTCCTCTGGAACTACAACTACAGCTCCAAGTACACCCTATTGGATTGCAACCCGCCCTTCCTTTCCCTGGTGTGGGGTGACCGTCCTCTCCTCACGGTTTCCTCATGGCGTTAGGTGATGAAATTAATTGCTTCCACCTTGATAATTAAATGATAATTAGGATTTTTTTTCCTTTTTCGATGAATGTGTTATTGCTTGTTGGTTTGTTTGCCATATAAGAGCAGGCTGGGAATAGCACAGATCTTGGTAGTCATTTTGGTTGTGGTTTTGGTTAGTGCTTAATGTGAAATGTAGTAGTAGTAGAAGTAGTAGTGCTAAGTATAAAAGATAAAGTTAGAAATTGTCACTTGAACTGTGAGTGGTTTTTTTTTTTTTTTGATTTGATTTGATTTGATTGAGGCTCTTATGACCCGATGGAATTGCGTCTAGTATTTAAAGAATAAAAGGTAGAAGGATCAACATGATTATTGGCACCTTTACTGCTAGATGATTACATGCATCAGATTTTTTGCCAATTTGGTTACTGCTAGATGATTACTGCTGGATGATTACATGCATCAGATTTTTGCCAATTTGGTTAGTTGGGCAGGGGATGAGCTAGAACTGGAGTGGTATTATTCTAAGCAAGAAATCAGGGTTCTATTTGCTTAGTTCATTGATGTACAAGTTTGATTATTTCTCATAGTGCGTGAATATAATGGGTCTTTACTCTTTACCAAAAGAAAACTGTAGTATACCAGATAAAAGAACAGCAAGCAATCTCCACAAAAACACTGCCAGCAACAATTCGAAGTGTGGCAATCTGAATGTAAACTTGGCGCACAGAGGTATGCCTAGTTGGACTTGAAAAAGTTGGAATGTTTTTTACTCGATCGATGCAGCGTGGTTATTATAACTTTTCTGTCTGTAAATTGAATAGAAATACTGATTGTTTTCTCCTCCTAGTTGAACTACTAGTCTTCGATTATTGGACTTCGAATTAGAATTCTAGTTTTTCTTTTTAATTTTTTGAAACATTACTTCTGTGAGTGCAACTGTTAAGTGTTCAAGATGGCGTCGACTTGTGTGCTGTTTCTATATTCAAATAATATCATGAGCAACATTTGCTAAAGCTTTACAATTGGCTGTGTGATGCTCGAGTGGGCTTTCAAAAACGTGTGGATCATGCGATTTTTATGGTTCAAACGTTGTGAATGTGTAACTTTATAAATGAAACGGAATTCGAGATGAAGCGGCTTTTTACGGCTGAGAGAAGGGAATAAGCCATCTTCAATATGACGTATGTCTGCATCAGACCAGCTGTAGCATGAGATAGCGGTCTGAGGAGATTTCTTATCATGGTTGAGAGCTGATGGAGAAGATTCTCACATGTTTATCATGGCGGAGACCTGACCGATAGGGAGCACTGTTCCTCTTCTTGAAGAATTTAAATGGGACAAAAATTAAAAAGATAATATATTTAAAATATAAAATAGAGCATTGATATAATTTTTTTACTATTTTTTATAAAAACTGTAATAATTATAAAGTAAAAATATTAAATATTTTTTCTTAAAAAAATATTTAAAATACTCATATTCATTGGTGACATTTATTGAATGTTTATTTATTGTAGAAAAAATAAAAATAAAAATTAGAATCCACCATTCCACATGGACATCTAGAAGAGGTAAATCACAATTTTTTTTACTTTATCAATATTCACTTCCTTGTTTATTATAGTAATATTTATCTTACAGTAGCCTTGAGATTATTAAAACTTTTTATTAATGTCATTGTCAAATATATAATTAATTTTAATCTATTTGAATTTTTTAACTGTCAATTATTTGATTAATCTTAACCCTATTACACTCATTTAAAATAATTTATGTCAAACATATTGTTTGAAGATGAAATTTAATAAAAATTTGATCAATTGGACTAGGGGTTAATTGTGAGAGACACTACTACTATAATAATTCTCATCTCATTTTCTCAATTTCCACCTACTCTTATTGTTAAATTTTTATATTGTCTTTTGGTTTAAGGTCTTCAATATTTTACAAATCTTTTACTCATTTCATTTATTATCTTTTTGTAAAAAAGTTTCTCCATCTCTAGAACACTTAGAGAAGAAAGCTAGTGATTTTTAGTGGATCGATTGTGATGTAGAAATTGAGAGTTTCGAATCGTATAAATTCTTGAGTCTTCTCTAAATTGCTTTTATTTGTTTGCTGCATTTATAGTTCTATTGTACTTATAATTTGATAATTTGAAATTGTTTTTTGTGGCACTATTCAACATCTAATGTCATGCATGATCTCTCACCAAA
The DNA here is from genome assembly GCF_018446385.1 of Zingiber officinale. Lineage (NCBI taxonomy): Eukaryota > Viridiplantae > Streptophyta > Magnoliopsida > Zingiberales > Zingiberaceae > Zingiber > Zingiber officinale. The sequence goes on along the minus strand of NC_056005.1, from coordinate 36,976,176 downwards.
TGTACTCTAGAATGCGACTGGAGTCTAACCATGTTTCCAAAGTGAGTAAATGGTTCGAAATAATCATGTTGCAGTTTCGTCCAAAACTATCAAATGATCATTTTTTATTTAAAATTTGAATATATGGATGTGCACTTTACGAGACCATTGTAACCTAACCGTAGTGACAAATGGCTCAAATATGACCATGTAATAACTTTGATCATTTAGTCACAAACTGTTATATCTAACCATTCGATCAAAACTTATATATATTTATATAGTAGTTTAGACTGATTTTAGGGAGTTTTGATTATTTTAAAAGTATGATTGGATTTATATATTTAATTTTTTTTAAAAAATAATTATTTAAATCAAAATTATTATATAATCATTTTTAAATATAGTAGTTCCTGACAAAAATAGTATATGACTAAATTTTTAATTTAATTTTATTTTGGTAAAATTCATGTTTAATATATATTTTTAAAGTTTATAATTTATTATTAGTTTTTAAAAAATTATGAAAAATTTTATATTACTTTGCTCTCCATTATTATTTTGGCAATTTACCAAATGGTATATGTAGGTTTTTGAATTTACCAAAAGACGTATACTACTTTATTATTTATCAAAGGGCACACCATTTTATAGTCCTCTTCCCATTCTACTCTCTGGACAAATTTGACTATTTTTCTTTTTATTTTCTCTGTCATTTCTCCCTCTTTTATCTTTCATCCTTTATATGCAACATCTATTCTTTTTCCTCTCTTCTTTTTTCTCTTTTTTGCATGCTGATTCTTTTAAAAATTTTAACACCCTCGATAAGCTAAAATAAATAATGGATAGTATATTTGAACTTTTTTCAACCCCAGAAATTCATAGGAACTAAAATGGGTGCAATTGAAGCTCTCTAGGTTCATAAGTGGATTTTGACCAAAACTCACTAATGGACTTAGAGAGTTCCGATTACACTCATTTCAGTTCCTGTAGATTTCTGGTATTGCAAGGAGTTCAAATATGTTATCCATTGTTTATTTTGACTTCTCAAAGGTATTAAAATATAATAATAAAAAATTATAAAAAAAATTTCACATTGCCTTGATATGGAATCATATCAGGCGATTCAATATCAGGCCCAACGAAGGCCTGATATGAAATCATATCAAACCCAACGTAGGCATGATATAGAATCATATCGGGCCCAACATGAGCCTGATATCGATATTTTAACACCATTGTGAAGCTGAAATAAATAATGAATAGCATATTTAAATTTCATGTGATCCCAAAAATCCACAAAAACTGAAATAGAAGCAATCAAAGCTCTCTAAGTCCATCAGTGGATTTCGGTCAAAATTCACTAATGGACCTAGAGATCTCATATTGCATCCATTTTAGTTCAAGTGAATTTCTAGAGTTGCAAGGAGTTTAAATATGCTACCCATTGTTTATTTTAGCTTTTTGGGGTGTTAAAATGTAATAAGAAGGAAGAATCGCCAAAAATCTCCACATTGGGCCTTATAAGAGTCAAAATCCACTGATGGACCTAGAAAGCTTCAATTATACCCATTTTAGTTCTTGTGGATTTCTGGGGTTGCAAAGAGTTCAAATATGCTATCCATTGTTTATTTTAGCTTCGCAGATGTGTTAAAATGTAATAAGAAAGAATCATCAAAAATTTTCACGTTGGGCCTGATATGATTTCAGCCCCACATTGGACCTGATATGATTCCATATCAGACCCATATGGAGAATTTTGATTTTAACTCCTGATATGAAAGAATCTTGATGATTCTTTCTTATTATATTTTAACTCATTCAAGAAGTCAAAATAAGCAATGGATAGCATATTTAAACTTCTTACAACCCCAGAAATCCACAAGAACTAAAATTGATGCAATCGGAGCTCTTTAGGTCTATAAGTGAATTTAAGTCAAAATCCACTAATGAACCTAGAGAACTCTGATTACACTCATTTCAGTTCCTGTACATTTTTGGGTCTGCAAGGAGTTCAAATATCCTATCTATTTTTTATTTTTTACTTTGCAGAAGTGTTAAAACATAATAAGAAAGAATCGTCAAAATTCTCCATGTTGGGCATGATATGATTGCATATCATTATCAGGCCCCAACGTGGAGAATTTTGATAATTCATTTTTATTATATTTTTAACATCATTGAGAAATGAAAATAAATAATGAATAGCATATTTGAACTCCTTGTAACCCCAGAAATCAATAGGAACTGAAATGGGTGTAATCGAAACTCTCTAGATCTATTAGTGGGTTTTTGTCAAAATCTAATGATGGACCTAGAGTGCTCCGATTATACTCATTTCAGTTCCTGTGGATTTATGGGATTGCAAGAAGTTCAAATATCTTATCCATTTTTTATTTTGGCTTCTCTACGATGTTAAAATATTTTTAGAAGAATCGACATGAAAAGAGAGGAAAGACAAAAGAGAAGATGAAAGATAATAGATGTTGCATGCATAGGAGGAAAGAGAAAAGATAGAGAGAAATGACTAAGAATAAAAAAAGCAGTCAAATTTATCAGGAGGGTAGAATGAAAAAAGCAGTATAAAAAGGTGTGCCCTTTGATAAATAATAAAATAGCATGCACCTATTGATAAATTCGAAAACTTACATACACCTTTTGTAAATTGTTGTTATTATTTTATATATATTCTTATATATTTTTAAAATTTTATAAGTTATGTAATAGTTTTAACCATATTTACTATTTTATTAAGAATCTTGACCCTTTACTAATTAATTTTGATGAAGTCTAAAATAAAATTATGTTAATGTCCTTTTTTTCTTTTAATGTTAAAAATAAATTTAAAGATTATTAGTAATTTTCTTTAGTTATTTTTTTTATATAAAAAAATATGAAAATCATTTTTTGTAGTCCTATATTTTAGGATTGACAACACCATGAGTACAAATTTCTATAAATATCTTGCATCTACGATATTAGAAAGTATATATTTCTTGACTTTTTTAACTAAGATGAAGTGTAGTATTTATTTTTATTAATTTAATATCTAATATTAAAAATTAAATTAATTTTTTATGAGGAAGAGTTGCAACGAGTATAAAATGATAATTTGATAAAAAAAATATAAAATAAGATGGGTTTTCGATGGGCAAGTAAAAAATTGTTTCTTTAATAATTTTGAAATGCAAATTATATCCGATTAAAACTGGATAGATACGACTGTGTTACGAAATTAAAATGAAATTGACTTTGATTTTAATATTTCATATTTCTCTTTCTCCAATCGAAACAAAAGATTAGAATCTCAACTTCAATGCACTAAAGAAATTTTTTTATCTAGTGGGACGATAAATTTATACAGATGGAAAATTTTTATAAGATTAGATTAATTATCTTCAAAATTAATTATTTTGATGAGTTAGATATTTAGATTATAAAAAAATTATTTTTATTTTATATTATTTCATTTTGCAGGATCATTTTGTCCTTATTGTAAAGGTAATAAAAAGAATTATTGAATAGATTGTTATTTTTACCCAGATTTCATATAAATGTAAATTTTATTGATAACACCTATTCATTGCTATTGCAGCGACCGTGTGAGCAAAGTAGGGCACCAGTCGAGCTTGACAGTGCACTAATGAGGGAACTGGTCAACATAGCGCATCGATGGCTTGAGCAGGCAAGGGCCACGAGCGCATTACGCATATTGTGCATGCATTGACAACCGTCGAATGTGGTTGCATTCGTTGGTGGACCGACGTTACATTAGAGCCGTGACTGTGCGCTGCTGGTGGTGGTCGACCACTTGACCAATGGGCTCGGAGTGTTTCATGAAAAAAATATATATATAATTTGTTTCCTGCATACAACTGGATATATATCTGGCGATTCTTTAGCCTTGAGGGGTTTAGGAAGTAGCAATTTTTTCCTCTATTGATTCGGATCATTGTATCACGATGCTAGGATAGAGACTCCTGTTGCTCAGTCTTTATTGCCAGATCTGTGATGAGACACCAGGTCTGAATGACTTTATAAAATGCATGGTTAAAACTCTCATACAAAGATTATGTTGTCAGAAATGATGAACCCAAACTTTATGGGTTAAATACACTAACTCGAAATACACAGTTTGAAATGTTACGACAACAATTTTGCTCCTGGATATTGCAACCGTGGTTCTTTTTACCATTAATCAATTTAGAAATTTAATATTATTGTCAAATAGAAGCTAAGTTTCTCTTATATATTGGTATCTTGTTTCAACTCATTTAGTTTTTCCTTACTGATCATTATGCAGTTGACAAGGAATTTGTGGAGACCTCTACCTGGATCGCATTAGGAACCTTGCTCATGACAACTGTAATGATCTTCAAGGCTTCCTTGTCTTCGGTGCTGTTGGTGGAGGAACAGGATCAGGTCTTGGCTCACTTCTTCTTGAGCGTCCTGATGAGTACTATGGCAAGAAGCCGAAGCTTGGTTTCACTGTGTATCCATCAACACAGATATATCGAACGTCCAACCAACACAAACCTCAATCACCTGGTGTCTCAAGTACGGAATTTCTCAATCATGTATCAATCTAATTCTTAAGTTGTGAATGGTCCGATGGAGTTCTCATGTTGTGCAGGTGATTTCACCTTGGACTACTTCCTCGAGATTTGACGTTGAATCTGTAAATGTAGATCTCACCGAGTTCCAGACCGATCTTGTTCCTTATCCAAGACTGCGCTACCTGATTTCTTCCAATGCCCCTGTCATCTCTGCTGAGAAGGCATACCATGAGCAACGAGCTCCCTGTTGTTGAAATTATTGAAATACAAAACAGGATTATTATTGATAATTGGCTTAGGTTAATAAGTTTGATACGGCCAGTAAGGTGGGACCCTCAAAGTTGACTTCAATGTCAAGAAAGTGAGTTGATGTGACGGTCAAAGTCAAGAAGAGGTTAACTCTCAGGACGTATCAATGTCATGCTAAAATAAGACTAGTGATACTGCCAAGTGCTCTGACCGATCGGACTAAAGGGCTGATAGGACACGCTAGGCATATCGTTCAGCTGGACCAAATTCTATATTCAAATATAGCCATCGAGTGTAAAATGAACCCCCGACATAAAGTTCAACCGGACATATTGTCCTAGCGGATACCAAATCCCCAACAAAAACCCAGTTGGCTTAAAGGCCGATCGGACTTACGAGGTTCAACTCTCCACTTCTCCAAATGCAAGACTCTTAACTTACATCCGTCTGACCCAGAAGCTAGTTAAACCTCTAGGGTTCAACTTTCCACTTATGGGCATGATCCTCAGCTTACATCCACAAGGCCCCAGTGTCGGTCGGATATTTGGGGTCCATTTTCCCACATGAGCGTGGCATCTAGTCTACAGTCGGTCGGTCCAGAGCCGATCAGACTCTCTTTCGGAGACAACATTGTGAGAGAATTACAACAACATGTAAGGGAATACGCCATTACTCTGATATATGAATGCAATAGAGCCTTCCTCCGCCTATAGGAAGATTGTTATACATACTCCATCACGCGACATACTTTAACACCAGACATTTTTTGTTGCCTCATTAATACGGAAGTTATGAAAGGTGGTATAAAAAGGGGGTCATCTCCGTTGGCCACGTACGCACATGAATGTATATGAATTCACACACTCATGCATTTACACAGTTATTCTACTATTCATCATCTTCTCCAATTTGCTCGACTACTATTCTGACATGAGCATCGGAGTGTCTGTGCCAGGGACCCCTTCTCTAGTTTCGCTCTAACATTCCTCATAGCTCTATCTGTGGTGTGCACAGGTTTGTAGCTCTTAGCTCCAGGATCGCTTAGCGCCATCTTCTACCAGCTCAAGGTCTTCTCCTAGTTAACATACAATCCACCTTGAAACCACCCATAGCTAGCGTGTCATCACCCTCGCTTTCAGACAAGATCAAATTTGGAGTTATTTGTGGGAACTTCGCCTGAATCTAAAACACGGAGATGGATGAGATTAGACGATTCACCACAATTACCCTGTCACAAGAGGATTTAGAATTGCTAATAGCTACTCAGGCATAGAAGTTAGTGTAGCAATAACAACAAGCAACATCCAAGGGTCTTTTACCAAATGACACGGCTACATCGATAACAAGCCCTCATATCGAATGAGGGACCCGAGTAGAAGGCCCAACTAGGTTTCGGCCAATTCCTCCTCCACCAACGGTTGGCTTCATGCAAGCACCTACACAGATGATCAGTCTTCCTCACATGCCATTGTCTTTGATAGCATATCACCGGGCCATGTTTCATACAACTTTTGAGGGTATGGGTCAAGCAGAGAGGCCCCATGTGAAGGATGGAAAAGAAACAATAGAGGGGGTGGTGAATATCGTTAGTTTAAAAATCTTTTTCTTTTATGAAAGTAAGTAGTGGAATAAAATAGTAAAAGCAATTCAAGTGACTTATTTAGTTACTTGATTCGGAGCATATGTCAACTTTTACTACAAGACCCGCGATCCTTGATCGCACCATTAGACAAATTTCTAATAGCCTTCTTTCTAAAAACTTAAGAGAAGAAGTAACTCATACAAATGATGTATAGGATAGTAACAAATTACTATCTTACAGAAATAATGAAAGCACAAAATATACTGACAATAATTAAAGAATTAGAGCGCATATCGTCGGAGAAGATTCGTAGTAGCTTGCACACGTAGTTAAAGTGTAGTAGTAGCATGAATAGAAGAGTAGTAGATCATAAGGTTGCATAATTGCTATTCTAGTCAGCTTTGATCTCGAGGACTTTTTATAAGCTTCATTTAGTTGACTGAAAAGATGTTTGATCATCTACTGATTATTTTGGTCATTCGATCTCTCTATCAGTCGACTGATCCACCAACTTTCCATCTTTGTCGAGATTCGATTTTCGTGTCATTAAGAGCATTAATTGATTGGTCGATTGATCACCTTGATTTATCGATCGATCCCTTTGATTTCCAAAATTTTGCCGAGATCGAATATGCCAAGTGTGTTACTAAATTAGGCTTGGTCGATCAATCCTTGGGTTTGGTCGACTGATCCTCTTGACTTCCAAGTCTGCTCTGCATGATCTGAACCTTGTCATATCTGCTAGGTTTAGTCAACTGAACCTCCCATTTGGTAGACCGATCCCTTTAGTTCCTGCAAAAGAAAGATAGTTCGATATAATAATAATATTCCTGTAAAACATAGTTAGCACAGTATGAAATAATGCAGAGTAAGAAAATATAGTAAGACTTGTCTTGATCTCAACTTGAAAATCTTCCAGTTTCTTCAATTAGATCAGCGACCTAGAGTTTGTCCTTTCCCGGGACACGACCACCTGGTCTCCCTCTCTAGTTACTTATCTCAACCTATCAGCCAAACATTTGATCCAGTAGACTTGTTTGGACTTTCTCTGCTTAGTGTTTGATCGTCTGATCCACTAAGACTTTTCCTACAATCTAAATGAGCCAACAACAATAATAGTAATGCAAAATACTATAGTAAAACTAAACTTAGATTTACCAAAATCTGCTTATGGTTGACCAGACACCTTTCGATCAACCTTACTCGGAGTTCACTCCTCCAAGACTTCTCGTTACCTAAGGTTACCTCCCTGAGGGTTTTCATCACCTAGCTTCACTCACTAAGACCTAGGGTTAGCTCCTCCATAGGATTTTCACCACCTGACTTCACTCACCAGGACCTAGGGTTACTTCGTCCTGGGGTTTTCGCCACCTGACTTTACTCACCAGGACTCAGCATCAAATCAACCCACTAGGAATTCAATATCAAGTCCTCCAGACCTATCTAATCCTACCTAATTTTCACGATCTACCGAGATTTCCCTTGGCTAGCCATGTGTAGGACTTTCCTTATCTAACCATTGTTAGGACTTCCCTTGCCTAACTACAGTTAGGACTATTCACTTGGTAGATTTCTCACATTTTCCGTGCTAGCCATTCACTCAACCTCGACCTGACTAGACTCCATTAAATATATTGTCAAACAAATATTAAAATCCTGGAGTCAATTGCACCAATATTCTCTCCGTTTTTGATATTTGACAATATATTTAAGTTAGGCTACTTAACCCAACTTATCAAGTTTTATGCCCATAAATAATTAGGGTTCTAACATAAACCCTTATTCTCCCCCATTCACATATATCAAAAAAAATTACTAACTTAATTACTTTGATTCCTTAGGAACTATTTAGGTTTTGCACTAATAATATTACATATTTTGCTTTTCCTATTGAAAGACAATAATAAGATGTATTTAGGACTTTCAAAATGAACATGAATCAGATTTTTTTAGAAATCTCTTTTCATGATTTCAAAAATCCTTTTGATGGAATTTTCAAATATTTTGCAAAATCATTTGCAAATATGTTCAAAAATAATTTTCAAAAATATTTCTAAGCTAATTTAAAAAATGTTTTCATGTAATTTTCAAAGAATTTACTAAGTAAAATCTTTAAGAATATTTTTTAAAATGATTTTTCAAGACTTAAAATATTTTTATAAAACCAAGATATTTTTTGTAGAATAATTTATGCTTCCAAAATATTTTTTCAAAAATATTTGACAAGGATTAAGAGTTCTCAAAAAATTTGAAAAATAATTTGCAAAGTAAGAAACATAATTTTCTAAAAGGAATTTTTAAAAATAATTTTCAAAACATAATTTTTTAAAATATTTTCTAAAATATAATTTTGAAGAATAACTTTTCAAACCCCTTTTTTTACTTAAGATATATTTTTAAAAATATTTTATTTTGAACATCTTTTCAAAATATGTATTTTAATAGAGACTCTCTCCATTAACCAAACACTCTTTTAGAAATCTTTGTTACCCACAAGAAATACATTCTTATACATCTAGAGGTTTGAGATATCGTGGTTGACTTTAGTATCTATGAGCTTAGATGTTGGTCAACAAAAAAAAAAAAATATATATATATATATATATATATATATATATATATATATATATATATATATATATATATATATATATATATATATATATATATATATATATATATTTATTTATTTATTTATTTCAATCAATCATCAATCAAAATTTTAAAAATAAATTTATAAGTTTTAAAAATATTTTTGATTTACTTTTCTTAGCATCTCACCCATTCCAAATTTTTAAATATGATAATTTTATAGTTGTGTGAGAAGATTTTAATGATTTTGAGTTTGTTATAATTTGAATTGAGTTAAAATTGGGTTGGAACTTTGATTATTAAGTTAAAATCAATTTAGGATTTAATAAAATGATTATTCTTAATTTTAAGTTAAGTAAAATTAATTTTATTAATTAATATGATTAATTTAAATTGAATTTATTAGTTATTATTTTTATTACCTTTGGAATAACTATTATTGTAAGATATGGTAATTAAATAATAAGTGTTATTGAAGAAATAACTTTATTGTATTTTTTAAAATGTTTTAGAAATTTATGGAGATTTAAACGGAATTCGTATGACCCATTTAAGGGGATAGAGCTATTAGACTTAGGGAAAGCCGGTTTAGGAGGAAGTTGATTAAATTAATTAACTTAGGTTTACATGTCTAAACCTATGTTCATGTTTTCTCATTCTTCTCCTCTAGTCTGATTCCCCTTCTTCTCTTCTCACAACCTCCTCCTCCTCTACTCGTTGCCACGGACCACGCTCTTCCCCATCTGATCGTCGCCAGTCCAGTCCTCCTCAACTGGCGATGTCCTCGAGACCTCAAAGTCGCAACATCATCTCCCTCCATGCGACATCAACCATTAAGCTCTCCCAATCCGCCAGACATGGTCATTCCCTTTTCTCGATCCCATCTTTTTGGCCACATCAGTCGTCTGTCAGCACAATTTGGTTACAGTGGCTTCACGACCATCGCCCTTCTCTGTTGCCCCATGCCCTTGCTCCTTTTCTTGTCGTCACACCGGCCCATCTAGCTCACAACGATGCCAATTCTTTCTTTTCTTTTCCTGATATCCTTCGAGCAGTGCCCTAGCATCACCGCCTGCCTTGTTGTGAGTGGTTGTTCTGGAGCAATTTTTCTTCCTCACCGTCACCAGTCCCTCATACATGACTCACCGAGAATGAGATTCAGCAGTGGCTTCACTATCACGCACCATTAGCCACTACCCAATTGCCATTACTGATCGTCGCCTTCTTCATCTTCAGTATCGATTAGCCCTTCTGTTGCATGGATCATCGATGAAACGATCCCAAATTATCCCTCAAGTTTTTTTTACTACTCTCTCGTCAACTTCTATGAGAATAACCATGGTACAATCCAATCCATGAAGCAATCTTAATTCATGAAAACGGCTGCGTCAAACTAGAGTTTAATGAATAAGAACAATAGTCCCCAAACATCCCTCTTATGAAAAATAAAGAAAAACTCTTGCGATGAAATCAATATGCTCTGCACTCCTAGGCAATCAGACAGTACCATGCGTCAATCCTGCCTCCTCGCCTACTCCATCCGAGGGTCTTCCGTTATATCCTGAGAATCGTCCTCACCTATAATATAGACATCATGAGTCTATGGCTCAACAAGTACAATCCAGTATGATTAAAAGGACGTCCATAAGGTAGCAGGAATAACAACTAGAAAAAAATAACATAACCCAATTACGGTATAGCACAGAAGGATAAAACATGCATAGGTGATCCTACGTAGCTAATATGGTGAATATGTCACATATCCGATAACCACAACTAGAGCCAGTCTAACAGTCTTATGACCCTAGAGGTACCTCCTAGAGAACATGCAGTCATATAACCGAAGCTAACAATAAATTACAGTATCAGTCATAATTTACAGTTTCAGTCATGTTTGGAAGGACCCTCCCCAGAGCTCATTCCGGGTCACCCAACCTGTACTGTCACCACATATGCTTATACCCATCCAATTAACTATATAAGAAAACATATCCTACCCATAACTTATTGCACTGTTCAAAATAAATAGAGCTATGAACTAGAGGAAAACAACAGTAGACTAACTACTCAGGTAAATAATCAGAATTTCCATTAATCTATAGGTAATTAACTTAACATTCTAGTTCGATCATCATTCATCAATTCCATTCGGTAGAAATTGCATGGCTATTCCAAGAGCAAAACACATTCGAGCTTAAATCCAATCATATCACGAAAGAACATAACTTCATTGTGAGGATCTTGAAACCTTCTAAATCAAAACCGGACAATCCAACCAACATGCAGGAAACAACGCCACATCAGAACTGAATTGAATCTCCCTAGCTGACAGCAATCTCAACAACGCAAAGAACCATCGAAATCAAATCTAAATCACCAACTTCCATTCCAAGACCCTAAAGCATCATGAAGGAAATGAATGTTCTCGAAACCAACCAAAATTCCAAAACTGTCAATAAATCCGAAAACCACATGAGAAGAAATGTCACTGACTTCTAACCATGAATCCCAATGGTCAAGGGATTCTGTAGAGCAACATGAAGAAGAACATCCTCAAGAACCCCTAAAATCCCTAAACCACGAGGAACATAAATGAAGCAAACGTCACAAAACGGAGAGCATCAATGTTCTAAGTCCAATTCTTGTGACAATATGTTCAGGAAATCCGGAAGCAATAAAACAACCAAGCACATCATCAATCAAGGTGTAGAACTCCAACAACATTCGGTTCACGGAGAAACTGAGCTGTAAAACGAAGCAACATCACACTTACATCTCCACAAATCCTGTCCCGAAACTCAATTGAACAAGAAGAAACCGAGCAACTTTGCATGATGGTACCGAGTTAGAATACATCTCAGTCAAGCATTTAAACAAACAAATATCATACAGAAAACTCGAAGCATCGACAACATGGAGGAAAACGAATCCGACTCATCCGCAGCCAATCGAGCACCACCAGAATCACGATAAGAACACTCTGAAGGAAATCGAGCCCCCATCAAAACAGAATGCACAGGCAAAAGCCAGAAACAATGTGAACCACACATGAACATTAACGAAACCTCAATCCGAATCAAAACTCTACAAAATAGAAACCAATTGCAAACCAACCCACCGTTCCGACCACATAAATGAACATTCCAAGTTCCTACCCCCTTACCTCACGGATCTCGTACAATCAAAAGGGAATGAACTTGCCTTTCTTGTGCTCGCGCCGAAATCCCCACGCCCAATCGCCGGTGAACTTCACCTGCTCGTGACGTCCTCGGTGCCGGATGCGTGGTGCGTCGCTCGGCTGGAGCTTAGAGCTCGGTGGAATGCTCCGTCGCGGCTGCTGGATTCGAACGAGGAAGTGAGAATGGCGATCGGGAGGGTATGCGGCGTTTTAGGTGGCAAAAGGCGAAACCCTCGCCCTCAGGCCCCCGTCGCACCCTGCCCAGGGTCATCACGAGGGAATAAATCCCCGTTGCCCTGCGGACTCGAACCCATGTTCTCAGTGGCAAACTTCCACGTCTTTACCAGCCGAGATAACCCCGTGGGGCGGTATGCGGCGTTTTAGGGCTACAATGGATAGTAGGGTAAGGTTTCCTCTTTTATACATAAGTTATCTAGCCTAAGGGATTATTAAGATCAGCTAATCCCTTGCTTAATTGGGTACCATTTGCTTGCAACCAATCTTAACCGTTCTATCTCTTAACATGTGTTGTTGAAATTCATTTTAAATCTCAAAAGTTTTCCAAAATTTGTAGAAAATTTAATAAACAAATTTCTTTACTAACGATCGTAAGACCTTAATTTATTATTCTTATTTTTAACTTAATTCCTTGATTAATGCTTAGGAGATCTTAAAATCGACGTCCAACCTTCCTTATTGTTGCCCTTTTCACCCATGATAAGCCACCGGCCCAGGTCTTCCTACTGTGATTGCTAGAGAGGAAGGGAGTTTGGGTAAGTGTTAGTTCAAATGTTGCTGAATTCATTTAGATTATAAGGCTAATTAATGAATTCATTATTTGGAATGTTAGGTTAGCAAGGGAAGGAAGTAGTAGATAGTGGTAGATCATCACTGTTGGTTGTAATAGACTTCTAGTGTTGCCAAATTTAGGGTAAGGCATGTTGTGATTGATTATATCCTATTGGTTCATCATGTTTATAGTTGATACATAGATTAAATGATGGTGTTAAATGGAATCATTAACTGATTGGGATTGCTTAGTGATTGATTGGTGAGAATTAAGGAATTGATCAGTGGATTAAGGATGAATTTATCATTTAATTAGATTTGGATCATTTGATGGAATTAAACATGGTTACCTAATAGAATTAGAATTGAGTTTTAGGTTTTAGTTGTTGTATATGTGATTAGCTAAATTGTACATCATGTGATTTGTAGGACGTTGATTCAAGATGAGTGTCTCGACGTGGGATTGTCTAGCACAATCGACAGATAAAGGCGAGTACTTCTTACCTCGAAATAAAGTCTAGCTTTTGTAAACATTTATTTTGAAATAAAAAATCACATTGGTAAAAAATGTCTACATTTATATGTTAAGTGTAATTGTTCAATTAATTTATATTGTAGATGACATGATGTGTGGTGTCACACATAGAGGATCATGTTATCGGTTCTTTATAAATTATAAACAGTAGCTCACGACTAAGATGAATAGGAACAAATCATTGGAATAGTCGTAGTGTAATTTGATATTAGTTTATCTTAACTATAAAATTACAATAGTACACTCTAAGTGTATTGAGCAGCACCATTTAAGGTAAGTTCTTTTTATACTGACTTAATAAAATAACAAGACCTTAGTTATTATGGAAGTGTGTGCTCTTAATCCTAATATAATAACAAGCACATATATTTAGTATTCATTTCTTTAACTTATCAAAGGGTGAGATTTAGTTCGATAAATCAAAAGGCCCGATAAGTTGGGAAATGATATTACTTATAGTGTGTGTTGTTGATTATAGAAGGAAACTGTGTCCTAGTAATCTAGGTTGATAATGTCCCCAAGAGGAGCTCATAAGGATTATCATGTTAAACCCTGCAGGTGGACTTAGTCCGACACGACAATAAGGTTGAGTGGTACTACTATTGGACTAAGATATTAATTAAAAAGAGTTGTTAGTAACTTATTTAATTAGTGGACATTCGACATCTTAAACATAGGGAGACTAACACACTCATAATAAGAAGGAACCCAAAATGTAATTTGGGATTGGTGCAGTAGTTTAATAATAATTCTTTAGTAGTATGAATTATTATTGATGAAATTAAGTTGGGTATTTGGGGCGAACTCGAGAAGCTTAATTTCATCGGGAGACCAAAACCAATTCCTCCTCTCGGTCCCTATCGTAGTCTCTTGTATATAGAGAATTATACCCACCACTTACCCACTTCTTACCCACCCTTAGGTGGCCGGCGAAGCAAGCTTGGAGCCCAAGCTTGGGACGACCAAGCCAAGGGTTAAGCCAAGTTGAGGGGGCCGGCCATAGCTTGGAGCCCAAGCTTGTTGTGGTCAGCCCTAATTAAATTAAAAGGATTTTTATTTTAAAATTTTTCTTATATGGATTCTATGGTTTTAAAAGAGAGTTTAAAATTTAAATCATTCCTTTTATACCTTTTTACAAAAGATTAAATGAAAGATTTGATATCTTTTTGTTAGTGAGAGCCCTAGAGCCAATCATGTGATGATTGTTGTATGGACTCGATGTATCATATTCCTATATATATTTATAAAGACATTTCTTTATGGTTATTATACTTACTTGTATTGGTGTCAACTAACTGAGTATAATAGCGTCCTTGAGTAGAAGGTTCTGTAGGACCGTTGGGCCGGCTAGAAGGGGGGGGGTTGAATAGCCCTGAATAAAACACAACCCTTTCTCGAACAATTAAGCTAACACTTGAAAAATAGATTAAGCAGAAAATAAAGCATAACAACGAGACACCGGATTTGACTTGGTTACAACCGGGGAGGTTGTTAATCCAAGGAAGATGGTTGCACTAAGAACTCCTTCAGGCGGAGAAGCCCCGTTTACAGCAGTGTAGGCACAAAAAGAAAGAAGCTAATCAAAGCAGTGCAAGCACACAAGTGTTGTTACAATTTCTGAACTGATAAAAAGCTTCTGGACCAAGGCTATATTTATAGCCTTGGTCGGGGCGCCTGGAAGGGTTCCGGGCGCCCTGGGGGGATAAAATTTTATCCCCCAACGTTCAGATTGCGTAAATCGCGATCTTGGTCAAAATCAGGGTCCGGGCGCCCGGAAGGGTTCCGGGCGCCTCGGAGGGCTCCGGGCACCTCGGACTGTTCCGGGCGCCCTGGAGCCCAAAGTCAACAGCCATTGACTTTTTCGTCCGAGACCTCTTCTCTGGTTAAGTCCAGCCTCGGTCCGGTTCTTCTCCTCCGGATCCGCTCACTTGGGTGATCTCTGCCATCCGGAAAAGGGCTCACCCGAACCCAACTTCCGGTCTTCTCGAGCGGGCTTCCCTCCGGCTTCTCGTCCCTCGGAATTGCTGCGTGTTTCCTTCTCGTTCGCTAGCGTACTCATCCGCAGTCTTCGTCCCTCGGTCGTCGACCTTCTCGCTAGCTGCGTCTCTTGCTCCCCGAGCAATCTTCCGCAGCGCCTCGTCCCTCGGACGCACTGCATGATGTCCTTCTCGCTAGCTGCGTCTTCCGCTCGACTACCTGTGTTCCTAAGCTCCTGCACACTTAGACACAAGGTTAGAAACAAACAGGACCTAACTTAACTTGTTGATCACACCAAAACAACCTTGGGGTTCCAACAATATCTCCCTTTTTGGTGTGATCAACCCAAGTTAAGCTAGGGTTAAAATAGACATTAAATAACATTAAGTAAATTAACTTAATTTTCAATTTAAATGCAAAAAGATAGAAAAGATAAAATCAAATTAAATCTATCTACCTCCCCCTAGACTTATACTTTCCCTTCTCCCCCTTTGATCACAAAAAATGGGGTTCCAAGAAAAACAATTTAAGGGTTAAAGACTTAGAAAAAGTATTTCTAAAAAAATTTCTAAGTTTTTAAGAGATTTAGAAAATTTTTCTAAATAATTTAAGCTGAGATTTCTAGTTTCAAGAAAAAGTTCTTAACTTAGGAAAAAATAATTTTTGAGAAAAAAAATCCAAAAAAAAAAATTGAATTTTAAAAAAATCTTAACTTACATTTTTAAGTATATATATATTTTTTAAATTGACTTAGGAAAAAAAATTCCTAAGCAAGTAAATTTCTAATTTGAAATAAAATGTTTTGAATAACCTTTTTCAAGCACTAATTAATTCTTGTATTAATGCTTCATTAGTAAGTTAATTAAACATTTATTTCAATATTTTGGCTTCTAGGTCGTGGCGAGGCACTAAGCCTTCTTGGTTATTGGAGCAACAACCACTTCCTTAGACAAAGCCTCATAAAGAAATTCTTTGTTTAATTTTCTCACTTAAAGCGCTAATTTTAATTTTAAAATTAATTTAAGCATGACTTCGGAACCCAATATAGGTTCCAGCCTACTGAATTAACTAAAAAATTTTTAGGAACATATTTTCTTGAAATGCTTCTAATTTGTCCAGGGTGATATTTAAAGTACCAATTTAAATTATTAAATCTTCTAACATTGGTTTTAGATGAACATGCATGATTTCTCATGTTATCTACTTGCATTTTCAAATCATCATTTTCAAGTTTCAATTTTTCATTTGCTAGTTTTAATTTATCTAATTCTTCTAAGGGACAAGACTTAGCTAGAATTACTTTTAAATTTTTATTTTCACTTTCTAATTTGCAGCAATCTTTTGTTAAAAGTTTAACAAACTTAAACATTTTATCAGGAGGAAGAGATCGTACCTGACTTACCTTGTCGATCTCGTTGTCCGTTTCTCCCCCTGAGCTGCTGCTTTCTTCCGACGTGTCTCCCCCTTCATCGATGCTCTTGATGCTCATTTCGGAAGAGCTTGAATCGCAGTCGTCGTCTTGATGACTCGCCATCAGTGCGAGTCCAGAGAAAGCTTCGACTTCCGATTCGGACGATGTATCGTCCCACGTCGCCTTTAGGGTCTTTCGCTTTTGGATAGGCTTCTTACCCTTCTCCTTGTCCTTGTTCTTCAGCTTGGGGCAGTTGTCCTTGACGTGCCCTTCTTCGTCGCAGTGGTAGCAGCGGATCGTTCTTCTCCTCTTTCCCTGCGGATGGTTAGTAGATCTGGATTTACAAAGTTTCTTGAATCTTCTTACCATCATTACCATTTCCTCGTCGTCGAGAGATGATTCTGATTCTGGTTCGTCTCTCGAGGCTTTGAGGGCGACGTTGTTTTTAGGCTCCTTCATTCCTGCACATCTTGACTCATGCACTTCAAATGTTGAAAAGAACTCTTCTAATGAAATCTTTTCTAAATCTTTAGAAATGTAAAATGCATCTACTAATGACGCCCGTTTGGTATTTCTAGGAAAGGAATTTAAAGCGTACCTGAGCGAATCTCGGTTACTTACCTTTTCTCCGAGATTCGAAAGTCTGATGATAATTTCTTTTATTCTCGAGTGCAGATGCGCGACTGACTCGTCTTCCCCAAGTCGAAGGCTGGTGACTCTTCTGGCGAGCTTGGCTTCGGACGTTCCTTCGTGCAGCTTGAGGAACTTCTCCCAAAGTTCCTTTGCAGAGTTGTATTTACTGATCTCGTTGACTTCTTGAGGCGGAAGAACGCTTAGCAGATGGTACTCTGCTTTGCCGTCGGCCTGCTCCTTTTTTGTCCATTTATCTATTTCCTTGTCCTCTGGAGCTTGAAAGCCAAGTTTCATTGTTAAAAATAATTCAATATTTATTGTAAGAAATACCTACATATGTTTTTTCCAAGTGGCAAAATCCCCTTCGAATTTCGGCGGGTGAATGCTTGGTCCGGCCATCTCGTTGCTTCGTTCGCGGTTAGTCCTCTGGCGCCTTGGCTCTGATACTACTTGTAGAACCGTTGGGCCGGCTAGAAGGGGGGGTTGAATAGCCCTGAATAAAACACAACCCTTTCTCGAACAATTAAGCTAACACTTGAAAAATAGATTAAGCAGAAAATAAAGCATAACAACGAGGCACCGGATTTGACTTGGTTACAACCGGGGAGGTTGTTAATCCAAGGAAGATGGTTGCGCGAAGAACGCCTTCAGGCGGGGAAGCCTCGTGTAGGCACAAAAAGAAAGAAGCTAATCAAAGCAATGGAAGCACACAAGTGTTGTTACAATTTCTGAACTGATGAAAAGCTTTTGGACCAAGGCTATATTTATAGCCTTGGTCGGGGCGCCTGGAAGGGTTCCGGGCGCCCTGGGGGGATAAAATTTTATCCCCTAACGTTCAGATCGCGTAAATCGCGATCTTGGTCAAAATCAGGGTCCGGGCGCCCGGAAGGGTTCCGGGCGCCCCGGAGGGCTCCGGGCGCCCCGGAGCCCAAAGTCAATAGCCGTTGACTTTTTCGTCCGGGACCTCTTCTCTGGTTCAGTCCAACCTCGGTCCGGTTCTTCTCCTCCGGATCCGCTCACTTGGGTGATCTCTGCCATCCGCAAAAGGGCTCACCCGAACCCAACTTCCGGTCTTCTCGAGCGGGCTTCCCTCCGGCTTCTCGTCCCTCGGAATTGCCGCGTGTTTCCTTCTCATTCGCCAGCGTACTCATCCGCAGTCTTCGTCCCTCGGTCGTCGACCTTCTCGCTAGCTGCGTCTCTTGCTCCCCGAGCAATCTTCCGCTCCGGCTTTCGTCCCTCGGAACCACCGCGCGCTTCCTTCTCGTCCGCTGGTGTACTCTTCCGCAGCACCTCATCTCTCGGACTGCCGTCCTCTCGCTAGCTGCGTCTTCCGCTCGACTACCTGTGTTCCTAAGCTCCTGCACACTTAGACACAAGGTTAGAAACAAACAGGACCTAACTTAACTTGTTGATCACACCAAAACAACCTTGGGGTTCCAACAGGTTCTTATCTATATCAATCGATTAGTTGAATTGATAATGAGATGATATAGAGAACACTACTCTTAATCATTGCTAGTCAAGTATTAACATTCAGGGTCAATGTTAATGTGATGAGACTAGCATGTAGGTCAACTCGATGACTTGATCTCACAAGTCATGGATATTAGATACAAGTTAACACATGAGTATGCATTGGAAAATGTATACTGAATGACCCGCCATGAGAAAGTATCATGGATCGTTATATGAGTGTCATATACTTTCTCATGTGACTATTAGTATGACTATCAGTCCTTAGACCTGAAGTCACCATGGTTCCCTACATAAGGAGTTGCATACTTTGGCTTCGTCAAATGTCACCCGTAAATGAGTGGACTATAAAGTCGACTACTGGATATGTAACAAATTATGCGGAGGGATGTGAGTGATGTAGATGGGATCTATCCCTCCTATATAACGGGAGTGATATCATGATTCTTGATAGAGTGAGACCACTAAGTGCATGGTCATGCCCAAATAAGTGAATATGAGATATTGAACTCATTTGATTAGAGTGAGTCTACTTGGAGTTAAAGATATAGATTGATCAGAGGATAACACGGTCTATGCATCAATTGATCAATTTAGATGCCAAGGATAGAAGAATATTGTCACATATTGTGAGAGTCACAATTAGTAGTCACAATGGTGATGTTGGATCTCAACATTCTTGTAACTTGGGTAGTAATGATGTGTTGCTAAATACCGCTCATTGCTTATGATTCTAAATGAGTTTAGGAGCATTGCCAACGTTACAAGAACCTATAGGATCACACATAAAGGGCAGTTAGATGGAGATTAGGTTCATATGATGGACCAAGAGGATTAGGTACATGTGATGAATCAAATTTGATTAAGAGTAATCCAGATTAGACTAATTGAGTTGGACTCAATTTGATTCATGTGTCGAATGAGTCTAATTTAGACTATGATTCATTGAATCAATTTAAACCAATGAATAGAGATTCATTAAATTTAATTGATTTGAATCAAAGGTTAGATTTGATCAACCATGGGAGATAAGAGGTCAAGTTTGACTTGACTTGAGAGGGAAGATGAAGGGTCAAGTTTGACTTGACTAAATGCCACCTCATTGTGACTTGGCATGGGCCAACCAATGATGATGTTCCACATCATCAAGACTACATCATTGTTTGTCACCTCATGAGGAAGACCAAGAGCCATGACTCTTGGTATTACATGGAGATATAAGAGCTCTAATAAGTGGTCGGCCACATTGAATCAAGGTAATTCAAGGCTTCTTCCTCTTCCTCTCTTCTTCTTATCCTCTCCTTCTCCTCCATTTCCGAGACCTCTCAAGAGTGCTAGCACACTCTAAGTGGTTTTCTCCACCTTTTGTCCATGTGGATACGTGTAGAGGAGTGTACACTTGACACTCTACAAGATCCGACAACCATTTAGACGAGCGGGATAAGCGAAGGGCATCGCTACAAGGGTAATACTTCTTTTCATGTAGATCTAAGGTAAATCTAGTGTAGACAAACATGTACATGAATATTTTTATTTATCTTCGCATGGATCCGTGGCTAGCTTCGAGGTTTTCGCAACGTAAAAAGTAGTTTTTGCGGCTCGAAAGTCTAACACTTTTCTTATTTGTAGTTAAAAAGAAGATTTGAATTTTTGATAAAATTTTCCTTTTTGTAACCATGTTCATGATTTAAAAGAGAGTTTTAAAATTAAATCTTTCCTATTATAGAGTATAAAAAGAAACTACCTCAAATGGTCTTGCTCAATACACTCATAGTGTACTAGTGTAATTTTATAGTCAAGATAAACTAATACCAAATTACACTATAATTACTCCAATAGTTTGTCCCATTCCATCTTGGTTGTGAGCTACTATTTATAATTTATAAGGAATTGATAACATGATCTTCTGTGTATCACCTCACACCATGTTATCTACAATATAAATTAAATGGATAACTACACTTAGCATAAATGTAGATATTTGACCAATGTGATTCTTATTTCAAAATAAATGTTAATACAAAAATCTAGATTTTTAGTATACACTCTAGCAGACGAACCCTTGATCCTTCTGTGGATCAATCCCCGACAATCTCCGGCTAGCTTTTACTCCTTCTTGGTGGAGTACAACCTCTCACAAAGCTCTCTTCCTCTTACAAGATGAAGACTTATATTAGGAGGAAGAGAATGGCTTTGAAGCTTTGGACAATTGCTAAGGAGTTATTCAACAAGAATGAGTAACCTCCTTCAAGGCCCAAAGCTTTCTATAAATAAGAGGAGAGAGTTGATCATCATATCAACTCATCTCGGCACCAATCGACTGGAAAAATCATCAGTCGACTGGTGTTACCGTTGGAGGTAGCCAACAGCTACTTTACAGCACCAACGGTTTGCCAATGGTCATTTACCAATCGACTGATAAAAGTATCAGTCGACTGGTCGCTACTGGCTGAGCGAACAGAATGCATCTGTTTGCTGCGAGTCGACTGCTAAAATATACAGTCGATTGGTACAGTCGACTACTAAAACGTACAGTCGACTAGTGCAGTTGATTGCTAAAACATGCAGTTGACTGCACCTGGTTACATACTCACACTCATCCTCTCCAGAGTCACCTTTGAAGCCCTCTTCCTTGGCCTTTGTCCCTCAGATGCATCCGAGCCCGCGGCTCCTCTCTATGTCATCCTTCACATTGCCTTGAAGTCCGCTTCCCTCAACTCAACTCCATTGCTCCTCGTCCGGCGATCCCTCGGATGTCTTCCACACCATCCTTCCTCGACTCAAGGATCCGAGCCCTAGAATGAGCTTCCTAAGCTTAGCTGTACCAAGCTCCTCATGTGTGTTTCACCAAGTCCTACATGACTCAAACACACATATCAAACACATATGAAAGCCTAACTTAAACTCTTTGACACACACATCAAAACCATGATCATACCGATCAAACCTAGGTCGATTGCATCAACAATCTCTCCCTTTTTGATGTGTGGCAATATGTTTAAGTTAGGCATTAATAACAACATGAAAATTAAAAGCAATATGTAAACATGAAGCATAATTCCCAAGCTCCCCCTTAACATATGTTCTTCAACCTTAATTTTCAAGTTTTGCACACAATTAGGTTTCTAACTTAAACCTTTCTATTTCTCCCCATTTGATACCATCAAAAATCGTACCAAACAAGTACATATACCAAGGTATCAAAGTGGACATAAAAATACCCAAAACCCAACTTTGATAGTAATGGAAAGAGCTACCAGTCGACTGCTAACTGTCCCAGTCGACTGGCACAAACCAATCCGAATTTCAACATTTAGAAGCCAACTTAAAAAATGCATAAAAAATTCTAGAAAATTAGAAAAATCATAAAATTTTGAACACATATTTCTTATAATGTTCTTTAACAAGGAAAAATATGTTTCCATGAAAATTTATCATATTTTTGAAGTTTTGATAAAAACTCAAACACCTTGAAAACCACTCAAGTTTGTATCAATTTGAAACCTTACTTTGAATTTATATGTTTCAAAATAACTATATCACAGTAAATAAAATATAAAATAGTTTTAAAAACATTTAAAATGTCCAACTATGATCTATGCTCACGATGTTCATTAATTAAACATTTGTTTTCCCCATAGTTGGCATATGATCACTAAAGATTGATACATTTCATAACTCATCAAAACGCCATAAGCATAAGTGAATTATTTGTATCATCCTATCATCCCACATCTATGTTTAGAAAAGAATGCAAGTTATTGTGAGATGAAATAAGGTAACCTCTACTTATCCTTCTTTATCATGAATTTCTATCAAGGCTAAGTGCTCCCCCTTAAGGTCTCAAATCAACCATTTTTCAAAAATTTGAATTATGATTTCAATGGTTGACTAACCCAAAGTCCTCTAACCCTTGAGGATTGACTTTGACACCTAATAGAAATTCTTTCTAATTGGGTTAACCAAATATTCATTGGGGATCCATTTTCTATCTATGGTCTTTGTCTTTGATTTCCCCCTAGCAAGTAGACAATGATAAGTCTTTTCATTGTTGGGTTCATTGTATCCTAACCCATTTTTCTTAAAACTTGCAATTTAGCTCCCAATAATCATATTTAGGGTTTTAGAGCCAATTTAAAATTTTCTAAGGGCATTGGTAAGGTATTCTACCTTTTCCCTTAAAGTCTTATTTTCTTCTTCTAAACATGAATCATTCGAATTGGGAGAAGAAGCATGCATATCATTATCCTTAATAGACATGGATTCTAATTTTTCTTTAAGCATGCAAATATCATTTTTCAAAGATTTGTTCTTTCATTTTGCCTTAAACAAATCATCATTTGTACTTGTAATAATTTTAATTAAAACATGGGGAGGAAGATTATGTACCTCACTTACTGAGAAGTCTGAATATGAAGTTTGACCTCCCCCTTCACTTGAGCTCCCTTCTACATCTTCACTTGAGCTCCTTCCTTCTTCTCTTTCAGATGAGGTGGAGGCAATGTCATCAACTCCCATTAGAGCAAAATGGGACACATGGTGCTCTTCTTCCTCTGATGATGATGGATCATCCCATGTAGCCTTTAGGTTTTTAACCTTCTTCCCCTTTTCTTTTGACTTCTTCTTCTCTTCCTTTTTCTTTTCTTCTTTCTTCTTCAATAGAGGACAATCATCTCTTATGTGTCATTCTCCTTGACAATTATAGCAAATTATCTTCCTTGTCCTACTTTTGCTTCTTGAGCTTTTCCTAGTACGAGATTTATTAGAAGAAAAAGATTTAAATGCTTTTCTCATCTTCCTTACCATATATGTCTCTTGATCTCTATCCATTGAGGTGCTTGATTCTTCAGAGTTAGATGATGATGGAGATGGAGCTTTCTTCTTCTTACCCTTTCCCTTGTTTGCCACAAGGGCTACTCCTCTTGATCTATTGGCTTCTCCATCTAATCCTTCAACTCTTGTTTCGTGAAGCTCCATTGTCGAGAAGAATTCATCTAGAGAGCTCTTCTCTAGATCCTTTGAAATGTAGAATGAATCTACAATGGATCTCCATGTCAAGGTTCTTAGGAAGGCATTGATGGCTTTCATCAAGATATCTCGGTTTGAAAGTTTCTCACCTACACTTGTTAGTCCATTCAAAATTTCTTTAATCCTAGCATGAAGTATTGATACCTTTTCTCCTTTTTCGAGTTTGATATTGTTGAGTTGAGTTCGGAGAAGATCCCTTCTTGCTAGTTTTGCTTCCGATGTCCCTTCATGAAGCTCCACTAGCTTTTCCCATAATTCCTTGGCGCTTGAGTAGTTTCCAACCCTTGTTACTTCTTGTTGGAGAAGGACATTTAGTAGATAATGTAAGGCCTTTGATTTTGCTAGATGCTCTTCCCTTTGCTTCTTATTCCATCTTATTTTCTCTAATATCTCATTGTTTTGATCCCTAGGCATTTCGAAACCATTTTCCATGATTAGCATAATGTCAAAATCGATTTCAAAAAATACCTCCATTCTCTTCTTCCACCAAGAGAATTCTCCTTTTAACTTGGGTGGATGGATGCTTGAACCGACCATTTTGATGAAGTGCTCTTCTCGGCGAGTAGTCTATTGAAGGACGTCCTCGCTCTGATACCACTTTTAGGTGATCGGTGGCCGGCTTGAAGGGGGGTTGGATAGCTAGGCCACCCAAATTTACTTTCTTTTCTACACGGTTAGTTTATGCAAGCGGAATATACTAAAACTAAAACAATGAAAGCAAAGAAAGAATACAAACGCTAACATGATTCCTTTACGTGGTTCAGAGATTGCTTGCTCCTACTCCACGCCGTGTCCTTGAGGTGGACGAACCCTTGATCCTTCGGTGAATCAATCTCCGGCTAGCTCTTACTCCTTCTCGGTTGAGTACAACCTCTCACAAAGCTCTCTTCCTCTTACAAGATGAAGACTTAGATTAGGAGGAAGAGAATGGCTTGGAAGCTTTGGACAATAGCTAAGGAGTTATTCAATAAGCATGAGTAACCTCCCTCAAGCCCCAAAGCTTCTTATAAATAAGAGGAGAGAGTCGATCATCATATCAACTCATCTCGGCACCAGTCGACTGGTGTTACCGTTGGAGGTAGCCAACGGCTACTTTACAGCACCAATGGTTTGCCAACGGTTATTTACCAGTCGATTGGTAAAAGTATCAGTTGACTGGTCACTACTGGTTGAGCGAACAGAATGCTTCTGTTCGTTGTCAGTCGATTGCTAAAACATGCAGTCGACTGGTGCAATTGACTGCTAAAACATGCAGTTGACTGCACCTGGTTACATACTCACACTCATCCTCTCCGGAGTCACCCTTGAAGCCCTCTTCCTTGGCCTTCGTCCCTCAGATGCACCCTGTTAGAGTGTATACTAAAAGCCTAGCTTTTTGTAAACATTCATTTTAGAAATAAAAAAATCACATTGGTCAAATGTCTACATTTATTTGTTAAGTGTAGTTGTTCAATTAATTTATATTGTAGATAACATGGTGTGTGGTGTCACACACAGAAGATCATGTTATCAGTTCTTTATAAATTATAAACAGTTGCTTACGACTAAGATGGAAAGGAACAAATCATTGGAATAGTTGTAGTGTAATTAGGT
Source organism: Zingiber officinale (assembly GCF_018446385.1). Classification (NCBI taxonomy): domain Eukaryota; kingdom Viridiplantae; phylum Streptophyta; class Magnoliopsida; order Zingiberales; family Zingiberaceae; genus Zingiber; species Zingiber officinale. The sequence continues at coordinate 36,950,601 of NC_056005.1, read as the reverse complement.
ATTAGTTTATCTTGACTAATAAATTACACTAGTACACTCTAAGTGTATTGAGTGAGATCATTTTAGATAATTTCTTTTTATACCGACTTAATAAAAGAACTAGACCTTAGTTATTATGGAAGTGTGTGCTCTTAATCCTAATATAATAACAAGCACATATATTTATTATTTATTTCTTTAACTTATCAAAGGGTGAGATTTAGCTCGATAAATCAATAGGCCCGATAAGTTGGGAAATGATATTACTTATAGTGTGTGTTGTTGATTATAGAAGAAAACTGTGTCCTAGTTATCTAGGTTGAGAATGCCCTCAAGAGGAACTCATAAGGATTGTCATGTTAAACCCTGTAAGTGGATTTAGTCCAACATGACAATGAAGTTGAGTGGTACTACTCTTGGAGCTAGATATTAATTAAGTGAAGTTATCAGTGACTTACTTAATTAGTGGATATTCGTTATCTTAAACACAGGGAGACTAACACACTCATATATGAAGGAGCTCATAATGTAATTTAGGATTGGTGCGGTAGTGTAATAATAACTCTCTAGTGGAATGAGTTATTATTGATGACCTTGAGTTGTGTGTTCGGGGCGAACATGGGATACTCAAGCACATCGGAAGGTTAAAACAATTTCTCCTCTAGGTCCCTGTCATAGCCTCATTAAAGCCTCAAGTCCATCCAAATAATAGCCCATCTTGGTGTCCAAGAAGGGGGGGCGATCCAATGCTTGGTGACCAAGCAAGGGCCGGCCACTATCTCCTCAAAGAGGGCCGGCCCTTTGCTTGGTGCTCAAGCAATGAGGGGCCGACCACTATATGTCAAATAAGGAGGGGTGTTTTGAATTTTTAAAATCTTCTCTTTGTAGAAAATTATAAGTTTTAAAGAGAGATTTTAAAATTTAAAACTTTCCTTATTTGAATTAGACCACATGGTTTAAAAGAAATTTAAAAAATTTAAAACTTTCCTTTTTTAACCATCCTCTTGGTTTAAAAAAAAAGGAAGAGAAGTTTTAAATTTGAAATTTTCTATTTTTGTAACCATGTTAAAAAAGGAAATTTTTAGAAGAGAAGTTTTAAATTTTAAAACATGGTTTTAATTTTTAAAACTTTCCTTTTTTAACTCCCACTTTAGGATATTGAAAGTGAGTTTGTAAAATTTTATAAGAGCTTATAAATTTTTACAAAAATTATTTTTCCTTCCTTAAAGGGGCCGTCCACCCTTGCTTGGTGCCCAAGCAAGGGGCTGGCCAAATAAAATCAATTAAATCATTGATTGGTGATTGATTCAATCAAGAGGAAAGAAAAGGAAAAATAAAAAGGGAAAAAGAAAAACAAGAGGAAGATTTTAATTTTTGTAAAAAGTCTTTTCTTATTTATCTTGGGCAAGTATTATAAAAGAAGGGGAGGAGAGGCCACATGACATAACAATTCTTATTCTCTTGCTTGGTGATCCTCTTGTGGCCGGCCCTCCTCCCTCTCTTTTCCCTTTGCTCTCTTTTGCTCCTTGGTGGTGGTGGTGGCCGAAACATAGAGAAGGAGAAGAAGGCTTTTGGGTGGTGTTCATCTTAGAGGATCGTCGTCCACACGACGTCCAAGGCGAGGCGAGGAATACGTCAGAAGATCTCGAGGTTATTAGCATACAAAGAGAAGGTATAATTAGCAATTGTTTTCCGCATCATGCTAGTTATTTTTCTTTATAAGAATTCCAAATACAAGAGGCATTAAATTCTAGTTTTTCAGATTTGTTTCGAAGTTGTGTTTTCTTTGTTTTGTTTTTTGAATTTGTGATTCGATTGTTCCTTTTGGTTAAACCAAGAGTTATATAAGGAAATTAAATATTAGCTTTCCTTAAAAGGCTTTGCCTAGGCGGTGGTGGATGCTCCCATACCCAAGAAGGCCATGTGCCTCTCCATGCAGTCCTGGAAGCTAATTTTGAAAATTAATTTTTAATGGAATTTATAACATAGGTGGATTTGGATCAATAGTGTTAAGTTCCACTTGCGATCCAAATCTAAATCATTAAGAACAGATAAGTTAAATTTGGAATCAATGATGTTAAGTTCCGTCTGCGATTCCTAATTTAACTTCTAAAGAACACAATAGGTTATTTAGGAAAGGTTTGACACTTGTATAAAATTTTTGTACAGTGGAACCAGTACGATCTTCCTAGGACTAACCAACAATTGGTATCAGAGCTAGGGTTTGCCTCTGTGTGTTTTGGTTTTCAAATTAATTATGCACATGTCATACATAATTTAGGCAGGAAAATAGTAGGATGTGCTAACTTTGTGGTTGCAGACTCCAACTATTATGGAATATAGATATTGTGTGTGATTGGACCCTTGGACATGTTAAGGGCATTATTTTATGTGTGCATGATTGTATTTAACTAATATAGCAGGAGCTATATTAACCCTAGGTTTTTAGAATTTTACTTTTTTGTTTGATTTAGAATACATGTACATTCCTTTGTAGAATATAGGATCGATAAATGTAAAATTCTATATTTGTCGTGGAATATATTCTTGCGAGGCGTGGTGCTATTGGAGGACCAGAGGCACAGCAGAATAAGAAGCAAGATAGATGCGACGACTGGACCCGATGGCAGTGGCTAATGTAATGCCCGAAAATTCTCAAAACTATTTTAGAAATATTCTATGATTTTTCTGGAATTTTAGAATATTTCTAGGGAATTTTTAGAGCAGCAGAAGTAGCAAAAATAAATAGAAAACGAAAACGGCCTAAGCGGGGATTGAACCCGAGACCTATGACTTAGGGATGATGCTAGTAACCAGTTGAACCCAGCAGGGCCGTGCTGAAAGGAAAGGGAATCAATTTTATTTAAGTTGGAGTTAGGCCGGAATTATCACTTAATATAAATAGAAAATAATTAAGTGAGGGTGATATTTTTGGTTTCCACCGTGAACTTCTTCTCCTTACCCTAGCCTCACGCCGCCGCTCTCCTTTCCTCCTCCTTCTCTCGGCGCACCAAGCCAAGGGCCCTAGGAGCACCTCCTGGCAACATCAAAGGCACAAGGACGCTTCCCTCCGCGAGAGGAACGCATAGACGCGAGAAGATCGTTGAAGAGATCTCTCCTCCGTGAAACCTAGCGATTATAATCGTAAGAAATTACGAACAGGAGGTAAGAAACCCCTCACCTGTAGTATAAGTAGCTTCCGTGTGAATTCCATGTCTTAGTTTAGTAATATGTAGACTATCGACACAAAGGATGCGAGTTAGCGCATACTAAGTGTTCGATTAAATTATTTAGCACAGAAAAATACAACTTAGGCATTTTAATAGCTCAGTAAATGCAATAGAAGCATTTAAATAGTTTAGTTAGCCTTGCCACAGCATATATGGGACTAGGGTCCAATGGGTGGGCACCCACAGTCGCCTCTAGGTTCAGATAACCTAGTAGAAGCAAGGTAAATTAACTAGCTATGATTCAGTATTTTATTTTCAGTATTAGATATCCATTGGGCTGGGCTCCCATAGTCGGTCCCTAGGTTTAGATAACCTAGTAAACCTTACTAAATTCGGGATTTGCAACCCCGGGTTTAGTTGCCCATTAGCGTATGATTATGTATTTTAATCTATTATATTATAGTTTTTCAAAACTCACAAAGATCAGTTATGTTAGTTGAGTTTGAATTCAGTTCCAGACTAGTTTAATTCATGTTCAGCTCAGTTTTCTTTATTGTTACACATGATAGTTATGGTTAGCTTAGTATGCCATGCTTTAGTGTTCATGTTCAGCTTTTATTACACATGTTTAGATGATAGTATGCCATGACTAGCTTTGATTTCTATGTATGATAACATGCCATGTTTCAGTCTAATCAGTGCACTCTCAAACAACATGTTTTAAAAACATATTGCATCGAATGCATGTTTTAGTGAGGTAGATGGTTTCTTACTAAGCGAAAGCTTATAGATACTTTCTTTTCCTTATACTGCAGATAAAGGTAAGGGAAAGATGGACTAGCGGAGGTTGGAGGACAATGCTACGAAGATGTGTGTGGGCAGGAACTTGGAAAGAAGATCTTAGGAAACTCTAGCAAGTTGTTTAAACATTTGAACTTTTCAGTGTTTTAGTATTTTGCACTTCAGTATGTTAATTGCCATGAATTAGTTAACCATGCACCTGATCATGCTTAGAACACTTCTGTTATGATGTTAGAATGTTATTGGTTAGTGTTAGAGTGTTTCCTAGCCATCTTAGAACATGTAATGTGATTGAGGCACGAATTAGTGCTGAAATCAGGGGTTCTGGTTCGAAATCAGAAACCCAGATCGATCTACAGATCGATCAGAGTTGGGTGGTGCCACTGGATCGGTCAGCTAACCGATCCAGTCGCGAACAGAGAGTTAGCGCCTGTTATGGATCGGTCAGCCGACCAATCCAGATGCGAACAGTGAGTACCGAAGCTCACTGATCGGTCAGCCGACTGATCAGTGAGCCACTGGATCGGTCTGCCGACCGATCAGTGTACTCCTGGATCGGTCGGTAGACCGATCCAGCCGCATACAGAAGCGATATAGCTTCTGGATCGGTCAGCCGACCGATCCATGGTTTTTCTCCGTGCTAGTATCAAGCTGGATCGATCACTGGATCGATCCGACAGCCCAATCGATTCATGGATCGATTGAAATGCCTGATTACAGCTAGCAGTACATCCGAGAGGTGTAGATTATCTTCCCTAGCATGTGTACAACTCCTAGGTACACCTAGAATATTAAGTTCAGATTTTACAGTAATCAGATTAGTAAAATTTTAATCAATCCAGATTTCCGCAATAGTAATTTAGCACAGCATAATGTAGCGATCGACCTCACAGCCTAGTCAGTAGGAGGCGGGTCGTTACAGCTAAAGATGGCAGCAGCTAGGGTTGGAGAACACGGAGGATAGTGATGGAAAAGGCCATAATAGTTGGAAAATTAATTTCCAAATTTATTGCTTTTATTTATTCTGTATGTGTGTGCGCATGTGATATATGCTAGCATAGGTTAAAAATCCCTCACCTTAAATAACTAAGTGAGAGAGGGATTAGTAAATAAATCTCACGGTCTTCATTACTGGTTTGTAAGTGATGCAAACAAACTTGTGCGTTGGCTCTTAGTGCCTTCCTCCATATTGGATGAGTTTATTTGCGGATCACTAGATCAAACTTCCATTTTGAATGACTATAAGAAATTAATCAAGAGCGTGTGATCTTCCCCATCGGAAGGGGCACAATCTTATTAATGGACTAAGTGTCAAGTAAGGTATACACTTAGGCACGTCTAATAGTATCCTCCCCATCGGAGTCACTGCTATTATTTGTGTGACCGAAGGAAAACCAACTATTAATTTGTCATAAAAATAGGTTGACAAGATAATAAAATTAAAACCCCCTCTTACAAATGTTGAGTTTTTGTATACGTCCACACTAACATGGCATACAAAAATTCACGGTGTTTGAGGTAATTTTATTTTGTCAAGTTGACAAGATAATAAAATTGATGGGTAAACCCCTCTTACAAATGTTTGAATTGGTATACGTCCACACTATCGTGGCATACAATATTCACGGTGTTTGAGGTAATTTTATTTGTCATGAAGATAGGTTGACAAGGTTATTAATGGGTATAACCCTCCTCTTACAAATGTTCAATTTTGTATACGTCCACACTATCGTGGCATGTAAAATTCATGATGTTTGAGGTGTTGGTGAATTTAAATGATATTGTTGTGAGGAATCAATATTATTTCAAATTTAAAGTTTTGACCAAATATTTGATCAATGATAGACCAACTATTAATTTTATTTGTCATAAAGTTAGGTTGACGATATAATAAAATTAATGGATAAAATCTTCTCTTTGATTTTGTATACGTCCACACTATCATGGCATACAAAATTCACGGAGATTTTAAGGTGTTGGTTTTGACCAAATATTTTTGTGATTCTTAGGATTTCATATGTTTGTCAATTCCCTAACTGTTATACTATAGGATAGACTTAGTAGTCCCAATTAAGATTGGAAACAAAACTTGGACTCTAAGATGGACTGTCCTCTCAGAACCAAGAACAATATAGGGATATTTTATTCATTAGTTGTTGAAACATGTTTAGTGGTGTTATCTACTGGTACCTGGTGTGTAGATACGGGAGCCACTGATCATGTCTGCAATTCATTGCAGGGGTTCCAGGAAATACGACAACTATATAAAGAGAAAATCACCATGGGCACTGCTGCAAAAGTAGCAGCTGTTGCAGTGGGAGATGTTTATCCTCCGATAAGAATAAAACATGGATTTTTGAGAAATTGTTTTATGTACCAAGTTTAGAAAGAACTAGTTTTCAGTTTCTAAACTATTCAAAGAACTTGATATTCCGCCTCTTTTAATAACAAAGTTGTTATCAAGAAAAAGAGAAGTTATCTGTTCTAGTACATTGGTTGACAATTTAAAAATCCAATAACTCACACGATGCAACAAATAGAAATTAATAACACATCTTCTAACTCTAATAAAAGAAAGCAACCTTCAGAAATGAACCAATCATATCTTTGGCATCTAAGGCTAGGTCATATTGACTTGAGTAGGATTCAAAGGATAATAGCCGATCAACTTTTGGGTTCATTTGTAGTGGAAATCTTTCCAACCTGCAAGTCTTACTTGGAAGGAAAAATAACCAAGAAGCCTTTTAAGTCTAAGGGGTATAAAACCAAAGATGTGTTGAAATTGGTTCATTCTGATTTGTGTGGATCTATGACTATCCAGGCAAGAGGTGGTTTCGAATATTTCGTCTATTTTATAGACAACTATTTAAGATACGGGTACATTTACTTGATGCGCCGCAAGTCTAAGTGCTTTGATAAAGTTCAAAGAGTACTAGGCTGATGTGGAGTAACGTTAAGGTAAAAGTATTAAGACATTATGGTTAGATCGTAGTGGTGAACACCTCTTGGGAGAGTTTAAGAGTCACTTATCAGAAGTCGGGACTCAATCCCAACTAGCTGCACCTGGTACACCCCAACTGAATAGGTGTAGAAGAAAGAAGGTATAGGACTCTTATGGAAATGAGTAGATCGATGATGAGTTATTCAGAAAATTACCAAATTCGTTTTAAGAATATACTCTGGAAACGGAAGTGAACATAGTACTTTCTAAGTCAGAACTCTCTACTCCCATAGAATTACAGAATAGACGAAAGCCTAATCTGAAGTATATTCGGATTTGGGATAGGCCAGCACATGTGCTGAAAGGAGACACTGAGAAGTTGGACAAGAGTTCACTTGTTTGTGGGTTATCCTAGAGAAACGAAAGGAGGTTTGTAGTCCTTAAAAATCATAAGGTCATTGTAAGCACTAATGCCTGATTTTTTGAAATGAACTATGTAATAAACCACAAGCCCATAAGTAAATTTGTTCTTACGAAAATAATAAAGGACACGTCTAATCTAGTACCAACTATACAAGATGAAATATCACAAGAAACTACAACACGTATCACAAATGATACACAATTACAGACAGTGCTTCGTCGTAGTGGGAGGATTGTTAGGCAACCTAAAAGATTCATATTTTGGGAGAGTCTTAGAACTTGATCCCAAGTGAACATGAACCTGATCCCCGGACATATGACGAAGCGCTCCAAGATAAAGATGCAGTATCTTGGCAAAGAGCAATGAATATAGAATTAGAATATATGTATTCTAATAAAAGTCTGGGAGTTTATAGAATCACCAAATGGTGTAAAAGCCATTGGGTGAAAATAAGTCTACAATAGGAAAAGAGGGATAGACAGGAAGGTGGAAACTTTCAAAGCAAGACTTGTTGAAAAAGGAAACTTTTTTACCGGTAGTCATGCTTAAGTCTATCCGGATTCTTTTATCTATTACTGCTCATATGGACTTTGAAATTTAGCAAGTGGATGTCAAGACAACTTTCCTTAATGGAAGTCTTGAAGAAAATATCCATATATAGCAACCAGAAGAGTTCATTGCAAAGAGCAAAGAGCATCTTGTGTGCAAGCTCAATCAGTCTATGAACTGAAGTAAAGCTTCAAGGTCTTGGAACATCCGGTTTAATGAAATAATCCAGTCGTAAGGGTTTATTCTATGACCAGATGAGTCTTGTGTAAACAAAGAGTGTGATGGAAGTATGGTGGTATTTCTTGTACTATACATAGATAACATTTTTGATAGTTGGAAACAATATCAAATTGTTGTCGGAAGTAAGGGTATGGTTGTCCAAACAATTAGATATGAAGGACTTGGGAGAATGCACATATTCTTGGGATCAAATTAATAAGGGATCGCAAGAAAAGAATATTATGCTTATCCCAAGTTTCATATATCGAAATAATCCTTGCTCGTTTTAGCATGTAAGACTCCAAGAAAGGTTTTCTACCTTTTAGGCATGGAGTAGCTTTATCTAAAGAGATGTCTCCGAAGACATCAAAGGAGATAGAGGACATAAAGGCAGTTCCTTATGCTTCGGCTGTCGGAAGCCCAATATATGCTATGCTATATACGAGACCGGATATCTGTTTTGCCCAGGGTATAGTTAGCAGATATCGAAGTAATCCAGGACCAGGACACTAGACTGCCGTAAATCATATATTAAAGTACCCTAGAGGGACTAGAGATTATATGCTAGTTTACAAGGCAGATAATTTGATCCCTGTGGGTTACATGGATTTTGACTTCTAATCAAATAGGGACAATAGTAAGTTGACCTCGGGGGCTTGTGTTTACTTTAGAAGGTAAAGCCATAACAATGGAGGAGTGTTAAACATAAATGTTTTTCGAACTCCACCATAGAAGCTGAGTATGTGGCAGCCTCTGAGGCAGCCATAGAAGTTATATGACTCAGAAACTTCATGATGGACTTAGATATAATTTCTGGTTTGTCCAAAAAATTATTACAATTTTTGTAATAATAGTGGTGCAGTAACAAACTCGAAGAAACCATAAGTCCATAAGGCAAGTAAACATAATAGAGCACAAGTACCACCCAATACGAGACATCGTATAACGAGGAGAAGTTGTTGCCGCCTAGATTGAATCAGATGATAGCCTAAGAGATCCTTTCACTAAGGCCCTTAAGGCAAGAGCTTTTGATGGGCATGTTGAAGGGTTGAGAATCAGATGTATGGCAGCAGATATGGCAGTTTAGTCTTTCAGTATAAGTGGGAGATTGTTAGAGTGTATACTAAAAACCTAGCTTTTTGTAAACATTCATTTTAGAAATAAAAGAATCACATTGGTCAAATGTCTATATTTATTTGTTAAGTATAGTTGTTCAATTAATTTATATTGTAGATAACATGGTGTGTGGTGTCACACACGGAAGATCATGTTATCAGTTCTTTATAAATTATAAACAGTTGCTCACGACTAAGATGAAAAGGAACAAACCATTGGAATAGTCATAGTGTAATTAGGTATTAGTTTATCTTGACTAATAAATTACACTAGTACACTCTAAGTGTATTGAGTAGGACCATTTTAGGTAAGTTCTTTTTATACTGACTTAATAAAAGAACTAGACCTTAGTTATTATAGAAGCATATGCTCTTAATCCTAATATAATAACAAGCACATATATTTACTATTTATTTCTTTAACTTATCAAAGGGTGAGATTTAGCTCGATAAATCAATAGGCCCGATAAGTTGGGAAATGATATTACTTATAGTGTGTGTTGTTGATTATAGAAGGAAACTGTGTCCTAATTATCTAGGTTGAGAATGCCCTCAAGAGGAGCTCATAAGGATTGTCATGTTAAACCCTGCAGGTGGACTTAGTCCAACATGACAATGAAGTTGAGTGGTACTACTCTTGGAGCTAGATATTAATTAAGTAAAGTTATCAGTGACTTACTTAATTAGTGGACAATTCGTTATCTTAAACATAGGGAGACTAACACACTCATATATAAAGGAGCTCATAATGTAATTTGGGATTGGTGCGGTAGTGCAATAATAACTCTCTAGTGGAATGAGTTATTATTGATGACCTTGAGTTGTGTGTTTAGGGCGAACACGGGATACTCAAGCTCATCGGAAGGTCAAAACCAATTTCTCCCCTAGGTCCCTGTCATAGCCTCATTAAAGCCTCAAGTCCATCCAAATAATAGTCCATCTTGGTGTCCAAGAAGGGGGTCGATCCAATGCTTGGTGACCAAGCAAGGCCGACCACTATCTCCTCAAAGAGGGCCGACCCTTTGCTTGGTGCTCAAGCAATGAGGGGCCGACCACTATATGTCAAATAAAGAGGGGTGTTTTGAATTTTTAAAATCTTCTCTTTGTAGAAAATTACAAGTTTTAAAGAGAGATTTTAAAATTTAAAACTTTCCTTATTTGAATTAGGCCACATGGGTTAAAAGAAAATTTAAAGATTTAAAACTTTCCTTTTTTAACCATCCTCTTAGTTTTAAGAAAAAAAAGGAAGAGAAGTTTTAAATTTGAAATTTTCTATTTTTGTAACCATATTAAAAAAGTAAATTTTTGGAAGAGAAGTTTTAAATTTTAAAACATGGTTTTAATTTTTAAAACTTTCCTTTTTTAACTCCCACTTTAGAATATTGAAAGAGAGCTTGTAAAATTTTATAAGAGCTTATAAATTTTTACAAAAATTATTTTTCCTTTCTTAAAGGGGCCGACCACCCTTGCTTGGTGCCCAAGCAAGGGGCCGGCCAAATAAAATCAATTAAATCATTGATTGGTGATTGATTCAATCAAGAGGAAAGAAAAGGAAAAATAAAAAGGAAAAAGGAAAAACAAGAGGAAGATTTTAATTTTTGTAAAAAGTCTTTCCTTATTTTCCTTAGGCAAGTATTATAAAAGAAGGGGAGGCGAGGCCACATGACATAACATTTCTTATTCTCTTGCTTGATGATCCTCTTGTGGCCGACCCGCTCTCCCTCTCTTTTCCCTTTGCTCTCTTTTGCTCCTTGGTGGTGGTGGTGGCCGAAACATAGAGAAGGAGAAGAAGGCTTTTGGGTGGTGTTCATCTTGGGGGATCGTCGCCCACACGATGTCCAAGGCGAGGCGAGGAATACGGTAGAAGATCTCGAGGTTATTAGCATACAAAGAGAAGGTATAATTAGCAATTGTTTTCCGCATCATGCTAGTTATTTTTCTTTGTAAGAATTCCAAACACAAGAGGCATTAGATTCTAGTTTTTCAGATTTGTTTCGAAGCTGTGTTTTCTTTATTTTGTTTTTCGAATTTGTGATTCGATTGTTCCTTTTGGTTAAACCTAGAGTTATATAAGGAAATTAAATATTAGCTTTCCTTAAAAGGCTTTGCCTAGGCGGTGGTGGATGCTCCCATACCCAAGAAGGCCATGTGCCTTGTCATGCAGTCCTGGAAGCCAATTTTGGAAATTAATATTTAATAGAATTTATAACATAGGTGGATTTGGATCAATAGTGTTAAGTTTCGCTTGCGATCCAAATCTAAACCATTAAGAACAGATAAGTTAAATTTGGAATCAATGATGTTAAGTTCCGTCTGCGATTCCTAATTTAACTTCTAAAGAACACAATAGGTTATTTAGGAAAGGTTCAATACTTGTACAAAATTTTTGTACAGTGGAACCGGTACGATCTTCCTAGGACTAACCAACACACCCGAGCCCGCAGCTCCTCTCCATGCCATCCTTCATGTTGCCTTGAAGTCCGCTTCCCTAGGCTCCACTCCGTTGCTCCTCGTCCGACGATCCCTCGGATGTCTTCCACACCATCCTTCACTGACTCAAGGATCCGAGCCCTAGGATGAGCTTCCCAAGCTTAGTTCCACCAAGCTCCTCATGTGTGTTTCACCAAGTCCTGTAAGACTCAAACACACATATCAAACACATATGAAAGCCTAACTTAAACTCTTTGACACACACATCAAAACCATGATCATATCGATCAAACATAGGTTGATTGCATCAACAGTTAGTTGTCTAATAATTCCTTTATCATTATATATTATCTTGAACAGATCAGACAAATATTCACCTCCATGGTCAGTGTGCAAGGTTTTAATCTTACATTCCAATTGATTCTCAATTTCATTCAATGATTAAAATAATCTAATATTTCAGATTTATGAGAAATCAAATACACATGACCAAAACGTGTGAAGTTATCAATCAATGTAATGAAATAAGAACTTCCATTTCTATCATTCACATTCATTGGACCATAAATATCTAAATAAATTAATTATAATGGTGATTCGCCCTAATAACCTTACCAAATGATTTCATAGTTACTTTTCCAACAAGACAATGTTCACATATACATAAGGTAACTTTAGCATGAGCGCCTAACAGACCCTCTTTTGCTAATCTATTCATTCGTTCTTGTCCTATATATCCTAGTCTAGCATGTCAAACTTCATCATTAATATTAGCATTACAAGTAAGAGCAATGTTTAAAAAATTATCATCATTTTCAAAACTATTATTTGGTTCTACATGAAGAACCATGAAACCATTTGTTACATAATCATTCCCAATTAACACAAAGTTAATGCAAAGTTCCACACAATGACAATAAAAGTTTACACAATAACCTAAATCATGAAGACTCGTAATGAAAACTAAATTTTGTCGAATCTCAGGAGCATACAAGACATCATGTAGAAACAAGGTCCATCTACTGCGTAGATTGAATTTGCAAGTGCTAACACCTTTGACTTCAATCCTTACATTATTTCCTACATCTATCCATTTATTTCTAGTTGGTACCCTACGGTACCCCACGTATATAGCTCAATCACGAGCTACATGGCTTATTGCTCTTAAATCTATAATCCATGAAAGATAAGAATCAACTAACAATACTGAACTTGCACATAATTCTCATAGAAAGAAGATAAAGATGGATCTACCTTTTTCAGCTCAGTATAATCACAAGCAAAATGGCCCTTCTTGCCACAGTTGTAGCAAGTAAGCTTGCTTTTAGGTTTTTATCCATATTTATTTCCTTTCTTTTTTGATTCGGTCTTGCCCAACAAAAACACCAACTTCATTTCCCTTTCCTTTTCCTCTCTTAAACCATCTTTTCTTATTGTTGGAACCAGAACCTTCAGCTACATAAGCTTGTCTAGAAATCCTTGAAAATTCTATTCTCTCCACCTCTAGTTCAACATGGCATGAGACATCAATGAAGGATTGATACTTTCACTATGTTTAAGGTTCTATTTCATTATCACCCAAAAATTAGGAAGGGAATGAATTACTGCTTGAACCTATTGTTCATCATCCAACTCATGACCAACAGTCTTAGGCTCTCGAATCATATTACCCATCTCCCTAAGATATTAGGCCATGGTAATAGTTGAGCATTTTTATAACTATCAACCTTAATTGTTAACTAACAAAACTTACTGAGACTTACTCCACTATACTTCTCCCTAAGGGTTGCCTAGACAGCATGAGCCGATGGTAATGGCTCATACTCAAATACCAGGTCATCTACCATTGAACTAATCAATATCCCCTTAGCAATGGAGTCCTTTTTCTTCCAAGCCTTATAGGAATCAAGATCACGTCTATGCTATGCTGTCGGACGATCAATGAGTTCATCCATAAACTAATTTACAGCTTCTAGAACTTCATGTTCCTCAAAAATATATTATATCTTAAGGTACCAGATTTTATAATTATCTCCATATAATGTCTGTCCCTTATTGAGTTCAGCTATGATGTTCTTACTTACCATTGTTAGGATGTATACTAAAAGCCTAGTTTTTTGTATAAACAATTATTTTGAAATAAGAATCACATTGGTCAAATGTCTGCATTTATGTAGTTGTCCATTTAATTTATATTATAGATAACATGGTGTGTGGTGTCACACAGAAGATCATGTTATCAGTTCCTTATAAATTATAAGTACTAGCTCACAACCAAGATGGATTGGGACAAATCATTGGAATGGTTATAGTGTATTTTGGTATTAGTTTGTCTTGACTATAAAATTATACTAATACACTATGTGTGTATTGATCAGGACTATTTGAGTTTATTCTTTTTATACTGACTGCATAAAAGAACAGGACCTCTGTTATTATGGAAGTGTGTGCTCTTAATCCCGAAATAACAACAAGCACATATACTTAGTATTTATTTCTTTAATTTATCAATGGGTGAGATTTATTCAGTTGGATCAATAGACCCGATAAGTTGGGGAAGTAATATTATTTATATGGTGTGTTGTTGATTATAGAAGGAAACTGTGTTCTAGTAATCTAGGTTGATGATGTCCCCTTGAGAAGCTCATAAGGATTGTCATGTAAACCCTACAGGTGGACCTAGTTCGGCATGACAATGAAGTTGAATGGTACTACTCTTGGAGCTAGATGTTAATTAAGTGAGTGTCAGTAACTCATTTAATTAATGGACATTCGATATCTTAAACACAGGCAGACTAACGTACTCATAATAAAAAGGAGCCCATAATGTAATATGGGATTGATGCAGTAGTTCAATAATAACTCTTTAGTGGTATGAGTTATTATTGATGAACTTGAGTTGGGTGTTAGGTTCGAACACAGGAAGCTCAAGCTCATCGGGAGACCAAAACCAATTCCTCCTCTCGGTCCCTGTTGTAGCCTCTATAAAGCCTTATATCCACCAAGTCCGCTTCTTACCCAAGTAATAGGCCAGACACATCCTTGCTTGGTGCAAGGGGGTCGGCCAAGCATTAGCTTGGAGCACAAGTAGTGGCCAGCCAAGCCTTGCTTGGTGTCCAAGCAAGGGGTCGGCCATAGCATGATAGAAAAGAAGATTTTATTTAAAATAAAATTTTGATAAAATCTTTCCTTTTTTGAATCCATCCACATGGTTTTAAAAGAGAGTTTTAAATTTTAAAATCTTTTCTTTTATAGCTATCTACAATGGATTAAAAGAGAGATTTTAATTTTGTTAAAATCTTTCCTTATTTGTAGTGTTTAAAAGAGAGATTTTAATTTTGATAAAACTTTCCTTTTTTGTAACCATGATTTAAAAGAGAAGTTTTAATTTTAATTTTTCCTTTTTTGTAACCTTCTACATTGTTTAAAAGAGAGAGATTAATTTTATAACTTTCCTTTTGTAGCCATCACAATAGGAAATTTAAAAGAGAGAGATTTTAATTGTTATTAAAATTTCTTTTTTTGCCATGAACAAGGATTATAAAAGAGAGGTAGAGGGTACCTTATGGGACACACATCTCCATAATTCCCTTTCTCCCTTAGGGCTGACACCTCTTCCTCTTCTTCTCCTTGTGTGGCCGGTTTACTCTTCTTCTCCCCTTCATCTTGTTTTCTTCCCTAAGGACGCGCGACACACATCCTCTTCTCTCCCTTTCTTCTTTCTAAGGTCGACACTCATCTCTTATTGGTGGCCGAAACTTGAAAGAAAAGAAGGAGCACCTGGTGGCCGGTTGTTTAGAGAAGAAGGAGAAGAGAGGGAAGTTTCCTATTTTGGCATTCTTTGGGTGGCCGAAACTTGTAGGCAAAGAAGAAGTGGTTCAGGTGGATTTCATCTTGGTAGATCATCGCCCATACGACATCCAAGAGGAGAAGAGGAATACAATAGAAGATCAAGAGGTCTTTGTTTACAAAGAAAGGTATAACTAGTTCTTAATTTCATAGTGAAACTAGTTTTTCTTTATATGGATCCTGAAATACCAACACAAGAGGTTAGCGATTTCATGTTTCAGTTTTGTGTTTCGATTTAGTGTTTTGATCTTATGCTTCTATTGAAGTCTTTGTAGTTAAACCTAGGGTTACTGTAAGAAGTTTAAATATCCAATTTCTTTGAAAGGCTTTGTCTAGGAAGTGGTGGATGATCCCATACCTAAGAAGGCCAAGTGCCTCTCCATGTTTAACTTGGAAGCCAATCCTTGAAATAGATATTTAATCAACTTCTGTAACATGGGATGAACTTGGATTAATAATGTTAAGTATCGTTTGCAATCTAAGTTTTAACTACTGAAGAACACATGAGTTGAACTTGAAGTAAAAATGTTAAGTTCCATTTCTAATTCAAGTTTAACTCATGAGGAACACATAGGTTGATAGGAAAGTTTTGTGCTTGTACAAATTTTTATATAGGGAAAGCAGAACGGTATTCCGAGTAGCGACCAACAACCATTATCTACAATAAATAAACACATTATTTATTATGTCATTGTAATTCATATGCATATAATTAATTATTGACTCAGTAAAAATTAGAATTGGTTTATAAAATCAAATGGTAATTATATTTCCACTCATCATTTGTATGTTTCAATACAATCAATATTGATTAGTTATATTACATGCATCCCATCAAATGAACTAATCATTTAATGAACTAATCATGCAATGAATGTATCATTAAATAAACTAATCATTTTATTAAAACTGTTAACATAACATTCTTTTTCCAAGTTTGTTAATGCATAACATACAAATAGCACTGTTTGTACATAACAACAGTTTCTATTACATGATTTTATTAATATGAGCTTAATAATGTCCACAGATAGTGGCAATGATAATAACTGAACTCTACTTTGCTAAATAAGCCAATATCGCTCCCACTAGAAAAAAATACTAGTGTAGTAGGCGATACTATCCCGTTCATCCTAGACTCGATGAAGGTAAGATTAGTCTCAATATCATCCATCAGATCCATATTCAGATCCATTTCTACATCTTCTATACACTCTTCTAGATCCTCCTCTAATTCTTCAAGATCTTCCTCCTCAGATTCTTTAGAATCCATTTCTAGATCCTCCTCAAATTCTGCGAAATTCATTTCTTCGGGATCTGGATCCTCTTTTAATTCTTCAGGATCTCATGCTAAATGAAGTAAATCCCTGCACATCTTTGAATATGAGATGTGCTCTCTAGAATGATCTATTAATTGGTGTGATGTATCTCTAAGATGTCCCAGCAATAACTAAATCAAAGCCCATCTTTTATGCTCGTCCAAGACTGGAAACTCTTCTCATTCGACTTTCTAGAATAACCGATCGAGATGACCAATAAGCCATATGACTCAGTGAATCAGGTCATAATCAAGCTCCTTGATCTCCTCTAAAAGCTCATATTATCGTACATTGCAACTGCTCATCGTGTATATTGTCCGTAGTATCTGGAATTAAAAATAATAATGTTAGTACAAACTAACAAACCAGTAACAAAGCCGGTCAAATTCAATTCTCACATATGTTTGGAGAAATATACATAATCCATAAGCAAATAAAAAAATATATATTTTCTTTATTTAAGGAGTTCCAGTTGACTGATACACACTAGATCGGTTGATTGGAAAACTGGATTCAAAGTCCCTTATTTTCATTAGAAATGATCTAATTGGGATGTTCAATTTTTTTTGTTTAATCTAAGCTCATTTAATTAAATCATCCTAATTTATCTTGTTAAACCAACTAATGGTTTGAACCAGATTGGGATCTACTTGAACCAACCCAATCTAATATGGTCTGGTCTACTCCAAATGAACTAGACCCGTTCAAATTGGATCATTAGGTAGTCATTCAAATCTAAACTCATGCATAATTAATTCAAAAAAAAATTAAAACACGAGATTTAATTTTCAATTAATTTAAAAAAAACTTTTCTGTTTCTTTTTTTTTTCTTCGTATGACAATTCTTCTCATGCTTTCTCAATTTTTTTAAATGAAACTTTTTCTCTCAAACAGTAATTTTGATAGAGGAATAGTAAAGAATTACTGTTCTTCTTCTCTGCTCTGTCGCGACGATCACTTACTCGATTACAACGAACATGATTATTGCGACTGTTGATCGTTAGCCTCCCGATGTGGTAGCCGGTGCGCTCTGGCCACCGAAATCAATCTACAGCCACCCGACGCGGTCGCCATCGCTCGAAACGCGCGCAACTGCGAGACATAGTCGTGACCTTCTCTACCGCGATGAACGCGAGTTTCGATCTTTGGCTCAGTCGCAAGTTCATGACGTGGTCGCCAGTGTGCAACTGTGAATATGGAAATTGCAACACTGTCACGATTCCTGGCATTATGTAGATCTATTGTTTGGGAAGAAATCACAACAACCATCACAATTTCAGAGTTCTATTTCTCCGATTTCATGATTTTAGAACTGCTATGGCTCTAATACCATTGTAGTTTGTAAGAAACAATTTCGTACAAAAATGAAATAAACTCACAGTGCTTGAGAAGATTTTGTCTTAGAGAAGAACACCAGGAAGAAGCCATTGTATCCCAGCAACAATCACCATGAAGAAGAAGCTACTATCCCAGAGAAAATCACCACGTAGGAGCCTTCAACTATTTCCACAAACCAAATCTCACTCGATGGTAATGGATGAACCAAGATATGTTCTTCACCTCTTGCTCTCTTCTTCCGATCAATTGGACATACATATATATAAGAAGATCAAGTCTCTTCCTCTTCCTATAACTTGTGCTCTAATTGTGCACTTAAAGGAGGAAGAGGAAGAGGAATGGGCACTCTCTCCTCTTTTTAATGTGTGCATTCAAGTGCCATGTCTAACAAGGATCTCTTTTAACTTGGCATATAATTGCACAACCTTCTCACCCTTTTCTAGTTGGAGGTTGCTAAGTTGATTTCTAAGCAGATCTCGTCTTGCCAATTTTACCTCCGAGGTGCCTTTATAGAGTTCCAGTAACTTTTCCCAAAGCTCTTTGTATAACACCCACTAAGCTTTTAAGATAAAATAAGAGACTGATGAATTTTCCTTAGAAAAATATTAGTAGAATGTTGAACCAAAAAGAAATAAAAAGAAATAAAAAATAGGGAGTTGTCAAGGATTGAACCTTGAACCTCTCATGATGTAAATAATAGGATTAATGGGTAATAACCAGTTGGGATAGGAATAATATATTGATAGCAAAGGAGGGAAACTCATGATAAGGATGAGAGTAAAAGCTAGCCAAAAGAAAACAAGAAAAGAACAAGAGAAAGGCAACTTGCCTTCCTTCTTTTCTCTCCCTCTTTCTCTTCTTGGCCGTGACTTAAAGAGGGGATTCATTCCCCCTTGTTTCATCATGAATGATGAGAACAAATAAATAAATAAAATAAATATAAAATGGGAAAAAGGGACTAAGGGAGAAGGAAAGCAAAAACCAATTTTGCTACCTCTTCCCCCTTAACATAAAAGGGAGCATGTGAAGAGAAGATTTGATTTTTCTCTCATTTCTCTCATTCTCCCCTCTCCATCACCGAGAACCTCAGCCCCCTCTCCTCCATTTTCGGCCCCAAAACAAAGTTCCTCCTAGGATACAAGGAGGGCTACCAAGGGAAATCAAAGGAGGAGAACAAGAAGAAGAGACCCTTTCTTCCATCACCACACTTTAGAGCCACAAGTGAAAAGGATGTAAGTATCCCCTCACCTGTGGTACAAGTAGTTTTGATGTGTTTTTGGATTTTATGAGGATTTTAAAACCTAGAACAAAGTTGTGAAAAATTCGGCCAAAGGAAGGACTTGTGATCCTAGGAATGTTTAAAATAAGCCTTGATTCATGATAATTTTTCTATGCTTTGTAAGAAGGTTTTTCTCTCATATTTTTATATACATGTGATGTTGGATTAGAGATGTATCTAACCCTAGAGTTTCGGCCAAAAAGGTTTTTATAAGGGCTAGGGAATTTATTTGTTTACCTAACTTGCACAAAACCCTCTAAATAAATGGTTAAGGATCCATTATTGTTTTCATACTTGAAGGTTACTTGGAACCAAAAGTATCCCACTCACAAGTTTCGGCCAAGGAAGGGTTTAGGGTTAGGAATACTTTGAATTTAAACTCACCATGTTTATATGATAGAATATAGAGTTTCTTAAAGAAGTTGCATGCTTGTATGTTGATAGAAACTCATGAACATCACTATTAATGTTTCGGCCATGGTAAGGTGGATGGCTTAGAATATCTTAAACAGATTTTTAACATGCTCAAAACCTCCATGACAATAAGATATGAAAGTTGTTTAGTGCTCCCATGCTTAATTAGAGTATAGGAAAATTGGTTGCATGATATATGATAATTATGACCACAAGGGTCCTAGCTTGTTGTGAACCAAATTTATATGTATAATTCTTTGATATTTTTGCCATAAAACTTGTTTAGATTTTCCATACTTTAGGCCACCTAAAACCTAGTTTAAAGACTTGGAAGGTTTCGGCCAAACATATGCTATGAGATAAAGAAAGGAAAAACCTAGGAAACCTAAGACACAATTTAAATGTATGCTTATAGTGCTTGACTTTTATACATGTTATGAAATGTGTTATGACTTTCTATGCTTTTATGCCATTTGAACAAATTCTATGCTTGATGAGGTTCGGCCATGTAGGGTTTAAAGACCTAGAAACCCTAAAATTTAGACCTCATGTGTTAAAGATGCTTCTTATGAAATTGAGATAACATGTTGATTGTGTTCACATGCTTATATATTTAACTATGATTCAAATGGACACCTTAAAGTCTCGGCCATGAAGGGATACATGCCTTGGAAACCCTATAACTTACATTGAACATGCTCATGTCACTCTCCATGAAATATAAAATGTAGAAAGCTAAAAATTCACATGCTATATGTTGTTAGTGACCTAAATTGATGCTAAGGGAAGTTTCGGCCATGACCACTTGTATGATGCCATTTATGAATTTATACATGATGTTAGAGTAAGTTCACATGCTTGTATGCTTGCTTGAAAACCTAAATGAGTACTTGTAAGTTTCGGCCAAGACATAAATTTAAGGGCTTAAAGAATTTAGGAACTAACTCAATGGTGCTTACCATATTCCTTGAAACAAATGCTATAAATATGGTTAAGGTTTCCATGCTTTATGTCATTTAGAACCTTGTTTCACACTTGTTAAAGTTCGGCCAAATGAGGTTTAAGGACTTGGAGAACTTAGAGTCCAAGTAAATCTTGTTTATAATACTTCCTATGAAAATGATATGTGAATGAATTAGGTTCTACATGCTTGGATGTGTTTAAAACCTAAATGGGCACCTAAGAGGGTTTCGGCCATGATAAGAACCCAAAGGATTAGGAAGCTTAGTACCCAAATTAATCATGTTACATTGTTCCTTATGATTGGATGAGAACATGATATACTTTTATGCTTAGACATGTATGCTTGTGAGCTATACCAGATGAGAATTTCTACGATATGTTATGAGTTCAAAATATGCATGTTTTATGTTATGATATGTGGTTAAATTATGGATGCTTTGATGCTATGCTTAGTGCTTAAAATATGCATGCTTTCATGATATGCTATGTGGTTAAATTATGCATGCTTTGATGCTATGCTTAGTGCTTAAAATATGCATGCTTTCATGATATGTTATGTGGTTAAATTATGCATGCTTTGATGCTATGTTTAGTGCTTAAAATATGCATGCTTTCATGATATGCTATGTGGTTAAATTATGCATGCTTGATGATATGCTTTATGCTTAAGATATGCATGTTTTTATGATCTATGCCTAAGTGATGCATATTGTTATGATATGATGTATGCCTAAGTGATGCATACTTTTATGGTATGATGTATGCCTAAGTGATGCATACCCTTATGACATGATGTATGCCTAAGTGATGCATACCTTTATGATATGATGTATGCCTAAGTGATGCATACTTTTATGACATGATGTATGCCTAAGTGATGCATACTTTTATGATATGATGTGTGCCTAAGTGATGCATGCTTTTATGATGTATGATATGTATAAGTATGACATGTACTTTACTTTATATGGCTTGTACCAAGGGTGGGCTCCATAAGCGCCCCGGGGTCGATGGAATAAGACTCGGGCCTCGTTAGGGATGGGCTCCTAAGTGCCCCTAGGTCGATGGAGTAAGACTCGGGCCTAGTATGTTTGCCTTGTAGGGTTCAAGACTTGCTACCTTGGACCTACATTGGTTGCGCGCAATATGTAAGTGGTACATAGCCGGGATCCCCTTTAAGTTGAGATTATGTTCAAGTATATATATGTAAGAAGAAATGGTTTTAAAGATCATGAGACATACACATGTTTTTCGGATACATGTTTTTCAAAATCATATGCATATACCTTATGATGATTTATATGCCATGGTTAGATATGATTATGTTATGTTCCATGATATGTTCATGTGTATGATATGCCATGACTCCTTATGATGATATGCCATGATTAGATACGATTATGTTATGCTTCATGCTATGCTTTATGCTATGATATGCCATGACTAGTTATGATTTCTTCATGTTGCATGATATGCTTAAAAGAGTATGTTACATTATGTCATGACTAGTTGAAGTGATGCCATGTTGAGACATTCTTTGATTATACTATGATTTTCGGTTTTAGTGAGTAGGAAAGGAACTTACTGAGCCATGAGTGCTCACAGCTTACTGTCCTTGTACCACAGATAAAGGAAAAAGCTGGATGAGCTAGAGGAGCAGCAGGAGAGGCAAGGAGATGTGTGTGGCAGTGGCTAGGCAACCAAATAAGAACCTGCTTTAAAAACTTTTAAAGAACTATGCTTTGGCATCATGAATTGTAGTACCGTATGTGTGACTTGATGTTATGTTTCTACTAAATTTGTTATCATGTTATTGAGGCACTGATAGTGTAGTTCGGATTTGATAAAAAGGAAAACAAAAGAAAAGTTTTTATTAAACTAAGAAAATTATTTTAAGTCTTCCGCTGTTATTTGTACATAGAGTATCGTAGCCCCGTCCCTTAGGGTTAGCAGGGAGGGCGGGCGCTACACTTTGGGAGAGTCGTAGAAGCCAATTTAGTTGAGTTCCTATGCTAGTAGTGCGGTTGGCAAGTGAAACTCAACCTTACCATTGGCCATGAACTCCTCTCACTATTTTTTGGTCCATTTGTATTCCTCAAGTTCTTCTATATCTTCATTCTTGGGCACTTCAAAACTAAATCTATTACATAACATAATATCAAAATATGTTTTAAAAATACCTCCATTTTCTTGTTCATTCAGTGAATTCCCTCACGAATTTTGGCGGATGGATGCTTAATCCAGTCATTCCTTCTGATCTAGTTGCTAAGTTGGCAATTAGTCCTTCTGAGCAATCCGGCTCTGATACCAATTGTTAGTGCAACAGATATAATTTAGATCACTAAAGGAGATGTTGTGGATCAGTGCATTATCCACTATAACAACCAACTTCTTGATCGTTTGCTAATGTGGCATACTAACTGTTGGGTGCTACTCAGAATTTCGTTCTATTTCCCCTATACAAAAATTTATATAAGCACAAAACTTTTCCTAGCAGTCCATGTGCTCTACAGAAGTTAAACTTGGATTGCAAATGAAACTTAACATTATTAATCCAAGTTGTTCTTCAGAAGTTAAACTTGGATTGGAAACTGAACTTAACATTTATACTCCAAGTTTAATCCATGTGTTATTTAGAAGTTAAACCATATTACAGAAGTTGATTAAATATCTATTTCAAAGATTGACTTCCAGCTTAAACATGGCGAGGCACTCGGCCTTCTTGGGTATGAGATCATCCACCACTTCCTAGACAAAGTCTTTCAAAGAAATTGAATATTTAATTTTCTTACAGTAACCTTAGGTTTAACTATAGAGACCACAAAATCGAAACACAAAATTGCTAGCCTCTTGTATTGGTATTTCAGGATCCATACAAAGAAAAACTAAACTAATTCGCAGCGGAATAAAGAACTAGTTGAACCTTTCCTTGTAGCTAAAGGCCTCTTGATCTTCTGCTGCATTCCTCTCCTCTTCTTGGACGTCGTGTGTGCGACAATCTACCAAGATGAAGACACCCAACCTTCTCCTTCTTTTCCAAGCTTTCGGCCACCAAAGAATACAAAGTGAAGAGGCCTCCTTCTTGTTCTTCTTCTCCTCCAAGCAACCGGCCACAAGGTGAAGGTCCTTCTCTAAGTGTCGCCGACCCTTATGAAGAGGAAAGGGAAAAGAGGGAAGAGCCGGCCACAAGAAATTAGAAGAGGAGCCTAGGTTGTGTTATTAGAGAGCATCCCCTCCTCCTCTTTTATAATCTTTGCTAGCGGCTAATAAAGAAAGTTTTTAATAAAAATTTCCTTTTATTTGCTATTATAGATGGTTACAAAAAAGGAAAGATTTTAACAAAATTAAAATATCTCTTTTAAACCAATAGCTATAAAAGGAAAGATTATAACAAAATTTTGTTTTAAACAAAATCTTCCTTTTATTCCTATAATGGTTAGTTACAAAAAAGAAAGATTTTAACAAAATTAAAATCTCTCTTTTAACCATTGTAGATAATTACAAAAAAGAAAAGATTTTAACAAAATTTAAATCTCTCTTTTAATCCATTGTAGAAAGCTAAAAAAGAAAAGATTTTAACAAAATTTTATTTTCAACAAAACTTCCTTTTCTCTTCTTGTATGGCCGGCTCCATGCTTGGGCACCAAGCATGGCTTGGCAGGCCCACATCTTAGGCTCAAGAGGGCTTGGCCGGCCCCTTGCTTGGACACCAAGCAAGGATGTGGTCAACCCCTCATTTGGGTAAGAAGAAAAATAAAAACGGGTGAACACAAAGCTTTAAAGAGGCTACAGCAGGGACTGAGAGGAGGAATTGGTTTAGACCTCCTGATGAACTTGAGCTTCTTGTGTTCGACCCAAACACCCAACTCAAGTTCATCAATAATAACTCATACCACTAAAGAGTTATTATTGAACTACCGCACCAATCCCATATTACATTATGGGCTTATTTTTATCATGAGTGTGTTAATCTCACTGTGTTTAAGATATCGAATATCCATTAATTAAATGAGTTACTGACAACACACTTAATTAATATCTAGCTCCAAGAGTAGTACCACTCAACTTCATTGTCAAGTCGAACTAAGTCCTCTTGCAGGGTTTACATGACAATCCTTATGAGCTCCTCAAGGGGACATCATCAACTTAGATAACTAGGACACAGTTTCCTTCTATAATCAACAACACACCATATAAATAATATTATTTCCCAACTTATCGGGTCTATTGATTTAACAAAATAAATCTCACTCATTGATAAATTAAAGAAATAAATACTAAGTATATGTTCTTGTTATTATATCGGGATTAAGAGTACGCACATCCAGAATAATAGAGGTTATGTTCTTTTATGCAGTTAGTATAAAAAGAACAACCTCAAATGGTCCTGCTCAATACACACATAGTGTATTAGTGTAATTTTATAGTCAAGATAAACTAATACCAAATTACACTACAACCATTCCAATGGTTTGTCCTAATCCATCTTGGTTGTGAGCTACTATTTATAATTTATAAGGAACTGATAACATGATCTTCTGTGTGACACCACACACTATGTTATCTACAATATAAATTAAATGGATAATTGCATTTAACTAAATGTAGATATTTGACCAATGTGATTCTCATTTCAAAATAAATGCTCATACAAAAAGCTAGGCTTTTAGTATACATCCTAACAATCTCCCATTTATACTAAAAGACTATGCTACCATATATCTGATTCTCATCCCCTCAACATGCCCATCAAATGCTCTTGCCTAAAGGGCATAAGTGAAAAGATCCAGGTTATCTTCTGATGCAATCTTGGCGACAACAACTTCGCCTCGTTTTATGATGTCTTGTATTAGGTGGTACTTGCGCTCAATGGGTTTACTTGCCTTATGGGCTCGTGGTTCCTTCGAGTTTGCTACTGCACCACTATTATCACAATAAATTATGATAATTTTGGGCAAACCAAGAATTACATCTAAGTCTATTAAGAAGTTTCTGAGCCATACAACTTCTTTGGCTGCCACATACTCAGCTTTCATGGTAGAGTCCAAAACGCATTTCTGCTTAACACTCCTCCATGCTATGGCTCCACCTCCCAAAGTAAACACATACCCCGAGGTCGACTTACTATTGTCCCTATATGATTGGAAATCTGAATTCGTGTAACCCACAGGGAGCAAATCATCTGCCAGGTAAACCAGCATATAATCTCTAGTCCTTCTCAAGTACTTCAATATATACTTTACAGTAGTCCAATGTCCCTGTCCTAGATTACTTTGATATATGTTAACCATGTCCATGGAAAAACTGATATCCGGTCTCGTACATAGTATTGCATACATTAGGCTTCCTACAACCGAAACATAAGAAACTACTTTTATGTCCTCTATCTCCTTTGATGTTTTAGGATACATCTCTTTAGATAAAGGTACTCCATGCTGAAAAGGTAGAAAACCTTTCTTGGAGTTTTGCATGCTAAAACGAGCTAGGATAGTATCGATGTATGAAGCTTGGGATAAGCACAATATTCTTTTCTTGCGATCCCTTATTACTTTGATCCCAAGAATATGTCTACATTCTCCCAAATCCTTCATATCAAACTGCTTAGACAACCATACCCTTACATCTGACAACACTTTGACATTATTGCCGATGAGTAAAATGTCATCTATGTATAATACAAGAAATATCACCACGTTTCCGTCACTCTTCTTGTATACACAAGACTCATCTGGGCATTGAATAAATCCTTAAGACTGGATCACTTCATTAAACTGGATGTTCCAAGATCTCGAAGCTTGCTTCAGTCCATAGATAGACCGATGCTGCATCTTTATCTTGGAGTGCTTCATCATATGTTCAGGGATCAGGTTCATGTTCACCAGGGATCAAGTCTGAAGATTCTCCCAAAAACATGAATCTATTAGATTGCCTAACAACCCTCCCACTACGACGAGACATTACTTGTAATTGTGCATCATTTGTGACACGTGTTACAATTTCTTATGGTATCTCATCTTGTACAGTTGGTACTAAGGTAGACGTGTCTTCTTTTATTTCCTCAAGAACAATTTTACTCATGGGCTTGTATTTCATTACATAGTCCTCTTCTAAAAATCGGTCATTGATGCTAACAATGACCTTATGATCTTTAGGACTATAAAATAAATCACCTTTCATTCCTTTAGGATAACCCGCAAACAAGTGAACTTCTGTACGTGATTCGAACTTATCAGTGTCTCCCTTCAACACATGTGCTGGACTACCCAAAATCCGAATATGTTCCAGACTAAGCTTACGCCTATTCTACAATTTTGTGGGAGTAGAGGGTACTGACTTAGAAGGTACTAAGTTCAGAATGTACATTGCTGTTTCTAGAGCATATCCCCAAAACGAATTTGGTAATTCTAAAAAGAAAAGATTAAAATATCTTTCTTTTAAATTTTCTATTGTTGTATCGTGAGGGTTATTGGATTTAGAGTATACATATTGTCAACCAACGTACCAGAATAGATAACTACACTATTTTTCTTGACAACTACTTCATCATCAAAAGAAACAGAATATCCATCCATAAATAGTTTAGAAACTGAAATCAAGTTCTTTCTAAAACTTGGTACATAAAGATAATTACTCAAAATCAATGTTTTATTCCTATCAAAAGATAAATAAACATCTCCCACTGCAATAGCCGCCACTTTTGTAGCATTGCCCATGTTGACGGTAATCTCCCCTTCATGTACTAGTCGAGTTTCCTAGAACCCCTGCAATGAATTGTAGATATGATCAGTGGCTCCCGTATCTACACACCAGGTATCGATGGACAACACCACTAAACATGTTTCAACCACTAGAGAATAAGATATACCTTTATTGTTCTTCTTTTTCCTAGGACAGTCCACTTTCCAATGTCCAGACTGCTTGCTTGTGAAGCACTTGCCCTTCGGCTTCTTCACACCTGCATGTGGCCCAGTCCCTAGAGATCGATTTGTTGAACCAACTTGTTTCTTTTTCTTCTTTCTCCCTTTCGATTTAGAAGCAGAAACGTTTTCAGCAATGTGAATTTGAGAACTTTGACGAAATATCCCTTCTACTGCTTGAAGTTCTGTCAGAAGTTTTGCTAACGAATAAACCCTTTTGTTCATGTTGTAGTTCAGGTGGAACTGCTCAAAACTTTTTGGCAGCGTTTGGAGAATGATATCAACCTGGGTTTCCCCATCGATTTCTGCTCCAAGGACTTCCATCTCATTCAAAAGAGCCATCATTTTGAGGATATGATCCCTTACGGGTGTCCCCTCAGTCATGGTGGTCGTCATCAAGTTTCTCATAGCCTCCTACCTAGCAGCCCGATTCTAGTGTCCGAAGAGTTCCTTGAGATTGCGCATCATGTCATAAGCGGTAGGCATGGCTTGATGTTGATGTTGCAGCACATTTGACATAGAAACTAAAATGTAACACCCCGCCATCTCATCTGCCCTGACCCATTTCTTATGATACTCAATCTCCTCTTCACTAGAATTGCTATTAGGCGGGCTTGGACAGATCTCAAAAAGTATGAACTTGTAACCTTCAGCAGTTAAGACAATGTCCAAGTTTCGTTTCCAATCAATGTAATTAGGATCAGTAAGTTTGTTTTCTTTCAATATAACAGCAAGAGGATTGAAAGCCATTTGAAATCTTAAGAATCACAAAATATTTGGTCAAAACTTTAGAATTTAAAATAATATTGATTCCACAAACAATATCATTTAAATTTACAAACACCTCAAAACACCGTGAATTTTGTATGTCACGATAATGTGGACGTATACAAATTCAAACATTTGTAAGAGGGGGTATTACCCATTAATTTTATTATCTTGTCAACCTAACTTTATGACAAATAAAATTAATAGTTGGTTTGTCTTCGGTCACACAAATAATAGCAGTGACTCCGATGGGGAGGATACTATTAAATGCGTCTAAGTGTATACCATTACTTGATACTTAGTCCATTAATTAGAATTGTGCCCCTTCAGATGAAGAAGATCACACAAGCCTAAATAATTTCCTATAATCATCCATAGAGAAAGTTTAATCTAGTGATCCTCAAACAAGCTTATCCGATGTGGAGGAAGACACTTAAAGCCAACACGTAAGCTTAAAAGTATCACTTACAAACCAGTAATGGAGACCGTGAAATTTAAATAATTCCTCTCCCACTTAGTTATTTAAAATGAGGAATTTTAACATGCATACACACACAACATATATAAACAGCATAAAAGGTAATAAATATGAAAAATAATTTTTCAACTATTATGGCCTCATCTATAGCTGTCCTCCGTGTGGCACCAACCCTAGCCGCTGCCAATGGGTCATGTCATCACGTCTATCTTGCTTCCTTTTCTGTTGCGCCTCTGGTCCTCAAAAAGCACCACGCCTCGCAAGGATATGATCCGTAACAAAAATAAAATTTTGCATTTATCGATCCTATATTCCACAAGGGAATGTACATGTAATCTAGATCGAACAAAATGTAAAATCCTAAAACTAATATAGCTCCTGCTGTATTTAATAATTACAATCATGCACACACATAAAATGCCCTCGACATGCCCGAGAGTCCAATCACACACAAACACAATAGGGCCATAATAGTTGGAACTAAGATGCCTGCAACCACAGAGTTAATCTATGTGCACATCTTACTATTATCCTGCCTAAGTTTATGTATGAAAAGTGCATAATTTAACTGAACACCAAACACACAAAGGCAGAAAACTAGCTCTGATACCAATTGTTGGGTGTTACTCAGAATTCCTTTCTGTTTTCCCTCTACAAAAATTTGTACAAGCACAGAACTTTTCCTAACAGCCCATGTGCTCTACAGAAGTTAAACTTGGATTACAAACGAAACTTAACATTATTAATCCAAGTTATTCTTCAGAAGTTAAACTTGGATTGGAAATGGAACTTAACATTTTTAGTCTAAATTCAACCCATGTGTTCTTCAGAAGTTAAATCATATTACCGAAGTTGATTAAATATCTATTTCAAATATTGGCTTCCAGGTTAAACATGGCGAGACACTCAGCCTTCATAGGTATGGGATCATCCACCACTTCCTAGACAAAACCTTTTAAAGAAATTGAATATTTAAACTTCTTACAGTAACCTTCTAATGGTTTGTCAAGATAAATGAATACCATATTATACTACAACCATTCTAATGGTTTGTCTCAATCCATCTTGGTTGTGAGCTACTATTTATAATTTGTTGTGAGCTACTATTTATAATTTATAAGAAACTGATAACTTGATCTTCTATGTGACACCATACACCATGTTATCTACATTATAAATTAAATGGACAACTACATTTAACTAAATACAGACATTTGACCAATGTGATTCTCATTTGAAAATAAATGTTCATACAAAAAGCTAGGCTTTTAGTATACATCACAACACTAACGTGGCATACTGACTATTGGTGCAGTTAACACTGATGGTCTAACTTAGGTTTTGATAAATGACAAAATAGGTTAAGTTAGTTTCATAGTAATCTAACACTTTGACAAAGTGTGCAAGAGAAGCCCGGCTAGGTCGACAGGCCGACCGGATCGTTGGCACGAAACCCAGCGTGGTCGACGAGCCGACCGGATAGCTGCCACAAAGCCCAGCTAGGTCGACAGGCTGACCTGATAGCTGGCACAAAGTCAACCTAGGTCGATGGGCTAACCTAATAGCTAGCACAAAGTCCAGACGGGTCGACAGGCAAACCAGACGTCTAGTAGGTAAATTAAGGTAAGTCATTGGAGGGGAGTGACTTGGTGAGGACGTGCTCCCCGTTCGAGGGAACAGTAGGCATCGATCCAACTTAGAACCATTTCAAAAATATAAGTTGAGATTGTGACTAGATTCCGGTTTCGGTGAAATGGAATCAAATTACTACTCTTTTACTATAATTGTATTAACTTCTGTTTTGCAAAGTAGTTTAGCTGTTATTTTGCCTCGGACTAACTCTTTCTTATAGGAGGACTTTATGGAGAAAGGTGGTCTGAGCGCTCAGAGTTGGTCCGGGTGCCCAGAGTCGGTCCGGGCACACAGAAGGCATAGACTTATCGCATCGCAACATGGAGCGCGCTGGTTGGTCGGACCTACGTCATAGTCTGGGCGCCCGAAAGGGATCCAGGCACCTGGAGCATCCTATATAAGGAGGTCTCACCTTGGAGCAAACAACACCAACGACTCTCTACTGCGCTGTGCTCCTACAACGCTGCTTCTCCGGCAACTTGCTGTTAAAGTGTCCTTTCTTTCTGTTGTCGGTATTTTTGTTTAATTACACTTGTACTTAATTTTGTAATCATCTTTTTGAATTACTATTGAATTACCCAACGAAAGCACTCGACGAGTGCGGGCCTTGGAGTGGGAGTTGATGAAGGCTCCGAACCAAGTAAATTGGTCTGTGTTAGCGTTTGCGTTCTCTTTTATTTTTCGCTACTTACTCTTACTTAACTACGAATTTTTTTCAATCGCTATTCACCCCCTTCTAGCGCTTTCATGATCCAACAAGTGGTATCAAAGCAGGTACTGCTCTGATTTGGTACAACCACCAATCAGACAAAAGGGGTGAATTTTTTTCGATTTTAGGTTTTTCGAAACAATCCAAACTAGTATTGTTACCTTTTTGGAACTTTTTTCGTAGCAAGTTAAACTAAATTGGTGCAACATCAATTCAGTCTTAAAATTTATTTCATTCTCCCACACTGCTAATCTAATACCAAGTCTTGGGATTTCTTTTTTTCTTATTTTTTTTTTGTGTGCAAGGTAAAATGTCTCAAATCGAAGGCTTCAGCACAATTTGTCCCCCTCTATTCAACAGTGACAATTTCCCCTACTGGAAGAAACGAATGAAGGTCTATCTGAAGACCGACTTCGACCAGTGGTTTAGCATCACCAGAGGATACAAGGCACTGGTCGACAACTCTGGAAATCCATTAGACCCGGAACAGTGAAATTCAGACATGAAGAAGAAAGCCCAGACGGATTTCAAAGCACTCAACACTCTGCAATGTGGGTTAACAAAGAAAGAGCTGAACCGGGTGGGCCCACACCAAAATGTGAAGGAACTATGGGACAAGCTCGTCGAACTACACGAAGGAACGAGCGACGCCAAGGTAACTAAACGTGATCTTTTTCTAAATAGATTATTTAATATTAAAATGAAGGAAGGAGAAACAGGTACGCTCTAAACGCGTCTGAGCTTTCTTCTTCATGTTCGAATTTCATTGTACGCTCTAAACGCGTTGAGATTCGGACATGAAGAAGAAAGCCCAGACCGATTAATCAAGTACGCTCTAAACGCGTTTCCTCGAAATGCATTGTGGGTATGCATCGTGGATGCCTACAAGATTTTGAAGAATATTTCTAAGTTAAAATTAGACGAGCTATTTTGCGAACTTGAGCTACACGAGCAAACTAACGCCAAGACCGAGAAAGTTATTGCCTTGTTTGCAGGTTCCTCCAAGGAAAAGACAAAGGCCAAGTCTGAACCTGAAGATGAGTCTGACCCAAATTCAGAAGATGAAGAGTACCTGGTGAACTTGGTAAGGAAGATGTTCACTAGGAGAAAGAAGAGTTTCAGTAGAAAAGACCTATAAAAGATCAACTCCACAACTGAACCAAGAAACGTGACCTGCTTCGGATGTAACAAGAAGGGCCACTACAAGAGCGTGTGCCCGAAACTGAAGAACAACAAGTCAAAGATGACAAAGAAGAAGGCACTCAAAGTGATGTGGGACGACTCGTCTTCAGAAGAATTGGAGGTCGAAGATCAGAAGAACCAAAGCCACCTCATGCTAATGGCCTGCAAATCAGAGGACAAATCAAAAGACGGGTCTGAACCCGAATCGAGCCACAAGTCCGTACTCATTTCCGAAGGTCTCGAAGAGGTATACCTTAGTTTAAATAAGAAATTTTTTAAAATCATTGCATGTTTAGATAGAAAATTAATTGCAATTGAAAATAAAAAAAATGCTCCTTGAGGAAAACCAAAACCTCAAGGAATAAATCACAAATTCTAATCCAACTCAAGTTTTAACACTTGAGGAAGAAAATTCAACACTAAAAGCTAAAATTAATGAATTAAAATGGTTTTAGAAAAATTTACAACTAAATCTAAAAATTTAGATCTTATATTAAATAATCAAAAATCTATTTACAATAAATCTGGACTTGGATACAAGTCGAATTCAAATAAGTCATTTATATCTATAATAACTCAACACAAGCAACAAATTAAGCTTGGGTCCCGAAAGCATGCTTAACCATGCAAGTAAGAATTAACCAATATTATTTACCAAAGATAAAATATATTATGTAAAATCAAATAAACCAAATCAAAAACAAAAAACAAACTATTTTAGAACCTACCAAAAATTAGATTATCATCAAGTTAAATATAATTATTAAAATAATTGACATAAACCTAAAATTAAAACCTAAATCAGATTAATAATTCAGGGGGAGGCTCCAAAATAGTTGCTGCCTCCAAAAATAATCTACCTGACAGGGTAACCAAAAACTAATCTACCCGACAAGATAATTAGGACTAGTTTAAAAAGGGACAACAGTTTAACTTGAACTACGGTACTAGTGATATTTTGGATGATAGTACGTTAGGAAAACTCTGTCTATGCATGTCTAGGAAGATATAACTTCGACCTGGTGCATTTGACTTAGTGGAACTAACTGAAGCTACCCCTTACAGATCCTAACTAGTTAGACCAAGATTTTGTACTAAGTTCAGTGGATAGAACTATTTGGAAAACCTCGAAGGCATGGTTACTCTAATGATGTCCAAGTAACTCACCATAGCCCAGAAGTTTATCCAAAGAATTTCTATTTGTTGAGCCTAAAGCTAAACCTGAATCTAACACAAAGTTAAACCAAACTCTAAAAATTAAACTTAACTTCATCTTACAAAGGAATTAAACGGAGGTCGTATGACATGTTTGAGGGGATGAATCAGTTGGGCTGGGAGAAAACCTATTTGGAATAACCATTAGAGTGGGATTTGACTTAGGTTTTAATTACCTAAACCTAAATTATATATATTAATCATACATAAATCTTCATTTCTTCTCGAACCTCGCTTGCTCCCCCAATTCCGATCGTGCCTCCCATTCTCTACGCCAGCCACCATCCTCATCGCCTTGGCCGATCGCCGGACTTCCGTGCGCCACCAACTTCTCTCTGAGCATGAGCAAGAAGCTGTCTCAATCTCCTAGCCTCCCTTCCATCTCTCGTCGCCACTGATGTCTCAATCTACCAGACACCGCCACTCCCTCTCTTGATCTAATCGTTGGGCGATCACTAAGTGTCGCCGGTGCCAAAAAGGGGAATCGACGCACAGAAGTCTAGTGATACTTTCCCTTCGGTTTGAGAATCAAATCAGAGTGGCGATTGAAGGCTCATCGACAGAGAAACCCTTGTAAGTTGTCCACTACTTGATCGCATCGACACTACTTGATCGCACCAACGCTATCTAATCGCTGGTCTTCCTCCTCAGGCCACCTGATCTTTTCCTCTAGCACACTACTATCGATCCGCTCCGACGCTGGCATATTTCATGCACGAGCTGGAAGGATCTGTGCTCTGTCCAGTTTTGGTGAGGATGACATCAGAGCATTGTCATCTCTATGGATTCAATGAGAGCTCCAACTCCTCACAACTGTGCTTGAGGTCTTTGTGAGCAACTATGAATCTGAGTGGGAAGCTCCATTTCCTTCATAATAGCTTCAAATTTCTTCATCAAGCAGTGGATCGAATTAGGGTAAGTCATTTAGTTTCAGGTAATGGATTGAGATTTGAGTCTAATCCTCATGTGTCAAGATGTTGGTTGTGATTTAGGGTATTTGTTTTAGGAGATCAGCAACCCCACCTTGTATTGGCTACCAATTCTCGGCAGCCAACATTTTCGACCATGGATCAACAGCGGTGCATCAAGATTTGGGTGAGTTTTAAATTTAAATTCATTTCTATATTGGATTGGATTAGTGGTGATAGATTGTGGATTGATTGGGGTTATTTAGTCTATTTTGTTGGTGGAATGTTTAAGGATAATTAAATCTAAGGTAGTTGTGATTGATTATCAACCTATTGGTTCATTATGATTATAGTTGATACATGGATTAAATGGTGGTGTTAAATGGAATCATTAGCTGATTGGGGTTGTCATGATTGATTAGTGAGAATTAAGAAATTGATCGTTGGATTAAGGAGAGACTTATCATCTAATTGGATTTGATTCATTAAGGGGAATTAAGCATGATTACCTAATCAAATTAGGATTGAGTTTTGGGTTTAGCTAGTTATTGTATATATGATTAGCTAAATTATATATCATGTGATTTGCAGGGCATTGATTCGAGACGAGCTTCTCGACGTGGGATTGTTTAGCATGATCGACAGATTAAGGCGGGTGTTTCCTACTTTGTCTCTTTAGTACATTGATCTTAGTGTATGAGCTATATATTCAGATAGTTACTATGTTTATATTGACTCCACTCATATTTTTCTTGTGCTTGATGTTTATCCACTCAATTTTTGAGCTACTCGTTTATATGTCTATACAGTCTCTCGTTGCTATCTATAATATTTAGCAGATACTAGATACCGTGCTTACTTGCTTTGTATGTTGTTTATTTACACACCTTACTGGGCATGCTGGCTTCATGTAACATACCTGACTTCTATTTATATATATGTATGATGACTGTTGCATCTTGCGCATCATGTCATTGCATGCATACTGACGACCATTGTCTCCCTTGTGATGTGAGAGAGTCGTCAGCCAAGGCCGCACACTAGGCAACTAATGGGTAGTGGTAGCTGGAGTGTGTCACTTGTCCTGTCGTGCTCCCACTCGCTCACTCATGGGTAGTGATAGCTGGAGTTGTGAGTAGCAGGGACCCCCGTCGCAGACGTAGCTAGTTAGCTACTATACAACTGTCCCCTCGGCCACTCGAGAGTAGTGGTAGCTGGAGTAGTGTACAGTTTATCATTTATCTGACCTTTCGATCATACTAGGGCCGTGGTGCAGAGAGGTGGACAGGGTGACCATCCGTGCATACGTTTTTGTCTTATATTTGCTTATGTTGTTGTTGCTTACTTATGCTAATGTGCATACATATGTTGAGATATATACCTGCTGCATATGCTTAGACACTGGCTTACTTATTGGTAGTATATCTCACATGATACTCTTGTAGTATGAGTAGTACTATTACAGATCGTCACTATCCCTGACCTTTTGTTACTAGCCTAGAATATGATTTCAGGTATGAATATTTACTATGATATCACTGTAGTATCTACTATTTTTCCCTATGAGACTGTATATCATGTATCTCTAGTTCTTTATTATGTCATGTACTATTTGTCTATTACCCACTGAGTCCCAACACTCACCACCCCATGAACTGGTTTATTTCGCTAGGTAGCAGGTAAAGGATTTATGGAGTCGTCTGGAGATCATGTCCGTCAGTCCCATGTCACATCGAGCGATTTCTTCTGTTATTGCTTCCGTTCACTTTATTGGTTTTGGACTTATTCATGTAAATGTATCTTTGTAATGGAATTTAGCTTTGTGTTTTCTTGTATTTGGTTTGATGTTATCGTGTCAAATCAGGCTGGCTCGCAGTTAGTTGTAATGTGGTATGTGATCGTTATTTTGTGATTTTCGCTATATCTTATTTCAGTCGTGTAGGCTGTTTATTAACTGCATGATTGTGTTATTTTCAGTCGTGTGAGCTGCTTATAAACTGCGTGATTATGTTTATATACAGCCGCGTGGGCTATTGTTGCTTGTGAATAGCCATGTGACAATGTATATTGGTTTTATTTGTCATTGCTACAGGGGAGATGCTGTCCAATTTTCATTGGACAACCTTACTCGCGGGGCGTGACAGAAAACATATATCGGGTGAGATGACTAAGGACTTTGAATCGAATCAAATCAAATTGAATCAAATTGACTCGAATCAAATCGAATCATATCGAACCAAATTAAATTAAATCTAATTAAACTAAATTAAACGAAATCAAATTAAATTCAATTGAAAATTCAATTTCAAATTATTTTAAAAATTATTTTAAAATTTACTTTTAAAAATTAATTTAAAATTTACTTTTAAAAATTATTTTAAAATTTACTTTTAAAAATTAATTTAAAATTTACTTTTAAAAATTATTTTAAAATTTACTTTTAAAAATTAATTTAACTTTAAAAAAAATATTTTAGGAATTCATTTATCTTAAAAAATTATTTTAAAATTTAATTTAACTTTAAAAAATTTATTTTAAAAATTAATTTAACTTTAAAAAATTAATTTAGCTTAAAAAATTATTTTAAAAATTGATTTAATTTAAAATTTATTTTTCAAATTAATTTATTTTAAAAATTATTTTAAAATTAATTTAACTTAAAAAAATATTTTTAAAATTAATTTAACTTAAAAAATTATTTTAAAAATTAATTTAACTTAAAAAATTATTATAAAAATGAATTTAACTTTAAAAAATTATTTTAAAAAATAATTTAACTTAAAAATTTATTTTAAAATTTAATTTAATTTAAAAATTAATTTAACTTAAAAAATTATTTTAAAAATTAATTTAACTTAAAAATTATTTTAAAAATTAAATTAACTTAAAAAATTATTTTAAAAATTAATTTAAAATTAAAAAAATTAATTTAAAAATTAATTTAACTTAAAATTTTATTTAATTTAACTAAAAAAATTATTTTAAAAGTTAATTTTACTTTAAAAAAATATTTTAAAAATTAATTTAACTTAAAAAATTATTTTAAAATTTAATTTAACTTAAAAAATTATTTTAAAAACTAATTTAACTTAAAAATTATTTTAAAAATCAATTTGACTTAAAAATTATTTTAAAAATTAATTTGACTTAAAAAATAGTATTAATTTAAAAATTAATTTAACTTAAAATTTATTTTAAAAATTAATTTAACTTAAATCATTCCAAGTAAAATTAAATTAAAACTCAAACTAATCTTAATTCCTACCTGTTGTAGGAAACTAAGTGGATCTTGGACAGTGATTGTTCCAAACATATGACTGGGGATCACACCAAATTTACTGAACTAACCTACAAAAGCTTAAGAACAGTTACCCTTGGGAATAGCGGTAAGCTCAAGGTAATTGGTATAGGTAACATTGAACTTAGAACTGACTTTATTATTACAAAAGTATTCCTTGTTGAAAATTTCAAATATAATTTTCTTAGTATTAGTCAATTATGTGACACTGAATATAAGGTTTGGTTTTTATCTTCGGAATGCTTAATAAAGCACTTAGACAACCCTTCTGTAAGTTTAAAAGTGTTTGGCAAGACAATATTTATGCAATTAACCTAATCACTTCTTCAATTAAGTGTTACTTAACACAAAAAGAAGAAATCTGGTTATGACATAGAAAAATGTCATACACTAACTTCAGAAATATAAGTAAATTAAATGGATTAGTTAGAGGATTACCAAAATTACCTAACTTAAACTCAACAATTTGTATTGCTTGTCAATAAGGAAAACAAACAAAATTTACTCACAAGCCAACTAATCAACTTCAAACAAACTCAATACTAGAACTTTTACACTTAGACTTATTTGACTCCTATGGGGTCAAATCAATAAATGGTAGCTTATATTGTCTAGTAATAATAGATGATTATTCTAGATTCACATGGATAAAATTCTTAAAAAATAAAGCGAAATATTTGAAATCTTTATGAATTTTTGTAAAAAAGTTGAAAATAAAAAAGACCTAAAAATTAAAAGAATTAGAAGTGACAATGGAGGTGAATTTAAAAATCATAACTTCAACCAATTTTGTCTTGAAAATGGACATCATGAATTCTCGTGTCCTAAAACACCTCAACAAAATAGAATTGTAGGAAGAAAAAATAGAATGTTACTTGAAGCCTCTAGGACAATGTTAAATGAATAAAACTTACCTAAATATTTTTGGGCAGAAGCTGTTAGTACAGTATGTTATGTGCAAAATAGAACCACACTAAATAAAACTCATAATAAAACCTTATTTGAAATATATTATAATAAATAACTCAATATCAAATATTTTAAAGTATTTTGGTGTCCAACCTACATACTAAACACAAGAGAACACTTAGGAAACTTTACTTCTAAAATAAAAGATGGAATTTTTATAGGATATTCACTGAACAGTAAAGCTTACAGAATTTATAATAAAGTCACACTAAGAATTGAAGAAATCTCAAATGCGAAATTTGAAGAGTCTAATCAAAACCTAGAACAAACTCATATTCAACCAATTGATTTTGTTCAAGGTAACAATAATCAAGAGGAAACCAATGAATTTTTAAATAACGAAGACGAAGATCACCTTCAAGTGAATCAACCCCCTAGAACCATAAGAGTCAACCCAACTCATCCAATTGATCAAATAATTGGTGATCCAGACCTAAGGGTTCAGACTAGGTCATCATTTAGAAACCTAAGTCAAATATCCCTAATTTCAAAAATTGAACCCAAGTCTATAACTGAATCCTTACTTGACCCAGACTGGATCATAGTTATGCAAGAAGAACTAGCTCAATTTGAAAGAAACCAAGTCTGGGACTTAGTACCTCCACCTAAAAATAAAAAGATAATAGAAACAAAGGGGTGTTCATAAATAAACTAACCGAAACTGAGGAAATCACTAGAAATAAAGGTAGGCTAGTTGCTAAAGGTTTTAGTCAAGTAGAGGGACTTGACTACAATGAAACTTATACTCCAGTAGCTAGACTAGAGTCTATTATAATGTTACTTAGCTATGCAACCCATAAAGGATTTAAACTATATTAAATGGATGTCAAATCTATCTTTGTAAATGGACTAATAAAAGAAGAAGTCTATGTAAGACAACCACCTGGATTTGAAAATTTAGATCATCCTGACTATGTCTTTAAGCTAAAGAAAGCCTTATGCAGACTTAAGCAAGCACCTAGGGCATGGTATGAAAGATTGACCTCTTACCTAATATTCAAAGGGTTCAACCAAGGTCAAATCGACCCAACCCTATTTATCAAATCAATAAAAGAGGATATCTATATAGCCCAAATCTATGTAGATGATATAATTTTTGGATCAACCAACTCATCATTTTTACAAGAATTTACAACTCTAATAGAACAAGAATTTTAAATGAGTCTAGTAGGTAAATTAACTTACTTTTTAGGATTACAAATCAATCAAACAAATGAAGGTAATTACATTTATCAACAAAAATATACTAAAGAATTACTTAAAAAATTTAGGATGGAAAATGTTGGTGAAATATCCTTTTGGTTAAGGTTGACCTGGTTGACTAAGCTTGACTTGGCTCAAGCTTGAGTCTTGATGTTTGGGTTTCGATGTTTGACAATATATGGAGATTGCAGATGCAATCATTTATTTGAGGAGATTGTTGATACAATTCTCCTCTGGTCAAGGTTGACCAGTTAGATATGAAGAAGAGTCAAGTAGGTCAAAGGGTTGACTGGATACTTGACTGGGAAAGTTCTAACTGGAGGTTAGGCAGATGTGAATGTCCCGATAAGTGAAGCCGAGCAGTGGGATAGTCCTAGTGAGTGAAGCCAGGCGGGTGAAAGTCCCGGTGAGTGAAGCTGGGCAGTGGAAAAATCCTTATGAGTGAAGCTAGGTGAAAACCCTAGTGAGTGAAGTTAGATGAAATTCCTAGTGAGTGAAGCTAGGCAGATGGAAAGACCTGGTGAGTGAAGTTAGGCACATGGAAATCCAAGTGGGTCAAGGTTGACCGGATACTTGGTATTGAGAAGTCCAAGTGGGTCAAAGGATTGATCGGATACTTGGCACAAGGAAATCCAAATGGGTCAAAGATGACTGGACATCTGGTGGAAGGAAGTCCACGTGGGTCAAGGTTGATTAGACATTTGGCACGAGGAGAAAAGTCCAAGTAGGTCAAAGGGATTGACCAGACACTTGTTGAAGAAGTCCTAGTAGGTCAAGGTTAACCGGATGTCAGGCATAATGTTCCAACAGGTCACAGTTGATCGGATGTTGGAATTGGAGACCTTGGACTTGAACCAAAGTCCAATCGATCAGTTGATCAATTGGCGGTGCGCTACGAAGAAAGATGGCCCAATCAATCGGTCGATCGATTGGGAGCTTATATTGCGCGCACAGAAGCTTTCCCAATCGATCAGCCGATCGATTGAGAACCTCCAATCTATTGGCCGATCGACTGGGAACCTCCAATAGATTGGCCGATCGATTGGGGACAGGCTGGATTTCTTGCGCAGTCACGAGAAAGCCTGAATCGATTGGTCGATCAATTCAGACTATTTCCAAAGAGCACAGAGGCGCTCTGAATCGATCAGCAGATTGATTCAAAGCCTCCCTAATCGATTGAGAGTCATTCAATCGATTGAGATTCGACCATTGCGCAAGTTATAACCATTGTCGAGTGTCTTCCTCCGCAGATCTTCATCTCCACTCTCAGCTATTCTTTCCGAGCTCTCACCACCAGTTCTTGAAGGTTCTTGGAGGCAAATGTTGGTGCACTTTCAAGGTTCAAGAGGCAACAACAAGCAACAAGTAAGCAAGAAGAGAGGGTTTTATACTTGTACTCTTTGTATTTTTCTTCTTGTGTTGAGTGTTGTATGTGTGAGTGTTGTACAAGGTTTCTCCACCTTCGATAGTTACCGAGAAGGAGTATTTCATTAGTGGAGAGTGAGTCGTGTGTGGATCCTTGGATTAGTCACCTCTTCTTGAGGTGGATACCAAGTAAATCCTTAGTGTTAGCGTTGTGAGTGTGTTTCTTGTTGTTTATTCCGCTGCACATCATCGAAGAAGCACATCAACAAGCGCGATGAGCTATCACCCCCCCTAGCACATTTCGATCCTAACAGAAAATACTAAAAAAATAAAAACACATATGACAGTTAATACAATCCTAGATAACGATCATAATGGAAAACCAATTGACTTAAAATACTATAGGAGTGCCATAGGTAGCTAGTCTACTATACTTAACTGCAAGTCAACCTGATATTTTATTTGCAGTTAGTATGTGTTCTAGATACCAAACCTGTGCTAAAGAATCTCATTTGACTCAAGTTAAGTGAATCTTTAGGTATCTTAAAGGAACATCTAATGTAGAAATTTTGTATCCTAGAACTAACAATTTTGAACTAATAGGGTATTCTGACTCATATTACACTGGTTGTAAGTTAGACTATAAAAGTACAAGTGGTGGATATCAACTACTGGGTCCATCACTTGTCAGTTGGTTTAGTAAAAAATAACGCTGTGTTGCTTTATCTACTACTGAGTCAGAATACATAGCTATAGGAGAATGTATCATACAACTATTATGGATGATGCACATGTTAAAAGACTTTAATTTAAACCTTACAAATGTAAAAATATTAATTGATAATGTTAGCTCAATTAATTTAACAAAAAATCATATACATCATTCAAGAACCAAACACATTAAAATTAGGCACCACTTTATCAGGGATCATGTCACTAAAGGAGATATTGAACTCAAATACATTAAGTTCAAGTCTAATTTAGCTTACATACTTACTAAACCCCTCTCTGAAAGTGAGTTTAGTAATCTACGTCAAAAATTAGGAATGTATTTAATAAACTAGGATTTAGGAATGTGTTTAATAGACTAGGATTCTTAAATTGAAAAATTATTTTCAAAAAGTATCTTTAAAATTCTAGGATAAATTTTTTTATATATTTCTCAAAATTCTTCATTTTTAGAATTTTTGAAAATCAGCTTTAGCCTTAGAATAGATCAATCCTTTAGAAAACATGCTTCTATAGATCTAAGGTATGAGTATCTCACAAACATATTAAGGCTAACTTGTTTGTGTATTTCAGTAC
This sequence comes from Zingiber officinale, assembly GCF_018446385.1. NCBI lineage: Eukaryota > Viridiplantae > Streptophyta > Magnoliopsida > Zingiberales > Zingiberaceae > Zingiber > Zingiber officinale. Next base: position 36,907,862 of record NC_056005.1, on the reverse strand, counting down.
TTAGAAAGGGGTGAGATGTATAGGCAGATTGCCTAGACTTAAAGATGCTTATATCAGTGCATCATCATAACTCTGGGCGTTAAAAACCAAACAAATATTAATCAGGTTAAATATTTCAGCTTAGTCAAACACTAACTGAATACAATCAACTTAACATGACTAACCAAGTGAAAGTTGCTATCTTCTGATAGTCAGTAAGTAACTTATGGTTAGACAGTTGAAGTTTTGTTAATGTCAGGTTTAGGGGGAGGATTAATTATTTTCATACTTACTATTTTCTCTCTTTTGAATTTTTTTTTACAAAATTACTTTTGAAAAGTATTTTCATTTCCTTAAAAATACTCTAGCAAAATGGTTTTGAAAATTGCTTTAATTTTACAAATTTAATTTTTAAAAAATGATTTTCAAAATCTTATTTTTTTTAAAAAATAACCTTCAAAAGGATTTTCAAACTTATTTTTGAAAATGATTTTCAAACACTTATTTTTGAAAAGGACTTTCATAAACTTATTTCTAAAAATTTTACTTATGTTTGAATATTGGTTTAATTTTTCAGCTTATGTTTGAAAATTCGTTTAAGTTTACAAAATTTATTTTTAAGATACTCTGAAAATTACCTCAATTTTACAAATTTATTTAATTTTACAAAGTTAGTAGGTTTTTTACCTTAGTATTTCGGATAAAAAGTTATATATTTAAGAAACTTAGCAATTTTGAAAAAGATAAAGAATGTTGAAAACTATTTATGATCTTTTTAACAACTTTTTCAAACTTTCCTTCAACTTATTTTTTTTCTAAGTTAACTCCCCAGGTCAACCTGAATATTTTGTATTATCATAATTCTCTAGTGTTAAATTTTATTTCAAAGTTAACTTATTTTCTGTTGTCAACCTAAAAATTATCTATGCTTGTCATTTTTTTTATGAATGCCAAAGGGGGAGGGTTAGGTGATTTAAGTTAGTTAGCAACAAAATACCAAATATAAAACAAAGCAGCTAACTTAAAAACCATGTCATTGCTTATGTTTTTGCATATTGTTTTCACTAACTTAACCCAAGTTGCCATTACATCAAAAAGGGGGAGATTGTTGGTACGGTTAGCACTGACGGTTTAACTCAGGTTTTGATGAATGACAAAGTAGGTTAAGTTAGTTTCATAGTGATCTAACACTTTGACGAAGTGTACAGGAGAAGCCCAGCTAAGTCAACGGGTCGACCAGATAGCAGGCACGAAGCCCAGCTAAAGCCTAAGCTTTTGTAAACATTTATTTTGAATAAAAAATCACATTTGGTCAAATTGTCTACATTTAGTTGTAGTTGTTCAATTAATTTATATTGTAGATAACATAGTATGTGGTGCCACATACAAAAGATGATGTTATCAGTACCTTATAAATTATAAACAGTAGCTCACGACCAAAATGGAAAGGAACAAACCATTGGAAGGTCGTAGTGTAATTAGGAATTAGTTTATCTTGACTATATAATTACACTAGTACTCTTAGAGTGTATTGAGTAGGACCATTAGATGTCGTTTCTTTTATACTGACTTTATAAAGGAACAAATACCTCAGTTATTATGGAAGTGTGTGCTCTTAATCCTAATATAATAACAAGCACATATATTTGATATTTATTTCTTTAATTTATCAATGAGTGAGATTTAGTTCGATAAATCAATAAGCCCGATAAGTTGGGAAATGATATCACTTATAGTGTGTGTTGTTGATTATAGAAGGAAATTGTGTCCTAGTGATCTAGGTTGATAATGTCCCCAAGATGAGCTCATAAGGATTGTCATGTTAAACCCTGCAGGTGGACTTAGTCCGACATGACAATAATGTTGAGTGGTGCTATTCTTGGATTAAGATATTAATTAAATGAGTTGTCAGTAAATCACTTAATTAGTGGACATTCGACATCTTAAACACAGGGAGACTAACACACTCATAATAAGAAGGAGTCCAAAAATGTAATTTGGGATTGGTGCGGTAGTTCAATAATAGTTCTCTAGTGGAATGAATTAATATTGATAAAATTAAGTTGTGTGTTCGAGGCGAACACGGGATGCTTAATTTTATCGGGAGACCAAAACCAATTCTTCCTCTCAGTCCCTATCGTAGCCTCTTATTTATAGAGTACTATACCCACCTATACCCACCTTCATACCCATGATATAGGGGTCGGCCAAGCTAGCTTGTGGATCAAGCTAGGGCCGGCCAAGCCTTGGTTCATGGGTGGCCGGCCCCCATTAAATTAAAAATAATTTTAATTTTAAAATTTTCTTATGTGAAAGATATAATTTATTGGAGAGATTAAAAATTAAAATATCTCTTTTAAAAGGATCTACAAAAGATTAAAGAAAGAGATTAGATCTCTTTCCTTATTTGTAGATTGGAAAGATATTTTATTTTTCTTCTTTATAAATTATTCACATGTAGAAAAATTAAAATTATAGAAATTTCTTTTTATCAACCATGAAGGGATTTTAAAAGGAAATTTTATTTTTTAAAATTTCTGAAGACAAATAAGGAATTTTAATTGTTGATTGAAATTGCCTTGTTTGCTCTTATTGAGGTGGCCGACCATGATGTAATTGATTAGAAAATTTTATTTAATTTTTCTTAATTAATTGTTGTGAAGGAAAGTTAAGGAAATTTTATTGTAATTAAATTTCCTTATTTACCAAAGCTAAGGAATATAAAAGAGGGGGTTGGGGTGCCTTCATGAGACACAACCTCTATTATTCTCTCCCTCTTTTTCCTTGGTGTTGTGGCCGGCCATCCTCTCTCCCTCTCTTCCTCTTTGTGGTGGTCGAAACTCTTCCTCTCTTGGAGCTTTTGTGGTGGCCGGATACTACTTGGAGAAGAAGAAGAAGAAGGAGAGAAAGCTTGCATCCCTTGAAGCTCAGTTGGTGGAAAAAGTTCTTCATCCTTGGATTTTGGTGCTTGGCCGAAACTTGAAGGAAGAAGAAGAAGGTGCTAGGTGGTCCTCATCTTGGAAGATCGTTGCCCACACAACGTCCGAGGTTAGAAGAGGAATACGGTAGAAGATCAAGAGGTCTTTCTAAAAGGTATAACTAGTATTTTTCCTTTCCGCGTCATACTAGTTATTTTTGGAAATAATATCAAATACAAGAGGCATGCGATTCTAGTATTTTGAATTTGTTTTTGATGTTGTGTTTTTTTTTTTATTTTTCTTTTCCTTGTGATTTGATTGTTCTTTTCGGTTGACCTAAATTTATTTAAGGAAATTAAATATTAACTTTCCTTAAAAGGCTTTGTCTAGGCAGTGGTCGCTGTTCCCACATCCAAGAAGGTCATGTGCCTCGCTATGCAGTCCTGGAAGCCAATTTTGGAAACTAATATTTAATGAAATTAATAACTTAGGTGATTTGGATCGAACGTGTTAAGTTCCGCAGGAGATCCGAGTCTAAACCTAAAAGAACAAATAGATTAAACTTTGGATCAAACGTGTTAAGTTCCACAGGCGATCCAAGTTTAATTTAAAAGAAAACATGGTAGCTAGGAAAAGGTTCAGACCTTTGTACAAAATTTTTGTACAGTGGAACCATTTGGTTTTCCGAATAACAACCAACAATTGGTATCAGAGCTAGGGTTTTGCCTCTGTGTATTTGGTATTAGTTTAATTATGCACATGACATACATAATTTAGGCAGGTTAATAGTAGGATGTGCTAACTTTATGGATGCAAGATCCAACTATTATGGCTTATAGTTTTTTATGTGTGTGATTGGACCCTTGGACATGTCAAGGGCATTTATATGTGTGTGCATGATTGTATTATAAAATACAGCAGGAGCTGTATTTAGTTTTTATTAGGATTTTATTTTTGATCTAGTTACATATATATTCCTTTTATGGAATATAGGATCGATGGATTTAAATTTTTATTTTATGTTCGATCTAGTTTACATGTACATTCCTTCGAGCAATATAGGATCGAAAAATGTAAAATTCTATTTATGTCGCGGATCGAATCTTGCAAGGCGAGGCGCAGCGGAACAAGGAGCAAGATGGATGCGACAGCTAGACCCGATGGCGGTGGCCAAAAATGGCAGCAGCTTGGGATGACAACACATGGAGGACAACAATAGATAAAAGCCATAATAGTTGAAAATTAGTTTTTCTATTTATTGCTTTTACATTGTGCTATGTGTGCATGTTAGTATACATGTTTAGTAGGCTAGCATAGTTAAAATTCCTCATTTATAAATAACTAAGTGGGAGAGGGATTTTAAATAAATTTCACGGTCTCCATTACTGGTTTGTAAGTGATGCAAACAAGCTTGTGCGTTGGCTCTGAGTGCCTTCCTCCATATCGGATGAGTTTGTTTGTGGATCACTAGAACAAACTTCCATTTTGGATGACTATAGGAAGTTAATTAAGAGCGTGTGATCTTCCCCATCGGAAGTGGCACAATCTTATTAATGGACTTAGTGTCAAGTAATGGTATACACTTAGGCATGTTTAATAGTATCCTCCCCATCGAATCTTGGCTATTATTCGTGACACGAAAACCAACTAATTTTATTTATCAAAAATTTAAGTTGACAAGATAATAAAATTAATGTGTTAAACCCTCCTTTTACAAATGCTGAATTTGTATACGTCCACACTATCGTGGCATACAATATTCGCGGTGTTTTGAGGTGTTGGTTAATTTAAAATAGTATTATTTGAGGAATCAATATTATTCTAAATTTAGAGTTCTGACCAAAAGTTATTTGTGATTCTTAGGATGACTTTCAACCCACTGTCCATCATACTTACTGGTCCTAACTACATAGATTGGAAAAGGAACCTGGACATTGTTCTTACTGCTGAAAGCTATAAGTTTGTACTGACTGAGCCTTGCCCTGATGCACCCACTGGTGAATCTACCCAAGAGGAGATTGAATATCATAAGAAATGGGTAAAGGCGGATGATATGATGCGGTGTTACATTTTGGCTTCAATGTCAAATGTATTGCAACATCAGCATCAAGATTTACCAACAGCTTATGATATTATGAACAATCTCAAGGAACTCTTTGGTCATCAGGATCGGGCTTCTAGACAAGAAGCCATGAGAAAGATAATGACAGCCACCATGCAAGAGGGTACTCCTGTGAGAGATCATATCCTAAAGATGATGGCTTATCTGAACGAAATACAGATCCTTGGAGGAGAAATTGATGGGGAAACCCAGATCGATATGATCCTCCAAACACTACCTAGAAGTTTTGAGCAATTCCGCCTGAATTACAATATGAACAAAAGGGTATATTCATTGGCGGAACTACTGACAGAACTTCAGGCAGCAGAAGGTTTGTTTCGTCACAATTCTCATATTCACTATGCTGAAAATGGTTCTACTTCTAAACCGAAAGGAAAGAAGAAGAAACAAGTTGGTTCAGCAAAGAAAGTGAATAAATCTCATAGTACAGGACCTAAAGCTGGAATGAAGAAGCCGAAGGGCAAGTGCTTCATCTGCAAGGCGGACTGTCCTCGTAGGAATCAGAACAACAAAGGTATATCTCATGCTCTAGTTGTTAAAACATGTTTAGCGGTGTTATCTACCAGCACCTGGTGTATAGATACGGGAGCCACTGATCATGTCTGTAATTTCTTGCAGGGGTTCCAGGAAACCCAACGACTAACTGAAGGAGAGATTACCGTCTACATGGGCAATGCTACTAAGGTGGCGGCTGTTGCAGTGGGAGATGTCTACTTATCTTTTAATAGGAATAGAAATTTGGTTTTAAGAAATTGTCTTTATGTACCCAGTTTTAGAAAGAATTTAATTTCGGTTTCTAAACTGTTTTTGGATGGATATTTAGTTTCCTTTAGTAACGATGTAGTTATTAAGAGAAATAAAGTGATTATCTGTTCTGGTGCATTAGTTGGCAATTTGTATACTTTAAATCCAATTTCTCCCACAAAGCAAAACATGAAAATTTATAATTCATCTTCTAACTCAAATAAGAGAAAAGAACCTTCGGAAATGAACCAAGCATATTTTTGGCATCTAAGGCTTGGTCATATTAATTTAAGTAGGATTCAGAGGCTTATAGCCGATGGACTTTTGGGTTCATTAGAGTTGGAAAATTTTCTAACTTGTGAATCTTGCTTGGAAGGTAAAATGACCAAGAGGCCTTTCAAGGCCAAGGGGTATAGAGCCAAAGAAGTGTTAGAATTGGTTCATTCTGATTTGTGTGGTCCTATGTCTGTCTAGGCAAGATGTGGTTTTGAATATTTTGTCTCTTTTATAGATGATTATTCAAGATATGGATACATTTACCTAATGCGCCGCAAGTCCGAGTGCTTTGATAAGTTCAAAGAATACAAGGCTGATGTGGAGAAACGACTAGGTAAAAGTATCAAGACACTACGGTCTGATCGTGGTAGCGAATACCTCTTAGGAGAGTTTAGGAATTACTTATCAGAGGCCGGGATTCAATCCCAACTGTCCGCACCTGGTACATCACAACGGAATGGTGTGGCAGAACGAAGGAATAGGACTCTTATGGAGATGGTTAGATCGATGATGAGTTATTCAGAATTACCAAATTCGTTTTGGGGATACGCTCTGGAAACAGCAGTGTACATTCTGAACTTAGTACCTTCTAAATCAGTTTCTTCTACTCCCACAGAATTGTGGAATGGGCGAAAGCCCAGTCTAAGACATATTCGGATTTGGGATAGTCCAGCACATGTGCTGAAACCAGATGCTGATAAGTTAGAATCTCGTACAGAAGTTCGCGTGTTTGTGGGGTATCCCAGAGGAACGAAAGGTGGTTTATTTTATAGTCCTAAAGACCAGAAGGTCATTGTTAGCACCAATGCCCAGTTTTTAGAAGAAGACTATATAATGGATCACAAGCCCAGTAGCAAAGTTGTTTTAGAAGAACTTAGAGAGGACACGTCTATCTTAGTACCAACAATACAAGATGAAGTACCACAAGAGACTGCAACACGTGTCACACATGATGCACAACCACAGACAGTGTCTCATCGTAGTGGGAGGGTTGTAAGGCAGCTTGATAGATTCATATTTTTGGGAGAGTCTTCGGACTTGATCCCGGGAAAACATGAACCTGATCCCCAAACATATGACGAAGCACTCCAAGATATAGATGCAGCATCTTGGCAAAAGGCAATGAATTCTGAAATAGAGTCTATGTACTCTAATAAGGTTTGGGAGCTCATAGAACCACCTGATGGTGTAAAATCCGTTAGATGCAAGTGGATCTACAAAAGGAAAAGAGGGACAGACGGGAAGGTAGAAACCTTCAAAGCTAGGCTTGTTGTGAAAGGGTACACTCAGAAAGAGGGAATCGATTATGAGGAGACCTTTTCACCGGTAGCCATGCTTAAGTCTATCCAGATACTCTTATCCATTGTTGCTCATATGGATTATGAGATTTGGCAAATGGATGTCAAGACAGCTTTCCTTAATGGAAGTCTGGAAGAGAACATCCATATGAAGCAACCAGAAGATTTTATTGAAAAAGGCAAAGAGCATCTAGTGTGCAAACTCAATCGGTCCATTTATGGACTGAAGCAAGCTTCAAGGTCTTGGAACATCCGGTTTAATGAAGTAATCCAGTCATATGTATTTATTCAGTGTCCGGATGAGTCTTGTGTATACAAGAAGTGTAACGGAAACGTGGTGGTATTTCTTGTACTATACGTAGATGATATTTTGTTAATTGACAACAATGTCAAGGTATTATCGGATGTAAGGGTATGGTTGTCTAAACAATTTGATATGAAGGACTTAGGAGATTGTGCACACATCCTTGGGATCAAAGTTATAAGGGATCGCAAGAAAAGAATGTTGTGTCTGTCCCAAGCTTCATATATAGATACAATCCTTGCTCGTTTTAGCATACAGGATTCCAAGAAAGGTTTCTTACCTTTTAGGCATGGAGTAGCTCTATCTAAAGAGATATCTCCGAAGACATCAAAGGAGATAGAGGACATGAAAGCAGTTCCTTATGCTTCGGCTGTAGGAAGCCTAATGTATGCAATGCTATGTACGAGACCTGATATCTGTTTTGCCGTGGGCATGGTTAGCAGATATCAGAGTAACCCTAGACAAGGACATTGGACTGCGGTAAAGCATATATTAAAATACCTGAGAAGGACTAGAAATTATATGCTAGTTTACCAAGTAGACGATTTGCTTCCTGTGGGTTACACGGATTCAGATTTCCAATCAGATAGGGACAACAGTAAGTCTACATCAGGCTATGTGTTTACTTTAGGAGGTGGAGCCATTGCATGGAGGAGTGTTAAGCAGAAATGCGTTTCTGACTCAACCATGGAAGCAGAGTATGTAGCAGCCTCTGAGGCGGCTAAAGAAGTAGTATGGCTCAGGAACTTTCTAATGGACTTAGATGTGATTCCTGGTTTGCCCAAAATCATCACAATTTATTGTGATAATAGCGATGCAGTTGCAAACTTGAAGGAACCACGAGCCCATAAGGCAAGTAAACATATAGAGCGCAAGTACCACCTGATATGAGATATCGTGAAGCGAGGAGAAGTTGTCATCGCCAAGATTGCATCAGCAGATAACCTGGCAGATCCTTTCACTAAGGCCCTTCCTACAAAAATTTTCGATCGGCATGTGGAGGGAATGGGAATCAGATGTATGGCAAAAGATATGACAGCTTAGTCATTAATATAAGTGGGAGTTTGTTAGAGTGTATACTGAAAGCCTAAGCTTTTGTAAACATTTATTTTGAATAAAGAATCACATTTGGTCAAATTGTCTACATTTAGTTGTAGTTATTCAATTAATTTATATTGTAGATAACATAGTATGTGGTGCCACATACAGAAGATGATGTTATCAGTACCTTATAAATTATAAAAAGTAGCTCACGACCAAAATGGAAAGGAACAAACCATTGGAAGGTCGTAGTGTAATTAGGAATTAGTTTATCCTGACTATATAATTACACTAGTACACTTAGAGTGTATTGAGTAGGACCATTAGAGGTCGTTTCTTTTATACTGACTTTATAAAGGAACAAATACCTCAGTTATTATGGAAGTGTGTGCTCTTAATCCTAATATAATAACAAGCACATATATTTGATATTTATTTCTTTAATTTATCAATGGGTGAGATTTAGTTCGATAAATCAATAAGCCCGATAAGTTGGGAAATGATATCACTTATAGTGTGTGTTGTTGATTATAGAAGGAAACTGTGTCCTAGTGATCTAGGTTGATAATGTCCCCAAGATGAGCTCATAAGGATTGTCATGTTAAACCCTGCAGGTGAACTTAGTCCGACATGACAATAAGGATGAGTGGTACTATTCTTGGATTAAGATATTAATTAAATGAGTTGTTAGTAACTCACTTAATTAGTGGACATTCGACATCTTAAACACAGGGAGACTAACACACTCATAATAAGAAGGAGCCCAAAAATGTAATTTGGGATTGGTGCGGTAGTTCAATAATAGTTCTCTAGTGGAATGAATTAATATTGATAAAATTAAGTTGTGTGTTCGGGGCGAACACGAGATGCTTAATTTTATCGGGAGACCAAAACCAATTCCTCCTCTCGGTCCCTATCGTAGCCTCTTATTTATAGAGTACTATACCCACCTATACCCACCTTCATACCCATGATGTAGGGGTCGGCCAAGCTAGCTTGTGGATCAAGCTAGGGCCGACCAAGCCTTGGTTCATGGGTGGCCGACCCTAGCTTGAACCCAAGCTTAGGTGGCCGGCCCCCATTAAATTAAAAAGAATTTTAATTTTAAATTTTTCTTATGTGAAAGATATAATTTATTGGAGAGATTAAAAATTAAAATATCTCTTTTAAAAGGATCTACAAAAGATTAAAGAAAGAGATTAGATCTCTTTCCTTATTTGTAGATTGGAAAGATATTTTATTTTTCTTCTTTATAAATTATTCACATGTAGAAAAATTAAAATTATAGAAATTTCTTTTTATCAACCATGAAGGGATTTTAAAGGGAAATTTTATTTTTTAAAATTTCCGAAGACAAATAAGGAATTTTAATTGTTGATTGAAATTGCCTTGTTTGCTCTTATTGAGGTGGCCGGCCATGATGTAATTGATTAGAAAATTTTATTTAATTTTTCTTAATTAATTGTTGTCAAGGAAAGTTAAGGAAATTCTATTGTAATTAAATTTCCTTATTTACCAAAGCTAAGGAATATAAAAGAGGGGGTTAGGGTGCCTTCATGAGACACAACCTCTATTATTCTCTCCCTCTTTTTCCTTGGTGTTGTGGTCGGCCATCCTCTCTCCCTCTCTTCCTCTTTGTGGTGGCCGAAACTCTTCCTTGCTTGGAGCTTTTGTGGTGGCCGGATACTACTTGGAGAAGAAGAAGAAGAAGGAGAGAAAGTTTGCATCCCTTAGAGCTTAGTTGGTGGAAAAAGTTCTTCATCCTTGGATTTTGGTGCTTGGCCGAAACTTGAAGGAAGAAGAAGAAGGTGCTAGGTGGTTCTCATCTTGGAAGATCGTTGCCCACACAACGTTCGAGGTTAGAAGAGGAATACGGCAGAAGATCAAGAGGTCTTTCTAAAAGGTATAACTAGTATTTTTCCTTTCCGCATCATACTAGTTATTTTTGGAAATAATACCAAATACAAGAGGCATGCGATTCTAGTATTTCGAATTTGTTTTCGATGTTGTGTTTTTTTTTGTTGTTCTTTTCCTTGTGATTTGATTGTTCTTTTCGGTTGACCTAAAGTTATTTAAGGAAATTAAATATTAACTTTCCTTAAAAGGCTTTGTCTAGGCGGTAGTGGTTGTTCCCATATCCAAGAAGGCCATGTGCCTCGCCATGCAGTCCTGGAAGCCAATTTTGGAAACTAATATTTAATGAAATTAATAACTTAGGTGATTTGGATCGAACGTGTTAAGTTCCGCAGGAGATCCGAGTCTAAACCTAAAAGAACAAATAGATTAAACTTTGGATCAAACGTGTTAAGTTCCGCAGGCGATCCAAGTTTAATTTAAAAGAACACATGGTAGCTAGGAAAAGGTTGAGACCTTTGTACAAAATTTTTGTACAGTGGAACCATTAGGTTTTCCGAGTAGCAACCAACAAAGTCCATCTAGGTCAACGGGCTGACCTGATAACTGACATGAAATCTAGCTAGGTCGACGGACTGACCTGATAGCTAGTATGAAATTCAGACGAATCGACGGGCTAATCGGATGTCTAGTAGGTAAGTTAAGATAACTCATTGGAGGGGAGTGACTTGGTGAGGACGCGTTCCTCGTTCGAGGGAACAGTAGGCATCGATCCAACTTAGAATCATTTCAGGAATCTAAGTTGAGATCTTGACTAGATTCCGATTTCAATGAGACGGAATTTAATTACTACTCTTTTACTATAATTGTACTAACTTCTATTTTGCAGGGTAGTTTAGCTGTTATTTTGCCTCGGACTAACTTTTTCTTATAGGAGAAGGACTTTCTAGAGCAAGGTGGTATGGGTGCCCGGCATCGGTCCGGGCGCCCGGAATCGGTCTGACCGCCCGGAAGGCAGAGACTTATCGCATCGCAATGTGGATCGCACTGGTTGGCCGGACCTACATCATGGTCCGGGCGCCCGAAGCATCCTATATAAGGAGGTCTCACCCTGGAGAGAATAACACCAACGTCTTCCAACGACTGCTCTACTACGCTGTGCTCCTACAACGCTGCTTCTCTGACAACTTGCTGCTAAAGTGCCCTTCTTTCTATTGTCAGTATTTCTGTTTAATTACACTTGTACTTGATTTTGTAATCATCTTTTCAAACTACTAGTGAATTTCCTAACGAAAGCACTCGACAAGTGCGAGCCTTGGAGTAGGAGTCGACGAAGACTCCGAACTAAGTAAATTGGTTTGTGTTCTCTTTTATTTTTCTGCTACTTACTCTTACTTAACTATGAATTTTTTTCAATCGTTATTCACTCCCCACCCTCTAGTGCTTTCACGATCCAACACTGACATGGTCGACTCTCTCATCCACTCAACAGTCATTTCTCTCTGCTAATGTGACATTCAGTTAACCAATCTATAGGTTCAATCGACCGAACCTCACATTTGGTTGACCGATCCCACCGGATCGGTCAACTAGATCCAACTCCTTATATAGCTTCCTCCGGCTCCTTGGATGCTCACTCCTCGTGTCATCCTTCTCATTTTGAAGTACTTTTCCATAATTCCTTATCTCTCAGATACAACGAATTCATTGGCTCCTTTTTCGTATCATCCTACTCGCTCATTGAGTCTTCTACCAAACTTACTATGTTTGATGCTCCTCATTCTTTCTGATCCCTTGAGTGTCCCATTTTACTCTTCACCACACTCCATCAGATCCTAAGCATACTTGGGAAAATACATTAGAGATATATCAATTTAACAACACATCAAAACAATCGTTGCTTGCCACTCGGGGTTTAACAAAATGAAGGTAATAGTTTAACATGATTTAATTATTGTAGGTCGATATACGTAGAAGAAAAACAAATTTATATAATATGTAAGAAAAATATAATGAATTGCATACAAATTTGATGTTCCACGTTCTACAACAAATCTATTAAACTGTCCTATATTGCTCCGATCCCTTAACATTAACAGAAAAATAAAAATGATGTGTTACTTCTAATATACCCAAGACCCAAATACAAGCTCTCTCTAAAAATAATTCATTTGTCTATAACACATCCAATTGTACCCTAACCATGTCTCCTAAGTTTCAAAATGTTTCACTTGTGAGAAATTTATGGTTTACACTAAAGATCTCTTAATATTTTTTTAGACTCTTATTTCAATATAATAAAGAAAAGGGTAGATATTCTCAATTTTATCAATTTTCTAAACACCAAGAAACTCTTCAAGATGAAAATCTTTTCTTTCGATCTCCAAAATCTTCATGCACATTCTGTATGATCTCCTAAGCTCTAAAATGTTTAACTAATATAATTTGAATGATCCCAAGTAAGATTTTTTTGGCAATTAGACTTTAGTTAGGCATCCAAATAACATAAATAATGGTTGTTTTTTCATCCTGATATGAATGATAAGTGTTGTGAGATATATAAGAAGCAACATATATGATTGTTTAAGCTTCTCTCCTTTTACAAAGCTATCGACTTCATCATTTGAATTTTTTTCTTAAAAAAAAATAAATCAAACAATCATAAACATGGACAAAGTAAAAGCTGCAGAGAATTAAGTTGCTCCCTGCTTCATAATAATCTATCGTGCATGTTCCCTATCTCAGAGACAATTAATGTCCTGATCGTTACCTAAAACTACAATATAATGGCTCATCATCAACAATGTTCTTACCTCCTAAATCTTAACTTATTGGGGATTCACTTTACATGGAAACTGAAGTACCAAATCTTATCATATCTATCAGCATGCAGTGAAAGTTCAATGGTGTAATCATTCTTGCTTACAAGAAAAGTTTTCTTATTTCATTAATCAACATATTGATATTCAAACATCATGAAGTTCACAGGATTTAGTAGCTTAATTATCAACCTCAAAATTTCCATAAATAACATAATCTGCAAATGATCCGAGGAAGAGAGAGAGAGAGAGAGAGAGCAACAGAAATATGTATGAAGGACTACCTTCATTATTCCATCCTGAATCATGATGTTATCTCAAGACTCAAGGCATTTGCATATTGATTCTAGTAACAGTGTCTGTTGAACTCAATAAGCATTAATAGGATCATACATAATAATGTTACAAAATGTGAGCTTCTTCCAAGATGAAACATGCATGATCACATTATAATTATCTTAACAGTAGTATCTTCTCACTTGCTCATAATTTTCGACCGAAAATTGCATTCATGTCTGATTGAAGAGGGGAAAAACACACACACACAATCTTGATCTTTTCCTTGACTATTATTCTCAATGCAAAAAAAAAAAAGGAACACTCTGAAAACTGATGTATGAATGGCACCACTCGTAATCTCATTATCCATATTTAGGCAGCTGTAGACCCACCCTGAACCTACCTGTTATGAAGGTGATTTGAACCGGTTGGGACCATTCTCTTTTCCTCTACGCTGCTGCTGCTGCTGCTGCTATTACTACTAGCAGTAGTAGCAGTAAAATTAGTCATTGTTGACAACCCTACTGCATTGCTCACTCTCACACAAGCTGCATGGATTGCCATCACAAATACCTGCAAAACAATCAGTAATACTATGGCAACCACTTTCCCCAGATCAGCCATATTTTTGCGAGCGTAGCAAGCCTAGACAGAAGAAGAACAAGAAGGAGGGAAATGGAGAAGTAGATGGCAAGCTCAATAGGCATTTGTAAATTAAAGAGGTGAGAATGTAGTAGTAGTAGTAGTACTGGTGCTATGGGATGAAGGTTTTCAGGAAGGGGAGAAGTAATTGGGGTGGCAGGAAAAGGGCCACCTCAAAAGAAGGCTCTCAATATGTCACTTCAATGTAGTTACTACCCATCTGATCTGACGGAACCTAAAAGAGCATCTCCTTTTGCACCCTCCCTATCCAACCACACCTCTGCATGCACTTAATTACCTCCCCTGTTAATTTATACATTGGGAAGCTTTCAGATGCCTTCTGTGGAAAGCAAGGGTAGGTCCTTCAGATATAGGGCCAAGATCTACGCTTTACTTTTGGTTTATTATCTGTGAACTAATTGGTAGATGATGATGATGATGGTGTAGGAATTTAAGTACAGGAATGAATGAAGGGTTGGGAAGGAATTAATGGTGCGGTACCTACCAAACCCGATCCCGATTGGTGAGTCAAGAACAGAAATTGAGGTATTTTATTAGCTGACTCCAGGCACATGCTCATCTTTCCCTATGATAATGCCCGTTAAGTTAAAAAGATTCCCTAACAAAATAAGATTCAGTTTTTGTTTTCTTCTTCAGATAGAATTTTGACCGGTTTATATGTATTTTAAGGCCATTTGTTTATCTCAGGCTCAATTTTTTTTAAGAACAAAAAATGCATTTTTTTTCAGAAAGAAAGAGTAGCCTTAATTTTTTCTTCTCTTTCAAAAAGATGTAGAATAAAGTCTTTGATTTATGAATAAGGATAAACTTGTTATCTTTCTGTATGCTTCTTTAGGTCTCACTCTTTCATTTGTGCAGATAAATAAGGCTGATGGATTTCTTTTTGCTTGACTCTTCACTTTTCTTATGGCCCTTTATGTAGGATGATAAATGAATTAAGCATTCATAAAATCTTTATGTAGGATGATAAATGAATTAAGCATTCATAAAATATTCAGCTTGATAAGAACTTATTTATATTAGATAAATTAAATAAATAAATTTAAAAATCCCAAAACTTACTTGTTTACAACCCTACCTTTACCTCAAAGTAGCACACTTCTTCCTTCACCACAAGTAAACATGGTCTAAATGATTATTAGATTAAAAACTCAAGGATTTGCATGCAAAACAAGCAACTCATTTTTACTTTGATTCAGCCATTTTACCACATAAATGCCGAGTTAGGCGGCCTCAAATTCATACATATCAGCGTATCATTAATTGTCGAAATGTTCATAATGAGTTCTCAGCAAACAATTTTATGTCGGCGAGCAAGTCATTTTATCTTTCTTCCTCCGCGAGGTGAGCATTAAACCGAGATGGCAATGAATAGCTAAAAAACTTAAAATGGAATAACTTATATCGTTGTAATCTTCCAATCTATCGCAAGATTCAGACTTGGAATCAACAGAGTATCCATTCAATACACATTTTATGGCTTATTTGAAAGAATCTGCACTTGTAAACATGATCCAGAACCAACAAAGTCAAAATGCCACTAGAACATTAAGGAAGAAACAAAACTACCTTATGTTTTGGCAGGCTATCATATGCTGCACGGATATACAGGTTAACACATTAGGATTTGCAAAAAGGAGATGGTGAAAGAAAACCAAGCCAGAACTCTGAGCAAATCAAATGGAAAAACTCTTTTCACCACCTACGAACCAATGATGTCAGCAGCTGCAATGAAGAAAAGGATTTAAAAAAAAAAACTGATAAATAAATAACTAAAAAAAATTGGGAGATCCACATAAGCTAATGATTTATTCAATTTGTCGGAGGGAAGATGCTGAATTTGACTGTTCATCTTAATATTGCTAAACAGTGTACCACTACCAATTTGCCCGACCTACCTCTAAGATAATATCATTCAGGCAATCATCCTATTATTCATGAGAATGAAGATTCATCCCCTTGGATAGGTATGGCTAGCATATGAGGTATTGTCACAATGAAGTTTGGGGTTCGAATCTCAACAAAAGCTGAGGTAAATGTCTCCCTTATGTGCTAGTCACTATTCCAAAGGCTAGTAGCCGCCTGTGATTTACCTTCTTCGTGTTGGCCTGGGACGGGTTGGCGGGGACGCTGGGGGTACGCTCGCCACAATGAGAATGAAGATTCACCTCCTGATCAGATAATCATACTAGAGAAAAACCACACTCAAGCAACATCCTAATCCATGGAGCTGCAGCACCATATTATAGAACAAGGCAATTACTGAGTCATGTACCTCTAATGAGAGTTTGGCATGTCTCGACTATGCTTAACAATGGTATCTTTAGTAAGAGGAAGACAGAAGCAGAAAAACATAAATCTGACCTACCATGATACTATCCATAGCTACCTTAGTAAATAGCGCTAGCATGATAGGTGGCATCTGTAATTAAGTGGCATTCCTTCCTTCCTTCCTTTAAGGCCAAAATGGTACTGAAGGACCACAGGAATCAGAGACTTTTCTTAGACGCTTGGTCACCTTATCTAACTTAAGTTTGAAGCTTTGCAGACTCACCACTAGGACAATTAATCATATCAAACAATGTTTCATTCAAACACCACTAAGGAAGGACAAATAGACTTAAGCAAGTTCCACATTCAAGCTTGTGCGCAAGCTCAATCGATCATCTGATTATACTATGGCCATATCTGACATCACGCAACAAACTTTGCATATTTTCTTGTCATCTATAACTAGTTGCTAGAGTAACATTCTGTGGGATCGTAAAACGCTAGAGGGGGATGAATAGCGCTCGTGGCTAATTCGTTTGTTTCGTAAATACGCAGCGGAATATAGAAGTAAACTAAAAACAATCGCTAACACTTTTGATTATTTGGTTCGGAGTCTGTGTCGACTCCTACTCTAAGGCCTGCGATTGTTGATCACTTTCGGTGGGCAATCACTATAAGCTCGAGAATCTTTACAACTTGAAGTACAGTTTTAATGCAACAATTGAAAGTATACCGACGAATTTTCAGATCTGGATGGTCGTGCTTTTGGTCGTCGAGTCCCGTCGCTCGGTAACCGGAGTCACGTCGCTCGGTAGTCGGAGTTGCGTCGCTCGGTTGCCGGAGTCGCTGAGTAGCAGGTTCGTCTTGTAGAGCAGTGCACAGTAGAAAGATCGCAATTCGAAGTTGTTGTACTGCATCAATTCGTGACCTGCTTATATAGGGTCATTGAAGGCGCCTTCAAGCTCCTTGGAAGGCGCCTTCAGCGAATTCTTATCCCCCAAATCTCGATCGTTGATAAGCTCCGCTACGATCGTTGATTATCCATCCGAAGGTGCCTTCAAGCTCCATGGAAGACGTCTTCCATCAGTTGTCCAAGGCGCCTTCAGCATACTTGGAAGGTGCCTTCAGCCCTGCTTCCTGTGCAGCCACAGCCAAGGCACCCGAGGCGCCTCCAACAGTCCCGGAGGTGCCTTGGACACTGTTCATCTGAGTCAAACATGTCCAATTCGCTTCCTATAAAATACGTTAGTCCAAGAAACCAACCATACCCTGCAAAACAAAGTTAGCACAATATAGACATGAAAAATAAAGCATTTGACAGTCTTCTGACTGTCCGGTTCTGACTTCGAGTTTCTCGGAAACGCTAGGTCGAACAGACGCTTACTGTTCCCTCGCCGAGGAACGTGTCCTCACCTACTCCTCTCAGGAGAGTTTACCTGTCGCCAGATTGATCTTCCAGACCAACTGAAATTTTGCTCAGCGTCCGAAGCTTCCAATCTTCATGATGGACGTCCACTCCACAACCCGTCCAGACTTCCATCTGGTTCGCAACACCAAGATTTCAACCTAGAGTCCCCGACTCTAGGATTTTGCTTGAAGCTCTCGACCCGCCAAGACTTTCCATCTAGGGTTACCACCCCCTAGGACCTATGGTTATCACCCCCTAGGATTTCCGCGGCTATGAGTTTTGCCTAGAAACACTTAGGACTTTCCTGCAATCTCATTCAAACTCGTTAGACCACAAATAACCTTAACTTTGAACCCTTTGTCATTATTAAAACTTCGGTTCAATCGTTTGATGCTTCCCGCACCAACACATTCATGCAAATTGTGATATCTCAAGAAAAACACAACAAAATACAAATATATTTTGATTTTACCAATGCATCATAATTTTTTCTATACAAGATACACTTATGAACAACAAGAGATTACTTACACTAATTTAATTCTGGAAAAAAATGAAACCATTGTTAGATAATTTGATTTATCAAAGAACAAAAATTTTGTAGTATGACCAGATTATTACCTCAAAAAGTTCAAATGGGCTTCCCTGTTTGTAGGCATCATTCTTCTTACTTTGATTACCTGAAAGGAGATTGGAAATCAAAGCCCTCCACGCAATCAGCAATATCCCAGTTGTTCCCATGGCTACCAAAATGAATGCAATTGGTGGAATATGTCCAGAAGTTCCAGACCTTATGGCAATTCCTACCTACCATTACAACACATCAGTAACATTAAAAATAAAATTAAAACTTTGAAAAAAAAAAGGTCTAAGGGAAGTGCTACATAGGGATGTTTTAGGAAAAGCAAGGAAGAAATTTCATAAAACAAGGAAGAATGAATATCTTATCAGATCCTTTTAGAATATTAACCACAATATCCTGTGAATTTGGTCAGGATTTTTCTTTCCTAGTTTCAATAATTATCTCTATAATGTATCATTTGTCTCATCATTGTCATTACAATCGCTATAGGATAAATTATTATGAACCCACAGATTAGAAAAGCACAACCAACACTAAGTATTATAACTACAATTCCATTAGCTTGATTGCATTACTACAATGTTGATGCTAATTCGCGTCAAGGTACAACCAGGGCCGGCCCTGGAGGAGGGCAGCACTAGGCGATGGCCCTGGGCCCAGAATTTGAGAGGGCCCTTTTTTTTTTTTTAGTATTATGTATTATAGGCATGTAATTGGGGCATTGGGTAGTTGGGCCCAAATTCATATTTCAGAATCTTTTGATATTGTCTTTTACTTTTATCTTTTTAGGCATGTAATTGGGGCCTTAGGTAGTTGGGCCTAAATTCATATTTCAGAACTTTTTGATATTGTCTTTTATTTTTATCCTTTCAGGTTCAATTTGCAAAATGGTAAACAAATGAAAAATGTATTGAGAAAAACATTTTGAAAAATCTTGAAACTAATAATATTATAGACAATTTTACAAATAGAAATGTAAGAAGAAATCGTTTAAATGAATTGTATATTATTAAAAATTTATTTTAGACTTTTTTTCGCCCAAGGCCTCCTGAGTCGAAGGACTGGGGCTGGGTACAATACATCAGATGCACAAAAGGTATATATATCCTCAATAAAGTAAGTTAACATCTTGCAAAATATCTGCTACCTCCACCAAATTGTGGCAGGCTAAAGAATCTATAATAAAAGGGACAAAAACAAAGGCGGATATAGCACTTAAGAAGGAAAAAAAACAGAGAAATCAGCATTCTAATGCATTTAGATGTAATAGCAAAGTCCACCTGAACACCAGTGTTTCTAAGCAATCTCCATCTACCGCAGAAAACCTAAACAAAATCTTAAAAATGGCTCTGAACTATGAAGGATGTTGAGTTTACATAGAGCAAAAACAAGTCAACCTATATTCTCCTTCATGGCTTTTACAGGCTGCTTCAAAATGGAAGTTATTTGATATAGTGTTGAGCCTTGTATACTCTAGTGTCACTCACAACACCGGCGCTAATCAACTCATTATTCATAAACTAATCACACTACGCATCCAGACAGCAGAAAGACATTTCTTAAATAAACCAGCTTGGCTTAGCTTAATCTCAGATATGAACATTGTACAGCCCCTAATTTCTTTGTGTTTGCAACTATTTAATAAGGATATACATATTACTCAACAAACTACATTAGTTCAAATGAAGATTTCTGGGTTAATACATACTGGAATTCCAATCGCCCACGACTTGACTGCTGCTATAACTGCTTTATTAAGACCATTCACTCCTCTTCCGTCATCTCCGTAAGCGCCAAAAAAGTAGGCGCTCAGAACCCACCCTACAAAGGTATCAATTCATAGACATTAGACCCACGAGAAAGCAACAAAAAAAAAACATATGAAGATGAGATTATCCAACCAGCAACAAAAGGGTCCGATGTCCTCAATGTCTCAAGATCGAGAACTGGCAAGCCGTGACTGAACCTTCCTACAGCCGAGAAGACAAGAATGCAAAGGAGGTCCCCGCCCACCAAAAGGCCTACCTTCCTGTAAACCAGAAGAAATACATCAACAATTCCTCCAGCATCCTAGATGATCGAACCAGAAAGTTTAATGTCTGGAATTGAAGAAGTCACCCCCATGTCAACAACTTCGAGGAAGACTCTGGCTTCTCGAACTGAATGACACCTTCAAAAGGAACTCCGTCGTCTCCGACCGATACAGCTTCTTCCTCCTGTATGGAAGCTGTGGGAGAATGCAGACGGCGAGGGATGGGGCCGGCGGGTGCAGAGAGGTAGAAAGTGGGTGGCCTCCTAGGGTTCCAGGAAGGGAAGCGGCGGCGCGAATCTGAGAAGAGAGATGGGTGAGGCTTGGAAGAAGAGCATCGCCTTGCGGCGGCGGTGAGACCTCCGTTGGGCGCTCGGCTTGATAGCAGCATCTCGCTTTTCCTCCACAAAATTTGCAGGAAACGAACCGCTATCCATCTCGAGTCTTTTATTTATATTTATCCGGTAATTGTTTTTAAAAACCGCCTTTTTTTGGTAAATAAAAATAAAAGGTCCTCGCCCCTTCCCAGTTCCCCAACACTAAACCATCCAAAAACTCCGCTACGTCCCACGCCGAGCAGTTCCTGTTAGCGCCTTAGCGAACACCACCAGGGGCCTCGCCGAACACCTCCGGCTAGGGAAGGAGATAGAGATTGTGCCGACGGTGTAGCCAGGAGGATCACGGGCTTGCCTCCGTAGACAGCGCCTCTCGCGGCCTCGGCTAGCTCTTTGAGTTTGAGATCTCGCAGGTGCTGCGTTCCTACTTTGCAGGGGCGGGGAAGATTCGATCCCTGCACAGTGAGCCAACATGGCTCAAATTGGTCACTGATCCCCTGAGTCATGTTGGGGCAGATCGAATTCCCAGGGGCCGACCTCCGGCTGCCAAACCGTAGAGTAAGTCGTAGGGCGCGCCGAATAGGTTGCGACAGTCGAGGTAGCCAAGGCGCTCCAAGGAGTTCACTATGGCGGCGCCATGCATTTGGCGATGTGCCTGATACAGAGAAACTTGGCTGCGGAAGCGCTGGAAAAGAAATAAAAGAACTATGGGTGAAATTTTTACTCAGATGAAGACTAAAAAATAACAATTCAATTTATATTATTTATTAAAAAATGGTATATATTTATAAATTTATTAGATAGCTACTAATCTTAATATATTGAATATAGAATTTTTTTTATATCTTATCATGATTATCACCTCATTAATTCTATCTCTATCCATAATATTTTATCTTTATTCATTGTCATTTCATTTATTCTATCTCTATCCACTAACTTCATATTAATTTATTATTTTTATCCAAAATTAAATTAAATTTTAACACTCCCTCTTAAAGTTGACTTTATAACTCCAAGTAAATTTTGCATTTTATTGAAGTCTTCAAATTTAAATGACTTGATAAAAATATTAGCAATTTAATCTTGAGACTTTATGTATTCCATTTGCACCTCTTTTCTTATAATGCATTCTCTGATATAGTGATAGTGTGTATTGATGTGCTTGCTTCTATTACGGAAGTATAGATTTTTTTTTTTAGTACTATTGCAAACTTATTATCAACTCAAATCTTGGTTGTCTGATGCTCTTCAGGAAGTGGAGTTAATTCCCATCTACCTTTCTTTTTGATCACCTTGACTTCTTTATCCATCATATCTTTCCACTTTTTGCTCTTTATAGCTTCTTTAAAATTCATAGGCTCGTAAACGGTAAAGAGACAACATAAAGTAAGATTATCTTGATTTTTAGTTACCTTATAAAAGTCTCGTAAGCTTCTAAAGTGTGGTACTCTTTTACTTGAATTTTCACTTTTAGTTGATATAAATAAATTTTCTTGAGTATTTGATGTTGGTATTACCAATGGAGTAATAGGCTCCTCTCTTGTTTGCTTCACCCTTGTTGCTCCACACATCTTCTTCTTTAAAGTACGGGAAGAAGTTGTAATCTTTATTTTGAAATTCCCAATTCCATTCTTCTTATTCATTAAATATAGCATCCCGGTTGATGATTGTCTTCCCAGAATCTGGATTGTATAGCTTATACCCTTTTGATTTAGTATCATAGCCAATAAAAATAAACTTCTTACTTTTATCATCCAATTTGCTTCTTGCTTCATCGGGCATATAAATGTGGGCTATACTTCCAAAACTCTTAGATGAGAAATCTCAGGTTTCTTTTCACTCCATGCTTCTTGTAGTGTCTTGTCTCACACACTCCTTGTTGGTGATATGTTGGATAAGTATACTACACAAATAACTGCTTCTGGCCAAAGTTCCTTTGATAGTCTCTTGCTTTTGAGAATGATCCTTGCCATGTCAAGGATGGTTTGATTCTTTCTTTCTACCACTCCATTTTGTCGAAGGGATCTTAGAAACGTCAAGAGTCATCGTATTCCATTGGCTTCACAAAATTCTTGAAACTTCTTTAAGGTAAATTCTCTTCCATGATCAGAACGCATAACTTTAATCTCAAAACCGCTCTCCTTTCCTATGGTAGCTTTAAATTTTTTGAATATGCTGAAGACCTCTGATTTTTGCTTCAAGAAATATATCCAAGTTTTTCGAAAAAAGTCATCTATGAAAAGAATGGAATAATTACTCTTATAAAGTGAACTTGGCTTTATCGAACTATAAACATCTGTGTGTATAAGTTCAAGTGGCTTTTGAGCTCTTGAACTTGACTCATTTGGAAAACCTCTTCCAAATCGCTTCCCACGTAGACATGCTTCACATAATTGATCAAAATATTTGATGCAAGGTAGTCCTCTCACCATCTCCTTCTTTGAAAGCAATTCTAGTCCTCCGAAATTGAGATGCCCAAATCGAAGATGTCAGAGCCAAATGATGTCTTTATAACAAGCTTTGAGACAATTGACAGCATCATTTTTAATATTAAGCAAAAACATTCTATTTCTAGACATAGGTACCTTAGCAATCAAACAACCAATATCATCTTTCAAGATAAACATATTATCTTTTAGATAAATATCATATCCTTTTTCCAAGATTGTCTTAAGCTCAAAATGTTACTCTTATATTTGGAAAAAAAAAACATTTGAGATAAATTCATTTTTCCATTTTTCAAACGGATAAGAATGTTACCTTTGCCTTTCACCTCGATCTTTGATTAATCTCTGAAAGATACATTACCACCAACTAATTCATCAAGCTCTACGAACATGTTTCTTTTTCCACACATATGATTGCTTACACCAGTGTCCAGATACTAGATTGTATCTTCACCTCTTTCATTATCTTTTTATGCTAGCAGTAGGGTGTCATCTTCTTCTTTTCTTTCTTCCATATAGTTTGTTCTTTCATATACTTTATTTTTGGGTGATCTACATGTTGAGATTTTCGGACCGCAAAAATCGCTTTTTCGCTTTGTGGAAACCCCGAATCTCCCATGGCACCGGATCCGTGCGAAGTTTATAAAACAAAATTTCATGTACGAGTTTACTAAAGCCTTGATCTACATTAGGAGAAGGAATTTACCCTCGATGCGATGCCCTTCGCAATCCCGCTTGTCCAACGGTTCACCGGATCTCGAGATCGTCAAGCGTACAATCCTCTAGAAGTATCCACACGAACAAACTAGGTGGAGAAGACCAAACAAAGGTGTGCTAGCACCTTATGTGGTTCTGCCAAGGAGGAGGAGAGGAAGAGGAGAATGAGAGCAAGGAAGAAGATGGAATGAATTGTCTTGAATGAAAATCAATTTTTCATCCACACCATAAGTGGTCGGCCACAATTGTAACCCCCATTCCATTTAATGTGGCCATTAAAGAGGAGATTTGTAACCTCCATGAGGTGGCACACACATGTGCTAAATATGATGATGTGTAACACCATTATTGGTCACTTAATGTCAACTCACAAATGAGGTGGCAAATAGTCAAGTCAAACTTGACTCTTCCTCTTCCTCTCAAGTCAAGTCAAACTTGACATTATAACTCCCATGGTTGATCAAATCCAACCATTTGATTCAAGCCAATTTAATATAATGAATCTAATTCATTTAATTAAATTGATTCAATGAGTCATAATCTAAATTAGACTCATTGAACACATGAATCAAATTTAGTCCAACTCAATTAGTTCAATTAGGATTACTCGTAATCCAATTTGATTCATCACATGAATCTAATCCTCTTGGTTCATCATATGAACCTAATCTCCATCTAATTGTCCTTTGTGTGTGACCCTATAGGTTCTTGTAACGTTGGCAATGCTTCTAAACCCATTTAGAAGCATAAGTAATGAGCGGTATCTAACAACACATCATTACTACCCAAGTTACAAGAATGTTGAGATCCAACATCACCTTGTGACTACTAATTGTGACTCCTCACAATATATGACATTGTCCTTCTATCCTAGACATCTAGATTGATCAATGTGAGGTATAGACCGTGTCATCCTCTAATCAATCTAAATCTTGAATCCCAAGTAGACTCACTCAATCAAATGAGCTTAATATCTCATATTGACTCATTTGGGCATGACCATGCACTTAGTTGTCTCACTCTATCAAGAATATCAATGTCACTCCCGTCATATAGGAGGGATAGATCCCATCTACATCACTCACATCCCTCTGCATAATTTGTTACATACCTAGTAATCCCCTTTATAGTCCACCTAGTTACGGGTGACGTTTGACGAAACCAAAGTACATAACTCCTTATGTAGGGAACCATGGTGACTTCAGGTCCAAGGACTAGTAGTTATACTAATAGCCACATGAGAAAGTATATGACACTCATATAATGATCCATGATACTTTCTCATTGCGGGTCATTCAGTATACATTCTCCAATGCATACCCATGTGTCAACTTGATATCTCCATATCTATGACTTGTGAGATCAAGTCATCGAGTTGACCTACATGCTAGTCTCGTCGTATTAACATTGTCCCTGAATGTTAATACTCGACTAGGAATGATTAAGAGTAGTGTTCCCTATATCATCTCACTATCGGTTCAACTAACCGATTGATATAGGTAAGAACCCTCTACTCAAGGACGCTATTATACTTAGTTATTTGGCACCAATACAAGTAAGTATAATAACCAAAACAAATGCCTTTATTAATATACAAGAATATGATACAACGAGTCCATACAACAATCATCAAATGATTGGCTCTAGGGCTCTAACTAACACTACATTCTTTAGCATAATGTTCAAATTTATCATAATTGTAGCACTTAACTTGAGATTTATCATACCTCAAATTTGTGTACCCTCTTTCTGTCCTCTTATTGAATGTTCTCCTCTTTCATTGTTGTTGTTGGAAACCCATCCCTACTCATTAGCATGGCCTCATCCATATCCATAACCTCTTCCATGTTGGCTTCTATTGTTACTGAAGCTTTCATCTTTCTTTATCGGTTGAAAAGTCATCTTTAGGAGTTGTTGAGTAATTTCTTCATTCATCTTATTCTTTTCTTCATGGGCTTGTAATGAACCCAGGAGTTGCTCTATCGTCATGACTTATAGATCCTTGGTCTCTTCGATGATGGTTGTAATGCTATCAAATTTTGAATCGACTGATCAAAGAATTTTCTAAATGATAGTTACTTCTTCTAGCTTCTCACTATTTCTCTTTAGTTGATTAGAAATGGTAGAGACTCTAGAAAAATAATCAGATACCAACTCACCTTCTTTCATACGAAGATCATCAAATTGACTTCTTAATGTCTAAAGTCGTACCTTTTTTACCTTTTCTTCTCCTTGATATGAGACTTGGAGCTTTTCCTAGGCTTGCATGGCTGAAGTAGCACTAAAGATTTTCTCAAAACCATCCTCATCTAAAGATTGCTAAATGAGGAAGAGAGCTTTCTTGTCTTTATTTCTTAAATCTCTCAGATTGTCTTTTTTAGTAGGAGATAGCGTCAAGTCATCATGCGGCTCAATGTAACCTTTTTCTATAACCTCCCAAACATCATGAGCTCTAAGAAGCGCCTTCATTTTGATGCTCCAATTATCATAATTACTCATCTTGAGGAATAGAACTTGGAAGGAAGTCATATCTCCATTAACCTATCTCTGATACTACTTTATTAGAAAAAAGAATTATGGGAGAAAAATTCACTCCATGTGGAAGAGGAGGAGAATCTCTACATGGAAAATGAGAATAAAAAATAACAACTAAACTTACATCATTCATTAGAAAAGGTATATATTTATAGGTTCATTGGATAAGCACTAATCTCAGATACATTGAATCAAGATTTTTTTTCTTTATTTTATCTCCATGAAACTCTTATTCTTATAATGATTGACACCTCATCCATTCTATCTCTATTCATGATCTTTTATCTTTATCCACTGTCACCTCATTTATTATATCTATATCCACTAACTCTATATTAATTTATTTTTTTTTATCTAAAATCAAATTTAATTTCAATACGAGGCTCTAGATCTGCCAAATGCATCATTAGATGCTACTCGCCCTTGATCAATCCACCCATGTCATGCTCCGATTGTGACTCCACTCCCTAAAAAATCACATTCACCAATGTTGGAAAGCAGTGCCTGTAGGACCGTTGGGCCGGCTAGAAGGGGGGGGGGGGTTAGATAACCTGCAAACACAAAAACAAAACCAACCCTTCTCGAACTCTTAAACTAACACTTATAAAATAAAGTAAGCAGAAAGTAAATCATAAAAATGAGGCACACGATATTTATTTGGTTACAACCGGGGAGGTTGTTAATCCAAGACAAATGTAGTACTAAATACTTCTTCAGGTGGAGAAACCTCGTACAACAATGAAGCGTAGAAACAGAAGCTTAATTCTAAACTAAAGCACATAAGTATTGGAATTACAATTCGTGAGTTTGTTGAAAAGCTTCTGGACCAAGGCTGTATTTATAGCCTTGGTCGAGGCGCCCCGAATGGGTTCCGGGCGCCCTGGGGGGATAAAACTTTATCCCCAACGTTCAAATCGAGTTTTGACTCGATCTTGTCAACATTCAAGTCCGGGAGCCCCGGAGCCAGAAGTCAACTTCGGTTGACTTTTTTCGTCCGGGTCCTCTACCCCGGTTTGGGTCGCCTCGGTCCGGGTCTTTTACTCCGGATCCGCTCGCTTGGGTGATCTCCGCCATCCGAAAAAGGGCTCACCCGAACCCAAGTTCCGGTCTTCTAGAGCAGGCTTCCGCTCCGGCTTCTCGTCCATCGGAATCGCCGCATGATTCCTTCTCGTCCGCCAGTGTACTCATCCGCAGTCTTCGTCCCTCGGTCGCACCGAGCCCGTCGGCTCTCTCCCATGCCGAACTTCTCGCTAGCTGCATCTCTTGTTCCCAGAGCAATCTTCCGCTCCGGCTTCTCGTCCGTCAGAACCAGCGCACGCTTCCTTCTCGTCTGCCGGGGTACTCTTCCGCGGCACCTCGTCTCTTGGACGCACTAAGCCCATTGGCTCTCTCCCCGTACCGTCCTTCTCACTAGTCGCATCTTCCGCTCAACTACCTGTGCTCCTATGTTCCTGCACACTTAGACACAAGGTTAAAAACACACAGGACCTAACTTAACTTCTTGATCACACCAAAACGACCTTGGGGTTCCAACAGTACTGAGCTGGTTAATGTAGCAACAACTACAATGCTGTTAGCTGCACGCCTTCGCTCACTCCGCTCCTCACTTCATCAACGACATCGAGGTGATCTTCATCACTTCGTGCCTGATGCACTCCTCCCTTGGACTGTCAACGTGCTAAAGCCGATGGCTATTCATGTAGATGTAAATGCATGAAATACAGGTCAAATTATCGTATATGTGTAAACACTTATGGTGTTCAACGACAGCAAATCTTGTCCCTCATGCTTGTCGTTTGAAGAGCTATTATGAAATATTGAACCACCCTTTTTTTCTTTAACAAATCAAATCCCTCTAAGATCTTGGAAGTTCTTCTCTTTGAGAGACTCAACGTCTCTAATCCTTGTCATTTCAGCGCACGAGTGGGCAACAAAAAAGAGAAATCAACTCCTCCTTTATTTGGATGAACCCTTTAAGTAAAAGGGAGAGTAGTGGGGGTTTGGAACTACACTGTAATTGCAATGATTGGTAACAAAAAGTAGAATCCGTCACCCCAACAGTCCCATATGGTCGGTCTTACGACCATCTATGAGAAAATAAATCGAGAAGCTATAGTTGGCTAGTTTGGAGGAGGGATTTTTTTTCCTCAAATTTTCCAAGATTCAAACCCTATCTACACTGTAATTGTAACTGTTGCACCTCGACTATCCACATCTTCCACTCATTCAAGTCAAGATACAAAGATCATATAAGGATCTAATCATACAGACCATATGAGAACATTCAATTCATACTTAAGGAAAAATAATTCATGTGACAGCAAGCATACTGAGCGATTAATACTAAGAAAATTTATACACTTTACATGACCACTCTTTAAAATAAATTTGAGACATCAACATCTTGTATTTACCCCAGATTAAATCATTTACATTAATATAAATATCTCTCATAATGATTATTATGTCGAGAGCATGGTCAATATATTCAACAATAACAATAATAACCAAGTCTTATCCCACTAGGTGGGTTCGGCTGTATGAATTCATTTATGTCATTGAGTTCTATCTCCTACTATATAATCATCTATATTTAAATAAATTTTATCTTTTTTTATTATTGCTAACCAAATCTGTTTGGGTCTTTCTCTTCCTCGTTTGATATGCATGTTTATCATAGTTTCATAACACCTACTATATCATCATATTGGTCGTCTAAGTAGGTGTCTATACCATCTTAAACGTGTCTCTTGGAGTTTTTTCTAAATAAATGTAACTCTGACTTTCTCTCTAATGCTCTTATTTCTTATTTTGTCTATCCTCGTATGTCCACACATTCACCTTAATATCCTCATCTTTGCAACTCTCATCTTTTGCTCATGTGCTTGAGTCATAGCCTAACATTCAACTCCATATAACATAGCAGGTCTAACTGCGGTTTTATAGAACTTACATTTAAGTTTAAGAGGTACTTTATGGTCACATAAAACACTCACCGCTCCCTTCCATTTCAGCCGTCATGCTTGTATTCACATCCCTCTCAATCCCTCCATTATTTTGTAAAAATGATCCTAAATATTTAAATCTCTCGGTTCTAGCCAACTCGTCCTCTCCTATCTTAATAATTGTCTCATTACTTCTATTATTACTAAACTTAAATTCTATATATTCTTTCTTTAATCTACTAAGCATAAAACCTTTCCCTTCTAGTATTTCCCGCCAAGATTCTAGTTTAGCATTTACTAATTCACGTGTTTCTATTGGTGTAGTTTACACTAACAGTCTAACTCAAGTTTTGATGAATGACAAATATATAATTGTGATCTAACCACTTTACCAAGTGTGCAGATAGGTCGATGGGGGCAACCAGATATCTGATAAGAAGTCCAGATAGGTCGATGAGCTGACCAGATATCTTACAGGAAGTCCAGATAGGTCGACGAGTCGATCAGATATTTGGCGAGAAGTCCAGATAAGTCGACGGGCTGATCGGATATCTGGTAGGAAGTCCAGATAGGTCGATGGGCTAACCGAATATCTGAAAAACTGGTAAGTAAAGATAAGTCACTGGAGGAGAGTGAATAGGTGAGGGCGCGTCCTGGTTGAGGGGACAGTAGGCATTGATGTGCGTAAATATTATGATCGTTTATGCATGTTTTAACATACATTCACATGCTTTATACGTATAATTTCCTTGCATGATCACCTCTTTTATCATGTATTCATCATATATACTCTTTTGTTTGGATATCTGCTCTTTGTTTGGTTTTGTGTTGACAAGGACAACTTTTGGAGCGAAAACGATGATTGTCGACGCACCGGAACAAAGTAGAGAGCACGACCGTGCAACCTTGCACGATCGTGTGGCCAATCCAGTGAGGGATCTGAGCACAACCGTGCAACCCTGTATGACCGTGCCTCACAGCCAGCAACCAAGCAAGGAACGACCGTGCAACCCTGCACGGCCGTGTCCCAAGAGCCAAGCCCGGAGTTCACACGGTCGTGCCAATTGGAACGGTCGTGCAGCGCAGCCAGAGACAAAGAATGGCACGGTCATGCCATCCTTGCACGGCCGTGCCGCCGCAGCCGCGCCCTAGCCTATAAAAGGGTTTTAACCCTTTTCCTCGAGGGGGGAGAGCCGGGGAAGCGAGCCGTCAACAGGAGAATCACTCTGGTGTCATTCCACGCCATCCAGGACATCGGTCCAGCGATCTTTCATCACCTCATCAACTCCATAAGCAAAGGATTGGATACGAAGATCACTCATCGTCGTTGGATAAGCATACTTCTTCTTTCTCCCTTCGTGTTTGAGAATTGTATGTTTAAATACATCATGTCTTCGGGTTTTTCTTCGGTGTCTATGAAGTAGAGTCCTTGTCCTAGGATGAGGGAGTAATTATGGATTGGTTTTGATGTAAGACTCGTATTATCCTTATATTCATTGGATGATTTTGCTTGCTTTATTTCGACTACTTGATCTCTATGTCGTGTTGATTGATTGTGTAGAAATTGTTAACCTCGTAGAGGGAATACCTTAGATTATACACCCGAGGGGCCCTAGTGACAGGGGTAACCCGTTAACAAACATCTAGGGGTACTTCCTTGAAAGGAGAGGCGACTCCTCCACAAGGAAGTAAGAGACCAAACTAAGCTTCTTAATTCTATCCTTGATAACATCAATTAGAGTTGCGTCCTTGTGATCTACCGAGGCGCCCTAGTGACAGGGGTTAACTGTAACAAGATTTCATAGGGATCGTCTTTGTTTGGTGCTTAAGGATAGTTGCTTTAGCTTCCGGTAAATGTATGCTGATGGACAATGGGTATAGGATAGTATGTGATACATCAATATCACCACAATGAAACCGAACTCCTAGAACTCTTCATAAACCAGGTTGATTACTTCTCATTGCTAGTTCTCGTTTCCGCCTTCCAATCTCTTTTCTTAGATTACTCACAACCATCGATAGTGTAGCTAATCCTAAGTGTGCCATCACTAGTGCTTATAACCAGTCCTTGTGGGATCGATAATCTTTATTATTGACGACGAATCCGTACACTTGTGGAATTGTAACAAGTTTTTGGTGTCGTTGTCGGGGACTGCGTCTATAACATTAGTGATAGTCATACTCAATTAGACTAGACTTTGCTTTCTTTTTCTTTATCTTTCCTTTTTCTAACATTCTGCATTTTATTCCATCTATTATTTTTGCATGTAAAAAGCTAACCTTGCAGGAGATTCAATTACCCTACATGTCTGTCTATTTCACGCTCCCGGTTTGTTCGGATAGGACATGATGTTAAAATCATTAAAGGATTATGGAGCACCGAAGTCTGCTAAAGTATTAGGGCTCATTGTGTTTTCAGAAATCCCAGTGAAGAATTTTATGCTCAGACCATCATTCATCTCTAAAGTGTAGGAAAATCAGTTTGGGGGATTAGATTCAGAGAATCCTTACTTGTATCTCCTAGATTCCCACAGCTATTGCAACACATTGAGAGTTGAGGGGGTTCCGGCTGATTCAATACAACTTATAGCTTTTCCATTCAGTCTCAGAAGTAATGCAAAGGTTTGGTTCAACACTCTGCAGCCGAGAAGCATCAGGACGTGGGATGAATTAGAGAGAAAATTCCTAAACAGATACTTTCCTCCAAGAAGAACTGCTCAGTTGAGGGATCAGATTCTGCACTTCAAGCAATGTGATGAAGAAGCATTGCATCAAGCTTGGGATAGGTACCTGTCAATTCTATATCAGTGCCCACATCACGGTATTGAGAGTTGGTTGGTTCTTCACATATTTTACATTGGACTCTCATTCTAGAACAAGAGCCTTTTGGACACATCAGCTGGGGGGGGGGGGCACTCATGAAAAAAAGTTTGGATGAAGCACAAGAAATAATCCATATGGTGGTGTCAAATCTCAGCGAGTGGTCAAGACAAGACGTGCTAAACTTATCTCTACACCCGATCAAAGCAGAAGAGGATATGGGAGTGTTGATGAATGAAAATAAATTAAGACACGTAGGGAACAAGGTTCAGGTAGAATTAGAGGAATCCATCAGTGTGCGGTCCAAGGATGTACAAAAAATATTTCTTTGGTGTGGAGAGATCTTATTAAAATCGCCTGGAGGTTTGATATCTACCTCAACATCATGTATGGAGGAGGACTTGGATGATAACGATGATATTGAGGGAATGTCTCAAGAAATTGAGGGAGCGCCAGAAGAAGTCATGGTAAACGAAGAAATACGGTTATTAGAACAGGAACCAGCCTTGCCTGAGATTATACCACCTCAAGTGGAGTTAAAGCCTCTGCCGACTAACCTTAAATATGCATTCCTTGGTCCAGATTCCACCTTCCCAGTAATAATTAATGTCAATTTGATGGAGATGGAGACACAGAAATTGATTCAAGAGCTGAGAACGCACAGAAATGCAATCGGATATACCATTGATGACATTAAAGGGATCAACCCTTTGATCTGCATGCACAGAATTTTGCTCGAAGAAGGATATAAAAATTCAAGTAAGTATCAAAGAAGGTTAAATCCAAATTTGAAAGAGGTGGTGAAGAAATAAGTATCGAAACTTCTTGATGCTGGGATTATTTATCCTATATCGGATAGTGAATGGGTGAGTCCAGTCCATATGATCCCCAAGAGGGGGGAATGACTGTGGTTAGAAATGAAAATAATGAATTGATTCCAACAAGGATAGTTACAGGATAGCGGATGTGTATTGATTACAGGAAGCTAAACAAGGAGACTAGGAAAGATCATTTTCCCTTACCATTCATTGATGAGATGTTAGAAAGATTGGCAAAGCATTCCTATTTTTGTTATCTGGATGGATATTCTGGTTTCTTTCAAATTCCAATACATCCCCTATATCAAGAAAAGACCACCTTCATGTGCCCTTTTGGTACTTATGCTTATCGACGAATGTCGTTTGGACTCTACAACGCACCAGCTATATTTCAACGATGTATGATGGCAATATTCTCATATTTCACAAAAAAGATTATGGAGGTATTCATGGGTGATCTCTCAATTTATGGGAATGACTTCGATTGTTGTCTTTTGAACCTTTCTAAAGTTCTTCAGAGATGTGAAGATGTGAACTTAGTTCTGAACTGGGAGAAATGTCACTTCATGGTCCAAGAGGGAATTGTTTTAGGACATAAGATTTCAGAACGAGGAATTGAGATAGATAAAGTCAAAATAGAGATAATTAAGAAACTACCTCCACCTCTTAACGTAAAAGGGGTTAGGAGCTTTTTAGGGCATGTTGGATTTTATAGGCATTTCATCAAGGATTTCTCAAAAATTTTCAAGCCACTAACTAACCTGTTGATTAAAGATGCTGAATTCTGTTTCGATGATGACTGCAATGAGGCGTTTAAGAAAATCAAAAGTGCTCTCATCTCAGCTCCCGTAATTCAAGTTCCAGATTGGGAACTCCCATTTGAAATCATGTGTGACACTGGTGATTTTGCAGTAGGTGCAGTTTTAGGACAAAGAAAGGACAAAGTACTGCACACAATCCACTATGTGAGCAAGACATTGAATGCAGCCCAAATGAATTATTCTACCACTGAATAGGAATTGTTGGCTATAGTGTTTGCAATCGACAAGTTCAGGTCCTATCTAGTGGGCTCAAAAGTGATAGTATATTCTGATCATGCTGCCATAAGATATCTTCTTAATAAGAAAGATGTCAAACCTCATTTGATCAGGTGGATCTTGCTTCTTCAGGAATTTAATTTGGAAATTAGAGACAAAAAAGGGGTTGAAAATGTTGTGGCAGATCATCTATCCCGAGTATGGCCAAATGAGCAAAAAGACGTGGATTTTGATCCGCCCATAAATGATGTTTTCCCTGATGAGCATTTGTTGGCAGTAAATTTTGAGAGAGTTCCTTGGTATGCGGATTTTGTTAATTACCTTGCAAGTGGAGTACTTCCTCCAAAATTCACCTGGCAGCAGAAGAAAAAGTTTTTCTCAGACGTTAAACACTACATATGGGATGAACCACTACTTTTTAGGAAATGCGGAGATACAATCTAATGAAGGTGTGTGCCAGAAGATGTAATCAAGGAT
Source organism: Zingiber officinale (assembly GCF_018446385.1). Lineage (NCBI taxonomy): Eukaryota > Viridiplantae > Streptophyta > Magnoliopsida > Zingiberales > Zingiberaceae > Zingiber > Zingiber officinale. Next base: position 36,873,140 of record NC_056005.1, on the reverse strand, counting down.
ATTTTATTTCACTATCACTCATCATCTTATAGTGGACATTTGGGCGTGTCAAAAATAGTTGCAAAAATTTTACAAGCAGGATTTTTTTGGCCAAGTCTATTTAAAGACACGAAGAATTTTGTGCAATCCTGCGACCAATATCAGAAGACCGAGAACATTACTAGAAGAAATGAGATGCCACTGAATTGCATCCTCGAAGTAGAACTGCTCGATGTTTGGGGAGTAGATTTTATGGGACCCTTTCTTTTATCATGTGGAAACAATTATATCTTGGTGGCAGTGGACTATGTGTTGAAATGGGTAGAAGCCATAGCTTCTCCTACCAGTGACGCCAAAAAAGTAATTAAACTGTTTAAAAAGGTTATTTTTCCACGATTCGGTGTGCCTAGGGCAGTTATTAGCGACGGGGGTTCGCACTTCATTGAAAGATAATTTGAAATTTTGCTAAAGAAATACGGAGTTAGCCACAAAGTAGCAACACCCTACCATCCCCAGACCAATGGACAAGTGGAGATTTCCAACCGGGAGATCAAAGCAATATTAGAAAAGACAGTGTCCAATTCCCACAAAGACTGGTCATTGAAATTGGATGATGCTTTACAGGCATACCGTACTGCTTTCAAGACTCCAATTGGTATGACCCCATTTCGACTTATATATGGAAAGTCGTGTCATCTTCTAGTAGAATTAGAACACAAGACTTACTGGGCGAAGCAGCTTAACATGAACCTGAAGTTAGTAGGAGACAGAAGGAAACTCCAATTAAATGAGCTTGATGAGTTGAGGATGGATGCCTACGAACATACCAAATCCTACAAAGAGATAACAAAGAGATGGCATGATCAACATATCATGCTGAGAGAATTCAAGGAAGGGGACTGAGTACTGCTGTTTAATTCAAGATTGAAACTTTTTCCTGGAAAGTTAAAATTGAGATGGACTGAACCATTCCAAGTCAAGAAGGTTTACCCATTTGGAGCTGTTAACATTTGGAGCAAGGAGCATGGAGAATTTAAAGTAAACGGGTAGCGTTTAAAAAAATACCTTCATGATGTGCTGGTAGAGGAAGATATGTTGATATACTTCTCAGATCCACGCCCCCCTAAATGAGTTAAAATGGGATCGAGCTAAAGACCTAAAATAAGTGCTTTTTGGGAGGCAACCCAAGGGTTTTCTTTCATTTTAGCTAATCGTTCCTTTTGTCATTTTATTTCTCTAGTAAGTTTAAGTTGAATACTTTTATTATTTCTGGGTTTTCATTTTCAGGATGTGCAGAGCCTCCATGAGCTGGCCATGAGCGTTTCATGGGCGTAGAGGCGTCAAAAGAACTGAAATGGCGAAAGGCAAGTCACCATGCGCTTAAAGGAGTAGGCCGTGTGACCACATACAATCGTGTGAAGCCGACAGAGAGACAAAGGCCACTGGCCATGCAACCTTGCACGATCGTGTGGCCAGTGCAAAAAGGAGAAAGGCACGGGTCGTGCCAATTGGCACGGCCGTGCAAGGCTACCGGTGAAAAAAAGACACAGGTCGTGCCAATCAGCACGACCATGCGATCAAGGCAGAAAGGAAGAAGGAGCTGGCCGTGTCAATCAGCACGACCGTGTAACTTCAGTCGAGTGGAGACAAGAGGGGGCCGTGCCAATTGGCACGACCATGCAGAATCAACATGAAGCGGTCGTGCAACCCTACATGACCCGACCCAAACCCCTCCTTTATTAGGGCACGGGCGTGCGGAGGCTTGCATGCCCGTGCCGCCACCTTCACCCTCTCCCCCCATACCTCCTTTCTCTCCTCTCTTCCTCCAACTTCCTAAGGTGTTACCACTCCTTCCCCACATTCATCTCATTCCAATCGATCATCCGTGATATCGAACTTCGTCAAAAGGAACTCTCATCAAGGAAAGGAAAAGAAGTGTTGGTCATCTCAAACGAGGAGAATGCACACTTCAAAGGTATATTTAACAACTTTGGTATTACTTTCTCTAATGATGATCAATTGCATCGTTATCATTCTTTATCTAAACGCCCCATTTTAAGCACTAGATTTATGGACCGAGAAATCTTAGAAGTATTGGGGTTTGGAAATGATATTGATTGGTTGCTTGATAGAATAGGTTGGTCTAGCATAATGGCTCTAAGGTACCCAACTTATCCTCGTATTGTCTTGAAAATTTTAAGCACCATTTCTGTTGATAATGTTCAAGGAGGAGGGAAACTAAAATTTCATTTATTTAATGATGATTATGAATGGAGTCTTGAGGATTTTAATATATGCTATGATTTGCCTAGGGATGGAGCTTACATAATCCTGCCTGCTTTTGAAAAATCAAATTTATGGGAGAAAATTAGTGGGGAGTCTGACTTTAATCCACACGTTTCTAATGGTAGTAGTATCATTAACCCAATCTTTTGATATGCCCATACGATGATGAGAAACACGATATTTGGAAGGGGTGGTAAGGACGGAATTGTAAGACTTTCAGACTTGTATTGTTTATGGGGAATGGTAGAAAATGTCCTATTAATTCAGGATATTTCTTTTTAAAGCACTTGGTAAATTTAGGGAAAATTTCCTCCCCTACCCCCATTGTTTTAGGTGGATTGCTTACTCATATTGCAGTGGTATTAGGCTATGACCTGAGTGGTATTGAAATGATTGAAGATGTTTCTCGAATAGATTTAAATTTTTGTTTAACCACTCGTTTGATTCGTCAAGAGGAATTTGGGCATAGTCTTGTGATTAAGGATAGTTTTCTCCTTAGATTGCCCAACCTGGCTTTGACTATGATCCATGTTAAGGAGAATTGGCGTTTGACTTTAGCAAAGCAACAGATTAGGCCACCTCCAACCTCCCTTCCTAGAAATATGCCTTCGGATAGTCGAGATGTTTTGCGATTTGATTTTTAAGAGTTTAACCCTATTATTGACTCTCTTCATCATGATCTAGAACAAAATGATGGATTGCTTACTAGGAATTTTTGTATGGAGGACGAGCATTTAAGCAACTACAAGACTATTTTAAGAGTGAGAGAGAGTTATGCACACGAATGCTTGAATTTATGGAGGCTCATAGAAAGAGAATAGTTTGGAATGAAGATTTTAGGTGGTATATGAGGAACTTTTAGAGCAATATCGATGAGTTGTTTGCATATCATAAAAGGGTAAGGGATCTGAGATGGGTGGTTAAGACTTATCCTGAGCTTCCAGATCTCCCCGACCTTCGGCCTCATCGACCATTTTGATTTCATCGGGACGATGAAAAGTCTAAGTCTGGGGGTGTTGTGTCTGTCTGCATAACCTGAGTTGAGTCGAGTTTTCTTTTCTTTTTGCATTTTATTTTGTTTTGCATATTTTATTAGTCTATTTTGTTTATTCACATTTTACTAGTTTCATATTTTTATTTACATCTCATTTGCATTTTGCTTTGTTTATTCGTATTTTATGAGATTCATATTTCTAGTTTTGAGGCATATTTGAGAACATCAAACCTTTTACTTTTTCTGCTACTTGCCCGATAGCAAAATGACTAGCATTTTCTTAGTTTATGTGGTGTCAAGATAGTGTTAGTGTGTTTGGTGTATCTCCTTTCTCTATCTCTAGTAGCACGAAATAAGCTAAGTATTGTACAGAGTTGGGTATAAGTTTTGGCCTAACCTTAAGGATCTTATTCACACTACACTTAGGTACTTAATTTTGAATAGTAGAAATACTTTTGGAATAGTTATGATTTATCCAAATTGTTTAGTACTTTTGTTCCCATGGTGATTTCTTATTTACATTTTGGTTACTGGATGACCTCGGATCATGGAAGCTCATTTGGAAAAATCTAAATCCCAACATATGCATTCCGCATGTGTGATTAGTGCTACACTATAGCACCAAAAAAAATAAAACAAATGAATAAGGGATAAAAAAATAGTTATCGTGAGTGGAAACTAACAATTCGCCCCTTTGAGACCGAGTTAGGTTACTGGGGAAATGAATGTTATGTTTCTCTTGATTTTGAGAAGTATCCTTTGAGACCTTGTGTAATTTAAGAAAAATGAACCAAGTGTGTGGCAGGTAAGTGTCTATCACTAGGAACATTAGGAACTCAATTGTATGATGACTTAACTAGGACAAAGAATTGAAACTTGAAGAGTTTAAGCTACTTATTACACCGAGCACAAAAAACTTATGCTTAGGCCATACTTAGGTAACTCCAAAATCATGCTTATCAATGAAACTAGCCGATAGAGTAAGGCAAATGCACTAGGGATTATGAAACACTGCCAGGTGCTCATGAACATAGTTTGTAGTATTTTACTTGAGGACAAGCAAAGGTTCAAGTCTGGGGTGTGATGTGCATAAATATTATGATCGTTTATGCATGTTTTAATGCACATTCACTTGCTTTATACGTATAATTTACTTGCATGATCATCTCTTTTATCATGTATTCATCATATATACTCTTTTGTTCGGATATCTACTCTTTGTTTGGTTTTGTGTTGACAGGGACAACTTTTGGAGCGAAAACGATGATTGTCGACGCACCGGAACAAAGCAGAGAGCACGGTCGTGCAACCTTAGCTTGCACGACCGTGTGGCCAATCCAGTGAGGGATCTGAGCACAGTCATACAACCCTGCACGGCCGTGCCTCACAGCCAGCAACCAAGCAAGGAACGACCGTGCAACCTTGCACGGCCGTGTCCCAGGAGCCGAGCCTGGAGTTCACACTGCCATGCCAATTGGCACGGTCGTGCAGCGTAGCCAGAGACAAAGAATGGCATGACCGTGCCATCCTTGCACGACCGTGCTGCCGCAGCCGCGCCCTAGCCTATAAAAGGGTTTTAACCCTTTTCCTAGAGGAGAGCCAGGGAAGTAAGCCGTCAACAGGAGAATCACTCTGGTGCCGTTCTACACCATCCAGGACATCGGTCCAGCGATCTTTCATCACCTCATCAACTCCAGAAGCAAAGAATTGGATCCGAAGATCACTCATCGTTGTTAGATAAGCATACTTCTTCTTTCTCCCTTCGTGTTTGAGAATTGTATGTTTAAATACATCATGTCTTCGGGTTTTTCTCCGGCGTCTATGGAGTAGAGTCTTTATTCTAGGATGAGAGAGTAATTATGGATTGGTTTAGATATAAGACTCGTATTATGCTTATATTCATTGGATGATTTCGCTTGCTTTGTTTCGACTACTCGATCTCTATGTCGTGTTGATTGATTGTGTAGAAATTGTCAACCTCGTAAAGGGAATACCTTAGATTGTACACCCGAGGGGCCCTAGTGATAGGGGAAATCCATTTACGGACATCTAGGGTACTTCCTTGAAATGAGACGCGACTCCTCCACAAGGAAGTAAGAGGCCAAACTAAATAATATTTTTTTAATATAATATTTAATTTTGCTGGTTATATAATTTGTAGCAAACTTGCCAATTTGGGGAACTTCAATTTCCCACATTTCATTTGATGGTAAGTCGTTGCAATTTTAGTATTTATGCTAAAAGGTGCAGCAGCTACTTCGACAGCTAGCTGCTACACGTTGTAGCAGCTACTTTAACAGTTAACTCTTACACATTGTAGTGGCTAGTTGCAGACTTTAATCAACCTTTTATTACTATTTTTTTGCTTTAAAATTTGCAGGAAACTTGCCAAACATCATTTTCGACAAACCATTCGATGGTAAGTCATTTCAAAATTTGTTGTAATTCCCTCTAATCCTATTATATATTAATATGATTTATAATACAATGTACAAGCCCTAGCTGCCACGACATGTAGCAACTACTTCGACATTTATCTGATACTTATTGCCACATATTTGACAGTTAGCTACTTAGTTGCTACAAAATAGGTAATAAACATTTATATTTGTCATGTTGTCAAAATTGGATTATCCAGTATTATAGTTTGCATGTGTGATACAATTTAATGTTTTATGATTTAATTTGTAACTGTTACAATTTGTATTAGCTATCAATCGGGTAGGTACAACAACTTGTAGTAGCTACCCGACAGTAGTTGTTACACAATGTAGCTACTACACTACAATAGCCACTACATGTTATAGCAGCTATCTTACATTAGCTGCTACATGTTGTAATAGCTAGCTGATAACAATTCATATATGAGCACTCATGAATTCAAAATAATTTAGACTTACCTACTCCTGTTCATTGATTATTTGATTCGTCACTTCCATAGAATGACCACTCATACATGTTATAAACCATGGCCTTATTGGTTGCTACTCGGATACCGTACTAGTTCCCCTATACAAAAATTTGTACAAGCATAAAATCATCCTAGCTACCCATGTGCTCTACTGAAGTTAAATTTGGATTGCAAACGATGCTTAACATTATTAATCCAAATTGTCCTTCAGAAGTTAAACTTCGATTGGAAACGATACTTAACATTTTTACTCCAAGTTTAATCGATGTGATCTTTCTAAGTTAAACCATATTACAGAAGTTAATCAAATATCTATTTCAAAGATCGGCTTCCAGGTTAAACATGGCGAGGCACTAGGCCTTCTTGGGTATGGGATCATCCACCACTTCTTAGACAAAACCTTTCAAAGAAATCAGATATTTAACTTCATACAGTAAACTAAGTTTAACTATAGACACCTCAATAGAAGCACAATATAGGAACATGAAATCGAACAATAAAATCGATAACAAAAATGATAACCTAAAACCGATAACCTCTTGTGTTTGGTTTTTCAAGATCTATACAAAAGATGAACTAGTTATGATGCGAAAACTAATAACTAGTTATACCTTTTGTAGCTTATAGACCTTTTGATCTTCTGTTGTATTCCTCTCCTTCTCTTGGACGTCGTGTGGGCAACGATCTTCCAAGATGAAATCCACCCAAGCTTCTTCCTTTGCTTCCAAGTTTGGGCCACGAACCAACCTCCAAGGGATGCTAGACAAGAGAGCTTCCTTCTCTTCTTCTTCTCCTTCAAGCAACCGACCACCAAGAGAAGACCAAGTTTGATGCCGCCGGCCTCCAAGAGAGAAAACAAAAGGAGAAGAGAGAAAGAAGAGGGTCGGCCAGCAAGGAAGAGAAGAGAGTTTCGACCACAATAGGCTGGATGCAAGGCTTAGGTTGTTCTCAATGAGGCACCCTCTCCCTCTCTTTTATAATCCTTGATGAATCCAAAAAAGGAAAGTTTTAAAACAAAAAATTAAAACTTCCTTTTATTCCTTTAATGGCCGACCACCTCATGTCAAACAAGGAAAGATTTTAAACAAAAATTAAAATCTCTCTTTTAAAATCACTTTTGTGGATAGCTATAAAAGACATGTTTTATAAAATTAAAATCTTCTCTTTTAAATCCTTTTGTGGATATCTATAAAAGAAAAGTTTTAAAATAAAACTCCTTTTATATCATGGTTGCAAAAAAGGAAAGATTTATCAAAAATTAAAATCTTTCTCTTAAATATTATAGATAACTACAAATAAGGAAAGATTTCAAATCTCACTTTTAATCCTTTGTAGAAAGCTATAAAAGGAAAGATATTAAAATTTAAAACTCTCTTTTAAAACCATGCGGAAAACATCATAAAAGGAAAATTTTTAACAAAATAAAAACTCTCTTTTTCTTATATGGTCGGCCCCTTACTTGGGTACCAAGCAAGGCTTGCCCGGCCCTAGCTTGAGCTGCAAGCTTGACTTGGCTGACCCCTTTCTTGGGCTCCAAGAAAGGATGTGGTCAGCCCCTAAGCTTTGTTAAGAAGCTGGGCTTTGGATAGATATAAGGCTTTATAAATAAGGGCTATAACAGGAACTGAGAGGAGGAATTGGTTTTGGTCTCCCGATGAGCTTGAGCTTCCTGTGTTTTCCCCAAACACCCAACTCAAAGTCATCAATAATACCTCATACCACTAAAGAGTTATTATTGCAATACCGTACCAATCCCATATTACAATATGGGCACCTTCTTATCATGGGTGTGTTAATCTCCCTATGTTTAAGATATCGAATGCCCACTAATTAAATGAGTTACTGACAACTCAATTAATTAATATCTTAGCTCCAAGAGTAGTACCACTCAACCTTATTATCTTGTCGGACTAAGTCCACCTGCAGGGTTTACATGACAATCCTTATGAGCTCCTCAATGGGAGATCATCAACCTAAATTACTAGGACATAGTTTCATTCTATAATCAACAATACACCATATAAATAATATTATTTCCCAACTTATCGAGACTATTGATTTAATGAACTAAATCTCACCCTTTGATAAATTAAAGAAATAAATATTAAGTATACATGCTTGTTATTATATCATGATTAAGAGTACACACTTCCATAATAACAGAGGTTTTGTTCTTTTATGTTGTCAGTATAAAAAGAAACTACCTCAAATGGTCCTGCTCAATATACTCATAGTGTATTAGTGTAATTTTATAGTCAAGATAAACTAATACCAAATTACACTACAACTACTCCAATGGTTTATCCCATTCTATCTTGGTTGTGAGCTACTATTTATAATTTATAATTTATAAAGAACTGATAATATGATCTTCTGTGTAACATCACACACCATGTTATCTTCAATATAAATTAAATGAACAACTACACTTAGCATATAAATGTAGACATTTGACCAATGTGATTCTTATTTCAAAATAAATATTTATACAAAAAGATAGACTTTTAGTATACACTCTAATAATCTCCCACTTATACTAAAAGACTATGCTGCCATAAATGTTGCCATACATCTAATTCCCATCCCCTCAACATGTCGATCAAAAGCTTTCGCCAGAAGGGCCTTAGTGAAAGGATTTGCCAGGTTATCTGCTGATGTAATCTTGGCGACAACAACTTCTCCTCACTTTACGATGTCTCGTATCAAGTGGTACTTACGCTCAATGTGTTTACTTGCCTTATGGGCTCGTGGTTCCTTCGAGTTTGCTACTGCACCACTATTATCACAATAAACTGTAATAATTTTTGGGTAAACCAGGAATCACATCTAAGTCCATCATGAAGTTTCTGAGCCATAAAGCATCTATGGCTGCCTCAAAAGCTGCCATATACTCAGCTTCCATGGTGGAGTCTAAAACGCATTTCTGCTTAACACTTCTCCACTATTATGGCTCCACCTCCTAAAGTAAACACATAACCTATGGTAGACTTACTATTGCCCCTATCTGATTGGAAGTCAGAATCCGTGTAACCCACAGGGAGCAAATTATCTGCTTGGTAAACTAGCATATAATCTCTAGTCCTTCTCAGGTACTTTAATATATGCTTTACGACAGTCCAATGTCCCTGTCCTGGATTACTTTGATATCTTCTAACCATGTCCACGATAAAATAGATATCCGGTCTCGTGCATTACATTGTATACATTAGGCTTCATATAACTGACGCATAAGGAACTGCCTTCATTTCCTCTATCTCTTTTGATGTTTTAGGAGGCATCTCTTTAGATAAAGATGCTCCATACCAAAAATATAGAAATCCTTTCTTGGAGTCTTGCATGTTAAAATGAGCTAGGATAGTATCGATATATGAAGCTTGGGATAAGCACAACATTCTTTTCTTGCGATCCCTTATTACTTTGATCCCGAGAATATGTCCGTATTCTCCCAAGTTCTTCATATCAAATTGCTTGGACAACCATACCCTTACTTCTGACTATACTTTGGCATTATTGCCAACTATCAAAATGTCATCTACGTATAGTACAAGAAATACCACCACGTTTCCGTCGCACTTCTTGTATACGCAAGACTCATCCGGACACTAAATAAATCCATAAGACTGAATTACTTCATTAAACCGGATGTTCCAAGATCTTGAAGCTTGCTTCAATCCATAAATAGACTGATTGAGCTTACATACAAGGTGCTCTTTGCCCTTTGCAATAAACCCCTCTGGTTGCTTCATATGGATGTTTTCTTCAAGACTTCCATTAAGGAAAGCTGTCTTGGCATCCATTTGCCAAACCTCATAATCCATATGAGCAGCAATAGATAAAAGTATCAGGATAGACTTAAGCATAGCTACCGATGAAAAGGTTTCCTCATAATCAATTCCCTCTTTTTGAGTATACCCCTTCGCAACAAGCCTTGCTTTGAAAATTTCCACCTTCCTATCTGCCCCTCTTTTTCTTTTGTAGATCCATTTACATCCAATAGCTTTTACACCATTTGATGTGTAACACCCACAAAATTATAAGATAAGTATATGGGTGTTATATGCTTTAGAGCATAAAAGAAGAAGAATCAAAGAAAAAGAAATAAGAGAAATAAAAAAAAAGAAGAGGTGAAGGTTTGAACCTTGAACCTCCCACCAAGGATAGAAATAAAATTATGTATGATAACCACTAGGATAATGAATAATATGTGAAAGGGAAATGATAGATATTGTAGTTAAAAGTAAAGATATAATTAAGTGAGGGAACAAGAGAAAAACCAAGTAGCTTTCTTCCTCTTGTTTGCCTCTTGGTTAAGAAAAGGAGAAGCAAAAGACAAGTTGTCTTTCTTCCTTTTTCTTCTCTATTTTCGTGGAGTTTAAGAGGATAATGAAGAGAAGAGTTAAGGGGAAGGAATGAGGACATCTTCTCATTAGAAAAAAATACATGTATGCATTAAGGAGGAAGGGAAGCAAAGTTCATCTTTGTAACTTCCACTCACTTAGCATAAAAAGGAAAGGAACTAAAGGATTTCATTTTTTTCCCTTCTCCCTCACTCTTGCCGAGACTAGAATCCTCCTCCCTCATCTCCACAAGCCAAGTTTAGGTTTCTCCCTAAGAGAAAACTAAACTACAAGAAGGAGCCTTCAAGGTGTATCTTTCCAAGCAAGAGAAATCGAAAGGAGTGCTAGAAGAAGAAGCTCCCTACTTCCTCTTCACCAAGGGTACCATTTCTTTAAGGATTAACAAGTGAACATTAGGTAAGCTTCCCCTCACCTGTGGTACAATAGTTTGTATGGTTTTCCATGGAGATAGATCGCTTAAAAACTTAAGATTTGTTTTAAGAAAAATTCGGCCAAAAAACCAAGAAGAAGGGTCTAAGAAAGTTGTATTTAGATATGCTTACTATTTTTCTTGTGACATGAATTTTATGTAAGGGGTTAATCTAAGTTTTCCATGCTAGAATAATTAATGAAAAATTAGATCCATAAGCCTTAGACTCTCGGCCAAACATGAACAAGAAGACTAGGTAAGTTCAAGACTCAAACTAAGCATGTTCCTTATTCTTTTGTTATGTACCCTATGATAATGAGGTTGTTAACTTTTTCTCTTACTTGTATGTTGTTTGAAACTCCATTTCCATGCTCATGAATATTTGTCCATGTAAGAAGTAAAGGCCTAGGAGAGTTTTAAACCTAAGACTAAGCATGCTAAGATTTTTCCAAGAACAAGATATGAAGCTAAAATGTTATGCCATGATTGTATGTTAATTATGAATCTTATTTCATGCTTATGAGGGTTCAGTAATGATGAGAACTGAAGTCTAGGAAAGTTTAAACCAAGGCTAGGAGGCTCATGACCTTCTTGATAAAATGATATGAAACTAGTTGATGTTTTTTTTTTATGGTTGCTTGTTACATAGAATTTTGAGTACATGTAACTTTCGGCCACATTAAGTTTTAAAACTAGTATGTGTAGATTTTTTTTAACTAAGTTTACTCATGTTGTTCCTTGTTATGATGCCATGAAAAATTGTGTAGGGTTTCCATGCTTTTAGGCCATATAAGAAAAACAAAAACAAGCTCACATAGGTTTCGGCCACTACAAGTTTTAAAGGCCTAGAAGAATTAGAACCCAACTTATATATGCTTACGATGTTCTTGTGATGTATGCTATGGAATGTAGTTGTGGTTTCCATGCTCTTATGCCACTAGAAACTTAGTTTCATGCTTGTTAGGTTTCGGCCACTACAAGTTTAAAGGCCTAGAGAAATTTGAACCCAACTTATATATGCTTATGATGTCCTTGAGATATAGGTTATGAAATGTAGTTGTGGTTCCCATGTTTTTATGTCACTAAAAATCTAGTTCCATGATTTACATGTTTCGGCCACTACAAGTTTAAAGGCCTAGAGAAATTTTGAAACCAACTTACATATGTTCATGATATTTCTTAGGATAAGTACTATGAAATGTAGTTATGGTTACCATGCTCTTAAGTCACTAAAAACCTTGTTCCATGAGTTATAGGTTTCGGCCACCTTGGGTTAAGGGGGTCTAGGAAGTTTGTAATTTAAAACAAATGTGCTTAAGTTGTTCCTCATGAAAATGTATAAGATATTGACTTAAGGTTCAACACTTCCATGCTACTTATAACCTAGAATGAGACATGCTAGGGTTCAGCCATGGTAAGATTAGGAGCTTAAGGAACTTAGAACCCAAACTAAATATACTTAAGTGGTTCCTTATGAAATATGATATGATATGAGTTTAGGGTTTACAAGTTGCATGTTGCTTAGAACTTGGTTGCTCTTCATGAAAGGTTTCGGCCATGAAAGAATTAGAAACCTAGGAGGGCTTAAAAATTTAGGTTAACATGCTTATGACCTTTCTTATGCTAGTATGTGAAGATATCATGAGATTTTTATGTTTGTATGTTATCTAAAGATCATGCCTCTACTCATGACTTTCGGCCATATGGGTTTATTGACCTAGATGTACCTCACATACTATGAATGAATCAAGAGATGTTATCTAATGATTCCATGAATGGTTATGTCTTTTTATGATAAGTGATATGTTCTTTTATGTATGCTTATGACCCATGTATGTGTTATGTGTTTAAATATGCTGCTTTATGATATGATAAGATGATATATTCATTATGCAAGCCTATGATTCATGCATGAGCTGTGTGCCCAAATATGCATGCTTTATGATAAGTGATATGTTCATGATGTATGTTATGATTCATGCATGTGCTGTGTGCCCAAATATGCATGTTTTATGATATGTCAAGAAATATGATATGCATGAAATGATATGTAAGACATGCTACTTTACTTTATGTATGACTTGTACCAAGGGTGGGCTTTATAAGCGCCCCGGGGTCGATGGACTAAGAAACGGGCCTCGTTAGGGATGGGCTCCTAAGTGCCCCTAGGTCGATGGACTAAGAAACGGGCCTAGTATGTATGCCTTGTAGGGTTCAAGACTTGCTACCTTGGACCTACATAGGACGCACGTATTTATGTATGTGGTACAAGCCGGGGCCCTAATCATGTTGAGATTATGTTTAAGTATGTATATTATAAGTTTTCAAAAGACATGTTGCATATGTTGCATGATATATGTTTAGGACTTTACCTTGCTTATGCTTTATGATTATGCCATGATATTTATGATGATGTTATGCTATGACAGGATACACTTGATGATCATGTTATATTATGCCATGATACTTTATGTTATGTATGTTATGCCATGATATGTTGCTTGATATGTTGAAATTGTCTTTATACCTTATGACTTGTGATCCTAATATGCTCTACGGTTTTTGTGAGTAGGAAAGGAGCTTACTGAGCCATGAGTGCTCACAGCTTACTTTCTTGTACCACAGATAAAGGCAAGGAATGGATGTACTAGGGGAGCAGCAGGAGGGGCTAGAAGGATGTGTGCGGTAGTGGACTGGCTAAAAGAAATGACCTGCTTTTGTTTAATAAGAAATTTGTCATGTTGATGTTTTTACTTTATGACTCCATGACCTTAAGTATGTGCTTGGGTATGTCATGTGGTTCTTTTATGCCTATGGTGAACTATAAGAAAGAAAAAGGTTTTTTTTAAATTCTCTAAGTAAGTCTTCCGCTGTGTTAAGTATGTATGTGTCGCAAGGTAACCCCCGTCGCCTTAGCAGGAGGGGCGGGGCGTTACATGATGGTTCTACTAGCTCCCAGACTTTGTTAGAATATATAGATTCTATTTATGAATTCATTGCTCTTTGCCAAGATGTTGCATCTTTATCTTGGAGTGCTTCGTCATATGTTTGGAGATCAGGTTCATGTTTACCAGGGATCAAGTCCGAAGACTCTCCCAAAAACATGAATCTTTCAGGTTTCCTAACAACCCTCCCACTACGACGAGGCACTGTCTGTAGTTGTGTATTATTTGTGATACGTGTTGCAGTTTCTTGTGATATTTCATCTTGTACTGTTGGTATTAAAGTAGATGTGTCCTCTCTCATTTCTTCTAGAACAATTTCACTAATAGGCTTGTGGTTCATTACATAGTCCTCTTCTAAAAATCGGGCATTAGTGCTAATAATGACCTTCTGATCTTTAGGACTATAAAACAAATCACCTTTCGTTCCTTTAGGATAACCTATAAACAGACGAACTTCTGTACGAGATTCCAACTTATCAGCATCTCCCTTCAGCACATGTGCTGGACTACCCCAAATCCAAACATGACTCAGACTAGGCTTATGCTCATTCCACAATTCCGTGGGAGTAGAGGGTACTGATTTAGAAGGTACCAAGTTTAGAATGTACACTGTCGTTTCTAAAGCATATCCCAGAATGAATTTGGTAATTCTGAATAACTCATCATCGATCTAACTATTTCCATAAGAGTCCTATTATTTCGTTCTGCCACACCATTCTGTTGGGGTGTACTAGGTGCAGACAATTGGGATTGAATCCCAACCTCAGATAAGTAATTCCTAAACTCTCCTAATAGGTACTCGCCACCACGATTAGACCGTAGTGTCTTGATACTTTTACCATGACATTTCTCCATATTAGCCTTGTACTCTTTGAACTTATCAAAGCACTCAGACTTGCAGTGCATCAAGTAAATATACCCATATCTTGAATAGTCATCTATAAAAGGGATAAAATATTCGAAATCGCCTCTCGCCTGGATAGTCATAGGTTTACACAAATCAAAATGAACCAATTCTAACATATCTTTTGCTCTATACCCCTTGGCCTTAAAAGGTCTCTTGGTCATTTTTCCTTCCAAGAAAGATTCGTAGGTTGAAAAGTTTTCCAACACTAATGAACCCAAGAGTCCATCGGCTATCAGCCTTTGAATCCTACTCAAGTTAATATGACCAAGTCTTAGATGCCAAAGATATGTTTGGTTCATTTTCGAAGGTTCCTTTCTCTTATTAGAATTAGAGGATGTGTTATTAATTTCCATTTGTTGCTTTGTAGGAGTTATTCAATTTAGAGTATTCAAATTACCAACTAATGTACCAGAACAGATAACTACCCTATTTTTCTTGATAACCACTTTGTCATCAAAAGAAACAGTATATCCATCCAAAAAAAGTTTAGAAACTGAAATTAAATTCTTTCTAAAACTTGGTACATAAAGTCAATTTCTCAAAATCAAAGTTCCATTCCTATCAAATGATAAGTAAACATCTCCCACTGCAACAACCGCCACTTTCGTTGTTGGGTTTTTCGGGCCGCGAAAACCGTATTTTCGCGTCGTGGAAACCCCGAATCACCTATGCCACTGGATCTCGTGCGAAGAAAACTTTCGAAAATACGAGTATGAGTTTAAAGCTTCAATCTACAGTAGATCTACAAAGGAAGAAAACATTTTTATACCTTTGAAGCGTGCCTTTCGCGTATCCCGCTCGTCCAAAATGCCGGATCTCTAGACTGTCAAGCATACGGTCCTCTAGAAGTATCCACACGGACAACTTAGGTGGAGAAGACCTAAACAAAGGTGTGCTAGCACCTTGATAGGTCACGGCAAGAAGAGGAGAGGGAGAGAGCAAGAAGAACTCAAGGAAGAAGGAATCAATATGCCTTGAATGAAAAATCAATTTCATTCACAATGATAAGTGGCCGGCCACATCTCCAAGGTGTAACCCCCATTCTCATTAAATCTAGCCATTAAAGAGAATGGAGTTGTAACTCCCATGAGTTGGCACACTTTGATGATGTGGCACATCATCATTGGTCCACATCTTGCCATCTCACTAATGATGTGGCAATTAGTAAAGTCAAACTTGACTCTTCCTCTTCCTCTCAAGTCAAGTCAAACTTGACCAAATCTCTTCCATGGTTGATCGAATCCAACCATTTTATTCAAGCCAACTTAATATAATGAATCTAATTCATTTAACTAAATTGATTCAATGAGTCATAATCTAAATTAGACTCATTGAACACATGAATCAACTTGAGTCCAACTCAAGTTAGCCCAATTAGGATTACTCTTAATCCAATTTGATTCATCAAATGAATCTAATCCTCTTGGTTCATCATATGAACCTAATCTCCATCTAATTGTCCTTAGTGTGTGACCCTATAGGTTCTTGTAGCGTTGGCAATACCCTAAACTCATTTAGGAGCATAAGTAATGAGCGGTATCTAGCAACACATCATTACTACCCAAGTTATAAGAATGTTGAGATCCAACATCACCTTGTGACTACTAATTGTGACTCCTCACAATATATGACAAGTGTCCTTCTATCCTAGACATCTAGATTGGTCAATGTGAGGCATAGACCGTGTCATCCTTTGACCAATCTAAATCTTGAACTCCAAGTAGACTCACTAAATCAAATGAGCTCAATATCCTATATTGACTCATTTGGGCATGACCATGCACTTCGTGGTCTCACTCTATCAAAAATACCGATGTCTCTCCCGTCATATAGGAGGGATAGATCCCATCTACATCACTCACATC
The DNA here is from genome assembly GCF_018446385.1 of Zingiber officinale. NCBI lineage: Eukaryota > Viridiplantae > Streptophyta > Magnoliopsida > Zingiberales > Zingiberaceae > Zingiber > Zingiber officinale. The sequence continues at coordinate 36,856,486 of NC_056005.1, read as the reverse complement.
CCTCTGCATAATTTGTTATATACCCAGTAATCGCCTTTATAGTCCACCCAGTTACAGGTGACGTTTGACGAAACCAAAGTACATAACTCCTTATGTAGGGAACCATGGTGACTTCAGGTCTTAGGACTAGTAGTCATACTAATAGCCACATGAGAAAGTATATGACACTCATATAACGATCCATGATACTTTCTCATGGTGGGTCATTCAGTATACATTCTCTAATGTATACCCATGTGTCAATTTGATATCTCTATATCCATGACTTGTGAGATCAAGTCATCGAGTTGACCTACATGCTAGTCTTATTGCATTAACATTGTCCCTAAATGTTAATACTCGACTATGAATGATTTAGTGTAGTGTTCCCTATATCATCTCACTATCGATTCAACCAATCGATTGATATAGGTAAGAACCTTCTACTCAAGGACGTTATTATACTTAGTTTATTTAACACCAATACAAGTAAGTATAATAACCAAAAACCAAATGCCTTTATTTATATATATAGAATATGATACAACAAGTCCAAAATACAATCATCAAATGATTGGCTCTAGGGCTCTAGCTAACAATCTCCCACTAGCACTAGTGCCAATCAGTGTAGGCTCTAAGCCCAAATGACCTAGTGTGACCATCATGCTTTCTCTGTGCCAAAGCCTTGGTCAAGGGATCTGCGATGTTAGCCTCTGTAGGTACTCTGCAAATCTTCACATCTCCTCTCTCGATGATCTCTCGAATGAGATGGAAGCGCCGTAGTATGTGTTTGGTCCGCTGGTGTGAGCGAGGTTCCTTCGCCTATGCTATAGCTCCATTGTTGTCACAATAGAGCTCAATGGGGTCAGCAATGCTAGGAACCACCCCAAGTTCAATGATGAACTTACGGATCCAAACTGCCTCCTTTGTTACCTCTGATGCAGCAATATACTCAGCCTCTGTCGTAGAATCAGCTACTGTGTCCTGCTTCGAACTCTTCCAGCTCACAGCACCACCATTAATGCAAAATACGAACCCCGACTGCGATCTATAGTCATCCTGGTTGGTCTGGAAGCTAGCATCACTGTAACCCTTTACAGCTAGCTGATCATCGCCTCCATATATCAAGAAATATTCTTTAGTCCTTCTTAAGTACTTAAGAATATTCTTGACCGCTATCCAGTGACTTTCACCTGGATCTGACTAGTATCTGCTCGTCATGCTCAAAGCATACGAGACATCAGGTCGAGTACATAGCATGGCGTACATGATCGATCCTATGGCTGAGGCATAAGGGATCTGATCCATGCGGTCTCTCTCCTCTCTAGAAGAGGGACCTTGAGTCTTCGAAAGACTCACGCCATGTGACATCGGCAGAAATCCCTTCTTGGAGTTCTGCATGGCAAACCGAAGGAGTACCTTGTCAATGTATGTACTCTGACTTAGGCCAAGCAATCTCTTAGATCTATCTCTATAGATCTGTATCCCTAGAATGCGGGATGCTTCACCTAAGTCCTTCATTGAGAAACAAGTCCCTAGCCAAGTCTTGACAGACTGTAGCAAAGGGATGTCTTTCCCAATGAGTAGTATGTCATCCACATACAATATGATGAAGACAACTATGTCCCCTACAACCTTCTTGTAGACACAAGGCTCATCTTCGTTCTTGATGAAACCAAACTGTTTGATCGCATCATCGAATCGAAGATTCCAGCTCCGAGAAGCTTGCTTTAGTTCATAAATGGACCTATGCAGCTTGCATACTCTGCTAGTATGTGGATCTCCCCTCGTGTTGGTCAACATCCTCGAGCAGGTTTCCATTCAGAAACGCGGTTTTGACATCCATCTGCCATATCTCATAGTCATGGTAGGCTGCAATAACAAGCATGATCCGAATGGACTTAAACATCGCTACTGGAGAAAAGGTTTCATCATAGTCAATACCATGAATTTGCTTGAAACCTTTAGCTACCAAGCGACCCTTATAGATAAGTCCATCCATGTTAGTCTTTCTCTTAAAGACCCACTTACACCCAATGGGTTTTACCCCTTCAGGTGGATCAACCAAAGTCCATACTTGGTTGGTGTACATGGATTTCATTTCGGATCTCATGGCCTCTAGCCATTTCTCGGAATCTGGTCTCATCACAGCTTCTTGATAGGTGGCAGGCTCATCCTTTATGAGTACAATGTCATCATGGTCAGACAAGAGAAATGAGTATCTCTCAGGCTGACGACGTACCCTATCAGACCTGCGAATAGGTATGTCTACTTGAACTGGTTGGTGTTCCTCAACTGCTTGTGGAACAACATCATCCACAACACTTTGTGATTCCAGTTCAATTTCCATCGAGGCATCAGTGCTATTGTTCGTATCTTGAACTTCTTCAAGATTGAATTTCTTACCAAGTTTATATACATAACAAAAAATATTTTTAGGTGTACTATCTACTAGAAAATATAGCTTCTATAAATACATTATATATCCAAAAAATCATTTAAATTTATAAAAAAAATTATTCACAATAAAATAATAGATTATTTGCCAAATATTTTTTTAATAGGGTTTATTCTACAACCACACAACGTACATGCCATAGCTGTTACAAGGTGTAGCGGATAGTTGGATAGTTATCTGCTATCGGTTGAAAATTGAAAACTAACATTTTAATGTATCATCAAGATTATCACTATGATATAATGTATTTCTTTGAGAGAATTTAATGGTGAGCCGAAAAACTTCTTGACTAATTGTATTGCAGGTGTAGATGTGTGAACATTGGCATCTAATTGAGCCTTACAGACGCCACCATGACATTCCAAGAATATGTTAGTCGACAAGAAGATCACCCTTCTTGTCTTTTCCATTTACCTTGCATAGTTGTGGGAGAAGAGTGGTTGATCAGATCAATAGAAGCAGATTCCTGAAATCCATAGAGGCACACAGTCTAGAAGATGAAAGAATATAACATGGAAGACACACAACCAGATTTCAAACAAAAATATTCCTTTCTAAACACCAAACTAGCTATATACACTACGGAAGACAACATGACTGCCTTGTCATTTCCATTTTGGGAGGAAGACACAATACTAGATTTTGGACAAAGATAGTGGATGCCTTGAAAGGAAGGACAAAGGTGGTCTAGGCAAGATGGTGTCATAGTTATGTTACTCATAAAACTGTCATGAAAAGAAGAATGATAAAGAAAGTGAGAAGGCTAGTAAAAGGGTGATGATGTGGAAGTGATAATGAAAAGTGTCCCTCTGCAACACCATCATTTCATAAGAAAACAAGGCCGCTGTAAATATTGAGAATAGGAGTATCGAGCGCCCACAGTTGCCCTTCTAGCAAAGTCTGATTTTGCCTATGTTCATGGGCCTGTTAGAGTGTATACTAAAAGTTTAGCTTTTTGTATAAATATTTATTTTGAAATAAGAATCACATTGGTCAAATGTCTACATTTATATGCTAAGTGTAGTTGTTTATTTAATTTATATTGAAGATAACATGGTGTGTGGTGTCACACAGAAGATCATGTTATCAGTTCCTTATATATTATAAATTATAATAGTAGCTCATAACCAAGATGGAATGGGACAAACCATTGGAGTGGTTGTAGTGTAATTTGGTATTAGTTTATCTTGACTGTAAAATTATACTAGTACACTATCAGTGTATTGAGCAGGACCATTTGAGGTAGTTTCTTTTTATACTGACTACATAAAAGAACAAAACCTCTGTTATTATGGAAGTGTGTACTCTTAATCATGATATAATAACAAGCATGTATACTTAATATTTATTTCTTTAATTTATCAAAGGGTGAGATTTAGTTCGTTAAATTAATAGTCTCGATAAGTTGGGAAATGATATTATTTATATGGTGTGTTGTTGATTATAGAATAAAACTATGTCCTAGTAATCTAGGTTGATGATGTCCCCTTGAGGAGCTCATAAGGATTGTCATGTAAACCCTGCAGGTGGACTTAGTCTGGCATGACAATGAAGTTGAGTGGTACTCCTGGAGTTAGATATTGATTAGGTGAGTTGTCAGTAACTCATTTAATTAGTGGGCATTCTATATCTTAAACAAGGGAGACTAACACACTCATGATAAGAAGGAGCCCATATAGTAATATGGGATTGGTGCGGTAGTTCAATAATAACTTTTTAGTGGTATGAGTTATTATTTGATGAACTCGAATTGGGTGTTCGGGGCGAACACGGGAAGCTCAAGTTCATCGGGAGACCAAAACCAATTCCTCCTCTCGGTCCCTGTTGTAACCTCTTATTTATAAAGTCTTATACCCATCCAAACCCAATTTCTTGTCCACCTTAAGGTGGTTGACCAAGCCTAACTTGGAGCCCAAGCTAGGGCCGGCCAAACCAAGGTTAGATGGGATCAAGTGGTGGTCGGCCCTAGCTTGGAACCCAAGCTAAGGTGGCCGACCACAATTAAAATAAAAGGGATTTTAATTTTTTTAAAATCTTTCCTTATGTGGAAGCCATGATTTAAAAGAGAGTTTTAAAATTAAATTTTTCCTTTTATAGTTTCTACAAAGGATTAAGAGAAAGGTTTGATATCTTTCCTTATTTGTAATTAAAAGGAAGATTTTCATTTTGGAGAAAACTTTCATTTTTGTAATCATCCACATGTTTTAATAGAGAGATTTTAATTTATAAAAGTTTCCTTTTATAACCAACCATGAAGGGAATTTTTAAAAGAGAAATTTTTATTTTAAAAAATTTCCGGAAACAAATTAGGAAGTTTTAATTTTGTGTTTAAAACTTTCCTTATTTGGAGGATTTGTAGGGGTCGGCCACAAGATGGATAAAGAGGAAATTTTAATTAAATTTTCCTTATTAGCCATAGGCAAAGAAAATAAGGAAGTTTTAATTATGTTTAAAACTTTCCTTATTTGCCAAGACCAAGGAATATAAAAGAGAGAGTAGAGGTGCCTCACCTTACAAGACATCTATTATTCCTCTCTCTCTCTTCCTTGGTGGTGGCCGGCCCTCATCCTTCCTCTTCTCCTTTTCTTCTTCTTTGGTGGCCGCCGGCATCAACTCTTGGGGAGATTTTGGTGGTCGGATTTAGCTTAGAGAAGAAGTACAGAAAGGAGGTTTTATTTCTTAGCATCCCTTGGAGCTTGGTTGGTGGCCGAAGTTCTTCATCTCTAGGAGATTGTTGGTGGCTGAAATTTGCAAGGAGAAGAAGTAGGCTTGGGTGGATTCTCATCTTGGTAGATCATCGCCCACACGATGTCCGAGATAAGAAGAGGAATACGATAGAAGATCGTGTCAGTCTATAAGCTACAAAAGGTATAACTAGTTATTAGTTTCCGCATCATAACTAGTTTATTCTTTTGTTTAGATCTTGAAATACCAAACATGAGAGGCTAATGATTCTAGGTTTCATATTTATGATTCGATTTTGTGTTTCTTTTGTTTTTCGATCTTGTTATTCGATTGTTCTTAATGGTTAAACCTAGGATTACTGTAAGGAGATTAAATATTGAATTTCGTTGAAAGGTTTTGTCTAGGAAGTGGTGGATGATCCCATACCCAAGAACGCCTAGTGTCTCGCCATGCTTAACCTGGAAGCCGATCTCTGAAATAAATATTTAATCAAATTTGTAACATAGGTGGATTTGAATTAATAATGTTAAGCATCGTTTACGATCCAAGTCTAAATATCTAAGAACAGATAAGTTGAATTTGAAATCAATAATGTTAAGTTCTGTTTGCGATTTCAAATTTAATTTCTAAAGAACACAATAGGTTGTTAGGAAAGGTTCAGGACTTGTACAAATTTTTTGTACAGGAGAACTGGTACGATATTCCGAGTAGCAACCAACAGTTGTAGTAGCAATTGTGCAGTTGCAGCTACAATGTGTAGAATTTTAAAATTTATAAAAATAAAAATAATTACCTGATTGTAATAAAAGTTTGTTGCATAATTTTAATTTTTTTAATCTATGTGTAGGCACTATAGGGTTTGTAATATTTTTGATTGAATAATTTTAAGTTACGACACGTTGTAGCAACTTATGTACATTAGTTGCATGAAAGAATTCAAGGCCCTGACAGTTGGTTATCATTGTCTTTACTATCTGTCTTATGTTTTTATAGATTTTGATGAGTTGTAATGAGTCTTTTGATGACCCAATTTTATGGTATTGAAAATACACTTCCTTTTGACTTGTCTTTATCGAGAGTTAATGTTGTTAGAACTAAATTTCCTATATATCGTCTATCAACCTAACTCACGCTTTCACGCTATCTTGCCTTTCGTCCTCTTATACAGTGGTTTTATTATAGCTCTTCAAAGATCATGTCTTACTTTAGCAGGAAGATGAAACCCACTTTGGGTGGTGTTAAAGAACCCCCTATCGATGAGGATTCAAGTTCTACGTCTTCTCCTTATGAAAGACCATCTGTATCAGTAAACTCATCTACTTCTCGGTTTGTATTATCTATTCTTCAAGCTATTATATATATAGCTTTCCTTCCTTGAATTTAAGAATTTTCTAAATTAATCTGAACAGGTATCTCAATTTAGCCATGGATCATCATGTTGTTTGTGTCTATATTAAGATTCTCACCTAACAACAAAACTAGGTGAGTAAAGAGTTGGATGTTGCCCTTTTACGAGAGAAAAAGAATCAATTTGAACTTGTGTAGTTACGACGACAACTGTCCCAAGTTAATGTAGCATTAGAGGATGCTATAAATCAAATAATTGAGTGAAATATCATTCATTCTTTGTGAAGTTCAGCCTAACATCTCCCTATCGATGTTGCCCTTCCATGAGACAAAAAGAATCAAACTAAACTTGTGCAAGTGCGACAACAACTGTTCTGAGTTAATGTAGCATTAGAGAATGCTATAAATCAAATGATTATAGCATTAATATTTGTATTAACTTTTTGGCTTAAGATCTTCTTATTTGTCCTATGTTATTATCTTTGTTTAGAATATTAATATTATTCTCTTCATTTATATCAACCCAACTAAAGTCTCCAACTCTTTCTTCGTTTACACTCAACAAGATGTTACTCTGCATATTCAAGCAATAATAGATCATATCGATCTCATTTTTTTATTTAGATCAATTAAATAACCTTCTACACGTTGTATCAGTTAATGTATAAATTGCTTGAAGCTGCTATAATGTGTAGAAACTACTGCAAATATAGCTAACAAACCCTAATCTCTATAAAAAGTTCAATGGTCACTTATATAAATTTAAAATTAATGAATTTATGGAGACACATAAATTAATTAATGGTGATCTACCAAATCTGGTCCATTGATCTGTAACATCCATAGAATGACCACTCATAGCTATCAAAATCCATATGACTAATCATACCTATCATAAATCATGACCCATGAATACTAGTAAAATCCTTCTTTGTCAAAAGCCCAGCTGTGGGCTCGTGAATACAACTATTCCTAGATTGAATGGTATAACACCTCTGTTTTCCTATATAACAGAGGGAGGCTCCTTTCATAACATCGAAAGGGAAACGAGTAGCTTATTAATTGATTGGTGCCATTTTCCTAACACTAGCTTCATCATTTCTTTCATGGCATCTACTGTAAATCTTGAAGTGTATCTTACTCCCAAAGCGGGAATGACAAAGCAGTCATGTTGCCTTTCATGGTCTAGTGTAAGCTTCCATATTCGTAAAGGAATATCTTTAATGCAAACACTAGCATCTAGCCCCGATCAATGTGGTCGATGAAGTTAGGTCGCTCATAGAGTGGTCTAAGTTTGCCCATAACCCTTTGTGCGCAACAAAGAGCCTCCTCAAGAATGCCCTGAGGAATGAGTGGATTAGGGAGAGGATGATCGCCTTGACGAACTTCTCATAGTCATGACCAAAGGATTTGAGGGAGATGGAAAATAACAGATGTTGTTTGGTGTTCAGAACACTATCTACGTTGAACAACAATGATCGCTCAAGGAGAACATTAGACGAAGTTCGACCAATATGATATTGACGTTGTACAATATGAGAACAATGTGAGTGCTCATGGGGGTTCAGAACATTGTGTTCAATATTAAACTGACAATGTAATCGAAATATAATTTTATTAACAATATTTTATCAAGTTGGTATAATTGTATTGTATAACTAATGTAAAAACTAGTTAAATCCATTGTATGCTATATATAAATATATAGTCAAGCTGACTAGTACATGTTAATATTTTATAGAAGATAGTCGGCACTAGCTACTACATCTTGTTTTCTAACTCCCGAGTAGCTACTACATCTTGTAGCAACTACTGTCAACTAACTATTTTTATTATTCAGTTGTCATATCATGATGTGGTAAATTAAAGTGGACTCATGAGTAGCATCTACACAAGTTAATATGTCCATGTTGTACTAGCTAGTGTGTGGTAACTGCTACATTATATCCAGATCACACATTAAATACAATGAGAGGAGTCATTGATATTTAATTTGAATCAAGTTGATGTTGTAGCAGGTATTGGTCCGTAACTTCTACAACACAGACTTTATGTTGTAGCAGCTACCTATCCGTAGCTGCTACAACACAGAAAGAGATTTTATGTAATACATCTCAGATTATTAATAGAATAATAGCGTAAGAATCAGAGTGGAAGGAAAAAGTCTACCAAGCTTGGTTATTTTAGAATAAAGGTGACGGTGTGAATAAATATGAAGAGGAAGCCTTAAAAATAAAAAAGGAAAGAAAACATTTGTTATTTCTCTATTATAATAGTTAATCTCTCATTATTGCCAAAGGATCATATACATACGCCACTCTATAAAAAAAATTTTACAATAGATATTGTCGACAGTATCATAGCAGTTTATCAAATTCATCTGTAATAACGAACAAGTTTGTCAAATCCATCTGTGATAACTAATATCCGCTCGTAGAGAGTTTGGTAAACCTAGTTTCATAACTCAAAAGACATGTTATTAGAATCTGCAATAACAAAGATAATTATAAGTCAAAATTTATCAAGATTCAATAATAAAGTGAGCAGCTAGAACGTGTAGCAGCTTCTCAAGAGTAGTTGCTACACAGTGTAGTAGTTACTGTGGATTAGCTGCTACACATTATAGCAGATACTCCTGCAGATGTAGCTAACAAGTCCTAACCTCTATTAATAATTCAATGGTCACTTATATAAATTGAAATTAATGAATTTATGAAGACACATCAATTAATTAATGGTGACTTACCAAATCTGGTCCATTGATCCGTGACGTTCATAGAATGACCACTTATAGCTATCAAAAATCATATGACTAGTCATACCTGTCATATATCATGACCCGTGAATACTGGTAAAATCAAGAATTGGCAGAGGCCTAGTTGTGGGCACGCGAATATAACTATTCCCAAATTGAATAATATAATACCTCTGTTTTCCTATATAACAAAGGGAGGCTCCTTTCATGACATCCAAAGATAAATGAGTAGCTTTATTAATGGATTGGCGCTATTTTCCCGACACCACCTTTGTCATGTCTTTCATTGCATCCACTATAAATCGTGAAATGTTTCTTGCTCCTAAAGCGGGAATGACAAAGTGGTCATGTTTCCTTCCACGATCTAGTGTAAGCTTCCATATTCGGAAAGAAATATCTTTAATGCGAACACCAGCGTCTAGCCCCGATCAACGTACGCTGATGAGCTTAGGTTACTCATGGAATGGTCTAAGTTTACCCAAAATCCTCTGTATGGGACAAAGAGCCTCATGAATGCTCTTGGAGTAGCTAGAGGATGATCGCCTTTGCAAACTTCTCCCAAGTCCCAGTCGCGACCAAATGACATGAAGAGATGGAAAATAATAGATGTTGTTTGGAGTTCATTACACTATGTACTTTGATCAAGGATGATCGCTTATGGAGAACATTGTGGGCGCAGATCGACCAATATGAAACTGACATTGTACAATATGAGGTCAATGTGAGTGCTCGTGGGGGTTCAGAACACTATGAACACTATGTTCAATATTAATCTGAAGATGTAATCGAAATGTATTAAAATCAAAATGTAATTTTATTAACAATATTTGGTCAAGTTATTATAAAAGCATTGTAGAACTGATAGAAAAAATGGTTAAATCCATTATATACCATATGTGAATGTATTATCAAGTTGGCTGGTGCACGTTATAGCAGCTAGTCAGCACTAGCTGCTACACCTTGTTTTCCTACTCTTGAGTAGCTGCTACAAGATGTAGCAGCTACTACCAACTAGCTACTTTTATTATTCTATGGCGGTAGATGATAAACATGATGCTTCAAATTATTCTCCTATATTTTTAATCATCAAATAAATTCATTTTTTATATATTATTGATATTTTATTTCTTAAGTATGTTGTCCTATCATGATGTGGTAAATTAAAGGGGTCCCATGAGTCATAATCAAGCTCATGAACAACCAATGTGTGGTTCACGTTGGTGTAGCTTGTGTGGGTTAGCTACTACACCCTCATATAAAAATTTAAACAACTTTTCTAGATAATATTATAGCACATTAAATGCAACAGGAGGGGTTGGTAAAATTTAATTTTAATCAAATTGATGGTGTAGCAATTACAGGTCCGTAACTACTACAACACATACTTCATGTTGTAGTAGCTACTATCCGTAGCTGTTACAACACACAGGGAGCCTTTATGTAATACAACTTAGATTATTAATGAAATAATAGTGTAAGAATGGAAGTAGAAGGAAAACCATTTGTAATAACTAATAACCGCTCGTCGAAAGTTTGGTCAACCTAGCTTCATAACTCAAACTGCATGTTATTAGAACCTGCAACAATAAAGATAATTATAAGCCAAAATTTATTAAGATTCAAAAATAAAGTTAAATAAAACTTTGATAGTATCAGCTATAGATGTCAAATCTTCTTCATATAACTCATCATCGTTGGTATGCTGATTCTCTATAGCAATTGATCTAGCAATCGACTCATCATAATATTTAGTATTAATTAATAAAAACCATTGATTCAGGAACATAATTGTACTATAAAAGCATAATTAATGGTCACATACCCTTGCTGCAAAACTAGACAGTTGCGCTTGTCGTGTGAGACACCTCGATAACCGCATCCATGACATAACCTAGACTTTAAGGTTGACGTATCTTTTGATGATTTAAATCTCTTCCCACAACCCTTTGCCCATACTAAAGAAGGATTAATAATCACTACAAGAAATTTTGGATTTAACCACACCTAATAGACAACATTTTTTCAAGAAATTGTTGTCTTTTTTCCATTTAACAACAGTTTTATTGAAAACTGTTGTTGTTCACCATAATGTTTTTTAAATAACAACAGTTTTTCAAAAAACTGTTGTCTAATGTGTGTCAAAGACAACGGTTTTAAAAAACTATTATCTTTTAGTGTTGCTTATGTGATAATATACAACAATTTTATTAAACTGTTGTCTATTGAATGTTGTTAAATCCTAAAAACATAACAGTTTTTTTAACTTCATGAAAAAAAACCTAAAACCCACTTCTCCGTGACTCTTCAACGAACAAAAACCTATCTCCGACTCCTCCTTCGCGACTCCTCCACGAAAGACGCTCCTTGTCGCTCACGCTGCTTTGCCTTTAAAGTGTTAGCACATCGACTTTTTGGCGCTTCCTTGAGAGGTAGAATTTTCTGAAAATTTTTAGAAATTTTTTAGAATATAAACGGAGTCGGTATGACACGTTTAAGAGAGTAAATCGATTAAGCTTAGAGAAAGCCTATTTCATGTACCAATAAAGTGGGAGTTTATTTTTTTATATATTTGTCCCTACGGGTGGTGCGGTCATTACAAGAAAATATGGCTTCAGAAACTGATTTTAAAAATGAAAATAAAATCTGTTTTAAATTTTAGTAAATTATAAATGGATTAGCTACGAAATTATTAATCTGTTCCACTTTTAAAAAAAATAATATAGAAAAATATTTTTAAAATGGAATTTAAAATAAATTAGAAACAGAATTTATAAATTAATTTTTATAAATAAAAATAAATACGGATTAGTAACGCAATTAGATACCAGATTCTATTGGTTTATAAATCTATTTTAAAATATTTTAAACGGAAAAAATCAGTTTATAATTTATATAATTTAAGGAAAAAATATTAAGTAATTATAAATATATTTTGTTTTAATTAATCAAAAACCCAAACCCAATATAAAAGTTTGCATTTTTTCTCCCAAATCTCGCACGGCTGCAAGCGTGATTTTCTTCTCCGGTGGCATGATCTTCTTCTCCGGCTGCAGGCAATCTTCTTCTTCGATCCCAAATCAGGCACAGCTCTAAGGCAGGCATGACTCTAACTTAAGGGGCAAGTGATCTTCTTCTCTGGTCCCAAATCACGCACGACTCTAAGGCACCCAATGCTCTGACTTAAGGCGCACACGATCTTCTTCTCCGGAGTTCTTTCCACGATCCACCGAACAAGATCAAGTTTAGGTAATCCTAATCTTCTTCTCCATCCTTCTTCTCCGTCCTAGAACTGCAACACTAGTTGCACCCTACTCATGCGATCGAGGTCATTCGCATGACCTAATCGTGTGGTGGTTGTCGCACGGGACGCCAAAGGCTCGCGCGACCTAATTGCGAGGTGGTTGCACCTAGCCATTGCCGCAACCACCACATTGGTTGTAGCCTTGGTCATCTTGACTGCTACCTTTCCACTGCCGTAGCCTTAGTCTCGTTGTCACTGCACATTTTTTTCTACATATGCTGCTTTGTTTGCCTCGTATGCATGATTAAACTCTACTATTTTTTTTATGTACTGTTTTATTAATAAAATTATTTTTTCAACTAGATATTATTATTACAATGTTTTATTATTGTTGTTTTCTTGTTGTGCATACAAGTTGTTGTCTGATTGAAGCAGTAACAAAACTTGATTGTCTAAGTTCCTGTTTAGCTTAATTACAACCCAATTAGTCTTTTAATGTAATATATGTTTTTAGAGAATGATTAGCTCTAGCTTATTTTGTTTATGAAAAATGTTTGTATATTTTTTTAAAATGTAGGAAATATGTCTACAAAATCAAAGGATGAGTTAAAAAAGTTTCTGCAATATAGGACCATAATAAATTTCATGAATCTCTGCCACCCTCTCACATGGTTAAAAAAGTTAATAATTCACAAAAGATTGAATATTCATGTCGTGAAAACTGGAGCTCCAAAGTCATCTATGATTCACACTGCAGATCACATCCTAGAGATGATACACTGAATTGTGGAAATTTTAGTAAAAATGATGAAGCATCTTCTGGACCAAGACAACCATTTGTCACTGAAACAGTGATACCATAAACTTCTTCTCGTATGATTGTTAATACCAATGAAGCTATGTGTGATTCTGTTGATAATCTTGCCAATGACATATTTTTAGATGCCCTTGATGATGATCAATTATTGCAGGTAGGATTTATCAATTCCTTTGTTTAGGGAGTTCTAATCTAAAATTCAGATATGGTTGTCTGCTAGAGGCTTCATATAAATCATAGTTATTATGAATTTCAGAGTATCGATGTAGACTAAATAGTTATGGAACACTATCAAGTAACTGGCACACCAGAAGGTTCTGTATCTAAACATGCACCTTTCACTCCAGTCTCTAGAAGTTACATAGGACACCCTCGTGAAGACGCATTGCCACTGAAACTCTGTGAGTTATGTTTTCATGGCTCCAAGGTAAAATCTTTAGTGCAACACAAGCTTTTTGGTTACTAGTTTATACATTCTTCAAGGTATTGGCATGAACTATGCAGCTAGGTTAGTTCCCAGGAGCTTCAGTTCATTTGCAGCAGATGAAAGATGGGCTCATTACTGTCTCAATTAAACTTCTTGATAATGCTTTTGAGCTTTGTCCTGAACACTGCAAAAATCTTAATCAGGAGCGGTTTGTCCTTGTATACATGTACTTGAATGCTTTGCTACATGAGAACTCTTTTCTCCTTAATGAATATTTTTTGTTGCCCCTAATATTTATGCCAGTTTACATCTCAAAAATAAGATTCAGCATCTTGAGAAAGACCTTTCCCTTTCAAATCAAGATGAAGAAAGACAGAGATCATCTTTCACGGCATCAACAACTACTTCAAGGAATTTTCAACTTGAGAGGCCCTCAAGTATGACAGATCCTGTCAACTTTAACTCCCAGGCTTACATAAGAAATGAACCAGGAGATACTATGACTTGGAGCTCACCTACTCCATCCTATTATGCAAACCAATTTGGGACTACATCTGCAGACAGACAAGTATTTACTCCAAAGCTTCTTGACATTAATTACATTGAAGGATCTGGAGATAAAAAATGGAAAAGTTTATACTTTCCATGGACAAAGAAATTTGAGGTGATTCCCTTTAAATTTCTCTGTGACTTTTCATCTTTATTATGTTTGGTACTATTGAGTTTTCCTTCTTCCTAGGCTAACAACAGAAAAGTGTTTGGTAATCACTCATTTCGCCCCAATCAAAGAGACGTGATCAATGCTACAATGAGTGGTTAAGATGTCTTTGTTTTAATGCCAACTGGTGGTGGAAAGAGTTTGACATACCAGGTATAATATCATTGTAGTCTATATACTTAATTTTGAATCTGTTTTTCCTGTCTAATAGGTACAAAAGTTTAGTCCCATTTTTCTTAATCCTCATTAGAATCACGCGTACAATTTAGTTTCTAATTTGTAATATATATCTTTATTCGAATAGGTGTCCTCAAGAGTACTGGGAAGAATGCCGATGATATGGGTTAGGTTTCGTGGGTCTCCGATAAGGAAAGGAAAGGAAGTAATAAACCCAAGGAGATAGAATAATATCGGCCGGGATATACCTCCAAGGGAGGTGAGTTTGTATTGATCGAAATATGCTTCCCAGGAGGAAGATCTGTATACCTCAAAGGAGGTAGGCTAATATCGGCCGGGATATACCTCCAAGGGAGGTAAGTTTGTATCGATCGAAATATGCTTCCCAGGAGGAAGATCTATATACCTCAAAGGAGGTAGGCTAATATCGGCTGGGATATGCCTCCAAGGGAGGTAAGTTTGTATCGATCGAAATATGCTTCCTAGGAGGAAGATCTGTATACCTCAAAGGAGGTAGGCTAATATCGACCGGGATATACCTCCTAGGGAGGTAAGTTTGTATCGATCGAAATATGCTTCCCAGGAGGAAGATCTATATACCTCAAAGGAGGTAGGCTAATATCGACTGGGATATACCTCCAAGGGAGGTAAGTTTGTATCGATCGAAATATGCTTCCCAGGAGGAAGATCTATATACCTCAAAGGAGGTAGACTAATATCGGCCGGGATATACCTCCAAGGGAGGTAAGTTTGTATCGATCGAAATATGCTTCCAAGGAGGAAGATCTATATACCTCAAAGGAGGTAGGCTAATATCGGCCGGGATATGCCTTTAAGGGGGAAAGATCTATATACCTCAAAGGAGGTAGGTTAATATCGGGCGGGATATGCCTTCAAGGGGGAAAGATCCATATCACTTGGCGTATACCTCAAAGGAAGTAGGCTAATATCGACCGGGAGATACTTCTGAAGCATGTAGAATAGTATCGACCGAGACATGCCCTGAAGAAGGAATGTTAATATCAGCCAGGTCGACCAACACCTTGGAAAAATACTTGATAAGATATGACCTATTGCTAGTTAGGATAATTAACATAGAAGGGCGCGAACAGAAGCCTCATGAGGAAGGATAAAGATAAATATTTCAAATAAGATAATTAATGAGGATATCTGCAATATGTAATCACATGACAGGTGCTATATATTTTGGCGGGAAATGTGCTTTTAGATTATTTTGCAGGTGCTAAACAACAAAGGAGGTACATCTGGAGTACAAGAAAGATTCCTTAAAAGTCATTTATCACAAGTACGCAACTTACGTCATCTCATAACAAACTCTAACAAACTGGGGTCCACTTCATGACTACGGAGGTTATATGAAGTGGTATAAAAAGGGGAATCCTCTCCGTTGGCAAGGTAAGTTCACATCATCGTGCACATTCATAACCCTAATTTTTCAACTACTATTCATCTTCTTCCTCCTTCTTCCACACCGAGAGAGATCACTGACTTGAGCGTCGGAGGGCCTAGCCAGGGATTCCCACCCCGATTTTAGGTCACTGACGGTAGTGTTGGTTGGTCTCTTGTGCGCAGGAAGTCTTGGAAGCTTCGGATCTGGGTTTTTTCTCTTCAGATTTGGATTTCCTCTTCGTCATCGAGTCTTCGTGGAGGAGGACCTTCGGTGACTCTATTTTTTCCCGATCCGCTTTGGGTTTCTCGGATCGGCGTTCTACGAGTATTATTCTTCATCAGCGTAGTGAGTTTCCTTCTTCCGGATCTCCGCCTTGTTCAACTTCTCAGACAGGATCAGCCGACAAGCCAAAAAAATATAGAGACTTTAACAAATTAAGGAGCACTAGGAGCTGCAGTCCCTCCTCTTCACCGACATCTAAGTAGAAAATCTCGTGTTATATTGTTCTACTTTGTTTTAATAGTGTTATCATTTTGTTGGTTGCTTATGAAATTTTGTTGGTTGCTTATGAAATTTCTTCATAATGTTATAGATATTATTTTTGAATGTTAGAAAATTATATATTAAATTTTATTTTGAAATTTAGTATTTTGAATGATTTATAATATTGGAAAATTATGTATTAATATTTTTTATTTTTTATCTAAAAAAGACAACGGTTTTTTACCGTTGTCGTAGATAGTTTAAAACTGTTGTTGAAGACTCTGCTATTAAAGGTAGACGCTCAAAGACAACGGTGAAAATTTGTTGTCTTTGAAGGAAAAGACAACAGTTTTTCACCGTTGTAAAAATGTTGTCTTTGCCTTCAAAGACAACGGTTAAAAACTGTTGTCTTTGGGCACCCCTTTTAACAACACGACATTTAACAACAGTTCTAAAGGGGTTACGACAACGGTGAAAAATCGTTGTTGTTAGGCTTTTTTCTTGTAGTGAATATTAGGGGCCCCATCGATGGATTTCTTCCTTTGACTTTGATTGTCACATATTCTTCTAATGTTCATCTCTTGAATTTTACTGTATATATAATCAAATTATTCATCCAAAAAGTTTGTCCCCTCATCAGTCAAAGATACATCATCAATCACTACTGAAGCTTTATATAATAACCTCGAGTGTCTTGACATCAAATTCACATCTGGACTATCAATAAAACTTTGCTCACCCAAAGTATAGATTGCTCCAACCTTTGCATTTCTTGTCCATCGTGTGAGTATGTACTTATCAGGCAGTATAAACACTTGGTTGATATAGAAAAAACTAACATATGCCTATATGGAATACCCTCGAACTCAAATTTCCTACAGCTATAGGATATGTACTTTGTATCTTTATCATGCACGAGCACCCTTGGTTTTGTTGATGAACTACTTTGAATATTCATGACATGATAAACCACTAATTCACCACCTATAGATGCTTGTTGCACATAATAACCATGACTAACACTCATTTTACTTTAAAAATCTAATCATTTATTTTTTGTGTACAACTTAACCATCTGAGTTTCCTTAGGCTAGTTTGTCTTAATCTTGGGATTCTTAATCATATCAATATGATCGGCAAATAACTTATTTTGTCTTTGGTGTTACAATGTCCTATTAAAACGTGTGATAAAATCTATCAATGAGTTCTTATTTGAGACATACTTCTTAAAAAATGAATGTGAGCTTTCAAATCGCTAACTACTTGACATTCTAGTAGAAAAAGCATGGCTAAAATATAATGGGACCTACCTTTATCGTAATTCATATATCAATGACAACTAATCATTTTTCTCCAAGCTAGAACACTTGATTACTTCTTCCCATGACTTCTCAAATTCATCGAGTGTTGAGGAGTTCACAATGACATCCTTTATGATTTGAGTAGTTGCGAAAAGTCAAAGGGGTTAATTTATATGGAAATTTATTAAGTATCTTCCACAAACAATATTGATGCACTATTTTAGGGAACTTGATCAGTGATGATCACGGTTGGTGGACCTTTAGGCATCGCTTCTATGAACTTCTTAAGCAACCAAACAAAAGACTCATTATCACTTAGAAAGACACAACCAAAAAGAATGCTCTATTGATGATGATTAACTCCTACAAAGGATGCAAAAATCAGTCAATATTTGTTGGTGTTATATGTCGTATCAAATACAACTACATCACCAAAGACGCTGCATGCCCTCCTTGATACATGATCTGTCCAAAAAAACCTAGTAAAATTTTCAGTTGAATCAGTCTCATAATCAAAGAAAAAGGTTGAATTCTTCTCTTTCTCGGTTGCAAATAACTCGATCAGTGTTTCGACATCAATACTCTTCTATTCATTCCTTAGCTCTTTCTCAAAGTTTCTAATATCTCTTTCTATACAACCTAGATGCTCAGGACCTCCATAATCTATCTCTAATATTTGAATTTGTTGACAAGTTATTACATTAGCCTCTAAAAACTATTGAGTTAATACTTTTTTAGCTGCAGAAACAATGACGATGTGAGTGTAGCAAATGCACCTTTGAAGGAGTAGAGAGTAAATGATTATGACTTTCTATGAAGTTTGTGACAATCCAATTTGCCCCAGTCTGTTCTTTAACAAGTGAAAATTTTGGCTTACATCCATGTTGGGTTTTTCGGGTCGCGAAAATCATTTTTTTGCGTCGCGGAAACCCCGAAACCCCCGCCACCGGATCCGTGCGAAGAAAAATAAAAACAAAATATGAGTATGAGTTTCTAAAGTCTAGATCTACACTAGATAAGAGCATTACCCTCGATGCGATGCCCTTCGCTATCCCGCTAGTCCAACGGTTTGCCAGATCTCAAGATTGTCAAAGTAGACAACCCTCTAGAAGTATCCACATGAACAAAATTAGGTGGAGGGGACCAAACAAAGGTGTGCTAGCACCTAAGGTGTTCGGCCAAGAGAGAAGAGGGAGAGCTTGAGGAATAAGATGATAGAATAAGCCTTGAATGAGAAAAATGAATTCCCATTCATTTTGTGTGGCCGGCCACACCAAGTGTAACTCCTCTCATTAATGTGGTCGGCCACATTAAAGCAAAGGAGAAGATGTAACTTTCATTAGGTGGCACAATCATGTGTTAACTATGATGATGTGGCACATCATCATTGGCCACTTAATGCTAAGTCACAAATGATGTGGCATAAAGTCAAGTCAAACTTGACTCTTCCTCTCAAGTCAAGTCAAACTTGACTTAATCTCTCTCATGGTTGATCTAATCCAACCATTTATTCAAGCCAATTTAATATAATGAATCTAATTCATTTAATTAAATTGATTCAATGAGTCATAATCTAAATTAGACTCATTGAACACATGAATCAACTTGAATCTAACTCAATTAGCCTAATTAGGATTACTCTTAATCCAATTTGATTCATCACATGAATCTAATCCTCTTGGTTCATCATATGAACCTAATCTCCATCTAATTGTCCTTTGTGTGTGACCCTATAGGTTCTTGTAACGTTGGCAATGCTCCTAAACCCATTTAGAAGCATAAGTAATGAGCGGTATCTAGCAACACATCATTACTACCCAAGTTACAAGAATGTTGAGATCCAACATCACCTTGTGACTACTAATTGTGACTCTTCACAATATATGACAAGTGTCCTTCTATCCTAGACATCTAGATTGATCAATGTGAGGCATAGACCGTGTCATCCTCTGATCAATCTAAATCTTGAACTCCAAGTAGACTCACTAAATCAAATGAGCTCAATATCTCATATTGACTCATTTGGGCATGGCCATGCACTTCGTGGTCTCACTCTATCAAGAATATCGATATCGCTCCCGTCATATAGGAGGGATAGATCCCACCTACATCACTCACATCTCTCTGTATAATTCGTTACATACCCAATAATCACCTTTATAGTCCACTCAGTTACGGGTGACGTTTGACGAAACCAAAGCACATAACTCCTTATGTAGGGAACCATGGTGACTTCAGGTCCAAGAACTAGTAGTCATACTAATAGTCACATGAGAAAGTATATGACACTCATATAACGATCCATGATACTTTCTCTGTAACGACCAACCTTCTTACTATACTATACTACTCTCTAAGGTGACCGTTACTTAACTACTAACTCTACTTAACCGGTATGATCAAAACCATGAAGAGTCTCTACCAAAAAATTTCGGTAGAGTCTCCCCTGAACCGGTGACCATAAATCAAGATACAAACATAGTATACATCAGCCACAGGCGGCTGAAACATTTATCAAACACCCACGCAGTTAAATAAGTATCAAACACACAAATATCTACTTGCTAAACTGAACTCATCCTACATGCAACCTAGATAAAGAATAAACTCGAATGACACGGAGTGTAAAGTATAGTCTCAAATGTTTACAATAACCAAAAATGCGGAAACAAAAAAAAATAAGGAAAGAAGACTAAAGGAACTCCTTTCTAGTCCCAAGACTTCCATAGTCCTGGCATCACACATCATCCGCACCGCCTTGTCACCTTCCTTTGCTAAATCTTTTCCTTTCCTGTATCTGCAGTAAGAGGAAATGCAATCTATAAGCAAAATGCTTAGTAAGCACTATCTAACTCACAAAAACTCGATATGCATGTGAATATACTAAAAACTAAAATTGGATGCTCAAAAAGAAAACTACTCATGCTCATCTACTAGTAAAAGAAACAAACATACTGAAATGCTAAACATGTAAAGCTACTCATGCTATTCTAATAGCAAAGAACAGTAAACTAATCTAAATAACATGCTAGCATAAAAGAAAACTCAACTTGCTGATTTTAAAACAAAGTGAAACTTATTTCATTTCTTCTAAACTTATTCTTTATTTCACATGTTTAAAACTTATTCTTTAATACTTTATACTTAGGTAACACTTGTTTTACTTGTTCAAAAATTTATACTTATAATACTTCAAAATAATAATCAACTTTCTTCTTGGGCCCGGCAACTGTACTTGCTATGCGCGCATCCCTAACTAGACCCAAGGTAGCTAGTCCCGAATCTAGTAGGGTTTACTATTGTAACGACCCGACCCATTTAGCGACCCTCGGGTTGTCGACCGTCGACCGTCGGCCGTGCCGTTACTACTAGATTATCTAAACCTAGGGACGACTATGGGAGCCCAACCCAAGGACAACTGAGAGTCCAGCACAGTGCCACTGATAAAAGTAAAATACTTGTTATCTTTTAATATTTCTAATATATAATGCCTCGGCATTTTCTTTAGCACCTTGTATGTCAAAATCCCTAAAGTCTTGACTTTGGATCTACTTAAGGCCTTGACCTTTTTCTTACTTTTCTTTATCTTTCTTATACTTGTTAATACTTCTAAAAGAATGCTTCTTTAAAAAGAAACTGAAATGTTTAAGCAAATTCAACCTTTAAAATGCTTAAACCAAAAATCTGCCTACTATGCTAATAAAATTCTGGATATTAAGCTTAATAAAAATCTATTCTAAGTTTGGAGTTCTGCATGCAATACTTATCAAAATCTGTAAACAATACATATATAAATCTGCATACCATACAAGTTTAAACTAAATCTAAAACTTGTTGGAATTAAAACCTATACTGCTTGCTTCGAATTAAGAGAACTAAACTAACTGACTCTAAACTTATGTGAAGCTTGCTGGAATAAATGGTAGCAAGGAAACATATCTGAACCTCATGTTAGAATAGAGAAATTCAAATCTGTATCCTAGAATGAGTGTAACAAGAAAACATATCTAAACCTCATGCTAGCATAAAGAACCTCAAATCCATATACTTGAATGGAAGTAGCATATCTAAACCTCAAGCTCAGATTTAATATTAGAAAATTATCTAAACCTCATGCTCAGATTTAACATAAGCAAATTATCTAAACCTCATGCTCATATTTAACATAAGTAAATTATCTAATTGAAACTACACTACTCAACCAATGGCTCAAACTACAATCTGAACACTTCTAGATTTCCCATGCTATCTCAAACCACGAACCAAGATTTGCAAGGCTATACAACCAATTTAGAAGCATGGAACAAAATATAGTGCCACATCCAATTGTATAACTTCTAAAAATTAAATTTAAACTACTCCTATAAATCTGAAATTCGCAAGTTCTATAATCCAGATTGAGCATCAAATGACCCTCCATCTCCCTTAGGAAAACAACTTAGAAGCATGGAAACAAATGTAGTGCAATGTCCAATTGAAAAACCCCTTCAAAACAGTGATTAAACTACCCCTAAAAACTGGAATCTACAAGTCCTACATTTAAATTTGAGCATAAAAGAGCTCCTTATCTTCTAGGAGAAAACAACTAGAGGCATAGTACAAAAATGTAGTGCAACATTCAAATGAAAAGCCCTTCAAAACTGTGAGGAAACTATCCTTTTAAAAATATGGAATTTACAAATCCTTCAATTTAAAGTGAGCATAAAAGAGTTCCCTATCTTCTAAGAGAAACCAGCTAGAGGCATGCTTCAACAAAATGCAAATAACAACATGAACTTGGAACTAAACTTGGGTATAAATAGTTAGAGCTTAAGGTAACTTATGTTTAGGAACATGATGGACTTAAGGCTATGTATACCAGAAGCAATAAATTCATATCAAAATAAAGCCTATGTAAAACTTGTTCACGTCAAATGCATAGCACAATCGAAACCAAAACATGCTGAACAACTACTGAAACTTAACAGAACAAATCTACATATTTTAGAAGAAAAACTAACTCCTTCTGTTTTCATAGCAAGCTAAAAAAAATCTATCAGTATTCCTTTCTTGACCCAGATCTAATCTCCTTTCTTGACCCAAATCTAACCTACATAGTAGCTTCGAAAGGGCCTATTCTTGCTCAATAATTCAACACAGAAACAAACTAAACTGCAGAATATTGAATTCCATACTGTAAAAAGAAACTAAAACTAAGGCTAAGGCTAACAAAAACCACCATATGCTCCTCATACGTGTCTAGCCGTTATACATAATATAACTAGTGGAATTCAATCTAACAAATTCGGAATTGAATTCCTGGTAGCCAGAACAAAAACAAAAGCTCCAAATTTTGAATTTCAATTCACAAAACCGAAGCAAACAATCACAAGCTAAACAAACAAACAAGCCCTATCTTTCTTTCATGTACAAGGCAACAACCTCAGTTCTCTGTTCTCTACTTCATGCTTTAGAAAAAAAATGAGAAAACAACCCGAAAACTACTCTTATCGCCGGTGAGTAAGCAACTTACCTCTTGTTCTTGGACTTACAACCGGGAAGGAGGTTCTAGGGTTCCGGTTAACTCAAGCTCTCGGTCCCTTCTAGTGCTCACGGCCTCTCCTCGACGTGAGGACCACCACCCCGTGAAGAGACCCTTGGAGAACAACCTCGCCGACCACCGGAGACATGCTTGCTTGCTGCCGCGGTTTCGCCCGAGCAGGAGTCACGCCGTCGCGAGAGGAGAAGGAAATTTTAGGGCTCTGGAAAAAAATAAATAATTCCTTTTTAATACCTAGGTTTTCTTTCTGTCCTTTACTATAACTTAAATATATTTCGTTCCCTATCTTTTCACGAAATAGCCGTGGAACAGTTGGTTTGTTGCGTTTTGCTTAAGGCTTAGCTCGTGGGTTCGATTCTCGGCTGCAATCCATTTCCTTCCTATTATTTCTTGTTATTAACTTCTACTACTTAAATAAAACTCTTCCTTTATTCGATCAAGTAACAATTGCTGGCCCACTTGGTTAGCCGAGTTTTGACCGAGTCAAAGGTCGCTGGTTCGAACCTCGGTTTGGATATTTTTTTTGTCAAAACTTCCTTCGTTTAGTAAAAATACCAAACGACCCCCAAAAATTGCATAAAAATACTCTAAAAATTTCTAGAATTTTTCTATAGCATTTTTAAATATTTTTGAATTATTTTTGGGGCTCAAAATGAGGAAATTTGGATTGTTACAATTCCCTATACCTTATAAAAAGTTCGTTCTCGAACTTAGAATAATTCTGGATATTTCTGTCTCATACTGTCCTCACGCTCCTAAGTAACTTCCTCGTGCTTCTGGTTCTAAATGACTTTCACTAATGGTACTCTTTGTTCCTTAGTCTCTTAACTTCTCGGTCCTCTATCATTCATATCGAATCGTACCCATTAGTGGTCCTTGAAAGGCCTGTTATAAAGTCTCTGGAGACCATAGGTGCATTAGTCACACCAAATGGCATGACTACAAATTCGTAGTGTCCATATCTGGTCCTGAAAACAGTTCTGGGTGTATCACTTCCTTTCACTCCCAACTGATGGTACCCAAAGCGTAGGTCTGTTTTAGAGAACACTTTTGCCCTCTTTAGCTGATCAAATAGATCATCTATTCTGGAAAGAGGGTACTTGTCCTTAACCGTTACTTTACTCAGTGCTCTAAAATCTATGCACATCCACGTAGATCCGTCTTTCTCCTTAACGAACAACTCTGGAGCTCCCTGGGGTGAATGACTAGGGCGGATGAAACCCTTGTCAAGTAATTCCTGAAATTATTCTTGTAACTCCTTTAGCTTTGCTGGAGAAATTCGGTACGAAGCTTTTGAAATTGGGCTAGTGTCAGGAACCAATTCAATTTCAAACTCTACTCCCATGTTGGGAGATAGTCTAGGTAGCTCTTCTAGAAATATCTCTGGATATTCACAGACTATCCGAACGTCTTTCTGCTTGGGTCTTTTCTTGTTATCATTGTCCTTCTAGTTCTAATTACTTAATTGGGGTTTCTGATTCCCTACTGTCTTGTCCTCTAACTTGCCAAGAAAAAGACTTGATATATTCTCTATCCTTTCTAAACATACTTATGTATATGAATATAAGAGAAACAAAACTTCTATCTTACTAAAGCGTATATAAGCAATTACTCCATACTGCAAATAATAAAGAAAGCATAAAAGGAAAAACTTAAATACTTTCTTACTTGAAGACGGCAAAGATGGTGCTGATGTGTGATGCTGGAGAAGGGAGACTACTCTGATACCAACTGTAACGACCACCCTTCTTACTATACTATACTACTCTCTAAGGTGACCGTTACTTAACTACTAACTCTACTTAACCGATATGATCAAAACCATGAAGAGTCTCTATCGAAAAATTTCGGCAGAGTCTCCCCTATACCGGTGACCATAAACCAAGATACAAACATAGTATACATCAGCCACAGGCGGCTGGAACATTTATCAAACACCCACGCAGTTAAATAAGTATCAAACACACAAATATCTACTTACTAAACTGAACTCATCCTACATGCAACCTAGAACAAGAATAAACTCGAATGACACGGAGTGTAAAGTACAGTCTCAAATGTTTACAATAACCAAAAATGCGGAAACAAAAAAAAATAAGGAAAGAAGACTAAAGGAACTCCTTTCTAGTCCCAAGACTTCCATAGTCCTGGAATTACAGATCATCCGCACCGCCTTGTCGCCTTCCTTTGCTAAATCTTTTCCTTTCCTGTATCTGCAGTAAGAGGAAATGCAATCTATAAGCAAAATGCTTAGTAAGCGCTATCTAACTCACAAAAACTCGATATGCATGTGAATATACTGAAAACTAAAACTGGATGCTCAAAAGGAAAACTACTCATGCTCATCTACTAGTAAAATAAATAAATATACTGAAATGCTAAACATGTAAAGCTACTCATGCTCTTCTAATAGCAAAGAACAATAAACTAATCTAAATAACATGCAAGCATAAAAGAAAACTCAACTTGCTGATTTTAAAACAAAGTGAAACTTATTTCATTTGTTCTAAACTTATTCTTTATTTCACTTGTTTAAAACTTATTCTTTAATACTTTATACTTAGGTAAAACTTGTTTTACTTGTTCAAAAACTTATACTTATAATACTTCAAAATAATAATCAACTTTCTTCTTGGGCCCGACAACTGTACTTGCTATGCGCGCATCCCTAACTAGACCCAAGGTAGCTCGTCCCGAATCTAGTAGGGTTTACTATTGTAATTTGGCGGCCCATTTGGCGACCCTCGGGTCGTCGACCGTCGGCCGTGCCGTTACTACTAGATTATCTAAACCTAGGGACGACTATGGGAGCCCAACCTAAGGACAACTGAGAGTCCAACACAGTGCCACTGATAAAAGTAAAATACTTGTTATCTTTTAATACTTCTAATATATAATGCCTCGGCATTTTCTTTAGCACCTTGTGTGTCAAAATCCCTAAAGTCTTGACTTTGGATCTACTTAAGGCCTTAGCGTTTTTTTTGCTTTTCTTTATCTTTCTTATACTTGTTAATACTTCTAAAAGAATGCTTCTTTAAAAAGAAACTGAAATGTTTAAGCAAATTCTAACTTTAAAATGCTTAAACCAAAAATCTGCCTACTATACTAAAAAAATTCTGCATATTAAGCTTCATAAAAATCTATTCTAAGTTTGGAGTTCTGCATGCAATACTTATCAAAATCTGCAAGCAATACTTATATAAATCTGCATACCATACAAGCTTAAATTAAATCTAAAACTTGTTGGAATTAAAACCTATACTGCATGCTTCGAATTAAGAGAACTAAACTAACTGACTCTAAACTTATGTGAAGCTTGCTGGAATAAATGGTAGCAAGGAAACATATCTAAACCTCATGTTAGAATAGAGAAATTCAAATCTGTATCCTAGAATGAGTGTAACAAGAAAACATATCTAAACCTCATGCTAGCATAAAGAACCTCAAATCCATATACTTGAATGGAAGTAGCATATCTAAACCTCAAGCTCAGATTTAATATTAGAAAATTATCTAAACCTCATGCTCAGATTTAACATAAGCAAATTATCTAAACCTCATGCTCAGATTTAACATAAGTAAATTATCTAATTGAAACTACACTACTCAACCAATGGCTCAAACTACAATCTGAACACTTCTAGATTTCCCATGTTATCTCAAACCACGAACCAAGATTTGCAAGGCTATACAACCAATTTAGAAGCATGGAACAAAATATAGTGACACATCCAATTGTATAACTTCTAAAAACTGAATTTAAACTATTCCTATAAATTTGAAATTCGCAAGTTCTATAATCCAGATTGAGCATCAAATGACCCTCCATCTCCCTTAGGAAAACAACTTAGAAGCATGGAAACAAATGTAGTGCAATGTCCAATTGAAAAACCCCTTCAAAACAGTGATTAAACTACCCCTAAAAACTAGAATCTACAAGTCCTACATTTGAATTTGAGCATAAAAGAGCTTCTTATCTTCTAGGAGAAAACAACTAGAGGCATAGTACAAAAATGTAGTGCAACATTCAAATGAAAAGTCCTTCAAAACAGTGAGGAAACTATCCTTTTAAAAATATGGAATTTACAAATCCTTCAATTGTAAGTGAGCATAAAAGAGTTCCCTATCTTCTAAGAGAAACCAGCTAGAGGCATGCTTCAACAAAATGCAAATAACAACATGAATTTGGAACTAAACTTGGGTATAAATAGTTAGAGCTTAAGGTAACTTATGTTTAGGAACATGATGGACTTAAAGCTATGTATACCAGAAGAAATAAATTCATATCAAAATAAAGCCTATGTAAAACTTGTCCACGTCAAATGCATAGCACAATCGAAACCAAAACCTGCTGAACAGCTACTGAAACTTAACAAAACAAATCTATATATTTTAGAAGAAAAACTAACTCCTTCTGTTTTCATAGCAAGCTAAAATAAAATCTATCAGTATTCCTTTCTTGACCTAGATCTAATCTCCTTTCTTGACCCAAATCTAACCTGCACAGTAGCTTCGAAAGGGCCTATTCTTGCTCAATGATTCAACACAGAAACAAACTAAACTACAGAATATTGAATTCCATACTGTAAAAAGAAACTAAAACTAAGCTAAGGCTAACAAAAACCACCGTATGCTCCTCATACGTGTCTAGCCGTTATACATAATATAACTAGTGGAATTCAATCTAACAAATTCGGAATTGAATTCCTGGTAGCCAGCACAAAAACAAAAGATCCAAATTTTGAATTTCAATTCACAAAACCGAAGCAAACAATCACAAGCTAAACAAACAAACAAGCCCTATCTTTCTTTGATGTACAAGGCAACAACCTCAGTTCTCTGTTCTCTACTTCATGCTTCAGAAAAAAAACCAGAAAACAATCCCAAAACTACTCTTACCGCAGGTGAGTAAGCAACTTACCTCTTGTTCTTGGACTTACAGCCGGGAAGGAGGTTCTAGGGTTCCGGTTAACTCAAGCTCTCGGTCCCTTCTGGTGCTCACGGCCTCTCCTCGACGTGAGGACCACCACCCCGTGAAGAGACCCTCGGAGAACAACCTCGCCGGCCGCCAGAGACATGCTTGCTTGTTGCCGCGGTTTCGCCCGAGCAGGAGTCGCGCCGTCGCTAGAGGAGAAGGAAATTTTAGGGCTCGGGAAAAAAATAAACGATTCCTTTTTAATACCTAGGTTTTATTTCTGTCCTTTACTATAACTTAAATATATTTCATTCCCTATCTTTTCACGAAATAGCCGTGGAACAGTTGGTTGGCTACGTTCTGCTTAAGGCTTGGCTCATGGGTTTGATTCTCGGCTGCAACCCATTTCCTTCCTATTATTTCTTGTTATTAACTTTTACTACTTAAATAAAACTCTTCCTTTATTTGATCAAGTAACAACTGCTGGCCCACTTGGTTAGCCGGGTTTTGACTAAGTCAAAGGTCGCTGGTTCGAACCTCGGCTTGGACATTTTTTTTGTCAAAACTTCCTTCGTTTAGTAAAAATATCAAACGACCTCCAAAAATTGCATAAAAATACTCTAAAAATTTCTAAAAATCTCTAGAATTTTTCTATAGCATTTTTAAATATTTTTGAATTATTTTTAGGGCTCAAAATGAGGAAATTTGGGTTGTTACATTCTCAGGCGGGTCATTCAGTATACATTCTTCAATGCATACCCATATGTCAACTTGATATCTCTATATCTATGACTTGTGAGATCAAGTCATCGAGTTGACCTACATGCTAGTCTTATTGCATTAACATTGTCCCTGATTGTTAATACTCGACTATGAATGATTAAGAGTAGTGTTTCCTATATCATCTCACTATCGGTTCAACTGACCGATTGATATAAGTGAGAATCTTCTACTCAAGGACGCTATTATACTTAGTTTATTTGGCACCAATACAAGTAAGTATAATAACCAAAAACAAATGTCTTTATTTATATAAGAATATGATACAACAAGTCCATAATACAATCATCTAATGATTGGCTCTAGGGCTCTAACTAACAATCCAATCCTTATTTCTCCACATGATCATTCTTTTTTACTGTCATCTTATGCTTCTTTTTTCCGTTTATCATATGTATATCCTTCTTTAAAGCATATAAATTATTTCCATCCAATTTCATTTGTCCTCTTATTTTTCTTGTTGTTGCCTAATCTAGCACTAAATCCGGCTTCTCGTACATATTGGTTATAAATGAAAATGCCTCCTCCACTATTGCAAATTCCATTCCAATTCGTGGTTTTCGATCTTCAGCAACTTGGGGAATGTATAGTTGATTAACAAAATAGGTTTCTTCCATTGCTAGAGAATAATATATTTAGTTCAAAATAAATTTAAAATTTATAATCATACATGAAGAATAATTCTAGAAGGCGATTCAAAACCATATAAAGCTTAAAAGTCTAAACCCTAATCGATAGGTGAAGAGTGAAATTGCAAATAAGTTACGACAGAGACGA
This sequence comes from Zingiber officinale, assembly GCF_018446385.1. Taxonomy (NCBI): domain Eukaryota; kingdom Viridiplantae; phylum Streptophyta; class Magnoliopsida; order Zingiberales; family Zingiberaceae; genus Zingiber; species Zingiber officinale. The sequence continues at coordinate 36,826,676 of NC_056005.1, read as the reverse complement.
AGATTCGAAGGTAAAAGAAAGCATCACTGTGAGTTTGATAGACAAAGAGACAGAAGCTATCGTGATTCGCGAACTTCGATTGGGTTAGTACTTAGTAGTGGTTGTGGAAGCGCGGACAAAAGGGTAATTAGTCTCTCGCTTTCATGTTGTAGCAATTAAACAGGAGTAACTGCTACATGGTGTAGCAGCAACTGATGATTAGTTGCTACAATATGCAGTAGTGGTTGCTACATATTGTAGTAGCAACAACTGACTAGCTGCTACAACGATCACTAGACAACTTGACAATACATTTATAGGTAATTTACACTAGATTAATCTAGATTTTATTTGTCCCTTATAGTAGCTACTGCCGATAAGTTGCTACACGATGTAGCAGCAAGTGTCGATTAGCTGCTTAAACATGTAGCAGCTACTCGATATTAGCTGCTACACCATGTAGCAACTACTCGAGAGTTAGCTGCAACACCCTGTAGTAGCTTAACAACATATTTACAGCAAAATTACAAAACGGTTACACCACCTAGGTAAAAATGATGGGGTAACTTAAATTGCCATCAGTTTTAAAAAAATTTACACCACCAGCTTGTTGGTAATTAGTGTTTGTTAGTAACAAATTTATGACCAACATGAAAACTATATTCTCTCATTCCAACTGCAACCTGTCCAAAATTTGTCTGTCTACACGTTGTAGCAGCAATAACCGACTAGCTGCAACAACGAGCACTAGACAGCTTGACAATACATTTACAGGTGATTTACACTAGATTAATCCAGATTTTATTTGTCCTTTGTAGCAGGTACTGCTGATAAGCTACTACACGATATAGCAGCAAGTGTTGAGTAGTTGCTTCAACGTGTAGCAGCTACTCGATATTAGCTGCTACACCATGTAACAACTACTTGAGAGTTAGCTGCTACACCCTATAGTAGCTTGACAACATATTTAAAGCAAAATTACAAAACATTTACACCACCTAGGCAAAAATGATGGGTTAACTTTAATTGACATCAATTTTACAAAAAATTTATACCGCCAACTTGTCGATAATCTAGTGTTTGCTAGTAAAAATTTTATGACCAACATGAAAACTATATTCTCTCATTCCAGCTTATCCAAAATTTATTGGTCTTTAGTACATTAAACTCTCGGTGTACCGCATAACAAAAAATGTACAATCTAACCTGAAAGATATAGTTGATTTCACACTGTTAATAATCTAATTGCAACCAGGAATATGAAGATGTATAAAAAATATAGATAAACATATACTTACGATTTTACTTGGGTTAGCCTTGAGATTATAGATACGTCAAAGTATCATGACATTAGTGAATGTAGCCTTGGATACCACATTTCGTAGTATGATAGGGCCATATTTTTAAAAAATTCCATCTGCATTAGGATGAAGTTTGTAACCAATATATACTAAAATCTAATACATATTGATTTCTTCAACATGGTAGGTATTTACAGAACATTGAAACTTAGATGTGTACAGTTGTGAGACTCCAAGCGAGTTATAATGTATATAGTGAGCTTCTTAGAGGTCTATGATTAGTAGGTGTCAGTGATCGTCTGTGTTATTTAATGGATAGAATATATATCTGATTGGCTTGTCATTGTCAGTGTTTGCTAAAAGATTAAATGTCTCATAAGACATCATTTTAAATAAATCTTGTGTATGTATACACACATTGTGAGAGGAATATATGGAGAAAAAACTCGATAGCAGCAGTTGGTATTATACTTACAACAAAACCAGTAGCTCAACATGTAGTTAGCCAATATGGTATGCCAGAGCTTTTGGCTTCCTCTATAATGATTGCAAAATATACATTTATGCAATCACCATCTGTGGCTATGGTCCAATCAAAAACACCCAAGAAAGATGACATATTCAATGAAATCATTCCGTTGGACCATATTACCTTTGGCATAGCTCTACATAAATCAAAAATAAAACATGTCCATAAATTATGTTTTACAACACTAGTGTCTATTGTTGCTACAATTGGAGCAGTTATGGAAATTATATATGTTATAGTAACTTCTAAATTAGCCATGGTTGATTTTATTCAACAATATGAAATGTTTGTTTGACTATACAATAAGAAGATAATTTCAATGTAATTTGTTCTTGTGTTCACAATAAAAGTATTAACATAAATCATCAAATATTTGCATTATAGTAAGTATATGAATCAACGAACACTTGACTCACTTTAGCTGACTCAGTTTTAATAACACCTCTACCACCAAATCATCTTTATTTTTCTTAAAATATGACTTCACTTGCTGAACAAATACATAGAGAGAATTGTTCTCCGTGAGTAATTATATATGATATAGGAATAAAAGATAAAACATTTAACCAACCTACACCGTACCTTCATGATTTTGGATTTTTGTTTGACAAGCGTATACAAAAGTTTAGATGATGAAGATGTGACAACTACATCTGCAGATGAGATAGGGACTTTTTAAACTTTAACAGGATGCTCAATATTTTCATCTCCTTTTCCCTTGCACATCTCTGTCTCATGCTCATCTTGTAAACTGACTTTTTTAATTATCTTGGCCAAGGACACTCCCTTAATATCTTTTGCAAGTGGGGGGTATGATTCTCTTTATAGCAGTCCTCCTTACCCTTGTTAATGGCGATTAGCAGGTAATGCCTCTATATCCTTGGCAAGTAACTAACTTTGAAGATCTTTGATTTTTCTCTCTTATTCTACTATAATTTTATCTTTTACAGATATAATTCTATCCATTTCATTAATTGTGCTATCCTTGGCTACTATTGTAGTTCCTGAATCACTGGCACAGATTTTAATCTCATCAATTAACTCACTATTTCTGGCCTCCTTCTTTGCAATGAGTTGGTCCTTTACCTCAACCACAAACTCCAAATGAATAATTTCGGCTCCCTTCCTTGACAATTTGTACAAGTCTCTTTCTCCTGAATACATTCTACAATATATACCAAAGCTTCGGCTGTCTATTCAGGTAATTGCTCAGGAACTTATTCAGGATTTTTCTTAGAAACTGATTGTATAAACCCCTCAACAATTTGTTGATCTATATGATCTACAACATCTTCTAGGAAATTGTTTGAGATTAGATGTGTCTCTAGATCCGATGGACTTAAATCAACAATTATTTTGAAAGTAGGTATTTCTGCAATCCTAGACTTTATTGTCTCCACACGAGAGTCTGACCACTTCCATCTGCATATTCTTGGAAGGGCATGTTGTCTGTAAGGATCTATTATTCTAACATGTTCACACATCTACACCTGCAATAGAATAAAAAAGGTTAAATATGAAAATCTATGCATTAATTATATGAGTCTATCATTAAATTTAAGAACTTATAGCGAGGAGATGTATGAACCCTTTGAGCATGGGAGCTTGATTTCTCTCAAGGCCCTCTGACTTCTGCCTCTGTGAAAGCATCACACCAATGGCCCCCAGTTATGGGCTCATATAGTCATATATAGCCTTACACCAATTATACCTACCTAAATTATCAAACTCATCTACACAATCTATTAGTGATTATACTGGTAATTTAGATATATTGCTAGTAGTAGTAAATAAAACATAGACAAAGAAATACAATATTAAAAATTGATAAAAGAGAGTATCAGATTCAGTAGATGAAGGTCGTTTGCTGAGGTTGATCATATTGTTCTCTAGTTCCTTCTGTGTACACTCCATATTATTGAAGTGTTGAAAAAATAGTGGGGTGATGACTGCATGCTACTACAAATTTACTTCCTCGCCTTGGTCTGGGAGTTCTAGAATCAATGAAACATCTTGCCTTGTGAATATAATCTTCTTATTATGAAAGATGAAACATCTAGCTTTAACGTCCCAATTATCAAATAGATTTTGTATACGGTTTCGCATATTTGCAATTTCAGACATTGCTACGGCCCAAGCAAATGGGCTTCCATTTATCAATTCCATCTGTCAATCGTTTATGTGTAGTGATGATAAAAACCCCTTGAAGTGAGGGTAATTACTTTTCCAATGCACTTTCTTACGATATGCACGGGAAGCAAAAGATCTCTGGCTCGCCATTTAATTCTGTCAAACAAATACATAAGATCTTAGTGATAATTATTTGTCTCCATTATAATGTAGTTAGTTTTCACCCATAATATAATACATTGAACTATTATTTTTAACCATAATTTGATACAGTACAATGTCTATAATTTATTCTATCCTAGGTACTACAATGTGATTAGTAGCTGCTACAACATGGCTACTGATCACGTTGTAGTAGTTAGGATCAAGTAGCTGCTACAATAATAAGAAGTCAATATAGACTATAGATTTTAACCACGTTGTATCAATTATTAGGGCTTAACTACGTTGTAGCACCTGCTATCACGTAGCTACTACAATAAAGATAAACTTTTTTTAAACCCTCTATTAGCTCAAAGTAAATCTTCAATCCCAATACCTAAAATCATTAAACACCATTATAGCAGCTAGGAGACGAATTAAAATCCTAAAAATTCAAACCCCTAAACAAAATGAGAAGAATCATAACTTTAAACCCGAACACAATACTTATGATGGAGGCGAAGTTTTAGATGAGAAATAAGTCGTCGCAATGAGATTGATTGATGAAGACACCGTGAGGCACCGATCTACTATCAATGAAATTCTTTTGAAATATTTGTCACACGACGAATTTAGGGTTAAAAGTTTGGCGTATGAGGGCAAAAAGGTAATTACACAATATATTTTCACTTTGTCCGCCCATGCATGATAATAACTATTAAGATTAGAGGGATTTACAACTTATATTGAAAAAACTTACTATCGAATGGTTTGTGGGAAATAATGTTTGTAAGTTTTTTGCAAACTATATAAAAAAAATTGATAAGAAAAGTTTGTTTGGAGTGTCAAAGTAGCTACTACAATGTGTAGTAGCTATTATAGGGTAGTTGTTACAACGTTGAGCAGCTATTGTAGGGTAGTTGCTACATTGTGTCACAGCTACTATCAGATAGCTAGTACAAGGTGTTGCTTGCAGCTACCCGATTGAAAGCTGATACATGTTGTAGTAGTTATAACTTAAATCATAAAAAATTAAAACCCTAAACCTTATAAATGTCTACTACCTACTTAGTATAGTATCATCTAAGTAGATACCTTTAAATTACCATCAAATGGTTTGTAGTAAATGATATTTAGCAAGTTTCCTACAAATTTTATAATAAAAAATTATAAGAAAAGGTGGTTTGAAGTGTCGAGGTAGTTGATGTTGGTGTGGGAAACATCTGACGATCGAACCCAAGTTTTGATAATGGTAAAGGGATTCAAAGTTAAGATTATTTGTTTTTTAATAGTTTGAATGAGCTTGCAGGAAAGTCCTAAGTGTACTTAGGCAAAAGTCCTAGCTACGGTTAGGCAGGTGGAAAACCCTAGGGGGTGGTAACCCTAGGTCATAGGGGGTGGTAACCCTATGCTGAAAGTCTTGGCGGGTCGAGGGCTTCAGACAAAAGTCCTAGGGGGTGGTAACCCTAGGTGGAAAGTCTTGGTGTCGCGAACCAGGTGGAAGACTGGACGGGTCAGGGAGCGGACGTTCAGCAGAAAGTCCGGAAGCATCGAACGCCGAGCAAAAGTCCAGTCGATCTGGAGGATCGTGTTGGCATCAGGTAAATCTCCTGAGTGGAGTAGGTGAGGACGTGTTCCCCGCAGAGGGAACAGTAGGCGTCAGATAGACCTAGGGTTTCCGGTAGGAAATTTGAAGTTAGACCCGGACAGTCCGGAGACTGTCAATATTTTATTTATGACTATTATGTGCTAACTTTGTTTTGCAGGGTATGTGTTTGGGACTAACACATTTTGCAGGAACAAAGGAGCAAGTTACACATCGGATGAACAGTGTCCGAGGCGCCTCCATGGAGCTTGAAGACGCCTCGGGTGCAGAGTGTGAGCTGGCTGCGAAGAGGAGTTGGAAGCGTCTTGGACGGAGCTGGAGGCGCCTTAGACCAGGGCTTGGAGGCGCCTCAAGCAGGATAAGAGATGAACTTTTCAGCACTGATCCACGCGGCTGACTCGGCATGTTGGAGGCGCCTCGGAAGGGCTTTGAGGCGCCTCCAGCAGTGTATAAAAGGGGGTCTCGAGGCAATAGCAAGATAACGAATCCAAAATCTTTCTTTTGACTATTGGCTGCTCAAAAGATGACCCTGAAGTGTTGTAGCTACGCCCAAACAACCAAAAGCTACTATTCTACTATTCCTTTATTGTCGGTATAAGATTGTTATTGTTTTACTTGTATTGCATTTCTGTAAAACTTTTCATGATTATAGTTGTTGCCCAAAGGAAACGCTTAACGAGCATGGGACTTGGAGTAGGAGTCGCCCTAGGCTCCGAACCAAGTATATTCTTGGGTCGTGTGTTTGTGATTGTCTTCCTTTTTATCATTTCTGCTGCTTAAACTCTCGATACGTTTTAAATCGAATGAAATAACCACGAGCGCTATTCAACCCCTCCCCCTCTAGCGCTTCTCGATCCAACAATTGGTATCAGAGCGGGGTTGCTTCGATTTGGTGCAACCACTAATCAGGCATATTTTTTGTGGTTATTTTCAGTTTTACGGAGTCAATTAGAATTATCTTAATAGCTACATTCTAATTTGTTTTATGAATCAGTTTTTGCTCGAAATTTGTGCAACACCACTCAAGCTCGTTATTTTAACTTTATTCCCGCACTACTAATCGAACACCTAATCTTGGGACATCTCGTTCTATTTTGTGCTTGCATATTAACTAAATGGCCCAGCAAGAAGGATACAGCACCGTTCGTCCCCCGCTCTTCACCGGAAAAGATTTTGGGTACTGGAAGGGACGAATGAAAAATTTCCTAAAGATCCAGTTCGAGATGTGGATGATCGTCAAGACTGGATTCAAACTGCCAACCGACGAAGATGGCAAACCTACACCCTGCGAGAACTGGGAACCAGCTCTAATCAAGAAGGTGGAAGTCAATGCCAGAGTGACCTGCACCCTCCAGTGTGGACTGACCAAGGAGGAGCTCAACAGAGTTGGTCCATTTTCAACTGCAAAAGAGCTATGGGAGAAGCTGATAGAATTTCACGAGGGCACCTCCGACACCAAGGTAAGCAAGTGAGATTTATTGTTTAATAAATTATATAATCTCAAAATGCAAGAAGGAGAGACAACAAGTCAACTCCACGCACATATTCAAGATATTCTCAACTCCCTCCACGCAATCGGGTAAAAGGTCGAGAATAAAGATATAATAAGGTACGCTCTCAACGCGTTTCCGAGGAGTACATTGTGGGCATCAATGGTAGATGTCTACAAAGTCTCCAAGGATTTATCTTCTATAAAATTAGATGAGTTATTCTCTGAGTTTGAATTACATGAGCAGACTAATGAACAACCAACCGAGAAGGGCATTGCTTTGGTTGCAGGTACAAGCAAAATACGCGAACCAAGACCAAGGCGTAGAACTGAACCATAATCGGATGAAGAACCTGACTCAGACGATGAAGACGACGAGCTAATGGCTGAACTCGTAAACCTTGTAAAGAAGCTCTACAAGAAGAAGAAGGGGTTCAACAAGAAGGACCTCAAGAAGGCAGTTCAGTCCAAGGAAGCCCAATCAAGCTCGAAGGTAAAATTTGAAGTGGCGTGTTATGGCTGCAATCAGAAGGGACACATCAAGGCCAATTGTCCCAACCAAAAGGTGGTAAAGAAACAAAGAAAGAAAAAGGTCCTAAAGGCAACATTCGAAGAATCTTCCTCAGAAGACGACGACGATGAACTCGATCAGACGAGTCTCCTTGCACTGATGGCCCAGGACCAGATCAATATGTCCAAGAGCGAGAGTGAATCGGAAGCTGAATCGGAAAGAAGCCACGGATTCGTATCCGTTTCCGAAGGGCCTGACCCCACTGTAAGTATTCCGTGTTTAAATAATTTGGTTAATTATTTATTACGTAAATTAGCAAAATCTAATATTCGGATCAAGTCACTTCTGAAAGAGGTAACAACCCTTAAAGAAGTGACCAACCCCAAATCTTTGTCTAAATTTGTTCAGACTGGAACCTCGACTCAAGTCCAAAACCTTGAGGAAGAGAATTCCAACCTAAAAATTCAAGTCAAGGATTTGAAGACTGCATTGGAACGGTTTACTTTGGGTTCCAAGAATTGTGACCTGATTCTTGGAAAACAAAAGGTCGTATACAACAGATCTGGAATTGGATTCAAGCCTAAACAGAAATATATATCGTATTTATCACTTGTACACAGAACAAATAGAAAAGTGGTCCAAGCATGGGTACCCAAGTCCAACTTGGTCAATTAAGTTGGACTTGGTCAATATTGGGTCCTCAAGGATCAAGTACATTACCTTGATAAACCATATCAGGGCTATGATCCAAGGGGAGCCAAAAGAAAAACTGTATTAATAAATAAATAAATTTAAATGAACATAATTAAAATATAATTAAAAACTTAAATTTAATCTATAAATTAAATAAAAATATCAATAATTTAGGTGGAGGCTCCAGAATAGTTGGCACCTCAAAAACTAACCTACCCGGCAGGGTAACCCAAACCAAGCTACCCGGCAGGGTAATTAGAACTAATTAGAAAGGGAACAAGTTTAACTTGACATATGGTATTGGTGAAATTTTGGATGATAGTGCGTTAGGGAAGCTTAGTCTATGCATGTCTAGGAAGATATGGCTTCGACCTGGTGCATTTGGCTAAGTGGAACTAACCGAAGCTACCCTTTATAGATCCTAACCAGTTAGACCAAGGTTTTGTATTAAGTTCAGTGGATATGACTATTTGGAAAACCTCGAAAGCATGGTTACTTTAATGATGTCCAAGTGACTCACCATAGCCCAGAAGTTTATTCGAAGAATGCCTATTTGTTAAGCCCAAAGCTAAACCTGAATCTAACACAAAATTAAACCAAACCCTATAACTGAACCCAATTCATCTCACAAAATTATAGGATCCCTTAATTGAAAAAATTTAGATTGGGTGAGATGACTAAAGATTAAATTAAATTAATTTAAAATTAAAATTAAATAAAATTAAATTAAAATAAATTAAATTAAATTAAATTAAATTAAAATTAAAATTAAAATTAAAATTAAAATTAAAATTAAAATTAAAATTAAAATTAAAATTAAATTAAATTAAATTAAATTAAATTAAATTAAATTAAATTAAATTAAAATTAAATTAAAATTAAAATTAAATTAAATTAAAATTAAATTAAAATTAAAGTTTCAAAATAATCAACTTAAAGCTTTTAAAATTAACTAACTTAAAGTTTAAAAAAAAAATAATTAACTTAAAATTTCTCAAAATTAATTACCTTAATTATTCTTCAAAAGATACTTAACTTATAACAAACTCAACCATCTCACAATCACCCATAGGAATAACTGTGTGTTAACCTAGATTGGGTGAGATGGAAAATTAGGGAGTTTATTTCAATCAAACTATCTTTTGATCCATAAAAAAGAATCCAATTCAAATACTTTATGTGTAGGAATTGGATCAATGGATCTTGGATGGTGGATGCTCCAGACATATGACTGGAGATAAGTTGAAGTTCACTAAGCTCAAATGCAAGAACCTAGGATCAGTTGCATTCGGCAACAACGGTAAACTTAAGGTAATCGAAAAGGGTAATATCAAACTTAGTTCCAATTTCATTATTCAAAACGTTTTATTATTTGAAAATTTTAACTTTAATTTACTAAGTATAAGTCAATTGTGTGATAGTGGCTACTTAGTTACTTTTGATAATTCTGGATGCTTAGTTAAAAATATTTATAACCCCAAAATCATACTTAAGGGGCTTAGGAAAGATAACATCTACACAATTGACCTGCACATATCCTCAACAAAGTGTCTCTTGACACAACAAGAGGAAACCAACCTGTGGCATAGAAGACTGGGTCACACTCATGTCAAACTCATTTCAAAAATGAGTCGAAATGGCTTAGTTAGAGGGCTACCCAAATTAAGGAAGTTAGAACATACAATTTGCCAAGCTTGCCAACAAGGTAAACAAACCAAATCAACCCACAAGTCAACCAATCTAGATAGAACTAACTCCTTACTTAAGCTCCTACATTTAGATCTATTTGATTCACATGGAACCAAGTCACTAAGCAAGAACCAGTACTACTTAGTCATAATTAATGATTACTCTAGGTTCACTTGGGTAAAGTTTCTAAAAACAAAAAATGAAACCTTTGAAGCTTTTAATAATTTTTGCAAGTTAACAGAAAATATAAAAGATACCAAAATTAAAAGAATAAGAAGTGATCATGGGGGTGAATTTGAAAATCATAGGTTTACCCAATTTTGTAAAATCAATGGACACAAACATGAATTTTCATGCCCTAGAACCCCCCAACAGAACGATCTAGTGGAACAGAAAAATAGAACCCTACAAGAGGCCGCTAGAACCATGTTAAATGAGTATAACTTAAATCATAAAGTTTGGGTCGAAGCAATAAATACAGCAAACTATATTCAAAATAGAATTCTAATTAACAAATTACACAATAAAATCCTCTATGAAATATACTATAATAAAATTCCCAACTTGAATTATTTAAAAGTATTTGGATGTAAAGTTCACATTTTAAACACTAAAGATTACTTAGGAAAATTTACACCCAAATCAGTCCAAGGAATATTTTTAGGGTACTCCTCAACCAGTAGGGCCTATAGAGTCTATAATCAAAATACCCTAAAAGTTAAAGAAACAATTAATATAATCTTTGATGAAGAAAATAACCTACCTAATATAAATGAAAATGTTGACATTATCCCAAGAATTATAGAACATGATGAAATTTAACCTAACACTAGTAAACTAGAGGAACTAATTACTGACCCAAGTATAAGACCAACAAGAATAAATACTTCTCACCCCCCTGACCAAATTTTGGGTAACCCAAACCTAGGAGTTAGAACTAGATCTTCCTATAGAAACCTGAGTCAAATTGCCCTTATTTCTAAGATTGAGCCGAAGACTATAGAAGAAGCCCTTCCTGACCCAGACTGGATCATTGCTATGCAGGAAGAGTTAGCCCAATTTGATAAAAACCAAGTCTGGGAACTTGTACCTAAACCCATAGATAAGTCCATAATTGACATTAAATGGGTATTTAGGAACAAATTGAATGATCAGGGTGATATAGTAAGAAATAAGGTCAGACTAGTATCCAAAGGGTTCAACCAGGTTGAAGGGTTAGATTATGACGAAACCTATGCACTAGTAGCTAGACTCGAATACATTAGGATGCTGCTGGCTTATACAGCACATAAAGGATTTAGGTTATACCAAATGGATGTCAAGTCAGCCTTCTTAAATGGGTTTATTAAAGAAGAGGTATATGTAAGTCAACCACCAGGATTTGAGGACCTAGACAACCCAAACCATGTATTCAAACTGAAAAAAGGTCTTATATGGACTAAAACAAGCACCTAGGGCATGGTATGAACGGTTATCTAATTATCTAATATCCAAGGGCTTTAACCAAGGTTAAATAGATCAGACCCTATTTGTCAAAACCTTAGAAAAAGATATTTTTATAGCCCAAATCTATGTTGATGATATAATTTTTGGCTCAACCAACACTAAACTTTTAAAAGAATTTGTTAAATTAATGGAAAATGAATTTGAAATGAGTTTGGTGGGGGAACTTAATTTTTTCTTAGGATTACAAATTAAGCAAACAAAAGATGGAATTTACATTTTCCAAACAAAATATGCTAAGGAGTTAATTAAGAAATTTGGAATGGAAAACTCAAAAAAATATTAATACACCAATGGCCACCAACATTAAAATTGACTCAGACATAGAAGGGAAACTAGTATACTTGAAATATTATCGAAGTGTGATAGGAAGTCTACTGTACCTAACTGCAAGTCAACCAGACATTCTTTTTGCAGTAGGTATGTGCGCAAGATATCAATCTTACGCAAAAGAGTCACACTTAACTCACGTTAAAAGAATACTTAGATATATTAAGGGAACCTTAAATGTAGGCCTATGGTATCCTAAGACTTACACCCTTGAACTAACAGGCTATTCTGACTCAGACTATGCTAGGTGAAAACTAGATAGAAAAAGCACAAGTGGCAGTTGTCAATTTCTAGGTCAGTGTCTAGTAAGTTGGTCAAGTAGAATGTAATACTATGTTGCCCTATCTACCACTGAAGCTGAATACATAGCTCTGGGAGAATGTGCATCTCAATTATTATGGATGATGCATACCCTAAAAAACTATCAATTAGAATATCAAAATACTAAAATATCAATTGACAACATAAGTTCAATTAATTTAACCAAAAACTCAATTCACCATTCAAGGACTAAACACATAGATGTAAAACATCATTTTATAAGGGATCACGTAGCTAAGGGAGATATTGTACTTAACTATGTTGAGTCCAAATCAAACCTAACTGATATATTCATAAAACCCTTACCTGAACTTGAGTTCAGTGTACTTAGAAGACAAATAAAAATGTGTTTAGTAGAATAGAACGTATTCAGCCTGATTTTTGTATTTTTCAAAAATTCTAAGAAAAATGTTGATTTCAAAATCCCAATTTTATTAGATTTTTCAAATTTTGGACTTAGCCTAGGAGCTTACCCTAGAAATCATGTTCCCCTAGATTTTAGCCAGAGCATCTCACAAACACCCTAGGCTTAACTTGCTTGTGGTTGAAATAAACTTAGAACGGCGTGAGATGCATAGGGTACAACCTAGACTTCAGAATGCTTATTTTGTGCATCGCAGTAAGTCTGGGCGTTAAATACCAAAAATACAGTAATCAAGTTAAGTGATCCTAACTTAATCAAATCTAACTAGATTTTCAACTTAACTTGACTAACTAAGTGAAAGTTGTTACCCTCTAGGTAAGCAGTTAGTAGCTAGTGGTTAGACATTTGGCTCAGGGGATTAAATGATTAAATATTAATTTTCAAAAATTACTCATGCTTGGACTTTAGGACTACTTGGATGAATGACCTTAATTAAAATTCTTACGAGTTAAGCTTCTCCCTCTTTGCAGCTAAAATTTAACTAAGTCCTTCAAACTAAATATCTTTCAAAACTTATCATTTCTTAAGAACTTTTTAAAATTCAATATTTTTTAGTTCAAAATCAAGCTAAGCTATTTTTCAAAGGCTTATTAAAATTTTATCTAAGTAACTTCTATAGCCGTTTTCAAAATTTTTAGCAAATGCCTTCAAACTTAGCCAATTTTGAGAAAAGTTCTATTTCAAACATAAAGTCTTTCGAATCTAACTAACTTTTCTCAAAAAGGCTCCTCAAAAGTTACCTAAGTACTTTTTCGAATCTTGCTAAGCTACTTTTCAAACTTAATCCTTCAAAGCTATCTTAAAAGATCTTCTATGAATCCTTAACATTTACTTAGCTAAATGTTTTATAAAGAAAATTTCTTCTAAGTGATTGTGTTTAACTAAGTATTTTTGAAAAGCAAAAAACTTTTCAAATTTAACTAAGTGTTTTGATATCACAAAATTAGCTAAGTTATTTTTCAAAGTTGAAATAATTTATGACAAATATTTTTTCACTTAGCTAAAAGTCTTACAAGAACACTTCTTCTAAAAAGCTAAATATTTTTCAAGGTATGACTAACCTTTTTCAAATCTTCCTAAGTACTATGGTTTCTCTTACTCTCCTTGTATTTTGATGTATGGCAAAGGGGAGAGTAGAAATTCAAAGAAAAATTAAAGAAAGAAAAAATTCAAAAATTCAAATTAAGGAGCTATTATATAGGGGGAGCCTTATATATCTTTATGCTTATGCTTGTGCTATCAATTTGAATAAATTTGTTTATACTTGTGCTATCACTATCTTTTCTTTACTGTCTTTTACTTTGTTGGTTAGTCCTAGGAAAATGTACCGGTTCCACTGTACAAAAAATTTTGTACAAATTTCGAACCTTTCCTTAAATAACCTATTGTGTTCTTTAGAAGTTAAATTAGGAATCGCAGACGGAACTTAACATCATTGATTCCAAATTTAACTTAACTGTTCTTAATGGTTTAGATTTGAATCGCAAGCGGAACTTAACACTATTGATTCAAATCCACCTATGTTATTAATTTCATTAAATATTAATTTCCAAAATTGGCTTCCAGGACTGCATGGCGAGGCACATGGCCTTCTTGGATATGGGAGCAACCACCACCGCCTAGACAAAGGCTTTTAAGGAAAGCTAATATTTAATTTCCTTAAATAACTCTAGGTTAACCAAAAAGAACAATCGAATCACAAATTCGAAAAAGAAGAAAACACAAACTCGAAAAACTAATTCGAAAAACTATATCTAATGCCTCTTGTGTTTGGAATTCATACAAAAGAAATACAACTAGTATGATGAGGAAATTAATTACTAATTATACCTTCCTTTGTAAACTTTAATGACCTCTTGATCTTCTACTGTATTCCTCTTCTTATCTCAGACGTTGTGTGGGCAACGATCTTCCGAGAGGAGAACCACCAAGCTCCTTCTTCTCCAAGCTAGATTCGGCCTCCATTAATTCTCCATGCGAAGTAAAGGTCCGGCCACCACCACCAAGCTCCAAGGGATGCTAGAAACGAAGCCTTCTTTCTCTCCTTCTCCTAGCTAGAACCGGCCACCATGGACTTCCCTTATGTTGATGCCGCTGGCCACAAAGGAGGAAGAGAAAAGAAGGACATGAGGAGACCCTAGGGTCGGCCACACTAAGGAGGAAAAAAGAGGAAGAAAAGAATAGAGTCATTAGCCATTAAGGCACCTCTACCCCCTCTTTTATAATCCTTGGTCTTGGCAAATAAGGAAATTTTAAAAAAAACTTCCTTAATTCTTTTGCCATGAAAAAGAAAAATAATTAATTAATTAAAAAACAATTTTCTTTTTCGAAATTTCTTGGCCGGCCACTTTCTCCCAAAAACAAGGAAAGTTTTAATTAAAACAAAAATTAAAACTTCCTAATTTGTTTCCAGAAATGTAACAACTCACCCTTCTTACTACTCCCCAAGGGTGAACGTTACTTATCTACTAACTATAAACTTCACTTAACTAGCGTTACTTTCTCTCATGTTAGCGGTACTTAAAATTTTCAGGAAATGAAATCCAAACATGCAATCATGTAATAGCTGCAACATGCAGAATTATGGTTCTTTTAAATATTCTCACTAAACATACAACACGTAAGAAAATATAACATGCATTTCTAATTTTTTTTTAAACCATGCTGTATTACCAAAGCAACCTAAGGCAACTGAAGGACTTTGGCAAATGCAATTCAGCTCGACACTAACATTAACAAGTTTCAAGCAACTGAACTTATTTAGTTACCAATACATGCAGACTATAGAAATTAAAAAAACAGGCATGCATCTGGTCTTATTCACAGCAGCTTCAATCCTCACTACAATAGAAAAGAAATTCAAAACAGGCATGCATCTGGTCTTATTGAATTAAAGCTTTCTGTAATTAACCATAACCGAACATTCACTACCAATGGGTAGCAATGCAGTTGATGCATGAAATTATAAACCCCTCATACGGCAGTTCTGGTCAAAGAATTTCCAGCAAGAGGAAGGAACAATACCAGATTCTAGCAATGCAAATAAGTCAATGATCCAAAAGTAACCAAAACTCAATTTCCTAGCAGTGCTAAATACCAAGAATCTCTACGTTTCACTAGCAATTTAATTAAAGAATCTCATTGAACTCTTAGCAGTGTCAAAAACTAAAACAAGTAGCATGCAATTAAAACTCCAAATTTAGCATTAACCTACTGTAAACTGCATCAAAACAACTCTAGAAATTCATTAGAACTAAAGCATTTAAGCAACTTCAAAACAGCAAACCAATAACATTTCCCGTACTGGCAATACAATCAAACAATTACTTCTTAACAATTGAATAAAGATTCCAAATAAATTCTTTCTTAGTCCCGTGGCTTCCATAGTTCAACATCACACACGTTATAGCATCTCCTTGTCGCCTTCCTTCACTGTATCCTTTCCTTTCCTTTATCTGCAGTAGGAGGAAAGTAGTATCTATAAGCTAAAAGCTTAGTAAGTGTTATCTACTCACAAAAACTCGATAAAAAAATGCATGTGCATAAAAGAAAGCAAGAAATACATGCTCCACATGAAAATAGCAATTAAAACTAAATCATGCATCTCTAAAAGGAACAATAGATTAACTTGCCAAAATTGCAACTTAGATGAAAGAAACTGTTCCATTTGTTCCCCAACTTATACTCTTATACTTTAAAATAATAATCAACTTCGCTTGGGCCCCGCATTGTACCACTTTACGCGCATTCTTAATAAGAATCGAGGTAGCTAATCCCGAAACTACTAAGATACTTCTAGGCCTTGTGCCTAGGGGCATCTTGGAGCCCATCCCTTGGACCTTGTGTCCGGTACATGCCCTTTAAAAGTAAAATACTTTTTATCTTTAAATACTTCTTATAATAAAATGCCTTGGCATTTATTTAAGCACTTAGTGTGCTTTGATTCTAAATTCTGGAATTCAGGATCAATTTGTGACCTTGGTCTTGCTTTGCTTGTACTTCTCACATATATACATTATGCAAGAGATTCTAAAACCATATGCCACTGATATATATCTGTATATATTCAAAACAAAACTCAACATTAATTAAAAGACTACATGATCATAGGAAATAAGTTTGGTCAGGCCCACGGCAGCAACAGATTCCAAATAGCAAGCTTGTAAAACTAATTTATCTTTGAATCTTAACAATCCTTTAATCATGCCGTGACTTGAAGGAAACAATAACTACTTAGACATGCTTGAAATGTAAGGTAAATACATCTAAATAAGCATGTTGTAACAAGGAAGACAATTAAAAATCTGTCCGTGCTCTAAAAAAAAAACAACAAAAGAACTTGAACCAAAGCACAAACCGAATTGCTAGAGCAAAGGTTGAAATCTAGACAATATGCTAGGATCAAGGATGCTCTTGTTCATTACACAACAACAAAAATGCAAACAAAACCCCGAAAGCTACTCCTACCGCAGGTGAGAAGCACTTACTTTGGGTTCTTGGACTTACAACCGGAGAAAGAGATCTAGGGTTCGAATGAGGTGAATGTTTCGGCGATCCCTTCCTATCCGCGTGTTCTCCTTGACGAGGAGACCACAAATCCGTGAACAACTCCCGGAAAGAAGTCCTCGCCGGCCGCCGGAGACGAGCCCTAGCGCCGTCGCCCCTTTTCGCCCGAGAGAGAAGAATCGCGCCGTCGGGAGAGAAAAGGAGAGGAATTTCGAGAGAAATTTTTTTAGATTTTCCTCTCTTAACTTAACCTCTTTTTATAACCTAGGGTTATTTTATTAAATACTATACCTTAAATATAATTCGTTCTTTCCTTAATTAACAACAGCCGCTGGCACAGTTGGTTGGCTGCGTTTTGCTTAAGGCGCAGCTCACGGGTTCGAGTCTCGGCTGCAACCATTTTTCTTCCTATTTATTCCCTAATCATTAACTACTACTTAACTAGAATATTTCTCCTTCTTTAATAAGGAACGCCCGCTAGCACAGTTGGTTGGGCCGATTTTGCTTGGGTCACTCCGACCCGAGGTCGTGGGTTCGAATCTCACCTTCAACACATTTTTTTTTTCAAAACTTCTTTCTTTTTGTAACCCTACTAAACGACCTCCAAAAATTACGTAAAAATACTCTAAAAATTCCTAAAAATATCTAGAATGTTTTAAAAGTATTTCCAAATATTTTTATGGACTTTTAGAACTTGAAATAGGAAAATTGGGTCGTTACAATTCCCCATACCTTATAAAAAGTTCGTCCTCGAACTTAGAATAGTTCTGGATATTTCTGTCTCATACTGTCCTCCCGCTCCCAAGTGACTTCCTCGTGCTTCTGGTTCTGCCAGACGACCTTCACTAGTGGTACTTCTTTGCTTCTTAGTCTCTTGACTGCTCTGTCCACTATCTGTGTAGGTCTACTCTCATAACTAAGATCCTCTTGGATCTGCACTGACTGAGGCTCAATCACTTGGCTAGGGTCATGGAGGCACTTCTTTAACATGGAGACATGAAACACATTGTGTATTGCTGACATGTCTTGTGGTAAATCCAGCTTGTAAGCTACTTTCCCAATCCTTTCTGTGATCAGGTAAGGTCCTACATAACGAGGACTTAATTTGCCTTTCTTGCCAAATCTCATCACTCCCTTCATAGGAGCGACCTTGAGAAAGACTGAATCCCCTACTTGGAATTCAAGTGGCCTACGACGTGTGTCAGCATAACTCTTCTGTCTACTCTGGGCAGTCTCAATTCTCTGTCTGATCTTCTGGATAGCCTGAGTAGTCTCATCTATCAGCTCTGTCTGAATACCCAGCTCTACTTCCATTTCTTTTCTTTCACCTGTTTCTTGCCAGCAAATGGGTGATCTGTACTTTCTGCCATACAATGCCTCATATGGTGTCATCTTGATGGTAGCCTGATAGCTATTGTTGTAGGCAAACTTAGCTAAGCACAGATACTTGCACCAACTGCCTTTAAAATCTAGTGCACAAGTCCTGAGCATATCTTCTAGGATCTGATTTACTCGCTCTGTCTGTCCATCGGTCTGAGGATGGAAGGCTGTGCTGAACTTGAGTTTGGTGCCTAGTGCAGTCTGAACACACTCCCAAAAGTGAGAGGTGAAGCGCCCATCTCTATCAGAAACAATAGATTTGGGAACTCCATGAAGTCTGATCACCTCCTTAACATATAACTGTGTCAACTGCTCTATAGAGTGGGACACCTTGATGGCTAGAAAATGGGCAGACTTGGTCAATCTATCCACTATTACCCATATTGCATTATATCCATTCGTAGTTCTTGGGAGGCCTGTTATGAAGTCCATAGAGATGTCTTCCCACTTCCACTCTGGTATAGGAAGAGGCTGTAGAACTCCTCCTGGTCTCTGGTGTTCTGCTTTGACCCTCTGACATGTCAGGCAGGTACTGACATATTTAGCTACATCTCTTTTGAGTCCAGACCACTAGAACCTCTGTTTCACGTCTTGGTACATCTTGGTAGAACCAGGATGCATGGAGTATGGTGTATTATGGGCTTCTTCTAGAATCTTCTTTCTCAGCTCTTCATCATTGGGAACACAAAGGCGACTTCCCTGATAAAGAATTCCACTGTCTGATACTCGAAATTCTGAATTTCCTTCTTCATGTATCCCTTGCTTGATCTTTTGGACATCTAGATCTTCACTTTGCTTCTTCTGTATATCCTCAAGCAGGGTTGACTCTAGAGTCAATGCAGAGAGTTGCCCATAAATAATTTCAAGTCTGAAATCTGACAACTCCTTCTGTAGTGGCAGGGCTAATGATGATAAGGACATCAAGGATGCACTGGCTTTTCTGCTTAGTGCATCTGCCACTTTATTAGCTTTACCTGGGTGGTAGAGGATTTCACAGTCATAATCTTTGACCAACTCTAGCCACCTACGCTGTCTCATGTTTAAGTCCTTCTGAGTGAAGAAGTACTTAAGACTTTGATGGTCTGTGAAGATTCTGCACTGGACTCCATACAGGTAATGTCGCCAGAGTTTCAGTGCAAAGACCACAGCTGCCAGCTCAAGATCATGAGTGGGATAGTTCTTCTCGTAGTCTTTGAGTTGCCTGGAAGCATAAGCTATAACTTTTCCTTCTTGCATGAGTACAGCTCCTAGGCCCATCTTGGAAGCATCACTGTAGATGTCAAAACTCTTGTCACTCTCTGGAACTGTCAGAATGGGAGCACTGGTTAGTCTCTTCTTTAGCTCTTGAAAACTCTGCTCACATTTATCTGACCATTCAAACTTCTTGTTCTTCCTGGTGAGGGCTGTAAGTGGAGAGGCTATTCTGGAAAAGTCTTCCACGAATTTCCTGTAATACCCAGCTAAACCAAGGAAGCTTCTGATCTCCCTGGCATTCTTGGGTCTCTTCCAATTGCTGACCGCTTCTACTTTGGCTGGATCTACTTGTATGCCTTCTCTAGAAACGATGTGACCTAGAAACGCTACCTGCTCCAACCAGAATTCGCACTTTAAGAATTTAGCATAGAGTTGCTTTTGTTGAAGGGTCTGCAGAACTATTCTCAAGTGCGTGTCATGCTCCTCTGGGGTCCTTGAATAGATTAGAATGTCGTCGATGAATACAATGACAAATTTGTCAAGGTATTCTCTGAACACTCTGTTCATCAGGTCCATGAAAACTGCCGGTGCATTAGTCACACCAAAAGGCATGACTACGAACTCGTAGTGTCCGTATCTGGTCCTGAAAGTCATTCTGGGTATATCCTTTTCCTTCACTTTCAACTGATGGTACCCAGAGCGTAGGTCTATCTTGGAGAACACTGTTACCCCTCTCAACTGATCAAATAAGTCATCGATTCTGGGCAGTGGATACTTGTTCTTGATGGTCACTTGATTCAGAGCCCTATAATCTATGCACATCCACATAGATCCATCCTTCTTCTTGACAAACAACACAGGAGCTCCCCAAGGTGAGTGACTAGGGCGGATGAAGCCCTTGTCAAGTAGCTCCTGAAGTTGCTCTTGTAACTCTTTTAGCTCTGATGGAGACATGCGATATGGAGCTTTTGAAATTGGACCGGTACCAGGAACCAGTTCAATCTCAAACTCCACTTCTCTGTTGGGAGGTAGTCCAGGTAGCTCTTCTGGAAATACCTCTGGATACTCACAGACTACCCGAACTTCCTCCTGCTTAGGTCTTTCTTCTTCTTCTGTACTCACAATGAATGTAAGAATACCAGCACACCCTTTAGCTAGCATCTGGTGAGCTGTGAGGGAAGAGAGGAATTTCTGAGTCTTCCTCTTTGGCACTCCTGTAAATTCAAAGGATGATTCACCTTCTAGACTAAAGATTACTTTCCTTCTGCGGCAGTCCACTGAAGCACTGTACTTGCTAAGGAAATCCATACCCAAAATGATATCGAAATCCTGCATAGCGAGGACTACCAGATTAACACATAGCTCTCGGTCTGAAATTCTGACTGGTACAGACCGAAGCCACTGACTGGATTCCATGACTTCCCCAGAAGGTAGGGTTGTCGGGAACAATAATGCAGTATCCTCATCATGGGTTGCCATAAGACCATCTTTGTTTAGCAATAGTCCTGAGGTTCTATCATCTCAAATAATCATTAGGACCTTCACACCTTCACTAGACTTCCTCTTTAGTAGCTCTCCAAGAGTGACATCTCCACCAGGCCTAGGCCTCTTCAAGTCCCTTAACAATGTAATGTCTGCATACACAGGCCTCCCAGCAATGTATGTAAGGTGTTGAGCATTGCTAATTGTTTCAATATTAGCCATGTGTCCTTCCTGACCACAAGAATAACATCCAGTCTTACCCAAAAGACAGGCTCCTGGATGTGTTCTCCCACATTTGGAGCAGGGAGGGAAATTAGTCTGCTTGTTTTCTGGTTCTCCCTTCTGGTTACTCCCTGAATTCCACTGCTTTCTTTTAGTACCCTTGCCTTTCCAGTTCTGATTATTTAACTGGGGTTTCTGACTTCCCCCAGTCTTGGTTTCTATCTTGATTGGCTTGTGCTGCTCTCGTTGTGCCTTCATGCTGTTCAGGTAATGCTCAGCTACTAAGGCTCTACTAACCAACTCTTCTTCAGTCAGGAGTTGATGAGCTCCACTACTCACATTAAGTGATATCACAGGCTTCAGCATTCTGAGCATTAGTCTGACTCACTCCTTCTCTGTGCTTACTAGTTCTGGGCAGAGACGAGCTAGCCTGTTGAATCTTTTAATTGCTTCCTCCACTGTCAGATCACCCTGTCTGAACTCCATAAACTCCTCGTAGTGCTTATTGGTGATCCTTTAGCGGAAGAACTCGTCGTAGAACTCTATCTCAAAATCAATCCATCTCATCTGATTGGCTGCCCTCTTGCTCTTGACTCTCTCCCACCACATGCGTGTGTCTCCAGTCAGGCAAAAGGAGGCACACTTGACCTTCTCAACTTCTGGCCAGTCAAGAAGCTCCATGGTGCTCTCCAGTGTTTTGAACCAAGCCTGGGCATCCCAGGGCTCAGTCGTGCCTGAGAAGCTCTCTGGTTTCAGTTTCAGCCACTGTATAAGGTAGGCTTCTTGTCTCTGGGATGCTATGATGACTCCCTAGGCAGCTGGTGGAACCTCAGTTACCACTGGAGTCTCCACAGTTACTGTTGGAGGAGTGGGAGGGACTGGCTGCTGATTCGCCATCAGATTGACGATCACTTGCTGCTGCTCTGCCACTTGCCTCTGAAGTTGAGCAACAACTTCAGAAAGATTGGGCTCAGTTGAGCCTGGCCCCTCATTCTCCTGAACTTGGTCCTCAGTACGAGCGGTACGGGGGCGTCCTCTTCTTGACATCTAGTTAAAAAAATAAGAAGATTTGATATTTTCTCTATCCTTTCTAATCATACACATATGTATATGAACAAAGAAAACTGCAAAAACTTTTATCTTACTTTAGCACTTATAAGCAATAACTCTATACTACAAATAATAATAAAGGAAAGCAATAAAGAAAGAACTTAAATACTTTCTTACTTGAAGACGGCAAGGATGATGCTGATGTGTGTGTGATGCTGGAGAATGGGAACTGCTCTGATACCAACTGTAACAACTCACCCTTCTTACTACTCCCCAAGGGTGAACGTTACTTATCTACTAACTATAAACTTCACTTAACTAGCGTTACTTTCTCTCATGTTAGCGGTACTTAAAATTTTCAGGAAATGAAATCCAAACATGCAATCATGTAATAGCTGCAACATGCAGAATTATGGTTCTTTTAAATATTCTCACTAAACATACAACACGTAAGAAAATATAACATGCATTTCTATTTTTTTTTTTAAAGCATGCTGTATTACCAAAGCAACCTAAGGCAACTGAAGGACTTTGGCAAATGCAATTCAGCTCGACACTAACATTAACAAGTTTCAAGCAACTGAACTTATTTAGTTACCAATACATGCAGACTATAGCAATTAAAAAAAACAGGCATGCATTTGGTCTTATTCACAGCAGCTTCAATCCTCACTACAATAGAAAAGAAATTCAAAACAGGCATGCATCTGGTCTTATTGAATTAAAGCTTTCTGTAATTAACCATAACCGGACATTCACTACCAATGGGGTAGCAATGCAGTTGATGCATGAAATTATAAACCCCTCATACGGCAGTTCTGGTCAAAGAATTTCCAACAAGAGGAAGGAACAATACCAGATTCTAGCAATGCAAATAAGTCAATGATCCAAAAGTAACCAAAACTCAATTTCCTAGCAGTGCTAAATACCAAGAATCTCTATGTTTCACTAGCAATTTAATTAAAGAATCTCATTGAACTCTTAGCAGTGTCAAAAACTAAAACAAGTAGCATGCAATTAAAACTCCAAATTTAGCATTAACCTACTGTAAACTGCATCAAAACAACTCTAGAAATTCATTAGAACTAAAGCATTTAAGCAACTTCAAAACAGCAAACCAATAACGTTTCCAGTACTGGCAATACAATCAAACAATTACTTCTTAACAATTGAATAAAGATTCCAAATAAATTCTTTCTTAGTCCCGTGGCTTCCATAGTTCAACATCACACACGTTATAGCATCTCCTTGTCGCCTTCCTTCACTGTATCCTTTCCTTTCCTTTATCTGCAATAGGAGGAAAGTAGTATCTATAAGCTAAAAGCTTAGTAAATGCTATCTACTCACAAAAACTCGATAAAAAAATGCATGTGCATAAAAGAAAGCAGGAAATACATGCTCCACATGAAAATAGCAACTAAAACTAAATCATGCATCTCTAAAAGGAACAATAGATTAACTTGCCAAAATTGCAACTTAGATGAAAGAAACTGTTCCATTTGTTCCCCAACTTATACTCTTATACTTTAAAATAATAATCAACTTCTCTTGGGTTCGGTATTGTACTACTTTGCGAGCATTCTTAATAAGAATCGAGGTAGCTAATCCCGAAACTACTAAGATACTTCTAGGCCTTGTGCCTAGGGGCATCTTGGAGCCCATCCCTTGGACCTTGTGTCCGGTACATGCCCTTTAAAAGTAAAATACTTTTTATCTTTAAATACTTCTTATAATAAAATGCCTTGGCATTTATTTAAGCACTTAGTGTGCTTTGATTCTAAATTCTGGAATTCAGGATCAATTTGTGACCTTGGTCTTGCTTTGCTTGTACTTCTCACATATATACATTATGCAAGAGATTCTAAAACCATATGCCACTGATATATATCTGTATATATTCAAAACAAAACTCAACAATAATTAAAAGACTACATGATCATAGGAAATAAGTTTGGTCAGGCCCACGATAGCAACAGATTCCAAATAGCAAGTTTGTAAAACTAATTTATCTTTGAATCTTAACAATCCTTTAATCATGCCGTGACTTGAAGGAAACAATAACTACTTAGACATGCTTGAAATGTAAGGTAAATACATCTAAATAAGCATGTTGTAACAATCAAGGAAGACAATTAAAAATCTGTCCGTGCTCTAAAAAAAAAACAAAAGAACTTGAACCAAAGCACAAACCGAATTGCTAGAGCAAAGGTTGAAATCTAGACAATATGCTAGGATAAAGGCTGCTCTTGTTCATTACACAACAACAAAAATGCAAACAAAACCCCGAAAGCTACTCCTACCGCAGGTGAGAAGCACTTACTTTGGGTTCTTGGACTTACAACCGGAGAAAGAGATCTAGGGTTCGGATGAGGTGAATGTTTCGGCGATCCCTTCCTATCCGCGTGTTCTCCTTGACGAGGAGACCACGAATCCGTGAACAACTCCCGGAAAGAAGTCCTCACCGGCCGCCGGAGACGAGCCCTAGCGCCGTCGCCCCTTTTCGCCCGAGAGAGAAGAATCGCGCCGTCAGGAGAGAAAAGGAGAGGAATTTCGAGAGAAAATTTTTAGATTTTCCTCTCTTAACTTAACCTCTTTTTATAACCTAGGGTTATTTTATTAAATACTATACCTTAAATATAATCCGTTCTTTTCTTAATTAACAACAGCCGCTGGCACATTTGGTTGGCTGCGTTTTGCTTAAGGCGCAGCTCACGGGTTCGAGTCTCGGCTGCAACCATTTTTCTTCCTATTTATTCCCTAATCATTAACTACTGCTTAACTAGAATATTTCTCCTTCTTTAATAAGGAACGCCCGCTAGCACAGTTGGTTGGGCCGGTTTTGCTTGGGTCACTCCGACCCGAGGTCGTGGGTTCGAATCTTACCTTCAACACATTTTTTTTTCAAAACTTCTTTCTTTTTGTAACCCTACTAAACGACCTCCAAAAATTACGTAAAAATACTCTAAAAATTTCTAAAAATCTCTAAAATATTTTAAAAGTATTTCCAAATATTTTTATGGACTTTTAGAACTTGAAATAGGGAAAATTGGGTCGTTACAAGAAATTTATAAAAAATTTCAATAATTTTAATCACTTCATGATTGGTTAGTAAAAAGGAAATTTTATAAATTAAAATCTTTCTTTTAAACATGTGGATAATTTCCAAAAAGGAAAGTTATCTCTAAAAATTAAAATCTCTTTTCAATCTACAAATAAGGAAAGATATCAAATCTTTTCTTAATCTTTTGTAGAAACTAATAAAAGAGAATATTTAATTTTAAACTTTCTTTTAAATCATGAACACGGTTAAAAAGGAAAGTTTTCTCAAAATTTAAATCTCTTTCAATCTACAAATAAGGAAAGATTTCAAATCTTTTCTTAATCTTTTATAGAAAGCTATAAAAGGAAAGATTTAAATTTTAAACTCTTTTTTAAAACCATGATATCCACATAAGAAATAATTTTTAATAAAAATTCCTTTTAATTTTCTAGTGGCCGGCCACCTAAGCTTGGGACCAAGCTTTGGCCAGCCACCAACTTGGCTCATCCACTTGGTCTTGGTCGGCCCTAGCTTGGGTTCCAAGCTAGCTTGGTCGACCCCATTAGGATGGGTAAGAAGGTGAGTATGTGGTGGGTATAAATCTCTATATACAAGAGGCTACGATAGGGACTGAGAGGAGGAATTGGTTTTGGTCTCCCGATGAAATTAAGCTTCCTGTGTTCGCCCCGAACACACAACTTAACTTCATCAATAATAATTCATACCACTAAAGAATTATTATTGAACTACCGCACCAATCCCAAATTACATTTTTGGGCTCCTTCTTATTATGAGTGTGTTAGTCTCCCTGTGTTTAAGATGTCGAATGCCCACTAATTAAGTGAGTTACTGACAACTCATTTAATTAATATCTTAGTCCAAGAGTAATACCACTCAACCTTATTGTCATGTCGGACTAAATCCACCTGCAGGATTTAACATGACAATCTTTATGAGCTTCTCTTGGGGACATTATCAACCTAGATTACTAGGACATAGTTTCCTTCTATAATCAACAAGTCACACTATAAGTAACATCATGTAACAACCACCCTTCTTACTACTACTCTCTAAGGGTGACCGTTACCTAACTACTACTCTACTCACTAGTGTCACTTATGCTATTATTAGCGACACTTAGATTTATCACGGCCCTAGAGGAATTCCTACCGAAAAATTTCGGCAGAGTCTCCCCTGTACCGGTGACCAAATCAATAATACAAACACTATATACACAGTCACAGGCGGCTGGAACATATTTTTCCACACCCACGCAATAATAATAACACAGTAAGTAAAAGAAAACTATTCTAGCAATAGTAAAAAAATATCTAACTCCATCAATAGGACATATCAAGCTACGAGTACAGAATAAACTCAATTACAATCCCAACTTCATAATAGTATTTAAACTAAAAGAACTCTAAATAGGAAAGTCTTGATAATTCCTTAACAAACTCTTGATCTCCCCATAGTCCAGCCATCACACACCTTCATCACCACCACCTTGTCGCCTTCCTTTCATACTTTAGCTTTTCCTTTATCTGCAGTAGGAGGAAAAAGAAATCTATAAGTGAAACGCTTAGTAAGTACTAAACTATCTCACAAAAACTCGAAGTGCATAAAAATGCAAACGATACTGAAACTGAAATGCTAAAAGAAAAGCTACATGTACTCATCTAATAGCAAAGTACTCAAATAAACTGCATACTCATGATATACCAGAATAAAGCTGAATACTAGAAATAAAACTAAACATGCTCACTAAACTGATAAGAAAAGTAATGAAACTCATGTTGTATGCTTAGAATTAAAGGAACTAAACTTCTGTTGATTCTAAACATAGGTGGTACTTGTTTCATTTACTTATAGCTTTATACTTGAAATTAATCTTTTAATTTCTTTTACTTTTACTTTTCTTTCTTCTTTTTCTTTTCCTCTTTCTTTCTTTTTCTTTTTCTTTGGGCCCAGGCTTAGTACCATCTTATGCGCGCTCTCTAATAGAGACTGAGGTAGCGAGCCTCCAGTCCTATGAGGGTAAAGACCTCGGTCTTACCAGGGCCAAGACCTCAGAATTGGTCACCTGGATTTGTTTAACGACAACCTCGGAAGTCGGGTACTAGCCTCTTACTTTAAATTACTTGTTATCTTTTATAATTAGACCTTGGTCTTTTCTCTACTCATAACTTCTCATAATCCTCTACAAAGGTTTAATAGGTCACATATGGCTAATAAAAATCTGCACATATGGATACTAAAAATCTGCATATATGAATCTGCACATATGGCTAATAAAAATCTGCACATATGGATACTAAAAATCTGCACATAGGAGGTTGAGTTAAACATGTGTATCAAAGGAACAAAATGTTAGCAGTAAACTACAGCCAAAACTTTTCCTTTCATAAGCACTAAAGTGCCCCCTTTTTAGCACAATGTCAACATTAATAAAGGTAGCCAATTCCACAATTTATAGCACTAACTAAAGCATTCAACAAATTATGGAACATGTAAGAAAGAGTTAAACTAGCATGTGCAATTGGGAGGAGCAAAACTGAACAGAAATCAAATCTGCATTTGCTTAAGGAAATTAAACTAAAAACATAAACGAATCTGCACTTGCTTAAAGAAAAGGCAACTAACTCAAATCTAGCATCACAAATAGCATATGAAATCTCTAATTTCCCTAGCAATTAAAAGAAAGACTCCTAATAAACTCTTAACAAATTCTTAACAAGAATCCATTTAAATCCTCTAACAAGGTCCCAAACTTCTATGGTTCCAAACATATTTCTTTAAGCTCTAAACCTGCTACAACAGAAATACATAGCAACTAGCTAAATCCTTCAGTCATGCTATAACAGGATTACATAGAAGCTAACTAATCTCTTTAATCATGCTTCATCAGGAAATACTAAACGGTAATGAAAGGTACTCAAACT
This sequence comes from Zingiber officinale, assembly GCF_018446385.1. Taxonomy (NCBI): domain Eukaryota; kingdom Viridiplantae; phylum Streptophyta; class Magnoliopsida; order Zingiberales; family Zingiberaceae; genus Zingiber; species Zingiber officinale. The sequence continues at coordinate 36,798,214 of NC_056005.1, read as the reverse complement.
AAATTCTGCATTTGCTAAGAACATGCTTATTCATATCCAGCAAATAGCACAAACAAAACTAATACTTGCTGAAATTAAAACCCTTATAACGCTTGTTTCAATGATATAAACGAAATATCAATCTGCGCATGTACAGGACTAAATTCAGGACATACATACTATAACAGAACACAAACAGCAAGCAAATAAATCCCTTAAGCATGCTATAACAGAACATAAGCAGGCAAATTCTCTTATCTACACAGCTTAATCCGAAACAGAAATAAGAAGGCTGAATCCCTAGCTACCCTATTCTGTAAAGCATGATCCGGAAACCATAGGAAGAAAATCCGAACAGAAATAAACAACCTACAATATATATCGAAATCAACAGGTCCTAGCAAGCACTCTGTACAACTCAAACCAACCTTAGCAATTCGACCAGATAAACAGAGCATAGAATAAAAGCCCTAGCATATAAATCCACTCGGCACAGCAAAATCCGAAAGCAAGGAAAACAAATCGAAGCTCGGAGCAACTCCTACCACAGGCGAGTAGTACTTACTGAGCGTTCTTGGACTTACAACCGAGAAGAGAAGAGGCTTCTAGGGTTTTTGACAATGACTACTCCGCGATCCCTTCGTATCTTCGTGCACTCCCCAGCAAAACGATCACGAATCCGTGAGAAGCTCTCGAAGAAACCCCTTGGTCAGCGCCGGAGACAGAACCCTAATTCCTCTTGGTGTTCGTCCGAGCAGCACCGTCGCGTGAAGGAGGAGAAGAAAACGATCGGGAGAAAAATAATACATATTCCTCATTTAACTTATTCTTTTATAACTAGGTCAAATTTTGGTTCCTTATTCTTACTTATATACATCTCGCTTCATACTTGGTTAACAAATCGCACGTAGATCAGTTGGTTGGCTGTGTCCGGTTAGGTTGGGTTCGGACGGAGGTCTTGGGTTCGAGTCTCAACTTCAACATTTTTGGTCAAAACTTCTTTCTTTTCGTAAACTTACTAAACGTCCTCCAAAAATTACGTAAAAATACTCTAAAAATTCTTAAAAATCTCTAGAATATTTTAAAAGTATTTCAAAATATTTTTATGGACTTTTAGAACTTGAAATAGGGAAAATTGGGTCGTTACAATCCCCCATACCTTATAAAAAGTTCGTCCTCGAACTTAGAATAGCTCTGGATATTTCTGTCTCATACTGTCCTCATGCTCCCAAGTGACTTCCTCGTGCTTCTGGTTCTGCCAGATGACCCTCACTAGCGGTACTTCCTTATTCCTTAGTCTCTTAACTTCTCTGTCCACTTGTGTAGGTCTTCTCTCATAGCTAAGATCCTCCTGAATCTGCACTAAGGTTCAATCACTTGGCTAGGGTCATGGTGACATTTCTTTAGCATGGAGACATGAAATACCTTATGTATTGCTGACATGTCCTGTGGTAATTCCAGTTTGTAAGCTACTTTCTCAATCCTTTCTGTGATCAGGTAAGGTCCTACATGGCGAAGACTTAATTTGCTCTTTTGCCAAATCTCATCACTCCCTTCATATGAGCAACCTTGAGAAAGACTGAGTCTCCTACTTGGAATTCCAATGGCCTACGGTGTGTGTCAGCATACCTCTTCTATCTGCTCTGGGCAGTCTCAATTCTCTGTCAGTATGTAGATTATTTTAGTGCTTTGCTCTTTATTGTAACGACCCGGCCCTTTGGCCTCTTGGGCGACCCTTGTGGCAGCCCAACTGGCGGCCCTTATGTCGTCGGCCCATTTGGCGACCTCTCATGTCGTCGACCGACGACCCTTTGGCCGTGTCGTTACTCACTAGGACTTTCCACCCCTAGCAGTGGATTTTTACCTCCCCCAAGATTCGAACTCTAAACCTCCAGGCTTAAGTATTAGAGTTTATGAATCCTAGTAACCAAGTGAGATCACCCTAAACCTACTATTATACACTACACCTAAAAAAATATATTCTTTTGCCCCCATCGGAACAACGAAATGCCAATCCATTCATTATTAATCTCTTCACAGAACGAAACCTTCAATTCCACAGCAAATACACTACCCAAATTTAATTTCTCAAAGGATCCAATGAACAAACAAACAAAAATCGAATCCCTCTGGAAGAACGAACTCGGAGTAAAAGAAACAACATCAATACCAACTTTCAAGACAACGTCTCACCCGCAGACCAAACAAAGAAAAGAGACGCACCTGGTGCCATAGCTCAATGCAACGGAGCCAATCGGGTGAGATCTAATACGGAGCTCGAGAGGGGGCATCCACAACAAAGCAACCAAAAGCAGATCGAGCACAATAATAAACACATAAACTAGTCTGGACTACTTTGGAGGACCTAGTGGTGGCAGTGAATGCTGGACCGGAGATGAATGAAGGAAAAATTACAAGAATGTGAAGAAGGGCTCCTCTTCTCACCCAAAGGGAGGAGTTGGAGAAGATGCGGTGTGGTTGGACGGAGAAGCAAGGGCATCGTGTGTTGATCCTGATCGGGAGAGGAAGGGGCGTCGATCTAGGAAGGGGAAGAGGCAGATGAGGCTGAGAGAGATAGTCGGACGGTCAGTGGCGAGGAGGAAAGTGGCGGCGGCGTTGCGACGGTATATGGTGGACGGCGCGATATAGGTTTAGGTTTGGAGGGAAGAGTGAAGTGTTGCAAATTTTGGCTAAGTATTGGAGGAAAAATTAAATTATTTTATTTTATCATAGACACCGGGTTTTAAAAACCGCTGTTAAAATCGATGTCTATTAATGAAAAAAAGGCACTCATAGACATCGGCATAAAAAACCGATGTCTATGAGCGAAAATCTGCACTTATAGACACCGGTTTTTAGAAAAGCCGGTGTAAAATACTCAAAGACATCGGTTTTTGCTTAAAACCGCTGTTGTTCCACCGATGTCTATGAGGGCTTTTCTTGTAGTGCTTCCTTTGTAAACTTTAATGACCTCTTGATCTTCTACCGTATTCCTCTTCTTATCTTTGACGTTGTGTGGGCAACGATCTTCCGAGACGAGAACCACCAAGCTCCTTCTTCTCCAAGCTAGATTCGGCCACCATTAATTCTCCATGAGAAGTAAAGGTCCGGCCACCACCACCAAGCTCCAAGGGATGCTAGAAACGAAGCCTTCTTCCTCTCCTTCTTCTCCTAGCTAGAACCAGCCACCATGGACTTCCCTTATGTTGATGCCACCGGCCACAAAGGAGGAAGAGAAAAGAAGGAGAAGAGGAGACCCTAGGGCCGGCCACACCAAGGAGGAAAAGAGAGGAAGAAAAGAATAGAGTCATTAGCCATTAAGGCACCTCTACCCCCTCTTTTATAATCCTTGGTCTTGGTAAACAAAGAAATTTTAATAAAAACTTCCTTAATTCTTTTACATGAAAAAGAAAAAAAACATTAATTAATTAAAAAACAATTTTCTTTTTCCAAATTTCTTGGCCGACCACTTTCTCCCCAACACTTTCTCCCCAAAACAAGGAAAGTTTTAATTAAAAAAAAGAATTAAAAATTCCTAATTTGTTTCTAGAAATTTATAAAAAATTTCAATAATTTTAATCCCTTCATGATTGGTTAGTAAAAAGGAAATTTTATAAATTAAAATCTTTCTTTTAAACATGTGGATAATTTCCAAAAAGGAAAGTTATCTCTAAAAATTAGAATCTCTTTTCAATCTACAAATAAGGAAAAATATCAAATCTTTTCTTAATCTTTTGTAGAAACTAATAAAAAAGAATATTTAATTTTAAACTTTCTTTTAAATCATGAACATGGTTAAAAAGGAAAGTTTTCTCAAAATTAAAATCTCCTTACAATCTACAAATAAGGAAATATTTCAAATCTTTTCTTAATCTTTTGTAGAAAGCTATAAAAGGAAATATTTAAATTTTAAACTCTCTTTTAAAACTATGATATCCACATAAGAAATAATTTTTAATAAAAATTCCTTTTAATTTTCTAGTGGTCGACCACCTAAGCTTGGAACCCAAGCTTTGGCAGACCACCAACTTGGCTCATCCACTTGGTCTTGGCTGGCCCTAGCTTGGGTTCCAAGCTAGCTTGGTCGGCCCCATTAGGATGGGTAAGAAGGTGAGTATGTGGTGGGTATAAATCTCTATATACAAGAGGCTACGATAGGGACCGAGAGGAGGAATTAGTTTTGGTCTCCCGATGAAATTAAGCTTCCTGTGTTCGCCCCGAACACACAACTTAACTTCATCAATAATAATTTATACCACTAAAAAATTATTATTGAACTACCACACCAATCCCAAATTACATTTTTGGGCTCCTTATTATGAGTGTGTTAGTCTCCCTATGTTTAAGATGTTAAATGTCCACTAATTAAGTGAGTTACTGACAACTTATTTAATTAATATCTTAGTCCAAGAGTAGTACCACTCAACCTTATTGTCATGTCGGACTAAGTCCACCTGTAGGATTTAACATGACAATATTTATGAGCTCCTCTTAGGGATATTATCAACCTAGATTACTAGGACACAGTTTCCTTCTATAATCAACAAGTCACACTATAAGTAACATCATTTCCCAACTTATCGGACATTTTGATTTATCGAACTAAATCTCACCCTTTGATAAGTCAAATAAATAAATATTAAATATATGTGCTTATTATTATAATAGGATTAAGAGCACACACTTCCATAATAACTAAGGTCTAGTTCTTTTATTAAATCAGTATAAAAAGAACTTACCTTAAATGGTCCTGCTCAATACACTTAAAGTGTACTAGTGTAATTTATTAGTCAAGATAAACTAATGCCTAATTACATTAGACTATTCCAATGGTTTGTTCCTTTCCATCTTAGTCGTGAGCTACTATTTATAATTTATAAAGAACCAATAACACAATCTTCTGTGTGTGACACCACACACTATGTTATCTACAATATAAATTAATTGAACATCTACATTTGGTATATATAAATGTAGACACTTGACCAATGTGATTCTTATAAATGTTTATACAAAAGCTAGGCTTTTAGTATACACTCCAACATACTTAACTTTGAATTTCGGTTGCCATAATAAAAAAGGGGAGATTGTTGGTGCGGGAAGCATCCGACGATCGAACCCAAGTTTTAATAATGGCAAAGGGATTCAAAGTTAAGATTATTTGTTTTCTAACAGTTTGAATGAGCTTGCAGGAAAGTCCTAAGTGTACTTAGGCAAAAGTCCTAGCTACGGTTAGGTAGGTGGAAAACCCAGGGGTGGTAACCTAGGTCATAGGGGTTGGTAACCCTAGGTCATAGGGGGTGGTAACCCTATGCGGAAAGTCTTGGCGAGTCGAGGGATTTAGGCAAAAGTCCTAGGGGTGATAACCCTAGGTGGAAAGTCCTGGTGTCGCGAACCAGGTGGAAGACTGGACGGGTCGGGGAGTGGGCGTCTAGCAGAAAGTCCGGAAGCATCGAATGCCGAGCAAAAGTCCAGTCGATCTAGAGGATCATGCTAGCATCAGGTAAATCTCATAAGTGGAGTAGGTGAGGACGCGTTCCCCGCAGAGGGAACAGTAGGCGTCGGGTCGACCTAGGGTTTCCGGTAGGAAATCTGAAATCAGACCCAGACAGTCCGGAGACTGTCAATATTTTATTTATGACTATTATGTGCTAACTTTGTTTTGCAGGGTATGTGTTTGAGACTAACACATTTTGCAGGAACAAAGGAGCAAGTCACACCTTGGATGAACAGTGTCCGAGGCGCCTTCATGGAGCTTGGAGGCGCCTCGGGTGCAGAGTGCAAGCTGGCTGCGAAGAGGAGCTAGAGGCGCCTCAGACGGAGCTGGAGGCTCCTTAGACCAGGGCTTGGAGGCACCTTGGAGTAGTCTTGAAGGCGCCTTAAGTAGGATAAGAGACGAACTTTTCAGCACTGATCCATGCGGCTGACTCGACGTGTTGGAGGCGCCTCGGAAGGGCTTTGAGGCGCCTCCAGCAGTGTATAAAAGGGGGTCTCGAGGCAGCAGCAAGATAACGAATCCAAAAGCTTTCTTTCGACTGTTGGCTGCTCAAAAGACGACCCTTAAGTGCTGTAGCTACACCCCGACAACCAGAAGTTGCTATTCTACTATTCCTTTGTTGTCGGTATAAAATTGTTATTGTTTTACTTGTATTGCATTTTTGTAAAACTTTTCACGATTATAGTTGTTGCCCTTGGAGTAGGAGTCGCCCTAGGCTCTGAACCAAGTAAATTCTTGGGTCGTGTGTTTGTGATTGTCTTCCTTTTTATCATTTCCGCTGCTTAAACTCTCAATACGTTTTAAATCGAATGAAATAGCCACGAGCGCTATTCACCACCCCCTCTAGCGCTTCTCGATCCAACAGCTGATACAACATTGTACCACCCACACTGTGGAAGTAGTTGCTACAACATTGTAGCAGCTAACCATCGAATTAGCTGCTACAACGTTATAGCAGTTTGGGATGATGAAGTAGCTACAACTTTCCATTGTAACAAGTATCATTCCAAATAGCTGCTACAATGTTGTAATAGCTAAGCTATCATTCCAAATAGCTACTACAATGTTGTAGCAGCAAAGCAATCATTCCAAATAGTTGCTACAATATTGTAGCAGCTAACCGAATAATATTCCAAATAGTTGTTACAACGTTGTAGTAGCTAATTTTCTAATTAGCTACTATAGTGGTGTAGCAGCTAAGATTCCAAGTAGCTGCTACAATGCTAGCTGTGGAATTAATTACCAGTTTATGAGTTTAACAACCGGGATGTCCAATAAAGAGAATCACGTATAAACCATACATAATAGGAATAGAGGGAATTACAACTTAAAATGAAATGACTTGGACAATTAGCTACTACAACGTTGTAGCAACTACTAGGATAGTTAGATGTTACAAGGTGTAGCAGTTAACTGTCAGAGTAGTTGCTACAACGTGTAGCAGCAAAGCAAAGGCGTTGCAGGCATTTGTAGCAAGTGTTGGCCTTCTTGAACGTTGTAGCATAAATCCTTCCTTTCTTCTATTATACAACTTAAAATGAAATAAATTACCATTGGTTATGAAATGTGAGAATTGATGTTTGACAAGCTCCCTGTAAATTACATATGCAAAAATGGGTTAGAAAGCAGCTAGAGCTAAAATTTATTGTACAGAGCTGAACAAGAGACAGTGGACTGGAAAATTTTACGATGGAGAATGGAGAAGAGAGGAGTGGAGTGGAAACATGGGTTTAGCTCGCAATGCCTTTACTTTGCTTTCCCGGTAGGAGCGATCCGACGAATGACGGCGGCGGAGAAAGGAGCAGAGAGCGAGAGCAAGAGAGAGAGCGAGGGAAATATTAGATTTGGCCAAGTTCTTACGTCGCTATTTTGAATAGAAGACGGAAGAGGTGAGAGAATAAAAAGAATATTATTTTGTAATGAAATCGAGCTGGCAACGCCAAGTATACACGTTGATGACAATCGCACACAAAGTGTTGGTTAACATATCATTGATATATATATATATATATATATATATATATATATATATACTTTGACCTTTTTGACATATATATATATATATATACTTTGACCTTTTTAAATTTTATGTCTTAAACCAAACATGAATTTAAGATCTTCATACTTGTTTTGACATAAAAGAAGAAATTTAGCTTACCTGACAAAATCAAGGTGACAAAAGATGAATACATTCGCTTTCAGTACCTTCTCTAATTCGTCCCAGAGTCAATACGGAGGAAGTAAATCACGGACGGCTACTAGCCTTTGGAATAGTGACTATCACATAAAGAAGACATTTACCTTGACTTTACCTAGATTCGAACTTCATACCTCATGGCTCTCTATCTGGCCAAGTCTTTAAACTTATCGATTTAAATTTTTTTTTTATGGTTCCAAAAAGGGTTACAAATTATCCAATATGACAAAGTGGCTTTGCTAGTTGTCAAATTTAATTCAATTTATTAGATTGGTTCTGGCTTTGGGAAGAAAGTAGGGCTAAAATTTTTCAAGGCTAGTGAAGGCCATTAAGTTTTGTTTGCAGATTGTTTTGGTAATAGTTTTCTGGGGATAGACAGTAATTGTGATTTTGGCAGAGAAAGTTGAATTTGTTGTTGTTCTCTGCTATGACACAAACAGTAGCTGGCTCAAGAATTTTAGACAATCGAAAATAATTTAATACAAATATCCAGTTCTGCAAATCGATTATTTTTAAAAATGACCAATCTAATCTCATAAAAAATTTTCACCAGCTAGACATAAATCCCAAAGGTGCTCACAGTAGTGCACTAGCATCTGGCCTCCATAGCTTGTCCATCAACTATAGAAAACTCATTTTCTAACCTGGGTTTATAAGACACTGTGTTCCGCAAGCAGTTGCTCCTCTAAACATGGCACATCTAATCCCACCTGGGTTTACAGCCACTCCGCCAAGAATAAACGATGTGTCTGCCCTAGATGAGAATCGAACTATGATGCTTTGTGAATTCACCATTCACCTTACCGTTACACGGTGCCCAAGGGGCTTATGTTATCCATCCTGATAATAGCCATTGTGAATTTCTCGAAAGATATAATGATCAAGACAATTAAAACACAAGAAATGTGCCCCCAATTATTTGGTGGGAGCTATTGCATAGTTTAACGTTGCCCCCAATTAAAACACAAGAAATCTATCACTAAAATAGTCTTAGAAGGACATGGCTAAATAAAGTGAGATTGAAGAAGAATACCATCAGATTTGTTTAAAGGGGATCAGAAATATTCCTAATAGATGTGCGATATTTCTGGTTGATTGAATAACTGCATAATCCTAGAAAATGTGTAGTTTTAGGTTCCTTGAGTCCTATTCGCATGAACTATTTGTCCTAGCAATGCAAACAGAAATTATTAATGGATGATTTCATTAGATCTTTTATGTATGACTGATAAAGTAGTGATATTATGTCCAATATGATCAGAATCTAAAAGAACAAATCCTTCCATATATGTGACAGACTTGAACCCAACTCGAATTGGTTAGGAGATGAAAGAATCTATTGTTGCTTATTATCTCTAATTTTAGTGAATTTAATTATAAGTTGTGCATATGAGTACAAATCAAATCTAATAATGTGATCTAACTTAGACTTTTGAGTTTCGATTGTTGAATGTAGATCTTGTATATGTGGAACCTATAGTTCCATATTTGTTATCATCTATGAACTCATAATAAATGTCCACTATATATAAGGACCTATAGTCCATCATCTATTATCATTTATGGGTTGATAATAGATGCCTACTATATATAGGGTTGATCCCCAATGGTTTAGAGAATCATCTTGACATAGTTTTTTATTCCCCATTCACAAGAAGTTTTACGGTGTCGTCATCTTCTAAGCCCCTTAGAAGATCCTCCCCATTTACTTTCGCTTCTTCTTCCTCAGAATCTTTTAGACGACGGTTCTTTATCACTATGTTTATGTATTTACTTCATTATGTCATGTTTAATTGATAAAACTAGATCTTCTTGTTCTTGTATTTCCTATATGTAAATTTTTTATGTTTTAGAATTCATACGGCTTAAATTTTTTACAAGAACTAACATATGGTATCAAAACCAAGGATATATTTCATTATTTTTATGGTAGTAAAGGTTAAGTTTTACGTCAATCTTTATTTTTATATGCTAGATCAAGATTTTTTTAGTGTAAAATAATTTTTTTATCATCAAAATCTTTTATATAGAAAATCTAAAAAAAAAAATAATCTTCCGTGTAATTTATGTATTACACAAAGAATAGTGATGAACTGTCACCGTTTTGAAAATAACTATCGCGTTTAACTAAGTTTAGGTCAAATAATAATGATTTAATTAATTGATTTTGTCGAGCAATAGATTACTAAATCAATATTGAACAAAATTGATATAAATTAATTAAGAGTTTTTACCTAAACTCGCAACGGGATCCATTGATAATCGATTAAGTTTTTAATTTTAATAGATTAAGTTGTTTTTTAATCGATTAATATAATCTCTTCTTCGTCAAACAGTTTGTGTTTTATGAAATAATTATTGTTTCAAGGTGAAAAAGTATTTCCTTTAAAAAAAACTTGTTTCAACGAAACAGTAATTTATTAAATAAAAACAGTATTTTATTAAATAAATTTTTTTAAAAAAATACAATGCAGGCATGCAATATAATCCTGAATGAATCGTTTATTGTATTACATTGAATCGATTCAATTGAAAGGCATTAAAGAATGTAATGTATGCATGCATTAGAATAGATTAAATGATGATTTTATATCACTTATTTGAAACTTTAGTGTCTTAAGTGATGGTTCTATAGATAATTATATAGTATAAATTTTTAAATCGATTGAGATAATTAATTAGATTATATTAATCGATTATTATAAAATATCAATCGATTAATAAATTTAATTTTAGGTTATTAAGACTCATTAAGTAATTTCTATTCGAATTAAGTTCCTAGAATTTTGTTCTTGGGTCTATCTACACAATGTGCTACTAAGTTGAACTAATGTGTCAGTCTAACAAAAGACATTTTAGGTAGATTTAGTGTATTTTATGTTGGTAGATATATATCTAAACTAAGAGTAATCGGTATAAAGGAAGATTACTTTTATACAGATATATGCACAGACAGCTTACAACTATGCAATAAAATTATTATTTTGTTCAGATCATGGGCAAAATATGTCGGCCTAAAGAAAGATATATTATGTGGCTGATTAAGATTGTTGTGAGCTATGGATCAAAATATAACTTATATAAAGTATCATATTATGCACATAATGGGCCCACCCAAATGAAGATACATTGTGTGACCAATTAAAATTTGAATTATATCAGAGAGTGTCACTAACAAATAATGTGTCAGCCCAAAGGAAGACACATTATGTTGTACTTGTTATTTCATAAAGAACTCATTGATGTACATTTAAAATTTTATTTTATTTGCATAATCTTATACCTATTCTTTGCTTTAATTAAATCGTGGGCTTAAATAAATTTCTCTCTTAATTTCAATGCAATCTATAACTGGCAGTATTAATAACATCCCAACATTAAGTGATTCAAATTTTATTGAATGGAAAAAATACGTGATCGTAGTCTTAGGTTGCATGGACTCAGACTATGCACTATGCATTAAGGAATAATCGTCCCGCACTTCTAACCAGTGCTAGCATTATAGAGCAAAGGGTTGAATTTCAGCTGTGAGAGAAATCAAATCACATGTGTCTGAGTATCATGAGACTTTCCATACTAGCACCAATAAAGGGCTCAATAATAAAGGGACGAGATGCTAGGAGTTTCTTCGACCAATTGACAAACCGATTCACCTCAAATGAAAAGGTCGAGAGTACCACACTTCTTACAAAATTGGTAATCATGCGGTACAGTGGTAAAGGGAAAGATAAATGAGTGCATTATGGAGATGTCCAATATAGCGATAAGTCTGAAAGTACTAAAACTAGATATGTCTGAGGGTATATTAGTCATTTCATCTTAATGTCTCTGTCTTCATGATTCACTCCTTTTAAGATATCATATAATACTCAAAAGAAAAAGTGGATATTAAATGAGCTCATTGTTCAATGCATGCAAGAGGAGGTGAGACTAAAGATTGAGACATCTAAGAGTGCTCACTTAGCATCTGGTTCTCAAGTGAGAGCAAGAAGTGAAGGAAGATCAATAGCAAAGGAAAAGGAAAACAAATTGCAGATTTTGGAGGCAATGGTCATAAGGAGCACAAAAAGCATCATAAGGAATCCACTTATTTCTTTTACAAAAAGAAAGGTCATATGAACAAAGACGGCCTCAGGTACACCAACTAGCGTGTAAAGAAGGGTAAACTTCTCAACTTTGTTAGTTCTGAAGTCAATTTAGCTATTGTACCCATTGACACTTGGTAGATAGATACCTGTACTACTACTAACATAGGTGTCACTATACAAGATTATCTCAGGAGATGACTTCCTCTTAATGATGAAAGATACATCTATACAGGAAATGAAAAAAAGGCTAAAGTCAAGTCGATTGGTGTTTTTAGGCTTTTGCAGTCGATATGATGGATCAAGTGAATAGCATTCAGGGCCTTTTGCAAATTATCTTGCTAAGTGTGGGATTATGTTCAGTATACCATGCTTGGTACTCATAGTAAGAAGAGTGTAGCTGAACGTCACAATCATATCTTAAAAGACATGGTAAGAAGTATAATGATTTTCACTTCTCTACCAGACTCTTTGTGAGGCGAAGCACTCAAAACTGTAGTTTACCTACTCAATAGAGTTTCTAGTAAGGTAATAACTAAAACCCCATTCAAAATGTGGATGGGTAGAAAGTCTAGTATTAGGCATTTATGCATCTAGGATTGACTAGTTGAAGCTAAGCTTTACAAGTCTAATAAAAGGAAACTGAGCTCAAGAACTATTAGTTGTAATTTTGTAGGTAACTTTGAGAAGTCAAGAGGGTATAAATTGTATAATCCCTCTAATAGATCCTTTTTAAAATAAGAAACACTAAGTTCATTGAGGACAGTGGGAGTGATAAAGTCAGAGAAGTATCTTTTGATGAATGTGTTGGCAATCCTCCTGTGGTCACTACTAGTACAATCAGTAGTGGTGTGATTATCATACCGCATACTATGGTTATCGCACATCCAGTGAGTGTAGTGAATTAAGATATTTCCATGACAAATCCAATATAATTAGAGGAGCCTGCCATTGAAATTGAAGTATTGTCTCATATTGATGAGCAAGTACCTCAACCACCTCAAAAACAAGTGTCTTTAAGATGATCCACAAGGAAATGGAGAACTACTAATTCTCGTGATTATATTTATCTCCAAGAGCATGATTTTGATATAGAAAGTGATCCTAGATCTTTCTAAGAAGTCAAACAATGCTCTAATCCTAAAAGGTAGATTAACGCTATGCAAGAAGAGTTGAAGTCTATGACAGACAATGATGTTTGGGAATTTGTCAAATTGCCTGAAGGTAAAAAGTCCATTTGTTGTAAATGGATAATTAAAATCAAGCGATATTCAAGGAGCAATGTCAACAATTATAAGGATACTCTTGTTGCCAAGGGATTTACTCAAAAAGAAGACATTAATTACAAAGAGACTTTCTCACCTGTGTCGACGAAAGACTCCCTTAGGGTAATCATGACACTAGTAGCTCATTATGATTTGGAGCTACATCAAATAGACGTAAATACTGCATTCCTCAATAGAGACATAAAAGAGTCTAAATATATAGTGCAACTAGAGAACTTTGAGTCTAAGGACTTAAAGCACCTAGTATGTAGATTAAAGAAGCTCATTTATGACTTAAAATAGACGTTCTATCAGTGGTATCAAAAATTTGATCAAGTGGTTATCTCATATGATTTTAAAGAAAACCCCGTTGATCAGTGCATATATGTCAAGTTCAGTAGAGGTAAGTTTATTATACTTATTTTGTACATGAATGACATATTACTTATGAGCAGTAATAAGGGTTTGCTGTATTAAACCAAGTCATTTCTATTTGATAATTTTAAAATGAAAGATCTTGGAGAAGCATCCTTTGTTTTAGGCATACAGATTTATCGTGATCGTTCAAGAGACATTCTTGGACTTTTACAATAGATCTATATTGAAAAGGTGCTTATAAGGTGTGTTATGCAGAACTATATGTAGGACCGTTGGGCCGGCTAGAAGGGGGTTGAATAGCCCTGTAAAAAAAATAAAAGCAACCATTCTCGAACTCTTAAACTAACACTTGTATAAAATTAGCTAAGCAGAAATACAAGAAGGAAACGAGGCACCGTGTTTGACTTGGTTACAACCGGGGAGGTTGTTAATCCAAGAAAAGTGATCGCACTAAAAACTCCTTCGGGGGGAGAAGTCTCTTACACCAGTGAAAGCACAAAAACAGAAGCTAAACTAGAACAGTGAGCGCACAAGTGTTTGGAATGCTAATTACTGAGTTAATTCATAGCTTCTGGACCAAGACTATATTTATAGCCTTGATCAGTGCGCCTGGAAGGGTTCCGGGCACCCTGGGGGGATAAAATTTATCCCCCAATGTTCAGATCAAGTCAAAGCTCGATCCGGTCAAAAACTCAGGTCCGGGCGCCCGGAAGAGTTTCGGGCGCCCCGGAGGGGTCCGGGCACCCTGGACCCCAAAAGTCAACTTTGGTTGACTTTTTCGTCCGGGACCTCTACTTCGCTTCAGTCCTGCCTCGGTCCGGGTCTTCCGCTTCGGATCTGCTTACTTGGGTGATCTCTGCCATTCGTAATAGGATTCACCCGAACTCAACTTCCGGTCTTCTCGAGCAGGCTTCCCTCCGACTTCTCGTCCCTCGGAATCGCTGTGTGTTTCCTTCTCGTCCGCCGGCATACTCATCCGCAGTCTTCATCCCTCGGACGCACCGCGTGCCGTCCTTCTCGCTAGCCGGCTTTCGTCCCTCGGAACCACCGCACGCTTCCTTCTCGTCCACCGGGGTACTCTTTCGCAGCACCTCGTCCCTCGGACTGCCGTCCTTCTCACTAGCTGCGTCTTCCGCTCGACTACCTGTGTTCCTAAGCTCCTGCACACTTAGACACAAGGTTAGAAACAAACATGACCTAACCTAACTTGTTGATCACACCAAAACAACCTTGGGGTTCCAACAATCTCCCCCTTTTTGGTGTGATCAACCCAAGTTAAGCTAGGGTTAAAATAGACATTAAATAACATTAAGTAAATTAACTTAATTTGCAATTTAAGTGTAAAAAGATAGAAAAGATAAAATCAAATTAAATCTATCTACCTCCCCCTAGACTTATACTTTCTCTTCTCCCCCTTTGATCACAAAAAAAATGGGGTTCCAAGAAAAACAATCTAAGGGTTAAAGATTTAGTAAATTTGAAAAAATATTTAAAAGAAATTCATAAGAACAATTTTAAGTTTTTGCAAGAATTATTTTGAGAAATATTTCTAAAAAAAAATTTAAGTAAAGTTTTTTAAAAAATCTGACTTAGGAAAAAAATTTCTAAGTAATTTGAGCATAAATTTCTAATTTCAGAAAATCTTTTAAGAAAGAATGATTTTTGAGAATTTTTTAAGCACATTTTAAAACAAATGACTTAGTCAATTAAAAATTTCTATGTAAGTAGATTTCTAAATTGAAATAAAATGTTTTGAATAACTCTTTTTAAAGCACTAATTAATTCTTGTATTAATGCTTCATTAGTAAGTTAATTAAACATTTATTTCAATTATTTTGGCTTCCAGGTCGTGGCGAGGCACTAGGCCTTCTTGGTTATTGGAGCAATAACCACTTCCTTAGACAAAGTCTCATAAAGAAATTCTTTGTTTAATTTTCTCACTTAAAGCGCTAATTTTAATTTTAAAATTTAGTTTAAGCATGATTTAGGAACCCAATATAAGTTCCAACCTACTGGATTAACTAAAACGTTTTTAGGAACATATTTTCTTGAAATGTTCCTAATTTGTCCAGGGTGATATTTAAAGTACCAATTTAAATTATTAAATCTTCTAACATTGGTTTTAGATGAACATGCATAGTTTCTCAAGTTATCTACTTGAATTTTCAAATCATCATTTTCAAGTTTCAATTTTTCATTTGCTAGTTTTAATTTATCTAATTCTTCTAAGGGACAAGACTTAGCTAGAATTACTTTTAAATTTTTATTTTCACTTTCTAATTTGTAGCAATCTTTTGTTAAAAGTTTAACGAACTTAAACATTTTATCGGGAGGAAGAGATCGTACCTGACTTACCTTGTCGATCTCGTTGTCCGTTTCTCCCCCTGAGCTGCTGCTTTCTTCCGACGTGTCTCCCCCTTCATCGATGCTCTCAATGCTCATTTCGGAAGAGCTTGAATCACAGTCGTCGTCTTGATGACTCGCCATCAGTGCGAGTCCGGAGAAAGCTTCGACTTCCGATTCGGACGATGTATCGTCCCACGTCGCCTTTAGGGCCTTTCACTTTTGGATAGGCTTCTTACCCTTCTCCTAGTCCTTGTTCTTCAGCTTGGGGCAGTTGTCCTTGACGTGCCCTTCTTCGTCGCAGTGGTAGCAGCGGATCGTTCTTCTCCTCTTTCCCTGCGGATGGTTAGTAGATCTGGATTTACAAAGTTTCTTGAATCTTCTTACCATCATTACCATTTCCTCGTCGTCGAGAGAGGATTCCGATTTTGGTTCGTCTTTCGAGGCTTTGAGGGAGACGTTGTTTTTAGGCTCCTTCATTCCTGCACATCTTGACTCATGCACTTCAAATGTTGAAAAGAATTCTTCTAATGAAATCTTTTCTAAATCTTTAGAAATGTAAAATGCATCTACTAATGATGCTCATTTGGTATTTCTAGGAAAGGAATTTAAAGCGTACCAGAGCGAATCTCGGTTACTTACCTTTTCTCCGAGATTCGAAAGTCCGATGATAATTTCTTTTATTCTCGAGTGCAGATGCGCGACTGACTTGTCTTCCCCAAGTCACAGGCTGGTGAGCTGATTGCGAAGCAGATCTCTTCTAGCGAGCTTGGCTTCAGACGTTCCTTCGTGTAGCTCGAGGAACTTCTCCCAAAGTTCCTTTGCAGAGTTGTATTTACCAATCCTGTTGACTTCTTGAGGCGGAAGAACACTTAGCAGATGGTACTCTGCTTTGTCGTTCGCCACGAAGTCGACCTGCTCCTTTTTTGTCCATTTATCTATTTCCTTGTCCTCTGGAGCTTGAAAGCCAAGTTTCATTGTTAAAAATAATTCAATATCTGTTGTAAGAAATACCTGCATATGTTTTTCCAAGTGGCAAAATCCCCTTCGAATTTCGACGGGTGAATGCTTGGTCCGGCCATCTCGTTGCTTCGTTCGGCGGTTAGTCCTCTTGAAGCGCCTTGGCTCTGATACCACTTATAGGACCATTGGGCCGGCTAGAAGGGGGGGGGTTGAATAGCCCTGTAAAAAAAATAAAAGCAACCCTTCTCGAACTTTTAAACTAACACTTGTATAAAATTAGCTAAGCAGAAATACAAGAAAGAAACGAGGCACCGTGTTTGACTTGGTTACAACCGGGGAGGTTGTTAATCCAAGGAAAATGATCGCACTAAAAACTCCTTCGAGCGGAGAAGCCTCATACACCAGTGAAAGCACAAAGACAGAAGCTAAACTAGAACAGTGAGTGCACAAGTGTTTGGAATGCTAATTACTGAGTTAATTCATAGCTTCTGGACCAAGGCTATATTTATAGCCTTGGTCAGGGCGCTTGGAAGGGTTCCGGGCCCCCTGGGGGATAAAATTTATCCCACAATGTTCAGATCGAGTCAAAGCTCGATCCGGTCAAAAACTCAAGTCCGGGCGCCCCGGTCAACTCCGGGTGCCCTGGACCCCAAAAGTCAACTTTGGTTGACTTTTTCATCCGGGACCTCTGCTTCGCTTCAGTCCAGCCTCGGTCCGGGTCTTCTGCTCCAGATCCGCTTACTTGGGTGATCTCTGCCATCCGGAATAGGGCTCACCCGAACCCAACTTCCGGTCTTCTCAAGCAGGCTTCCTTCCGGCTTCTCGTCCCTCAGAATCGCTGCATGTTTCCTTCTCGTCCGTCGGCGTACTCATCCGCAGTCTTCGTCCCTCGGACGCACCGCGTGCCGTCCTTCTCGCTAGCTGCGTCTCTTGCTCCCCGAGCAATCTTCCGCTCCGGCTTTCGTCCCTCAGAACCACCGCACGCTTCCTTCTCGTCCACCGGGGTACTCTTCCGCAGCACCTCGTCCCTCGGACTACCGTCCTTCTCGCTAGCTGCGTCTTCCTCTCGACTACCTGTGTTCCTAAGCTCCTGCACACTTAGACACAAGGTTAGAAACAAACAGGACCTAACTTAACATGTTGATCACACCAAAACAACCTTGGGGTTCCAACACTATATACCTGGTGACATACATGTGTCAAGAGGTGACAAGTTCAGCTTATAGCAGTATCTATAACTTGAACTTGAAATAAAGAAGATGGAACAATTCTCATATGCATCAGTAGTGGTAAGTCTCATGTATGCACAAGTTTGTACTCGACCAAATATAGCATTTATATTGGGGGCGTTAGGTAGATATGTTAGTAATCCAAGATCGTCACACTGGAAAGTGGTAAAGAGAGTGATGCAGTATTTTCAAAGAACTAAAGGATATATGCTCACGTATTGGAGATCAGATCACTTGGAGATGATTAGATATTCAGATTTCAATTTTGCTGGATGCTTGGATAGTAGGAGGTCCACTTCAAGCTATATCTTCATGCTTACTAGAGGGGCTATATCTTGGAAGAGCATCAAGCAGATGCTAATAGCCACTTCTATTATGGAGGCAGAGTTAGTAGCATACTATGAAGCATTTAATCACGAGATTTGGTTACGAAACTTCATCACATTATTACAGATCGTTGATGTCATTCACTGACCATTGAGGATCTATTGTAATAATAAAGTCGCGGAACTTTATACTAAGAATAATCATAGTTTGTCAAAGTACAAACACATCGACATCAAATTTCTAGTGGTTAAAGAAAGAGTTTAGACTTGTCAGATTATGGTAGAGCACATCAACACATATTCCATGTTGGTTGATCTACTCACCAAAGGCTTAGTGCCTAAGGTGTTTCATGCGTATGTTATGGATATGAGAGTCCTTCATATGGAAGAAAAACTTATCTTGTGAGAATTTGCATTTATTTATTGCTTTATATTTGATAATAAAGATAAATATTTTATTTTAATTATTGTACATACTTAAAGTTCAAAGCATTAATAAGAATGTATATGTTTGTTTAACACTTTGACTGTGATATCATCATTTACTACTGCTGTTAACATTTGATGTTTGTAAATATGATACAGATTCCTTTTGGAATCATAAAGTTGATCATGATTTGCTATTACAGTTTAGCATAAAATATTTTGTAAATATGATCTGACCTCTTTTGAGGTCATTTTAGGACCAGTTGAAAATTAACATGTACTGATCATATTTCATGTAATTTTCACTCTACACATCTACATCTTGATCTATGTCATTAATGATATTGGTATTGTGATTATTGTTAGGACTTGTTACGATCATATACAGTAGCTATGACATCTTTAGTCATATACTAATAAAGTTAATGAACCAATCGTTTATAGGGGTATTCTGTACTTATAAAATTTAATATCAACTAAAATTTTACTTGTATTTCATATACAACTCACAAGTAGCCAAAGTGGGAGATTGTTGGTTATTATCTTTAATTTTGGTGGACTTAATTGTAAGTTGTACATATGAGAACATATTGAACCCATTAATGTGATATAACTTAGGCTTTTTGGGTTTCGATTATTAGATGTAGACCTTGTATGCATGGAATATATAGTCTCGTATCTATTATCATCTATGGACTAATAATAAATGTAAAATACTATCACAAAATAATAATAGTATAATAATGTTTAATGGATGAATAACCTTAACGAAGTTTTTAGAAATTTTTAAAAAATTTATGAAAATTTTTCGGAGCTCGTATGACGTATTTTGAGGGGATGAATTTATAGGCTTGGGAAAAGCCTGTTTGGAGTATCCAAAAATGGGAGTTGATTGAGAAATAAACTTAGGTTTGATTTGCCTAAACCTAAGTTCAAGTTATAAATACCTAATCTCCTGTTCTCCTACCCGATCCCTTTCTCACACCGTCCCTATTCTCCTCATCTTCTCCGCCGACCTTCTCTTCTTTTCCTCGCGCCCCTCTCCACCCGATCTCTCTCTTTCGGGCACGAAGCCATTTCCCTTCTCCTCTGCTCGTCGAAGCTCGATCCATCGCCGACTAACAACCAAGAGCTCCACGCCTGCCTCAGCACCCGATCGCGCCAGCGCCGTCCAACATGTCACTAGCCGAGTCTCCGATCTCCTCTACTCCTTACCTAGGGTCTCACCTGTAGTTTTCCTCTCCGAAATGTCACTCCGTGCAAGTTTATCTTCGGTCAGGTGAGGAGATTTGAGCTCTAGTTTCGCCGGAGTTGAATCACGGGTTCTAGCGCTCAATCTTGGTTGAAAATTGGTGTTCCAGACGGCTATCTCATCCTCCCGAGCCCTAAAGCTGAGTTTCTTTCGTCGAGTCTTCGCCATTCGATGTGGTTTCTGGCATTGAGGTAGGATAGGGTAAGATATTTTGGTTTTTGGGTGTATAGCTGTGGAGATCTGGGGTTTGATGTCGGTATGGGATGTTATGCTAACTGGGGGTTATTCCTGGTAGTAACTCTTTGTAATAGCCTCGGCCATGAACCTCCAGCAACAGATACCACCAGCAAGCATTCCCAACAGCTTCCCTTTCTGGCTATGAATCAACAGGAAAGGTATTGTGGTAGGGTAAGTTGTTGCGAATTGGATTTTTATTTTAGCTTAACCCGAACTAATGCTAATATGGTTAGAGATAGCTAATCATGTGGTTTCGGAACGATTGAGGGTAAATGTTGGATTTAATCTAGGCTTTGGGTTGGGTCCGATTTATTTAGTTAACCAAGATCAATGAATGAATTATAGTTTCTTGGTTTAATTGGAATTTTGATTTAGTTATTGGATATACACGAGAGTGGATTAATTATATGCATGTTGTTACAGGACCTTGATTTACAACAACCCCCTTGACGTGGGGTTACTTTAGCACACGCTATATTTGAGGCAGGTACCTTTGACTTATCTTCTTTTGATATGGTCATTATGATAAGCATAGTGTTGGTTGCTACTCGGAAAGCCTAATGGTTCCACTGTACAAAAATTTTGTACAAAGGTCTGAACCTTTTCCTAGCTACCATGTGTTCTTTTAAATTAAACTTGGATCGCCTGTGGAACTTAACACGTTTGATCCAAAGTTTAATTTATTTGTTCTTTTAGGTTTAGACTTGGATCTCCTGCGGAACTTAACACTTTCGATCCAAATTACCTAGGTTATTAATTCTATTAAATATTAATTTCCAAAATTGGCTTCCAATACTGACGTGGCGAGGCACATGGCCTTCTTGGATATGGGAGCAACCACCACCGACTAGACAAAGCCTTTTAAGGAAAGCTAATATTTAATTTCCTTAAATAACTTTAGGTCAACCAAAAAAAACAATCAAATCACAAGGAAAAAGAAAAACAAAAGAACATAACATCGAAAATAAATTAGAAGTACTAGAATCGCATGCCTCTTGTATTTGGTATTTTTACAAATAAATAAAACTAGCATGATGCGGAAAAACATTACTAGTTATACCTTTCTTTTGAAGACAAAGACCTCTTGATCTTCTACCGTATTCCTCTTCTAACCTCGGACGTTGTGTGGACAACGATCTTCCGAGATGAGAACCACCTTTCCACCTTCCTTCTTTCTTCTAGATTTCGGCCACAATAAATTTCTTCAAGGATGAAGAATTTCGGCCACCACCAATGCTCCAAGGGATGCTAGAGACGAGGCTTGCTTTCTCTTCTTCTTCTCCTTCCTTGATCCGGCCACAAACAAGAGCTCCACCAAGAAGATAGGTTTCGGCCAACAAGAGGAGAGGAGAGAAATAGGGCCGGCCACCAAAACTAAGGAAGAGAGGGAGGAAAAGAATAGAGGTTGTTCACCCATGAAGGCTCCTCTACCTCCTCTTTTATAATCCTTGGTTTTGGCAAATAAGAAAATTTTAATAAAAACTTCCTTAATTCCTTTACCATGAAAAGAAAAAATTTATTTAATTAAAAATACTTTTTCTTCTCATTATTATAATGGCCGGCCACACCAAATCTCCAAGCAAATAAAAATTTTAAACACAAATTAAAACTTCCTTATTTGCTTCCGAAAATTTTATAAAAAATTTCTCCAATAATTTTTATCCCTTCATGATTGGTTAATAAAAAGGAAATTTTATAAATTAAATATTTCTTTAAACATGTGGATAATTTCCGGAAAGTTATCTCTAAAATTTAAAATCTCCTTTCAATCTACAAATAAGGAAAGATATCAAATCTTTTCTTAATTTTTGTAGAAACTAATAAAAGAGAATTATTAATTTTTTAAACTTTTAAATCATGAACATGGTTAAAAGGAAAGTTTTTACCAAAATTAAAATCAACCTTTTAATCTACAAATACGGAAAGAGATTTAGCTCTTCTCTTAATTTTTTGTAGAATCTTATAAAAGGAAAGATTTAAATTTTTAAACTCTCTTTTAAATCATGTTATCCACATAAGAAAATTTTAAAAAATAAAAATCCTTTTATTTTAATTTGGGCCGGCCACACCAAGCTTGAACCCAAGCTAGGGTCGGCCACCTTGAAGCATCCATGAACCAAACTTTGGCCGACCCTTGCTTGGTCTCCAAGCTAGCTTGGCCGGCCCCTATGGGATGGGTAAGAAGGTGGGTATAGGTGGGTATAGTACTCTATAATTAAGAGGCTACGATAGGGACCGAGAGGAGGAATTGGTTTTGGTCTCCCGATAAAATTAAGCATCCCGTGTTCGCCCCGAACACACAACTTAATTTTATCAGTAATAATTCATTCCACTAGAGAACTATTATTGAACTACCGCACCAATCCCAAATTACATTTTGAGCTCCTTCTTATTATGAGTGTGTTAGTCTCTCTGTGTTTAAGATAACAAATATCCACTAATTAAGTAAGTTACTGACAACTCACTTAATTAATATCTAGCTCCAAGAGTAGTACCACTCAACTTCATCGTCATGTCGGACTAAGTCCACATGCAGGGTTTAACATGACAATCCTTATGAGCTCCTCTTGGGGACATTCTCAACCTAGATCACTAGGACACAGTTTCCTTCTATAATCAACAACACACACTATAAGTGATATCATTTCCCAACTTATCGGGCTTATTGATTTATCGAACTAAATCTCGCCCATTGATAAATTAAAGAAATAAATATCAAATATATGTGTTTGTTATTATATTAGGATTAAGAGCACACACTTCCATAATAACTGAGGTTTTTGTTCCTTCATAAAGTCAGTATAAAAGGAACGACCTCAAATGGTCCTACTCAATACACTCTAAGTGTACTAGTGTAATTATATAGTTAAGATAAACTAATATCTAATTACACTACGACCTTCCAATGGTTTGTTCCTTTCCATCTTGGTCGTGAGCTATTGTTTATAATTTATAAGGAACCGATAACATAATCTTCTGTGTGTGACACCACACACCATGTTATCTACAATATAAATTAATTGAGCAACTACATTTATCGTAAATGTAGATATTTGACCAATGTGATTCTTATTTCTAGATAAATGTTTATACCAAAAGCTAGGCTTTTAGTATACATCCTAACACATAGTATGTTATAGTTAGTAGTAATTGTTATGTTTATGTCTGCCTTGGTATGTCACTACTTAATACCTGAGGTATGCCTTTATTTTATCTTATATGTGTTTAGGCCTAGATCATCGTGATTCTTACCTTATGTACTTATGTTCATAGAAATAGTGACATACAATGCATTACTGGTACAGGACTAGCTACTAGTTATACCTAACATGTGTACCTAGACATTATGATACCTAGTTTATTGTTATGGTTTTCATTGTTTTTTTTGGTACATATTATATGGAGGCACATATTGTCAGGTGTTACATGTTTTAGTGTCATGCACCATCTTGCATGATTATATGCTGAGTGATTGTCGACTCCTTTATAGTTGAGCACATCACTAGTTACAAGATCTGCACACACAACTACTCATGAGTTAGTGGTACATCAAGCAAGGTGTGTGCAGTTGCTCTATTAGGGCTCCGCTCAGCCACTCATGAGTAGTGGTAACGCAGCGTTGTAGCGGACATGGATCCCTCCTCTTGACTATGACACAAGGAGATGAGAGCTTCAGCTCCCCATGTAGTTGAGGTAGCAGGATAGGTGTACTCTGATAACATCCTGTCTACTCGGTCACTCAGGAGTAGTGATGGCAGAGTACACAGTTGTCATGGCCCTACCCACTCGATCTCATCATCACGATAACGGTGGCTGATTGACGTCAGGGATGACCATATCATTTGCACCATATGCATGAATTGCATTTATTTGTGTGTAATTGCTACATTTTGATGACTGCATATGATTGACATGCATACAGGAGATATTATGTATTTTGCCTTATGATCTTGCATCTGTTTGTATGGTTCACACTCTTATGTCAGGATAGGAGGTCTTAGTGAGTATAGTTTTTTCCGTTGTTCAGTTTTCTTTACCTATTATTGATCAGGAGACTGTACTGCATGATAATTATTGATAGTTATATTACTATGCATGTCTGCTAGATATCCGCTGAGTTCATTAAACTCACTCTGTTGATTTATTCCTATTTCAGGTTGAAGTCGTCAGGAGGTTCCAGCTGCTAGTCCCCTCTCTATGTCGGGATGATTTCTATTTTTGATCTTTTGTTTCCTTGCTATGTGATCTACAGACTCGTGATATGTAGTCTTGCGTTTGTGGATTTAATATCGAGTTTTAGGGTATGCTACCCACATTTTTCCTCTGCAAATGTTTTTCTTGGGGGTTGTGATTTTTCTCGTTATAGTGGAGTAGGTTGTATATATCTGCGATGTTTTAATCTCATTTCACTTCTTTTCGTATTATGTTGTCAGTCGAAGGTTGTCTTTATTAAATTACGTGGAATGTTTTATTTATTTTATGATATATGTTCCGGTCGTGTTGGCTGAGGATTGTGAGACCCTGAGGATTATGTATTTCAGGATTCAGATTGTTACCGGTACAGGGAAGATGCTACCAGATTTTCGCCGGCTGGGACTCCCCTGGGGGTGTGACAATAAATGCCTACTATATATAGGATTGGTTCCCAAGGGTTTAGAAAATCATCTTGACTTAGTTTCTTATTCCCATTGACAAAAAATTTTACGGCGCCGTCATCCCTAAGACCCTTGGAAGATCCTCCCCGTTTACTTCCGCTTTTTCTTTCTTAGAATCTTATAGATGACGCTAAAGGATAAAGATATGACTCTTCAATCAAGTTCTTTGTCATTATGTTTATATATTTATTTTCTTATGTCATATTTAATTGATGAAATTAGATCTTTTTATTTTTATATTTTTTATATGTGACTTCTTTATGTTTTAAAATTTATGCGGCTTATTTTTTCTTGTACCTATTATATTAACCGGAGGTCTTAGTCCTCTGTAAGAGTTCAGAGGGAAGGGGGTTTAAGTACACTCTATTGTTTTTTTCTTACGATTTTGGTGCAGAGGGGGCAAGCTTCAGTCTACAGACACATGCAAGATCCTGAATGTTCCCAAGTTTTGATTCCAATCATGGCCAGGCATATCAACATCTAACAACTTAAATTTATTAAGATAAATGGCATAGTTCTTATGAAATTCAAGTCTACCATGTTTTTTATATTGTGTGTGTGTGCGGGATTTTTTTTTTTTTTTTTTTTTTTTGCTAAGTATGGGCTATGGAGAACTGCAGAGAAACTACTCGCATCCTGCTCCTCATCATGATGTGTTTGCTCCACTAAGATTGGTTTCATGTCCCTTGGTTAGGTTCAAACAAAGTAATCAGTTTCAAATCTGACCCAAAAAAAAGTTTCTACTGACTACTGTTCATCCGAATTCCTCCATATATATTGAACATTTTCTCCAACCATCCGAGTCATACGACTATAAAATAGAGACATCGGGCCAACTATACGACAAATAACTTCCCTAAAGACAGCAGATCTTCCAAAGCCAGATCATGTTCCACAGAAGAAATCAATCCAGCTAGAAGAGGAGAGATGGTCATGGCTTGTGCATGGGAGTGCACTGTAACAAACAGAGAGCACCATGACCGCACCAATGAGGTCCACCTACTCATTCTAACTTTATGCCCACAGCTGGGGTGTAATAATTAAAGGAATCTCAGTACCACTTTTTCCTCCTTAACGGAAACAAAGGTTGAACTGCTACCAAATAAAAAGAGGGAAAGTAGACCTAGGTTGGGACGTCTCACCTTATGATATTTGGCTTACACTACCAGCAGATTAATTGCACTTCTTTTAGGGAGGTGTGGCTACAGCACTTCTTTTATGGAGGTGTGGCTACAGCACTTATTTAATTAGGCCAAATAAAAAGCAGGTTCTACTATGACATCTTTTTTCCTATAGAATAAAACTACAGTAGTCAATATTGAAGCAACCTCAAAGATGGGTACCATTGTTTTTATCCCGTCTGAAAATTGAATAGGCCAGTGAAGTGGTTGAGATATTGTCAAAGGAGAGACTTGGAGTTGGGAGCAGTAGACTTGGAGCTGGGAGCTACAAATCTACGTATATCATAGACAGAGTCAATAGAAATATTAGAGTGAGAACCAGAGAGGAGGACTCTATTGCAGACACTCTAATGCTCAAGTCAGAATAGTAGCCGAGCGAAATGGAGAAGAAGATGAACAGTAGAATAATAGAACAATAGAATTTGAGTGTCTTTGGATGCGTTTGTATATCTGGCCAACTAAGAGCACCCCTTTTTATACCGCCTCTCATAACCTTCGTAATAATGAAGCAATAGAGAATGGATCGGGTGATGAAATATGTACAGCAGTCCTCCTTTAGGCAAAGGAAGGTCCAATTGCATGCATATGCCATAATAAGATAATATTCTCTTGTAAGTAGTTGTTATTTTTTGACAAATTGTTACAATTTCCTGACAATATTATCTCCTAGAGGAGATCCAACCGGCTTTGGATTTGGAAGGATGTATGTTGAGAGACTTGAACAGGAGAAGTGGAGAGCTAAGCCCGGTATGTCGGCCGGCTCTAGGACCCGACCGGTTGTATGCCGAAAGACTTGCACAGGAGAAGTGGGGAGCTGAGTCCCGTATGCCCAACCGACACTAAGGACCAACTGGCTGTATGTTAAGAGACTTACACAGGAGAAGTGAGAAGTTGAGTCCCGAATTTTCGGCCGTCTATAGGACCCGACCGACTGTATGTTGAGAGACTTGCACAAGAAAGTATGGAGCTGAGCCCCATATGCTTGGTCGGCTCTAGGGCTGATCGGGTTTATGCTGAGAACCTTACATTGGAGAAGTGGAGAGCTAGGCCCTATAAGTCCAACCGGCTCGGTGGCCACTCGGGTTTATGCTAGAAGCCCTACTTCTGAGAGGTGGTTAGTCCGGATGCGTATACCCAGACTTTGATTACTACCTTACCTTGACTATGACCGCCACATCAACTTGACTATTGACTCCAGCTTACCTTTGAGGTCACTCATAACATGCCGTATCATAAGCCTCCCCTTCAAGTCTAGTGGAAGGAGGCGCAAATCCAATTGACTAGACAACCTATCTCAAAGGTTGAATCGCTCTCGACCACAAAGTTTAGACCGTTGGACCCATTGCATAACATGCATTTGAACGAGTAGTTGTGGCAAGATCGAGCGAGCGACAGTAATGGTGCCGCAA
This sequence comes from Zingiber officinale, assembly GCF_018446385.1. Taxonomy (NCBI): domain Eukaryota; kingdom Viridiplantae; phylum Streptophyta; class Magnoliopsida; order Zingiberales; family Zingiberaceae; genus Zingiber; species Zingiber officinale. The sequence continues at coordinate 36,770,792 of NC_056005.1, read as the reverse complement.
GCAAGTGGTGAAAACGATGTTGAGCGAGCAGCGATACGTGAGGAATGTCAAGAGAGTGATGATATGTAAATACCGAGCAGGCGACAATATGTAAATGCTAAGCGGATGGTTATATGTAAGGAATATCGAGCGGGGCGACGATATGTAAGTGTCGAATGGCAGCGATATGTAAGGAATGTCAAGCGGGCAGCGATATGTGAGTGTCGAGCGGGCGGTATTATGTGAGGAATATCGAGCGGGCGGTGATATATAAGTATCGAGTGAGCGGCGATATATAAGTGCCAAGTAGGCGGAGATATGAGAGGAATGTCGAGCGGGCGGCAATATGTAAGTGCCGAGTGGACGGCGATATGTGAGTGTTGAACAGGTGGCGATATGTAAGGGTCGAGCGAGTGCAATTTGTTGATGAGTGTCGATCAACTTGGAGCCCTGCCCAAGTGTGTTGATTTTGGGGGTCATGCCCAAGTGAATTAGCGCTAGGAGTCATGCCCAAGTAAATAATTCGCGTGAGCCATGCACACTTATAACTCGGTTGGGTGACATGAGAATCTGTGACATAGGTGCGAGAGCAGACTCACTTATAACTCGGCTAAATGGCTTGAGAGTCTGGGACATAGGCGTTAGAGCATGCTCACTTATAACTCACAATTACTACAAGGATCTGGATTTTCATAAGTCAGAATTTGTTGACTAAGAATTGTTGATTGATACTGATAAAGCTTTTAAACACAGTTGATTAAACTGCTGAATGATTGTTTGAAGTTTAGCTAATTTTGATAGGAATTTCTTATTACTGCTCGACCACTGTCACTTTCATTTCCATGGATAATTTGACGATGCTTATTTTGACTATAATGAGAATCCAGTTGACCATTGATTTGAAATTTGCCTTTTTATAAGCCTAGCAGCCATTTAGAAATACCGGCCTTGTGGCTATTTGGAGATACTAGTTGTGTGACCATTTAGAAATACTGACCGAGTGACCATTTAGAAATATCGGTTGAGTGGCCATTTTGAAATGCCGACAGTGTGGATATTTGGAGATACTGGTAGTGTGGCCATTTGGAGAAGAGTCTCCTACCTGATAAGTATTGGATAGAGTTTAAATTTAAATTCTAAAATTCAAGTTTCAGACTTATCTATAGAGATGACTCAGATAATCTCAAGTTACCAAGTAGGATGAATGAGCTGCTTGGGACAATTGAACTGTCATTTGAAGCTTGGATGGATCTGCTCAGGTTTAAATTTAATTCCATCTTTGATGGGGACTGTTGATTGGATCAAATTGTACTATGCTTTGAAATATTTATCTCGATTCCCAAATATTCATGAAATCAGGGAGAGGCCAAGAAATTCCAGTCCACCAATTTGCACTGTAGCGGCGATGCATTTGTCAAAGTCCTCCGTAGTCATGGTGATATTGATTGTACCGGCTGCGTCTATCTTTACATTCTAGAAGAGGCTAAGTTCTCAGACGGCGTTAAATTTGATCTCGTCCGGAAGCTGAGTAGATAGAGGGGCTAGTGAGGTGCCTGGGATGTTGTCGGAGGAGAGACTTTAAGCTGGGAACTACAAATTTGGAGCTGAGAACTACGAACCTGCGCATACCACATACAGAGCCAATGGAAAAGTTAGAGAGAGAACTAGAGAGGGGATCCTTGACGCAGACACTCTGACGCTCAAGTTAGAATAGTAACCGAATGAAATGGAGAAGAAGATAAACTATAAAATAATAGAACAATGGATTTGAGTGCCTTTGGATGTGTTCGCATATCTAGCCGCTGGAGATGCCCCCTATTTTATACCTCCTCTCATAACCTCCGTAATAATGAGGTGACAGAGAATGTTTGGTGTCAGAATATGTCGGGTGATGGAGTATATATAATAGTCCTCCTCGAAGTAAAGTTCAATTGCATGTTTATACCATAATAAGGGAATATTCTCTGGTGAGTAACTGTTATTCTTTGACAAGTTGTTATGATTACTTAATAATGCTATCTCCTAAAGCAGATCTAACCGACTCTGGGTCCGGAAGGATGAATGCTGAGAGATTTACACAAGAGAAGTGGGGAGCTAAGCTTCATATGTCCGACCGGCTCTAGGGCCTGACCGGTTGTATGTTGAGGGACTTGCACAGAAGAAGTGGGGAGATGAGCCCCGTATGTCCGACTGACTCTAAGGTCCGACCAGCTGTATGCTGAGAGACTTGCACAGGAGAAGTGGGGAGCTGAGCCTTGTATGCCCGGTCGGCTATAAGGCCTGACCGATTGTATGTTGAGAGACTTGCACATGAAAGTGGGGAGTTGAGCCCCATATGCCCAGCCGACTCTAGAGTCGACCGAGTTTATGCTGAGAACTTACATTGAAGAAGTGGAGAACTTGATCGTGTAAGTTCGACCGGCTCTGTAGTCACCCGGGTTTATATTGGAACCCTGCTTCTAAGAGGTGGTTAATTTGGATACATATATCCAGACTTTAATTATTATCTTACCTTGACTTTGACTATCACATCAATATGACTATCAACCCTACCTTACCTTTTGGGCCACTCATAACACACTTAATGAGCTTTGAAAGAGAGAAGAATGTAGGAAGGGTGCACACAACAAAGTCATTAGCAGCTAGCATTTTACAGGACAGATGATCAGTAGTGATCAGTAAGGGCTAAATTAGGTTCCACTGATGCAAGAATCCTTTAGTCCTATTTGATTCCACTTCTGCTGCAACTCCACTTTTTGTCCAAGTTTTAATCTCTGAAAATTACTTGAAGCTAATTAAATAGTGGCCATGTACTGATTAGCATAGTGTAAATTCTTTGTGTTCATCAATAATGTCAAGAGTGAATTCTGATCGTTGGTTTCATCAGATAAAGCATTTATTATGAAATTCAAGTAAAAAAAATATCATATAACAGGAGTAATGAGTTAATAACCAAGGGAAAGAAATAATGTCTGGTTAATAGAGGATTATTTGATTGGGCACAAGAGCCTAAATTCCTAGGACAAGAAAACTGCAATAATATGTCTGGATTTAGTTTTGATTTAGCCAAACATAAAAGATTTGGAGTAGCATAAAATCTAGGCGTGTGTCTACCTCAGAAATGGTATCGCTGAGACTTTAATACAGAAATATCTTAAACTGCATTTGATGCACCAGTCTCATAATGCAGAATCAATCGCAGGCATCATTTCAGAAAAGAAAAAACCACCTGTGTTATTGTTCAAAGCTCAATCTTTCAGCACTGAACAAGTGCGCATCTAAATCCTTGCTTTATTTAATTGCATCAATTATTTTTTAATGTAAAAGGGATACTTCAGAGGTTGCATCATCCACAGTGAGGTGAAAGAACTGTCTAGTTCACTGACCCAGGTTTTTGAGCAAAGCCAATGGATAAAAACAAAATCCAACCTGGCTACATGTAATCAGAAAAAAAAAAGTTAGATGTAGATAGATGGAACAGAACTAAAACTATGGAAACATGCTCTTCAGAAGTGGAAGCTTCTGATTCAATGCAAGCAATGCAATGCTGGAAAAGTAAATTGCTAACGGGAAAATTCTTGAAAACTACTTGATCTGCAATCCCTAGTCTGTAGTGACCTCCAAATCTCATTGTCGCAAGGTGCAAGATATCAATTTCCATTTTGGAAAACAAGATTCCTATAAAGAAAAGGCCTCTCTCTCTCTCTATCTCTCTGTCTGATCAGGGCAGTGGATATACTTCCTCTCACAATGAAGACTAGCCAACAAGAACCCAAATCGACCACTCCACTCATCCATTGTTCCCCAATCCCCATCAATGTTTCAATCCCTTAATCTGCTCCTGCAGTTCATCACACACTACCTACTCTCTTTAATACCCTCACTCTTTCATCTTCGCTCAGGAAAGGAGAGAGGCATTGGCATAAGTAATTAACTAATAAGATGGCCGGATTAAGCGTTCTCTTGGAAACAAAAAATAGCCTGCCAAACTACGCAAAGATCATATGCAAAACCTCGCTCGTGAAGAACTCCGCTTCTTCTCCCTTATGCGCCAGCCCTTTCCTGGAAAATTGCTACATGTGCCAGGAGAAGCTGCAGCAAGGGAAGGATATCTACATGTACAAGTGAGTGAACAACCCTTCCTTCTTTGATGGATGCCTCAAAATATCATCTTTGATCTCTCTTAGCATTTCTCTCGGCTGCTTGTAGAGGGGATCGAGCATTCTGCAGCGAGGAGTGCCGGCGCCGGCAGATATTTATGGACGAGGAGAGCGTGAGGAGGGACCAGTGCTCCATCTCCGCTGCGACGGCTGCCGCGGAGACCCTCCGGCCGAGGAGGATGGCCAGGAAAGGAGAGGTCACCTTGGTCGCCCGGCTTGCGCGCTGACGGGAATATTTTGTTTTACCAAACTGCCCTTATCCCCATACTGTTAAGCCTCTGCGGTGCCAGACCTGGCTCATGCATTTTTTTTAATTGCAAATTTAGAACTAAAATAAAAAAAAAACAATTAGTGTTAAGTTTATTATCTAAATGGTAAGCCAAACTCAAATTTATTTAATAAAATTATTAATTAAAATTAAGTTGAATTTAAAATGAATTAAATTATTAAAATAATTATTTATCTTAGATTTTTTTAGGAACTTGAGTTTCATTTAAATTTAATTTAAAGTTTGATTTATTTAAATATTATTAAACTTTCAATTTAAATTTATTTAATTATTTAAAATTTTTATTTTTTTTAAGATTAGTTATTGAAGTTCATAATTTAAGTGTATTTATTTATAATGTTGATAAAAATTTATTGATAAACATGATTTATAAATTTTATTTGTAAATTTTATTCACAAATAATTTACTATCTTTGTTTATAAATATTAATAAACTTAACACATATATATTGACCTTGTATATATATTAATAAATATAAATAAATTCTTAACGAATAATTTTTTTTATAATGAACGATTGATCTAAGAAAATTGGGATGAGAGCTTTTTAATTTATTTTAATGATTGATGTGAAATTTTAATAGACCAAATTGATCATCTTTAAAATTAATTGATGTAAATTAGATATACGATGTCAACTAAAAACTATTATAAACAAATTCTTATAAAATTAAATATCAAACTTCCTCATGAACTTTTAATTCATCCAACCAATCAAGATAGATTTCCTTGTACAGAATTTGTTCTTAGTTCTTGTTTACCGCCAAGGAATTTTATGCACCATCTAATATCTCTTCTTTTTTTTTAAAAAACATGTTTTTTTTGGGAGAAAATCGAATAAGATATTCCCACACTAAAAAAGTTGCTTGCTTTATATAGTTCAGTGCCCAATTTAGAATACATATCACAAAATAGATGGTAATTAGTGAGTCATTTGCCTGATCTCATGGATAAAATCATACCAAACTGTCCCTTTAGAATGACTCTTTATATCTTATGAAAGAAGATCAATTATAAAAATTTATTCAGTCTTAATCTAACAATCTTTCAACACAGGAAAATGAAATAATCCGAAATAATATTTATATCTATTAAAAATCATGATAAATCTTACCCGAATATTATCATTTTGCCTTATCAAACCAGAAGAGGGATACGGATTGTGGCTCACTGTACATATCCATCAGCAGCCGAACTTTTCGTGTTTCGCATAATTATTAGTGTAGTTGAACCGTGGGTTTGGCCTTCTTGTAGATACAACCACAGGAAAACTTTTACTAGCCAATTTTTTGAAAAAATAGTCTAGACAAATGTAATTTAACAGTAATGATCAATATTATAGATTTTATTTAGAATTAACGCATTAGCTAACGGTTAATGGGTTTTTTTTGGGAGCATAAGTGCTAACTTAGAAAAAAATTGATGGTCCATCTTATCTGCTCGAGTTCCTCTTCTCCCTTTTTCTTTCGCTATGGTGGTGATGATGGTCTTCCAGTGAGTTCATTCCTAGAGCCATGTGAATCAAAACACGTCAGTTGAGGGCTGGCGTTATCCCTTCGACAGTCAAGTCAACATTATGTTAAAAAGGAGGAAAGCTTGCTTGTGCGAGGGAGCATTAAGAGATTGAAAAAGGAAAATAGAGAAAATTAGGCTCCGCTTGTGAGAAGAAAATCATATCTTCACCAACCTTTGTGGATCCTTATATAGTCGTGAGCCTTGGGAGGGTTAGGTGGACAACTACACGAGTGAGGCATCGTTCACGGGCCAACTACACAAGTAGGGATGAATCTATATATATATATATATATATATATATATATATATATATATATATATACGACAATTTCACCTAAATCTGATGGGTAATTCGACATCCGACCCGAATGGCGGATATGGAAAATTTTTTTATACTTGATTATAGTCAATGAGTATTCGAGTATGGGTATTTCGGGTATGTGTATGGAGACGGATATGGTAAAATCCTACCCAACCCTACTCGATATCGAGTATGGGTAGGATTTTACCACATCCGTCTCCATACCCATACCCGAAATACTCATACTCGAATACTCATTTATTATAATCAGGTATAAAAATTTCATTTTTTATTGAGAAAGAAAAAACCTTAGCCCACTTTTCGTCTTAGAAAAAAAAGACTTACTTTGTCTCTTTATCGGGTCATCAACATGTATCTCATCTTTTTTAATACGGGAAATGTTCACCCGATCGAAGGAGCGCGAGATGAGGAAGAGTTGATAAGTACATTGAAATATATATTTTTTTTTAAAAAAATGAGAATGATAGGGAGTAATAGGATAATGGGTAGGATATGCATACCCAAAACTCTGACGAATATGGGGATGAGTATGAAAATTAAATACCCGATGGATATGAGGATATGTATAGGTATAGATATAATAAATGGGGATGAGTACGGAGGATATAAAATCCTACCCATTGTCATCCTTATATATATATATATATATATAACAAAAATTTAAATATAATTATAAAATTTAAATAATTTTTTTTTAATTGATGAAGACTACCGACAAAGAGAAAAAATAATTTCTTTTGATCCTAACATTCGATTGATTAATGGAGGGGGGTCTTTGGAGGATATTTTATTAATTCTAATTTATGTGTAAAATTTTTAAAACAAAAAGGTATTCTAGTAAATATTTAAAGGGGGGCACCCCCTCGCCCCTTAGTGGAGTCACCGCCATATACAAGTGAGTTGTTGCAGCAGGGGCAACAATCGCTTGTTTGTACTACTGGTGTTGTCTGCTCAGTAGCCTAAGGTCGTTTATCCAGTCTGAAATCAGAAAAGATGGTGTGCTGGCTAGGTGACATCGTGGTTGACCTGAGAAGACTCCAAGTAAGAGGGACCTAGTGTTGCGATCAAGTTTGAGTGTCAAAGAGGAGAGCTAGAAGAAAGAAAACGTAAGTGACTGGCCAGGGAGGGGTCCTTGGTGTAGGTACTCCGATGCTCAAGTCAGAAAAATGACGGAGGAAAAAAAATGAAGAATAGGGATGATGAACAGTGAACTCTGATAGTGAAGTTTACCTACGCCTATAGGTGGAGACCCCTTATATATTATTGTTTTCTCTCTATACGAATATCAATGCATTTTTAAAATAGGACCAACCAATCTGACATACCGCAGTCTTTCCTAAATTAGGCTTGTGATAATCTTGTTTTATCGTGAAATGATATCAAAAGAATTTAATTACTGAACCCCTCTAACTACACTAATATAGTATAGAAATGACTCAAGTCGTCTCCCAATAAATGTAACGATAGGATGATAATCTAGGATTATTTGTTATTCATATTTTTAGAGCTTTTAATATAGAAATGAGGGTTGTTTGGTTTTGATTCTAAATTTAACAAATGAAAAACAAAATAATAGGAAACTACTCTAATGATGGAATTAAATCTAACTAAGTGGTAACAATTAATTCACAATGCATTGTCACTCTACGCTATGAGTTTCACTATCAACACAATTAAACTAGGGTATGAAATAGCAAGATACAAATGAAATCTTATCTAAAGCATTGAATAAGCTAAGAAAAGAAAGAGCAAGACATAAAAGAAATCTAACTATAAAATTAAATTCAACCAACATCAAACGAAATCTATTCTAAGCTACAAAAATAGTAAATAAAATGAACTAATCTAAATTCGCAAACAACTACACAAACATCACACTCTTGCCATCACACAAGAGGCCGGAGATGAAAATTCCCAACTCCGGTCATCAGAGAAGAAGAACAAGTAACTTTTGAACTCTGGAATCAATCCGAAGCTTGCAATCTTCACCATAGAGACCTCTCCAATGATGATTGCGAGAATCAAATTGAAACTAAAACGTACGACTAGAATCTGCCAATCTGAACTTCTGCTCCAAAAGGGGATATGATGATGGGTGAAAGGGGTGTCAGAATGAGCTCATTACCACTGGAGGAATGCCTCCAATGTTTGCTGATGTGAGGTGGAATCACTGGATGGGAGGAATGCCTCCAATAGTGGTGGAAACAAATAATTTGAACAGTAGTACATTTGTCGTCGAAACCTCCCACTGGCGAACTTCTTGCTAATCAGAAAATGGTCGAGTAGCCACCTTAAAGCTCACTCACTGACGCCGGTGCATGAGAAGAAGGAAGGATTGGGGGCTGTGGATGAAAAAATCATGGATGAATAATAACCCGAGCCACTATTCATCCACGTAAAAATTGGGTTTTATACCTTGGTTTAAACCAAGTTTATTTGGGGGTTTAGGTTAGGTTCAAATGCAGCATTAGGGTTTTGTTGAGGTGGGTTTGACTTGGGTTAAGCTCAATAAGTAGGAATGGGTTGAACTGGATTGGGTATGAGCTTCTTCATTTGTGGAATGAATCACTTATTAGCCTTGATCATATACCAATTAAATCAACTCAAGTGTCCTACAAAACCAAATTCAAATTGTGATAATAATATCATGAATTAAGATAAAAAATGTACACTTGAGCTAAAATAATCTCCATGGATAAATATGATAAAAAGTGCATATAAACATGTGCAATTAAATGTAATACACCTCATATCAACTCAAAAGAATGTATCAAATAATAACCTATCAAATTCTCTACACTTATTCTTACACGTCTCGTGCAAGTGAATAAAACTAAAGAAACAACTAAGGTTATACCCCCTAACAATTCTCATTCATATTTAGAAAATAATAAAAGCAAGTTATCTAGGATTGTTAAGTGTCAACAACTCAAGCATTCATGGACTCAATTCTTACCTTGGTTAACCACATAATGACTTCAATATATCATCAATAAATTGAGAATGATATCAATAAACTAACTTTCATAAGGAAATTTTTGATGGCTCTCAATCCTAATCTCAAATGCAAGCAATAGTAGAGATCACTCAAGCTTCTTATGTTTCATACACTATCATATGTTTGCTTATCTTCTATTCTCCACCACTAGCCAAAATATTAAAATACATAATTATGAAGGCTTATCATGATAACAAAGAAAACATGAATCAAATCAAAGGAGAGTTTGTATGTAAGAAAAGAAATAAGGAGAATAAAATTCAAAGTTATAGTGGAAGACATGGACACAAAAGAATGCTATATTGATGAAGTTCTTGACCATGCTCCCCACTTTTCTCTTATTTTTAAACTTACTTCCCAATGCACAACAATTATTTCCCAAATTTTCAGCTTCTTTTCAGCTCATACCAATTTGATAAATCTCAAAAATTTCATGTTTCGGAATTTTGAATGGTGAAGTGTCTTGGTTTGCATCTTGAAGATTTGAGTCTAGGTGAAAGTTCCATTTAGCACTCAATTGAATAAAGCTTCACTCACTTCATTTTTGTAAATAATCACTTTAAAAGTTGACACAAAATTCTGCACAATGACAGATTTTAACAGCATTATATTTTTTTCATTCATTTCAATTAAAATTCTATTATTCCACTTGTCCTTTGATCATTAACTCATGAACATGTATTCCTTCTATCTTTCAAAATATTTCTCCTCAATTTGGCACAAATGAATCCAAATCTTATCTCTGAATTTTCCACAGTTTTTAGTTTTTTGAAATTGGTTGTTGTAATTCTATTCAATTCATGTTTAGCTTCTGATTTCTCTTAGGATCCAAGCCTTGAAGTTTAATCTCTATAGATTATCTCTTTTAATATTCAACAAATAAAGGCTTGACTTCAATTTATTTGGGTTCCGAAATTAGTTCACAAAAACTAGAATTTTGGATTCTGAAATCAGTTCAATTCTGATCTTACTGTTTTCTCAGATCAAGCTTCAACATTTAATTCTGTAAAGAATCACATTTAGCATTCAATGCGTAAAAGATTGATTTCCTTTTTGTTCAGCTCAAATAGATCAGTTTAAAAGTTTGGTACAACTTCAATGATTTGGACAATTTTTAGTTTTTTGAAATGTCTACATTTTTGTTATTACCCTCACTGTTTATGCTCTAAGTTTCTGCCATTATCTTCATCACTCCTTTTCAAGACTTAAATTACAATCAGGGAGTGCTTCTTGAATAATACTCACCATTCAATTATCGGCAACATTTCATCGAAATCAGCTTACTAAGCACAAAATTCCAAAATCAATACTAATTTTGCATTGTTCTAGCTCCTGAATTTTAAAATTTCGGATTGCACTCTATTTCAATTTGAAACATGAAGAACTTAGTTTAAATGAAGGTTTCATTTGGTACTCAAATGTTAATCAAGACTATATAAAAATTTTGAGCTACAAAACTTCTCCTTCGGTTCTGAAACTCTTCCTGTCACTGCACTTCCATTGCATTTCAGCAACAGTGATGATATTTCTTCTGATTACAAATTGAGCTTCAATTGATTTCATTAGCATTCTCAAATCTCTTCTATGGCATATGTCTTCTAATGTTTTAATGTGGTTAACTTCTTAATTCTATTAACTTCTGGATTCTGTGCAGTAGCACAAATAAAATTCCAGTCCTTATTCCACTAATCCAATTCCAAACAGCTTCACAATTACATTTCAGTAGTTTACCGTTTACATTTTAGCAGCTTCTAAAATTGGAAATCTATACAAATCAACTTTGGTAGACCAAGAAAGAAGGGAACACCATTTGTTACTAAACATCACAGAGTTTCGCTTGAATTCATAAATGATTTGAGGGTTGCCTACAGATTTAGGAACAAATTTGATACATCAGCTGTAAATTTTCTTGCCATTGTATTTCTATTTTCATTCTTTATGCAGCTCAAAAATAGGTTTTTAAATTAGTATCAAAGTCCAATTCAATTAACCAGCAACCATTGAAATGTGTATTGTTGAGATCACTTTCAATACATTCCAGCTTTATAGTTCTAGTTACTGAAATTTTCATCTTTTTTTAATTCTATTACCGGCTCCTTTCTTCCTTACAACTGATACTTCAATTGATTCCAACCTCACTATTAATTCCATTAAACACAGAAATAATCAAATACTGAACTCCAATTGCCACTCATCCAGTGAATTGCTGTTAAAAATCAAAATCCAGCTTGATACATATAAGTTTCAGAATTTGACACATTGAGAGAATTTTTGCTGCTTTCCAAACACTATACTTCCCCCACACTTAAAATTTTGTCCATCTCGGACACTCAAACTCATCAAGAAATCAAAAATTCAATAACCAAAAACAAACTACAGAATTGGTTTTTTTAGTTTTTAGTTTTCAATTTTCAACTTTGTGTTTCTAATTCCTATCCAATTCTCAATCTAAAAATCTTGTAAACTTTGAAAAAGCAAGATTATCATTTAACAATACTAAAACAATAGCAAGATTTCAATTTTTGAGTGAACTGATGTCTCTAAACATCAATCAACATAGTAAGGTGTAGGTTCTAAATTTTCTGTACAGTTTCCTAACTTTGTGTCAATTAGTCATCATTTAGCCATCAAAAGTTTCAATTCCTTTTCATCTATCTTCTTAAGATCCTTATCAATTCATCCTCTAAAATTTCCAAGTTTCAGCAACTCTAGCTTGTAATAACTCATTTTCCGAAATTGGCATAGAAACAACTTGGTAGTGATGCACCATTAACAAGAATTTTTGCATTTCTTTCTTTTCTGATCTTCTTTGAATTTTTGGCCAAACATTAAACTTTAACCTCCAAAAAAATATCTTAATTATATTTCCCTTCAATTCCTTCCAATCAAAAAGAACATTACACACTCTAATAACTTCCTGCTTATGAATCTGCAGATTTCTACATTTCAGCATTTTAGCATTTTGCAAATTGCTTCTCTTTTAGGGTCAAATACTCTGCCTTCTCTAATTTGATCTCACTTATCACATTTCATTTTCTCAACACTTGATGTCCATTTAAAAAGTAGTACATCATTAGTGCATTGGTTTTCTTTAAGCCTGTTGCAATTCCTACACATTTCTATATTTCTGCCCTCACTTCAGTCTATTTATCAAGTAGACTACCAATAATCTCATTAGCATTCCATAATCTCTTAATGACATATGCCATTAGCAATTCAAATGATCAAATAACATATGAAATTACTACTCACAGCATTGATACACATAACAGGTTCAAATTCAGTGATGTTTCTGAAATTCAGTGGTCTTCTTTAGCCTGCGATTACTGCGAAGTAGCAATGTTTAGATTTGAGTAGCTTCCTTTTAATTACTAATATTGAACTCCATTCTTAACTCTTCTTCTTCAAATTTAGTTCTTGACCAGCCAACCCTTAATTGTATATTTAGATTTCTATAACTTCTGTCATTACTGCACAGTAGTAATGTCCAAATTGAGCCATATATCCAAAATTCAGCAAGCCTTAAATCTTCACTAGCATTCCATTACTGTACAACGACAATGTCCAGAATTCAGCAAAGTTCAGTAAGCCTTAAATCTTCATTGCAATATCCCTATGAACTCTTTTCAACCTCTCTATAGATTCAATTTTGTTGTACACAGAATTCAGCAACCAGATGAGTATCAATTCCTGAATTTCTAAATAATTTCAGATTGCTTCATAAAGGATACAACTCAGGGATTGATTCCATTTAGCACTACAATATCCAAATTTTGAATTCAACTCCATGTTTTTTCAAAACAATTTAACCCTTTGGCACAAGAAATAGTTTTTTTTGACCCTTCACTTCCTTGCTTCAACTCTTTTTCTATTTATCTAATAAACTCCAGTACCCACATTAGCATTCCATAAATTACTGATCAACAACAATGATCAGATTTTAACATTTCTAAATTTTCAGTCAAACCTTAATTTCCATTTCTGTAACTTCTGCAATGGATGCACAAGGCAATGCTCAGAATCAATCATGTTTTTGAAATCATTTTCATTAGCATTCCATCAGTAACATTTCAAAATAATTACACAACAACAACTTCCATATTTTATATTTAGCCATGCTTCCACAATAATAGATTTTCAGCATTTTGAATAAATCTGCTGTACAGATTTAGCTACCACACAAGTCCCAATTCATGAATTTCAAAATGGTTGTACAGAATAGCAATGTTCAGAATGGCCAGCCCTAGCAATAAATTGTTAAAGCAATATTAGAACACTTCCATAACTCTATAAAGGATCACCATAGTATCAATTTCCAGAATTCAAAGCTATTTAAGCTTGCTCTATACATGATTAAGCTCAAGGAATGATTAAGTTTAGCATTACAATCTTAAGAACCATTCATTGAAAACAATACTATTGAGAAACAAGCTCAATAATTGGCACAAGAAAAACTGCACAAAACTGCCCTTGCTCCTTGATATTATATCTTGAACCATTTTCGAATTGCAACTTGCATCTAACATTTGACTTCTATTGCATCATTCCAACACACCATCATCAAATTGAATATGAATTCTGGCCTTTAGAAAATTACATCCAAACATTCAAAAACACTACACACCTCCCCCACACTTAATCCTTTGTTCATCCTAGCCAAAAGAATTCATCATATAACTTTCAAAGTATTGACATGCAAAAAATTAAGAAATGAGAGAAGATAAAATGATATGATGATTAACAAGAAGATTAGCAAGAAATATGTGGGGGAAACATGGAATAACCTTCATAAGCATGATTCAATATATGGTATTATGATTTTGAAAGAATCAAAGCAAGTTCTAGAGTCACACTAACACAAGTGCAAAATTTATCATCTCAATCTATCAATTTAGAATCCATCATTAAGTAGCAACCTCATGTAATCTAAGATTCCATTCATGATAATAAATTTCAAAACTTAACAATCAAATTTAACTAGCTTTTAAAATTCTCTAAGATGATATATAGAAATGCCAAGGGGTACATTTTATTCCAGAAATCCAAAAAGACTATTTACAAAACTAGGAAGATAACTCAAAATCCAACAAGATTGCTAAAGTAAACTAAGAGATTATTCATACAACAAAGTAAAGACATGGTATTTACAATGATAAATAAAAGGTGGAATGGAACAAACTCCCCTAAAATTTGGTTGTCGAATATGGTTCAGTAACAGGAGCCAATGAGGAAGTGGAGTGGGCCTAATGGTAGTGAGCCTCTTCTTCATGTGATTAATATCATCAAGTTCAGCTCCCTCCATCATCAAAACCTCAAATGGATCCATAGCTACTGAAATACATATCTTGGTCTTACCTGAAATAATAATACAAATAAAATCACCAGACACAGGAAGCTCAAAATTCCAAACACATGGATATATCAAAGAAATAAGTATCAAGGCGCCAAACAAAATAGTAAAACAATACTAAGATCACCAAACATCGATAGTCCCTGGCAACGACGCTAATTTGATTCAATTCATACATTGATTTACAAACATGATAACTTCAATCCATAATAGCTAATTGAGAATGATAACAAAATAAACCTCATAAGGTACGTGATGGTGGCTCTCCTCACATATTTATGTAATAGTGGAGCTCACTCAAGCTACTCATGATTTATGCACTACCATAAACTTGCTTTTCTTCTTATCTTCACCACTATCATATGTATAGGAATACATAATAAAATAATGAAGGCATTAAGTATGTAAGAGAAACATAAATCAAGCAAATGATAGTGTAAGAAAAGAAATGAGGAAAATAAAGCAAGGTAAAGGTGGAAGACATGGATATAATGGAATGATACATAGATGAGTACAAGTAAACAATGCCCAAAAGATATTCTATCCAAACTTCAGCATTCACAACTCAATAAAGATATAAACAACCCCTACTATAGCTTTTTACAATAAAAATCCACTCATGATATATAATAACATCTCAATGTCGTTATAATAAAAATTATCACTCACAAAAATTTCTACCACAAATGAATACAAAATAGTACAACATGTCAAAGCATTTTCCTTTTTTTTCTCTGTTTTCTTCCTCACGTTTCTTTTTTTCTCTCTTTTTTTTTTCATTTCCTTATTTGTTTTTTTCCATTTTTTTCAACATGTTATGTATCTTCCCTATACATCATCATCAATAACTCAAATAAAAAGATAAATAGAATGGTTTACCTATAGTGATCAAGCATGGTTCACCTATACTTCCCCAAAATTTTACTAAGCTATTCCTCTTCCCCTCACTTAAACTTTTGTCCATCCCGGGCAAAACACTCATCATGTAACATCCAAAAATATCTACATCCAAAAGATGAATGATCCTGTCTGAAGGCTGAAGAGATGGCGCGCTAACTTAGGTGGATGGTTTGTTGATAAATAGTTAACTCTCCGATCTAGGATGAAGCTCCTCAATGACCCTGCACACAACCAGCCGATCCAACAAAGCATTAGTAACAAAAAACCAGGGAATGGGTCCCTGGCAAGGCCCTCCGATACTCAAGTCAGTACAGTTTTCTTTCAAGTGGA
This sequence comes from Zingiber officinale, assembly GCF_018446385.1. Lineage (NCBI taxonomy): Eukaryota > Viridiplantae > Streptophyta > Magnoliopsida > Zingiberales > Zingiberaceae > Zingiber > Zingiber officinale. The sequence continues at coordinate 36,754,949 of NC_056005.1, read as the reverse complement.
AGAAGAACATTAGTGGATGTGCGAATGAAGGTCTCAGATGTGAAAATTATGTACCTTGACAACGGAGAGGACCCCCTTTTTATACCACCTCTCACAATCTTCGTGACCATGAGGTGGTTTCATGCATCAGAGTTTGTTAGATTGTTCCTCGAAGAGCTTCAAAGAAATCTTTTTTATACCCACAGATGTACCTCTTTTGTCGTTTATAACTTAAACCTTTTCTGAAGTCATTAGAGGAGGATGTCGTTATAGATGAATCACCAATGGGAAACCAAATAGACTCTGAAGGAGCTTCCAAAGGAATATTCCCCGATAATTATGCCAGGCTATTAAAATATTATCTATTGTTTGTATGCTGAATATATCTTGGCCGGTCCATACGGCCGATCGTATTGCTTGTCATTATATCAATATGCTCTGTATATGTTAATACCACAGAGATCTGTTAAAAAACTAATATAGTACCCACAGCATGCCAAAGTTTTATTCAAGAAGTCATATGATAGATTATGTATGTTAGAGCTTTGTTTTAGGCATAAGATGATATTAAAAATTATCATCTCAATCTACCAACATAGAATCCATCACCAAGTTTTAATCACATGTAATCCAAGAATCCAATCATGATAATAAATACCTAAACTTGACAATCAAATTTAACTAGTTTTCATAATTTCTAAGATGATAAAAAGAAGGCATAGGGAATTTATAATGAAAACTAACAAGACAAACTAAAAATGAACTACCAAGCAAAAACAACAAAGAAAACAAAGCAAAAAAATATATACAAGCAAAAGGAAAAGAGAAAAAGTGAGATGAAATAGACTCCCCTAAATTTCTTATGGTCAGAGTCAATTCAGTTCCATAAGCCGATATGGAAGTGGAATGGTTGTAGGTGAAATGAGGCACACTCCCTTCATCATCGTCTCCTCAAAAATTTTCTCTGGTGGTCGAAGTGTTGGTTGCTACTTGGAATATCGTACTGGTTCCCCTTTATAAAAATTTTGTACAAGTCCTGAACCATTCCTAATAACCTATTGTGTTCTTTAGAAATTAAATTTGGAATCGCAAACGGAACTTAACATTATTGATTCCAAATTCAACTTATCTGTTCTTAGTGGTTTAGACTTGGATCGCAAACGATGCTTAACATTATTGATCCAAATCCACCCATGTTACAAATTCAATTAAATATTAATTTCAGAGATCTAGGTTAAACATGGCGAGGCACTAGGCCTTCTTGGGTATGGGAGCATCCACCACTTCCTAGACAAAGCCTTTCAACGAAATTCAATATTTAATTTCCTTATAGTAACCCTAGGTTTAACCAAAAGGAACAATCGAATCACAAGTTCAAAAAAAATAAAAGAAACACAAACTTGAATCATAAATTCAAAACCTAGAATCATATGCCTCTTGTGTTTGGTATTTCAAGATCTAAATAAAAAAAAATGAACTAGTTATGATGCGGAAACTAATAACTAGTTATACTTTTTATAGCTTATAGACCTCATGATCTTCTATCGTATTCCTCTTCTTATCTCGGACGTCATGTGGGTGACGATCTACCGAGATGAGAATCCACCCAAGCTTCCTTCTTCTCCAAGCAAATTTCGGCCACCACAAGAACTCCAATATAAGATAAGGTTTGACCACCACCACCAAGCTCTAAGGGATGCTAGAAACAAAGCCTCCTTTCTCTCCTTCTTCTCCAAGCAAGATCCGGCCACCACAAGAACTCCAAGAGAAGATGAGGTTCGGCCACAAGAAGAAGAGAGGGGAAGGAAGAGTGCCGACCACACCAAGGAAGAAAAGAGAGAGGAATAGATGATAGGTTATTCTGAGGTGAGGCACCTCTACCCTCTCTTTTATATTCCTTGGTTTTGGCAAATAAGGAAAGTTTTAATAAAAAATTCTTTATTATCTTTGCCATTGAAAGGAAAATTTAAAAAATTTCCTTTTCTCAATCAATGTGGTCGACCACCTCTAATCCTCCAAGCAAGGAAAGTTTTAAATACAAAATTAAAACTTCCTAATTTGTTTCTGGAAATTTTAAAATAAAAATTTCTATTTAAAAAAAATTCCCTTCATGGTTGGTTATAAAAGGAAACTTTTATAAATTAAAATCTCTCTATTAAAACATGGATAATTACAATAAGGAAAGTTTTCTCAAAATTAAAATCTTCCTTTCAATCTACAAATAAGGAAAGATATCAAATCTTTTCTCTTAATCTTTTGTAGAAACTATAAAATGAAAGATTTAATTTTAAAACTCTCTTTTAAATCATGAAGATGGTTACAAAAAAGGAAAGTTTTCTCAAAAATTAAAATCTTCCTTTTAACTACAAATAAGGAAAGATATCAACCCTTTCACTTAATCTTTTGTAGAAAGCTATAAAAGGAAAGATTTAAATTTTAAACCCTCTTTTAAAACCATGGCTTCCATATAAGAAAGATTTTAAAAAATAAAAAACCTTTTAATTTATTGTGGTCGGCCACACCAAGCTTGGGTTCAAGCTAGGGCTGACCACCAACTCATCTTGGTTTTGCCGACCCTAGCTTAGGCTCCAAGCTAGGCTTGACCGACCACCTTAAGGTGGGTATAACACATTTCATGTTTGGTGCTTTGTAGATATCAAGTGATTCTTTTGTAATGTGTGGTAATGCTTTGTGATATGCTCGGGTATCATACAAAGTCCAAGTCATGTTTGGTACTTTGTAGACACTAGTGAGATGATGATGAGTGATGTTTGTGTAATGGTGTCATACAAAGTCATAAACCTCTTATGCACTTTGTAGTCATCATATGATTGTATTTTGTTCTTGTTGGGAGTATAATACATTTACCTTCCCCAAAAAAAGAAGGTGGATATGAGTGGGTATAACACTTTATAAATAAGAGGCTACGACATGGACCGAGAGGAGGAATTAGTTTTGGTCTCCCGATGAACTTGAGCTTCCCGGTCACCCCGAACACCCAACTCGAGTTCATCAATAATATCTCATTCTACTAAAGAGTTATTATTGAACTACCACACCAATCCCATATTACTATATGGGCTCCTTCTTATCATGAGTGTGTTAATCTCCCTATGTTTAAGATATAGAATGTCCAGTAATTAAATGAGTTACTGACAACTCACTTAATTAATATATAGCTCCAAGAGTAGTACCACTCAACCTTATTGTCATGTCGGACTAAGTCTACCTGCAGGGTTTACATGACAATCCTTATGAGTTCCTCTTGGGGGCATTATCAACCTAGATTACTAGGACACTGTTTCCTTCTATAATCAACAACACACACTATAAATAATATAATTTCCCAACTTATCAAGCCTCTTGATTTATCGAACTAAATCTCACCCATTGATAAGTCAAATAAATAAATACTAGATATATGTGTTTGTTATTATATCAGGATTAAGAGCACACACTTCTATAATAACAAAAATCTTGTTCTTTTATTCAGTCGGTATAAAAAGAACTTACCTTAAATGGTCATGCTCAATACACTCAGAGTGTACTAGTATAATTTTATAGTTAAGATAAACTAATACCAAATTACACTACCACTATTCCAATGGTTTGTTCCTTTCCATCTTAGTCATGAGCTACTATTTATAATTTATAAGGAATTGATAACATGATATTCTGTGTGTGACACCACACATCATGTTGTCTATAATATAAATTAATTGAACAACTAAGCATATAAATGTAGACATTTGACCAATGTGATTCTTTATTTCAAAATAAAATATTTACAAAAAGCTAGGCTTTTAGTATACACTCTAACACGAAGACGGTTCAATTGGAGTGTCCACTCTAAAAGCTTCATTATTGCATACAGAATTAGGGCTTTCTTTAATTGATAGAATGAAATGCTTGTAGAAATCCTGTGCATTAAAAAGAGAAGGATGCAATTCCTGCATGCATGATGTGTAAGATGTACAAGAAATAATATTAATATCAATAAAGCATGAATTACAAGATGTGTCACATTCAATACAATCAAAATAAATTACCTCTATGAAATTTTCTAAAAATTCAGAAGAAATATTATCCTTACCATACTAAAAGGTACCTGGAGTCTCTAAAATAGTGAATATAGTATCATCTTGATCGTAAAGGATCTAGCTCTAGATCAAGAAGTCGTATAATCAATGAAAGTGATTCTTAAGTCTCCCCTACACTTCCATCGTCACTAAGTATAATTGCAAACTCAACTGGCTTGGGTGGTAGCAATTCTTGGGGCTTTGTCTCCACAACACAAGTCCTTATTTCCTATACCTGCAACATCAAGACTATCTAGAATAGCAATATCATCAACAAAAATATTATCATGATCAATTACAACATCATGATACAAAAACTAGAAGAATCATGTAAAGTAGCATAATTAAGGTCAGAAATATCACAAACTCTAAAATTCATCTCCTCAGAAATTGATGTAGTATGTTGATCCGATAGCAATTGTAACTGTGTTGATGAATGTGTTCTTTCCTGGAATTGGATTTCTTGATGTTGCAAAAATTGTTATATCTGCTCCCTAAAATCCTGCTCAAGCTAATGGTAATGAAAATTAGGCTTATAATATTGGGGCCACTTAGAAGTCCCTTGTTGTGTGTTTCTATACCCGAATCTTGCAAATGAATTATACCTATCTTGCTAATGAGTCTGATAATACTGAGGATTATGCTGCTAATACTAGATCCTGGTCGGGAATACACTAGCAAAGGAATAAATATCTTTGGCAATCATCGATCTAGTCCCATATTACTGATAATTTACAGCCATAATCTCGATAAGTTCTCTGGCTTGAGTAGATATCTTGTTAACTAGAGCCCCTCCACTAGTTGTATCAACCATACTCCTATCCATGGTAAGTAATCCTTTATAGAAGTATATAATCAGTAGCTGATCGTTTATCTGGTGCTGAGGGAAACTAGCAACAAGTCCTTTAAATCTCTCTCAATATTCTTGAAATGATTCTCTTGTGAATTGTTGAAGTCCACAAATACTCCTCCAAATAGCTGCAATCCTAGAAGCTGGAAAGAGCCTTACTAGAAATAATTTTTTTTATCTCTAACTAGCTGGTCATAGAGTTGGATGGAAGACAATACTGTAACGCCTAGCAATTTCATATGAATTTCTTTTAAGAATAAGAGAAAATGGAACCAAAAAGAAAATAGAAAAAAAAAAGAAGAGTGATCAAGGCTTGAACCTTGAACCTCTTAACAAGTGGCAAAGTTTTAAGTAGTATGGGATAACCAATAGGCCAAGAGAAAGCATTGGTAAGAAGGAAAAGGGAATTGTAGTTAAGAGTAGGGATGGTGAAGGTACACCTTTCTTCCTTCACTTAGAAGAAAAGTTTATCTTTTCTTTCTCCCCTTCATTTAGCATGAAGAGTTCATTTTCCCTTCTCCCTTCATTTAGAATAAATGAAAGGAAGAATAAAAAGGTATTTTCCCTTCTCTCTTTCATGGAGAATAAATAGAAGAAAGGGAAAGAAAAATTATTCTTTTCCTTCTTCCTCCTTCTCCTTCCTTCACTGAAAATCCAAGCTCCTTGTTTCTCTCATTGCTGAATTCAAGTTAAGGGCTTCCTCCCTAAGAAAACTTCACAAAAGGAAGCTCTTGAAGCATACTTCTCATTACAAGAAAAGAAAATAAGGAAAAGGGAATTCTAGAAGCGAAAAGGGTTTCTCCTTCTTCTTCACCAAGGGTATTCTCTTAGTAAACCCAAGCAAGAGGATGTAAGTATCTCCCTCACCTGCGGTACAAGTAGTTTACAAGTGTTATTCATGTTTTATGTTGCTTGAAAACCTAGAAATCATGCTCATAGGTTTCGGCCAAGAAGAGATTAAGAGCTTAGGAAAGTTTAAACTCTATTTAGGTTTCCTTATGTATTTTCTTATGATGCTTAATAAGTTAGGTGATGTTAATAAGATGTTTTCCATGTTTTATGTTGCTTGAAAAATCTAGAACCATGCTCTTAGGGTTTCGGCCAAGAAAAAAAAAAGATGAATTTAAGAAAGTTCTAAACCTAAACTATGCTTGTTTATGATTCCTTATAGTATGTGATCTACTATGTTATGTTAGTTAAGGTTTTCATGTTTTAAAGTTGCCAAAAATCCTAGAACCATTCTCGTAGGGTTTTGGCCAAGAAAGAATAAGATGAATTTAAGAAAGTTTTTAAACCTAAACTATGCTTGCTTATGCTTCCTTATGGTAGGTGATCTACTATATTATGTTAGTTAAGGTTTTCATGTTTTAAAGTTTCCAAAAACCCTAGAACCATGCTCTTAGGGTTTCGGCCAAGAAGGAATAAATAGATTTAATAAAGTCTTTAAACCTAAACTATGCTTGTTTATGATTCCTTGTAGTATGTGATCTACTATGTTATGTTAGTTAAGGTTTTCATGTTTTAAAGTTGCCAAAAACCCTAGAACCATGCTCTTAGGGTTTCGACCAAGAAGGAACAAAATAGATTTAAGAAAGTTTTTAAACCTAAACTATGCTTGCTTATGCTTCCTTATAGTATGTGATCTACTATGTTATGTTAGTTAAGGTTTTCATGTTTTAAAGTTGCCAAAAACTCTAGAACCATGCTCTTAGGGTTTCGGCCAAGAAGGAACAAAATAGATTTAAGAAAGTCTTTAAACCTAAACTATGCTTTCTTATGATTCCTTATGGTATGTGATCTACTAGATTATGTTAGTTAAGGTTTTCCATATTTTAAAGTTGCTAAAAACCCTAGAACCATGCTCTTAGGTTTCGGCCAAGGAGGAATAAAATAGATTTAGGAAAGTTTTAAAACCTAACTATGCTTGCTCATGGTATGTAATCCATTATATGATGTTAGTGTAAAGTTTCCATGTTTTATGTAGCTTAACACCTAGGATGACACCTCTTGTAAGTTTCGGCCAACTAAGAAAAATAGGGTAAGAAGTCTTTCTATGTTGCTAAAGGTCTCCCATGTTAGGATGAGTACCATGTGATGCTAGTATGATACTTTCCTTGTTTTAAAAATGTTTAAAACCTAAGGCCATACCTTGTAAGTTTCAGCCAAGAAGCAAGGAAGGGAATTAGGGAAGCTTAGTTCCAACTAGACTTGCTTATGTTTTCTCCCATGTTATGCTATGTATGATGTGATGCTAATATGATGCTTTTCTTGGTTAAAGTTGCTTAAAATTTAAGTTCATGTTCATGCAAGTTTCGGCCAAGATGTGGATTAGGAATTATGGAAAGTTCAAAACCCTAACCATGCATGATAATGAGTCTCTATGTTATGCTATATGATATGCTTCATGATATGACAGGAACATGATATGACAAGAACATGATATGCTTCATGATATGACAAGAACATGATATGCTTCATGATATGACAATAACATGATATGCTTCATGATATGACAAGAATATGCTATGTTTCATGATATGACAAGAACATGATATACTATTTTACTTTTGTATTGGCTTGTACCGGACCCTAAGAATGGTCCATGGGATGGGCTCCTAAGTTGCCCCTAGGTCGATGGTCAAGGAAGCAGGCCTAGTTCATAGTAGGTTCGAGATTTGCTACCTCGGATTTACTTAGGATGCGCGCAATTCATGTATGTGGTACAATGTCGAGCCCTCATGTTGAGATTTATGTTTAAGTACCTATATGATATATGTTTTCAAAGAACATCTTGCATATGTTTGTTTCATGCCATATGATTATGATATATGTTTTCAAAGAACATCTTGCATATGTTTGTTTCATGCCATATGATTGTGATATATGTTTTCAAAGAACATCTTGCATATGTTTGTTTCATGTCATATGATTATGATATATATTTTCAAAGAACATCTTGCATATGTTTGTTTCATGCCATATGATTATGATATATGTTTTCAAAAAACATCTTGCATATGTTTGTTTCATGCCATATGATTATGATATATGTTTTCAAAGAACATCTTGCATATGTTTGTTTCATGCCATATGATTGTGATATATGTTTTTCAAAGAACATCTTGCATATGTTTGTTTCATGCCATATGATTATGATATATGTTTTCAAAGAACATCTTAAATATGCTTATCTCATGCTACATGATTATTATTCTTCATGAAAATGCTATTGTGTGATATGTTTATGATGCTTAAATGAACATGCTACTACCTCATGCTTATGCTTGTTTATTAGAGGAACATGCCATTACTTTATATCAACTTCATGATGTATGTTTTCTTACTAAGCCTATGTTCTTATAGTTTTATTTTCCTTGTATTGCAGAAAAGGGTAAAGCATGGTTAAACTAAAGGGAGCAGCAGGAGGGGCAAAGGATGTGTGTAGTAGTGGCATGGTGGAAGAGATCTGTTTTGTGTTTTCAGGACTTATATATGTTTTAAGTTTTTGCATGTGAACTATTTCTTCTTGCTACTTTTGATGATATTAGCTTGACTTGTTGGATGCTTTATACTTAAGTTGAACTATACTTACCTTTGCTTCCATGATACCTCGAAATGCTAAGTACTTGTTATTTAGAGAAGTGTTAGTGATCATGAGCTCTAGAGAGCCGTATACATGTTTAGTTTTCTTCTTATCTTAGTACACTTTATGCTTTAGTTAAGACAAGCATGTATCATGTTTCAAGTAATAGATAAATAAATTTTTATATACATGAATGCTAGCATGTTCACATGTTTTGGTTATATGATTAAGTTTTAAGTTGTAAAGAATAAAAAGAAATAAATAAATAAAAGAAATTTTTCTTCCGCTGCAATGATTTCTTATGTATGCATGTATGTATGTTCTCGTAGCACCGCCCTTGCCAACAGTAGTGGAAGGGCGGGCGTTACAAATACAACCAATCTTTTGCTGTATCTGGCAGTGAGAATAGAAATGCTCTAAGTCTAACATCATCTCCTGATATACCATGTAGATTCCATGTAGAGAAAATCATATCTAAGAGGGCGATTGGTTCTTTCCTAGGAATAGGAATCGAAATGGGAATCATAATATTATGGAATGAGAATAGATATGCGTATGGATATCACTCTTAAAAGCAATGTTTGGTTAGTTGAATATTTTCTATCCAAATAAATTAAAATTTCCTTTTTTACCCTTAAAGAAAAATAAGAGAAAAAAATTAGATGTGAGAGAAAGTTGAATGTGAGAGAAAAATATAATGAGAGAGAAAGTATGATGGAAAAGAATGAAGAGAGAAAGTGCGATAAGAGAAAATGAGGAAAGAGAGTGTGATGGGAGAGAACATGATGATAAAAGATGAGAGAGAGAAAATATATTGAGAAAAAATGAGGAGAGAAAGTGTGATGAGAGAGATTGAGAACAGAGAAAGTATGATGAGAGAGAAAGTATGATAAAAGAGAAAATATGATGAGAGAGAAAGTGTGATGAGAAAAAATAGGAAAGCGAATGTGATGGGAGAGATTGAGGAGAGAGAAAGTATGATGAAAGAGAAAGTATGTTGAGAAAAAAAAAGGAGAGAGTGTTATTGGAGAGATTGAGGAGAGAGAAAGTGTGATGAGATAGAAAAGCATGATGAGAAAGAAAGTATGATGAGAAGAAAGAGAAAAGAGAGTGTGATGTGAGAGATTGAGGAGAGAGAAAGTATGATGAGAGAGGAAGTATGATGAGAGAGAAAGTGTGATGAGAAAAAAAGGAAGAGAGTGTGATGGAAGATATTAAGGAGAGACAAAGTGTGATGAGAGAGAAAGTTGTTGGTTGCTACTCGGAAAACCTATAGGTTCCACTGTACAAAAATTTTGTACAAAGGTCTGAACCTTTTCCTAGCTACCATGTGTTCTTTTAAATTAAATTTTGGATCGCCTGCGGAACTTAACACGTTTGATCCAAAACTTAATCTATTTGTTCTTTTAGGTTTTGACTTGGATCTCCTGCGGAACTTTACACGTTCGACCCAAGTCTCCTTAAGTTATTAATTCCATTAAATATTAATTTCCATAATTGGTTCCCAGTACTGACGTGGCGAGGCGCATGACCTTCTTGGATATGGGAGCAACCACCACCGACTAGACAAAACCTTTTATAGAAAGCTAATATTTAATTTCCTAAAATAACTTTAGGTTAACCAAAGAGAACAATCAAATCACAAGGAAAAGAAAAAATAAAAGAACACAATATCGAAAAACATATTCGAAATTCTAGAACGTAAGCCTCTTGTATTTGGTATTATTTCCATAAATAACTAGCATGATGCGGAAATAAAAATTACTAGTTATACCTTGTAGAAAAACCTCTTGATCTTCTACCGTATTCCTCTTCTAACCTCGGACGTTGTGTGGGCAACAATCTACCGAGATGAGAAACCACCAACCACCTTCTTCTCCTCCAAGCAAGGTTCGGCCACAAAGGAAAAGCTTTACCAAGGAGAAAAACCAAAATACTAACCAAGCTCCAAGAGATGCTAACTTTCTCTCCTTCTTCTTCTTCTTCTCCAAGTAGTATCCGGCCACCACAAGAGCTCCAAGGAAGGGAGAGAGGTTCGGCCACCACAAGAGGAAGAGAGGGAGAGGATGGCTGGCCACACCAAGGAACAAAAGAGGGAGAGAAAATAATAGAGGTTGTGTCTCATGAAGGCACCCTCACCCCTTCTTTTATATTCCTTGGCCTAGACAAATTAGGAAATTTAATTACAATAAAATTTCCTCAATTTCCTTGACATGATTTTATTGAGAAAAATAAAATAAAATTTCCCAAATTAAAACCAATGGCCGGCCACATCAATGAAGGAAAAAATTAGACAAGTTTTAATCAACAATTAAAACTTCCTAATTTGTTTCCAGAAATTTTAAAAAATAAAATTTCTCTTTAAAATCTCTTCATGGTTGATAAAAGGAAATTTCTATAATTTTAATTTTATCAACATGTGAATAATTTTTAAAGAGAAAATAAAACATCTCTCCAATCTACAAATAAGGAAAGAGATCTAATTTTTTTCTTTAATCTTTTGTAGATCTTTTACAAGAGAGATATTTTAATTTTAATTCTCTTTAAATTATATCTTCCACATAATAATAAAAATTAAAATTAAATTTCTTTTTTAATTTAATTTGGCCGGCCCTACTAGCTTGGGTTCAAGCTAGGGTCGGCCACCCAATCTAGGCCGGCCATAGCTTGTTCCCAAGCTAGCTTGGCGGCCCCCTATGGGTGGGTATAGAAGGTGGGTATAGGTGGGTATAGAACTCTATAAATAAGAGGCTACGATAGGGACCGAGAGGAGGAATTAGTTTTGGTCTCCGATAAAATTAGCATCCCGTGTTCGCCCAACACACAACTTAATTTTATCAATGATAATTCATTCCACTAGAGAACTATCATTGAACTACCGCACCAATCCCAAATTACATTTTGGGCTCCTTCTTATTATGAGTGTGTTAGTCTCCCTGTGTTTAAGATATCGAATGTCCACTAATTAAGTGAGTTACTGACAACTCATTTAATTAATATCTAAGTCCAAGAGTAGTACCACTCAACCTTATTATCATGTCGGACTAAGTCCACCTGCAGGGTTTAACATGACAATCTTTATGAGCTCCTCTTGGGGACATTATCAACCTAGTATCTCTAGGACACAGTTTCCTTCTATAATCAACAACACACACTATAAGTGATACCATTTCCCAACTTATCGGGCTTATTGATTCATCGAACTAAATCTCACCCATTGATAAATTAAAGAAATAAATATCAAATATATGTGCTTGTTATTATATCAGGATTAAGAGCACACACTTCCATAATAACCGAGGTCTTTGTTTCTTTATAAAGTCAGTATAAAAGAAACGACCTCAAATTGTCCTACTCAATACACTCTAAGTGTACTAGTGTAATTATATAGTCAAGATAAACTGATACCTAATTACACTACGACCTTCTAATGGTTTGTTCCTTTCCATTTTGGTCGTGAGCTACTGTTTATAATTTATAAGGTACTGATAACATTATCTTCTGTATGTGACACCACATACTATGTTATCTACAGTATAAATTAATTGAACAACTACAACTAAATGTAGACAATTTGACCAAATGTGATTCTTTATTCAAGACAAATGTTTACAAAAGCTTAGGCTTTCAGTATACACTCCAACAATCTCCCACTTATACTAATGACTAAGCTGCCATATCTTCTACCATACATCTGATTTCCATTCCCTCCACATGCCAATCAAAAGCTTTCGCCGGAAGGGCCTTAGTGAAAGGATCTGCCAGGTTATCCGCTGATGCAATCTTGGCGATGACAACTTCTCCTCGCTTCACGATATCTCGCATCAGGTGGTACTTGCGCTCTATATGTTTACTTGCCTTATGAGCTCGTGGTTCCTTCGAGTTTGCAACTGCACCGCTATTATCACAATAAATTGTGATGATTTTGAGCAAACCAGGAATCACATCTAAGTCCATTAGAAAGTTCCTGAGCCATACTGCTTCTTTAGCTGCCTCAGAGGCTGCTACATACTCAGCTTCCATGGTTGAGTCCGAAACGCATTTCTGCTTAACACTCCTCCATGAAATGGCTCCACCTCCTAAAGTAAACACATAGCCTGATGTAGACTTGTTATCCCTATCTGATTGGAAATCAAAATCCGTAACCACAGGGAGCGAATCGTCCGCTTGGTAAACTAGCATATAATCTCTTGTCCTTCTCGGTACTTTAATACATGCTTACCGCACCAATGTCCTTGTCCAGGTTACTCGATATCTCACGACCATGCCCACGAAAATATCGGTCTCGTATATAGCATTGCATACATTAGGCTTCCTACACCGAAGCATAAGGAACCGCTTTCATGTCTTCTATCTCCTTTGATGTCTTGGAGACATCTCTTTAGATAGAGCTATTCCATGCCTAAAAGGTAAGAAACCTTTCTTGGAATCCTGCATACTAAAACGAGTAAGGATTGTGTCTATATATGAAGCTTGGGACAGACACAACATTCTTTTCTTGCGATCCCTTATCACTTTGATCCCAAGAATGTGTGCACACTCTCCTAAGTCCTTCATATCAAATTGTTTGGACAACCATACCCTTACGTCTGATAATACCTTGACATTGTTGCCAATTAACAAAATATCATCTACGTATAGTACAAGAAATACCACCACGTTTCCGTTACACTTCTTGTATACACAAGACTCATCCGGACACTGAATAAATCCATACGACTGGATTACTTCATTAAACCGGATGTTCCAAGACCTTGAAGCTTGCTTCAGTCCATAAATTGACCGATTGAGCTTGCACACTAGATGCTCTTTGCCTTTTTCAATGAACCCTTCTGATTGCTTCATATGAATGTTCTCCTCAAGACTTCCATTAAGGAAAGCTGTCTTGGCATCCATTTGCCAAATCTCATAATCCATATGAGCTGCAATGGATAAGAGTATCCGGATAGACTTAAGCATGGCTACCGGTGAAAAGGTTTCCTCATAATCGATTCCCTCTTTCTGAGTGTACCCTTTCGCAACAAGCCTAGCTTTGAAGGTCTCTACCTTCCCGTCTATCCCTCTTTTCCTTTTGTAGATCCACTTGCATCCAACGGCTTTTATACCATCAGGTGGTTCTACAAGCTCCCAGACTTTATTAGAGTACATAGACTCTATTTTAGAATTCGTTGCTTTTTACCAAGATGCTGCATCTATATCTTGGAGTGCTTCGTCGTATGTTCGTGGATCAGGTTCATGTTTACCCGGGATCAAGTCCGAAGACTCTCCCAAAAACATGAATCTTTCAGGCTGCCTAACAACCCTCCCACTACGACGAGGCACTGTCTGTGTATCATGTGTGACACGTGTTGCAGTCTCTTGTGGTACTTCATCTTGTACTGTTGGTACTGAAGTAGACATGTCCTCTAAGTTCTTCTAAAACAACTTTACTTCTGGGCTTGTGATCCATTATATAGTCTTCTTCTAAAAGCTGGGCATTGGTGCTAACAATGACCTTCGGTCTTTAGGACTATAAAATAAATCACCTTTCGTTCCTTTGGGATATCCTACAAACATGCGAACTTCATGCGAGATTCTAACTTATCATATGATTTCAACACATGTGCCGGACTACCCCAAATCCGAATATGTCTTAGACTGGCTTTCGCCCATTCCACAATCTGGGAGTAGAAGAAACTGATTTAGAAGGTACTAAGTTCGGAACATACATTGTCTCGAGCATATCCCCAAACGAATTTGGTAATTCAATAACTCATCATTGATCTAACCATCTCCATAAGAGTCCTATTCCTTTGTTCTGCTACACCATTCTGTTGGGGTGTTCCAGGTGCATACAATTGGGATTGAATCCCGACCTCTAAGTAATTCCTAAACTCTCCTAAGAGGTATTCGCCACCACGATCGTAGTAGTGTCTTGATACTTTTACCTAGTTGTTTCTCCACATCAGCCTTGTATTCTTTGAACTTATCAAAGCACTCGGACTTGCGGCGCATTAGGTAAATATATCCATATCTTGAATAATCGTCTATGAAAGAGACAAAATATTCAAAACCCCCTCTTGCCTGGACAGACATAGGACCACACAAATCAGAGTGAACCAACTCTAACACTTCTTTGGCTCTATACCCCTTGGCCTTGAACGGCCTCTTGGTCATTTTACCTTCCAAGCAAGATTCACAAGTTGGAAAATTTTCCAACTCAAATGAACTCAAAAGTCCATCGGCTATAAGCCTCTGAATCCTACTTAAGTTAATATGACCAAGCCTTAGATGCCAAAGATATGCTTGGTTCATTTCTGAAGGTTCTTTTCTCTTATTAGAGTTAGAAGATGAGTTATAAATTTCCATATTTTGCTTTGTGGAAGAAATTGGATTTAAAGTATACAAATTGCCAACTAATGCACCAGAACAAATAATCACTTTATTTCTTTTAATAACTACATCGTTACTGAAAGAAACTGAATATCCATCTAAAAACAGTTTAGAAACTGAAATTAAATTCTTTCTAAAACTGGGTACATAAAGACAATTTCTTAAAATCAAATTTCTACTTCTACTAAAAGATAAGTAGACGTCTCCCAGCTGCCACCTTAGTAGCATTGCCCATGTAGACGGTAATTTCTCCTTCAGATAGTTGTCGGGTTTCCTGGAACCCCTGCAAGGAATTGCAGACATGATCAGTGGCTCCCGTATCTACACACCAGGTGCTGGTAGATAACACCGCTAAACATGTTTCAACAACTAGAGTATGAGATATACCTTTGTTTTGGTTCCTACGAGGACAGCCCGCCCCTTCCTGCTTACAGATGAAGCACTTGCCCTTCGGCTTCTTCATTCCAACTTTTGTACACTGAGATTTATTCACTTTCTTTCCTAAATTGTTTCTTCTTCTTCTTTCCTTTCGGTTTAGAAGTAGAACCATTTTCAGATAGTGAATTTGAGCATTGTGACGAAATAATCCTTCTCCTGCTTCAAAAGTTCCGCTAATGAATAAACCCTCTTATTCATATTATAGTTCAGGTGAAACTGCTCAAAACTTCTAGGTAGCGTTTGGAGGATCATATCGATCTGGGTTTCCCCATCAATTTCTCCTCCAAGGATCTGTATCTCGTTCAGATAAGCCATCATCTTTAGGATATGATCCCTTACAGGAGTACCCTCTTGCATGGTGGTTGTCATTATCTTTCTCATGGCTTCTTGCCTAGAAGCCCTATCCTGATGACCAAAGAGTTCCTTGAGATTGTTCATAATATCATAGGCTGTTGGTAAATCTTGATGCTGATGTTGCAATACATTTGACATTGAAGCCAAAATGTAACACCGCGCCATCTCATCTGCTTTTACCCATTTCCTATGATATTCAATCTCCTCTTGGGTAGATTCACCAGTAGGTGCATCAGGGCATTGCTCAGTCAGTACATATTTATAGCTTTCAGCAGTAAGAACAATGTCCAGGTTTCTTTTCCAATCTATGTAGTTTGGTCCAGTAAGTCTATTCTGTTGAAGTATGATGGACAGTGGGTTGAAAGACATCCTAAGAATCACAAATAACTTTTGGTCAGAACTCTAAATTTAGAATAATATTGATTGCTCAAACAATACTATTTTAAATTAACCAACACCTCATAACACCGTGAATTTTGTATGCCACGTTAGTGTGGACGTATACAAATTCAACATTTGTAAAAGGAGGGTTTTAACTCATTAATTTTATTATCTTGTCAACCTAACTTTTTGACAAATAAAATTAATAGTTGGTATCATTTGGTCACACAAATAATAGCAGTGACTCCGTTGGGGAGGATACTATTAGATGTGTCTAAGTGTATACCATTACTTGACACTAAGTCCATTAATAAGATTATGCCCCTTCCGTTGGGGAAGATCACACGCTCTTAATTAACTTCCTATAGTCATCCAAAAATGGAAGTATGTTCTAGTGATCCGCAAACAAGCTCATCCGTTATGGAGGAAGGCACTCAGAGCCAACGCGCAAGCTTGTTTGCATCACTTACAAACCAGTAATGGAGACCATGGGATTTATTTAAAAAATCCCTCTCCCACTTAGTTATTTATAAATGAGGAATTTTAACTATGCTAGCCTACTTTACTTGTAAACTAACATGCACACACAGCATAATATAAAAGCAATAGAGAAACTAATTTTCAACTATTATGGCTTTTATCTCTAGTTGTCCTCCGTGTGTTGTCATCCCAAGCTGCTGCCATATTTGGCCACCGCCACCGGGTCTAGCTGTCGCATCCATCTTGCTCCTTGTTCCGCTGCGCCTCTGGTCCTTAGAAGGTTCCACGCTTTGCAAGATTCGATCCGCGACATAAATAGAATTTTACATTTTGATCCTATATTCCATAAAAGGAATGTACATGTATCTAGATCAAAAATAAAATCCTAATAAAACTAAATACAGCTCCTGCTGTATTTGAATACAATCATGCACACACATTTAAATGCCCTTGACATGTCCAAGGGTCCAATCACACACATAATAACTAAAAGCCATAATAGTTGGATCCTGCATCCCAAAGTTAGCACATCCTACTATTAACCTGCTTAAATTATGTATGACATGTGCATAATTAAACTAAATACCAAATACACAGAGGCAAAACCCTAGCTCTGATACCAATTGTTGGTTGCTACTCGGAAAACCTATAGGTTCCACTGTACAAAAATTTTGTACAAAGGTCTGAACCTTTTCCTAGCTACCATGTGTTCTTTTAAATTAAATTTTGGATCGCCTGCGGAACTTAACACGTTTGATCCAAAACTTAATCTATTTGTTCTTTTAGGTTTTGACTTGGATCTCCTGCGGAACTTTACATGTTCGACCCAAGTCTCCTTAAGTTATTAATTCCATTAAATATTAATTTCCATAATTAGTTCCCAGTACTGACGTGGCGAGGCACATGGCCTTCTTGGATATGGGAGCAACCACCACCGACTAGACAAAACCTTTTATAGAAAGCTAATATTTAATTTCCTAAAATAACTTTAGGTTAACCAAAGAGAACAATCAAATCACAAGGAAAAGAAAAAATAAAAGAACACAATATCGAAAAACATATTCGAAATTCTAGAACGTAAGCCTCTTGTATTTGGTATTATTTCCATAAATAACTAGCATGATGCGGAAATAAAAATTACTAGTTATACCTTGTAGAAAAACCTCTTGATCTTCTACCGTATTCCTCTTCTAACCTCGGACGTTGTGTGGGCAACAATCTACCGAGATGAGAAACCACCAACCACCTTCTTCTCCTCCAAGCAAGGTTCGGCCACAAAGGAAAAGCTTTACCAAGGAGAAAACCAAAATACTAACCAAGCTCCAAGAGATGCTAACTTTCTCTCCTTCTTCTTCTTCTTCTCCAAGTAGTATCCGCCACCACAAGAGCTCCAAGGAAGGAGAGGTTCGGCCACCACAAGAGGAAGAGAGGGAGAGGATGGCTGGCCACACCAAGGAACAAAAGAGGGAGAGAAAATAATAGAGGTTGTGTCTCATGAAGGCACCCTCACCCCTTCTTTTATATTCCTTGGCCTAGGCAAATTAGGAAATTTAATTACAATAAAATTTCCTCAATTTCCTTGACATGATTTTATTGAGAAAAATAAAATAAAATTTCCCAAATTAAAACCAATGGCCGGCCACATCAATGAAGGAAAAAATTAGACAAGTTTTAATCAACAATTAAAACTTCCTAATTTGTTTCCAGAAATTTTAAAAAATAAAATTTCTCTTTAAAATCTCTTCATAGTTGATAAAAGGAAATTTCTATAATTTTAATTTTATCAACATGTGAATAATTTTTAAAGAGAAAATAAAACATCTCTCCAATCTACAAATAAGGAAAGAGATCTAATTTCTTTCTTTAATCTTTTGTAGATCTTTTACAAGAGAGATATTTTAATTTTAATTCTCTTTAAATTATATCTTCCACATAATAATAAAAATTAAAATTAAATTTCTTTTTTAATTTAATTTGGCCGGCCCTACTAGCTTGGGTTCAAGCTAGGGCCGGCCACCCAATTTTATACCTAGGCCGGCCCTAGCTTGTTCCCAAGCTAGCTTGGCCGACCCCTATTGGGTGGGTATAGAAGGTGGGTATTGGTGGGTATAGAACTCTATAAATAAGAGGCTACGATAGGGACCGAGAGGAGGAATTGGTTTTGGTCTCCCGATAAAATTAAGCATCCCGTGTTCGCCCCGAACACACAACTTAATTTTATCAATGATAATTCATTCCACTAGAGAACTATCATTGAACTACCGCACCAATCCCAAATTACATTTTTGGGCTCCTTCTTATTATGAGTGTGTTAGTCTCCCTGTGTTTAAGATATCGAATGTCCACTAATTAAGTGAGTTACTGACAACTCATTTAATTAATATCTAAGTCCAAGAGTAGTACCACTCAACCTTATTATCATGTCGGACTAAGTCCACCTGCAAGGTTTAACATGACAATCTTTATGAGCTCCTCTTGGGGACATTATCAACCTAGTATCTCTAGGACACAGTTTCCTTCTATAATCAACAACACACACTATAAGTGATACCATTTCCCAACTTATCGGGCTTATTGATTCATCGAACTAAATCTCACCCATTGATAAATTAAAGAAATAAATATCAAATATATGTGCTTGTTATTATATCAGGATTAACGCACACACTTCCATAATAATCGAGGTCTTTGTTTCTTTATAAAGTCAGTATAAAAGAAACGACCTCAAATGGTCCTACTCAATACACTCTAAGTGTACTAGTGTAATTATATAGTCAAGATAAACTGATACCTAATTACACTACGACCTTCTAATGGTTTGTTCCTTTCCATTTTGGTCGTGAGCTACTGTTTATAATTTATAAGGTACTGATAACATTATCTTCTGTATGTGACACCACATACTATGTTATCTACAGTATAAATTAATTGAACAACTACAACTAAATGTAGACAATTTGATCAAATGTGATTCTTTATTCAAGACAAATATTTACAAAAGCTTAGGCTTTCAGTATACACTCCAACAAAAGTATAATGAGAAAAAAAAAGGAAAGAAAATGTGATGAGAGAGATTAAGGAAAGAGAAAGTGGATGATAAAATGAGGAAAGAGAAAATATGATTGGAGAGAACAAGGAGAGAGAAAGTAATATGAATGAAAAATTAAATAATATATTTTGATGTTTGATATTAAGGAAAAAAATTTTAGTTTTGGGTCAAGGATATTTTTGGAATAAGAGAATATTTTGATTGTTGAAAATAGAGTAATGACTCATTGAAGGGGGGAGATATGGGAATGAGTCATTACCTAATTATAAGGATTCATTCCCTTATTTGTATTTCTATTCCTATAATCCAAATATCAACAATGACAATCATTTATTGCTATTCCCATTCCTCACTCTTATTCCCCTAAACCAAACATCCCCTAATTCTTGTAGAAGTCTGTTGGGATCCTCACCAGAAAGTCCATGAAACTTTGGTAATAGATGGGCAATAGTCCATTACTCAAAATCTGCTTCTAAATCAGAATATCAAATGTAGAATGAATTATTTGACAAATCTGGTGCCCAAAGTTCTCAAAGAGTCTTTTTAGTATTGTTATCCATTTTTCTTGACAAATCTGAGGTCCTGATCAGACTGAAACTCTGAAACTACTGATAACACATAGAGTTTTCTTAGTGTTACCTGAAATCCTCATGCAGATATAATCATAAGACATTGAAAAATATACAAGATAGCACGCATGCATACAAACGATGAATAATGAAGCCCTAACAATATGTTTAAATTTTTTTTCAACCACCAAAGAAATAGAAATAAGAGAGAAAATAGAAAAATAATCCTAAGATCACCAAACACTGCTAACATTCCCTGACAACTGCACCAATTTGATAATCTCATTTTGTCGTGAAACGATATCAAAAGAATTTAAGTACTAAACCCCTCTAACTACACTAATATAGTATAAAAATGACTCGGGTCATCTTCCAATGAATGCAACGATAGGATGATAATTTAGGATTATTTGTTATTTATATTTTAGGGGTTTTTAATATGGAAATGGGGATTGTTTGGTTTTGATTCTAAATCTAACAAATGAAAAGCAAAGTAAGTAGGAAACTACTCTAATGCTGGAATAAAATATAACTAAGTACCAACAATTAACCCACAACGCATTGTTACTCTACGCTATAGGTTTTACCATCAACATAATTAAAAGTAGGGTATGAAATAGCAAGACAAATGAAATCTTATCTAAAACGTTGAATAAGCTAAGAAAAGAAAGAGTAAGATATATAAGAAATCTAACTATGAAATTAAATTCAACCAACATTAAACGAGATCTTTTCTAAGCTAAAAAATAGTAAATAAAATGAACTGATCCAAATTTGTAACCAACTACACCAACATCACACTCTTGTCATCACACAAGAGGTTGGAGATGAAAACGTCCAACTCTGGTCATCGAAGAAGAAGAACAAGTAACTTCTAAACTCTGGAATCAATCCAAAGCTTGCAATCTTCACCATAGAGACCTCTCCAATAATGAATTCGAGAATCAAATCAAAACTAAAATGCACGACTGGAATCTGCCAATCCAAACTTCTACTCTAAAAAGGGATCTGATGTGTTGGTGCAGGATGCATTAAAATCGAACTTGAGTTTTGATATTGTCAAAGGTTCAAGTTAAGTCATGTTGTGATCTAACAAGTTGACTGAGTGTGCTGGATGTTTTATCACCTAAGAAAGTCTTAGCAAATTATGGAAGCCAGGTAGGAAGTCCAAGTGGGTCGAGAGGACCTGACACTTAGCAGGGAAGTTTGATAGGTCTGAAGGACCGAAGATCGAGAGGAAGTCCTAGTGAGTCAATCTGATGCTAAGTGGCAAAGTCCAAACAGGTCTAGAGGACCAATGTTTGGCAAGTATGTTGAGGTAAGCAACTGGAGAGAAGTGACAGTGATGTCATATTTTGGAAAGGAACAAACTATAGGTCGCTGATCGAACTGAAGAAACCGGGAAGGTTTTCAAGTTGAGATAAAAATAGTTCTATGGTCATTTACTGCTCATGCATCATATAACTGTGCTAACCTTGTTTTGTAGGAGTATTTGTTCTAACACTATTTTACAGGAATTGAAGGGTTCGGTCGATCAAACCAGGTTAGTACAAAACAGATCAGATCGAGCCAAAGTGAAAATAGAAGCAAGGCTGATCAGTCGACTGAACTCAAGGATCGGTCAACCGAACAATCAATGCATTAATAAAGAATTAATTACATATCTTGACAAACAGGGAAACTATACTACACTATTCAGTCGATCAAATAAGGTGATCGGTCGATCGAACAATTAATGCTCTTAATGATGCAAAGATCAAATCTCAGCAAGGAAGGAGAGGAGCATTTTCAGTCGACCGATAGGGAGATCGATCGACCAAAAGTATTAGTCGACTGAATGACTTTTTGGTCGATCGAACCATGCTTATAAAAGGGGAGCTCAAGGTTTGAAGCAGTAACAAAGTTTTCTGTTCACCTCTGTGCAAAGGTTCTATTCATTCTACTGCTCTGCAACACATCTTCAAGCAAGCTACTACTCTGACAAGGTACTGACGATCTTCATATATACTCTTTTTTGATATACTTTAATTTAGCTTGCATTGTACTTAAATTCAAATAAGATAGTAGGTTGTTACTATCTTATACTTTTCATCTATATGAATTGCTTCTTTCTGAATGTTTCGGAAAGAAGAGTTTTAGTGGATTGACCAATAGTGCAATCAAGAGATTGCGAGTCTTGGAGTAGGAGTCGACCTAGGTCTGAACCTAGTAACCAAAACGAGTTCTTTATTTTTTGCTGCACTACTCTTGTTTCAATGCCTCAAAAGAAAAAGTTTTTAATGTACGATATTCATCCCCCTCTTGCATCTTTCGATCCTTCAATTGGTATTAGAGCCTGGTAGCTCTAAAGTTACTTAACCATTTTTCGAGTAATTTTAAAACTTTTTCTTTTTTACTTAAAAGAGATTTTTCTTTCACTTATTTCTTTATACCACACTACTAATCCCAAGACGAGGGTCTTGGAAATATTCTTCTTCTCTTTATTTGATTGCAAGAATGTCAAACTCCTACAAGAAGGGTTCAGTACCGTCCTCCCTCCACTATTCAAAAGGGAGAACTTCAGCTACTAGAAGAACAGAATGGAGTGCTACCTCAAGTCCAATATCAAACTTTGGTTCAACATACTCAAAGGATATACTCCTCTGATGGTAGATGGAAAGGTTATAGAACTAGAAGACTGGACTCCCCCGATGATCAAGAAGGCACAACTAAATTTGGAGACAATACACCATCCAATGCAGGCTAACCATGGAAGAACTAAACCGAGTCGGGCCAACGAAAACGCAAAAGAACTGTAGGACCATCTGGTAAAGCTACACGAAAGAACTGATGAATTTAAGGTAAATAAGAGGGATCTACTTTTAAATAATTTATTTAATATTAAAATACTTCTTAGAGAGACGGTCACGCAATTGCACGTTTGACTAAAAGACATCCTCAATGGCCTACATCTGATCAAACACAACCTAAAAAATCATGACATAATAAGGTACACACTAAATGCTTTCCTGAGAAATACTTTGTGGGCATCAATAGTAGATGCATACAAAGTTTCAAGAAATCTTTCTATTCTTAAATTAGATGAACTATTTTACAAATTAGAATTACATGAACAATCTAACTTGGGTCAAGTCGAGAAAGGAATTGCCTTGTATGTAGGATCAAGTAAAGAAACTAAGACCAAAATCAAGAATGAACCAGAAAGTGAGTCTGACTCAGACTCAACCAATGAAAAAAAGCTAGTCAACATGGTTCAAAAACTACTAACAAGGAGAAAGTTTAAAGGGAGGACCAAGAAGATGTTGGAGGATCGGTGGCCGGCTAGAAGGGGGGTTGAATGGACGGCGCCCCCAATAACTCGCTTCCTACGTATTCGTTAGTGCGCAAGCAGAAATACAAATACTAATTACGAATACGAAAGCTAAAGACAAGGAAAAGAACAAGCAAACCAATACACGTCGATGTAACGTGGTTCGGAGATGATGCTCCTACTCCACGGCTGTCCGTAAGGTGGACGATCCCGATCCTTCAGTGGATTAGCCCCCGGCAAACTCCAGCTACTCAAGCAACTCCTTGTGGGTGGAGAAACCTCACCACAAACTCACCAAGACCTCTTGGATTACACAAGCCTTGAGAACTCTTGTGACTACTAATTAGGCTTTAACCAAGTCTAATTTCATCGCCTTGGCCGGCCATACCAAGCTCCTTCTTATAGAGCTTGGAACAAATCAGAACCTGATTTGCCCGTTACCAGTCGACTGGTCCATGCACCAGTCGACTGGTGCCAGCCCAACGACACTCCAACGGCTATCTATCAGTCGACTGGTCCCATGACCAGTCGACTGATCCCAGCCATTTCCACCAGTCGACTGGTCCCAGTACCAGTCGACTGGTACAACCCTAAACTTAGGGTTTCCCATCCCGAGTACATTTCACTCGTACTCGGACCCTCACGACTCACTTGACTCTTCTTTGCAGCTTTGACCTCTTGCCTTCAAGCCTACTTCCTTTAGCTCTCGTCCCTCGGATGCATCCAAGCCCGCGGCTTGTCTCCAATGCCATCCTTCGCGTATGCCTCGAAGTCGCTTCCCTCGGCCCTTGTCCTTGCTGCCTTGTCCACGATCCCTCAGATGCATTCAAGCCCGCGGCTTGTCCTCAATGCCATCCTTCATCGGACCCGAAGCCGTCAACCTGAGTCACATGTGTCACCTGCAGTCCTGCACAACTCAAGTACACATATCAAATAACGAGGGTAAACCTAACTTAAACCCTTTGCCCAAACACCAAAACACATGGTCCCGCGGACCATTGGGATTGCTCCAACAGAAGACACCAATCAACTAGACACAAAATAAATCAGAGATGATTTGTTATGAATGCAACAAGAAGGGGCATTTCAAACACGAATATCCAAACCAGAAGGAGGAAAAACCAAATTCAGCAAGAAGGAAGAAGGCCCTCCAAGCGACGTGGGACGACTCATCTTTCGAGGAGTCCAATGTGGAAGAATCGAAGCACTCAAGCCATCTTGCCATTATGGCAAGAAACGAAGATTCCGAGTTCGAGAGAAGCCACAGATCTGTATCAATTTCTAAAGGTCCTGATATGGTAACCTTTTATTCCAAATCAAACTTACTTTAAAAAGTTAAATATTTATTTAAAAAATTGATAACATTTGAAAATCAAAATAACTTACTACTTAAGGAAATTGACCACCTTAAGGAGAAAGTTAACTTAAGTAACTCGATTAACCAAGTTCAAGTCGGAACTTCAACTCAAGTTACAAAACTTGAGGAAGAAAATTTTGACTTGAAAGGTCAAATTGAATGACTCAAGAAAACACTGGAAAAGTTTAAATAGTGATCCAAGTGTCTAAATATGGTACTTGGGTCGCAACGAGTCATGTATTATAAATCGTGACTTGGCTACAACCCAAACAAAACCAAAAAACCATATCTGTCTTTAATTAATCAAAATATTAGAAATTAAGTCCAAGCATGAGTTCCTAAAAAATGCTTAACCAAACCAATTAAACCAAGACAATATTTGATCCCTAAGAGTCCAATTCACTACCTAGATAAACCATATCTAAGCCATGACTCAGGAGGAGCAAATAGAAAAACTATTAAACCTACTTGATTATGCATGCTTAGGATTAAGCTTATTTTTCTACTTAGCTTAGAATGATTAGTTGAAATGGTTTACCAAACCTTAATAACATAGCATTGGAATGGATTGATATGATAGTACGCCAAGAAAACTCTGTCGAAGGCATGTCTAGGTTGAATCTTGTATATTCTACCTGGTGCACTAGATTTAGTAGATCTGACCGAAGCTACCCCAGTCAAACATGGGTTAGTTAGACCAAAACCTAATATTAAGTTTTTTGAGCAGGACTATTTTGAAAGTACTCACAAAGTAGTCCACCGTTGATACACAAGAAGGTCATATGCCTCGCCACTGACTAAAAACTTATCCTTAATAAGCTTGCTTGATTAACCCAAATATAAGTTTGAATCTAACATGGGTTGAACAACCTTTTCTTAATTAAATTAAAACTAAATTAAAATTAAACTAAACTTAATTAAAATTAAACTCAAACTAAAATTAAAACTTAAACTTAAACTTAAACTAAATTAAAATGAAAATAAACTTAATTAAATTAAAACTTAATTAAAAATTTAATTTAAAACTTATTTTAAAACCTAATTAAAAATTTAATTTAAAACTTAATCTAAAACTTATTTTAAAACTTAATTTAAACTTAATTTAAAAATTAATTAAAAACTTATCTAAAAACTTAATTTTAAAACTTAATTTTAAAACTTAATTTAAAACTTTTTTTTTAAATATGTTTTAAAAAAATGGTTCAGTCGATCAAATGTTTGGTTTGGTAGACTGAAAACATAAGTTCATCGTTGAGAATTGAACTTATCTTCAATTATTCGGTCGATCGAACACCTGGTTCAGTTGACCAAGAACTTCAATTCAACCTTATCTAACGTGCTAAAAGTATACGTATGATCAATTTTTCAGTTGACTGAAAACCTGGTTCGGCCGATCGAAAATCAACCATCTTCTTCTGATTGGTCGATAACTCCACGTTTTTAAGGGATCGGTCGATCGAACCCTTTATAGGTCAAGGTCTATATAAACGAGACTTCGGCAGTGTCCTTCTCATCCCAAAATCTTCTTCCCCTTCTTGTTCTCTCCGCCTTTCACATCCCTCCGTCTGTATCTTCCCTCAGAACGCGATCATGCCTCGGTATGGTTTCCAAGTCTCTACTTTTCCTTTATGGAAAAGTTTGTTTATACATTTTATTTTAGTATTGTAGCGAAAAACTTCATAAAATTACACAAAAAGGGGCTAGCTCATCTAATCCCAACCAGAATCCTAGGTTTTCCATAGAAGACCTACATCAATCATTTAGCAACAAAACCTTCCTAGTTGTAGGAACTCGATGTCTTGATCTACCCTTCTATCAGACATATTGTCCTGAGATAATAGATATCATACAACATTACTCCTTAGATAACCTAGTTCTCTATAGACATGCATACAATACCACACTTTGTACTGAATTCTATCATAATTTATGTGAGATTGATGCTTATTATTTTAAGACTAGAATTACATCGAGGGATATGTTATTTGACTTTAACATATTTTCTCATTTCTTACTCATGAGTCCTTCACTTAACCAAAATTTTCCTTATCCCTCTTACCTTGACACTCTACCTGATCCATTTTCTCATCTAACTCTTGATATCATATATGTCGATTTCTTCCAAGGTCCACAACCAAGGAAGATGTCATCCGTTTCACTTAGTCTAAATGACAACACCCTCTACAAAATGGTTGTTTCTTGCATTCATCCTCTCTCATCCATAGATCAAGCGGTCCTACGTCTAGTCCATCTTTTTCTGTTGTATGCCCTTAAGCATAAGTTGGATTTGGATTTTGGTTATTGGGTCTTTAAGTCCATTATCTACTACTCTAGCTACAGTACATCATTTAAAATTCATATGGTATATTGTCACATCTTGATTCATAGCTTCTTTGGGGGTAGGAGTTGGACGTGGGGAATTGATAGAATTATTTGACTTTGACCTAGTTGGCCTTCATTAGATGTCCTTAGCTGAGATTAAGGCTAGTTCTCAGGGCCTGGTTTACAAACAAACTCATCCATGTTACGCCCCACCTACTACGGAAGAGCCTGATATTGAGGATGTTCCTATCGCTGTAGAGGAGCCTATTGTTCTATTTTTAGCCTTAGAGTTTCCCCAGACTCCATATTTTGATGCAACACAGGGGGCATCATCTTCGACTCCTCCCCAATCTAGAGATCCATTTAGTCAGCTGTGTGATGACATCTTTGGCCAATTTGACTCGCTACAGACTATGTTTTAGGGACAGCTAGCAGAGTTCCGTCAGGATATAACTAAGCGAGTCGATACTTTGGAGACGCAGCAAACTGAGATGTTCAATTATTTTCTATCTGTGCATGATCCTTCACCCCCTCCATCTGATGCTTGACTTGATATATTTGCTATTTTGACATTATGAATATGCATATATTTGGATTTGGTACTTTTAAGTTATGGGTACTTTTTATTTCTGACTGTCAATCTATATTGTAATTGATTTATGCTTGTGCTTTATATATTAGGTTTCTTTAATTCTTATATTTTTGTAAATTATTATTTAGTTTTTCAATATTATTTTAAATTCTCCTTTCAAAATTTGTTTTCCAAATAGATTTCAAAATATTTTATCTTTTTGGAGTAGTCTAAGTTTTACCGTAGAATTGCATGCTCCTATAGTTTTAGCAGCTAGCATCTCACAAGTATAGTGAGATATCTTACTTGAAAACATAGAAAAGTGTGAGATGCTTAGGACTTAGCCTAAGATTTCAGATGTTTATGTCAGTGCATCGCTACAAATCTAGACTTTAAACAAAATACATTGATCAATTTGAGTAATCTGATTAGTAACAAACTAGTTAGAAGCAAACGCTCAAATTGACCAACCTGAATTAATAATTATTATCTTATGATAGTTAGCTAAGTATGTAGGTTGGACATTTCATCATAAGGATATTTTTTTTTAGTCTTTTAAAATCATGCTTGAACTCTTAGGTAAAAGGGAAACATAACTATCAAATTTGACATTCTTTCAAATTTTTTTAGAAATTATTTTTAAACTCTCAAAATTATTATCAATCTTCAAAAGTATTTTCAAAATTTACCTTTACCAAATTTTTAAAATATTTTTCAATTATTTACCTTTACAAAATTTTCAAAATATTTTCAAATTGTATCTTTCCCAAATTTCAAAATTGTTTTCCAAATTTACCTTTACCAAATTTTCAAAATATTTTCCAATTATTTACCTCTACAAAAAAATTTCAATTACTTTCAAAATTATCTTTTCAAAATATTAGGATTTCACAGTTCAAAAGTAAACTTTTCCTTCTTAAGATTCATCTTATTCTTGAATTAGATACTAGACTTCCTCAACTTGTCTTTTTCTTAACTCAAACATATTTGCTTTCTAAACACTTTTTTTTAAAAGTTATTTTTATTATTATCCTATGTTTAGAAAAGTTTTCAAAATTTTATTTTTTAAGTCTTATTCTTGGATAAGTTTAAAAAAAAAACCACTATGTCTTTTGAAAATTTAATTTTCATATTTTTAAGCTATTTTCTAAACTTCAACACTTACCTTATTCAAGCTTCTTATTTGTGCTTCCCCTAATTTTGATGTGTGTCAAAGAAGGAGAGATAGTAAATTCAGGAGGAGTTGTTAAACTCAGGGGAGAGTAAAGTTAAAAATAAATGCTTATTTACTTATCATTACTTATCTTTATGTTATTAACTTGACTGTGAACTTGGGTTGCCAAACATCAAAAAGGGGAGATTGTTGGTGCATGATGCACCATAATCAATCTTAAGTTTTAATATTGTCAAAGGTTCAAGTTAAGTTATGTTATCATCTAACAAGTTGACTGAGTGTGCAGAATATTTTCTCAACTGAGAAAGTCTTAGTAGATTGTGAAAACTAGGTGATATGGGTTATGATAGATAGCCGAGTGAGTGAAGGAGGGGTTTAAGTCCAGAAAGATAGGAAAGATATATAACCGGCGATCGCAGGCCGAACGAGCACCCACGTGCTCATATATGCTCAATTGGGCAAAGCCCGCCCGAGCATAAAGGTATTTAGCCTTGTATATAACTCTCAACATATAACCGATCGACCGCAAGCCGAGTGAGCACCCACGTGCTCATATATGCTCGACCGGGTAAAGCCCGCCCGAGCATAAAGGCATTTAGCCTTGTATATAACTCTCAGAATATAACCAGCCAAGCGAGCACCCACGTGCTCATATATGCTCGACCGGGGAAAGCCCACCTGAGCATAAAGACATTTAACCTTGTATATAACTCACAACATATAACCGACCGACCGCAGGCCGAGTGAGCACCCACGTGCTCATATATGCTCGACCAGACAAAGCCCGCCCAAGTATAAAGGAATTTAGCCTTCTATATAACTCTCAACATATAACCGACCGACCACAGGCCGAGCGAGCACCCACGTGCTCATATATGCTCGACCGAGAAAAGTTCGCTTGTGCATAAAGGCATTTAGCCCTATATATAACTCTCAGCATATAACCGGCCGACAACAGGCTGAGCGAGCACCCACGTGCTCATATATGCTCAACCGAGCAAAGCCCGCCCGAGCATAAAGACATTTAACTCTGTATATAACTCTCAGCATATAACCAGCCGACCGCAGGCCGAGCGAGCACCCACATGCTCATATATACTCGACTGGGTAAAGTCCGCCTGTGCATAAAGGCATTTAACCTTGTATATAACTCTCAGCATATAACCAGCTGACCGCAGGCTGAGTGAGTACCCACATGCTCATATATGCTTGATCGGGCAAAGCCCGCTTGAGCATAAAGACATTTAACCTTATATATAATTCTCAGCATATAATCAGTCGACCTCAAGCTGAGTGAGCACCCACATATTTATATATGCTCGACCGGCAAAGCCCGCTCGAGCATAAAGTCATTTAGCCTTATATATAATTCTCAGCATATTATCGGCCGACCACAGGTCGAGCGAGTGCCCCCGTGCTCATATATGCTCGGTTAGGTAAAATCCACTTGAGCATAAAAGACAGGTTCAACAGGAAGCATTCTTAACAATAGATACGACCAGCTTAAATGACCGATCGAAACATATTCAGCAGGAGGTATTCTTAACAGTATATATGACCGGCTTGAACGATCGCTCGAAGCATATTTAGTAGGAGGCATTCTTAACAGTATATATGACCAGCTTGAACGACCGGCCCAAAACATATTCAACAAGAGGTGGTCTCAACAATATATACGACCAGCTTAAATAGCCGACCAAGACATGCTTAGCAGAATATTTGGCGGGAAATATCTTCTAGAAGCTTCTTCAATTATAATGGCGTGCCCCCATTATAAATACAAGTTATAAACGACAAAATGGGTACATTTAGGGTACAAAAAAGATTTTTTAAAGGATTATTACATGAAGTATAGAGGATGAGTTCATCTCCTAACAAACTCTAATGAACCAAGGACCACCTCATGACTACGGAGGTCATGTGAGGTGGGATAAAAGGGGAGATTTTCTCAATTTGCAAGGTACGCAAATTCTAGAATCAAAACTCTATTTCACTTTAGTTACTTGGCTTCTTCTTCGTCTTCTATCTGTGAGAGGAACTGACTTGAGCGTCGGAGGGCCTAGCCAGGGATCCCCACCCCAGTCTTAGGTCACTAACTCTTTATTGGCTCGTCTCACTGTGCGCAAGAGCATTGAGGAGAGTCTTCAGATCTTCGGAGTTCATCTTCATCAAAGGTCATCATTATTCATCGAAGCCAGTGCTCATCTTCGTAGATTTCAGACAGTATCAAATTTGGTATCGTCTGTGGGAACTATTCACCTGGATCTGAAGGTACAGAGATGGAGGAAGCTGGTAAACCCAATACTATCACTATATCACAGGATGATCTGGAGTTACTCATCAACACTAGAGTACAGAAGATACTGCAATAACAACAACAATAAGTCAATACTAGTGTTACATTACCTGTAGTGCCACCTCTGACGGTGTCGGTAACTTCCCACCACCAAGAAAGGGAAATCAAAGGAGGAGATCCGGCTTATCTGTTCTTTGTTCCTCTCTCTCCCACTCAACGTCCTAAAGCTTATTTTTGGAAACCTCTAGAATAAGGAGGACGAAGAGCTGCTCTTCAAGAATCCTTTGGAGAAACCACTGTAAGGGAAAAGAGAAAGGGGAAGGTGGTGGCTAGCGATAGTCCTCCTGAAAGGATTATCACTCCATTTTCTCAACGGGTGTTGGATGATCCGTTGCCAAAATATTATCAAAATTTAAATGTTGGAGAATATTCGAGAACAACTGATCCCGAAGATCATATTCTCAAGTTTGAGCAGAGTTAAATGTTGGATGTTTCTTACTACTTTTGAAAGAGCAGCTCAAAGATGGTTTAAGCGACTGCCGGAGAATTCTATTCGTCGCTTCAAGGACTTCCACAAGGTATTCTTGCATCATTTTTCCAGTAATTAGAGGTATCATAAGACTTCGTAGAGTCTTTTCTATTAAGTAAGGCCCTAAAGAGTCTATCAGGGCTTATATTAAAAGATATAATAAAGTGGTTATTGATGTTCCATTGGCCACTACAGAGATCTTGGTAAGCACCTTCTCTCAGGAGCTTAATGATAATGATTTTTTCAAGGATTTGGTTAGGAATCCTCCTACCAATTTTGATATATTAATTGAACAGGCTTCGGAGTTTATCAATGTGGAAGAGGCCTAAGCTTCTCGTAGAAAAGAGGTTAACACCTCTACACAGGTTCCAGCAGTGGCTTGCCTGGGGTGACTTGCCCAACCTTCTAAAGGACCTCGAGTGGACGTGCCCCATCGTCATACCGAGCCATGGCCTCAAATAGTGCAACATGTGGGGGTTCCTCAACATTTTCCTCAAAGATGGTGCACATATCATCTAACTAATACTCATGATACGGAGAATTATTTCACTTTGAAGAATCAACAAGCAGGCAACACTCAATACCGTCGGCGTTCTCCAATCCCAAATCGCCGACGATATCCTTGACAGAATAGCACGCTCAAAATCAAATATCAACCGAGTAGGTAACAAGTGGGAATATTACCTCTCCCTGTGGTACAAGCTCAAGCACTCGACCAAGCACAATCAGAGCCATCATCGATTCGACAGGAAGAAAATCACAGTAATGTCGCTCGAGGCACATTAGCATGATAGCGGGAGGGTCCACTGATGGTGATTCTAATTGGACCAGGAAATCGCACGCTCGGTGATTAACTATTCATGTCATCAGATATAGTACTGAGAAGGTGACAGGGCCGGAGATTAGTTTCAGATCCAGAGATCTCGTGGGGGTAGAAGTACCCCATGATGATGCATTGATAATCAAGGCTGTTATAGTCAATTATAACATTTCATATACTTTTATTGATATTGATAGTTCCGGTAATATTATCTTTAAGCAAGATTTTGACCAGTTATAGATTGACTCGAGTGAGCTTCAGCCTATGGCTACTCTATTATATGGGTTCACAGGTAATGAGGTACAACTATTGTGTCAGATAAAATTGGCTATATCCTTAGGGGAGGAGCCTCTTATGCGGATGTGCTGGTCGGTCTTCATAGTTGTGGACGCTCCGTCAGCCTATAATGTTATCTTGGGTCGACCTATCTTGAATGAATTCAGGGCAGTCGTTTCTACCTTTTGTCAGAAAATAAAATTCCCTGTGGATGATCAAGTAGGAGAAGTCAAGGGAGACCAAATAATAGCACGTAAATGTTATGTGGAGACTGTAAGGGCGGAAGATAATGCCACCCGAAAAGCTCAGAGGATGGATATCAATGCCATTCACGAAAGCCCGCCCACTCTTATCTATGAAGAGAAAGAAGAAGTGCAAATATAGTCTGGATGACCGAAAGTTACCACGCATATTGCTTCTAACCTGGATCCTGATCTCAGAGAAGATTTGATAAAATGTTTGACAAAAAATAGCGATGTGTTTGATTGGACACCTAAGGAAGTGAAAGGTGTTGTGCCAACAGTCATGGAGCATGCTCTTCACGTGTATCCAGATGCCCGACCGGTCAAACAAAAAAAGAGGGATTTTGGAGCTGACTAGAATAAAATTATCAAAGAAGAAGTAGACAAGCTACTAGAGGTTGGATACATTTGGGAAGTACAATTCCCAAGTTGCCTGGCTAAGTGGTTCTAGTTTCTAAGCCAGGTAACAAGTGACGAGTGTGTATTGACTTCGGAGATCTCAACAAGGCCTATCTAAAAGACTATTATCCTCTACCTCGCATAGATCAAGGGTGGATTCTACGGCTGGTTGTGAGTTTATTAGTATGTTGGATGCCTATCAAGGGTATCATCAAATTCCAATTGCTAAGACTGATCAGGAAAAGTTAGCTTTATAACTTCTGAAGGTACTTATTGCTATAATGTTATGCCTTTTGGTCTCAAGAATGCAAGGGCTACTTATCAACGACTTATGAACAAGGTTTTCCAGAAGCAGATTGGAAGAAATATGGAAGTTTATGTGGATGATATTCTTATTAAAACTTTACGGGCTTCTATTTTATGTAATGATATTGAAGAGACTTGTAGGACTTTGAGAAGGTATGGGCTCAAGCTCAATCCCAACAAATGTTTATTTGGAGACAAGAGTGGGAAGTTCCTGGGGTACATGGTGACCGAGTAGGGAGCCGCCCATGCTGCTATTCCAGGGAGCTTCCATAGCCGTTTGTGAGTAGCTCTGACCAACAAACGTCTGACACTTGCCGGTCAGCCAACGTCCAACGTGAATAGCAGCGAACTACTGTTGTGCGTGTATTCCATCACCGGTGTGTCACCGACCAGCATCGACGCCAGCCATCTGCTTCCTCCTGGTGGTTACCTGCTAACTCCGGACACTCTTTCTGTCAGCCACACCACCGGAAGTAGTGAGATTCATTTCCGAAAAGTAGTGTAAACTGTTGTCCACGCTGTGCCACTGGATAACCCTTGTTCCACCACAAAAAGTGCTATTTTGAAAAGCAATAGTTGCTGCCTGAATCTTGCTGGCGCCGAAGATGCTGTTCCTTGAGGGCAGCAAGGTTTTGGCCTCCAAACAATTACTACAAAGGTTATAGTCACCAGTTGATTTGTACCTTTTAGTTGCACTTGTTGTCGGATATAAATCGGACCATGATCTCTCTCTCTCAGATCAAATTATCTCCCACCTTCAACTAGTACCAAAGCGGAGACACAACTTGGACTTATTGAAGTCGTCTCGAAGATAGAACAGCGTGGATACAAGTAGAGGCGAGGCTCGTGCGTCACTTGGTTGATCTCCTTCCCACACTAGATCATCTGATGGAATCTTCTATACATCATCCGTCATGTATACCTAGCATAAATTTACTATCTATAAAATTTTAATTATGTGATCATGTCTGGCATGTTGTATCCTTGTATGCATGTGGTGTGTGCGATATAATAATTAGGAATTATTATTATTTTTATTTTTCACTGCACATGTTTACAAAATGTATTCTAGCACACACCCACATCAGGTTATCAAATAGTGGTATCAGAGCCTGATCGTGCTTCTATATGATCGTAAAATTATTTTATGATTCATAATTAGTGTTGTAATTAATTTTATAATTTTTCTAGAATTATTAAGTATTTTATATTTTTGGAAGTTTCCTAAATTGTTAAGAAATTTCATTTTTATAAAGTTTCTAAAATAATTTTAGAAAATTAAATTTATAAATATTCTGTTAATTTAGAAATTATCATTTCTTAAATTTTCTTATATTTAAAGAAATATTTTATTTTTTTAAAAAAAATTAATTTATTAGGTAATACCAAATTCAGAAAGATTTTAAAATTCTTAACAAATCCAAAATATTCTGAATTAAATTATAGAATTAATCTTTTCTAAAATTTTTAGATTTATTAAAATATTCTATTTTTAGAAAGTTTTCTAAATTGTTATGAAGTACCAAATTTGGAAAGATTTAGAAAATCACAAAAAATCCATATTTGAATTATTCTATAATTAATCAAGAAATATTAATTATTTATTTTCTAAATTGATATAAAATTAATTTGAAAATTTGTTTCTAAAATAATTAAAGATTCTAAATGAGATATGTTAATTAAATTTCAAAAATTAGTTTCCTAATTTAATTAGATAAATCTTTATTTATTAAAATCAGATTTATAACATATTTTTATTTCTAAAATAAAATTATAATATATGTGCATCTAGGTCATGTTCATGCCATATCGTATACCATGTAGATGCATTAATAATGACATGATTAGATTTTTCCATGTGTGCGATGTGATTAGATCTTACCATATGTGTGATGTGTCATGCTATGCCATGCATGCGATGTTTCATGTTATCATTTATGTCATGCGTGTGATGTCATGTAGTTAGTAGATTTGTATGATGATGATGAGACATAAATCCCTTACATCAAAATATCAAAAGCTACACCTTCCATTAATATGGTTAGAATCAGAGTTTAAGTTCTTGTTTGAGTTGTTGGCTAAAGTCAAGCTCAACCTGAAATTAAATATGTTCAGACCATAGAGATACATTCTCATAATTAGTGGGTTGGTTTTAACTTGAAACTTTGATTTATTGTGCTAAAGTCATGATCAACGTGGCTAGAGGTGAAGTTGGGTGATATGCATTTGATGTATACTTGTTAATATGTTAACAACCCGATGTTTATGCGAATATCAATTAATTGCTAGCATAATGTGATAGTTGTATATAAGCGATATGCAATCAGTAAACTTGTTACCTACCGCTATATCTAAAAATAGCTTGTTGGACAAAGTCAAGGTTATTCTTATCTATAGTGGATATCAACCCAATTGGAGAATACCTACCATCTCTTGAATTCATAGTAAGGGATCTTGATTCAATAAGTAAGTGGATTTCGTATTTATATTCAAATTGTTTACATTTATGAAATAAAATCATCTTTCTTAAACATTCTCAATTGTGTATTTCTAGATTATTTGAGTTAGAATGTTTTCTTTGAATTTGCACTCAACTATGGAAACAAACAAACTAACCGACCTAACTCCAAAGGACTCATATTTGTTGGTCGCTACTCGAAATTTTGTTCTGCTTCCCCTGTACAAAAATTTGTACAAGCATAGAACTTTCCTAACAACCTATGTGTTCCTCATGAGTTAAACTTGAATTGGAAATGGAACTTAACATTCTTACTTCAAGTTCAACTCATGTGTTCTTCAGTAGTTAAAACTTGGATTGCAAACGATACTTAACATTATTAATCCAAGTTCATCCTATGTTACAAAAGTTGATTAAATATCTATTTCAAGGATTGGCTTCCAGGTTAAACATGGCGAGGCACTTGGCCTTCTTGAGTATGGGATCATCTACCACTTCCTAGACAAAGCCTTTCAAAGAAATTGGATATTTAAACTTCTTACAGTAACCCTAGGTTTAAGTACAAAGACCTCAATAGAAGCACAAGATCAAAATACTATGAAACACAAAAATG
The DNA here is from genome assembly GCF_018446385.1 of Zingiber officinale. Lineage (NCBI taxonomy): Eukaryota > Viridiplantae > Streptophyta > Magnoliopsida > Zingiberales > Zingiberaceae > Zingiber > Zingiber officinale. The sequence continues at coordinate 36,718,142 of NC_056005.1, read as the reverse complement.
AAACAGGAAATTGCCACCCTCTTGTGTTGGTATTTCAGGATCCATACAAAGAACACAAACTAATTAATTTGAAGCGGAAACAATTAATTAGTTATACCTTTCTTTGTAAACAAAGACCTCTTGATCTTCTGTTGTATTCCTCTCCTCCTCTTGGATGTCATGTGTGTGTTGATCTACCAAGATGAAATCCACCCGAACAACTTCTTCTCCTCCAAGAAAATCCAGCCACCAAAGAATGTCAAAATAGGAAACTTCCTTCTCTTCTCCTTCTTCTCTAATCAACCGGCCACCAAGTGCTTCTTCTTTTTTTTTTCAAGTTTCGGCCACCAAGAAGAGATGAGTGCCGACCTTAGAAAGAAGAAAGGGAGAGAAGAAGATGTGTGCCACTGGCCTTAGGGAAGAAAACTAGGTGAAGGGGAGAAGATGAGAAAACCGGCCACACAAGGAGAAGAAGAGGGAGAGGTGTCGGCTGTAAGGGAGCAAGGGAATTATGGAGATGTGTGTTTTCCTTAAGGCACCCTCTACCTCTCTTTTATAATCCTTGTTCATGGCAAAAAAGGAAATTTTAATAACAATTAAAATCTCTCTCTTTTAAATTTCCTATTGTGATGGATATAAAAGAAAAGTTTTAAAATTAATCTCTCTCTTTTAAACAATGTAGAAGGCTACAAAAAAGGAAAGATTAAAATTAAAACTTCTCTTTTAAATCATGGTTACAAAAAAGAAAAGTTTTATCAAAATTAAAATCCCTCTTTTAAACATTATAGATAACTACAAATAAGGAAAGATTTTAACAAAATTAAAATCTTTCTTTTAATCCTTTGTAGATAGCTATAAAAGGAAAGATTTTAAAATTTAAAACTCTCTTTTAAAACCATGAGGATGACTATAAAAGGAAAGATTTTAACAAATAAAATCTCTCTTTTCATCCTAGTGGTCGGCCCCTAGCTTGGGCACCAAGCCATGCTTTGGTCGACCACTTCTTGGGCTCCAAGCTAATGTTTGGCCAGCCCCCTTGCATCAAGCAAGGATGTGTCCGACCCATTACTTGGGTAAGAAGTGGACTTTGTGGATATAAGGCTTTATAGAGGCTACAACAGGGACCGAGAGGAGGAATTGATTTTGGTCTCTCGATGAGCTTGAGCTTCCTGTGTTCTCCCCGAGCACCCAACTCAAATTCATCAATAATAACTCATACCACTAAAAAGTTATTATTGAACTACCGCACAAATCCCATATTACATTATGGGCTCCTTCTTATTATGAGTGTGTTAATCTCCCTGTGTTTAAGATATCGAATGTCCATTAATCAAATGAGTTACTAACACTCACTTAATTAACATCTAGCTCCAAGAATAGTACCACTCAACTTCATTGTCATGTCAGACTAGGTCCACCTGTAGGGTTTACATGACAATCCTTATGAGCTCCTCAAGGGGACATCATCAGCCTAAATTACTAGGACGCAGTTTCCTTCTATAATCAACAACACATCATATAAATAATATTATTTCCCAACTTATCGGGCCTATTGATCCAACTGAATCAATCTCACCCATTGATAAATTAAAAAAATAAAGACTAAGTATATGTGCTTATTATTATATCGGGATTAAGAGCACATACTTCCATAATAACAGAGGTCCTGTTCTTTTATGCAGTCAGTATAAAAAGAACAACCTCAAATGATCCTGCTCAATACACTCATAATGTACTAGTGTAATTTTATAGTCAAGATAAATTAATACTAAATTACACTACAACCATTCCAATGGTTTGTCCCAATCCATCTTGGTTGTGAGCTACTATTTATAATTTATAAGAAACTGATAACATGATCTTCTGTGTGACACCACACACCATGTTATCTATAATATAAATTAAATGGACAACTACATTTAACATAAATGCAGACATTTGACCAATGTGATTCTTATTTCAAAATAAATGTTCATACAAAAAGCTAGGCTTTTAGTATACATTCTAACAATATTACCATTGTAGTAAGATGTGATATTGGAGAAGAAACGACAAGATTTATTATCTTGAGTTCATGAAGAAGAGATAAAGGCATCTGATGACCTATCTCCTATCGTCGAGATTGGATCTCACACTATTTTCTTTAAACACTTGGGTATTGGATACCGAATGTGTCTCACATATATGTAATGACATAAGTGAGCTAAAGAATAGTAAACGATTAAATAATCAATTAGCTTCCTATACGTGGCAAAAGTCACCTTGGTCATATAAGTATGAAACACGTCTTCAAATTACATAGTATGTAATTTTAGAAACATTTGAATTAGATTCATTTGATACATGTGCTTCATTCTTAAAAGGCAAGATGACATAGTTACCTTTTATTTGGAAAGGGTGAACAAGAGTATGACATATTGAGTCTTATACATACTGATGTATGTGGATAAATGTCAACTCATGCACAAGGAAGTTATAACTACTTCATGACCTTCATCAATGATCACTCATGTAACGACCCACCTTATGGGTACTGGCTGTAAGACCGGTCGCTACAATTTATGCTAAACTATACTGTGCGGAAAGCTGGGCTAATTAAAATTTTACTCTACTAATGACGGATACAACTGATAAGAAAGGTCTAAAGACCTTCTTTGCTGGTATACATATACTAAGGAGGGGAAACTGAACATCCCAACTGAGCTAGGGACTAGAAACTAAACTTCCCAACTACCTACAGACCTGCCGATCGATCCACAGACCGATCGGGGCTGCGGTCGTTCTGTTCCCAACTGGATCGGTCGGCAGACCGATCCAGGTGTGGCTGGATCGGTCGGCTGACCGATCCAGGTATGTCTGGATCGGTCGGCTGACCGATCCAGGCACCCGAAACACCTGGAACTCGCTACTGTATCGCGCTGGATCGGTCGGCTGACCGATCCAGGAGGATACAGTAGCATACTGTATCTGTCCGGATCGGTCGGCTGACCGATCCAGCGGCACAATCTACACTCTGATCGGTCTGTAGACCGATCAGAGTTCTGATTTCAGCCCTGAACTCTGATTTCAGCACTTTGGCGTGCCAAAATCTCACACAACAATTCTAAAATCAATGGAAATACATTCTAACAACTATTAACCAGCATTCTAACATAATTACTAACAAACTAAACTTGGCATACTACATAGTGCATGGTTTACTATTTCATAACACTTAACAACCAAAACTGAATAATGAAACTAAAAACGCAAAGTGCTAATACTGAAGTAAAACTGTTTAGATCCCAAAGATCTTTATTCCAACTCCTGCCCACACACATCTTGATAGCATTGCCCTCCAGCCTCTGCTACTGATCCACTTTTCCTTTACCTTTATCTGCAGTATAAGAAAAGTAGTATCTATAAGCTAAAAAGCTTAGTAAGAAACCATCTACCTCACAAAACATGCAACGATGCAAATATGATTTTAAATCATGCTGTTTAAAACATATGCTGGATATACTGAATAAACTAAGCATGGCATGGCATATAAGCATACAATCATGGCATATCTAAAGCTGAACATAAAGTCATCATGCATATTCACAGGGAAAAACTAAGCTGATACTAAGAACTGAGCTACGCTAATACTGATCTACTGCTAGAACTGTACTGAATTCACGAACTAATTTCTGAAAGGTTGAAAACCATATACATATAGTAAGTGAAAATACTAAACATGCTGCTGAGGGGCCCGACAACTGTACGTGCTATGCGCGCATCTCTAACTAGACCCGGGGTTGCAAGTCCCGAATTTAGTAGAGCTACTAGGTTATCTAAACCTAGGGACCGACTATGGGAGCCCAACCCAATGGATATCTAATCCAGTATAGTGCCAACTGAAAAGTAAAATACTGAGTATAGCTAAACTGTTCTAAATTGCTCTTTCTAGGTTATCTGAACCTAGAGCTAGGTTGTCTGAACCTAGAGGCGACTGTGGGAGCCCACCCATTGGACCGTAGTCCCATATAAGCTAGAATAAACTGATTTACTAATTTAGATGCTTCTAATGCATTCAACTGTGCTAATAGAAATGCCTAAGTTGCATTATTTTCTAAGCTGGTTATTTAATCGAACACCTAGTGCGCTGTAACTCCCCTCTCTATTAGGGAGACTACCTTTAGGCACCCAACAACATCTAAACCTCCAACTGAAGGAGAAAAGATGTGTCCGGCCCATCTAAAGGTACTCACTAAATCCCTAAACCTGCGAGGAGGGTTAAATACACCCTATGTGTCGACAACATACGCATATAACTAAACTAATGCACAGAAAAATCACACGGTAGCTATTATACTGCAGGTGAGGGGTTTCTTACCTCCGGTTCGTAATTTCTTACGATTCTATTCGCTAGAATTCCGGTGGAGATGACCCTTTCGAGAAACTTCTCGCGTCTATGCGTTCCTCTCGCGAAGGAGTGCGCCCTCGTGTCGAAATCGTCGCCGGAAAGTGTCCTTGGGGCCCTAGAGAAAGAACCCTAGGTCTTCCTTGGTGTGGCGCCGAAAGAAGGAGGAAGAAAAGGGAGAGGTGGCGTGAGAGGGTTTCGGTGGAGAAGGATGTACCGAACCAAAATAAAATAAACCAAACCCTCTTTAAGTTTCCTATTTATAATAAGTGGGTATTTTGGTCCCACTCAATTATAATTATATTTGGTTCTCCTTTCTCTCAGCACGGCCCTGCTGGGTTCAACCGGTTACTAACATTACCCCTAAACCATAGGTCTCGGGTTCGATTCCCGCCTAAGCTATTTTGCGGTTCTATTTATTTTTGCTGCTTCCGCTACTCGGAAAATTCCGGAAAAATATCTAAAAATTCCAGAAAAATCGTAGAATTTTTATAATGCAGTTTCGAGAATTTTCGGGTGTTACAATCTCCCATACCTTATAAAAAGTTCGTCCTCGAACTTAAAACAATTCTGGGTACTTCTGTCTCATGCTGGCTTCTGTCTCCCAAGTTGCCTCTTCTGCTGTGTGACTGTGCCAAATGACTTTGACTAATGGTACTTCCTTGTTCCGCAATTTCTTAACTGCTCGGTCTATTATCTGAATAGGCCGACTATCATAGCTGAGGTCTTCGCGGATGTGTACCGACTGGGGCTCAATCACCTGGGTGGCATCTGGGGTATGCTTCTTCAGCATAGAGACATGAAATACGTTGTGGACAGCTGACATTTCCTGGGGTAGCTCTAGCTCATATGCTACCTTGCCCACTCTTCTGCTGATAAGGTATAGTCCCACATATCTAGGACTTAGTTTGCCCTTCTTCCCAAAACGCATTACTCCCTTCATGGGAGCTACTCTGAGGAACACTGAATCCCCAACTGAAAACTCTAAGGGTCTGTGCCGTGTATCAGCATAGCTTTTCTGGCGGCTCTAAGCTGTCTCTATCCTCTGGCGGATCTGTTGTATAGCTGCTGTGGTATCTGCTACTAGATTTGTCTGAAGCTCTAGTTTCTTCTGTTCACCACTCTCAAACCAGCAGATTGGAGATCTACACCTCCGCCCATAGAGAGCCTCATAAGGTGCCATGCCGATAGTGGCCTGATAGCTGTTGTTGTATGCAAATTCTGCTAAGCTCAGATATTTGCACCAACTTCCCTTGAAATCTAGGGCACACGCTCGGAGCATATCTTCGAGTACCTGATTTACTCGCTCCGTCTGACCATCTGTCTGAGGATGGAATGCTGTGCTGAACTTTAACTTCGTGCCCAATGCTGACTGTACACACTCCCAGAAGTGTGATGTAAATCTGCTGTCTCTGTCTGAAATAATGGTACGTGGGACTCCATGAAGTCTGACGATCTCCTGGAGATACAACTGAGCTAGCTTCTCCATGGAGTAGGATATCTTGATAGCTAAAAAGTGGGCTGATTTAGTCAACCTGTCGACTATTACCCAGATGGCGTCAAAACCATTCGTGGTTCTGGGCAGTCCCACTATGAAATCCATAGAGATATCCTCCCACTTCCATTCTGGAATCTGTATAGGCTGCAGAACTCCTCCTGGTCGCTGATGTTCTGCCTTGACCCTCTGACAGGTGAGGCAGATGCTAACATATCTGGCGATGTCTCGCTTCATCCCGGGCCACCAAAAATGTTTCTTCAGGTCTTGATACATTTTGGTGGAACCTGGATGCATCGCATAGGGAGTCTTGTGAGCCTCATCTAAAATCTGTCTCCGTAGCTCCTCCTGATCTGGAACACAGTGTCCAAAATACAACACCCCTCTATCGGACACTCTGAATTCTCTACTTTCTGGTTCTGCTAGCCCTTGCTTGATTTTCTGAATTTCAGGGTCCTGCTCCTGCGCTGACTGAATATCACCAAGCAAGGTAGACTCTAAGGTCATAGTAGAGAGTTGTCCAACGATGAGTTCAAGACCGAAATCTACGATCTCCTTCGGTAGGGTTGGTGACATGACTGCTAGAGATAATAAGGTAGCACTGGACTTTCTGCTAAGTGCATCTGCTACCTTATTTGCTTTCCCTGGATGGTAGAGGATGTCTATATCGTAATCTTTGACCAGCTCTAACCATCTGCGCTGTCGCATATTCAGATCCTTCTGAGTGAAGAAGTACTTCAGACTCTGATGATCTGTATACACTCTGCACTGAGCTCCATACAAATAATGTCTCCAAATTTTTAGAGCGAACACCACTGCTGCAAGCTCAAGGTCATGAGTAGGATAATTCTTCTCATAATCCTTGAGTTGTCTGGAGGCATAGGCGATCACCTTGCCGTTTTGCATCAGCACTGCTCCTAGTCCCAACTTAGAGGCATCACTATATATGTCAAAGCTGTCTGTGTTGTCTGGTAGAGCCAGTCAGCTCGCTGAAACTGTTCTCACAGTCCTCTGTCCACTGATACTTTCTGTTCTTTCTGGTAAGAGCTGTCAGTGGGGAGGCTATCCTGGAGAAGTCCTCTACAAACTTTCTGTAATATCCTGCTAATCCCAGAAAGCTCCTAATTTCGCTGGCGTTCTTAGGTCTCTTCAAGTTACTTACTGCTTCTATCTTGCTGGGATCTACCATAATATCATCCTTTGAGATGATGTGACCCAGGAAGGACACCTGATCTAACCAAAATTCACATTTCGTGAACTTGGCGTATAGCTGGTTCTGCTGAAGGGTCTGCAATACTAGTTTCAGGTGCTCTAAATGTTCTTCCTGAGTTCCTGAATAGATAAGAATGTCATCGATAAACACAATAACAAACTTATCTAAATACTCCCTGAATAATCTGTTCATGAGATCCATGAATGTAGCTGGAGCATTGGTCACGCCAAAGGGCATGACTACGAACTCGTAGTGTCCGTATCTGGTTCTGAATGCTGTCTTGGCCTTCTTTAACCTTCACCGATGATAACCCGATTTGAGATCTATCTTAGAGAACACCGCTGCTCCCTTTAACTGGTCAAGGATACCTGTTCTTGATTGTGACTTGGTTCGGTGATCCGTAGTCTATGCATAACCGCATGCTTCCATCCTTCTTCTTCATGAACAATACAGGCGCCCCATGGTGAGTGACTCGGGCGTATGAAACCCTTGTCAAGCCGCTCCTGAAGTTCCTTCAGTTCTGCTGGAGCCATGCGATAAGGCGCTTTGGAGATAGAATTTGTACCGGGAATGAGCTCTATCTCAAAGTCAATCTCCCTGTCTGGTGCTAAGCCTGGTAACTCTTCAGGGAAGACTGCTGGGTAGTCACATACGACTCGAACCTCTGCTAGCTGTTGGTTCTTGTCCTGGCTGGCGTTGACTACATGTGCTAGGAATCCTATACATCCTGAATCCAGTAGCTTCTGTGCTTTCATAGCTGAGAGAAGCTTCTTGGCCTTTCTCTTTGGTTCCCCGCTGTATTCAAATTGCACTGTTGCTTCAGGTTGGAAGATGACTTTCTGTTTACGGCACTCTATGGTAGCACCGTATCTGATCAGGAAGTCCATTCCAAAGATAACGTCATAGTTGGTTATTTCTAGCACTATCAGATCACAAAAGAGCTCTCTGTCTACTATAATGACCGGCACTGCTCTGAGCCAGTGCGTGGATGCCATGATCTCTCCTGAAGGTAGTACCGTCAAAAACTGTCCACTGAGTACCTCTGAGGGTATTTCTAATTTTTCGGCGAACATCCTGGCTATATATGAATGGGTTGCCCCAGTATCAAATAGAACAGTAGCACTATACTGAAAAATGCTAATCTGACCTGTGACAACTGTCGAGGCATTGGCTACGTCCTCTCTGGTGAGTGAGTAGATCCTCGCATTCGCCATAGCTGGAGGGGCTTCTAATCTGCCCTGGCTGATAAGTGGACCTTCTAGAGCGGCCTGCATCTGATATAACTGAGCTGGCTGGCCTGCATACTGAATCTGCTGTGGCTGAGGAAGACCGGTCTTGTTCGGGCACTGCTTGGCCATGTGCCCTTCTTGTCCACATTCAAAGCATCCTCGTGTGCCCTTGCGACAAACCCCTGGGTGGAATTTCCCACAAGTAGCACACTTTGGATAACTGGGTCGCTTGCTAGATGGTCCTCCTTTGGGTCACTTGCTTGTTGTTGGAGTTCCCTTTCCAGTAGAGCTATGGCCTTGCTGTTTACGAGTGTGAGAGTTTCCTTGGCCTTTGGACTCGAGGAGACTTGCTTCTGCTGCTTTATTCTGTTCTGGGGTCAAGGCACTGCTCACTAACTCCTCTTTGGTTTGTGGCTATGTATGCCACCACCACGTTCATCGCTATCTCTGCCTCGGCATCTTGAGCATCAACCGATTCGTTCCTTCTCCGTGCTAACTAGCTCCGCATAGACGAGCCAACCTGTTGAATTTCTTCACGGCTTCCTCAATCGAAAGGTTGCCCTGACGAAACTCGATGAACTCGTCATAGTGGCGGTTTGTAACCAGATGTGAAAGAACTCCTCAAGAATTCCTTCTCAAGTCAGCCCATGACATCCGGTTCACTGGGGTGCTTCGTTACGATTCTTTCCCACCACATGCGCGCGTCTGTCAGGCATAAGGAGGCACACTTCACCTTCTCGTGTTCGGCGGCCCGAAGCTCCATCCCGCTCTCCAGTGTTTTGAACCAGCTTGTGCATCCCATGGTTCACTAGTGCCCGAGAAGTTCTCTGCTTGACTCGCTGCCACTGGATCGATAGGCTTCCTTTCTTGGCTCGGCTGCTGGGACTGCTGGTGTTGTAGGCTGGACTGGTGGAACCTCTAAGACTACCGAAGTCGTATTCGGTTCCGGGGTGACTATGGGGTATTCTGGTTAGCCTTTAAGGTGGCTATTTCTTGTCGCTGCTGCTGTAATTGAACCACTAATGCTGTAAGGTCTGGAGGAGGCACTGAACTGCCTACCTCTTGCTGGGGCTCAGTAGCTAGTGCCCTTCTAGCTGGGCGTCCTCGTGCCATTTCTAAAGACATAGAGAACATATCATAACTAAGGTAATTACAGTTATATAACTACTGATATCATGTTTAAAACTATCACATACTAACAAGCAGTAGGCATATAAACATGAACTGTAATAACAAAACAAGGAGAATAAATAAAGTAGAGGTATTCTTACTTGGAAGCTGCAGGTTCAATGCTGATGTGTGTGTAGGAAGTATGGAACACTGCTCTGATACCACTCTATAACTACCCACATTCTGGGTACTGGCTGTAAGGCCGGTCGCTACAATTTATGCTAAACTATACTGTGCGGAAAGCTGGGCTAATTAAAATTTTACTCTACTAATGACGGATACAACTGATAAGAAAGGTCTAAAGACCTTCTTTGCTGGTATACATATACTAAGGAGGGGAAACTGAACATCCCAACTGAGCTAGGGACTAGAAACTAAACTTCCCAACTACCTACAGACCTGCCGATCGATCCACGCATCGATCGGGCTCGTTTCGTTTCAATCGGATCGGCCGCCAGATCGATCCAAGTGTGGTCGATCGATCGGCGATCGATCCAGTATGTCTGGATCGGTTGACCGACCGATCCAGGACCACACCGAACGTCGCTAAGATCATACCGGATCGGTCGATCGATCCAGAGGATACATGAGATATCAGATCGTCCGGATCGGCGGTACCGACCGATCCAACAATCTACACTCGATCGGTCTCAGATCGATCGAGTTCGATTTCATCCACGAACTCGATTTCAGACTTCGTGCCAAAATCTCACACAACAATTCTAAAATCAATGGAAATACATTCTAACAACTATTAACCAACATTCTAACATAATTACTAACAAACTAAACCTGGCATACTACATAGTGCATGGTTTACTATTTCATAACACTTAACAACCAAAACTGAATAATGAAACTAAAAACGCAAAGTGCTAATACTGAAGTAAAACTGTTTAGATCCCAAAGATCTTTATTCCAACTCCTGCCCACACACATCTTGATAGCATTGCCCTCCAGCCTCCGCTACTGATCCACTTTTCCTTTACCTTTATCTGCAGTATAAGAAAAGTAGTATCTATAAGCTAAAAAGCTTAGTAAGAAACCATCTACCTCACAAAACATGCAACGATGCAAATATGATTTTAAATCATGCTGTTTAAAACATATGCTGGATATACTGAATAAACTAAGCATGGCATGGCATATAAGCATACAATCATGGCATATCTAAAGCTGAACATAATGTCATCATGCATATTCACAGGGAAAAACTAAGCTGATACTAAGAACTGAGCTATGCTAATACTGATCTACTGCTAGAACTGTACTGAATTCACGAACTAATTTCTGAAAGGTTGAAAATCATATACATATAGTAAGTGAAAATACTAAACATGCTGCTGAGGGGCCCGGCAACTGTACGTGCTATGCGCGCAGCTCTAACTAGACCCGGGGTTGCAAGTCCCTAATTTAGTAGAGCTACTAGGTTATCTAAACCTAGGGACCGACTATGGGAGCCCAGCCCAATGGATATCTAATCTAGTACAGTGCCAACTGAAAAGTAAAATACTGTGTATAGCTAAACTGTTCTAAATTGCTCTTTCTAGGTTATCTGAACCTAGAGCTAGGTTGTCTGAACCTAGAGGCGACTGTGGGAGCCCACCCATTGGACCGTAGTCCCATATAAGCTAGAATAAACTGATTTACTAATTTAGATGCTTCTAATGCATTCAACCGTGCTAATAGAAATGCCTAAGTTGCATTCTTTTCTAAGCTGGTTATTTAATCGAACACCTAGTGCGCTGTAACTCCCCTCTCTATTAGGGAGACTACCTTTAGGCACCCAACAACATCTAAACCTCCAACTGAAGGAGAAAAGATGTGCCCGGCCCATCTAAAGGTACTCACTAAATCCCTAAACCTGCGAGGAGGGTTAAATACACCCTATGTGTCGACAATATACGCATATAACTAAACTAATGCACAGAAAAATCACACGGTAGCTATTATACTGCAGGTGAGGGGTTTCTTACCTCCGGTTCGTAATTTCTTACGATTCTATTTTCTAGAATTCCGGTGGAGATGACCCTTTCGAGAAACTTCTCGCGTATATGCGTTCCTCTCGCGAAGGAGTGCGCCCTCGTGTCGAAATCGTCGCCGGAAAGTGTCCTTGGGGCCCTAGAGAAAGAACCCTAGGTCTTCCTTGGTGTGGCGTCGAAAGAAGGAGGAAGAAAAGGGAGAGGTGGCGTGAGAGGGTTTCGGTGGAGAAGGATGTACCGAACCAAAATAAAATAAACCAAACCCTCTTTAAGTTTCCTATTTATAATAAGTGGGTATTTTGGTCCCACTCAATTATAATTATATTTGGTTCTCCTTTCTCTCAGCACGACCTTGCTGGGTTCAACCGGTTACTAACATTACCCCTAAACCATAGGTCTTGGGTTCGATTCCCGCCTAAGCTATTTTGCGGTTCTATTTATTTTTGCTGCTTCCGCTACTCGGAAAATTCCAGAAAAATATCTAAAAATTCCAGAAAAATCGTAGAATATTTATAATGCAGTTTCGAGAATTTTCGGGCGTTACAACTCACGATTTGGGTATGTGTATTTATTGAAATACAAGTTTGAGGCTTTGAAAAGTTTAAAGGGTTCATAAATGAAGTAGAGAAATAACTTAAGAAAAGTATTAAAATACTTCAATTCAATCGAGGTGGTGAATACTTAAGCCAAAAGTTTCAAGATTATCTATGAGACAATGAAATATTATCTCAATGGATTCCGGCTTACATACCACATGTGATGATATATTTGAAGGTGAAACCAAACCTTGTTGGGCATGGTTAGGCCGATAGTAAATCATGTAAGTCTTTCCAAAGTCTTTTAGGGTTATGTACTTGTGACAATTGTTTTCTTGTTAAACAAACTCACAACTAAGGCAATCTCGACTAATCCATTTGAGATATGGATTAGTTAAACCCTCAGTTATTTTATTCGAAGATATAATTTTGTCCTTCGTATGAGAAGAGGACTATATTAGAGAAGTTAGATGCTATGTTTGATAAGTGTCTAATAATTGGATTACCCTAAGGAAACTATGGGTTACCAATTCTAAGATCCCTTGAAACAAAAGATGTTTATTTCAAGGCATATTGTATTTCTAGAGAAAGGGTTTCTCTTGTAAGTAAACAAGTGGGAGTGAGGTTGAACTAAGAGTAGTTCAAGTGACTCTAATCGACACAAAAGAGACACCTAAATAAGACCCAGAGCTGATTACTCATTGGAATGAGGTAATAGTTGAACCTGTTAATACATTGTCACTTCATAGATCTAGTAGGGCATGTCTAATTCCCGAGAAATATGGATTTCTCATAAGTGAATCGAGAGTCCTGCCACTCATTGTGGATGAGGAGCCTACTAGTTATAAAGAAGTTCTAAAAAGTTTAGAAAGGGACTCGTGGTTGAGAACCATGAATGCATCCACCCTAAGGTATAGTACCTATTGGGTGCACATGAGTTTTTAAGATGAAAAATTGACATGGATGAGAATTTGATTTCTCACAAAAATTCATATGAACCTTGAGTGTATATAAAGGTTAGTGGGAGTGTAATCATGTTCCTAGTATTATATGTTGTTGAAATATTACTTATAAGAAACGATGTGCCCATTATACAATCAGTTAAAGTTTGGTTATCCAAGACATTTTCCATGAAAGACATGAGAGAAGCAACATATATCCTTTGGATTTAGATCTATAGAGATTGATCAAACATGTTGCTTAATCTTTCATAGTCTACATATATTGACCGAGTGCTAAAGTGGTTTAGCATGTCGGAATCCAAGAAAGGTTGAGATTAACCTTCCAAAGGCAATGTGCCTAAGCACATATGACGAGAGGATTCACATGAGTAAGATCCATTGGCGCAAGCCATAGGATCAATCATGTGTGCTATATTAGGTACGACGCCTAGTATATCGTATGCTTTGAATGTCACGAGCAAATATCAATCGGATCCAAGCATGGATCATTGGGTGGCTGTCAAGACAATCCTTGAAAACTAAGGATTTAGTCTTGGTATATGGAAGAGGTGATGTGATTATACAGAAGTATAATGATACTAATTTTCAGATGGACAAGGATGATTCCAAGTCCAAGCATAGACATGTATTCACCTTAAATGTAAGCGCAATAAATTGGAAAGGTTCCAAGCAAGAAACGATTTAACATGTGCTTCATCGCTATCATATGATCAAGAGATCATGAGTAGGAATGAAATACAAATTGGGAGAAATTCCCACCGAAAGAAACCTAATAGATCCTTTCATGAAACCTCTACCTCAAAACAAGTTTTGAGAGTCATGTAGAGACCAGCGGTGTTGGACACCATGGTGATTGACATTAGGCCAAGTGGGAGTGTTAGTTTTTGAGGGAATGTCCTAAGGCAATCACATTATAGTTTACTATTTATTTGATAAATATAGATTTACTATTTAGGTGCACATTCTCTATGCGTATGAATGGATCTTAAACTCACATTCTGAATGTCTGCAATATGATTCATAGGATAAGATAACTTGTAATTGGATCACAACTTGTAAGTATCTCTACATATACAATTATGAATATATTGGAATATTCCCTAGTCGATGAATTGATGAGTTCGAACATCATCGATTTTGATAGACTAACATGGGTCATACCCCTTGGTATAACCAAGCAGCTGTTTCTCACTAGCCAGAGACATTGGGATGTCGAGAGTTAAACGTAGTTCATTGAAGTGACCTGTCATGCCCCAAGTAGTCCCTGCCAGAAGAAATTTCGACAGCATCTCCCCTGTATGGGTGACAATATAAAACTATACTACATGCCCTCAGAGCCACATATACCTCGGCCAACACGGCTGGAGCAATAACAAAAAAATACCTAAACAAACCACGCAATTTATATCAAATCATCACAATATAAAAGAAATCGAAAACAACATCTAAACTTACCTCTTCTGTCGATCACCAGGCGCGTAGCAAAACATAACAAATACAAATCCACCAAGCAAGCAAAAACCCAACCAGTACAATACTTAAAGACAAACCACACAAAATTCAGAGTGTAAAACTGATACAAGTCTGAAATATAGCTCTAAGCAAATAACTAGAAACCCAAGAGACCAATACGAAAACTCTTGTGATGATGGGACTAGCAACTGGAACCTCCTGACGGCCTCAACCTCAAATAGAAAAATATCAATGAGGTGAGTCCAAAACTCAGTGGATACCAAGTTGACATGCATAGTAAGAAATAATCAATGGGTTAATTCTCAATTTAGTCCCTCGTTATTTGACGTGGTGCTGATTTCGTCCCTAATTTTTCAATTGACCAAATTTAGTCCTCCAATTTTTGAACATTTTCCTAAATTGATCCTTCAGTCCAAATCCCCGTTAAAATAGACGGGAAGACTTGTTTAACCGGTGGAAGTGACCTATGTCTTGCTTTTATTGTTGTGTTATTTCCCCATTCTGGAGATGACCTAGAAGGAGATACTAACGCCTTGTTCAGTGATTTCGAGAGAAGTAGCATATTCTTACTGCTGTTGCCATTCTTTCTCCTCTCTGATTCCATTTCACCCTTCAACAGGTCTCCCCTCTCCTTCCATCATTTTCTCTTTTTTATTTTAGTTTTAGCTTATTATTCATTTGTCACCGAGTTTCGTCAAGCTTATCATTCATCTGTGAGGAGGCCTTTGGAAATATCTTGATCAATGGCCAGAAACAGAAGCTTGCCTTTGGAACGTCGGCTTATGTGAACCAAGATGACGTGATGATGACGACGCTGACGGCGAGGGAGGTCGTCTTCTACTCGGCGCAGCCCCAGTTGCCGGACTCCATGTCAACGCTTGCGAAGTGGGCGAGGACGGAAGCGACGATGAGGGAGATGGGATTGGCGACCGCCATGGACACTAGAATCGGCGGGTGGCACGTCAAAGGCATCAACGACAGCGCGTCAGCATCTGCGTCGAGCTCCTCACCCGTTCGCCGCTCCTCTTCCTCGACGAGCCCACCAGCGGCCTTGATAGCGTCGCCACCTATCACGTCATCCACCGGATCGCGCGCCTCGCCCACCGTGAGAGGATGACGGTCGTCACCGCCGTCCACCAGCCCGACAGCGAGGTGTTCTACCTCTTCGATCGCCTCTGCCTCCTCGCCTATGGCAACACTGTCTTCTTCGGCCCTGCTTCGGCGACTGTCGAGGTACCAACTCGATCTCAAAGCTCAAATGCTCAATTAAGAGTTGAATTCTCTCTTTCGACCTATGGAAATTCAGCCTTGCTCAAACTTTTCTCAAGTTCTTTGCTTCCAACGGTTTCACCTGCCCTTCTCTGCGCAATCCTTCAGATCATTATCTCAGAACAATCAACAAAGACTTCGATACGGTCAGTGCTTCTTCTTCGCAGCTTATAAACCAACAAGTTTCTAAATCTCGAACTCAATCAATGTCAGGATTAGGGAAATAGCGCAAGAATAAAAGCAATTGGTCACTTTCACTGGTTAAATAAGTCTTCCAGTCTATTTTAACAGAGATTTGGATGAAAGGATTGATTTGGTAAAACGTTCGAAAATTGGAGGACTAAATTTGATTAATTGAAAAATTAGGGACGAAATCAGGACTACGTCAAATAATGAGGGACTAAATTAGAAATTATCCCGATAATCAATACTAACAATTATGCATACAGTGTCCTAGAATAATAATAGAAAATGCAAAACTGAAAGGAAAGGAGAAGGTGTACTCACCAGGATCTCCAATCAGGATAATAAGGTCGTCAGACCAAAATTATCATGTCTCCTGTATGCCTGTCAATCATATGCATCCACCAAATATGCAGCAAACAAAGTGCAGCAAACACAAATAATAAATGCAGTCATGCATATGACATGGTCACCCCTGACGCCAGTCAGCCATCTCACACACGATAGTGAGACCGAGTGGGTAGGGGTATGACAACTGTGCACTCTACCATCACTACTCCTGATGAGTGACCGAGTGGATAGGATGCAGTCGGAGTACACCTATCCTCCTACCCCAAATCATAAGTGGGGGAGCTCAATGCTTTCATCTCCCTGAGACGGTCTAGAGGAGTGATCCCTGACGTGCTATCACGCTACGTCACGCTACCCATGAGTGGACCAGCGGAGCACTGATAGAGCAAACTGTCACACACTCTGCCTGATATACCACTAACCCATGAGTGGTTGTATGTGCATATCCATGTAACTGGTGATGAGCTCAACAATAATGGGGCTACCAATCGCTCAGCATGCAATCATACAAGATGGTGCATGACACTAAGCATGAAAACCCTGACCATATCTACCTCCATAAAACATGTACCAAAAATATATTGATCAAATATAAAGATCTAGGTACACATGTCATATATGGTAAATGTCTAGTCTGGTGTATCGTAAGGCATGGTTTGTCACTACCTCTATGAGCATATATATAATCAAGCAGATATGAATGCAAAATAGGTAAGTAAAAACAAGCATGCAATAGGTAACTAGTAGTGGCATACCGATGCAAATATGAACATAATCATTACTACTTGTTAAAAACTACTATGCATATCAAATGACAATATCTAAATATAAGTCAAGGTACTTGCCTCCAATATAGTGCGTGCCAAAAGAAACCCCACGTAAAGTAACTTATCGCGAATCAAAGTCCTGTAAATCAAACGTATAATTTAGCTACTCTAACATGTATCAAATAGCTAAACCAAATTTTTATCTACCAGGAACCCTAATTCATTCATTAAATCTCGATATAACTAATTAAATCTAATCTAATCTGAAACTTAGATTAGATCCAAAATTTTAAACCTAATTAAATATAACTCAACGTTTAACTAGGGATAGTTTCCTTAACCCTAATTATTCCATTAGATATATATATATATATATATATATATATATATATATATATATATATATATATATATATATATATATATATATATATATATATTTATTTATTTATTTAAATCAACCAAAGCTCAACCAATACAAATCTATCATCTAATAAACTTTCTAACTTCCATTCCAAGGGTAAGCTACAACAGAAATTAAATTCTCTACACCTTACCTTAACTCCAACCACCACTGTCGACTCACGGCCGGAAATCGCAGCTGCCGAGAGTACCAGCCGGAAGCACTTGCTGTCGTTCCAAACCAAATAACCAAAGTTAACATCGAATACAGATCGTCGATCCAGAAGTACACCCGGTAAACTGATTACCTGAAATCTAACCGTCGAAACCCTAGATCAGCATTGGCAGCAAACAGCCAGCTGATGCCGGTGACGCTAGGTCAAAATGGGTGGCTATTGAGGTGGCGAACTGGAGCAGAAAGACGGCAATGGCGATGGCTGTGACCAGGAGGAGAAAAACAACAGCCGTACTCAGTTTTTGGTTGTCTAATCATCAAAATAATACCCAACTCCTAAATCCATATCTAGGAGGAAAACTTACCTCAAATCTGGCTGCCGAAACCCTAGGTCAGCGTTGTCGTAGAGAGCTTTCGTGACTGACTCGGGTAGAGGAAGGAGATGTGTAGGTGAATACGAGCCTTAGGCCGAACCTCCACTGCTCGTCTTGCGGTCTACTAGGATTGGGAGGAAGGAGGCGTCGGAAAGGGGTGCCAACGGTCGTGGATTCAATCTAGGGCACGCTGGGGCACACCAGAGAGATCTGGTGGTCGGCACTGCTCCGTTCGATGGCGGTGGACTGCAGAGAGGCTAGGGCAGAGCTCGGGAGTAGGGAAGAGGAAAGAAGAAGAGGATCGGGCAGAGGCAAGGAAGAGAAGGCTCGGGAGAAGAAGTGCCCTACTTCTCCTTGGCTATTGCTTTTGTTTGCGTGGGAGATGAAACATCGAGGTGGCGTCGTCGGGTGGAGGAGTTGAAGAGAATCAGCAGAGGAAAGGGTGTGACGGCGGGATTTGGGCTCGGGAGGAGGAAAGAAAGAAAAAGAATAAAAACAAAAGAAATATTAAACATTTCCTCGTTGAAATGGGGTAGCCTAAATAGGCCTTCCCGTGATCCAATAATTGATCCCCCTTAAACTCGTCATACGTACTCTGAAAAATTCTCAGAAAATTTCTAAAAATTTTAAAAAATTCCGTTAAGGTTATTCCTCTATTTAATTTTTGTTGTCTATTTTACATGATCTGCTGTAAGAATTCATATGGTTCTCTATATATATACATATGTTAATGAAGCTCTTACTACAGCTCAAGTGCAAGTTTCCTTTGACTTGAAGTATTCAAGTCACCTTGATCATGGAGGCTTATACTTTGACATCTTAAGCAAGCATCTCCTTGGAAATGTGGACCCGAGATAATTGGGTATAAGTCAAAGTGTCCGAAGGTGTTTGGATAACCCACAGAAGATTCACCAGTCCTTGCAAGGAGACATATACCCTATGACCACTTGTTAGGATTATTACTCAAAATCTTTGGCCAACGTATTACATGTTAAGAGTACGAGACTCTTTGACACATATCAGAGTAATTTGAATCTGCAAGATGTGAAAGTATTACTTAGGCTAGGTGTGATGTAGTCAGCCTAGTGGAAATTGACATATAGACTATGTCCTGAACCAAGTGAGTATTGTTGGAACCCCAAGGTTGTTTTGGTGTGATCAACAAGTTAAGTTAGGTCCTGTGTTGTTTCTAACCTTGTATCTAAGTGTGCAGGAGCTTAGGAGCACAGGTACTCGAGCGGAAGACACAGCTAGCGAGAAGGACGGCACGCGGTGTAACGACCCAATTTTCCCTATTTCGAATTCTAAATATCTTTAAAAATATTTGGAAATGCTTTTAAAATATTCTAGAGATTTTTAGAGTATTTTTATGTAATTTTTGGAGGTCGTTTGGTATTTTTACAAAATGAAAGAGATTTTTGACAAAAAAATGTCCAAGCCGAGGTTTGAACCAGAAACCTCGGGTTAAGCAAAGATTCGCTTAACCAACAGACCAGTCGCGGGTTTCTTAGTAAAACTTGAACCAAATGGTATTTAAGCTATAGTTGGAATATTTAAATAAATTGACATAAAAAGGGGCGCGGCTGAGGATCGAAGCCCAGGCCTTTGGCTCGGTCAAAACCCAGCCAACCAACTATTCCGCAGTTGTTTTGTGATTAAGAAGGGAAGCGAATATATTTAAGTAGTAGTTGGTGACAGAAATTTTAGGTATTAAAAGGAGAACTTAGGTTTTAGCCGAAACCTAAATTTTCCTTCCCTTCTCCCTCGTGACGGCGTCTTCCTTTCTCGGGCGAAAATCGCAGCACGCACCTAGGCGACTCCGGCGGCCGGCGAGCTCCCTCCTCCACGGATTCTTCACAAATCCGAGCTTCTCTCGGCAAGGAGAGCGTGCGGGCACAAGAAGAGGCCGAAAGTTGCAAGTTTCCAAACCCTAGAACCTCCTCCCTCCTTCGGTTGGGGGCTTATCCGAACCCTAGATCTCCCTCTTGGTTGTAAGTACTACTCACCTGTGGTAGGAGTTGCTCCGAGCTTCGATTTATTTTCCTTGCTTCCGGATCTTGTTGTGCCGAGTAGAAGTATAGGCTAGGGTTTGCGTTTGCTGTGCTAAATTTACTGTGCTAAATTGCTGTGCTAAATTGCTGTGCTAAGGTGTGCTGTATCGAATTTGCCATGTTAGGGCATTAGGTTTTTGGATTTCTATGCTAGGGTTTCCCTTTTTAATAAGCTAGGGTTACTGTGTTGAAATTTCTATGTTAGGTTTCCTTTTAGAAGTTGCTATGCCAAATTGCCATGCTAAGTTGCTGTGCAGAAAGTTTCTTGCTTGGGTTTGCTGTTGAACAGGATTATAAGCTAGGGTCTTCCCTTTCATTACTTACCTTTCGTGGCATACATGTTAAGCATGCTAGTTTATTGTTCGAGTTTAATTGTATAGAAGGAGTTCACTTTAATTCTTAGCATGTAAGCACAGTAAGAAATGTTTAGATTACCTGTTATGTTGTTTCCTGCCGTGAGTTACAAGTGGCATAGCTATTCTATAACATTTGCTAGGTATGCTAGTGATTGTTGAGTTTAGTTCTTTTCTAGAAGGTTTGCATGATAAATCGTAGCTTTAACTTGCAAATTAGGCTTTGGTGGTTTAGTTGTGATAAATTGCATGTATAGCAGATCAACATGTTCTAGTTAGCTTAGTTGTTCTAGAACTACGGCACGCTTACATTTGAATGCATTTAGGAATTTTGTGCTTTATGCTTTAGCTGTTATAAGGATTCAGAGTTAGCTTATTTTGCTACCTTATCTGGCATTCCAGTGTTTAGTTTCCTTTGCATTTCAACATGCAATTCAGTTTTAGAATTTCATAGCTTTGCTCTATTTTATAGCATGCTTAGAGAGTTCAGACTTGCTTTCCTTTGATTTATGTCTATTGTAGCATGCTTAGAGAGTTCAGATTCGCTTTCCTTGATTTATGTTTATTGTAGCATGCTTAGAGAGTTTAGACTTGTTTTCCTTTTATTTAGTTAGAATGAGTTTAGCATTTTCCTTGCTACTCAGAAGGGCAAGAACAACCTTCATTTAAAGTATGTAGTGTTTGTTTCTTGAATTTCTTGAACATGAACAGCTATTAAACGTATCTTGTAGTTTGATTTGCTTGCTTTATTTTTATAGCATGCTCAGTTAGTTGTAATTCTCTACTTGTTAGATACACTTGCAGTATTCGAATAGCATGAGCAGTATTGAATTATAATTTAGTTTCTAGTTTCTTGTTTTGATACATATACATATATGTGCTAGTTAGTTTTTAATGGCTCTTTAATCTGAAGCATATAGTTAGTTGTTTTTGCTATTTTAATAAGATGAATAACCATGTATTTTAGTGGGATAATTATGTGCCCTATTAAACCTTTTGAGGATTATGGGTAACTACAAGTAAGAAAAAGACCAAGGTCTAGTTAGAAAAGATAACAAGTAAATTAAAGTAAGAGGCTAGTACCCGACTTCCAAGGTTGTCGTTAAACAAATCTAGGTGACCAATTCCAAGGTCTTGGCCCTGGTAAGACCAAAGTCTTTATCCTCATAGGACTGGAGGCTCGCTACCTCAGTCACTATTAGAGAGCGCGCATAAGATGGTACTAAGCCTGGGCCTAAGAAAGAAAAGAAGAAAGTTAAATATTAATTTCAAGTATAATGCTATAAGTAAATGAAACAAGTATCACCTATGTTTAGAACCAGTAAAGTTTAGCTCTTTTAATTCTAAGCATACCGTATTAGTTTTCATTTGCTTTTCTTATGAGTTTATTGAGCATGATTAGCTTTATTTCTAGCATGCAGATTTATTCTTATATCATGAGTATGCAGATTTATTCTTATATCATGAGTATGCAGATTATTTTAGTGCTTTGCTATAGATGAGCATGTTTAGCTTTTCTTTTTAGCATTTCAGTTTGAGCATCCTTTGCATCTTATGCACTTCGAGTTTTTGTGAGATGGTTTAGTACTTACTAAGCGTTTCGCTTATAGATTTATTTTTCCTCCTACTGTAGATAAAGGAAAAGCTAAAGTATAAAGAGGAAGACGACAAGGAGATGCGTGATGGATG
This sequence comes from Zingiber officinale, assembly GCF_018446385.1. Classification (NCBI taxonomy): domain Eukaryota; kingdom Viridiplantae; phylum Streptophyta; class Magnoliopsida; order Zingiberales; family Zingiberaceae; genus Zingiber; species Zingiber officinale. The sequence continues at coordinate 36,696,105 of NC_056005.1, read as the reverse complement.
GTGTGTGATGTTGGACTGTGGGAGAGATCTGGGAACATTATTAAGTTATTTGAGTTTTGGTGAAAACATCTGAGACTGTATCATTTATTCTAGGTCCATGAGATTATCTTTGGTTCTAGATGGCATGCTTTGATGTAATTGTTAGTAAGTTAGTACTTTGGTGCTTTCTTGAGTTATAGTTTTGATATGTTTCTGTTAGTATGGTTATGTTATAAATGCATGTGATGTATGTATTGGATTTTAGTCCGCTGAACAGCAGATACTCTGTCGAAATTTTAAGTTTTCTAGAAACATTAAGTACAGCTTACTACACTAGTTGTTTTAAAATTTCTGCGTGAGTTGTTTGTATCTCAGTTTAAGGTCACCGGTACAGGGGAGACTCTGTCAAAATTTTTCGGTAGGGATTCCTCGTGGTTTCGATCACACCGGTTAAGTAGAGTTAGTAGTTAAGTAACGGTCATCCTTAGAGTGTAGTATTAGTAAGAAGGGTAGTCGTTACACGTGGTGCGTCCGAGGGATAAGGCGCTGTGGAAGAGTACACCGACGGACGAGAAGGAAGCGTGCGGTAGTAGCAAGAGACGAAAGCCAGAGCGGAAGATTGCTCGGGGAGCAAGAGGCGCAGCTAGCGAGAAGGTCGGTACGGGGTGCGACCGAGGCACAAAGACTGTGGATGAGTACGCAGGTGGACGAGAAGGAAGCACGCGGCGACTCCAAGGGACGAGAAACCAGAGCGGAAGGCTGCTCGAGAAGACCGGAAGTTGGGTTCGGGTAAGCCATATTCCGGATGGCAGAGATCACCCAAGCGAGCGGATCCGGAGCAGAAGACCCAGACCGAGGCGGGACTGAACCAGAGAAGAGGTCCCGGACAAAAAGTCAACTACTGTTGACTTTTTGCACCAGGGCGCCCGGAACCATTCCGGGCGCCCGGAGCAGTCCGGGGCTCCCGGAATGCTTCCGGGGCTCCCGGAATGCTTCCGGGGCTCCCGGAATGCTTCCGGGGCGCCCGGAATGCTTCCGGGGCGCCCGGAATGCTTCCGGGGCGCCCGGACTCGAATTTTGACCAGGATCGAGATTTTACTCGATCTGATCATTGGGGGATAAAGTTTATCCCACTCCAGGGCGCCCGGAACCCTTTGGGGCGCCCCGACCAAGGCTATAAATATAGCCTTGGTCCAGAAGCTTTTGAACCAACTCATTACTTATAATTCCAACGCTTGTGTGCTTTAGAGTTGTAGTTAAAGCTTCTGTTTTCTGTGCTTCAACGTTGTAAGAGGCTTCTCCGCTTGAAGGAGTTTTTTAGTGCGTCAACTTCCTTGGATTAACAACCATATCGGTTGTAACCAAGTAAATATCTTGTGTCTCGTTCTTTATGATTTTAATTTATCGCTTTACTTTATTTATGCAAGTGTTAGCTTAAAGAGTTCGAGGAAGGGTTGTTTGTTTTATTTTACAGGGCTATCCAACAACCCCCTCCTAGTCGGCCGCAACGGTCCTACAAGTGGTATCAGAGCTGAGACGCTTCAAGAAGGACTAACCGCCGTCTGAAGCAACAAAACGATGGTCGGAGATAGCATCTACCCACCTGCATTCGAGGGGGAGTTTGTTGTTTGGAAACAAAAAATGGAGGTATATTTAAATTTAGATTTTGGTATTTCTTTAATATTGAAATTTGGTTTCGAAGCACCAAGGACAACGAATGGAGAAGAACTCGATAAATGCCTCTGGAACGAGAAGCAACATAACGAGTATATGGCAAACGGTCGGGCACAATTTCACCTCCTAAGCACAATGCCAAATGAAGATCTCGATAGAGTTAGCGAATATAAAAGCGCAAAAGAACTTTGAGAAAAGTTCTTGAAGCTCTACGAAGAACCTTTGGAAGTCGACAACTCAATGGACACCAAGCCGTCGACAGAACAGTCCGAGAACGAGGAAACTACCGAGACAGCCGAACTCCATCCTGAAGCTACAGAAAGCTCATCCCAGTTGAGCATCGATGAAGGGGGAGAGACTTCAGAAAAAAGCAACTCAATAGGGGGAGAATCAACAGCTGACAAGGTAAGTCAGGTATGGTCTCCACCTTCTGAACAAGTAATTAAATCATCGAAAGAGTTTTTCGGATTAGAGAATCTTCTTTCGAATAAAGTTTTTCAAATTACAAAATATTCTTTCGAACAAATTTTGCACATTGCCGAAAGAATTTTTACAAATTATACTGTCGAAAATTTTTATCAAGTTAGAATTTATGTTATTGAAATATTTTTGTGAAGTAGAAAATAAAAAAAATAATAGAAAATGACATGTTAAAAGATCGAATAAAATTTTTAGCATGTTTAATATTTGTTGCCTTAAATCTAAAAAATTGTGATTTAAGAAGTTATGATAAATTAAAATGGAAATTTAAAATTTTCTGATAAAATCATGAGAATTAAAAATTAAAAAATAATAATAAAATAAATGCATAGAATTTTTTTAATGTTCTCAAAAATTGTTTTAAATTTTTTCTCTTATAAATTGTCTCAAAATTTTCTTGCATAAAGTTTTTCAGTTTAGAAAGTTCTTAATTCTTGATGACAAAAACTTAGAAAATTTTCAAAAGTTATGCTTGACTTAGAAATTTTCCTTGACTTAGAAAAATTTCCAGAAAATTATTGAAACAGATTTTTATAAGTTTTCTAAGTGGCAACCCTTAGATTTTCTTGCAACCCTAATTTTTTATGTGATCAAAGGGGGAGAAGAAAAAGTATAAGTCTAGGGTAGGGTAGACTTGAAAATTGGAAATTTTTGAAATTTAATGTTCCTATCTTTTTGCATGTTATTGAAAAAATAAATTGATTAATTTTCATATCTATTTTTGACCCTAGCTTAACTTGGGTTGATCACATCAAAAAGGGGGAGATTGTTGGAATGCCAAGGTTATTTTGGTGTGATCAACAAGTTAAGTTAGGTCATGTGTTGTTTCTAACCTTGTGTCTAAGTGTGCAGGAGCTTAGGAGCACAGGTACTCGAGCGAAGGATGTAGCTAGCGAGAAGGATGGCACGCGGTGCGTCCGAGGGACGAGGCACTGTGGAAGAGTACACCGGCGGATGAGAAGGAAGCGTGTGGTGGTTCCGAGGGACGAAAGCCAGAGCGAAAGATTGCTCGGGGAGCAAGAGACGCAGCTAGCGAGAAGGTCGGCATGGGGTGCGACCGAGGGACGAAGACTGTGGATGAGTACGCTAGTGGACGAGAAGGAAGCACGCGGCGACTCCGAGGGACGAGAAGCCGGAGCGGAAGGCTGCTTGAGAAGGCCGGAAGTTGGGTTCGGGTGAACCCTATTCCGGATGGCAGAGATCACCCAAGCGAGCAGATCCGGAACAGAAGACCTGGACTGAGGCAGGACTGAACCAGAGAAGAGGTCCCGGACAAAAAGTCAACTACTGTTGACTTTTTGCTCCGGGGCGTCCGGACCCGACTTTTGACCAGGATCGAGATTTGACTCGATCTGGTCATTGGGGGATAAAGTTTATCTCCCCCAGGGCACCCGGAACCCTTCGGAGCGCCCCGACCAAGGCTATAAATATAGTCTTGGTCCAGAAACTTTTGAACGAACTCATTACTTGTAATTCCAACGCTTGTGTGCTTTAGAGTTGTAGTTAAAGCTTCTGTTTTCTGCGCTTCAACGTTGTAAGAGGCATCTCCGCTTGAAGGAGTTTTTTATTGTGTCAACTTCCTTGGATTAACAACCACATCGGTTGTAACCAAGTAAATATCTTGTGTCTCATTCTTTATGATTTTAATTTACTGTTTTACTTTATTTATGCAAGTGTTAGCTTAAAGAGTTCGAGGAAGGGTTGTTTGTTTTATTTTACAGGGCTATCCAACAACCCCCTCCTAGACGGCTGCAACGGTACTACAAGTATAAGACAAGTGAAAGGAACGAGGCATAACTTACTGTAGCTGCTGAAAGGTTTGGAAGTGGTTCCGAGATCAACCTATGATTTTTTGGTTAATTCAAGATTATAATGTACTACTAGGTGTTACTCATGATCATTCTATAATTGATGATTAATTATGGACGGCTAACATAACTGGGCACATATAAGGTCACACGCACTATGAGTTTATCTAAGAGATATAAAAATAGTTTGAGAATTGGATTCTCATATCGAGAGATATTAAATCTGGTTGGACTAGACAAAAAGCAAATATGGAATCAGAGTGACGCTCTCCCTGTGGTTACCTGTTAACCCCGGGCACTCTTTCCGCCGACCACACCATCGGTAGCAGCGAGATTCATCGCCGAACAGCAGTGTAAGCTGATGTCCACGCCGTGCCACTGGACAACCCTTGTTTCACAGCTGGAAGCAATATTCTGAATAGAAATAGTTGCTACCTGAATCTTGCTAACACCGAAGCTACTGTTCCTTGAGGGAGGCAAGGTTTTGGCCTTCGAACAATGACTACAAAGGTTATAGTGACCAGTTTATTTGTACCTTTTAGCTATAATTGTTGCCGGATACAAATTGGACCGTAATCTCTCTCTCTCGGATCGAACCATCTCCCACCTCAGCTAGTATCAAAGTGGAGACACGACTTGGACTTATTGAAGTCGTCTTGAAGATAGCTCAGCGTGGATACAAGTAGAGGCGAGACTCGAGCGTCGCTTGGTTGATCTCCTTCCAAGATCATCCGATGGAATCTTCTATATATAATCCGTTAGGTATACCTAGCGTAAATTTACTTTCCATAAAATTTTAATTATGTGATCATGTCTGACATGTTGTATCCTTGTATGCATGTGGTGGTGTATAATATAATAATTAGGAATTATTATTTTATTTTTCGTAGTACATGTTTACAAAACGTATTCTAGCATGCACACACGTCAGGTTACCCAACAAATCTCACATAGATTACGATAGAATCCAATACATAGTGTGGGATTGTGTGCATGTTTATAGAAGACTAGACTATCTAATGAATAATGTTGTATTATGTTTATAATATCTATTACGCCCTAGAGGAGTCTCTGCCAGACAAAAATTCGACAACATCTCCCCTGTACGGGTGACAATCTGAAGCATTATTACATACAAAATATATATCAGCCACATACGACTGGGATATATAAACAACCACGCAGTTTATATCATCAACCCACTCGACTGGAACAAAATACACAACCACGCAGTATAATAACAGCCCACACGGCTATATCAAACGCAGTGGAAAACCATAAATTAATACGAATGTAAAACCAACAAAGTCACTAACTAAAATACCCGCAATCACAGACTTGACTCCAAAATTCACATCGACTTATTGAAAAGCAAAATACACAAAATCAACCTACCACCCAAACGATAACAAAACCAAAAAAAAAAAACTATCCTCGACTGTGACGTGGGACTGGCAGCCGGAACTCTCCAAGCATCCATGACTCATCTACCTGTTACCTGCCGAAAGAAAACCAATTTGCGAGGTGGTGAGTATTGAAACTCAGCGGGTAAAGGAAAGATAGTGCATGAACATAATATACATATACAGAGTGTCAACAGTATACAGTCTCATAAAAGGAATAGTAGACACTAAAATAGAATCATAATAAATGTTCATACCTGAAACTATATGCTAGGCTAGGTATAGAAGGTCAGAAATGGTACTAATCTACTACAGTACTGCTCATAACTACAAGGTAACATGTAAGGTATATTACCAATAAGAAAACCAGTATTTAAACACATACCTCAGGTATATATCTCAACTTATGTGAGCATATCAACATAAGAAAGCAACAGCAGCATAAGTAAGCAATCAGCAGATATAAACAGTAGCAGCCAAAGCAAGTATAATAACAAACAGCGTATGCACGGATGGTCACTCCCGCCTACCTCTCTACACCATGACCCTTGTATGGTCGAGAGGTCGGGTTAGTGACAGACTGTACATCACTACAGCTACCACTCTCTCAAGTGGTCGAGGGGACAGTTGCATAGTAGATAACTAGCTACATCTGCGATGGGATCCCTGCTGCTCGTAACTTCAACTACCACTCTCCATGAGTGGCCGAGTACGACACGACAGGACAAGCGACATCAACTCCAGCGACCACTCTCTCGAGTGGACAAGGATGCGACCCTGGTCAACAACTCTCTTGACCGCAAGGGAGAATTGGTCGTTGACATGCATGCCATGACATGATGCAATAATTATCATACAAGGATAAACAGAAATTAGGTATGCTACATGAAGCCAGCATGCTCAATATAGTACATAAATAAACAACAGTCAAAGCATACAAACATGGTATCTAATATCTGCTACTTATCATGGACAACATCAAAAGACTGTATAGATATGGAAACGAATATCTCAAAGATCACGTGGAAGTATCAAGCGCAGGAAAAATAAGAGTAGAGTCAAGGTAAAACAATCCTTATCCAAAATAGTTCATGCACCAAGGTCAAAGTACTAAAAGAAACAAAGCAAGAAGTACCCTTTATACGTAGATCGAGCTAAATAATCCCCACGTCGAAGTGCTTATTTCAAAACAACGTCCTACAAATCATATATTATACAATTTAGCTAATAAATAAGCAACAAGCGGCTAGACCTAAAGATCCAAACCCTAAGGAAAAACCCTATTCAAACCGATCATTATTTATCCTCAAACCATGATTAGCTTCCACAACTCTTATCCATGAATCCTTAATTCCAATCTACTCAATTCTGTCAACTAGGAACCGTACGAAACCAATCCATCACCACTAATCACAATATTAATCTATTGTTTCCGATACAATCATGTATTCCTCTAAATCAACCAATCACTAATGAACCAAACCTCATTAAATACAATCAATTGGTTAACTAGAGTTAGTTTCCTTAACCCTAGACAATCCACTATATAATTGATTCACGTCTAAAACTAAATCAACCAAAATTAAGCATCTTACCTCAAGCTCACCACCACTGCATAGTTTAGGGTTTTGCTACCGGAAAGGGTTAGCTGCTCTGCCGACAGCTGCTAAGGACGCCTCTGCTGCGGTGATGAACCCGAGTAGAGGGCAGTGACGATGGAAGACTTGGCTGGCGACTGGTGTTGGTCGTGGCCACCGGGGCGACGCGAGCAGGAAGAAGAAGAAGAACTCGACGTCGAGGATAACTAGGGCACAGGTGAGGGGTCGGCGCGAGAAGGCATTCATCGTGGCGAGATCGCGAGGAAGAGGCGAAGGCTCGGGACAGAAGAGGAGACTAGGCAGTGTGTGGCAGTGGGCAACGCAGATAAAGCTTCGGTGAGGCGTCGGCGTCGGGGAGAAGAGAAAAAGGGTGGAGGCTCGGCATAGAACCTCTCCTTGGCCGAAGGTGACTCCGAGGGATGAAGAAGCGTGGTCGGCGGTGAGAAGAGGAGGAGAAAGGGGTGGTGTCGGGCTTAGGGCACGTGGAAGGGGAAGGAAATTTCGGCGCAGAAGGATTAGGGAAGAATAAGAAACTTAGGCTTTAATAGAAAACCTAGGCCTATTAATCAAATCAACTCCCTAATAAATAGGTATTCCAAACAGACCTTTTCCAAAGCCTAAAATTTTATCCCCTCAAAATACGCTCCACGGGCTCGGATTAAATCCCCGAAAATTTCTAAAAATTCCTAAAAATTTCATTAAAATTATTCGTCCATTAAACCTTATTATTTAATTATTATTTGGGCACTGTATTTTACAATATCAGGATAGTAGATCTGATAGAAGGAAAGATCAAGGCATGGAGTTCCTACAACAATGAAGGATTTGTTGCTAAAGGATTTGTGTAGGTCCTCTGTGGAAAATCTAGGTCTTGGAGAGGATTCGAGGAGCTAGTCTTCTTTTGTGCAATCTTACATATTTTTTTGCTACAATTAAGAAAATAAAATATAAATAAATTTAGCTTCAATGAAGGAGAGAAGTATTAGGATCATACTGAGGCATGATTTGGTTGTAAAAAGATTTCAAGAAAGCCTATAGGTGGCGAGGTAGAGAGAAAAAGGCGATAGAGGTTGAAGTTTTGGATGAATCAAGTTTTTTGCCCAGGTCTCGCTTATATAAAGTTTTATCGGTCGACTGATCAAAGGCTTGGTCGATTGATCCCTTATATTCGCTGAAATATCGACCAATCAGAAGGAGATGATTAATGTTCGGTCGATCAATTAAAGTAATCGGTCGACTGATAAATTGATGATAGGTCAATTTTTTCGTATATGCTGGGAACGAATTTATGTTAATATCGGTTGACTGAAAAAAGTTTTCGGTTGATCGATAACTTAAAGTAAGTTATATGTTTCCCATTGTCTACATGGTGGGGTTTGGTTGACCGAACCTAGGGTTCGGTTGACTGATAGTTTTTTTTAACTCGTCTCACTATTTCTATATTTTTAAGTAGGATAAATCTATAGTTATGTGAGATGATTTATTTGATTGAGTTTGATATTGAAAATTCAATTTAACTTTCAAATTTATTGTTATTGTTTTGATTTAAATTTTAAAATTATTAGTTTTAATTGGTTCAAATTATAAAGTTAATTAAAGATTGATTAAGTTATTTGAGTTAGAATTTAATAGGTTGTAATCTTAATAATGAGTCACTTAAGAATTATTTAAGTTTTCGATTAATTAAAGTTGATAAAGAAATTAGTTTATTATTATCTTTAGTTAATGATTGATTAATTTTATTTTATTTTAAGTAAAGGTAATTAATTAATTTTTAAGTTAATGTTAAGTAATTTATTAATTAATTAGTCTCGAACTATTAATTTAAGTTTAGAATTGAATATTTATTAAATAATTATTTATTAATTTTATTGTTCTTTCAATTATTTTGTTTAATTAATTAATTAATGTCACTTTTTAGTTTAACTTAGATTAAAATGTAATTTATTATTGTTTTGGGTATTGATCAAGTTGAGTTTAATAAGTTTGAAATTAGATTTAAGGTTGGGTTTAATTAAGAGTTTTAGTATTAAGTTAAAATTTAAAGTTAATTAGTTAAAGATGGGAATATTTAATTAATTAAGTATAAGATTAAGTTTTTAAAATTATAAAGTTAAGTTGATAATTAGGTTTTACATTAGATTTTAAATTAATTATGAATTACTTAAAAATTGTTAAAATTGTTTTGGATTATCAATTATTTTTGGATAAAGTTGATAATCTATTTATGAATATAATTGACTGCATATTAGTTTAGATTAAGAAAAAATAATTATGATTCTTTTTTATTTAAATGTTTAGTTTTAGATTAATTTAGATAATTATTTAATTAATTTTTAATTAAATTATATTTAATTAAAGTAATTTATTAAAGTTCAATTAAAGTTATTGATTAATTAATCAAGGTAATTTAATAATTAGTCAACGTTTAAAGTAATTAATTAATTTATTGATTAATTTTGAATCTAATTAATTAAGGTAGATTTTAAATTGTTCGTATTATTCCGTATTAGTTTATTAATTAATTTCAAGTTAAGTTAATTAGAGTAGCTAATTTTGAATTTAATGTAATTTATTAATTGAATTGGTTAAATAGTTGATTTATTTAGAATTGGTTATTAGTTTTAAATTTGATTAATTTTCTTAGTTATTTTATTGTTATTATTAATTTAATTAAATTGATTTGAAATATTAAGAATTCTTGAAAAAAGCTTATTTAACCCTTGTTAAATTCAAACTTAGCTTTGGGTTCATCAAGAAAAAGTTTATAGGATAAATTTCTAAACTGTCGTGAGTCACAACAGATATCATTAGAGTAACCATATCTAACATAACTTCCCAAAAATGACCAACTCAAAGAACTTAATACTAGATTTTGATATAACTAGCTCATGTTTAACTGGGGTAGCTTCAGCTAGATCTACTAGGTTTAGTGCACTAGGTAGAACACATATGATTCAGCCTAGACATGTCTTCAACAAAATTTTCTTAGCGTACTATTATACCAATCCATTCTGATGTTATGATATTAGGGTTTGTTAAATTATTTTTAACTAATCATTCTAAATTAAAAAGAAAAGTAAATCTAAACCTAAGCATGCATATTCAATTAATCAAGTAGGGTGAATAGTTTTTCTATTTGCTCCCCTTGAGTCATAGCTTAGATATTGTCTATCTAAGAGATGAATCTAACTCTTGGGAACCAAGCACCGATTAGGTTCATTTTGTTCAGTTAAACAAGATTTTGGGACCCAAACTTGGGCTTGATTTCTAACATTTTAACTAAGTAAAGACAAATACGATTTGTTGGATTTGTTTGGGTTGTAAATGAGTCTGGATCTATTGTACATGGCTCATTGTGATCCAAGTACCATATTTAGACACTTGGATCCTAATTCGAACATTTCCAATGTCTTCTTGAGTTGCTCCACCTGATTTTCAAGCTAAAATTTTCTTCCTCAAGTTTCACAACTTGAGTTGAAGTTCCAACTTGAACTTGGTTTGTCGAGTAACTCAAGTTAACTTGCTCCTTAAGGTGGTTAATTTCCTTAAGTAATAAGTTATTTTGTTCCTCGGACTTGGTTAATTTTTTAAACAAGCATTTTACTATTTTAAGTAAATAAGATTTAGAAGAAAATGTTACCATATCGGGGAACCTTCGAAAATGGATGTAGATTCGTGGCTTCTTTCGGACTCGTCATCGGATTTGGACTTGTACTCGTCCTCGATTTGAACTCAAACTCTTTATTTCTTGCCATAAGTGCAAGGTGGCTCAAGTGCTTCAGTTCTTCCGTGTCAGACTTCTTAGAGGATGGCTTGTCCCAAGTTACCTGGAGAGCTTTCTTTCTTATTGTGGGCTTGGACTTCTCCTCCTTCCAATTTGGGTACTCGTGTTTGTAGTGTCCCTTCTTGATGCACCCTTAGCAAGTTATTTCTGATTTGAATTGAGTTGGGTGGCATCTTCTTTGTACTCCTTTTGAATTTATTCTTGTTGAACATCCTTCTAACTATATTTATCAGTTCTTTTTCATTTGTTGAGTCTAAGTCTGACTCGCTTTTGGGTTCAAGATTTGTTTGGGATTTCATCTTCTAACTTGGTCCTACATACATCTTTTCTCGACTTGACTCAAGTTAGACTGTGCATGTAACTCTAATTCATAAAAATCTTCATCTAATTTAATAATTGAAAGGTCTCTTAAAAATTTATAGGTATCTACTATTGATTCTCACAATGAGTTTTAAGGGAAGGAGTTTAGAGTATACCGTATAAGGTCACAATTTTCCTATTGATGTCCAATTAGATAGAGACCGTTGAGGATGTTTTGAGTCATGCATGTAGTTTCTCCAGACACTATTTTTATATTAAATAAATTATTAAGTAAAAAGTTTCTTTTTGTTACTGTGGAGTCATTGGTTCCCTCGTGCAGTTTTATCAGGAGATCTCATAGTTCTTTTACATTCTCGTAAGGTCCGACTCAATTTAGCTCCTCCATGGTTAAACCACACTGGATGGTCTTTATAGCTTTGTAATTTACTTGTTCTTTCTTCACCATTTGGGGATTCCACTTTTCTGGGTCTAGTGCTTCCCTGTTCTCCGTGGGTGGTGTCTATCCCTTTAGAATTGCGATCCAAAGTTCGATATCGGAATTGAGATAGCATTCCATTCTTTTCTTCTAGTAACTGAAATTTTCACTAGTGAACAGTGGAGGACAAATAGTACTATAGCCCTCTTGGTAGGAGTTTGACATTCTTACAATAAAGAAAATAACCAAAAAAAAAATTCCAAAACCTTTATCTTGGGATTAGCAGTGTGAGATAAAGAAAAAAGGTTATATAACAAAAATAAGATTAAAATCTTTTTAACAAAAAGAAAAAAAATTTAAAATGCTTGAAAAATGGTTAAGTTAATTCAAAGTGTCTTGCTTTGATACCAATTGAAAGATCAAAATAGCGATAGATGGGGGTGAATATTGCTTGTTTAAAAATCTTTTCTTTATCATAAAACCAAATAAGAGTAAGCAGCGGAATAGTAAAACAAAAGCAATACACAAGAGACATAATTATTTACTTGGTACAGAGCTTATGCCGACTACTACTACAAGACCCTCAATCCTCGATCGCACCATTGGATAATATACTAAAATTTCTCTTTCTGAAATATTCGAAAAGAGGTAATTCGTACAATGAGGTTTACAATGAATTATGCAAGCTAAAATTAAATTTACCGACAAATAAGATTTCAAATGAAGATCATCGGGGAACTTTAATGTCTTAGCTTTCACACACATTGTTCTGACTTGAATCAAGGTAAACTTTTATAAGCCACGTTTGGTCGACCAAAAAAGTCTTCGATCGACTAATCCTTTTGGTCAACCAATCTCCCTATCGGTCGACGGATCCTGCGCCCTTCTTTGCCAAGATCTGATCTGCGCGTCATTAATAGCATTTATTGTTTGGTCGACTGATCACCTTAATCAGTCGAATGATCCCTCTGATTTCCAACTTTTTCCAAGATCAAATCTGTCACTGTGTTACCAAATTAGGTTCGGTCGACTGATCCGCCTGACTTTCAACTCTACTCTGCGCGATCTGAACCCTACCAGATCAGCTTGGTTCGATTGACTGAAGCTCATGTTTGGTCGACTAACCCCATTGGTTTCTGCAAAACAAAGTTAGTTTCACAGTATAAAAATATTCCTACAATATAAAGTTAGCACAATAGTATAATGTTGCATGAGTAAGAAAAGACAGTAAGACTTGTCTTGATCTCAACTTGGAAACCTCCCGATTTTTTTAGTTGGATCAGTGACCTAGAGTTTGTCCCTTCCTAGGACACGACCTCCTTGTCGCTCCACTTTAGTTGATTACATGATGTGTTACATGATGTGCGTAAATATTATGATCGTTTATGCATGTTTTAACGCACATTCACTTTCTTTATACATATATATTCTTTACATGATCGTCTCTTTTATCATATACTCATCATAAATACTCTTTTGTTCGGATATCTGCTCTTTGTTTAGTTTTGTGTTGATAGGGACAACTTTCGGAGCAAAAACAATTATTGTTAACGCACCAGAATGAGGCAGAGAACACGACCGTGCAACCTCACACGACCGTGTGGCCAAACAGAAGAAGAGCAGTGCACGGCCGTGGAACTCTTGCACGGTCGTGCGGCCAACCAGAGATGGATCCTTGCATGGCCATGCAATCCTGCACGGTCGTGACCCCCACGACCGCAGCCAAGCAATGCACGACCGTGCAATCCTGCACGGTCGTGTCCCAGGAGCCTAGCCCCAGATCCACACAGTCGTACCAACTGGCAAGGCCGTGCAGTGCAGCCATAAGCAAAAGAAGGCACGACCGTGCCATATCTACACGGTCATGCCGCGGCACCGTGTCCTAGCCTATAAATAGGGTTTTAACCCTTCTCCTCCCGGGGGAAGCTAGCCATCAAAGGGAGAATCGCCTTGGTGTCGTTCCACATCGTCCAAGACCTCCGTCCAGCCATCCTTCATCACGACATCGACTCCAGAAGCAAAGGATTAGATCCGAAGATCACTCGTCGTCGTTGGATAAGTATCCTTTCTCTTTCTCTCTTCGTGTTTCGAGAATTGTATGTTTAATTACATTATGTCTTCGGGTTTTTCTCCGGTGTCTATGGAGTAGATTTCTTATTCTAGGATGAGCGAGTAGTTGTGGATTGGTTTTGATGTAAGACTCATATTTATGCCTCTATTCATTGGATGATTTCGCTTGCTTTGTTTCAACTACTATGCATGAGACTTGTTGCGTATTAATTGATTGTGTAGGAATTGCTAACCTCGTAGAGAGAGTATCATAGATCGTATACCCGAGGGGCCCTAGTAACAGTGGCAACCCATTCACGGACATCTAGGGTATTTCCTTGAAAGGAGATGCAACTTCTCCACAAGGAAGTAAGAGACCAAACCAAGCCCTTATTTCTATCCTTAATGACACCAATTAGAGTTGCGTTCTTGTGATCTACCGAGGCGCCCTAGTGACAGGAGTTAACCGTAACAGAATTTCACAGGGATCTTCTTTATTTAGTTCTTAAGGATAGTTGTTTTAGCTTCCGGGGAATGCATGTTGATGGACAATGAATAAAGAATAGAATGTGATACATCAATACCACCATAATGAAACCGAACTCCAAGAACTCTTCATAAACCAAGTTAATTACTCTCTTTTCACTAGTTCTCGTTTCCGCTTCCCAATCTCTTTTCTTTAGATAACTTAGTTAATCCTAAGTGAACCATTGCTAGTGCTTATAATTAGTCCTCGTGGAATCGATAATCTTTATTACTGACGACGAATCCATGCACTTGCGGAATCGTAACAAGTTTTTGGCGTCGTTGCCGAAGACTGCGTCTATAACATTAGCAAAAATCATATTAAATTAGACTAGACTTTATTTTTTTCTTTATCTTTCCTTTTTCTAATATTCTACATTTTAGAAATAAATAGTTTTTATTTTTGTTTTTCTTTATTTTCTGCATTTCTATTAAAAACACCTAAAAATAATAATAATAATTTTATTTCAACTCTTTTTCTTTACTATATTCCATATCTTATTCTTGCATGCAAAGAGCTAATCTTTCAGGACAACTTCTACCGTTCGATCCAGAAATCGATAGGACTTTCCTGAGAAGAAGAAATTTACAAAAAGCATTTCAAGCCGTACAAGAATCCTCAGAAATGGATGACAAACTATTGAAGGATTATGCAGCACCTTATGCACGAGGGGTTCGGTCTAGCATCACTCGACCGCCAATCGAAGCTAACAATTTTGAAATCAAGCCTGCAATAATCCACATGGTTGAGCATAATCAATTTGGAGGTGGACCGTAAAATGATCCAAACCATTACTTAGAGCTTGCCTATGAGATTTGCGGTACTATGAAAGTGAACGGGGTCCCTCCAGAATTAGTAAGGTTACTTCTTTTTGAATTTTCCCTAAAAGACAAAGCCAAGCAGTGGTTGAATTCTCTTCCAGCAAATAGCATAACGTCTTGGGAGCAGTGTGAGCAGAAATTTCTGGACAAATTCTACCCGCCAAGCAAAACTACCCACATGAGGAATTTAATCGTAAGCTTCAAACAGATAGAATCAGAATCATTATTTGAAGCCTGGGATAGATTCAAAAGTATGTTGAGACAGTGCCCCTATCATGGCCTTGAGAAATGGTTGGTTCTACACACATTCTACAATGGAATCAACTATCACACGAAGGTATCCCTCGATTCTGCAGCAGCAGGAGCATTAATGAATAAGAGCCTTGATGAAGCTAAAGAGATCATAGAGAATGTGGCACAGAACTATCATCAGTGGGCAACCGAAAGATCTGGTGGTTCTTTCTCATGGAATCCAATAAAGGCATCAGGAAAATTCGACGTAGATACAGTCACACTCATGTCTGCAAAGCTGGACGCTTTGACCAAGAAGTTTGAGGCCATGGGAAACAACACAACCAATGCAGTAGTATGTGTTTGTGAAACTTGTGGAAGTACGGATCATGCTCAAGATACTTGCCCCTTAGGGCCAATCCAAGCACAGATAAATCAACTTGAGCAATGCGATGTGATAGTCAGTTACAACCAAAAGCAAAATAATCCGTACTCCAACACATACAACCTTGGATGGAGGAACCACCCAAATTTCTCATACCGGAATAATCAGGACCAAGGACTAGCAAAACAAAGCTATCAACTTGGGAAACAGAGCTACCCATCTGGATAACAGACTTATCATCAACAACAACCTTCACAACTGTCCAGAATCGAAAAGATGCTCGAAGCTCTCTCAGAGCAAAAAGAGATGAAGAATGAGATCAAGCAATTGACTCAAAGATTGGAAAATTTTGAAAAACATCAGAAGATGCAAGACAACCAGATAGCCCAATCTTTTTCAAGAGCACAGGGAACATTTCCAGGAAAGCCCAATATAAACCTAGTGGAACACTACAACCGCATCGAGCTGAGGAGCGGACGAACTTTGGGAGACCCCCATGTTGGAACCCCAAGGTTGTTTTGGTATGATCAACAAGTTAAGTTAGGTCCTGTGTATTTTTAACCTGGTGTCAAAGTGTGCAGGAATTTAGGAGCACAGGTAGTCGAGCGGAAGACGCAGCTAGCGAGAAGGACAGCACGTGGTGCGTCCGAGGGACGAGACACTGCGGAAGAGTACACTAACGGACGAGAAGGAAGCGTGCGGTGGTTCCGAGGGACGAGAAGCCGGAGCGGAAGACTGCTCGAGGAGCAAGAGACGCAGCAAGCGAGAAGGTCGGCACGGGGTGTGACTGAGGGATGAAGACTATGGATGAGTACGCTGGCGAACAAGAAGGAACCACGCGGTGATTCCGAGGGACGAGAAGCCGAAGCAGAAGCCTGCTCGAGAAGACCGGAAGTTGGGTTCATGTAAGCCCTATTCCGGATGGCAGAGATCACCCAAGCAAGCGAAAGACTCGGTCTAAGGCGAACGGAGCCGGAGCATAAGACCCGGGCTAGAAAAAGTCAACGGGGTTGACTTTTCTGGAACTGTTCGGGGCGCCCAGAATCGTCCGAGGCGCCCGGACGGAACCCTTTCGGGCACCCGGAGTTGACTTTTTAACCGGATCGAGTTTTGACTCGATTTAAACATTGAGGGATAAAGTTTATCCCCCCCCCCAGGGCACCCGAAATCCTCAGGGCGCCTCGACCAAGGCTATAAATATAGCCTTGGTCCAGAAGCTTTTCAACGAACTCAAGAATTGTAATTCCAATGTTTGTATGCTTTAAATTTAGAGTTGAGCTCATGTTTCTGTGCTTAAACGTTGTAAGAGGCTTCTCCGCCTGAAGGAGATATTCTAGTACGCTTCATCTTCCTTGGATTAACAACCTCCCCGGTTGTAACCAAGTAAATCTCTTTTGTCTCTTACTTTTAGTTTATTTGTTTAATTTATTTATGCAAGTATTCTGTTGAGAGTTCGAGAAGGGTTAGTTTTTATTTTTGTATTTGCAGGCTATCCAACCCCCCTTCTAGCCGGCCACCGTGATCCAACAAGTGGTATAAGAGCCGAGGCGCTTCAGGAGGACTAACCGCCAATTAAAACAAAGATAATGACCGGACCAAGCATCTACCCACCAACATTCGAGGGGGAGTTTGCTTTATGAAAGCAATGCATGAAGGTATATCTAAACACAGATTTTGGTATTTCATTAATTATGAAATTTGGTTATGGAGCACCAAAGACAACGAATGGAGAAGAAATCAAGAAATATCTCTGGAACGATAAGCAACGTAACGAATCGATGGTAAACGCTCGGGCTGAATTTCATCTTCTAAGTGTAATACCAGATGAAGATATCGACAGAGTCGGAGAATACAAAAGCGCAAAAGAACTTTGGGAAAATTTCTTAAAGATCTATGAAGAACCAGCTGAAGTCGAATCCAACTCTTCGATGGACACCAAGTCACCATCAGAACAGTCTAAGAATGAGGAAACTGCCAAGACAGCCGAACTCCATTCCGAGGACACAGAAAGCTCATCCCAGATGAGCATCAATGAAGGGGGAGAGACTTCGGAAGAAAGTAACACAACAGGAGGAGAATCAACAGCTGACAAGGTAAGTCAGGTATAGTCTCTACCTTCTGAACAATTGGTTAAATCAATTGAAAAGTTGCCTGAAGATTTTTGCAAATTCGAAATTGAATCGTCGAAAGAGTTTTTCAGATTAGAAAATCTTTTGTTGAAAGAATTTAGCAAATTAGAAGCATTGCCAAAATATTCTTGTGAGTTACAAAATACTTTGTCGAACGAATCTTACAAATTAGAATCATTGCCGAAAGATTTTTTTACCAATTATGTTGTCGAAAGAACTTTCTGCATGCTTAATATTATTTGTTTTAAATCTGAAAAATTATGATTTGAGAAATTATGATAAACTAAAATGGAAATTTAGATATCATAATGATATTAAAGAAATGACAATAACTTGAGAACGAATTTTGTTTAAATAAAAATAAATAAATAAATATTTTTTCCTAAGTTAAAAGTTTTTCTGAAATTGGAAATTTCCACTAAAATTTTTACTTAGAATTTTTAAAAATATTTTTACAAAATTGTCTAAGTCAGAATTATTTTAACTTAAAGCCTTACTTAGAATTTTTTTTTAATTTTTCCTTAGAAAATTTTCTTACCTAAAAAGTTTTGCTAAGAAATTATTTAACTTAGAATATTTTTTGCCTAAGTTAAAAAAATTCTTTTGAAAATTATAAATTAGTTCAAAAACATTTTTTGGTTAGAAAATTTTTTTTCAAAAATATTTTTTTGCAAATTCTCTAACTTAGAGCTTATTCAACTTAGAAGTTTTTAAGAAAGTTAGAAATTTTTTTAACCCTTAGATTTTTTTTTGGAACCCCATTTTTTTGTGATCAAAGGGGGAGAAGGAAAAGTATAAGTCTATGGGGAGGTAGACAATTTTCTATATTTTTGCACTTAATTGCAAATTTAGTTAGTTTATTTTCATGTCTATTTTACCCTAGCTTAACTTGGGTTGCTCATATCAAAAAGGGGGAGATTGTTGGAACTCCAAGGTTGTTTTGGTGTGATCAACAAGTTAAGTTAGGTCCTGTGTATTTTTAACCTGGTGTCTAAGTGTGCAGGAACTTAGGAGCACAGGTAGTCGAGCGGAAGACGCAGCTAGCGAGAAGGACGACACGCGGTGCGTCCAGGGAGGAGATGCTGCGGAAGAGTACACCAGCGGACAAGAAGGAAGCGTGCGATGTTCCGAGGGATGAGAAGCCGGAGCAGAAGACTGCTCGAGGAGCAAGAGACGCAGCTCGCGAGAAGGTCGGCACGGGGTGCGACTGAGGGACGAAGACTACGGAAGAGTATGCTGGCGACGAGAATGAACCACGCGACGATTCCAAGGGACGAGAAGCCGGAGCGGAAGCCTGCTCAAGAAAACAGGAAGTTGGGTTCGGGTGATCCATATTCCTGATGGCAGAGATCACCCAAGCGAGCGGAAGACTCGGTCTAAGGCGAACGGAGCCGGAGCAAAAGACCCGGGCTGGAAAAAGTCAACGGGGTCTTCTGCCTGGGGCGCCCGGAGTTGACTTTTTGATCGGATCGAGTTTTGACTCAATCTGAACATTGGGGGATAAACTTTGAACATTGGGGGATAAAGTTTATCCCCCCCCCCCAGGGTGCTCGGAACCCTCAGGGTGCCCCAACCAACACTATAAATATAGCCTTGGTTTAGAAGCTTTTCAACGAACTCAAGAATTGTAATTTCAGCGCTTGTGTGCTTTAAATTTAGAGTTGAGCTTCTGTTTCTGTGCTTAAACGCTGTAAGAGGCTTCTCCGCCTGAAGGAGATATTCTAGTGCGCTTCATCTTCCTTGGATTAACAACCCCCCCGGTTGTAACCAAGTAAATCTCTTTTGTCTCTTACTTTTAGTTTATTGGTTTAATTTATTTATGCAAGTATTTTGTTGAGAGTTCGAGAAGGGTTGGTTTTTGTTTTTGTGTTTACAGGCTATCCACCCCCCTTCTAGCCGGCCGCCGCGATCCAACACCCCAAATCACTATTCAGAAAGGACCTGACTCAGAGGAAGAGCCCTCTCCCCTAGTGCCCAATCAGATCCAGAACAGGGATGGAGACGAGATCACCAAGAAAGTTGAAGGAACTCTTCAAATTCCCCCATAAAGTCAGACAATTCTTTTCCCTCAAAAACTTAAAACATCCTAAAAGGATGAAGAGTTCAACCGATTCCTGAAGAAGATTAAGGAAATTTACATAGAAGTACCACTGATAGATGCACTGCACCAAATGTCAAAGTTCATAAAATTTTTAAAGGGTATTTTATCTAATAGGAGGCAGAAGGGCGACTTTGAGACCGTAACATTAACAGAAAATTACAGCACTCTACTTATGGCAAATATTCCACCGAAACTTCAGGATCCAAGGAGTTTTTCCATACCTTGTAAAATTGGTTCTGAACTCATACAGAAAGCTTTCTGTGACTTGGGAGCCAGCGTTAGCCTACTTCCGTACTCGTTATGTAAGAATCTAGGACTCCAGAACATTGAACTGACTACTATGGCATTGCAATTAGCTGACCATTCATGTAGATACCCAATGGGAATAGTGAAAGACGTTCTAGTAGAAGTAGGCGGATGCATCATCCTCACAGATTTCATTATCCTAGATATGGAGGAGGATCCCAAGATACTGATCATCCTTGGAAGACCATTCCTTGCCACAGCTGGAGCCCTTATTGATGTGAAAAGTCACAAGTTATCCTTGGAGATAGGCAAAGAAAGGTTAGAATTTGACTTATCTGATTCTTCTAACTGCGTCTCCTCTTCTCAGGGAAATTCTAGCAAGATGAACATACACAAAGATGAGGAATACAGTTTCCAAGAGAGGTCCTCTCCAGCGAGCAATAAGAAGTACATTTGTCCTGCACAAGTGAAACTAAAGGTGCAGACTGGAGCATTAACCCTAGGAGGAGAGTCGTGCTTCCATGGATTTAGTCCACACTAACTGAAATGGGGTCGAGCTAAAGACCTAAAACAAGCGCTTCTTGGGAGGCAACCCAAGGGTTTTTCATTTTAATTCATCATTCCATTTATCATTTTATTTCTCTAGTAAGTTCAAGTCGAGTACTTTTATTATTTCTTTATTTTTGGGTATTCATTTTCAGGATGTGCATAGCCTCCACGAGCTGGTCGTGAGCGTTTCACGGACGTGGAGGTGTCAGAAGAACCTCTCCATGATCCTACACACAGTGAGACAAACCAACAAAGCGTTAGTGACATAAGATCAGGGTGGGTATCCCTGGCTAAGCCCTCCGACGCTCAAGTTAGTTTTTCTCTCAAAGGTGGAAGGAAGAAGGAGAAGAACAGTAACTCAAGTGCTTGGAAACAAAGTTTATATGCTAGAAATTGTCTACCTTGCCAATGGAGAGGATCCTCCTTTTTATACGAGCTCATGTGACCTCTGTAGTCGTGAAGTAGTCCCCGGTTTGTTAGAGTTTGTTAGGAGATGAAGTCATCTTCTATGCTTCATACAATAATCCTTTAAGGAATCTTTTTTGTATCCCCAGATGTACCTCTTTTGTCGTTTATGACTTATATTTATGATGGGGATATATCATTATAACTGAAGGAGCTTCTAGAAGATATTTCCCACTAAATTTGTTAGGTTTCCATACTTCTAGCCGATCCTTTATCCCGGTGGCATATATAATAAGAATACCATCTGATAAGTGTATTGCAGCCGGTCATTTGTGCTAGCCATATATGTTGTTAAGGACACCTTCTATTGAACATGTCTCGGTCGGTCGTTGAAGCTGGTCGTGTATATATATATATATATGTTAGGAATACCCACTATTGAGAATGTCTCGACCGGCTATTCAAGACGGTTGTATATATATATGTTAGGAATATCCTCTGTTGAGCATGTCTCGGTCGGCCATTCAAGACGGTCATGTATATATGTTAGGAATACCCTCTGTTGAGCATATCTCTGTTAGAGTGTATACTAAAAGTCTAGCTTTTTGTATAAACATATAAGAATCACATTAGGTCAAATGTCTACATTTATGCTGAGTGTAGTTGTTCATTTAATTTATATTGTAGATAACATGGTGTGAGGAGACACACAGAAGTTCATGTTATCAGTTCCTTATAAATTATAAACAGTCGCTCACAACCAAGATGGAATGGGACAAACCATTGGAGTGGTTGTAGTGTAATTAGGTATTAGTTTATCTTGACTAATAAATTACACTAGTACACTATGAGTGTATTGAGCAGGACCAATTGAGGTAGTATCCTTTTATACTGACTATATAAAAGAACAATACATCTGTTATTATGGAAGTGTGTACTCTTAATCATGATATAATAATAAGCACATATACTTAGTATTTATTTTTTTTATTTATCAAAGGGTGTGATTTAGCTCGTTAAATCAATAGGCTTGATAAGTTGGAAAATGATATTATTTATATGGTGTGTTGTTGATTATAGAATGAAACTGTGTTCTAGTAATCTAGGTTGATGATGTCCCCTTGAGTAGCTCATAAGGATTGTCATGTAAACCCTGCAGGTGGACTTAGTCCGGCATGGCGATAAGGTTAAATGGTACTACTCTTGGAGCTAGATATTAATTGAGTTGTCAATAACTCATTTAATTAGTGGGCATTTAATATCTTAAACACAGGGAGACTAACACACTCATGATAAGAAGGAGCCCATATTGTAATAAGGGATTGGTGCGGTAGTGCAATAATAACTCTTTAGTGGAATGAGATATTATTGATGAACTTGAGTTGGGTGTTCGGGGTGAACACGGGAAGCTCAAGCTCTTTAGGAGACCAAAATCAATTCCTCCTCTAGGTCCCTATTGTAGCCTCTTATATAAAGCCTTATATACACCCAAAGCCTAGCTTCTTAAGGCCCAAGTTAGGGTCGGCCAAGCCTTGCTTGGAGACCAAGCAAGGGGCCGGCCAAGTCTTGCTTGGTGCCCAAGCAAGGGGTCGACCACATCATGAAGAAAAGAAAGTTTTATTTTGTAAAATCTTTCCTTTTATAGAGATCCATTAAAAGGATTTGAAAGGATGATTTTAATATAAAACTTTCCTTTTTTAGATTGGTCATTGATAACCATGATTATGCTACATTATTTTGATTCATAATGCAAGTTTTTAATGATTTTATCATGGATTGAACTCATATCTATATCACATTTCATAATTGTATTTGATCGTGGACTTAATTGTAAATTAGCCTATAATCATGGTATTTGATGATAATATTTAATTATTATTTTGTAGGCATCAAAAGGGGCATAGACCCGATCAGATTAGACCACATTTGCGATCAAATCTAGGGCAAAACGAGGTGATCAAGCTCCAGAACAATCATAGCCATTCATTCAAAATCAAGTAGATCTGAATCATCCATTGAAGATCCGGCCCATCCAAGCCAAGAAGAAGCACATCACAGCTGTTGATGAAGATCCAGAAGCTTTGATCCAGATCTAAGATGTTCTAGCCGTTGATCGAGCCCTGAATTGATCTGAACCATCCGATCAGATTGGGAGAGGTTTAAAACCCGTGAGAAGCTACAGTGCTTCCCTGGGCTCGGCGTTTTCATGACATCGCACTGTTCACCGTCTTCTTCTCTGCGACGTCGACGCTCCTTTCAGAATTCCAGATCCAAAAGCTAGCGTTCTTCTCCAACAGCGATCTCGAGCTGTCGGCGTTCATTTTCCGAGATCAGAGAGTGGCAGAGGGAGGTTTCTTAGCCGCGACTAGGATTTTGTTCACCGCCGCATACCTGATCGAGGGAGGTTTCCGATCAGTGAATATCGCATTCAACAGAGCTTAGAGGGAAGTTTCTTGGAGTTTCTGAGCCTTTTCCGATCTTCATTATGTAGCTAAGCTAAGTAGATCTGATCAATCGAATTAGTTTTGCAATTCACAGAATCTTTGCTCTGTTCTTCGTCTGATGAGATTATCAGATGATTGTGAGCTGCAAGGGAGGTTTCTTGGAGCTGTGAGCGTTCCCTGGTAATAGTTGGAAGCTTGTTTATTGTTCGTCGGGTGTTTGAGGGGAGGTTTCCAAGAACATCTTTGTTTCACAACAGAGAGGAGATGTTTGGATCTGGATTAGGGTTGTGGAATGCTTTAGGTTTAGTTTTCTTGATCTTGTCTTTGAATTGTTCTTAAATCTACTCAGATCTGATAATCTGATTTCTTTCGTTATAAATTCATTTTGTTTGAGTTTACTTTTCGGTAATTCCAGACCTGATTTCTTTCTTGCAACTTTGATCTATTTGAGCTTTTGCAATTTAAATTTCATTTAAGCTACATACTGAATTTGCATTCCTTATTCTGTTGTGAATTTGTAGTTTAGGTTATTTCTAGCTTGTTAATTTCGGTTCATCAATTAGGAAGTATAAATCTATTCACTGAATCCATTATTGCGGTGATTGAGCTTAATTATTGAATGTTAAATATGAGGTTTTGATTGTTTATCTCTGTTCATTGTTATTATGAATGGGCTCTTGAGTTTAATTGTTAATTGTGATTGAGTATAGAAGACTTGGTGATTGAGTTAAGTTTTAAACTTGATTGTGATAGTGATAAATGTTAGGCTCGGTTCTTAAAATTGGGATGAGATTTTGAATGTAATTGTTACTGTGGTTGCGAATTGTGGAGATAAAAATTGATTCATGTAATAAAAAGATGCATTAGATCTTGAATTTAATTGAGGCTAATTTGGTTAGAAGGAAGTGAATCATGTTTAGATGAGAGTTATCTTTCTTTGATGCTATTCTTGACCTAGTTGAAATTAGATTTTGATTGGAATCAATTCTAAAATTCACACACATTTACTAGCTATTCTTGGAAAAATATGACTTGGGACTCCATACTACACGTGTTATCTTTAGTTTAAGTGAGTTACCAATTTTTATTAATTTGGAGCGCCTTGTGACATGCAAAAAGGCCGACACCAGTCATAAAAGGAAATAAAAGGGAGTTTTTATTTTTTTAAAAAAACTTTCTTTTATGTTGGTTTTAAAAAGATAGTTTTAAATTTTAAAATCTTTCGTTTTATAAATTTCTACAAAGGAATAAAAGAGAGATTTGAAATCTTTCCTTTTTTGTAGTTATCTATAATGTGAAAGAAAAATTTTAATTTTTGTTATAAAACTTTCCTTTATGAAACCATGTTTTTATTTTAAATCTTATCTTTTATAGATATCCATAAAAATATTTAAAAGATAGAGATTTTAATTTATAAAATATTCCTTTTAGAACTATCCACAAAAGGGATTTTTAAAAGAGAGATTTTAATTTTTGTTTAAAATCTTTCCTTGCTTGGAGAACAAGCATGTGGCCGGCCATGACAAGAAGAAAAGGAAGTTTTAATTTTTTTGTTTTAAAACTTCCCTTTTTAGTCATTGGTAAGGAATATAAGGAAGTTTTAATTATGTTTAAATCTTTTCTTATTTGCCAAGACCAAGGAATATAAAAGAGAGGGTAGAGGTGCCTCACCTCACAATATACATCTTCTATTCCTCTCCTCTCTTCCTTGGTGGTGGTCGGTCCTTACTCTTTCTCTCTTCTCCTTTGCTTTCCCTCTTGGTGGTCGATGACATATTGGTGTGGAGATCCATTGATGGTCGGTTGCTTGAAGGAGAAGAAGAAGAGAAGGAGGTTCTCTTGTCTAGCATCCCTTGGAGGAAATTTGGTGGCCGAACTTCATCATCTCTTGGAGAAAGTTGGTGGCCGAAACTTGGAAGGAAGAAGAAGGCTTGGGTGGATTCTCGTCTTGGTAGATCGTCACCCACACGACGTCCGAGATAAGAAGAGGAATACAATAGAAGATCAAGAGATCTATAAGATACAAGAGGTATAACTAGTTATAAGTTTCCGCATCATAACTAGTGCATCCTTTTGCATAGATCTTGTAAAACCAAACACAAGAGGTTATTGATTTTAATTATTATTTTTGTTTTTGATATTTATTTCGATTTCATGTTTCGATAATGGCTTTCTATTGAGGTCTCTATTGTTAAACCTTGTTTACTGTGAGAAGTTTAAATATCCGATTTCTTTAAAAGTCTTTGTCTAGGCAGTGGTGGATGATCTCATACCCAAGAAGGCTTAGTGCCTCATCACGTTTGACCTGGAAGCTGATCCTTGAAATAGATATTTAATCAACTTCTGTAATATGGTTTAACTTAGGAAGATCACATCGGTCGAACTTGAAGTAAGAATGTTAAGTTTTGTTCCCAATTCAAGTTTAACTTCTAAAGGAAAAATTTGGATTAATAATGTTAAACATCGTTTGCAATCCAAATTTAACTTTAGTAGAACACATGGGTAGTTAGGATAGTTCTATGCTTGTACAAATTTTTGTATAGGGGAACTAGGACGGTATTCCGAGTAGCAACCAACAATCTCGACCTGTCGTTCAAGCCGGTCGCGTGTATATATATGTTAGGAATACCTTCTGTTGAGTATGTCTTTACACTCGATCGGGCTTTGCTCGGCCGAGCATATATGAGCACATGGGTGCTTGCTCGGCCTTTGATCGGTCGGTAACATATTAAGAACCATATATAGAGCTAAGTGTCTTTATGCACGGGTAGACTTTGCCCGGTCAAGCATATATGAGCACATAGGTGCTTAGGCGGGCTTTCCCCAGCCGAATATATATGAGCATGTGGGTGCTCACTCGACCCTCGATCGGCTGGTAATATGTTGAAACTATGCATAAGGCCAAGTACCTTTACGTTCGGGCGAGCTTTACTCGGCCGAGCGTATATGAGCACATGGGTGCTCGCTCGCCCTTCGGTCGACCGGTAACCTGCTGAGAACCTTATATAAGGCTAAATGTCTTTACGCTCAGGCGGGCTTTGCCCATCAGAGCATATATTAGAACATGGGTGCTCGCTCGACCTTCGGTCGACCGATAACATGTTGAGAATCATATATAAGGCTAAATGTCTTTACGCTCAGGCGGGCTTTGCCAGTCGAGCGTATATGAGCACGTGTGTGCTCGCTCGGCCTTCGGTCGGTCGGCTATATATCTTTCCTATCTTTCTCTACCTTGACCCCCTCCTTCACTTGCCAGGCCATCCTATCATAACTCGTATCGCTAGCTTCCCCTTCAAGTCTAGTCAAAGGAGGTATAGCTAACTGACTAAACCTAAGTCAACTTCTGCCCTTTTGACAAATATTAATTTTTCTGAACATTTCATATCTACTACAGTGATTCGTGACACCCTCAGCATATATCTTGTGATCAAGTTAAATAGAGATGTGATCTTAATTTCTGCAACACCAACCTTTACTCTTTCTTGCTTCACTTTCTTCTAGAGATATTATTGAGAGTTATGACTTCAAATATTCCTCCTTTGGATCAATTGTTGTCCAAGAAAGAGAAGTCTTTGGTGGAGGCTATACAAGCCTTAGATTTCCATCACTTGCACCAAAGAGAGCTAGAAGTACGTCTACTAGTATCTCAACCTCAAGTTTGGTCTGAAGTGGCTTTGAAGAGCAAAGCTTATTTGGATTTAAAGAAGACTGAAGAATTAGACAATCTAAGAGCTCGACATGCTTCAGAAATAACCATTTTGACCAGGAAAGTTCATGTAGATGGTTTACTGATATTGCGGCAACAACAAGACTTGGACCAGCAGAAAGTTAAGGTGAAATTTTTGCAAGCTGAATTAGATCGGGTCAAATCAGAGCTAGCTTCTTTGCCACAAATCCAAGAGGGTGAATCACACAAGCGCAAGAGGACATGACAAACATCTCCTCTTTGTCCAGGTTGTCATTCCACCACACGCCCATACTTGGGATGGGAAGAACAATATGGTAGTTGCAGGAAGCAGGACAAGTAGAAAATTATTTATCTGTTGTATTTGTTTATGGAAGATTCACAGAAGTTCAAGAGTTATGATTGTATAATTACTGATGACAATATAAAGTTCTATGTTTATATTTGTTTATGCTATTTACCTTACCAAGTATTTCTTGGTTCGTCCAGGTTGAATTTGGTTAATCATACATCACAAACTGGATAAAGCTACATGCCTTCGAATCCGGCCGGATTTATACCCGCCTGGGCATATACTCACCCAGACAACCATATGTTATATCCTAATTAAGGCCTACCACCTTTGGGTCTAACTGGTGTTTCCCATTCAAGCATGTAAAAATCTTCTGGGCTTTAGTCATCCTACCACTTGAGCTATTAGCACATATCACTAACCAAACCTGAGTTTTCACTTTGTTCGCTGAACTCGTTATTATTATCATTTTTTTACTATATTATGAGATTCGTGTGATTTTTCAAAATGGTCTCGTTGGTAATTGGTCCTTCAACGGAAAGAGAATGTTCAAAGATATAGCGGCTTGGTATATGATTTGATCAATTCTATCTATCATAAATGTCTCTTCCTGAGCGAGCGCCACGTAGCATTTTTCCCCCTTTGTCGAAGCAACCCTTGGTATGCTTTTTGTTCATGTCTTTTCACACATCCTTCTTAGTAGATCAATGGCTCTCCTTTGTCGAATCATTTTTAACGATGATCCTTATATTGCCCTAAAACCCTAAGTCTTTTTTAACTCTTTACTCTTTGTCTTCCTCCAGTTACTCTCTAGCGATTTACTTTTCTGACTCCCTTCAACAACCCGCAGTTCTTCATCTTCCCTAGTTTTCTTCCGTGACTTTCTTTCCTTAAGGACTCAATAAGTCGCATATTCCTTGAGTATTTCTATTTTTCACCATGGCTGAAGAATCTTTACTTTCTTGGTGCGTTCAAATTCATTCTTCCTTTACTATTGTCGATTGAACTACCATCTATTCTCTATATGAAATCCTTAAAGAATATCGTATTAAGATCCCACAACCTGATTCACATCCCTATCTTCCTCCCAATGACTACATTACCTTTTTCAAAGATCAGTTAGTTACGGGTTTACGCTTTCCCATTCCTCCATTCTTGACAAATATAAGTCAATATTTTGGTATTCCTTCACAACAATTTGCCCCAAACGCTTTCAAATATCTATGTGGGTTGTATGTGGTATTTTGCCTCTTCAGTATATCTCCTACTCCTCAAAATTTTTTAATGTTCTCTTATCCTAAAAAAAATCAGAGCCAGAAGTATTTCTTTTTCAATCTCGTCCGAAGATGGTGTTCTTTGAAGAAATGACTTCATCCATCAAGGGTTGGAAATCACATTTTTTTTCTTTATCAAGTTTCCTAGGCCTGTCACATAGTCTACTAAGTGGCAATCTTCTTTTCCCCCTCTTCTTGACATAAGAGAGCTTCATCAACAACTAGTTTTCTCTGAATATTTCAACAAATTACTGGGTCATCGCTTTCACATTCATAAATGGATACGCGGTGATCTTCTATACCTTTTTGGCCTAAGTCCTATTCAAAAGAGCCTACAATGTTCCTTTGGTAAGTTTTGACATTCTAACTATTACTCCTTTACTAACTAAAATACTCTTTTACTTGTTTTAGTGGATGCTATATTCAGAGCTTTGGTTGACAAAGAAATTCACCTAGAAGAGGAGGTATTATTAGCTAAGGAACTAGAGCTCAAGGAGGAACTTAACATTGCAGTAGCTCAGGCTTTTGATGCCCCCTTACCTGAACCTTCTACGCAACCAACACTCGCCTCTAGTTCTCATACCACTTCTGGGGAGACATCTATAAGTTTACCTCCGGAAGAAGCCCCTTTAGAGCCACAAGAACAGGCACCAGGAACCACTCCCACAAGGAAACGCCCTAGGTGGAGGTTAACATTAGCGCCTCTCCCCAAGAAACGGGTTATCTCTACTTCTAAAGATATACCCACAGGAGATATTCCACCCCCTTCTCCGGAACCTACCCTCTCTTCCTTATATCATATGCTTGCTTCCCTTCCTATTCAACCACCAGAGGATCCTTCCCTTCTAAGTACCAGTTTAGATCCTCAATTCATGATGACCTTTCTAGAACCAATTCCTTTACCTAACCAAGGAACTCAGGGTCCCCATATTCTTCTTTTTTCTCCTCCTTTGCTTCATAGCTCCTTATCGTCTTCCTCCACATCTTCTTCCACCCTTCTAATATTATTGGGGGATTCTTTGACTATAGTTTGGGAAGAGGCCTGTAAAGAACTTGAAAAGCTTACCTCTGTTGATTTGACTAATAAGTTTTCTTATGAGGAAACTAAGGTAACATGCCCTTTGTCCCTTTGTTTTTTCATAAATGCATTTTAACAATAACTCTCCTTTCTACAGTGGTGGGTCATTAATATGAGTGTGGTCCGTCAACTATATGATTTATCTCAAGAAAATGACACGTTGAGGTAGCAAATCTCTACAGCATCATCTTCCCACGCTTCTAAAGAAATGTCCGAGTTATCTTCCCAATTTCAAGAGACTCGCAAACTGCTGGAAGAGGAGTCTAAGAATCTGAATCAATGAAAAACCTCTGTCGAAAATTTTGAATCTCAAGCTAAATCAGAGGTTAACTTTCGTGATGAAGTGACATCCAAGCTAGATAAATGTATCATCGAAAATGCCTAATTATCTTCTCGGTTACAAGCACTAAAGGATGTCCATGCTTTGGAATTGGCTGCTAAAGATTCTGATTTGCAGTCTAAGGACTCCGAGCTAGACCTTCTATACCCATCCTTAACCATAGCTTAACCAGATCTCTTCTCCAAAGAGTCTGAGTTGAAAGCCTCTCAAGATGCCTTGGCGGACTATCAAGCAAGTGAAGAAGATCAATTTGAAAAGAGGAAAAGAATTCTTTTAGAATCTCTCAAATTTAATGCTCCTATTACTGCTTCAATTGCCAAGGCTTTCACTCATGGGGCTGAGGGGGGTGTAAAGCAACTAAAGAACAAAGGGCATCTAGCTTCTGACCCTCCTGCTAACTTCCTTGATCGCCGGAAACTACTTGCTACCATACCCCCTAACTTGTTCCCTAAGCTAATTTAGCTTTTGACCTGATTTTCAATATGTTTTTGTGATGTAAAGTAATTTTAATTGTTAACTTTCTCTTATGATGTTTGACTATTTGTACAATTTGTTTATATCCTGATCCTTTGAGTACCCAGAAATTTGCATACTTTGGTGAGGTTATTTTGATCTTAATTGATTTGGTTTTATTATTGAAGGATTGAATTACTATTTTCAATCAGAATTTACGTTCGGATTTGTTACATTATCCTTAGGGTTATTATTTATTAATCTTCCTTAATAACAATGTTTGTCTGACTTTTTCTGACCAGACAAGCTTACTTTTATGTTTAATTTCCTTCAAGCTTAATACTCGACCAGTCTCTAATGACCGGTCGAGTTCAGATACATATACCTTTACCTTATTTTTGAACTTGATCGGCCAGCAACGGCTGACCGGGTTTATATACACATATATATATTCTAAACTAATCCTAAAATTTGATCTGTTAGTAATGACTGACCAAATTCATAATGCAATAGGAAGTGTATAATATTTAATTTCCTTTGGGAATGTAACCTTTTACACGCATGTCTATGACGTTTGATATGTACCTATCTCATTATGTTTGTCGCCTTATCAATCCATCTAACTGCTCCTCTTTAGTCCTGCTTTTCTTACCACCTTAATCTAACATTTCTGCTTAAAGCACCTTTTCCGATACCATACCGAGAATTTTAAAGGGAAAAAAGAGAAGAAAATCTCTAACACTTCATCTTCTTCCTTTAGTTTGTGTATCCCTTATTCTTCTCCTTCTAATAATTGTCCTTGTTCTTACTATTCCTTCTTGTTAACAATGTCGACCTCCAATGAGTGGTACACTCAATGCTCTTCCCAGTTTGCTGCACAAGAAGCCTGTGAGCTTCAATGGAACTATAACTTTCCTCCATACCTAGCTACCCCTACTTCCAAGGATCGTCCTCATCTTCCTCCTCCAAAGAATGTGGCTATTTTCTGGGAACAGGTTCTATGTGGTTTTAGATTTCCCATTCACCCCTTTTTGTTAATGTTAGTAGGTATTTTGACATTCTCCTGAATCAACTCATCCCCCAATCATTCTCTATCATGGTTGGTTTTTGTTATTGTCTCTCCTCTACTTGATTTCCCTTTATCTCCTCAATTATTCCATCACTTTTTCATTCCTTGCCAAGTGAAAGACAACATTTTTAAGTTTCAATCACGCCCTCAAATGACTTTGTTCCACAGAATTCCCTCTCAAGGGGAATGGCGAGATAACTTCTTCTTTATGCATCTTCCTTCTCCACCACCATACCCAATAACCTAGCGTCAAAATCTTTCCCCTATTCCCCCATTAGGCGATATCTTTGAAGATCTCATCCTTCGTTCTTCTATGGGGAAATTAAAATGTGTGAAGTTTAACCTGCTTGCCCTAATAGCAGAAGGCTTATTATTTGCTTTTGGTATTAGCACGGCCGACACAACCTTGGAAGTCTCCTTTGGTACATTATTCTCCTTACACATGTTTCTAACTCTCACCATATTGCTTCTAACATAAATTTCTCTTTTCTCCAGCCAATGTTATCCTTCCTGCTTTTATGTACAAGATACTCGCTTGACGAGGGCAGTTTTAACCAGAATGGGCGAAGAATTGCTGAGGGATTGTCATCTTAATCAACCTTCTTCTTCCCTTGGCTTATTACCTCCATCTGTGCGACCCCAAGAATCATCAAGCTCCTTAGAACAGGAGGGTTCCTTCATAGTGAAGTGCAAAAAACCTCGTACCTCAGCCCCTTGTCCCCTTTCACATACCATAGCTACTTTTGAACATGTCCCTATTATTCCTTCTG
This sequence comes from Zingiber officinale, assembly GCF_018446385.1. Lineage (NCBI taxonomy): Eukaryota > Viridiplantae > Streptophyta > Magnoliopsida > Zingiberales > Zingiberaceae > Zingiber > Zingiber officinale. Next base: position 36,663,793 of record NC_056005.1, on the reverse strand, counting down.
AAATCTCCCACTCTAGAGGTAAAGAACTTACTTCTCCTACACATGTTCATTCCAACTTTGCATTAACTATGATGAGTCCCGAACTTCTCATTCCTATGTCTCATGTTATTCCTCCAGTTGTTCCTTTACCTGAGGAGATACCAACCGCTCCTGTGGATCCATTGCCCCTTCTTCCGGCTTTACCTTCCTCTTCCACCAAGCCCCATGCCAAAAGAACTCCTTTCAGGAGATCGATTACCTCCGGGCCTATTATAGCGTCTACTGAACAGGATCCTTCATTAGCGAGCCTCTCATCCCTTGACCCATCCTCATAGGCTTCTGAACTTCCTCCTTCCTCTTCTTCACCATTTATAGCTTCTACAAGCTCCTCCATCCTCTTCAAACAATCCCATGGGCAACCTTCCCAGCTTGGTCAGACTTCTACCTCTGCCTCATATGGACTACTTCAGCTAAGAGGGTCACTAGGTGAATCTTGGTTATAATCTTTGGCACATATGAAAAGAAGCACCCTATCTGAATGTGCCAACGACCACAATCACCAAGCTGTTGTAGTAAGTTTTTAATCTTAACTTCCTTATTTTGTAACTACAAAATGTAACCATACTATTATTCTATCCAGTTCTATGCTTCGAGCCTACATTTGGGTAAGCTAGTTGTAGATTTGGAGAGAACAAATTAGACTTTAAAAGAAAAAGTGGAGGAATTACAAGCTACCTCTAACTTCCCTAACAGTGAACTTATTCAGTTACGGGACAAGGTGAAGTCACAGACTGAGTTTAATGCCAGCCTAGAAAATGCTCTACAAGACTGCCGCCAATTGCTACAATCCCGAGAGGAAGAAAAGAAAAACTTAGAACTACAATTACTAGGGCTTAATTCTAAGCTTGATGTTGAAACAAGCTTAAAAGACAAAGCCCTCTCGGATGTTGCTCACAAAATCGCTCTTTTAGACCAATTACAGCAATCTTATAGCTCAAAGGCCCCTGAATTAGCCTCAGAGTTAGCTTCTAAAGATTTTGCTATATTTCAACAACAGGAAGGATTACAGGCCTAGGAATTGCAGATAAGCTCACCTTTGAAAGAACTAGAGGAGGTTAAGGCAGAGAAAACTACTTTACGGGGGGGGGGGGGAAGATAGTCTACAGTATGAGTTTCAAGCATATAAGGTAGGTGAGGAAGAACACTGGCAAAGCAGGCACAGATCCTATTTAAGTTCCCCTGAGTTTTGTAAGGAGTATGCGAGGTGCATTGTAGGAACTCTCACCCACTCTGTGGAAGGAGTAATCTAACAACAAAGAGAGGAGGGTTACCTATCTGAAGAACCTTCTCCCCTATTTATAGATCGTCGACGACTTAACCAGGAACTTCCAAAAGACCTCCTAAGAAAATTTGAGTAAACTTGGGATCTTGTATCTATACTTTGTCATAATTTTATAACTACTGTATACTACTTGTTGCTTATCAAATGTTAATGAAAATTTACATTTAACTGTCTGTTCTTGTCCTCAGAACCACCCAAGTGTCTATATAAATGAACTCTTTCAATATACTCGTCATATGTAGAGAATGTAGGTGGATCAGTGGCCGGCTTGAAGGGGGGTTGGATAGACGGCACCCCCAAATACTCGCTTCCTACACTTGTTAGTTTGCACAGTGGAAATACAAACTAATATGAATACAAAGAGAGCTAAAGACAAGAAATGCAAATCAAGCTACACGATCATTTAACGTGGTTCGGAGATTGCTTGCTCCTACTCCACGGCGTGTTCTTGAGGTGGGTGATTCCTATCTGTTGATGGATTAGCCCCGGAAAAACTACGGCTATCTCAAGTCGCTCCTTATGGGTGGAGAAACTCACCACAACACCAACTAAGACTCTTAAGACTAGTAGACAATTAGGGTTTATCACCACTAATTTTGTCAACCTTAACCAAACTCCCAAGGCTTGGTTATATAGGCCACAGGTTGGAAACCCCGCCTACCAGTCGACTATCAAAATCATTAGTCAACTGCCCTCTTGTTAAAATTCGACCGTTACTTCCCAACGGCTCAATACCAGTCGACTGCTAAAAGTAGCAGTCGACTGCTCCACACTGGACGAGTGAACAGAAGCATTTTGTTCGCTCCCAGTCGACTGCTATAGTGCTGCTACAGTAATTGCTACATTGTTGCTACAGTAACTGCTACAATAAAATCCTAAACCTAGGGTTTTACCCTGAGTACAATCTCTCATGCACTTGTACCCTCATGACTCACTTGACCCTTCATTGCAGTCTTGACATTTAACCTTCAAGCCTACTTCCTTTGGCTCTCGTCCCTCGGATGTATCCAAGCTCGCAGTTCATCCCCAATGTCATCCTTCGCATATGCCTCGAAGTCGCTTTCCTCGACCCTTGTCCTTGCTACCTTGTCCACGGTCCCTCGGATGCTCAATCCTTCACCGAACTCGAAGTCATCAAGTTGAGTCATATGTGTATCCTGCAAACTTGCACACACACATACACATATCAAATAACAAGGGTGAACCTGATTTAAACCCTTTGCCCAAACATCAAAACACATAGGCGCACGAACCATTGGGATTGCTCTAATAATCTCCCCCTTTTTGATGTTTGGCAATACGTTTAAGTTAGGGAAAACAAATATCAAATAAACATGCTAAAAACAATGGACTTACGATGCCAAGGCTACACACTTGGACTTACACCGCCGAATGGACTTACATTGCCAAGGCTACACATTTGGACTTACACCGCCAAATGGACTTACGTTGCCAAGGCTACACACTTGGACTTACACTGCCAAATCAAAACAATACAACATGCATTGGAACCTATCCCAAGGCTCCCCCTACACCTCTGCTCCCCATTGAGCTAGGAATTTTCCCACAGGGCTTTTTAAGAACCTATCACAAGGCTCCCCCTACACCTATGCTCCCCAATGAGCTAGGATTTAAGAACCTATCACAAGGCTCCCCTACGCAAAGGCACTAAGGTTTTCCCAACTAAACCTTACTTCTCCCCCTTTACCTAACATCCAAAAAGCTTTCTAACAATATCCCAATTGTTGAAAACTTATCATCTAACTGACCCTAAACTCAAGTATTTTCCCCCCATGGATCCTATACATCTAAACGAGTTGACACAGTCAAGAACAGCGTTGAAAAATAGTTTCAACCTAGTATTAGTCGACTGTCATAAGTTCCAATCGACTGCCCCCATGAAAATGACCTTACAGAGATATTTTGTGCTCAAAAATACTGTTACTAGTCGACTGCTAACTGTACCAGTCAACTGGTACACTATTTCTATAAAAATCAATCTTTTCTGACCAACTTCAGAAATGCACTAGAAATTCCACAAACCTCCAAAAATTCTTAAATTTTGTGGACAGGTCTATTTTATACATGTCTACTTGGAAAAAATATATATAAAAATATATTTATAACAAATCCCAAGATTGACATAAAACTCAAAACTAGCTAAATGGTTCAATTGAACCTTGACCTAAAGTCCTAGTTTTGGCTTCCTCTTGATGTATTTGCACATACTAACCCACAATGCATCCCTAGCGTTGGTTTATATGATATCTATACATTCAAAATTAATTATCATGCTTTATGACCCCAAGTCATATTTCTAAGCATGAAACACAACCCAATTGTGCCAATTTCCTAAGGTTGAGACTCAAGTCCGTCTCCAAACCATTTAGCACACTCCATGGTTCCTCTAAACTCCCGAGTAATACCCACTTGAGATCCATTTTCTATGGATCCCAACTTGACTCTTTGAGCTCCCCCTAGAGCTCTTAACCTTAGCCACCTCCCTAGATGACTCATCCACAATTACTAGGCCACATCGGTGCATCTCCGGTGACACTTGGCCTACAAACCTAACCTTCTTAACCTTGGACACATTGTCCTTGGTTAACTTCTTCTTACCTTTAAATGGCTTTTCCTTGCCATTTGTTGGTTTCTCCTTGCTATAATCATATGCGACCCTAGCATATGACTTTCCCTTAGCATTGGAGATACTAGATCGGTATCCTAAACTCGATCTATCTTTATTGGATCTTTGGCTACCCAACACCATACCTAGACCCTTAGATTCAACATTGAATCTTTCTAGGGTTTTCTCCAACTTATCAAGCATTGCCTTCAAAACTTAATTTTCTCTCTCTAGGTTCCTAACCCTAGAATTTACTTGTCCAAATTGGACATTCCTAGACCTATCCATTTTTCTAGGAATATGTCTCCCCTTCTTGGGGATTAATGCCTTGGGTCTCCTTAGGTCTATCATTTCTAGAGTTATCATGAATGGATACCTTAGGGTTTTGATCTACATTAACCCTACTTCTATCATGATATCTAAATCTGAAATTTTTCATTGCTACATAATGATTATCATTATTTTTCCTAGCATGAATGAGAACATAAGAATTTGAATTACGATTCAAGTTAGGGTATACCTCCCTTACCCTTGAAGCTCCCCCTTGATTTGAGCTCCTCATCTTCTCTTTCTCCCATTTCTTCAATTGTGCCAACTTCTTGAGCTCTCCCTTCCTTGGGCATTTTGTTTGGTAGTGTCTCATTCCTCCACACGTGAAGCACCTAATGTACTTCTTCTCCTTCTTCTTCCTACAACTCAAATTAGATTCTAAAGAAATTGAATTGAATTTAGGAGATACCTCTTTCTTACCCATAGGACATCTACTCTTGTAGTGTCCCTTCTCATTGCACCCGAAGCACACAATGTGGTCCTTTGACTTGACTTCGGTGGAGATGCTCACTAAGTTGACCTCCAAGACCTCTTCTTCAACCTTTGAGGATGTCTCCTCATCCACACTAGTGGATGGAATTTCTTCATCCTTATCCTCTTCGGATGTTGACCGTGGCTCATCTTCCGTTTGCTCCTCAACTTAAGCCACTTCATCCTTTTCTTTGAATTTTTCCTCTTCGTGTGTAGGCATGAGCTCTTCCCATTGAACCTTCTTTATCTTGCTCCACAAATCATGAGCATTCTCGTACTCACCTACACACCTCATCACATTAGAAGGCAACATATCAATTAAAATTGATATTACCTTATTGTTTGCCTCCGATCTAGAGGTTTGCTCCTCCATCCAATACCGTGGTCGGAGCTTCTTCCCTTTCTTGTCTTTCAGGACTTCGAACGGTTCCTTAATCACCATCATGGTATCCCAATTCGTGTCGAAGAAGACCTTCATCTTAATCATCTAATAGGTGATGTCCCATAAGCCTCCGCCTTCAAAATTCGATGGTTCAATCAAGTCGGTCATCTTCTTGTATTTGTTCTTCTCAGTGATTAGTCCGGTGAAGTGCAACCTGGCTCTGATACCACTTGTAGGAGGATCGGTGGCCAGCTCGAAGGGGGGTTGGATAGACGACACCCCTAAATACTCGCTTCCTACACTTGTTAGTTTGCGCAGTGGAAATACAAACTAATATGAATATAAAGAAAGCTAAAGACAAGAAATGCAAACCAAGCTACACGATCATTTAACGTGGTTCGGAGATTGCTTGCTCCTACTCCACGGGGTGTTCTTGAGGTGGGTGATCCCTATCCGTCGGTGGATTAGCCCCCGCCAAACTCCAACTATCTCAAGTCGCTCCTTGTGGGTGGAGAAACATCACCACAACACCAACCAAGACTCTTGAGACTAGTAGACTACTAATTAGGATTTACCACCACTAATTTCGTCAACCTTAGCCAAGCTCCCAAGACTTGGTTATATAGGCCACGTGTTGGAAACCCCGCCTACCAGTCGACTACCAAAACCATCAGTCGACTATCCTCTTGTGAAAATTTGATCATTACATCCCAACGGCTCGATACCAGTCGATTGCTAAAAGTAGCAGTCGACTGCTCCACACAGGGCAAGCGAACAGAAGCATTCTGTTCGCTCCCAGTCGACTGCCCCAGTCGACAACTGCTGTTTTCACCAGTCGACTGCTACAGTAATTGCTACAGTAATTGCTACATTACTGCTACGATAAAACCCTAAACCTAGGATTTTACCCTGAGTACAATCTCTCATGCACTCGTACCCTCACGACTCACTTGACCTTTGATTGCAGCCTTGACCTTTAACCTTCAAGCTTACTTCCTTTGGCTCTCGTCCCTTGGATGCATCCAAGTCCACAGCTCATCCCCAATGTCATCCTTCGCGTATGCCTCGAAGTCACTTCCCTCGGCCCTTGTCCTTGCTGCCTTGTCCATGGTCCCTCGGATGCTCCATCCTTCACTGAACCCGAAGCCATCAAGCTGAGTCATATGTGTATCCTGCAAACCTGCACACTCACATACATATATCAATAACAAGGGTGAACCTAACTTAAAGCATTTGCCCAAACACCAAAACACATGGTCGTACGAACCATTGGGATTGCTCCAACAGAGAAATCCCATAGAAAAATTATAATCAAAGGAAGTAGACCTCATAATTATCTTTTGAGTGATATATAATGTTGAATGAACCTTTTCTGATGATATTCAGGTTTGTATGATAAGTTAAATGCATTGCTTACATATATATAAAGAATACCCAACCTGTCTAATAAGTCGGTCGAACTTATATTTCCGGATGAGATAATCACACAATATAAATGCTCCTCTAAACTATTCCTTGAGTGTATGATAGATAGGTCGGATTTGTATTCTTGAGAAAAATTAAACATCTGCAATATAAATTCTCCTCTGGATTTCTCCGATTGTATGATAGGTCGGTCGGATTTGTATGTCCAAGCTAAATTAAACATCTGCAATATAAATGCTCCTCTGGGCTTTCTCTGACTGTATGATAGACCGGTCGGATTCATATGCCCGAGCGAAATTAAACATCTGCAATATAAATGCTCCTCTGGGCTTTCCTCGACTATATGATAGACTGGTCGGATTTATATGCCCGAGTAAAACTAAGCATCTGCAATATAAATGTTCCTCTGGGCTTTTCTGACTGTATGATAGACCGGTCGGATTTGTATACCCGAGCGAAATTAAACATCTGCAATATAAATGCTCCTCTGGGCTTTCCCCAACTGTATGATAGACCGATCAGATTTATATGCTAGAGCAAAATTAAACATCTGCAATATAAATGCTCCTCTAGGCTTTCCCCGACTGTATGATAGACCGGTCGAATTTATATGCCTGAGCGAAATTAAACATCTGCAATATAAATGCTCCTCTGGCCTTTCCCCAACTATTTAATAGACCGATTGATCTGCAATATAAATTTTCTGCACAATAAGTAATGTTGATGCTAAAACCCATGGTTGATCTTAGGGATGGTTTAAAGTCTCTGGTTCCCTTTAAGGAAGTCTGTCTGGTCACTCCTTAAGGTTCCCGATTGGTTGTTTGATGGTTTAAAGTCTCCAATTCCCCTTAAGAAAGCATGTACGATCACTTCTTAATGTCCCCGATCGACTGTTTGATGGTTTAAAGTTTCCGGTTACCCTTAAGGAAGCTTGTCTGGTCACTCCTTAAGGTCCTCGATCAATTGTTTGATAGTTTAAAATCTCTAGTTCCCCTTAAGGACACAGGGATCAAACACAAAGCAGGACCTAACCAACTTGGTTGATCACATCAAAACTACCACCGGGTCCAACAATCTCCCCCTTTTTGATGTGCATTAACCCAAGTTCAAGTTAGGGTAAAAAAAAATAGACAAAAAATAATTTTAAAGAAAAATTACTAAACTAACATATTTAAGCATAAATTTGCAATAAATAAAATTACAACACAGTCTAGAAAAAAAATTTTAATTTTTTATAATTTTCCTAACTCCCCCTAAACTTGTACCTTTCTCTCCCCCTTTGATCACAGCAAAAATGGGGTACCAATAAGAGAATATTAAACAAATTATTAAGGTAGAAAAAAATTCTGAGCAAAAATGAAGTTTTAGAAAAAAAAAATTCTAAGTTAAATTGGATTTTCCAAAAAGAATTTCTAAGTCAATTAAAAAAAAATTCTAAGTAAACTAAATTTTTGAATGTTCCAAAAAAAATTTTAGAATTTTAAAAAAAATTCTAAGTAAAATAAAAAAAAATTTATTTAAAAAAATGTTTGATAAACTTTCAAAGAATTATTTAATTCTAGTTTTTAATACTTTTCAGAAAGTTAATTAAACATTTTATTTCAATATTTCAACTTCCAGGTCGTGACGAGGCACTAGGCCTTCTTGGTTATTGGAGCAACAATCACTTCCTTAGACAAAGCTTCCATAAAGAATTTCAATGTTTAATTTTCTCACTGTAAGCTTTTAACTAAAAGAGAAATTTAAACTAACAAAGATTTTGGAACCCAATAAAGGTTCCTTCCTACAGGGTTGGTCAAAAACTTAGGGGGTACATGATTTTTGGGCACTTTTCTAAGTTGACCTTGGTGTTTTCTAATATACCAATTTAATTTTCCATAAGTTCTTAATTTTGATTTAGAAAATTTATTTAAGCATGCATCAGATTTCAATTTTTTAATTTCTAATTTTAATTTATCATTTTCTGATTTTATACTATCGTACATCTCAAGTGGACATGCTTTTGCTAATTTCATTTTCAATTCTTTATTTTCTTTTTCTAATTCGAATAAATCTTTAGACAGCGATTTAATAAATCGAAAAGACTGAGACGGGGTTAGATTGCGTGCCTTACTTACCTGATCTGGTGACGCTCCCCCTTCACTGTTGCTTTCTTCTTCTGATGTTCCTCCTGTTGGTGCAACATCCCTCAGGTCAAGGTTGACCTGGGTGACCAAGCTGAGTCTTGGTTTGAGTTTAGATGTTTGACAATAAGAAATTGATTGAAGAAGAGTCAAGTAGGTCAAGGTTGACCGGATACTTGACAGGGAAGTCCTGGTGAGTGAAGCCAGGCAGAAGGAAAACCCTAGTGAGTGAAGCTAGGTGAAAGTCCTGGTGAGTGAAACCAGGTGAAAACCCTAGTGAGTGAAGCTAGGTGAAAGTCCTAGTGAGTGAAGCTAGGTGAAAGTCCTGGTGAGTGAAACCAGGTGAAAACCCTAGTGAGTGAAGCTAGGTGAAAGTCCTGGTGAGTGAAGTCAGGCAGAAGGAAAACCCTAGTGAGTGAAGCTAGGTGAAAGTCCTGGTGAGTGAAGCCAGGTGAAAGCCCTAGTGAGTGAAGCTAGGCAGATGGAAAACCCTAGTGAGTGAAGCTAGGTGAAAGTCCTGGTGAGTGAAGCCAGGCAAGGGAAAATCCAGATGGATCAAGGATGATCGGACATCTGGTGTTGGGAAGTCCAACTAGGTCAAAGGATTGACTGGATACTTGGCACGAGGAAATACAGATAGGTCAAAGGGATTGACCAGATATCTGATGGAAGTCCAAGTAGGTCAAGGGAGTGACCAGATACTTGGCATGAATAGAAAAGTCTAAGTGGGTCAAAGGGATTGACCAGACACTTGGTGGGAAGTCCTAGCAAGTCAAAGGAGTGACCAGATGCTAGGCATGATGTACCAACAGGTCAAGGTTGACCGGATGTTGGTTTGAGAGGCTTGGAACTTAGTTTTGGGCAAAAACCAAGTGTTGGATCGATCAGTGGATCGATCCAGGAGCTGGATCGATCAGTGGATCGATCCAGGCTTCTCCTAAGCGAACAGAGAGCCTCTGGATCGATCCGTGGATCGATCCAGATGTTCCAATCGATCAGTGGATCGATTGGGACGCGGCTGCTTCGCGCGATAAGCGCTGGATCGATCCGTGGATTGATCCAGGCGTTTCTCCAGAGCACAGAGGCGCTCTGGATCGATCCGTGGATCGATCCAAAGCCTCCCCGATCGATTGGGAATATTCGAATCGATCGGGATCCGACCGTTGCGTCGTATTTGAGCTGCAGGCGTGCGTTGGCTGCAGCATCTCTTCTCCGATTCACTCCAGATTTCTCGCCAGCTCCTCCACAGCACTCACAAAGCTCAGATCGCCAGTTCTTGAAGGATCTTGGAAGTTTTCCAAGTTAAGAGGCGGATCAAAGCCAAGAAGAGAAGCTAGGGTTAGGGTTTATACTCATTGTAAGCTTGTAAGCTTGTATTTCTTGTATCCTTTCCCTCTCTTCTTGTATTGAGTCTTGTAGGGCTTCTCCGCCCTTGGTAGTTACCATAAAGGAGAGTTTTATTTAGTGGAGGGTGTGTGTGTTGGTGTGGATCCTTGGATTAGTCACCTCTTGTGAGGTGGATACCAAGTAAACCAACCGTGTTAGCGTTGTGTGATTGTTCTTTGTATTTCCGCTGCACATCTTTGAAGGAACAAGCAACGCCGAGCACCGAGCGAACGCGACGAGCTATTCACCCCCCCTCTAGCTACTTTTGGTCCTAACAAGTGGTATTAGAGCAAGGCCGCTCTTCACCGGAATCATCGCCGGAAGGGTCAAGCATAACAAGAAAAGCTAGAGGGGTGAAGAAGTTGGAGCAAATTCTTCAAGTTCAAGATTTTATCAAGCTCAACTTCAAGATGCAATTCCAAGATGGACTTGGATTTGACACAAGGGTGGCTCCACCATATTCATCTACAAGCTTCGATTCTTGGAAATCAAGAATCGAAAATTTTCTTATGATGGAGATAGAGCAATGGTTTGCTCTAATGGAAGGTTTCAAAGCTCCCACAAATTCCAAGGGCAAAGTACTCAAAAGGAGCAAGTGGAGCAAAGACCAAATCCAAAGGTGCGAGGCAAATGATAATGTGACCAAGCTTTTGGTAAATTTATTGCCAAGCACCATCCTTTGCAAAATTGGAGAATTTGAAGATGCAAAGGAATTATGGAGCAAATTGGCCAAGCTTCATGAAGAGATCCCCTCCACTGTACAAGAGCAAGAAGTATCCAGAGAGGGTGACTCTTTGGAGCAAGACCAAGAGGAGGGCTCCGAGGTTGAGAGATGCTCAACCTCCGAAGAAGAAGAAATCCAAGAAGCTTCATCCTCAAGGGAATGCAACGAAGGGAACAAGGAGGGAGCATATTCCTTGTTTCATATTCAAGATGATGAAGCCTCCACCTCTAGGATTGAGGGGGAGCAATTCTTGGTGACGCCGGATCAAGAAGAAGGAGAAGCTTCTACATCCGGGTCAAGAGATGAAGAGATTGAAGAAGCTTCTACCTCCACGAGTCAAGAAAAATCAAATGGAGGAGAATCAAGATCGGATCAAGAGGAAGCTTCTACCTCCGGATCCAAAGGAAAAGATGCCACCCCTACAAGCAAAGGTATAAATATTTCAATTAAAAATAAAAATCATATTATATGCTTTGAGTGTAGGGAACATGGGCACTACAAGAGCAAGTGCCCTAAATTGGCCAAGAAGAAGGGCCAAGTGGCACAAAAGGGCAAGGCGAAGCCCAAGGCGATCATCCCCAACACAAAGAAGAGCAAGGAGCATATTATATGCTTCTCTTGCAATCAAAAGGGGCATTACCGAAGTCAATGCCCCAAGGGGAAGAAGGTGGTCAAGGCTCAAGGAGGCACTAGTCAAGGGGGAGCCTCCAAGGTAAAGAAGAAGGTATCTTTTATTGAGCCTACCCCCTTACATTATGGTGAAAAGCATGATAGTTCTAACTTATATCATTTTAATGCTATTTACCATGAAAATAGAAAGCATGATAGCGTTAAAGAAAAATATATAGCTTTTCATGCTAAAACTACTACACCTAAGGCTAGGAATGTAAGTAAAAGTCTAGGCAAGAACTCTAAGGATTGTATCTACAAGCCTAGGCACAAAAATGTTCATGAACTTAATGGAAAACCAAAAACTAAGGACTTAGTGATGGAAAATCAAGTCTTGAGGTCAAGACTTGATAAAATGGAAAAGACCCTAAAAAGGATGGAAAATATCCTATTAGGGCAAAATGAGCATAACCTAGGTTTAGGGGTACAAAAGTCATCCAATGGCCATAGAGGTTTGGGATACAAACCAAAGGCTAAGAAGGATGTGCCCTCTTACCATAGAGTTCCATATAGTTATGGAACAAACCCTAGGTCTAGTGGTCAAGCCAAAAATACTAGGGAAGTCATCCCTAAGAGTATTTTTGCAATAAATGTGACTAAGACTTCTAAGAAGTCTAAGAAAGTCACAAACAAGGTCACAAGGGAGGTTATCCCTAAAGTTGACCTAGAAAGTGTGACCAAGGCTTCTAAGAAGCCCAACAAGGTCACTAGGAAGGTATCTAGAGAAGTTATCCCTAGTGAGTACCTAGAGCATCCAAGGAGCACCAATAGGTGTTGGGTTCCTAGGAGCATCTTCTCTACCCCATAGATGGGTTAGAGAGTGTCAACTCCGATTAGAAGGGTAGTTAACCCAACTTTGAGGAAATTGACACTCAAGGAGCATTTTCAAGGTTTTAGTTAACCTTTGAAAATGAAATGGACCTATTGATTACTTCTTGAAAGAGTAACATGTGTCTATTGGTGGAAAAATTGATTTTATCTTAAAATGGCACAAATTGGGAAAACCTTGAGAAATACCAAGTTGGGATTTTGGTATTCTCTTGGAAATTTAAGGCAATCCGGGCCTTGATTTATGTAATCACTCTTGAGGAAAAATGGAATATGCCAACATTTGAGGATATGTTTAATTATTAAGTGGCATAAACAAATCAAGGAAATTAGAAATGCCAATTTAGGCTTTGGCATTCTCTTGAAGCACTTTAGGGCAATCTAGGTTTAAGTTGTAAGTTTAGCTAAGACTTTAAGGATACTTAGATAGTTAATCTAAGTATATTTTATTTATATTAAATCTTGCCATGATTGTTTGCCCATCATATGCCATGACATCATGTCTATTTTTGAATTCATTGTTTTATTATGAAAACTCCAAAAATACCATGTCATGACATTCATACATCATGTAGTAATAGGATATTTTCTTTTGAAAATTATTTTCTTTTGATGTATGCCATAACATAATCATGCATTAAGTTTAATTCCTTGCAATTAAGGACGAATGGCATTTAACAACAATTATTGACAAGTGACATCCTAGGTGGATGTCTAATATCTCTAGAATGCCTAGATAGATATGCATGATCCCTAGATTAGGGAAAAATCAAAATCCCACATCTCACAAGGACTATAAGGTGACTTGTCCGTGTTTTAGTGTACATTAGATACAAGTGAGATGTTAGGAAGATGAACAAAACTCAAGATGTTGATTTAGTGCATTCTTTTGAGTTTTAGGTTCATCAGAACACATAGTTATGTGTTTTCCCATCATTGGGAAAGCTAATGTACAAGTCATGTGCATTATGCCCAAGGAACATGATGGGATATTGGTTTTGAAAATGTTTTAAAATGTTTTTGGAAAACCTTGGTGAAGGCTATTTTTTGATAGTAATCACCATTGAATAGTTAGACACAAACTTGAAGAAAAACACTAAAGTTTTTGCAAGTTTTCAAGTTTGTGTCAATATTTGAAAATATGATGTATTTTCATAGAAAGCTATTTTTCCATGATTAAGTATGCCCTAAATAATGTCTACACGAAATTTTATAATTTTTGGATTTTTGTAGAATTTTCTAGGGGTTTCTGAAGTTGACTGAAATGGAATTTCAGCAACTATCAGAGCTCCGATCGATCCATGGATCAATTGGAGTGCCCGAATCGATCCGTGGATCTATTCAGAAGGCAAGTCTCCCGCGAGCAGAAGCTCGCTGGATCGATCAGCCGATCGATCCAGGTAGTCTGAATCGATCAGTGGATCGATTCAGAAAGGTTCAATCGATTGGAACCCAACTCCAATCGATCCAAGTTGCTGATTTTGGCTGGGAAGGCTTGATTTCAGCATCTTTGAACCTCTTTGAGTCTAGGTAACCATTCCAAACCCCTAAAATACATTTGTATACATACAAAGGGTGTTTTCATGTGAAAACAAGGATGGATTGGTTAAGGAAGGCTTCATTGAAGTTTAGGTTGAGGTTTGTTTCAAATTTTGAGTATTTGAACCTCAAAACTTCTAAATTTGGGTTTCCTAAAGGTTTAGGGATTCCAAGTCATTGTTGGTGCAATGACAGAAGTCACCACCATGTCTTTAGGGGGAGGGACTCTTTAAAGACATGAAAAATTACTTTTCATGAACCTTGGAAGGTGGTTAACCTTCTGTAAAGAAAATGCTCATGTATGAGCTTTTGAACTTGAAATGGGGAGTGGATATCCTCATTATTTCAAGTGGGAACTCAAGTGGTTAGATAATGCTCAAGGTTGGGTATTTGTCTATATTGAGGGAGAAGTTAAGGATAAATGAAGGGTATGGGACCTTCATTATCGTGTTGATCATAACGAGTGATGTTGTGAACAATGATGAGTAACTCTTCAGGGGGAGAGTCGTCAACAAATGGATTTGTTGATGTGTACCCAAAATTGGGGCATGGGTTGATGTGTGCCCAAAGATGGGTTGATGTGTGCCAATAGGGGGAGAATGAAAGGACCTATGAATGGGTGTAAGTTAGGCTTTCATTACCTAGAGGGAGTGTGCCCTCGTAGGGGGAGAATGAAGAGCTTAATTTATATGTTCATTACCTAGTGGCATGAAGATTAAGGCTATAGGATTAGCCTAACTTACATGTGGTATTGTTAGTGTTATTGTGGTATTGTCAAACATCAAAAAGGGGGAGATTGTTGGTGCAACATCCCTCAGGTCAAGGTTGACCTGGGTGACCAAGCTGAGTCTTGGTTTGAGTTTAGATGTTTGACAATAAGAAATTGATTGAAGAAGAGTCAAGTAGGTCAAGGTTGACCGGATACTTGACAGGGAAGTCCTGGTGAGTGAAGCCAGGCAGAAGGAAAACCCTAGTGAGTGAAGCTAGGTGAAAGTCCTGGTGAGTGAAACCAGGTGAAAACCCTAGTGAGTGAAGCTAGGTGAAAGTCCTAGTGAGTGAAGCTAGGTGAAAGTCCTGGTGAGTGAAACCAGGTGAAAACCCTAGTGAGTGAAGCTAGGTGAAAGTCCTGGTGAGTGAAGCCAGGCAGAAGGAAAACCCTAGTGAGTGAAGCTAGGTGAAAGTCCTGGTGAGTGAAAGCCCTAGTGAGTGAAGCTAGGCAGATGGAAAACCCTAGTGAGTGAAGCTAGGTGAAAGTCCTGGTGAGTGAAGCCAGGCAAGGGAAAATCCAGATGGATCAAGGATGATCGGACATCTGGTGTTGGGAAGTCCAAGTAGGTCAAAGGATTGACTGGATACTTGGCACGAGGAAATACAGATAGGTCAAAGGGATTGACCAGACATCTGATGGAAGTCCAAGTAGGTCAAGGGAGTGACCAGATACTTGGCATGAATAGAAAAGTCTAAGTGGGTCAAAGGGATTGACCAGACACTTGGTGGGAAGTCCTAGCAGGTCAAAGGAGTGACCAGATGCTAGGCATGATGTACCAACAGGTCAAGGTTGACCGGATGTTGGTTTGAGAGGCTTGGAACTTGGTTTTGGGCAAAAACAAGTGTTGGATCGATCAGTGGATCGATCCAGGCTTCTCCTAAGCGAACAGAGAGCCTCTGGATCGATCCGTGGATCGATCCAGATGTTCCAATCGATCAGTGGATCGATTGGGACGCGACTGCTTCGCGCGATAAGCGCTGGATCGATCCGTGGATCGATCCAGGCGTTTCTCCAGAGCACAGAGGCGCTCTGGATCGATCCGTGGATCGATCCAAAGCCTCCCCGATCGATTGGGAATATTCGAATCGATCGGGATCCGACCGTTACGTCGTATTTGAGCTGCAGGCGTGCGTTGGCTGCAGCATCTCTTCTCCGATTCACTCCAGATTTCTCGCCAGCTCCTCCACAGCACTCACAAAGCTCATATCGCCAGTTCTTGAAGGATCTTGGAAGTTTTCCAAGTCAAGAGGCGGATCAAAGCCAAGAAGAGAAGCTAGGGTTAGGGTTTATACTCATTGTAAGCTTGTAAGCTTGTATTTCTTGTATCCTTTCCCTCTCTTCTTGTATTGAGTCTTGTAGGGCTTCTCCGCCCTTGGTAGTTACCATAAAGGAGAGTTTTATTTAGTGGAGGGTGTGTGTGTTGGTGTGGATCCTTGGATTAGTCACCTCTTGTGAGGTGGATACCAAGTAAACCAACCGTGTTAGCGTTGTGTGATTGTTCTTTGTATTTCCGCTGCACATCTTTGAAGGAACAAGCAACGCCGAGCACCGAGCGAACGCGACGAGCTATTCCCCCCCCCCCCCCCTCTAGCTACTTTTGGTCCTAACACCTCCCCCTTTATCGATGCTCATCTCTGAGCTAGACGTTTCTTCTAGCTGATGGTTAGCTAGTAGAGCTAATCCTGAGAATTCTTCGACTTCTGACTCAGAGGATGAAAAGTCGTCCCATGTCGCCTTCAGGTTTTTGTGCTTGGGTCGAGCTGGCTTCTTGCTTCTTTCCTTATCTTTCTGTTTGCTCTTCAATTTTGGGCAATCATCCTTGATGTGCCCTTCTTCATTGCAATTGTAGTACCGGACTGTCCTTCCTTTTTGATGACATTTACTTGACTGCGATCTAAACTTGTTAGATTTAAAAAACTTATTGAAACGTCTTACCATTAATGTAGCTTCGTTTTCGTCGATTGACGCTTCGGAGTCAAGATCGTCCTTTTCAGCTCGTAGGGTAACGTTGAGGTTCGACTTCTCTACTGGTTTTTTTGCAAGTCGAGGCTCATGAAGTTCGAAAGTTGAAAACAAGTTTTCTAAACTACATACCTCAAAGTCCTTAGAGATGTAGTAAGCATCTACTAAGGACGCCCATTCTGAAGTACTCGGGAAGGCATTGAGCGCGTATCGGATGGAATCCCGATTGGTTACTTCTTCTCCAAGGTTTGTTAGTTACGTTATCAACACTTTGATTCTCGCTTGGAGTTGTGCTACCTTCTCGTCGTTGTTCATCCGAAGGTTTGTTAGTTGTGTCCGAAGGATGTCGCGTCGCGCCAGCTTCGCTTCAGAGGTACCTTCGTGAAGCTCCAGGAATTTCTCCCAGAGATCTTTCGCTGAGTCGTAGTTTCCGATCCGACTTACCTCCTGAGGTGGCAGAACGCTGAGGAGGTGGAATTCAGCTTTTCCGTTGGTGACGAAACCGGCTTGCTCCTTCTTGCTCCACGTGTTTTCTTCTTTGTCTTTAGGAGCTGCAAAACCATATTTCATAGTAATTAAAATATCTTTGAAGAATACCTCCATTTTTAGCTTCCACGTAGCGAAATCTCTGTCGAACATCGGGGGATGGATGTTCGCTCCGGCCATCGTCTTGATCGTAGTGCTTCAATTGGCGGTTAGTCCTTCTGAGGCGATCAGGCTCTGATACCAATTGTAGGTGCAGCGGAGGCCGGCAAGAAGGGGGTGAATTGCTGAAAACAAAAATAAAACTATACTCTCCTCGGATTTCAACTCAGAAATAAAATCAGCAGTAAAATAATAGCAACTAAATTAAAGAGACAGAAAATAAATCAGAAACAGAATTTAACCTGGTTACAACCAAGAGGGTTGTTATTCCAGGGCAATGAAAAGCGCACTAAGAAAAATCTCCTTCTCTGAAGACGGAAAAGCCTTTTACACTTTTGGAAGCTCACTAGTTGCTTAGGAATTACTTACAGTATTGATTGCTTGAGTTATATTTAATTCCTAGCTCCAGGGGTCCTTTTATAGCCCCTGGAAATTCTATCCTGAAGCTCCAAGGCACCTCCATTGAGGGTCTAAGGTGCCTCCAAGTTGGGTCAGCGGATAAAACTTTATCCACGCACGAACGGTCTGTTTGACCAGGTTGAAGGCGCCTTAAACAAGGCTGAAGGCGCCTTCAACCAGCTTGAGGCGCCTTCAACCAGATTGAAGGTGCCTTCAAGCTGGAGGCGCCTTCAACCTTGTTGAAGGCGCCTTGAGCAGTGATTCCAGCACTGCTTCTTTCCGGCTTTGGCTTCTGATGCTCTGAACTTTTGGGAGATAGCGGCCAACCGGAATAGGGCTCACCCGAACCCAATTCCCGCCCTTCTCCTCGAGCAGGCTTCCGTCCAGCTTCTTGTCCCTCGAACACCACACACGTTCTTCTCACTCCACCGGAGTACTCTTCCACAGCTCTCTCGTCCTTCGGACGCACCGAGCCCATCGGCTCCCTTCCCGTGTCGTCCTTCTCGCTAGCTGCGTCTTCTGCTCGACTTCCTATGCTCCTAAGCTCCTGCACACTTAGACACAGGGATCAAACACAAAGCAGGACCTAACCAACTTGGTTGATCACATCAAAACTACCACGGGGTCCAACACAATTCCCCTTAAGGAAGTCTATCCAGTTACTTCTTAAGGTCCCCAATCGACTGTTATGATTTAAAGTCTCCATTTCCCCTTAAAGAAGCATGTCTGATCACTCCTTAAGGTCCCTGATCGACTGTTATAGTTTAAAGTCTCTAGTTCCCCTTAAGGAAGTCGTCCGGTCACTCCTTAAGGCTCTCGATCAACTATTATGGTTTAAAGTCTCCAGTTCCCCTTAAGGAAGTCTGTCCAGTCACTCCTTAAGGTCCTTGATCAACTGTTATAGTTTAAAGTCTCTAATTCCCCTTAAGGAAGTCTATCCGGTCACTCCTTAAGGTCCCCGATCGACTATTTAATGGCTTAAAGTCTCTGGTTACCACTAAGCAAGCATGTCCGGTTACTCCTTAAGGTCCCTGATCGACTGTTATGGTTTAAAATCTCCGGTTCCCCTTAACGAAGCATGTCTTGTCACTCCTTAAGGTCCTCGATCGACTGTTATGGTTTAAAGTCTCCGGTTCCCCTTAAGGAAGCATGTCCGGTCACTCCTTAAGGTCCCCGATTGATTGGTTGGAGGTTTAAAGAGACATATATGATCCCTTCTAATAATATTGCCTGCACCTCTTTTGCTACTCATATCAATAATGTTTGTACAAAATATATGAATAACTTACAGTCATGTTTGCTATGTTCTATATGGTTGCAAATGATTAGCATTCCAAGGCCATTTGAGTCTTATCCCTTCGGCATCTTGGAGGTAATAGGAGCCCGATACAAGTTTCTATATGATTTTATAAGGTCCTCCCCATTAGGGTTCCAGCTTGTTAACATCTCCAATAGGCTTGATGCGCTTCCATACAAGATCACCTACCTGAAAGAACCTTGGAATAATTCTTTTGTTATAATTTTGTCTCATTCTTTGACGATAAAAAATGAGTCGGATTGCCGCTTTGTCCCATGCTTCCTCTATTAAGTAAAGTTCCATAAAGCGTCGATCCGCATTGTTGTCATCATAAAGCCTTCTTTGATCAGATTCCATTCCAACTTCAATCGGAATCACTGCTTCACCCCCATAGACCAAGTGAAAAGGAATCATTTCTGTGGCTTCTCGAGGAGTGGTACGATATGCCCATAACACATTGGGTACTTCATCTACCCAACTGCCACTAACATGATCTAATTTGATTTTGAGTCCTCTGATAATTTCCCTGTTGGTTACTTCGGCTTGTCCATTACTCTATGGATACACCACAGAGGTAAAAGCTTGTGTGATCTCATAATCAGAACACCATTTTTTAATTTTCTTACATTGAAATTACCTTCCATTATCAGAAACTATTTTGTGTGGAATACCAAATCTACAAACAATATGCTACCATAGGAATTTAATAACTGTCTATTCATTAATTCTGGCCAATAGTTCTACTTCTACCCATTTAGAAAAATAATCAACAGCTACTAATAAGAACTTCCTCTTAGCATGTGCAAGAGGAAAAGGTCCAACTATATCCATGCACGATTGATCAAAAGGAAAAATTACTATAGAAGTCTTCAATAATTCAGTAGGATGTTGCGAAATATTTTGATGTTTCTGACAAGATAAACAGGTTCTCACGAGTTTAGCAACATCTGCTTGTAATGTGACCAAAAATATCCAGCTAATAATATCTTTCTAGCAAGAGATCGACCTTTCATATGGCTGCCACAAGAACCTTGATGCACTTCTTGTAGGTTATACTGTATATCATCTGATCCAACACATTTGAGTAGAGGACTAGAGAAGGCCCTTTTATATAGATGATCTCCAATCATAGTGTATTGGCTTGCCCTTTTTTTGAATACCCTAGCTTGTTCTGCACCAGTGGGTAGAATTCCTTGTCATAAAAATAGAATGATAGGTGTTCTCCAATCACCCTAGATTTCTAGATTAGCATGTTACTCAACATAAGATACTAATAATGTTTGCTCCACTGGTCTATCCAAATTCCAAGGTATAATGACAGAAGTTAATTTAGCTAATTCATCTGCTTCTTGATTGTCCGTTTGGGGGATTTTCTTTACACTTACTTCATGAAATTCAGCTTTCAAGTTGTCAAATGTCTCTACATATATCTTGAGTCGTTCATTGCTAATTCCAAAGTTACCTGTTAATTGTTGTGTTGTCAATTGAGAATCAGAATGAACTACCACATGAGCAGCTCCCACATGCTTAGCCGCTTGCAAGCCTGCTATCAATGCTTCATATTCGGCCTCATTGTTGGTGGCTCTATAATTCAATCTAACAGATAACTATATTCGATCTTCTCTAGGAGATATAAGAAGGATCTCTATTATGTTAGTTAGAGCCCTAGAGTCAATCATTTGATGATTGTTGTATGGACTCATTGTATCATATTCTTGCATATAAATAAATGCATTTATTTTTGGTTATTATACTTACTTGTATTGGTGTCAAATAACTAAGTATAATAGCGTCCTTGAGTAGAAGGTTCTTACCTATATCAATCGATTGGTTGAATCGATAGTGAGATGATATAGGGAACACTACTCTTAATCATTCCTAGTCAAGTTTTAACATTCAGGGACAATGTTAATGCGACGAGACTAGCATGTAGGTCAACTCGATGCCTTGATCTCACAAGTCATGGATATGGAGATATCAAGTTGACACATGGGTATGTATTGGAGAATGTATACTGAATGACCCGCCTTGAGAAAGTATCATTGATTGTTATATGAGTGTCATATACTTTCTCATGTGGCTATTAGTATGACTACTAGTCCTTAGACCTGAAGTCATCATGATTCCCTACATAAGGAGTTACGTACTTTGGCTTCGTCAAACGTCACCCGTAACTGGGTGGACTATAAAGGCGATTACTAGGTATGTAACAAATTATGTGGAGGGATGTGAGTGATGTAGATGGGATCTATCCCTCCTATATGACGGGAGAGACATCGATATTCTTGATAGAGTGAGACCACTAAGTGCATGGCCATGCCCAAATGAGTCAATATAAGATATTGAGCTCATTGATCGAGTGAGTCTACTTGGAGTTCAAGATTTAGATTGATTAGAGGGTGACACGGTTTATGCCTCATATTGATCAATGTAGATGTCAAGGATAGAATGAAACTTGTCATATATTGTGAAGAGTCACAATTAGTAGTCACAAGGTGATGTTGGATCTCAACATTCTTGTAACTTGGGTAGTAATGATGTGTTGCTAGATACCGCTCATTACTTATGCTTCTAAATAGGTTTAGGAGCATTGCCAACGTTACAAGAACCTATAGGGTCACATACAAAGAACAATTAGATGGAGATTAGGTTCATTTGATGAACCTAAAGGATTAGGTTCATGTGATGAACCAAATTGGATTAAGAGTAATCCAAATTAGGCTAATTGAGTTGGACTCAATTTGGTTCATGTGTTAAGTGAGTCTAATTTGGACTTAGACTCATTTAATTAATTTAATTCAATGAATAGAGATTCATTAAATTAAAATTGACTTAAACCAATGGTTAGATTATATCAACCAAGGGAGAGAAGTGGTCAAGTTTGACTTGACTTGAGAGGAAGATGAAGGGTCAAGTTTGACTTGACCATTTGCCACCTCATTGGTGAGTTGGCATTAAGTGGGCTAATGATGATGTGCCACATCATCAAGATTAGCACATGTGTGTGCCACATCATAAGGGAGATCAAGAGTTGTGACTCTTGATATCCCATGGGGTTTAAAAACACCTTCTTGAATGTGGTCGGCCACTTTAGTGTGAGGAGTTTCATTTTTGTGTGGTAACTCCATCTTCTTCTTCCTCAAGCTCTTTCTTCTCCCTATCCTCCACCTCCTTGGCCGAAACATCTAAGGGTGCTAGCACACCTTTTAGTTGTTTTCTCAATCTTCTGTTCGTGTGGATACACATAGAGAAGTATCTACTTTGATACTTTCGAGATCCGGCGAACCTTGGACGAGCGGGATTACGCGAAGGGCTTCGCATCAAGGGTAACCTCTTAATCTTGTAGATCTAAAGTAGATCTAGGCATAGAAAACTCATACGTGAAAGTTTTTCATAATTTTATTTCTTCGCACAGATCCGTGGCATGGGGGTTTCGGGGTTTCCACAACACAAAAAGCGGTTTTTGCGGCCTGAAAAACCCAACAGTGGTATTAGAGCCACTTGCGAAGCACGTACGAGTTTTTAATTTGAATTTTATGAAATTATATAGATCTGTAAGTTTCTGTATTTTTATGATTTTTATTGATTTTTGGGTAATTTTCTCGTAGAAGCGAAGCACAAGTGTTTAGACACTTGTAAGCTTCGACTACCGAGAAGATATTTCTGAAACGGCAAGGTTTCACCCCAAATCCTTTTGGGACAGTGGACTAAGGCGCTGTAGGATCACTTGGGAACACTCGCGATGGTTATATCATGGGTAGGGGTGCTGCCCCTGACCCCGCAAGGGGCTTCGTTCTGCGATTGCGCCCGAAAATCGCTAAACGGGACCGCCGGAAATTTTTACTCATAAAAATTGTAAAAATTATAAGAAAAATTACAAAAATTTATAGAAATTACATAATTTAGAATTATGTATTATTTTGTGACGGTCATGGCCCAAAAGACCCAATTTGATTGGATATTGTGTGTTGTAATTCATAATACGAGAACTAGAGCATGTTTCACACACCAAGTGCTGGTAGATAACACCGTTAAACATGTTTCAACAACTAGAGCATGAGATATAACTTTGTTGTTTTGATTCCTATGAGGATAGTCCGTCTTCCAATGGCCTGACTGCTTGCAGATGAAGCACTTGCCCTTCGGT
Organism: Zingiber officinale; assembly: GCF_018446385.1. Lineage (NCBI taxonomy): Eukaryota > Viridiplantae > Streptophyta > Magnoliopsida > Zingiberales > Zingiberaceae > Zingiber > Zingiber officinale. The sequence continues at coordinate 36,640,750 of NC_056005.1, read as the reverse complement.
TTCTTCATTCCAGCTTTAGGTCCTGTACTCTGAGATTTATTCACTTTCTTTGCTGAGCTAACTTGTTTCTTCTTCTTCTTTCCTTTCGGTTTAGAAGTAGAACCATTTTTAGCATAGTGAATATGAGAATTATGACGGAACAAACCTTCTGCTGCCTGAAGTTCTGTCACTAGTTCCGCCAATGAATATACCCTTTTATTCATATTGTAATTCAGGCGGAATTGCTCAAAACTTCTAGGTATCATTTGGAGGATCATATCGATCTAAGTTTCCTCATCAATTTCTCCTCCAAGGATTTGTATTTCATTCAGATAAGCCATCATCTTTAGGATATGATCCCTTACGGGAGTACCCTCTTGCATGGTGGCCGTCAGTATCTTTCTCATGGCTTCTTGCCTAGAGGCCCGATCCTGGTGACCAAAGAGTTCCTTGAGATTGTTCATAATATCATAGGCTGTTGGTAAATCTTGATGCTGATGTTGCAATACATTTGACATTGAAGCCAAAATGTAATACCGCGCCATCTCATCTGCTTTTACCCATTTTCTATGATACTCAATCTCCTCTTGGGTAGATTCACCATTGGGTGTATCAGGGCAAGGTTCAGTCAGTACAAACTTATAGCTTTCAGCAGTAAGAACAATGTCCAGGTTCCTTTTCCAATCTATGTAGTTAAGACCAGTAAGTCTGTTCTCTTTTAGTATGATGGCCAGTGGGTTAAAAGTCATCCTAAGAATCACAAATAACTTTTGGTCAGAACTCTAAATTTAGAATAATATTGATTCCTCAAACAATACTATTTTAAATTAACCAACACCTTAAAACACAGTGAATTTTGTAAACCACGATAGTGTGGACGTATACAAATTCAACATTTGTAAAAGAAGGGTTTTACCCATTAATTTTATTATCTTGTCAACCTAACTTTTTGACAAATAAAATTAATAGTTGGTTTACTTTGGTCACACAAATAATAGCAGTGACTCCGATGGGGAGGATACTATTAAACGTGCCTAAGTGTGTACCATTACTTAACACTAAGTCCATTAATAAGATTGTGCCCCTTCCGATGGGGAAGATCACACGCTCTTAATTAACTTCCTATAGTCATCCAAAAATGAAAGTTTAATCTAGTGATCCTCAAATAAGCTCATCCGATATGGAGGAAGGCAGTCAGAGCCAACGCGCAAGCTTGTTGCATCACTTATAAACCAGTAATGGAAACCGTGGAATTTATTTAAAATCTCTCTCCCACTTAATTATTTAAAATGAGGAATTTTGACTATGCTAGCCTACTAAACATGTATACTAACATGCACACACAACACAATATAAAAGAAATAAATAAAAAAACTAATTTTCAACTATTACGGCTTTTATCTATTGTTCTCCTCCGTGTGTCGCCAACCCTAGCTGCTGCCATCTTTGGCCACTACCACCGGGTCTAGTTGTCGAATCCATCTTACTCCTTGTTCCGCTGTGTCTCTGGTCCTCAAAAGGTTCCACGCCTTGCAAGATTTGATCCGCGACATAAATAGAATTTTATATTTTTCGATCCTATATTCCTCGAAGGAATGTACAAGTGAAATAGATCGAACATAAAATAAAAATTTACATCCATCGATCCTATATTCCATAAAAGGAATGTACATGTAACTAAATCAAAAAAAAATAAAATCCTAATAAAACTAAATACAGCTCCTGCTGTATTTTATAATACAATCATGCACACACAATAAATATCCTTGACATGTCCAAGGGTCCAATCACACACATAATAACTAAAAGCCATAATAGTTGGATCCTGCATCCACAAAATTAGCACATCCTACTATTAACCTGCCTAAATTATGTATGGAATGTGCATAATTAAACTAATACCAAATACACAGAGGCAAAACCCTAGCTCTGATACCAATTGTTGGTTGCTACTCGGAAAACTTAATGGTTCCACTGTACAAAAATTTTGTACAAAGGTCTGAACCTTTTCCTAGCTACCATGTGTTCTTTTAAATTAAACTTGGATCGCCTGCGGAACTTAACACGTTTGATCCAAAGTTTAATCTATTTGTTCTTTTAGGTTTAGACTTGGATCTCCTGTGGAACTTAACACGTTCGATCCAAATCACCTAGGTTATTAATTCCATTAAAATTAATTTTCAAAATTGGCTTTCAGGACTGCATGGCGAGGCACATGGCCTTCTTGGATATGGAAACAACCACCACCGCCTATTCAAAGCCTTTTAAGGAAAGCTAATATTTAATTTCCTTAAATAACTTTAGGTCAACCGAAAACAACAATCAAATCACAAGGAAAAGAAAAACAAAGAACACAATATCGAAAATAAATTCGAAATACTAGAATCACATGCCTCTTGCATTTGGTATTTTTTACATGAAGATAAAATTAGTATGATGCGCAAATAAAATACTAGTATACCTTTTCTTTTGCAAGCAAAAACCTCTAGGTCTTCTATTGTATTCCTCTTCTAACCTCGGACGTTGTGTGGGCAACGATCTTCCGAGATGAGAAACCACCAAAGCACCTTCTTCTCCTCCTTGCAAGGTTCGGCCACAACAAGAGCACCTCCAAGGATGAAGAGAAAACACCACCAATGCTCCAAGGGATGCAAGCTTTCTCTCCTTCTTCTCCAAGCTAGAATCCGGCCACCACTTAATCTCCAAGAGGGAAGAAAGTTTCGGCCACAAAGGATGGAGAGAAGAGAAAGGGAAGTGGTCGGCCACACCAAGGAAGAAAAGAGGGAGAAAATAATAGAGGTTGTTCACCTTGAAGGCTCCCAAAACCCCCTCTTTTATAATCCTTAGCTTTGGCAAATAAGGAAATTTAATTACAATAAAATTTCCTTAACTTTCCTTGACATGAATTAATTAAGAAAAATCAAATAAAATTTCCCAATTAAACATGTCATGGCCGGCCACCTCATGGAGAGCAAACAAGATAATTTTCAATCAACAATTAAAAATTCCTTATTTGTCTTCGGAAATTTTAAAAAATAAAATTTCCTTTAAAATCCCTTCATGGTTGATAAAAAGAAATTTCTATAATTTTAATTTTTCAACACGTGAATAATTTACAAAGAAGAAAAATAAAATATCTTTCCAATCTACAAATAAGGAAAGAGATTTAATCTCTTTCTTTAATCTTTTGTAGAACCTTATAAAAGAGATATTTTAATTTTTAATCTCTCCAATAAATTATATCTTTCACATAAGAAAATTTTAAAATTAAAATTCTTTTTTAATTTAATAGGGCCGGCCACCTTAGCTTGGGTTCAAGCTAGGGTCGGCCACCCATGGCTTGGCCGGCCCTAGCTTGATCCACAAGCTAGCTTGGCCGGCCCCTACACCATGGGTATGAAGGTGGGTATAGGTGGGTATAGTACTCTATAAATAAGAGGCTACGATAGGGACCGAGAGGAGGAATTGGTTTTGGTCTCCCGATAAAATTAAGCACCCCGTATTCGCCCCGAACACACAACTTAATTTTATCAATAATAATTCATTTCACTAGAGAACTATTATTGAACTACCGCACCAATCCCAAATTACATTTTTGGGCTCCTTCTTATTATGAGTGTGTTAGTCTCCCTGTGTTTAAGATGTCGAATGTTCACTAATTAAGTGAGCTACTAACAACTCATTTAATTAATATCTTAATCCAAGAATAGTACCACTCAACCTTATCGTCATGTCGGACTCAGTCCACCTGCAGGGTTTAATATGACAATCCTTATGAGCTCTTCTTGGGGACATTATCAACCTAGATCACTAGGACACAGTTTCCTTCTATAATCAACAACACACACTATAAGTGATATCATTTCTCAACTTATCGGGCTTATTAATTTATCAAACTAAATATCACCCATTGATAAATTAAAGAAATAAATATCAAATATATGTGCTTGTTATTATATTAGGATTAAGAGCACACACTTCTATAATAACTGAGGTTTTTGTTCCTTTATAAAGTCAGTATAAAAAAAACGACCTCTAATGGTCCTACTCAATACACTCTAAGTGTACTAGTGTAATTATATAGTTAAGATAAACTAATTCCTAATTACACTACGACCTTCCAATGGTTTGTTCCCTTTCATTTTGGTCGTGAGCTACTGTTTATAATTTATAAGGTACTGATAACATCATCTTCTCTATGTGACACCACATACTATGTTATCTACAATATAAATTAATTGAACAACTACAAACAAATGTAGATAATTTGACCAAATGTGATTCTTTATTCAAAATAAATGTTTACAAAAACTTAGGCTTTCAGTATACACTCTAACAAAAGCTACAGTGTTCTTTCTGCTTCGTCGACTCCTCCACAGCGCAGCTTCGTCCCAAGGTGTCTTCTTCAGGATTTCGGCCCCTTTCTCTTCTCCAATCAATTTCCCGAGCTTCAACCTCGGTGGATATCTTCTATATAAGCTCATCCTATCTTCTGGAGCCATTTTCCTTCAGCGCAAATCTATTCACAACATTGTGATGATTTTGGCAAACCGGTATCACATCTAAGTCTATTAGAAAGTTCTGAGCCATACCGCTTCTTTAGCTGCCTCAGAGCGCCACATACTCAACTTCCATGGTTGATTCGAAACGCATTTCCGCTAACACTCCTCCATGCAATGACTCCATCTCCTAAAGTAAACACATAGCCTGATGTAGACTTACTTTTGTCCCTATCTGAATCTCTGTAACCCACAGGGAGCAAATCGTCGCTTGGTAAATTAGCATATAATCTCTAGTCCTTCTCGGTACTTTAATATATGCTTTACCAATGTCCTTGTCTTACTCGATATCTCGCTAACCATGCCTAAAAGCGGATATCAGGTCTCGTACATAGCATTGCATACATTAGGTTTCCTACAGCCGAAGCATAAGGAACTGCTTTCATGTCATCTATCTCCTTTGATGTCTTCGGAGGCATCTCTTTAGATAGAGCTACTCCATGCCTAAAAGGTAAGAAACCTTTCTTGGAATCCTGCATGCTAAAACGAGCAAGGATTGTATCTATATATGAAGGTTGGGACAGACACAACATTCTTTTCTTGCGATCCCTTATAACTTTGATCCCAAGAATGTGTCCACAATCTCCTAAGTCCTTCATATCAAATTGTTTGGACAACCATACCTTTACGTCCGATAATACTTTGACATTGTTGCCAATTAACATAATATCATCTACGTATAGTACAAGAAATACCACCACGTTTCCGTTACACTTCTTGTATACACAAGACTCATCGGGACACTAAATAAATCCATATGACTGGATTACTTCATTAAACCGGATGTTCCAAGACCTTGAAGCTTGCTTCAGTCCATAAATGGACCGATTGAGCTTGCACACTAGATGCTCTTTGCCTTTTTCAATGAACCCTTCTGGTTGCTTCATATGGATGTTCTCTTTAAGACTTCCATTAAGGAAAGCTGTCTTGACATCCATTTGTCAAATCTCATAATCCATATGAGCAGCAATGGATAAAAGTATTCGGATAGAATTAAGCATGGCTACCGGTGAAAAGGTCTCCTCATAATCGATTCTCTCTTTCTGAGTGTACCCTTTCGCAACAAGCCTAGCTTTGAAGGTTTCTACCTTCCCGTCTGTCCCTCTTTTCCTTTTGTAGATCCACTTGCATCCAACGGCTTTTACACCATCGGGTAGTTCTACAAGCTCCCAGAACTTATTAGAGTACATAGACTCTATTTCAGAATTCATTGCTTTTTGCCAAGATACTGCATCTATATCTTGGAGTGCTTCGTCATATGTACGGGGATCAGGTTCATGTTTACCCAGGATCAAGTCCGAAGACTCTCCCAAAAACATGAATCTTTCATGTTCCCTCACTACTCTCCCACTACGACGAGGCACCGTCTGTGGTTGTGTATCATGTGTGACACGTGTTGCAGTCTCTTGTGGTACTTCATCTTGTACTTTTGGTACTAAAGTAGACGTGTCCTCTCTAAGTTCTTCTAGAACAACTTTGCTACTGGGCTTGTGATCCATTTTATAGTCTTCTTCTAAAAACTGGGCATTGGTGCTAACAATGACCTTTTGGTCTTTAGGACTATAAAATAAACCACCTTTCGTTCCTCTGAGATAACCCACAAACACGCGAACTTCTATACGAGATTCTAACTTATCAACATCTGGTTTCAGCACATGTGCTGGACTACCCCAAATCCGAATATGTCTTAGACTGGGTTTTCGCCCATTCTATAATTCTGTGGGAGTAGAAGAAACTGATTTAGAAGGTACTAAGTTCAGAATGTGCGCTGCCGTTTCCAAAGCGTATCCCCAAAACGAATTTGGTAATTCTGAATAACTCATCATCGATCTAACCATCTCCATAAGAGTCATATTCCTTCATTCTGCCACACCATTCTGTTGGGGTGTACCAGGTGCAGACAATTGGGATTGAATCCCGGCCTCTGATAAGTAATTCCTAAACTCTCCTAAGAGGTATTCGCCACCACGATCAGACCGGAGTGTCTTGATACTTTTACCTAGTCGTTTCTCCACATCAGCCTTGTACTCTTTGAACTTATCAAAGCACTCGGACTTGCGGCGCATTAGGTAAATGTATCCATATCTTGAATAATCGTCTATAAAAGAGACAAAATATTCAAAACCACCTCTCGCCTGGATAGACATAGGACCACACAAATCAGAATGAACCAATTCTAACACTTCTTTGGCTCTATACCCCTTGGCCTTAAAAGGCCTCTTGGTCATTTTACCTTCCAAGCAAGATTCACAGGTTGGAAAATTTTCCAACTCTAATGAACCCAAGAGTCCATCGGCTATAAGCCTTTGAATCCTACTTAAGTTAATATGACCAAGCCTTAGATGCCAAAGATATGCATGGTTCATTTCCAAAGGTTCTTTTCTCTTATTTGAGTTAGAAGATGTGTTATTAATTTCCATATTTTGCTTTGTGGGAGAAATTGGATTTAAAGTATATAAATTGTCAACCAATGCACCAGAACAGATAATCACTTTATTTCTCTTAATAACCACATCGTTACTAAAGAAAACTGAAAATCCATCCATAAACAGCTTAGAAACTGAAATTAAATTCTTTCTAAAACTGGGTACATAAAGACAATTTCTTAAAACCAAATTTCTATTCCTATTAAAAGATAAGTAGACGTCTCCCGCTGCAACAGCCGCCACCTTAGTAGCATTGCCCATGTAGACGGTAATCTCTCCTTCACTTAGTCGTCGGGTTTCCTGGAACCCCTGCAAGGAATTGCAGACATGATCAGTGGCTCCCGTATCTACACACCAGGTGCTGGTAGATAACACCGCTAAACATGTTTCAACAACTAGAGAAATGAGATATACCTTTTTGGTTTTGATTCCTACGAGGACAGTCCGCCTTCCAATGCCCTGACTGCTTGCAGATGAAGCACTTGCCCTTCGGCTTCTTCATTTCAGTTTTAGGTCCTGTACTCTGAGATTTATTCACTTTCTTTGCTGAGCTAACTTGTTTCTTCTTCTTCTTTCCTTTCGGTTTAGAAGTAGAACCATTTTCAGCATAGTGAATATGAGAATTATGACGGAACAAACCTTCTGCTGACTGAAGTTCTATCAGTAGTTCCGCCAATGAATATACCCTTTTATTCATATTGTAATTCAGGCGGAATTGCTCAAAACTTCTAGGTAGCGTTTGGAGGATCATATCGATCTGGGTTTCCCCATCAATTTCTCCTCCAAGGATTTGTATTTCATTCAGATAAGCCATCATCTTTAGGATATGATCCCTTACGGGAGTACCCTCTTGCATGGTGGCCGTCATTATCTTTCTCATGGCTTCTTGCCTAGAGGCCTGATCCTGGTAACTAAAGAGTTCCTTGAGATTGTTCACTGTAGGAAAATCTTGATGTTGATGTTGCAATACATTTGACATTGAAGCCAAAATGTAACACTGCGCCATCTCATCTGCTTTTACCCATTTTCTATGATACTCAATCTCCTCTTGGGTAGATTCACCATTGGGTGTATCAGGGCAAGGCTCAGTCAGTACAAACTTATTGCTTTCAGCAGTAAGAACAATGTCCAGGTTCCTTTTCCAATATATACAAATTCAACATTTGTAAAAGGAGGATTTTACCCATTAATTTTATTATCTTGTCAACCTAACTTTTTGACAAATAAAATTAATAGTTGGTTTACTTTGGTCACACAAATAATAGCAATGACTCCGATGGGGAGGATACTATTAAACGTGCCTAAGTGTGTACCATTACTTGACACTAAGTCCATTAATAAGATTGTGCCCCTTCCTATGGGGAACATCATACGCTCTTAATTAACTTCCTATAGTCATCCAAAACAAGCTCATCCGATATGGAGGAAGGCACTCAGAGCCAACGTGCAAGCTTGTTGCATCACTTATAAACCAGTAATGGAGACCGTGGAATTTATTTAAAATCCCTCTCCCACTTAGTTATTTAAAATGAGGAATTTTGACTATGCTAGCCTACTAAACATGTATACTAACATGCACACACAGCACAATATAAAAGCAATAAATAGAAAAACTAATTTTCAACTATTATGGCTTTTATCTATTGTTGTCCTCCGTGTGTTGCCAAGCCTAGCTGCTGCCATCTTTGGCCACTGCCACCGGGTCTAGTTGTCGCATCCATCTTACTCCTTATTCCGCTGCGTCTCTGGTCCTCAAAAGGTTCCACACCTTGCAAGATTCGATCCGCGACATAAATAGAATTTTACATTTTTCGATCCTATATTCCTTGAATGAATGTTCATGTGAACTAGATCGAACATAAAATAAAAAATTTACATCCATCGATCATATATTCCATAAAAGAAATGTACATGTAACTAGAACAAAAAAAATAAAATCCTAATAAAACTAAATACAGCTCCTGCTGTATTTTATAATACAATCATGCACACACAATAAATGCCCTTGACATGTCCAAGGGTCCAATCACACACATAATAACTAAAAGCCATAATAGTTGGATCCTGCATCCACAAAGTTAGCACATCCTACTATTAACCTGCCTAAATTATGTATGACATGTGCATAATTAAACTAATACCAAATACACAGAGGCAAAACCCTAGCTCTGTAGATGTTGGTTGCTACTCGAAAAACCTAATGGTTCCACTGTACAAAAATTTTGTACAAAGGTCTGAACCTTTTCCTAGCTACCATGTGTTCTTTTAAATTAAACTTGGATCGCCTGCGGAACTTAACACGTTTGATCCAAAGTTTAATCTATTTATTCTTTTAGGTTTAGACTTGGATCTCCTGTGGAACTTAACACGTTCGATCCAAATCACCTAGGTTATTAATTTCATTAAATATTAATTTCCAAAATTGTCTTTCAGGACTGCATGGCGAGGCACATGGCCTTCTTGGATATGGAAACAACCACCACCGCCTAGACAAAGCCTTTTAAGGAAAGCTAATATTTAATTTCCTTAAATAACTTTAGGTCAACCGAAAAGAACAATCAAATCACAAGGAAAAGAAAAACAAAGAACACAACATCGAAAACAAATTCGAAATACTAGAATCGCATGCCTCTTGTATTTGGTATTTTGAACATGAAGATAAAACTAGTATGATGCGGAAATAAAATACTAATATACCTTTACTTTTGCAAGCAAAAACCTCTAGGTCTTCTACCGTATTCCTCTTCTAACCTCGGATGTTGTGTGGGCAACGATCTTCCGAGATAAGAAACCACCAAAGCACCTTCTTCTCCTCCTTGAAAGGTTCGGCCACAACAAGAGCACCTCCAAGGATGAAGAGAAAACACCACCAATGTTCCAAGGGATGCAAGCTTTCTCTCCTTCTTCTCCAAGCTAGAATCCGGCCACCACTTGATCTCCAAGAGGGAAGAAAGTTTCGGCCACAAAGGATGGAGAGAAGAGAAAGGGAAGTGGTCGGCCACACCAAGGAAGAAAAGAGGGAGAAAAAATAGAGGTTGTTCACCTTGAAGGCTCCTAAAACCCCCTCTTTTATAATCCTTAGCTTTGGCAAATAAGGAAATTTAATTACAATAAAATTTCCTTAACTTTCCTTGACATGAAATAATTAAGAAAAATAAAATAAAATTTCCCAATTAAACATGTCATGGTCGGCCACCTCATGGAGAGCAAACAAGACAATTTTCAATCAACAATTAAAAATTCCTTATTTGTCTTCGGAAATTTTAAAAAATAAAATTTCCTTTAAAATCCCTTCATGGTTGATAAAAATAAATTTCTATAATTTTAATTTTTCAACATGTGAATAATTTACAAAGAAGAAAAATAAAATATCTTTCTAATCTTCAAATAAGGAAAGAGATTTAATCTCTTTCTTTAATCTTTTGTAGAACCTTATAAAAGAGATATTTTAATTTTTAATCTCTCCAATAAATTATATCTTTCACATAAGAAAAATTTAAAATTAAAATTCTTTTTTAATTTAATAGGGTCGGCCACCTTAGGTTGGGTTCAAGCTAGGGTCGGCCACCCATGGACCAAGGCTTGGTCGTCCCTAGCTTGATCCACAAGCTAGCTTGGTCGGCCCCTACACCATGGGTATGAAGGTGGGTATAGTACTCTATAAATAAGAGGCTACAATAGGGACCGAGAGGAGGAATTGGTTTTGGTCTCCCGATAAAATTAAGCATCCCGTGTTCGCCCCGAACACACAACTTAATTTTATCAATAATAATTCATTACACTAGAGAACTATTATTGAACTACCGCACCAATCCCAAATTATATTTTTGGGCTCCTTCTTATTATGAGTGTGTTAGTCTCCCTGTGTTTAAGATGTCGAATGTCCACTAATTAAGTGAGTTACTGACAACTCATTTAATTAATTTCTTAATCCAAGAATAGTACCACTCAACCTTATCGTCATGTCGGACTCAGTCCGCCTGCAGGGTTTAACATGACAATCCTTATGAGCTCTTCTTGGGGACATTATCAACCTAGATCACTAGGACACAGTTTCCTTCTATAATCAACAACACACACTATAAGTGATATCATTTCCCAACTTATCGGGCTTATTGATTTATCGAATTAAATCTCACCCATTGATAAATTAAAGAAATAAATATTAAATATATGTGCTTGTTATTATATTAAGATTAAGAGCACACACTTCCATAATAACTGAGGTTTTTGTTCCTTTATAAAGTCAGTATAAAAGAAACAACCTCTAATGGTCCTACTCAATACACTCTAAGTGTACTAGTGTAATTATATAGTTAAGATAAACTAATTCCTAATTACACTACGACCTTCCAATGGTTTATTCCCTTCCATTTTGGTCGTGAGCTACTGTTTATAATTTATAAGGTACTAATAACATCATCTTCTGTATGTGACACCACATACTATGTTATCTAAAATATAAATTAATTTAACAACTACAAGCAAATGTAGACAATATGACCAAATGTGATTCTTTATTCAAAATAAATGTTTACAAAAGCTTAGGCTTTCAATATACACTCTAACAATGTGTCTGCTTTGACTAAGAACATTATATCAGTTTCTTGTTTGGGCAAGAAAGGGTTTTCATTTATAATAAAGAACAAATGTTGTTCAGTTTATTTAAATTATATGTTCTATTGTAGTGCACCTCTGATGAACGGACTCTATATTCTAGACCTTGAGAGCCCTATCTATAACATAAGTACCAAGAGGTTCAAGTCAAATGACATGAACCAAACCTCTCTCTAGCACTGTCGCTTAGGTCATATAAATGACAGACGCTTATCCCATCTCTATAAAGATGGTTTGCTGGACTCATTTGATTTTGAATCATATGAGACATGCGTGTTATGCCTTCTAGGCAAGATGACCAAGACTCCCTTTAGTGGACACAGTGAGAGAGCGACTGACTTGTTAGGTCTTATACATAGCGATGTATGTGGTCCTTTCAATGTCACTGCTAGAGGTGGTTATAGGTACTTCATTACATTTACTGATGACTTCAGTAGATATGGTTATGTGTACTTGATGACACATAAGTCTGAATCCTTTGAAAAGTTCAAAGAATTCAAGAATGAAGTACAAAACCAGCTTGGCAAGAGTATTAAGATACTTCGAGCAGATCAAGGTAGGGAATACCTTAGCCATGAGTTTCGTGACTATCTAGCTGAGTGTGGGATTCTATCTCAACTCACTCCTCCTGGAACACCACAGTGGAATGGTGTATCTGAAAGGAGGAATCGTACCCTATTAGATATGGTACAGTCTATGATGAGTCACACAGATCTTCCTACATTCCTTTGGGGCTATGCTCTAGACACGGCAGCCTTTATACTCAACCGAGTTCCATCCAAGGCTGTAATAAAGACACCATATAGGATATGGACTAGGAGAGATGCCCAGGTGTCTTTTATGAGGATTTGGGTTGTGAGGCTTACGTTAGACGTCAAGTCTTAGACAAATTGGGACCCAAATCCGACAAGTGCTATTTTATTGGATATCCCAAGGAAACGAAGGGATATTACTTCCATATTTCCAGTCAACACAAGATAGTTGTGGCTAAGACTGGGGTTTTTCTAGAAAGGGATTTTGTTTCTAGAAAGACTAGTGGGAGTGCGTTCAATCTTGAAGAAGTTCAAGATGTGGACCATAGCACTGAAGCATCGATGGAAGTCGAACTGGAACCACAAAATGTTGTGGATGATGTTGTTCCACAAGGAGTTGAGGAACCACAACCAGTTCAAGTAGATATACCTCTTCGTAGGTCTGATAGGGTACGTCATCAGCCTGAGAGATACTCATTTCTCTTGTCTGACCATGATGACGTTGTGCTCATAGAGGATGAGCCCACCTCCTATCAGGAAGATGTGATGAGACCAGATTCCGAGAAATGGCTAGAGGCCATGAGATCCGAGATGGAATCCATGTACACTAACCAAGTATGGACTGTGGTTGATCCACCTGAAGGGGTCAAACCCATTGGGTGTAAGTGGGTCTTTAAGAGAAAGACTGACATGGATGGACTTATCAATAAGGGTCGCTTGGTAGCTAAAGGTTTCAGGCAGATTCATGGTATTGACTATGATGAAACCTTTTCTCCAGTAGCGATGTTTAAGTCCATTCGGATCATGCTTGATATTGCAGCATACCATGACTATGAGATATGGCAGATGGATGTCAAAACCGCATTTCTGAATGGAAACTTGCTCGAGGATGTGTACATGACACAACCTGAGGGTTTTGTAGATCCATAGCATACTGGCAGAGTATGCAAGCTGCATAGGTCCATTTATGGACTAAAGCAAGCTTCTCGGAGCTGGAATCTTCGATTCAATGATGAAATCAAATAGTTTGGTTTCATCAAGAATGAAGATGAACCTTGTGTCTACAAGAAGGTTGTAGGGGGCATAGTTGTCTTCCTCATATTGTATGTGGATAACATACTACTCATTGGAAAAGACATCCCTTTGCTACAGTCTGTCAAGACTTGGCTAGGGACTTGTTTCTCAATGAAGGACTTAGGTGAAGCATCCCGCATTCCAGGCATACAGATCTATAGAGATAGATCTAAAAGATTACTTGGCCTAAGTCAGAGTACATATATTAACAAGGTACTCTTACGGTTTGCCATGCAGAACTCCAAGAAGGGATTTCTGCCGATGTCACATGGCGTGAGTTTTTCGAAGACTCAAGGTCCCTCTTCTAGAGAGGAGAGAGACCGCATGGATCAGATCCCTTATGCCTCAGCCATAGGATCTATCATGTATGTCATGCTATGTACTCATCCTGATGTCTCGTATGATTTGAGCATGATGAGCAGATACTAGTCAGATCCAGGTGAAAGTCACTGGATAGCGGTCAAGAATATTCTTATATCACGCCCCGGAGGAGTCCCAGTCCGAAGAAATTTCGGTAGCATCTCCCCTGTACAGCGGACAATCTGAAACTTTTCTACAAGCACTATATTCCTCAGCCACATGCGGCTGGAATAATAACAAAAATAAAACAATCACCACGCAGTTTATATAACAAGTAAACAAAGCAGTAGTACTCTGACTCGAAAAACCACCCTACTCAACTACACTCGTAAAACACAAATCCGACAAACTTACCTCTTCTGTCGTCCAGGCAGGCGTGAAGTAAAACATATCCAAACCATACTAAAAATCCATCAATAAAAACCAATACAAGATTAAGACATAGTCTGATAAAGAAAACTAAAATAACATCTCATGATCAACAGAGGTCTAGCACCACTACGTGCAGTGGGGACTAGTGACTGGAACTCCCTCCTGACAACATCAACCTGAAAATATCAACAATGGAGGCGGGGTGAGTCCAACACTCAGCAGGTACAATTGATATGCAAAGTAAAGAAATAACACCTAGCACTAATCATGCGTACAGTCTCCTGATAAAAATAAAGATAAATGCAAACCGAAGTAGACAGGAGAGAATCTGTACTAACCAGGACCCGGTACAAGGACAAATAGTCCGAAAGGTATAGAAGACCTGTATGCATGTCAAACATAGGTATCCAAACAATATGCAGCATATAAATGCAGCAAACACAATCACAAAGAATAAATGCATCATGCATATGATGCCAATGTCATGGTCACCCCTAACGCCAGTCAGCCAACTCATAACAAAAGTGGGGCCGAGTGGGTAGAGCTGTGACAAACGTGCACTCTGCATCACTACCCCTGATGAGTGACCGAGTGGACGGGATGCTGTCCGAGTACACACGTACTCCTACCCCAAATCATAAATGGGGAGCGTGAATGCTCTCATCTCCCGACGCTATGACGGGAGGATCTCTAACGTCATCGCCGGCGTCACACTACCCATGAGCGACCAACGGAGCAATCGGAAGAGCCAAACCGACGTTACTGCCGTGTCACGCTACCCATGAGCGTCACAACGGAGCACCGAACAGTGATGAAACTGGCAATGTGCTCAACAATAATAGAGCAATCTATCGCACAGCATGCGATCATGCAAATGGTGCATGTCACTAAGCATGGTAATATACTAAACCAACCTCTGGACATATAACAATGGGCACCATAGTGAATAAATCATATCAAGATATACTGATCAATAAGGTATCAAACCTAGGTCCTGAACATGTGAAACATGGTTATATCACTACCCATGAGCATGAAAAATCAGGTACGAGATCAATACGAGATGCAAACAAACAACCAATCAAACAGGTAACATGTATTGGACAGTGATTAACCGAACAAATAAGAAACACAATTAATGCAACATGTTAATTCCATTAATAAGCATATCAAAGACAATAAGTCAAAAGTACCCGCCTCCGAAAATAGAAAGGTCCAATCTGACTCCGAGATACTCGTCTCGCATCAAAGTCCTGTGTTAAATCGCACAGTTTAGCTAATTTAATTATAAACAAATAGCTAAACTAATTTCTAATCCATCGACTCGTTAGGGTTAGTTTCATTAACCCCAACTACACCGTTATACAACTTCTAAACCTAAATCAATAATTATTGCTAACACAACTAGCAATAATCAAACACAAAGATCAAAACCATAAACCTTACCTCAAATCAACCGGATCAAGAAGGAGGAAGTGGTGATCGACAACAGCAACTTTCCACAGCAAACAACCTACTGTTGATGCTGGAACCAAGCAAATCCACAGATCTCAACAGAATGGAACAGAACCTCCTCTCTGCTGAATTCTTCCCTACCATTTGGATCAAGGTGAGACCAAGAACACCACAGAACATCATAGTAACCAAAACTCACCTCACTGATCTCAACCATACATACCCAATCAATCAAAATTATTGAAATCCAGAAATTTCTCGTCCCTGCTTACCTTGAGGATCGCTGCTAGGACACGGGAACATTGGCGAGATGGTCAGCGTCGGCGCTGTGCCGAAACGCGGCAGAGAGGAAGAAGGGCACAGACGAGTCGGCCTCGTAGTGTGCAGCGGGGAGGAGCGGTGGTGGTGGCTCACGTGAGGAGATCGGCGAGGCAAGGGCTCGGCGTTACTCTCGTCTGCCGGCGTCAGCTGTGGTGATCGGGCTGGCTAGGGCACAGAGAATGCCAGCGGCACCTCCGTGCGGCAGCGGCACGGCTAGGGCACTAGTGGCCAGCGCTAGGAACTCCATGTAAAAGGCTAGGGCTCTGGGTGGTCGACGGTGGCGCCAGCACTGGGGCATAGACGCGCTTGCAGTGGATCGACAGTGGCGTCGGTGTGCTCGTCTAGGGCACCAAGGGGTGCGGCTCAGGAGGAAGAAAATGAAGGAGATGAAGAAGAAGTGGGTGGGCGGCGAGGAAGAAACCGCCGGCCGGCGGTTAGGGCAAGGATCCGGAGAAAGGTTTGGCGTCGTCGCGAGTTTGGCAGGGAGAAGGAAGTTTAGGCACGGAAAGAAAAAGAAAATAAATGAAAAGAAAAGGAATATGATATAAATATTTCCTCGCTTAAATGGGTCGCCTAAACAGGTTTTTCCCGGGCCCCGTTTTCATCCCCGTTAACTCGTTCGTACGAGCTCCGAAAAATTCCTGAAAAATTTTCAAAAATTCCGGAAAATTCCCTTATTAATATTCGTATATTTTCGGTATTTTACATTCTCCCCCGCTAATAAAAATTTGGTCCCCAAATTTCGTTATCTACCATCAGCAAATACTAACAACAGGTAAAGCGTATAAATGCTGAACAGTAAACTAAATCACATACCTCGAGTGAAAAGGTGGGGATATCAAGCTCGGATAGTATCCTCGAGCTCCCAAGTAGCCTCCTCGTCTGAATGATGCTGCCATCCGACTTTAACCAGCCGGATAGTCTCGTTCCACAACTGACGCTCCTTCCGATCGAGAATCCGTACCGGAACCTCCTCATAAGTAATGTCAGGCTGAACTGGAACTGGAATATCTGCCAGCACATGCGTCGGGTCAGGCACGTATCTCCTCAGCATCGACACGTGGAACACATCGTGAACGCCTGCCAGGGACGGGGGTAGTGCCAGTCAGTAAGCTACCGCTCCGATCCTCTCCAAGATCTTTAAAGGGCCAATGTACCGCGGAGCTAGCTTACCTCTGAGGCCAAATCTCTTCACCCCTTTCGTGGGTGAAACTCGCAGAAATACATGGTCACCAACAGAGAACTCTAGTGGTCTTCGTCTCCGATCAGCATAACTCTTCTGGCGATCCTACGCCTCTATCCGAAATAATAGTCAACGGGACACCACATGATCTGATAATCTCCCAGTAAAACAGATCTACCAATCGATCCAGGAAATCAGTCTTCCGGATTGCTAACGAGTGTGCGGATTTGGTTAATCGATCAACGATTACCCAAATCGCGTCATGGCCTCGTCGTGTCCTCGGCAACCCTACCACAAGTCCATGGTAATGTGATCCCACTTCCACTCAGGAATAGGAATCCGCTGAAGTAACCCTGCAGGTGTCTCCGGTGTTCACCGCTGACAGACAAGACATCTAGCTACGAACCGCGACGTCTTTCCTCATGCCGTTCCACCAATAGGAACGCCTCAAGTCTCGATACATACGTCTCCTGGATGGATCGCAAATCGAGAGCTATGAGCCTCACGTAGCTCTGTAAGACCGGATGAGACCGGCACGATAATCGCCTGGAAGTGAATAACACCCTCCTCGTCTCGTGTGAACTCGGTCTGCTGCCCGGAAGCTATCTGGCTGCAAATAAATTGCAAATACTGATCAGCAGCCTAGGGCTCTCGTATCCTCGTCCTGATCAACGACTGAGCACCCATGGTAACCAGAGTACCCTGCTCTGTCTGTCCTTACCCCTCAAGGCCCAAATCGGAGGAACCTTAAATCAAGTCTGTGACCACAACTCGGTGGCAAGCTAAAGTCCCTCTGGACTTCCTGCTAAGCGCATCGGCAACCACATTAGCTCTCCCCGGGTGATAGCTAATGGTACAATCATAATCCTTCAGGAACTCCATCCATCTCCTCTGTCGGAGATTAAGTTCCTTCTAAGTAAACAGATATTTGAGACTCTTATGGTCAGTGAGAATCTCAAATATAACGTCATATAAATAATGTCGCCAAATCTTCATGGCAAAAATAATGGCGACTTGCCCAGATCATGTACAGGGTAGATCTTCTCATGCTCCTTCAACTGTCGAAAAGCATAGGAGACTACCATATCGTGCTGCATCAGAACAGCGCTCAAACCCTGAATAGATGCGTCGGTGCAGAGGACATATCCGTCCTCTTCAGAAGGTAAAAATTCAAAAATCGGAGCCGACACTAGTCTTCGCTTCAGCTCCTAGAAGCTGGTCTTGTCATCCTCAGTCCAAGTGAACTTCACGCCTTTCCTGGTCAAGCGTGTAAGTGGCATAGCAATCCGAGAGAAACCCTCAACGTATCTCCGGAAATATCGAGCCAAACAAAAGAAGTTGCGAGTCTCTTCTATAGACTCTGTCTACTCCCAACGGTAACAACCTCTATCTCCTGTGGAATCACGGTATACTCCTACTGGTGACCGTGCGTCTCAAACATCTCACAAAAGACAACCAAAATACGCACTACTGATCTTCAAATATAGACGTTTCAGTTGAAACATCTCTAGAACTATGCGAAGATAGTGTACGTGATACACCTTAGATCAGGAATAAAACACCACGTTGTCATAACGATAACGAATTCTGATCCAATATCCTAGGGATACCCAAATCATCGAGTCCATTAAAACATCTAAGGCTCCGCAAGCCCTAATGGTAAAATCAACACACATAATGTCCGTATCACAGACATTCCCAATCTATAAGATCCTCGACAATAAACAGATTTGATCACCAACGATATAAATCACCAAAAAAAATAGATCCTCCAGTATGAGAGCAATGCTTCATCACACGCAATACCACATATGTGGGAGCAACAAACAATCCGTAATAGGTGGGAGTAACGCTCCACCACAACAATCCAAAATATGTAAGAGCAACGCTCTATCACAAACCAACAATAATATGTGGGAGCTCCGCTCCACCACAAACGATCCATAAGTGTCCAAGGCATCTAACCATCCCACTAGAGGCTGCACGAGATCCCTCAACTACATATCACTGTGGGCAGCCAAAGGTATAACAACCTAGTAAGCAAATCAAATTCATAGTCAACTCTATCATCATTCTAGTGGGTCGGTCACCCACTAATAGGAGAATTAGTTGACAGGGTAATTCAACCACTAACATATCGTACACACTCAACATTCTACATTCAACATAGGTAGAATCATCATGATGCTACCAACAAGACACCTGGCACACGTGCACACACAACATAGGTATGATCGACATAATCATCCCATTAGTACATACCAAACACACTCATAGCACAGGTATAAATCAGTGTGATACCTCCAACAATACCTATCGAACCCGCGTGCATATATCAACATAGGTATAATCGACAATACACCTCAAACAACCTCACCTGGCATATATACACCTATGCCAAGAGTATAATCAATGTAATACTTCCAACAAAGCCTAATAGACACAAGTGCATCCACAAATCAAATATAATAAACAAGATACATCAAATATTACACCAAACGCATCTGCACATATCACAACTCAGATTAAATCGATAAAATACCTCCAATGAAACACCCAAACATATGTGCACATTCCACAACATAGTTTTTAATTGACAAATACCTCCAATAAACAATCAGGCATGTATGCCTATCCACTCGGGTATAATCTACTAGAAACCCACAATAATCATATGTATAAATGTGTACGACCCAAAAGATAAAGTCAGAATTCAAGAACATCAAGACACTTTCATTTTTATCCTCAAAAATATCAGCCCACATAATATCAGATGAATCAGTCTCTACTCCCCATAAGAGCAAGTTAGCATTCAAAACATCAAATCATTATTTATCCACATAGTCAAATATCAGAGGAAGTAAATATCAATTTTATCATCCTGTTAACTAACCACAACTAACCAGATTTATTAAAATTCATAGGCACACTCAACCGTAAACTCTCTAGCACCCGATCTATATCTGATCACCAACTATAATCATCAAACCTGTGAATATCATACATGACACTCACTATGTCACCATCAACGACAACCCAAATAATAGATCATCAAAATAATTATCCCCTAATAGATCATCAAAACAAATATCTAGTAATAGATCATCAGACAAACACATAACATTTACTCTCATAAATCATTAGAAATCAACACATCACAATATCTGATCTCACAAAATTCCTCAACCTCAAATCATTCTCAACAATGATCAAACATGATAACTCCCCAAATAACCAATTTTCATCGTATAGGATACCCTAATATCCAAAAGATATGAGTATAAAAACTCTACTGGCTAAGTCAACAGGAATATGTAGGTATCATCCATTAGCCAGTTAACAATAGCAGAGGCTGGTATGTGCCTCCATCTCCTACTAGTAGTAACAGAAGCTAAAACTACTGATGGTATGATAAGAAAAATCACCAGAGACTATAATCCTTGATCTCTATTAAGATCAACCATGCTTAATGGCTAACCCATCATAGGTAATATGTGCTACAACAACCAAACAGGTACTACATAAAGAATGTTAATACCTATCATAAACTATAAAATTAAACATCATACCTATATGTCGTCTGGAGATGTTCCATTGCTATCCAATCCCCAACTTCTGACCTCAAAATTCCGAACATGAAAATCATCGGAAATCCATATAAATCAGAAACGGAAATCCGAAACATAACCATATCGAAAATCCGAAAATGCCCAGTTTGACTCGCAAACCTGGCTAACCCAAATATCCAGAATACCAACAACAGGTATCCGATAAATCTCCAGAACACCAAAAGCAGGTATCACAACCCTGCTCTGATACCAATAAATTGGTATCAGTTAAATCTCAAAGTCCAACACACAGAAACCAACCAAGTATCGCCAAACTTTGGCGCTCTGATACCAAATAAATTGGTATCAGGTTATCCCAAATATCCAAAATACAAAGACAACGATCGTAAAACTTGGCTCTGATACCACTAAATTGTCACGCCCCGGAGGAGTCCCAGTTCGAAGAAATTTCGACAGCATCTCCCCTGTACGGCGGACAATCTGAAACTTTTCTACAAGCACTATATACCTCAGCCACATGCGGCTAGAATAATAACAAAAATAAAACAATCACCACACAGTTTATATAACAAGTAAACAAAGCAGTAGTACTCTGACTCGAAAAACCACCCTACTCAACTACACTCGTAAAACACAAATCCGACAAACTTACCTCTTCTGCCGTCCAGGCAGGCGTGAAGTAAAACATATCCAAACCATACTAAAAATCCATCAATAAAAACCAATACAAGATTAAGACATAGTCTGTTAAAGAAAACTAAAATAACATCTCATGATCAGCAGAGGTCTAGCACTACGTGCAGTGGGGACTAGCGACTGGAACTCCCTCCTGACAGCATTAACCTGAAAATATCAACAATGGAGGCGGGGTGAGTCCAACACTCAGCAGGTACAATTGATATGCAAAGTAAAGAAATAACTATGAGTACAGTCTCCTGATAAAATAAAGATAAATGCAAACCAAGTAGACAGGAGAGAATCAGACTAACCAGACCCAAAGAAACCAAGAAGGTAGAAGACATGTATGCATGTCAAACATAGGTATCTAAACAATATGCGGCGTATAAACGCAAAGAACACAATCACAACAATAAATGCGATCACGATATGATGCCAATGTCATGGTCACCCCGACGCGATCGAAACTCATAACAAAAGTGGGGCCGAATGGGTAGAGGCATGACAACGCACTCGCATCACTACCCACGATGAGTGACCGAGTGGACGGATGTCGTCCGAGTACACACTCCTACCCCAAATCATAAATGGGGAGCGCAATGCTCTCATCTCCAATCCTGGTACGGGAGGGATCTCTAACGTGCTGCGTCACACTACCCACGAGCGACCAACGGAGCAACGGAAGAGCTAAATCGACGTGCTACCATGTCACGCTACCCATCGAAGGCGGCACAACGAGCAACAATGATGAAACCGCAATGTGCTCAACAATAATGGAGCAATCTATCGCACAGCATGCGATCATGCAAATGGTGCATGTCACTAAGCATGGTAATATACTAAACCAACCTCTGGACATATAACAATGGGCACCATAGTGAATAAATCATATCAAGATATACTGATCAATAAGGTATCAAACCTAGGTCCTGAACATGTGAAACATGGTTATATCACTACCCATGAGCATGAAAAATCAGGTACGAGATCAATACGAGATGCAAACAAACAACCAATCAAACAGGTAACATGTATTGGACAGTGATTAACCGAACAAATAAGAAACACAATTAATGCAACATGTTAATTCCATTAATAAGCATATCAAAGACAATAAGTCAAAAGTACCCGCCTCCGAAAATAGAAAGGTCCAATCTGACTCCGAGATACTCGTCTCGCATCAAAGTCCTGTGTTAAATCGCACAGTTTAGCTAATTTAATTATAAACAAATAGCTAAACTAATTTCTAATCCACTGACCTGTTAGGGTTAGTTTCATTAACCCCAACTACACCGTTATACAACTTCTAAACCTAAATCAATAATTATTGCTAACACAACTAGCAATAATCTAACACAAAGATCAAAACCATAAACCTTACCTCAAATCAACCGGATTCAAGAAGGAGGAAGTGGTGATCGACAACAGCAACTTTCCACAGCAAACAACCTACTGTTGATGCTGGAACCAAGCAAATCCACAGATCTCAACAGAATGGAACAGAACCTCCTCTCTGCTGAATTCTTCCCTACCATTTGGATCAAGGTGAGACCAAGAACACCACAGAACATCATAGTAACCAAAACTCACCTCACTGATCTCAACCATACATACCCAATCAATCAAAATTATTGAAATCCAGAAATTTCTCGTCCCTGCTTACCTTGAGGATCGCTGCTAGGACACGGGAACATTGGCGAGATGGTCAGCGTCGGCGCTGTGCCGAAACGCGGCAGAGAGGAAGAAGGGCACAGACGAGTCGGCCTCGTAGTGTGCAGCGGGGAGGAGCGGTGGTGGTGGCTCACGTGAGGAGATCGGCGAGGCAAGGGCTCGGCGTTACTCTCGTCTGCCGGCGTCAGCTGTGGTGATCGGGCTGGCTAGGGAACAGAGAATGCCGGCGGCACCTCCGTGCGGCAGCGGCACGACTAGGGCACTAGTGGCCAGCGCTAGGAACTCCACGGCAAAGGCTAGGGCTCCGGGTGGTCGACGGTGGCGCCGGCACTGGGGCACAGACGCGCTTGCGGTGGATCGACAGTGGCGTCGATGTGCTCGGCTAGGGCACCAAGGGGTGCGGCTCAGGAGGAAGAAAATGAAGGAGATGAAGAAGAAGTGGGTGGGCGGCGAGGAAGAAACCGCCGGCCGGCGGTTAGGGCAAGGATCCGGAGAAAGGTTTGGCGTCGTCGCGAGTTTGGCAGGGAGAAGGAAGTTTAGGCACGGAAAGAAAAAGAAAATAAATGAAAAGAAAAGGAATATGATATAAATATTTCCTCGCTTAAATGGGTCGCCTAAACAGGTTTTTCCCGGGCCCCGTTTTCATCCCCGTTAACTCGTTCGTACGAGCTCCGAAAAATTCCTGAAAAATTTTCAAAAATTCCGGAAAATTCCCTTATTAATATTCGTATATTTTCAGTATTTTACATCTTAAGTACTTAAGAAGGACTACAGAATATTTCTTGATATAAAGAGGCGATGACGATCAAGCTGTAAAGGGTTACAGTGATGCCAGCTTCCAGACCGACCAGGATGATTATCGATCGCAATCAAGGTTCGTGTTTTGCATAAATGGTGGTGTTGTGAGCTGGAAGAGTTCGAAGCAGGACACAATTGTTGATTCTACAACAGAGGTCGAGTATATTACTGCATCAGAAGCAGCAAAGGAGGCAGTTTGGATCCGCAAGTTCATCACTGAACTTGGGGTGTTTCCTAGCATCGCTGACCCTATTGAGCTCTATTGTGACAACAATGGAGTAATTGCGCAGGCTAAGGAACCTCACTCACACCAGCGGACCAAAAACATACTACGACGCTTCCATCTCATTCGAGAGATTATCGAGAGAGGAGATGTGAAGATTTGCAGAGTACCCACAGAGGCTAACATCACAGATCCCTTGACCAAGGCTTTGGCACAGAGAAAGCATAATGGTCACACTAGGTCATTAGGCCTTAGAGCCTACACTGATTGCCACTAGTGCTAGTGGGAGATCGTTAATTAGAGCCCTAGAGCCAATCATTTGATGATTGTTGTATGGACTCATTGTATCATATTCTTATATATAAATAAAGGCATTTGTTTTTGGTTATTATACTTACTTGTATTGGTGTCAAATAACTAAGTATAATAGCATCCTTGAGTAGAAGGTTTTTACCTATATCAATTGATTGGTTGAATAAATAGTGAGATGATATAGGGAACACTACTCTTAATCATTCCTAGTCGAGTTTTAACATTCAGGGACAATGTTAATGCGACGAGACTAGCATGTAGGTCAACTCGATGACTTGATCTCACAAGTCATGGATATGGAGATATCAAGTTGACACATGGGTATGCATTGGAGAATGTATACTGAATGACCCGCCATGAGAAAGTATCATGGATTGTTATATGAGTGTCATATACTTTCTCATGTGGCTATTAGTATGACTACTAGTCCTTGGACCTGAAGTCACCATGATCCCTACATATGGAGTTACATACTTTGGCTTCATCAAACGTCACCCGTAACTGGGTGGACTATAAAGGCGATTACTGGGTATGTAACAAATTATGCGGAGGGATGTGAGTGATGTAGATGGGATCTATCCCTCCTATATGACGGGAGAGACATCGATATTCTTGATAGAGTGAGACAACTAAGTGCATGGTCATGCCCAAATGAGTTAATATAAGATATTGAGCTCATTTGATCGAGTGAGTCTACTTGAAATTCAAGATTTAGATTGATTAGAGGATGACACGGTCTATGCCTCATATTGATCAATCTAGATGTCAAGGATAGAAGGGCACTTGTCATATATTGTGAAGAGTCACAATTAGTAGTCACAAGGTGATGTTGGATCTCATCATTCTTGTAACTTGGGTAGCAATGATGTGTTGCTAGATACCGCTCATTACTTATGCTTCTAAATAGGTTTAGGAGCATTGTCAACGTTACAAGAACCTATAGGGTCAAATACAAAGGACAATTAGATGGAGATTAGGTTCATTTGATGAACCTAAAGGATTAGGTTCATGTGATGAACCAAATTGGATTAAGAGTAATCCAAATTAGGCTAATTGAGTTGGACTCAATTTGGTTCATGTGTTAAGTGAGTCTAATTTGGACTTAGACTCATTTAATTAATTTAATTCAATGAATAGAGATTCATTAAATTAAAATTGACTTGAACCAATGGTTAGATTATATCAACCAAGGGAGAGAAGTAGTCAAGTTTGACTTGAGTTGAGAGGAAGATGAAGGGTCAAGTTTGACTTGACCAGTTGCCACCTCATTGGTGAGTTGGCATTAAGTGGGCTAATGATGATGTGCCACATCATCAAGATTAGCACATGTGTGTGCCACATCATGAGAGAGATCAAGAGTTGTGACTCTTGATATCCCATGGGGTTTAAAAACCCCTTCTTGAATGTGGTCGGCCACTTTAGTGTGAGGAGTTTCATTTTTGTGTGGTAACTCCATCTTCTTATTCCTCAAGCTCTTTCTTCTCCCTCTCCTCCACCTCCTTGGCCGAAACATCTAAGGGTGCTAGCACACCTTTTAGTTGTTTTCTCCATCTTCCGTTCGTGTGGATACACATAGAGAAGTATCTACTTTAATACTTTCGAGATCCGATGAACCTTGGACGAACAGGATTACGCGAAGGGCTTCGCATCAAGGGTAACCTCTTAATCTTGTAGATCTAAAGTAGATCTAAGCATAGAAAACTCGTACGTGAAAGTTTTTCGTAATTTTATTTCTTCGCACGGATCCGTGGCATGGGGGTTTCGGGGTTTTTGCAACGTAAAAAGTGGTTTTTGCAGCCCGAAAAACCTAACATATTACACTACCTAGTCGAGTAGAAGATCCATCCACATAGATAATCCAGGTTTCCTCTATTTTTGGACTTGGTATTTCTGTTATGAAATCCGCCAAAGCTTGAGCTTTGATGGTCACTCGAGGCTGATACTGTATATCATATTCACTAAGTTCAGTCATCCACTTGATCAATCTTTCAAACGCTTCTAGGTTAATGAGTACCTGACCAAGAGTGTTGTTACTCAATACTATAATTGGGTGTGACAGAAAATAAGAACGTAATCTTTGAGCTACTAAAACCAATCCATAAGTTAACTTCTCGAGTGTCGTATATCAGCACTCTGCTCCTTTTAATAAATGACTCAAAAAAATACACAAGTAAATGTTCTTTCTCTTCCTACCCCACTAATACAGAACCAACAGCATGATCATTGGCTGATAACTACATCCACAAAGTCTCTCCTGCTACTGGTTTAGCTAATATAGGGAGAGTAGACAAATATTCTTTCAGCTCCTCAAACGCCTTACTGCAATCCTCATCCCATTGAAATTTAGTTGCTCATCGGAGTACCTTAAAGAAGTGGAGACTCCGATCGGTTGACCGAGAGATGAAGCGAGATAGGGCGGTAATCCTCCCTGCCAGTCTTTGTTCTTCCTTTAGGTTCCATGGAGGAGCCATGTCCTGTAGTGCTTTTACTTTGCTGGGATTGGCTTCTATTCCCCATTCAATCACCATGTATCCCAGGAATTTCCCATTCTTGACCCCGAACAAACATTTGTTGGGATTGATCTTGAGTCCATACCTCCTCAGGGTCCTACAAGTCTCTTCGATATCAACACATAAACTAGAAGCCCGTATGGATTTAATAAGAATATCATCCACGTAAACTTCCATATTTCTTCGAATCTGCTTCTGAAAAACCTTGTTCATAAGCCTCTGATAAGTAGCTCCTGCATTCTTTAGACCAAAAGGTATAACATTGTAACAATAAGTACCTTCAACAGTTATAAAGCTAACCTTTTCTCGATCTGCCTTAGCGAGTGGAACTTGATGATACCCTTGATAGGTGTCCAGCATACTAATAAATCTACATCCATCCATGGAATCAACCACTTGATCTATACGAGGCAGAGGATAATAATCCTTTTTGCAAGCTTTGTTGAGATCCCTGAAATCAATGTATACTCGCCACTTATTACCTGGCTTAGAAACCAAGATGACGTTAGCCAGTCAACTTGGAAATTGTACTTCCCGAATATATCCAGCATCCAACAATTTATCCACTTCTTCTTAGATAATTTTATTCTAATCGACTCCTAAATCCCTTTTCTTTTATTTGACCAGCTGTGCATCTGAATATACATGAAGAGCATGCTCCATAATCATCGGTGCTACACCTTTCACCTCCTTAGGTGTCTAGGCAAACACATCACTATTTTTCATCAGGCATTTGACCAATTCTTCCTAGAGATCAAGAGTAAGATTGAATGTGATATGGGTAGTAGCTTCCGGTCGACCAACTTGTATCTACACCTCTTCCTTCTCCTCATATACAAGGGTGGGTGGTTTTTCATGGATGGCGTTAGTATCCATCCTCTAAGCTTTTCGAGCGGCATTAGCTTCCGCCCTCATGACCTCCACATAGCACTTACGTGCTACTATTTGATCTCCCTTGACTTCCCCCACTTGATCATCCATGGAAAATTTTATCTTCTGACAGAAAGTAGAAATGATCGCCCTGAATTCATTCAAAGTCGATCAACCCAGGATAACATTATATGCTGATGGAGCGTCCACCACTATGAAGACCAATCGATGTGTTCGCATAAGGGGCTCCTCCTCTAAAGATATGGCCAATTTTATTTAACCTAGTGGTTGTACTTCATTTCCTGTGAACCCGTATAATGGAGTAACCATAGGCTGAAATTCACTCGGGTCGATCTGCAGCTGATCAAAAGCTTGTTTCAAGATAATACTAATAGAGCTGCCAGTATCAATAAAAGTACGTGAAATGTTGTAATTGGATATAACAACCTTAATTATTAATGCATCATCATGGGGTACTTCGACCCCTACTAAATCCCTGGGCCCAAAACTAATTTCTGGCCCTGCCGCCTTCTCAGCACTACATCCAACTGCACGAATTGTTAATCATCGAGCATGCAACTTTCTCGCCCGGTTAGAATCACCATCAGTGGGTCCTCCTGCTATCATATTGATGTTTCCCTGAGCAGCATCTTGGTGCGGAAGCATCTGATGACCGAACCTAAGTTTTGATAATGGCAAAGGGATTCAAAGTTAAGGTTAATTATTATCTAATATGCATGAATGAGTTTACAGAAAAGTCCTAACTGCAGTTAGGCAGGTGGAAAACCCTAAGGGGCGGTAACCTTAGGTCCTAGGGGGTGGTAACCCTATGTGGTGGAAATCCCTAAGGGGCAATAACCTTAGGTCCTAGGGGGTGGTAACCCTAGGTGAAGGAACAACCCTAAGGGGCGGCAACCTTAGGTCCTAGGGGGTGGTAACCCTAGGTTGTGGAAATCCTTAGGGGGGTAACGTTAGGTCCTATGGGGAGGTAACCCTAGGTGGCGAAAAATCCTAGGGGGTGATAACCCTAGGTCGTAGGGGGTGGTAACCCTAGGCAGAAAGTCTAGTCGGTCTGTAGGACTAGACTGGCAACATGTATGCTCTCCTGAGTGGAGTAGGTGAGGACGCGTTCGCCGCGGAGGGAATAGTAGGCGTCAGTTCGACCTATGGTTTCTGGTAGGAAATCCGAAGCCAGAATCGGACTGTCTGGAGACTGTCAAAATATTTCTGTTATTATGTTTATTATATGCTAACTTTGTTTTGTAGGATATGTCGGTATTTTGTAGACTAACTGTTGGTTGCTACTCGGAATACCGTCCAAGTTCCCTTGTACAAAAATTTGTACAAGCATAAAACTATCCTAACTACCCATGTGCTCTACTAAAGTTAAATTTGGATTGCAAATGATGCTTGACATTATTAATCCAAATTGTCCTTCAGAAGTCAAAACTTGGATTGGAAACGATACTTAACATTTTTACTCCAACTTTAACCGATGTGATCTTTCTAAGTTAAACCATATTACAGAAGTTATCAAATATCTATTTCAAAGATCGGCTTCCAGGTTAAACATGACGAGGCACTAGGCCTTCTTGGGTATGGGATCATCTACCACTTCCTAGACAAAGCCTCACAAAGAAATTGGATATTTAACTTGTTACAGTAAACTAGGTTTAACTATAGAGACCTCAATAGAAGCACATTATCGAAACATGAAATTGAAAAATAAAATCGATAACAAAAACGATAACTTAAAAACCGATAACCTCTTGTGTTTGGTTTTTCAAGATCTAGTTATGATGCGGAAACTAATAACTAGTTATACCTCTTGTAGTTTATAGACCTCTTGATCTTCTGTTGTATTCCCCTCCTTCACTTGGACGTCATATGGGTGACGATCTTCCAAGATAAAATCCACTCAAGCTTCTTCCAAGGCTTCCAAGATCCGACCACCAACTAACCTCCAAGGGATGCAAGACAAGAGAGCTTCCATCTCTTCTTCTCCTTCAAGCAACCGGCCACCAAGAGATCTCCACACAAGATGCCGCCGGCCACCAAGAGGGAAAACAAAAGGAGAAGAGAGAAGGACAAGGGCCAACCACCAAGGATTGGAAGAGAGAAATAGAAGATGTGTTGTTGGTTGAGGCACCCCCTCCTTCTCTTTTATAATCCTTGGTCTTGGCAAAAAAAGGAAAGTTTTAAACATAATTAAAACTTCCTTATATTCCTTGCCAATGACTAAAGGGGAAAGTTTTAAAACAAAAAATTAAAAATTTCTCTTATACTTGTCATGGTTGGCCACCTACTTGTGCTCCAAATAAGGAAAGTTTTAAACATAAAATTAAAACTTCCTTATTTATTTCCAGTAATAAAATTTTAATTAAAAAATTTCTCTTTTAAATCCCTTGTTGGTTATAAAAGGAAAATTATATAAATTAAAATCTCTCTTTTAAAACATGTGGATGGTTACAAAAAAGGAAAGTTTTATCAAAAATTAAAATCTTTCTTTTAACTACAAATAAGGAAAGATATCAAATCTTTCTCTTAATCCTTTGTAGAAAGCTATAAAAGGAAAGATTTAAAATTTAAAAACTCTCTTTTAAGACCATGACTTCCACAAAAGGAAAGATTTTAAAAATTAAAACACCCTTTTATTTTAATGTGGTCGGCCACCTAGCTTGGGCTCCAAGCTTGGCCGGCCACAACATGGCTCAACTCTTTGGCTTGGCCAGCCCTAGCTTAGGCTCCATGCATGGCTTGGTCGGCTATAACAAGATGGGTAAGAAGCTTGGCTCTAAGTGGATATAAGGCTTTATAAATAAGAGGCTACAACAGGGACCAAGAGAAGGAATTGATTTTGGTCTCCCGATGAGCTTGAGTTTCCCGTGTTCGCCCCGAACACCCAAATCAAGTTCATCAATAATATCTCATTCCACTAAAGAGTTATTATTGCACTACCGCACAAATACCATATCACAATATGGGTTCCTTCTTATCATGAGTGTGTTAGTCTCCTTGTGTTTAAGATGTCCACTAATTAAATGAGTTACTAACAACTCACTTAATTAATATCTAGCTCCAAGAGTAGTACCACTGAACCTTATTGTCATGTCGGACTAAGTCCACCTGCAGGGTTTACATGACAACCCTTATGAGCTCCTCAAGGGGACATTATCAACCTAGATTACTAGGACACAGTTTCATTCTATAATCAACAACACACCATATAAATAATATTATTTCCTAATTTATCGGGCCTCTTGATTTAATGAACTAAATCACGCCCTTTGATAAATTAAAGGAATAAATATTAAGTATATGTACTTGTTATTATATCATGATTAAGAGTACACACTTCCATAATAATAGAGGTCTTATTTTTTTTAACAGTCAGTATAAAAAGAACAACCTCAAATGGTCCTGCTCAATACACTCAGAGTGTACTAGTGTAATTTTATAGTCAAAATAAACAATACCAAATTACACTACAACCATTCCAATAGTTTGTCTCATTCCATCTTGGTTGTGAGCAACTATTTATAATTTATAAGGAAATGATAACATGATCTTCTGTGTGACACCACACACCATGTTACCTTTAATATAAATTAAATGAACAACTACACTTAGCATATAAATGTAGATATTTGACCAATATGATTCTTATTTCAAAATAAATGTTTATACAAAAAGCTAGACTTTTAGTATACACTCTAACACTAACATGTTTGCAGGAACTAAAAAGCAAAGTGTGCCTCGGATGAACAGTACCGAAGCGCCCTCATAGAGCTTGGAGGCGCCTCGGGTGCAGAGGAGGAGAAGTGTGCGCAGCAAGGTTGGAGGTGCCCTCATGGAGGTTTGAGGTGCCTCGGACAGCCTTCAAGGCACCCTCAAGGAGCATGGAGGCACCTTCGACAGGATGAGCAACGAAGAAGTCTCAGCTTATCCATGCGCGGTTGACTCAGCAATTGGAGACGCCCTCAAGGAGGTTGAGGGTGCCCGCAACAGGCTTTATAAAGAGGTCTCTGCCAGCACTTTGACACAACACATTCCAAGCGATCCTTCTTCCGTGTGCTACTCAAGAGATGTTCCAGAAGTGCTGTAGCAACACCCCGACAACCCGGAGCTTCAATTTCAGTATTTCTATTATCGGTATAATTTAGTTATTGCTGTACTTATTTCATACTTGTAACTTTGCGATATTATAGTTGTTTCCCAAAGTAAACGCTCAACGAGCGTGGACCTTGGAGTAGGAGTCACCCTAGGCTCCGAACCAAGTAAATACTTGGCGTCTTTTGTGTGTTTGTTTTCTTATTCCGCTACTTAACTCTCGTCGAATTTCCAAAAATGAAAAGTGAAAGCCACAAGCATTATTCACCCCCCCCCCCTCTAGCGCATCTCAATCCAACAATTGGTATCAGAGAGAGGTCACTTCGATTTGGTGCAATCACTAGTCAAGCACATTTTTGTGGTGTCTTTCAGCTTTTCAGAGTCGATCGGAATCAATATTCTTGCCGTCTTTCGATCTATTTTTTCATAATCGAATTTATCTCGAAGTTGGTACAACACCACTCGAGATCACATAGTATCTTCTCTTTTAAACTGCACTACTAATCCAGTATCATGTCCTGGGACACATTTTTTTTCGTTTTTTGTGCTAGATCTTCAATAGCTCTCCAAGAAGGCTATAGCACCGCTCGCCCACCGCTCTTCACCGGAGATGACTTCGGTTACTGGAAGGATCGTATGGAGGCATACCTTCATACTCACTTTGAAGTCTAGATGATCGTCAAAACCGGGCTCAAACTACCAACTGACGGCACTGGCAAACAGATATCGTACGAGAACTGGGATGCGACTCTGATCAAGAAAGTATAAGCCAATGCCAAAGCGACCTGCACCCTCCAATGTGGACTAACGAAGGAGGAGTTGAACCGCATCGGTCCGTTCTCGAGCGCCAAAGAACTATGGGAGAAGCTGATTGAATTACATGAAGGAACATCCGACACCAAGGTAAGTAAGAGGGATCTTATTCTTAATAAACTATATAATATTATGTTGTAGGAAGGAGAAATAGCAAGCCAATTGCATGCACGCATCCAAGACCTCCTCAACAGTCTCCACGCAATCGGACAAAAGGTAGAAAATAGAGATATCATCAAGTATTCCCTAAATGCTTTTCCAAGGAATACCTTGTGGGCGTCCATGGTAGATGATTACAAGATATCCAAGGATCTCTCTTCAATTAAATTGGATGAGTTATTTTTAGAATTCGAATTGCATGAACAGATTAACTCACGTGCGGCTGAGAAGGGTATAGCTTTGGTTGCAGGTACAGGCAGAGCGCGTGAGTCAAAACCAAGACGCAGAACCGAGCCGGAGTCAGAAGAAGAACCGGATTCAGACGATGACGACGACGAGCTCACAGCCGAACTCGTCAACCTGGTGAGGAATCTCTACAGAAAGAAGAAATGCTTCAATAAGAAGGATGTCAAAAAGTTAATCCAGTCCAAGGAGGCTCAACCAAACTCAAAGATGAAAGTCGAAGTCACCTACTACAGATGCAACCAGAAGGGGCACATCAAGACGAACTGTCCGAACTAGAAAGATGCGAAGAAACCAAGAAGGAAGAAGGGTCTGAAGGTGACCTGGGATGAGTCCTCTTTAGAAGAGTCCGACGATGAAGAACTCGAACAGACGAGTTTCCTTGCAATGACGGCTCGGGACCAAATCAACGAATTCGAAAGTGAGGACGAATCAGAGGTTGAGTCTGAGAGAAGCCACGGATCTGTATCCGCTTTCGAAGGGCCTAACCCCCTCTGTAAATATTTCTCGCTTATACAATTTAATTAATTATTTAATGCATAAATTAGCTAAATCTAACATTCGGATCAAATCACTTCTAAAGGAGGTAACATCCCTTAAAGAAGTGACCAACTCTGAATCCTTGACTGACCCGATTCAGACTGGAACCTCAACTCAAGTCCAAAATCTTTAGGAAGAGAATTCCAGCCTAAAAGCTCAAGTCAAGGATTTGAAGATAGCATTGGAATGGTTCACACTGGGTTCCAAGAATCTTGACTTGATTCTTGGAAAATAGAAGGTCGTATACAATCGATCCGGACTAGGACTTAAAGTTAAAAGAAAATACTGGTCTTATCTAACGCTTGTTAACAGACCAAATAGAAAGGTAGTCCAAGCATGGGTACCTAAGTCCAACTTGGTCAATCAAGTTGGACTTGGTCAATATTGGGTCCCCAAGGATCAAGTTCATTACCTTGATAGACCATATCGAGGCTATGATCCAGGGGGAGCCAATAAAAAAACTATCTTGATAAATAGATAAAATCGCTTGATGATTGTTTATTTCCTTTTCTTTATAATATGCATATTTAGATTAGGATAGATTAAGGACCTAGGCATAATTTACACTTATCTAGTTAAACCTAGGGGTTTCAAAAAAGAAATTAAATATATCATTTCTTTGAAAGGCTCTGTCTAGAAGTGGTGGATGATCTCATACCCAAGAAGGTCTAGTGCCTCACCATAGCCTGGGAGTCAATCTTTGAAAGGTGTATTTAATTAACTAATTGGAAAACCTAAGTCTAACTCAAATATAAATTAATCCTTAGAAATAATCTAAATTAAAGATAACTATCTCACAAAACTACTTAAGGTTCCCTGATTGATAACTTAGAATTGGGTGAGATGGATCTAGGATGAATTTAGTCAAAATTAATTTAACTTAATAATAAATCAACTAAATTAATTTAACCTAATAATAAATCAACTTAATTGAATTAATCAACTTAATAAATAAACCAACTTAACTTAATCAATTTTAATTAAGTTAATCAACTTAAACTAAATTAATTTAATCAACTTAAATTAAATTAACATAATCAACTTTAATTAAATTAGCTTAATCAACTTTAATTAACTTAGATTAATCAACTTAAATTAAATTAAATTAATCAACTTAAATTAAATTAACTTAATCAACTTTAATTAAATCAACTTAATTAACTTGAATATAACTTAATAAACCATCTCACAATTACCCATAGGAATACCGTACTTGATCATCTAGACTGGGTGAGATGGAGCATTAAGGAGTTGATTCCAATCAAGTTATCTTCTGAATCCATTAAATTGACCCAAATCAAATAACTTTATGTAAGAACATAAAGGTTTGGATCAATGGATGCTAGATAGTGGATGCTCCAGACACATGACTGGAGATAGATTGAAATTCACTAAGCAGAAACTCAAGAACCTAGGGTCTGTCGCATTCGGCAATGACGGAACCCTTAAGGTAATTAGAATAGGTAATATCTAATTAAATTCTGATTTTTACATTCGAAAAGTCTTATTAGTTGAACAATTTAATTTTAATTTACTTAGTATTAGCCAGTTATGTAACTCAGGATACTTAGTCACATTTTAAAAAACTGGGTGCATAATTAAGAATATTAAAAATCCTGAAATCACACTTAAGGGAATTAGGAAAAAGAACATCTATACAATAGACCTACCAACCTCCTCACTAGAGTGTCTTTTGACACAACAAGAGGAAACTGAGTTGTGGCACAGAAGATTGGGTCACACTCACACTAGACTCATTGCAAAAATGAGTCAAAATGGTTTAGTTAGAGGTTTGCCCAAATTAAAATTTATTGAAAAGTCAATTTGTAATGTTTGTCAACATGGTAAACAAACCAAGTCAAACCATAAGTTAACCAACCTGAATAGAACTTATTTCTGCTTACTATACTTTTAATTCAGTTTGTTTTTAAAATTCTAGGAAAAATCATTTTTCAAAATTTCAACTTTTGTTAGTTTTTCAAAAGTCTAGTTTATCCTAGGAAATTACCCCTAGAAATCATGTACCCCTAGAAAAAGCAAGAGCATCTCACAAGCACACTAAACTTAACTTGCTTTTGTTTGAAAATACTTATAATGGTATAAGATGTATAGGGTACTACCTAGACTTAAGAATGTTTATGTCTGTGCATCGACATAAGTCTAGGCGTTAAATGCCAAATTACATTAATCAAGTTAAGTTATCCTGTCTTAGTCAAAACTAATTGGATCACTAATTTAACTTGACTATCCAAGTAAAAATTATTGCCCTCTAGGTAAACAACTAGTAGCTAATAGTTAGACATGTGGCTAAGGAAATTAAGTTACTCATGCTTGGGCTTTAGGACTAACTTTTCTCACTCTTTATGGTTCCAAGTGAAAATGGCCTTAGTTAAAATATTATAAATTGATACTATTTTCAAGTTAAGTATTTTTCAAATTTAACTAAATTTTCAATCTCTAAAAATTCCATTTTTTTGCTCGTTAAACTAAAATTTTTTCTAACTCAAAATTGGCTAAGTGATCTTTTCAAAGATAAATCATTTTCTTAGCTAAATTTTCTTTCCAAACCTTTTTGAGTAAGCTAAATTCTCTTTCAAAACCTTTTTGAGTAATTTGTTTCTTTTCAAAATCAGATTATTTTAAAATTACTTATCTCAAAAGCTAAGTATTTATTCTAATATACTCCCTTCTTTTAAAAATTAAGGATTTAACAGAGTGTCTTTTTAAAAAGTTTCCTTAACTCAAAGCTAACTAAAGTCACTTTTCAAGTCAAAACTTTTCTTTAGCTAAAAATATCTTTGTAAACTTGGAACAAGCTCCATACCGGACCTTTGATAAAAGTTTTTCTTAGCCAAAAAGTCTTCAAGAAAATTCATTTCCAAAATATTTTACGTATTAGTCCTCTAAATTTTCTTTAAGTTAGTTTTAGCTAGAGGATTTTGTAAAAAGCTAAAGTTTTCTAACGATAAATCTTTAAAACTATGTTTTTGAAAGCTAAGTTTTTCAAAACCTTATGAAAAGTTAATATCTTTTTCAAATTTATTAGCTAAATCACTTTCTCAGTTTTTAGTAGCTTCCTTTTTGTTGATGATTTTTTATATATGGCAAAGGGGGAGAGTATAAGAAAATTTAAAGAAATTATAAGAAAATGCAAAGAAAATCAAAATTCAAAATTAGTATACGAAATTCAAAATTCAAATTTTTTTTTGCTTAGAGAGGAGCTTTTATTAAGGGGAGGCTTTATACTTTAGCTCTGACTAAAGGGGGAGATTTGACTAAGGGGGAGCTCTGTACTTAATTTATTATATCTGTACTATCATGCTTATGCTTGAACTATCATCTTTTATAGCATTATTTTTTCTTAACTTTGAATTTTTATTGTCATAATCAAAAAGGGGAAGATTGTTGGTGCGGGAAGCATCCGACGATCGAACCTAAGTTTTCATAATGGCAAAGGGATTCAAAGTAAAAGTTAATTGTTATCTAACATGCATGAATGAGTTTGCAGAAAAGTCCTAACTGCGGTTAGACAGGTGGAAAATCCTAAGGGGCGGTAACCTTAGGTCCTAGGGGGTGGTAACCCTAGGTGAAGAAAAAATCCTAAGGGGCGACAACCTTAGGTCCTAGGGGGTGATAACCCTAGGTGGTGGAAATCCTAAGGGGAGTAACCTTAGGTCCTAGGGGGAGGTAATCATAGGTGGCGGAAAACCCTAGGGGGCGGTAACCCTAGGTCCTAGGGGATGGTAACCCTAGGCAGAAAGTCCAGTCGATTTGTAGGATTAGACTGGCAACAGGTATGCTCTCCTGAGTGGAGTAGGTGAGGACGCGTTCGGCATGGAGAGAACAGTAGGCGTCAGTTCGACCTACGATTTCTAATAGGAAATCTGAAGTCATAACCGGACAGTCTGGAGACTGTCAAAATATTTCTGTTATTATGTTTATTATATGCTAACTTTGTTTTACATGATATATTGGTATTTTATAGACTAACATATTTTGCAGGGACTAAAAAGCAAAGTGTACCTCGAATGAACAGTACCCGAGGCGCCCTCATGGAGCTTGGAGGCACCTCAGGTGCAAAGGAGGAGAAGTGTGCGTAGCAAGGCTGGAGGCGCCCTCATGGAGGCTTGAGGCACCTCGGACAGCCTTGAAGATGCCCTCAAGGAGCATGGAGGTGCCTTCAATAGGATGAGCGAGAAGTCTCAGCTTATCCATGCGTGGATGACTCGACAATTGGAGGTGCCCTTAAGGAGGTTGAGGGCGCCCTCAACAGGCTTTATAAGGAGGTCTCGACCAGCACTTTGACACAACACATTCCAAGCGATCCTTCTTCCGTGTGTTGCTCAAGAGACATTCCAGAAGTGCTATAGCAACACCCCGACAACCCGGAGCTTCAATTTCAGTATTTCTGTTGTTGGTATAATTTAGTTATTGCTGTACTTATTTCATACTTGTAACTTTGCGATATTATAGTTGTTGCCCAAAGTAAACGCTCAACAAGTGTGGGCCTTGGAGTAGGAATCGCCCTAGGCTCCGAACCAAGTAAATACTTGGCGTCTTTTGTGTGTTTGTTTTCTTATTCTGCTGCTTAACTCTCGTCAAATTTCAGAAAATGAAAAGTGAAAGCCACGAGCGCTATTCATCCCCCCCCCTCTAGCGCATCTTGATTCAACACAGCATTATTGCAATTTTCTTCCTGCCGGGCAGATGGTGGCTCTGATTATACTTGGTCAGGTGTTTATTCTTATACAACGAGGAGAGGTAATATTTTCGCTTGTGATCCACTCGGTTGATATTCAATTTTGAGAGGGTTGTTCTGTCGTGGATATCATCGATGATTTGGGATTGGAGAAAGCCGACGATAACGGGTGTTACTTGCCTGCTAATTTTTTAGAGCAAAATAATTTTCTATGTTGTGGGTGTTGGTCAGATGATACGTGCACCACCTTTAAGGAAAATGCGGGGGAGCATCTACATGTTGTACTACTTGAGGCCGAGGCTCTGGATGACGATGATGTGGATCTGCCCAAGATCCTTTAGGGGGTTGGACAGGTTCCACCGGACGTGCTAAAATAGGAACCGACATAGAAGTAGTAATATCCTTCCTCCGAGCGGCTTGAGCCTCTTCCACATTGATAAACTCTGAAACTCACTCAATCAATATGTCAAAATTAGTGGGAGGGTCCTGACTAAGTCTTTAAAGAAATCATTATCATTAAGCCCCTGAGAAAATACGCTTACCAAGATCTCTGTGGTGGTCAAAGGGACATCGATGCCCACTTCGTTAAACCTCTTAATATAAGCTATGATAGATTCTTTAGGCCCCTATTTGATTGAAAAAAGACTCCAATGGGTTTTGTGATATCTTCGATTGCTAGAGAAATGATGTAAGAATACCTTGTAAAAATCCTTAAAACGGCGAATATAATTTTTCGATAGTCGTTTGAACCACCTCTGAGCTGCTCCTCCAAATGTAGTAAAGAACATCCGGCATTTAACTCCATCGATAAATTGTTGGAGGAGTGTCACATGCTCGAATTTAAGAAGATAATCCTCGGGATCAGTTGTCCCCGAGTATTCTCTGACATTTAAATTCTGATAATGCTTCGGCAAAGGATCATCTAGCACTCGTTGAGAGAATGGAGTAATAATTCTTTCGGGAGAACCATAACTGACCACCATCTTCCCTTTTCTCTTTTCTCTCATGGGGGTTTCTTTAGAAGACTCCTAAAGAATTGCTTTTCACCCCCCTTGTTCAAGAGGGGTTTAAAAATATGCTTTAGGACGTCGAGTGGGAGAGATAGGGGTAGAGAGTAAACGAACTAGATCTCCCCCTCGATCCCTCTCTCTCTATGATGAGAAGTTACAGATATCGCCAGATGTGGTGCTACAAGTAGAGTACCACCAGTATTGACTTGCTGTTGTTGCTACAATATCTTCTGCACCCTGGCATTGATGAGTAATTCTAGATCTTCCTGCAATATAGTGATAGTGCTGGGTTTCCCAGCTTCCTCCATCCTCATAGCTTCAAATTTAGGTGAATATTTTCCTACAGATGACGCCAAATTTGATCCTGTCTGAAATCTGCAAAGATGTGCGTTGGCTCCGGTGAACAACAATCCTTGTTGTAGATAACCTCCTAGAGACTTAAAAGAACCTCTCCACGATCCTACGCACAATGAGACAAACCAACAAAGCGTTAGTGACCTAAGACCAAGGTGAGGATCCCTGGCTACGCCCTCCGACGCTCAAGTCAGTTTCTCTCTCAAAGGTGAAAGAAAGAAGGAGAAGAACAATAACTCAAGTGCTTGGAAATAGAATTTAGATACTAGAACTTGCGTACCTTGCCAACGGAGAGGATCTCCCTTTTTATACTACCTCATGTGACCTCTGTAGTCATGAAATAGCCCCTGGTTTGTTAGAGTTTGTTAGGAGATGAAGTCATCTTCTATGCTTCATGTAATAATCCTTTAAGAAATCTTTTTTTACCCCAGATGTACCTCTTTTGTAGTTTATGACTTATATTTATGATGGGGGCATGTCATTATAACTGAAGGAGCTTCTAGAAGATATTTCTTGCCAAATTAGTTAGGTTGTCATACTTCCAGCCGATCCTTTATCCCGGTCACATATATAATAAGAATACCATCTGCTAAGTGTATTTCGGTCGGTCATTTGTGCTGGTCATATATGTTGTTAAGAATACCTTCTGTTGAACATGTCTCGACCAGTCGTTCAAGTCGGTCGTATATATATATTTTAGGAATACCCTCTGTTGAGCATGTATCGGTCGGCCGTTCAAGATGGTCATGTATATATATGTTAGGAATACCCTCAGTTGAGCATGTCTCGGTCGGTCGTTTAAGATGGTCATGTATATATATGTTAGGAATACCCTCTGTTGAGCATGTCTCGTCCGGTCATTCAAGCCGATCATATATATATATATATATTAGGAATACCTTCTGTTGAGCATGTTTTTATGCTTGGTTGGGCTTTACTCGGCCAAACGTATATGAGCACATGGGTGCTCGCTCGGCCTTCGATCAGTCGGTAACATATTAAGAACCATATATAGGGCTAAGTGCCTTTATGCTCAGGTGGGCTTTGCCCGGCTGAGCATATATGAGCACATGGGTGCTTGGGCGGGTTTTGCCCGACCGAATATATATGAACACGTGGGTGCTCACTCAGCCCTCGATCGGTTGGT
Organism: Zingiber officinale; assembly: GCF_018446385.1. Taxonomy (NCBI): domain Eukaryota; kingdom Viridiplantae; phylum Streptophyta; class Magnoliopsida; order Zingiberales; family Zingiberaceae; genus Zingiber; species Zingiber officinale. The sequence continues at coordinate 36,599,946 of NC_056005.1, read as the reverse complement.
AATATGTTGAAACTATGCATAAGGCCAAGTACCTTTACGTTTGGGTGGGCTTTCCCCGGCCGAGCGTATATGAGCACATGGGTGCTCGGTCGGCCGGTAACCTGCTGAGAACCGTATATAAGGCTAAATGCCTTTAGCTCGAGTGAGCTTTGCCCGTCCAAGCGTATATGAGCACATGGGTGCTCGCTTGGCCTTCGGTCGGTCGGTAACATGTTGAGAATCATATATAAGGCTAAATATCTTTACGCTCAGGCGGGGCTTTGTCCGACCGAGCATATATGAGCACGTGTGTGCTCGCTCAGCCTTCGGTCGACCGACTATATATCTTTCCTATCTTTCTCTACCTTGACCCCTCCTTCACTTGTCAGTGTTGGTGCAAGTTGCATCAGAATCAAACCTAAGTTTTGATGTTGTCAAAGGTTCAAGTTAAGTCTTGTTATGATCTAACAAGTTGACTGAATGTGCAGGATGTTTACTCAACCGAGAAAGACCTAGTTAGAAGCTAGGCAGGAGAAATCTTAGCAGATTGTGGAACCCAGGTGCAAGTCCAAGTAGGTCGAGGAGACCTGAAGCTTGGCAGTGTGATCGAGAGGTCTGGAGTAGGGGTGTAATCAAACCGAGCCGAGCCGAACTCTTGGATGTTTGAGTTTTGCTCGTTTATAATCGAGTCGAGCTCGAGCTTTATTTAACGAATATATTCATGGCTCACGAGCTTATTTGAGCTTTTATCGAGCCTAAACGAGCTTAATAAATATAAATTATAAATTTAAATATTCATTAAAAACTAAATTATATATTTTAAAAAAATTATAATATTTTTGTTAAAATTTATAATTTTATTCTAATAAATAAATTTAATATATTTGTCTATGTTTTTCATAAGTAGGGTGTAAAATCTATAAATTCAATATCAAAATTATTATTATTTTTATTTAAAAGTTGATTTATGAGCTTAGCGAACATGTTCACGAGCTAACGAGCCAAATAGTGTGAAACTTGAGCTTGGTTTGTTTATCTTAACGAGCCTCATTAAACGAGCTCAAACGAGCTTTTATCGAATCGAGTTTCGAATAGCTCATGAGCGGCTTGGCTCATTTACACCCCTAGTCTGGAGGACCGAAGATCAAGAGAAAAGTCCTGGGGAGCCGATCAAGGCTGAGTGAAAAGTCCAAACTAGATCTGGAGGATCAAAGTTTGGCAAGTAGGTTGAGCTAAACAAACTGAAGGAGCGACAGTGAGGTCGGGTTCCTGAAGGGAACAACCTTAGGTCGTTGATCCAACTGAAGAAACCGGGAAGGTTTTCAAGTTGAGATCAAGACAGTTCTACTATCTTTCATATTACTCTTGCTTTATAATATTATTGTTCTAACATCTGTTTTGCAGGAGATTTTTTTGTCTTAATACTGTTTTGCAGGTCCGGCTGGATCAGTCAACCAAATAGTAGTATCGGTCGACCGAACCAGGCGAAATCAAAACATTCAGATTAGACCAGAACAAATCAGAGTCCGATCAAAGTTTGATCGGTCGACCAAATAGTAAGATCGGTCGACTGATCCATGGTGACTCAGCACTGGCCAGCTCATTAGCACCGATCAGCAGGAAAAGGAAAAAAGGTTGATCGGTTGACCGAACTAGAGGACCGGTCGACCGATCCAATCAGCATTAAACAACATTAAATGAAGATCTCAGCTAATTATGATGAATAGGGAAAAGATCCTATTCGTTCGACCGAAAGGTATGATCGGTCGACCGAACCCTTAAAGAGCAATTATTACAAAAGATTGAGCCTGCGTCATACTCCAGCCAGGAAGGAAGGGAGCGGGTTCAGTCGACCGAACAGAGGGATCAGTCGACCGAACGCCTAAGGCACCTATAAAATGAGGCTCGAAGTCTGAGGCCAGAACAACTCTTCTGATCATCTAAAAAGCTCTTCTTCGCGTACGGATTATGCTACACAGCTTCAATAGCATAGTAAGTCACTCCGTCCGGAAGTACCAACCAAGCTACATCCTACGCATACTATTGTCGGTATATTTATTTTCATATTGCACTTAAATTAAAATAAGATAGTAGGAGTGTTACTATCTAATTTCATTGTACTTGTACGATCTACTTCTTTCCTAAGATTTCAGAAAGAAGGGTTTTAGTGCTTTGCCCATCGGTGCGGTCAAGGACCGCGGGCCTTCGAGTAGGAGTCGAGCTAGGCTCCGAACGAAGTAAACGACTTTGTCTCTTTTCTTATTTCCGCTGCACGATTCTGATTTAAAAGTAAAAGAAAAGTTTTAAAGCAAGCGATATTCACCCCCCCTCTATCGCTCGCATCTGATCTATCAGTCAGGTCATCCTATCATAACCCGTATCGATCCCTAACAACGTGGCTCAAGAACCGGAGGAGAAAAGGTTTAATATTTTAGTAGGAAAAAAATAGTTTTTCTAATTTTTGGAAGAGTTCAAATGAAGAACTCTTTGAAAAACTTGGAATAAGGCAAGTGTAAGGGGCACCCGCTTGCCTCCTTATATAGGCTGGTCCGAGCGCCTAGACTGTGTCCAAGTGCTTGGATTAGGAGACGGAGCAGGACACCTGGACAAGGTTCGAGCGCCCGGAACCATATATTGAGGGCGCCCTAATGAAAACAAGGGCAGCTTTTTGTTGCCGCGGGGAGGGGTGCCTAGACGCTGTCCAGGCATTGGAGTCCCTTTTTTTAAGTTATTAAAAAACTTTAATTAAGTTGTTAATAAAGTTTTAAGTTAAAAGTTTTAATTAAGTTTTAAAAAAATAGTTAAGTTAAAAAAATTAATTTAAGTTAAGAAATTAAATTTTAAGTTAAAAATTAATTAAGTTAAGTTAAAAATTAATTTAAGTTAAAAATTAATTTAAGTTAAGAAGTTAATTAAGTTAAAAATTAATTTTTAAGTTAAGAAGTTAGTTTAAATTAAAAATTAAGTAAGTTTAAGTTAAAAGTTAATTTAAATTAAGAAGTTAATTTAAGTTAAAAATTAAGTTAAGTTAAAAATTAATTTAAGTTAACAAATTAATTAAGTTAAGACGTACTAATAATAAAAACTTAGTTTAAAAATAATCATATAAAATTGGTCCTTCAATATCTAACCTTTAGTTACAAGTTAGCTAAAAAAAAGATAGTAGTTTTCATTTGGTTAGTCAAGTTAAATATGAATGTCCAATTAGAAATCTACTAAAACGTGTCCTCATTGGATCTCTCCTCTAGTTGCCTATCTCTTACGTACCAACTACAGTCACTTGACTTGCCTTTGACCCGCCAGATCTTTCCGCCCGTTGTTAGGTCCGCAAACCTAATTGAACTTCAGCCGGTTGTTAGGTCCTGTGGACCCAACCAGACTTCTCGCCATATATTGGATCTTGCAGACCTATCTAGACTTCGCACCAACTATCAGGTCCTGCGAACCTAGCTAGATTTCAGCCTGGTGTCAGGTCCTCCAGACCCATCAACTCTTGCACAATAGGTTAAGCAATTAGATCACAAACACTCTAACTTTAATCCATTTATCATTTATCAAAATCTAAGTTAGATCATTAATGCAAATTGCACCAACATAGTTGTCTCATTGTTATGGTTTTTATCAATTTTTATCGACATTCCTAGGGCCTCGACCTAGGGGTCCGTTCGGTCATGGATAGGCTGATTGTTTGGAGATGACGAACGCTAGCAAAACCTTAGTTGATCTCTTGGCGCATCCCCTGGTTGTATCTATAACACTCCTGAGTGCTATGAGTTTCCGTCCGATGGTAAGTATAGAACATCTAGACCTATCGGCGGCGCTCAGGAATGGAGCCCGAGTGGCTTCCACATGTTGGGCAGTGCTTGGCCTCTACTCATGAGGATGTGGTGGATGGCTCAATCAAGGTCCTTTGTATGGCGGAGGAGGGAGAGGAGCTCGGTGCTCTAATGCATTAACAGAAGCAGACACAGCTATTTCCTTCTTCATAGTGGACTAAGCCTCCTTCACATTAATGTACTTGGTCACCCTTTCTAGCAGGTGATCAAAATCCCTGGGGGCTTCTTTATCAAGAACTAGAAGAAGTCCCCATCTATGAGCCCCTGGGAGAAGACACTCACCAATTTCTCTAGAGTAGCCGAGGGAACATTCATAACTACTTGGTTGAATCGCTTAATGTATGCCCTCAATGCCTCCTTGGGTCATTGCTTGAGGATGAATAAACTTAGTGTAGTTTTATAGTATCGACAACTGCTGGCAAAGTGGTGGAGGAATGCATTTCAGAAATCCTTAAAGCAGCATATGGAGTCAACCAAGAGTCAGTTGAACCATCTTTACGTAGAGCCCAAGAGAGTAGTCAAGAACACTCGGCACTTGACATCATTTGTGTATTGATAGAGGATGATTGCATTTTCGAACTTGAGCAGGTGGTCCTCCACTTCAGTCGCGCTTCCATACTCTCTAATTGCAAGGGATCGGATATTGGGTGGCAGCTTATCTTCCTATTTCTAGGGAGAACGGCGTACTCATCCATTCGAGGAGTCATTGGGGACTGGAACCTTCCCTTTTCATTGATCCCGAGTGGGTGCATCTCCTGAGGGTGATCCTTGGGGCCTCTTAGGATGGCTCATGTCATCGAGAAGCATGAAGAACAACGTCCTGTGGTATGTGATTGGAGATGGGGGCACGGGAAAAAAACCAATCAACTGTACAAGTACCTGATTGAAACTGACCAGAGGAGGGACTAGGGGAAACTCCATCGGCCCTTCTACCCTAGTCCTCCACTTGTTATAAGGTCGTATCACCGAGAATGCTAGGTCATTAAGCAAAGGGTGGCTATTAACTTGTTGTTGTTGCGCCATCTTTTGTGCCTTGGAGGCCATGAGCAACTCCAAGTCCTTTTGTGATAAGGTAATTATTGTGAACCATCCAACTTCTTCCATCTTCGCATTTCAGAAACAGGGAAAGTTTCCACAGACGATGCCAAATTTGATCCTGTCTAAAATCGAGGAAGATGACGTGCTATCTAGATGGCATTGAGTTTGACAACGACCGAGCAAGAGGGACATGGTGTCGCGATCAAGCCTGAGTGTTAAAGAGAAGAGCTAAAAGAAGAAAACATCAGGGGTCAGACCAGGGAGGGGTCCTCGGCACAGACACTCCAATACCCAAGTCAAACAATGGGTGGATGAAAAAAATGAAGAAAAAAGATGATAAACAGTGAACTCTGATAGTGAAGTTTACCTATGCATGTAAGTGGAGACACCTTATATATTATTGTTTTTTTTTTTTGCACGAATGTCAATATATTTCTAAAATATGACCAACCAATCTAACACACGACAGACTTTCCTAAATTAGGGCCCACCACCTCTATGTTTACAAGGTAGAAGCTTCCACCGTACGGGTCGCACAGGGAATATTCCCTTGATTCTCTAATAATGGAAACGTAAAACATTAAAAAGGAATATTGGGTCGTTGGGTTGAGAAACTACTAATCATAACACTTCAACAGTGGGTTGGACGAGTCTTATCTATTGTCCAATCGGATATTGCTCTTGGACAAGTTGGGTCGGTTAAGGAAGATTGACCATCTCGAGGACTCAGCATATGATCGGAGAAGAGTCTGGTTGGGCCATATGTCTAGAAGCTCCAATCAAGCTGGGAGAACCCACCATTGAGCCAAGAGGACTCGGTTGTCCATCGAGACAGGAGGATTCGGGCTTCAATCGACCAGGAGGACTCGGGCTTCAATCAGGCCAGGAGGACTCGGAATCCGATCAGATAAAAGATCCGATCGGCTAGAGTGCACGGCCAACCATGCTAGCCCTGAATGTTGACCCCTCCTTAACTTTGACTATCACATCAACTGGCCTTCTTGACTTCGGTCTCAACGTCGGGGGCCCTACCCTATTCGTTGTATAGTTTCCCAACAGCCAGCCTTGCCAAAGTTGGTTTTGTGCCAGGGAATATCGGGAGTAACCTATTCAACTAAGATTCATTCTCTTCACTGAACCACCATGGCCATTCAAATAGAGAAATTCTAGATTTGACGCCTCCGGTGTTGTGAAGGGCATCAGTTGAGTGCCTGAATTTTCGTAGGATGCCGACCTAACCGAGTTAACCCCGGTTGCATCAAAAATTATTGTCGATTAGGGTTAGTAAGATTGAAGGTGATAAGTTGGTTAGGTTCATGAAGTAAATGAGTTCGAATAAAAAAAATATTGGGCACAACGAAACACAAGCATGTGCCCTGTGCAACAAACAAGCGAAGTTAGGCATGGGGCATAGTGAACCTCGTTGACTATCTCTAGAGTGACCGGTTAGATCCTATAAAAATTTTCCATCGGCTATCAAGGTAAATCAAAAAGAACGCGCGACGGTCAGCCCAGAAACCCAATATCCTTTGGTTGCGCTCCCTATTTGAATGAAAAATTCCTGCAAATATGTCATACCTAGGAATCGAACCGAGGGTGCCTAGATGACAACCTGGATGTCTTACCGCGGCACCATAGCCCCGGGGACTAAATGATAAACCCAGTTAACGTCATTGACTATCCCTAAGGGTGACCGGCCCGATCCCACGGAAGTTTCCCTCCGGTCATTAGGGTAAATCGGGAAGTGCACGCGGCAGCCAGCCTAGAAAGTAGAAACCCAACATCATTTGGTTGCGCTTCCCATTTGAAGAAAAAATTTCTACAAATATGTCATCGCTGAGGATCGAATCTTGAATACCTGGATAAAAACTTGAATATCACCATAGCCCCGGGGATGTCATGGGGGAATAGCCAAGCACCACCAAGTCATTGTTTGTCCATGTTTTATTTTTAATAAATTATTATAGAATATTTAATATGTTTTTTTAGTTTGTGAGAGACATTAAAATGTTTTTAAAATCATTATATATATATATATATATATATATATATATATATATATATATATATATATATATATATATATATATATATATAATGAATATTTCTACTCTAGATTCGTCTTTTGGAATTATAGATTTATTCTATTTTTATCGTTATATGTTTAATTCGTTCTTGTTCATTGAGTTCTCACTAAAATATATATATATATATATATATATATATATATATATATATATATATATATATATATATATATATATATATATATATATATAATGAATATTTCTACTCTAGATTCGTCTTTTGGAATTATAGATTTATTCTATTTTTATCGTTATATGTTTAATTCGTTCTTGTTCATTGAGTTCTCACTAAAATGGAGTCACTAAATCATCGTAATGACTCATTTTCTTTAATTTTTATATTTACATTTCAAGATGTTATTTTAAAAATTTTCAATAATAAAATACTTTAAAAATTAAGTTGAAAAAAAATTGACCGTTGAGTGCATAATATATGTAAATTGTGCAATTTAATGTCCACAAATTTTATATTATGCGGGCATCTGCATTTCACAATGCCATTATACACGTGTAATTTAATTTTTTTTATCTTATACACAACATAAAATGTGAGAGAAATAAAAAGCAAGTCTTTTTTAGTAGTTTGATTGAATAGGTTATTATTTGGGTTTAGCTCTCTCACTATTGTACAAAGCAACTGTTTGTGATTTTATTTTTAAAATTTAGATTGCCCCGGACTATGTTTGCAGCGATAATATATTCAAATTATAATTCAAATATCCGTAGTTCAATGACAAATTTATAAAAAAAAATTCTTCAAATAGTACACGCAATCAAAGAATGTTATGTTTCTTAACTATCCGTCACAAATATTTTTCAATTTATTTTGATGATCAATAAAAAAAATTTATAAAATCAAATCGATGATCCAAAACTAATCAATGAGATGTATTTTTAAATTTTAAAATTATAAATAAAAAACAGTAAGCATAAAAGTTAAGTCCACTCTTCTCATGTCAATCCATTGCAGCAAAAAGGTATTCCATCAGCCCACACGGCTGACCCACGACCTTATGTGACTTCTCATGTCAATCTAGCACTACATATACATATATGATTGAGCCAGGCATTCGAGCTGACATAATTTGGAATGCAATTGTTAAATGAGTGACATGAATTTATTTATTTAATATGTAATTTAAATTTTAAAAACTTTTAAACCTCATAATGATTTGAAATAAATTTTAAACCGTGTAAAACCTTTTTCAATAGCCGATGAGCATCTAACGAGAATAGAACATTTCAGTTTTTTGGTGATAAAGATAATAATTAGGTGTGACACTATAATGTTATGACAACTTGCCGTTTCTGAATTATCATCTACTCCCCTTAACTATTGTGAGGCGCAGTGAACAAAAAACATGAAGATATTTATTACAAGTTACAGAATATGATGGATCTTACCAGATCTTGACGCTGACATTAGATTAAGGGCCAAGAAACAATTAAATTACATGTGCCTTGACTGAGTTGGTAATACAATTCTATATAAATTGGATTAGCACAGAGTTATATACATCCAGTTAATAAAGTTCCACATGCCATAACATTCAATGACAAATCATACGTGCTCATATTATAACATCAAATTAATCAAAATCATTAGCAAGAACTAGGTTAATTATTGCTTTTATCTTGTACAACAAAATTACTATGTGAAACACACAAACTGCAAGTAATTTAAAATTAGAAATTTATTTATTAAATGCAAGAGCAAATATTTGGCAACAAAAAAATATTTTGAAACGCATTTTCACCTAGAGAAACGAGTAGTTTGCAACAAAAACATGGACTATTAGCCATTTTAAAAACAATAAATGTAGTGACATTTGGCAAAAAGAATAATATCTTAAGGGCCCCCTCAAACTACATGGTAGAATTATTAGCAACATGAAAGAAAAGAACTAGAGAACAATTCTGTTTGTATTCCTATAGACCAAATGTATTTCTATGTATTTCCCTTAATTTATTGGCTATTCTGGATAGAATATTTCCACATATAGCAATGACATACAAATGTCTTAACAGATTTACAAATGCCATGCTATATGGTTAGAACAAGTGATCAGACTCACAACCTCATGATGCCGTAAGGAGAAACAGAATGCAATGATCATAAGACAACATGGTTAGAAATTGCTACCCATTTATGCCCGCACGAACTCTAAGCATATCTGTGCGCTTGCTTCTTTCCATCACGTCCACTAACCAGTTGATAGCAGATTTAATTCCTATTCTGCAGATATGAAGGGAAGTATCAAAGATAAGACAGTTCAGAGCAACTCCACAAATGATTAAATGCATTTCTAAAAAATAATAATAATTAGACTTTATTGCAAGAAGGCTGAAGTCATCATATTGTGCAAGTAGCAGATACCTGGTCATCTAGTGAAGTTCATAGTAAGAATAAATCGTTTAACAAGGACTCTAATCTCCCAAAACATATTATCCAAAACCTTGGTAAACATATGCCAATTGAATGTCCAGGACTGACCAGGTGCCATCATATTTTCTAGATATGAAAAATTAGAGAATCAAAGAAAATCAGCTTACCCATTGAATGCAGATACAGCTTCAAACATACATAGTTTTTCATTTAACCCTTTCAGATCCAAATATCTTGCTATTTCCTCAGTTGAGACTGCTCCAGACAGGTCCTGATGATTGTAATGGTCAGAAAACCCTTATTATATAGAGCAACAAGATCACTGAAGTGACCAAGGCAATTATGATAATTTACATTGGAGGGAGGGGGGAAGGCACAAGAAAGAAAATGGTAATCTATATCTGAATCAAAATATTAAATCATGAGTATCATCAGTACCTTAGGAATGAACTGAAATTAGCTCAACTAGGAGAGCCAGAAGACAGTTTTGACACTTGATTGTCTTTATAAAAAATTAGGTCAGTTAGTGTATGGTACTGCAAAAGTACTACATCAGTATCATCCTTAAACATGCTCAACGAGTTGTGCGATATATTTGTATCTTATATTGCATATTATCCAGACAAGAGAATTGAACCTCTGTCAAACCCACATAATCCCTAGTCTATCTGAAAGTAGTGTCTTACTTCGTCACATTTGCTTTGTCAAAAGCAAAAATACACCTAAAAGACAAAGGTCATACATAGGGACAAAATAAATGTGACAACAATCCAACTTTATGTTATAAAAACATTTCCAAGATACTTAACCAAAAACATGAAGACTCCCGAATACTAATTTAAAGAACTTACTGCTAGCCATAATCCATATGAAAAAAAAAGTATTGAAATCAAAGTTCCACCACCTGCTTGTTTGCTAGTATCAGAAGTGGTGCGCCTCGTAAATCTTCATGCCTAAGTACTTTTTCTGTTCAGAAATTCAGGGTTTGTGTTAGATTTTACTATATCTCAATGGTCTGAAAAGTTTATCATAGATATTTTGCAGGACCTGAAGTGACTAAAAAGTACGACCAGATTCAATACATAATACCAATACACGTGAACTTACCTAATGCTGATTTGGAATCTTCAAATGATGATGGACAAGCAGCATCAATAACATACATTATAGCATGTGCCTCCTCATAGTATTTCTCCCAGATTGTGCGTAAACCAATCTGCCAGAATTATGACAAAACCTTTCAACTCAAACTTTAATGATCAAAAGGTAGAGGAATTCACATTCAAATCCTAACAACTAATTTTGCTAACCAAGAAGAAACTGATTCGTTCATTTACAACCTAAGACAAAGACTCTATTGAAATATACCAGTGATTCTTTGACTTGTTTGTGTAACTATAATCCTGCAATTCTACTTCCAAACGCATAGCATTTGTTGATCCTAAAAAGGATCAACTGTACAATTCGTCAACCAAATGATAGAGTTGCTGACATCCCTACATCTTTATTGGGTCGTGGAAGAAATATTTGTGAATTAAAAGACCAGCAAAGTACTACCACAAATTATGAAGAATGCTAAGAAAATTGCATTTTCTTTAAACTGCAAATTTGGATAAGCAGAACAGCAAATTAATCAACAAATATATTAAGCAAGAATAAAAAGAAAATTATGCATTAATATGATGCCAATGAATAAATCAGCACAAGCCAGGGAACTCATGACTTGATAATTACAAATAACTCCTTTTGAGCTACTAATTTAATATCATCATAAAATTGACAAATTTCCCAAAGGGCACACCAAAAGATAGGAATTTCCCATGTACACTCCAAGTCTCCCTTTTTTTTCTCCCAAAGGTGCTTTCTCTCACCTCTATTTTTCAAAAACCCTTAATATTATGAAAAAAAAAAACTTTAGATTCAGATTTTCTAGAGGGTCCAAACACTACCATTTTGAACAAATAAAGTACTATTGGATTCAGAGAATGAGATTTACTTGAATTTTTCAAGTCAAAATTAATTTTCGACAATCAAAGTGGTTAGGCCAAATACCCTGATGGCTTTTCTGTACATGAAATACAAATTTGATGGCATGTATATGTTCATGAAAAGGCACTAATTCCATCTGTGATTTTATCTCTCCATGGGTAGGTGGTCTGAGTCAACCCACTTTGATGACCTTATTGCACATGAAAAATAGCAATAAGTGCATAGACGTGTTTCTAGGATGACAGTGATTCTAAATATGGTCCTACTTTTGCATTTGTGACTTATTTAAGTTTATTGACTAAGCCACCTTGATGGCTTTCGTGAATAAGCAGACAGTTGAACTAAGGAGTGTTTTAGGGATGTGTACCCTTTGGGGAAAAAAGGTAACTTATAGCATTAGTTGGGAAATTCTCAAGTTTAGGTATGCCGTTTGGTAGATATGCTCATAAATATAACTTTTAGCAAATTTTGACATAAGAAAATCATAATTCAACACAAGCTCTAGAAACCTTCTAGATGGGCTATAAATAATTAGCATACCATAGTGTCTTCACAAGTAATCAATGATAGATTAATTAGAAGGATAATTTTAATAGCTAGGGTATAAGTACAACAATGAAAACCAAATCTCATCCCACTAGGTGGGGTAGGCTATATGGATCTTTCTATGTCATTGGGCTTTATCCCCTATTATATCATCATCAATACTTAAACAAATTTTATCTTATTTTATTATTGCTAACCAACTCTTATTTAGCCTTCCTCGTTTGATGTGCATATTTGTCATAGTTTCATATCGCATAACTGGAGCATTTATTAGCTGTCTAAGTACATATCCATAGGTGGAGTATAAGTGTTCTAAAATATTTAAAATCCCTTAATACTTTATCCAATGTACTTCTTAACAAGTACATTAAAAATATAAGATAGCAATGCTTACTCAAACTAAGGATCAATGGATAGATACACTTCGAAAAAGAGTAAGAATGGTATATATGGACATAATTCAATACATTGACATAAAAAAATGCTATATATTGTATCTATTGTCATTTTTTTAGACAGTATATACGTGTTCTATTGCACTTCTCAAGTCAAATAACTCATGAAGCTAGACTAAATATACATGTATAGTCAAACCCATGGCACCAGTTCATTACATCATGAGCCATAAATTTTATTATTATTTCAATATTAATAGGCACAGAACACACCTGACCTCCAAGATCCCAAAAAACAAGTTTTGCATTTGAAGCCTCAACTCGACCAATATTCAGCCCAACTGTTGGAACTATTCTATCAGGAGGGAGCCCTTCTGTGTTTGAGTACGATGATTTCAACTTCTCCAGTAAAGTCTGAAATTTAGGAACATTTCATAACATTTCTCAAACTCGAACAGTAATATTTCAACTGTAATCTTTAGAATGTACATAAAGAAAATGTGTTGTTCACTGAGTGAAAGAACAAGAGTGCACTGGGGAAACTTTAATAGCAAAGTTAGGAGAAAAATGCATCTTTTTGTTCATGAAGATTAACGTTTGTGGAAAAGTATTACAGTTTTCCCAGCCTTGTCGACTCCAAGAATCAGAACCCGGAATTCAGTCTTGCTGAACATATAATTCCAGAGTCCATAAAATAATGAGAACATGTCTGTTGATCTTCTTCTAACGAGCTATAATGTTAACTTTAGAGGCAAACAAAGAACCTCATATGACACACAAAAATAAAGGCAGATAACATGCCAATGTATAGCCTGCAAAAGAACACATAAAAGAGTTAAGCAACAAGTTTTAATTATGACAATACAATTTAAAGAAAATATCCATAAAGCGAAATTCACTCATTTAGCAAAGTAGGAAAATTGGAAGAATAGTAAACCTAGTGTAGATTTTGAGTCATTAGTATTTGGAACAACCTCTTCTGTTGCAACAGTGCACAATTGACCATCCATTGATACCCCGTTGACCAAATGAACCTCAGGCACTGTGACGCTCATCTCTTATCACGTTAACTTAAATACTTAGAGTCAAGGATTTTATTGCATTTTCTCAAAGAGATACTTCTTTGTCCTTCACCGAGTTATGTATGACAGTGGCAATTCTTATTTACAAGCAACAATCAAAGAAATGAATACATGACAATAAGCATTCGTTTACTTTAGTACCGTTGAGTAGAAAAGTATGTTATTAGCACTAAATTAGATCATCAACTACGATTACTATCTCCAAATTGTTCCCTTCCAAGCATACTGCTTTTGTAATTGAGAAAACATGACAGGTCAAACACCTTGCATCATGTTCCCCTCTGCCATAAATTAAGAACACGAATACGCAAGGAACAATCTGAGGAAGACAAAGGAGGTTGAGAAATCCGAATGCACGACCTAGAGAGACATCTAGCACGAAAGACGACCGAAATAGATCGATCCGGTTCGTGTAACATATAGAATAGAAAATAGATACGGATCTCGTGACACCAGAAACACGCCGAGATTCGGCTAGATCCCGCCGTAGCATGCAAAGATCAATAGAAAAAGCCTACTGGGGCAAGGGCAGGAAACATTAACACGAACTAATATTCAAAACCGCCGCCGCTCAATCAGCTCGCTACCTTCTCCGCTGCGCTCCCCTCGGTGGTGGCCAAGAGTTCGTCGAAAAGGAGGAGACCCGGCGTTGGGAAGGTCGAAGGAGACGAGAAATCTAAAACATTCTTTATTTGTAAACCCGGATAGTGTACCCAAAGAAGAAGTGAGAGTGGGTCCGAACCCCAAACCGATTCCAACGTTCCGATTCAACAGCCATCAACCCGTATGGTCTCAAGGTCTCGACTGCGTCTTATTTGACTATTAGTGTCATTTTGGCCTCTTATATTTAATTTATTTTAAAAACGCACCCACCTCTATTTTATTATTATTTTTTTTTTAATCTCCTTACCTATCTAACTACTTCTGGATGTGGACATCGAGAATATTCGTGGTAATTCACTAGCAGCTGACCTGCACGCTCAAAAACTTACTATAAAATCTACCCAAATCCTAGCTGGTTTCCAACGGTAATGCTCAATGAATCCATCGAATATCTTACCACTGTATTGTGCCCACCGTGCCGGGTCGGGAAAACGTCCTATACCTTTAATATGGAGTCAAATAATATTGATTTAAAGATTTCTATCTTTTTTTTAATAACATCGTCAGTATTTCTTAGGGTTTTATAGTTGGTCTGAAGGTCGATGAAGACTCGAGTATCGATGAGCTAGTTTTATGGAGGTTGATTGAGAGAAGATCTTAAACATAGACACTTGCAAGTACACAAAGAAGGGAGGAAGAAGAATATCAATGAGCATGTCAAAAGTCCCTAGTGTAGATTGTCCAACACTCAAATGAGTGAAATGAAGGAAATGGGTTAGAAGAATAGTAGTAGGGAATAGGGGTGGGATAGGGTCGGGATCCGTCCCGTAACCCCCTTACCCAATACCCGTCCCGATAAAAATTGGAAATTTTTTTTTCTCCCGATCCCGTACCCGAAAAGTGTTGGGACCCGAATATTCGGGATCCCGAATATTCGGGATCGAGTAGAGACCCGTAAGAATATCCCGAAAAATATTTTTTAAAAAAAAAAATCTATAGAGACTCAAACAATTTTTTAGTACAATACAAATAAATTAAAACGATTTCGTGGTACATAACCATTAAAAGCTAAAATATCTTCCTAGGACATCATAAATATATTAAAACTAATAAAAAAAACTAAAACTACTACTTAGTTTATACTTTATACCTAATACAAGAAAATTCAAAAATAGAAGTTGTCATGTCAACCATTGTATCAATAATGAATTGATGATATGGTGACCTTAGTCCTTAGAAATGCTTGGATTCAACTTACAGAAAAAAAGATCATAAAAATTATTCTTTATATCATTTTATCAGTTTTCATATGCTAAAATAAACTAATTGATTATCTTCTTCACACATTGTCAATAAATTATTTAGAAACAAAATTATGATGAAGTATGAGAAAAATGAAGAGAAAAAAATAAACATAATAGTTAGATGCTTAAAATATAAAAAAATATAATATAAAAAATAAATATTTTTAATATAAAAAACAATATTATAATATAATCGGGTCGGGACGGGATTTCCGTCGGGAGAAAAAAAATTCCCGATCCCTTTCCCGATAGTGATTGGGATAGGAAAAATCCCGAACCTTCGGGTCGGGAAAATGTCGGGTCGAGATATTTTCGGCTCGGAAATTGGATGGGATTCGGGAAGGGTCTGGATTTTCGTGATTTTTTCCAACCCTAGTAGGGAATAAGTTTTTCACGATAAAAACGTATACTTCACCAGCGGGGGCAAAACCTTCTTATAGTACTTTGTAATTCCCGCATTTAATAAATATCTTGATTAAATATCATATCAAAATAAGTAAAATATTTTATCAATGTATTTTTACATTATTAAGCAATCTCGCCCATATATTACTAGTATTTCATATTTATATCAATATAATGGCCTACATGTTTTTGACTATAAGGAACTAGAGCGCTGAACACGCTTATGCACAACGGAAGCTATCTAATTCCTTCCAAGAGATTCATACGAAGGGAAAGAAAAATATACTAAGTTTTTCATAAGATTATCAGAGGATTATACCTTTGGTGCGTGCTCACAGACTCCAGACATCTTGGATCTCAGCACGATCACACTTTCACGCCTCTACGGCATCCACACGAACAAGCGTTCGTTTGTCTCACAAACTCACAAAATGGAGATAAGTTGTGCTAGCAACCTAGAGAAAGGATTTCTACCAAGAGAGGAGAAGAGCAAGGAGAATGAAGAACTATCTCAAAAATGAAGAGAAAATTGCTTAAGTGTTTCATACAATAAAAACACTTAATTAGCATTAATAGTGTAACGCCCAGAAATTCTCAAACCAATTTTAGAAATATTCTACGATTTTTCTAGAATTTTAGGATATTTTTACAGAATTTTTAGAGTAGCGGAAGTAGCAAAAACAAATAGAAACATAAATAGCTTAAGCGGGAATTGAACCCGAGACCTAGCAAACTCTATGTCTTATAGGGTGACTCTAGTAACCAAGTGAACCCAGCAAGGCCGTGCTGAAAGAAAAGGGAATCAATTATATTTATGTTATAGTTGGGCCGAATTACCCACTTAATATAAATAGGGAAATAATTAAGTGAGGGCTTATTTTGGATCGGGATTTCTTCCTCTCCTCACCCTCACGCTGCCTCTCCCTTCTCTGCTTCTCTCGGAGCACCAAGCCCCAAGGGCTAGGGTTCCGTCCCAAAGGCTTCAAGAACACCTTCCGGCGACGACTCCAGCACGAGAACGTTCCTCTCCGCGAGAAGGGCACGTAGACGCGAGGAGATCGACGAAGAGATCTTCTCCACCGGAAATCTAGCGTTTAGATTTGTAAGAAACTTCGAGCAGGAGGTAAGAAACCCCTCACCTACAGTATAAGTAGCTCTTTGTACGTTTTATGCATTAGTTTAGTCATATGTAGAATTTTCAGTATATAGGGTGTGAATTAGTGCACACCAAGTGGTGGCTTTAATGCTTACTCAGTAAAATGCCACCATAGGCATTTCAATAGTTTAGATAAATGCAGTAGAAGCATTTTATAGCACATTTAGTCTTGCTACAGCTGTTATGGGACTACGGTCCAATGGGTGGGCTCCCACAGTCGCCTCTAGGTTTAGATAACCTAGTTCTAGGTTCAGATAACCTAATAAAAGCAAGATAAAGTATACTAGCTACAAATTAGTATTTTACTTTTCAGTGGCACTGTACTGGACTTTAGTTGTCCTTGGGTTAGGCTCCCATAGTCGTCCCTAGGTTTAGATAACCTAGTAAACCCTACTAGATTCGGAATTTGCAACCCCGGGTTTAGTTAGGGATGCGCGCATAGCAGGTACAGTTGCCGAGCCCATCAGCAGCATGATTATGTATTTTCATCTATTTATGATAAATAGCTTTCAAAACTTCACAATATAGTTTATGTGAATATAGAGCAGCTTAGCATCAGTTAGCAGTAGTGTAGCTTAGCTTTTATTTCAGTTTAGTTCTTATGGATCCACATGATGGTTTTACGCTTAGCTATGATTGCCATGTATCGTATGTGATTATGCCATGTTTTAGAATCCATGTTTAGCAATGTTCAGCATATATTTCAAATAGCATGTTTTAAAAGCATAAATCATATCGTATGCATGTTTTGTGAGGTAGATGGTTTCTTACTAAGCTCCCAAGCTTACAAATACTTCTTTTCCTTATACTGCAGATAAAGGTAAAGGAAAGATGGACTAGCGGAGGCTGGAGGTCAATGCTACGAAGATGTGTGTGGGCAGGAACTTGGAATGAAGACCCTTGGGAACTAGCAAATTTAAAGAATTAGAACCTTTGTTCTTTTTAATGTTTATGCACCTTTGGAATGTTTAAGAATTCTGAATTGTGAAACCATGCTTATGTCATGCCTAGAACACTAGCTAGCTTATTGATGAGTAGTAGATCATGCATAATGTTAGTGAAGACCTATTACAATGTTCTCTAGGCATTTTAGGTTTATTATATTGAGTTGTGTATGATCGAGCTCTGAAATCAGAGTTCTGCAGCGAAATCAGAAACTCCAATCGATCGACCGATCGATTGGAGGGACCTCAATCAATCGGTTGATCGATTGAGAGCTGATTCCCGCGAACAGTAAGCTTCTGGATCGACCAGCCGATCGATTGGACTAAGTTCAATCGATCAGCCGATCGATCGGAGCTATTGTCGTGAACAGTAAGCTCTGGAATCGATCACTGGATCGATCGGGGAATTAGCCTCGCGAACAGAGAGCTTCTGAATCGATCACTGGATCGATTGGTATAGCTGGATCGATCAGCCGATCGATTCATAACTTCTTCCGTGCACAGTAGCACGCTGAATCGATCAGTGGATCGATCAGATGACTCCAATCGATCAGCCGATCGATTGGAGTGTCTGATTTCAGCTGGAAGGGTCTCATTTCAGTTTTTTGAGCAAATAGAAAATTTGGGTTCCTTCCCTAGTGTATGTATGTCAATGGAAAGGTCTTTGAACCTAATCTTACAGGCTGTGATAGTCATTAGCAGAGTAAGATTTTAATCAGCACAGATTTCCGCACCTTATAGTTTAGCACAGCATAATGTAACGGTCCGGTCTCGCAGTCATAGACTAGTAGGAGGCGGGTTGTTACAGAGTGGTATCAGAGCAAAGTTCCATACTTCCTACACACAAATCAGCATTGAAGCTGCAACTTCTAAGTAAGAACATCTCTCACTTTATTTATGTTTCTTGTTTTCATGTTTAGAGATAACTAAAGCATGTTTGTTTATGATAGTATTTAACATGATAACAATAGTTACGCAATTATGATTGTATTAGTTATGTATGTCCTCTATGTCTCTAGAAATGGCACGAGGACGCCCAGCTAGAAGGGCACCAGTCACTGAGCCCCAGCATGAGGCAGGCAGTTCAGTGCCTCCTCCAGACCTTACAGCAGTAGTGGCTCAGTTACAGCAGCAACTAGCTGAACAGCAACAGGAAATAGCCACTTTAAGGGCTAATCAGCAGAACACTCCCACTGTCACTCTAGAGCCTAACCTAGCAACTCCAGTAGTGATAGAAGTTCCACCAGTCCAACCTGTAGCACCAGTGGCCCCAGCAGCAGGGACACAGAGAGAAGCCTATCTGATCCAATGACAGAAAGTCAAGCCAGAGAATTTCTCAGGCACCAGTGAACCATGGGATGCTCAAGCCTGGTTCAAAACACTGGAGAGTACGATGGAGCTTCTGGACTGGCCAGAACATGAGAAGGTGAAGTGCGCCTCTTTCTGTCTGACAGGAGACGCACGTATGTGGTGGGAGAAAGTTAAAGCGAAGCACCCAGTGAATCAGATGACATGGGCTGACTTCGAAAAGGAATTCTTCGAGAAGTTCTTCCACATGCAGGTCACAAACCGCCACTTCGACGAGTTCACTGAGTTTCGTTAGGGCAACCTTTCAGTGGAGGAGGCCGTGAGGAAATTCAACAGACTGGCTCGTCTATGCCCTGAACTAGTCAGCACTGAAAGGGAACGAGTCCGGTTGATGCTCAAGATGTTAAGGCCGTTAATAGCAATGAATGTGGCCAGCGGTGTCCGTAGGCCGCAAACCACAGAAGAACTAGTGAGCAGTGCTTTAACCACCGAGCATTACCAGAACAGTATCAAGCAGCAGAAGCAAGTCCTCTCAGAGTCGAAAGGCCAAGGAGACTCAGGTACTCAGAAACACCAGGGTCACAGCTCCCACGGCTCTAATTGGAAAGGGAACTCCAGCAACAAACGCAAACCAAGGAGTTACCCAAAAGGAGGACCAGCTAGTAAACAGCCCAGCTATCCCAAGTGTTCCACTTGTGGAAAATTTCATCCAGGAGTTTGTCGCAAGGGCACTCGAGGATGTTTCAAATGTGGCCAGGAAGGGCATATGGCTAAACAATGCCCAAACAAGACCAGCTTGCCTCCACCACAACCGATTCAGTACGAAGTCAAGCCAGCCCAATTACACCAGATGCAGGCTGCTTTAGACGGTTCACACATCAGCCAGGGCAGACTAGAAGCCCCCTCAGCCATGACGAATGCGAGGATCTACTCACTCACCAGAGAGGACGTAGCGAATGCCTCGACAGTTGTTACAGGTCAGATTAGTATTTTACAGCAAAGTGCAACTGTCTTATTCGATACTGGGGCAACTCATTCTTATATATCCAGGGCATTCGTCGAAAAGTTGGCGATACCTCCAGAGGTACTCAGCAGTCAGTTCTTGACGACGCTACCTTCGGGAGAGATTATGGCGTCCACGCACTGGCTCCGAGCAGTGTCGATCATCATAGCAAACAGAGAGCTTTTTGGTGATCTGATAGTATTAGATATGGCTGACTACGACGTCATCTTGGGGAATGGACTTTCTGATGAAGTACGGCGCCTCCATAGAGTGCTGTAAACAGAGAGTTGTATTCCAACCCGAAGCAGGAGTGCAGTTTGGGTTCATCGGTGAATCAAAGAGGAAGGCCAAGAAATTTCTCTCAGCTCTGAAAGCACAGAAACTAATGGATTCAGGATGTATGGGGTTCTTAGCACATGTAGTCAGTACCAGCCAGGACAAGAACCGAAAGCTAGAGGAGGTCCAAGTCGTATGTGACTACCCAGCAGTCTTCCCTGAGGAATTACCAGGCCTAGCACCAGACAGGGAGATAGAATTTGAGATAGAGCTCATACCCGGTATAAATCCCATCTCCAAAGCACCCTATCGCATGGCTCCGGCCGAACTGAAAGAACTTCATGAGCAATTGCAGAAGCTGCTCGACAAGGGCTTCATACGCTCTAGTCACTCACCATGGGGAGCGCCTATATTGTTCGTGAAGAAGAAGGACGGGAGCATGCGCCTGTGTATAGACTACCGGGCACTAAACCAAGTCACGATTAAGAACAAGTATCCTCTTCCCAGAATAGATGACCTGTTTGATCAGTTAAAGGGAGCAGTAGTGTTCTCTAAAATATACCTCAGATCGGGATATCACCAGGTGAAAGTTAAAGAAAGTGATATACCCAAGACGGCTTTCAGGACTAGATACGGACATTATGAGTTCGTAGTCATGCCCTTTGGCGTGACGAACGCTCCAGCTACTTTCATGGACTTCATGAACAGAGTATTCAGGGAATACTTAGATAAGTTTGTTATCGTGTTCATCGATGATATTCTTATCTATTCCAGAACTCAGGAAGAACATGCAGCGCACCTGAAATTAGTATTGCAGATGTTAGATAGAACCCTAGAGCCAATCATTTGATGATTGTATTTTGGACTTATTGTATCATATTCTATATAAATAAAGACATTTGGTTTTTGGTTATTATACTTACTTGTATTGGTGCCAAATAAACTAATTATAATAACATCCTTGAGTAGACGGTTCTCACCTATATCAATCGGTTAGTTGAACCGATAGTGAGATGATATAGGGAACACTACTCTTAATCATTCCTAGTCGAGTATTAACATTCAGGGACAATGTTAATGCAATAAGACTAGCATGTAGGTCAACTCGATGACTTGATCTCACAAGTCATAGATATAGAGATATCAAGTTGACACATGGGTATGCATTAGAGAATGTATACTGAATGACCCGCCATGAGAAAGTATCATGGATCGTTATATGAGTGTCATATACTTTCTCATGTGGCTATTAGTATGACTACTAGTCCTTAGACCTGAAGTCACCATGGTTCCCTACATAAGGAGTTATGTACTTTGGTTTCGTCAAACATCACCCGTAACTGGGTGGACCATAAAGGCAATTACTGGGTATGTAACAAATTATGCAGAGGGATGTGAGTGATGTAGATGAGATCTATCCCTCCTATATGACGGGAGTGACATCGGTATTCTTGATAGAGTGAGACCACGAAGTGCATGGCCATGCCCAAATGAATCAATATAGGATATTGAGCTCATTTGATTGAGTGAGTCTACTTGGAGTTCAAGATTTAGATTGATTAGAGGATGACACGGTCTATGCCTCACATTGATCAATCTAGATGTCTAGGATAGAAGGACACTTGTCATATATTGTGAGGAGTCACAATTAGTAGTCACAAGGTGATGTTGGATCTCAACATTCTTGTAACTTGGGTAGTAATGATGTATTGCTAGATACCGCTCATTACTTATGTTTCTAAATGAGTTTAGGGGCATTGCCAACGTTACAAGAACCTATTGGGTCACACACAATGAACAAGTGGATGGAGATTAGGTTCATATGATGAACCAAGAGGATTAGATTCATTTGATGAATCAAATTGGATTAAGAGTAATCCTAATTGGGCTAATTGAGTTGGACTCAAGTTGATTCATGTGTTCAATGAGTCTAATTTAGATTATGACTCATTGAATCAATTTAATTAAATGAATTAGATTCATTATATTAAATTAGCTTGAATTAAATGGTTGGATTAGATCAACCATGAGAGAGATTAAGTCAAGTTTGACTTGACTTGAGAGGAAGATGAAGAGTCAAGTTTGACTTGACTTTATGCCACTTCATTGGTGAGTTGGCATTAAGTGGGTCAATGATGATGCTCCACATCATCATGGTTACTTAAGTGAAGTGTCACCTCATGAGACTTACCAAGAGTTGTGACTCTTGGTATCCCATGGAGGTTACAAACCACTTAATTAGATGAAAAGAGTTTCATTTTGCAAGAGTAACTCTCATTCAAGTGATCTTCCTCCTCCTAAGCTCTCTTCTTGCCCCTTCTCTTCTCTTGGTCGTGGGTTTCAAGCAAGGGAGAAGAAAAGAGAGTGAATCTAATCCAAGAAGAAAGGTTAGTGAAAGTCACATAGAGATTTTAGAGAAGTGTGTTCTCTTCTTTTCCTTTCTTCTTCTTCCAATCCTACCCGAGAGCCCTAGAGAGTGCTAGCACACTTGTGGTGCTCTCTTCTCCATCCTTGTGTGTTAGAGAACACATCTTGTTCGTGTGGATACTTCTAGAGGATTGTCTACGTTGACAATCACGAGATCCGGCATACCTTGGACGAGCGGGATTCGCGAAGGGCACGCATCGAAGGTATAAAATGTTTTTCCTTTGTAGATCTACTGTACATCATAGTTTGAAACTCGTACTCATATTTTCAAAAGTTTTCTTCGCACGGATCCAATGGCTAAGGGGTTTCGGGGTTTCCGCGACGCGAAAAAGCGGTTTTCGCGGCCCGAAAAACCCAACAGTGGTATCAGAGCCACGTGCGAAGCGAGTACGAGTTTAGATTCGTATTTTTATGAAAAATATGGATCTGTAAACTTTCTGTAATTTTATGGTTTTTAGAGTTTTTATGGGTATTTTTCTCGTAGAAGCGAAGCACAAGTGTTTCGGCACTTGTAGGCTTCGACTACCGAGAAGAAATTTCCAAAACGGCAAAGTTTCGCCCCAAAATTTATTAGGATAGCGGGCTTAGGCGCTATTAGATCGCAAAGGAACCCTCGCGATGGTTAGATCGCGGGTAGGGGTGCTGCCCCTGGCCCCGCAAGGGGATTCGTTCCGCGATTGCGCCCGAAAACGCTAAACGGGACCGCCAGGAAAATTTTACTCATAAAATTGTAAAAATTATAAAAAAAATTACATAAAATTATGAAAATATATAATTTTGAATTATATATTAATTTTGTGATAGTCATGGCCCAAAAAGACCCAATGTGATTGGATTTGTGTTGTAATTCATAATACGACCTGCGTGCCGTCATGTGATGTGTGTGCTGTATTTTGATTCACGACCTGCGCGTCGTGCCTTCTATTTTATTCTTGTTGTAAATTAGATTTATACTCGAATGTAACTCGAGTTTCTAAAATTGTAATGTACAAAAATTGGAGCGGTGGAAGATCCACTCGAGACGGAGTTACGAGGAAGGAGCTTGAGAAGCTATTGACCTTAGGTTGACCATCCGATCTTCTCATTGGCTTGAGAAGATCGTAGTAGGGTCATGACATAATCACAAAATTATTTGATTAATTATTTAATTAATTATTTTGTGTGTATGTGATGCATGCTAGTTAATTAAGTAATTAATTAGTGTCTTACGATTAGATTAGATCTAAGTCGTGCACATGATGCACCCTTCGATTAGATTAGATCTATCGAGTATATGATACGCATCATCGTTTAGATTAGATCTAAATCACGTCAACTCGTAATGCCTACCATGCCGTGATACCTACCACTACCTCGATCGCATGTTGTTGTTGAATCTGCCAAAGCAGAGCAACACATACTATCTTGGTAGGGTACAGAGGGACAATCTTGATCCCGCCTATCAACGCATGGGTGAGTACAACTCAATTAGATTGAGTATTCCTAGTTAACTCGGTTGGACCGAGTATAACTATAGGCATTCTTCCAACGGTTGGAAAGATAGGTCAAAATCACATATATATTAACTCTCGGGCGTATTAGCCAAAGCTAACTCGAGTTTTAATATAAATGCGGGTTTTGATCCTATAAACAAGAGTTGCATAGAGATGTAATTGGTAATCGTTACCTATCGATCATACTAAATCTTGGGCGTATTAGCCAAAACTAACTCAAGGGTTAGTATGATGTGGATCTTGTCCCACATGAATTATAGAATTCAGTGGGAGCATCATTTAGTTAAAGGCCTAATTAAATGATTAAGAATATGATATTTATTTCTACATTTATTTCTGTTGTAGAATTGTCATGACGTCAAATACGAACACTTTCTCTCTGCGATCTGTCCTTAAGAAGGACAAGCTCAACGGAGCAAATTTCCTGGACTGGTACAGGAACCTGAGAATAGTTCTCACCCAAGAACGTAAACTGTACGCCCATTCCGGAGGCTCCTCCTGCCACTTCCACGCGAGCAGACCGAGATGCTTACAAGAAGCATCAAGATGACGCATTAGATGTGTCCTGTCTTATGCTTGCAACCATGAACTCTGAGCTTCAGAAGCAACATGAGTTGATGGGCGATTACGATATGGTTGAACACCTTTGTCACCTATATCAAGGACAAGCAAGGCACTGGAAGAGGAACTCCAAAGAATACCTAGAAGATCTTAAGAAGAAGAGAAATAAGATTTCTACTTCAGGTATACATGTTATAGAAGTCAACCTCTCTATTTCTTTATCGTGGGTATTAGATACCGGATATGTTTCGCATATTTGTACTAATGTACAAGCGCTGATAAATAGCAGGGCATTGACGAAGGGTGAGATAGACCTACGAGTAGGCAATGGAGTGTTGGTGCAACCTTAGGTCAAGGTTGACCTGGTTGACCTGACTCGAGTTGACCTGACTCGAGTTGTGTTTTGATGTTTGATGATGTTTGACGAGAAAAGAGTTGTATTCTTGATGTTTGACAAGAATAGGTGTTTGGGAGATTGTAGGTGCAACCTTAGGTCAAGGTTGACCTGGTTGACCTGATTCGGGAAAAGTCCAAGCAGAAGCTTGGCACGAAAAAGTCCAAGTACCGAGACTTGGCACGGGAAAAGTCCAAGGTGAGCTTGGCACTGGAAAGTCCAAGTATGGAGACTTGGCACGGAAAAGTCCAAACAGGAAGTTTGGCACGGGAGAAGTCCCGTGAGGGAAGCCAGGCATGGAAATCGGTGAGTGAAGCTGTGAAAATCCTAGTGAGTGAAGCTAGGTGAAAGTGGAAGTCCCGGTGAGTGAAGCCGCATTCGGAAAGTCCCGTGAGTGAAGTCAGCATTGAAGTCCCGTGAGTGAAGCCAGCAGATTGGAAATCCGTGAGTGAAGCCTGTGAAAACCCTAGTGAGTGAAGCTAGGTGAAAGTCCCGTGAGTGAAGCCGGAAGGAAAATCCAGATGGATCAAGGGTGATCGGACATCGTGTTGAGAAGGTCAAGTAGGTCAAGGGAGTAATCGGATACTTGACACAAGAGGAAAGCCAAGTGGGTCAAAGGGATTGACCGAACACTTGGTGGAGAATTCTAGCAGTCAAGGGAGTGACCAGATGTTAGAATGATGAACCAACATGTCAAGGTTGACCGGATGTTGGTGTAGAAGCTCGAGGTTTAGGGTCGGAGTTTGGATCGGTCCGGGACCGATCTGATACATCGGATAGCCCGACGGTCACCAAATCGATCAGGAACCATCCAAGAGTATCAGAGTTATCTGATCGGTCGGGAGACCGATCAGACAACGATCAGGAGGCGCAAATATTCGGGAGAAGAGAAGCCTGATCGATCTACGGACCGATCAGGAGGTTACCTGATCAGTCTGTGGACCGATCAGGAGGTTCCCTGATCGGTCCATGGACCGATCAGAGACGGAACAGAAGCGAAGGATAGGGAATGGATCGGTCTGTGGACCGATCCACATGGAGCTTGATCGGTCCACAGACCGATCCAGGAACTAGCCGTTGCGACGCAACGGCTAGATTTCTTCTATATTCCTTCGTGTTTTTCTTCGCAGGTATAAAAGAAGCTACAGGGCTTCGTTGCTATAACTGCTTCCTCCTTAGAACTTCTGTTCTTGTGCTCTAGAGCTTCTGCTCTTACCTGCCATCAGAGCTTTGCTGAGCTCCTCGCAGCTGAAGCTTCGCGTGAGCTTCTCGACTGGATTTTCGTCAGCTGCTGCTGGTGTGAAGCTGCTGCTTCATCACTCCAGTCAACAAGAAAGGCAAGCAAGTGTTTCATATTGTCTTTTGCTTTCTTGTATCTGTTGTACTCCTATCTTGCTTGTGCAAGAACCATTGTGGCGAGGTTTCACCACCCAAAAGGAGTATATTGTATTAGCCGGTTCTCCGGGGACTCGTCCACCGACAGATTGGTAGGCTTCGTCCACCTTACGGACACGCCGAGGAGTAGGAGTTCATCTCCGAACCTCGTTACATCGGTTTGCTTGAGGTTTGTCTTCTTTTCCTTCGTTTCTACGTGTTATTTTCCGCTGCGCTAACCCTAGTGTGTAGAAACGCGACGATTTGGGGTCGGCTATTCACACCTCCCTCTCTAGCCTCCGTACGAAGGATCCTAACAAGTGGTATCAGAGCGAGGCGCGCTCTTCGTCGGATTAACACCCGTGGGAGCACAAGCTAGAGAATGGATCGACTCGGAGAAGACATCACGTTTCCACCCTTCTACGAGTGCTGCGACTTCGCGTATTGGAAGGTAAGAATGAGGTATTTTCTTATGACTAACCTTGAAAATTGGAGTTGTGTTCAATTAGGTTTCAAGCCTCCGATGGACAAGAAAGGAGAAACCCTAGAGAAGAAGGAGTGGAGCAAGGAGCAAATCCACCAATCAACCATCAATGATGAGGTAACGAAAATCATTGAATTTTCTTTACCTAATGATATTTTGTGTAAGATAGGAGGATACAATAATGCCAAGGAGGCTAGAGAGGGAGGTGTGAATAGCCGACCCCAAATCGTCGCGTTTCTACACACTAGGGTTAGCGCAGCGGAAAATAACTAGAAAAGACCCAAGAACGCCAGTGAAATCAGAAGCTTTTTGGGACTAGCAGGTTATTACCGAAAGTTTGTAGAGGATTTCTCCAGAATAGCCTTCCCACTGACAGCTCTTACCAGGAAAAATAGAAAATTTCAGTTGACAGAGGACTGTGAGAATAGTTTTATGGAACTCAAAAGAAGACTAACCAGTGCACCCATTCTGACTCTACCAGAAAACACAGACAACTTTGATATTTATAGTGATGCCTCTAAATTAGGACTGAGAGCAGTACTGATGCAGAATAGCAAGGTGATCGCCTATGCCTCCAGATAACTCAAGGACTATGAGAGGAACTATCCTACTCATGACCTTGAGCTTGCAGCAGTCGTCTTCGCTCTCAAAATTTGGAGACATTACTTGTATGGAGCTCAGTGTAGAGTGTATACAGATCATCAGAGTCTGAAGTATTTCTTCACTCAGAAGGATCTGAATATGCGATAGCGCAGATGGCTCGAACTGGTCAAAGACTACGACATAGACATCCTCTACCATCCAGGAAAAGCCAATAAGGTGGCAGATGCACTTAGCAGGAAGTCCAGTGCTACCTTACTATCCCTAGCAGTCATGACACCGCCCCCTACAAAGGGAGATCACAGATTTCAGTCTCGAAATTATAGTGGGACAGCTCTCTACTATGACATTAGAATCCACCTTGCTTGGTGACATCCAGACAGCTCAGGAGCAGGACCCTGAAATTCAGAAAATCAAGCAAGGGTTAGCAGAATCAGAAAGTGGAGAGTTCAGAGTGTCCGAAAGTGGGGTACTACATTTTGGTGACAGATTTTGTGTTCCAGATCAGGAGGAACTACGGAGGAAGATCCTAGACGAGGCTCACAGGACTCCTTATGCGATGCATCCTGGCTCCACCAAGATGTATCAAGACCTAAAGAAACATTTTTGGTGGTCGGGGATAAAAAGAAACATCGCTAGATATGTCAGTACCTGTCTGACCTGCCAGAGGGTCAAGGCAGAACGCCAGAAACCAGGAGGAGTTCTGCAGCCTATCCAGATCCCAGAATGGAAGTGGGAGGGTATTTCTATGGATTTCATAGTGGGACCACCCAGAACCACGAATGGTTTTGATGTCATCTGGGTAATAGTCGACAGATTGACTAAATCAGCCCACTTCTTAGCTATCAGGATATCCTACTCCATGGAACAGCTAGCTCAGTTGTATCTCAAAGAGATTGTTAGATTACATGGAGTCCCACGGACCATCATTTCAGACAGAGACAGCAGATTCACATCACACTTCTGGGAGTGTGTACAGTCAACGTTGGGCACTAAGTTAAAATTTAGCACAGCTTTCCATCCTCAGACAGATGATCAGATGGAGCGGGTGAATCAGATACTCGAAGATATGCTCCGAGCATGTGCCCTAGATTTTAAAGGAAGTTGGTGCAAATATCTGAGTTTAGCAGAATTTGCATACAATAACAGCTATCAAGCCACTATCGGCATGGCACCCTACGAGACTCTCTATGGACGGAGGTGTAGATCTCCAATCTGCTGGTATGAGAGTGGTGAACAGAAAGAACTAGAACTTCAGACAGATCTAGTAGCAGATACCACAGCAGCTATACAGTAGATCCGCTAGAGGATAGAGACAGCTCAGAGCCGCCAGAAAAGCTATGCTGATACACGGCGCAGACCCTTAGAGTTTTCATTTGGGGATTTAGTGTTCCTCAGAGTGGCTCCCATGAAGGGAGTAATGCGTTTTGGGAAGAAGGGCAAATTAAGTCCCAGATATGTGGGACCATACCTTATCACTAGAAGAGTTGGCAAGGTAGAATATGAGCTAGAGCTACCCCAGGAAATGTCAGCTATCCACAATGTATTTCATGTCTCTATGCTGAAGAAGCATACCCCAGATGCCACCCAGGTGATTGAGCCCCAGTCGGTACAAGTCTGCGAAGACCTCAGCTATGACAGTCAGCCTGTTCAGATAATAGACCGAGCAGTTAAGAAATTGCAGAACAAGGAAGTACCATTAGTAAAAGTTATTTGGCAAAATCACACAGCAGAAGAGGCAACTTGGGAGACAGAAGCAAATATGAGACAGAAGTACCCAGAGTTATTCTAAGTTCGAGGACGAACTTTTTATAAGATATGGGGGATTGTAACCCCCGAAAATTCTCAAACCAATTTTAGAAATATTCTATGATTTTTCTGGAATTTTAGGATATTTTTACAGAATTTTTAGAGTAGCGGAAGTAGCAAAAACAAATAGAAACATAAATAGCTTAAGCGGGAATTGAACCCGAGACCTAGCAAACTCTATGTCTTATAGGGTGACTCTAGTAACCAAGTGAACCCAGCAGGGCCGTGCTGAAAGAAAAGGGCATCAATTATATTTATGTTAGAGTTGGGCCGAATTACCCACTTAATATAAATAGGGAAATAATTAAGTGAGGGCTTATTTTGGATCGGGATTTCTTCCTCTCCTCACCCTCACGCCGCCTCACCCTTCTCTGCTTCTCTCGGTGCACCAAGCCCCAAGGGCTAGGGTTCCGTCCCAAAGGCTTCAAGAACACCTTCCGGCGACGACTCCAGCATGAGAACGTTCCTCTCCGCGAGAAGGGCACGTAGACGCGAGGAGATCGACGAAGAGATCTTCTCCACCGGAAATCTAGCGTTTAGATTTGTAAGAAACTTCGAGCAGGAGATAAGAAACCCCTCACCTGCAGTATAAGTAGATCTTCGTACGTTTTATGCATTAGTTTAGTCATATGTAGAATTTTCAGTATATAGGGTGTGAATTAGTGCACACCAAGTGGTGGCTTTAATGCTTACTCAGTAACATGCCAGCATAGGCATTTCAATAGTTTAGATAAATGTAGTAGAAGCATTTTATAGCACATTTAGTCTTGCTACAGCTGTTATGGGACTACGGTCCAATGGGTGGGCTCCCACAGTCGCCTCTAGGTTCAGATAACCTAGTTCTAGGTTCAGATAACCTAGTAAGAGCAAGATAAAGTATACTAGCTACAAATTAGTATTTTACTTTTCAGTGGCACTGTACTGGACTTCAGTTGTCCTTGGGTTAGGCTCCCATAGTCGTCCCTAGGTTTAGATAACCTAGTAAACCCTATTAGATTCGGAATTTGCAGCCCCGGGTTTAGTTAGGGATGCGCGCACAGCAGGTACAGTTGTCGGGCCCATCAGCAGCATGATTATGTATTTTCATCTATTTATGATAAATAACTTTCAAAACTTCACAATATAGTTTATGTGAATATAGAGCAGCTTAGCATCAGTTAGCAGTAGTGTAGCTTAGCTTTTATTTCAGTTTAGTTCTTATGGATCCACATGATGGTTTTACGCTTAGCTATGATTGCCATGTATCGTATGTGATTATGCCATGTTTTAGAATCTATGTTTAGCAATGTTCAGCATATATTTCAAATAGCATGTTTTAAAAGCATAAATCATATCGTATGCATGTTTTGTGAGGTAGATGGTTTCTTACAAAGCTCCCAAGCTTACAGATACTTCTTTTCCTTATACTGCAGATAAAGGTAAAGGAAAGATGGACTAGCAGAGGCTGGAGGTCAATGCTACGAAGATGTGTGTGGGCAGGAACTTGGAATGAAGACCCTTGGGAACTAGCAAATTTAAAGAATTAGAACCTTTGTTCTTTTTAATGTTTATGCACCTTTGGAATGTTTAAGAATTCTGAATTGTGAAACCATGCTTATGCCATGCCTAGGACACTAGCTAGCTTATTGATGAGTAGTAGATCATGCATAATGTTAGTGAAGACCTATTACAATGTTCTCTAGGTATTTTAGGTTTATTATATTGAGTTGTGTATGATCGAGCTCTGAAATCAGAGTTCTGCAGCGAAATCAGAAACTCCAATCGATCGACCGATCGATTGGAGGGACCTCAATCGATCGGTTGATCGATTGAGAGCTGATTCCCGCGAACAGTAAGCTTCTGGATCGACCAGCCGATCGATTGGACTAAGTTCAATCGATCAGTCGATCGATCGGAGCTATTGTCGCGAACAGTAAGCTCTGGAATCGATCACTGGATCGATCGGGGAATTAGCCTCGCGAATAGAGAGCTTCTGAATCGATCACTGGATCGATTGGTATAGCTGGATCGATCAGTCGATCGATTCATAACTTCTTCCGTGCACAGTAGCACGCTGAATCGATCAATGGATCGATCAGATGACTCTAATCGATCAGCCGATCGATTGGAGTGTCTGATTTCAGCTGGAAGGGTCTCATTTCAGTTTTTTGAGCAAATAGAAAGTTTGGGTTCCTTCCCTAGTGTATGTATGTCAATGGAAAGGTCTTTGAACCTAATCTTACAGGCTGTGATAGTCATTAGCAGAGTAAGATTTTAATCAGCACAGATTTCCGCACCTTATAGTTTAGCACAGCATAATGTAACAGTCCGGTCTCGCAGTCATAGACCAGTAGGAGCGGGTCGTTACAAATAGCCTTAATGAGTATTTATACTTCATTAAGGACCACACTTGAAACTCCTCATTTCAAATTCAATTTCGAAAATTGAATGAAATGAATAATTGAATTTCGAAATTTAATAAATCTCTCAATTAATCCTCACTTGAGTCCAACTTAAAAGTCTCCTTACTTGAGTCTAACTCAAGTCTAATTCACTTGAGTCAAACTCAAGTCTAATTTAATCGAGTCATACTCAATTAATCTCATGCAATTTCAAATTCAATGAATCACATTTTATTAATTTGAATTGACTCCTTGAATCTAGTTTGAATTGGACTTAATCCAACAATTAGATCCAATTGAGTCTAACTCAATAAGTTCAATTTGGATAAGACTTAATCCAATGATTCATCATATGAACCCATCTCCAAATCTACTTGTTCTTTGTGTGTGACCCAATAGGTTCTCGTAACGTTAGCAATGTACCCAAATCAACATTTAGATACATAAGCAATGAGTGATATCTAGCATGACATCATTGCTACCCAAGTGACAAAAAAAAGTCGAGATCCGACCTAACCTGTCCGTGGCTATTATCTTGTATGACTTTGTCCCTCTATCCTTGATATCTAGATTGATCAATGAACCATAGATTGTGTCATTCTCTTATCAACCTTTGTGTTTCTTGATCTCTAAGTAGACACACTCAATCAAAAAAGCTCAATATCTCATATTGACTCATTTGTGCAAGACCATGCTTTCTTGTGTCCTACTAATTAAGGGGCCTACAGATATCGCTTCCGTCATATGGAAAGGATAGATCTCATCTACATCACTCACATCCCTCCGCATAATTCATTGCATACCCAGTTATCGATTTTATTGTTTACCTTGTTACAGGTGACGTTTGCCGATACCAAAGTACACAACTCCTTATGTAGGAAATCATAACGATTTCAGGTCTAAGGACTATTCATACCAATAGTCACATGAGAATGTTTATGACACTCATATAACGATCCATGAAATATTCTCATGGCGAGTCATTCAGTATATATTCTCTAATATATACTTATGTGTTAACTTGATATCTCATATCTATGACTTATGAGATAAGTCATCCGCTGACCTACATGCTAGTCTGAACGCATTAATAATGTTCTTGTATATTAATGTTTGACTAGAAATAGTTAAGAGTAGTGTTCTATATATATCTACAATATTTCTCTATCAATTCAACCAATTGATATGCTGTAAATAAGAACCTATTATCCAAGGATATTAGTATACTTATTCAATCGGTACTGAACTGAAATAAATATAATAACTAACTTTGCCTTTTATTAATAATAATATATGATACAAAATGAGCTCTTTACAATCATCTCATAATTGATACTAGGGCTAATACTAACATTGACAACATCACACAACATTAGTTGGGGAATTTGGCTATAATATGCAAGGCTCATTGGGCTCTTTAGATTCAACCCAATTAAGGTAATAATGGATCAATACAAAGAGTCTAGTTTTGGATAATGGGGGAAGATGATTAAAAGTATAACTTGTTCATCTTATAAGGAGCTACGGAGGTGTTGGGTCCCCATGAGTTGGGAGCCTTTGTTTGGGAATTAGGAATCTTAAGGTAGCAGAGTCCGATGACTCGAAAAATCCGGTTGGAAGACTTAAGGAAACATGGCTTAGTGATTTAGAGAATCTAATCAGGATTCTTAGGGGAGCAGAACTCAGTGACTCAACTCAAAAATTTGATCAGGAGTCTAAGGGAGCAGATCCCAATAACTCAAGAATCTGATCGAGAGTCTCAAGAGAACAGAGCCCAGTGACATAGGATATTAGGTCAGGAGTCTTAAGGGAACAGGACTCAGCGGCTACTAGAATTCGATCAAAAATCTTAAGGGAATATGGACCGTGGAATCTGATAGGGAGTCTCAAAGGATCAGAGACCAGTGACTCTCGAAAACCGATAGGAAAATTCTCGGATGGATTGGCAGCCCACTTCTGTTGATCATCAGACTTTGACCTTTGCATCAAATGAAGACTCGACTATTTTATCCTGCATGAGGTCTCCTATATTCGTCGTATCAATAACCGTTGACAAGATTCAGCACGCTTCTGAAGAGCTCAAGAACTAGGAACATGATAAACCAAATTCATTGATAACTTAACTTACGTTATAGATGATCCACTTATAAAGGAAAAAAAAAACAAAGACGAAAATATAATTACAAAAGATAAAATCTTTTTATGCTCCTTCAGATCTCGAGTTTGTTGCTGCTGCTTACAAGCTCAGAACCAGGCATCCTGCAGGAGGATGTACAGTCGACGAACCTCGACGAGAAAGAGTAGTAAAAACTCTCAAAGGAGTCATCGTCGATCTCCGTCCCGAACCCACTGCCATCGAAGTTTCTGGAGTAGCTCAAGGGATCATAATGGAAGCGGAAGGTGGTGGGTTTCGTGGCCGCGCACAGTTTTTTGCTCTGCTTCCTGAGCTTCCTCATCAGCTTCCTGAGGCGGAGGCCGCAGTTTGAGCCGAAGCCGGCAGCGGAAGTGGTAGCTCCGCCGTCTATGTGGACGCTCGAGGAGGAGGTCGAGTTGACTTTTCGGCCGACGAAGATGCCTACGTGCGCCATCTCTCGCCGGGATCGTGCAAGATAGATGAAGCTGCGCATTCTCAGTTGGTCCAGTCACAGACAGTGTTTTTAAAGCGATAAATAAATATGTCCCTAGGGCATAGCGCAGAAGTGGACGCATGATATATCTAGTGTAATGGTCAGGAGTCGATTCTCAGAAACTAACGATCTGGGGTTTACCCCACCATGTGCCTATGACCTGTGTACCTGCATGAACCTCCCTCCATATCCATGGAACCGACGTTAAGGGGGCCGCTAAGGTAACGGATCTACTTTTTTTTAAAACGATAAATATATCAAAATTTCATTTTTACCCATCATTTTATTTATTCTTTTGTTTTATTATTTTATATTTAGAATAGTACACTACATCCTTATAATTTTTTTAAAAATAATAATAAAAAGAAAATATCCTTCACGCAGACTAATTTGGTAGAAGTAGAATTGAATAATTCAACAAATAAATATAAGATAAAATTATAATTTTTACCCATATTGTGCATTCCGTCTTCATTGGTGTTTTCAGATAAGGTATTTTGCACTTCCACGGGTATAGTTAAATTGGTATTTAGACAGTAGATTATTATAACAAATAAGGTATTTTGTCCTATGCAACTGTATGACATTTTCTTAATTTTTTAAGTATTTAAAGATAGAATATTTGAATTAATAGATAAATTTTTTTAAATAAGGAATTGACTTAAGAATACTAAACTAATAAATCGTCATTGTAAATACTTTTTGATTTATTTTAATGGTTGATAGAAAATTTTTATAAGGTTGAATCAATAATTTCTAAAATTAATCAGTATAAATTATATATGTGGTATCAACTATTTTAAAAAAAATAGAGAAGGCATTTTATTTCATTTCCACCAATAATGATTAAAATATAGGGATAAAATAATTTTAAAAAATAAACTACGAGGCAAAATAAAACTTTCTCTTCTACTTATTTGTAAAGAAAGTTTCGATTTTCGCAATTATGTATTAAATTTTAAATATAATTCTTAGGATTTTTTCAATATTTTATTCCATCTATGAAAAGAAAAATCTATTTAATTGACCGCTGATAGCATGACAGGAACCCATTGCTACCTAACTGTTGATCAGCAGCTGCTGCTCATTCGTTGCCCAACAAAACACTTGACCTAAAATGAAATAAAATGAATAATGAAATTATGTTTATTTATAATTGTAAAAGATTGTGAAAAAAACTAAATAACAAAGTTTGAGTTCGGTCGTCTAATTAAACAAACCTGACCGATACTATCATATTTGTTTGATAGCTGTCTGTTTTTCAGTAGCAGATATTGGAGTGTTCTTGTCGATGTTGTTCGTGTCTGATACTGAAATCTATGTCATTCTATTTGAACTTTCTGAGTCTGTATCAATTGAAAATAAGGCATTATCTTCATTTGTTAATGGCCTGTTATCACTAATTATTCACTGTTTTTAAAATAACAAACTGTGTTTATTTCGTTAAGATTCAGGTAAGTGTCAAGGTCATCGAGTAGGTAAAGTTTGGTCTAATTAATTGGGATTTTGAAAAAGAAATTTAAAAATATTAGTAAATATTATTTTATTATTCTAATTTTGAATTAAAATTATTTATTCCTCACCTCAAAATTAAACACTCCAGTGTTATTGAATGTCGTAACCTCATCGCATGGAGTTACATTGACTGTAAGTCAATATATAGAAATATTTTGTGATGAAATTTTAGGTCTATATTTTTATTTTGTCCATTATTATTATATGAAAACTTTTTTAAATAAAAAAGAAATGTATCATATGAGTTCAGAGGATCTAGGAAATATAAAAGAGTATTTGTTATGAAATTAAATTAGTCTGAATTTATATATTAGTTTTGACCATAATTGTTATATATAGTTTTTCGACTATAGTTTTGAGTCTAAGTGGGTACATGTTTTCCAAGAAGCCTTTGTAATACACTGCAGTGATTGTTCTTAATGATTTTTCATCATGTTTGCAAGGTTTGACGCGACTGTCAATATTGCTAAACCATCCAAGGCATCAAGTGTCTGTTTGGGGGTTGGACTCTCAAGGTTGTCTGTTTATTTGACTCGAGTTTGATAAAATCTAAATTGCTTCTACTAAAAATTGGCAAATATGCTTCGTACCTTTCTAATATTTATTAGGCTGTTGAATGGGGTTGATTCAACCCCAAGAGATTTGAGGAGACTGTTGAATTTGTTTTCATCCACATCTTAATATTTATCAAAAATGCAATCGCTGCTTCAATGTAACTGATCTATGCACTGATGGATTCTTTTTTTTCTGATCGATCAAGAAGTTTGGAGTCAATGAGTTTGTGAAATACCAAAAGATTATGACAGGCTTGTTGAAGAGGTTTGTGAAACTGTTGATGTATCAGGATCTACTCACTACAATTCATACAAATTTCAATAACTCACTTCCCATTCTATTATTTTAGGTACTTGCTGAAATGATCAATGGTGAAGTGGACCCAATTGTCGAATGCACTGAAAATATCAATGTGGTGATGATATCTGCTTTCATATGCGTTCGCAATGTAACGATCCTCAGGTCTCTAAATATGTTACTTGAGAGTATCCTGTTTTTAAGACTCATCCTGTTAGTTTCTTGAGTGAGAGAACCCTTAGAGGAACTTTCAATGGCCACTATAAATGAAAAACTGATCTCCCCGGTGTTGTCCACGAGTATTTGAACAAGGTAGACATACATACTTCAGCTATTTTATTAGGACCGGTGCGAGGTCGCAACAGAAATATAATAAATAACACAAAGCAGAAAGACACGTACATTTACTTAGTTCCCAACCCCCATGGTCAGTAAATCCAAGACCTAAGTACGAGAGGTGTTTGTCCACTAGATCTTCTCACTTTCGAAACTTTTTCTGAGACGGAGAAACAGCTTACAGATTTAATAACACAAGCACAAAGAATATAGACTTGAGAGCCCCCAGCTCCGCCTTATCCGATCCAACTAATGACAATAATGGAAATAATCTTTAATTGATTTTAATCAATTGAGATTTATTATATTTGACACACAATTAAGATCGACATGAATAGGAAAAATAATATTTTCAAGTATATTATATTACTATGTTTATAATTATTATGATTGTATGTCTTATTTAATCTTTCCATTATTATGTTGGACAATTTGTATAAATAAGTCCATTGGCTTTAGTAATAAGATCATCAAAAAGTTTTATATTATTTCTTTCCTCTACCTATTGATTTCAACATGGTATCAGAGCTACTTGGAGAAGAGTGGTAAGACGAATGAGAATCAGAACTAGAGAGTGGATCACCACTAGCCGTCGAGTCTACATGAACTTGTGGAGATGGAGCAGGACTCAAAATACCATCCCCCCCTTGTACTTTCAATATATCCCGATGAATCAATATGTGGGGCTTCTAGTATGTTGCTTGGTGATATTAGATAATTGCCTTGATTATCTGAAGGAGGATTTGAGGTAGCAACTACAAACGGAAATAGAGATTCATCAAAAGTAACATGTCGAGAAATATATATCCGACCGGTCGAAATATGGAGGCAACGGTACCCATGATGCTTATTACTATAACCAAGGAAAACACATTGTAAAGAACGAGGGTTTAACTTGTGCTTAGGGTAAGGTCGTAGTTAAGGATAACATGCACAACCAAAGAAACGAAAGAAGGAGTAATCTGGAAGACAATTATAAAGTCTTTCCAAGGGACACTTATTTTGAAGGAGTAATCTGGTAGTGATCAAAATGGCATTACTATTTTACTACATCTTCTCCATCAAGAGTTTCCTATTTGGGATCTTGGCAATGCTCGTTTTTTCCTTGGCATAGAGTTTCTCTCACATTCTGAAGGTTGTCTTCTCTCTCAGAGCAAATACATTATTGGGCTCCTACAACGAGCTAAAATGGATGGTGCACGTCCTATCTCCATACCAATCATTGAGGGTGGTTTCATTGCACCTTCATCCTCCTCTTCAATGTCTGACCCCCAGATCTACCGTAGTATTGTTGGTGCTCTACAATATGTCACAATTACACAACCTGATATTACTTTTGCTGTGAATCGTGCTTGTCAATTTATGCATGCTCCTACTGAACATCATTGAGAAGGTGTTAAGCGAATTGTTCGTGCTTGTTTCCTAGCTTTCAAAGAAGCAACCTATAGTCTCTCGCTCGAGTACTGAAGCTGAATATAAAGCTATAGCTAACGCAACATCAAAAATTATTTGGATACAATCTCTTCTTTCATAATTATACTTTTTCCCAACTACTACGCCTAAAATATGGTGTGATAATATTGGAGCAACTTATCTTGCGGCAAATCCTATTTTTCATGCTCGTACCAAGCATGTAAAGATTGATTTTCATTTTGTTCGTGAGCGCGTGGCGACTTGACAACTTTCGATTTCTTATATCTCTACGGAAGATCAAATTATTGATATATTTAGTAAGTCATTATCTAGACAACGTTTCACCAAGTTAGCACTCAAACTCAATGTTCAGGCACTCCCGTTGAGTTTGTTGGGGGGGGGGTAATGACAATAATGAAAATAATCTTTAATTGATTTCAATCAATTGAGATTTATTATATTTGACACACAATCAAGATTGATATGAATAGAAAAAATAATAATTCCAAGTCTATTATATTACTATGTTTATAATTATTATGATTGTATGCCTTATTTAATCTTTCCATTATTGTGTTGGACAATTCATATAAATAAGCCTATTGACTTTAGTAATAAGATCATCAAAAAGCTTTATATTATTTCTTTTCTCTACCTATTGATTTCAACACCAACTTCGTCGCAGTTTATCCATCTCTAGTGCTTGGATCCCTTTTGGGACACTTAGCCTGCTGATGTGGCACTTTCTCGATGAAGTTTTGTCCGACTTATTTAGCCTCGATTTTATCCTTGTCCGAGCGCCTGGAACCTTTCCGGATGCTTGGATTTTGTGCCATGTCATAGGTTGAGTTGAACCTTCCGAGGACTTGGACACTGTCTTTTTATGCAATTTACCTTTAGGGTTTCGATGTTTGACAATGTACCTTAGTCTAGTCAGTCTAACCAAGTGTTTAATGTTTGGAAGAGAAAATTGACTAGCAAGGATAAGTGTTAACCAAATGATAGGTAGGTGAGAAGTCTACTAAGTGACTAGTCCTAACTGGAGGTTAGGCAAGGGGAAGTCCTGGTGAGTGAAGTCGAGCCTTAGTGAGTGAAGTTAGGTGGTGGAAGTCTTAGTGAGTGAAGTCGGACCCTAGTGAGTGAAGCAGGTGGTGGAAGTCCTGGTGAGTGAAGCTAGGCCCTAGTGAGTGAAGCTAGGTGGTGGAAGTCCTGGTGAGTGAAGTCAGGCCTTAGTGAGTGAAGCTAGGTGATGAAAGTCTTGGTGAGTGAATCCAGGCAATGGAAGTCCTAGTGAGTGAAGTTGGGCATCCTTAGAGAGAGATAACCCTAGGTAATATGTGATTGATTGGTTTTCAATCAATAGCGTACGATCGATCAGATTAGTGAATTATTAATAATGCTAACAGAGGTCGACCGGACCAACAAATTATTAATAATACTAACACTATTTTTCCTTATCATTTTTATATCCATTGTGCTAACTCAGTGTTGTAGGTAAGTCTTGTAGGGGGATTGGTGGTCGGCTTGAAGGGGGGTTGGATAGACGGTGCCCCCAAATCGATTGCTTCCTACACTATGTTAGCTTGCGCAGCGGAATAATACAAATAAAACAAACAAGCTAAAGACTAAAGGAAAGAACAAGAAAGTAAACCGCTAACACGTTCGTTTACGTGGTTCGGAGATAACTTAATCCTACTCCACGGCGTGTCCGTAAGATGGATGATCCCTCAATCCGTCGGTGGATTAATCCTCGGCAAACTCCGGCTAGCTCAACCTCCTTGTGGATGGAGAAACCTCACCACAACTCCAACCAAGACCTCTTAGCACACAAAGATCTCTTGAGCACAAAAGACTTCTAATTAGACTTTAACCAAGTCTAATTTTGTCAGGGATAACCAAGCTTCCAAGCCTTGGTTATATAGGCCGTGGGTTGAAAACCCCGCCTACCAGTCGGCTGCAAAACATGCAGTCGATTGCCCTATGTGGAAATTCGACCGTTACATCCCAACGGTTCGATACCAATCGACTGCTAAAACTAGCGGTCGACTGCTCTACACTGGCTGAGCGAACAGAAGCATTCTGTTCACTCCCAGTCAACTACACCAGTCGACTGATGAAACATGCAATTGACTGGTACCGAGTACATTCTCTCACAGCACTCGGACCCTCACCCTTACGACTCATTTGACGCTTCCTTCGCAGCCTTGACCTTTTGCCTTCAAGCCTACTTCCTCTTTGGCTCTAGTCCCTCGGATGCATATAAGCCCGCGGCTCGTCCCTAATGTCATCCTCCGCGTATGCCTCGAAGTCACTTTCCTTGGCCCTTGTCCTTGCTGCCTTGTCCACGGTCCCTCGGATGCTCCATCCTTCACCGGACCCGAACCCGTCAACCTGAGTCACATGTGTATCCTGCAGTCCTGCACAACTCAAGTACACATATCAAATACAATGGTGAACCTAACTTAAACCCTTTGCCCAAACACCAAAACACATGGTCCCACGGACCATTGGGATTGTTCCAAC
Source organism: Zingiber officinale (assembly GCF_018446385.1). Lineage (NCBI taxonomy): Eukaryota > Viridiplantae > Streptophyta > Magnoliopsida > Zingiberales > Zingiberaceae > Zingiber > Zingiber officinale. The sequence goes on along the minus strand of NC_056005.1, from coordinate 36,558,820 downwards.
AAGTCTTAGTAGATTAGCTTGGTCAGATACTAAGCAAGGCCAGGGAAAGTTCAAACAAGTCTGAAGGACCAGATGTTTGGCAGGTAAGTAAAGGTAAGTCACTAAAGGAGAGTGACTCGGTGAGGACGCGTTCCCCATTGAGGGAACTGTAGACGTCGATCCAACTTAGGTCCATTTGGGAAGCCTAAGTTGAGATCTTAACTAGATCCTGGTCTCGAGGAGACAAGATTTAATTAATAACTTATCTTCTATGTTGTGTTAATTCTATTTTACAGGGTAGATATAATCTTTGATTGCTTGGACTAACCTTTTCTTGCAGGAAGAAGGATGCTGGAGAAAGGAGTCCAGGCGGCCGGAGCTGGTCCGAGTGCTCAGAGTAGGCTCGCTCAGGCGCAGCCGTGAGCATCTGGACCCAAAAACTCATCCACAAACTTACCTGGAGTGCGTCGATTAGCCGAGCCACACGGTCTAGTCGCCCAGAAGGGTTCCAAGCTCCTAGAATGGACCTATTTAAAAACCTTTGACCCGGAGCTTCAGAACAACAACTACGACAAGTTTCCTTCTTACTCGGTGCTCCGAAAAAGCTCCTGCGACGCTGTGAAGTTCTTCTGACAATCGACGACCAAGACTTTCTCATTTTTTGTTGTTGGTAACCTTTATTACCCGTTCTTGTACTTAACTCCTGTAAACCTTTTATGAACTATTAGTGGATTGCCCAACGATAGCACTCAACGACTACGAGCATTGGAGTAGGAGTCGTCGAAGGCTCCGAACCAAGTAAAACTCGGTTTGTTAGCATTGGTTCACATTTTCTTTCGCTGCGTACTTCGATTAATTCGCTATCGATTTTCACGATTGCTATTCACCCCCCCCTTCTAGAATTCTTTTTGATCCTACAAGCGGTATCAGAGCCGGTACCACTCTGAATTGGTGCAACCACCAATCAAGTAAGAGGGGGTCCTTTTTTTAAAAGAAAATTATATATCATTTTTGATAAAAAAATTATTCTTACGCCTTTCTTTTTTCCCCTTCATTTTTTTTTAAAATTTACTATCATTTTTTACCATTAGTTAGAATTGGTAAAATAATATTTTTGACAAAATTTATAATAATATTTTTTATTATTCTTTTTTTTAGATTGGTGAAATACCTTTATTTTCTTTTTATCTCCCCCACTACTTACCCCAAGACAAACTTGGAAATTGCTTCTCGACTATATTTTTTATAATTATACCAATGTCTCATCAAGAAGGATGGAGCATCCACGAATTATCATCATATGAGGTACGAATTCAATCTGTAGAGGATGCAGATGGAAAATTTCATCCTTATAAATGACTTCTATAGCATCATGACACTGAGGTGATCATCCCAAAACACAGAAGCAAACCAAAAGATAATAAAATTAATTTCAAACTTATTACCTAACAAAATTACAAGCAGGATAGGAAAGATCAAAGATGCCCGCGAGTTTTGGACCCGCCTGACCAAGCTTCACGAGGAGCCAGTGAAGGTAGAGGAGCAAATCAAAAGTAAATCCAGACTTGAGTCAAATCCAACGGAGAAGCCTACTGAATTAGGGAATAAGCTTAAGGTTAGTATAATTTACCAAAATACCTCTGTCAGTAGTAGTTTAAATAACATGCATGATAATTTAGATAAATATGAAATTATCTCAAATATGGTCCATTATAATCTAGAGTTACATGATTCAAATTCAGAACTACAAAATAATCTAGATTCTAATCAAGTTAATAAAGATTTTGATCAAATCGACATTAACCTTGACTTGGTTAAACAAAACATTGACCAAATCAATTCAAGTAAATTAATTAATTCAAAAAAAATTTAAAATTAAATAAAAATTTAGAAATTATTAATTCAAACATTAAGGCAAATTCAAAACTTAAAAAATGAAGAAATAGATCTAGATAAAATTAATAAATATCCTAATAAAATATTTGACAATCTAGATAATATCAATCTAAAAATTCCTATACAAAACCAATGTAATTTAATTAATAAAAATTTAAATCTTAAAGATAATAATATAGATAAAACTAATCTAATAAATTTAACTCATAATATAAACTTAAAAGACAAAGAATATATTAGAATAAAATCAAACACTCTGATAAAACCAAAACCAAATTTAATGAATTTGAAATTAAATATTAAAGATAATGATCCGGTGGTAAGGTTCGGGGGCCCACATAGGAAAGGGTCAACGACACGAGAGAGTCAAAGTCCCGACTGATTGGGGGAAGTCACCTGGCCGACCGACCGGAGTAAATCCCGGGTCGGCGTGAAGATAGCTCGACCTCGGGTCGAGCTTCCGACGCTCACGAGTTTCCCTTATAGAGGAACCGTTGTGCCGAGCGGCCAATCCGCTCGGCCGAACTGCAGATCAACCAGCTCGTACTCCCGTCCGAGTATGTGACCGAGTGGCCTTCTCGCCCGGTCCGATGCGCGTACGTACCCGAGCGTCCTGGAGGCCGAGCGGCCATCCCGTCCGGCCCTGTAAGAGACAAAAGACTTAGAAGAGAACAAAAAGGGCAGCTAGTGATATCATTCTCGAGACACCTGCCGCTGACAAACAGCATGGTCGGCGGTCGGGCCGTACCGAGGATCGTACAGTCGAAGTTTCCACTGTCATGGCAGAGATATGCTCGGACGGTTGCGATATGGCGTCAGACACGCTTTCCTGACACAACTATTCTGAGGTATGCTTTGAGGAGCGTGCATGCCTCGAGAAGTGTGCACGCGCCTCTCCGGGATCCTATATAAGGACCTCCAGACTTCGGCGGAGGTATGCTTTTCTCATCTACTATAGCCACAGTCTCATTATTTTTCCTTTGCTCCATCTCGTCGTTGCCTGACTTGAGCGTCGGAGGGTCGCCGCCGGGAACCCCTTCCCGACCCGACTTTGTTGTAGGTCCACCGAAGGTCCATGTCATTGCGGAGATCCCCCGAAGGCTGTGGAGAGCGCCACGTCCCCGGTTTTCATCGACTCAACGCTCGGACATGATCAAATTGGCGTCGTCTGTGGGAAGACACCTGAATCCGAGTAAGGAAGATGGAGGGAGCCGGACGACTGCACACCGTGACGCTCTCTCAGGAGGAACTCGACGCTCTAATTGAGGCACGAGCGGCCAAGATCGTGGAGCAACAGCAGCAAAAGGTGCTAGCCGAGCGGCTAGCACAGTAGGCAACATCAGTATCGGGAGGTCGGGCGGCGCGAGAGGACCGTCCGGAGCAGCTCTCAGTATGGGGGCAGAACAAAGGTCCGACCGGTACTCAAGTGGAAGCGTCGCTCGCCCCGATACCTTTCCATTGGACCTTGTTTCAAACGCCATCAGAAGTCGCGCAAGCTAATCTCAACCGGGGGTCTTCATCCAACGAGGCACCCATTCGTGATGCAAGGAAGGGCAAGGCACCTCGAACGGAGTCATCCCCAGAGCGGATCAACCGTCAGTTCTCCGAAGCCATCTTACGAGACCCACTGCCAAGGCACTACACGCCCCCGGCGATCGGAGAGTACAATGGGACCAACAACCCGGATGATCATCTTGGTAAGTTTGACAACACAGCCACTTTACATCAGTATACAAATGGTGTGAATTGTCGGGTGTTCCTCACCACCCTTTCTGGATCGGCACAATGGTGGTTCCGGAGGCTGCCGGATGGATCAATCATGAGCTTCAGAGAGTTCCGCACGGTTTTCCTTCACCATTTCGCGAGCAGTAGACGCTACCAGAAGACCAGCGTCAACCTGTTCGCCATAAAACAAGGCTCGAGGGAGATGCTCCGAGCTTACATCCAGCACTTCAACCAGGTGACCATGGATATTCCGACAGTCACCTCGAAGACTATGATGAATGCGTTCACACAAGGGCTCGCGGATGGCGACTTCTTCCGCTCGCTCATACGAAAGTTGCCCTGTAACTACAACCATATGCTGAACAAGGCCAGTGAGTACATTAACGTAGAGGAAGCCCAGGCAGCTAAAAGAAAAGAAGAGCCACCCGAGCCACCGGCCACTGCCGAGCGAAGGCCGCCCACCAACTATTAACCACCAAGAGGACCCCGTGCGGAAGTAGCACACCCTCATCAGGGAGCAAGGCCGCACACCGTCCAACATGTGGCAGCCGATCGGCCTAAGCATAAAGGGAAGGTATGGACTCCCATGTTTTGTTCGCTCCATCAGTCAACAACCTACAACACGCGTGATTATCGAAGCCTCCCCCTGATCACTCATCCTATGCCACAAAGCTATCGCCGCCGATCACCTTCGCCGGACCAACGACACCGACACCAAAGCCCCGGTCGGCGCGGCGTTAGAGAGTCACCTGAGTGACATCATCATCGTCAGCCAAGGGTCAATCCCCGAGCATCGTAGGAACGGGCAAGGCCTTCCGCTCGAGAGGAGGGGAATAGAAACAACGCAGCTAGGGGCGAGATCAGCATCATTGCTGGCGGACCTACAAGCGGTGACTCAAACCGGGCTAGGAAGTCACATGCTCGGCAGCTCAGGATCCACGCGGTCGGCTGCAGTCAGGATCGGGCGAGTGGGCCCGAGATCAGCTTTGGGCCTAGAGACCTCGAGAGGGTCGAAGTCCCGCATGATGACACCCTCATCATTCGAGTGGCAATAGCTAACTACACTATCCACCACATATTTATTGATACAGGCAGCTTGGTTAACATTATTTTCAAGAAGGCATTCGACCAACTTCAAATTGACCAAGCCGAGTTACTGCCAATGACGACCCCGTTATACGGGTTCACCGGCAATGAGGTTCTGCCGATCGGGCAAACCAAATTGGTTATCTCGCTAGGAGAGGAGCCGCTCAGGAGAACGCGGACAACCAACTTCATCGTGGTCGACGCCCTCTGCATACAATGTGATCTTGGGGTGACCGACTCTCAACGAGTTCCGAGCGGTCGTCTCAACATTTTGCCAAAAAATCAAATTCCCTGTGGAAGATCGGGTGGGAGAAGTCCGAGGAGATCAAATGGTAGCCCGGCGATGTTATGTGGAGATGGTCCGAGCCGAAGCAAAGGCCACTCGAAAAACACCACGCATCGAGGTAAACGCTATAATCGAAAAGCCCCCTACTTTAGTTTATGAAGAAAAGGAGGAGGTACAGATCCACCCGGCCTGACCGGAGGCCACGACGTGCATAGCCTCCGACCTGGAGGCAAGCCAGAAGGCGGAGTTGACCAGATGTCTCCAACAAAACCGCGACGTCTTCCTTGGTCAACTCATGAGCTGTCGGGAGTCTCGCCAAGTGTGGCGCAGCACGAGCTTCATGTCTGGTCGGACGCTCGGCCTGTGAAGCAAAGGAAGAGGGACTTCAGTGCCGAACAGAATGTCATCATCCGAGCTGAAGTCGAGAAGCTTCTGGAGGTCGGCCATATACGGGAGGTGCAATTCCCGAGTTAGCTCGTGAACGTGGTGCTAGTCTCCAAGCCTGGTAACAAATGGAGAGTCTGCATCGACTTTCGTGATCTGAACAAGGCATGTCCAAAGGATTTTTACCCACTGCCCCGAATTGACCAAATGGTGGACTCGACCGCTGGGTGTGAACTGATATGCATGTTGGATGCTTATCAGGGTTACCACCAAGTGTCGCTCGCCCAAGAAGACCAAGAGAAAGTCAGCTTCATTACGGTGGACGGTACCTACTGCTACAATGTGATGCTGTTCGGACTGAAGAATGTCGGAGCTACGTACCAGCGGCTCATGAACAAGGTGTTCCGAAAGTAGATTGGGCGGAACTTGGAGGTATACGTAGATGGCATACTTATTAAATCACTTCGAGAGGTCGACCTGTGTGCAGATATAGAAGAAACCTTCCGGACGCTGAGAATGTACAGAGTCAAGCTGAACCCTCAGAAGTGTCTATTCGGAGCCAAGAGTGGACGCTTCCTGGGATACATCGTCACCGAGCGTGGCATCGAGGCGAACCCTAGCAAGGTGAAGGCATTGCAGGATATGCCGCCACCCAAAAATCTCAAGGAAGTTCAGCGTCTTACCGGTCGGATAACAGCATTGTCGCGATTCATCTCCCGGACGGTCGATCGAGCCTTGCCCTTCTTCAAGATTCTGCGTCGAGCGACCAAGTTCTAGTGGGATGAAGAATGTGACCGGGCGTTCGAGGCTTTAAAGGTTTATCTGAACTCTCTGCCTGTATTAGCCAAGCCAATTACCGGCGAGTCACCCCGCGTCTATTTATCATCAACTGAGCATGTTGTTGGCTCGGCATTGGTACGGCTGGACGGCGAAGAACAACCGGTGTATTTTCTAAGTCACATTCTAAAGGATGCTGAATCCCTCTACACTAGTCTCAAGAAGCTTGCTTTCGCGTTAGTCCTCGCTGCTCAGAGGCTCCGGCCTTATTTGTTGGCGCACACGATAATCGTTATGACGAACAACCCTTTAGGGAGAGTCCTCCTCAACCCAGAGGCGTCCGGACAGCTGATCAAATGGACAACTGAGCTCAGTGAATTCGATATACAGTACCAGCCTAGATCAGCAATTAAGGCACAGTCCTTAGCAGATTTCATAACCGAAGTACAGAACCCCGAGCCCGTAACTTTATGGAAAATATTTATGGATGACTCATCCACTCGGCTCGGAAGTGGAATCGGTATCTTACTGCTTTCTCCTCAAGAAGAGCGGATGCATCTGTCTGTCCGGCTGGATTACCAAGCGACAAATAATGAGGCTGAGTATGAGGCCCTCATAGCCGGCCTGCAGGTTGCTCGACATGTGGGGGCCAGTCGGGTGGTCATCTACTCGGACTCTTAGTTCACCGCCCAACAGCTTTTAGGAACTTTCAAAATAAACAACGCACGACTCAGGCTCTATGCGGACGCCTTCGAGAAGCTCAAAACCAACTTCGAGGAAGTTGTCATACAGAAGATTCCCCGAACGGAGAAACAGGCGGCAGACGAATTAGCTAAACTTGTGAGTTCAATATCGTCGGTCATCATCCAACAACCGATTGAGCATGTATCTTTGGTGGCACACATCGACAGAATGGAAGGTCTCACGTTCCCGAGCGATTGGAGAACGGGCATAATGGAATATTTGCGCTCTGGAACTACACTGTCCGATCGGGAGGAAGCCCAGCTGCTGAGAAGAAGAGCCGGTCGGTTCACCCTTATAGGGGACTAGCTCTACAAGAAGGCTTTCTCCCGACCGTTGCTAAAGTGCGTTAGCTCAGAGGATGCGGAATATATATTGATGGAAGTGCATCAGGGATCTTGTGGAGGACATTTGGGCGGTCGCTCGCTGGCGAGGAAGATCTTGTTAGCGGGTACTTCTGGCCGACCCTTCAAGAAGATACCGCCCAGACCGTCGCCAACTCCCTTTCATGCCAGAAACACCACTGCTTCTCCCATCGACCAACTGAGGAGATGAAGGCGTTTGCGGTATCCTGCCCGTTCAACTAGTGGGGTATGGATATTGTAGGGCCTTTTCCCATGGCAACCGGATAGCGGAAGTTCTTATTGGTAGCGGTAGATTATTGCTCAAAATGGGTCGAGGCCGAGCCACTGGCGAGAATAACCGAGCAGATGGTCAAGAAGTTCATTTGGCAACACATAATATGCCGGCTCGGCATTCCCCACCGGCTCGTGTCCGACAATGGGCGGCAGTTCGTCGACCAAGAGCTCCAAGCATGGTGCGAATGGTACGGTATCTAGCAACACTTTACTTCCGTAGCGTATCCCCAGCGCAATGGGCAAGTCGAGGTCGCCAATCGGGAGATCCTTTGGATTCTTTGCATTCGGCTTTATCATATAGGGGGGAGCTGGGTGGATGAATTGCTGGGCGTGCTATGGGCCATCCGCACGATCCCAAAGGAGGGAACAGACATTACTCCGTTTCATTTGGTATATGGAGGAGAGGCGGTCGTCCCAGTCGAGGTCGGCGTGGAATCCGAGCGGATATTGAGCTACGACAAGGACAACGCCGAACGGAGGTAGTTGGAGATGGATTTGATTGACGAGGAGCGAGCTAAAGCAGTCGTCCGGCTAATGGCATACCGGCAAAAGATGAAGTAGAATTATAACAAGCGAGTAATCCCCAGAGCATTCCAGGTCGGCGACCTGGTGTGGAAGAAGGTAAATCCGGTCGGCGATGTGAGTAAGATGGAGGCCCCATGGGTTGGTCCCTTTAAGGTCGTTGAGAAGCTTCGATCGGGCGCCTACTACCTCGAAGATCAAGATGGACGACGGCTATAACGGCCATGGAGCTCTAATCATCTCCAGCCGCACCGAGCTAGGTGAAAGGTGCACCAATGTAATCATTTAAGCATGTTTTTGTTCTCCTGTACCCTTTGGCTGCAAGAATGGAATCACAAAACACAAGGGTATACCGATTTCCACCGAACGACCGAGCTCCGTCAAGCGGCGACGTTAAACTCTAGGGTCGAAGCGGCGACCATAAATACCCCGCTCGGAAGACCGTCGAGCGCCGACGTTAAAGTCTAGGGTCGAAGCGGCGACCATAAATACCCCGCTAGGAAGATCGTCGAGTGGCGACGTTAAACTCTAGGGTCGAAGCGATGACCATAAATACCCCGCTCGAAAGATAGTCAAGTGGCGACATTAAACTCTAGGGTCGAAGCGGCGACCATAAATACCCCGCTCGGAAGACCGTCGAGCGGTGACGTTAAACTCTAGAGTCGAAGCGGCGACCATAAATACCCAGCTTGGAAGACCGTCGAGCGGCGATGTTAAACTCTAGGGTCGAAGCGGCGACCATAAATACCCCGCTTGGAAGACCGTCGAGCGGCGACGTTAAACTCTAAGGTCGAAGCGGCAACCTAAATACCCTGCTTGGAAGACCGTCGAGATGTGACGTTAAACTCTAGGGTCGAAGCAGTGACCATAAATACCCCGCTCGGAATACCGTCGAGTGACGACATTAAACTCTAGGGTCGAAGTGACGACCATAAATACCCCGCTCGGAAGACCGTTGAGCGGCGACGTTAAACTCTAGGGTCGAAGCGACGACCATAAATACCCCGCTCGGAAGACCGTCGAGCGGCGGCGTTAAACTCTAGGGTCGAAGCGGTGACAATAAATTCCCCGCTCGGAATACCGTCGAGCGGCGACGTTAAACTCTAGGGTCGAAGTGGCGACCATAAATACCCCGCTCGGAAGACCGTTGAGCGGCGATGTTAAACTCTAGAGTCGAAGCGGCGACCATAAATACCCCACTCGAAAGACCATCGAGTGGCGACGTTAAACTCTAGGGTCGAAGCGGCGACCATAAATACCCTGCTCAGAAAACCGTCGAGTGGCGACGTTAAACTCTAAGGTCGAAACGGCGACCATAAATACCCCGCTCGGAAGACCGTCGAGAGACGACGTTAAACTCTAGTGTCGAAGCGGTGACCATAAATACCCCGCTCGAAATACCGTCGAGTGACATCGTTAAACTCTAGGGTCGAAGCGACGACCATAAATACCCCACTCGGAAGACCATCGAGCGGCGACGTTAAACTCTAGGGTCGAAGCGGCGACCATAAATACCCCACTCGAAAGACCGTCGAGCGTCGACGTTAAACTCTAGGATTGAAGCGGCGACCATAAATACCCCGCTCGAAAGACCGTCAAGCGGCGACGTTAAACTCTAGGGTCGAAGCGGCGACCATAAATACCCCGCTCGGAAGACCGTCGAGCGGCGATGTCTCGAAGACCGCCCAATGGCAACATTGAAGCTCAACGCCCCACGGGAGACGAGCGGCGATTATTAAAGGCTAGGATGAGGGAATCGACCTACTGAAATGGAGCCCGCTCGGGATGCACGATTATTTATGTTAACCAGAGAAAGCGAGCCAGCAAAACACGAGAAAATTTTCATTAAACAAAAAGGGGTCTTCGGACCGATCGGTAGGATTACAAAAAACACTTCATTCAAGAAAATTAAAAATATCCTTAGGCATGCCGCTCAGGAGCGCCACGTGTTCCCGAACGGGAATAGTCAAGGACTCCGGAAGGTGGCCCTTAGCCTTCAAATAATCCGCCATGGCGGTGATAGCCAATTTAAAGGCGTGAACGAGCCAGTGGCAGACCTTCTCAACAAAATCGTTCGAGCGGATGTACTTTTGCCTCAGCACCGCCAATCGGCTCGGCTCGGCCTCTTGGTACTCCTTGAAAGCAGCACGGGAAGCGTCGAGGGCCTCCTGGAGGGCCTTCAGCTCGTCCTTGACAGTCGCCACCTCCACCGAACGACCCTTTTTCTCTCCGTCCAACAGCTCGGCCAATTCCTGCACCCGCTGTGCCAAGGCCCGAGCCTCAACATTCTTCGTGTCTAGATCGGCGATAGCGCGATTCTTCCGGTTGGTCGCTAGTTCTATCTTGTGGTCATAGGTTTTGACCTGCTTTTTGAGCTGGCTCAGCATGAACGCCTGATCGACAGATTTCTTCCGCTCGGCCTCAAGCAGCTCTTTAGTCTTCGACAGCTCCTTCTACAACTCGGCATATGATGGTGCCTGAGAGGAGGATGGCTCATCGAAAATTTTGAGCTTCTTCAGCTCTTCTTCTAACATCGCCAGGCGACTAGAGATGGCCACGCTTTCCACCCAGTTCTGATAAAGGCAAAAGTTGTTAAGCACCGAGCAAAAAAGTCATGCAAATAAGTTGCAAGAGACTCATCCCGGTGGCATGCTGCAGGTAGCTATCGCCCAGCTGACCGGGAGACATCGCGGCGACGCGAGCGCGCGCGTCTTCCCATACCTTGGCGAGCGGCCCTCGAATCGTGATGACATGCTCGGGAGCCGTCGGCCGAGCGGATTCAGCCATATAGTCCTCTGTTGGAAGGCGCAGGACAACCTTTATGACGCGGCGTCCGCTAGGCATCGTATGAGCTGACACCGAAGGACCAGACGGCTGGTCGGACGGTGCTGAAAGTATGCCCGAGCGGCAAATCCTTAGAGGCACTAGAGGTAAGGAGCTGACCGGCACCGCCTCAAGGGGGTCTGTCGGCACATCCAAGTGAGAGGGCGTCCGGTCAGAGGAAAGGGCTTCAACTGATGGAGCCTTGTCTCTAGGAGAAAGATCCCCCGTCCGCTCAGAAGCTTGTACTGGGGAGGTGGTCGAACGCAGAGGCATCTCCATCCTGCGTCTCTTCCGATTAAGGGGGAGATCATCCTCCGGCTCAGAGTCCTCCTCCCAAGCGGCAGGCTCCTTGCTAGAAGCTGCTCCGCCCGTTAACTCCGTGGGAGAGGTTTAAGCGGTCGATTCCCCAGCGCCTGCCTCACTCTCATCCTCGTGAGAGCCAATCGGAGCAATGTCCAGTCGCTCCATTTCTTTGGCCGTTGCCGCCTCGATCGCTTCAACCTTCTTCTTCAGGATCCCGAACAGCACGGACTCCATTACGATGTTCGCTGCGAAAGAAAAGGAAGAAAATCAGTTAGACTCAAGGTAAATGCACAAGTGAACTTCTTACCAAAGCTGCTCGGAAGCTTGGTTTGGCTCAGACTTAGGCCGAACATGTACATCACCCCTTCTGGTAAAATCTTGTTGATATCGAGCTTGAGGCCGACCAGCATATTTGTGGCTTGAAGGTAGTCTGGCCGGGTCTTATACCGCTTCAGCTCGGGAGAAGTTGGTGGTCCGACCCGCCACTTGGTTATAAAAGGAAGCCGCCCGGGGAGACGAAGGAAAAAGAAGTACTCCTTCCAATGTTTGTTGGAGGAGGGCATCTTATCGAAAAAGACTAAGCCGATCCGAGACTGGAACATATATGTGCCCAGCTCGGATTACTTGGGGTAATAGAAGTAGTAAAAAACCTCCGGACGGAGGGGAATGTTGTGGATTTTGAATAACACAACAACTCCACACAAAAGGCGGAAGGAATTAGGTACGAGCTGGCCAAGCGGAATGCCAAAGAAATTACAGACTTCAACTATAAAGGGGTGAAGAGGAAAGCGTAGCCCGGCCACAAACTGATCGCAGAAAAAACAAATCGTGTCGAGTGGCGGTTTGTGTGGCCGGTCGGAAGGTAAGGCCAGAACGATTTCGAGAGCAGAAGGAAGGTCAAAGGCATTGACCAGACCCTCCTCGTCCCGCGCATCAAATCGCGACTCCATGGTCATGTACCATGGGTCGGGGCGAGCTCAGAGGGCTAAGAGGTGCTGGCCATCGCCGGAACAGTATGAAGAGCGAAGGCCGAAGAAAAACGGGAAGGTTGATAAAGAAGAAGTGCTAGAATGCGAAGAAAAGCACGAAAGGAACGAAGAAAAGGTGGGCAAGGAGGCCTTACAAAATGATGGTCGGAGAAGAAGGCGAGTGGCTGGAAGGTTGAGGACGAGTTCACCGGAGCACTGAACAGGATGGAACAGAAGCCTGTGGATGCATGCACGCGATAATGCGAAGCGGCGGAGGAAGAAAAGATGGCCTTAGAAAGGTTGGGCCCGACCGACCGGAGCCGTCCGATCCAGGTCACGGAATCCGAGGAGCATATCTGACCATCGAATTCAAAAGGCCAAAGGTCACATCAGCCCTGACGGCTCGAGCGAGCGGTGACGGCCGCATGGCCACGTGGCACCCACTCATGGGTCACATTTAATGAGAGCCATTACGCAGGCATGGTCGCGTGCTTAACCTTAATGGCGAGGATTTGCACGAATTTCGAGGAGATTCTAGGGACATCAGCATTGACCAATGTCGGGGCGGTGGGACAACCACTGGTGAATGAAACTTTCCAAGTGCCATCAGGTGTCAGGCCGAGCGGCATCACCCACTTGCGCAGTTCCCGATCGGATATCCATTAACATCAGTAGCAGAACGGCAGGCGTGTCACCAGGCCAATTGTCCAGTCAGTCGGACTTGCAACCTCCTTCGACTAGACTTAAAGGGAAGGTACGTGATCCGGTGGTAAGGATCGGGGGCCCACATAGGAAAGGGTCAACGACACGGGAGAGTCAAAGTCCCGGCTGATCGGGGGAAGTCACCTTGCCGACCGACCGGAGTAAATCCCCGGCCGACGCGAAGATAGCTCAACCTTGGGTCGAGCTTCCGATGCTCACGAGTTTCCCTTATAGAGGAATCGTTGTGCCGAGCGGCCAATCCGCTCGGTCGAATTGCAGATCAACTAGCTCATACTCCTGTCTGAGTATGTGACCGAACGACCTTCTCGCCTGGTCCAATGCGCGTACATACCCGAGCGCCCTGGAGGCCGAGCGGCCATCCCGTCCGGCCCAGTAAGAGACAAAAGACTTAGAAGAGGACAAAAAGGGCAGCTAGTGATATCATTCTTGAGACACCTGCCACCGACAAACAGCATGGTCAGTGGTCGGGCCGTACCGAGGATCGTACGGTCGAAGTTTCCACTGTCATGACAGAAATATGCTCGGACGGTTGCGGTATGACGTCAGACATGCTTTTCTGACACAGCCATTCTGAAATATACTTTGAGGAGCGTGCACATCTTGAGAAGCGTGCACGCCTCGAGGAGCGTGCACGCGCCTCTCCGGGGTCCTATATAAGGACCTCCAGACTTCAGCGGAGGTATGCTTTTCTCATCTACTGTAGCCACAGTCTCGTTATTTTGCCTCTGCTTCATCTCGTCGTTGCCTGACTTGAGCGTCGGAGGGTCACCGCCGGGAACCCCTTCCCGGTCCAACTTTGTTGCAGGTCCACCGGAGGTCCACGTCATTGCGGAGATCCCCCGAAGGTAGCAGAGAGCGCCACATCCCCGATTTTCATCGACTCAGCGCTCGGACATGATCAGATAACATCTTTAATAAAGATAATCTAGAAAATTCAAAATTAACAATTAATAAAAAGTTAAACATTAAAAATAAACCTTTCAAGAAATATAATTCAGACAATTCAACGAATTTGAAATTAAAAATTAATAAAAAATTAAATATTAAAAATAAGCTCTTAAAGAAAGATAATTCAATTGACTTAATAAAATTAAAATTAAAAGAAAATTTAAATATTAAGTAGACTCCTTTAAATAATGGCAATTTAACCAATTTAATTAATTCAAAATTAAAAACGTAAATTTAACCTAAACTACAATTAATTAAATCTTAACTAAAACTTAATTAAATTAAACTTAAAGTAAGGACCCCTAAAGCTTATCTAACCAAGCAAGAAGAATCAAACCAAATCCACATAAAACTAAAAGTTCAATAATTCAGGGAGAGACTCTAAATTAGCTGGCACCTCCAAAATAATAGTTTACACAGCTGGGTAATTAGGATTAGTTAACAAGGGACAAAAGTTTAACTTGATCAACGATACTGATGAAGTTTTGGATGATAGTAGGTTAGGGGAACTCTGTCTATGCATGTCTAGGAAGATATGACTTCGACCTGGTGCATTTGGCTTAGTGAAACTAAGTGAAGTTACCCCTTACGAATCCTAACTAGTTAGACCAAAGTTTTGTACTAAGTTCAGTGGATAGGACTATTCGGAAAACCTCAAAGGGATGATTATTCTAATGATGTCCAGGTGACTCATTATAGCCTAAAAATTTATCCAAAAAATACCTACTTGTTGAAACCAAAGCTAAATTTAAATATAACATAAAGTTAAACCAAACCTTGAAATTAAACTTAACTCATCTCATAAAACTATATAATTCCCTGATTGAAAACATAGATCAGATGAGATGACTAAGAATTTAAAATTAAATTAAATTAAATCAAATTTAAATTAAATTAAATTAAACTTAAATTTAAATTAAATTAAATTAAACTTAAAATTAAATTAAATTAAATTAAATTACATTAAAATTACATTAAAATTAAATTAAATTTAATTAAATTCAAAATTAAATTACATTAAAATTAAATTAAATTAAATAAGGATTAAATTAAATTAAATATCAATATTAATTAAAATTGAATTAAACATATTTTAATTAACGTATCATATATAAATTATTTTTATTAAATCTTTAAAAAAATTATTATTTTAAAAATCTTTTTAAAACTATTTTAAAAATCCTTTAAAAATTATTTTAAAAATCCTTTAAAAATTATTTTAAAAATTATTTTCTTTAAAAATCCTTTAAAAATTTATTTTCTTAAAAAATTATCTAAAAATTATTTCAAAGATTTATTTTTTAAAAAAAATCCTTTAAAAATTATTTTAAAAATCTTTTAAAATTTATTTAAAAATTATTTTTAAAATATTTTAAAAATTATTGTAAAAATTATTTTAGAAATCCTTTAAAAATTATTTTAAAAATATTTGAAAAATTATTTTAAAAATTATTTTTTATTTTAAAAAATCCTTTAAAAAATTATTTTAAAAATCATTTAAAAAAATTATTTTGAAAATCCTTTATAAAAAATATTTAAAAAAAATATTTTTTTATAAAAAAATCATTTTAAAATTATGTTAAAAATTATTTTAAAATTATAAAAAAATTATTTTAAAAATCCTTTTAAATCTTAGACACCTAAATTAATACTTGATTATACAAATAATTAAATCAATTAAAATTTAATTAACTTAAACTTTAAATTGAATTAAATAATTAATTAAAACTTACTTAAATTAAAACATAAAATGTTAATCTAAACTTAATTTTAAACTTGCTTTAATTAAGAACTCAGTTCAACATTAATTGAAAATTTAATTTGACGAAAAATTTAAATTAACTTGAATAGTACCTTAATTAGGTTTACCAAAATCCGCTGATCCGATCGACTAGAAACTATTCGGTCACATATGCTTAGAGTTCACTCCTCCATGAATTCTTATTACCTAAGGTTATCTCCCCTTTGGATTTTTCACTACCTAGTTTTACTCATTAAGACTTTCACTGTATAGCTTCATTCATTAAGACTTTCCATTACCTAGCTTCACTCACCAGGACTTTCAACACCTAGCTGTTGGTCCAGATTATTTGGTTAGAGGGGGTGAATAGCTTTGCAATCAAGGTTAAAACTTCCTCTTGCTACTTACAGAGCAAGGACACACTTAATTAAACAAATAAAAACATAAACATAATGAAATAAGAGGCACAGTGAATTTACATGGTTTGCAATCGAGGAGATTGCTAATCTAAGACAGTGGAAGCTCAACTAGAAGCTCTCCTTTGTGAAGGTGGAGTAGCTTTTTACATATATTAAAAGCACATAAAGAAATTACAGAATGTAGAAGTTAAAACGAAGTGTGTTATCGAATTGAGAGGTCAAGGCCTCTATTGATAGATCTCTGGTTAAATTAGCCATTTGCTGACGTGACACTTCCTTGTTAGTGCAGAGTATAAAATATGACACCCAAATAATAATTAAATAATAAGGTTATTGGAGAAATAGCCTTATTAGATTTTTTGAGAATTTTTTAAAAAATTTCGGGATTTAAACGGAGTTCGTATGACCCATTTTAAGGGGATGGATTCGGGGTACAATGAAGGTCTATTTGGAATACCCAAATCAAATAGGAGTTGATTACAGAAGTAACTTAGGGTTTAATTTGTTTAAACCTAAGTATAAGTGGAAATTAATCTTATTCCTTTAAAATATAATCAATTTTCAGCTTCTTTCCTTCCCCGATCCCGAATGCCCTCTGCCTTTTCTCGATCCTCGCCATCTTCACCTCACCGTCGACTCTCGGGAACTCGATCTGTTGCCGGGCAACGATGTCGACGAGCGAGGAGCCACGCCGAGCGCTAGTTCCCTACCCTTTCTCTCTCGCGCACGGACGACCCGACGCCGACGGAGAGGCTTCTTCCACCGCGATCTCGGCTTCATCATGTTATCGGAGGGAAAGTCTCGTCGGAGCTCGATCGATGCCAGCCCTAGCCGCGGACACCAAGAACTCGCCGGGAGCCGAGCGCGCAAGTCGACGATAAAGGTAGGTTTCCTGAGCTTTCCCCGATTCCATTGTTTGCTAATCTCCTCATATTGCCCTGTGTTCTTCCTCTCCGAGTCGAGCCCTAATTGCCTCTCATGGAGGTCGATCACCCCTCCTCATCACCAGATTTGGATCAAGAAGATCTAGCGATCGCCTGGATTTATTTGCGAATGAGCTGTTCCCATGGGCGTAGACATCGTCTTTGATTGTGTCGCACCAATAGATCCACCCTGGTTAGTCCCTTACCTTTGGGGATAGTGTTTGATCTTCTTGCTTAGTCCGACATGAAGATTTTTGCCAGTGATTGGAGATTAAATTAGGGTAAGCTTATGAACTGATTTTGGATTTCATTATATGGTTAGTTGATAGATTTCTTGGATTTGGGTGAAGGTGTGGGCAGCAGTAAGCATTACCCATGATTTCCAACAGTAGAGTTGCTCCGATCACAAACTAATAGTGGAGTGCAATGGAATTGGGTTTGGTATCAATAGGATTGAGCCGTTGCGGAAGTTTCAGTATCCGATCATAGTTCATACACTCAGGTGAGCTTATTTTCAGTGACTTTTTCTATGAATTTCTATTGAGGATGATTTGTTCTTTACAGATTTCGTAGGGGTTATTAGGTTATGTCTTGCTTGATTAACTAGTTGAGTGGTTTGTTGTAAATGGATACGTAATCATTATTAGTATGTGTTAGATTGATTGGGGTTTGTATTGGGTTGGAATTTGTGGATGTGGTGATTGGTTGATATAGATTGTTATGTAATCATTCTTAGGATCATTGGACTGACTGTTGGTTGGATTATCAGATGTGGTGGTTTGGTTAGTTGTTGATGATAATGTTAGGTTATCGTGGATTTATGATAGAGATTTAATTTTATGATAGGTTATTGTGGGTTGATATTATTATGTGGTGGATTAGTATTTAAGAGATAGATTTGTTATTGGATTAAATGATGTGTTGATTTGGGAGAATTTTAGAGATGATTCATATGTAAACCTATTCTAAATGGGTTGTGTGATTAAGGATTATTTAGAGGATTAATCAGAGATCAGATTTGAGTGGAGTTATCCTAATTGGGTTAGGGATTTTATTTAGCTATTATATATATATATATATATATATATATATATATATTGATCGCAGGACTTGGATTCGGGGCGAGAGTCTCGACATGGGATGATTTGACTCGATCTACAGATAAAGGTGGGTATTTCTTCCTTGGTTCTATGTAGATTTTTATTGAGCTTAGAGCATGGTTTTTATGTGATGGATTAGGCTGCTTTACTTTATATTATGTTTGTTTGTTACTTTCCTGCTTGATACTTATGCTTGGTCTTTGAGGTTTCTAGTTATATCATATACAATCTCTACTCTTGTTATCTACTCTGCTATGTTAACACGTGTAGAGTATGTAGTGTAGGGATTGTCGGGTTGTTTGTATTATCATGCTGATTGTGCATATGACGTGGATTGTACGTCGGTTGATATGTGGCATAGAAGTCTCTTAGATGATTGTCCATTTATATGTCATGTACACATTTGTCCGTTGTGATGATTGGAGGGGTTGTGTTGATTGTATATTTGTTGTATATACATGTGTCTGATGTGTTGTACTGGAGGATACATGTTGATTGTACCTATGTTCTGTGTATATGTGTCTAGGAGGATTATTGGAGATTTTTGGTTGATTATACATGTGTGGTTGTGTACATATGTTTGGTGGGATATATGGAGGTATCATGATGATTATACCCGTGTAGTGGGGCACTTAGGTGGAGTTAGAGTTTGCATGGATGATGATGGTGTTCGTATCTTGATTATATATATATATCATGTTCAGCATTCATTGCATACTGACGACTATTGTTTCCCTTGTAGTTGAGAGGGTTGTCAGTCTTTTATAGCTGTCCATTCGGCCACTGATGGAGAGTGGTAGCTTGGAGTGGAGCTAGTCCTATCGCGCTTACTCAGCCGCTCAGTGTTCTGTCAGCCTTGACTACTCTGGAGTAGTGAGTCTTGAGGGTACAGTAGTCAAAGGGATAGAGATGTGAGTAGTCAGGGACCCTTAGCTATGTAGTTAGATAACTACTTAGCTGACCGTCCACTTCGGCCGCCTATAGCGGTGCATGTACTGGAGGCTAGTACAGTTTGTCACGGACCCAAGCCTCTCGGTCATACAGAGGTCGTGGTGTCCAGAGAGGTGATGGGGGTAACCATGGAGCATGCATACGCATTTTTGCATATAATACGTGGTGCATCTGTGGAGTTATATTTGCATACATGCCTAGTAGATACTAGTAGCATGTGATTGTGGTTATTGCATTTGTTTGAGATATGCTTATTGCATATGGTTTCCATACTGCATACATGTCATTTATTTTACATGTATATGCAGTTGTATTTATATTGCACTAGTGTCATGAGTGGGTTTATTGCAGATCCGATGAGTTTACTGATCATTGTATCATGTGTCGTTTCCAGATTGGGTATGTGTTTATCATCTTGTCAGTTGTAGTATGTGCAGTTTTTGTATGTCAGTTATGATCGTTATACCATGTGAGATAGACTGGTACTGGTAGTTGTGATTATTGGATATGTTAGTATAATTATGTTCTTTATTCTCTACTGAGACTGTATAATTTGATCTCCATGTTTATTTATAGACCATGCACTATCCTGTCTATTACCCGCTGAGTTACCTATACTCACCACCGCATATATATCTTATGTTTTCAGGTAGATGGTTGGAGTGTCGCTCGGAGTATCCTGTCTGTCGGGTCCTACGTCACATCCGAAGATCGTTTCAGGTTTTGTATATATTTTATTTGTATTTGATATTTGCTGTATTTGGTGGGTTGTTGTATTTGTTGTTGTGGTTGTTATATAAAGCCTAGCCGGCTAGCAGTGTGTTGATTTTTGTTGTATTGGGCTTTCCGTTATCATTTTTCCGCTGTGTTGGTTTTTAATGCAGCCGAGTGGGCTGTTCATTGTATATATATACCTGCATGGTTGTGTTTTATTATATTCCAGCCGAGCGGGCTGAATATAAACTGCGTGGTTGTGTAAATATTCCAGTCGCATGTGGCTGATGTATTTTGTATGTATGTATGTTTTAGATTGTCACCGGTATAGGGAAGATGCTGCCAAATTTTTTTGGTAGGGAATCCTTTGGGGCGTGACAATATAGTGGTATCAGAGCAGGTTTACGATGCCTGTTGTTCGTGTTTTGGGATTTCGTGTTTCGATTTTCTTGATGTGACTTTTCGGGTTTTTGGACAAGGCAGTAGGACATCTCCAGGCTATAGGAGGTATGTATGCATATTGTTATCTTACCTTACTATTGTCCATGATAGTTAGTTATGACATGTGTTAGTACTCTTCTACTAGTACCTGTCTTGTTATTTGTTGCATGCATTTCATGTGTTGGGTCAATCACTAATCACGGTTGACCCTACTGGAGATCAAGGATTACAATCTCAAGGGATTCGTCATATCATACTACTAGTAGTTTTAGTGTCTGATATGGTGCGTGTTTTGTGGGGTCGATAGGATGCTGTGAGTAGGAGTCAAGGCCCCAAGAGGGTCAAAAGTCATGCTGACTTGGAGGACAAGAGGGTCAAAAGTCAAGCCTCCATGGCAGGTCAGCGGTCAAGCTAATGTGGAGGACAAGAAGGTCAAAAGTCAAGCCTCTGTGGCAGGTCAGCGGTCAAGCTGATGTGGAGGACAAGAAGGTCAAAAGTCAAGCCTCCGTGGCAGGTCATGTTAGAGTGTATACTGAAAGCCTAAGCTTTTGTAAACATTTATTTTGAATAAAGAATCACATTTGGTCAAATTGTCTACATTTAGTTGTAGTTGTTCAATTAATTTATATTGTAGATAACATAGTATGTGGTGCCACATATAGAAGAGGATGTTATCAATACCTTATAAATTATAAACAGTAGCTCACGACCAAAATGGAAAGGAACAAACCATTGGAAGGTCGTAGTGTAATTAGGAATTAGTTTATCTTAACTATATAATTACACTAGTACACTTAGAGTGTATTGAGTAGGATCATTTGAGGTTGTTTCTTTTATACTGACTTTATAAAGGAACAAATACCTCAGTTATTATGGAAGTGTGTGCTCTTAATCCTAATATAATAACAAGCACATATATTTAATATTTATTTCTTTAATTTATCAATGGGTGAGATTTAGTTCGATGAATCAATAAGCCCGATAAGTTGGGAAATGATATTACTTATAGTGTGTGTTGTTGATTATAGAAGAAAACTGTGTCCTAGTAATCTAGGTTGATAATGTCCTCAAGATGAGCTCATAAAGATTGTCATGTTAAACCCTGCAGGTGGACTTAGTCCGACATGACGATAAGGTTGAGTGGTACTATTCTTGGATTAAGATATTAATTAAATGAGTTGTCAGTAACTCACTTAATTAGTGGACATTCGACATCTTAAACACAGGGAGACTAACACACTCATAATAAGAAGGAGCCAAAAAATGTAATTTGGGATTGGTGCGGTAGTTCAATAATAGTTCTCTAGTGGAATGAATTATTATTGATAAAATTAAGTTGTGTGTTCGGGGCGAACACGGGATGCTTAATTTTATCGGGAGACCAAAACCAATTCCTCCTCTCGGTCCCTATCGTAGCCTCTTATTTATAGAGTACTATACCCACCTATACCCACCTTCATACCCATGATGTAGGGGCCGGCCAAGCTAGCTTATGGTTCAAGCTAGGGTCGGCCAAGCCTTGGTTCATGGGTGGCCGGCCCTAGCTTGAACCCAAGCTTAGGTGGCCGGCCCCCATTAAATTTAAAAGATTTTTAATTTTAAATTTTAAAATTTTCTTATGTGGAAGATATAATTTATTGAAGAGAATTAAAATTAAAATATCTCTTCTACAAAAGATTAAGAAAAGAGATTAGATCTCTTTCCTTATTTGTAGATAGGAAAGATATTTTATTTTTTCTCTTTGAAAATTATTCACATGTTGAAAAATTAAAATTATAGAAATTTATTTTTATCAACCATGAAGGGATTTTAAAGGGAAATTTTATTTTTTTTAAATTTCCGAAGACAAATAAGGAATTTTTAATTGTTGAAAATTGTCTTGTTTGCTCTCCATGAGGTGGCCGGCCATTACAAGTTTAATTGAGAAATTTTATTTTATTTTTCTCAATTAATTCATGTCAAGGAAAGTTAAGGAAATTTTATTATAATTAAATTTCCTTATTTACCAAAGCTAAGGAATATAAAAGAGGGGGTTGGGGTGCCTTCATGAGACACAACCTCTATTATTCTCTCCCTCTTTTCCTTGGTGTTGTGGCCGGCCATCCTCTCTCCATCTCTTCCTCTTTGTGGTGGCCGAAATCCTCTCTTGCTTGGTGCTCTTTGTGGTGGCCGGATACTACTTGGAGAAGAAGAAGAAGTAGGAAAGAAAGCTTTCATCTCTTGGAGTTTGGTTGGTGTTTTTTTCTTCATCCTTGGTAAAGCTTTTGATTTGGCCGAACCTAGCAAGGAGGAGAAGAAGGTGCTTTGGTGGTCCTCATCTTGGAAGATCGTTGTGTAACGCCCCGCCCCTCCTGCTAAGGCGACGGGGGTTACTGTCCATACTTAACAACTTAATACCTTATTACAGCGGAAGTCTTACTTGTAAATTATTTTGAAACATAGAGTCCATATGTCATACTTAACATTATTTCAAGACATACAGAGTAAACATGATAAAATGTCATGGAGTTATAACGTAATAATATAAACTAGGCATAATTCCTATTAAATAAGAGCAGGTCTTTTTTCTTCTTTAGCCAGTCACTGCCACACACATCCTGCTAGCCCCTCCTCCTGCTCTCCTAGTTCATCCATCCCTTGCCCTTATCTGTGGTACAAGAAAGTAAGCTGTGAGCACTCATGGCTCAGTAAGTTCCTTTCCTACTCACAAAAATCGTATAGCATGTCAACAATCACAAAGCATACATCGTAGCATAAAGTATCATGGCATAACATACATGATCATCGTGCATGTCATAAGCATCATCATAGATATCATGGCATAATCATGGCATAAACACAAGGTAGCATGGCATAGCATAACATGATCATCATAATTATCATGGCATATTCCTACGGTATATGCAGGGTGAACTCTTAAACATACATCATGAAAGTTATGCATCATGTCTTTTTAAAACGTATAGCATAGATACTTAAACATAATCTCAATCATAAGAGGGGATCTCGTCTTGTACCACATACATAAATACGCGCGTCCTAGTAGGTCCAATGTAGCAAGTCTTGAACCCTACAAGGCATACATATACTAGGCCCGTTTCTTAGTCCATCGACCTAGGGGCACTTAGGAGCCCATCCCTAACGAGGCCCGTTTCTTAGTCCATCGACCCCGGGGCGCTTATGGAGCCCACCCTTGGTACAAGCCTTAAAAGTAAAATAGCATGTCATATCTACATAGTGCATATCACTCATGTCATAGTCATGTCATGAAGAGTGCTCTTGATCCCACTTATAGGGAAGCAACTCTTTTAGGCATAGCTTAAAGCATGTATATTTGAGCACACAACATATCATGATTTTGAGCACACAGCATATCATGAACACATGCATAATTAAGCATACAACCTATCATGAGTTTAAGCACACAACATATCATGAATTTGAGCACATAGCATATCATGAGTTTAGGCACATAGTATATCATGAATTTGAGCACACAACATATCATGAAGTTAAGCACATAGCATATTCTGAAATTTAGCACACAGCATATCATGAAAATAAGCCCATAGCATATCATGGAATTTAGCACACAACATATCATGAAAGTAAGCACATAGCATATCATGAAATTTAGCACACAGCATATCATGAACTTAAGTACATAGCATATCATGAAATTGGACTTAACATACATAAATAAACATCACAGCATGTCATACTCTTAACATATCATAAAGCATTGCATGTGAAGTTCATGGGAGAACCTAATTAGGTCTCTAACCCTAGTAACAAGGGGTGGCCGAAACATGTAGAGATAGCTTGGGTTATCAAGCAACAAAAAAAACATGTGAACCCTAAACATTTATCATTTCTTAGAACATAAGGAACATCTTAAGCATGTTAGGTATAGGTTCCAAGCTTTCTAGGTTCCTTTTCATAACATGGCCGAAACCCATTAAGCCTTTATTTTGGGTTATAAACATCATACAAGCATGAAAACCCTAACAATTGTCACATCATATTTCATAAGAAACAACTTGAGCATGTTTGATTTAGGTTCTAAGTTCTCTAAGCCTTTAACCCCAACATGGCCGAAACCCTAGCAACATGTTTCTAGGTTACAAGTAACATAAAAATGTTGAACTTCATACCAATATCCCAATACATATCATGAGAAGCACCATAAGTACTTTTAGTCTAAGTTTCAATCTTCTTAAGCTTTTTAACCTAATGTGGCCGAATCTTGTTAAGCATGGGAATTAGGTTTCTAGTGGCATAATAGCATGAAGACCATAAGAATTTTCCTAGCATTCATTTCAAGGAATATCATGGACCACTTAGTTTAGAATTTGAGCATCCTAGGTCAAAGAAACAAGTGTGGCCGAAAGTTATAGAACAAGATTTCAAGTTTCAAGCAACATAAGAACATTAGTTTACTTCATATCTTTTCATCAAGAAGATCATAAGTATCTTAGGCTTGATTTAAACTTTCCTAGGGTTCAAGTCTCAACATGGCCGAATCATCATATGCATAAAAAAAACATAGTTCAACTTAACCTAAGATCATGACATTTCATATTAGCTTCATATCTTGTCTTATGAAAATCATAGCATGCTAAATTTTTAGGTTTAAAGCCCTTCTAGGCCCTCAACTCTATCATGGACGAAAGTTCATGAAGATGGAATCAAGTTTAAATCGACATACAAGTGGGAAAAACATTAACAACACCATCTACCATAAGGTACATATCATAAGGACAAGAGAGCATGCTTTGGTTTAGGTCTAGAGTTCTTCTAGTTCTTTTGTTCTTTCTTGGCCGAAAGTCTAAGCCCATAAACTTATGTTCTAACCAAACATTCTAGCATGAAAATATTAGTTTAACCCCCTTACCATCAGATACATATCATAGGAAACATCATGAACATACCTAGTTGGTTTTCAAGTTCTTAAAACCTTTCTTTTTTTTTTGTTTGGCCGAAACCCTCATGAAACAAACATAGGTTTTTCTAGCAATATATTTACATGACAATCATATAGCTATTGTACCACAGGTGAGGGGAACTTACATCCTTTCGCTTGTGGTTTTTCTTAAGGAGAAGAATATCCTAGGAGCTAAGAAATGAAGGAGCTTCTTCTTCTTGTGTCTCCTTTGTTTTCCTTTGCTTGGAAGGGCTAGAACTTGAAGATTCCTTCTCGAAAATTAGTTTTATTGGAGAAGAACTTGACTTAGTGTTCGGATCAAGGAGAGGGAAGACCTCTTAGTCTCGGTGAAGAAGAGAAAAGGAGGAAGGAGGAGGAAGAAGGAGAAAATGAGAGATTTACTTTCTCATTTTTTCTATTTATTCACCATGAGGGGAATTTATGCCTTTATTTATTCCCTTTCTTAACTCTCCCATGTCTCTTCCCTTGGTTCTCA
Source organism: Zingiber officinale (assembly GCF_018446385.1). Classification (NCBI taxonomy): domain Eukaryota; kingdom Viridiplantae; phylum Streptophyta; class Magnoliopsida; order Zingiberales; family Zingiberaceae; genus Zingiber; species Zingiber officinale. The sequence goes on along the minus strand of NC_056005.1, from coordinate 36,533,312 downwards.
CGAGAATGAGAAGAGGGAGAAGTGAGGAAGGCAACTTGCCTTCTTCTTGTTTCCTTCTCTTAACCAAGAGGAAGGAGAGGTAAGCAAATTTGGTTTTCTCTTGCTTCTTGCTTTATTTTCTTTTTCTCTCCTTTAACTAACATTTTTATCTCTTCCTATCCATATGTTACTCTCTAACCTAGTGGTGATCATGCCATAAATCTTTCTCCATTGTTTGTGGGAGGTTCAAGGTTCAATCCTTGACCTTCTCCTCTTATCATATTATTATATATCTTTCTTTTCTTTTCTTTTATTTCTAAGTTCTAGTGGAAATAATTACTCATGTACTTATAAAGAAATTCGTGGGTGTTACACGTTGCCCACACAATGTCCAAGGTTAGAAGAGGAATACGGTAGAAGATCAAGAGGTCTTTCTAGAAGGTATAACTAGTATTTTTCCTTTCCGCATCATACTAGTTATTTTTGGAAATAATACCAAATACAAGAGGCATACGATTTTAGTGTTTCGAATTTGTTTTCGATGTAATGTTCTTTTGTTTTTCTTTTCCTTGTGATTTGATTGTTCTTTTCGGTTGACCTAAAGTTATTTTAGGAAATTAAATATTAGCTTTCCTTAAAAGGTTTTGTCTAGTCGGTGGTGGTTGCTCCCATATCCAAGAAGGCCATGTGCCTCGCCACGCCAGTACTGGGAACCAATTATGGAAATTAATATTTAATAGAATTAATAACCTAGGTGATTTGGATCGAACGTGTTAAGTTCCGCAGGAGATCCAAGTCAAAATCTAAAAGAACAAATAGATTAAATTTGGATCAAACGTGTTAAGTTCCGCAGGCGATCCAAGTTTAATTTAAAAGAACACATGGTAGCTAGGAAAAAGGTTCAGACCTTTGTACAAAATTTTTGTACAGTGGAACCATTAGGTTTTCCGAGTAGCAACCAACAGGTCAGCGATCAAGATGATGTGGAGGACAAGAAGGTCAAAAGTCAAGCCTCCGTGGCCGGTCAGCAGTCAAGCTGATGAAGACAGCAGGAAGGTCAAAATTCCAGCTGATGTGCCCAAACTCAAAGTCTCAGCGGACAGGGCGGTCAAAGGAGGAGATCATAAGACCAGCCCTGACAGTGAGTAATAAACGGGTCCGCGGGCCAGATATAGCTAAGGACGGAGACTACAAGCCAATAGGTCTAAGACAGACCCAGCGTGCAGGTCGGGACGTTCATGCCTTGGATAACAGGAGACAGATGTGGGTCGGCGGACATACCCAGCGCGCAGGTCGAGACGTTCATGCATTGGATAACAGCAGACAGATGTGGGTCGGCGGACAAACCCAGCATGCAGGTCAGGGCGTTCATGCCTTGGATAACAGCAGACAGATGTGGGTCGGCGGATAGACCCAGCGTGCAGGTCGGGACGTTCATGCCTTGGATAACAGCAGACAGATGTGGGTCGGCGGACAGACCCAACGTGTAGGTCGGGACGTTCATGCCTTGGATAACAGCAGACAAATATGGGTCGGTGGACAGACCCAGCGCGCAGGTCGGGACGTTTATGCCTTGGATAACAGCAGACAAATGTGGGTCGGCGGATAGACCCAGCGTGCAGGTCGAGACGTTCATGCCTTGGATAACAGCAGATAGATGTGGGTCGGCGGACAAACCCAGCGTGCAGGTCGAGAAGTTCATGCCTTGGATAACAATAGACAGATGTGGGTCAGCGGATAGACCCAGCGTGCAGGTCGGGACGTTCATGCCTTGGATAACAGTAGACAGATGTGGGTCGGTGGACAGACGCAGCGTGCAGGTCAGGATGTTTGTACCTAGGATCAGAGGTCATCTTACAGACCCGGTTCACAGGTCAGGACATCCAAGCCAAAGAGTAGGTCTGGATATAGACCCAGAGTGTCGATCGAGATGTGCAGGGCAGAGATAGTAGAGGACAAAGGCAGGGCAAGCCTAGATCTTGGAACGCAGGCTCGTCGGTCAGACACTACAGGACAAATTAGCCAAAGAATCGTAACTGCTTTTCAGAGAGAATAATCAAGGTGTCAGGGAATATGCCAACAATCGGGGCTCAACACACCTTCGGTTTTGCCGCCAGCCTATCAAGAAAAGCCACGTGTCAATCATCGCCAGACAAAACCTGACAGCCGACATTCCCTGACACCCGTCAGACCCAGAAACTTCCGTTGCAGTATAAAAAGGGATACCTTGTCCCTTATGCAGGTACGCTCACTCGTCATTTCTCACTACTCTCTACTTTTCATCCTTTCTCTGTGATTTCTGGGGAAAAGTACCTGACTTGAGCGTCGAAGGGCCTGACCCGGGGACTTTTCCCCTGGTTTCTGGTCTCTAACGACTGGGGGATCTGTCTGAGTGTGTGCTGGGTAACAGCATCGTTGTTTTGATCATCTCTAGCCGTCAACCGCCCGTGGGAACCAGTTCAAGGGGGTACCGGGTATATTTCAACACTCCAACGACTCTCCGTCAATTTTCCGTACAACAAGGCCCGCCTTCATCCAACTCAGCTTTCGGACGGGATCAGTGTCTATTACTACTAGTTGGTTAAGAGTTAGAGTCACATACCAGTCTCTGTTATTATTAGATGGGTAGTGGATGATATCTGTATACTCATGTTGACTCAGTTTGTAGAGTACCGAGTTACCCCTGTTGGTTTGGCTAGTAGAGTACTGATTTACTATTGTTGATTCGATCAGTATAGGATTAATTTGGATTCTTTCTGGTTCTATCTATAGAAGACCGATTTATCCTGGTTAACTTTGGAAGTTGGGTATCGATATACCTTAGTAAGTTTCATCAGTGGATGATTGTTTTACTCTTGTTGGATTAGATAGTAGTTGACCGATTTATTTTATTGGTCCGACCAGTAGGGGACTGACTTACTCTATTTTTAAAGATTTCTATCTTTGGGATGTTTCATACTTGGTTAGATATTTTGACTTGTACCGGTGTAGAAAGGACTGAATTAGTCGTATACCATTGTCGGCTTGGTCAGTCTATAGAGGATCGATGTATCCTATTCCATGGGGATTTTGACCATGGTTTGTCTGTACCTGATTTGATAACTTGGAAGGTACATTCAGATATGATACCCTAGTGTTGGGGGAAAAGTGTAAAGCTACCTGCTTAACACTTATGAGATACAACCGTTACTAGGGTGTATAAATTGGAGAGTACAATTAGGTATATGATTTGTACCGATGTGAGAGAGTTGAAGTTAGCTGCTTATCCTTTACGTGACCCGGTACCACGCGAAGGAAGAAGCAGAGAATGCTTTTTGGAGTTCAGGTCATCACTTAGTGATTTCTTAGAGGTGTTTGGAGAGAGAGTAGTTCTCTACTTCTTTCGGTAGCATGATGGTTTATAAGGCGATGATCAATCGACTCGTCTAACGTTATTCCATGGGAGATCCTGACTCATGGAACTATTGGATAGGATTAGATATCCTTGATGTACTTGGTGATATATAGCCCGCAATAGTGCGGAGGAATGGTGTTAGTTGAGTAATACAAAGGAGTTCCGATCGTAACTAGGTATAATTTCAGATGATGATCTTCGAGGAATAGAGCGTCGATTGGCAGATATTTTGACCAGCTATTTAGGATAGAGGATTCGATCTTTTATCGACATTTGTCGAGGGGCATATATGGGATGATTATGAGAGTTGTGGAGATACTTTCTAGATGGGTAGACTCTTAGTCAGAAGGTTATGTGACCCTTTAACTTTGGATTGACATTATTTTACTGTGGATATTTGAGTATCGAAAAGAATGAGATGATGAGATTTGGCAGACCGTTTGGATATTGTTAGTTAGAGTCCTAGAGCCAATCATTTGATGATTGTTATATGGACTCATTGTATCATATTCTTGTATATTAATAAAGACATTTGTTTTGGTTATTATACTTACTTGTATTGGTGCCAAATAACTAAGTATAGTAGCATCCTTGAGTAGAAGGTTCTTACCTATATCAATCGATTGGTTGAATCGATAGTGAGATGATATAGGGAATACTACTCTCAATCATTCCTAGTCGAGTATTAACATTCAGGGACAATGTTAATGCAATGAGACTAGCATGTAGGTCAACTCGATGACTTGATCTCACAAGTCATGGATATGGAGATATCAAGTTAACACATGGGTATGCATTGGAGAATGTATACTGAATGACCCGCTATGAGAAAGTATCATGGATCGTTATATGAGTGTCATATACTTTCTCATGTGGCTATTAGTATGACTACTAGTCCTTGGACCTGAAGTCACCATGGATCCCTACATAAGGAGTTACGTACTTTGGCTTCGTCAAACGTCACTCATACTGGGTGGACTATAAAGGCGATTACTGGGTATGTAATGAATTATGCAGAGGGATGTGAGTGATGTAGATGGGATCTATCCCTCCTATATGACGGGAGCGACATCGATATTCTTGATAGAGTGAGACCACGAAGTGCATGACCATGCCCAAATGAGTCAATATGAGATATTGAGCTCATTTGATTGAGTGAGTCTACTTGGAGTTCAAGATTTAGATTGATTAGAGGATGACAAGATCTATGCCTCATATTGATCAATCTAGATGTCTAGGATAGAAGGACAACGTCATATATTGTGAGGAGTAACAATTAGTAGTCACAAGGTGATGTTGGATCTCAACATTCTTATAACTTGGGTAGTAATGATGTGTTGCTAGATACCGCTCATTACTTATGCTTCTAAATGGGTTTAGGAGCATTGCCAACACTATAAGAACCTATAGGGTCACACACAAAGGACAATTAGATGGAGATTAGGTTCATATGATGAACCAAGAGAATTAGATTCATGTGATGAATCAAATTGGATTAAGAGTAATCCTAATTGAACTAATTGAGTTGGACTCAATTTGATTCATGTGTTCAATAAGTCTAATTTAGATTATGACTCATTGAATCAATTTAATAAAATGAATTAGATTCATTATATTAAATTGGCTTGAATCAAATGGTTAGATTAGATCAACCAAAGGGAGAGAAGTGGTCAAGTTTGACTTGACTTAAGTAGGAAGATGAAGAGTCAAGTTTTAACTTGACTTTGACTTGACCAATGCCACATCATCAAGGCTTCTTCATTTGGTCAAGTTTGACTTGACCAAATTCCACCTCATGGGAGTTACCAAGAGTTGTGACTCTTGATATTCCATGAGAGTTACAAGCCATAATGTGGTCGGCCACTTAAGGATGAAAAAATTGATTTTTCATTCAAGTGAATTCATTCCATCTTCTTCCTCCTTGCATCTTCTTGCTCTCCCTCTCCTCCTCCTTGGCTGAACCATCTAAGGTGCTAACACACCTTTGTTTGGTCTTCTCCACCTAGTTTGTTCGTGTGGATACTTCTAGATGATCGTACACTTGACGATCTCGAGATCCGGCGAACCTTTGGACGAGCAGGATTGCGAAGGGCTTCACATCAAGGGTAAATCTCTTAACCATGTAGTTCTAGTGTAGATCTAGATGTAAGAAACTCGTACTCGTAAAATTTTGTTTTATTTTACTTCGCAAGAATCCGGTGGCATGGGAATCGGGGTTTCCGCAACGTGAAAAAGCAGTTTTTGCAGCCCGAAATTCCCAACAGTGGTATCAGAGCCACGTGTGAAGTCTTGTACGAGTTTAATTTGTATTTTTATGAAAAATGTCAGTTCTGTAATATTCTGTGAATTTCCTATTTTTATAGTTTTATGGGTATTTTTCTCGTAGAAGCGAAGCACAAGTGTTTAGACACTTGTAGGCTTCGGCTACCGAGAAGATTTTTCCGAAACGACAAGGTTTCGCCCCAAATCTTTCTGGGACAGCGGGCTAAGGCGCTGTAGGATCGCTAAGCAACACTCGCGATGGTTATATCGCAGATAGGGGCGCTGCCCCTGACCCCACAAGGGGCTTCGTTCCGCGATTGCGCCCGAAAACCCGCTAAACGGAACCGCTGGGAATTTTACTCATAAAAATTGTAGTAAAAATTACAGAAAATTATAGAAAATACATAATTTAGAATTATGTATTATTTTGTGATAGTCATGGCCCAAAAGACCCAAATTGGATTTAAAAAAATTGTGTTGTAATTCATATTACGGCTTGCGCGCCGTCATTTGTGTTGTGTGTACTGTATACTTGATACACGATCTGCGCGTCGTGCCTCTCTTTTATTCTTGTTGTAAATTAGTTTAGACTCAAATATAACTCGAGTTTCAAAATTGTAATGTATAAAATTGGAGCCGTGGAAGGTCCACTTGAGACGGAGTTACGAGGAGGGCGCGAGCAACACAAGGTGGTCAAAGGGAGGAGCTTGAGAAGCTGTTGACCCTAGGTTGACCATCCGATCTTCTCATTGGCTTGAGAAGATCGTAGTAGGGCCATGACTAATCACAAATAATTTAATTAGTTGCTTGTGTGTGTATATGTGATGCATGCTAGTATAGTAATTAATTAGCGCCTTAACGATTAGATTAGATCTAAATCGTATACAAGATGCACCCTATCGATTAGATTAGATCTCAATCGCGTCAACTCAAATACCTACCATGCCATGATACCTATCACTACCTCAATCACATGTGTTGTTGAATCTGCCAAAGCAGAGCAACACATATTATATTGGTAGGGTATGGAGGGACAATCTTGGTCCCGCCTATCAACGCATGGGTGAGTACAACTCAATTAGATTGATTAACTAGTTAACTCAATTGGATCGAGTTTAACTATAGGCATTTTCCAATGGTTGGTAGATAGGTCAAAATCACATTTATATTAACTCTTGGGCATATTAGCCAAAGCTAACTCGAGTTTTAATATAAATGCGGATCTTGATCCTATAAACAAGAGTTGCATAGAGATGTAATTGGTAAATTGTTACCTACCGATCATACTAAGTCCTGGGCGATTTAGCCAAAGCTAAATCAAGGCATAGTATGATGTGGATCTTGTCCCACATGAATTACAGAATTCAGTGGGAGCATCATTTAGTTAAAGTCCTAATTAAATGATTAAAAAGAATATGATATTTACTTTCTGCTTTAATTTCTGTTGTAGATTGCCATGACGTCGAACACGAACACCTTCTCTCTGCGTTCTGTCCTTGACAAGGACAAGCTCAACGAAGCAAATTTCCTGGACTGGTACAGGAACCTGAGAATAGTTCTCACCCAAGAACGTAAACTGTAAGTTCTAGAGCAGCCCATTCCAGAGGCTCCTCCTGCCAATGCCACGCGAGCAGACAAAGATGCTTACAAGAAGCATCAAGATGACACATTAGATGTATCATGTCTAATGCTCGCGACCATGAACTCTGAGCTTCAGAAGCAACATGAGTTAATGGGTGCTTATGATATGGTTGAACATCTTCGTCAACTATATCAAGGACAAGCACGACACGAGAGATTTGAGATCTCAAGGGCATTATTTCAGTGCAAGATGTCAGATGGGGCTCCCGTAGGTCCATATGTACTCAAGATGATTGGGTACATAGAGAATCTACAGAGGTTGGGATTCCCACTTGGCCAAGAGCTGGCCACTGACCAGATCTTGCAATCTTTGCCAGAGAGCTACAGTCAGTTTGTCATGAACTACAACATGAACGAAATTGACAAGCCACTGCCCGAGCTACTTAGCATGTTAAGAACTGCTGAGCTCAACCTTAAGAAGGTTAAGCCCAACTCTGTTCTGATGGTTCAGAAACACAAGGGCAAGGGCAAGCCCAAAGGCAAGGGAAAGTCCCAAGCCAAGGGAAAAGGCAAGGCACTGAAGCCTAAAGGAGGGGTCGCCAAGGATGCTACCTGCTTCCACTGCGGTCAGACCGAGCATTGGAAGAGGAACTACAAGGTGTACCTAGAAGATCTTAAGAAGAAGAGAAGTGAGACTTCCACTTCAAGTATATATGTTATAGAAGTCAATCTATCTATTTCTTCATCATGGGTATTAGATACCAGATGTGCTTCTCACATTTGTACTAATGTGCAGGCGCTGAGAAATAGCAGGGCATTGGCAAAGGGCGAGTTGGACCTACGCGTAGGCAATGGAGCACGGGTTGCTACTGTTGCTGTACGGACTTATTTTCTATCTCTGCTCTCTGGGCTTGTACTAGAGTTGGATGATTGTTGTTATGTGCTTGCTTTAACTAAGAACAAATTTCAGTTTCTTGTTTGGACAAGAAAGGTTTCTCTTTTATTATAAAGGACAAATGTTGTTCTGTTTATTTAAAAGATATGTTCTATTATAGTGCACCTCTGATGAACGGACTCTACATTCTAGACCTTGAAAGCCCTATCTATAACATAAATACCAAGAGGTTCAAGTCAAATGACATGAACCAAACCTATCTCTGGCACTATCGCTTAGGTCATATAAATGACAAGCGCTTATCCCAGCTCCATAAGGATGGTTTGTTGGACTCATTTGATTTTGAATCTTATGAGACGTGTGAGTCATGCCTACTAGGCAAGATGACCAAGACTCCCTTTAGTGGGCACAGCGAAAGAGCGACTGATTTGTTAGGACTTATACATAGTGATGTAAGTGACCCTTTCAATGTCGCTGCTAGAGGTGGTTATAGGTACTTCATCACATTTACTGATGACTTCAGTAGATATGGTTATGTGTACTTGATGACACATAAGTCTGAATCCTTTGAAAAGTTCAAAGAATTCAAGAATGAAGTACAAAACTAGTTTGGCAAGAGTATTAAGATATTTCGATCAGATCGAGGTGGAGAATACCTTAGCCATGAGTTTCGTGACTATCTAGCTGAGTGTGAGATTCTATCCCAACTCACTCCTCCTGGAACACCACAGTGGAATGGTGTATCCGAAAGGAGGAACCGTACTCTATTAGATATGGTACGGTCTATGATGAGTCACGCATATCTTCCGACATTCCTTTGGGGCTATGCTCTAGATACGGCAGCTTTTATACACAACCGAGTTCCATCCAAGGCCGTGATAAAGATACCATATAGGATATGGACTGGGAGAGATGCCCAGGTGTCTTTTATGAGGATTTAGGGTTGTGAGGCTTACGTTAGACTTCAAGTCTCAGACAAATGAGGACTCAAATCCGACAAGTGCTACTTTATTGGATATCCCAAGGAAACTAAGGGATATTACTTCTACATTCCCAGTCAGCACAAGGTAGTTGTGGCAAAGACTGGGGTCTTTCTAGAAAGGGACTTTGTTTCTAGAAAAACTAGTGGGAGTACGTTCGATCTTGAAGAAGTTCAAGATGCGGACCATAGCACTGAAGCCTCGATGAAAGTTGAACTGGAACCACAAAGTGTTGTGGATGATGTTATTCCACAAAGAGTTGAGGAACAACAACCAGTTCAAGTAGACATTCCTCTTCGCAGGTCTGATAGGGTACGTCGTTAGCCTGTGAGATACTCATTTCTCTTGTCTGACCATGATGACGTTGTGCTCATAGAGGATGAGCCTACCACCTATCAGGAAGCAATGATGAGACCAGATTCTGAGAAATGGCTAGAGGCCATGAGATCCGAAATGGAATCCGTGTACACCAACCAAGTATGGACTTTGGTTGATCCACCTGAAGGGGTAAAACCCATTGGGTGTAAGTGGATCTTTAAGAGAAAGACTGACATGGATGGACTTATTTATAAGGGTTGCTTGGTAGCTAAAGGTTTCAAGCAAATTCATGGTATTGACTATGATGAAACCTTTTCTCCAATAGCGGTGTTTAAGTCTATTCGGATCATGATTACTATTGCAGCATACCATGACTATGAGATATGGAAAATGGATGTCAAAACTACGTTTCTGAATGGAAACCTGCTCGAGGATGTGTACATGACACAACCTGAGGGTTTTGAAGATCCACAGCATACTGGCAGAGTATGCAAGCTGCATAGGTCCATTTATGGACTAAAGCAAGCTTCTCGGAGCTGGAATCTTCGATTCAATGATGCAATCAAATAGTTTGGTTTCATCAAGAATGAAGATGAACCTTGTGTCTACAAGAAGGTTGTAGGGGATATAGTTGTCTTCCTCATATTGTATGTGGATGACATACTACTCATTGGGAAAGACATCCCTTTGCTGCAGTCTGTCAAGACTTAGCTAGGGAGTTGTTTCTCAATGAAGGACTTTGGTGAAGCATCTCGCATTCTAGGCATACAGATCTATAGAGATAGATCTAAGAGATTGATTGGCCTAAGTCAGAGTACATATATTGACAAGGTACTCCTTCAGTTTGCCATACAGAACTCCAAGAAGGGATTTCTGCCGATGTCACATGGCGTGAGTCTTTCGAAGACTCAAGGTTCCTTTTCTAGAGAGGAGAGAGACCGCATGGATCAGATCTCTTATGCCTTAGCCATAGGATCTATCATGTACGTCATGCTATGTACTCATCCTGATGTCTCGTATGCTTTGAGCATGACGAGCAGATACCAGTCAAATCCAGGTGAAAGTCACTAGATAGCGGTCAAAAATATTCTTAAGTACTTAAGAAGGACTAAAGAATATTTCTTGATATATGGAGGCAATGATGAGCTAGCTGTAAAGGGTTACAGTGATGTCAGCTTCCAGACCGATCAGGATGATTATCGATAGCAGTCAGGGTTCGTGTTTTGCATTAATGGTGGTGTTGTGAGCTGGAAGAGTTCGAAGCAGGACACACTCGCTGATTCTACAACAGAGGCCGAGTATATCGCTGTATCAGAGGCAGCAAAGGAGGCAGTTTGGTTCCGCAAGTTCATCACTGAACTTGGGGTGGTTCCTAGCATTGCTGACCCTATTGAGCTCTATTGTGACAACAATGGAGCTATAGCACAGGCGAAGGAACCTCGCTCACACCAGCGGACCAAACACATACTACGGTGCTTCCATCTCATTCGAGAGATTATCGAGAGAGGAGATGTGAAGATTTGCAGAGTACCCACAGAGGCTAACATCGCAGATCTCTTGAGCAAGGCTTTGGCACAGAGAAAGCATGATGGTCACACTAGGTCTTTGGGGCTTAGAGCCCACACTGATTGACACTAGTGCTAGTGGGAGATTGTTAGTTAAAGCTCTAGAGCCAATCATTTGATGATTGTTGTATGGACTCATTGTATCATATTCTTGTATATTAATAAAGGCATTTATTTTGGTTATTATACTTACTTGTATTGGTGCCAAATAACTAAGTATAGTAGCATCCTTGAGTAGAAGGTTCTTACCTATATCAATCGATTGGTTGAATCGATAGTGAGATGATATAGGGAACACTACTCTCAATCATTCCTAGTCGAGTATTAACATTTAGGGACAATATTAATGCAACGAGACTAGCATGTAGGTCAACTCGATGACTTGATCTCACAAGTCATGGATATGGAGATATCAGGTTGGCACATGGGTATGCATTGGAGAATGTATACTGAATGACCCACCATGAGAAAGTATCATGGATCGTTATATGAGTGTCATATACTTTCTCATGTGGCTATTAGTATGACTACTAGTCCTTGGACCTGAAGTCACCATGGATCCCTACATAAGGAGTTACGTATTTTGGCTTCGTCAAACGTCACTCGTAACTGGGTCGACTATAAAGGCGATTACTGGGTATGTAACGAATTATGCAGAGGGATGTGAGTGATGTAGATAGGATCTATCCCTCCTATATGACGGGAGCGACATCGATATTCTTGATAGAGTGAGACCACGAAGTGCATGGCCATGCCCAAATGAGTCAATATGAGATATTGAGCTCATTTGATTTAGTGAGTCTACTTGGAGTTTAAGATTTAGATTGATTAGAGGATGACACGGTCTATGCCTTATATTGATCAATCTAGATGTCTAGGATAGAAGGACAACGTCATATATTGTGAGGAGTCACAATTAGTAGTCACAAGGTGATGTTGGATCTCAACATTCTTATAACTTGGGTAGTAATGATGTGTTGCTAGATACCGCTCATTACTTATGCTTCTAAATGAGTTTAGGAGCATTGCCAACGTTATAAGAACCTATAGGGTCACACACAAAGGACAATTAGATGGAGATTAGGTTCATATGATGAAGCAAGAGGATTAGATTCATGTGATGAATCAAATTGGATTAAGAGTAATCCTAATTGAACTAATTGAGTTGGACTCAATTTGATTCATGTGTTCAATAAGTCTAATTTAGATTATGACTCATTGAATAAAATTAATTAAATGAATTAGATTCATTATATTAAATTGGCTTGAATCAAATGGTTAGATTAGATCAACCAAAGGGAGAGAAGTGGTCAAGTTTGACTTGACTTAAGTAGGAAGATGAAGAGTCAAGTTTTGACTTGATTTTGACTTGACCAATGTCACATCATCAAGGCTTCTTCATTTGGTCAAGTTTGAGTTGACCAAATGCCACCTCATGGGAGTTACCAAGAGTTGTGACTCTTGATATTCCATGGGAGTTACAAGCCATAATGTGGCCGACCACTTAAGGATGAAAAAATTGATTTTTCATTCAAGTGAATTCATTCCATCTTCTTCCTCCTTGCATCTTCTTGCTCTCCCTCTCCTCCTCCTTGGCTGAACCATCTAAGGTGCTAGCACACCTTTGTTTGTTCTTCTCTGTTAGTTAGAGCCCTAGAGCCAATCATTTGATGATTGTATTATGGGCTTGTTGTATCATATTATTATATAAATAAAGGCATGTGTTTTGGTTATTATACTTAATTGTATTGGTGCCAAATAAACTAAGTATAATATCATCCTTGAGTAGAAGGTTCTCACCTATATCAATCGGTTAGTTGAACCGATAGTGAGATGATATAGGGAACACTACTCTCAATCATTCCTAGTCGAGTATTGATATTCAGGGACAATGTTAATGCAATAAGACTAGCATGTAGGTCAGCTCGATGACTTGATCTCACAAGTCATGGATATAGAGATATCAAGTTGACACATGGGTATGCATTGGAGAATGTATACTGAATGACCCGCCATGAGAAAGTATCATGGATCGTTATATGAGTGTCATATACTTTCTCATGTGGCTATTAGTATGACTACTAGTCCTTAGACCTGAAGTCACCATGGTTCCCTACATAAGGAGTTATGTACTTTGGTTTCGTCAAACATCACCCGTAACTGGGTGGACTCTAAAGGCAATTATTGGGTATGTAACGAATTATGCAGAGGGATGTGAGTGATGTAGATGGGATCTATCCCTCCTATATGACGGGAGGGACATCGATATTCTTATTAGAGTGAGACCACGAAGTGCATGACCATGCCCAAATTGTTAGGATGTATACTAAAAGCCTAGCTTTTGGTATAAACATTTATCTAGAAATAAGAATCACATTGGACAAATGTCTACATTTATGATAAATTTAATTGTTCAATTAATTTATATTGTAGATAACATGGTGTGTGGTGTCACACACAGAAGATCATGTTATCTGTTCCTTATAAATTATAAACAGTAGCTCACGACCAAGATGGAAAGGAACAAACTATTGGAAGGTCGTAGTGTAATTAGGTATTAGTTTATCTTAACTATATAATTACACTAGTACACTTAGAGTGTATTGAGTAGGGTCATTTGAGGTCGTTCCTTTTATACTGACTTTATGAAGGAACAAAGACTTCAGTTATTATGGAAGTGTGTGCTCTTAATCCTAATATAATAACAAGCACATATATTTTGATATTTTTTCTTTAATTTATCAATGGGTGAGATTTAGTTCGATAAATCAATAAGCCCGATAAGTTGGGAAATGATATCACTTATAGTGTGTGTTGTTGATTATAGAAGGAAACTGTGTCCTAGTGATCTAGGTTGAGAATGTCTCCAAGAGGAGCTCATAAGGATTGTCATGTTAAACCCTGCAGGTGGACTTAGTCCGACATGACGATGAAGTTGAGTGGTACTACTCTTGGAGCCAGATATTAATTAAGTGAGTTGTCAGTAACTTACTTAATTAGTGGACATTTGTTATCTTAAACACAGGGAGACTAACACACTCATAATAAGAAGGAGACCAAAATGTAATTTGGGATTGGTGCGGTAGTTCAATAATAGTTCTCTAGTGGAATGAATTATTATTGATAAAATTAAGTTGTGTGTTCGGGGCGAACACGAGATGCTTAATTTTATCGGGAGACCAAAACCAATTCCTCCTCTCGGTCCCTATCGTAGCCTCTTAATTATAGAGTTCTATACCCACCTATACCCACCTTCTTACCCATTCCATAGGGGCCGGCCAAGCTAGCTTGGAGACCAAGCTAGGGCCGGCCAAAGTTTGGTTCATGGGTGCTTCAAGGTGGCCGGCCCTAGCTTGGGTTCAAGCTTGGTGTGGCCGGCCCAAATTAAAATAAAAGGTTTTTTATTTAAAATTTTTCTTATGTAGATAACATGGTTTAAAAGAGAGTTTAAAAATTTAAATCTTTCCTTTTATAAGATTCTACAAAAGATTAAGAGAAGAGTTAAATCTCTTTCCTTATTTGTAGATTAAAAGGTTGATTTTAATTTTGGTAAAAACTTTCCTTTTAACCATGTTCATGATTTAAAAGAAAGTTTAAAAAATTAATAATTCTCTTTTATTAGTTTCTACAAAAGATTAAGCAAAGATTTGATATCTTTCCTTATTTGTAGATTGAAAGGATATTTTAATTTTTAGAGATAACTTTCCGGAAATTATCCACATGTTTAAAGAAAGATTTAATTTATAAAATTTCCTTTTAACCAATCATGAAGGGATAAAAATTATTGGAGAATTTTTTTTTTAATTTTCGGAAGCAAATAAGGAAGTTTTAATTTGTGTTTAAAATTTTATTTGCTTGGAAATTTTATGGTGTGGCCGGCCATTGTAAATTGAAAAGAAAATTATTTTTAATTAAATAAATTTTCCTTTTCAATGGCAAAAGAATTAAGGAAGTTTTTATTAGATTTTCCTTATTTGCCAAGACCAAGGATTATAAAAGAGGGGGTAGAGAAGGCTTCATGGTGAATAACTCTATTCTATTTTCTCCCTCTTTTTCTTCCTTGGTGTGGCCGGCCATCCTCTCCTCCTCTCTTCTCTTTGATGGCCGAACCTCATCCTTCTTGTGGAGACTCATATGGTGGCCGGATCAAGTTTAGAGAAGAAGAAGAAGAAGGAGAGAAAGAAAGTTTTGTTTCTAGCATCCTTTGGAGCATGGTGGTGGTGGCCGAACCTCTTCATCCTAGGAGAAGTTTTGATGGCCGAAACTTGTAAGGAAGAAGAAGGTGCTTGGTGGTTCTCATCTCGGAAGATCGTTGCCCACACAACGTCCGAGGTTAGAAGAGGAATACGGTAGAAGATCAAGAGGTCTTTCTAAAAGGTATAACTAATATTTTTCCTTTCCGCATCATACTAGTTATTTTTGGAAATAATACCAAATACAAGAGGCATACGATTCTAGTATTTCGAATTTGTTTTTGATGTTGTGTTCTTTTGTTTTTTCTTTTCCTTGTGATTTGATTGTTCTTTTCGGTTGACCTAAAGTTATTTAAGGAAATTAAATATTAACTTTCCTTAAAAGGCTTTGTCTAGTCGGTGGTGGTTGTTCCCATATCCAAGAAGGCCATGTGCCTCGCCACGTCAGTACTGGAAGTCAATTTTAGAAATTAATATTTAATAGAATTAATAACCTAGGTGATTTGGATCGAAAGTGTTAAGTTCCGCAAGAGATCCAAGTCTAAACCTAAAAGAACAAATAGATTAAACTTTGGATCAAACGTATTAAGTTCCGCAGGCGATCCAAGTTTAATTTAAAAGAACATATGGTAGCTAGGAAAAGGTTCAGACCTTTGTATAAAATTTTTGTACAGTGGAACCATTAGGTTTTCCGAGTAGCAACCAACACAAATGAGTCAATATGAGATATTGAGCTCATTTGATTTAGTGAGTCTACTTGGAGTTCAAGATTTAGTTTGATCAAAGGATGACGCGGTCTATGTCTCACATTGATCAATCTAGATGTCTTGGATAGAAGGACACTTGTCATATATGTGAGGAGTCACAATTAGTAGTCATAAGGTGATGTTGGATCTCAACATTCTTGTAACATTGGGTAGTAATGATGTGTTGCTAGATACCGCTCATTACTTATGCTCCTAAATGGGTTTAGGGGCATTGCCAACGTTACAAGAACCTATAGGGTCACACACTAAGGACAATTAGATGGAGATTAGGTTCATATGATGAACCAAGAGGATTAGATTCATTTGATGAATCAAATTGGATTAAGAGTAATCCAAATTTGACTAATTGAGTTGGACTCAAGTTGATTCATGTGTTTAATGAGTCTAATTTAGATTATGACTCATTGAATCAATTTAATTAAATGAATTAGATTCATTATATTAAATTAGCTTGAATTAAATGGTTAGATTAGATCAACCATGAGAGAGATTAAGTCAAGTTTGACTTGACTTGGGAGGAAGATGAAGAGTCAAGTTTGACTTGACTTTATGCTACCTCATTGGTGAGTTGGCATTGAGTGGGCCAATGATGATGCTCCACATCATCATGGTTGCTTAAGTGAGATGTCACCTCATGGGAGTTACCAAGAGTTATGACTCTTGGCATTCCATGGGAGTTACTCATGCTCTTAATGTGGTCGACCACATGAATGGGTGGAATAAGTTTCATTTTGGGAATTATTCTCATTCATTCTATCATCTTCTTCCTTGCTCCATTTTCTTCTCTCCCTCTCCTCATCTTGCCGAACACCCTAGGTGCTAGCACACCTTGTTTGGTCCTTCTCCATCTAGTGTGTTCGTGTGGATACGTGTAGAGGATTGTCTACGTTGACAATCTTGAGATCCGGCAAGCCGTTGGACGAGCGGGATACGAAAAGGGCACGCATTGAAGGTATAAAAGGTTTCCCCTTTGTAGATCTACTGTAGATCGAAGTTTTGAAACTCGTACTCATATTTTTCGAAAGTTTTTCTTTGCACGGATCCGGTGGCTGGGGCTTTCGGGGTTTCCGCGACGCGAAAATACGGTTTTCGCGGCCCGAAAAACCCAACAGTGGTATCAGAGCCACGTGCAAAGACTTGTACGAGTTTATTTTTGATTTTTATGAAAAATATAGCTTCTGTGATTTTCTATAAATTTAGGTTTTTTATAGTTTTTATGGGTAATTTTCTCGTAGAAGCGAAGCACAAGTGTTTCGGCACTTGTAGGCTTGTCTACCGGGAAGATTTTTCCAAAACGGCTTGGTTTCGCCCCCCAAATCCTTTTGGGACAACAGGCTAAGGTGCTGTAAGATCGCTAAGGAACCCTCGCAATGGTTAGATCGCGGGTAGGGGCGCTGCCCCTGGCCCCGCAAGGGAATTCGTTCCGCGATTGCGCCCGAAAATCGCTAAACGGGACCGCCGGGAATTTTTACTTGTAAAAATTGGTATTAAAATTGCAGAAAATTATAGAAAATACATAATTAGAATTATGTATAATTTGTGATAGTCATGGCCCAAAAGACCCAATTGGATTGGAATAAATGTGTTGTAATTCATAATACGGCCTGCGTGCCGTGATGTTATGTGCGTGTTGTATTTTTATTTTTCGCGACCTGCGCGTCGTGCCTTTCTTTTTATTCTTGTTGTAAATTAGTTTAGACTCGAATGTAACTCGAGTTTCAAAATTGTAATGTACAAAATTGGAGCTGTGGAAGGTCCACACAAGACGGAGTTACTAGGAGGGCGTGAGCAACACAAGAAGCTGTTGACCTTAGGTTGACCATCCGATCTTCTCATTGGCTTGAGAAGATCGTAGTAGGGCCATGACTAAATCGCAAATTAATTTAATTAATTGCTTGTGTATATGTGATGCATGATTAAGTAATTAATTAGTGCCTAACGATTAGATTAGATCTGAGTCGTGCACATGATGCACCCTTAGATTAGATTAAATCTATCGAGTATATGATACGCATCATCGTTTAGATTAGATCTAAATCACGTCAACTCTAATGCCTACCGTGCAGTGATACCTATCACTACCTCGATCACATGTGTTGTTGAATCTGCCAAAGCAGAACAACGCATATTATCTTGGTAGGGTACGGAGGGACAATCTTGGTTCCGCTTATCAACGCATGGGCGAATACAAACTCAATTAGATTGAGTATTCCTAGTTAACTCGGCTGAATCGAGTACAACTATAGGCATTCTTCCAATGGTTGGAAAGATAAGACATAAATCACATTTATATTAATTCTTGGGCGTATTAGCCAAAGCTAACTCAAGTTTTAATATAACTGCGGATAATGATCCTATAAACAAGAGTTGCATAGAGATGTAATTGGTAAATCGTTACCTACCGATCATACTAAATCTTGAGCGTATTAGCCAAAACTAACTAAAGGGTTAGTATGATGTGGATCTTGTCCCACATGAATTATAGAATTCAGTGGGAGCATCATTTAGTTAAAGGTCTAATTAAATGATTTAAAAGAATATGATATTTATTTTCTGCATTTTTCTGTTGTAGATAACCATGACGTCGAATATGAACACCTTCTCTCTGCATTCTGTCCTTGAGAAGGACAAGCTCAACGGAGCAAATTTCCTGGACTGGTACAGGAACTTGAGAATAGTTCTCACCCAGGAACGTAAACTGTACGTTCTGGAGCAGCCCATTCCAGAGGCTCCTCCTGCCAATGCCCCGCGAGCTGACAAAGATGCTTACAAGAAGCATCAAGATGACGCATTAGATGTGTCCTGTCTAATGCTCGCGACCATGAACTCTGAGTTAATGGGCGCTTACAATATGGTTGAACATCTTCGTCAACTATATCAAGGACAAGCGCGACATGAGAGATTTGAGATCTCAAGGGTACTATTTCAGTGCAAGATGTCAGATGGGGCTCCCGTAGGCCCATGTGTACTCAAAATGATTGGGTACATTGGCCAAGAGCTGGCCACTGACATGATCTTGCAATCCTTGCCGGATAGCTATAGTCAGTTCGTTCTAAACTACAATATGAGCGAAATTGACAAGCCACTGCTGAGCTAAACCTTAAGAAGGAAAAGCCCCACTCTGTTCTGATGGTTCAGAAACACAAGGGCAAGGGCAAGCCAAAGGCAAGGGAAAGTCCCAAGCCAAGGGCAAATGCAAGGCACTGAAGCCTAAAGGAGGAGTCGCCAAAGATGCTACCTGCTTCCACTGGAAGAGGAACTACAAGGTGTACCTGGAAGATCTTAAGAAGAAGCGAAGTGAGACTTCCACTTCAGGTATATATGTTATCAAAGTCAATCTATCTATTTCTTCATCATGGGTATTAGATACCGGATGTGCATCTCACATTTGCACTAATGTGCAGGCGCTGAGAAATAGCAGGGCATTGGCAAAGGGCGAGTTGGACCTACGCGTAGGCAATGGAGCACAGGTTGCTGTTGTTGCTGTAGGGACTTATTTTCTATCTCTGCCCTCTGGGCTTGTACTAGAGTTGGATGATTGTTGTTATGTGCTTGCTTTAACTAAGAACATAATTTCAGTTTCTTGTTTGGACAAGAAAGGTTTCTCTTTTATTATAAAGGACAAATGTTGTTCTGTTTATTTAAAAGATATGTTCTATTGTAGTGCACCTCTGATGAACGGACTCTACATTCTAGATCTTGAAAGCCCTATCTATAACATAAATACCAAGAGGTTCAAGTCAAATGACCTGAACCAAACCTATCTCTGGCACTGTCGCTTAGGTCATATAAATGACAAGCGCTTATCCCAGCTCCATAATGATGGTTTGCTGGACTCATTTGATTTTGAATCTTATGAAACGTGTGAGTCATGCCTACTAGGCAAGATGACCAAGACTCCCTTTAGTGGGCACAGCGAAAGAGCGATTGATTTGTTAGGACTCATACATAGTGATGTATATGGCCCTTTCAATGTCGCTGCTAGAGGCGGTTATAGGTACTTCATCACATTTACTGATGACTTCAGTAGATATGGTTATGTGTACTTGATGACACATAAGTCAGAATCCTTTGAAAAGTTCAAAGAATTCAAGAATTAAGTACAGAACCAGCTTGGCAAGAGTATTAAGATACTTCGATCAGATCGAGGTGGAGAATACCTTAGCCATGAGTTTCATGACTACCTACATGAGTGTGGGATTCTATCCCAACTCACTCCTCCTGGAACACCACAGTGGAATGGTATATCCGAAAGGAGGAATCGTACCCTATTAGATATGGTACGATCTATGATGAGTCACACAGATCTTCCGACATACCATTGGGGCTATGCTCTAGACACGGCAGTTTTTATACTCAACCGAGTTCCATCCAAGGTCGTGATAAAAACACCATATAGGATATGGACTGGGAGAGATGCCCAGGTGTCTCTCATGAGGATTTGGGGTTGTGAGGCTTACGTTCGACGTCAAGTCTCAGACAAGTTATGACCTAAATCTGACAAGTGCTACTTTATTTGATATCCCAAGGAAACAAAGGGATATTATTTCTACATTCCCAGTCAGCACAAGGTAGTTGTAGCAAAGACTGGGGTCTTTCTAGAAAGAGACTTTGTTTCTAGAAAGACTAGTGGGAGCACGTTCGATCTTGAAGAAGTTTAAGATGCGAACAATAGCACTGAAGCCTCGATGGAAGTTGAACTGGAACCACAAAGTGTTGTGGATGATGTTGTTCCACAAGGAGTTGAGGAACAACAACCAGTTCAAGTAGACATACCTCTTCGCAGAGATACTCATTTCTCTTGTCTGACCATGATGACGTTGTGCTCATAGATGATGAGTCTACCACCTATCAGGAAGCTGTGATGAGACTAGATTCCAAGAAATGGTTAGAGGCCATGAGATCTGAAATGGAATCCATGTACACCAACTAAGTATGGAGTTTGGTTGATCCACCTGAAAGGGTAAAACCCATTGGGTGTAAGTGGGTCTTTAAGAGAAAGACTGGCATTGATGGACTTATCTATAAGGGTCGCTTGGTAGCTAAAGGTTTCAAGCAGATTCATGGTATTGACTATGATGAAACCTTTTCTCCAGTAGCGATGTTTAAGTCCATTCGGATCATGCTTGCTATTGCAGCATACCATGACTATGAGATATGGCAGATGGATGTCAAAATCACGTTTCTGAATGGAAACCTACTCGAGGATGTGTACATGACACAACCTGAGGGTTTTATAGATCCATAGCATACTAGCAGAGTATGCAAGCTGCATAGGTCCATTTATGGACTAAAGCAAGCTTCTCGGAGCTGGAATCTTCGATTCGATGATGCTATCAAACAGTTTAGTTTCATCAAGAACGAAGATGAGCCTTGTGTCTACAAGAAGGTTGTAGGGGATATAGTTGTCTTCCTCATATTGTTTGTGGATGACATACTGCTCATTGGGAAGGACATCCCTATGCTTCAGCCTGTCAAGACTTGGCTAGGGAGTTGATTCTCAATGAAGGACTTAGTGTTAGGATCGATGATCGCGGCTAGAGAGGGGGGTGTGAATAGCCGACCCCAAATTCTCGTTTCTTTCTACAATTAGAGTTAGCACAGCGGAAATAAAACGAATAGAAACGAAAGCGGAAAGATCAAACCTCAAACTCGTCGATGTAACGAGGTTCGGAGATAAACTCCTACTCCTCGGCGTGTCCGTAAGGTGGACGAAGCCTATCAATCCGTCGGTGGATGAGTCCCCGGAAAATCAGCTAATAAGAACTCCTTCTGGGTGGAGAAACCTCACCACAATATCTCTTGCAACAGCAAGAATGAAGTACAGAAATACAGCAAGAAATACAGACAATATGAATGTAAAACACCTTGCTTGCCTTTGACTGGTTTCCGTTGACGAAGCAGCAACTTCACGGTATCAAGAAAATAGTAATCAAGAAGGAACCAATGATCACAAAGAAGAAGAAGAAGAAGCGAGGATCAAGCGAAGTACTGTACAGGCCCTCAAACTCCTTTTATAACCTGCGAAGAAGACACAGAAACTAGCCGTTGCTATCGCAAGCAGGAAACACTCAGTAGCACACTGAGTGGAATCTGATCGGTCACAAGACCGATCAGGCCCTTCCTGATCGGTCATGGAGACCGATCATGTCCTTCCCCGATCGGTCCCATGACCGATCGGAATCAGTCCTTTCCCTCCGGTGATTTCCTTCCGATCGCTCTCGATCGATCATCGATCGGTCTGGCCGATCGATAAGCAAATGGTTTGGTTATTGATCGGTCACCGCACCGATCAGATAACCAGTATCACCGGATCGGTCATCAAATCGATCCGGTTTAGAGCTCCCCTAAACCCTACTTGGTCTTGAGACTGCTGAGCCCTCTCCGACTTTGTCCGGAGAACGAGCTACGAGCCCTCTCCGACCACAGTCCGGAGAACGAGCTACCAAGCCCTCTATGACTTCGTCCGGAGAACGAGCTACTGGCCCTCTCGACCTAATCCGGAGAGCGAGCTACCGAGCCCTCTCCGACTTCCCGAGAGCACCGAGCCCTCTCCGACCTTCCGTGCCAAGTCTCCATCTTGGTCTTCTCCGTGCCAAGTCTCCATACTTGGACTTTTCCCGTGCCAAGCTCCCTGCTTGGACTTTTCACCATGTCCAACCTCCCATTTGGATTTTCCCTTGCCAAGCTTCCTCCTTGGACTTTCCAGTACCAAGCTCCCTGCTTGGTCTTCCTGGCTTCACTCACCAGGACTTTCTCCAACTGCCTGGCTTCACTCACCAGGACTTTCACTTTCACCTAGCTCCACTCACTAGGATTTTCTCCAACTACCTGGCTTCACTCACCAGGACTTCCAAACTACCTGGCTTCACTCACCAGGACTTTCTGAACTGCCTAACATCCCAGTTAGGACTTCCCAGTATCCGGTCAACCTTGACCTACTTGACTCTTCTTCATCCAACCTGATCAGACCCTGATCAGTATCTCTCCGCATGGACAACTGCACCTGCATTGTCCATGTCTACATGTCTTTCTGTATTGTCAAACATCGAAACCATGACCAAGGTTTACGCTTGGTCAACTAGGTCAACCTTGACCTAGTGGAAATTGCACCAACACTTAGGTGAGGCATCCCGCATTCTAGGGATACAGATATATAGAGATAGATCTAAGAGATTGCTTGGCCTAAGTCAGAATACATATATTGACAAGGTACTCCTTCGGTTTGCCATGCAGAACTCCAAGAAGGGATTTCTGCCGATGTCACATGGCATGAGTCTTTCAAAGACTTAAGATCCCTCTTCTAGAGAGGAGAGAGACCGCATGGATCAGATCCCTTATGCCTCAGCCATAGGATCTATCATATACGCCATGTTATGTACTCGACCTGATGTCTCGTATGCTTTGAGCATGACGAGTCAGATCCAGGTGAAAGTCACTGGATAGCGGTCAAGAATATTCTTAAGTACTTAAGAAGGACTAAAGAATATTTCTTGATATATGGAGGCAATGATGAGCTAGCTGTAAAGGGTTACAGTGATGCCAGCTTCCAGACCGATCAGGATGATTACCGATCCCAGTCGGGGTTTGCATTAATGGTGGTGCTGTCAGGACACAGTAGCTGATTCTACGACAGAGGCCGAGTACATTGCTGCATCAGAGGCAGCAAAGGAGGCAGTTTGAATCCGCAAGTTCATCACTGAACTTGGAGTGGTGCCTAGTATCGCTGACCCTATTGAGCTCTATTGTGACAACAATGGAGCTATAGCACAGGCGAAGGAACCTCGCTCACACCAGCGGACCAAACACATACTACGGCGCTTCCATCTCATTTGAGAGATTATCGAGAGAGGAGATGTGAAGATATGCAGAGTACCTACAGAGGCTAACATCGCAGATCCCTTGACCAAGGCTTTGGCACAGAGGAAGCATGATGGTCACACTAGGTCATTGGGGCTTAGAGCCTACACTGATTGGCACTAGTGCTAGTGGGAGATTGTTAGTTAGAGCCCTAGAGCCAATCATTTGATGATTGTATTATAGACTTGTTGTATCATATTCTTATATAAATAAAGGCATGTGTTTTGGTTATTATACTTACTTGTATTGGTGCCAAATAAACTAAGTATAATAGCGTCCTTGAGTAGAAGGGTCTCATCTATATCAATCGGTTAGTTGCACCGATAGTGAGATGATATAGGGAACACTACTCTTAATCATTCCTAGTCAAGTATTAACATTCAGGGACAATATTAATGCAATAAGACTAGCATGTAGGTCAGCTCGATGACTTGATCTCACAAGTCATGGATATAGAGATATCAAGTTGACACATGGGTATGCATTGGAGAATGTATACTAAATGACCCGCCATGAGAAAGTATTATGGATCGTTATATGAGTGTCATATACTTTCTCATGTGGCTATTAGTATGACTACTAGTCCTTAGACCTGAAGTCACCATGGTTCCCTACATAAGGAGTTATGTACTTTGGTTTCGTCAAACGTAACTGGGTGGACTATAAAGGCGATTACTGGGTATGTAACGAATTATGCAGAGGGATGTGAGTGATGTAGATGGGATCTATCCCTCCTATATGACGGGAGGGACATTGATATTCTTGATAGAGTGAGACCACGAAGTGCATGGCCATGCCCAAATGAGTCAATATGAGATATTGAGCTCATTTGATTTAGTAAGTCTACTTGGAGTTCAAGATTTAGTTTGATCAGAGGATGACACGGTCTATGCCTCACATTGATCAATCTAGATGTCTTGGATAGAAGGACACTTGTCATATATTGTGAGGAATCACAATTAGTAGTCACAAGGTGATGTTGGATCTCAACATTCTTGTAACATTGGGTAGTAATGATGTGTTGCTAGATACCGCTCATTACTTATGCTCCTAAATGGGTTTAGGGGCATTGCCAACGTTACAAGAACCTATAGGGTCACACACTAAGGACAATTAGATGGAGATTAGGTTCATATGATGAACCAAGAGGATTAGATTCATTTGATGAATCAAATTGGATTAAGAGTAATCCAAATTTGGCTAATTGAGTTGGACTCAAGTTGATTCATGTGTTCAATGAGTCTAATTTAGATTATGACTCATTGAATCAATTTAATTAAATGAATTAGATTCATTATATTAAATTGGCTTGAATTAAATGGTTGGATTAGATCAACCATGAGAGAGATTAAGTCAAGTTTGACTTGACTTGTGAGGAGGATGAAGAGTCAAGTTTGACTTGACTTTATGCCACCTCATTGGTGAGTTGGCATTGAGTGGGCCAATGATGATGCTCCACATCTTCATGGTTGCTTAAGTGGGATGCCTCCTCATGGGATTTAACAAGAGTTGTGACTCTTGGCATTCCATGGGAGTTACTCATGCTCTTAATGTGGCCGACCACATGAATGGGTGGAATAAGTTTCATTTTGGGAATTATTCTCATTCATTCCATCATCTTCTTCCTTGCTGCATTTTCTTCTCTCCCTCTCCTCATCTTGCCGAACACCCTAGGTGCTAGCACACCTTGTTTGGTCCTTCTCCATCTAGTGTGCTCGTGTGGATACGTGTAGAGGATTATCTACGTTGACAATCTTGAGATCCGGCAAGCCGTTGGACGAGCGGGATACGAAAAGGGCATGCATTGAAGGTATAAAAGGTTTCCCCTTTGTAAATCTACTGTAGATCGAAGTTTTGAAACTCGTACTCATATTTTTCGAAAGTTTTTCTTTGCACGGATCCGGTGGCTGGGGCTTTCGGGGTTTCCGCAACGCGAAAATGTGATTTTCGCGGCCCGAAAAACCCAACATTCTCCACCTAGTTTGTTCGTGTGGATACTTCTAGAGGATCGTACACTTGACGATCTCGAGATCCGGCGAACCTTTGGATGAGCGGGATTGCGAAGGGCTTCGCATCAAGGGTAAATCTCTTAACCATGTAGTTCTAGTGTAGATCTAGATGTAAGAAACTCATACTCATAAAATTTTGTTTTATTTTACTTCGCACGGATCCGGTGGCATGGGAATCGGGGTTTCCGCAACCTGAAAAAGTGATTTTTGCGGCCTGAAATTCCCAACATATATGTCTTAGTTAATGGCAGTGGGTGTTGAAGGATGGATGCATTTCTTTTCTCTATTATTGTGTAGGAGAGTATCAGGTTTGATCGATGTTGAGGATGGTTGGAGCTTGGTGGATATTGTGAGATCAGGTGTGGTGATATGTTATTTGTTGATGATTTATTAGTGTATATTTAGCTTGATGATCTATCATTTAGTGTTTGATATTGATAATGACATGGAGAGTAGCACATGTGTGATATTTATGAATTTGGTGATTTGTAGTTGGTGATCTAATCATAGACTTGTTGTTGGAGATCTTACAGTTAAGTGTGCTTGTTGTATGAATATTATGAGTCCTTGATGTTACCATTTGGGCATACAGTGCCCTAGATGTTTATGTTGACTCGATGTATTGGGTATTCGTAGGGTGGTTGGATCAGTTGTCATTGTCTTCATTGACGATGTTGTGATATATTCCCGATCCGAAGTGGATCACATACACTATCTTCATATAGTTCTAGAGATGTTTCGACGGGAACGTCTATATGTGAAGTTCAGTAGTGCGTATTTTGATTGTCTTCTGTGAGATTTCGAGAACACATGGTTACCAGTAGGGGTACACCTGTGGATCTATAGGAGATAGAGATTGTTACTTGTTGGGAGTAAGCGTAGTCTATACAGGAGACTTGCAGTTTCCTTGGTCTGACTAGATATTACGGGAGATTGGTTGAGGGTTTATTCAGCATTATGTCGTTGATTGGACTGTCTAGGAAGGGAATAGAACTTTCCTGGACGGATGCTTACGAGATTAGTTTTTGGAGTTGGACGAAAAGTTGTTAACTGCACCGTCTTAGTTATGCTTTCTAGTGTAGATGGATTTATACTCTACACAGATGTATCATACCCAAGGTTTGGTGCAGTTCTGATGTAGTGTGAGCAGAGTAGTCTCGTGGCAGTAGTTAGAATTCTCATGAAATGAGAATTTGATTCTTTATTTCCATGGGAGATTATGTGTGTTTCCGAGTCACTTCTTATCCGGGAGAAGTTACTGCAGGAAACACATCGATCTGGATTTATGTGTATTCGAATGACATCCAAGATATAGAGACTTGGAGAGTTCATATTGGTGGAACAACATGAAGAAAAACATCGCAGATTTTGTAACTTGATGTCTAGTGTGTCAGCAAATGGAGGTTGAACATCAGAGATTAGTAGGATTGTTTCAGTAGACTTGTATATTAGAGTGGAGTTGGGAGCATGTTATGATGGGTTCTTGTTGTGGGATTATCCAGGATATGGGGAGGATATGATGGTTTGGTTAATCATTGTTGGGTTGACGAATTTGCTCTTTAGCTATTGATTTGTAGAATATATTCGTTGGATTGAGTAGCAGGATTATAATCTAAAGAGATTACTGGACCTTATGGTATATTTCTGAGTGTGGTATGGGATGGAGATTAGTGATTTCACATCATGGTTTTGTTTGTGATTATAGCAGACTTTACGTTTGGAGCATTGCTTTAGTATAGATTTTTACCCTTAGACTGATGGTTAGTTTGAGCGCCTTATACAAATATTGGAGGATCTGTGGATAGTGAATTATGGATTTTAGAGGTAATTGATTTATCCACAGTTGGTTAGGGAATAGTGTGAGAGTAGCAGAAGTAGGGTGAGCTCATAACCCACAGAGTCATCCTTTAGGGTTAGAGATTTGTTCATGATATTTGGATGGAGTGGTTTATGAGTAGGTTGCTTGATGGTTATCCTTGGATGAGGATCCCTGAGTTGGCCAGTAAATTTAGGGATCAAATTTTTATTAATGGGGGATAATGTAAAATACGACACCCAAATAATAATTAAATAATAAGGTTATTGGAGAAATAGCCTTATTAGATTTTTCGAGAATTTTTAGAAATTTTTCAGGATTTAAACGGAGTCTGTATGACCCATTTTGAGGGGATGGATTCGGGGTACAGTGAAAGTCTATTTGGAATACCCAAATCAAATAGGAGTTGATTAAAGAAGTAACTTAGGGTTTAATTTGTTTAAACCTAAGTATAAGAGGAAATTATTCTTATTCCTTTAAAATATAATCGATTTTCAGCTTCTTTCCTTCCCCGATCCCGAATGCCCTCTGCCTTTTCCCGATCCTCGCCTTCTTCACCTCACCGCCGACTCTCAGGAACTCGATCTATTGCTTGGAGTGGAGCTAGTCCTGTCGCACTTACTCAGCCGCTCAGTATTCTGTTAGCCTCGACCACTCTGGAGTGTGAGTCTTGAGGGTACAATAGTTAGAGGGCTAGAGATGTGAGTGGTCAGGGACCCTTAGCTATGTAGTTACATAACTACTTAATTGACCGTTCACTTCGGCCGCCTATAGCGGTGCATGTACTGGAGGCTAGTACGGTTTGTCATAAACCCAAGCCTCTCGGCCATACAGGGATCGTGGTGTCTAGAGAGGTGGCGGGGGTGACCATAGAGCATGCATACATATTTTTGCATATGATGCGCGGTGCATCTGTGGAGTTATATTTGCATACATGCCTAGTAGACACTAGTAGCATGTGATTGTGGTTGTTGCACTTGTTTGAGATATGCTTGTTGCATATGGTTATCATGCTGCATACATGTCATTTATTTTACATGTATATGCAGTTGTATTTATATTGCACATGTGTCATGAGTGGGTTTGTTACAGATCCGGTGAGTTTACTGATCATTGTACCATGTGTCATTTCCAGATTGGGTATGTGTTTATCATCTTGTCAGTTGTAGTATGTGCAGTTTTTGTATGTCAGTTATGATCGTTATACCATGTGAGATAGACTGGTACTGGTAGTTGTGTTTATTGGATATGTTAGTATGATCATGTTCTTTATTCTCTACTGAGACTGTATACTTTGATCTCCATGTTTATTTATAGACCATGCACTATTCTGTCTATTACCCGCTGAGTTACCTATACTCACCACCGCGTATATATCTTATGTTTTCAGGTAGATGGTTGGAGTGTCGCTCGGAGTATCCTGTCTGTCGGGTCCTACGTCACATCCGAAGATCGTTTCGGGTTTTGTATATGTTTTATTTGTATTTAGTATTTACTGTATTTGGTGTATTGTTGTTGTGGTTGTTGTATAAAGCCTAGCCGGCTAGCAGTGTGTTGATTTGTGTTGTATTGGGCTTTCCGTTATCATTTCTCCACTGTGTTGGTTTTTAATGCAACTGAGTGGGTTGTTCATTGTATATATATAACTGTGTGGTTGTGTTTTATTATGTTCTAGCTGAGTGTGCTGAATATAAACTGCGTGGTTGTGTATATATTCCAACCGCATGTGGCTGATGTATTTTGTATGTATGTATGTTTCAGATTGTCACCGGTACAGGGGAGATGCTGCCGAAATTTTTCGATAGGGACTCCTTTGGGGGTGTGACACAGAGAGCACTAGACGATCAAACCTGTATTTTGATAATAGTAAAGGGCTCAAATTTAAGTTGTCTTGTTATCTAACAAATGTGACTGAGTTTGCAGGAAAGTCCTAGGTTGTCTTAGGTAAAAGTCCTAGTGGATTCTAGGCGGGTAGAAAGTCCTAGCTGCGGTTAGGCAAAGAAGTCTTGATCTGGGAGACTGGGTAAAGTCTTGGCAGATCAAGAACATCAAGAAAAATCTTGGGGGTCACGGACACCAGGTGGAAGACTAGATGAGTCGTGGAAGACTAGATGAGTCGTGGAGTAGACGTCGAGCATGAAGTCCTGAAATCTTGGATATTAAGCAAAAAGTCCAATCAGTTTGGAGGACTGGTATGACAAAAGGTAAACTCTCCTGAGATGAGTAGGTGGGATGTGTTCCCTGAAGAGGAAATAGTAGGTGTTAGTCCAACCTAGAGTTTCAGCGAAATTCAAAGTTAGGACCGGACAGTCAGGAGGTTGTCAAAGTTACTTTTTATATACTATTTGCATATTATTCTAACTCTGTTTTGTAGGAAGACTAACATTTTATAGGGTCAGATTTTGCCTTATTCAGTTGACCAAAAATCCAGATTAATCGACTGATAAGCAAACGGTTAGATTCCAGAAATATGATCTATTATGACATTTTCTTTATGACATTTAATTTTAAATGTCACTATAAATATTTTTAATGACATTTATCAAAAAGAATTATTTTAAATATTAAAATATTATTTAAGACTATTTATGATGACAAATTTTATCAATGTCACTATATAATATCCTAATAACGTAACTTAAGCGCATATTTTCTATTTCCCTATTGTATAACCTAGCTTTAAGCCGATTTTTCCCCCACGCTCACACCAATTCTTGTTTCTCTTCTCTTGCCGTCACTGCTCCTCTCATCCACGCTCACAACCACACCTCTCCCTTTCTCCTCCTTGACCTACTCTCGCCATCACTGCTCCTCTCCCTTTCTCCTCCCTAACCTACTCTCGTCGTCGCCGCTCCTCTCACCCACACTCATCCATCCTTGTCGCTGCTCCTCTCCCTTTCTCCGCCCTAACCCACTCTCGCCATCGCTGCTCCTCTCACCCATGCTCACACATCCCTATCACCACCGCCACTAGCCGCCAGCCTCCATCTCATGTCTCCACTATGATTCCTCCGCGACACTGCCTCCATTACGATTCCTTAGATTAACCAAGTCATTCTCCTTATCATTGATCAACAAACATTAGGAAATTCTGAGAACCTTAAAACTTCCTCAATTTCAGGAATAGAAGGAAGCATACGGTGGGAGTTTTGGTCAAGCAACCTGAAGCTTTAATGGTCTTTCCTTGTTACCTTTTGCTTTTTTTTTATTGTTGATTTTTCGTAGGGTAAATTATGAGATACCACAAATTGTTGCATCTTCTATAGTTTCATAAGTTATTATCAAAGTAGTATAAATAACTTAATTACTCTTACATTACCTAATCAAGTTTCATAAGTTTAAATTATGCTGTAAGAATTTCCATACTCAAAACTTATATATCTGACTTTTTCTTCTTTATTTTGGCCAAAAGCATATCTTTAAATGTCAATGTCAGTACCTAGAATATTTATGATTTAATAGTTTTTTTATCCTTTCATTGATGGACATACCAAGTAGTTTTTGCTACATTTCCACAAAATCGCTATTTTGATTGTCCATATCAGTTGAGCTCAGAGATTTATGGCCAAACGTATCAGGATGCCATGATATTGCTTGTTTGACTTTGTTTTTGGTAAGTTCATTTTTCTTCTTCTATTGCTTGCTCTATTTGAATTTTTTTTTACTTTGTCTATATGAAGTTCATCTATTCTTCTTCTATTTTTGCACAGATCCAATAAGAACAAAAATAAGAAGTCTGAATGCCCCAATTCTTATATAACAAAATTTTAGTTTAATTATTCATTTGAAGCCTTAAACCTTTGTTTTACTTGGAGACATTATTTGCATGATTCATGACTATGTTCAGTACTTATTCAACTTTTTTACTAAATATTGTCAATTCTGATCAATTTCTAAGATACAAACTAAACTTAAGGTTTGACATCATGAGTGGAGGGTCAAATAAAACTTTAGCTAAAGTATAAAGTAAGAAGGTTATATTAACAAGAAGAAAAACAAGGTCTTTATTTTGTTGGGCTTTGTGTAAATGTGTGAAGATGAAATTCGGTGGTTAACAATGATGGTATATGGTTCCAAAAAATTTTGCCTATGTTTTTCAACTTAATTTGTAGATTTTTGTGCTAAAGGAGAAGCAATTGGTGTTCATTGTTCAATTTATCTACTTTTCACTGCTAACTAAATGACTATACATGGATGATGAAGCTAAGTTTTAGTTGCTCTAAAATGGCACAAGTAGTGGAATTTGATTCCAGAGCATTCTTCATTCTAATGCAGCATGGTTATAGTTTCAAATTTATCCAATCTACTTTTAGTTTACATATTTGTCCACACAAATTGCCTCTTCTAGTTAATATCCTACTCAACTGTGTCTACATTAATTTATGAAGTACAAAATTTGTACTTTTCAGGAATTCCACTTTTATCTTTATATGCAGTAGCTACATTTATTTTATCTTTCTAATATAATCATTTGGACTGACAATCAAATGTTGCAACTTATTCAACAGATATGTAGCTTAGGGTTGATTGAAGGAGATATAGTTGTCATGGGTTCAAATGGCCTTTTTGACAATATCTTTGATCATGAAATAATTTCAACTCTCTTTGGATCTCAAGATTTCTATTAGTGCATATAGAATGATACTTTATTTGTTTCTTGCTTGGTATGATATTCAATTTTTTAAATTATATTTATTAGGTTTAGATTTTCATTGTTTAATTTACTTATATAAATTTATAGATTGTATTTGTAGGTGATAGGTACTTGGATTTTGCATATGATGGTTGAAGATGGTTGATAGTAAATTAGTTGAGTTTTTATTTTATAAGACTTTGTTAGTTTTAAAACTCAATGTTTTGTTAGTATTTAATTAGTGTTGAATTCAATACTTTTACATTAGTATTGCATTTGTACTTTTGTGATGATGGGATGAATTGTGATGATATGGTGAATGAATTGGATATTTTGGATGTAAAACTTTTCTATTCTATATAATAGTGAATTGTGATGATGGGTAAATTGTGATGATGTATAATTTTTTCTATCATGTGGTGAATGTTTTGTATTTTGAATAAATATCAGTAACAATATTTAATATCTTTATAAAATATTATAATTGATCTTTAATAATGTCATTATAGAATAGTTAAGATGAAAGTTTTAAATGTCTTTATAAATTATCATTATTGTCATATTTTATTATCCTTATATAAAAATTTAAAACATTTATAATTGTCAATGTAAATTAGTTTAGGTGACATTTATATTTGTCCTTATTAAGATAATAATAGGGTATAGATAAATGTTTATTAAATATTTTTTCGTGACATTTTTTATTATCAGTATATTTCTATATTTAAGACACTTTTGAAGTTAGAATAGATATTTTATAATGACATTATACAAATGTCACTACAAGAAAAATGTCATTCAACAACACTCAAACGACAACGGTTTTATACCAAACCGTTGTCTTTTTATCTTTTAACAACGGTTTTAACAAAAACTGTTGTCTTTTAGTAATTTTTTTGGCCTATGACAACGGTTTTTAAAAACTGTTGTCAATTTATGTTTTTTTGAGGATACGACAACAGTTTTTAAAGGGAACGACAACAGTTTTTTAAAACTGTTGTCTATGTGCACTTTTTTGGGATTACGACAACAGTTTTTAAAAACCGTTGTCTATTAAGTGTTGTTGAATGCGATTGTTTTTTCTTTCGCCACTTTTTCTCCTTCGTCATTTGTCTGTTTTACGCTTTTTTTTTTCTGTCTCTTTCCCAAAACCCTACTCTTCGCCGCCTCCTCCTCACCGCCCTCTTCGTCACCACCTTCTTCGCCGCCTCCCTCCTCACCGCCCTCTTCGCCGCCTCCCTCCTCACCACCCTCTTCGCTGCCTCCTTCCTCGCCGCCCTCTTCGTCGCCTCAACTTTCGGCCTCGCCACCTCCTCCTCGCGGCCTCTACTTTCAGCCATCTTCACCGCCTCCTCCTCGTCGCCTCGACTTTCAGCCAGTTCCAACACAAGAAGGAAGAAGAAGGAAGGAGGAGGAGGAAGATGGAAATCCCTCTCCTGATTGTCTCACTGATCTTTCTCTGCTTCTTTTCCTCTGCTCTCTCATCTTCTGTGGTCACCTATTTACCTGGATTCCAAGGCCCCCTTCCCTACATGACCAAGGGAAGCTTGGTCTACGATCGGCGGCGGTGAATCATGTTTCGGCGTCTCCTGTTGCAGCATCCCCGTCGTGGCGTCGCCACTGGCTTCCTCGCTCTCACCGCCTTCACTCTCGGTTCCTCCGACGGCCCCTCCCTCCCCACAAGTAACCCTCCTTTCTTCCTTTTCCCTTCACCTCCTTTCTCAATATTTTCTCTTCTTTCTCACGCATGTGCTCCCCTTCGTAAAAGATGTCGCCATTTCGATATGCGATCCGTTTCGGCAATTTCTGTCTTCGACTTCGTCGATTTTCTAGCAAGATTTCACGCTTCCATTCTCAATCTTTTCTCCAAGTTTAAACCTAACCTATCGTCCTTAAAGTTTTCTTTCATCGATTTGGAGTTGCATAATCTTTTAATCTGATTCGTAGAGTTTTTTGCACGGCATTTTCCAACCGCGTGCCCTCTTCCACCTCCGGATTCAAGTAAGGACGTGGCATGCTGCAGTGGATGCCTCAAAAGGACCTCTATTGTCAAAGCGGCCGCGACAGCTGGTCCTGCCGTGGTGAATATATGTCTTACTGAAGGTGAAAGGACTTTATTGTGTCTTCAAATTTCCTCAATATGTGGATTTTTTTTAGGTGTATTCGTTTGAACGATGAGCTTTTTCCAATACTTCTTTTCAGATGTATATGGTCCTATGCCTATAATGGGTATAGGGTCTGGCACTATCATTGATCCTGATGGGACGATCTTGACCTGTGCACATTGCATAGCAGACTTTTCTAGTAGGCAAGTGATCTCAAAAGGCAAAGTGAGTATGCAAACCTACAACTTAGTTATTCATCTTGATGAAGAAATGCGCTTAGAACTGGATGAGGACTGAGAATTTGAATTTGCAAGTTATATCCAGTTGGACTTGGTTACAAATACTATCTGGGTGAAGTTACAAGCAATTAGATTTCATCATGTAGACTAATAAAGATTGTGACTCATGTCTTAGTCCACCTTTGTAGGGCGGAAATTGTAGAAGATTGCAAGATGCATATCGGTCTTTTTGAAGTTTCCTTGGTTAGCTTGCTGTCATACAAGTTTGAAAGATGTTCTCCTAACTCAGTCTGGTTCATATCTGACTATGCTAAGTTTGCTTGAGATGATGAGATGTAATAGTCCTGGACCATATCTTTAAGTTTCCTGGACCATATAAGGGAAGCTTGGTCTACCATCCTTATTCCTGGACCAAGGTAACTTCTTCTTCTTGATCAGTAATTGAGGAAGCAATATGATACATGCTTTTGTCCTGTCTGTGTGAAAACATTCGTGCAGGTAGCCAACATTATCTTTGTAGATTCCCCGTTGGGTTCTGGATTCTCATACTCAAGAAAATATGAAGGGTATGATGCCAACGATACTATTTGGTCCGAACAGGCTTCTAAGTTTCTTTTACAGGTGGGAAAGATCATATATATTCCTGATGTAATTACTGTAAGTGCCTTAAATATGTAATCTTTCACTTTTGCAGTGGCTTGTTGAGCACCCACAGTTCATCTCCAATCCCCTCTACATTGCTGGGGATTCATATGCTGGAAAAATTGTACCTATGGTGGCCAAAAGAATATTGGATGGTAACTCTACTTTTAATGTAAACTATTGATGAGGGTGTTAATTTACATGTCATTTTCATTTACTGTAATTCAGGTATTGATGAAGGGAAAGAACCATTACTTAACCTCCAGGTAAATTGCTTGAATTGATGGGCCACTGGCAATAAAGGGAAAGAATCTAATTTTGATCTTTAAATTATGTCATAGTTTATATGAAAGAAAAAGCCTTGGCTTTCAGGGTTACTTGATTGGCAATCCATCCACGGGTGGAAAAGTCGATACCAATTCTAAAATACCTTATGCTCACAGCATGGGAATCATATCAGATGACTTCTTTGGGGTAATCTTAGTAGATCAACTAGGATGAATTTCTCAAAATGATCTTTGGTATCACTTCACGAATTGCTATTTAGTTATTATTTTTTTCCAATTAATTATATTTTGTTCTTTAAGATCATATAATTTATGTGTGTTCACAGTTCACAAAAGCGGAGTACTCTCAAGAAGAAATTGATGAAGTGCGCTCTGAGATAGCAGAATACATACAAGATCATATTTATGAATAGGTATATACATGAGTTCATCTTATTGCATTTGACAATAATAATATTCAGTTAAATTGAATACATGCTTCTTATACTTGATTGCATTTGATTTGGAGATATCTGTTTCTGAGTCCATTTACCAAATCCAATCGGCATGACTAAACTGCATACTTGATGCGCCAACATCAAATACAAACCGATAACTTAATCCTTTGCCAAATATAAAAATTGATTAACCTTAATCCTTTGTCAAATATGTATACTGTATTTTGGTTTACATAACAAACTTTCTGGGGTTCTCAATTTTATAATGTAGATGTCTTTGTTTAGAAGGGTAATAATCTTGTTACTGCAGCATCTTCATTTTTTAGATGACTCCATTATTAATAGTGACGAAGGGGGTATTTTACATCAAATTGAGATGATTATGGTCAATTTTTTCTGGGGTTCTATCAGTTCCAATAGGAAGATTCACTGGATCTCTTGGAAAGATATTTGTAAACCTAAGCTAGAAGGAGGATTGGGAGTAGAGAACACACTTGTCGAAATTTTTGTCTAGCATGTACTGTGGGTCAGTCTCTCCTGTGGTGGTTTTACTCAAAAACAAAGCTTCACATTGTTGGAAAAGGACGTTACAGATGAGAAACGTAGCAGAAGAGTAGATTAGATGGCGTTTAGGTGAAGATCATATTAATTTCTGGTTTGATACATGGTTAGATGCAGGTCCTTTGTTAAATCCCTCAGTCTCATCGTTAAATCTTGGGCTTTTATGTTCTTTACTAGTTCTATCTGTGTGATTTCCATGATCTAATTAGCGGTATCCTCTATGATGTTGTTGGAAGTTTGGATTGCTCTTTTCTACTCTCTATTCCGTGTAAAAACTAAATAAACCATCTCTATGCTTTTGCATGATTGTTGGAGAATTTTATTCGAATATGAATTGGGGAAAATGCTAATATAGTTAGGAATTTTGATTCCTGCTAGAAGTTAGGCCGTTTACTGAGTCTATTTGAGTATCAAGAGAGTAGATCCTTATGATAATTGTGGGTTGATCAATTTGCTTGCTCTGTGAATTTAAATTAGTAAAGCTTGTTTGCTTAATTCTCTGTGTGCTGCTTTGTTGCTTCAACCCTTGTTTGTATTTGTGATTTTGTATGCTCCGGAAATAAGTTGGAACTTGATTTTTCATGTCTAATTTAGCTAGATTCTATAATGCTTTTTTGATGCTCGATGATAGAACCAGAATCTGGTTGTTGCTCTAAGCCATTTCTGCAAGTAGATTTTCCTGAATTTGCTATTAATTAAGCAAATGCTATATGTAGATCTGCAAGTCTTCGATTTTTAGATTAATTTAAATAATTATGCTGATTTACTAAAGAAATTGCTGGCGGATTATCTCGCTAACAAAGCAGTTGAACCCATAGTAGATGGAGTTTCGCTAGACTTCAAATTGGATAGAATTTTTTTTGGTATATGTAAAGTTGATAAGTTTGGTTTACCATACTTAAGAGTTACTTGTAAAGCCATATAGTTGGTCTTTTAAGACATACTACTCTGAGTTTTTGTAAAACTGTAATAAGGTCAGGTGTGAAATTTCCAAGAGATCCATTTTTTATGCTATTTACTCCTGGGAAATGAATTAACTTGCAATCATATGCTATTTACCTCAGGGAAAAGATAATGACCCGTTTCTGTGAAAGGAGAAGAAAAGAGAAGCTAGGAGGGAGGAGAAACTAGAAAAGGCTGCAGTTTAGAAGATGCACAGGCTGTTTAGAAGATGCACAGGTAGAGAAGACGTGCTCCAACAAAACATGATATTTTGGATTATATGTGTGATATATATAAACTTTTGGCTGTGTAAACTTTTGTGATGTTTGAATGTTGATGTTTGGTACTTTAATGATGTTTGGATGATGATGTTTGGTACTTTAATGAAATTTGCATTGTAAATATTGATTATGTAGGTTTTTTATCAATGAAATTTGCACTGGATGTTTTTTATAAACCATTGAGTAGGAAAAGATTAATAAGTTTTTTATTTATTGTCAAAATGTTGTATATTGTACCCAAAGACATCAGTTTAAATATGTCAAACTGTTGTCAATGGCGTTAAAAGACAATAGTGACAAACTGATGTTATTTAACATCGTTGCCTAAAAAGACAACGGTTTTTAACCGTTGTCAAACCGATGTCATTGGCAAAAAAGACAACGCTTTTTAGCCGTTGTCGTAGACAGTTCAAAACTATTGTTGAAAAGCCTAGGCATACGCTCAAAGACAACAGTGAAAAACTGTTGTCTTTGTAGGAAAAGACAACAGTTTTTCACCGTTGTAAAAATGTTGTCTTTGCCTTCAAAGACAACGGTTAAAAACTGTTGTCGTTGGCCACCCCTTTTAACAACACAGCCTTTAACAACAGTTCAAAATGGCCTACGACAACGGTTTAAAACCGTTGTTGTTTGTCTTTTTTCTTGTAGTGTGTCAGCAATACCAGAGGACCTATGCTAACATCGTATTTTAATACATTTTTCGATGATATCACTATAGCCTTAGTGTCACTAAAGATATACTATAAGGGCATTTATGTGTGTCCTTAAAGATCTTATTTCTAGTAGTGAGCTCATGGTGAAAGTTTTGCCCAAGGGGTTGGTCAACTGAACCTTGGGTTCAATCGACCAAACGATGGATAAACTTCAGACCGGGTTGATCGGACTAGATAAGTTGAGGAGCGTCGAGGGTTTGATCATCGAACGCTGGGATCAGTTGATCGAACGAAAATCTTACCAAGAGTGGCAGCATCTAGATGGAAAGCTAGGTGGATTCAGCGGGTTCAGTCGACCGATCAGGGGGATTGGTCAATCGATCAATGTCGAGTCAAATACTGATCTCGAGATCAGTGGATCTGGATCACATCCAACTTGGCTATAAAAAGGAGGTTGACCAGCAGCTTTGAGACAATTCATTCAGAACAACTTTAGCTCCTGCGTGCACTCCAGAAATAATTTGACAATGTCAAAATACTATTTTGACGACTATCACGCCAGAAGATCAAATTCTCCAAGTCATCGGTAGTAACTTTCATTTTATGCAATTCTTGTATACTTCAACTTTGTAATCTAAACTTGTAAAGATTTTTTGATACTATAGTGGTTGCCCAATAAAAGCGATTAACGATTGCGGACCTTGGAGTAGGAATCGTCACAAGCTCCGAACCAAGTAAATCTTTGGTGTCCTTGTTCTTTGTTTCTTACTTTTTGTTGCCTATTCTATGTTTTGTGAAAAACGAACATGAAAGTCATGAGTACTATTCACTCCCCTCTAGTGCAACGATCCTACATTCCTGGGCATCTAGAAGTGATCCGGGTACCTGGACTCAGTCAAATCGATCCACTTTGCAATGGTTCTCTACAACGCTCCTGGGCTTCCTGGCCACTTAGAAGAGATCTGGGCGCCTAGAGTCTACAAATGTGGACTCTATGTTGATCCTCTTTAATAACGGCTATGTTGACATGGCAGCCCTTCCCAAGCACATGGATTAGATCAGGCGCCCAGAGTTTGGGCGCTTGGACTTGGTCTAGGCACTTGGAAACAGTCAACTAAGAAGTTGACCATTTTCTCGTCTGGTCACTTGGGTGATACTCCGGTTGTCCAGAGTTGAGCTCACCCAAACCCAACTTCGGACTTCTCTTCGAGAAGATTTCCTTACTCGCTTTTCATCCTTTGGACGGACCGCATGCGTCCTTCTCATTCATCGATGTACTCTTCTATAGCTTCTCGTCCCTCAGATGCATCAAGCCCGTCGACTCTCTTTCCGTGCTATCCTTCTCACTTACTACATCTTCTGCTGGACATCTTATGTTCCTAAGCTCCTATACTATAAGAAATGACAATAATTAATAATAAAATAATAAGTGATATTAGACAAATAACATTACAATTTTTTTAAAAAATTTTAGGAATTTTTTGAGATTTAAACAGAGTCCGTATGACATATTTAAGAGGATGAATCTATTAAGCTTAAAGAAAGCCTATTTGGAATATCCTTAAATAGAGTTGATTGATTTCATTAAAGGTAAGGCTGAATTTAATTAACCTAAGTTAGGAATATAAAAGCGTATGTTAGACAGATTAAATGCTAAGTTGGATTTGTTATTTTCCTCCCCTTCCTCTCGCAATACCTAACCGCCGACCCACCTCACAGCTGGCGTTGCTCTTCCCCGCCAGCGTATCCATCCACTGTCGTCTCCTTCATCCTCTACTCCTCCATCATTGTTGCCCCTCTCCCACCTCCTGAGTGTTGGTTATCTTCCTTCGAGTAAGGTCAGATTGGCGACGTAATAATTGAGGTCGTTGCGAGAGGCGACACTGTTAAACATTTTGGGAGCCGCTTGATCCCATGTGCCAACGCCCTTTCTTCTTCTGATCCAGTTGTTTCCACTCATTTTCTTATTCCTCACATGATAAATCATCATCATTTGGTCTCAGCCTGAGCCATTTCCGAAGCATCGACCAACCACCACTCTCTCCTTCTTATCCTCACTAGCCTTCTTGAATCCAGAAGAGAGAGGGAATAGAAGGGGAAGAAGCAGATAAAAAAAAATGAAAACTTGTGCTATTTTCACCTCCATGTTCAGAACGTCGATGGTGATGAAGACGACGATAAAGATTTCCGGCCTCACACTTTAAGATGGGATGCAGGAACAATTTGGATGAGATCTCTTGTGACTCAGTTTAAACGTGGAGTATCAAGGAGGGAAGTTGTTGGTGTTTCTACTTTTATTTTCTCTAACCCTTCTATTTTATTGCTACTACAAGAGGCAAAAGTCTCTGAGAATATCCAACTTTGATTTTGGAAATGAGCACGTGGGAATCATTTGACATAATCTATAGATAAAAGGTGGGTACTTTTTTCCCTTTCTTTCATAGTTCATTAACCTTAGTGTATGATCATGTTATTTATATTCATTGTGTAATATTTTACCTTCATATCCACTCTATGTTACTTCCTGAGTTGGACCTTTCATAGTCCCCTCGGGGCGGGGTGATAGTTGAGACATGGGGTGTTGCCACATGAGATCTTGGGGGTTGAAACTTGGTGCATCTGAGCATGTCTTCCCCCATGCCTTGGTCACCTGCACTAATGGATAGTAGCTACCCGTGATTTACCTCCTCTGTGTTGGCCTAGGGATGAGTTGACAGGGACATTGGGGGTGAGCGGATCACCTTTTTCCACTTGAGTTAGGCATTTCATTGATTGATCTTATATTTTAGTCCATTTTAATATTCATGCCATCTCATTTTTGTCCATGCTATTTATGACCCTTTATGTTTGGACTATCATGCTAGCAATACTATATCATAGCATAGATGTAGAATATTGAACTAAGATACCTATTTGATATTTATTCATGCTTGTGTCTTAGTAGGACCACACTGTAGTGTAGGATATCAAGTATCTTATTTGATCCTTATTCGTTATTTCGGCTCAGGCCTATACATTAGTAAGGTCATACTGTAGTGTAGGATATTGAGTATCCTACAAGGCCTTATTTATTATTTAGGCTCATGCCTAAATGCTAGTGAGGTTAGTTCCTTCTATCAATACATTGATATACCCGGTGTTGACCTTTGTCTCCCTTTCATGGTTGAGAGAATCGTCAGCAACCATTATTATACTTGATATATGCTAGTGAGATCATACCACAATGTAGCTAACAGAATTCACTCTTGAATGTGATTGTTCTTGCTTACTTATCATTTCTAATTTGTACACTTATATATCCTATCTACCTGTGGGACCATTCGTGGTAGAGCGTTCTCCCCAAACAGTGGTTGTTTATTTATACATCTATCCACGGGATCATTTGTGGTAGAGCGTTCTCCTATAGACAGTGACTATTTACATACCTTGACGACCCACAGGTCCATCCGTAGTAGAGCATTCTCCTTCAGTCAATGGTTGGGGAGCTAGACAGCTACCTCATCCTGTCCGCCCACGGGACCATTCATGTAGAGCATTCTCCTACAAACAGTGACTAGTTATATATCCTAATTGGTCATGAGATCCATTCATGGTAGCAGTTTGAGCTAGTTAGGACTTGTTATATGCTTATTGTATGTTAGTTATGCATATGTTCATGCAAGTTTAGAAGTATAGCATGTACTCCTGATTTATTGGTCACACCTAGTTAAGTAGGTTAGTGGAGTATTATTATTGTTAGTTATGTTTCTAGTTAGCAAATGATTATAGTGATACTCTTACTTTTTGTAGTAAGTATTTTCCTAAGATGACCCCTTTGATCTCCTTATGTTATTATCATGCACTATTTTCTTGTACCTGCGGAGTATGTTATACTCACTACCCCTTAGTTTTCCTTTTGTTTCTAGGTTAGTAGGTAGATGATATGTTGTGTCACTTAGAGGTCCTAACTGTCAGTGTCACATCACACTCGAGATCATGTTTTTCCAATTATGTCTTGTTATTTATATTTACACTATGTTTCATTTGTAGATTTTAGCCTTGTGATGTCTTTTATTCGAACTTGTACTCGTTGTGTAAGTTATACCGGTATGCAGTCATTTGTGTTTTATATGTTGTGAGGGGATTGAGTCACATATAGTTGGGCTACCTTCTCACCTTTTTCCAAACATACATTTGTTAGTTGATTTCGAAGAAGGTCTCATCATGCGAGCTTCACTTCAAATGTGTCTTCGTGGAGTTTTAGGAATTTCTCCTGGAGGTCTTTGGCCAACGAGTAGCATCTGATGCGGTTGACTTCTTGAGGCGGCA
This sequence comes from Zingiber officinale, assembly GCF_018446385.1. Taxonomy (NCBI): domain Eukaryota; kingdom Viridiplantae; phylum Streptophyta; class Magnoliopsida; order Zingiberales; family Zingiberaceae; genus Zingiber; species Zingiber officinale. The sequence continues at coordinate 36,490,605 of NC_056005.1, read as the reverse complement.
ACACACTTAGCAAGTGATATTCTGCTCTGCTGTTAGCGACAAAATCACTTTGTTCCTTCTTCATCTAGAGATACTCTTCTTTATTTATGCCTTGTTGATCTTTTGGAACTACAAAACCATATTTAATAATTAAAAGAATTTCAAAGTCGATTTTTAGGAATACCTCCATTCGGCATTTTCAGTGCGCGAACTCCCCCTCAAACTTTGGTAGGATGAGGCTTGGTCTAGCCATTGATTTTGCTTCGATCGGCGATTAGTCCTTCTGAAGCATCCTTGCTCTGATACCAATCGTTGGTCCCTGGTGCCGGCTAGAGGAGGGGGTGTAACCCTAAAAGATAAAAACAAAAACCTTTTTCGACTTATAGCTTGTTAGAGCAAACACTTGTATAAAAAGAATAAAGAAGCATACAAATCAAAGACAGCGGCATAGAAAGAAGTACTTGGTTGCAATAAGAGGATTGCTAATTCAAGGCAAGTGAAACACACTATGAAGATATCCTTGGGTGGAGTAGCCTCTTACAATATTGATGTCTCAAAAACAATAGTAGAACAAAAAGAGAATGATTTACAAGTGATGTTCTAGGATACTGGGATCAGAGCTGTATTTATAGCCCTGATTGAGGTACCTAGAAGGGTTCCAGGCGCCTGGACGTGGATAGAATTTTATCCTCATTGCACCGGATCATGCCACAACACATTTTGATAAATTTTTTGGTCCAGACGACCGGAAGGGTTATGGGCACCCGGACTGTGAGGTGCCCTGGAGGTGCCTAGTTGATCTAGGCGCCCAGACTAGGTCTGGGTGCCCGGACCAAGTCAACCAGCAGGTTAACTTTTCGGTATGGGTTCTCTCTTCAGCTCCACTCATTTAGGTGATTTCAGCCATCCAAAATAGGGCTCACTCGAACCCATTTCCCAGTCTTCTCGAGCAGTCATCCACTCTGGCTTCTCGTCCCTCAAAAATGCTATGTGCCTCCTTCTCGTACATCAGCGTACTCTTCCACAGTGTCTCGTCCCTCAGATGTACCGAGACTGTCGGCTCTCTCCCATGTCGTCCTTCTTGCTAGCTGTGTCTTTCGCTCGACCTCTTATGCTCCTAAGTTCCTGCACACTTAGACACAATGTATCAGACAACAACAAGATCTAATTTGACTTGGTTAATCACATCAAAACTATCACGGGGTACTTACATTCAATACTTAAATTCTTTTGATATCATTTCACAACAAAAATAATTTTATCAAATTGGCATCGTTGTCGGGGAATGTTAGTGGTGTTTGGTGATCTTAGAATTATTTTTCGATTTTTCTAAAAAAAATATTGTTTAGTGCCTTAATTCTTTTATGCTTTATATATTCATGTGTTTTATCATGATTATTTCCTATGTCTGGTGATTTCATTGCCATTGTTTCAGTTAAGACAGGGAATTTCTTTGAGTTCAACATGGATATTTATTCTAAACAATTTGGAGGCTTTAATGAATATCACAATTCAAATACTGGGCGAGCATGACTCATATGTACTAATTGTGACAGTCTATCTTATCCAGTTGCTATATGCCACCTCATCCAAAAGACTGCTAGATTTCCTATGGAATCCCAGTATTCCCAACATCAATATCAAGAGGTGTATGATCCAGCTCCTAGCACCTATAGTTATGTCTGGGGTAATCCTAGTATTCTCAACTCATTACTTTCAACCCCAGATTCCAGAGCAACATGAGTACTTCTAATCCCAATACTATCAGCCCTAATAGATTCCTGAGCAGTATGGGGATACATAGCAACAGGCTATTGAGCATCATTGGTGTTACATCAGACTGGATGACCCATCAAAATTTCATACATGGGAATGAGCAACAATAATTAAATCAATCTTTTTCAATATATTAGAGGCTATTGGGATTCCAAGGTGACTCAATGCTTACATGGTCACAAACATTTCAGCAGGTCAAACCCATGTTCTTAGATACATTCAAGGGCTCTAATAAAGAAATCCTGGTACAAGGATGTGAAGAGATCATGCAGGTTACTTTACAGTTGCAACAACAAGCCACTTATGATGAAGCAAGGATACAAAATTTATAGATCCAATTAGACTAAATGACATCATCCATCAGCTAGATGCTAGCACAAGGCACTGGTCAATCTCCCTCAGAGGACATTTTTGATGATATTGACATGCTTGAGGAGATGGATTGTAGAGTTAGTGATTTTCTTGTATTTGATTCAGCTGTTCTACATGACTCCTCTATTTCTCTGTGTTGTGATGATGGAGTTGTAGTTGATGCGATTACTATTGATGATGCATGCAACAAATTAGATGAAAATATTGATGTTGTAAATATTGTTAGTGAAGATGTTGTTATATCAAATATGGAGGATAATACTTATGTCTTGCCAGCTACTCATGCTCATGATGTTATTGTAGATGATGTTGAAGCAGAGACAATATCCACAGAATTATGTTCTTCAGTTGTGTAGCTAGAAGTATTGGGAAGTGGTGGATAGCTGGAGGCCCTAAGACTTGACACTTCCACTACCCCACGAAGTCTCCATTGATGCTGAACAAGGCCCCATAATCTCTTGTAATAATTGAGCTTTCAGAGTAGATGCTCTAGCTGAGTCGCCTTCTATCACCAAAGAGACTTTTCTAGGAGGTGATGCTATTGGAGGGAGTAGCCCAGGACTATTCTAACCACATAAACAAGGTGCTCACCTTACCTCAGTCCATTCTACCTCTGACGTGGATATTACTTCTGAATCACCTTTAGTGGCCAGGACTCAGGGGAGTTTTCGTGTTCCCTTCCCTTTTCCTTTTCTTTTTATTTGTATATATATTTGCTTTAGTTGTAATGGTTGTTTTGGTTATTTTATTTAGTTGTATTGTTTTGCTTGGAGTAATTTTTGAGTTTCGGTTTTGTCGATTTTGAATAAATTACCTATGCATATCTTTATATCATCTTGAAAGTTGTAAAAGCTAGTTAAGTTTGATCGTCGAACTTTGGAATTGCTTGGCATGATTGACTTCATTGATTGCATATGGTTGCTAGTGTGGTGATGGATTTTATTTTGATAGATTGAGCTTGATCATTTTACACCTAGTGAGGACTTTAGCCATTCTTATTCATCTCTATCATTATGTGGGGTTTGCACTCTTGATGATCATTACTCTAGAACTTGCTTTGCTCCTTTTGAGACCACATTTAGCATAAGTTGCATGATTATAATGAAGGCTATCTTATTTATTTCCTCCTATTCCTTGTGATGCATGATTTGTTAATAATTTGTTAATAACATCCTTTTCATCCTTGGTTGTTTCCATTTTTTCCCCTTATCTTATGTGACTTGTCTTGCTATTCTTTTGGTATTAAAACAGTAGATTGTTATCTTGTTGAGTTTATTGCCCGAGATGATCAAATTTTAAGTGTGGGAGAGGAGATGTATACTTTTTGAAGAGAAAGGTTAGATTCGAAATGTAGCATGAGTGAGCCATGCTTGATCACCATGGTCAAGCCATGCGTTATCTTTTTGAGCCATATTTATTGTTGAGAGATGTCTTGTATAGTTTGAGAGAGATGTTTTAGTTTTTTGAGAAACTTGTATTGATAACATGTCATGTTTAAAAAAATTCAAAAAAAGAGAAAAATAAAGAAGAATAAAAATATTTGGGCACCCATGAAAAAAAGAGAAAAGAAGATATTTTGACATGTCGTGCAATTTTTATTTATTTGAGTGAGGTGAAACTATGACAAATATTTCATGAATGAATCCATTAAACTATTGTGCTAATGCTAGGTTGTTCCCCGGAAGGAACGCGTTGCAGGGTCCGACTGTAACGTCTCGACAAGGACCACTACATCTCCAGAACTCGGGTGTAGTGATAAATATGCAAGAGTTCGCGTTACAGGGTCCGACTGTAACGTCTCAGCAAGGACCGCTACATCTCCATGAGAACTTGGGTGTAGTGTTAAATAGGTAAGAGTTCTCACACCATAGGTTAGATAAGAATAAATATGATAGGAAAACTAATAATCTAAGATTTGGAACATGGAACATAGGAACTCTCACTGGTAAATCAATGGAAGTAGTAGATATGATGATTAGGAGAAAAATTAATATTTTATGTGTACAAGAGACAAAATGGACAGGTGAGAAGGCAAAGATGATAGAGAACTCGGGTTTTAAGTTATGGTACACGGGAAAGAGTAAAATAAGAAATGGAGTGGGTATTATTGTAGATAGTTTGTTAAAGGATGAAGTTGTAGGAGTAGTTAGAAAAGGGGATAGAATTATAACCCTTAAGATAATAGTGGCGAAAGAAACTATGAACATAATTAGCATATATGCACCACAAGTAGGATTAGATGAAGCTACCAAATTAAGGTTTTGGGAGGACTTAGATGAAATATTACAAAATATTCCACCAAATGAAAGGATTTTAATAGGAGGTGATCTAAATGGGCATGTGGGAGTAAAAAATGAGGAATATGATAGAGTACATGGGAGTTATGGGTTTGGAACGAGGAATGAGGAAGGGAAAACTATATTAGATTTTGCGATAGCATATGACCTTATATTAGCTAATACGTTTTTTAAGAAAAGAGAAGAACACTTAGTCACATTCAAAAGCGGGAATAATAGATCGCAAATTGACTTTCTTATGGTTAGGAAGAAGGATAGAAAGATTTGTAAAGATTGCAAAGTCATCCCTGGAGAAAGCTTAACTACCCAGCATAGGGTAGTAGTGTTGGATATACGCCTCAAATATAGTATCAATAGAAAGAAAATATATACAATTCCTAGAATTAAGTGGTGGAAGTTAAAGGATGGGAAACAACATATATTTAAAGAGAAGGTAGAAATACAAGCATTAGGTGAAATATACGATGATTCTAATACAACATGGGATAAGATGGTATCAAAGTTGAAAATAGTAGCTAAGAGTGTCCTCGGTGAGTCAAAGGGGCATGCACCGCTAAGTAAAGAATCTTGGTGGTGGAATGAGAAAGTACAAGAGAAAGTGAAGGAAAAACGAATAGCTTATAAGGAATTATATATTTGTAAGAACGAGGAAAATTTAAAAAAATATACAATAGCCAAGAAAGAAGCTAAGAAAGTAGTGAGTGAAGCAAAAAATGAAACTTTTGAACGGTTATATCAAAAATTGGATACAAAAGAAGGGGAAAAAGACATCTATAGAATAGCTAAAGGGAGATCAAGAAAAACAAGAGATCTTAGCCAAATAAAATGTATTAAAGATGAATGTAATAGGGTATTAGTAAGCGATGGAGAAATAAAAGAGCGGTGGAAAAGATATTTTCATCAACTTTTTAATGAAGGTTTAGGAGACCAACTTAACTTAGGTAATTTAATTAGGTCAAATGAGCATCGAAATTTTAATTTTTATCGTATAATTCAAACTTCAGAAGTAAAACAAGCTTTAAATGAGATGCACAATGGAAAAGCCGTTGGACCAGATGATATTCCGATAGAGGTATGGAAGTGCTTAGGGAAACAAGGTATTGAATGGCTTACAAAATTATTTAACATGATATTGAAAACGAAAAAAATGCCTGATCAATGGAGGATAAGTACTCTAGTTCCCTTATATAAGAATAAGGGAGACGTACAAAATTGTGCAAACTATAGGGGTATTAAACTAATGAGTCATACTATGAAACTTTGGGAAAAAGTAATAGAAAAAAGATTAAGGAAGGAGACCATAGTGACAGAAAATCAATTTGGATTCATGCCTGGAAGGTCGATAATAGAAGCTATACATCTTCTTAGACAATTAATTGAAAAATATCGGGAGCAAAAACAAGATCTACACATGGTATTCATTGACTTAGAAAATACATATGATAGAGTCCCAAGAGAAATTATATGGAGAATTTTAGAAAAGAGAGGTGTTAGCGTAACATATATTGAACTAATTAAGGATATGTATGAGGATGTAACGACCAGAGTAAAGACTTCAGGTGGAGTAACTGAAGCATTTCCAATAAAGATAGGGTTACATCAAGGATCAGCTCTAAGTCCCTATCTTTTTACATTAATTATGGATGAACTCACTGCACACATTCAAGACACAGTACCGTGGTGCATGTTTTTTGCAGATGATATTATTTTGGTAGATGAGACACGTGAAGGAGTAAATGCTAAGCTAGAATCTTGGAGGGAAACACTAGAAGGGAAAGGTTTTAAGCTTAGTAGATTAAAGACAGAATATATGGAATTTAAGTTTAGCAATATTAGAAGTAATGAAACAATTGTTAAGATAGGAGAGGACGAGTTGCCTGGAACCGAGAGATTTAAATATTTAGGATCATTTTTACAAAATGATGGAGGGATTGAGAGAGATGTCTTACATAGAATACAAGCAGGATGGGTGAAATGGAGGGGAGCGTCGAGTGTTTTATGTGACCGTAAAGTACCTCTTAAACTTAAAGGTAAGTTCTATAAAACCGCAGTTAGACCTGCTATGTTATATGGAGCTGAATGTTGGGCTATGACTCGAGCACATGAGCAGAAGATGAGAGTTGCAGAGATGAGGATGTTAAGGTGGATGTGTGGACATACGAGGATGGATAAAATAAGAAATGAGAGCATTAGAGAGAAAGTAGGAGTTGCATCTATTGAGGAAAAACTCAGAGAGACACGTTTAAGATGGTATGGACATGTACTTAGACGACCAATAAATGCTCCAGTTAGACGATGTGATCTATGATAAACATGCATATAAAACGAGGAAGAGGAAGACCAAAAAAGACTTGGTTAGCAACAATAAAACAAGATAAAATTTATTTAAATATAGATGATGATATAATAGGAGATAGAGCTCAATGGCGTAAAAGGATTCATACAGCCGACCCCACCTAGTGGGAAAAGGCTTGGTTGTTGTTGTTGTTGTTGTTGAGTGAGGTGATGATAGATTTTGATGTGTATTTTTTGGAGTACTACTTTGAGCTTAGAGTACATATGGATAAGCATGAAAGAGAAGGAAAATAGTGATTTGTTTGTAAGGAGTACTTATGTCCATTGTTTAGTTGAACTCAACATGATAGCATTCCTATTGTTTCATGTCTTCATTGTTTTCTTTCTTACATTTTATGTCATCTTTCTTATTCTTCTTCTCCTCTTACTTCTTAGTGAATCTAATAAGTCCTTCAGAGCCATGCTATTCTTGTGTTTATAGTGGTGGAGGGTAGGAAATAAGCAAGCATATGGTAGTATGACATCATGAGTAGCTTTGAGAGAACTCTACTTTTGCATTATTTATGTGTGTGAGAGCAACCACAATTATCTTGTGAGGTTTATCATTCTTAGTCTATTTAAGATTCATTGAAGTCACCATACTTATTAACAAATGCAAGAACTAAGTTCATGAATGCCTTGATTTTTAGAATATTGACAATCCTAGGTAACTATTCTTTTATGATATTTCAAATGTGATTAGATGTTGCATTGGGAAATGAGTCTTTAATTTCTTTCTTGTTTATTTTACTTGCTTGAGACATGCAAGAATAAGTATGAGGGATTTGATAACTAGTATTTTGATGTGATATTTTAGCTCTCATACTTATTATTGTTATCCTCTCGTTTACTTAAATCTTGCTTAATATCAGAATTCACAAGTTAGGATATATTTGTGAGTTTATTATAATCTCTCCCTGATTTTGGTATTATTTCTTGATTTTGTAGGGAATTAAAGAAAAATTATGGACTTGAGTTGAGTCAAACTGATTGCTCAAAGCTATGGATCTAAAACCGGTTTAAATTGAGAATATTTGGTTCAAGTTAAATGAAAAGCTTAGTTCATCTCATTCCACGAGAGAAGAGCCCAATTTGATCTAACAATCCACTTCTAAATGTTGGTGCAGGAAGCATCCGACGATTGAACCTATGTTTTGATTATGTTAAAGGGTTCAAGTTAAGTTGTTTTGTTATCTAATGTGCTTGAATGAGTTTGCAGGAAAGTCCTAACTGCGGTTAGGTAGGTGAAAAATCCTAAGGGGAGGTAACCTTAGGTCCTAGGGGGTGGTAACCCTAGGTGGTGGACAACCCTAAGGGGCGGTAACCTTAGGTCATAGGGAGTGGTAACCCTAGGTGGAGGAAAACCCTAAGGGGCGGCAACTTTAGGTCCTGGGGGGGGGGGGGGGGGTAACCCTAGGGGGTGGAAATCCTAAGAGGGGGTAACCTTAGGTCTTAGGGGGTGGTAACCCTAGGCAGAAAGTCCAGTAGGTCTGGAGGACCGGACTGACATCAGGTATTCTCTCTTGAGTGGAGTACGTGAGGACGCGTTCCCCGCGGAGGGAACAGTAGGCGTCGGTTCAACCTAGGGTTTCCGGTCAGAAATTCGAAGTCAAAACCGGGCAGTCCGGAGACTGTCAAAATATTTTATTATCATGTTTATTATGTGTTAACTTTGTTTTGCAGGATATGTGATTGTTTTGAGGACTAATATATTTTGCAGGGATAAAAGAGCACATTATGCCTCGGATGAACAGTACCCGAGGCGCCCTGATGAAGCTTGGAGGTGCCTTAGGTGCAAGGCAGAAGAAGCACGCGCAGCAAGGCTGGAGGCTCCCTCAAAGGAGCTGGAGGCACCTCGGATAGGCTTGAAGGCGCCCTCAAGGAGAATGAAGGCGCCTTCAAGAGGATATGCTATGACCACTTCTGATCTGATATGCGCGGTTGACTCGATGATTGGAGGCACCCTCAAGGGGATTGAGGGGGCCCTCAACAAGCTTTATAAGGTGCATTCGACCAGCACATTAACTCAATAATTCTCAAGTGATCTTTCAATTGTGCACTACCTAAGAGACGTTCCAGACGTGCTGTAGCAACACCCTGATGACCCGACGCTTCAATTTCTGTAACTTTGTTGTCGGTATTATTTAAATTATTGCTGTACTTCTTCATACTTGTACTCTTTGCGATATTATAGTGATTTCCCAAAGTAAACGCTCAACGAGCATGGGCCTTGGAGTAGGAGTCACCCAAAGCTCCGAACCAAGTAAAAATACTTGGGACTTTTTGTGCGTGTTTTGTTTTAATTTCCGCTGCTTAACTCGTCGAATTTTTGAATACAAATTGTGAAAGCCACGAGCGCTATTCACCTCCCCCCTCTAGCGCATCTCGATCCAACAATTGGTATCAAAGCGGGGTCGCTTCAATTTGGTGCAACCACCAATCAGGCATTCTTTCGTGGTGATTTTAGTTTTTCGGGGTCGATCGGAGTCGGTATTTTTGCCGCCTTCCGATCAGATTTTTTGTAATCAAATTTTTCTCGAAGTTAGTGCAACACCACTCGAGAATGCATGCTAATTTTTTTTTTCCATTTAAACCGCACTACTAATCTAGGATTAAGTCCTGGGACTCATTTCTTTGTTTTCTCGTTTCTCATGCTAGATCTTCAATAGCTCTCCAAGAAGGTTATAACATCGCCCGCCCACCGCTCTTCACCGGAGATGACTTCGGTTATTGGAAAGGACGGATGGAGGCGTACCTTCAAACCAACTTCGAAGTCTGGATGATTATCAAAATCGGACTCGAGCTTCCACTCGGTGTCTCTGGAGAACTGGTTTCTTGCGTGAACTGGGATGCAAGTATAATCAAGAAGGTAGAAGCAAACGTCAAAGTAACCTATATAATACAGTGTGGCTTAACCAAGGAGGAGCTGAACCGCGTCAACCCGTTCTCGAGCGCCAAAGAACTATGGCAAAAGCTGATCGAGTTGCACAAGGGAACACCCAACACGAAGGTAAGTAAACATGATTTACTACTTAACAAATTGTACAATATTAAAATGCAGGAAGGTGAGACGGCTAGCCAGCTCCACGTCCGGATACAAGATCTACTCAACAGGCTTCACGTGATCGGACAAAGAGTGGAAAACTGTGGCATCCTAAGGTATGCCCTAAATGCCTTTCCGAGGAATACTTTGTGGGCATCCATGGTAGATACTTACAAGGTTTCTAAGGATCTCTCCTTAATTAAGCTAGATGAACTTTTCGTTGAATTTGAATTGCATGAACAAATTAACGTCCAATCGATCGAGAAGGGTATAACTTTGATTGTAGGTATAAGCAGAGCACGCGAATCAAAACCAAGATGCAGAAACGAACCAGAGCTAGAAGAAGAAATGGATTCCGATGATGACGACGATGATATCACCGCAAAACTCATCAACTTGGTAAGAAAGATCTGCAAAAATAAGAAGGACATCAAGAAGGTGATCCAGTCCAAGAAGGATAAGACTGGAGTCACATGTTACGGCTGCAATCAGAAGGGACACTACAAGCCGAATTGTCCAAACCAGAAGCAACAAAGAAAGAAGGTATTAAAAGCAACATGGTCTGAATCATCAGATGAGTCCGATGAAGAAGAACAAGCAAGCTTCCTCGCACTACCGATTCAAGCAAATATTGTCGAAACTGAGTCTGAATTCGAGCCCGATTCAGAAACCGAGGATGAGTCGGAAGGTGAGTCTGAGAGAAGCTACAGATCTGTATCCATTTCCAAAGGGCCTAACCTCTCTGTAAGTACGCGTCGATTATATAATTTAATTAATTATTTAATGTACAAATTAGCTAAGTCTAATGTTCGGATCAAGTCGCTTCTAAAGGAAGTAACATCCCTTAAAGAAGTGATTAATTTCGAATCCTTGGCTGACCCTGTTCAGACTGGAACCTCAACTCAAGTTCAAAAGCTTGATGAAGAGAATTCCAGCCTGAAAATTCAAGTCAAGGATTTGAAGACTACATTGGAATGGTTTATATTAGGTTTCCAAGAATCTTGACTTGATTCTTGGAAATCAGAAAGTCGTATACAATCGATCCAAACTAGGATTTAGAACTAAAAAGAAATATCGGTCTTATTTATCACTTGTTAATAGACCGAATAGAAAGATAGTCCAAGCATGGGTACCTAAGTCCAACTTGGTCAATCAAGTTGGACTTGGTCAATATTGTATTCCCAAGGATCAAGTACATTACCTTGATAGACCATATCGAAGCTATAATCCAGGGGGAGCCAATAGAAAAACTATCTTGATAAATAAATAAAATTTCTTGATGATTATTTATTTATTTTCTTTGTAATACTCATGTTTAGATTAGGATAGTTTAAGGATCTAGGCATAATTTACACTTGATTAGTTAAATCTAGGGGTTTCAAAAGAAAAATTAAATATATAATTTCTTTGAGCGGCTCTGTCTAGAAGTGGTGGATGATCTCATACCCAAGAAGGCCTAGTGTCTCGCCACAGCATAGGAGCCAATCTTTGAAATGCGTATTTAATTGACTAATTGGAAAGCCTAAGTCTAACTCAAATGTAAATTAATCCTTAGAAATAATCTAAATCTAATATAACCATCTTACAAAAATCAATAAGGTTCCCTGGTTGATAACTTAGAAAAGGGTGAGATAGATCTAGGTAAAAATTTAGAATTAATTTACCAATTTAATTCACCAATTTAATTTACAAATTGTAATCAACAATGGATTAAAATACTTAATCAATTCAATTAAATTAACTTAATTAATTTTAATATTAATGTTTAAATAATAATTAAATTATATATATTTTTTAATTAATTTCAAAAGTCTAATTAATTTCAATCAAAGTAAACTAATTCTTTTTATATTTACAAAACTCAAAATCATTATTTACAAAGTTATAATTTCAAATCATAATTAATCTCACTCAATTTGAAAATTATTTTAAGAACCATAATTAATCTTACTCAATTTGAAAATTATTTTAAAAATCATAATTAATTTCGAAATCTTACTCAATTTTATAATTAACTTTAAAATCATAATTAATTTCAAAATCCTATTTAAATTCTATAATTAATATTAAAATAATTATTTTCAAAATCCTATTTAAATTCTATAATTAATATTAAAATTTTCATAATCCTATTTAAATTTTATAATTAATATTAAAATAATTATTTCAAAAAACATAATTAATTTGATAATTATTAATTAATTTAAAAAAAACATAATTAATTTCAAAATCTCACTTCATATCATAATTATTTTCAGAAACATAATTAATTTCAAAATCTCACTTCATATTATAATTAATTTTTAAAATCATAATTAATTTCAAAATCTCACTTCATATTATAATTAATTTTTAAATTATTTCTTTAAAAGTTAATTATTATTAAGGTATAAATCATAATAATTTCAAAATTCAAAATCATTATTTACAAAATTATAATTTTCAAATCTTAATTAACTTTTAAATCATTTTCAAAATCTTAATCTTAATTAATTTTCAAATCATATTTGATTCAAAATCTTAATAATAATTAATTTTTAAATTATATTCAGAGTCTTAATGATAATTAATTTTTAAATCTCAATTAATTTTCAAATCATATGTTCAAATTATAATTTCAAAATCAATTATCAAAATATTCATAATTTTAAATATTTACTCATTTGAAATTCAAACTCAAAGTTATTTTAAATATCAATTACAATTTAAATAAAGACAACTCCGTCTCACACTCATTCATAAGCTGAACTTACTTAATAACCTAGAATGGATGAGATGGTAAATTAGGAAAATAATTATCTTTAAATGCATGCTTGGATTATAGGCATTAATTAAGGGGGAGTGAATTTCTTTTCCAAGTTAGTTTTTCTTTAAAATAAAAATTATTTTTGACTTAACTTGAAAATTAAAAACTATTTTTGAATTGTCTTCAAAAATACAGATTATTTTTGACTTGGATTTAAAATTAAAATTATTTATGACCTAACTTTAAAATTAAAACTTTTCTAGAAGCTAAATGTTTTCAAAGCTAAGTACTTAAGCTAAGCTTTTATGTAAATCCTTTTTAATTTAAGTAATTAAACTAAAATCAAGAAAATCTTTTAAAAGTCAAGTTTTTATTAATACTTTTAATCATCTTAAGAGTTCAATTTTTCAAATAGCAATTATTTTCAAAAGATTAAGTGTAGCTAAATTTTTGTTGAAATTAAGCTAAGTATTTTCAAAAATATTTTTTCAAAAGCCTTTCAAATTTAGTTAAGTACTTTTCAAAAACATTTCAAATTTAGCTAAGTATTTTCAAATTTAGCTAAATATTTAACTAAGTATTTTTCAAAGGCTTTTCAAATTTTGCTAAGTGTTTTTCAAAGCAATTATTTTTAAAATGCTAAGTTTTTGATGAAAATGCTAAGTATTGCCCAAGGCATTTTCTAATTTAAGTGTTTTTTCAAACAATTCTTTTTGAAACGCTAAGTCATTTTCAACTGTAAAGTGCTACTCTTCAGGGGGAGCTTAGAATTACATAGAATATTTTTCTATTTTTCTCTCTACTTATTCTTTTTTATTTATGTCAAAGGGGGATAGAAGAGTCAAAGTTAAAGAAAATTAAGAGAAATAAAATTAAGAATTAAGAATTTAAATATAATTAAGAATTTAAACATAAGGAGGAGCACAAGTTTTACAAATTTTTATATTCATGCTCATGTTTAAATTTCTTATTTATTGTCATATTTTTTTACTTAACTTTGAACCGTGTTGCCATAATCAAAAAGGGGGAGATTGTTGGTGCAGGAAGCATCCGACGATTGAACCTATGTTTTGATTATGTCAAAGGATTCAAGTTAAGTTGTTTTGTTATCTAATGTGCTTGAATGAGTTTACAGGAAATTCCTAATTGTGGTTAGGCAGGTGAAACATCCTAAGGGGCGGTAACCTTATGTCTTAGGGGGCGGTAACCCTAGGTGATGGAAAACCCTAAGTGGCAGTAACCTTAGGTCCTAGGGGGTGGTAACCCTAGGTGGAGGAAAACCCTAAGGAGTGACAACCTTAGGTCTTAGGGGGTGGTAACCCTAGGTGGTGGAAATCCTAAGGGGGGTAACCTTAGGTCCTAGATGGTGGTAACCCTAGGTGGCAGAAAACTCTAGGGGGTGGTAACTCTAGGTTCTTGGGGGTGGTAACCCTAGGCAGAAAGTTCAGTAGATCTGGAGGACCGGACTGGTATCAGGTATACTCTCCTGAGTGGAGTAGGTGAGGACGCGTTCCCCGCGGAGGGAACAGTAGGCGTCGGTTTGACCTAGGGTTTTCGGTCGGAAATTCGAAGTCAGAACCGGACAGTCCGGAGACTGTCAAAATATTTTATTATCATGTTTATTATGTGCTAACTTTGTTTTGCAGGATATGTGGTTGTTTTGAGGACTAATATATTTTACAGGGATAAAAGAGCACATTATGCCTCGGATGAACAGTACCTGAGGAGCCCTCATGGAGCTTGGAGGCGCCTCGGGTGTAAGGCAGAAGTAGCGCATGCAACAAGGCTGGAGGCACCCTCAAAGGAGCTGGAGGCACCTCAGACAGGCTTGAAGGCGCCCTCAAGGAGAATGAAGGCGCCTTCAAGAGGATATGCTCTGACCACTTCTGATCTGATCTGCGCGGTTGACTCGGTGATTGGAGGCACCCTCAAGGGGATTGAGGGTGCCCTCAACAAGCTTTATAAGGAGCATTCGACCAGCACATTAACTCAATAATTCTTAAGTGATCTTTCAGTTGTGCACTGTCTAAGAGACGTTCCAGACATGCTATAGCAACACCCCGATGACCCGGCGCTTTAATTTCAGTAACTTTGTTGTCGGTATTATTTAAATTACTGTTGTACTTCTTCATACTTGTACTCTTTGCGATATTATAGTGATTGCCCAAAGTAAACGCTCAACGAGCGTAGGCCTTGGAGTAGGAGTCTCCCAAAGCTCTGAACCAAGTAAAAATACTTGGGTCTTTTTGTGCGTGTTTTGTTTTAATTTCCACTGCTTAACCCGTCGAATTTTCGAATACGAATTGTGAAAGCCACGAGCGCTATTCACCCCCCCCTCTAGCGCATCTCGATCCAACACTAAAGCCCACTCATTCAAAAGCCCAACCCATGAAAGAAAGCCACTTCTCTTATCAAATCTGGATCCAAACTTCTCAACCCAAATCTGGATCCTCAAACCTGAAACCATTAAGAAATGCAATCCTCTTAAAAGATCATCCACTATGAAAACACAGCATTCTCTGCTTCGTTCATTTTAGGGCTTGCGACACTTTCTCCAAGCTAGCGCCTCACGCCACTTCTTCTTCCTCCTTACCATCGACCAACAGCCTCTCCTCCTTCCTTCTCTGTCGTCAGCTGACCATTCCCTTTTTACTCTTCTCTTGCTCAGATTCAAGAGGTGAACGGTAGCAACACACTTGGCAGAAGCTATGAGCGACGACGACTACTCCGATCAATCCATCTCGTCGGAGAGGGTTTCTTTGGTGTGGCCTCCACCTTCCCACTTCCTTCCGACAGCTTTACCATTTGGGGTTTGGGTGACAGAGAAAGGAGTGGCGGCAGTCTATCCATAGTCCGGTCAACTTCCATCCGAGGGGGTTCGTTGGAAGATTCGTATCATCATCGTTGTCGAAGCAAGTGTTAGCTAGAGCCCTAGAGCCAATCATTTGATGATTGTATTTTGGACTTGTTGTATCATATTCTATATAAATAAAGGCATTTGGTTTTGGGTTATTATACTTACTTGTATTGGTGCCAAATAAACTAAGTATAATAACATCCTTGAGTAGAAGGTTCTCACCTATATCAATCGGTGAGTTGAACCGATAGTGAGATGATATAGGGAACACTACTCTTAATCATTCCTAGTCGAGTATTAACATTCAGGGGCAATGTTAATGCAATAAGACTAGCATGTAGGTCAACTCGATGACTTGATCTCACAAGTCATGGATATAGAGATATCAAGTTGACACATGGGTATGCATTGGAGAATGTATACTGAATGACCCGCCATGAGAAAGTATCATGGGTCGTTATATGAGTGTCATATACTTTCTCATGTGGCTATTAGTATGACTACTAGTCCTTAGACCTGAAGTCACCATGGTTCCCTACATAAAGAGTTATGTACTTTGATTTCGTCAAACGTCACCCGTAACTGGGTGGACTATAAAGGCGATTACTGGGTATGTAACAAATTATGCGGAGGGATGTGAGTGATGTAGATGGGATCTATCCCTCCTATATGACGGGAGAGACATCGGTATTCTTGATAGAGTGAGACCACGAAGTGCATGGCCATGCCCAAATGAGTCAATATGAGATATTGAGCTCATTTGATTGAGTGAGTCTACTTGAAGTTCAAGATTTAGATTGATTAGAGGATGACACGGTCTATGCCTCACATTGATCAATCTAGATGTCTAGGATAGAAGGACACTTGTCATATATTGTGAGGAGTCACAATTAGTAGTCACAAGGTGATGTTGGATTTCAACATTCTTGTAACTTGGGTAGTAATGATGTATTGCTAGATACCGCTCATTACTTATGTTTCTAAATGAGTTTAGGAGCATTGCCAACGTTACAAGAACCTATTGGGTCACACACAAAGAATAAGTGGATGGAGATTAGGTTCATATGATGAACCAAGAGGATTAGATTCATTTGATGAATCAAATTAGATTAAGAGTAATCCTAATTGGGCTAATTGAGTTGGACTCAAGTTGATTCATGTGTTCAATGAGTCTAATTTAGATTATGACTCATTGAATCAATTTAATTAAATGAATTAGATTCATTATATTAAATTGGTTTGAATTAAATGGTTGGATTAAATCAACCATGAGAGAGATTAAGTCAAGTTTGACTTGACTTGAGAGGAAGATGAAGAGTCAAGTTTGACTTGACTTTATGTCACCTCATTGGTGAGTTGGCATTAAGTGGACCAATGATGATGCTCCACATCATCATGGTTACTTAAGTGAAGTGCCACCTCATGGGAGTTACCAAGAGTTGTGACTCTTGGTATCCCATGGAGGTTACAAACCACTTAATTAGATGAAAAGAGTTTCATTTTTGCAAGAGTAACTCTCATTCAAGTGATCTTCCTCCTCCTAAGCTCTCTTCTTGCTCCTTCTCTTCTCTTGGTCGTGGGTTTCAAGCAAGGGAGAAGAAAGGAGAGTGAATCTAATCCAAGAAGAAAGGTTAGTGAAAGTCACATAGAGATTTTAGAGGAGTGTGTTCTCTTCTTTTCCTTTCTTCTTCTTCCAATCCTACCCGAGAGCTGTCGATAGTGCTAGCACACTTGTGGTGCTCTCTTCTCCATCCTTGTGTGTTAAAGAATACATCTTGTTCGTGTGGATACTTCTAGAGGATTGTCTACGTTGACAATCACGAGATCCGGCGTACCTTGGACAAGCGGGATTCGCGAAGGGCACGCATCGAAGGTATAAAATGTTTTTCCTTTGTAGATCTACTGTAGATCATAGTTTGAAACTCATACTCGTATTTTCGAAAGTTTTCTTCGCACGGATCCAATGGCTAGGGGGTTTCGGGGTTTCCGCGACGCGAAAAAGCGATTTTCGCGGCCCGAAAAACCCAACAGTGGTATCAGAGCCACGTGCAAAGACGAATACGAGTTTATTTTGTGTTTTATGAAAACAATTCAGTTCTATGATATTCTATAATTTTATGGTTTTTAGAGTTTTTATGGGTATTTTTCTCGTAGAAGCGATGTCACGCCCCCAGAGGAGTCCCTGTCCGAGAAAATTTCGGCAGCATCTCCCCTGTATGACGGACAATCAAAAATTTCTACAAGCACTAAATACTCAGCCACAGGCGGCTGGAATCATAACAATAAATAAAATCAATCACCACGCAGTTTATATATATATTCAGCCTCTGGCTGACACAACCACGCAGTAATAATACTCTGACTCGAAATCCACCCTACTCAACTACACTCGTAAAGCCCAAATCCGATTTTTTTCTTACCTCTTCTGCCGTTCAGGCAGGCATGTAGTAGAATAAAACCAAATCCAATTTCATCGACATCATAAAATCCATACAACGTCCATAGGTGGAATAAATCTAAAACATAACAAGTTTTAAATAGTCTAGAACAGAAAAGAAACCAAAACGGAAACCAAATCCTATCCTCGAGGTCTGCAGGGACCAGCAACTGGAACTCTCTCCTGACATCAACCCGAAAATATCAACAATGGAGGCGGGGTGAGTCCAACACTCGGTACAATTGATATGCAAAGTAAAGAAATAACACCTAACACTAATCATGCGTACAGTCTCCTGCTATAAGAAAGATATAAATATGCATCTGAAGTAAACAGGAGAATGCTGTACTAACCAGGTCCTGAGTATAAGGTCAAACAGTCCGAGTGGTATAGGAATCCTGTATGCATGTCAAACATAGGCATCCAAACAATATGCAGCATATAAATGCAGCAACCACAAACACAAGCAATAAATGCATCATGCATATGATGCCAATGATTCGCCCTGGTCACCCCTGACGCCAGTCGATCGGCTCATACCAAAGTGAGGCCGAGTGGGTAGGGCATGACAACCGTGCACTCTGTCGTCACTACTCCATGAGTGACCGAGTGGACGGGATGTTGTCGAGTACACCTATCCTCCTACCCCAAATCATAGATGGGGGAGCGCAATGCTCTCAACTCCCGGTACTCAAAGACGGGGAGGAATCCCTGTCGGATAACTCGTTGTGTCACACTACCCATGAGCGGACCAACGGTGCCTAACAGAGTCCCTGCTGCGACACACTCAGCCTGAATCGACCACTAACCCATGAGTGGTGGTGTGTGCAGATCCATGTAACTGGCGATGTGCTCAGCAATAATGGAGCGGACTATCGCACAGCATGCAATCATGCAAATGATGCATGGCAATAACCATATAAACATCCTGACCTAATCCATATATATAGAAATGTGCACCCTAGGTCAAAGAATCATATCAAATCAAGGTACACAGAAGGTATAAAAACCTAGGTCCTGAACATGGTCAAGCATGGCATATCACTACCCCTATAAGCATGTACAAACAGGTAAAATATACCTGAGATGCAAAACCAATCAATCAATCAAGCATGTAAGATTTGGGTAGTGATTAACCGAAATAGATAAGAAACATAATTAATGAAACATGTTAATTCCATTACTAAGCATATCAAAGACAACAAAAGTCAAAAGTACCCGCCTCCAAATAAGAAATGTCCAATCCAACGTCGAGATACCGTCTCGCGTCAAAGTCCTGTGTTATCAAACAGATAATGTATTTAGCTATATAACTAAATAAAAATCTCCAAACCTATTTAATAACCTTATCCTTCCTTAGAAATGGAATTGATCCCATGTAACAAAACAAGCAATGGATTAAATTCAATACCAATCCAATTCTATACATAAACCTAATTCATCACATCACGTAGCAAAATTACTACATATGATCATGTAATCAAATCACACCTAAATTAATCCATTATCTACAACACGTTTCAAATCCCTACACTTACCTCAATTCACAGTCGTGAACACTGATCTACTGCCAAAAGGAGTGGATGCTGGACCAAAGAGCAGCCCACACACCCAAATTCCCAGATCCACCTAAACAGCGCTATCTACTGCCATCATCGGATCGAAATGAAATCAAAAGGTCAACACCACAAACAAACCAGATATCCAAAGCAAATATTAGGGTCGAACAGCTACCTCAACGACCATTGCTAGGGCACGGCGACGGCGCTGGTTTTCCAGTGACCGGCGGCACCTCATGAGCGCAAGGAGAAAGAAAGGAGACTCGTCGGTGGTCGCTCAAGCGTCGCCGGCGCGTTCCTGATCTCAGCGGCAGAGAAGCTCGCGATCCAAGCTAGGGCAAAGGCAATAGGTCGGTTGCCGGCGTGATGCTCGGCTCAGGGAAGATCGCCGGCAATGAAGCGGTCGGCTAGGACACGACGTCGGCAGTGCTCGGCTAGGGCACGGCGTCGGCAGGGGTGGCGGCAGCGCGTGGCTCAGGGAGGAGGAAGAGCACCCGGCGGTGCTGTCGGGTGGAGAAGGCGCAGAGAGAAGAGGGGTTTGGCTCTTGATCAAGCGCCGGCGAGGAAGAAACCGCCGGGGCCGGCGGTTAGGGCAAACCGGCGGGCTCGGGTGCGCGTGGGAAGGAATCGCCGCTCGAGAGGTTTCGGCGGGGTAGAGAAAAGAAAATTAAGAAATATAAAAGAATAAGGAAATGTAAATATAAATATTTCCTCGCTTAAACGGGGTAACCTAAACAGGCTTTTCCCGGGCCCCGTTTTTGTCTCCGTTAACTCGTCCGTACGAGCTCCGAAAAATACCCGAAAAATTTCCAAAAATTCCAGAAAAATCCCTTATTAATATTTCCTATTTTTCCGGTATTTTACATTCTCCCCCACTTATAAAAATTTGGTCCCCAAATTTCGTTATCTACCACCAACAAGTACTAACAACAGATATTGAGTATAAATGCTGAACGGTAAATAAATCACATACCTCAAGTGAAAAGATGGGGATATCGAGCTCGGATCGTATCCTCAAGCTCCCAAGTAGCCTCCTCGTCCGAATGATGCTGCCATCCGACTTTAACCAGCCGGATAGTCTTGTTCCGCAACTGACGCTCTTTCCGGTCGAGAATCCGTACCGGAACCTCCTCATAGGTAATGTCAGGCTGAACTGGAACTGGAATATCAGCCAGTACATGCGTCGGGTCAGGTACGTATCTCCTCAGCATAGATACGTGAAATACATCGTGGACGCCTGACAGGGACGGTGGTAGTGCCAGTCGGTAAGCTACTGCTCCGATCCTCTCCAAGATCTCGAAAGGACCAATGTACCGCGGAGCTAGCTTACCTCTGAGGCCAAATCTCTTCACCCCTTTCGTGGGTGAAACTCGTAGAAATACATGGTCGCCAACAGAGAACTCTAGTGGTCTGCGTCTCCGATCAGCATAACTCTTCTGGCGATCCTGCGCCTCTGACATCCTCCGTCTGATAGTACGGACCAACTCTGCATCCTGCTGAACTCTATGAGGTCCCAACAACTGGGCCTCTCCAACCTCATCCCAGAGGACGGGTGTCCGACAAGGTCTACCATACAACGCCTCAAACGGTGCCATCTGGATAGCCGAATGGAAGCTGTTGTTGTAGGCAAACTCTACCAACGGCAGATGGTCCTCCCAACTGCCTCCAAAATCCATAACACATGATCTCAGCAGGTCCTCTAACGTCTGAATGGTCCGCTCTGACTGTCCATCTGTCTGTGGATGGAAGGCTGTACTGAAACGGAGCTGTGTGCCCAAGGCCTGCTGCAGACTCTGCCAGAAACGAGACGTAAACCGTGGATCTCTATCCGAAATGATACTCAATGGAACGCCATGTAGTCTGATAATCTCTCGGCAATACAAATCTGCTAATCGATCCAGGGGATCAGTCCTCCGAATCGCTAAGAAGTGCGCTGATTTGGTTAATCGATCAACGATTACCCAAATCGCGTCATGGCCTCGTCGTGTCCTCGGCAACCCTACCACAAAGTCCATGGTAATGTGATCCCACTTCCACTCAGGAATAGGAATCCGCTGAAGTAACCCTGCAGGTCTCTGGTGTTCAGCCTTCACCTGCTGACAAACAAGACATCTAGCTACGAAATCCGCGATGTCCTTCTTCATGCCGTTCCACCAGTAGGAACGCCTCAAGTCTCGATACATGCGGGTCCCGCCTGGATGGATCGCAAATCGAGAACGGTGTGCCTCCTGTAATAACTCCTGTAAGACCGGATGAGACTGAGGTACGCATAATCTGCCTCGGAAGTATATGATACCCTCCTCGTCTCGTGTAAATTCGGTCTGCTGCCCGGAAGCTATCTGACTGCTAATAAACTGCAAATGCTGATCACTAGCCTGTGCCTCTCGGATCCTCGTCCTGATCGACGACTGAGCAACCATGGTAACAAGAATACCCTGCTCTGTCGGTCCCTGCTCCTCAAGATCTAACTCCGAGAAACTCTGAATCAAGTCCGTGACTGAAGTCCGGTGGCAAGCCAAAGTCCCTCTGGACTTCCTGCTGAGTGCATCTGCAACCACATTAGCTTTCCCAGGGTGGTAGCTAATGGTACAATCGTAGTCCTTCAGGAACTCCATCCATCTCCTCTGTCGGAGATTAAGCTCCTTCTGAGTGAAAATGTATTTGAGACTCTTATGATCAGTGAGAATCTCAAATGTGATACCGTATAAATGATGACGCCAAAGCTTCAGAGCAAAGATGATGGCAGCTAACTCCAAGTCATGAACTGGATAGTTCTTCTCATGCTCCTTCAACTGACGAGAAGCATAAGAGACTACTCTACCGTGCTGCATCAGAACAGCGCCCAAACCCTGTAGAGACGCGTCGGTGTAAAGTACAAATCCATCCTCTCCAGAAGGTAAAACCAAAACTGGAGCCGACACTAATCTCCGCTTCAGCTCCTGAAAGCTGGTCTCGCAATCCTCAGACCATATGAACTTCACGCCTTTCCTGGTAAGACGTGTCAGCGGCATAGCAATACGCGAGAATCCCTCGACAAAACGTCGGTAATATCCGGCCAATCCCAGAAAACTGCGGATCTCCTGAACCGGTGACAGCCTCGATCTTCTGAGGATCAACTGAAATACCTCTGCTAGAAACCACGTGTCCCAGAAACCCAACTGAGGATAGCCAGAATGCACACTTGCTGAACTTCGCGTACAGCTGATGTCGTCGAAGAATCTCTAAGACTGTGCGAAGATGCTGTGCATGCTCCTCCTCGGAACGAGAGTAGACCAATATGTCATCAATGAAAACGATAACAAACTGATCCAGATACTCCAGAAAGATGCGGTTCATCAAATCCATAAACACCGCTGGAGCATTGGTAAGCCCAAATGGCATTACCAAAAACTCATAATGACCGTATCTGGTACGGAAAGCTGTCTTCTGGATATCAGAATCTCTGACTCTCAACTGATGATATCCGGATCGCAGATCAATCTTAGAATACACTGAAGTACCTCTGAGCTGATCAAACAAATCCTCAATCCGTGGTAATGGATATTTATTTCTGACGGTCACTGAATTCAGCTGCCTGTAGTCAATACATAATCTCATGGTGCCGTCTTTCTTCTTGACAAAGAATGGAGAACCCCATGGTGAAACACTAGGCGAATAAATCCCTATCTAAAGCTCACGAGTTGAACCTTCACTGCTTCAACTCTTTTGGTGCCATACGATACGGAGCTTTCGATGTCGGCGGTTCCTCGAATCACTCAATAGCGAACTCCACCGGCCTTCTAGGAGGCAAACTGGCAGCTCCTCCGAAATACATCCGGTATTCCTGACAACAAGAACGTTGAGAGGCTGCGAACTACTACATCCTCGATCGATCAACGACAGAAAACCATGACGGTAGTGAGGCACCTGCTGAATCACCGAAATAATCGAGATGCCGTCGTCTCTAATGCCGTGAAACTCCACGAGGGTTGGTTCGGAGGCAGGTGACCACCCTCGTCTGGCAATCAACGGTAGCATGATATATTGACAGCCAATCCATGCCAAGAATGATATCAAACTCGACCATCTCCAATACTAGAAGATCTACCGTAAGTATCATGTTGCCAAAGTCTAACGGGCAACCTCTGATCTCCTGGGTGACGTCTAAAGTATCACCGGACGGTAGGGAAACAGTCAATCGCCGCAACCTAACAGTAGGTAATCTACCAACCTCCCGCATAAAGGTACGGGATATAAAAGAATGCGAACTACCAGTATCAATCAAAATATCAGCAGTAAATGCATAAATGGAAATCGTACCGCGGAAAACAGATCCGTCGGCCCGCTGAGCATCCTCTCTGGTAATAGCATGAACACGACCAGTCTCTGGCGGAGGAGGAGGTGGTAATGCTGCCAGCGGCTGCTGCGGCTGGGCAGAAGCCTGCCACTGAGGCGCTGCTGGGCTATGTGCCAGATAAGACTGAGAGGATGGTGACTGATACTGTGCAGCTGGCTGAGACTGAGTCTGATACTGCCCCTGAGTCGGATAATAAGGTCCTGGAGCAAAACTCTGGGGTGCTACAGAAGCACTGGAGTACTCCTGTCCAAGCATGCCAAATGCTGCTGCGGAGGGAGCTGCTCCCTGCTGACGCTGTGAAGATTGGGCTTTCTGCCCTCCTCGATATGCCCCTGACTGACTAGACTGTCCCCTCTGACCTGACCCTCCGCGCCGTGTGCTGAGCCTTCAGCTGACAATCTCGGCTCTGGTGCCCTGGCAGTTTGCAATAAAAGCAAACTGACTGTCCCAGAGAGCAAGCTGGGGTGAGGTGATCTCTGGATCCACATCTGAAACAATGAGTATCACCGGAAGGTGGTTGCCGGTTCTGCTGAGAAAACCGGGAACGTCCTGAAGAAGACCGCCCTGATTTCTGAGGCCTACGAGACGCCCCAGAAGAACTCTGACCTGACTGTCTGCGACTACTCTGCTGGACCTGCCCTGATGTCTGACCCGTATGCTTTCTTTTCCTGTCCGGATATGCTGTCTGCCGAGCTAACTCTATCATCAAAGCTCGATTCAATGCATCAGAGTAAGATGTAATCCCTAATCCGGCAAGCTGTACATGCAGATAACCATCCAATCCCTGTATAAACTGCATCATGCGAGTTCTGTCCTCCGCAACTAACTCTGGACAAAACTGAGCCAACCGGAGGAATTCAGTATTATACTCGGTCACTGAGCGGTTATTCTGCCTCAGACTCATAAAATCCTGTCGGCGAGACATCTGATAGGACAGTGGAAAGAAACGGCTCTCAAAAGCCTCTCTGAACCTGGTCCATGTGACGTTGCGCTCACCAATAATAGAACGCTGAGTAACCCACCAGGCATTAGCTTCATCCCGTAAATGATAGGCAGCCAGCTCTGCTTTCTCCCACTCGGAGCAAGCCATATAGAAGAAAGTCTGCTCCATAGTCTCTATCCATGACAGAGCCATACTCGGATCGAGATCTCCGCGGAAAAGAGTGAAACGAGTCTTCATCGACTCGGCCAGTGCTGGAATCCTAGCTCGTGCAGCGACAATATCAGTGATCTGTGTCGGGACGGCTGCAGGAACTGGCGGAAACACTGGAGCTGATACTACAGGTGGTACCGCGGAATAGACCGGAGGAGGAACTCCCGGTGCTACTGTATATACCGGAGCATAAGCCGTCGGTGGTACTGCCTGGGGAACAAACGTGGTGGCAACTGGAGGTACGGTAGGAAAAGGTACCGGATGTGGAGCAGCTGCTGCTACTGTAGGCACTGGAGGTACAGGTGCCACTGGTGTCGGGTACACTGTAGGTCCAAGTGGCGGTGGTCCTGAATACACCGTAGGCTGCGCTGGAGCAGACGTCGGGTACACCAATGGTACTCCTGATGGTACTGTAAACAGGGTAGGCGTGGATACCGTCGGTGTGGCCAAAGTAGGTATCTCTACAGGAGCTATCGGGATTTGAGAGCCCGATGCTCCCGCTGCCTCCTGAGTCTGTCCCTGACTGACAGGCTCACTAACAGTGGGCATCTCTGGCATATCCAGAGATCCCGTGGTCCTCGCACGTGGTCGACCAGCACCACGTCTCGCAGCAATACGAGTAGATCGTCTCATATCTGTTAAATTAAATTACAGATATCAATACCAATATAACCAACACAAAATAACAACATACCTATTTGCTGTCTGGAGATGTTCCGTCGCTGTCCAGTCCCCAATTTGACCTCAAAATTTCGAACGTACATATCGCCGGAAATCCAAATAAATCCGAAATGGAAATCCGAAACCTAACTATATCGAAAATCCGATAATGCCCAATTTGACTCGCAAACCTGGCTAACCCAAATATCCAGAATACCAACAACCGGTATCCGATAAATCTCCAGAAACCAAAAGCAGGTATCCATAACCTGCTCTGATACCAATAAATTGGTATCAGATAAATCCCGAAAATCCAAAATACGAAACAAAAGATCGTATAACTGTGCTCTGATACCACTAAATTGTCACGCCCCCAGAGGAGTCCCTGTCCGAGAAAATTTCGGCAGCATCTCCCCTGTACGACGGACAATCAAAAATTTCTACAAGCACTAAATACTCAGCCACAGGCGGCTGGAATCATAACAATAAATAAAATCAATCACCACGCAGTTTATATATATATTCAGCCTCTGGCTGACACAACCACGCAGTAATAATACTCTGACTCGAAATCCACCCTACTCAACTACACTCGTAAAGCCCAAATCCGATTTTTTCTTACCTCTTCTGCCGTTCAGGCAGGCATGTAGTAGAATAAAACCAAATCCAATTTCATCGACATCATAAAATCCATACAACGTCCATAGGTGGAATAAATCTAAAACATAACAAGTTTTAAATAGTCTAGAACAGAAAAGAAACCAAAACGGAAACCAAATCCTATCCTCGAGGTCTGCAGGGACCAGCAACTGGAACTCTCTCCTGACAGCATCAACCTGAAAATATCAACAATGGAGGCGGGGTGAGTCCAACACTCAGCAGGTACAATTGATATGCAAAGTAAAGAAATAACACCTAACACTAATCATGCGTACAGTCTCCTGCTATAAGAAAGATATAAATATGCATCTGAAGTAAACAGGAGAATGCTGTACTAACCAGGTCCTGAGTATAAGGTCAAACAGTCCGAGTGGTATAGGAATCCTGTATGCATGTCAAACATAGGCATCCAAACAATATGCAGCATATAAATGCAGCAACCACAAACACAAGCAATAAATGCATCATGCATATGATGCCAATGATGCGTCCTGGTCACCCCTGACGCCAGTCGATCATCTCATACAAAAGTGAGGCCGAGTGGGTAGGGCTGTGACAACCGTGCACTCTGTCGTCACTACTCCTGATGAGTGACCGAGTGGACGGGATGCTGTCGGAGTACACCTATCCTCCTACCCCAAATCATAGATGGGGGAGCGCAATGCTCTCAACTCCCGGTACTCAAAGACGGGGAGGAATCCCTGTCGGATAACTCGTTGTGTCACACTACCCATGCGCGGACCAACGGTGCCTAACAGAGTCCCTGCTGCAACACACTCAGCCTGAATCGACCACTAACCCATGAGTGGTGGTGTGTGCAGATCCATGTAACTGGCGATGTGCTCAACAATAATGGAGCGGACTATCGCACAGCATGCAATCATGCAAATGATGCATGGCAATAACCATATAAACATCCTGACCTAATCCATATATATAGAAATGTGCACCCTAGGTCAAAGAATCATATCAAATCAAGGTACACAGAAGGTATAAAAACCTAGGTCCTGAACATGGTCAAGCATGGCATATCACTACCCCTATAAGCATGTATAAATAGGTAAAAATATACCTGAGATGCAAAACCAATCAATCAATCAAGCATGTAAGATTTGGGTAGTGATTAACCGAAATAGATAAGAAATATAATTAATGAAACATGTTAATTCCATTACTAAGCATATCAAAGACAACAAAAGTCAAAAGTACCCGCCTCCAAATAAGAAATGTCCAATCCAACGTCGAGATACCGTCTCGCGTCAAAGTCCTGTGTTATCAAACAGATAATGTATTTAGCTATATAACTAAATAAAAATCTCCAAACCTATTTAATAACCTTATCCTTCCTTAGAAATGGAATTGATCCCATGTAACAAAACAAGCAATGGATTAAATTCAATACCAATCCAATTCTATACATAAACCTAATTCATCACATCACGTAGCAAAATTACTACATATGATCATGTAATCAAATCACACCTAAATTAATCCATTATCTACAACACGTTTCAAATCCCTACACTTACCTCAATTCACAGTCGTGAACACTGATCTACTGCCAAAAGGAGTGGATGCTGGACCAAAGAGCAGCCCACACACCCAAATTCCCAGATCCACCTAAACAGCGCTATCTACTGCCATCATCGGATCGAAATGAAATCAAAAGGTCAACACCACAAACAAACCAGATATCCAAAGCAAATATTAGGGTCGAACAGCTACCTCAACGACCACTGCTAGGGCACGGCGACGGCGCTGGTTTTCCAGTGACCGGCGGCACCTCATGAGCGCAAGGAGAAAGAAAGGAGACTCGTCGGTGGTCGCTCAAGCGTCGCCGGCGCGTTCCTGATCTCAGCGGCGGAGAAGCTCGCGATCCAAGCTAGGGCAAAGGCAATAGGTCGGCTGCCGGCGTGATGCTCGGCTCAGGGAAGATCGCCGGCAATGAAGCGGTCGGCTAGGACGGGTGGCGGCGGCGCGTGGCTCAGGGAGGAGGAAGAGCACGCGGCGGGGCTGGCGGGGGGAGAAGGCGCAGAGAGAAGAGGGGTTTGGCTCTTGATCAAGCGCCGGCGAGGAAGAAACCGCCGGGGCCGGCGGGCTCGGGTGCGCGTGGGAAGGAATCGCCGCTCGAGAGGTTTCGGCGGGGTAGAGAAAAGAAAATTAAGAAATATAAAAGAATAAGGAAATGTAAATATAAATATTTCCTCGCTTAAACGGGGTAACCTAAACAGGCTTTTCCCCGGCCCCGTTTTTGTCCCCGTTAACTCGTCCGTACGAGCTCCGAAAAATACCCGAAAAATTTTCAAAAATTCCAGAAAAATCCCTTATTAATATTTCCTATTTTTCCGGTATTTTACAAGCGAAGCACAAGTGTTTCGGCACTTGTAGGCTTCGACTACCTAGAAGAATATTCCAAAACGGTAAAGTTTCGCCCCAAAATTTTTGGGGCAGTGGGCTAAGGTGCTCTTGGATCGCTTAGGAGCAACTCACGATGGTTAGATCGCGGGTAGGGGTACTGCCCCTAACCCCGCAAGGGGATTTGCTCCGCGATTGCGCCCGAAATCGCTAATCCGGACCGTCAGGAAAATTTTACTCATAAAATTGTAAAAATTATAAAAAAAATTACAGAAAATTATGAAAATATATAATTTTGAATTATATATTAATTTTGTGATAGTCATGACCCAAAAAGACCCAATGTGATTGGATTTGTGTTGTAATTCATAATACGGCCTGCGTGCCGTCATGTGATGTGTGTGTTGTATTTTGATTCGCGACCTGCGCGTCGTGCCTTCTATTTTATTCTTGTTGTAAATTAGATTTAGACTCAAATGTAACTCGAGTTTCTAAAATTGTAATGTACAAAAATTGGAGCGGTGGAAGATCCACTCGAGACGGAGTTACGAGGAAGGCGCGAGCAACACAAGGTGGTCAAAAAGAAGGAGCTTGAGAAGCTATTGACCTTAGGTTGTGTTAGGATCCTTCATACGGAGGCTAGAGAGGGGGTGTGAATAGCCGACCCCAATTGCTCGCGTTTCTTTCTACAAACTAGGGTTAGCGCTGCGGAAACTAAATGCAGAAAGAAAACAGGAGAAGAAATCAAACCTCTACGCAAGGATGTAACGAGGTTCAGAGATGAAACTCCTACTCCTCGGCGTGTCCGTAAGGTGGACGAAGCCTATCAATCCGTCGGTGGATGAGTCCCCGGAAAACCGGCTAAATCAAACTCCTTGTGGGTGGAGAAACCTCGCCACAATCACTTGCAACAGCAAGCTAAGAGTACAAGAGAATAGCAAGAACAAAATACAACAGGAATGTAAACACAGTAGCTTGCCTTCTCGTCGACTGGGGTCCCGGATAAAGTAGCAACTTCACGGACAGATGTAACAAGCAACTCAACAGCAGCTGATCCAGTCGTGGAATGAAGCTACGCGAAGCTTCGACAAGGAGGAGCTCAACAAAGCTCAAGCACAACAGCACTTCGCAACAGGAAGGAAGAAGAAGAAGTTCTCGTGCAGCAGCAGCCCTCGACCCCTTTATACCTGCGAAGAAGACAGCGAAGAAACTAGCCGTTGCGTCGCAACGGCTAGAACCCTGATCGGTCTGCAGACCGATCAGCCTAGGCGCATGAAGCTTCTGTTTGTCACCTGATCGGTCCCCAGACCGATCAGGTGTCGCGATCGAAGCCCTGATCGGTCCACAGACCGATCAGGCTTATGCCTGATCGGTCTTGCCGACCGATCAGGCCATGGGTGGATCGGTCAGCAGACCGATCCACGGCTTTCTTCTCGCGAGGTTGCGTTGCCTCCTGATGAGCCACTGATCTGATTCTGATCGGTCACCAGACCGATCAGGGCAAACACAGTATCACTGGATCGGTCACCAGACCGATCCAAACTTCTCAGCCCTAGACCTAAGGCTTCCACACCAACATTCGGTCAACCTTGACCTGTTGGTACATCATTCCTAGCATCCGGTCACTCCCTTGACCTGCTAGCACTTCCCGCTAATTGTCCGGTCAATCCTTTTGACCTACTTAGACTTCTCCACACCAGATGTCCGATCACCCTTGATCCATCTGGATTTTTCCCTTGCCCGGCTTCACTCACCAGGACTTTCCACACTGCCTAACATCCCAGTTAGGACTTTCTCACTGCCTGGCTTCACTCACCAGGACTTTCCAACTGCCTAACATCCCAGTTAGGACTTTCCCTCGTGCCAAGCTCCCTGCTTGAACTTCTCCGTGCCAAGTCTCCATACTTGGACTTTTCCAGTGCCAAGTCTCCATACTTGGACTTTTCCAGTGCCAAGTCTCCATACTTGGACTTTTCCCGTGCCAAGTCTCCATACTTGGACTTTTCGCGTGCCAAGCTCCCTGCTTGGACTTTTCCAGTGCCAAGTCTCCATACTTGGACTTTTCCAGTGCCAAGCTCCCTGCTTAGACTTTTCCGTTGCCAAGTCTCCATATCTAAATTCTTTTCCCGAATCAGGTCAACCAGGTCAACCTTGACCTACGGTTGCACCAATAATCTCCCAAACATCTATTCTTGTCCCATATCAAGAATACAACTCTTCCACGAGTGTCAAGCATCAAAATACAACTCAACTAGGTCAACCTTGACCTAAGGTTGCATCAACAATCTTCCTAAGTCAAACATCAAAATACAACTAGAGTCAGGTCAACTCGAGTCAGGTCAACCAGGTCAACCTTGACCTAAGGTTGCACCAACAATCTCCCCCTTTTTGATATTTGACAAAACCCATAATCAAGTTAGGTTAACCCGATAACCTAACTTAGGTTTTCCAACCATCTTCCAATGTCCAATGTTCTTTCCTTGAACATTCTCTGGACATTCTCCCCTTAGGTTAACCCGATAACCTAACTTGGGTTCTCCAATAATTCTCCCCCTTTTTGACACACATCAAAAAGGAAGGGTATCAAGGTCAAGAGTTTCTTCCTAATGAAAGTCCCATACATTTCATTGAAACTCTTAATTTCCTCCTTGATACTAAACTCAACAATCAGCTTAGTGATAATCCCATATCACTAATCCTCAAAAGTCTTAAGGAGTAAAAACTCCCCCTAACAGTCAACTCCCCCTTGACAATTAGGTAAAACTCCCCCTAAAGGTTAACTCCCCCTTGACCATTGCACCAACAATGTCTTTGTGAGTTCCAAACCTTTAGAAATCCACAAAACCCAACTTCCAGCTGAAATTTCAGACCAACAGCTGAAAATCAGAAACTGGCACGCTCTGATCGGTCCCCAGACCGATCAGAAACCCCATGGATCGGTCCCCAAACCGATCGAGGCTTCACCGATCGCACCAAGCTCTGGTTCTCACTGGATCGGTCTGCAAGATGCACGCCCTGATCGGTCCCCAGACCGATCAGGAACTTCCGGATCGGTCCCCAGATTCTGATATCAGAATTTCTGAATTTCCTTCCCGAAATTCAGAAACTCCTAGAAAATTCCAGAAAATTCGAAAAATTGTGAAATTTTGAGGATACATTCCTCATAACATATACTATCATGGAAAAATAGTTTTCTATGAAAATAACTTTCATTTTTCAATTTTGATACAAAGTTCAAAAACTTTGAAATAGTTCAAGTTTAACTCAACTTTGTATCACAATGTTCAATGATGAATGCTATCACTAGGAAAGCTTCATCAAGGTTTTTCAAATCGATTTTAAAATGCTTTTAAAACCATTTGAATTTGGGACCATAATCTTAGGGCTAGATGTACATGACTTGTACACAAGCTTTCCCTATGATCCTTAATTTCTTGAATTAGGGTCATCTAGGTACAAGGACAATGCACCTTGATCCTAACTCATGATCCTAATATCTCACACACATCTAAGGTGTATCAAACCACATTCAAGTCAATTTGATGTGAGATATGGGTTAAGGTCAACTTAGGCTAAGTTCTCATGCATTTTCTAAACACCAATTTGATCTCAATATCAAATTATATGTTTGTCCTCAAATCAATTTCATTGATTATAATGCAAGAGATGATGACATGGCATATAATGATATCATAAGTAAAAACATGTGCCAATGTCATGATGTCATGGCATAAAGTTTGAAAACTTAAATAAAGCATGACATATAAACTAGCCTAAGCATTATCATGACATTTCAAATAATAAAATAAATATGATGGCATGGCATGGCATATGGCAACCAATCATGGCAAATTAGCACAAATAAAATACCTAAATTCCCTATCTAAGTATCCTTAGCCTTGGCTAACTTAAAATCTAACCCTAGATTGCCCATATATCCCTAAGAGAAAACCAAAATCCCAATTATGGTATTTCTCTAGGTTTTCTTAAATTGTGCCAAATAAGATTAAAATCGATATTTTTCAAATATGCCACAATTTACTCTTCAAGGAGTAAATAATAATTCTTTTTCATTTTCAAAGGTTATCAAAACCTTGAAAATGCTTCTTGAGTGTCAATTTCCTCAAGGTTGGGTTAACTACCCTTCTAATTGGAGTTGACACTCTCTAACACATCTATGGGATAGAGAAGATGCTCCTAGAAACCCAATATCTATGTGAGCTCATTGGGTTCACTAAATATTCACTAGGGATGACTTCCCTAGCAACCCTCCTAATGACCCTCCTAGGCTTTGAAGCCTTGGTCATTTGGGACTCATCAAGATCAACTCTAGAGGTGACTCCCCTTGTGACCTTGGTGGTCTTCCTAGCCCTAGGTTTTGTTCCATAATCGAATGGAACATCATGATAGGTGGGCTTGACCACTTGGGACTTAGGTTTGTGACCCATACCTTTCTTGTCCTTGGACATTGGTTTTTGACTCTTAAACCCTAGGGATGACTTCTCCATGTTCTTAAGAGTCTTTTCCAAAGTATCAAGTCTTGACTTCAAGACTTGATTCTCCTTCTCTAATACCTCAATTTTTGATTTATCACTCTTCCTTGAGGTATTCTTAGGCATATGTCTAGTTGATTTAGGATTCCTACCTAGGTTATCCTTAGCCTTAGATGGGTTGATCCTAGGATTAGCCTTTCTAGAATTATCCTTATCTAGACTCACATGTTTAGCTCCTAAGCACATGTATTGATTCCTAAGGTTATCATGCTTGTTATTATCGACAAGTGCAATAAAATTCCTAGCATGCATTTTATTAGAATTGCAAAAATGAACCTTAGAGGTTACCTTAGGGTTTGCCTTAGCTCCCCCTATCGATGTGCCCGGTCTCTTGCCCTTGTGAGGTTGCCTCCCCCTCGGACAATGACTCCTATAGTGTCCCCTTTGCTTGCATTGGAAGCACACGATGTGCTCCTTGCCCTTGCGTTTCGGGACTCCGGCTTCCTTGACCTTTGGCGCCGATGGAGTCTTCCTTACCCTCTTCGGACACTTACTCTTGTAATGTCCATGTTCCCTACACTCAAAGCACATAATGTGTAATTTGATTGAACTTAAATTGCTTGAGTTACCTAGGGTTGAGGGTGGATGCGAGCTCTCTTCTTCATCCCTTTCGGAGGTAGAAGCTTCTTCTTCTTGCTCCGAACTTGAAGAAGAACTCTCCTCCTCTTCGTCCTTAGATGTTGAGTAACCCTCAACTTCTAATTCCTCTCCTCCATGATGTGAGCTACTTGATGACTCACTTGTCTCCTCTTCATGATTTGAAGTGGAGCTCTCCTCATGGTACTTGGCCAAGTTATCCCATAATTCCTTGGCATTGTTGTAATCTATCTTACACAAGATGTTAGTAGGCAATGAAAATTCAATTATTCTCGTTACCTCTTTGTTGATTTCGGATTTGTGAATTTGTTCTCTGGTCCACTCCTTCTTCTCAAGAGGTTTTCCTTCCTTATCCACCGGAGGAGTAAAACCTTCTTGTACACAAAACCAATTCATTATGTTAGTCATAAGAAAGTACTTCATCCTTACCTTCCAATACGCGAAGTCACCGCATTCGTAGAAGGGTGGAATGGTGACATCTTCTCCGAGTAGATCCATCCTCTAGCTCGTGCTCCCCGGGTGTTAATCCGATGAAGAGCAAACCTTCGCTCTGATACCACTTGTTAGGATCCTTCATACGGAAGCTAGAGAGGGGGGTGTGAATAGCCGACCCCAATTGCTCGCGTTTCTTTCTACAAACTAGGGTTAGCGCAGCGGAAACTAAATGCAGAAAGAAAATAGGAGAAGAAATCAAACCTCTACGCAAGGATGTAACGAGGTTCGGAGATGAAACTCCTACTCCTCGGCGTGTCCGTAAGGTGGACGAAGCCTATCAATCCGTCAGTGGATGAGTCCCCGGAAAATCGGCTAAATCAAACTCCTTGTGGGTGGAGAAACCTCGCCACAATCACTTACAACAGCAAGCTAAGAGTACAAGAGAATAGCAAGAACAAAATACAACAGGAATGTAAACACAGTAGCTTGCCTTCTCGTCGACTGGGGTCCCGGATGAAGTAGCAACTTCACGGACAGATGTAACAAGCAACTCAGCAGCAGCTGATCCAGTCGTGGAATGAAGCTCACGCGAAGCTTCGACAAGGAGGAGCTCAACAAAGCTCAAGCACAACAGCACTTCGCAACAGGAAGGAAGAAGAAGAAGTTCTCGTGCAGCAGCAGCCCTCGACCCCTTTATACCTACGAAGAAGACAGCGAAGAAACTAGCCGTTGCGTCGCAACGGCTAGAACCCTGATCGGTCTGCAGACCGATCATCCTAGGCGCATGAAGCTTCTGTTTGTCACCTGATCGGTCCCCAGACCGATCAGGTGTCGCGATCGAAGCCCTGATCGATCCACAGACCGATCAGGCTTATGCCTGATCGGTCTTGCCGACCGATCAGGCCATGGGTGGATCGGTCAGCAGACCGATCCACGACTTTCTTCTCGCGAGGTTGCGTTGCCTCCTGATCGGTCTCCAGACCGATCAGATTACAATCAGTGAGCCACTGATCTGATTCTGATCGGTCACCAGACCGATCAGGGCAAACGCAGTATCACTGGATCGGTCACCAGACCGATCCAAACTTCTCAGCCCTAGACCTAAGGCTTCCACACCAACATTCGGTCAACCTTGACCTGTTGGTACATCATTCCTAGCATCCGGTCACTCCCTTGACCTGCTAGCACTTCCCGCTAATTGTCCGGTCAATCCTTTTGACCTACTTAGACTTCTCCACACCAGATGTCCGATCACCCTTGATCCATCTGGATTTTTCCCTTGCCCGGCTTCACTCACCAGGACTTTCCACACTGCCTAACATCCCAGTTAGGACTTTCCCATTGCCTAACATCCCAGTTAGGACTTTTCCACTGCCTGGCTTCACTCACCAGGACTTTCCCTCGTGCCAAGCTCCCTGCTTGGACTTCTCCGTGCCAAGTCTCCATACTTGGACTTTTCCAGTGCCAAGTCTCCATACTTGGACTTTTCCAGTGCCAAGTCTCCATACTTGGACTTTTCCCGTGCCAAGTCTCCATACTTGGACTTTTCGCGTGCCAAGCTCCCTGCTTGGACTTTTCCAGTGCCAAGTCTCCATACTTGGACTTTTCCAGTGCCAAGCTCCCTGCTTGGACTTTT
This sequence comes from Zingiber officinale, assembly GCF_018446385.1. NCBI lineage: Eukaryota > Viridiplantae > Streptophyta > Magnoliopsida > Zingiberales > Zingiberaceae > Zingiber > Zingiber officinale. The sequence goes on along the minus strand of NC_056005.1, from coordinate 36,454,820 downwards.
CCGTTGCCAAGTCTCCATACTTGGACTTTTTCCCGAATCAGGTCAACCAGGTCAACCTTGACCTACGGTTGCACCAATAATCTCCCAAACATCTATTCTTGTCCCATATCAAGAATACAACTCTTCCACGAGTGTCAAGTATCAAAATACAACTCAACTAGGTCAACCTTGACCTAAGGTTGAATCAACAATCTTCCTAAGTCAAACATCAAAATACAACTCGAGTCAGGTCAACCAGGTCAACCTTGACCTAAGGTTGCACCAACAGGTTGACCATCCGATCTTCTCATTGGCTTGAGAAGATCGTAGTAGGGCCATGACATAATCACAAAATTATTTGATTAATTATTTAATTAATTGTTTTGTGTGTATGTGATGCATGCTAGTTAATTAAGTAATTAATTAGTGTCTTACGATTAGATTAGATCTAAGTCGTGCACATGATGCACCCTTCGATTAGATTAGATCTATCGAGTATATGATACGCATCATCGTTTAGATTAGATCTAAATCACGTCAACTCGTAATGCCTACCATGCCGTGATACCTACCACTACCTTGATCGCATGTTGTTGTTGAATCTGCCAAAGCAGAGCAACACATACTATTTTGGTAGGGTACGGAGGGACAATCTTGGTCCCGTCTATCAATGCATGGGTGAGTACAACTCAATTAGATTGAGTATTCCTAGTTAACTCGGTTGGGTCGAGTATAACTATAGGCATTCTTCCAACGGTTGGAAAGATAGGTCAAAATCACATATATATTAACTCTCGGGCGTATTAGCCAAAGCTAACTCGAGTTTTAATATAAATGCGGATTTATCCTATAAACAAGAGTTGCATAGAGATGTAATTGATAATCGTTACCTACCGATCATACTAAGTCTTGGGCGTATTAGCCAAAGCTAACTCAAGGGTTAGTATGATGTGGATCTTGTCCCACATGAATTATAGAATTCAGTGGGAGCATCATTTAGTTAAAGGCCTAATTAAATGATTAAGAATATGATATTTATTTATACATTTATTTCTGTTGTAGATTACCATGACGTCGAATACGAACACCTTCTTTCTGCGTTCTGTCCTTAAGAAGGACAAGCTCAACGGAGCGAATTTCCTGGACTGGTACAGGAACCTGAGAATAGTTCTCACCCAAGAATGTAAACTGTACGTTCTGGAACAGCCCATTCCGGAGGCTCCTCCTGCCACTGCCACGCGAGCAGATTGAGATGCTTACAAGAAGCATCAAGATGACGCATTAGATGTGTCCTGTCTTATGCTCGCGACCATGAACTCTGAGCTTCAGAAGCAACATGAGTTGATGGGAGCTTACGATATGGTTGAACATCTTTGTTACCTATATCAAGGACAAGCAAGGCACTGGAAGAGGAACTCCAAAGAATACCTGGAAGATCTTACGAAGAAGAGAAATAAGATTTCTACTTCAGGTATACATGTTATAGAAGTCAACCTCTCTATTTCTTCATTGTGGGTATTAGATACCGGATGTGCTTCACATATTTGTACTAATGTACAAGCGCTGAGAAATAGCAGGGCATTGACGAAGGGTGAGATAGACCTACGAGTAGGCAATGGAGCACGGGTTGCTGCTATTGCTGTAGGAACTTACTATCTATCTCTACCCTCTGGGCTTGTACTAGAATTAGATGATTGTTGTTATGTGCCTGCCTTAACTAAGAACATAATTTTAGTTTCTTGTTTGGACAAGAAAGGATTTTCGTTTACAATAAAGAACAAATGTTGTTCCGTCTATTTAAACGAAATGTTCTATTGTAGTGCACATCTGATAAACGGACTCTATATTCTAGACCTTGAGAGCCCTGTCTATAACATAAATACCAAGAGGTTCAAGTCAAATGACCTGAACCAAACCTATCTCTGGCACTGTCGCTTAGGTCATATAAATGACAAACGCTTATCTCAGCTCCATAAGAATGGTTTGCTGGACTCATTTGATTTTGAATCTTATGAGACGTGCGAGTCATGCCTACTAGGCAAGATGACTAAGACTCTCTTTAGTGGGCACAGTGAAAGAGCGGCTGATTTGTTAGGACTCATACATAGTGATGTATGTGGCCCTTTCAATGTCGCTGCTAGAGGCAGTTATAGGTACTTCATCACATTTACTGATGACTTCAGTAGATATGGTTATGTGTACTTGATGACACATAAGTCTGAATCCTTTGAAAAGTTCAAAGAATTCAAGAATGAAGTACAGAACCAGCTTGGCAAGAATATTAAGATACTTCGATCAGATCGAGGTGGTGAATACCTTAGCCATGAGTTTCATGACTACCTAGCTGAGTGTGGGATTCTATCCCAACTCACTCCTCCTGGAACACCACAATGGAATGGTGTATCTGAAAGGAGGAATCGTACCCTATTAGATATGGTGCGATCTATGATGAGTCACACAGATCTTCCGACATACCTTTGGGGTTATGCTCTAGACACGGCAGATTTTATACTCAACCGAGTTCCATCCAAGGCCGTGATAAAGACACCATATAGGATATGGACTGAGAGAGATGCCCAGGTGTCTTTCATGAAGATTTGGGGTTGTGAGGCTTACGTTAGATGTCAAGTCTCAAACAAATTAGGACCCAAATCTGACAAGTGCTACTTTATTGGATATCCCAAGGAAACTAAGGGATATTATTTCTACATTCCCAGTCAGCACAAGGTAGTTGTGGCAAAGACTGGGGTCATTCTAGAAAGGGAGTTTGTTTCTAGAAAGACTAGTGGGAGTGCGTTCGATCTTGAAGAAGTTCAAGATGTGAACAATAGCACTGATGCCTCGATGGAAATTGAACTGGAACCACAAAGTGTTGTGGATGATGTTGTTCCACAAAGAGTTGAGGAACAACAACCAGTTCATGTAGACATACCTCTTCGCAAGTCTGATAGGGTACGTCGTCAGCCTGAGAGATACTCATTTCTCTTGTCTGACCATAATGGCGGTGTGCTCATAGATGATGAGCCTACCACCTATCACGAAGCTGTGATGAGACCAGATTCTGAGAAATGGCTAGAGGCCATGAGATCCGAGATGGAATCCATGTACACCAACTAAGTATGGACTTTGGTTGATCCACCAGAAGGGGTAAAACCCATTAGGTGTAAGTGGGTCTTTAAGAGAAAGACTGACATGGATGGACTTATCTATAAGGGTCGCTTGGTAGCTAAAGGTTTCAAGCAGATTCATGGTATTGACTATGATGAAACCTTTTCTCCAGTAGCGATGTTTAAGTCCATTCGGATCATGCTTGCTATTGCAGCTTACCACGATTACGAGATCTGGCAGATGGACGTCAAAACTACGTTTCTGAATGGAAACCTACTCGAGGATGTGTACATGACACAACCTAAGGGCTTTGTAGATCCACAGCATACTAGTAGAGTATGCAAGCTGTATAGGTCCATTTATGGACTAAAGCAAGCTTCTCGGAGTTGGAATCTTCGATTCGATGATGCAATCAAATAGTTTGGTTTCATCAAGAATGAAGATGAACCTTGTGTCTACAAGAAGGTTGTAGGGGATATAGTTGTCTTCCTCATATTGTATGTGGATGACATACTGCTCATTGGGAAGGACATCCCTATGCTTAAGTCTGTCAAGACATGGTTAGGGAGTTGCTTCTCAATGAAGGACTTAGGTGAGGCATCCCGCATTCTAGGGATACAGATCTATAGAGATAGATCTAAGAGATTGCTTGGCCTAAGTCAGAGTACATACATTGACAAGGTACTCCTTCGGTTTGCCATGCAGAACTCCAAGAAGGGATTTCTGCCGATGTCACATGGCGTGAGTCTTTCGAAGACTCAAGGTCCCTCTTCTAGAGAGGAGATAGACCGCATGGATCAGATCCCTTATGCCTTAGCCATAAGATCGATCATGTACGTCATGCTATGTACTCGACCTGATGTCTCGTATGCTTTGAGTATGACGAGCAGATACCAGTCAGATCCAGGTGAAAGTTACTGGATAGCAGTCAAGAATATTCTTAAGTACTTGAGAAGGACTAAAGAATATTTCTTGATATATGGAGGCAATGATGAGCTAGCTGTAAAGGGTTACAGTGATGCTAGCTTCCAGACCAACCAGGATGACTATAGATCGCAGTCGGGGTTCGTATTTTGCATTAATGGTGGTCTTTGTCGGAAGAGTTCGGGACACGAGTTGATTCTACAATGAGGAGTACATTCTTGCATCAAAGGCGAAAAGGAGGCGTTTGGATCCATGAGTTCATCACGAACTTGGGTGGTTCCTAGCATTGCTGAGCCCATTGAGCTCTATTGTGACAACAATGGAGCTATAGCACAGGCGAAGGAACCTCGCTCACACCAGCGGACCAAACACATACTACGACGCTTCCATCTCATTCGAGAGATTATCGAGAGAGGAGATGTGAAGATTTGCAGAGTACCTACAGAGGCTAACATCGCAGATCCCTTGACCAAGGCTTTGGCACAGAGGAAGCATGATGGTCACAATAGGTCATTGGGGCTTAGAGCCTACACTGATTGGCACTAGTGCTAGTGGGAGATTGTTAGCTAGAGCCCTAAAGCCAATCATTTAATGATTATATTTTGGACTTGTTGTATCATATTCTATATAAATAAAGGCATTTGGTTTTTGGTTATTATACTTACTTGTATTGGTGCCAAATAAACTAAGTATAATAACGTCCTTGAGTAGAAGGTTCTCACCTATATCAATCGGTTAGTTGAACCGATAGTGAGATGATATAGGGAACACTACTCTTAATCATTCCTAGTCGAGTATTAATATTCAGGGGCAATGTTAATGCAATAAGACTAGCATGTAGGTCAACTCGATGACTTGATCTCACAAGTCTTGGATATAGAGATATCAAGTTGACACATGGGTATGCATTGGAGAATGTATACTGAATGACCTGCCATGAGAAAGTATCATGGATCGTTATATGAATGTCATATACTTTCTCATGTGGCTATTAGTATGACTACTAGTCCTTAGACCTGAAGTCACCATGGTTCCCTACATAAGGAGTTCTGTACTTTGATTTCGTCAAACATCACCCGTAACTGGGTGGACTATAAAGGCGATTACTGGGTATGTAACAAATTATGCGGAGGGATGTGAGTGATGTAGATGGGATCTATCCCTCCTATATGACGGGAGAGACATAGGTATTCTTGATAGAGTGAGACCACGAAGTGCATGGCCATGCCCAAATGAGTCAATATGAGATATTGAGCTCATTTGATTGAGTGAGTCTACTTGGAGTTCAAGATTTAGATTGATTAGAGGATGACACGGTCTATGCCTCACATTGATCAATCTAGATGTCTAGAATAGAAGGACACTTATCATATATTGTGAGGAGTCACAATTAGTAGTCACAAGGTGATGTTGGATCTCAACATTCTTGTAACTTGGGTAGTAATGATGTATTGCTAGATACCGCTCATTACTTATGTTTCTAAATGAGTTTAGAGGCATTGCCAACGTTACAAGAACCTATTGGGTCACACACAAAGAACAAGTGGATGGAGATTAGGTTCATATGATGAACCAAGAGGATTAGATTCATTTGATGAATCAAATTGGATTAAGAGTAATCCTAATTAGGCTAATTGAGTTGGACTCAAGTTGATTCATGTGTTCAATGAGTCTAATTTAGATTATGACTCATTGAATCAATTTAATTAAATGAATTAGATTCATTATATTAAATTGGTTTGAATTAAATGGTTGGATTAAATCAACCATGAGAGAGATTAAGTCAAGTTTGACTTGACTTGAGAGGAAGATGAAGAGTCAAGTTTGACTTGACTTTATGCCACCTCATTGGTGAGTTGGCATTAAGTGGACCAATGATGATGCTCCACATCATCATGGTTACTTAAGTGAAGTGCCACCTCATGGGAGTTACCAAGAGTTGTGACTCTTGGTATCCCATGGAGGTTACAACCCACTTAATTAGATGAAAAAGAGTTTCATTTTTGCAAGAGTAACTCTCATTCAAGTGATCTTCCTCCTCCTAAGCTCTCTTCTTGCTCCTTCTCTTCTCTTGGTCGTGGGTTTCAAGCAAGGGAGAAGAAAGAAGAGTGAATCTAATCCAAGAAGAAAGGTTAGTGAAAGTCACATAGAGATTTTAGAGGAGTGTGTTCTCTTCTTTTCCTATCTTCTTCTTCCAATCCTACCCGAGAGCCCTAGAGAGTGCTAGCACACTTGTGGTGCTCTCTTCTCCATCCTTGTGTGTTAGAGAACACATCTTGTTCGTGTGGATACTTCTTGAGGATTGTCTACGTTGACAATCACGAGATCCGGCGTACCTTGGACGAGCGGGATTCGCGAAGGGCACGCATCGAAGGTATAAAATATTTTTCCTTTGTAGATCTACTGTAGATCATAGTTTGAAACTCGTACTCGTATTTTCGAAAGTTTTCTTCGCACGGATCCAATGGCTAGGGGGTTTTGGGGTTTCCGCGATGAAAAAAAGCGATTTTCGCGGCCCGAAAAACCCAACAGCAAGCACCACCGACAGTGTGCTACTATTCACCAGAGTTAGGGATTCTATCTTCGGGCCCTTGTGTGACAGCAAGGGTAGTCTTTGGAATTGAAGTTGGGTGAATTGTGGTTTGGATACTTAGGGGGCGTTTGGTTTGGAAAATATTTTCTATTTTCTGTTTTCTATTTTCTATTTCTGTTTTCCTGTTTTCTGTTTCTGTTTTTAGAAAACAGAAAATGTGTTTGGTATGATATACAGTAATTCTATTTTCTAGAAAAGAAAACTGGAAAATGCGTTTGGTATGTTTATATGGAAAAAAATAGATTTATATATGAATGTTATTTTATACTAGATTTAAGTTTTTTAAACTAGATTTATGTTTAGGTTGCTTTCCTGGATTTGATCTTTCTAATTGTTTATACTTATATCTGAGAATTTTACAATGCCCTTCAATGCGCCACTTGCTCTGCAAAGATCATATATTTATTTCGTTTATAACTATTAAGTGTTATTGATGTCTAGTTATTGTTGTAAATTTATTTACAAACAAACAGACACACACATCTTCTAACATTGATGTGTAGACGCTTACGGCAAAGAGTAACACAGAAAAGAGCAAGGTTTTAACACGCGCAACAAAGCTATGATAATTATCTCCAGTCAAATTAACCCTTAAACATAGAATCCAAATTCAAAACATCAAATGATTCTTTCATAAACGCACAACTCATTGCATTAACACTTTTATTGAAGGAATAAATATCTCCAGTCAACATATTTTATGACATAATTGTCTTGAACAAAAAAGACTAGTCTTCATCCTGCACAATGCGACATTGCCACCTTATACAACAACTTGAAATGGTTTTCCCAAAACCTGCCACCATCTCAAGGTGAGACTGAAAAATCTACACCCGATGATAGCATCTGCATTACTTGGATTTGAAGGATCAAGCTCTGGCATCTTCCTTTTGGTAGCTGTTTGCTTGGAACTTTCTGCTCCCTTTGAATTGATGGAGGTATCGGTCTTCGCAGCCATGTCAATCGGATCAGAAGATACACTTGATGGCTCTTCTGCAGTGGAAGGAGTGTTGAAGTTGTTCATGGTTGACTTGCATTGCTGCTCAAACATCACTTGCAGGTACTTCCCTTGCTCCTCAATTCTGAGTTGTAGATTTCTCTGAATCTGTTGAAAATCAATTCTGACTTGCATTAGCTGTTGCTGGTACAGAATACAAAAAATATTACCGACGATACAGCTGTGAGTTGAACAAGAATAATTGGGACAAATACAGTTTAACGCTTGAGGCTGCTGCTTGTTTTTTGAAGTTAGATGTGAAATCAACAATCACGCAACATTCATTAACAATTGTTTGTTAAGAAAAATACCAAATAAAATTCCATAAATTTATGGCCTGGATCATGTCAAAGATACAAAAAAGAAATAAAACAATAGAAGAGCATGCTCATAACTCAACTATAAAAGATACCTGTAGTTGTTCATGAAGGCGTTTCTGAACTTCCATCTGGAGCCGCAATGCCTCAGTTAGATCAATACCTCTGAAATAAGATGTCACAAGTTGAATCATTTCAACAAGACTGCTTGTTACCTTAATGACTAGAGGAGGAGGGGAACTATGCAGCAAAAAAGAAAATAAAAAAAGTAAGGATCATATAAGCAAAAAAGAACATATGCAGCAATCCTCACAACATTCAGAGTTCATATGCAGCAATCCTCACAACATTCAGAGTTCCAAACTCCTCTCACATATGCTATGTACTTGAGACATTAATTTTCAAATTTGTAGGTCTCAAAGAAAGTCCACAGATTGTAACAACAACTTTCTTTTCTATTCTTTCACAAAAATCAAGAGCCACAGATTGTAACAACAAGCTTCCCATCTGAGCTAATTACAGATTGTAACAAAATGCTTCCCAACCAAAATTCAAAAACAAAAAACAGCCAATTATAACAGTCATTCATAACAAAATCAAGAGCCATAAAAGGCTGAAACCAGACATTAGCTAATTACGGATGATGCTCCACATAATCATTCCACATATGGCTTGCAATGTCATCACGTATGTGTCCCATCTGAGCTGTTTGGCTTGGATCAATTGGAATCGGCTCTTGATCACCAAAACTATCTTCAACTCTAGACATGAGCATATCTTCAGATGAATACTCTATAAATAAATTATCCATTGCATGATGTCGACGTATGAAATTATGCACCGCACAACATGCAAGTGGAATTAATCTTTGGCTAGTAATTGGATAGTTTGGCATATCCTTTAAAATTTGAAACCTTGCCTTAAGCACCCCAATGCATCGCTCAATAATATTACGACATGTGCTATGCCTATAATTGAACAACTCTTCCTTCCCCCTTGGTCTGCCTTGCCGTCGATAATCTCTCAAGTGATAGCGTTGACCTCGATACGGAGCAAGAAACCCCGGCATATTTGGGTAACCAGAATCAACCAAATAAAATTGATCTGTGATAGTATTATCATATTAATTAATAATGTAAAATACCTACATAAATGAATATATATAGGGAATTTTTTCTATTACTTACCACCGCAAGGTTTAGGAAAATGATTTTCATGCCTAGTCAAAGCGTCTATGAACACCCTTGAATCATTTGCTGTCCCCTCCCAGCCCGTATACACAAATGTAAAAAGCATATCGAAATCACATACAAGCATCACATTTTGTGTGACAATAACCTTTCTACCACGAAAAGATGTTTGAATTGATGTCGGTGCCCATGCCGATACGTGAGTTCCATCAATAGCTCCAAGACAATTCTAAAAATACACAATGTCTTAGTAAAGATATGTTGTTAATGTAACTAGATACATTAGGGTAAAATATATACCTTAAAATATGGAAACCACTTTAGATTATGCAATATGCGAGGATGGACGCCATTGTGTTCATATGGTCGAATAATATGTGTGCCCAATGTACAAACAGCTCGTAAAACTCGTTTGAACCACTTGCTACAAGTGTACAATGAATGTTGAAATCGATCTGCACATATTCGATGTCGTGTGTTGTGCCCGATGATTAGTAAGAACATAGCGACACCTTCTTCAACAGTAACTTTCTTTCCATCTTGTAATAGATTCATCTCTTTTAATGTCCTACAAAAATTCATGAACACATGTTTCGACATACGAAAATTATCAAAGCAAACTTGAGGGTGCCCATCAAGTATTTCTTGAATATACATCCTCCCAGTAAGAGATGACGTTCGACAAGGCATCCGATCAATAGATCTATGAAACTGAGTCATTTCATGAAAAAAATCATTTGCATGGCTCAAAATAAGAAGCAAATTGATATCTGGGCCTAATTCATCATAGTCATCAGATTCATCATCAGAGTTTGACATGATCTGCAATAAATCGATATTAAACTCAGCACACATGTATAAAATTAATTATGAATTGAGGCAAACCAATAAACAATTAAAATTTAAAAAGCATGACATAGTCATCAACATTAAATTTCAAAATATCAAATATGTCTTAAACATTCAATCCACAAAATAGCAAATATGTCTTACACATTCAAGTCACAAAATCAAAAATCATCATTACTTAAAAAGTCTACAGCTAGGTAATAAAAGCAATCCCCATGAACTTGTCAACATATGACCCTACACACGGTCGAGATTGAGGCAATCCAACCATCCAGCTCTCCTATTTGATGGAATTTTCATGAAAACCTCTCGTAGCCAAGGTTTACCGAAAGCTTCTGTAGCTTTTGTGTACACTTGGTTTGATAAGTCATCCATCTGATTTAAAACCTGCATGCACATATCTATAGAGTAAGGATCACTGAACCCGCTCGTTCCAGTAGAGGAAGAAATTTCTTGTTCGCGTTCTAACTTAGCAGCCCTCAAATCCAGGTATTTTTGCCTAGCAATAGATTCTTGACTCAGGTGTTGCAAGGTATCACTCCACTTGTCCATATAAGCATCATATTTTTCAGTTTTTGAACGCTTAGGATCTTTACGTCGATGACTCTCAGTTGATTCTGTACTACGACGTCGGCGATTGTTAGGTTCCCCTCCAACGTCCTCATTCTCGTCATCGACAACTTCAACATATGAGCTGACACCTCTGTTAATGAATGCTTCTTCGAGCTCTCTCTCTTCATCAGATGTGGGAGGTAATTGAGTAGAAGCTCTATGCATATCACCAGTTGCAGTTGTCCTGCCGAAAATTTCACTAAGAATGTGAAAATGATCACATCCTTCCTTTCGTATTGACTTATACTCCTTTCTATTTTTCTGTTCCATTGATTACAAAAAAATGCATTTTATTATACATAAACATACAATAAAATTATATATTTGATTAGATATAAGTATTTACGAGATAAAATTCTGCCCACACTTCCTCTGGAGCATTCACTTTATTGGTGTCGGGATCCATTGTCACACCGGTATGTGCAAGCAATGCTGCAAAAAGGCGTTGTCTTGTGCGTAGACGATTCCATTTACCTTTGAGCCTTTCTACACCATAATTCTTGTTCGTAACCTGATATAATTCTTTGTTGATCTCCTCCCAAACCGTATTAGTGAAGGTAGATGTTTGTAGCTTATTGTGCTTCACTTTTTCATAAATGATATCGACAAACATGGCAACATTTGTCTTTGACCAATCATACTTCTCAATTTCGATACTTGGATTATGCCCTCCCATAATGTAATCTCTAAAAATTGCCAATATTAAAGGCGACATAAAAATGTAGAGCAACATATATTAGAAAATGTAATACCCAAAGCAATACCCTAAGCAAGTTACAAGCATGTAGAGAAAAAAATTGGAATGTACATCCAAGTTTTAACCTTTTCATCTAGTAAGTTGATGCCCCAATGTAGAGAAAACAAGGCCCTGAGATTGAGTTGCAATAGACAATGGTACTTGTGATATGCATTGTTTTATTCAAGTAAAAAGAGAATAATCACAAATAGATTTATGAACTCCAATGTAATTCATAATGACTAGATATAGTTTGTGAGACTAAACCTACATATTCTAACAATTCTAATGGTTGACTCCAACATAAAGAACACAACTTTCCATCTATTTTTGTAAAAAAAATTATTATATAATCATAGCCATTTTATAAGTATAAAAATACAACATTTTTATGTCCTCTCCTTGAAAATTCCCACATTTCTCAAATTGAACAAAATGAAAAACCAATTGCCATCAAACAACCTCAATCTGAACAACTGTATAGGAAAAAAAAGGAGATAATAAAACTAACTAGTGAGAAATTACAAATTAAAAAATCATGCTTTTGTTAGAACACACATTGATCACGCTTCTGTTAGATTGTGGCACAGCTACAGACTTGAGCATTCAAGATTAGGTCAAATATACTTCTTCTTCAAAATTTCTATTCATTTCAAATTCCATACTTCATCCAAATACAAAGATCAACTGAAAAAGGAGGAAGGAAATGATGAATCTTACGAATCCAAACCAAAGATGTCTGGAGCTTTTAGAACGAGAAGGTGGCTTCTGGATCGGAGAGGGAGGGCAGCGGGGCAGACTCAGAGAAGAACCCTAGCCCGATGGCGCGGAGGGCGGCGACGGCGGGGATGGCGAGACGATCGGAGAGGGAGGGCAGCGGGGCGGACTCAGAGAAGAACCCTAGCCCGATGGCGCAGAGGGCGACGACGACGACGGGGATGACGAGGGGTGCGTTCTCAGCGCGAGGTTAGGGAAGGCGACGAGCTGTGTGGTCGCTACAAGGAAAGAAGGAAGGGAGGAAAAGGATGAAAGAGGCGGTGGTGAATCTGGCAGTGGTAGAGGGGCGTCGGTGGAGAGGGGAAGAAGAGGGATGGGTGGCGGCGATAGGGAGCTAGACCACGGGAGAGGGGCTCGGGAGGAAAATGAGAGTGGAGAGAAGAAACTAGGGCTTAGGACAGAAACGCAAGGTTACGCCGCGTTTTCCCGTTTTCTATTTTTCTGTGCGCGTTTTCCATTTTCTCTAGAAAATGATATTTTGTTATTTTCTGTTTTCTTAGAAAATGAGTTCTCATTTTCCAGAAAATGGAAATGGAAAACACAAAACAAACAGTAATTTCCAAAAAAAAAGAAAATGAAAATAGAAAACGACCCAACCAAACGGCCCCTTAGTTTCTTTCATGTTCATTATTGACGATTGATTGAATGCTTGTATTGAACTTAATTCCTTATGTTTGAATTGCACTGATCTTGCTTCATTTGTTTCATGCATAGTAGTTGTTCGATGAAATATTTGTTAGGTGAGTCTCATTTAAGCTTTGCAATTTCTTGGGTTTAAAAGTTTTGTCATGCTTAGTTAGTTGAATGCTTTATGTTTTCTTGTGTTTTTTGTCTTCTATTTAATGTTTGCTCACCTTGTCTTTAATTCCCTTGCAATTGCAATTTAGGTTAGGTTAGCTTTTCTTTACTTGCATTGTCTTTCATTTACTAGATTATGTTTCATTTAATGTTTTGCTATTTTGTTTCTTAGTTTAATTCCGTTGATGGTGAAATTGTGGTGTACAGTGACAATACATTGTGAGATTACTATTAATGGGTAGATAGGATTTTCATTTCGTTAGAGTAAATTTTATACTTATTCTGCTATCTCATTTGTTAGGTTTAGAATCAAAATCCAAAACCTCCATTTTTATATCAAAAATCCAAAAACATAAATATCATATAATTCTATATTATCACCCTATCATTGTATTCATTGGGAGACGACCTGAGCCATTTCTATGCTGCATTAGTGCAGTTAGAGTGGTTCAATACTTAAATTCTTTTGATATTGTTTCATGACATCAACGATTTTATCACTCACTCGGACTCAACTTCGACATTTTTCTCGAGTAGGCTTCTTCCTGGTTCTCGTCTCTTAGATGCGCTGTGCGCGTCCTTTTCACTTCACGGTGTACTCTTTCGCAACTTCTCGTCCCTTGGATGTATCAAGCTTGTCAACCCTCTTCCTCAAGGCCAACCCTGACTTTTGGGGGCCCTTGGACGAAAAGAGAAAAATGACCTCTTAGGAAAAAAATTTACTAACGTACAATTTGAATATAGTTTAATAGAAAATTTTGAAAATTAATATATTTCATTTAAAATATGGTAAACTTCATACAAAATTTATTTCTCAAGATTCTTCAAAAAATACAACACCATACAAAATATGCTTCCTAAGTTTCTCCAAAAAAAAGTGTAATACCTACAAATAAAAAAAATAAATATGAAATAATCATTGAAAAAAATCTATATCTTTTAGCATTTTGAGAAGACAAATCATCAATAAGGTTTTCAAAATCAAAATTTTCTAACACCTCATTTTCGATACATAAAATTGTCAAGTCATTTACATTCAAATCATTGTCATCATTTTCTCTCAATTCTTCCTGCTAATTCGTTGCATGATTATGATCATCATTTTCTCTTAATTCTTCCCCCTCATTGATTACATGATTATATAATTCTTCTTGATTACTCGATTGCTCCTTATTTGTTACATGATCATTTAGTTCTTCTTGACTTTCTTCTTGCAATTTATCAACTAAATTTTCATTAAAGAGCTAGCTTTAAAAAATTTACGAAGAACACCTTTGTGAGTTTTAATAATCTATTCTACTCTTTTTCTTTTGTTTATTTTCTAACTCCAATATTGATATTTTTTTAGAAACACAAATTTCAAATGTAAAAATAAAACACACAAAATCAATAACAAAGCTAACAATGAAATAAATACAAACAATGAAAATAATAGTCAAAGAATAATAAAACCTGTTTTGTGCTTGAAGTATTTGATATAACTTATTCTATGATGATTAAAATTGGGATGCTTTATTTAAACTCTTTCAAATCTGTAAGAAAAATTATAAAATAAAATACAATATTAAAAATCAATATTGAATATTGACAATAAGAAAAAATATAGATAAGTAGGTAACTTATGTTGTAAATTTGTATATTGATGAATGATGATGTTGATGAAATTAAAATTAATAAACTTTTCTAATTTAATTAGAAGAGATTTAAAGGAGAACAAAGGAGGAAATTAACATTCAAGATTAATTCTTTACTTTTTAGAGTCTTATGACTTCTGTAAATAAATTAATGAAGAAAAAATTGTACAAGATATGAAATCTTGGAAAGAGAAAAAAATGTTTACCTTTTTTTTTTCTTTCTTTTCTTTTTTAGATTTTTTCTTAAATTTTAATAGAAAATATATTCTTTTGAATCTTTATTAAAACGATTCAATAATATATATATTTTTGGACTTTTATTAAAATAATTCAATCAAATATATTTTTAGGTTTTTATTAAAACATTCTAAGTATATATAATATATATTATATATGTATGTCAAATTTAGGGGCTCCTAAAAATCGGGGGCCCTTAGCCATCGCCTTTGGTGACATGCCTCAGAGCCGACCCTGCTCTTCCTGTGTCATCCTTCTAACTCGTTGTGTCTTCTATTCAATTTCTTGTGTTTCTAACTCCCTGCACACTCAGACACAAGACATGAAATATACATGATCTAACATAATTCGGTTGATCATACCAAAACTGAACCGGGGTATTTATAATCTCTCCCTTTTTATGTGCATCAACCCGAGTTAAGGTTAGAGCAAACAAACAAGAAAAAAAACTTTATAAATCGCAATTAAGTATAAATATTAAATATTGCAATTATATAAGTACTAAACATTACAATCTCCCCCTAAACTTAACCCCCACAATTTCTCCACTTTTGATCATATCAAAAAAATTTAAAAAAATAAAAAATAACATAAAGAAATTTGTGAAAATTTTCTAGGGGATGTACATAGATGATCTAAGATATTATATTTTTACTGAAATTATTTAAAAAAATATTTTTTTAAGAATTTATTCTTAGATACATCAAAAATAATTTAAAAATTATTTTTAATTTTTAAAAAATCTTAATTTTTTTTTATCAATATCAAATAAAATTATTCTCATCATAAATAAAATTTTTAGAGAAAAATATTTATCTTTTAATTAGAAAATATTTTCCTTTACATATATGAATGTTTTGCAAAATATATACTTAACAATAGATTTTTACTTAAAAAAACGTTGATAATTTTTGTGAGCATTCAAAAACTTACTCTTACTTTTAGAAAATTCAAAACTTCTAAATTCAACATGAAACTATTTGCTCCTGTTAAATCTCCCTTCATATGACATGAAGTTGTTATAAGGGACTGTTATTTGACTGTTCTATATTTCTCTCTCTATATATAATTTTATTTGATTTAACTAAATATATCTTAATTTTTTATTCTTTTCAAGACAATTATAAAAATATTTGCATCTCCAAAACAGTTTTTTTTAAGTCTTTGATCTTCATCAATTATCATATCCTCTATCATATATAAATTTCTAAATTTTTCTCATATTTTACGCGCATACCCAATTTATACTTATTCACCCATTTTCATATAGGTGATGCAAACCACTAACAACTCTGCGCTTCGCAAGTTCAATGACTGATCGAGTCACAATGTGTATTGTACTTGACAATTTTTTTTTGGCAATTTATCAAAGGGCATACGTGGTATAATATATTTATCAAAAGGTGTATCGTAGGTTGGTATTTATCAAAGGGCGTAGTTTAACAAATTCAATTCTCAGATTACCCCTCTGACTACCTGGCAACCACGTTGTTCAATCATCATTTTCCAAGCATCCAAGGCACAAATCGAATTAAAAAATAATTTGTGGTTCGGATGCACGTCATATCATCGTCTCTCTCCCTCCATCCCTCTGCGTGGTATTATAAACACGAAAGAAATATGAACCCTGCACTTGCCATTACTGCTTGTGCTGGTTGGCGGGATTGCAATAGACCTGTTAGGTTTTCGCCTGTTAGAGTTTCAAGAGCAGACCAAAGGACAACTGCAGTTAAGAACATTAGTCGAGAAGGACAAACTTCTTGTAAGAGAAAAATTAGTAGAAGAATGCATTTAAAGATTTAGACATGTATGTATAGATTTATTACTATAAATTAGGGTAGTGATGGTAAATAAAAATTATAGTATTGTAGTAAAAGGTGGTGGAAAAAATGGTTGTTATGATTTATTTTGGTTGTGTAGGGAATAAATATTCAACAATACCTGCAATATGATGTAATATTTTTAAGTCTTGTTAGTTTCTGAGGTTGATAGTTAAGTTTGGCTAACCATTTTTTATTTAGGGTTTAGGATTTAGTCAGTGGTGGTCCTAATTTACAAGAAGTGTCTACTTCAGTAGGAGTCTGATATCGATAATATCAAGGCCAACGTGCTTGATATTGATAATATCAGGCCCAACGTGGGCCTGATATCGATGATATCAGGCCCAACGTGGGTCTGATATCGATAATATCAGGCCCAACGTGATCTTTGATAAAAGTTGGATTTTACTTCATATATATAGATCTTTTCCTCGCTCAATCCTTCCTAGTGGTTTCAATTGAGCAAAATTACAAATTAACGACATCACTTGATTATGTAGTTGCAAATTTACTAAATTAGTTTGGAATTTATTTATCAGGGACGATCATATAACTGAAGAAATTCTCTCTGAGATATGGAATATACTTGATATAAATTCTAGCATTGGACATGGAGCTAATGTAGGAGAAGTATCTAGAATAAATATTTCATCATCTTCGCAGTATAGTTGTGTGCCTAACACAAATAGAAATAGAAGCAGTAATTTCACATTTGATCTAAATGAAGAAGCTAGTATTCAAGAAGATGAAGTTTTGAATCCTTGTACAACACTTGATCATTACTTTAAGCCTACTTGGAGTGAGGAGGAAGGGTATTGTAACCGAATTGGAGAGGAATTGCAATGTAATATAGATGTACAAGAATTCTTAGCTGATGATATGCAGATTGAACAATATGAAATATCTCCAGAGCAGTACAGTAACTTAGAGGAGGAGTTTCCAATAGCTGATGATCCATATATTCTAAATTCTCGATTGCTCCAAAGGCCAGTTGAAGAGGCAATAGATGAGCATGAATTTTTTGTTGGAAAGATTTTTCCGTCTCGACAAGAGTTTAAGAATGTACTTGTGAAACATGTCATGGTTAAACATATGAGATATAACCCAGTTGACACTCGAAAAAATAAAGTAAAAGTCGTCTGCTTCAATCAACCGTGTAAATGGAGAGTAGTTGCTCGGGGGGATGTAGAGTTCATTGTTACGAAATATATAAAGGAACACCAATGTGGCACCATTAGGGAAGTGCTGATCATCAAGCATGCTCTTCATCCTTTGTAGCTTCTTTTGTTGAAGAGCAATTTCTTGCTAATGAACAATACAAGCCAAGTATGATTATAGCAGATATAAAAGCTAGGTTTGGAGTGACCATATCATATAGAGAAGTATACATAGCTCGAGAGAAAGCGATGAAGAAAGCTGTTGGAGATTATGACTAAGCATATAGAGATCTTCCACTATATCTGCATGAGTTAAGAGTCAGGGATGATGAAACCTATGTGGCACTACACAGGAATGGGGATAATCAGTTCCAACGCTGCTTTTGGGGTTTTGGAACTTGTAGAAGAGTATTCAGGTCTTATCTTCGCAAATTGATTGGAATTGATGCCACACACCTAAGAGGCAAATATCTGGGTGTGTTGTTGATGGATACATCAATTGATGTTAATGACAATGTCCTCCCAGTAGCCTTTGGAATCACTGAAGTTGAATGTGGGTCTGTATGGGAGTGGTTTTTGGATCATACGAAGAGATTCTTTGATGTTGATCCAGAGTCAATGACTATAGTATCAGATAGACATCACGGCATTATATCAGCAATTAGGAAAGTCTACCCTATCACCCATCATGCATTTTGTTGTCACCACATGTCTTGTAATATTGTAACAGATACTGGCATTAGGTCAGGTTTGGACTTGTTTTGGGCAGCAGCTCGAGCAAACACAACACTCCAATATGATCTCATAATGCAGTCCATGTTTGAAAAACATCCAGATGCTCCTTCTATTTTGCATGTGGACTGTCATCAAAGCCAACAAGGTTCTCAAACAATGAATTTTCATATTGGGTAGGGATTAGGTCAATCAAAACCTGTAACAATATTAAAACACATGTTAGGACAAGAATTTTTAACCAAACTATAGTCAAAGTATTCAAAATTTACCTCTTTAGAGGAGACTTGATCAAACAATTCCCTCACCTTACTAATATATGAAGGAATATTCCTCCACTTATTTATTCTTGCTCCTTCGATTTTGTATGGTTTTTGGATTGGAACATGCTCCAAAAACCATGCCTGATTCACCATCACAAGGGTTACCTATTCATAAATGTCCGCAAAATATTAATAAATTTCACATAAATTATAAACTTACTGCCAAAAGACCAGCAAATCCCTTTAGGTAAGGGAGGTTGGTGTTAGATTGTTTTTGTTCCAGTTGATGAAAATATGTCCCCAATCTTAGGTAATTGTGGAGTCATAAATTCATGGATGTCTTCAACCCAGTTGAATCTAGAAAGATTCTCAAAATCATCTACTATATCTATAAGACATAAAGGGACCTTATATGTACTAGAAGAAAATAAGACACAAACAAATATATACAAAATATAGAATTTACAAAATAATAAAACATCATCTTCTCCTTCAAAACGATTGCCATAAAATTTAAGTAACTCCTCAATTCTTGATCTAGTAGCTTTTTTTTTGTTTGAGAAGTATGTTAGAAAGAGGTCATCGGATGCTTTAGTTGAATTAATCGCAATTGAAGCTCCTCGGTCTTCAATACCAAGCAACAATGAAACATCTCTTCTTGTGAAGCCAACCGAAACACTTGTCCAAGTTTAATGATTATTAGACTTCTACCAACAAATACAAAAGTATGAGGCCCAACATGGGCCTGATACACTGCCATATGAAGCAAACGTTAAAATTGCTATTGTATCGTATCAGGCCCACGTTGGCCTGATATGACATCGTATCAGGCCCACGTTGGGCCTGATATGGCATCGTATCAGGCCCACTATGGCCTTGATGTGATATCGTATCAAGCCCACGTTTAACCAAAGATTTAATTTTACCATACAACTACTTTGTGCTTAAAATACGAAATTATATATTGTACCTGAGAATCTAAAGGTTTGACTACTTGAATCCTAATTTTGAAATATATTGACCAAAATCCCACGGATGCGCTGCATATCTTGTATGCCTAAAAAAATACTAAAGGGTGACTGTTTGATCAGCGCTATGTGTCGGTCATGTAAAATAACAAACCCTTGATGCGTTCCTTTCTTCGTTGATGCTTCAAAAAAACTTTTAAAGTGACCTAGGACACTATTCCAATGCAGTTTCTGTCCAACGTCAACTGAACCCTACATTTTATAAAAATTAAAACATTTTAATCATACTGGTTGAGCTTCTCAAAATCACAGAGTTTGTAAAATGATACCTTTACGACTAATTGATGTTAAGAGGATGATGATACACCCGATCGACTTTTTTGGGCCATTATGAGACGAGATGATTGACGTAAACCCTAGAACCCTTCACTGGCGTCTCGCGATCAGTCCTGGTTTTTGGCACCGAAATGCTTGATGCCGCTTGAGAAACACTCGAGGTCATTAAACTAGGGTTTCACAAGAGGGAAGATTTCTCCACAGAATTGGATCTGCACTCACATGTTACGAAGGAGGGAGGTAGACAAATGATCAAAGTTATTTTTTTAAAAGGGGATTGGCGGAAGGATTATATTAGATATTACACATCACTTATCTATGTCTTTTGGTAAATATCAACTTACGATATATTTTTTGATAAATATATTATACCATGTACATCCTTTGATAAATTATCATTTTTTTTATATAAAATGTTCACGATATATTTAATGTACAATGCTAATTCATTATATTTCCGTCTTCTTTATTAAAACTTAAAAAGATGTAATTTACTGATATGAAAAATTTAAAAAGTACCCATTATTTTTATCAAGAAGAGAGTCTCTCTCACTAACTATATATATATATAATATTATTTTAACGATAAGCAAAGTAAAAGGTATTGTTTTAATTTTCGCCCATTACTGATTAACCCAGATTAAAATAGCTTTGATTAGTAAAACAACTAAAAGTCGAAGGGTAGAAATGAAATCGAGCCTTTTATTTTGCCCGGATAAGAAGCACGCCCTAAAACCCCAACAAGAACCTTCCCCCAGTCCTCTCTCGCGTTCTATCGTCTGGACTGCTCCTGGTGGTGGCGCGAGCGAGAGAGATGAAAGGTTTGAGAACCATTTCTAGGGTTCTATCCTCCTCTCCTTCTCCCCCTCCTCCTCTTTTTCAGATTCTAAGCCCCCATCTCGCCCGATCCTCCCTCTCTCGATTCTTTGCATCCGGCACCCAATCCCAATCCCAATCCCCTGCCGATACTGACTCCGACGCCGAGCGACCTTCTGCCGATTTCGACAGTTCCGAATTCTCCCTTTTCAGTTCCACTCCCTCCGCCCCCCTTCGGCCGATCTGGGACGAGGCCTACCGTGCAAAGGCCGACGCAGCTCTGTTTCAGAAGAGAGAGGCCTCTCGGAGCCTGATCCAGCCAGATGTCATTGAGGAGGACGAGAAGACGGAGAGAGCTACCAGGCTCGCTAGGGCTCTTCTCGAGGCGGCGCTGGAGCCTCCCGATGACGCCGAGGAGGAAAACATGGCGGTGAAGGAGGAAGATCAGCGGTCGCTCTCGGTTGGGGTCATTGGGGCACCCAATGCCGGAAAGTCTAGCTTGACAAACTTTATGGTAAGCATGGATTTTTATCCGATCCTTTGTATAGTTTCCTGTTCTCTGATTGCGTTTGGTACAAGATTATTTATTGTGTAACTATTCTTCAAGCAAAACAGATTCAACTTTTGTAAGTGAAATCTATCTTAGGACTTGTGATGTTCGTATTTAACCTTCTCATTCAGTAAATCATATACTAACTTTAAACTGCGTCTAAGAGTTGTTTAATTAGAACTTGTTATTCTTATCTTATTTTGCAGGAAAATTCCACGTATTCTATTAATTGTTTTACTTTTTTGATGCTATTGTTTATGGATGATTTTAGTTGCCTTTTCATCTTATAAGATTTAATAATTTGTCTGTATTATTGCATTGCTGACTTTTCTACTATATTTATGCTGTCAGTTATACTTATTGATAGAGAAAGTGATTCATCAATTACATACTGCAGCATTTCCTGTACTACCCTATTTTGTGTGTTTCCATTCGGTTTTACATTTGTGTTACTTTCATTCCTTCCCTTCCAAATTCTGTAATTATGTTTATCATGATAAGTTGATGTTCCTGCATTACTACTCTTCCAATTGTCCTTCTTCTGTATTTGCAAAGGATATCTCTTTGTTAAACATTAGCATACGGTGTTGGTGGCTGGCGATCCTAATTGAGTTCCGTATTTGTAATTTGTACTCACTCTTTAATATGCTAGACAACTATCTAGAGTTCTAGTTGAATGGTGATTTAATCTGTCCCAATAGAAAACTTCAACGATGCACTTGTTGTGGCCTCCTTGGTGCCATGTTGAAGTAGAGGTTTGAAAAATAAAACCCACAAAGAGGGTGTTGGAATTAGAATAAGGGTTTTACATCTGCATCATTTTGTCGTACTTTACATAAATGCAGTATAAAATCTGCATTTGTGAGACCTATTATTATTTAATCTTTTTATTCTCCAAGCTTCCTAGTCATGTGCATAGGGAAGGAATGGGAAGAAGATTGTGAACTATGACTACAAGCATGGGGGATAAAGAATTATTATTGCGGCCTGTTGTCATCACTGAATTGTAAAATAGCTTCAGCTAAGAGCATGGACTTTGTATCTATTGCATACTCTAGTAGCTAACTATTTATTTGGTTGGCTTATTGGTCTTTGTTGCCAAGAATATTAAGTGCTATTATTATCACCCTTTTCATTTTTTCTTCTTTTTGATTTAGGTTGGAACAAAGGTTGCTGCAGTCTCACGGAAAACCAACACAACTACTCATGAAATTTTGGGAGTGATGACAAAAGGAAATACCCAAATAGTATGTATCATCATTTTCTCACTCTTCTAGTCGTTAGAATGTCAAATGATATTCTTATTTGTCTACGCCTTATTTTATCATATTTTTATCTGTCTTGTTTTCCTTGTTGATGAATTGGTCTATCTTATTGTTGTAACAATAATGTGAATC
Source organism: Zingiber officinale (assembly GCF_018446385.1). NCBI lineage: Eukaryota > Viridiplantae > Streptophyta > Magnoliopsida > Zingiberales > Zingiberaceae > Zingiber > Zingiber officinale. The sequence continues at coordinate 36,432,030 of NC_056005.1, read as the reverse complement.
CTAATTTAGTTCACATTATTTATGCAAATCCAAGCTCATCTTATCTCATTTATATCATCACAACTGAATGAAATGATCTTGGGGCTAGCCATATATGAAACTAATGGGTAAAAACCGTATGTGCATGGTTATCGTCAAGTAAAAAAAGGTCGATCCCAAAATCGAGTACCAGTCAGAATCATGAAGCAGGTTATCTAGACGATTGAAAATCGCAAGAGTTGAGAAAGTAACAAAACAAATTGAGAAAACACGAGAAGTCTTAGGAGAAATTCGATCTTGGGGAGCAATTCTAGGATTTCGATTTCGCTATGACGATTGTTGGCACTCTAAATACTATTCACTCTCTTACATTAATGTTTATACTCATGCAGGTGGTTTATCCCGAGATAACTAGTATAAATTTTTGGAATTATACCAACATGCTTACCTAAATGCGATGCCTATGTTCAAGGTAGTCTTACTAAAGCGATCGCTCTCTCAGAGAGGCTCCTATCACAATGCACCACGGTCCTCTAGGTGCTATCACCTACTTCATGATGCTGAATCGGGGTAAACACATTAGGCTCTGTGATAGCCAATGGTGCTCTCATGAAGTCTTGGACTACTTTCATGAATACTCCGTCATGTCTCAGCCTTCATGAGTCGGAGAGTTGGGCTCACCTTTCATTTCTCCACATTTCGTGGGATATGAAGATGCACGATTAGCATCATGATCATATATGCGTAATAAAGCCGGATCATGGGAAACCACATCATATGACAAAGAAAGACAAATAGATATATAAAACGAATGTCAACAATACGTTCGACTATTCTCTTATCCTAGAATTAAGAGCACTATTCTATGGTGATGGAGTTACAACCAAAAGAGAGAGAAGATGACATTCTACAATTAGAATTAAAGAGAAAAGAGAAGAGAAAGCTTAGTCGTGATCTTGTCGGTGTCTTCGGAAGAACCCCAAGCTCTACGGTGGATGGAAATTTTTATGGCTCATTGGAAATGACTCTCCTAGGGTTTTCTATCATGGGGAAAACATCTCCTTCCCGAAACAAGAGTCTCATAGGGCTTTTTATAGTCCTAAGAACCGACCAAAACCATTAAATCTTTCCAAAAAAATTGGGGCGCCACCCACGGCTTGACCGTGTCGGCTGGCACAACCTGGTTGTGTCGGTTGTTGGGTGTGTAGGAAAGGGGTTGGACACATCCATGCTTAGTGGCGTGGCTTGACTGTGTCCGGCTTGAGAAAATCTTCTCATCGGCTGTAGGGTGGCATGACTTGTAGGGTGGCACGACTGTGTAGGGGGCATGGCTTGGGCATGTCGGAGGCTGACTAAGGCTGATCTATGACAGAAGGGGGTACAACTAGCTCGTGTTAGGCTCTGTAACCTCCACGGCCACTTCGTTTCACGTTTGATTTCTGCTAGAGGAACACGTCCGTGTTAGGGGACATGGCCAGAGCGTGTTTTTTTGCTGTGGACTCTCTTTCCAAGGCCTTTTTACTTCAATAAAGTTTTGGTTTCAAGACGTGTCAATTAATCAAAAAGCACAAAGAGCAGTTCTTTGAATTAAACGAATTAAAACGATGCAAAAGAACGAAAGTATGCAAAATATGCTCATGCGATGAAACAAAATGAATGCAAAACAATATCAAAAACTATATATGAAACACATCAGAAATTCACTACACCAGCTGTTAGTGGTGAGTTTTGAAGCAAGCACTGTTAGCTAGGTTTTCCACCAATATACTAGTGGGTGCATATTTTTATACCTTTTTCATTTAGAATTGGAGTGTATAAATGGTCTAGGAGCGTTTGCAGTGGATACTGGATAGGTAGATTTGATTATGAGAATGTTTATGCTTACAATAATATTTCTTTAAGTTATTACATGAAAAAAAATTTCAAACTGCATGTAATGGAAATTAAATAAGGAAAAAATATATTATTAACTATAGCAATTACTATGTTCTGGAAGGGATTTTGTCACACGTGAATGACTTCATTTTCTGTTGCTTGAATAATCACAGGCTGAAATCAAGTTGGCTGTTGACAACTGAAATTCTATGCATGGATTCAAATTTTGACTTTCATATGATTCCCAATGTAATGTTCTGTGATTTAATTGGTCATGCTAGCCTGCTTGTGTAAAGACCATGGTTTTGGCTTGTAATATTGCAAGATTAGACCTGTAGTTAGATCGCTATCAATGAATCCACTGGATCTGTTTCCTTGAACATCCTCAAAATGTAATATTTCCTCTTCATGTAGCTCTTTTGTAACAATTAATGCTTTGGAGATCAGTGGATAGAAATGGACCATGAGATATCCCAACAATAAATGACATGAGACAATTTTTCATTTGGGACAGGAGCGACTAGGATCCCTTCCAATAATGCTGTTAAACACCTCCTAATTCTATTTTGGATAGAATAAAAGGTTTAACAACTACCAAGGGATGTGTAAAAGGTTTGGTGTGCTGTGCTTAAATGATTAATGTAGAGCATATATCATAAGAATAATAAAGTAATATAGGGAAAATTTAAAAACCAGGAATTGGAATACTTAGCATTGAGCATGGTGGTACTGATTAATGAACAATTGTTTTTTTTTTCTTTTTGACCCTATAGAAATTGGTTCGTTTAAATTTGATATCCTTATTGATTATGAAATGGACCAGATATATATTCATTGTGCAAGATTTTATATATTACCAGTAGAAGTTTAACAAATACCTGTTGTAATATATTGACAAAGAAGTCATTTTTTAATAATTTTTAAAACCACATTTCAAGCACTTTGTTGCTGTTGCTTCCGTCAAGAATGTCAGGTAACAAATGGAAAAAAAATGCATTCCAGACTGTTTCACTGATTGTTTCAAATTTTGAATGTTTTTTGGTGTTGTATTTGGAATTTCGTCTAATCATCTTGCAGTAGATAGCACTGGAAGTATCTATCTCAATCCATGAAGCAAGCTTGAAAAGTATTTGATTACTGTGGGCATTATATCAATATCTGAACCCATTGTACTAACAAACATCTCCATAGTGTTTGTTTGATACTCCAGGTCTCATGATAGGGCATCATGGATACCCCTACAGGTCAGATGTCAAGGTTCGCGTGGAGAGTGCTTGGAGTTCCATTGATCTATACGACCTTCTGATTGTGTTATTTGATGTACATCGGCATTTGACAGTGTAAGCTATCATACTAACAAATCAAGTTTTTTTTCTTTAGGTGTGACTTCTTGTGAATGAGTAAATTTCTTTTCACAAGAGTAAAATACATAACAAAAGGAAGGAATGTGCTATCATTTGGGTTGGCTATAAAACTAAATCAATGACATTCCATCTTTTAATTGATTATAATGAAGATTATTTAGGTCTCTTTTATCTCTCTTAGCACATCACCGTACACCTAGTTAGTCATCAATGGTAATATATATCTTGTCTTGCTTGCTGAGAAAAAGGTTACCTAGCCAGCCACGTTTGACATTTCATAGAAAAGACTTGACCTAGATATTCTTTTTTGTCAAAAACTTCAACTTCTTGGTAGCTTATTTATGGATTTATTAATCTGTATATATCTTATTGGATTTTTACATAAGAACAAGAATTATTCCCTGGTAGGAATGAATTGATATTCAGCTCGTGATGAACTTTTCTTCTATTTGTGTGTAAATACAGGCCTGACAATAGAGTGATAAATTTGGTTAAACGCCTAGGACAACAGGTTCAGTCAACACAAAAGCGGGTGTTATGCATGAACAAAGTTGATCTTGTAGAAGACAAAAAAAATTTGCTGAAAGTTGCAAAAGAATTTGAAGATCTTCCTGGATATGAAAGGCAGTTGTCAATTCTCCTTGGGTTGGATGTTCAAGGAAATTGTTCTATTTTTTCACTTGATATATCTCATTTCTTTCAGGTATTTTATGATATCTGGATTAAGTGGTTCTGGAGTCAAAGACCTTGTCCAATATCTGATGGATCAGGTATTGTATATTTCTAAGCTTTCTGGTGAAGAAATTTATCATGTGACCGGAGTTACTTTCCTATTTTATTTAAATTCCTAGATAAAACTATACTATCTGGAAGGATAGAAGTTGTCTTAAATTACATTTTAACTGTATCTTTTGGGGTTTGAATGATTGGTTACATTTTGTGTATACAATTTTAGAAACTTGAGAATGGAGCAATTAGAGTGAAAACATGCCTTGTCAAGAATGGTTTGTTGCATTCTCTTGAAGCTAAAATAATAATAAGGTGACTTGAGAATAATTAAATTGCTGAGGAATCTATTGGAACCACTGAATAATTTAGGTTCCTAATGAACTGATAATTTTTGTGATACCTGTTGAAAAAGTGTTGTGGTGATCATCATGTCAAACAATGTAGGATATAGGAATCTTGTTGGCTTGTATCCTGGAATTTGGAAAAAGGCTTTCACATGTGTTTCTAATGGGCTTAAAAACAGTATGGTGATTTGAGAATATTGAACTACTGAGGAATATCTGTGGGGACCTCTTAGTAATTTAGGTTCCAAGGGACTGATATATAAGTTCTTTGATAGGGGCTGAAAAGGGTTATGATGATCATTATGTTAAGCAATGCAGGATATAAAGATTCCTGGTATTTGGAAAAAGGCTTTCGTATGTGGTTCTGAAGGACTTGGAGATATGTTTCATTAATGTGGGAAGATTTCAAAATTTTGTTGAATATTACAACTTGTGTCCCATGCCAGGTGGCATACTAACATTTCTTTTTTCCAAAGTTTAAGTTAAAATAGCCACTTGATTTTATATCAGATGGTTAACTAAACTTGTGGATTTATTATCTGAGAATTCTTATTACTGCCATATGCAGGCAGTTAATAGGCCTTGGGACGAAGAACCCACAGCTATGACTGAAGAAATGATGAAAACCATATCATTAGAAGTTGTACGAGAAAAGATGCTAAATTATATTCACCAGGTATCATTGAAATGTATTGTGAAGGTGCAAGTCTTCTTGTTAGTGAGTTGCTAAGATACCTTTTATTTCAGGAAATTCCCTATGTTATTGAACACCGGCTAATGGATTGGAAGGAACTGAGAGATGGCTCTCTTAGGATAGAGCAACACTTTATTACACCAAAACAAAGCCACCGCCAAATCATTGTTGGAAAAAATGGCTCTAAAATTGGGTATTCTTTCACTGACCACTCTCCATTTTGCCTTATCGATTGTTTAGGTGGATTGTAATTAGTTTGTGACAATTTTTGAAATTGTATCATCAACTTTCTTTTGGTATTCTTTATTTTTTTTATCTTTCTGATTTTGATGAAATCTCCCATCAAGTTATTGCTGCAACAAACAAACTTGTTATATGTTACTTTTTTTTCTCATGGGAACAGGAGAATTGGCATCGAAGCCAATGAAGAGTTGAGATCAATATTTAAAAAAGAGGTGCATCTCATTCTCCAAGTCAGAGTAGCTCGAAAGCGGAATGCATGAGGGAAGATGGTTGTTTTTGTGCATTATATAACCGGTAAGGTTCAGTGACACTTTTGCTCCAACTACTTGATCAGTTGATCATGGTGTTTATCCTTATGTTAAACTCATCCCTTACACTTTTACTATGACTTGTGAAATTTAAGAGTGTAAGCCTTAGATTTGTTTAGTATGATGGTTTTGATCGACACACCTATAGGATCAATATCGTGCTAGGGGAGGGGTTGAATAGTCGATTGCTGCTTTTATTGTCATCTATATAAAATATTAGTGTGCAGCGAAAAATTGCAACAATTATAGAGACAAAATGGTCATGAAAGAGACACAAGCATGGTTTAAAGTGCCGTGCTGAAACGGTCGAAACGGGTAAAACGTCTCATTTCGCTCGGTGACCGACACCGGCACGATCCCGGCACCAGACCCACGACAGGTGCGACGTGTTGCGCGACCCCGTGGTCATAGCAGAGGGGTCACTCGACCCTGCAACAGTAGCGGAAAGGTCGCATAACCCTTCCGCTACCGCCGTGGAGGCATCGTGTGACCTGCGCTCACTGCAGAGGGGCCGCACGACCAACGTGGTCGCGCCGAAGGTGTCATGCGATCCCCGCGGCCATGGCTGGTCGCGGAACCATGTGACAACACCGAAGTCGTGTGGGCTCGCGAGTGTTGTCGGATTTTAGATTTTTTTAATTAAACTTAGGTTATTTTTTTTAATCAACTCCTAGTTATGGTGCAGATAATCTAAAGAGACTTTATTAAACCCTAATAAAATTATTTAATTAATTTTATATTTCATTTATTTTAATTTAAAAATTATAATAAAATTTTTATTTATTTGTTTATTTATTTTCATATCTTTTCCTTTTTTAAAAGATTATTTTTTATCTTATTTATTTTTCAAATATTTATGTTAAATATTTTAGTTTTTAATTAATATATTTTATATTTAAAAAATACCGAAACTATATCGGCACGGCACGATACGGTACCGAAACCGTATCGTTCCGGTCCAGGACCAAAACCTCGGCACGGGTCGAAATTTTAAACCTTGGACAAGCACATTGATTTAATATGATTCACAACCCTCAGGGTTGCTACATCCACTACGCATGTTTCATTAGTTGATCACTCTGAAAGTCTACTTTTCTCCTTTTCAACACTATTGAGGGTAGAGAAATCTCTTACAACTTTCGATCTTGTCTTGTTTTACAAATGTACATTTGAATAGTGCAAAGACAAAAGGATAAAAATATGAGAAATAAATAAGAAACGAAAACACAACAGAGTTACAGATGTAGTTGCGAAAGTCTCTCTACTTATGTGATGAAGGTTAAGTGTTGTTTGTTTGGATGGCAATTAAGAGTTATTTCATGAGGAGTTTGTTCTCTTATTATTGTTCTTTTAAACTTGCAGCCCTTTAAGAAAATCGTTAGACATGTGTGACATCTCGGTCGATTGTTGACTACAGTTGACTTCAATGGTCAACTCCTGAACTTTCCGATCCCTCGAGTTTATTTCCATTCGACTCACATTGAATCTCGAACTTTTTGTTTGCTTGAGTTTGTCTTCAGTTGACTACCATGCTCGACCAGAATATCTTCTATTTGCACTGAATTAGCCACAGTCGTGTGACAAATTTTTTTCTTTGCTTTATGTCAAAGAATGTCTCTATGGTTTCATCAATTGACTGACTTTTGACCATTAGTCGACCAAAACTAAACCACAGATCGGATTGGACATTTGTGGTATTCTCAGGTGATTGATTGATATCTCCTAATCAACAAACACCATACCACAAATCTAGATTAAACCAAATTAAGGGTTTGTCACTTCCTCACGTGCATAGTCGACTGTTGTACTGTGACTCGATTATTCTAATGATCAAGTCTGTATATGTTTGAGTTCTACCTTTGTTCCGCGGTTATAATCACTCAAAGATTCATTCTCACTAAGTCTTACTTTCTGTTAGTTTATTCCAGATGGCCTTCGTGCCATGCTTCTGGGCTTTCATGCCTAGAGTCTCCTTGTCTTCGCGTCTTCACTGCCTAGCAACTTGTCATTTGACCTGGTGAGACCTCCTTTTCTGCAAGAGTCTGGTCCCGTCCTTCGTGGACTTTCCATGCCTAGCATCCTACACGCTTGACACACCATAGCAAATTACAATAAGTGTCTAACTTAAACATGGTTCAAACATTGAAACTCATTATATATCACATGCTTGGGGCTTGGTGGTACGGTCTTATTCTAACAAGCTAGTTTCCTATGTCATCATTGTTCACAGTTCTTCCCATTTTATGTTTTTCTTTCCATCCTATATATTTTTTCATATATTACTAATTGAGATTTAATAGTTTACTTTTGGTTGGATGTATATATATATCTTAATTTAAACCTCTGCATTCTTGTTCAAGTACTGGGTTAAAGCTTACTTTGACTTAACAATTCAATGTTAGCTATGCAATTCATTGATAATTGAGGTAAAATTCTGTGAGCAGGGTATTTATATGAACTTGCGGTTGGCATGACAGAGATACTTCAGGGAGAATATGCAAGGATGAATAGAGCATCTTGCAGCAACGCCAACTCGTGGTCTACACTCAAGAACTTAAGCTGGTCACCCATCTGAGAGCCCTGTGCTCAAGGTAACCAACTCAGCACACAATTTATCGTCTGAAATGTTGTCAGGACATGCATAAACAACATAAGACGAACCTCAATTTCAATACACCTCAGGTTGTACGAAACTGATAAGTTGTGATTTTTTTTACTTGGATGGATGGCTTATGACATGACGTTATTGTCTTGCTTAAAATCCAATCCTTACAAAAAAAATTCTTCATTCATTTCATCTCTTGGCAAATATATGTAATTGCAACGCACTCAGCTTCTGTAGTTGAAAGAGAACACTTTTGCTACTTGTGTTGTGAAAAAAATGTTACCTCTGCAGAATTCAGTAAAAAATGCATACCTCCTAATGTCTGTATTCGTGGTCAGATTTTGCATTTTGCATCTCTTCTCAATATTGTAGTTCAGGGCCACCTCCAAAGCAAAAATAAGATTAGTATTTGATACATGTAGAAATCCACTTCATTACTTTCTATTGCACTTTTCTAAAGAAATCTGTTAATAACAATAATTGCACATGCAACATCAAATCCTGTAAATAGCATAACATTCAGACACCAAAAACTGGACTACGAAAAATAGGCTTCATTTTCGTTGTTCTGTCAATCCATAGAGGGAAAACTTCTATAAATTCTTCTTGAAGTATAATCCAATTGGAGAACCAATATTTTTCACTTTGTTTAGCTGAAGTTCCTAAGAACATTTTGGAATACATCTCTTGCAACATCGATAACTTCTTAGCTCTTATATCATAAGAAATTTGAATGCCCACCGTTTCCTTTGCCTCTTCCAAATCCTTCATCTCAAAAGAATTCCTAATGCCTTCTTCAAACTGTCAATACACATCCCTGCCCATGATAAACATATTATCAACACAGTGCAAAAGCATGGTTAAATTCCAATTTTATGTTGCCACCACGGTTAAATTCCAATTGAATCATCTAATGCATACACAGTGCTATCCATTATCTAACATAAATAAGCTTTATCAGGAGCTTGTTCAAGCCCATACAATCTCTATCAATCTACATGTTAAGTGTTCTGCCATATATTCAAGTCCAAACTAGTTGCTGGTCTTAAAAAATAATAATAATTGATTAGGTTGGATAACATTGAGTCTGCGTGACTTAATTTCACAGAAATTTTCTACTAATCATCAAAATAAATAAGGAAACACTTGCATAATTACTGGTCTTAAAATCACTCAGAATAAGAGAAATATTTAAGATAGGTTAAAAATTATTTTCATAGTCAATATTTAATTTCTGGGCAAAACCTTTTACAACCAACCTTAACTTGGATTCAATTGCAACCTATTCTCATCACTCGTCAACAAGAAAAAAAAACCATTTATACTTTGTTTTTCGATCTATTGGTAAATCTGCGAAATAAGAAATGTGTTTTTATGCAAAGAATCTATCTCTTCTTGCATAATTAATCTCTTTCAGTTTCTTTGGCTTTTTAGTATCTCTTGTATACACTTGCCTTTGTTTGATGCACCTGGTGGGCGATTGAGTTTACCTAGAAGATCTCTGAGTATCAACTGATTTTATTTTATTTTATTTAAAACTAGCATAAGGTATCTAGCCTTTCGAGATCACTAATTCTTGGGATGACCAATTCGCCCCCAAGGTCATTTTCCAATGATAATTTGGGTAAATATGGAAGTGCTCGTAGTGGATGGTCCAAGTTTATCATTCCACAAAAGAAAAATATCATACAGTGCACAACAGCTAAGAATCAAATCATGATTGCTTGGGAGACTGCTTGTGAGCTTTGTCGATGCATCATAGCCCAGGGCAATTATGTATCAATTGATGTAATGTAAAAAAGATGATAATGCTCACCTTAAGCACTCCAATGCTTGCCTCAAGGTCTTGCAGAAGGAGGTAAATCATGATACGTAGCGAGCAATCTGCTAGGTGGGAAGAATTTATTCTTTAAAGGGATTCAAAACTGAATATCAATTGATGTGGCAAGAGGTGACTTGTTCACCCCATGCACCCTTCACCGCTGGCCAGCCCCGGTCCTTCGACTCAGGAGGCCTGGGGCGAAAAAATAAAATGAGATCCAAAATAAATTTTTAATAATATACAATTCATTTACAACGATTTCTTCTAGCATTTCTATTTGCAAAATCGTCTATAATATTATCAGTTTCAAAATTTTTCAAAATGCCTTTTTTAATACATAAAATTATCAATCCATTTAATTTTTTTTTGCGACATTGCCGATCTCATATATATTTTCAATAATTTTAATTTTAAAAAACTCCTTTCAGTCGATGCTACCGTAACAGACATAGTCAACAAGATTCTATAAGTAATTACAACATTTTAATAACAATTTATACTTTGAACAAATTCAAGAATATCAATTGTAGACATTACTACATTTGGTAAAGTTATTTGTAATATTTTTTAATTTGGTAAATAAATTATCTAATTAACATCTGATGAGTTGTTATGAGTTAGAGTAAATTTTAGATTGACACAATATTTTCGCAATTCATCATCGTTCAAAGTTCTTAACATTTTTGAATCAAATAAAAAACCGAATATATTTTCAAAAGTTTTTATTTGCTAAAATCTACATTTTAAAGAAGCAATCGTCATGTCCACAACAACGACAAAATAATCAATTCTAAAGGACTCTGATAATGAAATTTCATCGTCATCTCTTTCATTAAATTATTTTTTCCTAAAAATATGATGCTTTGTTGTAAATATTGGCTCTATGTTCATATATGATACAAGACTTTTAGTAATAGTCAAACTTGCAATAAAATCATCATTCCTATACTTTTCAAAAAATAAGATTATACCTTCCAATTATTTCATGACAACCCCAAACCCCTAATTTTTCATTTGTTTACCACTTTGCAAATTGCAACCTAAAAGGATAAAAGGAAAAGATAATATCAAAAGTTCTGAAATATGAATTTGAACCCAACTACCCAAGACCCCAACTACATGCCTATAATATATAATACTAAAACAAAAAAAAAAAAATTGGGTCCTCCCAAATTCTGAGCCTAGGGCCATCGCCCAGTATAGCCCTCGTCCAGAGCCGGCCTTGCCGCTGGCCCTATAACTAAATGAAGAGAGTAAATTATGGTGATTAAATCACCTCCTTTGACGGAATTTTATTTTTCAAGAGATTATTTCCTTTGATCGATGCTCTCATCAGGGATGAAGCCATAGAAAGTTGCTCTCCTTGCTAAATATCAAGCTGAACCTTGTGCAATGTGCACATCACCCGTATCTATTAAATATGTAATCTTTGCTGACTTTATTTTTCACTTATGCTCCACGGATATAGTCGAGTTATTACTTGGGTGAGATTATCATATGAGAACAGAAATCGAATCCCCGACGGAGGAATTTCTTAGAAAATAAAATCTCTCCTATTTAAAAAGGCTCTCGGTCACTGTGATTTATTTCTTTTATCTCACTGTAGGACTGGTGATAAGGAACACTTGGGATGAGCTGAGTCAGCATTTTATCTCACTGTAGGACTGGTGATAAGGAACACTTGGGATGAGCTGAGTCAGCACTTTTTATCACATGTATTCTCTGCTCACTGAAGCACTAAATAGATTCATATCAACCAATATGATAGCAACGACAACTCAAAAGCTTCCGTAAACGAGAGAAGTGATAAGAGATTTCCATTTTCTTGCTCGTGTGCTCCCTATTCTAAGACATCAACACCAGCTTGGGTATCTGCTTCAGCTTCCACTTAGGCACCTGCTTTAGCTTGAACTTCAACTTAGGTTTGACTTTAGCCTCGACGTCTATTTCACTAAGAAGGCTTATTGGGTACTTCTGATTACGTGTTACCTTTTCGTTAACAATACATCTAATAATTTGATCCTCTAAAGAAACACATCTACTTCTGATTACGTGTTACCTTTTTGTTAAACAATACATCTTAACCTATATGCACTTGCATTGTTTGATCTTATTGCACTTGAGCCTCTTCCCACTCTCACGTTCAACCATACCATGAAATTCTTGGAAAACAATCAAGTTATCGACCACCAGAATTTCTTATTTTCAATGGGTATGCCGGTATGCCCAAACTTTATTTTGGAATGATCATCTATAAAAGTAATAAGTAGAAAGCACCGCTAAATGTTCACATTAGTAACACCATCACAGAGAAAATATACGATCCAAAATGTAAGATTTTCTAAACAAAAAGAAAGTCTGAGCTTGAATCTACTCTTGCTTTTTCTCTGCTTTACTCTATCTATGAACTTAGATCACCCTCTGTGCTCCTATGACAAAGTACCTCTGAGTGAGGCATATATCAATGTTCTTTCTTCTCAACTTTTCATACAGCAAACTGCACCTGACTTGTTCCATTGTCACCTTTGCATCTACTATAGGATTATCAAGAGCTTGCTCAAGTTTCCCAACTGTTAGGCAATGCACTGAGAAGAAACAAAGTTTGCAACTCATCATCAAGAGTCGTTGACACAACAGAAACAAGTGATCCATCCTATACTTTATAGCAACAAGATTTCTGATTAGGAAGGGTTTTATTCCTAGTGGTTTTAGAATTCGTTTCATTGTAAGAAAACCATGTCAGGATAATCTATATCTACTAATTATGGTCATGCAAAGATATACCATCGTATGCAAAATGAATCTCATACATAGATCATGAATAATACACAAATTCTTCCTTCATTGTCAATGCAGCATATGGTCAATCATCATCCAAATTAAATATAACTTACATTCAGTTCATTATCTTGTCATTCTAGAAACTTGTTTCAGAGGGGAAAATGACCGGACTTCTGGAGCACAACTGGGGAACAATACATTGAGCTTATGCATCAAAACATCTGCTTTCGATGGTATTTCATTCAATAAAAACTGTTGGACAATAGGCTTCTTGAACCATTCTAGGACTGAGTCTCCTGGAGCTCTCAGCACAACTTTGCTAATCTCAAATGGTGACTCAACTGAGTTAAGCATCTGAGCCACTACCATCTTCAATGTTGGCCCTGTCACCAACTTGACGCGCCGCGGAACCACACCGTAGTATAGCATCCTCTTCCTGAATCTATGCAAGGTATGCACCGTTGCCACCAAAGCTGCCCCAACAGACAAGTTCCGGACATCCAAAGACCATGCAATATGCTGATCAAAGACAATTGCCTTAGGGAACAACTTGTTCTCATAAGCTACCTTCCAAACGCATCTTGCTCTGTTCATCTGCCCCATTAGTACCAAATAGTTCAAAAGCACATTCACAAAGTATTTTGCTGCACCCTCTTCTGCTTCATAATCGATGCCTTGAAAGAACTCCCGAACAAATGATAGCACAGGCTTCTTCCTCTGCTCTGGTCCGGTGAATAGCTCACACAGGAATTCATGAGCCTTGTGCTTTGTAACAGCCATGATCTCCATTATAGCCCGTTCATTCTTCTCCTCCTGACAGCGCACTAAATGAGCAAGAACTGAAGTGTAGAGTATCAAATCCACCTTTGCGGCTGATCCCACATAGGTATCGAGCAATGGCTGTGCAGAATCATAGAGCCTGGCCTTCATGCATGACTCAAAAAGCTGCTTTATGATAAAATTATTAGTTCTGATTCCAGCTGAACCCATGAATCGAAGCCATTTCAATGCCAGATCAGTTGAGCCACCCTTGATGTATATCATTAGCAAGTCGCTTGCATTGACATCCACTGCAAAACCAACAGCTTTCATCTCAAGAAGAACCTTTGCAGCCAAATCCAAAAGTTTCTTGTTGGCTAGAATACTCAGTAAGGATGTAAATGTGCTCAATCCCGGTCGTAGTCCTGCATTGGTCATTGAATTGTAGAGCCTCATTGCATGATCCACATGTCCTGCAGCAGAGTGCATCTCAATAAGGCAGGCATAGGTGGATGGAGTTGGGAGGAAACCAGACTTCTCCATATCAGCAAAGATGGATATCGCTGCATCAAGCCGTCCAGACCTTGCATGAGCTTCAACCATCATAGTATAAAGACCAAAATTTGGACGAAAGCCAGTGCCTTTCATCTCCAGCCAAAGCTTGAAGCCAGCATCGAGCTTCCCAGCCTTCACCAATGATTCGATTATGGACACGTACATTGTGACAGATGGCCGGTACCCGACCGACTGCATCTCCTGGTAAAGCCCTACTGCTGCCTCTAGCCTTCCAGCCTTACCTAAACAATCCACCAGCGCAGCATATATTGGCAATGCCAGTCGTTCAGTGCCTCGCTTAGTCTTCATTTCCTCGAATAGGCGGAGTGCAGCATCAAGCCGACCAGATTTGGCAAGGGCAGGGAGCATCAAATCATAGGTAGGGGAATCAAGAAAGCAATGGCTGCCCTCCATGGACTCGTAGATCTCGAAGGCCTTATAGGGCAAGCCTTTGCTTAAGAAGAGAGTCATGAGGGAATTATAGGTCTGGGCGTTTATTCCTTTGAAACCAGCATCTCGCAATTTCTTGAAGAAGGAAAAGGCGAGGTCGAGTTTGGAAGATTTGCAGAGATATTGTACAGCGAGGTTGAGGGAAGATGAGAAAGTAGCTGCAGAGGGCTCAGCGTCGGGAAAAGCGGCAGCTTTTAGGATGTCTTCGAAGAGGGATTGAATGGCGTCAAAGTCGACGGCAGCAAAGAGACGATCGAGGAGAAGGACATAGATGGCGTCCGAAGGGACGAACCAGGATTGGCGTCGGGCCCAGCGGAAGAGCGAAATCGCCGGTTCTGGGTCAGCAGCGGGTAGGGCCGCGAGAGCTACGGAGAGGATGGATGGGTCGGGGGAGAAGGGGAGGCGGTCGAGGCTGGAGTCGAGGTCCGGGCCCCAGCGCCATCTGCGAGCGAGTTCGACGAGCTTAGCGGCGGCAGAGGAGCGGGGGATGGGGCGGAGGAGGCTGCCATCGAGGACGTGGGCGTCGCGTCCCGGCTCGGCGGGGCGGAGGCCGCGGTCAGAGCCGATGACGCCACCGGACTCGTCCAAGTATAGGATCTCGCCCGTCCACTGGGCCGCTTCCGACGA
Organism: Zingiber officinale; assembly: GCF_018446385.1. Classification (NCBI taxonomy): domain Eukaryota; kingdom Viridiplantae; phylum Streptophyta; class Magnoliopsida; order Zingiberales; family Zingiberaceae; genus Zingiber; species Zingiber officinale. Next base: position 36,416,895 of record NC_056005.1, on the reverse strand, counting down.
GGGGCTTTGGGATTGCGACTCGGAGGAGGAGGTGCAGAGGCGGCGAGGGTTAAGGATTAGGGTTTCGGAGCGGCGGCGGCGGAGGAGAGGTGAAAGGAGGTTGGAGCTGCGGAGACGGAGGAGGAGCATTAGAGAAGGCTGCTTGCAGTTGGATTGCTACAGCCGATCAATAAAATCACTCGTCACCGTAGGGCTTTCGGTAGTCCGGTTTCGCACTTGTCCCAATCTTTATTATCACCTTATGCAATTGTACAAATAAAATAAAACTAAAATGAAAAAAAAACAAGGAAATTAAAAAAAAAATAGGACTAGGACCGATCAGTAGGGTATGCCGATTTCCAATTTCTATATTATACATTTTACTGAAAAATTTGATATAAAAAAATTTATTATAATTTAGTATATCGAAGTTTGAGTATATTAAATTTTTAATATGATATAAGTTTTATATCAAAAATTTTTATATATCAAAATTTGATACGATATATTATTACAAAAAAAAATATATTATAGTAATTATTAGTTAGTAGTTGCTACAATGTATTTATTGAGTAAAGTTTGAGAGATTATAACTTTTAACTCAAATTGAATAATGAGACATATAATAGTTGCTACAACATTAATTGCTACAACATTATTGAAAAAAAAATTATATTATAGTAATTATTAGTTAGTAGTTCCTATGCTGTTGTAGTATTTACAAACCAGTAGTGGTTGAAATAGAGAAAATTATGTTTTATTAACTACTGGTTAATAGTTGTTACAACATGTTTGTCAAATGAATTTTAAAATGTCATAACTTTTGACTTGGATTGAACTATAAGATTACATGTGAGCCAATGGAGAATGGGATTGGGAAAAGAGAAAACTTAAACAAACTAAAACCTATTAAAGCCTAGAACCCTAATTAAAAAATAAATAATTTATAAAATAATTTATTCAATATTTTGACATATACCGAAATACTAAAAAATAATAAATTTTATACCGATATTAATATTGAAAATTTTGGTATGAACGACATATATCGGTATGATATATGCTGTATACTATAATTTTTGATATTTTCCTCACCCCTATATAGGACAAACACTAAGAATCCATTTATGTAAGAATAAAAACATTGCATATGTACTTTGGTTTGTATTTATCAAAGTACTAATTATATTCCTATCTATTGGTCCTGTTTTGAAATTAAAAGTATTAGAAGTAACATAACTTTAACATACGAAAAAGGAACTCGGATATAATGATTTTCATAATATTTAATATTAGGAAATGATGAGAAAAATATATCTGGATCCATAATATATAAGATTCTAGATATATCAAACTTGCTTCCTCCATCTCTTCTCTCTATCTTTTTTGTTCCAGAATTTGCTTCCTCTTTCTTTTCCCTCTATCTTTTCTGTTCTTGATATATTTGATGATAAAAGATATATCCTTTATATATCTTATCCACGAGAAGAAGTTATCCCACTATAATTTCCGTTGGGAGTTATAATAACTTCCAATCACTATCCTTTTGACAACTCATTTTGGATAATTACTTTTATAAAAGTGAGAGAGGAGGGATTCTATTTAAAATAAAACCTCGTGACTTTAATGACCTTTTAATCAAACAATCATCACATTAAGCCCTTTTATATTAAAGTCAACTATATATATTACATAGATCATAATAGAAAATAATCTAACAATCTCCTACTTGAACATGTGACGACTTAAAAATTCAATAATAATCATAATTACACATTATATGTTGAAATTAACAAGTCATCGTTTTTAATTGAATTGATATGATAAGATCATAACGGACACAAGTCATTTAACGACATGATTCCTTCCACGTACTACAAAATCAACACAACCCAACAACTTTAATTAATTCTATAAATTTTTTTTAATATATTGTCAAAGACATATTATGTTATCACATCAAAATAATATATATATATATAGATAGATGTGGATAACAAGAAAATAAGCAGAAACATAGTTTTAATTTAATTCAGAAGTGCCATTTAATATGAGCATCTTTTCATACATATGTATTCATATGAATATGACATTAACAAGGATTTATCCATAATACCCATCCTTTCTACATGACCAATAGATATTTTGGATGATAATCCTTTAGTTAACGGATTCACTATCATTAAATCGGTTCTAATATGCTCAATTGACACCTTTTGTTTCTGCACTTCTTCTTTGACAGATAAGTATTTCAAATCTATGTGCTTTGCACCTTTTGAGTACTTGTCATTTTAAAAGAAAAACATAGCTACGGTATTATCATAGTAATTTTTTTACGGCCTGTCTATGTTATCGATAATGCCAAGCCCCAAGGTAAAGTTTCGCAACCACTATGCGTGAACTATGACCTCAAAACATGGCACAAATTTGGCCTTCATGGTGGAAGTAGTAATTAGGGACTGCTTTCCACTTTCCCATGAAATTGCTCCTCCTACTAGGAGAAAAATATACCCAAACATAGATTTCCTCGAGTCCATACATCTAGCATAGTCTGAATCTGTGTAGCCAATCAGTTTAAGTTGATCTAATTTTTTATACGTGAGCATGTAATCTTTGGTGCCTTGTAAGTACTTAAGAACTTTCTTTGCAGTTTTCCAGTGGTTCATCCCAGGATTACTTTAATATCAGCTTAACTTTCCAACAACCAAACTGATATCTGACCGAACATATATCTGGGCATACATTAAACTTCCAACCACTGATGCATAGGGAATTGACTCCATTTCCTTTTGTTCCAAGTCATATTTAGGACATTGCATTTCACTAAATTTGTCCTCTTTTTGAATTGGAACTATTTCCGCGGAGCAATTTTTCACTCTGAATTACTCTAATACTTTGTTAATATAGTTCTTCTGAGATAATCCCAACAATCCTTGTGATATGCCATTGAATATTTCTATTCCTATCACATAATATGCCTCACCCATATATTTTATTTTAAAGTTTTTAGAGAGAAATTTCTTTACATCATGTAACAATGCGATATCATTGGCAGTAAGAAGAATTTCATCAACATATAAAACTAAAATAGTAAACTTACTCTCACTGATCTTCATATAGATACACCGATCAATAGTGTTCTCTACAAAATCATACGATGTAATGATACCATTGAATTTAAGATACTATTGTCTGGAAGCTTGTTTCAGTCCATATATCGACTTCTTTAATTTACACACTAGATTTTCTTTTCCTATAGTTATGAAACCTTCAGGTTGATCCATATAAACTTCTTCTTCTAAGTTACCATTCAAAAAGGCGGTCTTTACATCCATTTGGTGAAGCTCTAGGTCATAATGAGCCACTAAAGCCAAAATAATCCTCAAAGAGTCCTTCTTAGAAACTGGAGAGAATATCCCTTTATAGTCAATGTCATTCTTTTGAGTATATCCTTTGGAGACAAGTCTAGCTTTATACCTTTTGATGTTGCCTTTTGAGTCATGTTTGGTCTTAAAGACCCATTTACAACCAACTTGTTTTGAACCTTGAGGCAATTCAACTAGATCTCATACTTTATTGTCATCCATGGAAATTAACTCTTCTTTCATAGCATTGAGTTATTTTTAAAAATTGTCACTTTTTATGGATTGTATGAACGAGACTGGATCTTTATCAATGCTTAAGTCACATTCATGTTCAAGTAAATAAATGATATAATCATTTGAAATAGCTGGTCTTCTTTGCCTTTCAGACCTCCTTAATGATATTTCTTGCACCTCTTCTATCATTTGTTCATTTGTGACTTGCACATTGTTAGTTGGTTCATCATCTATATGTTCATTTTGTGGGTTTTGGATATTATTATTTTGTTGTCTTGATGTGTTGTGTAATTGTGATGCAACAAATGGATCAACAACTTTATGAGAAACATTAAGTGAAGAAGATTCACCACAAGCCTATCTAATATCCACTTTTCGTGATTTCTCACTTCCACTAAACTGGCTATTCTCAATGAACTGAGCATTACCAGACTCTATTATACTCATACTATGGTTAAGATAATAAAATTTATACTCTTTTGACTTTTTAGGATAACCGATGAAATGACCACTAATGGTTCTTGCATCAAGTTTTCTTTCATGCGGATTATATACTTTTATTCTATTGGGCAACCCCAAGTATTGAGGTGCCTCAAACTAGGTTTCCTTCCTGTTCACACTTCATAAGGAGTCTTAGGAACTGCTTTGCTAGGAACTTTATTAAACAGATATGCAGCAACCTTTAATGCATGCATCCACAATGAAAAAGATACAGTACTATAACTTAACATACTCCTAACCATGTCTATAAGAGTACGATTACAGTATTAGGAACTTTATTACACCATTCTGTTACGGTGTACCAGGCATAGTATACTATACACATATGCCTTGACTTTGAAGGAATTTTACAAATGGACCTAGACATTGTCCATTCTCATTCCATAATATTCACCACCTCCATCGGACCTTATAACTTTCACGTTTCTATCCAACTGCCTTTCAACCTCATCAACAAACACCTCAAGGATGTTTGTTACTTGAGATTTTTCATGCAGTAAGTAGAAATAACAATAACGTGAGAAGTCATCAATAAAGGTGATAAAATATTTTTCACCGCTCCAAGATGGAGTGTCAAAAGCACCACGAATATCAGTGTGTATAATTTCAAGGGGCTGGCTGCTTCTTGTGGTTGTATTTCTTGATATATGTTTGGTTTGCTTTCCCTTAATACAATTCAAACATATGCCCCAATCATCCAAATCGAATTGAGCTAATATTTCACTTTTTTATTAACCTCACTATCCTTTCTTTGGATATATGACCTAATCTTTGATGCCACAAATAAGTAGAATTCTCATTATATGCATTGTTTTTACTACCAGTTGTGTGTTCAACATAAAACAGAGATTCAACAAAATTAACATCAAGATTGAAATGATATAAACCATCTATTAAAGTACGAGAACCATAATAGTACTCATGTTTATATAAAGAAAATACATCATCTCTAACCTTAAAGTTAAAACCTGTTGGTACCCCATGGTAGTTTTGATGTGATCAACCAAATTAAGTTAGATCCTGTGTATTTGATCCTTGTTCTAAGTGTGCAGGAGCTTAGGAACATAAGAAGTTGAGCGGATAATGCAGCTAGCGAGAAGGATGACATGGGAAGAGAGTCGACGAGCTCGGTGCATCCGAGGGACGAGGTGCTGTGAAAGAGTACACCAGTAGATGAGAAGGAGGCACACGGCGATTTGAGGGACGAGAAGCTCGGAAGGAAGACTGCTCGAGGAGAAGGCTGAAAAATAGGTTCGGGTGAGCCCTATTTCGGTTGACTGAAATTACCCAAACGAGTAGAGCAGCGGAAGAGCCAAAGGAGAAGACTTGGAGCCCGGAAGAAGCTGCTAAAGGTGCCTTCAAGTGGATTGAAGGCACCTTCGTGCCTTTCTGGTGGAAGGTGCATTCAAGCTATTGAAGGTGCCTTCAACCCTTCATGGAAGGCGTCTTCAATCAACTTGGAGGGCGCCTTTGACTAGGCAAAAGTGTCATTGGTAAAGGATAAAGTTTTATCCTTTCTTGCCTTACTGGAGGTGTCTTCAGCTTGTTGGAGGCACCTTTCAACCATGGATAAGATTTTTTAGGGGCTATAAAAAGACTCCTGGACTTAGAAATTGAGAATCAACTCTTGTATTCATTTCCTAGCAATTGCCTGACCATTAAACAAGCATGTAAGAGGCTTCTCCGCCTTCATCGAATAAGACTTTTAGAGCTTTTCATTAGTCTTGAATTAACAATCACCTAGGTTGTAACCAAGTAAATCTTGTGCCTCATCTTTCATTTTTTTGTTGTTTAATTTAATTTTTTGTTGCTACTAATATGAGTTGAAAGAACGAGAAAGAGATTTTTGTTTTATAGAAAATTCACCTCTTATTGCCGGTCTCTCTGTGTCAACAATTGGTATCAGAGTCCAACCACCTCAGAAGGACTAACTGTCAATCGAAGCATCGAAATGATGGTCGGACCTACAATCTTTCCATTGAAGTTCGAGAGAGAATTTGTGTCTTGGAAGAAACGCATGGAGATATTTTTCAAAACTAATTTTGAAATTCTATTAATAATTAAATATGGTTTTGTAGCTCCCAAAGAATCCTAAGGAAATGAAAAGGAAGAACACCAATGGACCAAGAAGGAGCAAACAGACTTCATAGCGAACAGACGAGCCCAGTTCCACCTACTCAGCATACTTCCACCACAGGAAGTAAAGCGGATCAGCACCCCAGGAAGTAAATTAGATCAGAGATTACAAATCAGCAAAGAAACATTGGGAGAAGTTCCTAGAGTTGCACGAAGGAACTTCCAAAGCAAAGCTCGCGAGAGGAGACCTGCTCCGGAACCAACTGACAAACCTCCAGATGGAAGAAAGTGAAACAGTTGCACATCTGCACTCGAGGATCAAAGGACTCATCACTGGACTCACAAATCTTGGAAAAAATATAATAAACTGAGATTTGTTAAGGTATACTTTAAATGCATTTCCTAGGACACCCGAGTGGACATCTATAGTCGACTCATTTTACATATCTAAAGACCTTGAAGTTAGTTCATTAAAAAAATCTTTTTTCCATTTTTGAACTTCACGAATCAAGTGTTGGGATCTTAGATGGCTAGAGGGGGGGGTGAATAGCCTCTTTGAAAACTTAAACACAATCTTTCTTAAAGAAAAACTTGTTAGCACAGCGGAAGTAGAAAACTAAAACGGAGGAAGAAAGACACACACAGCAGACACACGGATATACAAGGTTCGGGGATAACTTGCCCCTACTCCTTGGCGTGTTCGTAAGGAGGACGACTCCTTGATCTTTCGGTAGATCACACCCCGGACAAAATCCGGCTAAAAATGTCTCCTTCTCGGTGGAGCAACCTCTCAACAGAGTCTCAGTTGATTATAGAATTAAGCACAAGACTTACAGTGGCTGAGAAGAATAATCAGATGAGCTTACAACCACGCGGAGAAGAAACAGAGCAGAGAGCACACAACAACCTTCTTAGCAAGGAGCTCACAGCTTCACCAACTTGCTTTCTCAAAGGATTGATCGATTGGAAAACAGAGAATCCAGTTTTTCTTCTTTCTGAACCTCTCTTCTTCCTTCTTATGTCTCTCTGCTTTACTGGCTCGAATCACTCCCGCCTGCAGAATCGCTGTTGCCAACAAGGCGTAGCCAATCACCTCTCCTCCTCATCTGGTTCTCTGAACCCATGCCAATGGAAATCACTGGCGTCTCTGGATACGAACCAATAAGTAGAGGTCAAACTGAGCGCAGTCCAATCGCAATCAGATTCGTCAGTGAACGTTGATGCCTCAAATGCATCTGTTGCAGCAAATCACAGTGTAAAGAGCACTTGTCTTCTTCTCTTAATGAAGCTTAATTTGAATTCAACCATGAGAGTGTGACCTGCAACCTGCAAGCTAAAAAGACTCACAACAGATGGTTAAAAACAGATGGGTGAAAACAAATACGACAATCAGAAAAAGTACATGCAAAACAAACAATACCGTGGGTCGGTCTGCAGACCGATCCACGCTTTCTGAATCATCGCTGATCGGTCTGGCAAACCGATCAGGAACTAATCTGATCGGTCTCCAGACCGATCAGATGTCGCTGCGCACAGCTTCTGATCGGTCTGCGGACCGATCAGGCACTAATCTGATCGGTCCCGAGACCGATCAGATGTCGCTCTTCCCAAGCGCTTACAGCCTCCTGATCGGTCTCCAGACCGATCAGTAAAATCACAGTAGACTACTGATCGATTTCTGATCGGTCTGCAGACCGATCAGGTGTCCAAGGTTTCACTGGATCGGTCTGCCGACCGATCCAGCTTCTTGACTCAGTCCGGGTCGAGCCCTCTCTGACCTAGTCCGGAGAAACGAGCTCCCTAGCCCTCTCCGACTTCATCTGGTCCTAGAGAACGAGCTACCGAGCCCTCTCTGACTTCGCATGCCAAGTTTCCTTCTTGGACTTTTCAACATCAGATGTCCGATCACCCTTGATCCATCTGGATTTTCCCTTGCCTGGCTTCACTCACCAGGACTTGCACCTAGCTTCACTCACTAGGGTTTTCACCTGGCTTCACTCACCAAGATTTCCAATCTGCCTGGCTTGGCTTCACTCACCAGGACTTTCCAACTGCCTAACATCCCAGTTAGGACTTTCTCAATCAGGTCAACCAAGTCAACCTAGATTAGTAATCAATCTGAGTTAAATATCTGATACAAACTTAAATCAGTGTCAACAGCAAAACAACATCCAGGTCAGACTGTATCAACAATCTCCCCCTTTTTGTTGTTTGACAACACGATTTAAGTTTAGATCAGAAATGCTCATATACCCATAATTTTTAGGGAAATCAGGATCCTCCCCCTAAGACGGATATACCTTAGTTATCTTCTCCCCCTTTTTCATATCGACTCGATGAAGTCAATTCATCACTTAACTTAACTTAGTCGAATAGGTGCGAATTAGGTAAGAGGATTCAAAAAGACTCAAAGTCATCCTCTCCCCTAACATCAACCTTTCATTCATTTCTAAACTTAGTTATCTTCTCCCCCTTTGTCAAACACCGAAAAGGAGCGAACAAGGTAAGATAACTTAAAGAGCTCCCCCTTAATCTATACTGTCTTCTGCTTAATCCCCCTAGAATTCCTTCTAAGTGTATTTTAGGACAGTGAATGAATAAAGAAATAAAAGACATATGAAGAGTATAGTAACAACCAAGAAAAGAACAGCAAATATATAAGGAAGCATGAGTAGCATAACAGTAAGTAGTGTTGGGATCTTAGATGGCTAGAGGGGGGTGAATAGCCCCTTTTAAAAACTTAAACAAAACTTCTACATAGAAAATTGTTAGCACAGCGGAATTAGACAACTAAAGGAAAACAAAAACACAAGCACACTAACACTAGGATTTACGAGGTTCGGGGATAACTTGCCCCTACTCCTCGGCGTGTCCGTAAGGTGGACGACTCCTTGATCTTCGGTAGATCGCACCCCGGATAACTTCCGGCTACAAATCCTCCTTCTCGGTGGAGTAACCTCCCCACAACGTCTCAAGAAATATCTAAGTTAAAGCACGAGACTTACAGAAGCTCGGTGGCAAAGGAGAATAAAAATGCTTACAACCACGCGAGGATCAGTAGCAGAACAGAGATCGCAGTTCACCCGAGAGCTCAAGAACTTCGCACAACAGCACAGACTTTTCTTTCAAGCTTTCTTGTTGTTGTTCTATTCTCTCCTCTCGCTGTTTTTACTGCTTCTCAAACCTGATCTCTGCTGTCACCGATCTGGTCAAAAACTGCGCAAATCAGCGCTGCAGCCAATCCCTCTTCCTCCTTACCTGGTTCTCTGAACTCACACCAATGATATCACAGTCATCACTGGCGTCTTCTGAGCTCGAACCAATCCCCAGGAGTCAAGCAGATCGCAGCCAGATCACAGCAGTATCCGTTGATGCCTGAAATGCACCATGCGCCGCTGAAACCAGCAGAAAGACCATTTGTCGCATTCCTCTTATGAACTTAATTTGAAATTAGGCTTGGAATGATACCTGTTAACCTGCAAACTCAAAAGCTAACAGCACAGAGGATTATATCACATAAATGAATGAGGTATATCAAAAGCAGTGAAGGAATCGCTGATACAGCGAACAAATCAGAGTGTGTGGATCGGTCACCAGACCGATCACAGTGCCTTGGACCGATCAGGCAACAGCCTGATCGGTCTGAGGCCATTCTGATCGGTCGTAGGGACCGATCAGATTGAGTGTGGATCGGTCCACAGACCGATCCACCCCTTTCTCTCTTCTGCAGGCTCTGACCGATCAGATTGCACTCAGTGTGCTACTGAGTGTTTTCTGATCGGTCTGCAGACCGATCAGATTTCACTCAGTGTGCTACTGAGTGTCATCTGATCGGTCATCAAACCGATCCATGGAACTCAGTTTCACTGGATCGGTCTGCCGACCGATCCACTAATTCATGTGTCACTGGATCGGTCTACCGACCGATCCAATGTGCCATGGAATGTCCACTTAGGTCCCTCTCTGACTTAATCCGGAGAACGAGCTACCGTGCCCTCTCCGACTCCATCAGGTCCAGAGAACGAGCTACCGAGCCCTCTCTGACCTAGTCAGGTCCAGAGAGCGAGCTACTGAGCCCTCTCTGACTCCATCAGGTCCAGAGAACGAGCTACCGAGCCCTCTCTGACCTAGTCAGGTCCAGAGAGCGAGCTACCTAGCCTTCTCTGACCTAGTCAGGAGAACGAGCTACCGAGCCCTCTCCGACTCCATCAGGTCCAGAGAACGAGCTACCGAGCCCTCTCTGACCTAGTCAGGTCCAGAGAGCGAGCTACCTAGCCCTCTCTGACCTAGTCAGGAGAACGAGCTACCGAGCCCTCTCCGACTCCGCGTGCCAAGTTTCCAACTTGGACTTTTTCCTTCCACCTGATCACCCTTGATCAGTTCAATTAACATCTGATACAAACTTAAATCAGTGTCAACATCAAAACAACAGCCAGGTCAGACTGTATCAACAATCTCCCCCTTTTTGTTGTTTGACAACACGATTTAAGTTTAGATCAGAGATATTCTTATTTTCATAATTTTAGGGGAATCAAGATCCTCCCCCTAAGGTGGATACACCACCAAGTCAATGACGGGAATCAAGATCCTTCCCGTTATCCTCTCCCCTAAAATCAAGCTTTCATACATTTCTAAACTTAGGTATCCTCTCCCCCTTTGTCAAACACCGAAAAGGTGCAAATGAGGTGACAAAAACTCAAAAGGCTCCCCCTTAACCCATACTGCCTTCTCTTAATGTACCTAGAGTTCCCTCTAAGGTCACAATATGACAATAAGAAAGACATAAGATACAATCAAATCATGGCATAGGAACAACATATTAATATGAACTGAAGCATAAGTAAAAGCAAGAAATGGACAAATGAATAGCAAAAATATAAGAGTAGCATAATATATGAGTAGCATAAGTATCAGGTCAGACAAAGATATCCATCAAATAGCATACAAAAGTACAGACAGACAAGGTGACACACAGACTGTATCAATCAACGTCCTCAACATGAGGAGCATTATCATCATTTGCAGGAGGCTCGTAACCCTGAGGAGGTATGCTGGAGCCCGAAGGTGGATGACCATAGTAACACTGCGGAGGTGGGTAGTTGGCCATCCAACCCAGAAGCAGCTGCTGCATCACCAGCTGCTGACTGCGGAGATCATCATAGCGCTGGTCGATGCGTACGCGTAGTCCATGGAGCTCAGCTGCCAGTAGCTCATCGTGCTGATCGAAACGGCTCTCCAGCTCCGCAATCTGCCACCGCAGGTCAGGGTCGGCCTCACCAGCAATAGGAGGAGGAGGAGGAGCAGCCTGTCGAGGAAGTGCCCGTGGTAGCTCTCCCAGAACTCTCCCATCCTTCCACCGAACCGTCCCATTCTCCCCCAAGATACCGGACTTGGAAAATGCTCATTTCCCAAGTCTGCAGTCCTGTCTAACCATCTTCACTATCCTACCCTTAGACACATCTATCTGAAGGGTCTCGAGCCAATCTGTAATTATATGCCCATAAGGCATATAAATGGTGGAGCTGCTAGGCTGAGAATAAGAGATGATCGAACAATAGATGCTCGCCATGATATCAAAATCAAGACGGCGACGCAAGCCATAGAGCATCAGGCAGTGGTATGATCGGATCTCTGCCAGAGGTTTGGATGTGATCGGAAGAAGACAATTGGTGACTATCTTAAACAGGATATAGTCAGGAGGAGATAGTCTCAGGGCCGCAAAAGTGGGAAACTCGACATCCAACTCATCCAATCCATCTGGTCTAGGATGTCCAAAGAAATACTCATAAATGGTATCAGGTGACACATCAAAAGGAGGAGGTAGTGGGTCCGGTAAATCAGGATACAGAGAAAAAGGATCTCCTGAAGACTTCCGACAACCCAGATACTCAAAGAATTCTACAATGGAGAAATCAACAGTCCTTTTGGCAACTCTGGTCCTATAAGCACCAATACCGATCTGCTGAAGATTGTTGTAAAATTCCGAAACTAAGTCATAGTTGATATCCCTCTCTAAGTAGACTAAAGAATCAAGTTTATAGTAGGCTAGGGTCTCGGTTATAGTGGGACAAAACTCATCCATGAATTTTTGATCTACAGATCGATATGGAAGCAGCTTGAAAGTCCTCTGTTGAAAGGCCTGTTCAAATTGTTGGTTCGGGAACCTTGAAGAAGAGGATGGTTGAGGTCGGGAGGGTGCATGGGACTTGGATTTCTCAGCTGGGGACTTAGAAGAACCCTCACCGGCTGCTTTCTTCCTAAATAGATAAAGATTGGGACACGGTCGGGGCAAATGGGAGTCCACGGGAGCCACACAGAGAGAACCGAGACAACACACATAGAGAAACTGTGAAAAGAAGCCAAAATGCTAAGAATGAACAAATCTCGGGAAGAAGGAGAGTTACCTGGGCGCCATTTGAGGTTTTCGGAGAGGATGAAGAGGAGAGTCGGGACTGAGGAGGGGTTCGGCTAGGGTTTCGGCGTGAAATGAGAGAGCGAGGGATGGGGAGAAGTTAAAAGAGGGTCAGAAGATCAGAAGATCGGACGGCTGTCCGATCAGGAGAAATCCTGACCGATCAGGGAACGTCCTGATCGGTCAGGGAATTCCCGGATCGGTCGTTGAGACCGATCAGGGAGCCTCGCGTGCCATATCCTCCTGATCGGTCGTGGAGACCGATCAGGGAACCTCCTGATCGGTCCCTGGACCGATCAGAGGTCGATCAGTAAGCCCCTGATCGGTCGTAGAGACCGATCAGATATCATCCTGATCGGTCCCTGGATCGATCAGTGTCTGATAGTCAGCGATTTTAGCCTCTGAAATTCTTATCAAAAGCTCTGAAATTTTGGTTTAACAGCTTCCAAGTTCAGAACCTAGGATCCGGAGAGCCCACAGAATATATTCAGTGATACCAATGAATATTTTCTAATGAGGAGCTCTAATGGTTTGGAATTATTTAGGGCGCGAAACTTTTTCAGACACATCATAACAGATGTGCTGAATAAGTTTACTTTGTTTGCTTGTTTGTTGAAACCATGATTTATAGTGAAACAAGTACTCAAGCTATCGGTTCAAAATATCTCCTTGTTATGAGTAGTTCCAAGTTTATCAAAATATATTAAAATTTTCAATCAACTTGACCTAAATATATCCTTGCAATGAATAGTTCCAAGTTTGTCAAAATATTTTTTTTTCACCAACTTGTCCTAAATTCAAACAGGAAGGTATCAAGCAATGGTATCAATCAACACAACAAGGTTAGAGAATTTCTAGACATAGGTCCAACCAAGATTCCTTGGTTGGAATATATGAGTAAGATCTAGGAACCAATTACACATGAATTGTGTAAAGGTCTTCCCCATACTCAATCTATATCTCTTCAATCTAATTATTCAAGGGATGCATGATACATTTTGAATAATTTAGTTGATCCTAGCATCTCACCCCATTTCTAGCAAACAAAAATATTTTGTTAAACCTTATAGTTTGTGTGAGATGTTCCCAAGTAACCCAAATTATTTTCCCAATTTCTCTTGTCATTTCAATGGTCCTTAGTGATCATGATGTGGTCAAAAGGACTTATTGAGCCAAACACATCCCCAACTCCCTCCTTAAGTGACTAAATTCATTTTCCGGGAGGGGTTTGGTGAAAATGTCGGCTAGGTTTGACTTTGACTCAACATATGTGAGTGCAATGTCTCCCCTAGCTACGTGATCTCTAATGAAGTGATGACGTACTTCAATGTGTTTGGTCCTTGAGTGATGGACTGGATTTTTCGTTAGGTTTATTGTGCTAATGTTGTCACACAACACTTGCACTCCTTTATACGAGAGTCCATAATCTTCTAGAGTGTGAATCATCCACAACAATTGTGATACACTTTCTCCCATGGCAATGTATTCAGCCTCGGTCGTGGAGAGAGCAACACAATGTTGCTTCCGACATGACCAACTGACCAATGATGAACCTAAAAATTGACAACCCCCACTAGTACTTTTCCGATCCAATTTGCATCCAGCATAATCGGAATCGGTATAGCCTATCAAATCAAAAGACTCCGTACGAGGGTACCACAGTCCTACTCTCATTGTGCCTTTGAGATATCTCAGAATTCTCTTAACTGCAGTTAAATGAGATTCCTTGGCACAAACTTGATATCTAGCGCACATACCCACAGCAAAAAGTATGTCCGGCCGACTGGCTGTGAGATATAGAAGACTACCGATCATGCTTCTATATTGCGTTAGATCAACTGGTTTCCCACTCTCATCATTGTCAAGGCGAGTGCTTGTCGCCATTGGAGTGGTTACTTCCTTAGAGTCACTCATTTTGAATTTTTTGAGCATCTCTTGAGTGTATTTCGTCTGATAGACATAAATTCCATCTCGAGTTTGTTTGATTTCAAGTCCAAGGAAGAATGTCAATTCTCCTACTAGACTCATCTCAAACTCACTTTCCATGTGAGAAATAAATTCATTCAAATAGCCCTTGTTATTTGATCCACAAATTATGTCATCGACATACACTTGGGCTACAAAAATGTTTTCACCATCTCTACGCAGAAATAGTGTTGGGTCTATTTGGCCTCTCACAAATCCCTTTTCTAGTAAATATGTTGACAACCTTTCGTACCAAGCTCGTGGTGCTTGCTTAAGCCCATAAAGTGCTTTCTTGAGCTTGTACACGTGGTTTGGAACTTCGGTATTCACAAATCCCGGTGGTTGTTCAACATAGACTTCTTCTTTAATGAAGCCATTTAAGAAGGCAGATTTAACATCCATTTGATAGAGCTTGAAACCTCTATGTGCAGTAAAAGCTAGCATCAAACGAATGGACTCTAATCGGGCCACGGGAGCATAAGTCTCATCATAATCGAGACCTTCGACTTGACTATAGCCATGGGCTACAAGTCTTGCCTTGTTTCTTACAACTTCTCCCTTTTGATTTAACTTATTTTTGAAGACCCATTTAGTTCCAATAATGGTGGTCTTCTTAGGTCTAGGAACTAAGTCCCACACTTGGCTCCTTTCAAATTGACCTAACTCATCTTGCATAGCTATGATCCAATCAGGATCGCGCAATGCCTCATCAACTAATTTTGGTTCAATATCTGAAATCAATGTGACTTCATTAGACTCATTTCTAAAGAATGACCTAGTCCTAACCCCTTGGTGGATGTCTCCCACAATTTGGTCTTGGGGATGACTAGTGGCTATCCTAGATTGTCTTGGTGTTGGTGGTGCCTCATGAATGGTCTCACTAGGCACAGGCAAGGACTCGATATCAGGCAAAGAGTCAGATTGAATTCTTTGTTGCCTTTGCTCATCACCATCAGAGTCAATTTCGACTCTTTCTATGTTTTGATCATTCAAACTTAGCCTTCTAAGTTCAAATTGAATTTCTCCTACATCCCTTGATTGATCATTTGAGTTAGGGATTTCTTCAAAAGCTACATCAGAGGACTCCTCAATCAATTTAGTCCTATTGTTGTAGACCCGATAGGCTTTGCTGGTGAGCGAGTACCCGACCAGTATCCCTTCATCAGCCTTGGCCGAAAATTTTCCAAGATGGTCCTTGGTGTTCAAAATAAACACCTTACAACCAAATACCCTATGTTTAATTGTAGGTGGTTTCCCAAACCAAAGTTCATGGGGAGTCTTTCCTAAAAACCTATGTATCAGGATTCGGTTTTGCACATAGCAAGCTGTATTCACAGCTTCAGCCCACAAGTAACTCGGTAGTGAGTACTCATTGAGCATGCTTCGTGCAGCCTCTTGTAAGACTCGGTTCTTTCTCTCCACAACCCCATTTTGCTGTGGGGTTCTTGGAGTTGAGAACTCATGTCTATACCCTTTTGCTTGACAAAATTCTAAAACCTATGATTTTGAAATTCACCACCATGATCACTTCTAATGGTTTTAATTGTTGTCGATTTTTCATTTTCAGTTCTTCTACAAAAGGAAATAAAAATATCTATGGTTTGATCCTTAGTTTTCAAAAAGAAAGTCCATGTATATCTAGTAAAATCATCAATAATTACTAAACAATATCTACTACCATTCAATGAAATAACATTGTTACAATCAAACAAATCCATATGTAATAAGTCTAAGACAGTAGATGTACTCACAGTGCTTTTACCTTTATGAGATGCTTTTGTTTGCTTACCCATTTGACATGCATCACATAGTTTGTTCTTTTGGTACTTGATGCTGGGTAAGTCTCGCACTAATCCTTGGTTGGCCAACTTCCGGATGTTCTTCATGTTTACATGTGCCAACCTTCTATGCCATAGCCAAGACTCTTCTTCTTTCGACATGAAACACTTAATCAAAGCATTAGTAGCACTTTTAAATGATACTTGATAAATATTATCAACCCTTGTGCCTACTAGTACCGTGTCAAGTGTGTCAATGTGTTTAACCAAACATTGACTTGAATGAAATTCAATTGTGTAACCCGTGTCACACAATTGACTGACACTTAGGAGATTAAAAGTCATCCCCTTGACTAGAAGGACATTCTTGATACGGAGACATTCGGATATATGAATGTCTCCAACTCCTACAACCTTAAGGCTACCATTATTACCAAAAGACACATTACCTCTACTTTTGTTTTGAATGGTTGTAAACAGTGATCTGTCCCCGGTCATGTGCTTGGAGCATCCACTATCAACAAACCAAGTTGATAGATGCTCCCCCTCGACCAATGCCTACAAGACACGGAAGATAGAGGTTTTAGGTACCCAAATCTTGGGACCTAATGCTTCTACAACAAAAGACCTAGGAACCCATGCCTTGGTCATACCTTTCCTAGTTCCATGAGCCCTAGAAATATGTGATCTACTATTTTGAGTTCTAGACATTAGAGAAATGAAACTCGACTCCTTGGGTTGATACCCTAGCCTGGCCTTGTTGTAGACTGCCCTTTGGGCATTTAGAATCATGTCTAGAGTCTTAGAGCTAGTTGAGAATTTCTCAAGCATTTTCTTGAGTTTCTCAACCTCACCCTTTAACGCCTTGTTCTCATCCTCAAGGACTTCTAGATGTAGGTTATCGACCTCATCTTCCCTAAGGGTCCTTAAGGTTTTTACTTCTTCTTTTAACACTTTATTTTCTGTTTTTGACTTTTTAAGCAATGTAGATAAGTGAGTGATAGTCTTATAACACTTTTCTATATGAGAAGAGGTTACCTCTTCATCATCCGACGATGATGAAGCCGCGGTTGAAGCGTCGCTCGAATCTCCCTCACTTTGGGAGTCCGAAACCTCCCTTGCCATGAGTGCTAATTGTCGTGTGCTCTTTTCCATCTTCTCTTCTTCCTCCGATGAGCTTGATGAGGACTCATCCCAAGTGGCCTTGAGAGCCTTCTTCTTTTTGCCTCTTTCCTCCTTCTTTTTGCCTCGTTCCTCCTTCCTCTTTAACTTCGGACACTCGCTCCGAATGTGTCTTTTCTTGCTACACTCATAACATATAACATTAGATTTATCAAAGTTTTGATCATTAGTTTTACCTTTTCCTTTGTATCTTCGGCTTCTTCTCATAATCCTTCTTACAAAGTTCGCCATCTCACTTGATGATGATCCACTTTCATCATCGGATTCGGAGGAAGAGGTGGATGAGGAAATCTCCTTTTCCTTCTTCTTTTCCTTCTTCCTTCTTCCCTCCTTGCTCTTCGGTCCTGCAAATAAAGCAATACCCTTCTCTTTTGACCTTTGTTAGCAAGCTCATGAAGTTCCATCTCACAGAAAAATCATCTAGTTTAACAATGGAAAGATCCTTGGATACCTTGTAGGCATCTACCATAGATGACCACAAGGCATTCCTAGGAAAAGATTTAAGAGCGTACCTTACTAGATCGCGATTCTCCACTCGTTCGTCCACAGAGTGTAGACCGTTGATGATCTCCTTGAATCTCCCATGAAGCTCACTTACCATTTCATTGTCCTTCATGGTTAGATTTTGGAGTTGATTCAAGAATAGGTCCCTCTTGGCAATCCGAGAATCTCGAGTTCCCTCTTGGAGCTCGATGAGTTTGTTCCATAGGTCTTTGGCACTCGAGAACGGACCTACCTTGACGAGTTGGTCCTTGGTGATTCCACATTGCAAGGTGACCATAGCCTTGGCATCGGCTTGTGCTTTGCGGAGTTGTTCGGTAGACCACCTTGACGAATCGAGTTCCTTACCTTCTTCATCCTTTGGTGGTGTGAAACCTTCCTTGACTGAGAACCACATGGCAATGTCGGTCTTGAGGTAATACTCCATGCGGCCCTTCCAATATTGAAAATCTGCTCCTTCAAAGTAGGGTGGTCGATTTGTGCTAAAGCCTTCCTTCATAGCCATCCTTGTTTGCTCTTTTGGGTGTTAATCCGAATCAAAGAGCCCCTTGCTCTGATACCACTTGTTGGGATCTTAGATGGCTAGAGGGGGGTGAATAGCCCCTTTTAAAAACTTAAACAAAACTTCTACATAGAAAATTGTTAGCACAGCGGAATTAGACAACTAAAGGAAAACAAAAACACAAGCACACTAACACTAGGATTTACGAGGTTCGGGGATAACTTGCCCCTACTCCTCGGCGTGTCCGTAAGGTGGACGACTCCTTGATCTTCGGTAGATCGCACCCCGGATAACTTCCGGCTACAAATCCTCCTTCTCGGTGGAGTAACCTCCCCACAACGTCTCAAGAAATATCTAAGTTAAAGCACGAGACTTACAGAAGCTCGGTGGCAAAGGAAGATAAAAATGCTTACAACCACGCGAGGATCAGTAGCAGAACAGAGATCGCAGTTCACCCGAGAGCTCAAGAACTTCGCACAACAGCACAGACTTTTCTTTCAAGCTTTCTCTTGTTGTTGTTCTGTTCTCTCCTCTCGCTGTTTTTACTGCTTCTCAAACCTGATCTCTGCTGTCACCGATCTGGTCAAAAACTGCGCAAATCAGCGCTGCAGCCAATCCCTCTTCCTCCTTACCTGGTTCTCTGAACTCACACCAATGATATCACAGTCATCACTGGCGTCTTCTGAGCTCGAACCAATCCCCAGGAGTCAAGCAGATCGCAGCCAGATCACAGCAGTATCCGTTGATGCCTGAAATGCACCATGCGCCGCTGAAACCAGCAGAAAGACCATTTGTCGCATTCCTCTTATGAACTTAATTTGAAATTAGGCTTGGAATGATACCTGTTAACCTGCAAACTCAAAAGCTAACAGCACAGAGGATTATATCACATAAATGAATGAGGTATATCAAAAGCAGTGAAGGAATCGCTGATACAGCGAACAAATCAGAGTGTGTGGATCGGTCACCAGACCGATCACAGTGCCTTGGACCGATCAGGCAACAGCCTGATCGGTCTGAGGCCATTCTGATCGGTCGTAGGGACAGATCAGATTGAGTGTGGATCGGTCCACAGACCGATCCACCCCTTTCTCTCTTCTGCAGGCTCTTCTCCTGATCGGTCTCCCTGACCGATCAGATTGCACTCAGTGTGCTACTGAGTGTTTTCTGATCGGTCTGCAGACCGATCAGATTTCACTCAGTGTGCTACTGAGTGTCATCTGATCGGTCATCAGACCGATCCATGGAACTCAGTTTCACTGGATCGGTCTGCCGACCGATCCACTAATTCATGTGTCACTGGATCGGTCTACCGACCG
This sequence comes from Zingiber officinale, assembly GCF_018446385.1. Classification (NCBI taxonomy): domain Eukaryota; kingdom Viridiplantae; phylum Streptophyta; class Magnoliopsida; order Zingiberales; family Zingiberaceae; genus Zingiber; species Zingiber officinale. The sequence continues at coordinate 36,397,081 of NC_056005.1, read as the reverse complement.
ATCCAATGTGCCATGGAATGTCCACTTAGGTCCCTCTCTGACCTAATCCGGAGAACGAGCTACCGTGCCCTCTCCGACTCCATCAGGTCCAGAGAACGAGCTACCGAGCCCTCTCTGACCTAGTCAGGTCCAGAGAGCGAGCTACCTAGCCCTCTCTGACCTAGTCAGGAGAACGAGCTACCGAGCCCTCTTCGACTCCATCAGGTCCAGAGAACGAGCTACCGAGCCCTCTCTGACCTAGTCAGGTCCAGAGAGCAAGCTACCTAGCCCTCTCTGACCTAGTCAGGAGAATGAGCTACCGAGCCCTCTCCGACTCCATCAGGTCCAGAGAACAAGCTACCGAGCCCTCTCTGACCTAGTCAGGTCCAGAGAGCGAGCTACCTAGCCCTCTCTGACCTAGTTAGGAGGACGAGCTACCGAGCCCTCTTCGACTCCGCGTGCCAAGTTTCCAACTTGGACTTTTTCCTTCCACCTGATCACCCTTGATCAGTTCAATTAACATCTGATACAAACTTAAATCAGTGTCAACATCAAAACAACAGCCAGGTCAGACTGTATCAACAAGTAGCATACAACCAGGTCAGGCATAAGTATCTAGCAACCATCATCCAAAACATACAATCAATATGATCATCAAAAAGTATCAGTCATCTTCCTCAAGACGAGGAACATCTCCAGTGTCGGCTGGAGGAATATCTTCCGGAGGCGGGATGTTGCTGCTCGAAAGTGTATGGTCCGGGTGGTGCTACGGAGGTGGGTATCTGGCCATCCACCCTCGAAGCAGTTGCTGAGTCACCAACTGCTGGCTGCGCAGATCGTCGTAGCGTTGGTCAATCCGTATGCGTAGTCCATCGAACTCAGCAGCCATCATCTCCTCGTGGCGATCAAAGCGACTCTCCAGCTCGGCGATCTGCCAGCGCAGATCAGGATCGGCCTCTCCATCGTCAGCAGCAGGAGGAGCAGCAACAGGAGCAACCTGTCGTCGAGGTAACTCACCTAATGCCCTCCCATCCTTCCACCTAACTGTCCCAGCCTGTCCTAAGATTCCAGACTTAGAAAATGCACGTTTCCCAAGTCGACAATCCTGCCTAACCATCTTTACCATCCTCCCCCTAGAGACGTCAACACCCAGGGACTCAAGCCAATCAGTAATTACATGCCCATAAGGCATATAGATGGTGTAACCGCTTGGCTCGCTATGGGATATGATAGAAGTATAGACACTCGACATGATATCAAAGTCAAGACGCCTACGCAACCCATAAAGCATCAGACAATGATACGGTCGAATCTCTGCCAATGGTTTAGAAGTAATAGGTAGTAGACAGTTTGTGACAATTTTGAAAAGAATGTAATCAGGAGCAGAAAGGCCAAGGGCTGAAAATGTAGGAAAGTCGACATCTAACTCATCTAATCCATCCGGTCTCGGATGTCCAAAGAAGTACTCATAAATTGAGTCAGATGAGACATCAAGAGGATGAGGCACGGGTTCAGGCAAAGCAGGATAGAATGAGAACACCGTCCCCGAACACAAACGACAGCCTAAATAATCAAAGAAGGCAATTAAGCTAAAATCAACGGTTTGCTTAGCCACTCTTGATCTATAACTACCATCAATAGTCTGATGAAGGTTGTTATAGAATTCAGAAACTAGGTCAAGGTTGATATCCCTCTCTAAATATACCAAGGAATCAAGTTTATAGTAGGCTATGGTCTCCGTAATCGCTGGACAAAACTCATTCATGTATTTTTTATCGACTGATCTACATGGGAGCAACTTGAAGGTCCTTTCCTTAAAGGATTGTTAAAACTGTTGGTTGGGAAATCTTCCCGAACTGGATGGTTGAGGTCGGGAGGTTTCTTTGGATTTGGATTTATCTTTGGACTTGGAAGTACCCTCACCTACTGGTTTCTTCCTAAGGGGTTAGGAACATGACACAGATGAAGCAAAGGAGCACAACCCGAGCACCACCCCAAATCACTGAATCAGTGAGAAATGAAACAAATGAAGTACTAACGAGAAATAGAGCTGATGAAGTTACCTTGGAGCCATTTCTCTGGTTTTCGGAGAAAGAAAGAAATGCTGAGGCAGGAGGGAGTCGTCTAGGGTTCGGCGATCAAGGGGAAGAAGAAACGGGGGAAAAGAGAGTCGGCTAGGGCTTCGTAGGTAATGGGAAAGGAGGGAGTCGGGAGGAGTTAAAGCCAGGGATCGATCTATTCCCTGATCGGACGGCTGTTCGATCAGGAGAAATCCTGAACGATCAGATTCACCCGAGTGAATCGGCGACACCTGATCGGTCAGTGGACCGATCAGTGATCATCCTGATCGGTGCCCGGATCGATCAGGGGGCTTTCTTCGTGCGCTGATCGGTCACTGGACCGATCAGATACCAAATAGAGAGTTTGGCTTCGTTCTGGATCGGTCGACAGACCGATCCAGACTTTCCTGATCGGTATGTGGACCGATCAGTGTCTGATAACCCGATTTCAGTAATTTCAGTAACTGAAATACTGAGCCATGAAGTCTGAAGAATCCGGAACTCAAGAATTCATAACTTCCCTAAGACATACCCTAGAACTTAGGAACACCAAACACTAATATATTCGAAATATGATTTCTTATGGCCTGAACTTGTTCATAATCCAAAAGTTTCAGACTCTTATCAAACAAAACCTCACACTAACTCCAACTATATGGAGTTCTGTCTTCTTGGTCCTTAGAAGTTCAAAACATATTTTTGCTAAACTCATCTCTATGATCAGGTTCAAATTTGTCAAAATATAAACAACTTGTCCTAATTTTTCAATCAAGGCATGAAAGCTAAAATTTTTGATCCTTGTTATGTTTAGTTTGAAGTTTGTCAAAATATATCCAAGTTGCTATTATTTCCTTTAACAACCTATCGTTTTATCAATCAAAGTCATGAAATGAACCAAACAACAATACCAATCAACACATCAACCATCAACCATAATTAGATAATTTCTAGGCAAAAGTCCAACCAAGATTCCTTGGTTGGAATATATGAGTAAGATCTAGGAGCCAAATACACATGAATTATGTAATGGCCTTCCCCATACTCAATTAATGTCTCTTCAACCTAATTATTCAAGGGATGCATGATACATTTTGAATAATTTGGTTGATCCTAGCATCTCACCCCATATTTAGCAAACAAAAACAATTTGTTAAACCTTATAGTTTGTGTGAGATGTCCCCAAGTTGCCCAAATTAATTTCCCAATTTTTCTTGTCATTTTAATGGTCCTTATTGATCATGATGTGGTCAACATGACTTATTGAGCCAAACACATTCCCAATTCCCTCCTTAAATGACTAAATTCATTTTCCGGAAGGGGTTTTGTGAAAATGTCGGCTAAGTTTGACTTTGACTCAACATATGTGAGTGCAATGTCTCCCCTAGCTACGTGATCTCTAATGAAGTGACGACGCACTTCAATGTGTTTGGTCCTTGAATGATGGACTGGATTTTTCGTTAGGTTTATTGTGCTAATGTTATCACACAACACTTGCACTCCCTTATACGAAAGTCCATAATCTTCTAGAGTGTGAATCATCCACAACAATTGTGATACACTCTCTCCCATGGCAATGTATTCAGCCTCGGTCGTGGAGAGAGCAACACAATGTTGCTTCCGACTTGACCAACTAACTAATGATGAACCTAAGAATTGGCAACCCCCACTAGTGCTTTTCCGATCCAATTTGCACCCAGCATAATCGGAATAGCCTATCAAGTCAAAAGACTCTGTACGAGGGTACCATAGACCTACTCGAATTGTGCCCTTAAGGTATCTCAATATTCTCTTAACTGCAATTAAATGAGATTCCTTGGCACAGACTTGATATCTAGCACACATGCCCACAGCAAAAAGTATGTCTGGTCGACTAGCTGTGAGATATAGAAGACTACCAATCATGCTTCTATATTGCGTTAGATCAATTGGTTTTCCACTCTCATCATTGTCAAGGCGAGTGTTTGTCGCCATTGGAGTGGACACTTCCTTAGAGTCACTCATATTGAATTTTCTAAGCATCTCTTGAGTGTATTTTGTCTGATGGACATAAATTCCATCTCGAGTTTGTTTGATTTCAAGTCCGAGGAAGAATGTCAACTCTCCTACTAGACTCATCTCAAACTCACTTTCCATGTGAGAAATGAATTCATTCAAATAGCCCTTGTTATTTGAGCCACAAATTATGTCATCGACATACACTTGGGCTACAAAAATGTTTTCACCATCTCTACGCAGAAATAGTGTTGGGTCTATTTGGCCTCTTACAAAGCCCTTTTCTAATAGGTAAGTTGACAACCTTTCGTACCATGCTCGAGGTGCTTGTTTAAGCCCATAAAGAGCTTTCTTGAGCTTGTACACGTGGTTTGGAACTTCGGTATTCACAAACCCCGGTGGTTGTTCAACATAGACCTCTTCTTTGATGAATCCGTTTAAGAAGGCTGATTTAACGTCCATTTGATAGAGCTTGAAACCTCTATGTGCAGCAAAAGCTAGCATCAAACGAATGGACTCTAATCGGGCCACGGGAGCATAAGTCTCATCATAATCGAGACCTTCGACTTGACTATAGCCCTTGGCTACAAGTCTTGCCTTGTTTCTTACAACTTCTCCCTTTTGATTTAACTTATTTTTGAAGACCCATTTAGTTCCAATAATGGTGGTCTTCTTAGGTCTAGGAACTAAGTCCCACACTTGGCTCCTTTCAAATTGACCTAACTCATCTTGCATAGCTAAGATCCAATCAGGATCGTGCAATGCCTCATCAACTATTTTTGGTTCAATCTCTGAAATCAATGCGACTTCATTAGATTCATTTCTAAAGAATGACCTAGTCCTAACCCCTTGTTGGATGTCTCCCACAATTTGGTCTTGGGGATGACTAGTGGCTAACCTAGATTGCCTTGGTGTTGGCGGTGCCTCATGAGTGGTCTCACTCGGCACGGGCAAGGACTCAATATCAGGCAAAGGATCAGATTGAGTTCTTTGTTGCCTTTGCTCATCAACATCAGAGTCAACTTCGACTCGTTCTTCATTTTGATCATTCAAACTTAGATTTCTAAGTTCAAATTGAATTTCTCCTACATCCCTTGGTTGATCATTTAAGTTAGGGATTTCTTCAAAAGCTACATCAGAGGACTCTTCAATCAATTTAGTCCTATTGTTGTAGACTCGATAGGCTTTGCTGGTAAGAGAGTACCCGACCAGTATCCCTTGATCAGCCTTAGCCGTGAACTTCCCAAGATGATCCTTGGTGTTCAAGATAAACACCTTACATCCAAACACCCTAAGATGTTTAATTGTAGGCGGTTTCCTAAACCATAGTTCATGGGGAGTCTTTCCTAAAAACCTATGTATTAAAACTCGATTTTGCACATACAGCTTCAGCCCATAAGTAGCTCGGTAGTGAGTACTCATTGAGCATGCTTCGTGCAGCCTCTTGTAGGACTCGGTTCTTTCTCTCCACAACCCCATTTTGCTGTGGGGTCCTTGGAGTAGAGAACTCATGCCTATATCCCTTTTCTTGACAAAACTCTAAAAACCTATGATTTTGAAATTCCCCACAATGATCACTTCTAATGGTTTTAATTGTTGTCGATTTTTCATTTTCAGTTCTTCTACAAAAGGAAATAAAAATATCTATAGTTTGGTCCTTATGTTTCAAAAAGAAAGTCCATGTGTATCTAGTAAAATCATCAATGATTACCAAGTAATATCTACTTCCATTCAATGATATTACACTACTGCAATCAAATAGGTCCATGTGCAATAAATCTAAAGCAGTAGATGTACTTACAGTGCTTTTACCTTTATGAACAACTTTTGTTTGCTTACCCTTTTGACATGCATCACATAGTTTGGTCTTGTGGTACTTGATGCTGGGTAAGTCTCGCACTAATCCTTGGTTGGCCAACTTCCGGATGTTCTTCATGTTTACATGTGCCAACCTTCTATGCCATAGCCAAGACTCTTCTTCTTTCGACATGAAACACTTAATCAAAGCATTAGTAGCACTTTTAAACGATACTTGATAAATATTATCAACCCTTTTGCCTACTAGTACTGTGTCAAGTGTGTCAATGTGTTTAACCAAACATTGACTTGAATGAAATTCAATTGTGTAACCCGTATCACACAATTGACTGACACTGAGGAGATTAAAAGTCATCCCCTTGACTAGAAGGACATTCTTGATATGGAAACATTCGGATATATGAATGTCTCCAACTCCTACAACCTTAAGGCTACCATTATTACCAAAAGACACATTACCTCTACTTTTATTTTGAATGGTTGTAAACAGTGATTTGTCCCCGGTCATGTGCTTGGAGCATCCACTATCAACAAACCAAGTTGATAGATGCTCCCCCTCGACCAATGCCTACAAGACACGGAAGATAGAGGTTTTAGGTACCCAAATCTTGGGACCTAATGCTTCTACAACGAAAGACCTAGGAATCCATGCCTTGGTCATACCTTTCCTAGTTCCATGAGCCCTAGAAACATGTGATCTACTATTTTGAGTTCTAGACATTAGAGAAATGAAACTCGACTCCTTGGGTTGATACCCTAGCCCGACCTTGTTGTAGACTGCCCTTTGGCCATTTAGAATCATGTCTAGAGTCTTAGAGCTAGTTGAGAACTTCTCAAGCATTTTCTAGAGTTTCTCAACCTCACCCTTTAAAGTCTTGTTCTCATCCTCAAGGACTTCTAGATGTAGGTCATCGACCTCATCTTCCCTAAGGGTCCTTAAGGTTTTTACTTCTTCTTTTAACAATTTATTTTCTGTTTTTGACTTTTTAAGGAATGTAGATAAGTGAGTGATAGTCTTATAACACTTTTCTATATGAGAAGAGGTTACCTCTTCATCATCCGACGATGATGAAGCCGCGGTTGAAGCGTCGCTCGAGTCTCCCTCACTTCCGGAGTCTGAAACCTCCCTTGCCATAAGTGCTAATTGTCGTGTGCTCTTTTCCATCTTCTCTTCTTCCTCCGATGAGCTTGATGAGGACTCATCCCAAGTGGCCTTGAGAGCCTTCTTCTTCTTGACTCTTTCCTCCTTCTTTTTGGCTCGTTCCTCCTTCCTCTTTAATTTCGGACACTCGCTCCGAATGTGTCCTTTCTTGCTACACTCATAACATATAACATTAGATTTATCAAAATTTTGATCATTAGTTTTACCTTTTCCTTTGTATCTTCGGCTTCTTCTCATAATCCTTCTTACGAAGTTCGCCATCTCACTTGATGATGATCCACTTTCATCATCGGATTCGGAGGAAGAGGTGGATGAGGAAATCTCCTTTTCCTTCTTCTTTTCCTTCTTCCTTCTTCCATCCTTGCTCTTTGGTCCTGCAAATAAAGCAATACCCTTCTCTTTTTGCCTTTGTTAGCAAGCTCATGAAGTTCCATCTCACAGAAAAATTCATCTAGTTTAACAATGGAAAGATCCTTGGATACCTTGTAGGCATCTACCATAGATGACCACAAGGCATTCCTCGGAAAAGATTTAAGAGCGTACCTTACTAGATCGCGATTCTCCACTCGTTCGTCCACAGAGTGTAGACCGTTGATGATCTCCTTGAATCTCCCATGAAGTTCACTTACCGTTTCATTGTCCTTCATGGTTAGATTTTAGAGCTGATTCAAGAATAGGTCCCTCTTGGCAATCCGAGAATCTCGAGTTCCTTCTTGGAGCTCGATGAGTTTGTTCCATAGGTCTCTTGCACTCGAGAACGGACCTACCTTGACGAGTTGGTCCTTGGCGATTCCACATTGCAAGGTGACCATAGCCTTGGCATCGGCTTGTGCTTTGCGGAGTTGTTCGGTAGACCACCTTGACGAATCGAGTTCCTTACCTTCTTCATCCTTTGGTGGTGTGAAACCTTCCTTGACTGAGAACCACATGGCAATGTCGGTCTTGAGGTAATACTCCATGCGGCCCTTCCAATATTGAAAATCTGCTCCTTCGAAGTAGGGTGGTCGATTTGTGCTAAAGCCTTCCTTCATAGCCATCCTTGTTTGCTCTTTTGGGTGTTAATCCGAATCAAAGAGCCCCTCGCTCTGATACCACTTGTTGGGATCTTAGATGGCTAGAGGGGGGGTGAATAGCCTCTTTGAAAACTTAAACACAATCTTTCTTAAAGAAAAACTTGTTAGCACAGCGGAAGTAGAAAACTAAAACGGAGGAAGAAAGACACACACAGCAGACACACGGATATACAAGGTTCGGGGATAACTTGCCCCTACTCCTTGGCGTGTCCGTAAGAAGGACGACTCCTTAATCTTTCGGTAGATCACACCCCGGACAAAATCCGGCTAAAAATGTCTCCTTCTCGGTGGAGCAACCTCTCAACAGAGTCTCAGTTGATTATAGAATTAAGCACAAGACTTACAGTGGCTGAGAAGAATAATCAGATGAGCTTACAGCCACGCGGAGAAGAAACAGAGCAGAGAGCACACAACAACCTTCTTAGCAAGGAGCTCACAGCTTCACCAACTTGCTTTCTCAAAGGATTGATCGATTGGAAAACAGAGAATTCAGTTTTTTTTCTTTCTGAACCTCTCTTCTTCCTTCTTATGTCTCTCTGCTTTACTGGCTCGAATCACTGCCGCCTGCAGAATCGCTGCTGCCAACAAGGCGTAGCCAATCACCTCTCCTCCTCATCTGGTTCTCTGAACCCATGCCAATGGAAATCACTGGCGTCTCTGGATACGAACCAATAAGTAGAGGTCAAACTGAGCGCAGCCCAATCGCAATCAGATTCGTCAGTGAACGTTGATGCCTCAAATGCATCTGTTGCAGCAAATCACAGTGTAAAGAGCACTTGTCTTCTTCTCTTAATGAAGCTTAATTTGAATTCAACCATGAGAGTGTGACCTGCAACCTGCAAGCTAAAAAGACTCACAGCAGATGAAAAACAGATGGGTGAAAACAAATACGGCAATCGAAAAAAGTACATGCAAAACAAACAATACTGGGTGGCGGACCGATCCACGCTCGAATCATCGCGATCGGTCCGGCGATCGATCAGAACTAACTGATCGGTCTCCGGCCGATCGGATGTCGCCGACTTCGATCGGTCTACGGACCGATCGGACTAATCTGATCGGTCCCGAGACCGATCGATGTCGCTCTTCCCAGCGCTCACGGCCTCGATCGGTCTCCGCCGATCGGTAAAATCACGAGTAGCTGATCGATTTCGATCGGTGCCCGTCGACGATCGATAAGATCGATTCACGATCGGTCGCCGCACCGATCAGGTGTCAAGTTTCGGATCGGTGCCGACCGATCCACTTCGATCCGGGTCGAGCCCTCTCTGACCTAGTCCAGAGAAACGAGCTCCCTAGCCCTCTCTGACTTCATCTGGTCCTAGAGAACGAGCTACCGAGCCCTCTCTGACTTCGCATGCCAAGTTTCCTTCTTGGACTTTTCAACACCAGATGTCCGATCACCCTTGATCCATCTGGATTTTCCCTTGCCTGGCTTCACTCACCAAGACTTGCACCTAGCTTCACTCACTAGGGTTTTCACCTGGCTTCACTCACCAAGATTTCCAATCTGCCTGGCTTGGCTTCACTCACCAGGACTTTCCAACTGCCTAACATCCCAGTTAGGACTTTCTCAATCAGGTCAACCAAGTCAACCTAGATTAGTAATCAATCTGAGTTAAATATCTGATACAAACTTAAATCAGTGTCAACAGCAAAACAACATCCAGGTCAGACTGTATCAACATCAAGATGTGTAGTCTTGCGATACAAAGGAGAAAAGACAACCCATAACATAGCACTAAAAGCCAACCAATAGGACGAACTAGATCAAGACTCTGAGAATTCAATCTACATAGATGAAGCAACATTATTGGTAAGCAAATTCAATAGATTTATTAAATCTAATAGATTTAAGTTGAAAATAAAAAATGACTTCAGAAGTAAAAGGAAGGTATGATGCTACAACTGCCAAGGAGAAGGGCACATCAAGGACGACTGCCCCGAACTAAAGAAGAGAGAGAAAGATAAGGGTAAAAGACCGATAAGATCAAAGCACAAGAATCTGAAGGTAACTTGGGATGAGTAATCGTCCTCTAAGTCCGAGATCAAGGCCTACGCCAGATTAGCTTTGATGGCAAATCACCAGAGGGACATTAAAAGTTCCTCAGAGATGAGCATCGACGAAGGGGGAGGATCCTCTAAAGAAAGCAGCGATAGAAGGGGAGCATCAGAACACAAGGTAAGTGAGGTACGTGCCTTACGTCCTAAAAAATTATTTTAATTTATTAAAGTTCTTTCTTAGGATCTAGTAAATTTATAAAAAGAAAATGATATGTTAAAATTAAACTTAGCAAAGTTATGTCCCCTAGAAATATATGATTGCTTAAAAATAGAAATGAAAAATTAAAGATTCAAATAGAAAAATTAGAAAATGACTATGCATGTTCAAATCAAAAAGAATTTTGAATTTAAATTACAGACAACTAAGTTGGTATATCAGGAACCATAGGGGTCAAATTAGAAAAATCTCTAGAAATCATGTACCCCAAATTTTTAGTAAATCTAGTAAGAAGGAACCTATACTGGGTTCCAAGATCATGCTTAGATTAAATTATTTTAATCCATTCAGCATACTCATAAAAAAAAATTAAATATTTCTTTACTTTAAGAGGCTTTGTCTAGAAATGGTTGTTGTTCCAATATCCAAGAAAGCCTAGTACCTCACCACAGCTTGAAACCCGATTACTGAAATGAATGTTTAATTATCTAAAATTATTTTTAAACTCTTAATTAATATTTAGCCAATTTTTTTTTCCAAATTTGTGTAACACTTTATTGTTGGATCGAAAGCGCTAGAGGGGGAGGGGGTGAATAGCACTCGTGACTTTCACGCGTTTCAGATATGGAGAACAAACGAGTAATAAGCAGCGGAATTAAAAGAAAAGCAATCACGAACACAAGTTATTTACTTGGTTCAGAGCCTAGGGCGACTCCTACTCCAAGGCCCACGCTTGTTGAGCGTTTACGTTGGGCAACAACTATAATAGCGTTTAAAGATTACAACTTTAAATTACAATATGTTGAATAAAGAATACTGACAAAAAGGAAGAAGAACGTTAGCCGTCAGTTGTCGGAGCAGTAGAGCGTTGTTTGAGTGTTCGGAGCATCTTACACGTGCACAGTTGGTTCTGTTCGAGATTATTCTGAAGCTACAGCCTGAGGCCCCTTTTATAGCCTTTATGGATCTGATCCAAATCCTTGAAGTTCGGGATCAGCTTTGACCCGAGGCGGATCGGTCGACCAATCCCCGGTTCGGTTGACCGATCAGGTGATCTCCTCTTATCCGATTCGCTCGCTCTGCTTCGATCTGGTCAAGTCTTATCCCCGGTTTGATCGACCGAAAACCCGGTTCGGTCGACCGATCTCCTGCTTGAGCCTGGTCCACTCGTTGGGCGTGCTGCCGCCTCAAGAAGTCAACCACATCGGAAGTTACTTGTCGGCGAAAGAACTCTGGGAAAAATTCCTGGAGCTTCACGAAGGCACGTTCGAAGCCAAACTCGCTAGAAGGGATATACTTTGGAACAAGCTGACAAATATTCGTCTGGAAAGAGGTGAGAAAGTAGCCGATCTACATGCAAAGGTAAACAAATTAATTATCGGACTCGAGAACCTAGGTGAAACGATAACCAACCGGGACACGATACGCTACGCACTCAACTCCTTTCCCAGAACTCCAGAATGGACGTCAATTATCGACGCCTACTACATTTCAAAGGACTTGGAGGTAAGTATCCTAGAGGAGTTATTTTTTACTCTTGAATTACATGAAACCAGATGTGTAGGGACAACAAAGGAATCAAGTCAAATAATGGCACTAAACGCAACCAAGAAGGATGAACCCGAGTTAGACTCAGAAGAAGATCAAGAAGCATATATGGTAAGGAATTTTAAAAAATTCTTTCGATCTAATAAATTTAAAGAAATGCAGAATAAGAAGAATCCAAGAAATAAAAGAAGGGTTCGTTGCTACCAGTGTCAAAAAGAAGGACACTTAAAAGAGGACAGCCCAGAACTCAAGAAGGACAAAGTGAAGATACCCAAGAAGCACAAGAATCTAAAAGTTACTTGGGACGACACTTCATCATCTGAATCCGAAGTACAAGAATATGCTGGACTAGCACTGATGGCGAGCTATGAAGGACAAAGTACATTGGAACCCAACATCGGTGAAGGGAGAGTGACTTCAGATGAATGCAGCGAAGCAGGGGGAGAGTCGGGCTTCAAGTCTGATATGGTAAGTGAGGTATGCCTTTTACCTCCTAATCAACTTTATTTCGGTATTAAGGCTATGACAAAGTCTATGTATAAATTAAAAAGTGAAAATACTAAATTAAAAAAATGAAAACTTAGAAATAAAAAGAACTTTAGCAAAATCATGTCTGATAGAGGATTTTGATAAAATTAAACTTGAAAATGAAAAATTAAAAGAAAATATAGAAAAATTGAAAAACTCTACCTGTTCAAATTTTTCTGCTCTTAGAAATTATAAGGGATGAAACTGGTACTATAGGTTTCATAAAAGTCAGATTAGAAAACTATCAAAAGTTTATGTACCTAGAAAATACCTGATTAATTCTGTAGGATGGAATCTATATTGGGTTCCAAAGTCTTGTTTAACCTGAACTATTAATTAAATTTAGCGCTTTTCAGTGAGAAAATTAAACAGTGAATTTCTTTATAAGGTTTGTTTAAGGAAGTGGTTGTTGCTCTAATAACCAAGAAGGCCTAGTGCCTCACCATGACCTAGAAGCCAAAATATTAAAATAAAATGTTTAATTAACTTTCTGACAAAACATTAAGGTTGAAATCTAATAATGCTTTAAAAAGTCTTTTAAACATTTTTTCTTAGAAAATATTTTCAAAAAATATTCATGTTTACGAAAACTTAGAAAATATTTTTAAAATTTTTGCTTTAACACTTATGAAAATTTTTATTTTCTGTTGAATATTTTGAAATGTGTCTCAAACCTTGATAATTTTTTTTTCTTATTCCGTTGCACTAAATTCTTAAAATATATTTTTTTACTTAGAATTTTTTTTTTATAAATTACCTTGGACTTGTTAAAAGCACCCCATTCTTTATGTGATTAAAGTGTTGGTTGCTACTCGGAAAACCTAGAGGTTCCACTGTACAAAAATTTTGTACAAAGGTCTGAACCTTTTCCTAGCTACCATGTGTTCTTTTAAATTAAATTTTGGATCGCCTGCGGAACTTAACACGTTTGATCCAAAACTTAATCTATTCGTTCTTTTAGGTTTTGACTTGGGTCTCCTGCGGAAATTAACACGTTCGACCCAAATCACCTTAATTTAATAATTCCATTAAATATTAATTTCCATAATCGGTTCCCAGTACTGACGTGGCGAGGCACATGACCTTCTTGGATATGGGAGCAACCACCACCGACTAGACAAAACCTTTTATAGAAAGCTAATATTTAATTTCCTAAAATAACTTTAGGTTAACCGAAAAGACAATCAAATCACAAGGAAAAGAAAAAACAAAAGAACACAACATCGAAAAACATATTCGACATTCTAGAATCGTAAGTCTCTTGTATTTGGTATTATTTCCAAAAATAACTAGTATGATGCGGAAAGGAAAAACTACTAGTTATACCTTTTAGAAAGACCTCTTGATCTTCTACCGTATTCCTCTTCTAACCTCGGACGTTGTGTGGGCAACGATCTTCCGAGATGAGAACCACCAAGCACCTTCTTCTTCCTTACAAGTTTCGGCCATCAAAACTTCTCCTAGGATGAAGAGGTTCGGCCACCACCACCATGCTCCAAGGGATGCTAGAAAAGAGGCTTCTTTTCTCTCCTTCTTCTCCTTCTTAGATCCGGCCACCAAAGCTATCTCCACCATGAGAAGGTTTCGGCCACACAAAGGAGAGGAGAGGAAAGAAAGGGCCAGCCACACCCAAGGAGAAAAGAGAGGAAAAATAGAATAGAGATGTTCACTTTGAAGCCTCCTCTACCCCCTCTTTTATAATCCTTGGTCTTGGCAAATAAGGAAAATTTAATAAAAACTTCCTTAATTCTTTTTGCCATTGAAAAGGAAAATTTATTTAATTAAAATAATTTTCTCTTTTCAAATTATAATGGCCGGTCACTCTTCTCCCCAAAACAAGGAGAGTTTTAATTAAAACAAAAATTAAAACTTCCTAATTTGTTTCTAGAAATTTATAAAAATTTCTCCAATAATTTTAATCCCTTTATGATTGGTTAATAAAAAGAAATTTTATAAATTAAAATCTTTCTTTTAAACATGTGGATAATTTCCAAAAAGAAAAGTTATCTCTAAAAATTAAAATCTCCTTTCAATCTACAAATAAGGAAAGATATTAAATCTTTTCTTAATCTTTTAGAAACTAATAAAAGAGAATTTTAATTTTTAAACTTTATTTTAAATCATGAATATAATTAAAAGGAAAGTTTTTACCAAAATTAAAATCAACCTTTTAATCTACAAATAAGGAAAGAGATTTTAACTCTTCTCTTAATCTTTTGTAGAATCTTATAAAAGGAAGGATTTAAATTTTAAACTCTCTTTTAAATTATATTATCCACATAAGAAAAATTTTAAAATTAAAATTCCTTTTTATTTTAATAGGGCCGGCCACATGAATTCACCCATGAACATACCCATGGCCGGCCCTAGCTTGGTCTCCAAGCTAGCTTGGCCGACCCCTATAGGATGGGTAAGAAGGTGGGTATAGGTGGGTATAGTACTCTATAATTAAGAGGCTACGATAGGGACCGAGAGGAGGAATTGGTTTTGGTCTCCCGATAAAATTAAGCATCCCGTGTTCGCCCCGAACATACAACTTAATTTTATCAATAATAATTCATTCCACTAGAGAACTATTATTGAACTACCGCACCAATCCCAAATTACATTTTGGGCTCCTTCTTATCATGAGTGTGTTAGTCTCCCTGTGTTTAAGATAACAAATATCCACTAATTAAGTAAGTTACTGACAACTCGCTTAATTAATATCTAGCTCCAAGAGTAGTACCACTCAACTTCATCGTCATGTCGGACTAAGTCCACCTGCAGGGTTTAACATGACAATCCTTATGAGCTCCTCTTGGGGACATTCTCAACCTAGATCACTAGGACACAGTTTCCTTCTATAATCAACAACACACACTATAAGTGATATCATTTCCCAACTTATCGGGCTTATTGATTTATCGAACTAAATCTCACCCATTGATAAATTAAAGAAATAAATATCAAATATATGTGCTTGTTATTATATTAGGATTAAGAGCACACGCTTCCATAATAACTGAGGTCTTTGTTCCTTTATTAAGTCAGTATAAAAGGAACGACCTCAAATGGTCCTACTCAATACACTTTAAGTGTACTAGTGTAATTATATAGTTAAGATAAACTAATACCTAATTACACTACGACCTTCCAATGGTTTGTTCCTTTCCATCTTGGTCGTGAGCTACTGTTTAAAATTTATAAGGTACTGATAACATGATCTTCTGTGTGTGACACCACACACCATGTTATCTACAATATAAATTAATTGAACAACTACATTTATCATAAATGTAGTCATTTGACCAATGTGATTCTTATTTCTAGATAAATATTTATACCAAAAGCTAGGCTTTTAGTATACACTCTAACAATCTTCCACTTATACTAAAAGACTAAGCTGCCATATCTGCTGCCATACATCTGATTCCCATCCCTTCAACATGCCCATCAAAAGCTCTTGCCTTAAAGACCTTAGTGAAAGGATCTATAGGTCATCACCTGATGCAATCTAGGCGGCAACAACTTCTCCTCGTTTATACGATTCCTCGTATTGGGTGGTACTTGCGCTCTATTGTGTTTACTTGCCTTATAGACTTATGGTGTCTTCGAGTTTGCTACTGCACCAACATTATTACAATAAATTGTAATAATTTTTGGACAAACCAAAAATCATATCTAAGTCTATCTTGAGGTTATTGAGTCATTCAACTTTTATGGCTACCTCAGAGGCTTTCCATATACTAAGCTTCTATGGTGGAGTCCAGAAAAACACCTATGCTTATCACTCTTCCATAGTTATGACTTTACCTCTCTAAAGTAAACACAAAACCCCGAGGTTGACTTATTATTGCCCCTATCTGATTGGAAGTCAAAATCCATGCAACCCACAAGGCCTAAATTAACTGCCTTGTAAGCTAGCATATAATCTCTAGTGCCTCTAAGGTACTACAATATATGCTTTACTGCAGTCCACTGTCCTTGTCCAGGGTTACTTTGATATCTGCTAACTATGCCCTTGGCAAAACAGATTTCTAATCTCGTGCATAGCATACATTAGGCTTCCAACAGCCGTAGCATAAAGAACTGCCTTTATTTCCTTTATCTCCTTTGATGTCTACAGAGACATATCTTTAGATAAAGTTACTCCATCCTGAAAAGGTAAGAAACCTTTCTTGGAGTTTTGTATGCTTAAAACGAGCAAGGATTTTTCCGATGTATGAAGCTTGGGATAAGTAAAATATTCTTTTCTTGCGATCCCTTATTACTTTGATCTCAAGAATATATACATTCTCCCAAGTCCTTTATATCGAATTGTTTGGACAACCATACCCTTACTTCTGACAACATTTTGATATTGTTTCCAACTACCAAAAATGTTATCTAAGTATAGTACAAGAAATACCACCACGTTTCCATCACATCTTTTGTATACACAAGACTTATCCGGTTACTAAATCCATAGATCTGGATTACTTTGATAAACCGGATGTTCCAAGACCTTGAAGCTTTGCCTCAGTCCATAGACTGATTGAGCTTGCACACAAGATGCTCTTAGCCCTTTGCAATTAACCCTTCTGGTTGCTTTATATGGATGTTTTCTTCAAGACTTCTATTAAGGAATGCTGTCTTGACATCCACTTGCCAAATAGATAAAAGAATCCGGATAGACTTAAGCATGGCTACCAGTGAAAAAGTTTCCTTTTTCATCTAGCCTTGCTTTGAAAGTTTCTACCTTCCTGTCTATCCTAATATAGACCTTTTTACACCCAAAGGCTTTTATACCATTTGGTGGTTCTATAAGCTTCCAGATTTTATTAGAATACATATATTCTAATTCTGTTATTCATTACTCTTTGCCAAGATATTGCATCTTTATCTTGAAGTGTTTCGTCATATGTCCGGAGATCAGGTTCATGTCCTCCAGGGATCGAGTCCAAAAACTCTCCCAAAATATGAATCTTTTTAGGTTGCCTAACAACCCTCCCACTACGACAAGGCACTTTCTGCAATTGTGTATCATTTGTGATACGTGTTGCAGTTTTCTTGTGGTATCTCATCTTGTACAGTTGGTACTAGATTAGACATGCCTTTTATTATTTCCTTAAGAACAAATTTTCTTATGGGCACATGGTTTATTACATAGTCCTTTTCTAAAAATCGGTCATTGATGCTAACAATGACCTTCTGATTTTTAAGACTATAAACCTACTTTCATTTCACTAGGATAACCCACAAACAAGTGAATTCCTGTCCAACTTATCATTGTCTCTCTTCTGCATATGTGCTGGACTACCCGAATCCGAATATGCTTCGAAATAGGCTTACGCCTATTCAGTAATTCTATATAAGTAGAGAGTTCTGACTTTAGAAGGTACTATATTCACTCCCGTTTCCAGAGTATATCCTTAAAATGATTTTGATAATATTCTTAATAACTCATCAATCTACTTATTTCCATAAGAGTCCTATACCTTCCTTTTCCTACACCATTCTGTTGGGGTGTACCAAGGTGCAGTTAGTTGGGATTGAATCCCTACTTCTGATAAATGACTCCTAAATTCTCTCAAGAGGTACTTGCCACTACGATCTTACCGTAGTGTCTTGATATTTTTACTTTGTCGTTTCTCCACATCAGCCTCGTACTCTTTGAACTAATCAAAGCACTTAGACTTGCGGCACATCAAGTAAATATATCCGTATCTCAAATAGTTGTTTATAAAATAGATGAAATATTTGAAACAACCTCTTGCCTGGATGCTCATAGGATCACACAAATCAGAATGAACCAATTCCAATATATCTTTGACTCCATACCCCTTAGACTTAAAAGCTTCTTGGTTATTTTTCCTTCCAAGTAAGACTCGTAGGTTGGAAAGATTTCCACTACTAATGAACCCAAAAGTTCATCAGCTACCAATGAATCTTACTCAAGTTAATATAACCTAGCCTTAGAAGCCAAAGATATAATTGGTTCATTTTCGAAGGTTACTTTCTCTTAAAGTTAGAAGATGTGTTACTAATTTCCATTTGTTGCATCGTGAGAGTTATTAGATTTATAAATTGCCAACCAACGTACCAGAATAGATAACTTCCCTCTTTTTCTTAATAACAACTTTGTTATTTAAAAAAAAAAGCAGAATATCAAGTTCTTTGAATAGTTTAGAAACTGAAAACTAGTTCTTTCTAAACTTGGTGCGTAAAGACAATTACTCAAAAATCCATGTTTTATTCTTATCAAAAGATAAACATCTCCCACTGCCACATCTACCATTTTTACAGTAGTGCCCATGTAGACGGTGTTTTAATTTTCATTTAGTTGCCGGGTTTCCTGGAACCCTGCAATGAATTGTGGACATGATTAATGACATCTGTATCTACACTCCAGGTTCTGGTAGATAACACCACTAAACATGTTTCAACTAATAAATTAAATACACCTATATTGTTCTTAGTTCTAAGAAGACAGTCTACCTTAATGTCCAAGTCCTATTTCCAATCATTACAATTGGGATTACTAAGTCTTTTCTATAGTATGACTATTAGGGAATTGACAAACATTTTAAATCCTAAGAATCACAAAAATATTTGGTCAAGATCAACTCCTTAAAAATCCCCATGAATTTTGTATGCCACGATAGTGTGAACGTATACAAAATCGAAGAGGAGATTTTATTCATTAATTTTATTATCTCATCAACTTTACTTTATGACGAATAAAATTAATAGTTGATCTGTCTTTGATCAAATATTTGGTCAAAACTTTTTGAATTTAAAATAACATTGATTATTCAAATAATATTATTTAAATTCACCAACATCTCAAACACCGTGAATTTTGCATGCCACGTTAGTGTGGACGTATACAAATTTAACCTTTGTAAAAGGAGGGTTTTAACCCATTAATTTTATTATCTTGTCAACCTAACTTTTTGACAAATAAAATTAATAGTTGGTGTCTTTTGGTCACATAAATAATAGCAGTAACTCCGATGGGGAGGATACTATTATCTGTGTCTAAGTGTATACCATTACTTGACACTAAGTCCATTAATAAGATTATACCCCTTCCGTTGGGGAAGATCACACGCTCTTAATTAACTTCCTATAGTCATCCAAAAATGGAAGTTTGTTCTAGTGATCCACAAACAAGCTCATCCGTTATGGAGGAAGGCACTCAGAGCCAACGCGCAAGCTTGTTTGCATCACTTACAAACCAGTAATGGAGACCATGGGATTTATTTAAAAATCCCTCTCCCACTTAGTTATTTATAAACGAGGAATTTTAACTATGCTAGCCTACTAGTCATGTATACTAACATGCACACACAGCACAATATAAAAGCAATAAATAGAAAATCTAATTTTCAACTATTATGGCTTTTATCTATGGTTGTCCTCCGTGTGTTGTCATCCCAAGCTGCTGCCATATTTGGCCACCGCCACCGGGTCTAGATCCATCTTGCTCCTTGTTCCGCTGCGCCTCTGGTCCTCAGAAGGTTCTACGCTTTTGCAAGATTCGATCCGCGACATAAATAGAATTTTACAATTTTGATCCTATATTTCATAAAAGGAATGTACATGTATCTAGATCAAAAATAAAATCCTAATAAAACTAAATACAGCTCCTGCTGTATTTTATAATACAATCATGCACACACATATAAATGCCCTTGACATGTCCAAGGGTCCAATTACACACATAAAACTATAAGCCATAATAGTTGGATCCTGCATCCACAAAGTTAGCACATCCTACTATTATCCTGCCTAAATTATGTATGACATGTGCATAATTAAACTAATACCAAATACACAGAGGCAAAACCCTAGCTCTGATACCAATTGTTGGTTACTACACGGAAAACCTAGAGGTTCCACTGTACAAAAATTTTGTACAAAGGTCTGAACCTTTTCCTAGCTACCATGTGTTCTTTTAAATTAAATTTTGGATCGCCTGCGGAACTTAACACGTTTGATCCAAAACTTAATCTATTCGTTCTTTTAGGTTTTGACTTGGGTCTCCTGCGGAACTTAACACGTTCGACCCAAATCACCTTAAGTTAATAATTCCATTAAATATTAATTTCCATAATCGGTTCCCAGTACTGACGTGGCGAGGCACATGTCCTTCTTGGATATGGGAGCAACCACCACCGACTAGACAAAACCTTTTATAGAAAGCTAATATTTAATTTCCTAAAATAACTTTAGGTTAACCGAAAAGAACAATCAAATCATAAGGAAAAGAAAAAACAAAAGAACACAACATCGAAAAACATATTCGACATTCTAGAATCGTAAGCCTCTTGTATTTGGTATTATTTCCAAAAATAACTAGTATGATGCGGAAAGGAAAAACTACTAGTTATACCTTTTAGAAAGACCTCTTGATCTTCTACCGTATTCCTCTTCTAACCTCGGACGTTGTGTGGGCAACGATCTTCCGAGATGAGAACCACCAAGCACCTTCTTCTTCCTTACAAGTTTCGGCCATCAAAACTTCTCCTAGGATGAAGAGGTTCGGCCACCACCACCATGCTCCAAGGGATGCTAGAAAAGAGGCTTCTTTTCTCTCCTTCTTAGATCCGGCCACCAAAGCTATCTCCACCATGAGAAGGTTTCGGCCACACAAAGGAGAGGAGAGGAAAGAAAGGGCCGGCCACACCCAAGGAGAAAAGAGAGGAAAAATAGAATAGAGATGTTCACTTTGAAGCCTCCTCTACCCCCTCTTTTATAATCCTTGGTCTTGGCAAATAAGGAAAATTTAATAAAAACTTCCTTAATTCTTTTTCCATTGAAAAGGAAAATTTATTTAATTAAAATAATTTTCTCTTTTCAAATTATAATGGCCGGCCACTCTTCTCCCCAAAACAAGGAGAGTTTTAATTAAAACAAAAAAAAAACTACATAATTTGTTTCTAGAAATTTATAAAAATTTCTCTAATAATTTTAATCCCTTTATTGATTGGTTAATAAAAAGAAATATTATAAATTAAAATCTTTCTTTTAAACATGTGGATAATTTCCAAAAAGAAAAGTTATCTCTAAAAATTAAAATCTCCTTTCAATCTACAAATAAGGAAAGATATTAAATCTTTTCTTAATCTTTTGTAGAAACTAATAAAAGAGAATTTTAATTTTTAAACTTTATTTTAAATCATGAATATAATTAAAAGGAAAGTTTTTACCAAAATTAAAATCAACCTTTTAATCTACAAATAAGGAAAGAGATTTTAACTCTTCTCTTAATCTTTTGTAGAATCTTATAAAAGGAAGGATTTAAATTTTTAAACTCTCTTTTAAATTATATTATCCACATAAGAAAAATTTTAAAATTTAAAATTCCTTTTTATCTAATAGGGCCGGCCACATGAATTCACCCATGAACATACCCATGGCCGGCCCTAGCTTGGTCTCCAAGCTAGCTTGGCCGGCCCCTATAGGATGGGTAAGAAGGTGGGTATAGGTGGGTATAGTACTCTATAATTAAGAGGCTACGATAGGGACCGAGAGGAGGAATTGGTTTGGTCTCCCGATAAAATTAAGCATCCCGTGTTCGCCCCGAACACACAACTTAATTTTATCAATAATAATTCATTCCACTAGAGAACTATTATTGAACTACCGCACCAATCCCAAATTACATTTTGGGCTCCTTCTTATCATGAGTGTGTTAGTCTCCCTGTGTTTAAGATAACAAATGTCCACTAATTAAGTAAGTTATTGACAACTCGCTTAATTAATATCTAGCTCCAAGAGTAGTACCACTCAACTTCATCGTCATGTCGGACTAAGTCCACCTGCAGGGTTTAACATGACAATCCTTATGAGCTCCTCTTGGGGACATTCTCAAACTAGATCACTAGGACACAGTTTCCTTCTATAATCAACAACACACACTATAAGTGATATCATTTCCCAACTTATCGGGCTTATTGATTTATCGAACTAAATCTCACCCATTGATAAATTAAAGAAATAAATATCAAATATATGTGCTTGTTATTATATTAGGATTAAGAGCACACGCTTCCATAATAACTGAGGTCTTTGTTCCTTTATTAAGTCAGTATAAAAGGAACGACCTCAAATGGTCCTACTCAATACACTTTAAGTGTACTAGTGTAATTATATAGTTAAGATAAACTAATACCTAATTACACTACGACCTTCCAATGGTTTGTTCCTTTCCATCTTGGTCGTGAGCTACTGTTTAAAATTTATAAGGTACTGATAACATGATCTTCTGTGTGTGACACCACACACCATGTTATCTACAATATAAATTAATTGAACAACTACATTTATCATAAATGTAGTCATTTGACCAATGTGATTCTTATTTCTAGATAAATGTTTATACCAAAAGCTAGGCTTTTAGTATACACTCTAACATAAAGGGGGAGAGGAATGTTAAATGTTAAGTCTAGGGGGAGGTGTATTTAAATTTTCATTGAAAAAAATCTTAATTACACTTATCTTTCAACATTATTTGTTTTTACATTATGTTTGTTTTACCCTACCTTAACTTGGGATGTTCACATCAAAAAGGGGGAGATTGTTGGAACCCCAAGGTATTTTGATGTAATCAAACAAGTTAAGTTAGGTCCTATGTTTTTTAACCCTTGTGTCTAAGTGTGCAGGAGCTTAGGAACACAAGAAGTTGAGCGGAAGACGCGGCTAGCGAGAAGGACGAGAAGAACACCAGCTTGACGAGCTTGGTGCGTCCGAGGGACAAGGTGACCGTGGAAGAGTACACCGGTGGATGAGAAGAACATACGCGACGTTCGAGGGATGAGAAACCAGGAAGGAAGGTTGTTCGAGGAGAAGGCCGGAAGTTGGGTTCGGGTGAGCCTATTCCAGATGGCCGAGATCACCCAAGCTAGCCAAGCCGGAGCGGAAGACTCAGACCGAGGCAAGCAGCACCGGAGCAGAAGGCCCGGACCAGAAAGTTAACTGGGTTGACTTAGTGGTCCGGGCGCTCGTATCCATTTCGGGCGTCCGTATCCATTCCGAGCGCCCATAACCATTCCGGGTGCCCGGAGTCAATTTTTTAACCAGATCGTGTCAAGCATGATCCGTTGCATTGGGGATAAAGTTTTATCCCCCCAGGACACCTGGAACCCCTTCGGGGCGGCCCGACCAAGGCTATAAATATAGCCTTGGTCTAGAAGCTTTTCATCAATCACAAGTAATTCAATTCTAGAACTTGTACGTTCCATTTTAGAGTTAAGCTTCTATTTCTTGTGCATCAACGTTGTAAGAGGCTTCTTCACTCAGAGGAGATTTTTTTAGTACGCTTTTCATCTGCCTTGGATTAACAACCACCCCGGTTGTAACCAAGTAAATTATGAGCCTTGTTTTCTTTGTTCTATTTTGTTTACTCTGTTTATGCAAGTGTTTTAGTTGAAAATCCGAGAAAGGGATTATTTTATTTTTTTAGGAGAATTCACCCCTCCCCTCCTGTCAGCCTCCAAAGGGACCAACACGTAGATCTTATGATCATTTATACATATTTTGACGCACATTCACTTACTTTATTCACATATATTCTATGCATGTTCACCTCTCTTAGCATATATTCAGTATAAATACTCTTTTATTCAGAGATCTTCTCTTTGTGTATTTTCTTGTTGATAGGACGTGATTTGGAGCAGAAATAAAGCTTAAGTGGAGTCTAGAGCTTCCAAGGTGTTGTGTCTAGGCCGTGTGAAATTTCTGCACTGCAGAGTAAAACCAAAATAGCCATAACTTTCTACCTATTTGGAATTTTGTGCTTTACTTTATACTGAATTGTAGATAACTTCAAGATCTACAACTTTGATGAAGACCTCAACTCAAGAATACCAAGTTAAGATGTGATAAAATGATCTACAAGTCCACACAGCCTTGATACACGGCCGTGTCAATTCTACACGGTCGTGCGATGTAACCAGAGCAGAAGGAAGGCACAGTCGTGTCAATTCTGCACGGCCGTGCGGTGTAACCAGAGAAGAAGAAAGACATGATCGTGCAGATCTCACACAGCCATGCCACTCAACCCGAAGGGAGGAGGAAGTTGGCCGTGTGGCGCTCGTGCCCTAACTTATAAAAGGGTCAAGCACCCTATTCTTGGGGGCATCTTTGGTTTGGGATTTCGTCTCTCTCCTTAGGAAAGGGTTCTCCCCTTCGGGCGAAATCCTAGAGTTTCATCCACCGCCATCCCTTGACGTTTTGTCCATCTCCAGAGCAAGGAGACATCCCCAAGACATCAGAAACCTCAGCAAGCATCTCTTCTTCCCCTTCTTCTCACATCAAGGGTTGTAAGTATGCTTTACTTTATATTTTGGGGTTATTCTTCCCTCACAATAGATTAGATCTCCTTTCTATGGATGTAGGGAGTAGTTTTGATGTATTGATTGATATATGAACTAGTGTACGCTAATTTCCTTGTTCAATGAAGGTTTTATGCCATGCTCTACTTATGTTGTGCCTCTTATGTGTTTGATAAAGTGTGTGAATGGTATAAGCATGTAGACATGAGGGATTTATCTCCTTGTTAAGGTTGCTACTAGACTGGATAACCGGGGGGGTCCTTAGTGACAAAGGATACTCATTCAACTGGACATATTATGCCCTTAGTGACAGAGGACATCGATACTTACCCAATTTCTAGAGTCAAAAGGTCTTAACATAGGGATTAATCCTTAAACATGGAGGGTAAGGAAGTGACTATGCATTAGGGACATAATCCTACATCATAATGAAATCGAAATCCTAGAATCCATCTCTCAAAACTCAATTCCCTCCAAGATCGTTTCTCTCATCATTCTCTTTCTCTCTTCAATCACTCTCGTTAGTTTGCAAGCGCCAAAGCCAACTTTCGACCGTCTAGATAACTTACTTTTCAACATCTCTAGTGCTTAATCAACTTTCCTGTGGATTCAACAAATCTTATATATTACTAACGATGAAACCATATACTTGCGGTTCGTAACAGAAGGATGAAGAAGGAAATTAGGGTAATGAGTTAGCCTAACTTAAATATATTGTCAAATATAAAAAAGGGGAGATTGTTAGTGCAATTGACCTCGGGTCAAGGTAGACAAAGTTGTCCAAGCTATGGTTAACTTGAGTTTGAGTTTCAATATTTGATTAAAATGTTAGTAAGAAGTCAAGTAGGTCAATGTTGATCGAATACTTGGCTAGAAGTGGGAAGTCTAATAGAAAGTTGGCAAGAGGAAAGTCCAAGTAGGTCAAGGTTAATCGGACACTTGGTGATCGAAAGTTCAACGAAAAGTTGGCAACATAAAAATCCAAGTGGGTCAAGGTTAACCGGACACTTAGTAATCGAAAGTCCAACAAGAAGTTGGCAAGAGAAAAATTCAAGTGGGTCATGGAAGACCGGACAATTGATGATCAGAAGTCCAACATGGAGTTGGCATGAGATAGAAAATTTAAGTGGATCATGGAGGATCGGACATTTGGTGATGACAGAAGTCCTGATAGATCAAGGTTGACCAAATACTAGGTAACGGGAAGTCTCCACTATACAAAAATTTTATACAAGTGTTGAACTTTTCCTAAACAACCTATTGTGTTCTTTAGAAATTAAATTAGGAATCGCAAACGGAACTTAACATTATTGATTCCAAATTTAACTTATCTGTTCTTAATGGTTTAGATTTGGATCGTAAACGATGCTTAACATTATTGATCCAAATTCACCTATGTTATAAATTCAGTTAAATATTAATTTCCCAAATTGGCTTCCAGGTTAAACATGGTGAGGCACTAGGCCTTCTTGGATATGGGAGCAACCACCACTTCCTAGACAAAGCCTTTTAAGGAAAGCTAATATTTAATTTTCTTATATAACTCTAGGTTTAACCAAAAGGAACAATCGAATCACAAATTCGAAAAATAAAAAAAAACACAAACTCGAATCACAAATTCGAAACTCTAGAATCATATGCCTCTTGTATTTGGAATTCGTACAAAGAAGAACTAGCATGATGCGAAAAATAATTACTAGTTATACCTCTTCTTTGTATGCTAATAACCTCGAGATTTTCTACTGTATTCCTCGCCTCGTCTTAGACGTCATGTGGGCGACGATCCTCCAAGATGAACACTACCAAAAAGGCTTCTTCCTCCTTCTCTAATATTCGGCCACCACCATCACCAAGGAACCAAAGAGAGCAAAGGGAAAGAAAAGGGAAGAGATCCGATCACAAGAGAGAGCACAAGCAAGCGAATAAGAGTTGATGCAATCCCTTCTTCCCCTCTTCTTCTCCTTCTCTTTGTATCCGGCCACACCAAGCAACCACAAGAGGTGGCCGACCCTAGCATGAAGATAAGCAAGGGCCGGCCCTTAGGAGAAGACTAGAGAGAAGAGAGAAAAAGAATAGCCTCGCATGAGGCCTCTCCTCCCCTTCTTTTATAATACTTGCCCAAGGTAAATAAGGAAAGATTTTTACAAAAAATTAAAATCTTCCTCTTGTTTTTTCTTTCCCCCTTTTATTTTTCTTTTTCTCCTTTGATTGATTGATTCAATCATTGATTGGCCGATCCCTTGCTTGGGCACCAAGCAAGGACGGTCGGCCCTTTAAAGGAAGAAAATAATCTTATAAAAAATTTATAAGCAAAGAAGGAAAGCTCTTATAAAATTTTACAAGCTCTCTTTTAATTTCCTAATGTGGATGTTAAAAAAGGAAAGTTTTTAAAAATTAAAACTAAGTTTTAAAATTTAAAATTTCTCTTCTAAAATTTCCTTTTTTAACATGGTTACAAAAATAGAAAGTTTCAAATTTAAAACTCCCTTCCTTTTTTCTAACAACCATGAGGATGGTTAAAAAAGGAAAGTTTTAAGACTTTTAAACTTTCTTTTAAACAATGTGGCCTAATTCAAATAAGGAAAGTTTTGTAAATTTAAAATCCTTCTTTTAAAACTTGTAGATGTCTACAAAGAGAAGATTTTAAAAATTCAAAACACCCCCTATAATTTGAATATTGTGGCCGGCCCCTTCTTGCTTGGGCACCAAGCAAGGGGCCGACCCCCATTGAGGAGGAAGTGGCCGACCCCATGGCTTGGTCACCAAGCCATGGGTCGGCCCTCTCTTGGACACCAAGATGGGCTTTTTTTATGAGTGGATTTAAGACATTTAATGAGGCTACGACAGGGACCTAGAGGAGAAATTAGTTTTGGCCTCCCGATGAGCTCAAGTATCCCGTGTTCGCCCCGAACACACAACTCAAGTTCATCAACAATAACTTATTCCACTAGAGAGTTATTATTGCACTACCGCACCAATCCCAAATTACATTATGGACTCCTTCTTATCATGAGTGTGTTAATCTCCCTGTGTTTAAGATATCGAATGCCCATTAATTTAATGAGTTACTGACAACTCATTTAATTAACATCTAGCTTCGAGAGTAGTACCACTCAACTTTATCGTCATGTCGGACTAAGTCCACCTACAGGGTTTAACATGACAATCCTTATGAGCTCCTCTTGGGGGCATTCTCAACCTAGATAACTAGGACACAGATTCCTTCTATAATCAACAACACACACTATAAGTAATATCATTTCCCAACTTATCAGGCCTATTGATTTATCGAGCTAAATCTCACCCTTTGATAAGTCAAAGAAATAAATACTAAATATATGTGATTGTTATTATATTAGGATTAAGAGCACACACTTCCATAATAACTAAGGTCTCGTTCTTTTATTAAGTCAGTATAAAAAGAACTTGCCTTAAATGGTCCTACTCAATACACTTAGAGTGTACTAGTGTAATTTATTAGTCAAGATAAACTAATACCTAATTACACTACGACTATTCCAATGGTTTGTTCCTTTCCATCTTAGTCGTGAGCAACTGTTTATAATTTATAAAGAACTGATAACATGATATTCTGTGTGTGACACCACTCACCATGTTATCTACAATATAAATTAATTGAACAACTATACTTAGCAAATAAATGTAGATATTTTTGACCAATGTGATTCTTTTATTTCAAAAATAAATATTTACAAAAGCTAGACCTTTAGTATACACTCTAACAATCTCCCACTTATACTAAAAGACTATGCTGCCATATATTCTGCCATACATCTGATTCCCTACGCTTCATCATGTCCATCAAAAGCTCTTGCCTTAAGGACCTTAGTGAAAGGATCTTCCAGGTTATCACTTGATGCAATCTAGGCGGCAACAACTTCTTCTCATTATATGATTTCTCGTATTGGGTGGTACTTGCCCTCTATTGTGTTTTCTTGCCTTATAGACTTATGGTTTCTTCGAGTTTGATACTGCACCACTATTATTACAATAAATTGTAATAATTTTTGGGCAAACCAAAAATCATGTCTAAGTCCATCATGAAGTTTCTGAACCATATCACTTCTGTGGTTGCCTCAGAGGCTGCCACATACTCAGCTTTTATGGTGGAGTTTGGAAAATATCTATGCTTAACACTCTTCCATAGTTATGGATTTACCTCCTAAAGTAAACACAAAATCCCGAGGTCGACTTACTATTATCCCTATCTGATTGGAAGTCTGAATCCGTGTAACCCGCAAAGATCAAATCATCTGCCTTAGTAAACTAGCATATAATCTCTAGTCCTTCTAAGGTACTTTAATATATGCTTTACGGCAGACTAGTGTCCCGGTCCTGGGGTTACTTCGATATCTGCTAACTATGCCCTAAGCAAAATAGATATCCGGTCTCGTGCACAACATAGCATACATTAGGCTTCCGACAGCCAAAGCACAAGGAACTGTCTTTATGTCCTTTTATCTCCTTTGATGTTTTTGGAGACATCTCTTTAGATAAACCTATTCCATGCCTAAAAGGTAAGAAACCTTTCTTGGAGATTTGCATGTTAAAATGAGCTAGAATAGTATGAAGCTCGGGATAAGCACAACATTCTTTTCTTGTGATCACTTTGATCCCGAGAATATGTGCGCATTCTCCCAAGTCTTTCATATCAAATTGTTTGGATGACCATACCCTTACTTCCGACAACACTTTGATATTGTTTCCAACTACTAAAAATGTCATCTACGTATAGTACAAGCAATACCACCACATTTCCATCACACTTGTTATATACACAAGACTTATCGGGTTACTGAATAAATCCATAGGTCTGGATTACTTCATTAGACCAGATGCCCAAGACTTTTGAAGCTTTGTTTCAATCCGTAAGAAGACCGATTGAGCTTACTTACTAGATGCTCAATGAACCCCACTGGTTGCTTTATATGGATGCTTTCTTCAAGACTTCCATTAAGGAAAACGATCTTGACATCTACTTGTCAAATCTCATAATCCATATGAGCAACAATAGATAA
Source organism: Zingiber officinale (assembly GCF_018446385.1). Lineage (NCBI taxonomy): Eukaryota > Viridiplantae > Streptophyta > Magnoliopsida > Zingiberales > Zingiberaceae > Zingiber > Zingiber officinale. The sequence goes on along the minus strand of NC_056005.1, from coordinate 36,367,359 downwards.
AAGAATCTGGATAGACTTGAGCATGACTACTGGTGAAAAAATTTCCTTTTTCAACAAGCCTTGCTTTGAAGGTTTCCGCCTTCCCGTCTTATCCTTTTTTTTTCTATTATAGACCTATTTACACCCAATGACTTTTACACTATCTGGTGGTTTCTATAAGCTCCCAGACTTTATTAGAATACATATATTCTAATTCTATATTCATTGTTATTTTCCAAGATGCTGCATCTTAATCTTGGAGCGCTTCGTCATATGTCCGGGGATCAGGTTCATGTTTACCAGGGATAAAGTCTAAAGACTCTCCCAAAGGTTGCCTAACAACCCTCCCACTACGACGAGGCACTTTCTGCAATTGTGTATCATTTGTGATACGTGTTACAGTTTCTTGTGATATTTTATCTTGTACAGTTGGTACTAGATTTAGATGTGTCCTTTATTATTTTCATAAGAACAAATTTACTTATGAGCATATGGTTCATTACATATTCCTCTTCTAAAAATCGGTCATTGATGCTAACAATGACCTTCTGATTTTTATAAGGACTATAAATCTTCTTTCATTTCTTTAGGATAAACAAGTGAACTCCTGTTCCAATTTCTCAGTGTCTCCCTTCAGCACATATGTTGGCCTACCCCAAATCCGAATATGCTTTAGATTAGGCTTATGTCTATTCTGCAATTCTATGGGAGTAGAGAGTTCTGACTTAGAAGGTTCTATGTTCACTTCCGTTTCCAGAGTATATCCTTAAAAAGAATTTGGTAATTTTCTAAATAACTCATCTTCGATCTAATCATTTCCATAAGAGTCCTATACCTTCTTTCTTCTACACCATTCTGTTGGGGTGTACCAGGTGTAGTTAGTTGAGATTGAATCCCGACTTCTGATAAGTGACTCCTAAACTCTCCTAAGAGGTGCTCGTCACTACGATCTTACTGTAGTGTCTTGATACTTTTACCTTGACATTACTCCACATCAGCCTAGTACTCTTTGAACTTATCAAAGTACTTAGACTCGCGACACATCAAGTAAATGTACCCATATTTTGAATAGTCGTCTATAAAATAGACGAAATATTCGAAACTACCTCTTGCTTGGATAGATATAGGACCACACAAATCAGAATGAACCAATTCCAACACATCTTTGGCTGTATACCCCTTAGACTTAAAAAGCTTCTTGGTTATTTTTCCTTCCAAGTAAGACTCGCAGGTTTGGAAAGATTTCCACTACCAATGAACCCAAAAGTTCATCGACTATTATCCTTTGAATCCTACTCAAGTTAATATAACCTAGCCTTAGATGCCAAAGATATGATTGGTTTATTTATGAAGGTTGCTTTCTCTTATTAAAGTTAGAAGATATGTTATTAAATACCATTTGTTGCATCGTGAGAGTTATTAGATTTATAAATTGCCAATCAACGTTCCAGAATAGATATTTTTCCTATTTTCTTGATAACAACTTTGTTATCAAAATAGACACAATATCTATTCTTTAATAGTTTAAAAATCGAAATTAGGTTCTTTCTAAACTTAGTACGTAAAGACAATTTATGAAAATCCATATTTTATTCCTATCAGAGGATAAACATCTCCCACTGCAACAATTACTACTTTTTACAGTAGTGCCCATGTAGACGGTGATTTCTCCTTTATATAGTTGTCGGGTTTCCTGGAACCCCTGCAATGAATTGCAGACATGATTAGTGACTCCTGTATTTACACATCAGGTATCGGTAGATAACACCACTAAGCATGTTTCAACAACTAATGAATAAAATACACCTATATTATTCTTATTTCTGAGAGGACAGTCCACCTTAGAGTCCAAGTTTTGTTTCCAATCATAATTGGGACTACTAAGTCTATTCTATAATATAACAGCTAGGGGATTGACTAACATTTAAAATCCTAAGAATCACAAAAAAATATTTGGTTAAGACCAACACCTCAAAATCTCTGTGAATTTTGTATGTCATGATAGTGTGGACGTATACAAATTCAAAAAAAAATTATCCATTAATTTTATTATCTCGTCATCCTAATTTTAAGACAAATAAAATTAATAGTTGGTCTATTTTTGATCAAATATTTGGTTAAAACTTTGAATTTAAAATAATATTGATTCCTCAAAATAATATCATTTAAATTCACCAACACCTCAAACACCGGGAATTATGCATGCCACGTTAGTATGAACGTATACAAATTCAACATTTGTAAGAGGATGGTCTTACCCATTAATTTTATTATCTTGCCATCCTAATTTTTTGACAAATAAAATTAATAGTTGGTTTTACTTTGGTCACACAAAACAATAGCAGTGGCTCCGTTGGGGATGATACTATTGAATGCGTCTAAGTGTATACCATTACTTGATACTTAGTCCATTAAATAGGATTGTGCCCCTTCAGTTGGAGAAGATTACACGCTCCTAAATAATTTCCTATAACCATCCATAAAGAAAGTTTGATCTAGTGATCCGCAACAAACCCATCCGTTCTGGAGGGAGGCACTCAGAGCCAACACGCAAGCTTGTTGCATCACTTACAAACCAGTAATGGAGACCGTGAAATTTATTTAAAAATCCCTCTCCCACTTAGTTATTTAAGGTGAGGAATTTTAACCTTTGCTAGCATATATCACATGCACACACACATCACAGTAAATAAAAGTAATAAATTTGGAAATTAATTTTCCAACTATTATGGTCTTTTCCGTCACTGTTCTCCGTGTGCTCCAACCCTAGCTGCTGCCATCTTTAGCCACCACTATCGGGTCCAGTCGTCGCATCTATCTTGCTTTTTATTCCGCTGCGCCTCTGGTCCTTAAAAAGTACCATGCCTTGCAAGCATCCAATCCGCGACAAAATTAGAATTTTACATATATCGATCCTATATTCCACGAAGGAATGTACATATAATCTAGATCGAAAATAAAATTCTAAAATCCTAGGGCTAATACAGCTCCTGTAGTATTAGTTACATACAATCATGCACACACAAAAATAATGCCCTTGACATGTCCAAGGGTCCAATCACACACAACATCTATAAGCCATAATAGTTGGAGCCTGCAACCAAAGAGTTAGCATATCCTACTATTATCCTACCTAAATTATGTATGACATGTGCATAATTAAATTGAAAACCAAATACACAGAGGCAAACCCTAGCTCTGATTCCAATTGTTGCGTCCAAAGGATGTCCACATATCTCCACAATGACATGATATTGTCAAATTTGAGCCTAGACCCTCATGACTTTGCTCTTGGGCTCTATCCAAAAGGTCTCATGCCAATGGAGATATCTTGCATCCTTTTAACCCCATGATCTTTACCAAATCTTTCCAATGTGGAACTTTGATTGAACCCTAACAGTCTCGACAGGTCAAGATTGATCAGATGCTGAGCAAAGAAAATTCTAGTAGGTTGAGGTCAACTAGATACCAAGCAAGATAAGAATTTAACTTGGTAAAGTTAAAACAGAAGTATTAGTCGATTGATAGGCCATATTGATAAATCGATATACTCTAAACCCCAAAATTAAGGGTTTCAGTAGTTTTTAGGGCTTACTACAGTAACTAGGGTTCCTATTTTAGTAGATTTGTTTCTAACCCAAAACCTTGAAAAATAGGACTTGCTATAGTAATTTTGGGGTTGCTATAGTACTAGATTTAGAGTTATTACTATAGTATTTTGCCATAGTGCGAATCAATTAGTGAGTTCTAGCAATTGATTTGTGGCACTATAGCACAAACAGAATGCTCGCGAATAAGTTGGTTTGATTGATTGGAAGCAACTAATCGATTGGTAAGATAAAAAATAACTATTCTTCAAGTTTAAACGGTTGGATTTGATGGCAATCGATTGGTGAAGTCTACCAATAGATTGATAGGTGAAAATCAACCCGAATACAACCTTATAAAAGAGGGTTTAGTGGAGATTTGAAAGTACTAGCTCTTGAAAAGTTAAAGGCGAAGTGCTACTAAATTTCCAATTATCAAGAGACATTCCAAAGTAACAAGCAAACATCCAAAGTTAAGTTCTCAATTGCAAAGTGTTTTGCTTTCATTTTCATTTGTGTTTTGTATTGCTTGTATTTGTTCTTGTAAGAACTTGTTGTAAGAGGCTTCTTCACCTATGGAAGGTATCCAAAAAAGGACAAGTTAATAGTGGAGGGAGATCACTAGAAGTAGGCCTTGATTTAGTCACCTAAAAGATGGATACCAAGTAAAATCATAGAGTTGTGCATGTGGAGTCAAGTTTGATTAAGGTTTCCGTTGCAGATTCAAACGATAAACACGAGATCAAGATGGGAAGCGATCAAAGTTATTCACCCCCTCTAAGTTGCACAGGTCCTAAGACATTTGATAACTAACGACATCTCGAATGATTATTCTAAATGAGCTTATTTGTAATTCCCAACATACTACATTAATGACACATCAAATATATAAAAATTTACTACTCTCTTTACAATAAAAAAAACCTCTCTATAATTTTTTTATGGACTCTACACTATCAAAATGGTCTACTCACATTACTAATTTTAAGAGTAAAAATAGTTTTAAAATTTCACTACTATTTTTAAAATAAAAACCTCAAATCTCGCATTCACAATGATTCAAGTTTTTTTTTTTCAATTTTTTTAATTTGACAAATCTCTTAAAAATCTTGCATTGGAGATGTTCTAAAGACATCTTCAATCTTTAGAACTTTAAATGTGCTTTTTTATAGTCCCTAAAATGTTACATCAATGCCATATTTAAAATATAAAAACTTATTACTCTCTTAATTATTAAAAAAACCTCCTTATAATTTTTATATGGATCCCACATTATCAAATTAAATATTTTTATTTCGAGTGGTATCACTCACATTACTAATTTTGAGAGAAAAAATAGATTTAAAATTTCTACTACTTTTAAATTTAAAATCTCAAATCTCATACCTACAATAGTTCGAGTTTCGTGTATTTATTTTTTTAATTTCACAAATCTCTTTAAAAACCTTATATTGAAGGTGTCCTAAGGGTATCTCCAATGGGAGGTTTTTAAAGAAGTTTATGAAATAAAAAAGTTGAAGAAAAAAATTCTAATAATTATAGATATAAAGTTTGAGGTTTATAGTTTAGGAATAGTAGTGAAATTATAAATTTGTTCTTTCATATGAAAATTAACAATATGGGTGCGATTAGTAATAAAAAGTTGAAAAATGTAGGGTTCATTAAAAAAGTTATAGGAATGTTTTTTGATTGCGTAGAAAGTGATAGTTTTTTATATTTTTAATATGATATTAAGATTGTATATTGAAGACTATAAAAAACTTAACCATTGAAGATGTCCTAAAGTTAGAGCTGTATATGAGTTTTTTTTATTATCTTCAAATATACCACCTCAATATGATATTAAAAATATAAAAACTTACCACCTTTGCACAATAAAATAATCTCCCTATAATCATTTTTTAATTCTATATTATTAATTTTTTTATACATCATTAATTATTGACTCCATTTATATTGTTAATTTTTAGATAAAAAAGTAGATTTAAAATTTAACTGTCGCTCTTAAATTATAAACTTTAAATCTTACCGTTATAATAATTAGAGTTTTTATTTTATTTTGAAAATCTTAACTCTATTGAAGTTGCCTTAAGAAAACCAACCATCATCGGAATAACTTGTTCAGTCATATCTGAACCTTCCAGGCCATTAATTGATTGGAAGATCTAAAGCGTCCTATTTTTGTTTTAAGAAAACATTAAACAATAATAAGAAATATCTAAATTAGAGGGTAAATGAGTCCAGTCGTTCACAAACCACTCATAAACGACTTAATTAAAACTCAACTTAAGTTTGAAGTTGATCAAACTTAATCGAACTTGGACCGATTTGATTAAAAATCAAATCGAACTTGAATTTAATTATTACTAATTTAGTGGTTTGTTGAGTTAAATAAATAAGTAATAATATATATTTTTATAATATATAATATATTAATTTATTTATTAAAAAATAATAAAACTTCACACGCAAAATCGAGTTTATAATTAAATATCAAATTTAAGTCAAGCTCAACTCTACCTACTCATACAAACTTTAGTTTGAATCGAACTAGTAGAAATGGAGTTGAGCTGAGCGGTCTAAACGGGCTCGAGCTGAAAAGCTTTATGTGGCCGTGTGATTACCGCAATGCCCTTCTTAATTGTATTTTTCTCCATCAATATATTTATTTTAAAAAAATAAATCGTCTACGCATTCCATCGTCTAAAATATTAAAGTGGGTTCCTCTCCAGGCGAATATATTCATTCTAGCATCTTTGTCAATTTATCCTAAATCAATAGAGAGAAAATAAATTATGTCAAAATGACTATTACATAATTTTTAGAATAATGATTACTTATATAAGAAAGACAATACCTCAACTATGTCAAAATTTAAATTTTAGATCTTATGATAACAATATCTCATAAAAATAAAAAAAATATATTCTGAAAATTCAAAAAAACTTTTTATTCTCTTAAATATTAAAAAAAAATACAATGCGATCCTATCTTTTATTTCTGATAGGATTTGGGATGAAAGAATTCGAACCATCAAATAACGGGATCAAAACCGCTACCTTATTGTTTGGTCACATCTAATTTTTATCCTTTGGTACTATTAAAAATTATTAATCTAAAATAACTTTTTTATCCTTGGCCAATTTAATAAAGTAATTTTTTATTTTAAGTTATAAATTTTGGATAGAAAAATTGGTATGAATGTTCTTATTCGTTATTAGTTATTGGTCACCCCATCCCTCGAAAAAAACCTAAAAAAAATAACATTATATAATACGTAAGCCACTAAATCATCGGACTAAGGTGGGTTACTCTGGGTCGGCCACGTGGTCAGTTAGAAATTAGGTTGTCAAGAGATCTGTCGATTTAAATGCACATTTGTAACGGAAATATCGGCCCGGCTTCCGCCGTTTTATCGATCGTGTTTTCTTTCCGTTACAAGCTTGCCCTCCGTCTCAGGTCCGCCCGATTTCCTTCACCACAGCCTTTCCCTCTTCTCCGATCTCGATCGATTCGATCGATCGGGCTGTAGAATTTGGAAGAAGAGGCGAAGAAAATCTGAGCGGATCTGTCGATCATGGCGGGGTACCGGACGCTCGAGGTGACGCTGGTCTCCGCCAAGGACCTCAACGATGTCAACGTTTTCAGCAAGATGGACGTCTACGCCGTCGTATGCCTAGCTGGCGATCCCCGATCCGCCCAGCGCACTCCCACCGACAAGGACGGTGGTAAGAATCCCTCGTGGAACGCCACTCTCCGCTTCTTCGTCCCCGTCGACCCGGCTTCCGCCGCCGGCCTCCTCGTCCACGTCGTCCTCAGATCTGAGCGCGCCCTCGGCGATCGGGACATCGGCGAGGTACATATCCCCATGAAGGAGCTCCTTGGCGAAGGGAACACGGCATTACCCCACTACGTCAGTTACCAAGTCCGGAAGTCCGACTCTGGTAAGCCCAAGGGCATTCTTAAACTCTCCTACAGGTTTCTTGAACCTTCCGTCCCCTCTAACTATGCGATCGCCTCACCGAGTCCCGTCGAGTACCCTGCCGCTGTGCCGCCTCCGCCTGCTGGCTACCCCGTGCCTGGGACAGATCACAAGCCTCTCGATCCGCCGGCGAAAGCGTACGCCGCGGCGGGGACCAGCGCCACTGCATACCCTCCAGTAGGGAAGGACTCCAAGGTCGGTGAGCCCGTCACCGCTTACCCTGCGCCTGGTAGCAGCGGGGCCGCTTACCCCTATTCAGCACCCGCCTCTGCCCATCCACAGCCGGGTCCACCGGGAGTTTACCCACCCTACGGTGCTCCGCCACAGTACGGATACGCCCCTCCTCCACCCGGATATGGGTATCCGCCTCCGCCCCAGTATGGCTACGGACCTCCTCCGGTGGGGTACGGATACCCGCCTCCGCCGCAATACGGTTACGGGGCCACTGCACCGCCAAAGAAGAGCAAGTTCGGGGCCGGACTGGGTGCGGGTCTTCTAGGCGGCGCCCTCGGCGGCATCCTCGTCGGTGATATGATATCGGACGCATCGGCATACGACGCGGGATACGACGCAGGCTTCGACGACGCCGGCTTCTAAACAACGCCCCATTGATCCAGAGTATCCGTTTACTTTGCGTGCTTCCTAATTCGGAGTTTTTGTTCATTCTGAAAAAGTTGCGATTTTTCTTCTTTTATTTTCTTTTCTTTGTTAAATATTTTATGGATCCACTTGTATCGCTCCTTTGTATAATGTAATACTCTTGTTTGTTATGGATTTTCACTTTATCGCTCACTTTCTACTAGTTTATTTTATTTTATAATTACATGTATAAATAAATAACAAACTAGACGAATAAATCCTTTATTCTGGTCAAGGAATTGCAAGCTTATTAATTGTTGTTTATTCGTGTATTTTATCAACTGTATATATAAATACTTTTTAATATTTAGCCAGTATATTTAGACAGTAGCCCTTAGGTAATTTTTCGTCGCTAATATACTCTTCACACAACACTATAGTGTAATTTTCTCTTTTTCTACGAGTCAAATACCATGTTCACTTTTTCTGCGAGTCAACTACCATGGTCTTATCGAGTCTTAAATGTGGAGTGGGTGGGTAGCTAGTGTTCAGAAGAGAATATGAAGTGTTCAGAAGAGAATATGACTGTCTTCAAATTTTTTTTTTTTTTTTTGAATTTGTTAAAACTCATTTATTAAAAATCTTATCAAATTTAACTGAGTTTTGATCTTTAAATTGAGTTCAATTATGGACATTATTATTCTTATAGTTTAGATTATGGAAGTGACTATTTAGGTTTAGTAAAGTAAAGATAATTATTAATATTAGGATTTGTGGGAGTTAAAGGAGGTTGAAAGGAGGTTGAATAACTTAAATCATTCCATCTCGAACTTGTACTTTTCTATAATGATTAATACGTAGTAGAAATAAAACAAAACAAAATAATATAAATTAAGCACATGCATAACAAATAAATTTTATTTTATTCATAGTCTCTTAAGACGACTACTCTAAGATTTAATCATAATGATCTACTACCACTATCCTTCTCTTTTTTGGATATCTTCCGGAGGCGAAGAATTCTCTTATAATACCTGGTGTTACAAAGCAACACAAAAATGAAATAAAAAATAAATATAATCACAAATGGAAGTTACAACTTTACAAGTAAAAAGCAACTTTAGAATATCCCTTAAAGGGAGGAAATACAGTAGCACTTTACCTCTAACCCCTTAAGAATCGACGTTGAAAATCTTCTTGAAATCCTTCTTTTATAGCCTTTAAGTGGGGCTGATTTCTGCCTATCATTCAATTGATCAACTGTAGATTCGAATGTTGCTCTGACTTGTCAACTCAACGACTCCATCCATCTCAACATCAATTGATGCTAGCTAATTAGTCGAATTCCAAAGTCAAGTTCTGACATTTTGTTCGCTTGAACAATAAGATCAGTTAACTTGTACACTCTATTAGTCGACTATTACGATTAGTCAAATTTTCCAATCAATTTCTAAAGCTTTTGTTCGTTGCTATAGTCCCATCAGTTGACTGATCGGACCCATCAGTCGATTATTATTATAGCAAATTATTATCTATAGTACTATAGCATAATAACTATAGCAAATCCTAAAAATACGTCAAACCTCAATTCCAAGGTTAAGAGTCCATCGGTCGATTGATACACTCTATTGATTGACTAATACTCATGTTTCAGTCTTGTGAAGGATAGATTCTCATCTTGTCTAATATCCAATTGAGTTCAACCTACAAAGACTTTCTTTACTAAACATTCAGTCAACCTTAACCTGCTAAAACTTCCTGTTGCCTAATATCCAACCAACCTTAGCCTGTTCGTGTTATATTCGAGAGATGTTTTAAGACAATCACCTTATAGAATGTACTATTTATTCAAAAAAAATAAAAATTAGACCTATGTCCAGGCACCCGAACTAAAAAAGTCATCCAGAAGCTGAGTTGGAGAACTACAACTGGTCGAACCCATGGTCCAGGAGCCCGAAGGGGTTCTACATACCTGGAGGTGGATAAACTTGACTGATCAAGTTTTGATGAGAGATCGTCACGTCAACAATTGTCCAGGTGCCCGGAATGGGCCTATATCAAGCTCTTCGACCAACAGTTTCAGACAATCATCTGCTATAACTTTCATATTCATGTGCTGCTCCGAAAAGGCTCCGACGACACTGAAAGGCTTCTCCGAAGTTCGAAGAACGAAGGCTTCTTCAATTTCCTTTTTGTTTGTCAGTAATATTTACATTTCAGTTCTTGTACTCAACTTGTAAATTCATTTCAAATTGATAGTGATTGCCCATAGAAAGTACTCTCACATGTAGGCCTTGGAGTACGAGTTGTCGAAGGTTTCAAACTAAGTAAAAAGTACTTGTGATAGCATTTGTACTTTCGTGTTTTTCTTTCCGCTGTGTATTCGCAATTTTCTAAAAAGCGATGAATGCTACTCACTCTAGCATCTTTCCAATCGAACAAGTTGTATCAGAGCCAAGTTGGCTCTGAATTGGTGCAACCACCAATCAGGCAAGGGAGTGACTTTTAAACTTTCTCTTAATTTTTTCTTTTCGATTTTGAGATTTTCAATATAATCCAAATAGGTACAATTACCTCTTTAGACAATTTTTTTTAATTGCAAAATAGTCTGAATTGGTGCAACACCAATCGAGTTTTAATAGATTTATTATCTACCACATTGTAAATCCAAGACCTAGTCTTGAGATTTCTTCCTTTCTCTTCTTTGTGTGCAAGGTTCCATCCTTTAATAGTCCAAAACGAGGGATATAATACCGTTTGTCCCCCCTTCAACAGGGACGATTTCCAATATTGGAAGAAGCGGATGGAAGTGTATCTAAAGACAGACATCGATCAATGGTTCACCATCCGACGAGGATACAGGGCACCAGTAAATAAAGCAACAAAAGTACCGGTCGATCCAGAAAGATGGAAATTGAAAGACAAGAAAATGACCCAGATCGACTTGAAGGCAATGAACACAATCTAGTGCAGACTTACTAAGGAAGAATTGAACCGTGTTAGCCCATTTGTGAATGCCAAGGAGCTCTGGGATAAACTAATTGAACTACACGAAGGCATGAGTGATGCAAAGGTAACAAAGCATGACTTATTATAAAATAATTTGTTTAACATTAAAATGCAGGATGAAGAAATAGCTACTCAACTACATGCAAGAATCAAGGATATTTTGAACGGGCTCCACCTAATCGATCACCAACTAGAGAATAGGGATGTAATCAGGTATGCCTTGAACTCTTTTCCTCGAAATGCACTGTGGACATATATAGTAGATGCCTATAAAGTTTTGAGAAATTTGAATAAATTAAAATTAGATGATCTATTTTGTGAACTTGAACTCAACAAATAGATTAACTCAAGCAGGTTGAGAAAGGTGTGACTTTTCTTACAGGTCCATCAAAAGAAACAAAGACTAGTACTTGAGTCAAGCTTGAGTCAGAAGATGAATCTGACTCAAAAGCTGATGAAGAAGAACAACTCATAAACATGGTCAGAAAAATATTCACAAGAAGGAAGAACAACTTCACAAAGAAAGACTTACAAAAGGTAATCAAATCAAATAACACGAAGGCAAAAATTACATGCTACGGGTGTAACAAGAAAGGACACTACAAGCACGAGTGCCCAAAAATGAAAGAGGACAAACCTAAGACAACCAAAAGAAAGAAGATACTCAAGGTTGTAGGGGATCGATGGTCGGCTTGAAGGGGGGTTAGATAGCTAGGTCACCCCAACTTTTGATTCTTCTCTACAAGGTTAGTTTACGCAAGTGGAAATACAAAAACTAAAGCAATAAAGATAAGCAAGAAGACAAACGCTAACACAATTCCTTTACGTGGTTAGGAGATTGCTTGCTCCTACTCCACGGCGTGTCCTTGAGGTGGACAAACCCTTGATCCTTCGGTGGATCAGTCCCCGGCAATCTCCGGCTAGAGCTTTCTCCTTCTCGGTGGAGCAAACCCTCACAAAGGCTCTCTTCTTCTTTACAAAGATGAAGTTTATGTTTTGGGAAGAAGAGAATAGACTTGGAAGCTTCGGGCAAAGACTAGGAGTTATTCAACAAGCATGAGTAACCTCCTTCATGCCCCAAAGCTTCACTTAAATAAGTGGAGAGAGCTGATCATCAAATCAACTCAACCTCGACACCAGTCGACTGGTCCAAGCACCAGTCGACTGGTGTGCCGTTAGACCTAGCCAACGACTCTTTGCAGAAACCCAATTTCTGCCAACGGCTATGTACCAGTCGACTGGTCTCTGGACTAGTCGACTGGTCCCCGTACCCGATGAGCACAGAATCATTCTATGCATTTTGTGACATTGGATCAGTCGACTAGTCCCATGACCAGTCGCTCGTCTCAGTACATTCTCACACACTCATCCTTTCCAGAGTCGCCTTTGAAGCCCTCTCCCTCGGCTTTCGTCCCTCAGATGCACCCAAGCCCACGGCTCCTCTCCGTGCCATCCTTCACATTGCCTTGAAGTCCACTTCCCTCGGCTCCACTCCATTGCTCCTCATCCGACGGTCCCTCGGATGTCTTCTACACCATCCTTCACCAACTCAAGGATCCGAGCCCTAGGATGAGCTTTCCAATCTTGGTCGCACCAAGTTCCTCATGTGTTTCACCAAGTCCTACAAGACTTAAACACATATCAAACACATATCAAACACATATGAAAGCCTAACTTAAACTCTTTGACACACACATCAAAACCATGATCATACTGATCAAACTTGGTTCGATTGCACCAACAATGCCCCCCTTTTTGATGTGTGACAATATGTTTAAGTTAGACACAAATAATAACTTTGAAAATTAGAAGGAATATGTAAACATGAAGCATAAAACCAAACTCCCCTTAAACATATGTTTTCTTTCTTATTTTCAAGTTTTGCACACAAGTATGGGAATAAAGGTTTCTAACTTAAACCTACCCATTTCTCCCCCTTTGACACCATTAAAAAGATTGTACCAAACAATCATACACTATATGACATCAAGTATGACTAAATTTTGACCAAATATTTGATCTCAGAAAATAACAGTATGTTGGAAAGCTGGTACCAGTCAACTGGTACCTGATACAATCGACTGGTACACTCTGAAATTGAATTTCAACCTTTTGCAGCCAACTTAAAAAATTCATAAAAAAATTTCAGAAAATTCAAAAAATCATGAAAGTTTGAACACATATTTCTTATAATGTTCTTTAACTATGAAAAATATGTTTTCATGAAAAGTCAAAGTATTTTTGAAATTTTGACCAAATCTCAAAAATCACAAAACATGCAAGTTATGTATCATTTTTAAATCTAGTTTTGCAATCACATGTTTTAACATAGCTTTACCACAGTAAGTAAAAACATAGAATTGTTTTCAAAACATTTAAAATATCCAACTATGTGGCAAAAAAAGGCGAAATCGGTCGCCCCCAGCGCCCCCGCCGCACCCGACCCAAGGCTATCACGAGGGAGGTAAATCATAGCATCCTGAGCGAGCATGTGGCAGGTGGGGTGAGTTGCACAGGGACCGGGGATTTACGCCCCGACTACCCCGAGTTTCGACCCCGCGACCTCATGTGGCAAGCATCCCACCACATACCAACTCGGATGACCTATGGGGTCTTAAAATATCCAACTATGATCTATGGACAAGATGTCAATTAATTAAACATTTGCTTTCCCCAAAGTTGGCCTATAATCACTAAAATTGATACATTTTATAACTCATCAAAATGCCATAAGCATAAGTGAATTACTTGTATCATCCTAATATCTCACATTTATGGTTATAAGATAATGCAAATCATTGTGAGATAAAGGTAACCTCTACTTAGCCCTTTTGATCATGAATTTCTTATCAAGGCTAAGTGCTCCCCCTTAAGGTCTCAAGTCAACCACTTTTCAAGGATTTGAATTATGATTTCCATGGTTGACTTGACCTAAAATCCTCTAACCCTTGAGAATTGACTTTGGCACTCAATAGAAATTCTTTTTAATTGGATTAACCAAATATTCCTTGGGGATCCATTTTCTATCTATAGTTTTAGTTTTTGATTGCCCCCTAGTAAGTAAACAATGATAGGTCTTTTTATTGTTGGGTTCATTGTATCCTAACCCATTTTTCTTAAAACTTGCCCTTGGCTCCCAATAATCATATTTAGGGTTTTAGTGCCAATTTCAAATTTTCTAAGGGCATTGGTAAGGTATTCTACCTTTTCCCTTAAGGCCTTATTTTCTTCTAATAAACATAAATCATTTGAATTTAAAGAGGCATGCATATCATTGTCCTTAGAACACATGGATTCTAATTTTTCTTCAAGCATGCAAATATCATGTTTCAAAGACTTATTTTTCCTTTGAGCCTTAAATAAATCATCATTTGTACTTGTAATAATTTTAATTGAAACACGGGGAGGAAGATTATGTACCTCACTTACCGAGAAGTCCGAATCCGAAGTTTGACCTCCCCCTTCACTTGAGCTCCCTTCTTCATCTTCACTTGAGTTCCTTCCTTCTTCTCTTTCGGATGAGGTGGAGGCAATGTCATCAACTCCCATTAATGCAAAGTGGGAGACATGATGTTCTTCTTCCTCCGATGATGATGGATCATCCCATGTAGCCTTTAGGTTTTTAACCTTTTTCCCTTTTTCTTTTGATTTCTTCTTCTCTTCCTTCTTCTTTTCTTCTTTCTTCTTGAAGAGAGGACAATCATCCCTCATGTGTCCTTCTCCTTGGCAATTATAGCAAATGACCTTCCTATTTCTACTTTTGCCCCTTGAACTTCTCCTAGCATGTGATTTGTTAGTAGAAAAAGATTTAAATGCTTTTCTCATCTTCCTTACCATATATGACTCTTGATCGCTATCCATTGAGGCACTTGACTCGGAATCGGAAGATGATGGAGATGGAGCTTCCTTCTTCTTCCCCTTTCCCTTGTTTGCCACAAGGGATACTCCTCTTGATCTTTCTCCATCTAACCCTTCAATTCTAGTTTTGTGAAGCTCCATTGTTGAGAAGAATTCATCTAGAGAAGATTTCTCTAAATCCCTCGAGATGTAGAATGAATCTACAATTGAGCTCCAAGTTGTGGTTCTTGGGAAAACATTGAAGGCTTTCATCATCATGTCACGATTTGAGAGTGTCTCATCTACACTTGTTAGTCCATTAATAATTTCCTTAATTCTAGAGTGTAACATTGATACCTTTTCTCCTTTCTCAAGCTTGATGTTATTGAGTTGAGATCGAAGAAGGCCTCTCTTCGCCAATTTTGCTTCTGAAGTCCCTTCATGAAGCTCCACTAGTTTCTCCCACAAGTCCTTGGTGCTTGTGTAGTTTCCAATCCTAGTCACTTCTTATTGGGGAAGAACATTTAGTAGGTGATGCATTGCTTTGGAGTTTGCTAAATGCTCTTCCTTTTGCCTCTTGGTCCATCTTGTTATGTCGATTGTCTCATTGTGGTCATCCTTGGGCACTTCAAAACTACTTCTCATGATTAGCATAATGTCGAAGTCGGTATCGAAGAATACCTCCATTCTCTTTTTCCACCAAGAGAAATCTCCTTCGAATTTGGGTGGATGAATGCTTGAGCCGGCCATTTGATGATGTTGCTCTTCTTGGCGGTTAGTTCGATCAAGAGCGTCCTTGCTCTGATACCACTTGTAGGGGATCAGTGGCCGGCTTGAAGGGGGGTTGGATAGCTAGGTCACCCCCAACTTTCGATTTTTCTCTACAGGGTTAGTTTATGCAAGCGGAAATACAAAAACTAAAGCAATAAAGATAAGCAAGAAGATAAAAACTAACACAATTCCTTTACGTGGTTCGGAGATTGCTTGCTCCTACTTCACGGCGTGTCCTTGAGGTGGACAAACCCTTGATCCTTCGGTGGATCAGTCCCTGGCAATCTCCGGCTAGAGCTTTCTCCTTCTCGGTGGAGCTTTCTCCTTCTTTACAAAGATGAAGTTTAGGTTTTGGGAAGAAGAGAGTAGACTTGGAAGCTTTGGGAAAAGACTAGGAGTTATTCAACAAGCATGAGTAACCTCCTTCATACCCCAAAGCTTCACTTAAATAAGTGGAGAGAGGTGATCATCAAATCAACTCAACCCTGACACCAGTCGATTGGTCCAAGCACCAGTCGATTGGTGTACCGTTAGACCCAGCCAACGACTCTCTACAGAAACCCAATTTCTGCCAACAACTATGTACCAGTTGACTGGTCTCTGGACCAGTCAACTGGTCCCCGTACCCGACGAGCACAGATGCATTCTATGCATTTTGTGACATTGGATCAGTTGACTGGTCCCATGACTAGTCGACTGGTCTTAGTACATTCTCACACACACATCCTTTTCAGAGTTGCCTTTGAAGCCCTCTCCCTCGGCCTTCGTCCCTCAGATGCACCCGAGCCCGCGACTCCTCTCTGTGCCATCCTTCATATTGCCTTGAAGTCCGCTTCCCACGACTTCACTCCATTGCTCCTCGTCCGACAGTCCCTCGGATGTCTTCCACACCATCCTTCACCAACTCAAGGATCCGAGCCCTAGGATGAGCTTTCCAATCTTGGTCGCACCAAGTTCCTCATGTGTAGTCCTATAAGACTCAAACATATATCAAACACATATGAAAGCCTAACTTAAACTCTTTGATACACACATCAAAACCATGATCATACCAATCAAACTTGGTTCGATTGCACCAACAAAGGTGACCTGGGATGAGTTGTCTTTGGAAGAATCAAACATCGAAGATCAGAAGCATCACAACTACCTCACATTGATAACATCTAGACCGAAATCAAAAGCGAGATGGAATAAGACGACGAGTCTGAAGATGAATTAAGCCACGAGTCTACACTCATTTCTGAAGGTTTGATGGAGGTAGATTTTTTTAAAAAATTGCATGTCTAAATAAAAAATCAATTAGATCTGAAAAATAAATTGAAACACTTCTTGAGGAAAATCAACGCCTCAAGGAACAAATTGAAAATGGAAATCCAAATCAAGCTATAAAACATGAGGAGGAAAATGCAATTTTAAAAGGTGAAATTAATAAACTCAAAGGATTATTAAAAACTTTCAGCATAAGATCAAAAAATTTAGACCTAATTTTTAAAACACAAAAAGTTGTATACAATAAGCCCGGGTTTGGATATAAGTCTAGTTCTATAAATAAAACTTTTATCTCATTAATAAGTCAAAATTCAAAACAAACTAAGGCTTGGGTTCCAAAAGTTTGTTTACCCAAGCAAGTAGGACTCAATCAATTCTATGTAGCTAAAACTGAAGTTCATTATCTAAAACCAAATTCAACTAAACCTATAAATTCAAACCTAAACCTAAAATGTAAAATGGAATTAAACAAATCAAACTCAAATTGAAAAACTAAATTTAAATTAAACAACTACAAAGTTAATTTAAATTCAAGTTACAATCAAGTTTATTATAACTATAAAAGTAATCGATATAAACCTAAAACATAAATCTAAATTCAATAATTCAGGGAGAGACATCAAATTAGTTGATACTGTTAGGATCGATGATCGCGGCTAGAGAGGGGGGTGTGAATAGCCGACCCCAAATCTTCCGTTTCTTTCTACGATTAGGGTTAGCGCAGCGGAAATAAAATGAATAGAAACGAAAGCGGAGAATAGCAAACCTCAAACTCGAACTCGACGATGTAACGAGGTTCGGAGATGAAACTCCTACTCCTCGGCGTGTCTGTAAGGTGGACGAAGCCTATCAATCCGTCGGTGGATGAGTCCCCGGAAAATCGGCTAATAAGAACACTCCTTCTGGGTGGAGAAACCTTGCCACAGAAACTTCTTGCAACAACAAGAAAGGTGTACAAAAATATAGCACAAAACAGAAGACAATATGAATGTACAAAACAAAGCTTGCCTACTGTTCTTGTCGACTGGAATCCGAAGCAGCAACTTCAGGAAACTCACAGCAGCAGTTGATCAGTCGAGGAAAGCTCACCCGAAGCTTCAAGAAGTAGCTCACACGAAGCTCAGTAAGCTAAGAGCTCAGCAAAGCTCGATCACAGTCAGGAGTAGGAAGAAGAAGAGTAGCCAGAGTTTTTACTGTAGAAGCCCTCGAACTCCTTTTATAACCTGCACTCAACCTGCACTGTACCTGCGAAGAACAGAAGACAGAAGACTAGCCGTTGTGTGCCAACGGCTAGGGCTGGACCGATCAGAACATCTCCTGATCGGTCCAGGAAGATCTTGATCGGTCCTGGGGACCGATCAGAGCTTCCTCTGATCGGTCCAGGGACCGATCAGCATTCATGTCCCTTCCTTTTCTCCCAAACTTCTTGCCTTCTGATCGTTGTTTCCTGATCGGTCTGCAGACCGATCAGATAACACTCAGTAGGCTACTGTTTGGTTACTGATCGGTCACCAGACCGATCCAGATACCCAGTGTATCACTGATCGATCCAGAGCTTGGTTTTTGCCCAAACCAAGTCCCAAACCTTCCAAATCAACATCCGGTCAACCTTGATCTGTTGGTATATCATGCTTAGCATCCGGTCACTCCCTTGACCTGTTAAGACTCCCCACCAAGTGTTCGGTCAATCCCTTTGACCCACTTGGACTTTTCTCTTCGTGTCAAGTATCCGGTCACTCCCTTGACCTACTTGACCTTCTCAACACCAGATATCCGATCACCCTTGATCCATCTGGATTTTCCCTTGCCCGGCTTCACTCACCAGGACTTTCACCTAGCTTCACTCACTAGGATTTTCACCTGGCTTCACTCACCAGGATTTCCAATCTGCCCGGCTTCACTCACCAGGACTTTCCAACTGCCTGGCTTCACTCACCAGGACTTTCCCACTGTCTGACTTCACTCACCAGGACTTTCCCACTGCCTGGCTTCACTCACCAGGACTTTCACCAACTGCCTGGCTTCACTCACCAGGACTTTCACTTTCACCTAGCTTCACTCACTAGGATTTTCACCTGGCTTCACTCACCAGGATTTCCCGACTGCCTGGCTTCACACACCAGGACTTTCACCTACCTGGCTTCACTCACCAGGTCTTTCCGAACTGCCTGGTTTCACTCACCAGGACTTTCCGAACTGCATGGCTTCACTCACCAGGGCTTTCCGAACTGCCTGGATTCACTCACCAGGGCTTTCCGAACTGCCTGGTTTCACTCACCAGGACTTTCCGAACTACCTAACATCCCAGTTAGGACTCCCCAGTCAAGTATCCGGTCAACCTTGACCTACTTGATTCTTCTTCATCCAACCTGATCAGACCCTGATCAGTATCTCTCCGCATGGACAGCTGCACCTGCATTGTCCATGTCTACATGTCTTTCTGTATTGTCAAACATCGAAACCATGACTAAGGTTTACGCTTGGTCAACTAGGTCAACCTTGACCTACTGGAAATTGCACCAACAGATACTTCCAAAAATAATAGTTTACCTAGCTGAGTAATTAGGACTAGCTTAAATAGGGATAAAAGTTTTACCTAACAAACAACACTGGAGAAGTTTTAGATGATAGTAGGTTAGGAAAATTTTGTCTATGCATGTGTAGGAAGATATAACTTCGACCTAGTGTATTTGACTTAGTGGAACTAACTAAAGCTATCCCTTACTAATCTTAACTGGTTAGACTAAAGTTTTGTACTAAGTTCAGTGGGCGGAACTATTTAAAATTTTTTGAAGGCGTGGTTCTCTAATGATGTCCAGGTGACTCACTACATCTTAGAAGTTTATCCAAAGAATGTTTGCTTATTGAATCCAAACCTAAACTTGAATCTAACACAAGTTAAACCAAATCCTGAAATTCAACTTAACTCATCTCACAAAATCATAGGATCCCTTTTTTCTGAAAACTTAGATTGGTGAGATGAATAAGATTTAATTAATTCAAAATAAATAAAATTAAATCAAGTTAAATTAATTCAAATTAAATTAAATCATGTTAAATTAATTCAAATTAAATTAAATTATGATTAATTCTAATTAATCAATCTAAAATTTAATAATTAATTTCTTTAAACTTATTAATCTATCATATTTACAAATAATTATAAGTATTATTTTTATCTAAAACTAAGACCTTAGTTAAGGGGAAGGATATTTATTCGGATGATTTTCAAATTCTAGAAAAATTATTTACTTATGTTTTCTAAAAATTCCCATTTTCTTAGTGTTTTAAAATTATTTTGGTCTTAGCCTAGATCGAACCCATAGAAAACATGATACTATAGATCTAGGAATCAAGTATTTCATAAACACACTAGGTCTACCTTGATTGCATATTCAAAAATATAGGTTGGCGTGAGATGCGTAGGCCTTTTGCCTGAACTTCTTATGCTTATATCAGTGCATCAACATAAGTCTGAGCAAAAATACAATATCATATTGATCAAGTTAAGTAGTCATTTTTCAATAAATATCTAATTAGACAATATTACTTAACTTAACTAAGTAAAAATTGCTATCTTTTGTATAACTAGCTAGTAACTCAAGGTTAGACATTTAAGGATCAATTTTAGATAAGTATTTTTAAACTAAGTTTTTAATTTCTCTTAACAACTTATCTTTTTAACATAATTAAAGTTTTTTACTAACCTAAATAAATCCTTAACAACTTAATTCTTTTTAAATAAAAAAACTTAATCCAATTTTTTTTAACAAATTAATCATTTTTTTAAACTTAACTAAAACTTTTTTCAATAACTTAATTTTTTTGAAACTTAAGTAAATTGTCAACAAATTAATTAAAATTTGTTTTACCTTAATTTTTAAACAACTTAAATTAATTTTTATTTTAAATTAATTTTTAACAACTTAATTAATTTATTCTCCTTAATTTATTTTTAAACAACTTAACAATAGGGGTTGGGGAGCCCTCGGTTTAGGGGTTTGGGTGCCTGGACCTTGTCCGGGCGCTTCGCACCGCCTTCCAGTCCAGGCGCTCAGACCACCTTATAAAAGGGGTCGTGGGGGCACCCCCTCATTCACACTTCTCCCCCTTCTTTTACAAAGACTCTTCACGAGCCTTTAAAAGTAAAAAAAAAAAGAAAAAGAAAGGGGGGAAAAGAAAATTTTTTTCAGCAAGCTGGAAACTTTTCTCTTCTAGTTCTCAAGCTGCATTGCTGAGGATCAACCAAGGTTGTCACTTCTTTTATAAATATTCATGATACATCAGTAATATTTTAAACTTAAACTTTATTTGTTTAATTTAGAATTTTTTATTGTTAATTAGGAAAACGCCAAATACTGGTGCTGATCCTTCTCAAACTCCTAGTACGGACCCTAGGTTTCCAACAGAAGAACTTAGGCTTAGATTTTCTTCTATTTCATATGTTCCATTGCATTCTAGATATCTAGATAGGAGTTTCTTCTTGCGATCATGCATTCCCTGTGTAGAGGTCATTGACTACTATAGGTTGCAGAGTTTGTTAGTTAGAGCCCTAGAGCCAATCATTTGATGATTGTTGTATAGACTCGTTGTATCATATTCTTATGTATATATAAAGACATTTGTTTATGGTTATTATGCTTACTTGTATTGGTGTCAAATAATTAAGTATAATAGCGTCCTTGAGTAGAAGGTTCTTACCTATATCAATCGATTGGTTGAATCGATAGTGAGATGATATAGGGAACGCTACTCTTAATCATTCCTAGTCAAGTATTAACATTCAGGGACAATGTTAATGCGACGAGACTAGCATGTAGGTCAACTCGATGACTTGATCTCACAAGTCATGGATATAGAGATATCAAGTTGACACATGGGTATGCTGCATTGGAGAATGTATACTGAATGCCCCACCATGAGAAGCATCATGGATCGTTATATGAGTGTCATATACTTTCTCATGTGGCTATTAGTATGACTATTAGTCCTTAGACATGAAGTTACCATGGTTCCCTACATAATGAGTTACATACTTTAGCTTTGTCAAACGTCACCCGTAACTGGGTGGACTATAAAGGTGATTACTGGGTATGTAACAAATTATGCGGAGGGATGTGAGTGATGTAGATGAGATCTATCCCTCCTATATGACAGGAGTGACATCATTATTCTTGATAGAGTGAGACCACTAAGTGCATGTCCATGCCCAAATGAGTCAATATGAGATGTTGAGCTCATTTGATTGAGTGAGTCTACTTGGGATTCAAGATTTAAATTGATTAGAGGATGACACGGTCTATGCCTCATATTGATCAATCTAGATGTCAAGAATAGAAGGACACTTGTCACATATTGTGAAGAGTCACAATTAGTAGTCACAAGGTGATGTTGGATCTCAACATTCTTGTAACTTGGGTAGTAATGATGTGTTGCTAGATACCGCTCATTACTTATGCTTCTAAATGGGTTTAGGAGCATTGCCAACGTTACAAGAACCTATAGGGTCACACACAAAGGACAATTAGATGAAGATTAGGTTCATTTGATGAACCAAGAGGATTAGGTTCATGTGATGAACCAAATTGGATTAAGAGTAATCCAAAGTAAAATAATTGAGTTGGACTCAATTTGGTTTATGTGTTAAATGAGTCTAATTTGGACTTAGACTCATTGAGCCAATTTAATTCAATGAATAGAGATTCATTAAATTAAAAATTGACTTGAACCAATGGTTAGATTTGATCAACCATGGGAGAGAAGTGGTCAAGTTTGACTTGACTTGAGAGGATGATGAAAGGTCAAGTTTGACTTGACCATTGCCACCTCATTTGTGAGTTGGCATTGAGTGGGCTAATTATGATGTGCCACATCATCAAGGCTAGCAACTGTGTGTGCCACCTCATGAGGGAGATCAAGAGTTATGACTCTTGATATCCCATGGAGGTTTAAAAGCCTTCTTGAAGTGGCCGACCACTTTAACTTAAGGGTGAGTTTCATTTTGTTTTGGTAACCTCCTTCGTCTTCCTCCTCTCATCTTCTACTCCCTCTCCTCCACCATTGCTGATCCTCTAAGGTTGCTAGCACATCTTTAGAGATTCTCTCCATCGATTTGTTCGTGTGGATACACATAGAGGGTTGTACACTTGACAACCTTGAGAACCGGCGAACCTTGGACGAGCGGGATTTGCGAAGGGCTTCACATCAAGGGTAATCTCTTTTTTTTGTAGATCTAGTGTAGATCTAGGTTAGAGAAACTCGTGCACATAGAAATTTTTGTTTTATAACTTCGCACGGATCTGGTGGCATGGGATTCAGGGTTTCCACAACTCAAAAAACGGTTTTTGCGGCCCGAAAAACCCAACAGTGGTATCCGAGCCACGTGCGAAGCGTGTATCAGTTTCTTTTGTATTTTTATGAAAAATATCAGTTCTGTAACTTTCTGTAAATTTATGATT
This sequence comes from Zingiber officinale, assembly GCF_018446385.1. Classification (NCBI taxonomy): domain Eukaryota; kingdom Viridiplantae; phylum Streptophyta; class Magnoliopsida; order Zingiberales; family Zingiberaceae; genus Zingiber; species Zingiber officinale. The sequence goes on along the minus strand of NC_056005.1, from coordinate 36,343,888 downwards.
TTTATGTATTTTATGGGTATTTTTCTCGTAGAAGCGAAGCAACAAGTGTTTGAACACTTGTAGGCTTCGACTATCAAGAAATACCTTCCGAATCGGCAAAGTCTCACCCAAAATGATTTGGGACAGCGGGCTAAGGCGCTGTAGGATCGCTTAGGAACACTCGCGATGGTTATATCGCAAGTATGGGTGCTGCCCCTAACCCCGCAAGGGGCTTTGTTTCGCGATTGCGCTCGAAAATCGCTAATCGGGACCGTCGGGAAGTAGCGACTCATAAAATCGTAAAAATATTAGAAAAATTACAGAAATTTATGGAAATCACATAATTTAGAATTATTTATCATTTTGTGATGGTCATGGCCCAAAGAACCCAATTTGATTGGAAATATGTGTTGTAATGCATAATATGACCTGCGCACCATTTTGTGTGTTTGTGCGTGTTGTACTTGATTCGCGACCTACACGTCGTGCCCTTCTATTTATATTCCTGTTGTAAAATAGTTTTAGACTCGAATGTAACTCAAGTTTCACCTTTTTGTAATGTACAAAATGAGGCGGTGGAAGGTCCACTCGAGGAGGAGTTAGGAGGAGGGTGCGAGCAACACATGGCGGTCAAAGGGAGGAGCTTGGAGAAGCTATTGACCCTAGGTTGACCAACCGATCTTCTCATTGGCTTGAGAAGATCGTAGTAGGGCCATGACTAATCACAAAATTTAATTAATTGCTTGTGTGTGTGTATGTGATGCATGCTAGATTAGTAATTAATTAGTGCCTTAACGATTAGATTTGATCTAAATCGCGTACTTGATACACATCGTCGATTAGATTAGATCTCAATCACATCAACTCGAAATGCCTACCATGCCATGATACCCATCACTACCTCGATCACATGTTGTTGTTGAATTTGCCAAAGCAGAGCAACGCATATTATCTTGGTAGGGTGCGGAGGGACAATCTTGGTCCCACCTATCAACGCATGGGTGAGTACAACTCAATTAGATTGAGTAACTAGTTAACTCAATTGGATCGAGTTTAACTATAGGCATTTTCCAATGGTTGGTAGATAGGTCAAAATCACATTTATATTAACTCTTGGGTGGTTTAGCCAAAGCTAACTCAAGTTTTAATATATATGCGGATCTTGATCCTATAAACAAGAGTTGCATAGAGATGTAATTGGTAATTAGTTACCTACTGATCATACTAAGTCTTGGGTGATTTAGCCAAAGCTAACTCAAGGCGTAGTATGATGTGGATCTTGTCCCGCACGAATTATAGTTGGTTAGAGTCTAGTAGGTGTGGTTTGACCACATCCATGACTTGATTCTACAAAAGTTCTATAATTCAGTAGGAGCATCATTTAGTTAAAAGCCTAATTATATGATTAATAGAATATGATATTTATTTTCTGCATTTTTCTGTTGTAGATTGCCATGTCGTCAAACATGAACTCCTTCTCCCTGCATTCTGTCCTTGATAAGGACAAGCTCAATGGAGCTAACTTCCTGGACTGGTACAGGAATCTGAGAATCGTTCTCACATAGGAACGAAAAATGTATGCCCTGGAGCAGCCCATTCTCGAGGCACCTCCTGCCACTGCCACACGAGCTGACTGAGATGCTTACAAGAAGCATCAAGATGACGCATTAGATGTGTCATGTCTAATGCTCGCGACCATGAACTCTGAGCTTCAGAAGCAACATGAGTTGATGGGTGCTTATGATATGGTTGAACATCTTCGTCAACTATATCAAGGACAAGCGAGACACGAGAGATTCGAGATCTCTAAGGCATTGTTTCAGTGCAAGATGCAAGACGGGACTCCCGTAGGTCCATATGTACTCAAGATGATTGGGTACATAGAAAACCTACAGAGGTTGGGATTCCCACTTGGCCAAGAGCTGACCACTGACCTGATCTTGCAATCCTTGCCAGATAGCTATAGTCAATTTGTTCTAAATTACAACATGAATGAAATTGATAAGCCACTGCCCGAGCTGCTTAGTATGTTAAGAACTGCTGAGCTCAACCTTAAGAAGGTTAAGGCCAACTCTATTCTGATGGTTCAAAAACACAAGGGCAAGGGCAAGCCCAAAGGTAAGGGAAAGTCCCAAGCCAAGGGCAAAGGCAAGGCACTGAAACCCAAAGGAGGGGTTGCCAAGGATGCTACCTGCTTCCACTGCGGTCAGACCGGGCACTGGAAGAGGAACTGCAAAGTGTACCTGGAAGATCTTAAGAAGAAGAGAAGTGAGACTTCCACTTCAGGTATATATGTTATAGAAGTCAATCTATCTATTTCTTCATCATGGGTATTAGATACCGGATGTGCTTCTCACATTTGTACTAATGTGTAGGTGCTGAGAATAGCAGGGCATTGACGAAGGGCGAGGTGGACCTACGCGTAGGCAATGGAGCACGGGTTGCTGCTGTTGCTATAGGAACTTATTCTCTATCTCTGCCCTCTGGGCTTGTATTAGAATTGAATGATTGTTGTTATGTGCCTGCTCTGACTAAGAACATTATATCAGTTTCTTGTTTAGACAAGAAAGGCTTTTCATTTATAATAAAGAACAAATGTTGTTCAGTTTATTTAAATGATATGTTCTATTGTAGTGCACCTCTGATGAACGGACTCTATATTCTAGACCTTGAGAACCCTATCTATAACACAAGTACCAAGAGGTTCAAGTCAAATGACATGAACCAAACCTATATCTGGCACTGTCACTTACGTCATATAAATGACAAACGCTTATCCCAGCTCCATAAAGATGGTTTGCTGGACTCATTTGATTTTGAATCATATGAGACATGCGAGTCATGCCTACTGGGCAAGATAACCAAGACTCCCTTTAGTGGACACAGCGAGAGAGCGACTGACTTGTTAGGACTTATACATAGTGATGTATGTGGACCTTTCAATGTCACTGCTAGGGGTGGTTATAGGTACTTCATTACATTTACTGATGATTTCAGTAGATATGGTTATGTGTATATGATGACACATAAGTCTGAATCCTTTAAAAAGTTCAAATAATTCAAGAATGAAGTACAAAACCAGCTTGGCAAGAGTATTAAGATACTTCGATCAGATCGAGGTGGTGAATACCTTAGTCATGAGTTTCGTGACTATCTAACTGAGTGTGAGATTCTATCTCAACTCACTCCTCCTGGAACACCACAGTGGAATGGTGTATCGAAAAGGAGGAATCGTACCTTATTAGATATGGTACGGTCTATGATGAGTCATACAGATCTTCCCATGTATCTTTGGGGCTATGCTCTAGACACAGCAGCCTTCATTCTCAACCGAGTTCCATCTAAGGCTGTAATAAAGACACTATATAGGATATGGACTGAGACAGATGCCCAGTTGCCTTTTATGAGGATTTGGGGTCGTGAGGCTTACGTTCGACGTCAAGTCTCGGACAAATTGAGACCCAAATATGATAAGTGCTATTTTATTGGATATTCCAAGGAAACGAAGGGATATTACTTCTACATTCCCAGTCAACACAAGATAGTTGTGGCTAAGACTAGGGTATTTCTAGAAAGGGATTTTGTTTCTAGAAAGACTAGTGGGAGTACGTTCGATCTTGAAGAAGTTCAAGATGTGGACCATAGCACTGAAGCCTCGATGGAAGTTGAATTGGAACCACAAAGTGTTGTGGATGATGTTGTTCCACAAGGAGTTGAGGAACCACAGCCAGTTCGAGTAGACCTACCTCTTCACAGATCTGATAGGGTACGTTGTCAGCCTGAGAGATACTCATTTCTCTTGTCTGACCATGATGACGTTGTGCTCATTGAGGATGAGCCTACCTCCTATCAGGAAGCTGTGATGAGACCAGATTCCGAGAAATGGCCAGAGGCCATGAGATCCGAGATGGAATCCATGTACACTAACCAAGTATGGACTTTGGTTGATCCACCTGAAGAGGTCAAACCCATTGGATGTAATTGGGTCTTTAAGAGAAAGACTGATATGGATGGACTTATTTATAAGGGTCGCTTGGTAGATAAAGGTTTCAAGCAAATTCATGGTATTGACTATGATGAAATCTTTTCTCCAGTAGCGATGTTTAAGTCCATTCAGATCATGCTTGCTATTGCAGCGTACCATGATTATGAGATCTGGCAGATGGATGTCAAAACCGTGTTTCTGAATGGAAACCTGCTCGAGGATGTGTACATGACACAACCTGAGGGTTTTGTAGATCCACAGTATACTGGCAGAGTATGCAAGCTGCATAGGTCCATTTATGGACTAAAGCAAGCTTCTCGAAGCTGGAATCTTCGATTCGATGATACGATCAAATAGTTTGGTTTCATCAAGAATGAAGATGAACCTTGTGTCTACAAGAAGGTTGTAGGGAACACAGTTGTCTTCCTTATATTATATGTGGATGACATACTACTCATTGGGAAAGACATCCCTTTGCTGCAGTCTGTCAAGACTTGGCTAGGGACTTGTTTCTCAATGAAGGACTTAGGTGAAGCATCCAACATTCTAGGCATACAGATCTATAGAGATAGATCTACGAGATTGCTTGGCCTAAGTCAGAGTACATACATTGACATGGTATTACTTTGGTTTGCCATGCAGAACTCCAAGAAGGGATTTCTGCCGATGTCACATGGCGTGAGTCTTTCGAAGACTCAAAGTCCTTCTTCTAGAGAGGAGAGAGACCGTATGGATTAGATCCCTTATGCTTCAGCCATAGGATCTATCATGTACGCCATGCTATGTACTCATCCTGATGTCTCGTATGCTTTGAGCATGACGAGCAGATACCAGTCAGATCCAGGTGAAAGTCACTGGATGGCAGTCAAGAATATTCTTAAGTACTTGAGAAGGACAAAAGAATATTTCTTGATATATGGAGGCGATGATGAGCTAGCTGTAAAGGGTTAAAGTAATGCTAGCTTCCAAACTGATCAGGATGACTATCGATCACAGTCAGGGTTCGTGTTTTGCATAAATGGTGGTGCTGTGAGCTGGAAGAGTTTGAAGCAGGACACAATCACTGATTCTACAACAGAGGCTGAGTATATTGCTGCATCAGAAGCAGTAAAGGAGGTAGTTTGGATCCGCAAGTTCATTACTGAGCTTGGGGTGGTTCCTAGCATTGCTGATCCCATAGAGCTCTATTGTGACAACAATGGAGCAATAGCACAGGCTAAGGAACCTCGCTCACACCAGCGGACCAAACACATACTACGACGCTTCCATCTCATTCGAGAGATCATCGATAGAGGAGATGTGAAGATTTGCAGAGTACCCACTGAGGCTAACATCGCAGATCCCTTGACCAAGGCTTTGGCACAGAGAAAGCATGATGGTTACACTAGGTTATTGGGCCTTAGAGCCTATACTGATTGGCACTAGTACTAGTGGGAGATTGTTAGTTAAAGCCCTAGAGCCAATCATTTGATGATTGTTGTATGGACTCGTTGTATCATATTTTTATGTATATATAAAGGAATTTGTTTATGATTATTATGCTTACTTGTATTGGTGCCAAATAACTAAGTATAATAGCGTCCTTGAGTAGAAGGTTCTTACCTATATCAATCGATTGGTTGAATCGATAGTGAGATGATATAGGGAACGCTACTCTTAATCATTCCTAGTTAAGTATTAACATTCAGGGACAATGTTAATGCGACGAGACTATCATGTAGGTCAACTCGATGACTTGATCTCACAAGTAATGGATATAGAGATATCAAGTTGACACATGGGTATGCATTGGAGAATGTATACTGAATGACCCGCCATGAGAAAGTATCATGGATCGTTATATGAGTGTCATATACTTTCTCATGTGGCTATTAGTATGAATATTAGTCCTTGGACCTGAAGTCACCATGGTTCCCTACATAATGAGTTACATACTTTGGCTTCGTCAAACGTTACCTGTAACTGGGTGGACTATAAAGGCGATTACTGGGTATGTAACAAATTATGCAGAGGGATGTGAGTGATGTAGATGAGATCTATCCCTCCTATATGATGGTAGTGACATCATTATTCTTGATAGAGTGAGACCACTAAGTGCATGACCATGCCCAAATGAGTCAATATGAGATGTTGAGCTCATTTGATTGAGTGAGTCTACTTGGGATTCAAGATTTAGATTGATTAGAGGATGATACGGTCTATGCCTCATATTGATCAATCTAGATATCAAGGATAGAAGGACACTTTTCACATATTGTGAAGAGTCACAATTAGTAGTCACAAGGTGATGTTGGATCTCAACATTCTTGTAATTTGGGTAGTAATGATGTGTTGCTAGATACCGCTCATTACTTATGCTTCTAAATGAGTTTAGGAGCATTGCCAACGTTACAAGAACCTATAGGGTCACACACAAAGGGCAATTAGATGGAGATTAGGTTCATTTGATGAACCAAGAGGATTAGGTTCATGTGATGAACCAAATTGGATTACGAGTAATCTAAAGCAAACTAATTGAGTTGAACTCAATTTATTTCATGTGTTAAATGAGTCTAATTTAGAGTTAGACTCATTGAGCCAATTTAATTCAATGAATAGAGATTCATTAAATTAAAAATTGACTTGAACCAATGGTTAGATTTGATCAACCATGGGAGAGAAGTGGTCAAGTTTGACTTGACTTGAGAGGAAAATGAAAGGTTAAGTTTGACTTGACTTGAGAGGAAGATGAAAGGTCAAGTTTGACTTGACCATTGCCACCTCATTTGTGAGTTGGCATTGAGTGGGATAATTATGATGTGCCACATCATCAAGGCTAGCATATGTGTGTGCCACCTCATGAGGGAGATCAAGAGTTGTGACTCTTGATATCCCATGGAGGTTTAAAAGCTTTCTTGAAGTGGCCGGCCACTTTAACTCAAGGGTGAGTTTCATTTTGATTTGGTAACCTCCTTCTTCTTCCTCCTCTCATCTTCTACTCCCTCTCCTCCACCATTGCTGATCCTCTAAGGTTGCTAGCATATCTTTTGAGGTTCTCTCCATTGATTTGTTCATGTGGATACACATAGAGGGTTGTACACTTGACAATCTTGAGATCCGGCGGACCTTGGACGAGCGGAATTTACGAAGGGCTTCACATTAAGGGTAATCTCTTTTTCTTTGTAGATCTAGTGTAGATCTAGGTTAGAGAAACTCGTACACGTAGAAATTTTTGTTTTATAACTTCGCACGGATCCGGTGGCATGGGATTCAGGGTTTCCGCAACCCAAAAAGCGGTTTTTGCGCCCCGAAAAACCCAACAGAGTTTAGTGTATTGTTCTAGTTTAGTTAACATAGGTTTGTGTGATGAAGTCTATAACAACTTAGTTAAAGTTGATGATATTACATACACTTCTAGGGTCACCAGTATGGATATTACACTATCTCCTACTATCATTAGAGACTTTTTAGGATTATGACTCTTTGTATGTTCTTATTTGTGCTACCCCACTAAGGTTCTACCATTTGATGATCCCTATTTACATATTACTTTTGATATGATATATTCATATTTTTTTGAGGGACAATGTGTACCTACTGTGACCTAGTTTATAGGGTCCTAGTTATGTGTTATGTGCATTCTGCCTTTGACTACCTACGATGTAGCCATGATGCATTCATTTCATTTATTCCTTCTTTATGCATTATGTCAGAGGCTTAACATAGACATTAGTTTGCATATATTTCATACTATCAATTTTTCAGCGAGTATTACCACTAGTAGACGGGTCCATATGTTTTATTGTCATATTTTGACCTCCTATTTAGCATCATTAGATCTTGATGTCACCATGGGTGATGTTAGAGTCCTAAATGACTTTGACATAGTAGGAGCTAGGAATATGTCCTTAGTTGGTATCTATATAGATGATCAGGGTGCCCTATCTTGGAGGAGAGAGGCCCAACATTAGCCTGACCCTGTAGCCCAACCTCAGCCTGACCTCGCTACCCAGACTCATCCTGACCCAGCTCTAGGAGAGGAGGTAGAGATACATAATATTGTTGCTAATCTCTTTGGACTGCCTCCACCTCCAGCTCTTCCTACTCTAGACGACAGAGTGACTAGACTTGAGAAGTCTATGACAAGTTTTCAACAGAAGGTATCGAATCTTCGACAGGACCTTTCCAGCCTTCGAGAGGAGAGAACTGGTTATATCGAGCTGATGGATATGTTTCGCTCTACGAGCTTGGGCTGTTCTTCATCATCTTCTTAGTTGATTATTTTCATTGTATTTGTTGGAACACTTCAGAGCTAGAGGGGAGGAGGTGAATAGCTTCTCGTGCTTTGTCGATGATGATGTGCAGTGGATAAACTCGACGCAAAGCTCCCTAATGCTAACAAGATGGATTTACTTGGTATCCACCTGAAGAAGAGGTGACTAATCCAAGGATCCGACCCTCATGCACACTCTCCACTATGAAACACTCCTTTTTGAAAAGAATCCAGAGGTAGAGAAGCCTCATATAAGCTCACACATAAAGAAATACAAGAAGAAGAAAATATAAGCTAATATAAACTGAATTCTTACAAGATTTACAACATGAAACCCTAGCTTGCTTCTTTTTCTTGTTTGGGAACACCACTTGGCCTTGGAAGTGCAGCAACACTTGTCTCCAAGAAGTCTCAAAAACCAGTGGATGTGAATGCCTTTTCTACCTACATAACGACTAGTTTTTCAAGCATAATCGATTGCACTAATCAATTACCCATGCCTAATTGACTAGCCTAATTGATTAGGCATGCTTCAGTTTATGCGAGAAGGGCCTATAAGTGATTAAGCCTCCCTACTTAATCGCTTACCAACCATTCTGTGTCTTCATGAAAACTAGCTTAAGAGATCACTCTAATCGCTTAAGAAAGCCGTAATCGATTACCTTAATCGATTACGATCCTTTCTGTTTCTCGCGACAAACACCTTAATCAATTTCCATAATCAATTAAGAATATCACAATCGATTACGATCCTTTCTGTTTCAACAGAAAGTTCCTTAATCGATTAAGAAAAATGCTTAATCGCTTAACACACAGTGTAATCGATTACCCTAATCGATTACTAAACCCAAACTTTTAAAACTAAGTCTCGGATTCCTCATCCACCATCCAGTCAATTGTCACCTGTTGGGACTTCAGAATGCCTAGCATCTGGTCAACCTTGACCTGTTGGGATTGTAAGGGATCGGTGGCCGGCTAGAAGGGGGGTTGGATAGCTAGGTCATCCCCAAATCGATTTCTTCTCTACAAGGTTAGTGCGCAAGCGGAATATACTAAAACTAAAACAATAAAAGCAAAGCAAGAATACAAACGCTAACACAATTCCTTTACGTGGTTCGAAGATTGCTTGCTCTTACTCCATGGCGTGCCCTTGAGGTGGATGAACCCTTGATCCTTCGGTGGATCAATCCCCGACAATCTCCGGCAAGAGCTTACTCCTTCTCGGTGGAGTACAACCTCTCATAAATCACTCTTCTTCTTTTACAAGATGGAGATTAAGAATAGGAAGAAGAGTATGGCTTGGAAGCTTTGGGTAATGACTTAGGAGTTATTCAACAAGCATGAATACCCTCCTTCAAGTCTCAAAGCTTCCCTTAAATAAGAGGAGAGAGTTGATCAACATATCAACTCATCTCGGTGACAATCGACTGGTAAAACCATCAGTCGACTGGGGCTACCGTTGGAGGTAGCCAAAGGCTACTTTGCAGCACCAACGGTTTGCCAATGGTCATTTACCAGTCAACTGGTCATTGTTGGTTGAGCGAACAAAATGCCTCTATTCGCTGCCAGTTGACTGCTAAAACTAGCAGTCGACTGGTTCAGTCGATTGCACTTGGTTACACACTCACACTCATCCTCTCCGGAGTCGCCTTTGAAGTCCTCTTCCTAGACCTTCATCCCTCAGATGCACTCGAGCCAGCGACTCCTCTCCGTGCCATCCTTCACGTTGCCTTGAAGTCCACTTCCCTCGGCTCCACTTCGTTGCTCCTCGTCTGGGGGTCCCTCGGATGTCTTCCACACCATCTTTCACCGACTCAAGGATCCAAGCCCTAGGATGAGCTTCCCAAGCTTAGCTGCACCAAGTTTCTCATGTGTGTTTCACCAAGTCCTGCAAGACTCAAACACACATATCAAACACATATGAAAGACTAACTTAAACTCTTTGACACACACATCAAAACCATGATCGTACCGATCAAACCTAGGTCGATTGCACCAACAATCTCTCCCTTTTTGATGTGTGACAATATGTTTAAGTTAGACATAAATAACAACATGAAAATTAGAAGCAATATGTAAACATGAAGCATAATACCCAAGCTCTCCCTTAACATATGCTCTCACCCTTAATTTTCAAGTTTTGCACACAATTAGATTTTTAACTTAAACCTTCCCATTTCTCCCCCTTTGACACCATCAAAAATCATACCAGACAAGTACACATACTATGGTATCAATGTGGACTTACAAAAACCCAATATCAGCTCTTGAAAGTGCTAGAAAATAGGTACCAGTCGACTGCTAACTGTCGCAGTCGACTGGCACAAAACCCAATCTGAATTTCAGCATTCTGAAGCCAACTTTAGAAATGCAAAAAAAATTCTAGAAAATTCAAAAAATCATGAAAGTTTGAACACATATTTCTTATAATGTTCTTTAATAAGGAAAAATATGTTTTCATGAAAATTTATCATATTTTTTGGAGTTTTGACCAAATCTCAAAAACCTTGAAAACATGAAAGTTTGTATCAATTTGAGCCTTAGTTTTGCAATCATATGTTTCAACATAACTTTACCACAGTAAATAAAACATAGAATTATCTTCAAAATATTTAAAATATCCAACTATGATCTATGGACAAGATGCCCATTAATTAAACATTGGCTTTCCCCAGAGTTGGCCTATGATTACTAAAAATTGATACATTTCATAACTCATCAAAATGCCATAAGCATAAGTGAATTATTTGTATCATCCTATTATCTCACATTTATGGTTAGAAAATAATGCAAGTCATTGTGAGATAAAGGTAACCTCTACTTAGCCCTTTTGATCATGAATTTCTATCAAGGCTAAGTGCTCCCCCTTAAGGTCTCAATTCAACCATATAAAAAAAAAAATAAATTGGAATTATGATTTCCATGGTTGACTTGACCCTAAATCCTCTAATCCTTGAGGATTGATTTTGGTACCCAATAGAAGTTCTTTCTAATTGGGTTGACCAAATACTTCTTGGGGATCCATTTCCTATCTATGGTCTTGGTTTTTGATTGCCCCCTAGCAAGTAGACAATGGTAAATCTTTTCATTGTTGGGTTCATTGTATCCTAACCCATTTTTCTTAAAACTTACCCTTTGGCTCCCAATAATCATATTTAGTGTTTTAGAGCCAATTTCAAATTTTCTAAGGGCATTTGTAAGGTATTCTACCTTTTCCCTTAATTTCCTATTTTCTTCTTCTAAACATGAATCATTCGAATTGGAAGAAGAAGCATGCATATCATTATCCTTAATAGACATGGATTCTAATTTTTCCTTAAGCATGAAAATATCATTTTTCAAATATTTGTTCTTTCTTTTTGCCTTAAACAAATCATCATTTGTACTTGAAATAATTTTAATTAAAATATGGGGAGGAAGATTATGTACCTCACTTACTGAGAAGTCCGAATCCGAAGTTTGACCTCTCCCTTCACTTGAACTCCCTTCTTCATCTTCACTTGAACTCCTTCCTTCTTCTCTTTCAGATGAGGTGGAGGCCATGTCATCAATTCCCATTAGTGAAAAATGGGAAACATGGTGCTCTTCTTCCTCCGATGACGATGGATCATCCCATGTTGCTTTTAGGTTTTTGACTTTCTTCCCTTTTTCTTTTGACTTCTTCTTCTATTCCTTCTTCTTTTCTTCTTTCTTCTTCAAGAGAGGACAATCATCTCTTATGTGTCCTTCTCCTTGACAATTATAGCAAATGATCTTCCTTGTCCTACTTTTGCTTCTTGAGCTTTTCCTAGCACAAGATTTGTTAGAAGGAAAAGATTTAAATGCTTTTCTCATCTTCCTTACCATACATGCCTCTTGATTGCTATCCATTGAGGCACTTGACTCCTCAGAATTGGAAGATGATTGAGATGGAGCTTTCTTCTTCTTCCCCTTTCCCTTGTTTGCCACAAGGGCTACTCCTCTTAATCTTTCTCCATCTAGCCCTTCAACTCGTGTCTCATGAAGCTCCATAGTTGAAAAGAATTCATCTAGAGAGCTCTTCTCTAGGTCCTTTGAAATATAGAACGAGTCTACAATTGAGCTCCATGTCGAGTTTCTTGGGAAAGCATTGATGGCTTTCATCATAATGTCCGGTTGGAGAGTTTCCCACCTACACTTGTTAGTCCACTTATCATTTCTTTAATTTTAGCATGAAGTGAAGATACCTTTTCTCCTTTTTCAAGTTTAATGTTGTTGAGTTGAGTTTAGAGAAGGTCTCTTCTTGCTAACTTTGCCTCCGATGTGCCTTCATGAAGCTCTATGAGTCTTTCCCACAAATCCTTGGCACTTGTGTAGTTCTCAATCCGAGTTACTTCTTATTGAGGAAGAACACTCAAGAGATGGTGCATTGCTCTTGAGTTTGCTACATGCTCTTCTCTTTGCTTCTTGCTCCATGTTACTTTCTCAATTAACTCATTATTTTGATCCCTAGGCATCTCAAAACCATTTTCTATGATTATCATAATGTCAAAGTCAGTTTTGAAAAATACCTCCATTCTCTTCTTCCACCAAGAGAAGTCTCCTTCGAATTTGGATGGATGAATGCTTGAACTGGTCATTTTGATAGTGCTCTTCTTGGTGATTAGTCCGTTGAAGGTGTTCTTGCTCTGATACCACTTGTAAGAGATTGATGGCTGGCTAAAGGGGGGTTGGATAGCTAGGTCACCCCCAAATCGATTTCTTCTCTATAAGGCTAGTGCACAAGCGGAATATACTAAAACTAAAACAATGAAAGCAAAGCAAGAATACAAACGCTAACACAATTCCTTTACGTGGTTCAGAGATTGCTTGCTCCCACTCCACGGCATGTCCTTGAGGTGGACGAACCCTTGATCTTTCGGTGGATCAATCCCCGGTAATCTCCGGCAAGAGCTTACTCCTTCTCGGTGGAGTACAACCTCTCACAAATCACTTTTCTTCTTTTACAAGATGGAGATTAAGAATAGGAAGAAGAGTATAACTTGGAAGCTTTGGGTAATGACTTAGGAGTTATTCAACAAGCATGAGTACCCTCCTTCAAGCCTCAAAGCTTCCCTTAAATAAGAGGAGAGAGTTGATCAATATATCAACTCATCTTGGCACCAGTCGACTGGACACCAGTCGACTGGCCAAACCATCAGTCGATTGGTGCTACCGTTGGAGGTAGCCAACAGCTACTTCACAGCACCAACGGTTTGCCAATGATCATTTACTAGTCAATTGATAAAACTATCAGTCGACTGGTCGTTGTTAGCTGAGCGAACAGAATGCTTCTGTTCGCTGCCAGTTGACTGCTAAAACTAGCAGTCAACTGGTGCAGTCGACTACACCTGGTTACACACTCACACTCATCTTCTCCGGAGTCGCCCTTGAAGTCCTCTTCCTTGGCTTTCATCCCTCAGATGCACCCGAGCCCACGGCCCCTCTCCGTGCCATCCTTCTATTGGGATGTATACTATAAGCCTAGCTTTTGTATGAACATCTGTTTTGAAATATTTTGAAATGAGAATAACTTTGGTCAAATGTCTCCATTTTATATTTCTATATATGTCAATGCAGGTGTCCATTTAATTTATATTATAGATAACATGGTGTGTGGTGTTATACAGAAGATCATGTTATCGGTTCCTTATAAATTATAAATAGTAGCTCACAACCAATATGGATTGGGATAAACCATTAGAAAGGTTGTAGTGTAATTTGATATTAGTTTGTCTTGACTATAAAATTACACTAGTACACTATGTATGTATTGAGCAGGACCATTTGAGGTTATTCAATTTATACTAACTACATAAAAGAACAGAACCTCTGTTATTATGGATGTGCATCTTCTTAATCCCTATATAGTGACAAGCACGTATACTTAGTATTTATTTCTTTGACTTATCAATGGGTGAGATTTATCCGTTAAATCAATAGGCCCGATGAGTTGGGAGATAGTATTATTTATATGGTCTACTGTTGATTATAGAAGGAATTTATGTCCTAATTATTTAGGCTGATGATGTCCCCTTGAGGAGCTCATAAGAATTATCATGTAAACCCTGTAGGTGGACTTAGTCCGACATGATAATAAAGTTGAGTGGTACTACTCTTGGAATCAGATGTTAATTAACTGAGTTGTTAGTAACTCATTTAATTAACTGACATACGATATCTTAAACACGGGGAGATTAACACACTTATAATAAGAAGGAGCCGATATTATAATATGGGATTGGTGCGGTAGTTCAATAATAACCCTTTAGTGGTATGAGTTATTATTGATAGACTTGAGTTGGGTGTTCGGGGTGAACATTGGAAACCCAAGCCCATCAGGAGGCCTAAACCAATTCCTTCTCTAGGTCCCTGTTGTAGCCCCTATATATATAAAGCCTCGTATCCACCCATCCATAACTGGGTTTGGTTTAACTTGGTTTGGTTTAACTTAACTTGGTTTGATTTAATTTAACTTGGTTTGGTTTAACTTAACATGGTTTGATTTTACTTGGTTTGGTCTAACTTAACTTGGTTTGGTTTAACTTAACTTGGTTTAGTTTAACTTAATTTGGTTTGGTTTAACATAGTTTGTTTAGATTTTTTCTAAACAAAATTTTGTTAATTTTTCTTTCCTTGTAATCGACAGCAAGTCTATAAAAAAGGAGTAGGATGTAGCCCCTAAAACCTAACTTTTTAATTCTCCACAACTCCCTTTTCTCCTTGTGGTTGCCGCCCCCTCTTACCTTACTAGGGGCGCCGGCGGCATAACCAATTCTCTTCTCCTCTTGTGGCCGGCGCCACCTTATTCCCCATCTAGGGTCGGCGCCAACCTCTCCCTTGCAAATGGCTGGCGGTTTCCTCCTCCACCTTGGCTAGGGCCGACGGTCCCCTTCTCCCTTGGTGACCGGCGCCTCTTCCCATCCATTGGTGGCCGGCGGCTTGAAGAAGAGGAGGAAGAGAAGAAGAAGAGGAAGAAGAAGAAGAAGAGGAAGAGAAGGAAGAAGATTAGAAGGTGCCCCATCCTAGAGACTCCTTTTGTGGCTGGCGGTTTGGAAGAGAAGAAAAGAAGGGTGTTGTCGTCTTGGTAGATCGTCACCCACACGATGTCCAAGAAGAGGAGAGGAATACGGCAGAAGATCAAGAGGTCTTTAGCTACGAAGAAAGGTACAACTAGTTCTTTAATTCCGCTGTGTAATTGGTTTTATTTTCTTCGTGTCGATTTTGGATATCGATTTTGAATACCAACACAAGAGGCTAGCGATCTTGTACTTCAATCAAGGTGTACTTTGATCATTCAAGAACTTGCTTGATTGATCAAACACATGTCTGATCGAACGTGCGGGTTGCTAGGAATAGTTATGTACTTATATAATTTTTGTACGGGAAATTTAAATAGAACGGAATTTCAGCGCCCTTCAAGTGATATCAGAGTGAGTTTGCTGGTTCTGTGTGATTGATTTTCAGTTAAATTATGCACTGCTCATACATAAGTTTAGGACGGATAATAGTAGGATTTACTAGATAGATTAACTCTATGGTTGCAGGCATCCTAGATCCAACTATTATGGTTTTTTTTGTGCTTGTGTATGATTTGAACCCTCGGGCATGTCGAGGTTATTGTGTGTGCATGATTGTAATAATTAAATATGGCCGATTGCCATATTATTATTATTGTTGTTGTTGTTATTTTACATTCTATTTGATCTAGATTACATGTAAATTCCTTTGTGGAATATAGGATCGATAAATGTAAAATTTTATTTTTGTTCCGGCTTGTATCCTTGCTATGCGTGGTGCTATTTTGAGGAGTAGAGGCGCGACGGAGAAGGAAGCGAGATAGATGCAATGGCTTGATCCATCGGCGACACATTGGAGGACAACGATCCATTGGCGGTATATTGGAGGACAACGTTGGATGAGGCCATAATAGTTGAAAATTTTATTTTCATGTTTATTACCTTATATGCTGTTTTTATGTGCTATGATGTGTGTGTTGTGATGTGTGTGCATGATTAAAATTTCTCAATTTAATTAAGTAGGAGAGGGATTATTTAAATAAATTTCAAGATCTCCATTACTGGTTTGTATGTGATGCATTCAAACTTATGCGTTGGCTTTAAGTGTCTTCCTCCATATCAGATGAGTTTGTTTGCGGATCACTAGATCAAACTTCCTCTATGGATGATTATAAGAAATTAATTAGGTGTAAAGGCCGAAAATTCTCAAAATAATTATTAGAAATATCCTAGTATTTTTCTGAAATTTTAGGATATTTTTATGGAATTTTTAGAATAGCGGAAGTAGCAAAAATAAATAGAAAACGAAAATAGCCTACGCGGGAATTGAACCCGAGACCTATTGGGTCTTACAACTTAAAGGTGAACTCTAGTAACCAGGAGAACCCAGCAGGGCCGTGCTGAAAGGAAAGGGAAACAATTTTATTTAAGTTAAAGTTGGGGGAATTAATTCCTTAATATAAATAGGGAATTAAGTGAGGAGTTTTATTTTTTATCGTGACTTACCTCTTCTCCTCACCCTAATCCCGCCGAACCTCCCTTCTCCTCCTCCTTCTCTCGGCGCATCAAGCCTAAGGGCTCTAGGAGCACCTTCCGGCGACGACTCCGATACGAGGACGCTTCCCTTTGCGAGAGGAACACGTAGACGCGAGAGAATCGTCGAGAAGATCGTCCCCACCGGAAATCTAGCGATTAGATTTGTAAGAAAATCCGAACAAGAGGTAAGAAACCCCTCACCTGCAGTATAAGTAGCTTCCGTATGAATTTTATGCTTCAGTTTAGTAGTATGTAGACTTTCGGCACAAAGGATGAGAACTAGCGCATACCAAGTGTTTGATTAAATTATTAGCACAGTTAAGATGCAAATTAGGCATTTTATTAGCTTAGATAAATGCAATAGAAGCATTTTTACAGCTTATTTGGTCTTGCTACAGCTCTTCTGGGACTAGATGTCCAATGGGTGGGCTCGCACAGTCGCCTCTAGGTTCAGACAACTTAGTTCTAGGTTTAGATAACCTAGTCAAAGCAAGACAAGAAATATTAGCTATGTTAAGTATTTTACTTTTCAGTGGCATTGTACAAGATTAGATATCCATTGGGTTGGGCTCCCATAGTCGTCCCTAGGTTCAGATAACCTAGTACTCCTACTAAATTCGGGACTTGCAAACCCGGATCTAGTTAGGGATGCGCGCATAGTAAGTACAGTTGCCGGGCCCAAACAGCAGTATGATTATTATTTTAATCTACTTATGAATATAGTTTTCAAAACCTCACAAAATAGTTATGTGAATTCAGTACAGCTTTAGCATCATATTAGTATTAGCTTAGTTCAGTTTTTGTATCAGTTCAGTTCTCTATCGATACAATAGGATAGTTTATGTTGGCACTTATTGCCATGACTAGTTTATTTGTATGCCATGCTATGCTCTTACATGTTCAGTATTCATATGTTTCAAATAGCATATTTTAAAAAAAACATAAATTGCATTGTATGCATGTTTTAGTGAGGTAGATGGTTTCTTACTAAGCTCTCAAGCTTACAGATACTATTTTTCCTTATACTGCAGATAAAGGTAAAGGGAAGATGGACTAGCGGAGGCTGGAGGTCAATGCAATGATGAAGATGTGTGTGGATGGAACCTGGAATAAAGATCTTGGAGAAATTAGCAAAGTAAGACTTTAGTTTTCATATAATGTTATTTTCTGCATTTCTAGTTATTTTAATGCCTTGACTCATGAAAGACTTGCTTAGATTGTTAGTATTTATGCTCATAATCCTAGTTATGTGTTATTAGTATGTTTCCCAGTTGTTTTAGAACTTGTATGTGTGATTGAGGCACGAAACAGTGATGATACGAAATCAGAAACCCCAATCGATCGGCCGATCGATTGAGAGAGTCCCATGAAGAGCTCTGGATCGATCGGCCGATCGATCCGGATGCCTTCGTCGTGAACAGAAAGCCTTGGGATCATTGAGCTTGGATCGATCGGCCGATCGATCCGAATCCTCCCCGATAAGCGTCTGGATCGATCATGGATCGATCCAACCTAAGTTCCGCATACATTAGCATGGGGTCGAATCGATTGAACCATTCCAATCGATCCATGGATCGATTGGGAGGCCTGACAACAGCCGGAAGACCCTTAGTTCAGTTCCTTGACCATGGGGGATGTAAAATATGACATGAATAGTTTGATTACACCCCTTAGCATATATAGAATAAGGAAATGATAATAGTTTAGCCAAGTTTTAATTAGTTCAGCTTCAGCACCTAGATTTAATAATGGTCATGGAATAGTTTAGCACAGCATAATGTGACGGTCCGACCTTACAGCCTAGCCAGTATAAGGCGGGTCGTTACAGAGTGGTATCAGAGCAAAAGTTCCATACTTCCTTCTCACACATCAGCATTGAACCTGCAGCTTCCAAGTAAGAATACCTCTCACTTTGTTATGTTTATTGCTTTCATGTTTGTAGATAACTAAAGTATGCTTATCTAAGATAGTAACTAACATGATAGTATTAGCTATGTAAACATGATGCTTTAGTTATGTATGTCCTTTGTTCCTTTAGAGATGGCACGAGGACGCCCAGCTAGAAGGACACTAGCTACTGAGCCCCAGCACGAGGCAGGCAGTTCAGTGCCTCCCCCAGACCTTACAGCATTAGTGGCTCAGCTAGCTGAACAACAACAGGAGATAGCCACCTTAAAGGCTAATCAGCAGAATACTCCCACAGTCACCCCGGAACCAAACTTAGCAACGCCAGTAGTCTTAGAGGTTCCACCAGTCCAGCCTACAGCACCAGTAGCCCCAGCAACAGAGGCAAGAAGAGAAGCCTATCTGATCCAGTGGCAGAGAGTCAAGCCAGAGAATTTCTCAGGCACTAGTGAACCATGGGATGCTCAGGCCTGGTTCAAAACACTGGAGAGTACGATGGAGCTTCTGGACTGGCCAGAACATGAGAAGGTGAAGTGCACCTCCTTCTGCTTGACAGGAGATGCACGTATGTGGTGGGAGAGAATTAGAGCGAAGCGCCCAGTAAATCAGATGACATGGGCTGACTTCGAGAAAGAATTCTTCGAGGAGTACTTTCACATGCGGGTCACGAACCGCCACTACGACGAGTTCACAGAGTTTCGCCAGGGCAACCTTTCAGTGGAGGAAGTCGTGAAGAAATTCAACAGATTGGCTCGTCTATGCCCTGAACTAGTCAGCACAGAAAAAGAACGGGTCCGGTTGATGCTTAAGATGCTGAGGCCGGAAATAGCAATGAACGTGGCTGGCAGCGTTAACGTGGCTGGCAGCGTTCATAGGCCGCAAACCACCGAGGAACTAGTCAGCAGTGCTCTGACCACCGAGCACTACCCGAATAATATCAAGCAGCAGAAGCAAGTTCTCTCAGAGATCAAAGGGCAAGGAGGCTCAGGTACTCAGAAACAACAGGGCCACAGCTCTAACTGGAAAGGGAGCTCCAGCAACAAGCGCAAACCAGGGAGTTACCCAAAGGGAGGACCAGCCAGCAAACAGCCTAGTTATCCCAAGTGTGCTACTTGTGAGAAATTTCACCTAGGAGTTTGTCGCAAGGGCACACGAGGATGCTTTGAATGTGGATAAGAAGGGCATATGGCTAAGCAATGCCCGAACAAGACAAGTCTTCCTCAACCATAGCCGATACAGTATGGAGGCCAGCCAGCACAGCTACATCAGATGCAGGCCGTTTTAGATGGTCCACACATCAGCCAGGGCAGACTAGAAGCCCCTCCAGCTACGACCAATGCGAGGATTTACTCACTCACCAGAGAGGACGTAGCGAATGCCTCGACAGTTGTTACAGGTCAGATTAGTATACTACAGCAAAGTACAACTATCTTATTCGATACTGGGGCAACCCATTCTTATATATCCAGGGCATTTGCCGAGAAGTTAGTGATACCTCCAGAGGTACTCAGTAGCCAATTTTTTACGACGCTACCTTTAGGAGAAATTATGACATCCACGCACTGGCTCAGAGCAGTGCCAGTCATTATAGCAGACAGAGAACTCTTTTGTGATCTGATAGTGCTAGATATGACTGATTATGATGTCATATTTGGAATGGACTTTCTAATCAGATACGGTGCCTCTATAGAGTGCCGTAAACAGAAAGTCATATTCCAATCGGAAGCAGAAGTACAGTTCGAGTACATCGGAGAACCAAAGAGAAAGGCCAAGAAGTTTCTCTCAGCTCTAAGAGCACAGAAATTAATGGATTCAGGATGTACGAGATTCCTAGCACATGTAGTCAATACCAGACAGGACAAGGACCAACAACTAGCAGAGGTCCGAGTCGTATGTGACTACCTAGCAGTCTTCCCTGAGGAGTTACCAGGTCTAGCACCAGACAGGGAGATTGAATTTGAGATAGAACTCATTCCCGGTACAAATCCTATCTCCAAGGCACCCTACCGCATGGCCCCAGCAGAACTGAAGGAACTTCATGAACAACTACAGGAGCAGCTTGACAAAGGCTTCATACGTCCTAGTCACTCACCATGGGGGGCGCCTGTATTGTTCGTGAAGAAGAAGGACGGGAGCATGCGCCTGTGTATAGATTACCGGGCACTGAATCAAGTCACAATCAAGAACAGATATCCTCTTCCCAGAATTGATGACCTGTTTGATTAGCTAAAGGGAGCAGCAGTGTTTTCGAAAATAGACCTCAGATCAGGTTATCATCAGGTGAAAGTTAAAGAAGGGGATATACCCAAGACAGCATTCAGGACTAGATACGGACACTACGAGTTCGTAGTCATGCCCTTTGGCGTGACAAATGCTCCAGCTACTTTCATGGACCTCATGAACAGGGTATTCAGAGAATACCTAGATGAGTTTATTATCGTATTCATCGATGACATCCTTATCTATTCAGGAACTCAGGAAGAACACGCCGAGCACCTGAGAATAGTATTGCAGACCCTTCAGCAGAACCAGCTGTACGCCAAGTTCACGAAATGTGAATTTTGGTTAGATCAGGTGTCCTTCCTGGGTCACATCATCTCAAAGGATGGTATTATTGTAGACCCCAGTAAGATAGAAGCTGTGAGTAGTTGGAAAAGACCCAAGAACGCCAGTGAGATCAGAAGCTTTCTGGGATTAGCAGGTTATTACAGAAAGTTCGTAGAAGATTTCTCCAGGATAGCCTCCCCACTGACAGCTCTTACCAGAAAGAACAGAAGGTTTCAGTGGACAGAGGACTGTGAGAACAACTTTAGCGAGCTAAAGAGGAGATTGACCAGTGCACCTATTCTGACTCTACCAGAAAACACAGGCAGCTTTGACATTTATAGTGATGCCTATAAATTGGGACTAGGAGCAGTACTGATGCAAAATGGCAAGGTGATCGCCTATGCCTCCAGACAACTCAAGGAATATGAGAAGAATTACCCTACTCATGACCTTGAGCTTGCAGCAGTAGTGTTCACCCTCAAAATTTAGAGACATTACTTGTATGGAGCTCAGTGTAGAGTATATACAGATCATCAGAGTTTGAAGTACTTCTTCACTCAGAAGGATCTGAATATGCGACAGCGTAGATGGCTTGAGTTGGTCAAGGATTATGACATAGACATCCTCTACCACCTCGGAAAAGCTAATAAGGTAGCAGATGCACTTAGCAGAAAGTCCAGTGCTACCTTACTATCCCTAGCAGCCATGTCACCACCCCTACAGAAGGAGATCACAGATTTCGGTCTCGAACTCATAGTGGGACAACTCTCTACTATGACATCAGCATCTACCCTGCTTGGTGACATCCAGACAGCTCAGGAACAGGATCCTGAAATTCAGCAAACCAAGCAAGGGTTAGTAGAATCAGAAAGTGGAGAGTTCAGAGTATCAGATAGTGGGGCATTATATTTCGGTGATAGACTCTGGGTTCCAGATCAGGAGGAACTACGCAGGAAGATCTTAGATGAGGCTCACAGAACTCCTTATGCGATGCATCCTGGCTCCACCAAGATGTACCAAGACCTGAAGAGACGTTTTTGGTGGCCTGGGATGAAGAGAGACATCGCTAGATATGTTAGCACCTGTCTAACCTGTCAGAGGGTCAAGGCAGAACACCAGAGACCAGGAGGAGTTCTGCAGCCTATCCAGATTCCAAAATGGAAGTGGAAAGATATTTCCATGGACTTCATAGTGGGACTACCCAGAACCACGAATGGTTTTGATACCATCTGGGTAATAGTCGACAGATTGACTAAATCAGCCCACTTCTTAGCTATCAGGATATCCTACTCCATGGAGCAGCTAGCTCAGTTGTATCTCAAGAAGATTGTTAGAATACATGGAGTCCCACGAACCATTATTTCAGACAGGGACAGTAGGTTCACATCACACTTCTGGGAGTGTGTACAGTCAGCTTTGGGCACTAAGTTAAAGTTTAGCATAGCCTTCCATCCTCAGACAGATGGTCAAACAGAGCGAGTAAATCAGGTACTCGAAGATATGCTCCGAGCATGTGCCCTAGATTTCAAAGGAAGTTGGTGCAAATATTTGAGCTTAGCAGAATTTGCATACAACAACAGCTATCAGTCCACTATCGGCATGGCACCTTACGAGGCTCTCTATGGGCGGAGGTGTAGATCTCCAATCTGCTGGTATGAGAGTGGTGAACAGAAGGAACTAGAACTTCAGACAGATCTAGTAGAAGACACCACAACAACTATACAACAGATCTGCCAGAGGATAGAGACAGCTCAGAGCCGCCAGAAAAGCTATGCTGATACACGGCGCAGACCCTTAGAGTTTTCAGTTGGGGATTCAGTGTTCCTCAGAGTAGCTCCCATGAAGGGAGTAATGCGTTTTGGGAAGAAGGGCAAACTAAGTCCCAGATATGTGGGACCATACCTTATCAGCAGAAGAGTTGGTAAGGTAGCATATGAGCTAGAGCTACCCCAGGAAATGTCAGCTGTTCATAATGTATTTCATGTCTCTATGCTGAAGAAGCATATCTCAGATGTCACCCAGGTGATTGAGCCCCAGTCGGTGCAAGTCCGTGAAGACCTCAGCTATGATAGTCAGCCTACTCAGATAGTAGATCGATCAGTTAAGAAATTACGGAACAAGGAGGTACCATTAGTAAAATTCATTTGGCAAAATCACACAATAGAAGAGGCAACATGGGAGACAGAAGCCAGCATGAGACAGAAGTACCCAGAGTTATTCTAAGTTCGAGGACGAACTTTTTATAAGGTATGGGGGATTGTAACGTCCAAAAATTCTCAAAATAATTATTATAAATATCCTAGTATTTTTCTGGAATTTTAGGATATTTTTATGGAATTTTTAGAATAGCGGAAGTAGCAAAAATAAATAAAAAACAAAAATAGCCTACGCGGGAATTGAACCCGAGACCTATTGGGTCCTACGACTTAAAGGTGAACTCTAGTAACCAGGAGAACCCAGCAGGGCCGTGCTGAAAGGAAAGGGAAACAATTTTATTTAAGTTGAAGTTGGGGGAATTAATTCCTTAATATAAATAGGGAATTAAGTGAGGAGTTTTATTTTTTATCGTGACTTACCTCTTCTCCTCACCCTAATCCCGCCGAACCTCCCTTGTCCTCCTCCTTCTCTCGGCGCATCAAGCCTAAGGGCTCTAGGAGCACCTTCTGGCGACGACTCCGATACGAGGACGCTTCCCTTCGCGAGAGGAACACGTAGACGCGAGAGAATCGTCGAGAAGATCGTCCCCACCGGAAATCTAGCGATTAGATTTGTAAGAAAATCTGAATAAGAGGTAAGAAACCCCTCACCTGCAGTATAAGTAGCTTCCGTATGAATTTTATGCTTCAGTGTAGTAGTATGTAGACTTTCGGCACAAAGGATGAGAACTAGCGCATACCAAGTGTTTGATTAAATTATTAGCACAGTTAAGATGCAAATTAGGCATTTTATTAGCTTAGATAAATGCAATAGAAGCATTTTTACAGCTTATTTGGTCTTGCTACAGCTCTTCTGGGACTAGATGTCCAATGGGTGGGCTCCCACAGTCGCCTCTAGGTTCAGACAACTTAGTTCTAGGTTTAGATAACCTAGTCAAAGCAAGACAAGAAATATTAGCTATGTTCAATATTTTACTTTTCAGTGGCACTGTACAGGATTAGATATCCATTGGGTTGGGCTCCCATAGTCGTCCCTAGGTTCAAATAACCTAGTAACCCTACTAAATTCGGGACTTGTAAACCCGGGTCTAGTTAGGGATGCGCGCATAGTAAGTACAGTTGCCGGGCCCAAACAGCAGTATGATTATTATTTTAATCTACTTATGAATATAGTTTTCAAAACCTCACAAAATAGTTATGTGAATTCAGTACAGCTTTAGCATCAGATTAGTATTAGCTTAGTTAAGTTTTTGTATCAGTTCAGTTCTCTATTGATACAATAGGATAGTTTATGTTAGCACTTATTGCCATGACTAGTTTGTTTGTATGCCATGCTATGCTCTTACATGTTCAGTATTCATATGTTTCAAATATCATATTTTAAAAAAATATAAATTGCATCGTATGCATGTTTTAGTAAGGTAGATGGTTTCTTACTAAGCTCTCAAGCTTACAGATACTATTTTTCCTTATACTGCAGATAAAGGTAAAGGGAAGATGGACTAGCGGAGGCTGGAGGTCAATGCAATGATGAAGATGTGTGTGGATGGAACCTGGAATAAAGATCTTGGAGAAATTAGCAAAGTAAGACTTTAGTTTTCATATAATGTTATTTTCTGCATTTCTAGTTATTTTAATGCCTTGACTCATGAAAGACTTGCTTAGATTGTTAGTATTTATGCTCATAATCCTAGTTATGTGTTATTAGTATGTTTCCCAGTTGTTTTAGAACTTGTATGTGTGATTGAGGCACGAAACAGTGCTGAAATCATACTTCTGGTACGAAATCAGAAACCCCAATCGATCGGCCGATCGATTGGAGGCTTCTCAATCGATCGGCCGATCGATTGAGAAGTTCGTACCGCGAACAGTAAGCTCCTGGATCGATCAGCCGATCGATCCGGATGCCTTCTGTCGCGAACAGAAAGCCCTGGGATCGATCACTGGATCGATTGGCCAGTCTGGATCGATCAGCCGATCGATCCAGAATATTGCCCCGAGCACAGTAGCGTGCTGGATCGATCACTGGATCGATCCAACCTAAGTTCCGCATACAGTAGCATGCTGGGTCGATCACTGGATCGATTAGACCATTCCAATCGATCCATGGATCGATTGGGAGGCCTGATAACATCCGGAAGACCCTTAGTTCAGTTCCTTAACCATGGGGGATGTAAAATATGACATGAATAGTTTGATTACACCCCTTAGCATATATAGAATAAGGAAATGATAATAGTTTAGCCAAGTTTTAATTAGTTCAGCTTCTGCACCTAGATTTAATAATGGTCATGGAATAGTTTAGCATAGCATAATGTGACGGTCCGGCCTTACAGCCTAGCTAGTATAAGGCGGGTCGTTACATTAGGTATGTGTGCTCTTCTCCATCTGAAGGGGCACAATCCTAATTAATGGACTAAGTATCAAGTAATGATATATACTTAGGCACATGTAATAGTATCCTCCCCATCAGAGTCACTGCTATTATTTGTGTGATTGAAGATAAACCAACTATTAATTTTATTTATCATAAAGTTAGGTTGACAAGATAATAACATTAATGGGTAAAACTTCCTCTTACAAATGTTTGAATTAATATACGTCCACACTATCGTGATATACGAAATTCACGGTGTTTTGAGGTGTTGGTAAATTTAAATTATATTGTTTAAGGAATCAATATTATTTTAAATTCTAAAGTTTTGATCAACTATTTTATTTTGTGATTCTCAGGATTTCAAAATGGCTTTCAATTCTATTGCTGTTATTTTAAAAGAGAAAACAAACTTACTGGTTCAAATTATATTTATTGAAAATGAAACTTGGACATTATCTTAACTGTTGAAGAATACAAGTTCGTACATCTTGAGGTATGTCCTAGCATACCTGATAAGGATTCTAATGAAGAGGAGATAGAGAGACATAGGAAGTGGGTCAAGGCAGATTAGATGACGCGGTGTTACATTTTAGCTTCTATGTCAAATATGTGTTAACGATCCGCAAGTGTACGGATATGTCGTTAGTAATAAAGAAAGATATCATATCCACAGGAACTGGATATAACCACTAAAGATATCTCAACACGAATTAGCTAAACAACTAATCAATGGATTTATAAAACTAAGTGCAACTATGAAAAGTAAAGCATAAAAACAGGAATAAGGGCTACGATAAAAGGGTGTTCTAGGAGTTTTGGTTTCTTTGTAATCTTATTCAATGTAAATGATCTACCAAATCTTATTCCTTAATTGTCCATCATTTGTAGAAGGTTGTCGATTCTCTCTTGCAATAGACAATCGGCTTAGGATTAAAATCTATATCTAAATGTGATCAATTAGGAATGACTCCTATGATGTCCTTACACGGGCTTGCCTGTCACGTGCGTCCCTCGAAAAATCAACATAGAAATTCATTACTTCTCAACCAAATCAAGATATAAAAGATTAACACATAAAAACTATCCTACCCCCTTGAATGACCTTATTTCACCCTCAAGATTATCCCTCAATCGTCCTTACACAGGCATGTCTGTCACGTACGCCCCTCGGATAATCGAATGAGGGATTACCTCTACAAGATCCACAAGACACTCAAACATTCAACCAAGTATGGTAATCAAGCCCAATCACATCAATCCACACAAGATCAAATAGATACAAAATAGGACAATATCATAGAAATAGGAAATTGGCAAATCCACAAGGGTTTACATCAAATCATATTACAAATACTCCCTCCATCCTAGAACAAAGAGATCTAATCCATAGAACAAGGAAAGAAACCCAAAGACAAGAAAATCCCAAGCATATTGATCCCAAAACCCAAGAAGAGAAGGGAAGAAAAGCATATCTACGTTGAAGAATGGTCTTCGGATCCAATCCTCGATCTCGGAGTCGATTCATTGAAGATCTGCCGTTAGATTACCGGAAAATCCCTCCAAGAAGGTGAGGAATCACCCCAAATCTCATCCTCTCCCAAAAGGGAGAACTCCCCTTTTCAAATGATGAAGAAACCCTTATATAGAGCTGGGGTTTGGGCACCACACGACCCCGAGACACGGCCGTGTGAAGCTCACACGACCTGGTCCATTCCCTTCACTGCCCAGGTGACACGGTCGTGTGATGATCACACGGCCATGGCATGCTTTGCCACTGCCCCTTGCATGGCCGTGTAGATCTACACGACCTGCTTTGCCTCTGGCCCTAGAAGTCCTGTACGACCATGTTTGGGACACGACCAAGGCTTTCTTGGCTTCTGGAAATGTTGCACGGCCGTGTGACACACACGGCCATTCACTGCTTTGGCTTTCAAAGGCTTGCATGGCCGTGTAGATCTACACGGTCGTGATATGCTTGTCTTCAAAAATTGACATGGTCGTGTGATACTCACACGATCGTGCCCTTCCTCCTCCCTGCTAAGGCTGCACGGGTGAGCACCACCACACGGCCTGGATACTCCTACATTCTGCCAATGCTGCAGGGGTGAGGATCACCACACGGCCTGGGCAACTCCCCATGACAGGGCCGTGTGGCACTCAGGGATGGTACCTTCCCCCTTCGTTCAATTGTAGATTTCGCCTTGAACATCAATTCTTCTCCAAAATCGACTCCTGTGTACAAAAAATGCACAAAAGCATATCTCCGAATAGAAAGAGTAAATATGTTAAAAGCAAAGCTGGAAGTACAAAAATACATAGATAAAGCTTGGACAAAATATGTGAATGTGCGTCAAAATATACTAAACAAGTGTATACAATCTAGCAACATCACACCCCCAGATTTAAACTTTTACTTCTCCTCAAGAAAAAATGCTACAATCAAGATTCATATATTCAATAACGCATCATAATCTTTAATGCACCTTCCTAACCCTATCAAAAAGTTTTATTGATGAGCATGATCATGGAAACAACTCAAGTATGGCTTAAGCATAAGTATCTTGTGCAATGTGCAGAATAACCCAAACTCTTCAAGTTTTCAATCTATGTCCTAGTCAAGTCGTCATCCAATTGAGTTCCTAATGCTTCCGGTGATATGCACTTACCTGCCACACACTTGGTTCATATTTCTCAATCAACCCAAGGTCTCAAAGGCGTGCTCGATATCAGGAGAAACATAGGAGTCATTTCCCTAGTAACCTAACTCGGTCTCAAAGGGGTGACAAGCTAGTTTCCACTCATGACAACTATTTTTTATATCCCTTTTTCAATATTTTTTTTCATTTCACTTTTTTTTCATACATTAAGTGATTGCATTGTGCAACACTTAAACACATAAGTACATAGGCAACTAATTTGGGATATTTTGATTTTTTCAAATGAGTTTTTCAAGATTCGAGCCTTATCCAGTAACCAAAATGAAGTTTGAGAAATTACCATGGAAACCAAGTACTAAACAAATAGGATGAATCATGACTATTTCAAGGATATCAACTATTCAAGTTCAAGTAAAGTGAAGTGAAGGTAAGACCCTTAAGGTTAAGCCAAGACTCAAACTTATTTCCATATGATACTTAGCTCATATCATGCTACTCAAGATAGAGAAAAGAGGTACATTAAACATACTAGCATCATTTGCAACATCATGAATCAAGATAATAAACGTGCTAACATTTTTACTAAAAAGACAAGAAAGCATATAAGTGAAGTTTGATGTTCTCAAGATGTATGCCACATGTTTCTTCAAAAGACAGTCAAGCGACTATCAAAACAATCCAAGCAAAACAAGAACAAATGCAAAACAAAATAAAATGTAGAACAAAACAGAAAATGCAAAAATTTTTAGGTTTTCAAACCACCCTCCCCAGACTTAAACTTTTCATTGTTCCAATGAAAACTAAAAATAATGTGGAGGAGATAAAAAGGAAGAGAAGTTACCAATTGTCCATGTCATGAACTTCTCCATCATGTAGTTGCACTCCTCCTAATCTTTGAGTCCCATAAAAGAAAATAGACAACAAAAATCAAGTAGAGGATACAAATTTATTATAAAGAAAGAAATAAAACTAGAAAGAAACTAAAAATATGAATGAAAACAAGATTGAAGAACTTGGGTTGCCTCCCAAGTAGCGCTTGTTTAAGGTCATTAGCTCGACCACCTCATAAGATTCATCTAAATCTCGCTCTTGGAGGGGTAAGATATTTCAACACCCTCCTACCGAGGGATCTTATTATGGAGGGAACTTCCAATATAGGAATTACAAAATGAAGTATTGCTCTCTCCATCTTCGTCTTCTTTGAAGTTCTCTCAGGCGGTCGAAGACGGTTCAGTGTGAACTTTCAATTATTAGCCCAAGTGAAATCTGTACATGCAAAGAAAATACAAATCTCCCATAAACATATTAGATAAGATAGAGCCATAACCATATTAAGATAAGTAGAATAAGAAATAAAAACTGAATCACATCCAACAAAGTC
Organism: Zingiber officinale; assembly: GCF_018446385.1. Classification (NCBI taxonomy): domain Eukaryota; kingdom Viridiplantae; phylum Streptophyta; class Magnoliopsida; order Zingiberales; family Zingiberaceae; genus Zingiber; species Zingiber officinale. The sequence continues at coordinate 36,314,097 of NC_056005.1, read as the reverse complement.
AATGATAGGTACCTCTATAAAATTTTCCAAAAGATCACAAGAAATACTAACCTTACTTTACTGAGAGATACCTGAAATTTCTAAACATGTAGATGTGACTTCCTCTGAATCAAATGATGGTTCTAACTCTGGCTTAGGTGTTGATGATATCAATGATGGTGATTCTTGAGACTCTGCTAGCTCTACAAAAGTCCCTACATATTGTTCCACAACATGATCAATTCTTACAACCTCTAAGGGTTTTGTGGACAAAGGTGGTGATCCTTGAGATGCTGCTTCCACAACATAGCTCCCTACATATTCTTCCATATCATCATCATCAACATATACATCAAAAAATAAACCAACATCTATATCCTCAATAGGAGAATCAATAACAAGAGGATCAATAACTTCACTTGTAGTTTTAAATTGATCTACCACATTACATTCATCATCTGAAAATTTAATGTCACTATAATACCCTATAAAATTTGAAGGCAGATCTAAAAACTTATTTACCACTACATTATCAATAAAATCCTCATCTGAAGAGTCCTCATCTTCATATACATTCAAAAACCCGCACTCAACCATATTAGTGTCACAGGATTTGCCGAAGTCTTTATTTTCATTGACCCCCACTAACCTTTGTGGAAAAGGAACCCTTAGTGAAGGTCCTGGGAAAGATTGAACTTCCTTTTTCCCAAATTCCCTTTGAGCTTTTGGAAGAGATCCAAATTTCTTATCTAGTGTTGGTGTGATAAATAACCCAATATCATCACACTTTTCACTAGATCTTGACTGCGAAAGAGGGAGATCTTCTTTAAACCATTTTGAAACAATACTTTCAATCTTTGCCCCAAATGTTTGAACTCCCCTTTCTGTGACTTGTGATTTTCAAGACTTATAGATGGTTGAGTTACAATTTGTTTGACAGGCTTTATAACATTTATGGCTTGCACTTCATGAATGTTTGAGGGAAATTTCATCCAACTTATGTTCGACCATTCATGGAGGTTCAATGTCACTCGATCAATTAACATATATGCTTCATCTACACTTTTGTCCATAAAAGATCCTCCAGCTGATAAATCCAATGAACTCTTGTCTGAGAAAGAAATTCCCCTATAGAATATGTGCAGAATCAACCATTTTTCAAAACCATGATGAGGGCACTATCTTTGAAGACTCTTGAATCTATCCCATGCGTCAAATAATGATTCTCCATATGGTTGAGCAAAATTTGTTATACAATTCCTCATATACACTGTTCTGCTTGGAGGGAAAAAATGATTCAAAAATTGCTTCTCCAATTGCTCCCAACTTGTGATACTTTGAAGATGGAGAGAATATAACCAAGTCCTTGCTTTATCCTTGATACTAAAAAGAAATGCCATCAATCCAACTGCATCTGCTGACACTCCTTCACATTTCACCATATCACAAATCTCTAAAAATGTTTCAAGATGCAGATAAGGACTTTCTGATACTTTTCCTCCAAATTTGTGACCTTGTATCATGAAAATTAACTCTCGGTCTAGTTGGAAATTTTTTGCTTCAATTTGAGGTTGCACAATGGGAGATAAAAATTTTGCAAAAAAGGGTGTAGAAAAATTTCTCATGGGTCTACTTGACATGTTAGTGCTCATGGATATTCAAGAAAAAATTATTAGAAGAAAAAAAAATTTGAAGAATCAAAGACAAGAAATAAAATGCAATATGAAAAGCAAGAAAGAAAATGTAGGATTTAAATTACAAGAAAGAAAGTGCATAATGAAAACAAGAAAGAAAAGACAAAAGGAAAAAGAAAAATGTCTAGAATAATTCATATGCTAATCAACTAATGTGTTTTCAAGTTCTTGTTATAATTGATGCCTTTATGAAGTTTTGATCTTCACATACACAATAATAATATTGCAAGATATGTTTACAAAAGAAAAGTAGAGAAAATTTTAAATCAAAAGAAAACAGAGAAAAGCTAGAATAGAATGCTAGAAATCAAGAATGTAGAATTAGAATTAGAATTAGAATTGCAACAAAATAAATTGTCAAGAAGTAGAAAGATATGCAAAAATTATGAAAACAGAATTCTAAAGATTAGTTACAACTATGCTAATGAAAAGAAAAGAAAAGTTATGTTTAGTCTAACTCAATTGATAATCTCTAATGTTATAGCGCAGTCCCCGGTAACGACGTCAAAAACTTGTTAACAATCCACAAGTGTACGGATACGTCGTCGGTAATAAAGAAAGATACCGTATCCACAGGGATTGGATATAACCACTAAAGATATCTCAACACGAATTAGCTAAACAACTGATCAATGGATTTATAAAACTAAGTGCAACTATGAAAAGTAAAGCATAAAAACAGGAATAAGGGCTACGATAAAAGGGTGTTCTAGGAGTTTTGGTTTCTTTGTAATCTTATTCAATGTAAATGATCTACCAAATCTTATTCCTCAATTGTCCATCATTTGTAGAAGGTTGCCGATTCTCTCTTGCAATAGACAATCGGCATAGGATTAAAATCTATATCTAAATGTGATCAATTAGGAATGATTCCTATGATGTCCTTACACGGTCTTGCTTGTCACGTGCGTCCCTCGAAAAATCAACATAGAAATTCATTACTTCTCAACCAAATCAAGATATAAAAGATTAACACATACAAGCTATCCTACCCCCTTGAATGACCTTATTTCACCCTCAAGATTATCCCTCAATCGCCCTTACACGGGCATGTCTGTCACGTACGCCCCTCGGATAATTGAATGAGGGATTACCTCTACAAGATCCACAAGACACTCAAACATTCAACCAAGTTGTTAGAGTGTATACTAAAAGTCTAGCTTTTGTATAAACATTTATTTAGAAATAAAGAATCACAGTGGTCAATATCTACATTTATTTGTTAAATGTAATTTGTTCAATTAATTTATATAGTAGACAACATAGTGTGTGGTGTCACACACAGAAGATCATGTTGTCGGTTCTTTATAAATTATAAATAGTTGCTCGCGACTAAGATGGAAAGGAACAAACCGTTGAAGTAGTCGTAGTGTAATTAAGTATTAGTTTATCTTAACTAATAAATTAAACTGATACACTCCAAGTGTATTGAGTAGGACCATTTTAGGTATGTTCTTTTTGTACTGACTTTATAAAAGAACTAGACCTTAGTTATTATGGAAGTGTGTGCTCTTAATCCTAATATAATAACAAACATATATATTTAGTATTTATTTCTTTGACTTATCATTGGGTGAGATTTAACTCGATAAGTCAATAAGCTCGATAAGTAGGGAAATGATATTACTTATAGTGTGTGTTGTTCATTATAGAATGAATCTGTGTCCTAGTAATCTAGGTTGAGGATTTAACCTGCTGGTGGACTTAGTCCGACATGACAATGAAGTTGAGTGGTTCTACTCTTGGAGCTAGATATTAATTAAGTGAGTTGTCAGTAACTTACTTAATTAGTGGACATTCATTATCTTAAACACAGGGAGACTAACACACTCATGATAAGAAGGAGCCCATAATGTAATTTGGAATTGGTGCGGTAGTGCGATAATAACTCTCTAGTGGAATGAGTTATGATCGATGAATTTGAGTTGTGTATTCGGGGCGAACACGGGATACTCAAGCTTATCGGAAGACCAAAACCAATTTCTCCTCTAGGTCCCTGTCGTAGCCTCATTAAAGCCTCAAGTCCATCCATATATAAGCCCATCTTGGTGTCCAAGAAGGGGGCCGATCCAATGCTTGGTGACCAAGCATGGACCGACCACATTGTCCTCTTAAGGGACTGACCCCTTGATTGGTGCCCAAGCAAGAGGGGGGCCGACCACAATAATTCAAACATGGAGGGCTGTTTTGAATTTTTAAAATCTTCTCTTTGTAGAAAACTACAAGTTTTAAAAGAGATATTTTAAATTTAAAAACTTTCCTTATTTGAATTAGGTCACATGTTTTAAAAGAAAGTTTAAAAGTTTTAAAACTTTTCTTTTTTAACCATTCTTATGGTTTAGGAAAAAAAGGAAGAGACGTTTTAAAATTTAAATTTTCTATCACCATGTTAAAAAAAGAAAATTTTATAAGAGAAGTTTTAAATTTTAAAACATGGTTTTAATTTTTAAAAAAACTTTCCTTTTTTTTAACTCCTACTTTAGGAAATTGAAAGAGAGCTTGTAAATTTATTAAGAGAATTTCTTCTTGTAAAATTTTATAAAAAAAAAAAATATTTCCTTCCTTATAGGGGCCGACCACCCTTGCTTGGTGCCCAAGCAAGGGGCCGACCAATAGGATTAAATCATCATCCAATCAAATTAAAACTAATCTATGATTGGTGATTGATTCAATCAAGAGGAAAGAAAAGGAAAAATAAAAAGGGAAAAGGAAAAACATGCGGAGGATTTTAATTTTTTGTAAAAAGTTTTTTATTATTTGCCTTGGGCAAGTATTATAAAAGAAGGGGAGGAGAGGCTTCATGGGTGAATGAATTCTTTTTCTCTCTAGTCTCCTCCTTAGGGCTGGCCCCTAGCTCTTTATCATGCTAGGGCCAGCCACATGTTGCTTGTGGTTATTTTAAGTGGCCGGATACAAGAAGGAGGAGAAGGAGAAGAAGAAGAAGAAGAAGAAGAAGGAGGCATCTAATTCTAGTCTCTTGCTTGTGCTCTCTCATGATGGCCGGATCTCTCCCCTTCCTTTTCCCTTGCTCTCTTTGATTCCTAAATTGGTGATGGTGGCCGGATTTTAGAGGAGGAAGAAGAAAGCTTTTGGGTGGTGTTCTTCTTGGAGGATCATCTCCCATACGACGTCCAAGGCGAGGCGAGGAATACGGCAGAAGATCTCGAGATCATTAATTTACAAAGAGAAGGTATAATTAGCAATTGTTTTCCGCATCATGCTAGTTATTTCTTTTTGTAAGAATTCCAAACACAAGAGGCATTAGATCTAGTTCTTTGAATTAGTTTTTCGAGTTTGTGTTTTCTTCTTTTTTGAATTTGTGATTCGATTGTTCTTTTTGGTTAACCTAGAGTTATTTAAGGAAATTAAATATTAGCTTTCCTTAAAAGGCTTTGTCTAGGCGGTGGTCGTTGCTCCCATATCCAAGAAGGCTATGTTCCTCGCCATGCAGTCCTGGAAGCCATTTTTGGAAATTAATATTTAATGGAATTAATAACATAGGTGGATTTGAATCAATAGTGTTAAGTTCCGCTTGCGATTCAAATCTAAACCATTAATAACAGATAAGTTAAATTTGGAATCAATGATGTTAAGTTCTGTCTGCGATTCCTAATTTAACTTTTAAAGAACACAATAGGTTATTTAAGGAAAGGTTTGACACTTGTACAAAAATTTTTGTACAGTGGAACCAGTACGTTTTCTTAGAACTAACCAACAATTGGTATTAGAGCTAGGGTTTTCCTCTGTGTGTTTAGAATTCAAATAGGTTATGCACATATCATACATAATTTAGGCAGGATAATAGTAGGATGTGCTAACTTTTTGGTTGCAGGCTCCAACTATTATGGCTTATAGATGTTGTGTGTGATTGGACCCTTGGACATGTCAAGGGCATTATTGTGTGTGTGCATGATTGTATGTAACTAATGCAGCAGGTGCTGTATTAGCCCTAGGATCTTAGAATTTTATTTTCGATCTAGATTTCATGTACATTCCCTCGTGGAATATATGATCGACACATGTAAAATTCTATTTTTGTCGCGGATCGGATGCTTGCGAGGCATGGTACTTTTGAAGCACCAGAGGCGCAGCGGAATAAGAAGCAAGATGGATGCGACGTCTCAACCCGATGGCGATGGCTATAGATGGCAGCAGCTAGGGTTGGAGCATACTGAAGACAATGATGGAAAATGCCATAATAGTTGGAAAATTAATTTCCAAATTTATTGATTTTATTTACTGTAATGTTTATGTGCATGTGATGTATGCTAGCATAGGTTAAAATCCTCATTTTTAAACAACTGCGTGGGAGAGGGATTTTAATAAATTCCACGGTCTCCATTACTGGTTTGTAAGTGATGCAACAAGCTTGCGTGTTGGCTCTGAGTGCCTCCCTCCACAACGGATGGGTTTGTTGCGGATCACTAGATCAAACTTCCTTTATGGACGGTTATAGAAAATTATTTAGGAGTGTGTGATCTTCTCCAACTGAAGGGGCATAATCCTATTTAATGAACTAAGTATCAAGTAATGGTATACACTTAGACGCATTCAATAGTATCCTCCTCAACGGAGTCACTGCTATTGTTTTGCGGGACCAAAGCAATACCAACTATTAATTTGTCATAAAGTTAGGTAAAACCCCTCTCTTACAAATGTTTGAATTTGTATACATCCACACTAACGTGGCATACAAAATTCACGGTGTTTGAGGTAATTTTATTTGTCATAAAGTTAGGTTGACAATATAAAATGGGTAATATCTCCTCTTACAAACAATTGAATTTGTATACGTCCACACTAACGTGGCATACAAAATTCATGGTGTTTGAGGTAATTTAAGGTTGACAAGATAATTAATGGGTAAGATCCTCCTCTTACGAATGTTGAATTTGTATACGTCCACACTAACGTGGTATGCATAATTTCCAGTGTTTGAGGTGTTGGTGAATTTAAATAATATTGTTTGGGGAATCAATATTATTTTAAATTCAAATTTTTGACCAAATATTTGTACAAGATGAAATATCACAAGAAACTGCAACACGTATCACAAATGATACACAATTGTAGAAAGTGCCTCGTCGTAGTGGGAGGGTTGTTAGAATGTTTTAGGAGAGTCATTGGACTTGATCCCTGGTGGACATGAACCTGATCCCTGGACATATGACGAAGCACTCCAAGATAAAGATGCAGCATTTTTGCAAAGAGCAATGAATACAGAATTAGAATATATGTATTCTAATAAAGTCTGGGAGCTTGTAGAACCACCAAATGGTGTAAAAGCCATTGGGTGAAAATTAGTTTACAATAGGAAAAGAGGGATAGAAAGGAAGGTGGAAACTTTCAAAGCAAGGCTTGTTGGAAAAGGAAACTTTTTCACCGGTAGCCATGCTTAAGTCTATCCGAATTCTTTTGTCTATTACTTCTCATATAGACTATGAGATTTAGCAAGTGGATGTCAAGACAGCTTTCCTTAATGGGAGTCTTGAAGAAAACATCCATATATAGTAACCAAAAGGGTTCATTGTAAAGAGCAAAGAGCAAAGAGCGTCTTGTGTGTAAGCTCAATCAGTCTATGGACTGAAGTAAAGCTTCAAGGTCTTGGAACATCCGGTTTAATAAAGTAATCCAGACCTATGGATTTATTTTATAACCGAATGAGTCTTGTCTATACAAGAAGTGTGATGGAAACGTGGTGGTATTTCTTGTACTATACGTAGATAACATTTTTGGTAGTTGGAAACAATATCAAAGTGTTGTCAGAAGTAAGGGTATGGTTGTCCAAATAATTCGATATGAAGGACTTGGGAAAATGCATATATTCTTGGGATCAAAGGGATCGCAAGAAAAGAATATTTTACTTATCCCAAGCTTCATATATCAAAACAATCCTTACTCATTTTAAGCATGCAAAACTTCAAGAAAGGTTTCTTACCTTTTCAGCATGGAGTAGCTTTATCTAAAGAGATGTCTCCGAATACATCAAAGGAGATAGAGGAAGTGAAGGCAGTTCCTTATGCTTCGGTTGTCGGAAACCTAATGTATGCTATGCATGAGATCAGAAATCTGTTTTGCCGAGGGCATAGTTAGTAGATATCAAAGTAACCCTGGACAAGGACATTAGACTGCGGTAAAGCATATATTGAAGTACCTTAGAGACACTTGAGATTATATGCTAGCTTACAAGATAGATAATTTGGTCCCTATGGGTTGCACGGATTTTGACTTCCAATCAGATAGGGACAATAGTAAGTCAACCTCGGGGTTTTGTGTTTACTTTAGGAGGTAAAGTGATAACTATGGAAGAGTGATAAGTAAAGGTGTTTTTTTCGGACTCCACCATAGAAACTGAGTAAGTGGCAGCCTCTGGACAGTCATAGAAGTTGTATGGATCAGATACTTCATGATAGGCTTAGACATGTTTTCTGGTTTGCCCAAAATTATTACAATTTATTGTAATAACAGTGGTGCAGTAGCAAACTCGAAGAAATCATAAGTCTATAAGGCAAGTAAACACAATAGAGCGCAAGTACCACCCAATATGAGAAATCGTATAAACGAGGAGAAGTTGTTGCCACCTAGATTGCATCAGGTGATGACTTGTAGATCCTTTCACTAAGGTCCTTAAGGCAAGAGCTTTTGATGGGCATGTTGAAGGGTTGAGAATCAGATGTATGACATCATTTATGGCAGAATAGTCTTTTAGTATAAGTGGGAGATTGTTAGAGTGTATACTAAAAGCCTAGCTTTCGTATAAACATTTATTTAGAAATAAAGAATCAAAGTGGTCAATATCTATATTTATTTATAAAATGTGATTTGTTCAATTAATTTATATAGTAGACAACATGGTGTGTGGTGTCACACACAGAAGATCATGTTGTCGGTTCGTTATAAATTATAAACAGTTGCTCGCGACTAAGATGGAAAGGAACACACCGTTGAAGTAGTCGTAGTGTAATTAAGTATTAGTTTATCTTAACTAATAAATTACACTGATACACTCCAAGTGTATTGAGTAGGACCATTTTAGGTAATTTCTTTTTATACTGACTTTATAAAAGAACTAGACCTTAGTTATTATGGAAGTGTGTGCTCTTAGTCCTAATATAATAACAAACACATATATTTAGTATTTATTTCTTTGACTTATCAATGAGTGAGATTTAACTCGATAAGTCAATAAGCCCGATAAGTTGGGAAATAATATTACTTATTGTGTGTGTTGTTGATTATAGAAGGAATCTGTGTCTTAGTAATCTAGGTTGAGAATATCCCCAAGAGGAGCTCACAAGGATTGTCATGTTAAACCCTGCAGGTGGACTTAGTCTGACATGACAATGAAGTTGAGTGGTACTACTCTTGGAGCTAGATATTAATTAAGTGAGTTGTCAGTAACTTACTTAATTAGTGGACATTCATTATCTTAAACACAGGGAGACTAACACACTCATGATAAGAGAGAGCCCATAATGTAATTTGGGATTGGTGTGGTAGTGCGATAATAACTCTCTAGTGGAATGAGTTATTATCGATGAACTTGAGTTGTGTGTTCGGGGTGAACATGAGATACTCAAGCTCATCGGAAGGCCAAAACTAATTTCTCCTCTAGGTCCCTATCGTATCCTCATTAAAGCCTCAAGTCCATCCATATATAAGCCCATCTTGGTGTCCAAGAAGGGGGCCGACCTAATTCTTGGTGACCAAGCAAGGGCCGACCACATTGTCCTCTTAAGGGGACGACCCCTTGCTTGGTGCCCAAGCAAGAGGGGGCCGGCCACAATAATTCAAACATGGAGGGGTGTTTTGAATTTTTAAAATCTTCTCTTTGTAGAAAACTACAAGTTTTAAAAGAGAGATTTTAAATTTAAAAAGTTTCCTTATTTGAATTAGGCCACATGTTTTAAAAGAAAGTTTAAAAGTTTTAAAACTTTCCTTTTTTAACCATCCTCATGGTTTAGGAAAAAAAGGAAGAGAAGTTTTAAAATTTAAATTTTCTATCACCATGTTAAAAAAGGAAAATTTTATAAGAGAAGTTTTAAATTTTAAAACATGGTTTTAATTTTTAAAAAAACTTTCCTTTTTTAACTCCCACTTTATGAAATTGAAAGAGAGCTTGTAAAATTTTATAAGAGAATTTCTTCTTGTAAAATTTTATAAAAAAAATACATATATTTCCTTCCTTATAGGGGCCGGCCACCCTTGCTTGGTGCCCAAGCAAGAGGCCGGCCAATAGAATTAAATCATCATCCAATCAAATTAAAACTAATCTATGATTAGTGATTGATTCAATCAAGAGGAAAGAAAAGAAAAAATAAAAAGGGAAAAGGAAAAACATGAGGAAGATTTTATTTTTTTGTAAAAAGTTTTTCCTTATTTGTCTTGGGCAAGTATTATAAAAGAAGGGGAGGCGAGGTTTCATGGGTGAATGAATTCTTTTTCTCTCTTCTCTCTAGTCTCCTCCTTAGGGCCGGCCCCTAGCTCTTTATCATGCTAGGGCCAGCCTCATGTTGCTTGTGGTTATTTTAAGTGGCCGGATACAAGAAGGAGGAGAAGGAGAAGAAGAAGAAGGAGGAGGAGGAGGAGGAGGAGGCATCTAATTCTAGTCTCTTGCTTGTGCTCTCTCATGATGGCCGGATCTCTCCCCTTCCTTTTCCCTTGCTCTCTTTGATTCCTAAATTGGTGATGGTGGCCGGATTTTAGAGGAGGAAGAAGAAAGCTTTTGGGTGGTGTTCATCTTGGAGGATCGTCGCCCACACGACGTCCAAGGCGAGGCGAGGAATACGGCAGAAGATCTCGAGGTCATTAGTTTACAAAGAGAAGGTATAATTAGCAATTGTTTTCCGCATCATGCTAGTTATTTTTTTTTGTAAGAATTCCAAACACAAGAGGCATTAGATCTAGTTTTTCGAATTAGTTTTTCGAGTTTGTGTTTTCTTCTTTTTCGAATTTGTGATTCGATTGTTCTTTTTGGTTAACCTAGAGTTATTTAAGGAAATTAAATATTAGCTTTCCTTAAAATGCTTTGTCTAGGTGGCGGTGGTTGCTCTCATATCCAAGAAGGCCATGTGCCTCGCCATGCAGTCCTGGAAGTCAATTTTGGAAATTAATATTTAATGGAATTAATAACATATGTGGATTTGAATCAATAGTATTAAGTTCTGCTTGCGATTCAAATCTAAACCATTAAGAACAGATAAGTTAAATTTGGAATCAATGATGTTAAGTTCCGTTTGCGATTCCTAATTTAACTTCTAAAGAATACAATAGGTTATTTAAGGAAAGGTTCGACACTTGTACAAAAATTTTTGTACAGTGAAATCGGTACGTTTTCTTAGGACTAACCAACACAAGTATGGTAATCATGCCCAATCACATCAATCCACACAAGATCAAATAGATACAAAACAGGACAATATCATAGAAATAGGAAATTGGCAAATCCACAAGGATTTACATTAAATCATATTACAAATACTCCCTCCATCCTAGAACAAAGAGATCTAATCCATAGAACAAGGAAAGAAACCCAAAGACAAGAAAATCCCAAGCATCATGATCCCAAAACCCAAGAAGAGAAGGGAGGAAAAGCTTATCTATGTTGAAGAATAGTCTTCGGATCCAATCCTGGATCTCGGAGTCGATTCGTTGAAGATTTGCCCTTAGATCGCCAGAAAATCCCTCCAAGAAGGTGAGGAATCACCCCAAATCTCATCCTCTCCTAAAAGAGAGAACTCTCCTTTTCAAATGAGGAAGAAACCCTTATATAGAGCTGGGGTTTGGGCTCCACATGACCTCGAGACACGACCGTGTGAAGCTGACACGGCCTGGTCCATTCCCTTCACTGCCCAGGTGACACGGCCGTGTGATGCTCACACGACGCTGGCATGCTCTGCCACTGCTCCCTTGCACGGCCGTGTAGATCTACACGGCCTGCTTTGCCTCTGGCTCTAGAAGTCCTGCATGGTGATGTCTGGGACACGACCAAGGCTTTCTTGGCTTCTGGAAATGTTGCACGACCGTGTGACACACACGACCATTCGTTGCTTTGGCTCTCGAAGGCTTGCATGACCATGTAGATCTACACGGCTGTGATCTACTTGTCTTCAAAAATTGACACGGCTGTCTGATACTCACACGGCCGTGCCCTTCCTCCTTCTTGCTGAGGCTGCATGGGTGAGCACCACCACACGGCCTGGACACTCCTTCATTCTGCTAGTGCTGCAGGTGTGAGGATCACCACACGGCCTGGGCAACTCCCCGTGACAAGGCCGTGTGGCACTCAGGGATGGTACCTTCCCCCTTCATTCAATTATAGATTTCGCCTCGAACATCAATTCTTCTCCAAAATCGACTCCTGCGTACAGAAAATGCACAAAAGCAGATCTCTGAATAAAAAGAGTAATATGCTAAAAGCAAACTAGAAGTACAAAAATACATAGATAAACCATGCGTAAAATATGTGAATGTGCATCAAAACATACTAAACAAGTGTATACAATCTACACACATCAATGTGCTGCAACATCAGCATCAGGCCCTACCCACTGCCTATGACATGATGCTCAATCTCAAGGAACTCTTCGGACACCAGAATCGGGCTGCCAGGCAGGAGATCAATAAAGGTGTATCTTATTCATTAGTTATTGAGACATGTTTAGCAGTGTTATCTACATGTACCTGGTGTGTAGATACGAGAGCCACTGATCATGTTTTTAATTCATTACAGGGGTTCCAGGAAACCTGACGACTACATGAAGGGGAAATCACCGTCTGCATGGGCAATGCTACGAGAGTGATGACTGTTGCAGTCGGAGATGTTTATTTATCTTTTGATAGGAATAAAACTTTGATTTTGAAAAATTATCTTACGTTCCATGTTTTAGAAAGAACTTGATTTCAGTTTCTAAATTATTTAAGGATGGATATTTTGTTTCTTTTGATGACAAAGTGGTTGTCAAGAAAAATAGGGTGGTTATGTGTTCTGGTACGTTGGTTGGCAATTTGTATACTCCTAATCCAATTACTCCCACGATGTAACAAATGAAAATTAATAACACATTTTCTAAATCTAATAAGAGAAAGCAACCTTCAGAAATGAACCAAACATATCTTTGGCATCTAAGGTTGGGTCATATTAACTTGAGTAGGATTGAAAGGTTAATAGCCGATGGACCTTTAGGTTCATTGGTAGTGGAAAATTTTTTGACCTGCGAGTCTTGCTTGGAAGGAAAAATGACTAAGAGGTCTTTTAAGGCAAAGGGGTATACAGCCAAAGAAGTGTTGAAATTGGTTCATTCTGATTTGTGTGGGCCTATGACTATCCGAGAGGTGGTTTCGAATATTTTATCTCTTTTATAGACGACTATTCGAGATATGAGTACATTTACTTAATGCGCCACAAGTCTGAGTGCTTTGATAAGTTCAAAGAGTACAAGGATGATGTGGAGAAATGTCAGGGTAAAAGTATCAAGACACTACGGTCTGATCGTGGTGAAGAGTACCTCTTAGGAGAGTTTAGGAGTTACTTATCAGAGATCAGGATCCAATCCCAATTGTCTACACCTAGTACACCCCAACAGAATGGTGTGGCGAAATGAAGGAATATGACTCTTATGGAAATGATTAGATCAATGATGAATTATTCAGAATTACCAAATTCATTTTGGGGATATGCTCTGGAAACGACGACATACATTCTGAAGTTGGTATATTCTAAGTCAGTACCCTCTACTCCCACAGAATTATGGAATGGGCGTAAGCCTAGTTTGAAATATATTCGGATTTGGGGTAGTCCAGCACATGTGATGAAGGGAGACACTGATAAGTTGGAATCATGTACAGAAGTTTGCTTGTTTGTGGGTTATCCTAGGGGAATGAAATGTGGTTTGTTTTATAGTCCTAAAGATCAGAAGGTCATTGTTAGTACCAATGCCCAATTTTTAGAAGAGGACTATGTAATGAACCACAAGCCCATGAGTAAAATTATTCTTGAGTAAATAAGAGTGGACACTTCTACATTACTACCAATGGTACAAGATGAGATACCACAAGTAACTACAGCACGTGTCACAAATGATGCACAATTACAGGTAGTGCCTCGTCGTAGTGGGAGGGTTGTTAGGCAACCTGATATATTCATGTTTTTGGGAGAGTCTTCGGATTTGATCCCTCGTGAACATGAAGCTGATCCCTGTACATATGATGAAGCACTCCAAGATAAAGATGCAGCATCTTGGTAAAGTGAAATGAACTCTGAAATAGAATCTATGCATTCTAATTAGGTCTGGGAGCTTGTAGAACCACCAATGATATAAAAGCCATTGAAAATAAATGGGTCTACAAAAGGAAAAGAGGAACAGACGGGAAGGTGGAAACCTTTAAAATGAGGCTTGTTGCGAAGGGGTATACTCAGAAAGAGGGAATCGATTATGAGTAAACTTTTTCGCCGGTAGCCATACTTAAGTCTATCTGGATTCTTTTATCTATTGCTGCTCATATGGATTATGAGGTTTGACAAATGGATGTCAAGATAGCTTTCCTTAACGGAAGTCTTGAAGAAAACATCTATATGAAGCAACCAGAGGGATTCATTGCAAAGGGCAAAGAGCATCTTGTATGTAAGCTCAATCAGTCCATTTATGGATCGAAGCAAGCTTCGAGATCTTAAAACATTCAATTTGAAGAAGTGATCCAGTCTTATGGATTCATTCAGTGTCCAGATGAGTCTTGTGTATACAAGAAAAGTGACGAAAATGTGGTGGTATTTCTTGTACTATACGTAGATGACATTTTACTCATTGACAACAATGCCAAAGTTTTGTCAGACATAAGGGTATGGTTGTCCAAGCAGTTTGATATAAAGGACTTGGGAGAATGTGGACATATTCTTGGGATCAAAGTAATAAGGGATCGTAAGAAAAGGATGTTGTGCTTATCCCAAGCTTCGTACATCGATACTATCCTAGCTCGTTTTAGCATGCAAAACTCCTAGAAAGGTTTTCTACCTTTTCGGCATGGAGTACCTTTATCTAAAGAGATGTCTCCTAAGACATCAAAGGAGATAGAGGAGATGAAGGCAATTCCTTATGCTTCGGCTGTATGAAGCTTAATTTATGCGATGCTATGTACGAAATCGGATATCTGTTTTGTCATGGGCATGGTTAGCAGATATCAAAGTAACCCAGGACCGAGATATTGGACTGTCGTAAAGTATATATTAAAGTACCTAAAAAGGACTAGAGATAATATGCTAGTTTACCGATTTGCTCCCTATGGGTTACACAGATTCAGATTTCCAATCAGATAGGGATAGTAGGTAGTCAACCTCGGGGTATGTGTTTACTTTGGGAGGTGGAGTCATAGCATGAAGGAGTGTTAAGCAAAAATATGTTTCAGACTCTAACATGGAAGCTGAGTATGTGGCAGCCTTTGAGGCAGCCAAAGAAGATGTATGGCTTAGAAACTTCTTGATGGACTTAGATGTGATTCCTGGTTTGCCTAAAGTTATCACAATTTATTGTGACAATAGTGGTGCAGTAGCAAACTCGAAGGAACCATGAGCCCATAAGGAAAGTAAACACATTGAGCGCAAGTACCACATGATATGAGACATCATAAAAGGAGGAGAGGTTGTTGTCGCCAAGATTACATTTGTAGATAACTTGGCAGATCCTTTCACTAAGGCCCTTCCGGCGAGAGCTTTTGATAGACATGTTGAAGGGATAAGAATCAGATGTATGGCAGTATAGTCTTTTAGTATATGTGGGAGATTGTTGGGATATATACTATAAGCCTAGCTTTTGTATGAACATCTGTTTTGAAATATTTTGAAATGAGAATCACTTTGGTCAAATGTCTGCATTTTATATTTCTATATATGTCAATGCAGTTGCCCATTTAGTTTATATTATAGATAACATGGTGTGTGGTGTCACACAGAAGATCATGTTATCAATTCCTTATAAATTATAAATAGTAACTCACAACCAAGATGGATTGGGATAAACCATTGGAATGGTTGTAGTGTAATTTGGTATTATTCTGTCTTGACTATAATATTACACTAGTACACTATGTGTGTATTGAGCAGGACCATTTGAGGTTGTTCGATTTATACTGACTACATAAAAGAATAGAACCTCTGTTATTATGGATGTGCATCCTCTTAATCCCTATATAATGACAAGTACGTATACTTAGTATTTATTTCTTTGACTTATCAATGAGTGAGATTTATCCGTTAAATCAATTGACCCGATGAGTTTGGAGATAGTATTATTTATATGGTGTATTGTTGATTATAGAAGGAATCTGTGTCCTAATTATTTAGGCTGATGATGCCCCCTTGAGGAGCTCATAAGGATTATCATGTAAACCCTGCAGGTGGACATAGTCCGGCATGATAATAAAGTTGAGTGGTACTATTCTTAGAATCAAATGTCAATTAACTGAATTGTCAGTAACTCATTTAATTAACGGACATATGATATCTTAAACACGGGGAGATTAACACACTCATAATAAGAAGGAGCCCATATTGTAATATGGAATTGGTGCGGTAGTTCAATAATAACCCTTTAGTGGTATGGGTTATTATTGATGGACTTGAGTTGATTGTTTGGGGCGAACATGGGAAACCCAAGCCCATCAGGAGGCCTAAACCAATTCCTCCTCTAGGTCCCTATTGTAGCCTCTATATATATAAAGCCTCGCATCCACCCATCCATAACCGGGTTTGGTTTAACTTAACTTGGTTTGATTTAACTTAACTTGGTTTGGTTTAACTTAACTTGGTTTGGTTTAACTTAACTTGGTTTGGTTTGGTTTAACTTAACTTGGTTTAGTTTAGCTTAACTTGGTTTGATTTAACATAGTTTGTTTAGATTTTTTCTAAACAAAATTTTGTTAATTTTTCTTTCCTTGTAACCAACGACAAGTCTATAAAAAAAGAGTAGGATGTGGTCCCTAAAACCTAACTTTCTAATTCTCCACAACTCCCTTCTCTCCTTGTGGTTGCCGCCCCCTCTTCCCTTGCTAGGGCCGGCGGCACAACCAATTCTCTTCTCCCCTGTGGCCGGCTCCACCTTCTTCCCCACCTAGGGTCGGCCCAACCTCTCCCTTGCAAAGGGCCGGTGGTTTCCTCCTCCACCTTGGCTAGGTACAGTGGTTCCCCTTCTCCCTTGGTGACCGGTGCCTCTTCCCATCCATTGGTGGCCGGCAGCTCGAAGAAGAGGAGGAAGAGAAGAAGAAGAGGAAGAAGAAGAAGAGGAAGAGAAGGAAGAAGATTAGAAGGTGCCCTATCCTAGAGACTCCTTTTGTGGCCGACGTTTTGGAAGAGAAGAAAAGAAGGGTGGTGTTGTCTTGGTAGATCGTCTCCCACACGACATCCAAGAAGAGGAGAGGAATACGGCAGAAGATCAAGAGGTCTTTAGCTACGAAGAAAGGTACAATTAGTTCTTTAATTCCTATGCGTAATTGGTTTTGTTTTCTTCATGTCGATTTTGGATATCGATTTTGAATACCAACACAAGAGGCCAGCGATCTTGTACTTCAATCAAGGTGTGCTTTGATCATTCAAGAACTTGCTTGATTGATCAAACACATGTCTGATCGAACGTGCGGGTTGCTAGGAATAGTTCTATACTTGTACAATTTTTTTGTACGGAAAATTTAAACAGAACAGAATTCTAGCGCCCTTCACCTTCACGTTGCCTTGAAGTCCACTTCCCTTGGATCCACTCCGTTGCTCCTCGTCCGGCGGTCCCTCGGATGTCTTCCACACCATCCTTCACCGATTCAAGGATCCGAGCCCTAGGATGAGCTTCCCAAGCTTAGCTACACTAAGCTTCTCATGTGTGTTTCACTAAGTCCTGCAAGACTCAAACACACATATCAAATACATATGAAAGCCTAACTTAAACTCTTTGAGACACACATCAAAACCATAATCGTACCAATCAAACCTAGGTCAGTTGCATCAATAGGGACTTTTTCACTAAGTATCCGGTCAAACCTTTGACCTACTTGGATTTTCAATCACTAGGTGTCCGATCAACCTTCACCCACTTGAATTTTCACTGTCTAGCTTCACTCACTAGGACTTTCTCACTGCCTAACTTCACTCACCAGGATTTTTCTTTTGCCTAGCTTCACTCACTAGGGCTTTCTACCTATTTTCACTCACCAAGATTTTCCTTCTGCCTATCTTCACTCACTAGGGCTTTCCAATCAAGTATCCAGTCAACCTTGACCTACTTGACTCTTCTTCTCATTAAAGTGGTCTATCCTAGACCATTAGGGAATTGCACCAACAATCTCCCCAATTGGATAATTACAACTACATCTTCATACATTGTCAAACATCAAAACTCAAACATCAAGACTCAAGATTGAGCCAACTCAAGCTTAGTCAAACTAGTTAACCTTGACCTAGGAAAATTACACCAACAATCTTCCCCTTTTTGATGTTTGACAATATGTTTAAGTTAGGCTAATTCCATAGCCTTAACTTCTTTTTCACGCTAAAGCATGAATGAGGGTTTTCTTCTTTCTCCCCCTTACTAAGAGGACAAACTTCCCTTTTTGGTTAAGAAGGTCTAACTTAAACTCTACATTCTCTCCCTTTGGCACACATCAAAACTCTCCCCCTAAAGAGTTATCCAGACATTGTTCACAACCCCACAATGAAGGTCTCATACCCTTCATTGTGCCCAATGTTCACCCTTGAGCATTAACTCATTATTCAATGCTCATCCTAGAGTATTCACACTCCAACAATAAAGATATCCAATCTTTCATTGTTTTCTAATGCTCAACCTTGAGCATTCATCACAATGAAGGTTTCTAACCTTCCATGGGTTCGTGAAAAATAAATACATGTCTCCAAGGAGTAGCTCCCCCTCAAAACATGTTCTAAACTTCTATCATTGTACCAACAATGACTTGGAAATCCTAAACCTTTAGGAAACATAAAATTTTAGGTTATGAGGTTCAACATTCAATTTGAAACTAAACTTCATCCTAAACTCTAACTTAGCCTTCTTTAACCAATCCTTTCTTATTGCAATAATAAAACTACCCTTAAATGTTTATCTAAGCACTTCCTAAGGTTAGAAATAGTTAACATGACTAAACACAACTTATTCAACTTAAATAAACTTAATTAAGCTGTGATCCTGTCCGAACACTGAATCGATGGACGCTGGGCACGTGGCGCTCTCCGAACCGATGACGTGGCTCTCTAACTGGTCGTATGGAGCTCCGGTGAACCTGCAAAGAAGTCGGCCCGGGAAGGGGTTCCCAGCGACGACCCTCTGACGCTCAAGTCAGGCAAAGGGGAAACAAAGAGGTGGCTCCAAAGATCGAAGATTGCATACCTCCGACGAAGTCTGAGAGCTCTTATATAGAGCTATGGTGAGATTGGCGCACACACATCGAGGCGTACACATGTCCTGCACCATACTTTAGTATGGGCTTGTCAGAAGAGCGTGCCTGACGCTATGCTGCTACAGTCCGCGCACCTCTTTGATGGTCGTGACAGGGGTTACTAGGATGACGCCCCTAATGTCCCGTGTCTTTTGGTTTCATCCTCTTGAGCCAGGTGTCCAGCTGCTCGGCAGCTCCTTACCTTCGACCCGTCATAGATGTTGGTCCGTCCGGGGGAGATTCATGGTCCCCTGCTCGGACGAACACTCTTGTCTTGTTGCCTGACGCCTTGGCCGAGCGGACAGACCGCTTGGCCTTGTACCCTTGCCTTGGGTCACGGCCGAGGGGACCCCCCTCGGCCATGTAGCCTAATTACCTTGGCGTCTGAAACACGGGCTAATGGCCGGGTTATAGTTTCTTCGGCTAGAGGACATGACCAGGCGATCAGCATAGGGTGCCCGCTCGGCGAGTCCACGGGGTTGACCCCCCTTGACTCCTGACCCCTACGTGTCGTTGACCTTTGCCCATGAGGACCCCCTGGCCTTATCACCGGATCACTTGCCTTCCCCTTAAGTCTAGTCGAAGGAGGCGCCAAGTCCGACTAACTGGACTTCCGGTCTGACTGAGTAACGGCGTTCGGACGACCCGTGGAATGCTCGTCCGTTCGGCTTACATTCTCCACCACGCCCGTTCGGTGCTATTAACGGAGGGACGGTCAACGCTGATGCCTTTGGGATCCCCTCGGAATGCATGCCAAATCCTTCCCATTAATGCCGAGCACGCGCGCTGCGCGCGATAATGGTGCTCATTAAATGCGCCTCAGGTGGTAGCGCCACGTGGCATTTCTGATGCCATCAGCGTACGACGGCGGCGTTACCTCCGATGGGACAGCCGATGTTTGAAATAGACGGTCAGATGCGGGCATTGATTCGCGTGACCTGCATCCAACGGCTTAGGCCACTCGGGCCTGTCCCTATAAAGTCTTCACCTTCTCCCCCGCCGCATTTCTACCCTCGCGTGTTCCACAGCTCTCCTTCCTCCGGCAACCTTGTTTTTCTGCCTCCCGACGATCTCCAGTGCCCTCGCAGCACACTTTTCCGATGGTCATCTCCCCTGTAAGTTCTGCTCTCCTGTTATTCCGTCATTCCTCCGTGTTTTTCCTTAGCTGTTCCTCCTTCTGCTTTATTTCAAGTATTCGTCGTCTGTTTCCTCGCTTCTTTCCGTCTTTTATTTCTCTTACTCTTCCGACCATGGCGAGCACTTCACAACCGCCTACCTCCGCCCCTGGTCTTTGGTATATGGTCACGGAGAGTCGGTTTGATGAGGAAGATGCCCTACGCCTCGTTCGTACTTATGAGTTCCCCACTGACCTTGAAATAATATTAGCCACTCCTTCCGACCGGCCCAATAACCCGCCATCCGACACTGTTTGCTTTTTCTGGGATCAACTTTTGGCTGGCCTACGGTTTCCTCTACATCGCTTCATCTTGCAAGTATGTAATTACTTCCGACTCCCGCTTGGCCAACTCGTTCCGAACTCCATTAGGCTGCTGTGCGGGGTGGTGATTCTTTTCAAGCTGAACGACATCCCTTTGGACCCCAAAATCTTCCATTACTTCTACTATCCAAAACAATCCGAGTGGGGCACCTTCATTTTCCAAACTAGGATTGGTTTTGTTCTTTTTAGCAATATGCCGAGCTCCAACAAGGACTGGAAGGAATACTTTTTCTATATGCGTTTCCCCGAGCCGCCACCTTTCCGAACCAAGTGGCAGACCGCGGTGCCGATCCAACCAGAGCTCGCAAATACAAGAGTGATCCGGCCTACCTCCATGCAGCTAACTGCCTGGTCGGCCAACGATACAACATTGATAAGCTGCTCCTTAAGGGAGTGATGTACTTGTTCGTCTTATCTCCCGTTCGGGCTGGCATTCCATGCAGCATGGGTAAGGATTACTCTCTACCTTTCTCCTTTGCTCTAATTGATTTATTTTTCTTTTCTGCAACCGAGATCATGTGGCGTGCTAAAGCTACCGAGCACCTGAAGTTGAGAGCCGCAGAGATTGAGGCGACTACTGAAAAGGATGTCGCTGCGCGGGGGCTTGTCCCAGCCAACTCGGGGGCTGAAGGGACACAGTCCACCCCTGAAGTATCAGCCGCTCGGGCCCCCGTGCACGAAGCCGCGGGTGACGCTACTTCATCTGCCCCTGTCGGGGTGGAGATTCTTCCTATTGACGATGTTCCACTGAGGACCCGGAAGAAGCGCCGAACGGACTCAACTCCACCATCGGTCCCTTCTGGTGAACAAATTTCTGAGCAGAGTGGTATTCCTCCCGAGCGGGAAGAAGGGGCTCCGGCGTCCGTTGAGGCGCTCTCTTCGGATCGAACACCCTCTCAGCTTGGCTTGCCCGCGGTGCTCCCCGAAGAGGAACCTACTAATTCTCTCCCCCGCACCCGCCGTCGCCTTAGGCGCTTGGGTGACCTTTCTACTATTGGGGGGCCTTCCGGCCAGGCCGCTGAAACCCAAGATGATCCGAGCGGCCTTCGAGTGATCAAGACCGTTCTGCGATTTCCCTCAGAGGAATACCTTTTGGCAGCCGATCGGCCCTCGAGCCCCGAGCAACAAATTACCCTAACAGGGCCTCTTGCCAAAGTTTGGGAGGATGCCCGGCTTCGCGTCGCGCTCATGACTCCCCGTCAGTTGGGAGACAACAATCTACAGCAGGCCACCGGGGTATGTTCTTTCTCCCTTGGTGTTCCTTTTTAATCAATCTTTGACATCCCTTCTTCTGCGCAGACCTGGGTAGAACAGATTACAATTAGCAATTGCCTGGCTGAGCTGGAAAACGAGATGAAAAAACTCAAACTTTCGGGGGAAAGTCAGGGGCAGTCATCCGCCGAGCTGGAGAAAACTAAAAAGCTTTTGGAATCCGAGCGGCAAAAATTCCTCCGAGCTGACGGCGGAGGTGACTCGGCTTGAAGCTGTGGTCAAGAAGCGCGGCCATGATATAAAGCTTGCGACCAACCAGAAGCTTCAGGCCATCTCAGACCTGGATATTATGAAAGTGGAGAATCGGGGATTGGATCAACGCGTCAAAGACTTAGACGCCCTCTTGTCCACCGAGCGGGATGGCCGCTCGGCTGAGCGCACCAAATTTGAGGGGGATCTAAAAGGTCTCCAAGACTCCGTAGAAGCCTCCCGCACTGCCTTGAAAGAATATAAGGATGGAGAATCGAGTCGTTTGGCCGCGGCACGGCAAGCCTTCGTCCGCTCGGATGAGTTCGGCGATAAGTTCAGCAACAAGTTGGCCCTAACGTTCGAGGAAGCCATGAAGGTTGCTGTTGCTCATTTGAAGATGAAGGGTCATATTCCCGCCGAGCTATCCATTCCCCCTGAAGAACTGGCTGTCTTGATGGGCGCAATCCCGGATGCCCTTTTCAATTTCGAGGATAGTGGGTGAGGAGTCTTTGAAATCTCCTTTAAGTATCTTTTGCTACTTTTTGTTTGGCCGCTGTTCAGCGTAAACTCTTTATGTAATGAACTTTGGTTTTGTTTGCCATTTGTTGCTCGACCAATACTCATCCTCTTACCTTCGTTTCAGCCAGAATTTTTTCGCGCAAGCACTTTTTATAACTAGGTCGTTCAGCCTAACACCTCCATATTTCTAACTTGAGTTTGAGCTGATTGTCCGTAAAATGCCTCTTAATTCGACCGTGTGGCCGTTCGGAACGCAAACAACGCTCGTTCACGCGTTCTTACCTTTTATTCTCGTTGATCGTCTTCCGGCCAGAGGGTTTATAGTCACCGGTCTGACTCTCGATATTTAACGTCGGAGCTCGACGGTCTTCCGTCCGGGGGGTTTATAGTTGCCGGTCTGACTCTCGATATTTAACGTCGAAGCTCGACGGTCTTCCGTCCGGGGGGTTTATAGTCGCCAGTCCGACTCTCGATTTTTAACGTCGGAGCTCGATGGTCTTCCGTCCGGGGGGTTTATAGTCGCCGGTGCGACTCTTGATATTTAACATCGGAGCTCGACGGTATTCTGTCCGGGGGGTTTATAGTCGCCAGTGCGACTCTCGATTTTTAACGTCGGAGCTCGACGGTCTTCTGTCCGGGGGGTTTATAGTCGTCGGTCCGACTCTCGATATTTAACATCGGAGCTCGACGGTCTTCCGTCCGGGGGGTTTATAGTCGCCGGTCCGACTCTCGATATTTAACGTCAGAGCTCGACGGTCTTCTGTCCGGGGGGTTTATAGTCGCCGACCCGACTCTCGATATTTAACGTCGGAGCTCGACGGTCTTTCGTCCGGGGGGTTTATAGTCGCCGGTCCGACTCTCGATATTTAACGTCGGAGCTCGACGGTCTTCCATCCGGGGAGTTTATAGTCGCCGGTCCGACTCTCGATATTTAACGTTGGAGCTCGACGGTCTTCCGTCCGGGGGGTTTATAGTCGCCGGTCCAACTCTCGATATTTAACGTCGGAGCTCGACGGTCTTCTGTCCGGGGGTTTATAGTTGCCGACTCGGAGCTCGACGGTCTTCCGTCCGGGGGTTTATAGTCGCCAGGCCGACTCTCGATATTTAACGTCGGAGCTCGACGGTCTTCCGTCCGGGGGTTTATAGTCGCCGGCGCGACTCTCAATTTTTAACGTCGGAGCTCGACGGTCTTCCGTCCGGGGGGTTTATAGTCGCCGGCGCGACTCTCGATTTTTAACGTCGGAGCTCGACGGTCTTCCGATTCGGCTGACGATGCCCTATACTTGTGCTATTTTTTCGATTTTTTACTCCTGCATTTCAAATATACAGGCGAACGGAAAATATACAGCATACATTGCATTGGCGCACCTTTCACCCCGCCCAGTAAGACTGGAGGTGGTTTGCGCTCCATGGTCGATCAAGTCCCACTCCATCTTCCTCCGCTCGGATCCTTATCTAGGCCCAATGCTGATCGGATCCTTATCTCCGCTCGGCCTCCTGACTCTGACGTCGCTTGTTGCTCCAGTCGCTCGGCTCGCGCCTTCTGTTCCTGTTGCTCCACAAGCTTAGCCGCTCTTGCCTCGATTAGAGCATCGAGCTCCTCCTGGGAGAGCATCACAGTGTGCGGTCATCCAGCTTCGTCCATCTCGTCCGCTCGGATGCAGGTGCGTTCCCATAGACGGCGCCAATTTGATCCTGTCCGAACGCTGAATCGATGGACGCTGGGCACGTGGCTCTCTAACCAACCGTATGGAGCCCCCGTGAACCTGCAAAGAAGTCGGGCCGGGAAGGGGTTCCCGGCGACGACCCTCCGACGCTCAAGTCAGGGAAAGGGGAAACAAAGAGGTGGCTCTAAAGATCAAAGATTGCATACCTCTGGCGAAGTCTGAGGTGTCACGCCCCAGGTAGTCTCTGCCAGAAGAAATTTCGGCAGCATCTCCCCTGTACGGCGGACAATATGAATCTCAGTATACATATATCTATACCTTGGCCACACACAGCCGGAACAATACAATCAAAAGTAAACAAACCACGCAGTTATATTCAACATTTCCAAACAGATATAATATGAACAATCCACGCTGGTATATTAAGGAAAACAATATGAAAATCCTAAACGATATATGTAAAACATCCTCCTCCACTACAACGAAGAAAACCAAATCCACTAAGTAATGGAAATATCCGCAGTGGAAAACCAAAAGTAGTAAACCCAATGTTCGTCATAAAGTCCACAATATAAACCCACATCACAAGTATACGTATAAAAGCGAATACAGAAAACGATATCTAGAAATCCTCGCGACCAAGGGGCTAGCAACTGGAATCTCTCCTAACGGCCTCAACCTGAAAAATAGTAACAACGGGGTGAGTTCAAAGAACTCAGCAGATAAACCAATAGACATGTACAGCAATATATATCCACCAGTAATAATCTAAGGTACAGTCTCCTAAACCATAGGATCAATAGTACAGTTCTCTAACCAGACAACCTACGGTATAGTCTCCTAACAGTTCAACAGATATGCAGAGCTGAAATAAACTGTAATAACCAACAATAGGCATAAAGCATAATCTATAGCACGAATAATAAGAAAATGCATAACTGTAATAAATTGTACTCACCTGCGAGGCTTGGGCAAATGACTGTGGACATACACAGACAAAGATAGTCAGAGCAAATAAGCATGTATCCTGTATGCATGTCAATCATATGCAGTCACCCAAGTGCATCATCCAATATGCAACAATCACAATAAATGCAATATGTGCATATGATGCAATATGACATGGTCACCCCTGACGCTAGTCAGCTGTCTCATGGCGAGACCGAGTAGGTAGGGTGTGACACCGTGCACTCGGCCGTCACTACCCACGATGAGTGACCGAATGGACGGGATCTTGTCGGAGTACACCTATCCTCCTACCTCAATCATAGTGAGGGAGCGTAACGCCTCAACTCCAGACGAATGACGGGAGGGATCCGCTCGCTACCACGCGGTATACTACCCAAGAGCGGACCAGCGGAGCACTACAGAGCTACTGCCATACACACCCTACTGTGTTGTGCCACTACCCATGCAGTGAAACACGTTATGTGCAGGCCTATGTAGCCGGCCGACGAGCTCAACAAAAATAGAGTCGTTAATCGCCCAGCATGCAATCATGCAGGATGGTGCATGATGCTACAGTATGTCATACCTGAACATAGCCTCCTCCATATATGTGTGTGCCCAAAAGGTAAACGCATATATATAACCATGATATAAACAACATAAATCCAAAGACATCACATATAACAATGATGTAAGTGTCATGAATCCAAGAGCATGTATCATACATGTAAAGCAACTAATCCAGTAGAGTAGAGCACTATAGATATGCATCTCTATGAACATATATACACATGGCAAGAGATAAAATATCCAATCCTGAAGTAAAGCAACTAGCAGATGAAGCATGTGATAGGTATCAACTAGCTAAGACCAAGAGAGAGAATAATCTACTATCTACCACTAGTAAGTATATATAAGCTACACATATCATAAGACATTATCAAAAGATAAGTCAGAGGGTACCCGCTTCAAATAGAAGGTACGATCAAGCAATCCAAGGTCGAGACGCCTGTCTCGAATCAAAGTTCTGTGTCAATCAAACAATATATATTTTATTTAACTAAATCCAAATGAATAGCTAAATAAAATCCCTAAAACTATATTAGGGCAAAACCCTAATCAATATAATCCCAATTTACCTAATTAATCTACACAACCTAACAGATATCCAATTTCAAAACATGATCTATATCATGTTCCAACCAAAATTCAATTCAAACCTAACCCTAATTCCAAGCTACACACGATCATGTAAATCAAACCCTACATATGATCATGAAATCAAAATTATACTATGACCCCCAACCAAGTAGTTTACAGAGAGAAGAACTCTTTCACCTTACCTTAATTCCAGTTGTTGTTGCTGTTGAAACAAGGTAATCTGCTAGATGAGGTTGCTTCCGAAACTAGCAAAATTCACAGCACAACCACCTACTGGATTCCACTCCACTCCACTTCTCTAATCCCATGCACTTGATCAATAAACCTCAGAAATGGAATTAGGTGCTTGTCTTTGCTCCCAGTGAGCACTTGGTGATCTCGGCCAAGAATCTGTATCCGGCACTAAGATCCCTTTCCGATGATGTCTCTAACACACAGATCAGAGAAAGAGAGGGTCAGTACCGGGAAGAACCCTAATCTAGCTACGCATATAGATCCGGCGATGCCTTACCTCCAAGATCAATCCTTGGTGGCGCCCCTCGATCTAAATCCAGCCGTGAAGAGGTGGATCACACAGTAAGCAGTGCGAGGAGAGGAGAGGGAAGGCCTACCAGTTGGAGACGAAGCGAGATCCGACCCTCACCGTGCCCTAGCCGCGACGCCGTCGACGATCGGCCGTAGGAACCACCAGAGAAGCGACCGTTGGACCGAAGATGGCCTGGAGAGGAAGAACGCCAGTCAGATCTGATCTTAGGGTGTCGATGGCGGCAGAGGGAGATCGCCGGAGCTCTCGGCTTGCTTCATTTGTGAGAGAGGGAACAGAGGAGAAGGGGGGATTGGGAAATCACAGGGAAAAGGGAAAGAGGGGTTCGGGAATAAAAGGATCGGCGTTTGGGGAAGAAAGGAATTTATAAATAAAACAATTCCTCACTTAAATGGGTATCCCAAACAGACTTTATTCGTACCCACAGATCAATCCTTTCAAAACCCTCCGTACGAGCTCCTAAATTTTCTCGGAAAATTTCTAAAAATTCCAGAAAATTTTATAAGGCTATTTCTTAAAGAACCCTATTTATTAAATTTCTTCCGAGATCTCACATCCGCCCCTACTAATAAAAATTTGGTCCCCAAATTTCACTATAACCAATAGCAAACACTAAAATATAACCATGCAGTATAAATGCTGAAGAACTCTAACCCACATACCTCAAGTAAAAGGATGGGGGTATCGAGCTCGGATCGTATCCTCCAGCTCCCACGTAGCCTCCTCATCAGAATGATGCTGCCATCCGACTTTAACCAGTCGGACCGTCTTGTTCAGCAGCTGACGCTCTCTATGGTCCAGAATCCGTACTGGAATCTCGTCATAAGTAACGTCTGCCTGAATAGGAACTGATATATCCGACAGAACATGTGCTGGATCTGATACATATCTCCTCAGCATAGATACATGGAATACATCATGAATGCCGTCTAGAGATGGTGGTAGCGCCAGACGGTAAGCTACTGCTCCAATCCTCTCCAAGATTTGGAATGACCCAATATATCGTGGAGCTAACTTACCCCGAAGACCAAATCTCTTCACCCCTTTCGTAGGTGAAACTCTCAGAAATACATGATCACCCCTAGAGAACTCCAGGGGTCTCCGTCTCTGATCAACATAACTCTTCTGACGGTCCTGAGCCTCTGACATCCTCCGTCTGATAGTGCGAACTAACTCTGCCTCCTGCTGAGCTCTCTGAGGTCCTAACAGCTGGGCCTCCCCAACCTCTTCCCAGAGGATGGGTGTCCGACACGGTCTACCATACAATGCCTCAAACGGTGCCATCTGGATAGCCGAATGATAGCTGTTGTTGTAGGCAAACTCCACCAAGGGCAGGTGGTCCTCCCAACTGCCTCCGAAGTCCATAACACAAGACCTCAGCAAGTCCTCCAAAGTCTGAATGGTCCGCTCCGACTGTCCATCTGTCTGCGGATGGAATGCCGTACTGAAACGGAGTTGTGTGCCCAAGGCCTACTGCAGACTCTGCCAAAACCGGGACGTAAACCGTGGGTCTCTATCCGATATAATGCTCAACGGTACACCATGTAATCTGATAACCTCACGACAGTATAGCTCTGCTAATCGATCCAGCGAATCGGTCTTCCGGATCGTTATAAAATATGCAGACTTGGTTAATCGGTCAACGATTACCCAAATCGCATCATGGCCTCGTCGAGTCCTAGGCAATCCTACCACGAAATCTATAGTAATATGCTCCCACTTCCACTCTGGAATAGGGATCCTCTGAAGTAACCCAGCAGGTCTCTGGTGCTCAACCTTCACCTGCTGACAGATAAGACATCTAGCAACAAACTCCGCGATGTCCTTCTTCATACCGTTCCACCAATAGGAACGCCTCAAATCTCGATACATACGGGTCCCGCTTGGGTGGATAGCAAATCTAGAGCGATGAGCCTCCTGAAGTAACTCCTCCATGACCGGGTGAGACTGAGGTACACATAATCTGCCTCGGAAATAAACAATACCCTCATCATCTCGTGCAAAATTGGTCTGCTGTCCGGAAGCTATCTGGCTGCTAATGAACTGTAAATGCTAATCTCCGACCTGAGCCTCTCGAATCCTCATCCTGATCGACGACTGAGCAACCATAGTAACAAGAATACCCTGCTCTGTCCGTCCCTGCTCCTCAAGGCCCAACTCGGCGAATCCCTGAATCAAGTCCGTGACTGTAACTCGATGACAAGCTAAAGTCCATCTGGACTTCCTGCTAAGTGCATCAGCAACCACATTAGCTTTACCCGGATGGTAGCTAATAGTACAATCATAGTCCTTCAGGAACTCCATCCATCTCCTCTGTCGGAGATTGAGTTCCTTCTGGGTGAAAATATATTTGAGACTCTTATGATCAGTAAGAATCTCAAAAGTAATACCATAAAGGTGATGTCGCCAAATCTTCAAAGCAAAGATAATAGCAGCTAGCTCTAAATCATGTACTGGGTAGTTCTTCTCATGCTCCTTCAACTGACGAGAAGCATAGGAGACTACCCTACCGTGCTGCATCAAAACAGCGCCCAAGCCCTGAAGAGATGCGTCTGTGTAAAGTACAAATCCGTCATCACCAGAAGGTAAAACCAAGACTGGTGCTGATACTAATCTCCGCTTCAGCTCCTGGAAGCTGGTCTCACAAGCCTCTGACCACGTGAACTTCACGCCTTTCCTAGTCAGACGTGACAGCGGCATAGCAATACTAGAGAAACCCTCAACAAATCGTCTATAATATCCAGCCAATCCCAAGAAACTACGGACCTCCTGGACTAACTTTGGCAGCTCCCAGCTAGTGATAGCCTCGATCTTCTGAGGATCTACTGAAATACCTCGGCTAGAAACCACATGTCCTAGAAAACCAACTGAGGGAAGCCAAAATGCACACTTGCTGAACTTCGCATACAGATGATGTCGTTGAAGAGTCTCCAAGACTATGCGAAGGTGCTGCGCATGTTCCTCCTCGGAACGCGAATAGATCAATATGTCATCGATAAATACAATAACGAACTGATCTAGATACTCCAGAAAGATACGGTTCATCAAATCCATAAATACTGCGGGAGCATTGGTAAGCCCAAATGGCATTACCAAACACTCATAATGTCCGTATCTGGTGCGGAAAGCTGTCTTCTGAATATCTGAATCTTTGACTCTCAGCTGATGATATCCAGATCGTAGATCAATCTTAGAATACACTGATGTATCTCTGAGCTGATCAAATAAATCCTCGATCCGTGGCAAAGGGTACTTATTTCTGATAGTCACTGCATTCAGCTGCCTGTAATCGATGCGCAACCTCAGAGTACCATCCTTCTTCTTGACGAATAGTACAGGAGAACCCCACGGAGATACACTAGGGCGAATAAATCCCCTATCTAATAACTCCTGGAGTTGAACCTTCAGTTCATCCAACGATACGGAGCTTTCGATGCTGGTGCAGTCCCTGAAATCAGCTCAATAGCAAACTCCACTTTCCTTCGAGGAGGCAAACCTGGAAGCTCGTCTGGAAATACGTCTGGATACTCTCGGACCACTGGAACGTCTGAGAGCTGAGGGCTACTGCTGTCGTTAATATTAATCAAAGATAATAGAAATCCTTGACATCCATGTGATAGCAGTTTCTGCGCCTGTATCGCAGAAATGGTCGATATCCCATCGTCTCTGATGCCAGTGAAATCCCAAGAGGGTTGGTTCGGAGGTCGGAAAGTGACAACCCTCTTCTGGCAATCAACTGTGGCATGATATGCTGATAGCCAATCCATGCCAAGGATAATATCGAATTCGACCATTTCCAATACCAACAAATCTACAATGAGTATAACGTCACCAAAGTCTAACGGGCAACCTCTGACCTCCTGGGTGACATCCAAAGTATCACCGGATGGTAAGGAGACGGTCAGTCGCCGCGGTCTATGAGAAGGTAGTCTACCAATCTCTCTCATAAATGCACAAGATATAAAAGAATGTGAACTACCTTTATCAATTACCATATCAGCAGAAAATGCATAAAGTAAAACCGTACCGCGGAAAACGGATCCGTCGGCCCGCTGTGCATCCTCTCGGGTGACCGCGTGAACTCGTCCAGTATCTGACGGTGGTAGAGGCGGTAGCACTGCCAAAGGCTGCTGTGTCGGAGTCTGAGCCTGCCACTGAGTCGGTACTGGATACTGAGTCAGAGCTGGGGCTATGGGCTGCGGTATGTACTGAACTGGTGGTTGGGGATGTAACTGATACTGCGCCGATGGCTGAGTCAGATACTGAGGTCCAGAAATAGAACCCTGGGACTCCATCAGAACATTGGAATGCTCCTGACCGTGCATGCCATATGCAGCTGTCGCAGGGGGAGCTGTCCTCTGCTAACGGTGTGAAGATTGGGCTTTCGGCCCGCCTCGCTGAGTCCCGGACTGGCCAAACTGTCCTCCCGGGACAGAGATCCCAGATGTTGTATGCTGAGCCTTCAGCGAACAATCTCGGCTCAAGTGCCCAGGCAGCGTGATGTGATCTCGGGATCCACATCTAGTGCAATAAGAGTCACTGTGGACTGTTTCCGCCTGCTGAGCAGGCCGGGAACGTCCTGATCGTCCTGACTTCTGGCGTCGGTCAGATGACCCAGAAGTACCCTGACCCGTCTGAGTGCGACTGCTCTGCTGCTGTCCAGTAGTCTGTGGCTGCTGGATCTGTCCCGCAGTCCGATCAGTCTGCTTCCTCTTCTTATCAGCATTTACTCTCTGATGAGTAGACTCAATCATGAGAGCTCTATCCAATGTCTCGGTGTATGATGAAGTACCAAAACCAGACATCTTCAGCTGAAGATGCCTGTCCAGCCCCTGGACAAACTGAAGCATACGAGATCTGTCATCGGCAACTAACTCAGGACAGAATCTGGCCAGCCGATTAAATTCGGCATTATAATCCATCACTGAGCGGTTATTCTGTCGAAGACAAAGAAAATCCTGCCGAAGAGCCATCTGATATGCTCGGGGAAAATACTGACTCTCGAATGCCTCCCTAAATCTCATCCAGGTAATATGCTGGTCGCCTATGATAGAGCGTTGTGTGTCCCACCAGATCTCTGCCCCATCTCGCAGGTGGTAAGTAGCTAGCTCGGCCTTCTCCCACTCGGAGCAGGCCATGTAAAAGAATGTCCGCTCCATAGTCTCAATCCAGATCGAGCTATGCCGATCGCCTCGCCATGGAATACCGTGAATCGGCTCTTCACCGACTCGCTAAAGGGATCCGTGCTCGCGTGCGCAACTATATCAATAGGAATCATGAACTAGGTAGAACCACTGGAGCTGATCCTATGGGTGGTACTGAGGGATAGGTCGGAAGAGGTACCACTGGTGCCGCCGTATAACCTGGGGTGGGTACCGGTGGAACCGCTGAGTAGGCATAAGTAGGGGCATCGGAGGTGCGTGGGCGGCACCGGATAAGGAGTAATCGGCATCACGGTGCTACCGTATGCAGAACTGGCAGTGGGGTGCTAAGCACGTAGTAGCAAGCTGCCAGAGGGGTCCGGGTATCGCGGTACCACTGCTGGGGAGGTGCTGAATATGTCGACGGTGGTACCACTGGTGGTACAATGAGGTAGGTACCTCGAAGTGAGCTATCGGGTCCGATAAGCACCTGCACTCCCACGATGACCGAGGAGTCCGCCTCGACGGGACGGCTCAACTCACTGCACTCTCTCAAGACTCGCCTCGAGAAACTAACCTCTTACGTGGCCGCTGCCCTTGCTCGACACGTGTAGGTGGCATATCTGTAAAGAAATGTTACCCAGATATCACTACAGATATAAGAATTGAAAAATTACCTAAATTACCTATTTGCCGTCTGGAGATATCCTGTCGCTGCTTAGCCCCAAATAGAACCAATAAAACCTCTTCAAAATACCTCGAAATTCCGAAACGAGTAAGTCGACGAAAATCCATACAAATCCAAAATACCGAGAATGCTCACGAAAGTAAGCATCGTAAATCCGAAACCCGACAAGTAGGTATCGCAAAACTTTGCTCTGATACCAAATAAATTGTCACGCCCCAGGTAGTCTCTGCCAGAAGAAATTTCGGCAGCATCTCCCCTGTACGACAGACAATATGAATCTCAGTATACATATATCTATACCTCGGCCACACACGGCTGGAACAATACAATCAAAAGTAAACAAATCACGCAGTTATATTCAACATTTCCAGACAAATATAATAGGAACAATCCACGCTGTTATATTAAGGAAAACAATATGAAAATCCTAAACGATATATGTAAAACATCCTCCTCCACTACAACGAAGAAAACCAAATCCACGAAATAATGGAAATATCCGCAGCGGAAAACCAAAAGTAGTAAACCCAATGTTCGTCATAAAGTCCACAATACAAACCCACATCACAAGTATACGTATAAAAGTGAATACAGAAAACGATATCTAGAAATCCTCGCGACCAAGGGGCTAGCGACTGGAATCTCTCCTAACGGCCTCAACCTGAAAAATAGTAACAACGGGGTGAGTTCAAAGAACTCAGCAGGTAAACCAATAGACATGTACAACAATATATATCCACTAGTAATAACCTAAGGTACAGCCTCCTAAACCATATGATCAATAGTACAGTTCTCAAACCATACAACCTACGGTATAGTCTCCTAACAGTTCAACAGATATGCAGAGCTGAAATAAACTGTAATAACCAACAATAGGCATAAAGCATAATCTATAGCACGAATAATAAGAAAATGCATAACTGTAATAAACTGTACTCACCTGCGAGGCTTGGGCAAATGACTGTGGACATACACAGACAAAGATAGTCAGAGCAAAAGTATGTATCCTGTATGCATGTCAATCATATGCACCCAAGTGCATCATCCAATATGCAACAATCACAATAAATGCATGTGCATATGATGCAATATGACATGGTCACCCGATCAGTCGTCTCACACGCGATGGCGAGACCGAGTAGGTAGGGTTGTGACTCTGTCGTCACTACCCCTAATGAGTGACCGAATGGACGGGATGTTCGGAGTACACCAATCCTCCTACCTCAAACATAGTGAGGGAGCCACTCTCAACTCCTGACGCAATGACGGGAGGGATCCTCTGTCGCTACCACGGCACACTACCCATGAGCGACCAGCGGAGCACTACAGAGCTACTACCATACACACCCTCGTGTTGTGCCACTACCCATGCAATGAAACATGTTGTGTGGCCTATGTAGCCGACCGACGAGCTCAACAATAATGGAGTCGCCAATCACCAAGATGCAATCATGCAGATGGTGCATGATGCTGATGATGTCATACCTGAACATAGCCTCCTCCATATATGTGTGTGCCCAAAAGGTAAACGCATATATATAACCATGATATAAACAGCATAAATCCAAAGACATCACATATAACAATGATGTAAGTGTCATGAATCCAAGAGCATGTATCATACATGTAAAGCAACTAATCCAGTAGAGTAGAGCACTATAGATATGCATCTCTATGAACATATATACACATGGCAAGAGATAAAATATCCAATCCTGAAGTAAAGCAACTAGCAGATGAAGCATGTGATAGGTATCAACTAGCTAAGACAAAGAGAGAGAATAATCTACTATCTACCACTAGTAAGTATATATAAGCTACACATATCATAAGACATTATCAAAAGATAAGTCAGAGGGTACGATCAAGCAATCCAAGGTCGAGACGCCTGTCTCGAATCAGAGTCCTGTGTCAATCAA
Source organism: Zingiber officinale (assembly GCF_018446385.1). Lineage (NCBI taxonomy): Eukaryota > Viridiplantae > Streptophyta > Magnoliopsida > Zingiberales > Zingiberaceae > Zingiber > Zingiber officinale. Next base: position 36,279,448 of record NC_056005.1, on the reverse strand, counting down.
ACAATATATATTTTATTTAACTAAATCTAAATGAATAGCTAAATAAAATCCCTAAAACTATATTAGGGCAAAACCCTAATCAATATAATCCCAATTTACCTAATTAATCTACACAACCTAACAGATATCCAATTTCGAAACATGATGTATATCATGTTCCAACCAAAATTCAATTCAAACCTAACCCTAATTCCAAGCTACACACGATCATGTAAATTAAACCCTACATATGACCATGAAATCAAAATTATACTATGACCCCCAACCAAGTAGTTTACAGAGAGAAGAACTCTTTCACCTTACCTTAATTCCAGTTGTTGTTGCTGTTGAAACAAGGTAATCTGCTAGATGAGGTTGCTTCCGAAACTAGCAAAATTCACAGCACAACCACCTACTGGATTCCACTCCACTCCACTTCTCTAATCCCATGCACTTGATCAATAAACCTCAGAAATGGAATTAGGTGCTTGTCTTTGCTCCAGTGAGCACTTGGTGATCTCGACCAAGAATCTGTATCCGGCACCAGGATCCCTTTCTGATGATGTCTCTAACACACAGATCAGAGAAAGAGAGGGTCAGTACCGGGAAGAACCCTAATCTAGCTACGCATATAGATCTGGCGATGCCTTACCTCCAAGATCAATCCTCGGTGGCGCCCCTCGATCTAAATCCAGCCGTGAAGAGGTGGATCACACAGTAAGCAGTGCGAGGAGAGGAGAGGGAAGGTCTACCAGTTGGAGACGAAGCGAGATCCGACCCTCACCGTGCCCTAGCCGCGACGCCGTCGACGATCGGCCGCAGGAACCACCAGAGAAGCGACCGCTGGACCGAAGATGGCCTGGAGAGGAAGAACACCAGTCGGATCTGATCTTAGGTTGTCGATGGCGGCAGAGGGAGATCGCCGGAGCTCTCGGCTTGCTTCATCCATGAGAGAGGGAACAGAGAAGAAGGGGGGATTGGGAAATCACAGGGAAAAGGGAAAGAGGGGTTCGGGAATAAAAGGATCGGCGTTTGGGGAAGAAAGGAATTTATAAATAAAACAATTCCTCACTTAAATGGGTATCCCAAACAGACTTTATTCGTACCCACCGATCAATCCCCTCAAAACCCTCCGTACGAGCTCCGAAATTTTCCCGGAAAATTTCTAAAAATTCCAGAAAATTTTATAAGGCTATTTCTGAAAGAACCCTATTTATTAAATTTCTTCCGAGATCTCACATGAGGGCTCTTATATAGAGCTATGGTGAGCTTGGCGCACACACATCGAGGCGTACACGTGTCCAGCACCATACTTCAGTATGGGCTTTTCAGAAGAGCGTGCCTGACGCCATGCTGCTACAGTCCGCGCACCTCCTTGATGGGACAGAAGAACCTTCCATCGTACGATTCTGCGTATGGCTGGTCATCGAACATACCTGTTGTTAGCGACAGGGGTTACTAGGATGACGTCCCTACTGTCCCGTGTCTTTTGGTTTCATCCTCTTAAGCCAAGTGTCCAGCTGCTCGGCGGCTCCTTACCTTCGACCTGTCGTAGATGTTGGTCCCTCCGGGGGAGATTCATGGTCCCCTGCTCGGACGAACACTCTTGTCTTGTTGCCTGACGCCTTGGCCGAGCGAACATACCGCTTGGCCTTGTACCCTTGCCTTGGGCCACGGCCGAGCGGACCCCCGCTCGGCCATGTAGCCTTTTTACCTTGGCGTCTGAAACACGGGCTCATGGTCGGGTTATAGTTCCTTCGGCTAGAGGGCATGACCAGGCGATCGGCATAGGGTGCCCGCTCGGCGAGTCCACGGGGTTAACCCCCCTTCACTCCTGACCCCTACGTGTCGTTGACCCTTTGCCCATGAGGACCCCCCAGCCTTATCACCGGATCAAGCTGAAATCAGGATCTTAAGAGCTTAAGACCAGTCGTAATCAATTAAAGTTGGGATTTAATCGATTCCTAAGTGTTAATCGATTAAGACTCTTAATCGATCACAATGATCGATTCTGTGAGCCTCTGTGCTCATGGAATTGCACCCTAATCGATTATCATAATCGATTAAGATGGGTAATTGACTAACCTAGTCGATTACCATTTCTGATTTCTGAAATCGATTTCAGTCGAATTTCATAAATGCCCTAAAAATTCTACAAAATTCTAAAATTTATGAAAATTCTTGTAGATATTATTTTAGGCATATACTATCATGGAAAAATAGTTTTTCTAAGAAAATACATCTTATTTTTAAATATTTACATAAAATTAGAAACTTTTGAAAACTTCAATGTTTCTTCCAAGTTTGTGTATAACTTGACAATGGTGATTACTATCAACAAATAGTATTCACCAAGGTTTTCCAAAAGTATTTTAAAATCATTTTCAAAACTAATTTCCAAACCTATTCCTTGGGTTAAGTGCACATGACTTGTACATTAGATTTTCCAATGATTGGATAACATATAACTATGTGTTTTGATGAAGCTAAGATTCAAATAGATGCATTAAATCAACATCTTGAGTCTTGTTCATCATCCTAATATCTTACTTGTATCTAATGTGTACTAAAACACATATCATTGGTGCATTTTATATTAACGGTTTAACTCAGGTTTTGATGAATGCAAGTGAGTTGAGTTATGTATTATTGTGATCTAACCACTTTTCCAAGTGTACAGGAGTTAACCAGATAGGTCAACGGGCCGACCGGATATCTGGTGTGAAGTCCAGATAGTTCAACGAGATGATCGAATATTTGGTTTGATGTCCAAATAGGTCAACATACTGACCAGATATCTGGCATGAAGTCTAGATAGGTTGACGGACCGACCGGATATCTGGCAGTCCAGATAGGTTGACGGGCTGACCGAATATCTGGCAAGAAGTCCAGTTAGGTCTGTGGATTGGACAACTGGCAAACTGGTAGGTAAAGGTAAGTCACTAGAGAAGAGTGACTAAGCGAGGACATGTCCCGGTTGAGGGAATAGTAGGCGTTGATCCAGTTTAGGACCATTTTGGATTCCTAAACTGAGACCTTGACTAGTTCCTAGTCCTGGGAAGATAGGAACTAATTACTACCACTTATTATAACTGTTCGAACTTTGTTTTGCAGGGTAAATGCTTCAGTTATTAGACTAACACATTTTGCAGGACAAAAGTGTTGGTTAGTCTTAAGAAAATGTACCGGTTCCACTGTACAAAAAATTTTGTACAAGTGTCGAACCTTTCCTTAAATAACCTATTGTGTTCTTTAGAAGTTAAATTAGGAATCGCAGACGAAACTTAACATCATTGATTCCAAATTTAACATATCTGTTCTTAATGGTTTAGATTTGAATCGCAAGCGGAACTTAACACTATTAATTCAAATCCACCTATGTTATTAATTCCATTAAATATTAATTTCCAAAATTGGCTTCCAGGACTGCATGGCAAGGTACATGGCCTTCTTGGATATGGGAGCAACCACCACCGCCTAGTCAAAGCCTTTTAAGGAAAGCTAATATTTAATTTCCTTAAATAACTCTAGGTTAACCAAAAAAACAATCGAATCACAAATTCAAAAAAGAAGAAAACACAAAATCGAAAAATAAATTCGATAAACTAGATCTAATTGCCTCTTGTATTTAGAATTCTTACAAAGAAAATAACTAGTATGATGCGGAAGAAAACTACTAGTTATACCTTCTCTTTGTAAGCTAATGACCTCGAGATCTTCTGCCGTATTCCTTGCCTCACCTTGGACATCGTGTGGGCGACGATCCTCCAAGATGAACACCACCCAAAGGCTTCTTCCTCTTCTTCTAAAATCCGGCCACCACCACCACAAAGGAGAAGAGAGCAAATGGAAAGGAGAAGGAGAAGGGGTCGGCCACACCAAGATCTCCAAGCAAGAGAATAAGAGTTGTGTCTCATGAAGCCCCCCTCACCCCTTCTTTTATATTACTTGCCCAAGGCAAATAAGGAAAAACTTTTTACAAAAAATAAAATCATCCTCTAGTTTTTCCTTTTCCCTTTTTATTTTTCCTTTTCTTTCCTCTTGATTGAATCAATCACCAATTTTGATTTTGTGATGATTTTATTATTTTTAATATGGTCGGCCCCTTGCTTGGGCACCAAGCAAGGTGGCCGGCCACCACATCAAGGGAAAAAGGAAATATATTTTTTTATAAAATTTTACAAGAAAAACTCTTATAAAATTTTACAAGCTCTCTTTCCTAAAGTAGGAGTTAAAAAAGGAAAGTTCTAAAAATTAAAACCATGTTTTAAAATTTAAAACTTCTCTTATAAAATTTCCTTTTTTAACATGATGATAGAAATTTTAATTTTAAAACTTATCTTCCTTTTTTTTCTTAAACCATGAGGATGGTTAAAAAAGGAAAGTTTTAAAACTTTTAAAACTCTCTATTAAAACATGTGGCCAAATTCAAATAAGGAAAGTTTTTAAAATTAAAATCTCTCTTTTAAAACTTATAGTTTTCTACAAAGAGAAGATTTTAAAAATTCAAAAACAACCCTCCTTGTTTGAATATTGTGGTCGGCCCCTTCATGCTTGGTCACCAAGCAAAGGGCCGACCCCTATAGAAGAGGATGTGGCCGGCCCTTGCTTGGTCACCAAGCATTGGACCGGCCTACTTCTTGGACACCAAGAAGAGCCTTACATTTGGATGGACTTGAGGCTATAATGAGACTACGATAGGGACTTAGAGAAGAAATTGGTTTTGGCCTTCCGATGAGCTTGAGTATCCCGTGCTCGCCCCGAACACACAACTCAAGTTCATCGATAATAACTCATTCCACTAGAGAGTTATTATCGTACTACCGCACCAATCCCAAATTACATTATGGGCTCCTTCTTATCATGAGTGTGTTAGTCTCCCTGTGTTTAAGATTACAAATGTCCACTAATTAAATAAGTTACTGACAACTCACTTAATTAATATCTAGCTCCAAGAGTAGTACCACGCAACTTCATTGTCATGTCGGACTAAGTCCACCAGCAGGGTTTAACATGGCAATCCTTATGAGCTCCTCTTGGGGACATTCTCAACCTAGATAACTAGGACACAGATTCCTTCTATAATCAACAACACACACTATAAGTAATATCATTTCCCAACTTATCAGGCATATTGATTTATCGAGCTAAACCTCACTCTTTGATAAGTCAAAGAAATCAATATTAAATATATGTGCTTGTTATTATATTAGGATTAAGAGCACACACTTCCATAATAACTAAGGTCTAGTTCTTTTATTAAGTCAGTACAAAAAGTACTTAGCTAAATGGTCCTACTCAATACACTTAAAGTGTATTAGTGTAATTTATTAGTCAAGATAAACTAATACTTAATTACACTACGACTATTCTGATGGTTTGTTCCTTTCCATCTTAGTCGTGAGCAACTGGTTATAATTTATAGAGAACCGACAACATGATCTTCTGAGTGTGACACCACACTCCATGTTATCTACTATATAAATTAATTGAACAATTACATTTAACAAATAAATGCAGATATTGACCAATGTGATTCTTTTATTTGAAAAATAAATGTTTACAAAAGCTAGGCTTTTGGTATACACTCCAACAATCTCCCACTTATACTAAAAGACTAAGCTGCCATATCTGTTGCCATACATCTGATTCCCATCCCCTCCACATGCCGATCAAAAGCTTACACCGGAAGGGCCTTAGTGAAAGGATCTGCCAGGTTATCTGTTGATGCAATCTTGGCGATGTCAACTTCTCCTCACTTGACGATGTCTCGTATCAGGTGGTACTTGCGCTCTATATGTTTACTTGCTTTATGGGCTCGTGGTTCCTTCGAGTTTGCAACTGCACCGCTATTATCACAATAAATTGTGATGATCTTGGGCAAACCAGGAATCACATCTAAGTCCATTAGAAAATTCCTGAGCCATACAACTTCTTTGGCTGCCTCAGAGGCTGCCACATACTCAGCTTCCATGGTTGAGTCCGAGACACATTTATGCTTAACACTCCTCCATGCAATGGCTCCACCTCCTAGAGTAAACACATAGCTTGACGTAGACTTACTATTATCCCTATCTGATTGGAAGTCCGAATCTGTGTAACCCACAGGGAGCAAAGCGTCTGCTTGGTAGACTAGTATATAATCTCTAGTCCTTCTCAAGTACTTTAATATATGCTTCACAGCAGTCCAATGTCCTTGTCCAGGGTTACTCTGATATCTACTAACCATGCCCATGGAAAAATAGATATCAGGTCTCATACACAGCATTGCATACATAAGGCTTCCTACAGCCGAAGCATAAGGAACTGCCTTCATGTCTTCTATCTCCTTTGATGTCTTCAGAGACATCTCTTTAGATAAGGCTACTCCATGCCTAAAAGGTAAGAAACCTTTCTTGTAGTTTTGCATGCTAAAACGAGCAAGGATTGTATCTATATATAAAGCTTGGGATAAGCACAACATTCTTTTCTTGCGATCCCTTATAACTTTGATCCCAAGAATGTGTGCACATTCTCCTAAGTCCTTCATATCAAATTGTTTGGACAATCATACCCTTACATCCGATAATACCTTGACATTGTTGCCAATTAACAAAATATCATCTACGTATAGTACAAGAAATACCACCACGTTTCCGTTACACTTCTTGTATACACAAGACTCATCCGGACACTGAAGAAATCCATATGATTGGATTACTTTATTAAACCAGATGTTCCAAAATCTTGAAGCTTGCTTCAGTCCATAAATGGACCGATTGAGCTTGCACACTAGATGCTCTTTGCCTTTTTCAATAAATCCCTCTGGTTGCTTCATATGGATGTTTTCTTCAAGACTTTCATTAAGGAATGCTGTCTTGACATCCATTTTCCAAATCTCATAATCCATATGAGCGACAATGGATAAGAGTATCCAGATGGACTTAAGCATGGCTACCGGTGAAAAAGTCTCCTCATAGTTGATTCCCTCTTTCTGAGTATACCCTTTCGCAACAAGCCTTGCTTTGAAGGTTTCTACCTTCCCATCTGTCCCTCTTTTCCTTTTATAGATCCACTTGCATCCAATGGCTTTTACACCATCAAGTGGTTCTACAAGCTCCCAGACCTTATTAGAATACATAGATTCTATTTCGAAATTCATTGCCTTTTGCCAAGATACTGCATCTATATCTTGGAGTGCTTTGTCATATGTTCGGGGATCAGGTTCATGTTTACTTGGGATCAAGTCCAAAGACTCTTCCAAAAACATGAATCTCTCAGGTTACCTCACAACCCTCCCACTACGACAAGGCACTATCTCTGGCTGTGTATCATGTGTGACACGTGTTGTAGTTTCTTGTGGTACTTCATCTTGTACTGTTGGTATTAAAGTAGACGTGTCCTCTCTTATTTCTTCTAGAACTATTTCACTCATGGGCTTATGGTTCATTACATAATCTTCTTCTAAAAATCAAGCATTGGTGCTAATAATGATCTTCTGATTTTTAGGATTATAAAATAAACCACCTTTCATTCCTTTAGGATATCCCACAAACAGATAAACTTCTGTACGTGATTCCAACTTGTCAGTATCTCCCTTCAGCACATGTGCTGGACTACCCCATATCCGGATATGATTCAGACTAGGCTTACGCCCATTCCATAATTCCATGGGAGTAGAAGGAACTATTTTAGAAGGTACCATATTCAGAATGTACACTGCTGTTACCAGAGCATATCCCCAAAACAAATTTGGTAATTCTGAATAACTCATCATCGATCTAACCATTTCCATAAGAGTCCTATTCCTTCATTCTGCCACACCATTCTGTTGGGGTGTACCAGATGTAGACAATTGGGATTGAATCCCGACTTCTGATAAGTAATTCATAAACTCTCCAAAGAGGTATTCGCCACCACGGTCAGACCGTAGTGTCTTGATACTTTTACCAAGACGTTTCTCCACATCAGCCCTATATTCTTTGAACTTGTCAAAGCATTCAGACTTGCGGCGCATCAAGTAAATGTATCCGTATCTTGAATAATCGTCTATAAAAGAGACGAAGTATTCATTTCCACCTCTTGCTTGGATAGACATAGGACCACACAAATCAGAATGAACCAGTTCTAACACATCTTTGGCTCTATACCCCTTGGGCTTAAAAGGTCTCTTGGTCATTTTACCTTCCAAGCAGGATTCACATGTTGGAAAGTTTTCCAACTCTAATGAACCCAAGAGTCCATCGGCTACAAGCCTTTGAATCCTACTTAAGTTAATATGTCCAAGCCTTAGATGCTAAAGATACGTTTGGTTCATTTCCGAAGGTTCTTTTCTCTTATTAGAGTTAGAAGATGTGTTATTAATTTTCATATTTTGCTTTGTGGGAGAAATTAGATTTAAAGTGTATAAATTGCCAACCAATGCACTATAACAGATAATCACCTTATTTCTCTTTATAACGACATTGTTACTAAAGAAAGCAGAATATTCATCCAAATACAGTTTAGAAACTTAAATTAAATTCTTTCTAAAACTGGGTACATAAAGACAATTTCTTAAAATCAAATTTCTATTCCTATCAAATGATAAGTAGACGTCTCCCACTACAACAGCCGCCACCTTAGTAGCATTGCCCATGTAGACAGTTATCTCTCCATCAAATAGTCGTCGGGTTTCCTGGAACCCCTGCAAAGAATTGCAGACATGATCAGTGGCTCCCGTATCTATACACCAGGTGCTGGTAGATAACACTGCTAAACATGTTTCAACTACTAGAGTATGAGATATACCTTTATTGTTTTGATTCCTACGAGGACAGTCCGCTTTCCAATGTCCAGACTGCTTGCAGATGAAGCACTTGCCCTTCGGCTTCTTCATTCCAGCTTTCTGTCCTGTACCCGGAGGTTTATTCACCTTCTTTACTAAAAAGACCCGTTTCTTCTTCTTCTTACCTTTCGACTTAGAAGTAGAACCATTTTCAGCATAGTGAATATGAGAACTGTGACAAAATATTCCTTCTGCCGCCTGTAGTTCTGTCAGAAGTTCCGCCAACGTATACTCTCTTTTGTTCATGTTATAATTCAGGCAGAACTGCTCAAAACTTCTTGGTAGCATTTGGAGAATTATATCGACCTGGGTTTCGCCATCGATTTCTCCTCCAAGGACTTGTATTTCATTCAGATAAGCCATCATTTTGAGGATATGGTCCCTTACGGGTGTCCCCTCAGACATGGTGGTTGTTATTAGCATTCTCATTGCCTCTTGCCTAGCAGTCCGACTCTGGTGCCCAAAGAGTTCTTTGAGATTATTCATTATATCATAAGTTGTTGGTAAATCTTGATGCTGATGTTGCAATACATTTGACATTGATGCCAAAATGTAACACCGTGCCATCTCATCAGCTTTTACCCATTTCTTATGATACTCAATCTCCTCTGGGGTAGAGTCACCGTCAGGTGTATCAGGGCAAGCCTCAGTCAGTACAAACTTATAGCTTTCAGCAGTAAGAACAATGTCCAGGTTTCTTTTCCAATCAATATAGTTGGGACCAGTAAGTTTGTTCTCTTTTAGTATAATGGCCAGTGGGTTGAAAGTCATCCTAAGAATAATATTATTCTAAATTTAGAGTCTTGACCAAATTTAACTTATCTGTTCTTAATGATTAAGATTTGAATCGCAAGCGGAACTTAACACTATTGATTCATATCCACCTATGTTATTAATTCCATTAAATATTAATTTCCAAAATTGGCTTCCAGGACTGCATGGCGAGGCACATGACCTTCTTGGATATGGGAGCAACCACCACCGCCTAGGCAAAGCCTTTTAAGGAAAGCTAATATTTAATTTCCTTAAATAACTCTAGGTTAACCAAAAAAACAATCGAATCACAAATTCGAAAAAGAAGAAAACAAAAAATCGAAAAATAAATTCAAAAAACTAGATCTAATTGCCTCTTGTATTTAGAATTCTTACAAAGAAAATAACTAGTATGATGTGGAAGAAAACTACTAGTTATACCTTCTCTTTGTAAGCTAATAACCTTGAGATCTTCTGCCGTATTCCTCACCTCGCCTTGGACGTCGTGTGGGTGACGATCCTCCAAGATGAACACCACCCAAAGGCTTCTTCCTCTTCTTCTAAAATCCGGCCACCACCACCACCAAGGAGAAGAGAGCAAAGGGAAAGGAGAAGGAGAAGGGGCTAGCCACACCAAGATCTCCAAGCAAGAGAATAAAAGTTGTCTCTCATGAAGCCCCCCTCACCCCTTCTTTTATATTACTTACCCAAGGCAAATAAGGAAAAACTTTTTATAAAAAATAAAATCATCCTCTAGTTTTTCCTTTTCCCTTTTTATTTTTCCTTTTCTTTCCTCTTGATTGAATCAATCACCAATTTTGATTTTGTGATGATTTTATTATTTTTAATATGGCTGGCCCCTTGCTTGGGTACCAAGCAAGGTGGCCGACCACCTTATCAAGGGAAAAAGGAAATATATTTTTTTATAAAATTTTACAAGAAAAACTCTTATAAAATTTTACAAGCTCTCTTTCCTAAAGTAGGAGTTAAAAAAGGAAAGTTCTAAAAATTAAAACAATGTTTTAAATTTTAAAACTTCTCTTATGAAATTTCCTTTTTTAACATGATGATAGAAAATTTTAATTTTAAAACTTATCTTCCTTTTTTTTCTTAAACCATGAGGATGGTTAAAAAAGGAAAGTTTTAAAACTTTTAAAACTCTCTATTAAAACATGTGGCCAAATTCAAATAAGGAAAGTTTTTAAAATTAAAATTTCTCTTTTAAAACTTATAGTTTTGTACAAAGAGAAGATTTTAAAAATTCAAAAACAACCCTCCTTGTTTGAATATTGTGGTCGGCCCCTTCATGCTTGGTCACCAAGCAAAGGGTCGGCCCCTATAGAAGAGGATGTGGCCGGCCCTTGCTTGGTCACCAAGAATTGGACGGGCCTACTTTTTAGACACCAAGAAGAGCTTTACATTTGGGTGGACTTGTGGCTATAATGAGGCTACGACAGGGACCTAGAGGTGAAATTGGTTTTGGCCTTCCGATGAGCTTGAGTATCCCGTGCTCGCCCCGAACACATAGCTCAAGTTCATCGATAATAACTCATTCCACTAGAGAGTTATTATCGCACTACCGCACCAATCCCAAATTACACTATGGGCTCCTTCTTATCATGAGTGTGTTAGTCTCCCTGTATTTAAGATTACGAATGTCCACTAATTAAATAAGTTACTGACAACTCACTTAATTAATATCTAGCTCCAAGAGTAGTACCACTCAACTTCATTGTCATGTCGGACTAAGTCCACCTGCAGGGTTTAACATGGCAATCCTTATGAGCTCCTCTTGGGGACATTCTCAACCTAGATAACTAGGACACAGATTCCTTCTATAATCAACAACACACACTATAAGTAATATCATTTCCAACTTATCGGGCATATTGATTTATACCTCACCCTTTGATAAGTCAAAGAAATAAATATTAAATATATGCTTGTTAATTATATTAAGAGCACACACTTCCATAATAACTAAGGTCTAGTTCTTTTACTAAGTCAGTACAAAAAGAACTTACCTAAATGGTCCTACTCAATACACTTAAAGTGTATTAGTGTAATTTATTAGTCAAGATAAACTAATACTTAATTACACTACGACTATTTTGATGGTTTGTTCCTTTCCATCTTAGTCGTGAGCAACTGTTTATAATTTATAGAGAACCGATAACATGATCTTCTGAGTGTGACACCACTCTCCATGTTATCTACTATATAAATTAATTGAACAATTACGTTTAACAAATAAATGCAGATATTGACCAATGTGATTCTTTTATTTCAAAAATAAATATTTACAAAAGCTAGGCTTTAGTATACACTCTAACACATTCAGACGCGATGGGTTGTTCTAGATAGTCATCGCTTCCTCCGATCCTTACGATCCGAGATAGCTGCAGGATTCGCTTCTCTACGGGGTGAGATACGTCGCCAGGGGTAGCCTGCAGTCGAGCAGCCCCTTGTACCACCTCCAGCTGACGACCCCCCAGCTGATGATCCTGCTTTTTGACACATCATTTCATGTACCTTGGATATTACACGAGCATTTCCACTTTCTAGTCTGGTTGCACTAGTAGAACTCATTTACTCTACCTATTTCTGCTTACCAGTTTTATTTCCTTAATTATGCCAAATAGGAATGTGTTGGGTAGAATAGATCTCTATTTTAAAATCTCTTACATCTATTCTAAAAAATGCTTCATTCAGAAATTATTTTAAAAACTAGGAAAAATAATGTTTTTCAAAGTCCTAGTTTTCTTAGTTTTTTAAATCTAGACTTAGCCTAGGATCCTCCTCATAGATATCATGTTCCCCTAGTTTTAGCCAGAGCATCTCACAAGCACACTAGGCATAACTTGTTTGTGTTTGCAAAACTTAGAACGGTGTGAGATGCATAGGGTTCAACATGGACTCTAGAATGCTTATTTCTGTGCATCATAGTGAGTCTGGGTGTTAAAAATCAACTCTACATTAATCAAGTTAAATCATCCAGCCCTAGTCAAATCTAACTGGATCTATTGACTTAACTTGACTAACCAAGTGAAGGCTATTGTCCTCTAGGCAATCAGCTAGTAGCTAGATGGTTGGACATGTGGCCAAGGACTTAAGTGCTTAAGTTTAAATCTTTTTTACTCATGCTTAGACATTAGGGCTCTGATACCTTACTAAAAGAAATCAATTAATTTGCAATCCCTTTAACTCAGCTCATGCTTGGACATTAAGGTTTTAAGCTTATTAATCCTCCTTTGCCTTTAAGTATCTTGGAATTCTTTATTCAGTTAAATATTTTGTTAAATGGCGTTAGACCTTTCTTAATTTTCTCTCTTTCTAAATTATTGTTCAAAAAGTTTTTTTAAAAATTAATAAAATATTTACCAACAAAACCCTTCGAACTTATTTAAGTCTTTCAATAGTTTTTGAAAATTTAGCTAAGTATTTTTCTAACAGATTTTCAAAATTTAGCTAAGAATTTTAAATTATTTAAAATTTTAAATATGTTTCAAAATTTTCAAATTTACCTGAAGTATGATTCAATATGTTTTTCAAATTTTACAACATATTTTTCAAAGAATTCAACTAAGTTTCAAAAATTGGTTAACATTATCTTTCAAAGTCAACGTTTTATTTGCTTTTAAAACTCAGTTGAAAGAAAAATATCTCTTTAGACCCTTATTTCACTTAGCTAAGAATTCTACATTTAATTTCAAAAAAAAAAAAAAACTAAGTGTTATCAAAGTATCTCTATCCCTCTTTAAAGCCTAATGTTTATTTAATTCTCTATTTTTCTAAATATACAATCTGTTTGAAAAGTCAGAATTATTCAAACTTGCTTTGAATTATTTTTGATAAATGGCAAGGGGGAGAATAGGGAAATTCAAAGTAGGAAAATTCAACTTTATAAAGAGAACCTTTATTAAGGGGAGCCTTACAAAGTTTAAGTTAGTTTTAGCTTAACTATGCTTGCATTCTTTTTAACTTGCTCAAACTTTGAAAAATATTTATCTATTTTACTTAACTCTAAATTTCAATTGCCATAATCAAAAAGGGGGACATTGTTGGTACGGGAAGCATCCGACGATCAAACCGTTGTTTTGATAATGGCAAAAGAATTCAAAGTTAAGGTTATGTTGTTATCTAACAAGGTTCATGGATCTTGCAGGAAATTCCTAAGTGATACTTAGGCAAAAGTCCTAGCTGCGGTTAGGCAGGTGAAAAACCTTAGGGGGTGGTAATCCTAGGTCATAGGGGGCGGTAACCCTATGCGGAAAGTCTTGGTGGGTCGAGAGCTTCAGGCAAAAGTCCTAGGGGTGGAAAGTCCTGGTGTCGCAAACCAGGTGGAAGACTAGACGAGCCGGGAAGCGGGAGTCCAGCAGAAAGTCTGGAAGCATCGAGCGCCGAGCAAAAGTCCAATCGATCTGGAGGATCGTACTGGCAACAGGTAAATCTCCTGAGTGGAGTAGGTGAGGACGCGTTCCCCATAGAGGGAATAGTAGGTGTCGGGTCGACCTAGGACTTCCGGTCAGAAATCTGAAGTCAGACCCGGACAGTCCGAAGACTGTCAGAATATTCTATTAATATCTGTGCTAACTTGGTTTTGCAGGATGTGTTTGTAGTTGTAGACTAACATGTTTTGCAAGGCCAAAAACTAGAGTTTAGCCTCGGATGAATATGTGTCCGAGGCGTCTCCATGGAGCTTGGAGGCGCCTCGGGTGCAAGCCGATGCCAGCTGTCCAGAGGAGCTGGAGGCGCCTTGGATAAAGCCGAAGGCACCTTGGACCAAGGCTTGAAGGCACCTTGAAGAGGCTTGGAGGCGCCTTAAACCAGATAAGGTGCGACCAGGCTTGTGTTGATCCACCCGTGCGACTAGGTGGCCTGGAGGTGCCTTAGATAGGCTTAGAGGCGCCTCCAGCACAGTATAAAAGAGGGGTTCGAGGCAGCACTCAAATAATCATCATTCAAGCAATCCCTCTGCGAAAAGCTGCTAACGACATGATCCCGAAGTGCTGCGACAACCTCCCGACGACCTGGAGCTTCGTTTCTTCATCTCTCGTTGTCGGTATAAGATCATTTTAATTTAAGCTGTAATTGCTATAATTGTAAACTTTATCGATTCTATAGTTGTTGCCCACCGAAAGCGGTCAATGACCGCGAGCCTTAGAGTAGGAGTCGTCACAAGCTCCAAACCAAGTAAACGACCTGTGTTCGAGTTGTGTGCCTTTTATTTTCCGCTGCTTTATTACTCTTATTACTCGTCGAGTTTTACAAAGTCGATTCCGAAATGTGAAATAGCCACGAGCGTTATTCACCCCCCCCCCCCTCTAGCTCTTCTCGATCCTACAATTGGTATCAGAGCCTGGACTGCCAGAAGGTTTAACCGCCGACTGTGCATAAGAGCTATGATCTGATTGAGCCATGTGGGTACAATATTGACCTCAAACAAAGAAAGGGGGGCTCCTATGTTCAGATCAAGAGGACCAGACACCAGGCAGGAAGTCCTAGTAGGTCGGGTGGACCGAGGGGCAGGAAGACCTGGTGGGTTGAGGATCGGACGTGGGAAGCCTGTGGTCCTTTGTTTGAGGGGGGTATTGTTGGGGTTGCAAGGTTGCAAACATAGTCCCACATTGAAAACAATGGAAAATATCATGGGTTTATAAAAGAAAAAATATCTCCATTGGCATGAGGCCTTTTGGGAAGAGCCCAAGAGCAAAACCATGAGGGCTTAGGCCCAAAGTGGACAATATCATACCATTGTGAAAGATATTTAAATTTTTTTCGATCCTACAGACAAGACCGTGTGGATTCACACGGTCGTGTCCCTCTTCATTCCAGCCATGGGGACACGGCCGTGTGAATTCACACGGCCGTGTACCCCTTTCTCTCGGTCAAGGGGACATGGTCTGTGGATTCACACAACCGTGCAGCTCTGCTTGGCTCTAGGTCATGTTCTATCAGTTGAAACAACTTAGAGTGGACCTATGGACTGAGCAGTATATGTCACGCCCCGAAAGGAGTCCCTGCCAGACAAAAAAATCCGACAGCATCTCCCCTGTACCGATGACAATCTGAAACATCAATACATACAAAATATACATCAGCCACATACGGCTGGAATATATACACAACCACGCAGTTATAATCACAGCCCACATGGTTGGAATGAAACAATTACAACCACGTAGTTATATATAAAGCAGCCCACACGGCTGTATTAGAAACACAGCGGAAAAACGAAGGAAAGCCCACACAAACCAAATAAATACAATGCATGTCGGCACGGCTTAAACACAAATACAACACAAAACCATAAGATAGTCACATGGCTACACACAAATACAATGCCAAAAATAATAAAAGGATATACAAAAAGAAAACAAACGCTAGATGAAACCGTCTTCGGATGTGACGTAGGACCCGGCAGACAGGATACTCCGAGCGACACCAACCATCTACAAGCTACCTAAAAACATAAATGTATACATGCAGTGGTGAGTATAGATAACTCAGCGGGTAATAGAAAAGATAGTGCATGACCCATAAATAAGACATGGAGATCAAAAAGTATACAGTCTCAGTAGGGAATAAAGAACATGATCATACTATCATAATCAATGCACCTAAACATATCTGACATAATAACCTGACATATAAACTGTACAAATCACAACTAACATAATGACAAATACATACCAAATCTGAAATCGATGCAAGGTACAAAGATCAGTACACTCACTGGATCTGCAACAGACGTACCCGTGACACCTGTGCAATATAGATACAACTGCATATACATGTAAAATAAATGACATGTATGCAGCATGACAACCATATGCAACAATCACATCTCAAATAAGTGCAACATATCACAATCACATGCGACTAGTATCTACTAGGCATGTATGCAAATATATCCCCCCCAGATGCACCGCGCATCATATGCAAAATTACATGCATGCTCCATGGTTACCCCCGCCACCTCTCCAGATACCACAACCCCTGTATGGCTGAGAGGCTTAGGTCTGTGATAACTGTACTACCCTCCAGCCCACTATATAGTGGTTGAGGCGGGCAGCCCGCTAGTAGCTATCTAGCTACATAGCATCAGGGTCCCTAACTGCTCACAACGCCGGATCTCACAAAACCTAGTGACCGGGTGGCACGACAGGACTAGCGGCAACTGCTCCAGCTATTCCCAAACCAACTGATGACTCTCTCACCACAAGGGAGACAATGATCATCAGATGCAATTAATGATGAACATGATATATATATATATATATATATATATATATATAATCATGATACAGACGTCGTCATCATCCATGCAACAATTCAAACCACATAAATACCTCCAACATGAGTATAATCGTCATGATACCTCCACGTATCCCACCAAACATATGTACACACTACACATGTATAATCAACCAAAAATCTCCAATAATCCCACCAGACACATGTACACAAAATATAAGTACAATCTACATGTATCCTCCAGTAAAAACACAACAGACATGTGTATATACCCCAACTATACAATCAATACAACTCCTCCAAAAGTACATGACAAATACGTATGTACACACCACATATAAATGCACGGTCAACAAGATGACCCCTATAACACATACCCACCTATGTACAGTCCACATCATATACCCAATCAGCATGGTAATACCAACAACCCGACAATCCCTACAAGACATATTCTACACGTGTAATCACAACAGAGTAGATAACAAGAGTTGAGACTGTATATCCATTAAATGGAACAGCTCAAAGATCAAGCATAAGTCTCAAGCAAGAAAACAACAAACGAACACGATATAAGGTAAAGCAGCCTAATCCATCGAATAATAACCATGCACTAAGTACAAGAAAATATACGTAGAGGCCAAGGAAGAAATACCCGCCTTTATCTGTCGACCGTATCAGATAAACCAATCGACGTCGAGACGCTCGCCTCGAATCAAAGTCCTGCGATCACATAATATATTTAGCTAATTACATACGAAGTAAATAACTAAACAACTTCCCCCACCTAATTAGAATAACCCTAATCAAACATGATTAAGGATTAATCCCCCAACTAACCCTAATCATAATACAACCTAATTAAATTAGGTTATACATGTTACATATCCAAAACTCCCCCAAATCAATAATCCAATTTTATCCAACATCATAACAATACCTCCCAATTCGATAATCATCCAATCAACCTATCAACCAAATCATCAAACCACAATCAATCACAAACTCCAACATGATTCATCTTTAAATTCTCACCCATATCCATAGTTTCCAATTCAAAACCCCTAATCTAATATCAACATGGATTCAACAATACATGCTAATATATCTAAGCAAGAACAAAGTCCTAAAACCCATAAAAATACTTAATTAAGTAACATACTACCAAGAATCAGAAGTACATCACTGAAATACACTCACCTTGAGATAAGGCAACCAATCCAGTAGCTCACAATACCAAGATCTCGGTCCATAAGCTACAAGAGCGCATACCCACCTATTCTTCCAAGAACCAATCCATAACTCAGTTTGTACAACAAAGAATTGCCGAACCATTAACAAATAGATCAAACCTTACCTCAACAAACCCTTACCTCTTCTCCCAACAGCTACCAAAGAACCCAGCCGCAAGAATTGGAGAGGGCAGCGAACGGTCAAGGAACATTCCACCAGTATGTGAATCCAAAGCCTCCTTCTAGTCCAAATCAGAAAGAATACCACAAACAAACCCAATTCACAAGAATTCTTAAATTCACAGCATTTCCAAACAAAGCCTTACCTCAATTGATCACCTACAGCTGATGTCGTGCGATCCACCTCAGTTGGTGAAGATCGACAATGCCCTCCAGTGAACAGATCAAGGAGGAGAACTAAAATGGGCTCGATCAATTCGAGACGACGCAAATCAAATCCCTCACCATGCCCTAGAGTCGATCTCCCATCGACCACGCATAAGAAATGGCCGAAGAGCCGACCGCTCAGCCGGAGATGATCTGGACAATACTGGTACCGTCGAGGTCTGGCGGCTCTTCCTCAGGCAACTCGACAAGGACAAAATCGTGGGCAGAAGGAGCTCTCCATCGGTGTCGGGTCGTCCGCGCACAAGAGAGAAATCGAGAGAGGAAAAATGAGAGGAGAGGAAGGAAGATCCCACACCTAAAGAGGGAGAGTGGAGAGGAGGCGGTAGCGCGAGGAGATGGCCGTCGGCGTCGATGCCTAATCACCGGAGATCGCGTGATGGGAACGGAGGGGAGGGGGTCAGGAGAGATGCGTAGGAGAAGGATTATAAACCTAGATTAATAAAAACTTAGTTTAGTTTAATTAAATACTAAGTTAATTCCTCGATCAACTCCCACTTATTTTGGGTATCCCAAACAGGTCTCCACAAGCTCCACGATTTATCCCCTCAAAATAGTCATAGAAACTCCATTTAAATCCCAAAAATTTCTAAAAATTCTCAAAAAATCCAATAAGATTTTTCGTCCAATAACATTTATTATTTAATTTTTGTGATATCTTACATTCTCCCCCGCTAATAAAAATTTGGTCCCCAAATTTACTGGTCAACTCAGGGATCTTCATCCAATGATAACCTCCAAGTAACATACTCACATACCACTCTATCCAAATATGATGAACAAATCTCCAACCATAGTGCATAACTCAGTCGGTTATGAGCTCACCCTACTTCCGCTCAACAATCTCCAAAATTCACAACACACACTATCAACAGATCCCCTAACATATGTATAGTACGCTCAGACTATCCATCAGTCTGAGGGTGAAAATTTGTACTAAAGCAAAGCTCCTAACCCAAAGTCTGCTATAACCTCAGTCAAAACATGATGTGAAATCGCTGATCTCCATCCAATACAACCCTCAGAGATATACCATAAGGTCCGGTAATCTCTCCACAGTATAATCCTAATACTCAATCCAAAAGAATCCGTCCCACAAATCGATAGCTAGGGAGCAACGTCATCACCCAACAATGATTAACCAAAGCATCATATCCACTCCATGTCCTGTGTAATCCCACAACAAAGTCCATCAAAGCATGCTCCCAACTCCACTCCAAAATACAAGTCTACTAAAACAATCCTACTGATCCCCGATGTTCAACCTCCACTGGCTGACATACTAGACATCAAGCTATAAAATCCGCGATGTCCTTCCTCATGTCGTTCCACCAATATAAACGCTCCAAGTCTCCAGACATCAGGTGTCGCCCGAATGTATCGCAAATCCAGATCAATGTGTTTCCTGCAGTAACTTCTCCCGGATAAGAAGTGACTCGGAAACACACACAATCTTCAATGGAAATAAGAATCCCATTCTCATTAGACGAGAATTCTAACTGCGGGCACGAGACTCCTCCGCTCTTGCTATATCGGAGCTGCACCTAACCCTAGATATGATACATCTGTGTAGAGTGCAAATCCGTCTACACTAGAAAGCATCGCTAAGACAGGTGCAGCTATCTAAACTGATCTCGCAAGCATCTATCCAGGAAAATTTCATACCCTTCCTATATAGTCCGGTCAACTGTATAATGCTGGAAAAACCCTCAATCAAACTCTGGAAATATCTAGCCAAACTAAAGGAACAGTGAGTCTCCGGTATAGACTACAACTACTCCCAACTAGTAACAGCTTCTATCTATGATCCACTGATATACCTCTACGAAGACAATCTATCCCAGAAATCTCACAGAAAACAATCAAGAATACGCACTACTAAATTTCACATATAGGTGTTCCTGTCAGAACACCTCTAGAACTATGCGAAGATAGTGTACGTAATCCACCTCGGATCGAGAATAGGTCTCAACATCATCAATGAAGACAATGAAAACTGATCCAAATATCCTACGAATACCAAATCCATCGAGTCTATAAAAAAAACATCTAGGGCACTGTAAACCTAAATGGTAACACCAAGGACAACAGGCTCACTCAACTGTAAGATCCCCAACAACAAGTCTATAATCTATCACCAACTACAAATCACCAAATCCATAAATAAAACACATGTGTTACTCTCTATATCACTATCAACATCAAGCACCAAACAATAGATCATCAAGTCATACATTCACTAATAGATCATCAAAAGACAACCTATCACCACACCTAATTTCTCAATATCTACTAATCAAAATCATCCTCAACATCAATCAACCATACCAGATAGTCTCCTAAACAATGATAGAGGAACACTAGATACATCAAGCATATCTAACTACATCCGATAGGTCTAGGAGTCAGGATCTCCCATAGAGCAATGATAGGCGAGTCTACTAGTCATCGCCTTATAAACCATCATGTTATCGAAAGAGGTAGAGAACTACTCTCTCTCCAAACACCTCAAAGAAATCACTAAGTGATGATCTGATCTCCAAAAAGCATTCTCTGCTTCTTCCTTCACGTGGTACCGGGTCACGTAAAGGTTAAGCAACTAACTTCAACTCTCTCACGTCAGTACAAATCAAATATCCAAATATACTCTCCAAGTCATACACCCTAGTAACGGCTGTATCTCATAAGTGTTAAGCAAGTAGCTTTACACTTTTCCACACCGTGCGGTATCCTATCTGAATGTACCTTCTAAGTCCTTCAACCAGGTACAGACAATCCATAGTCAAAGTCCCCATGGAATAGGATATATCAATCCTCTATAGACTGACTAAGTCGATAATGGTATACGGCTAATTCAGTCCTTTCTACACCGGTACAAGTCAAAATATCTAACCAAGTATGAAACATCCCAAAGATAGGAATCTCTAAAAATAGAGTAAGTCAAACCCCTATTGGTCGGGCCAATAAAATAAATCGGTCAACTACTGTCTAATCTAACAAGAGTAAAACAATCATCGACTGATGAAACTAACTAAGATAAATCGATGCCCAACTACCAAAGTCAACCAGGATAAATCAGTTCTCTATAGCTAGAACCAGAAGGAATCCAAATTAATCCTCTACTGATCAAATCAAAAAGAGCACGAAATCAACGAAGGTAAGCCAAACTACAACTACGTCAGTCAACCAGATAAATCAATCATAAATTGACTGAACTAACAGGAGTAAACTGGTACTCTACTAACTAGATCCATATAAGTATACAGATATCATTCACTACCCAACTAATAATAATAGAGACTGGTATGTGACTATAACTCTCAACCAACTAATAGTAACTGACACAAACTACTGGTAGTATGATATGAGGATTCCATTGAGACTGTAATCCTTGATCTCCAGTAGGTCAACTGTGATCAGTGATTGACCTAACACATGCAATGCATGCTACAAACAAATAGGCAGGTACTAACAAGAGTACTAACGCATGTCATAACTAACTATCATAGACAACCATGCATGTACTAACAGCAAGGTAAGATAACAATATGCAAACATACCTCCTAAAGCTTAGAGACGTCCTGCTGCTGCCTGGTCCCAAAATCTGAAAAGTCACATCAAGAAAACTGAATCATGAAATCCAAAACACGAATAATAGGCATCGTACCTGCTCTGATACCACTAAATTGGTATCAAATAAATCTCGAAAATCCAGAACACATAGCAAGTATCGTATACCTGTTTTGATACCAAATATTGTCACGGCCCTAAAGGAGTCCCTGCCAGACAAAAAAATCCGACAACATCCCCCCTGTACCGGTGACAATCTGAAACATCAATACATACAAATATACATCAGCCACATACGGCTGGAATATATACACAACCACACAGTTATAATCACAGCCCACACGGTTGTAATGAAATAATCACAACCACGCAGTTATATATAAAGCAGCCCACACGGCAGTATTAGAAACACAACGGAAAAACGAAGGAAAGTCCACACAAACCAAATAAATACAATGCATGCCGGCACGACTTAAACACAAATACAATACCAAAACCATAAGATAGCCACATGGCTACACACAAATACAATGCCAAAACTAATAAAAGGATATACAAAAAGAAAAAAACGCTAGATGAAACCGTCTTCGGATGTGACGTAGGACCCGGCAGACAGGATACTCCGAGCGACACCAACCATCTACAAGTTACCTGAAAACATAAATGTATACATGCGGTGGTGAGTATAGATAACTCAGCGGGTAATAGAAAAGATAGTGCATGACCCCTAAATAAAACATGGATATCAAAAAGTATACAGTCTTAGTAGGGAATAAAGAACATGATCATACTATCATAATCAATGCACCTAAACATATCTGACATAATAACTTGACATATAAACTGTACAAACCACAACTAACATAATGACAAATACATACCCAATCTGAAATCGACATAAGGTACAAAGATCAGTACACTCACTAGATCTGCAACAGATGTACCCGTGACACCTGTGCAATATAGATATGACTGCATATACATGTAAAATAAATGACATGTATGCAACATGACAACCATATGCAACAATCACATCTCAAATAAGTGCAACATATCACAATCACATGAGACTAGTATCTACTAGGCATGTATGCAAATATATCCCCCCCAGATGCACCGCGCATCATATGCAAAAGTGCATGCATGCTCCATGGTCACCCCCGCCACCTCTCCAGACACCACGACCCCTGTATGGCCGAGAGGCTTGGGTCTGTGATGACTGTACTACCCTCCAGCCCACTATATAATGGTCGAGGTGGACAGTTTATTAGTAGCTATCTAGCTACATAGCATCAGGGTCCCTAACTGCTCACAACGTCGGATCTCACAAAACCTCGTGACCGGGTGGCACGACAGGACTAGCGGCAACTGCTCTAGCTACCACTAGCCATGAGTGGTCAAGTGTGCGGCGCTATTCTCAAACCAATTGACGACTCTCTCACCACAAGGGAGACAATGGTCATCAGATGCAATTAATGATGAACATGATATATATATAATCATGATACAGACGCCATCATCATCCATGCAACAATCCAAACCACATAAATACCTCCAACATGAGTATAATCATCATGATACCTCCACGTATCCCATCAAACATATCTACACACTACACATGTATAATCAACCAAAAATCTCCAATAATCCCACCACACACATGTACACAAAATATAAGTACAATGTACATGTATCCTCCAGTAAAAACACAACAGACATGTGTATATACCCCAAATATACAATCAATACAACTCCTCCAAAAGTACATGACAAACACGTATGTACACACCACATATAAATGCACGGTCAACAAGATGACTCCTATAACACATACCCACCTATGTACAATCCACATCATATACCCAATCAGCATGGTAATACCAACAACCCGACAATCCCTACAAGACATATTCTACATGTGTAATCACAACAGAGTAGATATCAAGAGTTGAGTCTGTATATGCATTAAATGGAACAGCTCAAAGATCAAGCATAAGTCTCAAGCAGGAAATCAACAAACGAACACGATATAAGGTAAAGCAGCCTAATCAATCGAATAATAACCATGCATTAAGTACAAGAAAATCTACGTAGAGGCCAAGGAAGAAATACCTGCCTTTATCTGTCGACCGTATCAGATAAACCAATCCACGTCGAGACGCTCGCCTCGAATCAAAGTCCTGTGATCACATAATATATTTAGCTAATTACATACGAAGTAAATAACTAAGCAACTTCCCCCACCTAATTAGAATAACCCTAATCAAACATGATTAAGGATTAATCCCCCAACTAACCTTAATCATAATACAACCTAATTAAATTAGGTTATACATGTTACATATCAAAACTCCCCCAAATCAATAATCCAATTTTATCCAACATCATAACAATACCTCCCAATTCGATAATCATCCAATCAATCTTTCAACCAAATCATCAAACCACAATCAATCACAAACTCCAACATGATTCATCTTTAAATTCTCACTCATATCCATAGTTTCCAATCCAAAACCCTAATCAATATCAACATGGATTCAACAATACATGCTAATATATCTAAGCAAGAACAAAGTCCTACAACCCATAAAAAGACCTAATTGAGTAACATACTACCAAGAATCAGAAGTACATCACTGAAATACACTCACCTTGAGATAAGGCAACCAAATACAGTAGCTCACAGTACCAAGATCCCTGTCCATAAGCTACAAGAGCGCACACCCACCTATTCTTCCAAGAACCAATCCATAACTCAGTTTGTACAACAAAGAATAGCCGAACCATTAACAAATAGATCAAACCTTACCTCAACAGACCCTTACCTCTTCTCCCAATAGCTACCAAAGAACCCAGCCGCAAGAATTGGAGAGGGTAGCGAACGGTCAAGGAACATTCCACCAGTATGTGAATCCAAAGCCTCCTTCTAGTCCAAATCAGAAAGAATACCACAAACAAACCCAATTCACAAGAATTCTTGAATTCACAGCATTTCCAAACAAAGCCTTACCTCAATTGATCACCTACAGTTGATGTCGTGTGATCCACCTCAGTTGGTGAAGATCGACAATGCCCTCCACTGAACAGATCAAGGAGGAGAACTAAAAGGGGCTCGATCAATTCGGGACGACGCAAATCAAATCCCTCACCGTGCCCTAGAGTCGATCTCCCATCGACCACGCACAAGAAATGGTCGAAGAGCCGACCGCTCAGCCGGAGATGATATGGACAATACTGGTACCGTCAAGGTCTGGCGGCTCTTCCTCAGGCGACTCGACGAGGACAAAATCGTGGGCAGAAGGAGCTCTCCGTCAGTGTCGGGTCGTCCGCACACAAGAGAGAAATCGAGAGAGGAAAAATGAGAGGAGAGGAAGGAAGATCCCACACCTAAGGAGGGAGAGTGGAGAGGAGGCGGTAGCGCGAGGAGATGGTCGTCGGCGTCGATGCCTAATCGTCGGAGATCGTGTGATGGGAAGGGGAGGGGGTCGGGAGAGATGCGTAGGAGAAGGATTATAAACCTAGATTAATAAAAACTTAGTTTTGTTTAATTAAATACTAAGTGAATTCCTCGATCAACACCCACTTATTTTGGGTATCCGAAACAGGTCTCCACAAGCCCCACGATTTATCCCCTCAAAATGAGTCATAGAGACTCCATTTAAATCCCAAATTTTTTTGAAAATTCTCGAAAAATCCAATAAGATTTTTCATCCAATAACATTTATTATTTAATTTTTGCGGTATCTTATAGTATATAATATGTAAGCATGACAAAATTTAAGATATACAAAAAAGGATAACGTCTGTCCTATATAAGGTAAGGGTAGAAGGTCAGGCGTTACAGTCGTGTAATCTTACACGGCCACGGCAATTTCCGTCACTGGAATGGCTACATGGTCGTGTAACCATACATGTCCATGCACTGGCTGGCTGGAGAAAGAGGCACGGTCGTGTAGCTTCACACAGTCAAGGCATTCCCCCTTGCTACCAATGCTACACAGCCTCTCATAACCACACAGCCAGGGTCATTCCCCCTTGCAAGGTCGTGTTGCACTCATTGCCCATGTCGTCTTTCCTCTGTTTGGTTGTAGAATCAGCCACGGACATCAATTCTTCTCCAAATTCGACTCCTGAAAGAATAAAATACACAAAAGCAAATCTCCGAACAAAGAAAAGTATTTTGCTAAAAGAAAAGCAAGGAACATGAAAGTGCATAGATAAAGCATGTATAAAACATAAGAATGTGCATCAAAACATGCTAAATAAGTGTATAAAATCTAAGCACGTCAATCTCTTTGTCGAACTTTCACTATGAGCTGATCTGATCTCTAGGGTTTGGTTGACTGATTCAGACGTTTGGTCGAATGATCAAAGCAAAATCTTAACCTGCAAAATTTAGTCTTCCTATAAAATAGAGTTAGAATAATAATCAAACAGTATATAAAGAATAATTTTGACAGCCTCCGGACTGTCCAGTTTGTTGGATCGAGATGCGCTAGAGGGGGGTGAATAGTGCTCGTGGCTTTCACACATTTCGGATTCGAAAAAATCGACGAGTAAGAAGCAGGATAGAAAGAAATAACAGACACACACAAAGACACCAAGGGTTTACTTGGTTCGGAGCCTAGGGCGACTCCTACTCCAAGGCCTACGATCGTTGATCGCTTTTCGGTGGCCAACAACTATAGAATCGATAAGAATACAATAAGTGTTTACAATTAACTGTACTGAAAAGAAAACTTATACCGACAACTAGAGATGAATAAAACGTAGCTTCGGGTTGTTGAGTACTTGCAACAGCACTTCTGGGTCGTCTTGTTATCAGTACACGAGAGAAGGTCACTTTAGCATTGATTACATCAAGTTGCTGCTCGAACACCCCTTTTATACACTGCTAAAGGCGCCTCAAATATCATCCAAGGCGCCTCCACGCCTCCCGAGTCAGCCGCATGGATCAACGCAGAAACCTTCGTTGCTTATCCTGCTTGAGGCGCCTCCATGGCCAGTCCAAGACACCGCCAAGCCCTGCTCCAAGGCACCTCCAGCTCCATCCAAGGCGCCTCCAGCTCCTCTTCATAGCCAACTTCTGTTTTGCGCCCGAGGCGCCTCCAAGCTCCATGGAGGCGCCTCGAACACTGTTCATCCGAGGCTTAGCTTGTTCCTTTTGTACCTACAAGACACGTTAGTCCCAAAACAACAACATACCCTGCAAGACAAAGTTAGAACAGATATAAACATGATACATCACATGAACGACAGTCATCGGACTGTCCGAGTCTGACTTCGGATTTTCGACCGAAAACCCTAGGTCGACCCGACGCCTACTAATCCTTTTGTGGGGAACGCGTCCTCACCTACTCCTCTCCGGAGAGATTTACCTTTTGCCAGTTTGGTCCTCCAGACCAACTGGACTTTTGTTCGGCACTTGATGCTTCCGGTCTTCATGCTGGACGTCCGGTCTATGACCCGTCCAGACTTCTACCTAGTTCATGACACCAGGATTTAACCTAGGGTTACCACCCCCTAGGATTTTTGCCCGAAGCTTCGACCCGCCAAGGCTTTCCGCATAGGGTTATCACCCCGTATGACCTAGGGTTACCGCCCCCTAGGGTTTTCCACTTGTCTAACCGTAGCTAGGACTTTTGCCTAAGTATACTTAGGACTTTATCTGCAAAGCTCATTCAACATATCAGAAAACAAAACACCTTAACTTTGATCCCTTTGACATAATCGAAATATAGGTTCGATCGTCGAATGCTTCCCGCACCAACACAGTCTTGACTTTGGGTTTCACTAAAACTCTATGTCAGACCGACGCCTACTATTTCCTCTTCGGCGAATGTGTCCTCACCTACTCCACTCAAGAGAGTTTAGCTTTTGCCAAACTGGTCCTCCAGACTGTCTGGGCTTTTGCAGAGCATCCGAGACATTAGGACTTCATGCTAGACGTCTGATTCCCAACCCGTCCAGTCTTCCACCTGGAGTTCAAGACCCCCAAGATTTTCACCTAGCGTTCTTTACTCTAGGATTTCACCCAACACCCTCGACCTAGCAAGACTTTGTCCAATCCCCCGGACAAGGACTTTATTACTGTTAGAATGTATACTAAAAGCCTAGCTTTTGGTATAAACATTTATCTAGAAATAAGAATCACATTGGTCAAATGTCTATATTTATGATAAATGTAGTTGTTCAATTAATTTATATTGTAGATAACATGGTGTGTGGTGTCACACACAGAAGATCATGTTATCAGTACCTTATAAATTATAAACAGTAGCTCACGACCAAGATGGAAAGGAACAAACCATTGGAAGGTCGTAGTGTAATTAGGTATTAGTTTATCTTAACTATATAATTACACTAGTACACTTAGAGTGTATTGAGTAGGACCATTAGAGGTCGTTTCTTTTATACTGACTTTATAAAGGAACAAAGACCTCAGTTATTATGGAAGTGTGTGCTCTTAATCCCAATATAATAACAAGCACATATATTTGATATTTATTTCTTTAATTTATCAATGGGTGAGATTTAGTTCGATAAATCAATAAGCTCGATAAGTTGGAAAATGATATCACTTATAGTGTGTGTTGTTGATTATAGAAAGAAACTGTGTCCTAGTGATCTAGGTTGAGAATGTCCCCAAGAGGAGCTCATAAGGATTGTCATGTTACACCCTGCAGGTGGACTTAGTCCGACATGACGATGAAGTTGAGTGGTACTACTCTTGGAGCTAGATATTAATTAAGTGAGTTGTCAGTAACTTACTTAATTAGTGGACATTCGACATCTTAAACACAGGGAGACTAACACACTCATAATAAGAAGGAGCCCAAAATGTAATTTGGGATTGGTGCGGTAGTTCAATAATAGTTCTCTAGTGGAATGAATTATTATTGATAAAATTAAGTTGTGTGTTCGGGGCGAACACGGGATGCTTAATTTTATCGGGAGACCAAAACCAATTCCTCCTCTCGGTCCCTATCGTAGCCTCTTAATTATAGAGTACTATATCCACCTATACCCACCTTCTTACCCATCCCATAGGGGCCGGCCAAGCTAGCTTGGAGACCAAGCTAGGGCCGGCCAAAGTTTGGTTCATGGGTTCTTCAAGGTGGCCGGCCCTAGCTTGGGTTCAAGCTTGGTGAGGCCGGCCCAAATTAAAATAAAAGGATTTTTATTTTTTAAAATTTTTCTTATGTGGATAACATGATTTAAAAGAGAGTTTAAACATTTAAATCTTTCCTTTTATAAGATTCTACAAAAGATTAAGAGAAGAGCTAAATCTCTTTCCTTATTTGTAGATTAAAAGGTTGATTTTAATTTTGGTAAAAACTTTCATTTTAATTATGTTCATGATTTAAAAGAAAGTTTAAAAATTAAAAATTCTCTTTTATTAGTTTCTACAAAAGATTAAGAAAATATTTAATATCTTTCCTTATTTGTAGATTGAAAGCAGATTTTAATTTTTAGAGATAACTTTCCTTTTTGGAAATTATCCACATGTTTAAAAGAAAGATTTTAATTTATAAAATTTCTTTTTATTAACCAATCATGAAGGGATTAAAATTATTGGAGAAATTTTTATAAATTTCTAGAAACAAATTTGGAAGTTTTAATTTTTGTTTTAATTAAAACTCTCCTTGTTTTGGGGAAAGAGGTGGCCGGCCAAATAAATTAGAGAAGAGAATATTATTTTTAATTAAATAAATTTTCCTTTTCATGGCAAAAGAATTAAGTTTTTATTTAAATTTCCTTATTTGCCAAGACCAAGGATTATAAAAGAGGGGGTAGAGGAGGCTTCATTGTGAACGACTCTATTCTTTTTCTTCCTCTCTTTTCTTCCTTGGTGTGGCCGGCCCCTAGAGGTTCCCCTTCTCCTTCTCTCTTCTCCTACTTGTTGCCGAGACTTCATCATCTCTTGGAGGCATAGAAGTGGCCGGATCTAGCTCGGAGAAAAGGAGAGAAAGGAGTCTTGTTTCATGCATCCCTTGGAGCTTGGTTGGTGGAAAAAGATCTTCATCTTTTGGAAGCATTGTGCTTGGCCGAAACTTGAAGAAAGGAGAAGAAGGTGCTTTGGTGGTTTCTCATCTCGGAAGATCGTTGCCCACACAACGTCCGAGGTTAGAAGAGGAATACGGTAGAAGATCAAGAGGTCTTTCTTAAAGGTATAACTAGTATTTTTCCTTTCCGCATCATACTAGTTATTTATGGAAATAATACCAAATACAAGAGGCATGCGATTCTAGTATTTCGAATTTGTTTTCGATGTTGTGTTCTTTTATTTTTTTTTTCTTTTCCTTGTGATTTGATTGTTCTTTTCGGTTGACCTAAAGTTATTTAAGGAAATTAAATATTAACTTTCCTTAAAAGGCTTTGTCTAGTCGGTGGTGGTTGTTCTCATATCCAAGAAGGCCATGTGCCTCGCCACGTCAGTATTGGAAGCCAATTTTAGAAATTAATATTTAATGAAATTAATAACCTAGGTGATTTGGATCGAACGTGTTAAGTTCCGCAGGAGATCCGAGTCTAAACCTAAAAGAACAAATAGATTAAACTTTGGATCAAACGTGTTAAGTTCCGCAGGCGATCCAAGTTTAATTTAAAAGAACACATGGTAGCTAGGAAATGGTTCAGAACTTTGTACAAAATTTTTGTACAGTGGAACCATTAGGTTTTCCGAGTAGCAACCAACAATTGGTATCAGAGCTAGGGTTTTGCCTCTGTGTATTTGGTATTAGTTTAATTATGCACATGTCATACATAATTTAGGCAGGTTAATAGTAGGATGTGCTAACTTTGTGGATGCAGGATCCAACTATTATGGCTTATAGTTATTATGTGTATGATTGGACCCTTGGACATGTCAAGGGCATTTTATTGTGTGTGCATGATTGTATTATAAAATACAGCAGGAGCTGTATTTAGTTTTATTAGGATTTTTTTTTTTGATCTAGTTACATGTACATTCCTTTATGGAATATAGGATCGATGGATGTAAATTTTATTTTATGTTCGATCTAGTTTACATGTACATTCCTTCGAGGAATATAGGATCGAAAAATGTAAAATTCTATTTATGTCGCGGATCGAATCTTGCAAGGCGTGGAACCTTTTGAGGATCAGAGGCGCAGCGGAACAAGGAGCAAGATGGATGCGACAACTAGACCCGGTGGCGGTGGCCAAAGATGGCAGCAGCTAGGGTTGACGACACACAGAGGACAGCAATAGATAAAAGTCATAATAGTTGAAAATTAGTTTTTCTATTTATTACTTTTTATGCTGTGTTGTGTGTGCTTGTTAGTATGCATGCTAAGTAGGCTAGCATAGTCAAAATTCCTCACTTTAAATAACTAAGTGGGAGAGGGATTTATTTTTAAATAAATTCCACGGTCTCCATTACTGGTTTATAAGTGATGCAACAAGCTTGCGCGTTGGCTCTGAGTGCCTTCCTCCATATCAGATGAGCTTGTTTGCGGATCACTAGCTTAAACTTCCATTTTGGATGACTATAGGAAGTTAATTAAGAGCGTGTGATCTTCCCCATCGGAAGGGACACAATCTTATTAACGGACTTAGTGTCAAGTAATGGTATACACTTAGGCACATCTAATAGTATCCTCCCCATCGGAGTCACTGCTATTATTTGTGTGACCGAAGAAAACCAACTATTGATTTGTCAAATAAATAAGTTGACAAGATAATAAAATTAAAAACCCCTCTAACAAATGTTTGATTTTGTATACGTCCACACTATCGTGGCATACAAAATTCACGGTGTTTGAGGTAATTTTATTTGTCATAAAGATTTATTGACAAGATAATTAATGGGTAAACCCCTCCTCTTACAAATGTTTAATTTTGTATACGTCCACACTATCGTGGCATGCAAAATTCACGGTGTTTGAGGTGTTGGAGAATTTAAATAATATTGTTTGAGGAATCAATGTTATTTTAAATTCAAAAGTTTTGACCAAATATTTGATCAAAGAAAGATCAACTATTAATTTTATTCATCATAAAGTAAAGTTGACGAGATAATAAAATTAATGGATAAAATCTCTTCTTTGATTTTGTATACTTCCACACTATCGTGACATATAAAATTCATGGGGATTTTAAGGAATTGATCTTGACCAAATATTTTTATGATTCTTAGGATTTAAAATGTTTGTCAATTCCCTAGCTGTTATACTATAGAAAAGACTTAGTAGTCCCGATTGTAAAAAATTGGAAATAGGACTTGGACATTAAGGTAGTCTATCTTTTTAGAACTAAAGAACAATATAGGTGTATTTAATTCATTAGTTGAAACATGTTTAGTGGTGTTATCTACCAGAACCTAGAGTGTAGATACAGATGTCATTAATCATATTCGCAATTCATTGCAGGGTTCCAGGAAACCCGACAACTAAATGAAAATAAAAACACCGTCCACATGGGCACTGCTGTAAAAGTGGCAGCTTTTGCATTGGGAGATGTTTATCCTTTAAATAGGAATAAAATATGGATTATTAAAAATTATCTTTACGTACTAAGTTTAGAAAGAACCTGATTTCAGTTTCTAAACTATTATAGAATAGATATTGTGTCTATTTTGATAACAAAGCTATTATCAAGAAAAATAGAGAAGTTATCTATTCTGGTATGTTGGTTGACAATTTATAATCCAATAACTCCCACGATGCAATAAATGGAAATTATAACACATCTTCTAACTTTAAGAGAAAGAAACCTTCGGAAATGAACCAATTATATCTTTGGCATCTAAGGCTAGGTTATATTAACTTGAGTAGGATTCATTGGTAGTTGATGAACTTTTGGGTTCATTAGTAGTGGAAATCTTTCAACCTGCGAGTCTTACTTGGAAGGAAAAATAACCAAGAAGCTTTTAAGTCTAAGGGGTATGGAGCCAAAGATATGTTGGAATTGGTTCATTCTGATTTGTGTGATCCTATGACTATCTAGACAAGAGGTAGTATCGAATATTTCGTCTATTTTATAGACAACTATTCAAGATACAAATACATTTACTTGATGTGCCACAAGACTAAGTGTTTATGATTAGTTCAAAAAGTACAAGGCTGATGCGGAGAAAAATCAAAGTAAAAGTATCAAGACACTACGGTGAGATCGTAGTGGCAAGTACCTCTTTGGGAGAATTTAGGAGTCACTTATTAGAAGTAGGGATTCAATCCCAACTAACTGCACCTGGTACACCCCAACAGAATGGTGTAGAAAAAGGAAGGTATAGGACTCTTATAGAAATAAGTAGATTGATGATGAGTTATTTGGAAAATTACCAAATTCATTTTAAGGATATACTTTGGAAACGGAAGTGAACATAATACCTTCCAAAGTCAGAACTCTCTACTCATATAGAATTGCTGAATAAGCGTAAGCCTATTTTGAAGCATATTCGGATTCGGGTAGTCCAGCACATATGCTAAAAAGAGATAATGATAAGTTGGACAGGAATTCACTTGTTTGTGGGTTATCCTAGAGAAATGAAAGTAGGATTATAGTCTTAAAAATCAGAAGGTCATTATTAGCATCAATGACCAATTTTTAGAAAAGGACTATGTAATAAATCACGTGCCCATAAGTAAATTTGTTCTTAAGGAAATAATAAAGGACATGTCTAACCTAGTACCAACTGTACAAGGTGAAATATCACAAGAAACTGCAACACGTATCACAAATGATACACAATTACAGAAAGTGCCTCGTCGTAGTGGGAGTGTTGTTAGGCAACATAAAAAGATTCATGTTTTGGGAGAGTTTTTGGACTCGATCCCTGGAGGACATGAACCTGATATCCGGACATATGACGAAGCACTCCAAGATAAAGATTCAGCATCTTGACAAAGAGTAATTAATAACAGAATTAGAATATATTTATTCTAATAAAATCTGGAAGCTAGTAGAACTACCAAATGGTGTAAAAGCCTTTGGGTATAAAAAGGTCTATAATAGGAAAAGAGGGATAGACAGGAAGGTAGAAACTTTCAAAGCAAGGCTTGATGAAAAAGGAAACTTTTTTATTGGCAGTCATGCTTAAATCTATCTGGATTCTTTTATCTATTTGGCAAGTGGATGTCAAGACAACATTCCTTAATGGAAGTCTTGAAAAAAGCATCCATATAAAGCAACCAGAAGGGTTCATTGCAAAGGGCTAAGAGCATCTTGTGTGCAAGCTCAATCAGTCTAAGGACTGAGACAAAGCTTCAAAGGTCTTGGAACATCCGGTTTATCAAAGTTATCCAGACCTATGGATTTATTTAGTAACTGGATAAGTCTTGTGTATACAAAAGGTGTGATGGAAACATGGTGGTATTTCTTGTACTATACGTAGATTATATTTTTGATAGTTGGAAACAATATCAAGGTGTTATCGGAAGTAAGGGTATGGTTGTCCAAGCAATTCGTTATAAAGGACTTAGGAAAATAAGCACATATTCTTGGGAACAAGGTTCGCAAGAAAAGAATGTTGTGCTTATCTCAAGCTTTATATAACAAGCTCATTTTAGCATGCAAAACTCCAAGAAAGGTTTTCTACCTTTTAAGCATGGAGTGTCTTTATCTAAAGAGATGTCTCCGATGATATCAAAGGAGATTGAGGACATGTAGGCAGTTCTTTATGCTTCGAAAGTTAGACAACCTAATGTATGCTATACACGAGATCAGAAATCTGTTTTGCCAAGGGCATAGTTAACAGATATCAAAGTAACCCTAGACAAGGATATTGGACTGCAGTAAAGAATATAGAGGCACTAGAGATTATATGCTAGCTTACAAGGCAGTTAATTTGGTCCCTGTGGGTTGCACGAATTTTGACTTCCAATCAGATAGGGACAATAATAAGTCAACCTCGGGGTTTTGTATTTACTTTAGGAGGAAAAGTCATAACTATGGAAGAGTGATAAGCATAGGTGTTTTTCTGAACTCCACCATAGAAGCTGAGTATATGGCAAGCCTCTGAGGTAGTCATAAAAGCTAAATGACTCAATAACCTCAAGATGGACTTAGATATGATTTCTGGTTTATCCAAAGATTATTACAATTCATTGTAATAATAGTGGTGCAATAGCAAACTCGAAGAAACCATAAGTCTATAAGGCAAGTAAACGCAATAGAGCGCAAGTACCACCCAATATGAGAAATCGTATAAACGAGAAGAAGTTGTTGCTGCCTAGATTGCATCAAGTGATAACCTAGAAGATCCTTTCACTAAAGCCCTTAAGGCAAGAGCTTTTGATGGGCATGTTGAAGGTTTGGGAATCAGATGTATGGTAGCAGTTATGGCAGCTTAGTCTTTTAGTATAAGTGGGAGATTGTTAGAATGTATACTAAAAGCCTAGCTTTTGGTATAAACATTTATCTAGAAATAAGATCACATTGGTCAAATGTCTACATTTATGATAAATGTAGTTGTTCAATTAATTTATATTGTAGATAACATGGTGTGTGGTGTCACACACAGAAGATCATGTTATCAGTACCTTATAAATTATAAACAGTAGCTCACGACCAAGATGGAAAGGAACAAACCATTGGAAGGTCGTAGTGTAATTAGGTATTAGTTTATCTTAACTATATAATTACACTAGTACACTTAGAGTGTATTGAGTAGGACCATTAGAGGTCGTTTCTTTTATACTGACTTTATAAAGGAACAAAGACCTCAGTTATTATGGAAGTGTGTGCTCTTAATCCCAATATAATAACAAGCACATATATATGATATTTATTTCTTTAATTTATCAATGGGTGAGATTTAGTTCGATAAATCAATAAGCCCGATAAGTTGGAAAATGATATCACTTATAGTGTGTGTTGTTGATTATAGAATGAAACTGTGTCCTAGTGATATAGGTTGAGAATGTCCCCAAGAGGAGCTCATAAGGATTGTCATGTTAAACCCTGTAGGTGGACTTAGTCCGATATGACGATGAAGTTGAGTGGTACTACTCTTGGAGCTAGATATTAATTAAGTGAGTTGTCAGTAACTTACTTAATTAGTGGACATTTGTTATCTTAAACACAAGGAGACTAACACACTCATAATAAGAAGGAGCCCAAAATGTAATTTGGGATTGGTGCGGTAGTTCAATAATAGTTCTCTAGTGGAATGAATTATTATTGATAAAATTAAGTTGTGTGTTCGGGGCGAACACGGGATGCTTAATTTTATCGGGAGACCAAAACCAATTCCTCCTCTCGGTCCCTATCGTAGCCTCTTAATTATAGAGTATTATACCCACCTATACCCACCTTCTTACCCATCCCATAGGGGCCGGCCAAGCTAGCTTGGAGACCAAGCTAGGGCCGACCAAAGTTTGGTTCATGGGTGCTTCAAGGTGGCCGGCCCTAGCTTGGGTTCAAGCTTGGTGAGGCTGGCCCAAATTAAAATAAAAGGATTTTTATTTTTTAAAATTTTTCTTATGTGGATAACATGATTTAAAAGAGAGTTTAAAATTTTAAATCTTTCTTTTTATAAGATTCTACAAAAGATTAAGAGAAGAGCTAAATCTCTTTCCTTATTTGTAGATTAAAAGGTTGATTTTAATTTTGGTAAAAACTTTCCTTTTAATTATGTTCATGATTTAAAAAAAAGTTTAAAAATTAAAAATTCTCTTTTATTAGTTTCTACAAAAAATTAAGAAAAGATTTAATATCTTTCCTTATTTGTAGATTGAAAGGAGATTTTAATTTTTAGAGATAACTTTCATTTTTGGAAATTGATCCGGCGGTTAGAACAGGGGACCCCCATTTTGAGGGGTCAACGCCACGTGGCCTACCGGAAAAGGAGGGGCCGACCTCCCGGTCGGCCGACCGGTAAATAACCAATGGGAAAAGGCGCCCCGACCGGCGTCGGGGTTCCGGCGCTCGATTGAATAGTAACGAAGGGCCGAGCGGAAGTCATGCTCGACCGTAGACATAAAAGTAACATACTGCTAGCAGTCCCCACATAGCACCTTACCGAGGATCTCCCCAACATACCGATGCATATGGAGGGTCGGACGTGATGTGAGTGCCGGCCGGCTGGATGGGAGATGAGGGCCGGCCGGACGGGAGATGAGGGCCGGCCGGCTGGACGGGAGATGAGAGCCGGCCGGACGGGAGATGAGGGCTGGCCGGCTGGACGGGAGATGAGGGCCGGCCGGACGGGAGATGAGGGTCGGCTGGACGGGAGATGAGGGCCGGCAGGCCGGAAGCCCTGGCATGTAGTAGAGAGTGAAGGACAATGAACATCTTATGACAGCTGTCAAGTCCTATGACTAGGCCATACTCCAAATCTGGCGGTAAGGTGTTCTGCTGTCCCATCGAAAACTTGCTTAGACTGTAGCAGTATGGCGTCAGGTAAGTTTTCTGACAAACACATACCGAGGTATGGGCTGCAGACACGTAGGCGCCTCGGTGGATGTGCAGGAGCTCTTTCACCGCTCTATATAAAGAGCCTCATACTTCGCCGGAGGTACGCGTTCGAGACCTTTGGAGCTACTTTTTCCACCACCTGCTTACCTGACTTGAGCGTCGGAGGGTCGCCGCCGGGAACCCCTTCCCGGCCCGACTTCTTTGCAGGTTCGCCGGAGCTCCATCCGACCGGCCGAAGATCTACGTCAGCGACAAGGAGAGCGCCACGTGCCCAGCGTCCGTTGACTCAGCGATTCGGACAGGATCAATTTGGCGCCGTCTGTGGGAACGCTCCTGCATCCGATCAGAAGAGATGGATGAAGCTGGACGACCACACATGGTGATGCTCTCCGTGGTGAAACTCGACGCTCTGATAGAGTCAAGAGTAGCTAAGCTCGTGGAGCAATAGGAGCAGAAGGCTCAAGTAAAAGGATAACGCAGCAGGCCGCCTCCACCTCTGGGGGGGCCAAGCGGCCATGGAGGACCGACCGGGAAGTTTCGCCATCCTCCTGGCCTTGATAAATTTCGACGAGTACATTGTATCCACCTCACTCCACGGGTATTCGGGAGTTGAGAAATTGAGTCAGATCTTATGCTGATCGGCAGGTTAGTTTTTCAGATATAGTTTCTTTCGGGCATAGAATTCATCGTAATTTTCCGAAAGAAGGCCCGTGCCGTTCGGCCGGGCGTATATCATCGGAGCCAAAGGCTCGACAATGAAGGCCCGAGCCATTCTGCCGGAGGTATAATATCTGAGCTAAATGCTCGATAACGAAGGCCCCGAGCCGTTCGGCCGGAGGTATAGTATCCGAGCCAAAGGCTCGACAATGAAGGCCCTGAGCCATTCGGCCGGAGGTATAATAACCGAGCCAAGCGCTCGACGAAGAAGGCCCCGAGCCGTTCGGCCGGAGGTATAATAACCGAGCCAAGCGCTAGATGCCGAAGGCCCCGAGCCGTTCGGCCGGAGGTATAATATCCGAGCCAAGCGCTCGACGAAGAAGACCCCAAGCCGTTCGGCCGGGAGTACGTTATCCGAGCTGGGTGAAAGGTGCGCTAAATGTAAATTTATATAGATTTCGGTTGCCTATGTCCTTGTAATGCAGGAAGCAAAATTATAAAGATGGCAAATATCTTCGCCGACCGGCTGTGTTAAAAGTAGCCTTAAAGGTCGTCGAGCTCCAACGTTAAATATCGAGAGACGAGCCGGCGTCTATAAACGTCTGAGCGGACGACCATCGAGCTCCGACGTTAAATATCGAGAGACGAGCCGGCGTCTATAAACGTCCGAGCGGAAGACCATCGAGCTCCGACGTTAAATATAGAGAGACTAGCCGGCGTCTATAAACGTCCGAGCGGAAGACCGTCGAGCTCCGACGTTAAATATCGAGAAACGAGCCGGCGTCTATAAACGTCCGAGCGGAAGACCTTCGAGCTCCGACGTTAAATATCGAGAGACGAGCCGGCGTCTAAACGCGTCCGGCGGACGACCGTCGAGCTCCGACGTTAAATATCGAGACACGAGCTGCATCGTCAGCCGAGCGGAAGACCGTCGAGCTCCGGCGTTGAATATCGAGAGACGAGCGGCGTCTATAAACGTCCGAGCGGAAGACCGCCGAGCTCCGGCGTTAAATATCGAGAGATGAGCGGCGTCTATAAACGTCCGAGCGGAAGACCGCCGAGCTCCGGCGTTAAATATCGAGGCGAGCGGCGTCTATAAGCGTCCGGCGGATGACCGAGCTCGGCGTTAAATATCGAGGCGAGCCGTCTATAAGCGTCCGGCGGAAGACCGTCGAGCTCCGGCGTTAAATATCTAGAGACGAGCCGGCGTCTATAAGCGTCCGAGCGGATGACCGTCGAGCTACGACGTTAAATATCGAGAGACGAGCCGTCTATAAGCGTCCGGGCGGAAGACCGTCGAGCTCCGGCGTTAAATATCGAGAGAGCGGCGTCTATAAACGTCCGAGCGGAAGACCGCCGAGCTCCGACGTTAAATATCGAGAGACGAAGCCGTCTATAAGCGTCCGGCGGAAGACCGCCGAGCTCCGGCGTTAAATATCGAGAGACGAGCGGCGTCTAAAGCGTCCGGCGGACGGCCGTCGACTCGGCGTTAATTATCGAGACGACCGGCGACTATAAGCGTCGGCGGAAGACCGTCGAGCTCCGACGCGTTAAATATCGAGAGATGAGCCGGCGTCTATAAACGTCCGGCGGAAGACCGTCGAGGCCGACGTTAAATATTGAGAGACGAGCGGCGTTTATAAGCGTCCGGCGGACGGCCGTCGATCTCGGCGTTAAATATCGAGGCGAGCGGCGTCTATAAGCGTCCGGCGGAAGACCGTCGAGCTCCGGCGTTAAATATCGAGAGACGCGTCTATAAGCGTCCGGCGGAAGACCGTCGAGCTCCGATGTTAAATATCGAGAGGCGAGCCGGCATAAACGCTCCGGCGGAAGACCGTCGAGCTCAACGTTAAATATCGAGGCGAGCGGCGTCTACAAGCGTCCGGCGGACGGCCGTCGGCGTTAATTATCGAGACGAGCGGCGACTATAAACGCGTCGGCGGAAGACCGTCGAGCTCGACGTTAAATATCGAGATGAGCGGCGTCTATAACGGTCCGGCGGACCGAGCCGGCGTTAAATATCGAGACGAGCCGGCAAAACGTCCGAGCGGACGACCGTCGATCTCCGACGTTAAATATCAAGAGGCGAGCCGGCGTCTAAAGCGTCCGGCGGAAGACCGTCGAGCTCCGGCGTTAAATATCGAGGGACGAGCCGGCGTCTATAAACGTCGGCGGAAGACCGTCGAGCTCCGTTGTTAAATATCGAGAGAGAGCCGGCGTCTATAAGCGTCCGGCGGAAGACCGTCAAGCTCCGGCGTTAAATATCGAGAGCCGCTATAAACGCTCGAGCGGAAGACCGCCGAGCTCGTTAAATATCGAGGCGAGCGGCGTCTATAAGCGTCCGGCGGATGACCGTCGAGCTCCGGCGTTTAATATCGAGAGAGCGGCGTCTATAAGCGTCCGGCGGACGGCCGTCGAGCTCCGGCGTTAATTATCGAGAGAGCGGCGACTATAAGCGTCCGGCGGAAGACCGTCGAGCTCCGGCGTTAAATATCGGCGATGAGCCGGCATCTATAAACGCTCCGGCGGAAGACCGCCGAGCTCCGGCGTTAAATATCGAGAGGCGAGCTAAACCCTCCGGCGGAAGACCGTCGAGCTCGATGTTAAATATTGAGAGGCGAGCCGGCGTCTATAAACGCTCCGGCGGAAGACCGTCGAGCTCCGGCGTTAAATATCGAGAGACGCGCCCGTGACTCGGACGACGCCTTTAGCTTTCTCGGGACATTGGCAGCAGCTGCTACAATGTCCAGCGAAGCCGTCGAGCTCCGGCGTTAAATATCGAGAGATGAGCCGGCGTCTATAAACGTCCGGCGGAAGACCGTCGAGCTCCGTTAAATACGAGCAGGCGTCTATAAACGTCCGAGCGGACGACCGTCGATCTCCGACGTTAAATATCGAGACGAGGCGTCTATAAACGTCCGGCGGAAGACCGTCGAGCTCCGGCGTTAAATATCGAGAGACGAGCGGCGTCTATAAACGTCCGGCGGAAGACCGTCGAGCTCCGTTGTTAAAGACGAGCCGGCGGCTATAAACGTCCGGGCGGAAGACCGTCAAGCTCCGGCGTTAAATATCGAGACTAGCGGCTATAAGCGTTGACGGAAGGCGCGAGCTCTCGTTAAATATCGAGGCGAGCGCGTCTATAAGCGTCCGGCGGATGACCGTCGAGCTCGGCGTTAAATATCGAGAGGCGAGCCGGCACTCCGGCCGGACGACCGTCGAGCTCCGGCGTTAATTATCGAGACGAGCGGCGACTATAAACGTCCGGCGGAAGACCGTCGAGCTCCGGCGTTAAATATCGAGAGATGAGCGGCGTCTATAAACGTCCGGCGGAAGACCGTCGAGCTCGACGTTAAATATCGAGAGACGACTATAAACGCTCCGGGCGGACGACCGTCGAGCTCCGGCGTTAATTATCGAGCCGGCGACTATAAACGCTCCGGGCGGAAGACCGCCGAGCTCCGATGTTAAATATCGAGATGAGCGGCGTCTATAAACGTCCGGCGGAAGACCGTCGAGCCGACGTTAAATATCGAGAGCAGGCGTCTAAAAACGTCCGAGCGGACGACCGTCGATCTCCGACGTTAAATATCGAGACTAGCGCGTCTATAAACGTCCGGCGGAAGACCGTCGAGCTCCGGCGTTAAATATCGAGAGCGGCGTCTATAAACGCTCCGGCGGAAGACCGTCGAGCTCGACGTTAAATATCGAGAGCGGCGTCTATAAGCGTCGAGCGGATGACCGTCAAGCTCCGGCGTTAAATATCGAGAGCGGCGTCTATAAACGTTCGAGCGGAAGGCGATCGAGCTCCGGCGTTAAATATCGAGAGACCGGTGTCTATAAACGTCCGAGCGGATGACCGTCGAGCTCCGGCGTTAAATATCGAGAGACGAGCCGGCGTCTATACGTCCGAGCGGAAGACCGCCGAGCTCCGGCGTTAAATATCGAGACGAGCCGGCTTTAAACGTCCGAGCGGAAGACCGTCGCCCTCCGGCGTTAAATATCGAGAGGCGAGTCGGCGTTTATAAGCGTCCGAGCGGAAGACCTTGAGCTCCGGCGTTAAATATCGAGAGCAGTGGCGTCTAAAAGCGTCCGAGCGGACGGCCGTCGAGCTCCGGCGTTAATTATCGAGAGGCGGCGACTATAAACGTCCGGCGGAAGACCGTCGACTCCGGCGTTAAATATCGAGATGAGCGGCGTCTATAAACGCGTCCGAAGCGGAAGACCGTCGAGCTTGACGTTAAATATCGAGACGAGCCGGCGTCTATAAACGTCCGGCGGACGACCGTCGATCTCCGACGTTAAATATCGAGACGAGCCGGCGTCTATAAACGTCCGGGCGGAAAACCGTCGAGCTCCGGCGTTAAATATCGAGACGAGGCGTCTATAAGCGTCCGGCGGAAGACCGTCTAGCTCGATGTTAAATATCGAGACGCGCTATAAACGCGTCCGGCGAAGACCGTCAAGCTCCGGCGTTAAATATCGAGACGAGCGGCGTCTATAAGCGTTCGGCGGAAGGCGGTCGAGCTCGGCGTTAAATATCGAGACGAGCGTCTATAAACGTCCGAGCGGACGACCGTCGAGCTCCGACGTTAAATATCGAGAGACGAGCCGGCGTCTATAAACGTCCGAGCGGAAGACCATCGAGCTCCGACGTTAAATATCGAGAGACGAGCCGGCGTCTATAAACGTCCGAGCGGACCGGTGTAGTGGCTGTTACTCAGTCAGATCGGCAGTCCAGTCAGTCGGACTTCACCTCCTTCGACTAGACTTGAGGGGGAGGCAAGTGATCCGGCGGTTAGAACAGGGGACCCCCATTTTGAGGGGTCAACACCCCGTGGCCGTCCGGAAAAGGAGGGGCCGACCTCCCGGTCGGCCGACCGGGAAATAACCAATGGGAAAAGGCGCCCCGACCGGCGTCGGGGTTCCGGCGCTCGATTGAATAGTAACGAAGGGCCGAGCAGAAGTCATGCTCGACCGTAGACATAAAAGTAACATACTGCTAGCAGACCCCACATAACACCTTACCGTGGATCTCCCCAGCCGGACGTGATGTGAGTGCCGGCCGGCCGGACGGGAGATGAGGGCCGGCCGGCTGGACGGGAGATGAGGGCCGGCCGGACGGGAGATGAGGGATGGCCGGCCGGAAGCCCTGGCATGTAGTAGAGAGAGAAGGACAATGAACATCTTATGACAGCTATCAAGTCCTATGACTAGGCCATACTCCAAATCTGGCGGTAAGGTGTTCTGCTGTCCCATCGAAGACGTGCTTGGACTGTAGCAGTATGACGTCAGGTAAGTTTTCTGACAAACACATACCGAGGTATGGGTTGCAGACATGTAGGCGCCTCGGAGGATGTGCAGGAGCTCTTTCACCGCTCTATATAAAGAGCCTCATACTTCGCCAGAGGTACGCGTTCGAGACCTTTGGAGCTACTTTTTCCACCACCAGCTTACCTGACTTAAGCGTCGGAGGGTCGCCGCCGGGAACCCCTTCCCGACCCGACTTCTTTGCAGGTTCGCCGGAGCTCCTTCCGACCGGCCGAAGATCTACGTCAGCGACAAGGAGAGCGCCACGTGCCCAGCGTTCGTTGACTCAGCGATTCGGACAGGATCAGAAATTATCCACATGTTTAAAAGAAATATTTTAATTTATAAAATTTCTTTTTATTAACCAATCATGAAGGGATTAAAATTATTGGAGAAATTTTTATAAATTTCTAGAAACAAATTAGGAAGTTTTAATTTTTGTTTTAATTAAAACTCTCCTTGTTTTGGGGAAAGAGGTGGCCGGCCAAATAAATTAGAGAAGAGAAAATTATTTTTAATTAAATAAATTTTCCTTTTCATGGCAAAAGAATTAAGGAAGTTTTTATTTAAAT
Organism: Zingiber officinale; assembly: GCF_018446385.1. Lineage (NCBI taxonomy): Eukaryota > Viridiplantae > Streptophyta > Magnoliopsida > Zingiberales > Zingiberaceae > Zingiber > Zingiber officinale. The sequence goes on along the minus strand of NC_056005.1, from coordinate 36,235,526 downwards.
TTCCTTATTTGCCAAGACCAAGGATTATAAAAGAGGGGGTAGAGGAGGCTTCATTGTGAACGACTCTATTATTTTTCTTCCTCTCTTTTCTTCCTTGGTGTGGCCGGCCCCTAGAGGTTCCCCTTCTCCTTCTCTCTTCTCCTTCTTGTGGCCGAGACTTCATCATCTCTTGGAGGCATAGAAGTGGCCGGATCTAGCTCGGAGAAAAGGAGAGAAAGGAGTCTTGTTTCATGCATCCCTTGGAGCTTGGTTGGTGGAAAAAGATCTTCATCTTTTGGAAGCATTGTGCTTGGCCGAAACTTGAAGAAAGGAGAAGAAGGTGCTTTGGTGGTTTCTCATCTCGGAAGATCGTTGCCCACACGACGTCCAAGGTTAGAAGAGGAATACGGTAGAAGATCAAGAGGTCTTTCTTAAAGGTATAACTAGTATTTTTCATTTCCGCATCATACTAGTTATTTTTGGAAATAATACCAAATACAAGAGGCATGCGATTCTAGTATTTCGAATTTGTTTTCGATGTTGTGTTCTTTTATTTTTTTTTTCTTTTCCTTGTGATTTGATTGTTCTTTTCGGTTGACCTAAAGTTATTTAAGGAAATTAAATATTAACTTTCCTTAAAAGGCTTTGTCTAGTCGGTGGTGGTTGTTCCCGTATCCAAGAAGACCATGTGCCTCGCCACGTCAGTACTGGAAGCCAATTTTGGAAATTAATATTTAATGAAATTAATAACCTAGGTGATTTGAATCGAACGTGTTAAGTTCCGCAGGAGATCCGAGTCTAAACCTAAAAGAACAAATAGATTAAACTTTGGATCAAACGTGTTAAGTTCCGCAGGCGATCCAAGTTTAATTTAAAAGAACACATGGTAGCTAGGAAAAGGTTCAGACCTTTGTACAAAATTTTTGTACAGTGGAACCATTAGGTTTTCCGAGTAGCAACCAACAATTACCTAATTGCAACTAGGGATTTTCTTTACCTAAGATCACTTAAAACTTTTCTGCACACTTAGTTACATTTGTTAGATCACAAGACAACTGAACTTTGAACCCCTTTGTCATTATCAAAACATAGGTTCGATCGTCTAGTGCTCCCTGCACCAACACTAAGCCCCTTTTTAAATGCTTCCTAATCAGGCCATTTCTCTATTTGTTTTTTGGTTGCCACTAATCGATTGGCAAAATCCCCCAATTGATTACTGATTGTTTAAGTATTTGTTGAATGATCATTAATTCCATATCAACAACTGAGACTATCCCATTTTAAATTATAGTCAATTAGAGGTTCTAATTAATCGATTGGCCAATAAATTTGGCAGTCTTATGTTTCCTCGCAAAACTTCTACCAATTGATTTATCTAATCAATTAACAAGTCCTAATCAATTGGCTAATCGATTTTGGAACTTTCTATGCTCTCAAATAAAATCTACTAATCGATTACACCAATCGATTGGTAATGCCCAATCAATTAGTGAATTGATTTGAAATGCTTCTATGTTCATAAAGAAAGCTCCTAATCGATTGCACCAATCGATTAAGACTTGCTTAATCAATTGGTTAATCAATTTGGAATGCTTATATGTTTTGCGAAGAAGGCTTCTAATCGATTGCACGATTAGGCCATTACTAATCGATTGGTTGATCGATTTGGAATGCTTATGTGTGCTCGAGTTTGATTACCAATTGATTGGCAATTCGTGCCAATTGATTGGAACACCATTTGGGTAACCCCAGGATTCTGAGTTCCAATCGATTGGTAATGCAAGCCCCTGAATTTGAGGTTTTAGTGTTTTGAGTTTTAGCTCACCAATTGATTGGTAAACCCTAAAATAGGGTTTTTTAATCCCTAAACCCCTCAAGCACATATTCCATTTAATGAACCAAGCAAAACCAATTACCTCATATCAGATGAACCTCTTGTTCCCTAGATTTTGTGCCTGGAGCTTCCTCATCTCTAGGTCTTCATCTACTCTAGCATTCGATGTCGCAATTTGCTCGGGTCCCCACCTTTTACCAAAAATCAGGTCATCGACCTTCTTGAACTTCTCTTGTCTTGCATTCAATCTTTTGACCTGCAAGGACTTCTTTTACCAAGAATCCGACCCTCGACCTTCTTGGACTTCTCATGTCTTGCATTCGGTCTTCCAACCTACAAAGACTTCTTCTTGACAAGAATTTACTTCTTGAACTTCTCTAATCCTACAAACATGTAACTTAAGTTAAATCCAAGGTATTGACCTAAACTTAAATAATTATCAATTATTAAAACTTCTCATCCAGGGCATAATTGCACCAATAGAGTAAACAAGGAATGGAGCAGGTATCAGTCACCTGATAGAGGTTTAGTCAATTGATAGGGATTAGCCAACTGAACATTTTCTAAGGCTCGAGGTCCAAGGCTCAAAAAAACAACTTGTGTTATTCACTATAACATCTGTACAAGGCTTTATCCACCTTTGAGAGGTTCTCAGAAGGAGAAATATATTTGATTTTCTATTCGAAGTGATCAAGGATCGTGGGCATTGGAGTAGTAGTCGCTGGACTACGAACCAAGTAAAAATGACTTATGTCTTTGTGTGTTTTCTTATCTCTATTATTTCCGCTGCGACTTTGGTTTTAGAAAAAAGAAAAAGAAAACTTTTAAACAAATGAAATAACTTCCCTCTCATCTATTTTGATCCAACAGATTGTAGGTGCAATCAACTTCTGGTCAACATTGACCAAGCTTGACTTCACTCAATCGATTACTTCTCGTCTTGATCTTGTGCTTGTCGTTTGAATGTGTGGCGAAAACTTGAATTAATACCGAGGCCACATGTATAATTTTAAGATTTACTTGCTATCGGCCTCTTAGGCGACTAATCCAAGGACTACTTTTAGTGATCTCCTTCGACTATGAACTTCTCATTTTAAATGCCTTTTGGAGGCAAAGAAGCCTCTTACAATATGTTTCTACAAGAACACAATAAGAAAGTGAATACAAAGACAGATAAAATTAAAAATAACTTTACAATGAGAAACATACTTTGGACGCTTTCTTGTTGCTTGGAAATGCCTCTTGTTAATCTGGAAATGCACCAGTATTTTGCCTCAAAATCTCCAAGAATTGACGCCTCCAATTTGTCTCAAACCCCTCTTTTATAAGTTGTTGTTCGGGCTAATTTCTACCTTACTAGTCAATTTATAGACTTCACCAATCAATTGTAATCGAATCCAACTATTTAAACCTCTAGAACATCTCCTTTTTACTTTACCAATCGATTGCTTGCCTTCAGTTGAGCTATCCAGTTAATTCAGAAGCTTTCTGTTTGCTACTATAGTGTCACTAATTAATTGCTTGAACTCACTAATCGATTGGCTCTATTAGAAAAATGCTATAGTAGTAAACCCTAAACCAAGAACTATAGCAAACTCTAAAGCACTGTTGCAACCCCCAAAAGGAAATGTAGCAACACCTAAAGTAATTGTAGCAACTTTAATTTTTGGGGTTCAAGGTTTGTAATAAACCCTAACCACTATAGCAACTTTAGTTACTGTATTAGAAACCCTAATTACTATAGAAAACTATAAAAACACCTTAAAACCTCAATTTCAAGATTTTGATTCCATTGGTCGATCGATAGACCCTATAAATCGACAAATACTCTTGTTTTAACCTTACCAAGTTGAATTATCATCTTGCTTGGTATCCGGTTAATTTCAACATATCAAAGCTTCTTTTACTCAACATTCGGTCAACCTTGACATATCGAGACTTTCTGTTGTCTAGCATTTTGTCAACTTTAACCTATTGGTACTTCATCATTGCCTAGCATTTGATCAACTTTGACTTGCTAGGACTTCCATCATCACCCTGGTATCTGATTGAGATTAACCTACTAGGACTTCCTTTGTTCACTATCCAATCAACTGTGAACTGCTGAGACTTCTCGTTGCCTGGTATTCGACCAACCTTGACATGCTAAGAGTTCATTATTGCCTAACATCCGATTAACCTTGACCTACCAGGACTTTCATCATTACCAAGTATCCGGTCTTCCATAATCCACATGGATTTTCTGACTCATGCCAACTTCATGTTGGACTTTCGACCACCAAGTTTTTAGTCACTCATGACCCACTTAGACTTTTCGTGACTTATCAAATATCCAATCAATTTTGATCTACTTGACTTTTCACTCAATTAACTTAACATATTGATCAAACATCGAAATATCAACTTGAGTCAACTTGAATTTGGTCAACTTGGTCAATCTTAACTAAGGTCAATTGCACCAATAATCTTCGGTCCTTTTTGATATTTGACAATATATTTAGTTAGATTAAAATTTTATTCAAATAATCCTACTTTATTCCTCTCCTCATAGTAAAATAAGAATAAGGATTTCCTAACTTAAATCCTACCTATTCTTGCAACAATTTAAAATTATATGTAATTATATTAACAATTAATTTGTTTAATGATACACGAGTTAATGTAAAAAAGTTCTTTTTTAACCAATGCATTAAGAATTGAGTTGTATAATAGCATGGAAAGAGGGTGTTTTTCCCATTGGTATAATTGAGTTCTTTTTTAACCAATGCATTAAGAATTGAGTTGTATAATAGCATGGAAAGAGGGTGTTTTTCCCAACCACTTTTGTTGCTAAAAACAGATTTCTTTTTGTCTAAAAATATCATTTAGGAGGTTTATTTTTGTAATTCTCATTGGTATATAATTACTAGGAAGTAGACAAAAGAGAAGTACCAAAGAACAAATCGATCGAGACTTTTCTCATTGCTTCAATTCTTCCTCACTACACAAACAACTATAAAGGGGCAACATGAATGGTTTAAGGGTATTCTCCATTTTGTTCGCGACGAGTGCCTTTTTTCTTTTGGTCGTCATTTCCGCCAACCCCATTGCCATGGCGAGTGGTTTTGAATCCAAAGTGAATCGTCGCATCCTAATTACTGAAGTCGACCACATCAACTATGAAGCCCTGTGGCCTGAAACGACACCTTGTTCCCAGAAGGGTGCCTCCCAAAGCAATTGTCACCCTGGCGTCCCAGCTAATCACTATTCTCGTGGTTGCTCTACCACCATCGGTTGTGAAAAGCAAAATTGAGATGTGTGGTTTTCCATGCTTGATTGTAAAATAACATTATTCTTTTCACGATAAAAAAAAAAAAGGAAAGAACTAAAGTATCAATTGTTTCTTTCTTTTTTAAGTGATTGTTGTTGAAAATCCAATTAAAATGTTTCAAATTACATGTCAAGTCAAATTATATATATGCATTATTTTATTTTATATATAGAGAGAGATGTTACCATGCCCAACTGTGTGGTACGTAAGTTTTTTCTTTACATACATAATAAGAAATTTTTAATCAATATAAAATGAAATTACGTTGATCCATGGGCCTTATCACGGATCCAAAAATTAAAGATGAGCTAGTCTTGAATGTGCAAAGGGTGAACTAAGTACCAAAATAAAATGAATAAAGAAAAAAAAAAGGTATCAATTTTCTTTGGTGTTAAGTTGTTGATTATAAAATATCAACGTAAGGTTTTTTGAGCTGGGCTAAAGCTCGATAGTCCTATCTTAGATTCTTCTATTGCCTTATTACCTCATCAATCGATATTTATTTGGAAACTTATATGTCACTATATAGAACTATCTTCTTGCCATCATAGGGAGCTTCTAAAGCTGAAGATAGGTGTCATGTTAAGAATTGATTGCAAGATGCAGGCTCTAATTCGCTTATCAAGTTATAATTCAAGGGGAGTCAATAAAAAAATTATTTTTATTATTAAATAGATCTATTTGATATTTAATTTACTATTTTCTTTATTCATGTTTAGATTAGGATAGATAAGGAATTAGGCTTAATCAATACTTGACTAGATAGACCTGAGATTTTCAGAAAAAAAAAAAATTTAATTCCTTTATAAGACTTTATCTATAAATGGTTGTTACTCCAAAACCCAAAAAGACCTGGTGTCTCGCCACAATCTAAGAGTCAATTATTGAAATGAATATTTAATTGACTAACTATGAAATCTTAGTATAACTCAAATGTAAATTAATGCTTGGATTTTAAACTAAATTGAAGATAAAATTTACCATCTCACAAAATAGATAAGGTTCCCTAATTGACAATCTAAAAAAAAGTAAGATAAATTTAGATTTAAAATTATTTAACTTAAACTAATCAAATTTAATCATCAAATCAAGCAAATCTAATTCAAATTAAGCAAATCTAATTAATCAAACCCTATTCTAAAACTTAATTAATTTCAAAAACTAAATTAATTTCAAAACTTAATTTCAAACATTTAATTTCAAAAATTTAATTTCAAAACTTAATTAATTTTTAAAAAATTAATTAATTTCAAAACTTAATTAATTTCAATAATTAATTTTTAAAAAACTTAATTAATTTCAAAAACTTAATTAATTTCAAAACTTATTTTCAAAATTTTAATTAATTTTAAAATTCTAAATATAAATCAAATCTTAATCCTAATTAAAATTTCAAATTTAATAGTTTTCGAAACTTAATTAATGTTTTTAATTAATTTCTCAACTTAATTTTTATAAATAACTCAACTTTAAAATTAAGATTAACTTAACTCCATCTCATGCAAACTCATAAGCCTAACATGTTTGATAACTTAGAGAGGGTGAGATAGAAAATCAGAAAAATAAATAATTTTTTTAACTTTAATTACTTAATTTTGTTACTCATGCTTAGACCTAGGGTTATACTCATGCTATTAGTCTTGCCTATTTTAAAAAAATAAAAATAGTCTTTTTAACTAAGAAGAAAAAGAAAGAGGTTTTTTAAAAGTCATGTTTTTGTTTGGAACTAAGTTATAAAAAAAAATTGATCACAAGGTGGTGATCGTACCGATCCTGATCGACTCCGAGAAATTAAAAATACTACCATAAAAAAATTACTTGAACCATAGTTTCACCGATTCAAAGCGGCCCCGCTCTAACACCAATTGTAGGATCGAAAGTGCTAGAAGGGGGTGAATAGCACTCGTGGCTTTTTCACATTTTCAAAAAATAGACGGAGTAAAATGAAGCGGAATAAATAAAAGAAAATCAAAGCAATGTTGACACTTTTGGTTTTACTTGGTTCGAAGTCTTTGGCGACCCCTACTCTAAGGTCCACACTCGTTAAGTATTTATTTTGGGCAATTCACTATCAATCAGTAGAATTACAAAGACAAGTACAAGTACAATTGAATTAGAGATTAAATGCTATAAATGAAAATTATACTAATGACTTAGAGAGTTGGAGTTTCGAGCTTTTGGTCATCAGAGCAATGTTATGACTTTGTTGACTAGTCTTTTGAGCAACACGTAATAGAGAGATCATGAGAATTCATTGTTCTAATTAAAGTGTTGGTTGAGGCCTCCTTTTATAGTCAAGTTGAACCTAATTTGATCTAATGATCTCAAGATCACTGTTTGCTACTTGACTTTTATTGGTCGATTGATCCACCTGATCGATTTACTGATCATGATGTATAGGCCCAGATTTCTATCCATATGTTGTCACTTCGGATGAGATCTTTGATCGGTTGACTAATCCCGCCATTCGGTCAACTGATTCCACAATCTTTGCTGGCTTATTTGGTCTAATCAACCTGATCTGATCCACTGATACTTATCCACCTATTCGGTCGACTAAACCTGAGGTTCGGTTGATCGATCTCTTGGTCGAACCTTCACTGTGACCTGATATGATCTCTGGGGTTTGGTTGACTGATTCGGACATTTGGTCGACTGATTAAAGCAAAATCCTAACCTGTAAAATTTTTGTCTTCCTATAAAACAGAGTTAGAATAATAGTCAAATAGTATATAAAGAATAATTTTGACAGCCTCCGAACTGTCCAGTCCTGACTTTGAGTTTCACTAAAATTCTAGGTTAAACCGACGCCTACTGAAAAAGCCCATTTTTTGTCATGTTACGAGATCAAAAGAATTTAGTACCGAACCCCTTCTACGCTAATGTAGCATAGAAATGACTCAGGTCGTCTCCAATGAATGTAACGATAGGATGGTAATCGAGAATCGTTTGTTATTCCTATTTTTGGGGTTTTAATATGAAGATGGGGGTTTTGGATTTTAATTCTAACCTAACAAGTGAAAAGTGAAGCAAGTAGGAAACTAATCTAGTGCATAAATGAAATCTACCTAGGTGCTTGTAAAATACCGGAAATAGGCGAATATGATTAAGGGAATTTTCCGGAATTTTTGGAAATTTTTCGGGAATTTTTCGGAGCTCGTACGGACGAGTTAACGGGGACAAAAACGGGGTTCGGAAAAGCCTGTTTGGGCTACCCCATTTAAGCGAGGAAATGTTTATTTCTTAAATTTCTTTTTCTTTTTATTTTTGTTTTCTATTTTTCTTTATTTTCCTAAATTTCCTTCGTTTCTCTCCCTCGCGCACCCGAGCCCCATCCCGACGCCGCCTCCTTTCTCCTCCTTGCCCTAACCGCCGGCGGCGGTTTCTTCCTCGCCGAAGCTCTAAACCCCTCGCCAAGCTTCGCTTTCTTCTTCCTCATCCTCTGCCCCTCACGGCGACAGCATTCTCTGATCCGACGAGCCACCGCCGACCGAAGTCTTCTTCCTCTTCCTCCCTGTCCAAGCGGCAGCGACGCACGGAGCACCGCCTTTTCCCTGTGCCCTAGACTCACTCCGCACCGCCGCCGACCCATCTCCTCTTTGCGCCAGCCGTGCCCTAGGTCTACCGCCGGCCACAACTCACAGAGCCAACGCCGAGCAGTGCCGGCGATCCATTTTCGTGCCGCCACCACCACAGAGACGCCCCATCCTTACTGCCGCACTTTCGACAGTTACTCTTCGCCGTCGCGCACGTTCTGTTGGCGCCATTGAGTCCTGCCGAAGCCGCTACCCTCACCGGACAGGAGCAGTGCTGTCACATCTGCCCTAGCACAGTCGTGGGCCATCAGATTCGACCTAACATTGTGGTCGATACCCTAGTTCACCCCTACACAGTGGGTTTCTTCCATCTCCGGTCAAGGGTAAGCTGCTAGCGTGAATTTGGGATCTGATTTTATACATTTTTTTTGTTAGGTTTTTGATCACCTCAGTGGAGGGTTTACAGCAGCACCCCTTGTTCCAGAAATCAACAAGGCTGAGGAATAAGGTAAGGAGTTAAGCATTTTATACATGCTATGGATCATGGGCTGATTCAATTATGTTAGATAGTTATTCATGTGTTGATTTAGGTTTATAAGTTGTATAACTGTGTGATTGGGGTTCATGAAACTAACCCTAACTAGTCAGTGGGTTAGAAATTAGTTTAGCTATTTGTTTATAATTAAATTAGCTAAACTGTGCGATTTAACACAGGACCTTGACGCGAGACGAGTATCTCGACGTCCGGATTTGGACGGATTGGACCACTTTATTGGAGGCGGGTACTTTTGACTATTTGTCTTTGATATGCTTAGTAATGAAAATAATATGTTGCATTAATTGTGTTACATACTTGTTTCGGTTAATCACTGCCCAATACATGCTACTCGTTGATTGATTGTTTGTTTACATCTTGTATGGATATGTACCTGATTCCACATGCTCATGGGGTAGTGATATAACCATATTTTACCATGTCAGGACCTAGATTTGATACCTTATAGGATCAGATACCTTGATATGATTCATTCGCTTTGGTGCACAATATGATATATCCAGAGATTGGTTTAGTATATTATCATGTTTAGTGACATGCACCATTCGCATGATTGCATGCTGAGTGATTGATTGCTCCTTTATTGTCGAGCACTTTGCTAGTTTCATCACTGTTCGGTGCTCCGTTGTGACGCTCATGGGTAGCGGGACACAGCGTGGTAGCACATCAGTTTGACTCTTCCGGTGCTCCGTTGGTCCGCTCATGGGTAGTGTGACACAGCGTGTAGCACGTTAGAGATCCCTCCCCGTCACAGCGTACCGGGAGTTGAGAGCATTGCGCTCCCCCATTTATGATTTGGGGTAGGAGTATCCCGTCCACTCGATCACTCATCAGGAGTAGTGTTGCTGAGTGCACGGTTGTCACAGCCCTACCCACTCGGTCCCACTGTTGTTGTGAGTCGGCTGACTGGCGTCAGGGGTGACCATGACATTGGCATCATATGCATGATGCATTTATTGTTTGTGTTTGTGTTTGTGTTTGTTGCACTTATATGCTGCACATTGCTTGGATACCTTGATTGACATGCATACAGGTCTTCTATACCTTTCGGACTGTTTGTCCTTTTACCGGGTCCTGGTTAGTACAGATTCTCTCCTGTCTTCTTCGGTTTGTAGTTACCTTTATCTTTATCAGGAGACTGTACGCATGATTAGTGCTAGGTGTTATTTCTTTACTTTGCATATCAACTGTACCTGCTGAGTGTTGGACTCACCCCGCCTCCATTGTTGATATTTTCAAGTTGATGCTGTCAGGAGGGAGTTCCAGTCGCTAGTCCTCACTGCACGTAGTGCTGGTCCTGCAGACCTCCAGGATATGTTTGGTTTTCTTTGGTTCTTTCTGTTCTAGACTGTTTGAACTCGTTATGTTCTAGTTTTATTTGCTTATGGATATGATATAGATTTTATTATATTGATGGATTCGGATTTGGTTTTTATTCTACTACATGCCTGCCTGGATGGCAGATGAGGTGAGTTCGTCGATTTTGAGCTTTACGAGTGTAGTTGAGTAGGGTGGTTTTTGAGTCAGAGTATTATTACTGCGTGGTTGTGTCAGCCAGAGGCTGAATATATATATAAACTGCGTGGTGATTGATTTTTATTATTGTTATGAGTCCAGCCGCATGTGGCTGAGTATTTAGTGCTTGTAGAAATTTTTTGATTGTCCGCCGTACAGGGGAGATGCTGCCGAAATTTTCTCGGACAGGGTCTCCTCTGGGGGCGTGACAATTTAGTGGTATCAGAGCACAGTTTTACGATCTTTTGTTTCGTGTTTTGAATTTTTGGGATTTATCTGATACCAATTTATTTGGTATCAGAGCGGGTTATGATACCTGCTTTTGGTGTTCTGGAGATTTATCGGATACCTGTTGTTGGTATTCTGGATATTTTGGATTTATCGGATTTTCGATAGGGTTATGTTTCGGATTTCCGTTTCAGATTTATTTGGATTTCCGACGATATGTACGTTCGGAATTTTGAGGTCAAATTGGGGACTGGACAGCGACGAAACATCTCCAGACAGCAAATAGGTATGTTGTTATTTTATGTTGGTTATATTGGTATTGATATCTGTAATTTAATTTAACAGATATGAGACGATCTACTCGTATTGCTGCGAGACGTGGTGCTGGACGACCACGTGCGAGGACCACGGGATCTCTGGATATGCCAGAGATGCCCACTGTTAGTGAGCCTGTCAGTCAGGGACAGACTCAGGATGCAGCGGGAGCATCGGGCTCTCAAATCCCGATAGCTCCTGTAGAGATACCTACTTTGGCCACACCGACGGTATCCACTCCTACCTTATTTACAGTACCATCAGGGGTACCATTGGTGTACCCGACATCTGCTCCCGCGCAGCCTACGACGTATTCAGTGCCACCACCACTTGGATCTACAGTGTATCCTATACTAGTGGCACCTGTACCCCAGTGCCTACAGTAGTAGCTGCTGCACCATATCCGGTACCATTACCTACCGTACCTCCAGCTGCCACCACTTTTGTTCCCCAGTCAGTACCACCGACGGCTTATGCTCCGGTATATACAGCAGCATCGGGAGTTCCTCCTCCGGTTTATTCCGCGGTACCACCTGTAGTATCAGCTCCAGTGTTTCCGCCAGTTCCTGCAGCTCACTGATATTGTCGCTGCACGAGCTAGGATTCCAGCACTGGCCGAGTCGATGAAGACTCGTTTCACTATTTTCCGCGGAGATCTCGATCCGAGTATGGCTCTGTCATGGATAGAGACTATGGAGCAGACTTTCTTCTATATGGCTTGCTCCGAGTGGGAGAAAGCAGAGCTGGCTGCCTATCATTTACGGGATGAAGCTAATGCCTGGTGGGTTACTCAGCGTTCTATTATTGGTGAGCGCAATGTCACGTGGACCAGGTTCAGAGAGGCTTTTGAGAGCCGTTTCTTTCCACTGTCCTATCAGATGGCTCGCCGACAGGATTTTATGAGTCTGAGGCAGAATAATCGCTCAATGACCGAGTATAATACTGAATTCCTCCGGTTGGCTCAGTTTTGTCCAGAGTTAGTTGCGGAGGACAGAATTCGCATGATGCAGTTTATACAGGGATTGGATGGTTATCTGCATGTACAGCTTGCCGGATTAGGGGTTACATCTTACTCTGATGCATTGAATCGAGCTTTGATGATAGAGTTAGCTCAGCAGACAGCATATCCGGACAGGAAAAGAAAGCATACGGTTCAGACATCAGGGCAAGTCCAGCAGACTCAGGCGACAGGACAGCATCAGAGTAGTCGCAGACGATCAGGTCAGAGTTCTTCTGGGGCGTCTCGTAGGCCTCAGAAATCAGGGCGGTCTTCTTCAGGACGTTTCCGATATTCTCAGCAGAACCGGCAACCACCTTCCGGTGATACTCAGTGTTTCCGATGTGGTTCCAGAGACCACATCACTCCAGCCTGCACTCTAGAACAGTCAGTTTGCTTTTATTGCAAACTGCCTGGGCACCAGAGCCGAGATTGTCAGCTGAAGGCTCAGCACACGGCTTCCGGAGGGTCAAAGCAGAGGGGACAGTCTAGTCAGTCAGTGTCTCGACGAGGAGGGCGGAGATTTTCTCCCTCACAGCGTCAGTAGGGAGCAGCTCCCTCTGCAGCAGCATTTGGCATGCTTGGACAGGAGTACTCCAGTGCTTCTGTAGCACCCCAGAGTTTTGTCCCAGGATCTTATTATCCGACTCAGGGGCAGTACCAGACTCAGTCCCAGCCAGCTGCACAGTATCAGTCACCATCCTCTCAGTCTTCTCTGGCTCATTATCCAGCACCGCCTCAGTGGCAGGCTTCTGCCCAGCCGTAGCAGCCGTTGGCAGCGTTACCTCCTCCTCCTCAGCCGGAGACTGGACGAGTTCATGCTATTACCAGAGAGGATGCTCAGCGGGCCGACGGATTCGTTTTCCGCGGTACGATTTCCATTTATGCATTTACTGCTGATATTTTGATTGATACTGGTAGTTCGCACTCTTTTATATCCCATACTTTTATGCGGGAGATTGGTAGATTACCTACTGTTAGGTTGCGGCGGTTGATTGTCTCCCTACCGTCCGGTGATACTTTAGACGTCACCCAGGAGATCAGAGGTTGCCCGTTAGATTTTGGCAACATGATACTTACGGTAGATCTTCTAGTATTGGAGATGGTCGAGTTTGATATCATTCTTGGTATGGATTGGCTATCAGTATATCATGCTACCGTTGATTGCCAGACGAGGGTGGTCACCTTCCAGCCTCCGAACCAACCCTCGTGGAGTTTCACTGGTATCTCAATTATTTCGGCGATTCAGGCGCAAAAGCTGCTGTCTCACGGCTGTCATGGTTTTCTGTTGTCGTTGATCAGTACTGAGGACAGTAGTAGTTCGCAGCTCTCCGATGTTCCTGTTGTCCGGGAATACCCAGATGTATTTCTAGAGGAGCTGCCAGGTTTGCCTCCCAGAAGGCCAGTGGAGTTCGCTATTGAGCTGATTCCGGGAACCGCACCGACATCGAAAGCTCCGTATCGTATGGCACCAAAAGAGTTGAACGAGTTGAAGGTTCAACTCCAGGAGCTTTTAGACAGGGGATTTATTCGCCCTAGTGTTTCACCATGGGGTTCTCCAGTTCTGTTTGTCAAGAAAAAGGATGGTACTATGAGGTTGTGTATTGACTACAGGCAGCTGAATGCAGTTACCATCAGAAATAAATATCCATTACCACGGATTGAGGATTTGTTTGATCAGCTCAGAGGTACATCAGTGTATTCTAAGATTGATCTGCGATCCGGATATCATCAGCTGAGAGTCAGAGACTCAAATATTCAGAAGACAGCTTTCCGTACTAGATACGGTCATTATGAGTTTTTGGTAATGCCATTTGGGCTTACTAATGCTCCAGCGGTGTTTATGGATTTGATGAACCGCATCTTTCTGGAGTATCTGGATCAGTTTGTTATCGTTTTCATTGATGACACATTGGTCTACTCTCGTTCAGAGGAGGAGCATGCAGATCTTCGCACGATCTTGGAGATTCTTCGACGACATCATTTGACGCAAGTTCAGACAAGTGTGCATTCGGCTATCCTCGGTTGGTTTTCCGGGACACGTGGTTTCTAGCGGGTATTTCAGTTGATCCTCGGAAGATCGAGGTCATCACCTGTTAGGAGTAGCGAAGTCGATTCAGGAGATCCAGATTTTCGGATTGGCCGGATATTCCGCAGCGTTTTGTCGAGGGCTTCTCGCGTATTGCTATGCCACCGACACGCCTTAGGAAAGGCATGAAGTTCATATGGTCCGAGGATTGCGAGATCAGCTTCGGGAGTGAAGCGGAGATTAGTGTCGGCTCCGCTTTTGGTTTTACCTTCCGGAGAGGATGGATTTGTACTTTACACCGACGCTCTCTCAGGGGTTGGGTGCTGTCCTGATGCAGACGGCAGGGTAGTCTCTTATGCTTCTCGTCAGTTGAAGGAGCATGAGAAGAACTACCAGTTCATGACTTGAGTTAGCCGCCATCATCTTTGCTCGAAGCTTTGGCGTCATCATTTATACGGTATCACATTTGAGATTCTTATCGATCATAAGAGTCTCAAATACATTTTCACTCGAAGGAGCTTAATCTCCGACAAAGGAGATGGATGGAGTTCTGAAGGACTACGATTGTACCATTAGCTACCACCGGGAAAGCTAATGTGGTTGCCGATGCACTCAGCAGGAAGTCCAGAGGGACTTTGGCTTGCGGACTTGACAGACTTGATTCGAGTTTTCGAGTTAGACCTTGAGGAGCGAGGATCTAGCAGGCGGTATTACGTTACCATGGTTGCTCATGCGTCGATCGGACGAAGATCGAGAGGCTCAGTGGTGATCGACATTGTCGGTTCATTGGCGATGGATAGCTTCCGGCGAGGCAGAGTTTACAGAGACGAGGAGGGTATCTGCGTACCTCGGTCTCATCCGGTCTTACAGGAGCTACTTCAGGAGGCACACCATTCTCGATTTACTATCCATCAAGGCGGAACCCATATGCACCAAGATTTGAGGTGTTTCTATTGGTGGAACGATAGGAAGGACGACATGAAGGAAGACATCGCGGATTTTGTAGCTAGATGTCTTGCCTGTTAGCAAGTGAAGGTCGAGCACCAGAGATCTGCCGGCTTACTTCAGCAGATTCATATTTCTGAGTGGAAATGAGAACATATTACCATGGACTTTGTGGTGGGGTTGCCGAGGACACGACGAGGTCATGACGCGATTTGAGTAATCGTTGATCGATTAACCAAATCCGCGCACTTTTTAGCGATTCGGAGGACTGATTCCCTGGTTCGATTGGCAGATCTGTATTGCCGAGAGATTATCAAACTACATGGTGTTCCGTTGAGTATCATTTCGGATAGAGATCCACAGTTCACGTCTCATTTCTGGCAGAGTCTGCAGCAGGCTTTGGGCACACAACTCTAATTTAGTACAACCTTCCATCCACAGACAGATGGACAGTCAGAGCGGACTATTCAGACTTTAGAGGACCTGCTGAGGTCATGTGTTATGGATTTCGGAGGCAGTTGGGAGGACCATCTACCGTTAGTAGAGTTTGCCTACAACAACAGCTTCCATTCGGCTATCCAGATGGCACCGTTTGAGGCGTTGTATGGTAGACCTTGTCGGACACCCGTCCTTTGGGATGAGGTTGGAGAGGCTCAGTTGTTGGGACCTCATAGAGTTCAGCGGGATGTAGAGTTGGTCCGTACTATCGAGACGGAGGATGTCGAGGCCTTGAGATCGCCGAAGAGTTATGCTGATCGGAGACGCAGACCACTAGAGTTCTCTGTTGGCGACCATGTATTTCTCGAGTTTCACCCACGAAAGGGGTGAAAAGATTTGGCCTCAGGTAAGCTAGCTCCATGCTACATTGGTCCTTTGAGATCTTGGAGAGGATCGGGGCAGAGCTTACCGACTGGCACTACCACCCAGGCGTGCACGATGTATTTCATGTATCCATCTGAGGAGATATGTACCGATCCGACGCATGTGCTGGCAGATATTCCAGTTCCAGTTCAGCCTGACATTACCTATGAGGAGGTTCCGGTACGGATTCTCGACCGGAAGGAGCGTCAGTTGCGGAACAAGACCATCCGGCTGGTTAAAGTCGGATGGCAGCATCATTCGAACGAGGAGGCTACTTGGGAGCTCGAGGACACTATCCGAGCTCGATATCCCCATCTTTTCACTTGAGGTATGTGATTTATTACCGTTCAGCATTTATACTCTATATCTGTTGTTAGTACTTGCTGATGGTAGATAACAAAATTTGGGGACCAAATTTTTATAAGTGGGGGAGAATGTAAAATACCGGAAATAGGCGAATATGATTAAGGGAATTTTCTGGAATTTTTGGAAATTTTTCGGGAATTTTTCGGAGCTCGTACGGACGAGTTAACGGGGACAAAAACGGGGTTCGGAAAAGCCTGTTTGGGCTACCCCATTTAAGCGAGGAAATGTTTATTTCTTAAATTTCTTTTTCTTTTTATTTTTGTTTTCTATTTTTCTTTATTTTCCTAAATTTCCTTCGTTTCTCTCCCTCGCGCACCCGAGCCCCATCCCGACGCCGCCTCCTTTCTCCTCCTTGCCCTAACCGCCGGCGGCGGTTTCTTCCTCGCCGAAGCTCTAAACCCCTCGCCAAGCTTCGCTTTCTTCTTCCTCATCCTCTGCCCCTCACGGCGACAGCATTCTCTGATCCGACGAGCCACCGCCGACCGAAGTCTTCTTCCTCTTCCTCCCTGTCCAAGCGGCAGCGACGCACGGAGCACCGCCTTTTTCCTGTGCCCTAGACTCACTCCGCACTGCCGCCGACCCATCTCCTCTTTGCGCCAGCCGTGCCCTAGGTCTACTGCTGGCCACAACTCACAGAGCCAACGCCGAGCAGTGCCGGCGATCCATTTTCGTGCCGCCACCACCACAGAGACGCCCCATCCTCACTGCCGCACTTTCGACAGTTACTCTTCGCCGTCGCGCACGGTCTGTTGGCGCCATTGAGTCCTGCCGAAGCCGCTACCCTCACCGGACAGGAGCAGTGCTGTCGCATCTGCCCTAGCACAGTCGTGGGCCATCAGATTCGACCTAACATTGTGGTCGATACCCTAGTTCACCCCTACACAGTGGGTTTCTTCCATCTCCGGTCAAGGGTAAGCTGCTAGCGTGAATTTGGGATCTGATTTTATACATTTTTTTGTTAGGTTTTTGATCACCTCAGTGGAGGGTTTACAGCAGCACCCCTTGTTCCAGAAATCAACAAGGCTGAGGAATAAGGTAAGGAGTTAAGCATTTTATACATGCTATGGATCATGGGCTGATTCAATTATGTTAGATAGTTATTCATGTGTTGATTTAGGTTTATAAGTTGTATAACTGTGTGATTGGGGTTCATGAAACTAACCCTAACTAGTCAGTGGGTTAGAAATTAGTTTAGCTATTTGTTTATAATTAAATTAGCTAAACTGTGCGATTTAACACAGGACCTTGACGCGAGACGAGTATCTCGACGTCCGGATTTGGACGGATTGGACCACTTTATTGGAGGCGGGTACTTTTGACTATTTGTCTTTGATATGCTTAGTAATGAAAATAATATGTTGCATTAATTGTGTTACATACTTGTTTTGGTTAATCACTGCCCAATACATGCTACTCGTTGATTGATTGTTTGTTTACATCTTGTATGGATATGTACCTGATTCCACATGCTCATGGGGTAGTGATATAACCATATTTTACCATGTCAGGACCTAGATTTGATACCTTATAGGATCAGATACCTTGATATGATTCATTCGCTTTGGTGCACATTATGATATATCCAGAGATTGGTTTAGTATATTATCATGTTTAGTGACATACACCATTCGCATGATTGCATGCTGAGTGATTGATTGCTCCTTTATTGTCGAGCACTTTGCCAGTTTCATCACTGTTCGGTGCTCCGTTGTGACGCTCATGGGTAGCGGGACACAGCGTGGTAGCACGTCAGTTTGACTCTTCCGGTGCTCCGTTGGTCCGCTCATGGGTAGTGTGACGCAGCGTGTAGCACGTTAGAGATCCCTCCCGTCCTGACAGTCGGGAGTTGAGAGCATCGCTCCCCATTTATGATTTGGGGTAGGAGTACGTATGTATTCCGACAAGCATCCCGTCCACTCGATCACTCATCGAGTAGTGTTCTCGAGTGCACGGTTGTCACCCTACCCACTCGGTCCCATTGTTGTTATGACTGGCGTCAGGGGTGACCATGACATTGGCATCATATGCATGATGCATTTATTGTTTGTGTTTGTGTTTGTTGCACTTATATGCTGCACATTGCTTGGATACCTTGATTGACATGCATACAGGTCTTCTATACCTTTCGGACTGTTTGTCCTTTTACCGGGTCCTGGTTAGTACAGATTCTCTCCTGTCTTCTTCGGTTTGTAGTTACCTTTATCTTTATCAGGAGGCTGTATGCATGATTAGTGCTAAGTGTTATTTCTTTACTTTGCATATCAACTGTACCTGCTGAGTGTTGGACTCACCCCGCCTCCATTGTTGATATTTTCAGGTTGATGCTGTCAGGAGGGAGTTCCAGTCGCTAGTCCTCACTGCACGTAGTGCTGGTCCTGCAGACCTCCAGGATATGTTTGGTTTTCTTTGGTTCTTTCTGTTCTAGACTGTTTGAACTCGTTATGTTCTAGTTTTATTTGCTTATGGACATGATATAGATTTTATTATATTGATGGATTCGGATTTGGTTTTTATTCTACTACATGCCTGCCTGGATGGCAGAAGAGGTGAGTTCGTCGGTTTTGAGCTTTACGAGTGTAGTTGAGTAGGGTGATTTTTGAGTCAGAGTATTATTACTGCGTGGTTGTGTCAGCCAGAGGCTGAATATATATATAAACTGCGTGGTGATTGATTTTTATTATTGTTATGATTCCAGCCACATGTGGCTGAGTATTTAGTGCTTGTAGAAATTTTTTGATTGTCCGCCGTACAGGGGAGATGCTGCCGAAATTTTCTCGGACAGGGTCTCCTCTGGGGGCGTGACAGTGCTAACAATCAATCCATAACGTATTGTCACCCTGCGTTATGATTAAACCGTCGACACACTTAAACTAAGAATGAAATAACAAGACACAATTAAATCTGATCTAAAATAGAATTTAAACCCTGGCTTAGAACTTACCAACTTATCAATTAACCAAGCTTAATCAAGACTTAAACTAAATTGCATCAATGAAACTATAACTACTAAACATGAATTAAACTTCAACAAGATAAAGTAATGCAAGATTACTGATAAGGGCATAACAAACATCAAAAGAAATCTATTCTTGCTACTAAAACAATGAATAAATGAAATAAACTGACCCAACTCACAAACAACTATACAAGACAACACTTCATGCCGTCACACAAGAAGTCGGAGATGAGAACGCTCAACTCCGGTCGTCAGTGAAGAACCTTAGCTGCGTCTTAGTTTAGAATTGCTTAGCCACACCAGAGGAACGCCTCCGGCAAGCTAGAAACAACCTCGAAATTATAAATGAAAGAAAATCTGGAATTCTGCAAATCTGGATCTCTGAATCTGGATGGGAGCTGTGGATTGCGGATGATCATCAGATGGAGGTCAGTAACATTAGAGGAACGCCGCCGAATGTTGCTGATGGGAAGGGAATCGCAGATCAGAGGAACGCCTCCACATCGACGGTGGAAACAGAGAAGTCGTAGAAAACATATTTCCGCCTGAGAGAACGTCCGCCGGTGGTTCTAAATGATCGGGAATTGTACCTTGAAGCTCCCTCACTGGCATCGTCGCTTGAGAAGTTGATCGGACTTGGAATCGGGGTCGGAATCGTCGAGATGTTCACGCCGCGAACAGCATTGGCACTGTGGAGATTGACGAACGAAGAAGCACTGTAGCTTCTCAATTTAAATCAGATCAGCTATGTGATGGACGATTCAGAATGACTTGGATCTTGATCAACAGTGAAAAGTCGCTTAAAATCTGATCCAAAGGTATTGATCTTGATCTACTCTTCCTTAGTTTGGATGGACCAGATCTTCAATGGATGGTTCAAATCTCTCCAATCTTTGATGAACGATCCATAATACTCCAAAGCGTGATCTTCTCATTTCAACTCCGATTCGAGTAGAAATTCGGTTCGAATAAATTCAAATCCAACACCCTTTGATGCCTACAAAATAACAATCAAATATTAGCATCAAATAACACAAAAATAAGATAATTTACAATTAAGTCCAAGAATAAATGTAATGCATGAAATGTGATGTAAATATAGGTTTCGTCTATGAAAACAACATCAAACCATGTATGAATCAAAATAGTATAGTAAAATCATGGTTATCAAATCCCCCACACTTAGTCTTGAACATCCCGTGCAAGTCAAGAAAACTAAAAATCATCTCCACAGTAATTTCTTAGCAATACCTAGAAGATGGTAAAAAGTAATTAACTAAGATCATCTAAAAGATCATCAACAATCATGAACACAGTTCAAACAATAATCAGTAGATATGGTAATTTCAATCCAATTGAAAAATTAAGCAAGATGCAATCTCACAAGGTATTCACCTATTCTAACTCTCACACTCAAACATGAATAAGTGGAGCTCACTCAATGTCACTCACAACATTTCACTACCATAAGCTTGCTTATTTTTTAATTCTCCACCACTATAAAACATAACATGCATGAATCAAAAGGATTTATCATCAAGAACTAAAATAGAATCAAAAGAATTAAGTGAAGTGAACAAAATGGCAAAGGAAAAGAATTCAATGAAGAAAGTGAGAGTATTGGAGGAATATACTTGATGACTTGACCCATTTGATGTGAAAAGAGATAAATACCATTTGTTATTACCAACACAAAAGACCAAGCCAAACTCTCCTTCAATTTGATAGCTATACACAATTCTTGATACATTGTCTCCACACTTGGCACTCTTCATTGCTACTATTTTTTTTCTTTTCCTTACTGTTTTACTTTCCCATTCAGCTCAAATTCAGCTAAAATTTGGCAGTGTAGTCTCAAATTTAGCTCAATATTTCTAGAATTTAACTTCAATTAGAATTACATAAATCAGATTTAGTCTTTTTCTTTTCTACAAATTTCTCACAAGTGATTAGGCTACACAACAGCAGCCATCTAGCATTAGCTCACCTAGTAGCTCTGTCCAAAATTAAGCATCTACAGAATGGTTGCAGAACTTCAATTGTACAAATCCAAACTTGTTCAGAAATCCAAATTCCAGAAATTCATAATAGATTTTCAGCATTAGTCTTCCACATGTTACTCCTAAAATGACTGCTAAAAGCAATGTTTCTGATTCAATCAATTTCATTAATTCAGTTCTTTATTAGCATTTAATTGCACCACATGCAAATTTCAACTACATTCTCATCTCTGCAGAATTTAGCACATCAACATCTTCTTCCAACATATGTCTCCTAGAGTTTTGAATGTATCAACATAGTATCAAATCTCAAAATCCAAAGTAATTGTAGCTTGCCCTTGACATGATAAAACTCAAGAAATGGATACATTTAGCATACAATCTTAAGAGCACTTCATTCATAACAGCATTTCAGCATTTTTTTTTTCAAAATAATAGCAACCCAACTTAATAGCCCTTCCTAAAATTACCTTTATACAAACTCCATAGCCCTTTAACATTTAACTCCATTACATCCTTCCAAAACTCCATCATTGGCTTGAATTTGAATCCGACCATTAACAAATGCATCCAAACATTCAAAAACTCTACACACATCCCCCACACTTAATCCTTTGTCATCTTGGCCAAATCATTCATCATATAACAATCAAGGTATCCACATCCAAAAGATTAAGAAATGAGAGAAAATGAAATGATATGATGACTAACAAGAAGATTAGCAAGATATTGTGTGGAAGAATATTAAGCAAATTGATTTACCTTCACAAACATAATTCAATCCATTGAATTGTGGTTTTGAAAGAATCAAAGCAAGTTCTAGAGTTCAATTGTCATGAGTGCATATCACACAGATAGATAATAAAGATTAGGCTTAAGGTGGTTCTCTCTGGGTAATTTTCATGCAATCTAACTCAATTAATCAAAATAGAATCCACCACCACAGTAACCAATATCATGCAAGTAAAGCATACAATCATGTCAAATGACCTAAAATTGATGGTCAAATTTAAGAAATTTTACCATCTTAAAAATATTACTAGAACAATTCCATGGCGAATTTTATTCGAAATGACATGCTATGTAGACTAAACAAAATGCAAAGTATAGAAGCAAAATGCAAATGTAAAGTATTAAACTAAAGAAACGTATAAATCATTAAGAAAAGCAAAGAACGAACTCCCCTTAAGTCCCGGTGGTTGAAGAAGATTTAGAAGAAGAATCCACGCCAATAGTGGAGTAATTGAGGTTCCACTCAAATTCTTTTTATTAATCATTTTTCTCTTGTAAACTCTTTATGGAGGTCTGAGGCTGTTCAGTATAAGCATCCACTCTGGAAGCTTATATTCTCCTATAAAATCAATAAAAGACAACACCTCCCACACGCATATGGGATAAGAAGAAGATAGGAGAAAATTAGTTTTGGCCGAAAATATGTCAAGAATTGAATCACATCTAATAAAATCAATGAATGGAACCTTTATGAAATTTTATGATAAATCACAAGAAATACTAACCTTGTCATACTGAAAGGTACCTAGAGGTTCTAGAATGGTGATTGTAACCTCCTCATCATCAAGTAATCTCTTAGACTCATGGTGCATCAAAAATAAGTGATTCTTGGGGCTCTGCCTCTAAAGCACAAGTCCCTACACTTACATCTTCTAAATTTGGTTCAGGTGATTCTTGAGGTATTGCTTCCAGTAAGCAATCCCCTACACTTAATTAATCTTCAAGTAAATTTTCAATCCCTGCATCATCAACAACATCTACAGTAACAATATCAATAGAATCAAAAACCTGTACAACTACATCATCATCACAAAAAATATTAGAGAATTCTTGTGAAGTAATGGAAGTAGGGTCAGGCCTAACAGAATCTCTACTTTCCATCTCCCCACATAAGTTTTGTGCTTGTAACTGGTTGATGGATGATGCAATTTGATCTAACTGATTCTATATATTCTGTATCCTTGCAAATTGTTGCTCTTGATGCTCTCTCATTTGCTGCATAACCTCATTGACTCTCCATGTCGACTCTTTAATTTGAGAATAGTTCTGTTGAAACCCATATGAATTTTGGTCGGCTAGATCTGGCTCAAAAAATTATCCTTGTGTACTTTCATACCTGAAATGTGAATGATCCACCCAATTAAAATTGGAAGCATTAGGAAATGACTCATACCTATTCTGCTACTCCATAGGTGGATAATACTGATATTTAGGTTGATAGAACCCAGTGTGAGGTTGATAGTAATGACTCTCCCTCCTTCCTCCAAAATGTTGATAAAATGGATCCATGGTCAAAGAAGTTTCCTATTCTTACATTGAAATACTAGCAAATGAGATCAGAAGACACAGGGTACATATAAAATCAAACACATGGATATATGAACATAAAAGCAATTGAAACAACAAAATTTTTTTAAGTTTTCAAAATAAAGAACAATCTTAAGATTATCAAACACCACTACAATTCCCTGGCAACGACACCAATTTTTGATAAAGCCCATTTTTTTGTCGTGTTACGAGATCAAAAGAATTTAGTACCGAACCCCTTTTATGCTAATGAAGTATAGAAATGACTCAGGTTGTCTCCAACGAATGTAACTATAGGATGGTAATCTAGGATCGTTTGTTATTCCTATTTTTGGGGTTTTTAATATGAAGATGGGGGTTTTGGATTTTAATTCTAACCTAACAAGTGAAATGCGAAGCAAGTATGAAACTAATCTAGTGCATAAATGAAATCTACCTAGGTGCCAACAATCAATCCACAACACATTGTCACCTTGTGTTATGATTAAACCGTTGACACACTTAAACTAAGAATGAAATAACAAGACACAATTAAATCTGATTTAAAGTAGAATTTAAACCCTAGCTTAGAACTTACAACTTATCAATTAACCAAGCTTAGCCAAGACTTAAACTAAATTGCATCAATGAAACTATAACTACTAAACATGAATTAAACTTCAACAAGATAAAGTAATGCTAGATTACTGATAAGGACATAACAAACATCAAAAGAAATTTGTTCTAGCTACAAAAACAGTGAATAAATGAAATAAACCGATCCAACTCACAAACAACTATACAAGACAACACTTCTTGTCGTCTCACAAGAAGCCGGAGACGAGAACGCTCAACTCCGGTCATCAATGAAGAACCTCAACTGCATCTCAGTTCAGAATTGCATAGCCACACCAGAGGAATGCCTCCGACAAGCTAGAAACAACCCCGAAACTGTAAATGAAAGAAAATATGGAATTCTGCAAATCTGGATCTCTGAATCTTGATGGGAGTTGTGGATTGCGGATGATTGTCGGATGGAGCTCAGTAACATCGGAGGAATACCGCCGAATGTTACTGATGGGAAGGGAATAGCAGATCGAAGGAACACCTCCACATTGGCGGTGGAAACAGAGAAGTCATAGAAAACAGATTTCTGCTAGAGAGAACGCCCGCCGGTGGTTCCAGATGATCGGGAATTGTACCTTGAATCTCCCTCACTGGCGTCGTCGCTTGAGAAGTTGATCGAACTTGGAATTAGGGTTGGAATCACCGAGACGCTCGTGCTGCGAACAGCACTGGCACTGTGGAGATTGACGAACGAAGAAGCACTGTAGCTTCTCAATATAAATCAGATCAGCTATGTGATGGATGGCTCAGAATGATTTGGATCTTGATCAATAGTGAAAAGTCGCTTAAAATTCGATCCGAAGGTATTGATCTTAATCAAGGATCTTGATCTATTCTTCCTTAGGTTGGATGGACCAGATCTTTAATAGATGGTTCAGATCTTTCCAATCTTTGATAAACGGTCCATAATACTCCAAAGCGTGATCTTCTCGTTTCAACTCCGATTTGAGCATAAATTCGGTTCGAATAAATCTAAATCCAAGATCCTTTGATGCCTACAAAATAACAATTAAATATTAGCATCAAATAACACAAAAATAAGATAATTTACAATTAAGTCCAAGAATAAATGTAATGCATGAAATGTGATGTAAATATAGGTTTCGTCTATGAAAACAACATCAACCCATGCATGTATGAATCAAAATAGTATAGTAAAATTATAGTTATCACTACTGTTGCCTCTTAGAGGAACGTGTCCTCACCTACTCCACTCATGAGAGTTTATCTTTTGCCAGAATAGTCCTCCAGACTGTTTGGACTTTTGCTCAGCATCCGAGACATTAGGATTTCATGCAAGACGTTCGATTCCCTACCCACACAGTCTTCCACTTGGTGTCCATGACCCCCAGGATTTTCACCTAGCGTCCTTGACTATAGGATTTTGCCCAACATCCTCGACCTTGTAAGACTTTGTTTAGTCCCCCGGACAAGGACTTCATTTCCTAACTGAAGCTAGGACTTTCCACCTGCCTAGCCTCAACTAGGACTTTTCTTTACCTAAGATCACTTAAAATTTTCCTGCACACTTAGTTGCATTTGTTAGATCACAAGGCAGCTAAACTTTGAACCCCTTTACCATTATCAAAACACAGGTTCGATTGTTTGGTGTTCCCTGCACCAACACTAGGTCCCTTTATAAATGCTTCAGAATCAGGCCATTTCTCTATTTTTTGGTTGCCACTAATCGATTAGCAAAATCCCCCCAATTGATTACTGATTGTTTAAGTATATGTTGAATGTTCATTAATTCCATATCAACAACTGAGATTATGTAACGACCGCCTTTCTCATACCCTAACTTAGGGCACGAACGTTACCTTTATCTTTATCTTTTTTTTTACCTTGTTATTTGTACTTCGCTCGATTCAAAAATCTAGTCTGAACTTGTGTGGTACACGGCCGTGTAACCTTTCGAGAAGCTAAACCTTACATGGTCGTGTGTGGCACATGGTCATGTGACTTTTGTAGAGACTAAACCTTACATGGTCGTGTGTGGCACATGGCCATGTGACTTTTGCATAGACTAAACCTTACATGGCCGTGTGTGACACATGACCATGTGACTTTTGTATAGACTAAACCTTACATGGCCGTGTGTGGCACATGGTCATGTGTGGCACATGG
Organism: Zingiber officinale; assembly: GCF_018446385.1. NCBI lineage: Eukaryota > Viridiplantae > Streptophyta > Magnoliopsida > Zingiberales > Zingiberaceae > Zingiber > Zingiber officinale. Next base: position 36,209,047 of record NC_056005.1, on the reverse strand, counting down.
CCATGTGACTTTTGCAGAGGCTAAACCTTACATGGTCGTGTGTGGCACACGGCCATGTGACTTTTGCAGAGGCTAAGCCTCGCATGGTCGTGTGTGGCACACGGCCGTGTAACTTTTCCCGAAGCTAAGCCCCGCATGGCTGTGTGTAGCACACGGCCGTGTAACTTTGGCCGAGAGGGAGAGAGTTGGGGTCGTGTGACTCCACACGGCCATGTCACGGGTCGTGTGGGGGTCACCCCCTGCACCCTAAAAGGGAGTGATTCTCCCCTTGTGCTCCTTTCTTGGCTTATCAATATATCCCATTACTTTATGAGGAGACTATGACAATTAATTACTAACAACTGAACATTCTTCATACACAATACTCCAATAGTATGTTTATGCTAAGCGAAAATGAGAAACTAGATCTATCAGTACTAAAATTTAGCATTTTCAAGTACTAGCAAGTTTCAAGATCACTTTCCACTGTTCTGTCACACACACCAACAAACATTGCTCCTGCTACCCCCTCCTTGCTCGAGCTTCCCTTTACCTTTATCTGCAGTATAAGTAAATGCAAATCTATAAGCAAACGCTTAGTAAGTACCATCTACTCACAAAACTATGTATTTAAGATAACATACTTTTAAAACTGCTTGGGAAAAAAACAACCAAACATGCACTTGAGTATAGTTCACGCTAAAACTCATGCTTTGTAAATATGCACATGATATGTATTTTTAAAACAGGTTTATAGTGCAAATCATCAACTTCAACCATGCTAGTAAGGTAATGAAAACAGAAATCTTGGCGTATCATAGAGTTCATCAGCGCTACACTTTATAACTCAAGTTCTCCACTTAATGATGGTTTTACTTTAACAAACCAATGAAGATGGAAACTTTATAATACATACTAGTGAAAATAATAATCAACTTCTTTGGGCCCAGCAATGTACAACTTTACGCGCATCCTTAATAAGATCCGAGGTAGCTAATCCCGAACTCATTAAGGTACTACTAGGCGAACTTATGCCTAGGGCAATCTAGGAGCCCATCCCATGGACCTTGGTCCAGTACATGTCACTTCAAAGTAAAATATTTTCTTTTAATACTTCTTTCTTATTCTTGCACTAATTTGTTATTTAGACAAACACCTGGTGTGCACTTTAACCCCGTACTTGTAGGGAAGCACTTTAGAGCCCTTGAATTTATGCTTCTTAGTTCCAAACTAGATGGGAAGTCATTCAAGACCCTCTACATATGCTCTTAGTCCCAAAACTTAGAGGGGCATCTTACATATCATAGCATGTGCATAACATATCATAGCATATAATTCCTTTAACATGCATAATCTACATTAACTACCACAAAAGGTCTTTTCACATGCATAACGTAAAAGCTCATACTGCAGGTGAGAGATACTTAAATCCTTTTGCTATTTCTTATTCTTACACCCTTAAGGTTTAGGGAGAACAACCTCTCTTTGGCGCCTCACCCTCCAACTGGACCTTCACACGCGTACCCCTTCCTTGGGAAAACCCTTCTCTTAGATTTTTTTCCCCCTTTAAAATCTTTAAAACGTGGAACCCTAGGGTTCTTTGTTGAACTTGCAAAGAGGAAGGGAAGAATTCGGCTAGGTATGGGGAGAAGAGAAAATGAAGAGATTTAGGTTTTAATCTCATCCCTCACCTTTTATACTTAGTGGAAGTTGAAGCATCTCTTCCCCCTGGAATCTGCTTATACGGAATTGTTTCCTATTACCAATGTGATACTTTACCACCACCCTATTGGCAACTTAAACTAATCTCATGTAAGAGATCTTGGGTTCAATCCTAGCTTGGGCCATTTATACATATATTTTTAGTTCTTTTCTCTTCTTCTATTTATTTTTTCTCTTTTGAATTAGAGAAAATTTATGGGTATTACAATCCCCCATACCTTATAAAAAGTTCATCCTCGAACTTAGAACAATTCTGGATACTTCTGTCTCATCTCGTCCTCGCGTTCCCATGTTGCTTCTTCATACCATTGACTTTGCCACAGTACTTTTACTAAAGGTATCTCTTTGTTCCTCAGCTTCTTAACTTCTCGATCTATTATCTGAATAAGTCGACTTTCATAGCTGAGATTCTCTTGAACTTGTACCGTCTGTGGTTCAATCACTTGGTTGGCATCGGGAACATGCTTCTTTAGCATTGAGACATGAAATACATTATGAACAGCTGGCATTTCCTGAGGTAGTCCTAACTCATAAGCTACCTTACCAACTCTTCTAATGATCAGGTATGGCCCCACATATCGTGGCGACTCAACTTTCCTTTCTTCCCAAACCGCATCACTCCTTTCATAGGAGCTACTTTGAGGAACACTAAATCTCCAACCTTAAATTCTAGCGGTCTACGATGTACATCCGCATAGCTCTTCTGTCGGCTCTGAGCAGTTTCAATTCTCTGGCGAATGTTCTGAATAGTTTTGGTGGTGTCCTCAATAAGGTCTGTTTGGAGTCTCATTTCCTTCTTTTCACCACCTTCATACCAACAGATAGGAGATCTACATCTCCTCCCATATAGAGTTTCATAAGGTGCCATTCCGATAGTAGCTTGATAGCTATTAATGTACGCAAATTCTGCTAAGCATAGGTATCGACACCAGCTCCCTATGAAATCTAAGGCACAAGCCCGTAGCATATCCTCCAGAACTTGATTCACTCATTCTGTTTGCTAGGAAATGAGCAGACCTAGTCAATCTATCTACTATTACCCAGATAGCATCATAACCGTTCGTAGTTCTGGGTAATCCTACTATAAAATCCATAGATATATCCTTCCATTTCTACTCTGGGATCTGTATAGGCTGCAGAACTCCGCCTGGTTTTTGGTATTCTGCTTTAACCCTTTGACACATCATACAGGTACTAATTTATCTTGCAACATCTCTTTTCATTCCAGACCACCAGAAGCGTTCTTTTATATCTTGGTACATCTTGGTGGAACCAAGATGCATTGCATAGGGTGTGCCATGAGCTTCATCTAGAATTTTCTTTCGCAATTCCTCTTGATTAGGTACACAGAGACGATTCCCATGGTATAAAATCCCACGGTCTGATACACAGAACTCTCCATTTTCTCCTTTTTGTATCCCCTGCTTGATCTTCTAAATCTCAGGATCTTCATCCTGTCCTTTCTATATATCTTCAAACAGAGTTGACACTAGTGTCAAGGTGGAGAGATGCCCAGTAATAATTTCTAGCACAAAGTTTACTACTTCCTTCTGTAGGGGTTGGGACATAGCAGCTAAGGATAATAAAGCGGCGCAAGATTTCCTACTTAGTGCATCTGCCACTTTATTCGCCTTCCTTGGATGGTAAAGTATTTCATAGTTATAGTCTTTGACTAGTTCAAGCCATCTCCGTTGTCTCATGTTCAGGTCTTTCTGAGTGAAGAAGTACTTCAGACTCTGGTGATCTATGTAAATCTTGTACTGAGCTCCATATAAGTAATGCCTCCATACTTTGAGAGCAAAGACTACTGCTGCTAACTCAAGATCATGAGTGGGATAGTTCTTCTCATAATCTTTGAGTTGTCTCGAGGCATAAGTAATGACCTTTCCATTCTACATCAGTACAGCTCCGAGTCCCAATTTAGAAGCATCGCTGTATATATCGAAACTCTCGCTATTTTCTGGAAGAGTCAGGATTGGAGCACTGGTCAGTCTCCTTTTCAGTTCAATGAAACTCTTCTCACAATCCTCTGACCACTCAAATTTTCTATTCTTTCTTGTAAGTTCTGTCAATGGAGAAGCGATCCTTGAGAAGTTCTCTACAAATTTCCTGTAGTAGCCTGCTAGTCCAAGGAAGCTTCTGATTTCACTGGCATTCTTGGGTCTATTCCAATTACTCACAACTTCTATTTTTGTTGGGTCTACCATGACCCCATCTTTGGAAATAATGTGCTCTAGGAAGGACACTTGGTCGAGCCAAAACTCACACTTAGAGAACTTCACGTACAACTGTCTCTGCTGAAGATTCTGTAATACTGTTTTCAGATGTTTAGCATATTCTTCCTGAGTTCCGGAGTATATAAGAATATCGTCTATAAAGACGATCACAAACTTATCCAAATACTCTTTGAATACTCTGTTCATCAAATCCATAAACGTAGTAGGAGCGTTTGTCACTCCAAAAGGCATGACTACGAACTCGTAGTGTTCATACCTCGTCCGGAATATCGTCTTTGGCACATCATTTGCCTTCACTTTCACTTGATGATATCTGGACAGCAAGTCTATCTTGGAAAAGATGGTGGCTCCCTTCAATTGATCAAATAGATCATCAATTCTCGGCAAGGGATACCGGTTCTTGATTGTTACGTTGTTCAGTGCTCGGTAGTCCACACACATTCACATGGACCCGTCCTTCTTCTTTACGAACAATACCGGAGCTCCCCATGGTGAGTGACTAGGACAAATGAAGTCCTTGTCGAGTAGCTCCTATAACTGTCCTTGAAGTTCTTTCAATTCTGCCGGAGCCATGCAGTAGGGTGCCTTTGAGATTGGATGGGTACCATGAATGAGTTCAATCTCAAATTCAATTTTCCTATCCGGAGATAAGCCTTGCAGCTTATCCAGAAATACTTCCGGGTAGTCATATACAACCCTAACTTCCTCTGACTTTTGCTCGCTTTCTTGCTGAGTATTAACCACATGAGCTAGAAACCCAACACATCCATCGGCTAACATTTTCTGAGCTTTCATGGCCGATAAGAATTTCTGAGTTCTCTTCTTTGATTCTCCGATGAACTCAAACTTAGACTCTGCCTCGGGTTGAAATAAGACTCTTCGCTTACGGCACTCGATGGAAGCACTGTACTTACTCAGGAAGTCCATCCCGAAAATGATATCATAATCAGGCATGTTCAGACCCATTGGATCCGTCAGCCCATGGAAGTCACATGGTTAGGTTGTTTGATTACGGATCCTCCCTTCTTATTACCCCACTGCTTCCTCTTGGAGCTCCCTTTCCAGGTTAGCCCATGACTCTGGGGTTTTTGAGTGCCAGAACTCCCTTGACTTTTATTCTCGGTTAGTACTAGCTTCTGCTGCTGGATATCGTTCAGAAAATGCTCCGTGATCAGGGCACTACTAATTAGCACTTCTGCAGTCTGTGGTCTATTAATTCCACCAGTCACATTTAAAGCTATCTCCGGCCTCAGCATTTTGAGCATTAGCCTCACCCTTTCTTGTTCTGTACTAACTAGCTCGGGGCATAAGTGAGCTAGTCTATCAAATTTCTTCATGACTTTGTCCACTGATAAAATTCCTTATTGAAATTTCGTGAACTCGTCATAATGCTTATTTGTGACTCGTATATGGAAGAATTCTTCAAAAAATTCAATCTCGAAGTCAGAGCAGGTCATTTGATCCACTTTTTGTTTGGCCTTGACCCGTTCCCACCATATTCTTGCATCACCAGCAAAACAGAAGGAAGCACATTTTATCTTTTTCACTTCTGGCCAGTCTAGCAACTCCATTATGCTCTCCAGGGTTTTGAACCATGCTTGAGCATCCCATGGTTCATTGGCGCCAGAGAAATTCTCTGGTTTCAATTTCTGCCACTAGATGAGGTATGATTCTTGCCTCACTACCTTTGTTAGGGCTACAAGCGTAATTGATGGACCCTCGGTCGAATTCGGTGCCACTACATTGGCCTCCGGTGGGACTACAGAAGGAGTTCACTGGTTAGCCGTCAGGGTGGCAATGACCTGCTGCTCTGCCACTTGTCTTTGCAGCTGAACTACCACTTCCAACAAGTTGGGCTGAGGTACATACTCCTCTTCCACTGGTTGAGGTTCATTAACCCTCGGATGTCTAGCCGGTCGTCCTCTGGCCATTCTACATATCATAATCAAACCAGTGAGACATACTTCAGCCCATCCTTATTCCTTCTTACTATCATTAATTAATACTTCAAGTATAAGCAAGCCTAATCTTATCAAGCATTTCTTACTAATCATGACAGAATAAAAGAAAATGCATAAAAGCTATGAGAAGGTACTTTCTTACTTGGAGCTACAAGATCAATGCTTGATGTGTGTGTGACGGAAGGGTGGAACTTGCTCTGATACCATACTGTAACGACCGTCGTTCTCATACCCTAACTTTGGGCACGAACGTTACCTTTATCTTTATCTCTTTTTTTTTGACCTTGTTATTTGCACTTCGCTCGATTCAGAAATCTAGTCTAAACTTGTGTGGCATACGGTCGTGTAACCTTTCTAGAAGCTAAACCTTACATGGCCGTGTGTGGCACATGGCCATGTGACTTTTGTAGAGACTAAACCTTACATGGTCGTGTGTGGTACATGGCCATGTGACTTTTGCAGAGGTTAAACCTTACATGGCCGTGTGTGGCACATGGACAATGGACTTTTGCATAGACTAAACTTTACATGGTCGTGTGTGGCACATGACCATGTGACTTTTGCAGAGGCTAAGCCTCGCATGGCCGTGTGTGGCACACGGCCGTGTAACTTTTCTCGAAGCTAAGCCTCGCATGGTCGTGTGTGGCACACGGCCGTGTAACTTTTCCAGAGGCTAAGCCTCGCATGGTCGTGAGTGGCACACGGTCGTGTAACTTTTCCAGAGGTTAAGCCTCGCATGGTCGTGTGTAGTACACGGCCATGTAACTTTGGCCGAGAGGGAGAGAGTTGGGGTCGTGTGACTCCACACGGCCATGTCACGGGCCGTGTGAGGGTCACCCCCTGTTGCACCCCAAAAGGGAGTGATTCTCCTCTTGTACTCCTTTCTTGGCTTATCAATCTATCTCATTACTTTATGAGGAGACTTTGACAACTAATTACTAACAACTGAACATTCTTCATACACAATACTCCAATAGTATATTTATGCTAAGCGGAAATGAGAAACTAGATCCATCAGTACCAAAATCTAATATTTTCAAGTACTAGCAAGTTCCAAGATCACTTTCCACTGTTCCGTCACACACACCAGCAAACATTGCTCTTGCTACCCCCTCCTTACTCAAGCTTCCCTTTACCTTTATCTGCAGTATAAGGAAATGTAAATCTATAAGCAAACGCTTAGTAAGTACCATCTACTTACAAAACCATACATTTAAGAGAACATACTTTTAAAACTACTTGGGAAGAAAACAACCAAATATGCACTTGAGTATAGTTCACGTTAAAACTCATGCTTTGTAAATATGCATATGATATGTATTTTTAAAACAGGTTTATAGTGCAAATCATCAACTTCAACCATGCTAGTAAGGTAATGAAAACAGAAATTTTGGCATATCATAGAGTTCATCAGCGCTACACTTTATAACTCAAGTTCTCCACTTAATGATGATTTTACTTTAACAAACCAATGAACTTGGAAACTTTATAATACATACTAGTGAAAATAATAATCAACTTCTTTGGGCCCGGCAATGTACCACTTTGCGTGCATCCTTAATAAGATCCGAGATAGCTAATCCCGAACCCATTAAGGTACTACTAGGCGAACTTATGCCTAGGACAATCTAGGAGCCCATCCCATGGACCTTGGTCCAGTACATGTCACTTCAAAGTAAAATACTTTCTTTTAATATTTCTTTATTATTCTTGCACTAATTTGTTATTTAGACAAACACCTGGTGTGCACTTTAACCCCGTACTTGTAGGGAAGCACTTTAGAGCCCTTGAATTTATGCTTCTTAGTCCCAAACTAGATGGGAAGCCATTCAAGACCCTCTACATATGCTCTTAGTCCCAAAACTTAGAGGGGCATCTTACATATCATAGCATGTGCATAACATATCATAGCATATAATTCCTTTAACATGCATAATCTACATTAACTACCACAAAAGGACTTTTCACATGCATAACGTAACAACTCATACTACAGGTGAGAGATACTTACATCCTTTTGCTATTTCTTACCCTTACACCCTTAAGGTTTAGGGAGAATAACCTCTAGCGCCTCACCCTCCAGCTAGACCTTCACGCGCGTACCACTTCCTTGGGAAAACCCTTCTCTTAGATTTCCCCCCCCTTGAAAATCTTTAAAACGTGGAACCCTAGGGTTCTTGACCGAACTTACAAAGAGGAAGGGAAGAATTCGGCTAGGTATGGGGAGAAGAGAAAATGAAGAGATTTAGGTTTTAATTTCATCTCTCACCTTTTATACTTAGTGGAAGTTGAAGCATCTCTTCCCCCAAGAATCTGCTTATAAGGAATTATTTCCTATTACCATTGTGATTCTTTACCACCACCCTATTGGCAACTTAAACTAATATCATGTAAGATGTCTTGGGTTCAATCCTAGCTTTGGCCATTTATACATATATTTTTAGTTCTTTTCTCTTCTTCTATTTATTTTTGCTCTTTTGAATTAGAGAAAATTTATGGGTATTACAGATTATGTCATTTTAAATTCTAATCAATTAGTAGTTCCAACTAATCGATTAGACATCTTAATCAATTGACCAATAAATTTGGTAGCCTTATGTTTCCTCACAAAACTTCTACCAATTGATTTATCCAATCGATTAATAAGTTCTAATCGATTGGCTAATCGATTTTGGAGCTTTCTATGCTCTCAAAGAAAATCTTCTAATTGATGACACCAATTTATTGGTAATGCCCAATCAATTAGTGAATCAATTTGAAATGCTTCTATGTTCATAAAGAAAGCTCCTAATTGATTGCACCAATCGATTAAGACTTGCTTAATCAATTGGTTGATCAATTTGGAATGCTTATATGTTTTGTGAAGAAGGCTTCTAATCAATTGCACGATTAGGCAATTACTAATCGATTGGTTGATCGATTTGGAATGCTTATGTGTGCTCGAGTTTAATTACCAATTGATTGGCAATTCGTGCCAATCGATTGGAACACCTTTTGGGTAACCCCAGGATTCTAAGTTCCAATTGATTGGTAATGCAAACCCCTAAATTTAAGGTTTTAGGGTTTTAGGTTTTAGCTCACCAATTGATTGGTAAACCCTAAAATAGGGTTTTTTAATCCCTAAATCCTCAAGCACATATTCCATTTAATGTACCAATCAAAACCAATTACCTCATATCAGATGAACCTCTTGTTCCCTAGATTTTGTTCCTGGAGCTTCCTCATCTCCAGTTCTTCATCTACTCTAGCATCCGATCTTGCAATTTGCTCAGGTCCTTACCTTTTGCCAAGAATCAGGTCATCGACCTTCTTGAACTTCTTTTACCTTGCATCCAATCTTTTGATCTGCAAGGACTTCTTTTACCAAGAATTGACCCTCGATCTTCTTGGACTTCTCATACCTTGCATCCGGTCTTCCAACCTGCAAAGACTTCTTCTTGACAAGAATTTGGTCTTTAACCTTCTTAAACTTCTCTAATCCTACAAACATGTAACTTAAGTTAAATCCAAGGTATTGACCTAAACTTAAATAATTGTCAATCATAAAAACTTCTCATCCAGGGCATAATTGCACCAATAGAGTAAACAAGGAATGGACCAGGTATCAATCGCCTGATAGAGGTTTAGTCAATTGATAAGGATTAGCCAACTGAATGTTTTCTAATCGATCTGATCATACCTATAAAAGTAGGCTCGAGCTCGAGGTCCGAGGCTCAAAAAACAACTTATGTTATTCTCTATATCATCTGTACAAGGCTTTCTCCACCTTTGAGAGATTCTCAAAAGGAGAAATATAGTTGATTTTCTAGTCGAAGTGATCAAGAATCGTGGGCATTGGAGTAGTAGTCACTGGACTACGAACCAAGTAAAACTGACTCATGTCTTTGTGTGTTTTCTTATCTCTATTATTTTCGCTACAACTTTGGTTTTAGAAAAAGAAAAAGAAAACTTTTAAACAAATGAAATAACTTCCCTCTCATCTATTATGATCCAATAGATTGTTGGTGCAATCAACTTCTGGTCAACATTGACCAAGTTGACTAAGCTTGAGTTAACTCAATCGATTACTTCTCATCTTGATCTCATGCTCGTCGTTTGAATGTGTGGCGAAAACTTGAATTTATACCGAGGCCACATGCATAATTTTAAGATTTACTTGCTATCGGCCTCTTAGGCGACTAATCCAAGGATTACTTTTAGTGATCTCCTTCGACTATGAACATCTCATTTTAAATACCTTTTGGAGGTAGAGAAGCCTCTTACAATATGTTTCTACAAGAACACAATAAGAAAATAAATACAAAGATAGATAAAATTAAAAATAACTTTACAATGAGAAACATACTTTGGGTGCTTTCATGTTGCTTGGCAATGCCTCTTGTTAATATGGAAATGCACCAGTATTTTGCCTCAAAATCTCCAAGAATTGGTGCCTTCAATTTGCCTTGAAACCCTCTTTTATAAGTTGTTGTTCGGGCTAATTTCTACCTTACTAGTCAATTGATAGACTTCACCAATCAATTGTAATTGAATCCAACTATTTAAACCTCTAGAACATCTCCTTTTTACTTTACCAATCGATTGCTTGTCTCCATGTGAGCTATCTAGTTAATTTAGAGGCATTCTGTTCGCTGCTACAATCTCACTAATTGATTGCTAGAACTCACTAATCGATTGGCTCTATAAGAAAAAGCTATAGTAGTAAACCCTAAACCAAGAACTATAGCAAACTCTAAAGCACTGTTGCAACCCCCTAAAGGAACTGTAGCAACACCTAAGTAAGTGCAGCAACTTTAATTTTTGGAGTTCAAGGTTGGTTGTGAACCCTAACCACTATAGCAACTTTAGTTACTGTATTAGAAACCCTAATTAATATAGCAAACTATAAAAACACCTTAAAACCTCAATTTTGAGATTTCGAGTCCATTGGTCGATCGATAGACCCTATAAATCGACAAATATTCCTGTTTTAACTTTACCAAGTTATATTCTCATCTTGATTGGTATTTGGTTACCCTCAACATACCAGGACTTATTTTTCTTAACATTCGGTCAACCTTGACATATCGAGACTTTCTGTTGTCTAACATTTTGTCAACTTTAACCTATTGGTACTTCATCATTGCCCAACATCTGATCAACTTTGATCTGCTAGGACTTCCATCATCACCCTGGTATCCGATTGACATCAACCTACTAGGACTTCCTTTGTTCACTATCAAATCAACCTTGAACTGCTGAGGCTTCTCGTTGCCTGGTATTCGACCGACCTTGACATCCTGAGAGTTCATTACTGTCTAGCATCTGATCAATCTTGACCTACCAGGACTTTCGTCATTACCAAGTGTCCGGTCTTCCATAACCCATATGGATTTTCTGTCTCATGCCAATTCCATGTTGGACTTTCGACCATCAATTTTCTGGTCACTCATGACCCACTTAAACTTTTCATGACTTATCAAATATTCAGTTAATTTTGATCTACTTAACTTTTCGCTCAATTAACTTAACATATTAATCAAACATCAAAATATCAACTTGAGTCAACTTGAATTTGTTCAACTTGGTCAATCTTAACTAAGGTAAAATGTACCAATAATCTTCGACTTTTATTGATGTTTGACAATATATTTAAGTTGAATTAAAATTTTATTCCAGTAATCCTACTTTATTCCTCTCTTCATACTAAAATATGAATAAGGATTTCCTAACTTAAATCCTACCTATTCTTGCAACAATTTAAAATTATATGTAAATTAGATTAACAATTAATTTGTTTAATGATACACGAGTTAATGTAAAAAAAGTTCTTTTTTAACCAATGCATTAAGAATTGAGTTGTATAATAGCATGGAAGGAGGGTGGTTTTTCCCAACCACTTTTGTTGCTAAAAACAGATTTCTTTTAGTCTAAAAATATCATTTAGGAGGTTTATTTTTGTAATTCTCATTGGTATATAATTACTAGGAAGTAGACAAAAGAGAAGTACCAAAGAACAAATCGAGCGAGACTTTTCTCGTTGCTTCAATTCTTCCTCACTGCACAAACAACTATAAAGGGGCAACATGAATGGTTTAAGGGTATTCTCCGTTTTGTTCGCGACGAGTGCCTTGTTTCTTTTGGTAGTCATTTCCGCCACCCCGATTGCCATGGCGAGTGGTTTTGGATCCAAAGTAAATCGTCGCATCCTAATTACTGAAGTCGACCACATCAACTATGGAGCCCTGAGGCCTAAAACAACACCTTGTTCCCAGAAGGGTGCCTCCAAGAGCAATTGTCACCCTGGCGTCCCAGCTAATCACTATTCTCGTGGTTGCTCTACCACCATCGGTTGTGAAAAGCAAAATTGAGATGTGTGGTTTTCCATGCTTGATTGTAAAATAACATTATTCTTTTCACGATAAAAAAAAAAGGAAAGAACTAATGTATCAATTGTTTCTTTCTTTTTAAGTGATTATATTGTTCTTGAAAATCAAATTAAAATGTTTCAAATTACATGTCAAGTCAAATTTTATACAAATTTTATATATACTAATATGATTGTGCACACGCATTGCGTGTGTAATATAATAATATATAAATTATTTGGGTCTTTGAAAATATGAATTGTTTGGACTTTCTAGTGTCACCCTTATAAACCAAGAATTAATTATTTAGAGAATCCCTACAACAAACTACTGTAACGGGCTTCCCTATGCAAAAAATTATTTTATTTTAATATTATACTTGTCTTAGTAAAAAAAACTAAAAAAAAAATATTTTTTAACATCGTCAGCCTAAAATATTTATAGAAGCTTCTTTGATCATAGTGTTGTCAATTCTAAGATGGGGACTAAAGAGAATTATATTTTTTTATATAAAACAAACAGAGAAAATTAATAATGAGAAAAATTCATAATAATATGTCGCAGCCGAATCTCGAACTCTAGATCACTGATTGTTTCGCTTGTGGAATTACTAATAAACCTTGGAATTATTTTTAGTGTAAATAGAAAAAAGGACATTAACGTAAATGCATTTTAGGCTTCACCAAAATTAGTTAGTAAAGGGAGGAGATTTTTAATAAAATAGTAAGATATATATATACACGAAAATATTACTCTGTGGCATACATCCATGCGGATCGGTGCGATGAATCAATTCACTGATCGACTCAGTCTCGCTGGATCGATCAGTGCATCGATTCAGTCTCGTTGGATCGATCAGTGGATCGATCCAGCAGGCGCGAGAAGACGAAGCGAGGCTGAATCGATCAGTGGATCGATTAGTGGATCGATCCAGCAAGCGCGAGAAGACAAAGCGAGCTAGAATCGGCCACGACGCTAGCAGTCACAGCGCTGCCGATTCCGGTCGCGATCCGGCCGGAATCTGATCGCGATCCGGTCGAAATCAGCAGCACTGCGTCTACTAGCGTCGCGACCGATTTTAACCATGAAACGGCCAGATTTTGGCCGCCATATGGCCGGAATCCGGTTGCAATCCAGCAGGCGCGAGAAGACGAAGCGGCCGAATTCTGACCGTAAGTGGATCGATCCAGCAGGCGCGAGAAGACAAAGCGAGCCAGAATCGGCCCCGACGCTAGCAGACACAGCGCTGCCGATTCTGGCTGCGATCCGGCCGGAATCTGGTCACGATCCGGTCGGAATCAGCAGCGCTACGTCTACTAACGTCGCGACCGATTTTAGCCACGAAACGGTCGAATTCTGGCCGCCATATGGTCGGAATCTGGTTGCAATCCGCCCGGAATCTTGCCGTGATCCGGTTGTGATCCAGCCGAGAGGTGATCCGCCAGTGTCCCGTGAAGATCAATGGTGACCGACGGGAGAAGACAAGCAGGGCTGAATCGATCCACTGATTGATTCAGCCTTGCTGAAACGATCCAGCACTAATTTTGAAGCACGCCGCATCAAATCGCACAGAGTGTGTCGCAGGATATATATATATATACACGTAAGTTTTTTCTTTACATACATAATAAGGAATTTTTAATCAATATAAAATAATATTATGATGATCCATGGACCTTATCTAGTGACGGATTCAAAAATTAAAATTAAAGATGAAGTTAGTTTTTGAATGTGGAGGGGGTGGGCTGATTACCAAAATAAAATGAATAAAGATAAAAAAAAAAAAGTATCAATTTTCTTTGGTGTTAAATTGTAGATTATAAAATATCTATGTAAGGTTTTTTGGGCTGGGCTAAAGCCCAAGACAATTTTATCTTAGATTCGTCCATTGCCTCATCGATCGATATTTATTTGGAAATTTATATATAGAACTATCTTCTTGCCATCACAGGGAGCTTCTAAAGCTGGAGATAGGTGCCATGTTAAGAACAGATCGCGAGGTGCAGGCTCTCATTCTTTGTCTTGTTCAGCTTTCTCTCCGAACAAAGATAGGTGGTTAAATGAACAAATATCTTGAACATGAATTTGTGAGTGTGTATAAATTGATAGTCGGATCAGGAGGGAGATCGTATACTTAAAATAAGTTAGGGGCAGTTGTTGAGTTCAATTTCGAAGATTGAGTGCGGCATGTGTTGAGCTAATAATAGGGGCTCAACCTGTGTGATATGTTGGGCACAATCCTCATGTCGAATTAAATCCACCGTGGAACTATTAATGATTAATTATGATTGGTAATTTAAAAAAAAATCAAAATATTGATATTTTAAATAAAAATAAAATAAAATAATTGAATTAACCTAACAGTTAAAAATAAAAATCTATTTTTTTAATCAATATCCTCCAATCTCACTGTTTTATCTTTTATTCAAACAAGTTACCTTCCTTTAACTCATATTTTTCCGGTTGTCATATTAATTCCTCTATTTTTTTATTTATTATTATATTTATTTCTGATTTATTATACTTATTGATTATATATATCAATATTATTTAGTTATATATTTTTATGAATTTCTAATCCAACGGGCCTCAGCTGATGTGCCGAGTGAGAAGTGACCTCATTGGAATACCCCGTGATAAAGTGTGTCGTATTCGGCATGACAGTTAAATGGTCTTGATTCACACACAATTCGCTGGCACCATTAATTACATATCCAAGTCACAACGACTGATCTATCTGGATTGATTCCGGCGTCGATTCTCCGGACTGTCTTTCTCTTTCTCTCACCGTTGGAACCCCGAACTAAAGCTCGGCTAACCTTTTAGCTAGTTTGCCGTCAGTCTCCGAACTAAAGCTCAGGTAACCTAACACGTGTACATCCCGGAAGGAGAACGACAGATGCTCTTCTTCAGCTGTCAGTTCGAGTTTTACTTTGTACGATCAGAATTTTTTTATAAAATTAATCAACACATTAGTTCACTTTGTTGAATCGACGGCGCAATGAGATCTGCTAACTCCCCACAAACCAACTTGAAATTGACTCCTCGACAATTTTATGTCTATTATATTTCAAAAAATAAGAAATTTTTGTTTAAAAAAAACCCTCCATTAAGTCTCACTTAATTAACAATTAATATAATATCAATAAATCTCACACCAAAAACAGCTTCTTTAAGCATGTACACTATTCATTGCCGCATCAACTTCTATTCCTTCTTTTGAAGAGGGAAGAAAAATTAATGCGCAAAGGAAAAATATTAATTCCCTAAACAGCCCTTCGTGGCCCAATTAAGGCGCAGGATAGCATATGTACACGGGCACAAACAGAGGGAAAAAGCCCTAATTAAGAGGCTCCGAAACCCTAGTTGAGGCTCAGGTCGGCCGGGGAAGACGACGGGAGGTGCTCCGGTAGCGATAGGAGGAGCTCGTCCAGAGCGAGTTTGTCCGCAGTGGTGGAGGAGGACGAGAGGAGGAGGAGCCGGCGGAAGAGCGGCACGGGGCAGGGGATTCGGAGCACGCCGCGCTGCTGGTAGCCGTACTCCTGGGCGGAGCGGCGGAGGAGCTCAAGGAAGGCCGGCCGGCCGAGGACCTCCGCGGGTACAGCGAATCGCTCCATCTCCTCGCCGACGCACATCGGCACATGCCCCTGGGGCACAGTCCGGAGCACCCGCCGCCCCTTCGCGGCAGGCGGCGAGGCGTGCTGCGATGACGAATCCGCCACCCGGGAGAGCCGCCGGATGAGCCGCATCGGCATCATCGCCTTCCCGGTGATCGAGCTCGGAGAGTGTTTAGGGTTCGATGGCCGGAACGAAAGAAGAGGACGAATAGAGTACGAGGGCAAATGGGGTTTGCTTCTCTCAGCTATTTATAAAACTTCCTTCCTTCTCTAATTTTAATTGGAAAAAAAAAACGGAGAAAGAGTGTATTAACTTCTCTTTCTTTTTTTTTTACCGAAACAAAAATAAAAACAAAAACAAAGCAGAAGCGAGGAGTACTTAGAGACGTACACGAATTCCCTGTAACAGACAAATCAGCACCACTATCAAATAACGATCCTCCTGATTTCTCAGAAATATAACATACACGTGTCGCCCACGCCAGGTATTAGATCCCATCTTAACGGCTGCAGATTCCTAGACCGTGACTTGTAAGAGAGAGGCGCTCCGTGATCATGTCCGTAGTCCCAGCGGTACGGGTATCATGAACAACCCGGTCGCGGGGCCCACCCACGTTGCGTTATTTATAGCGCAAAAAATAAACAAATTTGCAATCTGCAATTGACCCAAACGAACCCACCCATATTTCATCCTTTTTATTACCCATTCTGGACTGGGTATTAGATTTTGACCATGTGGACCAAAGATCTTAACCTCGTTTGATCAATCTGCTCCATCTAATTTGACCGTTTAGGGAAAAGGACAAAGAAGAAGCAGAAGAAGGAGAGAGAGAGAGAGTCTTTTTCCGGTTGAGAATTTGATAGAATTTTGCATCATAAAATCTATCGAAACTCAAAACCGGATCAAACTGTGGGCGAAATGCATTTCCTCCAGGTTCTGAACCGCAGTTATGAGGGACCACGAGGACCAACTCCAATTGGACCCCGCCAGGTCCTGTTCCCTTGTGCCTTATTATCACTGGACCATCGAACTACCCTACCTGTCGATGTAGAGTTCCACCCGCGCCTGTCCCACACGGTTTTAGTGCGGCGGGACCCACCTGCTCTCTAACCGGTGCGGCCAGAAGCATCAGCGGGTGTCGACCGCGTCGCTTCGCTGTTCTCGCACGTGATCGCCACGTCTGCTCGCTTCCGCTGCTCCGCCGGATCGAGTCCTGCCGATGCTGGGAAGTCTGACTTAAACTGAATCGTCGAATGGGGAGAGAGCACGTGTAGTTCGCCCGCAATTTCATCGTACGCCGGTTGTCCATGGCTACTTAACGGCGTTGGATAAGGATTCTGGATACCTCCACGCACCGCCACCGAGCAGCAACGACTCCGTTATCATTCCAGCTCATTCGCTCCCCGGTAAGGACCCACGCCACACCTACCTTTTCAATTATTCTAAGAAAATAAATAAATTCATACAATATTTTTGTTTTTTTAATTATTATGCTTCCATTAATCTAAGTTTTTCTCGAAATTGGAAAATTTCTTTGCATAAACTTTGATTTCGAATAAATAAAAGAGTATCTAAATTGAAGGAGGGGGTAAAAGACAAATATATCGGACCAACCGTCACAACCTGTCGGATTATATTTAGATTCCAAAGCCGCCAAAGTCATCGTCGTCACCGTCGGGCCGTACAATCCGGATCACGGGTGGAATTGCTGCCTCTGATTTTGACAAATGCCCCTTCACTTTTAGTTTAAAAATTCAAATCGATTTTATTTAATCAAATTCAATTCCACCATGTAATTGTATTCTTTTTAAAAGTCCTCTAATATTGTAAAATTACAAAAATACTCCTGTAAATTCGAAAAAAAAAAAGAGAAAATAACTTCTTAAACGATAATTTTCAAGATGATATTAAATCCATCATGTTATAATTTTAATTATTTTGTTTTACCTAAATAAGCCCATAAATTTATTTTACTTTAGGAGATTCAAATCTTATCCTTAAAATTTTAGGTGTTTTTATTAAAGAAAAATGTAATTATTGGGATGAAATTAAATTGTTAGATGATTTTTTAGTAAAGATCAAGCGGGCTGTTCATTGTATTGGAATCATAAAAAAATAACGTTCCTGTACAGCAAATTTCCAAATATGCACACGAAGTTTCAGAATTCTCAAAATACATAACAATATTTTATTGTTCTCAAAAACACACTAAATTATAATTTTCCTCCTATGTATGTATGTAGAACTGTCAAATCGATCGACCCATGGCAGGGTGGATCGGCTTGTGGTGGGTTAGTCATTTGGTAAGATGGGGTAGGGCAAGATAAGTCGATCCGTCATCTTTGTTGGTCCCGGTGTGACTGACAAGAAGGGAATGAATTGCTCTATTAATACAATACACATTTTCTTTTGCTTTCCAATTTTAGCAAAGACAGACAATATTAGTTAATCAAAATAAACATGAAAAAGAATTAGAGACAATACCGATTTACTTGATTTATAATCAAAAGATTACTAATCCAAACTTTAAAAGTTTCACTACGAATCTCCTTTTGACATAGAAGCCTCTTATATCAATTAAGTATAGAAAACTTAGAAAGTAGTAGACAATTGAAAACAAGTGTTGTCCCTAACTTCTAGGACTATGACTCTATTTATAGTCTACTGGTCAAACTAGTCATTTGTTGGCATAGCATATCAGGACACCTAGACCCAATGGTGTGCCTTATCTACTTGCAACGACTCTTCAATGGCCTGATGATAATGTTTTATCGTTGCCCAAGCACCTTGACCGATCCAGACACCTGTATTGGTGCTGACATGGACTCCAAGTGTTATACTCGTCGCAACGGTTCTAAAGGGCGCTAGTTCTGATCCAAGGTAGTTTGGACATCTAGAGTTCGGGCGCCTAGACAAGTCAACACAAAATTGACTTGTATGGCTGATGATCTAGTCGAATAGGTGATTCTCTAGCCATCCAAAGTTGAGCTTACTCAAACTCAACTCCAACCTTCTCTCCTTGAGCAATCTTCCACTCTGGCTTCTTATCTTTCGGAAGCACCGCGCGTGTCATTCTCGCTCTATTAGTGTACTCTTCCACAACTTCTCATCCCTCGAATGTAATGAGCACATCGACTTACTTTCTGTGTCATCCTTCTCATTCGCTGTGTCTTCCGCTCGACTTCTTATGTTCCTAAGTCCTTGCACACTTAGATACAAGACATCAAAAGCGCAGAATCTAACTTAACCCGGTTAATCATATCAAAACTTATCCGGGATACTTACAATCTCTCTATTTTTCATGTGCATCAATAAGTTGGGGTAATAACAAATAATAAATCAAGTAAAAGTAAAATATTATAATTCAGTACAAGTAAATATTACAATTAATTAACTCCCCCTTAATCTCTAAATTTCTCTCCTCCTTTGATCACATCAAAATAAAAATAAGGGTAAATAGAGAAAAAGTATGATAATTTTTCTAAGGGTTATTGAAACAGTGATCAATGTAAAAAAAATTCCAGAATATAATTATTTTTCTTTACCGAGTTAGGTCTCTCGATAAAGAAGTTTGCTCTCTTACAAGTTGAGAGTTGGAAGCACGTCCCTGCTAATAATAAAAGGATGATATACAATCGATTATTAGTAAGTATAAGTAATTCAACATATTTATAACCACTCCTTTATTGTTAACCATATGCAACATAGATTTATTTTTTTCAAGTTGCTTTTGATATCAATTTTCAGGAGGGTTCAGAGTTGGTCATAAAGGAGACTGGCCGATTAATGAGTACAAGGTATAGAGACAATAGAACTAAATGACATAACCATTATAAGAAGCTATCACACCTTCCTCCCATTGAGCACCAATAGCATATTTAGGTCGAGTTTTGTGAGACTCAAGATGATTGGATTATATGTGTACTCTGTTTGAATCTGAGGCATTTCAGGTAACTCATTCTATAACAAATATCTTTTTTATGTAAAAATTTAATTATTTGTTCTAAAACTATTGTTTTATTTATGAAAAATTTTGTGCTATAGAAATGATCTATAACAAATGCTGAAAATCTAGGAAAACTCCCATATAACCATCGCGGAGGTTCTAAATCATTTATTCAATATAGTTACGACGATATAAGTGCTAATTTTATAGTTTTTATATATTTCTTGTTGATTAAAATTTTAACACATTATTTTTTTCAGACCAATTAGTCACAAAGAAAAAATTGGATTTCTATGTTTAATGAAACTCGTCAAAAGGGTAGATTGGGGGCACAACCAAAACTACATATGTATGTTATGACCTTATTTAGTAAATTTGTTCTTAACTATATATAATTATTTTTTATGATATTTTTAACATGTTTATTTTTTCTAAGATGATATGATGAGACTACTTGATGAGTGTATTCAAATACAAAAATCTAGAAAAGGACATCGATGTCATCCAAATTATAGATATAATTTGTAATCAGGTCTGTGATACTCGTTCTATTTGCTTATCGAATGCTTCTATTTAAATATAATTTTTCCTTTTTGTTCAAATGCTTCATTTTAATCAATGTACAAGTGCTTGGAATTACAAGAAATATTGTCTTAAGCGACCACCTTGGCTACATTTATAATATAAAGGAATAAAATCCTCCGATCCTATGTTCCCATTAAAGTTCCCGAAGTGAATCACCAATGCAATTGAATAGACCCTTAAAATATAGCCATCACTTAATCATGCTCATAATGTTACTCTAATAGACTAAAAACTAAATATAGATACTATTTTTCCTTTTCTTACAAACTTCATATCCAACTGTGTACAGTAGGAGATTTGTTTTTTTTAGTATATCTACATTTCATAATCTTCTTGTTTGGTTGCTATTTACTATTGAGTTAAAACCTTATCCACATACTCAATATATCATCATATCATATGTTTTATTTTCTTCAAAACTTGTATCAGGTCATCGGTACTCGTTCTAGATATATTAGAGGACTTAGAAGTGGGTCAAAGCCAGTTAGATCCACTTCTTCAGTTGTCACCTTCTTATTCATATCAACTAACACCGTATTGTTGGAAATGGAGAGAGTGGGGACGTGGGAACATGCCCACGTTCCCCACTACTCATAACAGAAAAGTCTATTATGCCCATGGTTTATTTCCCTATATAAAGGGGTACGTCCAAGGATCATTAGGTGTGTGAAATTGCTAGTGTGCAACGCAGAGAGAGGAAGGAGAATATCTGAGGCGGTGGGATTTGGTTCGTGGAATTGCGGAGGGTTTTCCGATCCTGTGATCGCTCTTCCGATAGCGAGTTTCGCTATTGCCGATTGCGGATCTGCGGGAGATCGCTGTAAGTTTTTACTGCTTTAATTTAATTCCTTTTTCATGCATTTAGAATATATCTACATTGGTATCAGAGCTATGTTATTTCTAAATGCATGGATATGAATTATGAAATCACAGTTTGGAAATTTTCTGTATCGCTTCGTCATTTCTCGTCGCTGTTTTGTATAACTAATATATCGTAGCATACACGCTGTGCCAAATTAGTAAAATCAAGATTGCTAGATTTGCCGACGACGGCAATCCGTGGCCGTCGATGGCATCCTGGTTGGTCGGCTCAGAGCTGTAACTTCCATGAGGCCAGAGAGGCAACCACCTCAGGGCCCAACCCAATGAAGGACCCATTTTTCTTTTAATTATACTAAAAAAATGAGAGACGTGGATTCTAAATTGTCGTTAAACTTATTCTCACGGCTCCGAGGCACACACCGACATATGACTCTTCTTTGTACGCAATTTCTTCTCTGATGTTGCTCTTCTATACACGTAATTTCTTCTCCGACATTCTTTCTACCAAGGCACAGATCCACGGAACAAGAGGTAATCATAATCTTCTTCTTCGACCATCTTCGTCTTGCAACACGTGACACTAATTGTAACCTAATCGTGCAACAAGGATCGTTTGTGCGACTTAATTGCGTCGATTCTTGCAGTGACTATCTCACTTGACGCAGGTTGGCGGTTGACCTTTGCTCGCGTGACCTAATTGCGTAGCACAGGGCTGTCATACGCTACCTCAGTCGCAACCTAATTGCATGGTGGTTACTACTTGTCGCCTTGCTACTGCCTGCGGTCACCACATTGGTCTCAGGCTATCAATGTTATCGATTGAGAAAGAAAGAGTTTGATGAGTAGTATTTATATAATTATTTTAAATATTTATTAACTTTTTATTGATGTAATGTATTTATTTTTAGTTTATTTATATATTTAGTATATATGTTATTTGTAAATTGAACTTTATTATTATTTATCGTAGTAAAAGAGTCATTTTTTAGTATGTGCTTCAGGCCCCGTCGAATGCAGATACGGCTCTGGGTCGGCTATGTGTTGGTGGCTAGGACGGGCAGAATCGCCATCGGCGATCTGTGGGGCCTAAAGATTTTTTTTGGTGCCGGAAAGGACCGCTACCACCGGCAAAGGCTGACAAGCCTAGCGACCGAGTCCTTCGCAGTTGCAACTGAGTCCGTCGAGGTTGTGTAGTGTGCGACATGCGGCATGCGGCATGCGGCGTGTGCAGAGTGCATCGTGTAGCGAAGAAAACGGTGAAGCGTGAAATGGCGAAGCAGAGTGAAAGAGAAAAAATTTGATTTTATAAAATCAAATAAAAAAATAGTAATAACGTTTCATTATAAATCTGCATGCATTTGAAATTAAGAAACATAATATGTTTATGTTTTTTAATTAAAGTATAAATTTTACCAAATAATACATACTGTAGCATTAATTTTGTTTACTCGTTAATTAATTGAAAATTGAGTTCAATTAATTTCACCATTAATGATAAATGGTCAAGAGTAATTTTGGTCCACTTAGACCCGGTTCAAATTTAAATCATTAGTTGGTTTAACCGACTCAATTTGATTGGGTTTGGACCAAATATGCTCAAATGATCAAATGGGTCAAATTTGATCAAATGATTAGATTTGTTCTAATAAGTCAGACTTAAACCAATGAATATTGGTTTGATCAAACGGACTTGAGTTTGATCAATAAGTCTGAAATTGATAGAAATGAACTTAGATTAAAAGTAACAGAACATAGGTAAAAAAAATCCTTGTCCAATTAGATTAGTTCTAATTAAGGACAAATCTCTATCCAATTAGATTAGTTCTAATTAAGGACAATGGACCAAACTTAGGATCTGGATTCCTAATCAACCGATCCAATGGGTCTGACCAATTAAATCAGTTCCAATTGTCGAGTTGAACTCCTGAAAATCGAGAAGATTTTTTTTTCTTGATTTATTATGTTGGTACTATGCCTATATATATAAATTGAAATAAACCAGTTTTGTACTGGTTAGTCGGTTTTGTATTGACTTATATTTATTTCAATTTTTCAGATGGCACGGACGATTACCATATTGGCTCGTCGCGAAGTGCGACGAAATCAGCTAAGGGAAGAGATTCAGGGGATAGAGTATAACTCTACTTATGGAGTCGACGGACACATTGGACGGCTTGATGATATGTTTTGGAAACTTGAGTGAGAAGAGTTTCCAGTCCTGGACAATTATAGGATTTGGGCTTTGATGCATCCATTGCCAGAAAATCCAAGGATGATAGCAGACTATATTTGGGGGTGTCATTAAGGGCGCATCACATATTCTGTATTATGTGAAGAACTGCTTCATCATACGATTGAAGAGGATCCGGAAGAGTTCGAAGAGAACCCGGAAATGATTGAGGAGGAACCAGAAGAGGATCCAATTGAGGGTCTTATAGTGAATTAAAGCTGTCCTGCCTGAGATTACCCCAAATGAGTCTACGCTGAGAGGGATTATTTTGGTCACTGCACTAGTATCTGTCCTAGTGGGAGTGGTAGTTGTCTATCTAGTTTTCTAGGGTTCTGTTATTTTTATTATGTATGAACAATGTTAGTCCATTTCATTCATGTCAGTTAGTTATATGTTAACAATATGCAACATAATTTTAAGTTAATGATATGTTCATTTATTTATGTTGTTTGCTTGACATGATGCATGATTAGTTCATGATATATTAAATGATTAGTTCATTTAATTAAAAAAATCATGATATATTAAATGATTAGTTCATTTAATTAAAGAATTCATGATATTAAAAATGATCAGTTTATTTGTTGGGATGAATGTAATAGAATTGATTAATATTAATTTGATTGGTCATATGAATGATGAGTGAAAACATAGTTGTCACTTGATTTTATAAACTAACTTAAATTAATATTAAGTCAATCATAAATTGCATACATATGATATACACTGAATACTAAATAATGTGTTTATTTATGATAGATTATGGCAACAAAAAATATAATAGTTGAACTCAACAAAGGTGAAAAACTTAATGGGGATAACTATAAGATCTGACACCTCATGATACATTATGTACTTGAGGAATAAGAAGTTCTAGAGGCTGTAAATCAGGTTATGGAAGTATCTGTAGATGGTCCCACTGCACAACACAGACGAGATCTTGATGCCTATAAGGCATGAAAGAAAAAGGACTACACTGCAAAGGGCATATTGATTAGTTCAATGGTAGATGACCTAGCTTTTAAGTATGAGTCATATCTTACGGCTCATGTAGTCTGGGTAGCCCTTAAAGAAATATAAAGTGGAGTAAGTCTGAGCAAGCTTCGACAGCTGACAATCAAGTTTGACAATTACAAAAAGCGTCCGAATGTGTCAATGGTTCAACACCTCAGGGAGATGTCAAACATGATTCAGGAGCTTAAAACTGCTGGTCATGAGTTGACTGATGAACAACAGGTTCAAGTAGTTATTCATTCACTTCCAGATTCTTGGGAGACCGTGAAGCAGACCCTAACTCACAGTGAGAGTATTAAGAGTTTCACTGACGTCTCACGCCATGTAGAATTGGAGGCGGAGAGAGTTGAATCCGCAAGGATTTCTGGACAAGCCTATGTGGTTGTAAGTTCTGCTGGATCATATGGATCCAAGAAAAAGAAATGGTTCAAGAAAAGGAAGGGAAAGAAGCAGGAAGCTGCTACTGTGGGGCAGGGCCCAATCAAGAAAATAGTAAAAAAGACTGGAAAGAAACCTAAAAACAAATTGAATTATTTTAACTGTGACAAGAAGGGTCACTTCGCTCGGGAGTGCACTGAGCCGAAAAAGGTAAATCCAAGTGTGTCTTCTTTTCAAGAGCATTTTGTTGCTAGTTCAGTGTTGTTAGCTGATTCTTATCCTTTGTGGATTATAGATTCGGGAGCAACCAACCATGTAGCTCGGGAATGAGTTACATTTATTGAGTACCGTCGGGTACCAGCTGGCAACAAGTGGATCTATGTGGAAAACAATGCAAGAGTTGAAGTCAAAGGAGTCGACACTTGCAAACTGAACCTCCGTGGTGGTAGAGTTTCGTTTCTACATGATGTCCTGTATGTGTTGGTGCAAGTTGCACCATAATCAAACCTGAGTTTTGATATTGTCAAAGGTTCAAATTAAGTCTTGTTGTGATTTAACAAGTTGACTGAGTGTGCAGGCTATTTACTCAATTGGGAAAGACCTAGTAGGAGGCTAGGCAGGAGAAATCTTAGCACATCGTGGAACTCAGGTGCAAGTCCAAGTGGGTCAAGGGAACCCGAAGCTTGGCGGTGCGATCGAGAGGTCTGGAGGACCGAAGATCAAGAGAAAAGTCCTGGGGAGCCGATCAAAGCTAAGTGAAAAGTCCGAACTAGATCTGGAGGATCTAAGTTTGGCAGGTAGGTTGAGATAAACAACTGGAGGAGCGACAATGAGGTCGGATTCCTGAAGGGAACAACCTTAGGTCGCTGATCAAACTGAAGAAACCGGGAGTTTTCCAAGTTGAGATCAAGACAGTTCTACTGTCTTTCATATTACTCTTGCATTATAATATTATTGTTTTGACATCTGTGTTGCAGGAGATTTTTGTCTAATACTATTTTATAGGTTCGGTTGGATCGGTCGACCGAACAAGGTAGAATCAAAGCAGTATTCAGTTCAGACCAGATCAGAGCCCGAGTCCGATCAAACAATGATCGGTTGACCGAACAATAAGATCGGTCGACCGAACCCTGGTGACTCAACACAGACTAGCTCACAACCATCGATCAGAAGTAAAATGGAAATCAGCTAATCGGCCGACCGAAGAGGAGGATCGATCGACTGATCTAATTAGCATTAAACAACATTAAATGAAAATCTCATCTAATTTTGACGAACAGGGAAAAGATCCTGTTCGGTCAACCGAAAGGCATGATCGGTCGACCGAACCCTTAAAGAGCAATTACTGCGAAAGATCGAGCCCGTGTCAGACTCCAGCCAGGAAGGAAGGGAGCGGGTTCGGTCGACCGAAAAGTGGGATCGGTCGACCGAACGTCCAGTACACCTATAAAAGGCGGCTCGAAGTTTGAGGCAGTACAACTTTTCTGATCATCTCAAAATATCTTCTTCGCGTACGGATTGTTCTACACATCTTCAACAGCTCAGCAAGTCACTCCGTCTGGAAGTACCGACCAAGCTACATCCTACGCATACTATTGTCGGTATTTTTATTTTGTATTGCACTTAATTTTAAATAAGATAGTAGGGTTGTTACTATCTTATACTTCTTGTAGCTGTATGATCTGCTTCTTTCCGAAGGTTTTAGAAAGAAGAGTTATAGTGATTGCCCATCGGTGCGGTCAAGAATCGTGGGCCTTCGAGTAGGAGTCGAGCTAGGCTCCGAACGAAGTAAATGAACCTGTCTCCCTTTTTACTTTTCGCTGCACGATTCTGATTTAAAAGTAAAAGAAGAGTTTTAAAAGAAAGTGATATTCACCCCCCCTCTATCGCTCGCATATGATCTATCAATTGGTATTAGAGCCTCGATAGCTCTGAAAGTTCTTAACCGATTTTTAAATCATTTTTTTAAAAATGTTCTCTTTTCTTGTAGAATAATTTTTTTCTCATTTCTATTTTTCAAACACTACTAATCCCAAGACAAAAGTCTTGGAAATATTTTCTATTTTAATTTTTTCTTGCAAGGATGTCGAACACATATCAAGAAGGTTACAGTACGGTCCGACCTCCACTATTCAAAGGAGAAAATTTTAGTTATTGGAAGAATAGAATGGAGTGTTACTTGAAGTCCGACATCGAGCTCTCGTTCACAATCTTGAAAGGCTACACTCTTCGGACGAAAGACGGAACAACATTAGAACTAGAAGAATGGACTCCCCAAATGATCAAGAAGGCTCAACTGAACTACAAGGCGATCAATACCATTCAGTGCGGGTTCACAATGGAGGAGTTGAACCGAGTCGGCCCCTACGACAATGCCAAAGAACTGTGGGACTCGCTAGTCAAACTACACGAAGGGACTGATGAGTCCAAGGTAAACAAACGAGATTTACTTTTAAACAATTTATTTAATATAAAAATGTTTCCCGGAGAGACGACCTCGCAACTACACGCTCGACTGAAGGACATCCTAAATGGCCTCCACCTGATCGGGCATAATCTTGAAAATCGTGACACGATAAGGTACGCTCTGAACGCTTTTCTGAGGAATGCTTTGTGGGCATCAATTGTAGATGTGTACAAAGTTTCTAAGGACCTTTCAGTACTTAAGTTAGATGAATTATTTTGCAAGTTGGAATTACATGAACAATCTAACATAAGCCATGGCGAGAAAGGACTTGCTTTGTATGCAGGCCCAAACAAGGAAGCAAAGTCAAAAACGAAGATCGAGTTAGAAAGTGAGTCTGACTTTGACTAAACAAACGAAGAAGAGTTAGTCAACATGGTCCGAAGACTTTTGACGAAAAAGAAGTTCAGAAGAAATGGCAAGAAGACACTGTTCAACCAGAACCAGAACAAGTCAGAAGTGATTTGTTACGGGTGCAACAAAAAGGGACACTTCAAAATCGATTGCCCAAATCAAAAGGAAGAAAGACCCAAACTGACAAGACGAAAGAAGGCTCTTCAAGCAACATGGGACGAGACCTCTTCCGATGAATCCGACACGGAGCAAACAAAGCATTCAAACCATCTTGCATTTATGGCAAGAAACGAAGATTCCGAGTCCGACGAAGAGTACGAGTCTGAGATCGACCTCGATTCTGACAAAAGCCGTGGATCAGAAGATCCAAATATGGTAACAGTTTATTCTAAATCAAATCTGCTTAAAGTAGTTAAGTGTTTGTTTAAAAAGTTATCTAAATCGGAAAAATAAAATAACTTATTACTTGAGGAAATAACACCTTAAGCAACAAGTTAACTTGAGTGACTCGGCTAACCAAGTTCAAGTCGAAACTTCGACTCAAGTTGAAAAACTTGAGGAAGAAAATTCCGACTTGAAAGGACAAGTCGAGCGACTCAAGAAAACGTTGGAAAGGTTCGAACTAGAATCCAAGTGTCTAAATATGGTACTTGGGTCGCAACGAGCCGTGTACAACAAATCAGGACTTGGCTACAACCCTAAACAAACAAACAAATCATATTTGTCTTTAATTAGTCAAAAAATAAGAAGTCGAGTCCAAGCATGGGTTCAAACAAAACTTTTAATCAAACCAATTAAACCAAATCTTTACTTGGTCCCTAAGAGTCAAATCCATTACTTAGATAGACCTTATCTAAGCTATGACTCAGGGGGAGCAAGTAGAAAATAATACAACCAACTTGATTAACTAAACTCAACACTTAGGATTAGGTTTATTTTTCTGCTTAGAATGGTTAGATGAAAGAGGTTTACCAAACCCTACAACATAGCATCAGAATGGATTGGATGATAGTACATCAAGGAAACTTTGTCGAAGGCATGTCTAGGCTGAATATGGAATTCTACCTGGTGCACTAGACTTAGTGGATCTGACCGAAGCTACCCCAGTCAAACATGGGCTAGTTAGACCAAATTTGTAACGACCCAATTTCCCCTATTTCAAGTTCTAAAAGTCTATAAAAATATTTGGAAATGCTTTTAAAATATTTTAGAGATTTTTAGGAATTTTTAGAGTATTTTTACGTAATTTTTGGAGGTCGTTTGGTATGTTTACAAAAAGAAAGAAATTTTGACCAAAAATGTTGAAGGTGAGACTCGAACCCAAGACCTCCGGTCGAACCTGACCCCAACCGGACACAGCCAACCAACTGGGCTACGCGTGGTTTGTTAATAAGTATGAAATGAGATATATATAAGTTATAGTAAAGGGCAAATTTAGACCTAGTTTAAAAGGATAAGTTAAGAGGGATTAGGATATATTTTTCTCCCAAAACCCTTTCTTTTCCTCTGCTTCTCACGTGCGACGGTGCCGTTTCTGCCGAGCGAAGAAATACAAAGCCCTAGCTTCGTCTCCGGCGGCCGACGAAGGTCTTCTTCCAGCGAACCTTGCGGATCCGAGCTCCTCTCGTCGAAGAGAACGCGTGAGCACGAAGGAGAAGCCGAAGTCGTCATCTCCGCGAAGCCCTAGCTGCCTCCTTCCGGTTGTAAGTCCTAAAAGCAAGGGTAAGTACTACTCATCTGTGGTAGGAGTTGTTTTCGGTTTTGTTTCTCCTTGTTTCGAATCTGCCGTGACCTTCAAAGAAGGAACATGGATGTGTTCAAGTTTTTCTGCCGTGCCATCATTCCGGGAAGAATTTGCTTCCGTGGTGTTTTCGGAATTGTACTTGTAGTGAATTCTGATGTTAGGGATTCTAGAATAGATCCAAGGTTTTGATTGTTTTCTTGCCAATCTAATGAAGCATGATTAGAGATTTCGGGTTGTATGGTGTTAGTTGCTGCCATGACTATAAATTCCGAATATTCTAGGTTGAATAAGAGATCACCTCATTGTGGAGTAATCTCGGTTTGTAATCTTGTTGTGCCAACCAGTTAGATGTTAGGAAAGATGGGCATAAACAAATCCTTAAGCTTGCTGTTCGGATTTGGGTTTGTGCCATGAAATGGGTGCAGAATTAGATGTGTTTTTACCTTAGTAAATGTAGATTTTTTTATGGGAACAACAAACAGTTCCATTGGAGCTTAGAACAATGCATTCTTTTAAGTACAGTTTTAGTTGTTCCATTGAATGCAGAATTCCAGTATGTAGTTCCTTAACAGTAGCTTTTATTTGCTATTAGTTGGACATGTACAACTTTTATTGTGATTAGTAAGCTCAAAGTTGCTTTCTTTTGCTCTATTTTATAGCATGATTAGTAAATTCAAAGTTGCTTTCTTTTGCTCTTTTTTATAGCATGATTAGTAAGTTCAAAGTTGCTTTCTTTTGCTCTATTTTATAGCATGATTAGTAAGCTCAAAGTTGCTTTCTTTTGCTCTATTTTATAGCATGATTAGTAAGCTCAAAGTTGCTTTCTTTTGCTCTATTTTATAGCATGATTAGTAAGTTCAAAGTTGCTTTTTTTTGCTCTATTTTATAGCATGATTAGTAAGTTCAAAGTTGCTTTCTTTTGCTCTATTTTATAGCATGATTAGTAAGTTCAGATTTGCTTTCCTTTGCTTTGTTTTATAACATGCTTAGAGAGTTCAGATCTGCTTCCCTTATGTTATTTTTATATAGCATGCTTGGTTAGTTGTAATCCTACACTTGTTAGATATATCTACAGGATTCTAATAAGCTCTAATCAAGGAGTATGAGAAGTATGAGTAAAGAAAAGACTAGAGTTTAGTTAAAAAGAAATAACTAGTAAATTAAAGTAAGAGGCTAGTACCCGACTTCCAAGGTTGTCGTTAAATAAATCCAGGTGACCAATTCCAAGGTCTTGGCCCTGGTAAGACCAAGGTCTTTACCTCATAGGACTAGAGGATCGCTACCTCAGTCACTATTAGAGAGCGCGCAAAACAAAGATGGTACTAAGCCTGGGCCCAAAGAAGAAGAAAAGAAAGAAAAAAGAAGAAGAAAGTGAAAGAGAAATTAAAAGATTAATTTCTAGTATAAAGATGTAAGAAAATGAAACGAGTATTATGCTTAGAATCAATAGAAGTTTAGTTCTTTAATTCTAAGCCTACAGTAGTAGTTTCATTATTTTCCTGTTAGTTAGTGAGCATGTTTAGTATTCAGCTTTATTTCTGTATACCATGAGTACATGCAGCTTTCCTTTTAGCATTTCAGATTTAGTATTGTTGCATTACTTTTATGCACTTCGAGTTTTTGTGAGATAGATTAGTACTTACTAAGCGTTTCGCTTATAGTTTTATTTTCTTTCCTCCTACTGCAGATAAAGGAAAAGCTAAGATATGAAAGGGAGGTGACAGGGTGGTGGTGGTGATGAAGGTGTGTGATGACTGGACTATGGAGAGATCCAGAGTTTGCTAGCAAATCTTTAGGACCTATCTGTTTAGAGTTTATGTTTTAGTTCTCTTGTTAAATACTATTATGAAGTTTTGTGAGATTGTGATTGAGTTTGATTCGTATTTGTAGCTTCTCATGTCCTACTCTTGGAGTTATGTTTAGTTCTTATTGCTAGACTAGTTTTCGTTGATTATAGTGTGATTTTATTACTGCGTGGTTGTGAAAATTGTGTTCCAGCCGCCTGTGGCTGCGTATATATTGTTTGTATTATGGATTTGGTCACCGGTACAGGGGAGACTCTGTCGAAATTTTTCGGTAGGAATTCCTCTGGGCCGTGATAAATCTAACTGATGTTAATAACAGCATCAGTGACATTAGTAAGTAGAGTATAGATAGGTAATGATCATCCTTAGAGAGTAGTAGTAAGAAGGGCGATTGTTACAAAATTTAGTATTAAGTTTTTTGGGCGGCAATAATTTGGAAGTCTTCAGCAAATGGTCCACCATTGATTCACAAAAAGGTCATATGCCTTGCCACTGAACTAAAAGATTATCCTTATGAAGCCTGCTTGATTAACCCAAAGCTAAGTTTGAATCTAACATGAGTTCAATAACCTTTTTCAAACTTAATTAAATTCCAAACCTAATTAAATATCAAACTTAATCCTAATTAAACTCCAAACTTAATTAAATATTAAAATTATTAAAAATTATTTAAAATCATTTTAAAACTTATTAAAAATTATTTAAAAATCATTTTAAACCTTATTTAAAATTATTTTAAAATTTATTTAAAAATCAAATTAAACATTATTTAAAATTATTTTAAAAATTAATTAAAACTTATTTTAAAACTTATTTAAAATTTATTTTAAAACTTATTAAAAATTATTTAAAAATCATTTTAAAACTTATTAAAAATTATTTAAAAATCAATTTAAAACTTATTGAAAATCAAAATCAAATTAAAAATTATTTAAAATTATTTTAAAACCTATTTAAAATTATTTTAAAATCATTTTAAAACTTATTAAAAATTAAAAATCATTTTAAAACTTATTTAAAAATTATTTTAAAAATTATTTTAAAACTTAATTAAAAATTATTGTAAAACTTAATTAAAAATTATTTTAAAACTTATTTTAAAACTTATTTAAAATTATTTTAAAACTTATTTAAAAATCATTTTAAAACTTATTTAAATTATTTTTAAAAAAATTATTTAAAAATCATTTTAAAACTTATTTAAAAATCATTTTAAAACTTATTTAAAATTATTTTAAAACTTATTTAAAAATCATTTTAAAACTTATTTAAAATTATTTTAAAACTTATTTAAACATTTTTTAAATCTTATTAAAAATTATTTAAAAATCATTTAAAAACTTATTTAAAATTATTTTAAAAAATTATTTAAAAATCATTTTAAAACTTATTTAAAATTATTTTAAAAAATTATTTAAAAATAATTTTAAAACTTATTTAAAATTATTTTAAAACTTATTTAAAAATCATTTTAAAACTTATTTAAAATTATTTTAAAACTTATTTAAAAATTATTTTAAAACTTATTTAAAATTATTTTAAAACTTAATTAAAAATTATTTTAAAACTTAATTAAAAATTATTTAATAATTATTTTAAAACTTAATTAAAAATTATTTTAAAACTTAATTAAAATTTATTTCAAATCTTAATTAAAAATTATTTTAAAACTTAATTAATTTTTTTTTAACTTAATTAAAAAATTATTTTAAAACTTATTTAAAAATTATTTTAAAACTTAATTAAAAATTATTTTAAAAACTTAATTAAAAATTATTTTAAAAAACTTTAACTTTTTAAAATTAATTTAAAACTTATTTAACACTCAATTAAAAATTACTTTACAATTTAACTTAAATTAAAAACTCATTACACCATAAATATTAAATGCAATTCAACTAACTTAAATCCAAAAACTTACCCAATTAATTTCATCCTTTAACCAAACTTTGGTTCGAATCCTACGTTTCGTAGGAATCCAAAGTTCTGGATAAATGGATCTTGGACAGCGGCTGCTCCAGACACATGACTGAGAATCAACACAAATTTACGAACATTGAATTCAAAAATTTAGGATCAGTTGCCTTTGGAAGCAATGACAAGCTAAAGGTAATTGGTACAGGTGAAATTCAATTACAATCCAACATTTCAATTAAAAAGGTTTTACTTGTTGAACATTTTAATTATAATTTGCTTAGTATAAGTCAACCCTGTGATTCAGGATTTAGGGTTAAATTTTTGTCTTCTGAATGCTTGATAAGCTACAATGATTTAACTAATATATTACTAAAAGGCTTTAGAGATAAAAATATATACTCCATTCATCTACCTAAAACAATATCCAAATGTTTTATAGCAAATGATGATGAAACTTGGTTATGACATAGGAGATTAGCTCACACTCACTTTAGAAATTTACTAAAATTAAGCAAAAATGGTTTAGTAAAAGGTTTGCCAAAGTTAGAGAATCCTATTAATAAATTTTGTAATTCTTGTCAACAAAGAAAACAAATTAAATCAACTCATAAACTTACCAATCAAAATAGAACAAATAGAATACTTGACCTAATACATTTATATTTATTTGATTCTCATGGAATAAAATCTTAGAATGACAATCTTTATTTCTTAGTAATCATTGATGACTATTCTAAATATACTTGGGTTAAATTCTTATCTACTAAAAATGAAACCTTTGAAATATTTAAAAATTTCTATAAACAAATAGAAAACGAAAAAGAGATTAAGATTAAGAAAATAAGGGGGTGTTTGGTTTAGGGTAATAAGAGTGGGGAATGGGAATGGGAATCATTGATTCCCATTGTAAATGTTTGAATTATAGGAATAGGAATACAAATAAGGGAATAAATCCTTGAAATTGGGTAATAACTCATTCCCATGTACCTCTCCTTCAATGAGCCATTACCCTATTTTCATCAATCAAAATATTCCCTTATTCCAAAAATACCATTGACTTAAAACTAAAATTTTCTCCATTAATATCAAATATCAAAATATATTTATTTATTTTTTCTTTCATATCACTTATCTCTCCTTGTTCTCTCTCATTATATTTTCTCTTTCATCATAGTTTCTCTCTCATCATTTTATCACACACTTTCTCTCTCCTTAATATCTCCTATCACACTCTCTTTCCTCTTTTTTTCTCATGATACTTTTTCTTTCATCATACTTTTTCTCTCCTCAATCTCTTCCATCACACTCTTTTCTTTTTTTCCTCATCACACTTTCTCTCTCCTCAATCTCTTCGATCACACTCTCTTTTTTCTCATCATACTTTCTCTCTCCTCAATCTCTCTTATCACACTTCCTCTTTTTTTCCTCAACACACTTTCTCTCTCATCATATTTTCTCTCTCATCATACTTTCTCTCTCCTCAATATCTCCCATCATATTCACTGTTTTCTTTTTCTCTCACCATACTTTCTCTCTCCTCAATCTCTCTCATCACTCTCTCTCCTTATTTTTTCTCACTATATTTTATCTCTCTTCATCCTCTCCCATCATACTTTCTCTCACATCAAATTTTCTCTCATCATGCTCTCTCCAATCACACTCTTTTTTTTTTATTTTCTCTCATCACACTTTCTCTCTCTTCATTCTTTCTTATCATACTTTCTCTCTCATAATACTTTCTCTCTCATCATTCTCTTTCATCATATTTTTCTCTCACATCTAATTTTTTCTCTTATTTTCCTTTAAGGGTAAAAAAAGGAAACTTTGATTTATTCCGATAGAAGATATACAACTAACCAAACATTGCTTTTAAGAGTGATATCCATGCTCATATCCATTCCCATTCCACAATACAATGATTCCCATTCCGATTCCTATTCCTAGGAAAGAACCAAACGCCCCCTAAGAAGTGATAATGGAGGTGAATTCAAAAATCAAAACTTTAATAATTTTTGTTTAGAAAATGGTTATCACCATGAGTTTTCGTGCCCTAAAACTCCGCAACAAAATGGCTTAGTAGAACGTAAGAATATAACCTTACAAGAAGCTGCACGAACAATGTTAAATGAATATGATATACCAAAATATTTTTGGGCTGAAGCTGTTAATATAGCTTGTTATGTCCAAAATCGAATTATAATTAATAAAGATCAAAATAAAACATCTTATGAAATTTATTTTAACAAAATTCCTAACATAAAATATTTTAAAGTATTTAGTTGTAATGTTCACATTTTAAATCTTAAAGATCACTTAGGCAAATTTACTTCAAAAACTAACCACGGAATCTTTCTTGGATATTCATCTACAAGTAGGGCCTTTAGAGTTTACAATAAATCCACTTTGAAAATTGAGGAAACCACTAATGTAGCCTTTAATGAAAATGGTCATATTTCTATTACTCAAAATGATTCTAATCATCCAGTTAATCTAGAAGAAGAAGAAGACTTAATACAACCTAAAGAATCTGAGAATTCTAATCCAAGAATAGTAAAATCTAACCCTAATCATCCAGTTAACCAAATCATAGGAAATCCTGAATTAAGGGTTCAAACAAGATCTACCTTTAGAAATTTAAGTCAAATAACATTAATATCTAAAATTGAACGTAAACACATAAGTGATGCATTAACAGAACCTGACTGGATAATTGCAATGCAAGAAGAGTTAAATCAATTCGAAAGTAATCAAGTTCGGGATTTAGTACCTCCACTAAAAGGTAAGACAATTATAGACACCAAATGGGTATTTAGGAACAAATTAGATGATCAAGGTGAAATCCTAAGGAATAAAGCTCGTCTAGTAGCAAAGGGGTTCAGTCAAGTCGAAGGACTAGATTACGACGAGACTTATACCCCGGTAGCCAGACTTGAATCAATTAGAATGCTGCTCACCTATGCAGCATTCAAAGGTTTCAAGTTATATCAAATGGATGTAAAATCCTTATTTTTAAATGGATATATTAAAGAAGAAGTCTACGTGAGTCAACCACCTAGTTTTGAGAATACAGAAAACCCTACATATGTCTTTAAGCTAAAAAAGGCATTATATGGACTAAAACAAGCACCTAGGGCTTGGTATGAAAGATTGTCTAGTTTTTTAAAATCTAAAGGGTTTAAAGAAGAACAAATTGATCCTACACTTTTTACTAAAATCTTTAATTCAGACATTATCATAGCTCAAGTTTATGTTGACGATATTGTATTTGGTTCAACCAACTCAAAATTCTTACACAAATTTGTAACTTTAATGGAAAGTGAATTTGAAATGAGTCTGATTGGTGAATTAAACTATTTTTTAGGTCTTCAAATAATACAGACTAAAGATGGTAACTATGTACATCAAACTAAATACACAAAAGATCTTATTAAGAAATTTGGTATGGAAAACTCCAAAAGTAATTAAAACACCTATGGAAAATAATATAAATCTTGATAGTGATGAAAATGAAAAATCTGTTGACTTAAAATTGTACAGAAGCATGATAGGTAGTTTACTTTATCTAACGGCTGTTGGAGGATCGGTGGCCGGCTTGAAGGGGGGTTGGATAGACGGCACCCCCAAATCGTTAGCTTCCTACACTATTGTTAGCTTGCGCAGCGGAATACAAATAAAAACAAACAAGCTAAACTAAATACAAGACAAAGAAAGGAAATGCAAACCAAACCGCTAACACGTTCGATGTAACGTGGTTCGGAGATGATGCTCCTACTCCACGACGTGTTCGTAAGGTGGACGATCCCTCAATCCGTCGGTGGATTAGTCCCCGGAAACTCCGGCTAGCTCAAACCTCCTTGTGGGTGGAGAAACCTCACCACAACACCAACCAAGAACACTTGGACACAAGAGACCTTGAGCACTTTGGTGACTACTAATTAGGCTTTAACCAAGTCTAATTTCGTCACCTTGGCCGGCCATCCCAAGCTCCTTCTTATAGAGCTAGGAAGAAATCAGTAAGCTGATTTGCCCGTTACCAGTCGACTGGTCCTTACACCAGTCGACTGGTGCCAGCCCAACGACTCTCTCAACGGCTCTCTACAGTGCACCAGCCGACTGCTATAGTCATCAGTCGACTGCTACAGTGTCGTCAACTGCTACAGTAATTGCTACAGTGCCGCTACAGTAAAACCCTAAAACTAGGATTTTACTCCGAGTACAATCTCTCATGCACTCATACCCTCACGACTCATTTGACTCTTCTTTGCAGCCTTAACCTCTTGCCTTCAAGCCTACTTCCTTTGGCTCTCGTCCCTCGGATGCATCCAAGCCCGCGGCTCGTCCCCAATGCCATCCTTCGCGTATGCCTCGAAGTCGCTTCCCTCGGCCCTTGTCCTCGCTGCCTTGTCCACGGTCCCTCGGATGCTCCATCCTTCACCGGACCCGAAGCCGTCAACCTGAGTCATATGTGTCACCTGCAGTCCTACACAACTCAAGTACACATATCAAATAACAAGGGTAAACCTAACTTAAATCTTTTGCCCAAACACCAAAACACATGGTCCCGCGGACCATTGGGATTGCTCCAACAATCTCTCCCTTTTTGGTGTTTGGCAATACGTTTAAGTTAGGGAAAACAAATAGCAAATAAATATGCTAATACAATGGACTTACGATGCCAAGGCTACACACTTGGACTTACTCCGCCGAATGGACTTACGATGCCAAGACTACACACTTGGACTTACTCCGCCGAATGGACTTATAATGCCGAATGGACTTACATTGCCAAGGCTACACACTTGGCAACCGCCGAATGGACTTACGTTGCCAAAGCTACACACTTGGCAACCGCCGAATGGACTTACGTTGCCAAGGCTACACACTTGGCAACCGCCGAATCAATGTATCATGTATTTGAACCTATCCCAAGGCTCCCCCTACACCTATGCTCCCCAATGAGCTAGGATTTTTACAACGGGCTTTTTAAGAACCTATCCCAAGGCTCCCCCTACGCAAAAGCACTTTCAGGTTTTCCCAACTAAACCTTACTTCTCCCCCTTTGCCTAACATCCAAAAGTTCTCCAACAATATCCCAATTGTTGAAAACTTATCATCCAAACTGACCCTAAACTCATGTATCTATCCCCCATGGATCCCATACATCTAAACAAGTTGACATGGTCAAGAACAGTGCTGAAAAACACTTTCAGACTGGTATCAGTCGACTGCCCTAAGTGCCAGTCGACTGCCCCCTTCGACACAACCTTACAGAAGCATTCTGTGGTCGAAATCTACTGTTACCAGTCGACTGGTGTCGGTACCAGTCGACTGACCTCGTCAAAATGAGCTTACAGAACCATTCTGTGCTCAAAAACATTGTTACCAGTCGACTGGTATCTGCACCAGTCGACTGGTACCTTAATTCTGTAAAAATCAGCCTTTTCTGGCTAACTTCAGAAATGCACAAGAAATTCCCTAGACCTCCAAAAATTTCCAAATTTTGTGGAGAGGTATATTGTACCAGTTTATACTTGGGAAAAATATATTACAAAATATATCTATCACCAATCCCAAGATTGACACAAAATCCAAAACTAGCTAAATTGTTCAATTGAACATTGACCTAAAGTCCAAGTTTTGGCTTCCTCTTGATGTATTTTCCCATACCAACCCACAATGCATCCCTAGCATTGGTTCATATGGCATCTATATATCCAAAACCATTTATCATGCTATATGACCCCAATGTCATATTTTCTTGCATGAAACACACACCAATTGTGCCAATTCCCTAAGGTTGAGACTCAAATCCGTCTCTAAACCTTTTGGCACATTCCATGACTCATCTAGAATCCCAAGTAGAACCCACCTGAGATCCATTGGCCATGGGTCTCAAATTGACTCTTTGAGCTTTCCCTAGAGCTCTTAGCCTTAGCCACCTCCCTAGGTGACTCATCTATTGTGGCTACACCACAATGATGTCCATTAGAAGATCTCCTTATCTTCTTGGCCTTGGACACATCATCCTTGCCATAGTCATATGCAACCCTAGCATATTTATTTTTAGCCTTGGATGACTCTCCCTTGCCCTTATCATGTGCCACCTTAGCACATGGTCTCCTTTTGACCTTGGAGACACTAGATCGGTATCCCAAACCCGATCTATCATTGTTGGGTTTTTGACTCCCCAACACCATACTTAATCCCTTAGATCCAATAGTGAATCTCTTAAGGAATTTCTCTAAACCATCAAGCTTTGCCTTCAAAGCTTGATTCTCCCTTTCTAGGTTCCTAAACCTAGAGTCAACATGTCCACCTTGGACATTCCTAGACCTACCCTTTCTAGGCATATGTCTCCCCTTCTTGGGATAAATGCATTGGTTCTCTATTACCTTCTTCTCCTTAGGTAATGAGAATTTAACTTTCCCAGGTCTATCATGCATAGGTCTCCTAGGGTTATGATCGATATTTACCCTATTCCTATCATGATATTTAAATCCAAAATTTTGCATGGGTAAATAATGAGAATTATTCCTAGCATGCATGGAGGAATGAAAATTTGAATTGCATTTCCAATTAGGGTATACCTCCCTTACCCTTGAAGCTCCCCCTTGACTTGAGCTCTTCTTCTTTTTCTTCTCTTTCTCCCATTTCTTTAATTGCGCAAGCTTCTTGATTTCCCCCTTTTTGGGGCATTTGGTGTGGTAGTGACCTTTCTCTCCACACGTGAAGCATATGATGCGCATCTTCTTCTTTTGGACTTCTTCATTCCTACAACCCACATTAGAATTTAAAATAACTTGATTGGGTTTAGGATTTACCTTCTTCTTACCCATAGGACACCTATTCTTGTAGTGTCCCTTCTCATTGCACCCGAAGCATATTATATGATCTTTTGACTTCACTTCGGTGGAGGTGCTCACTAAGTTGACTTCCAAGACTTCTTCTTCACTTGTCTTGGATTCTTCCTCACCCTTTGAGGATGTCTCCTCATCCACACTAATGGATGCCATTTCTTCATCCTTCTCCTCCTCCTCGGAAGTTGAGTGCTCGTCACCTTCCGGTTGCTCCTCCTCTACTTGAGCTTCTTCATCCGTTTCTTTGGATTTTTCTTCTTCTTGTGTAGGCATAAGTTCTTTACCTAGAACTTTCTTTACTTTGCTCCACAAATCATGGACATTCTTATATCCACCTACATCACTCAATACGTTAGAAGGCAAAATATCTACCAAAATTGATATTACCTTATCGTTTGCCTTTGGCCGTGTTGTTTGCTCTTCCGTCCAATGTCGTGGTCGGAGCTTCTTCCCTTTCTTGTCCTTTGGAACTTCAAATGGCTCTTCCACCAACATCATTGTGTCCCAATCCGTCTCAAAGAAGTTCTTCATCTTCACCATCCAAAAGGTGATGTCCCATAAGCTTCCTCCTTCGAACTTTGGCGGATCTATCAAGCCGGTCATCTTTGCTTCCTCGACGGTTAGTTCGACGGAGAGTGGCCTCGCTCTGATACCACTTGTTGGAGGATCGGTGGCCGGCTTGAAGGGGGGTTGGATAGACGGCACCCCCAAATCGTTAGCTTCCTACACTATTGTTAGCTTGCGCAGCGGAATACAAATAAAAACAAACAAGCTAAACTAAATACAAGACAAAGAAAGGAAATGCAAACCAAACCGCTAATCGATGTAACGTGGTTCGGAGATGATGCTCCTACTCCACGATGTGTCCGTAAGGTGGACGATTCCTCAATCCGTCGGTGGATTAGTCCCCGGAAACTCCGGCTAGCTCAAACCTCCTTGTGGGTGGAGAAACCTCACCACAAACTCACCAAGACCTCTTGGACACAAGGGAAACCTTGAGCACTTTGGTGACTACTAATTAGGCTTTAACCAAGTCTAATTTCGTCGCATTGGCCGGCCATACCAAGCTCCTTCTTATAGAGCTTGGAACAAATCAGAACCTGATTTGCCCGTTACCAGTCGACTGGTCCTTGCACCAGTCGACTGGTGCCAGCCCAACGACTCTCTCAACGGCTATGCTACAGTGCATCAGTCGATTGGTCCATACACCAGTCGACTGATACAGTACGCTACAATAACTGCTACAGTACGCTACAGTAACTGCTACAGTACCGCTACAGTAAAACCCTAAAACTAGGATTTTACTCAGAGTACAATCTCTCATGCACTCGTACCCTCACGACTCATTTGACTCTTCTTTGCAGCCTTGACCTCTTGCCTTCAAGCCTACTTCCTTTGGCTTCAAGCCTTGACCTTTGCAGCCTTGACCTTTGCCTTCAAGCCTTGACCTGATATTTTATTTGCCGTTAGTATGTGCGCCCGATACCAAACTTGTGCGAAAGAGTCTCATTTATCATTAGTTAAAATAATTATTAAATATTTAAAGGGGACTATTAATGTAGGAATATGGTACCCTAGAACTTCCCAATTTGACTTGGTCAGATATTCTGATTCTGATTATGCCGGGTGTAAGTTAGATAGAAAGAGTACTAGTGGAGGATGTCAATTATTAGGATCATCTTTAGTTAGTTGGTTTAGTCATAAGCAACAATGTGTTGCATTATCAACCACCGAAGCTGAATACATTGCAATGGGCGAATTCGTAGTCCAATTGTTATGGATGTCACATACCTTAAAAGATTTTAATCTAAATTATAAAAATGTAAAAACTTACATTGATAATATTAGCTCTATAAATCTAACTAAAAACCCAGTTCATCACTCTAGAACGAAACATATATAAGTAAAACATCATTTCATTAGGGATCATGTTTCGAAAGGGGACATTGAACTTAACTATATTGAATCTAAATCTAACCTAGCAGATATCTTCACTAAACCATTACCTGAAGTAGAATTTAGTAACTTAAGAAGACAATTAGGAATATGTTTTATAGAAGAGGTTCTTTTATTTTTGAAAATTATTACTTATTTTATTTTTCAAAATTATTTTTGTAAAAATCTCTCCTTCAAAATTTTGGTTTTCAAAAACTCTTTCAAAATATTTTAACTTTCTGGAGTAGCCTTGGTTCTACCGTGGAACTACATGTTCCTATAGTTCTAGGAGCCAACATCTCACAAGCACAGTAGGATCCCTTACTTGATAACTTAGAATTGGTGAGATGCTTAGGACCTAGCCTAAGATTTCATATGCTTATGTCAGTGCATCGCTATAAATCTGGGTTTTAAACAACATACATAGATCAATTTGGGTTGACTAGCAAGTAAAAACCTGATTAGTCCTAAACACTCAAATTAACCAACCTGAGCCAATTGCTACTATCTTATGGTAGTTAGCTTTGTACAAAGGTTGGACATTTCATCATAAGGACATTTTTTCTTAGTCTTTTTGCCTATGCTTGGACTTTTAGGTTGTCATCAATTCTAGGGACTTAGTGGAACTTTTCACATTGTGTCTCTCTAAATAATTTATCTATGCTAAAATCTTATCTTTTTAAACTTTTGAATTCTTAAAAAAGACTTTTTATATTTAAAAGATTTCTAGATTATTTTTCAAAAACTTTTATATTTTTAGAAAATCTTTTACACTTAGTAAAATTCTTACACTTGGATTTCCTATTGTTCGACTTTTACAAGTGTTTAACTCTATTATCTTTGAAAAATTTAGGTTTAATAGTTTTCTAGCAACTTAGTAAACCTTTAAAACTTAGTTAGATCTTTTTAAAAACTTGGTAAACTTTTTAACACCTTGAGAAATTTAATTATTGTTAGCTTTCTTTTACACACAAAAGGTTGATCTAGCTAAATTTTTTTTAAAGTGTTTACCCTTTTCAAAATTTTTAGTTTTCTTAATTAAATCTTACTTATGCTTGGTTTATGAGTCTTCCCCTATTTTTGATGTATGTTAAAGGGGGAGAGATAGTGAATTCAGGGAGAGTTGTTTAACTCGGGGGGAAAACTAAAAGTTAAATTGCTTGTTTATTTAATTATTGCACATTTTTAACTTAACTTTGAACCTTGGTTGCCAAATACCAAAAAGGGAGAGATTGTTGGTGCAAGTTGCACCAGAATTAAACCTGAGTTTTGATGTTGTCAAAGGTTCAAATTAAGTCTTGTTGTGATTTAACAAGTTGACTGAGTGTAACACCCACGAATTTCTTAAGCTATATACGAAAATGTTCTCTTGTAGAATAAAAAGGGAGATAAAAGAGAGAACCAAAAAGATATAAAAGAAAAGGAGTTGGTCAAGGATTGAACCTTGAACCTTTTTAAATCTAATAGTAA
This sequence comes from Zingiber officinale, assembly GCF_018446385.1. Classification (NCBI taxonomy): domain Eukaryota; kingdom Viridiplantae; phylum Streptophyta; class Magnoliopsida; order Zingiberales; family Zingiberaceae; genus Zingiber; species Zingiber officinale. The sequence goes on along the minus strand of NC_056005.1, from coordinate 36,165,662 downwards.
GCTTTAAGGATTAAGGATTGACCACTAGGCCATCATAAGTATTGTTGACTAGAGAATGGAAATTTGTAGATAAAGGTAAAAGTATGATTAAGAGAAGGAAGCAAGAAAACATCAAGTAGCTTTCTTCCTCCTTCTCTTGATTAAGAGAATAACAAGAAAAAGACAAATTGTCTTCTTCTCTTTTCTTCCTTTCATTTTCGTGGGAATAAAGAAGGAGAGGGATTAGGGGAGCTAAGGGGGATGAATGGAGATATTCTTCATTAAGAAAAAAAATATATAAGAAATGAGTTAATAAGGAAGGGAAGGCAAAACTTATCTTTGCTTCTTCCTCCCACTTAGCATAAGAGAGAAAAAGGGAAAGGAATTTCATTTTCCTTCTTCCTTTCCTCACCATTGCCGAACCTAAGGTCTCCCTCTCCCAAACTTTCGAAATCCAACTAAGTTTTCTTCCTAAGGAAAACTAAACCTCAAGAAGAAGTCCTTAAGATCTACTTCCTACAAGCAAGAGAAGCAAAGGAAATACTAGAAGGAGGAGCTCTCTTCTTCTTCTTCACAAGGGTATCTTTATCTTAAGAAAAGACCAAGCAAGAGGAGGTAAGCATCCCCTCACCTATGGTACAAGTGGTTACGTGATTTTCCTTTAAGTTTAGATGGCTTAAAAACCTAGGGTTTTTTTCCCTTGAAACTTTCGGCCATGATGAGTTACAAGGCCTAGGAAAGCTTGAACACAACCCTAACATGTTTATAATTTCCCTTATGATGTTTTATGCTTGTATATTGTTTATAGCTTGATTTCATATTCTTGAAACTTTCGGCCATGACAAGTTTTAAGGCATAGGGAAAGCTTAAATTCAAACCAACATGCTTATGATCTTTCTTAGGATGTGATATGAATATTCCTTGGTGTTTCCATGTTTGTATGTTGCTTGGAATTAGGTGAATCTTACCTTAGGGTTTCGGCCATGAAGAGATTTAAAACCCTAGGAAAGCTCAAACTCAAAACTAACATGCTTATGATCTTCCCATGACATGACATGAATATTTGCATGTTGTTACATGCTAAGTATGTTGCTTGGAATTAGGTGAACCTCATCTTAGTGTTTCGGCTATGAGAAGATTGAAAATCTATGGAATCTTAAACTCAAATCCAACTTTCTTAGGATTTTTCTTATGATATGATATGAAGATAACTTGAAGTACTTATGATTGCATGTTGTTTAAAACTAGGCTTTCATGTTTTTGAACATTCGGCCAAGATAGGATTAGAGGCTTAGGCAAGCTTAAACTCAACCCTAACTTGCTAATGTTCTTCCCTATGATATGAGATGAAGTTAACATGATATTATTATGTGTTGTGTTTGGTTAGAGTTTAGTCCCACACTTCATGACTTTCGGCCACATCATGGGTTTTAGACCTAGGAAGCCTAGGACCTAAACTCTATATGCTCATGTTGTTCCTTATAATAGATGTTATGACAATTGTTTAGGGTTCACATGTTTATATGCTATTTAAACCTAGATCTAGAACTTGCATGTTTCGGCCACATCATAAATTTTAGGCCTAGGAAGCCTAGAACCTAAACTCTATATGCTCATGTTGTTCCTTATAATAGATGTTATGACAATTGTTTAGGGTTCACATGTTTATATGCTATTTAAACCTAGATCTAGAACTTGCAATTTTTCGGCCACATCATGAATTTTAGGCCTAGGAAGCTTAGAACCTAAATTAAACATGCTTATGAGGTTCCTTATGATAAATGTTATGAAATGGATCTATGGTTCACATATTTTATGATTTCTTGCAACCTAAGTGACCCCTTGCATGTTTCGGCCACCCATAGTAGTTGATGATTGAGACCCAATTACAACTCATTATGTGCTTCACTTTGTCATGATATGAATTAGGAAATGTTAACTTATATTCCATACATGATTATGTTTCCCATGATATGTTATATCCTCGTTTATGTATGCTTATGAATATTTTATGATAAGGTCTCCTATGATATGCTATATGCTCAAGTATGTATGCTTTATGAAAGGACAAGTAAAGGCCTAAGAGATGCTTCCCTATTTGTGGGGACTAAGAGCACTCTTTATGATATGTTAAGTGAAAGGCCTAAGAGTTGCTTCCCTATCAAGTGGGACCAAGAGCACTCTTCATGCTATGATAAGTTATGAATGATATGAACATGATATGCTATGAATGACATGAACATGATATGCTATGAATGACATGAACATGATATACTATGAATGATATGAACATGATATACTATGAATGACATGAACATGATATGCTATGAATGACATGAACATGATATGCTATGAATGATATGAACATGATATGCTATGATAAGTTATGTACATGACATGTATTTTACTTTGTATGGCTTGTACCAAAAGGGTGGGCTCCTTATGCGCCCCTAGGTCGATGGACTAAGAAACGGGCCTAGTAAAGGGTGGGCTCCTTACGTGCCCCTAGGTCGAGCTACGGGCCTAGTTTCCTAGTAGGTTCAAGACTAGCTACCTTGGGTCTACTTAGGATGCGCGCATTTATGTATGTATGTGGTACTAAGCCGGACCCCCTCATGTTGAGATTATTTTTAAGTACTATACGATATTGTTTTCAAGACATTTAGCACATGATATGAAGCATGTTTTGAAAAGCATCTTGCACATGACATTACACATGATTTTAAAGGACATCATGCATATATGTTTATGATATGAAATGACAGGAGATGATACTCACTCACATGTTATGATAGGATGTTCTTTATGCTGTAATATGATATGTCATGATTCTTATATTCATGTTATGATAGGTTATGATGTTTACATTACGTTATCATATGATTGTCATTTATGCCATGATAAATTTATGCCATTATATGATGATTACTTCATGCTATGATATGATACATTTATGCCATGATATGATGCCATTTTATACTATGATCTGATTTTCATTTATGCTATGATATGAGTTTCATTCATGCTATGATATGTAATATGATTACTCTTATATGAGGTGTACGGTTTTTGTGAGTAGGAAAGGATCTTACTGAGCCTTGTGTGCTCATAGCTTACTTTCCTTGTACCACAGATAAAGGAAATGGATGGATAAACTAAAGGAGCAACAGGAGGGGCAGTAGATGTGTGTGGTGGTGGCTTGGCAAGAAAGAAAGACCTGCTTATTTTATGTTGATGACTTGCATGATCACTTTTACTTACGCTTATGTTAAGAATGGATAATTATGACTTTTTAAGTTTATAACTATGCTGAGCATATTGATATGATTAGTTGTGATTTAAATGAAAATACTTCCGCTATTTTAAAAGAAAAATCATAAAAACTATTATGTACGTACGTTATGTATAATAGAAGGTAACCCCGCCTCCACTAAGCAGGAGGGTGTGGGAGTTACAGTTTGGTATCAGAGCCAGGTTAGCCTGCTACTCAACAGAAAGACCTAGTAGGAGGCTAAGGAAGAAATCTAGCATACTGTAGGTCGGGTTGAACCCGAAGCATGGCGGTGCGATCGAGAGGTCTAGAGGACCGAAGATCAAGAGAAAAGTCCTGGGGAGCCGATCAAAGCTAAGTGAAAAGTCTGAACTAGATCTGGAGGATCAAAGTTTGGCAGGTAGGTTGAGGTAAACAACTAGAGGAGCGAAAGTGAGGTCAGGTTCCTGAAGGGAATAACCTTAGGTCGCTGATCCAACTGAAGAAACCGGAAGGTTTCCAAGTTGAGATCAAGACAGTTCTATTGTCTTTCATATTACTCTTGCATTATAATATTGTTGTTCTGACATCTGTGTTGCAGGAGATTTTTGTCTAATACTGTTTTGTAGGTTCGGTTGGATCGGTCGACCGAACCCTAGGATCGGTCGACCAAACAAGGCAGAATCAAAGCAGTATTCAGTTCAGACCAGATCAGAGCCCGAGTCCGATCAAACAATGATCGGTCGACCAAATAGTAAGATCGGTCGACAGAACCCTGGTGACTCAGCACAGACCATCTCACAACATCGATCAGAAGCAAAATGGAAATCAGCTGATCGGTCGATCGAAGAGGAGGATCGGTCGACCGATCCAATCAGCATTAAACAACATTAAATGAAAATCTCAACTAATTTTGACGAATAGGGAAAAGATCCTGTTCGGTCAACCGAAAGGCATGATCGGTTGACCAAACCCTTAAAGAGCAATTACTGCGAAAGATCGAGCTCGCGTTAGACTCCAGCCAGGAAGGAAGGTGTTGGTGCAGTGGAGACCGGCAAGAGGAGGGTGAATTGCCTGCGATCACAAATTATACCCTCCTCAAACTTTCAACTCAAATAAAACAATAGTTATGAAATTAAACAGAATTAAAAAGAATGAACAGAGAAAACTAGACTCAGTGTTTTTACTTGGTTACAACCAAGATAATTGTTAATCCAAGGCAGTTTGAAAGCGTACTAGAAATGTCTCCTTCTCTGAAGGCGGAGAAGCCTTTTACACTTTGAGAACACAGAACCATTGCTTGGAAAATAAAACATAGAGAGTTGATTTCTTTTTTCGTTGTTTTTTTTTTCATTCTGTTCGAGACCCCTTTATATAGGGGTTCCAAGACTCATCCAGAGCCCTTGATCTTCAGGATCAGGGTTTGACTTCGAGAGGGGGATCGGTTGACCGATCCCTAGGTTCGGTCGACCGAACCTGTATACTTTCCCAGCTTCCCATCTGGATGCAGGCTTTGTGGATCGAGCTTAGGTTCGATCGACCGATCCTTGTATTCGGTAGACCGAACAGCCAATGGTCTCTGCTCGACCCGATCAAATCGCTTCGACCAAGTCTATGATTATCTTCGGTTCGGTCGACCGATCAGAGGGTTCGGTCGACCGATCAGCCATTGGTTGCTGACATGGCTGCTGACGTGTCTCCAACGGCTGGCTTCTGATGAAAGGGGTTCGGTCGACCGATCAAAGGGTTCGGTCGACCGAACACTTGTCAAGTCAACTTCCCGGTTGACTTGCTCTGGTTCGGCTTGCTTGGGTGATTTCGACCATCCGGAATAGGGCTCACCCGAACCCAGTTCCCGGCCTTCTCCTCGAGCAGTCTTCCGTTCCAGCTTTATGTCCCTCGAACGCCGCACACATTCTTCATGCCCATCGGTGTACTCTTCCGCAGCTCTCTTGTCCTTCGGACACACCGAGCCCATCGGCTCTCTTCCCGTGCCGTCCTTCTCGCTAGCTGCGTCTTCCGCTCAACTTCTTGCATTCCTAAGTTCCTGCACACTTAGACACAGGAATCAGACAAACATGACCTAACCTAAACTTGGTTGATCACATCAAAACAATCACGGGGTCCAACAGAAGGGAGCGGGTTCGGTCGACCGAAAAGTGGGATCGGTCGACCGAACGTCTAGTACACCTATAAAAGGTGGCTCGAAGTCTGAGGCAGTACAACTCTTCTGATCATCTCAAAAGATCTTCTTCGCATACGGATTGTGCTACACATCTTCAATAGCTCAGCAAGTCACTCCGCTCGGAAGTACCGACCAAGCTACATCCTATGCATACTATTGTCGGTATATTTATTTTGTATTGCACTTAATTTTAAATAAGATAGTAGGGTTGTTACTATCTTATACTTCTTGTATCTGTACGATCTGCTTTTTTCCGAAGGTTTCGGAAAGAAGAGTTATAGTGATTGCCCATCGGTGCGGTCAAGGACTGCGGGCCTTCGAGTAGGAATCGAGCTAGGCTCTGAACGAAGTAAATGAACCTGTCTCCCTTTTTACTTTCCGCTGCATGATTCTGATTTAAAAGTAAAAGAAGAGTTTTAAAAGAAAGTGATATTCACCCCCCTCTTTTGCTCGCATCTGATCTATCAGTATGCTCCTGAAATTCGACAGAATCTTGTTTCTGTTACATGTCTTTTTGATTTAGGGTATTGTATTAATTTTTATAGTCGGTCTATTGAACTTAAGATTGACTCAGTGTCAATCGGACATGGTTATTTAACAAATGGTTTTATGGTTCTTGATGTAGAACCATATGTCAATTATGCTATTGATGGTTGTTTTTCAAACATTGCTTTAACTAGTGATGCAAATATAACTGATGAGGTTTGACATGCTAGATTAGGACACATAGGACAAAAACATATGAATCGGTTGGCTAGAGAGGGTCTATTGGGCACTCGGGCTAAGATTCAATTGTCTATATATGAGCATTATCTTGCTGGAAAAGCAACTATGAAACCATTTGGTAAGGTTATTAGATCTGAATCAACATTGCAGTTAATTCATTCGGATATTTGTGGTTCAATGAATGTAAAGGCTAGACATGGAGCTTTCTATTTCATTACATTTATTGATGATTTCTCTAGGTTCGGTCATGTGTATTTGATTTCTCACAAATCTGAAGCATTGGATTACTTCATTCGTTATATGAACAAAGTTGAGAATCAAACAGAATGTAAAGTTAAGACTTTACGCACTGACCGTGGAGGGGAGTATTTATCTGATATGTTCAAGACAATATGTAATGATAGAGGGAGTATTAGACAGTTGCCAATCCCTAGAACTCCACAGCAAAATGGGGTAGCTGAAAGAAGAAATAGGACTGTTCTTGAAATGGTTAGGTCTATGATGACGCAAGCTAATTTGTCAATATCCTATTGGGGAGATGCATTATTAATTGCAGCCTATATACTTAACAAAGTGCCTTCAAAGTCAGTTCCAACTACCCCATATAAACGTTGGACAGGCAGAAAATCAGATTTAAGTAATTTGAGACCCTGGGGGTCAACTGCTTATGTTCATGATAGTTCTCACAAGTATGGAAAACTGTGACCTAGGGGTAAGAAATGTATTTTTATAAGATATCATAAGACCTCCAAAGGTTATGTTTTCATAGGTGAGCAACTAGATGAAACCATCTCCGAAATAGACTTGAGAGATGCGACTTTTCTCGAAACAGAGTTCCTAATCAGAGGTGATGTTGATAAAAATGTTCCTCTATTTGAGGAGGATGAGATATTATCAACAAGAGATGTGTCAAAAAGAACACCTGAGTCTAGTCAACCGAGTGAGAGTGATATGCCGAGTCATGAGTTGACTTCTCAACAACCCAACTTACGGAGAAGTGTTTGTAAGATCAAACCTAAGAAGAGGTTTGATATTGAGAATGAGGCATTGGTTACACTTCCAATTGATGATGACGAACCTCAATCCATTGAGGAAGCATTGGGATGTAGAGTTAGAGAAAAATGAAAACTACAATGGTTGAAGAGATGGAGTCCATGATTCATAATCATGTTTGGGACTTAATCGATTTTCCTCCGGGCCGAAGGGCTATTGGGAATAAGTGGATTCTCAAAATAAAAAGGAAAGCTGATGGATTGATTAACAAATACAAAGCTCGTTTAGTTGCAAAAGGATATACCCAAATGGAGGGTATTGACTTTGAAGAGACATTTTCTCCCGTAGTGAAATTTGTGTTAATACGAGTTATTTTAGCCTTTGTGGCACATTATGACTTGAAATTACATCAAATGGATGTAAAAACTGCTTTCCTTAACGGTGATCTTGACGAAGAAATCGATATGGTTCAATCAGAAAGTTTCATTGCTAAAGGCCAAGATCAGAAGGTATGTAGACTTAGAAAGTCTATATATGGGCTAAAGCAAGCGTCAAGACAATGGAACATAAGATTTAACGAAGTCGTTTTATCTTATGGTTTTGAGATGATCAATGAGGATCATTGTGTTTTCCTGAAAAGGGAAAAAGGAAAGGATGCCATTTTATCATTATATGTTGATGATATGCTGATAGCTGGAAATGACATAGGACATGTGAATGAAGTCAAGAAGTGACTATCATCACAATTTAATACAACTGATATGGGAGAAGCTGAATACATCTTAGGAGTTAAGATCATAAGAGATCGTCCTAAAAGACTTTTGGGTCTGCCACAAGAGTCTTATATAAATAAGATGTTACATCATTTCAATATGTCTAATTGCAATATAGAATATACACCTATTGTGAAAGGTACTGTTTTGAGTAAGAGTATGTGTCTTAAAACTCCAAAGGAAATAGCTGAGATGAATAAAAAACCATATGCTAGTGCTATTGATAGTTTGATGTACACTATGTTGCGTACATGTCCCGATATCAGCTATGTTGTGGGCTTGGTCAGTCGCTTCCAGTCAAACCTAGGACCGAGACACTGGAAGGCGGTAAAAAGGATATTCAAATATCTGAAGGCGACAATAGATTATTGTCTCTATTTTCAAGGATCAGATATGAGTCTGAAAGGTTATTCAGATGCAGATTGGGCTGGAGACCTAGATGATAGAAAATCTACATCAGACTATGCATTCTTGCTGAATGGTGGCGCCATCTCTTGGAACAGCAAGACATAAGCTTGTGTAGCTTTGTCGACTATGGAAGTTGAATATGTGGCATGTTCAGTGGCTGTGCAAGAAGCAGTTTGGTTGAGAAGGTTTCTAAAGCACCTGAAAATTGCTGAGGATAGTGGGAGTCCAGTAACTGTCTACTATGACAATCAAGCTGCAATAGCTTTTTCCAAGGATCCCAAATATCATAGTAAAGGCAAGCATATAGAAATTAAATATAATTTTATGAGGGATATTGTGACTAAAAGAAAAGTAATTCTTGAGTATGTCCCTACACGTGCCATGCTTGCAGATCCTTTTACTAAGCCAATGACTAAAGAGTCATTTAAAGAACATGTAAAGTCTTTGGGACTTCCTAGAATGTAACAATATTGGAATAACAATCAGAGTTTGTGTTATGATTATGTCATTTGCCATAATTTATTCAGTATATATGTTGTATTTGTTACATTCATATAAGATCTCGATGAGCATGTTGGCAAGTGGAGATTAGTCTACTCACATGGACAATCATCTCTATTTGTTAAGTACAAATAGAGGTAAGACCGTTACTTATGGAATAACTTATGTAACTAAAATTAGAGACAGATCCATAAGTTGAGGTCGCCTTGATAATTGTGTCAAGATGAGATCATTTATGTGTTAATAATGATCGAAGTAAATGAACCCACCATTTACTGAACCTATTGAAAGCCAAATTAGAAGTCATATGTTGAATTTAGGATTAGACATTAGGTATGTCTAGATTAAAATCTGTATGATGTTAAATTTAAAGATAACATGCACTCATTTTAGTAAAGGGAATAACATCGTAGCATGTGATTCATAGCACATGTATTATTGCGACAATAAAGGTAGTAGGAGAATAAATCCCTATTTCTCTACTATGTGAGACCTTTAAGATTATAAGTTAATCTCAGTTTTTACCTTAGTGACTATTTAGCTGTTTAGTTGAAGTTTTAATCAATGTCTACTACTTTAGCATGTATCCTATGGCTATGGATAATTTGGTCTATGGAGCATATCTAGGAAAGCGACTGATTAAAATGAATAGATTCTAGTTAAAAAGGAAGATTAAATATATTTACATCTTTTGTTGTTATTCACTGGTTGACCCATTTCTGTTATGTATAGAAATGAATGTGAATATTGGATATGGAACATGCTCTTGACATAATGGTCATTATAAGGGATTAGAGATATTTATATCGATGTAAATGAAAATTATTTAATCTGGGTAAATAGCAAGACATGGATATCTCCAAGATAATGGTTGTGTGTTACTTGAAGATTGGATGAATCCTGGATAAAGGCTATGTGCCACCAGGAAAGAGGCTATATATTATGAAGAGTATGTCTTTAATTTATTTGAGCAGCTAAGTAAAGTGTAACAACTTTCTTAGCATTGATTGCTCAAGGAGCGGCTAAGTCAAGGTGTAACAATCTTCTTAGCAACTATCGCTCAGTGTGCTTGTTGTTGCATGAATCATTTTCTCTAAGTATGGATTGGATGTTCTCATATGGTCTATGTGACCAAACTCTCTAATAGTCTATGTGACTTATTAAGTCTTTGTGACTTACCTTTGACGAGTGGGAGATGTTGGAAATGGGGAGAGTGGGGACGTGGGAACATGCCCACGTTCCCCACTACTCATAATGGAAAAGTCCATTATGCCCATGGTTTATTTCCCTATATAAAGGGGTGCGTCCAAGGATCATTAGGTGTGTAAAATTGCTAGTGTGCAATGCAGAGAGAGGAAGGAGAATATCTGAGGCGGTGAAATTTGGTTCGTGGAATTGCGGAAGACTTTCCGATCCTGTGATAGCTTTTCCTACAGTGAGTTTCGCCATTGTCGATTGCGGATCTGCGGGAGATCGCTGTAAGTTTTTACCGCTTTAATTTAATTCCTCTTTCATGCATTTAGAATATATCTACACGTATTGCTTGAAAAGCTTGAATCCACCCAAGATGAGTTATCAAACACTAGAGTTCAGTTAGCAAGCACCTAAGAGTTAGCATTAATGAAATCTAGACAAGATATATTTGAACAAATTCTTAACTGATTGACACCTGGAGCATTAGATTCCTTGATCCATGATTCATCTTCAGCTCCACCTCCTCCTCGATCTTAGACTTCAATGTTGTGGACTTTTGGGTATGAACATGATTTTAGACTTTGATGTTGTGGATTTTTGGTTGTGAACTTGATATTTTGAACTTGCTACTCTTGTTGTGTACTTTATTTGTTGTGTTACTTGTTATTAGACTTTGATGTTGAGTACTTGCATTTCTGTTTATGAATGTTGTTAGAGTTATGAATGTAGTGAACTTATTTATATTTTAAAATTTTTAATATTAATATTAATATCAATATTATTATTAATATTTTTTAAAAAATAATAATATAATAATAATGATGATGATGATGATGATGATAATAATAATAATAATAATAATATTATTATTATTATTATTATTATTATTATTATTGTTATTATTATTATTTTCTGGGCGGGTTCGGGATGGAGACAATATTCCCATATCCGCCTTGAATCCGTCCCATCCTCGAAAAAAATTCCTAAACCCGTCCCCATCCCTAAATAAATTGGGAATCCTCGTCCCCATTTCAAATTTCCCCACGAGGTCCCAAACCCGTGGAGAAAATTGACATCTCTATTGGTAACACTTGTTTAGCAATGAAATGTTTTGTATCGTCACCAAGACATTAACGACGGCTATTATGTGTTAGCGACGGAATATGCCAGGTCGCTAACATATTACCAGCGAAATGTAGTGTTTTTTCACTAATTCATGTTTACAATAAGCTTACAACAGTGAAGCTAGCAAAGTTTATTGTCGTAAATATATGTTAGCGATAAAAATACATATGTTAGCGAGGAAATATTTCACCACTAAATATCAATGTTCTTGTAGTGAATTATTTTTCGAATATCTAAATTTTAAAAATAAAAAATGAGATTTGTTACAAATTAATTTATTTTTTTTAAGTGTCAAAAAATCTTGATTTTTTTTTATCAAATATAAGAATAATAATTTGAGAACATGATAAAAGTTTTAAGTATAGAACATTTTGTACTTTAACCTTAAAAAATATTTTAAATAGATAAGGTCATTTTCAAAACTAAATATTTAAAAATAGTTTTTAAATCCTAAAAATCTAGATAAATTTTTTAGATATTCAAAATGCAATGGTAATTAGCTAAAAAATTAATATTTTGAAAAATTCATCTTCAACAAATTTTAAACTTTAAATTACATTTTTGGCTCAAAATTTCATAAAAAAATTATATATTAGTCAAAAATAAATCCCAAAAATCTTTATACTAATAAATTGTTCATTTGTGAAATACAGGAGAAAATTTTAACAAAAAATATAAATATATCTTAACAGATATAACTCAATTAATATAGAAACATGCATTTTTTTAGAAAATAAATATTAAAAAATCAACTTTGACTTCTAAATTTTTTTTTAATTTTATTGAGTGTGTAAAATAAAATATTTATGAGTAGAAAAATTAAATTTTTGAAAATGAAAATTTTGAGAATTTTTAATATTTAAAAATTGTTTTCGAGAATTCTTAGACTTGAGTTTGTACATTGATCTAGACATTAAGGTTATACCAGAATATAACTGATCTGGAGATAGAAGACATACTTCACTTACCATATCCGATCTGAAGCTGGATTCTCCTTCTTCTTTGTTACTATCTTCTAATGTAACTCCCTCTTCATCGATGCTCTCCTCTTGGTGACTTGCTAGTAGAGCTAGTTAGACATACTCCTCCAGTTCAGATTCTGATGACTTGTCTCATGTTGCATGCCTTCAGATTCTTATACTTCGATTTGCTTGACCCTTCTCCTTATTTTTCAACTTTTGGATAGTCATCCTTGATGTGCCCTTCTTCATCACAGTTGAAGCATCTACTATTTCTTTTACCTCTTGGATTTTTCTTGGTCTGTAACTCATTAAATTTGTTAGATCTTAATTTTTTTTTTGAATTTCCATATCATATATGCTTCTTAATCCGTGTCAAGTGAGGAGTCTGATGCTTGCTTGATCTTCTTTGCTTTGAAAGCTAGGTTCTGAATTGACTCCTTTTTATTTACCTACACATTGAGTTTTGTGTAATTCTAAAGTTGAAAATAGACTTTCTAATGCACTTACCTTAAGATCCTTAGAAATCTAGAATGAATCTATTATGGATGTCGAGTCAGGGGTTCTTGGGAGGACATTGAGAATGTATCAGAGAGAACATTGATTTGTTACTGTCTCTCCGAGGTTGGTGATCCCAGTGATCAGTTCTTTAAGTTTGGCATGTAGCTGAGCAACCGTCTTCCCTTCTTTAAGTTGGAGGTTGCTGAATTAGTTCTAAAGTAGATCTCTTCTTGCTAACTTCGCCTCCAAGATTTTTTCGTACAACTCCAGGAACTTCTCTTAGAGCTCTTTAGCTGACTCATAAGCTTCGATCCGGTTGACTTTTTGGGATAGCAAAATGCTAAGTAGACGAAACTCTATTTTATCGTTGTCCACGAAGTCCGCTTGCTCCTTCTTGGTCAAATAGTGTTATTCCTTTTCTGCTCCGTACTGATCTATGAGTGTTACAAAATCATACTTGATAGTTAATAAAATATCAAAGTTAGTTTTAAAAATACTTCTATTTTTTTTCCAATTTACAAAGTCTCCCTTGAACTTAGGCGGATGAATGTTCGCTCGGCCATTGGTGCTTTAGACAGCAATTAGTGCTTCTGAAGCATTCTGGATCTGATACCACTAATTAGTCCCGATGCGGTCGCCGGGGGGGGAGGGGCCTTGTTAATAAAATATACACTTTCTTTTGTTTTCCGATTTTAGCAAAGTTAGACAACATTAGTTAATCAAAATAAATATGAAAAAGAGTAAGAGACAAGACAGATTTACTTGGTTTGCAATTAGAAGATTACTAGTCTAAGACTTTGATAGCTTCACTAAGAATCTCCTTCTGGCTAAATAGTCTCTTACAACAATTAAGTATAGAAAACTTAAAAAGTAGTAGACAATTGAAAACAAATGAGGACTCTATTTATAGTCTACTGGTCAAACTAGACGTTTTGTTGATGTGGCATCTCCGAGTGTTTGGACCTGGTCCTAGTGCCCCCAGCGGTATGCCTTATCTACTCGCAATGACTCTTCAATGGCTTGATGATAATGTTTTATCCTTGCTGAGGCACCTAGACCGATCCAGACACCTGGATTGGTGTTGACGTGGACTTCAGGTGTTATCCTCATCGCAAGGGTTTCAAAGAGCACTTGTTCTGATCCAAGGCGGTCAAGGCGCCTAGACCCTGTCCGAGCGCCTTGACTTGGTCCAGGCGCTTGGACAAGTCAACATAGAGTTGACTTGTCCAGTTGATGCTCCAGTCAAATGAGTGATTCTCCGGCCATCCAGAGTTAAGCTCACCCAAAGTCAACTTTTGCCTTCTCTCCTCAAGTAATCTTCCGCTTTGACTTCTCGTCCCTTAGAAGCATCGCGTGCGTCCTTCTCACTACACCGACGTACTCTTCCATAGTTTCTCGTCTTTCAGATGCACTGAGCCCATCAACTCGCTTTCCGTGTCATCCTTCTCGTCTATTGTGTCTTCTTCTCAATTTCTTGTGTTATTAAGTTCCTGCACACTTAGACATAAGGTATCAAAAACACAAAACCTAATTTAATCTGGTTGATCACATCAAAACTTATACATGGTACTTATAATCTTGACGGGTTGAGAAATTTCCAACCAAACATAATTTAAGGCGAGTTACAAGTTAGATGGGTTAACCTACGATCTCATTAAAAAACAAAAAATATATTTATGGAAAAAATTAAAATATTTAAGTTCGAGGAATTCTATGCTTCTGGGCACCATTTGTTTTCTTCAATTCTATGTGCGAGCAACGTGTTTACAACGGCAGACTTAATGAAACGATCACATTATTTTCTAGTGGATTTGAAAATTTTGAAATGATAGCCACTGTCAGGACTTAAGCTAACCTTTTTAAAGGAAAAGCTATGAAAGTTCATATTTTAACCCAAGACTTCCTTATCGAGGGGTCAAAATTCCTTTGGTTTGAGAATCAAAGACATAGTTGAGTGCACTGACATAAACTGACATTTCACATTATGTACTTTAAGATTAGCATTCTTATTTTTCTTATTCACTATCCTGATTATGTAATTTGTTCACTATGCTTTTAAGGTTGTTAATGAGTGTATTTTTTTTCTCAACCTATAAGTTAGCCCAAGCTCGTCATAGGTCGACCTATGTAAGTCGTGAACCTAGGCAAATCGGCCCACCTAGAACCGTATTTAAAAGGGTTGATAAATTTTTAGTTCAACCGGCTTAAAGTGTTTAGCTGGACATGTCAAACTCGACAAATCTAACCTAAATTAACGGCTCTATATGGATACAATCTTTCTTTTCTTATTTTTTTCTCTCTGTTTTACATGCCTGCAATTTATTTTTCCTCCTAAATTAAATAAATTAATTTAAACATCATTTAAATTTTAATAAATAATTCTCTAAATTTATTTATAATTTCAATTTTAAATTTAAAAATTTAATTAAAATTTTAAAACTATAAAAATAAGATTAATAAAACATTAAAAATATTTTTTAATATCTTCAATTTTTTAATATGTAATTATACAGAGTAAAAAATAAAAACAAAATTAATAACGAGAGTTGATTTTATTAATAAAAAAATAAAAAATCATTTTAGTTTTGGTTTGACCAATGCTAAAATGGTGTTAATTTCTAAAGACCGGTGTAATAGTAGTGTTGGTCTTTAGAAACCAGTACTACAATGTTTTGAAAGTTTGCAACCATTTTGAGTATTATTGAAAGAACTTTAAAATACTGAAACCTACATGAGTTGGAATGAACTCGATTAGAACTCTCTAAGTCCATCAATGAATTTTGATTGAAATCTATTGAAGGACCTAAGCAACTTAAATTTTTAAAATTTTACAATGAGATAGAAGTGTGGAGTGTGTAGAAGGTAGATATGGTGAGAATCTTAATCCTAAATCTCCTACATGAAGTTATAAGTTTGTGCCAATTTACACAAAGTTTAAAACTTTCTAAACCTTTTGAGTAAAGCTAGAAATCTTTTATTATGATAATGGAGGGCACATTTGGACTCCTAGGCACTGTAGAAACATACATAGGTTGGAATGAGCTCGATTAGAGTTCTCTAAGTCCATCAATGAGTTTGATTGAAACTCATTTATGGATCTAGGATATTTAGTTTTTTAAAATTTTCCATAAGATTGGAGAAGTTAGTGTGTAAAAGGTATATATATATATATATATATATATATATATATATATATATATATATATATATGGTGTCCAATCCTATTTTTAATACACACAAGTGAAGTTATGGTCGCATTCCAATTAGCAAAAAATATGGTGATGGTTTTTGAAGACTAGCACTATAGTGTTAGCTCTGATCACATACTATGGTATTGGTTTTCAAAGATTAGCACCACAGTGTTATGATAGTTTCAAATTATTTTGAGCATTATTGGAAGAACCTTAAAATAGTAAAAGAGTTTATTTGGACTTAGGTTTACCTAATAAATTCATGGGAGTTGGAATGAGTTCGATCGGAGATCTCTAGATCCATGAATGGATTTTGACTGAAATCTATTGATGGACTTAGAGGACTTGGATTTTTGAAATTTTCTAATGAAATAAAAGTGTGGAGTATGTAAGAGGTAGATATGGAGAAAATCCTAGTCTTGAGTCTCCTACATGAAGTTATAGGCTCGTGCCAATTGATACAAAATCTGAAACTTTCTAATCATTTGAGTAATATTGGGAATACTTTATGATAATAATGGAGGACATCCTTAGACTCCTAGGTACTGCAGAAACCTACAAAAGTTAGAATAGGTTCGATCAGACCTCTCTAAGTCATCAATGGATTTTGATCGAAACCTATTGATAGATCTAGGATATTTGAATTTCTAAAATTTTGCAATAAGATGTAATGCCCGAAAATTCTCAAAACTATTTTAGAATTATTCTATGATTTTTCTGGAATTTTTAGATATTTTTCCGGAATTTTCCGAGTATCGGAAGTAGCAAAAATAATTGGAACCGCAAAATAGCTTAGGCGGGAATCGAACCCGAGACCTATGGTATACGGGATAATGTTAGAAACCGGTGAACCCAGCAGGGCCGTACTGAAAGAAAGAGGAACCAATTATATTTATATTGGAGTTGGGTTCAATAATCCAACTAATATAAATTAAGAACTTAAGTTGGGTTTGGTTTATTTTAGATTTTGGTTCGGCAACATCCCTCTCCACCGAAACCCTCACGCCACCCTTCTCCTCTCCCTCCTTCTCTCGGCGCCACACCAAGCCAACACTAGGGTTCCATCCCTAGGGTCAAGGGAACATCTTCCGGCGATGACTCCAACACGAAAGAGGTTCTTCTCCGCGAGAGGAACGCGAAGACGTGAGCGGATCGTCGAGAAGGTCATCTACACCGGAATTCTAGCGAATAGAATTGTAAGAAATTACGAACAGGAGGTAAGAAACCCTTCACCTGCAGTATAATAGCTCCGTTTGGTTTTCTACGCATTAGTTTTAGCTATATGCAGGTTTTTCGGCACATAGGGTGTGCTTAAACCCTCCGCGAGGATTAGGGATCTAGTTGAGCACCTCTAGACGGGCCGGACACGTTGGTCTCCTTTAGTTGGAGATTCTAGACGTTGTCGGGTGCCTAGAGGTGATCTCCCTATTAGAGGAGAGAGTTGGAGCACACCAAGTGTTCGGTAAAATGTTAGTGTAGCTAAATACCACCTCAGTTATGTTTAATAGCTCAGTTAAATGCATTAGAAGCGTTTAAAACAGTAAATCAATGTATTTTAGCTTATATGGGACTACGGTCCAATGGGTGGGCTCCCATAGTCGCCTCTAGGTTCAGATAACCTAGCTCTAGGTTCAGATAACCTAGAAACAACAAGTTAAAACAGTTAGCTATATTCAGTATTTTATTTTCAGTGGCACTGTACTGGATCAGATATCCATTGGGTTGGACTCCCACAGTCGTCCCTAGGTTTAGATAACCTAGTTAACCCTACTAAATTAGGGACTTGCAAACCCGGGTCTAGTTAGGGATGCGCGCACAGTAAGTACGGTTGCCGGGCCCAAACAGCATGATTATGTATTTTCACTTATTATGAAATAGTTTTCAAAACTCAAAATTAGTTATATTAGTTGAGGTTGATTTCAGTATCAGTTTAGCTTCAGTTTAGCTCTTCCTTGTTTATACATTATGATAGCTTATGTTCAGCTTATGTTATGCCATGCTTTGTATGATACCATGCCATGTCATGCTTGCATATTCAGTATGTTTCTTTCAAACAGCATGATTTAAAATCATATCTGCATCGTGTGCATGATTTAGTGAGGTAGATGGTTTCTTACTAAGCTTTAAGCTTACAAAATTCTACTTTTCCTTATACTGCAGATAAAGGTAAAAGAAAGATGGACTAGCAGTGGAGGCTGGAGGACAATGCAAAGGATGGTGTGTGTGGCAGGAACTGGAATGAAGATCCTAGGGATCTAGTTTTATTTTACTACGCATTAGAACTTGTAGCAAGTATAGTTATTAAAGTCTTGTCTCTTTTCCCTTATGCTTCGCATCCTGGTATGGTTAATGGTATGAACTAGTGAACATGCTTAGTATTATGTCTTGAATGTTACCCAATGCATGATAGAATAGTTATTAGTATTTGTAGAGTGTTTCACTGATTTTGGCACGAAGTCTGCTGAAATCAGAGTTTCAGCCTGAAATCAGAGTTTCAGCCTGAAATCAGAACCCCTGATCGGTCAGTAGACCGATCAGGGAGTCTCTGATCGGTCGGTAGTCCGATCAGGGACCTGATTTCTGTGAACAGCAACTTTCTGTTCGTATTCTGATCGATCTGTGGATAGATCAGGAGCTGGGAAGCCTCTGATCGGTCGGTAGACCGATCAGCGATCTGGTTTCTGCGAACAGAAACTTTCTGTTCGTTCCCTGATCGATCCGTGGATCGATCAGGAGCTTGATCGCGGCTCACTGATCGGTCAGCAGACCGATCCAGCAGCGTACAGAATTACAGCCTAGTTATGGATCGGTCGGTTGAACGATCCGGAGTTTCCTACCGTACCAGTATCTGTAGATCGGTCTGTGGATCGATCCGAAGTTAACAGTTTAGCAAAAATTTAAATTAGTTCAGTTTTCCGCACAGTATAGCACAGCATAACTGTAGCGATTCGACCTTACAGCCTAGTAGTAGAAGGCGGGTCGTTACAGAGTGGTATCAGAGCGAGGTTCCATACTTCCTACACACACATCAGCATTGTACCTGCAGCTTCCAAGTAAGAATACCTCTACTCTCTTTATTGTACTTGCTTTCTAGTTACAGTTCATGTTTATATGCCTACTGCTTGTTAGTATGTGATAGTTTTAAACATGATATCAGTAGTTATATAACTGTGATTACATTAATTATGTTATGTTCTCTATGTCGTTAGAAATGGCACGAGGACGCCCAGCTAGAAGGGCATTAGCTACTGAGCCCCAGCAAGAGGTAGGCAGTTCAGTGCCTCCTCCAGACCTTACAACACTAGTGGCTCAGTTACAGCAGCAGCTAGCTGAACAACAACAGGAAATAGCCACCTTAAAGGCTAATCAGCAGAATACCCCCACAGTCACCCTGGAACTGAATCTGACAACTCCGGTAGTCTTAGAAGTTCCACCAGCTCAGCCTACAGCACCAGCACCAGTACCAGCACCAGCAGTCCCAGCAGCTGAGCCAAGAAAGGAAGCCTATCTGATCCATTGGCAGCGAGTCAAGCCAGAGAACTTCTCAGGCACTAGTGAACCATGGGATGCCTGGAGAGCACGATGGAGCTCTGGATGGCCGGAACACGAGAAGGTGAAGTGTGCCTCCTTCGCCTGACAGGAGACGCACGCATGAAGCGCCCAGTAAACCAGATGTCATGGGCTGACTTCGAGAAGGAGTTCTTCGAGGAGTTCTTCCACATACGGGTTACGAACCACCACTACGACAAGTTCACTGAGTTTCGTCAGGGCAACCTTTCAGTTGAGGAAGCCGTGAAGAAATTCAACAGGTTGGCTCGTCTGTGCCCAGAGCTAGTCAGTACAGAGAAGGAACGAATCCGGTTGATGCTCAAGATGCTGAGGCCAGAGATAGCAGTGAACGTGGCTGGTGGCATACATAGGCCACAAACCACAGAGGAGCTAGTGAGCAGTGCCTTGACCACGGAGCATTACCAGAACAGCATAAAGCAGCAAAAGCAAGTCTCCTCAGAGTCCAAAGGCCAAGGAAACTCTCACGCTCAAAAACAGCAAGGCCACAGCTCTAACTGGAAAGGAAACTCCAACAGCAAGCGCAGATCAGGAAGTGACCCAAAAGGAGGACCATCTAGCAAGCGACCCAGTTATCCAAAGTGTGCTACTTGTGGGAAATTCCACCCAGGGGTTTGTCGCAAGGGCACACGAGGATGTTTTGAATGTGGACAAGAAGGGCACATGGCCAAGCAGTGCCCGAACAAGACCGGTCTTCCTCAGCCACAGCA
Source organism: Zingiber officinale (assembly GCF_018446385.1). Taxonomy (NCBI): domain Eukaryota; kingdom Viridiplantae; phylum Streptophyta; class Magnoliopsida; order Zingiberales; family Zingiberaceae; genus Zingiber; species Zingiber officinale. Next base: position 36,145,600 of record NC_056005.1, on the reverse strand, counting down.
GATTCAGTTATATCAGATGCAGGCCGCTCTAGAAGGTCCACTTATCAGCCAAGGCAGATTAGAAGCCCCTCCAGCTATGGCGAATGCGAGGATCTACTCACTCACCAGAGAGGACGTAGCCAATGCCTCGACAGTTGTCACAGGTCAGATTAGCATTTTTCAGTATAGTGCTACTGTTCTATTTGATACTGGGGCAACCCATTCATATATAGCCAGGATGTTCTCCGAAAAGTTAGAAATACCCTCAGAAGTACTCAGTGGTCAGTTTTTGACGACACTACCTTCAGGAGAGATCATGACATCCACGCACTGGCTCAGAGCAGTGCCGGTCATTATAGCAGACAGAGAGCTCTTTTGTGATCTGATAGTGCTAGAAATGACTGACTATGACGTCAACCTTGGAATGGACTTTCTGATCAGATATGGTGCTTCCATAGAGTGCCGTAAACAGAAAGTTGTATTCCAACCCGAAGCAGAAATACAGTTTGAATACCTCGGAGAACCAAAGAGAAAAGCCAGAAAATTTCTCTCAGTAATGAAGGCACAGAAGTTGATGGATTCGGGATGTACGGGGTACCTAGCACATGTAGTCAATACCAGCCAGGACAAGGGCCAACAGCTAGCAGAGGTTCGAGTTGTATGTGACTACACAGCCCAGGCTTAGCACCAGACAGTGAGATTGAATTTGAGATAGAGCTTTTCCCGGCACCAATCCTATTTCCAAGTCCCCTTACCGTATGGCTCCAGCAGAATGAAGGAACTTCATGAGCAACTACAGGAGCCGCTGACAAGGGTTTCATCGCCCTAGTCACTCACCATGGGGGCGCCGTATTGCTCGTGAAGAAGAAGGATGGAAGCATGCGGCTATGCATAGACTACAGAGCAAATCGAGTCACGATCAAGAACGTATCCTCTTCCCGAATAGATGACTGTTCGACCAGCTTAAAGGGAGCGCAGTATTCTCTAAGATTGACCTCGGATCGATATCACCAAGTCGGGGTCAAGGAGGGTGATATCAAGACAAAGATTCAGACCGGATACGGACATTACGAGTTCGTAGTCATGCCTTTTGGCGTGACAAATGCTCCAGCTACATTCATGGATTTTGAACAGAGTATTCAGGAGTATTTAGATAAGTTTGTTATTGTGTTTATCGATGACATTCTTATCTACTCAGGAACTCGGGAAGAACACTCGAGCACCTAAAACTAGTATTGCAGACCCTTCAGCTATACGCCAAGTTCACGAAATGTGAATTTTGGCTAGATCAGGTGTCCTTCCTAGGTCACATCATCTCAAAGGATGGTATTATGGTAGATCCCATAAGATAGAAGCAGTAAGTAGCTGGAAGAGACCTAAGAACGCCGGCGAGAGCTTTCGGGATTAGCAGGATATTACAGGAAGTTTGTAGAGGACTTCTCGGGTAGCCTCCCACAGCGATGCTCTTACCGAAAGAATGAAAATTTCAGTGGACGGAGGATGTGAGAACTTGTGAGCTAAAAGGAGGTTGACCAGGCTCCCATTTTGGCTCTACCGGACAACATCGCTTTGACATCTATAGTGATGCCTCTAAGTTGGGACTAGGAGTAGTCTGATGCAAAGCGGCAAGGTGATCGCCTATGCCTCTAGACAACTCAAGGATTATGAGAAGAATTACCCTACTCATGTCCTTGAGCTTGCAGCAGTGTGTTCGCTCTCAAAATTTGGAGACATTACTTATATGGAGCTCGGCAGAGTGTACAGATCATCAGAGTCTCAAGTACTTCTTCACCGAAGGATCTGAATATGCGACAGCAGATAGAGCTGGTCAAAGACTATGATATTGATATCCTCTACCATCCGGAAAAGCCAATAAGGTAGCGACCTCGCAGAAAGTCCTACCTTATTATCTCTGACCCATGTCACCACCCCTACGGGAGATCGAGATTTCGGTCTCGAACTCATCGTTGGACAGCTCTCTACTATGACCTTAGAGTCTACCTTGCTTGGTGATATTCATCACCTGAGGAGCAGGACCCCGAAATTCAGAAAATCAAGCAAGGGCTAGCAGAATCAGAAAGTAGAGAGTTCAGATAGCGGTGTTGTATTTTGGTGATAGACTCCGTGTTCCGGATCAGGAAGAAGGAAGATTTTAGATGAGGCTCACAAGACTCCTATGCGATGCATCCAGGTTCCACCAAAATGTATCAAGACCTGAAGAAACGCTTTTGGTGGCCCGGGATGAAGCGAGACATCGCCAGATATGTTAGCATCCGCCTCACCTGTCGAGGGTCAAGGCGGAACATCTGCAGCCTATACAGATTCCAGAATGGAAGTGGGAGGATATCTCTATGGACTTCATAGTGGGACTACCCAGAACCACGAATGGTTTTGATGCCATCTGGGTAATAGTCGACAGGTTGACTAAATCAACCCACTTTTTAGCTATCAAGATATCCTACTCCATGGAGAAGCTAGCTCAGTTGTATCTCCAGGAGATCGTCAGACTTCATGGAGTCCCACGTACCATTATTTCAGACAGAGACAGCAGATTTACATCACACTTCTGGGAGTGTGTACAGTCAGCATTGGGCACGAAGTTAAAGTTCAGCACAGCATTCCATCCGCAGACAGATGGTCAGACAGAGCGAGTAAATCAGGTACTCGAAGATATGCTCCGAGCGTGTGCCCTAGACTTCAAGGGAAGTTGGTGCAAATATCTGAGCTTAGCAGAGTTTGTATACAACAACAGCTATCAGGCCACTATCGGCATGACACCTTACGAGGCTCTCTATGGGCGGAGGTGTAGATCTCCAATCTGCTGGTATGAGAGTGGTGAACAGAAGGAACTAGAGCTTCAGACAGATCTAGTAGCAGATACCACAGCAGCTATACAGCAGATCCGCCAGAGGATAGAGACACTGATACACGGCGCAGACCCTTAGAGTTTTCAGTTGGGGATTTAGTGTTCCTCAGAGTAGCTCCCATGAAGGGAGTAATGCGTTTTGGGAAGAAGGGCAAACTTAGTCCCAGATATGTGGGACCATACCTTATCAGCAGAAGAGTGGGCAAGGTAGCATATGAGCTAGAGCTACCCCAGGAAATGTCAGCTGTCCACAACGTATTTCATGTCTCCATGCTGAAGAAGCATACCCCAGATGCCACCCAGGTGATTGAGCCCCAGTCGGTACAGATCCGCGAAGACCTCAGCTATGATAGTCGGCCTATTCAGATAATAGACCGAGCAGTTAAGAAATTGCGGAACAAGGAAGTACCATTAGTCAAAGTTATTTGGCACAGTCACACAGCAGAAGAGGCAACTTGGGAGACAGAAGTACCCAGAATTGTTCTAAGTTCGAGGATGAACTTTTTATAAGGTATGGGGGATTGTAATGCCCGAAAATTCTCAAAACTATTTTAGAATTATTCTATGATTTTTCTGGAATTTTTAGATATTTTTCCGGAATTTTCCGAGTATCGGAAGTAGCAAAAATAATTGGAACCGCAAAATAGCTTAGGCGGGAATCGAACCCGAGACCTATGGTATACGGGATAATGTTAGAAACCGGTGAACCCAGCAGGGCCGTGTTGAAAGAAAGAGGAACCAATTATATTTATATTGGAGTTGGGTTCAATAATCCAACTAATATAAATTAAGAACTTAAGTTGGGTTTGGTTTATTTTAGATTTTGGTTCGGCAACATCCCTCTCCACCGAAACCCTCACGCCACCCTTCTCCTCTCCCTCCTTCTCTCGGCGCCACACCAAGCCAACACTAGGGTTCCATCCCTAGGGTCAAGGGAACATCTTCCGGCGACGACTCCAACACGAAAGAGGTTCTTCTCCGCGAGAGGAATGCGAAGACGTGAGCGGATCGTCGAGAAGGTCATCTACACCGGAATTCTAGCGAATAGAATCGTAAGAAATTACGAACAGGAGGTAAGAAACCCCTCACCTGCAGTATAATAGCTCCGTTTGGTTTTCTATGCATTAGTTTTAGCTATATGCAGGTTTTTCGGCACATAGGGTGTGCTTAAACCCTCCGTGAGGATTAGGGATCTAGTTGAGCACCTCTAGACGGGTTGGACACGTTGGTCTCCTTTAGTTGGAGATTCTAGACGTTGTCGGGTGCCTAGAGGTGATCTCCCTATTAGAGGAGAGAGTTGGAGCACACCAAGTGTTTGGTAAAATGTTAGTGTAGCTAAATACCACCTCAGTTATGTTTAATAGCTCAGTTAAATGCATTAGAAGAGTTTAAAACAGTAAATCAGTGTATTTTAGCTTATATGGAACTACGGTCCAATGGGTGGGCTCCCATAGTCGCCTCTAGGTTCAGATAACCTAGCTCTAGGTTCAGATAACCTAGAAACAGCAAGTTAAAACAGTTAGCTATATTCAGTATTTTATTTTCAGTGGCACTGTACTGGATCAGATATCCATTGGGTTGGACTCGCACAGTCGTCCCTAGGTTTAGATAACCTAGTTAACCCTACTAAATTCGGGACTTGATGCGCGCACAGCAAGTACGGTTGCCGGGCCCAAACAGCATGATTATGTATTTTCACTTATTATGAAATAGTTTTCAAAACTCAAAATTAGTTATATTAGTTGAGGTTGATTTCAGTATCAGTTTAGCTTCAGTTTAGCTCTTCCTTGTTTATACATTATGATAGCTTATGTTCAGCTTATGTTATGCCATGCTTTGTATGATACCATGCCATGCCATGCTTGCATATTCAGTATGTTTCTTTCAAATAGCATGATTTAAAATCATATCTGCATCGTGTGCATAATTTAGTGAGGTAAATGGTTTCTTACTAAGCTTTAAGCTTACAAATTCTACTTTTCCTTATACTGCAGATAAAGGTAAAAGAAAGATGGACTAGCAATGGAGGCTGGAGGACAATGCAAAGGATGGTGTGTGTGGCAGGAACTGGAATGAAGATCCTAGGGATCTAGTTTTATTTTACTACGCATTAGAACTTGTAGCAAGTATAGTTATTAAAGTCTTGTCTCTTTTCCCTTATGCTTCGCATCCTGGTATGGTTAATGGTATGAACTAGTGAACATGCTTAGTATTATGTCTTGAATGTTACCCAATGCATGATAGAATAGTTATTAGTATTTGTAGAGTGTTTCACTGATTTTGGCACGAAATCTGCTGAAATCAGAGTTTCAGCCTGAAATCAGTACCCCTGATCGGTCAGTAGACCAATCAGGGAGTCTCTGATCGGTCGGTAGTCCGATCAGGGACCTGATTTCTGTGAACAGCAACTTTCTGTTCGTATTCTGATAGCCTCTGATCGGTCGGTAGACCGATCAGCGATCTGGTTTCTGCGAACAGAAACTTTCTGTTCGTTCCCTGATCGATCCGTGGATCGATCAGGAGCTGGATTGCGGCTCACTGATCGGTCAGCAGACCGATCAGGGACCGGCTGGATCGGTCGGCAGACCGATCCAGCAGCATACAGAATTACAGCCTAGTTATGGATCGGTTGGTTGAACGATCCGGAGTTTCCTACCGTACCAGTATCAGTAGATCGGTCTGTGGATCGATCCGAAGTTAATAGTTTAGCAAAAATTTAAATTAGTTCAGTTTTCCGCACAGTATAGCACAGCATAACTGTAGCGATTTGACCTTACAGCCTAGTAGTAGAAGGCGGGTCGTTACATAAGATGTGAGAGGTTAGTGTGTAGAAGGTATATATGGTATCCAATCTTGGTCCTAATACATGTAAGAGAAGTTATGGTCGTATGTCAACTAGCACAAACTTGGTGCTGGTTTCTAAAGACTATCATCAAAGTGGTGTTGTTCTTCAGTAACCAACACCACAGTGTTGGTTCTAATTAAAATCTATTAATGGACATAGAAAACTTTGATCAGACTCATTCCAACACTTTTAGGTTTCTATAGTGCTCAAGAGTCTAAGAGCACCCTCCGTTATCATCTCAAAGGATTCCCAACATTACTCAAAAGGTTTAGAAAGTTGTAAACTTTGTGCCAATTGACAGACTTATAACTTCGTGTAAGAGACTCAAGACCATGATTTCTCACCATATCTACCTTCTACATACTTCATACTTCTATCTCATTGCAAAATTTTAAAAATCCAAATCATCTAGGTCCATCAATTGGTTTTGACTATGAGTTTTAGTCAAAACCAATTGATGGATCTAGAGAGCTCCGATTAGACACATTCCAACTCCCATGAATTTATTAAGTGAACTAGAGTCCAAATAAACCCTCTTTTACTATTTTAAGGTCCTTCCAATAGTGCTCAAAATAATTTAAAATTTTAGAACATAGTGGTTCTGATCTTTGAACAAATACCATAAAGTACGATCAGAATCAAACAGTGGTGCTAGCCTACAAAAACTAGCACCATAGTTTGTGGTAGTTGGCATGAGACCATAACTTTATTTACATGTATTAGGACCAGGATTAGACACCATATATACCTTCTACACACTAACCTCTCTCATCTCATGGCAATATTTTAAAAATCCAAATACTCTAGATTCATCAATGGATTTTGGTCAAAACTCATTGATAGATTTAGAGAGTTTCGATTAGGTACATTCAAACTCATGTAGGTTTCTGCAGTGCCTAGGAGTCCAAATGTGTTGGTTATCATCATAAAGGATCTCCATATTGCTCAGAAGGTTTATAAAGTTTTATACTTTATACAAACTGGCACGGGCTTATAGCTTTGTGTAGAAGACTTGGATCAAGATTTCTCACCATATCTATGATGTGCTTAGAATATATATACTTTTATGCATATTTTGATGCACATTCACTTGCTTTCTTTGCATATGCTCTATGAATTTTCACCCATCTTTATCATATTTTTATCATAATTATTTTCTTTGTCGAAGATCTACTTTTAATTGGTTTTCTATTGACAAGATGCATTTTTGGATTGAAATCGGTGTTGAAATATATTTTAGAGAGACAAAAGAAGAAGAGCAGAGCTTTGGCTGTGTGGTTTAATACGATTGTGGTCCTTTATCCGTGGGCAAGCACCACACGACCGTGCCATTCATCCAGAGAAGAGTCAACTTCTAGCCGTGTGGTTTCACATGATCGTGCCAGCTTACCAGAACTCAATCAAGCTAGGGTCGTGCCAAAGGCACGGTCGTGCCAAGCTACCAAAACTAGTTCAAGCCTTGGTTGTGCCAAAAGGTACGGTCGTGCCATTTTTAGTCTAGTGGAGTCATACCATAGTCATGCCAAAAGGCATGACCATGTTACTCGGGCAGTGTGGCTTTAAGGTCAAGTCGTGCCAAAGGGCACGACCGTGACACAGGCCGTGTCCTGGGCTGTGTCCTGCTCTATATAAGGGGAGTTCTTCGCCTTCTTCAAGAGAGGAAGGTTCTCCCCTTTGGGAGCCCTCTCCACACTCCAATTGAAGATCTAGAGTTATTTTCATCATCTTCTTCAACTCCGAAAGTGTGGGATTGGATCCAAAGATTACTCAACGTCTTAGATAAGCTTCTTCTCCCCTCTTCTCTTTATATCAGGTTTTGAGCTTATGATTTCAATGTCCTTGGATTCATTCCTTTCTGTTATGGAGTATATCTTATTGTTTTAGGATTAAGAGAGTAATTGTGATGTATGATTGATGTATACTCTTGGATTTGCCAATTTCCTTTCCATATGGCATTGTTTATGCCTTGTATTCATTTAATCTTATGTGTGTGTAATGTGTTTGTGCTTGAATCTCACGTATGGTTGAATGATTGCATGGTTTTGTTCACCTATAGAGGGGATGCCCTAGATCATATAACTAGGGGAGCCTAGTAACAAGGGTAACCATTTAACTGGACATCTAGAACATCACATTGAAAGGGGGAGTAATTCTCCACAAGAAAGTATAGAATTAAGCTTATTGGGTTATTTTTATGTTCATATTATCAACTATTTTGTGTATTCTTGTGGATGCATGACTGGGAGGCTCTAGTGACAAGGGTATCTCTTCAACCAGACTTCATAGGAATCACTTTCATTAGGAAGCATTGGATGTTAATAGAGATGACACTTTGACATGACCACTACGAGGAAGTGTCGGTAATGAATTAAACTTTCTACATGTGCATAGTGTTGGAACCCCGAAGTGTTTTGATGTGATCAAACAAGTTAAGTTAGGTCATGCGTTGTTTAACCCTTGTGTCTAAGTGTGCAGGAACTTAGGAACACAGGAAGTCGAGCGGAAGACGCGGCTAGCGAGAAGGACGGCACGGGAGAGAGCCGACGGGCTCGGTGCGTCTGAGGGACGAGGTGTCCGCGGAAGAGTACACCGGTGGACGAGAAGAACGTGCGCGGCGTTCGAGGGACGAGAAACCGGGAAGGAAGGCTGCTCGAGGAGAAGGCCGGAACATGGGTTCGGGTGAGCCCTATTCCGGATGGCCGAGATCACCCAAGCTAGTGGAGCCGGAACAGAAGACCCGGACCGAGACGAGCTGAACCGCAGAGCGATCGGACGGAAAAAGTCAACCGAGTTGACTTTTGGGGTCCGGGCGCCCGGAACCATCCGGGGCGCCCTGAGCGCCTGGGGATGTTGACCAGATCGAGTCAAACTCGATCGGAACGTTAGAGATAAAGTTTATCCCTTCGTGGCGCCCCGACCAAGGCTATAAATATAGCCTTGGTCCAGAAGCAAATCAATTAATTAGAACGACGAACTTGTAATCAACTTCTGTGTGCTTTACTTTTCTTCTTGTACGTTCAACGCTGTAAGAGGCTACTCCGCCCAGAGGAGAATCAGATAGTGCGCTTACATTCCTTGGATTAGCAATCCCCTGATTGCAAACCAAGTAAAACCTCTGTGTCTGTTTTTATGTTTTAATTAGTCTCTGCCTTTTTAATTACAAGTTCTTTCAAGTTAGTTGAATATCCGAGAAGGGTTTTTGGTTTTAATTTGTAGGGCAATTCACCCCTCCCCTCTTGCCGGCCTCCAAAGGGACCTACAAGTGGTATCAGAGCGAGGACGCTTCAGGAGGACTAACCGCCGATCGAAGCAAGAAAGATGGCCGGACCAAGCATCGTTCCACCAAAATTCGAGGGGAACTTCACAGACTGGAAGCGTCGTATGGAGGTATTTCTAAAAACCGAGATTGAAATTTATTTTATTATGAAATATGGTTTTGTAGCTCCAACAAATCAGAACGGTGAAGAAAAAGAAGAAAGCAATTGGACAAAAAAAGAGCAGAATGAGTTCGTAGCAAACAGCCGTGCGGAACATCACCTGCTAAGCGTATTACCGCCTCAGGAAGTAAACCGCATCGGAAGCTACTCATCAGCTAAAGAACTTTGGAAGAAGTTTCTAGAACTCCACGAAGGCACATCCGAAGCGAAGCTCGCTAGAAGGGACATCCTCCGAAACAAACTAATGAACATCCGCTTGGAGAAAGGTGAGAAAGTAGCCGGTCTACATGCAAAGGTAAAAGAACTAGTTACTGGTCTCGAGAACCTCGGTGAAAAGGTAACAAATCGGGACGCCTTACGCTACGCACTCAACGCCTTTCCCAGAACTCCAGAGTGGACGTCAATAATCGACGCCTACTACATCTCAAAGGACCTGGAGGTAAGTACATTAGAGGAATGTTTTTCCACTCTTGAATTACACGAAACTAGATGTGCAGGAACGACAAAGGATACAACCCAGACTATAGCGCTGAACACAACTCAGAAGGATGAACTCGAGTCAGACTCCGAAGACGATCAAGAAGCGCACATGGTAAGAAATTTTAAAAAATTCTTTAGGTCTAATAAATTTAAAATGCAGAATAAAAAGAATCAAAAAGGAGGAAGAAAGGTGCGATGCTACCAGTGTCAGAAGGAGGGACACATAAGAGAAGACTGCCCAGAACTCAAAAAGGACAAAAGGAAGTCTCCCAAGAAACACAACCTAAAAGCAACTTGGGATGACACTTCTTCATCTGAATCAGAAGCTCAAGAATACGCCGGGATAGCACTGATGGCAAGCCACGATGGACAAAGTATATCAGAATCGAGCAACGATGAAGAGGGAGCGACCTCGGATGAAGGCAGCGAAGCAGGGGGAGATTCAGGCTTTAAGTCTGACATGGTAAGTGAGGTATGCCTCTTACCCCCTGATCAACTTTACTCTGGCATTAAGGCAATGACTAAATCCATGTATAAATTAGAAAAAGAAAATGTCAAATTAAAAAATGAAATTTTGGAAACAAAAAGAATTTTAGCAAAATCATGTCTTATAGAGGATTTTGATAAATTGAAAATTGAAAATGAAAAACTAAAAGAAGAAATAGAAAGATTGAAAAAATATAAAAGTTCAAATATTTCTACTTTTAGAAATTATAGAGGTTTAAATTGGTACTATAGATTTCATCAAAGTCAAATTAGAAATATATCAAAAATCTATGTACCTAGGAAATACTTGGTTAACCCTGTAGGTAGGAACCTCTACTGGGTTCCAAAAACTTGTTTAATTTAAAATTAGACTTAGCATTTTCAGCAAGGAAATTAAATGACTAATTTTATTATAAGGCTTTGTCTAAGGAAGTGGTTGTTGCTCCAATAACCAAGAAGGCCTAGTGCCTCGCCACGACCTGGAAGCCCAGTATCGAAATGAAAAGTTTAATTGACTAACTGAAAAAGCATTAATTTAATTTACCTAATGCTTTAAAAGAGTTATTCAATTTGTGTTAGAAAATATTTAAAAATATATATATATATATATATATATATAATAATAATAATTTTTTTTTTTTGAAAATTTCTGATAATTATTGACTTAGATCTTTTTTAACTTAGAAATTTTTCTATGAATATTGTCTTAGACATTTTCCTTTGAAAATTGCCTTAGAAATCTTTTATGAAATTAGATAAAAGATATTCTGAATATTGACTTAGAATTTTTTTTACTAAATATTCTCTTTTGAAACATTGCCTTAGAAATTAATATTAATTGCCTTAGAAAGTTTTTTATGAAAATTCACTTAAATTTTTTTTTAGACTTGTTTAAAGAACCCCTATTTTTAATGTGATCAAAGGGGGAGAAGAATATTAAGTCTAGTCTAGGGGGAGGTATATAAACTTTTTTATGAAATATCTTTGGACTTAATTACAAATAAATTGTTTTTATTTCATCTGTTTTTCCCTAGCTTAACTTGGGTTGCTCACATCAAAAAGGGGGAGATTGTTGGAACCCCGAAGTGTTTTGATGTGATCAAACAAGTTAAGTTAGGTCCTGCGTTGTTTAACCCTTGTGTCTAAGTGTGCATGAACTTAGGAACACAGGAAGTCGAGCGGAAGACGCGGCTAGCGAGAAGGACGGCACGGGAGAGAGCCGACGGGCTCGGTGCGTCTGAGGGACGAGGTGTCCGCGGAAGAGTACACCGGTGGACGAGAAGAACGTGTGCGGCGTTCGAGGGACGAGAAACCGGGAAGGAAGGCTGCTCGAGGAGAAGGCCGGAACATGGGTTCGGGTGAGCCCTATTCCGGATGGCCGAGATCACCCAAGCTAGTGGAGCCGGAACAAAAAACCCGGACCGAGACGAGCTGAACCGAAGCAGAGCGACCAGACGGAAAAAGTCAACCAAAGTTGACTTTTGGGGTCCGGGGCGCCCGGAACCATCCGGGGCGCCCGGACCCCTCCGGGGCGCCCGGAACCATCCGGGGCGCCCGGAACCATCCGGGACGCCCGGAATGTGGCTTTTGACCAGATCGAGTCAAACTCGATCTGAACGTTGGGGGATAAAGTTTTATCCCCCCAGGGCGCCCGGAACCCTTCCAGGCGCCCCGACCAAGGCTATAAATATAGCCTTGGTCCAGAAGCAAATCAATTAATTAGAACGACGAACTTGTAATCAACTTCTGTGTGCTTTACTTTTCTTCTTGTACGTTCAACGCTGTAAGAGGCTACTCCGCCCAGAGGAGAATCAGATAGTGCGCTTACATTCCTTGGATTAGCAATCCCCTGATTGCAAACCAAGTAAAACTCTGGTGTCTGTTTTTCTGTTTTAATTAGTCTCTGCTTTTTAATTACAAGTTCTTTTAAGTTAGTTGAATATCCGAGAAGGGTTTTGGTTTTATTTTGTAGGGCAATTCACCCCTCCCCTCTTGCCGGCCTCCAAAGGGACCTACACATAGGGATAGAGGATGGGTGATTGGTGATCCTTAGTACATTGATTAGTATCATAATGAAATCTCTCTCTCTATCTTTCTTCCTCTTTCTCCCAATTTTACTTCTCTTTACTTTAGTGCATAGATTCTCAATCATCGATCATTTAGCTAATTCATTGTCATTGATCTCTAGTGCTTATATCCAGTTATTATGAGTTCAATATCTTTTATTATTTGATGACAACCGTGCACTTGTGGATTGTACACATCAAGTTTTTTGCACTGTTGCCAGAGACTGCACATATAACATTAGTTGATAATCATTTGAATTAGACTAAACATTATTTTCTTTTCTATTTTGTAAATATTTCTACACTTCTATTTTTCATATATCTTGCATTTTCTTTCCTTTATTTCTACAATTTCTTTCCTGCGTTTTAATTTTAATTTTTCCATTTGAACACAATTTTGAATTTTGCATTGTAAATTCTTGTTGTTAAGACTTGCATTTTCAGTTAACAAGTTAATTAATCAAATAAAGATGGTTCAAAGACCTCTAAAAGACTATGCTGCACCCAAATCAGTAAAAGAATTTAGTCCTATTGTGTTACCAAAAACTCACGTTCCCAACTTTGCTTTTGATCCAACCTTTATTTCTAAAATTCAAGAAGATCAGTTTGGAGGGTCGGATACAGAAAGTCCTTACTCACACTTAATAGAGTTGTATAGGTGCTGTAACACAATGAAGTATGAAAGGATCTCTTCAGATTCAATTTTGTTAATGGTTTTCCCTTTTAGCCTCAAAGACGTTGCAAAAGTATAGCTTAACACTTTGCAAACCAAAATTATCAAAACTTGGGATGAACTCGAGAGAAAGTTTTTGAGCAAATATTTTCCCCCAAAGAAGGTAACTCAACTCAGGAATCAAATACTGTATTTCGAATAGAAGGAAGGGAAAACATTATGCCAAGCATGGGACATATTCTTAAATCTTTTATATCAATGCCCACATCATGAGATCAAGGATTGGTTGGTAATCTGTACATTTTATATAACGATATCCTTCCAAAACAAGAATCTACTAGATTAGGCTGTAGGTGGATCTTTGCTTAATAAAATTTTGAATGAAGCATGTTAAGTAATAGACCGAGTAGTAGCAAATCTCAACGAATGGTGGGGAGAAAACCAAATAACTCTCTTATTCAGAAGTCCAAAGATAAAAAGGGTGGAGATAGAGTTGCCAGTCAAAGGGGAACCAAGCCAAGAGAGCAGTGGAACTCAAAACTTTTTGGAGAAAGATATTCATCTTTATCGGGAGGATTTCATAGTGCTATTACCCTGGCGTACTGGAACATTGACATAGATACTAGATCGTATGACTTCTCCAACAAAAATAACTATGAATACATATCGCAAAGATGCTTTAGGCAGAGATAGAAGTAACAATGATTGCTTGCTCCTATCAACATCATAAGACCCTGTAGAGGAAAGTTTGAGTTATGGAGAACTAGAAGAGGATGAGAAAAGAATTCATGGACTAGTATTAGAGTATGAACAAATAAAAATAATTGGGCAGAATTCTATTGTACCTGAAATTTTACCACCTTAAGTGGAACTAGAACCTTTGCCATCTAACCTCAGATACGAATTCCTTAGGCCAAATTCCACATTTTCTATGATAATTAATGCAAATCTAACTAAGCTAGAAACCAAGAAACTAATTACAAAGTTGAGCTTGCACAGGAAAGTAATTGGGTACACCATTAATGAAATCAAAGAGATCGGTCCTCCTTTATTGTAAAGCCCGAAAAATTCCCGAATTTATTTTAGAATTTTTCTATGATTTTTCTGGAATTTTTAGATATTTTTCCGGAATTTTCCGAGTAGCGTAAATAGCAAAAATAATTAATTAAGCAAAACGGTCTAAGCGGGAATCAAACCCGGGACCTCTCGGGTCCGCTAAACCATTAGTTAGCTTTAGAAACCGGTGAACCAGCCGGGCCATATTGAGAGAAAAGAGAACCGATTTTATTTATATTAGAGTTGGTTCAATTGAACCACTTAATATAAATAGGAGAATTAGGTTGGTTTGGGTTATTTTTAGATTTGTGGTTCGGCAATCCTTCTCCCCGACACCCATCCACGCCGCCCCTCTCCTCTCTTCCTCATTCTCTCGGCGCCAATTCAAGAAGAGCCTAGGGATCTTCTCCAAAGGTCCCAAGTTCACCATCCGGCAACGATTTCAACACAAGGAAGATTCCTCCACGAGTAGAGCGCGTGGACGCGAGGGAATCGTCGAGAAATCGTCTTCACCGGAATTTCTAGCGGGTAGATTTGTAAGGAAATTAGCGTACGAGGTAAGAAACCCCTCACCTGCGGTATAATAGCTCCGTTTGTTTATATGCATTAGTTATTAGCTATATGTGTAGTTCCGGCACCTAGGATGTGTTTTAACCCTTCTCGAAGATTAGGAATTTAGTTAGCACCTTTAGATGGGCCGGACACGTTTATTCTCCTTCAGTTGGAGATCATAGACGCGGTTGGGTGCCTAGAGGTGTCTTTCCTGATGCAGAGAGGGGTTGAAGCACACCAAGTGTTCGAAAAAGGGGTTAGTTTAGCTAATTACCCTTCAGTTATGTTTATTAGCCCAGTTAAATGCATTAGTAGCATTTAAATTAGTAACTTTGCTCACTACAGCTTATATGGGACTATGGTCCAATGGGTAGGCTCCCACAGTCGCCTCTAGGTTCAGATAACCTAGCTCTAGGTTCAGATAACCTAGAAACAGCATGTTATATCAGTTAGCTATAGATATTAGTATTTTATTTTCAGTGGCACTGTACTGGATTAGATATCCATTGGGTTGGACTCCCACAGTCGTCCCTAGGTTCAGATAACCTAGTAAACCCTGCTAAATTCGGGACTTGCAACCCCGGGTCTAGTAGGGGTGTGCGCACAGCAAGTACAGTCGCCGGGCCCAAACAGCATGTTTATTATTTTCACTTATTATGTATTAGTTTTCAAAACTCAAAACAGTTATGCTAGTTGAGTTTGATTGCAGCTCCAGTTTAGTTTAGTCTGGCTCAACATTATGCTTCAGTCCAGTTCTCTATGTTAACAAAAAAATTAGTTTGTATGCTATGCCATGATTAGTTCAGTATGCCATGTTTATATGATTGTATGCCATGCCATGCTAGCCTATTCAGTATGTTTTCGAATAGCATGTTTTCAAATCATAACTGCATCGTATGCATGATTTTGTGAGGTAGATGGCTTCTTACTAAGCGTTAGCTTACAGATACTACTTTTCTTATACTGCAGATACAGGTAAAAGAAAAGTGGATTAGCAGTGGAGGCTGGAGGTCAATGCAGATGAGGGTGTGTGTGTGTGGAACTGGAATGAAAGATCTCAGGGATCTAACAAGTTTTAGTTATGCATTAGAACTCGTTAGCATTTACTTTCAGCTTATTAGTTTTGATACTTTCACTTTCATGCAATTTAGATTTGGGACGCATTGAACTATGAAAGAATGTTTTAAAATGTCAGTAATCATGTTAGAATGTTATTACATGTTGTTAGAATAGTTTCTGATGCATTAGTTAGAGGTTATGTGGGGTTTTGGCACGCCAAAGTGCTGAAGTCTGATTTTCCGGGTGAAATCAGACTCTGATCGGTCTCCAGACCGATCAGAGCCTGATTGTGCCACTGGATCGGTCCGCCGACCGATCCATGCAGATACAGTATGCTACTGTATCCTCCTGGATCGGTCAGCCGACCGATCCAGTACAATACAGTAGCGAGTCCCAAGTCTCCAGGTGCCTGGATCGGTCTGCAGACCGATCCGGACACACTTGGATCGGTCAGCTGACCGATCCAGCCTCTGTCGGATCGGTCCGCAGACCGGTCCAGCAGGGCACAGCATCGCAGCGAATTTGATCGATCCGTGGATCGATAGGCAGCTAGTTGGGAAGTTTAGTTCCTAGCCCCTAGCTCAGTTGGGATGTCCAGTTCCCTTTTCCGCATGTGTACACCAGAAAAGAAGGTCTTTAGACCTTTCTTATCAGCTGTCTTAGTCATAGTAGAGTAAAATTTCAATTTAGACCAGTTTTCCGCACAGTATAGCTTAGCAGTAATGTAGCGATTCACCTTACAGCCTAGTAGTTAGAAGGTGGGTCGTTACAGAGTGGTATCAGAGCAGTGTTCCATACTTCCTACACACACATCAGCATTGTACCTGCAGCTTCCAAGTAAGAATACCTCTACTCTCTTTATTGTTCTTGTTTATAGTTACCGTTCATGTTATATGCTTCTTGTTTATAGTTACAGTTCATGTTATATGCTTATTGTCGGTTAGTACATGATAGTTTAAACATGATATCAGAAATTATATAACTGTAATAGTATTAGTTATACATATGTTCTCTATGTCATTAGAAATGGCACGAGGACGCCCAGCTAGAAGGGCACTAGCCACCGAGCCCCAGCAAGAGGCAGGCAGTTCAGTGCCTCCTCCAGACCTTACAGCATTAGTGGCTCAGTTACAGCAGCAGCTAGCTGAACAGCAACAGGAAATAGCCACCTTAAAGGCTAACCAGCAGAATACCCCCACC
The DNA here is from genome assembly GCF_018446385.1 of Zingiber officinale. Lineage (NCBI taxonomy): Eukaryota > Viridiplantae > Streptophyta > Magnoliopsida > Zingiberales > Zingiberaceae > Zingiber > Zingiber officinale. The sequence continues at coordinate 36,128,901 of NC_056005.1, read as the reverse complement.
GTCACCCCGGAACCGAATCTGACGACTCCAGTAGTCTTAGAGGTTCCACCAGCACCAGCACCAGCAGTCCCAGCAGCTGAGCTAAGGAAGGAAGCCTATCTGATCCAGTGGCAGAGAGTCAAGCCAGAGAACTTCTCAGGCACTAGTGAACCATGGGATGCTCAAGCCTGGTTCAAAACACTGGAGAGCACGATGGAGCTTCTGGACTGGCCAGAACACGAGAAGGTGAAGTGTGCCTCCTTCTGCTTGACAGGAGATGCACGCATGTGGTGGGAAAGGATCAGAACGAAGCGCCCAGTGAATCAGATGTCATGGGGGGACTTCGAGAAGGAATTCTTCGAGGAGTTCTTTCACATGCGGGTTACAAACCGCCACTACGACGAGTTCACGGAGTTTCGTCAGGGCAACCTTTCAGTGGAGGAAGCCGTGAAGAAATTCAACAGGTTGGCTCGTCTATGTCCAGAGTTAGTCAGCACAGAGAAGGAACGAGTCCGGTTGATGCTCAAGATGCTGAGGCCCGAGATTGCAGTGAACGTGGCTGGTGGCATTCATAGGCCACAAACCACGGAGGAGCTAGTGAGCAGTGCCTTGACCACAGAGCATTACCAGAACAGCATGAAGCAACAGAAGCAAGTCTCCTCAGAGTCCAAAGGCCAAGGAAGCTCTCACACTCAGAAACAGCAAGGCCACAGCTCCAACTGGAAAGGGAACTCCAACAGCAAGCGCAAATCAGGGAGTGACTCAAAAGGAGGACCATCTAGCAAGCGACCCAGTTATCCAAAGTGTGCTACTTGTGGGAAATTCCACCCAGGGGTTTGTCGCAAGGGCACACGAGGATGCTTTGAATGTGGACAAGAAGGGCACATGGCCAAGCAGTGCCCGAACAAGACCGGTCTTCCTCAGCCACAGCAGATTCAGTATGCAGGCCAGCCAGCTCAGTTACATCAGATGCAGGCCGCTCTAGAAGGTCCACTTATCAGCCAGGGCAGATTAGAAGCCCCTCCAGCTTTAGCGAATGCGAGGATCTACGCACTCACCAGAGAGGACGTAGCCAATGCCTCGACAGTGGTCACAGGTCAGATTAGCATTTTTCAGTATAGTGCTACTGTTCTATTTGATACTGGGGCAACCCATTCATATATAGCCAGGATGTTCTCCGAAAAATTAGAGGTACCTCCAGAGATACTCAGCGGTCAGTTTTTGACGACACTACCTTCAGGAGAGATCATGGCGTCCACGCACTGGCTCAGAGCAGTGCCGGTCATTATAGCAGACAGAGAGCTCTTTTGTGATCTGATAGTGCTAGAAATGACCAACTATGACCTCATCTTCGGAATGGACTTTTTGATCAAATACGGTGCCTCTATCGAGTGCCGTAAACAGAAAGTCACGTTCCAACCTGAAGCGGAAGCACAGTTCGAATTCGTCGGGGAACCAAAGAGAAGGGCCAAGAGGTTTCTCTCAGCTATGAAGGCACAGAAGTTATTGGATTCAGGATGTACGGGATTCTTAGCACACGTAGTCAGCACCAGTCAGGACAGGGACCAGCAGCTAGCAGAGGTCCGAGTCGTTTGTGACTACCCAGCAGTCTTCCCTGAAGAGCTACCAGGCTTAGCACCAGACAGGGAGATTGAATTTGAGATAGAGCTCATCCCTGGCACCAATCCTATCTCCAAGGCACCATACCGCATGGCTCCAGCAGAACTGAAGGAACTTCAGGAGCAATTACAGGAGCTTCTTGACAAGGGTTTCATACTCCCGAGTCACTCACCATGGGGAGCGCCTGTGTTGTTCGTGAAGAAGAAGGATGGAAGCATGCGACTGTGCATGTGATCATCGAACCAGGTCACAATCAAGGTATCCTCTTCCCGAATAGATGACTGCTCGATCAGTGAGCAACAAGTGTTCTCTAAGGTAGATCTCAGATCAGGTTATCATCAGGTGAAGGTTAAAGAAGGGGATATACCCAAGACAGCATTCAGAACCAGATACGGACACTACGAGTTCGTAGTCATGCCCTTTGGCGTGACCAATGCTCCAGCTACCTTCATGGATCTCATGAACAGAGTATTCAGGGAGTATTTAGATAAGTTTGTTATTGTGTTTATCGATGACATTCTTATCTACTCAGGAACTCAGGAAGAACATGCAGAGCACCTGAAACTAGTATTGCAGACACTTCAGCAGAACCAGCTTTACGCCAAGTTCACGAAATGTGAATTTTGGCTAGATCAGGTGTCCTTTCTGGGTCACGTCATCTCCAAGGATGGTATTATGGTAGATCCCAGCAAGATAGAAGCAGTAAGTAACTGGAAGCAGCCGAAGAACGCCAGTGAGATCAGGAGCTTTCTGGGATTAGCAGGATATTACAGGAAGTTTGTAGAGGATTTCTCCAGGATAGCCTCCCCACTGACAACTCTTACCAGAAAGAACAGAAAATTTCAGTGGACAGAGGACTGTGAGAACAGCTTCAGCGAGCTAAAAAGGAGATTGACCAGTGCTCCCATTTTGGCTCTACCAGACGACACCAGCAGCTTTGACCTCTACAGTGATGCCTCTAAGTTGGGACTAGGAGCAGTACTGATGCAAAATGGCAAGGTGATGGCCTATGCCTCCAGACAACTCAAGGATTATGAGAAGAATTACCCTACTCATGACCTTGAGCTTGCAGCAGTAGTGTTCGCTCTCAAAATTTGGAGACATTACTTATATGGAGCTCAGTGCAGAGTGTATACAGATCATCAGAGTCTGAAGTACTTCTTCACTCAGAAGGATCTGAATATGCGACAGCGCAGATGGCTTGAGCTGGTCAAGGACTACGATATAGACATCCTCTACCATCCAGGGAAAGCCAATAAGGTAGCAGATGCACTTAGCAGGAAATCCAGTGCTACCTTATTATCTCTTACAGCCATGTCACCGCCCCTACAGAAGGAGATCGTGGATTTCGGTCTCGAGCTCATCGTGGGACAGCTCTCTACTATGACCTTAGAGTCTACCTTGCTTGGTGATATTCAGTCAGCTCAGGATCAGGACCCTGAGATTCGGAAAATCAAGCAAGGGCTAGCAGAATCAGAAAGTAGAGAATTCAGAGTGTCCGATAGCGGGGTGTTGTATTTTGGCGACAGACTCTGTGTTCCAGATCAGGAGGAGCTACGGAGACAGATTTTAGATGAGGCTCACAGGACTCCCTACGCGATGCATCCAGGCTCCACCAAAATGTATCAAGACCTGAAGAAACGCTTTTGGTGGCCCGGGATGAAGCGAGACATCGCCAGATATGTTAGCATCTGCCTCACCTGTCAGAGGGTCAAGGCAGAACATCAGCGACCAGGGGGAGTTCTGCAGCCTATACAGATTCCAGAATGGAAGTGGGAGGATATCTCCATGGATTTCATAGTGGGACTACCCAGAACCACGAATGGTTTTGACGCCATCTGGGTAATAGTCGACAGGTTAACTAAATCGGCCCACTTTTTAGCTATCAAGATATCCTATTCCATGGAGCAGCTAGCTCAGTTGTATCTCAAGGAGATTGTTAGGCTGCATGGAGTCCCACGAACCATTATATCAGACAGAGACAGCAGGTTTACATCACACTTCTGGAAGTGTGTACAGTCAGCTATGGGCACCCAGTTAAAATTCAGCACAGCCTTCCATCCCCAGACAGATGGTCAGACGGAGCGAGTAAATCAGGTACTCGAAGATATGCTCAGAGCTTGTGCCCTAGATTTCAAGGGAAGTTGGTGCAAATATCTGAGTCTAGCAGAATTTGCATACAACAACAGTTATCAGGCCACTATCGGCATGGCACCTTATGAGGCACTCTATGGGCGGAGGTGCAGATCACCAATCTGCTGGTATGAGAGCGGTGAACAGAAGGAACTAGAGCTTCAGACAGATCTAGTGGCAGATACCACAGCAGCCATACAGCAGATTCGCTAGAGGATAGAGACAGCACAGAGCCGTCAAAAGAGCTATGCCGATACACGACGCAGACCCTTAGAGTTTTCAGTTGGGGATACAGTTTTCCTCAGAGTAGCTCCCATGAAGGGAGTCATGCGTTTCGGGAAGAAGGGCAAGCTAGCTCCCAGATATGTGGGACCATACCTTATTACGAAGAGAGTGGGCAAGGTAGCATATGAGCTAGAGCTACCTCAGGAGATGTCAGCTGTCCACAACGTATTTCATGTCTCCATGCTGAAGAAGCACATTCCAGACGCCACCCAGGTGATTGAGCCCCAGTTGGTACAGGTCCGTGATGATCTCAGCTATGACAGTCGGCCTATTCAGATAATAGACCGAGCAGTAAAGAAGTTACGGAACAAGGAGGTACCATTAGTCAAAGTCAGCTGGCAAAATCACACAGCGGTAGAGGCGACTTGGGAGACAGAGACCAGCATGAGACAGAAGTACCCAGACTTGTTTTAAGTTCGGGGACGAACTTTTTATAAGGTATGGGGGATTGTAAAGCCCGAAAAATTCCCGAATTTATTTTAGAATTTTTCTATGATTTTTCTGGAATTTTTAGATATTTTTCCGGAATTTTCCGAGTAGCGTAAGTAGCAAAAATAATTAATTAAGCAAAACGGTCTAAGCGGGAATCGAACCCGGGACCTCTCGGGTCCGCTAAACCATTAGTTAGCTTTAGAAACCGGTGAACCAGTCGGGCCATATTGAGAGAAAAGAGAACCGATTTTATTTATATTAGAGTTGGTTCAATTGAACCACTTAATATAAATAGGAGAATTAGGTTGGTTTGGGTTATTTTTATATTTGTGGTTCGGCAATCCTTCTCCCCGACACCCATCCACGCCGCCCCTCTCCTCTCTTCCTTATTCTCTCGGCGCCAATTCAAGAAGAGCCTAGGGATCTTCTCCAAAGGTCCCAAGTTCACCATCCGGCAACGATTTCAACACAAGGAAGATTCCTCCACGAGTAGAGCGCGTGGACGCGAGGGAATCGTCGAGAAATCGTCTTCACCGGAATTTCTAGCGGGTAGATTTGTAAGGAAATTAGCGTACGAGGTAAGAAACCCCTCACCTGCGGTATAATAGCTCCGTTTGTTTATATGCATTAGTTATTAGCTATATGTGTAGTTCCGGCACCTAGGATGTGTTTTAACCCTTCTCGAAGATTAGGAATTTAGTTAGCACCTTTAGATGGGCCGGACACGTTTATTCTCCTTCAGTTGGAGATCATAGACGCGGTTGGGTGCCTAGAGGTGTCTTTCCTGATGCAGAGAGGGGTTGAAGCACACCAAGTGTTCGAAAAAGGGGTTAGTTTAGCTAATTACCCTTCAGTTATGTTTATTAGCCCAGTTAAATGCATTAGTAGCATTTAAATTAGTAACTTTGCTCACTACAGCTTATATGGGACTATGGTCCAATGGGTAGGCTCCCACAGTCGCCTCTAGGTTCAGATAACCTAGCTCTAGGTTCAGATAACCTAGAAACAGCATGTTATATCAGTTAGCTATAGATATTAGTATTTTATTTTCAGTGGCACTGTACTGGATTAGATATCCATTGGGTTGGACTCCCACAGTCGTCCCTAGGTTCAGACAACCTAGTAAACCCTGCTAAATTCGGGACTTGCAACCCGCGCACAGCAAGTACAGTTGCCGGGCCCAACAGCATGTTTATTATTTTCACTTATTATGTATTAGTTTTCAAAACTCAAAAACAGTTATGCTAGTTGAGTTTGATTGCAGCTTCAGTTTAGTTAGTTTAGCTCAGTATTATATTTCAGTTCAGTTCTCTATGTTAGCTTTATAATTGGTTGTATGCTATGCCATGACTAGTTCAGTATGCCATGTTTATATGATTGTATGCCATGCCATGCTAGCCTGTCCAGTATGTTTTCGAATAGCATGTTTTCAAATCATAACTGCATCGTATGCATGATTTTGTGAGGTAGATGGCTTCTTACTAAGCGTTAGCTTACAGATACTACTTTTCTTATACTGCAGATACAGGTAAAAGAAAAGTGGATTAGCAGTGGAGGCTGGAGGTCAATGCAGATGAGGGTGTGTGTGTGTGGAACTGGAATGAAAGATCTCAGGGATCTAACAAGTTTTAGTTATGCATTAGAACTCGTTAGCATTTACTTTCAGCTTATTAGTTTTGATACTTTCACTTTCATGCAATTTAGATTTGGGACGCATTGAACTATGAAAGAATGTTTTAAAATGTCAGTAATCATGTTAGAATGTTATTACATGTTGTTAGAATAGTTTCTGATGCATTAGTTAGAGGTTATGTGGGGTTTTGGCACGCCAAAGTGCTGAAGTCTGATTTTCCGGGTGAAATCAGACTCTGATCGGTCTCCAGACCGATCAGAGCCTGATTGTGCCACTGGATCGGTCCGCCGACCGATCCATGCAGATACAGTATGCTACTGTATCCTCCTGGATCGGTCAGCCGACCGATCCAGTACAACACAGTAGCGAGTCCCAAGTCTCCAGGTGCCTGGATCGGTCTGCAGACCGATCCGGACACACTTGGATCGGTCAGCTGACCGATCCAGCCTCTGTCGGATCGGTCCGCAGACCGGTCCAGCAGGGCACAGCATCGCAGCGAATTTGATCGATCCGTGGATCGATAGGCAGCTAGTTGGGAAGTTTAGTTCCTAGCCCCTAGCTCAGTTGGGATGTCCAGTTCCCTTTTCCGCATGTGTACACCAGAAAAGAAGGTCTTTAGACCTTTCTTATCAGCTGTCTTAGTCATAGTAGAGTAAAATTTCAATTTAGACCAGTTTTCCGCACAGTATAGCTTAGCAGTAATGTAGCGATTCGCCTTACAGCCTAGTAGTTAGAAGGTGGGTCGTTACATTTATGCATGCACATAATCTTATTAGAAGAAGACCACAAAAGCTCAATTGAACATCGAAGGAGATTAAATCCTAATATGAAGGAGGTGATTCGAAAAGAGGTACTGAAGTTATTGGATGTAAGAATCATATACCCAATTTCTGACAATGAGTGGGTAAGTCCAGTATATGTAGTTCCAAAGAAAGGTGGAATGACAGTAATAAAAAATGAAAGCAATGAATTGATCCAAACGAGAACAGTTACCGGATGGTGAATGTGCATTGATTCTCAAAAGTTAAATAAAGAAATAAGAAAGGATCATTTTTCCTTTCCCTTTATTGACCAGTTGCTTGAGAGGCTTGCCAAACATTCTTATTTTTGTTACTTGGATGGGTATTCTGGGTTCTATCATATTCCAATGCATCCCTATGATCAGGAGAAGACTACTTTTACATCCCTTATGGAACTTTCTCTTATCGATAAATGTCTTTTGGATTGTGTAATGCTCCCGCTACTTTCTAACATTGTATGATAGCTATCTTTTCAAATATGATAGAGGATATAATGGAAGTACTTATGGATGATTTCTCAATGTATGAAACTAGTTTTTACTCATGTTTAGCTAATCTTTCTAGAGTCCTCTATAGATGTGAAGAAGTGAATTTGGTTCTCAATTGGGAGAAGTGTCATTTCATGGTAAAAGAGGGAATAATGTTTGGACATAAAATTTCAGAACATGGAATAAAAGTTAATCAGGAAAAGGTAGAAGCTATTGAGAAACTTCCCCTACCAATTAATGTGAAGGGAGTATAAACCTTCTTGGGGAACACATGATTTTATCGAAGATTTATAAAGAACTTCTCTAAAATTTCCATGCCATTGACTAACATTTTAATTAAGGATGTAGAATTCTATTTTGATAAGAACTACTTGGAAGCCTTCGAGAAAATCAAAAGCATCCTTATTACCGCCCTAGTGATCCAAGCACTAGACTGGGAACTTTCATTTGAAATAATGTGTAATGCTAGCAATTTTACAGTAGAAGTAGTATTGGGGTAGAGAAAAGATAAAAAACTTCATGCTATCAACTATGCCAGCAAGACTCTTAACGAGGCCCAAGTGAACTATACTACTATAGAAAAGGAACTATTGGCAGTGGTCTTTGCATTTGATAAATTTAGATCATACTTGGTGGGATCGAAAGTTACAGTCTATATGGATCATGCAGCCATACAATAGATGCTCAATAAGAAAGATGCCAAATCACGGCTGATTAGATGGATATTGCTTCTTCAAGAGTTTAACTTAGAAATTAGAGACATGAAGGGATCAGAGAATGTGGTGGTGGAATATCTATCTAGAATATATCAAGATGGATGAAGGGAACTAGAGAATGATTTGTCTATTAATGATTTTTTTTTCAATGAACATCTTTTATACATATCTAGTGTAAAGGCACTGTGGTATGTAAATTTTACAAATTACCACGCTAACAATGTTATTCCTCGATTTCCCCCCTCCTCCACCATATTGATTTTATCAGGACGATGAAAGATTTAAGTCTGAGAGTGTTGTATATAGTATCATTTTCTTTGCAGTTCAATTCAGTTTAGTTCCATTTTACTTGTTTTCATGCCAATTCTTACTTTAAGTGTAGTTTTTCTTTAATTATTTTGATTGTCACTTTAACTATCTTTTTGGTTGTTTTGTGACATTGAGAACATCAATCTTCACCTTACTGCTGGCTTGTCCAATAGTAAAACTGTTAGCATGTATATTTAACGATTTATATTGTTATTTGAGATAGTACTAGTATATTTGGTGAACTTCTTTTTTCTATCCCTAGTAGCACGAAGTGAGCATTGTATTGTAATGAGATAAATCTGAGTGTTGGCCTAATTTTAAGGATCTTATTTTCACTTTGCTTAAACTTGAATAGTAGATAACTTTGGAATAGTCATGATTCATCCAATTTATTCAGTACTTAGGTTTCTATGGTGATTTCTTTAACTACATCTAGTTACTGGATGATGCTCCTATCATGTAAGTTTGTTTATAAAAATCTAAATATCCCTATAGTTGTTAGTGCTATATTTAAAGCACCAAAAAAAATAAAGAAAGAGAGAACAAAAATCAAGTATTACACAATGAAATCACTTTGAGGGAAAAAAAGAGAGAAGAATAAGGGATATAAAAAAATAGTTCCGCAAGTAGAAACTAACAAGTTACCCCTTTGAGATCGAGTTAGGTTACTGGGGAAATAAATGCTATGTTTCTCTTGATATCGAGCACGCCTTTGAGGCCTTGGGTAGATTAAGAAATATAAACCAAGTGTGTGACAAGTGTCTATCTCTAGGAACATAAGAAATTCATTTGGATAACGACTTGACTATCATTAGGGTTTGAAACTTGAAGAGCTTAAGCCACTTATCACACTATGCACAAGAATTTATGATTAGGTGATTCTTAGGTTACTTTATGATTATGCTCATCAATAAAATTAGTAGATAGAGTTGAATTGATTCACTAGGGATTATAATGCATTATATTAGCACATGGATCTAGATTACGACAGTTTGCTTGAACACAAGAAAAGGTTTAAGTATGAGGATATGATGTACTTAGAATATATATACTTTTATGCATGTTTTGACACATATTCACTTGCTTTCTTTGCGTATGTTCTATGCAGTTTCATACATCTTTGTCATATTTCTAGTATAATTATTATCATTGTCGGAGATCTACTTTTATTTATTTTTTTGTTGATAGGGTACATTTTTTGAGTGAAATTGATGTTGAAATGTGTTTTAGAGAGACAAAAGAAGAAGAGCAGAGATTTAGCCATGTGATTTCACACGATCGTGGCCCTTCATCCCTAGGTAAGTAGCACACGACCATGCCAAAGGACACAGTCGTACGAATTTGGTACGACCTTGCCATTCATCAAGAGAAGAGTCAACCTCTGGCCGTGTGATTTTACATGGCCGTGCTAGCTTACTAGAACTCAATCAAGCTAGGGCCGTGCCAAGCTACCAGAACTGGATCAAGCCTTGGCCGTGCTAAAAGGCACAACCGTGTCATTTTTAGTTGAGCAGAGTCACACCATGGTCGTGCCAAAAGACATGACCGTTTCACTTGGGTAGTGCGGCTTTAAGGTCAGGCCGTGCCAAAGGGCAGAATTGTGACATAGCCCATACCCTGGGTTGTACCCTATTCTATATAAGGGGAATTCTTCCCCTTCTTCAAGAGAGGATGATTTTCTCTTTTGGGAGATCTATCTTGGTTTAGATCTATGTGCTCTCCACACTCTAATCGAAAATTTGAAGATATTTTCATCATCTTCTTTGACTCCAAAAGCATGAGATTGGATCCGAATATCACTCAACATCTTGGATAAGCTTCTTCTCCCTCTTCTCTTTAGATCAGATTTTGAGCTTATGATTTAAATGTATTTGGATTTATTCTTTCCTGTTATAGAGTAGATCTTATTATTCTAAGATTAAGAGAGTAATTGTGATATGTGATTGATGTATACTCTTGGATTTGCCAATTTCCTTTCCATATGATATTGCTTATGCCTTTTATTCATTTGATCTTATGTGCGTGTGATGTGTTTGTGCTCAAATCTCATATATGATTGAATTATTGTATGATTTTGTTCACCCCGTAGAGGAGATGCCCTAGATCATATGACCAGGGGGCCCTAGTGACAAGGGTAACGCTTTAACTAGACATCTAGAGTATCATCTTGAAAGGGGGAGTAATTCTCTACAAGGAAGTGTAGAATTAGCTAGGCTTATTGAGTTATTTCTATATTCATGTTATCAAGTGTTTTGTATATTTTTATGGATGTATGACCGGGGGCTCTAGTGACAAGGGTATCCCTTGAACCAGACTTCATATGAATCACTTCCCTTGGTTAACGTTAGATGTCAATAGAGATGATACTTTGATATGACCACCGCGATGAAGTGTTAGTAATGAATTAAACTTCCTACATATACATAGGGATAGAGGATGGATGATTGGTGATCCTTAGTACATTGATTAGTATCACAATAAAATCGAATTCCTAGAACATTTTCTTCAATCAAAGTCCTCAATCAATCTTCAACTCTCTCAATCTCTCTCTTTTTCTTCCTCTTGCTCTCAATCTTACTTCTCTTTACTTTAGTACATAGATTCTCGATCATTGATCGTGAGATTGGTCTCTAGCACTTATATCAGTTCTTGTGAGTTCAATATCTTTTATTACTTGATGACAATCGTGTACTTGCAAATTATACACATCAATCTACCTTATACACACTCCACACTCCTATCTTATTGTAAAATTTCAAAAATTCAAATCTTCTAGGTCCATCAATGAGTTTCGATCAAAATTCATTGATGGACTTATATAGTTCTGATCGGGATCATTCCAATTCATGTAGGTTTCTACAAAGCCAGGAGTCCAAATGCGCTCTTTGTTATCATCATAAAGGACTTCCAACATTACTTAAAAGGTTTAGAAAGTTTTAGACTTTGTGCAAATTGGCACAAGCCCATAATTTCATGTAGGAGACTCAGGATCAAGATTTTTCACAATATCTACCTTTTACACATTTCATACTTTCATCTCATTGTGAAATTTTAGAAATCCAAGTTATCTAATCTATTAATGGGTTTCGATCAAAATCCATTGATGGACCTAAAGAGCTTCAATCAGACTTATTCCAACTTCAATGGATTTATTAGGTGAGCATGAGACCCAATAAATTCTCTTTTAATGTTTTAAAGTTCTCTCAATAATTGTCAAAACCATTTTAAACTTTTAGAATACTGTTGTTGTACTGGTTTCTAAAAACTAATACTATTGTTGTGCTAATCTTAAGAAACTAACACCACTGTGGTGCTGGTCAAACTAGAATCAAAATAATTTTTTATTTATTTTTTATTAATAAAATCAACTCTTGTTATTAATTTTTTTTTTACTCTTTTATAATTACATATTAAAATTTTTGAAGATATATTTAAAAAAAAGGAAAAATATTTGTATTGTTTTGTTAACCTTCATTTTATATTTTTACATTTTTATTAAAATCAAAATTAAAAATAAATAAATTTATAGGATTATTTATTAAAGTTTAAATGATGTTTAAATTAATTTAATTTAATTTAGAAGGAAAGAAAAGATGCATATATTATTAAAATCAAATTAACAATAAATAAATTTAGAGAATTATTTATTAAAGTTTAAATGATGTTTAAATTAATTTAATTTAATTTAGAAGGAAAGAAAAGATGCATATATTATTAAAATCAAATTAACAATAAATAAATTTAGAGAATTATTTATTAAAGTTTAAATGATGTTTAAATTAATTTAATGTAATTTAGAAGGAAAGAGAAAAATAAAGGAAAGAGAAGCTACTATAAAAGAAAGAGAGAGAGAGAAAAAAAGATAATGCATGCATTCATGGGGATGAAATTGTAATTTGACGCATCTTTTAGGAATAATATAACGTTGGTTTATGTTTTGGAAATTGTAAAACTTCATGCCCATGTACACACTATGAGAATTTGTTGTTTTATTTAGGGCATCTCCAATATAAGGTTTTTAAAATGATTTAAAAAATAAAAAAAATTGAATAAAAAGGTTTTAACTATTGTGGATGTAAGGTTTGAGCTTTGTATTTTAAGAGCAGTAGTGAAATTTCAAAGTTACTTTTTTCTTTGAAATTTATGTAATATGCATGTAATCATACAATTACATGTTATTAATTAGCTCATTTAAAAATTATTTAGAACTTTTTAGAATTCTAACTATTGTAGTTGTTTCAATAGATTTTTAGAATGTTGATGTGGCATGATGTGACATATTGGAATCATAAATTTTTTTTTTTATAGAACTTTAACCATTAGAGATGCTCTTAGTATCAAAAGTACCTCTCATCTTATTTTCCCCCCATAATATACCTTCATTTTTGGCACGATTTTAATAGCCATGAGACATAACTACTATAATATAAAAAAATAGTTTAAAGTATAGCTGCAGCTGCGTCATAGTTTAAAAAAATATGTTTAAGTAATCTTAATTAAGTTTAAATAAATTTTAATCAAATTGATAAAAAATATTATAATACAGAAATACTTTGTGGGTACCAATTTTATCAAGTTACAATAATTTAATAAAAATTAATTTGATTAAAGTTTATTATTACATGTAATCAATTAGCTCCATATCTACTGTAACAGTCTTGGAGTAATTTTTTATGGGTAAATATAAATGGATAGATTCTGGTTAGTTAGAAAATAAATTTAAAAGGTTTAATAAATGTATGCCATCTTGAAAATATAATTAATCAATAATATTGAGAGATATTTTTTAAAAAATTAAATATGAAAATAGATGAAAAATGATATAATTATTTAAACACCCTTAATAATGATTCTAAAAATTAAAAAAAATATTTTATTTGATTTTAATCAGTTAGCACTGTCCTTTTTTTTATATGGTAACCGTTGTATCCAAAAGTGTTACAATAGTATTGGAATACGATATTCTTGGGACAGATGAGGTGTGCTTTTCATTATTAATGAAAGAGGGATGCCCATCATTTTAAATTTTATCCCTTTTTATCAAAATATCTGTAATTTATCTATTTATTTAATTTTGTCAAAACACATTCTATTTCGCAAATTTTCATTTGAAATCTTATACGCGAGTACATTTGCCATCGAAATTACATGTGTCCTTTTGGCTCAAACTAGTAATTTTAATTTCAAAATCAATTTATTGACGGCAAATTAGGCAAAAATAAGTCGATACGGTCGACTCACTTCGACTACCCAAAACTTTTGACTTTTTCGTTTCATCGATTAATTGTCATTTAGAATTTGACTAATTAAGATAACGATCTAAACGTAGCCATCCCAAGTAAACGGTCAAAGCAAAACGTTGAATGGGATGGAGTCCACATGAGAAGTCCACATGATCGATGCACGTAACGCGAGAAGACTCCAAGTGACAACTTGCCACTAACCCATTGATGAAATGCGGACTACTCTCTTGGAGAATTGGATTATTCCAATCTTGGTCAAACTGCGAAATCATTATGAATGAACTAAACAACAAGATGAGCTAATCAACTAATGAAATGAGTTAATTAATAAGTCAATTATTTGCCAACATAAGATATCTAATCTGCGTCATGGCGAGCGATTCGGACGCGGAATGAGTTGTAAGCTACTGCAAAGTCTTTAATCAAAGGCCCCATATGCGATCTAGTAGTTGATCATGCTCCTTGATACGTTGAAATCAACAGTGAGGATGATTAGTTGCTTGAATAAGAGTGTTTTGTTTGCGACTTTAAATTTAATGGAGTTGATGATCTTTCACAAGTAATTCAACTGTACAAAAAGCTTTTTCCACAAGATATACAATAACGTGTCATATTTGTTATTATAATAGTAAGAGTTTTCAAGAATAATACAAACATTGCTAGGTGGTCATGTTCTATGTTGAGATATATATTTCAGTGTAAACACAAGTGATATTAGAGCGAGACAATAAAGGATAATCAACTTGATGTCAATGTCGGGGGAATGGAATCCCTCTCATCATTGAAAAGACACCTTTTAGAAGTATTTGTAAAGCATCTTAAATCAATTAGTCTTCATAGATTGAAACTGATGTATCTATGTAAATTGTGGGTTCCCTTAATTTGTTTTTAGAGTACCATGTGTAGGATTAAGTGTTGGATCTGATGGTGGTGCAATCTAATCATGGACAGAATGACGATATATTATCATTTTGGTGAAGTCGAGATTAGAGTTGGACTCTATCTCTGTAAGACGAATTTGTCCCGCACATAATGCTCACGGAATACGATAATCGTCTCCCAAGATACAATGACTTTATTTTGTGATAGCAACATTACAAATCGCAAGACCTCCAAATCGAAAAAACTTCTCAAACTCTCCAAATGCAAGTATAGAATGCAATTCTTGCTTTGCTTTGAATTGGAATTAATAATGAGAATGTGAGAGATCTTATTTATACCAAATGAAAGAGTATAAGAAACTCTTGGTTCAATTAGATCTCATCTATCTAACTTGAATTGGATGATCTAGATTGCATCCCTTCCCAAGAGACACAATACCTCTTCATTAGATGTCTTCTTTTTTAAAATCAATGGTTCATATTGAACCAATGAAGAGGCACTCAAACCTTTCAAGTTGGATGAACAAGATTTGTCAATCTTGATACAACGATCTATATTTAATTTCTCATTTACATTAAATTTTTAATAATCCCCCACATGAATACAAATTAATGCATGGATGTTATCACCTAAGGAGAGTTTAATCGAAAGATTATTAGATCAAGAGAGGTAGCTTGTAGGTTTGAACCTTCCATAGTAGAGTATCATCAGATTTACTAGGCTACTTAATGAATGTGATGTCTTGAACTACTCAGTCGTTCATGTAAACCAAGACAATGATACCTATACAATAACATTTCTCACTTCTTTATAGTTCTTACTGTTTTGTCCGTTTTATCCATGGATAATATCTTGGATTCATAAGTATTTTATTGAAGCATCCCGTCTTCATACTTATATAGGTGACCTCCTATAAAGAGTATCCTACCATATTCTACTTTTTTAAATATAAGAGTCATTAAAAGTTTATAACTTAACATCACTACATATTATAGTCCAAGTGTTAACATGAATTTTCATAATTTTGTTCTATTGAACCAAAATCTTGGGTTCTCCAATCAACAAGGTTGGATTACCATTATGAATATTTTTATTTGTAGATTTTTAATCTCATTCCTCTTAATGCGCAATATATTTGATCTCTATTCAAACCTTTTGTAAATGGATCTGCTAAGTTATCTTTCAATTTAACATAATCAACAGAGATAACTCTATTAGAGATCAACCGCCTAATGGTATTGATTATTACAATGTATCATCACTACAGGTACTAGCTTTTTCCAACATGGTATATCTTCTAAGAGGTTACGAAGCCATTCAGCTTCTTTTGTGGCTTTATCTAAGGTTATAAACTTCTATTTCATGGTTGATCGAGCTATGCACGTTTGTTTCATGGTTTTCCATAACATTATTCCACCACCAGTGGTAAATACATATCCACTGGTGGATTTAGAGTCTTTTGTATCAGATATCCAATTTGTATCACAATAGCCTTCTAGTACCACTGGATATCTTGTATAATATAATCTATACTCTAAAGTGTATCTTAAATATTTAAAAACCCTTATTAAAGTCTTCCAATGGTCATCATTTCGATTACTTATAAATCTACTTAATTTGTTGACCATATAGGTAATATCCGAACGTGTGCAATTAGTAATATACATCAAACTACCAATTATCCTCGAATATTCCAATTGGGATATAGGTTTACCATGGTTCTTAGCTAAATGCAAGCTTAAGTCCATCGGTATTTTTATAGGAGAAAGATCATGTGCATTACATTTCCTTAGTACTGTCTTAATATAATGAGACTATAAAAGGATAATTTCATCTAATGTCTTATCGATCTTAATCCGGAGTATAATGTCCGCTATATCCATATCTTTTATATCAAAGTTCTTGATCAACATCTTCTTAGTAGTCATGATTATATCATGATTACTATCCATGATGAGCATATCGTCTACATATAGACAGATAATGATAAACAAGTCAGGTGTGCCTTTGATGTATATGCATTTATCACACTCATTTATTTTCAATCCATTTGACATCATAGTTTTGTCAAATTTCTCATGACACTATTTTGGTGTTTATTTTACCCATATAGTGACTTTACGAGTCTACACACTTTATTTTCTTATCTTAGATCCACAAACCCTTCAGGTTGCTCTAAATATATTTCTTTTTCTAATTTACCATTTAGAAAGGTTGTTTTCACATCCATTTGATGTATCTCAAGGTTATGTATTGCAGCAATAGCAATGAGTACTCGAATGGATGTAATCCTTGTTACTGGTGAATAGGTATCAAAGAAGTTAAAGTATTCCTTTTGTTTGAATCTCTTTGCCACTATTCTTGCCTTGTACTTTTCAATAGTTCCATCGGCCTTATATTTCTTCTTTAGGGTCCATTTACATCCTAAAGGCTTGATTCTAGTTGGAATATCTACTAATTCCCAAGCATGGACAGAATGACGGTATAATACCGTTTTGGCGAAGTCGAGATTAGAGTTGGACTCTATTTCTGTAAGACGAATTTATCCCGCACATAGTGCTCACGGAATACGACAATCATCTCTCAAGATACAACGACTTTATCTTACGCTAGCAGCACTACAAATCGCAAAACCTCCGAATCGAAGAAGTTTCTCAAACTCTCCAAATGCAAGTACAGAATACAATTCTTACTTTTCTTTGAACTATAATTAATAATGAGAATGTGAGAGATCTTATTTATACCAAATGAAAGAGTATAAGAACCTCTTGGTTCAATTAGATCCCATCTATCTAACTTGAATTGGATGATCTAGATTGCATCCCTTCCCAAGAGACACAACCTCTTCATTAGATGTCTTCTTTTTTGAAATCAATGGTTCATATTGAACCAATGAAGATGCACTCAAACCTTTCAAGTTAGATGAACAAGATTTGTCAATCTTGATACAACGATGTAGATTTAATTTCTCATTTACATTAAATATCTAATAATCCCCCACATGAATAAAAATTAATGCATACATGTTATTGTTGGTGCGGGAAGCATCCGACGATCGAACCCAGGTTTTTGATAATGGCAAAGGGATTCAAAGTTAAGTTTAATTGTTATCTAATGTGTATGATTGAGTAGTTCAGGAAAGTCCTAGCTGCGGTTAGACAAGGGAAAAACCCTAGGGGATGGTAACCCTACATCATAGGGGGTGGTAACCCTATGCGGAAAGTCTTGACGGGTTGGAGCTTCGGGCAAAAATCCTAGGGGGTGGTAACCCTAGATTAAAATCCTGGTGTCACGAACCAGGTAGAAGTCTAGACGGGTCGGGGACCGGATGTCCAGCATGAAGACCGGAAGCATCGGACCGAATGCTGAGCAAAGGTAAACTCTCCTGAGCGGAGTAGGTGAGGGCGCGTTCCCCGGAAGAGGGAACAGTAGGCGTTGGTTTGACCTAGGATTTCCGGACAGAAATCTGAAGTCAGAACCGGACAGTCCGGTGACTGTCGATTACTTACTTTATCATATTATGTGCTAACTTTGTATTGCAGGGTATTTTTGGGACTAACGTATCTTGCAGGTACAAAGAAGCAACCTTAAGCCTCGGATGAACAGTGTCCGAGGCGCCTCCATTGAGCTTGGAGGCGCCTCGGGTGTAAAGGAGCAAACTTCGTGCACTGTAGAGCTTGAGGCGCCTCAAAGGGAGTCTAAGGCGCCTCAGACTGCTGCTTTGAGGCGCCTCAGATGGTTGTTTGAGGCGCCTCAAGGATGGATAAGCAACACAGAGGAGTTTATCGCAGCGCACGTTCCGGGATAACTTTTTTCACATTTGAGGCGCCTCAAGCAGTGTTTATAAGGAGGCTTCAAGCAGCTTTGAAGTACATCAAGTCTAAAGCTATATTCCTTCGTGTGCTGCACAAGAAATGACTAGGCAAAACTACGACAAGTCCCCGACGACCCGAAGCTACGAAGATTTCTACTTTAGTGTTGTCGGTATAATTTTTCTAAGTACTTTTTATTGTAATTTCATGTTGTACTGAATATTCAAGATTATAGTTGTTATCCATCGAAAGTGATCAAAGATCGCGGACCTTGGAGTAGGAATCATCATAGGCTCTGAACCAAGTAACCACTTGTGTTCGCATTTGTCTTTATTATTTCCGTTGCTTTACTCGTTGAATTTTACGAATCCGAAACGCATGAAAGCCACGAGCGCTATTCACCCCCTCTAGCGCTTTTGATCCAACAGTTATCACCTAAGGAGAGTTCAATCGAAAGATTATTATATCAGGAGAGGTAACTTGTAGCTTTGAACCTTCCATAGTAGAGTATCATTGGATTTACTAGGCTGCTTAGTGAATGGGATGTCTTGAACTACCCAGTCGTTCGTGTAAACCAAGACAATGGTACTTATATAATAACATTTCTCACTTCTTTATAGTTCTTACTGTTTTGTCCGTTTTGTACATGGATAATATCTTCGATTTATAAGTATTTCATTGAAGCAACCCATCTTCACACTTATATAGGTGACCTCCTATATAGAGTATCCTACCATGCTCTACTTTTTTGAGTATAACAGTCATTAAAAGTTTATAACTTAACATCACTGCATATTCTAGGTATCACTTTTCCATCCTAGGAATGAGAGGGGAACTAGTTCAAGTGCTCACATAAAGTTTCATAATTTTGTTGTCCTATTTAACCAAGATCTTGGGTTCTCCAATCAACAAGGCTAGATTACCATTATGAATATTTTTATTTGTAGATTTTTAATCCCATTCCTCTTAATGCACAATATATTTGATCTCTATTCAAACCTTTTATAAATGGATCCGCTAAGTTATCTTTCAATTTAACATAATCGATAGAGATAACTCTGTTAGAGATCAACCGTCTAATGGTAATGTATCATCACTGCAGGTACTAGCTTTTCCCAACATGGGATGTCTTCTAAGAGGTTACGAAGCCATTCAGCTTCTTTTGTGGCTTTATCTAAGGTTATAACTCAGATTCCATGGTTGATCGAGCTATGCATGTTTGTTTCATGGTTTTCCATAACACTACTCCACCACCAATGGTAAATACATATCCATTGGTGGATTTAGAGTCTTTTGTATCATATATCCAATTTGTATCACAATAGCCTTCTAGTACCACTGGATATCTTGTATAATATAATCTATACTCTAAGGTGTATCTTAAATATTTAAAAACCCTTATTAAAGTCTTCCAATGGTCATCATTTGGTTTACTTGTAAATCTATTTAATTTGTTGACCGTATAGGTAATATCCGGACGTGTGTAGTTAGTAATATACATCAAACTACCAATTATCCTCGAATATTCCAATCAAGATACAGGTTCACCATGATTCTTAGCCAAATGGAAGCTTAAGTCCATCAGTATTTTTACAGGAGAAGGATCATGTGCATTAAATTTCCTTAGCACTATCTTAATATAATGAGACTATGAAAGGATAATTTTATCTAATGTCTTATCGATCTTAATCCCGAGTATAACACCCGCTATATCCATATCTTTCATATCAAAGTTCATGATCCACATCTTCTTAGTAGTAATGATTAAATTATGATTACTATCCATGATGAGCATATCGTCTACATATAGACAAATAATGACAAACAAGTCAGGTGTGCCTTTGATATATATGCATTTATCACACTCATTTATTTTAAATCCATTATTTGACATCATAATTTTGTCAAATTTCTCGTGGCACTGTTTTGGTGCTTGTTTTACCCATATCGTGACTTCACAAGTCTACACACTTTATTTTCTTATCTTGGACCCACAAACCCTTCAAGTTGCTTTATATATATTTCTTCTTCTAATTCACCATTTAGAAAGGTTGTTTTCACATCCATTTGATGTATCTCAAGGTTATCTATTGCAGCAATAGCAATGAGTACTCGAATGGATGTGATCCTTGTCACTGGCGAATAGGTATTAAAGAAGTTAAAGTATTCCTTTTGTTTGAATCCTTTTGCCACTATTCTTGCCTTGTACTTTTCAATAGTTCCATCGGCCTTATATTTCTTCTTTAGGATCTATTTGTGAGGGGATCGGTGGCCGGCTAGAAGGGGGGTTGGATAGCTAGGTCACCCCCAAATTACTTTCTTCTCTACAAGGTGTTAGTGTGTTGTGGAATATACTAAACAAAAATAATAAGAACAAGCAAGAAAGCACAAACGCTAACACAAATCCTTTACGTGGTTTGGATATTGCTTGCTCCTACTTCACGGCATGTCCTTGAGATGGACGAACCCTTGATCCTTCGGTGGATCAATCCCCGCAATCTTCGGCTAGAGCTTACTCCTTCTCGGTGGAGTACAACCTCTCACAAGGCTCTCTTCCTCTTACAAGATGAACTTAGGTTTAGGAGGAAGAGAGTATAGCTTGGAAGCTTTGGGCAAAGACTAGGAGTTATTCAACAAGCATGAGTAATCTCCTTCAAGCCCCAAAGCTTCTTATAAATAAGCGGAGAGAGTTGATCATCATATCAACTCATCTCGGCACTAGTCGACTGACAAAACCATCAGTCGACTGGTGCTACCGTTGGAGGTAGCCAACTGCTACTTTGTAGCACCAACGGTCATTTACCAGTCGACTGCTAAAACTAGCAGTCGACTGGTAGCTGTTTGCTGAGCGAATAAAATGTTTCTGTTCTCAGAAACTTGCAGTCGATTGGTAGCTATTTGCTGAGCGAACAGAATGTTTTTGTTCTCAGCCAGTCGACTGCTAAAACTAGCAGTCGACTGGTGCAGTTGACTGCTAAAAGTTACAACCGACTGGACTGCACCTTGTTACACACTCACACTCATCCTCTTCAGAGTCACCCTTGAAGTTCTCTTCCTCGGCCTTCGTCCCTCAGATGCACCCAAGTCCGTGGCTCCTCTCTGTGCCATCCTTCATGTTGCCTTGAAATCTGCTTCCCTCGGCTCCACTCCGTTGTTGCTCATTCGGCGGTCCCTCTGATGTCTTCCATACCATCCTTCACCGACTCAAGGATTCGAGCCCTAGGATGAGCTTCCCAAGCTTAGCTGCACCAAGCTTCTCATGTGCGTTTCACCAAGTCCTACAAGACTCAAACACATATATCAAACACATATGAAAGCCTAACTTAAACTCTTTGACACACACATCAAAACCATGATCATACCGATCAAGCATAGGTCGATTGCACCAACAATCTTCCCCTTTTTGATGTGTGGCAATATGTTTAAGTTAGGCATAAATAACAACATGAAAATTAAGAGCAATATGTAAACATGAAGCATAATACCCAAGCTCCCCCTTAACATATGCTCTCAACCTTAATTTTCAAGTTTGCACACAAGTAGGTTTCTAACTTAACCCTTCCCATTTATCCCCCTTTGACACCATCAAAAATTGTACCAAACATATACACATACCAAGGTATCAATGTGGACTTAAAATTAACCAAAACCAGCTCTTGAAGGTGCTGAAAAAGAGCCACCAGTCGACTGCTAACTGTCGCAGTCGACTGGCACAAACCCAAATCAATTTTCAGCAATCTAAGGCTAACTTCAAAAATGCATAAAAAATTCCAGAAAATTCAAAAAATCATGAAATTTTGAACACATATTTCTTATAATGTTCTTTAACGGGGACGGGGGGGGGGGGGGGGGTATGTTTTCATGAAAATTCATCATATTTTTGAAGTTTTGATAAAAACTCAAATACTTTGAAAAACACTCAAGTTTGTATCAAATTAAACCCTAGTTTTGAATTCATATATTTTAAAATAACTATCCACTGTAAATAAAACATAGAATTATTTTCAAAACGTTTGAAATATTAAACTATGATCTATGGGCAAGATGTTCATTAATTAAACATTTACTTTCCCCATAGTTGACCTATGCTGACTAAAAATTGATACATTTCATAACTCATCAAAATGCCATAAGTATAAGTGAATTATTTGTACCATCCTATCATTTCACATTTATGGTTAGAAAATAGTGAAAATCATTGTGAGATAAAGGTAACCTCTACTTAGCCTTTTTTATCATGAATTTCTATCAAGGCTAAGTGTTCCCCCTTAAGATCTCAAGTCAACCATTTTTCAAGGATTTGAATTATGATTTCTATGGTTGACTTGACCTAAAATCCTCTAACCCTTGAGGATTGATTTTGGCACCTAATAGAAATTCTTTCTAATTGGGTTAACCAAATATTCTTTGGGGATCCATTTTCTATCTATGGTCTTGGTTTTTGATTGCCCCTAGCAAGTAGACAATGGTAGGTCTTTTCATTGTTGGGTTCATTGTATCCTAACCCATTTTTCTTAAAACTTGCCCTTTGGCTCCCAATGATCATATTTAGGGTTTTAGAGCCAATTTAAAATTTCCTAAGGGCATTGGTAAGGTATTCTACCTTTTCCCTTAATTTCTTATTTTCTTCTTCTAAACATGAATCATTTGAAGAATAAGAAGAAGCATGCATATTGTTGTCCTTAGAGCACATGGATTCTAATTTCTCCTCAAGCATGCTAATATCATGTTTCAAAGACTTGTTTTTCCTTTTAGCCTTGAACAAATCATCATTTGTACTTGAAATAATTTTAATTAAAATATGGGGAGGAAGGTTATGTACCTCACTTACCGAGAAGTCCGAATCCGAAGTTTGACCTCCCCCTTCACTTGAGCTCCCCTCTTCATCTTCACTTGAGCTCCTTCCTTCTTCTTGTTCGGATGAGGTGGAGGCTACATCATCAATTTCCATTAGAGCAAAATTGACTACATGGTGCTGTTCTTCCTCCAATGATGATGCATCATCCCATGTAGCCTTTAGATTTTTGACTTTCTTCCCCTTTTCTTTTATCATTTTCTCTTCCTTCTTCTTTCCTTCCTTTTTTTTCAAGAGAGGACAATCATCTCTTATGTGTCCTTATCCTTGGCAATTGTAGCAAATGATCCTCCTTGTTCTACTTTTGCTTCTTGAGCTTTTCCTAGCATGAGATTTGTTAGTTGAAAACTTTTTAAATGCTCTTCTCATTTTTCTTACCATATACACCTCTTGGTCGCTATCCATTGAAGCACTTGATTCTTCGGAATCGGAAGATGATGGAGATGGAGCTTTCTTCTACTTCCCCTTTCCCTTGTTTGCCACAAGGGCTACTCCTTTTGATCTTTCTCCATCTAGCCCTTCAACTCGTGTCTCATGAAGCTCCATAGTTGAGAAGAATTCATCTAGCGAGCTCTTCTCTAGATCCTTTGAAATGTAGAATGAATCTACAATGGAGCTCCATGTTAAGGTTCTTGGGAAAGTATTGATGACTTTCATTATGATGTCTCGGTTTGTAAGTGTAAAATACCGAAAATAGGAGAATATTAATATGGGAATTTTTTGAAATTTTTGGGAATTTTTCGGGAAATTTTTGGAGCTCGTACAGACGAGTTAACGGGGATAAAAACAGAGCCCGGAAAAACCTGTTTAGGCGACCCATTTAAGCGAGGAAATGTTTATTTTATATTTCCTTTTTCTTTTTCTTTATTTTTTTTTCCTTTTCCTCTCCGTTTCTTTTCTTCTATCGCCGACCCAAGCCTCACTCGACGCCACTTCTCACGCCGATTTGCCCTAACCTCCTCTACGCCGATACCAGCCGCCTCCAACCGCCTCCTCCTCTTCTCCGAGGCCGATCTTCTCCCCTCTTCTCGTTTTCTTCCTCACCGAGCCCTTCTTCCCTCGGTCGCACCACTTCTCCTCCGCCCAGCCGTGCCCTAGAACGAGCGCCGACCGCTGTGCCATGGATCTGAGCCACACCGCCGATGCCCTCTTCCTTTGCAAAGCGTCGCCGTCGCACAGGACAGAGCCGACCATCTCCACATTGTGCCCTAATCATGGATGTCGACGCCTTCCTCCTCTCCTTTGTCGATGCCGGCGCTGTGAGAGCCATCACCGGCCGACTCTTTGTGCCGGCACCCGAGCCCCAGTGCTGTCGCCGTGTGCCCTAGCACTGTCGTTGGTCATCAGATTCGACCCAACGTCGTTGTCGATACCCTGGTTCACCCCTATACAGTGGGTTCCTTCCATCTCTGGTCAAGGGTAAGCTGCTAGCATGAATTTGGGATATGATTCTATACATTTTGTTAGGTTTTTGATCACCTCAGTGGAGGGTTTCCAGCAGCTACTTCTTCTGGCAGCAACTTCGCTGTGACTTCGGCAACAATTTCTAGCATCAATAGGGGGCTGTGAGAATTGAGGTAAGGTGTAGTGCAATTGTTTCTTATGTTGTAGTGTGTACTGATTTGAAGGAAAGGTTAGGAATGAGATTAGACTCAAATTTTATTGAGTTCAGGTTGACTAGGTTAGTAGCAATTTCTAATTTGAAAGGTGAAATGGATTAGGTTTGGAATTAAATTAATGGTATGATTAGGGTTAAGGAAATTAACCCTAAATAATCGTTGGATTTAATTTTGGTAGGATTAATGCTATATGATTAGGGTTTTGCCCTAATTTAGTGTTAGAGATTTTTATTTAGCTATTTATATGAGTTGTAGCTAAATAAAAATGTATATATATTGATTGGTACAGAACTTTGATTCGAGACGGTGTCTCGACGAGGGATCTATTTCGGATTTGGATCTTGTTCTATGGAGGCGGGTACTTTTGACTTATGTCATTTGATATACATAGTAGTGAATATAACAAGTTGCTTTAATTATGTTTCTTATTTATTCTGGTTAATCACTACCTGATAATTGTTATATGATTGATTGATTGTTTGTTTTGCATCTCATGTATTCCTTACCTGTTGATACATGCTTATAGGGGTAGTGATATACCATGCTTCACCATGTTCAGGACCTAGGTTTTATACCTTGTGTACCTTTGATTTGATTTGATTTGATTCGTTGACCTATGACGCACTTATATATATATGGATTAGGTTAGGATATGTTGTGGTTAGTGCCATGCACCATTTGCATGATTGCATGCTGTGCGATAGTTCGCTCCATTATTGTGAGCACATCGTCAGTTACATGGATCTGCACACACCACCACTCATGGGTTAGTGGTCGATTCAGGCAGAGTGTGTTGCAGCAGGGACTCTGTTAGGCACCGTTGGTCCGCTCATGGGTAGTGTGACACAACGTGTTATCCGGCAGGGATTTCTCCCCGTCATCGTGTACCGGGAGATGAGAGCATTGCGCTCCCCCATTTATGATTTGGGGTAGGAGGATAGGTGTACTCCGACAGCATCCCATCCACTCGGTCACTCATCAGGAGTAGTGACGACAGAGTGCACGGTTGTCACAGCCCTATCCACTCGGCCTCTCTATTGTGTGAGATGATCGACTGGCGTCAGGGGTGACCAGGACGCATCATTGGCATCATATGCATGATGCATTTATTGCTTGTGTTTGTGTTTGCTGCATTTATATGCTGCATATTGTTTGGAT
Organism: Zingiber officinale; assembly: GCF_018446385.1. Lineage (NCBI taxonomy): Eukaryota > Viridiplantae > Streptophyta > Magnoliopsida > Zingiberales > Zingiberaceae > Zingiber > Zingiber officinale. The sequence continues at coordinate 36,102,937 of NC_056005.1, read as the reverse complement.
ACCTATGTTTGACATGCATACAGGATTTCCATATCTCTCGGACTGCTTGTCTTTATACTTAGGTCCTGGTTAGTACAGTATTCTCTTATTTACTTCAGTTTGCATTTACCTTTATTACATCAGGAGACTGTACACATGATTAGTGCTAGGTGTTATTTCCTTACTTTGTATATCAGTTGTACCTGCTGAGTGTTGGACTCACCCCGCCTCCATTGTTGATATTTTCAGGTTGATGCTGTCAGGAGAGAGTTCCAGTCGCTAGTCCCCTGCAGACCTCGAGGATATTATTGGACTTTTGGTTTTTCTTACATAGACTATGCTAAATTTGTTTTAGATTCTGTTCTTGTTTGATGATACTTGGACATTGTATGGATTTTGTGATGTCGATGGATTAGGTTTTGGATTTGCTTTTACTACATGCCTGCTTAGATGGCAGAAGAGGTAAGTTGGTTTGATTGTCGGATTTGAGCTTTACGAGTGTAGTGGAGTAGGGTTGTTTTCGAGTCATGATATTACTGATATGTGTACTTATATATAAGTTGCGTGGATGTATGTGTGGTTGTATTTTATTGTTTTTATTATTCCAGCCGCCTGTGGCTGAGGTATATGAGGATGTAGAAAAGTTTCAGATTGTCCACCGTACAGGGGAGATGCTGTCGAAATTTTCTCGGACAGGGACTCCTCTGGGGCGTGACAGTAAGTGTCTCACCTACACTTGTTAGTCCATTTAAAATTTCCTTAATTCTAGAATGTAAAATTGATACCTTTTCCCCTTTTTCAAGCTTGATATTGGTGAGTTGAGTTCGAAGGAGATCTCTTCTTGCTAATTTCGCTTCCGATATCCCTTCATGAAACTCCACTAGCTTTTCCCATAACTCCTTGGTGCTTGAGTAGGTTCCAACCCTGGTTACTTCTTGTTGGGGAAGGACATTTAGTAGATGATGTATGACTTTAGAATTCACTAAATGTTCTTCCCTTTGCTTCTTGCTCCACCTTGTTTTCTCAAGTATCTTATTGTCTTGATCTCTAGGCACTTTGAAACCATTTTCCATGATTAACATAATGTCAAAATCGGTTTCAAAAAATACCTCTATTCTCTTCTTCCACCAAGAGAAGTCCCCTTCGAATTTGGGTGGATGAATGTTTTAGCCGACCATTTTGATGAAGTGCTCTTCTCGGTGATTAGTCCATTGAAGGGCATGCTCGCTCTAATACCACTTATGAGGGGATCAGTGGCCGGCTAGAAGGGGGGTTGGATAGTGGTGTCAGCCATTTTGCATGTCACAAGGCGCTCCAAATTAATTAAAATTGGAACTCATTAAAATTAAAGACAAGTGTTGTAATATGGAGTCCCAAGTCATATTTTTCCAAGGATAACTAGTGAATGTGTGCTTGATTTAGATTTGAAATTATTTTTTTATATATTTTCTATTTGTCAAAAGAAAACTGAAACTCAAAATAGAAGAACTATAGACACCACTACTCTAATTTATTGCAATTCCCACTTCTAGTTCTGATTTTTATCCTAATCAATCAATTTGCTATTTGAAATTAAATCTACATAAAGACTTTAACTTCTAAAAATGAAATGAACATGCCACTGTTAGGATCCTTCGTACGGAGGCTAAGAGGGGGGGTGTGAATAGCCGCCCCAAATTCTCGCGTTCTTCCTACAGTTAGGGTTAGTCGCAGCGGAAATACAAGGAAGAAACTAATGAGAAGAAAAACAAACCGATGTAATGAGGTTCGGAGATGAACTCCTACTCCTCGGCGTGTCCGTAAGGTGGACGAAGCCTACCAATCCGTCGGTGGATGAGTCCCCGGAGAACCGGCTAAATATGAGCTCCTTATGGGTGGAGAAACCTCGCCACAACTACTTCTTGCAACAGCAAGATAAGGAGTACAAATACAAGAGAAGCAAGAAGTAAATACACAGCAAATGTAAACAACCCTTGCCTTCTTGTCGACTGTTGAAGAAGCAACAGCTTCTCAGACGCCAACCACAGCAGCAGCTCAGTCAGAGTCACACGAAGCTTGCGAAGAAGAGCTCAACAAAGCTAAAGCACTAGAACAAAGAGAAGAGAAAGAAAGCGTGCTTACGGAAGATGCCCTCGTCTCCTTTATACCGCGAAGAAGAAGAAACTAGCGGTTGCGTTGCAGCAGCTAGAACCAATCGGTCCCGCCGATCGATCGATCTGCAAAGAAACATGCGTACTACGATCGATGCGTGGACCGATCATACCCGGATCGGTCCACGACCGATCCCAACTCTTAACTTTGAAGCTCTTCCTTCCGCGACATCATCTCCTGATCGGTCGCCACGCGATCGGAGCTCTGATCGGTCCACGACCGATCGGCGTCTTTCGCGACTCGATCACCTTCGATCGGTGCACCGATCGATACCGATCGATAGCACAGCGATCGGTCACCGGACCGATCAGATAACTAGTGACTTGGTTTTGCCCAAACCAAGTCTCAAGCCTTCAAACCAACATTCGGTCAACCTCGACTGTTGGTACTTCATTCCTAGCATCCGGTCATTCCTTGACTGCTAGAATTTCCCGCCAAGTGTCCGGTCAATTCCTTTGACCTACTTGGACTTTCCTCAACACGGATGTCCGATCATCCGATCCATCCGGATTTTCCTGCAGGCTTCACTCACCGTGATTTCTACACCGCCTAACATCCATTAGGACTTTCTCACTTGGCTTCACTCACGGGACTTTCCAACCGCCTAACATCCCGATTAGGACTTTCCCTTTGACTTCACTCACCAGGACTTTCCACACTGCCTAACATCCCAGTTAGGACTTTCCCACTGCCTGGTTTCACTCATCAGGACTTTCCACCTGCCTAACATCCCAGTTAGGACTTTCCCTCGTGCCAAGCCTCCATACTTGGACTTTTCCAGTGCCAAGTCTCCATACTTGGACTTTTCCCGTGCCAAGTCTCCACACTTGGACTTTTCGCGTGCCAAGCTCCCTGCTTGGACTTTTCCAGTGCCAAGTTCCCTGCTTGGACTTTTTTCGTTGCCAAGTCTCCATACTTGGACTCTTTCCCGAATCAGGTCAACCAGGTCAACCTTGACCTACGGTTGCACCAATAATCTCCCAAACATCTATTCTTGTCCCATATCAAGAATACAACTCTTCCACGAGTGTCAAACATCAAAATACAACTCAACTAGGTCAACCTTGACCTAAGGTTGCACCAACAATTTTCCTAAGTCAAACATCAAAATACAACTCGAGTCAGGTCAACTCGAGTCAGGTCAACCAGGTCAACCTTGACCTATGGTTGCACCAACAGCCACAACTAAAGAATTGCTAGCAATTATACTAGGAAATGCCTAAATCTAACTTAACTAATCACTCTCTAACTAGACTAGGCGAAATAAAGCTATTGGAACACTCTTAAACATCTAGAGTAAGATTAACCAGTAAACCTCAAAAACATTGATATGTAAAATACAAAATCAAACACTTAAGAGCAATTACAGAAATTAAATTTAGCCTAATGCAAGGAAACATTTCAAACAAAACATTTAAGTCTTTATCCTACTTAACTTTCTAGACAAACTATGCGAGCACCACTACACCAAATGAAAATAAACTGAACAACAATTAAAATAGAGTTTGAATCTAAACCAACTTAGAGCTGCAACATATAGAAATGGGTTGTGTTCAATGAAACAAAAATAGAAACAATGAAATTCTGCAACTAAATCTAAGATCTAGGTTAAGAAAACACTGAAAAACATTCACAACTCCAGATCAAAGACCAAATTCCTTCTCGTCGCCGATCTGCAAAGGAGCCGCAAAGAACGCCCTTTTGGCTCGCAACAGCTTCCTCTGAAATCTTCAGCCAGTAAATAAAGACCTCCAAGCCGTAGATAACGCCCTTATGGTCGGTGATCCTGTCGCGTGAAGAACAGAGGATGGAAGTGGCGCTCGAAACTAGAATCGACTGATCAATCCGATTTCAAAAGCTTCGAGTGAAAATGAAAGCAGAATGATTACGGGAACTACTGGAGAACTCCAGTAAATCTCCGTGTACGCCCGGAAGCCTGAGATCTAGAGAACGCCCTTGAATCCGAGGATGATGCGGAACGTGGCGGAACGCGATCTAGAGAACGCCCTTGGATCGCGATGCTGTTCAACACTTGCTGATTGCCGTAGAGCCCTGAGTTCGCCGTTGGAGTTGGAATCGAGATCGAGATCTGAAGAAGAGAATGGGAGCTGCGACTTCGCGCGGAGAAGAAGATGGAATAGTGGTTGCATCGCAAAATCGAGCCTAGGGAACTATAGCTTCTCACGTGGCTTTTAAACCTCCTCAAAATTGATCGGATGGTCCAGATTGTTTCTGGGCTTGATCAACGGCTAGATCATCTTGGATCTGGATCAAAATCTCTGGATCTTCATCTACGGTCTAGATCTACTCCTCATTAGGTTGGATGATTCGGATCTTCAATGGATGGTGTATATCTGCTCCACTCTTGAATGAACGACTACAATTGTTCTGGAGCTTGATCGCCTCATTTCGCCCTAGATTGGATCGCAAATGTGGTCTGATCTGATTAGGTCCATGACCCTTTTGATTCCTATAAAATCATAATCAAATATTAGCATCAAATACCATGAAAATAAGCTAATTTACAATTAAGTCCAAAATCAAATGCAATTATAAAATGCAATGTATATGTGAGTTTAAGCTATGAATAGACCATCAAAAATATATATGATGAATCAAAATAATATAGTTAAATCATAGTTATCAGATAGCTAGGTCACCCCCAAATTACTTTCTTCTCTACAAGGTGTTAGTGCGTAGCGGAATATACTAAACAAAAACAATAAGAACAAGCAAGAAAGCACAAATGCTAACACAAATCCTTTACGTGGTTCGGAGATTGCTTGCTCCTACTCCACGGCGTGTCCTTGAGGTGGACGAACCCTTGATCCTTTGGTGGATCAATCCTCGGTAATCTCCGGCTAAAGCTTACTCCTTCTCGGTGGAGTACAACCTCTCACAAGGCTCTCTTCCTCTTACAAGATAAACTTAGGTTTAGGAGGAAAGAGTATGGCTTGGAAGCTTTGGGCAAAGACTAGGAGTTATTCAACAAGCATGAGTAACCTCCTTCAAGCCCCAAAGCTTCCTATAAATAAGCGGAGAGAGTTGATCATCATATCAACTCATCTTGACACTAGTCGACTGGCAAAACCATCAGTCGACTGGTGCTACCGTTGGAGGTAGCTAGCAGCTACTTTGCAGCACCAACGGTCATTTACTAGTCGACTGCTAAAACTAGCAGTCGACTGGTAGTTGTTTGCTGAGCGAACAGAATGTTTTTATTCTCAGCCAGTCGACTACTAAAACTAGCAGTCGACTGGTGCAGTTGACTGCTAAAACATGCAGTCGACTGGTGCAGTTGGCTGCTAAAAGTTGCAACCGACTGGATTGCACCTTGTTACACACTCACACTCATCCTCTCCGAAGTCACCCTTGAAGTTCTCTTCCTCAGCCTTCGTCCCTCAGATGCACCTGAGCCCGCGGCTCCTCTCCATGCCATCCTTCACGTTGCCTTAAAGTCCGCTTCCCTCGGCTCCGCTCCGTTGCTCCTCGTCCGGCGGTCCCTCGGATGTATTCTACACCATCCTTCACCGACTCAAGGATCCGAGCCCTAGGATGAGCTTCCCAAGCTTAGCTGCACCAAGCTTCTCATGTGTGTTTCACCAAGTCCTGCAAGACTTAAACACACATATCAAACACATATGAAAGCCTAACTTAAGCTCTTTGACACACACATCAAAACCATGATCGTATCGATCAAGTATAGGTCGATTGCACCAACTCTATTTACATCCCAAAGGCTTGATTTTAGGTGGAATATCCACTAATTCCCAAGCATGGTTTTACATGATAGAATTTATTTAACTACTGATGGCTTCTTTCTAAAAGGGAGCCTTGGGACTTGATAAGACTTCACTTATTATCCTTGATTCATTTTCTAACATATAAGTCATGAAATCAGGTCCAAATGAATTTATTATTTTGGCCCTCTTACTGTGTCTTAGTTCTTCATTATTTCCAAGATTATCCATATTCATAGTTTCATATGTTCTTTTATTTAAACTTTCTTCTTTTCTATCTTTGCAAGGAAAGATATCTTCAAAAAATATAGTATTTCTTAATTCAATTATTGTTCCAATATGTACATCAAGAACTGTATATATGTGCACCAAAAATCAATATGCACTACTATTATTAGCATATCCAATAAAAATACAATCGATTGTGTTTGATCCTATTTTGATTTGCTTTGGCTTAAGTACTTCCACCTTAGCCAAACTCCCCCACACTTTTAGATATTTATAAGAAAGTTTATGACCCTTTCATAACTCATGAGGAGTTTTATCATTCCTTTTGTGAGGGAATTTATTTATAATACAATTTACTAATAAAATAGCTCCCCCTCCCCCAAAATAAATTTTAGGGTAAACCCGAACTTATTAACATAGCATTTATCATTTCTTTAAGAGTTCAATTTTTACACTTGGTAATCTCATTTGATTGAGGAGAGTAATGAGTTGTCATTTAATAAATAATGTCATATTCTACACAAAATTCATTAACTAGATCATCATATTCTCCTCCTTGATCACTTCAAATTCTTTTAATTCATTGACTAAGTTGATTCTCAAAGTCATTCTTATAATTTTTTTAATACTTCTAAGGCTTCATCTTTGACTTTCAATAAATACACATAACAGTATTTAGTATAGTCATCAATGAAAGCAATAAAGTATTTTTCGTCTCCACTAGTTTGGATGAATTACATATGTCACTGTAAATTAATTCTAGAGGGGCAATGCTTTTTTCCACTGGATGGAAAGATAACTTTATCATTTTAGCTTCAAGACATATTTCACATTTATGTGTTAGATCAACATTAAATGATGACAATAAATTTAAATTTACAAGTCATCACAAAGTGTTATAATTTATATGTCTAAGTCTAACATGACATAAATTAGAACACTCGACCAAATAAGTAGAATTTATAATTTTATTTCCATTGAATTCACGATGTATAATCATTACATTCATTTTAAATAAATCATTCTCCATGTACCCTCTACCTATGAATTGACTATTTTTTGTCAATCCATACTTATTTGACTTAAACATTAGCCTAAAACTAGTTTTGACAAGAGACGATCCTCACACTAGATTTTTTTGGATGTTGGGAACATGAATCACATTAATTAGAGTCACTTCTTTGCCTAATGTCATCTGCAGTACCACCTTACCAAGACCAACAATGTTGGAAGTTATAGAATTACCCATGATTAGTTTTCTCCCATTAATAGGGGTATAAGTTGAAAATTGGGCCTTATTAGAGCAAATGTGCCAAGTGGCACCAATATCGACCCACCACTACCTTGGATTATTCATCAAGTTGGCTTCAAATACAATGACAGTCAAGTCTAATTTTGACATGTCAATTGGCACTGACTTATCTTTAGTCATATGCACTTAAATGACCTTTTTTGGATATCTGCAGTCTTTGACCTTGTGATTCAGTTTGCTATAGTTGTGACATGTTCCTTGGAACTTCTTGGCCCTCCCTTGGCTTTGCCCTTTGCCGGGATACTTTCTCCTCTTACCAGTGTTTGGTTCCAATAGATTTTCCTTTGCAAATACAGACATTTTTATTGATTATGATTGCTTGCAATTGAAGGCGCTGGAATTTCGTTCTGTTTCAATTTCCCTATACAAAAAAAAATTATACAAGAACATAACTTTTTCTAGCAACCTGCATGTTCGATCAAACATGTGTTTGATCAATCAAGCAAGTTCTTGAATGATCAAAGTACAAGATCGTTGGCCTCTTGTGTTGGTATTCAAAATCGATACAAAGAAAACTAACTAATTACGCAGCAGAATTAAAGAACTAGTTGTACCTTTATTCGTAGCTAAAGACCTCTTGATCTTCTACCGTATTCCTCTCCTCTTCTTGGACGTCATGTGGGCGACGATCTACCAAGATAAAACCACCCTTCCTCTCGTTTCTCCAAACCGCTGGTTACAAAAGGAGGATCTAGAATGGGGCACCTTCTAATCTTCTTCTTCTCCGCCGGCCACCAAGGAGGAGGGGGCGCCGACCACCAAGGAGAGGGTGGGGGTGGGGGCGCGTGGCCACCAAGGAAGAGGTGGGATGCCCCTGACCCTAGGTAAGGAGAGGAGGAGGCTTGTGGGAAAATTAGATTTTAGGGGCACTACCTACTCCTTTTACTCCTTTTATAACCTTTGCCGTCGGTTACAAAGAAAGAAAAAAACAGAATTCTGTTTAGAAAAAATCTCCCTTTCTATAACCTTGCTGCCGACCCTAGGAGGATGGAGAAAACCAAACCAAGACCAACTTAAATCAAACCAAGTTAAACCAAACCAAGTTATGGATGAGTGGATGCGAGGCTTTATGTAGAGGCTACAACAGGGACCTAGAGGAGGAATTAGTTTAGACCTCCTCATGGGCTTGGGCTTCCTGTGTTCGACCCGAACACCTAACTCAAGCCCATTAATAATAACTCATACCACTAAAGTGTTATTATTGAACTACTGCACTAATCTCATATTACAATATGAGCTCCTACTTATCATAAGTGCGTTAATCTCCCTGTGTTTAAGATATCGTATGTCCATTAATTAAATGAGTTACTGACAACTCAATTAATTAACATCTGATTCCAAAAATAATACCACTCAACTTTATTATCATGTCAGACTAAGTCCACCTGCAGGGTTAATCCTTATGAGCTCATCAAGGGGACATCATCAACCTAAATAATTAGGACATGGATTCCTTCTATAATCAATAGCACATCATATAAATAGTACTATTTCCCAACTCATCAGGCCTATTGATTTAACGAATAAATCTCACCCATTAATAAGTTAAAGAAATAAATACCAAGTATACGTGCTTGTTATTATATAGGGATTAAGAGGACGCACATCCATAATAACAGAGGTTCTGTTCTTTTATGTAGTTAGTATAAATCAAACAACCTCAAACGATCCTACTCAATACACACATAGTGTACTAGTGTAATTTTATAGTCAAGACAGACTAATACCAAATTACACTACAACCGTTCTAATGGTTTGTCCCAATCCATCTTGGTTTTGAAGTACTATTTATAATTTATAAGGAACCGATAACATGATCTTTTGTGTGACACCACCCACCATGTTATCTACAATATAAATTAAATGGACAACTACATTAACATATATATAAATATAAAATGCAAACATTTGACCAAAGTGATTTTCATTTCAAAATATTTCAAAACAGATGTTCATACAAAAGCTAGGCTTATAGTATACATCCCAACAATCTCCCACTTATACTAAAAGACTATGTTGCCATAAATGCTGCCATACATCTGATTCCCATCCCCTCAACATGCCTATCAAAAGCTCTCGTCGGAAGGGCCTTAGTGAAAGGATCTGCCAGGTTATCTATTGATGTATTCTTGGCTACAACAACCTCTCCTCGTTTTACGATGTCTCGTATCAGGTGGTACTTGCGCTCAATGTGTTTACTTGCCTTATGGGCTCATGGTTCCTTTGAGTTTGCTACTGCACCACTGTTGTCACAATAAATTGGGATAACTTTGGGAAAACCAGGAATCATATCTAAGTCCATCAGGAAGTTTCTGAGCCATACAAATTCTTTGGTTGCCTCAGAGGCTGCCACATACTTAGCTTCCATAGTGGAGTCTGAAACGTATTTCTGTTTAACACTCCTCCTACTATGGCTCCACCTCCCAAAGTAAACACATACCCCGAGGTTGATTTACTGCTGTCCTATCTGATTGTAAGTCCGAATCTGTGTAACCCACAGGGAGAAAATCATCTGCCTGGTAAACCTGTTGGCATGTATACTAAAAGTCTAGCTTTTTGTATAAACATTTATTTAGAAATAAGAATCACATTGGTCAATGTCTACATTTATATGTTAAGTGTAGTTGTTCAATTAATTTATATTGTAGATAACATAGTGTGTGGTGTCACACACAGAAGATCATGTTATCAGTTCCTTATAAATTATAAATAGTAGCTCACGACTAAGATGGATAGGAACAAACCATTGGAATAGTAGTAGTGTAATTTGATATTAGTTTATCTTGACTATAAAATTATATAAGTACACTCTGAGTGTATTGAGCAGGACCATTTAAGATAAGTTCTTTTTATATTAACTACATAAAAGAACAAGACCTTTGTTATTATGGAAGTGTGTGCTCTTAATCATGATATAATAACAAGCACATATACTCAATATTCATTTCTTTAATTTATCAAAGGGTGCGATTTAGTTCGATAAATCAATAGGCCCGATAAGTTGGGAAATGATATTATTTATATGGTGTGTTGTTGATTATAAAATGAAACAGTGTCCTAGTAATCTAGGTTGATAATGCCCCTAAGAGGAGCTCATAAGGATTGTCATCTAAATCCTGCAGGTGGACTTAGTCCGACATGATGATAAGGTTGAGTGGTACTACTCTTGGAGCTAGATATTAATTAAGTGAGTTGTCAGTAACTCATTTAATTGGTGGACATTCGATATCTTAAACACAGGGAGATTAATACACTCATGATAAAAGGAGCCCATATAGTAATATGGAATTGGTGCGGTAGTTCAATAATAACTCTTTAGTGGAATGAGATATTATTGATGAACTCGAGTTGGGTGTTCGGGGCGAACACAGGAAGCTCAAGTTCATCGAGAGAACAAAACCAATTCTCCTCTCGGTCCCTGTCGTAGCCTCTTATTTATAAAGTCTTATACCCACCTTCTTACCCATCCTTAGGAGGTCGACCAAGCCAAGCTTGGAGCCCAAGCAAGGGTCGGCCAAGGTAAGCCTTGGATGGACCAAGTGGTGGCCGACCCTAGCTTGGAGTCCAAGCTTAGGTGGTCGTCCACATAAAAATAAAAGGAGTTTATTTTAAAATCTTTCCTTATGTGGAAGCCATGGTTTTAAAAGAGAGTTTAAAATTTAAATATTTCCTTTTATAACTTTCTACAAAAGATTAAGAGAAAGGTTTGATATCTTTCCTTATTTGTAGTTAAAAGGAATATTTTAATTTTTGATAAAGCTTTCCTTTTTTGTAACCATACTCATGGTTTTAAAAGAGAGTTTTAAAATTTAAATCTTTCCTTTTATAGCTTTCTACAAAAGATTAAGAGAAAGGTTTGATATCTTTCCTTATTTATAGTTAAAAAGAAGATTTTAATTTTTGATAAAACTTTCCTTTTTTGTAACCATCCTCATGTTTTAAAAGATAGTTTTAAAATTTAAATCTTTCCTTTTATAGCTTTCTACAAAAGATTAAGAGAAAGATTTGATATCTTTCCTTATTTGTAGTTAAAAGGAAAATTTTAAGAAAACTTTCCTTATTGTAATCATCCACATGTTTTAATAGAGAGATTTTAATTTATAAAAGTTTCCTTTTATAACCAACCACGAAGGGAATTTTTAAAGAGAAATTTTAATTTTAAAAATTTCTGAAAACAAATTAGAAAGTTTTAATTTTGTATTTAAAACTTTCCTTGTTTGGAGGATTTGAGGTGGCCGACCACATTAATAAGAGAAAAGGAATTTTTTTATTAATTAAATTTTCCTTTCTATGGCAAGGGAAATAAGGAAGTTTTTATTAAATTTTCCTTATTTGCCAAGACCAAGGAATATAAAAGAGATGGTAGAGGTACCTCACCTCACAACAAGATATCCTCTAGTATTCCTCTCTTCCTTGGTGGTGGCCGACCCTCTCCTCTTCCCCTTTTCTTCTTTTTTGGTCGGCGGCATCAACTCTCTAGGAGACTCTTGGTGGCTGGGTTTTGCTTGGAGAAGAAGTAGAGAAAGGAGGATTTGTTTCCTTGCATCCCTTAGAGCTTGGTTGGTGGCTGAAGTTCTTCATCTCTTGGAGATTGTTGTTGGCCAAAACTTGCAAGGAGAAGAAGGATGCTTGGGTGGATTCTCATCTCGGTAGATCATCGCCCACACGACGTCCGAGATAAGAAGAGGAATACGACAGAAGATCGTGAGGTCTATAAGATATAAAAGGTATAACTAGTTATTAGTTTTGTAAAATACCGAAAATAGGCGAATATTAATAAGGGAATTTTTTGGAATTTTTGGAAATTTTTCGGGAATTTTTTGGAGCTCGTATGGATGAGTTAACGGGGAGGAAAATGGGGCCCGGAAAAGCCTGTTTAGGCTACCCCGTTTTAGCGAGTAAATGTTTATTTTCTAAACACTTTTTCTTTTCTATTTCTTTTTCTTACTCTTTTTCCTCGCCGTTGCTTCCTCCTCCGCGTGCCCAACTTCACCCGACGGCGTCTTCTCTTTGTCCTAACCGCCCTAACCGGCATCCCCTCATTCCACTTCATCTCCTTCTCCTTCCCTTCCTGCGACGCCGACGCCACATCTCTTCCTTCTTCCTCCCCGAGCCCTAAATTCCCCTTTTTCTCAGCCACTTCGCCGAGCGACACTATTGATCGCCGCTATTGTCGAGCCCCCATCGCCGTTGTGCCCTCTTGCGCCGCTGCCCCTCTCGGCCGGAGGCCACCTCCAAGCCGCGGCCTGGGTCATCAATCGGCCCCTCTTAATGCGCTGTGCCCTAGATCTTTGCCGCCGGCCACTGTGAGCCCTAGCTGGCCATCGACACTTGTCGTCCTTTGTTGTGGAGATCCTCACAGCCACCGCCCCTCTCCGATCTCCTCTGTGCCAGTCACCAGGTCCAACCCAGCGCTGGCTGCCGGCTGATTTTCTGTGCCCTAGGCGCTGCTGTGAGGTTTGAGCCAACCAACAGATTCACTTCCGCCACTATCGGCCAAATTCCCTCTCCTGTGCCGCTGATCTGGAGCAACTACTGCCGTGCTTCTACTTTGTGTGTCACCGGGAGTCGAGAGCTCGAGAAGGCGACAGAGGGCAGCAGTGATTCGACAGTGGGATTTAAGTTAAAGGTTTAAGGTTTGATTTTCGATTTTGTACCCTAATTCTTGTTATGTTGTGAGCAGCACTTGTTTTGGGTGGAAGATCATGCTAACTAAGTATAGTGGTCTTTAATTGTAGATTCATTTCGCTGGTAGTGTATCGGGGTTCCACAGCAGCTGTGATTTTTCCGGCCATAATTTTCAGCAACATCCTTGCTGTGAGAAGTGAGGTAAGGAATAGGGTTTTGATCATGTTGTTGACGATTGATAGATAGGTTAATAACTAAAGTTAACCTAGGTACATGTGTTAATTAGGGTTTGACCCTAATTTAGTGTCAAAGACTTTTATTTAGCTATTTATAGGAATTAGCTAAATAAAATCTATATATATTGCTGACACAGGACTTGACGCGAGACGAGTATCTCGGAGTCAGATTTGGATCATTTTATCGGAGGCGGGTACTTTTGACTTATGTCATTTGATATACATAGTAGTGAATTTAATAAGTTGCATTAATTATGTTCTTATTTGTTCCGGTTAATCACTACCCGATACTTGTTACATGATTGATTGATTGCTTGTTTTGCATCTCATGTATTCCTTCCCTGTTGATACATGCTTATAGGGGTAGTGATATACCATGCTTCACCATGTTCAGGACCTAGGTTTTATACCTTCTGTGTACCTTCGATTTGATTTGATTCGTTGACCTATGATGCACTTTTATATATATATGGATTAGGTCAGGATATTTTGTGGTTAGTGCCATGCACCATTTGCATGATTGCATGCTGTGCGATAGTCCTCTCCATTATTGTTGAGCACATCGCCAGTTACATGGATCTGCACACACCACCACTCATGGGTTAGTGGTCGATTCAGGCAGTGTGTGTTGCAGCAGGGACTTTGTTTGGCTCCGTTGGTCCGCTCATGGGTAGCGTGATGCAACGTGTTAGTCGGCAGGGATTCCTCCCCGTCATCGTGTACTGGGAGTTGAGAGCATTGCGCTCCCCCATTTATGATTTGGGGTAGGAGGATAGGTGTACTCTGACAACATCCCGTCCACTCGGTCACTCATCAGGAGTAGTGACGACAGAGTGCACGGTTGTCACAGCCCTACCCACTCGGCCTCACTATTGTGTGTGAGATGATCGACTGGAGTCAGGGGTGACCAGGATGCATCATTGGCATCATATGCATGATGCATTTATTGCTTGTGTTTGTGTTTGCTGCATTTTTATGCTGCATATTGTTTGGATACCTATGTTTGACATGCATACAGGATTTCTATACCACTCGGATTGTTTGTCCTTATACCCAGGTTCTGGTTAGTACAGTTTCTCTCCTGTTTACTTCAGATGCATTTTTATCTTTCTTATATCAGGAGACTGTACGCATGATTAGTGCTAGGTGTTATTTCCCTACTTTGTATATCAGTTGTACCTGCTGAGTGTTGGACTCACCCCGCCTCCATTGTTGTTATTTTTCAGGTGATGCTATCAGGAGAGAGTTCCAGTTATTAGTCCCTGCAGACCTCGAGGATATTATTAGTCTTTTGGTTTTCTTACATAGACTATGCTAAATTTGTTTTGTTTGATGGTATGGATATGGTATGGATTTTGTGATGTCGATGGATTTGGTTTGGTTTTGTTTTTACTACATGCCTGCCTAGACGGCAGAAGAGGTAAATTGATCTTATCGTCGGATTTGTATTTTATGAGTGTAGTTGAGTAGGGTGGATTTTGAGTCTTCTTATCATTGCTTATTAAATTGCGTGGAATGTCTGTGTGTTGTGTTTATTTACTGTTATTATTCCAGCCGCATGTGGCTGAGGTATATGGATATGTAGAAAGTTTCAGATTGTCCGCCGTACAGGGGAGATGCTGTCGAAATTTCTTCGGACATGGACTCCTCCGAGGCGTGACTATTTATTTGGTATCAGAGCCAGGTTTGCGAGTTAAACTGGGCATTTCCGGATTTTCGTTATGGTTATGTTTCAGATTTCCGTTTTGGATTTATATGGATTTCTGGTGATTTTCTCATTCGGAATTTTGAGGTTAAATTGGGGACTGGACAGCGACGGAACATCTCCAGACAGCAAATAGGTATGATGTTTATTTTATGATTATTATATTGGTAGTAATATCTGTAATATAACTTAACAGATATGAGGAGATCTACGCGTATTGCGGCGAGACGTGGTGCTGGACGACCACGTACAAGGACCACGGGATCTCTGGATATGCCAGAGATGCCTACTATTGATGAGCCTGTCAGTCAGGGACAAACTCAGCATACTGCGGGCGCGTCGGACTCTCAGACCCCGATGGCTCCTATAGAGGTACCTACCTCGGCTGTGCCGAGTGTACCTATCCCTACTGTAGTTTCGGTACCATCAGGGATACCATTGGCGTTCCTGATATCTGCTCCAGCGCAGCCTACGGCGTACTCGGCACCACCGCCACCCATACCTAAAGTATACCCGACACCAGTGGCATCTGTGCCCCCAGTGACTACAGTAGCAGCAGCTGCTCCATATTTGGTATCACTACCTACTGTACCTCTAGTTGCGACCACCTGTGTTCACCCTGCTATACCACCGACGACTTATGCTCCAGTTTATACAGCAGCACCGGGAGTTGCTCCTCCGGTTTATTCCGCGGTATCACCGGCAGCACCAGTTCAAGTGGTTCCCCCAATTCCTGCAGCCGTCCCGACAGAGTTCACTGATATTGTCGCAGCACGAGCTAGGATTCCAGTATTAGTAGAGTCGATGAAGACTGGATTCACACTCTTCCGAGGAGACCTTGATCCGAGTATGGCCCTGTCATGGATAGAGACTATGCAGCAGACCTTCTTCTATATGGCTTGCTCCGAGTGGGAGAAAGCAGAGCTGACTGCTTTCCATTTACGGGATGAGGCTAACGCCTGGTGGATTACACAGCGTTCTATTATCAGCGAGCGGAACGTTACTTGGGCCAAGTTCAGAGAGGCTTTTGAAAGCCGTTTTTTCCCACTATCATATCAGATGGCTTGCTGGCAGGATTTCATGAGTTTGCGTCAGAACAATCGCACGGTGACAGAGTATAATACTGAATTCAATCGGTTGGCTAAGTTTTGTCCAGAGTTAGTTGCAGAGGATAGATCTCGCATGATGCAGTTTATACAGGGACTAGATGACTATCTGCAAGTAAGGCTTGCCGGTTTAGGGATCGTATCTTACTCAGATGCACTGGATCGAGCTTTGATGATAGAGTTAGCTTAGCAGAGAGCATTTCCGGACAGGAAGAGGAAGCATACGGGTCAGGCATCCGGACAGATCCAGCAGACACCGGCGACAGGACAGCAGTAGAGTAGTCGCAGTCGGTCAGGTCAGGGTACTTCTGGGGTATCTCGTAGGCCTCAGAAGTCAGGGCAGTCTTCTTTAGGACATTCCCTGTTTTCTCAGCAGAATCGACAACCACCTTCCAGCGATACTCATTGTTTCCGATGTGGGTCCAGAGATCACCTTACCCCAGCTTGCTCTCTGGGACAGCGAGTTTGCTTTTATTGCAAACTGCCTGGGCACCAGAGCCGAGATTGTCAGCTGAAGGCTCAGCACATGGCTTCCGGAGGGTCAAGTCAGAGGGGATAGTCTAGTCAGTCAGGGGCATATCGAGGAGGGCAGAAAGCCCAATCTTCACATCGTCAGCAGGGGATAGCTTCACCTACAGCAGCAGCATTTGACATGCTTGGACAGTACTCCAGTGCTTCCATAGCACCCCAGAGTTCTGTTCTAGGACCTTATTATCTGACGTAGGGGCAGTATCAGATGCAGCCTCAAGGCCAGTACCAGACTCAGTCCCAGTCATCGGCACAGTATCAGTCACCGTCCTCTCAGTCTTCTCTGGCACATTATCCAGCACCGCCTCAGTGGCAGGCTTCTGCTCAGCCGCAGCAGCCGCTGGCAGCGTTACCACCTCCTCCACCGCTAGAGACTGGACGTGTTCATGTGACTACCAGAGAGGATGCGCAGCGAGCCGACGGATCCATTTTCCGCGGTACGATTTCTATTTATGCATTTTCCGCTGATATATTGATTGATACTGGTAGCTCGCACTCTTTTATATCCCGTACCTTTATGCGGGAGATTGGTAGATTACCTACTTTTAGACTGTAGTGATTGACCGTCTCCATACCGTCCGGTGATAATTTAGACGTCACCCAGGAGGTCAGAGGTTGCCCGTTAGACTTTGGCAACATGATACTTACGGTAGATCTTCTAGTATTGGAGATGGTCGAGTTTGATATCATACTTGGCATGGATTGGCTGTCATTATATCATGCAACCGTTGATTGCCAGACGAGGGTGGTCACCTTCCGACCTCCGAACCAACCCTTGTGGAGTTTCACTGGCATCAGAGATAACGACATCTCGATTATTTCAGCGATCCAGGCGCAGAAGCTGCTGTCTCAAGGCTGTCACGATTTTCTATTATCTCTGATTAGTACTGAAGACGACAGTAATTCGCAGCTCTCCGACGTTCTTATGGTCCATGAGTACCCGGATGTATTTCCTGAGGAGCTACCTGGTTTGCCTCCCAGAAGGCCAGTGGAGTTCTCTATTGAGCTGATTCCGGGAACCGCACCGGCATCGAAAGCTCCTTATCGTATGACACCAAAAGAGTTGAATGAGCTGAAAGTTCAACTCCAGGAGCTTTTGGATAGGGGATTTATTTGCCCTAGTGTTTCTTCATGGGGTTCTCCCGTATTATTTGTCAAGAAAAAGGACGGCACTCTGAGGCTATGTATTGACTATAGACAGCTGAATGCAGTTACCGTCAGAAATAAATATCCTTTACCACGGATCAAGGATTTGTTTGATCAGCTCAGAGGTACATCAGTGTATTCTAAGATTGATCTGCGATCCGGATATCATCAGTTGAGAGTCAGAGACTCAGATATTCAGAAGACAACTTTCCATACGAGATACGGTCATTATGAGTTTTTGGTAATGCCATTTGGGCTTACCAATGCTCCAGCGGTGTTTATGGACTTAATGAACAGCATTTTTCTGGAGTATTTGGATCAGTTTGTTATCGTTTTCATTGATGACATATTGGTCTACTCACATTCTGAGGCGGAGCATGCATAGCATCTTCGTATAGTCTTGGAGACTCTTAGATGACATCAGTTGTACGCGAAGTTCAGCAAGTGTGCATTTTGGTTATCCTCAGTCGGTTTTCTGTGACACGTGGTTTCTAGCAGAGGGATTTCAGTTGATCCTCAGAAGATCGAGGCTGTCACCGGTTGGGAGCAGCCGAAGTCAGTTCAGGAGATCCGCAGTTTTCTGGGATTGGTCGGATATTACCGATGTTTTGTCGAGGGTTTCTCGCGTATTACTATGCCGCTGACACGCCTTACCAGGAAAGGTGTGAAGTTCATGTGGTCCGAGGATTGCGAGACTAGCTTTCAGGAGTTGAAGCGGAGATTAGTGTCGGCTCTAGTTTTGGTTTTACCTTCTGGAGAGGACGGATTTGTACTCTACACCGACGCGTCTCTTCAGGGTTTGGGTGCTGTTCTGATGCAGCATGGCAGAGTAGTCTCTTATGCTTCTCGTCAGTTGAAGGAGCATGAGAAGAACTACCCAGTTCATGACCTAGAGTTAGCCGCCATCATATATGCTTTGAAGATTTGGCGTCATCATCTGTACGGCATTACATTTGAGATTCTCACTGATCATAAGAGTCTCAAATACATTTTTACTCAGAAGGAGCTTAATCTCTGACAGAGGAGATGGATGGAGTTCCTGAAGGACTACAATTGTACCATTAGCTACCACCCGGGGAAAGCTAATGTGGTTGCTGATGCACTCAGCAGGAAGTCCAGAGGGACCTTGGCTTACCACCGAGTTTCAGTTACAGACTTGGTTCAGGGTTTCTCTGAGTTAGATCTTGAGGAGCAAGGACCGACAGAGCAGGGTATTCTTATTACCATGGTTGCTCAGTCATCGATCAGGATGAGGATACGAGAGGCCCAGGCTAGTGATCAGCATTTGCAGTTTATCGGCAGTCAGATAACTTCCGGGCAGCAGACCGAGTTTACACGAGACGAGGAGGGTATTATATACTTCCGAGACAGATTGTGCGTACCTCAGTCTCATCTGGTCTTACAGGAGCTACTCCAGGAGGCTCACCGCTCTCAATTTGTGATCCACCCAGACGGGACCCGTATGCATCGAGACTTGAGGTGTTCCTACTGGTGGAACGACATGAAGAAAGACATCACGGATTTCGTAGCTAGATGTCTTGTTTGTCAGTAGGTGAAAGCTGAGCACCAGAGACCTACAGGATTACTTCAGCAAATTCCTATTCCTGAGTGGAAGTGGGATCACATTACCATGGACTTTGTGGTAGGGTTGCCGAGGACACGACGAGGTCATGACGCGATTTGGGTAATCGTTGATCGATTAACCAAATCTGCGCACTTTTTAGCGATTCAGAGGACTGATCCCCTGGATCGATTGTCAGATTTGTATTGTTGGGAGATCATCAGACTACATGGTGTTCCGTTGAGTATCATTTCAGATAGAGATCCACGGTTCACGTCTCGTTTCTGGCAGAGTCTGCAGTAGGCCTTGGGCACACATCTCCGTTTCAGTATAGCTTTCCATCCACAGACAGATGGACAGTCAGAGCGGACCATTCAGACTTTAGAGGACCTGCTGAGGTCATGTGTTATGGATTTCGGAGGCAGTTGGGAGGACCATCTGCCGTTAGTAGAGTTTGTTTACAACAACAACTTTCATTCGGCTATCCAGATGTCACCGTTTGAGGCGTTGTATGGTAGACCTTGTCGAACACCCGTCCTTTGGGATGAGGTTGGAGAGGCCCAGATGTTGGGACCTCAGAGAGTTCAGCAGGATGCAGAATTGGTCCGTACTATCAGACGGAGGTTGTCAGAGGCGTAGGACCGTCAGAAGAGTTATGCTGATCGGAGACGCAGACCACTAGAGTTCTTTGTTGGTGACCATGTATTTCTGCGAGTTTCACCCACGAAAGGGGTGAAGAGATTTGGCCTCAGAGGTAAGCTAGCTCCGCGGTACATTGGCCCTTTCGAGATCTTGGAGAGGATCAGAGCAGTAGCTTACCGACTGGCACTACCACCGTCCCTGTCAGGCGTTCACGATGTATTCCACGTATCGATGCTGAGGAGATACATACATGATCCGACGCATGTGCTGACAGATATCCCAGTTCCAATTCAGCCTGACATTACTTATGAGGAGATTCCGGTACGGATTTTGGACCGGAAAGAGCATCAGTTGCGGAACAAAACTATCCGACTGGTTAAAGTCGGATGGCAACATCATTCGGACGAGGAGGCTACTTGGGAGCTCGAGGATACTATCCGAGCTCGATACCCCCATCTTTTCACTTGAGGTATGTGATTTAATTTACCGTTCAGCATTTATACTCTATATCTATTGTTAGTACTTGCTGATGGTAGATAACGAAATTTGGGGACCAAATTTTTATAAGAGGGAGAGAATGTAAAATACCGAAAATAGGCGAATATTAATAAGGGAATTTTTTGGAATTTTTGGAAATTTTTCGGGAATTTTTCGGAGCTCGTATGGATGAGTTAACGGGGAGAAAAATGGGGCCCGGAAAAGCCTGTTTAGGCTACCCCGTTTTAGCGAGTAAATGTTTATTTTCTAAACACTTTTTCTTTTTTATTTCTTTTTCTTTCTCTTTTTCCTCGTCGTTGCTTCCTCCTCCGCGTGCCCAACTTCACCCGACGGCGTCTTCTCTTTGTCCTAACCGCCCTAACCGGCATCCCCTCATTCCACTTCATCTCCTTCTCCTTCCCTTCCTGCGACGCCGACGCCACATCTCTTCCTTCTTCCTCCCCGAGCCCTAAATTCCCCTTTTTCTCAGCCACTTCGCCGAGCGACACTGTTGATCGCCGCTATTGCCGAGCCCCCATCGCCGCTGTGCCCTCTTGCGCCGCTGCCCCTCTCGGCCGGGGGCCACCTCCAAGCCGCGGCCTGGGTCATCAATCGGCCCCTCTTAATGCGCTGTGCCCTAGATCTTTGCCGCCGGCCACTGCGAGCCCTAGCTGGCCATCGACACTTGTCGTCCTTTGTTGTGGAGATCCTCACAGCCACCGCCCCTCTCCGATCTCCTCTGTGCCAGTCACCAGGTCCAACCCAGCGCTGGCTGCCGGCTGATTTTCTATGCCCTAGGCGCTGCTGTGAGGTTTGAGCCAACCAACAGATTCACTGCCGCCACTGTCGGCCAAATTCCCTCTCCTGTGCCGCTGATCTGGAGCAACTACTGCCGTGCTTCTACTTTGTGTGTCGCCGGGAGTCGAGAGCTCGAGAAGGCAATAGAGGGCAGCAGTGATTCGACAGTGGGATTTAAGTTAAAGGTTTAAGGTTTGATTTTCGATTTTGTACCCTGATTCTTGTTATGTTGTGAGCATCACTTGTTTTGGGTGGAAGATCATGCTAACTAAGTATAGTGGTCTTTAATTGTAGATTCATTTCGCTGGTAGTGTATCGGGGTTCCACAGCAGCTGTGATTTTTCCGGCCATAATTTTCAGCAACATCCTTGCTGTGAGAAGTGAGGTAAGGAATAGGGTTTTGATCATGTTGTTGACGATTGATAGATAGGTTAATAACTAAAGTTAACCTAGGTACATGTGTTAATTAGGGTTTGGCCCTAATTTAGTGTCAAAGACTTTTATTTAGCTATTTATAGGAATTAGCTAAATAAAATCTATATATATTGCTGACACAGGACTTGACGCGAGACGAGTATCTCGGAGTCAGATTTGGATCATTTTATCGGAGGCGGGTACTTTTGACTTATGTCATTTGATATACATAGTAGTGAATTTAACAAGTTGCATTAATTATGTTCTTATTTGTTCCGGTTAATCACTACCCGATACTTGTTACATGATTGATTGATTGCTTGTTTTACATCTCATGTATTCCTTCCCTGTTGATACATGCTTATAGGGGTAGTGATATACCATGTTTCACCATGTTTAGGACCTAGGTTTTATACCTTCTGTGTACCTTCGATTTGATTTGATTTGTTGACCTATGATGCACTTTTATATATATATGGATTAGGTCAGGATATTTTGTGGTTAGTGCCATGCACCATTTGCATGATTGCATGTTGTGCGATAGTCCGCTCCATTATTGTTGAGCACATCGCCAGTTACGTAGATCTGCACACACCACCACTCATGGGTTAGTAGTCGATTCAGGCAGTGTGTGTTGCAGCAGGGACTTTGTTTGGTTCCGTTGGTCCGCTCATGGGTAGCGTGATGCAACGTGTTAGCCGGCAGGGATTCCTCCCCGTCATCGTGTACCGGGAGTTGAGAGCATTGCGCTCCCCCATTTATGATTTGGGGTAGGAGGATAGGTGTACTCCGACAACATCCCGTCCACTCGGTCACTCATCAGGAGTAGTGACGACAGAGTGCACGGTTGTCACAGCCCTACCCACTCGGCCTCACTATTGTGTGTGAGATGATCGACTGGAGTCAGGGGTGACCAGGACGCATCATTGGCATCATATGCATGATGCATTTATTGCTTGTGTTTGTGTTTGCTGCATTTATATGCTGCATATTGTTTGGATACCTATGTTTGACATGCATACAGGATTTCTATACCACTCGGACTGTTTGTCCTTATACCCAGGTTCTGGTTAGTACAGTTTCTCTCCTGTTTACTTCAGATGTATTTTTATCTTTCTTATATCAGGAGACTGTATGCATGATTAGTGCTAGGTGTTATTTCTCTACTTTGTATATCAGTTGTACCTGCTGAGTGTTGGACTCACCCCGCCTCCATTGTTGTTATTTTTCATATTGATGCTGTCAGGAGAGAGTTCTAGTTGTTAGTCCCTGCAGACCTCGAGGATATTATTGGTCTTTTGGTTTTCTTACATAGACTATGCTAAATTTGTTTTGTTTGATGGTATGGATATGGTATGGATTTTGTGATGTCGATGGATTTGGTTTGGTTTTGCTTTTACTACATGCCTGCCTAGACGGCAGAAGAGGTAAATTGATCTTATCGTCGGATTTGTGTTTTATGAGTGTAGTTGAGTAGGGTGGATTTTGAGTCTTCTTATCATTGCTTATTAAATTGCGTGGAATGTCTGTGTGTTGTGTTTATTTACTGTTATTATTCCAGCCGCATGTGGCTGAGGTATATGGATATGTAGAAAGTTTCAGATTGTCCGCCGTACAGGGGAGATGCTGCCGAAATTTCTTCGGATAGGGACTCCTCCGGGGCGTGACAAGTTTCCGCATCATAACTAGTTCATCCTTTTATTTAGATCTTGAAATACCAAACACAAGAGGCTAATGAATCTAGGTAATCGAATTTATGTTTTTAATTTTGTGTTTCTTTTGTTTTTCGAACTTGTGATTCGATTGTTTTTTTTTTGTTAAACCTAGGGTTACTATATGGAAATTAAATATTGAATTTCGTTGAAAGACTTTGTCTAGGAAGTGGTGGATCTCATACCCAAGAAGGCCTAGTGCCTCACCATGTTTAACCTAGAAGTCGATCTCTGAAATTAATATTTAATTGAATTTGTAACAAAGGTGGATTTGGATTAATAATGTTAAGCATCGTTTGCGATCCAAGTCTAAACCTCTAGGAACAGATAAATTGAATTTGGAATCAATAATGTTAAGTTCTGTTTGCGATTCCAAATTTAATTTCTAAACAACACAATAGGTTGTTAGGAATGGTTTAGGACTTGTACAAAATTTTTGTACAGGGGAACCAGTACGATATTCCAAGTAGCAACCAACAATTAGTATCAGAGCTAGGGTTTGCCTTTGTGTGTTTGATTTTCAGATTAATTATGCACATGCCATACATAATTTAGGCAGGATAATAATAGGATATACTAACTCTGTGGTTGCAGACTCCAACTATTATGACTTATAGAGATTGTGTGTAATTAGATCCTTGGACATGTCAAGGGCATTTTATGTGTGTGCATGATTGTATGTATTAAATACAGTAGGAGCTGTATTAGTTTTAGGATTTTACATTTTTGTTTCAGTCTAGATTACATGTACATTCCTTCGTAGAATATAAGATCGATAAATGTAAAATTCTATTTTTGTCGCGGATCGTATCCTTGTGAGGTGTGGTACTATTTGTGGACTAGAGGCGCAGCGGAAAAAGAAGCAAGATAGATGTGGCGACTAGATCTGATTGTAGTGGCTAAAAATGGTAGTAGCTAGGGTTGGCAGCACACGGAGGATAATGATGGAAAATGTCATAATAGTTGGAAAATTGTTTTTCCATATTTATTGCTTTATTTAATGTGATGTGTGTATGCATGTTAAAATTCCTCACCTTAAATAACTAAGTGGGAGAGGGATTAGTAAATAAATTCCACGGTCTCCATTACTGGTTTGTAAGTAATGCAACAAACTTGAGTGTTGGCTCTGAGTGCCTCCCTCCACAACGGATGAGTTTGTTTGCGGATCACTAGGTCAAACTTCCTTTATGGATGGTTATAGGAAATTATTTAGAAGCATGTGATCTTCTCCAACTGAAGGAGCACAATCCTATTTAATGGACTAAGTATCATGTAATGATATACACTTAGGCACATTTAATAGTATCCTCCCCAACGGAGTCACTACTATTATTTGTGTGACTAAAGGAATACCAACTATTAATTTTATTTGTCATAAAGTTAGGACGACAAGAATAAAATTAATGGGTAAGACCCTCCTCTTACAAATGTTTGAATTTGTATACGTCCACACTAACGTGGCATGCAAAATTCATGGTGTTTTGAGGTGATGGTAAATTTAAATAATATCGTTTGAGGAATCAATATTATTCTAAATTTAGAGTCTTGAACAAAAGTTTATTTTATGATTCTTAGGATGACTTTCAACCCACTGGCTATTATTCTGAAAGAGAGCAACCTTACTGGTCCCAACCACATAGATTGGAAAAGAAACTTGGATATTGTTCTAACTACTGAAGGCTATAAGTTTGTACTGATGGAGGTTTGCCCTAATGTGCCTAATAGTGATTCTAGTGAAGAGGAGATTGAGTATCATAGGAAATGGGTCAAGGCAGATGAGATGGCGCAGAGTTACATTTGGCTTTTATATCAAATGTGCTGCAACATCAGCATCAGACCATGCCCACTGGCCATGACATAATGTACAATCTCAAGGAACTCTTCGGACACTAGAATCAAGCTGACAGGCAAGACTGTATAATCTCTAGGTACTGGACTAAAAGTAGGAATGAAGAAGCCGAAAGGCAAGTGCTTCATTTGTAAGTAGTTTGGACATTTGTAGGCCGACAGTCCTCGTGGGAAGAGAACAATATATGTATATCTTATTCTCTAGTAGTTAGAACATGTTTAGTGGTGTTATCTACCGGTACCAGCGTGTAGATATGATAACCACTGATCATGTTTGCAAATCATTGCAGGGGTTCCAAGAAACCCGATAACTACATGAAGGAGAAATCACTGTTTACATGGACAATATTACAGAAGTAGCAGTTGTTGTAGTGGGAGATGTTTATAGGAATAAAATATTGGTTTTAAGAAATTGTCTTTACTTATCAAGTTTTAGAAAGAACTTGTTTTCAGTTTCTAAACAATACAAGGATGGATATTCTGTCTATTTATGATAGCAAAGGTGTTATCAAGATAAATAAGAAAGTTATCTGTTCTAGTACGTTCGTTGGCAATTTGTATACTCTAAATCCAATAAACTCCCACAATGCAACAAATGAAAATTAATAACACATCTTTTAAATCTAATAAGAGAAAGGAACCTTCGGAAATGAACCAAACATATCTTTGGCATCTAAGGCTCGGTCATATTAACTTAAGTAGGATTCAAAGGCTAATAGCCGATGGACTCTTGGGTTCGTTAGTGTTGGAAAACTTTCCAACTTGTGAATCTTGCTTGGAAGCTAAAATGACCAAAAGACCTTTTAAGGCTAAGGGGTATAGAGCCAAAGATGTGTTAGGACTGGTTCATTCTGATTTGTGTGGTCCTATGTCTATCCAGGCAAGAGGTGGTTTTGAATATTTTGTCTTTTTTATAAACGATTATTCGAGATATGGGTACATTTACTTGATGCTCTGCAAGTCTGAATGCTTTGATAAGTTCAAAGAATACAAGGATGATGTGGAGAAACGTCATGGTAAAAATATCAAGACACTACGGTCTGATCCTGGTGGCGAATACCTCTTTGGAGTGTTTAGGGATTACTTATCAGAGGCTGGGATTCAATCCCAATTGTCTGCACCTGGTACACCCCAATAGAATGGTGTGGCAGAACGAAGGAATAAGACTCATATGGAAATGATTATATTGATGATGAGTTATTCAGAATTACCAAATACGTCTTGGGGATATGATCTGAAAATAGCATTATACATTCTGAATATGGTACCTTCTAAATCAGTACCCTTTACTCCTATGGAATTGTGGAATAGACATAAGCCTAGTCTGAGTTATATTCGGATATGGGATAGTCCAGTACATGTGCTGAAGGGAGATATTGACAAGTTGGAATCACATACAGAAGTTTGCCTGTTTGTGGGATATCCTAAAGGAACAAAAGGTGGTTTGTTTTATAATCCTAAAAAATAGAAGATCATTGTTAGCACCAATGCTCGATTTTTAGAGGAAGATTATGTAATAAACCATAAGCCCATGAGTGAAATTATTCTAGAAGAAATGAGAGAGGACAAGCCTACTTTAGTACCAACAGTGCAAGATGAAATATCACAAGAAACTGCAACATGTATCACAAATGATACACAACAATAGACAGTGCCTCATCGTAGTGGGAGGGTTGTTAGACAACTTGAAAGATTCATGTTTTTGGGAGAGTCATCAGATTTGGTCCCAGGTAAACATGAACCTGATCCCCGAACATATGACGAAGCACTCGAAGATATAGATGTAGAATCTTGGCAAAGAGCAATGAATTCAGAAATAGAATCTATGTATTCTAACAAAGTCTGAGAGCTAGTAGAACCATCAAATAGTGTAAAAGATATTAGATGTAAATGGATCTACAAAAGGAAAAGAGGGACAAACGGGAAGGTGGAAACCTTCAAAGCAAGGCTTGTTATGAAGGGGTATACTCAGAAAGCGGAAATCGATTATGAGGAAACTTTTTTGCCAGTAGCTATGCTTAAGTCTATCCGGATACTCTTATCTATTGCTGCTCATATGGATTATGAGATTTGACAAATGGATGACAAGAAAGCTTTCCTTAACGGAAGTCTTGAAGAAACATCCATATGAAGCAACTAGAGGGGTTCATTGAAAAAGGCAAAGAGCATCTAGTGTGCAAGCTAAATCGGTCTATTTATGGACTAAAGCAAGCTTCAAGATCTTGGAACATCCGATTTAATGAAATAATCCAGTCGTATGAATTTATTCAGTGTTCGGATGAGTCTTGTGTATACAAGAAGTGTGATAGAAACGTGGTGGTATTTCTTGTACTATACATAGATGACATTTTGTTAGTTGGAAACAATATCAAAGTGTTGTCAGAAGTAAGGGTATGGTTGTCCAAGCAATTCGATATGAAGGACTTGGGTGAATGTGCACATATTCTCGGGATTAAAGTAATAAGGGATCATAAGAAAAGAATGTTGTGCTTATCCCGAGCTTCATATATCGATACCATCCTAGCTCGTTTTAGCATGCAAGACTCCAAGAAAGGTTTTCTACCTTTTAGGCATGGAGTATCTTTATCTAAAAAGATGTCTCCGAAGACATCAAAAGAGATAGAAGAAATGAAGGCAGTTCCTTATGCTTCAGCAGTAGGAAGCCTAATGTATGCTATGTTGTGCACAAGATCGGATATCTGTTTTGCCGTGAGCATGGTTAACAGATATCAAAATAACCCTGGACAAGGACATTGGACTGCTGTAAAGTATATATTGAAGTACCTTAGAAGGACTACAGATTATATGCTGGTTTACTAAGCAGATGATTTGCTCCCTGTGGGTTACACGGATTCTGACTTCCAATCAAATAGGGACAAATAGTAAGTCAACCTCAGGGTTTTGTGTTTACTTTAGGAGGTAAAGCCATAACAATGGAGGAGTGTTAAGCATAAATACTTTTTCGGACTCCACCATAGAATCTGAGTATGTGGCATTCTTTGAGGCAGCCATAGAAGCTGAATGGATCAGTAACTTCATGATGGATTTTGATGTGATTCCTGGTTTGCCCAAAATTATTGGTGTAGTAGCAAACTTGAAGGAACCACGAGCCCATAAGGAAAGTAAACACATAGAGCGCAAGTACTGCCCAATAAGAGACATCGTATAACAAGGAGAAGTTGTTGCCGCCTAGATTGCATCAGATGATAACCTGGGAGATCCTTTCACTAAGGCCCCTAAGGCAAGAGCTTTTGATGTGCATGTTGAAGGGTTGGGAATCAGATGTATGGCAGGGTATATGGCCGCATAGTCTTTTAGTATAAGTAGGAGATTGTTGGAATGTATACTAAAAGCCTATCTTTTTGTATAAACATTTATTTAGAAATAAGAATCACATTAGTCAAATGTCAACATTTATATGTTAAGTGTAGTTGTTCAATTAATTTATATTGTAGATAATATGGTGTGTGGTGTCACACATAGAAGATCATATTATCAGTTCCTTATGTTGGTTAGTCCTAGGAAGATCGTACCGGTTCCACTGTACTAAAATTTTGTACAAGTGTCGAACCTATCCTAATAACCTATTATGTTATTTAGAAATTAAATTCAGAATCACAAACAAAACTTAACATTATTGATTCCAAATTTAACTTATCTGTTCTTAATGGTTTAGACTTTGATCGCAAACGATGCTTAACATTATTGATCCAAATCCACCTATGTTATAAATTCAACTAAATATTAATTTAAGAAATTGGCTTCCAGGTTAAGCATGGCTAGGCACTAGGCCTTCTTGGATATGGGAGCAACCACCACTTCCTAGACAAAGTCTTTCAATGAAATCTAATATTTAATTTCCTTATATAATCCTAGGTTTAACCAAAAGGAACAATCAAATCACAAATTCGAAAAAAAAAACACAAACTCTAATCACAAATTTGAAACCTAGAATTATATGCCTCTTGTGTTTGGAATTCATACAAAGAAAAATTAGTATGATGCGGAAAATAATTACTAGTTATACCTTTCTTTGTATGCAACGGCCTCCTGATCTTCTACCGTATTCCTCTACTTATCCCGGACATTGTGTGGGCAACGATCTACCGAGATGAGAACCACCCAAACCCTTCTTCTTCCTCCTTGCAAGTTTCGGCCAAGCTCCTCTCCTTGAGATGAAGAGTTTCGGCCACCACCACCAAGCTTCAAGGGATGCTAGAAACAAAGCCTCCTTTCTCTCCTTCTCCTCCAAGCAAGATCCGACCACCACCACAAAGCTCCAAGGGATGATGCCACCGGCCACCAAAGAAGAAGAGAAGAGGAGAGGAGCAAGGACTAGGGCCAGCCACCACCAAGGAAGAGAGGGAGGAAAATAGAATAGAGTTGTTACCCATGAAGGCACCCCTACCCCCTCTTTTATAATCCTTGGTCTTGGCAAATAAGGAAAAATTAAATAAAATCTTCCTTATTTTCTTTACCATGAAAAGGAAAATTTAATTGATTAAAACCAATTTCCTTTTCTTAAATATCATGGCCAGCCACCTCATTGCTCCAAGCAAGGAAAGTCTTAACACAAAATTAAAACTTCCTAATTTGTTTCCGAAAATTTTAAAATAAAAATTTCTCTAATAATTTTTACCTTCATGGTTAGTTATAAAAGGAATTTTATAAATTAAAATCTCTCTATTAAAATATATGGATGATTTTCAAAAAGGAAAGTTATCTTTTAAAATTAAAATCTTCCTCTCAATATACAAATAAGGAAAGATATCAAATCTGTTCTTAATCTTTTGTAGAAACTTATAAAAGGAAAAATTTATAATTTTAAAACTATATTTTAAATCATGAACATGGTTACAAAAAATGAAAGTTTTCTCAAAATTAAAGTCTTCCTTTCAATCTACAAATACGGAAAGATATTAAATCTTTTCTTAATCTTTTTGTAGAAAGCTATAAAAGGAAAGATTTATAATTTTAAACTCTCTTTTAAAACCATGGAATCCACATAAGAAAAATTTTAAAAATTAAAATCCTTTTAATTTGATGTGGCTAGCCACACCAAGCTTGGGTTCAAGCTAGGGCCGACCACACAACTTGGCTTATCCTATTTGCTTGGCCGGCCCAAGCTTTGGTTCCAAGCTTGCTTGGTTGGCCACCTTAGGATGGGTATAAAGGTGGGCATAGGTGGATATAATACTTTATAAATAAGAGGCTACGATAGGGACCGAGCGGCGGAATTGGTTTTGGTCTTTCGATGAAATTAAGCTTCCCGTGTTCGCCCCGAACACCCAATTTAATTTCATCAATAATAATTCATACCACTAAAGAATTATTATTAAACTACCGCACCAATCCCAAATTACATTTTGGGCTCCTTCTTATTATGAGTGTGTTAGTCTCCCTGTGTTAAAGATGTTGAATGTCCACTAATTAATTGAGTTACTGATAACTCACTTTAATTAATATCTTAGTCCAAGAGTAGTACCACTCAACCTTATCGTCATGTCGGACTAAGTCCACCTACAGGGTTTAACATGACAATCCTTATGAGCTCCTGTTGGGGATATTATGAACCTAGATTAATAGGACACAGTTTCCTTCTATAATCAACAACACACACTATATGTAATATCATTTCCCAACTTATCGGGTCTTTTGATTTATCGAGCTAAATCTCACCCTTTGATAAATTAAAGAAATAAATACTAAATATATGTGTTTGTTATTATATTAGGATTAAGAGCACACACTTCCATAATAACTAAGGTCTTTGTAACGCCCGCCCTCCCACTGCTTAGGAGGGACGGGGTTACTTACAGTCATACGTGCATGCATATATATAAAATCATGGCAGCGGAAGTAGTTATTTATTTGTTTGTTTTTTTTTTCTAAACAAATCATCATGCTTATCATATTGAACATGTAGACATACTAGTATTCATGCATACAACTTAATTAATATCAACTAGTTGAAACATGATTCATGATATCATAAGTATACTAGAATGACACATAGAGAACATAAGTGCATGACTATCCATACTTGTTCAAGTACTATCAAGCATAAAGACAACACATGGTTCATGTTGGGTTTTTCGGACCGCGAAAACCGCTTTTCGCGTCGCGGAAACCCCGAATCACCCAAGGCCAACGGATCCGTGCAAGGAAAACCGAACGATAAATACGAGTACGAGTTTGAAAAACCTTTTAGATCTACTCCTAGATCTATGTGTTAAGAATACACCTTGAAGCGTGCCCTTTCGCGTTCTCGCTCGTCCAAGGAGTTGCTGGATCTCTAGACCGTCAAGCATCGGTCCTCTAGAAGTATCCACACGAACAATTCTTGATGGAGAAAACCTAAACAAAGGTGTGCTAGCACCTTGATAGGTCACGGCAAGGAAGAGGAGGGAGAGCAAGGAGAGAACCCAAGGAAGAAGAAGGAGTAAATGAGGAGTTGAATGAAAAATGAATTTCATTCCCACCTCTAAAGTGGTCGGCCACATTTTGTTGTGTAACCCCATTTCCACTTAATTACAATTAAGTGGAGGCCATTAAGAGGTGTTGTGTAACTCCTATGATGTGGCACATCATGAAGATGTGGACCATTGTCATTGGCCCACATCTTGCCACCTCACAATGATGTGGCAAAGGAGTAACCTCCACTCATTTAATGTGGCCAACCCACATTAAATGCAATGGAGGCTTGTAACCTCCATGAGGTGGCAAAGCAAGATGATGTGGAACAACACTATTGGTCCACATCTTGCCACCTCACTCATGATGTGGCAAAGAGTCAAGTCAAACTTGACTCAATCTCTCTCATGGTTGATCTAATCAAACCATTTGATTCAAGCCAACTTAATATAATGAATCTAATTCATTAAATTAAATTGATCTAATGAGTCATAATCTAAATTAGACTCATTAAATACATGAATCAATTTGAGTCTAACTCAATTAGCCCAATTTGGATTACTCTTAATCCAATTTGATTCATCAAATGAATCTAATCCTCTTGGTTCATCGTATGAACCAAATCTCCATCTAATTGTCCTTAGTGTGTGACCCTATAGGTTCTTGTAACGTTGGCAATGCCCTAAACCCATTTAGGAGCATAAGTAATGAGCAGTATCTAGCAACACATCATTACTACCCAAGTTACAAGAATGTCGAGATCCAACATCACCTTGTGACTATTAATTGTGACTCCTCACAATATATGACAAGTGTCCTTCTATCCTAGACATCTAGATTGATCAATATGAGGCATAGACCGTGTCATCCTCTAATCAATCTAAATCTTGAACTACAAGTAGACTCACTCGATCAAATGAGCTCAACATCTAATGTTGACTCATTTGGGCATGGCCATGCACTTAGTAGTCTCACTCTATCAAGAATACCGATGTCGCTCCCGTCATATGGGAGGGATAGATCCCATCTACATCACTCACATCCCTCTACATAATTCGTTATATACCCAGTAATCGCCTTTATAGTCCACCCAGTTACGGGTGACGTTTGACGAAACCAAAGTACATAACTCCTTATGTAGGGATCCATGGTGACTTCAGGTCTAAGGACTAGTAGTCATACTAATAGCCACATGAGAAAGTATATGACACTCATATAACGATCCATGATACTTTCTCATGGCGGGTCATTCAGTATACATTCTCTAATGCATACCCATGTGTCAGCTTGATATCTCTATATCCATGACTTGTGAGATCAAGTCATCGAGCTGACCTACATGCTAGTCTTATTGTATTAACATTGTCCCTGAATGTTAATACTCGACTAGGAATGATTTAGAGTAGTGTTCCCTATATCATCTCACTATCGATTCAACTAATCGATTGATATAGGTATGAACCTTCTACTCAAGGACGCTATTATACTTAGTCTATTTGGCACTAATACAAATAAGTATAATAACCAAACAAATGCCTTTATTAATATACAAGAATATGATATACATGAGTCCATACAATCATCAAATGATTGGCTCTAAGGCTCTAACTAACAATCTCCCACTAGCACTAGTGCCAATTAGTATAGGCTCTAAGGCCTAATGACCTAGTGTGACCATCATGCTTTCTCTGTGCCAAATCCTTGGTCAAGGGATCTGCGATGTTAGCCTCTGTAGGTACTCTGCAAATCTCCACATCTCCTCTATCGATAATCTCTCGAATGAGATGGAAACGTTATAGAACTGCTGTGAACTCTGCCAGCTCATAGCACTACCATTCAAGCAAAACACGAACCTCAACTGTGATCTTTAATTATCCTGATCGGTCTTGAAGCTGGCATCACTGTAACCCTTTACAGTTAGCTCATCATTACCTCCATATATTAAGAAATATTCTTTAGTCCTTCATAAGTATTTAAGAATATTCTTGACCGCTATCCAGTGACTTTCACCTGGATCTGACTGGTATCTGCTCGTCATGCTCAAAGCATACGAGACATCAGGTCGAGTACATAGCATGGCGTACATGATCGATCCTATGGCTGAGGCATAGGGATCTGATCCATGCGTCTCTCCTCTCTAGAAGAGGGACCTTGAGTCTTGAAGACTCACGCCATGTGACATCGGCGAAATCCCTTCTTGGAGTTATCCCCAAAGTAGTACCTTGTCAATGTATGTACTCGACTTAGGCCAAGCAATCTCCTAGATCTATCTCTATAGATCATGTTCCTAGAATACGAGATGCTTCACCTAAGTCCTTCATTGAGAAGCAACTCCCTAGCCAGGTCTTGACAGACTGAAGCCTAGGGATGTCCTTCCCAATGAGTAGTATGTCATCCACATACAATATGAGGAAGACAACTGTGTTTTCTACAACCTTCTTGTAGACACAAGGCTCATCTTCGTTCTTGATGAAACCAAACTGTTTGATCGCATCATCGAATCGAAGATTCCAGCTCCGAGAAGCTTGCTTTAGTCCATAAATGGACCTATGCAGCTTGCATACTCTGCTAGTATGCTGTGGATCTACAAAACCCTCAGGTTGTGTCATGTACACATCCTCGAGTAGGTTTCCATTCAGAAACGCGGTTTTGACATCCATCTGCCCTATCTCATAGTCATGGTAGGCTGCAATAGCAAGCATGATCTGAATAGATTTAAACATCGCTACTGGAGAAAAGGTTTCATCATAGTCAATATCATGAATCTGCTTGAAACCTTTAGCTACCAAGCGACCCTTATAAATAAGTCCATCCATGTCAGTCTTTCTCTTAAAGACCCACTTACACCCAATGGGTTTTACCTTGGTGGATCAACCAAGTCCATACTTGGTTGATGTACATGGATTCCATTTGGATCTCATGGCCTCTAGCCATTTCTGGAATCTGGTCTCATCACTGATGGGTGGTAGGCTCATCCTCTATGAGCACAATGTCATGGTCGGACAAGAGAAATGAGTATCTCTCGGGATGACGACGTATCAGACCTGCGAAGAGGTATGTCTACTTGAACCGGTTGTTGTTCCTCAACTCCTTGTGGAACAACATCATCCACAACACTTTGTGGTTCCAGTTCAATTTCCATCGAGGCATCAGTGCTATTGTTCGCATCTTGAACTTCTTCAAGATCGAACGTGCTCCCACTAGTCTTTCTAGAAACAAAGTCCCTTTCTAGAAAGACCCCAGTCTTTGCCACAACCACCTTGTGCTGACTGGGAATGTAGAATTAATATCCCTTAGTTTCCTTGGGATATCCGATAAAATAGCACTTGTCTGATTTGGGTCCTAACTTGTCTGAGACTTGACGTCGAACGTAAGCCTCACAACCCCAAATCCTCATGAAAGACACCTGGGCATCTCTCCCAGTCCATATCCTATATGGTGTCTTTATCACAACCTTTGATGGAACTCGGTTGAGTATAAAAACTGCCGTGTCTAGAGCATAACCCCAAAGATATGTCGGAAGATCTGTGCGACTCATCATAGATCGCACCATATCTAATAGGGTACGATTTCTCCTTTTGGATACACCATTCCACTGTGGTGTTCCAGGAGGAGTGAGTTGGGATAGAATCCACACTCAGCTAGATAGTCACGAAACTCATGGCTAAGGTATTCTCCACCTCGATCGGATCGAAGTATCTTAATGCTCTTGCCAAGCTGGTTCTGTACTTCATTCTTGAATTTTTTGAACTTTTCAAAGGATTCGGACTTATGTGTCATCAAGTACACATAACCGTATCTACTGAAGTCATCAGTAAATGTGATGAAGTACCTATAACCGCCTCTAGCAGCGACATTGAAAGGGCCACATACATCACTATGTATGAGTCCTAACAAATCAGTCGCTCTCTCGCTGTGTCCACTAAAGGGAGTCTTGGTCATCTTGCCTCGTAGGCATGACTCGCATATCTCATATGATTCAAAATCAAATGAGTCCAACAAACCATCCTTATGGAGTTGGGATAAGCGCTTGTCATTTATATGACCTAAGCGACAGTGCCAAAGGTAGGTTTGGTTCATGTCATTAGACTTGAACGTCTTGGTATTTACGTTATAGATAGGGCTCTCGAGGTCTAGAATATAGAGTCCGTTTATCAGAGGTGCACTACAATAGAACATATCGTTTAAATAGACAGAACAACATTTGTTCTTTATTATAAACGAAAATCCTTTCTTGTCCAAACAAGAAACTGAAATTATGTTCTTAGTCAAGGCAGGCACATAACAACAATCATCTAATTCTAGTACAAGCCCAGAGGGAAGAGATAGATGATAAGTTCCTACAGCAATAGCAGCAACTCGTGCTCCATTGCCTACTCGTAGGTCTATCTCACCCTTTGTCAATGCCCTACTATTCCTCATCGCTTGTACATTAGTACAAATGTGCGAAGCACATCCGGTATCTAATACCCACGATGAAGAAATAGAGAGGTTGACTTCTATAACATGTATACCTGAAGTAGAAATCTTATTTCTCTTCTTCTTAAGATCTTCCAGGTATTCTTTGGAGTTCCTCTTCCAGTGCCTTGCTTGTCCTTGATATAGGTGACAAAGATGTTCAACCATATCGTAAGCACCCATCAACTCATGTTGCTTCTGAAGCTAAGAGTTCATGGTCGCGAGCATAAGACAGGACACATCTAATGCATCATCTTGATGCTTCTTGTAAGCATCCCGGTCAGCTCGCGTGGCAGTGGCAAGAGGAGCCTCCGGAATGGGCTGCTCCAGAACGTACAGTTTACGTTCCTGAGTGAGAACTATTCTCAGGTTCCTGTACCAGTCCAGGAAATTTGCTCCGTTGAGCTTGTCCTTCTTAAGGACAGATCGCAGGGAGAAATTGTTCGTATTCGACGTCATGGAAATTCTACAACAGAAAATTTGCAGAAAATCATATTCTTAAAATCATTTAATTAGGTCTTTAATTAAATGATGCTCCCACTGAATTCTATAATTCTTGTGGGACAAGATCCACATCATACTAATCCTTGAGTTAGCTTTGGCTAATACGCCCAAGGCTTAGCATGATCGGTAGGTAACGATTACCAATTACATCTCTATGCAACTCTTGTTTATAGAATCAATATCCGCATTTATATTAAAACTCGAGTTAGCTTTGGCTAATACGCCCGAGAGTTAATATAGATGTGATTTTGACCTATCTTTTCCAACCATTGGAATAATGCCTATAGTTGACTCGATCCAACCGAGTAACTAGGTATACTCAATCTAATTGAGTTTGTATTCACCCATGCGTTGATAGGCGGGACCAAGATTGTCCCTCCGTACCCTACCAAGATAATATGTATTGCTCTGCTTTGGCAGATTCAACAATACATGTGATCGAGGTAGTGATAGGTATCACGGCATGGTTAGGCATTTAGAGTTGGTTCGATCGAGATCTAATCTAATCGAAAAGGATGCATCTTGTGCACGACTTAGATCTAATCTAATTGCAAGGGTGCATCATGTGCACGACTTAGATCTAATCTAATCGTAAGGCACTAATTAATTAATTACTTATTAAACATGCATCATATACATAAGCAATTAACTAATTAATCTATTTGTGATTTAGTCATGACCCTACTACGATCTTCTCAAGACAATGAGAAGATCGAATGGTCAACCTAGGGTCAACAGCCTCTCCAAGCTCCTCCCTTTGACCACCTTGTGTTGCTCGTGCCCGCCTCGGAACTCCGTCTCGTGTGGACCCTCCACCGCTCCAATTTGTACATTACAATTTGAAACTCGAGTTACATTCGAGTCTAAATCTAATTTACAACAAGAATATAAGAGAAGGCACGACGCGCAGGTCGCGAATATAATACAACACTCGCAAACACATAACGGCACGCAGGCCGTATTATAAATTACAACACAATCCAATCACATTGGGTTTTTGGGACATGACTATCACAAAATTAATATATAATTCAAAATTATATATTTTCATAATTTTTCTATAATTTTAAAATTAATTTTTACAATTTTTACGAGTAAAATTTCCCGGCGGTCCCGTTTAGCGGTTTCGGGCGCAATCGCGGATCGCAGGGGAAGCGCCCCTACCCGCGATCTAACCATCGCGAGGGTTCTTTTGCGATCCAACAGCGCCTAAACCCGCTGTCCCAAAACGATTTGGGCCGAGACATTGCCGTTTCGGAAAAATCTTCCCGGCGGGTTCGTTTTTAGCGATTTCGGGTGCAATCACGGAGCAAATCCCCTTGCGGGGTTAGAGGCAGTACCCCTACCCACGATCTAACCATCATGAGTTGCTCCTTTGCGATCTAATGGCACCCAAGCCCGCTGTCCCAAACGGATTTGGGGCAAAACGAAGCCGTTTTGGAAAAATCTTTCCGGTAGCCGAAGCCTACAAGTGCCGAGACACTTATGCTTCGCTTCTACGGAAAAATTACCCATAAAAACTATAAAATCATAATTTTACAGAAAATTATAGAAACTTTAGTTTTCATAAAACCAAAAATTAAACTCGTACAAGCCTTGCACGTGGCTCTGATACCACTGTTGGGTTTTTCGGGCTGCGAAAACCGCTTTTCGCGTCGTGGAAACCCCGAATCACCCAAGGCCAACGGATCCGTGCAAGGAAAACCGAACGATAAATATGAGTACGAGTTTGAAAAACCTTTTAGATCTACTCCTAGATCTATTGTTAAGAATATACCTTGAAGCGTGCCCTTTCGCGTTCCCGCTCGTCCAAGGAGTTGCCGGATCTCTAGACCGTCAAGCGTCGGTCCTCTAGAAGTATCCACACGAACAATTCTTGATGGAGAAAACCTAAACAAAGGTGTGCTAGCACCTTGATAGGTCACGGCAAGGAAGAGGAGGGAGAGCAAGGAGAGAACCCAAGGAAGAAGAAGGAGTAAATGAGGAGTTGAATGAAAAATGAATTTCATTCCCACCTCTAAAGTGGTCGGCCACATTTTGTTGTGTAACCCCATTTCCACTTAATTACAATTAAGTGGAGGCCATTAAGAGGTGTCGTGTAACTCCTATGATGTGGCACATCATGAAGATGTGGACCATTGCCATTGGTCCACATCTTGCCACCTCACAATGATGTGGCAAAGGAGTAACCTCCACTCATTTAATGTGGCCAATCCACATTAAATGCAATGGAGGCTTGTAACCTCCATGAGGTGGTAAAGCAAGATGATGTGGAACAACACTATTGGTCCACATCTTGCCACCTCACTCATGATGTGGCAAAGAGTCAAGTCAAACTTGACTCTTCCTCTTCCTCTCTAGTCAAGTCAAACTTGACTCAATCTCTCTCATGGTTGATCTAATCAAACCATTTGATTCAAGCCAACTTAATATAATGAATCTAATTCATTAAATTAAATTGATCTAATGAGTCATAATCTAAATTAGACTCATTAAATACATGAATCAATTTGAGTCTAACTCAATTAGCCCAATTTGGATTACTCTTAATCCAATTTGATTCATCAAATGAATCTAATCCTCTTGGTTCATCATATGAACCAAATCTCCATCTAATTGTCCTTAGTGTGTGACCCTATAGGTTCTTGTAATGTTGGCAATGCCCTAAACCCATTTAGGAGCATAAGTAATGAGCGGTATCTAGCAACACATCATTACTACCCAAGTTACAAGAATGTCGAGATCCAACATCACCTTGTGACTATTAATTGTGACTCCTCACAATATATGACAAGTGTCCTTCTATCCTAGACATCTAGATTGATCAATATGAGGCATAGACCGTGTCATCCTCTAATCAATCTAAATCTTGAACTCCAAGTAGACTCACTCGATCAAATGAGCTCAACATCTAATGTTGACTCATTTGGGCATGGCCATGCACTTAGTGGTCTCACTCTATCAAGAATACCGATGTCGCTCCCGTCATATGGGAGGGATAAATCCCATCTACATCACTCACACCCCTCTACATAATTCGTTATATACCCAGTAATCGCCTTTATAGTCCACCCAGTTACGGGTGACGTTTGACGAAACCAAAGCACATAACTCCTTATGTAGGGATCCATGGTGACTTCAGGTCTAAGGACTAATAATCATACTAATAGCCACATGAGAAAGTATATGACACTCATATAACGATCCATGATACTTTCTCATGGCGGGTCATTCAGTATACATTCTCTAATGCATACCCATGTGTCAGCTTGATATCTCTATATCCATGACTTGTGAGATCAAGTCATCGAGCTGACCTACATGCTAGTCTTATTGTATTAACATTGTCCCTGAATGTTAATACTCGACTAAGAATGATTTAGAGTAGTGTTCCCTATATCATCTCACTATCGATTCAACTAATCGATTGATATAGGTATGAACTTTCTACTCAAGGACGCTATTATACTTAGTCTATTTGGCACTAATACAAATAAGTATAATAACCAAACAAATGCCTTTATTAATATACAAGAATATGATATACATGAGTCCATACAATCATCAAATGATTGGCTCTAGGGCTCTAACTAACAGTTCATATGCAAATTTAGAACATAAAAGCATAAAGCAGTTTTCTTCCACCGTTCCACTGCCACACACACTCTTGCCCTTCCTGTTGCTCCTCTTAGTTTAGCCATTCCTTTCCTTTTTCTGTAGTACAAGGAAACATAAAACTATAAGCCCATAGGCTTAGTAAGTCCCTTTCCTACTCACAAAAATCATGAATCATGCATGAACATAAAGTGGTAACATGTTCATTTGGTAAATCATATCATAACATGTAAGAGCATAAGTATAAAGTCATATCATAATATGTAAGAGCATAAACATAAAGTCATATCATATCATGTGAGAGCATAAACATAAAGTCATATCATATCATGTGAGATCATAAGATCATATCATAGCATGTGAGAGTATAAACTTAAAGTAGTAACATGATCATATAAGCATCATAGACATATCTTCAAGAGCATCTTAAATAAGCATAAAGAAACCATATAACATGAACTTGTAGATGCAGGATGTTCTTTTGAAAACATGTATCATGAAATTAGTATATGCAAGATGTCCTTTTGAAAACATATATCATATACATACTTAAACATAATCTCAACATGAGGGTCCGGCTTGTACCACATACATACATAAATGCGCGCATCCTAAATAGATCCAAGGTAGCTAATCTTGAACCTACTAGGAACTAGGCCCGTTTCATAGACCATCGACCTAGGGGCGCTTAGGAACCCATCCCTTTTACTAGGCCCGTTTCATAGACCATCGACCTAGGGGCGCTTATGGAGCCCACCCTTGGTACAAGCCATACAAAAGTAAAATAGCATATCATGTTTCTTATCATATCATAGCATATCATGTTTCTTGTCATATCATGGGATATCATATTCTTGTCATATCATGAAAAGTGCTCTTGATCCCAACTTAAGGGAAGCATCTCTTAGGCTTTTCATCTTACATAAGCCTTTCATAAACATATCATGATAGCATGAGGTGCACATAACATAAGCATATCATAAGGAATCATAACATGATGGCATAAGTGCACATAACATAATAACATGATGGCATAAGTGCACATAACATAAACATATCATAAGGAATCATAACAGGATGGCATAAGGAATCATAACATGATGGCATAAGTGCACATAACATAAACATATCATAAGGAATCATAACATGATGGCATAAGTGCACACAACATTTAGCATATAACATACAACATGGTGACCTAAAGCCCATAGCACATCATAAGGAGTCATTATTATGCATGGTTGGGGTTTTGATCTTCCTACAAACCCTAACTCATTCCTGGCCGAAATCTAAAGGTGAGGTTCCAACTTTTTAATACAACATGTTGCATGGAAACTTAAACTAACAACATGTAAGAGATCATACATCATGAAGAAGCATAAACAAGCATGATTAGATTTCAAAACTTTGCTCTAAGTCTCAAATTCAATCTTGGCCGAAACCTAAAGGTGAGGTTCCAAACTTTCTAGCACAACATGAAGCATGAAACTTAAACCAACCTCATATCAAAGATCATACATCATAAGGAAGGATATACAAGCATAGTTAGGTTTCAAAACTTTTCCCTAAGCCTTTCATCCATTCTTGGCCGAAACCTAAAGGTAAGGTTTTAAACTTTTAAATACAACATGAAGCATGAAACTTAAACCAACCATATATTAGAGATCATACATCATGAGGAAGCATATACAAGCATAACTAGGTTTCAAAACTTTTCCTAAGCCTTTCATCCATTCTTGGCCGAAACCTAGAGGTAAGGTTCTAAACTTTTTAATACAACATGAAGCATGAAATACTTAACTAACAACATATAAGAGCTCATATATCATGAAGGAGCATAAACAAGCATGTTTTCATTTCAAAACTTTGCCCTATACCTTGTATCTAAGCTTGGCCGAAACTTCAAGGTAGGGTTCCTAAACTTTTAGTACCACATGAAGCATAAAACTTTTACTAACAACATATAAGAGATCATATATCATGAAGGAGCATAAACATGCATGTTTTCATTTCAAAACTTTGCCCTAGACCTTGTATCTAAGCTTGGCCGAAACTTCAAGGTAGGGTTCCTAAACTTTTAGTACCACATGAAGCATAAAACTTTTACTAACAACATATAAGAGATCATATATCATGAAGGAGCATAAACAAGCATGTTTTCATTTCAAAACTTTACCCTAGACCTTGTATCTAAGCTTGGCCGAAACTTCAAGGTAGGGTTCCTAAACTTTTAATACCACATGAAGCATAAAACTCTTAACTAACAACATATAAGAGATCATGTATCATGAAGGAGCATAAACAAGCATGTTTTCATTTCAAAACTTTGCCCTAAACCTTGTATCTCAACTTGGCCGAAAATTCAAGGTAGGGTTCCTAAACTTTTAGTACCACATAAAGCATAAAACTTTTACTAACAACATATAAGAGAGCATATATCATGAAGGAGCATAAACAAGCATGTTTTCATTTCAAAACTTTGCCCTAGACCTTGTATCTCAACTTGGCCGAAACTTCAAGGTAGGATTCCTAAACTTTTAGTACCACATGAAGCATAAAACTCTTAACTAACAACAAATAAGAGATCATGTATCATGAAGGAGCATAAACAAGCATGTTTTCATCTCTACTTATCATGGCCGAACCCTAAGTTTCTTTTCAAAACATTTTAAGCATAGAAAACGTAGGAGGCTACTTGTACTGCAGGTGAGGGGGGATACTTACTTCCTCTCGTTTAATTCTCTAAGAGAATTAACCTTGCTTGTGAATCTTTCCTAGAGAAGAATTCTTTTAGCTTGGTCTCGACAATGGTGAGAAGAGGGAGCTTGGTTTCGGTGGAGAGGAGGAGGGAGGAGGAAGAGAGAAGAAAATAAATTTTCTCTTTCCTTTTTTTTTCCTTTTATTCCAAATGAAAGGAAGAAGGAAAAATGAACTTTTCCTTTCCTTTTCTTTTACTCATCCTAAATGAAGGGAGAAAGCAAAACTCTCTTTTCATTGTAAGAAGAAGAAGGAAACTTGAACTTCACCTTCTTAGTGAAGAGAGCCTTCACTTTCCTTACCTTTAACCATAATTTCCCTCTTTTCATAACAGCACACCCCTGCTAGGGCTACTGGTTATAACATGGAACCACTTACTAAGAGGTCCAAGGTTCAATCCTTGGTCATGCCTCTTTTTGGTTCTTTTTTTTTCTTTAAAGAAGAGTCCACATGAAACCTATTTAATCATGCATAAATTCATGTAAAATTTCTAGGGATCCTATGGGTGTTACAGTCTTGTTCTTTTATTAAGTTAGTATAAAAAGAACTTACATTAAATGGTCCTGCTCAATACACTTAGAGTGTACTAGTATAATTTATTAGTCAAGATAAATCAATACCTAATTACATTACGACTATTCCAATGGTTTGTTCCTTTCCATCTCAGTCGTGAGCTACTGTTTATAATTTATAAAAAATCGATAACATAACCTTCTGTGTGTGACACCACACATCATGCTATCTACAATATAAATTAATTGAACAACTACATTTAGCATATAAATGTAGACATTTTGACCAATGTGATTCTTTATTTCAAAACAAATGTTTACAAAAGCTAGGCTTTTAGTATATACTCTAGCACCTAATAAATTATAAACAGTAACACACGACTAAGATGGATAGGAATAAACTATTGGAATAGTCATAGTATAATTTGGTATTAGTTTATCTTGACTATAAAATTATACTAGTACACTCTGAGTGTATTGAGCAGAACCATTTAAGGTAAGTTCTTTTTATACTAACTGCATAAAAGAACAAGACCTTTGTTATTATGGAAGTGTGTGCTCTTAATCATGATATAATAACAAGCACATATACTCAATATTCATTTCTTTAATTTATCAAAGGGTGCGATTTAGTTCGATAAATCAATAGGCCCGATAAGTTGGGAAATGGTATTATTTATATGGTGTGTTATTGATTATAGAATGAAACTGTGTCCTAGTAATCTAAGTTGATAATGTCCACAAGAGGAGCTCATAAGGATTGTCATATAAACCCTGTAAGTGGACTTAGTTCGACATGACGATAAGGTTGAGTGGTACTACTCTTGGAGCTAGATATTAATTAAGTGAGTTATCAGTAACTCATTTAATTAG
This sequence comes from Zingiber officinale, assembly GCF_018446385.1. Lineage (NCBI taxonomy): Eukaryota > Viridiplantae > Streptophyta > Magnoliopsida > Zingiberales > Zingiberaceae > Zingiber > Zingiber officinale. Next base: position 36,058,593 of record NC_056005.1, on the reverse strand, counting down.
TGGACATTCAATATCTTAAACACAGGGAGATTAATACACTCATGATAAGAAGGAGCCCATATAGTAATATAGGATTGGTGTGGTAGTTCAATAATAACTCTTTAGTGGAATGAGATATTATTGATGAACACGAGTTGGGTGTTCAGGGAAAACACAGGAAGCTCAAGTTCATCAGGAGATCAAAACCAATCCTTCCTCTCGGTCCCTGTCGTAGCCTCTTATTTATAATGTCTTATATCCACCTATACCCTCCTTTTAACCTATCATTAGGTGTCCGACCAAGCCAAGCTAGGAGCCCAAGCAAGGGCCAGCCAAGGTAAGCCTTGGATGGACCAAGTGGTGGCCGACCCTAGCTTTGAGCCCAAGCTTAGGTGGTCGGCCACATAAAAATAAAAGGAGTTTATTTTAAAATATTTCCTTATGTGGAAGCCATGGTTTTAAAAGAGAGTTTAAAATTTAAATATATCCTTTTATAACTTTCTACAAAAGATTAAGAGAATGGTTTGATATCTTTCCTTATTTGTAGTTAAAAGGAATATTTTAATTTTTGATAAAACTTTCCCTTTTTGTAACCATCCTCATGATTTTAAAGAGTGTTTTAAAATTTAAATCTTTCCTTTTATAGCTTTCTACAAAAGATTAAGAGAAAGATTTGATATCTTTCCTTATTTGTAGTTAAAAGGAAGATTTTAATTTTTGATAAAACTTTCCTTTTTTGTAATCATCCTCATGGTTTTAAAAGAGAGTTTTAAAATTTAAGTCTTTTCTTTTATAGCTTTCTACAAAAGATTAAGAGAAAGATTTGATATCTTTCCTTATTTGTAGTTAAAAGGAAGATTTTAAGAAAGCTTTCCTTATTGTAATCATCCACATGTTTTAATAGAGAGATTTTAATTTATAAAAGTTTCCTTTTATAACCAACCATGAAGGAAATTTTTAAAGAAAATATTTTATTTTAAAAATTTCTGAAAATAAATTAGGAAGTTTTAATTTTATATTTAAAACTTTCCTTGTTTGGAGGATTTGAGGTGTCCGGCCACATTAATCAGAGAAAAGGAATTTTTTTATTAATTAAATTTTCCTTTCTATGGCAAGGGAAATAAGGAATTTTTTATTAAAACTTTCCTTATTTGCCAAGACCAGGGAATATAAAAGAGATGGTAGAGGTGCCTCACCTCACAAAAAGATATCCTCTAGTATTCCTCTCTTCCTTCGTGGTGGCCGGCCTTCTCCTCTTCCTCTTCCCCTTTTCTTCTTCTTTGGCCGGCGACATCAACTCTCTAGGAGACACTTGGTGGCCGGATTTTGCTTGGAGAAGAAGTAGAGAAAGGAGGATTTGTTTCTTTGCATCCCTTGAGCTTGGTTGGTGGCCGAAGTTCTTCATCTCTAGGAGATTGTTGTTGGCCGAAACTTGCAAGGAGAAGGAGGCTTGGGTGGATTCTCGTCTCGGTAGATCATCACCCACACGACGTCCGAGATAAGAAGAGGAATATGATAGAAGATCGTGAGGTCTATAAGCTATAAAAGGTATAACTAGTTATTAGTTTCTGCATCATAACTAGTTCATCCTTTTATTTAGATCTTGAAATACCAAACACAAGAGGCTAATGAATCTAGGTAATCGAATTTATGTTTTTGATTTTGTGTTTCTTTTATTTTTCGAACTTGTGATTCGATTATTCTTTTTGGTTAAACCTAGGGTTACTATAAGGAAATTAAATATTGAATTTTGTTGAAAGGCTTTGTCTAGGAAGTGGTGGATGCTCCCTTACCCAAGAAGGCCTAGTGCCTCGCCATGTTTAACCTGGAAGCTGATCTCTGAAATTAATATTTAATTGAATTTGTAACATAGGTGGATTTGGATTAATAATGTTAAGCATCATTTGCGATCCAAGTCTAAACCTCTAAGAACAGATAAATTGAATTTGGAATCAATAATGTTAAGTTCTGTTTGCGATTCCAAATTTAATTTTTAAAGAACACAATAGGTTGTTAGAAATGGTTCAGGACTTGTATAAAATTTTTGTACAAAGGAACCAGTACGGTATTCTAAGTAGCAACCAACAAAACCAACATATAATCTCTAGTCCTTTTCAAGTACTTTAATATATGCTTTACGACAGTCCAATGTCCCGGTCCTGGGTTACTTTGATATCTGTTAACCATGCCCATGGCAAAACAAATATCCGGTCTCGTACATAGCATTGCATACATTATGCTTCCTATACTCGAAGCATAAGGAACCGCCTTCATCTCCTCTATCTCCTTTAATGTTTTAGGGCACATATCTTTAGATAAAGGTACTCCATGTCGAAAAGGTAGAAAATCTTTCTTGGAGTTTTGCATGCTAAAACGAGCTAGGATAGTATCAATGTATGAAGCTTGGGATAAGTACAACATCTTTTTCTTGCGATCCCTTATTACTTTGATCCCAAGAATATGTCCACATTATCTCAAGTCCTTCATATCAATCTTCTTGGACAACCATACCCTTACGTCTGATAACACTTTGACATTGTTGCCAATGAGCAAAATGTCATCTACGCATAGTACAAAAATACCACCACATTTCTGTCACTTTTCTTGTATACACAAGACTCATCCTGACACTGAATGAATCCATAAGACTGGATCACTTTATCTAACTGGATGTTCCAAGATCTTGAAGCTTGCTTTAGTCCATAAATGGACCGATTGAGCTTACATATAAGATGCTCTTTGCCCTTCATAATGAATCCCTCTAGTTGCTTCATATAAATGTTTTCTTCAAGACTTTCGTTAAGGAAAGCTGTCTTGACATCCATTTGTCAAACCTCATAATCCATAAAAGCAGCAATAGATAAAAGAATCTGGATAGACTTAAGCATGACTACCGACGATAAGGTTTCCTCATAATCGGTTCTCTCTTTCTGAGTATACCCCTTCGCAACAAGCCTCGCTTTAAAGGTTTCTACTTTCCCGTTTATTCCTCTTTTCCTTTTATAGACTCATTTACATCTAATGACTTTTATACCATTTGGTGGTTCTACAAGCTCCCAGACCTGATTAGAATGCATAGATTCTATTTCAGAGTTTATCGCACTTTGCCAAGATATTGCATCTTTATCTTGGAGTGTTTCATCATATGTCCAGGGATCAACTTTATGTTCACCAGGGATCAAGTCTGAAGACTCTCCCAAAAACATGAATCTATCAGGTTGCCTAACAATTCTCCCACTACGATGAGGCACTACCTGTAATTGTGCATCATTTGTAACATGTGTTGCAATTACTTGTGGTATCTCATCTTGTACCTGTTGGTACTAAAGTAGAAGTGCCCTCTCTTATTTCCTCAAGAACAATTTTACTCATGAGCTTGTGGTTCATTATATAGTTCTCTTCTAAAAATCGAGCATTGGTGCTAACAATGATCTTCTGATCTTTAGGACTATAAAACAAACCACCTTTCGTTCCTCTAGGATATCCCATGAATAAGCAAACTTTTGTATGTGATTCCAACTTATCAGCGTCTCCCTTCAGCACATGTGTTGGACTACCCCAAATTCGAATGTGTTTCAAACTAGGCTTACGCTTATTCCACAATTCTGTGGGAGTAGAGGGTACTGACTTAGAAGGAACCAAGTTCAGAATGTACGCCGCCGTTTCCAGAGCATATCCCCAAAACGAATTTGGTAATTCTGAATAACTCATCATTGATCTAACAATTTCCATAAGAGTTCTATTCCTTCTCTTGGGTGCTACCTGGAATTCCGTTATGTTTCCCCTGTATAAAAATTTGTATAAGCACAGAACTTTTCCTAGCAACCCATGTGTTCTTAAACTTGGATTGGAAATGAAACTTAACATTTTTACTCCAAGTTTAAACCATGTGTTCTTCATAAGTTAAACTTGGATTGGAAATGAAACTTTACATTTTTACTCCAAGTTTAACTCATGTGTTCTTCAGAAGTTAAACCATATTACAGAAGTTGATTAAATATCTATTTCAAGGATTGGCTTCCAGGTCATTGGCGAGGCACTCGGCCTTCTTGGTTATGAGATCATCCACCACTTCCTAGATAAAGTCTTTCAAAGAAATTGAATATTTAAACTCCTCATAGTAAACCCTAGGTTTAACTAAAGAGACCTCAATCGAAGCACAAGATCGAAACACAAAATCAAAGAACAAAATTGAAACTCAAAATCGCTAACCTCTTGTGTTGATATTTCAGGATCCATACAAAGAAAAACTAAACTAGTTCGCAGCGGAATAAAGAACTAGTTGTACCTTTTGTAATACCCTGGTTCTAGGATTCTAGTTAAGTATGACTTAAAAGGTTAGATGGTACTATCCATATCACCAAGGTGCACATTCCTTTTCGGAAGCCCAAACTTAAGAACTCCAAAGTTAAGCGTGCTTGGCTTGGAGAAATCTGAGGATGGGTGACATCCTGGGAAGTTTTCCAGGGTACATGCGAGTGAAGACAAAGCACGCTGAAAGGACCTCTGGTGGTCTGTGGAGCTCATCATCAACCCGATGGGCAATTCTGGTAGCGTTCCCAGTTCGGTCCGGGTGGGACCCGCCCGGGCCGAGGCGTTACATCTTTCCTTGTAGCTAAAGACCTCTTACTCTTCTACTATATTCCTCTCCTCTTCTTGGACGTCATGTGGGCGACAATTTACCAAGATGAAGACACCTGACCTTCTCCTTCTTTTCCAAGCTTTCGACCACCAAAGAATACAAAGTGAAGAGACCTCCTCCTCCTTCTTCTTCTCCTCCAAGCACTACAACAAAAACCCTCATAGACATCAGTGGAACAACAACGGTTTTAAGCAAAAACCGATGTCTTTGAGTATATTTTACACCGATTTTTCCAAAAACCGGTGTCTATGAGCGTAGATTTTCGCTCATAGACATCGGTTTTTTAGGCGATGTCTATAAGCGTCCGTTTTTTCGTTAATAGACACCGATTTTAACATCGGTTTTTAAAATCTGATGTCTATGATAATTTTCCCACCAATACTTAGCTAAAATTTTCAACTCTTCCCTCTAACCTAACCCTATATGATGTCGTCCACGGGAGGCAGAGAGAAAGAGCCGTCTTCGGGTGACTCACCTTCTCTGCCTCTATCTTCTCCTCCCCTCCCATCGCCGACCCAATCTCGACCTCCTTTATTCTCCCAATTCGAAGCAGACAGAAACAGAGATCGGAGATCTGTGCTTCCGATTCACCGCTCGATCCGCCAAGATGCAGATAGGTTCTGAGAAGGCATCGTCCCTTCATCTCTTGTCGGTCGTCGTCTCCTCCCTCTCCGACGGATATGGGCTAACGATAAGCCCAAAGTGTCTAATGTAGGAGGAAGAGGAAGCTGCTAACGATCAGCAAAACCAGACGCAAAGGTGTCTCCGTTTTTTTTTTGTTTTTACTCCTCTGCCCTTTGCGATTGTTTGTTCGACTACCTTTGAATCTTCAGCAGTTTGATGATCTCCTGTTCTCTATGCAGAGGTTGATGTCGTCGACGGTGGAGCATGATTACATAGGTCTGTCGGAGCGGAACTCCTCTGCCGGTGGAGTCGAGGGAGGGGTTCTGAACCTCAAGGCCACGGAACTCAGGTTGGGGCTGCCTGGGTCGGAGTCGCCCCACCGCGTGGAGAAGATCGGGCTCACCCTGGATTTGCTCCCCAAGAGCTTCGTCTCCGGTGCCAAGAGGGGGTTCTCCGACGCCAACGATGGGGGCGGGACGTGGGGATTTGCCGCCGAAGGTGGCGGATCTGAAGTGAACTCGGTAAAAGGTGGCGGCTTGTTTTCGGGGAGAGGGGAGGTTGCGTCCGGTGGCAGTGCAGGGCAGCTTTCTGGGCAAGGGAATGTGGGGAAGGACCTAGCGGTGAAAGCGGCTGGGCAGGAGCGGAAGGTCACCCCGAAGGGCTGTGGTTCTGTTGGGAATGATAGTCCGGTAGCTCCTGCAGCGAAGTAAGTGTGATAAAAATGATCCTAGATTTTTCTTTCATAGATTCATAAATCTTCATGCGTTCTGGTTTTTGTTTTTTGTTTTTCCCCCCTTTTGGCATAGCTTGGTCTTTTAATCGAATTTGTTATAATTTCCCTCGCCGTTTCACTGATTTTTTCTTTTTCTTGTTTGCTCTTCGCTGTTTTTTCCTCTTCTTCCTTACGTTCGGTGAAAATAGAGTCTTTTTTGGGTGCACAAACGTAGAATCTGGGTGACATCCGTTTGGTGGTTTGTGGTTCAACAAGGGTTTGCAATGGTATAAACTCTGCCATTCATTTAATAGGAAGAATCGATTTTTTTCTCGACGCCAGGATCTTTGTATCCATGAAATGACATTACTAAGAAAGGAATTTAATCAATTACTTTATGTAAAATATTATGTATGCTTTTGAGAGACTAAGATCTTCCCTTGGACGTTAACATATGTATTCAAGTTTTGTCTACTTCTGGGTTTCTAGACTCGAGTGTTTTGATACTGAAATCATAAAGTAATTTAATCAATTACTTTATGTTCAATTGTAAACCATAACACTTTGGAACAGACATGATATGCATAATTTTTCCATAGACCTACTGCCAAATTATCTTCTACTTAATTGATCATGTACGATACAGATGTAATTAATTATGTAGATGGGATTTTTAGTTTGTTTCTGTTATGCTGAAAGAAGTTAGAACATTGAACATGTAACGGGCATGCATATGGCAGAGCACAGGTGGTTGGTTGGCCACCAATCCGTAGTTATCGGAAGAATACTATGATTACAAATCCATCTAAGGTTAAAGATGATGCTGATGGAATACAAGGGCAAGGGTGTCTTTATGTCAAGGTTAGCATGGATGGAGCTCCTTATCTGAGGAAAGTTGATCTCAAAATATACAAAAACTATAAGGAACTTTCATCAGCACTTGAGAAAATGTTCAGCGGCTTCACAATTGGTGAGATTTAATGATTCCTTATTATTTGTTTTTTTAAATGAAATAGAAAATAACGAAGAATGTTTTTTGTTCAGATATATGTTTCTTTATGCCATTATTTGCAACAATACTCATTTTAACAAATATCAAAACCTTAATTCAATTTTTTCCCATGAGAAAATAAATTAAATCATGGATGGAAGCCTGTCTATCCAAATCAAATTAATTTCGCTGAAACTTAATATGGTGCATATGATTGACTCCTTTCCATTCGAATTCAGGTCGGTGTGATTCTCATGGAATACCAGGCAGAGAGGAGTTATCTGAGAATCATTTGATGGATCTCCTGAATGGTTCTGAGTATGTCATTACTTATGAAGACAAGGATGGAGACTGGATGCTTGTCGGTGATGTGCCATGGGCGTAAGTAACCTTATTTGCTTTTCATAGTTCATGTGTTTTCTGTTTCATTAATTCTGTATATTTCTATTTGGACGTAATGTAATCAATTTGTCTTTCTGGTCATGAATTATTTGTTGTCCCTGAAACTTCCATTCACATTCTTTTCTGCTAATTAAATGAAATATTTCAGGATGTTCACAAACTCATGCAGGAGGTTGAGGATCATGAAAGGCTCAGATGCTATTGGACTTGGTCAGTAAAATCCTTTCCTTCACATTTCATTTTCTGGATTTTCGATCTGATATGTAAAGAAGCATCCCTTCATTCCATGTTTTAGTGTGTCCTTAAATGAAGTTTGAGTTTATTGTGCCACAATTAAGTTGCTTGCTTTTGCTCACATTTTCCATGCAACCTCAAGACTAACAAAACTATGATTGTTTCTGCAGCCCCAAGGGCCCTGGAGAAATGCAAGAACCTGAAATAGACACATTATCATGGACACAATAATCAGATAGCTGTAAGTGTATTTGAGAATGGAAGTTGAAAGGGTTTAGTTATCAATTGTTTTATATAGCTTATGCTTTGTGGCTTGCTGTTCTGAATGGACTATTTAGGCTTGTTACTACATTCCGATGCTTAAGTCAGGACCTAAGTTTGTTGGACTATGCTTGCTTGAGTTTCTGCGAGTTTCCCTTGTAATTGTAATATAAATGCTTGGATTGCTGTTTGCGACTGATTAGCCATTATTTACTATTCGAAACTCAGTCTATGGTTCCATTTGGACATCTGAATCAGCCATCTGATGGATGCCAGTGATCTGGAAAGAAAAAAATTGGAATTGCCTAAAGTTCATTCCAAGGAGGATGGTGTTCACCAAACACCTGGCTTATCCCTCTTGTATCTATGCTAACTGGGGTGGCCGACATCTGTAATAGGAAGTTGCTGCAATTACACTGGAATTTTAGATCATAAGCTCTACTTTTTTTTTCCTTCTTCTAGCACCTCTTGATTTATAATTCAGTTTTTTTTTAGTTTGCCACTTTTCTTTTATGGTCTTTCTTTATGAATTTTATTTTTCAAACCTTTATGAATCTGTTATACATAATCAGTCAGGGAGCCTCTGTTATTTATTGATTCACAAGTACCTGTTATTTTGGTAACTAATATAGTTATACTTTAGATCCAGCCCTACTAAAATTTTCAATTAACAGTCACATTTTCACAATACGATTTGGTCTTATTTGCTGTGGTTTTATTTGATCGTATTAACTCATTTATATTTTATTTCTTATTAGTTCTCTGTTTCTTATTCTTGGTTATTAGGGAAGAACAAACCCACAATTTCCTGGTTCACATCCAGTTTCTCTTAACAGGTGTGTCTTTATCCTTGTCAATATATATCTATATCTATATCTATATATATATATATATATATATATATATGTGTGTGTGTGTGTGTGTGTGTGTGTGTGTATATACATACCTTATTTATTTAACATCTTTAGCCTGACATGAAAGACAGCTAGTAGTTCATTGTGTTTCAATGTTCAAATCTGCAAAATTATGAATGTATATTTGGATTTTTGGAACAAACAATCTATTGGTTTACATATATTGTGTTTCCATCTAATATTGTGTTTCCATCTTAAATTCCCATGTAACCATGTTTTGACTGGTTTGCATTTTAGAATGAGCAACCAAAAGCTTTTATCATTCCTTCCCTTTGAAACATTGATGTAAAAGATGTATTTTAAAACATCTCCAGATGTCTGTAACTTTGTGTATTACTATATTTTGCTATGACCTTACTGTTCTAGCTTATGACCTATTTAGTTATCATCTAGTCTCGTGCCATACAGTTTTCATTTTTATCCTTCTCTACTAGCTCAAATCCTATTCTTTTCTAGTGATTACAATTTCAATACATGTCTGTGTCATGAATTTCCACTGTATATGCTAAGTGTGTCAAGAGTTATCTCATGTTGCTTTTTCTGGGTGGTGTAGTTGCCGTTTTCTGAAAGGTGGAAACTACTTGAAGAAGAAGTAATTCGACCAAGGAATTATGAGAGAAAGCAATTAGAATCTGACAGCAAGGGACATCCCATTTATAGATATGATATGGAGCCATTTTTAGTATGTAGATGTCAAGATACATGAGTTAATTAGTATGGCATGTTATAGATATTAATTAGTATGGCATGAGTTAATTAGTATGGCATTTTCAGTAATAAGTTGGGAATTTTAGGCAGGATCATGTTTTGGGTGTTGGAGGATTTGGTAGAGTTTACAAAGGTTTGATCAGTGAAGGTAAAAGCATCGCACTCTTGGTTCCGGTTCCTGCTTTAATCTCTTTTAGTCTTGATTTTGATCATTTACTTGCATTAAAATCATTACTATTCGTGAATTATCGATCTGCTGTAGTAATGCTGGTGAACTTGATGAAGGACTTGTTTTTATGAGGTCTTGTTAAGTGATGAAACCTTCTACATTGCTTTAAATGCAAGCAGTTGGATGATTATCCAATTAGTGCCCTGTAATTTGTATACGGTTCATTAGTACCACAATGATTATGCGAGCATAAAAATGAAATAATAACATATTTTCCAACTTGTCCAGTAATTTTTCATTCTTTAATTTGTTGGATACAAGTTCAATTGTTAATTAACTTCCATAATAGGGGAACAAATGGCCATCTTTTGGATTTGTAATTCTATTTGACGTCAGCTATCATATTACTAAACTTTCATTCTGATAATGCCAAGGCACAAAACTTCCAGATTGCTAGATTTTTGTTTTCTCTCTATATATTTTTTTCATGGATCATGAGTTACCTTAGACTTTTGTTATCAATAAACTCTTGCAATCTCCTCAAATACTCCTTATTATGTTGTTATGTATGTAGAAATATGAGCGGACAACAGGAGAACGTTGCAGCTCCAAAGTTGAATGAAAGGATATTGTCGTCATTGTCCAAGAGATCAGTGGCTGCCCATCCTTGGCATGATCTTGAAACAGGTAACCGAAAACGAAAGAAACAGTTCCACTAATATTTACACATCTATTAATTTGATTTGTCTCAGTATCTGTTTCTGAACATGAATTTGTCTCCAGGTAAAGAGGCCCCTGTTGTGTTCAATGTGGTAAGTGTATTTTTTTTCCTTTTAACTGATAAAATGTACAAAATAAAGTATCAGAAGTGATATTGTTTTTTACAAATGCAAACTAATTTTGAGTAAATCATCTTTTTGCTCGTTTATCAAATTAGATTGCCTCCCAAAAGGATGCAAGGGTTAAATTTGAACTTGTTATTCATAGATCTATCACTATATGATGTGGTTGAGATAATTGATGAATGTTTATCTTTTTAAGCATTCCAATTAGTCATCTTGTTACCTGGTGCTCTTATTGCATTTTCAACTATGATCTTTGGTCTTGGTTTACTAATATATTATTTATGTGTTTTTATATTTTACAAATATCAAGTACTCTAGAGTTGAAATTGATGAAGTGCAGTTCGAGTGGGTTGAATGCATGCTAGATTACATTTGAAGTGCGGTTCTACCTTGATGTGTTAAAAGAATGTTCTACCTTGATTTTGATATCTATTAGCTAGCTTTTGATGTAAAAAGAATGTTTGAGTATTTTATGGATACTGTTGTAAGAAGATTATTTATATAATTTATGAATATTTGTGTATTTTATGGATATTGTTGAATGAAGAATATTTGTATAATTTGTGAATATTTGTGTATTTTTTTTATTATTGTCGGTTTTTCATTGTTTCGGAAATCAAATTTGCGCTGTTGAAAAATATACATATTACATCGGTTTTCCACCGCTGCAAAACCGATGTTATTAACTAATATTACATCGGTCATTTACCGCTGCCAAAACTGGTGTTATTAACATACAATATTACATCGGTTTTACACCGTTGATGAAACGGTGTCGTTAAGTGATACTACACCGGTTAATAACCGATTCGAAGACCGGTGTCGTTAAGTGATATTACACCAGTTTTAACCCGATGTCTAAAATGACAGACTTTTAATATCGGCTTCATAGACATCGGTCGAAAATGAAATAGACACCGGTGGAAAACCGATGTCTATGAGGATTTTTGTTGTAGCGAAGCAACCGACCACCAAGGTAGAGTCTTCTCCAAAGGGGTGCCGACCCTAATGAAGAAGAAAGGATGGATGCCACTGCCCTTTAGGGAAAGAAGACAATAGAAGAAGATAGAAGAAGGGCCGACCACACAAGAGAATAAAAGAGGAGCCTTAGGTTGTGTTAGTTTTTGGGCACCTCCCTCCTCTTTTATAATCTTTGCTAGCTGCTAATAATGAAATTTTTTAATAAAATTTCTTTTTATTTGCTATTGTAGATGGTTACAAAAAGGAAAGATTTTAATAAAATTAAAATCTCTCTTTTAAACCATAGCTATAAAAGGAAAGATTATAATAAAATTTTATTTTAAACAAAATCTTCCTTTTATTCCTATAATGGTTGGTTACAAAAAAAGGAAAGATTTTAACAAAATTAAAATATCTCTTTTAACTATTTAAGATAACTGCAAAAAAGGAAAGATTTTAACAAAATTAAAATCTTTCTTTTAATCCATGGTAGAAAACTATAAAAGAAAAGATTTTAACAAAATTTTATTTTCACCACAAGTTCCTTTTCTCTTCTTGTATGGCCAGCCCCATGCTTGGGCACCAAGCATGGCTTGGCCGACCCACATCTTGGGTACCAAGAGGGCTTGGTCGGCCCCTTGCTTGGGCACCAAGGAAGGATGTGGCCGACCCCTCATTTGGGTAAAAAGGGAAATCAAAACGGGTGAACGCAAGACTTTATAGAAGATACAGCAATGACCGAGAGGAGGAATTAGTTTTGGCCTCCCGATGAGCTTGAGCTTCCTGTGTTCGACTCGAACACCCAACTCAAGTTCATCAATAATAACTCATATGACTACAGAGTTATTATTGAACTACCGCACCAATCTCATATTACATTATGGGCTCTTTCTTATCATGAGTGCATTAATCTCCTTGTGTTTAAGATATTGAATACCCATTAATTAAATGAGTTATTGATAACTCACTTAATAAATATCTAGCTCCAAGAGTAGTACCACTCAACTTCATTATCATGTCGGACTAAATCCACCTGCAGGGTTTACATGACAATCCTTATGAGCTCCTCAAGGGAATATCATCAACCTAGATAAGTAGGACACAATTTCTTTCTATAATCAACAACACACCATATAAATAATATTATTTCCCAACTTATCGGGTCTATTGATTTAACGAATAAATCTCACCTATTGATAAATCAAAAAATAAATACTAAGTATATGTGCTTGTTATTATATCAAGATTAAGAGTACACACATCCATAATAACAGAGGTTATGTTCTTTTATGCAGTCAGTATAAAAGGAACAACCTCAAATGGTCCTGCTTAATACACATATAATGTACTAGTGTAATTTTATAGTCAAGATAAAATAGTACCAAATTGCACTACAACCATTCCAATGGTTTGTCTCAATCCATCTTGGTTGTGAGCTACTATTTATAATTTATTAGAAACTGATAACATGATCTTCTGCGTGACACCACATACCATGTTATCTACAATATAAATTAAATGGACAACTATATTTTACTAAATGCAGACATTTGACCAATGTGATTCTCATTTCAAAATAAATGTTCATACAAAAAGCTAGGCTTTTAGTATACATCCTAACACCTTCGTTCTGCCACATCATTCTGTTGGGGTGTACCAGGTGCATATAATTGGGATTTAATCCCGACCTCTGATAAGTAACTCCTAAACTCTCCTAAGAGGTACTCTCCCCCACGATCAGACCATAGTGTCTTGATACTTTTACCATGACACTTCTCCACATCAGCCTTGTACTCTTTAAACTTATCAACTTAGACTTGTGGCGCATCAAGTAAATGTACCCATATCTCGAATAGTCGTCTATAAAAGAGACAAAATATTCGAAACCACCTCTTTCCTGGATAGTCATAGGCCCACACAAATTAGAATAAACCAATTCTAACACTTTTTTGGCTCTATACCCCTTTGTCTTAAAAGGTCTCATGGTCATTTTTCCTTCCAAGCAAGACTCGCAGGTCGAAAAGTTTTCCACTACCAATGAACCTAAAGGTCCATCGACTATTAACCTTTGAATCCTACTCAAGTTAATATGACCCAACCTTAGATGCCAAAGATATGTTTGGTTCATTTCCGAAGGTTGCTTTCTCTTATTAGAATTAGAAGATGTGTTATTAATTTTCATTTTTTGCATTGTGCGAGTTATTGGATTAAGAGTATACAAATTGTCAACCAACGCACCAGAATAGATAACCACCCTATTTTTCTTAACAACCACTTTGTCATTAAAAGAAATAGAATATCCATCCATGAATAATTTAGAAATTGAAATAAAGTTCTTTCTAAAACATAGTACATAAAGATAATTTTTCAAATTCAAATTTTATTCTTATCAAAAGATAAATAAACATCTCTCACTGCAACAATTGCCACTCTCGTAGCATTACCCATGTAGACGGTGATCTCCCCTTCATCTAGTCGTCGAGTTTCCTGGAAGCCCTGTAATGAATTACAAACATGATCAGTGACTCCCGTATCTACACACCAGGTACCGGTAGATAACACCGCTAAACATGTTTCGACAACTAATGAATAAGATATACCCTTATTGTTCTCCTTTCTACGAGGGTAGTCCACCTTCCAATGTCCATACTACTTGCATGTGAAGCACTTGCCTTTCGGCTTTTCACACCTGCATGCGACCCAATCCCTTAAGGTCGAATCACTTCCTTTGCCGAACCAACTTGTTTTTTCTTCTTCTTTCTGCCTTTCGGCTTAGAGGCAGAAATGTTTTTAGCAATGTGAACTTGAGAACTTTGACAAAATAACCCTTCTATGGCTTGGAGTTCTGTCAGAATTTCCACCAACGAATAAACCCTTTTGTTCATGTTGTAATTCAGGCAAAAGTGTTCAAAACTTTTGGGCAACATTTGGAGAATGATATCGACCTAGGTTTCCCCATCGATTTCAGCTCCAAGGACTTCCATCTCATTCAAATGAGCCATCATCTTGAGGATATGATCCCTTATGGGTGTCCCCTCAGTCATGGTAGTTGTCATTAAGTTTCTCATAGTCTCCTGCCTGGCAACCCGATTCTGGTGTCTGAAGAGTTCCTTGAGATTGAGCATCATGTCATATGCAGTGGGTAGAGCCTGATGTTGATGTTGCAGCACATTTGACATAGAAGCCAAAATGTAACACCGCCCCATCTCATCTGCCTTGACTCATTTCCTATGTCTCTCTATCTCCTCTTCACTAGAATCCTTATCAGCCACGCTAGGACATACCTCAAGAAGTACGAACTTTTATTCTTCAGCAGTTAAGACAATGTCCAAGTTTCGTTTCCAATCAATATAATTTGGACCAATAAGTTTGTTTTCTTTTAAAATAATATCAAGAGGATTGAAAGCCATTTTGAAAGCCTAAGAATCACAAAATAAAATATTTGGTCAAAATTTTAGAATTTAAAATAATATTGATTCCTCAAACAATATAATTTAAATTGACCAACACCTCAAAACACCGTGAATTTCGTATGCCACGATAGTGTGGACGTATACTAATTCAAACATTTGTAAGAGGAGGTTTATCTATTAATTTTATTATCTTGTCAACCTAACTTTATGACAAATAAAATTAATAGTTGGTTCATCTTCGATCACACAAATAATAGCAGTGACTCCGATGGGGAGGATACTATTAAATGTGCCTAAGTGTATACCATTACTTGATACTTAGTCCATTAATTAGGATTGTTCCCCTTCAGATGGAGAAGATCACACATACCTAAATAATTTCCTATAATCATTCATAGAGGAAGTTGAATCTAGCGATCCACAAACAAACTCATCCGATATGGAGGAAGGCTCTCAAAGGCAATGCGCAAGTTTGAATGCATCACTTACAAACTAGTAATGGAGACTGTGGAATTTATTTAAATAATCCCTCTCCCTCTTAGTTATTTAAATTGAGGAATTTTAACATGCACACACATCACAACACATAAAAGCAACATCACAACACATAAAATATCATATAAAGGCAATAAATATGAAAATAAAATTTCTAACTATTATGGCCTCATCTAACGTTGTCCTCCAATATGCCACCAATGAATTGTTGCCCTCCAATATGCCGCCAATGGATCAAGCCGTTGTGTCTATCTTGCTTCCTTCTCCACCGTGCCTCCGGTCTCAAAATAGCACCACACATAGCAAGGATACAAGCCGCAACAAAAAAAAAATTTATATTTATCGATCCTATATTTCACAAAGGAATTTACATGTAATCTAGATCAAACAGAATATAAAAAACTAATAATAATATGGAAACTGACCACATTTAATTATTACAATCATGCACACACAACAACCTCGACATGTCCGAGGGTTTAAATCATACACAAACACACAAAGACATAATAGTTGGATCTAGGATGCCTACAACCACAGAGTTAATCTATCTTGCACATCCTACTATTATCTGGCCTAAATTTATATACGAGATGTGCATAATTTAACCGAAAACCAATCACACAGAACCAGAAAACTCGGTTTGATACCACTTGAAGGTGCTGGAATTCCATTCTGTTTCAATTTTCCTGTACAAAAAAAATTGTACAAGAAAAGAACTTTTCCTAGCAACTCGCATGTTCGATCAAACATGTGTTTGATCAATCAAGCAAGTTCTTGAATGATCAAAGCACACCTTGATCGAAGTACAAGATCGCTGGCCTCTTGTGTTGGTATTCAAAATCGATACAAAAAAAATAACTAATTACGTAGCGGAATTAAAGAACTAGTTGTACCTTTCTTCATAGCTAAAGGCCTCTTGATCTTTTGCTATATTCCTCTCCTTTTCTTGGACATCATGTGGGTGATGATCTACCAAGATAAAAACCACCCTTCCTCTAGTTTCTCCAAACCGTCGGTTATAAAAGGAGGGTCTAGGATGGGGCACCTTCTAATCTTCTTCCTTCTCTTCTTCTTCTTCTTCTTCTTCTCCAATCCATCAGCCACCAAGGAGGAGGGGGCGCTAGCGACCAAGGAGGAGGAGAGGGGGGGGGGGGGGGGGGCGCCAACCACCAAGGAAGAGGTGGGATGTTGCTGGCCCTAGGTAAGGAGAAGAGGAGGCTTGTGGGAAAATTAGGTTTTAGAGGGCACCATCAACTCCTTTTATAACCTTTATTGTCGGTTACAAAGAAAGGAAAAAAAATAGAATTCTGTTTAGAAAAAATCTCCCTTTCTATAACCTTGCCGCCGGCCCTAGGAGGATGAGAAAACCAAACCAAAATCAAGTTAAACCAAACCAAGTTATGGATGAGTGGATGCGAGACTTTATGTAGAGGCTACAACAGGGACCTAGAGGAGGAATTAGTTTAGGTCTCCTGATGGGCTTGGGCTTCCTGTGTTCGGCCTGAACACTCAACTTAAGTCCATCAATAATAAGCTATACTACTAAAGGGTTATTATTGAACTACCGCATCAATCTCATATTACAATATGGGTTCTTACTTATCATGAGTGCGTTAATCTCCTTGTATTTAAGATATCGTATGTCCATTAATTAAATGAGTCACTGACAACTCAATTAATTAACATCTTATTCGAATAGTAGTACCACTCAACTTTATTATCATGCCGAACTAAGTCCACCTGCAGGGTTAATCCTTATGAGCTCCTCAAGGGGACAACATCAACCTAAATAATTAGGACATAGATTCCTTCTATAATCAACAACACACCATATAAATAGTACTATTTCCCAACTCATCGGGCCTATTGATTTAACGAATAAATATCCCCCATTGATAAGTTAAAGAAATAAATACTAAGTATACATGCTTGTTATTATATAAGGATTAAGAGGACACACATCCATAATAACAGAGGTTCTGTTCTTTTATGTAGTCAGTATAAATCAAACAACCTCAAGCGATCCTGCTCAATACACACATAGTGTACTAGTGTAATTTTATAGTGAAGACAGATTAATTCCAAATTACACTACAACTGTTCCAATGGTTTGTCCCAATCCATCTTGGTTGTGAGCTACTATTTATAATTTATAAGGAACCGATAACATGATCTTCTGTGTGACACCACACACTATGTTATCTATGATATAAATTAAATAGACAACTGCATTAACATATATATAAATATAAAATGCAAACATTTGACCAAAGTGATTCTCATTTCAAAATATTTCAAAACTGATGTTCATATAAAAGCTAGGCTTATAGTATACATCCCAACATCGATTGTCTTCTTTAATTAGTAATCTTACAATCAAATCCTCAAGTCTCATCTCCTTTCTTTTGCTTTAGATAATTTTTAAATTCCCTCCATGAAGATGGAAGTTTCTCAATTATCGTGACAACTTGAAATTGCTCATTCATTGTCATGCCCTCGGCATGTAAATTATGTAGGATTAATTGCAACTCTTGGACTTGAGCTATCATAGTTTTGGAATTAATCATATTGAAGTCTAAGAATTTACCGACGATGAATTTCTTCAGTCTAACATCTTCTGTTTTCTACTTCCTTTCAAGAGATTCTCATAACTCCTTTGTAGTTGACATTGGACTATACATGTTGTATAATGTGTTATCCAAGCCATTGAGGATATAATTTTGACATGAGAAGTCATTATATTCCCAAGCATCATATGTTGTCCTATTTCCTTTATCAGTCTCACTTTGAGATATTGAGGGGGCATCTTCACATAAGAACCTCGCAAGGTTCAATGTAGTTAGGTAAAATAGCATCTTTTGCTACCACCTTTTAAAAATGGTACTTGTATACTTCTTCGATTTTTCCCAAGTGGCAGTGGAGCAGGAGCCATCGATGATGAATCCATCAAGATTACATGGAAAAGATTCATCTTAAAATTGTTGGATCTGTGGTGGTGTAATCCGAGTAGGGGCAAAATGATGGTATAACACCGCTTTGGTAAAGTCGAGGCTAGAGTTAGACTCTATCTCTTTATGATAAATTTGTCCTACACATGGTGCTCACGGAACATGACAATCATCTCCCAAGATATAACAACTTTATCTTGTGATAGAAATACTGTAAATCGCAAGATCTCTGAAGTAAAGAAACTTCTTGAACTCTCCAAATGTAAGTATGGAATGCAATGCTTGCTTTGCATTGAATTGGAATTAATAATGAGAATGTGAGGTATCTTATTTATACCAAATGAAAGGGTATAAAAACCTCTTGGTTCAATTAGATCTCATCCATTCAACTTGAATTAAATGGTCAAGATTGCATCCCTTCCCAAGAGACACAATACCTCTTCATTTGATGCCTTCTTTTTTGAAATCAATGGTTCATATTGAACCAATGATGAGGAACTTAAACCTTTTAAGTTGGATGAACAAGATTTGTCAATATTGATCTAACGATCTAGATTTAATTTCTAATTCACCTTTAATTTTTAACAATAAGTCTATATGGATAGACTAAATCCAATTAAGTCCACATGGGTGGACTCAATTCCCATAAGGTGGATTTACACTTGATTAACACCCACACAACTAATTACCATTAAGAAAACTAAATCCCAATTAAGTGATCTAATGCTTGATTGCATATAAAAGGGCTTTCAATTAAATGACTGTGCATTCAATTTGTAGATTTATTAACCTAATTCATTAATATTGATTGGATGTTAATGAAGATGAGTTTTATGGTAGATAGTTCCCATAGATTGGGTCGGACATATAAATAAAGAGATATGGTTCATTTAGAGCATTATGAATCGTTCTCTCTTCCTCTTGATTCTTCTCCCTCATTGAGAAGGACTTAGGGTTGCTGGCTCAATCCTATGGAAGACTTCCATTGTGTTTGCAGGATCTTCAGCAACAAGTAAGAAGCAATAGTCCTTTGTGATAGATTCAGGTAATCTCTTCACTAGCTATTGTTTTGATTTTCAACATTGCTTTAAATATTTATGATAGCTAGATTCTATTGTAGATGCATCCTTTAGTTCATTATTGATGTGTTATAATACTAGCAATTGGTATCAGAGCTAAAGATTAACTTATTAATAATTTTTAAGACATAAGGATTATTTTTCAACGATTTGACATATACACATTGATTTTTTTCATTTAATTCTATATGGATGAGCAAAATTGATGTATATTCATTGAATGTAGCTTGGACAGGTCAGGATTTAACCTATGAATCAAGTTTTTCACATTATCCAAGAAGAACGCGATTGATGGTTCAATTTTAGGGTTCTTGAGATGAAAAAATCGTGTTCATAAAATCATGCTTTTTGACAATAATCTATTAGACAAGGTCCTTAATCGATTGGTAATCATGAATTTGGGTACAAAAAGTTCCCAAATCGATTGAGATGATTAATTGGTCTTTACTAATCAATTAGCATAAAGGCTAATCAATTGGGATGCCCAAAATTATGCACAGAGGATTTATGAATCGATTGGGCAATCGATTGATGTTCACCAATTGATTACCATGAGGGTTGATCAATTACTAAATCAGATTTTGAGTACAGAGGGTTTCTAAATCGATCGGTGGATCGATGAATTTTCACCAATCGATTGCCATGAGGAGTCAAAGATTACGGTTCATTGGATTGCCCACATAAGGTTTCTGAATTGATTAGCGGATCGATTGGCGTTCACCAATCAATTACACCAATCAATTAGAGTGGATGAACTCATAAACAGTAGCCTTCAGAATCGATCAAGAAATCAATTGCTATGTACTAATCGATTGCCAATGGTGGGCAATCGATTAGTGTGCATATCAATCGATTCCCACCTTTTATTAATCAATTAAGATGGTGTCAATTGACTGGTATTTGATACCAATCAATTGATAAATGAATTTAGCTTTGACTTCAATAATTTTTTCCATGTATTATTCTTTGCTCTTGTTGCTTAGTCGAATCTATACTATCACCAAAGTGAGAACTATTAGAGAGGCTAGGAGCATAAGCGTAGAGGGATGTATTCCCATGCTAAGGGTGATTGACCAAAAGGAAAGTCATTCTTATGTCGAATATATATTTAAGAAAGCTCACAAATTAAGTTAAACTTCTAAATCATGAGCATAGTGTGTCAACCCAATAGAAGGGATAGTATGTGGCTGATTAGAAGTATTATGAGTGATATTAAAAACATAAGCTAACTAGGGAAACTCATAAATAAAGTATCTTGTGCATAATACGTCGATCTAAATGAAGACGAGATATGTGGCAGATGAAGGTAATTATGAGTTGTTTGGAGAAGTATCAATAGCAAGTTATAATTTAGTCTAAAGAATTGATGCAATATTATACTAGCTATTTCTATTAATGCCTATTTAGTTGCATGTTTATTATATTTTGTTATTGCAGAACTATAAAAATACATGTTTTATTAGTTGAATTGAGCTATGTTTTTTTACTTTTGTTTATATAGTACTCTCAATGTCTATTAATCTAAATAATATCCCCGTACTTATTATCACAAACTTTGGACAATGGAAAGGGTATATTACAGTTTCTCAAGAGGCTACATGGATCTAGACTTTGCATTTAAGCATGATCGTCTTACACCTTTAACTAATGATTCCACTGTGGATTAAAAGACAATCTTTGACAAGTGAGAGTGATCAAATCCCATAACTATAATTATCATGAAGATGTCTATTCTAGAATTACTTAAAGGTTCAATTACTGAAAATGAGGATGCTAAAACCTTCATTAGGGAGTTGGCAGACCAATTCATCTCAAACGAAAAGGTCAAGACTATTATACTTCTCATGAAGATAGTGTCCATGTGGTACAACACGAAGGGTGACATTAGGGAGTACATTATGGAGATCTCAAACTTGGTTAAAAGGTTTAAGACACTAAAGTTAGTCATGTCTAAAAGTGTCCTTATGAACCTTACTTTAATCTCTTTACTTACATAGTTCACTACTTTTAAGATTAGTTACAATAGGCAAAAGAAAAAGTGGACACTAAATAAGCTCATAGCTTAATGTGAACATAAAGAAGAGAGATTGAGGAGTGACACATCTCATAATTCCCACTATGCATCCTTATCTTAGTATTCAAACAAGAATAAGAAAAAAGGTAATTGTAAGAGTAAACAACTTGTAATGACTGGGGCTTCAGGGCATAGCATGGATCAATTCTAAAGAGGATTCATCCATGTTATGGCATTTGTCATTGATGAATTCTTAGACTCAAGAACCATTAGCTGGCATTTTGTAGGATACTTTGAAAACTCAAGAGGATTTAAGTTTTTCAACCCCTTGAGTAGATCCTTTTTCAAGATGGGAAATGCCAAATTTATTAAGGATGGTGAGAGTGATAAAGTTAGGGAGATATCATTTAAGGAGAATATTGATGATCCTAATATGATTACTACTAATACAACTGATAGTGAAATACTTACCATTCCACATACAGTTAAAGTTGTACAATTGGAAGGGGTAGTTGACCATAATATTTTCATGTCCCCTCGAATTCAATTGGAAGGTAGGTCATCTCAAATAGAGGAATTTTCTCCTATGGTTGAGAATGACTCCCAACCACCTTAAGATCAAATGCCACTAAAGAGATCCATTAGAGAAAGGAGATCTATGATGTCTTATGATTATGTATATCTCCAAGAGCATGAGTTTGACATTGGGTTGGAAGATGATCCCACATCCTTTTACGAAGTCCAACAGTAAATGGATCGAAGCCATAAAGGAAGTGATAAAGTCTTCGATGAACAAAGACGTTTGAGAACTTGTCGAATTGCCTAAAGGTGTGAAACTTGTTGGTTGCAAATGGATATTTAAAACAAAATAGGATTCACATGGTAATGTCAAAATGTATAAGGCATGCCTAGTCACCAAGGGATTCACTTAAAAGGAGTACATTGATTACAAGGAGACCTTTTCACCAGGTTCGACGAAAGATTCCCTTACGGTAATCCAATTTTGTTAGATCCTTGAATAATAGGAGATCCACCTTAGGTTATGTCTTTATGATGGTAGGAGGGGTTGTATCATGGAAAAGCATTAAATAGACGCTAATAGTTACTTTCACTATGGAGGTAGAGTTTATAGCCTGCTATGATGCTTCTAATCATGGGATATGGATGTGGAACCTTATCACAGGTTTACAAATCATTGGGGGCATTAACAAGCCATTGAAGATCAACTGTTATAATAAAACTACAGAATTATATTCTAAGAACAATCATAGTTTGTCAAAATCAAAACACATTGATATAAATTTTCTAGTAGTTAAAGAAAGAGTTTAAAATGGTCAAATAATGATAGAGCATATAAGGACATATACCATGTTACGGATCTACTCACCAAGGGCTTATCACCCAGGGTATTTCATCAGCATGTGTTGAATATGGGGGTTCTTTCTTTTGATGAAGTGCCCATTATGTAGGAATCTGTATTTTGTGTGATACTCTATATTTATGAACACATATTTTGGCTCATTATATATATTGCATATTTTCTAAATGTGTGCATATTTTAACTTTCTTTGATATATAGATATCATATTTACTATTGTGGTTTTACATTTGATTGTTGTAAATATGATGTTGACTCCATTTGAAGTCATAAAGTTGAATCATGATTTACCACTGCAGTTTAGCATAAGATTTTGGTAAATATGATTTGAACCCGATTTGGATCATAAAGAGGGCTTATTGAAAATGAACACTTATCAATCACATTTTGTGCTATTCTTGTACTACACGTCCACATTTGATTTATGTCATTAATGATATTAGTACTATAATTACTGTTGGATCTTGTTACAATTATAGTAGCTATGACTTCCTTAGTCTTGTATTAATTAATTTAATGGTCTAAATTATTTAAAGATGTATTTAACCTATAAAGTTTGGCATGTTAAGCTCAACTAAGGGGTTGTGAGGTGTATAAGGAATCAAGTATAGCCTAAGTGAGATATTATAGGATTAAGTCCACATGGGTGGACTAAATCTAATTAAGTCCACATGAGTGAGCTTAATCTCCATAATATGGGCTTACACTTGACACATAACTAATTCTTATTAAGGAAACTAAATCCCAATTAAGTGATCTAATGCTTGATTGCATATAAAAGAGTTTTAGATTAAATGAATGTGGATTCAATGTGTGTATATCCATAACCCAGTTCATTAGTATTGATGGGTTGTTAATGAGGGATCGACTTTATGGTAGATAGCCCCCATAGGTTGGGTCGAGTATATAAAGGAAGAGATATGATTCATTTAAGGCATGCTGAATTGTACTCTCTTTCCTTGATTCTTCTCCCCCATTCAGAAGGACCTAGGGTTGCCAACTTAATCTTGTAAAAGACTTTCGTTGTGGTTGCAGGATCTTTGGCAACAAGTAAGAAGCAATAGTACTTTGTGATGCATTCAGGTCAACTCTTCTCTAATTATTGTTTTGATTTTTAATATTGCTTTAAAGATTGATGATAGCAAGATCCTGTTGTAGATGCATTTTGTAGTTCATTATTAATGTATCACAATACTAACACCATGTTGTCTCTAGTCGATTGCTTTCATTTGTGCAACTCTTGTGGTGAGTTTGTTCACCAAAAATATTCGGAAGATTATGTTATAGTTGGACAAGATCTCCTTTGCTCAATGAGAAAATGTGGTTTGCAAATTATGTTGGTTAATTATAAACTATAATTTATAACAAGCTAGTGTGATAATTAAATATCATGAAATTGTTCTTTAGAGTATTCTTAGTAGTCATTATTGGTACAATCGAACTCTAGTCAAAGTTGATCAGGTTGATCAAGCTCAGTTGACCAAGCTCGGTGTGACTCAAGTTTGAGTTTTGATATTTGATCAATAAATTAATTGGTGGTCGGAAGTCCAACTGAGAGTTGGCATGAGGCATGAAGTCTTGGTAGGTTAAAGTTGATCGAATGTTAAGCAATAAGGAAGTCATAGTAGGTCAATGTTAACTAGATGTTAAACAACTATGAAGTCCCTGCAAATCAAGATTGACCGGAAGCTAACAATGGATGTTAGGATCTGTACAAGTTAGAGGGGGTGGGTGGGTGGTTGAATAGTTCCAATTCCTTCATTTTGATTTCACGCTCGTCATTTGATTGCTCAATGGAAAAAGTGAATCAAAATCGATGCCACATGCATGTACAACACCAATATTTTATTTGGTTCATCGCCTCTCAAAGTGACTGTTAGTTGGTCCTAGGAAGATCATACCGGTTCCACTGTACAAAAATTTGTACAAGTGTCGAACCTTTCCTAACAACCTATTGTGTTCTTTAGAAATTAAATTCAGAATCGCAAACGGAACTTAACATTATTGATTCCAAATTTAACTTATCTGCTCTTAATGGTTTAGACTTAGATCGCAAGCGGAACATAACACTATTGATCCAAGTCTGGCCTATGTTACAAAGTTGATTAAATATTTATTTCTAAAATTAGTTCCTAGGTCAAACATGGCGAGGCACTAGGCCTTCTTGGATATGGGATCATCCACCACTGCCTCGACAAAGCCTTTTATAGAAATTCAATATTTAATTTCCTAAAATAACATTAGGTTTAAACAAAAAGAACAATCGAATCACAAATTCGAAAACAAAAAAAACACGAACTCAAATCACAAATTCGAAACCTAGAATTATATGACTCTTGTGTTTGGAATTCATACAAAGAAAAACTAGTATGATGCGGAAAACAATTACTAGCTATACCTTTCTTTATAAGCAAATAACCTCTTGATCTTCTACCGTATTCCTCTTCTAATCTCGGACATTGTATGGGAAACAATCTTCCGAGATGAAAACCACCAAGCTCCTTCTTCTCCAAGCTAGATTCGGCCACCACCAATTCTCCAAGAGCTGTAGAGGTCCGACCACCACTACCAAGCTCCAAGGGATGCTAGAAACAAAGCCTCCTTTCTCTCCTTCTTCTCCTAGCTAGAATCGGCCACCAAGGACTCCTCTTGTGTTGATGCCGCCGGCCACAAAGGAGGAAGAGAAAAGGAGATGAGCTAGAAGCAATAGGGTTGGCCACCACCAAGGAAGAGAGGGAGGGAAATAGAATAGAGTTCTCTCTCATGAAGGCACCTTTACCCCCTCTTTTATAATCCTTGGTCTTGGCAAATAACGAAATTTAAATAAAAACTTCCTTAATTCCTTTTTCCATGAAAAGGAAAATTTAATTGATTAAAAATCAATTTCATTTTCTTTATCTACATGGCCAACCACCTACAAGCTTCAAACAAGGAAAGTTTTAATACAAGAATTAAAACTTCCTAATTTGTTTCATGAAATTTTTAATAAAAATTTCTCTAATAATTTATCCCTTCATGGTTGGTTATAAAAGGAAATTTCTTTAAATTAAAATCTCTCTTTTAAAACATGTAGATCATTTCCAAAAAGGAAAGTTATCTTTAAAATTAAAATCTCCTTTCAATCTACAAATAAGGAAAGATATCTAATCTTTTCTTACTCTTTTGTAGAAACTTATAAAAGGAAATATTTAATTTTAAAACTCTCTTTTTAAATCATGAACATGGTTATAAAAAAGAAAAGTTTTATTAAAATTAAAATCTTCCTATCAATCTACAAATAAGGAAAGATATTGAATCTCTTCTTAATCTTTTGTAGAAAGCTATAGAAGGAAAGATTTAAATTTTAAACTTTCTTTTAAAATCATGGAATCCACATAAGAAAAAAATTTAAAATAAAAATCCTTTTATTTTTCTTAGGGTCGGCCACACCATGCTTGGGCTCCAAGCATTGGCCGACCCCTCTTATTTCGCTCATCCTTTTTTTCTTTGGCCGACCCAAGCTTGGGTTCCAAGCTTGCTTGGTCGACCCCATTAGGATGGGTAAGAAGGTGGGTAAGGGTGGGCATAATACTTTATAAATAAGAGGCTACGATAGGGACCGAGAGGAGGAATTGGTTTTGGTCTCCCGATGAAATTAAGCTTCCCGTGTTCGCCCTGAACACCCAACTTAATTTAATCAATAATAATTCATACCACTAAAGAATTATTATTGAACTACTGCACCAATCCCAAATTATATTTTGGGCTTCTTCATATTATGAGTGTGTTAGTCTCCCTGTATTTAAGATTTCGAATGTCCACTAATTAAATGAGTTACTAACAACTCTCTTTAATTAATATCTTAGTCCAAGAGTAGTACCACTCAACCTTATCGTCATGTCGGACTAAGTCCACCTGCAAAGTTTAACATGACAATCCTTATGAGCTCCTCTTGGGGGCATTATCAACCTAGATTACTAAGACATAGTTTCCTTCTATAATCAACAACACATACTATAAGTCATATCATTTCCCAACTTATCGGGCATATTGATTTATCGAACTAAATTGCACACTTTAATAAATCAAAGAAATAAATATTAAGTATATGTGCTTGTTATTATATTAGGATTAAGAGCACACTTCTATAATAACAGAGGTATTGTTCTTTTATTTACTCAGTATAAGAAGAAACTACCTCAAATGGTCCTGCTCAATACACTCATAGTGTACTAGTGTAATTTATCAGTCAAGATAAACTAATATTTAATTACACTACGACTATTCTAATAGTTTGTTCCTTTCCATCTCAGTCATGAGCTACTGTTTATAATTTATAAAGAATCGATAACATGATCTTCTGTGTGTGACACCACACACCATGTTATCTGCAATATAAATTAATTGAACAACTATACTTGGCATATAAATGTAGATATTGACCAATATGATTCTTATTTCTAAGTAAATGTTTATACAAAAAGCAAGGCTTTTAGTATATATTTCAACAGTGACTACTCTAAGGCCTAGTCCTAGTGACCTATTACCACTAAACTGTAGGTGCAGCGGAGGCCAGCAAGAGGGGGGTGAATTGCTTCTGAAAAAAATTAAAACGATACCCTCCTCGGATCTTTCAACTCAAAAGTAAAGCAACTATAATAAAATTAATAGCAGAAGTAAAAGGAGACAGAAATTAACCTGGTTACAACTAAGAAGGTTGTTAATCTAGGGCAGTAACAAAAGCACAGTAAGAAAACTCCTTTGCTGAAGGCGAAGAAGCCTTTTACACACTTAAAACGCTCACTAGTTGCTAGAAAGGACTACAGAATTGATTGCTTGAGTTGATGTTTCTTTCCTAGCTCTAGGGGCCTTTATATAGCTCTTGGAAATTCTATCTCGGAGGTCCAGGCCGCCTCCAAGGGGTGAGCGGATAAAACTTTATCCGCAGCTTAAAATGATCACTTTGACCAGTTGGAGGCGCCTCCAACAGGACTGGAGGCTCCTCTAATATGGAGGCACCTCCAAGGTGGAGGCACCTCCAGCAATGGATGAGGCGCCTTTAAGCTGCATTTCCAGCTTTTCGCTTCTTTTGCTTCGACTTCCGATGCTCTGTTCTTTTGGGTGATTTCGCCAACTGAAATAGGGCTCTCCCGAACCCAATTTCCGACCTTCCTCGAGCAGCCTTCCTCCCCAGCTTAACGTCCCTCGAACGCCGCGCACGTTCTTCTCGCCCACCGGTGTACTCTTCCGCAGCTCTCTCGTCCTTCGGACGCACCGCGCCCGTCGGCTCCCTTCCCGTGTCATCCTTCTCGCTAGCTGCATCTTCCACTCGACTTCCTGTGCTCCTAAGCTCCTGCACACTCAGACAAAGGGATCAAACACTAAGCAGGACCTAACCAACTTGGTTGATCATATCAAAACTACCACAGGGTCCAACATAAACCTCCTCATTATTGGAAATCTTTCAGAGGTGTAGAAACCTCTTCCAACAAGTTTTCACAATAACAAGTTTTCACAACAATACAAATATAAAATACAAAAGTAAACAAATTTGCAAGAATCTTACTTTGGATGGTTTCTTGTTCCTTCAAATTGCATATTGATAGTTTGAAAATGCAATAACACTTCGTACTCAAACCTCCAAGAACCATCATCTTCAAATCACCTCGAACCCCACTTTTTATAAGTTACTGTTTGGGCTAATTTCCACTTAGCAATCGATTGTTAACCTTCACCAATCAATTGCTTCACTATAATTAGACCATTGACACCTACAACAAATCTTTCCATGTTGTTTGACCACTATCAATCAATTGATAAGAAACAACATTCGATTAATGAGACACAATAATCAATTGCTAGTCACCAGTCAAACTAGACAATCAATTTAGGAGCATTCTATTCGTTTAAACTAATTTACCAATCAATTGCTATAACCCAGGAATCAATTGATATCACATGTGCAATCTAACCAGAGTCCGAGAAGGTTGCGGGCGTCGTCGTCTGTCGATGCCTAATCCTAAGTGGGTTGAGGTTGTCGTTGACTATTAGTGCTTGAGCCTAAGTGGGTTGACTACATGGCCAATCACCAAAGCCTAAGCATGAGTGGGTTGACATTGTGGTTGACTTCCATGTCCCGACTCCAAGTTCATACACTAACTTGAGTCCTGGGCCAGAGTATCCCAAGTTCCTACTCGACTGAACATCGACTCTTAGTCCCAAGCCCTAGTGGGGTTCTAGAGTGGATGATCAGCCAAATGCCATCTCTGAATCCCAAACCTGAATGGGTTCATGAGTTCTAATTCTGCCAAGCATCGACTCTTGAGCTCGAGTGGGTTTAACTAGGTGAATGCCTTACTCGAACATCCTGAGCACCCCGAATCCATTTTCATTCACCGAACCTCTTGACCCCAAATTTGGGGTTTATGGCCTACAAGCCGGTTGCTACTACCTAGCAATTGACTATTAGTCCTATTTCTAC
Organism: Zingiber officinale; assembly: GCF_018446385.1. Lineage (NCBI taxonomy): Eukaryota > Viridiplantae > Streptophyta > Magnoliopsida > Zingiberales > Zingiberaceae > Zingiber > Zingiber officinale. The sequence continues at coordinate 36,029,362 of NC_056005.1, read as the reverse complement.
CTTTTCCAGGCCAAATTCTCATCTTGCATGGTATTCAATTGACCTCAAACTATTAGGGCTTATTTTGCTCATCATTTGGTCATCCTTGACCTATCGAGACTTTACACGCCTAGCCTTTGGTCACCTTTAACCTGCGAGGACTTCATCAATGACAAACATCCAGTTTTCCTTAATCTTTTTGAACTTCTTATCATAAAGTGTTCAATCAATCATGATCCACTTGAACTTTTCTCTTGCTAGGTGTGTCAAAAATAAACTTGACCCACCAACCCGACCCAAGTTGAAGGTTTCTGGATTGGTTTAGCTTTGGATAGAGTTCAAGTTGACGCAGGTTGACCTAAATTTAGGATTTTGAGAGTTTTTTAAGGTTAAATCAAATTTTATTTTAAAAATTAAGATATTTTATGTACATAAATAATAGAATGTAGTATAACAACGATAAAATATTGAAATAAAAGTAAAAAAAAATTATAATAAAATAACTAAAAAAAGGTTTTTTGGGGTTGGTCGGATTGGGCTGGTTATTCGGATTATCCTGGTTCAGATCGGGTTCGAGTTGAGATTTTTTTCGATAACCAATCTTCAACCAAACTTGAACCCACCCAATCCATCCGAATGGACAACCCTACCTCTTGTCAACTCTCTATTGGACTTTAAGTCACCAAATATCCGATCAACCATAACTCACTTGAACTTTTCTCTGCCAATTCCTCATTAGACTTCTGACCCCCAAGTGCCTGGTCAACCGTGATCCACTTGGAGTTTTCATATCTTGTCAAATTTATGAAGTATTTGGTCAACCTTGACCTATTAACTCTTGGTCAATCAACTAGTCATATTAAATGACTATCAAGTATCCGGACAATCATGACCTACTCAACCTCCCACTCAACCAACCATCATATTGATCAAATATCGAACCCAACTTGAATTAACTTAAGTTTAGTCAAACTGGTCAACTTTTAGAGGTCAATTGTACTAACAATCTTTTCCTTTTTGATGTTTAATAATATGGTTAAGTTAGGCTAAGCTATTACTCCAACATTCTACTTCTCATACCAATGAAGGTTTCCTAAATTGAACCCTTCATTCTCCCCCTTAAATACACATCAAAAACACATCCTCTCAAATCCATTCTCTTCTTTTATTTCAAACTTTCAATCATTACAATGAATGTTAATTTCCTACCTGCCATTGTGTCCAATGCTCAACTTTGAGCAAACAATCCTTTATTCATTCATTCACTTATCCTCAAATTCTTGCATTCTCCTCTTTTCATATCAAAATCATGCCTTTAAGAAGGATCTTCCCTTCAAAACATGATCCAACTTCAATCATTGCACTAATAATCATTTGGAGTTCTAAATTTTTAAGAAATTCTAAAATCTAAGTCATGAGGTTAAAGATTCAACCTTGAATCAAAAATTCCCCTCAATTCCATATTCTTCTCTTTTAAACATCTCTTTCTCATTTTTATCAAGAAAATCATATTTGAATATTTATCCAAGCATATTAGAAGGTCAGAAATAGTTAAGATACCTAATAATGAGCTTAGCCGACTAAAATAAACTCATTTAAGCTAAGACTCAATGCAACAACCGATTGCTGACTGACAACAGTCAATTGATGGACTAAAAACAAGCATATAACTTTTCAGACTAAATTTTAGAGATGCATAAGTAATTCTATCATTTTTAAAAAATCATAAAATTCATATAGATATTAATTATGTCAAATACTATTAGGGAAAAATAGTTTTTATGAAAATATATTCTATTTTTAAATAATAGTACAAAGTAGGAAACCATTAAAACTTCAATGTTTCACTCAAACTTTGTATCAATTGAATCAATGGTGATTCCTATCAATAAGTAGACTTCACTAAAATTTTCTAAAATAATTTTGAAATGATTTTCAAACCTAATTTCCAACCATGATCTATGGGCTTAATGCACATCACTTTTATATTAGCTTTTCTCATGATTAATCATATAAAATTCATATATTATGATGAAATTAAAACTCATTTTGATATACCAAATCAACATCTTGAACTTAGTTCATCATCCTAACACCTCACTTATGTCTAATAGTCTCAATGCACACACAAGTCATCCTATGGTCTTTGTGAGATATGAAATTTCTTAGAAGCTTTTCCTAAATTTAAGCTTTCTCTTTTGTTCTTAGTTGAAATCTTCCTCCTTGGATATTGATTTTAATAGTGCCCATTTTGATTGCATAGGAAACACATAATATGCTCCTTGCCTTTATGTATCAAGACTTCAACCTCCTTTAACTTTGGTGTCAATTAAACATTCTTCTTCATTAATTTGGGACACTACTTGCTCTCATAGTGTCCTCTTTCTCTACACTCAAAACATAAGAGGTGATCTTTATTTTTAATAACTAAATTTTGTATACCTTCATGATTTGGGCTTTCTTGACTTGTTGAGGTGGCATGATCTTCCTCCTCATAGGCTTCGAAAGTTGAGGTTTCCTTTTGTTTTGATGTCAATGATTTTTCCTTCTCAATCCTTGAGATGGATGTTTCTTCAAATTCCTCCTCTGATGTTGAGCACCTTTTAATTGTCAATCCTTAATTTCTTAAGCCATTGAGTCTCCCTCCTTGGCCTCGTCATCTTATGTCAGTAGAGTTGGATCTTTATAGAGCTTGATCAATTTTCTCCATAGCTCATTTGCATTCTCATAATTTTCTAATTTACACAAAATATCATTAGGAACCAAATTAGTCAAAAACTTGGTTACCTTATCTGAGTCTCGAATCTCTTGATTTGTCCTTTGAAGAGGTTTTCCCTTTTTATCTTTTGGAACTTCAAATCCTTTATTAGAGCAAACCCACCTAATCCAAAAGGCTATGGAGCTTGAATGCCATATCTGAATCTATCTTTGAACTCTATTTCTTTAATGATCAATCCAATTAAAATTTTCATGGTTGAGAACCAAAAAAAATGAAACCTCCTTCTTCCTCTAGCTTTGTGCTCCATGATAGTTAGTTTGAAGAAGAGCAACTTTACTCTGATACCACTTGTTAGGACTCATGCGAGTTAGAGGAGGGTGAGGGAGTGAATAGCTTCAATTACTTCGTCTCGATCTCATGCTCGTCGTTTGAATGCACAACACAAAACTTGAATCAAAACCGATGCCACATGCACAACACAATATTTTACTTGGTTCGCCGCCTCCCAAGGACACTACTCTAAAGCCTAGACTTAGTTCTAGTGATCTATCACCACTAAACATTCTCCTTCTTAGAAACCTTCCGGAGGCATAAAAGCTTCTTACAATAAGTTTTCACAACAATATAACAAGAATTTAAAATATAAAAGTAAATATATGAAAGTAAAATACTTTATAAGAATCTTTCTCTGAATGCTTTCTTGTTGCTTGGAATTATCTCTTGATGATTTAGAAATGCAACAACACTTCCTACTCAAACCTCCAAGAACCAGCCTCTTTAAATCACCTCAAAACCCACTTTTATAAACTATTATTTGGGATGATTTTTGCTAACAATTGATTGCTAATCTTCACCAATCGATTGCTTCACTGTAATTCGACTATTGACACTTGCAATGGCTCTTTACATGCTCTTTGACCATTATCAATCGATTGTTAGCCACAACAATCTATTGATAGCTACCAGTCGAACTTCACAATCAATTTGGGAGCATTCTATTTGTTTAACCAATTTAAAAATTGATTGCTATCACCTAGCAATCGATTGGTATCACACGTACAATCCAACCCAAGTCTGAGCAGATTGTGGGCTTGGTCGACTCCTGATGCCCAATCCTAAGCGGGTTAAGGTAGTGGCTGAATGTCGATGCTAGTGCCCAAGTGGGTTGATGTTGTGGCTATCTATTGAATTCTGAGCTTGAGTGGGTTGACGTCATGATCGGCTGCCATGTCCCGACTCTAAGTCTAGACACCAACTAGAGTTTCGAGCTTGAGTTAGGTTCCCGAGTGCCTAATCGGTTGAACGCTAACTCTAAGTCCTGAGCCTGAGTGCCTGCTCAACCGAACACTGACTCTAAGTCTAAGTTTGAGTGGGGTTCCAGAGTGCCTACTTGGTCGAACATTGACTCTCAGTCTAGAGCTTGAGTGGGTTCTTGAGTTTGAACTCGACCAAGCATCGACTCCCAAACTTGAATGGGTTCCTGAGTTCCTATTGGTCCAATCATCCTCTAGGATTTCAATGTTTGAAAATATATTTATGTCTAGTTAAATTTGACCAAGGCTTAATCTAAATGGGACCTGATATTTGGGAGTTAAGTGAGAAGTCTAGTTAGGTAAAGGTTGATAGATGACTAGCAAAGAGAAGTGTAATCATATCAAGGTTGATCGGATGACTTGCAAAGAGAAGTCTAGTCAGGTCAAGGTTAACCGAATAACTGGCAAAGAGAAAGTCTACTTAGGTCAAGGTTGACTAGATGACTAGTAAGGGTAAAGTCCAGGTAGGTCAAGCTTGAGTAAATGTTACACAAAGAAAAAGTCTAGGTAAGTCAAGGTTGACTAGATGTTTAACAAAGGAAATATTCAAGCAAGTCAAAGATGATCAGATGTCTAGAAAGTGACAAGTCCAAGTAGGTTAAGGTGACTGAATGCTTGGCAAATGAACAATTCTAAGGGAGTGAATTGTAGGTGGTGAACAGTCTTGAAAAAGTAAACTTCAAGAAAGAGGTAAATCAAGTAGGTCAGATAGACTTACAAGATTGGGTTGTTTATTTGTTTGCATGTTTGTATGGTTATTTTAAAGGATTCTAGAGTTGGAAGTAAAATGAAGAGAAAAAAATACAACCAGACAAAGTTGGACCAAGTCCGTAGTGAACTAAACTTGACCTGAGTTGAATCAGACTCAAACTAGTCTATTCGACCAGACAATTGGTTTGATCAATAAGAAAATCAATCTAGTAGACCAATTGGGTTCAATTGATCGGGTGTGGGTCCAAATTGGGTTCAATGATGTGGCTTGGTTTAGTTAACTGGAAAGGTTTTGATTGACTAATAAACCTAATAATGACAAGATTGTATGGTGTTGTCATGATCGCAAAAGCATGGTTGTCGTCAAGTAATAAAATTTATAAAGTTGATCCCATGAGGATTGAAGTTTAAATGCTAGTTGGTTCTACACTTTAAATTTAGGTAGAAAAAATCTATAGATGTTTGTTTTGAGATTTTTATACTAAAATGTGAAAGTAAAGAAAGTAAATTGAGTAAGTCCTTAGTTCAAAAGATGTTCTAGGTTGAAAGTTTCATTGCAATGGTGGATGTTGTGCTACAAATTGGTCGGTTCCTAGTCCTCTACTTGTATGCTTATAGGATAGTCTAAATATCTATCGAATTCCACCCTGAGATAGTGTATCAGAGTGCTTCCCCTAGCAGTAACTAAGTATACTATCAAGTGAAGAAGTAACTTATAGAGTTTGGGTTTTCAATAGAGTACCTCCTGCCACAAGGTCTTCCCCGGGTATACGTCTCTAGATTACGTAGGTCACTTGCGTAGCATATGATTAGGGGAAGTTCATTAGGTCAAGTGATAGACTTATCCATACATAGAACCGTCCTCCCTTAGGAGGTTGTGTTGCATATAGAAGGATAGTTATCATAGATACTCAACTCCAAACATGTATCCTAAGGTCATGCCGAGCTAATCAGAACACACACTAAAAAACAATGATTTATGCATCTGATCAATGAAAATTCAGGTTCATGAACAGTCCCAATATAGATACACAGCAATATATCTAATTCAGAATTAAGATCTATGCATATAGAAATACAATCAAGATAGACAAATTCATGATCATATGGGAATGCCTCTACGCAAGCATTTCATCAAACAGAATAAGTGCATACAAGCGTCATCAAACTAAGACATTGGTAATTCTATAGAGTTTATATCATCCACACATTACAATAACATCCTACGTCCTAGAACAGATTAAATCTACTCCATAATAGCTAGAAATGCAATCCCAAAACTCATAATAACGGAAATCCAAGAGAATGAAGAGAAAATCTTATCCTCTGATGTCAAGTGAAGTCTTTGGATGTAGATCTTGGCGTGCTGACAAGGATGGAGCAACAGAACGACCTCAGATCGCCCAAACGATGCCTCCGGATACAAGGATTTGACCTAGATAGTCCATTCCTCTCCACCCAACTTCCTCCCTTGTGGAGGAGATGAAGTGCCCATCTTATAGAGGTGTGGCACGGGGTGGTTGTGCCTCTAGGCACGGCTTGGACATGACTCCAGCATCTGGCCATGTCATTTGGCACGGATAGAGCTAATCAATCTCGGCCACAAGTGTTTGGTCGTGCCAAATGGCACGGTCCCTTCTCTGTTGTTGGCTTCTTGGTCGTGCCATAAGGCACAAACAGGCTACTTTGGCTCTGTCCACATGACCAAGTTGTGTGGTTTGACACGGCCAAAGTAGAGCAACTCTTCTTTGCCTCTTTTTAGCCATGCCAATTGATACAACCAGCTCTTTAGAACTATACTTTGAAGTTTACGGCTATGCCTCAAGGTACGGCCAAGTCTAATTTGGCTCTGGAAGATGGCATGGAAAGCTTTTGGCCATGCTCTAGAGCACAACTTCTCCCTCTTCTTGTCCTATTTCTTCTCTCTGGTCATGCCATTTGGCACGACCATGTCTTCTTTGCTTCCTTGGCGTGACTATGCACACAACCACCATCTGAATCTTCTTTTGGCCATGCCTCAAGGCATGGCCAGACCCAGTTTGGTTCTGAAATAATTCGAGACTTCAATCCTTGCTTCATTTGATCTTCATTTGCGTCTTTAGCATTCTTTTCCACTCTAAACTGCTCCTGAAAGTTAAAACAAGTAACCGAGCAAATCTCTGAATACACAGTAGTAATTATGCTGAAATATGATAGAAAAGAGTGTAAAAGTATAGATCATAACCAAATGAATATAAAAATATGTGCGCTGAATGATATAAAATAACATATATAATCTATGCACATCACATGGCTATGTCCAGATTGCAGAGAACTCAATCATGGGGATCTGGTTTGACCAAGTTTGGTTAATCAAATGAGATTTATAGGTTTATTAAATGAAGCTTATATAATAACCTCGAGATTAGAGCTCAGATTATCAACTATGATAATCCTCTTGATTCATTTAGCTCAAAGTGCTCAAATTCATGCTATCTAGGACGGTCTGGGATGAGTGCATCAACACATAGGATCTCCAGAAGTGGTCTTCATTAAGTAACTTGTTTGTTATTTATATGTCTATTTATGTTTGTTATATTGTGTAAGCTTATAATCCAAAACTTGTAAGAGATTTCCCTACATTTGGAAAAGTCAGGAAAGGAGAAACCTTAGTGGACAGATGGCTCCTGTACATAGGCCTTGGAGTACTAATTGTAGTATTAAAGAAGTTTAAAATCTTTTCTTTTCCATCTCATTTCATAAAACTGAATCAAAGAGAATAGCAGTTGAATAAATGAACAAATACAAAAATACAATTTAGCTTTTAGTTGGTTCGTAATTTAGCGACTACTACTTCAAGGCCCATGATCCTTGATCACTTTCAATGGATAATCCAATATGCTTTCAAAGAATAAATGGATTTGTACAAGTATAAGATGAGCAATTTCAAGTACAATAAAGCATATTTTAACAATAAAAAAATAAATCTTTAGCATAAGCTATTGGAGAGCTTCTCAATGTAGAGTAGCAGAACTTACACACACTATATGACAGAGTCAAGATGAAGCAATAAGTGAATAGTTGTTTAACTCAAACCTCAAGAGGTTCTACTATAGGCACCGTTTAGTCGACTGAAAAGTCATTCCGTCGACTGGACCTTTCTATTGACAAAACTGTAGGATCGAAAAGAATTTAGATATCTCCACAATTGCATGATATTGTCCACTTTGGGCCTAAGCCCTCATGGTTTTGCTCTTGGGCTCTACCCAAAAGGTCTCATGCCAATGGAGATATCTTTTCTCTTATAAACTCATGATCTTTCCCATGTGTTTTCAATGTGGGACTATGTTTGCAACCTTGCAACCCCAACAATCCCCCCCTCAAACAAAGGACCACAGGCTTCCCATGTCCGATCCTCAAGCCACCAGGTCTTCCTGCCCCTCGGCCCACCCGACCTACTAGGACTTTCTTGTCTAGCCACAACTAGGACTTCCTGTTTGGTGTCTGGTCCTCTTGATCTGAATATAGGAGCCCCCACTTTCTTTGTTCGAGGTCAATATTGTACCCACATGGCTCAATCAGACCATAGCTCTTGTGCATAGTCGACGGTTAAAACTTCTGGCAGTCCGGGCTCTGATACCAATTGTAGGATCGAAAAGAATTTAGATATCTCCATAATTACATTATATTGTCTACTTTGGGCCTAAGCCCTCATGGTTTTGCTCTTGGGCTCTACCCAAAAGTTCTCATGCCAATAGAGATATCTTTTCTCTTATAAATCCATGATCTTTCCCATGTGTTTTTAATATGGGAGTATATTTGCAACCTTGCAACCCCAACAAAAACCATTTATCCATTGATTGAACTCTGCACCCTTCCTTATTTACTCTAATCTGATCCGCTTGATCCCGTAAATTACATAGTTTAGCTGATTGATCCACATTATCCATCAATGAAACCTCTTGACTTCCTTTCCTACACGATTTGATTTAATCAGTTGTCATTACCTTTTATGGATCGGTCAACTAATCCCACTGATCCGTTGATGGATCCAACTATCATCTAATTTTGCTTTGTCATGATCTGTTCTTTTCCATGTTAGTCAGATTGGTTGACTGATCCCATGTATCAGTCAATTGAATCCTCTATCAAACTTGAACTTTGTTTATCTACAAAATAAAGTTAGCATAGCAATATAATAATAGCAATCCTATAAAATAGAGTTAAACAATAGATGAAATAGATGTGTGAGTATGATAGTTAGGACTATCTTGATCTCAACTTAGAAATTTTTGTCGGTTTTTCTAGTTGGATCAATGCCTAAGGTTTGTCCCAATTGGGGCACAACCTCACAACTCCACTCCAAGATCTCACCTCAATTTACCCACCAAATATCTGGTCCTTCATACCTATTTAGACTTTCTCTAGTCCTTCTTAGTGTCTAATCAACCCAATCCACTAATACTTTCTTGCAATACTGAATTGGCACAATAGATATAAAATAGTAAAGTAAAGAAATGTTAGGAGCATTCAAGATTCGCTGGTTTGGTCGACCACGTGGTCACACTTGTTTGGAATTCACTCCTCCAAGACTTCTCACTACCTAGGGTTTTATCTTTCTTAAAGTTCACTCCTCTAAGACTTCTCATTACATAGGGCTCATTCTCGTGGGCTTTTCCTTGCTTAGAGCTAACTTCTCTAAGACTTCTCATTAATTAGGGTTCACTCTCCTAGCGTTTTCCCATGCTTAGAGTTAACTCCTCTAAGACTTCTTATTACATAATGTTCACTCCCCTAGGATTTTTCTTTGTTTAGAGTTCACTCCTCTAAGACTTCTCATTATATAGGGTTCACTCCCTTAGGATTTTTTCTTGCTTAGAGTTCACTCCTATGAAACTTTTCATTACCTAGGGTTACCTCTCTCTAGGGGTTTCTCTTGGCTAACCTCCAATTAGGACTTCTCACTTGCCTAACCTCCAATTAGGACTTTTCCTTACCTAATCTCCAGTTAGGACTGTTGGTGCAATATTCCCCAGGTCAAGGTTGACCGGGTTGACTGAGCCTGAATTGAGTCAAGCTCGTGTCTTGATGTTGTGGTTTCAATGTTTGACAATACATGTAGTCAATACATGAAGATTGCAGGTGCAATTGTTCATGTGTGAAGGAGAGTCAAGTAGGTCAAGATTGACTGAATACTTGACTAGAAATCCTTGTGAGTGAAGCCAGGTGAAAGTCCTAGTGAGTGAAGCTAGGCAGACGAGAAATTCTGGTGAGTGAAGGCAGGTGAAAATCCTAGTGAGTGAAGCTAGGCAGAAGAGAATTCCTGGTGAGTGAAGTCAGGTGAAAGTCCTAGTGAGTGAAGCAAGGCAGAAGAGAAATCCTGGTGAGTGAAGCCAGGTGAAAGACCTAGTGAGTGAAGTTAGGTAGAAGAGAAGTCCTGGTGAGTGAAGCCAGGCAGACATGAAGTCCTAGCGAGTGAAGCTAGGCAAGTGGGAAGTCCAAGTAGGTCAAAGGGATTGACCAGATACTTGGCAAAAGGAAAATCCAGATGGATCAAGGATGAATAGACATCTGGTGTTGGGAAGTCCAAGTAGGTCAAAGGGATTGACCGGATACTTGGTGTTGGTGCAACCTTAGGTCAAGGTTGACCTGGTTGACTAGACTCGAGTTGACTTGACTCGAGTTGTGTTTTGATGTTTGACGAGTTATGTTTGACAATATTTGACGTGAACAGAAAAGTTGTATCTTGATGTTTTACAAGGATACAAGCTTGGGAGATTGTGGGTGCAACCCATGGTCAAGGTTGACCTGGTTGACCCGAGGTGAGTTGACCTGACTCGGAAAAGTCCAAGCAGGGAGCTTGGCACGGGAAAAGTCCAAGCAGGGAGCTTGGTATGGGAAAAGTCCAAGCAGGGAGTTTGGCATGGTGAAAAGTCCAAGCAGGGAGTTTGGTATGGTGAAAAGTCCAAGCAGGGAGCTTGGCACGGGAAAAGTCCAAGTATGGAGACTTGGCACGGAGAAGTCCAAGTATGGAAGCTTGGCACATGGGAAGTCGGAGAGGGCTCGGTAGCTCGTTCTCCGGACTATGGTTAGAGAGGGCTCGGGAGCTCGTTCTCTGGACCGGATGGAAGTCGGAGAGGGCTTGGTAGCTTGTTACCCGAACTGTGGTCAGAGAGGGCTCGGTAGCTCGTCCTCTAGACCGGATGTGGAAAGTCCTGGTGAGTGAAGCCAGGCAGACGGATAAGTCCTGGTGAGTGAAGCCAGGCAGTGGGAAAGTCCTGGTGAGTGAAGCCAGGCAGTTGTGAAAACCTTAGTGAGTGAAGCTAGGTGAAAGTCCTGGTGAGTGAAGCCAGGCAGTTGGAAAGTCCTGGTGAGTGAAGCCGGGCAGATTGGAAATCCTGGTGAGTGAAGCCAGGTGAAAATCCTAGTGAGTGAAGCTAGGTGAAAGTCCTGGTGAGTGAAGCCGGGCAAGGGAAAATCCAGATGGATCAAGGGTGATCGGACATCTGGTGTTGAGAAGGTCAAGTAGGTCAAGGGAGTGACCAGATACTTGACATGAAGAGAAAAGTCCAAGTGGGTCAAAGGGATTGACCGGACACTTGGTGGGGAGTCTTAGCAGGTCAAGGGAGTGACCGGATGCTAAGCATGATGTACCAAGAGGTCAAGGTTGACCGGATATTGGTTTGGACTTGGTTTGGGCAAAAACCAAGACCTGGATCAGTCTGGTGACCGATCCACTGATACTGTGGTTTCCTGATCGGTCTAGAGACTGATCAGACAGCGATCAGTGTGCCTCTGTGAGCTTACTGATCAGTCTGGGGACCGATCAGCAGGAAGCCTGATCGGTCCCCAGGACCGATCAGGGTACGCACAGAGAGTTGGGCAACTCTCTGTGAAAGCATTCTGATCGGTCTGGGGACCGATCAGCATAGAGCCTGATCGGTCTCCATGACCGATCAGAAGAACCCTGGACCGATCAGGGTGGAGCCTGATCGGTCCAGGACTAGCCGTTGTGACTCAACGGCTAGGTTATTTCGGGCTTCTGTGTTCTGGCCTTTTTACTTGCAGGTTCGCAGGTTGGCTCAGGATATCAGAGGTTATAAAAGGAGATCGAGGACTTCTTACTTCTTACTTCTTCTTCCTCCTCTGAACTGAGCTGCTATTCCTCTGAAAGTTGTGCTCTTGAGCTTTGCTGAGCTCCGAAGCTTCGTGTGAGCTTCTTCGACTGAGTTGCTTGTTGGCATTCGTCCGTGAAGTTGGTGCTTCATCCAGGACTTCAGTCGACGAGAAGGCAAGCGAGTATTTGTACATTCATTGTGTATTTTGTTCTTGCTCTTCTTTGTATTTCCATATTGCTGTTGCAAGCTATTGTGGCGAGGTTTCTCCACCCACAAGGAGTATTTATTAGCCGGTTCTCCGGGGACTCATCCACCGACGGATTGATAGGGCTCGTCCACCTTACGGACACACCGAGGAGTAAGAGTATCACCTCCGAACCTCGTTACATCCATCGAGTTTGAGGTTTGTCTTCTTCCTTTTCGTTTCTACGATTTCATTTCCGTTGCGCTAACCCTAATCATAGGAAGAAACGCGAAGAATTTGGGGGCGGCTATTCACACCCCCCCTCTCTAGCCGCGACCGTCGATCCTAACAAGTGGTATCAGAGCGAGGTCGCTCTTCGTTGGATCAACACCCGGGGGAGCACGAACTAGAGAATAGAGTTATTTGGAGAAGACGTCACAATTCCACCTTTCTACGATCGCGACGACTTCGCGTTTTGGAAGGTAAGAATGAAGTACTTTCTTATGACTAACCTTGAAAATTGGAGTTGTGTTCAATTAGGTTTCAAGCCTCCGATGGACAAGAAAGGAGAAACCCTAGAGAAGAAGGAGTGGACCAAGGAACAAGTCCACCAATCCCTAGTCAACGATGAGGTATTGAAAATTTTTGAATTTTCTTTACCTAATGATGTTTTGTGTAGGATAGGTGGATGTAACGATGCCAAGGAATTGTGGAACAACTTGGCAAAGTTCCATGAGGAGAACTCCACTTCAAGTCATGAAGAGGAGTCAAGTGAGCCAAGTAGCTCATTTCATGGAGGAATGGATTTAGAAGTTGAGGGCCACTCAACATCTAAAGAAGAAGAGGATGAGAGTTCTTCTTCAAGTTCGGAGCAAGAAGAAGAAGCTTCTACCTCCGGAAGGGATGAAGGAGAGAGCGTTCATCCATCCTCAACTCTCGGTAACTCAAGCCATTTAGTTTCTAGCAAATTACACATAATGTGCTTTGAGTGTAGGGAATTTGGACATTACAAGAGTAAATGTCCAAAGAGGGTTAGAAAGACTCCACCGGCGCCAAAGGTCAAGGAAGCCGGAGTCCCAACACGCAAGGGCAAGGAGCACGTGGTGTGCTTCCAATGCAAGCAAAGGGGACACTATAGGAGTCAATGTCCGAGGGGGAGGCAACCTCACAAGGACAAAAGACCGAGCACGTCAATAGGGGCAGCTAAGGCAAACCCTAAGGTAACATTTAAGTCTCATTCTTGCAATAAGACACATGCTAGTAGTTTTATTGCAATTGCTAAGAATGATAAGCATGTTAATTATAGGAATCAATATATGTGCTTAGGTGCTAAACATGTTAGCTTGAATAAGGACAACTCTAGAAATGTCAACCCTAGGATTAACTCATCTAAGGTTAAGGGAAACCTAGATAGGAATCCCAAAACTACTAGACATATGCCTAGGAGTACCTCAAAGAACAATGATAAATTAAAACTTGAGGTATTAGAAAAGGAGAATCAAGTCTTGAGGTCAAAACTTGACACTTTAGAAAAGACCCTTAAAAATTTAAAGAAGTCAACTCTAGGGTCTAAGGGTCAAAAACCCAAGTCCAAGGACAAGAAAGGTTTGGGTCACAAACCTAAGTCCCAAGTGGTCAAGCCCACTTATCACAATGTTCCATTAGATTATGGAACAAAATCTAGGGCAAGGAAGACCATCACCAAGGTCACAAGGGGAGTCACCCCTAGAGTTGATCTTGATGAGTCCCAAATGACCAAGGCTTCAAAGCCTAGGAGGGTCATTAGAAGGGTTGCTAGGGAAGTCATCCCTAGTGAATACTTAGTGAACCCAATGAGCTCCAATAGGTATTGGGTTCCTAGGAGCGTGATTCCATCACACTAGATGGTTTAGGGTGTGCCAACCTTACTTGAATAGGTAGTTAACCTAATCATGGCAAAAGGTGGCACCTTAGGAATTTTCAAGGTCTAATCAAGCCTTGAAAATGAAAGTGAAAATTATTCCTAAGATAATTAGGATGTGCCAACCACATTTGAGGAATTTTTCTAGAGTCAATCTAGTTGGCACATAGTGATCTAAAAGTCTTGAGGATATGATTTTAGGTCTATTACACTTAGGAATATAGAATTTATGGCAAAATGATCAAAACTATCAAAAATGGCAATTAAGGCTAGAATTAGGTATCTTCTATACCTTTACATGTTATTTGCCATATATTGTTTGCCATATGCCATGTCATGACATCATATTTAATTTAGTATCATTTGAAATGTCATGTAATGCTTAGGTTATTTAGATGTCATGCCTTATTTAAGTTTCATACTTTATGCCATGACATCATGACATTGGCACATGTTTTTACTTATGATATCATTATATGCCATGTCATCATCTTTTGCATTTATAATCAATTAATTTGATTTAAGGACAAAAACATAATTTGATACGGAAATCAAATTGTTGTTTAGAAAATACATGAGAACTTAGCTTAAGATGACCTAAACCCATATCTCACATCAAAATTGACTTGGATGTGTTTGATACACCTTAGATGTGTGTGAGATATTAGGATCATGAGTTAGGATCAAGGTGCATAGTTCTTGTACCTAGATGAGCCTAATTCGAAATTGAGGATCATAGGGAAAGCTTGTGTACAAGTCATGTACATTTAGCCCTAAGATTGTGGTCCTAAATTAAATGGTTTAAAATCATTTCAAAGTTGATTTGAAAAACCTTGATGAAGCTTTTCTAGTGATAGCATTCATCATTGAGTAAGTTGATACAAAGATTGATTAACTTTGAGTTATTTCAAAATCTTTCGAACTTTGTATCAAGATTTGAAAATGGAAGTTATTTTCATAGAAAACTATTTTTTCTTGATAGTATATGTTATGAGCAATGTATCATCAAAATTTTGCAATTTTTGAAATTTTCTGTGATTTTCTAGAGGTTTCTGAATTTCGGGAGAAGAAAAATTCAGAAATCAGAAATCAGAGGTCGTGGGCCGATCAGGAGGTTCCTTGATCGGTCCAGGCCTATGTGGATCGGTCACTGGACCGATCCAGAGGGAGCCTGATCGGTCTGGTGACCGATCAGGGCGTGCCAAATTGCTGAAATTTGACTGGTTGTCTAAAATTTCAGCTCGGGAGTTGGTATTTTGAAGGTTTGAAACTCTCCAAGACATTGTTGGTGCAATGGTCAAGGGGGAGTTGACCTTTAGGGGGAATTTTACCTATTAGTCAAGGGGAGTTGACTTTTAGGGGGAGTTTTTACTCCTAAAGACTTGAGTGATATGGGATTATCACTAAGTTAATTGTTGACCTTAGTATCAAGGGGGAAATTAAGGATTTCAATGAAAGGTATGGGACCTTCATTAGAAAGAAACTCTTGACCTTGATTCACTCTTTTTGATGTGTGTCAAAAAGGGGGAGAGTGTAGGTTTGGGGAGAATGTTCAAGGAAGAACATTAGAAAACCTAAGTTTGATTATGAGTTTTGTCAAACATCAAAAAGGGGGAGATTGTTGGTGCAACCTTAGGTCAAGGTTGACCTGGTTGACCAGACTCGAGTTGACTTGACTCGAGTTGTGTTTTGATGTTTGACGAGTTATGTTTGACAATGTTTGACGTGAACAGAAAAGTTGTATCTTGATGTTTTACAATGATACAAGCTTGGGAGATTGTGGGTGCAACCCGTGGTCAAGGTTGACCTGGTTGACCCGAGGTAAGTTGACCTGACTCGGAAAAGTCCAAGCAGGGAGCTTGGCACGGGAAAAGTCCAAGCAGGTAGCTTGGCATGGGAAAAGTCCAAGCAGGGAGTTTGGCATGGTGAAAAGTCCAAGCAGGGAGTTTGGCATGGTGAAAAGTCCAAGCAGGGAGCTTGGCACGGGAAAAGTCCAAGTATGGAGACTTGGCACGGAGAAGTCCAAGTATGGAAGCTTGGCACATGGGAAGTCGGAGAGGGCTCGGTAGCTCGTTCTCCGGAATGTGGTCAGAGAGGGCTCGGGAGCTCGTTCTCTGGACCGGATGGAAGTCGGAGAGGGCTCGGTAGCTCGTTCCCCGAACTATGGTGAGAGAGGGCTCGGTAGCTCGTTCTCTAGACCGGATGTGGAAAGTCCTGGTGAGTGAAGCTAGGCAGACGGATAAGTCCTGGTGAGTGAAGCCAGGCAGGGGGAAAGTCCTGGTGAGTGAAGCCAGGCAGTTGTGAAAACCCTAGTGAGTGAAGCTAGGTGAAAGTCCTGGTGAGTGAAGCCAGGCAGTGGGAAAGTCCTGGTGAGTGAAGCCAGTCAGTTGGAAAGTCCTGGTGAGTGAAGCCAGGCAGTTGGAAAGTCCTGGTGAGTGAAGCCGGGCAGATTGGAAATCCTGGTGAGTGAAGCCAGGTGAAAATCCTAGTGAGTGAAGCTAGGTGAAAGTCCTGGTGAGTGAAGCCGGGCAAGGGAAAATCCAGATGTATCAAGGGTGATCGGACATCTGGTGTTGAGAAGGTCAAGTAGGTCAAGGGAGTGATCGGATACTTGACACGAAGAGAAAAGTCCAAGTGGGTCAAAGGGATTGACCGGACACTTGGTGGGGAGTCTTAGCAGGTCAAGGGAGTGATCGGATGCTAAGCATGATGTACCAAGAGGTCAAGGTTGACCGGATATTGGTTTGGACTTGGTTTGGGCAAAAACCAAGACCTGGATCGGTCTGGTGACCGATCCACTGATACTGTGGTTTCCTGATCGGTCTAGAGACCGATCAGACAGCGATCAATGTGCCTCTGTGAGCTTACTGATCAGTCTGGGGACCGATCAGCAGGAAGCCTGATTGGTCCCCGGGACCGATCAGGGTACGCACAGAGAGTTGGGCAACTCTCTGTGAAAGCATTCTGATCGGTCTGGGGATCGATCAGCATAGAGCCTGATCGGTCTCCATGACCGATCAGAAGAACCCTGGACCGATCAGGGTGGAGCCTGATCGGTCCAGGACTAGCCGTTGTGACTCAACGGCTAGGTTATTTCGGGCTTCTGTGTTCTGGCCTTTTTACTTGCAGGTTCGCAGGTTGGCTCAGGATATCAGAGGTTATAAAAGGAGATCGAGGACTTCTTACTTCTTACTTCTTCTTCCTCCTCTGAACTGAGCTGCTGTGCTCTTGAGCTTTGCTGAGCTCCGAAGCTTCGTGTGAGCTTCTTCGACTGAGTTGCTTGTTGGCATTCGTCCGTGAAGTTGGTGCTTCATCCGGGACTTCAGTCGACGAGAAGGCAAGCTAGTATTTGTACATTCATTGTGTATTTTGTTTTTGCTCTTCTTTGTATTTCCATATTGCTGTTGCAAGCTATTGTGGCGAGGTTTCTCCACCCACAAGGACTATTTATTAGCCGGTTCTCCGGGGACTCATCCACCGACGGATTGATAGGGCTCGTCCACCTTACGGACACGCCGAGGAGTAGGAGTTTCACCTCCGAACCTCGTTACATCCATCGAGTTTGAGGTTTGTCTTCTTCCTTTTCATTTCTACGATTTCATTTCCGCTGCGCTAACCCTAATCGTAGGAAGAAACGTGAAGAATTTAGGGGAGGCTATTCACACCCCCCCTCTCTAGCCGTGACCGTCGATCCTAACACTTGGCACAAAGAAAATCCAGATGGATCAAGGATGATCGGACATCTGGTGTTGGGAAGCCCAAGTAGGTCAAAGGGATTGACTAGATACTTGGAACAGGAAATCCAGGTGGATCAAGGTTGATCAGACACCTGGTAAAGATAAGTCCAAGTGGGTCAAGGATGACCGGACACTTGGTGAGCGAGTTCTAGAAGGTCAAGGGTGACTGGATGCTAGGCATGATGGACCAACAGGTCATTGTTGACTGGATGTTGGTTTAGGAGGCTTTACACTTGATTTTGGGAGAAATAATGAGCTGGATCGATCAGCCGATCGATTGGCTCATGCCCAATCGATCAGTTGATCGATTGGGCAAGTCTTCGCGACAAGCCTCCTCCCAATCGATCAGTGGATCGATTGGGAGAAGTGCGTGATCGCACAGAACAGCTCTGGATCGATCGACCGATTGATCTAGAGCCCCCAATCAATCAGTGCATCGATTGGGAGTCACGATTCTACGTGATAAGCCTTGGATCGATCAGCCGATCGATCCAGGCATTTTCCAAGAGAACATAGGCACTCTGGATCGATCGACCGATCGATCCAAAGCCTCCCCGATCGATTGGGAGCAATCCAATCGATCGAGATCCGACCATTGGCGTCGATTAAAGCCGTTGTCGAGCTCTTTCTTCACCAACCCTTACACTGTTCAGCTCCGATCTTCACCAGCGACTCCACAGCATCTCTCTGAAGTTTAGATCGTCAGTTCTTGAAGGTTCTTGGAAGTTTTCCAAGTCAAGAGGCGGATCAAAACCAAGAAGGAGAAACTAGGGTTAGGGTTTTCACTTGTGCAAACTTGTAAGCTTTTTCTTGTATATGTTTTCCCCTTGTCTTCTTCTTGTACTAAGAGTATTGTAGGGTTTCTCCGCCTTCGGTAGTTACCGAAAAGGAGTGTTTTCATAGTGGAGGGTGCGTGAGTATGTGGATCCTTGGATTAGTCACCTCTTGTGAGGTGGATACCAAGTAAATCCTCTTGGTAGCGTTGTGTATTTTGTTTCTTTGTATTTTCTGCTGCATATCTTGAAGAAACAAGCAATGAAGAGCAAGACGAGCGCACCGAGCTATTCACCCCCCCTCTAGCTACATAATCGATCCCAACAAGTGGTATCAGAGCAAGGTTGCTCTTCACCGGAATCATCGCCAGAAAGGGAAAAGAGCTAGAGGGTGAAGAAGTTGGAGAAAAATTTTCCAAGTCAAAGATTTTATCAAGCTCAACTTAAATGGAATTCCAAGACGGACTTGGATTCGATACAAGGTGCCTCCATCATTTATTTCAATAAGCTTCGATCTTTGGAAATCAAGGATCAAGAACTTCTTGATGACGGATATAGAGCAATGGTTTGCTCTAATGGAAGGCTTCGAAGCTCCAAAGAATTCAAGGGGCAAAACTCTCAAGAGGAGCAAGTGGAGCCGAGACTAAATCCAAAGATGTGAGACCAATGATAAAGTGACCAAGCTTTTGGTCAATCTAGTGCCAAGCAACATCTTGGAGCAAATTGGAGATTTTGAAAATGCCAAAGAGCTATGGAGCAAATTGGCAAAGATTCATGAGATCCCCTCCACTGTACCAAATCAAGATAAATCCAAAGAGGGCGACTCATTGGAGGAAGACCAAGAGAAGGAGGACTCCAAAGTTGAGAGATGAACAACTTCCAAAGAAGAAGAAGTCCAAGAAGCCTCATCTTCAAAGGAATGCAACGAAAAGGGCAAAGAGGGTGCATACTCTTTGTTCCTTATAGAAGATGAAGATGAAGAAGCCTCCACCTCTATGTTTGAGGGGGAGCAATTTTCGAACCGGATCAAGAAGAAGGAGAAGTATCCACATCTGGATCAAGAGAAGAAGAGGATGAAGAAGCTTCCACCTCCACAAGTCGAGTCGAATCTATTGGAGGAGCATTATTATCGGATCAAGAGGAAGCCTCTACCTCCGGATCAAAAGGAGAAGATGCCATCCCTACACATGAAGGTATAAATGTTTCAAATAAAAATAAAAATCATATCATATGTTTTGAGTGTAGGGAGCATGGGCATTATAAGAGCAAATGCCCAAATTGGCCAAGAAAAAGAGCCAAATGGCACAAAAGGGCAAGGAGAAGCCCAAGGAGACCGTCCCCACAACAAAGAAGAACAAGGAGCACATTGTGTGTTTCTCTTGCAATCAAAAGGGACATTATAGGAGCCAATGTCCCAAGGGGAAGAAAGCGGTCAAGTCTCATGAAGGAAGCACAACTCAAGGGGGAGCCTCCAAGGTAAAAAGAAAGGTATCATTTATTGAGCCTACTCCCTTGAATAATGGTAAAAAGCATGCTAGTTCTAATTTTTATCATTTTAATGCTATTTACCATAAGAATAGAAAGCATGAGAGCTTTAAAGAAAACATGTGGCTCTACATGCTAAAACTACCACACCTAGGTTTAGAAAGGTAGATAAAAATCTAGACAAGGAAACTAAGAATTTTAGTTATAGGTCTAGAAATAAAAATCCTCATGAATTCATTGAAAAACCTAAAACTAAAGACTCAATGGTGGAAAATCAAGTCTTGAGGTCAAGACTTGATAAATTAGAAAAGACCCTAAAAATGATGGAAAATATCTTAAAAGGGAAAAAAGCGCATAGCTTAGGTCTAGGAGTACAAAAGTCATCCAATGGCAATAGAGGTTTGGGATACAAACCTAAGGCTAAGAAGGATGTAATTTCTTATCATAGGGTTCCATATAGTTATGGAACCAACCCTAGGTCAAATGGTCAAGTCAAAAATACTAGGAAGGTTATTCCTAAGAGTATTTTTGCAACTAAGGTGAATGAGACTTCTAAGAAGTCTAACAAAGTCACTAAAAAGGTCACAAGGGAAGAAATCCCTAGGGTTGACCTAGAAAGTGTGACCAAGGATTCTAAGAAGCCTAACAAGGTCACTAGGAAGGTATCTAGGGAAGTTATCCCTAGCGAGTACCTAGAGCATCCAAAGAGCACTAATAGGTTTTGGATTCCTAGGAGCATTTTCTCTACTCCATATATGGGTTAGAGAGTGTCAACTCTAATTGATAGGGTAGTTAACACAATCATGATAAAGTTGACACTCTAAGAGCATTTTCAAGGTTATTGTTAACCTTTGAAAATGATAAGGATTAATGGCTTACTCTTGGAAAGAGTAAGATGTGTCAAAAATTTGAGTTTTTGGATATAATTTAAATTGGCACAAGAATTCAAGACTAAAGAAATGTAAAAATTGAGTTTTGGCATTTTCTTGGGAAATAGAGGGCAATCTAGGGTTAAATCTTAATTTAGCTAAGGATTAAGGATACTTAGATAGGTAATCTAGGTATTTTATTTATGCTAAAACTTGCCATGATTGTTTGCCCATCATATGCCATAATATCATATTTATTTTTGCATTCATATTTTATTATGAAAACTACAAAAAATATCATGTCATGTCATACATACATCATGTAGTATACGATATTTTCTTTTGAAAATTATTTCTATTTGATGTATGCCATAACACCATCATGCATTATGTTTAATTTCTTGAAATTAAGGATCAAAGGACATTCATTAACAAGAAACATCCTTGGTGGATGTTAAATATTTCTAAAATGCCTAGGTAGATATGCATGATCCCTAGATTAGGGCAAAACCCAAATTTTACATCTCACAAAGACCTATAAGGCGACTTGTATGTGTTTTTAGTACACATTAGATACAAGTGAGATGTTAGGATGATGAACAAAACTCAAGATGTTGATTTAGTGCATTCTTTTGAGTTTTAGGTTCATCAAAACACATAGTTATGTGTTTTCCAATCATTGGGAAAGCTAATGTACAAGTCATGTGCATTGAGCCCAAGGAACATGGTTGGATATTGGTTTTGAAAATCATTTTAAAATGCTTTTGGAAAACCTTGGTGAAGGCTATCTTTTGATAATAATCACCATTGAATAGTTGAGCACAGACTTGAAGAAAACACTAAAGTTTTTACAAGTTTTCAAGTTTGTATCAATCTTTGAAAATATGAAGTATTTCCTTAGAAAACTATTTTTTCCATGATACTATATGCCCTAAATAATGTCTACAACGATTTTTATGATTTTTGAAATTTTGTAGATTTTTCTATGGGTTTCTGAAATTGACTGAAATGGAATTTCAGCCTTTTCAGAGCTTCAATCGATCAGTGGATCGATTGAAGTACCTCAATCGATTAGCCGATCGATTGAGAGCAAGCCTCTCGCGAATAGAAGCTTCCTGGATCAATCCACCGATCGATCCAGCCCTACTGAATCGATCAGTGGATCGATTCAAGCAGGTTCAATTGATTGAGATCCAACTCCAATCGATTGGGAATGCTGATTTTGGCTGGTAAAGTCTGATTTCAGCATTTTGGACCACCTTTAGTCTAGGTAACATGTGTATATATTTAGGGGGAGTTTTCATGATGAAAACAAGGATGGATTGGTTAAGGAAGACTAAGTGGAAGTTTAGGTTGAGGTTTGGTTTCAATATTAAATTTTTGAACCTCAAAACTTCTAAATTTGGGTTTCCTAAAGGTTTAGGGATTCCAAGTCATTGTTGGTGCAATGACAGAAGTTACGTGCATGTATTTAGGGGAAGTTACTCGTTAAGGACATGAAACATTATTTTCATACACCTTAGAAGGTGATTTTACCTTCTTTAGTGAAAATGCTCAAGGTTGAGCATTGGAATACAATGGAGAGTGGATACCTTCATTGTTTAACGGTATATGCCCAAGGATGAGCATTTGATGAAAATAAAGGGTATGGGACTTTTATTTGAATCGTGTTGTGCACATTGAGTGAAGTTGTGCACAACGGTTAGTAACTTTTCAGGGGGAGAGTTTCTTTTTGATGTGTGTCAATAGGGGGAGAATGAAGGGTTTAAGTTATACCCTCATTATCTAAGAGGGAGTTTGCCCCCTTAGGGGGAGAATGTAGGGTTTAATTTACGTCTTCATTACCTAGTGGCATGAAAGAGGTTGAGGCTATTGGATTAGCCTAACTTAAAGAAGGTATTGTCAAACATCAAAAAGGGAGAACTTGTTGGTGCAATATTCCCCAGGTCAAGGTTGACCGGGTTGACTGAGACTGAATTGAGTCAAGCTCGTGTCTTGATGTTGTGTAAAATACCGAAAATTGGTGAATAATGATAAGGGAATTTTCCGGAATTTTTGGAAATTTTTGGGGAATTTTTCGAAGCTCGTATGGATGAGTTTACGGGGATAAAAATGGGGCCCGGAAAAGCCTGTTTAGACTATCCCATTTAAGCGAGGAAATGTTTATTTCTTGATTCCTTTTCTATTTTCTTTTCTTTATTTCGTTTTCTTCTCTTCCTCGCCGAAACCTGCGCGCCCGAGCCTTCCTTTCCCCGCCGAATCCTTCGCGTGGTCGTGCCCTAACCGCACATGGAAGTTCTTCTCCTTTCCTTCTCACGCGATCGGCGCAGACATCACCGCTTGTGCCCTAGATTTGTCTCCGCCGCTAAGATCAGGACTCGTCGCCGGCCCTTTCCGCATTCCCCCTCTGCTGCCAGTGACGAGAGCCACATCCTGCCGAGCCCGATCACCTTTTCCTCTGTCGTTGCCTCGTCGTCTACCGTCGGCCTCCCCTATGCTCTAGCACCGACACTAATCTCCCTCCTCTGCTGCAATTTGGGAGCACAACAGCTGTGCCCTAGCTTCTAATGGTGCCGTGTTTCCTCTCTTTCCCTCTGCCGGTGCCTAGTTCCCACTGCCGCCAGCGACGCCAATCCCTAACTGTCGATTCTCCTCTGGCACCTTCTGCCCTAGCCTCCAGCCGCGTGCCCTAGTTTTCGGTCTGTGATTATTGAGGGTTGTTGCTCTCCTCTGTGACGACCACTGGATTTGGAGTTTTGTTCCGGCCACTGGTTTCCGACGTTATCCGACTGTAGCCACATCCGACAGTGACTCAACAGATTGGGCATTTATGTTTGGTGATTTTTGCTTCAGCTGAGGTTTTAGATTTGAATTGGAGACTTTGATTCAAGGTAAGCTATGTATAGTGTTTTGGTTGATCTCTGGTTCATATTAGGTTGATATGGATTGGTAACAGATTTTATTTGAGATGTTAATATGTGATAACATGACTAATGAGTAATTAGTTATCTTAGGTTGAAATTTCAGATGTGATCGAGGTGCAGATTGTGGATGATTTACA
This sequence comes from Zingiber officinale, assembly GCF_018446385.1. NCBI lineage: Eukaryota > Viridiplantae > Streptophyta > Magnoliopsida > Zingiberales > Zingiberaceae > Zingiber > Zingiber officinale. The sequence continues at coordinate 36,005,534 of NC_056005.1, read as the reverse complement.
TTGAGGGTAGTAGCTTCATGGTTGTTCCGACTAGGATTTTATGACAACCACTCCTCTGACTGCAAGGTAATAAAAGGATACTCACTATTGGGTAAGTTTAGTTTGATTCATGATGGTTATTTGGTGGTTGGTTGGTTCAGATGGATGATGGTTGAATTGAGTGATAAAATGAATTGTATTAGATGAGATTGTTCTTGAGTTATAACAATTGTGATCACATGGGATTGATTCAATTTGGGTTTCCTTAATCGAAAAGGAAATAGGTTTATTTATTTGGTCCTGATCTTCAGTCAGCTAAATGATACTTGTTAGAGTAGCTAAATTGAATATTTGTATGCAGGACCCTGATTACGGGACGGTTGTTCTGATGTGAGGATTGTTTATCACAGACTACAGTTAAAGGCGAGTACCTCTTAACTTATCTTTTATGATATTGTCAATTGGATATGCATATTATTTTATGGCTACAAGCAATGATCATGATTGTCTTTGGTATGTCACTGTTTGATACCCATAGCATGATCCGTTTGGTCGCTTGTTATGTATCCATGTTTATACTTCCTGATTATTACCATGAGTACCTTAGTTCCTAGAGTAAGTGACATACCATGCTTTACTGAGTTTAGGACTAGACTCTGGATTTTTATTATCTGACATGTGTATCTATATTTTTATATCATACCTGATCTGTGTATCTAGACCTTTTGCTTTGATCCATGTACATTGTTGGTACATATTTTATGGAGGTGGATATGTTCAAGACCTAAGTTGTTATACCATAGAGGGCCTGTATACCCTAGATCTGTGGATTTGATTTACTTGTACTAGGGTACACATTTTTATTTATATATATGTGGATTTGGTTCAGGATATTGTTATTCTTAGTTTCATGCATCATTCGCATGATTGCATGCTATGTGATAGGCTGCTCCATTATTGTAGAGCATATCGCCAGTTTCATCACTGTTTGGTGCTCCGTTGGTCCGCTCATGGGTAGCATGACGCAGTGTGGTAGCACGTCAATTTTGCTCTGTTCGGTGCTCCGTTGGTCCGCTCATGGGTAGTGTGATGCAGTGTGGTAGCACATTAGGGATCCCTCCCCGTCATGGTATACCGGGAGATGAGAGCATTGCGCTCCCCCATTTATGTTTTGGGGTAGGAGTATGTGTGTACTCCGACAGCATCCCGTCCATTCAGTCACTTATCAGGAGCAGTGACGTCAGAGTGCACATTTGTCACAACCCTACCCACTCAGTCTCACCATTTGTGTGTGAGATGACTGACTGGCGTCAGGGGTGACCATGTCATTGGCACCATATGCATTTATTGCATTTATTTGCTTGTGTTTGCTGCACTTATATGTTGCATTTTGGTGGATGCATTTGTTTGACATGCATACAGGAGGCATAGTGTGTATTTGGTTTGACGACCCTTTTGTCTTGATAGGAGTTCCTGGTGAGTACAGCTTCCTCAGTTACCTTTCAGTTTTGCATATTTCCTATATATGATTAGGAAGCTATATTCCATGTTTATTACTATTAGATATATCTTACTAGGCATGTCTATTGGTATTCGCTGAGTTGTTGAACTCACCCTCGTGGACACTATCTTTTTCAGGTACCAGGTTGTTTATGGAGTCGCTTGGAGTATCCTGACTGCCGGTCCCCACGTCACATTAGAAGACCAATTCTTCGCATTTTATTTATGTTTATCGTGGTATATGGTATGTGTGTATTTGGCTTTGTGTTCCGGTTTTGTTTCCGGAGTATTGTGTTGTTGTGTGGTGTAAGCCTAGCCGGCTAGCAGTCATGTATTTTAGATTTCTATCATTTTTCTACTGTGTTTTGGTTTTGGTACAGCCAAGTGGGCTGTAAAATATATATATATAACTGCGTGGTTGTTTTATATTTTGTTCCAGCCGAGTGGGTTGATGATATATATATAACTGCATGGTTGTATGTATATTCCAGCCGCTTGTGGCTTATGTATATTGTGTATGTAGAAAGTTTCAGATTGTCCGCCGTACAGAGGAGGTGTTGCCGAAATTTCTTCGAACAGGGACTCCTCCGGGGCGTGACAATTTAGTGGTATCAGAGCAGGTATATGATACTTGCTATGTGTTCTGGATTTTGAGATTTATCTGATACCAATTTATTTGGTATCAGAGCTCAGATTACGAGTCTTATTTCCGGTGTTTCGGATTTCGTGATTTGGTTTTCTGGATGTGACTTTTTAAATTTTGGGACCTGGCAGCGGCAGGACATCTCCAAGCTATAGGAGGTATGTTGGTATACTGTTATCCTACCTTTTTGTTAGTATATGCACCGTTGACTATTACAGTTTATGACATGTATTAGCACTCTTTACTAGTACTTGTCTAGTTGAGATAGCATATATTTTATGTATTAGGTAAAACCCTGATGATGATCGACCTTGATAGAGATTAAGGGTTACAGTTTCTCGTGATTTATCATATCATACACCAGTAGTTTTTAGCTTCTGTTATTACTAGTTGGTTAGCAGATTGAGGCACATACCAGCCTCTGCTATTATTAGCTGGGTAGTGGATAGTATCTAGCCAGTAGTATACCATGTTATCTTAGTTAATTTCATCAGTAAATATTGGTTTACTCTTGTTAGATTGGTCAGTATAAGTCTGATTTACACTTGTTGATTTGGGTAGTCGTATATTGATATACCTTAGTTGCTTGTGGATGATTAAGGTATTCTTGATTAGTTAGTAGATGACTGATTTAGTTTTGTTGCTTTGATCAGTAGAGGACAGTCATACTCTATTTTTAGAGATTCGAATCTTTTGATTATTTGTGCTTAGTTAGATATCTAGAGTACATTTGGGTACATGACTCATACTGACGTGCAAAGACTGAATTAGCCATATACCATTATCAGTTTGGTCAGTCTATAGAGGATCGATGTATCCTATTCCATGTGGACTTTTATTTTAGACTGTATGCACCTAGTTGGATAACATAGAAGGTAGCATATGGAATATCAGGTTGATTGGATTAAATATGTTGATTCTGCATATCTATGTGGTGTACATATGATTATTATATGTTGTAGGAGTGTTATGATGGACGGTTTAAATTGCATGTAGTGGGTGTATATTTGTCCAGATGATGATTATTGTGGGTATACTTTTCCAGTTCTGATTGTTGTGGGTTTCTAGTAGATTTTACCCGTGTCTGATTGTTTTATTGGAGGTATCTTATCGATTTAAATCTGTGTCGTGGTATGTGCACATGGGTGTGAGTGTCTTATTGGAAGTATCTTGTTGATTAGGTTTGATTTGTGAGTGCACCTGAGTTTAGTATGCTTTACTGGAAGTATATGTTGATTATACTCTTGGCATAGGTGTATATATGTCAAGTGAATGTTGTTTGAGGTGTATTGTCGATTATACCTATATTGATATGTGCACACGGGTTCGGTATGCATTATTGGAGGTATCACGATGGTTTATACCTTTGTTGTGAGTATGTTTGGTGTGTACTAATTGGAGGATTATGTCGATCATACATATGTTGTGTGTGCACGTGTGCCAGGTGTATGGTTGGTAGAATCATGATGATTCTACCTATGTTGAATGTAGAATGTTGAGTGTCTACATTATGTTATTGGTTGTATTACCCTGTCAACTAATTCTCCTATTAGTGGGTGACCGACCCACTAGGATGATGATAGAGTTGACTATGGATTTGATTTGCTTACTGGGTGTTATACCCTAGGCTACCTACAATGATATGTGGTAGAGAGATTTCGTGCAGTCTCTAGCTGGATAATTAGGTGCCTTGGGCACTTATGTATTGGTTGTGGTGGAGCGTTGCTCCCACACATGTTATGGATTGTTTGTGGTGGAGCGTTGCTCCCACATATTGCGGATTGTTTGTAGCGGAGCATTGCTCCCATATTTATTACAGATACCTATTTCAGATTATTTGTGGTTGAGTGTTGCTCCCACATATGGAGGATTTCTTGTGGTAGAGCGTTGCTCCCATATATGTGGTATTTTGTGTGATGGAGCGTTGCTCTCATACTAGAGGTGTCACGCCCCAGAGGAGTCCCTGTCCGAAAAAATTTCGGCAGCATCTCCCATGTACGGTGGACAATCTGAAACTTTTCTACATCCTTACATACCTCAGCCACAGGCGGCTGGAATAATAACAATAAATAAAAACAATCACCACGCAGTTTATATAGATATTCAGCCTCTGACTGTCACAACCACGCAGTTATATATAATCAAACAAAGCAGTAATACTCTGACTCGAAAACCACCCTACTCAACTACACTCATAAAGCTCAAATCCGACGAAACTCACCTCTTCTGCTGTCCAGGCAGGCATGTAGTAAAAACATATCGAATAGAACATCCATCAATATCAAAAGAAAAACATACGATGTCCAAGTATCCAAATAACCAAGTACACACATAAGCAAATAAAAACCAAACCAAATGGTAAATAAACCCTCGAGGTCTGCAGGGATCTAGCACTACGTGCAGTGAGGACTAGCGACTGGAACTCCCTCCGGACAGCATCAACCTGAAAATAACAACAATGGAGGCGGGGTGAGTCCAACACTCAGCAGGTACAATTGATATGCAAAGTAAAGAAATAACACCTAGCACTAATCATGCGTACAGTCTCTTGATAAAAATAAAGGTAAATGCAAACCGAAGAAGACAGGAGAGAATCTGTACTAACCAGGACCCGGTATAAGGACAAACAGTCCGAAAGGTATAGAAGACCTGTATGCATGTCAAACATAGGTATCCAAACAATATGCGGCATATAAATGCAACACTCACAATCACAAACAATAAATGCATCATGCATATGATGCCAATGTCATGGTCACCCCTGACGCCAGTCAGCCAACTCACAACAAAAGTGGGACCAAGTGGATAGGGCTGTGACAACCGTGCACTCTGCATCACTACCCCTGATGAGTGACCGAGTGGGCGGGATCTTGTCGGTACACATGCTCCTACCCCAAATCATAAATGGGGGCGCGCAATGCTCATCTCCCGGTACGCTATGGCGGGGAGGAATCTCTAACGTGCTACACCTGCGTCACACTACCCATGAGCGAGCGGAGGGACACCGGCGTGCTACCACGCCGTGTCACGCTACCCATGAGCGTCTCAACGGAGCACCAGCTGATGAAAACTGGCAAAGTGCTCGACAATAATGGAGCAATCTATCGCACAGCATGCGATCATGCAAATGGTGCATGTCACTAAGCATGGTAATATACTAAACCAACCTCTGGGCATATAACAATGGGCACCATAGTGAATAGATCAAAACAAGATATACTGATCAATAAGGTATCAAACCTAGGTCCTGAACATGTGAAACATGGTTATATCACTACCCATGAGCATGTGAAATCAGATAGGTATCAATACGAAATGCAAACAAACAATCAATCAAGCAGGTAACATGTATCGGGCAGTGATTAACCGAAACAAATAGGAAAACACAATTAATGCAAATTGTTAATTTCATTACTAAGCATATCAAAGACAATAAGTCAAAAGTACTCGCCTCCAAATCGAAAAGTCCAAACTGGTAGTCGAGATACACATCTCGCGTCAAGGTCCTGCGTCACCAATATACATACGTTTTTATTTAACTATAACTCAAATGCATAGCTAAATAAATTCTTAAGGATAAATTAGGATAAAACCCTAATCAATCCACAATCATAACCCTAATTCACAATATGTATCACTATCTAGAAATCAAATCACACCATGATCTACAACTAAGATCAATTTCTCTACTCCTTACCTCAATTCAAACCTCTGCTCTTGATCCATCGCCAACTAGAGTTGCTGTCGAAAATTGTTTGCCGGAACTATTGCTGCCACAGATCTGTTGCCGACACTGCAAAGAACTACTACTGTCTATGTATCAGCATCCCAGTCAACTATCTAATACCAAATATGCCTTACCTGCAACGGAACCAAATTCTTCCTCTCTGCCGGAGACTTAACAGAAGGAGGAACCTAGGGCACAGAAGGAGAAAACTAAGGCTTGGATTCTCTGCACTTGGTCGCAGATCAGCCCGTGTAGGGCAGTGTGGCACAAAGGGAATAGTGGCACAGAGAGCCCATGTAGGCAGATTGGTCGATGATCGGAGGAAAAACAAAAAGGAGTGGTTGGCTGCCGGCGCTAGGGCACTCTTCGGAGGGGTAGCCGGCGACGGTGCTAGGGCACGAAGGTCGGCTGTAGTGGCGCCGTCGCTCGGCGAAATGGAGGAGCAAGGGTGGTGCCGTCGAGTGGAGAAGGCTCAACCGAGAAGATGGCTAGAGCACAGACGAGAAGAGAAGAAGATCGGCTTGGCGTTGCTCTCTCATCTGCCGGCATCGGCTGTGGTGATCGATGGCGCTGAAAAGGGGCAAACCGCGGCTAAGGCGCTGCAAGAAGGAGAAGAAACGAGAATCAGGCGAAGAGGAAGGCTCGGGTGCAAGCTAGGGCAAAGAAAATCGGCGCAGGGATGCTTTGGGTTGGAGAAACCGCCGGGGGCGGCAGAGGTTAGGGCAGATCGAATGCGAGGGGAAGAAGGCGCGAGGAACGGCATCGGCTTAAAACGCAGTGAGGAGAAAAAGAAAAAGGAAAGAAATAAAATAAATAAATAAACATTTCCTCACTTAAATAGGGTAGCCTAAACAGGCTTTTCCGGGTCTCATTTTTATCCCCGTTATCTCGTCCATACGAGCTCCGAAAAATTCTCGAAAAATTTCCAAAAATTCCGGAAAATTCCCTTATTAATATTCTCCTATTGTCTGATATTTTACAAGAGGATCTATTCTTAGGTGATTTATGTTGTTGGTGATTAGATTTCCGATTTATTATCAGAGATCTTATGGTTAGGAATGTCTGTGATACGGAGAGGACGGATTTGTCCTCTATACCGACGCATCTCTACATGGTATGGGTGCTGTTCAGATGCAGCACGGTAGAGTATTCTCATATGCTTCTCGATAGTTGAAGAAGCATGAGAAGAAATACCCAGTTCATGATCTGGAGCTAGTCGTCATTATTTTTGCCTTGAAGATTTGACGACATTATTTATATGACGTTACATTTGAGATTCTCATTGACCATAAGAGTCTCAAGTATCTGTTTACTTAGAAGGAACTTAATCTCTGACAGAGGAGATGGATGAAGTTCCTGAAGGCTATGTTTGGACCTTTAGCTATCACCCGGGGAAAAGCTAATGTGGTTGTCGATGCACTTAGCAGGAAGTCCAGAGGGACTTTAGCTTGCCACCGAGTTGTGGTCACAGACTTGATTCAAGGTTTCTCCGAGTTGGGACTTGAGGGGTAAGGACAGACAAAGTAGGGTACTCTGGTTACCATGGTTGCTCAATCGTCGATCAGGACGAGGATCCGAGAGCCCTAGGCTGCTGATCAGTATTTGCAGTTTATTTGCAGCCAGATTGCTTCCGGCAACAGGCCGAGTTCACACATCCGGTCTTATAGGAGTTACTTTCGGAGGCTCATCGCTCATGATTTGCTGTCCACCCAGGCGGTACCCGTATGTACCGAGATTGGAGGTGTTTCTATTGGTGGAACGACATGAAGGAAGACATCGCGGATTTTGTAGCTAGATGTCTTGTTTGTCAACAGGCGAAGGCTGAACACCAGAGACCTGTCGGCTTACTTCAGCGGATTCCTATTCACGAGTGGAAATGATAACATATTACTATGGACTTTGTGGTGGGTTTGCCGAGGACACGACGAGGCCATGATGCGATTTGGGTAATCGTCGATCGATTAACCAAATCTGCGCACTTCTTAGCGATCCGGAAGACTGATTCTCTAGATCGATTGGAAGATCGGTATTGCCGAGAGATCATCGGATTACATGGTGTTCCTTTGAGTATTATTTCGGATAGAGACCCCCGGTTCACGTCTCATTTCTGGCAGAGTCTGCAGTAGGCCTTGGGCACTCAGCTCCGATTCAGTACAACTTTCCATCCGCAGACAGATGGACAGTCAGAGCGGACCATTCAGACTCTTGAGGATTTGCTGAGATCGTGTGTATTGGATTTTGGAGGTAGTTGGGAGGACCATCTGCCATTGGTAGAGTTCGCCTACAACGACAGCTTTCTTTCGGCTATCCGGATGACACCGTTTGAAGCGTTGTATGGTCGGTCTTATCGGACACCCACCCTCTGGGATAAGGTTGGGGAGGTCCAGTTGTTGGGACCTTATAGAGCTCGGCATGACGCAGACTTGGTCCGTACTATCAGACGGAGGATGTCAGAGGCGCAGGACCAAAAGAAGAGTTATGCAAATCGGAGACGCAGACCCTTAGAGTTCTCTGCAAGCGACCATATTTTATTGCGAGTTTCACCCACGAAAGGGGTGAAGAGATTCGGCCTCAGTGGTGAGCTAGCTCCGCGATTCATTGGACATTTCCAGATCTTGGAAAGGATTGGAGCAGTAGCTTACGGGTTGGCATTATCACCATCCTTGGCGGGCGTCCACGATGTATTCCACGTATCGATGCTGAGGAGATACATACCCGACCCGACACATGCGCTATCAGGTATCTTAGTTCCTATTTAGCCTGACGTCGCTTATGAGGAGGTTCCGGTACGGATTCTAGACCGGAAAGAGCGTCAATTGCGGAACGAGACTATCCGGCTGGTTAAAGTCGGATGACAACATCATTCGGACGAGGAGTCTACTTGGGCGCTCGAGGATACTATCCGAGCTCGATATCCCCATCTTTTCACTTGAGGTATGTGATTTAATTGACCGGTCAACATTTTGTACTCTTTACCTGTTGTTAGCAGTTGTTGATGGTAGATAACGAAATTTGGGGACCAAATTTTTATTAGTGGGGAAGAATGTAAAATACCGAAAATTGGCGAATAATGATAAGGAAATTTTTAGAAATTTTTCGAGAATTTTTCGGAGCTCGTATGGACGAGTTTACAGGGATAAAAATGGGGCCCAGAAAAGCCTATTTAGACTATCCCATTTAAGCCAGGAAATGTTTATTTCTTGATTCCTTTTCTATTTTCTTTTCTTTATTTCGTTTTCTTCTCTTCCTCGCCGAAACCTGCGCGCCCGAGCCTTCCTTTCCCCGTCGAATCCTTCGCGTGGCAGTGCCCTAACCGCACATGGAAGTTCTTCTCCTCTCCTTCTCACGCGATCAGCGCAGACATCACCTCCTGTGCCCTAGATTTGTCTCCGCCGCTGAGATCAGGACACGTCGCCGGCCCTTTCCGCAGTCCCCCTCTGCTGCCGGTGACGAGAGCCACATCCGGCCGAGCCCTATCACCTTTTCCTCTGTCGTTGCCTCGTCGTCTACCGTCGGCCTCCCCTGTGCACTAGCACCGACACTAATCTCCCTCCTCTGCTGCGATTGGGAGCACAACAGCCATGCCCTAGCTTCTAATGGTGCCGCGTTTCCTCTCTTTCCGTCTGCCGGTGCCTAGTTCCCGCTGCCGATTCTCCTCCAGCACCTTCTGCCCTAGCCTCCAGCCGCGTGCCCTAGTTTTCGGTCTGTGATTGTTGAGGGTTGTTGCTCTCCTCTGTGACGACCACTGGACTTGGAGTTTTGTTCCGGCCACTGGTTTCCGACGTTATCCGACTGCAGCCACATCCGGCAGTGACTCAACAGATTGGGCATTTATGTTTGGTGATTTTTGCTTCAGCTGAGGTTTTAGATTTGAATTGGAGACTTTGATTCAAGGTAAGCTATGTATAGTGTTTTGGTTGATCTCTGGTTCATATTAGATTGATATGGATTGGTAACAGATTTTATTTGAGATGTTAATATGTGATAACATGACTAATGAGTAATTAGTTATCTTAGGTTGAAATTTCAGATGTGATCGAGGTGCAGATTGTGGATGATTTACATTGAGGGCAGTAGCTTCATGGTTGCTCCGACTAGGATTTTCTAACAACCACTCCTCTGACTGTGCGGTAGTAAAAGGATACTCACTATTGGGTAAGTTTAATTTGATCCATGATGGTTATTTGGTGGTTGGTTGGTTCAGATGGATGATGGTTGAATTGAGTGATAAAATGAATTGTATTAGATGAGATTGTTCTTGAGTTATAACAATTGTGATCACATGGGATTGATTCAATTTGGGTTTCCTTAATCGGAAAGGAAATAGGTTTATTTATTTGGTCCTGATCTTCAGTCAGCTAAATGATACTTGTTAGAGTAGCTAAATTGAATATTTGTATGCAGGACCCTGATTACGGGACGGTTGTTCTGATGTGAGGATTGTTTATCACAGACTACAGTTAAAGGCGGGTACCTCTTAACTTATCTTTTATGATATTGTCAATTGGATATGCATATTATTTTATGGCTACAAGCAATGATCATGATTGTCTTTGGTATGTCACTGTTTGATACCCATAGCATGATCCGTTTGGTCGCTTGTTATGTATCCATGTTTATACTTCCTGATTATTACCATGAGTACCTTAGTTCCTAGAGTAAGTGACATACCATGCTTTACTGAGTTTAGGACTAGACTCTGGATTTTTATTATCTGACATGTGTATCTATATTTTTATATCATACCTGATCTGTGTACCTAGACCTTTTGCTTTGATCCATGTACATTGTTGGTACATATTTTATGGAGGTGGATATGTTCAGGACCTAAGTTGTTATACCATAGACGGCCTCTATACCCTAGATCTGTGGATATGATTTACTTGTACAAGGGTACACATTTTTATTTATATATATGTGGATTTGGTTCAGGATATTGTCATGCTTAGTTTCATGCACCATTCGCATGATTGCATGCTGCGTGATAGGCTACTCAATTATTGTAGAGCATATCGCCAGTTTCATCACTATTCGGTGCTCCGTTGGTCCGCTCATGGGTAGCGTGACGCAGCTGTTCGGTGCTCCGTTGGTCCACTCATGGGTAGTGTGACGCAGCGTGGTAGCACGTCAGGGATCCCTCCCCGTCATGGTGTACAGGGAGATTAGAGCATTGCGCTCCCCCATTTATGTTTTGGGGTAGGAGTATGTGTGTACTCCGATAGCATCCCGTCCATTCGATCACTCATCAGGAGTAGTGACGTCAGAGTGCATGGTTGTCACAGCCCTACCTACTCAGTCTCACCATTTGTGTGTGAGATGACTGACTGGCGTCAGGGGTGACCATGTCATTGACACCATATGCATTTATTGCATTTATTTGCTTGTGTTTGCTGCACTTATATGCTGCATTTTGGTGGATGCATTTGTTTGACATGCATACAGGAGGCATAGTGTGTATTTGGTTTGACGACCCTTTTGTCTGGATAGGAGTTCCTGGTGAGTACAACTTCCTCAGTTACCTTTCAGTTTTGCATATTTCATATATATGATTAGGAAGTTGTATTCCATGTTTATTGTTGTTAGATATATCTTACTAGGAATGTCTATTGGTATTCGCTGAGTTGTTAAACTCACCCTCGTGGACACTATCTTTTTCAGGTACCAGGTTGTTTATGGAGTCGCTTGGAGTATCCTGACTGCCGGTCCCCACGTCACATTAGAAGACCGGTCTTCGCATTTTATTTATGTTTATCGTGGTATATGGTATGTGTGTATTTGGCTTTGTGTTCCGGTTTTGTTTCCGGAGTATTGTGTTGTTGTGTGGTGTAAGCCTAGCCGGCTAGCAGTCATGTATTTTAGATTTCTATCGTTTTTCTGCTGTGTTTTGGTTTTGGTACAGCCGAGTGGGCTGTAAAATATATATATAACTTGATGGTTGTTTTATATTTTGTTCCAGCCGAGTGGGCTGATGATATATATATAACTGCGTGGTTGTGTGTATATTCCAACCGCTTGTGGCTGATGTATATTGTGTATGTAGAAAGTTTCAGATTGTCCGCCGTACAGGAGAGGTGCTGCCGAAATTTCTTCGGACAGAGACTCCTCCGGGGCGTGACATGTTGTGGTTTCGATGTTTGACAATACATGTAATCAATACATGAAGATTGCAGGTGTAATTGTTCATGTTTGAAGGAGAGTCAAGTAGGTCAAGATTGACTGGATACTTGAATGGAAATCCTGGTGAGTGAAGCCAGGTGAAAGTCTTAGTGAGTGAAGCTAGGCAGATAAGAAATTCTGGTGAGTGAAGCCAGGCGAAAGTCCTAGTGAGTAAAGCTAGGCAGACGAGAAATCCTGGTGAGTGAAACCAGGTGAAAGTCCTAGTGAGTGAAGCCAGGTGAAAGTCTTAGTGAGTGAAGCTAGGCAGAAGGGAAGTCCTGGTGAGTGAAGCCAGGCAGACATGAAGTCCTAGTGAGTGAAGCTAGGCAAGAGGGAAGTCCAAGTAGGTCAAAGGGATTGACCGGATACTTGGCACAAGGAAAATCCAGATGGATCAAGGATGATCAGACATCTGGTGTTGGGAAGTCCAAGTAGGTCAAAGGGATTGACCGGATACTTGGCACAAAGAAAATCCAGATGGATCAAGGATGATTGGACATCTGGTGTTGGGAAGCCCAAGTAGGTCAAAGAGATTGATCGGATACCTGGCACGGGAAATCCAGGTGGATCAAGGTTGATCGGACACCTAGTGAAGATAAGTCCAAGTGGGTCAAGGTTGACCGGACACTTGGTGAGCGAGTTCTAGCAGGTCAAGGGTGACCGGATGCTAGGCATGATGGACCAACAGGTCATGGTTGACCGGAGGTTGGTTTAGGAGGCTTTAGACTTGAATTTAGGAGAAATCATGAGCTGGATCGATCAGCCAATCGATTGGCTCATGCCCAATCGATCAGTTGATTGATTGGGCAAGTCTTTGTGACAAGCCTCCTCCCAATCGATCAGTGGATCGATTGGGAGAAGTGCGCGATCGCACAGAACAGCTCTGGATTGATCGGTCAATCGATCCAGATCCCCCAATCGATCAGTGGATCGATTGGGAATCACAATTCTGCGCGATAAGCCCTAGATCGATCAGCCGATCGATCCTGGCATTTTCCAAGAGCACAGAGGCGCTTTGGATCGATCGACCGATCGATCCAAAGCCTCCCCGATCGATTGGGAGCAATCCAATCGATCGGGATCCGACCGTTGGCGTCGATTAAAGCCGTTGTCGAGCTCTTTCTTCGCCAACCCTTACACTGTTCAGTTCCGATCTTCACCAGCGACTCCACAGCATCTCTCAGAAATCTAGATCGCCAGTTCTTGAAGGTTCTTGGAAGTTTTCCAAGTCAAGAGGCGGATCAAAACTAAGAAGGATAAACTAGGGTTAGGGTTTTCACTTGTGCAAACTTGTAAGCTTTTGCTTGTATTTGTTTTCCCCTTGTCTTCTTCTTGTACTGAGAGTATTGTAGGGCTTCTCCGCCTTCGGTAGTTACCGAAAAGGAGTGTTTTCATAGTGGAGAGTGCGTGAGTGTATGGATCCTTGGATTAGTCACCTCTTGTGAGGTGGATACCAAGTAAATCCTCTTGGTAGCGTTGTGTATTTTGTTTCTTTGTATTTTTTGCTGCATATCTTGAAGAAACAAGCAATGAAGAGCAAGACGAGCGCACCGAGCTATTCACCCCCCCTCTAGCTACATAATCGATCCCAACAAGTGGTATCAGAGCAAGGTTGCTCTTCACCGGAATCATCGCCAGAAAGGGAAAAGAGCTAGAGGGTGAAGAAGTTGGAGAAAAATTTTCCAAGTCAAAGATTTTATCAAGCTCAACTTAAATGGAATTCCAAGATGGACTTGGATTCGATATAAGGGTGCCTCCATCATTTATTTCAACAAGCTTCGATCTTTGGAAATCAAGGATCGAGAACTTCTTGATGACGGAGATAGAGCAATGGTTTGCTCTAATGGAAGGCTTCGAAGCTCTAAAGAATTCAAGGGGCAAAACTCTCAAGAGGAGCAAGTGGAGCCGAGACCAAATCCAAAGATGTGAGGCCAATGATAAAGTGACCAAGCTTTTGGTCAATCTAGTGCTAAGCAACATCTTGGAGCAAGTTGGAGATTTTGAAGATGCCAAAGAGCTATGGAGCAAATTGGAAAAGATTCATGAGATCCCCTCCACTGTACCAAATCAAGATAAATCCAAAGAGGGCGACTCATTGGAGCAAGACCAAGAGAAGGACGACTCCGAAGTTGAGAGATGCTCAACTTCCGAAGAAGAATAAGTCCAAGAAGCCTCATCTTCAAAGGAATGCAACGAAAAGGGCAAAGAGGGTGCATACTCTTTGTTTCTTATAGAAGATGAAGATGAAGAAACCTCCACCTCTAGGATTGAGGGGGAGCAATTTTCGATGACACCGGATCAAGAAGAAGGAGAAGTCTCCACATCCGGATCAAGAGAAGAAGAGGATAAAGAAGCTTCCACCTCCACAAGTCGAGTCGAATCTATTGGAGGAGCATTATTATCGGATCAAGAGGAAGCCTCTGCCTCCGGATCAAAAGGAGAAGATGTCATCCCTACACATGAAGGTATAAATGTTTCAAATAAAAATAAAAATCATATCATATGTTTTGAGTGTAGGGAGCATGGGCATTATAAGAGCAAATGCCCTAAATTGGCCAAGAAAAAGAGCCAAATGGCACCAAAGGGCAAGGAGAAGATCGTAGTTTATGGGGGCAAAAATTGAAGAGTGTGTGGCTCATTCTCAACGAGCATAACGTTGTCATGGTCAGACAAGAGAAATGAGTATCTCTCAAGCTGATGACATATCCAGTCAGACCTGCAAAGAGGTAGGTTTACTTGAACTGTAACACCCCACCCTCCTCACTACTGGACTGTGAGGACGGAGCGCTACTGGACTACTAACTTTACTTAACTAACATTGCACACATGTTGATAGTAATTCCTAAAACTCTTGGAGAACTCAAAACATACAATTAACTAGAAGCGGAAGACTAAATGACTCATCTAATACATTCTTAATAAATGACAATCTTAATAAATTCTTATGCTAGATCCCAAGGCTTCTATAGTCCAGGCATCACACATCCATCCGCACCTCCTTGTCGCCTTCCTTTGCTATAACTTTTCCTTCTCCTGTATCTGCAGTAAGAGAAAATGCAAACTATAAGTAAAATGCTTAGTAAGTGCTATCTAACTCACAAAATCTCGATATGCATGTACATATACTGAAAACTAAAACTGAATGCTCAAAAGGAAAATTACTCATGCTCATCTACTAGTAAAAGAACAAGACATGCTGAAATGTTAACCATGTAAATCTACTCATGCTCAGAAAATAGCAAAGAACAGTAAGCTAATCTAAATAACTGGCTAGCATAAAAGAAAACTCAACTTGCTGCTTCTAAAACAAAATGAAACTTATTTCATTCGTTCTAAACTTATTTTTTTTTATTTCACTTGTTTAAAAACTTCTTCTTTAATACTTTTATACTTATGTAAAACTTACTTTACTTGTTCAAAAACTTATACTTATAATACTTCAAAATAATAATCAACTTTCTTCTTGGGCCCGGCAACTGTACTTGCTTTTACTTTTGTAACGACCCGACCCATTTAGCGGCCCATTTGGCGACCCTCGGGTCGTCGACCGTCGACCGTCGGCCGTGCCGTTACTACTAGGTTATCTAAACCTAGGGACGACTATGGGAGCCCAACCCAAGGACAACTGAGAGTCCAGTACAGTGCCACTGATAAAAGTAAAATACTTGTTATCTTTTAATACTTCTAATATATAATACCTCGATATTTTAACAAGCACCTTGTGTGCCAAAAATTCCTAAAGTCTTGACTTTGGGATCTACTTAAGGCCTTGGCCTTTTTCTTTATTTTCTTTATCTTTCTTATACTTGTTAATATCTCTAATAAAAGAATGCTTCTTTAAAAACTAAAATGTTTAAACAAATTCTAACTTTGAAATGCATAAACAAAAATCTACATACTATGCTAATCAAAATTCTGCATACTATTCTAATTAAGATTCTGCATTCTATGCTACACTATTTCTGCATACTATGCAAACATAAATTCTGCACTATAATACTTAACCAAACTGCACTATAATCTTTTTCTTTAAAAACTGCATTATAAGTTCCACCAAAAATCTGCACTATAAACTTAATTAAAATCTGCAATATAAGCTCTACATAAAAATCTGCATTATAAGCTTAATTAAAATCTACACTATAGGCTTAATTAAAAATCTGCACTATAAGCGCTTAATTAAAACCTGCACTATAAGCTTAAATAAAAATCTGCACTATAAGCTTAATTAAAATCTGCACTATAGGCTTAATTAAAATCTGAACTATAAGCCTAAATAAAAATCTACACTATGAGCTTAATTAAAATCTGCACTATAGGCTTAATTAAAATCTACACTATAAGCTTAATTAACATATGCTCTATAAGTTTAATTAAAATCTGCACTATAAGCTTACATAAAAATCTACATATGAGCTTAATTAAAAATCTGCACTATAAGCGCTCATCATGCTTCGAATTCAAGAAGAACAAAGGTCCGAAACTACTCCTACTGCAGGTGAGAAGCACTTACCTTGCTTCTTAAACTCACAACCGAACAAAAAGGGCTTCTAGGACCTTGGCCGGCCGCTGGAGATGATGCCCTAACTCCCTTTCGTTTTCTGCCCGAGCTCCGTCATCGTACGCAGAAGAGAAGGAGAGAATGGTTTAAGTCACGGGAAAATAGAGCATCAACTTATCCCTTTTTATAACTTAATATTTCTGTTAACTCCTTAAATAAATTCGCTATCTTTTCTAAACAGACAAATCGAACATCAACTTATCCCTTTTATAATATTCTGTTAACTATCTTAAATAAATTTGTTACCTTTTCTAAACAAACAAATCCAACATCAACTTATCCCTTTTATAATCCAATATTCTGTTAACTATCTTAAATAAATTTGCTGCCTTTTCTAAACAAAAAAATCTGTTTGCCCACCTGGTCAGCTTGGTTTTGACCGATCCAAAGGTCGTGGGTTCAATTCTCGGCTTAGACATTTTTTTGTCGAAACTTCCTTCGTTTAGTAAAAATACCAAATGACCTCCAAAAATTATATAAAAATACTCTAAAAATTTCTAAAAATCCCTAGAATATTTCTATAGCATTTTTAAATATTTTTAAATTACTTTTAGGACTCTAATTGAGGAAATTTGGGTCATTACATGAACTGGTTGTTGTTGCTCAACTCCTTGTGCAACAATCTCATCACCCACAACATTTTGCGGTTCTAGTTCAACTTCCATCAAGGCTTCAGTGCTATGGTCCATATCTTGAACTTCTTCAAGATCGAAAGTACTCCCACTAGTAGAAACAAAGTCCTTTTCTAGAAATACCCCAGTCTTAGCTACAAACACTTTGTGGCGACTGGGAATGTAGAAGTAATATCCCTTTGTTTCCTTGAGATATCCTATGAAATAACACTTATCGGATTTGGGTCCCAGTTTGTCCGAGACTTGACGTCGAACGTAAGCCTCACAACCCCAAATCCTCATAAAAGATATCTGAGCATCTCTCCCAGTCCATATCCTATATGGTGTCTTTATCACAGCTTTGGATAGAACACGGTTAAGTGTGAAGGCTGCTGTGTCTAGAGCATATCCCCAAAAAGATATAGGAAGATCTGTGTGACTCATCATAGATCGTACCATATCTAATAGGGTACGATTCTTCCTTTCAGATACACCATTCCACTGTGGTGTTCCAGGAGGAGTGAGTTGGGATAGAATCCCACACTCAGCTAGATAGTCACGAAACTCATGGCTAAGGTATTCACCACCTCGATCTGATCGAAGTATTTTAATACTCTTGCCTAGCTGGTTTTGTACTTCATTCTTGAATTCTTTGAACTTTTCAAAGGATTGTGACTTATGTGTCATCAAATACATATAACCATATCTACTGAAGTTATCAGTAAATGTAATAAAGTACCTATAACCACGTCTGGTAGTGACATTGAAAGGGCCACATATATCACTATGTATAACTCCTGACAAGTTAGTTGCCCTTTCGCTGTGTCCACTAAAGGGAGTCTTGGTCATCTTGCCCAGTAGGCATGACTCGCATGTCTCATATGATTCAAAATCAAATGAGTCCAACAAACCATCTTTATAGAGCTGGGATAAGTGATTCTCATTTATATGACCTAAGCGACAATGCCAGAGATAGGTTCAGTTCATTTCATTTGACTTGAACCTTTGGTACTTATGTTATAGATGAAGTTCTCTAAGTCTAGAATGTAGAGTCTGTTCATCAGAGGTGCACTATAATAGAACATATCGTTTAACGGAACAACATTTGTTCTTTATTATAAACGAAAAGCCTTTTTTGTCTAAACAAGAAACTGAAATGATGTTCTTTGTGAGAGCAAGCACATACCAACATTCATCTAATTCTAGTACAAGCCCAGAGAGTAGAGATAGAAAGTAAGTTCCTACAGCAACAGCAGCAACCCGTGCTCCATTGCCTACGCGTAAGTCCACCTCACCCTTCATTAATGCTTTGCTATTTCTCAGCGTCTGCACATTAGTACAAATGTGAGAAGCACATCCGGTATCTAATACTCACGATAAAGAAATAGAAAGATTGACTTCTATAACATATATACCTGAAGTAGAAATCTCATTTCTCTTCTTCTTAAGATCTTCCAGGTATCCTTTTCAATTCCTCTTCTAGTGCCCGGTCTGACCACAGTGAAAGCAGGTAACATCCTTGGCTACCCCTCCTTTAGGTTTCATTACCTTGCCTTTGCCCTTGGCTTAGGACTTTCCTTTACCTTTAGGCTTGCACTTGCCTTTATGCCTTTGCACCATCAAAATGGAGTTGGGCTTTACCTTTTTAAGGTTATGCTCAGTAGTTTGCAACATGCTTAGTAGCTCAGGCAGTGGCTTATCAATTTCGTTCATGTTGTAATTCATGACAAATTGATTGTAACTTTCTGGTAAGGATTGCAAGATCAAGTCAGTGGCCAGTTCTTAGCCAAGTGGGAATCCCAACCTCTGTAGGTTCTCTATGTACCCAATCATCTTAAGTACATATGGACCTATGGGAGTCCCATCTTGCATCTTGCATTGAAACAGTGCCTTAGAGATCTCGAATCTCTCGTGCCTTGCTTGTCCTTAATATAGTTGATGAAGATGTCAACCATATCATAAGCAGTCATCAACTCATGTTGCTTCTGAAGTTCAGAGTTCATGGTCGCGAGCATGAGGCATGCCACATCTAATGCATCATCTTGATGCTTCTTATAAGTATCTCGATCAGCTCACGTGGCAGTGGCAGGAGGTGCCTCCGGAATGGGCTGCTCCAGGATGTACAATTTTCTTTCTTGTGTGAGAACGATTCTCATATTCCTGTACCAGTCCAGGAAATTAGCTCCATTGAGCTTGTCCTTGTCAAGGACAGAACGTAGGGAGAAAGTGTTCATGTTTGTCGACATGGCAATCTACAACATAAATAAAGCAGAGAGTAAATATCATATTCCATTTATCATTTAATTAGGCCTTTAACTAAATGATGCTCCCACTGAATTATAGGGCTTTTATAGAATCAAGTCATGGATGTGGTCAAACCACACTACTAGATTCATACCAATTAGCTATAATTCTCGCGGGACAAGATCCACATCATAGCTTTGGCTAAATCGCCCTAGACTTAGTATGATCGGTAGATAACTAATTATCAATTACATCTCTATGCAACTCTTGTTTCTTCCAACTATTGGAAAATGCCTATAGTTTTACCCGATCCAATTGAGTTAACTAGTTATACTCAATCTAATTGAGTTTGTACTCACCAAAGCTTTGATAGGCGGGACCAAGATTGTCCCTCTGCACCCTACCAAGATAATATGTGTTGCTCTGCTTTGACAGATTCAACAACAACAAATGATCGAGGTAGTGATGGGTATCAAAACTTGGTAGGCATTTCGAGTTGACTTGATTAAGATCTAATCTAATCATGAATGTGTATCATATACGCATTAAGACACTAATTTCCCTACATTAGCATGCATCACATACACACAAGCAATCATATATACTGATTAATTAATTATGATGAGGTCATGGCCCTACTACGATCTTCTCAAGCTAATGAAAAGATCGGACGGTCAACCTAGGGTCAACGGCTTCTTCAAGCATCTCCTTTTGATCGCCATGTGTTGACAGCATCCTCCTCATAACTCCTCCTTGAGTGGACCTTCCACCGCTTCAATTTGTACATTACAAATATGAAACTCAAGTTACATTCGAGTCTAAAATGTATTTACAACAGGAACATAATAAAGAAGGCACGACACGCAGGTCGCATATCATATACAACACGCACAATACAAAAATTGGCACGCAAGCCATATTATGAATTACAACATAATTTTTAACCAATCATATTGGGGTTTTTGGGCCATGACCATCACAATATCATACATAATTCTAAATTATGTATTTTACATAAATTTCTATAATTTTACTACTATTTTTATCAATTTAATGAGTCACAACTCTGCGGCGGTCCAGTTTAGCGATTTTCGGGCGAGATCGTGAGACAATGCCTCTTGCGGGGATAGGGGCAGCGTTCCTTCTCGCGAAATGAATATCACGAATGTCCCATCTTGATCTAATATCACCTTAACTCTCTGTCCCAAACAAAAATAATTTTATTTGGGCGAGACCTTACCGTTTCGGAAGGTTTTTCTTGATAGATGAAGCCTACAAGTGTCCAAGCACTTGTTGCTTCGCCTCTATAAGAAAAATACTCAAAAAATCCATAGAAATAGAAAAATTACATAAACTTACAGATCTGAAATATTTTCATAATGACAAAAACAAAACATGTACAAGCTTCGCAAGTGGCCCTGATACCACTGTTAGCAAATTCGAGCCGTAAAACCCACTTTTTACGTTGCGGAAACCCCAAAGCTAGCCACGGATCCATGCGAAAATATATATAATGATCTTGTACATGTTTGTCTACACTAGATCTACCTTAGATCTACATGAAAAGAGCGTTACCCTTGTAGCGATGCCCTTCGCTTATCCCGCTCGTCCAAAGGTCGTCGGATCTCGTAGAGAGTCAAGTGAACACTCCTCTACACGTATCCACACGGACAAAAGGTGGAGAGAACAACTTAGAGTGTGCTAGCACCCTTGAGAAGTCTCGGCAATGGAGGATGAGAGGAGAGAAAAACTAGAGTGGAAGAAGAAGAAGTGAATGAGCACACAATGCAATTCATTCACACACCTAAAGTGGCCGGCCACTTAATGGAGGTTTAATACCTCCATGGAATACCAAGAGTCATGGCTCTTGGTCTTCCTCATGAGGTGGCACACAATGATGTAGCCATGATGATGTGGAACACCATCATTGGCCGGCCCATGCCAAGTCACAAATGAGGTGGCATTTGGTCAAGTCAAACTTGACCCTACATCTTCCCTCTCAAGTTAAGTCAAACTTGACCTTTTAATCTCCCATGGTTGATCAAATCTAACCTTTGATTCAAGTCAATTTAATTTAATGAATCTCTATTCATTGAATTAAATTGACTCAATGAATCATAGTCAAAATTAGACTTATTCAACACATGAATCAAATTGAGTCCAACTCAATTAGTCTAATTTAGATTAATCTTAATTCAATTTGGTTCATCATATGAACCTAATCCTCTTGGTCCATCATATGAACCTATTCTCCATCTAACTGCCCTTTGTGTGTGACCCTATAGGTTCTTGTAATGTTGCAATGCTCCTAAACCTAGTTAGAAACATAAGTAATGAGCGGTATCTAGCAACACATCATTACTATCATTACTACCCAAGTTACAAGAATGTTGAGATCCAACATCACCATTGTGACTACAATTGTGACTTTCACAATATGTGACAATGTCCTTCTATCCTAGACATCTAAATTGATCAATTGAGGCATAGACCGTGTCATCCTCTAATCAATTTATGTCTTGAACTCCAAGTAGACTCACTCTAATCAAATGAGCTCAATATCTCATATTGACTCATTTGGGCATGGCCATAAACTTAGTGGTCTCACTCTATCAAGAATCATGATATCACTCCCGTCATATAGGAGGGATAGATCTCATCTACATCACTCACATCCCTCCGCATAATTTGTTACATACCCAATAATCGCCTTTATAGTCCATCCATTTACGGGTGACGTTTGACGAAGCAAAAGTATGCAACTCCTTATTTAGGGAACCATGGTAACTTCAGGTCCAAGGACTGATAGTCATACTAATAGTCACATGAGAAAGTATATGACACTCATATAACGATCCATGATACTTTCTCAAGGCAGGTCATTCAGTATACATTCTCCAATGCATACCCATGTGTCAACTTGATATCTAATATCCATGACTTATGAGATCAAGTCATCGAGTTGACCTACATGCTAATCTCATCGCATTAACATTGTCCCTAAATGTTAATACTTGACTAGGAATGATTAAGAGTAGTGTTCTCTATATCATCTCACAATCAATTCAACCAATCAATTGATATAGATAAGAACCTTCTACTCAAGGATATTATTATACTTAGTTATTTGGCACCAATATAAGTAAGTATAATAACCATAAAGAAATGTCTTTATAAATATATAGGAATATGATACATCGAATCCATACAACAATCATCACATTATTGGCTCTAGGGCTCTCACTAACACTTCATTCGTCAAGCCACATTGAAGGGTGCATGTGGCCTGAGCATCGAGTTGAGTTTTCTTTTATCCGAGTTCCATTTCTCCAGATCTAGTTGTTCTCCGAATTTGTTCACTAGTGTTGTATACCCTTTCTTGATGGTGGACCATAAGTCGATGTCTAATTTAAGGTAGCACTCCATCCTTCATTTATAGTTTCTAAAATTTTTTCCATTGAAGATCAATGGATGGACAGTGCTATAACTTTCTTGGTGGGAACTTGTCATTCTTGCAAAAAGAAAATTAACCAAAGAAGATTTCCAAGACCTTTGTCTTGGGATTTGTAGTGCAAGATAAAGGAGAAAAGAGAATGTAACAATATTTTAAAAAAAAAAAGAAAAGAAAAAGATTTTTAAAGTGCTCGAAAAACTATTAAGTTAATTCAGAGTGACCTACTCTAATACGAATTAAAGGATCAAAAACACGATAGAAAGGGAGGTTGAATATCTCACGTTAAAAAATCTTTTATTTTATTAAAGTAAGCAGTGGAATAGAATAGTAAAAGCAATACAAGTGATTCGATTGGTTACTTGGTTTGAAGTCTATGTCGACTCCTACTTCAAGACCCGCGATCCTTGATCACACCATTGGGCAATTCACTAATAACCTTCTTTCTAAAAACTTCAGAGAAGAAGTAACTCGTATAAATGATGTATAGGATAGTAACAAACTACAATCTTACAGAAATAATGCAAACACAAAATATACCAACAATAGTTGAAGAATTAGAGCTTAGATCACCAGAGAAAATTCATAGCAGCTTACACACATAGTTGAAGTGTTGCAGCAACACGAACAGAAGAGTAGTAGCTCAGAAGGTTGCACATCATTATACTTCTTGGCTTAGATCTTGAGATCTTTTTATAAGCTTCATTCGATCGATCGAAAAGATGTTCGGTCGACTGATCCTTTCGGTCAATCAATTTCCCTATCGGTCCACTGATCACATGGATTTCCTTCTTTGCCGAGATCTGATCTTAACTTCATCAAGTGTATTAATTGTTCGGTCAACCAATCACCTTATTTGGTCGATCGATCACTCAAATTGCCTTCTTTGCTATGATTTAAATCTTCTTTGTCATTAATGCTTTATTATTTGGTTGACCGATCCTTAGGTTTGGTTAATTGATCCCTGAAATTTTCTTCTTTTCTAAGATTTGAATCTGCCACTTCATATACCAAAATAAGTTTGGTCAATCGATCTCTGGGTTTGATCAATCGATCCCTAGGTTCGGTTGACCAATCCTCTTGACTTCCAAGTTTGCTTCTGTATGCCATCTGGATTCGGTCGATTGAACCTCCTATTCAGTTGGCTGATCCTTCAATTTTTGCCCCCATAAACTACGATCTTCTCAAGCCAATGAGAAGAGTGATAAGTTATGCCCCCCATAAACTACGATCTTCTCAAGCCAATGAGAAGAGTGATAAGTTACCCTAGGTCTAAGCAGCTTCTCCAAGCGCTTCCTTGGTTGTCGTGTGTTGTTGTCCTTCCTTCGATTTCACCCATCGTCCAGTAGACTAACTTCTTCCTAATTTGCACATTACAAAATCTAAAGAAACTCGAGTTACATTTGAGTGTAGTCTAATTTTATAATAAGAATGAAAAAGAAGAAGGCACGACACGCAGGTCGTATTATGAATTACAACATATACACATCCAATCACATTGGGGTTAAAGGGCCATAACCATGCACCATGTCATATATATTCACAATATCCTTATGACATAAATTTACTATGATTTCAACAATAAATTATGAGCCGCAACACCACGACGGTCCCGAAGCAAAATTTATTTTGCATACTCATTTTATGAGATGCTGCTATACCCGAGACCCTACTACCCACAATACCAACTATGTTTTTGTTCTAAACAAAACACCTCTGGCCGAGACCTTGTTGGTCACACACCAATTATGTTTTGTTCCCAACAAAACACCCATTTTGGTTAAGACTCATGATTTGGCTGAGACTCAGAATCTGGCCAAGACTCACAGTCTGGCCGCGACTCTTAATCTGGTCGAGTCAAGTGTGGATGAAACTCATAATTTTGCGAATCACAGTAAACCCTTGATTAATTTCTATATCATATATAAAAATTCTAACAACTTAGCATAGCCCTTCGCAAGTGGCTCTGATACCACTGTTGGGATCTAGCGTGCTAAACACACGAAAGCACAACAGTAATTAACTAGATCCTCTATCTAGCAGATCCATGCGAAGGGAAGAAATATTGCTAAAAACAATCTATACTAAGTTACATGATCGGATTATACCCTTGATGCATGCATACGATCTCCCGACAGCTCGGATCTCAACACGATCACACATCCGTGCCTCTATGGTATCCACACGAACACGCCTTGTCTTTGTTTGTCTCACAAACAAAACAAGATGGAGAGGAAAACACCTAAGGTTGTGCTAGCAACCTCAATAGGAGTTTCGGCCAAGAGAGGGAAGGAGGAAGAAGAAGAATGCTAAAGGTTTTTCACCTTCTCATCTTATCAAAAATAGCATCCAAAATAATATATATACCCATCCCATGAATACCAAGGGTTTTTCCCTTTCATCTTCTAATCCAATAGCTCATAATTGATCATTCAATCCAATGGTTCAATTTTTACCATTCAACATCCTTGGTGAACTCAAGTTCACCTAATGAGTCTAACCCATTGATTCTCATGCAATTCAAATTCAATGAATCTAGTTTGAATTGAACCCAATCCAATAATTGGATCTATTTGAGTCTAACTCAATGAGTCCAATTCGGATTACACTTAATCTAATGATCCATCATATGAACCCATCTCCAAATCTACTTGTTCTTTCTGTGTGACCCAATAGGTTCTCGTAACATTGGCAATATACCCAAATCAACATTTAGATATATAATCAATGAGTGGCATCTAGTGTAACGACCCCACCCTCCTCACTACTAGTCTATGAGGGTGGAGCGCTACTGGACTACTAACTATACTTAACTAGAGTTGCTCACATGAAATTATCTATACTTTAAATTCCCAAAACTCAAAGCATACAATAGGTAACAACGGAAAACATACTACTCAAGCATACATTCACAACTAAAACTATACATAAATCTGAACATGCTAGAAACTATATATATAAATCTACACAAGCATGCAACAATGATACAACTCAGATAATAAACCAATGTGCATAGCAATTAAAAGAAAGAGTTCTAAACATAAAATATCCAATGAGCAAATCTAACAACATGAAAGAATAGTTTTAATATTCTGAATACAAAATCTTAATAAATTTTTAAACTAAGTCTCAAGGCTTCCATAGTCCAAACATCACACATCCATCCGCACCTCCTTGTCGCCTTCCTTCGCTATAGCTTTTCATTTCCTTTATCTGCAGTAAGAGGAAATGCAACTATAAGCAAAATGCTTAGTAAGCGTTATCTAACTCACAAAACTCGAATATGCAAGTGAATAGGAAGAAATCTAAAAACTGAATGCTTAAAAGAAAATACTACTCATGCTCATCTAATAGCAAAAGAAACAAAACATACTGAAATGCTAAACATGTAAAGCTGCTCATCTAATAGCAAATAACAGCAAGAAAATTCTAAATAACATGCTAGCATAAAAGAAACTAAACTTGCTGAATTTTTAAACTTATGTGAAGCTTATTTCACTTATTTAAAAACTTATACTTTTATACTTCAAAATAATAATCTTTTGGGCTGAGGCTTAGTACCATTGCGCGCTCCCTAATAGCAACTGGGGTAGCGAGCCACCAGTCCTACGAGGGTAAAGACCTTGGTCTTACCAAGGCCGAGACCTCGGAAACGGTCACCTGGATTTGTTTAATGACAACCTCGGAAGTCGGGTACTAGCCTCTTCAAGTAAAATACTTGTTCTTGTTCATACTTCTAATAAAGGAATGCTTCTTTAAAAACTAAAATGTTTAAACAAATTCTAATATTGAAATTCTTAAATAAAAATCTGCATACAAAGCTTTAACAAAAATCTGCATACAAAGCTTAACGAAAATCTGCATACTAACTTAACAAAAATCTGCATACTATGCTAATAAAATTCTGCATACTATGCTAACAAAATTCTGCATACTACGCTAATTAAAATTCTGCACTATAAGCTCCACAAAAATCTGCACTATAAACTCTAAAGGGATGTTCGTGCCCTTTTACAACACAAACCGAAACCATCCATCCTTCTGTTAGTGCCACGGTAAGGAAACAAAAGCACCCAAAATGCTACACATCATTCCTCCTATTCAGTGCTACGGCTACATAAGGATATTCACATCTATTTACCAGAATTAAACAATTTGGGTCTGCATACTAAAGAGAAGAAAATCATCCATACTAAGCTTCATGGTTGTTCTTGTTCGGGTTTAACAGAAAACTATAGCAAAAATGCTATAACACATACAGTAAGTTCAAAACCACATATGTGAGGAAACTAATAGCAAATGATAACTACATATCAAACCTAAACAATTCCCCTTTCATTTCCTTAATGAAACTCATGGCAGAACATCAAGTATTTTGCTTCCTACATCATACTTCGGAAAAACAAGAAGAATCAACTTCCAAAAGCTACTCCTACCGCAGGTGAGAAGCACTTACATTGGTTTCTTGGACTCACAACCAAGAAGAAGCTTCTAGGGTTTTCGGAGAGCTTGCAAATCCAACCTTTTCTTCGTGCCTACGGATTCCCTCGATGAGAAGGTCTCTAATCCGTGAAGAGCTCACAGGATTTGTCCTTCACCGGCCGCCGAAGACGAAGCCCTAGTTTCGGCTTCGTCTTCCGCCCAAATCGAGCCGCCGTCGCACATGAGAGAGGGAGAAGGGAAAAGTTAGGTCGCTGATCTAACTGAAGAAATCGGTAAAGAACAAATAATAAAGCATTAATGACAAAGAAGATTTGAATCGTAGCAAAGAAGGCAATTTGAGGGATCGATCGACCAAATAAGGTGATTGGTTGACCGAACAATTAATACACTTGATGGAGTAAAGATCAGATCTCGGCAAAGAAGGAAATCCACGTGATCAGTGGACCGATAGGGAAATTGATTGACCGAAAGGATCAGTTGACCAAACATCTTTTCGGTCGATCGAACGAAGCTTATAAAAAGATCTCAAGATCTAAGCCAAGAAGTATAATGATGTGCAACCTTCTGAGCTACTACTCTTCTATTAGTGTTGCTGCAACACTTCAACTATGTGTGTAAGCTGCTATGAATCTTCTCTGGCGATCTAAGCTCTAATTCTTCAACTATTGTTGGTATATTTTGTGTTTACATTATTTCTGTAAGATTGTAGTTTGTTACTATCCTATACATCATTTGTACGAGTTACTTCTTCTCCAAAGTTTTTAGAAAGAAGGCTATTAGTGAATTACCCAATGGTGTGATCAAGGATCGCGGGTCTTGAAGTAGGAGTCGACATAGACTTCAAACCAAGTAACCAATCGAATCACTTGTATTGCTTTTACTATTCTATTCCACTACTTACTTTGATAAAAGAAAAGATTTTTTAACGTGCGATATTCAACCTCCATTTCTATCGTGTTTCTGATCCTTTAATTCGTATTAGAGTAGGTCACTCTGAATTAACTTAATAGTTTTTCGAGCACTTTAAAAATATTTTTCTTTTCTTTTTTTTTTAAAAAAAATATTGTTACATTCTCTTTTCTCCTTTATCTTGCACTACTAATCCCAAGACAAAGGTCTTGGAAATCTTCTTTGGTTAATTTTCTTTTTGCAAGAATGACAAGTTCCCACCAAGAAAGTTATAACACTGTCCATCCATTGATCTTCAATGGAAAAAAATTTCGAAACTATAAATGAAGGATGGAGTGCTACCTTAAATTAGACATCGACTTATGGTCCACCATCAACAAAGGGTATACAACACCAGTGAACAAACTCGGAGAACAACTAGATCTGGAGAAATGGAATTCGGATAAAAGAAAACTCAACTCGATGCTCAGGCCACATACACCCTTCAATGTGGCTTGACGAATGAAGTGTTAGTGAGAGCCCTAGAGCCAATTATGTGATGATTGTTGTATGGACTCGATGTATCATATTCCTATATATTTATAAAGACATTTCTTTATGGTTATTATACTTACTTATATTGGTGTCAAATAACTAAGTATAATAATGTCCTTGAGTAGAAAGTTCTTATCTATATCAATTGATTGGTTGAATTGATAGTGAGATGATATAGAGAACACTACTCTTAATCATTCCTAGTCAAGTATTAACATTTAGGGACAATGTTAATGTGATGAGACTAGCATGTAGGTCAACTCGATGACTTGATTTCATAAGTCATGGATATTGGATATCAAGTTGACACATGGGTATGCATTGGAGAATGTATACTGAATGACCCGCCATGAGAAAGTATTATGGATCGTTATATGAGTGTCATATACTTTCTCATGTGACTATTAGTATGACTATCAGTACTTGGACCTGAAGTCACCATGGTTCCCTACATAAGGAGTTGCATACTTTGGCTTCGTCAAACGTCACCCGTAAATGGGTGGACTATAAAGGTGATTACTGGGTATGTAACAAATTATGCGGAGGGATGTGAGTGATGTAGATGGGATCTATCTCTCCTATATAATGGGAGTGATATCATGATTCTTGATAGAGTGAGACCACTAAGTTCATGACCATGCCCAAATGAGTCAATATGAGATATTGAGCTTATTTGATTAGAGTGAGTCTACTTGGAGTTTAAGACATAAATTGATTAGAGGATGACACGGTCTATGCCTCAATTGATCAATTTAGATGTCTAGGATAGAAGGACATTGTCACATATTGTGAAAGTAACAATTAGTAGTCACAATGGTGATGTTGGATCTCAACATTCTTGTAACTTGGGTAGTAATGATAGTAATGATGTGTTGCTAGATACCGCTCATTACTTATGTTTCTAAATGGGTTTAGGAGCATTGCCAATGTTACAAGAACCTATAGGGTCACACACAAAGGGCAGTTAAATGGAGATTAGGTTCATATGATGGACCAAGAGGATTAGGTTCATATGATGAACCAAATTAAATTAAGAGTAATCCAAATTAGACTAATTGAGTTGGCCTCAATTTGATTCATGTGTTGAATAAGTCTAATTTTCACTATGATTTATTGAGTCAATTTAATTCAATAAATAGATATTCATTAAATTAAATTGACTTGAATCAAAGGTTAGATTTGATCAACCATGGGAGATTAAAAGGTCAAGTTTGACTTGACTTAAGAGGGAAGATGAAGGGTCAAGTTTGACTTGACCAAATGCCACCTCATTTGTGACTTGGCATGGGCCAACCAATGATGGTGTTCCACATCATCATGGCTACATCATTGTGTGCCACCTCATGAGGAAGACCAAGAGCCATGACTCTTGGTATTCCATGGAGGTATTAAACCTCCATTAAGTGGTCGGCCACTTTAGGTGTGTGAATGAATTGCATTGTGTGCTCATTCACTTCTTCTTCTTCCTCTCTAGTTTTTCTCTCCTCTCGTCCTCCATTGGCGACACTTCTCAAGGGTGCTAGCACACTCTAATTTGTTCTCTCCACCTTTTGTCCGTGTGGATACGTGTAGAGGAGTGTTCACTTGACTCTCTACGAGATCCAGCGACCTTTGGACGAGCGGGATAAGCGAAGGGCATCGCTACAAGGGTAACGCTCTTTTCATGTAGATCTAGTGTAGACAAACATGTACAAGATCATTATATATATTTTCGCACGGATCCGTGGCTAGCTTTGGGGTTTCCGCAAGGCAAAAAGTGGGTTTTACGGCTCGAATTTGCTAATAGTGGTATCACGGCCACTTGCGAAGCTTGTACGTGTTTTTTTTTTGTCATTATGAAAAGATTTCAGATCTGGAAGTTTATGTAATTTTTCTATTTTTATGGATTTTGTGAGTATTTTTCTTATAGAGGCGAAGCAACAAGTGCTTGGACACTTGTAGGCTTCATCTATCAAGAAAAACCTTCCGAAACGGTAAGGTCTCGCCCAAACAAAATTATTTTTGTTTGGGACAGCGAGTTAAGGTGCTATTAGATCAAGATGGGACACTCGTGATATTCATTTCGCGAGAAGGAGCGCTGCCCCTAACCCCACAAGGGGCATTGTCTCACGATTGCTCCCGAAAATCGCTAAACTAGACCGCCGCAGAGTTGTGACTCATTAAATTGATAAAAAAATAGTAAAATTATAGAAATTTATGTAAAATACATAATTCAGAATTATGTATGATATTGTGATGGTCATGGCCCAAAATCCCCAATATGATTGGTTAAAAATTATGTTGTAATTCATAATATGGCCTGCGTGCCAATTTTTGTATTGTGCATGTTGTATATGATATGCGACCTGCGTATCGTGCCTACTTTATTATGTTCCTGTTGTAAATAGATTTTAGACTCAAATGTAACTCGAGTTTCATATTTGTAATGTACAAAATGAAGTGGTGGAAGGTCCACTCGAGGAGGAGTTACGAGGAGGATGCTGTCAACACATGGCGATCAAAAGGAGATGCTTGAAAAAGTTGTTGACCCTAGGTTGACCGTCTGATCTTTTCATTGGCTTGAGAAGATCGTAGTAGGGTCATGACCTCATCACAATTAATTAATCAGTATATATGATTGCTTGTGTGTATGTGATGCATGCTAATGTAGGGAAATTAGTGTCTTAATGCGTATATGATACACATTCATGATTAGATTAGATCTTAATCAAGTCAACTCGAAATGCCTAACAAATTTTTTATACCCATCACTACCTTGATCATTTATTATTGTTGAATCTACCAAAGCAGAGCAACACATATTATCTTGGTAGGGTACGGAGGGACAATCTTGGTCCCGCCTATCAAAGCTTGGGTGAGTACAAACTCAATTAGATTGAGTATAACTAGTTAACTCAATTGGATCGGGTAAAACTATAGGCATTTTCCAATAGTTGGAAGAAACAAGAGTTGCATAGAGATGTAATTGATAATTAGTTATCTACAGATCATACTAAGTCTTGGGCGATTTAGCCAAAGCTATGATGTGGATCTTGTCCCGCGAGAATTATAGCTAATTGGTATGAATCTAGTAGTGTGGTTTGACCACATCCATGACTTGATTCTATAAAAGCCCTATAATTCAGTGGGAGCATCATTTAGTTAAATATCTAATTAAATGATAAATGGAATATGATATTTACTCTCTGCTTTATTTATGTTGTAGATTGCCATGTCAACAAACATGAACATTTTCTCCCTGCGTTCTGTCCTTAACAAGGACAAGCTCAATGGAGCTAATTTCCTGGACTGGTATAGGAATCTGAGAATCGTTCTCACGCAAGAATGAAAACTGTACATCCTGGAGCAGCCCATTCCGGAGGCACCTCCTGTCACTGCCACGCGAGCTGACCGAGATGCTTATAAGAAGCATCAAGATGATGCATTAGATGTGTCATGCCTCATGCTCGCGACCATGAACTCTGAGCTTCAGAAGCAACATGAGTTGATGACTGCTTATGATATGGTTAAACATCTTCATCAACTATATTAAGGACAAGCAAGGCACGAGAGATTCGAGATCTCTAAGGCACTGTTTTAGTGTAAGATGCAAGATGGGACTCCCATAGGTCCATATGTACTCAAGATGATTGGGTACATAGAGAACCTACAGAGGTTGGGATTCCCACTTGGCCAAGAACTGGCGACTGACTTGATCTTGCAATCCTTACCAGAAAGTTATAGTTAATTTGTCATGAATTACAACATGAACGAAATTGATAAGCCACTAACTGAGCTACTAAGCATGTTGCAAACTACTGAGCACAACCTTAAAAAGGTAAAGGCCAACTCCATTTTGATGGTGCAAAGGCATAAAGACAAGGGCAAGCCTAAAGGTAAAGGAAAGTCTCAAGCCAAGGGCAAAGGCAAGGTAATGAAACCTAAAGGAGGGGTTGCCAAGGATGTTACCTGCTTTCATTGTGGTCAGACCGGGCACTGGAAGAGGAACTGCAAAGGATACCTGGAAGATCTTAAGAATCAGAGAAATGAGATTTCTACTTTAGGTATATATGTTATAGAAGTCAATCTTTCTATTTCTTTATCGTGGTTATTAGATACCGGATGTGCTTCTCACATTTGTACTAATGTGTAGGCGCTGAGAAATAGCAGGGCATTAATGAAGGGCGAGGTGGACCTACGAGTAGGCAATGGAGCATGGGTTACTGCTATTGCTGTAGGAACTTACTTTCTATCTCTGCCCTCTGGGCTTGTACTAGAATTAGATGAATGTTGGTATGTGCCTGCTCTCACAAAGAACATCATTTCAGTTTCTTGTTTAGACAAAAAAGGCTTTTCGTTTATAATAAAGAACAAATGTTGTTCCGTTAAATGATATGTTCTATTGTAGTGCACATCTGATGAATAGACTCTACATTCTAGACTTATAGAACCTCATCTATAACATAAGTACCAAAGGTTCAAGTCAAATGAAATGAACTGAACCTATCTCTGGCGTTGTCGCTTATGTCATATAAATGAGAATCGCTTATCCCAGCTCTATAAAAATGGTTTGTTGGACTCATTTGATTTTGAATCATATGAGACATACGAGTCATGTCTACTAGGCAAGATGACCAAGACTCCCTTTAGTGGACACAGCGAAAGGGCAAATAACTTGTTAGGACTTATACATAGTGATATATGTGGCCCTTTCAATGTCACTGCCAGACGTGGTTATAGGTACTTCATTACATTTACTGATAACTTCAGTAGATATGGTTATGTGTATTTGATGACACATAAGTCACAATCCTTTGAAAAGTTCAAAGAATTCAAGAATGAAGTACAAAACCAGCAAGAGTATTAAAATATTTCGATCAGATCGAGGTGGTGAATACCTTAGCCATGAGTTTCGTGACTATCTAGCTGAGTGTGGGATTCTATCCCAACTCACTCCTCCTGGAACACCACAGTGGAATGGTGTATCCGAAAGGAGGAATCGTACCCTATTAGATATGGTATGATCTATGATGAGTCACACAGATCTTCCTATATCTTTTTGGGGATATGCTCTAGACACAGCAGCCTTCACACTTAACCGTGTTCCATCCAAAGCTGTGATAAAGACACCATATAGGATATGGACTGGGAGAGATGCCCAGATATCTTTTATGAGGATTTGGGGTTGTGAGGCTTACGTTCGACGTCAAGTTTCGGACAAACTGGGACCCAAATCCGATAAGTGCTATTTCATAGGATATTTCAAGGAAACGAAGGGATATTACTTCTACATTCACAGTCGCCACAAAGTGTTTATAGTTAAGATTGGGGTATTTCTAGAAAAGGGCTTTGTTTCTAGAAAAACTAGTGGGAGTACTTTCGATCTTGAAGAAGTTCAAGATATGGACCATAGCACTGAAGTCTTGATGGAAGTTGAACTGGAACCGCAAAATGTTGTGGGTGATGAGATTGTTGCACAAGGAGTTGAGCAACAACAACCAGTTCAAGTAGACCTACCTCTTCGCAGGTCTGACAGGATACGTCGTCAGCTTGAGAGATACTCATTTCTCTTTTCTGACCATGACAACGTTATGCTTGTTGAGAATGAGCCACACACTCTTCAATTTTCCCTCCAAAATTGAAGAGATACGCCTTTCGTTTTTTCCCTCCAAAATTATTTTTGAAAAATTCATTTTCATCTTTTCACGGTTTATTAGTATTGATAAAATATCAAATTTGGAAAAAATTAAAATAATATTTTTTAAATATTTTTTTAATAATATTTTTTTATTATTTTATTATTTTTTTCTCAAAATTCGTGAATTTCTATTTCTATCCTTCTACCACACTACTAATCCAGGATTAAGTCCTAGGACAAGTTTTTGTTTACTTTTTCGTGCAAGATTCAATGGCTCTCCAAGAAGGCTATAGCACCACTCGTCCACCGCTCTTCTCCGGTGAAGACTTCGGCTATTGGAAGTGTCGAATGGAGTCTTTTCTCCAGGCCTAGTTCGACATATGGATGATGGTCAAGACTGGATTCGAACTACCAACTGACGGAACCGGCAAACCAACACCATGCGAGAACTGGGATCCTATCCTAATCAAGAAAGTAGAGGTCAACGCCAAAGCAACCTACACCCTACAGTGCGGACTAACAAATTCAGAGCTTGATCGAGTTGGAAAGTTCTCAAGTGCGAAGGAGTTATGGGAGAAGTTGATTGAGCTTCACGAAGGTATTTCTGATACGAAAATAGGTAAGCATGTTTTAATTAACAAATTATTTGAGCAGACTAATACTACTCCGGCCGAGAAAGGTGTTGCATCATTTGCAAGTACAAGCAAGACGAAGAAAGTGTTAAAGGCAACATGGTCCGAGTCATCAGACGAATCTGAATCCGATGAAGAAGAACATGCAAGCCTCCTCGCTCTACCAGTACTAGCACATGTTGCCGAAACCGAGTCCGAGCTTGAATCCGAAATCGAGAACGAATCAGACACCGAGTCCGAGCGAAGCCACGGATCTGTATCCGTTTCTGAAGGACCCAAACCCACTGTAAGTTCTATAATGTCTAGTATTAACCTAGATAATTCGGAAAACTTAATTCCTTACTTGCTTAAGATGTTGGCCAAATCTAACGTCCGGGTCAAGTCACTTCTAAAGTAGGTAACAGCCCTTAAAGAAGTGACTAACTCAAATCCCTTAACTGAGTCAGTTCAAATTGGAAGTTCAACTCAAGTCCAACAACTTGAGGAAGAAAATTCCAATTTGAAAACTCAAGTTAAAGAACTCAATGACACGTTGGAACGGTTTACCTTAGGTTCCAAGAATCTGAATCTGATTCTTGGAAAACAGCGAGCCGTTTACAACAAATCCGGACTTAGATTTAAAACTAAAAGAAAATACAAATCGTATTTATCATTAGTAAATAGAAATAATAGAAAGGTAGTCCAAGCATGGGTACCTAAGTCCAACTTGGTCAATCAAGTTGGACTTGGTCAATATTGGGTCCCCAAGGATCAAGTCTATTACCTTGATAGACCTTATCGAGGCTATGATCCAGGGGGAGCAAAAACAAAAATTGTTTTAATTAATAAATAATGAAATTCATCTTAATAAATAAATAAAAATTATCTTAACAAATAAATAATTAAATTGATCTTAATAAATAATTAATTAATTAATTATCTTAACAAATAAAATTAAAGGAATATAATTAAAACGTTAAAAACAAGCTAAAAAGAAAAACAATAAAAATAAAACTAAATTAATTAAATTCAAATTCAAATTCAAATTCAAATTAAATTAAAATCAAATTAAATAAACTTAAAATTCAAATTAAATTAAAATCAAGTTAAATTTGAATTAAATTAAATCAAAATCAAATTAAATAAAATTAAAATCCAAAGGAAGACTCCAGAATAGCTAGCACCTCCGAACTTAATCCACCCGATAAGGATAACCAAGAGTAGACTACCCGGCAGGGTAATTAAGGATAGATTAAAATGAGCTAGGTTTAACTTGACCCACGATACTGGTGAAGTATTGGATGATAGTACATAAGGGAAACTTAGTCATCGTATGTCTAGGAAGATATGGCTTCGACCTGGTGCATTTGGCTAAGTGGAACTAACCGAAGCTACCCTTTATGGATCCTAACTAGTTAGACCAAGGTTTTGTACTAAGTTCAATGGGTAGAACTATTTGGAAAACCTCGAAGACATGGATACTTTAATGATGTTCTTATGACTCACCATAGTCCAGAAGTTTGTCCAAAGAATGTCTACTTGTTGAACCCAAAGCTAAACCTGAATCTAACACAAAGTTAAATATAATCCTAAAATTGAACCTAATTCATCTCACAAAAATTGTTGGATTACCTGATTGAAAATTTAGATCGGATGAGATGACTAAGGAATAGAAATTTAAAAGAAAATCAAATTTGAAATTCAAATTCAAAATTAAATTCGTAATTATAATTAATTCAAAATTAAATTCATAATTATAATTAATTCAAATTCAAATTAAATTCGTAATTAATATTATTTTTTTCAAATGAAATTAACTCAAAATTATTTTTCAACAATTAATTAACTAAAAATTATTTTTTTCATTAGAACTTTTAAAAATTATTTAAAAATATTTTAAAACTTAATTTCAAAATTATTTAAAAAATCTTTTAAAAATAATTTTAAAATCTTTTAAAACTTAATTTCAAAATTATTTGAAAAATCTTTTAAATCATTTTAAAAATATTTTTGTAAAATACCGAAAAATAGCGAATAATGATAAGGGAATTTTTCAGAATTTTTGGAAATTTTTCTGGAATTTTTCGGAGATCGTATGGACGAGTTTATGGGGATAAAACTGGACCCGAGAAAAAAAAAAGCCTGTTTAGGCTACCCTATTTAAAAGAGGAAAAGTTTATTTTCTTTTCCTTTTTATTTTTGTTTTTATTTCTCCCCACACGTCGTTTCCTTCTTCCTCCCCCCCCGCGTGCTCGACGTCGTAGCCCTAACCGCCTTTCTCCTCCTCTCCTATGTGCTGCCGCCGACCCCAACACGCCGACTATAGAGTGCCGGCGCCGCGCGATTGCTGACCCCGTCTCCCTCTTGCCCTAGCCATCTCCCCCACTGCCACTTTCCCTCTTCCTCTCTTCTGCCGACGTCGAATTCACAGCCGCCGCCAACTCCGATCGTTTCCTTCCCTCTCTTCGTGGACACCAGGAACCCAGCGCCACTCTCCTCTGTCGACAGCCGCCCTCGCGGAGCGATCCTGACGCCGCCGTCTTGCGCCGAGCAGCAGTGTTGTCGGCCAATTTCTCTTCAGCCCTAGCGTCGGCAGCCAATTTCACCGTGCCCTAGCGCTGACACAAATCCAGCACACTCCTCTTGAGTGTGCCCTAGTGTGGAATCCAAGCCCTAGTTCTTCCTCTTGCTGCCACTGCCGAGAGAGCTTGCTTCTTCCCTGTATTTTCGGCAGGCACCTCTGTGCCAGCCACCAAACCTGCCACTGCTCTTGATCAATCCACGATGAGGTTCGGTTTTTGGTTGGCAATTCTGTAGACTCAAAGGATTTTGATGAATCGTTTCCCTTTTGATGATCTACTGTTCTTGATTAGAATGTTTGTGTTGTATTGTGGGATTGATCACTATGGTATTGTCATTATTTTTCCACAGCAGCTGTGATTTTTCCATTCATAATTAACAGCAATACCCTTGCTGTGAGAAGAGGAGGTAAGGGGAATAAGGAGGACTTGCTGTGGTTTTCTTGGTTTCGGCAAAATTCCATCTAGTAGTACTTTGTTTCCGCATCGGCTGTGAGTTTGAGGTATGTTGTAGGAATTTGGCTACATGTTGTAGTTAGATAATGAATCATGTGTAGATTGATTAGATTTATGTGTAGAAGTAAGGTAAGGGTTTGGAGTATGGATTGAGTTGGCACGCTCTTGATACATGTTGTTTTAGGTATGAATTGATACATATATAATTGGATTTGGATTTAGGTTAGTTTTTCGGGGATATAATTTAGCTAATTAATTTATATGTAATTAGTTAAATCCATATATCATGTTGTTACAGGACTGTGATTCGAGATGGGCGTCTCGACGTAGGATTTCTGGATATGATCTTCTTTTGAGGCGGGTACCTTGACTTATCTTTTTGATATGTCTTGTTGATATGTCTAGTAGGTTATGGACTTTAGTAATAATTATGTTCATCCTTATTTCGGTACGTCACTACCGGATACTCGTTACATGCTTGTTTGCTCACCTGTTATGCATTTTATGCTAGTATCCATATGATTATATATATACTCAGTGAGGTAGTGACATACCATGCTTGTTATGTTCAGGACCTAGGATTTTGATATCATATCTGGCCTGCGTACTTTAGTTCTTCGTATTTGACCATCGATATTACGATACTCATGTTATATATATGGATATGGTTATGCTGATCAGTTTATTGCTATGCTTAGTGTCATGCATCATGAATTGCATGTTGCGCGATTGTCGGCTCCACTATGGTAGAGCACATCGCCAGTTACATATACTGCACACACCACCACTCATGAATTAGTGGTATATCAGGCAGGTGTGTGGCGGTTCTGCTGTTTGGCTCCGTTGGTCAGGTGACTCAGCGTGGTAGCCGGCAGATAGTTCCGCTCTGTTTGGCTCCGCTGGCATTTAGTGTAGAAGCGTAGTAGCCGGCAGACGGTGGACTCTGTTTGGCTCCGTTGGTCAGGTGACTCAGCGTGGTAGCCGGCAGAGATACCTCCCCGTTATCGTCTACCGGGAGATGAGAGCATTGAGCTCCCCCATTTATGATTTGGGGTCAGAGGACAGGAGTACTCCGACAGCATCCCGTCCACTCACTCACTCATCAGGTGTAGTGATGGTAGAGTGCACGGTTGTCACAGCCCTACCCACTCGGCCTCACTATTGTGTGTGAGATGACTGACTGGCGTCAGGGGTGACCAGGACGCATCATTGACATCATATGCATTTATGCATTTACTGCTTGTGTTTGCTGCACTTATATGCTGCATTTGGATGGATGCATATGTTTGACATGCATACAGGATTTATGACACTTCCGATCTGACGACCTAATTATTCTGATAGGTGGCCCTAGTGAGTACAGTACTCTTCAGCCTTTTCTATTATGCATTACCTTCTTTTGTTCAGGAGACTGTACTCCATAGTTATTACTATTTGTTATAGTTTACTATACATGTCAACTAGGTATCTGCTGAGTTGTTGAACTCACCCCCGTGGACACATTTTTTTTTCAGGTACCAGGTTATTTATGGAGTCGCTTGGAGTATCCTGCTTGCCGGTCCCCACGTTACATCAGAAGACCTGTCTCTGCCTTTGT
This sequence comes from Zingiber officinale, assembly GCF_018446385.1. NCBI lineage: Eukaryota > Viridiplantae > Streptophyta > Magnoliopsida > Zingiberales > Zingiberaceae > Zingiber > Zingiber officinale. The sequence goes on along the minus strand of NC_056005.1, from coordinate 35,965,916 downwards.
TTATTGTTATTTTTGGTATATGTACTTGTGTACTTAGCTTTGTGTTCCGATTTTGTGTCCGGAGTGTTGTTTTGTGGTGTGGTGTAAGCCTAGCCGGCTAGCATGTCATGTAATTTGGTTTTCTATCGTTTTTATGTTGTGTTGGTTTCGTTCCAGCCGAGTAGGCTGATGATATATATATAACTGCGTGGTTGTGTGTATATTCCAGCCGCCTGTGGCTGATGTATATTATGCCTGTAGAAATGCTTCAGATTGTCACCCGTATAGGGGAGGTGTTGTCGAAATTTCTTCAGACAGGGACTCCTCTGGCACGTGACAATTTTAAAACTTAATTTCAAAATTATTTAAAAAATCTTTTAAAAATTTATTTAAAAATCTTTTAAAACTGAATTTTAAAATTATTTTAAATCTTTTAAAAGAAATCATTTTAAAAATCTTTTAAAACTTAATTTCAAAATGATTTAAAAAATCTTTTAAAAATTTATTTAAAAATCTTTTAAAACTTAATTTCAAAATTATATTAAATGTTTTAAAAGAAATCATATTAAAAATCTTTTAAAACTTAATTTCAAAATTATTTGAAAACTCTTTTAAAAATTATTTAAAAATCTTTGCAAAATTTATTTAAAAATCTTTTAAAACTTAATTTCAAAATTATTTACAAAACTTTTACAAAATTATTTAAAAATATTTTAAAACTTAATTTCAAAATTATTTAAAAATCTTTAAAAACTTAATTTCAAAATTAATTGAAAAATCTTTTAAAAATTATTTAAAAATCTTTTAAAACTTAATTTTAAAATTATTTGAAAATCTTTTAAAAATATTTTAAAACTTAATTTCAAAATTATTTGAAAAATCTTTAAAAAATTATTTTAAAATATTTTAAAACTTAATTTCAAAATTATTTGAATTTTTTTAAAAAAAATTATTTAAAAATCTTTTAAAACATAATTCCAAAATTATTTGAAAAATCTTTTAAATTCATTTTAAAAATCTTTTATAACTTAATTTCAAAATTATTTGAAAAATCTTTCAAAAAATTATTTAAAAATCTTTTAAATCTTAATTTCAAAATTATTTGAAAAATCTCTTAGAAATTTATTTAAAAATCTTTTTAAACTTAATTTCAAAATTATTTGAAAAATCTTTTAAAATCATTTTTAAAATCTTTAAAAACTAAATTCCAAAATTATTTGAAAAATCTTTTAAACAATTATTTAAATGTTTTAAAACTTAATTTCAAAATTATTTGAAAAATATCTTAAAAATTTATTTAAAAATCTTTTAAAACTTAATTTCAAAATTATTTGAAAAATCTTTTAAAATCATTTTAAAAATCTTTAAAAACTTAATTTCAAAATTATTTGAAAAATCTTTTAAACAATTATTTAAATGTTTTAAAACTTAATTTCAAAATTATTTGAAAAATCTCTTAAAAATTTATTTAAAAATCTTTAAAAACTTAATTTCAAAATTATTTGAAAAATCATTTAAACAATTAATTAAATGTTTTAAAACTTAATTTCAAAATTATTTGAAAAATCTTTTTAAATCATTTTAAAAATCTTTAAAAACTTAATTTCAAAATTATTTGAAAAATCTTTTAAACAATTATTTAAATGTTTTAAAACTTAATTTCAAAATTATTTGAAGAATCTTTTAAAAATTATTTAAAAATCTTTTAAAACTTAATTTCAAAATTATTTGAAAACTCACTTTAAAATTATTTAAAAAACTTTTCAAAATTTATTTAAAAATCTTTTAAAACTTAATTTCAAAATTATTTGAAAAATCTTTTAAAAATTATTTAAAAATCTTTTAAAACTTAATTTCAAAATTATTTGAAATATCTTAAAAAATTATTTGGAAAATATTTTTAATACCAATTTCAAAATTACTTTCAAAATATTTTAAAAATCATTTCAAAATTACTTTTAAAATATTTTAAAATCAATTTCAAAATATTTTAAACATCATTTCAAAATTACTTTAAAAATATTTTAAAATACCAATTTTAAATTATTTTAAAAAATTATTTTAAAAATATTTTTAAACTTAATTTCAAAATCATTTAAAAATTATTTGAAAAATCTTTTGAAAATTCATTTCAAAAATCTTTTGAAAATTCATTTCAAAATCACTTAACAAATTTTTGAAAATAATTTCAAAATGTTATTCAATTAATTTCAGAATATTATTCAATTAATTTCAAGATATTAATTAATTTAAAAGGGTTTGAAAATCTTTAATTCTCAAATCATATTTTTGCAAATGTTAACTTCAATTAATTTTTAGGATAATCACAAATTTTAATATTTACTAATTTGAAATTCAAACTTATATTTTCAATAGTTTTATTGACAAAGTTAACTTTATCTAACAGTCACTCATAAGCTTAACATGCCTGAAAACCTAGAATGGGTGAGATGGAAAATTAGGCAATAAGCAAGTAGCTAAAGGTTAAACAGTTGGTGAAGGAAATGGAGATAGTAAGATTGAGCATGCTTTAGGGCTCTGATACCTGATCAAAACAATTTGGATAATTTAACATCTATTTACCTGACTCATGCTTGGACTTAAGGACCAACTAAATTTAAATAAATAACCTAAATTAAATAGTTACTCCCTCTTCATCCTAAAATTTAACAAGTTCTTACTCCTATTTTTTTTTTCAAAATTAAGTTTTTTTTAAGCTAAGTACTTTTTTTAACTGAAGCTACATTTTCAAAATTCAATGTGTGCAAAAGTCTTAGCTAAGTGATTCATATAGCAACTTTCTAACTTTCTCAAACTTAGCCAACCTTGAAATCTAACTTTACAAATTTTTGCTAAAATATCTTTCTAAGTTACCTCTCAGATTCATTCTTTACTTAGCTAAAAGTATTAAAAAGTATATTTCTTTACTTGCAAAATTTAACTCATTGCTTTCAAAAGATTTCTGCTAAGTAAAAAGATACTTCAAATTTTTTTTCGAAATAATTTGGCTCCAAAAATTCTTTAAAATCGAGCTAAGTTTTTCAAAATTTAGTTAAGTATTTTTTCTAAAAACAACTAAGTTTCAAAAGTGGCTAAAGTCATCCTTCGGAGTCGACCATAAATTAGCCTTTTAAACTTAGGTGAAAAATATTCCTTTTAAGTCCTCCCTCTCCCTTAGCTAACAATTTTTTCAGTAAAATTAAATTATAAGCTAAGTGTTACACAAGCATTTTTTTCAAAACCTAAATCTGTTTTTTTCTAAAAACTTATAACTTGCTTTTAAATGGCTTATTTTTGATAAATGGCAAAGGGGGAGAGTAGGGAAATTCAAAATTAAAAGAAATTCTGATTCTAAAAGAAAGCCCTGTATTAAGGGGGAGCTTCACAAAGTTTAAGTGTTAGCTTAAGTTATGCTTTTATTTGAATTTATATACTTAAGCTTGCTCACTTAAAACCTTTTAACATATTTATGTATTTGTTTTACATAACTTTGAATTTGGGTTGCCATAATCAAAAAGGGGGAGATTGTTGGTGCGGGAAGCATCCGACGATCGAACCTGAGTTTTGATAATGGCAAAGGATTCAAAGTTAAGGTGTGTTGTGATCTAACGTGCTTGATTGAGTGTTTCAGGAAAGTCCTAACTGTGGTTAGGCAGGTGAAAATCCTAAGGGGTGGTAACCTTAGGTCCTAGGGGGCGGTAACCCTAGGTGGAGGAAAACCCTAGGGGTGGTAACCCTATGCAGAAAGTCTTGGTGGGTCGAGTGCTTCAGGCAAAAGTCCTAGGGGGTAACCCTAGGTGGAAAGTCCTGGTGTCGCGAACCAGGTGAAACACTGGACCAGCCGGGAAGCGGAAGTCCAGCAGAAAGTCCGGAAGCATCGAGCACCGAGCAAAAGTCCAATCGATCTGGAGGATCGCACTAGCAACAGGTAAATCTCCTGAGTGGAGTAGGTGAGGGCGCGTTCGTAGAGGGAACAATAGGCGTCGGGTCGACCTAGGGTTTCCGGTCGAAAATTTGAAGTCAGACCCGGACAGTCCAGAGACTGTTATTATCATATCTATATTGTTTTGTGCTAACTTGGTTTTGTAGGGTATGTGTTTGGGACTAACACTTGTTGCCGGACCAAAGGAGCACAACTTTTAGCCTCAGATGAACAGTGTCCGAGGCACCTCCATAGAGCTTGGAGGCGCCTCGGGTGCAAGCTAAAGCCAGCTATCCAGAAGAGCTGGAGGCGCCTTCATGGGGACTGAAGGTGCCTTGGACCGTGGCTTGGAGGTGCCTTGGAGTGGCGTTGGAGGAGCCTTGAGGTGGATAATGAGCAGCGGTCAAAGCTTGATCGACAGCAGATTAATCGGGATAAAACCTTGGGTTGGAGGCGCCTTGGAGCTTAATGAAGGTGCCTTGAACACCCTTTATAAGAGGGTCTCGACCAGCAGCTCTTCACAACTCATTCCAAGCAATCCTTCTGCGACTAGCTGTTAACGACACAATCCCGAAGTGCTGCGACGACCCCCCGACAACCCGGAGCTCCGAATCTTCAGTTATTCATATTGTCGTCAGTATAATTTAATCATTTCTTATTGATTATTGTACTTCACTTGTAATTCTATTCAAGTTATTAGTTGTTTCCCACGGTAAGCGATCAAGGATCGCGGGCCTTCAAGTAGGAGTCGAGCTCGGCTCCGAACGAAGTAAATACCCTTGTGTTTGTGTTGTTTTTCTCTTTTATTCCGCTGCGTTACTCAAGTGTTTAATCGAATGATTTACGATTCCGAACCGAGTGAAAGCCACGAGCGCTATTCACCCCCCCCTCTAGCACTTCTCGATCCAACAAGACTGACATAGATGGACTTATTACCTATAAGGGTCATTTGGTAGCTAAAGGTTTCAAGCAAATTCATGGTATTGACTATGATGAAACTTTTTCTCTAGTAGCGATGTTTAAGTCCATTCGGATCATACTTGCTATTGCAGTATACCATGATTATGAGATCTGGCAGATGGATGTCAAAACTGCGTTTCTGAATGGTAACTTGCTCGAGGATGTGTACATGACACAACCTGAGGATTTTGTAGATCCACTGCATACTGGTAGAGTATGCAAGATGCATAAGTCTATTTATGGACTAAAGCAAGCTTCTCGGAGCTAGAATCTTCGATTCGATGATGCGATCAAAAAGTTTGGTTTCATCAAGAATGAAGATGAACCCTGTATCTACCAGAAGGTTGTTGGGAACATAGTTGTCTTCCTTGTATTGTATGTGGATGACATACTACTCATTGGAAATGACATCCCTTTGCTGTAGTCTGTAAAGACTTGACTAAGGAATTGTTTCTCAATGAAGGACTTACGTGAAGCAGCCTGTATTCTAGGCATAAAGATCTATAGAGATATATCTAAGAGATTGCTTGTCCTAAGTCAAAGTACATATATTGACACGGTATTACTACGGTTTACCACGCAAAATTTCAAGAAAGAATTTCTGCTAATGTCACATGGTGTAAGTCTTTTGAAGACTCAAAGTCCCTCTTCTAGGGAGGAGAGGGACTGCATGGATAAGATCCCTTATGCTTCAGCCATAGGATCTGTCATGCACGTCATGCTATGTGCTCGTCCTAATGTTCTGTATGCTTTGAGCATGATGAGCAGATACCAGTCAGATCCAGGTAAGCGTCACTGGATAACGGTCAAGAATATTCTTAAGTACTTAAGAATGACTAAAGACTATTTCTTGATATTTGGAGGCGATGGCGAGCTAGCTGTAAAGGGTTACAGTGATGTCAGCTTCCAAACTTACCAGGATGATTATAGATCGCAGTCTGGGTTCATGTTTTATTTGAATGGTGGTGTTGTGAGCTGGAAGAGTTCGAAGCAGGACACAGTTGCTGATTCTACAACAGAGGCCAAGTATATTGTTGCATCAGAAGCAACAAAGGAGGCAGTTTGGATCCGCAAGTTCATTATTGAGCTTGGGGTGGTTCCTAGCATAGTCGATCCTATAGAGCTCTATTGTGACAACAATGGAGCAATTGCGCAGGCTAAGGAACCTCGCTCACACTAGCGAACCAAACACATACTATGACGCTTCCATCTCATTCGAGAGATCATCGTTAGAGGAGATGTGAAAATTTACAGAGTACCCACTGAGGCTAACATCACTGATCCCTTGACCAAGGTTTTGGCACAGAGAAAGCATGATGGTCACACTAGGTCATTGGGTATTAGATCCTACACTGATTGGCACTAGTGCTAGTGGGAGATTGTTAGTGAGAGCCCTAGAGTCAATCATGTGATGATTGGTGTATGAACTCGATGTATCATATTCCTATATATTTATAAAGGTATTTCTTTATGGTTATTATACTTACTTGAATTGGTGCCAAATAACTAAGTATAATAACGTCCTTGAGTAGAAGGTTCTTATCTATATCAATAGATTGGTTGAATTGATAGTGAGATGATATAGATAACACTACTCAAAATCATTCCTAGTCAAATATTAACATTCAGGGACAATGTTAATGCGATGAGACTAACATGTGGGTCAACTCGATGACTTGATCCCATAAGTCATGGATATTAGATATCAAATTGACACATGGGTATGCATTAGAGAATGTATACTGAATGACCAGCCATGAGAAAGTATCATGGATCGTTATATGAGTGTCATATACTTTCTCATGTGACTATTAGTATGACAATCAGTCCTTGGACCTGAAGTCACCATGGTTCCCTACATAAGGAGTTGCATACTTTGGCTTCGTCAAACGTCACCCGTAAATGGGTGGACTATAAAGGCGATTACTGGATATGTAACAAATTATGCGGAGGGATGTGAGTGATGTAGATGAGATCTATCCCTCCTATATGACGGGAGTGATATCATGATTCTTAATAGAGTGAGACCACTAAGTGCATGGTCATGCTCAAATGAGTCAATATGAGATATTGAGCTCATTTATTTAGAGTGAGTCTACTTGGAGTTCAAGACATAAATTGATTAGAAGATGGCACGGTCTATGCCTCAATTGATCAATTTAGATGTCTAGGATAGAAGGACGTTGTCACATATTGTGAGAGTCACAATTAGTAGTCACAATGGTAATGTTGGATCTCAATATTCTTATAACTTGGGTAGTAATGATGTGTTGCTAGATACCGCTCATACTTATGTTTCTAAATGGGTTTAGGAGCATTGCCAACGTTACAAGAACCTATAGGGTCACACACAAAGGGCAGTTAGATGGAGATTAGGTTCATATGATGGACCAAGAGAATTAGGTTCATATGATGAACCAAATTGAATTAAGAGTAATTCAAATTAAACTAATTGAGTTGGACTCAATTTGATTCATGTGTTGAATAAGTCTAATTTTGACTATGATTCATTGAGTCAATTTAATTCAATGAATAGAGATTCATTAAATTAAATTGACTTGAATCAAAGGTTATATTTGATCAACCATGGGAGATTAAAAGGTCAAGTTTGATTTGACTTGAGAGGGAAGATGAAAGGTCAAGTTTGACTTGACTAAATGCCACCTCATTTGTGACTTGGCATGGGTCGGCCAATGATGGTGTTCCACATCATCATGGCTACATCATTGTGTGCCACCTCATGAGGAAGACCAAGAGCCATGACTCTTGGTATTCCATGGAGGTATTAAACCTCTATTAAGTGGTCGACCACTTTAGGTGTGTGAATGAATTGCATTGTGTGCTCATTCACTTCTTCTTCTTCCTCTCTAGTTTTTCTCTCCTCTCATCCTCCATTGCCGAGACTTCTCAAGGGTGCTAGCACACTCTAAGTTGTTCTCTCCACCTTTTGTCCGTGTGGATACGTGTAGAGGAGTGTTCACTTGACTCTCTACGAGATTCGGCAACCTTTGGACGAGCGGGATAAGCAAAGGGCATCGCTACAAGGGTAACGCTCTTTTCATGTAGATCTAAGGTAGATCTAGTGTAGACAATCATGTACAAGATCATTATATATATTTTCGCACGGATCCGTGGCTAGCTTCAGGGTTTTCGTAACATAAAAAGTGATTTTTACGGCTCGAATTTGCTAACATGAAGAACTTGATCAAGTTGGATACTTCAACAATGCTAAGGAGCTTTGAGACAAGTTAGTCAAAATTCATTACGAAACACACGCTCTAAAGGTAATTGAAAGCAATCCTATTTTAAATAATTTTTCTAATAATAAAATGTAGGACAACGAATCATCCTCAAAAGAATCAAACATGGAGGAACCAAAGCATAAATATTTCATGGCACTAACAACAAAAGAACAAATTGACGTACTAGAATCCAAGTTTGAGTCCAAGAATGATTGCGAGTCCGAGTCCGATGACGAGTCCAAAAGAAGCACAAATATGCATCCATTTCCAAAGGTCCAAATATGGTGTAACATTTTCTTCCAAGTCAAACTTACTTAAAGTTATAAAATGTTTGTTTAAAAAGTTAACCAAGTTTGAGGAATAAAATGACTTACTACTTAAGGAAATGGATCATCTTAAGGAGCAAGTGAGCTTGAGTCATTCGACTGACTAAGTTCAAGTTGGAACTTCAACTCAAGTTGCAAAACTTGAGGAAGAAAATTCTAACTTGAATGGTTAAGTGGAGCAACTCAAGACGACATTGGAAAAGTTTGAATTGGGATCCAAGTGTCTAAATATGGTACTTAGATTGTAATGAGTCATGTACAACAGATCCGGACTCGATTACAAACCAAATAAAATAAACAAATCATATTTTTCTTTACTTAGTCAAAACATAAGAAAACTAGAGTAAGTTGCCATAATTAAATAAAAAGAGTTATTGGAGAAATAAATTTATAGGATTTTCTAAGAATTTTTAGAATTTATTTGGGATTTAAACAAAGACTGTATGACTCATTTAAGAAGATAAATCAATTGGGATTTGAGAAAACTAGTTTGGTTATCCCAATTAAGTTGGAGTTAATTGTAGTGTGGTCTTGTGTGAGTTGTGGTAAGGTTTCTCCACCCACAAGGAGCTACGTGAGCTAGCTGGAGTTTGTCGGGGATTGATTCACCGACGCATTGACGTTTTGTCTATCTTATGGACACACCATGGAGTAAGAGCCCTAATCTTCAAACCACGTTAAACGAACATGTATTAGTTTGCTTGATTGTTTATTGTTCTCTAAATTTAGCTTTCCTTTTGTTTGTTAGTATTTTTGTTTCTGCTATGACTAACAATTGTAACAAGCTATTAACCCCCTCTAGCGGGCATCAAGGTCCTAACATAATCTTCTTCATTAATCAAGTTCCCAACTCAACCCAGAAATCTTTTGTTCGTTGTAATAGTACCATCAGTCGAGTCCCTCACTCGACTAATACCTATCAGTTTTTATCAATCGACTGATTAAACACAAACCCCCTTAAACCCTGAATTCAGGATTTAGAGATTTATCAGACAATTGTTGCTATCTAAGAGTCTAGTGATACCTCTATTTTCACCTTATCAAGGTTGAATTTGTGCTTTGCTTAATATCCAATTGATCTCAATCTACCAACACTTCCTTTACCTAGAATCTAATTAACCTTGATCTATTGGGACTTCCTCTGTCTAATATTCATTCAACCTTAACCTTTCATGATTTCACAGTTGTCTAATTTCCGAACAACCTTAACCTGTCAAAACTTTATCGATGTCTAGTATTTGGTCAATCTTGACTTGCTTAATTTTTTACTCAACCGTCCACATCTATATCCATCTTGGTTAACTTGATTTGAGGTTGATTGCACCAAGAATCTTCGTCTCCAACAAATTTTCCTTCTACTTAACATCTTTCTCTCGTCAACGAATATATTGATCAGATATCGAAACTCAACTTGATCCAATTTGAACTTAGTCAACTTGATCACTTTTGATCAGAGGTTGATTGTCCTAACAATAAGAAGTATAATAGTCTCTTATACAAAGTGTGGACATTAATTTATTTAATTTTATTCTACTATACTGTAGTTGCTACACTATGCAATAGCTGCTATAACGGTGCAGTAGCTGCTACAATTATGCAGTAGCTGCTACAACAATGCAATAGCTGCTACAATGGTACAGTAGCTGCTATAACTATACAGTAGCTGCTATAATGGTGCAATAGCTGCTACAATGGTGTAATTGTTGCTATAATATTGTAGCAGTTATAGCTGCTACAATTATGCAATAGTTGTTACAAACAGTGCAGTAACTACTACAACTGTGCAGTAACTGCTACAACGGTATAATAGCTACTACAACTATGCAGTATCTGCTACAAAGCAGTAACTGCACAATAACTGCTACATGTTCTAGCAGCCACTAGTAGTTGCTATAATGTATAGGAGTTATTGTGTAGTAGTTACTATAACGTTGTAGTAGCTACACCACCTTTAAAAATCAATACTAAGGTGATTGTTGCATGTAATCATAGGAGAAAAACATAAGAATTTTATTTTGATTTAAGAAGAAAGAGAGAAAAGTTGTTTATTTTAATTTAAGAGGAAAAAGAGAAAAATTATTGCATGCAGATGAGAGAAGAATTAAAAAATTTAAATTTTGATCGCATCAAATAATCCACATCAGATTTTACTTATGGTCGCATAAAAGATATTGGACAGCATATCAATTTCGATACAGAGCCAACACCAAACCACTATAGTTTATTTTATCTCTCTTTATGCTTTTTTTTCTCGTATTATTCAATTAAAAGAGATGACATCCGTCATTGGAAAAAGTTAATTACTTTCCATTTTATATATAAAATGTTTAATCATAGCCCCGGCCCCTTCCAACTCTTGGCTTTGTCTCTATTGTAAACGAAGGTAAACGATAAACGTTGTCTTGTCTTTGTCTCCATTGTAGGTGAGGGCAAAAAAAAATAGACATTGAGATGATGAATCGAAGAAGATAATCCAATGTTGTGAAACCATGTTTCCATCTTAGACCAAATAATTAACAAGACAGACGAACAACCAAGTTGGTACTAGATACAATCACAAGGGATGGCAACATCAACATTAATGGGGCCATAGCAAGAAAACAAAATTTGGTTTCATATATATAATATAATCCATTATATTGACTCACAAATCATATCATCTCCATATGGTTTGCAATGGAAGAACTCTATATTTGACCCTGATTTGAAGCTCCATATTTGATTGTCAAAAACGATCAACAATGCATAAATACATGTAGATATGACAGTATCTCCATCTCAAGATAAAAAAGAATTAGATTCCGTGTTAATGAAGGTCAATCTAATTCTAATCTTCAGGAATTTAATTAATTAGTTGGTCAAGAAAGCACAACCGCATGCCTTGTCTATAATTAATTGATGCATTATATATGTAGATAGGCAGTGAAGTGAATTCAACTGAGGAGGAGGGCGATCGAGAATATCGGAGGAGGAGATGAAGGTTGTGAGGGGTCACGTGCCGGTTCTGGTGGGGAAGGAGGATGGGGCGCTGGAGAAGTTCGACGTGCACGTGAGGGCGTTCAAGGACCCGTGCATGGTGACGCTGCTGGAGCTGGCGGCGCAGGAGTTCGGCCTTGGCCACCGGGGAGTTCTTCGTATCCCCTGCGACGTTGATCATTTCCGGCGAATGTTGGAAGCCATCTACTCCAAGTGCAACTGTTGCGTGATACACAGACTCGTCTCACAATTTTAATTTATTTATTTTCTTCAAATTGTATCGGCTGCAATAGAGTAAACAAATGGAATTCATATAAAAAAGCTCAAATATATATTTATTTTTTTTCTTTTAAGGGATATATGCACCCATAAATGTAAGCCAGTGTCTTTCCTGTGGTGCCCCTATGGGATAGCTGAGTTGCTCCTCAGATGAGAAGTTATTTTAATGGGTCTTAGGTTTGAATCACAACGAGCTATCCTGTTGATACAGGAGAATTATAAGATTATTATTAGTTTTAGTAATTTTTATTTTTATTTTTAGTTTTTTTTGTGATTTTTATTTTTTTATTTTATATTTTGAGACTGTTTAGATATTTTAGAATTGTATGTTTTTTTTCTTTTTATTAAGACTCATTTCCTATCTTTATAAGTTAGGAATTGAGGTATATATATTGGGATTTATTTTCTTTCTTTTATTTTAAGAGTTAGAGTCTATGTAAACATGTGTTTAACCGTTTGAATGATAATTCTCAATTATTAAATAAATTTCCATTTTTAAAAAAAAAAAAAATCTGTAAGACAATGGTTATCGCTTTCTCCTCAAACCCCTCCTCATGCAGGATAATCGCTATCTTGCTTGAAATCAATTGGTATCAGAACTAGCAAGTTTCGAATGAGGAAGTCAAGCGTCAGATCCAATGGAAGGTGGTCATGATCATGATCGTAGTCATGATCATAGTCGTGTAAGGCAAGTTCCAACTGAGGAAACCTCACACCATGGTAGTAGCGCCTAGGACAAGATTGAGGTTTAACCCAACGTCTAGAGATACAAAATCTCGAAAAAGTAGATCTGATACCTTAGCATCCCCCCTAGTACCGACCCCACGGATATGGAGAGAGGTACATGTAGGTACACAGGCCATAGACGCAGGTGGGGTCCTAGGTCGTCAGTTCCTGAGAATCGAACTCTGGCCATTATGTCAGAAATATCATTCACCCACCGTCTGCGTTACGCTCTGGGGGCAAGATACAAAATCTTGAAGATTGTGAGTTACGTGGTCGAGAGGATCGACATGGAGACCTCGGATGTCAAGCTGATCTACTTAAATTGTTTGGTACGTCATAGACAAAGAATTTTGTTGATTTGATCAACAAAATGGAGCGGATCTTCAACTATAAGCAAGTTCTGGATCGGATGAATGTGAAGTTGATTGCCATCAAACTCAAGGGTCGAGCATCGATATGGTGAGAGCACTTGAGGTGCTCAAGAGACAGACAGGGTAAAACCAAGATCAAGGATTGGGAGAAGATGAAGAAAAAGATGAAAGATCACTTTCTTCCTTTTAGGTATACTCAAACTTTGTTCCAAGGATGATTAGATTTTGCCATGGAAGACGATACCTTCGATGCCCAAGATGATCTTAATGGATTCGAAGATGATTTAGAGGAAAAAGTTGTTGAGGTACTTTATGGTGATGACCCTAAGACTTTAATCGTTCGTGAGAGTTTATTGATTTCTAAGGATTAACTGATAAAATTAGATAAATCTATTGTTGATGTTCAGACTATTAATTGTCCTATGAAAGACTATTTAAGCTCGAACTTATCAAGTGCTAAACAATCATATGATAAAGTGAATGAGAATGCAAACCTCGACAACGTCGAGTACAACAGTCCTACTCTACTGATCGTCTGATAGCATGAGACAGCGAAGACAATGACAATATTAAAATATTTGATGATCCAATGTATGATGTTGATGAGATTGACAAGGTAGTTCTTGATGGTGTTGAAGACGTTGAATTGATAAAAATTAACCTTGAGAAAATATAAGATAGTGAAGATGCAATTGAGAAAATACTATGTGAATCTGATGAGAGGAAGGGCATGTAGATAATACAGAAAGATTAATAGGTAAACAAACGGAGAAAATGAAATTTTTATCATTATAAGAGGAAATGACTTTCATCCAATCAGCTTATAGAGGATTTGAGGTGAGAAGATGGTAACCACTTGAGAAATTACAAGGAATAGTTCAAGTTCAACAAAAGGCTGAGGCTGTGAAGAAGCAAATCTAGGAGTATGAAACTTCCACCTGTTAGTGAGAGCCTTAGAGTCAATCATATGATGATTGTTGTATGGACTCGATGTATCATATTCCTATATATATATAAAGGCATTTCTTTATGGTTATTATACTTACTTGTATTGGTGTCAAATAACTGAGTAAAATAGCGTCCTTGAGTAGAAGGTTCTTATCTATATCAATCGATTGGTTGAATTGATGATGAGATGATATAGAGAACGCTACTCTTAATCATTTCTAGTCAAGTATTAACATTCAGGGACAATGTTAATGCTATGAGACTAGCATGTAGGTCAACTCGATGACTTGATCTCATAAGTCATGGATATTAGATATCAAGTTGACACATGGGTATGCATTGGAGAATGTATACTGAATGACCCGCCATGAGAAAGTATCATGGATCGTTATATGAGTGGCATATACTTTCTTATGTGACTATTAGTATGACTATCAGTCCTTGGACCTAAAGTCACCATGGTTCCCTACATAAGAAGTTGCATACTTTGGCTTCGTCAAACGTCACCCGTAAATGGGTGGACTATAAAGGCGACTACTGGGTATGTAACAAATTATGCGGAGGGATATGAGTGATGTAGATGGGATCTATCCCTCCTATATGACGGGAGTGGCATCATGATTCTTGATAGAGTGAGACCACTAAGTGCATGACCATGTCCAAATAAGTCAATATAAGATATTGAGCTCATTTGATTAGAGTGAGTCTACTTGGAGTTCAAGGCATAGATTGATTAGAGGATGACACGGTCTATACCTCAATTGATCAATCTAGATGTCAAGGATAGAAGGACGTCGTCACATATTGTGAGAGTCACAATTAGTAATCACAATAGTGATGTTGGATCTCAACATTCTTGTAACTTGGGTAGTAATGATGTGTTGCTAGATACCGCTCATTACTTATATTTCTAAATGAGTTTAAAAGCATTGCCAACGTTACAAGAACCTATAGGGTCACACACAAAGGGCAGTTAGATGGAGATTAGGTTCATATGATGGACCAAGAGGATTAGGTTCATGTGATGAACCAAATTGGATTAAGAGTAATCCAAATTAGACTAACTGAGTTGGACTCAATTTGATTCATGTGTAGAATGAGTCTAGTTTAGACTATGATTCATTAAGTCAATTTAAACCAATGAATAGAGATTCATTAAATTAAATTGATTTGAATCAAAGGTTAGATTTGATCAACCATGTGAGATAAGAGGTCAAGTTTGACTTGACTTGAGAGGGAAGATGAAGGGTCAAGTTTGACTTGACTAAATGCCACCTCATTGTGACTTGGCATGGGTCGGCTAATGATGATGTTCCACATCATCAAGGCTAGATCATTATGTGCTACCTCATGAGGAAGACCAAGAGCCATGACTCTTGGTATTACATGCAGGTATAAGATGCTCCATTAAGTGGCCGGCCACATTAGATGTGCATTCAAGTCTTCTTCTTCTTCCTCCTCTCTTGATCTTTCTCTTCTTCTCCTCCATTGCCGAGACCTCTCAAGGGTGCTAGCACACTCTAAGTGGTTCTCTCCACCTTTTGTCCGTGTGGATACGTGTAGAGGAGTGTACACTTGACACTCTACGAGATCCGGCAACCATTTGGACGAGCGGGATAAGCGAAGGGAATCGATACAAGGGTAAAACCTTTTTCCATGTAGATCTAAGGTAGATCTAGTGTAGACAAGCATGTACATGAATTTTTATTTATCTTCGCATGGATCCGTGGCTAGCTTCGAGGTTTTCGCAACACAAAAAATGGTTTTTGCGGCTCGAAAGTCTAACACCTCCAATAGTCAGATTCAAAACAGAAGACTATTTTATGTGAGATCATAATGAATCTCGTATTGTAGTTGGATACCATTGAAGGATTGCATCAAAGCTTGAGAGAGATGAGGAAATCTCTCGACAGAGAGCTCATTGATTTACAAGAGAAACTTGATTATTTAGGCAATGTTGTTAGGAAATAATTATTATAAGCACTTTGTGCTACTAATCATGTTACATTTCTTTTCTTTGATTCCTATTTTCAGGTGTTGGATCATCGTACGGGAGCGACATTGGTCAGCAGGATCCATAAAGATGGTATCTATTACTGGTCAAAATTTATGTCTACGCTATCATCGCCTTCCGCCTTTTCTATGTCTGTCTCGTCATCTATTTCCTTATGGTATAGTCGTTTAGGTCATCCGTCATTAGATGTTTTGTAACATTTTTTTTATCCTTGGGTCTTTTGTTTCCTGCAAATACTTTGTCTAATTTTTCATGCACTTCGTGCAATATTAATAAGAGTCATAAATTGCCTTTTCATAAATCTAGTATTTCATCTCGTGCTCCTTTGGATATTATCTTTTCTGATGTTTAGACATCTCCTATATCATCATTTGATGGACTCAAATATTATATTATCTTTATTGATCATTTTACAAAGTATATATGGCTTTATTCTTTACGCAATAAATTGAATGTATATTCTGCTTTTATTGCATTCAAAACTCTTGTTGAAAATCGGTTCTCAATGACTATCAAAATACTATTCACTGATAATGGAGGTGAATTCTTAGCCCTTCGCTCCTTTCTTACTACTCATGGTATTAGTCATCTTACCACTCCTCCACACACTCCTGAACATAATGGATACTCTGAACATCGTCATCATCATATAGTCGAAACTGGTCTCACTTTGTTGCACAAAGTATCTATTCCACTCACTTTCTGGCTTTATGCCATTGCTGCGGCAGTCTATTTAATTAACCACATGCCTAAGGTCGATCTCTCCCATATGTCCTCTTTTAAAAAATTGTTCACCACCGTTCCTGATCTTTCTAAGCTTCAAGTTTTCGGGTGTCTATGCTTTCCGTGGTTGCGCCCCTACTCTCACCACAAGCTTGATCCCAAGTCAACCTCTTGTGTCTTTCTTGGCTATTCTCTCACTCAGAGTACCTTCCTGTGCTATGATGTAGCTCTCAAAAGAGTCTTTGTATTTTGCCATGTTAAGTTTGTGGAGCATATTTTTCCATTTGTCATCACCTCCTCCTTGGATTCCACAGTAATAGACATTGACTCTGAGCTCTCTACTGCACCAGTTCTCTTGTGGGACCCTCCAGCACTGATGTCGCAACCTGCCACTAACCGTAGTCGCCCGTAAGTGACTTCTTCACCGCTGTCATCATTGACGGCATCATCTCCGCCATCATCACCTCTTGTTGTTGGGTTGTCCACGCTGCCTGGTGGCAACTGACCCTCTAGCCCACCGACTCCTTCTCCCTCTCTCTCTTCTCTAAACCAACATCCCATGAAAACTCTGTTAGAGTATATACTAAAAGTCTAGTATTTTGAAATAAGAATCACATTGGTCAAATGCCTACATTTATGCTAAGTGTAGTTGTTCGTTTAATTTATATTGTAGATAACATGGTGTGAGGAGACACACAGAAGTTTATGTTATCAGTTCTTTATAAATTATAAACAGCTGATCACAACCAAGATGGAATGGGACAAACCATTGGAGTGGTTGTAGTGTAATTAGATATTAGTTTATCTTGACTAATAAATTACACTAGTACACTATGAGTGTATTGAGCAGGACCATTTGAGGTAAGTTCTTTTTATACTGACTATAAAAGAACAAAACCTCTGTTATTATGGAAGTGTGTACTCTTAATCATGATATAATAACAAGCACGTATATTTAATATTTATTTCTTTAATTTATCAAAGGGTGTGATTTAGCTCGTTAAATCAATAGGTCCGATAAGTTGGGAAATTATATTATTTATATGGTGTGTTGTTGATTATACAATGAAACTGTGTCCTAGTAATCTAGGTTGATGATGTCCCCTTGAGGAGCTCATAAGGATTGTCATGTAAACTCTGTAGGTGGACTTAGTCCGACATAATGATAAGGTTGAGTGGTACTACTCTTGGAGCTAGATATTAATTAAGTGAGTTATCAGTAACTCATTTAATTAGTGGGCATTCAATATCTTAAACACAGGGAGACTAATACACTCATAATAAGAAGGAGCCCATATTGTAATATGGGATTGGTGCGGTAGTGCAATAATAACTCTTTAGTGGTATGAGTTATTATTGATGAACTTGAGTTGGGTGTTCGGGGCAAACACGGGAAGCTCAAGCTCATCGAGAGACCAAAACCAATTCCTCCTCTAAGTCCCTATTGTAGCCTCTTATATAAAGACTTATATCCACCCAAAGCCTAGCTTCTTAAGGCCCAAATTAGGATCGGCCAAGCCTTGCTTGGAGACCAAGCAAGGGGCCACCCAAGCTAAGCTTGGAGCCCAAGCTAGGGTCGGCCAAGCCTTGCTTTGTGCCCAAGCAAGTGGTCGGCCACATCATGAAGAGAAGGAAGTTTTATTTTGTAAAATCTTTCCTTTTATAGAGATTCATAAAAATGATTTAAAATGATGATTTTAATATAAAATTTTTATGTTGGTTTTAAAAGAGAGTTTAAAATTTTAAAATCTTTCCTTTTATAAATTTCTACAAAGGAATAAAAGAGAGATTTAAAATTTTTCCTTATTTGTAATTATCTATAATGTGAAAGAAAAATTTTAATTTTTGATAAAACTTTCCTTTTGTAACCATGTTTTATTTTAAATCTTATCTTTTATAGATATCCATAAAAGGATTTAAAAGAGAAAGATTTTAATTTATAAAACATTCCTTTTATAACTATCCACAAAAGAGTTTTTAAAAGAGAGATTTTAATTTTGTTTAAAATCTTTCCTTGCTTGGAGCATAAGCATATGGCCAGCCATGTCATGGGAGAAAAGAAAGTTTTATTTTTTGTTATAAAACTTTCCTTTTTTGACAAGACCAAAGAATATAAAAGAGAAGGAGGGGGTGCCTCACCCCACAACACATCTTCTATTCCTCTCTATTCTTCCTTGGTGGCCGGCCCTTGCAATTTCTCTCTTCTCCTTTGTTTTCCCTCTTGGTGGTCGGCGACATCTTAGTGTGGAGATCTCTTGGTGGCCGATTGCTTGAAGGAGAAGAAGAAGAGAAGGAAGCTCTCTTGTCTAGCATCCCTTGGAGGAAAGTTGGTGGCCGGATCTTGGAAGCTTTGGAAGAAGCTTGGGTGGACAACCTCTTGGAAGATCGTCACCCACACAACGTTCAAGAGAAGGAGAGGAATACAATAGAAGATCAAGAGGTCTATAAGCTACGAAAGGTATAACTAGTTATTAGTTTCCGCATCATGACTAGTTCATCTTTTTGTATAGATCTTGTAAAACCAAACACAAGAGGTTATCGGTTTTTAGTTATCATTTTTGTTATTGATTTTCGTTTCGATTTCATGTTTCGATATTATGCTTCTATTGAGGTCTCTATAGTTAAACCTAGTTTACTGTAAGAAGTTAAATATCCAATTTTTCTGTGAGGCTTTGTCTAGGAAGTGGTGGATGATCTCATATCCAAGAAGATCTAGTACCTCACCATATTTAACCTGGAAGCCGATCTAAGAAATAGATATTTGATAACTTTTGTAATATGATTTAACTTAGGAAGATCTCATTGGTTAAACTTGGAGCAAGAATGTTAAGTTTCATTCCCAATCCAAGTTTAACTTCTAAAGGGGAAATTTTGATTAATAATGTTAAGCATCATTTGCTATCCAAATTTAACTTTAGTAGAGCACATGGGTAGCTAGGATAGTTCTATGCTTGTACAATTTTTTGTACAGGGGAACTAGGATGGTATTCTGAGTAGCAACCAACAAACTAGCTCCAAAAAATGTCATCTACAAACCCAATCCAAAGTATCTTCTTCATACTAGTCTTCCACAACCTTGTGAACCCTCCTCTATCACGCAGGTGCTCAAAGATCCGAATTGGGTATAGGCCATGCATGAAGAGTATGATGCTCTTCTCTGTAATCAGACTTGGACTCTTGTCCCACCTTCAATTGACCAAAATTTTGTGGGTAATAAGTGGATGTTTCGCATTAAGTGTAATTCTGATGGCTCAATTGATCGGTATAAGGCTTGCCTTGCTACCAAGAGTTTTCATCAGCACCCTGGTGTTGACTTTCATGATACATTTAGCCTTGTTATTAATCCAGTAACAATGCACATTGTTCTTAGTTTGGCTGTGAATCGAAGGTGGTGTCTTCGCTAACTTGATGTAAACAATGCATTCCTTAATGGTTATCTTGTAGAGGAGGTTTATATGGCGCAACCTTCGGGTATGCGCATTGCTAAGTTTCTGGATCATGTGTGTCATTTGCATAAGGCACTTTATGCCCTGAAGCAAGCTCCACGCGCCTGGTATTTGGAGCTTCACGTTTTCTTAGTCTCTCTTGGCTTTATCGCATCCCGAGCTAACACCTCCTTATTTGTTTATTCTAGGGATGATACTGTTATCTATTTCCTTGTATATGTTGATAATCTAATCATTATAGGGAGTGATGCTTCTTCTGTTGACATCATAGTATGTAAACTTCATGCAAAATTTATGATTAAGGATCTTGGGGCTCTTTCCCTTTTCTGCGGTATTGAAGTTCACCCAACTTCAAATGGTCTTCTCTTGTCTCAGCAAAAGTATGTCACTGATCTTCTCTCCAAACACAACATGCTTGATTCCAAACCGGTCTCCACTCCTATTGTTGCTAGCTCTCGTCTTACTTTGCATGATGGGTCTTCATCTTTTGATATGACTAAGTTCTGACAAGTGGTTGGAGGCTTACAACATCTCCGTATGACTCGTCCTGATATTTCCTTTGCAGTCAACAAGCTTTCACAGTTTATACATGCTCCGTCAGGGATGCATTGGGGTGTTGTGAAGCGTCTACTTCGATATCTCAATGGTACTAGGGATCTTGCCATTCATCTTCTTGCAGATACACCTTTTACTCTTCATGGTTTCTCCGTTGCAGACTAGGCAGGAGATCCAGATGATCGGTGTTCTATGAGTACATTTATTATTTTTCTAGGTGCTAATCTAGTTTCCTGGAAATCTACCAAATAGCGCACGGTTGCAAGCTCTTCGACTGAGGCTGAATATCGTGGAATTGCCTCTGCAGCAACTGAGATCCAATGGATTAAGTCACTTTTGACAGATCTCTTTCTTCTGATTACCACGCCTGCTGTGCTTTTTACTGATAATTTGGGTGTCATGTATCTTTCAGCTAATCCTATTTTTCATTCTCGGATGAAACATCTGGCTATTGTCTATCACTTTGTTCGTGATCTGGTGCAGACCTCCGAACTACGAGTTACTCATATTCTTGCTGAGGATCAGTTAGCTGATGCACTTACAAAGTCACTTTCTCAACCTTTGTTGTTTGCTATTTGCAGCAAGATTGGTGTCATTTCTGGGACAACATCTTGAGAGGGCGTATTAGGAAATAATTATTATAAGTAAATAGTTATTTGTTTCCTAGTTATTAGAGAATAATTATTATTAGGAAATACTTATTATTTTATTGTTTTCCTAATTTATCTATTTTCCTATTTTCACTTGTAATGGTATTTATATATATCATATGCTATCATTAATAATATGTGTGAATTCTATTGTCAATATGTTGTACCTCTGACATGGGTACTAGAGTTGAATCTATCTCTTCAGATGTCTCATCTGGCATAATCAATTTAGAGTCATTTGTGAACTGGCTTGAAGAAATTGAAGAGCAAAGGATAGCAATTGAGAAGAGGAAAAGAGGAGATATCAAATGGAGGAAGAAAGAAGGAAAGAGTTTGCACGAAAGAAACTTTTGGAGTTGGAATTCGAGCTGGTAGAGATTTGCTTGAGAGATACAAAGATGGACAAGAACAACATCTATGATGTCGTTCTCATCGACAGATTGACAAGGATTCCCAAAACCCAACAACTACTAGTAGATTTTATCGATTTATACTATCCAAAACTCGAGAATGAGTTTTTTTTAACCTGGGGCGTTTAATATAAGAGAACCCGAAGATTTTTATTATTGTTTTTTAGTCATTTTTATTTTTTTTTGGTAATTTCAATTTTTTATTTTAGGTATTTTTGATAATTTCTATTTTTTTATTTTTTTATTTTGAGTTCGTTTATGAATTTTAGGATTGTGAGTCTTTTTTCCTTTTTGTTAGGATTCCTTCCATTTTTTTACATGTTACAAATTAGGGTCTATATGTTGAGATTTTTTTTCCTTTCTTTGGTATTAAGATTTATAGTCTATATAAATATGTGTTTAGCTTATTTAAGTGATAATCCTCGGTTATTAAATAATTTTTTTTTTGAAAAATAGAGGACAATGATTATCTCTTTTTATCTTCTCCTCAAACTCCCCTTCTCATCAGCCGGTAGAATAATCAATATCCTACATAGCGTTATCCGTGCAAGCAACCCTCTTACCTAGGAGCCCCTCGATTGTCACGCCCCAAGTAGTCCTTGTTAGAAAAAATTTTGGCAGCATCTCCCCTATATGGGTGACAATCTGAAACTTATTACATCATCCAGATACCTCGGCCAACACGGCGGAAACATACATATATAAAATAAGCAATCACCATGCAGTTTAATAGTAAAACTACACTAATGAAACGATAAAGAAAAGTCATCTGAAAAATCCTACTCAACTACACCCATAAAACTCAAATCCAATATCAAACTCCACTACACCCATAAACACAAATCACAATGAACTCACCTCTTCTACCATCCAGGCAGGCATGTAGCAAAACATATCAAATAAAACTCATCGGCAATAAAGATAACACAATATCCATATGTCAGAAACCAGAACAAGTCTAAAAAGTACAATAAGAAAACCAAAAGATAAAAAACACATCCTCACGATCTACAGGGGACTAGCAACTGGAACTCCTCCGGATAGCCTCAACCTGAAAATAGTAAATATCCACGGGGTGAGTCAAATCCTCAATGAATAACTACTGATATGCATAATAAAGAAAATAACAAATAGCACTAACCATGCGTACAGTCTCCTAATATAAGAAGGATAAATGCAACTGAAATAAATAGGAGAACAACTGTACTAACTAGGACCCAGTGTATGGATAAAAACCCGAGAGGTATAGAAATCCTATATCCATGTCAAACAAATGCATCCATCCAATATGCAGCATATAAGTGCAGCAAACACAAGCAATAAATGCATCAATGTATATAATGCCAATGACATGTCCTGATCACCCCTACTGCCAGTCAGTCATCTCACACACAATGGTGAGACGGAGTGGATAGGGTTGTGACAACCATGCACTCTGCCATCACTGCTCTTGTTGAGTGACCGAGTGGGCGGGATGCTGTCGAAATACACCTATCCTCCTACCCTAAATCATAAGTGGGAGAGCACAATGTTCTCATCTCCCTGAGCAAGTCCAGAGGAGGGATCTCTGCCGGCTACCACGCTGCGTCACACTACCCATGAGCAGACCAACGGAACCAAACAGAGCAAATTGTCTGCCGGCTACCACGTTGCGTCTCCAGACCAGCGGAGCCTAACAAAGCAGAACTGTCTGCGGGCTACCACGCTGAGTTGTCGGACCAGCAGAGCCTAACCGAAAAACTGCCACACACCTGACTGACATACCACTAACACATGAGTGGTGGTGTGTGCATATCTATGTAACTGGCGATGTGCTCAACAATAATGGAGCCGACTATCACACAGCATGCAATCATACGAGATGGTGCATGATACTAAGCATGGGAATATCTTGAACCTATCCATCTCTACAAAATGTGTACCATATGACAAAGAATCAAATCAAAGGTACACAGATCATATAAGGTATAAAAACCTAGGTCCTAAACATAATAAAGCATGGTTATGCCAGTACCCCTATAAGCATGTATAATCAGGTAGGTACTAACATGAAGTGCATAACAAGTAAACAAAACAAGCATGTAACGGGTATCGGGTAGTGACCAACCGATACAGATAAGAAACATAATCATTTCTATTTGTTAAAAACACTACTATGCATATCAAATGACAAATCTAAAAGATAAGTCAAGGTACCTACCTCCAATGTAGATCGAGCTAATCAACCTCTTTGTCGAAGTGCTCGTCCCAAATCAATGTCCTGTAATAGCCACATATAATTTTAGCTAATTCTGATATGTATCTAGTAGCTAAATCAAATTCCTATTAAACCAAGAACCCTAATCCACATCACACTATTATCATTCATCTAAAATAATCCAATCATGATCTACATCTAAGCAAAGTTTAATCCATAAAACACATCAACTCATTACTGAAAATTACCTACCCTAACTGGATCAAGAAAAAGATCAACAAGATAACCTAATTGAAAAACCTAATCTAAGTGGCTTACTGCTAAAAGACCCAAGATTCATCACTGTACAGATGCTTACCTGCCGTGATTGTTGCACCACCGCACTCAACTTCACCTCACAGCCCCCCTTCGGTGATCCTCAACCAAGATTGTTGCTACTGGCAACAAGGGGAGTTGTTGGACCAGAGAACACCACAGAGCAAACACCTCTTTGCTGGATTCCAGTATACCCATAGCATAAGACTACCCTCATGATCACTGATCCACCGAACCCTACACCTGCGGACCAGATCAGAAGGGGAAAATCAAGAGTGCAACCAAGTGTTCCAAGTACAACCAACTCATCTTGTTGGTTCGAAAGTAAGGAACTAGGGCACGGAAGGAGGCAGAGGGATCGGTGTCAGTTGTGGTGACCGGTGGCAACACAGAGGGAAGAAGGGAGTAGTGGGTCGGCTGGGGCTAGGGCTCACGGACAGCGGCAACCGGCAATCAGTTGCATCGAAGATAGGGGCGGCGTTGGCAGACGCTAGGGCGTGAGTGCAGCCCATATTAGGGCAGAGAGAGGAGGTGGCGTCAGGACAGCAGTGACGCTGGGTCGATGTCGACGTGTAGAGGAGAAGAGAAGGGGGCAAACGGCGAGGTTTAGGAGACCATTGGGTTCAGGAAGAAGAAGAGAAAGCTTGGCGTCGTGAAAGAAAATGGGGAAGAGGTGAAGAAATCATCTCGGAGCGATTAGGGCACAGCTCGGCATGAAGGAGGAGGCGTCAGGTACACGGGGAAGGGAAAAACACAGGAAAAGAAAAATAAAATAAAATGAAACAGAAAAAAGAAATATAAATATAAACATTTCCTCATTAAAACGGGGTAGCCCAAAATAGGCTTTCCCGGGACCCAATTTTTATCCCCGTAACCTAAGTCATACGAGCTCTAAAAAATTTCTAAAAATTCCAAAAAATTTCCTTATGGTTATCCTCCCTTTTTTGGTATTTTATATTCTCCCCCACTAATAAAAATTTGGTCCCCAAATTTCATTATCTGCCATCAGCAACTACTAACAATAGATAGAAAGTATAAATGCTAAATGAAAAATAACCCACATACCTCAAATGAAAAGATGGGGATATCGAGCTCGGATCGTATCCTCGAACTCCCAGGTAGCCTCCTCGTCCGAATAATGCCGCCATTCGACCTTAACCAGTCAAATAGTCTTGTTTCACAGCTGACGCTCTTTCCGGTCCAGAATCTGTACCGGAACCTCCTCGTAGGTAATGCCAGGATGAACGGAAACTGAGATATCTGTCAGCACATGTATCAGATCAGGTGCGTATCTCCTCAGCATAGACATGTGGAATATGTCGTGGACGCATGCCAGGGACGGTGGTAGTGCTATCCGATAAGCTACTACTCCAATCCTCTCTAATATCTGGAAAGGTCCAATGTATCGCGGAGCTAGTTTACCTCTGAGGCCAAATCTCTTCACCCCTTTCGTGGGTGAAACATGCAGAAAAACATGGTTGCTAATAGAGAATTCCAGGGGTCTCTGTCTCCGATCAGCATAACTCTTCTGGCGGTCCTGCGCCTCTGACATCCTCCGTCTGATAGTACGGACCAACTTTACCTCCTGCTGAGCTCTATGAGGCCCTAGCAACTGGGCCTCCCCAACCTCATCCCAGAGGGTGGGTGTCCGACAAGGTCTACCATACAACGCTTCAAACAGTGTCATCTGGATAGCCGAATGAAAGCTATTGTTGTAGGCGAACTCTACCAATGGCAAATGGACCTCCCAACTGCCTCCGAAATCCAATACACAAGACCTCAGCAAGTCCTCTAGAGTCTGAATGTATGCGGATGGAAAGCTGTACTAAAATGGAGCTAAGTGCCCAAGGCCTGCTGCAGACTCTGCCAGAACTGGGATGTGAACCGTGGATCTCTATCCAAAATAATACTCAAAGGAACACCATGTAATCTGATGATCTCCTAGCAATACAAATCTGCCAATCGATCAAGGGAATCAGTTTTTCGGATCGCTAAGAAGTACGCCGATTTGGTTAATTGATCAACGATTACCCAAATCGCGTCATGGCCTCGTCGTGTCCTAGGCAAACTCACCACAAAATTCATGATAATATGTTCCCATTTCCACTCAAGAATAGGAATCCGCTGAAGTAATCCGGAAGGTCTCTGGTGCTCTGTCTTTACCTGCTGACAGATGAGACATCAAACTATGAATTCCACGATGCCTTTCTTCATGTCGTCCCACCAATAAGAACGCCTCAAATCTTGATACATATGGGTCCCACCTGGGTGGATCGCAAATCGAGAGTGATGAGCCTCCTAAAGTAGCTCCTGTAAGATCGGGTGAGACTGAGGTACGCATAATCTGCCTCGAAAGTATATAATACCCTCCTCATCTCGTGTGAACTCGGTCTGCTGCCCAGAAACTATCTAGCTGCTAATGAACTGAAAATGCTGATCACCGGCCTGAGCCTCTCGAATCCTCGTCCTGATCGACGACTGAGCAACCATGGTAACAAGAATACCCTGCTCTGTCTGTCCCTGCTCCTCAAGGCCTAACTCAGAGAAACCCTGAATCAAGTCTGTGACTAAAGCCCGGTGGCAAGCTAAAGTCCCTCTGGACTTCCTGCTGAGTGCATCGGTAACCACATTAGCTTTCCTTGGGTGATAGCTAATGGTACAGTCATAATTCTTCAGGAACTCCATCCATCTCCTCTGCAGGAGATTAAGTTCCTTCTGGGTGAAAATATATTTGAAATTCTTATGATCCGTAAGAATCTCAAAGGTAATGTCGTACAGATGATGCCGCCAAATCTTCAAAGCAAAGATGATGGCGGCTAGCTCCAAATCATGTACTGGGTAGTTCTTCTCATGCTCCTTCAACTGACGAGAAGCATAGGAGACTACCCTGTTGTGCTGCATCAAAACAGCGCCCAAATCCTAAAAGATGCGTCGATGTAGAGCACGAATTCGTCCTCTCCGGAGGGTAAAACCAAAACCGGAGCCGACACTAATCTCCGCTTCAACTCCTGGAAGCTGGTCTCGCAAGCTTCGGTCCAAGTGAACTTCACACTTTTCCTGGTCAGGCGTGTCAGCGGCATAGCAATCCAGGAGAAATCCTCGACGAACCGTCTGTACTATCTAGCTAGTCCCAGAAAACTGCGGATCTCCTATACTAATTTCGGCTGCTCCCAACTGGTGACAGCCTCGATCTTCTGAGGGTCTACTGAAATAACTCGGCTCGAGACCACGTGTCCCAGAAAATCAACTGAGGATAGCCAGAAAGCACACTTGTTGAACTTCGCGTATAGCTGATGTCGTCGAAGAGTCTTCAAGACTATGCGAAGATGCAGTGCATGTTCCTCCTCGGAACGCGAATAGACCAATATGTCATCAATGAAAATGATAACAAACTGATCATGATACTCCAGGAAGACACAGTTCATCAAATCCATAAATACCGCTGGAGCATTGGTAAGCACAAATGGCATTACCAAAAACTCATAATGGTCGTATCTGGTACGGAAAGCTGTCTTCTGAATATCAGATTCTTTGACTCTTAGCTGATGATATCCGGACCGCAAATCAATCTTAGAATACACTGATGTACCTCTGAGCTGATCAAACAAATCCTCGATCTGTGGTAAGGGATACTTATTTCTGACGGTCACTGCATTCAGCAGTCTATAATCTATGCACAACCTCAGAGTACCATCCTTTTTCTTGACAAATAATACCGGAGAACCCCACGGAGAAGCACTAGGGTGTATAAATCCCTTGTCTAAAACCTCCTAGAGTTGAACCTTCATTTCGTTCAACTCTTTAGGTGTTATACAATAAGGAGCTTTCGATGTCGGCGTGGTTCCTGGAATCAACTCAATAGCAAACTCCACTTGCCTTCTAGGAGGCAAACCTAGTAGCTCCTCTGGAAATACATCCGGATACTCTCAAACTACTGGAACGTCGAAGAGTTGAGAACTACTATCGTCGTCAGTATTAATCATAGACACAAGAAATCTCTAACAGTCATGTAACAGTAGCTTCTGAGCCTGAATCGCCGAAATGGTCAATATGTCATCGTCTCTGATGCCAATGAAATCCCACGAGGGTTGGTTCGGAGGCCGGAATGTGACCACCCTCGTCTGGCAATCAACAGTGGCATGATATGCTGACAAACAATCCATGCCAAGAATAATATCGAAGTCGACCATTTCTAGTACTAAAAGATCTACCGTAAATATCTTGTTGCCAAAGTCTAACGGGCAACCTTTGACCTCCAAGGTGACATCCAAAACATCACCGGACGGTAGAGAGACGATCAATCGCTGCGATCTGAAGGTGGGTAATCTACAAATCTCCCTTATAAAGGTACGAGATATAAAAAAAATGCAAGCTACCAGTATCTATCAGCATATCCGCAGATAAGGCATAAATAGAAATCGTACCGCAGAAAACATATCTGTCGGCCCGCTGCGCATCCTCTCTAGTAATCACGTGTATCCATCCAGTCTCTGGTAGAGGTAGAGGTGGTAACGCTGCTAGCGACTGCTGCATCTGGGCAGGAGCCTGCCACTGAGGTGGTGCTGGAGATTGTGCTAGAGGTGGATGAGAAGGCTGCGATTGATACTGTACCGGTAGCTGAGATTGCGTCTGGTACTGAACCAGTGGCTGGGGCTGCAGATATTAGACTAGGGGCTGAGGCTACAGCTGATACATGGGTCCCATGACAGAACTCTGTGGTACCAAGAGGGCACTGGGGTGCTCCTGTCCATACATGCCATAAGCAGCATCTACAGGGGGAACAATCCTCTGTTGGCCATGCGAAGATTGGGCTCTCCACCCTCCTCGATGAGTCCCTGACTGACTGTGTTGTCCTCCATGAGCAGTAACTCTGGAGGCAATATACTAAGCCTTCAGCGGGCAATCTCGACTCTGGTGCCCAGGCAGTTTGCAATAATAGCAAACTGACTGTCCCAGAGAGCAGGCTAAGGTGATGTGGTCTCTGGACCCATATCTGGTGCAGTGAATGTCGCTGGCGGATTGTTTCCGGTTATGCTGAGAAGACCGAAAACGTCCTGATATAGATCGCACTGACTTCTGAGGCTGACCTAATGCCCCAGAAGTACCCTGACCTGGCCGACTGTGACCACTCTGTTGCTGTCCGGTCGCCTATGCCTGATGGATCTGCCTTGATGTCTGACCCGTCTGCTTCCTTTTCTTGTCCGGATACGCTCTATGGTGAGCTGACTCTATCATCAAGGCTCTGTCCAGTGTCTCTATGTAAGATGCGTTCCCAAAATCGGCAAGCTTTACTTGCAGATGTCCATCTAGTCCCTGAATAAACTGCTGCATACAGGAATTGTCCTCAGCAACCAATTCTGGACAAAATCTGGCCAATCAGTTAAACTATGCATTATACTCGGTCACCGAGCGGTTGTTCTGCCGTAGACTCAGAAAATCCTGTCGGTGAGTCATATGATATGCTCGTGGGAAGTAGAGGCTCTCAAAAGTCTCTCTGAATCTGGCCCAGGTAATGTTCTGCTCGCCTATGATGGAACACCTCGTAACCCACCAAGTGTCGGCCTCATCCCGTAAATGAAAAGCAGCCAGCTCTTCTTTCTCCCACTCGGAGCAAGCCATGTAGAAGAAGGTCCGCTCCATGGTCTCTATCCAGGACTGGGCCACACTCGGATCAAGCTCTCATCGGAAAAGTGTGAATCGACTCTTCATTGACTCTGCCAACGCTGGGATCCAGGCTCGTGCCACGACAATATCAGTGAGGTGTATAGGGAAGGCTGCAGGAACTGACGGAACCACTAGAACTGGTGCTACAAGTAGTACCGCTGGATAGACCGGGGGAGGTACTCCCGGTGTTGCTGCATAAGCTGAAGCATATACCACTGGTGGTACTGCAGGGTCGATATGAGTGGTCGCGGCTGGAGGTACGGTAGGTGGTGGTATCGGAAATGGAGCAACAGGTACCACTAGTGCGGGTGCTGGGTGTTGGAGGATCGGTGGCCGTCTTGAAGGGGGGTTGGATAGACGGCACCCCCAAATCGTTAGCTTCCTACACTATTGTTAGCTTGCGCAGTGGAATACAAATAAAAACAAACAAGCTAAACTAAATACAAGACAAAGAAAGGAAATGCAAATCAAACCGCTAACACGTTCGTTTACGTGGTTCGGAGATAACTTGCTCCTACTCCACGGCGTGTCCGTAAGGTGGACGATCCCTCAATCCGTCGGTGGATTAGTCCCCGGCAAACTCCGGCTAGCTCAACCTCCTTGTGGGTGGAGAAACCTCACCACAACACTCACCAACAACACTTGGACACAAGGGAACTTTGAGCACTTTGGTGACTACTAATTAGGCTTTAACCAAGTCTAATTTCGTTGCCTTGGCCGGCCATACCAAGCTCCTTCTTATAGAGCTTGGAACAAATCAGAACCTGATTTGCCCATTACCAGTCGACTGGTCCTTGCACCAGTCGACTGGTGCCAACCCAACGGCTCTTTCAACGGCTATGCTACAGTGCATCAGTCGACTGGTCCATACACCAGTCGACTGCTACAGTACGCTACAGTAACTGCTACGGTGCCGCTACAGTAAAACCCTAAAACTAGGATTTTACTCCGAGTACAATCTCTCATGCACTCGTACCCTCACGACTCATTTGACTCTTCTTTGCAGCCTTGACCTCTTGCCTTCAAGCCTACTTCCTTTGGCTCTCGTCCCTCGGATGCATCCAAGCCCGCGGCTTGTCTCCAATGCCATCCTTCGCGTATGCCTCGAAGTCGCTTCCCTCAGCCATTGTCCTTGCTGCCTTGTCCATGGTCCCTCGGATGCTCCATCCTTCACCGGACCCGAAGCTGTCAACCTGCAGTCCTGCACAACTCAAGTACACATATCAAATAACAAGGGTAAACCTAACTTAAACCCTTTGCCAAACACCAAAACACATGGTCCCACGAACCATTGGGATTGCTCCAACAATCTCCCCCTTTTTGGTGTTTGGCAATACGTTTAAGTTAGGGAAAACAAATAGCAAAACAAACATGCTAAAACAAATGGACTTACGATGCCAAGGCTACACACTTGGACTTACACCGCCGAATGGACTTACGTTGCCAAGGCTACACACTTGACAACCGCCGAATGAATGTATCATGTATTGGAACCTATCCCAAGGCTCCCCCTACACCTATGCTCCCCAATGAGCTAGGATTTTTACAACTGGGCTTTTTAAGAACCTATCCCAAGGCTCCCCCTACGCAAAGGCACTAATGGTTTTCCCAACTAAACCTTAATTCTCCCCCTTTGCCTAACATCCAAAAAGTTCTCCAACAATATCCCAATTGTTGAAAATTTCTCATCCAAATTGACCCTAAACTTATGTATTAATCCCCCTTGGATCCCATACATCTAAGTGAGTTGACATGGTCACAAACCAATGCTAAAAACAGTTTCAGACTAGTATCAGTCGACTGCCCCAAGTGCCAGTCGACTGCCCCCTTCGACAGAACCTTACAGAAGCATTCTGTGGTCGAAATATACTGTTACCAGTCGACTGGTATCGGCACCAGTCGACTGGTATCGACAAAATGAGCTTACAGAGACATTCTGTGCTCAAAAATACTGTTACCAGTCGACTGGTATCTGTACCAGTCGACTGGTACCCTATTTCTGAAAAAATCAGCCTTTTCAGGCCAACTTCAGAAATGCACCAGAAATTCTCTAGACCTCCAAAAATCCCCAAATTTTGTGGAGAGGTCTATTGTACCCTTGTCTACTTGGGAAAAATATATTAAAAAAATATATCTATCACCAATCCCAAGATTGACACAAAATCCAAAACTAGCTAAATGGTTCAATTGAACCTTGACTTAAAGTCCTAGTTTTGACTTCCTCTTGATGTATTTGCCCATACCAACCCACAATGCATCCCTAGCATTGGTTTATATGGCATCTATACATCCAAAATCATTTATCATGCTATATGAACCCAAATGTCATATTTCTTGCATGAAACACAAACCATGTGTGCCAAATCCCTAGGTTTGAGACTCAAATCCATCTCCAAACCTTTTGGCACACTCCATGGCTCCTCTACACTCCCAAGTAGTACCCACCTGAGATCCATTTGCCATGGGTCCCAAATTGACTCTTAGAGCTCCCCCTAGAGCTCTTTGCCTTAGCCACCTCCCTAGGTGACTCATCCACAATGGCTAGGCCACAATGGTGCACCTTAGACACATCATCCTTGCCTTAATCATATGCAACCCTAGCATATTTCTTCTCATTGGCTTTAGATGATTCTCCCTTGCCCTTATCATGTGCCACCCTGGCACATGGTCTCCTTTTGACCTTGGAGGGACTAGATCGATATCCCAAGCCCGATCTATCATTGTTGGGTCTTTGACTACCCAACACCATACTTAATCCCTTAGATCCAATAGTGAATCTCTTAAGGAATTTATCTAAACCATCAAGCTTTGCCTTCAAAGCTTGATTCTCCCTTTCTAGGTTCCTAAACCTAGAGTCAACATGTCCACCTTGGACATTCCTAGACCTACCCTTTCTAGGCATATGTCTCCCCTTCTTAGGATTAATGTCTTGGGCCTCCTTAGGTCTACCATTCCTAGGTTTTTCATGAATTGGCCTCCTAGGGTTTTGATCTACATTAACCCTATTCCTATCATGATACTTAAATCCAAAATTTTGCATTGCTACATAATGATAATCATTATTTTTCCTAGCATGCATGGGAACATAAGAATTTGCATTGCATTTCAAATTAGGGTATACCTCCCTTACCCTTGAAGCTCCTCCTTGACTTGAGTTCCTCTTCTTCTTCTCCCACTTCTTTAGATGCTCCAACTTCTTGAACTCTTCCTTCCTCGAGCATCTTGTGTGGTAGTGTCCAAGTTCTCCACACGTGAAGCATCTAATGTGCTTCTTCTCCTTCTTCTTCCTACAACTCAAATTAGATTCTAAAGGAATTGAATTGAGTTTAGGAGATACCTTCTTCTTACTCATTGGACACCTACTCTTGTAGTGTCCCTTCTCATTGTAACTGAAGCACACAATATGGTCCTTTAACTTTGCTTCGGTGGAGGTGCTTGCTAGATTAACCACTTCCAAGACCTCTTCTTCTTCTTCACTTGCCTTGGAATTTTCTTCAATTATTGAGGATGTAGATGATGTCTCATCTTCCTTCTCCTCCTCGGATGTTGAGTATGGCTCAACTTCCGTTTGCTCCTCCTCAACTTGAGCAATTAAACCCATCTCCTTGGGTTCTTCTTCTTCTTGTGTAGGTTTAGGTTCTTCCCGTAGAACCATCTTCACCTTGCTCCACAAATCGTGGGCATTCTCATAGTCACCTACACGACTCATCAAGTTATTAGGCAAAATATCAATCAAAATAGATATTACCTTATCATTTGCCTTTGACCGTGTGGTTTGCTCCTCCTTCCAATATCGTGGTCGTAGCTTCTTCCCTTTCTTGTCTTTAGGGACTTCGAATGGTTCATTTACCACCATCATGGTGTCCCAATCCGTGTTGAAGAAAACCTCCATCCTCATCATCCAATACGTGATGTCCCCAAGGCTTCCTCCTTCAAATTTTGGAGGGACAATAAACCCGGCCATCTTGTGCTTCCTTGGCGGTTAGTCCAACGGAGAGCGTCCTCGCTCTGATACCACTTGTTGGAGGATCGGTGGCCGGCTTGAAGGGGGGTTGGATAGACAGCACCCCCAAATCGTTAGCTTCCTACACTATTGTTAGCTTGCGCAGCGGAATACAAATAAAAACAAACAAGCTAAACTAAATACAAGACAAAGAAAGGAAATGCAAACCAAACTGCTAACACGTTCGTTTACGTGGTTCGGAGATAACTTGCTCCTACTCCACGGCGTGTCCGTAAGGTGGACGATCCCTCAATCCGTCGGTGGATTAGTCCCCGGCAAACTCCGGCTAGCTCAACCTCCTTGTGGGTGGAGAAACCTCACCACAACACTCACCAACAACACTTGGACACAAGGAAACTTTGAGCACTTTTGTGACTACTAATTAGGCTTTAACCAAGTCTAATTTTGTCACCTTGGCCGGCCATACCAAGCTCCTTCTTATAGAGCTTGGAACAAATCAGAACCTGATTTGCCCGTTACCAGTCGACTGGTCCTTGCACCAGTCGACTGGTGCCAACCCAACGGCTCTTTCAACGGCTATGCTACAGTGCATCAGTCGACTGGTCCATACACCAGTCGACTGCTACAGTACGCTACAGTAACTGCTACGGTGCCGCTACAGTAAAACCCTAAAACTAGGATTTTACTCCGAGTACAATCTCTCATGCACTCGTACCCTCACGACTCATTTGACTCTTCTTTGCAGCCATGACCTCTTGCCTTCAAGCCTACTTCCTTTGGCTCTCGTCCCTCGGATGCATCCAAGCCCGCGGCTTGTCTCCAATGTCATCCTTCGCGTATGCCTCGAAGTCGCTTCCCTCGGCCATTGTCCTTGCTGCCTTGTCCATGGTCCCTCGGATGCTCCATCCTTCACCGGACCTGAAGCTGTCAACCTGAGTCACATGTGTCACCTGCAGTCCTGCACAACTCAAGTACACATATCAAATAACAAGGGTAAACCTAACTTAAACCCTTTGCCCAAACACCAAAACACATGGTCCCACGAACCATTGGGATTGCTCCAACACTAGGTACACTGTAGGTCCAAGAGGCGATGGTGCCTGGTACACCGTAGGCTCGACCGGAGCCGGTGCCGGGTATGCCAGTGGTACCCCTGGTGGTACCGTAAATACGGTAGGGGTGGGTACAACGGGTGCAGCCGAGGTAGGTACCTCTAAAGGAGTCATCAGGGGTCTGAGAGCCCGACGCACCTGCAGTATCCTAGTCTGTCTCTGACCGACAAGCTCAAACCCAGTAGGGATCTTTGGCGAGTCTGTTGCCAGAGATTCCAAAGTCCTCTTACGTGGTCGTCCAGCACCACGTCTCGCAACTACTCGTGTATATCTCCTCATATCTGTTAAGTTATAACACAAATATCACTACAAGTATAAAAATTATAAAATTAACCTTTATACCTATTTATCGTCGGGAGATGTTTCGTCGTTGTCCAGTCTCCATATATAACCTCAAAATTCCATACGAGAAAATCAACGGAAATCCATACAAATCCAAAAATAAATACCCAAGTTTACTAGCAATTTGGGCTAACCCTAAATTCCATTACACCAAAAGCAGGTATCGTAACTCGCTCTGATACCAATAAATTGGTATTAGATTAATCTTGAAAATCTGTAACATGAAAAACAAACAAGTATCGCCAACTTGGCTCTGATACCAAATAAAATGTCACGCCCCAGGTAGTCCCTGCCAGAAGAAATTTCGGCAGCATTTCCCCTGTACGGATGACAATCTGAAACTTACTATATCATCCAGATACCTCAGCCAACATGGCCGGAACATACATATATAAAATAAGCAATCACCACGCAGTTTAATAGTAAAACTACACTATTGAAACGATAAAGAAAAGTCATCTCAAAAATCCTACTCAACTACACTCATAAAGCTCAAGTCCGATATCCTACTCCACTACACCCATAAAACACAAATCACAACGAACTCACCTCTTCTGCCATCCAGGCAGGCATGTAGCAAAACATATCCAATAAAACTCATCAGCAATAAAGATAGCACAATATCCATATGTTAGAAACCAGAACAAGTCTAAAAAGTACAATAAGAAAACCAAAAGATAAAAACACATCCTCGCGATCTGCAGGGGACTAGCGATTGGAACTCCTCCGGACAGCCTCAACCTGAAAATAGTAAATATCCACAGGGTGAGTCAACTCCTCAGCGGGTAACTACTGATATGCATAATAAAGAAAATAACAAATAGCACTAACCATGCATACAGTCTCCTGATATAAGAAAGATAAATGCAACTGAAATAAATAGGAGAACAACTGTACTAACCAGGACCCGGTGTATGGATAAAACCCCGAGAGGTATAGAAATCCTATATGCATGTCAAACAAATGCATCCATCCAATATGCAGCATATAAGTGCAGCAAACACAAGTAATAAATGCATCAATGCGTATGATGCCAATGACATGTCCTGGTCACCCCTACTATTAGTCAGCCATCTCACACACGATGGTGAGACCGAGTGGGTAGGGCTGTGACAATCGTGCACTCTGCCATCACTGCTCCTGATGAGTGACCGAGTGGACGGGATGCTGTCGAAGTACACCTATCCTCCTACCCTAAATCATAAGTGGAGGAGCGCAATGCTCTCATCTCCCTGAGCAAGTCCAGAGGAGAGATCCCTGCCGGCTACCACGCTGCGTCACACTACCCATGAGCGGACCAACGGAGCCAGATAGAGCAAACTGTCTGCCGGCTACCATGCTACGTCTCCAGACCAGCGGAGCCAAACAGAGCAGAACTGTCTGCCGGCTACCACGTTGAGTCACCGGACCAGCGGAGCCTAATAGCAGAACTGCCACACACCTACCTGACATACCACTAACCCATGAGTGGTGGTGTGTGCATATCTATGTAACTGGCGATGTGCTCAACAATAATGGAGCCGACTATCACACAGCATGCAATCATACGAGATGGTGCATTATACTAAGCATGGGAATATCCTGAACCTATCCATCTCTACAAAATGTGTACCATAGGACAAAGAATCAAATCAAAGGTACACAGATCAGATAAGGTATAAAAACCTAGGTCCTGAATATAATAAAGCATGGTAATGTCATTACCCCTATAAGCATGTATAATCAGGTAGGTACTAACATAAAGTGCATAACAAGTAAACAAAACAAGCATGTAACAGATATCGGGTAGTGACCAACTGATGTAGATAAGAAACATAATCATTACTATTTGTTAAAAACACTACTATGCATATCAAATGACAAATCTGAAAGATAAGTCAAGGCACCCGCCTCCAATGTAGATCGAGCTAATCAACCTCTTTGTCGAAGTGCTCGTCCCAAATCAATGTCCTGTAATAGCCACATATAATTTTAGCTAATTCCGATATGTATCCAGTAGCTAAATCAAATTCCTATTAAACCAAGAACCCTAATCCACATCACACTATTATCATTCATCTAAAATAATCCAATCATGATCTACATCTAAGTAAAGCTTAATCCGTAGAACACATCAACTCATTATTGAAAATTACCTACTCTAACTGGATCAAGAAAAAGATCAACAAGATGACCTAATTGAAAAACCTAATCTAAGTAGCTTACTGCTAAAAAGACCCAAGATTCATCACTATACAAATGCTTACCTACCGTGATTGTTGATCCACCGCACTCAACTTCACCTCACAGCCCCCCTTCGGTGATCCTCAACCAAGATTGTTGCTGTTGGCAACAAGGGGAGTTGCTGGACCAGAGAACACCACAGAGCAAACACCTCTCTGTTGGATTCCAGTAAGCCCACAGCACAAGACTACCCTCGTGATCACTGATCCACCGAACCCTACACCTGCAGACCAGATCAGAAGGGGAAAATCAAGAGTGCAACCAAGTGTTCCAAGTACAACCAACTCACCTTGTTGGTTCGAAAGTAAGGAACTGGGGCACGGAAGAGGGGCAGAGGGATCGGTGTCGGTTGTGGTGGTCGGTGGCAACACAAAGGGAAGAAGGGAGTCGCGGGTTGGCCGGGGCTAGGGCTCACGGACAGCAGCAACCGGCGATCAGTGGCGTCGAAGATCGGGGTGGCGTCGGGAGACGCTAGGGCGTGCACGCAACCTAGATTAGGGCAGAGAGAGGAGGTGGCGTCAGGACAGCGGTGGTGCTAAGTCGGTGTCGACGCGCAGAGGAGAAGAGAAGGGGACAAACGGCAAGGTTTGGGAGATGATCAGGTTCAGGAAGAAGAAGAGAAAGCTTGGTGTCACGGAAGAAAAAGGGGAAGAGGAGAAGAAACCGTCTCAGAGCAGTTAAGGCATGGCTCGGCGCGAAGGAGGAGGCGTCAGGCACGCGGGGAAGGGAAAAACGCAAGAGAAGGAAAAAAAATAAAAAGAAATGGAAAAAGAAATATAAATATAAATATTTCCTCGTTAAAATGGGGTAGCCCAAACAAGCTTTCCCGACACTTAGTTTTTATCCCCGTAACTAAGTCATACGAGCTCCGAAAATTTTCTAAAAATTTCCTTATGGTTATCCGCCCTTTTTCGATATTTTACATCGATAGGCCAAAAAGGTATTCTGTGATTTACCTCCTTTTGACATGCTATGGGGCCGGAAGTGGAGGGCATCTAGAGTGAGTATAATCACATTTTGCCCCAATAGTGTCTTTCTTGTAGCACTATAAATGAATCAAACGATTGTTGGTAAGTAAATTTGGTAATGTAAGTAAGAGATTGTGTATGTAAATTCAATATATGCAAGTTTGAATTACTCATTAAAGTAAATGAACAATATTGAACATATGTGTACAACTTATATGAATTATGAATTCATGAATAATATAACAAAATTTATGAAATATATTCATCAATAAAATTTTTATCAAATTTGTAAATAAACAAAAGAACACTATAAATAAATAAATAAATAATATTGTAACTAACCAACCAAAAAACTTTAAAAATATAAAAATTTCTAACAATCAAATAAATTCAAATTAAGAATTCAATAATATATAAACAAATCAAATGCAAGTAAACTTGAATTAAATTTTAGCTCATAAAAAAGAAACCAAGTTAGCTTTAGCAATCATTTCAAAGGTTTAGATCATATTATATTCAACTTTGCTTAACTCAATTACCTTATCATATTAGCTTGAATAACACAAAGTTCAATTTAGTTTGACTCATTTGTTGCCCTATTTATTTGTACAGATCAAGTAAATTACTTTATTTATGGCTAGTTAGGTTTAATATTGGGTGATCAAGCTTGGAGATGCTCTAGGGGCTGAAGGGAAATATAAATCATGCATGACCTATCTACATCAAAATTACAGCAACAATTAAATTAAACTTAATCGATGATGGCCAAAATAAAGATGACCTGAATGTAGTGGAATCACCATCATCTTTGAGCCATCCACAAAATCTAGATCCTATGGGAGAAGAAGAACAAGGGCTATGTCTTCAGTAGGAGTTAGGGTGGCGATGCTATAATCTCCTCACCAATGGGAAGTGGGAAAATCTATCAGAATACCTAACCTTATAGGGGGCATGCCCTATTTATAATGAAATCCAATCCATTATCTTCCCACATTTAATAACACAAACCTCCAATTAACATTAATTTGATCACATAATGGCTTTGCATCCGCAATGACATAAATTTGCATGTTACAAATACATGTAAACCCACCAAATAGTGAGATATAATTCAAATATCCCATTTGGGTTGCATGTAATTTGTATACAACACACAAACAATTCTTAGTTGACGTCAACAGCAATGTCAAAATATGAGTAAAAGAATACCCCTAAAAATAATATAGTCCATTAATTCCATTGGTATAAGATTAAAAAGGTCATAGTTATTATAATATGACCATACTATTAGGATCTGTGTGAGCTAGAAAGGGGAAAATAACTTTGATCACTTCGTCTCAGTCTCATACTCGTTGTTTGAATGTGTAGTAAAAACTTCAAACCAAATCGGCGCCACATGCACAGCACCAAAATTTTACTTGGTTCGCCGCCTCCTAAGGTGACTACTCCAAGACCTAATCCTAGCAATCTACCACCACTAAACCTTCTCCTTCTTGGATACTTTCCGAAGTGGAGAAGCCTCTTCCAACCCATTCTTACAAACAATACACACAAATACAAGAGATAAAATCAAATACAATAAAAGTAAACTACTTTACATGAATCATGCTTTGGGCGCTTTTTTGTTGTTTCGAATTGTCTCTTGTTGGTCCGAAAATGCAGTAGCACTTAGTACTCAAACCTTTAAGAACTGTCTCTTCAAATAACCTCAAAACCCTCTTTTATAGGATTGCATGCAAACTGATTTCTACCTAATAATTTATTGTTTACCTGCCATTGAATTAGACTGATTAACTTGTAGAATGACTTTTTTTTTACCTTACCAATAGATTGATAAAAGTCACCAATTAAATGTCAATGAGTAGTCAAACCGAACAGTCTATTCAGAATTATTTTGTTCACTGCTATACTGCGTTCAATTAATTGTCGGAACTCATCAACTAATTGATATTGTAGCAAAATATTGTAGAAGAAACCCTAAACATTGACATTGTAGCAAACCTCAAAAATACTATAATAACCCTAATTACTACAATAAACCCTATTTTTTGGAGTTTAAGATTTATAGTAAACTTGATTACTATAGTAGAAACCCTAGTTACTATAGCAAACCCTAAAACACCTTAAACTATAATTTTATGGTTTAGAGTACATCAATTAATTGATACATCCTATCAATCGACTGATACTCCTGTTTTATCTTTACCAAAGTTGTATTCCCATTTTGTCTAGTATCTAGTTGACCTCAACCTGCCAAGACTTTCTTTACTTAACATCCCGGTCAACCTTGACCTGCTAGAACTTCTCATTGTTTAGCATCCGATCAGCATTGATCCACCAGGACTTCACTATTCTCACCTAACATTTGGTCATTCGTGACCTATTAGGACTTTCTTCCATATGTCAAGTGTTTAACATCCATGATCCACTTAGACTTTCCCCATCCCCAATCATCAAGTGTTCATTTAACCGTGCCCCACTTAAACTTCTTGTCTCGTGTCAATTCTCTGTTGGACTTCTGACTACAAGTGTCTGATCGACCGTGACTCACTTAGACTTTTACTTTTTATCAAATATCTGATCAACCTTGACCTACTTTACTCTTACTTAACCAACTAACATATTGATCAAACATCTAAACTAAACTTGAGTCAACTCAAGCTTGGTTAACCTTGACCAGAGGTTGATTATATCAATAATCTCCCTCTTTTTATGTTTGATAATATGCTTAAGTTAGACCAACTCATTAGCCCAACTTTCTACTTCATTCTTCTTCTCATTCCAAAGCAAGAATAAGAGTTTCCTAACTTAAAATCCTTCATTCTCCTCCTTTGACACACAACAAAACCCCATTCCAAAATCCATTCTTCTTCCATCCTAACATCCAACCTCACAGGAAGGTTCTCTACCATTCATTGTCTCTAATACTCAACCTTGAGCATACAATCCCACATAACATCAAAGCCTTTCAATCATCTACTTAATCTATCATTTTCCCCTTTTCATGTCTAAATCATGCATATAAAGAAGACCTCCCACTCAAAGCATACTCCATCTTTAATCATTGCACCAACAATGATTTGGAGTTCCTAAAACTTTAGGAATTTCCAAAAATTTAAGTCCTGAGACTAAAAATTTAACTTTGAATTTAAACCTCATTCTCACATTATCATTCTTCTCCTTTTACCATCCCCTTATTATTTTCACCAAGAGAATCACTTTTGAATGCCTATTCAAATATATCAGAGGATTAGGGATAGTTAAAATTCTTAATAGTGAGTTTAATTGACTAAAATAAACTCATTTCATCCAAAAACACATCCATGAGTCAATTGATGACTAACACAATCCATTGTTGGACTGAAAACCAGAAGTTTTAATTTTCAAATCGAATTTTAGAAATACATAAGTGATTTTATGATTTTTGAAAAAAATCATGAAATTACATACATATATTATTTATGTCAAATACTATTAGGAAAAAATAGTTTTCTATAAATATATATTTCATTTTAACATAATGGCATAAAGTTAAAAACCATTAAAAAGTTAAATATTTTACTCTAACTTTATATTAACCTGATCGATGGTGATTCCTATCAGTAAATAGATTTCACCAAGATATTTCAAAGTACTTTTGAAATAGTTTTCAAAAATAATTTTTAACAAGGATCTATGAGCTAAATACACATCACCTAAACATTAGCTTTCATCATAATTGGTCATGCAAAATTCATTTGGATTCGATGAAACTTAGCTCAAATCAATGGACTTAATCAACAGCTTAAGCTTTGCTCATCATCCGAACATCTCACTTATGCCTAGTGTGTCTCAATACATATACAAGTCATCCTATGATCTTTGTAAGATGTAAAATTAGTATTTTACCTAAAATTAAGGGAGTATTCACCTCTATCTAGGAATTTTCAAATTAACCATATTACCTAGGATGTCAACTAATCTCATTTGTCCTTAATTGTAAGGAATTTAAATTTCTGAATGTAAATGAGTATGACCTACTTCAAATGCATAACTTTCAAAGTGAAAACTATTCTAACCTAAGGATACATGTATGATAGGACATGTATCAATCTCAAACAGCATATATCAAAATTAACAATACACTATCATGTCAAGATGAATGTATGAGATGATATCATGATGTACAATAGGACATCCAAGCATGGTAATTATAACACAAAGAAAAAAACTTATATTTTTAATCTAAATGTCATCATCTAATCAATATGTCAAATGCTCAATTTGACATAGGTGACTTATCTCCCTCGAATGTATCAAAATCCACACTTAACACACTTTTAAATTCTATCATATTTGTGTCAATTTTGTTGGAACCGATATAAGCTAGAGGGGGTGAATAGTTTCCTTCGCTTCTTTGAATTTGATGTCATAACGAAAACTTGAAGCGAAGACTCCACAATACTAACACTTAGATTTCACTTACTATCCACCATCTTGGGGTGACTAATCCAAGGGTCTACTCCTCTCTCATAGTTCCACTATGAAAACATTCTTCTTAGAAACTTTTCGGAGGCTGGGAAACCATAAAGCTATTCTTACAAGAACACAACAAGAAAACACAAATAAGATTACAAAGAAATCAAAAATGACTTTATAACAATGAACCTTGCATTCTTGCTTTTGATCGCCTCTTAATGGTAGGTGTTACGAAGCAGCAAGTGCACAGCTACATCGTCGGTAATATAAAAGATTATCGAACACATAGGGATTGGATATAAGTACTAGTGATTTCTCATAGAGAATTAACTAAACAATTGACGTTTGAGAGTCACGTGCCAAGTAAAGAGAAATAAGATTGAGAAAAGGAGAGAGAGAGAGAGAGAGAGAGACTTGATTTGGGAGATGTTCTAGGGGTTTAGTTTCATTGTAATGTTTATCAATATATGATGGTTCACCAATTGACCATCCTCAATTCCCATGCACTTGTAGGAAACTAGATTCATTACTGGCTCTTTCCTGCAATGGTTAAGCTGGAATACTATTTGGATCCATATCCCATACTATTAAATAGAAATGATTCCTATGAAGCTCGGTAATGGGTCACCCTTGTCACTAGGGCCCCTCGGTCATAAATCACAAGAACGCATTTATACTCAATAACTATAGAGATAGAAATAACAATTACGTCCAATTCCCTACTTCCTTGTGGGGAATTGCTTCTCCTTTCAAGGTAATGCCCAATATATTCAGAAATGGGTTATCCATGTTACTAGGGTCCTTCGATCATACAATATAGGGCATCTCCCCTATGAAATTAACAATTCTATACAAACATTCAATCAAACATGAGAATTAAACTCAAACACAATACATACACATAAGATCAAATAGATACAAGGCATGGTAATGTCATACTAGGATCCTTCGGTCATCAATCTAGGGCACCCCCTATAGAATTAATAATTCTATACAAATATTCAATCAAACATGATAATTAAGCTCAAATACAATACATACACATAAGATCAAATAGATACAAGGCATGATAATGTCATATAGATAGAAAATTGGCATATCCATGAGTTCTTACGTCGATCTACATCACTATTACTCCCTTAATCCTAGAATAATAGATATACTCCATGGCACAAAGGGAAGAATTCAAAGGCATAAGAATTGAAAGCATCAAACTCAACT
This sequence comes from Zingiber officinale, assembly GCF_018446385.1. Lineage (NCBI taxonomy): Eukaryota > Viridiplantae > Streptophyta > Magnoliopsida > Zingiberales > Zingiberaceae > Zingiber > Zingiber officinale. The sequence goes on along the minus strand of NC_056005.1, from coordinate 35,921,925 downwards.
AGAAGAGGAAGGGAGAAGAAGCTTATCTGATTGCATTGAGAGATCATTGGATCCAATCCTTGCTTCTGGAGTTGATGAGATGATGAAAACAGCCTTGGATCTTCGAACGGAGAGCGGAGAGAATGTAGATCGGTACCAAGATGGATCTCTCAAAGGGAGAACCCTCCTCCCTTGGAAAGGGGAAGAAATCTCCTTAAATAGTACTAGGCAGGGGCCTGGCATGGCCTATGCCATGGTCGTGTAGCATCCTCATGGCCACCCTCTGCTTGGTTCTAGTCAGGTGGCACGGCAGTGTAGATTTACACTGTCATGTTCTATTTGGTCTCTGGACGATCCACACGATCGTGTGAATTCCACACAACCAAAGTCTGCTCCTCCTCTGGAATGCCACATGTTCATGTGGATCCACATGGTCGGGGCCATCTCCTTCTCTGCTTCTTGGTACGACCATGTGGAATAACACGGCCAGAGTCTTCTCCACCTCTGGTAAGTGACATGGTCATGTGAACTTCACATGGCCAAGTCCTTTATCTTCGTTTGTTCTCGGAATCATCTATGAGCATCGTATTTACCCTAAAAGTAGGTCCTGTCAATATAAAAATACACAAAGAGCAGATTTCCGACAAAGAAAAGTAATTATACTGAAAATATGATAAGAGGTGTAGAAATGCACAAATCAAGTGAAATAAAGTATGTGAATGTGTGTCAAAGCAAGCATAAAAGTGTATATAATCTATACACATCAGTAGTAAATGTAATAGGACTTGTCTCCCAAACCCTCAAGAACTGGCACCGAAAACCCTCCTTGAAATCCTCTTTATAAGGTTATTGTTAGGGCTTATTTTAGCCTACCAATAGATTGGTAGACTTCATCAATCAATTGTCATTAATCTAACCATTTAAACCTACATAACAGCCATTTTTTTCCTTGCCAATTGATTGGTATGATTCACCAATTGATTGGTTACTCACCAATCGATCAAGCCAATCTATTCCGCAACATTTTGTTCATTGCTAAAATGTACCAACCGATTGATCCAATAGATCAAACTACCAATCAATTAAATCATTGGTGAATAGAAAAAGTATAGATCTCTAAACGAGCTTCGTTTCTCATCAAAAATTACCTCATTCTAATATTTGAATCAAAAGTTATGGCCTTCGAAAGTCTGCTATGTCAAAAATTCTTTATTGCCTAGTATCTGATCAACCTTAATCTATCAAAACCTCACACTTTGGCACTAAGTGTCCAATCACCCATGACCCACTTAAACTTTCCTCTTTTCAACTTTCTATTGGACTTTTGATCACCAAGTATCCAGTCAATATTTGAACCACTTGGACTTCTCTTGACAACTTCCTTTTAGACTTCACCAAGTGTCCAACCAAGCTTTGACCCACTTAGACTTTTTCCTTACCAACTTTCAATTGGGCTATCTCTTGTCTAACCTCCAGTTAGGACTTCTCATTACCTACCTTCAATTAGGATTTTCCCTTATATAACTTTTGGTTAGGACTTTTTGTTGCCTAACCTCCAGTTAGAACTTCCCATTGTCTAACCTCCGATTAGAATTTCCCAAGTCAAGTATCCAGTCCTCGCTTAACTTACTCAACTTCTCTCTCACATATTATCAAATATCGAAATTCTAGATCGAGCTAACCCGAGCTTAGTCAAACTGGTCAATCTTGACCCAAGGATGATTGCACCAACTATTTTTTCCTTTTTGATCTTTGACGATTTGTTTAAGTTAGGATAATTTATTAGCCCGACTTCTTTCTACTCATGCTAAAGCATGAATGAGGGGTTCATAACTTAAATCCTACATTATCCTCCTTTGTCACATATCAAAAATCTTTTCTCAAGCTCTATTTATCTTAAACTTCGAACATCATAATGGAGGTTTCCTATCTACCTCCAATGCTCAAACTTGAGCATACACCCATCTTCCTTCTTCTCAGTCCTTCAAATATCCCCCTTACATATATAATTCATGCCTTTCAAGTGGGCCTCCCTCTCAAAGCATGCTTCAACTTTAATCATTGCACCAACAATGATTTGGAGTTCCTAAACTTTTAGGAATTTCTAAAAATTTAAGTCTTGAGGTTAAAAATTCAACCTTGAATCTAAACTTCCTTCTCAAATTTTTCATTCTTCTCTTTTAACCATCCTTTCTTATTTTTATCAAGAAGATCACTTCTGAATGTTTATCCAAGCAAAAGAGAAGTTTAGGGATAATTAAGATACCTAAGAGTGAGCTTAGATGACTTAAATAACCTATTTTAGCCAAACAAAATGCAACTACCAATCGATTGGTAACTGACACCAATCAATTAGTGGCTTAAAAACAAAAATTTTTAATTTTTCAGATCAAATTTTAGAAATGCATAAGTATTCTATAATTTTTTAAAAAAATCATGATATTTTGTATAGACATTCCTTCTGTCAAATATTATCAGAAAAAAATAGTTTTATATAAAAATATATCTTATTTTTAAAGAATGGCACAAAGTTGAACCTATTAAAAATTTCAATATTTAACTCTAATTTTGTATCAAAATAATCAATGGTGATTCCTATCAACAAATAGACTTCACTAAGGTTTTTCAAAATGATTTTGAAAATATTTTCAAACATAATTTCTAATCATGATCTATGGGCTAAATGTACATGATTTGCAAATTATATTTCCCCATGCTTGGTCTTCATAAAATCAATATATTTTGATGAAACTAAAATTCAAATAGATACATAAATCAACATCTTAAGTTTTGCTCATCATCCTATCATCTCACTTATATCTAATGTGTCTCAATATACATACAAGTCATCTTATGGTCTTGTGAGATGTAAAATAGGTTTTTTATAACCAAAAGATCATGAATTGTTATCTAGGAATTTCAACTTTGATCATCCTGCCTAGAATGTCAACTAATATCATTGTCCTTAATTACAAGGAATTAAAATAATGCATGATAATGATTATGGCATACATCAAATAAGTATTTTTTTTAAAATAAAAACTATCATAGCTTAACAATGTATATGTGGCATGTAGCATTTTTCATAATAATATGAATGCAAAATATGATGTCATGGCATGTGATAGGGCACACAAGCATAGTATTTATGACTCATACAAAATTACCTAGATTTTCAACTAAGTGTCATCAACTAATCACTAAGCCAAAATAACAATTTTAAATAGTCGACCCTATCTCCCTAGCATGTGTCAAAATCTCAACTTGACACACTTTTGAATTCTATCATATTTGTGTAAATTTGATTAATCTCAATACTTTAAAAAAAAAAATATTCACACACTTTAACTCTTCAAGAGTAAAAGACAACTTCTCATTTTTAAGATATCACAATACCTTGAAACTGTCCTAAAGTGTCAACTTCACCATGGTTGGGTTAACTACTCTTCTAATTAGAGTTGGCACACTCTAAACCCATTTAGTGTGAAAAGATCACACTTTTAGAAACCCAATATCTATTGGTTCTCCTTAGGTATACTAGCTACTCAAGGATTACTTTTCTAGATACATTCCTAATGACTTTCCTTACCTTCTTAGAAGTCTTAATCATACTAGTCTCCTCAAAGTTAACTTTAGAGATAACGTCCCTTATAATCTTGACTTGACTCTTAGACTTATGATTAGTTCCAAAGCTATATAAAATTCTATGGTATTAGGGCACATTGTCTTGGAACTTAGATTTGTATCCAAACCTTACTTTCCCTTAGATGATTCTTGTCTATCTAAGCCTAGATTTCTCTTCTTGGTACTTCATTGGTCATTTTCCTAATGGTCTTTTTAACTTATCAAGTCTTGACCTCAAAACTTGATTTTCCATTTCTAAGTCATTAATCCTTGACTTTTTATGAATGCCTTGATCATTTTTCTTTCTTGGCATGTGTCTAATTTCCTTATGGTTCTTACCTAAATTATTTTCTACTTTCCTATCCTTAGATAGAGTTGTTCTAGCATGATATGATTTATAATTATCCTTAGAAATATCATACTTCCTATTTTTATGATAGCAAGCACTAAGATGATAAAATCTATTTCCAACATACTTTTGATCATGGCTCAAAGGAATTTCATTATTAAATGACACATTGGGTTTGGTTTTAGAAGCTCCTCCTTGATTTGATCTTCTTCCCTTGTTCTTGCTTGAGGACCTCCTCCTTGAACATTGATTTTAGTAATTTCCTATTTGATTGCACAAGAATCACACAATGTGATATTTGCCCTTTCGTATCAAGGAGCTACCTTCTCTTATCTTCGCCTTCATCTTAGGTGCCACTTTAGTCGTCTTCTTGACTAATTTTGGACATTTGTTCTTATAATATCCTTTCTCCATACATTTAAAGTATATTATATAATTTTTATCTTTATGAATTGGATTTGTTATACCTTCTTTACTCGTAGAAGTGACATATGATGTAAAATACCGGAAAAGGGAAGATAATAATAAGGGAATTTTTTGGAATTTTTAGAAATTTTCTGAGAATTTTTCGGAACTTGTATGGACGAGTTTACGAGGATAAAAAAAACTGGACCCGGGGAAAGCCTGTTTAGGCTACCAAGTTTTAACGAGGAAATGTTTATTTTATTTAAATCATTTCCTTTTCTTTTTCTTTTCTTTTATTTTCTTCTTCTCCTCTCCCTCGCCGTTTCCTTCTCCCCCTCACGCGTGCCCTAGCAGTTCCTCTCCGAGCCATCCCCGACGCCAAGCCTGCCCTGACTGCTCCACCAACCGGCGCCGCTTCTCTTCTCCTCTGCGCGCCGACACCGATCCAACACCCCCGCCTGTCGAGCCACCTTCCCGATCCCTTCTTCCCTTTGTGCTGCAGCCGACGTCGGTTCACAGCCCAAGCGTCGATGACGCTCGAGCCACCGTCGGTTAAGCCCTTCGCCCTCTTCTGATTTGTTGCGCGCCGACACCACTGTGCGCCGCTCCCTGACACCGACATCTTCTCCTCGCCGACACCCAAACACCACCGACATCTACTATGGGTCGACGCCGGAGCAGGGGCGTTGCTGTCCTCGTTGTACCCTAGCGCAGTGGCTGACCCTCCTCTTCTCTGGATTTTTCTCGACTTGTGCTCTAGCACAGTCGCTGATTTCATCTCTCTCCCTCCGGTGGACAGCGATCAACGATTGGAAGGTAGGTGTGCTACCTTTGTTGATCCGGTGATTTATTGGTTTACCTTGTGCTGATCTTCTTTCGGTTTTGGACTAGGAGGGAGGTGTCGGATACAATTGGTTGTTGTATTCCCTGTTCAGATCTTGGTCATCTTCTTACAGCTGATAGGGTGGATTCCGATAGGGAGGTGTTGTTTGGTGGCTTTCAAGGTTTCGGCAGCAACTATCCCAGTTGAGGTAAGATTAGGATGTTAGTTAGGTTGTTGCTTGATATTATGTTGTCCACTTTTTGATCCCATCTTGAGCCGAACAGTATACTGGAATTCAACAGGTTGCTGTTCTGCAGAGGTGTTCTTGAGATATCGGGCAGAGCCTAGGAGGTTTGTGCTTGATCAGTAACCTTCCGGCTTGATTCCAATCTTGATCTGATCCAGTGAGGTGAATCCAGTGAGGATCTGTGAAGGTGATCTTGGTTCCGATAGCAACACCCATTTTGATCCAGCATCAACAGTAGCTGAGATTAAGGTAAGAAGTAAGGTAATTGATTTGTATTGTTGATGAATTAGGTATGTGTTGAATTGGAGATGATAAGGATTACTAGATGGTTAGATTTATTAGGGTTTTAGCCTAATATAGCCTTAAGGATTTTATTTGGCTATGCATTTGAGTTGTAGCTAAATAAAAATGTATGTATATTGGTGACACAAGACCTTGACGCGAGACGGGCGTTTCAACATCGGATTGGTTCGATTCGATCTATATTGGAGGCGGGTACCTCTTGACTTATCTTTTATGATATTGTCAATTGGATATGCATAGTATTTTATAGCTACAAGCAATGATCATGATTACCTTTGGTATGTCACGGTTTGATACCCATAGCATGTTCTGTTTTGTCGCTTGTTATGTATCCATGTTTATACCTCGTGATTATTGCCATGAGTACCTTAGTTCCTAGAGTAAGTGACATACCATGCTTTACTGAGTTTAGGACTAGATTCTGGATTTTTATTATCTGGCATGTGTACCTATATTTTTATATCATATCTGATCTGTGTACCTAGACCCTTTTGCTTTGATCCATGTATATTGTTGGTACATATTTTATGGAGGTGGATATGTTCAGGACCTAGGTTGTTATACCATAGAGGACCTGTATACCCTAAATCTGTGGATTTGACTTACTGGTACTAGGGTACACATTTATATATATATATGGATTTGGTTCAGGATATTGTCATGTTCAGTGTCATGCACCATTCGCATGATTGCATGCTGTGTGATAGGCTGCTCCATTATTGTAGAGCATATCGCCAGTTTCATCACTGTTCGGTGCTCCGTTGGTCCGCTCATGGGTAGCGTGACGCAGTGTGGTAGCACGTCAGTTTTGCTCTGTTCGGTGCTCCGTTGGTCCGCTCATGGGTAGTGTGACGCAGCGTGGTAGTACGTCAGGGATCCCTCCCCATCATGGTGTACCAGGAGATGAGAGAATTGCGCTCCCCCATTTATGATTTAGGGTAGGAGTATGTGTGTACTCCGACAGCATCCCGTCCACTCGGTCACTCATCAGGAGCAGTGACGTCAGAGTGCACGGTTGTCACAACCCTACCCACTCGGTCTCACCATTGTGTGTGAGATGGCTGACTGGCGTCAGGGGTGACCATGTCATTGGCATCATACGCATTGATGCATTTATTGCTTGTGCTTACTGCATTTATTTGCTGCATTTGGTTGGATGCATATGTTTGACATGCATATAGGATTTATGACACTCTCGGTTTGACGACCCTTTTGTTCTGGATAGGAGTTCCTGGTGAGTACAGCTTCCTCAGTTACCTTTCAGTTTTGTATTTTTCCTATATATGATTAGGAAGTTGTATTCCATGTTTATTGCTGTTAGATATATCTTACTAGGCATGTCTATTGGTATTCGCTGAATTGTTGAACTCACCCCCGTGGACACTATCTTTTTCAGGTACCAGGTTGTTTATGGAGTCGCTTGGAGCATCCTGCCTGCTGGTCCCCATGTCACATCAGAAGACCTGTCTTCGCTGTTGTCCATTTGTATTTTGGTATTTTGTGTATCTAGCTTGTGTTTCGATTTTGTTTCCGGAGTGGTGTTTTGTAGTGCGGTGTAAGCCTAGCCAGCTAGCATTCTTGTGTTTGGTATTCTATCGGTTTCCGTTGTGTTGGTTTTGATTACAACCGAGTGGGCTGATAAAATATATATAACTGCGTGGTTGTTGTTATATTTGTCCAGCCGTGTAGGCTGAGATTATTAACTGCGTAGTTGTGTATATATTCCAACCGCATGTGGCTGATGTATATTGTGTCTGTAGAAATGCTTCAGATTGTCAGCCGTACAGGGGAGGTGCTGCCAAAATTTTCTTCGGACAGGGACTCCCCTGGGGCGTGACATATGATCCTTCTTCATTAGTTCTAGAAGTAGAGACTTCTTCTCATTCCAGTGTCAATAAGCTCTCCCTCTCAATCATTGAGGTGGATGTTTTTTTCATTTCTTCCTCAGATGTTGAGCACCTTTCAACTCTGAACCCTCTTTGAATTTGTCTTCATTTTGCATTGAGGTTGGATATTCATGGAGCTTAGCCAACTTACTCCATAATTCCTTGGCATCTTTGTATTCATCTATCTTACACAATATTATTAGGAATCAAACAAACTAAAATTTTGGTTACCTTGTCGTTTATTTCATATTTTTTAAACTTGCTCCTTGGTCCATTTCTTTTTCTTGAAATTTTTTCCTTTACTATATGTTGGGGCTTCAAATCTCTCTATTAGAGCAAACCATTGCTCTATATCCATCATGAAGAAATTTTAAACTATTGAGATGGAGGTGCCCGGATGTTATGTCTAAATCCATCTCGAAGATTGGACACTTAAGTTCCTTTGATGATTAGTCTGGTAACTTGTTGATGTTGAAGGGCTTCAAGAATATAGCTTCTTCTTCTTCCTCTAGCTCTTTGCTCCTTCCAGTGATTAGCCTGGTGAAGAGCAATCTTGCTCTGATACCACTTATTGGGATCGATATGCGCTAGAGGGGGATGAATAGCTCGGTTCACTTTTTTAAACTTGATGTCGTAATGGAAACTTAAATCGAAGGCTCCATAATGCTAATACTTAGATTTTACTTGGTATCCATCTCCTTGAAATCCTCAAGAACCGGCACTGAGAATCCTCCTCAAAATCCTCTTTATAAGTTTGATGTTCAAGCTTATTTTTACCACCCAATCGATTGGTGGACTTCACCAATCGATTGTCATCAAATCCAACCATTTAAACCTATAAAATGACTATTTTTTACTTTACCAATCAATTAGTATGACCAATTGATTGGTTACCTCCAATCAATTAAGCCAATCGATTCTGTAATTTTCTATTCACTGCTAAAATGTACCAATTGATTGCTGAATAAAAAAATTATAGATCTCTAAATGAGCTTCATTTCGCATCAAAAATTGCTTTAGTCTGATATCCAACTCAAAATTTATGTGCTTTGAAAGTTTGCTATGTCGAAACTTCCTTATTGCCTAGCATCTGATTAATCTTTAACTATCGGGACTTCATGCCTCGTCGCTAAGTGTCTGATCACTTAGACTTTCCTTTTGCCAACTTCTTGTTGGACTTTTGATCACTATATGCCCGGTCAACCTTTGATCACTTGGACTTCTCTTGCCAACTTTTCTTTGGACTTCACAAGTGTCCAATCAACCTTTGACCTGCTTGGACTTTTTCTTTATTAACTTCCAGTTGGACTTTCCTTTGTCTAACCTCCAGTTAAGATTTTTTGTTGTGTAACCTCCAATTAGGACTTTTCCTTGCCTAACCTTTAGTTAGGACTTCCCGTTGCCTAAACTCCAGTTAGGACTTTTCGTTGCCTAACCTCCAGTTAGGATTTTTCATTGTCTAATCTCTAGTTAGGATTTTCTAAGTCAAGTATCTGGTACTCCCTTGACCTATTTGACTTCTCTCTTATATATTATTAAACATCAAAACTCTAGGTCGAGCTAACCTAAGCTTAGTCAAACCGATCAACCTTAACTCAAATATGATTGCATTAATAAATTTGATCAATGTAATTACTCAAATTCTTTTATTGGCACCCTATTAAATCCTCAATGATAAAAATTAAAATTTCATTCTCAATATATCACAATACCTTGAATATATTCTAAAATTCTAATTTCACCATGGTTAGGTTAATTACCATTCCAATTAAGGTTGACACGCCCCAAAACTCATCTAGTTTGAAGGAATCACACTTTACCTATTGGAGTTCCTTAATTGTACTAGGTATTCACTAGGAATAACTTTCTTAGATACGCTTCTCATGAATATCCTAGTCTTCTTTGAAGCCTTAGTCATGCTAGTCTCCTCAAGGTCAACTCTAAGGATAATCTCTCTTATAATCTTGACTTGACTTCTTGACTTAGGATTAGTTCCATAGTTATATACAACTCTATGATTTGAGGGGGCATTGTCATTAGACTTAGGTTTATATCCTAAACCTTTCTTACCCTTAGATTGTTCATGTCTATATAAGCCTATTTCTTTAACTATTTGAACATAGTTTCTATCTTTCTAAGGGTCTTCTCTAAATGATTAAATATTAATCTCAAGAGTTGATTTTCAACCTCTAAATCATTAATCTTTGACTTTTCATGTGTTTCTTGATTACTTTACTTCGTAGGCATATGTTTAGTCTTTTTAGGGTGTTTGCCTAGATCCTTCCTATCCTTAATGGGATAGGTCTAATATGATATAATCTAGAATAGCCCTTATATTCATCATTTTTATTATTCTCATGATAATTAGCACTAAAATCATAATATTTAGGTCTAACATGCATTTTATCATAGTAGAAAGAAATTACATTATTAAATGGTACTTAGGAGCTTGAGCTTCCTCCCTTGCTTTTATTTTTGTGCTTCCTCTTTAGACATTGATTTCCGTAATATCCTCTTTGGTTGCATGTAAAACACACAATATGTTCTTTCCCCTTTTGGACCAAGGATTTGGCTTCTCTCTTGTCTTAGGTGCCACTTGAGTCTTCTTCTTTATCAATTATGGGCACTTACTCTTGTAGTGTCCATTCTTCCTACATTCAAAGTATATAATATGATTTTTATCTTTAATGCACGAAATTGATATACCTTCATGGGTTGAAATATCTCTACTCATAGAAGTGGCACATTTTTCTTCATTTACTCCGATTGGTGAGAATTCCTCTTATTCTAGTTTTAATGATCTCTCTCTCTCTCTTAATCCTTGAGGTGGATACTTTTTCAACTTCCTTCTCGGATGTTGAACACCTCTTAACCTCTAAATCCCTTTCATAGAAGTCAATAAGCCTTCTTCTTCAAACTTGTCTTTGTTTTGTGCCAATGAAGATGGAGCTTTACCAATTTGCTTCATAGCTCATTTGCTTCCTTGAATTTTTCTAATTTACATAAAATATTGTTATGTACCAAATTAACTAGAATTTTCATTACCTTATCATTTTCCTCAAACTTTTAAACTTGCTCTTCATTCCATTTGCTCTTTTGAATGAAGTTTTCCCTTTGTATCTCTAGAAACTTAAAAACTTCAATTAGGGCAAACCATTGTTCTGTATCTATCATCAAGAAATTCTCCATTCTTGATTTCCAATACTTAAAACTTCCAATCCCAAAAGGTGAAGGTAATCAGATATCAAATCCCAAAGAATTTAGTTCCTTCTAACTTTAGCTCCTTTGAAGGTCAACCCAAAGAATTTGTTTGTATTGGAGAGCTTCAAAAACTTAGACTTCCTTCTTCTTCTTCTAGCTTTGATACCCTTATTAGAGCCTATGCAAGTTAGAGGAGTGAATAGCTTCAATCGCTTCATTTTTATCTTGTACTCGTCATTTGAATGTGCAGCAAAAACTTCAAACCAAATTGACGCTACATGCAAAACACCAAGACTTTCCTTGATTCGCTGCCTCTTAAGTTGACCACTCAAAGGCCTAGCCCTAGCGATCTACTACCACTATACCTTCTCCATCTCAAATAATAGAACATGACTTACATTCCTTCATCTGAAGCCTCTTAAAACCTATTCTTACAAATAATACAAGAAAAAAAATAAGAGATGAAATTAAATACAATGAAATTCTATTTCTTGTTGATTAGAATTCTCTTGTTAGTCTAGAAATGCATCATCACTTTGTTCTCAAACCTCCAAGAACCAGCTTCTTTAAATGACCTTGAAACCCTATTTTATAGGGTTGCATTCATGCTAATTTCCACCTAACAATTGATTGCTCACTTTACCAATCAATTGTCATCGAATCTAACCATTTAAACCTATAAAATGACTCTTTTCTACCTTACCAATAAATTGTTAAAAGCCACTAATTGACTACCAATGAGCAGTTAAATCGACTAGTCGGTTCAGATGCAGTCTATCCGCTACTATAGTGTGATCAATCAATTGTCAAATTCCCCAATTGATTGATACTATAACAAAATATTGTAGTCAAAATCCTAAACCCTGACATTGTAGCAAACCTCAAAAATATTGTAGCAACATTAATTACTGTAGCAAACCAAAATTTTTAGGGTTTAAGATTTGTAGTAAACTTGGTAACTATAGCAATCTGATTACTGTAGTAGAAACCCTAGTTGCTGTAGCAAATCCTAAAAATACCTTAAATCCTAATTTTAAAGTTTAGAGTTCATCGGTCGATCGATACACCCTATCAATAGATTGATACTCCTATTTCATCTTTACCAAAGTTGTATTCTCGTCTTGCCTAGTATCTAGTTGACCTCAACCTCCCAAGACTTATTTTACTCAACATTCTGATCGACCTTGACCTGACAAGGCTTTCTTTTACCTAGCATCTAAATTACCTTGACTTGCTAGAATTTTCCATTGCCTAGCATCTAATCAACTTTGACCCACTAGTATTTCAGTACTATTCTCACCTAACATTTAGTTTTTCATGACCCATTAGGACCTTCTTCTACATGTCAAGTGTCTGATTATTCATGATCCACTTGGACTTTCCCCATCTCCGATCACTAAGTGTTCGGTCAACTGTGACTCACTTGAACTTCTCGTCTCATGCTAACTCCCTATTGGATTTTCGACTACCAATTTTCTAATCAACAATAACCTACTTGGACTTTTTACTTCTTGTCAAGTGTCCAGTGAACCTTAATCTATTTGACTCTTATTCGACTAACTAATATATTGATCAAACATCTAATCTCAACTTGAGTAAACTCAAGCTAGTCAACTTAGTCAACCTTGACTAGAGGTCGATTGTACCAATATATATCAAGCCCTAACAGTAATCACAATATCAATATCATTAATGACATAAATCAATATGTGGATGTGTAATATAGATATTACATAAAATATGATCTGCATATGTCAATTTTCAACCGGTCCTCTTGATAACCCAAAAACAAAGGTCCTGGTTATATTTGTAAATACTTTAAGCTAAACTACAATAGTAAATTATGATCTAAACCTCTAATTCTAAAATAAATCTATATTATATTTACAAGTACTATATACTAAACAGCAATAGTAAATTATGATAACTTTATTTCAAAGTGTCAAAATAAAGTATGCACATGAATGTTTCGAACTTAAGTATGTACAATAAATCAAAATAAAATGCACGTGTTTATTAATATAGAGCATCAATGTTTAACTACATACTCCCACTAAATGGATACTTCATCCAATATCCATCATATGCATATGAAACACCTTGGACAACAAATCCTTGTGAGTAAATCTACTAACATGGAACAGTCTTTATATTATCTATCATCACCTGACAATTATGAATTCTTTCTTTACCATCTAGAAATTTAATGGCGATATACTTTAACTTCGACAAACTGTAGTTGTTCTTGGAGTAAATCTCTATGATTTTATTATCACAGTTGATCCACAATAGTCTACAATACCATCAACGATCTATAATGTTATAATGAAGTTTCATAGCTAAATCCATGATTGGATGCTTCATAGCAAGCTATCAATTATGCCTCCATAATGGAAGTATCTATTAGTGTAACGCCCGAAAATTCTCAAATTAATTTTAGAAATATTCTATCAATTTTCTGGAATTTTAGAATATTTTTATGGAATTTTTAGAATAGCCGAAGTAGCAAAAATAAATAAAACATAAAACAACTTAAGCGGGAATCGAACCCGAGACCTATTAGACCCTACGACGTATAGGGTGATTTTAGTAACCAAGGGGCCCCAGCAGGGGTGTGCTGAAAGAAGAGGAGAACAATTATACTTAAGATTTAGTTAGGTGGTGTTAATCACTTAATATAAATAGGGGATTTAAGTGGGAGATTTTATTTTTCGGAACAACACCTCTCCCTCACCCTCACCCGACGTCGCCCCCTCTTCTCCTCATCCTCTCGGCGCACAAGCCCAAGAGACCTAGGGTTCCATCCCTAGGATCGTAGGAGCACCTTCCGACGACAACTCCGGCACAAGGATGTTCCTCTCCGCGAGAAAAACGCGTAGACATAAGAAGATCGTCGAAGAGATCTTCTTCTCCGAAAATCTAGCGATCGGATTGTAAGAAAATCTAGCGCAGGATGTAAGTAACCCCTCATCTGCAGTATAAGTAGTTAATCATGCTTTTTATGTTTTTTTTTAGTTCAGCCTTACGCATGATCCTTCAATTAAGGAGAATTAGAGCACACCAGGTGTTCGTTAAAATGCCTAGCACAGTTATATGCTACAGTAGGTGTTTTAATAGTTCAGTTAAATGTCATAGGGGCAATTTTAATAGCATACATAGTCTTGCTTCAGTTGATATGGGACTACGGTCCAATGGGTGGGCTCCCATAATCACCTCTAGGTTCAGATAACCTAGCTCTAGGTTCAGATAACCTAGAAAAAGGAAGATGAGATAAATCAGTTATAAACAATATTTTACTTTTATCAGTGGCACTGTACTGGACTCTCCGATGTCCTTGGGTTGGGCTCCCATAGTCGTCCCTAGGTTTAGATAACCTAGTAACCCTACTAGATTCGAGACTTGCTACCTCGGGCCTAGTTAAGGATGCGCACATAGCAAGTACAGTTGTCGAGCCCATCAGCAGCATGATTAGTATTTTTACCTATTTATGAAAATAGTTTTCAAACTTCACGAAACAAATATGTGAATACAGCTTAGTTTCAGTTTAGTTCTTATTGTGATGATAACTAGCTTAGCTTATGGATCAGTTTAGTTTCTTATTGATTCACAAATAGCTATGTTTCGAAGTTAACTGCCATGTTTCAGTATTCTAGTATGATTCTCATCATGTATATTAGCACAGCATATTTTAAAAGAAAGCATGATTTCGTTGAATGCATGTTTTTGTGAGGTAGATGGTTTCTTACTAAGCTCCCAAGCTTATAGTTTTCTTTTCCTTATGCTGCAGATAAAGGTAAAGGGAAGATGGAATAGCGGAGGCTGGGGGCAATGCGATGAAGATGTGTGTGAGCAGGAACTTGGAATAAAGACCCTTGGGGAGTAGCCCACCTAAGGACTCAGTATTTCAGTTTTGGGTTATTTTCTACACTTCTAGAATATTAAGTGTCATGAATTGTGAATGTGTACACTATGTTATGCCTAGACTTCTAGTTACCTTGATGTTAGTTGGTAAGTTATGAATCATGACCTGTTTAGTAAGAGTTTAGTGTTTATTAGTTGATATATCCATGTTGTACATGAGATTCTGAAATGCAGCAGAAATCAGAGCTCCAATCGATCAGCCGATTGATTGGAGGGTCCCCAATCGATCAGTCGATCGATTGGGAGGTAATCTGTCGCGTACAGAGAGCTGTTGAATCGATTAGCTGATCGATCGGCCATGGATCGATCAGCCGATCGATCGGGAATTTATTTTCCGTGAACAGAGAGCCTATGAATCGATCATCGGATCGATTGGCCAGGCTGGATCGATCAGCCGATCGATCCAAATTTGACCCCGTGAACAGTAGTGAGTTGAATCGATCAATGGATCGATCAGACAACTCCAATCAATCAGCCGATCGATTGAAATGTCTGATTTTAGCTAGAAGTGCCTAATTTCAGTTTTTGACCAAATAGAAAGTTAAGTTCCCTTCTTTAGAGTATGTACAACTTCAGAAGTGTACTCTGAGAATAAATTCCAGATTTCATAGTAAATAGCAGAGAGTTTTAATTAGTTCAGTTTTTCTTCCACACAAGAATAGTTAGCACAATGTAACCCCCGGCCTCGCAGCCTAGTCAGTAGGAGGCGGGGCATTACAGAGTGGTATCAGAGCAAGTTCCATGCCCCCTCCACACACACATCAGCATTGAACCTGCAGCTTCCAAGTAAGAATACCTCTCACTTTATTTATGTTTTTGCTTTCGTGTTTATAGATATCTAAAGCTTGTTTATATATGATAACATCTAACATGATAATAGTAGTTATGTACCTATGATTGTATTAGTTATGTATGTCCTTTATCCCTCTAGAAAATGGTACGAGGACGCCCAGCTAGAAAGACACCAGCTACTGAGCCCCAGCATAAGGCAGGCAGCTCAGTGTCTCCCCCAGACCTTACAGAGGTAGTGGCTCAGTTACAGAAGCAACTAGCTGAACAGCAACAGGAGATAGCCACCCTAAGGCCTAATCAGCAGAACACTCCCACTGTCACTCCAAACCTAACTTAGCAACCCCAGTAGTGATAGAGGTTCCACCAATCCAACCTGCAGCACCAGTAGCCCTAGCAGCAGGGGCAAGGAGAGAAGCCTATCTGATCTAGTGGCAGAAAATCAAGCCCGAGAACTTCTCAGGCACCAGTGAACCATGGGATGCCCAAGCCTGGTTCAAAACACTGGAGAGTACGATGGAGCTTCTAGACTGGCCAGAGTTTGAAAAGGTGAAATGCGCCTCATTCTGCCTGACAGGAGACGCACGTATGTGGTGGGAGAGGATTAAAGTGAAGCGCCCAGTGAATCAGATGACATGGGCCGACTTCGAAAGGGAATTCTTCGAGGAGTTCTTTCACATGTGGGTCACAAACCGCCACTATGACGAGATCACTGAATTTCGTCAAGGCAACCTTTCAGTTGAGGAGGCCGTGAGGAAATTCAACAGACTGGCTCGTCTATGCCTTGAACTGGTCAGCACTGAAAGAGAACGAGTCCGGTTGATGCTCATGATGTTAAGGTCGGAAATAGCAATGAATGTGGCCAGCGGCGTCCATAGGCCGCAAACTACAAAAGAACTAGTAAGCAGTGCTCTGACCACCGAGCATTACCAGAACAGCATCAAGCAGCAGAAGTAAGCCCTCTCAGAGTCGAAAGGCCAAGGAGGCTCAGGTACTCAGAAACACCAGGGCCACAGCTCTAACTGGAAAGGGAACTCCAGTAACAAACGTAAACCAGGGAGTTACCCAAAAGGAGGACCAGCTAGTAAACAGCCTAGTTATCCCAAGTGTACTACTTGTGGGAAATTCCATCCCGGAGTTTGTTGCAAGGGCACACAAGGATGCTTCAAATGTGACCAAGAAGGCATATGGCTAAGCAATGCCCGAACAAGACCAGTTTTCCTCCACCACAGCCGATTCAGTACAGAGACAAACCAGCCCAGTTACATCAGATGCAGGCTGCTATAGATGGTCCACACATCAGTCAGGGCAGACTAGAAGCCCCCTCAGCCACGACAAATGCGAGGATCTACTCACTCACCAGAGAAGACGTAGCGAATGCCTCGACAGTTGTTACAGGTCAGATTAGTATTTTACAGCAAAGTGCAACTGTCTTATTCGATACTGGGGCAACCCATTCTTATATGTCCAGGACATTCACCGAAAAGCTAGAAATATCTCCAGAGGTACTCAGTGGTCAGTTTTTGACAACACTACCTTCAGGAGAAATCATGGCGTCCACGCACTGGCTCCGAGCAGTGCCAGTCATTATAGCAGATAGAGAGCTTTTTGGTGATCTGATAGTGCTAGATATGGCTGACTACGATGTCATCTTGGGAATGGACTTTCTGATCAAATACGATGCCTTCATACAGTGTCGTAAACAGAGAGTTGTATTTTAACCCGAAGCAGGAGTGCAATTTGGGTACATCGGAGAACCAAAGAGGAAGGCCAAGAAGTTTCTCTCAGCTCTGAAAGCACAGAAACTACTTGATTCAGGATGTACGGGATTCTTAGCACATGTAGTCAATACCAGTCAGGACAAGGACCAAAAGCTAGAAGAGGTCCGAGTTGTATGTGACTACCCAGCAGTCTTCCCTGAGGAGTTACCAGGCCTAGCACCAGACAGGGAGATTGAATTTGAGATAGAACTTATTCCCGGTACAAATCCCATCTCCAAAGCACCCTATCGCATGGCTCTAGCAGAACTGAAGGAACTTCAAGAGCAACTACAGGAGCTGCTCGACAAGGGCTTCATACGCTCTAGTCACTCACCATGGGGAGCGCCTGTATTGTTCGTGAAGAAGAAGGACGGGAGCATGCGCCTGTGTATAGACTACCGAGCCCTAAACCAGGTTACGATTAAGAACAGGTATCCTCTTCCCAGGATAGATGACATGTTTGATCAGCTAAATGGAGCAGCAGTGTTCTCTAAAATAGACCTCAGGTCGGGATATCACCAGGTGCGAGTTAAAGAAGGTGATATACCCAAGACAGCTTTCAAGACCAGATACGGACATTATGAGTTCGTAGTCATGCCCTTTGGCATGACGAATGCTCCAGCTACTTTCATAGACCTCATGAACAGGGTATTCAGAGAATACTTAGATAAGTTTATTATCGTGTTCATCGACGACATCTTTATCTATTCCAAGACTCAGGAAGAACACGCAGAGCACATGAAGATAGTACTACAGACTCTTTAGCAGAACCAGCTGTACGTCAAGTTCATGAAATGTGAATTCTGGCTCGATCAGGTAGCCTTTTGGGGTTACATCATCTCCAAGGATGGTATCATGGTAGACCCCAGTAAGATAGAAGCTGTGAGTAACTGGAAGAGACCTAAGAACGCTAGTGAAATCAGAAGCTTTTTGGGACTAGCAGGCTATTACAGAAAATTTGTAGAAGATTTCTCTAGGATAGCCTCCCCACTGACAGCTCTCACCAGGAAGAACAGAAAATTTCAGTGGACAGAGGACTATGAGAACAGTTTCATGGAACTGATCAAAAGAAGATTGACCAGTGCACCCATTCTGACCCTGCCAAAGAACACAGACAGCTTTGATATTTATAGCGATGCCTCTAAATTAGGACTAGGAGCAGTACTGATGCAAAATTGCAAGGTGATCGCCTATGCCTCCAGACAACTCAAGGACTATGAGAGGAACTACCCTACTCATGACCTTGAGCTTGCAGCAGTTGTCTTCACCCTCAAAATTTGGAGACATTACATGTATGGAGCTCAGTGTAGAGTGTATACAGATCATCAGAGTCTGAAGTACTTCTTCACTCAGAAGGATCTGAATATGCGACAGCACAGATGGCTCGAGCTGGTCAAAGACTATGACATAAATATCCTCTACCATCCAGGAAAGGCCAATAAGGTGGCAGACGCACTTAGCAGGAAGTCCAGCGCCACCTTACTATCCCTAGCAGCCATGTCACCGCCCCTATAAAAGGAGATTGCAGATTTCGGTCTCGAATTAATAGTTGGGCAACTCTCTACTATGACATTAGCATCTACCCTGCTTAGTGACATCCAGACAATTCAGAAGCAGGACCCTGAAATTCAGAAGATAAAGCAAGGGTTAACAGAAACAGAAGGTGGAGAGTTCAGAGTATCTGATAGTGGGGTACTGTATTTTGGTGACAGACTATGCATTCCGGATCAGGAGGAACTACGGAGGAAAATCCTAGACGAGGCTCACGGGACTCCTTATGCGATGCATCCTGGCTCCACCAAGATGTATCAAGACTTAAAGAAACATTTTTGGTGGCCGAGAATGGAAAGAGACATCGCTAGATATGTCAGTATCTGCCTGACCTGCCAAAGGGTCAAGGCAAAACACCAGAGACCAGGAGAAGTTCTGCAGCCTATTCAGATTTCAGAATGGAAGTGGGAGGATATCTCCATGGATTTCATAGTGGGACTACCCAGAACCACGAATGGTTTTGATGTCATCTGGGTAATAGTCGACAGATTCACTAAGTCAGTCCACTTCTTAGCTATCAGGATATCCTACTTCATGGAGCAACTAGCTCAGTTGTATCTCAAAGAGATTGTCAGACTGCATGGAGTTTCACGGACTATCATTTCAGACAGAGACAATAGATTCACATCACACTTCTGGGAGTGTGTACAGTCAACGTTGGGCACCAGGTTAAAGTTTAGCACAGCCTTCCATCCTCAGACAGATGGCCAGACGAAGCGGGTAAATTAGGTACTCAAAGATATGCTCCGAGCATGTGCCCTAGACTTCAAGGGAAGTTGGTGCAAATATCTGAGTTTAGCCGAATTTGCATACAACAATAGCTATCAGGCCACTATCGGCATGGCACTTTACGAGTCTCTCTACGGGTGGAGGTGTAGATCTCCAATCTGCTAGTATGAGAGTGGTGAACATAAAGAACTAGAACTTCAGATATATCTAGTAGCAGATACCACAGTAGCTATACAGCAGATCCGCCAGAGGATAGAGACAGCTCAGAGCCGCCAAAAAAGCTATGCTAATACACGGCGTCGACCCTTAGAGTTTTCAGTTGGAGATGTAGTATTTCTCCGAGTGGCTCCCATGAAGGGAGTAATGCATTTTGGGAAGAAGGGTAAATTAAGTCCCAGATTTGAGGGACCATACCTTATCACTAGAAGAGTTGGCAAGGTAGCATATGAGCTAGAGCTACCCCAGGAGATGTTAGCTATCCATAACGTATTTCATGTCTCTATGCTGAAGAAGCATATCCCAGATGCCACCCAGGTGATTGAGCCCCAGTCGGTACAAGTCCGCGAAGACCTCAGCTATGACAGTCGGCCTATTCAAATAGTAGACAGAGCAGTTAAGAAATTGCGGAACAAGGAAGTACCATTAGTAAAAGTCATTTGGCAAAATCACACAACAGAAGAGGCAACTTGGGAAACAGAAGTACCCAGAGTTATTCTAAGTTTGAGGATGAACTTTTTATAAGGTATGGGGGATTGTAATGCCCGAAAATTCTCAAATTAATTTTAGAAATATTCTATCATTTTTCTGGAATTTTAGAATATTTTTATGCAATTTTTAGAATAGCCGAAGTAGCAAAAATAAATAAAAACATAAAACAGCTTAAGCGGGAATCGAACCTGAGACCTATTAGACCCTAAGACGTATAGGGTGATTTTAGTAACCAAGGGACCCCAGCAGGGGTGAGCTGAAAGAAGAGGAGAATAATTATACTTAAGATTTAGTTGAGTGGTGTTAATCACTTAATATAAATAGGGGATTTAAGTGGGAGATTTTATTTTTCGGAACAACACCTCTCCCTCACCCTCACCCGACGCTGCCCCCTCTTCTCCTCATCCTCTCGGCGCATAAGCCCAAGAGACCTAGGGTTCCATCCCTAGGATCGTAGGAGCACCTTCCGGCGACAACTCCGGCACAAGGACGTTCCTCTCCGCGAGAAAAACGCGTAGACATAAGAAGATCGTCGAAGAGATCTTCTTCTCCGGAAATCTAGCGATCGGATTGTAAGAAAATCTAGCGCAGGATGTAAGTAACCCCTCACCTACAGTATAAGTAGTTAATCATGCTTTTTATGTTTTTTTTTAGTTCAGCCTTACGTATGATCCTTCAGTTAAGGAGAATTAGAGCACACCAGGTGTTCGTTAAAATGCCTAGCACAGTTATATGCTACAGTATGTGTTTTAATAGTTCAGTTAAATGCCATAGGGGCAATTTTAATAGCATACTTAGTCTTGCTTCAGTTGATATGGGACTACGGTCCAATGGGTGGGCTCCCATAGTCGTCTCTAGGTTCAAATAACCTAGCTCTAGGTTCAGATAACCTAGAAAAAGGAAGATGAGATAAATCAGTTATAAACAGTATTTTACTTTTATCAGTGGCACTGTACTGGACTCTCCGATGTCCTTGGGTTGCGCTCCCATAGTTGTCCCTAGGTTTAGATAACCTAGTAACCCTACTAGATTCGAGACTTGCTACCTCGGGCCTAGTTAGGGATGCGCACATAGCAAGTACAGTTGTCGAGCCCATCAGCAGCATGATTAGTATTTTTACCTATTTATGAAAATAGTTTTCAAACTTCACGAAACAAATATGTGAATACAGCTTAGTTTCAGTTTAGTTCTTATTGTGATGATAACTAGCTTAGCTTATGGATCAGTTTAGTTTCTTGTTGATTCACAAATAGCTATGTTTCGAAGTTAACTGCCATGTTTCAGTATTCTAGTATGATTCTCATCATGTATATTAGCACAGCATATTTTAAAAGAAAGCATGATTTCGTTGAATGCATGTTTTTGTGAGGTAGATGGTTTCTTACTAAGCTCCCAAGCTTATAGTTTTCTTTTCCTTATACTGCAGATAAAGGTAAAGGGAAGATGGAATAGCGGAGGCTGGGGGCAATGCGATGAAGATGTGTGTGAGCAGGAACTTGGAATAAAGACCCTTGGGGAGTAGCCCACCTAAGGACTCAGTATTTCAGTTTTGGGTTATTTTCTACACTTCTAGAATATTAAGTGTCATGAATTGTGAATGTGTACACTATGTTATGCCTAGACTTCTAGTTACCTTGATGTTAGTTGGTAAGTTATGAATCATGACCTGTTTAGTAAGAGTTTAGTGTTTATTAGTTGATATATCCATGTTGTACATGAGATTCTGAAATGCAGCAGAAATCAGAGCTCTAATCGATTAGCCGATCGATTGGAGGGTCCCCAATCGATCAGCCGATCGATTGGGAGGTAATCTGTCGCGTACAGAGAGCTGTTGAATCGATTAGCTGATCGATCGACCATGGATCGATCAGCCGATAGATCGGGAATTTATTTTCCTCGAACAGAGAGCCTCTGAATCGATCATCGGATCGATTGGCTAGGCTGGATCGATCAGCCGATCAATCCAAATTTGACCCTGTGCACAGTAGCGAGTTGAATCGATCAGTGGATCGATCAGACAACTCCAATTGATCAGCCGATCGATTGAAATGTCTTATTTCAGCTAGAAGTGCCTAATTTCAGTTTTTGACCAAATAGAAAGTTAAGTTCCCTTCTTTAGTGTATGTACAACTTCAGAAGTGTACTCTAAGAATAAATTCCAGATTTCATAGTAAATAGCAGAGAGTTTTAATTAGTTCAGTTTTTCTTCCGCACAAGAATAGTTAGCACAATGTAACCCCCGGCCTCGCAGCCTAGTCAGTAAGAGGCGAGGCGTTACAATTAGAGTCCATTTGTTGCTTTTCAATGATACAACCCCTCTAACAAACATGAAAATATAATATAAAGTAGACCTTCTATTATCAAGAATTTAACAAAATCAGAATCTGAATATCCAATCACCTCTAGGTGATTAGACCTCTAATACGTAAGCATGTGTTCTTTATTTTTCTATAAATATTACATCACTCTCTTCACTCCTTTCTAGTGCGCCAATCTTGAGTTACCTAAATACCTACCTAACATTCTCACTATATACACTATATCCATACCTGTACAAACTTATGCATACTTCCTACAACTGACACATAAGGAAATTGTTGCATCTCATTTATTTAAAGTTCAATCCATGGACATTGCTACAAACAGAATCGGTCACCTTTAGACATCAATGTGTCACCAAGTGCACAATTTTACATGGCATATCATATAAGCACCTTTTTATTATAGGCCTTTTGTGAAAAATTTAAAAATGGCTCTTGAATGATCACAATATATTTGTATGTTTAACATAAAGGATGTTTCACCAAGATCTTTTATTTCAAAATTACCTATAGAATTGACTAGTTTCTTGCAACAAACTTTTATTATTCTTTGCTAGCAATATGTCATCTATATATAGGACAAGTATAACAAATTTACTCTTATTGAACTTGGCATATATGGATTGATCAACATGATTCTCCTTAAAACCAAATAAAGTAACCACTAGATCAAATTTCTAATACCATTGATGGGATGCAGTCTTTAACTATAAAGGAACTTCTTTAATCTACATTAACAGGTGTTTTAAGTTCTCAGACTCAAAGTTCTCCTATTGTACCATATATATAGTCTCCTTAATATCACTATTAAGGAATGAAATCTTTACATCCATCTATATAACTCTAAATCAAAATGAGTTATAAGTGTCATAATTACTCTAAGGGTGTCTTTCGTCGAAATAGGTGAAAAAATCTTATTGTAATCAATGTACTCCTTTTGAGTTAATCCTTTGGCAACAAGACGAGCCTTAGATTTCTTGACATTGCACAACAAATCTTGTTTGGTTTTAAATATCCATTTACAATCAACAAGTCTTGTTCCTATAGGCAATTCGATAAGTTCTCAAATGTCATGGTCTTTCATTGATTTCAACTCCTCTTTTATGGCTTCAATCCACCTCTCGGGATTAGATCATTGTTTTACTTATTTGAAAGATGTAGGATCACTTTTTAACCCTATGTCAAAGTTAAGCTCTTCAAGATAAACATAATCACGGAAAACTATGAATCTCCTTTTCCTAGTTGATCACTTTAAAGACATTTGTGGTTGAGGTGGTTGAGATACTCATTCATCCATATGAGGCAACATCTCATCCTAGTGAAGGTTTCTCCCATTACATCGAAGATTATACAAGAATATCTTAGTTCATTACTTTCACTGGCATGCAATATCTATAATATAGGGTATGACTACCATACTACAACTTATTACACTAATAGTGACCATAGGAGGATTGCTAATATTTTCCTCAAAAGATACTTTCTTAACCTTAGTGCTTCCACTATACTACATTTCTCATCTTAAAAAAGGATTTATTTGATGGGTCATAAAATTTATATCCCCGAGACTTTTTAGAGTATCCCATAAAATGGCAGCTCACAGTCCTTAAGTCCAGTTTCTTTAAACTTGGACTAAAGACCTAGCCTCAGTTGAATAATCTAAGATGTGTAAATGTCTAATGCTAGACATCTTGTATGGGATTTTAAACACTACCTTACTGGGAATTATATTAAGTAAATTACAGTCTTAAATATTTTGCTCCGCAAAGACTTTGATAAATAAGAAAAGTCATCATACTTCTTAACATATCTTTTAGGGTATAATTTCATTGCTCTGATACACTATTCTAATTGGGAGTACCAGTTATGGTATACTAAAGTATGATTCCATACTTAGTAAGGTAATTCACAAGAGGTCCAGGACATTATTCACTTGATTCATCATATCGACTATAGTATTCACCACCACACAGATGTCTGTATGTATTAGTTCCAAGACTTCGCCATATCGGCTCGTGCCCGTATTTCTTTTGGTAATTATCTTCCCTTTAACACATTCTATGCATACATCAAAGTCTGACATGTCAATGGAATAAAGAATTTCATGTGACATTAACATTGTAACGACCCGGCCCTCTTGGCCCATTTGGCGGCCCATTTGACGACCTCTCATGTCGTCGACCGTCGGCCCTTATGTCGTCGGCCCGTTTGGCGACCTCTAATGTCGTCGACCGACGACCCTTGGTTGTGTCGTTACTCACTAGGACTTTCCACCCCTGGTCAGTGGATTTTTGCCTCCCCCAGGATTCGAACTCTAAACCTCCAGGCTTAAGTATTAGAGTTTATGAATCCTGGTAACCAAGTGAGATTATTGTAACGACCAGGCCCTCTTTGGCCCATTTGGCGACCCTCGGGTCGTCGACCGTCGGCCCATTTGGCGACCTCTCATGTCGTCGATCGACGACCCTGATCTCACTTGGTTACCAGGATTCATAAACTCTAATACTTAAGCCTGGAGGTTTAGGGTTCGAATCCTGGGGGAGGCAAAAATCCACCACCAGGGGTGGAAAGTCCTAGTGAGTAACGGCACGGCCAAGGGTTGTCGGTCGACGACATGAGAGGTCGCCAAATGGGCCGACGACATAAGGACCGACGGTCGACGACCCGAGGGTCGCCAAATGGGCCAAAGAGGGCCGGGTCGTTACAAACATTTCTAGATATTGTTTGAATATATGTCATAAACATCTATGTACAACATAAAAGAATTTTCATCAGTCAAATTACATTTTGTACATATGTTATGCATAATTTCATTATCATTAGTAGGTAAGTTATTTAATTTATATATATTATCAATCAAGGAATCATTATTAATCAAAACTGAATTTAAGAAAATATGAAACATTCCGTCTAAAAGATGATACAACATATTTATTATCCAAATCTAGAAAGATATCAATTCTTAAATAAAGGCCAAAAACATTTATTATCTCTAATTTAGCCTTTCTATCATTCTCCGTATAGATCTTTCACTATTAAACAACAATCGACTACTGAAACAATCTTACATATTGACACTTATATGAGTATCACTAGTATCTATCCACCAAGTGTCAATAGGCACAAAGGATAAACTGACATTTGAACTAATGAGATTGAGAAGTTTACCTTTCTTAGCATGTTAATTGGCGTATTTGGGGCAATCTTTCTTCATATGATCTTTCTTCTTATAAAAAAAAATAAGTGAGTTCCTTATCTTGTTACTTTTGGTCCTTATGGCCAAAACTCTAAGAATCTACAATTTGCTTACCTTTACCCTTTATAATGGTCATTTTCGCTTCTTGATCGAATCCTGAGAAGCGAATGCAAGTGAGCACTCTCAGAAGTCTCATGCCTTAATCTCTCCTTCGCTTGCACACATTGAGAAATAATCTTATTTAATACCCACTATTTCCTTTGCGTATTGTAAGATAATTTAAAAGATGTGAACTATGTAAGTAGAGATATTAAGATAAAATGCACTAACATACTCTTAAATATTTTGAATGTTTAGTGTCTTTAATCTAGTAGCGATATAAGACATCTACAATATGTACTCCCCTATACTTTCCTTTCCATTATACGTCATTGAGACAAGCCTCGATAACACTGTAGTTGTCTCAACCTTTACATTTGAAGTGAAACAGTCTACAAGTTGCTTCAGGAAAGTCCCAACATCCTTCCCTTAGTTATTGAGCCCCTAATATGTTTTGGAGTTGAAAGCTTCATGATACTTAGACTCATGTGGTTAGATGACTCCTACTTTTCAAATTTAGCCCTCTAGTCTGCAGTGCTAACACTGGTTAGGGGTGCGGAGCGATAGTATATTAATACATAGTCTAAGTCCATGCAACCTAAAACTATAATAATATATTATTTTCATTCAACAAAATTTGATCCAGTAAGAGTACATATGTTATAAATATTGGTAGTTACTAATTACATTGAATTAGAAGAGAAAAAAATACTATAACCTCATGATTAAAACTAAGATCATAGATAAATAATATGTAAGTGAATTATACAACATAAAATATGCAATGAATGAGCTCTTAATTTGATACCAAATACAACATTGCATTGCATCTTTGGACTAGAATGTAATTTATTAGTGGTACTCTCTATCCATAGCTCAAACTTTAATTGGTCATATAGTGTGTCTTCTTTTGAGCTGACACATTATGCACATAATGTATGTTGGTGCGGGAAGCATCCGACGATCGAACCTGAGTTTTGATAATGGCAAAGGATTCAAATATAAGGTGTGTTGTGATCTAATGTGCTTGACTAAGTGTTTCAGGAAAGTCCTAACTGTGGTTAGGCAGGTAAAAACTCTAGGGGGTGGTAACCCTAGGTCATAGGGGGTGGTAACCCTATGCGGAAAGTCTTGGTGGGTCGAGTACTTCAGGCAAAAGTCCTAGGGGGGTAACCCTAGGTGGAAAATCCTGGTGTCGCGAACCAGGTGAAAGACTGGACCAACCGGGAAGCGGAAGTCCAGCAGAAAGTCCGGAAGCATCGAGCACCGAGCAAAAGTCCAGTCGATCTGAAGGATCGCACTGGCATCAGGTAAGCGTTCCCCGTAGAGGGAACAGTAGGCGGCGGGTCGACCTAGGGTTTCCGGTCGGAAATCCAAAGTCAGACCCGGACAGTCCGAAGACTGTCATAATATTCTGTTATCAAATTTACTGTTATTTTTGCTAACTTTGGTTTGCAGGGTATGTGTTTGGGACTAACACTCTTGTAGGTACCAAAAACACAAAGTACACCTCGGATGAACAGCGTCCGAGGCGCCTCCATGGGGCTTGGAGGTGCCTCGGGTGCAAAGCTGGAGCTGGCTGCGAAGCACTCTGGAGGCGCCTTGAAGGAGTCATAAGGCACCTTGAACCAGTTGCTTAAGGCGCCTTGAATGAGGTATAAGGCACCTTGAAGAGATAAAATTTGACCAGTTCAAGTTTGATCCACGCGGGCGACTCGGCAGCATGGAGGTGCCTTGAATGGCTTTCAAGGCGCCTTGAACACCCTTTATAAGGGGGTTTCGACCAGCAGCTTAATATATCTTCTTCCAAGCAAACTTTTTGCTACAAGCTGCCTCCGAGACGATCCCGAAGTGCTGCAATGACACCCCGACAACCCGGAGCTTTAGATTTAGTCTTTTGTTGTCGGTATAATCTTTTTTACTGCTTTGAATTGTAATTAGTTTGTAATAATTTTTATGAGCTTATAGTTGTTGCCCACGGAAAGCGATCAAGGATTGCGGGCCTTCGAGTAGGAGTCGATCTAGGCTCTGAACGAAGTAAATTCTCCTGTGTCTCTGTGTGCTTGTTTTCTTTATTCCATTGTGTTTTTACTCGAGTGTTTTATGAATCGAACAAAATAACCACGAGCGCTATTCACCCCCCCCCCCCTCTAGCGCGTCTCAATCCAATAATTGGTATCAGAGTCCGGACTACCAGAAGGTTTAACCATCGACTATGCATAAGAGCTATGGTCTGATTGAGCCATGTGGGTACAATATTGACCTCGAACAAAGAAAGTGGGGGCTCCTATGTTTGGATCAAGAGGACCAGACACCAGGCAGGAAGTCCTAGTTGCAGCTAAGCAAGGAAGTCCTAGTAGCTCAGGTGGACTGAGGGGCAGAAAGACCTGGTGGGTCGAGGATCGGACGTGGGAAGCCTGTGGTCCTTTGTTTGAGGGGGGGATTGTTGGGGTTGCAAGGTTGCAAACATAGTCCCATATTGAAAACACATGGGAAAGATCATGGGTTTATAAAAGAATTTAGATATCTCCATTGGCATGAGACCTTTTGGGAAAGAATTTTGATTTGGTGCAACCACCAATCACGCAATTTTTTTCGTGGTGTTTTAAATTTTTCGGAGTCAACTGAAATTAGTATTATTACTATATTCTAGTTTTTTTTTCGTTCGTATTGATCTCGCTCGAAGTTGGTGCAACACCACTTGAGTTAGTTCTTTTTCAATTCCTTACTCCTGCACTACTAATCCAAGACTTAGTCTTGGGACGTATTTTTTATTTTTCTTTTGCATATTATCACGATGGCCCAACAAGAGGGTTTTAGCACCGTTCGTCACCCCCCCCCCCCTCTTCTCCGGAGAAGATTTCAGGTACTGGAAGGGACGAATGGAAACCTACCTAAAAATCCAATTCGAAACCTGGATGATAATCAAGACTGGTTTGGATCTGCCAACTGATAAAGACGGCAAGCCTACACCCTGCGAGGACTGGGAGCCATCCCTAATCAAGAAGGTGGAAGCCGACGCCAAAGCTACCTGCACCCTCCAGTGTGGTCTTACCAAGGAGGAGCTCAACAGAGTCGGTCCATTTTCAACTGCAAAGGATTGTGGGAGAAACTGATAGAACTCCACGAGGGCACCTCCGACACCAAGGTAAGTAAAAGAGATCTTTTACTTAATAAACTATATAATTTGAAAATGCAGGAAGGTGAGATGGCAAGCTCTCTACACGCAAGAATTCAAGACATCCTCAACTCTCTCCACGGAATAGGGCAAAAGGTAGAGAATCGAGACGTCATAAGGTACGCATTAAATTCGTTTCCGAGGAGCACATTGTGGGCGTCAATGGTAGATGCCTACAAAGTCTCCAAGGATTTATCTTCACTAAAATTAGATGAATTATTCTGTGAGTTTGAATTACATGAGCAGACTAATGCACAGCCAACCGAGAAGGGGGTTGCCTTGGTTGCAGGTACCAGTCGAACGCGCGAACCGAGTTCACGAAGAAGAACTGAACCAGAGTCAGAAGAAGAACCCGACTCAGATAATGAAGATGAAGAACTAACAACGGAGCTTATGAATCTTGTGAAGAGACTTTACAAGAAGAAGAAAGGCTTCAACAAGAAGGACCTAAAGAAGGCAGTCCAATCCAAGGAAGCCCAACCAAGTTCTAAGGTAAAGTTCGAAGTGATCTGCTACGGGTGCAACCAGAAGGGGCACATCAAGGCCAACTACCCGAATCAAAAGGATGCAAAGAAGCAGAGAAGGAAGAAGGCCTTAAAGGCAACATGGGACGAATCTTCCTCAGAAGACGATGACGACGAACACGATCAGACGAGTTTACTTGCGCTAATGGACCGGGACCAAATCGACAAATCCGAGAGCGAGACCGAGTGGGAGACCGAGTCCGAGCGAAGCCACGGATCCGTATCCGTTTCCGAAGGGCCCGATCCCTCTGTAAGTATCCCTCGCCTTAATAATCTAGTTAATTACTTATTGCAAAAATTAGCTAAGTTGAATCTTAGAATTAAGTCACTTCTAAAGGAAGTAACTGTCCTTAAAGAAGTGACTGACTCCAAATCCTTGACTGAACCAGTTCAGATTGGAAACTCAATTTAAGTTCAAAAACTTGAAGAAGAGAACTTCAATCTGAAAACTCAAGTTAAGAATCTGGAGAAAACTCTAGAACGGTTTTCTTTAGGTTCCAAGAACCTTGACCTAATTTTTGGGACACAAAGAGTCGTTTATAATAGAACTGGTATAGGATTTAAACCAAAAAGAAAATATAAATCCTACTTATCTCTTATAAAAAGAACAGATAGAAAAACAGTCCAAGCATGGGTCCCCAAGTCTAAATTGATTAATCAACTTGGACTTGGTCAATATTGGATCCCGAAGGATCAAATACACTACCTCGATAGACCATATCGAGGCTATGATCCAGGGAGAGCAAAAAGAAAAACGATACTAATAAAATGAACTTAATTTGAAATTCTTAATTCGAAATTAAATTAAAAATTAAAAATTAAATTAAAATTCTAAATTCTAAATTTGAAATTAAATTCTTAATTCAAAATTAAATTAAAATTCAAAATTCAAAATTAAATTCATAATTCTAATTTCAAAATTAAATTAAAAATTTAAACTTAAACTCAAAATTAATTTAAAATTCAACTTAAATCAAATAAAAAATTAGAAGGAGGATCCAGAATAGCTGGCACCCCCAACTAAAACTACCCGACTGGGTAACAGAACTTAATCTACCCGAAATAGGTAAACAAGAGTAGACTACCCGGCAGGGTAATTAAGGTTAGATAAAATGAGCTAGGTTTAACTTGACCCACGGTACTGGTGAAATTTTTGGATGATAATGTCACGCCCCCAAAGGAGTCCCTGCCAGACAAAAATCCGACAACATCTCCCCTGTACCGGTGACAATATGAAGCATCACTATAAACAAAATATACATCAGCCACATACGGCTGGAATATTTATATACACAACCACGCAGTTATAATAACAGTCCACTCGGCTGGAATGAAACAATCACAACCACGCAGTTATATATAAAACAGCTCACACGGCTGTACTAAAACACAGCGGAAAAACAAGAAAGCCCACAACAAATATAACATGCATGTCTACAATGCTAAACAATACAACACCAAAACAAGATAGCCAAGGCTAAACACAAATACAATGCAAAAAAAATAAAAAGATATAAAAGAAAACAAGTACGGTCTTCGGATGTGACGACCCGGCAGACAGGATACTCCGAGCGACACTCCAACCATCTACCCAAAACATAAGGATATACATGCGGTGGTGAGTATAGGGAACTCGGTAATAGACAAGATAGTGCATGGTCCATAAACAACATGGAGATCACAAGTATACAGTCTCAGTAGGGAATAAAGAACATGATCATACTATCATAATCAATGCACCTAAACATAACTGGCATCATAACCTGACATATAAACTGTACAAACCCCAACTAATATAATGACAGATACATACCCAATCTGGAATTGACACATGGTACAATGATCAGTAAACTCACCAGATCTGCAACAGATATACCCGTGACACCTGTGCAATATAAGTACGACTGCATATACATGTAAAATAAATAACATGTATGCAGCATGGCAACCAAATGCAACAACCATATCTCAATCAAGTGCAACAACGACAATCACATGCAACTAGTATCTACTAGGCATGTATGCAAATGCAGATGCACCGCGCATCAAATGCAGGAATAATAACTGCGTATGCATGCTCCATGGTCACCCCGACACCTCTCCAGACACCATGACCCCAGTATGGCCGAGGTCCGTGACAACTGTACTACCCTCCAGCCCACTATATAGTGGTCGAGGCGGACAGTCCACTAGTAGCTATCTAGCTACATAGCATCAGGGTCCCTGACTGCTCACAACGCCGGATCTCACTAAACCTCGTGACCGGGTGGCACGACAGGACGAGCGGCAACTGCTCTAGCTACCACTACCCATGAGTGGCCGAGTGTGCGGCGCTAAACCAAACCAACTGATGACTCTCTCACCACAAGGGAGACAATGGTCATCAGATGCAATGAATGATGAACATGATATATATATATATAATCATCATCCATGCAACACCCCAAACCTCATAAATACCTCCAACATGAGTATAATCGTCATGATACCTCCACGTATCCCACCAAACATATGTACACACTACACATGTATAATCAACAAAAAAAATCTCCAATAATCCCACTAGACACATGTACACAAAATATAAGTACAATCAACATGTATCCTCCAGTAAAAACACAATAGACATGTGTATATACCCCAAACATACAATCAATGCAACTCCTCCAAAAGTACATGACAAATACGTATGTACACACCACATGTAAATGCACGGTCAACAAGATGACTCCTAAAACACATACCCACCTATGTACAGTCCAAATCATATACTCAATCAGTAAGGGAATACCAACAACCCGACAATCCCTACAAGATATACTCTACACGTGAAATCACAATAGAGTAGATATCAAAAGTGGAGACTGCATATGAATTAAATAGATCATCACAAGGGTCAAGCATAAGTATCATGCAGGAAAAACAGCAACCGACCATGATATAAGATAAAGCAATCTAATTCATCCAATAATAACCATGCACTAAGTATAAGAAAATCTATATAGAAGTCAAGGAAGAAATACCCACCTTAAATATAGATCGTTCCAAGTAATCCCGCGTCGAGACGCTCGTCCCGAATCCAAGTCCTGCAGAAATCAATATATTTATATTTTATTTAGCTAAATTCATATGAATTAAATAGCTAAATAAAATCTCTAACCCAATAGGATCACTCCAATCAAATCTGATCTCTGATTAATCCTCCAAACAATCCTCAATCAATCCAACACATACCAATAATGATCATGTTTAACTCCACCTAGTGATCCAAATCCAATACGATATTAAATTCATCCTTAATCCAACTCCTTCTAAACCAAACATAATCCACAACCATCAATTAATCCAATCAAAACTCCTCATGAATTAATCCAATTCAATTAGTTAACTCTTCTTGTTAACATGCTTCAATTATCCAACCCATAACTCATCCAATCCAAAAATCCACCATCTAATATCAATATGAGTTAAATCAATACATCTACTCACCATTTATAATCTAAGCAAGCATAAAATCCTAGATTCCTTAGAAAACCTAATTTAGCATCATACTAATGAGAATAACATAGGTATATCACTAGAAAACACTCACCTTGAGGTATGGCAACAAATCCAGTAGCTCAACAGCACTATGATCCCCTGTCCGAAAACTACAAGAGCACATACACACACATTTCTCTCCAAGAATCAATCCAGAAAATCCATTATACAGCAAAGGGTTGTTGAAGCCCTAATCCACAATACAAAACTCACCTCAACAGCCCCTTACCTTCTCACCCGTGACCTCCACAGCTTCAAGAAGTGGAGAAGCAGTGATCGGCAGCAGAGAAATCCACCAATACCTTGATCCGATGCCTTCCTCCAATCCAAAATAGGAAGAACATCACCAAGAAGATCAATCCATCAAGATTTTTGAATCCATGAGGTTCTAAACGAAACCTACCTCAAATCAGTCACCTCTAGATGATGTCGCCTGCTCCAGTTCCGCAATTGAGAAGCAACAGGCCACTCTCCAGTGAACAGATAGAGGAGAACTGACAGAACTTGATCCGCTAAGAGAGATACGAATCAACTCCCCCCTTCCCCTATCGTGTCCTAGAAGCCGAACAACCTCCGATCGTGAGCAAGAACAGCCACCGAGACGCTTGCTCAGCCGGAGATGATCAGTACCCTTTGAGCTCCAGCGGCCCTTCTTCAGGAAACTCGGGGAGGCCCCGATCGCGGTGGAGGATGTGCACAGTCAGCGTCGGGTGCGTCGGATCGTCCGTGAGAGAGAAATCGAGAGAGGAAAATGAGAGGAAAGGAAGAAGAATCGGTAGTTTGCTTCCTCCTCAAAACTTCGGTGGTTGCTTTGCGCCGGCGACGCCTAGGGCAGAGGAGAATCGCCGGTGGAGAGGTGAGGATCGGGACGAAGAGAATTCGCACGAAGAGAAAGGAAATTGGAAATAAAGAAAAGAGATCGGAAATTAGGGCTAATTATATATACTTAGGGTTAATTTTTAATCAAACCTAAGTTAATTTCTCAATCAACTCCCACTTAAAAGATATTCCAAACAGGCATCCAACTAGCCCCGAATCCATCCCCTCAAAACGGATCATACGGACTCCGTTTAAATCTCGAAAAATTTCTAAAAATTCCTGAAAAATCCAATAAGATTTTTCATCCAATAATATTTATTATTTTAAATTTTACGGTATCTTACAGATAATATGTTAGGGAAGCTTGGGCATCACATGTCTAGGAAGATATGGCTTCGACCTGGTGCATTTGGCCAAGTGGAACTGACCGAAGCTACCCTTAAACGGATCCTAACCAGTTAGACCAAGGTTTAGTATTAAGTTCAATAGGTAGGACTATTTGGAAAACTTCGAAGGCATGGTTACTTTAATAAGTTCCTTGTGACTCACCATAGCCCAGAAGTTTATCCAAAGAATGCTTACTTGTTGAACCCAAAGCTAAACCCGAATCTAACACAAAGTTAAACCAAACCCTTAAATTGAACCTCAATTCATCTCACAAAAATTATAGGATTCCCTGATTGAAAATTTAGATAGGGTGAGATGACTAAGTAATCAAACTGATAATTAATTCAAATTCAAATTATTTTAAAACTTAATTTCAAAATCACTTTCAAAATTATTTTAAAAATCATTTTAAAAACTTAATTTAAAATTTTTTTAAAAACTTAATTTCAAAATTATTTTAAACTAAATTTCAAAATCATTTTAAAAACTTAATTTAAAAATCTTTTTAAAACTTAAAATTATTTTAAACTAAATTTCAAAATCGTTTTAAAAACATAATTTAAAAACCTTTTAAAACTTAATTTCAAAATTATTTTAAACTAAATTTCAAAATCGTTTTAAAAACTTAATTTAAAAATCTTTTTAAAACTTAATTTCAAAATTATTTTAAACTAAATTTCAAAATCGTTTTAAAAACTTAATTTAAAAATATTCTTAAAACTTAGTTTCAAAATTATTTTAAACTAAATTTCAAAATCATTTTAAAAACTTAATTTAAAAACCTTTTAAAACTTAATATTTTAAACTAAATTTCAAAATCGTTTTAAAAACTTAATTTAAAAATTTTTTTAAAACTTAATTTAAAAATTTTTTTAAAACTTAATTTCAAAATTATTTTAAACTAAATTTCAAAATCATTTTAAAAACTTAATTTAAAAACCTTTTAAAACTTAAATTCAAAATTATTTTAAACTAAATTTCAAAATCATTTTAAAAACTTAATTTAAAAATCCTTTTAAAACTTAAAATTATTTTAAACTAAATTTCAAAATCGTTTTAAAAACTTAATATAAAAATCATTTTAAAACTCAAAATTATTTTAAACTAAATTTCAAAATCGTTTGAAAAACTTATTCAAAATCCTTTGAAAAATCTTTAAAAAAATTATTCAAAATCCTTTGAAAAATCCTTGAAAAACTATTCAAAATCCTTTGAAAAATCTTTGAAAAACTTATTTAAAAATCCTTTGAAAATTCATTTCAAAAATCTTTTGAAAATTCATTTCAAAATCATTTAAAAATTTTTGAAAATAATTTCAAAATATTATTCAATTAATTTTAAAATATTAATTAATTTAAAAGGGTTTAAAAATCTTTAATTCTCAAATCATATTATAAAATTATGATTGCAAATATTAACTCCAATTAATTTTTACTATAGTCTCAAAGTTTAATATTTACTAATTTGAAATTCAAACTTATATTTTCAATAGTTTTATTGACAAAGTTAACTTTATCTAACACTCACTCATAAGCTAAACATGCCTGAAAACCTAGAATGGGTGAGATGGAAAATTAGGCAATAAGCAAGTAGCTAAAGGTTAGACAGTTTGTGAAGGAAATAGT
Source organism: Zingiber officinale (assembly GCF_018446385.1). Taxonomy (NCBI): domain Eukaryota; kingdom Viridiplantae; phylum Streptophyta; class Magnoliopsida; order Zingiberales; family Zingiberaceae; genus Zingiber; species Zingiber officinale. The sequence goes on along the minus strand of NC_056005.1, from coordinate 35,885,961 downwards.
AAGATTAAGCATGCTTGTACTTTAGGGCACTGATACTTGAACAAAACAAATTTTGACTCATGCTTGGACTTAAGGACCAACCAATTTGATTAAATAAACTAAATTAAATATTTAGTCTCTCCCTCTTCGTCCTAAAAATTAAAAAGTTCTTACTCCTATGTTTTCAACAATAAGGATCGTTTTATTCAAATTAAGCTAAGTGTCTTTTTAACTTAAGCTATAATTCAATGTTTGCAAAAGACTAAGCTAAGTAGTTCATAGAGCAACTTTCAAACTTTTTCAAACTTAGCCAACCTTTCAAATCTAACTTTTTATAAATTCTTGCTAAGATATTTTTACTTACATAAAAGTATTAAAAATCATAGCTTTGCAAAATCTTTACTCATTGCTTTCAAAATATTTTTTTGCTAAGCAAAAAGAGACTTCAATTTCCTTTAAGATGTTCAAAATTTAGCTAAGTATATTTCAAAAACAACTAAGGTTCAAAAGTGGCTAAAATCGTTCTTAACAGTCTACTAAATATTAGCCCTTTTACACTTAGGTGAAATTTTTCCAAAGTCAATTTACCATTTATAAGCCTAATCTATTTTTTCCAAAAGAAAATTAAAAATTGCTTGAAACTAGCTTATTTTTTTTTTGATAAATGGCAAAGGGGGAGAGTAGGAAATTCAAAAAGTAAAAATCTATCTAATTCAAAAGTAAAAGGAAGCCCTGTATTAAGGGGGAGCTTCACAAAGTTTAAGTGTTAGCTTAAGTTATGCTTTTATTTGAATTTAGATACTTAAGCTTACTCAGTTAAAATCTTTTAAAATACTTATGCATTTGTTTTATGCACTTGTTTTACTTAACTTTGAATTTGGGTTGCCATAATCAAAAAGGGGGAGATTGTTGGTGTGGGAAGCATCCGACGATCGAACCTGAGTTTTGATAATGGCAAAGGATTCAAAGTTAAGGTGTGTTGTGATCTAACGTGCTTGACTAAGTGTTTCAGGAAAGTCCTAACTGTGGTTAGGCAGGTAAAAACCCTAGGGGGTAGTAACCCTAGGTCATAGGGGGGTGGTAACCCTATGCGGAAAGTCTTGGTGGGTCAAGTGCTTCAGGCAAAAATCCTAGGGGGGTAACCCTAGGTTGAAAGTCCTGATGTCGCGAACCAGGTGAAAGACTGGACTAGCCGGGAAGCGGAAGTCTAGCAGAAAGTCCGGAAGCATCGAGCACCGAGCAAAAGTCCAGTTGATCTGGAGGATCGCACTGACATCAGGTAAATCTCCTTAGTGGAGTAGGTGAGGACGCGTTCCCCGTAGAGGGAACAGTAGGCGTCGGGTCGACCTAGGGTTTCCGGTCGGAAATCCGAAGTCAGACCCGGACAGTCCAGAGATTGTCATAATATTCTGTTATCATATTTACTATTGTTTTTGCTAACTTTGGTTTGCAGGGTATGTGTTTGGGACTAACACTCTTGTAGGTACCAAAAACACAAAGTACACCTCGGATGAACAGTGTCTGAGGCGCCTCCATGGGGCTTGGAGGTGCCTCGGGTGCAAAGCTGGAGCTGGCTGCGAAGCACTCTGGAGGTGCCTTGAAGGAGTCATAAGGCGCCTTGAACCAGTTGCTTAAGGCGCCTTGAATGAGGCATAAGGCGCCTTGAAGAGCTAAAATTAGACCAATTCAAGCTTGATCCACGCGGGCGACTCAGCAGCATGGAGGCGCCTTGAATGGCTTTCAAGGCACCTTGAACACCCTTTATAAGGGGGTTTCGACCAGCAGCTTAATATATCTTCTTCCAAGCGAACTTTCTGCTACAAGCTGCCTCCGAGACGATCCCGAAGTGCTGCAATGACACCCCGACATCCCGGAGCTTCAGATTTAGTCTTTTGTTGTCGGTATAATCTTTTTTACTGCTTTGAATTGTAATCAGTTTGTAATAGTTTTTACGAGCTTATAGTTGTTGCCCATGGAAAGCGATCAAGGATCGCGGGCCTTCGAGTAGGAGTCGATCTAGGCTCCGAACGAAGTAAATTCTCCTGTGTCTCTGTGTGCTTGTTTTCTTTATTCCGCTACGTTTTTACTCGAGTGTTTTACGAATCGAACGAAATAGCCGCGAGCGCTATTCACCCCCCCCCCTCTAGCGCGTCTCGATCCAATAATTGGTATCAGAGTCCGGACTGCTAGAAGATTTAACCACCGACTGTGCACAAGAGCTATGGTCTGATTGAGTCATGTGGGTACAATATTGACCTCGAACAAAGAAAGTGGAGGATCCTATGTTTGGATCAAGAGGACCAGACACCAGGCAGGAAGTCCAAGTTGCGGCTAGACAAGGAAGTCCTAGTAGGTCGGGTGGACTGAGGGGCAGAAAGACCTGGTGGGTCGAGAATCGGACGTGGGAAGCCTGTGGTCCTTTGTTTGAGGGGGGATTGTTGGGGTTGCAAGGTTGCAAACATAGTTCCACATTGAAAACACATGGGAAAGATCATGGGTTTATAAGAGAAAAGATATCTCCATTGGCATGAGGCCTTTTGGGGAGAGTCCAAGAGCAAAATCATAAGGGCTTAGGCCCAAAGTGGACAATATCATGTAATTGTGGAGATATCTAAATTCTTATAAACCCATGATCTTTCCCATGTGTTTTCAATGTGAGACTATGTTTGCAACCTTGCAACCCCAACAATGTATACTTTATATGAGCTATATGAATATGTCTTAATTAATAACTAACAATAACCTTAATCTACCACATAATATGACTTTCTTTGGACCAACATATTTGTGCATGATCTTAATAAAATTTATTTCTTAGTTGTGAGCTACCCTTAAACATATATCTGACTTAGAAGTAATTTTCTTTTAGGTCAATTATTTTTAGCATAAATATACGTCTATTAACATAAAATACATTAAACCTACCTAAAGTGGTTTCTTTTGGGCTAGCACATTAGTTCAATTTAGTAATACATATGTAAATAGATTCAAGAAAAATCCTAGAAAACCTTAATCGAATAGAAATAATTGATTGAACAACCTTAATTTCTTATATTTAGGCATAGCAATTGATTGTTGATGAATGGTAGTCGACTGGCAACAACCAGTCGAGCTCCATAGTCAATTACGGAACCTTTTGTTCATAACCCATGTGCGAATAGTCAACTAATTCTTTATGGTAGTCAACTACCAAAGACAATCAATCCTAGTCAACTCAGAAACATTCTGTCGACAACCTATTTATGAATCATTGACTGGTCCTTGATGGCAGTCGATTACTGGAGGCAGTCAAGTGCCCAGTCGATTCACAAACATTATGTTCACAACCCGTTTGCAAACAGTTGGCTGGTCCTTGATGGCAATCCATTAATCAAATCCATCAGTCGACTGATCGCAAGTCAGTTAGGGTTTTGCAATTATTTTCATGAAAAGTTGTGGCGATTTTCAAAAATTGTCATTGTTCTTCGTCGTTCTTTAGGGGAAAACATAAAGAATTTGAAACTAACACATATCCTAAGTGTTTCTTCTCTATTTTTTAAGACGAACAAAGATTGTTTTACGCTAGTAAATTCAAATCTAATTTAATTTAAAACATAAAAAACAACAACAAAATCATAACTATATTGCTGTAAAATTGATGAAACAGTTGTGGCTCTTATATACCATTTGATGGGAAATTTATTTTTCTATTCGTATGAATTATATACCATATGAACTCAATAATAGAAAGAAAAATATCTAGTTACATCAAAATTATAACAACAATTAAATTAAACTTAATTGACAATGGGCAAAATAAAGATGACCTAAAGGAATTGTCATCGTCTCTAAGCCATCTACAAAATTCATATCCTACAGGGGAAGAAGTAGAACAAGGGGCAAGTCTTCCATAGAAATTAGGATGACAACATAATAATCTCATCACCAATGGAAAGTGGAGAAATATGTCAGAATATTTAACTCTATAGGGACTATGATCCATTTATAATGAAACTCAATCTATTATAAGCTGATAGATAATAACGGATCAGACTAATGGATTCTATACATGTAAATCCACATTCACTAACGTAAACTCCTAATTAACATTAATTAGATCACATAATGAGTTTGTATCTGCAATGACATAAATCCTCGTGTTATAAATACATGTAAGCCCATCGAATAAGTCACTAATGGGTCCACAGGACTGGCTCAATTGGTAAGTGAATTGGATAATGATTGTAGTGATCGATCCCTACAGTTGTCAGGGAGTCGAAACTTGACAGAGGAATTAATCACCTTTATGGACTCCCGCCTATGCACTTGTCGATTTGAATTCCTACTCTTTCAATAACGTGGAACAGTTATGAGGGAGTCGCTAACATGACGATACCACCTTTTATGTTTAGCACCTCTGCTTGGGTCGTTTTCCTTCGCGACTGCGATCACTCTATTTTTTTTTCCAATGAAATCCTAATTTCTAGAAATTAGATTCGAGGGACTTTTCTGTGAGAGTGGTTAAAGGTATAAAGAGATATATGAGAACCACTCCTAAACTGCTCGCATGTTCCACGGTGAAAGAAATTGTAGAGCTTTGATGGATTTCGTTGTAATTTTGAGTTGCTCAACTTTTCTAAAATATACAGCACGCTTTTAAAGGTGTATCTTTAATTCTAATGGCCCTAGCCAAATCCGTTAAGGTTGTTTAACCTGCAACTATCTTGTTTCATTTATTTTTCTCATTGTGATGCTTAATGATGCAAAAAGTAAAATTTATTTGCTTAGTTAAACTTGAGAAAAATAATTGATTTTTTTTTACTTATGAGAAAATTAGTTCATCGTAAGGAGCACACATATAATGCACTTGTGAAAGTGATTTGTCATCTACGATGATATTCTCATCAAAATTTCTCTATAAACAATTAACTTTTGTCTTTATGCCTAGAACAAAATGATACATTGTCTTTCTTTATTAATGTAGTTTTTAAGATATGATATATCCTTGTGATTGGACTAGACCATATTATTTTTTATGATTTGACAAGACGATTTAATTTGGATCTTTAATCTCGTTAGATGAATTTCATGCTTAAAAATCGGTAGCCATGATCGAGCAATAGATGGAGTAGTTGAGAGTAAGAAGCCATGGTCTAGCTTTCGGTGGCATTCAAGTCTTGTATGCAAGGACTTTCCATTGGAAACTATTTCACTCGAAGCTCTAGCTAGTCTTATAGGAATAAGTGACCTTTTGAACCAGATTCTTACACTACTTGATAAATATGAAACAGAAGTGGACTATTACGTTCTGATGCTGCAAATAGCAGAAGAGATTCTGATGTCGATCGATTGCAGTTCTGATTTTACATTCTAAGCAGATGCATGGCTCCATAGTCCAGGAATTTAGGCATATTCCTATTACACCATCTAGGTCTGTAGTTCCTGATCGCCAGTCCATTATATTGCAAGGGAAAAATTAGTTGAAACAAAGATGTTTTAGATCGAGGCTCTAAAATATAAAAAAGAGAGAGATGATAGAAACTAGAAAGAATATATACGTCATTATGGAAATCTATATATAATCAGCATAATTATAAATATTTCCATGACTATTCAATTCATTCATATCGATTAAGATATACATTTTTCAATCAAATCAATCCAAATCAGTGACATTATGACAAACTGTATATATTTTGACATCGCAGAGAGGGAGCTACGTATGCAAATCTTAAATTTAATAATAATAATATTTTTAAATCATTTTCTAATTTTAAAAATACTTTTTATATATTTAAAATTCTGATTTAGGTATTGCTCACGGGCAGTACGCGCATCAAGCCGGGTCCAGAACAAGTCGGGCCGACAGCCTACTCGATAATTGCCATCTCTAACTTCGGTTATATATATTTTAAAAATCTAAGAATGAGCTTTCTGTCTGACATCACTCTACTTGATGTTGAATATTTATTCATTTGGGCAAAAGTAAAAGGACTTCTTTGTTCCCAAAATCATGGATGCTCTATTTTATTTTATTTTTAATCAAAACAATATTCTTGTTCCGTTCTATATAATTATTCAACTAACCTTTAATATTCTAATACTATTTAATATTATTATCTCTAATCTAAATCTCTCATCTAAATTTTAAATCAGTTATAATTTTATAATTGCTACACATATTATAACAACTACGATTTCATATCTGTGACAATATATACTTAATTTATTCAACGTTAGTAGAAATTTAAGTTGTATCAATTATGAAACTGTAATTGGTACAACACGTATTCGATATTCATATTACAGCAGTTATGAAATCGAAATTACTACAACACGGATTCGACTCAATTACTCATCTAAAATTTATGTTATAATAATTATAAAATCATAGCTGGTACAATATGTGGGACTGATTTAAAAATTAGATGAAAGATAACTTAAATGACAGTTAGGTAAGTAATTATACATGGCTAAACAATAGGATGACACACTTTTATTTTAAAAAAAAGAATTAAAATACGTTGTCCTAGACTTGATCACGGTTCGGAACCGACGGTTCGACAATTCGGAACCGTCGATTCGACGGTTTCAAGCAAGTCGACCCTTAACCTTAACCACCCAAGACAATTACAGTTTACGGTTCGGAACCGCCGATTCACAGTTCGGTTCACGGTTCACCATAGTTCAAGATTATTATGTTAAAAAATTAAAAACTAAAATTTAATGTAAAAAAAGTCTTACACGTATTTAAGTTGCCTACATATCTCCTTAGCGTATAGGGGAATCAAAGTCCATGTAGTTCTTTACATTTTTATCCTTTACATTGTCACTCACTTCCATTTCCCGTTCCTGTCGTATTCGTTCTTTTAGTATCAAAATCTTCAACTTCCTCATCTGAAAGTTACATTCCTTGGATTCTTTTCTTCGCTCTGGTCCAATCGTCCAGTAATGTTTGGGCTTCCAATGAGTTAGGAGACAAAGTTTATCGTTGTTCATCTAATATATTACCGTCGGCACTGAACGTCTGCTCCACAACAATAGTTGACACTGGAAAAGCTAAAATTTCTTTGGCGATCAAGAGAGGACGGGAAATCTTTAAGCCTTCTGTGACCACCACTTTAAGATATCAAAATTTTTGCTATCTGCTTCTTTAAAATCAAAAGAAGTTGTAAAATAATTCTCAAATTCTTATGTAGAACTTGAGGATCCTCATGGACGTTTTGTCCGTTCTTTTAATAAAAGTTATACTTTTATAAGTTTTAAATTACTACTAATAATTTGTTGTATTTCAGAAACATTAATTTGTGTTCTAAATTTTACATAATATTGATTATAAATATCATAAAAATAAATTCTAACATTATATATAATATTAACTGAATCAGAAGAAGAAGAATCTTTAATTGGAATTAAAGTGTCATAATATAAAGTTAACATTTCTAGTAAAACTTCTAATTTAAATCTAAGATCTAAAGAAAATGTAATTAAATAAATTTCAGGAATAAAATAAAAATATTTTTCTCATTTAGTTTTCATAACTAAGATGATAAAGATTCATTATTAATATGTTCATTTAAAACTAATATTATATTAGAAAATAATTTAAAACTAATTGAGCAGTGGGATAGTAAACACCGGAAAGTTGTTCGGTTGCATCATTAAATAATTTTAAAATTTCACAAATACTACTACAAATATTCCCTTGTTGTGAAAATAAATATATATTAATATTAGTATTTTGTGTAAAAAAAATTGAACATAATAATTATTTATATTCAAATGAATTTTGTAATAATTGGTATGTTGAATTTCAACATGTTGGTACATCACGTGGAAATTTTTTAGGTCTCATTTCATTAGTTTTACAAAATCTACTCCATTATTTCATTATAAATGGATGAGACCATAAATAAAAAATTACAATTCTAATTGGTTTAATATAACATTCTAAAATTTTTAATCCATCTTGAACATATAAATTTAAAACATGACATACATAACGAACATGAAAAAATAAACTGCTAATAATAGGTTGACAAATAAATTTTAGATTATCTATACAAGCGGTATTTGAACTAGTTTTATCTGATTATATTGAAATTATTTTATGAATTAAGTCATATTCTTCTAAAATTAAACATAATAATTGTGCAATGTTATGAGCCTTATGTGATTCATCAAAAACTCTATAAACTAATAATCTTTTTTTTGAAGCTCCAAGAGTTATCGATCCAATGACAAGTCACATGTCACATCCATATATGAATATATTTGCTAATGATCACTCCAAATATCAGAATATAAAGAAACTTTATTATCTAATTTACTAAATTCATCAATTAAATTTTTTTCCTTGTTTTACTAATTTTTTAATTGTACGAGTAAGTGTTTAGCACATGGATTAAGAGATTCTTTACAAAAAATCTTCAAATGTGCATTTAGATCCAAAACTACATAAATAAATTTAGCTAATGATTCTCTTAATTTATTATCTAAATATAAAAATAAATCGAAATCAGTACTACCACTAGTTGAAGAAAATCTTAATAATTGTGTTTGAGAATGGTCGAGTGCATATTCTGTCGGGTGCTTCGTTTCTATATGTCGTTTCAATAACCCATAGTCGTCGCCGGCTTGGAATTATTTTGCTCGCATTTCTCCGACAGAAGAATGACCTTCTCAAAATATTTAGTAAAAATAGAAGACTTTAGAGGAGGAAGTTTTCAAACCTTAAAAGTAATTGCATCAGTACTTCCTTGTGTTTCGGGTGTCGGATTTGTAAGGTGCTCGATCTCATCATCGGTGGATTGAATGTTAGGGTCCTCTCCCCACGGATTCATTATTTCTTTTCCCTTCCGAACTCGAGATGATGCACCTCCACGGTCTCCTTTCATTGTAATTGAAAATTGGAAACGAAAGCGTATAAAGAATACAAAATTGAGATTAAGAGTAGAGAAGATGTGTGCGAAAATGATGAATAAACTCTCTATTTATAGAGTTTGGATAGTAACGAACACTAAATCATAGACATTGATCAAAAAATGATCAAATGATCCTAATCGTTAAAAAAATACCTAAAAAAACTCCCCACCTTCCCCAACGGCTAGGAACTATTGGTTAACCGGTAGTTCCAACGGCTAAGAACCGCCGATAAACCGGCGGTTCAAACCGTAAAAGAAAAAAAATGATTGAACTGTCGGATTTTCACCAAAAGAACCGGTTCGATCTGGCGAACTGGATCAACGGGCAACCGGTCCGTTGACCCGGTTACGGGTCCAGGCTAGACCCAACCCGGGGTCGGGTCTAGGTTGTCCTTTAATGATTGCCCAGCATTCTCAAAGAAGATTCAAGCTTCCAGTCGGATTACAGCTCCTCAATTCTCACGTTGATACTCGAATTCTTAATGTATGCGTACCATATTATGATTGGAGAAACCAGGAGCTTCTCTTCGGTACTTTTCAATGAGATTTTTTGTTCAAGGCTGCAAGCAAACAAACTTCTCTGCAGTCATATTATATTCTTGCCTATTCTATTATTATTATTATTATTATTATTATTATTATTATTATTATTTATATATTGTTTGCCAACAGGATATATACCAAGGATCATCAGTTGGCTAACCACTTGACAGAGGAATTTAATCTGAACTGACAAGAACATCTATTATTTTTATCTTGATTCTGAAACACTAGACCCAGAGAGAAGCTAATTAAGAATTTATAAATCCACCAAAGTATCCCATCAAGATCTTCAGTTCAGCAAACGTGATTTTGCTAAATTGTAAACAGCATTTGGATTTCATCTTATTTTATCAAGAACCGTAAAGTATTGCCTCCAGATAAAATATTTAATTTTCAACTAGGTTTAAGTCAATTAAGTTGAATTCACATGCATGTTTACATGAGCTGATCAAAGAACTTGTCCAATGCTCATGTGTTCTGTCTTGTCACATTTTGGCTAAGCAAGTTCCTGCACGTTACCTCCATGCATAAATATCAATGTGCTGACAAATATTATACGATACAAATTACAATGGGTCGCCGTTTGACTTTTACATATCTCTAAATTCTTTGTTTCTTTTCGGCTAGCTGTATATATGGAAGGTTGACTTGACTATAAATGGGCATGTGTGCTGTGCTAACCTCATCTACTACAATTCGTTTACATACCTTGTTAATTGCTAAGCTTGATGTCTATGCAGCTTTGCCATTAGACTTCATGTTGCTTCTTGTTCCTTTCGTCTCAGCACCTCACTCAACAGGTTGGAATGAAAGAGATATTTCCCTAATTTGCATCCAACTCTTACCTAATCAATTTGGCTCTTCTGAAGCCCTTAATTCTTGTGGACCATCTGGTATCTCATAACATTATTGAACATTAATTGATGGATGAAGAATATATATATATATGAGTCATCACTAATCAGTTAACTCAAGAATGACCAGATTCAGAGAGTAATAGCATCATAAACTTTAGGTTTCATCATAAACTGCCGTGCCTTGAATCAATATCTCTTTCTGTAATTGATCAGCATGAAGTCATTGACTAACAGAATGCATCGTCGTCAAGAAAACGATTGAGCGAGCTGTGATGATGAACTAATAATAGTACCCTATTCTGCCTACTTATGTGTAGGTTGTCAGCCTAACACGACCAGTTCAATTTGAGTTCATGCGTCGTCATCATTCTCAAATTGAGTTTAGCAAAATTAGCAGAAAATAAAAGAGATTAATTACAATTTGGCAAGTTGCAGCAAATATATTCAAAATGAGCAGATCATTACTAAAAGGATAAAAAGAGAACTTCTTTCGTTGTCGCTTGGCCTTATCGTTATCCATGCTGATTGGGACACACACTAAAGATCTACATTTCATATGAATAGTCACATTAATTTCTGAATCTTAAATGTGATCACCATATTTGTCCATTGTCGACAATGTGGCCCAATTCCTGCCATTTGTAGTTCTGCAGTACAGTGTTCTGGATGGCCTCTTGAGGCTGAAAAACTGTTTTTAAAACTCCAGACCTTCGGTTGATCTTTAGGACAAATCAAGACTGATAGTAAAGGAGTTTGTTGCATTGGCACCAATATATCAAGTCCACTTCTAGAGACTGGTGATAGTGGTGGCATGTGATACATAAAATAACACAGAATTAAGAGTTCAAAGTTTACCAAAACAAGCATCCACTTAGATTTATCTTAACTGATACAAATTGAGTTCATAAACAGTGAAAATTATGTTTATCTTGTTGGATTTTGATCCTATCTGAAAGTCGAAGAGACGGAAAGCTGAGGATGTGGCGCTCACGCTGACCTCCTGTGGACTCCACACGGACCTACAATACAGACTACGTCAGTGCCGAATCAGGAAAGGAGTCCCGGTGTTGGCCTTCCGACGCTCAACTCAGTCACCGACGATGAAGTAGAAAGTGGAGCAACAAGAAGACTTTAGCACAAACAGTGAATATCGCATATCTCTGCTGATGCTTGGACCCCCCCCCCCCCCCCCCTTATATAGAGCTCCGGTAGCGTGCGTGTATGCTTCCCAAGACAAGCATGCTTCTCAAAGCTTTCTCTGAAAAGACTTGTTAGTAAAGTGTCCTTAACATGATACCTTAATAGGCCGAGAATATCTCTGAAGTGATAGTGAAAGTTTCCGCCGTACGATCTTCTGACTGTCCATGCCCAATGTCGGCAGCACAAACTCCCAAAAGGAAGTCACTGGATATCAATGTACTGTACCGCTAGGCCGAGCGGGCTGGCCGCTTGGCCGGTGATTCACCGCTCTGGTGCCTCGGTCGGTCGGCTAGAACCATGATACTCTGCGTGTCTGCTCGACCGAAGTTTCACTCTGCCACTGTCAAGACCTATTGTCCGGCTGAGCGGGGTAGTCGCTCGGTCGAAGTTGAACTCTGTCGATGTCATGCTCGGCTGTCTAGTGGAGCGCTGTCATGCTCGACTATCTAGCGGAGCGGGGTAGTCGCTCGGTTGTTGTTCCGTCTGCCGATGACAAATATTGGTGCCTTGCCGAGCGGGGAAGTCGCTCGGACTACTTCTGCACATTGTCCTTCATTGAACGTTGGTCGTTTGACTTCTCCATGTGTCGAAGGCAGCGGTGGATCGGGCCCTTCTCCCCCAGTCGAGGCATGCTTCGCCCAACCGGCCGATGCCATCTACGCATCGACCGTCTTGACTTTGACCTCCTGTGACATCCACCGTGGCATCGGGGTGGGGGCCCTTCATCATCACCGCATCAGATTTTATCCCTTTTATCCATGCTGATTGTGACACATGGATCTATGTTGTTATGAGACAAACCCATTATGTAATCTAATTAATGGCTATAAGGTTTATATTATTGGATATATATATATATATATATATATATATATATATATATATATGTATGTATGATTTGGTCTCCATTATATTAGGTATTCTAACAAATCATGACGTCGTCAACCTAAATCCTCCAGAAGATCAGCCCCCTTGATCGATTTTCTTTTTCCACAGGATTTCCATATTCATGGACGACATATAAAGACGATGACTATTCCGCTACATTCAGATCCATCATTTATTTAGATTTCTGTATTCATTTTTTGCTATAGAATTCGATGATACTAGATCCTTGTGCATGTCTTGTTTCCTTTTATTGAGTTCATCTTGTTTAGAATTCATGTGGTTAGGAAACAAGATTCCAACAAGTGGTATAAGAACCACGACTATTTCATCATATTTTATAGCGATAAAGTTAAGGTTTTCATCAATGTTGTTGTTTTTATGCTAGATTAGGTTTTCCTGGCTTAAAACAATTTCTTGTTCATCAGAAATCAAGCAAAGAAAACCTAAGGTAGGCTAGTTTTCAAGTTTTTCACATTTTCCGCAAAGAACACGATGAACAACAATAACCGTTGTCGTTTTTTCAAAGCAAACCATCATTTAGATCTACTTAGGGTTTAGGGTATCAGGTGCACCATGGTCATGTGGGTGTGCTATTGCACGCCATGATCGTGTTGAAAAACACAACTGAGCTATGTTAAAAAAACACAAACAGGTCGTGTGGCTCGCTGTGGACAAAAACACGACCGAACACGACTGTGTTGCCCAATATGGCAAGGATGTGTCACATTCTATTTCGGTAAATTTTGGTTGGGCTGGGAATGACCATGTTGACCAACACGGTTGAGCCTTGTGGTGTGCTAGTGCGTGCCACAGTCGTACTTTATAGCATGGTTAGATTATGTGTGGGTGAGCTGATCATGGTTGTGCTATGTCCTAGAAACTCATTTTTCAAGTCCCCTAGGGTTTTCTTGAATCTATTTTTACACGTGCTACTAAATTAAACTATTATGTCGGCCTAAAGGAAGACACTTTAGGTAAATTTAGTGTATTTTGTATTGATAGACGTATATCTATGCTAAAAGTGATTGAGCTAAAGAAAAATACTTTTATGCTAGATATTTGTTTAAGGGTAGCTCACGACGAAGGAACAAAATTTCTTGTTCAAATCATGCGCATAATATACAGCTCAAAGGAAAGCATATTACATGGTTGATTAAGATTGTTGTGAGCTATGGTTTCATATAGCTCATATAAAGTGTCAATTATGTGCATAATGTGTCGGCCCGAAGGAAAACATATTGTGGAGTCAACTCAGGTTTGAGCTATAGTAAAGACTACTGCTAATAAATTGCATTTTAATCCAAAGCTTAAAATGTAATATTGTATTTGGTATCTCATAAGGAGCCCATTTATATGCATATTTTATTACATATTTTTATAAGATATATTAACTTATCTATTTATGGTCTTGGCTTTAATTAATTGTAAGCTTATGGTATTTTCTCTCTTTCTAATTCAATATAATCAGTAACTACCAATATTAACAACATCCCACACTAACTAGATCAAATTTTATGGAATGAAAAGAGTACGTAATTATAGTTTTGGGTTATATGGACTTAGACTATGCATTCAGATATGATCGTCCAACACCCCTGACTAGTGCTAACACTGTAGAGTAGAAGGTTGAATTCGAAAGTGAGAATGATCTAACCACATGAGTCTAAATAGCATGAGGCTTTCAATTTCAATACCAATAAAGAGTTCAATAACTGAAGAGGAGGATGCTAGCAGTTTTCTAAACCAACTAGTAGATCGATTAGTGTTAAACAAAAAAGTCGAAACTACCACAATTCTTTTGAAATTGGCGTCCATGTGATATAATGACAAAGGAAATATAAGGGAATACATTATGGAGATGTCCAATTTTGGTACAAGACTTAAGACTTAAAACTTGAGAGTATGTTAGTGCATTTTGTCTTGATGTCTCTACTTGTACAATTCACTCCTTTTAAGATTTCGAATAATACTCAAAAGAAATAGTGGACATTAAATGAGCTTATAGCTCAATGCGAGTAAGAAGAGGAGAGACTCAAACATAAGAAATCTAAAAGTGTTCACTTTGCATCCAACTCTCAAGATTGAGCAAGAAGTGAAAGAGAATCAATAATAAGGGTAAAGGTAAACAAACTATTGATTTTAGAGATTATGGTCATAAGGAGCAAAAGAAATAGGATAAGGAATCCACTTATTTTTTCTGTAAGAAGACAGGTCATATAAAGATTGATTTTCCCAAATACGCCAATTGTGTATTGAGAAAGGTAAATTTCTTAACTTAGTTAGTTCAGAAGTCAATTTAGCTATCATACCTATTAGCACTTGGTAGATAGATACCGGTGTTATTACTCACATAAGTGTCACTATACAAGATTGTCTCAAGAGTCGACTTCCGCTTAATGATAAATGATATATCTATACAGAAAATGACAAGAAGACTAAAGTAGAGCCTATAGGTGTTTCCATGCTTTATTTAGGAACTAATATCTTTTTAGATTTAGAAAATATATTTATTATACCGTCTTTCAGTCAAAATTTAATTTTAATTTCTTATTTAGACAAATTAAGTTATTCCTATTCATTTGGAAATGAAATTTTAGTATTTATTTTAATTCACTGTTGGTTGGCAATGATTTCATGAATGATAAGATATATAAATTGAACATCTTAATTCCTAATAATGATAATATAATAATGCATAGTATAGGTACGAAACACAAATAGACTGATGAGAATTCTTTTATGTTGACATATATCCAAATAATGTCTAGAAAGGTTAATATCATATGAAATTCTTGATTCCCTTAACACATCAGGTTGTGATGTTTGCATAGAGTGTGTTAAGAGGAAAACAACTAACAAGAAAAATAAGGGGGCAAGCTTATAATAATATTTTGGAGCTAATACATATAGACATTTATAAATCATTCCCTAAAGTATCTTGAAATTGACATATATTTTATTAGCTTAATAAATGACTATTCATGGGCATTTGTACCTTAGTCATGAGAAGTCGCAATCTTTGGACATGTTCAAAATTTTAAAACTGGAGTTAAAAATCAACTAGTTAAAAAAATTAAGGTCATTAGATCTAATCATGGTGATGAATATTATAGTCAGTATGATAGATCAAGTGAATAATGTCCCAAACTTTTTACGAATTATCTTGCTGAGTGTAACATTGTATCTCAATATATCATGCCTGGTACTCTTAATCAAAATGTTATATATAACTGAGTGATGCAATCATACCCTACAAGATATAGTGAAAAGTATGATGACTTTTACTTTTTTTACTGGAGTCTTTGTGGGGTGAAGCGCTCAAGACTGCAGTTTACTTAGTATAATTCCTAGTAAGGTAGTATCTAAAATCCCATATGAACTATGGATGCGTAGAAAGCCTGGTAGGCATTTACATATCTAGGGTTATCCAACTGAAGCTAGGTCTTATAGGCTTAATAAAAAGAAATTGGAATCAAGGACTATGTGCTACCATTTTGTAGGATACTTTGAGAAGTCCAATGTCTATAAATTTTATGACCCCTCCAATAGATCTTTTTTTGAAATGAGAAATGCTAAATTCATATAAGAGAGTGGAAGCACTAAGGTTTATGACATATCTTTTGAGAAAAGCATTAGTGATCCTCCATGATCACTAATAGTGCAATGAGTAATAGTATGGTTGTCATACCATACATTATGGATATTTTATATCCATTAGGAGTAGTGAAACAAGATATTCTCATATCATTTACAATGCAATTAGAGGATCCTACTCAAATTGAGATATTGCCTTATGTTGATAAATAAGTACCTGAACCATCTCAAGCACAAATGTATTTACGATGATCCACTAGGGATAGGAGATCCATAGTCTCTTGTGAGTATGAGTTTGATATAGAGTTAAAAAAAAAAGTGATCCTACCTCTTTTCTAGAAGTCAAATAATATTCTAATCCTGAAAGGTGGATTAACGTCATATAAGAAGAGTTAAAGTCTATAGCGGAAAATGGTGTTTGGAACTTCTCGAATTTCCTAATGGTACAAAACCCATTGGTCATAAATGGGCATTTAAATCAAACGAGATTCAAGAGGCAATGTCAAAAAGTATAAGACTCGTTTTGTTGCCAAAGAATTCAATTAGAAGGAGAACATTGATTTAACAAGGAAACTTTCTCGCCCATATCGATGAAAAACTCTCTTTGGGAAATTATGACACTTATAACTCATTTTAATTTGGAGATTTATCAAATGGATGTCAAAATTATATTCCTCAATAGTGGTATTGAGGAAATCATATACATGGAACAATAGGAGAACTTTAAATTTGAGGATTTAGAGCACATAGTATATAAATTTAAAAAGTCTGTTTATAGTTTGAAATAGATATCCCATCAATGGTACTAGAAATTTAATCAGGTGGTTACCTCATTTGGCTTTAAAGAAAACTCTATTGGTCAATGCATATATATCAAGTTCAGTGGGTGAGTAAGTTTGTTATACTTCTCCTGTATGTGACTGATATATTATTTGCAAGCAATAATAAAGGGTTTACTGTATGAAACAAGTAATTTATATCTAATAATTTTGAAATAAAATATATTAGTAACCTATCTGTTATTTTAGGCATACAGATATGTCATGATCATTCAAGAGAAATTCTTAGACTTTCACAAAATGCTTATATTAAAAAGGTGCTCGTACGATATGACATACAAAACTGTGAGTATGGTGACATACTTATGTCAAGAGGTGACAGATTCAATTTATAGCAGTGTCCATAACTCGAACTTGAAATAAAGGAGATGGAACAATTCCCTTATGCATCAGCTGTGGGAAGTTTCATCTATGCATAGGTTTGTATGCGTCCGGATATAGTGTACATAGTGGGGATATTAGATAGATATTTAATTAACTCAAGACCATCATATTTAATTAACTCAGGATCATCACATTGGAAAGCTGTGAAAAGAGTAAAGAAGTGGCTATAAGTATATTTAGACTAGTCTCTTGGACTAAAGAACACATGCATATGTATTAGAGGTCTAGTCTCTTGGAGGTGATTAGATATTTAGACTCTGATATTTCTAGATGCTTGGATGATAGGAGATCCATTTCGGGTTATATTTTCATTCTTGCTAAAGGGGCTATATCATCGAAAAATATCAAGAAGACACTTATAGCCACTTCTACTATGGAGACAGAATTAATAGCTTGTTACGAAGCATCCAATCATAGGATTTGGTTGCAGAACTTCATCACAGCATTATAGATTATTGATAACATTGATAGATCATTAAGTATAAACTATGATAATAAAGTCATATACTTTATGCCAAAAATAACCATAGTTCGTCAAACTTGAATCACATCAGCATCAAGTTTCTAACAATTAAAGAAAGAGTTCAGAGTCGTCATGTGATGATAAAGAATGTCAGCACAGATTCCATATTAGTATATCTAGTCACCAAAGGCTTGGTGTCTAAGGTGTTTCATATACATGTTATGGATATGAAAATTCTTCTTATAAAAGAAGTATCCATCTAGTGGGAGTCTATATTTCTTATGATGCTCTATATTTGTTTTGAACACATGCACTTTGTTTTGTTTTATTATATGTACTTAAGTGCAAAACATCTATATGTATTTTATTTTAACACTCTGAAATAAAGGTATCATGATTTACTATTGTTATTTAGCATATAGTATTTATAAATGTGATATAAATTTCTTTTGGAATCATGATTTGCTACTATAGTTTAGCATAAAGTGTTTGTAAATATTATTAGACCCTTTTGAGTCATCATTAGGACCGGTTGGAAATTGACATATACAGATAATATTTTATGTAATTTCTATGCTACACATCCATAGTTTGGTCTACGTCATTAATGATATTTGTATTGTAATTAGTGTTAGGACTTGTTATAATTATATTATAGTAATTATGACTTCTTTAGTCATATATCAATAAAGTTAATGGACTAGATTGTTTATAGGAGTATTCTATACCCATAAAGTTTAGTATACTTATTAACATCATCTAAAGTTTTAATCGTATGTCATTTACAAATCACATATAGCCTAAGTAGGAGATTATTGGATTTTATCCCTTTTGGTGGGCTCACATGTGATTTGTGATATGTGGATCTATGTCATTAATTGACAAACCTATTATGTGATCTAATTAATGGTCATAGAGTTTATATTATTGAATGTGGGGTTCATGTGTGTAGAACTCAATAATCCATACTATTATTATCTATGGACTGATAATGAATATGAGTCCACTATATATAGGATTTGGCCCCCATTGGATTAGATATTCTGACAGATCTCTTCACTCTCCATCGGTGAAGAGACTACAGCGTTGTCAATCTAACTTCTTCGGAAGACCAACTCTCTTGCTCACTTTTCTTCTTCTGCAGGATTTCTAGATTTGTGGGCGTCACATAAAGATGATGGCTATTCTGCTGCATTTAAGTTCATCGACTATTTAGAATTTTGTATTTATTTTTTACTATAGAACTTGATGATACTAGATCCTTACACATGTCTTGTTTTCTTTTATCGAAGTCATCTTGTTTAGAATTCATGTGGTTAGGAAACAAGATTCCTAACCTATTTGAACCTTGCTTATTCACTTGACAATGAATTGGAATTACAACCAATGAATAAAATTGGGATTTTGACTCAGTTATGGGGTTAATCACCTTGCTAAATTTTGTTAATTGGGGTTGGGTGACACATATTTAAACGTATTAAAATTTTAATTTATTAAAAGTTTTTTAAATTTTAAATTTTTATAATTAGTTTATTTTTTTAAAAAAAAATATGTTAGCTTTTATTAAGATAATTAGAGTTTTATTAGAAAAATTTGTTATTTTATAAATAATAAGTCATGTTATTAAACTATAAAAAAGGGTTAGGATACTATCAAGTTTTGGAATTAATATAATTTACAATTTTCATTTCTCTACGTGAGAATCAACAACTTTCCTCTCGGTGAGGAACATATCTGTATTCCTTACGTTGTGCTACAAATAAGGAACCATATTAGCATTAAAAAAACCCATATTAGCATAAAAAACAATAATTGAAGAAATGAATCAATAATTGTTAGATTCAATTCAAAAGGTATCTATGCTGCATAACTATTCCATCTTCCCGACCAAGCAAAGAAACACATTGACATCAAAAAGGAAATGATTAAAGAAATAAATCAACAACCGTTTGACTTGGCTAAAAAGGCATCTCGACTTTACAACCATCTCACCTTTCCATTTGACAAAGTCATGGTCTCTTCGTTGAGGAGAATAATATGGTCAAAAATGTAATTTACTAAAAGTTCTCTAAGTTATTATTTTTTTTAATTGGTAGAAACTTTAAAAAAAATAGTTTTTTTAGAAAAGTGTATTAGGTTTTTATTAGAATAATTAGAGTTTTATTTGCAAAGTTCATATGTTATCTATAATAGACCATGTTATCAAACTATAAAAGGGGATTAGAATATCATGTATATAGATCAAGTTTTAGAGTTAATACAATTTGTAATTTTCTTTTCATTTGGTGAGAGTCGATAATTTTTTTTCACTTTCTCTTATATTTTCTCATTCCACTATCAAGTTAACAAAAGATGATTGCGCTCTCCCCCAGTGCCCTGCCAACCCTTCCAAAGGTCAACAAGGTCTCATTCCTCCATCAAGATTTCTTACGTATGCCCCTTTGACTGACCGAATACACTCTAAGCTACTATTTTCAATTTTAATACCATCTTATCTCATGTCATATTAGAGTCACTATATATTTCATCTAATATTTATACTCCTATTTTTACATTAAATATATTTTATTTCTCATTCTTTAACTTTCACCACTTAATTCTAGGAGTCGTATATATTTTCTTTCTATTAATACTATATTTGAGGCGTATTTTCAACACTACTAACTTATGTTGGGTAATTAAGCTCTCTCCAGAGATGCCCTTACCATCTTTACAAATCTTTTTATCTTTATTTATTATTCCTACTTTTGAACGTGACTAAATGTTCTTCTCTTTTATTAAAAAATGTATTAACTAATATAAGGTTAATGCTATCACAAAATCTAATATAGTTTTCCCTTACTCATTTCTTGTTTCAAACCCATAACCTCATATATCCTTTTATATTCCTTATTTTTCACTCTGACATGCTCATTTAGATCACCTCCAATTAAAATTATTTCATTTAGTGGAATATTTTATCTAAGTCATCCTAAAATATTAATTTGGTAGCTTTATCTAATCCTACTTGTGGTACATATACGCTAATTATGTTCATAGTTTCTTTCGCCACTATTATTTTATGGGTTATAATTCTATCCTCTTTTCTAACTACTCCTACAACTTTATCCTTTAACAAACTATCTATAATAATACTCACCTCATTTTTTGTTTTACTCTTTTCTGTATACCATAACTTAAAAACCCGAGTTCTCTATCATCTTTGTCTTCTTACCTACACATTTTATCTTTTACATACACAAAATACTAATTCTTCTCCTAATCATCGTATCTACTACACCTTCATTGATTTACCAGGGAGGGTTCCTATATTCCATATTCTAAATCTTAGATTATTAGTTTTCATATTATATTTTTTTTATCCAACCTATGATGTAAGAACTCTTGCCTATTTAACACTATACCCAAGTTCTCATGAAGATGTAATGGTCCTTGTTGATACGTTACAAGCAGACCCTGCAAAATGAACTCTTGCATATTTAGCACAATACCTGAGTTCTAGAGATGTAGCGGCCCTTGCCGAGAAGTTACAATCGGACCCTACAACGTATTCCTTCCGGGGAACAACCTACCATTAGCACAATAGTTTCATGGATCTATTTATTGAATATTTATCATAATTTTAACGCTATCTGATAACTAAAGCAATTCTCCTCTTTTATCCGAACTTAGGATCAGTCATGATTATTCATCATGGGTGGAATTAAGAGAATAATACAAACAAGGAACTATATTAATTTGCATAAAAAGACAATAATTCAAGAAATAAACCAACAACGGTAGGATTCGATTATAAAGGTGAAGTCGCTTCATAACTATTTTACCTTCCCACTTGACCAAACAAGACAACACATTAACATAAAAAATGATTGAAAAAATAAATTAACATTTGTATGATTTATTAGAAAGGCACCTCAGCTTCACAACTACACCTTCCCACTTGAGAGAGTTAAGTTATTTTTTATTGAAGAGAATAACATAGTTAAGAATTTAATTTATTAAAAAAATAAGTTGTTAATTTTTATAGTTAGTTAAAACTTTTTTAAAAAGTTATTTAATTTCTTAGAAAAGTATGTTAGTTTTTATTAGAATTATTAGGATTTTATTAGGAAAGTTTATTATTTTATAAAGAATAGGTCATGTTATCAAACTATAAAAGGAGATTAATTAGCATCTCATGTATTGTTCAAGTCTTGGAGTTAATAAAATTTACAATTTCTTTTTCTCTTAATGAGAATCAAAACTTTGAGGATCACATCTTTATTCTTTCTACCGTGTTACATCATCATATTCGAAGGCTGCTTCAGAACATATAGTTTATCCAATGTGTTTAACTATAGTTTATCCAATGTGTTTAACTATGATACTTTAATGAATATAGAATCTTGAGGAGAGTTGGAGGGAGAAAGAATAGCCCTAGTGGACTTCACTTGACACAATATCACAATAGTTGGGACAGTAACTTTGCTTGTAAACTAAACTTAGCTTTTGATGGTAGGTTTATGTTGGAAATTTTATAATTATTGATGGATTTGTTTGACATCGATCCAATAATAGGGTATGATTAGTCATCTCGACAATGAGTAGATGACTCGAACAAACGAAATTCGGTATGACAATATGGACCTTGTCTCATTTATACTCTCGATATACCCTTTCGATTATCGAGACACTCTTTCAGATAATAGACGTACACTTTCGATTATCGAGCCACCCTTTCAGGTTATTACCTCGTAGTTGGATTTTATTATGCCTATTAGGTGAGCTTATTTGTAAGTTGAACACATAAATACAATCTGAATCCTTTAAAATAATCTAACTTATGTTTATTGGGTTTCAGGTTATTAGATGTGGGTTCAATGTGTAAAACCCTTTAGCCAAATCTGTTATCATTTATGGGATGATAACGAATTGGATTCTTATATAAAGAGGAAGGTCTTCCAAGGGGCTTAGGGGGTGAAGGCGTCGAAAAGTTCTAGGTCAATGGGGAACCAGAGCTCTGTCAAGTTTACCCTAAACTCTTGGGGGCCTTCCCTTTATATAGGAATCCAATCCGTTATCAGCTCATATATGATAACAGATTGGGCTAAAGGTTTCTACACATTAAACCTATATCTAATAACCTGAAATCTAATAAACATAAGTTAGATCACTTTAAAGGGTTCAGATTATATTCACATGTCTAACTTACAAGTAAGCTCACCTAATATGGATAATAAAATCCAATGGACCTTCTTTCCTTAAGATAACATTGTCCCACGTAGGTGCTTACGGTTTATCGGCAATCATCTCTCAAGATACGACTTACGTTTCGAAATAGGAGTACTCTAAATTTTGAGCCCTATCAAACTTTTAAAGCCTTGAAACTCTTAAGAGATGAGAGAACTCAAGAGAAGAATACATAACTTGAGTTTTAAGTCATTTGAATCAAAGGAATGAGGCTTCTTTTATAGGGATAAAGGGTTAATTCCAAGAGGTGAAAAGTTTCTTCTAAGGGATGAAAAGACATGGGATGTGTCTTTTCACTTAAACCTTATCAATTATGAAAAAACTATGGTGCCTTTTCACTTCAACCTTATCAATTATCATTAACTAATTCAATTGATTAATCTAGTTAATTATTTACTTAATCTATTGTAAATATTAATTAATCAATTAATTAATATCATAATCATGATTAATCTTTTAATCAATCAATAAAATTAATTATAATTTCATATCCCTCAATGGTTCTGCATACTCGAGCTAGCATTCATGTAATCTCATCTATGAATTCAATTCATGTGCAAGTCAAATTTACATTCGATCATATCAGATCAATTCTTCATCAGACATTAATTTCTTATTTACTAAAAAAATTGATTTATGATGGTCTACTCACAAAATAGTCGTTTTATCCATATTTAATATATTGGTCACCAAAACTAATTTTTCAACAATCTCCCACATGAATGAAAATTTATAGATAAGTTTCAATTCTCAAATAAGAGTTTCATCGGAAGACTATAACATCAGGAGAGATAGCTTGTGGCTTTGAGCCTTTCGTTATGGAATATGATCGAATTTACTTGGGTGCCCAATGAAGTATGTCTTGAATTATTCAACTATTGGTGTAAACCAAGACAATTATATCCACACAATAGTTCTTAGGCTTTTACTGATTCTCTATCGTGTCTATTTTGGTCATGCACAAAACTTGTCATTCATAAGTGTTTTATTGAAGCGGCCTATTTTCACACTTATATAGGTGATATCCTATTAAAAGTATATTGTAATACCCTATTATACCCTTTATGGTATAATATAGGAATCATTAAGAACTTTAGTTCATCTTTACTCATTTTACAAGTTACACCTTTTGTCTCCAAGAATGAGTTGGAGTAATTACTCCTAGGTGCCTCGAATCTTATAGTTTAGTTATCCCTTTTGAACCATGATCTTGGGATCTCCAGTTAATATGGTTGGGTTACCACTACTCAATTTAAATGTTGAGTTTTAGACTCATTCCCCTAGACATGTAGAATAGTTGATCTCTCGGTAGGCCTTTTTTTAAGTAGTGAATTCTCACAATTCTCCATATTCAATGAAAATTTTACCACCAAAGATTTACTGTTTTAATGGTATTAAGTCATTTCAAGACTTTCCATTTTATACTAGAGTTCTCATAATTTCTTAGATATCATAATATATCATATACATTAACACATATCAATGTATTTTATACAATTAATTCTTTGATCCCCAATTTAGATATTTATATACAAATACCCCTCACATTTATTGGCTAACCCCCACATTTATAGACTTCATTGGAAGGTTCATAACTTTTCAATGTCTTATAGATTTTTTTTTTAATTTTTATCTCACTGGGACTTATGGTTTGCCGAGAGGACAACTTCCCTTACAATTTTCAAGATAAACTCAAAACTTATCAACATAGCTTTATCATCTTCTAAATGTTTTAGTTACCATTGTTAAATTGAGTTGAATGTGATAATGTCGATTATTGAATGTTGCTCTTTATCGAAAAATATTTCTTGACCAATATCTTGCATTCTCTCTCTTAATCACCATAGATGATCTTACTTAGTAGATTTTTCCAACAATATTCTAATATTTTTAAAATACTTTAAGGGCCTCAATTTTACTTAAAAGCAAGTCTCCATAACTCCAATCTTCTTATTTTACCAAGTCAAAACTGTGGTTGTCTAATCAGGATGATGACCAAGATTGGACTTGTTCTCAAAAGTACTCAATTTAGAAAATATGCATCACTTGGTCTTCTAATTTCACCAAGTTAGAGCTATGATCGTCTGATTGGAGTGTTGACTATAATTATATTTACTCTTCAAGAGACACTCGACTCAAGAAGTGTACATCCCTTGATCTTCCAATCTCATCGAGCTAAACTATGGTCGTTTAATTAGAGTGCTGACCGGGATTGTTTTTACTCTTTGAGGGACACTCGACTTAAGAAATATACATCCCTCGGTCTTCCAATCTCGTCAAGCTAAACTTATGGTTTTCTAATTGGAGTACTAACTAGGATTGTATTACTCTTTTAGAGACACTCGACTCAAGAAGTATACAATCCTTAGTCTTCTAATCTCGTCGAGCCATAGCTATAATTATAAATTCTAATTGAAGTGCTGACCACGATTGCATTTATTCTTCAAGCGACACTTGACTCAATTTCTTAGTCAATTGCAACACATGATGGAATCCTTCAAAATCATCTATTTTGGCCTCAAGTTAGTGTTGGTTCATTGGCAGCCGGCTAGAGAGGGGGTGAATAGCTTGCAATCAAATTTAACAATTTTTTTACTTCTAAATTTAGCAAGGACAAACACTCATTAATTATAATAAAAGAAATGCATAAAAATAAAGTAAGAGGTAGCAGTTTACTTGTTTTACAACTGAGGAGGTTGTCAATCTAAAGCAATGAAAGTGCACTAAGAAGAGCTCCTTACACCAATTGAAAAATTAAAATGAAATTATAGAATATAAAGATTAAAACAAGTGTGTTGTTCTAAACTTTGAACACTATGGCTCTATTTATAACTTACTGGTCAAATTTAGCCGGTTGCTGATGTGACACTTTCCAGACGCCTAGATCCTATTTGGGTGCCTAGACCCGGTTCAGGCGCCTGGACTCAGTCGAGTCAATCCAATCCGCAATGGCTTCTCCAATGGTTCTGGACTTTCAGGGCACCTGGACGCAGTCCGGGATCCTAAAATATGCTAATATGGACTCTGTGTTGATCCTCTTTAACAATAGTGATGCTGATGTGGTGACCCTTTCTGGATGCCTGGAGTTTGGGCGCCTCGACTCGGTCTAGGTGCTTGGAAATGACCAACTCAAAAGTTAATCATTTCCTTGTCCGGTCGCTTAGGTGTTACTCTAGTCGTTCAAAGTTGAGCTTATCCGAACCCAACTCCGGCCTTCTCCTCGAGCAGACTTCCTCTCAGCTTCTAATCCCTTAGATGCGTCGTGCACGTCCTTCTCATCCACCAGTGTACTGTTCCACAGCTCCTTATCCCTCGAATGCACCGAGCTAGTAGACTCTCTTCTTATATCATCATTCTCGCTCGTTGTGTGTTCCACTCGACTTCTTGTGTTCCTAAGTCCCTGTACACTTAAACATAAGGCTTCAAATATGTAGAATCTAATTTAACTCAGTTGATTATATCAAAGCTAATCTGAGATACTTACACTTAGTTCTTATTGAGTTAGACTGAAATCACACTTTTTGCCAAGTGGGCTTGACCTTCTATCTAAAGATTTTCATTATCCTTTTTTTTGGATAGTTTAAACTTACTATCCTCAACTTTGTGATTTTAATCAAATGACCCACACAAAGCCTTGACCAGTATTGTTACATTAAACTCATGGTATAATTTTGTCATCTATCCTTTTAAGGAATGGTTCTCACATAGGAAAATTCAATTCTTCCTTGTGAATAACTCCCATCGCTTAAGGTTCACTTTTAGATACGCTAGAACATCTTTTGCTAGTAACCTTTAAAAGGAACATTTTCTTTAAGTAATATAGTGTCTTTTATTGTCATCATTTGAAGACAATTACAGAGAATTTCTCTGATTTCTCTCCAATAGGAGTGGGACCCACGGTCACCATAACCATAAAATATTATCTTAAGATTGTTGGAAATTTTATAACTATTGATTGATCTACTTGGCGTCGATCCCAACAATTGGGTCCGATTAGTCATCTCAACAATGAGTCGATGACTCAAATCGGTGGAGCTCGGTATCTATTAGGACCAAAAGGAATTTAAATATCTTCACAATGACATGATATTATCCACTTTGGACCTAAGCCCTCATGATTTTGTTCTTGGACTCTACCCAAAATGTCTCATACCAATGAAAATATAATTTCCTTAAAAATCTATGATCTTTTTCATGTATTTTCAATGTGGGACTTTGTTTGCAACCTTGCAACCCAACAATCTCCTCTCAAATGGAGGATTCTTAACCCACTAGGTCTTCCTGTCCCTAGTTCAATTAGACCATAATTCTTATGCACAATCGACAATTAGACCTTTTGATAGTTCAGGCTGACCAAAAAGAATTTAGATATTTCCATAATGACATGATATTATCTACTTTAGGCCTAAGCCCTCATGATTTTACTTTTGGACTCTACCCAAAAGGTCTCATACCAATGGAGATATCTTTCCCTTATAAATCTATGATCTTTTCCATGTATTTTTAATATGGGACTGTGTTTGCAATCTTGCAACCCAACAGTATCGTTATTACCAACTTAATCTTGTCGGTCGTCGAGTTATCCCTTCAGATATCAACACACCCCCTTCGGGTAAGCTTATTCCTATGAATAAGAGTATTAAAGTCAAGGTAAAAGCTAGGTCTTCTTTCCTTAAGACTATATTGCCCCAGGTGCTTATGGTTTATCAACAATCGTCTACCAAGATACAATGACTTACGTCTAAAAATAAGAGCACTCCAAATTTTGAATCATATCGAACTTTCGAAGTCTTGAAACTCTTAAGAGGGGAGAGAGAAAAGAGAACTCAAGAGGAGAATTCACAATTTGAGTTTTGAGTGTATTGAATCAAAGGAATGATGTTCCTTTTATAGGGATGAAGGATTCTTTCCAAGAGGTGAAAGATTTCTTCCAAGAGATGAAAAGACATGGGGTGTCTTCTCACTTAAACCTTATCAATTATAAAAAAACATAGTGTATCTTTTCACTTAAACCTTATCAATTATCATTAATTAATTAAATTAATTAATCTAATTAATTAAATTAATTAATCTAATTAATTATTTACTTAATATATTATAAATATTAATTAATCGATTAATTAATATCATAATCAAGATTAACCTTTTAATCAATCAACGAAATTAATTATAATTTCATTCCCCTCAATGATTCTGCATACTTGAGTTAGTATTTATGTAATCTTATCCATGATGCCAACTCGTGTGCGAATCAAACTTCTGTCCAATCATATCAGCCCAATCCTCATTAGACATTAATTTTTTTATTCATCCGACAAATTATGTTACAACGGTCTACTCAGGGTCGGCCATGGAGGAGGGTGACACTGGGCGATGGCCTTGGGCCCATCATTTGAGAGGACCCAATTTTTTTTTTTTAGTATTATGTATTATAGGTATGTAATTGGGACCTTGAATAGTTGGACCCAAATTTATATTTCAGAATCTTTTGATATTACCTTTTACTTTTATCTTTTTATGCATGTAATTGGGGTCTTGAGTAGTTGGGGCCCAAATTTATTTTGGATCTTTTTTTTCCGCCCCGGACCTCCTCTGTAGAAGGACCGGAGCTGGGTCTACTCACGAAATAACTATTTTATTCCTATTTAATTTATTAGTTATCAAAATTATTTTTTCAATACAATGTTATATTGGGTAGGTCAACTTTAAGTTGGTTAATGTTCATGGCATCTTTGCAATTTAACCATGAAGAGCCGGTGTAGTTAAGGCCGACCTGATTGAGTCAAGAACGTGTTACAAGCATTCACTGAACAGAATCAAAGTTAAAGATAGAAGTTTAGATGTAATAAACTTTTGCTGATAGTTTTTACCATAATCAACAGGCCAGAGAAAAACAATTGCTTTAAACACTGCAGAGGGCAATGTTTCCTCATCATGGAAGCTAACCCAAAATACAAGCTAATTCACTAAAGTAGGTTATCATGAGAGCTAACCCACCGTGCAAGCTGCTCAGTACTGAAGTACACATGCTACACCTTGTTTTGAGTTCCCAACCAATAAATGTGGCCTAGGAATGATAGAAGTATAATTTTAATTCCTGAAACAGAGAAAACAAAAACCCTTAAGAAGAATCTTTTGTGATTGGAGGTTGAATGGGCAAACCTACTTTATGGTATGGATATGTCATCTGATCTGGTCCCTATGTGAGGGTCCAGACACATGCAGGGGCAATTAAAGGGAGATTAAACCCTCCCATTAACGCAATGATTCACAACTCATTGGTTTTCTTTGTATGTATATGCTGTGAGTGTGGCTCACGCAGCTAGCAGAACTGCATGGTGATGCAGATCCATAACCTGCTTCACATGCATGCAGTGGCATCACAATTATTTGCTTCTTGGCAAGTAGAAGCTAGTAAGGCAGTTCTTTATTATTTTTCTTGTTGGGGCCAACTAGGGGCTCCCCAACCTCATTTGGCCATGCAAAGTGAACAGACTTGGCTTTATACAGTAAATATTTGTTTTTTTTTTACACCCCCTCCCTCTCTCTTGGGATAGAATCTTAACTGCTACAAATAATCTTTCTACTTAGGAGCTGTTTAGTATTTGATTTATCTCTCTTCATTTTCACCATGAGATCGGCGATAAAGACATTTGACATGAGCGTGATCATATTTTTTGCATCTAACACCCTTTGTTTCACCTGGAGCGTATACAGTTAATACTCAAGTGGTGATTTACCGTATTAGGATAATTGACTATCCCATCCGACTAAGAGGCCGTTACGTATTTTAATTTATCTATCTGTATTTTATTGTGGAGCCGACCGCTTCATCTTTTTACCACATCCAACACCCTCTGTTTCTTTCTTTAAGTAGTTGACTTGCTCCTTATATCATGCTACTGACCACCCTCTTCAGATTTGGGATTCCATCTCGATTACTTTTCTTATCTTCTTCTTCTTTCTTCTCGAATTCATAGCATCGCAGGAGCAGCATGAGCTCCTTGAGTATGATGGAGGCCAGGCTGCCTCCAGGTTTCCGATTCCACCCGCGAGACGACGAGCTCATCTGCGACTACCTTGGGAACAAAGTGAAGGGGGAAGCAGCTAGGAACCATGGCGTCTACGGCTACCCAGTGATCGTCGACGTCGATCTCAACAAGTGCGAACCGTGGGACCTTCCCGGTGAGTAGTATCATTTTTTTCTAACTAGTTTGTGAAAATAGTCGAGACTAACTTGTTGTTGCTCTGTATATATTGATAGGATCGGAATTCACATGCAATTCATAGTTTTCATCTTTTTAATTCTAGTTCCTTGACTACTCATCAAGAAGAAATCTTCCATGTTTTAGCACTTTAATCAGGAACTGTTTTTTTTACCCCCCCCCCCCCAAAAAAAGAAATTCTATGAAGATCTCTCTTCTTGTTTTCGGGCACTTTAGAAAGGAGATTTCTCTTTAAGAAATTAAATTTTCTTTGAAATGAAGGAAAAATTAACCACCTTCTTTGTGCATGCACTAGGAAAAAATTGTCAAAACTGCACCAAGAAAATTAATATGCAAGAAAATAGCAATTTTTTAAAAATTATTTTGTTCTATGAACTAATCATTCTCTTCTTTATGTTCTTAATTATTACGTACTAAATAATACTGAAACTGATGATTCTTTTTATAAAAAGAAAAAAAAAATCTTGTACTGATGAAGAAAGAGCACCCTAATTATTATTATTATTATTTTTTTGCTTTAAGTTACGTGTAAGTTTAATCTTAAAAACACCAAATAGTCCAGCAGAATTAAAGAGATCAAACTATTAATTCTTCAAGGAACAAACTAATAGATATCAATCTCAAACCAAAATGAATTAACAAATTGTTTTTATTTATTTATTTATTTTTACGAAAGAGACTGTTCATTTTCCATTTTCGTAACGAATCCAATCTCCAGACGCCTCTTTATCTCCTTTTTCTTTTCTTTTTTTTTTTTCTTCAGCGCTAACAAATTAGTATTCTCAATCCAAAACTCCCACTTCAACCTTGCAATCTCTCAATTTGTCAGTAACAAACTCCTTAAATATCAAATTTAACGCTAAGAGCAAAATGATTTGAGAAACGTTGATCTAATTTGGAATGGTTCTAGCTACCTGAAAAAGAAGAAGGCTGGAAATATGGGCAGCTTCAATGACCAACATTAATTACAGATATCATATTTAGATATTTATGATAGGGCTGGTGCAAGAGAGAACCTTCCCCAGATATGCCACTCTTACTCAAGAGTAGATATCAACTTTTCAATTTCATCACGCATTTATTTATGTCCTGATGCTGAACTGTTCAACTCTTGTTGGAGTCTTTTCTCCACCATAGAAAAAAAAATTAAGGCATAAAAACAATGTTTAATCCATCTATCATCTTGTTTCCTGAGAGATGTTTATCTATTTGCTATGTTGAGATAGAAGTGGCATGTGTTGCGGGTAAGGAGTGGTATTTCTTCAACGTCAAAGACCGCAAGTACGCGACCGGGCAGCGAACAAACCGAGCCACCAAGTCGGGCTACTGGAAGGCCACCGGGAAAGACCGGCAGGTGAACCGAAAGGGTGTGCTTGTTGGGATGAGGAAAACTTTGGTGTTCTACGAAGGCAGGGCCCCGAAGGGCAGTAAGACTGATTGGGTCATGCATGAATTTCGCATGGACGAATCCCCTAGCCCATCCAAATTCTCCTTCAAGGTGAATAAGATTGTTCAATTCTCTTCTCTAACAAAGTAACAACTTTTGAGACTGTTATATAATCTAGTCTGTTTGCTTCCAACAGGAAGACTGGGTTTTGTGCAGGGTATCCTTCAAGAGCAGATCAGTGATGATGAAGACCGACATTGAGAAATACAAAGATGATACAAGCTCTTCCTCCTTGCCTCCCCTCAAAGATGCCTACATATCCTTCGATCACGCTCTGCGTGGCTTAGAGGGGTATGAGCAAGTGCCCTGCTTCTCCAACCTCTACTCTGACAGTGCTGCAGCTCATCCTATGGCCACAACAGACCCAGATCACACCGATAAGAAGCTCGTCAAGAACTCCTTGAACCAGTTCACCTCAATATTGGAAGGGTATTCCAAACATGATCAGCAGCCACCGAATATGAGTCAAGAAAACTTGGAGAGCTACTTGAGAGAAAATGGAGGTTGCTATATGTGGAATCCCTTTTGAACTTGTTAAATGATGAAGTATCATGAGTGTGCATGGCACATGTACACAAGGGCCTCTTGATGCATTCCTTACATATGGAGGGAATGGAGACTATTTTCCAGTGTGACTACGTGGCATATTATATTATGATTCTTTGTAATAATGTGATTTGGAAGAGGAAAAGATTAGCCTAATTCAATGGTAATATGTAACTGCCAAGCATCTTGCTTCTCTTCACACATGCATGGTGAAGCCTGAAGCCAAGTTCTTATGCATTTTGATGACATCCAGAATCATTCTCAACATGCATAGATGAAGATGTTGGAAGATTTATACAGAGAGAGTTCCTCATAAGTTCTGTGGTGTCACTCAAAACCGAAATCTCTCTCTGTAATAGGAAAAGGGAATTGAAATTAAAGAATAAAAGCCAACAAAGAAGAATAAGATGAATTGTGGAGATTTTACATTGAAAGTCTTCTAGCTATCGGAGCATCCTAAAACAACCATAAGTAGTAGCCGCAAGTTTGCTGACAGTGAAAAGTATAGCAATGCACATGCTTTAGAAATCTAGTATATTCATTTCTGTTGGGGGATTTCAACTTATTGATCAAACGAGAAAATTACAATAGATCAAAAGAAACTTATCGTACCCAGTTTATAAAAGCCCATGAAAATCTAAGATGGATTGTAACATCTGAAGGTTAGAAAATCGATTTTAAAGAAGTGTTTATGGAGTTTAATTTGATTACCTTGAAATGTAATCACCTCACTTTGAGCTGATTCTTCTTGTTTAAGAAGTGTTTCAACTGAAATGTCATTTTTGAGCCCACACCAATAATATTGGGTATGTTATTGGACCTTCCTCCTTGCAACAGATTTTTTTTGCTTTCAGCAATATCTGAAATAATGAGTATGAACAATCTTAGCACAACTTATATATAACTTTCCTCATGTCGAATCATTTTGAACTGAACCAGTAATCTTTATGGAGCACATCCCTCACTCTAAGATATGGTATTTTGTGTTTTGCCAAAAGCATTAGGTATTTTGATAAGTATAAACATGAAAAGAAAACAACATGAAGAAAAAATAAGAGACCATAAATTGCAACTATTTGGAATCAGCTACAGGGACATTAGCAATGGTGACCTCTATTTGCACTCTTCTCTCTATACAAGAACATATAATACCTGACAAGAGAAGAGAATTTAAATAAGGACAATTTTTCTTACATGACATGAGATCTTGTTACATGGTTTGGTAATTTTAATTGTTGATTGAACTCATATTGAACTTAAATGAGAAATATTCACTGAGATAGTTCTTTTATTTTCCTTTAAGCAACTTTAATTAGCATAAAGTTTACATTTTCACATAAGCATAGTTTTTCAGGTGTTGTTGTATCCAAAATTTTCAGCACTTGCAAATGGAAATGCTTTACTTGAGGATGATGAACTCACATATCTGGTTAAGTCCGCTGTATCAGAATCGACTCGCCCCTTTGATCAAAAGTGTAGCCATGTATCTGTCTTTAGCTGTGCAGTTAGAGGAAGTCATATATTTTGTTTCTAACAGAATTCCTGAAAGCTGCAGCAACATCAAATGCAGATTTCAGTGGAAAAAGAATCAATCTAACTGATCATTATCATCAACATCAAGCAGTTCTTTTCCCAATTGAAAAACACAATTACTATAATTCATATAAGGTAATCAATGTTTTTTTAGAGAAATAGAGAAAACAATGATGAGCAAAGGTGTAAAAGGTGTTTTTATGATGTATAGAGAGCCAAGATCTCTCGTGAGAGCATTATATTGACGGATGTTCCGATCTAAAATCAATGGATGGGTCAACTCCTAAGGAAATTCTTTCTGTTGACTTGGGCAACGTTTGCTGCTACTCGATCCGTCTTCTTCAATCAGGTTAGCTCATAGCAAATTAGGTGTACTTGCCAAATGAACGAATTTTGAGAAACCAACTCCTTTGCCTTGTCGAGCACTCTGTTTCGAGCTAAAATAGGTTAACCAGAGGTTAGAAGGGGACCAAGGCACACCTTGGTGTGCCCCCTTTGACGCTCAAGCCAGATTTGAAGAAAAGAGCGGAGAACAAGAATAGAAAACTAATAGAAGAGTAGTTGTTTAGAAATTAATTGTGCATTCCAGCGTTCCTCTTTTGTTGATATCATCACCTTGTATAGAGGAGTGAGAAAACGGTAGAGGACCCGTCCTCCGTAACAGTTACATCTTTCTCCTCATCTAGCGCCATTATTACTAACGACTGATAGTGACATTTGCTATTGTAACTAACGCGTCTTTCTCCCTTGCCAATATAAATATTGACGAGATAACCGACATGTCTTTTGATCAATTGTTGTCGCCATTGTAACTGACGTGCCTTTGTGAGAACCAACGCCTCTTCTAATCCCACTTTATGTTGTTCCTGTACTCAAAATAATGTAGATATCTTATTCAGAAGTGTCACACTATCTCAATATTTTTTAAAACCCTAGGCATACAAATATTTAAATCTTAATATTTTTATAAAATTAAATATTAAAAATTTTAAAATAGTTTTATATAAAATATTATTAAAGATATTTAATTTAATTAGTAAAATTTAAAAGAATAGCTCAGTACACTATAAAAGGTCATTTTCGTGACTTAATGTGGTGACTATTAATCACACAGTAATAATTTTATCATTACGTCAAATTTAACTTTTTTATTTGTAAAAATTTTAAAAAATCTTCTAAACTTTAAAATATAATTTGTTTTAAAAAAATAATATATTTATCTAATAAATATTTTTAATCAACTAAATAAAGTTAAATTTGGCCAATACAATATAAAAATATTAGTTAAATTTGATAATAAATGATAAATTATTATAATACTATTAATATACATTTTGATTTTAAATTTTTTATTGATTAATTTTAACTTTTATAAATTATCAATTAAATTTATTTAGTCAAAAATATTAATTGATAGTTTTTTTTATATTAACTAGTCATCGTGCACGCATTGCATATATAATATAATATATGAATACAAGTAAATTAGTATCCGAATCCTATAAATTGGACTTTGTAAAAGTGCATCAGGTCTATACAGTAGTGCAACGCAAATGCGACACTTGAGAACCTTAGCAGTAAGCTACTATAACATACTCTCTTATAAAAAAATTAATTTAATTTTTTATATCAGATATTAACTTATAAGAATAGATACTATACTTGATCTTAGTCAGAATGTCGAAAAATGTATGCTTTCTAACATTGTCGACCTAATGTATTTATAAAAGTTTTTCCGCTCGCGATATTACCAATCCTAATATGTGAAACTAAAAAGAACCATGACAGTGCATTTTTTTATATAAAAAATTATAGAAAATTAATAATAAACCTTAAAATTATTTTCAGTATGAAGAAAAAATTAACATAAGTTAATTTTGTTAGAGTCGATTTGTCGCTAGAGGGGGGTGAATAGTTCATCGCGCTTCGTTGTCTTGCTTTGAAGATGATGATATGCAGCGGAAATACACACAAAGCACACTCACAACGCTAAGCCTATGATTTACTTGGTATCCATCTCAAAAAAAAGTGACTAATCCAAGGATCCGACCCTCACTTACTCATCCACTAATAAAATACTCCTTCTCGGTAACTACCAAAGGCGAAGAAGCTTTGTACAGCCTCTCAATACAAGAAGAAAGAAAAACAAGTTTATACAATACAAATCTTACAAGATGTACAAAACCCTAGCTTGCTTCTCCTTGTGTGGAACACCTCTTGACCTTGGAAGTGTAGCAACACTTTACTCCAAGAAGCTTCAAGATCTGGCGTGAACCTGTGAGAAATCGTCGCAAGAAGTGGAGAGGAAGAGATACGGAGGAAGACGCTCGACAACGGCTTTATCCTGCGCAACTGTCGTCTCCCAATCGATAGGTCGATGGATTGGGGAGGCTGCATCGATCGGTTGATCGATTTGGCCTTCTTCTATGCTCTCTGGAAAATGGCATGAATCGATCGCCCGATCGATTCAGCTCTCTCGCATCACAAGCGATTTTCAGCCCTCAATCGATCGATTGATCAATTGGCGGTGTCCAATCTATTGACGGTGCCCAATTGATCGGCTGATCGATTGGCGGTGTCCAATCAATTGGCTGATCGATTGGGGACTGTTCTGTGCTCGTGACATTTCTTCCCAATCGATCAGTTGATCGATTGGGATGTTCTTTGTTGCAACACTGTGCTCAATCGATCAGCTGGTCGATTGGGCTCGGTCCAATTTGATCACTTGATCAAATTGACCAACCCTAGCTTGCCCGAGTTAATTCTAAGGTACCCCAAGCCCAACATCTGGTCAACCGTGACTTGTTGGGACTCCTCATGCCTAGCATCCGGTCAACCTTGACCTGCTTGGACTTCTTCGCCAAGTGCATGTCCGGTCAATCCTTTGACTCACTTAGGCTTTTCCCTTCGTGCCAAGTATTCGGTCAATCTTGATCCACTTGAACTTACCGTCTCGTGCCAAGTGTTTGGTCCTCCATGACCCACTTGAACTTCCTCCAGATGCCTGGTCACCCTTGACCCATCTGGATTTTCTTGTGCCAAGTATTCGATCAATCCTTTGACCTACTTGGGCTTCCCAACACCAGGTGTCCGATCAACCTTGACCCACATGGATTTCCACGTGCCTGGCTTCACTCACTAGGTATTTCCATCTGCCTAGCTTCACTCACTAGGGCTTTCCATCTGCCTGGCTTCACTCACCAGGACTTTCACCTAGCTTCACTCACTAGGTCTTTCCTTCTGCCTAGCTTCACTCACTAGGACTTTCTATCTACTTGGCTTTACTCACCAGGACTTTCACCTAACTTCACTCACTAGGGTTTTCACCTGGCTTCACTCACTAGGATTTTCCCACTGTCCAGCTTCACTCACCGGGACTTTCACCTGCCTAGCTTCACTCACTAGGTCTTTCACCTGACTTCACTCACCAAGATTTTCCAACTGCCTAGCTTCACTCACTAGGTCTTTCACCTGACTTCACTCACCAAGATTTTCCAACTGCCTAGCTTCACTCACTAGGTCTTTCACCTGACTTCACTCACTAAAATTTTCCCTTGCCTAACCTCCAGTTAGGAATTTCCCAATCAAGTATCTGGTCAATCCTTTGACATACTTGACTCTTCTTCACATAAAACTGGTCAATCCTTGACCAGAGGAGAATTGTATCAATAATCTCCTCAATTGGACGATTGCATTTGCAATCTCCATGTATTGTCAAACATTAAAACCCAAACATCTAGACTTAAGGTTAGTCAACTAGGTCAACCTTAACCAAGGGATATTGCACCAACAATCCTCGTTTTTTGATGTTTGACAATACCTTTAAGTTAGACTAATCTCATAGCCTTAACTTTTCTCATGACAAAGCATGAATGAAAGTTTCCTTCATTCTCTCCCTTTCCAAGAGAGCATTCTCCCCCAAACTTTCCTAGAGGGGCAATGAATGTCTAACTTAAACCCTATATTCTTCCTCTATTGACACATATCAAAAACTCTCCCCCTGAAGAGTTAATCAACGTTGTTCACAACCTACCATGTTGGTCACAACACCACAATGAAGGTCTCATACCCTTCATTGTATCCAATGCTCACCCTTGAGCATTAAACCTCTTCACAATGCTCATCTTAGAGCATTCATCATTCCACCAATGAAGGTCTCATACCCTTCATTATAGTCAATGCTCACCCTTGAGCATTAATCCACTTCATAATGCTCGTCCTTGAGCATTCACAACTTAACAACAAAGATATCCACTCTCCATTGTTTTTCAATGCTCAACCTTGAGCATTTTCTCTAAAGAAGGTTAACCACTTTCCAAGGTATATGAAAAATTAATTTTCATGTCCTTAAAGAGTAACTCCCGCTAAAGACATGCTCTAAACTTTTGTCATTGTACTAATAATGACTTGAAATTCCTAAACCTTTAGGAAACTTAAAAACTGAAGTTTTGAGGTTTAAGTATAATATTTGAATGCAAACCTCAATCTAACTTCAACCTAGTGTTTCCTAGCCATTCTCCTTGTTTTCATCATAAAAACTACCCTTAATGTATATTCCAAGGGTTTAGGAGTGGTTAAAGAGGTTAAATATGGCTTAGAGTGCTGAAATCAGACTTTCCCAGCCAAAATTAGCCTTTTCAATCGATTGGGTTGAGACTCAATTGATTGACACTGGATTCAATCGATCCACTGATCGATTCTGCGCTTTTCTTCACGGAAAATGCCTCTGAATCGATCCACTGATCGATCCAGGCAGAGTTGAATTGATCGACCGATCGATTCAGCGAGCTTATGCTCGCGGGAAAACCCTATCTCAATCGATTGCTCGATCGATTGAGACACTCCAATCGATCGGGTGATTGATTGAAGGGCTAATTTCCCGAAAATGAATTTCAGCCAAAATTCATGAACTCTCCAAAAATTCTACAAAATTCAAAAAATCATGAAAACTCATGTAGACATTATTTAAGGTATATACTTGTAACGCCCGCCCCTCCTGCTAGTAGGACGGGGTTACTTTACTACTTGCGGAAACATACATGCATATTACAATTTCCTTCTAAAGTAAAACAGCGGAAGTATCATGAAGTCATGCGGAATATTAATATAAATAAACTTAGTTCATGTCAACATAAAAAAAATAACATAAGCATGTCTTTTATTTGTCTTAGCCGAGCCACCACCACACACATCTCTTGCCTCTCCTGCGGCTCCCCTAGTTCATCCATTCTTTGCCCTTATCTGCAGTACAAGGAAAGTAAGCTATAAGCACACAGGCTTAGTAAGATCCTTTCCTACTCACAAAACCATATATCATAGCATAATCACATAAGCATATAACAATGGAAACATAATCATCTAACATCGTATTATGAAAACATAGCATCATATCATATCATCTTATAAAGAACATCATGCTATATCATATCATAAATCATAAGAGCGTCATGTCATATAAATCATAAGGGCATAGCATATCATAAAAATATATCATGATGTATCATATCATCAATAAAAGAACATCATGTCATATAAATCATAAAAGCATATGATATCATAAATCATAAGAGCATCATGTCATATAAATCATAAGGGCATAGCATATCATATCATAAATCATATCATGCAAGATGTCTTTTAAAACATATGTCATGTCATATGCAAGATGTCTTAAAACATATCATATAGTACTTGAACATAATATCATCATCAGGGCCCGGCTTGTACCACATATATACATAAATGCGCGCAATCCCTAGGACAGGATAGCTAGCCCCGAACCTACTAGGGAACTAGGTCCGTACTACGACCGTCGACCTAGGGGCGTACTAAGGAGCCCATCCCTTTTTACTAGGCCCGTTCATAGTCTGTCGGCCTAGGGGTGCTTATGAAGCTCACCCTTGGTACAAGCCATACAAAGTAAAATAGCATATCATGGTTCATGTCATAACATATCATATCATATCTTGTCATATCATAAAGAGTGCTCTTAGTCCCCAAGGGGAAGCAACTCTTAGGCCTTCACTTATCATATCATAAAGAGTGCTCTTAATCCCAACATAAAGGGAAGCAACTCTTAGGCCTTTGCTTATTATATCATAAAGCATGCATACTTGGGCACATAGGACATCATAAGAGACATTATCATGCATGGATCATAAGCATACATAAATGAGCATATTACTTGTCATATCATAAAGCATGCATACTTGAGCACATAACACATCATAAGAGACATTATCATGTATGGTTCATAGGTATAAATGAACACATCACCTATCATAGAAAAACATAATCATGCATGGAATCATTAAATAACATCTCTTAATTCTTAACGTAGCATGTGAGGCATATCTAGGCTTCTAATCCCATCATGGCCGAAAGTTCAAAGAGTATGAACTTAAACTCTAAACAACATACAAGCATAAGAATCTCATGTTAATTTCATATCATATCATAAGGAAAGTCATAAGCATATTAACCCAATTTTTAAGCTTTCCTAGGTCTTGATCCTTATCATGGCCGAAAGTTCATGAAGAAGGGAATTAAGCTCTAACCAACATACAAGCATAAATATCAAGCTAACTTCATATCATATCATAAGGAAAGTCATAAGCATGTTAGTCCAATTTTTTAAGCTTCCTTGGACCCTAAATTTGATCATGGCCGAAAGTTCATGAAGAAGAAAATCAAGCTCTAAACAACATACAAGAATGAATATCTAGCTAACTCCATATCATATTATAAAGGAAATCATGAGCATGCTAGATTTAGTTTAAAGCTTCCTTAGACACTAAAACTCACCATGGCCGAACCATAAAGAAACATGTGTCTAGATTTCAAGCAACATCAAAACATGATAACCCTATGTTAGCTTTATATCATATCCTAAGGAGAGTCATGAACATGTTAGACTAAGTTTTAAGCTCTCCTAGGTCTTTCATTCACATCATGACCGAAACCCTATAGTGTAATACCACTAGGTTCCAACAACATACAAGCATGCAAACACTTAGAATCTTTCATACCATTTCATAAAGAAGGTCATGAGCATGGTAACCTAAGTTTTTAACCTCTCCTAATCCATTATTCAAGTCTTGGCCGAACACCTTATGAGTATGACATTAAGTTTTAAGCAACATACAAGCATAAGAATACCAAACCAATCTCTTATCATAGCATACATATCATAAGGACATAGTGAACATGGTTAGTTTAGGTCTTAAGCTTTCCTAGGTCTTTCATCTACACTTGGCCGAAAGTTCAAAATCATAGATCTAGGTTTTAAGTAAGCATACAACATAAGAACATTAACTAGCTTCCTATACTAGGGTACTTATCATAAGAACATAATGAACATGCTTATTTAGGTCTTGATCTTCCCTAAACCTTTTTATTCATGTCTTGGCTGAACACCTTAGGAGCATGAAATTAAGTTTTAAGCAACATACAAGCATAAGAACACCAAACCAATCTCCTATCATAGCATACATATCATAGGGACATAGTGAACATGGTTAGTTTAGGTCTTAAGCTTTCCTAGGTCTTTCATCTACACTTGGCCAAAAGTTCAACATTGTGACTCTAGGTTTCAAGCTTTCTAATCTTATGGAAAACATAAACAACTTGTACCACAGGTGAGGGGATACTTACATCCTTTCACTTGTTGTTCATAAAGAAAGTGGTACCCTTGTGAGGAGGAAGAAGGAGCTTCTCTTCCTAGTTCTCACTTTTGTTTTCTCTTTCTTGTAAGGAGTAAACCTTGAGACTCCTTCTTAGAAATTAGTTTTCTTAGAGAGAAAACCTTAGCTTGGATTTTGGAAATGAGGGAGAGAGAGCTCTATGTCTCGGTGGAGAAGGAAGAAGGAGAAAGAAGGAGGAGGAAGAAGAAGGAGGAAAAATTATCAAAACTTTTCTTTCCCTTCTCTTCACTCATTCTTATTTATTCCCAATGAGGAAAAAGTGTCCCAATTCATCCCCTTGTCTTCTCCATCTTCTCCCCTCTTCATTCCCACAAAAATAGCAAAGGGAGGGGAAAGACAACTTGTCTTTCTCTTTTCCTTGCTTCTTTTTCTTAACCAAGAGAAAGAGGAGAATAGC
The DNA here is from genome assembly GCF_018446385.1 of Zingiber officinale. Lineage (NCBI taxonomy): Eukaryota > Viridiplantae > Streptophyta > Magnoliopsida > Zingiberales > Zingiberaceae > Zingiber > Zingiber officinale. The sequence goes on along the minus strand of NC_056005.1, from coordinate 35,844,230 downwards.
TACTTGACTTTCTCTTGTTCTCTTACTTAATCATACTCTCACTTTTAACTACAATTCCCACTCTTTACAAATCATAAGTCATTGATGGTTCTAGTGGTTATCATGTACTAATTTAACTCTATCATTTGTGGGAGGTTTAAGGTTCAAACCTTAACCTCTCTTCCTTTTTATTTCATTTTGGTTTCTATTTCCATTTTCCTTTTATAAAGAATTTACCCATATGTATAGCTTATCATTTCGTGGGTGTTACAATACTATCATGAGAAAAATAGTTTTCTAAGAAAATACACCTTATTTTCAAAAATTTACATAAAATTAGAAACTTGTAAAAACTTCAATGTTTCTTCCAAGTTTGTGTCTAACTTTTCAATGACGATTACTATCAAAAGATAGCTTTCACCAAGGTTTTCCAAAGTATATTTAAAATATTTTTCAAAACTAATTTCCAACTATGTTCTTTGGGCTCAATGCACATGACTTGTACATTAGTTTTACCAATAATTGGAGTACACATAACTATGTGTTTTGATGAAATCAAAACTCAACTAGATGCACTAAATCAACATTTTGAGTCTTGTTCATCACCCTAACATCTCACTTGTATTTAATGTGTACTAAAACACATACAAGTCACTTTATAATCTTTGTGAGATATAGATTTTGGTTTTGCCCTAAGCTAGGGATCATGCATATCTATCTAGACATTTTGAATATTAAATATCTACCTAGGATGTCACTTGTTAGTAAATATCATTATCCTTAATCACAAGGAAATTAAAAATAATGCATGATGATTTATGGTATACATCACAAAGAAATATTTTTTTTAAAAAAATATACTATTGCTACATGATGTATGTATGACATGACATGATATCTTTGTTAGTTTTTCATAATAAACATGAATGTAAAATATGATGTCATGACATATGATGAGCAAACAAAGCATGACAATTTTTAGCATAAATGATATACCTAGATTATATATCTAAGTATCCTTAATTCCTTAGCTAAATTAAAACCTAATCCTAGATTACCCATATTTTCTCAAGAAAATGTCAAACTCCAACTTAGCATTTCTTTTGATTTTCCTCATTTGTGACATTTTAAAATATGTGCAATTCCTCAAATTTTGGCACATTTTACTCTTCCAAAGAGTAAACATATAATTTATTTTATTTTCAAAAGTTTATAAAAACCTTGAAAATGCCCTCCAAGTGACAACTACATCAAGGTTGTGTTAACCACCCTTCCAATTTGAGTTGACACTCTCTAATCCTCTAGGGTGTAGAGAATATGCTCCTAGAAATCCAAAAACTATTGGTGCTCCTTGGATATTCAAAGTATTCACTAGAGATAACTTTCCTAGATACTTTTCTAATGACCTTTCTAGACTTCTTAGAAATCTTGGTCACTTCCTCTAGGTCAGCTGTAGGATAGCTTCCCTTGTGACATTTTTAGTGATTTTCTTTGACTTCGTAGAAGTCTTAGTCACATTGGTCTTCGCAAAAATATTTCTAGGGATAACTTCCCTTGTACCTTTGACTTGACCCCTAGACCTAGGGTTGGTTCCATAACTATATGGAACCCTATGATAAGAAGGAGCATCCTTCTTGGCTATGAGTTTGTATCCTAAACCTCTATGACCATTGGATGACCCTTGTGTAACTCTCCCTAGGTTATGCTCATTTTGACCCTTAATAATATTTTTCATTTTCTTTAGGGGCTTTTCTAATTTATCAAGCCTTGACCTCAAGGCTTGGTTTTCCAACCTTAAATCCTTAGATTTTGATTTTTCTTGATTTCTATGAGCATTTCTATTTTTAGGCCTATAATTAAAATCTTTAGAGTTACTTCCTAGTTTATCTACCTTCCTAGCCTTAGAGGTGGTAGTCTTAGCATGATAGGTCACATGATTTCTTTTAACACTATCATGCCTCCTATTTTTATGATAAATAACATTAAAGTGATATAAATTAGAGATAGCATGCTTTTTACCATGATTCAAAGGGATAAGCTCAATAAATGATACCTTGGATTCTACCTTGGAAGCTCCCCCTTAACTTGTGCTTCCTCCTTTATTCTTGATCGATTTCTTCCCCTTTGGACATTGACTTTGGTAATGTCCTTTTTGGTTGCAAGAAAAACACACAATGTGCTTCTTGCTCTTCTTCGATGTGGGGGCGATCTCCTTGGACTTCTCATTTCCCTTTGGTGCCACTTGACCCTTCTTCTTAGCCAATTTTGGACACTTACTCTTGTAGTGCCCTTTTTCCCTACACTCAAATCATATAATATGATTTTTATTATTAACAATTGAAATTGTTATACCTTTGCTTGTAGGGGTAGCACATGATCCTCCATTTGATTTTTCTTGACTTGTGGAGGTGACACCATCTTCTTCTTCTTCACTTGATCTCGAGGTAGAGGCTTCTTCTCACTCTCGAGTCAATGATCTACACTCCCCCTCAATCCTAGATGTGGAGGCTTCATCATCTTCATCCTTTTGCATATGAAACAAAGAGTATGCTCCCTCTTTGCTCTTTTGGTTGCACTCCTTTGAGGATGAAGCTTCTAGGACTTCTTCTTCGGAAGTTGAGCATCTCTCAACTTTGGAGTCCTCTTCCTCTTGATCTTGATCCAATGAGTCGCCCTCTTTGAGTCCTTCTTGATTTGGTACAGTGGAGGAGATCTCATGGATCTTTGCCAATTTGCTCTAAAACTCCTTGGCATCTTTAAATTCTCCCACTTGCTTTAAGATGTTGCTAGGTAATAGATTGACCAATAGCTCGATCACTTTATCATTGGCCTCACATCTTTAGATTTGCTCTTGACTCCACTCGCTCCTCTTGAGAATTTTACCCATCGAATCTTTTGGAGCTTCAAAGCCTTCCATTAGAGCAACAAACCATTGCTCTATCTCCATCATGAGTAAATTTTTGATCCTTGATTTCCAAGAATCCGAGCTCATTGATATGAATGGTGGAGGCACCCTCATGTCGAATCCAAGTCCATCTTGGAATTCCATTTGAAGTTGAGCCTTTGATACAGTCTTTGACTTGTTTAAATTTACTTCAACTTCTTCTCCCTCTAGCTCGTTGCCCCTTCCGGCGATGATTCCGGTGAAGAGCGACCTTTCTCTGATACCACTTGTTAGGGTCGATTTGTAGCTAGAGGGGGGGGGGGGGGGGGGGAATAGCTCGCCTCGCTTCATTGTCTTGCTTTGATGATGATGATGATATGCAGTGAAAATACACACAAAGCACACTCACAATGCTAACGCTAGGATTTATGTAACGACCCGCCTTCTAACTACTAGGCTGTAAGGCGAATCGCTACATTACTGCTAAACTATACTGTGCGGAAAACTGGCCTAAATTGAAATTTTGCTAATTATCTGATTAATGTTAACTCCGATACTAACATTTGCTAAGCTGTTACTTTTCTTGATTCTATACATGCTAAAGGGTGTAACTCGGAGTCGTACACATGCTAGGGGAGGGATTTACAACTGGTAAACCCTCCGGATCGATCCACAGACCGATCTGCTGATGCATCGCTACTGTCCCCAGCTGGATCGGTCGGCAGACCGATCTAGGTGTGGCTGGATCGGTCGACAGACCGATCCAGGTAGGTCTGGATCGGTCGTCAGACCGATCCAGGCACCCGGAATCTCCTGGGACGCTACTGTCTGGATCGGTCGGCTGACCGATCCAGAGGCACTGCCCAGGCTCTGATCGGTCTGGAGACCGATCAGAGTTCTGATTTCGGCCGGGAACTCTGATTTCAGCACTCTGGTGTGCCAAAATACAATCTAACAACTACCTACTGCATAATAAACTATTCTAATAACATGTAATAACATTCTAACATGATTACTAACATTTTAAAACATTCTTTCATAGTTCAATGCGTCCCAATTCTAAATTGCATGAAAGTGAAAGTATCAAAACTAATAAGCTGAAAGTAAATGCTAACGAGTTCTAATGCATAACTAAAACTTGTTAGATCCCTGAGATCTTTCATTCCAGTTCCACACACACACACCCTCATCTGCATTGACCTCCAGCCTCCACTGCTAATCCACTTTTCTTTTACCTGTATCTGCAGTATAAGAAAAGTAGTATCTGTAAGCTAACGCTTAGTAAGAAACCATCTACCTCACAAAATCATGCATACGATGCAGTTATGATTTGAAAACATGCCATTCGAAAACATACTGGACAGGCTAGCATGGCATGGCATACAATCATATAAACATGGCATAGTGAACTAGTCATGGCGTAGCATACAACCAATTATAAAGCTAACATAGAAACTGAAATGAAATATAATACTGAGCTAAACTAACTAAACTGAAGCTGCAATCAAACTCAACTAGCATAACTGTTTCTGAGCTTTGAAAAGTAATACATAATAAGTGCAAATAATAAACATGCTGTTGGGCCCGACAACTGTACTTGCTGTGCGCGCATCCCTACTAGACCCGGGGTTGCAAGTCCCGAGTTTAGCAGGGATTACTCGGTTGTCTAAACCTAGGGACGACTATGGGAGTATCTAATCCAATACAGCACTGAAAATAAAATACTAATATCTATAGCTAACTGATATAACATGCTGTTTCTGGTTATCCGAACCTAGAGCTAGGTTATCTGAACCTAGAGCGAGCCTACCCATTGGACCATAGTCCCATATAAGCTGTAGTGAGCAAAGTTACTAATTTAAATGCTACTAATGCATTTAACTGGGCTAATAAACATAACTGAAGGGTAATTAGCTAAACTAACCCCTTTTTCGAACACTTGGTGTGCTTCAACCCCTCTCTGCATCAGGAAAGACACCTCTAGGCACCCAACCGCGTCTATGATCTCCAACTGAAGGAGAATAAACGTGTCCGGCCCATCTAAAGGTGCTAACTAAATTCCTAATCTTCGAGAAGGGTTAAAACACATCCTAGGTGCCGGAAACTACACATATAGCTAATAACTAATGCATATAAACAAACGGAGCTATTATACCGCAGGTGAGGGGTTTCTTACCTTCTATTCGTAATTTCTTACGATTCTTATCGCTAGGAATTCCGGTGGAGACGACTTCTCGACGATTCGCTCGCGTCTTCGCGTTCCCCTCGCGGAGATGAACCTTTTTCGTGTTGGAGTCGTCGCCGGAAGGTGATCCGAGAGCCCTTGGGCTTGGGCGCCGAGAGAAAAAGAGGAAGAGGAGGGTGGCGTCGGCGTTGAGGGTTTGGAGAGGGAGGAGAGGTGCCAAACCAAATTCTAAAATAAACCAACCCAACTTAAGTTCCTCTATTTATATTAATTGGTTTATTTAACCAACTCGAATATAAATTTAACTAATTCTCTTTTCTTTCAGCACGGCCCTGCTGGGTTCAACCGGTTACTAACATTATCCTTTACACCATAGGTCCCGGGTTCGATTCCCGCCTAAGCTATCCTATGGTTCTAATTAATTTTTTTTGCTACTTCTGCTACTCGGAAAATTCCGGAAAAATATCTAGAAATTCCAGAAAAATCGTAGAATAATTCTAATGCATCGAACTTAGAACAATTCTGGGTACTTCTGTCTCATGCTGGCTTCTGTCTCCCAAGTTGCCTCATCTCCTGTGTGATTGTGCCAAATAACTTTGACTAATGGTACGTCCTTGTTCCGCAATTTCTTTACTGCTCGGTCTATTATCTGAATAGGCCGACTGTCATAGCTGAGATCATCACGGACCTGTACCAACTGGGGCTCAATCACTTGGGTGGCGTCTGGAATATGCTTCTTCAGCATAGAGACATGAAATACATTGTGGACAGCTGACATCTCCTGAGGTAGCTCTAGTTCATATGCTACCTTGCCCACTCTCTTCGTGATAAGGTATGGTCCCACATATCTGGGAGCTAGCTTGCCCTTCTTCCCAAAACGCATGACTCCCTTCATGGGAGCTACTCGAGGAAAACTGTATCCCCAACTGAAAACTCTAGAGGTCGACTCTGTGTTGTCTCTATCCTCTGGCGAATCTGTTCGGTGGTATCTGCTACTAGATCCAAGCTCTAGTTCATTCATTCCCCACTCTCATACCCAGTTGGTGATCCGCACCTCCGCCTAGAGTGCCTCATAGGGTGCCATGCCGATAGTGGCATGATATTGTTGTATGCAAATTCCGCTAGACTCGGATATTTGCACCAACTTCCTTGAAATCCAGGCACAAGCTCGGAGCATATCTTGAGTACGATTTACTCACTCCGTCGACCATCCGTCTGCGAGGATGGAAGGTCTTGAATTTTAGCGGGTGCCCATAGGATCGTACACACTTCGAGTGTGATGTAAACTATTTGTCTCATCGATATAATGGTTCGTGGGACTCCATGCAATCGACAATCTCACGGAGATACAACCGAGCTAGCTTCTCCATAGAGTGGGATATCTTGATAGCTAAAAGTGGGCTGATTTAGTCAACATCGACTATTACCCGGATGGCGTCAAAACCATTCGTGGTTCGGGTAATCCCACTATGAAGTCCATGGAGATATCCTCCCACTTCCATTCTGGAATCTGTATAGGCTGCAGATTCCTCCTGTTCTGCCTTGACCCTCCGACCGGTGAGGCAGATGCTAACATATCTGGCGATGTCTCGCTCATCCGGGCCACCAAAACGTTTCTTCAGGTCTTGATACATTTTGGTGGAGCTCGGATGCATCGCGTAGGGAGTCTGTGAGCCTCATCTAAAATCATCTCCGTAGCTCCTCGATCGGAACACAGTGCATCGCCAAAATACAACACCCGCTATCGGACACTCAATTCTCTACTTTCGATTACGCTAGCCCTTGCTTGATTTTACGAATCTCGGGGTCCCGATCTGACTGAATATCACCAAGCAAGGTAGACTCTAAGGTCATAGTAGAGACATGTCCCACGATGAGCTCGAGACCGAAATCTGTGACATGGCAGTAAGAGATAATAAGGTAGCACCGATTTCTGCTAAGTGCATCGGCTACCTTATTGGCTTTCCCGGATGGTAGAGGATGTCTATATCGTAGTCCTTGACCAGCTCAAGCCATCTGCGATATTCGATCCTTCGAGTGAAGAAGTACTTGACTACGATGATCGTATACACTCTGCCCGAGCTCCATATAAGTAATGTCTCCAATTTTGAGAGCGAACACTGCTGCAAGCTCAAGGTCATGAGTAGGGTAATTCTTCTCATAATCCTTGAGTTGTGAGGCATAGGCCATCACCTTGCCATTTTGCATCAAGCTTGCTCCTAGTCCCAACTTAGAGGCATCACTGTAGATGTCAGCTGATGTCGTCTAGTAGAGCCAAAATGGAGCACCGGTCAATCTCCTTTTAGCTCAAGTTCTCACACCCTCCGAAATTTCTGTTCTTTCGGTAAGAGTTGTCGGTGGGAGGCTATCTGGAGAAATCCTCTACAAACTTCTGTAATATCCTGCTAATCCCGGAAAGCTCCTGATCTGGGTCTCTTCCAGTTACTTACTGCTTCTATCTTGCTGGGATCTACCATAATACCATCCTTGGAGATGACGTGACCCAGAAAGGACACCTGATCTAGCCAAAATTCACATTTCGTGAACTTGGCGTAAAGCTGGTTCTGCTGAAGTGTCTGCAATACTAGTTTCAGGTGCTCTGCATGTTCTTCCTGAGTTCCTGAGTAGATAAGAATGTCATCGATAAACACAATAACAAACTTATCTAAATACTCCCTGAATACTCTGTTCATGAGATCCATGAAGGTAGCTGGAGCATTGGTCACGCCAAAGGGCATGACCACGAACTCGTAGTGTCCGTATCTGGTTCTGAATGCTGTCTTGGGTATATCCCCTTCTTTGACCTTTACCTGATGATAACCTGATCTGAGATCTACCTTAGAGAACACTGCTGCTCCCTTCAGCTGATCGAACAGGTCATCTATTCTGGGAAGAGGATACCTGTTCTTGATTGTGACCTGGTTCAGTGATCTGTAGTCTATGCACAGTCGCATGCTTCCATCCTTCTTCTTCACGAACAACACAGGCGCTCCCCATGGTGAGTGACTCGGGCGTATGAAACCCTTGTCAAGAAGCTCCTGTAATTGCTCCTGAAGTTCCTTCAGTTCTGCTGGAGCCATGCGGTATGGTGCCTTGGAGATAGGATTGGTGCCAGGGATGAGCTCTATCTCAAATTCAATCTCCCTGTCTGGTGCTAAGCCTGGTAGCTCTCGGACCTCTGCTAGCTGCTGGTCCCTGTCCTGACTGGTGCTGACTACGTGTGCTAAGAATCCCATACATCCTGAATCCAATAACTTCTGTGCCTTCATAGCTGAGAGAAACCTCTTGGCCCTTCTCTTTGGTTCCCCGACGAATTCGAACTGTGCTTCCGCTTCAGGTTGGAACGTGACTTTCTGTTTACGGCACTCGATAGAGGCACCGTATTTGATCAAAAAGTCCATTCCGAAGATGAGGTCATAGTCGGTCATTTCTAGCACTATCAGATCACAAAAGAGCTCTCTGTCTGCTATAATGGCCAAGAGCCGCGTGGGCGCCATGATCTCTCCGAAGGTAGTGTCGTCAAAACGTCATGAGTATCTGAGGTACCTCTAATTTTTGGAGAACATCCGGCTATATATGAATGGGTTGCCCCGGTATCAAATAACACTATCTGAAAAATGCTAATCGACCTGTGACCACGGTCGAGGCATTAGCTCGTCCTCTCGTGAGTCGTAGATCCTCGATTCGCTAAAGGCGAGGGGCTTCTAACCGCCTGGCCGATAAGTGGACCTTCTAGGCGGCTGCATCGATGTAACCGAGCCGGCTGCATCTTGAATCTCTGTGGTTGAGGAAGACCGGTCTTGTTCGGACCTTTGCTTGCCATGTGCCCTTCTTGTCCACATTCAAAGCATCCTCGTGTGCCCTTGCGACAAACCCGGGTGGAATTTCCCACAAGTGGCACACTTTGGATAACTGGGTCGCTTGCTAGATGGTCCTCCTTTTGAGTCACTCCCGATTTGCGCTTCTTGTTGGAGTTCCCTTTCGATTAGAGCTATGGCCTTGCTGTTTTGAGTGTGAGAGTTTCCTTGGCCCTGGGACTCGAGGAGGCTTGCTTCTGCTGCTTGATGCTGTAATGCTCGTAGTCAAGGCACTGCTCAATAACTCCTCCGTGGTTTGTGGCCTATGTATGCCACCAGCCCACGTTCATTGCTATCTCCGGCCTCGGCATCTTGAGCATCAACCCGATCCGTTCCTTTCCGTGTTGACTAGCTCTGGGCATGACGAGCCAACTGTTGAATTTCTTCACGGCTTCCTCAATCGAGAGGTTGCCGAAACTCGATGAACTCGTCATAGTGGCGGTTTGTAACCCGCGTATGAAAGAACTCCTCAAAGAATTCTTTCTCAAAGTCGACCCATGTCATCCGGTTCACTGGGCACCACATGCGTGCGTCTCCTGTCAGGCGAAGGAGGCACACTTCACCTTCTCGTGTTACGGCGGAAGCTCCATCGTGCTCTCCAGTGTTTTGAACCAGGCTTGTGCATCCCATGGTTCACTAGCGCTGAGAAGTTCTCCGGCTTGACTCGCCCTGGATCGATAGGCTTCCTTCCTTAGCTCAGCTGCTGGGACTTAGGCTGAGCTAGTGGAACCTCTAAGACTACTGGAGTCGTGATTCGGTTCCGGGGTGACGGTGGGGGTATTCTGGTTAGCCTTTAAGGTGGCTATTTCTTGTTGATTGCTGTATCTGAGCCACTAATGCTGTAAGGTCTGGAGGAGGCACTGAACTGCCTGCCTCTTGCTGGGGCTCGGTGGCTAGTGCCCTTCTAGCTGGGCGTCCTCGTGCCATTTCTAATGACATAGAGAACATATGTATAACTAATACTATCACAGTTATATAATTTCTGATATCATGTTTAAACTATCATGTACTAGCCGGCAATAAGCATATAACATGAACTGTAACTATAAACAAGAACAATAAAGAGAGTAGAGGTATTCTTACTTGGAAGCTGCAGGTACAATGCTGATGTGTGTGTAGGAAGTATGGAACACTGCTCTGATACCACTCTGTAACGACCCGCCTTCTAACTACTAGGCTGTAAGGCGAATCGCTACATTACTGCTAAACTATACTGTGCGGAAAACTGGCCTAAATTGAAATTTTGCTAATTATCTGATTAATGTTAACTCCGATACTAACATTTGCTAAGCTGTTACTTTTCTTGATTCTATACATGCTAAAGGGTGTAACTCGGAGTCGTACACATGCTAGGGGAGGGATTTACAACTGGTAAACCCTCCGGATCGATCCACAGACCGATCTGCTGATGCATCGCTACTGTCCCCAGCTGGATCGGTCGGCAGACCGATCTAGGTGTGGCTGGATCGGTCGACAGACCGATCCAGGTAGGTCTGGATCGGTCGTCAGACCGATCCAGGCACCCGGAATCTCCTGGGACGCTACTGTCTCATGCTGGATCGGTTGGCTGACCGATCCAGGAGGATACAGTAGCGTACTGTATCCGTCTGGATCGGTCGGCTGACCGATCCAGCGGCACTGCCCAGGCTCTGATCGGTCTGGAGACCGATCAGAGTTCTGATTTCGGCCGGGAACTCTGATTTCAGCACTCTGGTGTGCCAAAATACAATCTAACAACTACCTACTGCATAATAAACTATTCTAATAACATGTAATAACATTCTAACATGATTACTAACATTTTAAAACATTCTTTCATAGTTCAATGCGTCCCAATTCTAAATTGCATGAAAGTGAAAGTATCAAAACTAATAAGCTGAAAGTAAATGCTAACGAGTTCTAATGCATAACTAAAACTTGTTAGATCCCTGAGATCTTTCATTCCAGTTCCACACACACACACCCTCATCTGCATTGACCTCCAGCCTCCACTGCTAATCCACTTTTCTTTTACCTGTATCTGCAGTATAAGAAAAGTAGTATCTGTAAGCTAACGCTTAGTAAGAAACCATCTACCTCACAAAATCATGCATACGATGCAGTTATGATTTGAAAACATGCCATTCGAAAACATACTGGACAGGCTAGCATGGCATGGCATACAATCATATAAACATGGCATAGTGAACTAGTCATGGCGTAGCATACAACCAATTATAAAGCTAACATAGAGAACTGAACTGAAATATAATACTGAGCTAAACTAACTAAACTGAAGCTGCAATCAAACTCAACTAGCATAACTGTTTTTGAGTTTTGAAAAGTAATACATAATAAGTGAAAATAATAAACATGCTGTTGGGCCCGACAACTGTACTTGCTGTGCGCGCATCCCTACTAGACCCGGGGTTGCAAGTCCCGAATTTAGCAGGGTTTACTAGGTTGTCTAAACCTAGGGACGACTGTGGGAGTCCAACCCAATGGATATCTAATCCAGTACAGTGCCACTGAAAATAAAATACTAATATCTATAGCTAACTGATATAACATGCTGGTTCTAGGTTATCTGAACCTAGAGCTAGGTTATCTGAACCTAGAGGCGACTGTGGGAGCCTACCCATTGGACCATAGTCCCATATAAGCTGTAGTGAGCAAAGTTACTAATTTAAATGCCACTAATGCATTTAACTGGGCTAATAAACATAACTGAAGGGTAATTAGCTAAACTAACCCCTTTTCCGAACACTTGGTGTGCTTCAACCCCTCTCTGCATCAGGAAAGACACCTCTAGGCACCCAACCGCGTCTATGATCTCCAACTGAAGGAGAATAAACATGTCCGGCCCATCTAAAGGTGCTAACTAAATTCCTAATCTTCGAGAAGGGTTAAAACACATCCTAGGTGCCGGAAACTACACATATAGCTAATAACTAATGCATATAAACAAACGGAGCTATTATACCGCAGGTGAGGGGTTTCTTACCTTCTATTCGTAATTTCTTACGATTCTTATCGCTAGGAATTCCGGTGGAGACAACTTCTCGACGATTCGCTCGCGTCTTCGCGTTCCCCTCGCGGAGATGAACCTTTTTCGTGTTGGAGTCGTCGCCGGAAGGTGATCCGAGAGCCCTTGGGCTTAGGCGCCGAGAGAAAAAGAGGAAGGGGAGGGTGGCGTCGGCGTTGAGGGTTTGGAGAGGGAGGAGAGGTGCCAAACCAAATTCTAAAATAAACCAACCCAACTTAAGTTCCTCTATTTATATTAATTGGTTTATTTAACCAACTCGAATATAAATTTAACTAATTCTCTTTTCTTTCAGCACGGCCCTGCTGGGTTCAACCGGTTACTAACATTATCCTTTACACCATAGGTCCCGGGTTCGATTCCCGCCTAAGCTATCCTATGGTTCTAATTATTTTTTTGCTACTTCTGCTACTCGGAAAATTCCGGAAAAATATCTAGAAATTCCAGAAAAATCGTAGAATAATTCTAATGCAAATTTGAGAATTTTCGGGCGTTACAATTTACTTGGTATTCACCTCAAGAAGAGGTGACTAATCCAAAGATCCGACCTCACTCACTCATCGACTAATAAAACACTCATTCTCGGTAACCACCGAAGGCGGAGAAGCCTTGTACAACCTCTCAATACAAGAAGAAAGAAAAATAAGCTTATACAATACAAATCTTACAAGATTTACAAAATCCTAGCTTGCTTCTCCTTATGTGGAACGCCTCTTGATCTTGGAAGTGCAGTAACACTTTACTCCAAGAAACTTCAAGATCTGGCGTGAACCTGTGAGAAATCGTCACAAGAAGTGGAGAGGAAGAGATACGGAGGAAGACGCTCGACAGCGGCTTTATCCTGCGCAACAGTCGTCTCCCAATCTATCGGCCGATTGATTGGGGAGGCTGAATCGATCGGTTGATTGATTCAGCCTTCTTCTGTGCTCTTTGAAAAATGGCATGAATCGATCGCCCCATCGATTCAGCTCTCTTGCGTCACACGCGATTTCTAGCCCCCAATCGATCGGCTGATCGATTGGGGACCATTCTGTGCTCGTGACATTTCTTCCCAATCGATCAACTGATCGATTAGGATGCTAGTTGTCGCAGCACTATGTCCAATCTATCAACTGATCGATTGGGCTCGGTCCAATTTGATCACTTGATCAAATTGACCAATCGTAGCTTAGCCGAGTCAAGTCAAGGTGCCTCAAGCCCAACATCTGGTCAATCGTGAACTGTTGGGACTCATTGTACCTAGCATCCTGTCAACCTTGACTTGCTGGGACTTCTTCGCCAAGTGTCCGGTCAATCCTTTGACCCACTTGGACTTTTCCCTTCGTGCCAAGTGTTCGGTCAATCTTGATCCACTTGGACTTACTGTCTCGTGCCAAGTGTTCGTTCCTCCATGACCCACTTGGACTTCCACCAGATGTCCGGTCACCCTTGACTCATTTGGATTTTCTCGTGCTAAGTATCCAATTAATCCTTTGACTTACTTGGGCTTCCCAACACCAGGTGTCTGGTCAACCTTGACCCACCTGAATTTCGACGTGTCCGGCTTACTCACCAGGTCTTTCCATCTACCTAGCTTCACTAACTAGGGCTTTCCATCTGTCTGGCTTCACTCGCTAGGACTTTCACCTATTTTCACTCAGTAGGTCTTTCCTTCTGCCTAGCTTCACTCACTAGGACTTTCTATATGCCTGGCTTCACTCACCAAGACTTTCACCTAGCTTCATTTACTAGGATTTTCACATGACTTCACTTACCAGGATTTTTCCACTGCCCGACTTTACTTATCGGGACTTTCACCTGCCTAGCTTCACTCACTAGGTCTTTCACCTGGTGTCACTCATCAGGATTTTTCAACTGCCTAGCTTCACTCACCAGGTCTTTCACCTGACTTCACTCACTAGAATTTTCCCTTAGCTAACTTCCAGTTAGGGCTTTCCTAGTCAATTACCCAGTCAACTCTTTAATCTACTTGACTCTTCTTCATATCTAACTGGTCAGTCCTTGACCAGAGGGAAATTGTATCAACAATCTTCCCAATTGGACGATTGCATCTACAATCTCCATATATTGTCAAACATCGAAACCCAAACATCAAGACTCAAGTTTGAGCCAACTCAAGCTTAGTCAACCAAGTCAACCTTGACCTAGGGATATTGCACGAACAAATTTTAGACTTCGCCAAAATTAGTTATTAAAGGATCCATATTTTTATTAAAAATTTGGACTTTTTACTAACTAATTTTGGTGAAACAAAATGAAATTATGTTAATGTCTTTTTTCTTTTCATACTAAAAATAATTTTAAAATTTATTAGTAATTTTCTTAGATTGTTTTTATATAAAAAATATACACTATCTTAATTCTCTTTAGTTCAACCTATTAGGATTGACAACACAACGAACGGAAAAATTTCTATAAATAACTTGGATCAATAATATTAGAAAGCATACCTTTCTCAGTTTTTTTGGCAAAAATCAAGTGTAGTATTTTGATATAAAAAATTAAATTAATTTTTTATGAGGGAGAATCCATTACATTAGCTTGTTACTGGGGTTTTCGAGCGTCAATTTTGTATTGTAATTACACGCTTATCAAATCTAATTTATGGGTCTATACACTAATTGATTTATGTATAATTAGTAAAAGAGAAATAGTGTATACCGGAAAAGTAAAAGTATAATAATAATAATAGTAATAATATAAAAATAATGTGGAAGAAGAAGTAAAAAATAAGGTAGAGTAAAAATAAAATTTAAAGAAAAATAATATTAAATATAGTTTTTCAAACTGTGAATATAATTTTTATAAAAAATATTAATTACTAATAAATATTTATAATTTACTAAACAAAGATTAAATTTAATTTTAATTAATAAAAAATTATTGATCAAATTTTAACTAAAAAATTATAAATTATAAATTAAATTTAACCTTAATAATAAAACAATAAAATTATTTAGCAATGAAAAATAATTTCGTCACCTAAATTATCATTAATCTTCTATACCTAAACTCAAATTTCTTCCGCTTACTGTCTACTCTACGGTCTCTTCGATCCCATCTTCCCTCTCCCCTTCCGCAGAAGTCGCGCACCGGCCGCCCGCGGCGAGGTCACGCCTCGCGGCGAGGTCACGAGGACGGGCGTGATCTAGCCGCGGCCGAGGTAGAGGCTGCGCCCAAGAGAAGAGAGGAGGTCGTGGCAAACTTACGTCGACGCCCATCTTCTGGGCGACATCGATGGCCATCAGGTCAAGGCCGCCGCCATCCTCGGCCACGATGGCAGCGTCTGGGCCCAGAGCGCAGCCTTCGCCGAGGTCTCATCTCGATCCCCTGCTTCTCCTTTTTTTTTTTCTTTCTAGTTTTCATTGATCTTATGAATGGAAGGGCATGTAGAGGATCAGATCCCTGCTTCCTTTGTTGTGGTTTGCTTTATAATTGTGTATGTTCGGTTACAAGGATTGTTTTAAGATTAACTTCCTTGTTTGATGTGAGAGATCTCAACAGTTTGCTGGAACTTTGGTTTCGTTGGCGAGTTCGCTGATTGAGATAGCCAGTTGGCCTTGCATACTGGAAGTTAGGGCTTGTATTTGTTAGTCACTTTCGCAGCAAGGGTTCATCAAATTTGCTAATTGTGGGACCAGATAAATCCGCTAAAACTTCATTTCTTAGCAGACCAGGTTCTTTTAGATGTTTGCTGCAATTTCTTTGGCCGTCGACGTAGATGAGCTTCTCTTCACTCTTCACTGCCTCTAATTGCTGCTTCCTTCAACTGTAGATCTTGCAATAACAATATATTGATATCTTGTGCAACAAATTGATTGTTTATACATTTTTTCTTACTACTCTTAATTAGGAACAGATGTGCATCAAGGAATAAGTGAGATTGGTTTAGCTGGTCCTTTCCCCCTTTGTTTTTCAGTCTATCAGTTCTGTATAAATCATACACTAACTCATGAAGCATGAGTTCAACTTGCAGAGCGTCTCTTTGGTCCTTTTTCTCTTTGCATGGTACGAGCTAATGATCTTTGTGACTTTGTTTTCTTAAAACAGTTCAAACCTGAAGAGATTTCTGCAATCATAGCTGACTTTGATGAGTCTGGATTTCTTGCACCAACTGGATTATATCTTGGGGGGGTCAAAGTACATGGTCATCCAAAACGAGCCAGGAGCTGTCATTCGAGGGAAGAAGGTTAGTGTTATTACCTTCATTCAGCTGTATCCAATTGGAAAAGTATGATGCATCATTCAGTTGTCAAGTTTGCTTGCCTTATGAGACCTTCAAGTTTGGTGAATCAATAACTACTGATTGTCTTGACTTGCATAATCTTCCAATAACAGGTTGTTTCTTCATTTGTTTATCATGCAACTTAAAATGATATGATTTTTAGTTAGCTCCAATAAGTTTGAAAACTTGGATTTTAAGTTTGTTTCTTCCAATAATCCTCCTTTTCAGCTTTAATTTGCAAAGTTAGCTCTTTATCTTACTGTCCTTAGAGTTCAGCTTTGATATCCTATTTATGGCCGTTTTCCATCCCTTTACAAGTTCAGAGTCGACTAGACAACCCACCAACTTTTTGTTATCCGGGAGCTGATTGTTATCCTGGAACTAGATTTATGCCCTTACTCTTCATTTTGTAAGATATGTATGTACACTTGGACGTTGTTAGTAAATTTAATTTTGATTAATGTTGATATTTAATTGTGTATATTTTTTGGATGTTGTTAATAATATTATTTTGATTAGTGTTGATATTAATTGTATTGATATTATAATGATATATAGGTTTTTTTTTAAACATTAAGATATATATGAAATTCATAATAAAATTAGTGACGAAATTAAATTTCCGTGGCTAAATTAGCGATGAAATTTTAATTCCGTCTTCATATTTAGCTACAGAATTGTAATTTCCTCGCTAAATTAGCGACAAAATTCTAATTTCATCGCTAATTGCATTAGCAACAAAAAAACTTGTGACTGATAATTTCAGTTGCTTAGCGATTGAAATTTCGATCATTGATGGTTATTTTTCTGGTAGTGCTAATTTTAACTAGCAAAAAATTAAAAATTATCAAACTTAATTTTGGTTATTAAAAAATTTAAAATTACTTATCAAATCTAATTATGGTAAATTTTCTGGCTAATAAAAATTATCAATCAAATTTAATTTTAACTTGAAAAATTAAAAATTATCGATCAAATCTAAATTCGATCAATAAAAAATTAAAAATTACTTAACAAATCTAATTTGATGAAAAAAATAAAATTATCAACTAAAATAAATGTCAACTAAGATTTATTTTAATTAATAATTTTAAATATTTATCAGTCAAATTCATGTATTTCCAAAATCAATTAATAATTTTATTTTATTTAATAAATACAATATATATAATATATATTTTTGAAAAAATTGAAGAGCCCCAATGAAATAGTGGTCCTAGGCATAGGCCTTAGGCCTACCTTGAGCCGGCCCTGTCCACTCAAGCTCGAGCATGCCACAATATCACACACTATAGTGCTCAGGGATGTTACCCACTCGAGCTCGGGCATGCAGGGTTATTACTGTGTCGAGATGTCACTGTGCTCAGGGAGGCTATGGTGTCGGGATGCCACAGTGTCCGGGTTATTAAACACTCGGGAACGCCATCCCACTCGAGTAAGGTTGCTTGAGCACTCGGGAGCACAACAATGCTCGGGAGCGTCACCCACTCAAGCTCGGGCGCCACCCACTAAGGCTTAATACCAATGGTACTTAAAATTGGGTTAATCAGGAGTTGCTTTGATGAGTCTTAGTTTGATGAGTATTAAAATTGAAGAGCCCCAATGAAATAGTGGTCCTAGGCATAGGCCTTAGGCCTACCTTGAGCCGGCCCTGTCCACTCAAGCTCGAGCATGCCACAATATCACACACTATAGTGCTCCGGGATGTTACCCACTCGAGCTCGGGCATGTAGGGTTATTACTGTGTCGAAATGTCACTGTGCTCAGGGAGGCTATGGTGTCGGGATGCCACAGTGTCCGGGTTATTAAGCACTTGGGAACGCTATCCCACTCGAGTTAGGTTGCTTGAGCACTCGGGAGCACAACAATGCTCGGGAGCGTCACCCACTCAAGCTCGGGCGCCACCCACTCAGGCTTAATACCAATGGTACTTAAAATTGGGTTAATCAGGAGTTGCTTTGATGAGTCTTAGTTTGTTCTACGCGGATTCTATATTGTCCTAGTCAAGGGATCTCCTACATGGAATTGTATTGATTGAGTCAAGGGCCGCCACATGGACCCTTATTTACCTCAACATCAATAACGTTTGAAGATATTATGTTGATGCAGCGGCAGGTGCAAGTACTACTTTTGGTAATCTCATGCTCCCTATCTAGGAAGGTCGTTCGGCTAAGATTGAATAAGCCACCATGATTTATCCCTTTCCAGAGTGTGTGGGACCGCTCTGGAGGACCCGTTAAGGTGACGATTTCACCTTTGCCACCAAAAGATATTATGTTTCCAATAATATGCTAAAGCCATTCCATTCTGATGTCTCAACATACTCTTCAGACTTGTGTACGACATGAATCACCCCGTTGCAATCAGAAGCCATGAACATACTACATGTTCCTGCCTGAGATCACCGATAAATGAGTCATCGGTGAGCTGGCGTTGATGTTGACCATATCATTGAACGCCAATGAGGAAGAGAGGGTGCAAGTGCCGAAGGCTCAAGAACACTCGTGAAACCTTTGCCCGCAAATGCAGACTTCTTTTATAGCATTGTTGAAACAATATTTTTCTCTTCATTAATCGGGTGTCGTATCATAGTAGAGCAAATGCCCCATTAGTGTATCGCTATAGTATCACCATCATATCATACCATCATATCATCCACGTTCTGTATTGATAGACCACTCCATGTGTTTTAGCACACCACTTGTTATCCCATATATTATGCCAATTCATAGGATACGGAAGTAATTGGGGTTCAAAGGCCCTGGCCTATTAAGTCAGAATGACAAGATCAAAGGAGTGTGCCAGTGATCTTGTAGGCAGGAGCATCCAGTCGGTGGGACTAAGTGGATAGGAGATGAGTGTTGGGCAATAATGCCGAGCAAATAAATGAGCGTCCAGGAGCTGAGCCCAAAGAGTCGGGTAGACCAATCTGAAGGAGTAGGGGGGAACTGAGCCCAAGGAGTTGGGTAGACCAACCTGAAGCAGTTGGAGGAGTTGAGCCCCAGGAGTCGGGTAGATTGAACTGAAAGTGTCGGGGGAGGAGTTGGGTAGACTGACATGAAGGAGTTGGGGGAGCTGAGTCCAAGGAGTCGGGTAGACCGATCTGGAGGAGTCCAGGGAGCTGCACCCAAGGTGTTGGGTAGATCGACCTGAAGGAGTCGGGGGAGTTGAGCTCCAGGAGTCGGGTAGATTGAACTGCAAGAGTCGGGGGAGGAGTTGGGTAGACTGACTTGAAGGAGTTGGGGGAGCTAAGCCCTAGGAGTCGGGTAGACCAATCTAAAGGAGTCTAGGGAGTTGAGCCCAAGGAGTTGGTTAGATTGGCCTGAAGGAGTCGGGGGAGCTGAGCCCAAGGAGCTGGGTAGATCGACCTAATGGAGTTAGGCAGATTGAACTGAAGGAGTCGGTGAGAGCTACTTTGACTTCTACCTCTGTTAGACCTTTGACCAGCCAATAAGGCCAGACCTCGCCACGCATAAGCCTCTGTTAACTTCTGTATCACTAACCTCCCCACCAAGTCTTGCTGAAGGAGACCTGAATTCGACTGACTGGATTGCAACATGATTTAATATGCCCGCTGACTCGCTCCCTAGGGCTGACATGGTCGACAAAGCTTATCTCTCCATCAGTCCTTGCCTTGGAAATATACGAGTCATGCGCCATTAATGCAAGTAATACGAGTGTTTACATATCTGGAACATCATTAGCCTGTCATGTCGATCATCAATGCTAACTCATCTGAGGTTGCCATATGGCGACATCATGCCAAGGATATCAAATCGAGGGAACTATTGAGATTCTATTGATTCGGAGGCTTGATTCGACATTTCGACGCAATAGCTCACCTTGTCTTCTAAATCGGATGGCTAAGAAAAGCAGGTTCGGGCTTTATTAGGGTTAGGAGGGGAGAATGTCGTCGCATTCTCCTTCATCGTCTTTAAGCTTCAGCAACAACAACCCTCAACAATCTTCAGCGTTATTTCCTTGCTGTAAGTTTTCTTCGTCCCTAGGTGTTCAGACCTTCGTTGCGATTTTCTTCTCTCGTCTCTCTGGTATGCCCTTCTTCCATCCATGGTTGCTGAGAGTATTTTCACTCTTTGGTATACATCTATGGAGTCGGATTTCAAGAGGGAGACCTAGACTAATTGCGGTTATAGTTCCAAATTTTGGCCGACTATCGATTAGTGATCTCTAGAGCTATCAACCGACCACTTCTCCCTCCGATTGGTTTTGTCACCTTTTTTAGGGGTTAACTATTAGGCAACCTCTGATTCCTTGTCCGTACGGAGGTTTATCAGTACTTCCACATTCTTTTCCAACAGTTAGCTACTAACTCTTTTCGACTATTTTGTGGAGTGGTCATCGTATTCGTCTGTACCACATATCTCTTACACCTTGAGTCTTCCATTATTTCTTCTACCCGAAGAAGATGAATGTTGGGGTCTTCTACTTCACAGCCCAACCCTGTTGTTGCTTCCTAGATCAAATATCAACTTTACGCAAGGGATGAAAATCTTAACATGTATTCGTCCGACCCCACTCCCTTTGCGTGACCCATCGATTGACAAATGGAATTACCCAAGCCATCGAGCTAATACAAGTCGAAGCCAACATATCTAACAGTAGCAACAACTTATCTGACCTTCAATTCGACATCAAGCTCTTGCTCGAGGACGGTCTTCTCTTCCACTTCGGGTTGAGCCCGATTGATGTTGAGCTCCAGTTCTCTTTGGGTAAGAAAAATTCTATCTTTGCTTTACATAATAGCTAGCTGAAGATTTCCTTTTTTGTACAACTTAAACCATGTGGAAGGCCTCTATGAACAAAACCTTAAAATTTAGCAACACCGAACTAGAAGAATGTGTGGCTCCCAATTAGTTTCTCGAGCAATGCGGAGGCTAATGCGGGAGAGTTGTTGCCGCCACATCCTTCCATGGGGGTCATAGCCATGTCCTTTGAGGAGTCATAAGAATCCTTGAGTATTACTTGGAAAAGACATCGACCTCAAGAACCCAAGGTTGAATTGAGTGCATCAATCTAGCCCCGATGCCTCCTTGTTCCCTCGGAGTGGAGTCTCCTCAAGTTGTGTCGAATACTCATCTGAGTGAGACAGGGTCGCTCAAGTAAGAGCAAGTCCAACCCCTCCATCTGTCGATCCGAGTTCATCTTGTCTGTTGGGCACTATTATTTTTCCCACTTCTTCACACAGGCTTCCTTCTCGGAGTGACGGCCCAATTGAGCTCCAAGGGGAAGAAGACCCTCCTCCTGGGTCACTGTCTTCTATCACAATAAGGCTAATCAACCAGATGGCGAAGACCTGAATTTACATGACTGACAATGTGAAGCATAGATCCTTTAGGGGCTTGACGGATGCGTTCTCTATAGACCTGACAGGGGTAAGAAATCAAGTATGCTTTAAAGCGTAGACGCGATATTGCCATTCAAATTTGATGAAATTTGATATTGTTGTAGGTGTGGGCCGTGGGTATGAAGTTGTCCTCCGAGTGCCTAAGTTTCTCCAATCGTATCGAGCGATGCAAACTTGAGTGGACAAGTTGGACGCTCAGCGGGCCCCACCTAGTCAAGAATTGGAGGATGTGAGGGCTGAGGCAGAGCATCTAAAGGCCGAGGTTTTGACTCTTGCGGAGCAAGGGCACCAAATATGGCAGGAGTTGGACGTGATGAGGAAGGAAGCTACCTTGGATCAATCGAAGGTGGCCACCCTCTAGAAACAAGCGGTTGAACTCCAAGATAGTGTGAAGAAGGCCAGATCCTAAGCATCTTCTAAGAAGAAAAAAAAAAGAAGGCACTCGTTGACCTAGAGGCGAAGAAAATCAAGTGGGGGTCCAAGACAAAGACCCTCAAGGCCAAGCTAGGAGGCAAAGTGGCAAAGCTTGTCGCCAAGAATGTGTTGCTGGAGAGTTAGAGGGCGGAGTTGGAGGCCCAAAAAGCAGATTCATAGAGCTACTGAGCTGAGGTGGTGGAGCACTGGGTTGCCAAGAAGACGGAGTCTCTACGATCATCTTAGCACTTGCACTGTCAGCATGATCACATATGGTGCTGAGGGTGCGGTCAAACGACTTCTGTAGCTTGTAATGTCCCTTGGTGTTTAGTACACTTTTTTAAATTTAAATGGAACATTTGCTTTCCTCAAAATCCTTTGTTCTGTTGGGTTAAAACCCTCAGTGAGGGAGTTGACAAGGAGAGTTCAACTTAGGAGTTAATGAGGAGAGTCCGATTGAGGAGTAGAGGAGGAGAAGACATCGCTCTGATATCAAAATAAAATGTGTGGTAGAAATAAACAAGCTAAAACAACCAATACTCAAGACGATCCTTGTAATCCTTTGTAAAATTTCCACTAGTATTGCATAACAAGTTCTTTGCTTGCTTGTGCTTGTTTATCTTGTTTATTTCTACCACGCATTTTATTTTGGTATCAGAGTAATGTCTAGCTAAAATCTTTACAGGTACTCTGGTGAAAGCATCATGAGGTATTGATCTACTATCTTTATGAATTACTCTACCATTTAGATATTGGTTACATAAGCTTGCAAATTGAATATATAAATGTTACTATGGTAGACTTTAGTAAGGTCATTATGAAGAAGAAAGAAGACCTGGAACTTGGTACCATAGTTAACATGTTAGAATATTTTGATTTGCAATTTTATATTAACCATGTCTGAAAGGTTCCAACAAGAAATAAAAGATTGGTATCAACACTCAAGACCAACTGATCTAGAGTACCTGAACCTTGCAACTGAGGTAAAATTCAAAGACATTGCTCATAACATAGACGTAGTTTATGATCGTATATCACTACATTCCAAAGTATCCCTGAAGCAGTACCATATTCTACTCAACACCATCAAAGAAAATCATCTGGAGCTAACAAAATCTGTGGATGAATCTGTCAAAAATCAACAAAAATTACAAAAGGCAGTATTTGAATTACAGAAAGAATTGTTAGTTTCTAAACCTCTTACAACCAAGGATATAAGAGAATTAGTGACTGAGATTACAAAGCAACCACGACGAATTGAAGAACAGGCGGTGCTTTTTCGGGAAAAACTTCAAGAACAAATTAAGCAAATACAGGAGGTGGTACGAGATATAAAGAAGCAATTTGCATGAGGCTCCCTGCATCTTCAACTTCAAAGGAATATCTTGACGCATTAGAAAATACAGAAACTATTAGCAGCCCTGCTATTGGTTTTATCTTTGCCAAAGAAGCCGGAGCAAAAGATATTAATAGACAAAATAATACTATTATAGAATTATTGCTGTCTATCAATTCAAAGTTTGGTCTAATTCTCAAAAAACCCATTGAATCTAATAATCAAGTTGCAGATCTTGCTAAACAGCTTGAAGGACTGAATCTTGGGAAGACCAAAGTCAAAAAAACCAGAACCTTTCTTCGTTTATAAAGACCCACTGATCATCCTAAAGGAAGAAAAGGAGAAATTAAAGGGAGAAGAACCCAAGGAGAATGACGAACAGAGCAAGGCCTAATATTACTGAAGTAATAACAGAGGCTGATCATCCTGTAGTACCATCCCAAGAAGATCAAATTAGAAGTTATCGAACAATGGCAAGATTAAGATATGAAGCACAAAGAAGACTTTCTGGACGAAGGAGTAACACTAGAACCCTTGAAAGCCAATTAAATCCAGAAGCAGAATTAGAGTTATCTCAACAACGAAGGACATCTCTGGTACCAGCTGAAACACTTTATAGTACTCATTGGTCAGAACCCAGACATAGAGTTTATCAGCACTATTCTGAAACCAGAATCCTAGTTACGGAAGGACATCGGAATTTACCCCTAATTAATCCAGAAAGCTATTCAATACTTCGACGGGAAGGTATGCAACTAACCCATCTAGGGTTAGTTATGATTCGAATGCATGCCCTTCATCGCAGAAATACAGGCACTAATGCTCTAATAGTCCTAAGGGACACAAGATGGAGTGATGATAGATCAGTCATTGGCGTTATGGAAATAGATCTATCTGAAGGTACCCAGTTAGTTTACATTGCCCCAAAATTTATTAATCAGTATTGATGATTTCTTTCATCATATTGAACTTGCTATTCAAACACATGGGTATGAAAACTGGAATTCAGCTGAAAGTAATTTATTAATAACAAGAGGATTGATAGGGAGATTGACTAATACTAGTCATGTTGGATTTCGATATAACATTCAAAATGTAGCAGATTATCTGGCTAGTACAGGAATCAATGCAGTACCAGCAACTCCACGAACAACAACAGAGCTACAAGGAATGAGGTGGATATTACAACCACCTTTGATATCTCAAATCAGAAATCCACAGGCTGTACGCACAACTACCCTGATGGATGGTTCAATATCAAATAATTGCATATGCTGTGTGTAGTCTAGTAATTCCCGTATAATATCTTCTTGTTTTTGGTAAGGAGGTACTATTGGTATTTCTTTGTATGGGATGGTTTTGCCTAAGCAATACTTAGCGCAAGATGGGCAAGTTGTCATTCTGCAATTTAGACAATGAATTCGCATGGTATTAGTTGTAATCATTTTGCAGAAAGTACAATAAAGATTCTTGGAATTCGATACGGTGGTATTTTCCTCCTAATTATGTTGGCAGTTTTTCATTAGGTCACCCACATAGACACGGGATCGCCATCCACGTTCTTCATCTCCCATCATGAAAACTCCTTCCCATTGTAAATCATCTAGAGCATATCTTGCATAATTGATAGGGCCGACTTCTCCTTCTGAAAGGCTACAAATAGCATCTGAATCAGGTTCATTTAAATCAAGAGATAATATATCATACTCAGAAGATAAGTCTAATTGATCCATGATGGCTGCTCTGGCAATATTTCCTGTTTTTCTTTTACAGTCCCTAGCAAAATGTCCTGGCTCTCCACAAATAAAACATTTGCATTTGTGCTGTTGTTCTGCTTTCTTTTTTTTGAAAACTCGGACGTGTATCATGTGGGGTTTCCCTTTGTAAGTTTTTGACTTTCGTAAGCTAAATTTCTTTTGCTTTCCTTCATAGTTACCAGGGATTGGTATCTTGCTATAAAAGGTCAAATCTTTAACACTTCTCTGGATTGCTGCCTTTTTACAAATTTCTGCAAGATATTGATAAATAAAATGTATTCTAGGCATCACTCCAATCTGATTACCTGCATGCCGCGTCTTGAAGGCAGCTTCAACATCATTTGCTATTAATGGGGGAAGCTTTCTGAATAATTTATCAGATAATTCTGGACTAATGAACATTCTTCCTGATTTTGCTGCTAAAATTTTGTAATCATTCAGGAAATTAAATATATCTTTCATATTAGAGCAGGTAAGTCTTTCGAGATCAATATATGCCTGATCTTGTTCTACTGTCGTACCTTGGTAGGGATCTTCTAATAGAATGAATCTTCGAATGACAGATAGTATATTTTGAGTTTCCCCTGTCATTTGTATAAGCTTTTCATATTCCCGTGCATACATCATTCTCCATTGAATCCATATTTTCTTCTCGTTTTCTCCCAGAAGATTTTCAATATATTGTACCTTTTGCTTATTATCAATCCAGGTACGGTCATTAACCAAATTATTAGTAATTGATTCTCATCGAGAAATAACATCATGGTACTGACCTATGTCTTTTGGTAGGACCAACATGGCCCCAGTAGTTTGTTGGGTAGAAGGAATTGTCCATGTTTGATGATCCATTGCTCTTCCTTTGAATTTGCCTTTATACGGTCCGTTATCTGGAAATTGTGGAGTTGTTTCTTCTGCTGGAGGATAATTAATCTGCCCCATTAATGGTTCATTGGGCTGTTTATAATTTGAAATTGCTGAGTCAGAAGTAGAGGCAAAAGCTTTCTCCTTTGATGTACTTTGGATTAACTTTCGAAGCATTGGGTATTCCAGTTGCTCCATTAGCTGTTCAGTATTGACATGTGCTACTTCTTGTTCCTCTAATTCCTGATGAATAGTAAGATTTGTAATATCATCAGTTAACTGTGAAGTATCACTCACCATATTTTGTTGATCCTCTTGTTGTTCGGGATCCATTTCATAGACTTCATACCATATTCCTTCAGGCATTCCCTGTGGTATCCTGTCAAGAAATTCTTCAATAATCATATTTTGTTCAGGAGTATACCAACCGTTTGATAAAGGTGGCTGAAGTTGCGCTTCTATTTGTTCCACGTGCTGAACAACTTCTTGCCAATATGCATCAGAATCAGTATCTGAATTTTGCATCTGATGATTCCAGATTTTCAGATGTTTGGATAGGTGCTTGGACTGGATAATCAGTTTCTTGATCTTGTAGTCCTAAGAAATATGTTTCCGGTCCATCTTCCTCATCTTCATATTCTTCAGTATTTGGTGCTAGATCATTAGGATCCAAGTTAGGATCCTCCTCCCATGGTGTATCTTCCCATATGCTTGGAAGAACGACTTCAATATCTTCACAATCATTATCTTCCTCATCTCCCCATGAAGGTTTAGTTGCTGGAATGAAAGGAGCTGTTGGTGGTGCTGCATAATTAACATAATAATTGTACTTACCACTAGGTTCGCCTAGGGTATCCCATCTGTCATTTGTATCCGGAAGACCATATTCTTCTTGAAAGCTAATGAAGACTCCGGCAAATTCTTCATCATTTATATCTTCAATGTCCTTTTCATTAAATTTGCTAGGCTTGGGATTTCCTGTGGATTGATATCCCGTAATGGCCAATGATATTGAACCATCCATCAGGGTAGTTGTGCGTATAGCCTGTGGATTTCTGATTTGAGATATCAGAGGTGGTTGTAATATCCACCTCATTCCTTGTAGCTCTGTTGTTGTTCGTGGAGTTGTTGGTACTGCATTGATTCTTGTACTAGCCAGATAATCTGCTACATTTTGAATGTTATATCGAAATCCAGCATGACTAGTATTAGTCAATCTCCCTATCAATCCTCTTGTTATTAATAAATTACTTTCAGCTGAATTCCAGTTTTCATACCCATGCGTTTGAATAGCAAGTTCAATATGATGAATGAAATCATCAATACTGATTAATAAATTTGGGGCAATGTAAACGAACTGGGTACATTTAGATAGATCTATTTCCATAGCGCCAATGACTGATCTATCATCACTCCATCTTGTGTCCCTTAGGACTATTAGAGCATTAGTGTCTGTATTTCTGCGATGAAGGGCATATATTCAAATCATAACTAACCCTAGATGGATTAGTTGCATACCTTCCCGTCGAAGTATTGAATAGCTTTCTGGATTAATTAGGGGTAAATTCCGCTGTCCTTCCGTAACTAGGATTCTGGTTTCAGAATAGTGCTGATAAACTCTATGTCTGGGTTCTGACCAATGAGTACTATAAAGTGTTTCAGCTGGTACCAGAGATGCCCTTCGTTGTTGAGATAACTCTAATTCTGCTTCTGGATTTAATTGACTTTCAAGGGTTCTAGTGTTACTCCTTCGTCCAGAATGTCTTCTTTGTGCTTCATATCTTAATCTTGTCATTCTTCGATAACTTCTAATTTGATCTTCTTGGGATGATACTGTAGGATGATCAGCCTCTGTTATTACTTCAGTAATATTAGGCCTTGCTCTGTTCGTCATTCTCCTTGGGTTCTTCTCCCTTTAATTTCTCCTTTTCTTCCTTTAGGATGATCAGTGGGTCTTTATAAACGAAGAAAGGTTTTGGTTTTTTGAGTTTGGTCTTCCCAAGATTCAGTCCTTCAAGCTGTTTAGCAAGATCTGCAACTTGATTATTAGATTCAACAAGTTTTTTGAGAATTAGATCAAGCTTTGAATTGATAAACAACAAAATTCTATAATAGTATTATTCTGTCTATTAATATCTTTTACTCCGGCTTCTTTGGCAAAGATAAAACCAATAGCAGTGCTGCTAATAGTTTCTGTATTTTCTAATGCTTCAAGATATTCCTTTGAAGTTGAAGATGAAAGGAGGCTCATGCAAATTGCTTCTTTATATCTCGTACCACCTCTTGTATTTGCTTAATTTGTTCTTGAGGTTTTTCCCGAAAAAGCACCGCCTGTTCTTCAATTCGCCGTGGTTGCTTTGTAATCTCAGTCACTAATTCTCTTATATCCCTGGTTGTAAGAGGTTTAGAAACTAACAATTCTTTCTGTAATTCAAATACTGCCTTTTGTAAGATTCATCCATAGATTTTGTTAGCTCCAGATGATTTTCTTTGATGGTGTTGAGTAGAATATAGTACTGCTTCAGGGATACTTTGGAATGTAGTGATATACGATCATAAACTACGTCTATGTTATGAGCAATGTCTTTGAGTTTTACCTCAGTTGCAAGGTTCAAGTACTCTAGATCAGCTGGTCTTGAGTGTTGATACCAATCTTTTATTTCTGGTTGGAACCTTTCAGACATGGTTAATATAAAATTGCAAATCAAAATATTCTAACATGTTAACTATGGTACCAAGTTCCATGTCTTCTTTCTTCTTCATAATGATCTTACTAAAGCCTACCATAGTAACATTTATATATTCAATTTGCAAGCTTATGTAACCAATATCTAAATGGTAGAGCAATTCATAAAGATAGTAGATCAATACCTCATGATGCTTTCACCAGAGTACTTGTAAAGATTTTAGCCAGACATCGCTCTGATACCAAAATAAAATACGTGTTAGAAATAAACAAGATAAACAAGCACAAGCAAGCAAAGTACTTGTTATGCAATACTAGTGGAAATTTTACAAAGGATTACAAGGATCGTCTTGAGTATTGGTTGTTTTAGCTCAGGAACTCAAGAAAGTTAAATGGAACATTTGCTTTCCTCAAAATCCTTTGTTCTGTTGGGTTAAAACCTTCAGTGAGGGAGTTGACAAGGAGAGTCCAACTATGGAGTTAATGAGGAGAGTCCGATTGAGGAGTAGCGGAGGAGAATTTGACTGAGGAGTCGATGTGCAGTTTTTGACTGAGGAGTTGATGAGGAGAATTCGACTGAAGGGTCGAGGAGAAGAAATCGACTGAAGAGTCGGGAAGAATCCAACTGAGGATTCAAGGAGAAGCTTCTGACTGAAGAGTCAAGGAGAATCTTTCGACTGAGGAGTTGAGGAGAAGCTTACGACTGAAGAGTCTAGGAGAAGTCGGGAGAAGAATCCGATTGAAGAGTCGAGGAGAAGCTTCCGATTGAAGAGTTGGGAATCCGATTGAGAAGTCGGTGATGGAGATCCGATTGAGGAGTTGATGAGGAGAATCCGACTGAATGGTCGAGGAGAAGAATCCGACAAGGATTCGAGGAGAAGATTCGGACTGAGGATTCGGGGAGAAGCTTCGGACTGAGGATTCGAAGAGAAGCTTCGGACTTAAGAGTCGGGAAAAAGCTTCCGACTGAGGAGTCGAGGAGAAGCTTCCAACTGAAGAGTCTAGGAGAAGAATCCGACTGAAGAGTCGATGAGAATCCAACTGAGGAGTCGAGGAGAAGCTTCTGATTGAAGAGTTGGGAATATGATTGAGAAGTCGGTGATGGAGATCCAACTGAACTCAAGCCGAGGTGCACTGGACCCTTAGGGGAGTATTTGATCTCGATCCTCGATTATGCCCCTGTCGGGAGAGTTTGGATCCTGAAAAGGGAAATTGCCGATGGAGCTGGTCCAAGACCAGAAGAATATGGGCTCGATCCGTGACTATGTTGCATTCGGGAGAGATTGGTTCATGAAAAGGGCAATTATCGATGGAGTTGTTCCAAGAGCAAAAGAATATGGGCTCGATTCACGACTATGTCCCAGTCGGCAGAGATTGAATCCTGAAGAGGGCAATTGCTAATGGAGCTAGTCCGAGACTAGGAGAATTCATAAGGGCTCAATCCTCAACTATATCTTAATTAGGAGAGATTATATTGGACCCTGAAAAGGGCAATTGATGATGGAGCTGATCCAAGACTAAAGAATATAGAGGCTTGATCCGTGACTGTCTCAATCGAGAAAGATTGGACTCTGAAAAGGACAATTGCTAATAGAGTTGGCCCGAGACTAGAAAAATATAGGGGCTCGATCAACGATTGTCCCAGTCGGGAGATTGAACCATAAAAAGAATAATTGTTGATGGAGCTAATTTGAGACGAGCAAAATATAGGGGTTTGATCCACATCTATATTCTAGTCAAGAGAGATTGGACCCTGAAAAAGATAATTGCTAATGGAGCTGGCTTGAAACCAGAAAAATATAGGGGTTTGATTTGTGACTATGCCCAGTTGGCAGAGACTAGACCTTGAAAAGGGTAATTATTGACGGATCTGGTCCTAAACCAAAAGAATATAAGAGTTCGATTTGTGACTATATCGAGTTAGGAGATATTGGACCTTGAAAAGTGTAATTGCTCATGGAGCTGACTCGAGACCAAAAGAATATGGTGGCGCAATCCACAACTATATTCTAGTCGGGAGAAATTGAATCTTGAAAAGGTCATTGGTGATGGAGCTAGTTCGAGACCAGAAAAGTATGCTCTAAGAAGGCGCACTAATCTGCTAAGGGCTTTTGCATGGATAAAAAAGAGAATATACGAAGCTTTGAAATTATAACAACATGGTTCATGAAGGATATTTACGCTCCTTAGGCTCAGTATGGCTGTAAATGAGTTGTGTTCCATTCTCGGTCGAGCTCCATCTCTTCGGGGTCTTGCAACTAATATGTTCTTGAGCTTAGTTTGCGAATGACCCGATAGAGTCCCTCCATTGAGGCTCCAATTTACTGACATGGGCTTGATCTTCTTCCAAATCAAGTTCGACTTGAAAAGCACAGGGAATGACTCTCTTGTTGTAAGTCTAGCTCATTCTTTGTTAGTAAACTAGGAGCGGAGTAGCCACCCTTTCTCTGATCTCATTTATCAGATCCAGCTCGAGGAGTCGCCTATTGGGATTATCTTGGTCATAGAGGCTTCGTCGAGTGGACTTTTCACCTACTTCAACTGGAATGACAGTTTCCCGATATATTTGGCAAAAGGTGATATGCTAACCCTGAGCGTCCTACACGGCCTCCCCCACAATCATTTGTATAGAGGTAAATCAGGAACTGAGCAGACCACCGTAGGAGAGGGTCTTTTCTTTTGCCTTTGCTAAGGAGTTGTTCAGTAGGACCATAGGATGCTCAACAATTCCTCTATCCAGCTATCACGAACATGATCAAGCTTGATCTAGAGCTCTCAAACTATTTCCCGATTGACTACTTCGGTTTGTTGCTCTAGGGGTAGGCGACAAAAGTAAAAGCTTGGATGTCGAAGTCTTCACACAATTCTCTAAATCTGTGGCCTTGAAATCGCTGACCATTATCAGAGACAAATTTATGAGGTAGACCGTATCGACAAATAATATTCTTCCAGAGGAACTTGATGATGACATCTTTTGTTATCCGAGCCAGGGCCTCCGTCTCCACCTATTTAGAGAAGTAATCAACTACCACAAGGAAATTTTTTTTATGGTTAGGCCCAGTCAGAAAAGTCCTACAATATTGATCAAAGGAGCATGAAATAATTGAAATCTTTGGGAGTTCAGCAAGGTGATGGGAGAGATGTTGATGCTTTTGACAATGGATGTAGGTGGCAACGAAACGGGCGGTGTTTGCCTGCAAAGTTGGCCAAAAGTAGCCAGCCAATAAAATATTCTGAGCAAGCGTCCGACTCCCCATATGATTTCTACAGTAGCCTTGATGAATTTCTTGCATAGTTGCTTCCTCCACCTTCGATCTGCTGTTTCGGTAGTTCGCTCCACACTCTGGCGGCCCCTCTTCCATCTCCTCTTTAGGTTAGAAGAGGAAAGGGTAGCCCCCTTTCACACTTCAGCAACCACTTTATCTTCCGATAGCTCACTTTCGAAGGCCATCTGCGACTGTCGTTCATCTTCAAGAAAAGCTCTGATGTGTTGGGTTGATTCTTTCCTTTGCGTTGTTATGTACTAATTGTTGATTGTTAAGTGTTGGATGATGAATGCTTGTACCGATTTCATCTCTCATGTTTTAGATTTCACATACTTGGTTTAATTTGAGTAATGGTCGCATGTTTGATGGAATTTACCAATCACTCTTGTTACTTTAGTTGTTGTGTGTAGTTTGCTAAACTTCTTGCAATGCTTATTCTTGTCATGCTTAGTTTATTTGAATGTTAGTTATGTTTTGTGTTTTCATTTGC
The DNA here is from genome assembly GCF_018446385.1 of Zingiber officinale. Classification (NCBI taxonomy): domain Eukaryota; kingdom Viridiplantae; phylum Streptophyta; class Magnoliopsida; order Zingiberales; family Zingiberaceae; genus Zingiber; species Zingiber officinale. The sequence goes on along the minus strand of NC_056005.1, from coordinate 35,811,903 downwards.
TTGTAATTAGGTTAAAATTAGATTAGGTTTTTATAATGCTCTAGTTTTTGTTAATTGCTCACTTCAAGTTTCTTTCAATTCCTTTGCTATCATAGTTTAGGTTAGATTAGTTTTTTATTAGTTGTATTGTCATTATTAGGATTAGTTTCATTATATGCATTGCTATTTCATTTTGTACGACCCAAGTTATCTCTATACTACATTAGTGTAAAGGTATTTGGTACTTAATTTTGTTTGATATTCATGGTACAACACATGGGTCATCACCATTCATCAAAATACAAGTTCGATTATTGGTGCTAACTACACCAATAACCCCAACCTGGTGCCTGACCGTGTGATGCAACATAGTCCAGCCAATCAGGTCAAAGTCTTCTTCGACTAGACTTAATGGGAAGACTTGTGATATGATGGATATCAACTGCATCCACGTGGGCCCATGGAGTCTACGGTTAGTCAAGTCAAATGGAGCGAGGATGATCACACTTAGACCAAGATTAGTCAAAAGTCAAGTTGAGTCGTAAGCTAAAGAGAAAAGAAAATCGGCTCTAGTCAAGGCAGACCTAAAGCCCATCCGATGGAGCATTATGGCCCCGGCGGGTAGTTCAAGACATGTCCGATATTTACACCTTGGCCATGTCAGACTCTAGCTTGGCGATGTCCAACCTCTACACCTTTGCCACGTCTGATCTCTACACCTCAACCATGTCTAGCCTCTACACCTTGGCCATGCCAAACCTCTTCAGTTCGGCGACCACTACACCTTGGCCATATCCGATCTCTACACCTCCACCACATCTGACCTCTACACCTTGGCCACGCTAGACCTTTCTAGCTTGTCCACATTTGATGTCTACACCTTGGCCACATCCGACCTCTACACCTTGGCTATGCCCGATCTCTACACCTCAGTCACGCCCAACCTCTACACCTTGGTCATGCCAGATCTCTCCAGCTCAGCCACATTCGACCTCTACACCTCGGCCTCGCCAGACCTCTCCTGCTCGCCGATGTCCGACCCCTTCAGCTTGACCCATTCCGGCTACCTCTGGGGGTGGTCACCAACTCCCTCCTTTAATCGTGGGGAACATGGGGAATGTGGGTGTCGTGATAAGCGGAGAATGTGGGGGCGACTAAAGGATAGGGATAAAGCAGGTGGATTTACATGGCAACTCCGTGACTTGAACATGAGATTCATACCTCCCTCCTAGAGGATGTTATAAAAGGAGCCCGTTCTCGCTGACACAGGTGCACACACAATCCGACCAAACTTCTTCCACTTTTCAATTTCTTGATCATCGGACTCTAACTTGAGCGACGGAGTGGCTACACCAAAGTCTATCGTGGTGTCATTGTAACCTCTCAATCTTGATGCATCCTCCGGTTGCTTAGGACAGGAGGCTCATTCAAATAACTAGCATTTTTAGGTGGAGGGAAGATCCACTGTAGGATGTAGTTGAGATTTGAACCTTAGATCCCTTAATTATCAATTAGATCCCTTAATTATCAATTGAAGGACTTAACCATTATACTATTGCTCTGAAGGTTCTTATCTTACATACATAAGAGGGCATCCAGTAGCTAACTCCTCATCGATGAAAACTAAATACATTAATTAATTTCATTGATTCGACATGTCTTTAGCAACCATGGGAGCTCTGAATGCATCATAAAATCTGCTTATTTGGAGTCGTTAAGAGGCAAAATACAGATTTGGCTACTTGGTTGGGTTTCACTCTAGAAATAAAAAAGGCACTAGCAATTGCAGAAACAACTGATCCAACATCTGACACCACAAAACACGACATCTGAGCAAGAAGAATATTAATGCTAAAGATTTGATAAGCAAATCAACTAGTAACTGGGTCATGCTTAACAATCACAGCATGCAATAATTTCCCTGGGCCACCACCTTGAGCTCAGCCTTCAAATAGTAGTTTTACCGATCGACACTGTGGCACAATTCTAAGCTGGAAGCCTCATTTCTCAGCGAGATGCTGCTGTAGAAAGTGATCTATTCCAGCATCAGAGTTATCGTTTGATAACTGATCCTTCTAGGCAATGACGGATTCGCCATGACTTAGTGATTGAAATCTCTTCAAGCTTATACTTTCGTCTAACTTTTTTCTTCTACTACTGCATAAAGCTAGAACTTGCTTGTTCTCTAGCTCTCAAATGCATGACGAGGAACGCGAAATGCTTGAGCTCGTGACATCCTGTGATAGATATGACATCCTTTGAGTGTTCATAAGTTAGAATAACACATGATTAATATATGCAAATTTAATTTACAAAGAACAGTTTAATACAGAATTAGCGGCAAAGAAATTCTTGAAAAAATGTGATTTGGAATGAACATGATCATTCTAACCTTGTACTTTCCATTGCTGAGCATCTTTATGCTCCTCATGTTGAATTGAAGCAGAGCACTGATGATGAGTCCTGTGCCAGAAACCATTTGAGAGGTGTGCCAGTTTTAAGCTCATGCAAAGTACTTCAGATTAAATTCATTTCAGTGTTCAGAGGTGAAAATAAAAGCATAAACAAATAATGCATCTTCGATTTCTTTTGAAAAATGGGAAGAAATTGACACTCCACCACGTCATTTTCCTTATAATTTATCTATGTCCTGAAAGCCTGAAATAAGTAATTAATGTATAGGTAAGAAGATAGCTAAAGGCTTCACTCCTGCATATCAAAAGTCGGTTTGTGCATAATTCATTATTTTCACATTCAATCTGTTTCTGCAGAGATTAAATCGAGACAACGGGATCTAAGACAAAAAAGGCTACACAATCAATTATGATCAATCAAATTCTATTCTAAACAAAAGATTCGCTTAGTTGCCATTGTATATAACTAAACTTTCCTCAGGTTAATTAGTTAATTACACTATTTTACTAATTGATTGCTTTTGAGTAAATAGTCAAAGGGTACATATACAAGGATTTATAGCTAGAGTTTAGCTAGTCAATTTGGTTGAGAACTCCACCATTTTTTATATTAAAAAACAGTTAATTGTAGCTGAATTTTTATTAAGAATGCGTTAAATGCCAACTTCACTTTCAACGTAATATGTTAGAAAGACATATATACAGATAAAATAATCACACTGGAAGTTTCACATATAAGATTTATTATTTCTCAGCACAACGGGTAGAAGAATTTTTACTAAACATATTCATAGTAAAATAATAATGATGGAAAAAAAATCAAATATCTATGCCAATTAAGTTCCAAATATTTTTTTTAAAATAAAGTTGATATTTCAAATTTTTGTTTGTTTGTTAAAGGGTTCGTATTAGTAGGGTTCATCATTGTTAAACTCAAAATCGAATCAAACTATTTGAAACTGAACTAATTAAACTTTCTTTTGACCAACTAGACCGAGTAAATTTTATCATTAATATCAAATAAATTGAACTGATTCAAAATTGATTAATTCTATAGGTAATCAAATTATTTATTTTTAAAAAACAATTAATAAAAAATTAATTGATTTAATAAAAAAAATTAAAAGATATCAACATTTTTATTAAATAAAAAAATTTAAATCGATTTTAAAAATTCAAAATTGAAACTCATTTAATTAAATAACCGATATTTAAAAAAAACAATCAAATAAATTTCTGAATTTATTCTGTTCAATCAATTATTTTGGTTAAATCAAAATTTTGATCCCTTGCATGACATGTAAGATCATCCACTTCAGTTTCCCTATTCAAAATGCATAATTTAAGATAAAAAAGTTATTTTATTAAATTTGAATATCCACTTTTTAATACATCATATATCAGCTTTCCTATTTCTTCTTTTTCCTATATAATGTTTAGGGAATGGAATTCATTCCCTAAATTTAAAGAAATACTGTTCATAAATGTATAATTTAGGGAATCGATAGGGTAGCTGATGTAAAATTTTTTTAACTATCTTATCTAAAATTTAAAGTAAAATTTTTGAATAGGGTATCTGATGTGGATGTTTAGTGTGCATATGTTGAAAAATATATAAATTTTTCAATATATATAAACATGACAAAAAAAAAATTATGAATTTATCCTCTTGTACTTGAGAATTTACTTATCTATTTGAGTGATGTAAGTTCAGCAATGTTGTTGCTGCAACAAGACTACAATGTCAATCAATTAGACCGCAAGTGCAAAGAAATATATGGGATTAGAAATGTGTTTCATTATTGAAAAGTATCATTATTATCGAAAGTTAAGTTCATTCCCGGCTTGACAGCATCACTTTTTTCGGGTTCGAATTTGGTACAGCCTTCATGTCCACTCAAACCAACTGCACTGAAACCTGTAAGTCAACAACTCCTATCCTCCTACACTCAAACGGGTCTCAGGGGCAAAAGTGATGCAAATCACCATTGCTCTCTTACGTTGAATGATTGCAACTCTTCCTTCAGGTCCGAATCCGGTGGAGCTTCTAACCCCTCACACCCGAGCGGGTCTCCTACCTGCACATCAACATAGGTTGAGGGTGGGTAAATTTTTAAAATAGGCATAAATAGTAAAGTTATTACAAAAATAGGTAAAAATAAAACTTTTTACAAATTTAGGTGAGATGAATTCTTATCCAGGATTTAAATCCTGGTAATTATTATTTTTTATTTATTTCCTTATATTCCGAGATTTAAATTCCGGTACTTTCTAATTATCGGGATTTAAATCCTGAATTTTTTTTAAAATTTTTTTACAAATTGTTTCATTTTTCATTTGTTTAAGTTTTATTTTTTTTTAAAAAATAATTATAATTATTGATTTTGTATTGAGCCGCATGTGCTATGGTCCCATTAATTATTATTACAAAGTTAAAGTTTTCTCGACGCGGCTCCATGCAAAACGAAATCAAATTCGTAATCAATTGTAGCGGAAATTTCGCTGACATGCAACGAGCAGAAATCACGCTGACATGCAGACATGTCACTGGAATCCTGCTGATATATAATGGGCAGGAATCTTGCTGACATGTCGGATTCATTAATTGAGCAACAGTCATTAATTAACATGCATAGCGACATCCATTCTCTATATAAACGTGTAATGAATTAATTGTGAGAAGCAGGGCTGTGAAGAGAAAGCTTTCAAAGCAATTGAGGCTGCGAACGATCTAGGAAGAGCAAAATTGTGATAAAATAGGTTTTTTTTTTATCTCAACAACATTTCTACAAGTAGATCAAAGATTTATTTATCTTCCAGTATCGGTTGCTTAAATTTCAAATAAATGAATTAAACAATTAAAATAGATATGATCAAGCTTCTTTCAAGTTAGTTTTATTTTTTTAAAAAATAAGTAATTATAATTATTGATTTTGTGACAGCTTGAATCAAAAATTTTTCCCGGCATGATTACTCTGTATATATATAAAATCAAAATTTTTCTTATTGTAATTAGAAAAATCACTCTGTATTATTTCTCTGACATGATTACAAACTAAATATTCAACTTACTTTTGTCGTTTGAAAGTAGAATTAACAATAATTAAAAAAAAATTAGTAAGTAAATTTTTTAATTTTATTATTATGCAACTAATAAGCGAAATGAATTTATTAGTATTTAATATTAATTAAGAAAATTTTAGTATGTAATTTTAAACTTGAGATTTTCCATGAGAGATTTTTTAATTTAGTAATATTAAATATTATATTTGAGGTATGTGAAAATATATAGTGTTTGTATCCTATGTAGTTTTTATATTAGATTTGTATTATAACTCGTTAGTAATTTAGTTGTATAGGTTTTTGCTTTTTTTAAGTATTATTAAGCATAATGTAATTAGTACATTTAGTTTATTATTAAATAAAATTTTGATGTGTTTTGAATTTTAAACTAATGAAAACTATTAATTTAAGAAATGTGAAAATAAAAAATAATTTATTTCATTAGTTTAATTAAAAAAACGTGTTATGAGATTTTGTTTGTTGAGAATTTCTTTATGTTTACAAATTATAGTTTATTTAAAATTTGGTGTACCATTACTTATTTATTGTAGAATGACTTCAAGAATAAAAATCCTTGTTAGCTATGGAGGTAGGATCGTTGAGGGTGAGCACGGTGCAGATTATGAAGGAGGGTCGCATCGGGTAGTGTTTTTGCAAGAGAGCTTTGAGTATAGTGACATTGTTGAGTCCATAAGCCAGAAATTGGAGCTCCGATCAGATGATGTTATATCTGATATAATATATAGATTGTCTTGTATGTTAAATGGAGTCATCCATTATTATTGTATGGAGGTCAAAGATGGTGATGATATACGTGCCCTTGTTGATAGTATTGCTGTTGTTGAAAGTACAAGTTATCCTCAGCTATATGTGAAAACTAGAAAATATCAAGTTAAGGGTAGGAGAAGTGTATGTACTCAGGAGGCAGAGCTGGGTGGTAGACGAAGTTTTTGTGATCGTAGTTTGGGTCTTTTGCATGAACCTGTTATGCAAAGTGGTAGGCATAGTGTATATGCTCCTACTTCAGAGTTAATTGGTGATCCTTTTATACTGCCTAGTCGTCACAGTGTATGCACTCCAAGTTCTCTCAACCGTTTGGTGATTCAACTCTACAATGTGACCAACGAAGTGTGTATGCTCCGAATCAGGCATTGTCTGAAGCTCCATTCGAACCAAGTCTCGGCGCAAGTATTTATGATGAGGCTGGTCCATCACATGAAGTTATGGAGTCTTTTCATGTATTGAGCCATTCAGATGTCCCACTACCTGAGAGCATGACATACCGATAGCAACAAATGACTGTTAGTCCAACCCTTCAGAAGAGGAAGATAGTGATGGGCTACTCGGTCAAGACGATTGTGAGGAAGAGGCAATGATCGAAGTGCCTAAAGCAATTCAATTTACTGTAGGAGCCAACTACTCTGTTTCAGCGGATTAGATTGGATCAGTGGGTAACACAGTTGGAATGATAGTTGGTACAGAATTTGATACAACATTGGAGTTTCAAGAGAAGGAAGATGTAATTAATGCAGTTAAACAGTCTTCCTTGAATTGCAGTTGAGAATATGAAGTTGCTGAGTCAAGTTCGCGTGTTTGGTCAGTCATATGTAGGAACACTAAATATGAGTGTAGTTGGCAGTTACGTGCAGCAAGGCTAAAGAAACTTGGTGGAGGATGGGGCATAACACGATATAAAGGTCCACACACATGTGTTGCGAGGGCAATATCACTTGATCACAGAAAATTGGACTCAAACTTTATATGCAACTGCATATTGGAAGGGGTGAAGAAAGATCCATCTAAGTCAGTTGGAAGTATTATCGTTGAAATTCACAATTGGTTGCATTTCAAACCCTCCTATAGGAAAACATGGGAGGCTAAACAGAAGGTTATTACCAGAATTTGGGGTGATTGGGATGAATCATACCAACGTCTACCACATTTCTTTGCAGCTTTGCAATAGACAAATCCTGGAAGTGTTGTATGGTGGGCATTCGATGATCACACTCATGTCAGACATCGTGCAGTTGAATTCAACAAAAAAGTTTTGCATCGACTATTTTGGTCATTCAAACCAGCTATCGCCAGTATCGAGTTCACAAAGCCAGTGATCCAAATTGATGGAACTTTCTTTTATGGTAAGTGATCCGGTGGTTAGAACAGGGGATCCCCATTTTGAGGGGTCAACGCCACGTGGAAGTCAAAGGTCAGGTGGCCGACCGGAGAAGGATGGGCCAACCCCCCGGCCGGCCGGTCGGTAAATAGCCGATGGTAAAAGGGGCCCCGACAGGGGTCGGGGTTCCGGCGCTCGATTGAACAGTAACGAAGGGCCGAGCGGAAGTCATGCTCGGCCGTAGACATAAGGTAACATACTGCCAGTAGTCCCCACACAGCACCTTACCGAAGATCTCCCCAGCATACCGATGCATATGGAGGGCCGTATGTGATGTGAGGGTCGGCCGGCCGGATGTGAGATGAATGCCGGCTGGCCGGACGGGAGATGAGTGCCGACCGGCCAGACGGGAGATGAGTGCCGGCCGGCCGGACACCCCGGCTTGGAGTAGGGAGAGAAGGACAAGGAGCATCTTATGACAGCTGTCAATTCCTATGACTAGCCCATACTCCAAATCTGGCGGTAAGGTGTTCTGCTGTCCCATCGAAGATGTGTCGGGACTGTAGCAGTATGGTGTCAGGTAAGCTCTCTGACAAACACATACTGAGGTATGGGCTAAGAACACGGCTTTTCCTCGGTATGTGTGCGTGAGTTCTTTCATCGCTCTATATAAGGAGCCCTATACTTCGCCGAAGGTACGCGTTCTAATACGAGGGGAGCCACTTCTTCATTGTTCACTTGCCTGACTTGAGCGTCGGAGGGTCGCCGCCGGGAACTCCTTCCCAGCCGGCTTCTGTGCAGGTTCGTCGGAAGTTCGTACGACCCGTCGGAGATCTACATCAGCGACTCGGAGAGCACCACGTGCCCAGTGTCCGTTGATTCAGCTTTCGGACAGGATCAATTTGGCGCCGTCTGTGGGAACGCTCCTACATCCGATCGGAAGCAATGGACGAGGCTGGACGACCGCATACAGTGATGCTCTCCACGAAGGAGCTCGACGCTCTAATCAAGGCAAGAGCAGCTAAGCTCGTGGAGCAACAGAGAAAGAATGCGCAAGCCGAGCGGCTGAAGCAACAAACCACGTCAGCATCAGGTGGCCGAGCGGAGGCACCGCCTGCCACGGTTGCAATTCGTCGGGCCCTATTCCGAGCGTCTCCTGAAGTCACAACAGGCAAGGCTCCCCGAGCGGATGCCTCCCCCGAGACAATGATCCAACCGGCATTCAAGGGGGAGCACCGCCGAGCGGATGAAGATGGATTGGGACTTGGATCAACCATGAAGCGCAAATTATCTCCAACCTTTCCGGGGCAGGGTGAAAGGTGCGCCAATATAATGTGTGCTGTATATTTTCCGTTAGGCTGTATATTTGAAATGCAGGAAGCAAAATGTTAAAAACGCAATTGGCATTATCGGCTGAGCGGCCTATCTCCATGATGTATGAGATCCGAGCCACCGACTCAATGGCGAAGATCCCGTGCCGATCGGCCGGCGTATAGTTACTCGAGTCAAAAGTTTGATGGCGAAGAACCCGTGCCGTTCGGCCGGGCGTAAAAATTATCCAAGCCAAATCATCGAAGCTGAAGACCCCTGGCCGCTCAGTAGGGCGTATGTCATCAGTGTCAAAATTAGCCTTAAAGGCCATCGAGCTCCGACGTTAAATATCGAGAGACGAGCCGGCATCTATAAACCCGCCGAGCGGAAGACCGTCGAGTTCCGACGTTAAATATCGAGAGACGAGCCGGCGTCTATAAACCCGCCGAGCGGAAGACCGTCGAGCTCCGACGTTAAATATCGAGAGACGAGCCGGCGTCTATAAACCCGCCGAGCGGAAGGCCGTCGAGCTCCGACGTTAAATATCGAGAGACGAGCCGGCGTCTATAAACCCGCCGAGCGGAAGACCGTCGACTCAAGCGTTAAAATCGAGAGGCAGGCGTTTATAAATCCGCCGGCGGAAGACCGTCCGGCTGCGACGTTAAAATCGAGAGAGCGTCTATAAACCCGCCGGCGGAAGACCGTCGACTCGGCGTTAAATATCGAGACGAGGCGTCTATAAACCCGCTGAAGCGGAAGACCGTCCGAGCTCCGGCGTTAAAATCGAGAGACGAGCGTCTATAAACCCGCCGAGCGGAAGACCGTCGAGCTCCGACGTTAAATATCGAGAGACGAGCCGGCGTCTATAAACCCGCCGAGCGGAAGACCGTCGAGCTCCGACGTTAAAAATCGAGAAATGAGCCGGCGTCTATAAATCCGCCGATCGGAGGGTCGTCAGGCGCTGACGGTAAAATTCGACGTTCAAAGGCGAATAACCGGAGTCTATAAATCCTCCGGACGGATAGCTTTCTGCAAGGTCTTACTCTGTTGTAACGGCGGGCTCATGATCGGGCCTGCCTTAAGGGCGGGAATGAAGACATCGTGCGGCCAAGCGGCTCCTTTATAAAATGTACTTGGACGCGAGAAAACTGAAACCGAGACAAAAGTTAAAGATTGGATGCGGTTCGAACAAACAAATAACAAAAGAAGACTATCCGTTTACGCCGAGCGGCGAACAGACAAAATTTATATTCGCCCCTAACGGCAGGCATACAAAAGATTGTACACTTGAGAGAAATTGCATAATCTCCTCATTCACTATCATCGAAATTAAAGAGGGAGTCGGGGATGGAGGCCATCATAGCCGCCAAATCTTCGGGGGGAATGGACAGCTCGGCGGGTATGTGGCCTTTGGTCTTCAGATATTCCACTATCACTTTGATCGCCTCTTCAAAGGTTAAGGACAGCTTGTCGCTAAACCTTTCGCCAAATTCATCCGAGCGGATGAATGCTTTGCGCACCTCCGCCGACCGGCCAGGTTCCCCATCCTGATATTCTTTAAAAATAGCTTTAGAAGCATCGAAGGCGGCTTGAAGATCTTTCAGAGCCCCTTCCGCTTTAGCCTGGTCGGCCGAACGGCCTTCCTGTTCGGCGAATAATGAGGTTTCCAATTCTTTAACCCGCTGCTCTAACCCCCGGTTCTCTACCTTCATCATATCCATGTCGTCGATGGCTTTAAGCTTCCGGGTGGTAGCGGTCTTTATCTCCTTATCCTGCTGCTTGACCAAAGCTTCAAGTCGAGCCACTTCGCTCGACAAGCCGGAGGACTTACCCCGTTCGGCTTCCTGCAGCTTTTTGGCCTTCTCCAGAGCGGCCGTTGACTGTCTGCTATCTCCTGCGGCTTTGAGCTTCTTCAGCTCGTCCTCCAGTTCGGCTAGGCGATTGCTGATTGCAATCTGCTCCACCCAATTCTGCAAACGGATAGGAGCAAGTTAGAAACTAAATCCAAATAACAAACATGGCAAAGAACATACCCCGGTCGCCTGTTGTAGATTGCTGTCGCCCAGTTGACCGGGAGTCATCATGGCAATTCGGAGCCGAGCGTCCTCCCAGGCTTTGGCGAGAGGACCCGTAAGGGTGATCTGCTGCTCGGGGACCACTGGCCGATCAGCAGCCGCCATATATTCCTCGGACGGGAGGCGCAAGATAGTTTTTATCAATCTCGGGCCGCTCGGATCACCCAAGGGCGCAGTGGCCTTACCGGACGGCTCACCGGTGGAGGAAGAAGGACGGTCGCCCAACCGCTTAAGATGCCGTAGGGTTCGGGGAGGACTGGAGGGCGGCACCTCAGAGATAGCCCTCGGAAAGCCGCGCGGCGTGGGGGGTACTCTCTATAGAGACCGTCCCGGATAGCACTGGAGCTTTATCGCCCCGCTCGGACTGCGGTTCATCAGACGCAGTTGGTTGAGAAGCTGGCTCTGGCCGTCTGCGCTTTCGAGTTGCCAGGGGAACGTTGTCGGCCGAACGACCCTCTACTTCGACTTGAGTAGGAGGCTCGAGATCGCCCGCAGCCTCGCCAAGAGAGGTAGGAGCGTCTAAGGCTTCGGGGATAGTCTGAGTCCCCTCACCCTCTTCGCTGGCCGGACCAGCTGTGTCCAAGCTCCGCTCGACAATCTCTTTTGTCTTGGCTGCCTCGATCTCAGCGGCTCGCAGTTTCAGCCGCTCGGTATCCTTGGCGCGCCACATGACTTCGGCTGCAGAAACAAAGAATAAATCAGTTAGAACAAAAGAAACGGGAAGATAAGAGAACTTACTCATGCTGCAAGGCAGATCGGCGGGGATAGAGGACAAACCGAATATATATAGTACTCCCGGAAGGAGCAGCTTGTCGATGTGATATCGCTGGCCGACCAGCCGATCGGCTGCATGAAGGTAGGCGGGATCGCCCCTGAACTTGCCAAGCTCCGGTTGCGCTGGCATCGCCGTCTGCCACTTGATTCGGAAGGCCGGTGGCTCGGGAAAGCGCATATAGAAAAAATGCTCCTTCCAGTGTTTGTTGGAGCTCGGCATATTATCAAAAAGGACGAAACCTATCCTAGATTGGAAAACAAAAGTACCCCACTCGGCCTGCTTAGGGTAGTAGAAGTAGTGGAACACCTTGGGATCCAACGGGATGTTATTCAGTTTAAACAAAACTACCACCCCGCTCAGCAGCCTGATGGAATTCGGAACTAGCTGGCCGAGCGGGATGCGAAAGTAATTGCAAACTTGCAAGAAAAACTTATGGGGTGTAAAGCGTAACCCGGCCAAAAATTGGTCGCGGAAGAAAAGAACGGTGCCGGGCGGCGGTTCATGAGGCCGATCGACTGGGGTGGCTATTACTATGTGGTGGTCGGGAGGGATGTCATAAGTCCGAGCAAGGCGCAGCGCATCCTCCTCGTCAAACCGGCTCTCCATGGTCGTGTACCAAAGACCAGGAGCGCCGGCGGTCGACAGAGAAGTGCTAGTTATGGGCGAAATGCAGTAAGAAATTCGAGGCAAAAAGAAGGGTTCGAACGAGAAAGAAACGGTGGTAGGCTTGAAGGGGACAACTAATAGAAAAAAGAAGGAGGGAGCGAGGAAAAGGAAGGCTTACGAGCAAAAGGGATGATCGAAAGGGGCCTCGGGTCCGTCGGGGAGCTAAGACACGAGGTCGCCGGAGCAGAAAGGACAGCGGGAGGTCGAAGGTCGATGAAGAAGAAGGCGACGGAGAGAAGAGGCCGCGAGATTTATAACGTTAGCCTCGTACGGCCTTAGCCGTCCGATTCTGGTCGTGAAGAACGAGGTCATCATCCAGCCGTTCATTTTAAACGGCGGCTGTCCCATCGGAGGTGACGCCACTGCCATACCCTGACAAAAGTAAGATCACCACGTGTCAGCAGGATACGAGTTACATTTAATGAGCGCCGCTTACCGCACGCAGCGCACATGGGCAGTAGAGAAGAGGATTCGGCATGGATTCCAAGGGAATACAAGGCACGGGCAAGACACCGCCGACCGGATGAGCATCCCTATGTTTGGCCGAGCGGACTAATGCAGCGGTCGTTACTCAGTCTGACCGGCAGTCCAGTCAGTCGGACTTCGCCTCCTTCGACTAGACTTGAGGGGTAGGCAAGTGATCCGGTGTATAGAACAGTGGACCCCCATTTTGAAGGGTCAACGCCACGTGGAAGTCAAAAGCCAGGTGGCCGACCGGAGAAGGATGGGCCAACCCCCCCGGTCGGCCGGTCGGTAAATAGCCGATGGTAAAAGGCGCCCCGACAGGGGTCGGGGTTCCGGCGCTCGATTGAACAGTAACGAAGGGCCGAGCGGAAGTCATGCTCGGCCGTGGACATAAGGTAACATACTGCCAGTAGTCTCCACACAGCACCTTACCGAAGATCTCCCCAGCATACCGATGCATATGGAGGGTCGTATGTGATGTGAGGGTCGGCCGGCCGGATGTGAGATGAATGCCGGCTGGCCGGACAGGAGATGAGTGCCGGCCGGCCAGACGGGAGATGAGTGCCGGCCGGCCGGACACCCCGGCTTGGAGTAGGGAGAGAAGGACAAGGAGCATCTTATGACAGCTGTCAATTCCTATGACTAGGCCATACTCCAAATCTGGCGGTAAGGTGTTCTGCTGTCCCATCGAAGATGTGTCGGGACTGTAGCAGTATGGTGTCAGGTAAGCTCTCTGACAAACACATACCGAGGTATGGGCTAATAACACGTGTTTGCCTCAGTATGTGTGCGTGAGTTCTTTCACCGCTCTATATAAAGAGCCCTATACTTCGCCGAAGGTACGCGTTCTAATACGAGGGGAGCCACTTCTTCATTGTTCACTTGCCTGACTTGAGCGTCGGATGGTCGCCGCCGGGAACTCCTTCCCGGCCCGACTTCTGTGCAGGTTCGTCGGAAGTTCGTACGACCCGTCGGAGATCTACATCAGCGACTCGGAGAGCGCCACGTGCCCAGCGTCCGTTGATTCAGCTTTCGGACAGGATCAGTAAGTATAAACATTCACTCCTAATTGCAAAAACCATTGATGGAGATAACTCTGTGATTCCACTGGCTTATTCGCTGGTAGAGTCCGAGAATGTGGACAGTTGGGGATGGTTCATGGCGCTTATTCGAACGCATGTAGTAAGGTGTGATGGTATATGTGTCATTTCCGATAGACATATTGGAATTATGCAGACAATGAATAACCATTATCTCGGTTGGGATGAAACTCATGCAAAACATCGCTATTGCTTCTGTCATGTGGCCAGCAATTTTAACACACGCTTCAAAAATGTTGGACTCAAGAATTTACTCATAAAGGTTGGTGCGGTTACAAAACCTCGCAATGCTATTAATACATATGCATACATGTTTTATATACAACATCTAACCGATGTCACATTATAGGGAGGACGTGTCAAGTAAGAAAGTGTGAGCGAGTTTTGGAGCAGGTAAAAGAGAGGAATGATGAGGCATGGAACTAGATTACATCGCTCCCAATAGAAAAATGGTAAATGTCCCATGATGGGGGCAACATATATGGGCATGCGAATACAAATATAGCTGAGTGTGTCAATTCAGTTTTGAAAGATGGACGTCGTTTACCTGTTGCTGCCCTTATCAAGCACACATTTTATAACATGGTCAAGTACTTTGATAACAGAAGAAATGTGTACTCTGATCAGATGACCAATGACAAAGTGTACACTTTACAGTGCCTCAAATTGCTTGATAGACATTTGAAAGTTGCGTACACTCATCAGGTAACCTCTTTCAATCGTGAAGATAGAGTTTTTGAAGTGAAGACTGGATACTCCCGTGAAATGCGAAAAGGAGGTAATAAGCAAATGGTACATCTTTGCCTTCAACATTGCAGCTGTAGAAAATTTCAGGAGACGAAGATACCTTGTTCGCATGCAATAGTTGTTAGAGTGTATACTAAAAGCCTAACTTTTGTAAACATTTATTTTTGAAATAAAAGAATCACATTGGTCAATATCTATATTTATTTGTTAAATGTAATTGTTCAATTAATTTATATAGTAGACAACATGATGTGTGGTGTCACACACAGAAGATCATGTTGTCGGTTCTTTATAAATTATAAACAGTTGCTCATTACTAAGATGGAAAGAAACAAATCATCGGAATAGTCGTAGTGTAATTAAGTATTAGTTTATCTTGATTAATAAATTACACTGGTACACTCTAGGTGTATTGAGTAGGACCATTTTAGGTAAGTTCTTTTTGTACTCACTTAATAAAAGAACTAGACCTTAGTTATTATGGAAATGTGTGCTCTTAATCCTAATATAATAACAAGCACATATATTTAATATTTATTTCTTTGACTTATCAAAGGGTGAGGTTTAGCTCAATAAATCAATGTGGTCGATAAGTTGAGAAATGATATTACTTATAGTGTGTTGTTGATTATAGAAGGAATCTGTGTCCTAGTTATCTAGGTTGAGAATGCCCCCAAGAGGAGCTCATAAGGATTGTCATGTTAAACCCTGCAGGTGGACTTAGTCCACATGACAATGAAGTTGAGTGGTACTACTCTTGGAGCTAGATATTAATTAAGTGAGTTGTCAGTAACTTACTTAATTAGTGGGCATTCATAATCTTAAACACAGAGAGACTAACACACTCATGATAAGAAGGAGCCCATAATGTAATTTGGGATTGGTGCGGTAGTGCGATAATAACTCTCTAGTGGAATGAGTTATTATCGATGATTTTGAGTTGTGTGTTCGGGGCGAACACGGGATACTCAAGCTCATCGGAAAGCCAAAACCAATTTCTCCTCTAGGTCCCTGTCATAGCCTCATTAAAACCTCAAGTCCATCCAAATATAAGCCCATTTTGATGTCCAAGAAGGGGGTCGGTCCAATGCTTGGTGACCAAGCAAGGGTCGGCCACATCCTCTTCCATGGGAGCCGACCCTATTGTTTGGTGAATAAACTAGTAGGGGTCGGCCACATTAATCAAACAAGGAGGGTTGTTTTGAATTTTTAAAATCTTCTCTTTGTAGAAAACTACTATAAGTTTTAAAAGAGAGATTTTAATTTTAAAAACATTCCTTATTTAAATTAGGCCACATGTTTTAAAAGAAAGTTTAAAAGATTTTAAAACTTTTCTTTTTTAACTATCCTCATAGTTTAGAAAAAAAGGAAGAGAAGTTTTAAAATTTAAATTTTCTATCACCATGTTAAAAAAGGAAATTTTATAAGAGAAGTTTTAAATTTTAAAACATGGTTTTAATTTTTAGAAAATTTCTTTTTTAACTCCTACTTTAGGAAATTAGAAGAGAGCTTGTAAAATTTTATAAGGGGATTTTTTCTTGTAAAATTTTATAAAAAATAATAATAATAATATTTCTTTCCTTTTTAAGGGGGTCGACCACCCTTGCTTGGTGTCCAAGCAAGGTGGTCGACCAAATTGAAATTAAAATAAAATCATCAATTAATATTTAGTGATTGATTCAATCAAGAGGAAAGAAAAGGAAAATTAAAAGGGAAAAGGGAAAACTAGAGGAATATTTAAATTTTTGTAAAAATTCTTCCCTTATTTGCCTTGAGCAAGTATTATAAAAGAAGGGGTGAGGAGGCTTCATGAGATACAATTCTTATTCTCTTGGAGGAGTCTCTCTTGGTGTGGCCGGCCCTCTCTCTTCACCCTTTCCCTTTGCTCTCTTCTCCTTGGTGGTGGTGGTGGCCGGATTTTAGAGGAAGAGGAAGAAAGATTTTGGGTGGTGTTCATCTTGGAGGATCGTTGCCCACACGACGTCCAAGGCGAGGAATACGGCAGAAGATCTCGAGGTCATTAGCATACAAAGAGAAGGTATAATTAGCAATTGTTTTCCGCATCATGCTAGTTATTTTTCTTTGTATGAATTCCAAACACAAGAGGCATTAGATCTAATATTTCGAACTAGTTTTTCGAGTTTGTGTTTTCTTTATTTTCGAATTTGTGATTCGATTGTTCTTTTTGGTTAACCTAGAGTTATTTAAGAAAATTAAATATTAGCTTTCCTTAAAAGGCTTTGTCTAGGCAGTGGTGGTTGCTCCCATATCCAAGAAGGTCATGTGCCTCGCCATGCAGTCCTGGAAGCCAATTTTGGAAATTAATATTTAATGGAATTAATAACATAGGTGGATTTGAATCAATAGTGTTAAGTTCCGCTTGCGATTCAAATCTAAACCATTAAGAACAGATAAGTTAAATTTGGAATCAATGATGTTAAGTTCCGTCTGCGATTGCTAATTTAACTTCTAAAGAACACAATAGGTTATTTAAGAAAATATTCGACACTTATACAAAATTTTTGTACGGTGGAACCGGTACATTTTCCTAGGGCTAACCAACAAATGGTATCAGAGCTAGGGTTTGCCTCTGTGTGTTTTGGTTTTCAAATTAATTATGCACATGTCATACATAATTTAGGCAGGATAATAGTAGGATGTGCTAACTTTGTGATTGCAGGCTCCAACTATTATGACATTTAGATATTGTGTGTGATTGGACACTTGGACATGTCAAGGGCATTATTTTGTGTGCATGATTGTATGTATCAAATATAGCAGGAGTTGTATTATTTTTTGAATTTTATTTTTTGTTCGATCTAGAATACATGTACATTCTTTTATGGAATATAGGATCGATATTTGTAAAATTCTATATTTGTCGCGGATCGTATCTTTGCGAGGCATGGTGCTATTGGAGAACCAGAGACACAGCGGAATAAGAAGCAAGATAGATGCGACAACTCGACCCGATGGCGGTGGCTAAAGATGGCAGCAGCAGGGTTGGAGCATACTGAAGACAGTGATGGAAAAGGACATAATAGTTGGAAAATTAATTTTCAAATTTATTACTTTTATTTACTGTGATTTTTATGTGCATGTGATGTATGCTAGCATAGGTTAAAATTCTCATTTTTAAATAACTAAGTGGGAGAGGAATTTTAATAAATCTCATGGTCTCCATTACTGGTTTGTAAGTGATGCAACAAGCTTGCGTGTTGGCTTTAAGTGCCTCCCTCCACAATGGATGGGTTTGTTGCGGATCACTAGATCAAACTTCCTTTATGGATGGTTATAGGAAATTATTTAGGAGCGTGTGATCTTCTCCAACTGAAGGGACACAATCCTATTTAATGGACTAAGTATCAAGTAATGATATACACTTAGACGCATTCAATAGTATCCTCCCCAACGGAGTCACTGCTATTGTTTTGTGTGACCAAAATGAAACCAACTATTAATTTTATTTGTCATAAAGTTAGGATGATAAAATAATAAAATTAATGGGTCATACCCTCCTCTTACAAATGTTGAATTTGTATACGTCCACACTAATGTGGCATGCAATATTCACGGTGATTTGAGGTGTTGGTTAATTTAAAATAGTATTATTTGAGGAATCAATATTATTCTAAATTTAAATTCTTGACCAAAGTTTATTTTTGTGATTCTTAGGATGACTTTCAACCCACTGGCCATTATACTGAAAGAGAACAAATTTACTGGTCCCAATTATATTGATTGGAAAAGGAACCTGGACATTGTTCTTACTGCTGAGAGCTATAAATTTGTACTGACTGAGGCTTGCCCTGATGCACCTGACGGTGACTCTACCCTAGAGGAGATTGAGTATCATAAGAAATGGGTAAAAGCAGATGAGATGGCGCGGTGTTACATTTTGGCATCAATGTCAAATGTATTGCAACATCAGCATCAAGATTTACCAATAACTTATGATATAATGAACAATCTCAAAGAACTCTTTGGACATCAGAGTCACACTGCTAGGCAAGAGGCAATGAGAAAGCTAATGACAGCCACCCGTAAGGGATCATATCCTCAAAATGATTGCCTATCTGAACGAAATACAAGTTTTTGGAGGAGAAATCGATGGGGAAACCCAGGTCGATATAATTCTCCAAACGCTACCCAGAAGTTTTGAGCAGTTCCGCCTGAACTATAACATGAACAAAAGAGAGTATACGTTGGCGGAACTTCTGACAGAACTACAAGCAGCAGAAGGTATATTCCGTCAAAGTTCTCAAATTCACTATGCTGAAAATGGTTCTATTTCTAAACCGAAAGGCAAGAAGAAGAAGAAACAAGTCTTTTCAGCAAAGAAGGTGAATAAACCTCAGGGGACAGGACCAAAAGCTGGAATGAAGAAGCCGAAGGGTAAGTGCTTCATCTGCAAGCAGTCTGGACATTGGAAGGCGGACTGTCCTCGTAGGAATCAGAACAATAAAAGTATATCTCATGCTCTAGTAGTTGAAACATGTTTAGCGGTGTTATCTACCATCACCTGGTGTGTAGATACGGGAGTCACTGATCATGTATGCAATACTTTGCAGGGGTTCCAGGAAACCCGACGACTATTTGATGGAGAGATAACCGTCTACATGGGCAATGCTACTAAAGTGACGGCTGTTGCAGTGGGAGACGTCTACTTATCTTTTGATAGAAATAGAAATTTGATTTTAAGAAATTGTCTTTATGTACCCAGTTTTAGAAAGAATTTAATTTCAGTTTCTAAATTGTATTTGGATGGATATTCTGTTTTCTTTAGTAACAATGTGGTTATAAAGAGAAATAAGGTGATTATCTGTTCTGGTGCATTGGTTGACAATTTATATACTTTAAATCCAATTTCTCTCACAAAGCAAAATATGGAAATCAATAACACATCTTCTAACTCTAATAAGAGAAAAGAACCTTCGGAAATGAACCAAACGTATCTTTGACATCTAAGGCTTGGTCATATTAACTTAAGTAGAATTCAAAGGTTTGTAGCCGATGGACTCTTGGGTTCATTAGAGTTGGAAAACTTTCCAACATGTGAATCCTACTTGGAAGGTAAAATGACCAAGAGACCTTTTAAGGCCAAGGGGTATAGAGCCAAAGATGCGTTAGAACTGGTTCATTCTGATTTGTGTGGTCCTATGTCTATCCAGGTAAGAGGTGGTTATGAATACTTCGTCTCCTTTATAGACGATTATTCAAGATACGGATACATTTACCTGATGCGCTGCAAGTCTGAATGCTTTGACAAGTTCAAAGAATATAGGGATGATGTAGAGAAACGTCTTGGTAAAAGTATCAAGACACTACGGTTTGACTGTAGTGGCGAATACCTCTTTGGAGAGTTTAGGAATTACTTATCAGAAGTCGGGATTCAATCCCAATTGTCTGCACCTGATACACCCCAACAGAATGGTGTGGCAGAACGAAGGAATATGACTCTTATGGAAATGGTTAGATCGATGATGAGTTATTCAGAATTACCAAATTCGTTTTGGAGATATGCTCTGGAAACAGCAGTGTACATTCTGAATATGGTACATTCTAAAACAGTTCCTTCTACTCCCATGGAATTATGGAATGGGCGTAAACTTAGTCTGAATCATATCCGGATATGGGATAGTCCAGCACATGAGCTGAAGGGAGATACTGACAAGTTGGAATCACGTACAGAAGTTTGTCTATTTGTGGGATATCCTAAGGGAACGAAAGGCGGTTTGTTTTATAATCCTAAAAATCAGAAGATCATTGTTAGCACCAATGCTCGATTTTTAGAAGAAGATTATGTAATGAACCATAAGCCCATAAGCGAAATTGTTCTAGAAGAAATAAAAGAGGACACGTCTACTTTAGTACCAACAGTACAAGATGAATTATCACAAGAAACTGCAACACGTGTCACACATGATACACAACCAGAGACAGTGTCTCGTCGTAGTGGGAGGGTTGTAAGGCAACCTGAGAGATTCATGTTTTTGGGAGAGTCTTAGGACTTGATCCCGGGTAAACATGAACTTGATCCCCGAACATATGATGAAGCACTCCAAGATATAGATGCAGTATCTTGGCAAAAGGTAATGAATTCTGAAATAGAATCTATGTATTCTAATAAGGTCTGGGAGATTGTAAAACTACCTGATGGTGTAAAAGCCGTTGGATGTAAGTGGATCTATAAAAGGAAAAGAGGGATAGACGGAAAGGTAGAAACCTTTAAAGCAAGGCTTGTTGCGAAAGGGTACACTCAGAAAGAGGGAATCGATTATGAGGAGACCTTTTCGTCGGTAGCCATGCTTAAGTCTATCCAGATACTCT
Source organism: Zingiber officinale (assembly GCF_018446385.1). Taxonomy (NCBI): domain Eukaryota; kingdom Viridiplantae; phylum Streptophyta; class Magnoliopsida; order Zingiberales; family Zingiberaceae; genus Zingiber; species Zingiber officinale. The sequence continues at coordinate 35,790,865 of NC_056005.1, read as the reverse complement.
TATCCATTGCCGCTCATATGGATTATGAGATTTGGCAAATGGATGTCAAAACAGCATTCCTTAACGGAGGTTTTGAAGAAAACATCCATATGAAGCAACCAGAGGGATTCATTGAAAAATGCAAAGAGCATCTAGTGTGCAAGCTCAATCGGTCCATTTATGGACTGAAGCAAGCTTCAAGATCTTGGAACATCCGGTTTAACGAAGTAATCTAGTCATATGGATTTATTTAGTGTCCGGATGAGTCTTGTGTATATAAGAAGTGTAACAGAAACGTTGTAGTATTTATTGTACTATACGTAGATGATATTTTGTTAATTGACAACAATGTCAAGATATTATCGGACGTAAGGGTATGGTTGCCCAAACAATTTGATATGAAGGACTTAGGAGAATGTGCACACATTCTTGGGATCAAAGTTATAAAGGATTGTAAGAAAAAAATGTTGTGTCTATCTCAAGCTTTATATATAGATACGATCCTTTCTCGTTTTAGTATGCAGAACTCCAAGAAAGGTTTCTTACCTTTTAGGAATGGAGTAGCCTTATCTAAAGAGATGTCTCCGAAGACATCAAAGGAGATGGAGGATATATGAAGGCACTTCCTTATGCTTCAACTGTAGGAAGCCTTATATATGATATGCTGTGTACGAGACCTGATATATGTTTTGCCGTAGGCATGGTTAGCAGATATCAGAGTAACCCTAGACAAGGACATTGGACTACTGTAAAGCATATATTGAAGTACCTGAGAAGGACTAGAGATTATATACTAGTTTACCAACAAATGATTTGCTCCCTGTGGGTTACACGGATTCGGATTTCCAATCAGATAGGGACATTAGTAAGTCTACGTCAGGTTATGTATTTACTCTAGGAGGAGGAGTCATTGCATGGAGGAGTGTTAAGCAGAAATGCGTCTCGGACTCAACCATGGAAGCTGAGTATATGGCAGCCTCTGAGGTAGGCAAAGAAGCTGTATGACTCAGGAACTTTCTAATGGACTTAGATGTGATTCCTGGTTTCCTCAAAATCATCACAATTTATTGTGATAATAGCGGTGTAGTTGCAAACTCGAAGGAACCACGAGCCCATAAGGCAAGTAAACAAATAGAGCGCAAGTACCACCTGATACGAGACATTGTCAAGCGAGGAGAAGTTGTCGTCGCCAAGATTGCATCAGCAGATAACCTGGCAGATCCTTTCACTAAGGCCCTTCCGGCGAAAACTTTTGATCGGCATGTGGAGGGGATGAGAATCAGATGTATGACAACAGATATGACAGCTTTGTCTTTTAGTATAAGTGGGAGATTGTTAGAGTGTATACTAAAAACCTAGCTTTTGTAAATATTTATTTTTGAAATAAACGAATCACATTGGTCAATATCTACATTTATTTGTTAAATGTAATTGTTCAATTAATTTATATAGTAGATAACATGGTGTGTGGTGTCACACACAGAAAATCATGTTGTCGGTTCTTTATAAATTATAAACAATTGCTCACGACTAAGATGGAAAGGAACAAATCATCGGAATAGTCGTAGTGTTATTAAGTATTAGTTTATTTTGATTAATAAATTACACTGGTACACTCTAGGTGTATTGAGTAGGATCATTTTAGGTAAGTTCTTTTTGTACTGACTTAATAAAAGAACTAGACCTTAGTTATTATGGAAGTGTGTGCTCTTAATCCTAATATAATAACAAGCACATATATTTAATATTTATTTCTTTGACTTATCAAAGGGTGAGGTTTAGCTCGATAAATCAATATGGTCGATAAGTTGAGAAATGATATTACTTATAGTGTATGTTGTTGATTATAGAAGAAATCTGTGTCATAGTTATCTAGGTTGAGAATGCCCCCAAGAGAAGCTCATAAGGATTGTCATGTTAAACCCTGCAGGTGGACTTAGTCCGACATGACAATGAAGTTGAGTGGTACTACTACTCTTGGAGCTAGATATTAATTAAGTGAGTTGTCAGTAACTTACTTAATTAGTGGGCATTCGTAATCTTAAACAAAGAGAGACTAAACACTCATGATAAGGAGCCCAAAATGTAATTTGGGATTGGTGCGGTAGTGCGATAATAACTCTCTAGTGGAATGAGTTATTATCGATGATTTTGAGTTGTGTGTTCGGGACGAACACGGGATATTCAAGCTTATCGGAAGGCCAAAACTAATTTCTCCTCTAGGTCCCTGTCGTAGCCTCATTAAAGCCTCAAGTCCATCCAAATATAAGCCCATCTTGGTGTCCAAGAAGGGGACCGGTCCAATGCTTGGTGACCAAGCAAGGGTCGGCCACATCCTCTTCCATGGGGGTCGGCCCTATTGTTTGGTGAACAAACTAGTAGGGGTCGGCCACATTAATCAAAAAAGGAGGGTTGTTTTGAATTTTTAAAATCTTCTCTTTGTAGAAAACTATAAGTTTTAAAAGAGAGATTTTAATTTTAAAAACTTTCCTTATTTGAATTAGGTCACATGTTTTAAAAGAAAGTTTAAAAGATTTTAAAACTTTCCTTTTTTTAACCATCCTCATGGTTTAGAAAAAAAGGAAGAGAAGTTTTAAAATTTAAAATTTCTATCACCATGTTAAAAAAAGGAAATTTTATAAGAGAAGTTTTAAATTTTAAAACATGATTTTAATTTTTAGAACTTTCCTTTTTTAACTCCTACTTTAGGAAATTAGAAGAGAGTTTGTAAAATTTTATAAGAGGATTTCTTCTTGTAAAATTTTATTAAAAAAATAATATTTCTTTCTTTTTTAAGGGGGCCGACCACCCTTGCTTGGTGCCCAAGTAAGGTGGCCGACCAAATTGAAATTAAAATAAAATCATCAATTAATATTTGGTGATTGATTCAATCAAGAGGAAAGAAAAGGAAAATTAAAAGGGAAAAAGAAAAACTAGAGAAAGATTTTAATTTTTGTAAAAATTCTTCCCTTATTTGCATTGAGCAAGTATTATAAAAGAAGGGGTGAGGATACTTCATGAGATACAATTCTTATTCTCTTGGAGGAGTCTCTCTTGGTGTGGCCGGTCCTCTCTCTTCTCCCTTTCCCTTTGCTCTCTTCTCCTTGGTGGTGGTGGTGGCCGGATTTTAGAGGAAGAGGAAGAAAGCTTTTGGGTGGTGTTCATCTTGGAGGATCGTCGCCCACATGACGTCCAAGGCGAGGCGAGGAATACGGCAGAAGATCTCGAGGTCATTAGCATACAAAGAGAAGGTATAATTAGCAATTGTTTTCCGCATCATGCTAGTTATTTTTTATTTGTATGAATTCCAAACACAAGAGGCATTAGATCTAATATTTCGAATTAGTTTTTTGAGTTTGTGTTTTCTTTGTTTTCGAATTTGTGATTCGATTGTTCTTTTTGGTTAACCTAGAGTTATTTAAGGAAATTAAATATTAGCTTTTCTTAAAAGGCTTTGTCTAGGCGATGGTGGTTGCTCCCATATCCAAGAAGGTCATGTGCCTCGCCATGCAGTCCTGGAAGCCAATTTTGAAAATTAATATTTAATGGAATTAATAACATAGGTGGATTTGAATCAATAGTGTTAACTTCCGTTTGCGATTCAAATCTAAACCATTAAGAACAGATAAGTTAAATTTGGAATCAATGATGTTAAGTTTCATCTGCGATTCCTAATTTAACTTCTAAAGAACACAATAGGTTATTTAAGGAAAGGTTCGACACTTGTACAAAATTTTTGTACAATGGAATCGACACGTTTTCCTAGGACTAACCAACAATAGCAGTATGTATGGCAACTGGAAGAGATTATTTTATCTATATAGATGCTGTGTATTTATTGTCAACTGTGATCAAATGCTATAGAAGTAATTTTCATCCCTTGGGTAATGAGGCCTATTGGACAATTATGGAAGGCGATGATGGTCGATGCCTAATACCTGACCTAGACACAGAGAAAAAAGGGTAAGCCAGCGGGAAGAAGGAGAAATGAGATGGATGTTGGACCATCCACAAGCGGAGTGCAACATTGTCGACGATGTGGGCAACCTGGACATAATAGAAAAACTTGTCCACATGTTTAATTCTTTTTGTTCGTGTGTAACTTCAAATATTTGTAACTTTGTAAGACATGTGTTTTTTAATTAACTTTGTAAGACATTATTGATATTATGTGTGGCGTACTTATATTGACAAAGGTTATGTGTGTAAGTATGATATAATATTTGATATACATATATTTATTTGTATCTATGTATAGATATGGACCGCAGGCCTGGACGTGTCGATTACCTTAGACATCCAGGTCCAGTTGATGGCGAGTTATTACATCTGCAGACGTCGCATAGATCCGAAACAGTATGGGATAATGTGGTAATAAAATAAATTGTGTCGTTAATTTCTTTGCTATTGTATTTGTGCACATATGTTATAGTCATTATAAAATTAATTTGTTACACAATGTTTTTTCAGGTTAGAGCAAGTCGCGATGAGTCATATGACGCCAGTTACCTTGAACCTTTGCTTGTGAAGCGAACCAGTCTACATCAAAATAAGTATAATATTCAAAATGATCGTTTTATTTATTGGATGAGCGTTGCGGGATTCTTAGGAGTTTTCCAGGTTGGATATCGTCGTATTGATGGAGCAATTATTACTGCTCTTCTTGAGAGATGAAGGTCGGAAAGACATTCATTTCACATGGCCGAAGGAGAGATGACAGTAACTTTGCAAGATGTTGCAGTTCTGTTGGGTCTACCTATTCATGGGTCAGCGATATCTGGTAGAGCGAATGTTGACATATATGACTATTGTTTAAGGTTCCTTGATCAAGTTCTACACCCCTCTAATATGAAGCCGAGATGTCTTTCAATTGGGTGGCTGGCTAAAACCTTCGATCTAACGAAACTTCCCACCAATGCAACCGACGAAACTATACAGTGTTATGTTCGTGCCACTATATTGCGAATAATAGGTGGTGATCTGATGGGCTCTAAAACAGAGGGTTATGTGCACGACATGTTCTTTCAATTTGTTGAGGATTTACATCTCATGCAAGAGTATAGTTGGGGCAGCGCATGCCTTGCATACTTATACCGCAATTTGTGTAATGTTGTTGACCCATATATTAGTCAGATATCGGGTCCTTTATTACTTCTGCAGCTATGGGCATGGGAGTGATTCACTCAATGTCGTCCTATTATTAGGGGTGGTATAGAACACACACACATGCTTCCGCTCGGGACTAGGTGCAATAGTTATTTGTTCATATTATTTCAGATTAAAGTATTATATGCTCATTTACTTGGTAAAATTATGATTTTAGGTGGGCAGGTAAGAAAGAAGCGCGACAATCACCGCGATTCACTTTGCAGGGATGGAGATATGAATTCGACGTTCAAACACACCATCAAGTAAGATCTATGTTATTTTAACTTTTGTCGTTTACAATGTTAGCTATATTAATGTAAAGACTAATTATTATGACTTTATGTAGATCTCTTGGGAGCCATATGCTCAATTTATTCACCAGTTAGATCCGATTTATCTATACGGGCAGGACATTTGGACGGCTCGAGTACCCTTGATATGCTTCAATGTCGTCGAATGGTATTATCCAGATAGGGTACGACGGCAATTCGGCTGGCTCCAGTTTATCACTGTCCCTCCTTTTCGTCATTGCGGTTATCATTCAACCAGTCAAAAGGGAAAGTACGAGGTTGATTGGAGAGTTGAATGGGCAAAAGAGATTAACATCTGGAATAACCGCCAACAATTTGTGGTTCACAGTAATATCAGTTTTATTGACCCAACACTATCATAGTCAATATGGAGACTGGTACAGGCGAGTAACGCGAAGATTTATGGCAATCGAGGGGGCCACTCATGTAGGAAGTGTAAGATATCACCAAATTCTCTAATTGTTTCACAAATTAATATTCAATTGCACTTTAACAACCATTATATTTATTTTTTTTCTTCTTCTGCTAGATTGATACTCACGAGAGAGCATGGATCTCATCATGCTCAGATAATGCTCCGATCGGACGACAACATAACCGGATGGCTGGGGTTATTCTTGGAGCTTTTGGAGAGCAGCGAAGATACATGGACTATCCAAGTGAATATATCATTCAGGACGATATGCATATTCCTGATTATGGGTTCACTCCTACCGCTAATGCACCATCAGGTAGAGGTCCGAGAACTCGTCAACCAAGGCAAAGGTATGTCGATCCTCCTCGTATGAGCTGTGATACTATTTCTGAACCGCTAGTCTAGAGAGATCTATCAATGCAAGCTGGCTCATCTTCATTCACACAAGCCCGAACAAGTTTTGGTGGTTATCCCACATCAGGTGGGTTTGGCCACTACTCTGATCCTCAATCATCTTCAGAGTCATTTCCGGGTCCATCATCGTTGCCAACCGATAGAGATTTTGGCCACCCGACCACTTTAGAATTTTCAATGTTTGAATCAGGCTCTCATTTTCAGGATAGTTTGGGACCTGATTATTTTACTCCTACAAATATTTTTGCTCCATTTCAAATGGAACGCATGTCCACAATGCCTAACCTCCCATCAGTAGATATATCTAGTATCCGTTCCCATTTATCTGAAACTAATGATGATGATCCACAAGAGGGCAATCATGGGGATGACGAAGAGGCTGGAAATGATGCACATAACGATGTTATAGTCCAACAATCACATGAGCGAAATACGGGTGGTAGAATTCCTTTTCTCAGACGATTCCTTCCACATCGAAATCGTTGACGTCCGAGATGTGGTACCGATTGAATATAATTTGTAGCATATTTGATACTTGTTTTCATATTTAGATGTGACAATCTTTTTACCAATAATATAAATGTCGATTTTTTTTATATTAAATGTGATCATCTTAAATATATTTGCTAAATCTCAGAATGTCTTTTATTTTTAATATATTGAAATTATTTGCTAATATAATTTATATTATATTTAATAAATATAAATATAATTTATTATTATTATTTAAACATATGTTAATAAAACAATTTAGCTTTGTAAAAGAAATTATAAAAACTTATTATGAATTTGAATTTTTTTTTAAAAAAATAAAACTTAAGCAAATAAAAAATGAAATAATTTGTAAAAAAAATTTTAAAAAAATTCATATTCGGAATTTAAATCGAAAGTACTGGGATTTAAATCCCGGAATATAAGAAAATAAATAAAAAATAATAATTCTCGGGATTTAAATCTCGGATATGAATTCATCTCACCTAATTTTTTATAAAAAATTTTATTTTTATCTATTTTTAATAATTTTACTATTCAGGTTTATTTTAAAAAATTTTCCGTGAGGGTTGGTGTAGCCGACGTGACTTCTCCGATTGTTAAGTCAGCACAGAGCTAAAAGAAAGAATCAACGTAGCTGAAAAAAAGAAAATGTTTCCTCCTCAAGAGAAAAAGGCTTAAGAGAAGATAAGTTAAACGGATCAACTTTAGTAAAATTGAGAGGCACTTCAAGTAATTGTCATTACAACACACCTTTCTTTATATACTTGTGAGATAGACTGCCCTGTATGCTACAACGTGTGCTAGCAGATGGTCAAAGACATAGGTGAGTGTAAGGCTGCCGCTGCCTACTGTCAGAGGTATGGTTTTGCAGAGAGGACAAGTGCAAGTATAGACCCAAGGTTGACCTAGACAAGTAAATACCCGAGTGAGTATATTCCTAAGCAGGTAAACTACAGTGTCTTCCAAGGATGTTTTTGAAAGGGATGTTTCCAAAGGGGATATATTCCTAAGCTGGAACGTCTTTTTGAGGATGTTCCTGAGTTACAACATCATATTCCCACACTGCAACGTCTTTTCGGGGATGTCCTCGAAAGCCGAAGGGGATGTTCTCAAGTCGCAATGTTTCTTTCTCAGGATTTGTCCTTCAAGTTCATCCTCTTGCTTGCTTGGTCACATCTCTAATCAGTATACGTAGACCTATTCGAGTATATATGCCCAGGCAAGGATTGCAAGGCACATCACATGCCCCCCATTTAGTCTGGCCAAGAAATAATTATTGTCGTAGCGGGGCCGATAAGAAGGGGATGAATTGTCTTTTAAAAAAATAAAAAAAACCTTTCCCAAACTTTGGACTTCAATTAACAACAATTTCACAATTATAATAAATAGAAATGAACAACTATTAAAATAAAAGAGGTCAAAAGATTTACTTAGTTACATGTTAGGTGGTTGTTAATTCAAGACAAGTAAACGCACTAAAAGTCTCCTTCTTTGAAGGCGGAAAAACCTATTACACTCGTTGGAAGCTCAGAAAGTTTTTAGGAAATGAATACAGAAGTTGTCATCTATTTCCTAGCTCTAGGGAATTTTTTATAGCTCCTGGAAAATCCTATCTGTGGGTGGAAGGCGTTTCCAATAGGCTAGAAGGCGCCTCCAGCGAGGCACCAAAGGATAAAGCTTTATCCTTTGGCAACGGCTAAACTCAGCCTGGTCGAAGGCGTCTTTCATAGGGTTGGAAGGCACCTTCGTACTGTTCATCGAAGGCGCCTTCCAGCCATGGAAGGCGCCTGTCACGCCCCAGAGGAGTCCCTGTCCGAGAAAATTTCGGCAACATCTCCCCTGTACGGTGGACAATCTGAAACTTTTCTACATCTCACAAATACCTCAGCCACAGACGGCTGGAATAATAACAACAAAATAAAACATCACCACGCAGTTATATATAATCAAACAAAGTAGTAATACTCTGACTCAAAAACCACCCTACTCAACTACACTCGTAAAGCTCAAAACCGACGAACTCACCTCTTCTGCCGTCCAGGCAGGCACGTAGTAAAAAAAAACACATCGAATAAAAATCCATCATCATCACAAAAATCCATACAACAACCAAGTATCCAAACAAACCAAGTCCACACATAATCAATAAATGCAAAACAAAACTAAACGATATATAAACCATCGAGGTCTGCAGAGATCTAGCACTACGTGCAGTGAGGACTAGCGACTGGAACTCCCTCCTGACAGCATCAACCTGAAAATAACAACAATGGAGGCGGGGTGAGTCCAACACTCAGCAGGTACAGTTGATATGCAAAGTAAAGAAATAACACCTAGCACTAATCATGCGTACAGTCTCCTGATAAAGATAAAGGTAAATGCAAACCGAAGAAGACAGGAGAGAATCTGTACTAACCAGGACCCGGTATAAGGACAAACAGTCCGAAAGGTATAGAAGACCTGTATGCATGTCAAACATAGGTATCCAAACAATATGCAGCATATAAATGCAGCAAACACAATCACAAACAATAAATGCATCATGCATATGATGCCAATGTCATGGTCACCCCTGACGCCAGTCAGCCAACTCACAACAAAAGTGGGACCAAGTGGGTAGGGCTGTGACAACCGTGCACTCTGCAACACTACTCCTGATGAGTGATCGAGTGGACGGGATGTTGTCGGAGTACATACGTACTCCTACCCCAAATCATAAATGGGGGAGCGCAATGCTCTCATCTCCCGGTACACTATGACGGAGAGGAATCTCTAACGTGCTACACGCTGCGTCACACTACCCATGAGCGGATCAACGGAGCACCGGAAGAGTCAAACTGACGTGCTACCACGCTGTGTCACGCTACCCATGAGCGTCACAACGGAGCACCGAACAGTGATGAAAACTGGCAAAGTGCTCGACAATAATGGAGCAATCTATCGCACAGCATGCGATCATGCAAATGGTGCATGTCACTAAGCATGGTAATATACTAAACCAACCTCTGGGCATATAACAATGGGCACCATAGTGAATAAATCATATCAAGGTATACTGATCAAATAAGGTATCAAACCTAGGTCCTGACATGGTAAAACATGGTTATATCACTACCCATGAGCATGATAGATCGGTACAAGATCAATACGAAATGAAATCAAACAATCAATCAAACAGGTAACATGTGTTGGGCAGTGATTAACCGAAACAAATAGGAAACACAATTAATGCAACATATTATTTCATTACTAAGCATATCAAAGACAATAAGTCAAAAGTACCCGCCTCCGAAAATAGAAAGGTCCAATCAGACTCCGAGATACTCGTCTCGCGTCAAAGCCCTGTAATACCAATAGATATACTTTTATTTAGCTACATTCATAAAAATAGCTAAATAAAATCTAAAAACTAATTTAGGGAAAAACCCTAATCACATAACCTCAATTACCTAATTAAATCTAATAGTTAACTAGGGTTAGTAACTTAATCCCTAATTAACTCATTAGATTAGAAATCCAAACTTAATTCCACTACACAAATAGATTTAAAGGTAAACCTAAAACTAATTCTAGTAACAAATTCTTTCTTTTCTTCACAGTACACATTCTTACCTTTCTCTTGATCTAAAACCCCTGGCAATGTTTGTTTGAGTGCTACCAGCACGAAACACCACTAGAACCAAGATCACTTCCAACAAATCCTCACTGGTTAGGATCAGAAGAAGAGATCAAGCAGTGACGATTACAAATCAAAGAATATACCTCGATCAAGCTGCTGTTATACTGCTGACTGGATGCTACCAGAACCCCATAGAACACAGAACTTCACCTCACCACCATGCCTTCTAGCCTCTACCTGATAGCTCAAGAACACATCCTCCTCTTCAACTGAATCCCCACAGAACAGAACTTCACTCTTCTTCTCCAATCCCGTGGCCTCAATCCTCAACACCCTAGGGCATCTACAACCCGACGGTCGGATCGGCAGCGGCGCTGTGCAAAGGCTAGGGCATAGGGGAGGTCGGCGGAAGGCCTCAGCGGCGGCTGTTGCGGCGCCGATTAGAGCAGGGAGAGGAGAAACGGCAGAAGGAAACTCGGCAAGGGCATGGGGTGGCCGGCACAGAGGAGGCGGCCGGCGCTCGGAAGAGAGAAACCGCCGGCTGGCGGTTAGGGCAGAGAGGAGGAGAAGGCTCGGGCGGCGTCGGGGAGAAAAGAGAGAACGGCGAGAATGAGAGGAAATAAAAGAAAATAAGATAATAAATAAGAAAAGGAAAAAGAGATAAATAAATAAATCTTTTCCTCTCTTAAATGGGTAGCCCAAACAGGCTTTCTCGGGGCCCCGTTTTTATCCCCGTGAACTCGTCCGTACGAGCTCCGAAAAATTCCTGAAAAATGTCCAAAAATTTCGGAAAATTCCCTTATTAATATTCGTCATTTTTTTCGGTATTCTACAGCACCTTCCACAGTGAAGGTGCGGAGGCGCCTTCAACTCCCTTTGAAGGCGCCTCCAACAGTATTTCCAGCCTTCTTTTTGCTCTTTTGCTGCTCCGATCGCCTGGGTGATCGTGGCCATCCGGGATAGGGCTCACTCGAACCCATTTCTCGGTCTTCTCCTTGAGCAGGCTTCCGCTCCGGCTTTTCGTCCCTCGGAATGTCGCGCACGTCCTTCTCGCCCACCAGTGTACTCTTCCGTAGCACCTCGTCCCTCGAATACACCGAACCCGTCGACTCCCTTCCCATGTCATCCTTCTCGCTAGCTGCATCTTCTGCTCGGCTTCTTGTGTTTCTAAGCGCCTGCACACTTAGACACAAGGATCAAACACAACAAGACCTAACTTAACCTGGTTGATCACATCAAAACCACCACGGGTTTCCAACAATCTCCCCTTTTTGATGTGCATCAACTCAAGTTCAAGTTAGGATAAAAAAATGTAATAACATAGCTAAAGTAGATCACAAATTGTTTGCAAAATAAGTAAAAATTCTAAATTCAAAAAATATCCTAACTATTCTAAATTCAAAAAATATCCTAACTTCCCCTTAACTTGGACATATTTCTTCCCCTTTGATCACATAAAAAAAAATGAAAAAAATATAAAAAATAGATAAACAAATTTGAAAAAATTTCTAGGGGCACATTACTAATATTACTAGTATGCTAGTATTTTTCATAATTAATATTCAAATATATTCTATTTTTAATAACTAAGCATCTCTTTTGACAAAATAGAATTTAATAATTACTTTTTGGTTTCAAACAATTTTAAATTTTTTTGTCAAATTTAAGCGGAGTAAGGTAGACTAGTAGAAAAATTTTTACAGAAAGATATTATTCAGTCTAACCGAAATAATTTATTTTATTAAAGTAACTAATTTACAAAAATAATTCATAATAATTCAGATAAAAAAAAATTTTATGATAGAAGACATCATGCTTTATCCTAGAAAAATAAAAGATTTCAAAGATAAATTAGAAAAGTATTTTTAATACTCAAAATATTAATAAATTCATAGAAAATTATCCAATGGTCAAAAAAATTCAAAAATATTTTTATAGTTAAAGAAGATGATATTATTTCACAGAAAAATAAGTTTTTGGAAAATTAACTTTGTAAAATATTTTTTAAATCGAACAATATAATTTTTTTATTAAAAAATTTATTGAACAAAAAAATTGAAATAATTTTTTTTTAGTAGATCAAATCATCAAATAACACGGTAAAAATTTCCAACCAAAAAATATTTTTCTTGTTAAACCAAAAAGATTTGAGAACTTAATCCAAAAAAAATTTTAGAACCCAGTATAGGTTCCTACTTACTGAATTTATTAAGAATTTTAGTGGAACATAATTTTTAGGGATTTTTTTTTAAATTTGACCCCTATGGTTCCTTATATACCAATTTAATCGTCTGCAATTTCTAAAATTTAAATTTGGAGATGAACATGCATAGTCACTTTTCAAATATTCTATTTGTTCTTTTAATTTAACATTTTATATTTTCAAATTGTCAAATAGTTCTAGTGGGCATGTATTAGTTAATTTTCTTTTTAAACCCACATTTTCTTTTTCTAATTTACACAAATTTTTAGAAAGCATTTTGATAAAATTAAAAGATTGTTCTGAAGATAGTGCACGTACCTTACCTCGTGATCTGATGCTTCCCCTTCATTATAGCTTTTCTATGATGATCCTCCCCCTTCATTGATGCTCATCTCTGAGCTGCATTCATCTTCTTCTTTGTGGTCAGCCAGTAAGGCTAGTCCGGAGAAAGCTTCGATCTCGGACTCAGAGGACGACGATTCATCCCATGTGGCCTTCAAATTCTTGTACTTGGATCTTGTTGGTCTATTTCCCTTGTCCTTCTTCTTTTTCTTTAGTTCTGGGTAGTCGTCTTTGATGTGCCCTTCCCCTTGGTAGTTGTAGCATTGGACCTTTCTCTTGCTCCGAAAGTGCTTCTTTGCCTGTGACTTATTAAATTTATTATATTTAATGAATTTACTAAATTTTCTTACCATTAGAATCATTTCGTCTTCATCAAATGATGCTTCGGAGTCTGGATCGTCCGTTCTTGCCTTCAGGGCAATGTTCTGACTAGGCTCCCTTTTCGTCTCTGCACATCTAGATTCGTGAAGTTCAAATATAAAAAAAGATTTTCTAATGAACTGACTTCGAGGTCTTTAGATATATAAAATGAGTCAACTATAGAGGTCCACTTAGGTGTTATAGGAAATGCGTTTAAAGCGTACCTTAATGAATCTAGTTTGTTACCTTTTCTCTGAGATTCGTTAGGCCGGTAATGAGTTCTTTGATCCTCGAGTGCAGATGTGCGACTGTTTCATCTTCTTCCATCCGGAGGTTTGTCAGCTGGTTTCAAAGTAGGTCCTGTCTCGCGAGCTTTGCTTCGAAAGTTCCTTCGTGCAGCTCTAGGAACTTCTCCCAAAGTTCCTTTGCTGAGTTGTAATCTCCGATCCAATTTATTTCTTGGGGTGGAAGTACGTTGAGTAGGTGGAACTCGACTCTTCCGTTCGCTACGAAGTCTGCTTGCTCTTTCTTGGTTCATTGATGTTCTTTCTTTTCATTTCCTTGGGAGTCTTTGGGAGCTACAAAATCATATTTAATGATTAACAATATTTCAAAATCAGTTTTGAAAAATACCTCCATGTGTTTCTTCCCAGATGCAAATTCTCCCTCGAACTTCGGTGGGAAGATCGTCGATCCAGCCATCATTCGGTGCTTCAGTTGGCGGTTAGTCCTTCTAAGACAGTTGGACTCTGATACCACTTGTTGGCGTAGCGAGACCGGCAAGAGAGGGGTGAATTGTCTGTTAAAAAAAATAAAAAGAACCTTTCTCGAAATTTGGACTTCAATTAATAGCAATTTCACAATTATAATAAGTAGAAATGAACAACTAATAAAATAAAAGTGGTGAACAGATTTATTTGGTTATAACCTAGGTGGTTGTTAATTTAAGGCAAGTAAACACACTAAAAGTCTCTTTCTTTGAAGGCGAAGAAGCCTCTCACACTCGTTGGAAGCCCAGAAAGTATTTAGGAAATGAATATAGAAGTTGTTGTCGATTTCCTATCTCCAGGGGTCTTTTTATAGCACCTGAAAAATCCTAACCGTGGGTGGAAGGTGCCTCCAACAGGTTGGAATGCGCCTCCAGCAAGGCTCCAAAGGATAAAGCTTTATCCTTTGGCAACGACTAAACTCAGCCTGGTCGAAGGCGCCTTCCATAGGGTTGGAAGGCGCCTTCATACTATTCATGGAAGGCACCTTCCAGCCATGGAAGGCACCTTCCACAATGAAGGTGCGGAGGCGCACGGGGACGCCTCGGAGGCGCCTTCAAAGGGAGTTGAAGGCGCCTCCAACAGTATTTCTAGTATTCTTTTTGCTCTTCTACTGCTCCGATCGCCTAGGTGATCGCGATCATCCGGGATAGGGCTCACCCGAACTCATTTCACAGTCTTCTCCTAAAGCAGGCTTCTGCTCCGGCTTCTCGTCCCTCGGAACGTCGTGCATGTCCTTCTTGTCCACCGATGTACTCTTCCGCAGCACCTCGTCCCTCGGATTCACCGAGCTCGTCGGCTCCCTTCTTGTGCCACCCTTTTCGCTAACTACATCTTCTGTTCGACTTCTTGTGTTCCTAAGCTCCTGCATGCTTAGACACAATGATCAAATACAACAAGACCTAACTTAAGCTGGTTGATCACATCAAAACTACCACGGAGTTCCAACAATAACTAACAAGGCCTAGCTACAGACGTGGGCAGGCATAAATGATGTGAATTGACACCTCCACTTGTTACCTTCCATAAATGTGTGGAGGACGTAATCATGATTATCGCCTAGAGTAAATAAGAAGAGTGCTAGAACACTCAACCAGATCCACCTAGGAAGATGAGCTCAATCCCATGAGGTCGAGGGATGATAAGAACACTAGAACACCAAATCCGCACTGACTCGGAGTCGAGAGGAAAGCCCGAACACCAAACCACCACCAAACTTGCGCCGACTAGAAGTTGGTGGAGAGCTAGAACACCAAACCATTGTCAAACCCATGTCAACCTAGAGTCAGAGGGAGAATAAGGATACCAGAACATTAATCCAGCCCGACCAAGGATAATAGGAATACTAGAATTCAAGAAAATTGATTTCAACTTACTCGGGGAGAGGAGCTCGATTCCATGACATCGGGGGATAATAAAAATGTCTGAACACCAGAACATCAATCTCGATTTCAAAATATCAAAACACAAGAAAATCCCGACCTATCTAGGGATAATAAGAATATCATAACATAAGGAAATTGATCTTGACCCGATCAGAGGAGATAATATAATGGCATACCCATAACCACTGACCGACAGAGAATGCTCAATCTCAAATGGGTGGCTAAATGGTTGAGCATCGAGTGTCAAATGGTCAAGTGATCAAATGGTGAAGCACCCCCTGACACCACCAAGTAAGATAACTTGATGCATGGTCAGGTGACCAAAAGAGATGAATCAATCATAATCGAGAAGATAGGAGAGAATGGTGGAATGGCAAAGCATCCCCTTACACCACCATGTAAGATACCTTGATCCCACTTGGAAGGCTAGGAGAGAATGGCCGAGTGGTCACTTGGCCAAATGAAAAGTGTCTCTGATAGCATCAAATAAGATAACTCAATCCTAGTCAGGCTACCAAGAGATATGACTCAATCCTAAACAAGAAGCTGGGAGAGATTGGATGAGTGATCGTATAGCCGAATGACAAAGTGTCTCCAATACCAATAACTAAGATAACTCAATCATGGTTGCCCGTAAAAGTTCTTCGACACCTCCAAATAAGATAACTTGTTCATGATCGGGCGACTAGGAGAGATGACTCAATCCTAATTGGGAAGCTAAGAGAGAATGATCGAGTGGTCGTATAGCCAGCCCCGACCCAGAGGCCGGGCCGTCTTGGGCGATTACCCAGGGCCCAAGTTTGGGAGGGGCCCACAAATCATATATATATATATATATATTGTTTCAAGAATTACACTTTGTAAAGTAAACCTAACGGTCCTAATATTGCTGCATTTTTCTTCGCCGCCGCACAATTGCACAAGCAGACAAGCTCACTTTTCTTCCGCCGCCGCATAACTGCACAAGCAGACAAGCTCAAACCTCAACCTTTTGCAATTTCTGCCGAGTGCCGACACTCTCCTACTGTTGCACCTTTTCTTCTGCCGTCGTCGCACAACTGCAATCTGCACAACACAAGCAGACAAGCAGCAAGCTGTTTAAGGGGGTGCCAGATGTATGATTAACCTGAAAAAAATGTTATTTCTTCATTTATCAGTAGAATGATAGCAGACTGCTCATTGTTCCTGGCATGATCAGATTGATTCTGCTTAGTCTGCTTGAATATCATGTTTCTTGGTGTTCAGCATCAGCATCTTGCTTTGTATTTCTAGTTTTCTACCACTAATATTCATCTCACAACTTTGTTCGAAATTGTATACTTGTCAGATTGCACGAAAAAGTGGTGTGGATTGTTGAGAAACTAAGAATACTATTTCTTTCCTTGTGCCATTTCATGAGATGCTTTGAAGTTATCAATAAAAGCTCTGATTTTCTTAACACATTATCCTGCAAATATTTCTGTCGAGGGCCGACGCTCTCGTATTCTCTCTTTTCTCTTAGATTTTTTTTACAATTACTTTACTTTTCTTTTAATCTTCTCTTTTCATTTTTGTTTGCTCTCCTTTCTACAGGCAACTCCGCGACGGTGTCACAGCGACCTTTGCCTCTTCTCTACACGGCTACATCAGCTGACCAGGCACAGAGCACACTGCACCTGAAGATTTAGAACCTCTACGGCCTGCGTTGCGGTGGTTTGCGAGTTGCGGCAGTTGCGGATTGTCATCTACTCCTCTTTTTCTTCCAGGTGCATTTATTCCAGTTAATTTAAATTATAATTTTATTCAGTTTATTTAAATTATAATTTTATTCAGTTTATTTAAATTATACTTTTGCAATTATTGTAATTTTGTGCATTATAATATGCTTCCTAGAAAACATATTTCTGGATGTGAAAAAAGAAAAAAAAGAAAAAGAATAGAACAATTAAATGAATCACAAAGAGGTGCTCTTAATAAATTCTTTATTAAAAGATCAAGTTCTAATGAAAATATAGAAAATTTAAATAGGGATAATATAGATGAACTTAAGGAAATATATGATGTTAACGAGGAGTCTAATGAAATTCATGACGTTAATGATGAGTCTAACGAAATTTATGATGTTAATGATGAATCTAATAAAATTCATGATGTTAATGAGAATAAAGATAATTTAAGAGAGCATGAAAATGCTACTAATGTAGTAGATAATGAGAATACTAATATTGATAAACAATTTATTCCTCCACTTGATATATATGATCCAAGGAATTGGGATAATCTTGATAATAATACACATAATATTTTAGTTGAAAAGGGGCCTATAAGAGAAATGAATCTCATATTTCCTTTTGATCACTACTCTAGACATTTTTCAAGTACTCATTATTTTAAAAAATTAAGTAATGGAGAGGTAAGAGACCGAAAGTGGTTGGTATACAGTAAACATGTAGATAAAGTTTATTGCTTTTGTTGTAAGTTATTTAAATATGAAAATAATAGAAGTTCTTTAGCAAATGATGGGTTTAGAGATTGGAAACATATCAGTGAACGACTTAAAGAACATGAAAATTCTATTGAACATATAACTAATATGAACTCTTGGAAAGAATTAAAAATGAGATTAGATAAAAATGAAACAATTGATAAAGATCTACAACGAGAAATCTCTAAAGAAAAAGAGCGTTGGAGACAAGTTCTTACAAGAATATTAGCAATTGTAAAATGTCTTTCTAAACGTTGTTTGACTTTTCGAGGATCTAATGAGAAACTATATCAAGAAAGTAATGGAAACTTTTTAGGATTGATTGAAATGATTGCTGAATTTGACGTTGTGATGCAAGATCATATTAGACGCATTCAAAATCATGAAATTCATCATCATTATCTTGGTCATAAAATTCAGAATGAGTTGATTTCTCTTTTAGCTGATAATGTTAGAGGTATTATCATTAAGAAAATTAAGGAGGTAAAATATTTTTCAGTAATTCTTGATTGTACTCCTGATATAAGTCATCAAGAACAAATGACTTTCATAGTACGATGTGTTAATATGGCATCTAACAATGTGAAGATAGAAGAGTATTTTTTAGAGTTTTTAAAAGTTAATGATACATCTGGTTTTGGACTTTTTAATCAATTAAAAAATGTGTTAAAATCACTTGATCTTAGTATTGAAAATATTAGAGGTCAAGGTTATGATAATGGTTCTAATATGAAAGGAAAACACCAAGGAGTTCAAAAGAGGTTGCTTGAAATAAATCTAAGAGCGTTATACATGCCATGTGCTTGTCATAGTCTTAATTTAACTCTTAGTGATATGACACATTCTTGTGTTAAAGTTGTTTCTTTTTTTGGAGTAGTGCAACGCATATACACATTGTTTTCAAGTTTTCCTAAAAGATAGAAAGTTTTACTTGATAATGTGAAAGGATTAACTGTCAAATCTTTTTCAAACACACGTTGGGAAAGTCGTATTAAAAGTATTCAAGCTATTAGATTTCAGGCTCTTGAAGTGCGAAGTGCTTTATTAGAATTATATAACATTTGTGATGATGCAAAGTCTAAGAGTGAAGCTGAAAGTATAATTAACTCAATTGAAAGTTTTGAATTTTTACTTGGTATGGTTATTTGGTATGACATTTTATTTGCTATAAATATGATAAGTAAGAAATTACAATCAAAATCGATGTGCATTGATTCTGTTATGAAACAATTAGATGTTGTAATATCATATTTTGAAAAATATAGGAATGATGGTTTTGCAACAAGTTTGACTATTGCTAAAAGTCTTGCATCTGATATGAATATAGAACCAATATTTTCAATGAAACGTCGTATTTTTAGAAAAAAATAATTTGATGAGAAACAAGATGATGAAATTCCACTATCACCGGAAGAATCTTTTAGAATTGATTATTTTGTGATTATTGTAGACATGACAATTTCTTCTTTGAAAAGTAGATTTGATGAAATGAAAGCATTTGAAAATATATTTGGTTTTTTGTTTGATTCGAAAATATTAAAATCATTAGATAATGATGAGTTGAGAAAATGTTGTATTAATTTAACATCCACTTTTACGCATGAAAATTCATTAGATGTTGAGTTAGATGATTTGTTTACGGAATTAAAAATATTACAAGTGACTTTACCAAATGAGATAATATTAGCAATTGATATTCTTAATTTTGTGAAAAATATAGATTGTTATCCAAATGTTGCAATTGCTTATAGAATATTGTTAACTATGTCTGTTACCGTAGGATCAGCTGAAAGGAGTTTTTCAAAATTTAAATTGTTAAAAACATACATGAGATCAACAATGTCACAAGAGAAATTGAATGGATTAACAATTTTATCTATTGAAAAAGAGATTTTAGAAAATCTTGAAATTAATAATATTATAGATGATTTTGCATCTAGAAAAACTAGAAGAAGTCATTATAAATAATTATTACTTTATGGAACAAAAAATTAAGGACTTCTTTTGATCATTTCGTCCCGGGCCTCTTGATTGTTAGGACCGGGGCTACGTATAGCTAAATGACAATGAGTTTCTGACAACACTAAGAAAGATAACTCAATTCTGATCTAGTGATAGGAGAGATGACTCGATCATAGCTAGAAAGTTAGGATAGAATGGTCGAGTGGCAACATAACTGAGCAATCGAATGACCGAGCGCCACATGGCAAAACACCCCCGCGACCACCACATAAGATAACTTGACATAGATGAGAAGCTGGAAGCGAATGTTAACGTTTGTAGGCTGATTGACATGAGCAAGATGACTGACCTAATGGGTCCCCAGTTATATCAAACCTCTTGTCTTTGTCTTCCATTCAAATTTATCTCCGATGGTACACAAAAGAAAGACCTCAATGTCGACAAACTCCTTTTGCACCTTTTCTGTTTACCCAACCCACCACAATTGATGAAAGCGTGCTTTCCAATATTTCATATAGACTTTAACTTTGGTGTGCTTTGTTAATGGTGAATTTGACTTGAGCATGCCCCTTATTATTGATTTGATTTGGCAGTGAACTTCATAAATAATGAATTTGACTTGAGCATATCTCTTTAATATTGATTTGATTGACAATTAACTTCATCTTGACTTCTATCCTTTGTACAGTGCTGTTTGCTTTGCCCACGCCTCCACAACTATTGCAAGTGTGCATTGCTACTTGCTTTGCTCACTCCACTGCTAGTTATTACAGTTGTCACTTTCCTCTCCAACACTTCATTCATACACAACTATAGTAAATTTAGCCTTGTTAAAGAAGATCTAGTTATTGGACATAACAATGTAGATGAAAATGTAATCACAGATGATGTTATCTTCATTACATCTTCATATCAAGTTCATGGCCTTCTCCCCGGAGAATTGGTGATAGTGGTCAAATCTAGCCATTTTGGTCTCTCATCAAACAGGAAGTGGAAGAGATTGGGAGAGGGATGACAATCTCAACAATGCGATGGTGCAGATGGTTGTTTTAGCATATGAGTGCAGAGACCATTAGAATCGGTCGATACCTCTACTCCAAAACCATTGATCTTCATATTCCTCAACGTCTTTTGCTCACCTTTTCTTAGAAGGTACCATTTTGATGTGGGTTGACACCTCCTCCTCACTCCCGGCTCAATTGCACAATTTCTTTCGGATTAGAATTCGGTATAGTTTTCGTGTCCACGCCGATGAGTAACTCTGAAACCCGCTCCTATCCTCCTGCACCCGAATGGGTTTTTCACCTGGACGGGTCAATGCTAAAAGTGATGTTGGTCACCATCGCTCTTCGTGTGAATGATCACAACTCTCCCTTCAATTATGGAGTTTATGATCCCTTGCACCTGAACAGGTCTTCTACCTACACGTCAACACTGGTCACCAGAGGCTAGCGTGACTTCTCCAATAGTCAAGTCAGTAGAGCCGTCAATTTAAATTAGATCTATCAAATTAGGCCGTCCCACTAAATAATTTAATCAAATTAAGTTAAATTTTTATCAACTCATCAAGTTGTGAGTCTAGATTGGCCAACCAACATAAGTTGTGGGTCTAGGAGGGTCAACCTGTGACAAGCTCGGGTTAACTCGCAGGTTGAGGAAAAAAATTAAAAATTAACTGTCAAGCAGTCAAAAGAACCCAAACCCATGCATTGGATATTGGGTATGGATTTTAGGGTCTGCAAAAGAAGTCTGCAAAAGGGGAATGAGAACACAATTTTGATCGGTACTCCGTTCTCCATTTCTTGCTTGATCGATGGTGTCTCCCATCTCCTCTTCGACTCTTGGTTGTCATCGCTCGATCCAGTGTTCAAGTCGACACCCACTGCCTTCATGACTGCGTGGTTGCATCTCTGGAAGTAACGATAGTAGATGACAAAGATGCTGGATTGGATCTAGTAGCCAGGCCAGCCCAATTTATTTTAATTTTTTGATAAACTTGTGAGTTACCCACATAATCTACAATCTGCCTTAGGTTGGATTGAGTTGAGAATTTCTCAATCTTGACTGTCAAGATGACGGATTGACCCATCCCAACTTGTCAAATGATAGATTTTTGATGGATTGGCCCACCTTGCTATGGACCGACTAGTTTAACAACTCTAAAGTCAGCACATAGTTGAAAAAAAAAGTCAATATAGAACTGAAAGAAAAAAATATTGTCTCCTCAAGAGAAGAGTACTTGAGAGAAGAGGTTGAGAGGATGAACTTAAGTAAAAATGAGAGGTTCTTCAAGTAATTGCCATTACCTCCTCTTGATGAACATGCCTTTCTTTATATACTACTGAGATAGGCTTTCTTGCATGCTGCCATGTGTGTTGGTAGATGGTCAAGCATGGGTGGGTATAAGATCGTAGTTGCTTACTGCCAGAGGCATGGTTCTACGGAGGACAGGTGTAGGTATGGGCCCACTTCTCCTCTCATTGCATGAGTTCTTTGCCTATCCAATCCGCTGACATTAGCTTTTCCTTTAACAGCTCCTATCATACCCATGCTTAAACCATCATGACTCTTGTCACACCCATTCCTAAGACATAATTACTCCTATTAAACCCATGCTTAAGACATAATTACTCTTGTCAAACTCATGCTTAAGATATCATCAGCAAAATGATTAGATACGGGAGATGAGAGAGGAAGAGATCGAATTTGTTGGTGCAATTTTAGTAGGTCAAGATTGACTAGTATGACTAAGTTTGAGTTAGCTCAAGCTTGAGTCTGAATGTTTATATTTTGATATTCAACAATGTATAGAGATTGTAGGTGTAATTGTCCATTTATAGAAATTGTTGGTATAATTTCCTTCTGATCAAGGTTTGACTCATGTGAAGAAGAGTCTAGAAGGTCAAGGTTGACCGGATACTTGACTGAAAAGTCTTAACTGGAGGTTAGGCATGGGCAAGTCCAATGGAAAGGTTGGTAGAAAAAGAAAATCCAAGTGGGTCATGTTGACCGGACATTTGGTTCGAAAATCCTAGTAAGTGAAGCTAGATAAAGATGGGTTTACATAGTAGAGAGTGTGCTCAATATGTGGATCCTTGGATTGATCATCTCTTCTTGAGGTGGATACCAAGTAGAGCTTGCTTTGAATATTTCCGTTGCAAAAAATCTTCATCGATGAAGCAAGCAAGCTATTCAACCCCCCTAGCTCCGGAGTATCCCAACAGGATCCGGGGGAGATACTCTCGAGTGGGGATGTTCTCATTGCCTGAATCGGGTTGGTACAGTTTTTCTAGGTCAATGTTGACCAGTTTGACTATGCTTGAGTTGACTCAAGCTTGAGTCTCAATGCTTGAGTTTTGATGTTTGACAATATATGGAGATTGCAGGTACATTATTTGTTTGGAGAGATTGGTGGCACAATTCTCCTCTGGTCAAAGTTTGACCAGTTTAATGTAAAAAAGAGTCAAGTAGGTCAATGTTGACCGGATACTTGATTGAAAAGTCATAACTGGAGGTTAGACAAGAGTCACTACTAGAAAACTAGGATTTTGAGACATAACAAAATATGTCTTAAATTATAAATTTAATGTCTCAAAATATTTTTGAGATGGTGATGAGAGGTAATGTAGTCGTCCCCAATACAAGCGTCTCAAAAAATATTGAGACGGTTGTACTGTCTCAAATGCTATTTAAGACGGTGATGAGACAATTATTCAATTATCTCAAAAGTAATGTTACGTCTTATCCTATGAAAAAATTAGATACACTAAATTGAGATGGTAATGTGTCGTCTCAAATAGAAGTGAAGACAGTAAATTACTGTCCCTAATGTTTTAACTTGTTAGATGCAACATTTATGATGAAAATTAATAATCCTAAAAGAACATTTACTATACAAATTAATCTAGATCAGATTTATTGAATTGTCATTTCAAAACAAAAGGAAAAAACTATCTTTATAAATTAAAAATGATATACATTAATTCAAGTGCATCCAACATTCATCCAATAATAGAAATATCTACATATTCATCATTAATTTGATAATAAAAAAAGTATTTCCATGAAAGTTACACAAGAGAAAACCTAAAGAACAAGTCTCATGATCTAGAGATAACTTCTATAATAATCCTTCTTCATCAAAATCCTAAACATTAAAAAAAACTCTTATTATAGGTAAAGATGATTTATAATATATACTGTTGGGAGCTTTGTGCCTGCTAGAGGGGGTGAATAGCGTCTCGTCGCGCTTGCGTCGTTTGTTTCGTCTTGATCATATGCAGCGGAAAGAAAGACACAACAAATCAAAACGCTAACACATAGGGTTTACTTGGTATCCACCTCAAGAAGAGGTGACTAATCCAAGGATCCACATACTCACACACCCTCCACTATAAAAACCTTCCTTTAGGTAACTACCGAAGGTGGAGAAGTCTTACAAGCTCACAATACAACAATAAGAAAGGAAGAAGCATAATACAAGTAAATCTTACAAGATTACAATGGAGAACCTAGCTTCTTCTTGTTGTTGTTGTAACTCACCTCTTGACTTGGACGTGCCTCCAAGAACCTTCAAGATCTGGCAGTGAGAGTTGAGAAGAAAACATTGTGTAGATCTTTGTTGTGATCGCCCATGGAGAAGGAATGAAGAACTTCGTAGAAAAACGCTCGGCTACGGCTTTATCTGCGCCAACAGTTGAATCCCAATCGATTGGATTGCTCCCAATCGATTGGGGAGGCTTTGGATTAATTGGTCGATCGATCCAGAGTACCTCTGTGCTCTCTGGAATCACCCTGAATCGATTGTCCGATCGATTCAAGGCTTCTCGAGCGATTTCCAGCACTCCAATCGATCGACCGATCAATTAGAGGTTTCAATCGATCAACTGATCAATTCAGAAGCTTACTGTTCGCTCAAAAACTCTCCCAATCGATTACCCAATCGATTGGAGAAGTTTTGATCGATTACCCAATTGATCCAGACGTTTTTTGTGTGAAATCGCGTCAACTAATCGATTGGCCAATCGATTGAAAGGTAGAAAACTGTGTAGAGCTTGAAATTAGCTTCGTTTCGCATCCGAGATCACCTCATTTCGATATCCGAGTCAAAAGTTATGGCCTTCGGAAGTTTATTACGTCCAAACTTCCTAGTTCTATGCCAACTCCCTATTGGACTTACGACTGCTAAATGTTCGGTCAACTTTTGACCCATCTGGACTTTTTCTTTGTGCCAAGTATCCGGTCAATCCTTTGACCTACTTAGACTTGTCAATACCAGGTGTCCGGTCAATCGTGACCTACCTGAATTTTCGCGTGTCTGACTTCACTCATCAGGTCTTTCCATCTGCCTAGCTTCACTCACTAGGACTTCCCATCTGTCTGACTTCACTTACCAGGACTTTTACCTAGCTTCACTCACTAAGGTTTTCACCTGGCTTCACTCACCAGGATTTTTCCACTGTCCGACTTCACTCACCGGGACTTTCACCTGCCTGGCTTCATTCACCAGGACTTTCCAACTGCCTAGCTTCACTCACTAGGTCTTTCACCTGTCTTCACTCACCAGGATTTCCCAACAGCTTGACTTCACTCACCAGAACTTTCAACTGTCTAACTTCCAGTTAGGACTTTCCCAGTCAAGTATCCAGTCAACCCTTTGACCTACTTGACTCTTCTTTGTTAGGATCGACGGTCGCGGCTAGAGAGGGGGGGTGTGAATAGCCGACCCCAAATCTTCGTTTCTTTCTACGATTAGGGTTAGCGCAACGGAAATAAAATGAATAGAAACGAAAGCGGAGAATAGCAAACCTCAAACTCGTCGATGTAACGAGGTTCGGAGATTAAACTCCTACTCCTCGGCGTGTCCGTAAGGTGGATGAATCCAATCAATCCGTCGGTGGATGAGACCCCGGAGAACCGGCTAATGTAACACTCCTTCTGGGTGGAGAAACCTCGCCACAATGTTTTGCAAAAGCAATATAGGAGTAGAAAGCAGCAAGAAGCAAAATACAATACAAATGTATGAAACACCTTCGCTTACTTGCCTTCTCTTCGACTGGATGAAGCAGCAGCTTCTCGGATCCAACCACAACAGCAACAGCAACTGATCAGTTGGTTCCAGCCGAGTGGAAGCTCACAAAAAGCTTCAGGAACGAAGAGCTCAGCAAAGCTCGCAGAAGAACTTGCAGCAGCAAGAAGAAGAGGCAGGTACAAGAAGAATCAGAAGCTTCGGACCAGAAGAAGAAGTATCTTGTAGCAGCCCTCGATCTCCTTTATATAGCCTCAACCTGCAACTGCAGCAAAGCAGACAGCGAAGAAGACGGAGATACCCGTTGAATCTCAACGGATATATCTGGACCGATCAGGCTCCACCCTGATCGGTCCGAGACATCCCTGATCGGTCTTGGGGACCGATCAGGACCTATGCTGATCGGTCCCCAGACCGATCAGCACTCTTCACAGAGAACTCACCCAACTCTCTGATCGTCTCCTGATCGGTTTGTGGACCGATCAGGGTGCATGTGGATCGGTCCACAGACCGATCCCCTCCTTTTCTCTTTGCCTTCTGTTTGCTTTCTGATCGGTCTGCAGACCGATCAGATAACATACAGTAGCATACTGTTTGGTTACTGATCGGTCACCAGACCGATCAGATAACCCAGTGTATCACTGGATCGATCCACTGATCGATCCAGCTCTTGGTTTTTGCCCAACCCAAGTCCCACGCCTTCCAAACCAATATCCGGTCAACCTTGACCTATTGGTATCTCATGCTTAGCATCTGGTCACTCCCTTGACCTACTTGACCTTCACAACACCAGATGTCCGATCAGCCTTGATCCATCTGGATTTTTCCTTTCCCGGCTTCACTCACCAGGACTTTCACCTAGCTTCACTCACTAGGGTTTTCACTTGGCTTCACTCACCAGGATTTCTAATCTGCCTGGCTTCACTCACCAGGACTTTCCGACTGCATGGCTTCACTCACTAGGATTTTCACCTGGCTTCACTCACCAGGATTTCCTGACTGCCTGGCTTTACTCACCAGGACTTTCCGAACTGCCTGGCTTCACTCATCAGGACTTTTCGAACTGCCTAACATCCCAGTTAGGACTCCCCAGTCAAGTATCCGGTCAACCTTGACCTACTTGACTCTTCTTCATCCAACCTGATCAGACCCTGATCAGTATCTCTCCGCATGGACAACTGCACCTGCATTGTCCATGTCTACATGTCTTTCTGTATTGTCAAACATCGAAACCATGACCAAGGTTTACGCTTGGTCAACTAGGCCAACCTTGACCTACTGGAAATTGCACCAACAATCTCCCCCTTTTTGATGTTTGACAATACTTTTAAGTTAGGCTAATCCAATAGCCTCAACTTTCTTCATGCCACTAGGTAATGAAACATAAGTTACAACCTTACATTCTCCTTCTAAGAAGGCAACCTCCTTCTTAGATAATGATGGCCTAACTTAAACCCTTCATTCTCCCCCTATTGGCACACATCAACAAACTCTCTCCCTGAAGAGTAAGTTATCGTTGTTCACAACTTCACTCGTTGTGATCAACAAACTCTCCCACTAACTCCAATGTTCTTCCTTGAACATTTCTCTAGTCATTCTCCATTCTCCTTTCTACTCTCCCCCTTTTTGACACACATCAAAAAAGAGTGAATCAAGGTCAAGAGTTTCTTCCTAATGAAAGTCTCATACCTTTCATTGAAACTCTTAATTTCCCCCTTGATACTAAGGTCCAACAATTTAACTTAATGATAATCTCATATCACTCAAGTCTTTAGGAGTAAAAACTCCCTCTAAAAGTCAACTCCCCTTGACTAATAGGTAAAATTCCCCCTAAAGGTCAACTCCCCCTTGACCATTGCACCAACAATGTCTTGGAGAGTTTCAAACCTTCAAAATACCAACTCCCGAGCTGAAATTTCAGACAACCAGTCGAATTTCAGCAATTTGGCACGCCCTGATCGGTCACCAGACCGATCAGGCTCCCTCTGGATCGGTCTAGTGACCGATCCACACAGACCTGGACCAATCAGGGAACCTCCTGATCGGTCCACGACCTCTGATTTCTGATTTCTGAATTTTTCTTCTCCCGAAATTCAGAAACCTCTAGAAAATCACAGAAAATTTCAAAAATTGTAAAATTTTGAGGATACATTCCTCATAACATATACTATCATGGAAAAATAGTTTTCTATGAAAATAACTTCCATTTTCAAAACTTGATACAAAGTTCGAAAAACTTTGAAATAGTTCAAGTTTAACTCAACTTTGTTTCAACTTGCTCAATGATGAATGCTATCACTAGAAAAGCTTCATCAAGGTTTTTCAAATCAATTTTAAAATGATTTTAAACCTTTCAATTTAGGACCATAATCTTAGGGCTAAATGTACATGACTTGTACACAAGCTTTCCCTATGATCCCCAATTAGAATTAGGCTCATCTAGGTACAAGAACTATGCACCTTGATCCTAACTCACAATCCTAATATCTCACACACATCTAAGGTGTATCAAACACATCCAAATCAATTTTGATGTGAGATATGGGTTTAGGTTAGCTTAATCTAAGTTCTCATGCATTTTTCTAAATAACAATTTGATCTCCATATCAAATTGTGTTTTAGTCCTTAAATCAATTTCATTGATCATTAATGCACAAGATGATGACATGGCATATAATTGTATCATAAATGGAAACATGTGCCAATGTCATGATGTCATGACATAAAGTATGAAACTTAAATAAAGCATAACATTTAACTAACCTAAGCATTATCATGACATTTTAAATGATCATAAAATAATATGATGTCATGACATGGCATATGGCAAACAATATATGGCAAATAGCACATAGAGGTATAGAAAATACCTAATTCTAGCCTTAGTTGTCATTTTTGATAATTTTGATCATTTTGCCATAGGTTCTATATTCCTAAGTGTAATAGACCTAGCATCTTATACCAAAGATTTTTAGATCACTATGTGCCAATTAGATTGACTCTAGAAAACTCCTCAAATTTGATTGGCACATTCTAATCACCTTAGGAATAATTCTTAATTTCATTTTCAAGGCTTGATTATACCTTGAAAAATCCTAAAGTGCCACCTTTTGCCATGATTACGTTAACTACCTATTCAAGTAAGGTTGACACACCCTAACTCATCTATCGTGATGAAATCACACTCCTAGGAACCCAATACCTATTTGAGCTCATTGGGTTCACTAAATATTCACTAGAAATGACTTCCCTAGCAACCCTCCTAATGACCCTCCTAGGCTTTGAAGCCTTGGTCATTTGGGACTCATCAAGATCAACTCTAGGGGTGACTCCCCTTGTGACCTTGGTGATGGTCTTCCTAGTCCTAGGTTTTGTTCCATAATCGAATGGAACATCATGGTAAGTGGGCTTGACCACTTGGGACTTAGGTTTGTGACCCAAACCTTTCTTGTCCTTGGACTTGGGTTTTTGCCCCTTAGACTCTAGAGTCAAATCCTCAAGAGCCTTTTCTAGAGAGTCAAGTCTTGACCTCAAGACTTAATTTTCTTTCTCTAATACCTCAAGCTTTAATTTATCATTTTTCTTTGAGGTATTCCTAGGCATATGTCTAGATGATTTTGGATTTCTACCTAGATTTTCCTTAGCCTTAGATGGGTTAATTCTATGGTTGGCTTTCCTAGTGTTATCCTTATCTAGGCTTACATGTTTGGCACCTAAGCATGTGTATCGATTTATAATGTTATCATGCTTACCATTATTAACAATAGCAATAAGGCTACTAGCATGTGTCTTATTATTATTGCAATAATGTGCCTTAGAGATTATGTTAGGGTTTGCCTTAGCTCCCCCTATCGATGTGCTCGTCTTCTTGTCCTTGTGAGGTTGCCTCCCCCTCGGACATTGGCTCCGATAATGTCCCCTTCGCTTGCATTGGAAGCACACCACGTGCTCCTTGCCCTTGCATATCGGGACTCCGGCTTCCTTGACTTTTGGTGCCGGTGGAGTCTTCCTAATCCTCCTTGGACACTTACTCTTGTAATGTCCATACTCCCTACACTCAAAGCACATTATGTGTAATTTATTTGAAATTGAAATGCTTGAGTTACCTAGGGTTGAGGATGGATGAAGACTTTCTTCTTCATCCCTTCCGGAGGTAGAAGCTTCTTACTCTTGCTCCATTCTTGAAGAAGAACTCTCCTCCTCTTCTTCCTTAGATGTTGAGTAGCCCTCAACTTCTAATTCCTCTCCTCCATGATGTGAGCTACTTGGCTCACTTGACTCCTCTTCATGACTTGAAATGGAGCTTCCCTCATGGAGCTTGGCCAAGTTG
Source organism: Zingiber officinale (assembly GCF_018446385.1). Taxonomy (NCBI): domain Eukaryota; kingdom Viridiplantae; phylum Streptophyta; class Magnoliopsida; order Zingiberales; family Zingiberaceae; genus Zingiber; species Zingiber officinale. The sequence continues at coordinate 35,760,643 of NC_056005.1, read as the reverse complement.
TTCCACAACTCCTTGGCATCGTTATATCCACCTATCCTACACAAAACATCATTAGGTAAAGAAAATTCAATGATTTTTGTTACCTCATCATTGATGGTTGATTGGTGGATTTGCTCCTTCGTCCACTTCTTCTTCTCCAAAAGTTCTCCTTCTTTATCCAATGGAGGAGTAAAACCTAATTGCACACACCTCCAATTTTCTAGGTTAGTCATAAGAAAGTACTTCATTCTTACCTTCCAAAACGCGAAGTCGTCGCGATCATAGAAAGGTGGAATTGTGACGTCATCTCCAAATAACTCCATTCTCTAGCTCGTGCTCCCCCGGGTGTTGATCCAACGAAGAGCGACCTCGCTCTGATACCACTTGTTAGGATTAACGGTCGCGGCTAGAGAGGGGGGGGGGTGTGAATAGCCGACCCCAAATCTTCGTTTCTTTCTACGATTAGGGTTAGTGCAGCGGAAATAAAATGAATAGAAACGAAAGCGGAGAATAGCAAACCTCAAACTCGTCGATGTAACGAGGTTCGGAGATGAAACTCCTACTCCTCGGCGTGTCCGTAAGATGGACGAATCCAATCAATCCGTCGGTGGATGAGACCCCGGAGAACCGGCTAATGTAACACTCCTTCTGGGTGGAGAAACCTCGCCACAATGTTTTGCAAAAGCAATACAGGAGTAGAAAGCAGCAAGAAGCAAAATACAATATAAATGTATGAAACACCTTCGCTTACTTGCCTTCTCTTCGACTGGATGAAGCAGCAGCTTCTCGGATCCAACCACAACAGCAACAGCAACTGATCAGTTGGTCCCAGCCGAGTGGAAGCTCACAAAAAGCTTCAGGAACGAAGAGCTCAGCAAAGCTCGCAGAAGAACTTGCAGCAGCAAGAAGAAGAGGCAGGTACAAGAAGAATCAGAAGCTTCGGACCAGAAGAAGAAGTATCTTGTAGCAGCCCTCGATCTCCTTTATATAGCCTCAACTTGCAACTGCAGCAAAGCAGACAGCGAAGAAGACGGAGATACCCGTTGAATCTCAACGGATATATCTGGACCGATCAGGCTCCACCCTGATCGGTCCGAGACCTCCCTGATCGGTCTTGGGGACCGATCAGGACCTATGCTGATCGGTCCCCGTCGGCACTCTGAAGAACTCGCCCAACTCTCGATCGTCTCTGATCGGTGCGTGGACCGATCGGTGCATGTGATCGGTCCACGGACCGATCCCCTCCTTTCTCCCTGTTTGCTTACGATCGGTGCAGACCGTCGAAATTCAGCAGGTTGGCACGCTTGATCGGTCACCGGACCGATCGATAACCGATAATCCGGATCGATCCATCGATCGATCCAGCTCTTGGTTTTTGCCCAAACCAAGTCCCACGCCTTCCAAACCAATATCCGGTCAACCTTGACCTATTGGTATCTCATGCTTAGCATCTGGTCACTCCCTTGACCTACTTGACCTTCACAACACCAGATGTCCGATCAGCCTTGATCCATCTAGATTTTTCCTTGCCCGGCTTCACTCACCAGGACTTTCACCTAACTTCACTCACCAGGACTTTCACCTAGCTTCACTCACCAGGATTTCTAATCTGCCCGGCTTCACTCACCAGGACTTTCCCACTGCCTGGCTTCACTCACCAGGACTTTCCCACTGCCTGGCTTCACTCACCAGGACTTTCCCACTGCATGGCTTCACTCACTAGGATTTTCACCTGGCTTCACTCACCAGGATTTCCTGACTGCCTGGCTTTACTCACCAGGACTTTCCGAACTGTCTGGCTTCACTCACCAGGACTTTTCGAACTGCCTAACATCCCAGTTAGGACTCCCCAGTCAAGTATCCGGTCAACCTTGACTTACTTGACTCTTCTTTATCCAACCTGATCAGACCTTGATCAGTATCTCTCCGCATGGACAACTGCACCTGCATTGTCCATGTCTACATGTCTTTCTGTATTGTCAAACATCGAAACCATGACCAAGGTTTACGCTTGGTCAACTAGGTCAACCTTGACCTACTGGAAATTGCACCAACATTCTTCATGTTAGAGTGTATACTAAAAGCCTAGCTTTTGGTATAAACATTTATCTAGAAATAAGAATCACATTGGTCAAATGTCTACATTTGTGATAAATGTAGTTGTTCAATTAATTTATATTGTAGATAACATGGTGTGTGGTGTCACACACAGAAGATCATGTTATCAGTACCTTATAAATTATAAATAGTAGCTCACGACCAAGATGGAAAGGAGCAAACCATTTGAAGGTCGTAGTGTAATTAGGTATTAGTTTATCTTAACTATATAATTACACTAGTACACTTAGAGTGTATTGAGTAGGACCATTAGAGGTCGTTTCTTTTATACTAACTTTATAAAGAAACAAAGACCTCAGTTATTATGGAAGTGTGTGCTCTTAATCCTAATATAATAACAAGCACATATATTTGATATTTATTTCTTTAATTTGTCAATGGGTGAGATTTAGTTCGATGAATCAATAAGCCCGATAAGTTGGGAAATGATATCACTTATAGTGTGTGTTGTTGATTATAGAAGGAAACTGTGTCCTAGAGATACTAGGTTGAGAATGTCCCCAAGAGGAGCTCAAAAGGATTGTCATGTTAAACCCTGCAGGTGGACTTAGTCCGACATGATGATGAAGTTGAGTGGTACTACTCTTGGAGCTAGATATTAATTAAGCGAGTTGTCAGTAACTTACTTAATTAGTGGACATTTGTTATCTTAAACACAGGGAGATTAACACACTCATAATAAGAAGGAGCCCAAAAATGTAATTTGGGATTGGTGCGGTAGTTCAATAATAGTTCTCTAGTGGAATTAATTATTATTGATAAAATTAAGTTGTGTGTTCAAGGCGAGCACGAGATGCTTAATTTTATCGGGAGACCAAAACCAATTTCTCCTCTCGGTCTCTATCGTAGCCTCTTATTTATAGAGTACTATACCCACCTATACCCACCTTCTTACCCATCCTATAGGGGCCGACCAAGCTAGCTTGGAGACCAAGCTAGGGCCGGCCATGTTTTGGTTCATGGGTGAATTCATGTGGCCCTAGCTTGAACTCAAGCTTAGGTGGTCGGCCCTATTAAAATAAAAAGGAATTTTATTTTTAAAATTTTTCTTATGTGGATAACATGATTTAAAAGAGAGTTTAAAAATTTAAATCTTTCCTTTTATAAGATTCTACAAAAGATTAAGAGAAGAGTTAAATCTCTTTCCTTATTTGTAGATTAAAATGTTGATTTTAATTTTGGTAAAAACTTTCCTTTTAATCATGTTCATGATTTAAAAGAGAGTTTAAAAATTAAATATCTCTTTTATAAAGCTTCTACAAAGATTAAGAAAAGATTAGATATCTTTTCTTATTTGTAGATTGGAAGAGATTTTAATTTTTAAAGATAACTTTCTTTTTAATCCACATGTTTAAAAGAAATATTTTAATTTATAAAATTTCCTTTTTATTGACCATCATGAAGGGAAAAATTTTTAGAGAAATTTTTTATAAAATTTCCGGAAACAAATTAGGAAAGTTTTAATTCTTGATTGAATTAAATTTCCTTTGCTTGGTTTAAAGTGGCCGGCCACATTGTTGATGAGGAAAAAAAAATATTTTTAATTAAATAAATTTTCCTTTTCAATGGCAAAAGAATTAAGGAAGTTTTTATTAAATTTTCCTTATTTTCCAAGACCAAGGATTATAAAAGAGGGGGTAGAGAAGGCTTCAAAAAGAACGACTCTATTATTTTTCTCCCTCTTTTCTTCCTTGGGTGTGGCCGGCCCTTTCTTTCCTCTCCTCTCCTTTGTGTGGCCGAAACCTTCTCATGGTGGAGATAGCTTTGGTGGCCGGATCTAAGAAGGAGAAGAAGGAGAGAAAAAAAGCCTTTTTTCTAGCATCCCTTGGAGCATGGTGGTGGTGGTCGAACCTCTTCATCCTAGGAGAAGTTTTGATGGCCGAAACTTGTAAGGAAGAAGAATGTGCTTGGTGGTTCTCATCTCGGAAGATCGTTGCCCACACAACGTCCGAGGTTAGAAGAGAAATACGGTAGAAGATCAAGAGGTCTTTCTAAAAGGTATAACTAGTAATTTTTCTTTCCGCATCATACTAGTTATTTTTGGAAATAATACTAAATTCAAGAGGCATACGATTCTAGTGTTTCGAATTTGTTTTCGATATAGTGTTTCTTTGTTTTTTTCCTTGTGATTTGATTGTTCTTTTCGGTTGACCTAAAGTTATTTTAGGAAATTAAATATTAGCTTTCTATAAAAGGTTTTGTCTAGTCGGTGGTGGTTGCTCCCATATCCAAGAAGGCTGTGTGCCTCGCCACGTCAGTACTGGGAACCAATTATAGAAATTAATATTTAATGGAATTAATAACTTAAGGTGATTTGGGTCGAACGTGTTAAGTTCCGCAGGAGACCCAAGTCAAAACCTAAAAGAACAAATAGATTAAGTTTTGGATCAAACGTGTTAAGTTCCGCAGGCGATCCAAAATTTAATTTAAAAGAACACATGGTAGCTAGGAAAAGGTTCAGACATTTGTACAAAATTTTTGTACAGTGGAACCTCTAGGTTTTCCGAGTAGCAACCAACACTTCACATCTAACTGGTCAACCTTGACCAGAGGGTAATTGTATCAACAATCTCCCCAAACAGACGATTTGCATTTGCAATCTCCATATATTGTCAAACATCGAAACTCAAACATCAAGACTCAAGTTTGAACTAACTCAAGCTTAGTCAACCAGGTCAACTTTGACCTAAGGGATATTGCACCAACATATATTATTTAGAAAAATCAATAAATAGAACTTTTCAATAAGAAATCCCATCATCTAACACATAATCCTCTTTCTTGCAACTATATATATATACAACACAAGCAACCTCAAGTTAAACAAACATTTTCATCTCGTAATAAGAAATGATAGTTCATGTGTTTGTCAATATCTTTGTTTTTTTTCAAGTTGTTACACCTATAAAATAAATTTATCTACAACTTAAAAATATGTTCACTACTACATCACCAAAATTGTTAATAAAATTAAAAAAAAATTATGAAAACAACTACCAATGTACATGTTGGTTATCCAATCCTTGTACATGTGAAATAATGTTATCTGTAGTCTAAATAAAAAATAATGTAAGTATCACAAAACTATCAAAATTCATTATAAAAGTCAGTTATTTAAATAAAGTAAGATACCTTTTGATTACTAAATTCACAGGATTCTATATGAAGATGAGTCAATAGGGAATCATGATCAAAGCTAACTTCGTCAAAAGGTATTTGTATTTTTTGAACAAAGTATTGCTCCAATCTTCTTGTCAATCATCCTACACCCTAATTGCCAGCTGATATAAATAGAAGATACAAGTGATATCAGTATAGTAAATATCAGCTTAGTTTGCCAGATATTAATGTAAGAATTTTTGGTAGAAACTGATTTCGTAGAAGTTAAGACTCCATGAATTCTCCACATCAATAACTTTATGCATTTTCTGTTATGAAAAATTAGCAGAAAATCACCAACAATTGCAGCATTATAATTAAAAAAATCATTTTTTTCTAACATCTCGGTGGTGTTACTTAAAAGATAACTTTGCCATCTAAAACATAAATAAGACAACTATAGAATACAAATACAGAAAGAATGCATTGCCATGGATAATATATTTTTAAATTTTGTCTTAAGAGTAGGGCCAACAGTAAGATTGTAAACCAAATACTTTACATAAGAAACTCCATCATGCTAATACCATGTCTCAAATTCCATTGGAATACTAATCCACATATTTATCCCGAACTCATGCTCAAGGGCATCCATGCTTCTCACATGATCTCAAAATTGCCTCCGACTGCAACTTGGCCAAATCAATCAGATTGTAAAAGATATAAGTATAACCCATTTACATGAGGCTCAAAAAGCATATGCCAACCTGATTACGTGAGAACATCAGTACTTACCTAGATTCATTTCTTATTATTTTGGTACTTCTTGAAGTCTGTTTACTAACTTCAAATTGATTATGCATCAAGCATAAGAATAAAAATGAAATAGAAATATACAATAAAAAAACAAATCTCTACTCAATAATAAATAAAAATATATACTAAAGATAACAATACAAAAAACAATCCTAACATGTTTCATCATTCTCTGCAACTTCTTCGCCCTGTCTAAGATTAATGGCTCTATCAAATCAAACTACTAAATTTCTTATTTCTCCCTCACATCCACTCAAACTATTAAAATCAAATCAAAAGCAATAAGAGATATACCATGTAAATTGATTTACTCAAGGAGAGATCCAGGAATAAGAGTTAGGAGAGGTTTGACCCGTGTTCATAATTTTAAATCTAGAGTGCAAGAGACAAAAATGAGTACAACAAACAAAAATTCAAGTGGATAATAAGACATAATAATAATTTTAATTTAGTCTTTTTTTTTCTTTCGATAACATGCCCATTCTACACCGAGTACAGTAAAAAAATTGATAACATCTATTATTCATTTAATATATTACCAAACAAACCACTCTGTTTCACATATTGATAAAAGTGAAAAAAATAAAGAAGTACTTTTAAGCTAGTTATAAATTATCCACACAAACTCTAAGATCTGACTGTGACAGTTCTACCACTATGGTGAGCTGAAATGCATGTCCAATTGAAGTCATATCTTGATATTCCTAGCCCATCAAATTAAAGCCTTATCTTTATATTCCTAGGTTAAATTAGATTTAGGGTTTTTTTTGTGGTACCAAAATTAAATAAAAAAGATTAATGAAATCCAAATTTAAGAACAACAAATTATAAAGAAAATAAAAATGTAAATTTTGAGAATAGAAAAATCAAAGAAATTGATAGAAATGGCATCAATGTGTTTTAAAAATCAAACATAAGAAAATAATTCAAGGTACTAGAAGCAGGAAGTAGAATAAGAGTCACTACTACCAATGTTGTGCGATGTTTTAGTTGTGCGCACAGTAGCAACTCCTTCATGTGATGCTTTAGCCGCGGCAGTGGTCGCGGCAGTGGCCGCGCTGTAATCGTGGAAAAGCAGAAGTCTCCTGTGGCCATGCGTGTAGCAGGATCCGCGACCAAAGCATCATGCGGTACGACGGCAGGGCAGGTGCAAGCCACAAGAGCAAGGGGTGCGAGTTGGCCGCGCGAGCGACAGTGATTACACGACACCAGCGAATGTGGTAAGAGAGGCAATCTCAATAGGTTGGACGGAGGGAAGAGAATAACTAAAGAAGTACCTGAGATTCGCCGTGGAGATTGTTGTTGCCTCAGTCAGCTCGTCGGCCTCGTCACCGTGTTCTCTCATTGTCACACGAAAGAAACAAATTAAGCCTAACCCCTTTAAAATATAATAACAATTGTAAATAATTTAATATTAAAATTAAAAAACTAAAGCCTTTAATTAATATCATCGATTCTATGTAGATATATAATAAATTTATTATTTATTCTTATTGTTATGTTATTTTAGTGTTTTGGACCTATCAAAAGATTAGCACATCATTAAATATTTAATATGTTTTTTTTCATAATTTTTAAATTATCAATAATCTAAACACAGATTATAAATTAAAAAAATTTCATTAAGTTAAATTTGTAAATGTATTTTTCTAAGTTATTATTATATAGTATATATATATATATTTATATCCAATTCGTGTTATGACCCTTCTATGAAATGATATTGGAACTGGAACGGTAGAGCCCGTGATGATTACCTTGACTATTCTGACGAACCATATTTAAGATAATTTGAAACAAATACTTTTTTACTGTCTTATTTGAATGTTTTATATAATTATATTTTTTAACCGTCTTTATTATGTATCTTAATTAGTTGAATTTGAGATAAAATCTTAAATACTGTCTTAAATTTAATGTCCATGTAAAATTTTGAGACATCTATTATTACTGTCTTAATTACTTAGTATTTGAGATGAATTTTGTCACTGTCTTAAATTTTTTGTCTCAAATGCCTAGTTTTCTTGTAGTGAGTAAGACCAATGGGAAGGTTGGTAGAAGAAGAAAATCTATGACCAAACACTTAGTGTAGAAAGTCCTAGTGAGTGAAGTCAGACAGTTGGAAAGTCCTGGTAAGTGAAGCTAGATAGTTGAAATGCCCTAGTGAGTGAAGCTAGGTAATGGAAAGTCTTGGTGAGTGAAGTCAGGCAGTTGGAAAATCTTGGTGAGTGAAGCCAGATGAAAGCTCTAGTGAGTGAAACTAGGCAGATAGGAAAGTCCTGGTGAGTGAAGTCAAGCAGTTGAAAGATCCTGGTAAGTGAAGCCAGGTGAAAGCTCTAGTGAGTGAAGTTAAGTAGTGAGAAAGTCTTGGTGAGTGAAGCTAGACAGTTGAAAGTCCAGGTGTGCAATGGTTGACTAAACACCTGATGATTGAAAGCTAAGTGGATCAAGGCTAACCAGACACTTGGTACGAGACGGTAAGTTCAAGTGGGTCAAGGTTAACTAGACACTTGACACAAAGAGGAAAGTCCAAGTGGGTCAAAGGATTAACCAGACACTTGGTAAAGAAGTCCCAGTAGGTTTAGGTTGACCGGATGCTAGGAAAGGAGGAGTCCCAACAGATCACGATTGACCAGATGTTGGGTGGACTAACCTAGACTTAGTTTTGGAAGTTAAGGTTTGGTAATCGATTAGGGTAATCAATTACACTAAGCTTAAGTGATTAAGCATTTTGTTTAATCGCTTAAGAGCCATATGTCGCGAAGCATAGTGACTTTCAGCTTGGCTTAAGCAATTACCCTAATCGCTTAAGCCAGGAATTCGCGAATCCACAAAAGCATTGGTAAGCGATTAAGCAACTTTGCTTAAGCGATTAGGGTACGAGCTTTTCTCGAGTGAACAGAAAGCTTCCTAATCGATTGGGCTAATCGATTAGGAAGGCGTAATCGATTAAGGCATAATCGATTACGCTTGAAAACTAGCTCGATAAAAGGGTTTTCAGTGCATTGTTTTCAGAAGCTTTTTTCTCTCACTCTCCTACGATTTTCTCCAGACTTCACACTAGTTCTTGGAAGCTTTTTGGAGACAAGTGTTGTTGCACTTCTAAGGTTCAAGAGGTGTCTACAAACAAGAAGAGAGCAAGCTAGAGTTTCATTTGTGCACAAATCTTGTAAGATTTTTATTGTACTAGCTTTTCTTTTATTCTTGTTGTAGTGTGAGTTTGTACGAGACTTCTCAGGCTCCGGATTATTTTCGAGAATAAGTGTTTACATAGTGGAGAGTGTGTGGTGTTGGCCATTTTGCATATCACGTGGCACCCCAAATTAATAAAGATTGGAACTCACATAAACTAAATGAAACACGTGTAGTAAGGAGTCCCAAGTCGTATTTTTCCAAGGGCAACTAATAAATGTGTGAGTGTTTTAGAATTGATTCAAATGAAGTTATTAGGTCGGCGATGTCTATTAAGCTTTTCCACTTGATTCACAACACAAATTAAATTCTTCTATAATCAAAAATAAGATCAAAGTAGATTCATTGTCATCAAACTAATTTCAGTTAAGTTTCATTGAACACAATCTCACTAAACCCAATCAATCAAACCAAAGAACAGAGGTATACAACCAATACCCTCCAATTAAGCATTCTCCAATTAAGCATTCACAAGTTAAACCTCATTACAGCAATATTAGATTCAATACAAAGAGCAAGATTAGCTAATTAAATGACCAAAACTAAACAACTAATGTGATTCAGAACTCTAATTCAAAACCCAAACTGGTTAGCAGATGAATTAAGAAGTTTAACAAGATCCAACTAAACAATATCAGAACTGGGGTTTCAAGTAAGGAAAACAAAATAGAATTGCATAAGAAAAACTCAAACAAAACAAAATGGCAAAGTAAGGAATCAGATCTTAGGATCTGAGCAGTTTGAGACAATTCAAAGACAAAGAATAAACAAAACAAAACCTAATTGACATTCCACAAACCCAAACCCTTGCGAAGCTTCTTCAACCTGCTGTCACTACAAAACTGCCCTTTGAGAACGCCCTTAGGACAATTGGCTTGGATCTCGAGCTTCCAACTAATCCAGACTGACGATCATAGCCTCAGAGAACGCCCATACAGCTCACACCGGCTGGAGTTTACAATGCACAAGGAAACAGCGCTGAGTTCTGGGAATTGCGACACCAATCGATTGATCAGATCGATTCTGGAGTTGCTAATGGAATGAGGAAACGGGAGAGTCGTCGGAGCCTCAGAGAACGCCCTTCTAGCTCCATTGATGATGGAAATCGCGGATCGGAGAACGCCCCTGCATCCGGATTGCGGAAATGGACAGAACATCAGCTGCACGGACTGGAGAACGCCCCTGCTGCTTCTGTGACCTCGGACAATGATCGCCGTCAGCTCATAGATTGCTGCCGATGAAGAACACTCACTCTCAGATCTGGAATGGTGGAATGGGAACTCGGCCGCGGTGAAGAAGAAAACGATGACATTGTAGCAAAAATCGCGAAGCCGAGCCCCACTGTAGCTTCTCACGCGAAGCCTTTTAAACTCCTCAGATCTGATCGGATGGTCCAGATCGTTTCTGGCTTGATCAACGGCTATGATGTCTTCAGATCTGGATTAAAACCTCTGGATCCTCATCTATGCCTCAGATCTATCCCTCATTAGGTTGGATGAGCCGGATCTTCAGCGGATGGCTCAGATCTGCTCAATCTTGGATGAACGACCTATAATGCTCCGAGGCTTGATCGACTTGATTAGCCCTTGATTTGAGCCCAAATGCAGCCTGATCTGATCGGGTCCATGACCCTTTTGATGCCTACAAAATAAGAATCAAATATTAGCACCAAATACCATGAAAATTAGCTAATTTATAATTAGATCCAAAATCAAATACAATATTGAGATGTGATGCTAATGTGAGATTAAACTATGAATAAACCAATAAAAACATGCATTATGATTCAAAATAATATAGTCAAAATCATGGTTATCAGTGTGCTGAAGTGTAGATCCTTGGATTAGTCATCTCTTCTTGAGATAAATATCAAGTAAATTCTTGTGTTAGCATGAACGAGGATGCTCTTGTATGATTATCTAGTAATAAAGCTGTTAGAGTGCTAGATTCAAATGATTTCCCTGGATGTACCTAGATGGGGTATATTCTCGGGTGGGTAAGCTGCAATGTCTTTAATATTCTCAAGTTGCAATGTCTTTTCAGGGATATTTTTGAAGGTGAAGTTCCTAATACACAATGTCCCTTTCAGGGATTATGCCTTCTATTTCATCTACCTCCCTACCTAGTCATGCTATATGGCCGGCATACATAGATTTGTTTGGGTATATATGCTCCGATGGGAATGCGAGGCACATCGATTCTTCTATAAATACCCCTTATATTTCTCTATTTAAAATAGTCAATCCAATAACTAAGGCATGCTACTTTTTCTTCTAACAACCTAAGTATGTTACTTGTTTCTCCTAACAACCTATCTGCACTTGAAATTTTGTGTAGACCGTCTCATTTGAGAGGTGAGCCCATACTTTTAATACAATGTTCAAAAGAAGTACATCAACATAGTGCAACGATAAGGTACATACTTCAGTGATTAGTAGGAGCGTCATGATTCAAATCTCGCCTAAGAAGCAATTGTCTATATTGGGATTATGGATAGTTAACGTCTGATGTCGAGTGCATGATGTAGGTATTTCTCGGATTTATCCTAATAGTCAGTAGAAAATTTTTTATTAGATATATGTGAATGGAGAAGAGGTGGAAGAAGCATGAACCTCTATTGTGAATGGAACTTTAGTCCCACATTAAGAGTTTTAAGGCATATTGGTGGATTTATATTGATTCACATGCATGGATGATATGAATAATGCATGAAAAGAGACTCTCTCTCTCATGCGTGGGTGCATAAGATGGGTGCAAATCTAGGGTCGGAATTACACTGAATTAAGTTGACTCGTGTGTGTGTATGACTTGCGCTTGCAAAGTGGAACAACTAATATTTTGTCACATAAACTTTTTACTGCTTATTTAAGGGTGTAACGGATGCATTAAATTAAAGACTAATACAGTTGAGTGAAATGTTGGCGTTTCACAACTCGAATAATGATCATTAAATGATCTTTAATGCTGACCATTGGTCTGAGCTCCTATAAAAGGAGGCAGCGGTCATAGGAAAAAAGTTACACGCTCAAAAAGTTGAAGCTCTCCACCTACGTTCCCATTCTCCTTTGTCGTGCATCTCTTGCTCAGTGGAGTGTCCATGATAGCAGTCGAGTACCTCTCAGTTTGTCGTGACCATCAGTGCTTGGTGGGAATCATGGTTCACCGTTGTATCCTGGGAAACAGACGACTCGAGGAAACCTTGAAACACAGCTGGAAGTGGGGCAGATTTATTTCAAGGAAATTGCAACCCTCGCAGGCATCAGTCATCCGTCCGCTCGAATTCTGCATTCGATCAGCCTTTTCGTCCGGTCAGCTGCACACCCGTTCGGCTGCAGCTCGCTCGACCTCTTCTTCACTTGGTCGTTCGCTCAGTTTGATCGACCACTTGCCTAGTTCGCTCGACCGCTAACTCGGTCGACCTTTTTGTCCGGTCGGCTGCACACCCGTTCGGTCGCAACTCGCTCAACCTCTTCTTCGCTCGACTGCATGCTCAGTTTGATCGACCGCTCGCCCAGTTCGCTCGGCTGCTCGTTCGTTTGCTTGCTTGACCGCTCGGACACTTGGTCTGTGAGTCTGCTGTCCGACCGCTCACTCGCTTGACCGCTTGATCACTTGGTCTGTGACTCACCCGTCCAGCCGCTCACTCACTCGACCTTTTTGCTCGTTTGGTTGCTCGCTCGATCTGTTCAGCTGTCCGCTCGCTCGCCCGGCCGGTCACTCATCTGTGTTAAGCACTTGGCTAAAACCAACCCTTGCTTGCAGCCTGAGAGTATCTGCTTAGGTCATCTCGACAGATAAATTGAATTTAGTTTAATATATTTAAATTTAATTAATTTTCAAAATCTTAGACAATAAATTATTTTATCCAACATTTTCATGAGGCTGAATTGGTGATCTTCAGAATTAGTAGATCTGAAAAACTTATACCTAAATTAAAAAAATATATCCACACATTCATAATTATCTATCTGTTTATACTCTTTCAATATGAAACTTGGTATATATATATGAGTATCTAAAAAAACAGTATGATTTTTCCTCTTTTTATAATATTATTAATGATATTTATATCTCATATCTCGAGTGTTTAGTTTCTCGTGGTTCCTAAGTTCTTACCTACCGGCGTATGGTTGAGTTGATTACTACGGAATAGCTATTATTATAGTAAATAAAGGATTGAATTTTGATAAAATCGAAAAAAATATTTTCTCCGTAATGATCATTGTAATTTCTAAATTTATCTTCTAACATATACTCATGAGATTGATAGTATGAAGTTATTGGAGGATATATTTCATCTTTTACTATAATTGTAGTTCTAAATTCTTGTTATTCCGCTTTTTATAGGATAATTATCTGTATATTTAACTTAAAAAAAGTACTCCTATGTTGATGCAAATGGCACGGTCATTATTATTTAATTATTACATGGATTTCTAACACTATCATTGTCATTTCAGCATCATCGTGTTGCTTTATCAGTTTGAAATTAACCGAAAACCCCCGCTAATTCAATTAATCGAATCAACTAAACTTAATTGATTAGTGTCATGTTGTAATTGTACTAAAACTTTGACTCAACCGGAAAAAACAATGTCAAATTAAATTGACGCATTAATTTTATTGACCCAAAACAAAACAAGCCGACGACAGAGATCGGAGACGGTATTCTTATTCCGTTGGGAATTGACCGTAACAATTGACAAATTAAACCGGGTTTGACTCAGATTGGGATAAAATTGATAAATTAAGAATCTATCGAAACGGTGAGATAATATTGACACGTCAAATTTGCCTAATATTTAATGCCGCCGTACAATATGGTAGATTATGATGACAAATTGAGTATTCGTGTGTCGAATCGGCGATTTGTCGGGTTGGATTTGAGCCGAGTCGGTCGAATTGGCTCAGCCAAGTTGAACCGGAGCGACCTATTTGAAGGGGAAAAAAATATCCCTCAAACGGCTCGAGGGGTAGCTTAGTAATTTAGAATCCTCTCAGAATCGAAAATGTGTCTTCGGAGTTGGGACTATAAATCTGTTCTCCTCCCATGGAAAGTATTGTACGCTTGCTCGTTCATTCCGCTTCGTCTTGTTCTCCAAGAGTCGCAGTCCCAAGTTATCCTACTCCACCCCGCCGAGAAAGACGCCACCGGAGTTTGGCTGCTAGAATCCACCCAATCTGTGGTTCTTCGTTGATCGAGTCACTCGGTTCCGGTTTCTAAGTTGATTTTGGTTTCGGTTGCTTATGGAGTATTCGGCAGGCCCCTCGGATCTAGCTTCCCCAGCATCACAGCCGAGGAGCGGCGATCTGGAGGTAATTCTTATTGATAAAGAAAACTTTTTTCTGGGTCTTCTGAGAAATTACTTTTTGGGTGGGGTTTAGTGGATGTATTCTAGTTGCGTTCTACTACTCAATCATAATCTTTTTTATTAGTGGTAAATTGTGGCTCAAAGGTTGCGCAAAAAAGGGCTCCTTTGTTTCGTAGTTGTGGAGAGCAAGGACGATGATTTAAAAATATATAAAAAAAATGATTTCTATCTGATCTTGTTTGTTCTGTTACCCTGGTGGGAGATACTTCTTGAGGTGGTGTTCAAATAATATTCTCCTATTTTTATAGATAGGCTCAATCTGGTGTTCTCTAGAGCTAAAGAAATGCTTTGTGGAGGATTCAAAAATGAATATGGCAATCCAATGAGGCACTTGATTGATGAACTTGACGATTGCTCATATTATTGTTGTTGTTATCATAAAAATTGCCAAAAGGGTGGCTATGGTTTACTTTGGCTAATAACACATGATATTAGATGCCTTCCGAACTCGATTTGATGTGAATAGGAAGAGACAACTACATGGCTTGTGTCAATTGACTTGATTTATTGAAAGCCATCTTAGCCGATTTAGAACCTGTAGTCGAATGCTGGGACACTACAGCCCCAGACTTTTAGGCGATTGATTTAGAAGTTGAAGGTTTCCAATGTACTAAATCTGCAACTTCAGAATATTTTTTCTGATTTTGTAGTTGACTACTTGCTAGATGATAAATAAGTAAGTCTGGCTATAGGAAGACCTGGGAATGTGATCTTTGTGGTGATGAATGCCTATAATATTATTATCTGCCATTATTTTTATGTGTCATTTGTTTATAATATTCTCTAACATCTTGAGCATGTGCCACTTCTAAACATAGAATTTCACTGTTGTAAATGCCTCTGCAGTCGCAGTCGTCTGACAAGGATGCAAACACCTTAAGAGAGATTGCACATGTGCATAATTCTCAACGACCAAACCTTGCATCCTTGCAAACACCAACGAGAATATTGGAAAGTCCGATGACTTATGCAGGGACACATGCTTTGTCTAGTCCTGGTTCAGCAAGAGCAGATCTACCATCCAGGCCAAATTCAATGAGGACCAAATCATCTACTAGAACCACCTTCCCCCATAGGGGTCTTAAGGCAAAAAATTCAATTTCAGAGGGTGACAGGACAGTTCTCGTGATTCCTGGAACACCATTAGGACAACAAGACAATCCCTCAATATCAAGGGAATTTTCTCTTGTCAGGGTCCTTTCCTCTGTTTCAACCAAGAGAACATACTCTTTACCTGTTACACCAGTTCGCGATCAAGGTCCATCTACTGAACAGGAAAGACATGCTGTGGACCTCTCTTTTCTGGAAGTAAGTTTTACATTTTCATAATTACTTCTGGTGCTATGAATTTTTGCTCCCTTTTCGAGTCCATATTGTTTT
Organism: Zingiber officinale; assembly: GCF_018446385.1. Classification (NCBI taxonomy): domain Eukaryota; kingdom Viridiplantae; phylum Streptophyta; class Magnoliopsida; order Zingiberales; family Zingiberaceae; genus Zingiber; species Zingiber officinale. The sequence continues at coordinate 35,744,687 of NC_056005.1, read as the reverse complement.
ATATTCTACCGTGTTTCTTTCTTTCAATACTGGTTACACCTAAAAAATTCATTGTTTCTAGCTTCCGAAATGTGTTAAGAATTTTCTGATAGCTAAACCAAATGTGGCGTTCCAATCCCTTTCCCCTTCTCATGTCTAAGTCAATTTAATCTTACATTTTACACATCATGGTCACATTATCAATATTGTAATTCCCAGTGAAACAAGCTAATGGGTTTGTAGACATTTATGTATAAAAGACACTCCACTCATCTTGCTTGGAGATTAGCTTTAATTTGATGCGCAAATGTGCTTCACTTTTTATAGTAGGCTTTCTAGATTCCTAATATGAGGGAGAAGTGCTATTTTAATTGTTCATTTGGTGTAGGAATTCATGCATAACTATGTTTTGACAATTTTAGCTTCATATCTGACAGAAGTCAGAAGGTTGAATTTCAGTAATCTATGTTCCTACGTAGATAGGGGTTATCAAATTGTTTGCTTTATATTTTTGTTTGATTCGACAGGAAAAAGATACGGAAATGCAGATCAGGCGATCACTTTCAGTACCTGGGAATGCTAAACCTAGTGGTCTAGGAAGAATGGATTCAATTGGTTTAGAACGAGTTACTTCAGCAACCCCTTGTCCTGCCACAAGTGATGTTACCATTGGAACTGATGGTATAGATTCAGTTACTGGTACTTCTTTATTAACTGCAAACTAAACAATATAGCCTCATGCATGATCGTGGTTTTCTGTTTATTCATTTCTTTACATGTACTAGGTGAAAGAAGCATTATTTATTCCTCCGTGTTGGCCCTGGGACGGGTTGGCGGGGGCGCTGGGACGAGCGTATTCGTCTTTTTACCACCAAGAAGCATTATTTATTTATCTATCAGTTTGTTGGCTATGGTTATTGTATAAAATATCTTGGGGCAGATTGAAATCTGATACAAGTATCACACACACTTATGGAGTCTACCTTTGTCTAATTGGGGTGGAACTTTGTCCATCACTAGTCATTTTCAGATACAATGGGTTCCACCCTGATTCGACATGATATCAAAGGTAGGCTTGTGCCTCTCAGCCATCATGGTTGTGAGGATGCTATGTTCATATATTAGAAGGGTCTCTTCTCTCAAATGACTAGTCATTTTGGGATAGAATGAGCTCCATCTCAATACAATATGGTATCAGAGCTAGACGTATGGGCATGAGTTGGTGTGAACTTAGGATGTTCCATACCTATTATTTCCTGTATTGACAAGTAGGGTTGTTCATACTATCTATATATTAAAGAGGGTGTTCTCTTCCTAAATAAGTAATCATTTTGGGATGGAATGAGCTTCATTACAATTTAACATAACCCCAAAGCTAGACCCATAGGAGGGCCAAGACATGACAGGGATAATCACTTTCCTCGGAATTTCATCATTCTCTTTTCAGTTTTGAAGTCTCTCCATTTCATCCCTTATCAATTGATTCAAAAAGGGAAGAGATTCTGGTTTCGTACCCTCCTTTAATGCTGCTCCTCCTACGCCTGCTCTTGTTGGTCCGGTTTGGTCCGGTATCTACTTTTGCTAGGCCCATGCTTCTAAGTCAAGATGGGTGTGAAGGGTTAATGAAGTTAAAATGCTCTTCATACATTAGTCCCACATGGACAAGCATGATGGTCCATTATGTCGATAGATTGAAAAGGTGCCTTCTTCTCAAGTGACTAGTCATTTTGAGATGTAATGGGTTCTCCACTTCAATATGGTAGTAGAGCTAGATGATAAGTAGTGGTCTATTATTGTGGCAAAAGGTGAATACGTTCGCCCCCGCCAACCCGTCCCAAGGCCAACACGGAGGAGGTAAATCACAGGCGGCTACTAGCCTTTGGAATAGTGACTAGCACATAATGGCGGCTTTGCCGAGATTCGAACTCCAGACCTCATTGTGACAACACCTCATACGCTAGCCACTAAACCCATCCGAGGGGACTAAGTAGTGGTCTATTATGCATATATATCAAGAGGGCATCCTCCTAAAATAACTAGTTATTTTAGGATTGAATGAGCCTCGTCCAAGTCCAACAACATTGTATTGGCTTACACAAGTAGAAACTAATTCTTGGATGATACATGACTTGCAGTAACTGAAGATGATGGTGATGATATTCCAGAAGAAGAGGCTGTCTGCCGAATTTGCTTCATTGAACTTGCTGAAGGGGGAGAAACACTTAAAATGGAGTGTAGCTGCAAAGGAGAACTTGCACTGGCACACCAAGAGTGTGCAGTAAGGTGGTTTAATATTAAAGGAAATAAGACGTGTGATGTGTGCAAGCAGGAAGTAAGAAACCTACCTGTAACATTGCTGAGATTACAGAATAATCAGACTCTCAATAGACGTGCTGCATATACAACACAGCAACAAGTTGCTCAGTACAGGTTATATTTCTCATTTTTCATGATCCTTAAAATGAATTGACTAACCTCCTATCATTTCAATTAGAAGGAACTGTAATTATATATCTGAGTCTCCTTTGGTTTTCTTTTCCTAGACAACTACCATAAGTTCAATCAACTTTTAATTTTCAGAAGAACAAAATTCAGCAAACTTATTGATTTCATCTTCCAGTTACTGATTCTTTTTGTAGATTCACAAGACTGTTTTTATTATATTGGATTTTTTTTTCCTCTGCAGATAATTAGTCATGCATCCAGTAACAAGTTTTCTTATTCTGATTAATGACTTTATTTCTGTTTTTTTACAATTATTTGGTGCATTAATCTCCAAGTATGTTGTTTGAATCATTGTTTAGAATATGATCATTGAACAAAAAGATAGCTGGTCAACTTTTAGTTTCATTATAATTTTCATGATTGACAAGCTATTAGTATGGTCTATTCCTTGTCATAGTTACATGGTAGGAAAGAGGATGGTTTTCACATCATCATGGTTTGTTCTTCACTATTTCTATCTATAGATTATATGAATTAGATTGAATTGTTTTTTTTTTTTGTATGCTTATATTTCTATATGTATCTACAAGAATGGATATTATGAAATTCTTGTTTGGAAGAATTTAGATATTTTAAATTTATTCAACAAGAAAGGAGTAATGATGAAAAGTTGTTGTTGTTGTTGTTGTTGTTGTGTGACCTAGTAGTCACAAGTTTGAGTCGCGGAAATAACTTCTTGCAATGCAAAATAAGACTAAGTACAATAAACTTTGTCTTGAGACCCCGCATTGACATCGGATTGCCCCCTTTTATAGTATTAATAAGATAAATAATGAGTGATAGAAATAGAAGGAAGCTTATGGAGTCTTTGTGACATCGCACACACCATAAGCTAAAAAAAACAAAAATTATCTGATTGTGGTATGATTCATTATACTATATGAATCATAATATTTAACTATTTGGAAGCAACAAATGGTTAATATACCAAGCATGAGAATATTAAGATGAACGTATTACCAAAAAAGGTAAAATTTTAAAAATATTAAAGAGTAATTTGGTATAACTCTAATAAATAATAAAAGAAAAGAAAATAGATTGACATGATATGAACAAGTTCAAAGTCAATGAATAGAATTAGAAGCGTTGAGTTGATTATGATGGAAAGCTAAATGGATTAGGGTGAAAGGAGTAGAAGATTGAGGGAGACCAAACAAAATATTATTCTAACAAATAAAGGATGATTTATGATATGTTTCATGTAGCTAACCAAAAATAGTTGGGAGTTGGGATAAATGGCTTGATGACTACAACAATAATATAGAATCTGTTTGCCTAAGGTTGGCAAGAGGAGAAGGAAATCATGGGTGGAATAGGCTTGCAACATATTGAACTTTGAGTTGCAAGCTTTCCTATGTTGCCTATGCTAAGAAGATTTACTATTTTTATCTTAATGGTTATGAAAATGTTGTTCATGTATGCATTAATTTTATTATCCTTTGGTGGCAGTAGTCAAAGAAAAGTGTGATTTTTCAAGTAAATAGTTGGTTATGATTAATTTCAGTGGTCATTAATTTGAAGATGATGACCTTTGAATAACATGACTATGTGCCAATTATGAAGATCGCTATAATGAATCATTAAAATTTTGGTCAAATTATATTTACATTCGTGGCAAGCAAAATGGAACTGAGCAAAACTTATTTTTGCCCAATCTTTGAACCCAAATTTTTTCCTTGAATATATTAGAAATGACACATTGACATGCACATAATAGGTTGAATACGTGCATTTATAGATAATCGATAGAAGACCATTATTAACAATTTGTAGTCTTTGGTTTAATCTAGTGGCAGTTGTATGTTTATGAGTATAATTGTTGATAACTAGTATTTCTTCATTTTTCTTATAGGGTATGGCAGGATGTCCCTATTCTCGTCATGGTCAGCATGCTTGCCTATTTCTGCTTACTGGAGCAACTCTTAGTAAAGCATTTCAACTTCCAAATTCAATATTTTTTGTTATTTTTATTTTTATATGATTTATAACCACTTGCTCAATTTATTGATTTTATTAATTTGCATTTACTTTCAACTAACATTTTTAATCTAACAGTTTGGTGAATTGGGTTCCCGTGCTCTTGCTGTATCTTTGCCATATTCATGTGTTCTTGGTATTCTTTCATCCATGATAACTTCAACAATGGGTAAAAACATCATTCCTCATCTTCATATGGTTTTGCAATTTCTGTTTCTTCCCATGTTTTCTATTAGTTTCATATAATCAATATTCATTTTTTGTCATGCAAAAATCACAAGTGTTTAGTACGCATGAATGGAATGAACTCAGGGTGATTGTGAGATTTTATTTAAATATTTGGATGGGAAATTTGAGGTGGAATAATCAAGAGGGGAAAAAACTTGATTCCATCTCTAGCAAATAATAATAAATTATCAATTTAAAATTAAGATTGAGATAAATAAAATGAGTTAACTAGGTAGAACGAGCAAGCCAATTACATTGAGTCAGTTGGATCAAGCAAGTTGGGTGAACCAAGAAGAATGGTTTGGCCTAGTGGATTGGTTGGGTTAGGCGCCCTCTTGGCTCAGGCAAAATGATCTAGTTAGTCATCGGACCTATGGGTCAGGCCAACAAGCAAGTCAAATTGGTTAAGTGGGCGTCTCAAGTGGATTGGAAATGGTTCTAGAGAACTGATTAAGCTAGTTAAGCTTGTCAAAACTGGGTGTATACGTAGGGTCTATCAAGTTGGTCCAATTTAACTTGTTGAGTGAACCAAGCCACGCGTGGAACAGATGAGGAAAAACATTTAGATGTACAAAAGGATTAAGCATAAATTGAAGCATTCCACTAATTATACCATTTTATAATTTCAACCAAATAAAGATATGGAATAGATCATTCTACTTTTCTTTCCACTCTGATCCATTGTTATTCATTCCATTCCGTTCACGTGTACCTAACACAATCTAATTGTATAGGGACTTGTGGCTTGTGATTTCTTGTTATTGTACTTCATTCTATGTTTTATCATGTTATATGTTGACATCAATTTGACTGTTCTATTTACAGTGAGCCAGAGCTACATTTGGGTTTTTGCATCATTCCAGTTTGCACTTGTAATCCTCTTTTCTCATGTTTTCTATAATGTGGTAAGATGATTTCATCAGATGGATATGGTAGCAAATATTTAGTTTAATTTATTGATGCTGAAAGCGAAAACTTATTCTTCTCCTTGTTGATTTTGCAGCTAGGAGTAAGCCCTGTTCTTTCCATTTTACTGTCCTCATTTACTGGGTATGGTATTGCAATCAGTATGAACACTTTGCTCATTGAGTATCTAAGATGGAGGGATAGGAGAAATTTAAGCTTGACACAACATAACGAGAGTATGCAGCAGAATGAAGCCAGAAACCTTCCTGGAGTCGCAAATGCAACAGATGACACACGGCAGCAAGACTTAGAGAATCAGATTCCAGACCTTAATCCTTTGCAAATTGGACAAAATCATTCATAAAGCCTTTGAGGTTTCATCTACACACAAGAGCTCTGGTTTTGCATGCCATATCACATTGACAGACGTTTTTGTTGATGCTTGCGATAGGCTTGAGCATGGAGATTTAAACCATGTAACCTGTGCAACCAACTTATCCTTGTCGGAGGACAAAGACCCTTACATTTCTCCTGTCAACTAAGCTCCAATAGTTTTGGAAGAACATGACTTGCACAAAGATGCATAAAATATGGATGAGAGTTATGTTTGAACTTCAGCGTCTCACATAATTCTTTTGGAACTAACAAAGTTAGTCACCTCTTGTGGGATATGTAGTTCTTTTTGTTTGTTTGTTTGTATTCTTTTCGAGATTTCCAAATCTTATGTTGTTCAAGTATTGTTTCTCTAGACATTCTTGTCCATGATTAATAAATAATACATTCATGATAATTTTGAAGTTCTACAACTTTTCAGTCTTCGTAGTGAAAGTTGTAATTGAGCATTGCATTTTTAAGCCATTATACTTTTCGTTAACTAAGCACATATTGAACACAAATGTGGCAGGTATTATGAATCTAAATATATATAGAGAATTCAAAATAAGATTGCATTCGTCTTAGCTAACAATAGTTTAATCATTTTTAGATGTATTAGCAAATAATATTGAGATTTTCTTTCTTAAACGGTATGAAGGCATTACAAATATTTGTAGAAATGATAAGAATATTATGAGGATATTTTAAGCATTTAAAGTTATTTTATATTAAAAATTATGATGTCATGTAATAAATATGTGAAAATAAATTTTGATTAATAGTTCAAACATTTATTATATTTTAAAAAATATTAATAAAATATTTAAAATTTTATTTTATTTTTTAATGTGTTAGCATGCAGCATAATGATTAGATAATTCAAGGTAGATATTCACTAAATATGGGAAGTAAAAAAGAAAAAAAATCAATAATCTATAATAATTTTTTTCATCATTTCTACCCTGACGATCTCATCCACAATTAGATAATTTAAGATAATATTTACCAATATAATGATTATTATTATATTTTTATTAGTCCTCGGGGCTATGAGACTATGAGACAGTAGTATTATATGAAATTGTAATAAAAAATGATTATGTTCACCCTATCCTACGAGTCTCTCATAATTCATCTCCAGGTTATTTGAAGAGAGGTAAATCACGGAGTTAGTTTATAGTTGGCCGCTAAATAGCTAGGGGTGAAAGGAGTTTTTTCCTCAAGAGCATACATATGTTGAAAATTGATCCTTCTCCTATTATAGCAAATATGTCACCCTATAACCAACTAGACACTCCTGTGGGGATTATGATATTGCATTAAAAAAAAAAATCAACACAATATTCCATTCAAATTGTAGTAAAAGGTGATTACGCTCACCGTAACTACCCCTCACAGCTCGTCATAGGTTATGTAAAGGGAGGTAAATCACAGGGTCAGCTTATAGCCAACTGTCAACTTGGTTAAAGGGTGGAAGGAATTTTTTCCCGAGGACATGTGCCCATCAAAAATTGATCGTTTACTTTATTGTAGTAAATATGTCACTCTCTAATGAATTAGGTATCCGATAAGAATCAATATCATTTGGTGCCGATTTTTAAAAATTAACACCACATTTATGTTGATTTTCAAAAATCAATATTACAATGGTATTAATTTTATGATTTATGCAACATCATATTTTTTAAATGCAAATCAATATCACAATGATATTAATTTTATGATTTATGCAACATCATATTTTTTAAATGCAGTATATATTGATTTTTGAAAATCAATATTATGATGTTGATTTTTAAAAATTAACATCATAGTGATATTGATTTTTAAAAATCAATTAATATTGTTCTTTGAAATCCAACATTATGGTGGTAGAATTCTTAGGGCATATCAATGTAAGGTTTATGAGAAATTTGTAAAATTAAAAAATCTTAATAAAAAATCTTGAACTATTTATAAAGATGAGGTTTATAGAGTAGTATTGAAAACTCAAATATATTTTTTTTCTTTTAAAAATTGAGCTTGTAATTAATAATAAATTAGTGTTACATTATGATTTATAATTTGTAATGTAGAGAGATATAAAAAAAAATTGTAAAGAAATTTTCTCATTATAGATATAATATTAATTTTTTTTTTATTTTTAATGTGGCATTCATGTGGAATATTGAGGGTTATAAAAAACGCCCATAGAATGTAACACTATAGTAATTGAGGGGAGGGAGGAATAAAATAAAAAATTGGAGTAATTTTTAAATGTGTATTTTTTTTTTTAAGAATTCCGCCCTTCTGTCAATTGCAGAAAAATTAATAATGATGCCTTCAAGATTACAAATGACACAATAAAAATAAAAAAATTAAGAGAAAGCAGGTTGAAAAACAAGAGAAAAATTATGAATATAAGTATAATGGTTTAGGCTTTAGGGTTTAGTATCTTACATTCCACTATAAGGGGTGGAATGATTGTATTTATAAATAATAATAATTTTTTTATTATTCGTTAGAGAACTTCAAGACAAAATAAGTTCTTATGATTTTACCCATATAAGGGGTAAAATGGTCATTTAACACTATTTTAAAAAGTCACCGTGGGGGCCCTTTTGGCCCAACTCGTGTGCTCTTATTGGTAGTAAAAGGTAGAATTCGTCATCCTAGTGGTTCCATACGGTTTGCTCCACGATCATCTGTGAGGAGGTAAATCAGGAAGTTGTAGTTGATCAATACGGAAGACTTTTTTCCTCGACTTTACCGAGATTCGAACCCTTGCCCTATGGTAGTAATTCTGCACCGCACTAGTCAACTCAACCTTATCCCGGGGATAACTCGTGTGCTCTTATTAACCCATGTGGAAGTGGCTCTGTATGTCTAAAGTATGGTTGGGTTCATAATCCAAATCATTTGTCATCTCTATTATTATATATTTTTAAATGTCCTCGGACATAGTAGGGATGATGGACGTATAATATCTTTGATGTAATAATTAGGGATCAATTTATAAGAACTGATAATCTAGGGTTACCCCACCATGCGCCTAATGCCTGTATACTTGTATTTGTCTACCTCTATATCCGTAGGGCCAATATTAGAGGTTGTTAAGATAGCTAATACGAGCTATAATGAGCTAATCTAGAAGATGATATGGCGGTCAAAGTCAAAGTGACATGGGGGTCAAAGTTAGAATAGGGGAACAATCCCCATATGATTCTATTGATTGCCCAAATCTCGATTCCTACCCAAGTGGCTCCGACGCAGGACACTCGAGTAGAGCCGATTGCCCATAAAGTCAGTTGGACATAGGACTCCAGTATTTGACTCTAGAAGTCAAGAAATAATATATCTGGCCAGTCAAATATGTTGGGGTTGCAAGGTTGCAAACATAGTCCCATATTGAAAACACATGGAAAAGATCATGAGTTTATAAGAGAAAGATATCTCCATTGAAATGAGGCCTTTTGGGGAGAGCCCAAGAGCAAAGCCATGAGGGTCTAGGCCCAAAGTGGACAATATTATGCTATTGTGGAGATATCTAAATTCTTTTCGATCCAACAAGTGGTATCAGAGCCCGGACTGCCAGAAGGTTTAACCGCCGACTGTGCACAAGAGCTATGGTCTGATTGAACCATGTGAGTACAATATTGACCTCGAACAAAGAAAGTGGGGGCTCCTATGTTCGGATCAAGAGGACCAGACACCAGGCAGGAAGTCCTAGTAGGTCGGGTGGACCGAGGGGCAGGAAGTCCTAGTAGGTCGGGTGGACCGAGGGGCAGGAAGTCCTAGTTGCGGCTAGGCAAGGAAGTCCTAGTAGGTCGGGTAGACCGAGAGGCAGGAAGTCCTAGTAGGTCGGGTAGACCTATTGACCTCGAACAAAGAAAGTGGGGGCTCCTATGTTCGGATCAAGAGGACCAGACACCAGGCAGGAAGTCCTAGTAGGTCGGGTGGACCGAGGGGCAGGAAGTCCTAGTAGGTCGGGTGGACCGAGGGGCAGGAAGTCCTAGTTGCGGCTAGGCAAGGAAGTCCTAGTAGGTCGGGTAGACCGAGAGGCAGGAAGTCCTAGTAGGTCGGGTAGATCGAGGGGCAGGAAGACCTGGTGGGTCGAGGATCGGACGTGGGAAGCCCATGGTCCTTTGTTTGAGGGGGGGATTGTTGGGGTTGCAAGGTTGCAAACATAGTCCCATATTGAAAACACATGGAAAAGATCATGAGTTTATAAGAGAAAGATATCTCCATTGACATGAGGCCTTTTGGGTAGAGCCCAAGAGAAAAACCATGAGGGCTTAGGCCCAAAGTGGACAATATCATGTCATTGTGGAGATATCTAAATTCTTTTCGATCCAACAAAATAGCCGGTTAGGTTCAAAGGGGCTTGGTTAGAGGAAGAGATGGCCGAGCTCTAAACACACAAGCCTTCTAAAAATCCCTCTTAATATACGATCGACCGGATAAACATAAGGCTCTCAGTGTATACCCGACCGGACAAAGGTCGGGTGGGCTAAAGGGCACTTAGCCTCTTAAAGCTCTTTATATAAGATCGGTCAGATAAAGGTCGATCGAACATAAGGCTTTCAATGTACGCTCGGTCGGGCAAATGTCGGGCGGGCTTAAGAACACTTAGTTTCTTAAGACTCTTTATATACAATCGGTCGAATAAAGGCAGATCGAACATAAGGCTTTCAATGTACGCTCGACCGGGCAAAGGTCGGGCGAACTTAGGGACACTTAGCCTCTTAAAGCTCTTTATATAACATTGGACGGATAAAGGCAGATCGAACATAAGACTCTCAGTGTACGCCCAGCCGGGTAAGGGCCCGGGAGCTTAGGGGCACTTAGCCTCTTAAAGATTTTTATATACAATCAGTTGGATAAAGACAGATCGAATATAAAGCTCTCAATGTATGCCTGGCCGAGCAAAGGCATAGCGGACTTAGGAACACTTAGCCTCTTAAACCTCTTTATATACGACTGGTTGGATAAAAGTAGATCGAACATAAGGCACTCAGTGTACGCCCGACCTGGCAAAGGTTGGGTGGGCTTAGAGATACTTAGCCTATTAAAGTTCTTTATATACGATCGACTGGATAAAGACAAATTGAACAAAAGGCTCTCAGTGTACGCCCAGCCAGGCAAAGGTCGGGCAGGCTTAGGGACTCTTAAAGCTCTTTATATACGATCGGCCGGATAAAGGCATATCAAACATAAGGCTCTAAGTGTACGCTCGACTAGGCAAAGGTCGAGCGGGCTTAAGGACACTTAGTCTCTTAAATCTCTTTATATACAATCGATTGAATAAAAGCAGATCGAACATAAGGCTCTCAGTGTATGTCCGATCGAACAAAAGGTCTGATGGGCTTAATGACACCTAGCCACTTAAAGCTCTTTATATACAATCGACCGGATAAAGGCAGATTGAACATAAGGCTTTCAATGTATGTTCGACCAGACAAAGGCTGGGCGGGTTTAAGGACACTTAACCTCTTAAAGCTCTTTATATACGATCAGCCAGATAAAGATAGATTGAACATAAAGCTCTCAGTGTACTCCTGGTAGGGCAAAGGCCAGGCAGACTTAATGACACTTAGCCTCATAGAACTCTATATAGGATTGACTGGATAAAAGCAGACCGAACATATGTCACTCTGTGTATACACGGCCGGACAAAGGTTGGTCGGGTTTAAATTACCTGATGATATATTACTCCTAAAAGGAAGTTCTAACACACATAATTTATCATATGACTTCTCAAAAGGATCTTTAGCACACTGTGTGCACTATATCAGTATCTGAATAGATCTTTGCAGTATTTAATATATGACAGAGCAGATTGATACAGTGGCACAACAATGTGGTCGGTCTTTTGGACCGACCAAAATATACTCAGCCGATAACATCTGACAACATCTTAATGGCTTATCAATACTTGTTGGGGAATATTATTTCAGAGCCTTCTTCAAAGGTTATTATGCCCCTCATAAGCCAACTCATTGTAACAACATATGCCTTCAATTGCCTCAGTAATGATGTGAGATATAAACGACAAAAGAGATACATCAATGGGTAGATAAAAGATTTCTGGAATAGTTATTACACAATACCTAGGCTATACTTTTTCCATCACCTAACAAACTTTGACAGACCAGAGACTACCTCGCGATCGCTGAGGTTATGTGAGATGGTATAAAAAGGGGAATCCTCTCCATTGGCAAGGTACGCAATTCGCATAATCTACACCTTACTTTGACGTATATCCACTACTGTTCTTCTTCTTCGCTCGTTCGCTAGAAAATCTACTAACTTGAGCCTTGGAGGGCCTTGTCAGGGATCCCTTCTGTGGTTTTTGGTTACTAACGCTTTGTTTGATCGTCTGACTATATGCAGGATCAGAGGGAGGTTCCATTCTAAGCTAAAAGAAGTCTTCTGCCAGTCAACAAATCATCCATCAGAGCTAGCGCACCATCTCCCTAGCCTTCAGACAGGATCAAATTTCACACAATCTGTGAGAATCTTCACCTAAATCTAAAGCTTCGAGATGGAAGAAGCTAGAAAGCTCACAACTTTTGCCTTAATGCCTGAAGAATTCGAGATGATTGTTGAGGCTCGAGTGCAAAAAGCATTACAGTAATGACAAGTAGCTACCGGAGGTACACTACCACCACCAAATCCCACAGCATCAATGACAACACATTAGAGGGAAAGAGGAGTTCAAGAGAAAAGCCTTGCTCGTTTGCTTCCTGCGCCTCTTTCACCAATTCGACGCCCCCGAGCACTCTTCCGTACACCTCCTAAGCAGTTGGGCCAAGGAGGAATACTTCAAGAATCTTCTAGAGAAGCACCTGTCTGGGACAGCAAGCGTAAGGGAAAAGTTGTGGCCAGTGATAGCTCTCCTAAGCGAATCGTCACCCCGTTCTCTCAATGGGTACTAAAGGATCCGTTGCCCAAGCACTATTAGAGTTTGAATATAGGAGAGTATTCGGAAACAATCGACCTGAAGGATCATCTCCTCAAATTTGAGAGCGTTGCCCTCCTTCAACAATTTATGGATGACATTAAATGCTAAATGTTCCTCACTACATTTGGTGAAGTGGCCCAATGATAGTTCAAGCGGCTACTAGATAACTCCATTCGCCGATTCAAAGACTTCCGAAAAGTATTTCTCCACAATTTCTCCAGTAATCAACATTACCACAAGGTCCCTTGGAGACTTTTTTTTGCTCAAGCAAGGGCCTAAAGAGACATTATGAGCCTATATCAAAAGGTTCAATCAGGTGGCTACGGATGTTCTCACAGCTACCACAGAGATTTTAGTGAGCGCCTCTTAAGGGCTCACTAACAATGACTTTTTTTTTTAGATTTGGTTAGAAAACCTTCAACGAATTTTGACTTGCTGATCGAACGGGTAACTAAATTCATCAATGTTGAAGAAGCATAGACTGCCTGAAAGAAGGAGAGCACTACACCCGCTCCTGGTCTAGCCACCGAACGACTGCCCAGCGTTACCTGCCCCTCCACCCAAAGGACCTCAGGAAGGTCCTCAATACCGTCATCCAGAGTCGTGACCTCAAGCCGTGCAACATGTGGAAGCTCCTCAAGAAGCTTCATGAAGGTGGCGCACATATCATCGAGCGTCCACTTACAACACTGAGGACTGCTATACTCTGCAAAATCAGCAAAACAACAATCCCAGATACCGTTGGCATTCTCTAGCCTCAAATCATCGACCTACTAGCCGTAAAATAGCCTGCTCAGGATTGAATACTGAGCGACTAAGCTGTAGCAGGGAACACTTCATCGCCCGGCCGAGCAAACCCAAGCGCCCGCCCGAGTTCAGCAAGAACAACCTTTGACTCGGCAAGAGGAAAATCATAGTAATGCCCTTTGAGGCAATATGGGCATGATCGCAGGAAGGCCGACTAATGGGGATTCCAACCGAGCAAGAAAGTCACATGCCAGTAGACTGAAAATTCATGAGGTTAGCTGCAACTAGGAGAGGGAATAAGAACCTGAAATTAGTTTCGGCCCGGAGATTTAGAGGGGGTGGAGGCCCCCCATGATGATACTTTAATAATAAAGGCTATTATAGCTAATTATAACATTGCTCACACTTTTATTAATATAGGCAGCTCAGTTAACATTATCTTCAAGCAAGCATTTGAGCACATACAAATAGATTCCAGTGAGCAGAACAACCCATGGTAACTCCTCTATACAGGTTCACGAGTAAAGAAGTCCAGCCACTCGGGCAAATAGAGCTGGCCATATCTCTAGGGGAGGAGACTCTGATGAGAATGCGCCGATCAATTTTTATAGTTGTAGATGTGTCCTTCGCTTACAACGTTATTTTGGGTCGACCAACCCTAAATGAATTCTGGACGGTCGTTTTAACCTTCTGCCAAAAGATAAAATTTTCTGTGGATGCCCAAGTGGGGGAAGTTAAAGGCGATCAATTAGTAGCGTGCAAATGCTACGTGGAGATAGTAAAGACTGAGGCTAATGTCGTCCGAAAAATGCAAAGGATGAAAATTAATGCTATTCAAGAGAAACCTCTTGTCCTGGTGTATAAAGAAAAAGAAGAAGTATAAATTCAAGCTGGTCGGCTAGAAACCACCACTCAGATAGCGACCAACATGACTCTTGAGCTTAAAGCCGAGCTGGTAGAATGTCTAACATGCAACAGTGATGTGTTTGCCTGGATGCCCAAAAAAGAAACGGGCTTGTCTCTAACAATCATGGAGCATGTACTCCATGTCTATCATGACGCCCATCCGGTCAAGTAAAGGAAGCAAGATTTCAGAACCAACCAGAATAAAATCATTAAAGAAGAGGTGGATAAATTATTAGAGGTGGGCTACATTCGAGAGGTGTAATTACCAAGCTGGCAGACCAATGTAGTCCTGATCTCCAAACCTAGAAACAAGTGGCGGGTCTATATTCATTTCAGGGATCTCAACAAGGCTTGCCCAAAAGATTATTATCCTCTACCCCACATTTATCAAGTGGTTGATTTCTACTTCTGGTTGTGAGTTCATCTATATGCTGGATGTTTATCAAGGGTACCACCAAGTTCCACTAGCCAAGGAGGATCAAGAAAAGGTCAACTTCATAACTGCTGAGGGCACTTATTGTTATAATATCATGTCATTTGGACTAAAAAATGCAGGAGCTACCTATCTACTACTTATGAACAAGGTTTTTCAAAAGTAAATCGAGCGAAATATGGAAGTCTACGTAGATGATATCCTCATCAAATCTCTTCGAGTTGTAGACTTGTATGTAGACATAGATGAAACCTGTAGGACTTTGAGGCAGTACAGGCTCAAGCTCAACCCCTGTAAATGTTTGTTCGGAGCTAGAAGTGGAAGATTTTTGGGTTACATAGTCACTGAGTGAGGGATCGAAGCCAATTCCAATAAAGTACAAGCTCTGCAAAACATGACCCCCCCCCCAACGCAATCAGAAGGAAGCACAAAAACTGACCAACCGAATCACCGCTCTGTCTCGTTTCATCTCTCGATCGGCTAATCGGAGTCTGCCCTTCTTCAAAATACTTCACCGAGCAATCAAGTTTTAATGAGATGTTGATTGCAACATGGCGTTCAAGCTGAAGAATTATCTGGCTACTCTGCTCATATTAGCTAAACCAATAGTGCGTGAAACTTTGTGGATGTATTTATCAGCTAATGAGCATGCTATTGGTTCAGTGTTGGTGATGTAAGAGGGAAAGAGCAACAAGCTGTATACTTTTTGAGTCATTTATTAAAAGGAGCAGAGTGTCATTACACTGCACTTAAGAAATTAGCGTATGAATTAGTCTTAACTGCTCGAAGGTCACATCCTTATTTTTTTTATTGCATTTAATCATCGTGTTAACTAATAACACTTTTGGACGCATGATTATCAACCCTGAGACGTCTGGAAGATTGATAAAATGGACAACTGAACTTAGCGAGTATGACATACAATATCAACCTCGAGCAACCATCAAAGTTCAAACCCTAACCGATTTCATAACAGAAGTGTAAGGTCCTGAAATTAAGGAGACTTGGAAGATATATGTTGATGGGTCATCCACCCAGTAGGGTAGTGGGATAGACATTCTTGTTATATCACCCAGGGATGATCGAATGCAATTATCCATTCAGTTAAATTATCAGGCCACTAATAATAAAGTAAAGTATGAGACATTAATAGCTGGATTGCAAGCTACTCGGCACGTGGGAGCTGTCCGGATCTTAATTTATTCAGATTCTCAACTGATAGCTCAACAACTGTCCGATAATTTTGAGATCAACAATAAATGACTCAAGTTATATGCCTCACATTTGATAAATTGAAGGCTAATTTCAAGAACTAATTATACATAAGATTCCTCATTCAGACAATCAAATAGCAGATGAGTTATCTAAATTAGACTCTACCATAATTCCCTAGAATTTGGATAATCCTGTTGAGCAAACATTATTAGTATCTTACATTGAGCGGCAGGCCGATCTGGATCTACAAAGCGATTGGAGAATGTCAATCATCTTATTCTTACAACAAGGTACTCTACCAATTGACGGGGAATAAGCACATTTGCTCAAGAAAATGGCGGGTAGGTTCACTATGATTGGAGATCAGCTTTATAAGAGAGTCTTCTTATGTCCTCTACTCAAGTACATTGGGCTAGATGATATACAATATATTTTATAGGAAGCACATTAAGATTCTTGTGGTAACCATGTAGGAGGTCGGTCTCTTGCTCATAAAATATTATTGGCAGGGTATTTTTGGCCTACTTTACAGACCGATGCAACTCAACTAATAAGGACTTGTTTATGTAACACCCCACCCTCCTCACTACTAGACTGTGAGAGCGGAGCACTACTGGACTACTTACTATACTTTAACTAAAATTGTTCGCATGAAAATATCTATACTTAAAACTCACAAAAACTCAAAACATGCAATTAACTAGCATACATTTAATGACAGCGGAAACATGAATAAACAATTTTATCTGAGGTCAAATGTGCATAACAATTTAAATGAAAGAATTCTAAATACATGGCAATCTTAATAAATTCTTATGCTAAATCCCAAAGCATCTATAGTCCAGACATCACACATCCATCCGCACCTCCTTGTCGCCTTCCTTTGCTATAACTTTTCCTTTCCTTTATCTGCAGTAAGAGGAAAATGTAACTATAAGTAAAATTGCTTAGTAAGCGCTATCTAACTCACAAAACTCGAATATGCATGTGACTGGAAGAAATCTACATAAGCTGAGCTAAACTGATACTAGGCTAATGCTGAATCTGAAATGTATTCACGTAATTGATTTGTGAAGTTTTGAAAACTATTTTCATAATAGATAAAAATAATAATCATGCTGCTGATGGGGCCGACAATTGTACTTGCTATGCGCGCATCCCTAACTAGACCCGAGGTAGCTAATCCCGAATCTAGTAGAGTTTACTAGGTTATCTAAACCTAGGAACGACTATGGGAGCCTAACCCAAGGACAACTAAGAGTCCAGCACAGTGCCACTGATAAAAGTAAAATACTGATTCATAAGCTGATTTATATTATCTCACTCTTACTAGGTTATTTGAACCTAGAGCTAGGTTATCTGAACCTAGGTGCGACTATGGGAGCCCACCCATTGGACCGTAGTCCCATATGAACTGAAGCAAGACTAAGCATGCTATATATAAGAATTGTAGATTAATTAAAAAAAATCTGCACTATAAGCTTAATTAAAATCTGCACTACAAGCTTAATTAAAATCTGCACTATAAGCTTAAATAAAAATCTACACTATAAGTTTAATTAAAATCTACACTATAGGCTTAACTAAAATCTGCACTATAAGCTTAAATAAAAATCTGCACTATAAGCTTCCACCAAAAATCTGCACTACAAGTTTCATAAAAAATCTTAAGAGGATCTTAACCGAAACTTACATTCTCAACAACCAATCTATACTATCTCATGTTCATTGCCTAATAGCCAAGAATGACTGGATTGTATAGCAAACCCCAAGGAAACTACTTGTGCCCCTTTTCATTGCTCCAACCAAACTTCATGCTAAACAATCAAAGATCTACAAATCTAATTAAGCTACTAGAGATCAAATTGGATCTTCCAATGCTAAACCATCAAAACTGCAATGCTAAATAATTCAAAATCTGCAATGCTAAACAAATCAAAATCTGTAATACTGAATAATCATTCCTCATACACTGTGCCACAACAATCCATTGAACACCTCGGAACTAAAATTATTCATGCCCTTTCCTTAGTACAAATAGAACTTGCAAGGCTCCATATGAGCCGACTGTGTCCATTGAGGTAACCATAATTAACAAAAATTCAATTATGAGTTGCTAATTATAAGAACTGAGAAGTCTAACCTACATGCCAAATCCATTAAAACCCCTTCAAATCTTCTTTATAAAACTCACGGCAGCAAAACCTCAATCAACAAATCTTTACAGCATAATCTGAAATCTGTAGAAATCTAAACCATATGCCTAACTAAACAATTCATTTCTTTCTTTGAGATTCTCAGCAGCAGACATCAAGAGCACTACCCTTACAACATGTTATGAAATCAAGAAGGAAGCAAGAATCCGAAACCTCAATTCATGGCAGCAAGTAAAGGAAATCTCGGAACTAATCTTACTGCAGGTGAGAGCACTTACCTTGCTTCTTGGACTCACAACCGAACAAGAAGGGCTTCTAGGACCTTGGCCGACCGCCTGAGACGATGCCCTAACTCCCTTTTGTTTTCTGCCCGAGCTCCGCCGTCGTACGCAGAAGAGAAGGAGAGAATGGTTTAGGTCACGAGAGAACAGAGCATCAACTTATCCCTTTTTATAACTTAATATTTCTGCTAACTCGTTAAATAAATTTTTCTATCTTTTCTAAACCGATCCGTCCACTTGGATTCTTGGTCCCCCGGATTCGCCAAAATCTCTGACTGGGTCAGAGGTCGCAGGTTCGATTCCTCAGGCGCCCCTTTTATTCCCATTTATTTTCTGTTTCCTATTAACTATTACTTAAACAAATTTCATTCCCCTTTTTAATCGGCAACGCTCACTGGGCCACCTGGTCAGCCGCGCTTTGATAATCTTGACCGGGTCAGAGGTTGCGGGTTTGATTCCTCAGCCGCCCCTTTTATTCCCATTTATTTTCTATTTCCTATTAACTATTACTTAAATAAATTTCATTCCCCCTTTTAATTGGCAACGCTCGCTGGGCCACCTGGTCAGCCGCGCTTTGCTAAATTTTGACAGAGTTAGAGATCGCGGGTTCGATTCCTCAGTCACCCCTTTTTATTTCAATTTATTTCCTATTCCTCAACTACTGCTTAAATAGATTTTTGCTCCTTTTTTAATCAACAACGCCCTCTAGGACACTTTGTCAGCCGGATTCGCTTAAGAGTTGGCTTGGCCGGAAGTCTCCGGTTCGATTCTCGACTTAGACATTATTTTTGTCGAAACTTCTTTCGTTTAGTAAAAATACCAAACGACCTCCAAAAATTACATAAAAATACTCTAAAAATCTCTAGAATTTTTCTAAAGTATTTCTAAATATTTTTACGTAATATTAGGACTCGTAATGTGGAATTTTGGATCGTTACAATTCCCCATATCTTATAAAAAGTTTGTCCTCGAACTTAGAATAGTTCTGGATATCTCTATCTTATACTGTCCTCATGCTCCCACGTAGTCTCCTCACGTTTCTGATGCCAAATGACCTTTACTAGTGGTACTTCTTTGTTCCTTAGTCTCTTAATTTCTCGGTTCACTATTACCCATATTGCATCGTACTCATTAGTGGTCCTTGGAAGACCTGTTATAAAGTCTTTGGAGACCGCAGGTGCATTAGTCACACCAAATGGCATGATTACAAATTTGTAGTGTCCATATCTGATCCTGGAAATTGTTCCGGGTGTATCACTTCTTTTCACTTCCAACTGATGGTACCCAGAGCGCAGGTCTATTTTAGAGAACGCTGTTGCCCCCCCTTTAGCTGATCAAATAGATCATCTATTCTGGAAAGAGGGTACTTGTCCTTGACTGTTATTTTGTTCATCGCTCTAAAATCTATGCGCATCCGCATAGATCCGTCTTTCTTCTTAACATCTAATTATGTAGAGAGAGAAAATATGAAATTGTCTCTATACTCTCTAGACATATTAAAAAAACATAGAAAGACAAACAAGAACTTTTATCTAGCTTAAACACATATAAACAAATACTTCTAAAGATTTCTCTTTACTACAAATAATAAGGAAAGGCATACTAAAAGAATTTAAGTACTTTCTTACTTGAAGACGGCAAGGTTAGCGCTGATGTGTAATGCTGGAGAATAGGAACTGCTCTGATACCAACTTGTAACACCCCACCCTCCTCACTACTAGACTGTGTGGGCGGAGAGCTACTGGACTACTAACTATACTTTAACTAAAATTGTTCGCATGAAAATATCTATACTTAAAACTCACAAAAACTCAAAACATGCAATTAACTAGCATGCATTTAATGACAGCGGAAACATGAATAAACAATTTTATCTGAGGTATAATGTGCATAACAATTTAAATGAAAGAATTCTAAATACATGACAATCTTAATAAATTCTTATGCTAAATCCCAAGGCTTCTATAGTCCATGCATCACACATCTATCCGCACCTCCTTGTCGCCTTCCTTTCCTATAACTTTTCCTTTCCTTTATCTGCAGTAAGAGGAAAATGCAACTATAAGAAAAATTGCTTAGTAAGCGCTATCTAACTCACAAAACTCGAATATGCATGTGACTAGGAGAAATCTACATAAGCTAAGCTAAACTGATACTAGGCTAATGCTGAATCTGAACTATATTCACGTAACTGATTTGTGAAGTTTTGAAAACTATTTTCATAATAGATAAAAATAATAATCATGCTGCTGATGGGGTCGGCAACTGTACTTGCTATGCGCGCATTCCTAACTAGACCCGAGGTAGCTAGTCCCGAATCTAGTAGGGTTTACTAGGTTATCTAAACCTAGGGACGACTATGAGAGCTCAACCCAAGGACAACTAAGAGTCCAGTACAGTGCCATTGATAAAAGTAAAATACTGATTCATAAGCTGATTTATATTATCTCACTCTTACTAGGTTATCTGAACCTAGAGCTAGGTTATCTGAACCTAGGGGCGACTATGGGAGCCCATCCATTGGACCGTAGTCCCATATGAACTGAAGCAAGACAAAGCATGCTATATATAAGAATTGTAGATTAATTAAAAAAAAATCTGCACTATAAGCTTAATTAAAATCTGCACTATATGCTTAATTAAAATCTGCACTATAAGTTTAATTAAAATCTACACTATAAGCTTAAATAAAAATCTGCACTATAAGCTTAATTAAAATCTGCACTATAAGCTTAAATAAAAATCTGCACTATAAGCTTCTACCAAAAATCTGCACTACAAGTTCCATCAAAAATCTTAAGAGGATCTTAACCGAAACTTACATGCTCAACAACCAATCTATACTCTCTCATGTTCATTGCCTAATGGCCAAGAATGACCGGATTGCACAACAAACCCCAAGGAAACTACTTGTGCCCCTTTTCATTGCTCCAACCAAACTTCATGCTAAATAATCAAAGATCTACAAATCTAATTAAGCTACTAGAGATCAAATTGGATCTTCCAATGCTAAACCATCAAAACTGCAATGTTAAACAATTCAAAATCTGCAATGCTAAACAAATCAAAATCTGTAATACTGAACAATCATTCCTCATACACTGTGCCACAGCAATCCATTGAACACCTCGGAACTAAAATTATTCATGCCCTTTCCTTAGTACAAACCGAACTTGCAAGGCTCCATATGAGCCGACTGTGTTCATTAAGGTAACCATAATTAACAAAAATCCAATTATGAGTTGCTAATTATAAGAACTGAGAAGTCTAATCTACATGCCAAATCCATTAAAACCCCTTCTTATCTTCTTTATAAAACTCACGGCAGCAAAACCTCAATCAACAAATCTTTATAGCATAATCCGAAATCTGTAGAAATCAAAACCATATGCCTAACTAAACAATTCATTTCTTTCTTTGAGATTCTCGGCAGCAAACATCAAGAGCACTGCCCTTACAACATGCTACGAAATCAAGAAGGAATCAAGAATCCGAAACCTCAATTCATGGCAGCAAGTAAAGGAAATCTCGGAACTAATCTTACTGCAGGTGAGAGCACTTACCTTGCTTCTTGGACTCACAACCGAACAAGAAGGGCTTCTAGGACCTTGGCCGACCGCCGGAGACGATGCCCTAACTCCCTTTTGTTTTCTGCCCGAGCTCCGCCATCATACGCAGAAGAGAAGGAGAGAATGGTTTAGGTCACGGGAAAACAGAGCATCAACTTATCCCTTTTTATAACTTAATATTTCCGTTAACTCGTTAAATAATTTTTTCTATCTTTTCTAAACATATCCGTCCGCTTGGATTCTTGGTCCACCGGATTCGCCGAAATCTCTGACTGGGTTAGAGGTCGCGGGTTCGATTCCTCAGCCGCCCCTTTTATTCCCATTTCTTTTCTGTTTCCTATTAACTATTACTTAAATAAATTTCATTCCCCTTTTTAATCGGCAACGCTCGCTGGGCCAACTGGTCAACCGCGCTTTGATAATCTTGATCGGGTCAGAGGTTGCGGGTTTGATTCCTCAGCCGCCCCTTTTATTCCCATTTATTTTCTGTTTCCTATTAACTATTACTTAAATAAATTTCATTCCCCCTTTTAATTGGCAACGCTCGCTAGGCCACCTGGTCAGCCGCACTTTGCTAAATTTTGACCGAGTTAGAGATCACCGGTTCGATTCCTCAGTCACCCCTTTTTATTTCAATTTATTTCCTATTCCTCAACTACTGCTTAAATAGATTTTTGCTCCTTTTTTAATCAACAACGCCCTCTAGGACACTTTGTCAGCCGGATTCGCTTAAGAGTTGGCTTGGCCGGAGGTCTCAGGTTTGATTCTCGGCTTAGACATTATTTTTGTCGAAACTTCTTTCGTTTAGTAAAAATACCAAACGACCTCCAAAAATTGCATAAAAATACTCTAAAAATCTCTAGAATTTTTCTAAAGTATTTCTAAATATTTTTACGTACTATTAGGACTCATAATGAGGAATTTTGGATCGTTACAATTCCCTATATCTTATAAAAAGTTTATCCTCGAACTTAGAATAATTCTGGATATCTCTGTCTTATACTGTCCTCACGCTCCCACGTAGTCTCCTCACGTTTCTGATGCCAAATGACCTTTACTAGTGGTACTTCTTTGTTCCTTAGTCTCTTAATTTCTCGGTCCACTATTACCCATATCGTATCGTACTCATTAGTGGTCCTTGGAAGACCTGTTTTAAAGTCTCTGGAGACCGCAGGTGCATTAGTCACACCAAATGACATGATTACAAATTTGTAGTGCCCATATTTGATCCTGGAAATTGTTCCGGGTATATCACTTCTTTTCACTTCCAACTGATGGTACCCAGAGCGTAGGTCTATTTTAGAGAACGCTGTTGCCCCCCTCGCTCCCCCTTTAGCTGATCAAATAAATCATCTATTCTGGGAAGAGGGTACTTGTCCTTAACTGTTACTTTGTTCAACGCTCTAAAATCTATCCGCATCAGCATAGATCCATCTTTAGAGAGAGAAAATCTGAAATTGTCTCTATACTCTCTAGACATATTAAAAAAAACATAGAAAGATAAACAAGAACTTTTATCTAGCTTAAACACATATAAACAAATACTTCTAAAGATTTCTCTTTACTGCAAATAATAAGGAAAGACATACTAAAAGGAATTTAAGTACTTTCTTACTTGAAGACGGCAAGGTTGGTGCTGATGTGTGATCCTGGAGAATAGGAACTGCTCTGATACCAACTTGTAACACCCCACCCTCCTCATTGCTAGACTGTGAGGGTGGAGAGCTACTGGACTACTAACTATACTTTAACTAAAATTGTTCGCATGAAAATATCTATACTTAAAACTCACAAAAACTCAAAACATGCAATTAACTAGCATGCATTTAATGACAGCGGAAACATGAATAAACAATTTTATCTGAGGTCTAATGTGCATAACAATTTAAATGAAAGAATTCTAAATACATGACAATCTTAATAAATTCTTATGCTAAATCCCAAGGCTTCTATAGTCCAGGCATCACACATCCATCCACACCTCCTTGTCATCTTCCTTTGCTATAACTTTTCCTTTCCTTTATCTGCAGTAAGAGGAAAATGCAACTATAAGAAAAATTGCTTAGTAAGTGCTATCTAACTCACAAAACTCGAATATGCATGTGACTGGAAGAAATCTACATAAGCTGAGCTAAACTGATACTAGGCTAATGCTGAATCTGAACTGTATTCACATAACTGATTTGTGAAGTTTTGAAAACTATTTTCATAATAGATAAAAATAATAATCATGCTGTTGATCGGCCCGACAACTGTACTTGCTATGCGCGCATTCCTAACTAGACCCGAGGTAGCTAGTCCTGAATCTAGTAGGGTTTACTAGGTTATCTAAACCTAGGGACGACTATGGAGCCCAACCCAAGGACAACTAAGAGTCAAGCACAGTGCCACTGATAAAAGTTAAATACTAATTCATAAGCTGATTTATACTATCTCACTCTTACTAGGTTATCTGAACCTAGAGCTAGGTTATCTGAACCTAGGGGCGACTATGGGAGCCCACCCATTGGACCGTAGTCCTATATGAACTGAAGCAAGACTAAGCATGCTATATATAAGAATTGTAGATTAATTTAAAAAAAATCTGCACTATAAGCTTAATTAAAATCTGCACTATAAGCTTAATTAAAATCTGCACTATAAGCTTAAATAAAAATCTGCACTATAAGCTTAATTAAAATCTGCACTATAGGCTTAATTAAAATCTGCACTATAAGCTTAAATAAAAATCTGCACTATAAGCTTCCACCAAAAATCTGCACTACAAGTTCCATCAAAAATCTTAAGAAGATCTTAACCGAAACTTACATGCTCAACAACCAATCTATACTATCTCATGTTCATTGCCTAATAGCCAAGAATGACCGGATTGCATAGTAAAACCCAAGGAAACTACTTGTGCCCCTTTTTATTGCTCCAACCAAACTTCATGCTAAACAATCAAAGATATACAAATCTAATTAAACTACTAGAGATCAAATTGGATCTTCCAATGCTAAACCATCAAAACTGCAATGCTAAACAATTCAAAATCTGTAATGCTAAACAAATCAAAATCTGTAATACTGAACAATCATTCCTCATACACTGTGCCACAGCAATCCATTGAACACCTCGGAACTAAAATTATTCATGCCCTTTCCTTAGTACAAACCGAACTTGCAAGTCTCCATATGAGCCGACTGTGTCCATTGAGGTAACCATAATTAACAAAAATCCAATTATGAGTTGCTAATTATAAGAACTGAGAAGTCCAACCTACATGCCAAATCCATTAAACCCCTTCTCATCTTCTTTATAAAATTCATGGCAGCAAAACCTCAATCAACAAATCTTTACAGCATAATCCAAAATCTGTAGAAATCAAAACCATATACCTAACTAAACAATTCATTTCTTTCTTTGAGATTCTCGGCAGCAGACATCAAGAGCACTGCCCTTACAACATGCTATGAAATCAAGAAGGAAGCAAGAATCCGAAACCTCAATTCATGGTAGCAAGTAAAGGAAATCTCAGAACTACTCTTACTGCAGGTGAGAGCACTTACCTTGCTTCTTGGACTCACAACCGAACAAGAAGGGCTTCTAGGACCTTGGCCGACCGCCGGAGACGATGCCCTAACTCCCTTTTGTTTTCTGCCCGAGCTCCGCCGTCATACGCAGAAGAGAAGGAGAGAATGATTTAGGTCACGGGAAAACAGAGCATCAACTTAACCCTTTTTATAACTTAATATTTCTGTTAACTCGTTAAATAAATTTTTCTATTTTTTCTAAACAGATCCGTCCGCTTGGATTCTCCGAAATCTCTGACTGGGTCAGAGGTCGCGGGTTCGATTCCTCAGCCGCCCCTTTTATTCGCATTTCTTTTCTGTTTCCTATTAACTATTACTTAAATAAATTTCATTCCCCTTTTTAATCGGCAACGCTCGCTGGGCCACTTGGTCAGCTGCGCTTTGATAAATCTTGACCGTGTCAGAGGTTGCGGGTTCGATTCCTCTGCCGCCCCTTTTATTCCCATTTATTTTCTATTTCCTATTAACTATTACTTAAATAAATTTCATTCCCCCTTTTAATCGGCAACGCTCGCTAGGCCACCTGGTCAGCCACGCTTTGCTAAATCTTGATCGGGTCAGAGATCGCGGGTTCGATTCCTCAGTCGCCCCTTTTTATTTCAATTTATTTCCTATTCCTCAACTATTGCTTAAATAGATTTTTGCTCCTTTTTTAATCAGCCACGCCCTCTGGGACACTTGGTCAGCCGGATTCGCTTAAGAGTTGCCTCTGCCCGAGGTCTCCGGTTCGATTCTCAGCTTAGACATTATTTTTGTCAAAACTTCTTTCGTTTAGTAAAAATATCAAACGACCTCCAAAAATTACATAAAAATACTCTAAAAATCTCTAGAATTTTTCTAAAGTATTTCTAAATATTTTTACATACTATTAGGACTCATAATGAGGAATTTTGGGTCGTTACAGTTTATCTTATCAAAAGCATTAGATTATCCCACATTATCCTACAGAGTTGCTTAAAACCTCTATTATTTCTTCCCCGTTCGATCAATAAGGTATGAACATAGTAGGACATTTTCCCTTAGCACCTACTTAAAAAGGATTTTTATTGATAGTTGTGGATTATTTTTCAAAGTAGGTGGAAGTCGAACCCTTAGCCAAAATAACTGAGCAAATAGTTATTAAATTCTTATGACAACATATTATTTGTAGATTTAGTATTCCATATAAGCTGGTCTCTAATAATAGAAGGCAGTTTCAAGGTAGAAGGATTCAAGAATGGTGTTTGAGATATGGTATCACGCAGACCTTCACTGCTGTGGCTATCCACGCAGTGCAACGGACAAGCTGAACTAACAAACAGATAAATTATCAAAGGACTTAAGATTAAATTGGATCATATTGGGGAAAGTTGGATGGATGAATTATCTAGCGTATTATGGGTATATCGTACAACTTCTCGAGAATCGATAGATATAACTTCTTTTCACCTAGTTTACGATGGTGAAGTAGCGGTCTTGGTCAAGTTCAAGGTAGAGTCCAATCAAACATGCTTATATGGAAGAT
Organism: Zingiber officinale; assembly: GCF_018446385.1. Taxonomy (NCBI): domain Eukaryota; kingdom Viridiplantae; phylum Streptophyta; class Magnoliopsida; order Zingiberales; family Zingiberaceae; genus Zingiber; species Zingiber officinale. The sequence goes on along the minus strand of NC_056005.1, from coordinate 35,717,391 downwards.
AATGCTGACCAACGTGTTATGGAGATCGACTTAATAGAAGAAGTGTGGGGCAAAGCAGTAGCTAGACTTCTATTATATCGCTAAAGGATGAGGCAGAATTATAATAGGAGGGATATTCCTAGATTTTTTCAAGTAGGTGATCTGGTCTGGAAGTGCATCATGCCGGTCAGAGACGTTAATAAACTGGAGCCACAATGGGGAGGACCATTCAAGGTGGTACAAAAGTTAGCCTCTGGTTCTTATTATCTGGAAGATGTTGAAGACCGGAGATTGGACAGGCCTTGGAGTGCCAATCATCTCCAACTTTATAGATTTGACAATTATGCCTATAACTTACTTCTGTATTTTGTTCAACTTTTATATATTCAATAAAAAGTGCAGACGGATTTATCTCAGTCGAACTCAACTTTAAACTCTATACAGTCGAACTCGATTTTAAACTCTATATAGTCGAACTTGACTTTAAACTCTATATAGTCAAACTTGACATTAAACTCTATACAGTCACACTCGACTTTAAACTCTATACAGTCGAACTCGACTTTAACTCTATATAGTCGAACTGTGAATTTAAACTTTATATAGTCAAACTGTGAATTTAAACTTTATATAGTCAAACTGTGACTTTAAACTCAAGTATGGGTAAGCGTGTTCTCACGCCTACGAATTCTTAACTTCCAAGCAATCGGGTCTGTCTAAGCCCTTGAGATTCCGGACAGGTTACAAACAAGTATTCATTATGGACGGATTCTAACATTAAGGGTTTATAACTATTCGGGCTGTTTATTTAGCTCGACATTTGGTTCTTACCCAGCTTATTATTCAACCCAGGAATTCATTATGAAAACTGCTTATAAATGTCCGACCTATTTATTTTACTTGGCATTAGGTTCTCACCCAGCTTATTATTCAATCCAAGAATTCATTATTAAAATTGCTTATAAATGTCCGGCCTGTTTATTTCGCTCGGCATTAGGTTCTCACCCAGCTTATTATTTAGCGCAGGAATTTCATTATGAAAATTGCTTATAAATGTCCGACCTTGAAAATTGCTTATAAATATCTGACTTGTTTATTCTACCCGGCACAAGTTTTTGCCTAGCTTATTATTAGATCAAGGAGTTCATTATGAAAAGTACTTGGTAATATAGGGAAGTTACCATTATTTAGCCTGACTATTCAGCTTGGCATAAATGATTCACTCAGTAGTATACTCAAGTTCAAGGATCCTTCTTATAATACAATCCATTTATGTAGCTAGGTTATTCTGCTCAATGTTATTGTCTTGCTTGGTACATTATGTAGACTGAGATATATTTCATAGGGAGCACACGGGTAATCTAACCTTATAAGTAGTATTGGTGGTTCTGAAGGTGCATGAAGCTACGCAAAACAACATGTACCATTTAACCAATGTTTTGAATGCTTCTGGACATTCTATTTCTGTTCCTTACAACAATTGGATAATATAAAAATGCAACACATGAAAATATACTTAATCAAATCTACTTAAGAGGTCTTTTAGAAGCTCTCTATTGAGTCGTCGATGATCTATAAAATGCAAAGAAGGTTCGGCAGATAAATAGTCTCCCTCCCGTAGTTGTTGAATGACTCCTCCAGCTACATAGCTAAGAGTATTCGCAATGCGTGTGGCAAATGTTCCACCAAATTTGGGAGAGTCTAAGCTCTTCATTTAGTTTTACATCGCTCGTCCTCCCCCACCTTATATGTCTATATCTCAGACTGAGCAATGTCTCGTTCAACCTTAATAGTAGCTTGTTCAATTTTGGCGTAATCTAGCTCAGCTAGTAATGATTCTATCTGTGCATCTTGGACTCTTAATTTCTCCTACTGACTCAATAACAAAAAATCCTTAGTGGTTAACACTTGGTTTAGTTCAAGAGATCTGGACGTATGTGATGATTTTAGCTCTTCTAGTAGCATAGTTTTGTGAGCTAGGTCGGAAAGGGCTTTATCTTTTAATGCATTCTCTACCTAGAGCTTGGACTCGCTGCTTTAAAGTTGAAGTTCCATTCTATGCTGGTTTGTTTGGTAAGACTCTACTAACTACTGTATTCTTGCAAAATCTTTTCCATACCGAAAATGTACTCGCCTTGCTCCTTTACTTTTTTCTGCAAGTTGGTCATTTCATCACTCGGAGTGGAGGAAGTAACTTCTAATTCTTCTATACGATCCTTCAAAATTTTGTTGGCTTGCCCCAAGTCCACAACCAGTTGGTTTATGTGCATTCTAGAAACATAAAACTAGAAAGAGTAGAGATAAGATTGTAACCCAACAAAGTAATTCACAAGAAAAATTAGTTGTAGACTTACTGAGATGACATTTTGGGCGTGCTCATCAGCGTGCACTGATACTATAGCCCCTTTTTATTTCTAGTAGGCTTGCACCTAAGAATCTGCTAATTACAAACCTTTTTGTTTAATCATCACATAAGACTGGGAAGCAGCAACCTCCAGTCCTTGTTGAGAGGATAATGTGTAAGATTGCTGGAAAAGACATCGGGGACTAGTGGAAGGAGTTGATCCTGACAGAATAAGGAGAGAACACTTAGGGATTGTCTCGATTAACTCAGGAGATCGAATAGTACCTCTGACATTAGGAGTAATATTGGCCAACTTCTTTTTAGTGGGTTCTGAATGAGATCAGGGACGCTTTGTTGGTCCAAATTTAGCTCCCTGAGTAGCAAGAGTGTCAGATATACCAAGGGGAATTAGTATCGAAGAGGATGGCTTGGGCAAACTTGGATTCAGGGTTCTTGGGGTAGAGGGTCCGGTAATGGTCTCGGCTAGTTATGAAGATGCCCTGGTCATTTATACAACCAACTCAGCTAGATCGGGAGCCTGCGGTGGCTTGCAAGATGATAGCCCCAGGGTTGTGGATTGGGATCCCTTGCATCTAATTACAAAGGGGGGGGGGGGTGTCTAAATCTGAGGAACTTGAGGAGGAGTTGTGAACAAGCTGTGCCAGAGGAAATGTGCCAATAGAAGTAGAGACTCGATTGAGCTGAAGCTCTCTTAGTAAATTTTTGCCTAGCCGGTCTAAAGCCTCTTTCGAGGGCCGATTACTCTTGAAAAGGAAGGCCATGCTGATAGCCTCAGCTACAAATATATTAAAAGTTTTTATAACAAATAAATTAAGAAAAAGACAAAGATTTCCCCTTATCGAATGGAGCGCTTAGCTCGAGGTTGACAAGAGTAAGACCAAAAATATACAATAAGCCTTCTATAGTTAACTCGAGTAAGCTAAATGTCAAGCCTTTCATATGTTCCAGAGTCATACCCAAGGTTGGGTATGTGTGGAGGTTTCTCAAGTTAGGAATAGGGGGAAGGTTTTATTGTCAAGTTGTGGGATAAGGAGGGGGAGTTGGAAGACGAATAAAGAAATATTTATTTCTCCATTCTTCTTGGGCTAGTACTCAGTTGAATAAAATTTCCGTAGGGCGAGCTTGAAATTTGAATAGGTCATTTGCTAGGGGGCAAGGAAGAAAGTAATAATGGAATAGATGGGGAAATAAAGAGATATTGAAGAAACAAGAAATAATGACAAAACTACTCAAGATATGAAGGGATTGAGGGATAAGTTGGTGAAGTGAAATATCAAAGTAGCGGCTGACAATAATGAAGAAAGGAGGAAGGGAAAAACGGAGCCTAGCTATGATCTGCTCTTTAAAGACAGCCACACCTTCTATTGGAGGAAGATGGGGGCGATCTTTTTCGGTAGGAATAGTTATGAAAGTAGGGAGGCCGTAGTTAATAGAGAGGTCATAAGCATCATCAATGGTGAAGCTGAAATAGCATTGGGTATACTACTCATTCTCCTCAGCCATTTTAAGAAAAAGCGGCACCAAAACGAAGATGGGATGAATAGAAGGTTGAAGAAGAAGTATGGGCAAAGAAGAAGAAGAGAACAAAGCCTTAGGGTTTTTTTTTCTCTTTTTTCACAAAATTTTTATAAGGATGTTGTGAAAACATTTCTTGGGTAGAGCCGTCGGATCATAATAAAAGAAAAGGCGGATTTAACTGGGGATCGTTTGATGATTGGATAAGGCGATGGGCATAGAAAAATAGGTACACTCAGGACATCATGCTCACACATGTCACCAATAAGAAGCCTATATCAGTAATTGATGTAATGGGTCATTATCCCGAAGTAACAATATGGTTATCGAGAATGAGTCTGAATTTCGGGGTTAGATTAACATTAGATGAATGTAATGTTAATTGATCTTTGAAATTTCTATTTGGACAAGCAGCATAAGTTATAGTCTATCTTGTCTTAAAATTTGAATAAATATAATTCCGAACGAGAATAAACTCGGATGGAAGTAATCTTGGCTACCCATTAAGGGTCGGACGAGTGCTAGGTCAATAGAACCTAAAATGAATTTATTAAGCCTTGCTTTCCCATCCAGATTTTCACTCATAAGGAAAAACTTAAGTTATTAGCAAGTATAGAAATATTGATACTTGGATTGCCAAAATGTTCTTTAAAAGTGTGACTATAAAATAGAAACATAACAAATTACACTAATTTGGGAAAGAGATCAGAAGGTTCATTTTTTAGTAGTCTCCTGCGATCGAGGAAGTTGGCAGGGGGTTCGAATGTCAGGTAGCCTCCTTCCCTTAACTGCTCTATGGCCCCTTCCGCTCCATAAATGAAAGCTTTGGTGATGGATACGACGATGGAGTTATTGAATTCAAGCGATTCAAGGAGCATCTTCTTCCTCTTCTCAAATCACTCGTCTTCTCTTGCCTAGTAGGTCTCCAATCTACCTTGGTAGTTGTTAGCTGAATTTCTTTGGTAGATATTGTGGTTTGGGCCTTTGCCAAAGTAGAATGTAAAGAATCTCATTCAACGTCTTTAACCGCCAGCTCAGAAACTTTGGTGGCTAACTCGGAAGCATGTGTACTCTTCAGTGTTTGTAACCGAGTAGACAGCTGCTTATTCTCTGCAATTTGCTCATCTAACTTTATTTTCAAGTCTAAGCAAAGACTTGTCTCAGATTAAAGTTGTGATTCAAAACTATCTAGGGCAATTTTCCACTGGATTGCTTTTTCAAGCTCAACTTGTGCTGATTTTTATTCCTCTTAGAGCTGAGTGGATAATTCTTTTATCCGCTCAAAGGCATGTGTAGAAGTTGCCTCAAGAGTTTGCTGTTTCAGCAACTCGTTTTCCCAAGCCAAATCATACAATTGTTAACCATGCTCATATTCATTACCCATCACTGAAAGATAAACGTTGTTAGCAGTATCCAAAGTGGGTGAAAGATAATTAATTAAAAATTATGTTATCTTAGTTTGCTCATATGAAAACCTGCCCGCTAATTTTGTAGGAGAAATCTTGCTAAGTTGAATTCTTTCTTCTTCCTAGGTATTTATTAACTGACCTCCTAACAATATTGGGAGAGTAGGGGAAGGAGTGGATGTTGAAGACAGTAGAGGTAAAGAAAAAATGAAGAATGGTGGGTCATGTTTTTCTTACGTAGGTAGGGGGAATTTTTTCTCGAAAAAACATAAGAAAACTTGGGTCTGTAGTGTCTCCTGGTATAAAAAAATTCTTCTAAGTTTGAGCAGGATGTGGAGTTGAGAGAGCCAGATAAAGGGTGGATAAGGTTGGTTCAGGCAATTGCTCTTGTATATTCCCTTGGGCAGAATCTTCTAGAGTGGAAAGTGATTGCCTCTTGGGAGAGGGGGCCCAGAGCAAGTTTACGCACCTTGCATTTTTTCCTAGAGGTGGCCTCCTCCTCAAAAGGAACATCTTCGGGTAGGGGAAGTAAATCAGAGGATAATTCCCCAAGAGTAGCGACTACACTAGATGCAATTGCATGATTGCCGGAAGCCTCGTTGGATGGGGCAATTTGTTGCAAGCCTCGCTCAAGCAAAAGTTCTTGTTCTTTAGCAAGAAGCTCCTCCTCCTCTAGACCAATCATCTTTTCAACCAAGCCTCAAAAATAGCATCCATTGCATAAAATAAAAAAAAATACTTTAGTTAGTAATAAGGTAATGGCTAAGCTATCATAAATTACCTAAGGAACCAGGTAGTCTCTTTTGAATGGGGCTTAAACCAACCAAATATAGAAGGTCTTCACACAACTACTTGTGAATAAAAAAGCGCTGACCAATCAATTTATTAGAATAAAGCAAGAAACGTAGGATCCTGTTTAAGCCTCTTTGGATCAGGGAGAGGAGGAAAAGAGGCTTGCCATTTGATAGACCAAGGGACAGGCTCGGGTAGTCTCATGAAGAAAAAGTGAGATTTTCAACTTTTATTTGAAGAAGACATTTCCTCGAAGAAGACCATCTTCGGGCAGAATTGAAAAAGAAACACCCAAGTTTTGATTTCTTAGGATAAGCAAACAAAAAAAGATCACTAGGTGTAGGGGAAATCTCAAATAGGCGGAACAGTATGTATATCTCACACATATAACGAAAAGCATCTGAGGAGAATTGTTGTAGGGGATATTGAAGTATTGGCTTACCTCTGACATGAAGGGAGGGATAGGAAAACGTAGATGGGGTATTAGTTGGTCCTTAAAGAAAGTAACGTGATTGTCAAGGAGACAATGAGGGTAAGTGTTGGGATGTAGAAATGGAAATATGATAATCCTTAGGGATTTCGTACTGAAAGTGGAGGGTAACTCTATCAAAGTTATCAAAATCTGAGAGAGTGTGAGTATACTAGGGGTGAACGATTCTTCTGCCATAAGAAAATGCAAGAATAATTGAAGGATGGGCAACTTACTGGATTCCTGAGAAGAGGAGGTGGTAAAAGGAAGTTTGTAAGAGCAATGAAGTGCGGAGTGTTGTAGAGAAGAGGAATCGCCAGAGAAAAAGATTGAGGAAGATGAAAAGCAAAGTGCGAAGAGCGAAGGTTGTTTAGGGTTTTTATCAAGTACAATTCAAGGGCTGCCGTTCGATCAAAATGATAAGTAAGTGGAGGATCGTTGATCCACATGAAAAAAAGGTGTTGTTGAGTCGTGTGAGGAGGCATGCGTTAGAAGTTGTTGCAAAAATAAGAAGTGATGCCACGAGACAATCACCCATAAATAGGCATTTATGATGGATGTAATACACCAAATCATTTGTCTGCCAAAAATGTTTATCTGCATGAATTCTTTCTTTTCTCTTTGAATGGTCAGTCATCAACATGACATTTTTTGAAAAAAGGATTAAGATACAAACCAAAGCATAAATTGCAAGACGATCCTAGTGCATAGGGTAAGCAAGCAAGTGTAAATGACACTAGAGTCCAATCAATCGGCTACACTTCCTTCGACTAGACTTAAAGGGGAGGTTAGTGATACAGGTTATAACTAGCGGATCTGGAAGATGATGTGATGGTCAAAGTCAAGATAATGTGAGGGTTTAAGTTGGAATAGGGGAGCAATCCCCATCTGATTTTGTTGATCGCCCAAATCTTAAGTCTTACTCGAGTGGCTCCAACGCAGGACACTCGGGTAGAGCTGACTAGCCATAAAGTCAGTCGGACATAGGAGTCTAGTATTTTACTTTGGAAGTCAAGAAATAATATACCTGGTTAATTAAATAGTCGACCAGGTTTAAAGGGCCTTGGCTTGAGGAAGAGACAACTGAGCTCTAAACACACAAGCCTTATAAAAATCCCTCTTAATATATGATCGACCGGATAAAGGCATATCGAACATAAGGCTCTTAGTATACCTCCGGTCTAGCGGGCTTAAGGACACTTAGCCTCTTAAAGCTCTTTATATACGATCAGTCAGATAAAGGCAGATCAAACATAAGGTTCTTACACTTAGCCTCTTAAAGCTCTTTATATACAATCGACCGGATAAAGGCAGATCAAACATATGGCTCTCAGTGTACGCCCGATCGAGCAAAGAGTTGGTTGCTACTCGGAATACCATCCTAGTTCCCCTGTACAAAAATTTGTACAAGTATAGAACTATCCTAGCTACCCATGTGCTCTACTAAAGTTAAATTTGGATTGCAAACAATACTTAACATTATTAATCCAAATTTCTCTTTAGAAGTTAAACTTGGATTGAGAATGAAATTTAACATTCTTACTCCAAGTTCAACCGATGTGATCTTCCTAAGTTAAACCATATTACAGAAGTTATCAAATATCTATTTTAAAGATCGGCTTCCAGGTTAAACATGGCGAGGCACTAGGCCTTCTTGGGTATGAGATCATCCACCACTTCCTAGACAAAGTCTCACAAAGAAATCAGATATTTAACTTCTTACAGTAAACTGTGTTTAACTATAGAGACCTCAATAGAAACACATTATTGAAACATGAAATTAAAAAATAAAATCGATAACAAAAATGATAACTAAAACCGATAACCTCTTGTGTTTGGTTTTCAAGATTTATACAAAATATGAACTAGTCATGATGCGAAAACTAATAACTAGTTATGCCTTTTGTAGCTTATAGACCTCTTGATCTTCTATTGTATTCCTCTCATTCTCTTGGACGTCGTGTGAGCGATGATCTTCCAAGATGAAATCCATCAAGCTTCTTCCAAGGCTTCCAAGATCCAACCATCAACTAACCTCCAAGGGATGCTAGACAATAGAGCTTCCTTCTCTTCTTCTTCTCCTTCAAGCAACCGGCCACCAAGAGATCTCCACACCAAGATGCTGCCGACCGCCAAGAGGGAAAACAAAAGGAGAGAAGAGAAAGAACAAGTGTCGGCCACCAAGGAAGAATAGAGAGGAATAGAAGATGTGTTCTCAGGTGAGGCACCCCCTCATTCTCTTTTATATTCCTTGTTCTTGTCAAAAAAAGGAAAGTTTTATATCAAAAAATAAAACTTCCTTTTCTCCCATGACATGGTCGGCCACAAGCTTATGCTCCAAGTAAGGAAAGATTTTAAACAAAATTAAAATCTCTCTTTTAAAATCTCTTTTGTGGATAGTTATAAAAGGAATGTTTTATAAATTAAAATCTCTCTCTTTTAAATCCTTTTATGGATATCTATAAAAGAAAAGATTTAAAATAAAACATAGTTTACAAAAAGGAAAGTTTTATAAAAAAATTAAATTTTTTTTTTCACATTATAGATACCTACAAATAAGGAAAGATTTCAAATCTCTCTTTTATTCCTTTGTAGAAAGCTATAAAAGGAAAGCTTTTTAAATTTAAAACTCTCTTTTAAAACCATCATAAAAAGAAAGTTTTTAACAAAATAAAAACTCCTTTTATTTCCTTTTGTGACCAATCTAAAAAAAGGAAAGTTTTATATTAAAATCATCCTTTTAAATTCTTTTAATGGATCTCTATAAAAAAAAAGATTTTACAAAAAATAAAACTTCCTTTTCTTCTTGTGTGTGGTTGACCCCTTTCTTGGGCACCAAGCAAGGCTTGGCCGACCCTAGCTTGGGCTCCAACCTTAGCTTGTCCGGCCTAGCTTGGGCCTTAAGAAGCTAGGCTTTTGGGTGGATATAAGGCTTTATAAATAAGATACTACAATAGGCACCGAGAGGAGGAATTGGTTTTGGTCTCCGATGAGCTTGAGCTTCTCGTGTTCGCCCCGAACACCCAATTCAAGTTCATCAATAATATCTCATTCCACTAAAGAGTTATTATTGCAATACCGCACCAATCCTATATTATAATATGGGCTCTTTCTTATCATGAGTGTGTCAGTCTCCCTGTGTTTAAGATATCGAATGTCCACTAATTAAATGAGTTACTGACAACTCACTTAATTAATATCTAGCTTCAAGAGTAGTACCACTCAAACTTATTGTCATGTCGGACTAAGTCCACTTGCAGGGTTTACATGACAATCCTTATGAGCTCCTCAAGGGGGCATTATCAACCTAGATTATTAGGATACAGTTTCATTTTATAATCAACAACACACCATATAAATAATATCATTTCCCAACTTATCGGGCCTATTGATTTATCGAACTAAATCGCACCCTTTGATAAATTAAAGAAATAAATATTCAGTATATGTGCTTGTTATTATATCATGATTAAGAGTACACACTTCCATAATAACAGAGGTCTTGTTCTTTTTAACAGTCAGTATAAAAAGAACAACCTCATATGGTCCTGCTCAATACACTCAAAGTGTACTAGTGTAATTTATAGTCAAGATAAACTAATACCAAATTACACTACAACCACTCCAATGGTTTATCCCATTCCATCTTGGTTGTGAGCTATTATTTATAATTTATAAGGAACTGATAACATGATCTTCTGTGTGTCTCCTCACACCATGTTATCTATAATATAAATTAAATGGACAACTACACTTAGTATAAATGTAGACATTTGACCAATGTGATTCTTATTTTAAAATGATTATTTATATAAGAAAGCTAGACTTTTAGTATACACTCTAATAATCTCCCACTTATACTAAAAAACTATGCTGGCATAAACGTTGCCATACATCTAATTCCCATCCCCTCAACATGCCGATCAAAAGTTTTGCCGGAAGGGCCTTAGTGAAAGGATCTGCTAGGTTATCTGCTGATGCAATCTTGGTGACAATAACTTCTCCTCGCTTTATGATGTCTTGTATCAGGTGGTACTTGCACTCAATGTGTTTACTTGCCTTATGGGTTCGTGGTTCATTCGAGTTTGCTACTGCACCGTTATTATCACAATAAATTGTGATAATTTTGGGTAAACCAGGAATCACATCTAAGTCCATCAAAAAGTTCCTGAGCAATACAACTTCTTTGGCTGCCTCAGAGGCTGCCACATACTCAACTTCTATGGTTGAGTCAAAAACGTATTTCTGCTTAACATTCCTCCATGTTATGGCTCCACCTCCTAAAGTAAACACATAGCCTGATGTAGACTTACTATTGTCCCTATCTGATTGGAAGTCAGAATTCATGTAACCCACAGGGATCAAATCATCTGCTTGGTAAACTAGCATATAATCTCTAGTCCTTCTTAGGTACTTTAATATATGCTTTATGGCAGTCCAATGTCCCTGCCCTAGATTATTTTGATATATGCTAACCATGCCCAAGGTAAAAAAGATATCTGGTCTCGTGCATAACATAGCATACATTATGCTTCCTACAGCTGAAGCATAAGGAACTGCCTTCATTTCTTCTATCTTTTTTGATGTCTTCAGAGGCATCTCTTTAGATAAAGATACTCCATGCTGAGAAGGTAGAAAATCTTTCTTGGAGTCTTGCATGCTAAAACAAGCTAGGATAATATCGATATATGAAGTTTGGGATAAACACAACATTCTTTTCTTGCGATCCCTTATTACTTTGATCCCGAGAATATGTGCACATTCTCCCAAATTCTTCATATCAAATTGCTTGGACAACCATACACTTACTTTCGACAACACTTTGATATTGTTTCCAACTAACAAAATGTCATCTATGTATAGTACAAGAAATACCACCACGTTTCCATCACACTTATTGTATACACAAGACTCATCCGGACTCTGAATAAATCCATAAGACTAGATTGCTTCATTAAACTGGATGTTCCAATATCTTGAAGCTTGCTTCAGTCCATAAATAGACCGATTGAGCTTACATACAAGATGCTCTTTGCCTTTTGCAATAAACCCCTCTGGTTGTTTCATATGGATGTTTTCTTCAAGACTTCTATTAACATCCATTTGTCAAACCTCATAATCCATATAAGCAGCAATAGATAAGAGTATCCGGATAGACTTAAGCATAGCTACTGGCGAAAAGATTTCCTCATAATCAATTCCCTCTTTCTTAGTATACCCCTTCGCAACAAGCCTTGCTTTGAAGGTTTCCACCTTCCGGTCTGTCTCTCTTTTCCTTTTGTATATCCATTTACATCCAATAGCTTTTACACTATTTGATGGTTCTACTAGCTCCCAGACTTTGTTAGAATACATAGATTCTATTTATGAATTCATTGCTCTTTGCCAAGATACCGCATCTTTATCTTGGAGTGCTTCATCATATGTTCGGGGATCAGGTTCATGTTTACCTTGGATCAAGTTCGAAGACTCTCCCAAAAATATGAATCTTTCATGTTGCCTCACAACCCTCCCACTACGACGAGGCACTGTTTGTGGTTGTGCATCATTTGTGATACGTGTTATAGTTTCTTGTGATATTTCATCTTGCACTCTTGGTACTAAAGTAGACGTGTCATCTCTCATTTCTTCAAGAATAATTTCACTCATGGGCTTGTGGTTTATTACATAGTCCTCTTCTAAAAATCGAGCATTCGTGCTAACAATGACCTTCTGATCTTTAGGACTATAAAATAAACCACCTTTTGTTCCTTTAGGATAACCTATAAACAGACGAACTTCTGTACAATATTCCAACTTATCAGCATCTCCCTTCAGCACATGTGCTAGACTACCCCAAATCCGAACATGACTCAAACTAGGCTTATGCTCGTTCCACAATTCTGTGGGAGTAGAGGGTACTGATTTAGAAGGTACCAAGTTCAGAATATATACTGTCATTTCTAAAGCATATCCTCAGAACGAATTTGGTAATTCTGAATAACTCATCATTGATCTAACCATTTCCATAAGAGTCATATTTTTTCATTTTGCCACACTATTCAGTTGGGGAGTACCAGGTGCAGACAATTGAGATTGAATCTCAACCTCTGATAAGTAATTCCTAAACTCTCCTGAGAGGTACTCACCACCACGATCAGACTGTAGTGTCTTGGTACTTTTACTATGACGTTTCTCCACATCAGTCTTGACTCTTTGAACTTATCAAAGCACTTAGACTTGCGATGGATCAAGTAAATGCATCCATATCTCAAATAGTAGTCTATAAAAGAGATAAAATATTCGAAACCACCTCTCACCTGGATAGTTATAGGCCCACACAAATCAGAATGAACGAATTCTAACACATCTTTTGCTCTATACCCCTTGGCCTTGAAAGGTCTCTTGGTTATTTTTCCTTCCAAGCAAGATTCGCAGGTTGAAAAGTTTTCCAACACTAATGAATCCAAAAGTCCATCGGCTATTAGCCTCTGAATCCCACTCAAGTTAATATGACCAAGTCTTAGATGCCAAAGATATGTTTGGTTCATTTTCGAAGGTTCCTTTCTCTTATTAGAATTAGAGGATGTGTTATTAATTTCCATTTGTTGCTTTGTGGGAGTTATCAAATTTAGAGTATACAAATTGTCAACTAATGTACCAGAACAGATAACTACCCTATTCTTCTTAATAACTACTTTGTTATCAAAAGAAATAGTATATCTATCTAAAAATAATTTAGAAACTGAAATTAAATTCTTTCTAAAACTTGGTATATAAAGACAATTTCTCAAAATCGAAGTTCTGTTCCTATCAAATGATAAGTAAACATCTCCCACTTCAACAGCCGCCACTTTCGTAGCATTGCCCATGTAGATGGTTATCTCTCTTTCATATAGTCGTCGGGTTTCCTGGAACCCCTACAATGTATTGCAGACATGATCAGTGGCTCATGTATCTATACACCAGGTACTGGTAGATAATACCGCTAAACATGTTTTAACTACTAGAGAATAAGATATACCTTTATTGTTCTCTTTCCTACGAGGACAATCCGTCTTCCAATGTCCAGACTGCTTGCAAATGAAGCACTTGCCCTTCGGCTTCTTCACTCCTACTTTTAGTCCAGTACCTAGAGATCGATTCATTTTCTTTGCTGAGCCCGCTTGTTTCTTCTTCTTCTTCTTGCCTTTCGACTTAGAAGTAGAAACATTTTTAGCAAAGTGGATTTGAGAACTATGACGAAATAGTCCTTTTACTGCTTGAATTCTGTCAGTAGTTCCGCCAATAAATAGATCCTTTTATTCATATTGTAGTTCAGGAGGAACTGCTCAAAACTTTGGGTAGCTATTGGAGAATAATATCGACCTGGGGTTCCCCATCGATTTCAACTCCAAGGATTTATATCTCGTTCAAGTAAGCCATCATTGTGAGGATATGATCCTTTACAGGTGTCTCTTCTGACATGGTGGCTGTCATTAAGTTTCTCATAGCCAGTTGCCTAGCAGCCCGATTTTGGTGTTCGAAGAGATTCTTGAGATTGCTCATCATGTCATAAGCAGTTGGCATGTCCTGATGCTGATGTTGCAGCACATTTAACATTGAAGCGAAAATGTAACACTGCGTCATCTCATCTGCCTTGACCCATTTTCCATGATGCTCAATCTCCTCTTCACTAGAATCGCTATTAGGTATATTAGGGTTGACCTCCATCAGTACAAACTTATAGCCTTCAGCAGTTAGGACAATGTCCAGGTTTCTTTTCCAATCTATGTAATTTGGACCAGTAAGTTTGTTCTCTTTCAGAATAATAGCCAGTGGGTTGAAAGTCATCCTAAGAATCATAAAATAAGTCTAGGTCAAAACTTTAGAATTTAGAATAATATTAAATCCTCAAACAATATTATTTAAATTCACCAATACCACAAAACACCGTGAATTTTGTATGCCACGATATTGTGGATGTATACAAAACCAAATATTTGTAAGAGGAGGTTTTACCCATTAATTTTATTCCTGTCAACCTAACTTTATGACAAATAAAATTAATAGTTGATATTCCTTTGGTCACACATATAATAGCAGTGACTCCGATGAGGAGGATACTATTAAATGTGCCTAAGTGTATACCATTACTTGATATTTAGTCCATTAAATAGGATTGTTCCCCTTCAGATGGAGAAGATCACACGCTCCTAAATAATTTCCTATAATCATCCTTAGGAAGTTTGATCTAGTGATCCGCAAATAAACTCATCCGATGTTAAGGAAGGCACTCAGAGCCAACGCGTAAGTTTGTTTACATCACATACAAACAAGTAATGGAGACCATGGAATTTATTTACTAATCCCTCTCCCACTTAGTTATATAAGATGAGGATTTTAAACATGAACACACACATCACAGCAAATAAAAGTAATAAATATGGAAAAACAATTTTCCAACTATTATGACCTCTTCCATCACTGTCTTCCGTGTGCTGCCAACCCTAGCTGCTGCCATCTTTAGTCACTACCATCGGGTCTAGTTGTCACATCTATCCTACTTCTTTTTCCGCTGCGACTCTGGTCCTCAAATAGTACCATGCCTTGCAAGGATACGATTTGCGATAAAAATAAAATTTTATATATATCAATCCTAAACTCCGCCCATGATGACCGGTCATGGCCGGTCCCAAGCCCGGATAAAGGAGGAGGGTTGCGTTAGGTTACCAGCCAGCGACAAACTATGGCAAATATTCAATGAATGAATCCATTAAACTATTGTGTTAATTCTAGGTTGTTCCCCAGAAGGAACGCGTTGCAGGGTCTGACTGTAACGTCTCGGCAAGGACCGCTACATCTCCAGAACTCGCGTGTAGTGATAAATATGCAAGAGTTTCCGTTACAGGGTCCAACTATAATATCTTAGCAAGGACCGCTACATTTCCATAAGAACTTGGGTGTAGTGTTAAATAGTCAAGAGTTCTCACACCATCGGTTAGATAAGAACAAATATGATAGGAAAACTAATAATCTAAGATTTGGAACATGGAACATAGGAACTCTCACTGGTAAATCAATGGAGGTAGTAGATATGATGATTAGGAGAAAAAATAGTATTTTATGTATACAAGAGACAAAATGGATAGGTGAGAAGACAAAGATGATAGAGAACTCGGGTTTTAAGTTATGGTATACTGGAAAGAGTAAAGCAAGAAATGGAGTGGGTATTATTGTAGATAGTTTGTTAAAGGATGAAGTTGTAGGGGTAGTTAGAAAAGGGGATAGAATTATAGTCCTCAAGATAATAGTGGCGAAAGAAACTATGAACATAATTAGCGTATATGTACCACAAGTAGGATTAGATGAAACTACCAAATCAAGGTTTTAGGAGGACTTAGATGAAATATTACAAAATATTCCACCAAATGAAATGATTTTAATAGGAGGTGATCTAAATGGGCATGTCGGAGTGAAAAATGAGGAATATGAGAGAGTACATGGGAGTTATGGGTTTGGAACGAGGAATGAGGAAGGGAAAACTATATTAGATTTTGCGATAGCATATGACCTTATATTAGCTAATACATTTTTTTAAGAAAAGAGAAGAACACTTAGTCACATTCAAAAGTGGGAATAATAAATTACAAATTGACTTTCTTATAGTTAGGA
This sequence comes from Zingiber officinale, assembly GCF_018446385.1. Lineage (NCBI taxonomy): Eukaryota > Viridiplantae > Streptophyta > Magnoliopsida > Zingiberales > Zingiberaceae > Zingiber > Zingiber officinale. The sequence goes on along the minus strand of NC_056005.1, from coordinate 35,701,232 downwards.
AGAAGGATAGAAAGATTTGTAAAGATTGCAAAGTCATCCCTGGAGAAAACTTAACTACCCAACATAGGGTAGTAGTGTTGGATATACGCCTCAAACATAGTATCAATAGAAAGAAAATATATACAATTCCTAGAATTGGAAGTTAAAGGATGGGAAGCAACATATATTTAAGGAGAAGGTAGAAGTACAATCATTAGGTGAAATATACGATGACTCTAATACAACATGGGATAAGATGGTATCAAAGTTGAAAATAGTAGCTAAGAGTGTACTCGGTGAGTCAAAGGGGCATGCACCACTAAGTAAAGAATCTTGTGTTGGTGCGGGTAGCACTAACGGTCTAACTCAGGTTTTGATGAATGACAAACCAGGTTAAGTTAGTTTGTTGTTGTCTAACACTTTGATCGAGTGTGCAGGAGAAGTCCAGACAGGTCGACGGGCTGACCAGATGTCTGGCACGAAGCCCAGCTAGGTCGACGGGCTGACCAGATAGCTGGTACGAAGTCCAAGCGGGTCGACGGGCTGACCGGATGCTTAGGCACGAAGTCCAGCTAGGTCGACGGGCTGACCGGATAGCTGGCACGAAGTCCAGACGGGTCAATGGGCTGACCGGACGTCTGGCAGGTAAGTGAGGTAAGTCACTGGAGGGGAGTGACTGCGAGGACGCGTTCCCGGGAAGGGAACATTAGGCGTCGATCCGGCTTAGATCCATTTCGGATATCTAAGTCGAGATCGTGACTAGATTCCGGTCTCAGAAAGACAGAATCTAAGTCATACTCTTTTTGCTAATTCATACTCACTTTGCTTATCTATAAAACTGTGCTAACAATCTGTGTTGCAGGGTATATTTGCCTTGGACTAACCTTTTCTTGCAGCAGAAGGACTTTCTGGAGAAGAGGGGTCCGGGCGCCCGGAGGTTCGGGCGCCCGGAAGGGATCCGAGCGCCCGGAGGCAAGTTTTATCCAAGCCGAGTCGTCACCACGTGGAGTTCGCTGATTAGACTTGCCACGTCGCACCAGGGCGCCCGGAAGGGATCCAGGCGCCCGGAGCAGCATATAAAAGAAGCCCTAGGGGTGGAGCTTCAACATCAATCAATCAATCAACTCAGAATCTATTGCTTGCTCTGCTGCTCTACGCTCCTGCGACGCCGCGAGGCTATTCAGACAAAGCGTTTTCTTAAGTCTAATTCTTCTTCTCTTGTCGGTATTTTATTTCTGTCAATTCTTGTACTTAATTATTTTGTAATCATCATTCGAATTGATAGTGATTGCCCAACGAAAGTACTCAAGCAGTACGGGCGTTCGAGTAGGAGTCGTTACAGGCTCCGAACGAAGTAAAATTACTGTGTCTGTTCTTTTAAATTCCGCTGTGCTTAAGTCTTTTCAACGTTGTTTTTTGAATCGATATTCACCCCCCCCCCCCTTTATCGACATTTCATGATCCAACAAGTGGTATCAGAGCAGGTACCGCTCTGATTTGGTGCAACCACCAATCAGACAGGGGGTGAAAAATTAACTTTTATTTTTTTTCGGTTTTCAGTTTTACGCTTAATTCCAATCTGGTATTATTACCTGTTCTGGAAATTTTTTCGTTGAAATTAAATCTAAATTGGTGCAACACCAATTTAGATACTTCTATTATTTTTTCCCGCACTGCTAATCCAAGACCAAGTCTTGGGATATTTTTTGTCATTGTTTACTTGTGTGCAGGATATCTCAACTAGAAGGCTTTAGCATAGTACGTCCTCCCTTATTCAACGGGGATGACTTCTCGTAATGGAAGAAAAGAATGGAGGTGTACTTAAAGACGGACTACAATCAATGGTTCAGCGTCATAAAAGCCTACCGAGCTCCAGTCGACAACTCCGGAAATCCACTAGACCCGGAACAGTGGACTCCGGACATGAGGAAAAAGGTGTCGACGGAAAACAAAGCAATCAACACGCTACACTGCGGTCTAACACGAGAAGAGCTGAACCGGGTCGGACCGCATCAGAACGCTAAAGAATTATGGGACAAACTGATCGAGCTGCACGAAGGAACGAGCGACGCAAAGGTAACAAAAAGAGACTTACTTTTAAATAAAATATTTAATATAAAAATGCAGGAAGGGGAAACGGCAAGTCAACTGCACGCGAGGATCAAGGACATCCTCAATGGACTCCACGCGATAGGCCACCAGATGGAAAACAGAGACTTAATAAGGTACACACTAAATGCTTTTCCATGTAATAGTTTGTGGGCATCGATCGTAGATGCCTACAAAAATTCTAAAAATTTATCTAAATTAAAGTTAGACGAGCTTTTTTGTGAGTTAGAACTGCATGAACAAACTAATGCTGGAGCCGAGAAAGGTGTTGCTTTATTTGCAGGCTCCTCCAAAGAAAAGAAGAGCATGTCTGAATCTGAAGAAGATTCCGATCAAGATTCCGAAGACGAAGAATATGATGAACTTGGTAAGAAAAATGTTCACCAGGAGAAAAAGGAGCTTCAGCAAGAAGGACATTCAAAAGATCAGTTCTCCCGTGGAACAAAAGAACGTGACTTGCTTCGGATGCAACAAAAAGGGGCACTACAAGAACGAATGCCCAAGACTGAAGCTCGACAAATCGAAGCCGACCAAAAAGAAGGCCCTCAAAGCAACGTGGGATAACTCCTCGGACGAATCGGAGGTAGAAGAGCAGAAGCACTAGAGCCACCTCGTGCTGATGGCCCGCGATGCTGAAACGGAAGACGAATCGGGAGATAAATCGGAAGACGGGTCCGAACTCGAATCGAGCCACGAGTCCGTACTCGTTTCTGAAGGCCCAGATGAGGTATATTTCAATTTAAACAAAAACTTTTTAAAAATTATTTCCTGCTTAAATAGTAAATTGGTTAAAATAGAAAATAAAAACAAATCACTCCTTGAGGAAAATCAAGACCTCAAGGAACAAATCAAAAATTCAAATCCAACTCAAGATCTAACACTTGAGGAGAATTCATCATTAAAATCAGAAATTAATAAGTTAAAAGAAATGCTAGAAAAATTCACAACAAGATCAAAAAATCTAGACTTAATCCTGAATAATCAAAAGGCGTGTTATAATAAAACCGGACTCGGATACAAGTCGAACTCAAATAAAACTTTTAAATCATTAATAACTCAATACAGATCAACTAGTCAAGCTTGGGTTCCGAAAGCGTGTTTGACCACGCAAATAGGATTTAATCAATATTACATATCTAAAGAAAAAATATATTATATAAACTCGAATAAACCAAATCAAAAACTAAAATACAAATCTAAATCAAAAAATTTAAAATTTAAACATTTTAAAACTCAACAAAATATAAATTATCACCAAGTTAATTATAACTATAAAAGAAATAGACACAAACCTAAAATGAAAATTTAAATTAAAGGCCAATAATTCAGGGGGAGGCTCCAGAATAGCTGGCACCTCCAAAACTAACTTACCAGACAGGGTAACCCAAATAAACTAACCCGGCAGGGTAATTAGGATTAGTCAAAAAGGGACCCAGTTTAACTTGAATCATGGTACTGGTGAAGTTTTTGGATGATAGTACGTTAGGGAAGCTTGGGCATCGCATGTCTAGAAAGATATGGCTTCGATCTGGTGCATTTGGCCAAGTGGAACTAACTGAAGCTACCCTTAAATGGATCCTAACTAGTTAGACCAAGGTTTAGTACTAAGCTCCGTGGATAGGACTATTCGGAAAACCTCGAAAGGTTGGTTACTTCTAATGACGTCCAAGTGACTCACCAAGCTTAGAAGTTTATCCGAAGAATACCTATTTGTTGAGACCAAAACTAAACCTGAATCTAACATAATTTAAACCAAACTCTGTAATCAAATCTAATTCATCTCACAAAATTATAGAATTCCCTGATTGATAATCTAGATCAGGTGAGATGAATAAGGATTAAATTAATTAATTTCCAAACTAAATTAAAATTAATTAAAATTAGATTTTGAATTTCAAATTAAAATTAAATTTTGAATTTCAAATTAAAATTATATTTCGAATTTCAAATTAAATTAAAATTAAGTAAAATTAAATTTTGAATTAATCAAATTTTGAATTAAATAACTAAAATGAATTACGATTAATTTATTTTTAACTTTAAAAATTAACTTAAAGTTAAAAATTATTTTAAAAATTTTAACTTTAAAAATTATTTTAAAAGTTATTTTTTTTTAAATTAACTTTAAAAATTATTTTAAAAATTAAATTAACTTTAAAAATTATTTTAAAAATTATTAAAAATTATTTTAAAAATTAAATTAACTTTAAAAATTATTTTTTTAAAATTAACTTTAAAAAATTATTTTAAAAATTAAATTAACTTTAAAAATTATTATAAAAAAAAATTTAACTTAACTTTAAAAATTATTTTAAAAATTACTAAAAATTATTTTAAAAAATAAATTAACTTTAAAAATTATTTTTTTTAAATTAACTTTAAAAAAAATTTTATTTTTTTAAAAAAATTTAACTTAACTTTAAAAATTATTTTAAAAATTAAATTAACTTTAAAAATTATTTTTTTTTAAATTAACTTTAAAAATTATTTTAAAAATTAAATTAACCTTAAAATTTTTTTTTAAAAAAAAAATTAACTTAAATTTAAAAATTATTTTAAAAATTATTTTTTAAAATTAACTTAAAAAAATTATTTTAAAAATTAAATTAACTTTAAAAATTATTTAAAAAATTTATTTCAACTTTAAAAATTATTTTAAAATTTAACTTTAAAAATTAATTTTAAAAAAAATACCAGGGGCGGGCGCCCCTGGTATTCCCTTCCGAGGCGCCCGGAAGGGATCCGGGTGCCCCGCCCAAAATCAACCCCGGGCGCCCGGAATGGCTCCGGGCGCCCGGAGCTCCCTATAAATAGGGGGCAGCAGGCGCCCCCAACACTTGCCCCACAAACCTTTCACTCTTACCAAGGTTCTATCCGAACCTCAGTGTGAGAGTGCTCTAAAATTTTTTTTTTTTTGCGGTGAAGACGCTGCTGCGACTCAACCGAGGTCATCAGTTCTATATTTTACGATGGCTCCTCGGTAAATCCTTTTTCCTTGTCTAAAAATTCTTTAAATTTGTCTTGAAATGTTCACTTAGAATATCTCTTTTATATACAGTAGGAAACGAACAAATACTGGTGATGGGCCCTCTAATGCTAGTACTGACCCTAGGTTTCCCACAGATGAACTTAGAATCAAGTTTGAGTCAACCATTTATATGGCCATTAGGACTAAATGTCTAGAGAGATCGTTCTTTCTAGTTTCTTGTGCTCCCGTTATGGAAGTTATAAACCACTATAACTTACGGAACCTTGTTGAATGTACTAGTCCGGTAAACATAAGTCTGTGTGCTGAATTTTACAACAACTTAGTGAAAGTAGACGACTGTACCTATACTACTAGGGCAGCGGGTACTGATATCACGCTATCCCCTATGACTATCCGGGAGTTTTTAGAGTTACGTCCATCCACTTGTCCCTTTTTGTGCTATCCTCCCGGGGATCTACCATTCGGAGATCCCTACTCGCATATCACTCTTGATACGATTTATTCGTATTTTTTTTGGGGAGAGCGAGTACCCACTGTGACCCAGTTTAGGTCAGTAGACCTTCGAGTCTAGGACTACGCTCTTTATAGAGTCTTAGTCTTCTGCATTCTACCACTGACCACACGTGACATCGCCGTGATGCGCCCATTCCACTCATTTTTACTTTATGCCCTGAGTCATAGGTTAGATATTGACATCAGCCTACATATCTTCTCCACCATTATCTACTCTGCTGGATACGTGACTAATAGACGAATCCACATGCCTTACTATCACATTCTGACAGCATATATGTCCTCTTTGGACATTGATGTCACTAGAGGAGACATTCGCTATATGACCGAGTTTGACATTATAGTAGCTAGGAACTTCTCCCTAGCTGGTATCCACATAGATGAGGATGACGGTACTATGTCTTGGCGGAGGGGGGCACAGCACCAGCCCGATCCAGACGCACAGGGGGAGGCCGAGCAGGATGAGTTCATGCTTGCACTGTTTCTGGAGGAGGCCGCTCTGGCTCCACCACCACCCCCAGTTCGAGCACCACGTCACGCTCCTCGCACTCTAGCCGACCATTTGACCGGACTAGAGAGAGCTATGGCGAGTCTCCAGCGGGAGAACTCTGACTTTCAGCGAGACATGCGGCGAGAGGTCTCCGAGTTACGAGCTAACAGGCAGACCCGACACACTGAGCTGATGACACTACTCCGCTCCTTGGGATCTAGACCACCCCCTTCTTCATCTCAGTAGCTCTAGTTATGACACACTTCTGTTATCTACATCACTTGTAGAATACTTTTGTTCTATCTAGTGTTATTTCTAATATGGATTGATTATGTTCTATCTTAATAGTCTAGAAGTTTCAAATTTCAAAAATATTTTCAAAAATGAGTGTTCTCAAATTATAGGTTAAACATGTTTCATTTTCAAAACTTTCCCATTTTTAGATTTTTAAAAAAATACTTTTAGCCTTAGACTAGTTCAAAATCCTTAGAAAGCATGTACCCATAGGACTAGTTTTTGAGCATCTCACCAAAACCCTAGGCTTACCTTGCTTGTGTTTGACGAATATAGAAAGGGGTGAGATGCATAGGCCACTTGCCTAAGACTTAAGATGCTTATTTCAGTGCATCGATATAAGTCTGGGCGTTAAATACAAAATATACATTAATCAAGTTAAGGTTGAACTTAACTTGACTAACCAAGTGAAAGCTGCTATCTTCTGATAAGTCAGTCAGTAATTAACTGGTTAGACATTTGATTTAATGTCAGGTTCAGGGGGAGAAATCAAACTAGTTTTTCAAATTGAATTTTAAACTTAATTTTGAAAATTAAAGTTTAAAAATCAATCTTCAAAATCAACTTGTTTAAAATTATGAATTTTTTTTTAAAAAAAATCAACTCAAAATTGTTTGTGTTAAATCACAAACTTTTTACTTAGTCTTTGAAAACTGAATTTTTCAGGTATTTTTAAACCACGATTTTAAAACTAGTACTTTTGAACTTTGAAAATTTGATTTTGGAAAAAGAATTTTACAAAATTATTTGGAAAACTCCTTCGTTTTAAAAATTATTTTTAAAAAAATGTGATCTTACTTTACCAAAATTAATTTTACCAAACTCCTTTGAAAACTACAAGTAAAAGTTCAAAATCATCTTTCTTAATGTTTAACTTCACTTTGAAAATTATCCTGAATCTAGTTCTGAAAAATTAGGTTTAACTTAATTTTGATAATTTGATTTGCAAAAACTTAGTGGTGAATTTTTTTTTTAAAATGATGTTTGCAAACTTAAAATTTTTTCAAAGTTACTAAGTTATAAATCAGCTATTTTTCAAAACTTAGTTTTTTCAAGGATTTAAGAAGTAAAGGTAAAACTATCTTTTAAATTTAGACTCCCCTAGGTTAAACTTGACATTATTTTTTACTTTTTCTGAAGTCTGTTTACTTGACACTAGTTCGTTTGATGAATGACAAAGGGGGAGGGTTAGGTGGTTAAGTTAGCTAAACCAATTTGAAAACACAAAACTTAACTTAAAAACCATCTACTCATTTTTTACTTGCATCTGTTTCACTAACTTAACCAGGTTGTCATTCCATCAAAAAGGGGGAGATTGTTGGTGCGGGTAGCACTAACGGTCTAACTCAGGTTTTGATGAATGACAAATCAGGTTAAGTTAATTTGTTGTTGTCTAACACTTTGATCGAGTGTGCAGGAGAAGTCCAAACAGGTCGACGGGCTGACCAGATGTCTGGCACGAAGCCCAGCTAGGTCGACGGGCTGACCGGATAGCTGGCACGAAGTCCAAGCGGGTCGACGGGCTGACCGGACGCTTAGGCACGAAGTCCAGCTAGGTCGGTCCAGACGGGTTGACGGGCTGACCGGACGTCTGGCAGGTAAGTGAGGTAAGTCACTGGAGGGGAGTGACTGCGAGGATGCGTTCCCGGGAAGGGAACATTAGGCGTCGATCCGGCTTAGATCCATTTCGGATATCTATGTCGAGATCGTGACTAGATTCCGGTCTCGGAAAGATAGAATCTAAGTCATACTCTTTTTGCTAATTCATAATCACTTTGCTTATCTATAAAATTGTGCTAATAATCTGTGTTGCAGGGTATATTTGCCTCGGACTAACCTTTTCTTGCAGGAGAAGAACTTTCTGGAGAAGAGAGGTCCGGGCGCCCGGAGGCAAGTTTTATCCAAGCCGAGTCATCGCCATGTGGAGTTCGCTGATTAGACTTGCCACGTCGCACCAGGGCGCCCGGAAGGGATCCAGCGCCCGGAGCTGCATATAAAAGAAGCCCTAGGGGTGGAGCTTCAACATCAATCAATCAATCAACTCAGAATCTACTACTTGCTCTGCTGCTCTACGCTCCTGCGACGCCGCGAGGCTATTCCGACAAAGCGTTTTCTTAAGTCTAATTCTTCTTCTCTTGTCAGTATTTTATTTCTGTCAATTCTTGTACTTAATTATTTTGTAATCATCATTCGAATTGATAGTGATTGCCCAACGAAAGTACTCAAGGAGTATGGGCCTTCGAGTAGGAGTCGTCAAAATTACTGTGTCTGTTCTTTTAAATTCCGCTGCGCTTAACTCTTTTCAACGTTGTTTTTCGAATCGATATTCACCCCCCCCCCCCTCTATCGACATTTCACGATCCAACATCTTGGTGGTGGAATGAGAAAGTACAAGAGAAAGTGAAGGAAAAACGAATAGCTTATAAGGAATTATATATTTGTAAGAATGAGGAAAACTTAAAAAAATATACAATAACCAAGAAAAAAACTAAGAAAGTAGTGAGTGAAACAAAAAATGACACTTTTGAATGATTATATAAAAAATTGGATACAAAAGAAGGGGAAAGAGACATTTATAGAATAGCTAAAGTGAGAGAAAGAAAAACAAGAGATCTTAGACAAATAAAATGTATTAAAGATCAATGTAATAGAATATTAGTAAACGATGGAGCAATAAAAGAACGGTAGAAGAGGTATTTTCATCAACTTTTTAATGAAGGTTTAGGTGACCAACTTAACTTATGTAATTTAATTAGGTCAAATGAGCATAGAAATTTTAATTTTTATCATAGAATTCAAACTTCAGAAGTAAAACAAACTTTAAATGAGATGCACAATGAAAAAGCCGTTGGACCAAATGATATTCCGATAGAGGTATGGAAGTGCTTAGGGAAACAAGGTATTGAATAACTTACAAAATTATTTAACATAATATTGAAAACAAAAAAAATGTCTGATCAATGGAGGATAAGTACTCTAGTTCCCTTATATAAGAATAAGGGAGATGTACAAAATTGTGCAAACTATAGGGGTATTAAACTAATGAGTCATCCTATGAAACTTTGGGAAAAAGTAATAAAAAAAAGATTAAGGAAGGAGACTACAGTGATAAAAAATCAATTTGGGTTCATACCTGGAAGGTCGACAATAGGAGCTATACATCTTCTTAGATAATTAATTGAAAAATATCGGGAGCAAAAACAAGATCTACACATGGTATTCATTGACTTAGAAAAAGCTTATGATAGAGTCCCAAGAGAAATTATATGAAGAATTTTAGAAAAGAGAGGTGTTAGCGTAACATATATTGAACTAATTAAGGATATGTATGAGGATGTAATGACCAGAGTAAAGACTTCAGGCAGAGTAACTGAAGCATTTTCAATAAAGATAGGGTTACATCAAGGATCAACTCTAAGTCCCTATCTTTTTACACTAATTATGGACGAACTCACTGCGCACATTCAAGACACAGTACCGTGGTGCATATTGTTTGCAGATGATATTATTTTGATAGATGAGGCACGTGAAGAAGTAAATGCTAAGCTAGAATCTTGGAGGAAAACACTAGAAGGGAAAGATTTTAAGCTTAGTAGATTAAAGACAGAATATATAGAATTTAAGTTTAACAATATTAAAAGTAATGAAACAATTGTTAAGATAGAAGAGGACGAGTTGCTCGGAACAGAGAGATTTAAATATTTAGGATTGAGAGAGATGTCTTACATAGAATACAAGCATGATGGGTGAAATGGAGGGGAGCATCGAGTGTTTTATGTGACCGTAAAGTACCTCTTAAACTTAAAGGTAAGTTCTATAAAACCGCAGTTAGACCTGCTATGTTATATGGAGTTGAATGTTGGGCTATGACTTGAGCACAGGAGTAGAAGATGAGAGTTGCAGAGATGAGGATGTTAAGGTGAATGTGTGGACATACGAAGATGGACAAAATAAGAAATGAGAGCATTAGAGAGAAAATCAGAGTTGCATCTATTGAGGAAAAACTCCGAGAGACACGTTTAAGATGGTACGGACATGTACTTAGACGACCAATAAATGCTCCAGTTAGGCGATGTGAAACTATGATAAACATGCATATCAAACGAGGAAGAGAAAGACCAAAAAAGACTTGGTTAGCAACAATAAAACAAGATAAAATTTATTTAAATATAGCTGATAATATAATAGGAGATAGAGCTTAATGGTATAAAAGGATTCATGCAGCCGACCCCACCTAGTGGGAAAAGGTTTGGTTGTTGTTGTATATATTATCGATCCTATATTTCACAAAGGAATGTACATAAAGTCTAGATCAAACAAAATATAAAATCCTAAAACTAATACAGCTCCTGCTATATTTAATACATATAATCATGCATACACATAAAATGCCCTCGACATGTCCGAGGGTCCAATCACAATAATTACAATAGGCCATAATAGTTGGAGCTTGCAACCACAGAGTTAATCTATTTGCATATCCTACTATTATCCTGCCTAAAATATGTATGATATGTGCATAATTAAACTAAAACCAAACACACAGAGGTTAAAACCTAGCTCTGATATCAATTGTTGGTTGCTACTCGGAATACCATCCTAGTTCCCCTATACAAAAATTTGTACAAGCATAGAACTATCCTAGCTACCCATGTGCTCTACTAAAGTTAAAGTTGGATTGCAAACGATGTTTAACATTATTAATCCAAATTTCCCTTTAGAAGTTAAACTTGGATTGAGAACGAAACTTAACATTCTTACTCCAAGTTCAACCGATGTGATCTTCCTAAGTTAAACCATATTACAGAAGTTATCAAATATCTATTTTAAAGATCGGCTTCTAGGTTAAACATGACGAGGCACTAGGCCTTCTTGGGTATGAGATCATCCACCACTTCCTAGACAAAGTCTCACAAAGAAATCAGATATTTAACTTCTTACAGTAAACTGTGTTTAACTATAGAGACCTCAATAGAAACACATTATTGAAACATGAAATTAAAAAATAAAAACGATAACTAAAACCGATAACCTCTTGTGTTTGATTTTCAAGATTTATACAAAATATGAACTAGTCATGATGCGAAAACTAATAACTAGTTATGCCTTTTGTAGCTTATAGATCTCTTGATCTTCTATTGTATTCCTCTCATTCTCTTGGACGTCGTGTGAGCGACGATCTTCCAAGATGAAATCCATCAAGCTTCTTCCAAGGCTTCCAAGATCCGGCCATCAACTAACCTCCAAGGGATGCTAGACAATAGAGCTTCCTTCTCTTCTTCTTCTCCTTCAAGCAACCGGCCACCAAGAGATCTCCACACCAAGATGTCGCTGGCCACCAAGAGGGAAAACAAAAGGAGAGAAGAGAAAGAACAAGGGCCAACCACCAAGGAAGAATAGAGAGGAATAGAAGATGTGTTCTCAGGTGAGGCACCCCTCCTTCTCTTTTATATTCCTTGGTCTTGTAAAAAAAGGAAAATTTTATAACAAAAAATAAAACTTCCTTTTCTCCCATGACATGGTCGGCCACAAGCTTATGCTCCAAGTAAGGAAAGATTTTAAACAAAATTAAAATCTCTCTTTTAAAATCTCTTTTGTGGATAGTTATAAAAGGAATGTTTTATAAATTAAAATTTCTCTCTTTTAAATCCTTTTATGGATATCTATAAAAGAAAATATTTAAAATAAAACATGGTTTACAAAAAGGAAAGTTTTATAATAGAAATTAAAATCGTTCTTTCATATAGATAACTACAAATAAGGAAAGATTTCAAATCTCTCTTTTATTCCTTTGTAGAAAGCTATAAAAGGAAAGATTTTTAAATTTAAAACTCTCTCTTAAAACCATCATAAAAGGAAAGTTTTTAACAAAATAAAAACTCCTTTTATTTCCTTTTGTGGCTAATCTAAAAAATGAAAAATTTTATATAAAAATCACCTTTTAAATCCTTTTAATGGATCTCTATAAAAGGAAAGATTTTACAAAATATAAAACTTCATTTTCTTCTTGTGTGTGGCGGGCCCCTTGCTTGGGCACCCAGCAAGGCTTGGCCGACCCTAGCTTGGGCTCCAAGCTTAGCTTGGGCCTTAAGAAGCTAGGCTTTTGGGTGGATATAAGGCTTTATAAATAAGATGCTATAATAGGGACCGAGAGGAGGAATCGGTTTTTGTCTCCGATGAGCTTGAGCTTCCCGTGTTCGCCCCGAACACTCAACTCAAGTTCATCAATAATATCTCATTCCACTAAAGAGTTATTATTGTAATACCACATCAATCCCATATTACGATATGGGCTCCTTCTTATCATGAGTGTGTCAGTCTCCCTGTGTTTAAGATATCAAATGCCCACTAATTAAATGAGTTACTGACAACTCACTTAATTAATATCTAGCTCCAAGAGTAGTACCAATCAACGTTATTGTCATATCGGACTAAGTCCACCTGCAGGGTTTACATGACAATCCTTATGAGCTCCTCAAGGGGGCATTATCAACCTAGATTATTAGGACACAGTTTCATTCTATAATCAACAACACACCATATAAATAATATCATTTCCCAACTTATCGGGTGTAACGCCCAAAGATTCTCAAAACTAAATTAGAAATATTCTATAATTATTCTAGAATTTTTAGATATTTTTCCGGAATTTTTAGAGCAACGGAAGTAGCAAAAATAATTAGAAAATGAAAACGGCCTAAGCGGGGATTGAACCCGAGACCTATGGCTTAGGGATAATGCTAGTAACCAGTTGAACCCAGCAGGGCCGTGCTGAAAGGAAAGGGAACCAATAAAATTTATATTGGTATTGGGTGAATTAACTCCTTAATATAAATAGGGAATTAATAGGTGAAGAGTTATTGGGTTAACGTGACTTTTCTCCTCCCTCACCCTAATTCCGCTGATCCCTTCTCCTCCTCCTTCTCTCGGCGCCAACCACAAGAGGACCTAGGGTTCTCTCCCTAGGGCCCCAAGGACACTTTCCGGCGACGATTTCAGCACGAGGACGTTCCCTTCCGCGAGTAGAGCACGTGGACGCGAGCGAACCGTCGAGAAGTCGTCTCCACCGGAATTTCTAGCGATTAGATTTGTAAGAAATCTAGCACACAGGTAAGAAACCACTCACCTGCAGTATAATAGCTTCCGTTTGAGTTTTTATGCTTTAGTTAGGATGTATGTGGATTTTTATCGACATCTAGGGTGTATTTAACTCTCTTCGCAGACTTAGGGGTTAGTTGAGTATTTCTGGATGGGCCGGACGTGTTTTTCCTCTTCAGATAGAGGTTCTAGACGTCGTCGGGTGCCTAGAGGTGGTCCCCCTATTAGAGAGGAGAGTTGGAGCACACTAGGTGTTCGATAAAATGTTTAGCGCAACATTAGACAGTTTTAACAGCATAGTTAAATGCATAGAAGCATTTAAACCAGCATATCAGTTTTATTTCAGCTTTATGGGACTAGATGTCCAATGGGTGGGCTCCCACAGTTGCCTCTAGGTTCAGACAATCTAGTTCTCGGTTCAGATAACCTAGATTCAGCTAATTAGCATTTCAGTATTTTACTTTCAGCAGCGGCACTGTACTGGATTAGATATCCACTGGGTTGGACTCCCATAGTCGTCCCTAGGTTCAGCTAACCTAGTAAACCCTACTAGATTCGGAACTTGCAATCTCGGGTACAGTTGCCAGGGCCCTACAGCAGCATGTTTAGTATTTTTATCTATTATATATAATAGTTTTCCAAATCAGTTTTAAAACATAATGGAATTCAGTATTAGCTCAGCTTCAGCTTAGCTCACTTTTGTATCAACTCAGCTTATTTCGGTTGTTAAATATGATAACTTCATATACAGTTCTAGACATGTTATGATCAGTTCTATTTTATGTTCAGCTTATGTTATGTCATGCTTTGTATGATACCATGCCATGCCATGCTTGCATATTCAGTATGTTTTTTTTAAACAGCATGATTTAAAAGCATATTTGCATTGTATGCATGATTTAGTGAGGTAGATGGTTTCTTACTAAGCTTTAAGCTTACAGATTCTATTTTCCTTATACTGCAGATAAAGGTAAAGGAAAGATAGACTAGCGGAGGCTGGAGGTCAATGCACTGATGAGGATGTGTGTGGATGGGACATGGAATAAAGATCCTAGGGATCCAACAATTTCAATTAAGCATATGAACTTTAGTATTTCTATTACTCTTTGTTTTAGCATGTTAAACGCCATGAGCTAACGAACCATGCTTTAGATTGTGCTTAGAATGTTAAATATATGATGTTAGAATGTTAGTTGTCATCGTTAGGGTGTTTCCTAGTCATCTTAGAACTGGGATGTGGTTGAGGCACGAAACAGTGCTGAAATCAGACATTTGGCACGAAATCAGTAACTCGAATCGATCAGCTGATCGATTCGAGGGTTCCCAATCGATCAGTTGATCGATTGGACAATCTGTTCCACGAACAGTAGGCCTCTGGATTGATCAGCCGATCGATCCAGTCATTTCCGTCATGAACAGAGAGCTCTGGGATCGATCACTGGATCGATCGAACAACCTGGATCGATTAGCCGATCGATCCAAATTATTGCCCCGAGCACAGTAGCGTGCTGGATCGATCACTGGATTGATCCAACCTATGTCCCGCATACAGTAGCCATCTGGATCGATCACTGGATCAATCCGACTATTCCAATCGATCCGTGGATCGATTGGGAGGTCTGATAACAGCTGGGAAACATATATTTCAGTTCCTTGACCATAGGGGATGTAGTATATGTTAGGTATACTTAGATTACACTCCTTAGTACATGTAGCACCAAGAAATGTTAACAGCTTAGCAAAATTTTAATTAGTACAGCTTCCGCGTCTAGATTTAGTGATGGTCAGGGAATAGTTAGCACAGATTAATGTAACGATCGGCCTCACAGCCTAGTTAGTAGGAGGTGGGTCGTTACAGAGTGGTATCAGAGCAGTGTTTCATACTTCCTACACATATATCAGCATTGAACCTGCAGCTTCCAAGTAAAAATACCTCTACTTTATTTATGTTTCTTGCTTTCTTGTATAGCTCATGTTTATAGACAAACTGCTGCATGATAGTATGTAATAGTATATAACATGATAACGATAGTTATACAATTATGATTGTAATAGTTATTCATGTTCTGTCCCCTATGTCTTTAGCAATGGCACGAGGACGCCCAGCTAGAAGGGCACTAGCTACTGAGCCCCAGCAAGAGGCAGGCAGTTCAGTGCCTCCCCCAGACCTTACATCATTGGTGGCTCAGTTACAGCAGCAGCTAGCTGAACAGCAACAGGAGATAGCCACCCTCAAGGCTAATCAGCAGAGTACCCCCACAGTTACCCCGGAACCGAACCTGACGACTCCAGAAGTCTTAGAGGTTCCACCAGCTCAGCCTACAGTGCCAGCGCCAGCACCAGTACCAGTGCCAGCAGTCCCAGCAGCTGAGTTAAGAAAGGAAGCCTATCTGATCCAGTGGCAGCGAGTCAAGCTAGAGAACTTCTCAAGCACTAGTGAACCATGGGATGCACAAGCCTGGTTCAAAACACTGGAGAGTACGATGGAGCTTCTGGACTGGCCAGAACACGAGAAGGTGAAGTGTGCCTCCTTCTGCCTGACAGGAGATGCACGCATGTGGTGGGAAAGAATCAGAACGAAGCGCCCAGTGAACCAAATGTTATGGGCTGACTTCGAGAAGGAATTTTTCGAGGAGTTCTTTCACATACGGGTTACAAACCGCCACTACGATGAGTTCACTGAGTTTCGTCAGGGCAACCTTTCAGTTGAGGAAGCCGTGAAAAAATTCAACAGGTTGGCTCGTCTATGCCCAGAGCTAGTCAGCACAGAGAAGGAACGAATCCGGTTGATGCTCAAGATGCTGAGGCCAAAGATAGCAGTGAACGTGGCTGGTGGCATACATAGGCCACAAACCACAGAGGAGTTAGTGAGCAGTGCCTTGACCACAGAGCATTACCAGAACAGCATAAAACAGCAGAAGCAAGTCTCCTCAGAGTCCAAAGGCCAAGGAAACTCTCACACTCAAAAACAGCAAGGCCACAGCTCTAACTGGAAAGGGAACTCCAACAGCAAGCGCAAATCAGGGAGTGACCCAAAAGGAGGACCATCTAGCAAGCGACCCAGCTATCCAAAGTGTGCTACTTGTGGGAAATTCCACCCAGGGGTTTGTCGCAAGGGCACACGAGGATGCTTTGAATGTGGACAAGAAGGGCACATGACCAAGCAGTGCCCGAACAAGACTGGTCTTCCTCAGCCACAGCAGATTCAGTATGCAGGCCAGCCATCTCAGTTATATCAAATGCAGGCCACTCTAGAAGGTCCACTTATCAGCCAGGGCAGATTAGAAGCCCCTCCAGCGATGGCGAATGCGAGGATCTACTCACTCACCAGAGAGGACGTAGCCAATGCCTCGACAGTTGTCACAGGTCAGATTAGCATTTTATAGTATAGTGCTACTGTTCTATTTGATACTGGGGCAACCCATTCATATATAGCCAGGATGTTCTCCGAAAAATTAGAAATACCCTCAGAGGTACTCAGTGGTCAGTTTTTGACGGCATTACCTTCAGGCATCCACGCACTGGCTCGGAGCGGTGCAGGTCATTATAGCAGACAGAGAGCTCTTTTGTGATCCGATAGTGCTAGAGATGACCGACTATGACGTTATCTTTGAATGGACTTTCGATCGATACGGTGCTACCATAGAGTGCCGTAAACAGTCATCTTCCAAGCGGCAGTGCAATTTGAATACAGTGGGGAACCAAAGAGAAAGGCCAAGAGGTTTCTCTCAGCTATGAAGAAGCTACTGGATTCAGGGTGTATGAGGTTCCTAGCACACGTAGTCAACGCCGGCCAGGACAAGAACCAACAGCTAGCGGAGGTTCGAGTCGTATGTGACTACCCAGATGAGTTAGGCCTTGCACCAGACAGGGAGATTGACTTTGAGATAGAGCTCATTCCCGGTACAAATCCTATCTCCAAAGCGCCTTATCGCATGGCTCAAGCAGAACTGAAGGAACTTCGTGAGCAACTACAGGAGCTGCTGGGTTTCATACGCCGAGTCACTCACCATGGGGCGCTTGTATTGTTCGTGAAGAAGAAGGATGGAAGCATCGCATAGACTACAGATCATTGAACCAAGTCACGATCAAGAACAAATATCCCCTTCCCAGAATCGATGACCTGTTCGACCAGCTGAAGGGAGCAGCAGTGTTCTCTAAGATAGATCTCAGATCAGGTTATCATCAGGTGAAGGTTAAAGAAGGGGATATACCCAAGACAGCATTCAGGACCAGATACGGACACTACGAGTTCGTAGTCATGCCCTTTGGTGTGACCAATGCTCCAGCTACATTCATGGATCTCATGAACAGAGTATTCAGGGAGTATTTAGATAAGTTTGTTATTGTGTTTATCGATGACATTCTTATCTACTCAGGAACTCAGGAAGAACACTCAGAGCACCTGAAACTAGTATTGCAGACCCTTCAGCAGAACCAGCTATACGCCAAGTTCACGAAATGTGAATTTTGGCTAGATCAGGTGTCCTTCCTGGGTCACATCATATCAAAAGATGGGATTATGGTAGATCCCAGCAAGATAAAAGCAGTGAGTAACTGGAAGAGACCTAAGAACGCTAGTGAAATCAGGAGCTTTTTGGGATTAGCAGGATATTACAGAAAGTTTGTAGAGGACTTCTCCAGGATAGCCTCCCCATTGACAGCTCTTATCAGAAAGAACAAGAAATTTCAGTGGACAGAGCAGCTTCAGCGAGCTAAAAAGGTGATTGACCAGTGCTCCCATTTTGGCTCTACCAGACAACACCAGCAGCTTTGACATCTATAGTGATGCCTCTAAGTTGGGACTAGGAGCAGTATTGATGCAAAATGGCAAGGTGATCGCCGATGCCTCCAGACAACTCAAGGATTATGAGAAGAATTACCCTACTCATGACCTTGAGCTTGCAGCAGTAGTGTTCGCTCTCAAAATTTGGAGACATTACTTATATGGAGCTCAGTGCAGAGTGTATACAGATCATCAGAGTCTGAAGTATTTCTTCACTCAGAAGGATCTGAATATGCGACAGCGCAGATGGTTAGAGCTGGTCAAGGATTACGATATGGACATCCTCTACCACCCAGGGAAAGCAAATAAGGTAGCCGACGCACTTAGCAGAAAATCCAGTGCTACCTTATTATCTCTTACAGCCGTGTCACCGCCCCTACAGAAGGAGATTGTAGATTTCGGTCTCGAACTCATCGTTGGACAGCTCTCTACTATGACCTTAGAGTCTACCTTGCTTGGTGATATTCAGTTAGCTCAGGAGCAGGACCCAGAAATTCAGAAAATCAAGCAAGGGCTAGCAGAATCAGAAAGTAGAGAATTCAGAGTGTCCGATAGCGGGGTGTTGTATTTTGGTGATAGACTCTGTGTTCCAGATCAGGAGGAGCTACGAAGACGGATTTTAGATGAGGCTCACCAGACTCCCTATGCGATACATCCAGGTTCCACCAAAATGTATCAAGACCTGAAGAACCATTTTTGGAGGCCCAGGATGAAGCGAGACATCGCCAGATATGTTAGCATCTGTCTCACCTGTCAGAGAGTCAAGGCAGAACATCAGCGACCAGGAAGAGTTCTGCAGCCTATACAGATTCCAGAATGGAAGTGGGAGGATATCTCTATGGATTTCATAGTGGGACTGCCCAGAACCACGAATGGTTTTGACACCATCTGGTAATAGTCGACAGGTTGACTAAATCAGCCCACTTTTTAGCTATCAAGATATCCTACTCCATGGAGAAGCTAGCTCAGTTGTATCTTCAGGAGATCGTCAGACTACATGGAGTCCCACGAACCATCATTTCAGACAGAGACAGCAGATTCACATCGCACTTCTGGGAGTGTGTACAGTCAGCATTGGACACCAAGTTAAAGTTCAGCACAACATTCCATCCTCAGACAGATGGTCAGACGGAGCGAGTAAATCAGGTACTCGAAGATATGCTCCGAGCGTGTGCCCTAGACTTCAAGGGAAGTTCGTGCAAATATCTGAGCTTAGCAGAATTTGCATACAACAACAGCTATCAGGCCACTATCGGCATGGCACCTTACGAGGCTCTCTATGGGCGGAGGTGTAGATCCCCAATCTGCTAGTATGAGAGTGGTGAACAGAAAGAACTAGTAGTAGATACCACAGCAGCTATACAGCAGATCCGCCAGAGGATAGAGACAGCTCAGAGCTGCCAGAAGAGCTATGCTGATACACGGCGTAGACCCTTAGAGTTTTCAGTTGGGGATTCAGTGTTCCTCAGAGTAGCTCCCATGAAGGGAGTAATGCGTTTTGGGAAGAAGGGCAAGCTAAGTCCCAGATATGTGGGACCATACCTTATCAGCAGAAGAGTGGGCAAGGTAGCATATGAGTTAGAGCTACCCCAGGAAATGTCAGCTATCCACAACCTATTTCATGTCTCTATGCTGAAGAAGCATACCCCAGATGCCACCCAAGTGATTGAGCCCCAGTCGGAACAGATCCACGAAGACCTCAGCTATGATAGTCGGCCTATTCAGATAATAGACCGAGCAGTTAAGAAATTGCGGAACAAGGAAGTACCATTAGTCAAAGTTATTTGGCACAGTCACACAGCAGAAGAGGCAACTTGGGAGACAGAAGCCAGCATGAGACAGAAGTACCCAGAATTATTCTAAGTTCGAGGACGAACTTTTTATAAGGTATGGGGGATTGTAAAGCCCAAAAATTCTCAAAACTAAATTAGAAATATTCTATAATTATTCTGGAATTTTTAGATATTTTTCCGGAATTTTTAGAGCAACGGAAGTAGCAAAAATAATTAGAAAATGAAAACGGCCTAAGCGGGGATTGAACCCGAGACCTATGGCTTAGGGATAATGCTAGTAACCAGTTGAACCCAGCAGGGCCGTGCTGAAAGGAAAGGGAACCAATAAAATTTATATTGGTATTGGGTGAATTAACTCCTTAATATAAATAGGGAATTAATAGGTGAAGAGTTATTGGGTTAACGTGACTTTTCTCCTCCCTCACCCTAATTCCGCCGATCCCTTCTCCTCCTCCTTCTCTCGGCGCCAACCACAAGAGGACCTAGGGTTCTCTCCCTAGGGCCCCAAGGACACTTTCCGGCGACGATTTCAGCACGAGGACGTTCCCTTCCGCGAGTAGAGCACGTGGACGCGAGCGAACCGTCGAGAAGTCGTCTCCACCGGAATTTCTAGCGATTAGATTTGTAAGAAATCTAGCACACAGGTAAGAAACCCCTCACCTGTAGTATAATAGCTTCCGTTTGAGTTTTTATGCTTTAGTTAGGATGTATGCGGATTTTTATCGACATCTAGGGTGTATTTAACTCTCTTCGCAGACTTAGGGGTTAGTTGAGTATTTCTGGATGGGCCGGACGCGTTTTTCCTCTTCAGATAGAGGTTCTAGACGTCGTCGGGTGCCTAGAGGTGGTCCCCTTATTAGAGAGGAGAGTTGGAGCACACTAGGTGTTCGATAAAATGTTTAGCGCAACATTAGACAGTTTTAACAGCATAGTTAAATGCATAGAAGCATTTAAACCAGCATATCAGTTTTATTTCAGCTTTATGAGACTAGATGTCCAATGGGTGGGCTCCCACAGTTGCCTCTAGGTTCAGACAACCTAGTTCTCGGTTCAGATAACCTAGATTCAGCTAATTAGCATTTCAGTATTTTACTTTCAGCAGCGGCACTATACTGGATTAGATATCCACTGGGTTGGACTCCCATAGTCGTCCCTAGGTTCAGCTAACCTAGTAAACCCTACTAGATTCGGAACTTGCAATCCCGGGTCTAGTTAGGGATGTGCGTACAGTTGCCAGGGCCCTACAGCAGCATGTTTAGTATTTTTATCTATTATATATAATAGTTTTCCAAATCAGTTTTAAAACATAATGGAATTCAGTATTAGCTCAGTTTCAGCTTAGCTCACTTTTGTATCAACTCAGCTTATTTCGGTTGTTAAATATGATAACTTCATATACAGTTCTAGACATGTTATGATCAGTTCTATTTTATGTTTAGCTTATGTTATGCCATGCTTTGTATGATACCATGTCATGCCATGCTTGCAAATTCAGTATGTTTTTTTTAAACAGCATGATTTAAAAGCATATTTGCATCGTATGCATGATTTAGTGAGGTAGATGGTTTCTTACTAAGCTTTAAGCTTACAGATTCTATTTTCCTTATACTGCAGATAAAGGTAAAGAAAAGATAGACTAGCGGAGGCTGGAGGTCAATGCACTGATGAGGATGTGTGTGGATGGGACATGGAATAAAGATCCTAGGGATCCAGCAATTTCAATTAAGCATATGAACTTTAGTATTTCTATTACTCTTTGTTTTAGCATGTTAAACGCCATGAGCTAACGAACCATGCTTTAGATTGTGCTTGGAATGTTAAATATATGATGTTAGAATGTTAGTTGTCATCGTTAGGGTGTTTCCTAGTCATCTTAGAACTGGGATGTGGTTGAGGCACGAAACAGTGCTGAAATCAGACATTTGGCACGAAATCAGTAACTCGAATCGATCAGCTGATTGATTCGAGGGTTCCCAATCGATCAGCTGATCGATTGGGCAATCTGTTCCGCGAACAGTAGGCCTCTGGATCGATCAACCGATCGATCCAGTCATTTCCGTCGCGAACAGAGAGCTCTGGGATCGATCACTGGATCGATCGAACAACCTGGATCGATCAGCCGATCGATCCAAATTATTGCCCCGAGCACAATAGCATGCTGGATCGATCCAACCTATGTCCCGCATACAGTAGCCATCTGGATCGATCACTGGATCGATCCGACTATTCCAATCGATCCGTGGATCGATTGGGAGGTCTGATAATAGCTGGGAAACATATATTTCAGTTCCTTGACCATAGGGGATGTAGTATATGTTAGGTATACTTAGATTACACTCCTTAGTACATGTAGCACCAAGAAATGTTAACAGCTTAGCAAAATTTTAATTAGTACAGCTTCCGCGTCTAGATTTAGTGATGGTCAGGGAATAGTTAGCACAGATTAATGTAACGATCGGCCTCACAACCTAGTTAGTAGGAGGTGGGTCGTTACATCCGGCCTATTGATTTATCGAACTAAATCGCACCCTTTGATAAATTAAAGAAATAAATATTCAGTATATGTGTTTGTTATTATATCATGATTAAGAGTACACACTTCCATAATAATAGAGGTCTTGTTCTTTTTAACAGTTAGTATAAAAAGAACAACCTCATATGGTTCTGCTCAATACACTCAAAGTGTACTAGTGTAATTTATAGTTAAGATAAACTAATACCAAATTACACTACAACCACTCCAATGGTTTATCCCATTCCATCTTGGTTGTGAGCTACTATTTATAATTTATAAGGAACTGATAACATGATCTTCGTGCGTCTTCTCACACCATGTTATCTATAATATAAATTAAATGGACAACTACACTTAACATAAATGTAGACATTTGACCAATGTGATTCTTATTTCAAAATGATTGTTTATACAAGAAAGCTAGACTTTTAGTATACACTCTAACACAAAGGTCGGGTGGGCTTAAGGACACTTAGCCTCTTAAAGCTCTTTATATATGATCGACAGGATAAAGGCAAATCGAACATAAGGCTTTCAGTGTACGCCCAGCTGGGCAAAGGCTGGGCGGGCTTAGGGGCACTTAGCCTCTTAAAGCTCTTTATATACGATCGGTCGGATAAAGGTAGATCAAACAAAAGGCTCTCAGTGTACGCCCGACCGGGCAATGACCGGGTGGGCTTAAGGACCCTTAGCCTCTTAAAACTTTTTATATACGATTGGCCGAATAAAGGCAGATCGAACATAAGACTCTCAGTGTACGCTTGATCGGGTAAAGGTCGGGCGAGCTAAGGGACACTTAGCCTCTTAAAACTCTTTATATACGATCAGCGGAATAAAGGTAGATCGAATATAAGGCTCCTAGTGTACGTCCGGTCGGGCAAGAGTTGGGCGGGCTTAAGGACACTTAGCCTCTTAAAACTTTTTATATACAATTGGCTGGATAAAGGTAGAACGAACATAAAGCTCTCAATGTACGTCTGGCCGGGTGGGCTTAATGACACTTAACCTCTTAAAGCTCTTTATATACGATCATCCAGATAAAGGCAGATCGAACATAAGACTCCTAGTGTATGCACGGTCAGACAAAGGTCGGGCGGTCTTAAGGACATTTAGCCTCTTAAAGCTCTTTATATACAATCATCAGGATAAAGGTAGATCGAACATAAAGCTCTCAGTGTACGATTGACGGGGCAAAGGCCAAACGGGGCTAATGACACTTAGCCTTATAGAACTCTTTATATACGATTGGTCGAATAAAGGCAGACTGAATATATGGCTCTTCGTGTATGTCCGGCTGGGCAAAGGTCGGCCAAGTTTAAATTACCTAATGATATATTACTACTAAAAGAAAGTTCTAACATACATAATTTATCATATGGCTTCTTAAAGAGATCTTATATCACAGAGCAGATTGATACAATGACACAACAATGCGGTCGACCTTTTGGACTGACTGAAATATACTCAGCTGACAACATTTTAACGACTTATCAAAACTTATCGGAGAATATTCTTTCGGAGCCTTCTTCAAATGTTATTATGCCCCTCATTAGCCAACTCATTATAATAACATATACCTTCAACCGCCTCAGTAATGACGTGAGATATAAACCACAAAAGAGGTATATCAATGGGTAAATAAAAGATCTCTGATATAGTTATTACACAATACTTAAGCTGTACTTTTTCCATCACCTAATAAACTCTAACAGATTGGGGGGCCACTCCACGATCGTAGAAGTTATGTGAAGTGGTATAAAAAAGGGGATCCTTTTCGTTGGCAAAATACGCAATTTGTATCATCTACACCTTACTCTGACACATATCCACTACTGTTCTTCTTCTTTGCCCACTCATCGGAAAATATACTGACTTGAGCGTCGGATGGTCTTGTCACATATCCCTTCTCTGGTCTTTGGTCACTAACGATTTGTCGGATTGTCTGACTATGTGCGGGATCGGAGGGAGGTTCCATTCTAAGCTAAAGAAGTTTTCTGTCAATCAACAAATCATCCATCAGAGTCAGCGCGCCATCTCCCTAGCCTTCAGAAAAGATTAATGACGGATCTATTTATTATTATTATATACTTTTTAAAATTTTAAGTTATATATAAATTGTTTATTTTTTTTATTATTTATTTAATTATTGAAAATTTTATAACCTATAGCCAAATATAGAGATCTTTCATTTTAATCCCACCAAATTTTCTCATCCAAATTCGTAAGGCATAGATCGCCACGGGGAATGATCCAGTACCATGTTCAAGCTCCATAGGTAATTTATTTACGCAGAGTGAGAATCAAATTCTCTTTGAAAACTTCATCCGTCCACTTACCATCGGGCATTCAAATTTATATGATGTATATATGTGAATTTGTAATGTCATATTATATCCAATGCCATCAGACATAATTTATTTCTTCTTCTGGATAATTACTATACCCACTGTGTTAGGATAATGTACTTTGTGCTCTTATCTGTTTTTGTGGATAATTGAAAAAAAAAAAAGAAAAAGGAAGAGAGATGTTAATGACTCGTGAGCTTCTTCATCGTACACTGATGCGCATGCTTAAAGATGCTTAAAGACGAGGGAGGAGATAAAGAGACAGCGACTGTCGTCTTTCACGAGCTGTTCTGCTTCGCATTCCTCTAATTAATTGATTTCTCCAACTCCATCCATTTTATTGGAGAGTTGACGCTGCTGAAGCTTCTCTGCTGCTGCGCCTCTTCCTTTCTTTCTCCTTTATGTTAGAAAGATTCCTTCTTGGAATTGATAAAAGGACTGCTTTTCTGCGCTTTCCTTTGCTGTTGTTTTTAGAGCTCCGCTTGGCTTTTAAGCTAAAGCCTTGGTCTATAGCAGAAAGGTTGTTTTTTTCCTCTCTCATGGTACAAAAGGCGGAATCCGTCGCCCCGACGGCCCCCTACGCCTGCCCCATGGTGATGTAGGAGGAGGGTTAACCAGGATGAATGCTGGGTTGACAAGTGGCTGGGGTTCGAGACTTTAAGCCAACAGATGGGGATATTATCCCACATTGTAACCGTCGACACTCGAACCTGCTGCTTCATGGTACAACTTCCCAGCCACTTACCAACTGATCCAGCCACTGGGGGCTGTTTTTTTCCTCTCTCGGATGACTAGTAGATGGATTTGGGGCTTCATCGTGGAATTGGGAGTATTTTGATTGTTTTTCTCCATGGGTTGGTTGTAAAACATCGATTGTTCTTGCAATTTGCAGTTCTTTTGCGATGATTTAGATCGAGAATTGGGGATCAAGATTCGGATTTTTCTTATCCATTCTCGGCGGAGGAATGGGCTGCGCCTACTCGACGGTGGAGGTGGACGAGGCGCTGTGGCGGTGCAAGGAGCGGCGGAGGCTGATGAAGCAGCTGATGAAATGCCGGGCCGATCTCGCCGCTGCCCTCGTCGCGTACCTGCGGTCCTTGAGGGACACTGGCGCCACCCTTCGGCAGCTCATCGAAGTGGAGTCGATGACATCCGGCATCGTTCCTCCTGTTGGTTTCACATTGCCGCCTTCCCCTCCCCCGCCGCCGTCGCTGCCGCCTTCGCCGCCGCCCCCTCCCAAAATTTTTCGAGTTGGGCCGAAGGAATCGACGAAGGCGAAGTTCTATGTCTCGGATCCGAGCGATATGGACGACGACGACGAGGAGGGTTTCCCTCTTCAACCACCTCCGCCACCCTTCTCTGTTTCCTCCGGGGACTTCGGTGATCATATGGGTTCCACGGCTTCCTCGGGTTCGTCATCTCCACTGCGAAGTGGAGGAGCTGCTGCGCATGCGTCGACTGTAGAAGGTCACTGGGCGGAACCCAAGTCGGAGTTTGAGGGGGAGGAGGAGGTCGTTGAGGAAGAAGAAGAGGACGACTTGATCCAAAGGAAGGAGGCTTTGGCTGTGGCAATGAATAGGGTGAGGGGGACACCCCCATCTAAGGAATTGGCGGACGATGGCTTGCCCATCGTGAGCCAACTTACCAAGGACACAGACCCCACAACAACAGCGTGGAGAAGCAAGACGACATGTACAAACATCGCAAAGGAGCTCGACGAATACTTCCTGAAAGCTGCTGCTAGTGGGAAGGATGTCACTGTCTTTCTCGAGTCCAGTCGGAGCTACCTTCATCATGGGGACCCTAAAGCAAGGAAAGGTACCTTAGAATGCAATGCCATCCATCTCATTTGTTCATACAGATGTTAGGATTTATAGGTATGAGATTGGGAATCACCTACAGATTGTGACCACGATCTCAGGAAATTGTTTAGCCATTTCAGTCATTAATCCCAACTGTCTATCATTAATCACAATCATCTTTACCCAACCATTCGCTCTAAGCATTATGATCGTGGAGGGATCATATAGGGATCGTGGGCTACATCTACTCGAGGCCAATAAAGCAATAATGGCCGTCTTGAGAAAACAGCAAATGGGCCACAGTAGCCTATTGAGCTTGGAGAAGAGAGCTTGAGAGTTCAAAGGAGAGAACACAGGGAGCTCAAAGAGGAAAGCTCATAAAGTTCAGAGTGGAGAGTTCGGTGAATTCAAAAAGGAAAGTTGGAGAGCTTTGGAGAACTCAGAGCAGGGAGTTCGAGAAACCGAGCTCTTAGTCTAGCGACGTTTAATTGCAGAAACCCAAAGGTGCTACCTTGGTTTGAAAGATCGACCCTTAGAGGTGCCGACATGCCAACTTGAAATAGGGTCACGTAGGCATGACCTATTGACTTAGAGTGAGGT
Organism: Zingiber officinale; assembly: GCF_018446385.1. Classification (NCBI taxonomy): domain Eukaryota; kingdom Viridiplantae; phylum Streptophyta; class Magnoliopsida; order Zingiberales; family Zingiberaceae; genus Zingiber; species Zingiber officinale. The sequence goes on along the minus strand of NC_056005.1, from coordinate 35,673,919 downwards.
TGTTATCGTAGAGTATCAAAATCCATAAAAAAAATTCAAATCAAGCTATGTTGTATATGGTATATTACTTAGATTATATCTCATATAACGAAGCTATGTATATTTGATTATTTAATAACTTTGTTAATCTTAGAGTTGCATAACCATGACTTGTGTCCCTTTCCCTTCTGGCTTTCTAGTTCCTCTTTATGTCTTCATCATCTCTTCTCCTTCAATGTAAGCAACTTTGTGCATGTTTGACATCGCTCGAGAAGCCCTTCTTTTATTCCATTATCTCCTAAAATTCCTGCTTGCATTTGTTCCTTTTAGCATCTCTTTCAGCATCCCTTTTGCCTTTTATGGTTGCACAAGATTGTTGTCTGCCTTCACTCTCACCTCTGTTGTTTTTCTTTCATATTGACAATGCTATTTACTCAACATTCATTTATTTTCAACGTCTCTTTTGGCATTTTTCTTAACACCTTTGGTTATAATAGTTAGGATCTATGGTTTGTAGATCATAATGGTCATTGCTCATTTTGACACTTTTATTTAGCTAAGTGTGATACATGATATTTAGTGAGAAGAATTATCGATCAATTTATTTCCCATTGATAGCAGTCGCTTGCAACTGATACACACAAGCAATGTAATATTTATTTAATGTACAATAGTATAGTTCATATATAGTTACAGTATGCTACACTATATAGTTACAGAAACTTGCAAGTTTTGCAATTCATATTGTGCAGTGCATATAATTTCTGTGAATTTTAGTTTCTCTTTACATTTTTTATAATTTATTTCTAGAGTTTTTATATAGTTTGATTTCCTATAAATCATGCTTTATATTTTACTTTTGTGATTTTGTATTGAAATTAGTATAAAAAACTTAAAATATTTGGAATCTTAAAAGATCTAAAATCTCCAAAGTCTGAATTGAATTAAACCAAAAAAATTGAATTTGGATTTTTTTGCAGCTATAAGCCCAAGTGTGGAGATATTTTTAGAATCCTTTTGCGTTGATTTTTTATTTTTTTATTTGGAAAACAAACTGACCTAGCTGGCCCATACCCGCCCACAATATGCATCATTAATCATCTTTTATCAATGCATGGTCCGTACTCCGTGTACATTTGCACCATTAGCCTTTGGAGCCATGTCTCATAGTTGCTCTGCATCTACACATGCATGCTTTGTGGAAGTGAACATTGAGATTTGCCAATTGCCAAAGTTTCTGGTCGTTGAGTTTTCATAAGTTAATCTCTCTTTTTGTATGTAAGATAGCCATTGGCAAGGTTCTTCTCTCGAAACTGCTTTAAAAGTATCCATAATTGTAGCATCGTGTTCTAGCTGTTGCTCATACAAATCCCATTTTTCATGATTTTTTCAACATCAAGCAATAACAAATCAAGTTAACGTTGCTTTTTCTGATTATAGTCATAGATGCTATATAACTCTAAAAAAATGTTTGTACTATCCAGGCTGCTTATTTGATAATTTTCAGTAAATCCTATATGCATGACCTGACAACAGAATAGGAATGACCTAACCATCATACATCATAATTCTGATGAAAAGTTTCTGAAATTAGTAGTTATCTCTATGCATGCTTGAGTTTTTTTGTCAACCAAGTTTGTTGGATGACACAAATTCCATATCAGGGAAGAGTTTCAAGTGTACCGAAGTGGTAGATGTGTTGTCTTGGAGCTGGTCTTTTAGATCTTCTCATTCTAACAGAGATACTCAAGAAGCAAATAATTCATCTATGCCTGGCACCCATTGCACAACGCTGGAAAAGATTCTTGTTGAGGAGCAGAAACTCTACGATCAAGTGAAGGTAAGAGTTTCTTGAAGCTTAACAGAAGTCTTTATATATATGGGAAACCTTCAACCTTTTAACCCTCGTGGAAATCTTTCCCTAAAATGTTATAAGTTATACCCATTAAAGGTTCAATTCCTCACTAATTAACTAAAAATTCAGAACTATTTGGAAATGGCCCAATTCAAGGTTTAAAATTTCGACTCATGTCGAAGTTTCGGTCCTGGACTGGAACGATACGATTTCGGTACCGTATCATGGCGCGCCGATATAGTTTTGGTATTTTTTAAATATAAAATATATTAATTAAAAACTAAAATATTTAAAAAAATAAATAAGATAAAAAATAATCTTTTTTAAAAAAAAATATGAAAATAGATAAATAAATAAATAAAAATTTTATTATAATTTTTAAATTAAAATAAATGAAATATAAAATTAATTAGATAATTTTATTAGGATTTAATAAAGTCTCTTTAGATTATCTCCATCATAATTAGGAGTTGATTAAAAGAATTAACCTAAGTTTAATTAAAAAAAATCTGAAATCCGACACCACTCGCGAGCCTGCACGACTTCGGTGCTGTCGCAGGGTTGCGCGACCAGCCATGGCCACGGGGATTGCATGCATGACTCCTTCGGCGCGACCACGTTAGTTGTGCGACCCCTCTGCAGTGACCACGGTCGCATGATGCCTCCACGGCGGTAGCGGAAGGGTTATGCGACCTCTCCGCTACTGTTGCAGGGTCGAGCGACTCCTCTGCTGTGACCATGGGATCGCGCAACACGTCGCACTTGTCGTGGGTCTGGTGCCGGGGTCGTGCCGGTGCCGGTCGCCGAGCGGAACGATATGTTTCGCCCGTTTCGACACGGCACTTTAAACCATGGCCCAATTTATAGGTTTGGTTTAACACTCTCCTTTATGTTCAAGCCTGACAGCTTAAGCAAGATCACTTCCAGTTTTAGATGGTGGATTGAGATACAAGAGAGCGCAAGACAAAGAACCAAGAGCGTACAAGTGAACACATGATTAACAGAAGAATAAATAAATATCCCATGAAATTGTTATTACAATTTCTAACATTTTACTAAAATATTAATTGCTTAGGGAAAATACACGTGTGCATCATCTACACAATTTCAATATCAAGTCTATAGCATCTCTTTATTAAGCATACATAGATCCATACATCCTGTTTATTAGGTGCATACCATCAGTAAGATATGTTAACTTTTGTCTGAACAATGGAGGCAGTGTTTTTATTTTATAGAATTGAAGAAGCTACATTGCTTATCAAATTCTATTTTTAGAGAATAGGGAATAGAATGCAAATTCACATCCTACAGGCACTTGAAAATTTAATAGCTGCATAATCCAATGGAGCATAGAGTCCTTAACTAAAAATACCATTGTTATTTAAGACGCGAGGTATCCATAAGTGCATAGGTGCTTGAGGTGCACGACGCAAGGTGAGGTGCATACCTTATTGAAGTAAGGCTCTTTGGGTATAACTTTTTATAATTCAAATATAAAATTTCTGTCAAAATATATCGCTAACAAAATTATAGTTCATAAAATATTAAATAATAATATAAATATAAAATTCACTAACAAATAAATACGTCATACACATAATTCAAATATAAAAAAACTTTAAATATCTAAATCATCAAAATCTTCATCATCTACCTCAATCATATCATTATCATCATCACCCTATGTTTCATCATCTTTCTCAATTCATTAGCATGCCTATCACCTCTCACAAGACGCATGCTTAAGACAACTAGGCGCAAGAGGCTAGTCTGGTTGTGCCTAGGTGCAGCCAAGCGAGCACCTTTAATAACTATGAAAAATATTATTATTTGTTCCAACTCATTCATAGCAATCCTTCTGAAGCAGGGCAAGAACACTTTGGTATCAAATTAATACCCAAACTCATACAAAGAATTGGGATAAATTTAAAGCGATATGAGGGATAGCTACCTTACCATTCATTGAATATTTGACATAGTTATTGTTGGTTAGTCCTAGGAAAATGTACCGGTTCCACTGTACAAAAATTTTTGTACAAGTGTCGAACCTTTCCTTAAATAATCTATTGTGTTCTTTAGAAGTTAAATTAGGAATCGCAGACGGAACTTAACATCATTGATTCCAAATTTAACTTATCTGTTCTTAATGATTTGGATTTGAATCGCAAGCGGAACTTAACACTATTGATTCAAATCCACCTATGTTATTAATTCCATTAAATATTAATTTCCAAAATTGGCTTCCAGGACTGCATGGCAAGATACATAGCCTTCTTGGATATGGGAGCAACCACCACCGCCTAATCAAAGTCTTTTAAGGAAAGCTAATATTTAATTTCCTTAAATAACTCTAGGTTAACTAAAAAGAATAATCGAATCACAAATTCGAAAAAGAAGAAAACACAAACTTGAAAAATAAATTCGATAAACTAGATATAATTACCTCTTGTATTTAGAATTCTTACAAAGAAAATAACTAGTATGATGCGGAAGAAAATTACTAGTTATACCTTCTCTTTGTAAGCTAATGACCTCGAGATCTTCTGCCGTATTCCTCGCCTTGCCTTGGACGTCGTGTGGGCGACGATCTTCCAAGATGAACACCACCCAAAAGCTTCTTCCTCTTCTTCTAAAATCCGGCCACCACCACCACTAAGGAGAAGAGAGCAAAAGGGAAAAGAGAAGGGAGAGGGCCGGCCACACCAAGAGGGTCTCCAAGCAAAAGAATAAGAGTTGTGTCTCATGAAGCTCCCTCACCCCTTCTTTTATATTACTTGCCCAAGGCAAATAAGGAAAAACTTTTTACAAAAAATAAAATCATCCTCTAGTTTTTCCTTTTTCCTTTTTATTTTTCCTTTTCTTTCCTCTTGATTGAATCAATCACCAACATTAATTTTTGTGATGATTTTTTATTTTTAATTATGGCCGACCCCTTACTTGGGCACCAAGCAAGGTGGCCGGCCACCTCATCAAGGGAAAAAGGAAATATAATTTTTAAAATTTTACAAGAAAAAAATCCTTTTATAAAATTTACAAGCTCTCTTTCCTAAAGTAGGAGTTAAAAAAAGAAAGTTCTAAAAATTAAAATCATGTTTTAAAATTTAAAACTACTCTTATAAAATTTTCTTTTTTAACATGATGATAGAAAATTTTAATTTTAAAACTTATCTTCCTTTTTTTTTCTTAAACCATGAGGATGGTTAAAAAAGGAAAGTTTTAAAACTTTTAAAACTCTCTATTAAAACATGTGACCTAATTCAAATAAGGAAAGTTTTGAAAATTAAAATCTCTCTTTTAAAACTTATAGTTTTCTACAAAGAGAAGATTTTAAAAATTCAAAACAACCCTCCCTTTTTGATTTATTGTGGCCGGCCCCTTCATGCTTAGTCACCAAGCAAAGGGTCGACCCCTATAGAAGAGGATGTGGTCGGCCCTTGCTTGGTCACCAAGCATTGGACCATCCCACTTCTTGGACACCAAGAAGAGTCTTTCATTTGGATGGACTTGAGGCTATAATGAGGCTACGATAGGGACCTAGAGGAGAAATTTGTTTTGGCCTTCCGATGAGCTTGAGTATCCTGTGCTCGTCCCGAACACACAACTCAAGTTCATCAATAATAACTCATTCCACTAGAGAGTTATTATCACACTACCGCATCAATCCCAAATTACATTATGGGCTCCTTCTTATCATGAGTATGTTAGTCTCCCTGTGTTTAAGATTATGAATGTCCACTAATTAAGTAAGTTACTGACAACTCACTTAATTAATATCTAGCTCCAAGAGTAGTACCACTCAACTTCATTGTCATGTCGGACTAAGTCCACCTGCAGGGTTTAACATGACAATCCTTATGAGCTCCTCTTGGGGACATTCTCAACCTAGATAACTAGGACACAGATTCCTTCTATAATCAACAACACACACTATAAGTAATATTATTTCTCAACTTATCGGACTAAACCTCACCCTTTGATAAGTCAAAGAAATAAATATTAAATATATGTGTTTGTTATTATATTAGGATTAAGAGCACACACTTCCATAATAACTAAGGTCTAGTTCTTTTATTAAGTCAGTACAAAAAGAATTTACCTAAATGATCCTACTCAGTACACTTAGAGTGTACCAGTATAATTTATTAATCAAGATAAACTAATACTTAATTACACTACGACTATTCCGATTGTTTGTTCCTTTCCATCTTAGTCGTGAGCAACCGTTTATAATTTATAAAGAATCGATAACATGATCTTATGAGTGTAACACCACACTCCATGTTATCTACTATATAAATTAATTGAACAATTACATTTAACAAATAAATGTAGATATTGACCAACTATGATTCTTTTATTTCAAAATAAATGTTTACAAAAGCTAGGCTTTTAGTATACATTCCAACAGTTTTAACGCTGGCTAGTAACTTAATACAACCCTCCTCCTTTATCCGGACTTGGGACCGGCCATGACTAGTTTGTCATGGGCGGAGTTACGGATAGCTACCTTACATAGAGAAATAAACAAACTAGAATGGAGAAAAAAAAAGAACTTTTTATTAAAATGAAAAATGATCAATATTGAAGAATTACACATCATTTATAGACCTCAACCTAAATAAACTAGGAATATAATCAAATTGTAGATTAATAAATAAAAAACCAATCTACATTAAAATCCTACCAAAATTATTCCATCTTCTAAATTAAAACTAACTAAAACTATTTAACACCCTAAAATGAAACCGCAAATTCTTCCTTAGAAATTTATTATCCTTAAGTGATTATCTTACCAAAATCAACTTCTACAAAATTTAAAAGATTTTAAAACTTATTTCCATGTTTGCATTACCTCTCCAATAGAATACCATGTTTGACTTAACCTGGGTATCACAGAATCCTATTGTATGCCTTAGGTTAGTGATGAAATAAAAGTTGACCAATAGTGGAAAAATCCTTGAATGCATTGGAGAAGAAGTGCAGCTGAATTTCGTCAAAGAAAATCTTTTGTTCATCTCTAAGATCAAATATGCTATTCTAACTTGCCATTCAGTCTTGGTTTCAACAGGTCACTTAATTGTTTTGCTTCTAGTCGGAACTATTTATTTTATTCTAAAAGTTTGAAATTTATGTTGGCCTCGGTCTGCATTAGCAAATGATGATAGCAGACTTATCTAGGCTTTTTGACTTCTAATAAAGGGTAACTTGGTGCACGAAGTTCCTGTCAATGTGGGATACTAGAGAAGGGTCGGGCCATATTGGATCTCTTGTATGCAGTCTTATCTTGCATTGCAAGAGGTTGTTTCCGTGACCCGAACTTATGACCACAAGGTCACACAACTTCTAACATGTGAGTAAATTAGGATTTTACAATATTCCCATTAAACATGATACTTGTCAAAACCAAAGTGCTCTCATAATTACTTCATAATTTGGGCACCTCATTTGTAGCATCCCAATTTAGTCTCACATGGTAACTTGTGGCTAATAAAGAAGTTTTATAAGCTTAGATGAGATAGCACTTTGGTTTGAGCTCAAGTATTTTGAGCTAGTGGTTGGGCTTCACAAGTTAATATGCCAATTCTCTCAACTAACGAGTCATGAAGGTGTAGCCACCATTGGGTCTCACATCTTAATGATTAAGGAGGATTTTAGGCTATGAATTGAGAGCTTGAGTTTTAATAATGACATCAAGCCTCAAGTGCAGTGGATTGTAACACCTCAATTGAATCACACGTGGTGAATTATGAGCAAATAAGGGTCCTTTATTAGCTTAGATGAGGTAGCTACTATTAACTTGTACTTAAGCATTTTAGATAGTTGTTGAATAGACAAGGTAATATGTAACTTCTCTCATTTAAGTGGATGGCAACATCACTTTTAATATGGTACTAAAACGCTTTCACAAATACTCTATAATATTTAATTTGGTGGTCTAATCAAAGTCAAAACTCTTAGCTTGTATTTGGTAGGATTGATGGAATGGAACAAAAATGATGATGGAATGAAAAGCGACAATCCATTCATTTGTTTGGTTGCATTAATGGAAGGACATTAGAATATTCTTTTTTATGTTTGATCCATTTGGCCCATCAAATTCTTCCTGTCAATTTGACTTGCTTAGTTCGTCTAGGTCTTTCTGATCTTCATGCTTGTCCAGTTCACCCAACATACTTGACCCATCTGCCCACCCCGTTGTAACAATTTTAGATTTGAAATGTCATTTAACATATTTAGTAGAAGTGGAATGAAGCATGCCACCTGTTAAGCTAAGGAATTGATGGAATAGAATGACTTGTTCCTTGGAATGATCATTTTACCCTAAATTATCCTTCCAAACATTGAATTGTAATGATAAAAAAATGAACTATTCACATTGTATTCCACCTTATCCAAAGAAAATCTAAACTGAGAATCAGGTAACCATCTAGTTTTGTATTTTCTATGTATCTATATCTAGGTTTCTTTTTTCTCTATCCTATTATACAAAAATATTACTTCTGAAAATTCCAGCTCAAGTTTATCATGACTTCAGTAGTAATATGTTAATCATTTAAGTCTTTTACAATGTCCATCCAGATTGCCTTAATCTAACACTTATCTCCTGCTTACCTATCTTCACTCTTGTGTTTTCTCAGTCACATCCTGTATTTCGTTTGTGCCCACAGTTTCAGCTACTAGACATTGAGATAGGAAAAGGAAAGTGAGTGTGCAGTTGGTGTCTTAGCCATAGATCTCTTGTACATGACAAACCCTTGGAGCTTAGCAACAAACTTAATTCATTTTATTTAGCAAATAGATTCACTTTGATGAATTGCTTAATGCAAATAAGACAATTGCAACCACACAACAATGAATTGCGCTTATTTGCAGCATATGACTAGAAAACATATGGTTAATTTTAAAAATAGAAAAAGAAGTGTAAGCAAACCAATGTTATCACATAATTGCAATTTAGGCAGGTAAAGCATGAAGTTGTATTATTCCATTAAAGAAACTATCCAGAGAAGAGAAAAAGGCATTTATTAGATATTTAAGTTTGGTTTAAAATATAATTCATTAAAGCCTTGAGTCCTAGATATCTAACAGAAGGGTATTATGTTGTTGCAGATATAATTCATGAATCCCTTAAAAATCAAACACAGTGATAGTTGTTGAACCTTTTTGCTTTACCACAAAAATCTTGTACGTCTTAGCAATAAAATCAGTAATATACCAAATTCACAATATCAAGTAGCTTCAATCCCATAGAAGACGGAATTATTGGCAAATGGCAATATCCTTTTGAGAGTTAATGCCCCCTATTAACCTAAATTTCAAAGTAGCTTCAATCCCATAGAAAACTAAAATCTAAGAGGCACATAAAAACTAGAGTAGAATTTAAATAATTTAAGATCAAATTATTCTAAGATAATTCTCAAACCTGTGTCAACCCAAATAATTGAAACTCGTAGCTTTTTCTATGTATCACTGTGATCCCAGACAGATTTAAACCAGAAAAAGCAAAAGATAATAGTAGATCTCGATCAGAGGTTGATTTTCTCCCATCAATCATTTTCTGGTGTTCTAATGCCTTCTCTGTTTTCAGGATGAGGAAAATATTAAATCCCAGCACAAGAAGATACTCCTATTTTTGGATAAGTTGCAAGGTAGAGATTATGATGGGTCAAAAACTGAGAGAACTATATCTGATGTTGAGGAGCTGCAGTGCCGAATTATTTCTATAAAGGATTCGATAAATGAAACTTGTATGTCCATATCAAAACTCAGGGATGAAAAATTATTTCCTCAATTGGTTGAATTCTGTGGTGGGTAAGTGCAGCATTTTTCTTTTGTTCAACTCCTAAGACTCGAATTAGTTGGATGATTAAAAAACAAGTGAAAAAGAAAACTCAAAATCTCATTATATAACTAAAGTATCTAATAAGCAAAACCTTTCAGTTGCATTGTTAGATCCAATATAGAAGCAGAAAATATGTCTTACTCTAGTTTATTTTTTCTTTGAAATCAGCTTGTAGATTTTTTTATGATGATTGTATGTTTGTTGGTTGATTGTTTGTGTTGGAAAGGCTTGTAAAGATGTGGAGGACAATGTACGAATGCCACCAAGTGCAAAATCTTGTTTCTCAGCAAGCAAATTATTTCGACAATAGTCTGGGTACCTATCCAACAACTGATTCTCATCGTCAGGCCATTTCTCAGCTTGTAGCCGAGGTGACTTCCTGGCATAGTTCATTCTGCAACCTTTTCCGCTATCAGCGTGAATATATGTGTGTTCTGAGGCAGTGGGTTAGAATGACTGACTGCCTTCCAGAAACCAATAACTTGATGGGTTCAAGCTCCAGTATCCATAAATTTTGTGATGAAGTGCAGGGAGTCCTTGATCAGCGACCAGATAAGGTACAGTGTCCCTGCTCCATCTGAACTATGATATTTTTGGTTCTTTATTACATTGAGATGGGGCAAGCTATGTAAGCTTGTATTAATGACTTCAATTTCTTTAAAAAAATGACTGATAAGGATAATTATTGGTAGTCCATTCTAGTTGAGTAGAAGTGAAGAGGAATTGCATTGACTTCTTAACTTGAATTTAATTTTTCAACTGGAGATCATGGCGTTCATGAATATGTCTACCAACTAGCACAATTTGGTCACCATTTTCTCTCTCTTGATAGGTGGCTGCTGAGGCAATTAACAGCTTTTTATTGGTCGTTCAGCCTATAATTCAGCAACATTCAGAAGAGCACAGCCTGCAGAAGAGATTCGAACGATTCCAAATCAGGTTGGAGAAAGAGATGATCTCATCTCAGACATTGGAGAAGGATAATCAGCAGACAAGACTAGAAGCTCTAAAGAGGAAAGCAGAGGAAGAAAAGGTCAAGTATTTACATTCCACTCACACAAGCAGAGCCATGATGCTGAACAATCTGCAGACAAGACTCCCGAATGTATTCCAGGCTCTAATGGGGGTTTCAAGCACATACACCCAGGCTTTAGACGATATTACCAGTCGGATGGGAGTTGTAGCTACTTTGCCTCAAAGTGTTCAACCAGTACACTAATGAACATATTGCAAAAATCATTACTATAAGCAGCAATGCAGGTCTTCGTGGGATTATTCTGGATAGATTCATTATGACTTAACAAAGATATTTGTAGGATGCACTTTGAGCAAACCTCAAGTTCCTAGTGTCCAGATATGTCGTAAGCATTATATGTCAAAATCGGATTACAGAACCAATGTACAGATCTGGTTATATTGTGGCCCCATATCAATTCAGATTGTTTGAACTGATCCAAATAAAGTGATGCTGAGAACTTGAGTAACATCTGATCCTCGTGCTGAATGTTCTTTCAAAGTTTCAGGTATAGCAAAGATAATGGTATAGAAAACAATCTAATGTTGAAATCATGGTTAACATTTCATCCTCATGTTCTTTCAATGTTTTAATTGCAAAAAAGTTAATGAATGTGGCATAGAAAATAATCTGATGCTGAAATCATGTTTAACATTTGATCTTCATGCTGAATTTATGTCCTTAAAAAAGTTTGAGAGGCATTAGAAAATAATAATAATAATAATAATAATAATAATAAAATGATGCTGATACCATGTAGAATGGAATATTAAATCTGAAATCATGTTCTTAGATGAGACAAATTATCTTTTTTTTGGCCAAATCATATGATGATGAAATGTCATCTGTGGAGATGTGTCGCAGGTAACAAATCTAGGTCTGAGACAACTTGAAATATTGAAGAAAAATATGCTGATTTATGGAAATGGAAAGTTTCAATAGAAAAAACTAATTAACAATATTATACTTCTAATTATCATTGAAACCATCACTTTGACGGCCTCTCCAGGTGGCCCTCTTGGAGACAAATTACAGAGGACTTCACCTAGCAACAGCCGTGCATGGAAATACTTATAATTATCATTGAGTATGCAAATGAGGGCTTCATTTGATCAATTTGTTGCTAATCTCAAGAACAAAATGTTATACATAAACTAACATGAATGCATATAACTACAACGACAACAAAGCCTTCTCCTACCGAGTGGATTTGGAAATTAACATGAATGCATATTTCAAAAAAAAAAAATTACAATTATAATATAAAAATCTTGGTGAATAACTTGAAGAAACTTTAAAATGTGAATATAAAAGTATCACAGACAAAATATATTATTATTTATTTAATAAAATAAAATGAACCTGAAGGCAGTATATAATTAAGGTTATCATTCATTTTTTACACTTTAGTTTCATTAATTTATTATCATATATTTTTTTTTAACTTATTGTAAGCAGTTTCATCTCTTTTATACTCTCAAAATGATTTTTTACCTTAATTATTTAAAAATTAATAAATATATAAAAGGCAGAACCGATTCATTGCAATTAAAAAAAATGATTAACTAGCTGGATAAAGTCAAGCCTGGATGATCAACCCATCTCCCTAAAAATTTTTCATCGGTCATCAGTGTAAATCAGAAAGCGTTCACAACAGATAGTTCAAAAATCCAACATCCTTTAGTTACATGTCTCATTTAGAAAAAAAATTCTTACAAATTTATCATAATTAAGACTCGAATCACGGACATCTAGATTACAATTTAAATATCCTATCGTTAATATCCTATGGTTACACCACGGAGAATTCACCTGCAATTCATTGCAATAAGAACTACCACAGGGAGTATTTTGCTGACGTGAGTTTCACATCTCTTCAAATCTTCCGGGGCAAAAGTCAAAATGCCTCCTTTTTTACTGAATCTTCAAAGGACCTATGTTGAATTTTTTTTAATCCCATCTATAAAATGGCACAAATAATCTTTTATATAGACTACTCGCTTTTAACATGCTTCTGACACATGCATCTCATCTGAATCGTAGCTGAGGAGTTACGAAAAAATTATAATAAGTTAAAAATCATAACTATTATAACTATAACCTACCACTGTTATAATTATAGCAACTATAATTTTATAATCGTTAAAACATTAAAAAAAAAAAGATAAATTATTTATTAGGGTTGAATCAAAATTTCACATTAGAAAAATTTAGTAAAGTTCATAAATTTAAAAAAATATAAAATATTTTCATTGACATAAGGTTTTTTTTAGGAGAGTCCAAAAATAAAATTATAAGAGCCTAAACCCAAAGTGGATAATATCATGTCATTGTGGAGATATGTGAGCATCCCTTTGATCCCAACAAATAATATCAGAGTCATGGTCCAGACTAGATGCAATATGGGGTGACCTTGAACGAAGTTGAGAATAGGTCTAGAGTTGGTCATGAGTGACCGGATACTTACAGGGGGCGAGTAGGTTAGAGTGATCAGATGCTCATGAGGAGACCTGAAACAGGTCAGGGTGACCGAATACTTACGAGGAGACGAGTAGGTCAGGGTGATTGGATGCTCGCAAGAAGGTCCAGAGTAGGTCAAGATGACCGGATGCAGATACTTGTAGGAGACCCAGAGTAGGTCAAAGTGACCAAATATTCGTGAGGAGACTTGGACCATGAGAGTAATGGATCATGAGAGTAATTGTGGTCCTTTGTTTAAGCAGAGGATTGTTGAGGTTCAATCAAAGTCCTACATGTAACGACCCGATCCTCTTGGCCCATTTGGCGGCCCATTTGGCGACCTCTCATGTCGTCGACCGTCGGCCCTTATGTCGTCGGCCCATTTGGCGACCTCTCATGTCGTCGACCGACGATCCTTGGCCGTGCCGTTACTCACTAGGACTTTCCACCCCTGGCCAGTGGATTTTTGCCTCCCCCAGGATTCGAACTCTAAACCTCCAGGCTTAAGTATTAGAGTTTATGAATCCTGGTAACCAAGTGAGATGCGCCTTTTTATTGTAACGACCCGACCCTCTTGGCCCATTTGGCGGCCCATTTGGCGACCTCTCATGTCGTCGACCGTCGGCCCTTATGTCGTCGTCTCGACCGACGATCCTTGGCCGTGCAGTTACTCACTAGGACTTTCCACCGCTGGCCTCCCAGATTCGAACTCTAAACCTCCGGGCTTAAGTATTAGAGTTTATGATCTCCAAATGAGATGATCTCACTTGGTTACCAGGATTCATAAACTCTAGTATTTATCCTATTCAATCGGGAGGCAAAATCCAACGAGGGGTGGAAAGCCCTAGTGAGTAACAGCACGGCGGTCGACGACATGAGAGGTCGCCAAATGGGCCGACGATAGGCGCCACAAGGGCCGCCCAAGAGGCCAAAAGGGTCGGGTCGTTACAAAAAAAAGTTTTGTAACGACCCCGACCCATTTGGCGGCCCGTTTGGCGACCTCTCGGGTCTTCTGCCTAGCTTACTCACTAGGACTTTCCACACCTAGACCTCCGGGCTTAAGTATTAGAGTTTATGAATCACGGTAACAATGAGATCATCTCATTCAACTCTGGGAAGGCTAAAATCGCCGTGGAAAGTCCTAGTGACATATGCGAGTTCATAAACTCTAGTATTAGCCCGGAGATCTAGAGTTCGAACTCAGGCAAAATCCACCGCCAGGTGGAAAGCTAGTGAGTAACGAGACAAAGGGTCGTCGGCGACGACATACGCCAAATGGGCCGACCCGCCGCCGCCCGAGGCCAAAGGGTCGGTCGTTACAATAAAAGGCGCTTTTTATTGTAAGAGTTTATGAATCCTAGTAGCCAAGTGAGCTCATCTCACTTGGTTACTAGGATTCATAAACTCTAGTACTTAAGCCTGGAGGTCTAGAGTTCGAATCTTGGGGAAGGCAAAAATCTGCTGGCCAGGGGTGGAAAGATCTAGTGAGTAACGACATCCACCAAATGGGCCGCCAGTTGGGCCGCCACAAGGGCCGCCCAAGAGGTCAAAGGGCCGGGTCGTTACACTACATTAGAAAGATTTGGTAAAGATTATGGGTTTAAAAGAATGTAAGAAATCTTCATTGATATGAGGTCTTTTAGAGAGAGCTCAAGAGCAAAACCATGAGAACTTAGATCCAAAGTGGATAATATCATATTATTATGGAGATATATAGATATTTTTTGGGGCACAATATTATTCAAAACTATTGAAAAAGATTTAAATGATATTTTTTTAATATCAAATCATAACGTTACGATTTCCACCGCATAACCTTTTAATAAAAAAAATCAAAATGGGATGTTATCATGATTTTAAAAACTTAAGGGATGCTCTGTTAACTGTTTTCAATCTTCTATATACTTTTCCTCGGTGTAAATGATGACCCTTAGAGTAGCTCATCATACAAGTTGCCCAAAAAGGAAAATTATTCCTAGGGGTGTAATCGAGTCGAATCGAGCCGAACTCTTAGATGTTTAAATTTGACTCATTTATAATCGAGCCGAGCTTGAACTTTATTTAACAAATATATTCATGGCTCACGAGCTTATTCGAGCTTTTATCGAGCCTAAACGAGCTTAATAAATATAAATTATAAATTATAAATTATAAATTTAAATATTCATTAAAAATTAAATTATATATTTTAAAAAATTATAATATATTTTTTTAAAATTTATAATTTTATTCTAATAAATAAATTTAATATATTTGTTTATGTTTTTCATAAGTAGAATGTAAAATCTATAAATTAAATATCAAAACTATTATTATTTTTATTTAAAAGTTGATTTATAAGCTTAACGAACATGTTCACAAGCTAACGAGCCGAATATTGTGAAGTTTGAACTTGGTTTATTTATCTTAACGAGCCTCATTAAACGAGTTTAAACGAGTTTTTATCGAATCGAGCTTCGAATAGCTCACGAATGGCTTGGCTCATTTACACCCCTAATTATCCCAACGAGGATGATTATGAAATGAATTTAATATTAGATATAATTATTCCTATTATATAGATTTATTTGTAAGTCGCACATGTGAATACGATTTGAATCTTTTAAAATGATTTGACTTTATATTTAATGGATTTTGGATTATTTTAATGTGAATTAAATGTGTAGAACCTTTTAGTCCAATCTGTTATTATCTATAAGCTGATAACGAATTAACTACCTATATAAGAGGAGGCCCCTAAGGGTTTAGGGATGATCTTGACCTAATTTCTTATTCCCCATTGATAATAAATTTTTTAAAACTGTCATTACTCTTCAATTAGATTCTTTATCATTATATTTATATATTTATTTTCTCATACAATATTTTTGATGAAAACGAAGATACAAACTTACATGTTATTATATTTTTTATATACAAATTCTTATACAATTTATAAAATCCATACTACTTAGATTTCATGAGAACTAACATACAATTCTCTTCTGGCACAATCTCTTTTTGGAAAAAAATGAAATAAATAAGCAACTACAGAGGGTATGTTTGGCAAATGCCTAGTACTAGGGACTAATTTAGCACGTGTTCTCACCGCCGACTGTACGGGGATTGGGAAGATGACACCAAGCTAAAGAAGGCCACCGCCGACTGTACGGGGAAGATGACACCAAGCTACAAGAGGGCCGACATTAATTGTGAGGATATCGACATCAGAGTGGGGAAACAAGATACAGGAGGGGAAAGCAAAGAGGGAGGCTCCAAAGTCAAATTCAACATATGGTAGGGGCGATGATGTTGGAGAAGCGTGTCAATGAAGAGAGTAGAGTAGTGTTTTGTCGCAGAGTTGAGGTGGCAGTAACATGGATAGCGTGGCAGTAGACCAGGAGGTGGCGAAGATTTGAGATGATTGCGGAGATCAGAGAAGCTGATTAGGAGCCGTTCAATCTCTGAATAGTTCATATCTGGATTTGTTCACTCTGTTCAATGCTTCAAATCTGGGTTGATTCTGCATACAATATCTTTAGATTATGATGTCGCAATTCACTGTTTGTGCCATGCAAACAGAGGTTAAAATAATGTTTCTTCCATGCAGAAAATGCCATCACAGGGAGAATGGTTGCTGCCTGAGGCCCTGAGCCCACACAATAATAGATTCTCCGGGGAAATAATTAATAATGGGATAGGGAGGAAACAGTTTGATAACCGAGTAAAACAAATAAAAATAATGTCCAAAAGAGTTGGAGAAAGCACTGTGTAAGTTGGTGGAAGCGGAATGGAGGCACCGGACAACTGCAGCTAGGATTTTTATAAGATCAAACGAGGATGGCTACAGAAATCAATCATGTGGTTTGCAAACCCCTGGATAAACCCTTCTAACGAGTGATTATTATTACCGTCACCTCGGATGAAAATAGTTGATACCTTTCAAACAAAGTAGTCAAAGGGCACATGACTAGCTGTGAGGCCGCTGGGGCCAAATGCAGATAGGAAAGGGATGGGGAAATGACCATATAGTGATGGAAGAAGAAAATACCAAGGAGTTAATGGAGGCCACATGCTTCCCACTTTTAAGTCCCAGTGCCATTGTCATCTCAACCTCAACCTCAACCTCAACCTCAACCTCAACCAAACACTAATCAGTCCAGCAGCAGGGTAGCAATACTGAAAAATTAAAGAATGTATTTATTATCTCTATGAAAAGGGCAATGACAGAGATGTGTGGGAAAAAAATAGATGGGCTGGTGGGAGAGAAATACGAGTTTCTGACCTGAAAATGGAAGTGGCTCTTTCCCACTACCCATGAGTGCAATTCAAGCATGGGGTGGATCTATGACTTTTCTGGGTGTGGTCCTCACTGGAATGTGATTGTCTCCAGCTGTGGCAGAAGTTGACACCATGTCTGCTCGAAGGACTTAATCCCATACTTGAATGAATCTAACTTCCAAGTCTGAATAGGGAAAAGATCAGACATTCTACAGTAGGAAGAAACAAAAAAAAAACAGATGCGAACATGGTGGTTACCTGGATTCCGGAATTATAGGAGATCAAGAATTGGAGTGTGCCATACTCGAACACCAGGAATAGAATAACAATATGTTGACCTGCATAGTTTGTTGAATCTTAATTAAGGGTTAAGTTGCTCCACGGACGTAACCAAGTTGTTGATACTCAGATGGCAGCATTGCTTCATTGATTAAGAGTTAGGCAAGTATATCCTGAGTAAGTAAAACTATGGAGACAGCCTGCACTAGCCAACAAGTCCTAGGAGACGTGTATGACAAGAAATAAAATAATGAGATAGCCTACATTGACTTAAACGAGTCTTAAGAAAGTAGAGTTTTGGCATGTGTATCAAGGTTCTGAGCACATACCATTTGATACAGTCATTATACATACACAAATCAAGTAGACAACAGTCAATTACATTCTCCAAAGTGCAACAAAAATAGTGACCAGAGAGGCATCCAAAAGATGGGGGACAGGGGATTGCCTCTTCAGTATTTGAAGGCCCCCACTGTTGTGATCCTGGTGCCGATGTTTCTTGCATCCTGCCGACTGAAATAGCCATCACAGTTGTTGCTTTGATGCCTAGTCATGGGAGCTGAATTCACCAGATCTACACGAGCTGGATTCACCAGATCTACGCCTTGTTTGCCCATCTGTTGCACTTCTTCAGGTGAAAGGATCTTTATGCATGACACATTGTTAACAAACTCCCTGGGAGAACAACAATTCAAAAGAATATGAACATAACAAAGGGTGCTGGAAATAGAATTATCTTATACAATGTTGGCTTAACTTACTGCCAAGGATCATCGCCAACAAGAAGAATATCATTCTCCTTGTCAAAATATACAAGCTGCCAGCCTGATCTCAAAGGGTCCTCCAATTGACCACCTAAGCCAAACAGATGCCCAAGCTCACTTCGCAACTCATGGTAGCTGCTAAACCTGGTAATATCCAACGACCTCCCAAATGACCCTGATTTTGAAACCTGTGATCATTCACATGATAGCGAAGACTGGTTAAACCCAAGTAGCACATTTATGCAAAAAGCCATAATTAGCAGTTCCAACTTTTCACTCTAAAATATATTCCAAGAGAAATACAAGATAAAATTCAAAATGAAGAAGATAGATCCACCTTAACAAATGTTCCACTCTGAGTATTTGTTTGATCCATGTTATCAGTAGTCCTCAAAAATCCAGATTGATCTAGGACATTTGAAGTGCCCATTGCTTGATTGAAAGCGAAATCATTTCCAGAGGAACTCAATAAATTGCATGCAGAGTAAGACATGCTCATTGAATCAGTCTCATTCTCACCATTGCTGAGGCTTGAAATGCCATTAGGTTCCAATAGCGATGAGTTGACACTGACACCAAGCAACTGCGGGTTTTGGTTGTCCATGTTACCAACTTCATTCATTGAGCACTCTCTCCCTGGAAATGGTGGTAATGTTACACACTGTAAGGATGCAGTAGGTTGCATCGCACCTAATTGTTCTGTCTGTGAGAGCACACTTTGAGCTCCTAAAGGGAGTATAGATTCAACTGCAACTCTCTTTGATGACCATGGACTGGAATTAACTACTTGAGCATACCTTGGCAAACTAAGCTGCGATGTTTCTTCTCTTGTAAATTGGTGTAGAATATTATGCAAGGGAGAAGCAGCAGGTGCAGAAACAGAGTTACAATTAGAAACAGGGAAATCTTTCAGCTTGGAAGATGGGGAAACCATGGGCAGTGTGGTTGATGGTGATTGAGAACTAGAGCTATGCTTAGGAAGATTTTCTGCTAAATTAGGAAGGTGGTGATAGCCAGACAAAACCTTTGATTGCTGAATTTGTTGACTCTGTGGTGCCTGCAATTGCAGATTCTGATTATGCTGTTGCTGTGGAACTTGTTGCTGCTCTTGTTGCTCAGCAAACGAATTGCCCTGTTGAAAAGGATGCTGAAGAAGCTGAGATTGAGTCTGAGTTTGCAGTTGATTTCCTTGAATGCTTTGAAGATATGATTGCTGAGTTTGAGGTTGCAGATGCTGTAGGATCTGACTTGGTTGTAATAGGGAATTGGGTCTGCTAGTTGTATTCTGAGGTTGCTGGAATTGAATCATGGCTGGAGATACCTGCTTTGTATGATCCATGGTCTGCATGTCTTGAAGGGCACCAGTAGCCAAGGCCTGGTAGATCTCAGGTTGTAGACCAAGAAATGAAGTATCAAATCTAGGTTGAATCCAAGGTGAAACACCAATACCCTGGAAATTCAGCGACTGAAATGTAGGGCTTCCAACATCTCCTCTAAGCCACATCAGAGGTGAATTTATATTGATATCATCATCTCTTCCTCCTATACAAATTGTTATGTACATAAATAATAGTAATATGACTAGTGATGTACTTTAAACACACACATTAGGGGTTTGCTAGCAGTTAGTGATCTTGGTGATGAGTTTTCTAGTAACTCAAGTTGCGTGGATAAAGCATACCAGGGAAGAAGGGTAGTCCAGTGGGCCATGGACGCTTAAACCGAAGAGGAAATGAAGATGGATACATAGGAAACGTTGTTAGAGGTTCAATCTCCCAAAGTGATACTCTAGGCTGCTTTTCTCCAGCTGTGGATTCATCCCAACCAACCTACAGCAGTAAAAAACAAACTTACGAAAATTATGACCATTTGAAAATGTTTGAATTGCCACTACGCTTTTGCAAGGGTGACAAAGTAGTTGCATGTACTCTCAAAAGTAGCATTTATGAGTTCAAACTCAAATCACAAAGCAAATTATTCGCAAAGGCCCACCTTAACAGACCGCCAATGTGAGTTTGGCCATCGGACTGGGTCAAGATCATTGATACCTGTAATTGTGCCCATGTATCTGAAGATCCATATAAGATCATTATATGAATCATGTGCAAAGCCAAAAGATGCAAAAAAAAGTTAAGAACGGGTACATAAACATAAGAGAATCAAAGACTAAAAAAATGTACTAAATAAATAGGCAAGACAGAAGTATTGAGGAACAAAGAGGTACTGACCGTCGAACACTGGACTCTTCAGTTTCAAACAGCATCCGGAAACGCATGCCCACAGAAACACGGGTGTGATAGGCTGCTTTAACATACTTAGCTAATGGAATAACAAATTCTGAAGGGCTTGCCCTGAAAGTGCATATTATTTGTCATTTTAAATAAATAAAAATAAAAAATATGGTTTTCAGAATGAACATGATTTACCTTGGGTTATAGAATATGGTGAATCGGCTATTTGTAGCAGCAGCATGAGCAGCTGCAGCAAGAAGGCCAATGTGCATGCTATCGCTAGATAGTACAGATGAAGGCATAATTGTCTGAGGTCGATTAGCACGCCGAATACCCAAAAGCAACTGATTGTTATCATTCCTAAGTGAGAACAAACTCATTATTTGGAGCAGGTGATAGATACACACAAAACTTTTAGCAAGAGAAAGTTGACCATACCAGATAAAAAGAACAGAATCTCCAGCAACAAGTCTTTTTGCACTCACAAATACACTCCATCCTGTGGTAAGAAGATGTCTCTTTGGCTGACCTGCATATGAATATTGTTAAATTTGGACGGGATATCACAAAACTTAGCAGCTGATGGGAAAAATTTAGCATAACCATCAAACACAAACAATGAAACAACAAGAACAAAAAAACTGAAAGATAGCTAAGATAAATTATGGTCTCCAACTATAAGGAGACAACACACCATTCATTGTTGCTCAGATAATGAAAAACAAAACAAATTTTGCAGGCATTGACTCATGTCAGTCGGGGTAAAAATCAGAATAATTATGAATACTATCAGCAATCTCAATCTGGCCAGTCATGTTTTAGAAAGGATGGCAAGACGTTCACAAACTCTTCAAGGATTTGTGAGTTGACTGAACACAGACTCACCGCGAAAAATGTGACGAAATTTCCATTCATTTCCATGAAGATCCCTAGCAACCAATTCTTGAGCAGGAGGTTGCAGTGAAAAATCCTTCAAATTTTACATGCAAATTGGAGAGTGTCAGAACAGTTCAGAAAACTCTGAACCAATCAGCATGGCACTTGAAATACCTACCAGCGGAGGAAATACTTTCTCTGCTGCTCGACGAGGTACAGAAAATCCACCATGTGTACTGGTGTCACTTGCAGTCAATGTCTTGCAGAAATAATTGGTCGGTTGTTTGTTGGGGGCACCCAATTCTGTGGGGAGATATGGATCTTTTTGCTCTTGCTGCATATTAGAATAAAAGAGGAGACTACAAATCAGAAAATATTATGCTCACACAAATGAAGGAGAAACCATGATGATAAAGTTCATTACCGAGCTCAATGGTTGCAGTGTCATCTGAGCATAAACTTCATCAGTTTCCACATCTGCCTATAGAAAATGAGAATACACAGCTCTTATAGTTAAAAAAGCAATGCATTATATAAATACCAAATACGAAACATATACTACAAAACTTACATGCATAGTAACATTATGCAACTGACAGATCAACTGAGGAGGTAAGTTAGGATAGTTGGGGATATGAGAATCAATTTCCTTGTTGGTTGATGCAGCTACCTGAGGACAAAGCTGAAATGATTAAACTACGTGCATAGAATGTGACATGTTTGAAAAAAATTGTTGCAGAACTTTGATCGTTTGTGTTAAAAGCATTAATCTGATCTGCAACCCACCAACCTGTTCACTGTGGCCTTGTGGGAAGTATACCACTCGACTTCCCACAGCTGGTAATGATACTAGAGGTCCAGCACATGCATGCCATAACTCTGAATTCAGACATCTTGATCCTTCTACAAATGAAAATTCAAAAACAGTAAGAATCAGAAATGAAACATATTGGTAGACTATAAGAGAATAATGATATTCAAAATATGGAGATGCTTTTTCAAAAAGTTGATGGACATGATTTCTTATATACTGACAATGCAAATATAGGAGTTGATTAGATAATAAGCACTAGATGATTTCTCTTCTACACCATATAGTCACAGCACAGAGCAATTTTATTTCTAAGATACTGCTGTTGTGCCTATACGTATAAAGTGAACTGGACTGCAGATGTCTAAACTATAACTTGAGGAAGGTATTCTGAATTTTAAGCACTTTGTCATCAAAAAGTAGGCACAAAGTAAACCAAAAACAATTTGATATAGAAAAAAAAATATTTCTTTTTCAGTTTCAACTTTTAACCAGCATGTTATGTTAAACCATTACGCTTCTGTCATCAGAAGTTGCAAGATAAATGAACATTAATTTTCTTCCAGAATTGGAGCATAATTCAGCAAAAAGGGTAACAAAAGCATAGGAGACAGAAACATTTTAGGAAAAGGACAATCAAAAGAACAAGAAAATAAACAAGTAAAACCAAGAATAAAATGCCAGATAGGTTATAACTTTTCATGAGTTAACAATTGAGAAAGGCATTTACAACTCTCACAACCATTAATTCATTTATCTTTCAGAACTTGAAAGAAAGGAAATTTGACAAGAAAGGAGTTCATTTTTCAAGGTATAAGTCACAGGTTAAAGAAACCAGTTCAAGAAAAAAAATACAAACAATGAAAAGCAACATAAACTAGTCCATGTCTTGGTTTTAGATCCACAAGATATAATATATTAGTGATGGCGATGCAACAAACTCCATTTTCACATAAAGAAACTGGTAAAGAGCTACCTTCTAGTGGTTGATCAACAAGATTTGAAGATGATAACCTCATCTCTTGTAGTTGAGAAGCAACTCAATGCAACAAGAACTACAAAACTGCTATCAAAGTTGATCTTTTTGCATCACAAAACTGAAATTTGTGAGACAATCACTTTCGGCAACAAAACTATTTTCCAAATTGCCACAGAATGGTTGCAACGGACCTGGTTCTACTAGAAGAAATCCACTATCCTTTTCTCTCTTAGAACAAATTATGTACTCTTTAATTTGCAGAACCAAAGTAAGAAGGAAGGTCGAATTGACTCTCATGCTCCATTTAGGTGCAGGCCTTGAGATTTAAGCCAATATCGTTACCAGTAGCTGATTCCTCAACAGGAAAGCTGCACTGCTAATTTCTTATGCCGCAAAGCTTCAATATACTGGCTCGGCTCAAACCTTTATCAGGAAATTCTATAGTCAAAACCAAGGAATCCGATCTTAAAGAAGAGTCAAACACGCATACTCAAGCGGCTCAAGTTCCTGTAGTTTATCCATTTCATACCAAACCATATGCTCTACCTTCACCTCAACCACCACAAATTTCCTTCACCTGATTAACAGCTCAAGGCTGACAATTTTCAAAAGGGGAAGTAAAAACAAACAGAGAACCAAATAAACAATATCAGTTACCTCAACCAAAGCAACCAAGCTGAAATCCAATAACAATATACATTTTTTTCCCCTACGAAACCTCCAAAACCTCACTTGATCCAAGCTTCAAAGAAGAAGCAGCTCCACAAACTCCCCCACACAAAAGCTGAAATCATCCAGAAGCCACTATACCCAACGCATTTAAGAAGGCAAAGCCAACAGTGACTAAATAAACACTGAATCTCCCAAAGGGACTCCTTTTCGCACACCCGCAGAGCCGCAACACCAAAAAGGAGCCGCCTTTCGACTAAACTCGTGCACCGCTGACCATATCTCGGCCACAGCCAGCTCGGCCACCACGAACTCGAGCAAAGAGCTCGGGAAACCCTAGCCTAAGGTCTTCTACCGCAAGAGCTCAGCCTGGAGCTGCAGCAAGTCAAGATCTCCACGGCGAAGCATTATGACATGGCTTCGTGCAGAGCCGTCTCGATGGTAAGCAAGGGTGGGTATTGCTTCGACTGAAGGCTCGGAAATGAGCTTGATGAGGTGCTGCTTGTCGGTCTCGGAGAGTGAGAAAGGGAGAAGGATACACTCGTCTCTCTCTTGCTTGCTTGATGACTCGCTATCTCTCCTTGTCGCTATAAAAGAGTATTACGACGGCAATCAACTGGTAGAAACCATCACTATTTATCTTCGCCTTTTTTTCTCTTGCTTGCTTTCTCAAATTTCTGTGGTCACTAATTTGCGGATTTGGATTTGATTGGCAGTAGTGAGTGGAATGAAGTCATCCTCCTTTGGGCAAGATAAACATGCTCAATAAATTTGTTGGGAGGAAACCCGGAAAACAAGGAGGGTCGGAGAAGAAAAAACACCATCGCTCTTTATCTCATTGTGATCGTGATAACAAAATTTTCAGTTTGCTCCTCCTGCGAATTTGCTTTCTTAGAACACCCATATCATTTCAAAATTATTAAAATAGTCTCCCAATCATTCATTCACAGTGATTTTCAGTCCAACGAAACAATAATGTGGCAAAGACTAAAACTTACCATTCCCCTCCCTCTTGGTGGTCACATGTAATGCACGTGTGTTTATCATATCATTGTCTTGTTTGCTTACATAGAGAATGTTAATGCGTGAGAGTAAAATAACGACGTTAAAGTGACATTTACTTTAGAATTTTAAACTAGATAGCTTAGAAGATCCGGATATTGTTGACTCCAGACCCAATAATCCATTAGAAGTTGGGAGCATAAAGGGTTTGTTCCACTTCTTTTTCGACTTCTTTCATTTTTATCTTTTTTTTTTTTTCAACTTAGTGTTGATTTGATCGTCGAAGGATCGCCATTTTTACACTTGTTGATGCATGTTGATATGTAGACTTTAGAGTAGCTCAGGTAACCGAAGGTAAGGATTTGATCAGTATAGAACCGGACAAAAGAAATCCGCACCCATATCAAATAGAACATTCATGAGGTAGTAACTCTGAATAATAGTAATTTAGTAAACATTTAGACAAATAGTTAAGAAAACAATCTAGGTTATCCTATAGACGTCACTTTTACAATTTCTATCAAAACACTTATCATATTTGATATCATAGACGGTACTAACATCCCTCTCAGGACACAATATAACAGTAAAATACTTCGATGACAAGTAAAATTATCACAGTTTGAATCCCGTCTAAACATCTAAAACTAAATGCACGATGTGAGTGCTTTTCAAATTTAACTTGTGATTGAAAAAAATAATTTTTTATGAGATCGATGATCGATCATCTCTAAAATTAATCGATTCAAAAAATTAAAATCACTAAAAAATAAAAAAATAAGACATAGACGGAACGAAAAAAGTTAGTTGATAATCTGTAGTGAGATGACAACTCTAAGAACAATAATTATTTGGATAGATCTTCACGAGTATTTTTTGATTTATCTGATAATCGATAAAAAACTTCTATTGAACCGAATCAATTATCTCTAAGATTAATCGGTTTAAAAAATTAGATATTTAGATGAAAAAAATCGATAGAATTTTATATATAAACAAATGTGACAAATGAATAAAATGAAAATAAATATATTAAAGAGAAAAATATTTTTTTATGAATAAATACATAGAAGGAGAGCGGAGGAGACTTAATTAGTAATGATAAAATATAATATAAATGAATATATAATAGAGGATTAAATCTAATGATATAAAAGATTCGTATAGTCTATCTCAATAAGTTGGATAATAAATTTATTATTACATTTAAATTAGGTCAACTTTCAAATATAAATTTCTTGCAATTTAATCTTAGATGTTAGAACATGTACGAGTTAGAGGAAGATGAATAACTGTGATTACTTCTCGCAGTCATTTTATGCTCATCGTTGAATGCGCAATAGAAACTTTACTTCAAACTCGACTCCACATGCACAACACTTTGGTTTACTTAGTATTCACCTTCTTGAGGTGACTAATCCAAGGGACCTCACCAGTTATCACATCCACTATGAAAACTCTCCTTATCAGAAACTTTCCAGATGCGGAGAAACCTCTTACAAGCTTGTTCTTACAAAAATACAATAAGATAGAAGCGGAGAAACCTCTTACAAGCTTGTTCTTACAAAAATACAATAAGAAACAAGAAAGTAAATACAAATATAATGAACACCTTGCTTGCTTGATCTCTTATTGTTTGAAAATGTCGCTTGTTGTCTCAGAAATACAGTAGCACTTCACTTCAAAATCTCCAAAAATTGGCGTAATAAAATCTTCACGAAACATCCTTTTCTAGGGTTGCTTTCGGGTTAGAAAATGTCTCACAATTGATTGGTCTTACCCCCCAATTAATTGCCACATAAGATCCAACCGTTCAAACTTGTAGAATAACTCTTTTTCACCTGACCAATCAATTGATGAATTATAGTAATCAATTGATAGCTTCCAATCAATTCTTAAGCATTTAGTTCTCACGAGAAAACACTCTCAATCAATTAGTCTAATCGATTGACTAGAATCAATTAAGCCAATCGATTTAGCACCCTTCTATTTCTTCACAAAAACCCTTGCTAATAGATTGATCAATCAATTCTAAACCCTACTATGCTCTCGAGAAAACACAATCAATTGATTACTCTAATCGATTTCTTTAGGTTAATCGATTACTATAATTAATTGTCCAACCCTAAACCCAAAATCTGAGTTTAGGGATTACCAATCGATTGGCGCCTCACTAATCAATTGATAACCTTGAATTCAACCTTTCCAAGTTGAATTGGTATCTTTCCTAGTATCTAGTTAACCTCAACCTATCAAGACTTCCTTTCCACAAATCTAGTCATTCGTGACCTGTTGGGATTTCCCATTACCTAGCATCCAATCAACCTTGACTTGCTAGGATTTCTTCACCAAGTGTCCGGTCAACTTTTGACTTACTTGGATTTTTCTCTTGTCAGTCTTCCTATTGGACTTCCCTTGTCTGATCTCTAGTTAGAACTTTCCAATTAGGAATTTCTTTTGCCTAACCTCTTGTTAGGACTTCTCAAGTCAAGTATCCGATCATTCCTAGACCTACTTGACTTCTCTCTCACATATTGTCAAATATCAAAACTCAAACTTAGACCAACTAAACTTGGTCAACCTTGACCCGAGGTTGACTGCACCAACAATCTCCCCTTTTTGATATTTGACAGTATTTTTAAGTTAGGTTTACTCATTAGCCCAACTTCCTTCTTCTAATACTAAAGCATGAATAAGAGTTTTCTGTTGGATTGAAAGCGCTAGAGAGGGGGGGGGGGGGGGGAATAGCGCTCGTGGCTTTCATTATCTTCGAATTCGTAAATCACACGAGTTTAAGCAGTGGAATAAAGAAAAGGGAACAACACAAACACACAAGGACATGAAGAGTTACTTGGTTCGGAGCCTGTGGCGACTCCTACTCCAAGGCCCACGGTCGTTGACCGCTTTCGGTGGGCAACAACTATAAGCTCAAAAGATTGTTACAAGATTATTACAATTAGAACTATAAAAGGAAACAATACCGACAGTAAGAATATCAAAATCTGGAGTTCCGAGTCGTCAGTATGTTGTCGCAGCACTTCGGGATGAACTCGTTAGCAGTTGAACGCAGAAGGATCGCTTGTATTTCGTTGTCCCAAGCTGCTGCTCGAAGTCCCCTTTTAAACAGTGTTGGAGGCACCTCCAAGCCTATTCGAGGCACCTCCAGGCCGCCGAGTCGCACGCGTGGATCAGCTCTGATCTGGTCGCGCCTTATCCCACTGAAAGCTGCTCTAAGGTGCCCCCAAGCTGCTCTAAGGTGCCTCCAACGCCTGGTCCAAGGCGCCTCCAGTGACCTCCGAGGCGCCTCCAGCTTCTCTGGACAGCTGGCTTCGGCTAGCACCCAAGGCGCCTCCAAGCCCCATGGAGGCGCCTCAGACACTGTTCATCCGAGGTCTAAGTTGCTCCTTTGTTCCTGCAAAATGTTTAGTCCCAAACACAAAACCTGCAAAACAAAGTTAGCACAAAAACAATATGATAGACATACTTGACAGTCGTCGGACTGTCCGGGTCTGACTTCTGATTTCCAACCAGAAATCCTAGGTCGACCCGACGTCTACTATTCCCTTTACGGGGAACGCGTCTTCACCTACTCCACTCAGGAGATTTACCTATTGCCAGTGCGATCCTCCAGATCGACTGGACTTTTGCTCAGCGTTCGAAGCTTCCGGACTTTCTACTGGACTTCCGCTTCCCGGCTGGTCCAGTATTTCACCTAGTTTGTGACACTAGGACTTTCCACCTAGGGTTACCCCCCTAGGACTTTTGCCTGAAGCTCTCAACCCGCCAAGACTTTCCGCATAGGGTTACCACCCCCTATGACCTAGGGTTACCACCCCCTAGGGTTTTCTACCTGCCTAACCGCAGCTAGGACTTTCCTGAAACACTCAATTAAGTACGTTAGATCACAAAACAACTTAACTTTGAATTTCTTTGCCATTATCAAAACAATGGTCGATCATCGGATGTTTCCCGCACCAACAATCTCACTCTTTTTTATTATGGCAACTGAAATTCAAAGCTAAGTAAAATCGATGCATAAAGTTTAAGTAAGCAAGCTTAATAAATTTTAAATGTCAGCATGGTTAAGCTAAAACTTAACTTTGTCAGCCTCCCCCTTAATAAAGTCTTTCTTTATGAAATTAACCTTTTTTTTTTTTTAATTTTCCTACTCTCCCCCTTTGCCATTCATCAAAAAATAATCACGTATGAAAAAAAATCTTAACTTTTTTATGAAGATTTTTAGGAAAAAAAGGTAAGAGAAAAAAATCTTAACTTTCCTGTAAATCAAATTCTCTAGGTAAAAAATCTTAACTTTCCTGTAAAAAATCTCTAAGTAAAACTTTATCAATTAATTTTGCTAAAGAAAGATTTTTCTTTTATAGCATAGAAAAAGCAGTTTTAGTTTTAAACGTCTTAGTTAAAATTTTGAAACCTTAGGCTTTTAAGGAGGAAAAGATATTTTGGTAAGACTTAGCTTTTTATGATTAATATCTTTAGCTAAGTGAAATCAAGGTCTAAAGAGTAATTTTTTCTTTTCAACTGAGTTTAAAAGGCTGATAAAAAGTTGACTTGAAATGTAGCTTATAGCTAGTTTTGAAACCTAGTTGAATTCTTTGAAAGACATGTTTTTGAAGGTTGAAAAACTTAGATAAATTTGAAAAGCTTTGTTAATAGTTATTTCAAAAAGAATTTTGAAAGCTTCGTCTAAAAAAACTTTTGAAAATTAAAGTTTTGAATCCTTAGCTAAATTTGAAAGGATTTTTCTTTTAGACAAATAATCAATTTAAAGCTTTTGAGGGCAAGGGAGGAGCTTAAATCCTTAATGTCCAAGCATGAGTTGAATTAGATTGATTGTAAATTGGCTAATTTCTCTTTAAGTAATGTATCAGAGCCCTAATGTTCATGCCTGAGTAAAAAAAATTTAAAAGTCAATCAATTAGGTTTCTTGCCACATGTCTAACCATCTAGCTACTAGTTGATTACCTAGAGGGCAACAACTTTCACTTGGTTAGTCAAGTTAAGTCAATAGATCCAGTTAGCTTTGACTAGGGTTGGATAACTTAACTTGATTACTGTTAATTAGGTGTTTAATGCCTAGACTCATATTGATGCACAGATATAAGCATTCTTGAGTCCAAGCTGTACCCTATGCATCTCACGTCGTTCTATGTTTTTCAACCACAAGTAAGGTAAGTTTAGGTGTTTGTGAGATGCTCTGGCTGAATTCTAGGGGAGCATGATTTCTAAGGTAGAGCCTAAGCTAATTCCATGTTTTGAAAATCTAGTAAAATGGAATTTTGAAAATAATATTTTCCTAGAATTTAGAAATATAATTAAGCATATTTTGAAAAACAAGTAAGAGAATGTAGGAAACTGATTTGAAAATCAATACCTATTCTACCCAACACATTCCTATTTGCCTTCTAAGTGCACTGAACTCAAGTTTAGGTAAGGGTTTTGTGAAAATATCAACTAGGTTTGATTTGAACTCAACATAGCTAAGTATAATTTCACCCTTAGCTACATGATCCCTTACAAAATGGTATTTTACCTCTATGTGTTTGGTCCTAGAGTGGTGAATTGAATTTTTGGTTAAATTAATTGAACTCACAATATCAATTAAAATTTTTATATTTTTGTATTGTAGCTGATAGTCTTTTAGTGTATACATCATCCATAGAAGTTGTGAAGCACATTCTCCTAGAGCTATGTATTCAGCTTCAGCAGTGGATAGAACAACACAGTGTTGCTTCCTGCTTGACCAACTAACTAGGCACTGACCTAGAATTTGACAGCTACCACTTGTGCTTTTTCTATCTAATTTGCACTCGGCATAGTTTGAATCAGAATAGCCAAAAAGGTGAAGGGTGCAAGTTCTAGGGTACCAAAGTCCCACATTT
The DNA here is from genome assembly GCF_018446385.1 of Zingiber officinale. Classification (NCBI taxonomy): domain Eukaryota; kingdom Viridiplantae; phylum Streptophyta; class Magnoliopsida; order Zingiberales; family Zingiberaceae; genus Zingiber; species Zingiber officinale. Next base: position 35,642,993 of record NC_056005.1, on the reverse strand, counting down.
AGGGTGCTCTTAATGTACCTAAGTATCCTTTTAACATATGTTAGGTGTGACTCTTTTGCACAGGATTGGTATCTTGCGCACATACCTACTGCAAATAAAATATCGGGTCAACTTGCAGTTAGGTAGAGTAGGCTACCTATTATACTTCTATAGTACTTTGGGTCTACTGGTTTTCCTTCTGGGTCAAAGTCAATGTTGCTATTTGTTGCCATTGGAGTGTTTATAATTTTTGAGTTTTCTATGCCGAATTTTTTAATTAGTTCTTTAGCATATTTGGTTTGATAATTATAGATTCCATCTTTTGTTTGTTTAATTTGTAAGCCTAGGAAAAAATTGAGTTCCCCCCACCAAACTCATCTCAAATTCATTTTCCATTAAATTAACAAATTCTTTTAAAAGTTTAGTGTTGGTTGAGCCAAAAATTATGTCGTCAACATAGATTTGGGCAATAAAGATGTCTTTTTCTATGGTTTTAACAAATAGGGTCTGATCTATTTGACCTTAGTTAAAGCCCTTGGATATTATGTAATTAGATAACCGTTCATATCATGCCCTAGATGCTTGTTTTAGTCCATTTAAAGCCTTTTTTAGTCTAAATACATGGTTTGGATGATCTAAGTCCTCAAAACCTGGGGGTTGACCTACATATACCTCTTCCTTAATACATCCATTCAAAAAGGCTGACTTAGCATCCATTTGGTATAATCTAAATCTTTTATGTGCTGCATAAGCCAGCAGCATCCTAATGGATTCGAGTCTAGCTACTGGTGCATAGGTTTCGTCATAATCTAAACCTTCAACCTAACTAAACCCTTTGGCTACTAGTCTGGCCTTGTTTCTAATTATTTCACCTTGATCATCCAATTTGTTCCTAAATACCCATTTGGTGTCGATTATGGACTTATCTACGGGTTTAGGTACAAGTTCCCAAACTTGGTTTCTATCAAATTGGGCTAACTCTTCCTACATAGCAATGATCCAATCTGGGTCAGGTAGGACTTCCTCCATAGTTTTAGGCTCAATTTTAGAAATGAGAGCAATCTGGCTCAAGTTTCTATAAGAAGACCTAGTTCTAACTCCTAGGTTTGGGTCACCCAAGATTTGGTCAGGTGGGTGAGTAGTACTTATTCTTGTTGGTCTTACATTTGTGTTGGGAGTTGGTTCCTCTAGTTTACTAATGTTAGGTTGAATTTCATCGTCTTCTGTAATTTTTGGATTGATGTCAACGTTTTCATTTATAATAGGTAGGTTATTGTCTTCATCGAAGATTACATTAGTTGTTTCTTCAACTTTTAAAGTATTTTAGTTATATACTCTAAAGGCCCTACTAGTTGAGGAGTATCCTAAAAAGATTCCTTGGTTTGATTTGGGTATAAATTTTCCTAAGTAATCTTTAGTGTTTAAAATATGAACTTTACATCCAAATACTTTTAAATAGTTTAAATTGGGAATTTTATTATAATATATTTCATAAGGGGTTTTATTGTGAAATTTGTTAATTAGAATTCGATTTTGAATGTAGTTTGTCGTATTTATTGCTTCCGCCTAAAATTGATGACTTAAGCTATGCTCGCTTAACATGGTTCTAGCGACTTCTTATAGGGTTCTATTTTTTCATTCCACTAGACCGTTCTGTTGAGGGGTTCTTGGGCATGAAAATTCATGTTTGTATCCATTAATCTTACAAAATTTGGTAAACCTTTGGTTTTCAAATTCACTTCCATGATCACTTCTTATTCTTTTAATTTTGGTGTCTTTTTCGTTTTCTATTAACTTGCAGAAATTATTAAAAATTTCAAAGGTTTTATTCTTTGTCTTTAGAAATTTTACCCAAGTGAACCTAGAGTAATCATCAATTATGACTAAGCAGTATTAGTTCTTACTTAGTGATTTGGCTCCATGTGAATCAAATAGATCTAGATGTAGGAGCTCAAGTAAGGAGTCAGTTCTATCTAGGTTGGTTGACTTGTGGGTTGATTTGGTTTGCTTACCTTGTTGGCAAGTTTGGCAAACTGTATTTTCTAGGTTTCTTAATTTGGGTATCCCTTTAACTAAGTCATTTTGACTCATTTTTTAAATGAGTTTGACATGAGTGTGACCCAGTCTTCTGTGCCATAGGGTGGTTTCCTCTTGTTGTGTTAGGAGGCACTTTATTGATGATTTGGGTAGATCTATTGTGTAGATGTTATTCTTCTTAAATCCCTTAAGTATGACTTCGGGGTTATCAATATTTTTAACTAAACACCTAGATTTATTAAAAATAACTAGGTAGCCACTATCACACAATTGACTTATACTGAGTAAATTAAAGTTAAAATTATCAATTAACAAGACATTTCGAATGATGAAATCGGAATTAAGTTCGATATTACCTTTTCCGATTACCTTAAGTTTACCTTCGTTGCCGAATGCAACTGATCCTAGGTTCTTGTATTTGAGCTTAGTGAACTTCAGTCTGTCTCCAGTCATATGTCTGGAGCATCCACTATTCAACATCCATTGATCCAATTCCTACACATAAGGTATTTGAATTGGATTCATTTCGATGGATCAACGGATAATTTGATTGAAATAAGCTTTACAGTTTTTCATCTTACTCATTCTATATTACCAATCAGTTATGCCTATGAGTAATTGTAAGATGGTTGTTTTTACTTAAGTAAATTTTAAGTTAATAATTTTAAAAAATAATTAAATTTTGAAAGAGAAGTTAATTAAATTTTTGAAAAATAATTTAAGTTGATTAAATTTTGAAAAGTAATTTTAAGTTAATTAAATTTTGAAAACTAATTTTAAGTTAAATTTGAAAAATGATTTTAAGTTCATTAAATTTTGAAAAGTGTTTTGGGTTAATTAAATTTTGAAAAATAATTTAAGTCAATTAAATTTTGAAAAATAATTTAAGTTAATTAATTTTTGAAAAATAATTTTAATTAATTACATTTTTGAAAAATAATTTTAAGTTAATTAAATTTGAAAAATAGTTTTATGTTAATTAAATTTTGAAAAATAATTTTAAGTTAATTAAAATTTGAAAAATAATTTAAGTTAATTAAATTTTTTTTTAAAAAATTTTTTAGTTAATTAAATTTTTGAAAAATAATTTTAAGTTAATTAAATTTGAAAAATAGTTTTATGTTAATTAAATTTTGAAAAATAATTTAAGTTAATTATTTTTTTAAAAAAAATAATTTTAGTTAATTAAATTTTTGAAAAATAATTTTAGTTAATTAAATTTTTGAAAAATAATTTTAAGTTAATTAAATTTGAAAAATAGTTTTAGGTTAATTAAATTTTGAAAAATAATTTTAAGTTAATTAATTTTGAGAGCAATTATAGGATCGAAAAGAATTTAGATATCTCCACAATAGCATGATATTGTCCACTTTAGGCCTAGACCCTCATGACTTTGCTCTTGGACTCTCCCAAAAGGCCTCATCCAATGGAGATATCTTTTCTCTTATAAATCCATGATCTTTCCCATGTGTTTTCAATATGGGACTATATTTACAATCTTGCAACCCCAACAATCCCCTCCTCAAACAAAGGACCATAGGCTTCCCATGTCCGATCCTCGACCCACCAGATCTTCCTGCCCCTCGGTTCACCAGACCTACTAGGACTTCATTGCCTAATCGCAACTAGGACTTCCTGCCTGGTGTCTGGTCCTCTTGATCCGAACATAGAAGCCCCCACTTTCTTTGTTCGAGGTCAATATTGTACCCACATGGCTCAAAGACCATAGCTCTTGTCCACAGTTGGCGGTTAAACCTTCTGGCAGTCCGGGCTCTGATACCAATTGTTGAATCGAAAGCACTAGAGGGGGGATGAATAGCGCTCGTAGTTTTCACTATTTTTGAATTCGTAAATCGCACGAGTTTAAGCAGCGGAATAAAGAAAAGGGAACAACACAAACACACAAGGACACGAAGAGTTACTTGGTTCGGAGCCTGTGGCGACCCCTACTCCAAGGCCCGCGGTTGTTGACCGCTTTCGGTGAGCAACAACTATAATCTCGAAAGATTGTTACAAGATTATTACAATTAGAACTATAAAAGGAAACAATACCGACAGTAAGAATATCAAAATCTGGAGTTCCGAGTCGTCGATATGTCATCGCAGCACTTCGGGATGAACTCGTTAGTAGTTGAATGCAGAAGGATCGCTTGTATTTCGTTGTCCCAAGCTGCTGCTCGAAGTCCCCTTTTAAACAGTGTTGGAGGCGCCTCAAAGCCTGTCCTAGGCGCCTCCAGGCCGCTGAGTCGCACGCGTGGATCAGCTCTGATCTGGTCGCGCCTTATCCCACTTAAGGCGCCTCCAAGCTGCTCTAATGCGCCTCCAATGCCTGGTCCAAGGCGCCTCCAGTGACCTCCGAGGCACCTCCATCTTCTCTGGACAGTTGGCTTCGGCTAGCACCCGAGGCGCCTCCAAGCCCCATGGAGGCGCTTCGGACACTGTTCATCCGAGGTCTAAGTTACTCCTTTGTTCCTGCAAAATGTGTTAGTCCCAAACACAAAACCTGCAAAACAAAGTTAGCACAGAAACAATATGATAGACATACTTGACAGTCGTCGGACTGTCCGGGTCTGACTTCGGATTTCCAACCAGAAACCGTAGGTCGACCCGACGCCTACTGTTCCCTTTATGGGGAACGCGTCCTCACCTACTCCACTCAGGAGACTTACCTGTTGCCAGTGCGATCCTCCAGATCGACTGGACTTTTGCTCAACGTTCGAAGCTTCCGGACTTTCTGCTGGACTTCCGGTTCCCGGCTGGTCCAGTCTTTCACCTGGTTCGTGACACCAGGACTTTCCACCTAGGGTTACCCCCCTAGGACTTTTGCCTGAAGCTCTCGACCCGCCAAGACTTTCCGCATAGGGTTACCACCCCCTATGACCTAGGGTTACCACCCCCTAGGATTTTCTACCTGCCTAACTGCAGCTAGGACTTTCCTGAAACACTCAATTAAGTACGTTAGATCACAAAACAACTTAACTTTGAATTTCTTTGCCATTATCAAAACAACGGTCGATCGTCGGATGCTTCCCGCACCAACATTTTCTTATATAAATCTTATATTTCACGAATGAGAGTTTCATAACTTAAATAATACATTCTTGCCCTTTGACACACATAAAAAAACTTCTTTCAAGATTCATTCTTCTTATCCTTCAAACATTACAATGGAGGTTCTTTACCTTCCATTGTCCTCAATGCTCATCCTTGAGTATACATCCATTTTCCAACAAAATTTTTCCTTTCTTATCCAAATCATGTCTTTAAGGTATATCTCCCCCTCAATGCATGATTTAACTTCTATCATTGTATCAATAATAATTTAGAGTTCTTAAACCTTTAGAAAATCCTAAAATTGAAGTCATGAGATTAAAAATTCAACCTTAAATCTAAACCTCCTCCTTAACTTCACATTAATCTCCTTTAACCATTCCTTTCATATTTTCATCAAGAAAATTATCCATAAATACTTGTCTAAGCATTTTATGGGGTTAGGAATAGTTAAATCATCTAAATGTGGTTTAATAAATTGAAATAAATGTTGGTGCGGGAAGCATCCGACGATCGAACCTAAGTGTTGATAATGGCAAAGGATTCAAAGTTAAGGTGTGTTGTTATCTAACATGTTGAATCAGTGTTTCAGGAAAGTCCTAACTGCGGTTAGGCAGGTGAAAACCCTAGGGGGTGGTAACCCTAGGTCCTAGGGGGTGGTGACCCTAGGTGGACAAAAGTCCTAGCTGCGGTTAGGCAAAGGGAAAACACTAGGGGGCGGTAACCCTAGGTCATAGGGGGTGGTAACCCTATGCGGAAAGTCTTGGCAGGTCGAAGGCTTTAGGCAAAAGTCCTAGGGGGTGGTAATCCTAGGTGGAAAGTCCTGGTCTCGCGAACCAAGTGAAAGACTGGACTAGCCGGGAAGCGGATGTCCAACAGAAAGTCCGGAAGATTCGAGTGCTGAGCAAAAGTCCAGTCGATCTGGAGGATCGCACTGGCAGAAGGTAAATCTCCTGAGTGGAGTAGGTGAGGACGCGTTCCCCGCAGAGGGAACAGTAGGCGTCGGGTTGACCTAGGGTTTCCGGTGGGAAACCCGAAGTCAGACTCGGACAGTCCGGAGACTGTCATTATCACATCTATTATGTTTTATGTGCTAACTTTGTGCTGCAGGGTATATTTGGGATTAATGTATCTTGCAGGGACCAAAGTGCAAAGATTAACCTAGGATGAACAATGTCTGAGGCGCCTTCATGGAGCTTGGAGGCACCACGGGTGCAAAACCTGAGCTGGCTGCGAAGCAAGCTTGGAGGCGCCTTGAAGGAAGCCAAGGCGCCTTGGACAGCTTGATGAAGGCGCCTTGGAGAGGCTGGAGGCGCCTTGAACCTGATAAGGTTCGACCAGTTTAGCACTTATGTCACGCCCCGAGGGAGTCTCTGTCCGAAGAAATTTCGGCAGCACCTCCCCTGTACGGGTGACAATCTGAAGCACTTCTACAGGCAAAATATACCTCAGCCACATGCAGCTGGAATCATAACAATAAAAGAAAACAACCACCACGCAATTAATATCAAATTCAGCCTCTGGCTGATACAACCACGCAGTTAAAAGTAAAGTAGCCCACTCGACTGTACCAAAACCAAAACACAACAAAAAACTGACAGAAACCAAATACAACCAAACACAAAACTGCTAGCCGGCTAGGCTTACACAACCAACAACATAACACCCAGAAACAAAATCAGAACACCAATCGAAATACAGAAATTTCATATACCAAGATAAAACAACAGAAAGGCAGCGAAATGTCTTCTGATGTGACGTGGGGACTAGCAGACAGGATGCTCCAAGCGACACCATAAATAACCTGGTACCTGAAAAGATAGTGTCCACGGGGGTGAGTTCAACAACTCAGCGAATACCAATAGACATGCCTAGTAAGATATATCTAACAGCACTAAACATGGAATACAACTTCCGAATAATATATAGGAAATATACAAAACTGAAAAGTAACCAAGGAAGCTGTACTCACCAGGAACTCCTATCCTGAACTAAAGGGTCATCAAACCGATACGCAGTATGTCTCCTGTATGCATGTCAAACAAATGCATCCACCAAAATGCAGCATATAAGTGCAGCAAACACAAACAAATAAAGGCAATCAATGCATGTGATGACCGTGCACTCTAACATCACTGCTCCTGAACAGTGACCGAGTGGATGGAATGCTGTCGGAGTACTCCTGTCCTGTGACCCCAAATCATAAATGGGGGAGCTCAATGCTCTCATCTCCCTGTACACGATGACGGGGAGGAAATCTCTGTCGGCTACCACGCTGAGTCACCTGACCAACGGAGCCAAACAGAGTCCACCATCTGCCGGCTACCACGCTGCTACACTAAATGCCAGCGGAGCCAAATAGAGCGGAACTGACTGCCGGCTACCACGCTGAGTCATATGACCAACGGACCCAAACAGCAGAACCGCCACACACCTGCCTGATATACCACTAAACCATGAGTGGGGGTGTGTGCAGTACATGTAACTGGCGATGGACTCAACCATAGTGGAGCCGACAATCGCATAACATGCAATCATGATGCATGTCACTATACATTGTTGGAGCAATCCCAATGGTCCGTGCGACCATGTGTTTTGGTGTTTGGGCAAAGGGTTTAAGTTAGGTTCACCCTTGTATTTGATATGTGTATTTGAGTTGTGCAGGTATGCAGGATACACATGTGACTCAGGTTGATGGCTTCGGGTCTGGTGAAGGATGGAGCATCTGAGGGACCATGGACAAGGCAGCGAGGGCAAGGGCCGAGGGAAGCGACTTCGAGGCATACGCGAAGGATGGCATTGGGGACGAGCCGCGGGCTTGAATGCATCCGAGGGACGAGAGCCAAAGGAAGTAGGCTTGAAGGTAAAAGGTCAAAGCTGCAAAGGAAGCATCAAGTGAGTCATAAGGGTGAGGGTACGAGTGCACGAGAGATTGTACTGAGTAAAATCCTAGTTTTAGGGTTTTACTTGTGATCTTAGTGATCATTGCATGTTTTAGCGATCGGTGCGCCGATCGCGCTGATCGGCAATGTAATGTCTCTGTTCAGTATGGAATCGAGCCGTTGGGATGTAACGGCCGAATTTCCAGAGGGCGATCGCATGTTTTAGCAATGATCGGTAGGCGGGTTTTCCAACCCGTGGCCTATAAAACCAAAGCTTGGGAGCTTGGTTTGAGTTGATGAAATAGAGGTGGTTAATCTCTATTAGTAGTCTACTTGTGCCCTAGCGTCAAAGGAGCTCTTGTGAGGGTTGTGGTGAGGTTTCTCCACCCACAAGGAGGTTTGAGCTAGCCGGAAGTTTTCCGGGGACTAATCCACCGAAGGATCGGGATCGTCCACCTTACGGACAGCCGTGGAGTAGGAGCTCTAATCTCCGAACCACGTTAAACAACGTGTTAGCTTGGTTTGCATTTCTTATTCTTGTCTTAAGCTTTCTTTGTATTCATATTTGTAGTTAGTATTAGATTTCCGCTGCGCATACTAACAATAGTGTAGAAAGCGAGTATTTGGGGGCGCCGTCTATCCAACCCCCCTTCAAGCCGGCCGTCCGATCCCCAACATACATAGCAAAAACTGATCAACATAACCATATCCATATATACAAAATAGGTACTGTAAAAGCGATGGTCACATACCAAAATCTAGAGTACACAGGTCAGATAGAATATCAAAACATATGTCCCGAACATAACAAGTATGGTATATCCTGATCAGCATAGAAAAATCCATATATATATAATATGGGTACCACAGTATCAGTAGGTCAAATCCACGGATCCAAGATATACAGGTCCTCTCTGGTATAACAACCTAGATCCTAAACATATCCCCCTTCCATAACCTATGTACCAACAATATGCACAGATCAAAGAACAAGGTCTAGGTACACGAACCATATATGACAAACAAACAGAGGTACACAAGCCAGTCATGGCATAAAAACCTAAGTATCAGATAATCTAGATACACATGACTAAAACCAAAAATCCAGAACCTAGTACTAACCTCAGTAAAACATGGTATGTCACTTACTCTAGAAACTAAGATACATAAGGTAATAAAGTACTCATGGCAATAAGATACTCATGGCAACAAATCATGTGATATAAGCACGAATACATCATAGGCGACAAACCTAACATGCTATGGATATCAAACAGTGACATACCAAAGACAAACATGTTCATTGCTTGTAGTTATAAAATACTATGCATATCCAATGACAATATCATAAAAGATAAGTCAAGAGGTACCCGCCTTCAATGTAGATCGTGTTGTACGTCCTCTAATCAGAGCTCTTGTCTCAAATCAAAACCCTGAAATAAATATACAATCAACACTTAGGTTTATCGTAGATCGGATAATGCAAGCCGAAACCTCAATAAATCCAATCTTATGACCTCATCTTTTTCTTCCAAAACTCATCCAACACCTGATAATCATTTTATGTTAACATAATCCACCTTAACAATTCCTCAAATAAATGATTACTAATGAATCTAAATCTGTAACTAAACTTTAGTTAAATCCACAACTGGGAATGAAATCAAATCTCCAATCTCAACAGATTAATGAATTCAAAATCAATTAAAGATTATCAACTAGATGTCTAATCGGATTCAGTTCCTTACCCAAACAAACATCCAACTTCCTTCTTCCCAACCTTGCTAGTTGATCCACATCACACAACCCTGCAGAAAAGAACCTTACTATTGGAATTAAACGAATCAAGAACAAGACCAAGCAATGGAGTTTACAGATCAAACATCAACCCAACTCACCTTGCCGTTACCTTACTTAAACCCCTTACTCTGAAGAGGAGATGGAGCCTAGCTCACAAGAGGGGTCGGTGGCACTTGGCAGAAGCAAAGAGAACGACAACCGGCACTAGTGCAGAGAGGAACAACACCATGGCTCCAATTCAGAGGCACGAGGAGGAAGGAGGAAAAGGAGGGAGTCGCGGTCGGCCGGCTAGGGCTCACAGACAGTGGCGCTCAGCCTCATCTTGTCACCAAAATCTCAGCTCAGGCAGAGAGAAGAGCGGCTGTGAAGACGGCTAGGGCACCGGTGCTAGGCAGAGTGACGAGCTCGGCCGGCAGTGGCTCGGGGAATCCGGTGGCCGGCGCTCAAAGAAGAGAAGGGAAAAGAAGAATCGTCGCTTGTGGCGCCGGTTAAGCAAAGGAGGAGACAGTGTCGCATGGGTTAGGACACGGGAATAAGAGGAAAAGAAAAGGAATAAAAGAAAAGGAGAAATAAAACTTTTCCTCTTAAAAATAGGGTAGCCTAAACAGGCTTTTCTGGACCCCATTTTTTTATCCCCGTTAACTCGTCCATACGAGCTCCGAAAAATTCCCGAAAAATTTCTAAAATTTTCAGAAAATTCTCTTATTATTATTCTCTATTTTCCGGTATTTTACAACTTATCTCTGCGGCTGACTCGGCTCATTCAAGGCGCCTTGGTGAACAGTAGAAGGTGCCTTGAACACCCTTTATAAGGGATCTCGACCAGCAGCTCATAACAAGAATTCCAAGCGATCCCTATACACGATTAGCTGCTAACGAAAGGTTCCCAAAGTGCTGCGACTACTTTCCGACGACCCTGAGCTCTAGAATTCATATTCTCTAAGTGTTGTCGGTATTTTTAATTACTATTTTAATTTGTACGTAGATTGTAATAATTCTCGTGCTTATAGTTGTTGCCCACGGAAAGCGATCAAGGATCACGGGCCTTCGAGTAGAGGTCGTCACAGGCTCCGAACGAAGTAAATCCACTGTGTTCATCTGCTTGTTCTTTAATTCCGCTGCATTTGTTTTTACTCGTACGAATTCGAAAAGTGTGAAAGCCGCGAGCGCTATTCACCCCCCCCTCTAGCGCGTCTTGATCCAACAATTGGTATCAGAGCGGGGTCGCGTTGATTTGGTGCAGCCACCAATCACGTAATTTTTCACGGTGTTTTAAATTTTTCGAAGTCAACTGAAATTAGTATTATTACTATATTCCAGTTTTTTTCGTTCGTATTGATCTCGCTCGAAGTTGGTGCAACACCACTCGAGTTAGTTCTTTTTCAATTCTTTACTCCCGCACTACTAATCCAAGACTTAGTTTTGGGACATATTTCTTTAGTTTTTCTTTTGCATATTGTCGATTCAATGGCTCTCCAAGAAGGCTATAGCACCACTCGTCCACCGCTCTTCGCCGGCGAAGACTTCGGCTACTGGAAAGGCCGAATGGAGTCGTACCTACGAACCGAGTTCGATGTCTGGATGATCACCAAGACCGGGCTCGAAATACCAACTGACAAAGCTGACATGCCACTACCGTACGAGAACTGGGACACGAACCTTATCAAAAAGGTAGAAGCAGACGCAAAAGCAACGTATACACTTCAGTGCGGCTTAACGAATAAGGAGCTGAATCACGTCGGCCCATTCTCAAGCGCCAAGGAGCTGTGGGAGAATCTGATTCAGTTACACGAAGGTAGCCAAGTAAGTAAGCATAATTTAATAGATGATTTATTTGAATTAGATGAACAGTATGATACTACTTCGGCCGAGGAAGGTATTACGTTGGTTGCAGGTATAAGAAAGACAGAGGAAGCTAGAAAGAAACAAATGATGAAGGCAACATGGTTCGAGTCTTCAGACGAATCTGAGACTGACGAAGAAGAACCGGCAAGCTTCCTCGCACTACCGGTACTAGCATCTGTGGCCGAAACTGAGTCTGAATACGAGACAAATACCGAGAAAAGCCACGGATCCGTATCCGTTTCCGAAGGTTCTAAATCCACTATAAGTTCTTTAATTTCTAGTATTAGCTTAGATAATTCAGAAAATTTAGTTCCTTATTTACTAAAGAAGTTGGCTAAATCCAACGTCCGAGTCAAGTCACTCCAAAAGGAGGTAACAGTCCTTAAGGAAGTGACTAACTCGAGTCCTTTAACTGAGCCAGTTTAAATTAGAAATTCAATCCAAGTCCAACTGTAACACCCCTAGAAAGCCTAGATAAAGTAAGGGCAATGAGAGTACGAATGTAATGAAAAGAATGTGTAGATAGTCTACGTTGAATGTTACGATGGGAAGGATTTAGATGATTAAAAACTTTATGAAAGAAAATAAAGTTGAGAATATAAAGTTCTATACATGATTTATAATGCAAGGAATTAATGTAAACAAAAGAAATATGAGATATTATATATGCATGTATGAAATATTTATGCATAATGCATATACATGAATTATTTTGTACAAAAATATGTTAGGAGAAGGATTTGATCCTTGGTTCTCTTGTGGATGCATGCATGTGTTAACCAAGTGTGATAGGAGTGAATATTGTAAGAGGAGAGATGGGAATTATAATTAAAGGAAAGAAAGGAGAGAAATTAAGAGAAAGAAAAGAGAGAAACTCAAGAAGCATTTCTCTAGCATATTCTTTCTCATTAAGAGGAGAAGTAAATGAGGAGGATGAATCAAGTCAAGTTTTCCTCCCCTCACTTTAGTATAAATAGGCATGGAGGGGGGGGCTTCATCCTCAACTCACTCTCCTCCTCTCCTCCATTTGTGCCGAGCACTCTCCCTCCCTCTTTCCTCTTGTTGCCGAGAGCAACAACTCTCCCCCTTCTTTCTTTCTTTTGTTGCCGAGCAACACAAGAGGAAGAAGCCTCCTCTTCTTCCTCCTCCCCTCCACCAAAAGACCTAGCCACTTCTTCCTCCATTGGTGCCGAGCAAAGCAAGCAAGGAAGAAAGGTCCACAAGCAAGTTCTCAACTCTAGGAAACTTAAGCAAAGAAGGTAAGCTTCCCCTCACCTGCGGTACAAGGCTTTCATGTGATTTTCGGATTCTTTTTCTATGCCTTGAAAGAAAGTTTTCCCCTATGTTTTTATACATATATGATGCATGATCAGAGGTGTATGTAACCCTAGAATTTCAATCAAAAATATTGTAAATAGGTTAGGAAAATTATTGTCTAACCAATCTAGTGCAAGGTTCCCTCTATGAAATACTAAGGACCTTCCTATGGTTTTCTTGCTTGGAAGTTGATTGGAACCAAAAGAACCCCACTCTCATGTTTCGGCCAAGAAAGAATTTAGGGTTAGGAGGACCTTGAATTTAAAATAACTATGCTTATATGACATGATATAAAGTTCTTAAGAGTTGTATACTTGTATGTTGAAAGAAACTCATGAACCTTACTCTTAATATTTCGGCCATGGTAAGGTGATGGTTTAGAGAAGCTTAAACAAAATTCTAATATGCTCAATGACCTCTGTGATATTATGTTATGAAAGATGATTAATGCTCTCATGTTTAATTGGAATGTAGAAAATTAGTTACATGATTTATAACATGTAAGATCACAAGAGTCCTAGCTTGTTTATGATCCAACTTTGTGTATGATGTTCTTAGTAAATCTTGCTATGAAATTTACTTAGGTTTCCCATGCTTTAGGCCACTTAAAGGAAGTTTATATTCTATGAATTTCGGCCAAGTAAGGTTTAAAGGACCTAGAGGCCTTGGAAATGAAACCTAAGGGGTTAAAAGTACTTCTTATGAAAACTTGATAATGTGTGAAGGTGATACATGTTTGTATGACCTAAATGAATCATTATGTGTTCGGCCATGAAGGGATAGATGCCCTAGAAACCCTAGAACAAAAATTAAATATGTCTATGCCATGCTGTATGAAAATGATATGATAATAAGTTAGAATGCATGATTGCTTTAGTTACGAAATGATATGCATAATGAAGTTATATTATGAAATATGCCATGATGTGTTATAGCATAGAAAATGCTATACATAATGAAAAGAAATGAAGTTATGTTATGATATGTGATAGCATAGAAAATGCTATACATAATGAAAGGAAATGAAAAGAATAAATGCATGAAAGATGGTTAAGGACATGATATGATAGTTATGCATGATAAGTTATTTTTATGGTTTGTACCAAGGGTGGGCTCCGTAAACGCCCCGGGGTCGATGGAGTAAGACTCGGGCCTCGTCAGTAATGGGCCTTTGAGTGCCCTAGGTCGATGGAGTAAGACTCGAGCCTAGTATGTATGCATGGTAGGGCTCAAGACTTGCTACCTTGGACCTACGCATTAAGTATGTGGTACAAACCGGGATCCCAAATGATGATGATATTAATTTCAAGTACTTATAAGTATAAGTTTTCAAATTCATGATGCATTGCCTACATATGTGCTTGAATTATCTGATGATTAGATATAATGTCATGTGATATTATGATATGAATATGAATATGATACCCTTGTATGTCGTATGCTTATGATACCTCGCATGATATTGATATGCAATGATATGAATTCGGTTTTAGTGAGTAGGAAAGGAACTTACTGAGCCATGAGTGCTCATAGCTTACTTTCCTTGTACCGCAGATATGGGGGACGGATATTCGGAACGACGGAGCAGCAGGAGGAGCAGATAGTGATGTGTGTGGTGGTGGCTCGGCAAGAACGATTCGGACAAATTAATATTTTTAGTTATATGATCAATATATGCACATTCGAACTAATCAGAATATGTGATATCATGCTTATTTAAATAAAAGGAATGATTTAAAATTTTCCGCTGTTATAGTATAACTAAAGCATGTACGTAAGTAGTATAAGATCGTAGCGCCGCCCTTGGGTAAGAAGGGTGGGCGTTACACCAACAACTTGAGGAAGAAAATTCCAATTTGAAAACTCAAGTTAAAGAACTCAAGAACATGTTGGAACGATTTACTTTGGGTTCCAAGAATCTGGATCTGATTCTTGGAAAAGAACGAGTCGTTTACAACAAATCCAGACTTGGATTTAAAACTAAAAGAAAATATAAATCGTATTTATCATTAGTAAATAGAAATAATAGAAAGGTAGTCCAAGCATGGGTACCTAAGTCCAACTTGGTCAATCAAGTTGAACTTGGTCAATATTGGGTCCCCAAGGATCAAGTCTATTACCTTGATAGACCTTATCGAGGCTATGATCCAAGGGGAACAAAAAGAAAAACGATATTAATAAAACGAACATAATTAAAAAATCAAAATTCAAAACTCAATTAAAAATTAAAAATTAGAAATTCAATTCAAAATTCGAAATTAAATTAAAAATTCAAAAATAAAAAATTTGAAATTCAAAAATTCAAAATTCATTAAAAATTTAAAATTAAATTAAAATTCAAAATTCAATTAAAAATTTGAAATTAAATTAAAATTCAAAATTAAATTAAAAATTCGAAATTAAATTAAAAATTAATTCAAATTCAACTTAAATCAAATAAAAATAGAAGGAGGATCCAGAATAGCTGGCACCCCTAACTAAACTACCTGACTGGGTAACTGAACTTAATCTACCTGAAATGGGTAAACAAGAGTAGACTACCTGGCAGGGTAATTAAGGTTAGAAAAAATGGGCTAGATTTAACTTGACCCACGGTACTGGTGAAGTTTTTGGATGATAGTACGTTAGGGAAGCTTGGGCATCGCATGTCTAGGAAGATATGGCTTCGACCTGGTGCATTTGGCCAAGTGGAACTGACCGAAGCTACTCTTAAACGGATCCTAACCAGTTAGACCAAGGTTTAGTATTAAGTTCAATGGGTAGGACTATTTGGAAAACCTCGAAGGCATGGTTACTTTAATGAGTTCCTTGTGACTCACCATAGCCCAGAAGTTTATCCAAAGAATGCTTACTTGTTGAACCTAAAGCTAAACCTGAATCTAATACAAAGTTAAACCAAACCCTTAAATTGAACCTCAATTCATCTCACAAAAATTATAGAATTCCCTGATTGAAAATTTAGATCGGGTGAGATGACTAAGGAATTTAAAATTCAAATTCAAAAGTAAACTCATTTAATTCAAATTCTATAATTAATTAATCAATTTTAAAAACCTATTTTAAATCTTTAAAACTTAATTTCAAAATTCTTTTAAAAATCTTTTCAAACTTATTTTAAAAATCTTTAAAACTTAATTTCAATTTTTTTAAAAAAAAATCTTTTCAAACCTATTTTAAAATCTTTAAAACTTATTTCAAAATTCTTTTAAAAATCTTTTCTAACCTATTTTAAAAATCTTTAAAACTTAATTTCAATTTTTTTTAAAAATTCTTTTCAAACCTATTTTAAAAATCTTTAAAACTTAATTTCAATTTTTTTTTTAAAAAATCTTTTCAAACTTATTATAAAAATATTTAAAACTTAATTTCAAAATTCTTTTAAAATCTTTTCAAACTTATTTTAAAATCTTTAAAACTTAATTTCAAAATTCTTTTAAAAATCCTTTAAAAATTCTTTCAAAAATCTTTTAAAAATCTTTTAAAAAATTATTTTAAAAATATTTTTAAAAATTCTTTCAAAAATCTTTTAAAAATCCTTGTAAAAATGATTTTAAAAATTCTTTTAAAAATTCTTTTAAAACTCTTTTAAAAATTGTTTTAAAAATCGTTTTAAAAATCCTTTAAATATTCTTTCAAAATTCTTTTAAAAATCCTTTAAAAATTCTTTTAAAAATCATTTTAAAAATCCTTTAAAAATTCTTTCAAAATTCTTTTAAAAATCCTTTAAATATCTTTTAAAAATTCTTTGAAAAATCTTTTAAAAATCCTTTTAAAAATTATTTTGAAAATAATTTTGAAAATTATTTTAAAAATTCTTTTAAAACTCTTTTAAAAATTCTTTCAAAAATCTTTTCAAAATATTTTAAAAAATTCTTTTAAAAATCTTTTACAAATCCTTTAAAAATTCTTTCAAAAATCTTTTAAAAATTCTTTCAAAAATCTTTTAAAAATCCTTTAAAAAATTCTTTCAAAAACCTTTTAAAAATTATTTTAAAATCTTTTAAAACTTAATTTCAAAATTATTTGAAAAATCTTTTAAAAATTAGTGAAAAATCTTTGAAAAAACTTATTTAAAAATCCTTTGAAAAATCTTTGAAAAAACTTATTTAAAAATCTTTTGAAAATTCTTTGAAAAACTTATTCAAAATCCTTGAAAATACTTTAAAATTTTCATTTTAAAAATTCTTTGAAAATTCATTTCAATATTATTTGAAAATACTTTAAAATTTTCATTTTATAAATCCTTTAAAAATTTATTTCAAAAATATTTGAAAATACTTTGAAAATCATTTTAAAATTCTTTGAAAACTTACTTCGAAAATGATTTTAAAAATTCTTTGAAAACTTACTTCACAAATAATTTTTAAAAATGATTTCAAAATTTTTTGAAAAATCATTTGAAAAATGATTTAAAAATCCTTTAGAAAATTATTTCAAAAGTTGTTTGTAAAATCATTTGAAAAATGATCATTTCAAAATCATTTGAATTATCCTTTGAAAGATTAATTTCAAAACCCTTTTCAGAAGTTATTAAATTCTTTGAAATTCTAAACTCAATTAATTAAATAGTCACTTATTTGGAATCCTAACTTATATTCTCAATATTTTAAAACAAAGTTAACTTTATCTAACACTCACTCATAAGCTAAACATGCCTGAAAACCTAGAATGAGTGATATGGAAAATTAGGCAATAAGCAAGTAGCTAAAGGTTAGATAGTTGGTGAAGGAAATGGAAATATTAAGATTCAGCATGCTTGTACTTTAGGGCTTTGATATCTGATCAAAACCAATCAGATAATTTGATTGCTATTTAACTTGACTCATGCTTGGACTTAAGGACCAACTGAATAAATAACCTAAATTAAATTTTTAGCTACTCCCTCTTCGTCCTAAAAAAAAAAAAAATTAACAAGTTCTTACTCCTATGTTTTTCAAAAATAAGTATCGTTTATTCAAATTAAGCTAAGTACCTTTTTAACTTAAGCTATATTTTCAAAATTCAATGTTGCAAAAGACTAAGCTAAGTAGTTTATATAGAAACCTTCAATTTTTTCAAACTTAGCCAACCTTCAAATCTAACTTTTTATAAATTCTTGCTAAGCCATTTTTACTTACCTAAAAGTATTAAGAATCATTGCTTTCAAAATGTTTTTGCCAAGTAAAGAGAGACTTCAAATTTCTTTAAGATTTTCAAACTTTAGCTGAGTATATTTCAAAATCAACTAAGTTTCAAAAGTGGCTAAAATCGTTCTTAATAGTCTACTAAATATTAGCCTTTTAAATTTAGTTAAAATTTTTTCCAGAGTAATTTACCATTCATAAGCCTAATCTGTTTTTTTCCTAAGAAAAATTAAAAATTGCTTGAAACTGGCTTATTTTTTGATAAATGGCAAAGGGGGAGAGTAGGGAAATTCAAAGTAAAAAAAATCAAAATCTAATTCAAAAGTAAAAGGAAGCCCTGTATTGAGGGGGAGCTTCACAAAAGTTTAAGTGTTAGCTTAAGTTATGCTTTTATTTAAATTTATATACTTAAGCTTGTTCACTTAAAATCTTTTAATATATTCATGCATCTGTTTTACTTAACTTTGAATTTGGGTTGCCATAATCAAAAAGGGGGAGATTGTTGGTGCGGGAAGCATCCGACGATCGAACCTAAGTTTTGATAATGGCAAAGGATTCAAAGTTAAGGTGTGTTGTTATCTAACATGTTGAATGAGTGTTTCAGGAAAGTCCTAACTGCGGTTAGGCAGGTGAAAACCCTAGGGGGTGGTAACCCTAGGTCCTAGGGTGTAACACCCCACCTTCCTCGCTACTAGTCTGTGAGGGCGGAGCGCTACTGGACTACTAACTTATCTTAACTAACATTGCACACATGTTGATAGTAATTCCTAAAACTCTCGGAGAACTCAAAACTTACAATTAACTAGCAGCGGAAGACTAAATGACTCATCTAATACATTCTACTCAACTCTTTGTTAATAAATGACAATCTTAATAAATTCTTATGCTAGGTCCCAAGGCTTCTATAGTCCAGGCATCACACATCCATCCGCACCTCCTTGTCGCCTTCCTTTGCTATAACTTTTCCTTTCCTTTATCTGCAGTAAAAGGAAATGCAACTATAAGCAAAATTGCTTAGTAAGCGCTAACTCACAAAACTCGAATATGCATGTGAATATACTGAAATCTAAAAGTTGAATGTTCAAAAGGAAAACTACTCATGCTCATCTACAAGCAAAAGAAACATACTGAAATGCTAAACGTGTAAAACAAATCTATACAATCATGCTAGCATAATCTTGCTGAATTTTAAACACTTTCTGAATCTTATTTCACTTGTTTAAAAACTTATACTTTAATACTTTAAAATAATAATCAACTTCTCTTAGGCCCAGGCTTAGTACCATCTTATGCGCGTTCCCTAATAGGTTGGGGTAGCGAGCCACCAATCTTAAAAGAGCAGACCTTGGTCTACCAGGGCCAAGACCTTGGAATTGGACACCTGGATTTGTTTAACGACAGCCTTGGAAGTCGGGTACTAGCCTCTTCAAAGTAAAATATCTTATTATCTTAATTACTTCTTCTTTAAATGCATTGGCATTTTAATAAGCACCTTATGTGCCAAAATCCCTAAAGTCTTGACTTTGGGATCTACTTAAGGCCTTGGCCTTTTTCTTTCTTTTCTTTATCTTTCTTATACTTGTTAATACTTCTAAAAGAATGCTTCTTTAAAAAGAAACTGAAATGTTTAAGCAAATTCTAACTTTGAAATGCTTAAACAAAAATCTGCATACTATGCTAATCAAAATTTTGCATACTCTACTAATCAAGATTCTGCATTCTATGCTACACTATTTCTGCATACTATGCAAACATAAATTCTGCACTATAATTGTAACGACCACCCTTCTTACTACTACTCTCTAAGGGCGACCGTTACCTAACTCCTACTCTACTTACTAGTGTCACTTATTAGCGACACTTAGATTTATCACGGTTCAGAGAAATTCCTACCGAAAAATTTCGGCAGAGTTTCCCCTGTACCGGTAACCAAATCTATAATACACAAGATATATATACACAGCCACATGCGGTTGGATCACAATTTATTCACAACCACGCAGTAATAAATCATGTCATAATCAAAAACGAATCTAGCAACATGAACTAAACTCAAGCTCCCAGAATGAAGCATAATAAGCTACAATGCACATCAAACTCAATCACAAACTCATAATTTCTTAACAGAAATAAGGAAAATGAACTAGACATAAACTCTAAATAAATAAGTCTTGCTAGTCCCCTCTAGACCTCTCCATAGTTCAGTCACCACACACATCCATCATCACCACCACCCTGTCGCCTCCCTTCATATCTTAGCTTTTCCTTTATCTGCGGTAGGAGGAAAAAGAAAAGATCTATAAGCGAAAACGCTTAGTAAGTACTAATCTATCTCACAAAACTCGAAGTGCATAAAAGCAATGCAATAATACTGAAATTGAAATGCTAAAGCAAAGCTGCATGTACTCATGGTATACAGAAATAAAACTGAATACTAAACATGCTCACTAATTGACAGGAAAGTAATGAAACAACTACTGTAAGCTTAGAATTAAGGAACTAAACTTTTATTGATTCTAAGCATAAACTTGTTTCATGTTCTTATATCTTTATACTAGAAATTAATCTTTTAATTTCTCTTTCACTTTCTTCTTCTTGTTCTTCTTACTTTTCTTATACTAGAAATTAATCTTTTAATTTCTCTTTCACTTTCTTTCTTCTTTTCTTTTCTTTCTTCCTTCTTACTTAACTTTTCTTTTCTTTGGTTTTCTTTCCTTGGGCCCAGGCCTAGTACCAACTCATGCGCGTTCCCTAATAGGTTGGGGTTGCGAGCCACCAATCCTAAAAGAGCAGACCTCGGTCTACCAGGGCCAAGACCTCGGAAATGGTCACCTGGATTTGTTTAACGACAAGCTCTTGGATGTCGGGTACTAGCCTCTTACTTTAATTTACTTGTTATCTCTTTTAATTAGACCTTGGTCTTTTTCTTTACTCATACTTCTCATAATCCTTTATTAGAGCTTATTAGAATCCTTTAGATATATATCTAACAAGTATAGGATTACAACTAACCAAGCATGCTATATAAAAATAACACAAAGGAAACAAATCTGAACTCCCTAAGCCGGTTATAAAATAGAGCAAAGGAAAGCAAATCTGGACTTTCTAAACATGCTATAAAATAAAGGAAAAGAAAGCACATCTGAACTTACTAATCATGCTATAAAAACATGGCATGGAATGCTACTTTAGTGCTTCTAAACATGCTGTAAAAATAGGCAAAGAATGCTACTTTAATACTTCTAAACATGCTGTAAAAATAGGCAAAGAATGCTACTTTAATACTTCTAAACATGCTGTAAAAACAGGGCATAGAATGCTACTTCAGTGCTTCTAAACATGCTGTAAAACTAGGCAAAAGAATGCAACTTTAAGCTTTCTAAACATGCTACAACATAGAGCAAAGCTAAGAAATTCTAAAACTAAATTGCATGTTAAAATGCAAAGGAACTGAACACTGGAATGCTAGATATGGTAGCAAAATAAGCTAACCCGAATCCTTACAACCAGGCTATAATCTGCTGAGGTTTACACCTATGCAAAGCTTGATACGGTAGCAAAGGAAATCAACTATTCTGTTAAGAATATGCTATTAAAAGGGGTGATTGCTGTGACAATTTAAATCCCTTCTCCTCTTCTTAATCAACTCACAGCAGCATAAAGAAAATGACCCAAGCCAATATATCTGTCCAGAAATTACAGAATCAACAAAAGCTAAAGCATCATTAATCAAGGTTAAATCCATTAAGCCCTTTCTCCTTCCTGAAGGCCACGGCAGATTCAAAAGGACAAGGAGAAACAAAACTTAATCCCTAGCAAGCTTAGATTCGGCGCAAAACTATCCTACATGCTCAATTAAACTAAACTAGTTCTTGATCCCTTTGTGAAGCCCACGGCAGAACACCCAAAGCCAAGAACGCATGCTGTACACTACAATCCGAAAGCAAAGAACACAAATCGAAGCTCGGAGCAACTCCTACCACAGGTGAGTAGTACTTACTTGCTTTCTTGGACTTACAACCGAGAAGAAGGGAAGGAGGGCTTCTAGGGCTCGGGTAGCATCTTTTCCGGCGTGTTCTGGGAGCTCTCGGGCTTCTCTCCGTCGGGAACAGCCACCGTGGATGAGGGACGGCTGGAATCAAGTCTCGCCGGCGCCGGAATCTCCAACCCTAGCTCGCTCTAGGTTTCCGCCGCAGCTTTGCGCCGTCGCGAGGGAGAAGAGCGAAGGAGATTAGGTTTTCGGGAGAAAAAGTTCGGTTTTTCTTAAAATCCCAAAACTTATTTCCTTTTATAAGTATTCGGATATAACCCAACTATACTATAACCTTATTTAACTCTATATGAGATTAACATAAATCTCTTATCCCAGCTGGTTAAGCCGGTTTGGCTTGGTTCAGTCCGACCCGAGGTCCCGGGTTCAAACCTCACTTCCAACGCTCTTTGCCTAAACTTCTTTGGTTTTGTAAAAATGCTAAACGACCTCCAAAAATTACGCAAAAATACTCTAAAAATTTCTAAAAATCTCTAGAATATTTTAACAGTATTTTCAAACATTTTTATGGACGTTTGAAACTCAGAATAGGGAAAATTGGGTCGTTACAATAATACTTAACCAAACTGTAATACAATCTTTTTCTTTAAAAACTGCACTATAAGTTCCACCAAAAATCTGCACTATAAATTCCACCAAAAATCTGCACTACAAGTTCCACTAAAAATTTGCACTATAAATTCTAAAGAAATCTGCACCATAAGCTCTTTAAGAAACCTGCACTACAAGCTCTAAAGAAATCTGCTCTAAAGAAATCTGCTCTAAAGAAATCTGCATTTTAAGATCTAAGAAATCTGCACTG
This sequence comes from Zingiber officinale, assembly GCF_018446385.1. Lineage (NCBI taxonomy): Eukaryota > Viridiplantae > Streptophyta > Magnoliopsida > Zingiberales > Zingiberaceae > Zingiber > Zingiber officinale. Next base: position 35,620,106 of record NC_056005.1, on the reverse strand, counting down.
CAAGCTTAATTAAAATCTGCACTATAAGCTTACATAAAAATCTGCAATATAAGCTTAATTAAAATCTGCACTATATGCTTAATTAAAATCTGCACTATAAGCTTAAATAAAAATCTGCACTATAAGCTTAATTAAAAATCTGCACTATAAGCTTAATTAAAATCTGCGCTATATGCTTAATTAAAATATGCACTATAAGCTTAATTAAAATATGCACTATAAGCCTACATAAAAATCTGCACTATAAGCTTAATTAAAATATGCACTATAGGCTTAATTAAAAATCTGCACTACAAGCTTAATTAAAATCTACACTATAAGCCTACATAAAAATCTGCACTATAAGCTTAATTAAAATCTGCACTATAGGTTTAATTAAAAATCTGCACTATAAGCTTAATTAAAATTTGTACTATAGACTTAATTAAAAATCTGCACTATAAGCGCTTCTCATGCTTCGAATTCAAGAAGAACAAAGGTTCGAAACTACTCCTACTGCAGGTGAGAAGCAATTACCTTTGCGTTCTTGGGCTTACAACTAGAAAGAAAACTTCTAGGGTTTGCGGGAATTGCAAGCTTCGACCCCTCCTTCGTGCTCATGGTTTCCCCTTGATGAGAGGATCACAACCATGTGAAGATCTCCAGGAATTCTCCCTTGGCCGGCCGCCGGAGAGGAACCCTAGATCCTCCCCCCTTTTTTTCTTCACCCAAACAGGAGACGCTGTGCCGTCGGGAGAGAAAAGGAGAGGAGAGGTTTAGGTTTTGGAAAATAATCCCTAAGTTCTCCCTTTTTATAACTTAATATTTCTGTTAACTATCTTAAATAAATTCGCTACCTTTTTTAAACAGAGAAATCCAACATCAACTTATCCCTTTTATAATCCAATATTCTGTTAACTATCTTAAATAAATTCGCTACCTTTTCTAAACAGACAAATCCAACATCAACTTATCCCTTTTATAATCCAATATTTTGTTAACTATCTTAAATAAATTTGCTACCTTTTCAAAACAGACAAATCCCACATCAACTTATCCCTTTTATAATCCAATATTCTGTTAACTATCTTAAATAAATTTTGCTACCTTTTCTAAACAGAACTACTTGCTTGACCACTAGGTCAGCCGGATTTGCTTAAGGCTTAGTTCGGCCGGAGGTTGCAGGTTCGAATCTTGGCTAATTTTCTTTATTTTTTGCAACTTATTTCTTTTGGTAAAAATACCAAACGAACTTCAAAAATTGCATAAAAATACTCTAAAATTTTTTAAAAATCTCTAGAATTTTTCTAAAGCATTTCTAAATATTTTTAAGTACTATTAGGACTCGAAATGAGGAAATTTGGGTTGTTACAATTCCCCATACCTTATAAAAAGTTCATCCTCGAACTTAGAACAATTCTGGATATTTTTGCCTCATGCTGTTCCTCACACAAGAACTTTTATCTAGCTTAAGCGCATATAAACAAATACTTCTAAAGATTTCTCTTTACTACAAAAAAAGAAAAGCATACTAAAATGAATTTAAGTTCTTTCTTACTTGAAGACGGCAAGGTTGGTGCTGATGTGTGATGCTGGAGAATAGGAACTGCTCTGATACCAACTTGTAACACCCCACCTTCCTCGCTACTAGTCTGTGAGGGCGGAGCGCTACTGGACTACTAATTTATCTTAACTAACATTGCACAGATGTTGATAGTAATTCCTAAAACTCTCGGAGAACTCAAAACTTACAATTAACTAGCAGCGGAAGACTAAATGACTCATCTAATACATTCTACTCAACTCTTTGTTAATAAATGGCAATCTTAATAAATTCTTATGCTAGGTCTCAAGGCTTCTATAGTCCAGACATCACACATCCATCCGCACCTCCTTGTCGCCTTCCTTTGCTATAACTTTTCCTTTCCTTTATCTGCAGTAAAAGGAAATGCAACTATAAGCAAAATTACTTAGTAAGCGCTATCTAACTCACAAAACTCGAATATGCATGTGAATATACTGAAATCTAAAAGTTGAATGCTCAAAAGGAAAACTACTCATGCTCATCTACAAGCAAAAGAAACATACTGAAATGCTAAACGTGTAAAACAAATCTATACAATCATGCTAGCATAATCTTGCTGAATTTTAAACACTTTCTGAATCTTATTTCACTTATTTAAAAACTTAAACTTTAATACTTCAAAATAATAATCAACTTCTCTTGGGCCTAGGCTTAGTACCATCTTATGTGCGTTCCCTAATAAGTTGGGGTAGCGAGCCACCAATCCTAAAAGAGCATATCTTGGTCTACCAGGGCCAAGACCTTGGAATTGGACACTTGGATTTGTTTAACGACAACCTTGGAAGTCGGGTACTATCCTCTTCAAAGTAAAATATCTTATTATCTTAATTACTTCTTCTTTAAATGCCTTGGCATTTTAATAAGCACCTTATGTGTCAAAATCCCTAAAGTCTTGACTTTGGGATCTACTTAAGGCCTTGACCTTTTTCTTTCTTTTCTTTATCTTTCTTATACTTGTTAATACTTCTAAAAGAATGTTTCTTTAAAAAGAAACTGAAATGTTTAAGCAAATTCTAACTTTGAAATGCTTAAACAAAAATCTGCATACTATGCTAATCAAAATTTTGCATACTATACTAATCAAGATTCTGCATTCTATGCTACACTATTTCTGCATACTATGCAAACATAAATTCTGCACTATAATACTTAACCAAACTGCACTATAATATTTTTCTTTAAAAACTGCACTATAAGTTCCACAAAAAATCTGCACTATAAATTCCACCAAAAATCTGCATTACAAGTTCCACCAAAAATATGCACTATAAATTCTAAAGAAATTTGCACTATAAGCTCTTTAAGAAATCTGCACTACAAGCTCTAAAGAAATCTGCTCTAAAGAAATCTGCATTTAAAGCTCTAAGAAATCTGCACTACAAGCTTAATTAAAATTTGCACTATAAGCTTACATAAAAATCTGCACTATAAGCTTAATTAAAATCTGCACTATAGGCTTAATTAAAATCTACACTATAAGCTTAAATAAAAATCTGCACTATAAGCTTAATTAAAAATCTGCACTATAAGCTTAATTAAAATCTGCACTATATGCTTAATTAAAATCTGCACTATAAGCTTAATTAAAATCTGCACTATAAGCTTTCATAAAAATCTACATTATAAGCTTAATTAAAATTTGCACTATAAGCCTACATAAAAATCTGCACTATAAGCTTAATTAAAATCTGCACTATAGGTTTAATTAAAAATCTGCACTACAAGCTTAATTAAAATCTACATTATAAGCCTACATAAAAATCTATACTATAAGCTTAATTAAAATCTGCACTATAGGCTTAATTAAAAATTTGCACTATAAGCTTAATTAAAATCTGCACTATAGGCTTAATTAAAAATCTGCACTATAAGCGCTTCTCATGCTTCGAATTCAAGAAGAACAAAGGTTCGAAACTACTCCTACTGTAGGTGAGAAGCACTTACCTTTGTGTTCTTGGGCTTACAACCGGAAAGAAAACTTCTAGGGTTTGCGGAAATTGCAAGCTTCGACCCCTCCTTCGTGCTCATGGTTTCCCCTTGATGAGAGGATCACAACCATGTGAAGATCTCCAGGAAATCTCCCTTGGCCGGCCGCCGGAGAGGAACCCTAGATCCCCCCCTTTTTTCCTTCGCCCAAACAGGAGACGCTGTGCCGTCGGGAGAGAAAAGGAGAGGAGAGGTTTAGGTTTTGGAAAATAATCCCTAAGTTCTCCCTTTTTATAACTTAATATTTCTGTTAACTATCTTAAATAAATTCGCTACCTTTTCTAAACAGACAAATCCAACATCAACTTATCCCTTTTATAATCCAATATTCTGTTAATTATCTTAAATAAATTTGCTACCTTTTCTAAACAGACAAATCCAACATCGACTTATCCCTTTTATAATCCAATATTCTGTTAACTATCTTAAATAAATTCGCTACCTTTTCTAAACAGACAAATCCAACATCAACTTATCCCTTTTATAATCCAATATTCTGTTAACTATCTTAAATAAATTTTGCTACATTTTCTAAACAGAACTACTTGCTAGACCACTTGGTCAGCCGGATTTACTTAAGGCTTGGTTCGGCCGGAGGTTGCAGGTTCGAATCTTGACTAATTTTCTTTATTTTTTGCAACTTGTTTCTTTTGGTAAAAATACCAAATGAACTCCAAAAATTACATAAAAATACTCTAAAAATTTCTAAAAATCTCTAGAATTTTTCTAAAGCATTTCTAAATATTTTTAAGTACTATTAGGACTCGAAATGAGGAAATTTAGGTTGTTACATAGGGGGTGGTAACCCTAGGTGGAGAAAAGTCCTAGCTGCGGTTAGGCAAAGGGAAAACCCTAGGGGGCGGTAACCCTAGGTCATAGGGGGTGGTAACCCTATGCGGAAAGTCTTGGCAGGTCGAAGGCTTTAGGCAAAAGTCTTAGGAGGTGGTAACCCTAGGTGGAAAGTCCTGGTGTCGCGAACCAGGTGAAAGACTGGACTACCCGGGAAGCTGATGTCCAGTAGAAAGTCCGAAAGCTTCGAGTGCTGAGCAAAAGTCGAGTCGATCTGGAGGGTCACACTGGCAGAAGTAAATCTCCTGAGTGGAGTAGGTGAGGACGCGTTCCCCGCAGAGGAAACAGTAGGCATCGGGTGGAACTAGGGTTTCCGGTTGGAAACCGGAAGTTAGACTCGGACAGTCCGGAGACTATCATTATCACATTTATTATGTTTTATGTGCTAACTTTGTGCTGCAGGGTATATTTGGGATTAATGTATCTTACAGGGACCAAAGTGCAAAGATTAATCTCGGATGAACAATGTCCGAGGCGCCTCCATGGAGCTTGGAGGCGCCTCGGGTGCAAAACCTGAGCTGGCTGCGAAGCAAGCTTGGAGGCGCCTTGAAGGAAACCAAGGCGCCTTTGTGAGATCTCGGAAAATTTAAATAAATAGGGTTATTTCAGAAATAGCCTTATAAAATTTTTCCGGAATTTTTAGAAATTTTCTGGGAATTTTTCGGATCTCGGACGGAGGGTTTTGAGGGGGCGAATCGGCGGGTGCGGATAAAGCCTGTTTGGGATACCCGTTTAAGTGAGGAAATGTTTATTATATAAATTTCTTTTTCTTTTTCTTTTATTCCCTTCCCAAATCGCCGTTTCCCCCAAACCCAACGCCGAACGACCCTCTCCTTCCCCGATCTCCCCTCTCTCTGTTCTTCTCTGTTCTCTCCCTCTCTCGCGGACGAAGCAAGCCGAGAGCTCCGGCGATCTCCCTCTGCTGACATCTTCTTCCCTGACACCGAATCATCCCTTCCTCTCTTCTTCTTCCCGATGCCTCTGCTCGTCGCCGAAGCTTCACCATTCCAGCTTCGCCGTTGACCTAGTGGAGCAGACGCCAGTACAGATCTGGTTGTGGATGACCTTCTCCGGCCTTAGGTGAGAGCGTCGATCTCTTTTTTCCCCTCGGTGTCGCCGTCGATGCCATTATTCCGACCGTCTGCGAGATCACCACAGGTACAGATCTTCCTCATAGTGTGCTTCATCTCCATTAAGTTCTTTTGGCTGTCGAAGGCTGATTCTCTCTTCCCTATTCCTTGCATATCCGTGCCCTAGATCTTCTCTGTCAGCTTCGATCAATCGTCGTGAAGGAAAAGGTGTGCCCTAGCTGTAATCTTGAAGGGAAGAAGTCCAACAGGGAGGCTATGTGTCCTGGAGGTGATCGATAGGGATCTTGGACCTTATCTTCCTTGCTACTGATTGAGGTCACGATTGAGGTAGGTTAGGTTGTTGTTTGGATTATGTGATCTCCATTTCTTGATCTCACTTTGAGCTGATCCGTGAGTTTGTTCTTGAGCTGTTGGGCAGAGTCTAGGGTTATAATTGATCAGTGATTCCATCATCCTGATCTGATCCAGTGAGGATTTGTGAAGGTGATCTTGGTTTCCAGCAACTTCATTGGTTTCGGCAGAACCTACAAACCAGCAACATCTCCTTCTGGCAGCAATATTACTTGGTGTTGTGGATCAACAGGACAGTAGCTGGGAATTGAGGTAAGGTGTAGGGTAATTGTTTCATGTGTTGATGAATTAGATTCATGTATTGGATTAGGAATACATTGGATTAATCCATGATTAGTTGATACATGATGTGTAGATTTGAATTAGGGTTATGTTGATTGTGATTGGATGTAATTGCTTAGATTGATCTAATGGAATAATTAGGGTTAAGACACTTAACCCAAGTCAACTATTAGATTTAATCTAAGTTTAGATTTCTAATCTATTGGTGATTAGGGATTAGGTAACTAATCCTAATTAACCATTAGATTAATTAGATAGATTGAGGTTATGTTGATTAGGGTTTTGCCCTAATTTAGTTTTAGGGATTTTATTTATCTATTCATTTGATTTAGCTAAATAAAACTGTTTGTTTGACATAGGACTCTGATTCGAGACGGGCGTCTCAACTTCGGATTTGGATTGTACCTTCTATTTGAGGCGGGTACCCTTTGACTTATCTTTTGATAGTGTCTTATGATATGTGCAGTTTATATATACTTACTAGTGTTGGTAGGTAGCATTTTCCTGGGTTTAGTTAGTTGATACCTGCTACATGCTTTTACTGTTATCTACTATACATTAGGTTGGCATACCTTTACTTCTTACCATGTGTATATATGTTCGGGGATATGGTTATTTACAGTGCTTCACTATACTGGATTAGTTGTTATACATGCTGGATATGTGATGTTGGGTTTATGCTGTTTATTATCATTGTTATATATGTGTTTGTCTGTTTGGCATCTACACATATGGAGGAGGATATGTTCAGGTATGACATGCTGTAGCCGCATGTACCATATCGCATGATTGCATGCTGGGCGATTGACGACTCCATTATTGTTGAGCTCGTCGGCCGCTACATTGACCTGCGCACCACGTGACCACTGCATGGGTAGTGGCACAGCACACAGGGTGTGTAGGTTGCTCGGTGGTGCTCCGCTGGAGGCTCCACTCAGGGGTAGTGTGATAGGCAGCGTGGTAGCACGCCGGGGTCCCTCCCCGTCATTGTGTACCGGGAGATGAGAGCATTGCGCTCCCTCCTATAGTTGAGGTTGGAGGATAGGTGTACTCCGGTGCATCCCGTCCACTCGGTCACTCTTCAGGGGTAGTGACGGCAGAGTGCACGGTGTCACAGCCCTACCCACTCACCATTGTGTGTGAGATGCTGACTGGCGTCAGGGGTGACCATGTCATATTGCATCATATGCACAGATTGCATTTATTGTGATTGTTGCATATTGGATGGTGCACTTGGGTGACTGCATATGATTGACATGCATACAGGATACATGCGTATTTGCTCTGACTATCTTTATCTGTGTATGTCCACAGTCATTCGCCCAAGCCTCGCAGGTGAGTACAGTTTATTTCAGTTATGCATTTTCTTATTATTCTTGCTATAGACTGTACTTTATGCCTATTGCTGGTTATTACAGTTTATTTCAGCTATGCATATCTGTTATACTGTTAGGAGACTGTACCGTAGATTGTACTGTTAGGAAGCTGTACTATAGATCCTATGGTTTAGGAAACTGTACCTTAGGATATTGCTAGTAGTTATATGTTGCTGTACATATCTATTTGATTACCTGCTGAGTTCTTTGAACTCACCCCGTTGTTACTATTTTTCAAGTTGAGGCCGTCGGGAGATATTCCAGTCGCTAGCCCCATTATCGCGAGGATTTTCTTTGTCGGATTATATTTTGCTTTTGCATCTTATATACTTGTATTGTGGGTTTGTGTTGTGCACTTTATATCGAACACTTGGGTTTACTACTTTTGGTTTTCCGCTGCGGATATATTTTCATTACTTCGTGGATTTTGTCTTTCCTCGTTGTAGTGGAGTAGGATGTTTACATATATCTTCGAGATTCTATATCATCTTTCCTTATTAAACTGCGTGGATTGATTATATGTTGAACTGTGTGGGATGTTGATATAAACTGTGTGGTTTGTTTCTTATTTGTATTGTATTGTTCCGGCCGTGTGTGGCCGAGGTATAGATATATGTATTCTGGATTCATATTGTCACCCGTACAGGGGAGATGCTGCCGAAATTTCTTCGGACAGGGACCACCTGGGGCGTGACAGCCTTGGACAGCTTGATGAAGGCGCCTTGGAGAGGCTGGAGGCGCCTTGAACCTGATAAGGTTCGACCAGTTCAGCACTTATCTCCGCGGCTGACTCGACTCATTCAAGGCGCCTTGGTGAACAGTAGAAGGCGCCTTGAACACCCTTTATAAGGGATCTCGACCAGCAGCTCATAACAAGAATTCCAAGCGATCCCTATACGCGATTAGCTGCTAACGAAAGGTTCCCGAAGTACTGCGACTACTTTCCGACGACCCTGAGCTCCAGAATTCATATTCTCTAAGTGTTGTCGATATTTTTAATCACTGTTTTAATTTGTACGTAGATTGTAATAATTCTCGTGCTTATAGTTGTTGCCCACGGAAAGCGATCAAGGATCGTGGGCCTTCGAGTAGGAGTCGTCACAGGCTCCGAATGAAGTAAATCCTCTGTGTTCATATGCTTGTTCTTTAATTCCGCTGCGTTTGTTTTTACTCGTACGAATTCGAAAAGTGTGAAAGTCGCGAGCGCTATTCACCCCCCCCTCTAGCGCGTCTCGATCCAACAATAAACTCATTTAAGCAAAAAACAATAACTACCAATCAATTAATATATGACACCAATTGATTGGTGTATCCCAATCGATCAATGTTATCAATTTCACAAGATTCTGTGCTTGCAGAAATTCACCACCAATCGATTGAATGATTGAACCAATTGATTGCTATATCTGAAATTTCAAATTCAATCTTAAATCAAAATTAAAAAATGCATAAATAATTTTATGATTTTTGGAAAATCATGAAATTTCATATAGACATTACTTATGTCAAATACTATCATGGAAAAATAATTTTCTATGAAAATATATTTTATTTTCAAAGAATGATATAAAATTAAAAATCATTAAAAACTTTAATGTTTCTTTCTAACTTTATATTTAACTTTAATGTTTCATTCAAACTTAATTAAACTTCAATTAAAATTAAACTAAAACTTAAATCAAAATAAACCTAATAACTATATTAATTCTAAACTAGAAATTAATGAGTTAATTAATCAATTCAATTAATATATCAAATTTGAACAAATTAATTATTACTTAACTAAGTTTTTTTTAAATAAATAATAAATAAATAATTGGAAGATAAATTCAAAATTAATAAAATACACTTATTAATTAAAAATTAATTAAAAATTAATTAATTAATTATAAAATTAATTAGTCTAAACCAATTAAAATAATTAACCTCAAATCAATACTTAAATCAATTTTAACTATAAATAATAAATCTTAATAAAAATCAAAATTAATTCATCTTATAAGATGAATTAAGTAAAACAAAATCAATCCATCAAAACAAAACTTTAGTTTAACTCCTAATTTGTGTATTGGAACCTAAAGATTTAGATCAATGGTTACTAGATAGTGGATACTCCAGATATATGATTGGAGATCAAGAAAAGTTTACAAACATAAACTTCAAGAATCTAGGATTAGTTACCTTCTGCAACAATGACAAACTTAAGATAATTGGAACAAGTGATATTCAGTTAGAATAAAATTTCTAATTAGAAAAGTCTTACTTGTTGAAAATTTTAACTTTAACCTACTTAGCATAAGTCAACTATGTGATGTTGCCTTTGTAGTTAAGTTCTTATCATCTATATACTTATTAAAATCACACTGAATTTTCAAACATAACTCTAAAAGGACTTAGACAAAACAACATCTACTCAATAAATTTACCTAGAACCCCATTTAAATGTCATTTAACACAACAAGAGAAAACATGGTTATGACATAGGAGATTAGGTCACATTCATATATGGAATATACTAAAAATAAACAAACTTGGATTAGTAAAAGGATTACCCAAACTAGGAATTCTAAATAACAAAATTTGCAATGCATGTCAATAAAGAAAACAAACCAAATCAACTAAGGATGAACTAATACAATACTTGAACTACTATATTTAGACCTATTTGAATCTCATGGAGTCAAATCAATAAATGGAAGTCTATATTGCTTGGTTATAATTGATGACTATTCTAGATATACCTAGGTAAAATTCTTAAAACATAAAAATGAGACCTTTGAAATATTTAACAATTTTTGCAAACAAATAGAAAATAAAAAAGATCTAAAAATTAAGGAAATTAGAAGTGATAATGGTGGAGAATTTAAAAATTATAATATTACAAACATCTATCTAGAAAATGGATATCACCATGAATTTTTGTTCCCTAAAACACCCCAATAAAATAGAATAGTAGAAAGGAAAAATAGAACTTTACAAAAAGCATATAGGTCAATGTTAAATGAATACAACTTACCCAAATACTTTTGGGCTGAAGCCATTAATACGATGTGCTAAGTTTAAAATAGGATTATAATAAACAAAAAATAAATTAAAACACCCTATGAAATCTATTTTAATAAGAAGTCAAGTATAAAATGCTTAAGGGTGTTTGGATGTAATGTACACATTTTAAATACCAAGGACTATCTTAGAAAATTTACATCAAAAACTCAACAGGGAATATTTCTAGGGTATTCATCAAATAGTAATGCTTACAGGATCTATAACAAAACAACATAAAAAATTGAAGAATCTAGAAATATCAAGTTTGATGAAAATTCTTATCTAAATCAAGATCAACATAATTTTGAGAAAATAACTTAATTACATAAAAATAATATAACTCAACAAGATGAAGATACAATAAATCAACAACAAGAAGAAAACCAAAATAATCAAGAAATAAAATCAAACCCTAGAACACTACATAAAAATACAGACCATCCAATAGAACAAATCATAGATAACCCTGAATCAGGAGTTCAAACTCGATCATCATTTAGAAACCTAAGTCAAATAGCCTTAATCTCTAAAATTAAACGCAAAGCTATAGATGAAGCATTTCCTGAGCTTGACTAGATGATTGCAATATAAGAAGAGTTAGCTGAATTTGAAAGAAATGAAGTTTAGATGATACTAAATGGATTTTTAGAAATAAATTATATGACAAAGGTGAAATCACTAGAAACAAAACTCGACTAGTGGCTAAAGGGTTTAGTCAAGTCAAAAGACTATATTATAATGAGACTTATGCCTCAGTAGCTAGACACAAATCCATCATAATATTGCTAGCATGTGCAACACATAAAAGGGTTCAAATTATATCAAATGAATATAAAATCTACATTTTCAAACGTGCTAATTAAAGAATATATCTATATGAGTCAACCACCTAGTTTTGAAGAATTAGAATATCCAAAACATATCTATAAACTAAAAAAGGTATTATAATGAGTTAAAATAAGCTTTGAGAGCATGGTATGAAAGCCTATCTAGCTTTCTAAATTCAAAAGGCTTCAAAGAACGTCAAATCAATCTAACATTTTTTACAAAAATTCTTGACTCAGACATATTCATATCTCAAATATATGTAGATGATGTAATATTTGGGTCAACTAATTCTAAATTTTTAAATGAATTTACAACTTTAATGGAAAATTAGTTTAAAATGAGCCTATTAGGGGAATTATATTTCTTCTTAGGACTACATATAAAATAAACTAGAGAAGGGAACTATATACACTAAACTAAGTATACAAAAGAATTACTTAAGAAAGTTGAAATGAAAATGCTAAAGAATTAAAAACTCCTATGGCAACAAACATAATTTTAGACAATGACCAAAATGGTAAACTAGTAGATCTAAAATATTATAGAAATGCAATAGATAGTTTATTATACTTAATTGTATGTAGACTTGACATATTATTTGCAGTAGTTTGTGCGATAGATACCAAACTTGTGCTAAAAAATCTCACTTAACAAATGTTAAAAGAATTTTTAGGTATCTAAAAGGAACAATCAATGTAGAAATGTGGTATCCTAGAACTACAAGTTTTGAGTTAATTGGTTATTTTGACTCAGATTATGTCGGATGTAAGTTAGATAGAAAAAGCATAAGTGGAGGTTGCTAATTACTAGGATCCTCATTAGTAAGTTGATTTAGTATAAAATAATACTATGTTGCACTATCAATAGGATCCTCATTAGTAAGTTGGTTTAGTAGAAAACAACACTGTGTTGCACTATCAACCACTAAAGCTGAATACATAGCCATGAGTGAATGTATTGCACAACTATTATGGATGTCCCACACCTTAAAAGATTTTATGTTAGACTATAAAAATGTAAAATATTCATTGATAATATAAGTTCAATAAATTTAAATAAAAAATCAATACATCACTCTAGAATAAAACATAGATAAGTTAAACATCATTTTATTAGAGATCATGTCACAAAAGACAATATTGAACTTAACTATATTGAATCTAAGTCAAACTTAGCAGACATATTTACTAAACCTTTACCTAAATTAAAATTTAGTAATCTAAGATAGCAATTAGGGATGTGTCTTGTAGAATAGGTATATATTTTTATGGTATTTTTAAAATGATAGTTTTCAAAAGCTTATATTTTCTTTTAGACCTATGATTTACAAAACTTAGAGTTTCAAAAAGTCAAGATAGAACTAGCCTAGGTAAGACATTAGAAAGAATGAACCCATAGCTTTAGGAAGTCAGCATCTCATAAGCACAATAGAATTCCTTGTTTGTGAAACTTAGAATGAGGTGAGATGCTTAGTACTTAGACTAGATTTTAGATGCTTTTATTAGTACATCAATATAAATCTAGGCTTTAAATATACATTGATCAAATTGAGTGATCTTGTTTAGTTAAAACTAACTATAACCCAAATACTCAACTTGACTAACTTTAGTTAAAAAGATGATATCTTGTGATAAATAGTTAAAAAAATTAAAGTTAGATATTTCAAAATAAGGACAATTTTCTAGATGTTTAATATATTCATACTTAGACTTTAGGATATTTTTAATTAAGGGAGAGCATTAACATCATTTTTAAAATTTATCTCAGAATTTTTTCAAAATCATCCCTTATTTTCAAAATTTATTTCCTTAGAAAACTTTAAAAATTTATAAACTTATCTTAATGAGTTTTCAAAACTTATTTCAAAAACTTCTCTTTGAAAATTTTCAAAAGTAATTTTCAAAATTTTTTAATCTTCAAAATTTGTGAAAATGTTTATCCTTCCAAGATGTTTCCTTAGAAAAATTTTAAAGAAAACTTATTTTTGGTTCAAATTTTCAGAACTTATTTTTGTTTCAAAATTTTTCCTTAAGTAAATCTTCTAATTTTAATTTCAAAGTTGTCATGCTCTTATGAATTTTCAAAATTCATTTTAGCTTAGAAAAATTTGTTTCAAAATTTTTAGAAAATTTTCACATTTTTTCTTAGAAACTCAAATATATTCAAAACTCTTACCTTAGTTTTTAACTTGTTTTTTTTTCAAAAATTATTATTTAATGCTATGACCCCATTTTTTGATGTATATCAAAGGAGGATAAATTAAATTCAAGGGGAGTTTAACTTAATGGGGAGTTGTTTCAAGTTAAATCATTATTATATTTTTAACTTAACTTTGAACCAGGTTGTCAAACATTAAAAAAGGAAAGATTGTTAGTATAGGGAGAACCATAATCAAACCTATGTTTTGATATTGTCAAAGGTTCAAGTTAAGTCTTGTTATTATCTGATGAATTAATCCAGTGTGCAAGATGTTGAACTCAAAAAGCCCAAGTAGGTCAGTTGGACCCGATAGTAGGCAAGAAAAGTCTCAGTAGATCTTGAAACTAGGTAGGAAGTCCAGATGGGTCAAGTGGACCTGACATTTAATAGGTGGATTTGACAGGTCTGGAGGACCTAATGTTGAATCAAGTGGAAGCCTTAGAAGGCTGATCCGATGCTGAGCAGTTAAAGTCTAAACATGTCTGAGGACCTGATATTTGGTAGGTAAGTTGAGGAAAGCTACTAGAAAGAGTATAGTGAGCTCATGACCTAAAAAGGACAACACCTAAGTCTCTAGTCTAATTAAAAAAACCAACAGAGGTTTCTAAGTTGAGATAAAGACTGTCCTAACTATATCATTCATGCACTTATATATCTATCTAACTCTATTTTGTAGGAATATTATTATATTATTATTGTGCTAACTTTGTTTTATAGATTAAACAAAGTTTGAGTTGACCAAGGGTTTGGTCGACTGGATAGCAGTTTGATTGACCGATCTAACCAACGTGACATAGATACAAGTGTGTTATGTAAACTTGGAAATAGTGTTATTAGTCAATCGAAAATAAGGATCAGTCGATCGATCCAATTTTGGTAACCACAAAGATTAGATTGAATCGACATAGAATTGGCAGATTTAGGTTCGATCGTCAATAAGCTAGATTAGTTGATCGAACAACGTGATTTATAGGATTAGACGGATCAAATCGGGGTAAATAAGAAATAGCATAGAGTTCAGTCGATCGATAGAAGGTTTAATCAACGGATAGGCTTAGTCGATCGAATGGGGTTTCAGTCGACCAAATGATGCCTATAAAAGAAGGCCTAAAATTTCGAGCCGAGTACGACAATTCTTCACTCTGCATCATTCTGTTCATACTTATACTACATGTGTAAGCTCCAACTACTTCGACTCTCTGACAACCAACGCTTCATCACATTCATTCTTTGTCAATATATTTATTATACTTACATACTATTGTAACTACACATTTGGCTTGTACAATTCAAGCATATAGTGAATTAACCCATTGATACGTTCCAACAGATCGTGGGCTCTTAGAGTAGGAGTCGGGTAGGCTTTGAATCAAGTAAAAATTAAAAGTGTCAATTTTCTTTTAAACTTCTTATTTCAATTTCTGATGCATACTCGATAAGTTTTTTTAAAAGAAAAGAAAAGATTTTAATTGATCGAGATTCAACCCCCTCTCTCGTTTCTTATGATCCAACACTTTCCATTGCCTAACATTCAATTAGGACTTCTCTAGATAAGTATCCGGTTCTCCCTTGACCTATTTGACTTCTTTATCATATATTGTCAAACATCGAAAGCTCGAGCTTGGTTAACTGGTCAACCTTAACCCAAAGATGATTGCACCAACAAAATATGGTAGTTGTAGCACAAAGAAAATACCTAGACTTGCTATCTAAGTTTCAATAACTAATCACTATGCCAAAATTACAATTTAACATAGTCAATTCTATCTCCCTTGAATGTGTCATGGTTCCAACTTGAAGTACTTCTATCCTATGTTGTCAATTTAATTAATCTCAATATCTCAAATTTTTATTGGCAACCTATAAACTCTTAAAAATTAACTTCTCATTTTCAAGATGTTACATCTATCTTGACAATGCTCTAATATGTCAACTTCATCATGGTTGAGTTAACTGTTGGAGCAATCCCAATGGTCCGCGGGACCATGTGTTTTGGTGTTTGGGCAAAGTGTTTAAGTTAGGTTTACCCTTGTTATTTAATATGTGTACTTGAGTTGTGCAGGACTGCAGGTGACACATATGACTCAGGTTGACGGCTTCGGGTCCGGTGAATGATGGAGCATCCGAGGGACCGTGGACAAGGCAGCAAGGACAATGGCCGAGGGAAGCAACTTCGAGGCATACGCGAAGGATGACATTGGGGACAAGTCGCGGGCTTGGATGCATCCGAGGGACGAGAGCCAAAGGAAGTATGCTTGAAGGCAAAAGGTCAATGCTGCAAAGAAGAGTCAAATGAGTCGTGAGAGTACGAGTGCATGAGAGATTGCACTCGGAGTAAAATCTTAGTTTTAGGGGTTTACTGTAGCGGCAATGTAGCAGTTACTGTAGCGCACTGTAGCAGTCGACTGGTGATGGATCAGTCGACTGATGCACTGTAGCAGAGCCGTTGAGATAGCCATTGGGCTGGCACCAGTCGACTGGTAACGGGCAAATCAGGTTCTGATTTGTTCCAAGCTCTATAAGAAGGAGGTTGGTATGGCCGGCCAAGGTGACGAAATTAGACTTGGTTAAAACCTAATTAGTAGTCACCAAAGTGCTCAAGGATCTCTTGTGTCCAAGTGTTCTTGGTTGAAGTTGTGGTGAGGTTTCTCCACCCACAAGGAGCGGTTTGAGCTTGTAACGACCCAATTTTCCCTATTTTGAGTTCTGAATATCTTTAAAAATATTCTAGAGATTTTTTAGGAATTTTTAGAGTATTTTTATGCAATTTTTGGAGTCCGTTTGGTATTTTTACCGAGTGGAGAAAGTTTAAAAAAAAAAAAAAGGGGAAATAACCAAATGCAAGGGCTGGGATTCGAACCCAGCTTCTCTGGCCCAAGCAGCAAACGGCCAACCAACCGAGCTGAGCTCGTTTTGTTAACTAAGTATGTGAACGAATATATTTGAGTTATAGGTAGATTCGGATCACTCAAGTTATTAAAGGAGGTTAATTTCTTCCCGAACCCTAAAAACCGCAAATCACTTTCCCCTCCTCACCACGCGACGCCGCCTTCTCCTCTCGGGCGAAACCGCAGCCAAGGCTAGGGTTCCTCCCCTCCGGCGTCGGCGACGTGCTTTTCCGGCCGGTCTCCACGCGTGGGTGACCATTCCGGCAAGGGGAGCTCGGGAAACACAAGAAAAAGGGAGAAATCGGAGCTCCACCGAAACCCTAGAGCGTTTCCTTCGGATTGTAAGTCCAAGAACCGGAGGTAAGTGCTTCTCACCTGCGGTAGGAGTAGCTCTCGGGTTTTATTTGTGTTTTGTTGTAAGATGAACAACAGTAGCCTTTCATTCTAGTTTGTGGTTTCGGATTTGACCTTGATCTAGCAAATTGGTATAGTTTTTCTGGTTTAAATCTGTTGGTGTTTTTATTTAGTGCACGAACAGAATTTTGAAGGTTTTCCGTGACTACCACAGCATGCTAGTTAGATGTATTTATCTTACACTTCAAGCATGTTTAAGTAGATATAAATTACTTCAAGCCATTGTATGATTGAATGATTGTTAGGAGTCAAGAATAAGTTAGTTTTTACAAGCTTGAAATGTGGAAAACTCTTACTGCCATGAGCTGCTTAAAAGTTGTTCCTTATGACCATGTATTCTCCTTTTAGTGGCTGAGGAATTCTGTTGGAATCGGTTTGAATATATATCCGGTTACATTTCAGTGATATAGTAGTTCTTTCTTTAATTATTGTGGAGTTTTGTCTGAATATGTATTGGATAATATTTTATATTAGTGCCATGTAGTTAAATATATCTTGTTTGCTGAATAAATGAGAGAAGTACAAGCAAAGCAATACTAAGATGCAATCTGATCCTAAGTTTCAGAAATTAGAATCAAGGCACACTAAGTGCTTAAATAGATGCCAAGGCATTTATTTAGAAGAAGTGATTAAAGAAGTATATAAAGAAAAGTATTTTACTTTTAAAGGGCATGTACCGGACACAAGGTCCAAGGGATGGGCTCCAAGTTGCCCCTAGACATAAGGTCTAGAAGTGTCTTAATGGTTTTGGGATTAGCTACCTCAATTCTCATTAAGAAAGGCGCGCAAAGTGGTACAATGCCGGGCCCAAGTAAAGTTGAATATTATTTTTAAAGTATAAAAGTATTAATTTGGAAACAAACAGAACAAGTTCTTTTATCTAAGTTGCAAATTCTAGCAAGTTAAATTGTTGTTTCCTTTAGAGATGCATGATGTAGTTCTTTATTGCTATTTTCATGTTGAGCATGTATTCCCTGCTTTCTTTAATGCTTATGCATTCCTTATCGGATTTTGTGAGTAGAAAGCACTTACTAAGCTATTAGCTTATAGATACTACTTTTTCCTCCTACTGCAGATATAGATAAAGGTAAAGGAAAAGCTAAAGTGTTATAGAAGAAGGCGACAAGGAGACGTCGATGGTGTGTGTGTGGTGGCTGATATGGAAGCTTGGGACCTTGCTAGAAGAAGTTAGAAATCGTACCTGCTGGTGTTTTTGTTACTGCTGGAGTAGAGTTTATTTCGCATTGCTAAGGATTGGTATAGATTGCTTTCTTTTAAGTGTTAGAACAGTTAGTTAGTGGTTGCTGTAGAGTAGTTTCCTTGCATTACTAAATTTGTTATCTTCCTGTCATTTAGTTGGATTAACTGGTTATGCTGGGAACATGTTCTTTTCCTTATTTCTGGATTAGTTTTCAAGTTTTGTGAAGTGAGTTCTGCTTCAATAAGAACCTGCCGTATGATTCATCTTAACTCTTTCTGCTGTAGTATACATAAATGGCTAGCAACTTTTCTATGCTCGGAATCCTGTTGTACTGTTGGGATTTTAAATTGCTGTAGTAGTATACATGAACAGCTAATAAGTTTCTATGTTCGGTATTCCTTGTTTACTGCTGAAATGTTAATCTGCTGTGAAGTAGTGTGCTCAACATCCTTTTATTGCTGCTGAAATGTTAATCTGCTGTGAGTTAATATCTGATTTGTAGCTTGCAAATGTGGTTAGAAGTGTGAAGTGGTATGCTCAGTATTCTTATGTACATGCTAGTTTTTTTGGGCTACTGCTAGCTTGGAGTCATTCTCTTGGTAATTGCTTTGCATGCTAGTATTCTGTACTCTTATACGAGTTTTTGTTTTATGGAAGAAAATCATGTGATGTTCGGATTTGTTGAAAATGAATGAGCAGTAGTTTTAATTAACTTCCCTTTTATTCCTGTTGGGTGGTAGAATGAATAACTACATCTTGTAACAAGGAATGTTAGGTAGGATTTCATGAATGCAAGTTAATAAAGGAAGTTGCAAACAGTAGAGATAAGTTTCCTTGTCTATATGTTACACTTGCTGGTTGTTATACTTATTTGCATGTTTAAATAAGTAAGAAAAGAAAAAAAAAGAAATAATAATATCAGAACAGGTTAAAGCATTTTGATATGTGATATGTTTTTAACAAATAGTTTAAAGCATTTCTAGTGTTAAGTAGCTAGTACTAGTTATGTGTAGTTAGCAGAATCAGTAGCGGTCACCCTCAGAGTAGTAGTAAGAAGGGTGGTCGTTACAGTTGGTATCAGAGCAGGTCCATTTTCCAGCAACACACACACATCAGCATCATCCTTGCCGTCTTCAAGTAAAAAGTATTTAAGTTCTTTCTTTATTGCTTTCCTTTATTATTATTATTTGCAGTATGGATTGATAGTTATAAGTGAATAAGTAAGATAAGAGTTTTATTTTTAGCTATTTCCTTTCTTAATATATAAATGTGTATGTTTAGAAAGGGTAGAGAAATTATCAAATTTTTTCTTACTTGTTTAACTAGATGTCGAGAAGAGGACGTCCACGTACTGCTCGTACTGAGGACCAAGTTCAGGAGAAAGAGGGGCCAGGCTCAACTGAGCCCAATCTTTCTGAAGTTGTTGCCCAACTTCAGAAACAAGTAGCTGAGCAGCAGCAAGTAATTGCCAATCTGATGGCAAATCAACAACCAGTTCCTCCTACGCCTCAAACAGTAACTGTGGAGACTCCAGTGGTAACTGAGGTTCCACCAGCTGCCCAAGGAGTCGTCACAGCATTCCAGAGACAAGAATCCTACCTCATTCAGTGGCTGAAACTAAAACCAGAGAGTTTCTCAGGCACAACTGAGCCCTGGGATGCCCAGGCTTGGTTCAAAACACTGGAGAGCGTCATGGAGCTTCTTGACTGGCCAGAAGTCGAGAAAGTCAAGTGTGCCTCCTTCTGCCTGACTGGAGATGCACGTATGTGGTGGGAGAGAGTAAAGAGCAAGAGGGCAATCAATCAGATGAAATGGATTGATTTTGAGACAGAATTCTACGACGAGTTCTTTCGCCAAAAGATCACCAACAAGCACTATGAGGAGTTTATGGAGTTCAGACAGGGTGATCTGACAGTGGAGGAAGCAGTTAAAAGATTCAACAGGCTAGCTCGTCTCTGCCCAGAACTAGTAAGTACAGAGAAGGAACGAGTCAGACTGATGCTCAGGATGCTGAAGCCAGTGATAGCACTTAATGTGAGTAGTGGAACTCACCAACCCCAGACTGGCGAAGAGCTGGTCAGCAGAGCCTTAGTAGCTGAGCATTACCTGAACAGCATGAAGGCACAACGAGAGCAGCACAAGTCAATCAAGATAGAAACCAAGACTGGGGGAAATCAGAAACCCCAGTCAAATAATCAGAACTGGAAAGGCAAGGGCACTAAAAGAAAGCAGTGGAATTCAGGAAGTAACCAGAAGGGAGGACCAGAAACCAAACAGACTAAGCTCCTTCCCCGTCCCAAATGTGGGAGAACACATCCAGGAGCCTGCCTCTTGGGTAAGACTGGATGTTATTCTTGTGGTCAAGAAGGACACATGGCCAAACAGTGTCCTAACAAGTTCAAAGCACCCCAGCCACAGCCAATACAATATGGAGCCAAGCCTCAACTACATTATATGTCTGCAACTCTGGAAGGACCTCAGATCAGTCAAGGAAGGTTGGAAGCCCCACCAGTTCCAGCCTTTGACAATGCCAGAGTATTCTCCCTTACCAAAGAGGAAGCTGCTGGTGCCTCCACGGTCGTAACAGGTCAAGTAGTTATTTTTCAGCATGTAGCTACTGCACTATTTGATACTGGGGCGACCCATTCTTTTGTATCCATACCTTTTGCCAAAGAATTACAGGTACCTACAGAAAGCATGAATTCCAAGTTCCTGACAACCCTACCTTCTGGGGAAGTCATGGAATCTAGTCAGTGGCTTCGGTTTGCACCAGTCAGAATTTCAGACCGAGAGCTATGTGTTAATCTGGTAGTCCTCGCTATGCAGGATTTCGATATCATTTTGGGTATGGATTTCCTCAGCAAGTACAGTGCTTCAGTGGACTGCCGCAGAAGAAAAGTGATCTTTAGTCCAGAAGGTGAACCATCCTTTGAATTTACAGGAGTACCAAAGAGGAAGACCCAGAAATTCCTCTCTTCTCTCACAGCTCACCAGATGTTAGCTAAAGGGTGTGCTGGTTTTCTTGCATTCATTGTGAGTACAGAGGAAGAAGAAAGACCTAAGCAGGAGGAAGTTCGGGTAGTCTATGAGTATCCAGAGGTGTTCCCAGAAGAGCTACCTGGACTACCTCCGAATAGAGAGGTGGAGTTTGAGATTGAACTGGTTCCTGGTACCGGTCCAATTTCAAAAGCTCCATATCGCATGTCTCCAGCAGAGCTAAAAGAGTTACAAGAGCAACTTCAGGAGCTACTTGACAAGGGTTTCATTCGCCCTAGTCACTCACCATGGGGAGCTCCTGTGTTGTTTGTCAAGAAGAAGGATGGATCTATGCGGATGTACATAGATTATAGAGCTCTAAATCAAGTGACCATCAAGAACAAGTATCCACTGCCCAGGATCGATGATTTATTTGATCAATTGAAAGGGGAAACAGTGTTCTCTAAGATAGATCTGCGCTCTGGGTACCATCAATTAAAAGTAAAGGAGAGTGATATACCCAGAACTGCTTTCAGGACCAGATATGGACACTATGAATTCGTGGTTATGCCTTTTGGTGTGACTAATGCACCTGCAGTCTTCATGGACTTGATGAATAGAGTATTCAGTGAATACCTTGACAAGTTTGTCATTGTGTTCATCGACGACATTCTAATCTATTCCAGGACCCCAGAGGAGCATGATGCGCATTTGAGAATAGTCCTACAGACTCTTCAGCAGAGACAGCTCTATGCTAAATTCTCAAAGTGCGAATTTTGGTTGGAGCAGGTGGCATTTCTAGGTCACATTGTTTCAAAAGAAGGCATTCAAGTGGATCCAGCCAAAGTAGAAGCGGTCAGCAACTGGAAGAGACCCGAGAATGCCAGGGAGATCAGAAGCTTCCTTGGTTTAGCTGGGTACTACAGGAAATTTGTGGAGGACTTTTCCAGGATAGCCTCTCCACTTACAGCCCTCATCAGGAAAGATAAGAAGTTTGAATGGTCAGATAAATGTGAGCAGAGTTTTCAAGAACTCAAGAAGAGACTGACCAGTGCTCCTATACTGACTGTTCCAGAGAGCGACAAGAGTTTTGACATCTACAGTGATGCTTCCAAGATGGGATTAGGAGCTGTACTCATGCAGGAAGGAAAAGTTATAGCTTATGCTTCCAGACAACTCAAAGACTACGAGAAGAACTATCCCACTCATGACCTAGAGCTGGCAGCTGTGGTCTTTGCACTGAAACTCTGGCGACACTACTTGTATGGAGTCCAGTGCAGAATCTTCACAGACCATCAGAGTCTTAAGTACTTCTTCACTCAGAAGGACTTAAACATGAGACAGCGCAGGTGGCTAGAGTTGGTCAAAGATTATGACTGTGAAATCCTCTACCACCCAGGTAAAGCTAATAAAGTGGCAGATGCATTAAGTAGAAAATCCAGTGCATCCTTGATGTCCTTATCATCGTTAGCCTGCCACTACAGAAGGAATTGTCAGATTTCGGACTTGAAATTATTTATGGGCAACTTTCTGCATTGACCCTAGAGTCAACCCTGCTTGAGGATATACAGAAAAAGCAAAGTGAAGATCCAGATATCCAAAAGATCAAGCAAGGAATACAAGAAGAAAGAAATTCAGAATTTCGAGTATCGTGGAATTCTTTATCGGGAAATCGCCTTTGTGTTCCCAATGATGAAGAGAGGAAGAGAATTTTAGAAGAGGCCCATAGTACACCATACTCTATGCATCCGGTTCTACCAAGATGTACCAAGGCGTGAAACAGAAGTTCCGGTGGTCCGGACTCAAAGAGATGTAGCTAAATATGTCAAGATTACACGACATGTCGAGGGTCAAGCGAACACGAGACCGGGAGGAGTTCTACCTCTTCCTATACAGTGGAAGTGGGAAGACATCTCTATGGACTTCATAACAGGTCTCCCAAGAACTACGAATGGATATGATGTAATATGGGTAATAGTGGATAGATTGACCAAGTCTGCCCATTTTCTAGCCATCAAGGTGTCCCACTCTATAGAGCAGTTGACACAGTTATATGTTAAGGAGGTGATCAGACTTCATGGAGTTCCCAAATCTATTGTTTCTGATAGAGATGGGCGCTTCACCTCTCACTTCTGGGAGTGTGTTCAGACTGCACTAGGCACCAAACTCAAGTTCAGCACAGCCTTCCATCCTCAGACCGATGGACAGACAGAGCGAGTAAATCAGATCCTAGAAGATATGCTCAGGGTTTGTGCACTAGATTTTAAAGGCAGTTGGTGCAAGTATCTGTGCTTAGCTGAGTTTGCCTACAACAACAGCTACCAAGCCACCATCAGGATGGCACCATATGAGGCGTTGTATGGCAGAAAGTGCAGATCACCTATATGCTGGCAAGAAGCAGGTGAAAGAAAGGAAATGGAAGTAGAGCTGGGCATTCACACAGAGCTGATAGAAGAAACCACTCAAGCTATTCAGAAAATCAGACAGAGGATTGAGACTGCCCAGAGTAGACAGAAAAGCTATGCTGACACACGCCGTAGGCCACTGGAATTTCAAGTAGGAGATTCAGTTTTTCTCAAAGTTGCTCCTATGAAGGGAGTGATGAGATTTGGCAAGAAGGGCAAATTAAGTCCTCGCTATGTAGGACCTTACCTGATTACGGACAGGATTGGGAAAGTAGCTTACAGACTGGACTTACCACCAGACATGTCAGCAATACACAATGTGTTTCATGTCTCCATGTTAAAGAAGTGCCTCCATGACCCTAGTCAAGTGATTGAGCCTCAGTCAGTGCAGATCCAAGCGGATCTTAGTTTTGAGAGTAGACCTACACAGATAGTGGGCAGAGCAGTCAAGAGACTAAGAAGCAAAGAAGTACCACTAGTGAAGGTCGTCTGGCAGAACCAGGAACACGAGGAAGTCACTTGGCAAATTAAGTCCTCGCTATGTAGGACCTTACCTGATTACGGACAGGATTGGGAAAGTAGCTTACAGACTGGACTTACCACCAGACATGTCAGCAATACACAATGTGTTTCATGTCTCCATGTTAAAGAAGTGCCTCCATGACCCTAGTCAAGTGATTGAGCCTCAGTCAGTGCAGATCCAAGCGGATCTTAGTTTTGAGAGTAGACCTACACAGATAGTGGACAGAGCAGTCAAGAGACTAAGAAGCAAAGAAGTACCACTAGTGAAGGTCGTCTGGCAGAACCAGGAACACGAGGAAGTCACTTGGGAGCGGGAGGACAGTATGAGGCAAAAATATCCAGAACTATTCTAAGTTCGAGGACGAACTTTTTATAAGGTATGGGGAATTGTAACGACCCAATTTTCCCTATTTTGAGTTCTGAATATCTTTAAAAATATTTGAAAATGCTTTTAAAATATTCTAGAGATTTTTAGGAATTTTTAGAGTATTTTTATGCAATTTTTGGAGTCCGTTTGGTATTTTTATCGAGTGGAGAAAGTTTAAAAAAAAAAAGGGGAAATAACCAAATGCAAGGGCTGGGATTCGAACCCAGCTTCTCTGGCCCAAGCAGCAAACGGCCAACCAACCGAGCTGAGCTCGTTTTGTTAACTAAGTATGTGAACGAATATATTTGAGTTATAGGTAGATTCGGATCACTCAAGTTATTAAAGGAGGTTAATTTCTTCCCGAACCCTAAAAACCGCAAATCACTTTCCCCTCCTCACCACGCGACGCCGCCTTCTCCTCTCGGGCGAAACCGCAACCAAGGCTAGGGTTCCTCCCCTCCAGCGTCGGCGACGTGCTTTTCCGGCCGGTCTCCACGCGTGGGTGACCATTCCGGCAAGGGGAGCTCGGGAAACACAAGAAAAAGGGAGAAATCGGAGCTCCACCGAAACCCTAGAGCGTTTCCTTCGGATTGTAAGTCCAAGAACCGGAGGTAAGTGCTTCTCACCTGCGGTAGGAGTAGCTCTCGGGTTTTATTTGTGTTTTGTTGTAAGATGAACAACAGTAGCCTTTCATTCTAGTTTGTGGTTTCGGATTTGACCTTGATCTAGCAAATTGGTATAGTTTTTCTGGTTTAAATCTGTTGGTGTTTTTATTTAGTACACGAACAGAATTTTGAAGGTTTTCCGTGACTACCACAGCATGCTAGTTAGATGTATTTATCTTACACTTCAAGCATGTTTAAGTAGATATAAATTACTTCAAGCCATTGTATGATTGAATGATTGTTAGGAGTCAAGAAGAAGTTAGTTTTTACAAGCTTGAAATGTGGAAAACTCTTACTGCCATGAGCTGCTTAAAAGTTGTTCCTTATGACCATGTATTCTCCTTTTAGTGGCTGAGGAATTCTGTTGGAATCGGTTTGAATATATATCCGGTTACATTTCAGTGATATAGTAGTTCTTTCTTTAATTATTGTGGAGTTTTGTCTGAATATGTATTGGATAATATTTTATATCAGTGCCATGTAGTTAAATATCTCTTGTTTGCTGAATAAATGAGAGAAGTACAAGCAAAGCAATACTAAGATGCAATCTGATCCTAAGTTTCAGAAATTAGAATCAAGGCACACTAAGTGCTTAAATAGATGCCAAGTCATTTATTTAGAAGAAGTGATTAAAGAAGTATATAAAGAAAAGTATTTTACTTTTAAAGGGCATGTACCGGACACAAGGTCCAAGGGATGGGCTCCAAGTTGCCCCTAGACATAAGGTCTAGAAGTGTCTTAATGGTTTTGGGATTAGCTACCTCAATTCTCATTAAGAAAGGCGCGCAAAGTGGTACAATGCCGGGCCCAAGTAAAGTTGAATATTATTTTTAAAGTATAAAAGTATTAATTTGGAAACAAACAGAACAAGTTCTTTTATCTAAGTTGCAAATTCTAGCAAGTTAAATTGTTGTTTCCTTTAGAGATGCATGATGTAGTTCTTTATTGCTATTTTCATGTTGAGCATGTATTCCCTGCTTTCTTTAATGCTTATGCATTCCTTATCGGATTTTGTGAGTAGAAAGCACTTACTAAGCTATTAGCTTATAGATACTACTTTTTCCTCCTACTGCAGATATAGATAAAGGTAAAGGAAAAGCTAAAGTGTTATAGAAGAAGGCGACAAGGAGACGTCGATGGTGTGTGTGTGGTGGCTGATATGGAAGCTTGGGACCTTGCTAGAAGAAGTTAGAAATCGTACCTGCTGGTGTTTTTGTTACTGCTGGAGTAGAGTTTATTTCGCATTGCTAAGGATTGGTATAGATTGCTTTCTTTTAAGTGTTAGAACAGTTAGTTAGTGGTTGCTGTAGAGTAGTTTCCTTGCATTACTAAATTTGTTATCTTCCTGTCATTTAGTTGGATTAACTGGTTATGCTGGGAACATGTTCTTTTCCTTATTTCTGGATTAGTTTTCAAGTTTTGTGAAGTGAGTTCTGCTTCAATAAGAACCTGCCGTATGATTCATCTTAACTCTTTCTGCTGTAGTATACATAAATGGCTAGCAACTTTTCTATGCTCGGAATCCTGTTGCACTGCTGGGATTTTAAATTGCTGTAGTAGTATACATGAACAACTAATAAGTTTCTATGTTCGGTATTCCTTGTTTACTGCTGAAATGTTAATCTGCTGTGAAGTAGTGTGCTCAACATCCTTTTATTGCTGCTGAAATGTTAATCTGCTGTGAGTTAATATCTGATTTGTAGCTTGCAAATGTGGTTAGAAGTGTGAAGTGGTATGCTCAGTATTCTTATGTACATGCTAGTTTTTTTTTGGGCTACTGCTAGCTTGGAGTCATTCTCTTGGTAATTGCTTTGCATGCTAGTATTCTGTACTCTTATACGAGTTTTTGTTTTATGGAAGAAAATCATGTGATGTTCGGATTTGTTGAAAATGAATGAGCAGTAGTTTTAATTAACTTCCCTTTTATTCCTGTTGGGTGGTAGAATGAATAACTACATCTTGTAACAAGGAATGTTAGGTAGGATTTCATGAATGCAAGTTAATAAAGGAAGTTGTAAACAGTAGAGATAAGTTTCCTTGTCTATATGTTACACTTGCTGGTTGTTATACTTATTTGCATGTTTAAATAAGTAAGAAAAGAAAAAAAAGAAATAATAATATCAGAACAGGTTAAAGCATTTTGATATGTGATATGTTTTTAACAAATAGTTTAAAGCATTTCTAGTGTTAAGTAGCTAGTACTAGTTATGTGTAGTTAGCAGAATCAGTAGCGGTCACCCTCAGAGTAGTAGTAAGAAGGGTGGCCGTTACAGAGCTAGCCGGAGTTTCCAGGGACTAATCCATCGACGGATTGAGGGATCGTCCACCTTACGGACAGCCGTGGAGTAGGAGCATCATCTCCGAACCACGTTACATCGACGTGCATTGGTTTGCTTGTTCTTTTCTTTATCTTTAGCTTTCGTATTCGTAATTTGTATCTCCCTTGAATGTGTCATGGTTCCAACTTGAAGTACTTCTATCCTATGTTGTCAATTTAATTAATCTCAATATCTCAAATTTTTATTGGCAACCTATAAACTCTTAAAAATTAACTTCTCATTTTCAAGATGTTACATCTATCTTGAAAATGCTCTAATATGTCAACTTCATCATGGTTGAGTTAACTATCCTTTCAATTAGGATTAACATACCCTCTACCCATCTAGTGTGAAGATATCACACTCTTAGGAACCCAATACCTATTGGTGCTCCTTAGATGTACTAGGTACTCATTAGGGATACTTGCTTAGATACCTTCCTAATGACTTTCCTAGATTTCTTAGAAGTCTTAGTGATACTAGTTTCCTCAAAGTCAATTCTAGGGATAGTCTCCCTTGTATCCTTGAATTGGCTTTTAGACTTATAATTAGTTCCATAGCTATATAAAATTCTATAGTATGAGACCATATTTTCCTTGGACTTAGGTTTATATCCCAAACCTTTCTTACTCTTAGATGACTCTTGTCTATCTAAGCATAGGTTTTGTTTTTTGTACCCTTTTAATTTCATTTGTCATTTTCTTAAGGATCTTTTCTAATTTAGCAGACTTGACTTCAAAATTTGATTTTCTATCATTAAATCCTCAAATTTAGATCTTTTTCCTTCTACCTTTCATAGAGTTCTTGTCTAAAATATTTTCTACCATCCTATCTTTATGTTAGGTTGTTCTAGCATGATATAATTTATAATTCTCCTTAGAATTATCATACTTTTTATTTTCATGATAGTAAGCACCAAAATTATAAAACTTATTTCTAGCATGCTTTTTATCATGATATAAAGAGATACTATTAACTAATGGTACCTTAGTTTTGCTCTTAGAAGCTCTCCCTTAATTTGAGTTTCCTCCCTTATTCATACTTAATGACCTTCTCTTTGGACATTGATTTTGCTCATGTCCTTTATGATCGCACAAGAAGCACACAATGTGTTCTTTGCCCTTTTGTATCAAGGAGCTACTTTCTTTTGGTTTCTCCTTCGTCTTAGGTGTCACTTTAGTCTTCTTCTTGAATAATTTTGGACACTTGCCCTTAGAGTTTTCTTTTTCCCTATACTCAAAACAAATGATGTGATTTTTATTCTTAACAACTGACATTGTTATACCTTCACTTATGGAGGTGACACATTCTTCTTCTTTGGTTATGGATGTGGAGACTTCTTTTTATTCCAATGCCAATGGCCTATGCTCCTCCTCATTCCTTGAGGTGGATGTCTATATCCTCCTCGGATGTTGAGCATCTCTCAACCTCCATATTCTCATGTTTTTTATCCAAAGAGTCTCTCTCTTTGAATTTATCTTTGCTTGGCATTAAGGAGAGATGTTCATGGAGATTGGCAAACTTACTCCATAACTCACTTGTATCCTTGTAATTACCTATCTTACACAATATATCATTAGGAATTAAATTAATTAAAATTTTAGTTACTTATTGTTTGTCTCATATTTTTGGAGTTGCTCCTCGGTCCACTTCTTTTTCTTAAGGAGTTTTCTTTTACTATCCATTGGGGCTTCAAATCTCTCCACTAGAGCAAACCATTGCTCTATATTCATTATGAAAAAGTTCTTAACCCTAACCTTCCATTGGTCGAATCTTCCCAATCTGAAAGCTAGAGGTACCCGAATATCATATCCAAATTCCTCCTAGGGTTCCATTTTGAAGTTTGAGCTCCTTTGATGATAAGTCATTGACTTGTTGAAATTTAGGGCTCAAAATCTCAACTTCTTATTCTCCTCTAGCTTGTACTTCTTCCGGTGATTAGTTCAATAAAGAGTAAACTCATTCTGATACTACTTGTTAGGATCCTTGTAAGCTAAAGGGGTGAATAGTTTTGATCACTTTTAGTAGTTACTTTGTGCTTGTCATTGAATGTGTAGTGGAAACCTTGCTTCGAACTTGACTCCACATTCACAACACCTTGGTTTACTTGGTATCCATATCCTTTAGGTGATTAATCCACGGGTCATCACTAGATATCACATCCATTGTGAACACTCTTCTTCTCGGAATTTTTTTGGAGGCGGATAAGCCTCGTACAAGCTTGTCCTTAAAAGAACATAACAAGAAACAAGAAAGCAAATACAAATACAATGAACACTTTCCTTGCTTGACCTCTTGTTACTCAGAAATATCTCTTATTGACTTAGAAATCCAATAACATTTTGTTTAAGAATCTCCAAGAACCAACGTAACCAGGGTTACTTTTGAGCTAAAAAATGTCTCACAATAGATTGGTCTTACCTCCAATCGATTGCCACGTAGAATCCAACCGTTCAAACCTGTAGAACGACTCTTTTTCACTCGACCAATCGATTGAACAATCATACCAATCGATTGACAACTTCCAATCGATTAAGTAAATCGATTTTGAAGCCTATAGTTCTTGTGAGGAAATACTCCCAATCGATTAGCCTAATCGATTGACCATGTTAAATCAATTAAGATAATCGATTAAGCACCCTCATGTTCCCTTGCGAAAAC
This sequence comes from Zingiber officinale, assembly GCF_018446385.1. NCBI lineage: Eukaryota > Viridiplantae > Streptophyta > Magnoliopsida > Zingiberales > Zingiberaceae > Zingiber > Zingiber officinale. The sequence goes on along the minus strand of NC_056005.1, from coordinate 35,590,118 downwards.
CTTATCAATCGATTGACCAATCAATTCCGAATGCTATTGTGCTCTCAAGAAAACACAGTCAATCTATTACTCTAATCAATTACTTTAGGGCAATCGATTACTCTAATGGATTGCCCAACCCTAAACCTGGAATCCTAGTTTAGGGGTTACCTCTCACCAATCGATTAATAACCCTGAATTCAGTCTTTCCAAGCTGAATTGGTATCTTGCCTAATATTCAGTTGACCTCAACCTATCAGAATTTTCTTTCCCGAACATCCTGTCATCCATGACTTGTTGGACTTCCCATTGCCTAATATCCGGTTAACCTTGATTTAATAGGGCTTCTTCATAAGTCATCAGTCAACCTTTGACCCCTAACTTAAATTTTCCTATTGCCAATTTTTCTATTAGACTTCCTTTTTCTAATCTTCAGTTATGACTTTTTATTGTCTAACATCTAGTTAGAATTTTTCCTTATCTAATTTCCAATTAAAACTTTTCAAATCAAATATTCAATCTTTTCTTAATTTCCTTAACTTCTCTTTCATATATTATCAAATATCAAATTCAAATTTACTCAATTTAGTCCATCATGATCCGATATTGATTATGCGAAAACTTTTCGATATCTCTCCCGAGTGCCAATGTTTGGCCCGAATTTAAAAACATTAACTACGGCCATACTGTGGAAAATAAAACCAACTCAATGCAAAGTGAGCTTCTGTGTCGGTGCACGCACGGAGAGCATTCATAGATCACTCTGAAGCTAATTAATGATCAACATATTCATCACCAACCCTGCATGGATCCAGATCCAACCCCTACATTTAGATTCTCCCTAACCTTTTCAATTTATTCAACATGAGGTACGCGAAAGACTGTACAGTACGTTTTAGTTAATTAATTGCTAACTTATTTTTTTTACCTTTCCAGATTTCAATTTTTTTAAAAGATAACAATAATCAATTTCTTTTTTCCCTCTGTTGCTTTTAGACCGATCACTACTTTAATTTCTTACTGTTTAACACGTGATGTCAAATTTTAAATAAGTGCATATCTTTTCATCGTGGGACTCAATGCCAACGCTAAGAAACTTCTTAATGCGCAATCACAGAGAACAAGTGCAATTTCACTAGTTCCTCCCCAAAGTCTAAGTCAACAGTTCACTTTACACCAACAATATTCTCTTCCAAATCACCCTATACATCTAACGGAAAAGAACTTCAGATAAATCTCATTTTATAATATTTCCACAATGAAAGGCATTAAATTTTCATAACAATGTCATCAAGCTCACTAAGACGCAGTTAATTAATTAATTAAGTAATTAGTCCCAAACCTAAAGTTTGGAGTTGGTAGGTGCACCATCAAGTTTGCTCCCCAAAGGTTGCAGCTGTTGCTGTCAAATCTCGCTTGAATCGTCAACTCCTTGTCCAATTGAGACATTGCCATCAACACGGCCATGGCAAGTTAGCCAACAATGTTCATACCAGCTTTTCACTTGTTTGTATTTATTTCCCATCTTGGACACTGATTGAAGGCCTTAATTCCTTTCCCCAATAAAATTGTTAGCCACACACAATTATACAAGCCTTGCTAATTGTATATCATCATCTCACATGAAGCTCTCTAATTAAAGGGCCGGACATTGAATTCTTCAAACGTGTGTTAATTCAGCTAGCAATACATATAATACGATCCGCCCGGAATGTATAGAGTATATATATATATATATATATATATACAAGTTCGCAAAAGGAATGATGTTGGCATGTTAGCTATTTAATACTTCATCTGAGCTACACTCTTCTGGTCTCGATAAAAAATGTGGCATATATTACTCCTATAACTATGAGGGGTCCGAGCCATGTGCCTCACTTTAATATCACTTGAAGGTGCCAGTTATATGTGTGATGTCCTTTTCTCTTGATGCTTTAATTCTTCCTAAATTTAAGTTTGGATGGAGGGATATGATTGATTGGAGAAGTTAAATAGATGTTCATCACATATCTAATGAAGGGAGAATCCTAGGAGTTGCATGCATGATAGATTCTGGTAATCTGATACATGTAGCTAGATTCCTACTCACTTCGTAGTTGTCAGCATTAGGTACCCAAGGATAATTCTTTTTCTTTGGCAGCTTTGAAGGTTTTTGTATATTAATTATAGGAGCATGGGTGGTCCATTGAGATTAAAATCAGGCCATAATAACTATGAGTCTCCAATTATACTAAGGGTATTTATAATATATTTATTTGAAATTATGAGCCACTAGTATGTATAGGGTTGCTCAATTGTACAACGAATTTATTGAGCCACTAGTATGTATAGGCCGACTAAATCGTGATTAGCTAACTAGCCTTCTCATTAGAACTAAAAAATTACCCTAAAAATCTTCCAGCTAGCATAAGAGATAAGGCCATCAAATCAATAATGTTTTATATTTAGGTCAATCAAGCTTGTTAATTTTGCTATCTCTTTTAATATACCGTCTTTATCGACATATCTATTAGATTCATGCTTGAAGTGGATTTTCTAGAATTATAACTTTTAGTTAGCGATCATGTATATAATCTAGAGCTATATAATCTAAGTCACAATTATTGGTGTAGTTGATATCTGTATGGGTGTTTGATGCAATAGGTCTTGAGGTCATATTCTGATATAAAAATGTCTTGTCAGGTGTCTGACCTTCCTCGTGTAAAGAGCCGCTATGATATAACAAATACTCCCTGTGATTATACCTTCCAGAATATATGGGGTCACCTTCAAAGGACCGCTTTATCTTCTACAATAGAGATATATAATTTGAATATTCTTCATTTTGGAATGATACTTGGTATTTTTGTTTAATCACACTCTAACTATCATAATATATCACATAGAATCTATTTAGAGTATCGTGGCGTTATTTTATTTAATTAATTAATTATTTTTTTGGTACAGAGTCATTTACTGTTCGCTTTTTAACTACGATACACTGCAGAATATTTTTCTCTAATGGAGTGAAAAATTGAATGTTGGGTTGTTGAACTGTCTACTGCAAGTAATTCCGGATTACTCTAATAGTCGATGGAAACTTAGACTAGTTATTTCTAAGATTACGGGCACTTATGTGGGATCGGACAAGTCATCTCCAAAATTAATATACCTATCAGCCTGAAGAGTTGTGTGTATATATATATATATATATATATATATTGTTTATTTTTTTTAAGTTCTCGATTATATTAATCAAATTTTATCTTTAGGATTTAGGAGTTGAATTATAGTATTAAACACAAGGTGCGACATATCAAAACATCATGCGGACTTCATACAACATGTTTTTCATTTTTTTAAAATTTTTTAACTTTTAAAATTTAAGAGTTAGATTATAAAAAAGGTATTAATAAAATAATATTTTACAAGGTTAAAGTTGAGCCTCACACAACTTTCCTCTCAAATTTCTTCATTTCTCCATTCTTCTCCCTCTTCCTCCCTTCTTCATCTTTTTTTATTTCAAACCAAATAGATATGTTTATCATTAAAATTCAACTCCCTGATTTGTTTTTTTTATTTCGCCCTAGACATTGTGCCCCATGCAAAGGTGGGCAAATGTGCTAAAGTAGACTTCTGGTCCTCTATTTCACCTATAATATACTATAGCAAAAGATAGAATATGTCATATTAGTGGTCACACATGATCGATCCCATGATTATTTATGATGAGATAAATTAAAAAGTTGTATTTGACCACTGCAAGGAAAGATTGTTCGTTTGATTTTGCCGAAAATCGATCCCACTTGTTGTAGTAAGTTTTGTCCTATAATAACCAACTCAACCCTCTATGAGGGCTACAATATATGAATCTATGCACTGTTTTAAGATTGATTATAAATCTCTAAAACATAAGCACAACTACATTTTGTAGAATTTGACATAAATTTTTTCATCGTGCCAACAATATACGTCATATTAGTTTTAACACATACCATATCACACATCGTTGATCGAACTACTACGGAATAATAAATAGTACAATTTATTTTCTTTGTCTTTGAGGTGCACTACTAGAACTTTTATTTATCTTGAAGTGACTTCAAAATATTGTACTTGTCATCGTACGTAACAAATATTTATTTTGTAGTACTTATTTATTTTATATATATTCTTATTATTTTTCCTAATGATTTACCATGTAGGTAACATTAAACTTGAGATGATCGATCAGTCCGGCCTTATAAAAATTTTTTATCGACCATCTAGATAAATTAGCGAAGTACACATGCATGGAGGTTCATCTTGACAGCTAACATTCTCAGGTCCATCAGCGCTATAAATAAGTCAAGTTAAGCCGAGCTTTAAGGTATTCAAATTCAAGCTTGTTTGATAAGGTAATCTAGCCAAACCAAGTCGAGTTCAAGTTTGGCTTGATTTCTTTTTTATGAGCTTGAACTTGTTTGAAGTTAGACTTGAGTTGGTTCGTTTAGATATTATCGAGCTCTCAATTTAAGTTTGGTTGGTTCGTGCTTGGCTCGTTTAGATGTTATTCTCCCAATTTAAGCTTGTTTGATTGTTTGAAATTTTGACTTGTTTGATTGTTATTGAGCTTGATAATTCAAACTTATTTGTTTATTTTATTTTATTTTTTTATTTATTTAGCATATTGATAAGAGTTTTATTAATGAACATGCTTCGTGAACATTATTCACAAACGTTGTTTATGAACATTATTCATCAACATTGTTCACGAACACTAACTTGCTGAACATATATGTGTTCAAGTTTATTTGTTTAGTTTAACGAGTTATTTAACCTTATTTATTTAATTGATTATGTGTATATTGAATGAATATAAACAAACTCTTACCAAGCTTGTTCATGAACATTTAGTTCATTTATAGTCCTAAGATCCGCTATCCATTAAAAAAAATTCTTAATAATACGTTGTTGTTGAGTCTCAAATTCTATATCCTTGATCTATCACTGTAAGCCCTAACCATGATACTCTGTCCCCAAGCTCTTATTATTAGTGTGTGTACTGATACGAGTTATAACGAGCGGATCTCAAAGATGATGTGGTGGTAAAAGTCAAGGTAAGGTGAGGGTCGAAGTTAGAATAAGAGTGCCTCCCATATGACTTTGTTGATCGCCCCGCGTTAAAACTCTAGGGTGTTGGAATCCCAAGGTTGTTTTGGTGTGATCAACAAGTTAAGTTAGGTACTGTGTGTTTCTAACCTTGTGTCTAAGTGTGCGGGAGCTTAGGAGCATAGGTACTCGAGCGGAAGACACAGCTAGCGAGAAGAACGGCACACGGTGCGTCTGAGGGACGAGGTGCTGCGGAAGAGTACACCGGCGGACGAGAAGGAAGCGTGCGATGGTTCCGAGGGACGAAAGTTGGAGCGGAAGATTGCTCGGGGAGCAAGAGACGCAGATAGCAAGAAGGTCGGCACGGGGTGCGACCGAGGGACGAAAACTGCGGATGAGTACGCTGGTGGACGAGAAGAAAACACACGGCAATTCCGAGGGATGAGAAGCCGGAGGGAAGCCTGCTCGAGAAGACCGGAAGTTGGGTTCGGGTGAGCCCTTTTCCGGATGACAGAAATCACCCAAGTGAGCGGATCCGGAGTAAAAGACCCGGACCGAGACGGATCGAATCGGAGCAAAGGTCCCGAAGGAAAAAAGTCAACATATGTTGACTTTGGGGTCCGGGGCGCCCAGACCAGCCTGGGGCGCCCGGAACCCTTCCGGGCGCCCGGACCGTAAAGTTTGACCAGATCGAGTCAATCTCGATCTGAACGTTGGGGGATAAAGTTTTATCCCCCCTAAGTGCCCGGAACCCTTCCAGGCGCCCCTACCAAGGCTATAAATATAGTTTTAGTCCAGAAGCTCAATAACAAACTCCAAGTAATTAATTTCAACACTTGTGTACTCTATAGTTGTAGTTGAGCTTCTGTTTCTGCGCGTCAACGTTGTAAGAGGCTTCTCCGCCTGAAGGAGTATTCTAGTACTTTCAACTTCCTTGGATTAACAACCACATCGGTTATAACCAAGTAAATATCTTATGCCTCGCTCTTTATGTTTTTAATTTATTGCTTTATTTATGTAAGTGTTAGCTTAAAGAGTTCGAGGAAGGGTTGTTTGTTTTTGTGTTTACAGGGCTATCCAACAACCCCCTCCTAGCCGGCCGCAACGGTCCTACATAGGGTCCTACCCAAATTGTTACCAAGTAGGACGCTCGAATAAAGCTGATCGGATGTAAAATCGATCAAATATAAGGAGTCTAGTATTTTACTTTGAAAGTCAGTAAATAATGTATCTGATTAGTCGAGTAGTCGACCGAGTGCAAGGGAGCCAAACCAGGTGAAAATATGACCAAGGTTTAAGCGCATAGGCCTTCTGAAAACCCTTTAGTATAAGATCGACTGGACGAAGTTCGATCGAACATAAGGCTCTCTGTGAATGCCCGGTCGGGCAAAGATCGGGCAGGTTTAAAGACACTTGACCTTATAAGACTCTTAGTATAAAACTGATCGGACAAAGTCCAGTCGAACATAAGGCTCTCTGTGTATGCCTGGTCAGGTAAAGGCTGGGCAAATTTAAAGACACTTGGCCTTATAAGATTCTTAGTATAAGACTGACCGGACAAAGCCAGGTCGAACATAAGGCTCTCTATGTACTCCTGGTCGGGTAAAGGCCGGGTGGATTTAAAGACACTTGGCCTTATAAGACTCTTAATATAAGACTGACTAGACAAAGACCGGTTAAACATAAGGCTCTCAGTGTGCGCTTGACCGGGTAAAGACTGGGCATGCTTAATGACACTTAGTCTTATAAGACTCTTAGTATAAGACTGACCAGTCAAAGCTCGGTCGACCATAAGACTCTCCGCGTGTGCGCGGCTGAGTAAAGGTCGGGCAGACTTAAGGACACTTAGCCTTATAAGACTCTTAATATAAGACTGACTGGACAAAGGACAGTTGAACATTAGACTCTCCATGTATGCCCGGCTAGGTAAAGACCGGACAAGCTTAAGGATACATAGTCTCATAAAGTTCTTAGTATAAGGTTGGCCGGATAGAGGTTGGTCAAGTATAAGGATATCTGTATACGTCCGATCGGACAAAGACCTGATGAGCTTAAAGACACTTGTCCCTAGGAAACTCTACATATCCGCTTAGATGAGCACATGTCTACCAAGTTTAAGTTACCTAATGTCAAAGTGTCCCTAAAATAAAGCTCTAATATACATAATCTAGCATATGACTTCTTGAATGAAGCTTTGACATACTGCGGGCACTATATTAGTCTTTGAACCAATCTCTATAGCACTTAACATATGACAGAGCAACAAGCAATACGACTGGCCTTATGGACCGGCTAAGATACTATGACAGAGTAGATTGATAAAATAGCAAGCATTACAGTCAGGCTTATGGACCAACCGAGATATATTTAGAAGACAAACAATAGACAACATTTTAACAGTCTGACATAATTATCGGGGAATATTCCATTGAAAGCTCCTTCAGAGTCTATTTGGTTTCCATTGGTGATTCATCTATAATGACATACTCCTCGAATGACTTCAGAAAATATTTAAGTTATAAACGATAAAGAGGTACATCTGTGGGAACAAAAAAAAATTCTTTTAAAGCTCTTTTAGGAACAACCTAACAAACTCTGACACATGAAGCCACCTCATGGTCACGGAGATTGTGAGAGGTGGTATAAAAAGGGAGGTCCTCTCCATTAGGAGAATATTCAGGGACAACTATGTTGGAGCTACTCGAAATTCCGTTCTGTTTCCCCTGTACAAAAATTTGTACAAGTACAGAACTTTTCCTAGTAACCCATGTGCTTTTTAGAAGTTAAACTTGGATTACAAACGAAACTTAACATTATTAATCCAACTTCAACTCATATGTTCATCAGAAGTTAAACCATATTACAAAAGTTGATTAAATATCTATTTCAAAGATTGACTTCCAGGTTGTTGGCGAGACACTCGGCCTTCTTGGGTATGAGATTATCCACCACTTCCTAGTCAAAGTCTTTCAAAGAAATTGAATATTTAAACTCCTTACAGTAAACCATAGGTTAAACTACAGAGATCTCAATTAAAGCACAAGATCGCTAGCCTCTTGTGTTGGTACTTCAGGATCCATATAAAGGAAAAATAAACTAGTACACAGCAGAAATAATTAACTAGTTATATCTTTCTTTGTAGCTTAAAGACCTCTTGATCTTCTGCTGTATTCCTCTCCTCCTCTTGGACGTCGTGTGGGTGATGATCTACCAAGACGTAAAAACCAGCCAAGTCCTTTCTTCCAAGACTTTCGGCCACCAAGGGATCAAATCTAGGAACACCACCTCTTGTTCTTCTTTCTTCCTTGTAACCCGCCGGCCACAAGATGGTTGAAGCCTCTTAATGCCGCCGGCCTTAGGTGAGAAAGCAAGGGGAGAATAAGAATATGAGGGGGTCAACCACAAGGAGAATAGAAGAGGAAAAGAGATTGTGTAGATGATTATTTCCTCTAATGCACCATCTATCCTCTTTTATAATCCTTGGTAATGGCTAAAAAGGAAAGATTTTAACAATAATTAAAATCTCTCATTTAAATTTTCTATTGTGGATGGCTACAAAAGGAAAGTTTTAAAATTAAAAATCCCTCTTTTAAACATTGTAGATGGCTAAAAAAGGAAAGATTTTTAAAATTAAAACCTCTCTTTTTAAATCATGGTTACAAAAAAGGAAAGTTTTAACAAAAATAAAATCTCTCTTTTAAACCATTGTAGATGGCTACAAAAGGAAAGATTTTTTAAATTTAAAACTCTCTTTTAAAACTATGTGGATGGCTTCAAAAAGGGAAAGTTTTTAAAATTTAAAATTTCTCTTTTAAAACATTGTAGATGACTACAAAAAAAGAGATTTAAAAAATTAAAAACCCACTTTTAAACCCATCTTGGCCAACCCCTTGCTTGGGCACCAAGCAAGGATGTGGCCGGCCATAAGGATGACTTGGGTGGATGCGAGGTTTTATACATAAAGGCTACAACAAGGACCTAGAGGAGGAATTGGTTTTGACCTCCTAATGAGCTTGAGCTTCCTGTATTCGATCCGAACACCCAACTCAAGTTCATCAATAATAACTCATATCACTAATGGTCTGTTTGGGAGGAGGTGAGGGAATGGGAAGGAAGGGGAAATAAGGGGAAGGACAACTTTGAACCTCGTTTGGGAAGGAGTGAGAAAAGGGAAGGAAAGGTAAGGAAGGGTAAGTTTTAACCTTCGTTACCCATGGAAATAGAGATTTTCTTACACCCCGAATTGGGGTGAAAGGAAGGGGAAGGGAAAACAAAATATTTTTTATTCCAATTCTATCCATGTTCTTAATAGTTTAAGAAATATTTCAATTTCTAATTTTACTAGCTATGTCGCCGGAGTTCAATTTCCTCACCTTCTTCACAGCTCGCTTGCTACCAGATTATTAGAGGAGGGGATCCGACACATCTTCTAACTGAATTGAAGGGAGAAACTATTTTTGTCGTCAAAAATTAAGAGGATATCTACTATTTTTTAATTTTTCTATCAAAATGTAATAAGTTTTAAAGAATAGGAATTCTCGTTATCAGCGTTATCTTTCAAAATTTTTTATTTAAGATTTCTAAAATCATTATTTTCATTATTTCTCATTTAATTACTTGATTATCGATAATTCATTGTTTTGTTATAAATAGTATAAAAAATAATTTTTATGATAATATAAAAAATTAATTTTATTATTAAAAATATCTAATTTATATTTATAAAATAAATATTAATATTATGAAAAATTTCTAATTTAAAAAATAAGGGTATTTTTGTAACTTTATCTATTTAGCCTTCATTCCCCTTCCTTTCCTCCCAAACAAAGTAACACATGTTACGTTAATGAACCTTCCATCCCTCTCAAACAAGGAGAAGTTAAATACTTTACTTCCCCTCACTTCCCCTCCCTTCCCCTTCCGTTAATGAACCTTCCCTCACTTCATCCAAACAGGGGGTAAAGAGTTATTATTGAACTACCGCAACAATCCCATATTACATTATGGGCTCCTTCTTATCATGAGTGCGTTAATCTTCCTGTGATTAAGATATCGAATGTCCATTAATTAAATGAGTTACTGACAACTCACTTAATTAACATCTAGCTCCAAGAGTAGTACCACTCAACTTCATTGTCATGTCGGAACTAAGTCCACCTGCAGGGTTTACATGACAATCCTTATGAGCTCCTCAAGGGGGCATCATTATCCTAATAAATAGGATACAATTTTATTCTATAATCAACAACACACCATATAAATAATATTATTTCTCAACTTATCGGGTCTATTGATTTAACGAATAAATCTCACTCTTTGATAAATTAAAGAAATAAATACTAAGTACATGTTCTTGTTATTATATCAGGATTAAGAGTACGCACATCCATAATAACAGAGGTTTGTTCTTTTATGCAGTCAGTATAAAAGGAACAACCTCAAATGGTCCTGCTCTATACACACATAGTGTACTAGTATAATTTTATAGTCAAGATAAATTAGTACCAAATTACACTACAACTATTTCAATAGTTTGTCCCAAACCATCTTGGTTGTGAGCTTCTATTTATAATTTATAAGAAACTGATAACATGATCTTTTGTGTGACACCATACACCATGTTATCTACAATATAAATTAAATGGACAACTGCATTTAACTAAATGCAGACATTTTACCAATGTGATTCTTATTTCAAAATAAATGTTTATACAAAAAGCTAGGCTTTTAGTATACATTCTAACAAACTGATCCAGAAGACTATCTCCTCAAGTTTGAAAATGCTGCCCTTCTTCAACAATTTATGAATGACGTTAAATGCCGAATGTTCTTCACCACATTTGGCAAAGCAGTCCAACGATGTTTAAATGACTGCTAGACAATTCTATTTGTCGTTTCAAGGACTTCTGTAGTGTATTTTTTCATCACTTCTCCAGCAACTAGTAGTACCGCAAAACCCCTTGGACCCTCTTCTCACTCAAACAGGGGCCCAAAGAGACAATCCAAACATATATCAAAAGGTTCAATTAGGTGGCTATCGATGTTCTCATGGCCACCACGGAGATTTTAATGAGTGCCTTCTCTCAGGGACTCATTAATAATGATTTTTTCCAAGATTTGGTTAGAAAACCTTTAACCAACTTTGACTTGATAATCGAATAGGCAACTGAATTCATCAATGTGGAAGAAATATAGATTGCTTGAAAGAAGGAGGGCACCCCACCTGCTCTCGCTCCAGCCGCGAGCGCCTGACATTACTTGCCACTCCACCCAAAGGACCTCCTCAATACCGTCATCAAGAATCGCGGCCTCAAGCCGAGCAACATATGGAGGTCCCTTAGGAAGCTCCATGAAAGGGGTGCACATATCATCGAATAACTACTCATAATACTGAGGATTGTTATACTATAGAAAATCAACGAGACAACAACCCCAGATACCATCACCGTTCACCAGCCCTAAACCACCAACTATATTTGTGACAAAATAGCCCGCTCAAGATTGAGTACCGGGCAACCAAGCCGCAGGAGGGAACGCTATAGCCCCAGGCCGAGCAAACCCAAGTGCTCGGCCAAGTTCAACAAGAATAACCCTCAGCATGGCAAGAAGAAAATCACAATAATGCTGATCAGGATAATATCAATATGATAGCAAGAGGACCAACCGATGGAGATTCCAACTGAGCGAGAAAGTCACATGTTCAGTGTCTGGTCATTCATGAAGTCAGATGTAGTACCGAGCGGGCAGCTGGGCATGAAATCAGGTTTAGGCCTAGAGATCTAGAGGGAGTGGAAATACCCTATGATGATGCGTTAATAATTAATGTTGTTATAACCAATTATAATATTTCTCATACTTTTATTGATATAGGCAACTCACTTAACATTATCTTCAAACAAGTGTTTGACCAGCTATAAATTGACCCAAGTGAGCTTCAACCCATGGCAACTCCTCTATACGGGTCCACGGGTAATGAGGTCCAGTCACTCGGCCAAATAAAACTAGCCATATCCTTAGGGGAAGAGTCCCTGATGAGAACGCGTCGATCAATTTTTATAATTATGCACGCGCCTTCTATCTACAATGTCATTTTAGATCGACTGACTCTAAATAAATTCTGGGTAGCCGTTTTAACCTTCTATCAGAAAATAAAATTCCTTGTGGACAACCAAGTGGGGGAGGTCAAAAGTGATTAACTGGTAGCGTACAAGTGCTACGTAGAGATAGTAAAGACGGAGACTAATGTTGCCAGAAAAATGCAAAGGATGGATGTTAATGTTATTCAAGGAAAGCCACCCGTCCTGGTGTATGAAGAGAAAGAAGAAGTACAAATGCAAGTCGGTTGGCCAGAGGCCACCACTCAAATCGCGACCGACCTGATTCCTGAGCTTAAGGTCGAGCTAGTGGAATGTCAATTATCTATAACCTTATAGAGCTTAACAAGTATACTTGTAACTTACTCTTGTATTTTGTTCAACTTTTATACATTCAATAAAAGTGAAGGTGGATTTATCTCAGTCGAACGTGAATTTAAACTCTACATAGTCATACAGGACTTTAAACTCTACATAGTCGAATGTGACTTTAAATTCTGGATAGTCGAACACGATTTAAATTCTATATAGTTGAATTACGACTTTAAACTCTACATAGTCAAACTGTGACTTTAAACTCTATACAGTTGAACTGTAACTTTAAACTCTATACTATTGAACTGCGACTTTAAACTTTACATAGTCAAATTGTGACTTTAAACTCGACACAATCAAACTACGACTTTAAACTTTATACAATCGAAATGTGACTTTAAACTATACATAGTCGAACTGTGACTTTAAATTCTACATAGTCGAATTGTGACTCTAAACTCTATATAGTTGAACTCGACTTTAAACTCTACATAGTTGAATTACAACTTTAAAGTCTACATAGTCAAACGCGACTTTAAACTCTACAAAGTCGAACGTGAATTTAAACTCTACATAGTCGAATGTCGACTTTAAACTCTACATAGTCGAACGACAACTTTAAACTCTACATAGTCAAACTCGACTTTAAACTCTATATAGTCAAACTACGACTTTAAACTTAGGTTATAAACAAGTATTCATTATGGACGAATTCTAACATCAAGGACTTATATATGTCCAACCTGTTTATTTCGCTTGACATTATGCTCTCGCCTAGCTATCATTTAGTCCGGGAATTTATTATGAAAGCTGCTTATATATGTTCGGCCTGTTTATTTCTCTTAGCATTATATTCTCGCATAGCTTATAATTCAGTCTGAGAATTCATTATGAAAGTTGCTTATATATATCTGGCCTATTTATTTATTTTTCTCAGTATTATGTTTTCTCCCAGCTTATCATTTAGTCTGAGAATTCATTATGAAAGCTACTTATATATGTTCGGCCTATTTATTTCGCTTGGAATTATGTTTTTGTCCAACTTATCATTCAATTTAGGAATTCATTATAAAAACTGTTTATAAATGCCTGACCTATTTATTTTGCTTGGCATTATGTTCTCACCTAGCTTATCATTCGGTCCAGAAATTCATTATGGATATTGCTTATAAATGTCCAGGCTATTTATTTCACTCGATATTATATTCTTATTTAGCTCATTATTTAATCCAGGAACTCTTTATAAATATTGCTCATAAAAGTTCAGTTAGTTTATTTTTCTCGAAACTATGTGTTTGACTAGCTCATTGTTTCATCCAAGAATTCATTATGAAAACTACTTGGCAATATATGGATTCTAGGTTATTCTACTTGGTGTTATTGCCTTGCTTGGCATTTTATGAAGATTCATGTATATTGTAAAAGGAATGCACATGGGATTTAATCTTATCAATAATATTGGTGGTTCTGAAGATACGCAAGGAGAACATGTGTCACCCAATGCTACTTCATACACAGTTTAGTATTTAATTGTGATTTTCTTTCAATAATTACATATAGTTACATATCTCTACATGAAAACTTCAATTAAACTTGTTTAAGAGATCCCCTGGGAGCTCTCTGAGGAATCGGTGTTGGTTTATATATTGGTGAGAAGGTTCTGAAAATAGATGGCTGCTCTTATGTAGTTGTTGAATCACTCCCCCCACAGTATGGTCGAGTGTCCCGGAAAATATCTTAGCTAATTTTCTTTAAAATCAATGGAGTCTAGATAAGCTTTCCTCCCTGCATCTATATGTTCATCCTCCCCAACTTTATGAGTAGATAATTCGGCCTGAACAGTGTTTATTTCAATCTTTACAGCATCCAACTAGGCTTGTAAGGATTCTATCTGGGCTTCTCGTGCATCTAACTCTATTTGTTGTTGTAGTATCACAAAATCTTAGTAGATAACTCTTGAATCAGCTCAGGAGAACGGAACAAATGTCTAATCCTCAGCTCTTCTAATAAAATAGTCTTGTGATCTAAATCTAAAAGGGCTTTCTCTTTCAATGCTTTCTCCACTTGGAGCTAGGAATCATTGCTTTGCAACTAAAACTCTAAGGTGTGCTTGTCTATTGCTTAAGACTTCAATAACCACTGGTAGTCTTGTAAAGTCTTTTTCATACCAGAAATAAGCTCAGCCTACTCCCCTATTTTTCTATGCAAGAGTATCTTCTCATTATCGAGAATGGTGGGAGTAGCTTATAGCTTTGCCACGCGATCCTTCAAAACTTTGTTGGTTCTCTCTAGATCCATAACTAGTTGGCTCAAGTGTAGTCTAGAGGTGTATAGCTGAATAGAATAATGATAGAGCTATAGTTCATAGAAATAACTTAAGAAAACTTAGTTATAAACATATCGTAATAACATTTTGGTTGTGTTCTTCAGCACACTGGGAGATTGTAGTTCTTTGCGCTTATTTGTGTGATTGTACCCATGATTCAACTAATGAGCCTTTCAACTTGAGTATCCCATAGGGTAAAGGTGAAGTGGCATCCATTCCATATAGGGATGGTAACTCAACGGACTATTTGAAGAGACATGGGGGATTAATTGAAGATGTGGGCATTGAGGGAAGAGAAAAAGGGATTTCGGGCAGTCATGAATGAACTAGAGTTGGTTGGATAGGTAAAGATTTTGATGTTGATTCAGTTGACCCAGGACTGGTCAACCAAGTTCAATTACATCCTGTTATAATTTGATCCTTGTGTCTAAGTGTCCAGGAGCTTAGGAACACAAGAAGTCGAGTGGAAGATGCAGCTGACAAGAAGGATGGTACGGGAAGGGAGTCGACGGACTCGATGCATCCGAGGGATGAGGTGCTGTGGAAGAGTACATCGGTGGATGATAAGGACACGCGCGGTGGTCCAAGGGACGAGAAGTCAGAGAGGAAGGCTGCTTAGGAGAAAGCCAGAAAATGGATTCGAGTCAGCCCTATTTCAGTTAGCTGAAATCACCCAAGCGAGTGGAGCAGTGGAAGAGCTAAAGTAGAAGCATGGAGCTCGGAAGCAACTGCTGAAGGCCTTCAATGGTATTGAAGGTGCCCTCGCGCCTTTCTGGTGGAAGGTGCCTTCAATCTATTGAAGGTGCCTTCGAGCCTTTATGGAAGGAGTCTTCAATCACTTAAAGGCACCTTAGATTGGGTAAAAATTGGTCGTTGGTGAGGATAAAATTTTATCCTCACTTGCCTCGCTGGAGGCACCTTTTAACTTGTTAGAGGCGCCTTTTAGCCTCAGATAGAATTTTTCAGGAGCTATAAAAAGACCCCTAGAGTTAAGAAATAGATATCAACTCTTATATTCATTTCCTAGCAACTGTCTGAGTATTCAACGAGTGTAAGAGGCTTCTCTGCCTTCATCGAAGGAGACTTTTAGTGCTTTTCATTTGTCTTGGATTAACAACCACCTAGATTATAACCAAGTAAATTTCTTTGCCTCTTCTTTTATTTTGTAGTTTTTTAATTTACTTATTATAATTATAATATTGCTACTAATCTGAGTTGACAGTCGAGAAAGGTTCATTTTTTAAAAAATAGGCAATGCACTCTCCTCTTGCCAGCCCACCTAGACCAACAGATGCTTGTTCAAGTTGATGCTCCTTTAATAAATCCTCCCCATTATTTAAAGCTGCTCTTGTTAACCAGGTGCTTTTATATGAGAAAGCTGGGAGAATGACCTCAACTATAAAAACGAGTAAAAGTTAAAAACTTATACCACAAAGGATTAGTGAATAATAAATAATTAAATACGAAGAAGATAGGGATTCTTATTTATCGAAGGGGGCACTTAGTTCCAGATTAACTGGAGTTAACCCAAAAATAAATAATAAGTCTTCTATGATCAGCGCCGATAGGTTAAATTTAGCGCCTTTCAGTTTTTCTAAAGATTCCTGAAGAATGGGATCGGTGGAGATGTTACCTAAGTCAGAGATAGGGGGAAAATATTGCTGTCAGATTATGACAAAAGGTGTAGGGGTCGGAAGACGAATGAAGAAATATTTATTCCTCAATTCCTCCTGAGCGGGCACCCTGTTAAATAAAATTACTTTGGGAGGAGATTGAAACTTGAATAGCCCATTTGTTACTTGTTGTGGAATAAAATAGTGGTGAAATAGATGAGGAGATAGAGGGATGTTTAACAAACGAAAAATGATAACAACACTAGTTAAGATGCGGAAGAATTGAGGGATTAGCTGGTGGAGCGGAATACCAAAATATTGGTTAACATTGATAAAAAAAAAGGATGAAGAGGAAAATGGAGATCGGATACGATCTATTACTTAAAGATGGCCACACTTTCTAGTGGAGGAAGGTGAGGACGATTTTCTTCATTAGGAACAACTATGAAGGTAGGGAGACCATAGTTAAGGTGAGGTGGTATGTGTCATCGATGGTAAAACTAGAAGAACACTATGTATACCATTCGTCACTCGCATCCATTTGCAAAAGAAAAGGTTATAGAAACAAACAGAGGAAAAGAGAGGTCGAGGGTTGAAGGAGAGGTATTAATGGGACACAGGAAGAAGTTAAAGTTTTAGGGTTTTATCTCTTTCTCATAAAGATTTTATTAAGGTTCCTCGGAAATGCCTTTTGACTTGAACCATTGAATTATAATAATGAAAAGGTGAGCTTGGCTATGAACCATCGGATAGTTAAAAAAAGTAAAAGATAAGTAAAAGATAGTACATCCCGAATGAAGATAAGATCAAGAAGTAGATGTAACGACCCGCCTTCTAACTACTAGGCTGTAAGGCGAATCGCTACAGTTGTATTGTACTGACTATGCGGAAAACTGATCTAATTTAAAATTTTCTAATAATTGATGACTGTTCTTGGTTCTACATGTGCTAAAGGATGTAATCTTAGGAACACAAAGCGTATCCTACATCCCCCATGGACTAGAAGTTGATCTACTGAGTTTCTTGGTCGAAACTGAGCTTCCCAATCGATCCAAACTGAACTGGATCGATTGCTTTCCATTGGATCGATCCACGGATCGATCCAGCCCTCATCGCACGGATGAACACTGGATCGGTCCACCGACCGATCCGTGTCGATCGCTTCAGATGTCGATCGGTCTCCGCACCGATCCAGAGTACACCGATCGGCCGATCGATCCGCTGGTCTCGGGCGTCATGAGCAAGGTGCGCTCCGACGCGCGCTATATCGACGGCCGGCAGCAGATTTATTTCGGCGATCCGGCCGGCCGGTACCAAGCTCGAAACTATCAGATCGTCCGGATCGGTCGGCCGATCGATCCGAGGGAGAAGGAATATCAGAGATCGGTCGGTGGACCGATCCAAAGGATATTGCCAGTGCTCGATCGGTCCGAGACCGATCGTAGTTCGATTACGAACTCGATTTCAAAGATGGCGTGCCAAAATACCGCATAACAACTATCTAATGCATGATAAACTATTCTAACAACATGTAGTAACAATTCTAAACTTAAGCTAAAGCAAGGTTCATCAACTCATAACCTTTAACTACTAGAAATGCCTAAAAAGCAAAGTATAAGAAAATGTCTTAAGGAAGAACTAGTTTCTAATTTGCTAAACTCTCCAAGGTCTTTTATTCCAGTTCCTGCCACATACACCATCCTTTGCATTGTCCTCCAGCTCCCTCTGCTAGTCCATCTTTCCTTTACCTTTATCTGCAGTATAAGGAAAAATAGTATCTGTAAGCTTAAAGCTTAGTAAGAAACCATCTACCTCACAAAAACATGCAACGATGCAAATATGATTTTAAATCATGCTGTTTAAAACATATGCTGGATATACTGAATAAACTAGCATGGCATGACATATAAGCATACAGTCATGGCATATCTAAACCTGAACATAAAAACATGTATAACAACTGCACATAAAGTTATCATGCATATTCACAGGGAAAAACTAAACTGGAGCATGATACTGAACTGAAACTGAACTGCGCTAAAATTGATCTTAAACTATAATCACTGGATTAGATTAAGAGTTTGAAAGCTAATATCATAATAAGTGAAAATAGTAATCATGTTGTTTGGGCCCGGCAACTGTACTTGCTGTGCGCGCATCGCTAACTAGACCCGGGTTTGCAAGTCCCGAATTTAGTAGGGTTAATTAGGTTATCTAAACCTAGGGACGACTGTGGGAGTCCAACCCAATGGATATCTGATCGAGTACAGTGCCACTGAAAATAAAATACTGAATATAGCTAACTGTTTTAACTTGCTGTTTCTAGGTTATTTGAACCTAGAGCTAGGTTATCTGAACCTAGAGGCGACTGTGGGAGCCCACCCATTGGACCGTAGTCCCATAAACTGAACTAAACTAATGTGCTGTTTTAAATGCTCCTAATGCATTTAACTGAGCTATTAAACATAACTGAGGTGGTATTTAGCTACACTAACATTTTACCGAACACTTGGTGTGCTCCAACTCTCTCCTCTAATAGGGAGATCACCTCTAGGCACCCGACAACGTCTAGAATCTCCAACTAAAGGAGACCAACGTGTCCGACCCGTCTAGAGGTGCTCAACTAGATCCCTAATCCTCGAGGAGGGTTTAAACACACCCTATGTGCCGAAAAACCTGCATATAGCTAAAACTAATGCGTAGAAAACCAAACGGAGCTATTATACTGCAGGTGAGGGGTTTCTTACCTCCTATTCGTAATTTCTTACGATTCAAATCGCTGGTTTTCCGATGGAAACGATCCTCTCGACGATCCACTTGCGTCTTCGCGTTCCTCTCGCGGAGAAGAACCTTTTTCGTGTTGGAGTCGTGGCCGGAAGAAGTTCCCTTGGCCCTTGGGGGCTTGGTGTGCCGTGAGAAGGAGGAGAGGGAGAGGCGGCGGTGAGGGTTTGAGAGGAGAAGGTGGCGTGAGGTTTTGTGAGGAGAGGGCTGCCGAACCAAATTAAACCAAACCCAACTTAAGTTCTTAATTTATATTAAGTGGATTATTAAACCCAACTCTAATATAAATGTAATTGGTTCCTCTTTCTTCCAGCACGGCCCTGCTGGGTTCAACCGGTTACTAACATTATCCCGAAACCATAGGTCTCGGGTTCGATTCCCGCCTAAGCTATTTTGCGGTTCTATTTATTTTTGCTGCTTCCGCTACTCGGAAAATTCCGGAAAAATATCTAAAAATTCCAGAAAAATCATAGAATAATTCTAATGCAAGTTTGAGAATTTTCGGGCGTTACAATCCCCCATACCTTATAAAAAGTTCATCCCTGAACTTAAAACAATTCTGGGTACTTCTGTCTCATGCTGGCCTCTGTCTCCCAAGTCGCCTCTGCTGCTGTGTGATTTTGCCAGCTGACTTTGACTAATGGTACTTCCTGTTGGTGCGGGTAGCACTAACGGTCTAACCCAGGTTTTGATGAATGACAAATAGGTTAAGTTAGTTGTGTTGTTGTCTGACACTTTGATCAAGTGTGCAGGAAAAGTCCAGCTAGGTCGACGGGCTGACCGGATAGCTGGCGAGAAGTCCAAGCGGGTCGACGGGCTGACCGGACGCTTGGCGAGAAGTCCAGCTAGGTCGACGGGCTGACCGGATAGTCGAGAAGTCCAAGCGGTCGACGGGCTGACCGGACGCTGGCGAGAAGTCCGACGGTCGACGGGCCGGACGTCTGTAAGTGAGGTAAGTCACTGAGGGAGGACCGTGAGGACGCTGCTCCGGAAGGACATTAGGCGCCGATCCGCTTAGATCCATTTCGGATATCTAAGTCGAGATCGTGACTAGATTCCTGAAAGACGGAATCTAAGTCATACTTGATGCTAATTTTGTTACTTAGCGATCTCAGAAAAATGTGCTAACAAACCGTGGCAGGTTTATTTGCTCGACTAACACTTTCCGTAGGAACAGGTCCCGGCGCCGAATGGCTCCGGGCGCCTGGAAGGGATCTAGGCGCCCGGAGGCAAACTTTATCCCAGGACGACGTTGACACTTGGAGCATGCTGGTTGGGAGTGTTACGTCACACTCCAGGCGCCCGGAGCAGCATATAAAAGAAGCCCCAGGTAGGAGCTTCAATACAGCAGTCTTCTGAGAACTCTGAGTCCAATCACTCTGCTGCTCTGCGCTCCAACAACGTTCACAAAGCTCCGACGACCCACTCCGGCTCTCTTTTTAATTCATTGTTTGTCGGTTAGCTTTGATTTCTTTCTTTTCATTAGCAATATTTGTACGTAAATTGTAATTATCCGAATTGCTAGTGAATTGCCCAACGAAGGTACTCAAGGAGTACGGGCCTTCGAGTAGGAGTCGTCACAGGCTCCGAACGAAGTAAAAAATCAACCGTGTTCATTTCTTTACTTCCTTACTTTTCCGCTGCGTTTTAACTCGAGATTTTCGAATCGATATTCACCCCCCCTCTATCGAATCCAACGGTCTTACAACTGGTATCAGAGCAGGTACCGCTCTGATTTGGTGCAACCACCAATCAGACAGGGGGTGAAATCATTTTTTTAACAATTCAAAACTGATATTATTATTATCTTCTTGGAAGATTTTTTTATTTTTTTAAATTGGTGCAACACCAACTTAGAGTTTCTACTTCTCCCGCATTGCTAATCCAAGACGAAGTCTTGGGATATTTTTCCAGTTAATTTCGTGTGTGTAGGTAATGATGTCTCAACAAGAAGGCTTCAGCACAGTACGTCCTCCTCTATTCAACGGGGATGATTTTTCGTACTGGAAGAGGAGAATGGAGGTCTACATGAAGACAGACTACGACCAATGGATGAGCGTCACAAAGGCTTACAAAATTCCAGTAGACAACTCCGGGAACATACTAGACCCTGAAGACTGGACAAATGATATAAAGAAAAAGGCATCAATTGAAAACAAAGCCATCAATACTCTACACTGCGGACTAACACGAGAAGAACTGAACCGAGTCGGACCGCATCAAAACGCTAAGGAGCTTTGGGATAAACTGATCGAGCTGCACGAAGGAACAAGCGATGCGAAGGTAACAAAAAGAGATTTGCTGTTAAATAAAATTTTTAATATAAAAATGCAGGAAGGAGAAACGGCAAGTCAGCTCCACGCGAGGGTCAAAGATATCCTCAACGGTCTCCACGCGATTGGCCACCAAATGGAGAACCGAGACTTAATCAGGTACGCGTTAAATGCTTTTCCACGAAACAATTTGTGGGCATCAATCATAGATGCCTACAAAATTTCAAAAAATTTATCTAAATTAAAATTGGATGAACTCTTTTGTGAATTAGAACTGCATGAGCAAACTAACGCCGGGGTCGAGAAAGGTGTAGCTTTATTTGCAGGTTCCTTTAAAGAAAAGAAGAACAAGCCCGAATCTGAAGAAGATTCCGATCAAAACTCTGAAGACGAAGAACACCTGGTGAACCTGGTAAGGAAAATGTTCACCAGGAAAAAGAGAAGCTTCAGCAAACAGGATCTTCAGAAGATCAGTTCGCCAGCCGACTCAAGAAATGTCACATGTTTCGGAACAAAAAAGGGCACTACAAGAACGAATGCCCAAGATTGAAACTTGACAAACCAAAGTCAACAAAGAAGAAAGCCCTCAAAGCAACATGGGACGATTCCTCCTCAGACGAATCGGAGGGAGAAAGGCAAAAGCACTAAAGTCACCTCGCGCTGATGGCTCGCGAAGCTGACGAATCAGAGGAATCGGAAGATGGGTCCGAACCCGAATCGAGCCACGAGTCCGCACTCGTTTTCGAAGGTTCCGAAGAGGTATACCTAAACTTAAATCGTAAATTCTTTAGAATTATCTCGTGTTTAAATAAAAAATTAGTTAAATTGGAAAATAAAAATAAATCGCTTCTTGAGGAAAATCAAAACCTCAAGGAACAATTAAAAAATTCGAATCCAACTCAAGATCGAACACTTGAGGAGGAGAATTTATCATTAAAAAATGAACTTAATAAGTTAAAGGAAATGTTGGAAAAATTCACAACAAGATATAAAAATTTAGATTTAATTCTAAATAACCAAAAGGCATGCTATAATAAAACCGGACTTGGATATAAGTCAAACTCAAACAAAACCTTTAAATCATTATTAACCCAACACAAAGCAACTAAACAAGCTTGGGTCCCGAAAGCGTGCTTAACCACGCAAGTAGGACTTAATCAATTCTATATACCTAAAGATAAAATACATTATATAAACTTGAATAAATCAGATCAAAAACTAAAATATAAATTAAAATCAAAATTCAAAACTCAACAAAATTTAGATTATCACCAAGTTGATTATAACTATAAAAAGAATCGACACAAACCCAAAATCTAAATTAATGGCCAATAATTCAGGGGAGGCTCCAGGCTCAGAATAGCTGGCACCTCCAAAACTAACCTAACCCGGCAGGGTAATTAGGATTAGTTAAAGAGAGACCAAGTTTAACTTGACTCATGGTACTGGTGAAGTTTTTGGATGATAGTACGTTAGGGAAGCTTGGGCATCGCATGTCTAGAAAGATATGGTTTCGATCTGGTGCATTTGGCCAAGTGGAACTGACCGAAGCTACCCTTAAACGAATCCTAACCAGTTAGACCAAGATTTAGTACTAAGTTCCGTGGATAGGACTATTCGGAAAACCTCGAAAGGTTGGTTACTTCTAATGATGTCCTTGTGACTCACCAAGCTTAGAAGTTTATCCGAAGAATGCCTATTTGTGGAAACCAAAGCTAAGTCTGAATCTAACTAATTTCATCTCACAAAATCATAGGATTCCTTGATTGATAATATAAATCGGGTGAGATGAATAAAACTTAAATTAATTTCAAAATTTTAATTTTAAAACTTAAATTAATTTCAAAATTTCAATTTTAAAACTTAAATTAATTTCAAAATTTCAATTTTAAAACTTAAATTAATTTCAAAATTTCAATTTTAAACTTAAATTAATTTCAAAATTTTAATTTTAAAACTTAAATTAATTTCAAAATTTCAATTTTAAACTTAAATTAATTTCAAAATTTTAAAACTTAAATTAATTTCAAAATTTCAATTTTAAAACTTAAATTAATTTCAAAATTTTAATTTTAAAACTTAAATTAATTTCAAAATTTCAATTTTAAAACTTAAATTAATTTCAAAATTTTAATTTTAAAACTTAAATTAATTTCAAAATTTTAATTTTAAAACTTAACTCCAAAAAAAAAAAAAAAAAAAAAATTGTCAGTCCAAAACCAGGGGTGGGCGCCCCTGGTATTCCCCTCCGGGGCGCCTAGAGGGGATCCGGGCGCCCCGCCCTAAATCAACCCCGGGCGCCCGGAAGGTGTAACACCCCAATTTCACGATTTGGAGTCCTAAAAGACCTTATTAAAATCTAGAAATGCTATAGAAAATTTCTAGAGATTTTTAAGAATTTATAGAGTATTTTTATGCAATTTTTGGAGTTCGTTTGATATTTTTATCAAGAAGGAGAAGTTTAAAAAAAAAAAGAAGAAAGAAAATTGTTGAAGTTGGGTTTTGAACCCAAGACCTCGGGCTTGACCCGAGTCTTAACCGAAGTCAGCCAACCAACTGAGCTAAGCAAGTTTTGTTTAATATATGGAACAAATGGTATTTAAAGAATTAAAGAATAGTTGGTAACAGAAAAATAATTAAAAGGGGGAAAAGTGCGCAGCGGAGGATTCGAAACCGCAACCCTTGATTTGGTCCAAACATGGCTGACCAACTGTTCCGCGGTTATTTCGTGAATAGATAAGAACATGTAATATTGTTAAGTTATAAAAGGACAAGTTAAGAGGGGGTTAAGTTATTTTCTTTTCTCTCCCGTAACCTAATTCCTTCGCCCTTTCCTCTCTCGCGCGCGCGACAGCGCTGTTCGGGCGACGGCGTCGGCGATCTTCGTGAGCGAAAACGAAGCCGAGGAAGCTAGGGCTTCTCCGACGAGCACCCCTCTCCGTGGAGTCTTCGTACCATCGGGCCCCTCTCGTCAAGAAGGAAGTCGGGAGCACGAAGAAGAGCCGGGATTGGGAGCTCACCCGAACCCTAGAAGCACTAGGAGGTTTCTCCTTTGGCTGTGAGTCAAGGAAACGAAGGTAAGTCGCTTACTCACCTGCAGTAGGATAGCTCCGGACTTCTATTTCTTTGGTGTTCCAAATTTGTTCTGAGAAGAAGGTTAGATTAGGGTTGCTGCCGTGACCTTCAAAGGAAGATTAGATTGTGTTTTTGTGTGGAGCACTATCTGGATTTCAATTGAAGTTCTTATGAATTTCATGTATGCCCTATGGTTTATGGGGAGTTTAATTTCCTTGTTTTCTTTATGCGAGTAAAGTTATAGATTAATTAGAGTTCCTTTATTTGTTATGGGAAGGATTCTGTGCAGGGATTTTAGTTAAAGGATGGTTGGTGTTACTTGCTGTTTGTATTCCTTATGATAGATTGTGAACAGAGTGGATTTTGAAATATTTTGAGCACGTTCCAACTATGACCTCTTAGTTGCTAGTATTTTCTATCTGGTTTACATACTGGTTTGTGGGTGTTTTTAATTTAGTTTATTGGGTTATTAGTTCAGACATGGTGAGCATATCACTAAGGTTTCACTATACTGGGCGTGCACAAAATGAGGACTTAAATGATGACATATATGTTTAATTTTGAGCTCCTAATGTCTTTATACAAGTTTAGTTTTAAGTTCATATGCTTTGTTTGCATGAGCTATAGACTTGACCGTATAGTTCCTTGTTCTAAACTAATGCTGCACATGTAATGCTGTAGATAAGTACTTGAGACGAATAGCCTTAGTTTTAGTTTCTTTTTACAGTGTGAAATTCAACATTCTGCATTTTAGTTTGTTTTTTTGTGTTGAATTGTTGAGCAGGAATAAATCCTTTCGAAGATATTATGTGGGTTAGATTAGGTCAAGAAAGGAGATTAGATTTTATAAGAATAGTATGCAGATTTTATAAGTATAGCATGCAGATTTTTATAAGTATAGTATGCAGATTTTAGATAAGCTTAATATGCAGATTTTAGTTAAGCTTAGCATGTAGATTCATGTTAAGCTTTGTATGCAGATTTTTGTTTAAGCATTTTTAGAATTTGTTTAAACATTTCAGTTTTGTAAGAAGCATTCTTTTATAAGAAAAGTATAAGAAAGATAAAGAAAAGAAAGAAAAGGCCGAGGCCTTAAGTAGATCCTAAAGTCGAGACTTTAGAGATTTTTAGCACACAAGGTGCCTATTAAAATGCCAAGGCATTTAAAGAAGAAGTAATTAAGATTATAAGTATTTTACTTTTAAGAAGAGGCTAGTACCCGACATCCAAGAGCTTGTCGTTAAACAAATCCAGGTGTCCAATTCCGAGGTCTTGGCCCTGGTAGACCGAGGTCTGCTCTTTTAGGATTGGTGGCTCGCTACCCCAACCTATTAGGGAACGCGCATAAGATGGTACTATGCCTGGGCCCAATAAGAAGTTGATTACTATTTTGAAGTATTATAAGTATAAGCTTTTGAACTAATAAAACAAGGTGTTTACAAAAGTTTACAAGTATTAAAGAATAAGTTTTAAATAAGTAAAATAAAAGAATAAGTTATTAAGTAAGTTTAATAAGAATCAGAAAGTGTTTAGAATTCAGTAAGTTAAATTCTTTATGCTAGCATGATAGTATAGACTTGTCTTACATGTTTAGCCTTTCGGTATGTTTCTTTACTATTAGAAGAGCATGAGTTAGCTTACTGTTATTTGCTATTTATGAGCATGAGTAGCTTTACATGTTAGCATTCAGTTTTAGCATGTCTTTATTTATATACATGCACATCGAGTTTTTGTGAGTTAGATAGCGCTTACTAAGCAAATTTTGCTTATAGACTACACTTCCTCTTACTGCAGATACAGGAAAGGAAAAGATATAAAAAGGAAGGCGACAAGGAGGTGTTCGAGGGATGTGTGATGCCAGGACTATGGAAGCCTTGGGACTTAGTTTAAGAATTTATTAAGAATGTATTAGATGAGTCATTTAGTCTTCCGCTGTTAGTTAACTGTATGTTTTTATTTTGTTTCCGCTATTTATTACTTGCATGCTTTGATTTCATTAAACTGCGTGGTGATGTTATTCCCTTTGGTTGTGAAAATATATGTTCCAGCCGCCTGTGGCTGAGTATAGTTTATTTGTATTGTTGATTTGGTCACCGTACAGGGGAGACTCACCAAATTTTTCGGTAGGGTTTCCATGGCACCCGGAAGAGGGTTAGGGCGCTCGTTACAGGAACCGGGCGCCCGGATCCCTATAAATAAGGGGCAGCAGCGCCCCCAACCTCTGCCCCACTCATTCTCACTTTTGCCAAGGTTCACTTTGAACCTCAGGCGAAAGTACTCTAAATTTTCTTGCGGTGAAGACGCTGTTGCGATTCAACCGAGGTCGTCAAATCTATATTATTTTTCGATGGCTCCTCGGTAAAACATTCTTCCCCTCTCTAAAATTTTTCTTGTCCTCTAAATTTTGTTTAATATTCTTTATATACAGTAGGAAACGTACAAACACTGGTGCTGGACCCTCCAATGCTAGTACAGACCCTAGGTTTCCCACAGACGAACTTAGGATTAAATTTGAGTCCACCAATTATAAGGCCATTAGGACTACCTGCATAGATAGAGCGTTCTTCCTTAGGTCATGTCCCTCTGCTTTAGAGGTTATAGGCCACTATAACTTAAGGAACCTTGTCGAATGTACCAGTCCAATAAACATAAGTCTATGTGTCGAATTTTGCAATAACCTAGTAAAAGTAGACGATTTCACCTATACCACTAGGGCAGCAGGCACTGATATCATATTTTCCCCTACGACTATCCGAGAGTTTTTAGAGTTGCGTCCATCTACTTGCTCCTTTTTGTGCTATCCTTCGAGGGATCTTCCGTTCGACGATCCCTACTCACATATTACTCTCGATACGATGTATTCGTATTTTTTTGAGGGAGAGAGAGATCCCATTGTGACACAGTTTAGATCAGTAGAACTTAGAATCCAGGACTACGCTCTTTATAGGGTTGTAGTTCTTTGCATTTTACCACTGACTACTCGGGACATCGCTGTGATGCGCCCATTTCATTCATTCTTACTTTATGCCCTGATTCATAGATTAGAGATTGACATTAGCCTACACATCTTCTCCACCATCATTTACTCAGCCGGATTCGTGACTGACAGTCGAGTCCATATACCATTTGGTCACATTTTGACAGCCTATATGTCCTCGTTGCACATTGATGTCACTATAGGAGACGTTGCCCATATGACCGAGTTCGATGTTATATCCTCTCGGAACTTTTCCCTAGCCGGCATCCACATAGATAGAGATGACGGGACTATGTCTTGGCGGAGGGGGGCACAGCACCAGCCCGATCCAGACGCACAGATGGACGAGTTCATGCTCGCACTATTTCCGGAGGAAGCCGCACCGGCTCCACCACCACCCCCAGCTCGAGCACCACGACACGCTCCCCGCACTCTAGCCGACCGTATGACCGGACTAGAGAGAGCTATGGCGAGTCTCCAGCAGGAGAACTCTGACTTTCATCGGGACATGCGGCGAGAGGTTGCCGAGTTACGAGCTGCCGGAGTCACCCGACACACTGAGCTGATGACACTTCTTCGATCCTTGGGATCTGGACCACCCCCTTCATCATCCCAGTAGCCGTAGTGATGACCTACGTCTGTAGCTACACTACTTGTAAAATATTTTGGATTTATCTAGTAGCGTCTCAAACTTACATTGAATATGTTCTATCTTAATAGACTAGGAAATTTCAAAATAATTTCAAAAATGGTTTTATCAAATTATAGGTTAAATTTGTTTGTTTTCAAAACTTTCCATTTTTAGATTTTTCAAAAACAGTTTTGGCCTTAGACTAGTTTTGAACCCTTAGAAAGCATGTGCCCATAGGTCTAGTTCTTGAGCATCTCACCAACACCTTAGGTTTACCTTGCTTGTGTTTGATAAACGTAGAAAGGGGTGAGATGCATAGGCCAACTGTCTGGACTTAAGATGCTAATTTCAGTGCATCAACATAAGTCTGGACGTTAAATACAATTCAGATATTAATCAGATTAAAGTTCATCAGTCAAGTCAAACACTGACTGGTTGTAATTAACTTAATCTGACTAACCAAGTGAAAGCTACTATCTTCTGATAGTTAGTTAGTACCTAATTGGTTAGACAGCTGGTTAAAGTGATGTCAGGTTCAGAGGGAGGAATTAATTAAAAATTTTCCTTTATATAAAATATTTTAAATCTTGTTTGAAAAATGTTCTCCTAAAAATTTCTTAAACCTACTTTTGAAAACTAACTCTTATAAAACTAAGTTGTTTTTAAGAATTGGGTTTTACTTTTTATTGAAAATTGATTCTGAAAATTAGATTTAACTTAGTTTTGAAAATTGTGGAAATTAGATTTTTCAAAACTTAAGTTTACAAACTAAGCTTCTCAAAATCACTTTCCTTAATTTTGAAAATCAATTTTCAATATCAACTTGCTTAAAATTGTGAAAATTCTTTCAAAATTGTTTGTTTTAAATCACAAACTTTTTATCCTTTTTACTTAGTCTTTGAAAACTCAACTTTTCAAGTATTTTAAACCATGGTTTTGAAACTAGTACTTTTGAACTTTAAAATTTTGATTTTTGAAAATTAGATTTAATTATTTTACTTTATCAAAATTAGTTCTACCAAACTCCTTTGAAAACTAAAAGTAAAGTTCAAAATCAATATTTACAAACTGAAATTTGATTTGCAAAAACTCAAGTGTTAAAAATTATGAAAGTTAGATTTTTTCAAACTTAAATCACTGTCAAAACTTAAGTTTTAAATTAAATCGTTTACAAACTTAGTGTTGAAAAATAAATTTTTCAAACTTAGTTTTGGAATTCTGGTTTTTGAAAACTTGTGTTTGAAAATGAAAACTTAACTAGCTTTCTAAAAGCTAAAAGCTAATGCTTTAAACAAATTTTCAAAAGCTTAAACTCCCCCAAGTCGACTTGACTATTTTTTTGCTGTTAATTTTATCAATATCTTTGAATTTTTTTAACCAAACTTTTTATTACTCTACACTATGCTTGTTTACCCCTGCTTACTTTTTTATGAATGCCAAAGGGGGAGAAGGGTTAGGTGGTTAAGTTAGCTAAACCAATTTGAAAACACAAACTAACTTTAAAACCACACAAATGCATGTTGTTTCGTACATATGCTTTCACTAACTTAACCAGGTTGTCATTCCATCAAAAGGGGAGATTGTTGGTGCGGTAGCACTAACGGTCTAACCTGTGTTTTGATGAATGACAAAAGGTTAAGTTAGTTGTGTTGTTGTCCGACACTTTGATCAAGTGTGCAGAAAAGTCCAACTAGGTCGACGGGCTGACCGGATAGTCGGAGAAGTCCAAGCGGTCGACGGGCTGACCGGACGCAAGAAGTCCAGATAGGTTGACGGGTCGACCGGATAGTCGGCGAGAAGTCCAAGCGGTCGACGGGCTGAGGACGCTGGCGAGAAGTCCAGACGACGTCTGGCACGGGCAGGTAAGTGAGGTAAGTCACCGGAGGGGAGTGACCGTGAGGACGCGTTCCGGAAGGGGACATTAGGCGTCGATCCGGCTTAGATCCATTTCGGATATCTAAGTCGAGATCGTGACTAGATCTCTGAAAGACGGAATCTAAGTCATACTCTTGATGCTAATTTTTGTTACTTAGCGTATCTGTAAAAATGTGCTAACAAACTGTGCTGCAAGGTTTATTTGCCTCGGACTAACACCGCTTTCCGTAGGAATAGGTCCCGCCGAATGGCCCGGCGCTCCGGCCTGGAAGGGATCCAGCGCCCGAGGCAAACTTTGTCCTGTGACGACGTTGACACTTGGAGCATGCCGGTTGGGAGTACACACACCTGTGCGCCCGAAGAGATCCAGTGCCCGAGCAAGATATAAAGAAGCCCCAGAGCTTCAACACATCGCCTTGAGAACTCGAGTCCAATCACTCTCGCTCAAGGCCCAACAACGTTCACAAAGCTCCGACGACCCACTCCGGCTCTCTTTTTAATTCATTGTTTGTCGGTTAGCTTTGTTTTCTTTCTTTTCATTAGCAATATTTGTACGTAAATTGTAATTATCCGAATTGCTAGTGAATTGCCCAACGAAGGTACTCAAGGAGTACGGGACTTCGAGTAGGAGTCGTCACAGGCTCCAAACGAAGTAAAAAATCAACCGTGTTCATTTCTTTACTTCCTTACTTTTCCGCTGCGTTTTAACTCGAGATCTTCGAATCGATATTCACCCCCCCCCTCTATCGAATCCAACGGTCTTACACTTCCTTGTTCCGTAATTTCTTTACTGCTCGGTCTATTATCTGAATAGGCCGACTGTCATAACTGAGATCATCATGGACCTGTACCAACTGGGGCTCAATCACCTGGGTGGCGTCTGGAATATGCTTCTTCAGCATGGAGACATGAAATACGTTGTGGACAGCTGACATTTCCTGGGGTAGCTCTAGCTCATATGCTACCTTGCCCACTCTTCTGCTGATAAGGTATGGTCCCACATATCTGGGACTTAGCTTGCCCTTCTTCCCAAAACGCATTACTCCCTTCATGGGAGCTACTCTGAGGAATACTGAATCCCCAACTGAAAATTCTAAGGGTCTGCGCCGTGTATCAGCATAGCTTTTCTGGCGGCTCTGAGCTGTCTCTATCCTCTGGTATCTGCTACTAGATCTGTCTGAAGTTCTAGTTCTTTCTGTTCACCACTCTCATACCAGCAGATTGGAGATCTACACCTCCGCCCATAGAGAGCCTCATAAGGTGCCATGCCGATAGTGGCCTGATAGCTGTTGTTGTATGCAAATTCTGCTAAGCTCAGATATTTGCACCAACTTCCCTTGAAGTCTAGGGCACACGCTCGGAGCATATCTTCGAGTACCTGATTTACTCGCTCTGTCTGACCATCTGTCTGCGGATGGAATGCTGTGCTGAACTTTAACTTCGTGCCCAATGCTGACTGTACACACTCCCAGAAGTGTGATGTAAATCTGCTGTCTCTGTCTGAAATAATGGTTCGTGGGACTCCATGTAGTCTGACGATCTCCTGGAGATACAACTGAGCTAGCTTCTCCATGGAGTAGGATATCTTGATAGCTAAAAAGTGGGCTGATTTAGTCAACCTGTCGACTATTACCCAGATGGCATCAAAACCATTCGTGGTTCTGGGTAGTCCCACTATGAAGTCCATAGAGATATCCTCCCACTTCCATTCTGGAATCTGCATAGGCTGCAGAACTCCTCCTGGTCGCTGATGTTCTGCCTTGACCCTCTGACAGGTGAGGCAGATGCTAACATATCTGGCGATGTCTCGCTTCATCCCGGGCCACCAAAGCGTTTCTTTAGGTCTTGATACATTTTGGTGGAACTGGATGCATTGCGAGGGAGTCCTGAGCCTCATCTAAAATCGCTCCGTAGCTCCTCCCGATCCGTAATACGTAGTCTGTCACCAAAATACAACACCCCTCTATCGGACACTCTTTCTGCTTCCGCTAACCCTTGCTTGATTTTCTCAATTTCGGGTCGCTGACCGAATATCACCAAGCAAGGTAGACTCTAAGGTCATAGTAGAGAGCTGTCCAACGATGAGTTCGAGACCGAAATCTACGATCTCCTTCTGTAGGGGCGGTGACATGGCTGTAAGAGATAATAAGGTAGCACTGGACTTTCTGCTGAGTGCGTCTGCTACCTTATTAGCTTTTCCCGGATGGTAGAGGATATCAATATCATAGTCTTTGACCAACTCTAGCCATCTACGCTGTCGCATATTCAGACCCTTCTGAGTGAAGAAGTACTTTAGACTCTGATGATCTGTATACACTCTGCACTGAGCTCCATATAAGTAATGTCTCCAAATTTTGAGAGCGAACACTACTGCTGCAAGCTCAAGGTCATGAGTAGGGTAATTCTTCTCATAATCCTTAAGTTGTCTGGAGGCATAGGCGATCACCTTGCCGTTTTGCATCAGTACTGCTCCTAGTCCCAACTTAGAGGCATCACTATAGATGTCAAAGCTGCTGATGTTGTCTGGTAGAGCCAAAATGGGAGCACTGGTCAATCTCCTTTTTAGCTCGCTGAAGCTGTTCTCACAGTCCTCTGTCCACTGAAATTTCCTGTTCTTTCTGGTAAGAGCTGTCAGTGGGGAGGCTATCCTGGAGAAGTCCTCTACAAACTTCCTGTAATATCCTGCTAATCCCAGAAAGCTCCTGATTTCGCTGGCGTTCTTAGGTCTCTTCCAGTTACTTACTGCTTCTATCTTGCTGGGATCTACCATAATACCATCCTTTGAGATGATGTGACCCAGGAAGGACACCTGATCTAGCCAAAATTCACATTTCGTGAACTTGGCATATAGCTGGTTCTGCTGAAGGGTCTGCAATACTAGTTTCAGGTGTTCTGAATGTTCTTCCTGAGTTCCTGAGTAGATAAGGATGTCATCGATGAACACTATAACAAACTTATCTAAGTACCCTCTGAATACTCTGTTCATGAGGTCCATGAATGTAGCTGGAGCATTTGTCATGCCAAAAGGCATGACTACGAACTCGTAATGTCCGTATCTGGTCCTGAATGCTGTCTTCGGTATATCACCCTCCTTGACTCTGACTTGGTGATATCCTGATCTGAGGTCAATCTTAGAGAACACTGCTGCTCCCTTCAGCTGGTCGAACAAGTCATCGATTCGGGGAAGGGGATACCTGTTCTTGATTGTGACCTGGTTCAGTGATCTGTAGTCTATGCACAGTCGCATGCTTCCATCCTTCTTCTTCACGAACAATACAGGCGCTCCCCATGGCGAGTGACTCGGGCGTATGAAACCCTTGTCGAGCAGCTCCTCAGTTCTTCTGGAGCCATGCGATAAGGCGCTGGAGATAGGATTTGTACCGGAATGAGCTCTATCTCAAAGTCGATCTCCTCGTCTGGTGCTAAGCCTCTTCAGGGAAGACTGGGTAGTCACATACGACTCGAACCTCTGCTAGTCGTTGGTTCTTGTCGCCTTGACTACATGTGCTAGGAATCACACCTGAATCCAGTAGCTTCGTGCTTTCATAGCTGAGAGAAACTTCTTGGCCTTTCTCTTTGGTTCTCCGATGTACTCGAATTGCACTACCGCTTCAGGCACTCTATGGAAGCACCGTATCGATCAGGAAATCCATTCCAAGGATGACGTCGTAGTCAGTCATTTCTAGCAGGATCGATCACAAAAGAGCTCCCTGTCTGCTATAATGACCGGGAGCCAGTGCGTGGACGCCATAACTTCTCCCGAAGGTAGTGTCGCCGAAATCGACCACCGAGTACCTCCGGAGCTATTGCTGACTTTACGGCGAACGCCCTAGCTATATAGGAATGGGTTGCCCCAGATCAAATAATACAGTTGCTACTTGCTGAAAAATGCTAAGGCATTGGTTACGCCCTCTCGTGAGTGAGTAGATCCTCGATTCGCCATAGCCGGAGGGGCTTCTAATCGCCCGGCCGATAAGTGGACCTTCTAGAGCGGCCTGCATCTGGAGCTGGCTGGCCGGCATACTGAATCTGCTGTGGCCGAGGAAGACCGGTCTTGTTCGGCCATTGCCCATGTGCCCTTCTTGTCCACATTCGAAGCATCTCCCCTGGGTGGAATTTCCCACAAGTAGCACATTTTGGATAACTGGGTCGCTTGCTAGATGGTCCTCCTTTTGGGTCGCTTCGATCTGCGCTTGCTGTTGGAGTTTCCTTTCCAGTTAGAGCTGTGGCCTTGCTGTTTTTGAGCGTGAGAGTTTCCTTGGCCTTTGAACTCGAGGAGACTTGCTTTGCCGCTTTATGCCGTAATGCCCGTGGTCAAGGCACCGCCACTAGCTCCTCCGTGGTTTGTGGGCCCATGTATGCCACCACCACGCTCACTACTATCTCGGCCTCAAAGATCTTGAGCATCAACCGGATTCTTCCTTCTGACTAGCTCTGGGCACAGACGAGCCAACTGTTGAATTTCTTCACGGCTTCCTCAACCGAAAGGTTGCCTCGACGAAACTCGAACTCGCCGAGTGGCGGTTCAGAACCTGTGTGGAAGAACTCCTCAAGAACTCCTTCAAGTCGCCCATGACATCCGGTTCACCGGGCGCTTTGTTCGATTCTCTCCCACCACATGCGTGCGTCTCCCAGGCATAAGGAGGCACACTTCACCTTCTCGTGTTCGCCACCCGAAGCTCCATCGTGCTCTCCAATGTTTTGAACCAGGCTTGTGCATCCCATAGTTCACTAGTGCCCGAGAAGTTCTCCGGCTTGACCTGCCACTGGATCATATAGGCTTCCTTTCTTGGCTCAACTGCTGGGGCTGCTGGGCTGGTGGAACCTCCAAGACTACCGGAGTAGTCAAATTCGGTTCCTGTTCTACTGATTAGCCTTTAAGGTGGCTATTTCGTCGCTAGCTAGCCGCTATAACCGAGCCACTAATGTCAGAAGATCCGGAGGAGGCCGCCCGCTTGCCGGGCTCGAGCTAGTGCCCTTCTAGGGCGCCCTGCCATTTCTAAAGACATAGAGAACATAACATAACTAAAGTAATCACAGTTATATAACTACTGATATTCTGTTTAAAAGCTATCACACGCTAACAAGCAGTAGGCATATAAACATGAACTGTAACTAGAAAGCAAGAACAATAAAGAGAGTAGAGGTATTCTTACTTGGAAGCTGTAGGTCAATGCTGATGTGTGTGTAGGAAGTATGGAACACTGCTCTGATACCACTCTCTAACTACTAGGCTGTAAGGCGAATCGCTACAGTTGTACTGTACTGACTGTGCGGAAAACTGATCTAATTTAAATTTTTCTACTAATTGATGACTGTTCTTGGTTCTACATGTGCTAAATGATGTAATCTGAGGAACACAAAGTGTATCCTACATCCCCCATGGACTAGAAGTTGATCTACTGAGTTTCTTGGTCGAAACTGAGCTTCCCAATCGATCCAAACTGAACTGGATCGATTGCTTTCCATTGGATCGATCCACGGATCGATCCAGGCTGCTACTGGCACGGATGAACACCCTGGATCGGTCAGCTGACCGATCCGTGGTCCAGACATACCTGGATCGGTCTCCCGACCGATCCAGAGTACACCGATCGGCCGGCCGACCGATCCGTATCGCTGATCGCCGGATCGGCCTCCCGACCGATTGAGTACATCGACGGCTCGATCCAGATGTCCGGATCGGTCGACCGATCCGTACCAAGCTCGAAACTATTAGATAGTTAGGGATCGGCCGGTGACCGATCCGAGGATACAGATATCAGATCGTTCGATCGGTGACCGATCGGACAGCTCGATCGGTCCGGAGACCGACTGATTTCGAACTCGATTTCACTCGTACAAAATACCACATAACAACTATCTAATGCATGATAAACTATTCTAACAACATGTAGTAACAATTCTAAACTTAAGCTAAAGCAAGGTTCATCAACTCATAACCTTTAACTACTAGAAATGCCTAAAAAGCAAAGTATAAGAAAATGTCTTAAGGAAGAACTAGTTTCTAATTTGCTAAACTCTCCAAGGTCTTTTATTCCAGTTCCTGCCACACACACCATCCTTTGCATTGTCCTCCAGCTCCCTCTGCTAGTCCATCTTTCCTTTACCTTTATCTGCAGTATAAGGAAAAATAGTATCTGTAAGCTTAAACCTTAGTAAGAAACCATCTACCTCACAAAAACATGCAACGATGCAAATATGATTCTAAATCATGCTGTTTAAAACATATGCTGGATATATTGAATAAACTAACATGACATGGCATATAAGCATACAGTCATGGCATATCTAAACCTGAACATAAAAACATGTATAACAACTGCACATAAAGTTATCATGCATATTCACAGGGAAAAACTAAACTGGAGCATGATACTGAATTGAAACTGAACTGCGCTAAAACTGATCTTAAACTATAATCACTGGATTAGATTAAGAGTTTGAAAGCTAATATCATAATAAGTGAAAATAGTAATCATGCTGTTTGGGCCCGGCAACTGTGCGCGCATCCCTAACTAGACCCGGGTTTGCAAGTCCCGAATTTAGTAGGGTTAACTAAGTTATCTAAACCTAGGGACGACTGTGGGAGTCCAACCCAATGGATATCTGATCCAGTACAGTGCAACTGAAAATAAAATACTGAATATAGCTAACTGTTTTAACTTGCTGTTTCTAGGTTATCTGAACCTAGAGCTAGGTTATCTGAACCTAGAGGCGACTGTGGGAGCCCACCCACTGGACCGTAGTCCCATAAACTGAACTAAACTAATGTGCTGTTTTAAATGCTCCTAATGCATTTAACTGAGCTATTAAACATAACTGAGGTGGTATTTAGCTACACTAACATTTTACCGAACACTTGGTGTGCTCCAACTCTCTCCTCTAATAGGGAGATCACCTCTAGGCACCCGACAACGTCTAGAATCTCCAACTAAAGGAGACCAACGTGTCTGGCCCGTCTAGAGGTGCTCAACTAGATCCCTAATCCTCGAGGAGGGTTTAAACACACCCTATGTGCCGAAAAACCTGCATATAGCTAAAACTAATGCGTAGAAAACCAAACGGAGCTATTATACTGCAGGTGAGGGGTTTCTTACCTCCTATTCGTAATTTCTTACGATTCAAATCGCTGGTTTTCCGATGGAAACGATCCTCTCGACGATCCACTTGCGTCTTCGCGTTCCTCTCGCGGAGAAGAACCTTTTTCGTGTTGGAGTCGTCGCCGGAAGAAGTTCCCTTGGCCCTTGGGGGCTTGGTGTGCCGTGAGAAGGAGGAGAGGGAGAGGCGGCGGTGAGGGTTTGAGAGGAGAAGGTGGCGTGAGGTTTTGTGAGGAGAGGGCTGCCGAACCAAATTAAACCAAACCCAACTTAAGTTCTTAATTTATATTAAGTGGATTATTAAACCCAACTCTAATATAAATGTAATTGGTTCCTCTTTCTTCCAGCACGACCCTGCTGGGTTCAACCGGTTACTAACATTATCCCGAAACCATAGGTCTCGGGTTTGATTCCCGCCTAAGCTATTTTGCGGTTCTATTTATTTTTGCTGCTTCCGCTACTCGAAAAATTCCGGAAAAATATCTAAAAATTCCAGAAAAATCATAGAATAATTCTAATGCAAGTTTGAGAATTTTCGGGCGTTACAGTAGAAGAATGCACTAAAAGCTACTTGGGGCGAGTCTTCCTCGGATGTATCGAGAGCAGACTAACCAAAGCAAGATGTTATCTTGCACTGATGGCAACCGGAGGTGAATCAGATTAAGAAGAAGAATCAGAATACGAGTTGAACAATGGATCCACATCCGGTTCAGACGAACTAATTGGGGTAACATTTAATTACAGTGCAATTTTTTTAAAAAATTATTTCTTCCCTAAACAAAAAGTTAATAAAAACTGAGGAATACACTAAACTCCTCCTTAAGAAAAATAACTTCCTTAAGGGACAACTGATCTTGATCTCCTTAACTGACCAAGTTCAAGATAAAAATTTAACTCAAGCTACAAATCTTGAAGAAGAAAATTCTATCTTGAAAAATCAAGTTAAAGAGTTAAAGGATCAATTGGAAAAGTTTATCTCAGGATTCAAGTATCTAAATATGATACTTGAATTCCAAAGACCTATGTATAATAAAAACAGACTTGGATACAAGTCCAACTCTACATTTAAATTATTTATAACTGTAACTCAAAATTCAAAATTAACTAAAGCATAGATTCAAAAAGCATGCCTAACCATGTAAGTACGACTCAATTAATACTATGTTCCAAAAAGTAAAATTCACTATATAAATAAATCAAATAAATCACTTTCAATTTCAAAAATTAAACCTTCAAAAGGAAATTCAAATCAAAAAAATAAAATAAAACCAAATAAACCTAAATTAAATTAAAACAAAATTAATTTAAACTTAAACTATAACTAAGTCTATTACAACTATAAAGTAAATCGACACAAACCTAAACCCGAACCCAAAGTTCAATGATTCATGGGGAGGTTTTAAACTAGTTGGCACCTCTAAAATAATAAGTTACCTAACTGGGTAATTAAGACTAATATAAATGTGACAACAGTTTAAATTATTAAATGGTACTAGAGAAGTTTTGAATGATAGTAGATTAAGGAAACTCTATTTATGCATGTGTAGGAAAATATGACTTCAACCTAATGCATTTGGTTTAGTGGAACTAACTGAAGTTATCCCTTACTAATTCTAACTGATTAGACCAAAGTTTTATATTAAGTTCAGTGGATAGGAACTATTTAAAAAATTTTAAAGGCATGGTTACTCTAATAATGTCTAGGAGATTCATCACAACTTAGAGGTTTATTCAAAGAATGTCTATTTGTTGAACCTAAAGTTAAACTTGAATATAACATAAATTAAATCCAACCCTGAAATTTAAACTAATTTATCTCATAAAATTATAGTATTTCTTAATTGAAAATATAAATCGGGTGAGATTGAATAAGGATTTAAATTAAATTAAAATAAAAATTAAATTTGAATTAAATTTGAATTAAATTTAAATTAATTAACTCTAAATGTAAACTCAAACTTAAAACTTAATAATGTAACTTTAAACTCAACTAAAATAAAACAAAAATATTATACCATCACCGAAGGTGCCATCGGAAGGGCAGGAAAAATCTCGCCCCAACCAACTGAAGGTGCCTTCAGTCAGTTGAAGGCGCCCTCCATAATGTATGGAAGGTTCCTTCCATCAGGATGAAGGTGCCTTCAACCTGATTTTTTCACAGCGAACAGCGGCTAGCTCTATTTGCGTTTTTTCTCCTTCAAGGTACCTTCCAGCGACTTTTCAGACCCTCTTTTCCAATTTTCTCCTTCCAAATCTTAACAATGCCTCCTCAGTACACTCTAACTCAATCTATCTAATTAGTTTTTGTCATTTGTATGTTTCTTTTGTGAATATTTGCATGTATACACTACTATAGGAAATGACAAAATGTCATTCCATCCTAGCCAAGTTCAAATAGTATCCCCTCTGCCGATGCTAGATTTCCCATTGAGCGACTTAGGGTAGATTTTCTATAGTATTCATATATTGAACTTAAATCTAAGTTTTTGAGTAGGTCATTTTTTATACGATATTGTGCACCTATCATAGAGGTCATTGACTATTATCAGTTAGATACGCTAGTTTATTATAGTCATTCAGTAAACTTAGACTTGTGTGTCCAGTTTTATAACAACCTAATTAAGATTGATGAACTGACATATTCCACCAGAGTGGGTGGTAAAGACTTTAGGTTCTCACCCTCTCTATTGTATGATAGTCTTCATGCCTATTTTTGTGTTACCCTAGTAGTGATTTGTCATTTGGCTAACCCTACTCTCATATTATATTGGATACTATCCACATGTATTTTTTTAGGTAGGAGAGACTGCCTACTGTGATTGACTTTAGGTCACTTTCTCTTAGGGTTCAGAGCTATGCCCTGTATCGAGTCCTGACCATCTATATTTTGCTAATTACATCTAGCGATGTTGTGATGATATGTCCTTCCCACTCCTTTTTCTTGTATGCACTATGCTAGTGCCTAGACATCAATATTGCATTACATATATTTTAGAATGTCATTCATGCATCCAGTCTCGCCACTAGGCGATAGGTTCATATGCTCTATTTTTACATTTTAACATATATATTTTTGACCATAGGGGTAGATATGACCCAGGATATGTCTACTTCTCTTAGCACGTATGACAAGATTAGTCAGCATCCGCTTGTATTAGTGTATATAGACGTCATCGCTCAAGGGAGACTGGCTTAGAGGGTGGGACCACAGCCAGAAGTTCTAAGCGAGGACAAGGAGGATTTCCCACCTATCATTCCAGCTGAGGGAGAGGAGATGCTATCATTTACGACTAAGGAACTCTTTGGACCTCTTCTGACTCGACCCTCGACTTCGACCCATCCCTCGACTTCACTATCCATCGAGGACTGACTTTCTCAACTTGAGGAGTCTTTCGTACAAATTTGGCAGTAGTCTCGGATGGATTCAGTGTTATCCGAGGATAGATGACCACCGAATTTCAACAGATTCTTTGAGCTTTATGAGTACCTAAGCAGTCTCCACCTCCACCTGCTGACGATGACCAAACTTGATTAGGTTTAGCACACTATTATACATTGTATATCTGTTTGACTTCATCTATACATTAAACTACTTCTTTCCACTTTATTTGGATAAATTAGGAATGTGTACGATAATCTAGGATTGCTATTTTTAAAATAATTTTCAAATAATTTGTAAATTCTAAGGAAAACTCCTTACTTATATTTTCTAAAAATTCACATTTTTTTAGTATTTCAAAAATTAGTTTTGGCTTTAGACTAGATCAAATTCATAAAAAGTATATTCCTATAGATTTAAGTATCAAGCATCTTATAAATACAATAGGTCTATCTTGATTGTGTATTTACAAAACTTAGAATGGCGTGAAATGTATAGACATATTGTCTGAACTTCAGATGGTTATATCAATGCAACAACACATGTCTGGGCGAAAAATACCAAAATCACAGTGATCAGGTTAAGTAATCTATTTTAGTCAAACACTAATTGGATACATTCACTTAACTTGACTAACCAAGTAAGCACTGGTATCTTGTGATAGTTAGTTAGTAACTAATAATTATACATTTAAAACTATATTTTTCTTAAATATTTGTTACAATATATCAAGTTCGGGTAGAGGACATTGAAAACTACCTTCAAAATTACTTAATTCCTATCTTTTTTTTTTTTCAAAATGTCTTGGTTTATAATTTAAAATTTACTTAAAAAAACCTTTTGTAAATTTTTCTTGAAAAATAGTTCAAAATACTTTGCAAAAGAGATTGGTCTGAAAAACTCTTTTCTTTGAAAACATTACTTTCAAAACTACATGACAAAATTTATTTTGTAGATTTTTTTTTAAAAAATGTCTATTTTAAACATAAAGGTATTTTGAAAAATACTTGAAAAACCTCTTTGGTAGAAAATGTATTGAAAAAATAATTAGAAAAATCTTTTTAAAAAGTATTTTATCCCTTTGAAAATTGATTCTTAAAAGTACTTTGAAAATCATTCTTGAAAAATTATTTTGTTTACAAATTACTTTGAAAGTAATTTTTTTCAAAAGGGTTTTATTGCAAAATCACACTTCACAAATTAATTTTGGCAAGTATTTGGAAAAATATGTTGAAAAATTTGAAGATGTTTTCAAACTTATTTTGCTTAGCCAAATTTCCTTGAAACCCTTTGAAAATTTTTAACTCCTCCATTCAATAAACTTGCATATTTTTTTGATTACTTACTAAAGGTTTATACTTACTAAAAGTTTCATAATTTGCTTCATTTATCTGTATTTTTTTTTATGAATGCCAGAGGGTGAGGGTAGGGGTTAAATAAGAAAAGACAAACTAAATCTTGAAAACTCAAGAGAATAAAATAACAATTGATCTTACCTAAGTTTTTTTCTCTTGAATAAATTATTATTACTATTTTTGTATATCTTTTCCTAACTTTAACCTAGGTTGTCATTGTATTATAAAGGGAAAGATTGTTGGTGCAATTTGTACTAACGGTCTTACTCAGATTTTGATGAATGACAAGTGAGTTAAGTTAGGTGTTATCATGATCTAACCTTGTTACCAAGTGTGCAGGGTCGACTAACTTGATAGGTCAAGAGGACCTGATACCAAGCAGGAAATTCTATCAGGATGTGCGATTCCTGAGTGACGAAGTTTGGATGTGCGATTCTAGTAAGAGATCGGGATGTACGATTCCCGAGTGGAGAAGTCCATAGTGTGATTCCGGCAGGAAGACTTGGTGGGTCAGATTGACATCAAGGAGGTAACTTGACACACGATAAGTAGAGGTAAGTTACTGGAGGAGAGTGACTAAGTGAGGACATGTCCCGGTTGAGGGGACAATAGGCATCAGTCTAATTTAGGTCTATTTCAAAATTTAAATTGAGACCCTGAATAGATCATAGTCTGGAGGGCAGGATCTAAGTCATAAATTAATCATATTATTATTGTACTAATCTTATTTTATAGGTTATTATTTATTGTGTTAGACTAACACGTTTTGGAGGTCAAAAGGAGCAAAAGTTACCTCGGGTGAACAATACCTTGGGCGCCTTCAAATGTTGGAAGATGCCTTCGAATGAATAAAATTTAGAACTCGCCGACGATAAGGAGCAACAAATTCAGGATCAGATTTCACACATTTGAGGCACCTTTAATGCTATGGAAGGCACCTTCCATGCTCAATAAAAGACCATCTCGACCAAGAATTCTTCACCAACTGTTATACAAGCTTCTACAAGTCTGATTTGTTAGTATTAACCCTAGTACCAATTATGAGATGATTGACAGGGGAACTTTTTGTATCATATTTCACTTATTATTAAAAGACAAAGTTAGTTATTATATTTACTGTTTAGTGCTGAATGAATAAGTATAAAAATATCCTATGGTAGTAGGTTCTAGTCTACAACATATCAATTGGTTGAATTGATAGTGAAATATTGTAAATATACATAGAACACTACTCTTAACTATTCCTAGTGAAGTATTAATATGCAAGAACAATATTAATGCGTTGAGACTAGTATGTAGGTTAATGGATGACTTAATCTCACAAGTAATGGATAGGAGATATCAGGTTGACACATGAGTATATATTAGACAAGATATGTTGAATAACCCGCCATAAGAATATTTCATGGATTATTATATGAGTGTCATAAACATTCTCATGTGACTATTAGTATGAATAGTTCTTAGACCTGAAGTCACTATGGTTTCCTACATAAGGAGTTGTATACTTTGGTATCGACAAACGTCACTTGTAACAGGATGGACCATAAAGTTGATCACTCGGTATGTAATAAGTTATATGAAGGGACGCGAGTGATGTAGATGAGATCTATCGATCACTGGGTATGCAATAAGTTATGTGGAGGGATGTGAGTAATGTAGATGAGATCTATCTCTTCCATATGATAGAAGTGTTATCTGTGGGTCCCTTGATTAGTATGACACAAGAATACATGACCATGTTTAAATGAGTCAATATACGATATTGAACTTATTTGATTGAGTGTATCTACTTAAAGATCAAGAAATACAAAGATTGTTAAGAAGATGACACGGTCTATACCTCATTGATCAATCTAGATATCAAGGATAGAAGGATTGAGTCATACAAGATGATGGACACAGAAAGGTCGGATCTCGACATTCTCATTACTTGGGTAGTAATGATGTCTTGCTAGATATCACTCATTGTTTATGTATCTAAAATAATTTTAAAGATATTGTCAACGTTACGAGAACCTATTGGGTCATATACAAAGAACAAATTGATTTTGAGATAGGCTCATATGATGGATCATTGGATTAAGTCTAATTCAAATTGGACTCATTGAGTTAGACTCAATTGGATCTAACTATTGGATTGAGTCCAATTCAAATTAGACTCATTGAGCCAATTTGGATTGATGATTAATGAGTTAGACTCATTGATTGATTTGATTAATTTGAATTCATGATGGAAGAGAAGTGTCAATTTAAAATTGATCATGCATTGGATAAAGAGTAGTCAATTTTGAATTGCTCATGTATTAGATACATTGGATATATTGGATGAAGACAAATATTAATGTCAATTAAGGCAATTGATATTAAGGTAATTTTATGAATGAGTACAAAAGGGGTTTTTGTATTATGAAAAGAATTTTGTTCTTGCTCTTCTTTTTCCTCTCTTCCCTCTCTTGGCCAAAACCTCCTAGTGTGGTTGCTAGCACAACCTTAGGTGATTTTTCTTCTTCACTTCTTGAGTTCGTGAGACTGACAGAAGGCTTGTTTGTGTGGATACCGAAATAGGTGTGAATGTTTGATCGTGCTCAGATCCTAGTTGTCGAGA
Source organism: Zingiber officinale (assembly GCF_018446385.1). Classification (NCBI taxonomy): domain Eukaryota; kingdom Viridiplantae; phylum Streptophyta; class Magnoliopsida; order Zingiberales; family Zingiberaceae; genus Zingiber; species Zingiber officinale. The sequence goes on along the minus strand of NC_056005.1, from coordinate 35,545,664 downwards.
GTTCGTGTTCATGCACCAAGATATAACTCCTTTTAACAAATACTTAGTATATGATTTTCCTTCGAATGGATCTTCTGGAAAAGAACTTATATTTTCGTTGCGCTTTCTGTGTGTTTAGCGCTATAGTTCCTTACACGATTGGGTTCCGACTGCTCCTACTTCCTGCTACTTTGCTACGATGCTACTGTGCCCGACTACTATCAATGAGTCGACCAACACCGAGCCTAGGCCAATAATCTTCGAAGCTGTTGGGTAACGAACTTACAATTTTGTATGTAATTATTGCAAAAAGAAAGTGTAATGTGTTGCACTTGTCCTATTCTTTCTCTTGTACTCGATCTCCTCTTTTTGTGGTTTCGGGAGAGGTTATTTAGTAGATTACCCATCGTTAGGTCTCCGGTACCTGGATCTTAGAGTAGGAGTTGTCGAAGGCTCTGAATCAAATAAAATCGAACCATATTTTCTTGTTTTTTTGTCTCTGTGTTTAAGTTTTCCATTGTGTATACTTTGATTACAAACTAAAAAAGAAAAGTTTCATCTCTCACATGCGTCTCGAACCAACAGTGTCTACATGCACACACCATCATGAAAGGACCTATTGGGATATATCCTCTATTTATTATACATTTATTGTGTATATAGCCTGTTTCCTTTATTTAGTATAATTCTTTATTAGGTTTATATTTTGTATATAAACTTGTCTTACATTCATTCTTTGAAATATATAAAAATATATATTCTCTCAATAGCTTCTACAGGGTTAAGGTCAAAATTTTCAAATTTAAATTTGTTTTCAGCTTTTAAATTTAAAATTTAGGCTTTTGAATTGTGAAAATCGACCAACACTAATATTTGAAATTTAAAAAAAAATAGGTTATATTCTTTTAGGTATTTTTGAGTTTTTAGAATTGGATAATTTAATTTTGTGTTGCATTAATTTTTTAAAAATTTATTGAATTCGCCACTATGATTGAAAATCAGGACTATACCATTGCATTAAGTCATTTAATTAAGAAAAACGATTAATATATATATAATAAATTTTTATGTTGAACTTGTCTAGTTTACAAAATCTTTTGTGAAGTCGAGGAGTGAAGGATGCAAGATAAGAGGAGGTAAAGGAAAAAGGTAGAATCGACGATTATCACCGATGGCTAGCTTCTTATTGATTCACAATGCGATCACTTTCATAGATGACAAATAGCAACGATTTGTATTTTTTTTAATGTAACAATCAATTCTATTGCATAAGGTTATTATCTTCAATAGGTTTTTAAAAGTCTCTAATAATCTTTATATGAAGAATTTACCAAGTTGCTCTTTTAACTTACAAAGCATATTGATCCCTTGTACCACAAGCATGATTAAAACTATTAAAGCTATCTTAAATCGTATTAAAGCGCAATGAATAAGATCTTAAATTCTTGAGTAAATTTGTTACAGTGATTCTCTGACTTTGTTTTCTCTTCTTGATAATTGCTACAGTACTTTTAAAATTCAATATTCTATTCTTTTGAATTAATTTTGAAAGTGTACGTTATAGTCCCACAAAAAAAAAATTATTAGCAAATTCAAAAAAGATAAATATTTATGATCCGACGGTCCAACATCACCGGTACCAATAGTTCGAGTACAGAAAGGATCCGAGAATGTCGAATCTTTTCATCGCTTCGTGCAAGGACGCATCGCTACAGCCTTTTGAATGATGATTAAAGATGACTAGTAAAGAAAATTTGATGCTATTGAAAAAAGGACAAACTATAAAGGAGAAAGAAAGGACATCCTATATTTAAAGAATTGGATTTTTTTTTATAATAAAAATCATCAAATCACTATTATGTTTTTTTTATCCCGAAAATATATTTATTTTTACCATTGTTAGAGTAGCAGTAATGTGATAATATTTAACAATTACGAGGTGGCTATTACCATATAAAAATATCAATTATTTTACTCTAATTAAAATCACTCGGAGGCTCTTTTATTTTTTTTTACCTAAGATAAACTTGTTGAAGGAGTGAATTAAGTGAGAAGTGTGAGACCACCGAGTCATTCAAGATGATTATATATATTCATTTTAGATATTTTTCACAATTCATTCTTAAGGTACGGTAAGAATGAGGATGTAATTAGTGCCATTAAGTTTGTTGGAGTGAATTAAGTGAGACGGAGTTAATCAAGTACGGTGAGAATGAAGCTGTAATTAGTGTCCAGTCAGTTTCAAATTTTGCCCACTTGGAAATTGAACCTGATACAGCTTCAACTATGTCCTGAGAATATGATCTAGTAGTAGGATATTTCATATTGTCAGGTATTCTCAGTTCAATTTTCAATTACAATAAATTTATAAAACAAATTCTCTAAATAAAATATTGGACTTCTTAATCGTCTGTTATTAATACTTATTGATTTACTGGCCGATAGAAAAATTATGTGTAATCTTAAAATTAATCAATAAAATTAGTTGAATTTCTCATAACTTAGATACGACTTGTAATATACTGATTCATGCAAATCCTTATGTACATTGAAATCTGTGTGCGGGTGGCCGGTGTCGGTCATCCAACTATTGGATCAAAACCTAGATACTTAAATTATATTAAAAGAAATATGACAGATGGCATTTGTCATTGTTCAAAAGAGAAGGACATCATTGTCAGCATACTGTTCGGAAATGGTGCGATTTTCAAACGGTTTGTTTTCGCCTTATATTAATCATTAGATAATTAATTAACAAAAAAATAAAATTAATTATTTATTGTAAAATAAAGTATCTGATGTTCATAATCCCCAATGACTTCATAAACTCCCTCATCTATATAATCTATCATTTTTTAAACTCCTAAGTTATGTAAATTCATTAGGAGTTTCAATATGATTGTGTACCTATAAATACATATGTATTCATTTCAACAAATAAGAAAAAGAGAGAAAAAAGAGAAAAAGTTAATAATATTTCTTTTTCATATGCAGTTGCTTATATAATTTTATAACACATTATTATCACGAAGAGCTCTCCTTTTTCTTTTAAATCAGTTATAGGTAATCTAAAAAAAATGTATATATATAGAGAGAGAGAGAGAGAAATATTATGCTGAGCGACGCTTTGTGCGCGACCGTGAGCGACGCGCAGACGTGGCACCACCAGTTCGATTTCACTACAAATAAAATAATCCACAAAAGTTACTCTCTCCCTTTCTCGTCTTTGTTCAAAATTTCGGCGGCGCTTATTATCAAAAAACAAATAAAATCTCCCTCGTCGCTTTCTCTCTCTCCCTCCCTCTCCCTCGCCGCTCTCTCTACCTCGCTCCCGGTCCCCTCCGGCGTCCGTCCTCCGGGCGACCTGACGCTTCCCCGGAAAGTTCAATATTTTTTGTCTGGCTCGCCGCTCGCCCCCTTCCCTCGATCCCTCCGTCGAAACTCGTCCCTCGCGCTCCCGGCCGGAAAGTTGCTCCAGCGTCTTCAATCGCAGGTCTACTGTGAGATCCTACCACCTCACTCCAATTTAATTTCTTAATCCACACCGTTATTACCTTGTGAAATCGGTATAAAAATAGTTGTAATAATTGTATAATGATAGACCGTGGCTTTGCTCCCATTTCTAACCGTTGCATCAACTACTACGATTGATGAAACCGTGCTTGTAGGATATGACTTGGATTGGTCGTGGTAGAAGGTCGGAAGGACTTATGCTACGACCTGGATGGTCGACGGCTCCAACAACTGCCTGCTCTCCGGTGGACTTTCATTTTGCTGCTACAACGTGTAGCAGTTAACTGTGCATGAAGCTGCCACACCTTGTAGCAGCTACCTTGATATTTTTTTGCAGAGATTAATGTACTCGGTACCCATAGTTTTCATATTGTCTTTATCAACCCGATTCAAAAATTATTCTTAAAAAAAATTTTCACTGCTTCAGCGCCTTTCCTGTTACAGATTGATTGGAATTCTCTCTCCTTCGCTCCCTCCGTCTCCCTCGTCTTCGTCGAAGGTCGTCCGGCTGACCACTTGGGCCCCTGCCGGGAAAGTGAAAGGCCGGCTGCACCAACCGCCTGCTCTCTGGTGGACTTTCATTTTGCTGCTACAAGGTGTAGCAGCTTCATGGGGAGGAAGCTGCTACAACGTGTATCAGTTAACTGTGTATGAAGCTGCCACACCTTGTAGCAGCTGACTTGGTTAGTCGGATTTCTAGCCCCTCTATTTTCTAGCATAGATTAACACTACACTTCATATTGTGCATATCAACTTGATTGAAAAATTATTTTTGATGCATGACTTTTCGCTCTTTCAGCGCCTTTCCTGCTACAGGATGATTGGAACATGTATATACATTAGATTTAATTTTTTTTTAAATTTTTTAAAAAATGTTATGCTTCTGCAGGGCCATGTGTTTAGGTTTGCTGCTACACGGTGTAGCAGCTTCCTAGACTAATAACTTGCTACACCTGTTTGTAGTTGTATATCATATTGTTTAAAGGCGCTGAAAAAAGTGATATGTGATGCTGCATCGGAATCCCTTTGGTTTGCAAAGCGTTGTAGCAGCTACTATGACTAATAACTGCCACACATTGTAGCATTTACATATACATGTAGCTTCCATAACTTGTTGCATTTACCCAAATTTGTATTTCTTTGTTATTATTTTATTTACCTTTAAAAAGTTTGTAAGTAACTTCCATGTTTCAGTAAATTATAATCTATTGGATGTATGTGTGTAGTGCTTACCACTAGTAAAACTGTTAGACGTTATAGCAGCATGCTACCTCGTGTAGCAGCTCTTAATGAGTATAAATATATTTGGTATTAATACGTGTGACCGGTGTGGCCTTAGCAGATCACGTCACGTCACTGAATTAGATTCTACATCGTATATCAGCTAATCCTCACTAATTGCCATATAGTGTAGCAGCTAATATACGCTCCATGCGGAAATGATGGATCAGTGATATGTGCAACTATAACTTAATCCGGTGTTTACATATGGTAGTTACCGCTACAAAATGTAGTAGCTACTTAGTATGAGGATAACACGTTATAGCACCCATACATTTCACTAATATAATTACCTGAGAAAGTAATGTCAAAACATTTACATTTCGAGGGCATGTTCAAATATATTTTGCACAATGTTCAATACCTCTAGGATCGCCTGTATTACTCTTGATCCGGCAGTAAGAACAGGGACCCCCCCTCTGGGGGAAGTCATCGCTACGTGGAAGTCAAAGGGTCAAACGGCCGACCGGAGAAGGGAAAGCCGGTCGGCAGAAGGGGGTCTCAGCGGAATTAAAAACGGTCCGACGGGGAGTCGGGTCTCCGACGCTAATGGGGAACAAGGTCGCCGGGCCGATCGGGTAGCCCGCTCGACCGAAGACATAAAATAGCAACACTGCGAACAGTCCACAGAGCACACGACCGGAAATCTCCCGAGCGGACTAGCACATATAACCGGCCGGACGTGAGGGAACATGCCGACCGGCTGGATGCTCGACATGGGATAAAAGGAGAAAAGGACAAGGGAACATCTTCTGACAGCGGGCATGTCTGACGATTAGGCCATACGCAGGATCTTATGACAGAGGGTTCCGCTGTCCCATCAGAGGTGTGCTCGAACTGTAGCAGTATGGTGTCAGGTAAGCTCTTCTGACAAGTCCATGCTGAGGACATGTACTCGCCTCGGTATGTGTGCGTGAGCCTCTTCGCAGCTCTATATAAACGGCCTCACACTTCACCGGAGGTACGCATTCTCGGAGATTAAGAGCCACTTCTTTGTTGTCCACTTGCCTGACTTGAGCGTCGGAGGGTCGTCGCCGGGAACCCCTTCCCGGCCCGACTTCCTTGCAGGTTCGCCGGAGGTCCATATGACCGGTCGGAGATCCACGTCAGCAGTTCGGAGAGCGTTATGTGCCCAGCGCCCGTTGATTCAGCGTTCGGACAGGATCAATTTGGCGCCGTCTGTGGGAACGCTCCTGCATCCGATCGGAAGCAATGGATGAAGCTGGACGACCGCACTCGGTGATGCTCTCCACAGAGGAACTCGACGCTCTGATCGAAACACGAGTAGCTAAGCTTGTGGAACAACAAAGGCAGAAGTCGCAGGCCGAGCGGATTGAGCAGCAAGCGACATCAGCATCAGGGGGCCGAGCGGAAGCACCGCAGGCCACGATTCCATTTCATCGGGCCCTATTCCGCACGCCTCCTGAAGCCGTAGCAGTGAATCATGATCGAGGATCTTCATCAGATGAAATACCAATACGAGACAACAGAAAAGGCAAGGCCCCCCGAGCGGACGCCTCTCTCGAGCGGGTCAACCGTCAATTCTCAGAGGTCATCCTGCGAGACCCTCTACCAAAGCACTATGTGCCCCCGGCGATCGGTGAATACAACGGAACCACCGACCCGGACGATCATTTAGGTAAGTTCGACAACACCGCTACTCTTCATCAATACACAGATGGAGTGAAGTGTCGGGTTTTCCTTACCACCCTCTCGGGATCGGCTCAACGGTGGTTTCGGAGGCTGCCGGACGGATCCATCACAAGTTTCAAAGACTTCTGCACGACCTTCCTCCACCACTTTGCAAGCAGTCGGCGTTATCGGAAGACAAGTGTCAGCCTATTCGCCATTAAGCAAGAGCCCAGAGAGTCGCTCAGAGCTTATATCCAGCGATTCAACCAGGTGACCATGGACATTCCAACGGCCACCTCAGAGACAATGATGAACACATTTACGCAAGGCCTCGTGGACGGTGACTTCTTCCGTTAGCTCATTCGGAAGCCGCCCCGAGACTACGATCACATGTTACACCGGGCCAATGAATACATCAATGTGGAAGAAGCCCAGGCGGCTCGAAGGAAAGAAGTTCCAATAGAGCGGCCAGGACTTGCTGAGCGGAAGCCTGTCACCCGCCAGGAGCCGCCCAGAGGACCGCGGGCCGAAGCAATCCGCTCGCACCATGCAAGGTCCCATGTCCAAGAGGTAGCTGCCGAGCGGCCAAAACCAAAGAAGAAATAGACCCCCATGTTCTGCTTATTCCACCGGACGGACACGCATAACACAAGAGACTGCTGAAGCCTTCCCCTGATTGCTCATCTCGTGCCCCGGGGCGGCCACCATCGATCGCCATCATCCGACAGGCGGCAGCAACATCGTGAAGCCGATCAGATGATATCCGAGAGGCGACAAAGACAGACTCCCGAGCGGCATCATACTCCGAGGCGTGAGGACAATCCCCGGATGTCTAGGGAGCTGCCGAGGCCGTCCACTCGGGAGGAAGAAAATAGAAGCAATACTTCCCGAGGTGAAATCAACATTATTGCTGGCGGGCTGACCGGAGGCGACTCCAACAGAGCAAGGAAGGCGAGCGTCAGGCAGCTTCAGATCCATGCGGTCGGCTGCAGCCAAGAAAGAGCGAGCGGACCCGAAATTAGCTTCGGGCCCAGAGATTTGGAGGGAGTCGAAGTGCCACATGACGACGCTCTCCTCATCAAAGCGGTAATAGCTAACTACACTATTCACCGCGTCTTCATTGATACAGGAAGCTCGGTCAATATTATATTCAAAAAGGCCTTCAACCAACTACAAATTGATCGAGCCGAGCTGCTGCCCATGATAACCCCCCTCTATGGGTTTACGGGCAATGAAGTTCTACCGGTCGGACAGGTCCGACTGGCTATTTCGCTGGGAGAAGAGCCGCTCAGAAGGATGAAGACAGCAAACTTCGTCGTGGTCGACTCTCCCTCAGCATACAATGTTATCTTGGGGCGACCGGCGCTCAGCGAGTTCCGAGCGGCCGTCTCCACCTTCCACCAGAAAATCAAGTTCCCGGTGGAAGATAAAGTGGGAGAAGTGCGAGGAGACCAGCTGGCAGCTCGGCGATGCTACGTCGAGATGGTCCGAGCTGAGGCTAATTCCGCTCGGAAGGCGCCACGGATCGAGGTAAACACCATAACCGAGAAACCACCCTCTTTGGTGTATGAAGAAAAAGAGGAAGTGTAGATTCACCTGACCCGATCGGAGGCCACCACTTTCATTACGGCCGATCTGGAGGCGAGCCAGAAAGAGGAAGTGATCAAATGCCTCCAGAGAAACTGTGATGTCTTCGTCTGGTCGACACATGAGCTGCCCAGAATTTCGCCGAGTATAGCGCAGCATGAGCTCCACGTCCGACCGGACGCTCGGCCGGTGAAGCAAAGAAAAAGGGATTTCAGCGCTGAACAGAATGCCATCATCTGAGCGGAGGTTGAGAAGCTCCTGGAGGCCGACCATATACGCGAGGTCCAGTTCCCGAGCTGGCTAGCGAACGTAGTATTAGTCTCCAAGCCGGGCAACAAGTGGAGAGTGTGCATAGATTTTCAGGATCTCAACAAAGCATGCCCGAAGGATTTTTATCCTCTGCCTCGGATCGATCAACTGGTGGACTCCACAGCTGGCTGCGAGTTGATATGCATGCTCGACGCCTATCAGGGCTACCACCAAGTGCCACTCGCCCGAGAAGATCAAGAGAAGGTTAGCTTCGTTACAGCCGACGACACATACTACTACAATGTGATGCCGTTCGGACTGAAGAACGCGGGGGCAACCTACCAGCGCTTGATGAACAAAGTGTTCAAGGAGCAGATCGGACGCAATCTGGAAGTGTACGTGGATGATATTCTCATCAAGTCCGTCCGAGCGGCTGATCTCTTTAAAGACATGGAGGAGACCTTCCGAACGCTAAGAAAGTACGGTGTCAAGCTGAACCCTCAGAAGTGTCTGTTCGGAGCAACAGGCGGGCATTTCTTGGGCTATATAGTGACTGAGCGGGGCATCGAGGCAAATCCCAGCAAGGTGAAAGTATTACAAGATATGCCGCCCCCAAGGAATCTGAGGGAAGTACAGTGCTTGACCGGTCGGATAACAGCATTGTCCAGATTCATCTTGAAGACGACCGATCAGAGTCTCCCGTTTTTCAAAATCTTGTGCAAGGCCACCAAGTTTCATTGGGATGAAGAATGCGATCGGGCGTTCGAAGAGCTGAAGACGTACTTGAACTCTCTACCTGTGCTAGCCAAGCCAGCTGTGGGTGAGCCGCTCTGTATTTACTTATCTTCGACCGAGCAGGCAGTAGGCTCGGCATTAGTGAGGACGACCAGAGAAGAACAACCTGTGTACTTCTTGAGCCATATTTTAAAAGACGCTGAATCTCGCTACACTGGGCTCGAGAAACTAGCTTTTGCCTTGGTCCTCGTTGCTCGGAGACTTCGCCCCTATTTTTTGGCACATACTATCATCGTCCGGACAAATAGTCCTTTGGGAAGAGTGCTGTTGAACCCAGAAGCGTCCGGACGGCTCATCAAATGGACAACGGAGTTGAGCGAATTTGATATTCAGTATCAACCCCGCTCGGCGATAAAGGCGCAGTCCTTGGCAGATTTTATCACCGAAGTGCAAAGGCTAGAGCCCGAAGCTATGTGGAAAATATTTGTGGACGGATCGTCCACTCGGCTCGGGAGTGGGATTGGCGTACTATTACTCTCTCCTCAAGAAGAAAAGATGCAATTATCCGTCCGGCTGGATTATAGAGCTACAAATAACGAGGCGGAGTATAAGGCCCTTATAGCAGGCTTGCAGGCCGCCCGACATGTAGGGGCCGGTCGGGTGACGCTGCATTCAGATTCGCAGCTTGCTGTTAGTTAGAGCCCTAGAGCCAATCATTTGATGATTGTATGGACTCATTGTATCATATTCTTGTATATCAATAAAGGCATTTGTTTGGTTATTATACTTATTTGTATTAGTGCCAAATAGACTAAGTATAATAGCGTCCTGGAGTAGAAGGTTCATACCTATATCAATCGATTAGTTGAATCGATAGTGAGATGATATAGGGAACACTACTCTAAATCATTCCTAGTCGAGTATTAACATTCAGGGACAATGTTAATGCAATAAGACTAGCATGTAGGTCAGCTCGATGACTTGATCTCACAAGTCATGGATATAGAGATATCAAGCTGACACATGGGTATATATTGGAGAATGTATACTGAATGACCCGCCATAAGAAAGTATCATGGATCGTTATATGAGTGTCATATACTTTATCATATGGCTATTAGTATGACTATTAGTCCTTTGACCTGAAGTCACCATGGATCCCTACATAAGGAGTTATGTACTTTGGTTTCGTCAAACTTCACCCGTAACAGGGAGGATTATAAAGGCGATTACTGGGTATGTAACAAATTATGCAGAGGGATGTGAGTGATGTAGATGGGATCTATCCCTCCCATATGACGGGAGCGACATCAATATTCTTGATAGAGTTAGACCACGAAGTGCATGGCCATGCCCAAATGAGTCAACATTAGATGTTGAGCTCATTTGATCGAGTGAGTCTACTTGGAGTTCAAGATTTAGATTGATTAGAGGATGACACGGTCTATGCCTCATATTGATCAATATAGATGTCTAGGATAGAAGGACAATGTCACATATTGTGAGGAGTCACAATTAGTAGTCACAAGGTGATGTTGGATCTCAACATTTCTTGTAACTTGGGTAGCAATGATGTATTGCTAGATGCCGCTCATTGCTTATGTTCTAAAGGAGTTTAGAAACATTGCCAACATTACAAGAACCTATTGGGTCACACACAAAGAACAAGTGGATGGAGATTAGGTTCATATGATGAACCAATTGGATTAGGTTCATATGATGCACCAAAGATTGGATTCAAATTAGACTTATTGAGTTAGACTCAATTAGATTCAATTGTTGAATGAGTCTAATTTAAATTTGATTCATTGAGTCAATTTATATTAATGAATTGAGATTCATTAAATTGAAATTGACTTGAATCAAAGGTTGGATTTAACTCAACAAGGAAGAAATTGGTCAATTTTGACTTGACCAAATGGAATTTGAAACATCAAGTTTGACTTGATGTATTGCCACATCACCTCCACCTCATGAGGTATGCCACCTCATGGGGGTTACACTCTTCCCTTGGTTTTAATGTGGCCGGCCACATTAATGAAGGGGGTTACATTGTGTGGCCGGCCACACTAATGGTAGGGAGGTTTTGATTTTGTGGTAATTGTGTGTGCATTCATTCCATCTTCTCCCTTGGTCTTTTCCTCATGGTTTTGCTGCTGTTGCCGTGACTTCTATGGTGAGGAGAAGGTGGTTGAGTGAATCCAAGAGCAAAGGAAGAGTGAAGGTCACAAAGGAAGGATACTACTAGTGAGTGTATAAGATTTCTTTTATACCTTCTTCTTTTCTTCCTTTCCAATCCCATTCGAGAGCTCTAGAAAGTGCTAGCACACTTGGGGCTCTCTTCTCCATCCTTTGAGTGTGAGAGATACTCCTTGTTCGTGTGGATATCACTAGAGAAGTATCTACCTTGATACTTTGGAGATCCGACACGTACCTTGGACGAGCGGGATTTTGCGAGGGCACGCTTCAAGGGTAAAATTCTCAACACATAGATCTAGGAGTAGATCTAAAATTTTGAAACTCGTACTCGTAATTTCCGTTCGGTTTTCCTTGCACGGATCTACGACTTTGGGTGATTCGGGGTTTCCGTGACGCGAAAAGCGGTTTTCGCGGCCCGAATGTCCCAACACTTGCCGCCCAGCAGCTCTCAGGCACTTTTGAGATTAACAACTCTCGGCTCAAACTCTATGCTGAAGCCTTCGAAAAGCTCAAGTCCAATTTCAAAGAAGTCATTATCCAGAAGATACCCCGAGCGGAAAACCAGGCGGCAGATGAGTTAGCCAAACTAGCAAGTTCAATAACGCCGGTCGTCATCCAACAGCCAATTGAACAAGTATCTTTGGTGGCACACGTCGACCGGATGGAGGGCCTCGCGTTTCCGAGCGACTGGAGGACAGCCATCATAGAGTTTCTGCGCTCGGGTGCGACACCGTCCGATCGGGAGGCTGCCCAGCTGTTAAGAAGGAGAGCCGGACGGTTCACACTTATTGGAGACCAACTCTACAAGAAGGCTTTCTCCCGCCCGCTTTTGAAATGTGTGAGCTCGGAAGACGCGGCGTACATCCTTCAAGAAGTGCATCAAGGATCGTGCGGAGGGCATCCAGGTGGACGATCGCTGGCAAAGAAAATCCTGCTAGCCGGATACTTCTGGCCAACCTTGCAAGCAGACGCCGCTCGGACCGTCGCGACGTGCCTTTCCTGTCAGAAGTATCACAACTTCTCCCACCGACCGGCGGAGGAAATGAAAGCTGCAACCATATCCTGTCCGTTCGACCAGTGGGGAATGGATATTGTGGGTCCATTTCCTATGGCAACCGGTCAGCGGAAGTTTCTACTGGTGGTTGTCAACTATTTCTCCAAATGGGTGGAGGCCGAGCCACTAGCCAAGATCACCGAGCAGATGGTCAAGAAGTTTATCTGGCAACATATAATTTGTCGGTTTGGCATCCCCCGCCGGCTCGTATCTGATAACGGACGACAGTTCGCCGGGAAGCTGCTCGAAGACTGGTGTAAAAGTTATGGCATTGAATAACACTTTACTTCCGTGACGTATCCTCAAAGCAACGGCCAAGCGGAAGTAACCAACAGAGAAATCCTTAGAATTCTTCGGGCTCGACTTGATCATATAGGAGGAAGCTGGGTGGACGAGCTGTCAGGTGTTTTATGGGCTATCCGCACGACCCCAAAGGAAGGAACAGGCGTTACGCCATTTCATTTGGTGTACGGCGGCGAAGCAGTTATCCCGATTGAAGTCGGCGTCGAGTCCGTCCGGATCCAGAATTATGATGATGATAACTCCGAGCGGAGGAACATGGAGTTGGACTTGATCGATGAAGACCGAGACAAGGCGGCCGTCCGGATGATGGCGTACCGGCAAAGAATGAAGCAGAACTACAACCGGCGCGTGATCCCCAGAGCATTCCAAGTTGGCGACCTTGTCTGGAAGAAAGTAAAGCCGGTCGGCGACGTGGGCAAGCTGGAGGCTCCTTGGGCGGGCCCCTTCAAAGTCATCGAAAAGCTCCGCTCGAGCACTTATTATTTGGAGGATGAAGACGGACGGCGGCTGGATCGACCATGGAGCGCGAATCATCTCCAGCTGTACCGAGCCGGGTGAGAGGTGCGCGAATGTAATTCATTTTGTGTATCTTTTGGTCGCCTATGTCCTTGTAATGCAGGAAGCAAAATGATAAAAGGTACATTTGCCAATATTCGCTGAGCGGCAGTGTTGAAATTAGCCTTAAAGGCCGTCGAGCTCCAACGTTAAATATCGACAGTCGAGTCGGCGACTATAAATCATCCGAGCGGAAGACCGTCGAGCTCCGACGTTAAATATCGAGAGTCGAGCCGGCGACTATAAATCATCCGAACGGAAGACCGTCGAGCTCCGACGTTAAATATCGTGAGTCGAGCCGGCGACTATAAATCATCTGAGCGGAAGACCGTCGAGCTCCGACGTTAAATATAGAGAGTCGAGCCGGCGACTATAAATCATCCGAGCGGAAGACCGTCGAGCTCCAACATTAAATATCGAGAGTCGAGCCGGCGACTATAAATCATCCGAGTGGAAGACCGTCGAGCTCCGACGTTAAATATCGATAGTCGAGCCGGCGACTATAAATCATTCGAGCGAAAGACCGTCAAGCTCCGACGTTAAATATCAAGAGTCAAGCTGGAGACTATAAATCATCCGAGCGGAAGACCGTCGAGCTCCGACGTTAAATATCGAGAGTCGAGCCGGCGACTATAAATCATCCGAGCAGAAGACCGTCGAGCTCCGATGTTAAATATCGAGAGTCGAGCCGACGACTATAAATAATCCGAGCGGAAGACCGTCGAGTTCCGACGTTAAATATCGAGAGTCGAGCCGGCGATTATAAATCATCCGAGCGGAAGACCGTCGAGCTCCGACGTTAAATATCGAGAGTCGAGCCGGCGACTATAAATCATCCGAGCAGAAGACCGTCGAGCTCCGACGTTAAATATCAAGAGTCGAGCCGGCGACTATAAATCATGCGAGCGGAAGACCGTCGAGCTCCGACGTTAAATATCGAGAGTCGAGCTGGCGACTATAAATCATCCTAGCGGAAGACCGTCGAGCTTCGACGTTAAATATCGAGAGTCGAGCCGGCTTCTATAAATCATCCGAGCAGAAGACCGTCGAGCTCCGACGTTAAATATTGAGAGTCGAGCCAGCGACTATAAACCCTCCGATCGGAAGAAGTCAATAAAGAGGGATTTTGTAAGTCTATTTGGCCAATCGGTCAACTAACCAAAAGCCCGTTTGCAAAACAGGATATATTCAGCCGAGCGGATTAGCTATCCACAAGACTTCGTAAAAATCCCTATCGAACACGAGAAAGGCGGGATGAAAGGTGAATGACAAGGAGAATTAAGGGAATACGAACGGTAGCTGGTAATCCGAGCGGCTAGCACACATACTGATTAATAAATGAAAAAGCAAGTGAAAGGATAGCATTTAAAACCTTAAGGCCGAGCGCCTGAATTACAAAAAAGTGATCGTTTTTAGCCGAGCGGCCAAATTACATATAAACTTCTATTCTAGATAATCGTAAAGATCCTTCAGGATGTTGTCAAGGAGCGCCACTTGATCTGCGGCCGGGATGAGAGCTGAGTCGGGAAGAAGACCCTTGGACTTCAAATATGTTGTGGTGGCGGTCATAGCAAGGTCAAAGGCAGTGTACATCCGTTCACAGACTTTCTCTGAAAATTCGGCTGAACGGATGTAGTTTAGCCTCAAGGCGGCGAGGGACTCCTGCAGAGTTTTCAGTTTGTCCTTGTGCTTAATTGCATCGGCCGAGTGGCCCGCCTTTTCCTCATCGAGCTGCTCCATCAGCTCTTTAACTTTTTGCTCCAGCCCCCGAGCCTCTATATTCTTCTTCTCCAGATCGGAGATAGCCGTGTTCTTCCGCTCGGTCGCCAGGCTTATCTTGCGATCCAGTGATTTATTCACGCGATCAAGTTCAGCCAGATCATGCGCCTGGTCGGTCGTCTTCTTCCAATTGGCCTCCAACAAATCCTGGGTCTTTTTGAGCTCTTTTTGCAACTCGGCATAAGTTGGACCCTGAGAAGGTGCGCCGCCCGCACTCTTTAATCTCCTTAATTCTTCATCCACCATCGCCAGACGGTTGGAAACAACAATCTCCTCCACCCATCTCTGAAAAAAAAAAGAAAAGGAGAAGTTGTTAGTGGTCGATCGGCAAGAATGCATAAAGAGCTCGGAAGAAAACGCACTTACCCCAGTAGCCTGCTGCATGTGGCTATTGGCTAAGTTGCTGAGTGGAATCATCGCCACACGCGCCCGAGTGTCGGCCCACATTTCAACTAAGGGCCCCTTCATTGTGATCATATGCTCGGGCGCAGTTGGTCGATCGGCCTCGGGCAGCAATTCTTCGGTCGGGAGGTGGAGTGAGACTTGGACGGTGCGGCGCCGACCGGGGGTCGTCTGGGCGGAAGCTGGAGAAGGAGCGGAAGCCGGCGCAGAAAACTGGGACAAAATTGTAGAACGATGGACTTGGCGAGGAGCGGGCGGAAGGACGCTGACTGGAACGACCTCAAGAGGGTCCGCAGACATGTCAAGCTGGGAAGGAGTCCGATCGGACGAAATCGCCTCGATCTCTGGCGCTTTACCTCGAGAAGCGGCGGTGGCCTGCTCGGATGGATGGATCGCGGAAGTAGCCGAGCGGAGTGGCGTTTCCGCCCGGCGTCTTTTTTGTCGAAGAGGGCGCTCTTCTTCTTGCGCCGAGCCCTCCTCCCGGACGGAAGGCTCCCGACTAGCAGTTGTGCCAGCCGCTGGCTCCTGGATAGAAGCCTGAGCAGCCGACGCCCCAGCGTTTGTCTCGCTCTCCCCTTCATTGGAGCCGACCGGCTAGATGCCAAGCGTCTCCATCTCTTTGGCCGCCGCGGCCTCGAGCGTCGCCGCCTTCTTTTTCAAAATTCCAGCCATTATCGACTCCATGACGATGTTCGCTGCAAAGGAAAACAGAGAAAATCAGTTAGCAATCAAAACGAATGCACAAAGTAAAATTCTTACCGAAGCCGCTCGGAATGGGGGTTCTGATCGGACTCAAGCCGAATATGTACATAACCCCTTCTGGAAGGAATTTGTTGATGTCAAACCGTAGACCGGCAAGCATGTTGGCGGTGTGGACATAATCCGGCCGGGTCTTGAACCTTTTGAGTTTTGGGGAGAGAGGGTGGCCGACCTGCCATTGGGTTCGGAAGGGAGCCCGCTCGAGAAGGCGAATATAAAAATAGAATTCTTTCCAATGCTTATTGGAAGAAGGTAGTTTATTGAAGAAAACTAAACCTGGCCAAGCCTGGAACATGTAAGTGCCCGGCTCTGACTGTTTAGGGTAATAGAAATAATAGAAGACCTCCGGTCGGAGGGGAATGTTATGGATCTTGAATAGGACGACAACGCCGCATAGGAGGCGGAAGGTATTGGGGACTAGGCTTCCGAGCGGAATGCCAAAAAAGTTGCAAACTTCTATGAAGAAGGGATGGATCGGAAATCGCAGACCGGCTACAAACTGGTCGCGGAAAACATAGAAAGCTCCGCGCGGCGGTTTGTGTGGCCGAGCGGAATCTGTGGGTAGGATGATTTCAAGGTCGGAGGGGATGTCAAAACTATTAATCAGAGTATCGGCGTCGCGCCGATCGAAGCGCGACTCCATGGTATAGTACCAGGGGCCGAGGGTTTGGTCTTCGGGTTGAGAGGAATGGGCCATTGTCCGAATGGACGAAATCAAAAGAAAATGAAAGAGGATAAAAGGAAGAAGATGGCAACGAAACAGTAGCCCGAGGACAAAAACTTGGGAAAGAAATGCATAGAAAACGGCAGAACCAAAGAGAGAAAGAAGAAGAACCTTACAACGAAGAGGAGGATCGAGGGAAGAGCACCGGAGATCGCCGAAAACAGAAATTCAAGATCGCCGGAAAGCTGGAATGCGAGAAGAAGCGGTGAGCACGCGACAGCAGTACTGAGGCGAAGGGAAGAAGAGAAGCTTTTATAGGGTGGAGCCCGAGCGGCCTCCACCGTCGGATCCAGGTCGCGAGAATCGGAGCACGCATCGCGCCGTTCATTTCGAACCACCTCGGTCCCATCAGAACACCACGCCGCCGCCGTACAATGACGGCAGCACCGCCACATGGCATTCAGCCACTGGAACGCATTTAATGAGCACGTGCTCGACCTTAATGATGGAGATTGGCGGAAACTTTGAAGAGATGCTGAGTAATGTTGGCATTGACTGGCATTTTGGCTGCCTCTTGTTTCCGAGCGGATGGTAGTTGCATTACCCCGCTCGGCCCAATTGATGGTCCAGTCAGTCGGACTAATCACCTCCTTCGACTAGACTTGAAGGGGAGGCAAGTGATCCGGCGGTAAGAACAGGGACCCCCCCTCTGGGGGAAGTCATCGCCACGTGGAAGTCAAAGGGTCAAACGGCCGACCGGAGAAGGGAAGGCCGGTCAGCAGAAGGGGGTCTCAGCGGAATTAAAAACGGCCCGACGGGGAGTCGGGTCTCCGACGCTCATGGGGAACAAGGTCGCCGGGCCGATCGGGTAGCCCGCTCGGCCGAAGACATAAAATAGCAACACTGCGAATAGTCCACAGAGCACACGATCGGGAATCTCCCGAGAGGACCAGCACATACAACCGGCCGGACGTGAGGGAACATGCCGACCGGCCAGACGCTCGGCATGGGGTAAAAGGAGAAAAGGACAAGGGAACATCTTCTGACAGCGGGCATGTCCGACGATTAGGCCATACGCAGGATCTTATGACAAAGGGTTCCGCTGTCCCATCAGAGGTGTGCTCGAACTGTAGCAGTATGGTGTCAGGTAAGCTCTTCTGACAAGCCCATGCTGAGGTATGGGCTGAGGACACGTACTCGCCTCGGTATGTGTGCGTGAGCCTCTTCGCAGCTCTATATAAAGGGCCTCACACTTCACCGGAGGTACGCATTCTCGGAGATTAAGAGCCACTTCTTTGCTGTCCACTTGCCTGACTTGAGCGTCGGAGGGTCGTCGCCGGGAACCCCTTCCCGGCCCGACTTCCTTGTAGGTTCGCCGGAAGTCCGTACGACCGGTCGGAGATCCATGTCAGCAGTTCGGAGAGCGCCACATGCCCAGCGTCCGTTGATTCAGCGTTCAGACTGGATCAACTCTCTTCAACTTAGAGACTAGAGAGTGGTAGTACCTATCCTCAGAACGGAAAGGGCAAGGTGTTAGACCCTACAAGATTAGTGCAAAAATTATAAGATAAATATGCGTCCAGATTGAGTCATATAGGTACACAAAAACATGATTGTACCAGCTATAGATGCCAAATCTTCTTCATACGATTCGTCGTCGTTGGTATTATCCTTCTCTATAGCATTTGATCTGGAAATCATATAGTTATTTACTATATTATTTTTGGATGATATAAATTCATATGCGCAGCTAAATATGTATGATCTAAGGCGATAACTAATGGACGCATACCTCTGCTGCAGTAAAGGACAATTGCGCTTGTCGTGTGAGACACCTCGGTGACCGCATCCATGACATAGCCTCGCTTTTGAGGTTGTTGTCTCTTTTGACAATTTCAATCGTTTTCCATACCCCTTTGCCCTGACCAAAGAAGGGTCAACAATAGAGGGCCCCCCATCGATGCTTTGGTTTATTTGACTTTGGTTGTCATTTTTACTGCTAATGTTAAGATCTTGAAGTTTACTATATATACAATCGAATTGATCATCCAACATGTTTGTCCCCTCATCAGTTAAAGATGCAACATCAATAACTACTGAAGCTTTATAGGATAGCCTAGAGTGTCTTGCCATCAACTTTGCATCTGGAGTGTCGATGGAAGTTTGCGCACCAAATCATAGATTGCCCCCACCTTGTCATTTCTTGTCCATCGGTTGAGTATGTACTTATCAGGCAGTAGAAACACTTAGTTGATACGGAAAAATGCTAACATATGCCTACATGGAATACCCTCAAATTCAAATTTACTACAACTACACGATATGTAGTCTGCAAGTTTGTCATGTGTGAGGACCCTTGGCTTTGCAGATGAACCACTTTGAAAATTCATGACATGGTAACCCACTAAATCACCAACCATAGATGCTTGTTGCACATAATAACCATGACTCATAGTCATTTCACTTTGAAAGTCCAACCATTTTTTTTTGGTGTACACCCTGACCATTTGATATTCCATAGGCCAGTTTGTCTTAATCTTAGGTTGCTCGACCATATCAATATGGTCGGCAACTAACTCATTGTGTCGTTGGTGTCGCAATGCTATATTAAAACGTGTGATAAAATCCATCAATGAGTTCTTATGTGATATATACTTCTTGAAAAATGAATGTGAGCTTTCAGATCGCTGACTGCTTGACATTCCAACAGAAAAAACATGGTTAAAAAATAATGGGACCCACCTTTGTCTTATTTCATACATCAATATTAACCAATCATTGTTCTCCAATCTAGAACACCTGATAACTTCTTCCCATGTCTTCTCAAATTCGGCTGGGGATGAGGAGTTAACAATTACATCCTTTATCGTTTGATAGTAGTTGCGAAAAGTCAAGGGGGGTAATTTATCTTGAAATTTATTGAGTATGTGCCACAAACAATACCGATGCATTGTTTGAGGTAAAACCTGGCCAATGGCCTTCGTCAACGCTAGATTTTGATCGGTGATAATCACAGTTGGTGGACCTTTAGGCATTGCTTCAATGAACTTTGTAAGCAACCAAACAAACGACTCAATTTTCTCATCACTTAAAAAGGCACAACCGAATACGATGCTTTGATGATGATGATTAACTCCTATGAAGGGTGCGAAAATCAATCCATATTTGTTGGTGTTATAGGTTGTATCAAATACAACAGCATCACCAAAGACGCTGTATGCCCTCCTTGATACATGATCCGCCCAGAAACACCTAGTGAATCTTCCTGTTGAATCAATCTCATAAGCATAGAAAAAGGCAGAATTCTTCTCTTTCTCAGTCGCAAAAAACTCAATCAGTGTTTCAGCATCAATTCCCTTTTGTTCATCCCTTAACTCTCTCTCAAAGTTTCTAATATCCCGTTCCGTGCAACCTAGAAACTCAGGGCCTCCAGAATCTATCTCCAATAATTGGACTTGTTGACAAGTTGGGATATTAGCTTCTGCAAACTGCTGCGTCAAAACTTTCTTGGCTTCAGAAACATGGCTATGTGAGTGGAGCAAATGCACCTTCGAAGGTGTTGAGAGTGGATGATTATGACTTTCCAAGAATTTAGTGACAATCCAATTTGCCCCGGTATGTTCTTTAACAAGTGATAGTTTTGCCCTACATCCAGTCCTTACTTCCCCACGTGCTCTTTCCTTTACATTGTCAACTTGAGCAACTTTTTTTTCATTTTTCATCTGTATGTCCTTCTTTAAAGCATACAAATTGTTTCCATCCAACTTCATTTGTCCGCTTATTCTTCTTACTGTTGCCTAATCTTACACTAAAGCCGGATTCACGTGCATATTGATTATAGAATGTGAAGGCCTCCTCCAAGGATGGAAATTCCATCCCAATCTCTGGTTTTCGATCTTCCCCCACTTGGGGATTGTATAGGTGAGGACCCTCAGAGGTGTCTGCCATTGCTAGAGGATGATATATTTAGGACCGATTGTAGGTATGAATTACAATCAATGATGATGACTAATTATGTTAAAATATTAGATTGCGGAAATGGTTATGTGATCGTAGATATAAGTACGATAATCTAAAAGGCGAAAATATTCCATCTGAACCCTTACCGTCGTAACCCCAAAGTGAAGAGTCAAAATAACTTACAAAAGTCAAAGAATCGAAGGCGGAAACAAGATGTCGCAGTGAGGTTGGGGGGAGCTACGACGGTCCCGATGGTCGAACTTAAGATGGGAGAAGCAGTTTCTATAGCTTAGCTGATACACTCAGTAGTAGTTTCTATAGATTAGCTGCTACACATTTTCGGAGAAGGCACCGACCGTGAGCTGCTGATTTCTTTAGCATTTAATTCGAATTAGTTTCTAGACATTGTAGCAGCTACCCCCTATATGGAGATGCAACTCGTGTATTGGTTACTGTCGATTCAGATTCTCTTTGTAGCATCTACTCTCCTACATAATATATACAAGGAAACAATTAGTATGCTTTTCGCCTTTTCCATATACCTCACAGAAATCAAAGTAATGACATCAGATAGTTGGCAGTACTTGTAACTTGTTACAACCGTAACTGCTACAACAATAAGTTATAAGTTTTTTGTCAGCCGTAACGCTATATCATCACTTTAAGTAGATTTACATTTCTCCGGCCCCATCCATTGCTACATTGGTGTAGCAACTATAATGTTGTAGCTGCTACAACGTGGACCTAATAGCTGTTACACTTTCTGCCTTCTGGTAGCTTGTTAAGAGATGATGCGACACTCTGTCGCAGTTCCAGCCGAATAGCTGCTACACTTTGAAGTAGCCAACGCCCAACGGTCGAACACACTATTTCGTACAATTAACATCTTAGAAATATAGTTTGGAAATAAATTTTTACAAACCTTGACACCTCCAATAAATATACAGACGGACGTGGTCTGTGTTGGTTTAGTTACAGACCAGCAACTGCTACACCTTAACGTAAGTTAAAATTATTATCACCGACTTCTCCCGGAGGTGTTAATATTGGAAGGGTAATTAAGTTCCTACAATGGTGTTTCTGTCTGCCACAACGTAGCTGCTCCAGCGTGGACGTCAGTTCATGAGGTCGCGTGCTTGTTCAAGTATGCATTAGTCCACTTGAATATATCAGTTCATGCTTCTACGATACACTTACGACACAAAATGAGAATAATAAAATGAAAAAAAAAATTCATGTGGTTAACAATATATTGTAGTAACTGCTACATAATGTAGTAGATACTTAGTACTTGGATAACAATGTATAGCACCCGTACATTGAATTATTACAAAGACAAGAGCTAATAATGTTAATACATTTACATTTCCATTGCATCAGTGGTCATATATTGACCAGTGTTTAAAACCTCCAACAACACCTACTGCTCTCATACTAGCAACGTCATATTCATATAGGCCAAATATCATCCACATTCATCTCCATTCGGAAACACCCTTCATCAACCGTACAGAGTGTTGTGACCAGTAAAGTGATTGTATTATTTTCCACATGCCTCGCATCCTTTGTGACTGGCTGGGAAAACTTATTCGAGGCCATCATCCTCTCCCTAATGTACTCCAACAGCCAAACCTCATCAACATACACACATCAGGGCTTGACGATGGTGTTTGGAATGAGGAACTAATTTTACGAGTATGGAACCATAATCTATACCGTGGAAGGATACATGACCGCTTTGTCTTGGGCAAAATGGGAGCTTGATACACCTCACGTCACTTGGTCGAGGATGGTCCAAGTTCGAGGAGGAGAGAATAACAAAGAATGTGCTCCATGATGATTCCTCAGGACGATGAAGAAGCACTTTGTTGTGCACACATGATTTAAGACAGAAGTGAGAAATTTGTATGACCATCCGCCTATCATCCACGTATGTTGACGAGAGCTAGACAATGATGATTGTATTAAGGAAATAGGATTTAACATATGGAACTGTACTCTAGAGTGTAGAAGTCTAGTTGACCGCTTTGCCTTTTGTGATTTGGGAGTTTCATGCACCTCCAACTTTATATAGGAAGACATGGATGGATTGACGGAGGTGGTGCCGATAAAATGTGGGCAATCGATGAAACTGCTACTCATTACCCTTTGCCACATTCATGAACATTGCGACCCTCAATTATAAAGAGAAATCAGGTGCAAGCACGAGCCCAAACAAATCTGACTGAGAAAGCTACTTAGAAGAAAACGAGGCAGGGGTCATTAATTTTGCCAGCTATGTATAGTCATATGGGTGATAGGTCTGCTCTGAGTGGTCATTCTAGGGTCGATGCCTGCTCTGAGTGGTCATTCAATAGACCCTCAAAGATTTATGCTACGATTACAAATTTTTAGAGCATCGTGTTAATGCTGCAGATGGCAAAAAAAAATAATTAAAAAATACACAATAATGCTTCACGCGGTAAGCTAATTAAGCAGCTAGGACCCTAACATCCTACAACGTGGAGTAGAGGCGAGTTATGCGTGGATATTTTGCTGCTACAACGTGTAGCAGCTAATTGAAAGGTATACTGGTACAATGTAGAACATTTACTTGATAGGTCATAATGTCATATCATTTTACCTTTTGTCTCCAATCTTATGCTACCATATTCATTGTGGGCATGAATATTAAGGGTAGTTGGTTCTGTTGGCGCTATACTTTAATCCTCACAAAGGACACTTCATATAATAAGACATTTTAGACCATTCAATGAAGAAAATCCAGCTACTACATCACTGGTACTAAGCTGAAAATCCTCAGTCTTTAAATTACCTATATAAATTTATATAATCTTGGTTGTATTAGGTTATTATATTTCTTTGGATAAACATAATCATTTAAACATAAAACTAATAAAAATGTAAATAAAATTAGTAATATATATATAAATTTTAATGAAAAAATTATATAATAAATTAAATAAAAAATAATAAGTAAATTAAAAATCTTCAAAATTACAAAAAAATTAAAAAAAATATACATTAAATAAAATCGAACAAAAAGGAAAAATAAGGATACAACTGTCATTTAACAGTGAGAGAGACGGCGGAAGAGGGGTGCGCTGTGAAAGCGGGAGGGGGCAAAATCAATCCACTTCACGCATCCAACTGGCGGTCTGAAAAAGTAAGATGCAGATTTCCTTTCACTAACCGTGGTTTATGATAGGTATTGCTTGTCACACCTCCCATAATTGACAGGTATGAGTGGTCATTTATGGATGTGACGGATGAATGGAAAGATGTCGTAGGTCACCTATACTCTATTTGATAAGTTTGCATACAAATGTATTTATTAGTTACTTCAGCATTAACAACGACTACATCTTCTTGGATCTCACAAAATAGGATTAGTTCCTACACGTTGTAGCAGCTAATTCAAATTAACTGCCACACGATGTGGTAGCCAATTCAAAGTAACTGCTACACGAGGTGGCATCCAATCCGTACAAACTGCTACAAAGTGTAGGAGAGGCTTTTAATCCCTGCTTGGCCGAGTATTGCACCCCAGACGTCATGCCGGTAACAACTCATGTGCTGGCCACTAGACCGTCCTGCGGGGACAAGGAGCACCTCCTTACAAGCTGATGATATTGCAACATTGTACCGTTGAAGTTGCTACAACATGTAGCAGCTTGTGGCTAACTATAAACAAATACATAAAACGTAAAGATGGCCAAAAATGAGATCCAAAGTCAACATTTAGATTGAGGGACTACAAATATTGTTCAGCGTAGACGAGGAAGGCTTGGAGTCTATAGTTAGGTTTCATAATAACATAAGACAAACAATATCTTAACAAAGAGTTTATTCAAACATTAGTGCATAATTCATTCCCTTTATAGCAGTAACTAATGATACATTACAAAGACATAGGTATCTTCCTCCTTGGACACATACAGTTGTACTCTTTTTCTCCCGCCAAAAGGTAGCATCCCTATGGAGATGTGAGGCAGAGCTGCACAAAGAGTGATATTTTACTCATTATTTTGAATTGCGGCCTCCTCTAATGCCCCATTGACTTGGGACAGTTTACGTCGTAGCTGCATAATTTCTGTTTGGTTCTTTTTCTCTCGAAAAAGGGCAGCTTCTAACTCCTTCCTCGCCTGGTCCCGTTGTTCTGTGAGATTCTTAAGATAGCCACAAACTACATGATGTTCCATGGATAAACTGAGATACCTATCACAAATATGTTGGAAAAATCGAGATTCAAAATAAATAAAGATATTTATAAAGAACAACACGATGAAATAATACAAACCTGGAAGCATACGGATCCAGTGATACAGATGATCTTTCTGGTGAAGAAGAGGCACAACTTGAATCCTCTTCCAAAGGGGGGTGTTTAACCCCACCCATAGTAGGTTTCGTCTTTCTGCTAAATATAGACATGATCATGAAAGAGATGTAAATGGAAACCAAACGCAAGGCAAGTTGGATGAGTCTGTCCACTGAATCGCGTAATTATAGGAAAAAGCCCCTACCAAACCCTACCGCTTCCTATACGGAAGTCAAACGGACGCGTCTTTTCAAGTAAATGGGCCATTGAAACTCTCACTACACCCCATTACGAGCTGGAAAAAGATAGGACTATCTTACATATAGTAAATACAAGGATTAATGAACCCTCGGGTATGAATTCCTACCGTGCATGTATTGTCTAACGGCTCCTGCAACAGGTCACATCTAAAAATATTTAAATCATACAATTAATTACACATACATTCCGTACCAACTATCTAGCTGCGCCAACGTTCAGAATTTTATGCTACAAGGACAGATAACACAACAAAAGGATAGCAATTTAACATGTAGCAGTTAATGGCGATAAGCTGTGCTACACGGGGTTGCAGATTATTTGGATTAACTGCCACACCGTTTAGCATTGACTTTTTTTTTTATACTTTATGATCTAGCTGGTACAACATCTAGCAACTACTGTAATAACTAGGACCACAAATGTACTAGCTAGGGGTGATTAAATTTTTTTCACATTTTTTTTCCATTTAACCTAGTATTAATATTTTTATCAGCTGTATATGTGGTGCTACAAGTTGGACTAGCCAGCTTCACAAGACATTTAAAACTTAAATTGTTACACCCCATTTAATTTAACTACAATTATAGAGACACAGCGAATCAAAGACGCTACTTTTGTGAAAGTAATAAATTTATAGAGACACACCAAATAAATAATTGTAACATACCACATCAAGGTCCATTCATCCGTCACATCCATGGAATGACCACTCATAGATGTTTTTATGAAAGCTATGACAACTCATAACTGTCATAAATCTTGACTAATGAAGACTCATAAAATGGGGCTTGTCAGAAGCACAGCTGTGGCCGCGTCATGGCAAGGCAACTATTCCCATACCAAATAGAAAGTGACTCTGATTTTCTATATAACACCGGCAGGGAGGCTGCTTACATGACCATCTGATTCCAAGATGAGTAGTTCAACTTGGATTTACGCCATTTTCACGGCACAACCATCCTCTTTTCTTTCATTGCAACTAGGCAACATATTCAAGTGTTTCTTTCATGCAGTAACGAGGCTCCATATGATTCTTGTGACGACGAACTTCTCCCAACCTTGACCAAATAACATGGATAAGCTATGGCGGTCTATCATCGCCCAACACTCTTTGTCTTCGCAATGAAGACCCTTAGAGTTCACTGAGGAAATCATAATGGAGTAACCCTATGAATCGTGCTTCCACGACCTTCTCCCACTTCTCCCACCGGCAAGGAATTTTAGTTTTGCGAACACCACTATCAAAGGATCACCGGTCGTTCCTACGTTATGGCCTGTAAGGGAGTGGTCTGACTTTTGTACAATCTTCCGTTTGTGCACCACAGCCCCTCAGTCATTCCCTCAGAAATTTTATTTGATTTACATATACATTATGGCGTCGATGAGTTTACTGTTACTATGGAATATCTGTAGCAACTACTAATTAATGTATTAGTCCAATTATATTTCATTGGCATGTGGGGATATGTTTAATCGGTAAAATAAAATGGATTCATTATTCTATATCATTGTCAATAACTAGGAACATGGTATTGGTAAATCTGGTGCACATCGTAGCAGCTATAATATTATAGCTGGTACACCAAAGTAGCAACGGGCGGGGTCTGTGATATGGTAATATTCACAAGGAGTTGATATTGTTCATGTAATAAATTTAATATTGTAAATAAAGCTAATAATGTAACACAAACAAGATTCTCTTGTAATTTGATGTTGCATATAGTAGCAGCTTACCGACAGTTAACTGCCACACTTTGTAGCAGCTAGTATTTGTTTATTTCTATCTGGCTTAGCATCATCCCCTTTTCCCAGGTGTAATAAAATATAAGTTATAAACAATTTAAGCTGCGACATGGTGTAGCAGCTTTTGTACATTAATTGAAATTCAATACATGGTGTAGCAGCTTTAGTACATTAATTGCAGGCAGGAATTCAATACATGGTGTAGCAGCTTTTGTGCAACAAGTCCTCGAAGAGAGTTGACCTTTTGACTCGTCAATAACATGCGCTGGGTTTGTCTATAATTACTCACGCAAGCTAATTTATAGGTTTAACGTAGTCACGTATCGTATTGGTGCTATATCTTGTTATCCTAGTACTGAGTAGAAACTACATTATGTAGCATCTACTGTAATATGATTATAGACACCGGATAACCATAGTTTTGCACTTGTAGCTGAACCTTCGTTTCCATATTACACATTAATTGCAACCGAAGGGGTCAGTCATATAAAATAATACTTTTGTCAATAAACAGGTGTAAAGTGATAAAAATTTCAGTAGCTTATCAAGAATAGCTGCTACACTAAGTAGCAGTTAGTGCGGATCAGCTGCTACAGCTTATAGCAATATATCTTAATTGTATCTGCTGCACTTTGTAGCAGCTACCTAGGATTATCTGCTACAACGTGTAGCAGTTATGCTAGTGTTATACTTTATGATGTATCTACTACCACGCGCGGCCACTAGTGCATTGCATGCCCAAAACGTTGTCGTAGCAACTGCTGAGTAGAAGTATTTCACATTTTTTTTTTCAACTTATTATACATACCAACATTGTAGCAATTTTTTTCTCCTCCATTCCATAAACCGCATTAATGGCAACCTGATGGAGTGGTAAAAATTTAGTATAATTTATCACGCTACATTTGTAAAGTTATCTCCTACAAATTACAACAGCATCTCATTAGTAGATGCAACAATCTGTAGCAGTTATTGCGGGTAAGCATCTTCAAAAATTTTAAGCTGCTCACGATTAGCATCAACAAGTTGTAGTATCTACTTCCTATCAAAAAAATATACAATTGTCTTTTGCCACATTTAATATACATATCTTTAGCTGCTATACAATGTATTATCTTCGCAAGGCATTGACAGCAGTATTACAAATAAATTACCACCACGAAACCTAAATTTTTTACTCTAATCAGTTTCACAATGCGTTTACAATCAGATTATCAATACCTTTACACCCCCACCTTGTCATTAATCCAGTGTTTGCTATTAAAAATTTTATGACCAACATGAAAACTAAATTCTCTCATTCCATCTTGTCCAAAATTTGTTGGCCTTCGATACATTAAACTCTCAGCGTATCGCATCACAAAAATTGCACAATCTAACCTGCAAGATAGAGTTAATATCACACTGTCAATAACATAATTAGTAGCAGAGGATTGGACATGTATCAAATTTATGATTAAGCATATATACTTACGATTTAACTTGTGTTGGCCCCGGGATCGTAGAAACCTCAAATTTTCTCGACATTAAGGAATCTAGCCCTGGATACCACATTTCGTAGTAAGGTGGGTCTATATTTTTAAAAATATCAACCTGCACAAGTTTGAAGTTTGTAACCAATGCACACATACATCCATTACAATATGATTTACTCAACATGGAAGTTACTTACAAACTTTCGAAACTTAGATGTGTATAGTTGTGAGGATCCAAGTGAGTTGTAATGCAAATATTGAGCTTCTTGGAGGTCTATGATCAGTAGGTGCCAGTGATCATCTGCATTATTTAATGGACAGAATATATACCTAAGTGGTTTGTCGGTGTCAGTGCTTGCTGCTAGGCCAAATGCCTCATATCATATCATTGCAAACAAATCCTGTGTATGCAGACAAACATTGTTGGAGGCATATATTGAAAATAAAAACTAGATAGGAGTAGTAGTTGTCATCCTTACATCAAAAACAACAGGACAAAATATAGATGGCCAATAAGGGATGCCGGAAGTTTTGGCTTCCTCTGCAATTACTGCAAAATATGTATTTATGCAATCACCATCTCTGTAGCCAGTCCAATCAAAGATACCCATGAAAGATGTCAAACCCAATGATATAGTTCCATTGGACCATATTGGTTTTGTTGTAACCCTACAAAACAAAATAAAAAAACCTTTACATTAATTTTGTTTACATCACCCCTCCCAATAGTTGCTATACTTAAAGCAGTTGCCTAAATTATATGTGTTATATAAACTTTAATATCAGGTGCAGCAGTAGATTTGCTTAAACACAATGAAATGTTTGATTCACTATTAATTAAGCAAAACTACTTCTAAGATAAATAACCTTGTGTTCACAATCAAATGGTATATAACTCAAGAAACTTCCAACTCACGTTAGTTGCCTCAGTTTCAACAACGACTCTGCCACAACAGCATCTTTATTTTTCTTAAAATATAACTTCGATTGCTGAAACACAATATATAGGCAAGGTTTCAACGTGAGTATTCAAATGTGAATTAAGAGTAATAGAAGACACATTTAACCAACCTAACCCGTACCTTAAGTATTTTGGATTTAAGTTGGGTAAGGGTAGACAAATTTTCATTCGATGAAGATGTGGCAGCTACATCAGTAGATGGTACATGGCCTTCTTGTACTTTAACAGGAGCCTCTCCAACTGCCTCTCCTTTGCCCTTGGCCTTCTCTACCTCATGCTCATCTTCAAAAATTACTCTTTTACTCCTTTTGGCCAAGGGCAATCCCTTAATCTCTTTTCCAGTTGGGGGTTTCCTTCTCTTTGTAACACAAGTCTTTGTCCTGGGTACTGGCCGCATGGTAGGTAATGGGTCAATAACCTTGGCAAGCAACTAACTTTCAAGCTCTTTGATTTTCCTCTCTTGTTCTGCTATATTTTGCTCTTTTAACTTTATACTTCTGTCCTTCTCATCTATTATTTTATCATTGGAAGATAATGATTTTTTTGCATCACTGGCAAAATTTATTTTCTCCTGATTTAGCTCACTTATTATGCGCTCCATCTGGGCAATGACCTGGTCCTTGCCCTCAACCACAGACTCCAGTCGAGATTTTTTTGCCTCCCAGGCTTGACATTTTGTACAAGCCTCTTTTTCCTCAACATATTCTACAGAAAATGGCTCTGGACCTCGATATGGCTTTTCTATACATTCTGCTGCCTGTACAGGAACTTGGTGGGGAATACCCTGAGCATCGACTGCCTCTTCATTAGATTGCTCAGGAATTTGATCAGCATTGCCCTCCCAAGCTAATTGTAAAAATCCCTCTGCAATTTGTTGATCTATATGCTCTACAATATCTTCTAGGGGATCGTTTGAGAGCAGGTGTGTCTCTAGGTCCGAAGGTTGCAAATCAACAATTATTTGTGCAGGAGGTAATTCAGCGATCCTCGACTTTATTGTCTCCATGCGGGAGCCTGACCACTTCCATCTGCATATTCTTGGAAGGGCATGCTATCTGTAAGGATCCATTATTCTGACATGTTCACACATCCAGACCTGCAATACAATAAAAACTGTCAAAATTTGATACATTCTGGTTTTATCTTATGAGACTATCATTATATTTAGAGACTTACAGCAAGGAGATGTGCGAACCCTCTGAGCATGGGAGCTTGCATTCCCACAAGGCCCTCAAGTTTCACCCTCAGTGAAAGCATCGAACCAATGGCCCCCAGCTGTGGGCTGATATAGTCATATACAGCCTTACACCAATTATACCTACCTAAATTGGCAAAATCATCTACACAGTCTATTAGTGATTGTACTGGTAATCTAGATATGCTGCTAGTAGTAGTAAATAAAAAAATAACAAAGAAATACAATATTAATAATTGACAAAACAGAGTATCGGTTTCAGCAGAGGGAGGTTGGTTGCTGAGGTTTATCATCTTCTTCTCCAGCTCCTTCTGTGTACACTCCACATTATGGAAATGTTGTAGAAATAGTGGGGTGGTAGCTGCATGCTGTTGCAAAATAACTTCAGGGTCGTGGTCTGGAAGTCCAAGTATCAAAGAGATGTCTTTCCTGGTGAAGCTAATCTCCTTGTTATGAAAGATGAAACATCTGGCTTGCACGTCCCAATTGTCAAACATATTTTGAATAAGACTACGAATATTTGCAATTTCAGGCATGGCTAATGCCCAAGCAAATAGGCTTCCATTGATCATCTCCAGCTGCTGGTCGGTTATGTGGAGTGATGATATAAACCCCTTGAAGTGAGGGTAGTTACTTTTCCAGTGCACTTTCTTGTGATATGCACGGGAAGTTGCAGTTCTCTGGCTCGCCATTTAGTTTTGTCAAACACAAACATAAGCTCATAATGCTACTCACTTCCCTTATGTGTAATCTCTATATTATAAACCATAATATAAACCCCGATACTGTTATTAGTAAGTAGTAACCAGACCCTAATACATTATCATGTCTATAATCTCTATATTATCAACCATAATATGAAACCTGAGACTGTTATAAGTAACCATAATCTAATACATTACAAGTTCTATAATCTCTCATATATATATCAATGTGACTAGTTGTGCTTAACATGAGTACTCCACACATTGTAGCAGTTAGTGTCAAGTAGCTACAACATATGTAAGAAGACAATAGAGACTGTAGTGGTTAAGCGAGTTGTTTCATTTTGTAGCAGTTCAACGACAAGAGCTGCACCACGAAAGATATATATTTTTGTTTTAACCTCATTGATCCCTCAAAGTAAACCATCTTTGGTGAGCGACCTAAAAACATTAAACCCCTAGCAGCTAGGAGACGGTTCTCAACCCTAAATATTCAAAATATCCAAGTAATCGAAGCTTTGGAACATAAACCCTAACATATTACTTACAATGAAGGCAAAGCTTCGAATGACACAAAGAACGTGGCAGAGCAGAGAGGTTGATTGATGAAGACTCCGTGGGCCACCGAACAACTATCGAAGAAATTCCTTCGAAATATTTGTCACACGGCGAGTTTAGGGTAAAAAACTTTGATCTATGAGGGTAAAAATATATTTGAACATTATAAATATATATTATCACAATAATTAAAAAACTAACCGAACCAGCTCAGGCTGAGGAGATAATTTTAAAAACTTTTTTTTTCATGTTGATAATTTGTGTACAATAAGAAAATCATGGCTACCAACAATAGGACTTACAAATTTAGCTGGCACATGTTTTGCCAGCTACATGTAGATGTAGCTGCTACAAGGTGTTGCAGTTATTAGCAGAGGTAGCTGCTACAAATAAAATCAAAGGTGCTGAAGCATCTGAAATATTTTTAAATCAAATATTAAGCAATTTTAATTAAAGACATGACCAGTAAATATTTTTGGGGTTAATCTTATTACAAAAATACTGCTACTAATAATGGGCCTTACCGCATTAGCTGCAACAAGTTGTGGCAGCTACATGTTGAGGTAACTGCCACAATGTAGTGCTTATTAGTCAAAGTAACTGCTTCAACGCGTGGCACAAAAATAAGGCGAAGCCGGTGCAACATCGCATCTTACATTTTCACATTTTTTTAGCAAGATGAAAACTCTGCTACTGGGTTAATCTCTGCTAGAAAATAGGCCTGCTAGAAGACCGACAAACCAACATTGTTGCTAAAAATAGAGGGTTAATGGCTAAAGTGTAGTGTTAATCTCTGCTAGAAGATAGAGGGGCTAGAAATCCAAAATATCAAGGTAGATGCTACAAGGTGTGGCAGCTTCATGCACAGTTAACTGCGTTGGTGCAACCTTAGGTGAAGGTTGACCCGACTCGAGTTGACGTGGGGCCCAAGTGGTCAGCCGGACGACCTTCGACGAAGACGAGAGAGACGGAGGGAGCGAAGGAGAGAGAATTCCAATCAATCTGTAGCAGGAAAGACGCTGAAGCAGTGAAAAATTTTTTTAAGAATAATTTTTGAATCGGGTTGATAAAGACAATATGAAAACTATGGGTACCGAGTACGTTAATCTCTGCTAGAAATTATCAAGGTAGCTGCTATAAGGCGTGGCAGCTTCATGCACAGTTAACTGCTACACGTTGTAGCAGCTTCCTCCCCATGAAGCTGCTACACCTTGTAGCAACAAAATGAAAGTGTAACGCCCAAAAATTCTCAAAACTATTTTAGAAATATTCTATGATTTTTCTGGAATTTTAGGATATTTTTATGGAATTTTTAGAATAGCGGAAGTAACAAAAAATAAATAGAGAACGAAAATAGCCTACGCGAGAATTGAACCCGGGACCTAGCGAACTCTACGTCTTATAGGGTGACTCTAGTAACCAAGTGAACCCAGCAGGGTCGTGCTGAAAGGAAAGGGAATCAATTTTATTTAAGTTAGAGTTGGGGTGAATTAGATCACTTAATATAAATAGGGAAATAAATTAGTGAAGAGTTATTTGATCGTAACTTTTCTCCTCCTAAAACCCTCACCGCCGACCCCTCCTTCTTTCCCTCTCTCTCTCGGCGCACCAAGCCAAAGGCCCTAGGAGCACCTCCCAGCGACATAAGGGATACGAGGACGCTCCTCTCCGCGAGAAGAACGCATAGACGCGAGAAGATCGTCAAGAAGATCTCTTCTCCGGAAAACCTAGCGATCAGATTTGTAAGAAACTTCGCGTAGAAGGTAAGAAACCCCTCACCTGCAGTATAAGTAGCTTTCGTGTGAATTCCATGTCTTAGTTTAATAATATGTAGACTATCGACACAAAGGATGCGAATTAGCGCATACCAAGTGTTCGATTAAATTGTTTAGCACAGAAAAATGCAACTTAGGCATTTTAGTAGCTTAGATAAATACTATGGAGGCATTTTTACAGCTTATTTAGTCTTGCTTCAGTTTTTACAGGACTAGATGTCCAATGGGTGGGCTCCCACAGTCGCCTCTAGGTTTAGATAACCTAGTTCTGGGCTTAGACAACCTAGTAAAAGCAAGACAAGGATTTATTAGCTTATGTTCAGTATTTTACTTTTCAGTGGCACTGTACTGGATTAGATATCCATTGGGTTGGGCTCCCACAGTCGTCCCTAGGTTCAGATAACCTAGTAACCCTACTAAATTAGGGACTTGCAAACCCGGGTCTAGTTAGGGATGCGCGCATAGCACGTACAGTTGTCGGGCCCATTAGCAGCATGATTATGTATTTTCACCTATTATGATAATTAGTTTTCAAAACTCACAAATCAGTTGTGTATACAGTTTAACTTCAGTACTAGCTTAGTTTAGTTTAGCTCAGTTCATGCTTCAGCTCAGCTCTTTCCTATGATTATGTATGATAGCTCTATATTCAGTTTTGTTACACATGCTTTAGATGATAGTATGCCATGACTAGCTTTTGATTTCCATGTATTGTATGATAGCATGCCATGTTTTCGTCCAATCAGTACATATTTTCAATAACATGTTTTAAAAGCATATTGCATCGAATGCATGGTTTGTGAGGTAGATGGTTTCTTACTAAGCGAAAGCTTATACTGCAGATAAAGGTAAAGGAAAGATGGACTAGCGGAGGCTGGAGGGCAATGCGATGAAGATGTGTGTGAGCTGGTGTTTGGAATAAAGATCCTAGGGATTTTAGCAAATTTAACAATTAGAACTTTGTCATTTTTAGTTTTTGCAGTTCAGTTTGCTTAAATGTTATGAATTAGTGGATTATGCATCATGTCATGTTTAGAATGCTAGATAATTGATGTTAGGAGGCATTTGATTTAATTTAGAATTGATATAAGCGATTTTGGCACGAAACAGTGCTGAAATCAGACTTCTGGTGCAAAATCAGAAACCCCAATCGATCGGTGGATCGATTGGGGGTCATCAATCGATCAATGGATCGATTGACAGCTTGTTCCGCGAACAGGGAGCTTCTGGATCGATCGGTCGATCGTTCCAGATGCCTTCTGTCGCGAACAAGAAGCGCTGGGATTGATCGCTGGATCGATTGGCCAGTCTGGATCGATCAGCCGATCGATCCAGAGTATTACCCCGAGCACAGTAGCGTGCTGGATCGATCACTGGATCGATCCAACCTAAGTCCCGCATATAGTAGCCTACTGAATCGATCACCGGATCGATTTGACTATTCCAATCGATCTGTGGATCGATTGGGAGACCTGATAACAGTAGGGAAACCTCTATTTCAGTTCCTTGACAACGAGGGATGTAAAATACATCATGAATAGTTTAGATTACACCCCCTAGCATGTATAGAATAAATGAATGATAATAGTTTAGCAAAATTTTAATTAGTACAGCTTCCGCATCTAGATTTAGTGATGGTCAGGGAATAGTTAGCACAGCATAATGTGACGATCAGCCTTACAGCTTAGTTAGTAGAAGGCGGGTCATTACAGAGTGGTATCAGAGCAGTTTCCATACTTTCTACACACACATCAGCATTGAA
The DNA here is from genome assembly GCF_018446385.1 of Zingiber officinale. Lineage (NCBI taxonomy): Eukaryota > Viridiplantae > Streptophyta > Magnoliopsida > Zingiberales > Zingiberaceae > Zingiber > Zingiber officinale. The sequence continues at coordinate 35,510,261 of NC_056005.1, read as the reverse complement.
CCTGCAGCTTCCAAGTAAGAACATCTATCGCATTCTTATGTTTTTGTTTTCATGTTTAGATATAATTAAAGCATGCTTGTTATGATAGTAGTTAACATGATAACAATAGTTACTCTATTATGATTGTGTTAGTCATGTATGCCCCTTGTTCCTTTAGAAATGACATGAGGACGCCCAGCTAGAAGGGCACCAGCTACTGAGCCCCAGCACGAGGCAGGCAGTTCAGTGCCTACCCCAGACCTTACAGTATTAGTGGCTCAGTTACAGCATTAGTGGCTCAGTTACAGCAGCATCTAGCTGAACAGTAACAGGAAATAGCCACCTTAAAGGCTAATCAGCAGAATACTCCCACAGTCACCCCGGAACCAAACTTAGTGACGCCAGTAGTCTTAGAGGTTCCACCAGTCCGCAGCAGAGGCAAGAAGAGAAGCTTATCCGATCCAGTGGCAGAGAATCAAGAATTTCTCAGGCACCAGGGAACCATGGGATGCACAAGCCTGGTTCAAGAAGCATGAGAAGGTGAAGTGCGCCTCCTTCTGCTGACGGAGATGCACGCATGTGGTGGGAGAGAATTAGAGCGGCGCCCGTAAACCAGATGACATGGGGACTTGAGAAAGAATTCTTCGAGAATTCTTTCACATGCGGTCACAAACCGCCACTACGACGAGTTCACCGAGTTTCAGGCACCTTTCGAGGAGGCGTGAAGAAATTCAACGAGTTGGCTCGTCTATGCCTGAACTAGTCGATCTGAAAAGAACGAGTTCGCTGATGCTCAAGATGTTGAGGCGGAAATAGCAATGAACGTGGTGGCGGTCATAGGCCGCAAACCACGGAAGAACTAGTCGCGCCGACCGAGCACTACGAATAATATCAAGCGGCAAGTTCTCTCAGAGTCCAAAGGACAAGGAGGCTCAGGTACTCAGAAACACCAGGGCCACAACTCTAACTAGAAAGGGAACTCCAGCAACAAGCGCAAACCAGGGAGTTACCCGAAAGGAGGACCAGCTAGCAAACAGCCCAGTTACCCAAAGTGTGCTACTTGTGGGAAATTCCACCCTGGAGTTTGTCGTAAGGGCACACGAGGATGCTTTGAGTGTGGACAAGAAGGGCACATGGCCAAGCAGTATCCAAACAAGGCCAGCTTTCCTCCACCACAGCCGATCCAGTATGAAGCCAAGCCAGCTCAGTTGCATCAAATGCAGGCTGCTCTAGACGGTCCATAGATCAGCCAGGGCCGACTAGAAGCCCCTCTAGCCACGACAAATGCACGAATCTACTCGCTGACTAGAGAGGACGTAGCAAATGCCTCGACAGTTGTTACAGGTCAGATTAGTATTTTACAGCAAAGTACAACTGTCTTATTCGATACTGGGGCAACCCATTCTTATATATCCAGGGCATTTGCCGAGAAGTTAGCAATACCTCCAGAGGGACACAGTAGTCAGTTTCTGACAACATTACCTTCAGGAGAAATTATGACATCCACGCACTGGCTCAGAGCAGTGCCAGTCGTTATAGCAGACAGAGAACTCTTTTGTGATCTGATAGTGCTAAATATGACTAACTATGATGTCATATTTGGAATGGACTTCTTGATCAGATACGGTGCCTCCATCGAGTGCCGTAAGCAGAAAGTTGTATTCCAACCTGAAGCAGAAGCACAGTTCGACTTCATCAGAGAACCCAAGAGAAAGGTCAAGAAGTTTCTCTCAGCCTGATGGATTCGGGATGTACGGGATTTTTAGCACACGTAGTCGATGAGGCGACCAGGACCAGAGGGAGTCGATGTAACTACCAGCTTCCACGAAGAGTTACGGGCTTAGCACAGACGGAGATTGAATTCGAGATAGAGCTCATTCCGGTACCAATCCTATTTCCAAAGTGCCCTACCGCATGGCTCCAGCAGAACTGAATGAGGAGCTGCTAGACAAGGGCTTCATACGTCCTAGTCACTCACCATGGGAGTGTATTGTTCGTGAAGAAGAAGGCGGGAGCATGCTGTATAGACTACCGCTTGAACAAGTCACGATCAAACGGTATCCTCTTCCCGCAATAGATGACTGTTTGATCACCTAAAGGGCAGCGGTTCTAAGATAGACCTCAGATCAGGTTATCATCAGGTGAAAATTAAAGAAGGGGATATATCCAAGACAACATTCAGGACCAGATACGGACATTACGAGTTCGTAGTCATGCCCTTTGGCGTGACAAATGCTCCAGCTACTTTCATGAACCTCATGAACAGGGTATTAAGAGAATACCTAGATAAGTTCGTTATCGTATTCATCGATGACATCCTTATCTATTCAGGAACTCGGGAAGAACACGAAGAGCACCTGCGAATAGTACTGCAGACCCTCCAGCAGAACCAGTTGTACGCCAAGTTCACGAAATGTGAATTTTGGTTAGATCAGGTGTCCTTCCTGGGTCACATCATCTCAAAGGATGGTATTATGGTAGACCCCAGTAAGATAGAAGCTGTGAGTAACTGGAAAAGACCCAAGAACTCTAGTGAGATCAGAAGCTTTCTGGGATTAGCATGCTATTACAAAAAATTCGTAGAGGACTTCTCCAGGATAGCCTCCCCACTGACAGCTCTCACCAGGAAGAACAGAAAATTTCAGTGGACAGAGGACTGTGAGAATAGTTTCAGCGAGCTGAAAAGAAGACTGACCAGTGCACCCATTCTAGCTCTACCCGAGAACACAGCCAGCTTTGATATTTATAGTGATGCCTCGAAGTTGGGACTAGGAGCAGTGCTGATGCAAGGTGGTAAGGTAATTGCCTATGCCTCCAGACAACTCAAGGATTATGAGAGGAATTACCCCACTCATGATCTTGAGCTTGCAGCAGTAGTATTCGCTCTCAAAATATGGAGACATTACTTGTATGGAGCTCAGTGCAAAGTGTATACAGATCATCAGAGTCTGAAGTACTTCTTCACTCAGAAGGATCTGAATATGCGACAGCACAGATGGCTAGAGCTGGTCAAGGACTACGATATAGACATCCTCTACCACCCAGGAAAGGCAAATAGGGCAGCAGATGCACTTAGCAGAAAGTCCAGTGCTGCCCTATTATCTCTAGCAGCCATGTCACTGCCCCTACAGAAAGAGATCACAGATTTCGGTCTCGAACTCATAGTTGGACAGCTCTCTTGTTGGGCTTTTCGGGCCGCAAAAATCGCTTTTTCGCGTCGCGGAAACCCCGAATCACCCTAGCCAACGGATCTCGTGCGAAGAAAAATTCGAAAACATACGAGTACGAGTTACAAAACTTCTAGATCTACATGATGAAGATCTTTACCCTTGTTGCGTGCCCTTTTACGTATCCCGCTCGTCCTCGGTATGCCGGATCTCGAAGTTGTCAATGTAGACAACTCTCTACACGTATCCACACGAACACACTAGGTGGAGGTGACCAAAAACCAAGGTGTGCTAGCACCTATGTGGTTCGGCCAAAGAAGGAGGAGAGGGAGAGCTTGAGAGGAAGAAGATGCAAAATTCCACACTTGAATGAATAATGAAAATCAATTCACACCCCATTCAAAATGTGGCTGGCCACCTTTCTCATGTGTAACTCCCCTCATTAATGCATTAAGTTGTCATCAAGGAGAGAATGTAACCTCCATGAGGTGGCACTCACTAGTAACTCCCATGAGGTGGCAACCATGATGATGTGGAGTAACATCATTAGTCCACATCAATGCCAACTCACCAATGAGGTGGCATAAAGTCAAGTCAAACTAGACTTTTAATCTTCCTCTCAAGTCAAGTCAAACTTGACCAAATCTCTTCCATGGTTGATCTAATCTAACCATTTGATTCAAGCCAATTTATTATATAATGAATTTAATTCATTAAATTAAATTGATTCAATGAGTCATAATCTAAATTAGATTCATTGAACACATGAATCAACTTGAGTCCAACTAAAGTTAGCCCAATTAGGATTACTCTTAATCCAATTAGATTCATCAAATGAATATAATCCTCTTGGTTCATCATATGAACCTAATCTCCATCTAATTGTCCTTAGTGTGTGACCCTATAGGTTCTTGTAACGTTGGCAATGCCCTAAACCCATTTAGGAGCATAAGTAATGAGCGGTATCTAGCAACACTTCATTACTACCCAAGTTACAAGAATGTCGAGATCCGACATCACCTTGTGACTACTAATTGTGACTCCTCACAAAATATGACAAGTGTCCTTCTATCCTAGACATCTAGATTGATCAATGTGAGGCATAGACCGTGTCATCCTCTGACCAATCTAAATCTTGAACTCCAAGTAGACTCACTAAATCAAATGAGCTCAATATCCTATATTGACTCATTTGGGCATGACCATGCACTTCGTGGTCTCACTCTATCAAGAATACCGATGTCTCTCCCGTCATATAGGAGGGATAGATCCCATCTACATCACTCACATCCCTCTGCATAATTTGTTATATACCCAGTAATCGCCTTTATAGTCCACCCAGTTACGGGTGACGTTTGACGAAACCAAAGTACATAACTCCTTATGTAGGGAACCATGGTGACTTCAGGTCTAAGGACTAGTAGTCATACTAATAGCCACATGAGAAAGTATATGACACTCATATAACGATCCATGATACTTTCTCATGGCGGGTCATTCAGTATACATTCTCTAATGTATACCCATGTGTCAACTTGATATCTCTATATCCATGACTTGTGAGATCAAGTCATCGAGTTGACCTACATGCTAGTCTTATTGCATTAACATTGTCCCTGAATGTTAATACTCGACTAGGAATGATTTAGAGTAGTGTTCCCTATATCATCTCACTATCGATTCAACCAATCGATTGATATAGGTAAGAACCTCCTACTCAAGGACATTATTATACTTAGTTTATTTGGCACCAATACAAGTAAGTATAATAACCAAAAACCAAATACCTTTATTTATATAAAATATGATACAATAAGTCTGAAATACAACCATCAAATGATTGGCTCTAGGGCTTTAGCTAACAATCTCCCACTAGCACTAGTGCCAATCAATGTAGGCTCTAAGCCCCAATGACCTAGTGTGACCATCATGCTTCCTCTGTGCCAAAGCCTTGGTCAAGGGATCTGCAATGTTAGCCTCTGTAGGTACTCTGCAAATCTTCACATCTCCTCTCTCGATGATCTCTCGAATGAGATGGAAGTGTCGTAGTATGTGTTTGGTCCGCTGGTGTGAGCGAGGTTCCTTCGTCTGTGCTATAGCTCCATTGTTGTCACAATAGAGCTCAATAGGGTCAGCAATGCTAGGAACCACCCCAAGTTCAGTGATGAACTTGCGAATCCAAACTGCCTCTGATGCAGCAATGTACTCGGCTTCTGTTGTAGAATCAACTACTGTGTCCTGCTTCGAACTCTTCCAGCTCACAGCACCACCATTAATGCAAAACACGAACCCCGACCGCGATTTATAGTCATCCTGGTCGGTCTGGAAGCTAGCATCACTGTAACCCTTTACAGCTAGCTCATCATCGCCTCCATATATTAAGAAATATTCTTTAGTCCTTCTTAAGTACTTAAGAATATTCTTGACCGCTATCCAATGACTTTCACCTGGATCTGACTGGTATCTGCTCGTCATGCTCAAAGCATACGAGACATCAGGTCGAGTACATAGCATGGCGTACATGATCGATCCTATGGCTGAGGCATAAGGGATCTGATCCATGCGGTCTCTCTCCTCTCTAGAAGAGGGACCTTGAGTCTTCGAAAGACTCACGCCATGTGACATCGGCAGAAATCCCTTCTTGGAGTTCTGCATGGCAAACCGTAGGAGTACCTTGTCAATTTATGTACTCTGACTTAGGCCAAGCAATCTCTTAGATCTATCTCTATAGATCTGTATGCCTAGAATGCGAGATTCTTCACCTAAGTCGTTCATTGAGAAACAACTCCCTAGCCAGGTCTTGACAGACTGAAGCAAAGGGATGTCTTTCCCAATGAGTAGTATGTCATCCACATACAATATGAGGAAGACAACTATGTCCCCTACAACCTTCTTGTAGACACAAGGTTCATCTTCATTCTTGATGAAACCAAACTGTTTGATTGCATCATCGAATCGAAGATTCCAGCTCCGAGAAGCTTGCTTTAGTCCATAAATGGACCTATGCAGCTTGCATACTCTGCTAGTATGCTGTGGATCTACAAAACCCTCAGGTTGTGTCATGTACACATCCTCGAGCAGGTTTCCATTCAGAAACACAGTTTTGACATCCATCTGCCATATCTCATAGTCATGGTAGGCTGCAATAGCAAGCATGATCCGAATGGACTTAAACATCGCTACTGGAGAAAAGGTTTCATCATAGTCAATACCATGAATCTGCTTGAAACCTTTAGCTACCAAGCGACCCTTATAGATAAGTCCATCCATGTCAGTCTTTCTCTTAAAGACCCACTTACACCCAATGGGTTTTACCCCTTCAGGTGGATCAACCAAAGTCTACTTGGTTGGTGTACATGGATTTCATTTCGGATCTCATGGCCTCTAGCCATTTCTCGGAATCTGGTCTCATCACAGCTTCCTGATAGGTGGTAGGCTCATCCTCTATGAGCACAACGTCATCATGGTCAGACAAGAGAAATGAGTATCTCTCAGGCTGACGACGTACCCTATCAGACCTGCGAAGAGGTATGTCTACTTGAACTGGTTGTTGTTCCTCAACTCTTTGTGGAACATCATCATCCACAACACTTTGTGGTTCCAGTTCAATTTCCATCGAGGCATCAGTGCTATTGTTCGGATCGTGAACTTCTTCAAGATCGAACGCGCTCCCACTAGTCTTTCTAGAAACAAAGTCCCTTTCTAGAAAGACCCCAGTCTTTGCCACAACTACCTTGTGCTGACTGGGAATGTAGAAGTAATATCCCTTAGTTTCCTTGGGATATCCAATAAAATAGCACTTGTCATATTTGGGTCCTAATTTGTCTAAGACTTGACGTCGAACGTAAGCCTCACAACCCCAAATCCTCATGAAAGACACCTGGGCATCTCTCCCAGTCCATATCCTATATGGTGTCTTTATCACGGACTTTGATGGAACTCGGTTGAGTATAAAAGCTGCCGTGTCTAGAGCATAGCCCCAAAGGTATGTCGGAAGATCTGTGTGACTCATCATGGATCGTACCATATCTAATAGGGTACGATTCCTCCTTTCGGATACACCATTCCACTTTGGTGTTCCAGGAGGAGTGAGTTGGGATAGAATCCCACACTCAGCTAGGTAGTCACGAAACTCATGGCTAAGGTATTCTCCACCTCGATCTGATTGAAGTATCTTAATACTCTTGCCAAGTTGGTTCTGTACTTCATTCTTGAATTCTTTGAACTTTTCAAAGGATTCTGACTTATGTGCCATCAAGTACACATAACCATATCTACTGAAGTCATCAGTAAATGTGATGAAGTACATATAACCTCCTCTAGCAGCAATATTGAAAGGGCCACATACATCACTATGTATGAGTCCTAACAAATCAGTCGCTCTTTCGCTGTGCCCACTAAAGGGAGTCTTGGTCATCTTGCCTCGTAGGCATGACTCGTATATCTCATATGATTCTAAATCAAATGAGTCCAGCAAACCATCCTTATGGAGCTGGGATAAGCGCTTGTCATTTATATGACCTAAGCGACAGTGCCAGAGATAGGTTTGGTTCATGTCATTTGACTTGAACCGCTTGGTATTTATGTTATAGATAGGGCTCTCAAGGTCTAGAATATAGAGTCCGTTTATTAGAGGTGCACTACAATAGAACATATCGTTTAAATAGACAGAACAATATTTGTTCTTTATTATAAACAAAAATCCTTTCTTGTCCAAACAAGAAACTGAAATTATGTTCTTAGTCAAGGCAGGCACATAACAACAATCATCTAATTCTAGTACAAGCCCAGAGGGAAGAGATAGATGATAAGTTCCTACAGCAATAGCAGCAACTCGTGCTCTATTTCCTACTCGTAGGTCTATCTCACCCTTCGTCAATGCCCTGCTATTCCTCAGCGCTTGTACATTAGTACAAATGTGCGAAGCACATCTGGTATCTAATACCCACGATGAAGAAATAGAGAGGTTGACTTCTATAACATGTATACCTGAAGTAGAAATCTTATTTCTCTTCTTCTTAAGATCTTCCAAGTATTCTTTGGAGTTCCTCTTCCAGTGCCTTGCTTGTCCTTGATATAGGTGACAAAGATGTTCAACCATATCGTAAGCGCCCATCAACTCATGTTGCTTCTGAAGCTTAGAATTCATGGTCGCGAGCATAAGACAGGACACATCTAATGCGTCATCTTGATGCTTCTTGTAAGCATCTCGGTCTGCTCACGTGGCAGTGGCAGGAGGAGCCTCCGGAATGGGCTGCTCCAGAACGTACAATTTACATTCTTGGGTGAGAACTATTCTCAGGTTCCTGTACCAGTCCAGGAAATTTGCTCCGTTGAGCTTGTCCTTCTTAAGGACAGATCGCAGGGAGAAGATGTTCGTGTTTGACGTCATGGCAATTCTACAACAGAAATAAATGCAGAAATAAGTATCATATTCTTAATCATTTAATTAGGCCTTTAACTAAATGATGCTCCCACTGAATTCTATAATTCACGTGGGACAAGATCCACATCATACTAACCCTTGAGTTAGCTTTGGCTAATACGCCCAAGACTTAGTATGATTGGTAGGTAACGATTACCAATTACATCTCTATGCAACTCTTGTTTATAGGATCAAGATCCGCATTGATATTAAAACTCAAGTTAGCTTTGGCTAATACGCCCGAGAGTTAATATAAATGTGATTTTGACCTATCTTTCCAACCGTTGGAAGAATGCCTATAGTTATACTCGATCCAACCGAGTTAACTAGAAATACTCAATCTAATTGAGTTGTACTCACCCATGCATTGATAGGCGGGACCAAGATTGTTCCTCCGTACCCTACCAAGATAGTATGTGTTGCTCTGCTTTGGCAGATTCAACAACTACATGCGATCGAGGTAGTGGTAGGTATCACGGCATGGTAGGCATTACGAGTTGGCGTGATTTAGATCTAATCTAAACGATGATGCGTATCATATACTCGATAGATCTAATCTAATCGAAGGGTGCATCATGTGCACGACTTAGATCTAATCTAATCGTAAGGCACTAATTAATTACTTAATTAACTAGCATGCATCACATACACACAAAACAATTAATTAAATAATTAATCAAATAATTTTGTGATAATGTCATGACCCTACTACGATCTTCTCAAGATCGGATGGTCAACCTAAGGTCAACAGCTTCTCAAGCTCCTTCCTTTGACCACCTCGTGTTGCTCGCGCCCTCCTTGTAACTCCATCTCGAGTGGACCTTCCACAGCTCCAATTTTGTACATTACAATTTTGAAACTCGAGTTACATTCGAGTCTAAATCTAATTTACAACCAGAATATATGAGAAAGGCACGATGCGCAGGTCGCGAAAATAAAATAAAAAAAAATAAAAATACAAGCACGCACATCACATAACGGCACGCAGGCCGTATTATGAATTACAACACATATTGTCCAATCAAATTGGGTCTTTGGGCCATGACTATTACAAAATTAATATATAATTCAAAATTATATATTTCTGTAATTTTTCTGTAATTTTTTATAATTTTACAGATTTTATGAGTAAAATTTTCCCGACGGTCCCGATTAGCGATTTCAGGCGCAATCGCGGAGCAAATCCCCTTGCGGGGTTAGGGGCAGTACCCCTACCCGCGATCTAACCATCGCGAGTTGCTCCTAAGCGATCCTATAGCGCCTAAGTCCGCTGTCCCAAAACAATTTGGGTCGAAACATTGCCGTTTCGGAAAATTCTTCTCGGTAGTCGAAGCCTACAAGTGTAAAAACACTTGTGCTTCGCTTCTACGAGAAAAATACCCATAAAATCATAAAAATTAGGAAATTCACAGAATGTTTATAGATCTATATTTTTCATAAAAATATGAATCTAAACTCGTACTCGCTTCGCACGTGGCTCTGATACCACTGTTGGGCTTTTCAGGCCGCGAAAACCGCTTTTTCGCGTCGCGGAAACCCCGAATCACCCTAGCCAACGGATCTCGTGCAAAGAAAAATTCGAAAACATACGAGTACGAGTTACAAAACTTCTAGATCTACATAATGAAGATCTTTACCCTTGTTGCGTGCCCTTTTACGTATCCCGCTCGTCCTCGGTATGCCGTATCTTGAAGTTGTCAATGTAGACAACTCTCTACACGTATCCACACGAACACACTAGGTGGAGGTGACCAAAAACCAAGGTGTGCTAGCACCTATGTGGTTCGGCCAAAGAAGGAGGAGAGGGAGAGCTTGAGAGGAAGAAGATGCAAAATTCCACACTTGAATGAATAATGAAAATCAATTCACACCCCATTCAAAATGTGGCCGACCACCTTTCTCATGTGTAACTCCCCTCATTAATGCATTAAGTTGTCATCAAGGAGAGAATGTAACCTCCATGAGGTGGCACTCACTAGTAACTCCCATGAGGTGGCAACCATGATGATGTGGAGTAACATCATTAGTCCACATCAATGCCAACTCACCAATGAGGTGGCATAAAGTCAAGTCAAACTAGACTTTTAATCTTCCTCTCAAGTCAAGTCAAACTTGACCAAATCTCTTCCATGGTTGATCTAATCTAACCATTTGATTCAAGCCAATTTAATATATAATGAATCTAATTCATTAAATTAAATTGATTCAATGAGTCATAATCTAAATTAGATTCATTGAACACATGAATCAACTTGAGTCCAACTAAAGTTAGCCCAATTAGGATTACTCTTAATCCAATTAGATTCATTAAATGAATCTAATCCTCTTGGTTCATCATAAGAACATAATCTCCATCTAATTGTCCTTAGTGTGTGACCCTATAGGTTCTTGTAACGTTGGCAATGCCCTAAACCCATTTAGGAGCATAAGTAATGAGCGGTATCTAGCAACACATCATTACTACCCAAGTTACAAGAATGTCGAGATCCGACATCACCTTGTGACTACTAATTGTGACTCCTCACAAAATATGACAAGTATCCTTCTATCCTAGACATCTAGATTGATCAATGTGAGGCATAGACCGTGTCATCCTCTGACCAATCTAAATCTTGAACTCCAAGTAGACTCACTAAATCAAATGAGCTCAATATCCTATATTGACTCATTTGGGCATGGCCATGCACTTCGTGGTCTCACTCTATCAAGAATACCGATGTCTCTCCCGTCATATAGGAGGGATAGATCCCATCTACATCACTCACATCCCTCCGCATAATTTGTTATATACCCAGTAATCGCCTTTATAGTCCACCCAGTTACGGGTGACGTTTGACGAAACCAAAGTACATAACTCCTTATGTAGGGAACCATGGTGACTTCAGGTCTAAGGACTAGTAGTCATACTAATAGCCACATGAGAAAGTATATGACACTCATATAACGATCCATGATACTTTCTCATGGCGGGTCATTCAGTATACATTCTCTAATGTATACCCATGTGTCAACTTGATATCTCTATATCCATGACTTGTGAGATCAAGTCATCGAGTTGACCTACATGCTAGTCTTATTAGATTAACATTGTCCCTGAATGTTAATACTCGACTAGGAATGATTTAGAGTAGTGTTCCCTATATCATCTCACTATTGATTCAACCAATCGATTGATATAGGTAAGAACCTCCTACTCAAGGACGTTATTATACTTAGTTTATTTGGCACCAATACAAGTAAGTATAATAACCAAAAATCAAATGCCTTTATTTATATAGAATATGATACAACAAGTCCGAAATACAACCATCAAATGATTGGCTCTAGGGCTCTAGCTAACATCTCTACTATGACATTAGAGTCTAGCTAGCTTGGTGACATTCAGACAGCCCAGGAGCAGGATCCTGAAATTCAGAAAATCAAGCAAGGATTAGCAAAAACAGAAAGTGGAGAATTTAGAGTGTCCGCTAGCGGGGGTGTTGTATTTTGGTGACAGATTATGTATTCCAGATCAGGAGGAACTATGAAGAAGAATTTTAGATGAGGCTCACAAGACTCCCTATGTGATGCATCCAGGCTCCACCAAAATGTACCAGGACTTGAAGAAGCGTTTTTGGTGGCCTGGGATGAAGAGAGACATTGCTCGATATGTCAGCACCTGCCTAACCTGTCAGAGGGTTAAGGCAGAACATCAGAGACCAGGAGGAGTTTTGCAGCCCATTCAAATACCAGAATGGAAGTGGGAAGACATTTCTATGGATTTCATAGTGGGATTGCCCAGAACCACGAATGGTTTTGATACCATCTGGATAATAGTCGACAGGTTGACAAAATCAGCCCACTTCTTAGCTATCAGGATATCGTACTCCATGGAACAGCTAGCACAGTTGTATCTCAACGAGATCGTTAGACTACATGGAGTCCCACGAACCATTATATCAGACAGAGACAGTAGGTTCACATCACACTTCTGGGAGTGTGTACAGTCAGCTTTGGGAATGAAGTTAAAGTTCAGCACAGCTTTCCATCCTCAGACAGATGGACAGACGGAGCAGGTAAATCAGGTACTCGAAGATATGCTCCGAGCATGTGCCCTAGATTTCAAAGGAAGTTGGTGCAAATATTTGAGTCTAACAGAATTTGCATACAACAACAGCTATCAGGCCACTATCGGCATGGCACCTTATGAGGCTATCTATGGGCGGAGGTGTAGATCTCCAATCTGCTGGTATGAGAGTAGTGAACAGAAAGAACTAGAACTTCAGACAGATCTAGTAGCAGATACCACAGCAGCTATACAGCAGATCCGCCAGAGGATAGAGACAGCTCAGAGCCGCCAGAAAAGCTATGCTGATACACGGCGCAGACCTCTAGAGTTTTTAGTTGGGGATTCAGTGTTCCTCAGAGTAGCTCCCATGAAGGGAGTAATGCGTTTTGGGAAGAAGGGCAAGCTAAGTCCCAGATATGTGGGACCATACCTTATTAGCAGAAGAGTTGGCAAGGTAGCATATGAGCTAGAGCTACCCCAGGAGATGTCAGATGTCCACAATGTATTTCATGTCTTTATGCTGAAGAAGCATATCCCAGATGCCACCCAGATGATTGAGCCCCAACTGGTACAAGTCCGCGAATACCTCAGCTATGATAGTCGGCCTACTCAGATAGTAGATCGAGCAGTTAAGAAATTGCGGAACAAGGAAGTACCATTAGTAAAAGTTATTTGGCAAAATCACACAGTAGAAGAGGCAACTTGGGAGACAGAAGCTAGTATGAGACAGAAGTACCCAGAGTTATTCTAAGTTCGAGGACGAACTTATTATAAGGTATGGGGGATTGTAATGCCTGAAAATTCTCAAAACTATTTTAGAAATATTCTATGATTTTTCTGGAGTTTTAGGATATTTTTATGGAATTTTTAGAATAGCGGAAGTAGTAAAAAATAAATAGAGAACGAAAATAGCCTACGCGGGAATTGAACCCGGGACCTAGCGAACTCTACGTCTTATAGGGTGACTCTAGTAACCAAGTGAACCCAGCAGGGCCGTGCTGAAATGAAAGGGAATCAATTTTATTTAAGTTAGAGTTGGGGCGAATTCGATCACTTAATATAAATAGGGAAATAAATTAGTGAAGAGTTATTTGATCGTAACGTTTCTCCTCCTAAAACCCTCACCGCCGACCCCTCCTTCTTTCCCTCTCTCTCTCTTGGCACACCAAGCCAAGGGCCCTAGGAGCACCTCCCGACGACATAAGGGATACGAGGACGCTCCTCTCAGCGAGAAGAACGCATAGACGCGAGAAGATCGTCAAGAAGATCTCTTCTCCGGAAAACCTAGCGATCAGATTTGTAAGAAACTTCGCGTAGAAGGTAAGAAACCCCTCACCTGCAGTATAAGTAGCTTTCGTGTGAATTTCATGTCTTAGTTTAATAATATGTAGACTATCGACACAAAGGATGCGAATTAGCGCATACCAAGTGTTCGATTAAATTGTTTAGCACAGAAAAATGCAACTTAGGCATTTTAGTAGCTTAGATAAATGCAATGGAGGCATTTTTACAGCTTATTTAGTCTTGCTTCAATTTTTACAGGACTAGATGTCCAATGGGTGGGCTCCCACAGTCGCCTCTAGGTTTAGATAACCTAGTTCTGGGCTTAGACAACCTAGTAAAAGCAAGACAAGGATTTATTAGCTTATGTTCAGTATTTTACTTTTCAATGGCACTGTACTGGATTAGATATCCATTGGGTTGGGCTCCCACAGTCGTCCCTAGGTTCAGATAACCTAGTAACCCTACTAAATTCGAGACTTGTAAACCCGGGTCTAGTTAGGGATGCGCTCATAGCACGTACAGTTGCCGGGCCCATTAGCAGTATGATTATGTATTTTCACCTATTATGATAATTAGTTTTCAAAACTCACAAATCAGTTGTGTATACAGTTTAACTTCAGTACTAGCTTAGTTTAGTTTAGCTCAGTTCTTGCTTCAGCTCAGCTCTTTCCTATGATTATGTATGATAGCTCTATATTCAGTTTTGTTACACATGCTTTAGATGATAGTATGTCATGACTAGCTTTTGATTTCCATGTATTGTATGATAGCATGCCATGTTTTCGTCCAATCAGTACATATTTTCAATAGCATGTTTTAAAAGCATATTGCATCGAATGCATGTTTTGTGAGGTAGATGGTTTCTTACTAAGCGAAAGCTTACAGATACTTTTTCCTTATACTGCAGATAAAGGTAAAGGAAAGATGGACTAGCGGAGGCTAGAGGGCAATGCGATGAAGATGTGTGTGAGCTGGTGTTTGGAATAAAGATCCTAGGGATTTTAGCAAGTTTAACAATTAGAACTTTGTCATTTTTAGTTTTTGCAGTTCAGTTTTCTTAAATGTTATGAATTAGTGGATTATGCATCATGTCATGTTTAGAATGCTAGATAATTGATGTTAGGAGGCATTTGATTTAATTTAGAATTGATATAAGTGATTTTGGCACGAAACAGTGCTGAAATCAGACTTCTGGTGCAAAATCAGAAACCCCAATCGATCGGTGGATCAATTGGGGGTCATCAATCGATCAATGGATCGATTGACAGCTTGTTCCGCGAATAGGGAGCTTCTGGATCAATCGGTCGATCGATCCGGATGCCTTCTGTCGTGAACAGGAAGCGCTAGGATCGATTGCTGGATCGATTGGCCAGTCTGGATCGATCAGCCGATCGATCCAGAATATTGCCCCGAGCACAGTAGCGTGCTGGATCGATCACTGGATCGATCCAACCTAAGTCCCGCATACAGTAGCCTACTGAATCGATCACCGGATCGATTCGACTATTCCAATCGATCTGTAGATCGATTGGGGGACCTGATAACAGCAGGGAAACCTCTATTTCAGTTCCTTGACCACGAGGGATGTAAAATACATCATGAATAGTTTAGATTACACCCCCTAGCATGTATAGAATAAATAAATGATAATAGTTTAGCAAAATTTTAATTAGTACAGCTTCCGCATCTAGATTTAGTGATGGTCAGGGAATAGTTAGCACAGCATAATGTGACGATCAGCCTTACAGCTTAGTTAGTAGAAGGCGGGTCGTTACAGAAAGTCCACCGGAGAGCAGGCGGTTGTTGGAGTCGTCGACCATCCAGGTCGTAGCATAAGTCCTTCCGACCTTCTACCACGACCAATCCAAGTCATATCCTACAAGCACGGTTTCATCAGTCGTAGTAGTTGATGCAACGGTTAGAAATGGGAGCAAACCCGCGGTGCATCTTTATACAATTATTATAGCTATTTTTATACCGATTTCACAAGGTAATAACGGTGTGGATTAAGAAATTAAATTGGAGTGAGGTGGTAAGATCTCACAGTAGACCTGCGATTGAAGACGCCGGAGCAACTTTCCGGCCGTGAGCGCAAGAGACGAGTTTCGATTGAACTTTCCGGGGAAGCGTCAGGTCGCCCGGAGGGCGGGCGCCGGAGGGGACCGGGAGCGAGGGAGAGAGAGCGGCGAGGGAGATTTTATTTGTTTTTTGGTAATAAGCGCTGACGAAATTTTGAACAAAGGCGAGAAAGGGAGAGAGTAACTTTTGTGAATTATTTTATCTGTAGTGAAATCGAGCTGGCGGTGCCACGTCTGCGCGTCGCTCACGGTCGCGCACAAAGCGTCGCCCAGCATAACATTTCTCTCTCTCTCTCTCACTCTCTCTCACTCTCTCTCTCTCTCTATATATATATATATATTCTCAATCAAAATTTTATATATATATATATATATATATATATATATTTTCTCAATCAAAATTATTCACATGCCAAGAAGTTAAATTTATAGTTCCTTTATCGTTTATTAGCTATTGTCTAATTAACTATTAGTTAGTTACTTATTTGTATGATTTGCAACGTTTTAAAAATTTTACAATATTTCACAGTTAAGTATTACCAAATCATCTTTTGATTATATCATGTTTTATCATTTATTAATAAATATATATGATGCACGATAATTATTATTAATAATTTAATTTTCTTTATAATAGATTCTTACTATGTCTAATCTTTCAAAGTTAGAGTTTGTGGCTCTTGACATTTCGGGAAAAAATTATCTATCGTGGATTTTGGATGTGGAGATTCATTTGGATGCTATGAGTCTTAGAGACACCATAAAAGATGGAAATAAGGAATCTTTACAAAATCGTGCAAAAGCAATGATATTCATTCGTCACCATCTTCATGAAGCATTGAAAATTGAATATTTGACAATTAAAGATCCACTTGAGCTATGGAATAATTTGAAGGAAAGGTATAGCCATTTTAAAACCGTGATTCTTCCAAATGCTCGTTATGAATGGATTCATTTACGTTTACAAGATTTTAAATCTGTAAGTGAATATAACTTAATAATGTTTAGAATTAGCTCAAAATTAAAATTATGTAGTGAAAAAATTACTGATGAAGATATGTTGGAAAAAACATATTCTACCTTTCATGCATCTAACATGCTCCTGCAGCAACAGTATAGAGAGAAAGGTTTTAAGAAATATTCTGAGTTGATTACATGTCTTCTGGTGGCTGAGCAAAATAACGAGCTTTTGATGAAAAATCATGAGATCCGTCCAACTGGTACTGGTCCAATCCCTGAAGTGAATGAGATAACTGGTAACAATGATAAACGACAGCACAGACAAAAATTTCATCATGGTCATGGTCGTGGCCGTGGTCGTGGTTGTAGATATGGAAATGATCGATCTCAAGAAAATCATGATGGTTATAATAAAAGAAACACAACAACTCACCAGAAGTGGGTTAACAATAATGTTCATCAAAAGTGGACAAATGACAATGGTAAAAGGGTTCAAAGTGGACAAGATAATGACGAAAAGAAATCAAAAAATTCATGTTATAGATGTGGCATCAAAGGACATTGGTCACATACTTGTCGTAAAATACTTTATTGATCTCTACCAAGCCTCTTTAAAGGGCAAGACAAAAGATATAGAGACAAATGTTGTCTTTCAAGATAATAATACAATTGTTGGTCCTTCTATGACAACACATTTAGATGTTTTTGATTTCTTTGCAGATCTTGATGGAGGGATAGACAATTTGACTGGAAATGAAGATATTTATGGAAATGTCTAAATCAATCAAATATTTTAAAATAAATTAGTTCATTTGCTATTATGTTTTCTTTTACTAATCTTTTAGTTGTTTCTCATTATGTATCTCTTTTGTTTTAATGAAGAATATCATGACTTTTGGATTAAATAATGGAGATTTATGCCTTATTGATAGTGCAACAACACATTCTATATTCAGAAAGAAAAAAAATTATTTTTCTTATTTAGAAATGGGTGAAAGTAATGTTAATACAATATCTGATACTACAAATATTATTGAAGGTTATGGAAGAGCTAATATATCATTATTTGGAGGAACAAAATTTGTTATTGACAATGCATTGTTCTCTCCTAAGTCTCAAAGAAATTTGCTAAGTTTTAAAGATATTCGCCGAAATGGATATCACATTGAAACATATGATGAGAATATTGAATATCTCTATATTACAAAATTAGTGTTGGGTAAGAAACATGTATATGAAAGATAACCCGCTTTCTTATCTGGTTTGTATTACACAATAATATATGCAGTAGAAACAAATGTAATAGTAAACTCAAAGTTTACTTATTCAAATGATTTTATACTTTGGCATGACCAATTGGGACATCCTGGTTCTACAATGTTTCAAAAAATTATTAAGAATTCACATGGACACCCATTAAAGAATCAGAAGATTCTCCAGTTTAATGAATTCTCATGTTCTGCTTGTTCTCAAGGAAAACTTATTATGCAGCCTTCACCATCTAAAGTTGGAATTGAATCCCCTGCATTTCTGGAACGTATACAAGGTGATATATGTGGGCCTATTCACCCACCATGTGGACCATTTAAATATTTTATGGTGCTAATTGACGCCTCTACAAGATGGTCACATGTATGTTTATTATCAACTCACAACCTGGCGTTTGCGAGATTGCTCGCCCAAATAATTCGGTTGAGAGCTCAATTTCCAGAATATTCTATCAAGAAAATACGTCTTGATAATGCCAGTGAATTTACATCCCAAACATTTAATGACTATTGTATGTCTATTGGAATAACTGTTGAACATCCTATTGCTTATGTTCATACACAAAATGGTTTAGCTGAATCATTTATTAAACGTCTCCAGTTAATAGCTAGACCATTGATTATGAGAACTAAGCTTCCTACATCTATTTAGGGGCATTCTATTTTGCATGCAGCAACACTTATACTTATCAGGCCAACCAGTTATCATATATTCTCCCCTTTACAATTGACTTTTGATCAAGTGCCTAATATATCCCATTTGAGAATATTTGGATGTGCAGTATATGTGCCAATTAACCCACTACAACGCACTAAAATGGGACTTCAAAGGAAATTGGAAATATATGTTGGATATGATTCTCCTTCAATTATAAGATATTTGGAATCAATGACAGGAGATATTTTTACAACGCGATTTGTTGACTATCACTTTAATGAAACAATTTTTCCAAAGCTAGGGGGAGAAAATAAAGAGTTTCCCAAAGAAGTCACTTGGAATGCATCATTATCGCAATTTGATCCTCGTACAAATCAATGTGAACTTGAAGTTCAAAGAATAATACATTTGCAAAATATTACAAATCAATTGCCTGATGCATTCACTGACTTGAAGAGAGTGACGAAGTCACATATACCAGCTATTAATGCTCCAACTCATATTGATGTACCAATTGGACAATCAATTAATGAGATTACAACTTGCCTGAAGCGTGGTAGACCAATCGGTTCTAAAGATAAAAATCCTTGAAAAAGGAAAGGAGCAACTAATCAAGATGTTCATTTTGAAGCGCCTAAGTCTCCTATAGAGACAACTGACATAACTTTTGATAAAACTCTAGAAGAGGTCCAGATACTTGAAAATAATGAAGAAATCTCAATAAATTATGTCAGGAAAGGGAAGAAATTGAATCGATCAAGATTAGTTATCGACAATAAATTTACATACAATGTAGCGTTAGAAATTATTTATGAAAATGATGATTAAGAACCTAAATCTATTGAACAATGTCGTAGTATGCATGATTGTCCAAAATGGAAAGATGCAATTCAAGAGGAATTAAACTCACTCGCAAAACGTGAGGTTTTGGGACCTGTAGTCCAAACACCAAAAGGTCTAACCCCTGTAGGGTACAAATGGGTTTTTGTACGAAAGCGAAATGAGTAAAATGAAATCATAAGATATAAAGCTCGTTTAGTGGCACAAGGTTTTTCTCAAAAACCTGATATTGATTATGAAGAAACATATTCCCCTGTAGTGGATGCAATCACATTTCAATATCTTCTTTGTATGACAACACAAGAAAAGCTTGAAATGCGTTTGATGGATGTAGTAGCAGCTTATTTGTATGGAAAACTTGATAATGATATTTATATGAAAATCCCTGAAGGGCTCACAATGCCAGAAACATCAAGTTCAAATTTTAAAAATATTTATTCCATTAAATTACAAAGATTTTTGTATGGATTGAAGCAATCTGGACGTATGTGGTATAAACGTCTAAGTGATTATTTGGTGCAACATAAATATCAAAATGATTCCAATATGTCCATGTGTTTTTATAAAAAAGGATGGACTAAAATTTATCATTATTTCTGTATATATTAATGATTTGAATATCATTGGAATTCCTAAAGAAGTTATACATACAGTTGATATCTTAAAAAGAGAATTCGAGATGAAAGATCTAGGAAAAACAAAATTTTGTATTGGATTACAAATTGAACATTTTGCGGATGGAATTTTTATCCATCAATCAGCTTATACACTATTTTATATGGATAAAGCTCATCCATTAAGTTCCCCAATGGTTGTTTAATCGCTTGATGTGAACAAAGATCCTTTTCGACCTAGTGAAAATGGTGAAGAACTGCTTGGTCCTGAAGTACTATATTTAAGTGCAATTGGTGCATTAATGTATCTTGCTAATAATACAAGACCAGATATAGCATTTGATGTAAACTTATTAGCAAGATATAGTTCTTCTCCAACACGTAGACATTGGAATGGAATTAAACATATATTTAGGTATCTTTAAGGTACCATCGATTTGGGCTTATTTTATTTAATATGTCTACTTCAGAGTTAATTGGTTATGCAGATGCAGGATATTTATCTGATCCACATAAAGGTCGATCTCAGATTAGTTATTTATTTACATATGGTGGAATAACCATATCTTGGAGATCTATCAAACAAACCATAGTCGCTACATCATCGAATCCTTCTGAAATACTTGCAATACATGAAGCCAGTCGGGAATGTGTTTGGTTGAGATTAATGATTCAACATATCAAGGAAAAATGTGGTTTAACTACTAATAAGAAAATTCCAACAATATTATA
Organism: Zingiber officinale; assembly: GCF_018446385.1. Lineage (NCBI taxonomy): Eukaryota > Viridiplantae > Streptophyta > Magnoliopsida > Zingiberales > Zingiberaceae > Zingiber > Zingiber officinale. The sequence goes on along the minus strand of NC_056005.1, from coordinate 35,489,208 downwards.
TGAAGACAATGCGGTATGTATAGCTCAATTAAAGGAAGGGTACATCAAAGGGGATAGAATTAAACATATTTCACCAAAGTTCTTCTTCACTTATGATCTACAAAAGAATGGTGATATTAAAGTTCAACAGATTCGCTTTAGCAATAATTTGGCAGATTTATTTACTAAAGCATTACCTATAACAACATTTAAGAAATTAGTACATGGTATTGGAATGCGGCGGTACAGAGATCTCAAATGAAATTTCAAATAGGGGAAGTAAATTTTCACTATACCATATTATGTTGTCTGGTAAATTTATAGTGATACAGTTGCGGAATGACGTTCTCTTTTTCCTTACTAGGTTTTTTCCCATTGGGTTTTTCCTAGTAAGGTTTTAATGAGGCGGATTCCTTAATTATGGGCATCCAAGGGGGAGTGTTGTAAAATAAAGTATGTGGATGCCCATAACCCCCAATGACTTCATAAATTCCCTCATCTACATAACCTATCATCTTTTAAACTCCTAAGTTATGTAAATTCATGAGGAGTTTAAATATGATTGTGTACCTATAAATACATATGTATTCATTTCAATAAGTAAGAAAAAGAGAGGAAAAAGAGAAAAGGTTAATAATATTTCCTTTTCATATGCAGTTGCTTATATAATTTTATAACATTATTATATTTATTTTATTTTAATGTCGAATAAATAAATGTAACAATATTTTCGGATAGTAAATTTTAATCTATAATATATCAATTAGTTAAATTTATTGTGGGATATTAAAGACATATATAGAACACTACTCTAAATTATTTATTATCAGGTATTAATATACAAGGATAATATAATGCATTGAGACTAGCATGTAAGTCAACGGATAATTTAATCTCACAAGTGATAGATATAAGATATCAGGTTGACACAAGAATATATATTAGAGAATATGTATTGAATGACTCGCCATAAGAATATTTCATGGATCGTTATATAAGTGTTATAAACATTCTCATAATGACTTAGTATAAATAGTCCTTATACCTGAAGTCGCTACGGTTCCCTACATAAGGAGTTGTATACTTTGGTATCGACAAACTTCACCCATAACAGGGTAGACCATAAAGTTGATCACTGGATATGCAATAAGTTATGCGAAGGGATGTGAGTAATGTAGATGAGATCTATCTCTTCCATATGACGGAAGTAATATCTGTGGGCTCCTTGATTAGTAGGACACAAGAATACATGGTCATGCTTAAATGAGTCAATATGTGATATTGAGCTTATTTGATTGAATGTGTCTACTTAGAGATCAAGAAACACAAAGATTGATAAGAGGATGACACGCTCTATGCCTCATTGATCAATCTAGATATCAATGATAGAAGTATTGAGTCATACAAGATAATAGATATGGAAAGGTTAGGTCAGATTTCGATATTCTCGTCACTTGGGTAGCAATGATGTATTGCTAGATGTCACTCATTGCTTACGTATCTAAAATTATTTTAGAAAAATTGTAAACATTTCAAGAGCCTATTGGGTTACGGACAAAGAATATATTGATTTGGAGATGGATTATAGGGTTAAGTCTAATCTGAATTATACACATTGAGTTAGACTCGAATGAATTCAGATTAGACTCATTAGTTTATTGGGTTAATAGTTAATCTAATATACTAAATCAAACCCATTAAAATTAATATATTATTAATAAAAAAGAAAGATCAAGAGACAAAAACTTTTTGTATTCATTGGATGAGTACAAAAGTCATTTGTAAAAATAACCTTTAAGTTAAGTAACATTTTTAGTAAAGTAACCTTTTGGTAAAGTAAGTCATTTGGTAAAGTAATCCTTTTATGAAGTAACATTTTGGGTGAGCATGATCTTCTTGATTTTTTCTCTTCTTTCTCTTCTTCTCTTGGCCAAAAATAACCTTGTGTAGTTGCTAGTACGACAAAGATTGTTTCTTCTCCAAGTTGTGAGTTTGTGAGACAGACGGAGAATGTGTTCGTGTGGATACCGTAGAGGCATAGACATGTTGATCACGCTGAGATATGCATTTGAATCAATGTTATTGTCAGGAGTACCGGTTCACGCAACAAAGATAACTATTCTATCTGATAAAATAGGAAAACGTAGTATACATTATTCGCAAGGATTTCTAGAGGAATCCTTTTTCCTCTGCGTTACATGTTTTACGCATAAGATCCCTACAGTGGTATCAGAGCCACTTGTAAATACATATACATCATTTTAGTTCTGTTTTATATGTGATATAGATGAAGAACATGTATTTAATATGTCATGATGTATAGTTATGGCTCTTTACCCTAATATGATTAGATGATTGTGTGTATGTGCATGTTATAATTCATAATACCACCTGTGTGTTGTGCCTTATATCTTTTTATTCTTGTTATAAATTTAGACCACCCTCGAATGTAACTCGAGGTTTCTTTAGATTTTGTAATGTACAAATTTTAAAAGAGCTAGTCTACTAAATGATGGTGAAAAGGGAGAAGGACAACAACACACGACGACTAAGGAAGTACTTAAAGAATATGCTTTTACCTAGGTTAACCTTTCGATCTTCTCATTGGCTTGAGGAGATCGTAGTAGACAGGGCTATAACCAAATCATGTTCTATTTAGCATATATGTTGATGTATGCCATGATTGTATACGATTCATGTGTAATTTAATCATAATTAGGTCCTTTTAATATGTCTATCAAAGTTCAGTACTCACTACTACCTCGATCAATTGTAGTCAGATTTTACCAAAGCTAAGTGACTTAATTTATCTTAGTAAAGTGCAACATGACAATTGTGATGTCCGACTATTGGACTTTGGGTGTGACTTAACTAAGTTACCTCAATTGGATTGAGAACTTAGAGACATATCCCATATGTTGTCATTCAAATTATATTAGTCTTATACGATACGCTAAAGCTAACTCAAGATGAGTTATAATATAGATTTCATACGATGAGCACACAAACAGAGTCTTGTTCACCTCACTAAACAAGAGTTACATATAATGTAATTGGTAAATGTTGCCTACCTAATTTATACAAGTCCTGGGCGATTAGGCAAAGCTAACTCAAGATGAGGTATAATATGGATCCTTCCCCACTTGAATGTCATTGCTTTTGGATTTGGAACTAGTAGTGTGGGTAAAACCACATCTTGACTTACTCCTACCAATCTTTACAATTTTGTGTGAGAATCATTTAATTAAAAGCTTAATTAAATGATTAAAATATGGTACTTATTTCTACATTTCTGGTTGTAGATAATCATGTTGTTCAGTACGTTGAATACTCTCTCTCTCTCTCTATGATCTATCCTTGATAAGGACAAGCTTAATGGAGTTAATTTTCTAGACTGCTACAGAAAATTGAAAATTTTCTTCAACCAAGAAAGAAAATTGTACGTCCTAAAACAAGCTATTCCTTAACCACCCGCATCCACTACCACTCGAGTTGAAAAGGATGTTCATAAGCATCAAAATGATGCATTAGATGTGTCATGCCTTATGCTTGCTACCATGAACTCTGAACTTTATAAGCAACATAAGAACATGAATACTTATGATATGATTGCACATTTTAAACAACTGTATTAGGGACAATCAAGGCACGAGAGATTTGAGGTATCCAAAGCCTTGTTTCAATGCAAGATGTAAGAAAGAAGTCCCATAGGAACTCATGTACTCAAAATAATTGGGTATGTTGAGAACCTTGAAAGACTAGGATTTCCATTAGGCCAAAAATTAGCAACTTATCTTGTTTTGTATCATTGCCAGAATGCTATAGTCAATTTGTTATGAACTATAACATGAATAAAATTGACAAACCATTGCCTTAGATGTTAAGCATGTTGAGAACTGCTAAACTCAACCTTAAGAAGAAAAAGCCTAGTAACATTTTGATGGTGCAAAAGGACAAAGGCAAATGGAAGCCCAAAGGTAAGGGTAAGATCCAAGACAAAGGCAAGGATAAGTCTCATACATTGAAACCCAAAGGTGGGGTGGCTAAGGAATGAACCTGCTTCCATTATGGTGAGACCAAACACTAGAAGACGAACTACAAATTGTACCTAGCGAAAGTTAAAAGGAAAATAAGTGAGACTTCTGTCTTAGGTATATATGTTATAGAAGCCAATATATCTATTTCTTATTCATGGGTATTAGATACCAGCTGTGCATCTCACATTTGTACTAATGTATGGGGCCTTCGAAATATTAGATCATTGAAAAAGGGCGAAGTGGACCTGCAAGGACGCGATGGTCCATGAGTTGTTGTTGTTGCTGTAGGAGCATATTCCTTATCTATGCCTACTGAGCTTATTTTAGAACTAGAAGAGTGCTTTTATGTGCATGCTTTAATCAAGAACATTATCTTTATAGACAAGAAGGATTTTTTATTTATAATAAAGGATAAATATTGTTCTATTTATTTAAATGACATGTTCTATTGTAGTGCACTTCTTATGAATGGACTCTATGTTCTAGATTTTGAAAACTCAATCTATAACATAAATACCAAATGATTCAAACTATAAATATATCTCTAGCATTATTGTTTGGGTCACATAAATGAGAATCATATTTCACAACTCCATATGGATTTTTGGACTCATTTGATTTTGAATCATATGAGATATGTGAATCTTATTTATAAGGCAAGATGACAAAGGCTCCATTTAGTGGATACAACGAAAGAGATAATGACTTGTTAGAACTCATACATATTGATGTATGCGGCCCTTTCAGAATAACAGCTAGAGGAGACTATCATTTTTCATTACTTTTACTGATGATATCAGTAGGTATGACTATATGTATCTGATGAGACACAAGTCAGAATCCTTTAAAAAAATTAAAAAAAAATCAAGAATGAAATTTAAAATCAACTTGGTAAGAGTATTAAGATGATTTGATCAAATCAAGGTGGGGAATACCTTAGCTAAGAGTTTCATGACCATCTTGTTGAGTGTAAAAACATATCTTAACTTACTCCACCTGGAACACCACAATGGAAAGGTGTGTCAGAAAGAAGGAATCATACTTTATTAGATATGGTACGATTGATGATGAGTCAAACAGAACTTCCTACTTCCTTCTGGGGACATGCTCTAGTGATGACCTCTTCCACACTTAACCGCCTTCCATCTACGGTTGTCATAAAAACATCATATATGATATGGACTGGGAAAAGTCTCAAGATATCTTTCATGAAGATTTGAGGATGTGAGGCTATGTTTGATGATAATTTATAGATAAACTAGGGCCCAAATTAGATAAGTATTATTTTATAGGATATCCTAAGGAAACAAAGAGATATTACTTTTATAATCCCACACAAGGTAAAGTGTTTGCTGTCAGAAATGGTGTCTTTTTAGAAAGATAATTTATTTATAGAAAAACTAGTGGGAGTAAAGTCGATCTTGAAGAAATTCAAGATACATAAACTAGCACCGAAGCCTTGATGGAAAGTAAACAAGTACCACAAGATGTTGTGGATTATGATTTTATCACACCACAAGAAGTTGTGAAACAACAACCTATTCAAGTAGAACAAGCTCTATGTATATTTGATATAGCTCATCATTAACCTGAGAGATATTATTTTCCCTTGTCTAACCAAGGTGATATAGTGTTTGTTGGTCTCAATGAACATACATCTTATCAGGAAGTTGTACAAGGCCCAGATTCTATGAAATGGCTAGAGGCTATGAGATTCGAAATGGAATCCATCTACACTAACCAAGTATGGACTTTGGTTGATCCACCTGAAGGGATCAAACCCATTGGATGTAAGTGGGTCTTCAAAGTGAAGATTGACATGGATGGCCTTATGCATACCTATAAAGGTAGAGTGGTGGTAAAGGATTCAAGCAAATTTATAGTATAGACTATGACGAAACATTTTCACCAGTTACGATGCTCAAATCTATTCGGATCATGTTTGTTATTGTAGCTTACTATGACTATGAGATCTGGCAAATGGATGTCAAAACTGTATTTCTTAATAGAAATCTACTCAAGAATGTGTACATGATACAACTTGTGGATTTTGTAGATCCAAAGCATGATGGAAAGGTATGTAAGTTGCAAAGATCCATTTATAGATTAAATCAAGGTTCTAGAACTAGGAATCTTCAATTTGATGATGCAATCAAAGTAGTTTCATCAAGAATGAAGATGAACCTTGTGTCTACAGGAGGGTTAGTGGAAGCATAATCATCTTTTTCATATTGTATATTGATGACATACTTCTCATTGAAAATGATATCCCTACTTTTCAGTTAGTGAAGACTTGGTTTAGGAATTATTTTTCTATGAAAGACTTAGGTGAAACAACCTACATTTTAGGCATCAAGATATATAGAGATAAAACTAAAAGATTGCTTGGCCTAAGATAGAGTACATATATTGACAAGATGCTTAATCATTTTACTATGCAAAATTCCAAAAAGAGATTTCTATGAATGTCACATGGTGTGAGTCTTTCAAAGACTCAATCTTCATCTTTTAAGGGAAAAAGAGACTGCATGGATCAGATTCCTTATGCATCTACTATAGGGTTTATCATGTATGTCATGCTTTATCCTCACCTAGATGTCTTGTATGCGTTAAGCATAACGAGCTGGTACTAGTCAAATCCAAGTGAAGGTCACTAGACAACAGTCAAGAATATTTTTATGTACTTGAGAAGAACTCAAGATTATTTCTTGATCTTTGGAGGCAATAAAAAGCTTGCTGTAAAGGGTTGCACCGATGCTAGCCTCCTAACTGACAAGGATGATTCCAGATCATAGTTAGAGTATATATTTTGCTTAAATGGTGGTGTTGTGAGATGGAAGAGTTCAAAGCAACATACAGTCGCTAATTCTACAATAGAGGCCGAGTACATTGCTACTGCAGTTGTAGCAAAAGAGGTTGTTTGGATTATGAAGTTTATTATAAAGCTTGGTGTTGTTCCTGGTATAGCGAACCCAATAGACCTCTATTGTGATAACAATGGGGCTATTTCACAGGCTAAGAAACCTCACTCTCATCAACGATCCAAACACATACTACGGTGATTCCATCTCATTCGAAAGATCATCGATAGAGTAGATGTGAGGATATGCATGTTGGCGCTGGGAATTCCGTTCTGTGTAAAACCCCTATACAAAAATTTGTACGAGCACAGAACCTTTCTTAGCAGCCCACATGCTTGATTATACATGTGTTTGATCAATCAAACAAGTTCTTGATTGATCAAAGCACACCTTGATCAAAGCACAAGATCGCTGGCCTCTTGTGTTGTTGTTCATGATCCATACGAAGAGAAACAAACTAATTGAGTTGCGGAATAAGAATTAGTTGTACATTTCCTCGTATGATAAGACCTCTTGATCTTTTGTTGTATTCCTCTCCTCCTCTTGGATGTCGTGTGGGCGACGATCTACCAAGACAAAACCACCCGACTCCTTCTTCTTGTTTCCAATCTTTCGGCCACCAAGAGATGCTAGAATAAGATGCCTCCTTCTCTTCTTCTTCTGCTCCAAGCAACCGGCCACAAAGTAAACTCTTCTCCAAAGGGGCGCCGACCCTAATGAAGAGGAAGGGAAAGATGTCGCCGGCCCTAGGGAAAGAAGCAAGGGGAAAATAAGAGAGGAGGGGTGCTGGCCATAAGAGAATAGAAGAGGATTCTTAGGTTAGTTTTTGGGTACCACCCACTCTTCTTTTATAATATTTGCTAGCGGCTAAAAAGGAAAGATTTTAATAAAATTCTATTTTAAATAAAATTTCCCTTTTATTCCTATTGTGGATGGTTACAAAAAGGGAAAGATTTTAACAAAATTAAAATCTCTCTTTTAAACCATTGTAAATAGCTATAAAAGGAAAAAAATTAAAAAAAATCTATTTTAAATAAAATTTCCCTTTTATTCCTATTGTGGTCGGCCCCTTGCTTGGGCACCAAGCAAGGTTTTGCCGACCCTTATCTTGGGCACCAAGCAAGGCTTGGCCAGCCCTATGCTTGGGTAAGAAGCAGAGCTTGGGTAGATGTGAGACTTTATATATATAGAGGCTACAATAGGGACCGAGAGGAGGAATTGGTTTTGCCCTCCTGATGGCCTTGAGCTTCCTATGTTCGACCCGACACCCAACTCAAGTTCATCAATAATAACTCATACCACTAAAGGGTCATTATTGAACTACCGCACCAATCCCATATTACAATATGCGCTCCTACTTATCATGAGTGTGTTAATCTCCCCGTGTTTAAGATATCGTATGTCCGTTAATTAAATGAATTACTGACAACTCATTTAATTAACATCTGACTCCAAGAGTAGTGCCACTCAACTTTATTATCATGTCGGACTAAGTCCACCTGCAGAGTTTTCATGATAATCTTTATGAGCTCCTCAAGGGGACATTATCAACCTAAATAAATAGGACACAGTTTTCCTTTATAATCAACAACACACCATAAAAATGGTACTAGCTCCCAACTTATCGGACCTATTGATTTAACGAATAAATCTCACCCATTGATAAGTTAAAGAAATAAATGCTAAGTATATGTATTTGTTATTATATCGGGATTAAGAGTATGCACATCCATAATAATAGAGGTTATGTTCTTTTATATAGTCAGTATAAATCGAATAACCTCAAATGGTCCTGCTCAATACACACATAGTGTATTAGTGTAATTGTTGGTTGCTACTCGGAATACCGTCCTAGTTCCCCTGTACAAAAATTTGTACAAGTATAGAACTATCCTAGCTACCCATGTGCTCTACTGAAGTTAAATTTGGATTACAAACTATGCTTAACATTATTAATCCAAACTATCCTTCAGAAGTTAAACTTGGATTGGAAACGATACTTAATATTTTTACTCCAAGTTTAACTGATGTGATCTTCCTAAGTTAAACCATATTACAGAAGTTATCAAATATCTATTTCAAAGATCGGCTTCTAGGTTGAACATGGCGAGACACTAGGCCTTCTTGGGTATGAGATCATCCACCACTTCCTAGATAAAGTCTTTCAAAGAAATCGGATATTTAACTTCTTACAGTAAACTAGGTTTAACTATAGAGACTTCAATAGAAACACAATATCAAAACATGAAATTGAACAATAAAATCGATAACAAAAATGATAACTTAAAACCGATAACCTCTTGTGTTTGGTTTTTCAAGATCTATACAAAAAATGAACTAGTTATGATGTGGAAACTAATAACTAGTTATACCTTTTGTAGCTTATAGACCTCTTGATCTTCTATTGTATTCCTCTCCTTCTCTTGGACGTCATGTGGGCGACGATCTTCCAAGATGAAATCCACCCAAGTTTCTTCCTTAGCTTCCAAGATCCAGCCACCAAGAGAGCTTCCTTCTCTTCTTCTTCTCCTTCAAGCAACCGGCCACCAAGAGAACACCACACTAGATGCCGCCGGCCACCAAGAGAGAAAACAAAAGGAGAAGAGAAAAGGACAAGGACCGACCACCAAGGATTGGGAGAGAGGAATAGAAGATGTATTATCTCATGAGGCACCCCTCGATCTCTTTTATAATCCTTGGTCTTGGCAAAAAATGAAAGTTTTAAACATAATTAAAACTTCCTTATATTCCTTGCCAATGACTAAAAAGGAAAGTTTTAAAACAAAAAATTAAAACTTCCTTTAATGCTTGTCATGGCCGGCCACCTACTTGTGCTCCAAACAAGGAAAGTTTTAAACACAAAATTAAAACTTCCTTATTTGTTTCCGGTAAGAAATTTTAATAAAAAATTTCTCTTTTAAATCCCTTGTTGGTTATAAAAGGAAAATTTTATAAATTAAAATCTCTCTTTTAAAACATGTGGATGGTTACAAAAAAGAAAAGTTTTATCAAAAATTAAAATCTTTCTTTTAATTACAAATAAGGAAAGATATCAAACATTTCTCTTAATCCTTTGTAGAAAGCTATAAAATGAAAGATTTAAAAATTTAAAAACTCTCTTTTAAAACCATAGCTTCCATAAAAGGAAAGATTTTAAAAATTAAAATACCCTTTTATTTTAATGTGGTCGGCCACCTAGCTTAGGCTCCAAGCTTGGCCGACCCCAACAATGCTCAACTCTTTGGCTTGGCCGACCACCATAAGATGGGTAAGAAGCTTGGCTTTAAGTGGATATAAGGCTTTATAAATAAGAGGCTACAGCAGGAACCGAGATGAGGAATTGATTTTGGTCTCCCGATAAGCTTGAGTTTCCTATATTCACCCCGAACACCCAACTCAAGTTCATCAATAATATCTTATTCCACTAAAGAGTTATTATTGCACTACTGCACCAATACCATATTACAATATATGCTCCTTCTTATTATGAGTGTGTTAGTCTCCCTGTGTTTAAGATATTGAATGCCCACTAATTAAATGAGTTACCGACAACTCACTTAATTAATATCTAGCTCCAAGAGTAGTACCACACAACCTTATTATCATGTCGGACTAAGTCCACCTACAGGATTTACATAACAGTCCTTATAAGCTCCTCAAGGGGGCATCATCAACCTAGATTATTAGGACACAGTTTCATTCTATAATCAACAACACACCATATAAATAATATCATTTCCCAACTTATCGGGCCTATTGATTTAATCAACTAAATCACACCCTTTGATAAATTAAAGAAATAAATATTAAGTATACGTGCTTGTTATTATACCATGATTAAGAGTACACACTTCCATAATAACAGAGGTCTTGTTCTTTTTAACAGTTAGTATAAAAAGAACAACCTCAAATGATCCTACTCAATACAATAAGAGTATACTAGTGTAATTTTATAGTCAAGATAAACTAATACCAAATTACACTACAACTATTCCAATGGTTTGTCCCATTCTATCTTGGTTGTGAGCAACTATTTATAATTTATAAGGAACTGATAACATGATCTTCTATGTGACACCACACACCATATTATCTTCAATATAAATTAAATGAACAACTACACTTAGCATATAAATGTAGACATTTGACCAATGTGATTCTTCTTTCAAAATAAATATTTATACAAAAAGCTAGACTTTTAGTATACACTCTAACAGTAATTATATAGTCAAGACAAACTAATACTAAATTACACTACAACCGTTCCAATGGTTTGCCCCTATCCATCTTGGTTGTGAGCTACTATTTATAATTTATAAGGAACCGATAACATAATCTTCTGTGTGACACCACACACCATGTTATCTACAATTTAAATTAAATGGACAACTGTATCGACCTATATAAATATAAAATGCAGACATTTGACCAAAATCATTCTCATTTCAAAATATCTCAAAAATAGATGTTTATACAAAAAATAGGCTTATAGTATACATTCCAATGATCTCCCACTTATATTAAAAGACTATGCTGCCATACATCTAATTCCCATCCCCTCAACATGCCCATCAAAAGCTCTCGCCGGAAGGGCCTTAGTGAAAGGATCTGCCAGGTTATCTGCTGATGCAATCTTGGCGACGACAACTTCTCCTCACTTTATGATGTCTCGTATTAGGTGGTACTTACGCTCAATATGTTTACTTGTCTTATGGGCTCGTGGTTCCTTCGAGTTTGCTACTGCACCACTGTTATCGCAATAAATTGTGATAATTTTAGGCAAACCAGGAATCACATCTAAGTCCATCAAGAAGTTTCTGAGCCATACAGCTTCTTTGGCTACCTAAGAGGCTGCCACATACTCAGCTTGCATGGTGGAGTCCAAAACGCATTTATGCTTAACACTCCTCCATATTATGGCTCCACCCACCAAAGTAAACACATACTCTGAGGTTGACTTACAATAGTCCCTATCTGATTGGAAGTCAGAATTCGTATAACCCACAGGGAGCAAATAATTTGCCTGGTAAACCAGCATATAATTTTTAGTCCTTTTCAGGTACTTTAATATATGTTTTATGGTAATCCAATGTCCCTGTCCTGAGTTACTTTGATATCTGCTAACCATGCCCACGACAAAACAGATATCTGGTCTCGTTCATAACATCACATACATTAGGCTTCCTACAGTCAAAGCATAAGGAACTGCCTTCATCTCCTCTATCTCCTTTGGTGTCTTAGGAGACATCTCTTTAGATAAAGGTACTCCCTGTCGAAAAGACAGAAAACCTTTCTTGGAGTTTTGCATGCTAAAGTGAGCTAGGATAGTATCAATGTACGAAGCTTGGAATAAGCACATTATCCTTTTCTTGTGATTCCTTATTATTTTAATCCCAAGAATATGTCCACATTCTCCCTAGTCCTTCATATCAAACTGCTTGAACAACCATATCCTTATGTCTGACAACACTTTGACATTGTTGCCAATGAGCAGAATGTCATCTACGTATAGTACAAGAAATACCACCACGTTTCCGTCACTTTTCTTATATATACACAAGACTCATCTGGACACTGAATGAATCCATAAGACTGGATCACTTCATCAAACCAGATGTTCCAAGATCTCGAAACTTGCTTCAGTCTATAAATGGACCGATTGAGCTTACATACAAGATGCTCTTTGCCCTTCACAATGAATCCCTCTGGGGTTGCTTCATATGGATGTTTTCTTCAAGACTTCCGTTAAGGAAAGCTGTCTTGACATCCATTTGCTAAACCTCATAATCCATATAAGCAGTAATAGATAAAAGAATCAGATAGACTTAAGCATGGCTACCGGCGAAAAGGTTTCCTCATAATCGATTCCCTCTTTCTGAGTATACCCCTTCGCAACAAGCCTTGCTTTAAAGGTTTCCACCTTCCCGTCTGTCCCTCTTTTTCCTTTTTAGACGCATTTACATCCAATGGCTTTTACACCATTTGGTCGTTCTACAAACTCCCAAACTTGATTAGAATACATAGATTCTATTTCAGATTTCATTGCACTTTGCTAAGATGCTGCATCTTTATCTTGGAGTGCTTCATCATATATCCAACGATTAGGTTCATGTTTACCAGGGATCAAGTCCAAAGACTCTCCCAAAAATATGAATCTATCTGGTTGTCGAACAACCCTCCCACTATGACGAGACACTACCTGTAATTGTGCATCATTTGTGACACGTGTTGCAGTTTCTTGTGGTATCTCATCTTGTACCATTGGTGCTAAATTAGACGTGTCCTCTCTTATTTCCTCAAGAATAATTTTACTCATGGGCTTGTGGTTTATTACATAATCCTCTTCTAAAAACCGGGCATTGGTGATAACAATGACCTTCTGATCTTTGGGACTATAAAACAAACCTCCTTTCGTTCCTTTAGGATAACCCACAAACAAGCAAACTTATGTACGTGATTCTAACTTATCAACATCTCCCTTCAGCACATGTGCTAGACTACCCCAAATCTGAATGTGTCTTAGACTAGGCTTACGCTCATTCCACAATTCTATGGGAATAGAGGGTACTGACTTAGAAGGTACCAAGTTCAGAATGGACGTCGCTGTTTCCAGAGCATATCCCCAAAACGAGTTTGGTAATTCTGAATAACTCATCATTAATCTAACCATTTCCATAAGAGTCCTATTCCTTCATTCCACCACACCATTCTGTTGGGGTGTACCAGGTGCAGATAATTAGGATTGAATCTCGGCCTCTGATAATTAATTCCTAAACTCTCATAAGAGGTACTCTCCACCACGATCTGACCGTAGTGTCTTGATACTTTTACCATGACATTTCTCCACATCATCTTTGTACTCTTTGAACTTATCAAAGTACTCAGACTTGTGGCGCATTAAGTAAATATACCTATATCTCGAATAGTCGTCTACAAAAGAGACAAAATATTCGAAACCACCTCTCGCCTGGATAGTCATAGGTCCACACAAATCAGAATGAACCAATTCCAACACTTCTTTGGCTCTATATCGTTGTGCTTTAAAAGGTCTCTTGGTCATTTTTCCTTCCAAGAAAGATTCGCAGGTTGGAAAGTTTTCCACCACCAATGAACCCAAAGGTCCATCAGCTATTAATCTTTGAATCCTACTCAAGTTAATATGACCTAGCCTTAGATGCCAAAGATATGTTTGGTTCATTTTTGAAGGTTGCTTTCTCTTATTAGAATTAGAAGATGTATTATTAATTTCCATTTGTTGCATCATGGGAGTTATTGAATTAAGAGTGTACAAATTGTCAACCAACGTACCAGAATAGATAACCACCATATTTTTCTTGACAACTACTTTGTCATCAAACGAAATAGAATATTCATCCATAAATAATTTAGACACTAAAATCAAGTTCTTTCTAAAACATGGTATGTAAAGACAATTTCTCAAAATCAATATTTTATTCCTATCAAAAGATAAATAAACATCTCCCACTGCAACAATCGTCACTTTCGTAGCATTGCTCATGTAGACGGTGATCTCCCCTTCATGTAGTCATCGAGTTTCCTGGAACCCCTGCAATAAATTATAGACATGATCAGTGGCTCCCGTATCTACACATCAGGTACTGGTAGATAACACTGCTAAACATGTTTCAATAACTAATGAATGAGATATACCTTTATTGTTCTCCTTTCTGCGAGGACATCCCACCTTCCAATGTCCAGACTGCTTGCATGTGGAGCACTTGCCCTTCAGCTTCTTCACACCTGCTTGCAGTCCAGTCCCTTGAGGTTGAATCACTTTCTTTGCTGAACCAACTTGTTTCTTCTTCTTCTTCCTGTCTTTCGGCTTAGATGCAGAAACGTTTTCAGCAATGTGAATTTGAGAACTTTGACGAAATAGCCCTTCTGCTGCTTGGAGTTCTGTCAGAAGTTCTGCCAACGAATAAGTCCTTTTGTTCATGTTATAGTTCAGGCGGAACTGCTCAATACTCTTGGGTAACATTTGGAGAATGATATCGACCTGGATTTCCCCATCGATTTCAGCTCCAAGGATTTGTATCTCGTTCAAGTGAGCCATCATTTTGAGGATATGATCCCTCACGGGTGTCCCCCAATCATGGTGGTCGTCATCAGGTTTCTCATAGCCTCCTGCCTGGTAGCCCGATTATGGTGTCCGAAGAGATCTTTGAGATTGTATATCATGTCATAGGCAGTAAGCATGACCTGATGCTGATGTTGCAACACATTTGACATAAAAGTCAAAATGTAACACCGCGCCATCTCATCTGCCTTGACCCATTTCCTATGTCTGCCAATCTCCTCTTCACTAGAATCACTATTAGGCACATTAGGACAGACTTCAAAGAGTACAAACTTGTATCCTTCAGCAGTTAAGACAATGTCCAAGTTTCGTTTCCAATCAATATAATTGGGACCAATAAGTTTATTTTCTTTTAAAATAACAGTAAAAGGATTAAAAGCCATTTTGAAATCCTGAGAATTACAAAATAAGATATTTGATCAAAACTTTAGAATTTAAAATAATATTGATTCCATAAACAATACAATTTAAATTCAAAAACACCTCAAAACATCATGAATTTCGTATGTCACGATAGTGTGGACGTATACTAATTCAAACATTTGTAAAAGGAGATTTTACCGATTAATTTTATTATCTTGTCAACCTAACTTTATGACAAATAAAATTAATAGTTGATTTATCTTTAGTCACATAAATAATAGCAGTGACTCCGATGGGGAGGATACTATTAAATGCGCCTAAGTGTATACCATTACTTGATACTTAGTTCATTAATTAGAATTGTGCTCCTTCAAATGGAGAAGATCACACAAACCTAAATAATTTTCTATAATCATCCATAGAGGAAGTTTGATCTAGTGATCCGCAAACAAGTTCATCTGATGTGGAGGAAGACACTCAAAGCCAACGTGCAAGTTTGAATGCATCACGTACAAACCAGTAATGGAGATCGTGGAATTTATTTAAATAATTTCTCTTCCACTTAGTTATTTAAAATCGAGGAATTTTAACATACACACACATCACACATGCACACAAGCACATAAACACAATATATGAAGGCAATAAATATGAAAATAAATTTCCAACTATTATGACGCCATCCATCGATATTCTCCGTATGCCACCAACCCTAGCCGTCGCCAACCCTAGCCAGGTAAGGAGGAGAAAACCTAACCGCCGACCCTAGGGTTTATGTCGTCACGTCTATCTTGCTTCCTTCTTTGTTGCACCCGATCCTCAAGGTAGCACCACGCATAGCAAGTCACAACAATAAGAAATTAAAAAATTGCATTTATCGATCCTATATTCCACGAAGGAATGTACATGTAATCTAGATCGAACAAAATGTAAAATAAACTAATACAACTCTAGCTGTATTTAATAATTACAATAATGCATACACAAAATACCCTCGACATGATCGATGGTTTAAATCACATACAAACACAATAGGCCATAATAGTTGGAACTAAAATGCCTACAACCATAGAATTAATCTATTTAGCATATCCTACTATTATCCTTCCTAAATTTTATATGAACAGTGCATAATTTAACCGAAAACCAAACACTCAGTGGCAGAAAACTTGCTCCGATACCAATTGTTGGCGCTGGGAATTCTGTTCTGTGTAAATCCCCTGTACAAAAATTTGTACGAGCACAGAACCTTTCCTAGTAACCCACATGCTCGATTAGACATGTGTTTGATCAATCAAGCAAGTTCTTGATTGATCAAAGCTCACCTTGATCGAAGCACAAAATCGCTGGCCTCTTATGTTGGTGTTCAGGATCCATACGAAGAAAAACAAACTAATTGCGCTGCGGAATAAGAATTAGTTGTACCTTTCCTCGTATGCTAAGACCTCTTGATCTTCTGTTGTATTCCTCTCCTCCTCTTGGACATCGTGTGGGTAACGATCTACCAAGACAAAACCACCCGACTCCTTCTTCTTGTTTCCAATCTTTCGGCCACCAAGAGATGCTAGAATAGGATGCCTCCTTCTCTTCTTCTTCTCCTCCAAGCAACTGGCCACAAAGTAAACTCTTCTCCAAAGGGGCGCCGACCCTAATGAAGAGGAAGAGAAAGAAGCAAGGGGAAAATAAGAGAGGAGGGGCGTCGACCACAAGAGAATAGAAGAGGATTTTTAGGTTAGTTTTTATTAGTGCGAGAAGCATCCGACGATCGAACCAGTGTTTTGATAATGGCAAATGATTCAAAGTTAAGGTTATGTTGTGATCTAATAGTTTGAATGAGCTTGCAGGAAAGTCCTAAGTGTACTTAGGCAAAAGTCCTAACTGAGGTTAGGCAGGTGGAAAACCCTAGGGGGTGGTAACCCTAGGTCATAGGGGGTGGTAACCCAATGCGGAAAGTCTTGGTGGGTCGAGGGCTTCAGGAAAAATTCCTAAGGGGTGGTAACCTAGGTGGAAAGTCCTGGCGTCGCGAACAAGGTGGAAGACTGGACGGGCCGGGAAGCAGGCGTCCAGCAGAAAGTCCGAAAGCATCAAGCACTGAGCAAAAGTCCAGTCGAAATGGAAGATCGCACTGGCAACAGGTAACTCTCCTGAGTGGAGTAGGTGAGGACTGACAACCAGCAATCCTTACGCTACAAGCTGCTAACGAGACGATCCCGAAGTGTTGTAACATCATCCCGACGACCTGGAGCTTCAGTTTTTCATCTCTTTGTTGTCGGTATTAATTTAATTACTGTTTTTTCTATACTTAGATTGTAATAATTCTCGTGATTATAGTTTTTTCATCAAGCACTGAGCAAAAGTCTAGTCGATATGGAGGATCACACTGGCAATAGGTAACTCTCCTGAGTGGAGGAGGATCGCACTGGCAACCAGCAATCCTTACGCTACAAGCTGCTAACGAGACGATCTCGAAGTGCTGCAACATCATCCCGACGACCCGGAGCTTCAGTTTTCATCTCTTTGTTGTCGGTATTAATTTAATTACTATTTTTTTTGTACTTAGATTGTAATAATTCTCATGATTATAGTTGTTTCCTAACGTAAACGCTCAACGAGTGTGGGCCTTGTAGTCGTCACAGGCTCCGAACCAAGTAAACGACCTGGGTTCTTCTGTGTTTGCCTTTATTTATTTCCGCTGCATTTTCACTCGACACGTTTTAAATTAAAAAAAATAGCCACGAGCGCTATTCACCTCCCCCCTCTAGCGCTTTTCAATCCAACAATTGGTATCAGAGCGGGGTAGCGTTGATTTGGTGCAACCACCAATCACGTATTTTTTTCGTGGTGTTTTCTATTTCTTGGAGTCGATTGGAATTAGCATAATTGCTATTTTCTGATCAAGTTTTTCTCGTTTGAATCGGTTTTTGCTCTTAGTTGGTGCAACACCACTCGAGTTTGTTTTTTTATTATTCCCGCACTATTAATCCAAGACTAAGTCTTCGAATAGATTTTATTGTTTTTGTCGTGCAAGGTATCAATGGCCCAACAAGAGGGTTACAACACCGTTCGTCCCCCGCTCTTCACCGGAGAATATTTCGGGTACTGGAAAGGAAGAATGAAGAACTTTCTAAAAATCCAGTTCGAGACGTTGATGATCGTCAAGACTGAATTACAACTGCCAACTGACGAAGACGGCAAGCCTACAACCTGCAAGAACTGGGAACCTGGTCTAATCAAGAAGGTGGAAGCCAATGCCAGAGCGACCTGCACCCTCCAGTGTGGACTGACCAAGGAGGAGCTCAACAAAGTTGGACCATTCTCCAGCACAAAAGAGCTATGGGAGAAACTGATCGAACTCCACGAGGACACTTCTGACACCAAGGTGAGTAAAAGAGATTTACTGTTTAATAAACTATACAATCTCAAAATGCAGGAAGGAGAGACAGCAAGTCAACTCCACACACGCATACAAGATATTCTCAACTCCCTCCATGCAATCGGGTAGAAAGTCGAGAATCGGGACGTCATAAGGTACACACTCAACTCTTTTCCGAGGAACACATTGTAGGCATCAATGGTAGATGCCTACAAAGTTTCCAAGGATTTATCTAGTATAAAATAAGATGAGTTGTTTTCTGAATTCGAACTACATGAACAGATTAATGCACAGCCAATGGAGAAAGGTGTAGCTTTGCTTGCAGGTACAAGTAGAACTCGCGAACCGAGATCACGACGAAGAACCGAACCGGAATCGGAAGAAGAACCTGACTCAGACGATGAAGACGATGAATTGACAACCGAACTCGTGAATCTTGTGAAGAAGCTCTATAAGAAGAAGAAGGGCTTTAACAAGAGAGACCTAAAGAAGGCAATACAATCCAATGAGGCTCAACCTAGTTCAAAAGTCAAGTTCGAGGTGATCTGCTACGTGTGCAACCAGAAGGGGCACATCAAGGTCAACTGCCCAAATCAGAAGGATGCAAAGAAGCAGAGGAAAAAGAAGGTGCTGAAAGCAAGCTTTGAAGAATCCTCAAAAGAAGATACCGACGACGAGCTTGAACAAACAAGCCTTTTAGCACTAATGGCCCGAGACCAAATCAACATGTCCGAGAGCGAGAGCGAATCGGAAGCAGACTCGGACAGAAGCCACGGATCCGTATCCGTTTCCGAAGGGGCCGATCCCTCTGTAAGTATTCCTCGGTTAAATAATTTAGTCAATTATTTATTATGCAAATTAGCGAAATCAAACATTCGGATCAAGTCACTTCTAAAGGAAGTAGCAGTCCTTAAAGAAGTGACTAACTCCAACCCCTTGCCTGACCCAGTTCAGACGGGAAATTCAACTCAAGTCCAAAAATTTGAGAAAGAAAATTCTAGTCTGAAAACTAAAGTCAAGGATTTGGAGAAGACCATAGAACGGTTTTCTTTGGGGTCCAAGAACCTTGACCTAATTCTTGGGACTCAAAGAGCTGTTTATAATAGAACTAGACTAGGTTTCAAATCCAAAAGGAAAAAATCGATCTTATCTATCCTTAGTCAATAAACCAAATAGTAAACTAGTCCAAGCATGGGTACCCAAGTCCAACTTGGTCAGTCAAGTTGGATTTGGTTAATATTAGGTCCCTAGGGATCAAGTACATTACCTTGATAAACCTTATCGAGGCTATGATCCAGGGGGAGCAAAAAGAAAAATTATTTTAATTAATAAATAAATAAATAAAAATTATTTTAATTAATAAATAAAAATTATCTTAACAAATATATAAATATATAAAAATTATCTTAACAAATAAATAAATAAATAAAAATTATCTTAACAAATAAATAATTAATTAAATTCATCTTAACAAATAAATAAATAAAAATTATCTTAACAAATAAAATTAAAGAAAAATCAATGATGGAGGCTCCAGAATAGCTGGCACCTCTAAAAGGAATCTACCCGACAAGGTAACCAAACGCAACCTACCCGGCAAGGTAATTAGGGCTAGAATAAAAGGACTAAGTTTAACTTGACCCATGGTACTGGTGAAGTATTGGATGATAGTACATTAGGGAAGCTTAGTCTATGCATGTCTAGGAAGATATGACTTCGACCTGGTGCATTTGGCTAAGTGGAACTGACCGAAGCTACCCTTTATGGATCCTAACTAGTTAGACCAATGTTTTGTACTAAGTTCAGTGGATAGAACTATTTGAAAAACCTCGAAGGCACGGTTACTTTAATGATGTACAAGTGACTCACCATAGCCAAGAAGTTTATCCAAGGAATGACTACTTGTTGAGCCCAAAGCTAAATCTGAATCTAACATAAAGTTAAACCAAACTCTATAATTGAAACTAATTCATCTCACAAAATTATATGATCCCCTGATTGAAAAATCTAGATTGGGTGAGATGACTAAGGATAAAATTAAATTAAAATTAAATTAAATTTAATTAAAAATTAAATTAAATTAAATTAAATCAAATTTAATTAACTTGATATTTTTCAAAATTCAATTGTTTTAAAATTTAATTAACTTAACATTTTTCAAAATTTAATTAACTTTAACATTGTTCAAAATTTAATTAACTTTATCATTTTTCAAAACTTAATCAACTTAACATTTTTCAAAATTTAATTAACTTTATCATTTTTCAAAACTTAATCAACTTAACATTTTTCAAAATTTAATTAACTTAATATTTTTCAAATTTAATTAACTTAACATTGTTCAAAATTTAATTAACTTTATCATTTTTCAAAACTTAATCAACTTAACATTTTTCAAAATTTAATTAACTTAATATTTTTCAAATTTAATTAACTTAACATTTTTCAAAATTTAATTAACTTAACATTTTTCAAATTTAACTTAAATATTTCTCAAAATTTGATTAACTTAAAATTTTTTTTCAATTTTAATTAACTTAATTTTTTTAAAAAACTTTAATTAACTTAAAATTTGTTCAAATTTAATTAACTTAAATTTTTTTAAAAATTTTAATTAACTTAATTTTTTTTTTCAAATTTAATTAACTTAAATTCTTTTTCCAAAATTAAAAATTACTTAACTATTTTCAAAATGAAAATTACTTTTAAACTTAACTTAATTATTTATTCAAAAAATTAAAATCATCCTTAAGTTACAAAACTCAATCAGAGGCACGTGGAGCCTCTCGGAGGCGCCTCCCATACAAGGGAGGCGCCCTAGAAAACGACGGGAAAAGTCCCGCCGACTTCAGTTAAGGCGCCTCGAACCATCTCCAAGGCACCTCCAACAGCATAGTCAAGGCACCTAAAAGAACGTTTAAGGCGCCTTCAATACCTAGTTTCACCACGAACAGAAGCTTTCTCTTCTCGTTTCTGCTCAAACTTTTCACGCGCTGCCGAGGCGATTTCTCCGTGATTTCCCCACCTAAGGCGCCTTCAACCCAACTCTTCCCTTTCAATCATCCTACAATGCCTCCTACGTACATCTTAAACCATCCTATTGTCCTTATATGTCATTCTTCTGCATTTTTTTCTAGTAGTATGTTGCATAAATCAGAAAACGCCGACATACTGATCCTACACCGGCTAGGACCCCTTTTACGGATCCTAGATTCCCCTCAGAGCGGCATAGGGTAGACTTTGCTACATTTGAATCTATTAAACCTAGGTATGTAGGTAGGACATTTTTTGCTCAGTTCTGCCACCCCGCAGTCCAAATGATAGAATACTATTAGTTAGGGAAATTGGTTTACTGCAACAATACAGTAAACCAGGATTTGTGTGCACAGTTCTATCACAACCTCGAGAAGGTTGATGACAGTACATATTCCACCAGAGTTGGTGGAACAGACTTCCAGTCTACTCCCTCCCTGATTCGTACTAGTTTAGAGCTTAGGGAGTCTACATGTACATTCCCATGCTACCCTAGTAGAGATCTACCATTTGGTGATCCCTATTCCCATATCACCTTAGACACCATCTATATGTATTTTTTTGGGGAGGAGAGACCATTTGTCCTGACTGAGTTTAGGTCAACTCGTCTTAGGGTTCAGGACTAAGTTATGTATAGAGTCCTGACAGCATGCATTTTGTCGATCACATCTCGGGACGTCCCGAATATGCAACCCTCTCACTCATTCTTTCTATATGCCCTGAGTGAAGGTTTAGATATAGACATTGCACTACATATGTTCCAGAACATTGTACATGCATCTAGTACAGGCACGTCAGGAGTAGTCTATATGTCTTACTGTCATATCTTGACTTAGATCTTTTCGACCTTCAGGATAGATACGACCATAGGGACACTTATCTTGCTTACACCATACGACAAGTTAGGGCAGCGTAGTCTTCAGTTAGCCAGTATAGAGGTCACCGCTGAGGGGATTCTAGAATGGAAGGGTCGGCCACAGCCAGCTGCCACTCCGAGTGAGGCCGATGCAGACGATGAGTTTCTGGCCTTCTTCGCTCCAGCCGAGGGAGAGCACGTGTTAGAGTTCACTGCCGAGGACTTTCTTGGACAGCCTGTCACGCCCCGAGGAAGTCCCTGTCCGAAGAAATTTCGGCAGCACCTCTCCTGTACGGGTGACAATCTGAAACATTTATACAAAGCCCTCAGGGCCACATATACCTCGGCCAACACGGCCGGAACAATAACAGTAATAAAAACATAACACAAAGTCATCCACGCAGTTTATATCATCAGCCCACTCAGCTAGAACAAAAATCCAAAACACAACAGAAAACGATAGATAACCAAAATACATGACATGCTAGCCGGCTAGGCTTACACCACACCACAACACATTACTCCGGAAACAAAATCGGAACACAAAGCCAAATACACACATACCATATACCACGATAAACATAAATAAAATGCGAAGACTAGTCTTCTAATGTGATGTGGGAACCGGCAGTCAGGATACTCCAAGCGACTTCATAAACAACCTGGTACCTGAAAAAGATAGTGTCCACGGGGGTGAGTTCAACAACTCAGCGAATACCAATAGACATGCCTAGCAAGATATATCTAACAGCAATAAACATGGAATACAGCTTCCTAATCATATATAGGAAAAATGCAAGACTGAAAGGTAACTGAGGAAGTTGTACTCACCAGGAACTCCTATCCAGACAAAAGGGTCATCAAACCAGATACACAATATGCCTCCTGTATGCATGTCAAACAAATGCATCCACCAAAATGCAGCATATAAGTGCAGCAAACACAAGCAAATAAATGCAATAAATGCATATGATGCCAATGTCATGGTCACCCCTGATGTCAGTCAGTCATCTCACACACAATGGTGAGACTGAGTGGGTAGGGCTGTGACAACCGTGCACTCTGACGTCACTGCTCCTGATGAGTGACCGAGTGGACGGGATGCTGTCGGAGTACACACATACTCCTACCCCAAATCATAAGTGGGGGAGCGCAATGCTCTCATCTCCCGGTACACCATGACGGAGAGGGATCCCTGACGTGCTACCACGCTGCGTCACACTACCCATGAGCGGACCAACGGAGCACCGAACAGAGCAAAACTGATGTGCTACCACGCTGCGTCACGCTACCCATGAGCGGACCAACGGAGCACCGAACAGTGATGAACTGGCGATATGCTCTACAATAATGGAGCAGCCTATCACATAGCATGCAATCATGCGAATGGTGCATGAAACTAAGCATGACATAATCCTGAACCAAATCCACACATATATATAAAAATGTGTATCCTAGTACAAGTAAGTCAAATCCACAGATCTAGGGTATACAGACCCTCTATGGTATAACAACCTAGGTCCTGAACATATCCACCTCCATAAATTATGTACCAACAATGTACATGGATCAAAGAAAAAGGTCTAGGTACACAGATCAGGTATGATATAAAAATATAGATACACATGTCAGATAATAAAAATCCGGAGTCTAGTCCTAAACTCAGTAAAGCATGGTATGTCACTTACTCTAGGAACTAAAGTACTCATGGTAAGAATCATGAAGTATAAACATGGATACATAACAAGCGACCAAACAGATCATGCTATGGGTATCAAACCGTGACATACCAAAGGCAAACATGATCATTGCTTGCAGCTATAAAATACTATGCATATCCAATTGACAATATCATAAAAAGATAAGTCAAGAGGTACCCACCTCCAGTATAGATCGAACTAAATGACCTCTGTGTCAAAGTGCTCGTCCCGCGTAAAAATCTGAAATAGATCCCTCGTCGAGACACCGTCTCGAATCAAAGTCCTGTACTAATCAATATATATTTTTATTTAGCTAAAATTCATAAGAATTTAAATAGCTAAATAAAATCCATGAGACTAAATTAGGGAAAACCCTAATCAACATAACCATTTGCCTACTAAATTAAATCCAACAATTGACTAGGGTTAATTGTCTTAACCCTAATCGTTCCATTAGATTAATTTTTTACCAAACCAATCTACAACAAGGATCCATTACCTTACACCATACCTAAATCTCAAATCTCTGCTCTTGATCCGCAGCCAAAGAGGTGCTATTGGAAGGCATGCTGCCGGAACCAAGACAACCCCACAGAACCGAATCTCCCTGCTGAAATCCTTCATATTGATCAAATCAATTTGAGTTCAATAAATGAGATCACAAAACAAGCAACAACCCATCTTACAACCTAATCTTACCTCACTGTTAACCATCGGATCAAGCAGAAGGTCACTGATGTGATCGAGCGGCGCCCAACAGAAGCAAGGCAAATCACAGCAATTGCCACGTTTGCTCAGATCAGATCGGAGAAGAAGAATAGGACACTCGACGGCAAGATCAAGTCTGGGTTGAATCTGTAGCCGGAAAAGGGCAAGAAGGCCTCGCGACTGCTGGGATGACGGCGGTGGTGGCATCAGGGACAGGCAACGCAAGAGGAACTAGGGCACAGAGAGAGGAAAGACTCGAGCACTCCCGCGATGGTTGGCGCCGTGCTGGCGTTTTGTGCAACGGCGACACGCTGCAGATCTAGGTCACCGCAGAGTGAAGAAAAGGGGAAAAAAGTCAGCGTGTCGCGTGCTCTAAGAGGAGAGGGAGTCGGTCGGCTCTTGCTCAAACGCTGGCGAGGAGGAAGAGAGGGGAAGAAGAAGCTTGGCCGGCGTTCGATCGGAGAGGAAGAGGTAACCGCCGGCACTAGGAGGTTAGGGCCCGGGTGAGTTCGGCGGAGGAGAAGAGGAATGGCACGCGGGGAATAAAAATGAGGGAGAAAAGAAATAAAAAAAAAAGTAAATAAATAAAAATCAACTTTTCCTCACTTAAATGGGTAGCCTATGTTGGATCGAGACGCGCTAGAGGGGGGTGAATAGTGCTCGTGGCTATTTTGATCGTATCGGAATCGTAAAACTATCAAAGTAAATATACGCAGCGGAAATAACGAATGCAATCACAGAGGGACACAAGAAGTTTTACTTCGTTTGGAGCCTAAGGTGACTCCTACTCGAAGGCCCGCGATCCTTGATCGCTTTCCGTGGGCAACAACTATAAGCTCGTAAAATGTACAATAAGATATTACAATTGAAAGAACTAAAACAAATTATACCGACAACAATAAAGTAGCAGAATCTGAAGCTCCGGGTTGTCGGGGACTTGTAACAGCACTTCTGGGTGTTTCTAGAGTAGCTTGTAGCGTAAGGATTGCTTGGAGTTCGTTGTTTTTGAGCTGCTGGTCGAAACCCTTTATAAAGGGTGTTCAAGGCGCCTTCTACTGTTCACCAAGGCGCCTTGAACAGCCGAGTCAGCCGGGGAGATGAGGAGTGAACTGGTCGAATCTTATCACAGACTCAAGGCGCCTTCCACTGTTCACAGGGCGCCTTCAGCTGTTCAAGGCGCCTCTAGCTCCGCTGCATAGACTCCTCAGCCCTTGCATCCGAGGCGCCTCCAAGCTCCATGGAGGCGCCTTGGACACTGTTCATCCGAGGCTTTAAGTTGCTCCTTTGCACCTGCAAGATACGTTAGTCCCAAACACTACTCTGCAGCACAAAGTTAGCACATAATACAATAGATATTATAAATGAAGTATTAACAGTCTCCGGACTGTCCGAGTCTGACTTCAGGTTTCCTACCGGAAACCCTAGGTCGACCCGACGCCTACTGTTCCCTCTACGGGGAACGCGTCCTCACCTACTCCACTCAGGAGATTTACCTGTTGCCAGTACGATCCTCCAGATCGACTGGACTTTCCTCCTAGGGTTACCACCCCCTAGGACCTAGGGTTACCGCCCCCTAGGGTTTTTTCTCCACCTAGGGTTACCACCCCCTAGGACCTAAGGTTGCCGCCCCTTAGGGTTTTCCTCCACCTAGGGTTACCACCCCCTAGGACCTAAGGTTGCCGCCCCTTAGGGTTTTCCTCCACCTAGGGTTACCGCCCCCTAGGACCTAAGGTTGCCGCCCCTTAGGGTTTTCCTCCACCTAGGGTTACCGCCCCCTAGGACCTAAGGTTGCCCCCCCTTAGGGTTTTCCTCCACCTAGGGTTACCGCCCCCTAGGACCTAAGGTTGCCCCCCCTTAGGGTTTTCCTCCACCTAGGGTTACCACCCCCTAGGACCTAAGGTTACCCCCCCTTAGGATTTTCCCTTACCTAACCGCAGTTAGGACTTTCCTGAACCTTATTTAACCACGTTAGATAACAAGGAATCTTAACTTTGAATCCCTTTGCCATTATCAAAACTGAGGTTCGATCGTCGGATGCTTACTGCACCAACAGCCTAAATAGGCTTTCCCGGGCCTCGTTTTTTTTATCCCCATAAACTCGTCCATACGAGCTCCGAAAATTTCCCATAAAATTTATAAAAATTTCAAAAAATTCCCTTATCATTATTCGAAAATTTTCGGTATTTTACACAGCCCTCCAGTTCGGCAGGGCCCTTGACCTCGACTCGCACGTCTCGAGGCTTACTCCGCTCAGACACGACGGCTTATACTGGATGAGTTTTGCTTGCTTCGCACAGACATAGCTTCCGACTTTGTCTCTCTTCGTCAGGGACAGCCTGCTCCCAAGCAGCCCCTTGCACCACCTCCAGCTGACGACCCTCCAGTTGATGATCCTACTGATTGATCTTTTCATGCATTGTACCCTGGATTTCAGACACAAACACTTTAATTTCCTAGTCTGGTTGAACTTGTACTTAGTATAATTCAGTTACTTTGCTTATTTCTGCTTACCAATTTTTTTTAGTTTGCCTAACTCTGCACACATAGGAATGTGTTAGGTAGAATAGATCTTGATTTTCAAACAAATTTCTTACATCTAATTTTAAAAAAAAATTTGGTATTCAAAATTTCTGAATTCTAGGAAAAATAATGTTTTCAAAATCCTAATCTTATTAGTTTTTCCAAAATTTAAACTTAGCCTAGGATCTTCCCCCTAGAAATCATGTTCCCCTAGTTTCAGCAGAGCATCTCACAAACACACTAGGCATAACTTGTTTGTGTTTTGAAAGAAACTTAGAATGGCGTGAGATGCATAGGGTACAGCCTGGACTCCAAAATACTTATTTCTGTGCATCATAGTGAGTCTGAGCATTAAAAACTAACTTTACATTAATCAAGTTAAGTAATCCAGCCCTAGTCAAATCTAACTGGATTACTAACTTAACTTGACTAACCAAGTGAAAATTATTGCCCTCTAGGCACTCAGTCAATAGCTAAAGGTTAGACAGTTGGTTAAGGATATTAAAATTTCAAGTTCACTCATGCTTGCACTTTAGGGTTCTGATACCTCACTAAAGAAAATTGGTTAATTTGAAATACATTTAACTTAACTCATGCTTGGACGTTAGGTTCATAGATTTTTCATCCTCCTTTGCCTTAAATTTAAAATTCCTTATTCATCTAAATATATTTTTTTGAATCTAGTATTGTTTCAAAATTTCCAAATTAACTAACTACTTTCTAATAAGTTCTGTTCAAACATTTTACAAAAAGTCTCAGTTTTTTTCAAAAATTATTCGAAAAGATTTTCAAAATTAATGTTTTAAAAAAAACTTTAAATTTTTTTTAGAAATTAATGTTTTTTAAAAGGGCTTTAAAAATTTTTAACGAAATATTTTTCAACAAAGCCTTACGAAACTAGCAAAACTTAAGCTTACTATTTCTCAAAACTTGCCTTTCGGAAATCATTTGGTTTAATTTTTTCTAAATTTGCACAAATTATGGCTAAGTAAAAGGAGTTGTTCAAAATAGTAATCTTAATTTAGCTATGTCTCGATTCAAAGAAAAATCTTTTTAGCTAAATTAGTTACTAAACTTAGTTTTCTTAAAACAACTTCTTGCTTAAAATATTTCTCAGGCTTTAACTTGTTTATTTCAAAGACAAGTTTTCACTTAACAAATTTCACTTACAAGAAATATTACTTTAAAGTGTTTTAAAATATAACTTTTTAAGCTGAAAATGTAAGTTGTTAAAAACTTAGTTCTTTCATGTTGTCTTTTTACTATTGTTCTCCATACAAAAGTTTTTTCGATATATGGCAAAGGGGGAGAGTAAGAAAAATTCAAATTATTCAATATAAGGATAAGAGAAAGAGAGCTCTTATTAAGGGGGAGCCTTATACATTTAGCTTGCTTATGTTCTTACTTGAACTTTTTACTTAAAAAGCTTGCCTATGTTTATTGATACATTCACTTATGCTTGTTTTACTTAACTTTGAATTTAAGTTGTCATAATCAAAAAGGGGGAGATTGTTGGTGAGGGAAGCATCCGACGATCGAACTAGTGTTTTGATAATGGCAAATGATTTAAAGTTAAGGCTATGTTGTGATCTAATATTTTTAATGAGCTTGCAGGAAAGTCCTAAGTGTACTTACGCAAAAGTCCTAACTGAGGTTAGGCATGTGGAAAACCCTAGAGGGTGGTAACCCTAGGTCATAGGGGGTGGTAACCCTATGCGAAAAGTCTTGGTGGGTCGAGGGCTTCAGGCAAAAGTCCTAGAGGGTGGTAACCCTAGGTGGAAAGTCCTGGCGTCGCAAACCAGTTGGAAGACTGGACGGGCCAGGAAGCGGGCGTCCAGCAGAAAGTCCGGAAGTATCGAGCACTTAGCAAAAGTCCAGTCGATCTGGAGGATCGCACTGGCAACAGGTAACTCTCCTGAGTGAAGTAGGTGAGGACACGTTCCCCATAGAGGGAACAGTAGGCGTCGGGTCGACCTAGAGTTTCCGGTTGGAAATCCGAAGTCAGACCCGGACAGTCCAGAGACTGTCAAAACACCTTTTCTATCATCTTTATGTGTGTTAACCTTGTCTTGCAGGGTATATGTGTATTTGTGGACTAACACATTGTGCAGGGACAAAATAACACACTTGACCTCGGATGAACAGTGTTCGAGGCGCCTCCATGGGGCTTGGAGGCGCCTCAGGTGCAAAGCCGGAGCCAGCTACGAAGAGGAGCTGGAGGCACCTCAAGAGGAGCTGGAGGCGCCTTGGACCGCCGGCTGAAGGTGCCTTGGAGGGCGTTGAAGGCACCTTCAAGTGGATGAGGTGCGACCTGGCTCGATCTGATCCACGCGGCTGACTCGGCTTGTTGGAGGCGCCTTGGAGCTTGATAGAGGCGCCTTGAACACCCTATATAAGGGAGTCTCGACCAGCAGCTCAAGACAACACCTGCCGAGCAATCCTTACGCTACAAGCTGCTAACGAGACGATCCCGAAGTGCTGCAACATCATCCCGACAACCCGGAGCTTCAGTTTTTCATCTCTTTGTTGTCGGTATTAATTTAATTACTATTTTTTCTGTACTTAGATTGTAATAATTCTCGTGATTATAGTTATTGCCCAACGTAAACGCTTAACGAGTGTGGGCCTTGGAGTAGGAGTCGTCACAGGCTCTGAACCAAGTATATGACTTGTGTTCTTCTGTGTTTGCCTTTATTTATTTCCGCTACGTTTTCACTCGAAGTTTTAAATTAAAAGAAATAGCCACGAGCGCTATTCATCCCCCCTCTAGCGCTTCTCGATCCAACAGTTTTTGGGCACCACCCTCTCTTCTTTTATAATCTTTACTGGCGGCTAAAAAGGAAATATTTTAACAAAATTTTATTTTAAATAAAATTTCCCTTTTATTCCTGTTGTGGATGGTTACAAAAAAGGAAAAATTTTAACAAAATTAAAATCTCTCTTTTAAACCATTGTAAATAGCTATAAAAGGAAAAAAATTTAACAAAATTCTGTTTTAAATAAAATTCCCCTTTTATTCCTATTATGGCCAGCCCCTTGCTTGGGCACCAAACAAGGCTTGGCCAACCCTTATCTTGGGCACCAAGTAAGGCTTGGCCGACCCTATGCTTGGGTAAGAAGCAGGGCTTGGGTGGATGTGAGGCTTTATATAAATAGAGGCTATAATAGGGACCGAGAGGAGAAATTGGTTTTGGCCTCCTGATGGACTTGAGCTTCCTATGTTCGACCTGAACACCCAACTCAAGTTCATCAATAATAACTCATACCACTAAAGGGTCATTATTGAACTACCGCACCAATCGCATATTACCATATATGCTCCTACTTATCATGAGTGTGTTAATATCCTTGTGTTTAAGATATCGTATGTCCGTTAATTAAATGAGTTACTGACAATTCATTTAATTAACGTCTGACTCCATGAGTAGTACCACTCAACTTTATTACCATGTCAGACTAAGTCCACCTACAGGGTTTTCATGATAATCCTTATGAGCTCCTCAAGAGGACATTATCAACCTAAATAAATATGACACAATTTACCTTTATAATCAACAACACACCATATAAATGGTACTATCTCCCAACTTATTGGGCCTATTGATTTAACGAATAAATCTCACCCATTGATAAGTTAAAGAAATAATTACTAAGTATATGTGTTTATTATTATATCGGGGTTAAGAGTATGCACATCCATAATAATAGAGGTTCTGTTCTTTTATATAGTCAGTATAAATCGAACAACCTCAAATGGTCCTGCTCAATACACACATAGTATACTAGTGTAATTATATAGTCAAGACAAACTAATACCAAATTACACTATAACTGTTCCAATGGTTTGCCCCTATCCATCTTGGTTGTGAGCTACTATTTATAATTTATAAAGAACCGATAACATGATCTTCTATGTGATACTACACACCATGTTATCTATAATATAAATTAAATGGAGAACTGCATCGACATATATAAATATAAAATGCAGACATTTGACCAAAGTGATTCTCATTTCAAAATATCTCAAAAACAGATGTTTATACAAAAGCTAGGCTTATAGTATACATCCCAACAATGTAGAGTACTGACCGATGTTAACATTGTGGATCATTTGACTAAGGCTTTAGAACAGAGGAAGCATAATTGTCACATTAATTCACCGCGTATTAGTTATTTCAGTAATTGGCACTAGTGCTAGTGGAAAATTATTAGTATTAGCCCTAGTATCAATTATGAGATGATTGATAAGAGCATTTTTGTATCATATTTCATTAATTAATAAAAGAAAAAATTGATTATTATATTTACTTCAATGCATAATGAATAAGTATAATAATGTCTTGGGGTAGTAGGTTTTAATCTATAAAATATCAATTGGCTAAATTGATTATGGGATATTATAGATATATATAAAATGCTACTCTAAACTATTCTTACTCAAGCATTAATATACAAGAACAATATTAATGTGTTGAGACTAGCATGTAAGTCAACGGATGAATTAATCTCATAAGTCATGGATATGAGATATCAAGTTGACACATGTGTATATATTGAAGAATATGTACTGAATAACCCACCATGAGAATGTTTCATAGATTATTATATGAGTATCATAAATATTCTCATAGTGACTATTAGTATGAATAGTCCTTAGACCTGAAGTCATCACAGTTCCTTACATAAGAAGTTGTATACTTTGGTATCGATAAACGTCACCTGTAATAAGGTGGACTATAAAGTCGATCACTGGATATATAATAAATTATATGGAGGGATGTGAGTGATATAGATGGGATCTATCCCTTCTATATAATGGAAGCGATATCTATGGGCCTTTTGATTAGTAGGATACAAGAATGCATGACTATACTTAAATGAGTCAATATATGATATTGAGCTTATTTGATTGAGTATATCTATTTAGAAATCAAGAAACACAAAAATTGATAAGAGGATGACATGGTGTATGCCTCATTGATCAATCTAGATATCAAAAATAGAAAGATTGGGTCATACAAGATAATAGACACAGAAATATTAGGTCGGATCTTGACATTCTCGTTACTTGGGTAGCAATGATGCATTGCTCGATGTCACTCATTGCTTATGTATCTAAAATGATTTTAGATACATTGCCAACGTTACGAGAGCTTATTGGGTCACACACAAAGAACATGTTAATTTGAAGATGGATTATAGGGTTAAATCTAATTCAAATTATACACATTGAGTTAGACTCGAATGAATTCGAATTAGACTTATTAAGTAATGGGTTAGACTCATTGGTTTATTGGATTAATGGTTAATCTAATATATTAAATCCAACCCATTAAGATTAATGAATATTAATAGAGATTAATACATCATTAATCAAAAGGAAGATCAAGAGATAAAACTTTTTGTATTTATTGGATGAGTATAAAAACTATTTATAAAAGATAGGGGGCATAACATTTTTGGTAAAGTAACATTTTAGTGAAGTAACATGTTTGGTAAAGTAACCCTTTTATGAAGTAACCTTATATAGACGAAGTAACCTTTTGGGTAAGAGTGATCTTCTTGATTTTTGCTCTTCTTTCTCTTCTTCTCTTGGCCAAAAACAATCTTGTGTAGTTGTTAACATAACAAATGTTGTTTCTTCTTCAACTAGTGAGTTCGTGAGACGGATGAAGAACGTGTTTGTATAGATATCGTAGAGGCATGAAGGTGTTGATGTGCTGAGATCTGCATTCGAATCAAAGTTATTATCAGGAGTATCGATTCATCCAACAAAGGTAACTATTCTATCTGATAAAATAGAAAAACATAGTATATAGTATTCACAATGATATCTAAAGAGATTCTTTTTTTTACTGTGTTATGTACTATTGTATTATTTTATGTATAAGATCCTTATACAAACGTTGGCGATAGAATGATGAGCCTTTAATTATAGTTTCAAATTTATTTTGACAACGGATAATAAATTTCTCTAGAATTGAATTAATCATCTTTAAAATTAGAAATTCAAAAAATTATACGGATTACTAAAAAAATCACTGTTTGCTTTCTGCAAACAAATTTATATAGGTCCTTTTTAATCACTGTTTCCTTTTTTACAACGGTTGGCGATTGTGTTGACCGCTAGCACGCGGCTCGTAGCTTTGTTTATCGCCAGCATGAGGCTGGTACCTGGCTGCTTTGTTGGCCGCTAGCACGCGACGGGCGATTTTGTCGGTCGCCGACACACTATCGGCAGCTTAGCTGGCCGCAAATTGGGTGGCCGACAGCTGTTGGTCGTGTGGTCGATCACCGGAACACGGGCTGCTTGGTCGGCTGCTAGCTAGCTGTCGGCTGCTAGCTTGCTGCTGGCTGCTTGGTCAGCCGCTGCTTGGGCGGCAACCACTTGTTGGTCATGGTTGGCAACATGGCCTCAACTGGCCGCTTGGCCACGGCTGGCACCTTGGCAGCCCGCCAGCAAGTGGCAGGCCGCCAACATGTGGCCGACCGCTAACACGCAACCAACAACTTATCCGAGCGCTAGCTTGGCCAACCGTGAGACTATGGTCGCCAGCTTGGTCCTCCCGTGAGTTTATTCTAGCTTGTCATTGTTTATGATTAATTTTAGCTATATATATATTTTTTATTTTATAGTATACTGCATTTGCTACTCTTCTTTAGTTGGACTACATATTTTTTTTTGTATAATTTATCAAATGAATGAATTTGGACATATGTTAAGTTAATATTTTGATCTATAATATGATATATTCATTTTGTTATTTTAGTGTTGATATATTCACATCTAAAATAATTTTAGACCTTATTATCTTTGGTTGAAACATGAAAGATAGTAGTTTGTTATTTTGGATTTAGGTTGATATATACTACAAGTTCAATATTTTGTAACAAATTATATGAAATTATATTCTCATTAGGTAATAATATATATGAACAAAGCTTAGATATACAATTGATTAGAAAATGGATTTATTATAGATGATTTTATTACTGAAGTTGAATAGTTTGTGAATTTTACTGAGAATCATCAAGAATGTATGAATAGTGCCAAGTTACGGTATCCGGGTAATCATTCCAAATGTAAAAATTGAGACTTTCATGATGAGGATACTGTGAAAGTATATTTATGTAGAAATGATTTTGTGTCAAATTACTATAACTGGTTCTATCACGGAAAACCTTATTTGTATGAACTAATTGGACCTTCTGTGATTCGTTATCTTGCACAACTGTTGTTGTAGAATCATGAACTAATGATATTTTAATACAATCAATGATTCACGATGTGATAAATATAATTGATTATTCTAATATAAATAAAATATCAACACCTGAATATCATCTGAATATACTAATAAAGAATTATGAAAGAATCCATATCGTTTGTTATATTTTTTAAATATATATTTTATGATATTATTTAAATTTTATATTTTATAAAAATCATTTAAAATTTGTAAAATAATGGAGCAGTTTGAACAATTAATTAAACAATGCATATATAGCACTTTCTTCTTATCTTTTATTTTTTAAAAATTATGTAGAACTTTCTTATAATTTTTTAATATTCTTTTAGATGGTGCACGTTAATTGATTACGCGGACGATGATATTTTTTTTAGAGAAGGATGATAAATCTTAATAAATTTAAAGGTATTCATAACAAAAACAGCCCTTCATTCCCTTCATTAACGATTCAAAATAAAAAGGTTCTCAGAATTTTTCCTTATATAAATGATCTTGTTATCACAAGGTAATTTAACATTTCCAACCATGCAAGAAAGAACTGTTCTAATTTGCATGCAGGGACTGGAATTCGGCCCTATATTATTATCTTCAAACGCACTTTCTGAACGCAAGGTAATTTAAACAACAAGTGCCTTTCTGCTTTGAATTCCAATCAGGACAGAACTCCTTAATTTGCAGTTGCAAGGAACTTCGATCTAATATATTATTCAGCTTTTCTCCGAGGGCATGAACGCACAATGATAACCTACACTGTAGGCGTGAATGGAACCTACTAGCTACCCTCATGTCCTACTACACATTCCTCAAGAACTGGTCCACGTCTTGTCCTTGCGCAATCAACACTGAGAGGTTGGGCATGCAACAACGCATGCGCGCTTGTGAAGGAGAGATATTGACCATCGCTTGCGGAAAGTGAGAGCTTCAGATGAACTTTGAGGCACCAAGGAAGCAAGGACACTTGGTTCGTGTGGCAGGGGAAAAGAACAAAAGTCACGGACAAATAAGTTAGGCAACCAAATTCTGCAAAAGAAATTTGGAAGGACAAACGCTGTGTAAATTAAGGGCCACAGATATAGTTTAATGATTGACTATTAGGAAGAGGTATCAGGTCGTCTATTCCATAGGTGGGGGACATCTCAATGCAGTAAGGATATGATATTCTAGGAAAGCATAATTAAGCAAGCAAATGGCAGTTGAAAAATGATGGTACTGATGCCACTTTAAAAATGGACCGAGGTCCTTCTTAGTTTCGTTGTTAGTTAGTATGAACACTTGTGCTCTCAAGAGTAAGTAAGAAGTAACATTAATTGTTTCCTCTTCACCTTCATGGCTGCATATATAAGTGGAGACAGGACTTGGACTTTCTTGATTTCTCAGCCTTCTTTGGAATTAATGGGTCAATTCTGTTTGTGATGATTAATCGGAGTATTTTCAGTGCTGTATTATTATTACTATTGGAAGATTTAACTGGCTCGTGATGCAAGAGAAGAAAGGGAAGGAGATAAGCTTTCTCAATCCTAAAATAAAAAGGAAGTAAAACTACCTTAATTATATTCCTTTTTTCCTTAAAAAAAAAATCTCGCAATTGTTTACCCCTACAAATTAATCAACCCAAGCAAGGGCTCTTTAATTGCACCAAGCCCATAGTAGGTCAATGGGGCCGAAGCATGTCCCAGCCCTGTCCAACGTACCTTATCTGTAGCCCAGCCCATTAATAATACGAATTGGGCCTTCCAACTCCATATCTGCAAGGGCATAATAACGAGACATATCTGTCCTAGTGCTCAACTGCTCATAGTCTCTGCTTTCCACGTATATATCATCATGTCTCATAAATCAGTCTACGTAAACTAGATCTATGATAACGATTATCTTATAAACTGATGAGAATTAGGGGGTGTTTAGTTTGAGAGTTTAGGATTGAGCAAATGAAATAATAGAAATATATGATGTTTGGTTAATGGGTATTGGAACAAAAATTTAGGAATCATTCCTAAATATTTGGGAATGAACAAAACTCAATTAACTAAGTGGATTTAGAATTCATTCCCGTTCGGATGACTTTTGTTCCCGATAAAATATTTTTTTTCTTTCATTTATTTTGCCCTAACCCGACTTTGTGCGACAACACCATCCCTGACTTTGTGCGACAATGAAACCCCGCAACAACAGCGCCCCCAACTTTGAGCAACAACAGCGTGCTCTCCCCCGCAACTCATCGTAGGCTCTTTGAGTGCGTCCGTCGCCACCTCCTCTAGCTTCGACTTCAACTTCATCTTCCTCCCTTGCCGTCACACTCCACAACAAGCAGGTAATCATTAACCCTAAAACCTTTGATGAATCGCTTGTTGTTTATTTCGTTATTTTTTTTTAATTGTTGATTCTTTATACATATTTATCAACAGAACTCAAATCTAATCATTCCTTACATGTAGTTTATATTTCTTGTCCCAAATTACTTCTGAACTTTTGTGTCAATATGAACTAATTAAGGCAATTGTACTAGCATCTGAATCCTTAAGTCATTGTGGTAGAAATACTAAAAAGAAAATGGTTTCACAGTAGGCAAATTATAATTTTGTTTTGTATTTCCAATGATATTTCTATATATGCCTTTTTGTATCAGTTACTCTTGAACTACAGAAAATCATGTCTTCTTCTATGTTCCTTCTTGATTCTAGATCATTTGTTGATTTGAAATAGTCTTCACAAAATTGATCTAGATCAGGTATACTTAAGCTTATGCTTTTCTTAGGGCTTAAATCTTCACAGAAACTGTCCTTCTTGGATTTTTTTTTTTTTGAATTCTTGATTCATTACCTATGATTCGTTACTCAAGATGAGTGAGATTAGAATTAAGTAGTTTTCTTATTTTGTATGTAACTATTAATTTCTTTTTATTGTTATGTAGAAGATAATGACCTGAATTCCTACTGCTAGTAGAAGACGTAAAATCATTCAAAATATTTGGATTATAGCATCAATGGTGAACGTGTTCAGTGTTGTATATGTTATGTGGTACCGATTGTTGTTGCTACATTTGCATATTATGAGGCCTCCGCTTAAAACCAAAAAAGAGAAACACTTAAGAGAATGAGTTGGGTGTTTAGACTTACATGTATTAGTGAGCTTCGAATGGATAGAAACACTTTTGGAATATTATATGGCATGGTAAAGATATATTGGAGATTTAAAAGACACTAAAAATATGTCTCTACAAGAAGTAATTGTTATTTTTGTGTATGTTTGGGTTCACCACAAAAAAAATAGGACAATGAGCCTATTATTTTTATGAAGTGGAGAAACTATCAGTCGTTATTTTAATTGTTGCCTTCTAACAATCTTGAAATTACATTCCATTTTACTTTAAAAACCAATTCATATTACTGAAAATTGTCAAGACGATCATTGGTGGTGTTTCCAGGTACTTTGCATTTGTATTTATTAAAATTATAACTTATTGAAAATAAAAAATCATCTTATTTATTGTTTTTTCAAAATATTTAAATAACAAGGTTGTTTAGGTGCTTTGGATGGTACATTAATCAAAGTCATACCTCCTTCTGATCAAAAACCTCGATATTGCACTAGAAAAGCAAATATAGCTTCAAATGTATTGGGTGTTTGCTGTCCAAACATGCAATTTATATATGTTTTAAAAACAAGCTAGATGGGAGGGTTCTGCATACGATGGTCGTGTGCTTAAAGATGCTATGATTAGATCTAACGGTCTTAAAGTTCCTAAAGGTACAATTGATCTTGGACTAGCTAGTTAGATTTTCAATATAAAACTTCATTCAAACTCATAATTAATGTGAAATATTTTTTTTTTTGAAGGTTGTTATTATTGTTGATGCAGAAAGCATCCAACGATCGAATCTAAGTTTTGATAATGGCAAAGGGTTCAAAGTTAAGGCTATTTGTTATCTAATGTGTGTGAATAAGTTTGCAGGAAAGTCTTAAGTGTACGTAGGCAGAAATCCTAACTGCGGTTAGGCGGGTGGAAACCCCTAGGGGGAGGTAATCCTAGGTCATAGAGGGTGGTAACCCTAGGCGGGAAGTCTTGGCGGGTTGAGGGCTTCGGGCAAAAGTCCTAGAGTCGAGGACTCTAGGTGAAAAGTCTTGGTTTCACGAACCAAGTGAAAGACTGGGTAGGTCGTGGAGCGGACGTCCAGCAGAAAGTCCTAGAGTCTCGAGTGCTGAGCAAAAGTCCAGTTGGTTTGGAGGATCAACTGACAATAAGTAAACACTCCTGAGTGGAGTAGGTGAGGACGTGTTCCCCGGTGAGGGAACAATAGGCGTTGGCTCGACCTAGGGTTTCCGGTAGGGAATCCGAAGTCAGAACCGAACAGTCCAGAGACTGTAAAATACTTTAATATTACATATCTGTATGTTAACTTTGTTTTTACAGGGTATGTTGGTTTGTTGGACTAACTTATTTTGTAGGAAGAGACCCTCTCGCAGCAAGGCGCGAGGGTGCCCTCATGGAGCTTGAGGGCGCCCTGGACACTGGCGCGAGGGCGCCCTCATGGAGGTTGAGGGCGCCCTCAGGCGGATAGACTGTGACCGAGTTGGAGCTCATCCATGCTGCGGATTTAACGGAGTTGATGGCGCTCTCCATGGTGTTGGAGGCACCCTCAATGAGCTTTATAAAGAGGTTTCGAGCAGCATCTTAATAGAACATCATAAACACGATCCATCTTCCGTGTGCTGTATAAAGAACGTTCCGACAAAGTCGTAACTCGACCCCGACGACCAGAAACTTCAAGATCACTGTTCTCTTTTATCGTTGGTATATTTTATTGCATTTAATTGTACTTCAAAGTTGTAAAGATTTACGAATTGATAGTGATTGTCCACCGAAAGCGATCAACGATCGCGGGCCTTAGAGTAAGAGTTGCCCAAGGCTCTGAACCAAGTAAATCTTCGTGTTTGGATTGTTTGTTCTTATTTCCGCTGTGTTTACTCTTATTCTTCGAAAATGAAAAGTGAAAGCCATGAGCACTATTCACCCCCCTCTAGCACTTTTTGATCCAACAATTGGTATCAGAGCAGGGTCGCTTCGAATTAGTGCAACCACCATTCAAGCATTTTTTTTTCGTGGTAATTTTCAGTTTTCGGAGTCGATCGGAATCGGTAGAATTGCCGCCTTCGGATCTAGTTTTTTTTCGTAATCGAAATTTTTGCTCGAAGCTGGTGCAACACCACTCGAGTTCATGTTTTAATTTTTTAATCTCACACTACTAATCCAGACTAAGTCTTGGAACAAGTTCTTTGTTTTTTTTTGTCTGTGCAAGATTTTCGTTGCTATAATGGCCCATCAAGAAGGCTATAGCGCAGTCCAACCATGGCTCTTCTCCGGGGAAGACTTCAGCTATTGGAAGGGCCGAATGGAGTCCTACCTCCAAACTCAGTTCGAGGTGTGGATGATCATCAAGACCGGCATCTCGCTCCCACTTGACGGCTCAGGAAAACCCATATCATGTGAAGACTGGGAGCCTAGCATAATAAAGAAGGTAGAAGCCAACGCAAAAGCAATGTGCATCCTTCAATGCGGTCTTACAAAGGAAGAGCTGAACCTAGTCAGCTCATTCTCAAGCGCAAAAGAATTATGGAAGAAATTGATCGAGCTGCATGAGGGCACGCCCGACACAAAGGTAAGTAAGTGTGACTTACTTTTTAATAAATTGTATAACATTAAAATGCAGGAAGGAGAGATAGCTAGCCAATTTCACGTGAGAATTCAAGATCTATTGAACAGACTTCACACAATCGGACAGAAAGTGGAGAACCGTGACGTTATAAGGTACGCGCTTAATGTCTTTCCGAGGAACACTTTGTGGGCGTCCATGGTTAATGCCTACAAAGTTTCTAAGGATTTGTCTTTAATTAAATTAGATGAGTTATTTTCTGAATTCGAATTACATGAACAGACTAATGCTCGGCCGGTCGAGAAAAGTGTTGCATTGTTTGTAGGTACAAGCGAGACAAAGGATGCAAGCAAGAAGCATCAGATCAAACCCGAGTCTGAAGAGGAACCGGACTCAGAGAATGATGACAACAAGATAGAAGCAGAGCTCATCAACCTAGTACGCAAGCTCTACAGAAAGAAGAAGGGGCTCATGAAGAAGGATATCAAGAAGGTAGTTCAGTCCAAGAATGT
Organism: Zingiber officinale; assembly: GCF_018446385.1. Lineage (NCBI taxonomy): Eukaryota > Viridiplantae > Streptophyta > Magnoliopsida > Zingiberales > Zingiberaceae > Zingiber > Zingiber officinale. The sequence goes on along the minus strand of NC_056005.1, from coordinate 35,448,264 downwards.
ACAGACAAGTCCAAAGATAAAGTTCGAAGTAACCTTCTACGGATGCAATCAAAAGGGACACATCAAGGCAAATTACCCTAAATTAAAAGAAGAAAAGAAGCAGAGAAAGAAGAAAGCACTACAAGCCACATGGGACGAGTCCTCTTCAGAAGATTCCAATGAAGAGCTCTAGCAGACGAGTGGTGTGCGTAATATTATAATTGTTTATAATGTTTTAACGTACATTCACTTGCTTTATACGTATATATTCCTTGCATGATCACCTCTTTTATCATGTATTCAGCATATATACTCTTTTGTTTGGATATCTGCTCTTTGTTTGGTTTTGTGTTGACAGGGACAACTTTTGGAGCGAAAACGATGATTGTCGACGCACCGGAATAAAGCAGAAAGCACGGTCATGCAACCTTGCACGACCGTGTGGCCAATCCAAAGAGGGATCAGAGCACGGACGTGCACGATCAGAGCACAACCGTGCAACCCTGCACAACCATGCCTCATAGCCAGCAACCAAGCAAGGAACGACCGTGCAACCCTGCATGGTCGTGCCCTCCCATGACCGCAACCATGCAACACACGACCGTGCAACAATGCACGACCGTATCCCAGGAGTCGAGCCCCGAGTTCACACGGTCATGCCAATTGGCACGGTCGTACAACACAACCAAAGACAAAGAAGGGCATGGTCATGCCATCCTTACACGGCCGTGCCGCCGCCGCAGCCACAGCCGCACCCTAGCCTATTAAAGGGTTTTAACCCTTTTCCTCAAGAGGGGGGGGAGCCGGGAAGCGAGTCGTCAATAGGAGAATCACTTTGGTGTTATTCCACACCGTCCAAGACATCGGTCCAATGATCTTTCATCACCACATCAACTCCAGAAGCAAAGGATTAGATCCGAAGATCACTCGTCGTTGTTGGATAAACATACTTCTTCTTTCTCTCAATATTTTTGAGGATTGTATGTTTAAATTCACTATGTCTTCAGATTTTTCTCCAACGTCTATGGAGTAGAGTCCTTGTTCGAGGATGAGGGAGTAATTGTGGATTAGTTTTGATATAAGACTCGTATTATGCCTATATTCATTAGATGATTTCACTTGCTTTGTTTCGACTACTCGATCTCTATATCGTGTTGATTGATTGTGTAGGAATTACCAACCTCGTAGAGGGAACACTTTAGATTGTACACCCGATGGGCCCTAGTGACAGGGGTAACCCATTCATGGATATCTAGGGTACTTCCTTGAAAGGACAGGCGACTCCTCCACAAAGAAGTAAGAGACCAAACTAAGCTCCTTAATTCTATCCTTGATAATATCAATTAGAGTTGTGTCCTTGTGATCTACCGAGGCGCCCTAGTGACAGGGGTTAACCATAATAGGATTTCATAGGGATCGTCTTTGTTTGGTGCTTAAGGATAGTTGCTTTAGCTTCCGACGAATGCATGCTGATGGACAATGAATATAGGATAGTATGTGATACATCAATACCACCACAATAAAACCGAACTCCTAGAACTCTTCATAAACCAGGTTGATTACTTCTCGTTGCTAGTTCTCGTTTCCGCTTCCCAATCTCTTTTCTTAGATTACTTACAACCATCGATAGTGTAGATAATCCTAAGTGTGTCATCACTAGTGCTTATAACTAGTCTTCGTGGGATCGATAATCTTTATTACTGACGACGAATCTGTGCACTTGCGGAATCGTAACAAGTTTTTGGCGCCATTGCCGGGGACTGCATCTATAACATTAATGATAATCATACTAGATTAGGCTAGACTTTGTTTTCTTTTCCTTTATCTTTCCTTTATTTTACATTTACAAATAAATAATTTTATTCTTGTTTTTCTTTACCATCTGCAATTTTATTAAAATGCCAAAAATAATATTATTTCATTTCTTCTTCTTTACTATATTTCATATTTTATTTTTGCATGTGAAGAGCTAATCTTTCAGGACAACTTCTACCATTCGATCCAAAGATTGATAGGACCTTCTTGAGAAGAAGAAACCTTCAAAAAACATTTCAGGCAGCATAAGAATCTTCAGAGATGGATGATAAACTGTTGAAGGATTACGCAGCACCTTATGCACGAGGGGTTCGGTCTAGCATCACTCGACCGCCAATCGAAGCTAACAATTTTGAAATCAAGCCTGTAGTAATTCACATGGTTTAGCAGAATCAATTTAGAAGAGGACCGCACGATGATCCAAACCACTACTTAGAGTTTTTCTATGAGATCTGTGGTACCATGAAAGTGAACGGAGTCCCTCCAGAATCAGTAAGGTTATTGCTCTTCAGATTCTCCTTGAAAGATAGAGCCAAGCAGTGGCTAAATTCCCTTCCAGCAAATAACATTACATCTTGGGAGTAGTGTGAGCAAAAATTCCTGGACAAATTCTATCCACCAAGCAAAAAGCTCATATGAGGAATCTGATTGCAAGCTTTAAATAGATAGACTCAGAATCATTATTTGAAGTCTGGGACAGATTCAAAAGTATGCTGAGACAGTGCCCCCATCATGACCTTGAGAAATGGTTGGTTCTACACACCTTTTACAATGGAATCAACTATCACATGAAGGTATCCCTCGATTCTGCAACAGGAGGAGCACTGATGAACAAGAGCCTTGATGAAGCTGAAGAGATCGTAGAGAATGTGACACAGAATCACTATCAGTGGGCATCAGAAAGATCTGGTGGTTCTTTCTCAAGGAATCTAATAAAAGCGTCAGGAAATTTCAACGTAGATGCAGTCACTCTCATGTTTGCAAAGCTAGATGCTCTGACCAAGAAGTTTGAGGCCATGGGAAACAACAACATCACGGCCAATGCAATAGTTTGTGTTTGTGAGACTTGCGGAAGTATGGATCATGCTCAAGATACTTGCCCCCTAGGGCCTATACAAGCACAGATAAACCAACTTGAGCAGTGTGATGCCATAGTCAGCTACAACCAAAGGCAAAAAAATTCGTACTCCAACACATACAATCCAGGTTGGAGGAATCACCTAAAATTCTCATATCAGAACAATCAGGATCAAGGGCCAGCAAAACAAAGCTATCAACCTGGGCAATAGAGCTACTCACCTGGGCAACAGGGCTACTCATCTGGATAACAGACTTTTCAACATCAACCTTCATAATTGTCCAGAATTAAAAAGATGCTTGAATAAGCTCTCTCAGAGCAAAAAGAGATGAAGAATGAGATCATGCTGTTAACTCAAAGAATGGAAAATTCTGAGAAACATCAAAAGATGCAAGACAGCTAGATAGCCCAGTCCATCTCAAGAGCACAGGGAACATTTCTAGGGAAACCAGATATAAACCCAGTGGAACACTACAACCGCATCGAGCTGAGAAGCGGACGAATTGTGGGAGACCCCCAAATCATTACTCAGAAGGGACTTGACTCAGAGGAAGAACCCTCTCCCCTAATGCCCAATTAGACCCAGAATAGGGATGGAGAGGAGGTAACTAAGAAAGTTGAAGGAACTCTTCAAATTCCCCCCACAAAGTCAGACGATTCCTTTCCCTCAGAAATTGATAACCTCCCAGAAGGATGAAGAGTTCAACCGATTCCTGAAGAAGATTAAGGAAATTTATGTAGAAGTACCACTGATAGATGCACTGCACTAAATACAGAAGTTCGTAAAGTTCTTAAAGGGTATTTTATCTAACAGGAGGCAGAAAGGCGACTTCGAGACTATAGCATTAACAGAGAATTGCAGCGCTCTGATGTGCGTAGATTATATACTCTTTTATGCATATTTTTATGCACATTTACATACTTTGAGCATGCTTGATCTATGCATTTTTATACTTCCAGCTTTCCTTTTAGCATATTTACTCTTTTGGTTCGGAGATCTGCTTTTTGTGCATTTTCTGTACACAGGAGTCGAAATTGGTGAAGATTATGCGTCCTCGGGCAAGCTTGGAAGGAATTGAAGGGAGAGAGCATCAGGCCGTGTACCATACACGGTCGTGTAGTTTTAACAGGAAGGGAAGAGGACATGGCCGTGTGAATCTCAGCCAATTAGAACAGATGCCTTACATGGCCGTGTAGATCTACACGGCCGTGTGAGGGTTCCAGAAACCAAGCAGGCTGTGGCTGTGTGCATCACACGGCCGTGTAGCATTTCCAGAGAGCAGAAGGGCCTTGGCCGTGTGCACCACACGGGCAGCTTTGGCCGAGAAGGAACTGGACATGGCCGTGTGAATCTCACACGGCCGTGTCGTCGGGCCGTGTGGCGCCCGATTTCCTCCTCTATTTAAACCTTCCTTCATGAATTGAAAGGGGATCTCTCCCCCTTTGAGAGAAGGCAAGATTTGGTGGTTTCCTCCCATTCTTGTGAGGATTTCTGGGTGATTCTAAGGGGGTTCTTGACGATTTCGACTCCAGAGCGAGGATTGGATCCGAAGACGAGGCTTCTTCGTAGATAAGTTTTCTCTTTCCCCCTTTTCTTGGTTTCTTGGATTGGGGATTTAAGAAATGCTTGTAATCTTTATTTCTTCAGGTATTCTTCCTCGATTCATGGAGTAGATCTTGTATTCTAGGATTAAGGGAGTATTTGTATGATGGATTGATGTAATCTCTTGTGGATTTGCCATTTTCTTGTTTCAATGACATTGTCTTGCTTGTATCAATTAGATCTTGAATGATTAATGGTGATTTGTGCTTAATTCTCATTCTTGATTGATTGTTTGGATTTCTTGTGGACTTTGTAAAGATAAACTCTCACTCGATCATCCGAGGGATCCACGTGACAGGTGCAAGCCCGTGTAAGGACGTTTGAGAGATAATCTTGAAGAGGAAATAGGAATATTCAAGAGAGTAGGATGGATCTTGTGATTAGTTTCTTGTATCTTGATAGATTAATAAGTTGTGGGCTTCTATGTTGATATCCAAGGAAGGCATAGTAATAGGTGCGCTTCTGTGTAAGGACAACATAGGTTCACGTCTAATTGATCATATTTAGATACATTTCTCAGTCCTTAGCCGGTTATCTATTGCAAGAGAGAACCGGCAACTTTCTACAAGTGTTTGGCAATTGAGGGATAAGAATTGGTGAACCATTTACATTCAAGAAATCTTACAAAGAAACCGAAACTCCTAGAATCTCCTTTTATCATAACCCAAAACACTAAACTCTTGTTTGTTGATCTTTAATATTAGATTTGTTTACCTTCACTTTGCATTTGAAACAATTGGATAGTTGTTTAGCTAATTCGCATTGAGACATTTCTAGTGCTTATTCCAGTCTCTGTGGATACGATAATCTTTTATATTACTTGCGACATTTCCGTACACTTGCGGAGAGTAACAAGTTTTTGGCGCCGTTGCCGGGGACTGCGCTATAACATTAGGAATTATCAATTGAGTTAGACTAAACATAACATTTGTTTTCCTTTCATATTGCATAGTTGTAACTAATCATTAGATTTCTGTTTTTACTTTCTTGTATAACTTTTACTTCTTGTTAATTCTTTTTGTACAAATTCAATTCTGCATTTTTGATTCTTTTATTTTTCTTTTTCTGTTGAATTGTCATTTGCTATCTTGTTCTTGTGTATGCGAAGATCTAACTTTGCAGGGGAATTCTTTCTTTTTGACCTTGAGATTGACAGAACTTTCCATAAAAGAAGAATTCTACAAAGGCAAATTGAAGAACAAGAATATCTAAACATGGTGTGCAAGTCACTAGGAGATTATGGAGCTCCGAAGTCTGCAAAACAAATGGGAGCAATTGTTTACCCTAACATACAAGCAAGAAATTTTATACTCAAACCATCTTTTGTTTCCATGGTTCAGAAAACTCAGTTTGGAGGATTGGAGATTGAGAACCCTTATTCCCATTTGATGGAGTTTTATAGATATTGTTATACTTTGAAATATGAAGAAGTTTCATCTGATATTGTTCAGCTGCTTGCTTTTCCTTTTAGTCTGAAGGATGTTGCAAAAAGATGGTATAATTCTCTAAAGTCGCAAAGTATCAAAACATGGGATGAGTTAGAGCAAAAATTCCTTGACCAATATTTCCCTCCAAGGAAAACTACTTATTTGAGAAGTCAAATTTTAAATTTTAAGCAATTGGATGGAGAAAAATTATACCAAGCCTGGGAAAGATATTCTTCTCTTCTGCAGTTATGTCCATATCATGGAATTGAGAAATGGTTAATTATGCATTTGTTCTATGTTGGGCTTTCTTTCTCAAATAAGAATCAACTGGATTTAGCATCTGGAGGATCATTTTTGAAAAAAAGTCTAGAAGACACTTTTGAGATAGTTGGCAGAATTACGCAAAATTCCAATGATTGGGCAGAGCAAGATAGCTCATTCTTAACAATGGATATCATTAGAGAAAAGGATGATGTTGAAAAAGGACTTATCTTGAATCAAAATGATTTCCAAACATTATTTTCTTGGTGCTGTGAATCATTATCAAAAATGTTTGGTGAAAAAGCATTTTCAACAGAAAAGGGGGGATGTCTTGGTGATCATAAGGAGGATGATCTGTCTTTAGATAATGAAGAGTTTTTAGAAGAAAGCTGGGCTAAGGAGGAGACTATGTTGATAGAACAAGAGCCAGTTTTACCAGAAATAGTACCACCTCAACTTGAACTTAAACCATTACCACCAAATCTTAAGTATGAATTTCTTGGGCCGAATTCTACTTATCCAGTTATAATTAATGCTCAGTTAAATGAGTTTGAAACAAAGAGACTGTTGGATGAGTTAAGGTTGCATAGAAAGGCCATTGGATATACAATTAATGATATAAAAGGGATTAGTCCATCTCTCTGTATGCATAGAATTTTACTTGAAGAGGGGTACAAGAACTCAATTGAGCATCAAACGAGACTAAATCCAAATTTAAAAGAGGTAGTAAAGAAGGAAGTGATTAAACATCTTGATGCAGGGATTATTTACCCAATTTCGGATAGTGAATGGGTGAGTCCAGTCCACGTGGTTCCAAAGAAAGGAGGAATGACTGTTATCAAGAATGAAGAAGATAAGCTAATTTCAACACGAACAGTGATGGGGTGGCGAATGTGCATTGATGATCGGAAGTTGAATAAAGAAACAAGGAAGGATCATTTCCCTTTACCATTTATTGATGAAATGCTTGAAAGATTGGCTAAACATTCCTACTTTTGTTACTTGGACGGATATTCTAGATTTTTTCAAATTCCAATTCATCCTCAAGACCAGGAGAAGACTACTTTTACTTGTCCTTATGGTACCTTTGCTTATCGTCGGATGCCATTTGGGCTTTGTAATGCTCCAGCCACTTTTCAGAGATGCATGATGGCAATTTTTTCAGATTTAATAGAAAAAATTATAGAGGTTTTCATGGATGACTTCTCAGTTTATGGAAATGACTTTGATTCTTGTTTGTCAAATCTTTCTACTGTTCTAAAAAGGTGTGAAGATACAAACCTAGTGTTGAACTGGGAAAAATGTCATTTTATGGTTAAGGAAGGAATAGTTTTGGGGCATAAAATTTCAGAGCGTGGTATTGAGGTAGATCAAGCAAAAGTGGAAGTAATAGACAAATTACCCCCACCCATCAATGTAAAAGGAGTTAGGAGTTTTTTAGGATATGCTGGTTTCTATAGACGTTTTATTAAGGACTTTTCAAAGATTTCCAAGCCATTAACTAATCTGTTGATTAAAGATGTTGAGTTTTGTTTTGATAGCGAATGTATTGAAGCCTTCAATAAAATCAAGAGTGCTCTTACAACAACTCCAGTCATTCAAGCACCTGATTGGGATCTTCCTTTTGAAATAATGTGTGATGCTAGTGATTTTGCTGTAGGAGCAGTTTTGGGACAACAAAGAAATAAGATTTTACATGTGATCCATTATGCAAGTAAAACACTTGATGCAGCCCAAGTAAACTATTCTACTACAGAAAAAGAATTATTGGCAGTGGTATTTGCTATTGATAAATTTAGATCATATCTAGTAGGATCAAGAGTAATAGTATATACTGATCATGCAGCTATTCGGTATCTACTTGGAAAGAAAGACGCTAAACCTAGGTTAATCAGGTGGATTTTACTTTTGCAAGAGTTCAACCTTGAGATTAGGGATAAGAAAGGAGTTGAAAATGTAGTAGCGGATCATTTGTCTAGAATATCTCAAAAGTCAGAAAATGAGGTGGATTTTGATTTACCTATTGATGACATATTCCCGGATGAACACTTATTAGCTTTATCAAGTGTAAAAACTCCTTGGTACGTAGATTTTGTGAATTTCCTTGCTAGTGGAGTGTTACCTCCGGATTTTTCTCATCAACAAAGGAAAAAGTTTTTTTCAGAAGTTAAGAATTATGTTTGGGATGAACCTCTCCTATATAAGAAGTGCAATGATGTGATTTATCGAAGATGTATACCTGAAGAAGAAGTTAGAGATATCTTGTTTCATTGCCATTCTTCGTCCTATGGAGGACATTTGGGTAGTTCAAAAACGATTACGAAAATTCTTCAAGCAGGATTTTATTGGCCAACCTTATTCAGGGATGCTAAGTTGTTTGTTCAGTCTTGTGATCAATGTCAGAGAACTGGGAATATAACTAAAAGAAATGAAACGATGTTAAATTACATTCTTGAGGTTGAGTTATTTGATGTTTGGGGAATTGATTTCATGGGATCTTTCCCTCTTTCATATGGGAATAGGTATATTCTTGTGGCGGTAGATTATGTGTCCAAATGGGTAGAAGCTGTGGCATCTCCTACGTGCGATGCGAAAACAGTTATCAAATTATTTAGGAGTATTATCTTTCCAAGATTTGGGGTGCCAAAGGCAGTCATTAGTGATGGAGGATCACATTTTATAGAGAAATAGTTTGAAAACTTACTTAGAAGATTTGGAGTGAAGCATAAAGTAGCAACACCTTATCATCCTCAAACTAATGGGCAAGCTGAGATATCTAACCGGGAAATTAAGTCCATATTGGAAAAGACTGTATCCACTTCAAGAAAGGATTGGGCATTGAAATTAGATGATGCTTTATGGGCATATCGAACTGCTTATAAAACTCCCATTGGGATGACCCCATTTCGATTAGTTTATGGTAAGCCTTGTCATCTTCCAGTTGAACTAGAACATAAGGCTTATTGGGCAATTGCAAATTTGAATATGGATTTAAAGGAAGCAGGGGAGAAAAGGAAGCTTCAGTTGAACGAACTTAATGAATTAAGGATGGATGCATATGAGCATGCTAAATCTTACAAAGAAAGGACGAAGAAATGGCACGATCAGCACATTCTTCGTAAAGACTTTAATGTAGGAGATTTGGTTTTGTTGTTCAATTCAAAATTAAAGCTTTTTCCTGGGAAGCTTAAGTCAAGGTGGACGAGTCCATATGAGGTAAAGAAGGTTTATCCTTTTGGAGCTGTAGATATTTGGAACAAAGATTTTGGGATAATTAAGGTAAATGGTCAACGTCTGAAAAAATATATTCATGGTACGAAAATAGAAGAGGTACAAAGGTTGTATTTTTCTGAACCTCGCCCTCCAGATTGAATTCTTTTAGCTAGTATAAATTCATTTTGTTGGTTTTTTACTTGCTTTTGATTTTGTTTTAAGGTTAGGTGCAAAACAGAGCCCGGCCGTGTGCTATACACGGCCAGGCAAAGGTTGCAGAGAAGGGAAGTGCTTGGGCCGTGTCATCCAGACACGGCCGTGTAGGATCTCCCGAGGAGAAAAAGGTCTAGGCCGTGTCTCAAACACGGCCGTGTAAAGAATCCCGAGGAGAAAGATGGAGAGGCCGTGTCCCGGACACGGCCGTGCGAAGAAACCCGTGAAAGAGGAGGTTTAGGCCGTGTCCCAGACACGGCCCGTGTCTGGAATCCAGAGAAGAAAGAGAAGGGGGCCGTGTCACAGACACGGCCGTGCGATGAGAAATGAATATGGCCGTGTGATATCACATGGCCTGATCCACATCTTCTTAGGGAATTAGGGCACGGGGTGTGGGCGGCACACGGCCGTGTACCGCCGCTCGTTCCTCTTTCCTATTTTCCCATTTCTAAAGGTTTAAACTACTTCTTCTAATTTTTCCTTCTCATTCTTCTTAAGGAGATTTGATTTTCTTCCATGGAAAACGTGATTGAGGAGATTTTGGCCACAAGAAAAGGGAAGGAGAAGGTGGTTGCAAGAAAGGAGAGGAATGTTTGCTTTAAAGGTATTTCTAATGACTTTGGTATTGTTTTCTCTAGTGATGAGCAACGGTATAGATATTCTTCTTTATGTAAACGACCTCTTTTAGGCACTAGGTTTCTTGATGTTGAAACCTTAGAAACTTTGGGGTTTAAGGATGATTTAGTTTGGTTATTTGAAAGGATAGGATGGAGTGGTTTAGTGAACATAAAATATCTTACTTATCCTAGATTTGTTTTTGAATTTTTAAGCTCAATAGAGGTTGATAATGTTCAAGGTGGGGGGAAGTTTAAATTTCGTTTGTTTAATGAAAGTTATGAATGGACGTTGGGAGATTTTAATACTTGTTATGAATTGCCAAAGAATGGTGTGTGTGTGATTTTGCCCCAATTTGAGAATTCACATTTTTGGCGATAAATTTCTGAACAACTGCTATTTGATCCTCATAATTCTAGAGTTTTCCAAATTATCAATCCTATTTTTAAATATGCTTACTTATTCATGAAAAACACTATATTTGGAAGGGAGGACAAAGAGGGATCAGTAAGACTTATAGATTTGTATTGTTTGTGGGCAATGGTCGAAAATGTTCAAATTAATTCTGGTTATTTCTTTCTTAGACATTTGGCAAAATTAGGGAAATTAAATTCTACCACACCTATTATTTTGGGGGGATTACTTACTCAATTGGCCTTAGTATTAGGATGTGATTTTAGTGAATTAGAGGTGGTGGAGAATTCTTGTACATTGGATTTCAATTCATGTTTAGCAATGAAAATGATTAAGCATGAAGAGCATGGATTTAGTTTATTCATTAAAAATGGTTTCCCTTTAAAATTGCCCAATCATGATTTTACTACAATTCATAATAAAGAGAATTGGTGTTTAAAGTTAGCTAGGCAACAATCTAGAGCTTTATCAACTTTTACTCCAAGAAATGTTTCTAAGGGTAACCAAGAGATTCATAGTTTTATGTTTCAAGAACTTAATTCTGCTTTAAAGAATATTCATAGTGATTTAGATTCAACTAATGAATTTCTTGAGAATAAGAAGCTTATGGAGGAGGAACTATTTAAAAAGCTACAAGATTGTTTCAAGAGTGAAAGAGAATTGTGTGATAAGATTTCCAAAATGATGAATGCTTATAAGGCTAAAATGGAATTTCATGAAGATCTTAGAGGTTTTATGAGATTTGTGCAGGATGATATTGATAAATTGTTTGAGTATCATAATTTTTTCAGAAATGAAGTTAAATGGTTTGTTAAAGATTTTGCATTTTCCTTCCATGATTTTCCTGATTTTCCACCTCCTCCACCATATTGATTTCATCGGGACGATGAAAAGTTTAAGTCTGGGGGGGTGTCATGTACTGTCTAGTTTGGTTTTCAGTTTTTAGTTTTTGTTAGTTTTTCATGTTGGTTCTTATTTTCATTGCTTGTTGTTTTATTTTGCTTGTTTTTGAAATAATCATGGCAATTTTTGAGAACATCAAATCTTCACTTATATGCTTTCTTGGATTCAAGTGAAATATTAGCACGATTATTGTCTCGATTCATGATGTTCGAATGATGCTAGTAGTAAACTTTGTGTAGTTCTTTTTTCTATCTTGGGAAGCATTAATAAGCTAAGAATCTTATGGTGATGAGTTTTAGTTTTGGTTCAACCTTAAGGATTTTATCTTCACTACACTTGTGCTTGATGCTTGAATAGTTGATGTCATTGAAATAGTCATGATTCATCTTGTTTGCTTAGTACTTGGTTTCCATGGTGATTTCTCAACTTTCATTTTGGTTACTGGATGAGGCTCAAATCATTAAAGCTCATTTGGAAAAATCAAAATATCCCAACATGTGTGCTAAAAGTACATTTGTGAATAAGTTTTGCACAATGCAAACACTTATAAAATAAATAAATAAATAATAATAATAAGGGATATAAAAAATAGTTGTCATGAGTGGAATCTAGCAAGTCACCCCTTTGAGACCGAGTTAGGTTACTGGGGAAATGACTGCTTAGCTTCCCTTGAGATTGAGCACACCTTTGAGACCTTGGGTTAGTTGAGAAATATGAACCAAGTGAATGGTGAGTAAGTGCCTATCACTGGTTACTTGTCTTTCACTGGAAACACTAGGAATTCAAATTTGATGACGACTTGACTAGGACATGGATTGAAACTTGAAGGGTGTTGAGTTACTTTTACACTGTGCACAAGATTCTTATGCTTGAACCATACTTTACTTGTTTCCATGATCACGCTTGTTAATGAAACTTTTTGATAGAGTTAGGAAAGTGCACTAGGTTTTATGAATGTGTTGTAGAACATATGAATTTAGACTGCAGCATTTTGCTTGAGGACAAGCAAAGGTTTAAAGCAGTCTGGTGATGTGCGTAGATTATATACTCTTTTATGCATGTTTTACGCACATTTACATACTTTGAGCATGCTTGATCTATGCATTTTATACTTCAACTTTCCTTTTAGCATATTTACTCTTTTGGTTCAAGATCTGCTTTTGTGCATTTTGTACACAGGAGTCGAAATTTGTGAAGATTATGCATTCTCGGGCAAGCTTGGAAGGAATTGAAGGAGAGAGCATCAGGCCGTGTACCATACGGTCGTGTAGTTTTAACAGAGAAGGAAGAGGACATGGTCGTGTGAATCTCACAGTGTCTTGATTGAAGAAATTAGGCGGATGCCTTACATGGTCGTAGATCTACATGGCCGTGTGAGGTTTCCAGAGGCCAAGCGGTGGTGGCCGTGTAGCATTTCCAGAGAACAGAAGGGTCCTGGCCGTGTGAGTCACACTGCCGTGCAGCTTTGGCAGAGAAGGAAAGGACATGGCCGTGTGAATCTCACACGGCCGTGGCACCCGATTTCCTCCTCTATTTAAACCTTCCTTCATGAATTGAAAGGGGATCTCTCTCCCCCTTTGGGAGAAGGCAAGATTTGGTGGTTTCCTCCCATTCTTGGGAGGATTTCTGGGCGATTCGAGGGGAGTTCTTGACGATTTTGACTCCGGAGCAAGGATTGGATCCGAAGACGAGGCTTCTTCGTAGATAAGTTTTCTCTTTCCCCCTTTTCTTGGTTTCTTGGATTGGGGATTTAAGAAATGCTTGTAATCTTTATTTCTTCGGGTATTCTTCCTCGATTCATGGAGTAGATCTTGTATTCTAGGATTAAGGGAGTATTTGTATGATGGATTGATGTAATCTCTTATGGATTTGCCATTTTCTTGTTTCAATGACATTGTCTTGCTTGTATCAATTAGATCTTGAATGATTAATGGTGATTTGTGTTTAATTCTTATTCTTGATTGATTTTTTAGATTTCTTGTGGACTTTGTAAAGATAAACTCTCACTCGATCATCCGAGGGATCCACGTGACAGGTGCAAGCCCGTGTAAGGACGTTTGAGAGATAATCTTGAAGAGGAAATAGGAATATTCAAGAGAGTAGGATGGATCTTGTGATTAGTTTCTTGTATCTTGATAGATTAATAAGTTGTGGGCTTCTATGTTGATATCCGAGGAAGGCATAGTAATAGGTGCGCTTCTGTATAAGGACAACGTAGGTTCACGTCTAATTGATCATATTTAGATACATTTCTCAGTCCTTAGCCGGTTATCTATTGCAAGAGAGAACCGACAACTTTCTACAAGTGTTTGGCAATTGAGGGATAAGAATTGGTGAACCATTTACATTCAAGAAATTTTACAAAGAAACCGAAACTTCTAGAATCTCCTTTTATCATAACCCAAAACACTAAACTCTTGTTTGTTGATCTTTAATATTAGATTTGTTTACCTTCACTTTGCATTTGAAACAATTGGATAGTTGTTTAGCTAATTCGCATTGAGACATTTCTAGTGCTTATTCCAGTCCCTGTGGATATGATAATCTTTTATATTACTTGCGACATTTCCGTACACTTGCGGAGGGTAACACGCTCTACTTATGGCAAATATTCCACCAAAACTTCAGGATCCAGGAAGTTTTTCCATACCGTGCAAAATTGGTTCTGAACTTATACCGAGAGCTTTTTGCGACTTGGGAGGCCAGCGTTAGCCTGCTTCCGTACTCTTTATGTAAGAAGCTGGGACTCCAGAACATTAAACTGACTACTATGGCACTGCAATTAGCTGACCATTCATGTAGATACCCAATGAGAATAGTGGAAGACGTGCCAGTAGAAGTGGGTGGATGTATCATTCCCACAGATTTCATTATCTTGGATATGGAGGAGGATCCCAAGATACCGATCATCCTTAGAAGAGCATTCCTTGCCACAGCTGGAGCCATCATTGATGTGAAAAGTCACAAGTTATCCTTGGAGATTGACAAAGAAAAGATTGAATTTGATTTATCTAATTCCTCCATCTGCGACCCCTCTTCTCAGGGAAACTCTAGCAAGATCAACTTACACAAAGTCGAGGAGTGCAGTTTCCATGAGAGTTCCCCTCCAGCGAGCAATAAGAAATACATTTGTCCTGCACGAGCGAAACTAAAGGTGTAGACTGAAGCATTAACCCTAGGAGGAGAGCCATGCTTTCATGGGTTTAGTTCACATTAACTGAAACGGGATTGAGCTAAAGACCTAAAACAAGTGCTTCTTAGGAGGCAACCCAAGGGTTTTTCATTCTAGTTCGTTGTTCTATTTTCATAAGTTTAGTTGAGTACTTTTATTATTTATTTATTTTTGGGTATTTGTTTTCAGGATGTGCAGAGACTCCACAAGTTGGTCGCGAGCATTTCATGGGCGTGGAGGTGTCAAGGGAACCAAAATGGCCAAAGCCGAGTCTCTGTGCGAAGCCGGCAAAGGAATGAAAGCCATGGGCCGTGCAACCTTGCACGGCCGTGTGGCCTATGCAAAGAAGAGAAGAACACGGGCCGTGCCAATCGGCACGGCTGTGCGAGACCGCCAGAGAGGGAGATGACTTAGGCCGTGCCAATTGGCACGACCGTGCGACATGTGCAGAGAAGGAGGAATGAGCCATGCCAATTGGCATGACCGTGCGACCTTGGCCGAGGGGAGAAAAGAGGAGGTCGTGCCAATTGGCACGGCCGTGCAGAATCCCACCTAACCCGACCGTGTCTATAAGACACGGCCGTGCCCCTACCCATGTGCGCTGTCTACTCCTCCAAAAGCCCTAATTTCCATCTTCTTCTCTCCCAAAAAGCCTTCTCCTCCCCACTACACCTCATCAAACCCTAATTCCCACCTCTAGAGCTCATTTTTGCTTAGATCTACATCTATATCTAACACTTCTTCAAGCCACAAATCCAAAAAGAGAGAAAAAACTTCCCGATTTTTCCTTCATTCTCATCCTCTTCAAGACCCATCTCCACCTTGCACACCATGTCGCAGATCTTGAAGAGACTTCGTTGAGGAAGTAGTGGATCTAGCGAAGGAGATGCACTGGGAGGCGACAAAGGCAAAGGGAAGGCGTCTTCTTCAAAAGGCACAGGAAAAAGGGTGGCACGCGACGAAGGTAACGAAAACGAGTTGAATTTTATTTTTAAAAATCATGAACAAAAAGCTAGATATGATATCCTTGTCGATAGAAAAATTATATGCACTAAATATATGGATCCCATTACTATGGATATGTTAGGAATTAGGGATGATGTAGATTGGATGATTAGTTCTTTAGATTGGAATGATATTATGTACGCTCATACGCCGACTTACCCCCATCTATTCCTTGAATTTTTGAGCTCGATTGATGTTAAATTTTCTTCTAAGGATGACTACATAGGGATCATAACTTTTAGAATGATGAATAAAGAAGTTCGGTGGACTTTTAGTGATTTCAATAATTGTTTTGGCTTACCCATTGGTGGTGCCCAAGGATTTGATGATGAAATAAGATGGAATGAATTTTGGACGTCAATAACCGGATCAAAAGACCCTTATGAACCCTCTAGAGCCAGGGCATCCCGGATGCAAAACCCGGCCTTTAGATACCTTCACCGAGTGATGAGGAAAATGATCTTTAGTCGAGGAGAGAGTGATGGGGTGGTTAGAAAGATAGAACTCTATTCTCTTTAGGCGATGTTGAATAAAGTTGATTTTGATTCTGGATTTCATTTCTTGCAAACTTTGTTGAGGACAACTAAGACATCTTCGGGGATGATAGTGTTTGGTGGATTGATCACCCAAATAGCATTCAATCTGGGTTGTGAGCTTGATGGATTAGAGGTGATTCATGGTAATGACAAGATCGATATCGATTCTTGTCTTTCTATGAAGATGATTTGTCGGGATGAGAATGGGTTTGCCTTCCCTAGGAACAATGGTTTTCCATTACCCCTTCCTTGCCCCAAGCGCACTTTAGTTCGTGACCCCATGAACTGGCTTTTTACTGATTTACACCCCGAGACTGTACCCTCCATTATAGAAGAAATCGAGTACCACCAAGAGCCCTCGTCATCAGGATTCCCGCAGCTTTCCGGACATCCATAACCTCCTAAGCACTCTTTTACATATGGCACGGGACCCTCTAGGTTTGATTTTTTTGATTTCCATGCCTCTTTAGACTCCCTTCATGAGAAGCAAAATATCCAACAGCGATTATTGGAAGGTCGCTTCAAGTTATCTGACAACCAATTTAGGGAGGTACAGGATCATTTTCAGTTTACTAGGGACTTCCATAGTCAGGTGACAGGGTTCGTTCAGGATTATGAGGTTGACCAGGAAAGAATGAGAAATTTTATGAATGATATGGATATCACTAGATAATAAGTAGATGCCCTTTATCAATATCATTAACATATTAATCATCTTCCTGGTATACCTAGATTTCCTCCTGGCACACATGGGGGACCCCCTTATCCCCCACCCCGCCACCATATTGATTTCATTGGGACGATGAAAAGTCTAAATGGGGGGGGGGGGGTGTTGTGTCTGTCTGCACAACCTAAGTCGAGTCAAGTTTTCTTTTCTTTTTGCATTTTATTTTGTTTTGCATATTTTATTAGTCTGTTTTGTTTATTCACATTTTACTAGTTTCATATTTTTATTTGCATCTCATTTGCACTTTGCTTTGTTTATTCGCATTTTATAAGATTCATATTTCTAGTTTTGAGGCATATTTGAGAATATCAAACCTTCTACTTTTTCTGCTACTTGTCCGATAGCAAAATGACTAGCATTTTCTTAGTTTATGTGTTATCAAAATAGTATTAGTATTTTTGGTGTATCTCCTTTCTCTATCTCTAGTAGCATGAAATAAGTTAAGTATTGTACAGAGTTTGGTATAAGTTTTGGCCTAACCTTAAGGATCTTATTTACACTACACTTAAGTACTTAAGCTTGAATAGTAGAAATACTTTTGGAATAGTTATGATTCATCCAAATTGTTTAGTACTTTTGTTCCCATGATGATTTCTTATTTACATTTTGATGATTAGATGACCTCGGATCATGGAAGCTCATTTGGAAAAATCTAAATCCCAACATATGCATCCAGTATGTGTGATTAGTGCTACACTATAACACCAAAAAAATATTTAAAAAATGAATAAGGGATAAAAAAACAGTTGTTATGAGTGAAAACTAGCAATTCACCCATTTGAGACCGAGTTAGGTTATTGGGGAAATGAATGTTATGTTTCTCTTGATTCCGAGAAGTATCCTTTAAGACCTTGTGTAATTTAAGAAAAACGAACCAAGTGTGTGGCAGGTAAGTGTCTATCACCGGGAACATTAGGAACTTAATTGTATGACGACTTAACTAGGACAAAGAATTGAAACTTGAAGAGTTTGAGTTACTTATTGCACCGAGCACAAAAAACTTATGCTTAGGCCATACTTAGGTAACTCCACAATCATGCTTATTAATGAAACTAGTTGAAAGAGTTAGGCAAATGCACTAGGAATTATGAAACACTGCCAAACGCTCATGAACATAGTTTGTAGCGTTTTCCTTGAGGAGAAGCAAAGGTTCAAGTCTGGGGGTGTGATGTGAGTAAATATTATGATCGTTTATGCATGTTTTAACGCACATTCACTTGCTTTATACGTATATATTGTTGGACTCCGTGGTAGTTTTGATGTGATCAACCAAGTTGGTTAGGTCCTGCTATGTTTGATCCCTGTGTCTGAGTGTGCAGGAGCTTAGGAACACAGGAAGTAGAGCGGAAGACGCAGCTAGCGAGAAGGACGGTACGGGAAAGGAGCCGACGGGCTCGGTGCGTCCGAAGGACGAGAGAGCTGCGGAAGAGTACTCCGGTGGGCGTGAAGAGCGTGCGCGGTGCTCGAGGGACGTTAAGCCGACACGGAAGGCTGCTCGAGGAGAAGGCCGGGAATTGGGTTCGGGTGAGCCTTATTCCGGTTGGCCGAAATCACCCAAAAGAACGGAGCGTCGGAAGCTGGAAAAACCAAGCTGGAAACTGTGCTGCCAGCTTGGAGGCGCCTCCAGCAGGCTTAGAGGTGCCTCCATCATGAAGGCGCCTTCAACCCTGTTGAAGGCGCCTTCAACAGGTCACTTTTGACCGTTTGCGTTGCAGATAAAGTTTTATCCGCTGACCGAGCTGGAGGCGCCTTGAACCTTGTTGGAGACGCCTTGGACCCTCGGGATAGACTTTCTAGGAGCTATAAAAAGGCCCCTGGAGCTAGGAATTCAACAACAACTCAAGCAATCAATCTGTAAGCAATTCCTAGCAGTAGTTCTAAGCAATTAGAGTGTAAAAGGCTTCTCCGCCTTCAGAGAAGGAGAATTTTCTTAGTGCGCTTTTCACTGCCCTGGATTAACAACCCTCTTGGTTGTAACCAGGTTAAACTTCTATTTCTGCTTTTATTTTTTGTCTTTATTATTTTACTACTGCATTTATTCTGAGTTGAAATCCGAGGAGGGTAGTTTTATTTTTGTTTACAGCAATTCACCCTCCTCTTGCCGATCTCCGCTGCACCAACAAGTGGTATCAGAGTTAGGTTGCCTCAGAAGGACTAACCGCCAACTGAAGCACTACGATCAAGACGATGACCGGAGCGAACATTCATCCCCCGAAGTTTGACGGAGACTTCGCCACATGGAAGCGCAAAATGGAGGTATTTTTTAAAACCGAATTTGACATTCAGTTAATAATGAAATATGGCTATGCAGTTCCGAAAGATAAGGAGGAAAATACCTGGACGAAAAAGGAGGCGATTTCGCCATGCGGAAAGGTGAGTTCCACCTACTCATTCTACCGCCGGAGGTAACAGATCGGAAGCTACGACTCAACGAAAGAGAAAAATTCCCGGAGCTTCACGAAGGTACTTCTGAAGCAAAATTGGCCCTTAAGTCGTCGGCCCATTTGGCGACCTCTAATATCGTCGCGACGGCTCTCACTAAGACTTTTCACTGGTTTTTGCCTCCCGAGTTGAAGTCTAAACCTCCAGGGCTTAAGTATTAGGTTTATTAATCAGTGAGATGATCTCATTGGTTGCAGATCTAAACTCTAAAGCCCTGGGAGGTCTAGATCCTAGTGAAAATTAGGGACGCCACCGTCGTTACAATAAAAAGGCGAACTGTAACGCCTCGCCCCTTCCTGCTTAAGCTGACGGGGGTTACTTATCTTTTCTTCTTTAAAACAGCGGAAGTCTTATCTATAGTATATATATATATATATATTTTTCTTTTCCTTTACTTTTCAAAACATCATCATTAACTACCTATCATATGGGTCACATAACATGGTTAGCATAAATTTAAACTATAATACTAAAGAGCATGATGAAGTGTCATAGAGTCATAAAAGAACAACATGAACATAACTCTTATTAACTAGAAGCAGGTCTTTCTCTTTAGCCAAGTCACTACTACACACGTCCTCCATGCCCCCTCCTGCTGCTCTCTTAGTACATTCATTCTTTACCCTTATCTGTGGTACAAGGAAAGTAAGCTGTGAGCACTCAAGGCTCAGTAAGACCCTTTCTTACTCACAAAAACCGTATAGCATAAATAAAGCTTCAAGGCATAAAGCATAAAGACAACTCATCATATCATGTATAGAAGCATCATATCATAACATAATCATATGGTATCATGGCATATCCTAATAAAGTCATAAAGTGCATTCTAGCATAACATAATCATGATCATAACATATCATAACATAATCATAAGGTTCATCCTAACATAACATAACATAATCATAGGTATCATGGTATATCGTAACATAATCATAATGTGTTATGCGAGATGACTTTCAAAAACATGATTCATGCAATAATATATGCAGCATGTCCTTTGAAAAACTTTTTACTTACATACTTAAACATAATCATAACATGGTTAGGGCCCCGGCTTGTACCACATACATAAATGCGCGCGTCCTATGTAGGTCCAAGGTAGCAAGTCTTGAACCCTACAATGCATACATACTAGGCCTGTTTCTTAGTCCATCGACCTAGGGTTACTTAAGAGCCCATCCCTAACGAGGCCCGTTTCTTAGTCCATCGACCCCGGAGCGCTTATGGAGCCCACCCTTGGTACAAGCCATATAAAGTAAAGTAGCATGTCATACATATCATATCATGGTTCTTATCATTTCTTGCACATCGTATTTCTTATCATATCATACCATATAGAATTTTGGGCACACAGCTCATCATAATGGTATGTAAACTTTGGGCACACAACACATCATAAATACATGCATAGTTTGGGCACATAGCTCATCATAAATAGCATGCAAACTTGGGCACACAACTCATCACATATATCATGCGTAAATTGGGCACACAGCTCATCATAAATAACACACAGCATAGAATAAGGGTTTCCATCATGTATAGATCATAAGTGTGCATAATTAAACATAGAAGCATAGCAATCTCATAAACATGGCATATAAGATACATGGGAAACATAATTAGATTTCTAACCCTAATGTCTTATAGTGGCCAAAACATATAGATTGGGTTTTAGGTAAAAACTCCATACCAACATGTGAACCCTAAATAAGTATCATTTCCTATACCATAAGAAAAACACCATGAGCAAGTTTAGGTAGAGTTCTAGGTTTCTTAAGCTTACAACTTTTCATGGCCGAAACTTATCAAGCATACATTGGGTTAAAAATTATCATTCAAGCTTGTGAACCCTAAACAACTTCATAGCAATTATTTCAAGGAACAACATGAGCATAGTTGAGTTAGGTTCTAAGTTTCCTAGGCCCTTAAACATGATATGGCCGAAACTTGTAGGGCTTAAAGATAGGGTTCAAGTGTCATAAAAGCATGAGAACCTTAAACAACTTTCATAGCAAATATTTCAAGGAACAACATGAGCATAGTTGAGTTAGGTTCTAAGTTTCCTAGACCCTTAAACATGATATGGCCGAAACTTGCAGGGCTTAAAGCTAGGGTTCAAGTGTCATAAAAGCATGAGAACCTTAAACAACTTTCATAGCAAATATTTCAAGGAACAACATGAGCATAGTTGAGTTAGGTTCTAAGTTTCCTAGGCCCTTAAACATGATATGGCCGAAACTTGTCGGACTTAAAGCTAGGGTTCAAGTGTCCTAAAAGCATGAGAACCTTAAACAACTTTCATAGCAAATATTTCAAGGAACAACATGAGCATAGTTGAGTTAGGTTCTAAGTTTCCTAGGTCTTAAAACCTTGTGTGGCCGAAAGTTGTAGAGCATGCAACCAAATTTCCATGCAACAAACAAACATAAGAACATTAAGTTAGTTTCATATCATTTCATCAAGAAGGTCATGAGCATCTTAGACTTGTTTTAAACTCTCCTAGGACTCAAATCTAAACATGGCCGAACCTTCATAGACATGAAATAAAGTTCAACTCAACATACAATCATGGGCATATCATAATAGCTTCATATCTTATCTTAGGGAAATCATGGCATGCTTAGTTTTAAGTTAAAGCTCTCCTAGGCCCTTAGTTCTACCATGGCCGAATATTCATGAGCCTGAAAATAAAGTTCCAATCAACATAACAAGTAGGAGGAAATGTTAACAATACCATTATCATAGGGCACCTATCATAAGAACAAAGGAGCATGTTTTAGTTTGAGGCTTAAGCTTACCTAATCCTTTTGTTCATGCTTGGCCGAAAGTCTAGGATCATGAATCTAAGTTCTAACTAAACATTCTAGCATAGAAACATGAAATAAATCCCTACCATGAAATACATGTTACAAGAAACATATCGAGCATGTCGAAATTTAGATCTTTACATTCCCTAGGTCCTTCCTTTGGTCTTATCTTGGCCGAAATTCTTCATGAGGTTTTCTTAGATTTTTATGTAACCGAATCTTCATAGAACACACAAAAGCTATTGTACCACAGGTGAGGGAAACTTACATCCTTTCGCTTGTGGTTTTCCTTAGAGAGAAAAGTATTCTAAGTGCCAAGGAAGGAGAAAGCTTCTTCTTCTTGTACCTCCTTTTGTTTCTTTTGCTTGGAAGGGCTAGAACTTGAAGGCTTCTTCACGGAAATTAGTTTTCTTGGAGAAGAACTTAACTTAGCTATTGGGATGAGGAGAGGGAAAAGTTCTTGGTTCGGTGAGGAATGAAGAAGGAAGAAGGAGGAAGAAAGAAAAGGACTTACTCTCTTGTTTTTCTTCTCCCAACCTATTTATTCCTTTGTTCAATGAAACATGTCTTCATTCATTCCCTCAACTCTTCTTCTCCATCATTCCTTTAATTCCCACTAAAATTGAGAGAGGGAGGGAAGTAGGCAATTCCTCTTTTGCTTACTCCTTTTCTTAACCAAGAGGAAAAGAAGGTAAGCCAGTTGGTTTTCTCTTGCTCTTTTGTTTAGTTTTCTTTTATTTCCTTCTCACCTTTAATTAAATTTTTCATTCCTTTCCATCCAAATATTACTCCTTATCCTAGTGGTTATCATGCATCAATTTATCTCTATCATTTGTGGGAGGTTCAAGGTTCAATCCTTGACCTCACCTGTGCCTTTTTATTGTAACGACCCAGCCCTCTTGGCCCATTTAGCGGCCCATTTGGCGGCCCATTTGGCGACCTCTCATATCGTCGACTGTCGGCCCTTATGTCGTCGGCCCATTTGGCGACCTCTAATGTCGTCGATCGATGACCCTTGCCCGGGCCATTACTCACTAGGACTTTTCACCCCTGGTCAGTGGATTTTTGCCTCCCCCAGGATTCGAACTCTAAACCTCCAGGCTTAAGTATTAGAGTTTATGAATCCTGGTAACCAAGTGAGATCACCAAGGGTCGTCGGTCGACGACATTAGAGGTCACCAAATGGGCCGACGACATAAGGGCCGACGGTCGACGACATGAGAGGTCACCAAATTGGCCGCCAAATGGGCCAAGAGGGTTGGGTCGTTACACTTCCGAAGCGAATCTAGTGAAGCGTGACATCCTCCGGAACCAGTTAACGAACCTTCGGATCAACCAAGGCGAGAAGGTAGCGCAACTCCAAGCGAGAATCAAGGAGCTGATAACACAACTAACGAACCTTGGAGAAGAGGTAACCAACCGGGATTCTATCCGATACGCGCTCAATGCCTTCCCGAGAACTCCAGAGTGAGCCTCCTTAGTAGATGCGTACTACATCTCTAAGGACCTCGAGGTAAGTACGTTAGAACAATTATTTTCGACTTTTGAACTTCACGAATCTCGAGTTTCAGAGCCAAATGGAGTAGAGAAGACCAGTCAGAACATAGCTCTAAAGGCAAAAGTAAACGGTTCTGACTCCGAAGCCTCAGTCGACGAATCCGAAGCGGCACTACTGGTAAGACGCTTCAATAAGTTTTTCAGTTCTAATAAATTTAAATCGCAGAGGCATCATCGAAAGAAGAGGATGGTTCGTTGCTACAACTGCAATGAAGAAGGGCACATCAAGGAGGACTGCCCAAAGTTGAAGAGAAAGGAGAAAGAAAAGGAAAAGCCAAAATACAAGAAACTAGAACCCTCCAAGCACAAGAATCTGAAGGCTACTTGGTCAGATTCGTCAACCTCTGAGTCAGACATCGAAGAATTCTCAGGGTTAGCCCTATTGGCGAACCATCAACCGGAAGAAGACTCAAGCTCAGAGATGAGCATCGATGAAGGCGGAGGAACATCAGAAGAAGAAAGCAGCAGTGAAAGGGGAGCGTCACCAGATCAGGTAAGTAAGGTACACAATCTAACCCCGTCTCAGTCATTTCGATATATTAAATCGCTTTCTAAAGACTTATTCGAAGTAGAAAAAGAAAATAAAGAATTAAAAATGAAATTAGCAAAAGCATGTCCAATTGAAATGTATGATAGTGTAAAATCAGAAAACGATAAATTAAAATTAGAAATTGAAAAACTGAAATCTGCTGCATGTTTAAATCAATTTCCAAATTCAAAATTAAGAATTTATAGTAAATTAAATTGGTATATAAGGAAGCATCAAGGTCAACTTAGGAAAATACCAAGAAACTATGTACCCCCTAGATTTTTGAATAATCCTGTAGGAAGGAACCTCTATTGGGTTCCAAAATCTGTGCTTAATTAATTTTTCAAAAATTAAAAGCTTACAGTGAGAAAATTAAACATCGAAATTCTTTATAGAAGCTTTGTCTAAGGAAGTGGTTGTTGCTCCAATAACCAAGAAGGCCTAGTGCCTCGCTACGACCTGGAAGCTAAAATATTGAAAGAAAATATTTAATTAACTTTCTGAAAAAGCATTAAACAAGAATTAAAATGCTTTGAAAGTTTATCAAATATTTGTTAAAATAAACAAAACTTCCTTAGAATTTTTTTTAAAAATTCTAACTTAATTTTTTGGGTTAGAAATTTTCTTCTGGAAAATTCTAAAAGTTCATTCACTTGACTTAAAAATTTTTTTGGGAACATTTGAACATTTACTTAGGATTTTTTTTTACTTAGAATTTTTTTTTGGAAAATTTATTTTAACTTAGCAATTTTTTTCAAAAATTCATTTTTAACTTAGAAAATTTTCACAAACTTCAATCTTAATTGAAAATTCTTAAGACCCCATTTTTGTTGTGATCAAAGGGGGAGAGAAAAGTACAAGTTTAGGGGGAGTTAGAGAAAACTTAAATTTTTTTTATATAAAAAGTGTTGCAATTTTACTAATTGCAAAAATTATTCTTAACTTGTTAGTTTAGTAATTTTTTCTTTAAAATTACTGTTTATGTCTATTTTTAACCCTAACTTGAACTTGGGTTGATACACAACAAAAAGGGAGAGATTGTTGGACCCCGTGGTAGTTTTGATGTGATCAACCAAGTTGGTTAGGTCCTGCTGTGTTTGATCCCTGTGTCTGAGTGTGCGGGAGCTTAGGAACACAGGAAGTAGAGCGGAAGACGCAGCTAGCGAGAAGGACGGCACAGGAAGGGAGCCGATGGGCTCGGTGCGTCCGAAGGACGAGAGAGCTGCGGAAGAGTACTCCGGTGGGCGTGAAGAGCGTGCGTGGCGCTCGAGGGACGTTAAGACGAGACGGAAGGCTGCTCGAGGAGAAGGCCAAGAATTGGGTTCGGGTGAGCCCTATTCCGGTTGGCCGAAATCACCCAAAAGAATGGAGCGTCGGAAGCTGGAAAAACCAAGCTGGAAACTGTGCTGCCAGCTCGGAGGCACCTCCAGCAGGCTTGGAGGCACCTCCATCATGAAGGTGCCTTCAAGCCTGTTGAAGGCGCCTTCAACAGGTCACTTTTGACCGTTTGCGTTGCGGATAAAGTTTTATCCGCTGACCGAGCTGGAGGCACCTTGAACCTTATTGGAGGCGCCTTGGAACCTCGGGATAGACTTTCCAGGAGCTATAAAAAGGCCCCTGGAGCTAGGAATTCAACAACAACTCAAGCAATCAATCTGTAAGCAATTCCTAGCAGTAGTTATGAGCAATTATAGTGTAAAAGGCTTCTCCGCCTTCAGAGAAGGAGAATTTTCTTAGTGCACTTTTCACTGCCCTGGATTAACAACCCTCTTGGTTGTAACCAGGTTAAACTTCTGTTTATGCTTTTATTTTCTATCTTTATTATTTTACTACTGCATTTATTCTGAGTTGAAATCCGAGGAGGGTAGTTTCATTTTTGTTTACAGCAATTCACCCCCCTCTTGCCGGTCTCCGCTGCATCAACATATATTCCTTGCATGATCACCTCTTTTATCATGTATTCATCATATATACTCTTTTGTTCGGATATCTGCTCATTGTTTGGTTTTGTGTTGATAGGGACAACTTTTGGAGTGAAAACGATGATTGTCGACGCACCGAAACAAAGTAGAGAGCACGGTCATGTAACCTTGCACGGCCGTGTGGCCAATCCAAAGAGGGATCAGAGCATGGTCGTGCAACCCTGCACGACCATGCCTCACAGCCAGCAACCAAGCAAGGAATGACCGTGTAACCCTGCACGACCGTACCCTCCCATGACCGCAACCATACAGCACATGGTCGTACAACCCTGCATGACCGTGTCCCAGGATCCGAGCCCGAAGTTCACACGGTCGTGGCAATTGGCACAGTCGTGCAGGGCAGCCAGAGACATAGAAGGACACGACCATGCCATCCTTACACGGTCGTGCCGCCGCAGCCGCGCCCTAGCCTATAAAACGGTTTTAACCCTTTTCCTCAAGGGGGGAGAGCCGGGAAGCGAGCCATCAACAGGAGAATCACTTTGGTGCTGTTCTACGCCATCCAGGATATCGGTCTAGCGATCTTTCATCACCACATCAACTCCAGAAGTAAAGGATTGGATCCGAATATCACTTGTCGTTGTTGGATAAGCATACTTCTTCTTCCTCTCTTCGTTTCTGAGGATTGTATGTTTAAATTCACTATGTTTTTGGGTTTCTTTTTCCAACGTCTATGGAGTAGAGTCCTTATTCTAGGATTAGGGAGTAATTGTAGATTGGTTTTGATGTAAGACTCGTATTATGCTTATATTCATTGGATAATTTCACTTGTTTTGTTTCGACTACTCGATCTCTATATCGTGTTGATTAATTGTGTAGGAATTGCCAACCTCGTAGAGGGAATACTTTAGATTGTACACCTGAGGGGCCCTAGTGACAGGGGTAACCTGTTCACGGACATCTAGGGTACTTTCTTGAAAGGAGAGGCGATCCTCCACAAGGAAGTAAGAGACCAAACTAAGCTCCTTAATTCTATCCTTGATAACATCAATTAGAGTCGTGTCCTTGTGATCTACCGAGGCACCCTAGGGTTAACCGTAACTAGATTTCATAGGGATCGTCCTTGTTTGGTGCTTAAGGATAATTGCTTTAGCTTCCGGCGAATGCATGCTGATGGACAATGAATATAGGATAGTATGTGATACATCAATACCACCACAATGAAACTGAACTCCTAGAACTCTTCATAAACCAGGTTGATTACTTCTCTTTGCTAGTTCTCATTTCTGCTTCCCAATCTCTTTTCTTAAATTTCTTATAACCTTTGATAGTGTAGCTAATCCTAAGTGTGCTATCACTAGTGCTTATAACTAGTCCTCATGGGATCGATAATCTTTATTACTGACGACAAATCCGTGCACTTGCGGAATCGTAACAACGAGCTTCCTTGCACTGACGACCTGGGAACACATCGACGAATCGGAAACCGAGAGCGAATCGAAAGCTGAGGTCGAGTGAAGCCACAGATCCGTATTTGTTTTCAATGGGCCAAAACCCATTGTAAGTGCTTATCAATTAGATAAATTATACAGTTTAGTTAACTATTTGTTATGTAAGCTAGCTAAATCGAATGTTCAGGTCAAGTCACTTCAAAAGGAAGCAACATTCCTTAAAGAAGTGACCAACCCTAGCTCCTTGACTGATCTTGATCAGACTGGAACCTCAACTCAAGTCCAAAAGCTTGAGGAAGAGAATTCTAGCCTAAAAAATCAAGTCAAGAAACTAAAGGACACGTTGGAACGATTTACTCTGGGTTCCAAGAATCTTTATCTGATTCTTGGAAAATAATGAGCCGTTTACAATCGATCTGGACTTGGATTCAAGGCTAAAATAAAATGCAAGTCATATTTATCTCTGATTAATAGAAATAATAATAAATTAGTCCAAGCATGGGTCCCCAAGTCAAACTTGGTTAATTAAGTTGAACTTGGACAATATTGGGTCCCCAAGGATCAAATCTATTACCTTGATAGACTATATCAAGGCTATAATCCAGGGGGAGTTAATAGGAAGATCATTTTTAGAATTGTTTGATGATTGCTTTTACTGCTTTTACTATACATGTTTAGATTAGACTAGTTAAGGACCTAGGTGTAATTTACACTTGACTAGTTAGACCTAGGGATTTCAAAAGGAAAATTAAATATCTAATTTCTTTAAGCGACTTTGTCTAGAAGTGGTGGATGATCTCATACCCAAGAAGGCCTAGTGCCTCGCTACAGCCTGAAAGCCAATCTTTGAATTGTATATTTAATTGACCAATTGAAAAACCTGAGTCTAACTCAAATGTTAATTAATTCTTAGATATAATTTAAATCAAAGATTAATTCAACCATCTCACAAAATCCATAAGGTTTCCTGATTGATAACTTAGAAATGAGTGAGATGGACCTAGATAAAATTTAGATCTAATTAATTTAACTAAATCATTATTAACTTTATTTAATATAATCAATTAATCAATTTTAACTAAATCATTATTAACTTAATTTAATATAATCAATTAATCAATTTTAACCAAATCATTATTAACTTAATTTAATATAATCAATTAAATAATTTTGACTTAATTAATTAATCAAATTAAAACAATTTTAAATAAAATCAATTAATCAAATTTCAATTAATAATTAATTTTAATTAACAAATAATTTTAACTTAATTAACTAATCAATATTAACAAATAAAATCAATTATCTAACTTAAATTAAAACTTAATTAATAAATTAAAAAAAAAATTGTTTAACCCGCTTAGGGCGCCTCATGGAGGCACCTCCAAAACAAAAGGAGGCGCCCTCGTGAGCGGCGAGATAAATTCCCGCCGAGCCCCTGGAGGGCGCCTCCCACTAGTTGGAGGCGCCCCCCATAACCCATTGAGGGTGCCCTCAAGGTGGTTGAGGGTGCCCTCAACGCCGTTTTTTTCCAGTGAATAGAAACATTTCTGTTCATATTTTTCACGCCCCAACCACGACACAACTCACATCGTGGCGCCCTCCAACACCAGATTTCCTCCATTGCGACCCCAAAATACCTCCTAGGTATACCCTACTTCGTTTACTACATCAATATGTATTTCCTTTGTACTTTTTGTTATGTGTTTGCTTGTGTAAAAATAGGATGAGAAGGAATGTAGACGTTGCTTCTAGTAGCACACCATCCAGGGATCCTAGGTTTCCCTCTGAGTGGCATAGGATAGAATTTCTTAGGCATAAATTTACTGCATTAAAATGTCGTTACTTAAGTAGATCCTTTTTTACTAAGTATTGCCCATCTATCATCCAAATGTTTGAGCACTACCAGCTAGATAAGCTGGTTTACTGTAGTCATGCAGTTAATCATGACCTATGTGCACAGTTTTATAATAATCTAGATAGGGTAGATGATTTGACCTACTCTACCAGAGTTGGTGGAAGGGATATTCAATTTTCTCCCACTCTTTTATGCACTAGTCTAGGACTTAGGCCATCCACATGTTCTTTTTTGTGCTACCCTAGTAGGGATTTGTCATTTGGTGAGTCCTACTCCTATATCACCCTAGATACTATTTATATGTATCTTTTTGGGGAGGAGAGACCACCTGTAGTGACTGATCTCTCTCTTAGGGCCCATGATTATATTATATACCAAGTCCTGACTTCTTACATTTTGTTGATTGCATCTCAGAATGTTCCGAAGATGTGCCCTTCTCATTCTTTCTTTTTATACGCCCTGTGTCAGCGGTTGAACATAGATATAACTTTACATATGTTCCATAATATCATACGTGTTGTCAGTCTCATCACTAGGCTCGAGATCCATATGCCCTACTGTCATATCTTGACATATATGTTTTCAACCCTAGAGATAGACACGACCCAAGGGAGGGTTACTTCCCTTGGTCCTTACAATGAGTTTGGACAATGTCAGTTAGCCCTAGTGTATGTAGATATCACCGCTCAGGGGATCCTAACCTGGAGAGGTGGGCCACCGCCAGCTGTTCTAGCAGAAGATGACTTTTATGCCCCTACCGAGGGAGAGGAGTGGTTAGAGTTTGCAGAGGCAGATCTCTTTGAAGATCCTCCTCCAGTACATCCCTTGACTTCGACCCGACCCTCGACCTCGACCTCGACCTCGACCTCGACCTCGACCCAGCCCTCGACTTCACTGTCTATCGAGGATTGCCTTGCTCGTCTCGAGGAGTCCTCCACGCATTTACAGTAGTCAGTCTCGGACGGCTTCAGCACACTCCGGGGAGAGATGACTGCTCTCCGGGATGATGTGACTGTTGATACAGTCTGACCTGGATGTTGTTTTGATGTTGACACTGATTTAAGTTTGAATCAGATATTAAATTAACTCAGATTAATTACTAATCAAGGTTGACTTGGTTAATCTGATTGACCTGATTGGGAAAAGTCCAAGCAAGGAGCTTGGCACGGGAAAGTCCTGGTGAGTGAAGCCAGGCAGTGGGAAAGTCCTAACTGGGATGTTAGGCAGTTGGAAAGTCCTGGTGAGTGAAGCCAGGCAATTGGAAAGTCCTGGTGAGTGAAACCAAGCAATTGGAAAGTCCTGGTGAGTGAAACCAGGCAATTGGGAAGTCCAAGTGTGAAAGCTTGGCATGTATGGTCGGAGAGGGTTCGGTAGCACGCTCTCTGGACCGTCAGGGGTGAGGGCAGCAAGCTTGGAAGCTTGACTCGAGACTCACAGCTTTGGATCGGTGCACCGATCGGCACGATCGATCGCGCCGATCGACAGCAACACTCGAGACATGTATCGATCGGTCAGGACCGATCGATAACACTCGATATACCGATCGTCCGGGACCGATCGGATGATCTCGATGCGCCGAGTGGATCTTGTCGGTCCTACGGACCGATCGGTCTGATCGGTCCACGGACCGATCAGGTCAGCCTGATTCACGTGAAGGGGTGGATCGGTCTTGGGACCGATCAGACAAGCACTGATCGGTCACCGGACCGATCGATACATAAACGGATCGGTCTGCTGACCGATCCACAGTATGGCTTGTTTTGCATGCGCTTTCTCTTATTGTTTCTGATTCGCAATTACTTTTACCTATTTCGTTTCTAACCATCTGCTGTAAGCTTTCTCGAAGTTACAGGTTACAGATTACTTGACGTTGGGTGAATTCAAATTGAGGATCATTAGTAGAAGGCGACGAAAAAGCTTTTGCTGTGTCTCGCTGCGGACAAACCAGTTTTGGTAGCAACGTCTCGTTTGTCGTTTGGTCGAAATCAGCTTGACTTGTGCTGATAGGTTCAAGCTCAGAGGTACCAGTGGAAACGAGGATGCCATTGGTGGGAGCTGAGACAATCAGACAAGGAAGAAGCGTGATTGGCGACGTCGTGGACGGTTGCAGGGATTTGCTGCAGGTTTGGCAGAGATCCGTTACAGAGCAGAGAGGCATATGAAGGTGGAGAGGAGAGGCTCTCGTAACAATGCTTTTTGTGCTCTTGCTGTGAAAAACACTGTGGAGAAAAACTCTCTGGAAGATTGAAGCAGTGTGCTTGTTCTTCGCTGATTGTGGCTGTGAGCTTCCTTTGATCATTTCACTTGAGCCACTATTGTAAGTCTTGTGCTTAATTTCTTACTGCTGTTAAAGACTTTGTGGAGAGGTTACTCCACCGAGAAGGAGAATCCTTTAGCCGGATAGCTTCCGGGGTGTGATCTACCGAAAGATCAAGAGGATTCGTCCACCTTACGGACACGCCGAGGAGTAGGGGCAAGTTATCCCCGAACCTCGTAAATCTCTGAGTTAGTGTGCTGTGCTTTCTTGTTTTAGTTTTCTAATTCCGCTGTGCTAACAAAGTTCTTGAAGAAATTTGTGTTTAGTGTTTTTCAAAGAGGCTATTCACCCCCCTCTAGCCATCTAAGGTCCCAACAAGTGGTATCAGAGCCTGGTGCTCTTCATCTGGACTAACATTCCAAGGAGCAACAAGATGGCCATGAAGGAAGGATTCAGCACCAACAGACCACCGTTCTTCGATGGAGCAGATTTCCAGTATTGGAAGAGTCGCATGGAGTATTACCTCAAGACTGATATCTCCATGTGGTTCTCGGTCAAGGAGGGATTCTCACCTCCAAAGGACGAAGAAGGTAAGGAACTTGACTCATCGAGATGGTCAACCGAGCAAACTCGCAAGGGACAAGCCGATGCCAAGGCGGTTGTCACTTTGCAATGTGGGATAGCCAAGGATCAACTTGTCAAGGTTGGTCCTTTCACAAGTGCGAAGGATCTATGGAACAAGCTCATCGAGCTCCAAGAAGGGACTCGAGACTCTCGGATCGCCAAGAGGGATTTGTTCCTAAACCAACTACAGAACCTTGTCATGAAGGAAAATGAAACTGTAAGTGAGATACATGGAAGGTTCAAGGAGATCATCAATGGTCTCCATTCGGTGGATGAACGAGTAGAAAACCGTGACCTCGTAAGGTATGCTCTAAAAGCTTTTCCTAGGAATGCCTTGTGGTCATCCATGGTGGATGCCTACAAGGTATCCAAGGATCTTTCCATTGTTAAACTAGATGAATTTTTCTGTGAGATGGAACTTCATGAGCTTGCTAACAAAGGTCAAAAAGAGAAGGGTATTGCTTTATTTGCAGTACCAAAGAGCAAGGATGGAAGAAGGAAGAAGGAAAAGAAGAAAGAAAAGGAGATTTCCTCATCCACCTCTTCTTCCGAATCCGATGATGAAAGTGGATCATCATCAAGCGAGATTGTGAACTTCGTAAGGAGGATTATGAGAAGAGGCCGAAGATACAAAGGAAAAGGTAAAACTAATGATCAAAATTTTGATAAATCTAATGTTACATGTTATGAGTGTAGCAAGAAAGGACACATTCGGAGCGAGTGTCCGAAACTAAAGAGGAAGGAGGAACGAGCCAAAAGGAAGGAGGAAAGAGCCAAGAAGAAGAAGGCTCTCAAGGCCACTTGGGATGAGTCCTCATCAAGCTCATCGGAGGAAGAAGAGAAGATAGAAAAGAGCACTCGACAATTGGCACTCATGGCAAGGGAAGAGTCAGAATCCGAGAGTGATGACTCAAGCGCTTCAACCACGGCTTCATCATCTTCGGATGATGAAGAGGTAACCTCTTCTCATATAGAAAAGTGTTATAAAACTATCACTCACTTATCTACATTGCTTAAAAAGTCAAAAACAGAAAATAAATTGTTGAAAGAAGAAGTAAAAACCTTAAGGACCCTTAGGGAAGATGAGGTCGATGACCTACATCTAGAAGTCCTTGAGGATGAGAACAAGGCCTTAAAGGGTGAGGTTGAGAAACTCAAGAAAATGCTTGAGAAATTCTCAACTAGCTCTAAGACTCTAGACATGATTCTAAATGCCCAAAGGGCAGTTTACAACAAAGCCGGGTTAAGGTATCAACCCAAGGAGTCGAGTTTCATTTCTCTAATGTCTAGAACTCAAAATAGTAGATCACATGTTTCTAGAGTTCATGGAACTAGGAAAGGTATGACCAAGGCATGGGTTCCTAGGTCTTTCGTTGTAGAAGCATTAGGTCCCAAGATTTGGGTACCTAAAACCTCTATTTTTCGTGTATTGTAGGCATTGGTCGAGGGGGAGCATCTATCAACTTGGTTTGTTGATAGTGGATGCTCCAAGCACATGACTGGGAACAAATCACTGTTTACTACCATTCAAAACAAAAGTAGAGGTAATGTGTCTTTCGGTAATAATGGTAGCCTTAAGGTTGTAGGAATTGGAGACATTCATATATCCGAATGTCTTCATATCAAGAATGTCCTTCTAGTCAAGGGGATGACTTTTAATCTCCTAAGTGTCAGTCAATTGTGTGATACGGGTTACACAATTGAATTTCATTCAAGTCAATGTTTGGTTAAACACATTGACACACTTGACACGGTACTAGTAGGCACAAGGGTTGACAATATCTATCAAGTATCATTTAAAAGTGCTACTAATGCTTTGATTAAGTGTTTCATGTCGAAAGAAGAAGAGTCTTGGTTATGGCATAGAAGATTGGCACATGTAAACATGAAGAACATCTGGAAGTTGGCCAACCAAGGATTAGTGCGAGGCTTACCAAGCATCAAGTTCCACAAGACCAAACTATGTGATGCATGTCAAAAGGGTAAGCAAACAAAAGCTGTCCATAAAGGTAAAAGCAATGTAAGTACATCTATTGCTTTAGATTTATTGCACATGGACCTATTTGATTGCAGTAGTGTAATATCATTGAATGGAAGTAGATATTGTTTGGTAATCGTTGATGATTTTACTAGATACACATGGACTTTCTTCTTGAAACATAAGGACCAAACTATAGATATTTTTATTTCCTTTTGTAGAAGAACTGAAAATGAAAATCGACAACAATTAAAACCATTAGAAGTGATCATGGTGGGGAATTTCAAAATCATAGGTTTTTAGAGTTTTGTCAAGAAAAGGGATATAGGCATGAGTTCTCTACTCCAAGGACCCCACAGCAAAATGGGGTTGTGGAGAGAAAGAACCGAGTCCTACAAGAGGCTGCACGAAGCATGCTTCATGAGTACTCACTACCGAGCTACTTATGGGCTGAAGCTGTGAATACAGCTTGCTATGTGCAAAATCGAGTTTTAATACATAGGTTTTTAGGAAAGACTCCCCATGAACTTTGGTTTGGGAAACCGCCTACAATTAAACATCTTAGGGTGTTTGGTTGTAAAGTGTTTATCTTAAACACCAAGGACCATCTTGGGAAGTTCACGGCTAAGGCTGATCAAGGGATACTGGTCGGGTACTCTCTTACCAGCAAAGCCTATCGAGTCTACAATGAGAGGACTAAATTGATTGAAGAGTCCTCAGACGTAGCATTTGAAGAAATCCCTAAATCAAATGATCAATCAAGGGATGTAGGAGAAATTCAATTCGAACTTAGAAATCTAAGTTTGAATGATCAAAACATTGGAAGAGTCGAAGTTGACTCTGAAGATGATGAGCAAAGGCAAGAAAGGGCTCAATCTGATCTCTTGCCTGTGCCGAGTGAGACCACTCATGAGGCACCGCCAACTCCAAGGCAATCTAGGATAGTCTCTAGTCATCCACAAGACCAGATTATGGGAGACATCCAACAAGGGGTTAGGACTAGATCATTCTTCAGAAATGAGTCGAATGAGGTTGCTTTGATCTCAGAAATTGAACCTAAACTAGTTGATGAGGCATTGCATGATCCTGATTGGGTCATAGCTATGCAAGATGAGTTAGGTCAATTTGAAAGAAGCCAAGTGTGGGACTTGGTTCCTAGACCTAAGAAGACCACCATTATTGGAACTAAATGGGTCTTCAAAAATAAGTTAAACCAAAAGGGAGAGGTAGTAAGAAACAAGGCAAGACTAGTAGCCAAGGGCTATAGTCAAGTTGAAGGCCTCGATTATGATGAGACCTATGCTCCTGTGGCACGATTGGAGTCCATTCGTTCAATGCTAGCTTTTGCTGCACATAGAGGTTTCAAGCTCTATCAAATGGACGTTAAATCGGCCTTCTTAAATGGTTTCATTAAAGAAGAGGTCTATGTTGAACAACCCCCGGGGTTTGTGAGTACCGAAGCTCCAAACCACGTATACAAGCTCAAGAAAGCTCTTTATAGGCTTAAACAAGCACCTTGAGCTTGGTACGAAAGGTTGTCGACTTATCTATTAGAAAAGGATTTTGTAAGGGGTCAAATAGACCCAACACTATTTCTTCGTCGAGATGGTGAAAATATTTTTGTAGCCCAAGTATATGTCGATGACATAATTTGTGGCTCAAATAACAAGGGCTATTTAAATGAATTTATCACTCATATGGAAAGTGAGTTTGAAATGAGTCTTGTGGGAGAATTGACATTCTTCCTTGGACTAGAAATCAAACAAACTAGAGATGGCATTTATGTCCATCAAGCAAAATACACTCAAGAGATGCTTAAGAAATTCAAAATGAGTGATTCTAAGGAAGTATCCACTCCTATGGCGACGAGCACTCGTCTTGACAATGATGAGAGTGGAAAATCAGTTGATCTAACGCAATATAGAAGCATGATCGGTAGTCTTCTATATCTCACAGCTAGTCGACCGGACATACTCTTTGCTGTGGGCATGTGCGCTAGGTATCAAGTCTGTGCCAAGGAATCTCACTTAATTGCAGTTAAGAGAATTCTGAGATACCTTAAAGGCACAATTAGAGTAGGTCTTTGGTACCCTCGTACTGAATCATTTGACTTGATAGGTTATACCGACTCCGATTATGCTGGGTGCAAATTGGATCGGAAAAGTACGAGTGGGGGTTGCCAATTTTTAGGTTCATGTTTAGTTAGTTGGTCAAGTCGGAAGCAACATTGTGTTGCTCTCTCCACGACCGAGGCTGAATATATTGCCATGGGAGAGAGTGTATCACAGTTGTTGTGGATGATACACACCCTAGAGGATTATGGACTCTCTTATAAGAGTGTACAAGTGCTATGCGACAACATTAGCACAATCAACCTAACTAAAAATCCAGTCCATCATTCGAGGACCAAACACATTGAAGTGCGTCATCACTTCATAAGAGATCACGTAGCTAGGGGAGACATTGTGCTCACATATGTTGAGTCAAAGTCAAACCTAGCCGATATCTTCACAAAACCCCTTCCGGAGAATGAATTTAGTCATTTAAGGAGGGAGTTGGGAATGTGTTTGGCTCCTTAGGTCATTAGAACTTCACCATGATCAATAAGGACTATTAAAATGACAAGAGTAATTGGGAAACTGATTTGGGCAATTTGGGGACATCTCACACAAACGATAAGGTTTAACAAATTGTTTTTGTTTGCTAGAAATGGGATGAGATGCTAGGAACAACCAATTTATTCAAAATGTATTATGCATCCCTTAAATAAGTAGGTTGAAGAGACATAAATTGAGTATGGGGAAGGTCATTACATAATTCATGTGTATTTGACTCCTAGATCTTACTCATATATTCCAACCAAGGAATCTTGGTTGGACTTTTGTCTAGAAATTATCTAATCATGATTGATGTGTTGATTGATACTTTGGATTGGTATCTTTAATGATAAGATGAGTTGATAATGTAAGAATAGTAATTTAGGATATATTTTGACAAATTTGAAACTAAACATGACAGGGTTGGATATTTCAGGTTTTGAAACTCTGAAATGTCTGAAACTAACTTGTAACTTAATAAAAAAAAAAACCTAGAATGTTAGGACTTTCAGAGCTTGCAATTAGGAAATGTTCTTGTTCGTAGATGTTTAAGTTCTGTGTTCTGAATTTGAGAAGTTCTGAATTTTCAGAATTCTCGAGAGAAACGACTGCGAAATCAGTTGCTCGAATTCAGATATCAGAAATCTGAATTATCAGACACTGATCGGTCTCACGACCGATCAGAAGACTCTCTGATAGGTCCACCGTCCGATCAGGGGTCCTCCAGATATCTTCGTGCTCTCTGTTGGCTCACTGATCGGTCCAGGGACCGATCAGGAGGTTCTGGCACGCGACAATCACAAATGATCGGTCCAGGGACCGATCAGCTCTCTATGGTTCGCAGGAAGGCCCCTGATCGATCCGAGCACCGATCAGAGGGTTTCCTGATCGGTCAAGGGGACCGATCAGACCCTTTTTGTGTGCATTAAAATCGATCCTGATCGGACAGCCGTCCGATCAGATTACACTGTGCGCTACCCCCTCATTAAATCCTCCTGATCTCCTCTCTTCCCGATCTTCTTCTTTCTCACAACCCTAGCCGACCGACGCCCCGACACCCCTTTCTTCCTCCCGTATTCTCGACCCATCGTCTTCTAAAAGCCAAAGGTCAAAATGGCACCGAGGTAATCTCTCGATCTCTAATCTCTACTGTTATTGTCTTTGGCAGTTCACGTTATCATGGTTCTTACGGTGACTGTGGTTTGTGTTTGGTGGTTTGCCCATGGCCGGTGCTCTCTCTTTGTTTCCCATTGTCCAAATGGTTAGGAAGAAACCCACTAGTGGTGAGGGTAGCTCTAAGGAACCAACCGAGAAATCCAAATCCAAGTCCAAAGCTCCTGCTACCTCCCGACCTCAACCGGCTAGTTCGGGGAGATTCCCCAACCAACAATTTGAAAAATCATTTAAGGAGAGGACTTTCAAATTACTCCCTTGTCGATCCGTTGATAAGAAGTTCATGCAGGAATCTTGTCCCTCTATTTTAGAAACCATTGCCTACTACAAGCTCGATTCTTTGGTTTTTCTAGAAAGGGACATCAACTTTGATCTAGTATCTGAATTCTATAACAACCTTCATCCGACTCCTGATGGTAGTTATAGAACAAGAGTGGCTAAGCAAAACGTTGATCTCAACATAATTGCCTTCTTTGAGTATTTAGGTTGTCGTTTGTGTTCGGGGACGGTGTTCTCCATCTATCCTGTTTTGCCTGAACCCGTACCTCATCCTCTTAATGTCTCTTCTGACTCAATCTATGAGTACTTCTTTGGTCATCCGAGACTGGATGGTTTAGATGAGTTAGATGACGACTTTCCTACATTTGCAGCCCTTAGACTCTCTGCTCCTGACTACATCCTTTTCAAAGTTGTCACACAATGTCTTCTACCTATCACCTCTAAACCGTTGGCAGAAATTCGACCATATCACTGTCTGATGCTTTATGGGTTACGTCGACGTCTAGATTTTGATATTATGTCGAGTGTCTATATGTCTATCATATCCCATAGCGAACCGAGCGGCGACAACATCTATATGCCTTTTGGGCATATAATTACTGATTGGCTCGAGTCCATGGGTATTGACGTCTCTAGGGGGAGGATAGTGAAGATGGTCAGGCAGGATTGTCGACTTGGGAAACGTGCGTTTTCCAAGTCCGGAATCCTAAGTCAGGATGGGACGGTTAGGTGGAAGGATGGGAGGGCACTGGGTGAGCTACCACTTCCACGACAGGTTGCTCGTCCTCCTGCTGCTGCTGCATATGGCGAGGAGGATCCAGATCTGCACTGGCAGATCGCTGAGCTGGAGAGTCGCTTTGATCGACACGAGGAGATGGTGACTGCTGAGTTCGATGGACTACGCTTACGGATTGACCAGCGCTACGATGACCTGCGCGGGCATATTGACCAGCGCTTCGATGATATGCGCAGTCATCAGGTGGTGACGCAGCAGTTGCTACTCAGATGGATGGCACGATACCCGCCTCCGCAGTCTTACCCAGGCTATCCATCCTCCAGCGTGCCGTCTCAGGATTTCACCCTTCCTGCCGATGATGATGATGCTCCTCATGTTGAGGACGTTGATTGATGTAGTCTGTGTGTCACCTAGTCTGTATGTATTTTAGATGCTATGTGTTAGTCTGACCTGGATATTTGTACTTCTGATGCTACTCATATATTTATGCTCCTCGGTTTTATATTTGCTTGCTTCTTATTATGCTTCATTTTCTGTATTTTTTATGTTGTTCCTATGCCATGATTTGATTGTATCATTTGTCTTTCTTACTGTCATATTGAGACCTAAGAGGGAACTCTGGGTCGGTTAAGAGAAGGCAGTATGGTTTAAGGGGGAGCCTTTTGAGTTTTTGTCACCTCATTTGCACCTTTTCGGTGTTTGACAAAGGGGGAGAGGATACCTAAGTTTAGAAATGTATGAAAGCTTGATTTTAGGGGAGAGGATAAAGGGAAGGATCTTGATTCCCGTCATTGACTTGGTAGTGTATCCGTCTTAGGGGGAGGATCCCGATTTCCCTAAAATTATGGGTAAATGAGCATTTCTGATCTAAACTTAAATCGTGTTGTCAAACAACAAAAAGGGGGAGATTGTTGATACAGTCTGACCTGGATGTTGTTTTGATGTTGACACTGATTTAAGTTTGAATCAGATATTAAATTAACTCAGATTAATTACTAATCAAGGTTGACTTGGTTAACCTGATTGACCTGATTGGGAAAAGTCCAAGCAAGGAGCTTGGCACGGGAAAGTCCTGGTGAGTGAAGCAGGGTGAAAGTCCTTGGGATGTTAGGCGGTTGGAAAGTCCCGTGAGTGAAGCCAAGCAGAGTCCTGGTGAGTGAAACCAGCAATTGGGAAGTCCAAGTGTGAAAGCTTGGCATGTATGGTCGGAGAGGGTTCGCTCTCAGGGAAGCAAGCTTGGAAGCTTGACTCGAGACTCACGGCTTGATCGGTCCGCAGATCGATCCAGCAGGGCACAGATCGTAGCGACCGATCCGGGGTTCTGGCACGTATCACTGATCGACCTCTGATCGGTCCGGGACCGATCAGGAGGTTCCCTAATCGGTGTACACGACCGATCCGGGACCGATCAGATAACACTCAGTAGCACAGAGTGGATACCGATCGGTCCGGGACCGATCGATGATCCTCGTAGCGAGTGGATATCGATCGGTCCTACGGACCGATCCAGCTGAGTCCTGATCGGTCCACACACCGATCGGGCTTCGTGCCGATTCGCGTGAAGGGGTGGATCGGTCTTGGGACCGATCAGACAATAATAGAAGCGTGGATCATCTCGACCGATCCACGATGGCTTGTTTTGCGCGCTTTCTCTTATTGTTTCGATTCGCAATTGCTTTTACCTATTTCGTTTCTAACCATCTGCTGTAAGCTTTTTCGAAGTTACAGGTTACAGATTACTTGATGTTGGGTGAATTCAAATTGAGGATCATTAGTAGAAGGCGACGAAAAAGCTTTTGCTGTGTCTCGCTGCGGACAAACCAGTTTTGGTAGCAACGTCTCGTTTGCGATCTGCTGGCAGCCGTTTGGTCGAAATCAGCTTGACTTGTGCTGATAGGTTCAAGCTCAGAGGTACCAGTGGAAACGAGGATGCCATTGGTGGGAGCTGAGACAATCAGACAAGGAAGAAGCGTGATTGGCGACGTCGTGGACGGTTGCAGGGATTTGCAGGGATTTGCTGCAGGTTTGGCAGAGATCCGTTACAGAGCAGAGAGGCATATGAAGGTGGAGAGGAGAGGCTCTCGTAAAAAATGCTTTTTGTGCTCTTGCTGTGAAAAACACTGTGGAGAAAAACTCTCTGGAAGATTGAAGCAGTGTGCTTGTTCTTCGCTGATTGTGGCTGTGAGCTTCCTTTGATCATTTCACTTGAGCCACTACTGTAAGTCTTGTGCTTAATTTCTTACTGCTGTTAAAGACTTTGTGGAGAGGTTACTCCACCGAGAAGGAGAATCCTTTAGCCGGATAGCTTCCGGGGTGTGATCTACCGAAAGATCAAGAGGATTCGTCCACCTTACGGACACGCCGAGGAGTAGGGGCAAGTTATCCCCGAACCTCGTAAATCTCTGAGTTAGTGTGCTGTGCTTTCTTGTTTTAGTTTTCTAATTCCGCTGTGCTAACAAAGTTCTTGAAGAAATTTGTGTTTAGTATTTTTCAAAGAGGCTATTCACCCCCCTCTAGCCATCTAAGGTCCCAACAGTGACCTCCAGACTTGACCAGACTCTTCGGGCCCTGAGTGACCATTGCCACCACCTACTGACGATGCTCCGTCTTGATCAGATCTTTCTCTATGCTTTGTATCTATTTGACATCCTATCCATCGACAGTTTGTTCTAGTCTATTTGATAAACATTTGTTCTACTTTATAAAATTTCTATTTTAGTCTGTTACTTAATTTTAAAAATTCTAGGAAAAATATTTTTCAAAATCCTAATTTTATTAGTTTTTTAAAATATTGGATTTAGCCTAGGAATTTACCCCCTGGAAAGCATGTACCCCTAGCTTCAGTCAGAGCATCTCACAAGTACACTAGGATTACCTTACTTGTGTTTGAAAAATACTTAGAATGGTGTGAGATGTATAAGGTACTGCCTAGACTTAAGAATGCTTATGTCTGTGCATCGACATAGTCTGGGCATTAAATACCAAAATCATATTAATCAAGTTAAGTGATCCATGCTTAGTCAAAACTAATTGGAACACTTACTTAACTTGACTAACCAAGTGAAAGCTACTACTTTTTGGTAAATAGCTAGTAATTAAAGGTTAGACAGTTGGTTGTTAGTAAATAATTTGGTTACTCATGCTTGAACTATGGGACTTTAAGTTTTTAATTGGCTGGCATGAATAAAGGGGGAGTGAAAGAAATTTTTTGTTTTAACAAGTTATTTCTTGTTTTTAATTTAAAATTATCTTTTACTTGGTTTTAAAACAAAATTATTTTATAACTTGGAAAATTAGTTTTTAATTTAAAATTATCTTTTACTTGGTGTTAAAACAAAATTATTTTATGACTTGGAAAATTATTTTAATTATTTTTACTTGTTTTTAAAACAAAATTATTTTGACTTGAATTTTGACTTGGAAATAAAATTAATTTTAAACTTGACCTTGAAATATAAAATATTTTTGACTTATTATCCTGGATTAAATTATTTTGAATTAAAGTTAAAATCTAGTATTTTCTCTTCAAAGTTTTTAACTGCATTCAAGTTTCAAAGTTTTATGAAAATTAGCTTGGTTTTAATACTTTAATTTAGTTTAAAACCCTTTATTTGGCTAGAAATTATTTGCTAAATCTTTTTCAAAAATTCAAACAAGTGATTATCTCTCCAAGCTATCTTTCAAGGGGAGCAGATTATTCATTTTTTTCTTCCCTTTCTATACTTTAC
This sequence comes from Zingiber officinale, assembly GCF_018446385.1. NCBI lineage: Eukaryota > Viridiplantae > Streptophyta > Magnoliopsida > Zingiberales > Zingiberaceae > Zingiber > Zingiber officinale. The sequence continues at coordinate 35,405,362 of NC_056005.1, read as the reverse complement.
ATATATGTTTGATATATGGCAAAGGGGGAGAGGAAAGTGAAAGTAAAAGTAAACTTTAATGAAAAACTATAACTTTTTAGTGAAAAGAGAACATTTTACATTTTTTACATTTGTTCAATTTGCTACAAGTACTTAACATGTTCTAGTTATTCTTGCATTTATACTTATACTTTTTTACTTAACTTTGAATTGTGTTGCCGTAATCAAAATGGGAGAGATTGTTGGTGCAGAAAGCATGCGACGATCAAACCTAAGTTTTGATAATGGCAAAGAGTTCAGAGTTAAGGTTATTTGTTATTTAATGTGTGCGAATGAGTTTGCAGGAAAGTCCTAAGTGTACTTAGGCAGAAGTCCTAGCTGCGGTTAGGCAGGTGGAAAACTCTAGGGGTAGGTAACCCTAGGTCCTAGGGGGTGGTAACCCTAGGCGGGAAGTCTTGGCTGGTCGAGGGCTTCGGGCAAAAGTCCTAGAGTCGAGGACTCTAGATGAAAAGTCTTGGTGTCGTGAACCAGGTGAAAAACTCGGCGGGTCGTGGAGCGGATGTCCAGCGGAAAGTCCTGGAGCCTCAGACGCTAAGCAAAAGTCCAATTGGTCTAGAGGATCAACTAACACAGGTAAACTCTTCTGAGTGGAGTAGGTGAGGATGCGTTCCCCAGTGAGAGAACAGTAGGTGTCGGTTCACCTAGGATTTTTGGTAGGGAATCTGAAATCAGAACTAAACAGTCTGGAGACTGTCAAATACTTTAATATTACATATCTATATGTTCACTTTGTTTTTGCAGGATATGTTGGTTTGTTGGACTAACTTATTTTGCAGGAAGAGACCCTCTCGCAGCAAGGCGCGAGGGCGCCCTGATGGAGCTTGAGGGCGTCCAGGATGCTGAGCAGAGGACGCCCTAGACACTGGCATGAGGGTGCACTCATGGAGGTTGAGGACGCCCTCAGGCGGATAGACTGTGACCGGGTCGGAGCTCATCCACGCTGTAAATTTGGCGGGGTTGAGAGCGCCCTCCATAGTATTGGAAGCGCCCTCAACGAGCTTTATAAAGAGGTTTCGAGCAGCAGCTTAATAGAACATCAGAAACGCGATCCATCTTCCATGTGCTGCTTAAAGAATGTTCCGACAAAGCCGCAACATCAGCAACGCGATCCATCTTTTGTCGTTGGTATATTTTACTACATTTAATTGTACTTCAAAGTTGTAAAGATTTATGATTTGATAGTGATTGCCCACCGAAAGTGATCAACGATCACGGGCCTTGGAGTAGGAGTCGCCCAAGGCTCCGAACCAAGTAAATCTTGGTGTTTGGGTTGTTTGTTTTTATTTCCACTACATTTACTATTTTTCTTCCGAAATGAAAAGTGAAAGCCACGAGCGCTATTCACCCCCTCCCCCCTCTAGCTCTTTTTGATCCAACAATTATTTGGTGGATTCTCAATATTTTAATGTAGATAGATTTTTAGCTCCTTTTCAAGGGCAACAGTACCATCTAAATGAGTTTCACAGTCACCGACCACATATAACCGAAGAGTATTTTAATATGAAACATTCAAAGGCCATAAATGTGATTAAGAGATGCTTTGGGTTGCTAAAAGGGCGAATGAAAAATATTAGCTTCCCCCTCATTTTCCCAATTGAAACTCAAGTGTGCATTATTTTAGCATGTTGCCTTTTACACAAGCTGATTCGAAAGGATATGAGTTTTGATCCACAAGAGTTGGTACCACTTGAAGAAGATGACATGGAAGATGGACACTTCAAAGATGATAAATATGTGACAAGTATCACCCCAACTAAAGAAAGGATCAACTTTAGAAATACATTGACGCTTGAAATGTTTAATCATTGGAGTGAAAGATCATATTCTTGACCATTTATGGGCAAGGAGATATGTTAATGATTTTGTTATTGCATTTTTATGAATGTTTCAACATGTTTGTCATGTTTAAGAGGACATCTGTTCTGTGAACGTAACTGTTATTCATTTAATTCAGTAATTGTTTTATTTTGGTTTATATATTATTTATGATCGAATACATTTGGTTTCCTGATAAATTTTGTATCACATGTTTTAGTTTCTTATAACCATTGTCTTTTTTACTCATGACTTTTAATGATTTGACTTGCAAATTTGGTATAACATTATTATATGTTAGGATGGAGTAAGAACGAATCGTTCGAGGATGTGGGAGAAATAAATGTTTCTAGATAGAAAATGAGGTCCAAGTATTAATTGTAACTCTTCAAGATATGACTTGTGATCCTTCATGGAAGATTGATGGTGGTTTTAAAAGCAATTACATAACTGAGGTGCATAAGAAAATGCTAAGCAAGATCCCTACTTTTACAAAACAAGTTACACCTCATCTTGAATCAAAGATCAAGTGGTTAAAGACAAGATTTCATATTATTAATGACATGTGTAGGAAAAGTGGATGTCAATGGAATGATGTGGAGAAAAAAATAACATGTGAAAAGCAATGGTTTAATAGCTATTGTCAGGTAATTTTATATATTAGTGTCCGAAATTTTTTACTCTCTCAAATCTTTTATTTCATATTTCCTTAAACTTTTTTCAATCATGTATATTTTATATTTTGCAGAATCACAAAGAGGCAAACAAAATGTAGGATTTTAAATTTCCATATTTGAATCAACTTGAATTAGTCTTTGGAAGGGATAAAGCTACTAGTGTTGTTGTTTAAGGGTTGTAGATGTTATTTGCAATTTGGAAGTTGATCAAAATGATGAACGTGGAGGTGAAAATCTGGGTGCATTCTATCATTTTTCAAATGAGTATGAAGAAGACAATAATGTATATTTTGAATCAAAATCAACCCCCACTGCTTCGCACAACATTGATGTGATAAAGTCAACTACAAAATGAAAACAACCATTAACAACTCGAGATAAAGTTGCAAAGAAAAAAAAAATCAACAACAGCACACTTGGATATTGGGACACAACTACAATTGATTTCGCACTTTTGTAGATGGTTTTAATGCAAATTTTGTAACCATTGCAAATGTCATGGAAAAAAAATTGCGAGAAAAAATGGCTTCAGAAAGAATGAAGGATGTGATTGCTGAGCTAATGAATCTTAGTCTTCCTAGTGGTGATGTATTCAAAGCAGCTAATATATTCACTGCAGGTAAGGATAAGATTGATGTGTTATTCAATCTTCTTTCAGAGTTGCGAAGGAACTATGTGGTTAGCCTGCTCATTCCCTCCCCAAATATGTAGATAATGGTGCTGAATTTTGTGGAAATTACTTTGGGGATGACTGTAATGTTGAGTTTTGTGATAACATTGCTGAGTTTTGTGATAGCATTAGTGAATTTTGTGGAAACAAGTTTTTTTTTGGTTGTTTTGGAGACAATGATCGTTTTTGTTCCCCGCTAAATATATGAATATCAAATTGTGTGGGATTAAACAAGTAGATGCTGCTGTATGACGATTCTTTTTCTTGATAGTTTAGTTAAAGTTATTCTATTTCTTGATATGAGTGAGTTATAGTAACAAGATTGGAAAGTTTATAATGTGCATGCAGAAGAAGCTATTGTGTGATCAATCTTTTCTTGACTAAGAAATGTGCACCAATGAAGAGAGATTTGGAGTAAGTGTTTTTTCTGTTTAATAGTAGAATTTTTCCATAAATTCTATGATAACATTTGTAAATATGATTGCTCTATTCATTCTTTGATTTAGCCGTTAATATAATTTCATTTCATTACTTATTTCCCACATTATTTTTTTCCTTCATTTACTTGCCAATGCGGCATGGAATAAAAAGACAACTCGGAATGTATAGTAAGTCGTAAATGAAGATACTGACGGCTTACACTCCCGATCGTCCTGCGTTGTTCCCTGCTTGGTGGGTTCACTTCACATCATAATTACCTTTTTGCATGCCTTGTATAGTCGATTGAGATTGTTGTTGGCCGTGATAAAAAAATAGAATGGATCTATCACTACCACAATCAATGACTTCGCCTTAAGACAATTATAGCTAAAGATACTGTACTGTATGGGGAGAGGCCATTAAGAGCAAAACTCTGAGACTGCCTCTTGAATTGTTTTGCTTAGCATAAAAAGAAAAATCAAGAGAAGAATGAACTAGCTAGGATTCATATGTAGTAGAAGCTAGTGGAATATAAGCAAAATGAAAAAAAAATAATGATGATTTCGAAGCTCTCACCTAAATTAAATTGTTGTAGTATTCTATTATTGTGTTTTCTTTGTTTCCTTTCGACCATGGAGAGGCCAATGCAAAGCTAGATCTCATGCCGAAACATGCTCGTCCGTACGTATTTGTGTTTTCTAATTATCATTCCATATTACATATTGATTATCCTAAATAGGTGATGTCCTTAACTGTTCACTAGCAAAGCCTCCGGTAGATTAGTAAAAAAAAATCTGAGCCAGTATTAAGAGCTCTTACTTTACTTTCAAATTATCCTGTTTATATAATATAATAGATATTTAATTTTTTTTACAATTCTATTTCAATAATGTTTTCCACTGTCATGATGACAACTAAGTATTAATGGCCCTATAATTAATACTTTTATTTTTTTTATATAATTCAGATATATATAATGTATAATCTAATTAAACATTACTGTATTATCATTTAATTATTTTTTTCAAAAAAATAAATTATCATTGTGCCATTGATATATCACTTTAGGAATATTATGCTTTATTTTAAGAATAAATATTATATTTATTATATTTGTATTCCTATACATTTGACAAACCAAACGACAGTATTGGTAATCATGCATAATTAGAACTTATAAATTAAATAACAGTATTGGAATGACTAAATTCATTCACATTCCAGTCTATTATCAAACTCATTTCTATTCCTATTTTTGCACTTAAACCAAACGTCACCTTAGAAGTTTGACAAGAAAATAAGAAGACATTTGTCCTCCAAATTTTTCTAAAAAAATAATTATTTAATATTTGAGTATTAATTTTTTATACAGTTAAATATATATTTATATAAATTCCACACCTTAATGCATTAATACATAAAGAAATAAAAAAAAAATTCTAAACTCAAAATCTAAAAATAAAAAATAAAGGATAAAATGATCAAAAATATCAAAAGAATAAAAATTATAAAAAATAATAATAAAAATTTTCAAATCTTCCTATATCAATCACCCGAGTTAAAAGAATTTATCCTCAAATTTAGAATAGTTCAGATGGTAGCTAGAGGAATATGTATCAACTCGTTAAATCTATTTGTAGCTGTTGGACTTTGTGAATCCTCATAAATCATTGCTTTCCAAATTTCTACTAATCTATCAATGTTGCCGTCTCGCGTAAATGCATCAAGCAAAGTTATATAAAAAATGATGAATAACTTTAGGCGATTGACCTGACTCCACGAAAATTTTCCACCGATCATTAGGGTAAATCGAAAAGTACTAGCGGTAGACAACAAAAAAAACCCATTATCTCGTGTTTGCACTCTCATTTTAAGGAAACATCCCTATAAATATATCGTAGTTGAAGATTGAATCATATATGCCTAAATGATAACTTGATACCATTTCACTGCACCATAGTCCCGAGGCATAATCACTTATATGGGGGGAGGAACTCCATCTCTTTTCATATTTTCATATGAAGCATATGCTTTTTCAAACCATCCACGAACTCAATATGCATGGACTAAGGAAGTATAGGAGTGTGATGTGGGCTTAATTCCTGCCTTTCCCATGCGCAAGAACGGGTCTGTTGCCATGTCACTCATTTTCCCCTTCTTTCCATAGGCATTTATCAGACAAGTATATGATTTGACATTAGGCTTTAAACCTAAACTTTGCATCTCAGATATTAGAGAGTCAACTATTTCAGGTTGCATCCTTCTGCTGTACGCATCCATTAAAATGTTATAACTTACCTTTGTTGGCTTTTGTCTTTTTTCTTTCTTCTCAAGAGAGATTTTTTCTGCCTCTTCAACTTGGTCAGATTTACTATAAGCATCCATCAAGGTGTTGTAAATTATGATATTTGATGTAATTCCTTTCTTTTCCATTTCTGATTGAATGATGAGAGCTTCCTTCTTCAATCCTTCGTCACAAAAGAACTTGATTAGAGCTCCAATAACTTCCAAACTCCATTTGACACCATTTCTATTCATTCTTTGAAAGTATTCCCAAGCATCCTTTCCACGCATGCCTCTCTTTCTCATGACAGTTAACATAATCGAACAATTCACATGATCTGGATTAATATTCTTGGCTTCAAAAATGTCATACACTTTCCGTGCCTCATCATACCTCCCACAGGATACAAGGCCAGAAATTACAGAGTTGTTGACGTATATATCCCTGAACCTTTTAGATTTGGGCAAGTTTTTAAAGAGAATCATCAGCTTATCTCTCATCCCAGATCTCCCTAGTACAGGGAAAAGTACCGAAAAAGACTTGGGCGTCACCTGCAATGGCTCCTGTAGCCCCATCCATTCAAACAAGTACAAGCATGTGCCTGGAAACCAAACCCTCCTCCTCCACTACTTCTTGTCTTTGTTGCTGGCATTGGTGGTGGTGGAATTCATCCTCGCAGTCATCGTCAAACTGAAGATGTGGGTGGAGAAGGCATGGCTGATGTAAGAAGAATAATAGGAAGCGGGCGCAAAGAATAGGAGAACATTACTAAATCGTATTGTTTATTGATGTTTATCTTAAAGACATTATTTGATTAATTGATCAATTATTAAATAATAGAATTATTTTAATAATTATAATAAAATTATTATAATAATTATTAAATCGTAATATTAATTTGATTTGATTCGATGATTTAAATCAGTTAATCTTGATAACAAACCCAAATACAGTTATCGCTCAACAAACCCAAATACATTGTGAGTGGACTAAACTCTGGGGATTTTAGATAATGCACTAAAAAAATATTCTAAAAATGTGCTAATCATTTTTTTTCAAACAAAACATTGATAATTTGAGTAAAGTACAATAGATGAAAATTAGTTTTTTAATCAATTGATCAAGTAGAAATATGAATGATTATTTTATAAGTGTATCAGTATAAATTAATTTTTAGATGAATGAGGATGATTTGATTGCATAAATAAAGGTTTGATTTGTTTATGAACAAAAATACATGAATGTTAACTAGAATATATATGTAAGTGTAAACAAACCATTAAAGGATGTAAAATTGACTGATAAAATAAAATTAATTAATTTTAATACTAGATGTAAAATAAACCAAACTATTTGTCTAATTAAATTAAACTTAGTTAAGAAATTAATGAATTTGAAATCATCTATGCTAAAGAAATTTGTGTAAAAGCATTCACATTGGTGTTAATGTACGAATATTATAACACTCAATTAATGTTACAACCAATATGGATGTGTGTTATTGTTGGGGCAATCGGTCTCTAGAGTTTTGATGATTGAACAATATGTTTAAGGGAATTTGATCAATATGACTAAATAACTTGAACATGATTGGCCAAGTTAAGTAAAGAGTCCTAACAAAGTCTAGGTTGACTTGAAGGTTGGAAGTGAATGAGAAGTCTAAGTAGGATTAAATACTTGACAACTAGTTGAAAGTCTTAATGAGACTAGGCAAAGGGAAGTCCTCGTTGAGAACTAGGTAGTAAAAAGTCCTAATAGGGCTATGTAGTGAAAGCCCTAGTAGAGCTACGTAATTGAAGTCCTGATTAAGAATTAGATAGGAGCTAAGTCTTGGTTGGGAACCAATTGTAAGAAAGTCTTAGTTGGGAGGTAGGTGATTCAAGTCCAAGTGGAGCTAGCTGAGAGTTGAAGGCATAGTAAACAAATTTAAGTGGAGTTAGCTGAGAGCTGAATGACTGGCAAACAAATCCAAGTGCAGTCAGTTTGGAGATGATTTATTAGCAAAGAAATAAGTCTTGGAGGAGTGAACTCTAAGCATATGAACCTAGTAGATTAGGTAAACATGAATGAAGGCTCTCGGATAGGACTAGTTGGGAACTAATTCGGGTCATTAGACTTAAGATCCGGTCAACTGGAAGGTAGTCTGGTCAACCAAAGGTTTGGTTGACTCAAAGTTTGATCTATCGGAAGGGTTTGGTCGACTGGAAGATAACCTGATCGAGTTCGAACGAGTTAGATCTCATATAAGTTTTAGCTGAGCTCAAGTTGACCAGAGGGTGTCCAATCGACCATGAGGTCTGATCCTGTCCGAGCTCTGAGTCGACGGACACTAGGGATGTGGCGCTCTCCGCTGTCCTTTGGTGTTGAGGTGGTCCTCCGGAGAACATGCAAAGAAGCCGAGCCGGGAGGGGTTTCCCGGCGACGACCCTCCGACGCTCAAGTCAGGCAACGAAGAAGCAGAGTAACGTTACTGTGGCTATAGTGATCAAGATTACATATCTTCGTCGAAGTCTGGGGGTCCTTATATAGGACCCCGGGGAGGCGCGGACACACTTCTCGATGTGTGCACACTTCCCCAAACATACCTCAGTAGTGTTGTGTCAGAAAATCATGCCTGACGCCATTCCGCAATCGTCCGAGCATATCCCGGATGTAACGGTGGAAACTTCCACCGTACGATACTTTGTCCTCTTCGGCCGCCGACCGTGCTGTTTGTCGGCGGCATGTATCTCGAGGATGAAGTTACCAGCTGTCCTTTATGTCTCTTGGCACTCTTGTCTGCTCCCGGACCGAGCGGACTAGCCGCTCGGCGCTCATGGCCTCCGGGAATGCACATACCTAGCCCGGGGGAAGCCCTACTCGTGTGCTCGGATGGAATTGCGCCTTATTGTTCTACGGCTCGGCCGAGTGGCCTGTCCGCCCGGCCATAGACTCTTTTACCTTGAGCATCGGAAACCCGACCCCTGGTCGGGCTGTCTTTCGTCCGATCCGGGAGACCCTTGTCGGATGTCCGGTCGGTCAGATGCTTGGTTGGCCCTCCAGTCCGCTCGGCGTGACATCTATCCATTCGGCCTGACCCTGGGGTTGACCCTCTTGACCATTGACCTCCACGTGTCGTTGACCTCCAGCCAACGAGGGTCCCCCGTCCTTACCACCGAATCACATGCCTTCCCCCCAAGTCTAGTCGAAGGAGGCGCTAAGTCCAACTGACTGGACTATGAGTTTGATCGAGCGACATCCACTCTGCCGCTCCTGAAAGTGTACCTCCGTTCGGCTCTAGGGAGGTCCATTCAGCCGACCGGCGAGTTGATGGCTATGCCTCTAGTTTTGATTTCTATTCGCCGCTTGTCGCGCTACCGCTTTTAAGGGCGGTCGGAGTCGTCGGGTCTCCTCGGAGTTCATGCCAATCCTCATTAAGTTGCCTACGCGCGAGTAATGATGTTCATTAAATGCTGCCCCATCACTGATCACCACTTGGCAAGTCCACCGTCATCGTACGGCGAGGGCGTCAGCTTCGATGGGACAGACGTCGGTTCAAATCTGACGGTCCGATGTCGATGTTCCTTTCGATGACCTGGATCGAACGGTTGCTGTGGACTGAGCCCTGGGTTTATGAAGCACCGACGCTGATCTTCCTTCTATCGTTCTTGCCTTCGTGCTTTTGGTGATTCCTCTCGTGTCCAGCTTCCCTACGTTCGCTTGCCTCGGTGCCCCGACGAACTTTCGACTTCCCTCTTCTTCACGCTTCGCCTCCCAGTAAGCCTTCTCCTATCTTTACCTTCTTCTGTGTTCTCCATTCCGGTGTCCTTTGCGCCCGTTCAATACAGTTCCGACCTCCTCCGTCAACCCTTTCATTCTTCCCTCGGTCCTTTCTTCCTCGGTATTGTCCCGGCGATGGCTAGCACCTCGCAACCTTCTGATCCTTATCCTGGCCTATGGTATATGACCATGGTAAGCCGGTTTGATGAGGATGACGCGGGGCGCTTCCTTCGCGAATTCGAACTTCCTCCTGACCATAGATTAGTTTTGGCCACCTCTTCCGATAGGACCCACAATCCACCGACCGACACTATTTGTTTCTTTCGCGACCAATTTGTGGTCGGTCTACGCTTCCCTCTTCATCCTTTTATCCCTGAGGTTTGTAATTATTTCCGCCTCCCGCTCGACCAACTTGTCCCCAACTCTTTTAGGTTGCTGTGCGACGTAGTGGTCCTTTTCAAGCTGCACGACATTCCCTTAGTCCCCAGAATTTTCCATTACTTTTACTATCCCAAACAGTCCGAGTGGGGTACTTTCCTCTTCCAATCACGGATCGGTCTTGTCTTTTTCGACAAGATGCCGACCTCGAACAAGCAATGGAAGGAAAATTATTTTTTACCTTTGCTTTCCCGAACGACCATCCTTTCACACCAAATGACAGACCACTGTGCCGAGCCCGCCGGACCTCGGTAAATACAAGAGCCAGCAGGATTATCTTCATGCAGCCAATCTATTAGCCGGCTAGAGGTTCAATATCAATAAGCTACTTCACGAGGGGGTGTGTACATATTCGGATTGAGCCCGATCCGAACGAAGCTTCCGAGCAGCATGGGTAAGCGCTTTCCCTGTCACCGCTCCTTTTGGTCTAACTGATTTATTCTTCTTTTATGCAGCTGACATCATGTGGCGCGCCAAGGCCACCGAGCGGATGAAATTGAAGGCCGCTGAAATAGAAGCAGCAGCGACTAAGGAGATGGCCGATCTGGGGATCGCGCCAGTCAGCTCGCATGAGGGCGAGAGCGAAGAAGCTCCAACAGAGTTGACCCCGTGGGTCATTCGAGATGGCATAGGGCAGAAGTTGCTGCAGGGAGGCCGTCGGGTCGAAACTCAGTGGCAACGGGGGAATAAATCCCCTATCCCTGTATCCCACCCGGTCCGTCCCATATTAGCTCGGGTGCTGCGATTTACCTCCCTCACAATGACCGTGGGTCCGGTTGGTGGGGGCCCTGGGGGTGAGGGTTTCGCCTTTTTTGCTGCAAAGAAGAAGCTCCAACAGAGGCCCGAGAGTCTATCGGTCGGATCCCTGCAACCAGAGCGATCGGTGATGCTATCTCGTCAGCCGGTCAGCCTACCTCCGAAGATGTGGGGCAGTCGGCCGGCGACTCCCCCTTGATAACATGCAAACGGCGCCGAACGGATCTCACATTTACGGAACCAGTGACCGAGCCAGTTGACGCCCCCTCTGAAGCGGTCAACCCAGTCCCTACTTCAACCGAGGCTATCTCTTCGGACCGAACTCCTTCCCAGCTCGACCAACCAGCGGCCTCCCTCGAAGCGCGACCCGTTAGTTCCCTGCCCCGGGTTCGTCTTCGGCTCAGGCGCTCAGGAATAGTTTCTGCACCGCTCGGCGAGTCATCCGGTCGATCCGTCTCTTCTCAATCCGATCCGAGCGGGCGTCGAACGATCAAGGTCGTCCTCCATCTTCCCACTGAAGAGTTCCTTTTGGCCGCTGATCGACCAACTGCTCCGGAGCATCAAATCACCATCCGAGGACCGCTCGCCAAAGTATGGGAAGATGCGAGGGCTCGCGTTGCCCTGATGACCCCCGAGCAGCTCCGCGATAACCATCTACAACAAGCAACCGGGGCATGCTCTTTAACCTACTGTATGCTTAATCTTGGTTCTTGATATTATTCCGTCCGAACAGTACTAGGTGGAGAACATTGCGGTCAGCAATCGCCTGACTGCCCTGGAGGAAGAATTAAAAAAGCTTCAAATTTCCGGAGGGGCGCCAGCTCAAGGGCCATCATACGCCATGCTCCGAGCCGAACTGAGCAAATCGGAGAAATTACTGGAGGCCAAACGACACAAGTCCTCTGGCTTGGAGCCAGGGTAGCTGGCCTTGAGCCCAAGTCAAGTCTCACGACCGGGAGATGAAGCTGGCGACCAATAGAAAAACTACAGCCATCTCCGATTTAGAGGCCAAGAATCTACAGGCCCGAGCGCTGGAGCAGCGTGTCTAGGAGTTAGCCGATCTGCTTTCCGCTGAGCAAAAGGGCCGATCGACTACTGAGGCTAAACTTCGAGGAGACAATAGCCGCCTTCAAAGAATACCAAGAACCCCCCCCCCCCCCCCCCAAGGATCTGGCCAGGCTGCTGGAGCACATTCCCGAGCCCATTTTTTATGTTCTTGAGTGAAAGTATTTTCTGTAATTCTCCCGGTCGGCTCCTACAACCTTACCTTTAATGAAGACTTGCTTTCTTTTTTCCGTACTTCTTCCGGTCGACTTAAACGACCTTGATTTAATGAATGACATCTGTAACTTTGCCCTTGGTCAGCGAGATTTTAAATGTAATTTTGGAATGCCAACTTTTGCTCTGTTAGCTTTTCGTTTGAGTGCTTCCTGTAGCTACGCCAACCGGTCGCTCGACCCTTTTCCCGCTATGTAATTTCATAACTTCCTTGCTCGGTCAAACGACCTGTATCCCGTACGGGACTTCCGTTAGTTTTTTGTTCGTGCCCTTTTCAACTGCGCCGCTCAGTCCATCGGCCTTCCCTCCGTATGGAATTTCCATTAGTTTTTCATTGATCGGCGCTGGTAAGCGCACGCCATTGCTTTCTCCCTGTCCTTAGGATCAAGGCTTGTTGATCATCGGCCCTAGATGCTGGGCCTCAGTATATCTGCGCGGCGCTATCCCGTTCGGGGGGTTTATAGTCGCCGATCCGACTCTAGAGTTTAACGTCGCCGCTTGACGGTCTTCAAGATGGGGGGTTTATAGTCACCGGTCTGACTCTAGAGTTTAACGTCGCCGCTCGACGGTCTTCAAGCCGGGTGGTTTATAGTCGCCGGTCCGATTCTAGAGTTTAACATCGCCGCTCGACGGTCTTCAAGCCGGGATTTTTATAGTCGTCGGTTCGACTCTAGAGTTTAACGTCGCCGCTCGACGGTCTTCAAGCCGGGATTTTTATAGTCGTCGGTTCGACTCTAGAGTTTAACGTCGCCGCTCGATGGTCTTCAAGCCGGGGTTTTTATAGTCGCCGGTCCGACTCTAGAGTTTAACGTCGCCACTCGACGGTCTTCAAGCCGGGATTTTTATAGTCGCCGGTTCGACTCTAGAGTTTAACGTTGCCGCTCGACGGTCTTCAAGCCGGGGTTTTTATAGTCGCCGGTCTGACTCTAGAGTTTAACGTCACCGCTCGACGGTCTTCAAGCCGGGGTTTTTATAGTCATTGGTCCGACTCTAGAGTTTAACGTCGCTGCTCGACAGTCTTCAAGCCGGGGTTTTTATAATCGCCGGTTCGACTCTAGAGTTTAACGTCGCCGCTCGACGGTCTTCAAGCCGGGGTTTTTATAGTCGCCGGTTCGACTCTAGAGTTTAACGTCGCCGTTCGACGGTCTTCAAGTAGTTTTCCGTTCGACGAATGACGCTCAAACTCTTCGCAATTTTTCTTATCTTCAATCCTGCAGCCAAAGGATACAAACGAACGGAACATACATGAAATGAATTACACTGGTACACCTTTTACCCAGCACGGTACGGCTGGAGGTGGTTTGTGCTCCATGGTCGATCTAGCCGCCGTCCGTCCTCATCTTCCAGGTAATGTGCACCCGATCGGAGCTTCTCGACGACTCTGAAGGGCCCTGCCCAGGGAGCTGCAATCTTGCTCACATCGTCGATCGGCTTCACCTTCTTCCACACAAGATCATCGACTTGGAATGCTCTGGGAATTACACGCCTGTTGTAATTCTGCTTCATTCTCTGCCTGTACGCCATCAGCCGGACGACTGCTTTGGCTCTTGCTTCGTCCACCAGGTCCAAATCCAGTTTCCTCCGCTCGGCATTGTCCTCATTGTAGCTTTGAATCCGATCGGACTCTACTCCGACCTCGACTGGGACGACCGCCTCGCCTCCGTACACCAAGTGGAACGGTGTTACCCTCGTTCCCTCCTTTGGGGTTGTGCAGATGGCCCATAGCACGCTCGGCAGCTCGTCCACCCAGCTTCCTCCCATGTGATCGAGCCGAACCCGAAGTATTCGCAAGATCTCCCGATTGGCTACTTCGGCTTGACCGTTGCTCTGAGGATACGCTACGTAAGTGAAGTGTTGTTCGATGTCGTATCCTTTGCACCATTCTCCGAGCTCCTGACCAACGAATTGCCGTCTGTTATCCAAACTTAGCCGACGAGAGATGCCGAACCGACAGATTATATGCTGCCAGATGAACTTTTTGACCCTCCGCTCGGTTATTTTGGCCAGTGGTTCAACTTCGACCCACTTGGAGAAATAGTCAACCGCCACCAATAAAAACTTTCATTGCCCGGTCGTCATAGGGAAAGGTCCCACTATATCTATACCCCACTGGTCGAACGGTTAGGACACAACAGACGCCTTCATCTCCTCCGTTGGCCTATGGGAGAAGTTGTGGAACTTCTGACAAGAAAAGCAGGTAGCGACGGTCCAAGCGGCGTCTTCCTGTAGAGTTGGCCAGAAGTATCCGGCCAGCATGATCTTCCTAGCCAAAGACCAGCAGCCCGGATAACCTCCGCAAGATCCTTGTGTACCTCTTGGAGAATGTACTCTGCGCCCTCCGAGCTGACACACTTTAGCAGCGGTCGGGAGAATGCCTTCTTATAGAGTTGGTCCCCGATGAGCGTGAACCGGCCGGCTCTCCTCCTCAATAGTTGGGCTTCCTCCCGATCAGACGGCGTGGCCTCCGATCGCAAAAATTCTATTATGGATGTCCTCCAATCGCTCGGGAATGTGAGACCTTCCATCCGGTCGATGTGCGCCACCAGGGACACTTGCTTGATTGGTTGCTGGATGACGACCGGCGATATCGAACTGGCGAGCTTGGCTAGCTCGTCCGTAGACTAGTTCTCGGCTCGGGGGATCTTCTGTATGACAACTTCTACGAAGTTGGTCCTGAGCTTTTCAAAGGCCTCCGCGTAGAGCCTGAGTCTCGCGTTGTTTATCTCGAAGGACCCTGAGAGTTGCTGAGCGGCCAACTAGGAGTCTGAGAATAGAGTCACCCGGCTGGCTCCCACGTGCCGCGCGGCCTGTAGGCCGACTATTAGGGCTTCGTACTCCGCTTCATTATTGGTTGCTCGATAGTCCAGCTGGACGGACAGGTGCATCCGCTCTTCTTGAGGGGAAAGCAGCAGGATGCCAATTCCGCTTCCAAGCTGAGTGGACGATCTGCCCACAAATACTTTCCACATAGCTTCGAGCTCGGGATTTTGCACTTCGGTCACAAAATCTGCCATGGACTGTGCCTTAATCTCCGAGCGGGGTTGATACTGAATGTCGAACTCACTCAGCTCCGTTGTCCACTTGATGAGCCGCCCGGACACTTCTGGATTCAGGAGCACCCTTCCCAGCGGGTTGTTCGTCATTACGATGATTGTATGCGCCAAAAAATAAGGGTACAATCTCCGCGCGGCGAGGATCAAGGCAAAAGCCAATTTCTCGAGACTAGTGTAGCGAGATTCAGCATCCTTTAGAATGTGGCTTAAAAAGTGCACGAGCTGCTTTTCGCCGTTCGGCCTTACTAATGCCGAGCCCACAGCATACTCGGTCGAAGACAAGTAAATCCGGAGCGGCTCTCCTACAACCGGTTTGGCCAGCACAGGCAAAGAATTGAGATAAGTCTTCATCTCCTCGAATGCCCTATCACATTCCTCGTCCCATTGAAACTTGGTAGCCTTGCGCAGAATTTTGAAAAAAGGGAAGCTTCGGTCGGCCGTTCAGGAGATGAATCGTGATAGCGTCATTATTCGACCGGTGAGGTGTTGTACTTCTCGAAGATTTCTGGGAGGAGGCATATCTTGCAATGCTTTCACCTTGCTGGGGTTCGCCTCTATGCCCCGCTCGGTCATGATATAGCCCAAGAAACACCCGCCTTTTGCTCCGAACAAGCACTTCTGGGGGTTCAGCTTGACCCTGTATCTCCTCAGTGTCTGGAAAGTTTCTTCTAAATCCGCATAAAGGTCTGTCGCTCGGAAGGATTTGATAAGTATGTCATCTACGTATATTTCCAAGTTGCGCCCTATCTGCTCCTGGAATACTTTATTCATCAGCCGCTAGTAGGTGGCTCCTGCGTTCTTCAGTCCGAACGACATTACGTTGTAACAGTAAGTGCCGTCTGCAGTGATGAAACTGATCTTCTCTTGGTCTTCTCGGGCGAGCGACACTTGATGGTAGCCCTAATAAGCATCCAACATGCATATCAGCTCGCACCCGGTTGTGGAGTCTACCAGCTGATCGATCCGGGGCAAAGGATAGAAATCCTTCGAGCAGGCCTTGTTCAGATCCTGGAAGTCAATGCAGACTCTCTATTTGTTACCTGGTTTGGAGACCAGCACCACGTTTGCGAGCCAGCTCGGGAACTACACCTCCCTTATGTGGCCGACCTCCAAGAGCTTCTCCACCTCCGCCCGGATGATGATATTCTGTTCGGCACTGAAGTCCCTCTTCCTTTGCTTTATCGACCGAGCATCCGGTCGGACATGAAGCTCGTGCTGCACTATGCTCGGCGAGACTCCTGGCAGCTCGTGGGTCGACCAAGCGAAAATGTCGCAATTTTTCTAGAGGCATCCGATCAGCTTCTCTTTTTGACTTGCTTCCAAGTCGGCTGCTATGAAAGTCGTGGCCTGCGGTCAGGCTGGGTGGATCTGTACCTCCTCTTTTTCTTCATAAACTAGAGAAGGCGACTTTTCGGTTATAGCATTTACCTCGACTCGTGGCACTTTCCGAGCGGATTTAGCCTCGCCTCGGACCATCTCTACGTAGCATCGCCGGGCTGCAAGCTGATCTCCTCGGACCTCTCCAACTTGATCTTCCACCTAGAACTTGATCATCTGGCAGAAGGTGGAGACGACCGCTCGGAACTCGTTGAGAGCCGGTCGCCCCAGGATAACATTGTACATGGAGGGAGCGTCGACCACGATAAAGTTGGCGGTCTGCGTTCTTCTAAGTGGCTCCTCCCCCAGCGAGATAGCCAGCCGGACTTGTCCGACTGGCAAAACTTCGTTACCGGTGAATCCGTAGAGGGGGGTTGTCATCGATAGTAAATTGGCTCGGTCGATTTGCAATTGGTCAAATGCCTTCCGGAAGATTATGTTGACCGAGCTGTCTGTATCAATAAAGATGCGATGAATAGTGTAGTTAGTTATTACCGCTCGGATGATGAGGGCGTCATCATGCGGGACTTCGACTCCTTCGACGTCCCTAGGCCCAAAGTTGATCTCAGGTCCGTTCGCCCGCTCTTGACTGCAGCCGACCGCATAGATCATGAGTTGCCTTGCATGCGCCTTCCGTGCCTTGTTGGAGTCGCCTCCGGTCGGCCCTCCGGCAATGATGTTGATTTCACCCCTCGACGCATTGCCTCGATTTTCCTCCTCCCGAGCGGATGGTCGAGGTCGTTCATGCGATGCCCGAGGAATGGCCCTGTGCTGTTGGTTATGTTGTCGCTCGGGGGATTTTCTCTCTACACGCCGACCAGTGCTCTGGTGTTGATGTCGCCTGTCCGGCGAAGGCGATCGACGGCGATAGCTCCTTGGCGTAGGATGAGTGATTGGGGGCAGGCTCCGACAGTCGCGGGTGTTGTGAGTCGCTTATTGATGGAGTGAACAAAACATGGGAGTCCATACCTTCCCCCTGGGTTAGGCCGATCGGCCGTTACTTGTTGAACAGCGTGTGACCTTGCTTGCTTATGAGGGCGAGCTATCCCTGCGCGGGGTCCTCTTGGTGGCTGATAATTGGAAGGCGGCTTCCGCTCGGCGTGGGATGGTGGCTCGGCTGGTGCTTCCTTTTTTCTCTCCATCTGAGCTTCTTCCACATTGATGTACTTGTTGGCTTTGCTCAACATGTGGTCGTAGCTGCGAGGCGGCTTTCGGATAAGCGATCGGAAGACTTCACCGTCCACAAGCCCCTGTGTGAACGTGTTCATGATGGTTTCTGAGGTGACCGTTGGAATGCCCATGGCCACCTGGTTGAAGCATTGGATGTAAGCTCGGAGCGACTCCTTCGCGCCTTGCTTGATGGCGAACAGACTGACGCTGGTCTTCTGGTAGCGTCTGCTACTCACGAAGTGATGGAGGAATGCCGTGCAGAACTCTTTGAAGCTTGTGATCGATCCGTCCGGCAACCTCCGGAACCATCGTTGTGCCGATCCCGAGAGGGTGGTGAGGAACACCCGACACTTCACACCATCTGTATATTGATGCAATGTAGCTGTGTTGTCGAACTTACCCAGATGGTCATCCGGGTCGGTGGTCCCGTTGTATTCCCCGATCGCCGAGGGTGCGTAATGCCGTGGTAGTGGGTCGCGTAAGATGGCCTCGGAGAAATGTCGGTTGATCCGCTCGGGAGACGAATCCGTCCGGGCACCTTACCCTTCCTTGCGTCACGGATGGACGCCTCGTCACACGAAGAGCCTCGGTCGAGGTTCGCTTGCCCGACTTCTGATGGCATTTGGAATAAAGCCCGGTGGAACGGTATTGGGGCGGGCGGAGCTTCCACCTGAGTGCCGGTCGGACCTTTGTTCTGGCACCATATTGAGAGCTGCTCCGGCCAGTCGTCTGGTGCCGCTCGACCGCCTGATGTCGACGTTGCTTGTTGCGCTATCCGCTCGGCTTGAGCCTTTTGCTGCCGCTCGACTATCTTGGCCGCCCGCGCTTGGATGAGCGCGTCTAGTTCTTCAGGAGAGAATGTCACCGTGAGTTGGCGTCCAGCTTCTTCCATCGTCTTTGCTCGGATTCAGGTGCGTTCCCACAGATGGCGCCAATTTGATCTTGTCCGAGCTCTGAGTCGACGGACGCTGGGGATGTGGCGTTCTCCGTTGTCCTTTGGTGTTGAGGTGGACCTCCGGCGAACCTGCAAAGAAGCCGAGCCGGGAGGGGTTTCCCGGCGACGACCCTCCGACGCTCAAGTCAAGCAATGAAGAAGCAGAGTAACGTTACTGTGGCTATAGTGATCAAGATTGCATACCTTCGTCGAAGTCTGGGGGTCCTTATATAGGACCCCGGGGAGGCGCGGACACGCTTCTCGATGCGTGCACGCTTCCCCAAACATACCTCAGTAGGGTTGTGTCAGAAAAGCATGCCTGACGTCATTCCGCAATCGTCCGAGCATATCCCGGATGTGACGGTGGAAACTTCCATCGTACGATACTTTGTCCTCTTCGGCCGCCGACCGTGCTGTTTGTCGGCGGCAGGTGTCTCGAGGATGAAGTTACCAGCTGTCCTTTTTGTCTCTTGGCGCTCTTGTTTGCTCTCGGACCGAGCGGACCAGCCGCTCGGCGCTCATGGCCTCCGGAAATGCACATACCTCAGCCCGGGCGGGGAAGCCCTGCTCGTGTGCTCGGATGAAATTGCGCCTTATTGTTCTACGGCTCGGCCGAGCGGCCTGTCCGCCCGGCCATAGACTCTTTTACCTTGAGCATCGGAAACCCGACCCCTAGTCGGGCTGTCTTTCGTCCGATCCGGGAGACCCTTGCCGGATGTCTGGTCGGCCAGATGCTTGGTTGGCCCGCCAGTCCTCTCGGCGTGACATCTATCCGCTCGGCCTGACCCTGTGGTTGACCCTCTTGACTATTGACCTCCACGTGTCGTTGACCTCCAGCCAACGAGGGTCCCTCGTCCTTACCACCGGATCAAGGTCAAAAACTTATCTCGAAGAGGATCTAGTTAGCAACTACATCAGTAGCGTCCAGGTGACCGAAGGACCTCTAGTTGACCAGGGAAGTGTCGATCGAGTTGTATAAAAGGGGATCGAGGTAGCATCTTTCAGCAACTCTTGCAAATGTCCATCTTCGTGTTAGTGCTCTAAATGTTGCTCATGTGGTCTGCAAAGCGCCAAGAGGAGTGTCATGACACTTAGGGTTTCTAATCAGATTTTGATGGGTTTTATTTTTTACTTACATGCTCATTCTTTATACTACTACTCATATTTTCATATCTGTGATTGAGCATAACAATTTGTAAGAGGTTTCTCTATCTTTAGAAGAGTCCAAAAGGAGAAAGACATTAGTGAATGATCTCTTCATGCATAATCTTAGATGTGCTAGCTTTAGGGGGTTCGGAACTAAGTAAAAAAAAATCCGATGTTCTCTTGTGTTTCTTTTTATTATTTTTAGTTTGCTTTATGTCATTGCGCTACTAACGACTGTGTTAGAAAAAGAAACAAAGAAAAAGACGATTATGCTATACATACTTGAGGTTTTGAAAAAACTTAAACTTTTTAACCTATTCTTTCTCCCTTCTACCTACATCAAAAACCAACAGAGTTCCAAAAATCACTAAATAAATAAAGAATATCTAAATTTTAAAAGATAAGTTTTTCAAATGAACTTGGGGGAAATATTCGAAGTTAGAAACTCATTTTCCAGAAATAGATTAAGTTAGAAAATAATTTTCAAAGGAATTTTTAAACATATTTTATAATACAAAATAGCTTTTTTTTCAAAATTAAACATCAAATGAGATCCTATCATTATTACACCCAGCTACATGCAAACGTTAAATTCTTTGAACATGATTAATAAATAAGAAGTCCTATCGGATGAATTTAGTGACTAGCGTGTATTATCATAATGAAGTATGAGATTCGAATTTCGATAAAGTCGAGGTAAATATCTCTCTTATGTGCTAGTCATTATTCCAAAGGCTAGTAGTCGTCCGTAATTTATCTCCTCCGTGTTGACCTTGGGACGGATTGACGGGGGCACTGGGAGTGAGCGTATTCGTATTTTCCAACAATGATTAATAAGCAAGAATAAAATTAAAATTGTATTTATTTATTTAATATAAAATAAAAATAAAAATGAATGAGTAGAGTGAGACACATGAATAATTAGTAGGCCATCCCTTAATCTCTGTCTCTTGCTAGTGCAAAGGATTGATTCGATAATGATATGGTATCAAAAGGATATATATGTCTAACATTTAAAGGAGTATCTAATAATCGAAAGAGTGTTAGAATGGAAAGGGGATAGACATCCTAGCTACCAATTGCGAGTAGACTTATTGGACCCAAATTTGTTAGAAATATCTCTTTAATTGGAAAAATTTTCAGCAACGTACACACTAAATAAACACGCAAACAATCTCCATCTCCATAAGTTGATTAACAGCAGAACGTTGTTAAACAGCGGCAACTTGTAGCAGGAAGCTAAATACAGCATCACAATAGCTTCCATTATTCAGCAGAACTAAGCTTTGGAGAAACTGATAGAACAGATTAAGAGGTTTATGTCCCTTAACCTCTAACCAACATGAAACAATCGGATGCATGAGATTTGCCAAGCCATCCATACCTTGAATGGATTTGGTCTTCACTGTTCCCTCAGCAGATGGTTCATCCGTGCAGCTCGCCGAAGAGATCGTTTTCTCCTCCTGCCGAGGCTGGTTGTCGAGATTGCCTCCGTTTGCGTATCTGCAGCTACACCATACAGCTTGGCCAACTCATCCATGCCCTCGCACTTGATGAACAAATCCCTGGGGATCTGGTTCAGGTTCACCTGCACTCGGTGGTAGGATGCCAGGAATGACTCCGGCACCGTTCTGTTCTTGTTGCTGGGAGTCTCAAGGTACCCGAGATGGCCTAATTTCCGAACCGATTTCAGTAAACGATTCCCTGGAAGCTCAAAGAGTATCAACAGTCGTAAGCCTTTCAGATCATTCAACACTTTTGTTCAGAGAATTGTGGAAATATATCCGACATAGAATTGGGGCTGCAAGAGGATAGACTACCATCGATTACAAGGCTGTATAAGTTTTCCTTCTCTCCTAAACCTTTACAGACCTTCACGTCGGACAAGGCCGAACTGACTGCCAGCAATCGTCTCCCAGTGTTGTTCTGTTAAATCAGACGCCAATCTACGTCCAATCTCCGCAGCTGCCAAGGGAGAGCCCTCAAACTTGGCCGCTATTGCCTGGCCTAACCGCTGCAACTTCGGATAATTGTTGGGATTTTGGTTTCCGAATGCGCATTCTTCAAACAGTTTCCAGTACTCCTGATGCTCGAGGGGATCAAGATTAATCGTCTCGTCCGATCCGATTAGCTTTGCTACCCTCTCAAGCTGCGTTGAAGGCTCGGCAATAGTTTGACGTCTGCAGATTCCATGATTTCAATGGTCAGCTTCTTCACGTCACAATTCTTGAACACAGAGACCCATGCCTTGATGCCGAAGTCGGCTCTGTCGTTGTTGTAGGCTTCCCGAGCCAGCTCCGTCTTGCCGATGCCACCCGGACCGACGATAGAAAGAATAGATAACTTTTTGCTATCTCAACAAGAGATCTCCGAGAATTTTCCAATAACCAATTCAGCAACCCCCTTAGCTTGTTTCCTCGTCTCGTCCTCTCAACTTTACGGAATGCTTCCTTGCACCGGTCCTACACCGGAATTTGTACTCCTCCTCTTCTTGCCGAGCCTCCGCCACTTCTATGATACGCATATCGAGTGCCTCTTCCAACCTGTTGGACATGGTTGTTCCTGTTGGAAATGAAACTCAATTTTAATTGATTGAGATAAAATATTATGGATAGAAATTGAATGATGAGGTGGTAACGGGATAAAAGTTTGTGATAAGATAGAAACAGAATTTGATAGGGATGACAATCTTGATAAGAATAAAAATTCATGGAGATGGAATAAAAAAAATAAATGGTCAAGATTCATTGTATCTGAGATTAGTATTTATCCAATAAATTTATAAATATATATTTTTTCTAATGAATGAAACAAGTTGATTTATTTTATTCTATTCTTCTCTTCCACATAGAGTAGTTTTTTTTCCTCCCCTAATTTTTTTATTTTCTTCTCCAATAATTCTTTTTCCAACAAAGTGGATCAGAGCTATATCTGATAGAAGTATAGTTCCCTTCCAAGTTCCAGTACTCAAGGCGAGTAATTATAATAATTAGGGTTCATCTTGTCCGGAATCTGAGTCAGACGAAAGCCAACTGAGATGTCATCGGTGTTAACGGAGAGACGACTGGGACACACCTAGCATATATGCCTAAGAAAACGGATTTCCACGTGGGACCGAAGGACGATAGTGATGAAACCGATAGTACTTAGGCTCTACGCATACTTAGACAAGCACACAGAATGTTAGAGACCAAAAATCAAGGAATAAGTCCGTGGAGCAGGCCCTCTGATGCTCAAGTTAGGTACTTTTTCCCCAGAAAAATAGTGTACAAAGGAAAAAGAAATGTATAAGACGAGTGCAAATGTGCATATACCTACTCAAGGAAGAGGACCTCCTTTTTTATATGACCATGCGTACCTCTGAAGTCTAATCGATGTCAGAAAATATCGGATGTCAGGGTCTGTCGGGTGATGGAGGACGCATGACACCCTCTTATGGATTAAAAGAAGGTTCTACTCACAAATGACAGCAGACCATGGGAATATTCCCTGACATATAGCAGTTATTCCATGAAAGACGGTTAAGATTCCCTGACATTGTTGTCGCCTAGTGCATTCTGTCCCACCTGGGTTTAGCTACGGGAAGTTTGGGATGACCGTTAGGGTGTGGCGCTTGGCCCAAATCTAGATGTGGGAGACGAGCTGCGACGAGGATCCTATCTTTCACGCTTGGAGTACTGAATGGCCGACCGAGAGTTGTCTTACTAAAAGTACTAAGCCTGTTTATGTAGATCGGGTTAAGGAAACCAGACCAGTCGAGGAAGCTCAGGCCTTACTCCAAGCTACGTCTCATGTCTCTGATCTGGGATCCTGATCTGCCAGTACCCGATCAGGAATTATATGACTGATAATATCAGACGGTCTAACTCCTTCTTTCCCCTAACTATTGATTACCACGCCCTCTTGACTTCTAACTGTCACATCCCCTTGACTTCTGATTGTCTGGCCTTATCAGACACCACCTTTATGCACTGTATCACAAGTCTTCCTTCTAAGTCTAATCGAAAGAGGCTCAAGTCCAACTGACTAGACCTAAACCCTAGTTTCATTTACTTTGCCATTATGACTATAAATGTTGTTCCTTTTCCCAGACCCTCGATAGTGTAACTTGTTTAATTGCTTAATCATCCTCGGGAGAAGGGCCACTTTAATCTCTACAGAGGTTGACCTCTCCCCACTTCCTCTTTAAAAGGGGCTAATCTCCATCCATAGAGACGTACTTTCTTTTAACTGACACCCCTTAATCATGGATTTGAATTCCGAGTTGAATGAAAAGCAACACCTCCATCAACAATTCGATTATATGACCCAACTGCTTACCCAGAAGGGTAAGGCCTTAGCCGAAATGATGTAGGATAGAGATTTTCAATCTTCCCTTCATTGAGAAATTGAGGAACTTTGGTTAGCCACTAAAACTCGGGCCCGGGCTGAGGTAGCATTGAAACATAAAGATTATGCAGACCTGAAGAGCCAAGCCCAATTCCTGATCTATTTGAAAGAGAAACACGTCTCTTCCATATCCCTTCTTCAAGAAGAAGCCCAGATTAAAGATGAAACCATCGCTCAACAACGACACATCATTCAGTTGACTCAGGCCGAGCTGGCACAGGCTTGAATCCATCTGAGCAAGCAGGTCAAGCAGAACGCTTTTGCTCGAGGTGTCGACTTGCGTCTGGCACTGGAAAAGAACTTTGAATGCTTAGATGTCTTTTATGGGTTTACAGATATACAGATGTAAGAATGAGATTTTGAGGGGCACCCCCTATATTTTATCAAGTAACTGTAGATCTGATTAGGTTCCAATCTTCATTCATGCCTCTTTGCTCCTTTCTCACTGGAACTCTCTGGCTTCATACCATGCAGTCATCTTTAACAAAAAGAGTGTTTTTAAATATCCATGAATTATGTGATGATATCAGCGCTAATTGCGCCCCCCCCCAATAAGAAAACTACTTCTTTGAGTCATGGCAAGGGCCCTGGCCATCTATCACCTTCGATGTAGTGAGTTTAAAATATTGACCGAGAGGTAGTTGGTGAAGGCCTTGCTTGCTTATAATCCGCACGGGGATGAGAGCATGGAGGAAAGCTGGCCGATAGGTCGTTGGTTGTGAGAGCATGCTTATTTATAACTCACGCTGGGGCGAGAGTTTGGAATCCTGACTGAGAGGTCATTGGTCGTGAGAACATGCTCACTTATAACTTGTGTTGGAGCGAGAGTTTGGAGGCGTGAGAGCATACTCACTTATAACTCACGCTGGAACGAGAGTCTGGAACCGGACCGAGAGGTCGTTGGTCGTGAGAGCATGCTCACTTATAACTCGTACTGAGGCGAGAGTCTGGAACCTGACCGAGAGGTCATTGGTCGTGAAAGCATGCTCACTTATAACTCGCGTTGGAGCGAGAGTCTGGAGGCAAGAGAGCATGCTCACTTATAACTCGCGCTAGGGTGAGAGTTTGGAGACGTGAGAGCATGCTCACTTATAACTCAAACTAGGACGAGAGTCTGGAATCCCGAGAGAGATATCATTGGTCGTGAGAGCATGCTCACTTATAACTCACGCTGGGGCGAGGGTCTGTCATCCCGATTGAGAGGTCGTTGATCGTGAGAGCATGCTCACTTATAAATCATGCTGGTGCAAGAGTCTAGAATCCCGACCGAGAGGTCATTGGCCATGAGAGCATGCTCACTTATATCTCGGGCTATGATAAGAGTCTAGAATCCCGACGGAGAGGTCGTTGGTCGTGAGAGCATGCTCACTTATAACTCCCATTGGGACGAGTATCTAGAGGCGTGAGAAAATACTCACTTATAACTCTTACTAGGGCGAGAGTATGGAATCTCGACCGGGAGGCCGTTGGTGGTGAGAGCATGCTCACTTATAACTCACGCTGGGGAAAGAGTCTAGAGGCGTGAGACATGTTCACTTATAATTCGCGTTGGGATGAGTGTCTGAAATCCCGACCGAGAGGTCGTCAGGGATTAAAGGAGATGCGCATGTGGACTTATCTTAATCCACCTGCGATCATGAACCGTATTACATAAGTCATTAGTTAAATTTGAATCTTACTCTGATTCCGAGGTTGGGATGAGGCGCCAAATTTTTATTGACACTTCCCGCCGCCTTGTACTCCATTTCCCGAGGTTACCACATAAAATTTTTGGTCCTCGAGGCATGGTCTTCGTGAGGTATGGTGCCACTATTTGCATATCAACTCCATGATTTTCCTGTCCTTTCCATCATAAATGCCCTTTTATAGGGAGTTGACACGTGCCCCATGAACTTTTCTTGTTATGATGCTTGATGCACGCTTTTTGCACGTGACCCAAGGGAACTTTCCCCTCTTGATCTGATGGCTATCGTGTGCCCCACCTTTTCAATTGTCTGGCTCAAATCCCGATGCTCCTTAAGGGTTTTTGTTTTAAAACCCTAAAGTCCTATAACAGTTGTTTATCAACGCTTCATCTTCCTTTAACCTTTCCTCCTTTACTTGTTTCTGCTCGTTCGCTTTCCCTTCCGTGTAAGTGCTTCTTCTCCCCCATCTTTTGCTCTTTCGCTTGTTGATTCGATAATGGTCGGAGAGATGATGATACCATGGTACGCATATTTTTGCTCAGATTTTGATAGGAGTTACCTCATGTCTATACAATCTAGTTTACGACTTTCCGAAGCATATCAGCTTCGTCTTCCAGGACCCGATGAGCATCCATATCCTCCTCGCACTAGCTTCATGACCTTCTTTAAAGACCAACTTCTCGACGGTCTCCGTTTTCCTATCCCTTCCTTCTTCTCCTCCCGGAGTTAGTATTTTGGTATCCCCTTGTCCTAGTTTACTCCTATTGCCTTCCGTGCTATGTGTGGAATGGTAATCTTGTGTCTCCTGTATGAGATCCCTTTGACTCCTCAACTCTTTCACCATTTCTATTCCATTAAGCGCTTGGAGCCGGGTGTCTTCATGGTGCAGTCCATGATCGGGTATAGATTTTTCGAGGGCATGCCTTCTTCCAATAAGGGTTGGAAGTCCTGCTTTTTCTATGTCCAACTGCCCGAGTCCGTGACCTGGCCTCTTGAATGGCGCCTCAATCTCCCTTCTCCCTTTGAGTTGCAAGACCATTAGCAACAACCTGCTTATTTGACCGCCTCTGAAAAACTGGATAGAGTGAAACTGCGACTCTCTTCTTTTCTATGGGAGACGTGTTGTATACTTTTAGGCTAAGCTCCATCCAGACGTTTCTGAGCGCACCTTTTGGTAAGATTGTTTGACTCTCCTTACATATCTCCACTAACTGAGGTATTTGCTTTTTCCTGCAGAAGTCATCATATTCCGAGCCTTCGCTCTCGACTTTTCCACAATGCCCAGCGCAATCCTGCGGAAGCGGGGTAGAGAGATCATGGCAAGCTAGGAGGTTCCCCAGGCCAGCACCTCAGCAGGGGCCTCTTCTCAACAGTCGGGGGATGTTGAGGCCCCTGAAGCTAAATCACTCCCCATTGAGGTAGCTGTTGGCGAGAGGGATCCCTCTCTAGCTCCTGAGCAATGCTTTCCCCTTCAACGCAAAAGATGGCATGTTACTCCATCAGTCCAATCTTTACCTCAAAGGCTGCCTATGTCGCTGGCATCCTCCAAAACCAAAACACCTGCCCGAGTGAGCCCTCCAGCTCTGTCGGAGGATGCAACCTCTCCTGCCCCTATCCCCATCCAGGAGCAAACAACAGCCCGAGTGGAAGGCCATCCCGAGACTTCTACTCCTTCTGCTCCTCCGTCCTCGAGCCATCAACCACCTTCGGCTCCTGCCTCCTCTTCTCACCCTAAAGACCTCCTGAAAGGACAGTATGCCTTCACTTCTTCATTCCAACTGCCATCCTTTCAAGTGTTGGGCCTCATTCCTTCTGCCAGCACCTCTCCCAATTGTGATCAAGTGCAACTTCATGGTGCCCTTGCTGATTCATGGAAAACCACTGCCGACTAGATTTTGGAATGCCCCGACCGGATTTGGCCAACCAGTTCTCCCAACGACTAGTGTCGGTAAGCTAATATGCTTCCTTTCCATATCCTTGAAATACTACTAATCTTACCCATGATCTTGACAGACCTGTGTCATAAGGCTGAGCCTCTCCCAGTACGTGGTTGGTCTTCACCAGGAAAATGAGTCCTTGAGGGCTTGTATTCAAGGGATGACGTCTCCTACGATCGCTGGTCACGCTCTTGACTTGACGACCTCTAAGAGCCTACTCCAATCTCACCTGTAGATGGTGGAGGAGCAAACTCAAACTACCAGGAACATGGCTCACACAAAGTCAAAGAAGTTGCAATCCTTGAAGACTTCCCTGAAGACCAACGAGTCCAAACTTAAGTCTGAGGGCCTGAGGCATGTCCAGATCTTGGCTGACTTGGAGGAGAGGGACGCGGAGGTGAGCACCCTCTCTTCGAAGCTACGGGAGCTCCAAGAGGCACACGCCTCTCTGAAGATAGACTTGACAGCTAAAATAGCAGATCTATCTGCCAACACTGTTTGGGAGGCTGCCCTTCAGAAACAGTTAGAGGTGGCTCAGGCTGCTCTCAAATTTGTGCAGGAGGAGCTTTCAACGGTTAGGGCGGAGATAGTGGCTGCACGCTAGGAGTTGGCTAAGGCATGGGATGACGCAGACAAAGTTGGGAAGAGCTGAAGGATTATTAGGCGAGCGAAAGTTCTCATCTAGAAACTCACAAGACCTCCTTCCTACCCTCCAAGCAGTTTAGATTGAAGATAGGCAACCTCATCGACCAAATGCTTTGTTATGGTGGTGTAGGGGCCTTGCTGCAGCTGCAAGAGAAAGGCTTGCTCCAGTTGACTCCCCCTGAAAACTTCCTAGACCTGACCCGCCTCCTGAACGAGCTTCCTAACAAAGCCTTTTCCACATTTGAGTAGTGCGTGCCCCCTTGTAACTCTCTTCCAATTTGAATGATGATGTAAGGTTTCACATCTTTCTATAATTTTAAACTTGAAAGTTCTTGAAGATGTGTGAATGGATAGGGTACCAGTGTGAAATGTGGTGCCTACATGTTCATTAGGCTCATTCAGGACCCTTAGACATTTTATCTAGTATGTTTGAGTGACTTGTTAAGTGTTTATCCCCTTCATGAATGCTTGGTTGGCTTAATACCCCGGCAGGCATCAACAAAGGTCATTTTACCTAATCGAGCGTCGATCTTGGCTGACCGCTCCAATCCCCTGAATGTCTTCTGTGGTCTAACTACTCGATTAGTCATTAACCACAGTGACTATAGGGTCCCCTTACCGGCATGAGTGGGAATTATTGTAGCACCACCTATCTCCGATGCCACAGAGGCTCTCAACTCCTTTTTACCATGTGTCCTTCGACCCAACTTTTTTCTGACAAGGCCTTTTTGCACAATTTTCTAAGGTGATCCCACTGCCAGCGTTGCTTCCATGCCTATGGCTAACACCAGCTATCTCATTTATGAATCGTGTGATTGGCGCTAATGTCGAGGCATTCTTCCAAACATCTCCACTGACTACTATAAATAGTCTGCTTCTCTCATTTGGACTTCTTGCTAATAGCTGAAGTCATCTTCCCTCCTCCTCCTTCCATGCTTTTGCTTTCTGGCCTTCAATTTGTGATCCTCACCTTTCCATGGATTCTCCCACACCTAGATATGCTCCTGGAATTTCAATCTTCAGTGGTGTAGATTTGGACGATCTCCGCTTTGTGTATGAAGTTTCCACAACTATGCACATCATTATTCCCTTTGAGGTCCATCGACTCTTCCGATCACCTCAGGGCTATTTGACTTTTTTCAAAGAACAAGTTATGGTCGGTCTTCATTTTCCTATCCACCCCTTTTTTCCAATGTGAGTCGCTACTTTCGTATTTCACTTTGTTAACTCACCCCCAACTCCATTCAAATCCTGTGCGGGTTCATTCTCATCTGTGACTTGTGTGATATTCATTGGCCTCGCCTATTTCACTACTTCTTCACTCCCAGACGTCATAGTGAGGGTATTTTCCACTTCTAGGCTCGTACCCAGACAAACCTTTTTGTACCCTTACCCCCTTCGAGAACGGAGTGGAAAGATAAATACTTCTTCCTTCGCTTTCCCTCTGCTGTGGAGTGGCCTACTGAGCGGCGCTTCTCTATCCCTTCGGAGACTCCTCTGGGAGACTATTGCTCATATCCTATTTTTAATTTGTGTAGGCGTCGTCGTAGCTAGAGGGCTGGTGCTTCGATCTGAGCATCTTGTTAACAGAAGATGTGCTGTATTTATTTAGGCTGAGTCTTGTTCCCTCAGAGTTACCGCACTCCCTTGGTAAGCACTATCTTCACCTTAACTTTCTCTTGCCTTTCGTGCTAACCCTCATTTTGTTACAGCTGACATTGTCACCTGATCGTCTTTGACCAGGACCCTCCCCCTAAGCACTTTGGAAATAAGTCACCTAGGGTGCATAATCTTGGGCAGGAGGGGCCTTCCACATTCCACTTCAATCGCTCCCAAGGTGGCTACCACTACTGTCTCTCGACCGGGCGCTTGTCAGGTGACACCTCTTGCACACTTTGTCCCAGAGCATGTTGGGCAGGCTTATCTTGCTCCTCCCGCTTATTGCCCCTAGACTCCGGAGGAGGGGTCCGACTTAGACGAACAGTCACTTTCACCTCGACCAAGGCGTAGACCCATTGAATCCCGCCCAGTAGCCGAGACTCATACTACGACTTCATTGCCCCGATCAGCTCCATCTTCCATTCCCGATCCACAACTCCCGAGCGACCCTATTATTACTCCAAAAGTCTGGACATGAGCTGATCGAGAGAAGGCCTTAGTTGTTAAAGAAGAGATTGATCCGGAGCGGCAATTTACACCCATGGCTCCGGCCGAGCCT
This sequence comes from Zingiber officinale, assembly GCF_018446385.1. Lineage (NCBI taxonomy): Eukaryota > Viridiplantae > Streptophyta > Magnoliopsida > Zingiberales > Zingiberaceae > Zingiber > Zingiber officinale. Next base: position 35,374,672 of record NC_056005.1, on the reverse strand, counting down.
TCTTCCCCTCGACCGCCTACCTCCTCTCAACCTGGCTCCTCCACTTAACCTGGGCCTACTTCCTCTCAACCTGGCCCCTCCACTCAATCTGGCCCCAACGAGACCGCTCCTGGATTATCCCAATCTTGTTATTACCATTTCCGTGCTACTAAGCCCTCAGAGTGGGAATTGCGTCGCAACCCCGCTACCTAGGTTAGCTGTATCCTACTATGGGGATAACTAGCAACTCATTGGAAGGAGACTATATAGTGAATGGATACCCTCCTGTTGCCGGCTTAGGTGGACTAGTTCTCTGAGGGTGCCTCTTTTCTTCTTATCCTGACTTCCTGTTTATATGAATATATTTTTGCCGAGTCGATGCGATTGAGTTAGACTCTCTCGTATATACATCAGCTAAATAAGATCTTAAAGGATCATGTTGTCGACCTAGAGGCTCAACTTTCTGACCCCTCTTTGGTCATGTCCCAACTAAAGATAAAGGTGGAGACCTTGAGAAAGGTAAATGCATCCCATGAACAGATTATAGGCGAAGCCCTACTGGAGGCTAACCGGCTATGGGATGATAAAAAGAGACTGGAAGTTTTCCAACAATCATCTGAGGCTAAGTACCAAGAGGAGCTAATCCTCAAGGAGAAGGCATAGTTGGAGCTGGCTCAACAAACTGAAGCCCTAGAGGACTTCAGGCTCATGCACAAGCAAGAAATGGACCGCCTGACCAAGGAACTTAATTCTAAGGACGTGCTTCTCATAGACCATAGGAGGGATCCGGAATCTCAAGCTACAGAGCTGGGCTCCTTATAGGCAGACCTGTCTTAAGCCCGATCTACCTTGTCTCACTCAGCCGAGGCCTTGGAGACTTATAAGGTGGGGGAGAACGAGCGTCGTTTGACCAATCGGGCAGAGTACGTATGCTCTTCGAAGTTTAGCTCTCAAGTAGGAGATCACTTCGTTCGATCACTGGCCTATGGAGCAGTTGTAGCAGTCCAACAACTTCAAGAGGGAGGATACCTATCGGCTGATCTTCCTGAGATTTTCTGGACCATCATTAGATCATTAGAGAAATGCCCGATGATATTTTTTCAGAATTCAAATGACTCCTTGTCTGGCACATATCTTATCTCATTTCCTATTTATAAAAGCTTATTTTATGGCTTATTAGTACTTGCTCTCCATTGGGGTTTTCCTACTTTCCTTGGGCTAGATTCATGTGTGTAAGTGAGGTATAGCTCGTTAGGCCACAAGCCAAAAGAACATTATGTGATAGTTCTTTTTGGATCTTTACCCGTTCTGGCTGAGACAGGGTTGAAGAGCTTTGCTTAAGGCTTGTAAAAGGAGTGTAGTAGGACTTAACTAAGTCCTATGTTTGTGACTTGAGTGTTGGACCCTGTGATTATTTTGATGTGATCAACCAAGTTAAGTTATGTCCTATTTAGTTTTGATCCCTGTGTCTAAGTGTGCAGGAGCTTAGGAGCAACGGAGTCGAGCAGAAGACGCAGCTAGTGAGAAGAATGACATGAGAAGGGAGTCGATGGGCTCGGTACATCCGAGGGGCGAAAGGGCTGCGAAAGAGGACATCGGTGGACGAGAAGAACGTAGACAATGTAAGGATTAACCAATTGTCTCTTTGTATTCCTCTTAATGGGTTGGATTATTATATTGGATTAACAATTAATCCAATAACCGAATAAGTCTAACCCATTAATCCAATGTGTCTAATTCGGATTGGACTCAATCCAATGAGTGGGTTCATTTGAGTCTAACTCAATGAGTAACCCAAAAGGCCTAATCATCTCATGATTGGCTCTTAAGGCTAATTACTAACAATCTCCCATTAGCACTAGTGCCAATCACCACTAAGATGACACCAACACTTTAGATTTACCCATTATTCTTAATATCCTTAATATTTTAGTCAAACTAAAATACCCATCTCCAAACTAATATGTTCTTTGTGTGTGACCCAATAGGCTCTTGTAACATTGGTAATGTATCCAAATCAACATTTACAATACATAAGCAATGAGTGACATCTAGCAATACATCATTACTACCCAAGTGATGAGAAAGTCGAGATCTGACCTAACCTTTTTATGGCTATTATCTTGTAAGACTCAATACTTCTATCCTTGATATCTAGATTGATCAATGAGGCATATACCATGTCATCCCCTTATCAATCTTTGTGTTTCTTGATCTCTAAGTAGACACACTAAACAAATAAGCTCAATATCTCATATTGACTCATCTGAGTATAGTCATACATTCTTGTGTCCTACTAATCAAGGGGCTCACGATTATCGCTTCCGCCATATGGAAGGGATAGATCCCATCTATATCACTCACATCCCTCCGCATAATTTATTGCATACCTAGTGATCGACTTTATAGTCCACCCAATTCTAGGTGACGTTTGACGATACCAAAGTACACAACTCCTTTTGTAGGGAACTGTAGTGACTTCAAGTCTAAGGACTATTCTGTCGAAAGTATGTTCTAAATGCATGATAGATGAATTAATTAAATGCGGTAAAAACTTACAGCGATCTCCCGCAGATCTGTAATCGGCAATGACGAAACTTGCTATCGGAAGAGCGATCACAGGATCGGAAAGCCCTCCGCAATTCCACAAACCAAATCCCGCTGCCTTGGATGTTCTCCTCTTACTCTCGTTGCACACTCGCAATTTCACACACCCTGAGCCTTGGACGGACCCCTTTATATAGGGAAATACACTAGGGGCATAATAGACTTTTCCATTATGTGTAGTGGGGAACATGGGCCACGTTCCCCACTATCCCCATTTCCAACATCTCCCACTCGTCCAAGGTAAGTCACTAAGACTAGTTCATTCAGGTAAGTCACAAAGACTTAATAAGTCACATAGACTATTAGAGAGTTTGGTCACACAGACCATATGAGAACATCCAATCCATACTTAGAGAAAATGGTTCGTGCGACAGCAAGCACACTAAGCGATAGTTGCTAAGAAGATTGTTACACCTTGACTTAGCCGCTCTTTGAGCAATCAATGCTAATAAAGTTGTTACACTTTACTTAGCTGCTCAAATAAATCAGAGACACACTCTTCATGGCACATAGCCTCTTTCCTGGTGGCACATAGCCTTTATCCAGAATCCATCCAATCTTCAAGTGACACACAGCCATTATCTTGAAGGTATCCATGTCTTGCTATTTACCCAGATTAAATAATTTTCATTTACATCGATATGAACATCTCTAATCCCTTATAATGACAATTATGTCATGAGCATGTTCCATATCCAATATTCACATTCATTTCCATACATAACAGAAATGGGTCGACCAGTGAATAACAACAAAAGATGTAAATATATTTAATCTTCCTTTTTAGCTAGAATCAATTCATTTTAATCAGTCGCTTTCCTAATTATGCTCCATAGACCGAATCATCCATAGCCATAGGATACACGCTAAAGTAGCAGACACTGATTAAAACTTCAAGTAGACAGCTAAATAGTCACTTAAGGTAAGATTGAGATTAATTTATAATCTCAAAGGTCTCACATAGTAGAGAAGCAGGGATTCATTCTCCTACTACCCTTCTTGTCACCATAGCACATGTGGTATGAATCACATGCTACGATGTTATTCTCTTTACTAAAAAGAGAGCATATTTTTCTCAAATTTAACATCGTACAGATTTCGATCTAGACATACCTAACGTCTAATCCTGAATTCAACATATGAATTCTAATATGGCTTTCAACAGGTTTAGTAAATGGTAGGTTCATTTACTTCGATCATTATTTACACATAAATGATCTCATCTTGACACAATTATCAAGACGACCTCAACTTATGAATCTGTCTCTAATTTCATAATTTCAGCTACGTAAGCTGTTTCATAAGTAACGGTCTTACCCCTATTTGTACTTAACAAACAGAGATGATTGTCCATGTGAGTGGACCAATCTCTACCTGCCAACATGCTCACCGAGATCTTACATGAATGTAACAAATACAATATTTACACTGAATAAATTATGACAAATGACACAATCATAACACAAAGTCTGATTGTTATTTCAAGATTGTTACATTCTACGAAGTCCCAAAGACTTTACATGTTCTTTAAATGACTCTTTAGTCATTGGCTTAGTAAAAGGATCTGCAAGCATAACACGTGTAGGGACATACTCAAGAATGACTTTTCTTTTAGCCACAATATCCCTTACAAAATTATATTTAATTTCTATATGCTTGCCTTTGCTATGATATTTGGGATCCTTGGAAAAAGCTATTGCAACTTGACTGTCACAGTAGACAGTTACTGGACTCCCACTATCCTCAGCAATTTTCAGATGCTTCAGAAACCTTCTCAACCAGACTGCTTCTTGCATAGCTGCTGAACATGCCACATATTGAGCTTCCATAGTCGACAAAGCTACACAAGCTTGTTTCTTGCTGTTCCAGGAGATGGCGCCACCATTCAGCAAGAATACATAGCCTGATGTGGATTTTCTATCATCCAGGTCTCCAGCCCAATCTGCATCTGAATAACCTTTCAGACTCATATCTGATCCTTGAAAACAGAGACAATAATCTGTTGTCGCCTTCAGATATCTGAATATCCTTTTTACTACCTTCCAGTGTCTCGGTCCTGGGTTTGACTGGAAGCGATGACTAAGCCAACAACATAGCTGATATCGAGACTACCAATAGCACTGGCATATGGTTTTTTATTCATCTCAGCTATTTCCTCTGGAGTTTTAGGACACATACTCTTGCTCAACACAGTACCTCTCACAATAGGTGTATGTTCTACGTTGCAATTAGACATGCTGAAATGATGCAACATCTTATTTATATAAGACTCTTGTGACAGACCCAAAAGTCTTTTAGGACGATCTCTTATGATCTTCACCCCTAAGATGTATTCAGCTTCTCCCATATCTGTTGTATCAAATTGTGATGACAGCCACTTCTTGACTTCATTCACATATCCTATGTCATTTCTAGCTATCAGCATATCATCAACATATAATGATAAAATGACATACTTTCCTTTTTCCTGTTTCAGGAAAACACAATGATCCTCATTGATCATTTCAAAATCATAAGATAAAACGACTTCATTAAATCTTATGTTCCATTGTCTTGACGCTTGCTTTAGCCCATATATAGACTTTCTAAGTCTATATATTTTTTGCTCTTGGCCTTCAGCAATGAAACTTCTGGTTGAACCATATAGATTTCTTCGTCAAGATCACCGTTAAGGAAAGCAGTTTTTACATCCATTTGATGTAATTCTAAGTCATAATGTGCCACAAAGGCCAAAATAACTCTTATTGATACAAATTTCACTACGGGAGAAAATGTCTCTTCAAAGTCAATACCCTCCATTTGAGTATATCCTTTTGCAACTAAACGAGCTTTGTATCTGTTAATCGATCCATCTGCTTTCCTCTTTATTTTGAGAATCCATTTATTCCCAATAGCCCTTCGGTCCGGAGGAAAATCGACTAAGTCCCAAACATGATTTTGAATCATGGACTTCATCTCTTCAACCATTGCAGCTTTCCATTTTTCTCTAACTCTACATCCCAATGCTTCCTCAATGAATTGAGGCTCGTCGTCGTCAATTGGAAGTGTAACCAATGCCTCATTCTCAATATCAAACCTCTTCTTAGGTTTGATCTTACGAACACTTCTCTGTAAGTTGGGCTGTTGAGAAGTCAACTCATGACTCGGCATATCACTCCCACTCGGTTGACTAGACTTTGACACCTCTCTTGTTGATAATATCTCATCCTCCTCAAATAGAGGAACATTTTTATCAACATCACCTCTGATTGGGAACTCTTTTTCGAGAAAAGTCGCATCTCTCGAGTCTATTTCGGAGATGGTTCCATCTAGTTGCTCACCTATGAAAACATAACCTTTGGAGGTCTCATGATATCTTATAAAGATACATTTCTTACCTCTAGGCCCTAGTTTTCCATACTTGTGAGAACTATCATGAACATAAGCAGTTGACCCCCAAGGTCTCAGATTACTCAAATCTGGTTTTCTGCCTGTCCAACGTTCATATGGGGTAGATGGAACTGACTTTGAAGGCACTTTGTTAAGTTAATAATGCATCTCCCCAATAGGAGATTGGCAAATTAGCTTGCGCCATCATAGACCTAACCATTTCAAGAAGAGTCCTATTTCTTCTTTCAGCTACCCCATTTTGCTGTGGAGTTCCAGGGATTGTCAGCTGTCTAATAATCCCTCTATCATTACATATTGTCTTGAACATATCAGACAAATACTCCCCTCTACGGTCAGTGCGTAAAGCCTTACGTTTGATTCTCAACTCGTTCATATAACGAATGAAGCAATCTAATGCTTCGGATTTGTGAGAAATCAAATACACATGACCGAACCTAGAGAAATCATCAATAAATGTAATGAAATAGGAAGCTCCATGTCTAGCCTTCACATTCATTGGACCACAAATGTCCGAATGAATTAACTGCAATGTTGATTCAAATCTAATAGCCTTACCAAATGGTTTCCTAGTTGCTTTTTCAGCAAGACAATGCTCACATATAGACAATTGAATCTTAGCGCGAGTGCCCAATAGACCCTCTCTAGCTAATCGATTCATACGTTCTTGTCCTATGTGTCCTAATCTAGCATGCCAAACTTCATCAGTTATATCTGCATCACTAGTTAAAGCAATGTTTGAAAAACAACCATCAATAGCATAATTGACATCTGGTTCTACATCAAGAACCATAAAACCATTTGTTAAAAAACCATATCCGATTGACACTGAGTCAATCTTAAGTTCAACAGACCGACTGTAAAAATTAATACAATACCCTAAATCAAGAAGACACGTAACGGAAACAAGATTCCGTCGAATTTCAGGAGCATACAGGACATCATGTAGAAATAAAACTCTACCACCACGTAGGTTGAGTTTGCAAGTGCCGACTCCTTTGACTTCAACTCTTGCATTATTTCCCATATAGATCCACTTGTTGCCAGCTGGTACCCGACGGTACTCAACAAATGTAACTCGTTCTCGAGCTACATGGTTGGTTGCTCCCGAATCTTTTTCTGCTCAGTGCACTCCCGAGCAAAGTGGCCCTTTTTGCCACAGTTAAAACAAGTCAACTTGTTTTTAGGTTTCTTTCCAGTCTTCTTGACTATCTTCTTGATTGGGCCTTGTCCCACAACAGCAGCTTCCCTCTTCTTTCCCTTCCCTTTCTTGAACCATTTCTTTTTCTTGGATCAATATGATCCAGCAGAACTTACAGCCACATAGGCTTGTCCAGAAATCCTTGCGGATTCAACTCTCTCCGTCTCCAATTCTACATGGCGTGAGACGTCAATGAAAGTCTTGATACTCTCACTGTGAGTTAAGGTCTGCTTCATGGTCTCCCAAGAATCTGGAAGTGAACGAATAACTGCTTGAACCTGTTGTTCATCAGTCAACTCATGACCGGTTTTAAGCTCCCGAATCATGTTCGACATCTCCCGAGGTGTTGAACCATTAACACGTTCGGACGCTTTTGTAGTGTCAATTTAATTGTCAGTCGAAGCTTCTCGGACTTACTCCACTATATTTTCTTTAAGGGCTACCTGGACTTCATGAGTCGTAGATATGACTCATACTCAAAAGCTAGGTCGTCTACCATTGAACTAATCAATATACCCTGCGGAGTCCTTTTTCTTCCATGCCTTATAGGCATCAAGATCTCGTCTGTGTTGTGCAGTGGGACCATCTACAGGTACTTCCATAACCTGATTTACAGCCTCTAGAACTTCTTGTTCCTCAAGTACATATTGTATCTTGAGGTGCCAGATCTTATAGTTATCCCCATTAAGTTTTTTACCTTTGTTGAGTTCAGCTATTATGTTTTTGGTTGCCATAATCTATCATAAATAAACAAATTATTTAGTATTCAGTGTATATCATATGTATGCAATTTATGATTGACTTAATATTACTTTGAGTTGGTTTACAAAATTAAGTGACAACTATATTTTCACTCATCATCCGTATGACCAATCAAATTAATATTAATCAATTCTATTACATACATCCCAACAAATGAACTAATCATTTATAATATCATGAATTCATTAATTAAATGAACTAATCATTTAATATATCATGGTTTTTTTAATTAAATGAACTAATCATTTAATACATCATGAACTAATCATGCATCATGTCAAGCAAACAGCATAAATAAATGAACATATCATTAATATAAAATTATGCTGCAAATTGTTAACATATAACCAACTGACATGAATGAAATGGACTAACTATTGTTCATACAAAACGACAATAAAAATAACAGAACTCTAATAAACTAGATAGGCAACTACCACTCCCACTAGGACAGACACTAGTGCAGTGGCCAAAATAATCCCTCTCAGCCTGGACTCATTTGGAGTAATCCCAGGTAGGACAGCTTCAAGATTTTCAATTGGTTCCCACACACACTCTCCCAGATCCTCTGGATCTTCAGGCTCTTCTGAATGCTCTTCAGATTCTTCTGGATCCTCCTCTGGAGGATCTTCAGGATCTTCTGAATCCTCTTCAGATTCATCTGGATCCTCCTTTGGGTCTTCAGGACCCCAATAGAGATGAAGCAACTATCTGCACATCTCTGAATATGAGATGTGTCCATCATAATCATCCCAAAGTTGGAATGCTATCTGCCTAAGGTTTTCTGGCAGTGAATAGACTAGAGCAAATCTTTTGTGTGTGTATTCTACTGGAAATTCTTCTCGCTCGAGTTTCCAGAACAACCGATCGAGCCGACCAATAAGCCATCCGAGTCCTTGAACAGGGTCGAAATCAAGCTCCTTAATCTCCTCCCAAAGCTCATGTTGTCGTAAATCACGACTAGCCATCTGAAAAATTGAAAATAAATAAGTCAGTACAAAACCGACTAACCAATACAAAACCGGCTTATTTCAATTTATATAGGCATAGTACCAACATAATAAATCAAGAAAAACAAATCTTCTCGATTTTCAGGAGTTAAGTCGACAATTAGAACTAATCTAATTGGTCAGATCCATCGGATCGGTTGATCAGGGATCCAGATCCTAAGCTCAGTCCATTGTCCTTAATTAGAACTAATCTAATTGGACAGGTATTTTTGTACCTATATTCTGTTACTTTTTCTCTAAGTCCATTTCTACCAATTTCAGACTTATTGATCAAACTCAGGTCTGTTTGATCAAACCAATGTCATTGGTTTAAGTCCGACCAATTAGAACAAATCTAATTGTTTTGATCAAATCTGACTCATTAGAACAAATCTGGTCATTTGATCATATTTGGTCCAAGTCCAATTAATCAACCCAAATTGATTTGGGGTTAGATCAAATTTATTTGATTAAACCAACTAATGATTCAATCTAAATTTGGTCTAATTGGACTAAAATTATTCTACACCATTTATTATAAATGATGAATTAATTGAACTTAATATTCAATTAATTACCACATGCAAATATAATTAATGTTACCGAGAAAAAAAAACTGTGCATGACATTTTTTTTTAATTATAAACATTAATTCCTCTAAAAGGGCAAAACTTCTCCATGCAAGCAGAAAAAAAACGTTATTTTGTTTTTTTTTTATTTTATACTTACACCTATTGTTTTGCATTATATTTGCACGTGGAACGTGAGTTAACCACCTGTTCACGTTTTTTTTTTATATTTGACTTTTTCTCGCACGCAATACCGATTTCTCCGCCACTGCCCACGTCGCACACCGCTCAAGCCACACACGCCGCTCACACAGCGACGAACGCTGGTCACGGCAGATCGCCTCCCCTCTGTAGCCAACCTCATAGCGACGAACACTGTGCAAAAATTGCAAGAGGCCTCCTCAAGCATGCCGCCGGCCAACATAAATGTTGTCGCCGGTCATAGATCGTTGTCACCAGTGTCCAGTAAAGATGAAAACCTTCTGCAGGGGGCTGCCATGAACACGGTTATCGACCAATATCGGAGACAAATTCTTTGGGTGTTCTTTGAGGCCTATCGTGTCAGCAATTTCAAGCAAATCGCGACATGGACGCAATCTTACTTGACTACGGCAAAACTAGACGGAGACGAACTCCGTTCACGGCAGCAATTTTAAATAGAAGATCGTACATGCATTTAGAACTAACTTGGCTCTGATACCAATGTCGAAAGTATGCTCTAAATGCATGATAGACGAATTAATTAAATGTGGTAAAAACTTACAGCGATCGCCCGCAGATCTGCAATCGGCAATGACGAAACTTGCTATCGGAAGAGCGATCACAGGATCGGAAAGCCCTCCGCAATTCCACAAACCAAATCTCGCCGCCTTGGATGTTCTCCTCTTACTCTCGTTGCACACTCGCAATTTCGCACACCCTGAGCCTTGGACGGACCCCTTTATATAGGGAAATACACTAGGGGCATAATGGACTTTTCCATTATGTGTAGTGGGGAACATGGGCCACGTTCCCCACTATCCCCATTTCCAACATATTCATACCAATAGTCACATGAGAATGTTTATGACACTCATATAACGATCCATGAAACATCTCATGACGGGTCAATTCAACACATATTCTCTAATATATACCCATGTGTCAACCTGATATCTCATATCTATGACTTGTGATATTAAGTCATTCGTTGACCTACATGGTAGTCTTAACGCATTAATATTATCCTTGTATATTAATGCTTGACTAGGAATAGTTTAGAGTAGCGTTCTCTATAATATCTCACTATCAATTCAATCAATTGATATATTGTAGATTAGAACCTTCTACTCTTGGACATTATTATACTTTATTCATTCGACACTAAACTGAAGTAAATATAATAACCATAACCTTTGCCTTCTAATAAAAAAATGAAATATGATACAAAATGTCCAAAGTCAATCAACTCTTGATTGTCTCTTAGGGCTTACACTAACAATCTCCTTATGTCACTAGTGGCAATCACTGAAATATTTAATATTGTTGGATCGAAAATAATTTAGATATCTCCACAGTGGCATGAAATTGTCCACTTTGGGCCTAGACCCTCATGGCTTTGCTCTTGGGCTCTCCCCAAAAGGCCTCATACCAATGAAGATATCTTTCTCTTTATAAACTCATGATCTTTCCCATGTGTTTTCAATGTGGGACTATGTTTACAACCTTGCAACACCAATGATCCACCCCTCAAACAAAGGACCACAGGCTTCCCATGTCAGATCCTCGACCCACCAGGTCTTCCTACCCCTCGGTCCACCCGACCTACTAGGACTTCCTTGCCTAGCCGCAATTAGAACTTCCTGCCTGGTGTCTGGTCCTTTTGATCCGAACATAGGAGCCCCCACTTTCTTTATTCGAGGTCAATATTGTACCCACATGGCTCAATCGGACCATAGCTCCTGTGCACAGTCAGCGGTTAACCCTTCTGGCAGTCCGGGCTCTGATACCAATTGTTGGATCGAAAAGAATTTAGATATCTCCACAATGGCATGAAATTGTCCACATTGAGCCTAGGCCCTCATGATTTTTCTCTTGGACTCTCCCCAAAAGGCCTTATACCGATGGAGATATCTTTCTCTTTATAAACCCATGATCTTTCCCATATGCTTTCAATGTGGGACTATGTTTGCAACCTTGCAACACCAACAAATATCCATTGACCTAGTGTGACCATCATGCTTCCTCAGTGCCAAAGCCTTGGTCAAAGGATCCGTAATGTTAGCATTGTCTAGTTCTCTGCATATCCTCATATCTCATATATCAATGATCCCTCGAATGAGATGGAATCGTTGTACTATCCAATACCCAATACCCAATACCACCATTTAAGTAAACTACATGCCCTAACTACGATCTAGAATCGTCCTTGTCAATTTTGGAAGCTTGCACCACTGTAACCCTTTACAGCAACAGATGTAACCTTTTACAGCAAGCTCTTTATCGACTCCAAAGATCAAGAAATAATCTTGAGTTCTTCTCTAGTACTTAAGAATATTCTTGACTGTTGTCCAGTGACCTTCACCTGAATCTAAGTGGTATCTTCTCATCATAATTAATGCATATAAGGCATCTGGATGAGTACAAAACATGACATACATGATAGACCCTATAGCAGATGCATAAGGAATCTGATCCATGTGGTCCCTTTCTTTCTTAAAAGAAGGACATTGAGTCTTCGAAAGACTCACACCATGTGATATCGGTAGGAATCCTTTCTCGAAATTCTGCATGACAAAACGTTTAAGCACCTTGTCAATATATGTACTCTGCCTTAGACCAAGCCATCTCTTGGATCTATCTCTATAGATCTTGATGCCTAAAATATAGGCTACTTCACTTAAGTCTTTCATTGAGAAACAATTCCCAAGTCAAGTCTTCACTGACTGAAGTGTAGGGATATTGTTTCCAATGAGAAGTATATCATCTACATACAATATGAGAAAGATGACTGTGCTCCCACTAACCCACTTGTAGACACAAGGTTCATCATCATTCTTGATGAAACTAAACGCTTTAATTGCATCATTGAATTAAAGTTTCTAGCTTCTAGAAGCTTGCTTTAATCCATAAATGGATTGTTGCAACTTACACACCTTTCCAGCATGCTCTAGATCGACAAACCCCTTAGGTTATGTCATGTACACATCCTCGAGTATATTTCCATTAAGAAATGTGGTTTTGACATCCATCTGCCAGATCTTATAATCATAGTGAGCTGCAATTACAAGCATGTTCCGAATAGACTTGAACATCATAACTGGTGAAAGTACTATGAATTTGCTTGAATTCTTTAGCTACCAATCTACCTTTATCGGTATGCATATGCCCATCCATGTCAATCTTCACCTTAAAGATCCACGTACACCCAATGGGTTTGATCCCTTCAGGTGGATCAAGAAAAGTCTGTACTTGGTTAGTGTACATGGATTCCATTCAGATCTTATAGCCTATAGTCATTTCTCAGAATCTGGGCCCTATACAGCTTCCTGATAAGATGTGGGCTAGTTGAGACCAACTAGCACTACATCACCGTTGTCAGACAAGAGAAAACAATATCTCTCAGGTTGATGATGGGTCCTATCAGATCTGTGTAGAGCTTGTGCTACTTGAACATGTTATTGTTCCACAACTTCCTGTGGTGTAACAAAATCCTGATCCAAAACATCTTGCGGTACCTGTTCAATTTCCATCAAGGCTTTGGTGCTAGTTTGTGTATCTTGAATTTCTTCAAGATTGACTTTACTCCCACTAGTTTTTCTAGAAATAAACTCCCTTTCTAGAAAGACATCATTTATGGCAACAAACACTTTGCCTTGTGTGGGATTATAGAAGTAATATCCCTTTCTTTCCTTGGTATATCCAACAAAATAGCACTTGTTTGATTTGGGTCCTAGTTTATCTAAGACTTGTCATCGAACATAAGTCTCAAAACCCCAAATCTTTATAAAAGATATCTTAGGACTCTTCCTTATCCATATCGTATATGGTGACATTATGACGACCTTGGATGGAACTCGGTTAAGTGTGAAGGCGACCGTCTCTAGAGCATGCCCCCAGAAGGAAGTAAGAAGATCTGTATGACTCATCATCGATCGTACCATATCTAATAAAGTACAATTTCTCCTTTCTGATACACCATTCCATTGTAGAGTTCCAGGTGGAGTGAGTTGAGATATAATCTTATACTCAACAAGATGGTCATGAAACTCTTAGCTAAGGTATTCCCCACCTCATTCTGATCGAAGCATCTTAATACTCTTACCAAGTTGGTTTTGTACTTCATTCTTGAATTCTTTGAACTTTTCAAAGGATTTTGACTTGTGTCTCATCAGATACACATAGTCATATCTACTGAAATTATCAGTGAAGGTAATGAAGTAATAATAGCTTCCTCTAGCTGCTATTCTGAAAGGGTCACATACATCAGTATGTATGAGTTCTAATAGATCATTAGCCCTTTCGACATGTCCACTAAATGGACTCTTTGTCATCTTGCCTTGAAGACAAGATTCGCATGCCTCATATGATTCAAAATCAAATGAGTCCAAAAGTCCATCCTTATGGAGTTGGGATATGCGACTCTCATTTATGTGACCAAAGCGACAATACCAGAGATATGTTTGGTTCAAATCATTAGATTTGAACCGTTTGGTATTTATGTTATAGATTAAGTTTTCTAAGTCTAAAACATAGAGGTCATTCATAAGTGATGCACTATAATAGAATATATCATTGAAATAAATGGAACAACATTTGTCCTTTATTACAAATGAAAGACTTTTCATGTCCAAACAAAAAATAGAGATAATGTTCTTTGTCAAAGCGGCACATAACAACACTCTTCAAGTTCTAAAACATGCTCAATGGGCAAAGATAAGGAATATGCTCCTACAGTTATAGCAGCAACTCTCGTGCCATTGCCTACTCGTAGGTCCACTTTGCCCTTTGTTAATAATCTACTATTTCTCAGTCCCTTCACATTAGTACAAATGTGAGATGTACACTCAGTATCTAATATCTGTGAAAAAGAAATAGATAGATTGACTTCTATATATATACCTAAGGCAGAATTCTCACTTCTCTTCTTTTTCAATTCCTCTAGGTATACCTTGCAGTTTTTCTTCCAGTGTCTGGTCTCACCACAGCGGAAGTAGGTTCCTTCCTTAACAACCCCACCTTTGGGTTTCAGTGCATGAGTATTGCCCTTGCCTTTGGCTTGGGACTTACCCTTACCTTTAGGCTTCCACTTGCCTTTGCCTTTAGACACCATCAAAATGGTACTAGGCTTTGCCTTCTTAAGGTTGAGTTCAGCAGTTCTCAACATGCTCAACATCTCAGGCAGTGGTTTGTCAATTTCATTCATGTTGTAGTTCATGACAAATTAACTATAGCTATCGAGCAATGACTACAAGATAAGATCAGTGGTCAATTCTTGGCCTAGTGGAAATCCCAATCGCTGTAGATTTTCTACATACCCAATCATTTTGAGCACATAAGGCCCTACGAGACTTCCTTCTTGTATTTTGTATTGAAACAATACTTTAGATATCTCAAATCTCTCATTCCTTGCTTGTCCTTGATATAGTTGTCTAAGGTGTTTAACGATATCATAAGCATTCATGTTCTCATGTTGCTTTTGAAGCTCAGAGTTCATGGTGGCGAGCATAAGACATGATGCATCTAATGCATCATCTTGATGCTTCTTGTAAGCATCCCTATCAGCTTTAGTGGCAGTAGCAGGGGATGCTTCAGGAATGGGTTGCTGATGTGCGTAGATTATATACACTTTTATGCATGTCTTGACGCACATCTACTTGTATTTTATTAGCATAATCTATGTTTATTGTACCCTATTTTATTGTAATGTCATACTTCCATTATATTTTGTTCGAAGATATGCTATTTTCTTGTTTTAATTGACAGAACGCTATTTGGAGCGAAAATAGAGCAAAAACGCACACAGGAGCTTGGGTCGTGTAGGCCACACGACCGTGTGGCCATTAGCATGTTCAGGTCATGCCAAATGGCACGACCGTGCCTAGAATCCAGATTTGAAGAGGGCCATAGTCGTATGAGACACACGACCGTGCCAGTATCTCGTGGCCAAGCAGCACACGGCCATGCCAAATGGCACGGTCGTGCCAACAATCCAGAGGGGAGGAAGGTCACGACCGTGTGAATCCACATGACCGTGTGACCTCGGCAGAGAAGAAAAATTCCACGGCCATGTGACTCAACCCAAGAAGAATCCGTGTGAGGCCGTGTGGATTCCACATGGCCGTATGACGAAGAACACAAGCCGCGCCACGCCAAAATAGGGCTGTGCTGAATTCTGGGTAGATTACATATTGTTCGTAATTTGGCCATAACTTTGCATTCCGTTGGAGTTTCAGAATGTTCTTTATACTGAAACATAGATGACTTCAAGATCTACAACTTTTCTTCATATCCAACAGAGAGAAAGCATTATCTGCCCATGCTAAATGGCACGACCATGCCTCCTAACCACAGGTTCAACTGGACCTCCGCCCAGACTGCAGACCAAACTTTGAACCATCATAACTTTCAGCTCAGTTGGGGACAAGGCTGTAGGGTCTTTTGGGCTGCGAAAATCACTTTTTTCCCGTCGCGGAAACCCCGAAACCCCCGCCACCGGATCCGTGCGAAGAATAAAATTTCGAAAAACCTACGAGTACGAGTTTATAAACTCTATATCTACATTAGAGTACGAGTTTTACCCTTGATGCACGCCTTTCACAAATCCCGCTCGTCCAAGGTGTCGGATCTCAAGATTGTCAAAGTAGACAACCCTCTAGAAGTATCCACATGAACAAATCGATGGAAGGAGAACCTTAGAGTGTGCTAGCACTCCAAGAAGGTCTCGGCAATGGAGAGGAGAGGGAGAGAAGAAATTGGAGCAAGGAAGAAGATGAGAGTTACAAAATGCTTGAATGAAAAAAATGAATTCACATTCATCAAAAAGTGGCCGACTACATATTGTAACCTCCTCTCATTTAATGTGGCCATTAAAATGAGGAGCAGATTTGTAACCTCCATGAGGTGGCACACACATGTTCTAAACATGATGATGTGGCACATCATCATTGGCCACTTAATGCCAACTCACAAATGATGTGGCATAAAGTCAAGTCAAACTTGACTTTTCCTCTTCCTCTCAAGTCAAGTCAAACTTGACCAAATCTCTCCCATGGTTGATCTAATCTAACCATTTGATTCAAACCAATTTAATATAATGAATCTAATTCATTTAATTAAATTGATTCAATGAGTCATAATCTAAATTAGACTCATTGAACACATGAATCAACTTGAGTCCAACTCAATTAGCCCAATTATGATTACTCTTAATCCAATTTGATTCATCACATGAATCTAATCCTCTTGGTTAATCATATGAACCTAATCTCCATCTAATTGTCCTTAGTGTGTGACCCTATAGGTTCTTATAATGTTGGCAATGCTCGTAAACCCATTTAGAAGCATAAGTAATGAGCGGTATCTAGCAACACATCATTACTACCCAAGTTATAAGAATGTTGAGATCCAACATCACCTTGTGACTACTAATTGTGACTCCTCACAATATATGACATTGTCCTTCTATCCTAGACATCTAGATTGATCAATGCGAGGTATAGACCGTGTCATCCTCTAATCAATCTAAATCTTGAACTCCAAGTAGACTCACTAAATCAAATGAGCTCAATATCTCATATTGACTCATTTGGGCATGGCCATGCACTTCGTGGTCTCACTCTATCAAGAATATCGATGTCACTCCCGTCATATAGGAGGGATAGATCCCATCTACATCACTCACATCCCTCCGCATAATTCGTTACATACCCAGTAATCTCCTTTATAGTCCACCCAGTTACGGGTGACGTTTGACGAAACCAAAGTACATAACTCCTTATATAGGGATCCATGGTGACTTCAGGTCTAAGGACTAGTAGTCATACTAATAGCCACATGAGAAAGTATATGACACTTATATAACGATCCATGATACTTTCTCATGGCGGGTCATTCAGTATACATTCTCCAATGCATACCCATGTGTCAACTTGATATCTCTATATCCATGACTTGTGAGATCAAGTCATCGAGTTGACCTACATGCTAGTCTCGTCGCATTAACATTGTCCCTGAATGTTAATACTCAACTAGGAATGATTAAGAGTAGTGTTCCCTATATCATCTCACTATTAGTTCAACTAACCGATTGATATAGGTAAGAACCTTCTACTCAAGGACACTATTATACTTAGTTTATTTGGCACCAATACAAGTAAGTATAATAACCAAAAATAAATGCCTTTATTTATATAAGAATATGATACAATAAGTCCATAATAAATCATCAAATGATTGACTCTAGGGCTCTAACTAACAAAGGCTCGATCCAAGTATTAGATTGAAGATAATTTCAAGAGCTACAACTTTGGTTCAGGGTAAATCATGAGAAAACTTGGTTTAATGGGTGAAAAACTCGGTTTACCAGACCCCTATAATCCTAATTTTCCTGGGCAGCTTGGAGGAGTTATAAAAGAGTCAAGAACCCTATTCTTGGGGCATCTTTGGTTCGGGACTTCGCCCCTCTCCTTGGGAAAGGTTCTCCCCTTTGGGGGAGACCCTAGAGCTCCATCCACCACCATCCTTTGACGTTCCATCCATCTCTAGAGCAAGGAGGCATCCCCAAGACATCGGAAACCTCGGCAAGCATTTCTTCTTCCCATTCTTCTCACATCAGGGTTGTAAGTATGTTTGCTTTATATTTTGGGGTTGTTCTTCCCTCACAATGGAGTGGATATCCTCTTCTAGGATTAGGAAGTTTATAATATGATGAAGATGTAGAACTATGTAGATTCACCATGTTTCTATTCAATGACCTGTTAATGTCTTGTTTATGAATTGTGTGTGTGACATATTTATGTTTCTTTGCATACTTTGTTGATTGATGTGGAGGATTGTTAATCATGCAAAGGGGATGCCCTAGAGCGTATTGACCAAGGTGCCCTAGTGACAGGGGTAACCCTTTCCGGACGTCTAGGACATTCCCTTAAAAGGAGAAACAATCCCTTAGGAATTCTGCTCTCGTAGAAAGAGTGTTCTAGATCGTAACCCGAGGGGCCCTAGTGACAAGGGTAACCCGTTCACGGATGTCTAGGACATTCTCTTGAAAGGAGAGGCAATTCCTCCACAAGGAAGTAGGAAACCGTACCAAATCATCTTCCTTTATCCTTATTGTTATTTACTAGACATGTATTCCTATGATCTACCGAGGCGCCCTCGTGATAGGGGTTAACTGTTATAGGATTTCACAGGAATCGTCTCTATTCGATACTTAGGGATATTAACCAATTTAACTTCCTGCAAGAGCATGGACATAGAGGGTAGAAACTAAACAATCTATGTAACATCTCCTAGTATTATAATGTAACCGAAATCCTAGAATTCATCTCCCAAAGCTCATTCCCTCTCTCTCCTTTCTCTTCGTCTCAACCTTCTTTCCCTCTCTTTAATCACACTCGTTAGTTCGTAAGCGTCAAAGCCAACTTTCGATCATCTAGATAACTTACTTTGTGACATCTCTAGTGCCTAATCAACAGTCCCTATGGTTCGACAATCTTATATATTACTGACGATGAAATCGTACACTTGCGGTTCGTAATAAGTTTTTGGCACCGTTGCCAGGGATTGTTCGCATTAACATTAATATATTAGCAATTTAGTTAATCTGGACTGGTGAATAATTTTTGTTTTTCCATTTTCATAATTCAAAAAAAAATATTGCAATTTGTTTTCCATATACATAAATTAAAAAAACCTGCATTTTCTTTCTTGTCTTTAAATTCTGCATTTATTTTTTTCTTGCAATTTAAATTCTACATTTTGTTTCTATTTTTTTAGATATCTTGAGCACTAACATGTCAAGTAGGTCTTTAAGAGAATTTTTCACACCCATGAGTGTAAGACCCAGAGCTCTCATTGATAGAGGCTATGATCCAGATGAGCAACTTGAGTTCCTTTGTGGAGGATGTGGTAGCACGTCTCATCCGTCTGCCATATGTCACCTCTTTCAAAAGGAAGATGCCCCCCCCCCCACAGAACCAACTAATAATATCTGCACGGCTTGTGATAGTTCATCTCATCCAACTGTTTTATGTCGCTTCTTCCAAAATGTTGCTAGCTCTTCCATGGAATTTCAGCACTTATTCCAACCTCAATATCAAGATACATATGAGAAAGTTCCTGATACTTATGACTATGACTAGGGAGATTATTAAATCCAAAACCTTCAACTCCAGCTAATCCCTGAGCAACATGAGCAGTCACTATCCCAGCAGCAGAATCCTGACACGCATCAACATTTACAATCAATTTTGGATGGACCATCAAAATTTGGATTACACTGCATACAAAATGTTGAGCATATTTCCCAAGTAAATCAAAGTTTGTCAGAGTTTTAGGATTATTTTTCATTGGACAGACCATATCTTTCACAACCAGATGAGCCGACTGACTGGGAAGACTTCCAAGACCCAAATTCTCCTTTTCCTAGTCAGATGAAGACCATGACACAAGATTCTAAAGAACTAATGGTGCAACAAGGGATTCTAGTTCTACGGATATTACATCAAATATTTGATAATGTTGTTGATCCCTCTATTGATGCTATTGATGTTAGTGGACTCTTCAATACTTTTGATGGTGATATGGTGGATAAAAGTGTAGGGGCATATACTAGGGAGGAAATGTCCCAAGAATCACCTACTTTGATCACACAACCCAATTGATGCTATGGAAGTTGTAAGAATGGAATTGGTTGATGGTAAATGTGTAGGGACTTGTGCAATAGAAGCAAAGCCCCAAGAATCATTACTTTTAGAGGCACCACCACTTAAGCCAGAGCTAGACTGAATATAAGATTCAAAAGTCACATCCACATGTTTAGAACTTCCAAGTATCTCTCAGCTACGCAAGGTTAGTATCTTTTGTGATATTTTAGAAAATTTAATAGATGTACCAATAGTAGATTTTGATGGATGTGATTCAATTTGTGATACATACTCAGTTCATCTTAATAAGGTTCTAGTTCTATCTAATATAGCATGCTTGGGAGAGGTATGTTTTTCTTTTGGGTGTGCAGATTTTCATAGGGCCTATAATTAGAAGCTCGATCTGAACCGTCTTCGACCTCCTGAAAGAATTTCCAAGAAGATGAAGATGGAGAGAGCGATTCTTCACTTTTTGATGAAATCTCCCTCCATAATAAGAGCCCTTGGTAAGAGGGTAATGAAATATCTTACCACTCTAAGAGCGAGATTTCGATGAATCTAATGAGGTGGTCAAGCTAATGACCTTAAACAAACGCTTCTTGGGAGGCAACCCAAGTTCAATCTTGTTTTCATTCATATTTTTAGTTCCTTTCTAGTTTTATTTCTTTCCTCATAATAAGCATGTATTCTCTACTTAATTTTTGTTATCAATTTTCTTTTATAGGACTTAAAGATCAGGAGGAGTGCAATTACATGATGGAGAAGTTAATGACATGGGCATTTGACACGTATCATTTGGTAACTTCTCTTACTTTTAATCTCCTCCACATTATATTTAGTTTCCATTGGGACAATGAAAAGTTTAAGTCTAGGGGGATGCATTAGATGCATTTGGTTTAGCTTAGTTTTTGCTTATTTCTTTTGCATAATAAATTTTTCCTAGTTGCATCATTCATCACATCATGATTGTATGTTCCTTAATACAAAATACTAGTACATTTCATCTAGATATTTATGTTGTGTGATTTGGTATGCTAGTATGCCTATTGATCTTTATTTTCCTATCCATAGTAGCATGAAGTGAGCATTATTATTACTAGAAGAATTTGAATGTTGACCTAGTTTTAGGATCTCTTCACATTATGCTTGACTTTGATGGTAGATATTTTTGAAAATAGTCATGATTCATAGAACCGGACTAGTACTATTGCTTCTATGGTGACCTCTCAACTACATTTTGGTTACTGGATAAACTCAGACCATGTAAGCTCATTTGGAAAAATTAATTCCAAAAAAAAATTGAAAGTTGTTCAAGTTTGATACTTTGCAAACATTAATAAAAAAAGAAGGAAAAAAATAAGGGATAAAAAAATAGTTATCGTGAGTGGAAACTAACAATTCACCCCTTTGAGACCGAGTTAGGTTACTGAGGAAATGAATGCTATGTTTCTCTTGATACTGAGTATTCCTTTGAGACCTTGTGTAGACGATGCATAGCATTTTTGAGGGGAACGAACATTGCGTGTGGCAGGTAAGTGCCTATCACTAGAAGTATGAGGAACACGGTTAAATGAAAATTTGACTAGGCTTAGAGATTGACACTTGAAAAAGTTAAACCACTTGTTACACTAACTTCTACTTTGGCCACACTCAAACAATTTTGGTATTATGCTCATCAATGAAACTATATGATAGGTTTATATTGATTCATTAGGGATTATTACATGTCATCTACGTACATAAATCTAAATTGCAGGTTTTGCTTGAGGATAAGCAAAAGTTTAAGTCTGGGGGTGTGATGTGCGTAGATTATATACACTTTTATTCATGTCTTGACGCACATCTACTTGTATTTCATTAGTATAATCTATGTTTATTGCACCCTATTTTATTGTAATATCATACTTCCATTATATTTTGTTCAGGGATCTGCTCTTTGCTTGTTTTTATTGACAGGATGCTATTTGGAGTGAAAATGGAGCAAAAACACACACAGGAGCTTGGGTCGTGTAGGCCACACGGCCGTCTGGCCATTAGCATGTTTAGGCCTTGCCAAATGGCATGGTCGTGCCTGGAATCTAGATTTGAAGGGCCACAGCCATGTGAGACACACAATCGTGCCAATATCCTATGGCCAAGCAGCACACAGCCGTGCCAAATGGCACGGTTGTGCCAATAATCTAGAGGGGAGGAAGGTCAAGGTCGTGTGAATCCACAGGGTTGTGTGACCTCGGCAGAGAAGAAAAAAGCCACTGTCGTGTGAGCCACATGGCTGTGTAACTCAACCTGAGAAGAAGCCGTGTGAGGCCTTGTGGAGTCCACATGGCCGTGTGACGAAGAACAAGAGCCGTGCCACGCCAAAACAGGGCTGTGCTGAATTCTGGGAAGATTGCAGACCGTTCGTAATTTGGCCATAACTTTGTGTTCCGTTGGAGTTTCAGGATGTTATTTATGCTGAAACGTAGATGACTTCAAGATCTACAATTTTACTTCAGACCCAATAGAGAGAAAGCATTGTCTGCCCGTGCTAAATGGCACGGCCGTGCCTCCCAACCGTGGGTTCAACTAGACCTCCGCCCAGACTGCAGACCAAACTTTGAACCACCATAACTTTCGGTTCATTTGGATCCAGGGTTCGATCCAAGTATCAGATTGAAGATAATTTCAAGAGCTACAACTTTGGTTCAGGGTAAATCATGAGAAAACTTGGTTTAATGGGTGAAAAACTTAGTTTACTGGACCCCTGTAATCCTGGTTTTCCTGGGCAGCTTGGAGGAGGTATAAAAGGGTCAACAACCCTATTCTTGGGGGCATCTTTGGTTCAGGAGTTCGCCCCTCTCCTTGGGAAAGGTTCTCCCCTTTGGAGGAAACCCTAGAGCTCCATCCACCACTATCCCTTGACGTTTCGTCCATCTCCAGAGCAAGGAGGCATCCCTAAGACATCGAAAACCTCGGCAAGCATCTCTTCTTCCCCTTCTTCTCACATCAAAGGTTGTAAGTATGCTTTACTTTATGTTTTGGGGTTGTTCTTCCCTCACAATGGAGTAGACATCCTCTTCTAGAATTAGGAAGTATTTGTAATGTGATGGAGATGTAGAACTATTTAGATTCGCCATGTTTCTATTTAATGACTTGTTAATGCCTTGTTCATGAATTGTGTGTGTGACATATTTATGTTTCTTTGCATGCTTTGTTGATTGATGTGAAGGATTGTTAATCACGCAAAGGGGATGCCCTAGAGCGTATTTACTAAGGTGCCCTAATGACAGGGGTAACCCTTTATGGGCGTCTAGGATGCTCCTTAAAAGGAGAAATAATCCCTTAGGAATTGGTGCTTTTGTAGAAAGAGTGTTTTAGATCGTACACCCGAGGGGCCCCAGTGACAAGGGTAACCTGTTCACAGACATCTAGGATATTCTCTTGAAAGGAGAGACAATTCCTCCATAAGAAAGTAGGAAACCGTACCAAACCATCTACCTTTATCCTTATTGTTATTTACTAGACATGTATTCCTGTGATCTACCGAGGCACCCTCGTGATAGGGGTTAACCGTTACAGGATTTCACAGGAATCATCTCTATTCGATACTTAGGGATATTAACCAATTTAACTTCCTGCAAGAGCATGGACATAGAGGGTAGAAACTAAGCAATCTATGTAACATCTCCTAGTATTATAATGAAACCGAAATCCTAGAATTCATCTCCCAAAGCTCATTCCCTCCAAGATCAATTCCCTCTCTCTCCTTTCTCTTCGTCTCAACCTTCTTTCCCTCTCTTTAATCACACTCGTTAGTTCGTAAGCGTCAAAGCCAACTTTTGATGGTCTAGATAACTTATTTTATGACATCTCTAGTGCCTAATCAACAGTCCCTGTGGTTCGACAATCTTATATATTACTAACGATGAAACCATACACTTGCGGTTCGTAACAGCTGCTTTAGGACGTATAGTTTTCTTTCATTCTTGAGAACTATTCTCATGTTTCTATACCAGTGTAGAAAATTAGCTCCATTGAGCTTGTCCTTATTAAGGACAGATCACAAAGAAAGTGTCTTCTACGTACTAGATGACATGGTAATCTACAACAATAAAATGCAGAGAAGTATCATACTCAGATCATTTAATTAGGCCTTTAATTAAATGATTCTCCCACTAAATTTTAAAACTTGGTAGGATCAAGTCACTACTAGCTCTAAACCCAAAAGTAAAGACATTTAAATGGGATAAGATCCATATTATACCTCATCTCGAGTTAGCTTTGGCTAATCACCCAACACTTGTATAAATTAGGTAGACAATGTATACTAATTGGATAAGATCCATATTATATCTTATCTTAAGTTATCTTTGGCTAATCGCCCAAGACTTAGTACAACTTAGGTAGACAACGTTTACCAATTACATCCTATGTAACTCTTGTATCTTTAGGTGAACAAGACTATTTGTTTGTTTGCCCATCCTATGAAATCTACATTATAACTCATCTTGAGTTAGCTTTGGCTAATCGCCCAAGACTTGTATAATTTGAATTTCATCATATGGGATATACCTCTAAGTTCTCAACTTAGTTAAGTCACACCCAAAGTCCAATAGTCGGACATCACAATTGTCTTGTCGCACTCTACCAAGATAAAACGAGTACTTTGCTTTGGCAAACCTGACTACAAATGATTGAGGTAGTAGTAACTTTGGTAGGCATATGAAAATGACCTAATTATGATAGCTACACATGCATCACATACATTCATGGCATATCATGGCATACATCAACATATATGCTAATTTAAACCTAACATGGTTATGGCCCATTACTACGGTCTTCTCAAGCTAATGAGAAGATCGAAAGGTCAACCTAGGTCCAAGCATCTTCTCCAAGTGCTTCCTTGGTCGTCATGTGTTGTTGTCCTTCTCCCTTTTTCACTGTCGTCCAGTAGACTAATTTCTCTCTAATTTATACATTACAAAATCTAAAGAAACCTCGAGTTACATTTGAGGGTAGTTTAAATTTACAACAAGAATGAAAAAGAAGAGGCACGACACGTAGGTCGTATTATGAATTACAACATACACACACATCCAATCACATTGGGGTTAAAGGTTATAACCATGCACCCTGTCATACAACATTCACAATATTTTATGACATAAAATTTAATATAATTTCAACAAAGACTTATGAGCCGCAACGCCACGGTAGTTCTACTAGGTGGTTAGCGGGAGGGGGTCAAGAGGGCAGTGCCCCTTGCGGGGGTTTCAGGGGGCAGCACCCCTGAAGTAAAATTTATTTTGCATATTCATTTTATGAGTTGCTGCTATACCCGAGACCCTACTACCCACATAACCTTTGGCCAAAATCTTGCTGTTCACAACAATTTTGGCTAAAACATAGTTTGGCCGAAACCTTGTTTGGTTGAGACCTTGTTGTTGACAACATCTTTGGCCGAAACCTAGTTTGGCCGAAACTCTCTTTGGCCAAAACCTTATTTGGCCGAGACCCATAATCTTGTAGATCATAGTAGACATCTCATGCAAGTTCTATATCACATATAAAATTCTAACAACTTAGTATATGCCTTCGCAAGTGGCTCTGATACCCTATAAGGATCTAGCGCGCTAAACACGCTTAAGCGCAGCGAAAAATTAACTAGATCCTCTCCAGAAGATCCATGCGAAGGAGAAAATAATCATATATTAAGTTTTACATGAGAGGTATACTTTTGTTGCGTGCCCTTTGCTATCCTGATAGTAACCCTTTTTCTTTAGATGTAAATCTCAGCGCGATCAAGCGTCCGCGCCTCTACGGTATCCACATGAACACATCCTTTGTTTGTCACAAGAATGAAGTCTTCGGAGAAGAACCACCTTCATGGTGAAATCCACTCATGGAGGTTCGACCAAGAGCAAAATCGCCCAAGGAGGAAGAAGAAGGAAGAAGAGGGAAGATAAAAAGTCACCATTTTCATCTCTTTCTCATCTTATGAAAAAATCATTCCAAAACCTATTTATATTCATCCCATGAATACCAAGGGTTTTTTGTCTCTTTGTATTCCTCTTAATAGGTTGGATTATTATATTAGATTAACCATTAATCCAATAACACAATAAGTCTAACCCATTGAGTCTAAACCATTAATCCAACGTGTCTAATTTGGATTAGACTCAATCCAATGAGTGGGTTTATTTGAGTCTAACTCAATGAGTAACCCAAAAGGCCTAATCATCTCATGATTGGCTCTTAGGGCTAATTACTAACATGCAATGATCGAGGGATGAGAAGCTAGAGTAGAAGCCTGCTCGAGGAGAAGGTCAGAAATTGGGTTCGGGCGAGTCCTATTTTGGTTGATCGCAATCACCCAGGCGATTGGAGCAATAGAAGAACGAAAGGAGCTGGAGAACACTGCTGGAGGTGCCCTCAACAAAAGGTTGAAGGTGCCTCCGAGGCACACAAGCACCTTTGCCACATTCAGGTGGAGGGCGCCCTCTATAAGCATGGAGGTGCCCTCCATAAGGTTGGGAGGCACCCTCCATAACCATGGGAGATGCCCTCCATGCTTATGGGAGGTACCCTCGACTAGGCCAACTTGACCATTGCCAAGAGAGAAAGCTTTATCCCTTGGTGCCTCACTGGAAGCACCCTCCAAATCCTTGGGAGGCACTCTCAAGCAGCGGATAGAATTTCTAGGAGCTATAAAAAGGCCCTTGGAGCTAGGAAATAGGACAACAATTTTAGAACAACGACTGTAATCATTTTCTAGTCTTTTCTGAGCTTTTCAAAGAGTGTAAGAGGTTTTTTCGCCTACAAAGAAGGAGATATTTCTAGTAGAGCTTTGCAACTGCCTTGAATTAACAACCACCTAGGTTGTAACCAAGTCAAATTTGTTTGCCTCTTCTTTTTATTAGTTGTTCATTTCATATTATAATTGTAATAGTGCTACTAATCTTAGTTGGAACAAGAGAAGGGTTTTGTTTTATTTTCTTAGCAGACGTTATGCCCTCTCACCGGCCCCATCATTGCGCCAACAAGTGATATTAGAGCTTAACAGCCTCAGAAGGACTAACCACCGACTGAAGCATCAAGATGATGGACAGTGCAAGCATTCACCTACCAAAATTCGAGGGAGACTTCGTACAATGGAAACACCGGATGAAGGTATTTTTCAAAACAGATTTCAAAATTCTATTAATAATGAAATATGATTTTACAGCACCTTCAGATCAGCACGGACCCAAGAAGGAAGAATATCAGTGGATGAAGAAGGAGCAAGTGGATTTCGTGGCGAACGGTAAAGTAGAGTTTCATCTGCTCAGCGTCCTTCTGCCCTAGGAGGTCAATCGAATCGGCAGCTATGACTCTGCCAAAGATCTCTGGGAGAAGTTTTTAGAACTTCACGAAGGAACCTCGGAAGTAAAGTTAGCAAGGCGAGACATTCTCCAAACCCAGCTAACAACCTGAGGATGAACAATGAAGAAAAGGTAGTGCAACTCCAAGCATGAATTAAGGAATTGATCACTCAGTTAAACAATCTTAGAGAATCAATAACAAACTGATATTTAATCCAGAATGCACTCAACGCCTTCCCGAGAACTTTAGAATGGGCATCTTTAGTAGATGCATACTACATCTCTAAGGATATTGAGGTAAGTACGCTAGAAAATTTATTTTCCAATTTTGAACTTCATGAATCTTGAATTACAGATCTTAAAGAAATAGAAAAGACAAATCTCAATGTTACCCTAAAAGCAAAGACGGAAGATCAAGACTCTGAAGCATCCATCGATGAATTCGAAGCGACTCTTATGGTAAGAAATTCAATAAATTTATTAAATCTAATAAATTTAATCGCACACGAGAAGGCATCTTTGAAATATCAGGACCGTCCAATACTACAATTGCAATGAAGAAGGGCACATCAAAGATGGTTGCCTGAAACTAAAGAATAAAGACAAGGAAAAGAATAAGAAGTCAGCTCGGTCCAAACATAATCTCAAAGCCACATGGGACGAGTCATCATCCTCCGAATATGAAATTGAAGCATACATCGGACTAGCCCTAATGACAATCCATCAAGAAGAAGATGAGACCAGCTCAGATATGAGCATAGATGAAGGGGAAGGATCATCGAAAGAAAGCTACGATGAAGGGGGGAATTAGAACTTAAGGTAAGTGAGGTACATGCTCTTTCACCCCAACATTCTTTTCAGTTCATTAAAGTACTTTCGAAAGATTTAATAAAATTGGAAAAAGTGAACGTTGATTTAAAAAGATAATTAGATAATTTAAAATCACAAAATGATAATTTAAAAATTCAAATCAAAAGCTTGAATGACCATGCATGCTTGAAATTAAACAGTTGTAAAAAACAAAAGTATAGAAAGTATAGTAGATTAAATTTGTATATTGGACATCAACAAGGACAACTTAGAAGAATTCTAAGAAATTATGTATCCCCTAAATTTTTTATTAACCTAGTAGGAAAGAACCTATATTGGGTTCCAAAATCATATTTAGATTAAATATTTTTTTTTATTTTAAGGCTTTCAGAGAAATTAAATGTTTAAATTCTTTAAAAGGCTTTACTTAGAAGTGGTTGATGATCCAATAACTAAGAAGGTCTAGTGCCTCGCCACAGCTTGAAAGCCAATTATTGAATTGAATATTTAATTGACAAACTAATAAGCTTGTAAAATTAGATAGATAATGTTTTAAAATTTTTTGTCAATTATTTGAAAATCTTCACAAACTTAGTAATTGTTTGAAATTTCTTTTATTTATTTTATTAAATCAAGTTTTTTTTCTTCTTAAATCTTAATTTCAAAAATTTCTCCTCTTTTTAATGTGATCAAAGGGGGAGGAATAAGTACAAGTTTAGGGGGAGTAGGGGAGATTGAATTTTATCAAAAATTTGAATTTTTGCTAACTCTATTTTATAAGTCTGAATTCTATTTTATAAGTCCGAATTTTGATAAATTAGTTTATTTCATACTTAGTGTTGCAATTTCTTTTATTGCAAACTTTATACTTAAAATATTTTATTTGCAAATTCTTTT
This sequence comes from Zingiber officinale, assembly GCF_018446385.1. Taxonomy (NCBI): domain Eukaryota; kingdom Viridiplantae; phylum Streptophyta; class Magnoliopsida; order Zingiberales; family Zingiberaceae; genus Zingiber; species Zingiber officinale. Next base: position 35,345,284 of record NC_056005.1, on the reverse strand, counting down.
ATTACTTGTTTGTTTTTACCCTAACTTGAACTTGGGTTGATACACATCAAAAAGGGGGAGATTGTTGGACCCTGTGGTTATTTTTATATGATTAACTAAGTTAGGTTAGGTCCTATTTAGTTTGATCCCTGTATCTAAGTGTGTAGGAGTTTAGGAGCACAGAAAGTTGAGCAGAAGACACAGCTAGTGAGAAAGATGATACGAGAAGGAAGCTGACGGGCTCGGTGCATCTAAGGGACGAAAGGGCTATGGAAGAGTACACCAGTGGACGAGAAGAACGTACCCTCCACTTATTGTTAGGTTTGGATACCAGGATTAAGTTAGAGAGCCAAGGTGGAAATTGGACCTCTCTAATGTGTCCTACTTTGCCAGGAATCAGGCAGGAGGTGTAGCTTGTGCTCAGCTACCTCAAGCTTGACTCTTGGTAGCTCCTCGGGGGACCAAGAGAAGACGTCCTTATTGCGTGTGAGGCATTTGACCAAATATGTCTTGATCTCAATCGACAGATCGCCTGATATGTGGGTGATGCTCTCCGGCCTCTTTGGATAGAGTTGAACTTCTTCCCAAGGGATGGGTTCTTCAACTATAGGAAGGGGTTCATCTTGGATGACGTGAATTATGCCATCTTGGGTTCTTTGAGCCTTGCGGGCCTCGTCATTCACCATGTCAATATAACATATGCGAGAGACCAGTTGCTCGCCTCTTACTTCTCTGACTTGGTCTCCCACAGAGAATTTAATCTTCTGATGGAAGGTGCCCAAAACTTATGCAGTGTCGGTCTTCCCAGGATGATGTTATAAGAGGATGGTGAATCCACCACGATGAAAGTGTTTCTCCGTGTCCTCACCAGGGGTTCGCTACCTAGAGATATGGCTAGCTTGATTTGGCCCGTTGGTCTTACCTCATTGCCAGTGAACCCGTACAATGAGGTGGCTACGGGCTGGAGCTCGCTAGAGTCGATCTGCATGCCCTTGAACACATTCTTGAATAATACGTTGATAGAGCTTCCGGTGTCAACGAAAACCCTGGCCACATGACTGTTGGTGATGACGACTTTGACTATTAAAGCATCATCATGAGGGAGCACCAATTCCTCCAAGTCTTGGGGCCCAAAACTGATTGCGGGACCTGCAGCTTGTTCCCAGATACATCCTACCACATGTATCTCCAAGCGACGTTCATGAGATTTTCTAGCTCGAGTGGAGTCTCTATTAGTGGGCCCTCTGGAGATCATGCCAATCTCCCGAATGGTGACATTTACCCTATTCTCTTCCTCCAGGGATTCCACTTGCTCCTTACTCTGGCATGGCTACTGGTTCCCTGACCTGTAGTGTCGGGCAGGTATTTACCTGACTGACCGGCTACGGCAGGTTGGCTAGCCAGTAACCTCTGAAGCTTGGGTGTGATCTCGAGTGGAGGCAGGCCTAGTTCAGTGGCGCGCCGAGAGTCACGAGCAAACTAGATGCAATCTCCAGTGGAATGGGTGTGGGACCTGTGGTAAGTACAATAGCAAGGCCCCCACTGACCAAGTCTGGGGGCTTGGACAGCTTCTACCCGTTGAGCTGTCCTGGAGTCCTAATTGGGCAGAAATCTTGGTCAGGCATCCTTGGAGTGGGGAAAAGGCCAAGCTAGAGGTTGGAGTGGCCTTTTTTCTAGCTTGTTGGCAGGAGCAGGCGCCTTGCCTGCTTTCCGCCGAGCTGCCTAGGCTTTTTCTACATTGATGTAGCTGGCTGCCTTCCCCAGCATCTCATCAAAATTCTTCATAGGCTCTCGGATAAGGGCTCGAAAGAACTCCCCCTCTACCAAGCCATGGGAGAAGGCGCTCATTAGTATCTCTGAGGTAGCAAACGGAGCATCCTAAGCTACCTGGTTGAAGCATTTGATATATCTTATCAAGGGCTTAGCAGACCCTTGCTTGAGGGCAAAGAGACAGTGGGTTGTCTTCGGATACTTCCTTCTATTGGTGAAATGACACAGGAAAATGGTCTTGAAGTCTTGGAAGCAGGTGATGGGCCCGTTCGATAATCCATCGAACCATTTTTGTGCTGAGCTAGACAGAGTGTTTAAGTACACTCGACACTTGATGGTGTCACTGTATTGGTGTAGCAGCGCAGCGTTCTGAAATTTTCAGAGATGATCCTCCGAGTCCTTGCTACCATCATACTCTCCAATAACTAAGAGCTTGTACCCCTTCAATAGCTTTTCCTCAAGTACCCTTAGAGAGAAGGGCACTTACTCCTCAGGCACCTCCCTATGCTCCTCCCGAAGGACTGTGATTTTCCCCTTCTTTGAATCTCTAGGCGGGGAACTCTCGGCCATGGAAGCCTGTGGTTGCTCTTTCTTATTATAACAGTCCAAGCCCTTGTTATAATAGTCCAAGTAGGGCTCCTGATAGAAGGCTTGAGGGAAATCCTTAGGCTATTTTCTTTTAGACCCCCTATCTGAGACACGGGTCCGGTCCTTGGAAATTGCGGCCATCTTGTGTGAGTGTGAAGCAGTGGTGTGTTTTTCAAAAGCTGCTCTCCTCTTAGCCTCCTTGAACAGTTCGTACTCTCCTACTGTCATGATGACGTTGATTCTTCTCGTCTCCTCCATCGTCACATTCCAGAACAGGCAAAGGAAATTCCCACAGACGATACCAAATTGATCCTATCCAAAATCTGAGTCAGACGAAGGCCGGCTGAGATGGCGTCAGTGTTGACAGAGAGGCCACTGGGACACACCTAGCATATGTGCCCAGGAAAATGGACCCCCACGTGGGACTGAAGGATGGTGGTGATGAAACCGTCGGTACTTAGGCTCTGTGCACACTCAGACAAGCACACAGAACGTTAGAGACCAGAAACCAGGGAAAAATTCTCTAGTGTAGGCCCTCCGACGCTCAAGTCAGGTACTTTTTCCCTTGAAGAATAGTGCACCAAGGAAAAAAAGAAATATAGAAGATGAGTGCGAATGTGCGTGTACCTACTCAAGGGAGAGGACTGTTGGTGTAATTTCCAGTAGGTCAAGGTTGACCTAGTTGACCAAGCGTAAACCTTGGTCATGGTTTCGATGTTTGACAATACAGAAAGACATGTAGACATGGACAATGCAGGTGTAGTTGTTCATGCGGAGAGATACTGATCAGGGTCTGATCAGGTTGGAAGAAGAAGAGTCAAGTAGGTCAATGTTGACCGGATACTTGACTGGGAAGTCCTAACTGGGATGTTAGGCAGTTCGGAAAGTCCTGGTGAGTGAAGCCAGGCAGTCAGGAAATCCTGGTGAGTGAAGCCAGGTGAAAATCCTAGTGAGTGAAGCTAGGTAAAAGCGGAAAGTCCTGGTGGTCAGGAAATCATGGTGAGTGAAGCCAGGTGAAAATCCTGGTGAGTGAAGCCAGGTGAAAATCCTAGTGAGTGAAGCTAGGTAAAAACGAAAAGTCCTGGTGGTCAGGAAATCCTGGTGAGTGAAGCCAGGTGAAAATCCTAGTGAGTGAAGCTAGGTGAAAGTGAAAGTCCTTGTGAGTGAAGCCAGGCAGTTGGGGAAAGTCCTGGTGAGTGAAGCCAGGCAGTTGTGAAAGTCCTGGTGAGTGAAGCCAGGCAGTTGGAAAGTCCTGGTGAGTGAAACCAGGCAAGGGAAATCCAGATGGGTCAAGGTTGACCAGACATCTGATGAAAAGTCTAAGCAGGGAGCTTGGCACGGGAAAAGTCCAAGTATGGAGACTTGGCACGGAGATGGCACGAAAAGTCGGAGAGGGCTCGGTAGCTCGTTCTCCGGACTGTGGTCAGAGAGGGCTCGGTAGCTCGTTCTCTGGACCGGACGAAGTCGGAGAGGGCTCGGTAGCTCGTTCTCCGGACTAGGTCAAGAGAGGGCTCGGTAGCTCGTTCTCAGGACCATTTAGGGTTTAGGGCTGGAGCTCTAAACCTGGATCGGTCTGGTGACCTATCCAGCGATACGAGTGATCGGTCTGGTGACCGATCAGTAACCACACAGTGAGCTTCTGTGTGTTATCTGATCGATCGAAGGTCGATCAGAGGGAGGCAACGGCTCGGGAAGGAACAGCTGATCGGTCTGGGGACCGATCAGGCTAGGGCCTGATCGGTCCCCATGACCGATCAGATAGGCTCTGGACCGATCAGGGTGGAGCCTGATCGGTCCAGGCCTAGCCGTTGTGACTCAACGGCTAGGCTATTTCGGGCATCTGTGTTCTGGCCTTTTTGCTTGCAGGTTCGCAGGTTGACTCAGGATATCAGAGGTTATAAAAGGATCGAGAGGCACTACAGAACCATTCTTCTTGGACTTCTTCTTCCTACTCCTGACTGTGATCGATCTTTGCTGAGCTCTTAGCTTACTGAGCTTCGTGTGAGCTCCTTCTTGAAGCTTCGGGTGAGCTTTCCTCGACTGATCAGCTGCTGCTGTGAGTTTCCTGAAGTTGCTGCTTCGGGTTCCAGTCGACAAGAACAGTAGGCAAGCTTTGTTTTGTACATTCATATTGTCTTCTGTTTTGTGTTGTATTTTTGTACACCTTTCTTGCTGTTGCAAGAAGTTTTTGTAGCGAGGTTTCTCCACCCAGAAGGAGTGTTCTTATTAGCCGGTTTTCCGGGGACTCATCCACCGATGGATTGATAGGCTTCGTCCACCTTACGGACACGCCGAGGAGTAGGAGTTTCATCTCCGAACCTCGTTACATCGACGGGTTTGAGGTTTGCTATTCTCCGTTGTCATTTCTATTGTTTATTTCCACTGCGCTAACCTTGATTTGTAGAAAGAAACGAACGATTTGGGGCGGCTATTCACACCCCCCTCTCTAGCCGCAATCCATCGATCCTAATAAGTGGTATCAGAGCAAGGTTGCTCTTCGACGGATTAACACCCGAGGGAGCACAAGCTAGAGATGGATCAACTCGGAGAAGACATCACCATTCCACCTTTCTATGACCGCGATGACTTCGCGTATTGGAAGGTAAGAATGAGGTATTTTCTTATGACTAACCTTGAAAATTGGAGTTGTATTCAATTAGGTTTCAAGCCTCCAATGGATAAGGAAGGAAAACCACTCGAGAAGAAGAAGTGGACAAGGGAACAAATCCACCATTCCACAATCAACGATGAGGTAATGAAAGTATTTGAATTCTCATTACCTAATGACATTCTATGTAAGATAGGTGGATACAACAATGTCAAGGAGTTGTGGAACAACTTGGCTAAGTTCCATGAGGGGAACTCCACTTCAAGCCATGAAGAGGAGTCAAGTGAGCCAAGGAGTTCACATCATGGAGGAATGGATTTAGAAGTTGAGGGCTACTCAACATCTAAAGAAGAAGAGGAGGAGAGTTCTTCTTCAAGTTCTGAGCAAGAAGAAGAAGTTTCTACCTCCGGAAGGGATGAAGGAGAGAGCGTTCATCCATCCTCAACTCTAGGTAACTCAAGCCATTTAGTTTCTAGCAAATTACACATAATGTTCTTTGAGTGTAGGGAATTTGGATATTACAAAAGTAAATGTCCAAAGAGGGTTAGAAAGACTCCACCGGCGCCAAAGGTCAAGGAAGCCGGAGTCCCAACATGCAAGGGCAAGGAGCACGTGGTGTGCTTCCAATGCAAGCGAAGGGGACACTATAGGAGTCAATGTCCGAGGGGGAGGCAACCTCACAAGGACAAAAGACCGAGCACGTCAATAGGGGGAGCGAAGGCAAACCCTAAGGTAACATTTAAGTCTCACTCTTGCAATAAGACACATGCTAGTAGTTTTGTTGCAATTGCTAATAATGATAAGCATGTTAATTTTAGGAACCAATACATGAGCTTAGGAGCCAAACATGTTAACCTAGATAAGAATAATACTAGAAATGTCAACCCTAGGATTAATTCATCTAAGGTTAAGGAAAATCTAGGTAGAAACCCCAAAACAACTAGACACATGCCTAGGAATACCTCAAAGAAAAATGAAAAATTAAAAATTGAGGTATTAGAGAAGGAGAATCAAGTCTTGAGGTTAAGACTTGATACTTTGGAAAAGGCTCTTAAGAACTTGGAGAAGTCATCTCTAGGGTTTAAGGGTCAAAAACCAATGTCCAAGGACAAGAAAGGTTTGGGTCACAAACCTAAGTCCCAAGTGGTCAAGCCCACTTATCATAATGTTCCATTCGATTATGGAACAAAATCTAGGGCTAGGAAGACCATCAGACCATCACCAAGGTCACAAGGGGAGTCACCCCTAGAGTGGATCTTGATGAGTCCCAAATGACCAAGGCGTTAAAGCCTAGGAGGGTCATTAGGAGGGTTGCTAGGGAAGACATCCCTAGTGAATATTTAGTGAACCCAATGAGCTCCAATAGATATTGGGTTCCTAGGAGCGTGATTTCATCACGCTAGATGAGTTAGGGTGTGCCAACCTTACTTGAATAGGTAGTTAACCTAATCATGGCAAAAGGTGGCACTTTAGGATTTTTCAAGGTATAATCAAGCCTTGAAAATGAAATTAAGAATTATTCCTAAGGTGATTAGAATGTGCCAATCAAATTTGAGGATTTTTCTAGAGTCAATCTAATTGGCACATAGTGATCTAAAAATCCTTAGTATATGATTTTAGGTCTAATACACTTAGGAATATGGATTTTATGGCAATATGATCAAAAATGGCAACTAAGGCTAGAGTTAGGTATTTTCTATACCTTTACATGTTATTTGCCATATACTGCTTGCCATAGGTCATGTCATGACATCTTACTTAATTTATCATCATTTGAAATGTCATGATAATGCTTAAGTTATTTAAATGTCATGCTTTATTTAAGTTTCATACTTTATGCCATGACATCATGACATTGGCACATGTCTTCATTTATGATACAATTATATGTCATGTCATCATCTTGTGCATTAATGATCAATGAAATTGATTTAAGGACTAAAACACAATTTGATATGGAGATCAAATTGTTATTTAGAAAAATGCATGAGAACTTAGATTAAGCTAACCTAAACCCATATCTCACATCAAAATTGACTTGGATGTGTTTGATACACCTTAGATGTGTGTGAGATATTAGGATTGTGAGTTAGGATCAAGGTGCATACTTCGTGTACCTAGATGAGCCTAATTCTAATTGGAGGATCATAGGGAAAGCTTGTGTACAAGTCATGTACATTTAGCCCTAAGATTGTGATCCTAAATTAAAGGGTTTAAAGTCATTTCAAAATTGATTTGAAAAACCTTGATGAAGCTTTTCTAGTGATAACATTCATCATTGAATAAGTTGATACAAAGATAAGTTAACTTTGAGCTATTTCAAAGACTTTTGAACTTTGTATCAAGATTAAAAAATGGAAGTTATTTTCATATAAAACTATTTTTCCATGATAGTATATGTTATGAGGAATGTATCCTCAAAATTTCACAAATTTTGGAATTTTCTGTAATTTTCTAGAGGTTTCTGAATTTCGTGGAGAGAAATCAGAACTTATCAGACCTTTATCAGGTTTGTGGACCGATCAGAAGGGTTTCTGATCGGTCCAGGGGAGCCTGGATCGGTCACTGTGACCGATCCAGAGGGAGCCTGATCGGTCTGGTGACCGATCAGGGCGTGCCAACCTGCTGAATTTCGACTGTTTGTCTGAAATTGCAGCTATGGAAGTGGTGTTTTAGAGTTCTAAAGGTTTGAAACTCTCCAAGACATTGTTGGTGCAATGGTCAAGGGGGAGTTGACCTTTAAGGGAAGTTTTACCTATTAGTCAAGGGGGAGTTGACTTTTAGGGGGAGTTTTTACTCCTAAAGACTTAAGTGATATGGGATTATCACTAAGTTAACTATTGACATTAGTATCAAGGGGGAAATTAAGGGTTTCAATGAAAGGTATAAGACTTTCATTAGGGAGAAACTCTTGACCTTGATTCACTCCTTTTAATGTGTGTCAAAAAGGGGAAGAATGTCTAGAGAATGTTCAAGGAAGAACATTGGAGTTAGTGGGAGAGTTTGTTGATCACGACGAGTGAAGTTGTGAACTTACTCTTCAGGGGGAGAGTTTGTTGATGTGTGCCAATAGGGGGAGAATGAAGGGTTTAAGTTAGGCCTTCATTATCTAAGAAGGAGATTGCCTTCTTAGAAGGAGAATGTAAGGTTGTAACTTATGTTTCATTACCTAGTGGCATGAAGAAAGTTGAGGCTATTGGATTAGCCTAACTTAAAGGTATTGTCAAACATCAAAAAGGGGGAGATTGTTGGTGTAATTTCCAGTAGGTCAAGGTTGACCTAGTTGACCAAGCGTAAACCTTGGTCATGGTTTCGATGTTTGACAATACAGAAAGACATGTAGACATAGACAATGCAGGTGCAGTTGTTTATGCGGAGAGATACTGATCAGGGTCTGATCAGGTTGGAAGAAGAAGAGTCAAGTAGGTCAAGGTTGACCGGATACTTGACTGGGAAGTCCTAACTGGGATGTTAGGCAGTTCGGAAAGTCCTGGTGAGTGAAGCCAGGCAGTCAGGAAATCCTGGTGAGTGAAGCCAGGTGAAAATCCTAGTGAGTGAAGCTAGGTAAAAGCGAAAAGTCCTGGTGGTCAGGAAATCATGGTGAGTGAAGCCAAGTGAAAATCCTGGTGAGTGAAGCCAGGTGAAAATCCTAGTGAGTGAAGCTAGGTAAAAACGGAAAGTCCTGGTGGTCAGGAAATCCTGGTGAGTGAAGCCAGGTGAAAATCCTAGTGAGTGAAGCTAGGTGAAAGTGAAAGTCCTGGTGAGTGAAGCCAGGCAGTTGGGGAAAGTCCTGGTGAGTGAAGCCAGGCAGTTGTGAAAGTCCTGGTGAGTGAAGCCAGGCAGTTGGAAAGTCCTGGTGAGTGAAACCAGGCAAGGGAAATCCAGATGGGTCAAGGTTGACCAGACATCTGGTGAAAAGTCTAAGCAGGGAGCTTGGCACGGGAAAAGTCCAAGTATGGAGACTTGGCACGGAGATGGCACGAAAAGTCGGAGAGGGCTCGGTAGCTCGTTCTCCGGACTGTGGTCAGAGAGGGCTCGGTAGCTCGTTCTCTGGACCGGACGAAGTCGGAGAGGGCTCGGTAGCTCGTTCTCCGGACTAGGTCAAGAGAGGGCTCGGTAGCTCGTTCTCAGGACCATTTAGGGTTTAGGGCTGGAGCTCTAAACCTGGATCGGTCTGGTGACCTATCCAGCGATACGAGTGATCGGTCTGGTGACCGATCAGTAACCACACAGTGAGCTTCTGTGTGTTATCTGATCGGTCTGGAGACCGATCAGAAGGTCGATCAGAGGGAGGCAACAGGCTCGGGAAGGAACAGCTGATCGGTCTGGGGACAGATCAGGCTAGGGCCTGATCGGTCCCCATGACCGATCAGATAGGCTCTGGACCGATCAGGGTGGAGCCTAATCGGTCCAGGCCTAGCCGTTGTGACTCAACGGCTAGGCTATTTCGGGCATCTGTGTTCTGGCCTTTTTGCTTGCAGGTTCGCAGGTTGACTCAGGATATCAGAGGTTATAAAAGGATCGAGAGGCACTACAGAACCATTCTTCTTGGACTTCTTCTTCCTACTCCTGACTGTGATCGATCTTTGCTGAGCTCTTAGCTTACTGAGCTTCGTGTGAGCTCCTTCTTGAAGCTTCGGGTGAGCTTTCCTCGACTGATCAGCTGCTGCTGTGAGTTTCTTGAAGTTGCTGCTTCGGGTTCCAGTCGACAAGAACAGTAGGCAAGCTTTGTTTTGTACATTCATATTGTCTTCTGTTTTGTGCTGTATTTTTGTACACCTTTCTTGCTGTTGCAAGAAGTTTTTGTGGCGAGGTTTCTCCACCCAGAAGGAGTGTTCTTATTAGCCGGTTTTCCGGGGACTCATCCACCGATGGATTGATAGGCTTCGTCCACCTTACGGACACGCCGAGGAGTAGGAGTTTCATCTCCGAACCTCGTTACATCGACGGGTTTGAGGTTTGCTATTCTCCGTTGTCATTTCTATTGTTTATTTCCGCTGTGCTAACCTTGATTTGTAGAAAGAAACGAACGATTTGGGGCGGCTATTCACACCCCCCTCTCTAGCCGCAATCCATCGATCCTAATAAGGACCTCCATTTTTATATGACCATGCGTACCTCTGGAGCTTGACTGATGTCAGAGAATGTCAAGTGTCAGGGTCTGTCGGGTTATGGAGGATGTGTGGCACCCTCTTATGGATTGAAAGAAGATTCTACTCGCAGTTGACAGCAAACCAATATTCCCTGACATATGGCAGTTATTCCCTGACAAGAGATTACGATTCCTTGACATTGTTGTCGCCTAATGCCTCCTATCACCCCCCCCCCTGAGTTTAGCTATAGGCAGTTCGGGATGACCATTAGGGTGTGATACTTGGCCTGTATCTGGATGAGGGAGATGAGCTATGACGTGGGTCCCATCTTTCACGCTTGGAGTACTGAAAGGTCGACCGGGAGTTGTCTTACTGAAAGTACCAAGCCTATCTATACACATCGAGTTGAGGAAACCAGACCAGTCAGGGAAAGTCAGGCATTACTCTAGGTTACATCTCATGTCTCTGATCTGGGATCTTGATCTGTCAGTACCCAACCAGGAATTATGCGACTGATGGTGTCAGGCAGTCTAACTCCTTCTTTCCCCTAACTGTTGACTACCACGCCATCTTGACTTTTGACTGCCATGCCCCCTTGACTTCTAACTGTCACGTCCCCTTGACTTCTAACTGCCTGGCCTTATCGGGCCCCATCTTATGCACTGTATCAAGGGTATTAAGATAAAGGCGCTTCTTGGAGCTCATGATGTTTGGGAGGTTATAGAAAAAGGTTACGTTGAGCTGCGTGATGACTCGACACTATCTTCGACTAAAAAAGATAGTCTGAGCAATTTAAGAAAGAGAGATAAGAAGGCACTCTTCCTCATTTATCAAGCTTTAGATGAGGATGGTTTTGAGAAAATCTCAAGTGCTACTTTGGTCAAGAAAACATGGGAAAAGCTTTAAGTCTCATATCAAGGAGAAGAAAAAGTAAAAAAGGTACAACTTCAAACATTAAGAAGTCAATTTGATGCTTTTCTTATGAAGGAAGGCGAATTGGTATCCGATTACTTTTCTAGAGTCTCTACCATTTCCGATCAACTAAAAAGAAATGGTGAGAAACTAGAAGAAGTAACTATCATTAAGAAAATTCTTCAATCATTGGATTGAAAATTTGATGGCATGACAACCATCATCGAAGAGACCAAGGATCTATAAGCCATAATGATAGAATAGCTCTTGGGTTCATTACAAACCCATGAAGAAAAGAAGAAGATAAATGAAGAAATTACTTAACAACTCCTGAAGATGACTCTTCAACCAACAAAGAAAGATGAAAGCTTCAGTAACAATAGAAGTCAACGTGGAAGAGGTCGTGGATATGGACGAGGTTGTCCTAATGAGCAAGGATGGGTTTCCAACAACAATAATGAAAGAGGAGAACATTCAACAAGAGGACATGGAAGAGGGTACACAAACTCGAGGTACAATAAATTTCAAGTTAAGTGCTACAATTATGACAAATTTGGGCATTATGCTAAAGAATGTAGATCGCCCAGGAACAAAGTATATGAAAGAGCAAACTATATGGAAGAAAGGAAAGGAGAAGATGACACCCTATTGCTAGCATTTAAAGATAATGAAAGAGGTGAAGATACAATTTGGTATCTCGACACTGGTGCAAGCAACCATATGTGTGGGAAAAGGAACATGTTCGTAGAGCTTGATGAATCAATTGGTGGTAATGTATCCTTTAGAGATGAATCAAAGATTGAGGTGAAAGGCAAAGGTAACATTCTCATCCATTTGAAGAATGGAAAACATGAATTTATCTCAAATGTTTTCTTTGTGCCAAATATGAAGAGTAAGATTTTGAGCTTAGGACAACTCTTGAAAAAAAGATATGATATTCATCTAAAAGATAATATGCTTATCTTGAAAGATGATATTGGTTGCTTAATTGCTAAAGTATCTATGTCAAGAAACAGAATGTTCTTGCTTAATATTGAAAATGATATTATCAATTGTCTCAAAGCTTGTTATAAAGACATCACTTGGCTATGACATCTTTGATTTGGGCATCTTAATTTTGGAGAACTAGAATTGATTTCAAAGAAGGAGATGATAAGAGGACTACCCTGCGTCAAACATCCTGATCAATTATATGAAGCATGTTTATGTGGGAAGCAATTTAGAAGAGGTTTTCTAAAGGAGTCAAGTTTAAGAGCTCAAAACCACTTGAACTTATACATACAGATGTTTGTGGTCCGATAAAGCCAAGTTCACTTAGTAAGAGTAATTATTTCATTATTTTCATAGATGACTTTTTCAAAAAACTTGGATATATTTCTTAAAGTAAAAAATTGGAGGTCTTCAACATATTCAAGAAATTTAAAGCTACCGTAGAAAAGGAGAGCGGTCTTGAGATTAAAGCTATGCGTTCTGACCGATGAGGAGAATTTATCTCAAAGGAGTTTTAAGAATTTTGTGAAGCCAACGGAATACGACGACCCTTAATGGTTCCAAGATTCCCTCAACAAAATAGAGTGGCGGAAAGAAAGAACCGAACCATCTTTGACATGGCAAGGAGCATTCTCAAAAGCAAGGGGCTACCAAAGGAACTTTGGCAAGAAGAGGTTACATGTGTAGTATACTTATCCAAGCGATCACCAATAAGGAGTGTGTGGGGTAAGACACCACAAGAAACATGGAGCGGAAGGAAACATGGGATTTCCCATCTAAGAGTTTTTGGGAGTATAGCTCACATTCATGTGTCTGATGAAGCAAGAAGCAAATTGGATGATAAAAGTAAGAAATTTATTTTTATTGGCTATAATGCTAATTCAAAAGGGTATAAGTTATACAATCTAGATATTGGGAAGATAATCATCAGCCAGGATGTCATATTTAATGAAAAAGAAGAATAGAATTGGAAATCTCAAAATGTAGATTACAACTTCTTCCCGTACTTTGAAGAAGAAGATGTAGAGCAACTAAGGGTGGAGCAAACAAGAGAGGAGCTTACTACTCCACTAGTAACACCAACATTAAGTACTCAAGAAACTTCATCTGCATCAACTTCAAGTGAAAATTCAAGTGAAAGAGTACCACGCTTTAGAAGCTTACAGGAAATTTATGAAGTAACTAAAAATCAAGATAATATTAGTCTGTTTTGTCTCTTTACGGATTGTGAACATATAGATTTCCAAGAAGCTATAAAGAGAAAAAAGTGGAAAGATGCGATGGAGGAAGAAATCAATCCGATTAAGAAGAATGGTATATGAGAGTTAACTCCACTTCCTGAAGGACATAAGGCAATTGGTGTGAAGTGGGTGTACAAAACAAAGAAGAATGCCCAAGGAGACGTTGAAAGATACAAAGCAAGATTGGTAGAAAAGGCTGCAGTCAAAGATTTGACATTGACTATGATGAGGTATTCGCTCCTGTTGCTCGATTAGAAGCTATCAGACTAATCATTACTTTAACAACTCAAAATGAGTGGAGAATACATCAAATGGATGTAAAATTTACTTTTTTAAATGAAATTCTTGAAGAAAAAGTTTATATTTGGCATCCATCAGGTTATAAAGTCAAAGGACAAGAAGAAAAGTTCTAAAATTGAAGAAGGCTCTCTACGGGCTAAAGCAGGCACCAAGGGCATGGAATAGCCGGATAGACAAGTACTTGCAAGAGAAAGACTTCATCAAATGCCCTTATGAACATGCACTATACATTCAGAGTAAGGATAAAGATGTTTTGATTATATGCCTATATATCGATGATGTTGGATCGAAAGCGCTAGAGGGGGGGGGGGTGAATATTGCTCATGACTTTCACTTTCGTTTCAAAAAATTAAAAGTAAATTTCAATGGAATAATAAAACAAACACAAACACCAAGGATTTTTTTTATTTAGTTCGGAGCCTAGGGTGACTCCTACTCCAAGGCCCACGCTCGTTGAGCGTTTACTTTGGGCAATCACTATAAGTTCGCAAGAGTACAATTTTAGAGTACAACAATTAAGTACAATAAGAAAATATACCAACAACTTTAAGAATAGGAAATTCGAGGCTTCAGGTTGTCGATGTCTTGCCACAGCTTTATTGGGTGGTTCCTTGAGCAGTGCACAGAAGATGGATCACGTTTTCATTGTTGTTCCTTACTGGTACTCGAGACCTACTTATAAAGCTCATGGAGGGCACCCTCAATAGCATGGAGGGTGCCCTCAATAGCATAGAGGGAACACTCATCTGCGCCGAATCCGCAGCGTGGATGAGCTCTAACCCGGTCACAATCTATCCGCCTGAGGGCGCCCTCAACCTCCAAGAGGGCGCCCTCGCGCCAGTATCCAGGGTGCCCTCAAGCTCCATGAGGGTGCCCTCTGCTCAACATCCAGGGCGCCCTCAAGCTCCATGAGAGCGCCCTCATGCCTTGCTGCGAGAGGGTCTTCTCCAGGTTACTTGAGGCAAACACTCCAATTCACTTCCTGCAAAATACATTAATACAACCTACCTTGCAAAACAAAGTTAAGATATAATAAGACATAGAATTTGACAGTCATCAGACTATCCGGTTCTGACTTTGAATTCTTGACCGGAAACCCTAGGTCGAACCGACACCTACTGTTCCCTCACCGGGAAATGCATCCTCACCTACTCCACTCAGGTGAGTTTACCTGTTGCCAATTGATCCTCCAGACCAACTGGACTTTTGCTCAGTGCCTGAAGCTCCAGGACTTTCCGCTGGACGTCCGCTCCATGACCCGCCCAATCTTTCACCTGGTTCGTGACACCAAGACTTTCCACCTAGAGTCCTCGACTCTAGGACTTTTCCCCGAAACCCTCAACCCGCCAAGACTTTTCGCCTAGGGTTACCACCCCCTAGAACCTAGGGTTACCTCCCCCTAGAGTTTTTCACTTGCCTAACCATAGCTAGGACTTTTTCCTAAGTACACTTAGGACTTTCCTACAAGCTCATTCAAACCCATTAGATCACACATAACCTTAACTTTGAACCCTTTACCATTATCAAAACTTAGGTTTGATCGTCGGATGCTTCCCGCACCAACAATCTTCCCCTTTTTGATTATGGCAACAAATTCAAAGTTAAGTAAAACAAGAGTACACAAAAAAAATTAAGAATCAAGTAAACTAGAACATACAAATTGAACAAAATGAAATTGAGCAAAATATTCTAGTTTTATTGATTTTTTACTTTATTCATTTTTACTTTAACTTTCTCTTTCTTAACTTTCACTTTCCTCTCCCCCTTTGCCATATATCAAAAATATATAAAGTATAGAAAGGGATGGAAAGAAATGATAGTTTGCTCCGCCTGAAAGGAAGATTTGTTACTTGAAACTAGTAGTTAAAAAGAACAACTTAGCAAATATTATCTAGTCAAATAATAGGTTTGCAAGTTAATAAATTAAATTCAAGTATTAAAAACCAAGTTAATTTTCATAAAACTTTGAAAATTGAAAGCAGTTAAAAACTTTGAAATAAGAAAATACTAGGCTTTAATCTTTTAAATTTAATCCAGCATAAGTCAAAAATCTTTTATATTTCAAGGTCAAGTTTAAAAATAATTTTATCTCCAAGTCAAAAATAATTTTAGATCCAAGTCAAAAATAATTGTAAAAGTTAAAAAATAATTTTGTTTTAAAACCAAGTCAAAAATAGTTTTATTTTAAATTCAAAAAATAATTTTCCAAGTCATAAAATAATTTTATAAGTTAAAAATTTTCAAGTCAAAAAATAATTTTTAAGTCAAAATAATTTTATTTAAATATAAAAAATAACTTAGTTAAAAGAATTTTTTTTCCACTCCCCCTTGATTCATGCCAGCCAATTAAAAAATTTAAAGTCCCATAGTCCAAGCATGAGTAACCAAATTATTTACTAACAACCAACTATCTAACCTTTAGTTACTAGTTGTTTACCAAGAGGTAGTAGCTTTCACTTGGTTAGTCAAGTTAAGTAAATATTCCAGTTAGTTTTGACTAAGTATGGATCACTTAACTTGATTAATATGATTTTGGTATTCATTTCCCAGACTTATGTCGATGCACAGACATAAGCATTCTTAAGTCCAGGCAGTACCCTATGTATCTCACAGCATTCTAAGTATTTTTCATACACAAGCAAGGTAATCCTAGTGTACTTGTGAGATGCTCTGGCTAAGAACTAGGGGTACATGCTTTCTAGGGGGTAAATTCCTAAGCTAAATCCAAAATTTTGAAAAACTAATAACATTGGGATTTTGAAAATATTTTTCCTAGGATTTGAAATCAAGGTATTATAATTTTTGAAATTGCAAAAGAAGAATCAATTTTGAAAGCACCCTCTATTCTACTAAGCACATCCCTATCTGCCTTCTGAGTGCACTGAACTCAAGTTCAGGTAAGGGCTTTGTGAAAATGTCAGCCAGGTTTGACTTGAACTTAACATAGTCAAGTACAATGTCACCCTTAACTACATGATCCTTTACAAAGTGGTATTTTATTTCTATGTGTTTAGTTCTTGAGTGGTGAATTGGATTCTTGGTTAAGTTAATTGAACTTATATTATCAATTGAAATTTTTATGTTTTCATATTTTAGTTGATAGTCCTTTAAGGTATGCATCATCCATAATAGTTGAGATGCACATTCCCCTAGGGCTACGTACTCAACTTCAGTAGTAGATAAAGCAACACAGTGTTACTTTCTGCTTGACCAACTTACTAAGCACTGACCTAGAAATTGACAACTACCAGTTGTGTTTTTTCTATCTAGTTTGCACCCAGCATAGTCTGAGTCAGAATAGCCAATTAGGTCAAAGGTGCAAGTTCTAGGGTACCAAAGTCCTACATTTAGTGTTCCCTTAATATATCTAAGTATTCTCTTAACGTTTGTTAAATGTGACTCTTTAGCATAAGATTGATATCTTACACACGTGCATATTATGAATAGGATGTCTGGACGACTTACAGTTAGGTACAGTAGACTTCCTATCGCACTTCGATAGTATTTTAAGTCTACTGGTTTTCCTTCTAGGCCAGAGTCAATTTTAATATTAGTAGCCATTGGAGTATTTATAATTTTTGAATTTTCTATTCCAAATTTTCTAATTAATTCTTTAGCATATTTTGTTTGAAAAATATAAATTCCATCTTTGGTTTGTTTAATTTGTAAGCCTAAGAAAAAGGTGAGTTCTCCAACTAAACTCATTTCAAATTCACTTTCCATTAATTTGGTAAATTCTTTTAAAAATTTAGTGTTGGTTAAACCAAAAATTATATCATCTACATAAATTTGGGCTATAAAAATATCTTTTTCCAAGGTTTTTACAAATAAGGTCTGATCTATTTGACCTTTTTTAAATCCTTTGGATATTAGATAATTTGATAGTCATTCATACCAAGCCCTAGGTGCTTGTTTTAGTCCATATAGGGCCTTTTTTAACCTAAAAATATGGTTTGGGTGGTCCAAGTCCTCAAATCCTAGGGGTTGACTAACATATACTTCTTCCTTAATAAATCCATTTAAGAAAGCGGACTTTACATCCATTTGGTATAGCTTGAATCCTTTATGCGCTGCATAGGCCAATAGCATTCTAATAGATTCAAGTCTTGCTACAGGTGCATAGGTCTCATCATAGTCTAACCCTTCTACTTGGCTGAACCTTTTAGCTACTAACCTAGCTTTATTTCTTACTATTTCGCCCTGATCATCCAATTTATTTCTAAATACCCATTTAGTGTCAACTATGATTTTATTTATGGGTTTAGGTATTAATTCCCAAACCTAGTTTCTTTCAAATTGGGCTAACTCCTCTTGCATAGCTAATGTCTAGTCTAGGTCAGGTAAGGCTTCTTCTACAGTTTCGGGCTCAAATTTAGAGATGAGGGATATTTGACTTAGGTTTCTATAAGATGACCTAGTCCGAACTCCTAAGGTTGGATCACCCAAAATTTGGTCAGATGGGTGATTAGTACTTGTTCTTGATGGTCTTATACTAGAGTCAATGATTGGTTCTTGTAATTGACTAAATTTAATTTGAACATTTTCATCATCTTCCATGTTTCTTGTATTAATATTTTCAGTGTTTTCATTATCATTTATTGAATTAGGTAAGTTATTTTCTTCATAAAAAATCACATTAGTTGTTTTTTCAACTTTTAGGGTATTTTTGTTATAAACTCTATAGGCCCTACTGGTTGTGGAATATCCTAAAATGATTCCTAGTGTTGATTTAGATGTGAATTTTCCCAAGTAGTTCTTAGTGTTTAAAATATGCACTTTACATCCAAACACCTTTAAATAGTTTAAGTTGGAAATTTTATTATAATTTATTTCATATGGAGTTTTATTTTAAATTTTATTGATTAAAATTCTATTTTGAATGTAACAGGCTGTATTAATTATTCAGCTCAAAATTGATTATTTAAGATGTATTCATTTAACATGGTTCTAGCGACTTTTTTGTAAGGTTCGATTTTTTCGTTCTATTAAACCATTTTGTTGGGGGGTTGTAGGGCATGAGTATTCATGTTTATATCCATTAAACTTGCAAAATTCAATAAATTTGAGGTTTTCAAATCCCCCCCCCCCCCATGGTCACTTCTAATTCTTTTAATTTTAATATCTTTTTCATTTTCTACTAAGTTACAAGAGGGTTTAAAGATTTCATAGGTTTCATCTTTAGATTTTAGAAATTTTACCCAAGTAAATCTTGAGTAATCATTAATTATTACTAAGTAATACTGGTTTTTGCTTAGTGACTTAACCCCATGTGAATCAAACAAGTCTAAGTGTAGGAGCCCAAGTATTGAGTTAGTTCTACTTAAGTTGGTTGACTTATAGGTTGACTTAGTTTGTTTACCTTGTTGACATGCATTACAAATTGAATTTTCAATAAATTTTAATTTGGCCAAGCCTCTAACTAAGCCATTTTGATTCATTTTTTAAATGAGTCTGGTGTGAGTTTGACTCAGTCTTCTGTGCCACAACTTAGTTTCCTCTTGTTGTGTCAATAGACACATAAGTGAGGAGGTTGGTATATCAATTGAATAGATATTCTTTTTTCTAATTCCTTTAAGTGTGATTTTAGGATTTTCAACATTTTTAATTAAGCACTTAGATTTTGAAAATGTGACTAACTACCATAAGTCACATAATTGTCTAATACTTAGTAAGTTAAATTTAATCGATCAACCAATAAAACTTTTCGAATATAGAAATCGAAACTCAGTTAGATATTACCTATTCTGATTACCTTGAGTGTTCCATCGTTGCCAAATGCAACGGACCCTAGGTTCATGAATTTCAGCTTAGTGCCCCCGCGGGCTGGATCAACCGGTTAAGGCGTGGCATCCTTGCACAATGAGTCGTAGGGTCGAAGGTCCACGGACGCGCACTGGATGAATAATCTGGGCCGGCTGTGTTAAATTCCGGAGACACCACGCTTTACCCGGGCCAGCATTCACCGCTGATTTACCTCCTCCTAAGATCCCTGTGGGGCCAGGCCTAGGGGGCCACTGGGCGACGGAACCCGCCTTTTTTGCACAATGAATTTCAGCTTAGTGAATTTCAATCTATCTCCAGTCATGTGCCTGGAGCATCCACTATCTAGCATCCATTGATCCAAATCTTTATGTTCCTACACATAAAGTATTTGATTTTGTTCAATTTGACAGATAAAAAAATAGTTTGATTGAAATTAACTTTTAATATTCCGTCTCACCCAGTTTAGGTTATCAAACATAGTATCCCTATAGGTGATTGTGAGATGGTTTTATTGAGTTAATCAGTTTTAAGTTCTGAATTGGTTAGATTAAGTATTTTTTAACTTATTTAGTAATTTTAATCATGTTAAATTGATTTGTTAGGTTAAAATTGATTTATTGATTTTATTGATTAAGTTAATATTGATTAATAAATTAAGTTAAAATTGATTAATTGATTTTAATTATTAATTTAATATTGATTGATTAATTAAGTAAAAATTGATTAATTGATTTTAATTAGTAATTTAATATTGATTGATTTTAATTATTAATTTAATATTGATTGATTAATTAAGTTAAAATTAATTAATTGATTTTATTTATTAATTTAATACTAATTAATTAATTAAGTTAAAATCGATTAATTGATTTTAATTATTAATTTAATACTGATTAATTAATTAAGATAAAATTGATTAATTGATTTTATTTGAAATTGTTAATATTGATAAGTTGAAATTGATTAAACTTGATTTTATTAAAATTCTAAATTATACCTAGGTCCATCTCACCCATTTCTAAATTATCAATCAGGGAACCTTATGGATTTTGTGAGATAGTTAATTTTATCTTTTGAATTATATCTAAGGATTAATTTACATTTGAGTTAGACTCGGGTTTTTCAATTGGTCAATTAAATACACATTTGAAAGATTAGCTTCCAAGCTATGGCGATGCACTATGGCTTCTTGGGTATGAGATCATCCACCACTTCTAGACAAAGTCTCTCAAAGAAATTGGATATTTAATTTTCCTTTTGAAATCTCTAGGTCTAACTAGTCAAGTGTAAATTATGCCTAAGTCCTTATCTAGCCTAATCTAAGCATATATAATAAAAGCAGTAAGAACAATCATCAAACAATTCTAAAAATTATCTTCTTATTGGCTCCCCTGGATCATAGCCTCGATATGGTCTATCAAGGTAATGGATTTAATCCTTGGGGACCCAATATTGTCCAAGTCCAATTTGATTAATCAAGTTCGACTTAGAGACTCATGCTTGGACTAATTTGCTATTATTTCTATTAACCAAGGATAAATATGACTTGTATTTTCTTTCAGCCTTGAATCCAAGTCCGGATCGGTTGTAAACGACTCGCTGTTTTCCAAGAATCAGATCAAAATTCTTGGAACCTAGAGTAAACCGTTCCAACGTGTCCTTTAGTTCCTTGACTTGATTTTTCAGGCTAGAATTCTCTTCCTCAAGCTTTTGGACTTGAGTTGAGGTTCCAGTCTGATCAAGATCAGTCAAGGAGCTAGGGTTAGTTACTTGTTTAAGGAATGTTACTTCCTTTTGAAGTGACTTGACCCAGACATTTGATTTAGCTAGCTTACGCAACAAATAATTAACTAAATTGTATAATTTATCTATTTGACAAGCATTTACAGTGGGTTTAGGCCCTTCGGAAACGGATACGGATCCATGACTTCGCTCGGACTCAGTTTCTGATTCACTCTCGGTCTCTGATTCGTCGAGGTGTTCTGGGTCGTCAATACAAGGAAGCTCGTCTGCTCTAGCTCTTCGTCGGAATCTTCTGAAGAGGACTCGTCCCATGTGGCTTGTAGTGCTTTCTTCTTTCTCTGTTTCTTTGCTTCTTTTAGGTTGGGACAATTGGCCTTGACGTGTTCCTTTTGATTGCAGCCATAGCAGGTTACTTTGAACTTTACCTTTTTGGATTGAACTACCTTCTTGATATCCTTCTTTGTGAGCCCCATCTTTTTTCTGTAGAGCTTGCGTACTAGGTTAACGAGTTCGGCTTCTACCTCATCGTCGTCATTATCTAATTCTGGTTCTTCTTCGGACTTGGGTTCGATCTAATGCTTCTTTCTTGCCTCCTTCGTCTTGCTTGTACCAGCAAATAATGCAACACCTTTCTTGGCCGGACGTGCATTAGTCTGTTCGTGCAATTCAAATTCAGGAAAAAGTTCGTCTAATTTAATTTGAGAAAGATCCTTGGACACTTTGTAGGCATCAACCATGGATGCCCACAAGGTGTTCCTCAGAAAGACATTAAGTGCGTACCTTATAATGTCGTGATTTTCCACTTTCTGTTCGATAGCGTGGAGTCCGTTCAGCAGGTCTTATATTCGCGTGTGAAGCTGGCTTGATATCTCTCCTTCCTGCATTTTAATGTTATATAATTATTAAAAAGTAGGTCGCGCTTACTTACTTTTGTGTTAGACGTGCCCTCGTGCAGCTCGATCAGTTTTTTCCATAGCTCTTTCGCGCTTGAGAATAAGCAGACTCGATTCAGCTCCTCCTTTGTAAGGTCGCATTGGAGGGTGCAGGTTGCTTTGGTGTTGGCCTCGACTTTCTTGATTATGCTTACGCCCCAGTTTTCACATGATATAGGTTTTTCCGAGCCATCGAGTGGAATAGCGATCCCAATCTTGATGATCATCCACATTTCGAATTACATTTGGAGGTATAACTCCATTCAGCCCTTCTAGTAGCCGAAGTCCTCACCAGTGAAGAGCGGAGGGTGGGCTGTGTTGTAGCCTTCTTGATGGGCCAATATAGAAAAGGAGATCTTGCACACAAGGAAAAACAAAAAAACAACAACTTGTTCCAAGACTTAGTTTTGGATTAGTAGTGCGGGATTAAGAAAAATAAACATGCGAACTCTAGTGGTGTTGCACCAACTTCGAGCAAAAATTTCGATTGCAAAAAAAATGAATCAAAATGTGGCAATTATACCGATTCTAATTGACTCTGAAAAATTAAAAACTACCACAAAAATATTGCTTGAATGGTGGTTGCACCAATTCGAAGCAACCCCACTCTGATACCAATTGTTGGATCGAAAGCGCTAGAGGAGGGTGAATAGCACTCGTGGATTTCACTTTCGTTTCGGAAAACTAAGAGTGAATTGCAGCAGAATAATAAAAACAAACACAAACACCAAGGATTTTTTACTTGGTTCAAAGTCTGGGGCGACTCCTACTCCAAGGCCCACGCTCGTTGAGCATTTACTTTAGGCAATCACTATAAGTTCGTAAGAGTACAATTTTAGAGTACAACAATTAAGTACAGTAAGAAAATATACCAACAACTTTAAGAATAGGAAATTCGAGGTTTCAGGTTGTCGGTGTCTTGCTACAGCTTTATCGGGTGGTTCCTTGAGCAGTGCAAGGAAGATGGATCGTGTTTTCATTGTTTTTCCTTGCTGCTACTCGAGACCTGCTTATAAAGTTCATAGAGGGCACCCTTAATAGCATGGAGGGTGCCCTCATCCACACTGAATCCGCAGCGTGGATGAGCTTTGACCCGGTCACAGTCTATCCGCCTGAGGGCGCCCTAACGCTAGTGTCCAGGGCACCCTCAAGCTCTATGAGGGCGCCACCTGCTCAGTATCCAAGGCACCCTCAAGCTCCATGAGGGCACCCTCGCACCTTGCTGTGAGAGGGTCTTCTCCAGGTTACTTGAGGTAAACACTCTAATTCACTTCCCACAAAATATGTTAATACAACCTACCCTGCAAAACAGAGTTAAGACATAATAAGACATAGAATTTGACAGACATCGAACTGTCCAGTTCTGACTTCGGATTCCTAATCGGAAACCTTAGGTCGCACCGACGCCTACTGTTCCCTCACCGGGGAATGCATCCTCACCTACTCCACTTAGGAGAGTTTACCTATTGCCAGTTGATCCTCCAGACCAACTGGACTTTTGCTTAACGCCCGAGGCTCCAGGACTTTCCGCTGGACGTCCACTCCATGACCCGCCCAATCTTTCACCTGGTTCGCAACACTAGGACTTTCCACCTAGAGTCCTCGACTTTAGGACTTTTGCCCAAAGCCCTCGACCCACCAAGACTTTCCGCCTAGGGTTACGACCCCCTAGGACCTAGGATTACCTCCCCTTAGGGTTTTCCACCTACCAAACCGTAGCTAGGACTTTTACCTAAGTACACTTAGGACTTTCCTGCAAGCTCATTCAAACCCATTAGATCACACAAAACCTTAACTTTGAACTCTTTACCATTATCAAAACTTAGATTCGATCATCGGATGCTTCCCGCACCAACAGATGACTTAATCTTCACAGGAAGTAATCCAAGTATGTTTGGAGAATTCAAAGAAGCAATGACTAAGGAGTTTGAGATGACTGATATTGGCCTCATGACATAATATTTGGGTATCAAAGTTAACTAAAGGGAAGATGGAATCTTCATCTCACAAGCAGGTTATGCAAGAGAGATATTAAAGAAGTTCAAGATGGATAATAGTAAGTCGATAAATACCCTAGTAGAATGTGGAGTCAAGTTATCAAAGTATGATGAAGGAGGAAAAGTTGATCCAACATTTTTCAAGAGCTTGGTTGGAATTTTACGATACTTGACATGCACAAGGCTTGATATCCTTTATGCTGTTGGACTTGTTAGCCGCTACATGGAAGGTCCAACTACCACACACCTTAAGATCGCTAAGAGAATTTTACGGTATATCAAAAGTACGATGGATTTTGGATTGCTTTATTCAACATCTAACCAGTTCAAACTTGAAGGATATAGCGATAGTGATTGGGGTGGAGATATGAATGATAGAAAGAGCACTATGGGATTTGTGTTCTTTATGGGAGATACAACTTTCACTTGGATGTCGAAGAAATGACCTATTGTTACACTTTCTACTTATGAAGCGGATTACGTGGCTACGACCTTGTGTGTTTGTATGCTATTTGGCTCAGAAATTTATTGAATGCGTTAAATTTACCACAAGGAGAGGCAACCAAGATTTGAGTTGAAAAAAAGTCTGCAATAACACTAGCAAAGAATCCAGTTTTTCATAATAGAAGCAAGCACATCGATATGCACTATCACTATATCAGAGAGTGCATTATAAGAAAAGAGGTGCAAGAGGAATACATAAAATCTCAAGTTCAAGTTGCTGATATTTTTAACAAGCCACTCAAATTTGAAGACTTCATCAAGATGCAATATTTGCTTGGAGTCACAAAATCAAGTTTAAGAGGGGGTGTTGAAAATTAAACTCAAGGTTAATTGATAAAGATAAAATATTATAAATATTATGGATAAAAATTGAATGATGAGATGGCAGCTTTTGATGAAAGTTCGTTATAGGATAGAGATAGAATTTGATGAGGTGACAATCTTGATAAGGATAAAAGTTCGTGGAGATGGAATAAAAAAATAAAAAGTCTAGATTGATTGTATCTGAGATTAATGTTTATCCAATAAGTCTATATATATATACTTTTTCTAATGAATGAAATAAGTTGAGTTATTTTGTTTTATTCTCCTCTTCCACGTAGAGTAGTTTTTTTCTCTTCCCTAATTCTTTTATTTTCTTCTCCAATAATTCTTTTTGCTACAGTTCGATCAGGTTTCCAATTTCTACATCATTCATTGTCGTTTATCGTGCTTCTAGTTTTCTTTGATCACTTCCTTTTCCTCAATGACGAAAGTTTTGAAGTTCCACAACAAATGCTTGATGATCTTGTTGCTCGTGATCTCCAGACTAAGTTGGGCGAATACTCTGATCATTTTCCAATCTTCGTCATCTAAATTCTCAGCTTGGCCATCTTTGGGACAATTAATCAGGGCCTTAGCAACAAGTGTCGGCACAATCCATCCAATGACTGTTAGAATGATTAACTGAGGATCCATTGCCGCTTCCTGGTCTCTCTTCTCACCACTCCAGAGTAGGAGATGAGAGTGAGGCAGGTTACAGAGAAAAGTGATCCATAAGGTGACAACACATCTTTGTTTTATTAGGAACGAGTAGGCCCGGACTTGGAGGAGGGCAATCCTAGACGATAGCCCTGGGCCTAGATTTTTGGGTGGGGGGGGATTTTTTTTAATATTATGTTTAATAGTTATAGTGCAGGAATCAAAAACATATTTACGTCAAAAATTTTTGCTTCTGCCACCTGCACCTTCGCGATGAAAACATGCCCGCCGTGATGCCGCCTGCATTGTCTTTGCGGCTACGCCTACGAGAAAGAGAAGGACTCAAAGATATGTCTTCTCCTCCTTTTCTATATGAAATTCTCTGTCCCTGTTGCATCTCTTTTTCTTCTTCTTCTTTCGCTCACGGCTCTTCAATAGTTATTTCTATTACATCTCTTCTTCTTCTTTTGCATCTCTGTCACTTCTAAAGATTTTTTTACCGTTATTTTTATATCCACAGAGATGATAAATACAGTCCATTGAATTAGAATTTTTATTGTGAATTGTGAGCTTTGGTTGTCTATTGTGGTTGTGAAAAATTGCTCTCAAATTTTTGTTAGATTTGTTTTTTTGGAGGAGAATTTTGTTCGTTCAGTGGTATTTGGTGACTCGTGTGTGACAGTGTAAGCCTCAGTGGTTTCTTGCTAGGCTAAGCTAAGCTGTTGTTTTTCTTTACTCACTTGAAGAATTGCTATTTTTTAATAATTTTACTAATTAGTTTTAATTTGATAATGATTTAATTAGCCAACTCATATTGATCATGCATACATTGCATGCAATTACAAGATAATCTATGAAAAATTTAATTATTTACTGTAGCATGTGTATTTAACTCAGAATTCAGACTTTCTTCTCTCTTTTTTATTTTTATTTTTGATGTGTAAATTTATTTTCTTGTCTTTACGTTGCCACAGGCTTCTTTTAATGCATATGTACATGTCCTTGTTAATGATATATAAAATTGTGTCCTTGTTAATGATATATAAGATTGTGTCTTGAGAGAATTTATTCATGTGAAAAAAAAAGAAATCAAATAGAAAACTTGTTACATTTTACATATTTGTTGTTTGGTGCTTTAATCGTTGATTAATTAATGATGTGGCCAGGCTGTATGTTATTTACTTGAGTCTTGGATTAATTAGTTTGCTCTGCCACATTTACTTATTAATCAAAGGGAGCTATACATATTGTCTTATCTGCATAAATATATCATTTTATAGCTAGTTTGACAGTGAGGAACTGAGTACTTTAGATTCTTGTATGGTAGGAAAGTTTAATACAACGTATCTAAATCTACTTCGTTTTTTTGTTAACTCAGATATCGATAGTGTAAATGACAATGTGCAATGGATAGAGTTGGACTTATAGTTGAAAACCTAATATAAAAATTTAGCACAAATATAAAGAGACTTGATCTTAGGATGTTAGAATGATTTCAAAATAACCCTCCTTTCAAATGGAAATAAAATATTAAGTCTGTTGGTACAATGATACTCTCAAGTGGTCAAGTTTAATTTAACTAAATTATTTATTTTAATGTGTTTTACAAAGGGTGTAAGTTAAATCATCCTATTATAAATTTTATAAAGACATTTTAACTCAAGTACCTTCTTCTTCTTCTTCTTCTTCTTCTTATTATTATTATTATTATTATTATTATTTTTTTTTTTTTTATGTTTCCTTTTTCTGTTTAATTTTATTGCATAATTGATATAGTTGAGATATATGAACACATATCCACACCCTAAATAATTAGTCATTTCTTTATTAATGTGTTGGTAAGAAATTTTAAATTAGGTGAATGAGCTATACCTTTAGTCGGTGTCAAATAAACTATCAATAATCCTACAAAAATGAGAAGAGAAAGTTGCCAAAGGACTTGATGATTGAAGCCCTTAGATTATAGATCTTAGAGAATTATAGCACTTGAGTACTTACTCTATGAGAAATAGAAATTCATAAATGTTTTTTATATTCTTGGTTGTTCAAAAAACCTCTAAAGTACTTACTGTGCTTGAACTTATGCACTTGAACTTATGTTGTTATAATTAGTATTGTTGTTTCTTTAAGTACCATAATTTTACTAATTAGTTTTAATTTGATAATGATTTAATTTTCTTTTAATAGGTGTCGTCTGATGAGGTGCTTAACTTAAAGACCTAGGACATTTCTATTAATATTGAAAACTATCATATTCCAGGTGATATTATTCCTTTACTAGTGAAATAATTTGAATTATCTGTTTTTTTTTTTTGTAATTGTGTGGTTTTGTACATTATAATATGTTGCCTAAAACACATCTTTTTGGATGTGAGAAAAGGAAAAAAAAGAAAAAAAAACTAGAACAATTAATTGAATCACAAAGAGGTGCTATTAATAAATTCTTTATTAAAAGTTCTCATGAAAATGCACAAAATTCAACTGACTGTGAATGATATAGATGAGTGTAATGAGATTCATAATGTTAATGAAGAAAGGAAAGATTTGAGTGAGCATGAAAATGTTTTAAATAGGGTAGATAATGAGAATATTGACATTGATGAACAATTTATTTCTTCACTTGATATATATGGTCCAAGAAATTGGGATAATCTTGATAACAATGCACGTGATATTTTAGTTGAAAAAAGGTCTATAAGAGAAATGAATATTGTATATCTTTTGGATGATACTTCTAGGCATTTTTCTTGTACTTATTATTCTAGACATTTAAGTAATGGAGAAATAAGAGACTGAAAGTAGTTGGTTTACAATAAATATGTGGATAAAGTTTATTGCTTTTGTTGCAAGTCGTTTAAATCTAAAAACAATAGAAGTTCATTAGCAAAGGATGGATTTAGAGATTGGAAACATCTTAGTGAACGACTTAAAGAACATGAAAATACTATTGAACATATAACTAACATGAATACTTGGAATAAATTAAAAATGCGATTAGATAAAAATCTAACAATTGATAAAGACCTACAACGAGAAATTTTCAAAGAAAAAGAACATTGGAGACAAATTATAACAAGAATAATAGCAACTATAAAATGTCTTTCTAAACATTGTTTGACTTTTCGAGGATTTAATGAAAAACTTAATCAAGATAATAATGAAAATTTTTTAAGGCTGATTGAAATGATTGTTGAATTTAATTATGTGATGCAAGATCATATTAGACGTATTCAAAGTAATGAAATTCATTATCATTACCTAGGTCATAAAATTCAGAATGAGTTGATTTCTATTTTTGCTAATAATGTTAAAAGTATTATCATTAATAAAATTTAAAAAGTAAAATATTTTTCAATAATTCTTGATTGTACCCCAGAGATAAGTCATCAAAAACAAAAGACTTTTATAGTACGATGTGTTAATATGTCAGGTAATAAAGTGAAAATAGAGGAGTAATTTTTAGAGTTTCTAAAAGTGGATGATACATGAGGTTTAGGACTTTTTAAGTTTCACTATCATTAGAAGAGTCTTTTAGAATATTATTTTATTGTTGTTGTGGACATGACAATTGCTTCTTTAAAATATAGATTCGAGCAAATGAAAATCTTTGAAAATATATTTGGCTTTTTATTTGATTCAAAAACATTAAGAACTTTGGATGATGATGAATTAAGAAAATATTGTGTCAATTTTAAATCTACTTTAACTCATGACAACTCATCAGATGTTGAGTTAGATGATTAATTACTGAATTAAAAATATTACAAACGACTTTACCAAATATGATAATATCTGCAATTGATATTCTTGAATTTGTTCAAAGTGTAGATTGTTATCCAAATATTACAATTGCTTATAGAATTTTGTTGACTATGCCTGTTATAGTAGCATCGGCTGAAATGAGTTTTTCAAAATTAAAATTATTAAAAATATATAGAGATCATCAATGTCTCAAGAAAGATTAAATGTATTGACAATTTTATGTATTGAGAGTGACATCTTGAAAAATTTTGAAACTGATAATATTATAGAAGATTTTACAAATAGAAATGTTAGAAGAAGTCATTGTAGATAAATTATATATTATTACAAATTTATTTGAGATCTTATTTTATTATTTTGCCCAGAGCCTTCTGAGTCGAAGGGCCGGGGAATAAGGGGAATGCAAGTGTGGATGACCCGGAAAAATAAAAGCGTAATTGACAAGATGCCACCTACTCCTTTGAATATATTTGTTTATTGATTTTTAATATTTATTATTTGATAACAAATTTAAAAACGTACGCTATTTATTAAAAAAGACATTTTATTTTGAAAAAAGAAATCAAAAGGATATCTTATTTATTTTTATCTTAAAAATATCTTATTTCAACTGTTATAGTAATTATAATATATAATAGTTATTACAATATTATTGAAGCGTTTTAGATAAAAATTAAAATGATTTTAATAATATTTTAATAATTTTAATTAACTTAAAAAAATATTTTAATATAATACTATTTTATATATAATAATTTTGATCAAATTATAATAATTTCACTTCACTATCGAAATAAAAAATAATAAAATGAAAAATAGCATAAGAGGTCATTTTAATATATATAATGATGCACATTTTTTTAATAATAATAAAAAAATGTTTTTTAATTTTTTTTATTGTCAGTAAATTAAAGAGTCCGGTAATTTAGCAAGAAAAAAATGACCGTCGTTGCTTTAAAATTTAAACAATCTAAAACTTGAGGGTAAATACCCTTTCAATAATATACTACCAGCCTAATGGATTCTATTTACAATATTAAAAGACTTGACTTGACTTGGCGGTCTTTAATAAATCAATAAGTTTAACAATCGTCGAGGACATTTATTGAAGTCATTAAAGTCATTGTCGTTTTACTCCAATAACATATGGTTAAAAGGGGAGTTTTTGGTCAAAATTTAATTCACACAAAATCTAACAGAAAGGCACTTTCCTTCCTTCCAATTCCTCCTCTCGAATATTTACCCAAAATTTAAAACTCCTTCGTTGCTTACCACCCTCCTCTCAAGCATTGACTTGTGCCAGGACCTCATGAGAGCTCACAACTAATTGTTTGCAAGCCCATCGATGATCAATGTACCAACAAAGTCTTACCAGTTTGCTTATGTTGTTAGGCAACTTAAATGGTTCACAAGTCAAATGAACAATATTTAGAAGCTTCCTTATAGGCTCCAAGATGTCTACCCAATATTTTCTACTAACATATTTCTAAACCCACTGCACCTTTACTCACTCTCCTAAAAAAAAAAAAAATCAAAATAACCAATTAACCAATTTGATTTACACTCCTAAACAAACTCATGTAATAGTATCAATACAAGCTTCTAAAATAAGTTTTAATTTTATTAAAAATATCAAAAATAATAATATTTTTTTTTAAAAAAAGAAAAGTGATATAAATTCCGTATATCATAAATTTTTAAAAACCGTTAACTGACTTATAAATTTAAAAAGTTATCAAAAAAACAATATTTCTTTTCTAATTTTATTTTAGGTTCATATAGTTGTTTGTGAAAAATTACTATATAGACTTTAACTACTTTAAATTTACAAATAATTACTTGTCCCCTCGGCCTAATATATGTTATGTATTTTTTTAACTTTTGACCAATTTAGATTCATGTAGTAGTTTTGTGAAAACTAATATATGGACTAAATTCAAAATATATATATATATATATATATATATATATATATATATATATAGTTTTTTTAAACTTTCTACCACTGTAATTTAGACTTCCCAATTCCTAATTAATCCTATGATTTAGACATCTCAATTCCTAATTAGATTATATTATTCAAGTTAAAAAATTTTAAGATTTTACCTCTAGAGTTCAAAATTTTCAATTATGTTATAGTATTCAGTTAAAAGAAAAATTAAAAATGAAATAAATTTAGACACTTATAAGTATAGTAATATGTTTACAGTGTATAGTAAAATATTTAAGATTTATATTTATTGTTTTTTAATTATGCTTCTAAGGTTCAGACTTCCTGATTAGATTATTGTACTAAAAATAACCATATATATATATATACATATATAAAGTTTTAGTAATTTTTATTGGGATATATCTTCTATTTATTGTGTATTTTTTTTGTGATATATTCTCTATTTATTGTGCATTATGTTTCTTTTATTTCATATAATTCTTTATTATATTTATATTTTTGTATATAAACTTATTTTGTATTCATTCATGAAACATATGAGAATATATGTTCTCTCAATAGCTTCTATATGGTATCAAAGCAATAATAGCTAGTTGTCGTTGTCGTCATTTTTTTTCGACGATTCTATGGCCGCCTCCTCTCCTGATGCTGCCCTACTCTTCTGATCTCCTTCAATGTCGCCACTCATGCGCCCTTGAAACTCACCCCCTCTAATTATCTCTCATGGTATCTACAGTTCATGACCCTCCTCATTGGTCATGATTTGCTTGGATTTGTTGATGGTTCTCATCCATGTCTAGCCAAATTCAACATTGTCTCTAATGTTCAGATGACTAATCCTGCGCATCTTTCATGGATTCGCCAAGATCAACTCATATTAAATGTCATCATTGGATCACTGTCTCCATCCTTATCTCGTTTATTGAGATTGCTAACACATCTGCTGAACTCTGGAACACTCTTGCTTAAACCAATGGCAAACCCTCTCATGGTCGCATCACGAAACTAAAAACACAACTTCGGAATCTAGTCAAAGGATCTCAATCCGTCACTTAGTTTTTGCAATTTATCAAATCAAAGGCTGATGAACTCGCTCTCATGAATGCACCCATTGACGATGAAAATCTCACCATCAAAGTTCTCCATGGTCTGGATGACAACTATAAGGATCTTACTCATGCCATTCGGGTCCAGGACATTGCCATTTCGTTTGAGGAGTTACATGAAAAGCTCCTCAATCATGAAGCTCATCTCACTACCCGCTGAGATACTCAAATCACTCTTCCAGCCACTGCTCATCCTACCACATGATCTGTTGGCTTCTCCCACCGGTTGGCAGCCTTATTCGCACCGAAGCCGCAACCCATCATCGTGCATGACCCACAATAATCGCACCAATCATCTTCGGGCTAGCGTCCACCCCACTCGTATCTCGGGCGTTGTCAACTTTGCAGTCGTCGGGGTCACTCTGCCAGGCATTGCCCAGATTTTTAGTATCTGGCAAATACTGCCTCTGTGCCTCATTCACCACATTCTCACCCCTGACTCTGGACCGTCTTCTTTCTATACCGCTGCTTATTCACTAGCGCAACCCTCTCAATCTGACTGGATTCTAGACTCTGGCGCTACTCATCATGTCACTTCCGATCTCGCCAATCTCTCCATGCATATTCCGTATGTTGGCTCTGATGGTGTCATTGTTGGTAATGATATTGGCCTTCCCATTTTTTACACTGGTTGTCTCTTATCATCCTCTATTTGATGTTCTTTGAAGTTCCCTCACACCCTCTGTGTTTCCTTAATCAATAAAAAATATTTTGTCTATTTCTCAACTCTGTAAGTCTAATGATGTCATTATTATTTTCTTTTCCTCTAGTTTTTAGGTGAAGAATCTGCCCACCTGGGCAATCTTCCATCAAGGTCCACTTATACTCTTGGATTGCCTCCATGTCTTCTTCACCACTAACTCTCTCTTCCTCTGTCATGTCACTGCATGTCTGACACAGTAGTCTTGATCATCCATCTGATCAAGTCTTACGTTAGTTAATTGTGTCTAAGTCATTATCGTCTTTTACTTTTCCGTTACGTCATTTCAATTGCAATTCTTGCAAGTGCAATAAAAGTCACAAATTACCATTTCGTGACTCCTCTTGTTTCACAATTTCCACTTGATCTATCTTTTTTTTTTATGTTTGGACTTCTCCAATTTTGTCCTGTGATGGTTTTAAATATTATGCCATATTTTTTTTGACCACTACAACAAATATATTGGGTTATATCCTTTAAAATGCAAATCAGATGTCCTGCATGTATTTCGTTGCTTTTAAATATCTTATGGAGAAACTGTTTAATTGTCATATCATCACTTTGTACATTGATAATGGTGGTGAATTCCTTGCACTCAAAGAATATCTTGGTTTGCATGACATTTCTCACCTGACCACCTCTCCACACACTCGTGAGCATAATGGGTTCTCTAAATGTCGTCACCGCCATGTTGTCGAAATTGGTCTAGCGCTTCTCTACTATGCGTCTGTACCTACCCAATTTTGGCCATTTGTATTTGCCACCACAGTCTATCTCACTAATCGGTTACCTAAACGCAATCTTTCCTACAAATCCTCCTTTGAAAGTCTTTTCGCTGCATTATCAAATCTTTCTAAGCTTCGCATTTTTGGTTGTCTCTGTTATCCTTGGCTTCGCTCGTATGCTTCATATAAACTTATGCCCAACTCTTCCCCCATGTTTTCCTTGGTTATTCCCTGACTCAATGTGCCTATCTATGTTATGAATCATCTTCTAGAAAAATTTTTGTTTCGCGTCATGTTCTCTTTGTTGAGTCTGAGTTTCCTTTCACTAATAGTGGCTCTGGTGCAGGTTCCTCTCCTGGAGTACTACTGCCTGGTGTGCCTTTGGAGAATTCCCTATCTAGTGACTTTTCGCCTCTCCCCTCATTTGCATTGTCATCCATACCCGCATTCTTTATGCAGCTTGACCCATCACAACCCTCACCCGATTCTACAGCTGAACCCCTTCTCACCTCGTCGGAAGTTTTTGTTTTTTTTTGTTTGATTTATTTAGCTTATTCAACTTGGATAATGTGCATGGAATAATTTAGGAAGTCCCCTCGGGACGGTGTGGTGGTTAAAAGTGTTACTACAATAGATTTTGGGGTCGAAGCTCGGCGTGTCTGAGCAAGCTAAGTCTTCCCCCATGCATTGACCACTTGCACTAATGGCTAGTAGTCATCCATAATTTACCTCTTCCATGTTGGCTTAGAGACATATTGGTGGAGCGTTGGGTGAGTGAATAACCTTATTTACCACATTGAATAATTCAGGAAGACGAACAAGGAAAAACACCCTAATAACAAGTACATCATAGTGATTCCTCATTTTGGGAGTAAAATTCTATTGATACGATGGAATATGCTAGCAAAAAAAAAACACAAATAAAAGATGGAATCCGTCGTCCAAGGGTTTCATACGAGATAAATTGAGAAGTTGTAGTTGGCTAGTATGGAGGGGGTTGTTTTCCTCAATTTTACTGAGATTCAAACCTTTACCTATGGTAATAACTTTACTCCATATTAACAACTGCTATTGATTCCATATTAACAACTAATATCGATTCGACGGAATAGAATGGAAAGCAGGAGACAAGTGGAAATCATTGTCGGAGGATGTCAGTAATCTGCTTCAACTAGTTTTCTTCCATTGAGATTCACAATTCTTTTGAAAACTTTCCTCTGAATTAAAATTTTCTGTTTTTTGTTCAAGAGAAGGCTCCAAGCTGAAATCAGATTACACAAAGACTATGGCAGCCTACAATAAGGGTCAAATAGTGATCTCACCTTGGAATCTATTGTTTCTTATTTCAATAATTATGACGCTTGACTATCTAAATATTTGTTCTTACCCGGTGAACAGCATGGTGGAGGAAGTCGTCCCCCCGCCGCCGTTGCAGATGACAACGAAGAATCCAACAAGTCCAAATCTGAGGTGAACGATGATGAAGATGATGAACAGGATGAAGACAACTGGGGAAATTGGAAGCAGTGCAATGTACGCCGTGGTTCTCTCTTCATTTTTCTTCTTTGTTATTTGTTATTGTTAGTATTTGAAGTTGGAATATTCATATAACCTACATCATCTCCGGTAATGGTGAAAGAAGCCATGCCTCGGCAGTTCGCCGCTCAGTTTGTGTATTTTTTTTTTTTTTTGCCCAAATTAATCTAATTTAGTTCCACTTAAATCTATTTTCATTTGTAATTCATCTTTAGTTCGGTTGAGCAAGTGGTGCTGAACAATTCCAGCAAGGTGGGGTTTCTTCATTTTCCTGAACCCCGATATTCGTCACTGATCTGGTTTTTAATTCACTCAGGTAATCATTTGCGATGGCGCAGATCTCTTGGATCATTTTTTATGATCCAAGGGATGTATCACTCATATTTATGGTCAGGTCGTGGTTACGATCCGGTCGCAAATGATTACGATTCTTTCTTGGGTTTATCGTCTCCATCAAATTATAGTTTTTGTTCGGAGCGGACGACCGGAGGCCGTCCGAAGGTTTCTGGTGGTGGACAAGTGGGTAGGTTACTGGACGCCGAGTAAGGGTGTCCTCCGGGCAACCTCCGGCTGTCCGCTCCGAACAAAAATTATAATCTGGTGGGGACGATGAATCCAAAAAGGGATCGCAACTATTTACGACTGAATTCACCATGATCCAATTATAAATACAAATGACACATCTTCTAGATTACAAAAAATAATTCAAGAGATCCTGCCTCCACGTGGAAGACCCTCAACTTAGATCAAGGTTCGGATTATCTCCCAGAAAAGTCAGAGTCTTTTCAAGGAACGTGACAGTACTTGAGGTCTCTCGCCTTATTTGATAAGAAACTCGATAGTACTCAGAGTCACTCTACCCGACTCAGAAATAGGTTATTGGAAAATATAAGAATTCATTTAAAGTCACTAGATAGAACTCGGGCTTTAATTAAAAACAAAGGGTGCATTTAGTTACAGATAAGAAATTGAAACAGTTAGTGCTAGTACCGACATGAAAAGCAAAGGAGAGGTGTCACTTACAATTAAAAGAAGAGGCATTAGTTTTATGTATACATGGGACACGACTATTCCTTGCATTTGAGGAGTCACGGCTGCCAGAGTTAAACTTGCATATGAAGAATCATAGCCACTGAAAAGAACATCTACTATTTAAAAGAGTATCTAATAATAGAAAGTGTGTTAAAAATGTAAAGGGGATAGACATCCTGCCAATTTTGAGTGGATTGACTGAACCCAAATTTATTAGGACTATTTAATTTGAACATTTTCAACTAACATATTTACTAAAACACACAAATATCTTCAGAAGTTTGATAATTCTCGTTCTATGAGAAGAGATCTCCATTCAATTATATTATCTTAGATGTTACACAGAACCAAAAGCGCAATTAAATAAACAAGAGCTTTATTTTTGAACTACAAATAACCTCTCTTTTTTCAAAGAAAAATTTATTTTGCAGACTACAAAGAAAGATCAACAGCAGAACATTGTAAGGCTGGGGACTTGTAGCAGGAAGCTATGCATCGCAATAACTTTCAATTTTCAGCAGAACTAAGCTTTGGAGAACCTGATACTACAGATTAAGAGGTCTATGTCCCTTAACCGCTAACCAACATGAAACAGTCAGATGCATGAGATTTGAGAAGCCATACCTCGAATGGGTTTTATCTTCACTGCTCCCACAGCAGCTGATCCTTCCGTGCAGCTCGCGGTAGAGATCGTTTTCTCCTCCTCCTGCCGAGGCTGGCTGTCGAGATTGCCTCCGGTTGCCAATCTGCAGTTACACCATACAACTTGGCCAACTCATCCATCCCCTCGCGCTTGATGAACAAATCCCTGGAGACCTGGTTCAGTTTCACCTGCCCTCGGCGGTAGCGTGCCAGGAATGACTTGGACAGCGTTCTGTTCTCGTTGCTGGGAATCTCAAGGTACTCGAGATGGCTTAATTTCTGAATCGATCTCAGTGATCCATTCCCTGGAAGCTCTGGGAGTATCAACACTCGTAATCCTTTCAGATCATCCAACACTTTGTTCAGAGAATTGTGGAAATCCGACTTAGAATTGGGGATGCCAGAGGATAGACTACCATCGATTACAAGGCTGTATAAGTTTTCCTTCTCTCCTAAACCTTTACAGACCTTCACCAAAATGTCCGCTTTGACATACACATGGCGAGCTTTTTCTGGTATCTTTGTTTCCTCTGTTTCTTCCTCGAGTCTGAAAAACTCGCCATCGCAAATCATGTCCGCGAGCTCATGATACACAGGGTGGATCATAAACTTGTTATTCCTTCTCTCTGCATTGACGAAAAATGATCTACTTGCAAGATCTTCAGCTAGGCTTCTGATTTCTTCGTCGGCAAGAGAAGGAGCGAAGCCAAGGGCCACCCACATCCGAAGCAGCTGGTCCTTGTCAAAGCAGTAATTTTTCGGAAACAAAGCACAAGAAAGGTAGCATTGCTTCAAGCGTGTAGGCAGTTGCTCGTAGCAGAATTCTAGTGCCGATAGGATGTCGCCTCTCGAGCGTTGGAGTTCACCGAACTGACTGCCGGCAATCTTCTCCCAGTGTCGTTTTGTTAAATTAGACGCCAATCTACGTCCAATCTCCACAGCTGCCAAGGGAGAGCCCTCAAACTTGGCCGCTATTGCCTGGCCTAACTGCTGCAACTCCGGATAATTGTTGGGATTTTGGTTGCCGAATGCGCATTCTTCAAACAGTTTCCAGTACTCCTGATGCTCGAGGGGATCAAGATTAATCGTCTCGTCCGATCCGATTAGCTTTGCTACCCTCTCAAGCTGGGTTGTGACTATGACTCTGCTCCCTTGTTTTCCATGACTAAGCGAGGCGTAAAGCTCCTCCCAAGAGGTGCTGAACCCCTCCCACACGTCATCGAAGACGACCAAAACTCTCTGCCCCTTGATCCTCTTGGTAAATATGCTTCGGATCTGCTCCGGGCTGTTGATGCTGTGAAGGCCCGGAGGTAGTTTGATGTCGGCAGAGTCCATGATTTCAATGGTCATCTTCTTCACATCACAATTCTTGCACACAGAGACCCATGCCTTGATGCCGAAGCTGGCTCGGGCGTTGTAGGCTTCCCGAGCGAGCTCCGTCTTGCCGATGCCACCCGGACCGACGACAGACAGAATAGAGAACTTTTTGCTACCTGAACTAAAAGATCTCTGAGAATTCTCCAACCAATTCAGCAAGGCTCTTGTTTCGGCGTCTCGTCCTCGCAACTTCGTGAAATGCTTCCTTTCACCAGTCGTACGCCGGAATTTGTACTCCTCGTCATTTTGCCGAGCCACGGCCACTGCTCTGAAATCGACATCGGTTTGGTCGAGCATACCGTGAGCCTCTTCCAACCAGTTGGTTCTTGCATCAGGTTTCCAGAAAAATACTTTTCTACATCGTCCATCGTGCTTCCGGTAGTTCTCGATCGCTTCCTTTGCGCCACCGACGACATTTTTAACGCCCCACAACCCATGTTTGACGATCTGATTGCTTGTGATCTCCTCGTCAAGTTGGGCGATTATTCTGCTCTTTTTCTCAATTTCTTCCTCTAGTTTCTTAGCTTTGTCATCTTTGGGAGGATTATTCAGCGTTTTGTTGATCGCCATAGTAACGACTGCCGGCACAATCCATCCAATGACTGTTAGAACGATTATATGAGGATCCATTGCCGCTACTTCGTCTCTCTTCTCACCACTCCAAAGCAGGAGATGAGAGCGAGGGAGGTTACAGAGAGAAGTGATCCGTAAGGTGACGGTGCATCTTCGTTTTATTAGGAACGAAGGGAGAATCCGAAGACTTAAAACACATTGGCAACAACACCACAAAAAAAAAATGACTAGCTCATTGAATTTGTGACACGGAAACATAAAAGCGTAATTGACACGCTGCCCCCTGCTCCTAAGCCATTGAACTCTCTTTATTTAATCGACTAGATCATTTGGTGAATAATATCACCTTTTACGGCATGAATGTAAATTATAAACATATATATATTTATACTGACTTTAGTATTTATTATTTGCTAAAAAATAAAAAACGTATATGTATATATTTCTCTCTTATATTTTTAAGTAATTCTTTTTTCTGATATTGATTTGTATAAATTAATCCTAAAATGAGATCAGCACCAACTGAGGTTGATTTTTAAAGACTAGCATTAACATGATGATAATATTAAAGATCAACACCGAGTAAGATCAGCACTCGACATAATGTTGACTGATGCTGGTTTCAAATCAGCGCTAGCTAGCACCACAATAGTGTTAGTCTTTAAATATCAACACCAATGTTGGTGCTGGTCTTTAAAGACTAGCACTAACCTTGGTACCTTGGTGCTAATCTTGAAAGACCAGCACTAACAGTGGTGCTGGTTTGCACAAACTAGTACCAATAGTAGTACTATTTTGCGTGATGTTGATTTGCGCAAACCAACACAGCTATTGGTGTTGATTTGATTTGTGCAAATTAACGTTGGTGCTGGTTTAGTACTGATTTGCGCAAACCAACACTAAGATGGTGCTAATTTGTGTAAATCAACACCACTATTAGTGCTGGTTAACACCACTATTGGTGTTGATCTTTCAAGACTAGTACCAATCCACCAACGTGGTATTGGCTAATGTTGGTTTTAAACCAACACCAGCTGTTGTTGGTCTTTAAAAATCAACACTAATGTAGTGTTGTTCTTGAAGATTAGCATCAACATGATGCTGGCTGGTGCTCGTTTCAAATTAACACCGGGTGCTGATTTGTAGAATCGGTACCATCTTGGTACTGGTTTATACAAACTACCATCACCTTGCATGTAGGAGAGAACTTACATACAGAAGAGAGAAAAGTATTGCATGCAAATGAAAGTGGGAAATAAAAAAAAAATAATTTTAGCCGCGTCAGAATATCCACGTTGGATGTCACCTACTATAATGATTTTGATTAAATTTGAATAATTTTAATTAAATTGATAAAAGTATTTTGATATAATAAATTTGATTAAATTAAAATAATTTTATTGGTAAGGGTTATGATTTTTATTACACATATATTGAAATAAGGGAATTATTAGAGAGAAAATATTTAATATTTTTTAAATGCTGCTATTGTTTAACAATAATAATAATGTTGCATGCCATCGTAATCGGTACCATTTACAATATTAAAAGACTTGGCAGTCTTTAATAAATCAAGTGGTTTACCAACCCTCATATGATTAACCAGATCATGAAATAAAGTCAACGTCATTTCTTATTTTAAGATGATGGTCATTTTACTCCAGGAACATATGTTTAAATTTAAAGGGGGAGTCCAATCCTTGTTTATAGTTTACTAGAATTACGCGATCGTTGAATTGTAAATTCACCCATGGATTAGTTTTTGGCCAAAATCTAATTCATCCAAAATCAAGAAGACACTTTCCTTCCTCCCAATTCTTCCTCTCCAATATTTATCCAAAATCTAAACCTCCTTCATTACTTGCTACCCTCCTCTCAAGCATTGTCTGCTTATCCGCCAGCTCAACAATCAGTGGCATGCGAGCTCATCACTTGCTCAGAACCTTATGTGAGCTCATGAGC
This sequence comes from Zingiber officinale, assembly GCF_018446385.1. Taxonomy (NCBI): domain Eukaryota; kingdom Viridiplantae; phylum Streptophyta; class Magnoliopsida; order Zingiberales; family Zingiberaceae; genus Zingiber; species Zingiber officinale. The sequence continues at coordinate 35,304,535 of NC_056005.1, read as the reverse complement.
TGTTTGCATGTCCATCAAAGGCTTGCTAAAGAATCCATAGTTGTCATGACCTCTCAGCCTACTCGTAAAGCCATCAACTACCTTAAAGCTTATAGCTTAACTATGAGCCCACTGACTACCAAACTGCAAGCTCTCAACTTGCTAATGAGCCAACTAGTCACTTGGTCATATGCTTCGTTATTCGCTGAGTAATTTACTTAGGTTGTTAGGCAACTTAAATGGTTCAAAAAGTCAAATGAGAAATATTTAGAAGCTTCCTTATAACAGGAGTCCCTTTTTTTTTTTTAAATTTTTTTTTATTTATCATAAAAAAGGCGTGCTCCCTGGTGTCTTATTGTTACGTTACCGTAAGTGTAAAATTACATCATTATATCGGTCCTATAGAGATTGATTAAGCACCAATAAATTCCCACAATAAACTAGTTAAGCGATCGAAGAGTTTGTAAATGTTTGCACTAAAAGAAAGAGAAGTAGAAGAGAGAGTTAAGAATTGTTGTGAGGAGATTGGTAAAGGAAAATGTTCTAGGAGTTCAGTTTTATTATGATGTTAATTAATACCCTATGGATTGCCCAGCTCCTATCCTCTATCCTTATGCATAAATAGGAAGTCTAACTAAATACTAACACTCTCCCGCGACAGTCGTATCGGAGTATTATCCCAATTGCTATCCGATGTCATTAAGTAGTCAAGGTAACTTAGGAAGTCCAATTAATGGGATATCCTTTGTCACTAAAGACCTCCCGATCATACAAATGCTAGATTACATAAGACACTTATTAATATAGGATTGGGGATAATCCATTAAATCTAATTAGCTAGATACTTCTAATATAAAGTTGCTATCCCTTTCAAGGCGATACCCTCGAAACATCCGTTTAAAGGGATACCTCCTTGTCACGGGGCGAGTAATCAATACATTCATTCCATCAAACATGACATTCAAGCATAGAAACACCACACACACATTTAATTAAATGGATACAAGGTATAAACATGTCATTTGAACAAAACATTAGCAAATTCATAAAGTTAGCATCAATCACATATTAAAATTACTCCCTTAATCCTAGAACAAGGTGGATCTACTCCATAATAAGAGAAACTAGACCTGAAGACATTGAAATTACAACCATCTACTTGAATCTAAGAGAAAAAAGAGAAGAAGTCTTATCAAATGCGTTGAAAAGTCTTTGGATGTAATCCTTTGCTTCCAAAGATGAAGGAGAAGATGAAAATGACTTCAAATCATCGATCAGAGTGTGGAAGAGTGGATCTTACCCTTGCCTGGGTCGTGTCACGGTCGTGTCTCCGGGGCACAGCCTCCCCCTGATTAACTTCAGCTGGGCACGAGCTCAACTCCCAGGTGAGAGGCACCACAGTGCCCATGGGGCACGACCAGCCTCTAGTTAGCTTTTGGTCCGCACGACTTTGCTTCCAAGTGAGAGGCATGACAATGTGAATCCACATGACCACCCCCTGTTGGCTTCTGCTAGGCATGACTCCCCTGCATGAAAGACACGACCGTGCTTGTGGGGGTATGATCATGTCGTGTCTTGGCTCTGGTGGAGGACATGGACATGCCATGGGGCATGGCTAGCTTCTGCACCTCTTCTAAGGTTGCTCCAAAATATGCTTTAACTCAACTTTCACTCCAAAGCGCGTCCTATCAATATAAAATGAAGCACGAGTAGATCTTTAACAAAAGGAACAATAATGCTGACATAATGATAAAGTAGGATGCAATAACATAGATCATACTCAAGAAATATAAGTAGATGTGCGTTAAAATATGAATACAATTGTATATAATTTATGCACATTCCACCCTCAAACTTAAACCTTTGTTTGTCCTTAAGCAATATTCTACAGTCTAGACTCATGTGTTCATATAATGCATTATAATCTATAATGACTCAATCTAACTCTATCGACTAATTCCATTGATGAGCGTGATCATAGAGTAACTCGAGGGTGGTCTAAATGTAAGTTCTCATGCACAGTGAGATAAGTGATCTAAAATTTTCAAGTATCGATCTCTAAGCCTAGTCAAGTTGTCATCTAACCATGTTTCTTGTGTTCCTAGTGATAGACTGTAACACCCGTAAATTTTCTCTATTCAAAATGGTAAAAAGAACTAGAAGAAGAGAAAAAGAAATAAAAAAATAGATTTTAAAATGGACTTGGGTAGGATTGAATCCAAGACCTCTTATATATGATTGGTTAGAGTTTCCATTAGGGTAGTGGTAAAGCATCACACTAATAATAGGAAACAATTCCTTATAAGCAGATTTTGGGAGAAGAGATGCTTCAACTTCCACTTAGTATAAAAGTTGAGGGATGAGATCAAAACCTAAATCTCTTCATTTTCCCTTCTCCCATACCTAGCCGAAACTCCTTCCCTCTTCTTCTCTTGTAGTTTTGGCCAAGAACTCTAGGGTTCCAAGGTTCTAGGTTCTTCAAGAAGAGAATCTAGAGGGGAATTTTCATCAGGATTTTTAAGTACGAGGTGGGTGGTTTGGAGATCAAGGCATACAAAAGAGAGTGTTGCTTTTCTTACATCCTATAAGAGTAAGATCTAGTGAAAGAATGTAAGTACTCCTCACCTGCAGTATAAGTTGTTTCGATTATGTATGAAGGAACCTATTTGTGGTAGGTTTGTATGGTTGTATGCATGATTAAGAAATTTCATGTTAAAGTGCATGTTAAGATATAATGCATGATATGTAAAGATGTCCCTCTAAGTTTTGGGATTAAGAGCATATGAGTACTTTTATTTCCTTCCCATTAAGTTTCTTGGACTAAGAAGCATAATCAAGTGCCCTAAGATGCTTCCCCATATGTGTGGGGGATTAAGTGCACATAAGGTGTTTGTCGAAATGACAACAAGTGCAATTATAAGAAAGTACTGAGTAGAAGAAAGTATTTTACTTTAAAATGACATGTACTGGACATAAGGTCCATGGGATGGGCTCCTAGATTGCCCCTAGACATAAGTTCACCTAGTAGTACCTTAATAGGTTCGGGATTAGCTACCTCAGATTTTATTAAGGATGCGCGCAAGTGGTACATTGTCGGGCCCAAGAAAGTTGATTATTATATTCACTAATATGTATGATAAAGTTTTCAAAGTGCATTAGTTTGTTGAAGTGAAACCATCATTAAGTGGAGAACTTGAGTTATAAAGTGTAGTGTTGGTGAACTCTATGATATGCCAGGATTTCTGTTTTCGATACATTACTAACAAGGTTTAAGTTGGTGTTTAGCATTTTAAAGACTGTTTAAAAATACATATCATGTGCATATTTACAAAGCATATGTTTTAGCGTGAACTATACTCATGTGCATGTTTGTTGTTCTTTTCCCAAGTAGTTTTACAATAAAAAGGCATGTTCTCTTTAATGCGTAGTTTTGTGAGTAGATGGTGCTTACTAAGCCTTTGCTTATAGTTTGCATTTCCTTATACTGCAGATAAAGGTAAAGGAAAGCTTGAGTAGGAAGGGGCAGCAAGAGCAATGTTTGATGGTATGGGTGACGTAACAATGGGAAGCGATCCTGGAAGTTGCTAGTGTTTGACTATGTTAGATTTTGGTGCTGATGGACATATGTTCTTATCTACGCTTAGTATAAAAGTACTATTAAGAATGGTGTACAATGAATTTACGGTTTGGTAGTAGTTGAAGTGTCAAATATTCTCCCTAAGGTTGTGGGATAAAATGATAAGTCAAGAAGGAGTACAAAGGGGGAGAACCACTCCTTTTTGGGTGCAGGGCGTGACCCCCACACGGCCGTGTGGAGTCACATGACCCCAACCCTCTCCCTCTCGGCCAGGGTTGCACGACCGTGTGCCACACAAGGCCATGCAAGATTTAGTCTCTGGAAAAGTTGTACGACCGTGTGCCACACATGACCATGCAAGGCTTAGCCTCTGGAAAGGTTGCACGACCATGTGCCACACACGGCCATGCACCTCTCCTCCTCGGGCAAAATGACACGGTCGTGTGGATTCACACGACCGTGCACCCCTTTGACTCAGTCGAGGTGACACAACTGTGTGGAAGCCACACGGTGTTGCCCTGCTCCAGCAGGGAGAGCCTTACATGGCCGTGTGGGGCACACGACCATGCCCAAACTAGGGCTCAGTAAGGCTACACGGTCGGTCATCACCACACGGCCCAGATCCTCAAGCAGTTCTAAACTTCATCTTGGCTCTATTTCGCTCCCAAAACACAACTTAACAGTCGGAACAAGTTCAGAGTAGAACTCTGAACCAAACAGTGTACATACAATAATGTCCTTAGTAGTCATAAAAAGGAGTAACGCCTGTGGCTTGAGTCGGGGTTAAGAAGTGCGGTCGTTACATAGACACTTACTTACCACATGCTTGGTTCATCTCTCTCAATCTATCTAAGGTCTCAAAGGTGTGCTTGATATCAAGGGAAGCATAATATTTATTTCTCTAGTAACTTAACTCGGTCCCAAAGGGGTAAATTGCTAGGTTTTGCTCACGATAACTATTTTTTATATCCCATATTCATTATTTATTTAGTGCTTTAAATGTATCACACTAACACATGTGCCAAGAATGCAAATGTAGGAATATTTTGATTTTTCCAAATGAGCTTATATAATTTGAGTATTATCTAGTAATTAAGATGTAATTTGAAAAATCACCATGGGTATACAAGTATTGACAAGTTATATGAATTATGACTATTTTTAGAGTTTTCAACTGTCTGAACTTACGCAAAGTGAAATGAGGTCCCTAATTTATACCATTTCTCAAATTTTTTTCTCAATACAATGCATTACTCACTTCATGCTATTAGAGATAGAGAAAAATAGTTCACTAAAAATACTATCACTGTTTATATAATAACATAATCTAAACAATAAGCATGCTAGAAATTTTGCTATCGCACAAGTCAGTAGTAAGGTGAAGATCAATGCACTCATATGCCACAAAAACAAAAAATCTAAACAAGCAAAACAACTGAAACAAACTAAACTAAAAAGCAAAGCAAGTAAAATGGAAAGGTGCAACTGAAAAGCTAAAATGGAAAGGCAACAAATATGTATAAATATACAACTCTTCCAGACTTGAGTTATTTATCATCTTGATGAAATCAATAAGGAGGTGCACTATAACAAAAACTGCAAACGACAACACCCCTACGACAACGGTTTTAAGAGAAAGCGTTGCGTATTTGCTCAAAGACAACGGTTTTTGCCAAAACCGTTGTCTTTGAACTCCCCATTAAATATAAAAGACAACAGTTTTAGCAAAATTGTTGTCATTAAGCGACTTTTTTTTAAAACGACAACACTTTTTACAACGGTTTTATAAACCGTTGTCTTTATCCGCATTTTTAGCGGCTACGACAACAGTTTTGAAAAAACCGTTGTAATTGAATTTGGTCATTTCCCCCCTTCGCCGTTTTCCTTTCCCTCGCTGTTTTCTTTTCGGTGCCGTGTTTTCGCGTTCCCAAACCTAAGCCATTTATCTTTCCCTCTCCTCATACGACGTTGTGCTCCTTCTCATTTCTTAGTGTAACGCCCCGCCCCTCCTGCTAAGGCGACGGGGGTTACTTGACGACACTTGCATACTTAACACAGCGGAAGTCTTACTTAGAGAATTTATAAAAACCTTTTTCTTACTTAAAAATCACAATAGACATAAAAGGTCCACATAGCATACTTCACAAGAACATCATAAGCATATATAAGTTGGGTTCTAATTTCTCTAAGCCTTTAAACTTGTAGTGGCCGAAACATGTAAATCATGGAACTAGATTTTTAGTGACATGAGAGCATGGGAACCACAACTACATTTCATAGCATATATCTCAAGGACATCATAAGCATGTATAAGTTGGATTCAAATTTCTCTAGACCCTTTAAACTTGTAGTGGCCGAAACTTAACAAGCATGAAACTAAGTTTCTAGTGGCACAAGAGCATGGAAACCCTACACAAATTTTCATGGCTTCATAACAAGGAACAACATGAGTAAACTTAGTTAAAAAAACCTACACATACTAGCTTTAAAATCTAATGTGGCCGAAAGTTACATGTATTCAAAATTCTATATAACAAGCAACCATAAAACATCAACTAGTTTCATATTATATTATCAAGAAGGTCATGAGCCTCTTAGCCTTGGTTTCAACTTTCCTAGACTTCAACTCTCATCATAACCGAACCCTCATAAGCATGAAATAAGATTCATAACTAACATACAATTATGGCATAACATTTTAGCTTCATGTCTTGTCTTAGGAAAAATCTTAGCATGCTTGGTCTTAGGTTTAAAACTCTCCTAGGCCTTTACTCCTTACTTGGCCGAATATTCATGAGCATATAAATGGAGTTTCAAACAACATACAAGTAAGAGAAAAGTTAACAACCTCATTATCATAGGATACATAACCAAAAAAATAAGGAAACATACTTAGTTTGAGTCTTGAACTTACCTAGTCTTCTTGTTCATGCTTGGTCGAAACATGTAAATCATGAAACTAATTTTTCATTAATTATTCTAGCATGGAAACCATAGGTTAACTTCTTACATAAAATACATGTCACAAGAAAAATAGAAAGCATATCTAATTACAACTTTCTTAAACTCTTCTTCTTGTTTTTTTTTTGACCGAATTTTCTTAAACAAAAACTTAAGTTTTTAAGCGATCTATCTCCATGGAAAACCATACAAACTATTGTACCACAGGTGAGGGGAAGCTTACCTAGTAATCACTTGTTAATCTTTAAAGAAATGGTACCCTTGGTGAAGAGGAAGTAGGGAGCTTCTTCTTCTAGCACTCCTTTTGATTTTCTCTTGCTTGGAAGGGTACACCTTGAAGGCTCCTTCTTGTAGTTTAGTTTTCTCTTAGGGAGAAACCTAAACTTGGCTTGTGGAGATGAGGGAGGAGGCTTAGAGTCTCGGCAAGGGTGAGGGAGAAGGAAAAAAATGAAAACCTTTAGTTCCTTTCCTTTTTATGCTAAGTAGGTGGAAGTTACCAAAATGAACTTTGCTTCCCTTCCTCCTTATCTCATGCATGTATTTTCTTAATGAGAATATGTCCTCATTCCCTTCCCTAAATTCTTCTCTTTATTATCCTCTTAAACCCCACGAAAATAGAGAAGGAAAGGGAGAAGGACAACTTGTCTTTTGCTACTCTTTTTCCTTAACCAAGAGGTAAACAAGAGAAAGAAGCCACTTGATTTTCCCTTTGTTCCTTCACTAAATTTTAGCTTTACATTTAACTACAATTCCCATCAGTTCCCATTCACATATTATTCATTATCCTAGTGGTTATCATACATAATTTTATTTCTATCCTTTGTGAGAGGTTCAAGGTTCAAACCTTCACCTCCTCTTTTATTTCTCTTATCTTTTTTTTTTCTTTTTGATTCTTCAAAATTTTAGGCTCTAAAGCAAATAACACCCATATACTTATCTCATAATTTTGTGGGTGTTACAGTACCCCATACCTCATAGAAAGTTCATCCTCGAACTTAAATTAGCTCCGGATACTTTTGTTTCATATCATCTTCTCGTTCCCACGTGGCTTCTTCGTGTTGTTGATTTTGCCATAGGACCTTTACTAAGGGTACTTCTTTGTTCCTTAGTCTTTTGACGTCTCGATCCAATATCTGAATTGGGTCGGCTCTCATAGGTTAGGTCCGCTTGCACTTGTATTGTCTGTGGTTCGATCACTTTGCCCGTGTTCGGAATACATTTCTTCAGCATCGAAACGTGGAACACGTTATGAATGGTTGACATCTCTTGAGGCAGCTCTATTTCATATGCTACCTTGCCGATTCTTTTCAGAACCTGGTATGGTCCCACATAGCGCGGGCTTAGCTTTCCCTTCTTACCGAACCTCATTACTCCCTTCATGGGAGTTACCTTGAGGAATACTGAGTCTCCGACACTGAATTCCAATGGCCTTCGTCGCTTATCTGCATAATTCTTCTGTCGACTCTGAGCAGTTTCTATTCTTTGGCGGATATTCTGTATAACACGGGTAGTGTTATCGATAAGCTCTGTTTGAAATCCCATCTCTTTCTTTTCCCCGCCTTCATACCAACATATGGGTGATCTGCATTTTCTACCATACAGAGCCTCGTAGGGGGCCATCCCAATAGTAGCCTGGTAGCTATTGTTATAAGCAAATTATGCTAAGCATAAATATCGGCACCAACTTCCTTTGAAGTCCAAGGCACAAGCCCGTAGCATGTCTTCCAGCACCTGGTTCACTCTCTTTGTCTGTCCATCGGTTTGAGGGTGGAAGGCAGTACTGAATAATAGCTTTGTGCCGAGAGCCCTCTGAACTCATTCCCAAAAATGCGAAACAAAACGACCATTTCTGTCAGAGATGATGGTCTTAGGGATCCCATGTAGTCTAATAATTTCCTTGACATATAATTGAGCCAGTTGCTCAATTGAATGGGTCATTTTGATTGCCAGAAAGTGGGCGGATTTGGTTAGTCTATCCACGATTACCCATATAGCGTCATAGCCGTTTGTTGTCTTGGGTAATCCTGAAATAAAGTCCATCGAGATATCCTCCCATTTCCATTCCGAAATCTGAACAGGCTGCAGTAATCCTCCAGGCCTCTGGTGTTCCACTTTAACCCTCTGACAAGTTAGGCAGACACTGATGTACTGAGCCACATCTCTTTTCATACCGGACCACCAGAATTTCTTTTTCAAATCCTGGTACATTTTGGTGGATCCCGGATGCATTGCATAGGGCGTTGAATGAGCTTCTTCTAATATCTTCCTTCGCAACTCGGGGTCCTCGGGAATACATAATCGATCTCTGAGGTATAATATTCCGCTATCCGCGGTACGAAATCCATCATTCTTTCCCTCTAAGATCTCTTGCTTAATCCTTTGGAGGCTTTGGTCACTGGCTTGCTTCTCTAATATATTGTCGAATAGGGTGGGTGCTATAGTCAGGGTGGAGAGTTGCTCGGACATGGTCTTGACCCCATGACACGAAATGTTTCTCGGTTTCCCAATAGATTCGACCACTGGTTTGCCTTCAGTATCAAATAAAACTTTAGCATGTTGGCTAGAGGTAAGCGGCTGACCTGTAACGACAGTAGAGGTGTTCGCCACATCTTCATTGGTAAGCGCGAAAACCCTGGCATTCGTCGTTGCTGGCGAGGCTTCCAATCTCCCTTGGCTGATTGAAGTCCCTTCTATAGCAGTTTGCATCTGGTGTAGTTGTGAAGGGGCACCCCTGTTCTGGTTGTTCTGCTGGAATGGTGCCTGCATTTGAGTAGGACAGTCTCTGGCCAAATGTCCCTCCTGTCCACAATTATAGCATTTTCGTGTACCTTTGTGACACAGTCCGGAATGCAGCTTCCCACAAATAGAACACTGGGGGTATCTCGGTTGCTTATTTACTGACCCACTTTTTGCATTGTCCCACTGCTTTCTTTTTCCGGTAGACGTTCCTTTCCAGCCTGTTTTGGTACTCTGAGGTTTCTGTCCCTCGGCTCATGTCTGACCTTTATTCTCCTTCATCGCTTTCTGATAATGCTCCGTAATCAGTGCACTGCTGACTAATTCCTCTGTAGTCTGCGGCCTATTAACTCCGCCGGCCACATTCAGTGCTATCTCGGGTCGAAGCATCTTCAACATCAGTCTGACCCTTTCTCTCTCTATACGCACTAATTCAGGACAAAGGCGTGCTAGTCGGTTGAAGCGCTTTACTGCTTCGTTCACTGATAAATCACCTTGCCGGAACTCGGTAAACTCGTCGTAATGCCGGTTCGTCACTTGCGTATGAAAGAATTCTTCGAAGAACTCTGTCTCGAAGTCCGTCTAATTCATCAGATTAATTTGTCTCTTCGCTTTAACTCTTTCCCACCACATTCTCGCATCTCCGGAGAAGCAGAAGGATACACATTTGATCTTCTCTGATTCAGGCCAGTCCAAAAGTTCCACTGTGCTTTCTATGGTCTTGAACCAGGCCTGGGCATCCCACGGCTCGCAAGTACCCGAGAAGTTCTCCGGTTTAAGTCTCAACCACTGAATCAAATAGGTCTCCTGTCGAACCACTGGGGCAGGGGCTACCGGTGGTACTGGTGCAACTAGTGGCACAATGGGCACTGCATTCTGAACTACTGGTGGGGTAGTAGGGGTTCCTTGTTGACCCATCAAAGTCGTGATCATCTGTTGTTGTTCCGTGATCTGGCATTGAAGGTCGGTGACTACCTGAGTCAGATCTGGTGGAGTTACTGTCTCCTCTGCTCGGGTAGTACGTCTCCTATCCATGCTTATCTTCATTAAACAACAACAAATTATCATTATCCCTATTCGCCGTCATAAGGTTATTATTATTCCTATCCTACTATCATGCATGTCTATCCTAATTCAAGGTATAACTAAACATGCAGAATATTAGAGTATTGACAAAAGTTAAATTAAACTAAATCAGAGAACATGCATAATATTAAAGCATCAAAAATTAGATTAAATCAAGAATAAGTAAACATGCATAATATTAAAGCATCAAACATTAAATTAACTAAAACAAAGAATAAGTAAACATGTATAATATTAAAGCATCAAAAATTAGATTAAATCAAGAATAAGTAAACATGCATAATATTAAAGCATCAAACATTAAATTAATTAAAACAAAGAATAAGTAAACATGCATAATATTAAAGCATCAAAACATAATTTTACATTAAGCATATAAAATCTTACTTGGAGCGGCAGGATAGAGGCTTGACATGTGTGTAGTGGAAAGGCTAACTTGGGTCTGATACCAAACTGTAACGCCCCGCCCCTCCTGCTAAGGCGACGGGGGTTACTTGACGACACTTGCATACTTAACACAGCGGAAGTCTTACTTAGAGAATTTATAAAAACCTTTTTCCTACTTAAAAATCACAATAGACATAAAAGGTCCACATAGCATACTTCACAAGAACATCATAAGCATATATAAGTTGGGTTCTAATTTCTCTAAGCCTTTAAACTTGTAGTGGCCGAAACATGTAAATCATGGAACTAGATTTTTAGTGACATGAGAGCATGGGAACCACAACTACATTTCATAGCATATATCTCAAGGACATCATAAGCATGTATAAGTTGGATTCAAATTTCTCTAGACCCTTTAAACTTGTAGTGGCCGAAACTTAACAAGCATGAAACTAAGTTTCTAGTGGCACAAGATCATGGAAACCCTACACAAATTTTCATGGCTTCATAACAAGGAACAACATGAGTAAACTTAGTTAAAAAAACCTACACATACTAGCTTTAAAATCTAATGTGGCCGAAAGTTACATGTATTCAAAATTCTATATAACAAGCAACCATAAAACATCAACTAGTTTCATATTATATTATCAAGAAGGTCATGAGCCTCTTAGCCTTGGTTTCAACTTTCCTAGACTTCAACTCTCATCATAACCGAACCCTCATAAGCATGAAATAAGATTCATAACTAACATACAATCATGGCATAACATTTTAGCTTCATGTCTTGTCTTAGGAAAAATCTTAGCATGCTTGGTCTTAGGTTTAAAACTCTCCTAGGCCTTTACTCCTTACTTGGCCAAATATTCATGAGCATGTAAATGGAGTTTCAAACAACATACAAGTAAGAGAAAAGTTAACAACCTCATTATCATAGGATACATAACCAAAAAAATAAGGAAACATGCTTAGTTTGAGTCTTGAACTTACCTAGTCTTCTTGTTCATGTTTGGTCGAAACATGTAAATCATGAAACTAATTTTTCATTAATTATTCTAGCATGGAAACCATAGGTTAACTTCTTACATAAAATACATGTCACAAGAAAAATAGAAAGCATATCTAATTACAACTTTCTTAAACTCTTCTTCTTGTTTTTTTTTTGACCGAATTTTCTTAAACAAAAACTTAAGTTTTTAAGCGATCTATCTCCATGAAAAACCATACAAACTATTGTACCACAGGTGAGGGGAAGCTTACCTAGTAATCACTTGTTAATCTTTAAAGAAATGGTACCCTTGGTGAAGAGGAAGTAGGGAGCTTCTTCTTCTAGCACTCCTTTTGATTTTCTCTTGCTTGGAAGGGTACACCTTGAAGGCTCCTTCTTGTAGTTTAGTTTTCTCTTAGGGAGAAACCTAAACTTGGCTTGTGGAGATGAGGGAGGAGGCTTAGAGTCTCGGCAAGGGTGAGGGAGAAGGAAAAAAAATGAAAACCTTTAGTTCCTTTCCTTTTTATGCTAAGTAGGTGGAAGTTACCAAAATGAACTTTGCTTCCCTTCCTCCTTATCTCATGCATGTATTTTCTTAATGAGAATATGTCCTCATTCCCTTCCCTAAATTCTTCTCTTTATTATCCTCTTAAACCCCACGAAAATAGAGAAGGAAAGGGAGAAGGACAACTTGTCTTTTGCTACTCTTTTTCCTTAACCAAGAGGTAAACAAGAGAAAGAAGCCACTTGATTTTCCCTTTGTTCCTTCACTAAATTTTAGCTTTACATTTAACTACAATTCCCATCAGTTCCCATTCACATATTATTCATTATCCTAGTGGTTATCATACATAATTTTATTTCTATCCTTTGTGAGAGGTTCAAGGTTCAAACCTTCACCTCCTCTTTTATTTCTCTTATCTTCTTATTTTTTTTTTCTTTTTGATTCTTCAAAATTTTAGGCTCTAAAGCAAATAACACCCATATACTTATCTCATAATTTTGTGGGTGTTACACTTAGTGAGCGGCGGCGTTCTCCAATGGGCTGTCGAAGATCCAAACGCACGGGAGGGAGAAACCGGAGAACGGGATCTGCCACGACGACAGCGCGCCGTCGGTGAAGGCGAAGACCATTGACGAACTGCACTCCCTGCAGAAGAAGAGGTCGGCGCCGACCACCCCCATCAAGGACGGCGCGCAGCAGGGCAACGCTGCCTTCGCCACCATTTCAGAGGAGGAGCGCCAGAAGCTCCAGCTCCAATCCATCAGGTCAATATTTAATCTCCAAACAAACATCTCTTTCTCAATAATAAAAAAAGGGGGAAACATCCAGATTCCTTGCTGGATACTGGTGGGCCACCGCCGGATCAATTTTTCTAAACCTAAAAGGAAATAATTCTTGAGAACAAGAAGGTGGAATCCAATCTTTCTCCCGCGTTTCTTGTAATGAAATCGTGTTGTGCGCAATGATTCATTGGCGTCGTTGACGAGGGAGACAGCTGGGTCGAAGGTGGTGAGGGGTGATCCGGCCAGGAAGGCGGAGGCGACCAAGGTCACCGCCGAGCACCACCACTACTTGACGCCGACCATCAGCGTCAACGACATCACCCTCAAGTTTACCCATGTCCTCTACAACCTCTCCCCGCCCGGTATCTGCTCTCATCTCCTCTTCATCACTCAAATCATAACATTTCATTCTCATTGAAAGAATCACGAATTCCTTGTAGAACTCTACGAGCAAGCCATAAAACATGAACATGGATCATTCATAACATCGACCGGAGCCTTGGCTACCTTGTCCAGCGTGAAGACTGGCTGTTCGCCGAGGGACAAGCACGTCATCAAGGATGAAACCACTGCCAATGAGCTTTGGTGGGGAAAGTAAGTCCACACAACTAATTCATGATCCTTCCATTGATGGTTCCTTCTCAAAATGTATGTGCACTATTCACGCAAAGGCTCACCGAACATAGAGATGGATGAGCACACCTTCCTGGTGAACAGGGAGAGGGCTGTCGATTACCTCAACTCTTTGGATAAGGTACACATGCACATCAAGTGTTTGATGTAATTCCTCATAGATCCTAATATGCCATCTGCATGATACAAGGTATTTGTGAATGACCAATTCCTCAACTGGGATCCCGAGCATCGAATCAAAGTTCAAATTGTCTCTGCAAGGGCCTATCATTCCCTGTTCATGCACAACATGTAAGTGAAAAATACTACTAATAAGAATGCTAAAGATGACCTTCAATTCTACAGTTCGATAGTTATCCAGATAAGTCATCTTTGCATTGGTTCTGTTGATCTCTAGTAGTGAATCATAGTTGTGTTACTAGCAGGCTGGATCATACATATGCATATATTAGTGTTAGTGAGCTAACTAGCTCCTCTTTCTCTCCTTAATGCCAAGGGAAAACATGTAAATTAGAAGAAGAAAAACTCTCTTTTGCATGAAATAATTGGAAGGATCGCAGGTGCATCCGTCCTACGCCTGAAGAACTGGAGGATTTCAGTACTCCGGACTTCACAATTTACAATGCTGGCTAGTTTCCATGTAATCGATACACACACTACATGACTACCTCCGCCAGCATTGATCTTAATCTTGATAGGAAAGAAATGGTCATCCTTGGCACACAGTATTCCGGGGAGATGAAGAAGGGTTTGTTCGGTGTGATGCACTATCTAATGCCTAAAAGAAACACTCTCTCCCTGCACTCTAGCAACAATATGGGCAAAGATGGTGATGTTGCCCTCTTCTTTGGACTATCAGGTAAGTGTTGGTCGGATGAGATTCTGGCGCATCACCTTCCCATAGCATGGTTACTATACTGCCCTTTGCAACTTAACTAGAAGCATTCCATGTGTAAATGTGTAGAATTATGTTACACTGCAGTGTTTTCACCATATGGCTTCTTTGTTCTTATGACTTTTGCTTTGTTGTTTTAGGCACAGGGAAAACTACTCTATCTACAGACCACAACAGGCTTCTTATTGGCGATGATGAGCATTGCTGGAGTGAAAATGGTATTTCAAACATTGAAGGAGGTTGCTATGCAAAATGTATCGGCCTATCAAAGGAGAAGGAACCTAACATTTGGAATGCCATCAAATTTGGAACCGGCAAGTGCCCTATCAAACTCGACATGCACTTTGAACTGGAACCATTCATATTTTTTTGTCTTAATGTTTGCAAATTTCTTGCAGTGTTGGAAAACGTCGTTTTCGATGAACACACTAGGGATAGACTACTTTGATAACTCTATTACAGGTGATTAACAAGATGAAACAAACTTCTTGAGTGAATTGGTATTGTGTGAAAGGGAATCTGGTTCAATGGAATTGTTGATGTTGCAGAGAACACTCGAGCTTCATATCCAATTGAGTATATTCCTAATGCGAAGATACCATGTGTTGGTCCGCACCCTAAGAATGTCATCCTCTTGGCATGTGATGCTTTTGGCGTTCTTCCACCAGTTAGCAAACTTACTTTACCGCAAACAATGTATCACTTCATCATCGGTTACACTGCTTTGGTGCATAGTCCATTGCATCAAGCACATCGTTATGCCTTGGAAAATGATGTTGATGTTGATCCTTATATCGAGTAATTCTCTTACTTATTAATATTTATTGCACTGTTCTTACATTTTACTAATTAACTTATTAGTATTCTATTAGTTAACTTATCCCTAATCTGTTCATTAGGGATAAGTTCAGATTTGTGGATCCACAAACCCTTCCAGTAATGCCATATGTATCCAAACTTGACAAAAATGAAAAGACTGAATACTTGAATAGTTAGGCAAGTGTTTTGGTTGATAGGTTGAGTGGTGCAACAAAAAATCAGCTAGTTTTGGCACCTCATAATGTTGGGTAAATAAATATTACAATTTCATTTTTAATAGATTTATTTCAACAATTCTGTTGAATTTATGCATTGACTCTGTTTTGTGCATAGTGTCATCGACCCTTATGTGGAGATTGTTTATTTATTCGATTCATTTAATTATCACAATTGCTATGAGGACTGGAAATATGTAGTGGATATGTGAGTACATATTTGTTTTTTAATTAAGCATTTAATTTAATTTATTAATCATACGTCAACTCTTGTTGTACAAAGGAGCTTGAAATTGTTCAATTCGAACAAGCAAAGGAAAGGGAAAAAGAAGCCTACGTGGGAAGTCGTAAAGGTTTGTATATTATATATACACACATATGTTTACTTGTGATTAATTTAAAAATATTTAACTGTGCATTATCCGTTGATAATTTTTTGTTAACATAGGGTCCTTGACAACTTTATGCTAAACAATGTGAGTTTTATGTGATGAAATTTATGAGAGAAATTATTGAAGGAAATGCTACCGGTGAGAAGGATTCACTTAGCTCAATGGTAATATTTGACATATTCTCAATTTTCTCAAATAATTTCTTTTATTTGACTTTGCTTCTTCATTTTGTTTACTAATATAATCTGGGTATGTTAACAGTTCATGAAAACAATTTACTCCAACGAAGAAATTGACAAAGTGCAATCCGAATGGGCGGATTGCATACTAGACTATATTCATTACTAGGTATAAATTACTAGACTTCAAAAGATGGTTGAACACTTTGTTTGTGACTCCATGACTTATTGATTTTGATTCCTTAGTGCTAATAATTTGTTTATTCACAACTAGCTATCTCCTTTGCTCAATACTTCATTCTTGCATTTCTACCATGAGCAGAATTAGCTGACATTTCCCTTATTTATTGCCTCTCTTTGTTGTCCAAAATTAATAATGGCTGGGTTGTGTGAGTAGCTGACATCTATATACTGCAGTTTGATTTCTTAATAGTTTGCTCTATATACTCTTGCTTGGACGAGCAGTGTAAATTACCCGTGAATTGCACGTGCATTGCAGCTAAATTTGTTAGATTTTCTCTTTGTATTGATGAAATGGGAATGAAAAATCTATTTTTCCAGCTGGAATGTAGTGAATGTTATAGCTCTTAATCTACACTTATTTGATTGACACTTTGGTTCTTTTAGGTGTCCTATGTAATTATTAAAGCTGTGCGTATGTGATTTCTATTTTGAGGAATTTGTGGAATTGTTTTAGCTCTACAAAAAATTCACCCTACCATAACTCATCATGATGATCCAATTCTTTTGGTTCAAGTTTTAATTGGAAGATTTTGAACCCATGTTTTTTACTTTCACTTATGCTTTTGTGATGGGTCTATTTATTGCAGATCAATTTGCAGCTCCTGGCAACTTGTTACTTGCAAAATGGAAAAGCATATTGTTCCTACCAGGTCTCAAAGGTAATGCAATCTGGAAAATGGCACAGAAAATTGCATGAATATTTTGTTTCAAGATGTTAATGGATGTAATGTGCTTTGCATGGATTCTATTGATCTTGGATGATAGTTCACTTAAATAATGTTAGCTGCATGCAGTGCTAATTATTTAATAAACTATGCTAAGCTAGGTATCACTGCTCCTAGTAGATTCCATGTACTGTTATTCTCTAATAAACACCTCTTTTTGTTTCCTTCATTTGGTTTGTTTTTGCCTTCTATGCACTACAGATTGGTTAATTACATTCTCCTTTTGGGATTCTGGAATTTGATAAGTTTTGTAAAATTTTCTCTTGCAGGTTGGGCAATTCGTGAGGCTTGAGTTTTTTTGATGCAAGAAGTGAGCTTTGTTAAGATGTAGCTTGCCTTGCTAATTTGTAAATTAAAAGCCATATGGAGAACAACAAATGGAAAACATGTGATTTAATGTATATGGAGAGTAATGGAAAACATGTGTATTTTGATGAGTAACAATTCATTTTGTATATTTTTGTATATGTGGCTACAAGATGAATTATATATGGATGTTTATTTTGGATTTAATGTAGTAAATATTTAGTTTTGTATTGGTGGTTTGCTTATAGTAAAATAAGATTGGTTGTTTGGTATTAATGAACATTAAAGACAACAGTTAAAAATGTTGTAAAAACTAGGTAAACGACAATGAAATTTTTTTGTAAAAAGTGATAAAAGACAATGGTTTTATCCGTTGTAAAATATATTAAAACTGTTGTAAAAAAAACAAAATGTGTCAAATATTATCTACCACAACAGTTTATATCCGTTGTAAAAAATGTCTACAACAACGGTTTATTTCTGTTGTTGAAATTATCTACCACAATGATTTTAAAACGTTGTCGTATCCTTCGTAGCCAAATTTTGGGCATATAAACAACAACGGATAAAAACCGTTGTCAAATGTCTACAAAGACAATGGATTCAAAACCGTTATCATAGGGCAATACATTCTACAATACCCTCAGTTACAACGATTTTTTGACCCTACGACAACGGATAATATCCGTTGTCGTTTGCAGTTTTTGTTGTAGTGGTGGAGGAGGAAAATCGAAGAAGATTGGAAAGTCAAGTACAATAGGATACCAAGCCTTTCCAGTTTCCAAGAACTATTGATATTTATATATGGCATCCATTTCTATGTGAACTTGTCTCATGCTTCCCTTAAAGTTTTTATTCCTCTTCCATTTCCTCCTCTAGTCATCCATAAATTTAGTCATCACCTCAAACAATTCTTTCTCATTCTTAAAATAATTTTACAAACATTGAAACTGTTCATCAGATATAACTAAATGTTTCTCCAATAGATTTCTATGTAAAGTGTGGTCATGATGAAGAGCATCTAAGAGGGGGCGAGACTCATGAAAATTAAACCTAGCAAGATCATGATTACTTGAAGGAGCATTTGTAGAGGGTATTATAGGAAGAGGGATGAGGTTGTTTATTGGCATTAGATAACAACTAATTTTCCTTAATGCGAACGATGGTTAATTCAGGATTTCAAAAATATAAGGGGAAATTGTGTTTCAAAATAAGACTAAATCCATAACCATCTCGTCATATCATGTGTATTGCCAAACATGTGTTTAGATCAATTCCCGGAGTACTGTCTACCATTTCAATTCCATCAATATCATAACCCAGCAACACTGCCATTCGGGTAAGTAACTCTCCCAAAATAATAGGGTCCGTTAAAGAAGATCTTCCTAATTTCACTAGGTGCTAAAAAAATGGAATCCCATGTTCAATGGAATTTCTTTCAACATTGCCCATAAATAATATATTCAACCTCATGTACCAACCCATAACATTCACCACATCTAAATATTATATTCTTCATAACTAAATGAAGATAACGAAAGATTGGATTAATAATGATAGCAGTCCTAGATGGGAGTGATGTACAACTAATTGATTTTCATACAGCTGGACCACTAAAGTTAGGATGTATTATTCATGTTCCATCGTTTGGAAAATCAAAACATGCATTAAAATCACCAAGACTCCATTTGTAGTCATCAATAAGCAACCAAAATATAACTACTCCATCCCCATAAATATTATGAAAATTAATGGAGCTTAAAATTTGTAAAATTATTCTAGGATATGTTGGATAATTTATACACAAAAATTATTCTAACCTATCTCTTGAAAAACCATTCAACATCATCTTTGAAACCTAGAACCTCTAAGGTATCAACATCTAAATATTTGGTGCTCACAATAGAACTCTTCACCAATGAATCAAATCGACGTATTTTCTCATCATTCTTAAAGATAATACCAAGGTTACTAGACATACCTTTGAAGTGTGCATTAGGTTCCCTTGAAGCTTCACTTATTTCTTTGACTTTACTTGATGAGACACCTTTCTTCTTTGGCATAGACCCTTTCATCCTCTTGAATGAGGATGATGTCAAGTCCAAGGTGGGGAAAAAAATCTCTAAAAAGAGTGGGAATGATGTATGGAAAGAATTAAAGGAAGAAGGTGGAAGAAAAAAAGGGGGGGGGGGAGGGTGCTGGGGTGTGTCAGCAGTGGCACAACCATGTGCTAAACGCACGATTGTGTGCTAAAGTGCACGATCGTGTGCTAAAGCACACGATTGTGTGCTAAAGAGCACACCCGCTTGCTAAAGTGCACGCCTGCATGCTAAAGCACACGGGCGCATGCTAAAGCACATGCCCGCGTCGTAGAAGAGCATTAAAAACACAGGTTAACATCACATGACACGGTCGTGTTTAATAGCATGGCCATACCATTGTTCCTTCGGGTGGATTCGTATGGTCGTGTGAATCCACACGACTACTCCTACGTATCTTTAGCTAATTAGTACACAGTTGTATGATCAGTTCACACAACCACACCATGTATGTCTTTGGCCAAAGGGTACATGGCCGTGTGAATCCACATGCCCCTAGGTTGGGTGCCTGCTCACTGGAGATATTTATTCTCCTAAAAATCTTGAAAATGAAATTAAATATGAATTATACTTGACAAAATCTAAAATCTAGAAGAAAAGGAAGAACACATAAATAAACCCTTGGGTTGCCTCCTAAGAAGCGCTTGTTTAAGGTCGCGAGCTTAATCCCTGATGCTCAATTTGGAGGGTGAGGTTCAGATAGATGAGTCATTCCTTTCCCTCAATAGGTATCCCGAGGAAATATCTTTTCAGTCTTTGCCTATTGACTTTAATAGATCCTAATTCCTCGCTCCAGATATCAACTGCTCCAAAAGGATACACTTTCTTTATTTTATAAGGTTCCTATCCATCGTGATTTTAGTTTTCTAGGAAAAAACTTCAGCCTTGAATTGAATAAGAAAATAGTTTTTCTTCTTGAAATTCTCATCTCACAATGTGCCTATCATGTCATTTTTTTTGTTCTCTCCTTGTAAGACTTAACATTTTCATAAGCATTCATTCTTGGCTCCTCTAGTTCATTCAGCTAAAGTTTTCTTTTTTCCCCAGCCGACTTTAAATCAAAATTGAGCTACTGAATCACCCAATAGACCTTATGCTCCAGCTCCATGGGAAGGTGGCAGGGCTTTCGATACACTAATCAGAAGGGTGTCATTTGAATTGGGGTCTTATAGATGGTTTGATATGCCCATAAGGCTTCATCCAACCTAAGAGTCCAATCTTTCCTTGATATTAACACCATTTTTTTTAATATTCGCTTGATTTCTCTATTTGAAATTTCAACTTGTCCACTTATTTGTGGATGATATGATGTTGTGACTTTATGGTTTACCCCATACTTTTTTAGTAAGGTCTCGAATTGTCTTTGTCATTTATGACTGCTCGGGGGACTCCAAACCGAGGGAATATTATTTTCTTGAACATTTTGATCACTGTCTTGACATCATAAGTGGGAGATGTGATAGATTCAACCCATTTAGACACATAGTCAACCGAAACCAAGATGTAATTATTGTTATAGGATGACGGAAATGGCCCCATAAAGTTAATTCCCCAAACATCAAATAACTCAACTTCTAGAATATAGTTAAGTAGAATTTCATGTCGCTTGGTAATATTTCTGGTCTTTTGACACCGATCCCATGATCTTACATACTCTCGTACATCCTTAAACAGGTGAGGCTAAAAGAATCTTGCATACAAAATTTTGGCTAGTATTTTCGAGATGCCCAAGTGTCCCCCATATGACGACGAATAATAATGATATAGAATCTCCTTGGCCTCATCTTCGGGCATGCATCTCTGATAAATTGTATCACCATGTTTTTTGTACAGTAATGGTTCATCCTATACATAATACTTAATGTCATTGAGAAATTTCTTCCTCTGTTGATAGGTAAGATTTGATGGAAGAATCCTGCTAGCAAGATAGGTTGCAATATTGACATACCATGGTATATTTTTACAAGAAACAGATAGAAGATACTCATCCAGAAAATAATCATCAATTGGAAACTCATCCCCTACTTTTTCCTACATCGTTTTGATGTATTCGTGACAAGTGGTCACTATGGAGTTCTCCACCCCTTTCTTGTCTCAGGTTTCCAAGTCAAATTCTTGAAGAAGCAATATCCATCTGATGAGCCATGATTTTACATTCTTTTTACTGAGCAAATACCGTATCGCTTCATGATCCATGTAGACTATCACTTTCGAATCCACCAAGTATAATCTAAATTTATCAAATGTGAAACTATTGCCAATAACTCTTTTTCTATTGTAGCATAGTTGATTTGGGCTTCATCTAAGGTCATGCTGGCGTAGTGGATGACATGTAGCTTCTTGTCCTTCCTTTGTCCCAACACTGCTCCTATAGTAAAATTACTGGCGTCACACATAATTTCAAATGGAACTTCCCAATTTGGTGTCTAGATTATTGGAGTGGTGATGAGGTCACTTTTGATTTTCTCAAAGGCTTCTAAGCAATCTTTATCGAAGCAGAATTCTACATCCTTAACTAGAAGGTTAGTCAGTAGTTTGGAAAGTTTCAAGAAATTCTTTATAAATCTTCGGTAAAACCTAGCATGTCTGAAAAAGCTTCTTATTTCCTTCACATTAATTGGTGGAGGGAGTTTCTCAATTGCTCCTACCTTTGCTTGGTCAACCTCATTTTCCATGTTTAGAGATTTTATATCCTAAAACAATTCCTTCTGTTATCATGAAGTGACACTTTTCCCAATTAAGAACCAAATTCACTTCTTCACATCTTTGGAGAACTCTAGACAGATTAGATAGACATGTATCAAAGTTGGTTCCATACACTGAGAAATTATCCATAAAAAATTTCATAATATCTTCTATTAAATCAGAAAAGATTACCATCATACATCATTAAAAAGTGGCAGGGGCGTTACACAACCCAAAAGACATTCGTTGATATACAAAAGTTCCATATGGGCATGTAAAAGTAGTTTTCTCATAATCATGGGGATGTATTGGAATTTAATAAAACCCAGAATATCCATCCAAATAGTAAAAGTAAGAGTGCTTGGCAAGTCTTTCGAACATTTGATCAATAAAGGGAAGAGGGAAATGGTCCTTAGTTTCTTTATTTAACTTCCGATAGCCAATACCCATTCGTCATCTAGTTATTGTTCTTGTTAAAATCAATTCATTGCTCTTATTCCTGATCACTATCATTCCTCCTTATTTTGAAACTATATGTACTGGACTTATCCACTCACTATCAGAAAGAGGATAAATGATCCCTACATCCAGTAGCTTGAGTACTTCTTTTCTGATGACCTCTTTCATATTAAGATTTAACATTCTCTAATGTTCTACTAAATATTTGTGGTAATTTTCAAGTAAAATTCTATGCATAAAAAAAGAAGGACTAATTCCTTTGATGTCATAAACAGTATACCCGATAACCTTTTTATGCAAGTTCAATTCTATGATTAACTTCTCGATCTCCAATTTAGTCAAATTTGAATTAATTATCAAGGAAATGTGAAATTTGGACCAAGAAATTTGTATCTAAGATTAGAGGGTAGAGGTTTGAGTTCTACTTGAGGTGGTAGAATTTCAGGCATGGTTGAACTATGCTCAAGCATCTTGATTTGCTCATACACTGGTGCCAATCTAGGAATTTTGCCAGATCTTTGCCTTGACTCTACCATTTCCCCACAATTCAGACTTTCCTCTAAGGGATCTTCTAATGCTAATAGGAGAAAATCTCCAAGATTATCCTCATTTTTGCACAAAGATTCCTTGTAATTCTTGGCCATAAGTGTTTCCCTAGGGGAGATCATATCATCCAGTATCCGTGTCAGAGTGTCACTGCACCAAGAGCCAATTCCTCAAGGTCTTCATGCTGAAATAAGTTTCTTCCTCTGAAAATTTTTGGGCTTCTCCTTTCTCTTGACATAAATATCCTTTCATATTTAATTTTTCTTCCAATTGTTTTACCTCCAGAGTTCTAAATGAGGGGGTCATTAGATTTTCTCCTGACCATTCATTCATATTCATTACTACTCGATCGATCAATTCACATGGTTCATTCAAACTTCTATTCATCAGCGAACCTCTAGCTGTAGAATCCAACTAAGTCTTATTTAGGAAAGATATCCCTATAAAAAATATATGTGGATAAGTAACCAATCCTCGATTCCATGATCTAGGCATTGATGTAATAGAGTTAAGAATCTATCCCATAATTGACATAACGATTCTACTTATTTCTGCTCAAAGTTCAAGATTTGATTTCTTAGATAAGCTATTTTCTTTGGAGGAAAATACTTGTTCAAAAACTTTTGCTCCATCTCATCCCAACTCTTGATACTTCTGGACTAGAGGCTAAAAGGAAAAACCATCAGTAAATTAATATCAGTAGGGACACCTTCATATTTCACTATATTACAATATCTGTAGAACTCTATAAGATGTAAGTGTTGGTGCAACCTTAGGTCAAGGTTGACCTGGTTAACCAGACTCGAGTTGACTTGACTCGAGTTGTGTTTTGATGTTTGACGAGTTATGTTTGACAATGTTTGACGTGAACAGAAAAGTTGTATCTTGATGTTTTACAAGGATACAAGCTTGGGAGATTGTGGGTGCAACCCGTGGTCAAGGTTGACCTGGTGGACCCGAGGTGAGTTGACCTGACTCGGAAAAGTCCAAGCAGGGAGCTTGGCATGGGAAAAGTCCAAGCAGGGAGTTTGGCATGGTGAAAAGTCCAAGCAGGGAGTTTGGCATGGTGAAAAGTCCAAGCAGGGAGCTTGGCACGGGAAAAGTCCAAGTATGGAGACTTGGCACGGAGAAGTCCAAGTATGGAAGCTTGGCACATGGGAAGTCGGAGAGGGCTCGGTAGCTCGTTCTCCGGACTGTTGTCAGAGAGGGCTCGGGAGCTCGTTCTCTGGACCGGATGGAAGTCGGAGAGGGCTCGGTAGCTCGTTCCCCGAACTGTGGTCAGAGAGGGCTTGGTAGCTCGTTCTCTGGACCGGATGTGGAAAGTCCTGGTGAGTGAAGCCAGGCAGTGGGAAAGTCCTGGTGAGTGAAGCCAGGCAGTTGTGAAAACCCTAGTGAGTGAAGCTAGGTGAAAGTCCTGGTGAGTGAAGCCAGGCAGTGGGAAAGTCCTGGTGAGTGAAGCCAGGCAATTGGAAAGTCCTGGTGAGTGAAGACGGGCAGATTGGAAATCCTGGTGAGTGAAGCCAGGTGAAAATCCTAGTAAGTGAAGCTAGGTGAAAGTCCTGGTGAGTGAAGCCGGGCAAGGGAAAATCCAGATGGATCAAGGGTTATCGGACATCTGGTGTTGAGAAGGTCAAGTAGGTCAAGGGAGTGACCGGATACTTGACACGAAGAGAAAAGTCCAAGTGGGTCAAAGGGATTGACCGGACACTTGGTGGGGAGTCTTAGCAGGTCAAGGGAGTGACCGGATGCTAAGCATGGTGTACCAAGAGGTCAAGGTGCAAAAACCAAGACCTGGATCGGTCTGGTGACCGATCCACTGATACTGTGGTTTCCTGATCGGTCTGGAGACCGATCAGAAAGCGATCAGTGTGCCTCTGTGAGCTTACTGATCGGTCTGGGCACCGATCAGCAGGAAGCCTGATCGGTCCCCGGGACCGATCAGGGTACGCACAGAGAGTTGGGCAACTCTCTGTGAAAGCATTCTGATCAGTCTGGGGACCGATCAGCATAGAGCCTGATCGGTCTCCATGACCGATCAGAAGAACCCTGGACCGATCAGGGTGGAGCTTGATCGGTCCAGGACTAGCCGTTGTGACTCAACGGCTAGGTTATTTTGGGCTTCTGTGTTCTGGCCTTTTTGCTTGCAGGTTCGCAGGTTGGCTCAGGATATCAGAGGTTATAAAAGGAGATCGAGGGCTGCTACAGTTATCTTCTTCTTCTTCTCTGAAGCTTCTGCTTCTTCTTGTTCCTGCCTCTTCTTCTTGCTGCTGCAAGTTCTTCTGCGAGCTTTGCTGAGCTCTTCGTTCCTGAAGCTTTTTGTGAGCTTCCACTAGGCTGGGACCAACTGATCAGTTGCTGTTGCTGTTGTGGTTGGATCCGAGAAGCTGCTGCTTCATCCAGTCGAAGAGAAGGCAAGTAAGCGAAGGTGTTTCATACATTTGTATTGTATTTTTCTTCTTGCTGCTTTCTACTCCTGTATTGCTTTTGCAAAACATTGTGGCGAGGTTTCTCCACCCAGAAGGAGTGATTATTAGCCGGGTTTCCGGGGTCTCATCCACCGACGGATTGATAGGCTTCATCCACCTTACGGACACGCCGAGGAGTAGGAGTATATCTCCGAACCTCGTTACATCGACGCGTGTTGAGGTTTGATTTCTCCGCTTTCGTTTCTATTATTTTTATTTCCGCTGCGCTAACCTTGATTTGTAGAACGAAACGAACGTTTTGGGGGCGGCTATTCACACCCCCCTCTCTAGCCGCAATCCATCGATCCTAACAGTAAGTAAGGACTTCTGAATCTAACCCTCTAAATTGATCCTCTTGAATTTTGGAGATAAATGCTGAATCAGAATAAAAATTGAAAACAAGAACTTCTTGTAATATAATAGGACCCAATTCTCTTACTGATTCAGGACTGATTGTTGGGGTTGTAAGGTTGCAAACATAGTCCCACATTGAAAATATATGAGAAAGATCATGGGTTTATAAGAGAAAGATAGCTCCATAAGTATGAGACCTTTTGGGTAGAGCCCTAGAGCAAAATCATGAGAGCTTAGACTCAAAGTAGATAATATTATGCTATTGTAGAGATATCAAAATTCCTTATGATCCTACAATTGGTATCAGAACCCGAACTGTCAGAAGGACTAACTATCGACTGTACACAAGAGCCATGGTCCAATCCAACCAAGTGGGTGGAATATTGACCTCGAACGAAGAAGTGGGAGCTCCCGTGTCCGGATCAAGAGAACCAGACACTAGGCAGGACATCCTAGTTGCGGCTAGGTAAGGAAGTCCTAGTTGTGGCTAGGCAAGGAAGTCCTAGTAGGTCGAATGGATTTTGGGGTAGGAAGTTCTAGTTGCGACTAGACAAGGAAGTCCTAGTTGTGGCTAAGTAAGGAAGTCCTAGTAGGTCGGGTGGATCGAGGGGCAGGAAGTCCTAGTTGCAGCTAGGCAAGGAAGTCCTAGTAGGTCGGGTGGACCAAGGGGCAGGAAGTCCTAGTGGGTTGAGGATCGGACGTTAGGGAGCCTGTGGTCCTTTGTTTGAGGGGGGGGGGGGGGATTGTTGGGGTTGCAAGGTTGCAAATATAGTCCCACATTGTAAACACATGGGAAAGATCATGGATTTATAAGAGAAAGATATCTCTATTGGTATGAGACTTTTTGGGTAGAGCCCAAGAGCAAAATCATGAGGGCTTAGGCCCAAAGTGGACAATATCATGTCATTGTGGAGATATCTAAATTCTTTTCGATCCTACACTGACATATCCTTTCAGAGGCCTTTAAACCATGTTGGGCAGTTATTTACAAAATCAGAGTGTAAAACTTAAAATGCAAGAAATTGAAAATGTAAAATTAAATGTGTAGAAATTAAAAGTAGGAGAGTACAGGCTATGCACAAAAGGAAAATGTAAAATATTTATAGAAAAAGAAAAATAATGTTTAGTCTAACTTAAGTGTTCATCACTAATGTTAATCACCATCCTCGGTAACGACATCAAAAACTAGTTATACTATCGCAAGTACATGATTACATCGTCGATAATAAAAAGATATCAATCCCACAGGGATTGGTTAAGCACTAGTGAGTTCCCACAGTGAACTAGCTAAATGATCGAAAAGTTTGTAAATGTTTATACTAATAGAAAGAGAAGTAGAAAAGAGAGTTGAGAATTGTTGTGGGGAGATTGGTCAAGGGGAATGTTCTGGGGTTTAGTTTCATTGTGATGCTAATTAATATCCTATGGATTGCCCAGCTCCTACCCTCTATCCTTAAGCCTAATTTGATACTTCCAATATAGAGTTGCTCTCCCTTTCAAGGTGATACCCTCAAAACGTCCGTTTAAACGGATACCTCCATATCACGGGGCTCCCACGTTCATATGATCTAGGGCATCCCCTCTATGAGGCGAGCAATCAATATATCCATTCCATCAAACATGATATTCAAGTATAGAAATACCACACACACATTTAATCAAATGGATACAAGGTATAAACATGACATTTGAATATGACATTAGAAAATTCATAGAGTTAGAAACAATCACACATCATAATTACTCCCTTAATCTTAGAACAAGGTGGATCTACTCCATAACAAGAAAAATTAGACCTGAAGACATAGAAATTATAACCATCTACTCAAATCTAAGAGAAAGGAGAAGAAGGCTTATCTAATGTGTCAAAGAGTCTTTGGATCCAATCCTTTGCTTTCAAAGATGAAGGAGAAGATGAAAATGACTTCAGATCGTCAATCAGAGTGCCAAAGAGGAGTGGATATTGATCTAGTGTGGGGAAACTCTTCCTCCCCCAAAAATGGGAAATTACACCCTTTTATAGGTGCGGACACGACCCCCTGCCTAGGTCGTGTCATGACCGTGCCTCCAAGGCACATCCTAACATTGGTTTTCCAAACCAAGGGAGGCATGGTCATGTTGATTCCACACGTCCTCCCCTTGATTAGCTTTAGCTGGGCACGAGTTCAACTCCCAGGTTAGAGGAACGATCATGCCTATGGGGCATGACCAACCTCTAGTTAGCTTCTAATTCGCATGACTCTACTTCCAGGTTAGAGGCATGAATGTGTAAATCCACACTGTCGCTCCTCCTGCTGGCTCCTACTGGGCATGAGTCCCTTGCGTGAATGACATAGTCATGCTTGTGGGGTATGACTATGCCGTGGATTGACTCTAGTGGAGGACATGGTCATGCCATGGGCACGACCAGCTTTTGCTCCTCTTCTAAGGTTACTTCAAAACACGCTTTAACTCCATTTTCGCTCTAAAGTGCAACCTATCAATAGAAAATGAAGCACTAGTATATCTCCAACAAAGAGAGCAATAATGTTAAAATAAAAATGAAGCAGGGTGCAATAACATAGATCATACTCAAGAAATATAAGTAGATATGTGTTAAAGTATGGATAAAAGTGTATACAATCTATGCACATCACTTTCTAGTGTTTTCTACTATATTTTTTCTTTCTAATCCCTCTGCACTTTCACTGACCTTCCTAAAAAAAATTAGATTAATCATCCAAACAATTTGATGTGCACTTCTACGTAAAATCATGTAACAATTTCGGCAAGGAATAGTGATACATCAAAAATAAAAACCATGTATCTATAACAAAATTTAATTATCATTAAACTTTAAGATAATATTAAAAATCTAAACAATAGTTTGTAGAAATTAAGAATAGGAAAAAGCTAGTCATATTATTAAATCCAAAATGAATGTTAGAAATACAAAATATAAAGCCTTATATTGCTAAGTTAAGAAATCCTAAAAAGAAATGGGCAAAAGGCCAAATTGCCCTAAAAGCTATAAACAAATAAATATATATAATCTAACATCCCCCTCAAACTTATGATATTATATCTAGAAGTATTAAAAGTTTGTCAGACAAGAAATGAAAGCATGTGGTGGAATGAAAAATTGAATTGTACGTAATTTGAATAACACTCTAATTATCACAATATAATGGAGTAGGTTGATGAAGAGAGACACTCATATCCACAAGCAACTGATTCAACCAAACTATCTCATAAGTAGTCGAGGTCATGACACGATGCTTAGCTTCTATAGAAGATCTAGAAATAGCATCTTATTTCTTACTCTTTCAAGAAATAAGGGAATCACCAAGAAAATATAGAAGCCAGTGGTAGATTTGTGATCCGTAGGATCATCAGTCTTATCAGCATCAGAGTATGAAACATAGCTCTAGAGATGATATAGAAGGAAATGAAAGGCTTTGAAATTGAGTACCTCGAAGATACTTGAGAATACGAAAAACAACATCTTAATGAACTATAGAAAGTGTAGTGACAAATTGACTAACCATATGAACAATATACGTAATACCTGGACGAGTCATGGTGAGATAATCCAGGCCTCCAACAATAGTTTGGTACAACTATGATCTGGCAAAGGTGAGCCATCAAATGGAGAATATAAATCATTAGTCTCAATAAGAGTATAATGACTCTATTATTAGTAAGATGTGCACGCTCAAATAGATCAGATATATACTTTAACTGAGATATAAGATAACCTTTTGGGGTATAGGTGACCTCAATGCCCATAAGTAGTGTAGTATACCCAAGTTTTTCATAGCAAAACAACGAGCCAATTCAGACTTCAAAGAAGTAATTCCATCAGAATCATCACTAGTAATAATCATGTTATCAACATATACTGATAAAAGAATACGACCTATACTTATACATCTAACAAACAATGTTGAACCATGATTACTAGGATAAAAACCAAGTGAAGTAATCACTGTAGAGAACTTCTCAAACCAAGTACGAGGTGCTTGTTTGAGACCATAAAGTGTAGAATCGAAAGTGTTAGAGGGGGGGGGGGGGGGGGAATAGCGCTCGTGGATTTCACGCTAGTTTAAAATTTGGAGAGATAGGTGGCAGTGGAATAAAGAAAAGAAAACAAAGGCAATGCAAACAAGGGTACATTTTACTTGGTTCAGAGCCTATGACGACTCCTACTCCAAGGCTTGCACGTGAGAGTGCTTTTGTTGGGAAATCAGTCTCAGTTCGAAAGAGTACAATTAGAGATTTACAATTTTTGAAGAACTACAAAAATGTACCAACAATCTACAGATTTGAAGAATCGATCCTTCAGTCATTAGAGCAGTTTTTTAGCATCATAGAAGCATTTTCTGAGCAGTGTACAGGAGAGAAACTTATTTTAATTAATGTGTTAAAGCTGTTATTCAAAGCCTCCTTTTATAGCCCTGTCAGGGTGCCTAGATCCCCTCCCGACCGCCTAGACTATACTGACATGGTGAGCTCTCATCGAAACATCATCCTTGAAATTTATCCATGTCCGAGCGCCCAGACCCCCTCTGGGTGCTTGGACCACTTACGTGGGTCGGCTAGTCATCACGCTCCAGGTCAGTGTATCGATGAGATTTTGGCTGTCTGAGTGCCTAGATCAACTCCGGGCACTCAGACTGCTAGGCTACCTGGACAGGCACCCTTAAGCGCTCCCTCTGTGAATACTTGTCTGACGTTTGGATCTCTTTCTGGCGCCCAGACCAACATTTTTCCAACCTCTTCTTCCAGAAAAATAAAATTAGTTCAGGCTATAATATATGAAACATAATAAGTTTTGATAGCCTTTAAACTGTCTGGTTCTGACTTTGAGTTTCACTAAAAATCTAGGTTGGACTGATGCCTACTATTCCCTCTTCAGGGAACATGTCCTAACCTACTTCTCTCAAGAGAGATTACCTTTTGCCGGACTGGTCCTCCAGACATCTAGACTTTTGCTCAGTATTTGAGACATCTAGACTTAATGCTAGACGTCTGATTCCTGACCCATCCAGTTTTTGTCTGCTATCTGCGACCTCTAGGATGTAACAACCCAATTTTCCTCATTAGGAGTTCTAAAAGTTCTTAAAAATATTTAGAAATATTTTAGAAATATTCTAGAGTTTTTTAGAAATTTTTAGAGTATTTTTATGTAATTTTTGGAGGTCGTTTGGTATTTTTACTAAACGAATGAAGTTTCGACAAAAAAATATCCAAGCCGAGAATTGAACCCATGACTTTTGACTCGGTCAAAACCCAATTGACCAGGTGGGCAAACAGATTTTTCTGTTTAGAAAAGGTAGCGACTTTATTTAAGATAGTTAACAGAATATTATAAAAGGGATAAGTTGATGTTGGATTTGTTTGTTTAGAAAAGGTAGCGAATTTATTTAAGATAGTTAACAGAATATTATAAAAGGGATAAGTTGATGTTGGATTTGTCTGTTTAGAAAAGGTAACGAATTTATTTAAGATAGTTAACAGAATATTGGATTATAAAAGGGATAAGTTGATGTTGGATTTGTCTGTTTAGAAAAGGTAGCGAATTTATTTAAGGAGTTAATAGAAATATTAAGTTATAAAAAGGGATAAGTTGATGCTCTGTTTTCCCGTGACTTAAACCATTCTCTCCTTCTCTTCTGCGTACGATGGCGGAGCTCGGGCAGAAAACGAAAGGGAGTTAGGGCATCATCTCCAGCGGCCGGCCAAGGTCCTAGAAGCCCTTTTTGTTCGGCTATGAGTCCAAGAAGCAAGGTAAGTGCTTCTTACCTGCAGTAGGAGTAGTTTCGGACCTTTGTTCTTCTTGAAATCGAAGCATAAGAAGCGCTTATAGTGCAAATTTTTAATTAAGCCTATAGTGCAGATTTTAATTAAGCTTATAATGTAGATTTTTATGTAGAGCTTATATTGTAGATTTTAATTAAGCGCTTATAGTACAGATTTTTAATTAAGCCTATAGTGCAGATTTCAATTAAGCTTATAATGTAGATTTTTATGTAGAGCTTATATTGCAGATTTTAATTAAGCGCTTATAGTGCAGATTTTTAATTAAGCCTATAGTGCAGATTTCAATTAAGCTTATAATGCAGATTTTTATGTAGAGCTTATATTGCAGATTTTAATTAAGTGCTTATAGTGTAGATTTTTAATTAAGCATATAGTACAGATTTTAATTAAGCTTATAGTGTAGATTTTTATGTAGGCTTATAGTGCAGATTTTAATTAAGCTTATAGTGCAGATTTTATGTTTGCATAGTATGCAGAAATAGTGTAGCATAGAATGCAGAATCTTGATTAGAATAGTATGCAGAATTTTGATTAGCATAGTATGCAGATTTTTGTTTATGCATTTCAAAGTTAGAATTTGTTTAAACATTTCAGTTTTTAAAGAAGCATTCTTTTATTAGAAGTATTAACAAGTGTAAGAAAGATAAAGAAAAGAAAGAGAAAGGCCAAGGCCTTAAGTAGATCCCAAAGTCAAGACTTTAGGGATTTTGGCACACAAGGTGCTTAAAGAAAATGCCGAGGCATTATATATTAGATGTAATAAAAGATAACAAGTATTTTACTTTATTTAAGAGGTTAGTACCCGACTTCCGAGGTTGTCGTTAAACAAATCCAGGTGTCCAATTACGAGGTCTTGGCCCTGGTAGACTGAGGTCTGCTCTTTTAGGATTGGTGGCTCGTTACCCCAACCTATTATGGAACGCGCATAAGAAGGTACTACGCCTGGGCCCAAGAAGAAAGTTTATTATTATTTTGAAGTATTAAAGTATAAGTTTTCAAACAAAAGAAATAAGCTTCACATAAGTTTAAAATTCAGCAAGTTTAGCTTTCTTATATACTGACATGTTGTTTAGTTTTGCTTACATGTTTAGTATTTCAGTATGCTATGTTTCGTTTGCTATTAGATGAGCATTCAGTTTCTAGATTTCTTTCAGCTTACATGCATACTCGAGTTTTGTGAGTTAGATAGCGCTTACTAAGCAATTTTGCTTATAGATGCATTTCCTCTTACTGCAGATAAAGGAAAGGAAAAGCTATAGCAAAGGAAGGCGACAAGGAGGTGTGGATGGATGTGTGATGCCTGGACTATAGAAGTCTTGGGATTTAGTATAAGAATTTATTAACAAAGAGTTGAGTAGAATGCATTAGATGAGTCATTTAGTCTTCCATTGCTAGTTAATTGTATGTTTTGAGTTCTCCGAGAGTTTTAGGAATTTCTATCAACATGTGAACAAGGATAGTTAAGTAAAGTTAGTAGTCCAGTAGCCCTCCGCCCTCACAGACCAGTAGTGAGGAGGGTGGGGTGTTACAGTTGGTATCAGAGCAGTTCCTATTCTCCAGCATCACACATCAGCACCATCCTTGTCGTCTTAAAGTAAGAAAGTGTTTAATTTTTTTTTGTATGCTTTCTTTATTCTTTACAGTAAAGAGAAATCCTTAGGAGTATTAGATTATATGTACAGAATAGGGAGATGTTTAGAAGTGCTTATAAACCGGGGACCTAAGCCCGGTGAGCGCGCCAGAATCAAACAAGATATGTTCTGGGATGGTGATATGATCTGGGGACCTAAGCCCAATGAGCGCGCCAGAATCAAACAAGATATGTTCTGGGATGGTGGTATGATCTGGGGACCTAAGCCCAGTGAGCGTGCCAGAATCAAACAAGATATGTTCTGGGATGGTGGTATGATCCGGGGACCTAAGCCCGGTGAGCGCGCCAGAATAAAGGGGAACTCCGGTCCTAAGTTTAGACCCCTACCAAACTAGCGCTAGGGTAGTTGTCTGATCAACAACTTATGTTACGGTACTACTAAGTGCAACTAGGCCACCACAATAGTATATTTATAAGTATGCATGCAAGTATGTTCAAGTCATGTTATATTTATATTTACGTTTATGTTTAGGTCCACGTTATGTTCATGTTATGTTCTTGCTTGTGATCGAGTCTATCATTATGTTTAGTTCATCTACCATGCTTACGTTTATGTTGTCATGCTTATGTCACTGCTTATGCTTATGTTCATTGAAAGTAGGTTAGGAGGTCCTAAGATACCTTTGATGTGGTTTTCCTTAGTACATTAGATTATGAACACTAACTAATGCATGTACAAGGTAGAGAACATGCTATAGAATTATTCTAAGTTCAAGGACGAACTTTTTATAAGGTATGGGGGATTGTAATGACCCAATTTTCCTCATTAGGAGTTCTAAAAGTTCTTAAAAATATTTAGAAATATTCTAGAGATTTTTAGAAATTTTTAGAGTATTTTTATGTAATTTTTGGAGGTCGTTTGGTATTTTTACTAAACGAAGGAAGTTTCGACAAATAAATGTCCAAGCTGAGAATTGAACCCACGACCTTTGACTCGGTCAAAATCCAGCTGACCAGGTGGGCAAACAGATTTTTTTGTTTAGAAAAGGTAGCGAATTTATTTAAGATAGTTAACAGAATATTATAAATTGGATAAGTTGATGTTGGATTTGTTTGTTTAGAAAAGGTAGCGAATTTATTTAAGATAGTTAACAGAATATTATAAAAGGGATAAGTTGATGTTGGAGTTGTCTGTTTAGAAAAGGTAACGAATTTATTTAAGATAGTTAACAGATTATTTAAGATAGTTAACAGAATATTGGATTATAAAAGGGATAAGTTGATGTTGGATTTGTCTGTTTAGAAAAGGTAGCAAATTTATTTAAGGAGTTAATAGAAATATTAAGTTATAAAAAGGGATAAGTTGATGCTCTGTTTTCCCGTGACTTAAACCATTCTCTCCTTCTCTTCTGCGTACGATGGCGGAGCTCGGGCAGAAAACGAAAGGGAGTTAGGGCATCATCTCCGGCGGCCGGCCAAGGTCCTAGAAGCCCTTTTTGTTCGGCTATGAGTCCAAGAAGCAAGGTAAGTGCTTCTCACCTGCAGTAGGAGTAGTTTCGGACTTTTGTTCTTCTTGAAATCGAAGCATAAGAAGCGCTTATAGTGCAGATTTTTAATTAAGCCTATAGTGCAGATTTTAATTAAGCTTATAATGTAGATTTTTATGTAGAGCTTATATTGCAGATTTTAATTAAGCGCTTATAGTGCAGATTTTTAATTAAGCCTATAGTGCAGATTTCAATTAAGCTTATAATGCAGATTTTTATGTAGAGCTTATATTGCAGATTTTAATTAAGCGCTTATAGTGCAGATTTTTAATTAAGCCTATAGTACAGATTTTAATTAAGCTTATAGTGCATATTTTTATGTAGGCTTATAGTGCAGATTTTAATTAAGCTTATAGTGCAGATTTTATGTTTGCATAGTATGCAGAAATAGTGTAGCATAGAATGTTGAATCTTGATTAGAATAGTATGCAGAATTTTGATTAGCATAGTATGCAGATTTTTGTTTATGCATTTCAAAGTTAGAATTTGTTTAAACATTTCAGTTTTTAAAGAAGCATTCTTTTATTAGAAGTATTAACAAGTGTAAGAAAGATAAAGAAAAGAAAGAGAAAGGCCAAGGCCTTAAGTAGATCCCAAAGTCAAGACTTTAGGGTTTTGGCACACAAGGTGCTTAAAGAAAATGCCGAGGCATTATATATTAGAAGTAATAAAAGATAACAAGTATTTTACTTTATTTAAGAGGCTAGTACCCGACTTCCGAGGTTGTCGTTAAACAAATCCAGGTGTCCAATTCCGAGGTCTTGGCCCTGGTAGACCGAGGTATGCTCTTTTAGGATTGGTGGCTCGCTACCCCAACCTATTAGGGAACGCGCATAAGATGGTACTACGCCTGGGCCCAAGAAGAAAGTTGATTATTATTTTGAAATATTAAAGTATAAGTTTTCAAACAAAAGAAATAAGCTTCACATAAGTTTAAAATTCAGCAAGTTTAGCTTTCTTATATACTGACATGTTGTTTAGATTTGCTTACATGTTTAGTATTTCAGTATGCTATGTTTCGTTTGCTATTAGATGAGCATTCAGTTTCTAGATTTCTTTCAGCTTACATGCATACTCGAGTTTTGTGAGTTAGATAGCGCTTACTAAGCAATTTTGCTTATAGATGCATTTCCTCTTACTGCAGATAAAGGAAAGGAAAAGCTATAGCAAAGGAAGGCGACAAGGAGGTGCGGATGGATGTGTGATGCCTGGACTATAGAAGCATTGGGATTTAGTATAAGAATTTAT
Source organism: Zingiber officinale (assembly GCF_018446385.1). Classification (NCBI taxonomy): domain Eukaryota; kingdom Viridiplantae; phylum Streptophyta; class Magnoliopsida; order Zingiberales; family Zingiberaceae; genus Zingiber; species Zingiber officinale. Next base: position 35,268,331 of record NC_056005.1, on the reverse strand, counting down.
TAACAAAGAGTTGAGTAGAATGTATTAGATGAGTCATTTAGTCTTCCGCTGCTAGTTAATTGTATGTTTTGAGTTCTCCGAGAGTTTTAGGAATTTCTATCAACATGTGAACAAGGATAGTTAAGTAAAGTTAGTAGTCCAGTAGCCCTCCGCCCTCACAGACCAGTAGTGAGGAGGGTGGGGTGTTACATAGGACTTTCACCTAGTGTCCTCGACCCTAGGATTTCTCCCAATGTCCTCAACCAGTCAAAATTTTGTCCAATCCCCCGAGGCAGGACTTCATTGCCTAACCGCAGCTAGAACATTTCTCCTGCCTAGTCTCAACTAGAACTTTCCTTTGCCTAAGATCACTTTGGACTTTTCTACACACTTAGTTCAACTTGTTAGACAACAAGAATCCTTAACTTTGAATCCTTTGTCATAATCAAAACTTAGGTTTAATAATCTGGTACTTTCTGCACCAACAATCTCTCTCTTTTTGATTAAGGCAACATAATTCAAAGTTAAATAAAGCATAACAATAATTAATGTAACACAAGTAAATAAAATAGTTTGATAATTTAACAAAGTAAAGATGATCTCCCTTAATTTAATACTAAAAAAAAGCTTATTAAGTTATGTTTGACTTAACTTTTAACCTTTTTCTCCCCCTTTAACATATGTCAAAAAGAATATTAAGAAAATTTAACTTTTAAAAACTAACTTTTAATCTTTTTCTAAAAGTTTAACTTTTAAGCTCCCTTGAAATCATCACTTTAACTTTGTTTTTTAAAAAAATTTAGCTTTAAAAAGAGTTTCTTTGCTAATTATTTAAAAAAATTTCATTAAAAAGAGTTAGCTAAATACTTAGCTTTAAAAAGAGTTTTCTTTGTAAAATACTTAGTTTTGAAAAGGATTTCTTACATATCTTAAAAAAAAATTTCTTGTAAAAATACTTAACTAAATACATAGCTTTTGAAAAAGATTTCTTCCTTAGCTTTTTTTTTGAAAAAAAATATTTTCTTGTTAAAATGTTAAAAGAATTTTCTTAAAAAAAACTTAGCTAAATATTTAGCTTCAAAAAGGATTTCTTTAAAATTCTAAATAAATAATTGATTTTGAAAGAGCTTAACTTATAAACCTTCTTTTGCAAAACAACTTAATTTTTGAAAATATTTAATTTTTGAAATATTTTAAGTAATTTGTTTAGGTTGTAGGGGATAGTGAGCTTAAGTAATTTAATTAATGCTTTGATTAATGACTATAACACTAGAGTCCAAGCATGGAAAATATAAGTTTAAAAACATAAAAGTAATTATCTATTTTTTGATTTTCCATCTCAACCTTTCTAAGTTATCAAACATGATAAACTTATAAGTTTGTGTGAGATGAAGTTAATCTTAATTTTAAAAATATTATCTCTAAATTTTGGAAAATATTTAAGTTTTGAATTTTAGAATATTTAAGTTTGAATTTTTAAAAATATTTAAGTTTAAATTTTTAAAATTATTTAATTTTGAGTTTTGAAAGATATTTAAGTTTAAAATTTTAAAAATATTTAAGTTTGAATTTTAAAAAATATTTAAGTTTAAATAATATTTTGAAATTAATTAAAATTTGAAAATTAATTATGATTTAAAAATTAATTAAGATTTAAAAATAAGTAAGATTTTAAAATTAATTAAAATTTAAAAATTAATATTTGAAAATAAGTAAGATTTTTCAATTAATTAAAATTTAAAATTATTTATGATTAAGTTCTGAAGATAATATTAAGTTTAATTTGATTCGGTTTAAGTTTGGTTAAATTTGATTAAGTTTAAGTATAGTAAAATTTGATTAAATTTAAGTTTAGTTAGGTTTGACTAAATTAAAGTTTAGTTTAGTTTGATTAAGTTAAAGTGTAGTTAGGTTTGATTAAATTAAAGTTTAGTTAAGTTTGATTAAGTTAAAGTGTAGTTAGTTTTGATTAACTAATTTTAATTATAAACCTAAATCTATCTCACTCTTTTCTAGATTGTCAATCAAAGAATTTTATAAGTTTTGTGAGATGATTAATTTTATCTTCAATTTTGATTCAAATCTACGGATTGATTTATATTTGAGTTAGACTAAGATTTAACAGTTAGTCAATTAGACATCTATTTTGATAATTAACTTCTTGACTCTGGTGAGACACTAGGTTTTCTTGGGTATTGGAGCAACAACTACTTCTAGACAAAGCTTTTTAAATAAATTGAATATTTAATTTTCCTTCTGAGAATCCTTGGTCTAACTAATCAAATGTTGATCAAGCCTAAGTCCTTATTGTTGGAGCAATCCCGATGGTCCGATGTGACTATGTGTTTTGGTGTTTGGGAAAAGGATTTAAGTTAGGTTCTCCCTTGTATTTGATATGTGTATTTGAGTTGTGTAGGTTTGCAAGATACACATATGACTCAGCTTGATGGTAGGTGCGATGAAGGATGGAGCATCTGAGGGACTGTAGACAAGGTAACAAGGACAAGGGTCGAGGGAAGCCACTTCGAAGCATACGCAAAGTATATCATTGGGGATGAGACACGTGCTTGAATGCATCTAAGGGACGAGAGCAAAAGGAAATAGGCTTGAAGGCAAGAGGTTAAAGCTGCGAAGAAGAGTCAAGTGAGTTGTGAGGGTCTGAGTGCGAGAGAAACGTACTCGGGAAGGGAAACCCTTGATTTAGAGTTGTGCCAGTCGAATGGTACTGGGACCAGTCGATTGGTACTGGAACCAGTCGACTGGGGGTGAGCACAGAGAGGTTCTATACCTGAACGAAAGGGATTAGTCAACTGGTGTTGACACTAGTTGTTTGGTAAAGAGCCATTGAGAGAGCCGTTGGCTAGGCACCAGTCGATTGGTGCAAGGACTAGTCGACTGTTAGTAGTAAAATAGCAAGGTTGTTTCTTCCCAAGCTCTATAAGATGGATCTTGGGATGACTATCCAAGGTGATGAAATTAGACTTGGTTAATGCCTAATTAGTAGTCACTAAAGTCTCAAGTGCTTGTATAATCCAAGAGGTCATGGTGAGTGTTGTGGTGAGGTTTCTCCACCCACAAGGAGGCTTGAGCTAGCCAGAGTTTCTGAGGACTAATCCACCGATGGATTGAGGGATTATCCACCTTACGGATAGCTGTGGAGTAAGAGCAATTTATCTTTAAACGATGTAAACAAACATGTTAGTGGTTTACATCTCCTTCTTGTTTTTAGATTAACTTTCTATTTATTTTTGTATTATTCCTCTGCGCAACTAATGAATATGTAGGAAATAATCGAATTGGGGGCATCGACTATCCAACCCCCCTTTTAGCCGGCCATACAAGATCCCTAATAATTGGTATCAGAGTGAGGGTACTCTCCGTTGAATTAATCGCCAAGGAAGCAAAAGATGGCCGACTTGACAGCTCCGTTGAAGTATGAAGGAGGAGGCTTATGAGACATCACCTTTTAGATGGTGAAAATGAAGAACTTCTTTGAGATGGATTGGGACACTCTGATGGTCATAGAGGAACCATTTGAAGTCCCAAGAGACAAGAAAGGGAAAAGACTCTGGCCAAGATATTGGACAGAAGAGCAATGATCATGGTCAAAGGAAAACAATAAGGTAATATCAATGTTGATTGAAATTTTGCCTTCTAACATGATAAGTCATGTAGGTGAATACAAGAATACCCACGAGTTGTGGAGCAAGGTAAAGATGGTTCTAGGAGAAGAACTCATGCCTACACAAGAAGAAAGAAAATCTAAAGAAAAGGATGAAGTGGCTCAAGTTGAGGAGGAGCAAACGGAAGTTGAGCCATGCTCAACATCTGAAGAGGAGAAGGATGAAGAAATGTCATCCACAAGTGTGGATGAGGAAACATCCTCAAGGGTTGAAGAAGAAGCCAAGACAAGTGAAGAAAAAGAAGAGGTCTTGGAAGTCAATTTAGTGAGCATCTCCACCGAAGAAAAGTCAAAGGACCACATCACTTGCTTCAGGTGCAATGAGAAGGGACCCTACAAGAGTAGGTGTCCATTGTGTAAGAAAGAGGTATCTCCTAAACTCAATTCATTTCCTTTAGGATCTAATTTGAGTTGTAGGAAGAAGAAAGAGAAGAAGCACATTAGATGCTTCACGTGTAGAAAAATGAGACACTACCACACAAAAATGCCCAAGGAAGGGGGAGCTCAAGAAGTTGGAGCAATTGAAGAAATGAGAGAATAAGAAGAGGAGCTCAAGTCAAGGGGGAGCTTCAAGGGTAAGGGAGGTATACCATAATTTGAAGTGTAATTCAAATGTTTATTCTCCCATGCATGCTAGAAATAATTATTTACCCATGTAAAATTTTAGATTTAGATATCATGATAGAAATAGAGTCAATGTAGATTATAACCCTAAGAAACTCATTCATGCTAAATCTAGTAATGGTAGACCTAAGGAGAACCAAGGCATTAATCCCAAGAAGGGGAGGCACATGCATAGAATGGGTAGGTCTAGGAATGTCCATGATGGACATGTTGACTCTAGGTTTAGGAACCTAGAAAGGGAAAAATCAAGCTTTGAAGGCAAAGCTTGATAAGTTGGAGAAAATCCTAGAAATATTCAATATTGGATCTAGAGAGTTAGGTATGGTGTTGGGTAGCCAAAGACCGAATAATGATAGATCGAGTTTGGGATACCGATCTAATGTCTCCAAGGCTAAGGGAAAGTCTTATGCTAGGGTTGCATATGACTATAGCAAGGAGAAGTCAAGAAATGGCAAGGGAAAGTCATTTAAAGGTAAGGAGAAATTAACCAAGGATAAAGTGTCTAAAGTTAAAAAAGTTAACTTTGTAGGCCAAGTGTCATCGAAGATGCACTGATGTGGCCTAGCAATTATGGATGAGTCACCTAGGGAGGTGGCTAAGGTTAAGAGCTCTAGGAGGAGCTCTGAGAGTCAAGTTGGGACCCATGGAAAATGGATCTCAAGTGGATTCTACTTGGGAGTCTAGATTGGGTCATGAAATGTGCTAAAAGGTTTGAAGACGGATTTGAATCTCAACCTTAGGAAATTGTCACAATTGGGTTAGTTTCATGCTTGGAAATATGACATTGAGGTCATATTGCATGATAATTAGTTTTGGATGTATTGATACCATATAAACCAATGGTAGGGATGCATTGTGGGTTGGTATGAGCAAATATATCAAGAGGAAGTCAAAACTAGGACTTTAGGTCAAGGTTTAATTGAACCATTTAGATAGTTTTGGGTTTTGTGTCAATCTTGGAATTGGTGATAGTACATTTTTAAATATATTTTTCCCAAGTAGACATGAGTGAAACATACCCCTCTACAAAATTTGGAGATTTTTGGAGGTCTATAGAATTTCTGGTGCATTTATGAAATCAGGTTCAAAATGCTAAAATGGGCTGGAAAAGGGTACCAGTTGACTGGTGCAGTTATCAGTCGACTGGAAGCCATAGTGTTTTTAACCACAGAATTCTTCTGTGAGGTTGTGTCGAAGAGGGCAATCGATTGATGTTGGAGGCAGTCGATTGATACCAGTCTGAAACTATTTTTCAGTACTGATTTTGACCAGGTCAACTCGTATAGGTGTATGAGATTCATGGGGTATAGATACATGAGTTTAGGGTTAGGTTGATGATCAAGTTTTTGACAATTGGGATACTGTTGGAAGCTTATTAATATTAGGCAAAGGGAGAGAAATAAGGTTTAGTTGGGTAAACCTTAAGTACCTTTGTGTAGGGAGAGTCTTATGATAGGTTCTTAAATATCCTTGTGGTAAAATTTCTATCTCAATCGGGAGCTTAGATATAGGGGGAGCCTTGGGATAGGTTCTAATGCATGTTGCATATTAACATTCGACAGTGTAAGTCTAAGTGTGTAGCCTTGGCAACATAAGTCCATTCGGCAGTGTAAGTCCAAGTTGTATAGCCTTGGCAACGTAAGTCCATTTGTTATTAGCATTGTTATTTGCTATTTGTTTTTCCTAACTTAAACATATTGCCAAACATAAAAAAGGGAGAGATTGTTGGAGCAATCCCGATGATCCGGTGTGACCATGTGTTTTGGTGTTTGGGCAAAGGGTTTAAGTTAGATTCACCCTTGTATTTGATATGTGTATTTGAGTTGTACAGGTTTACAGGATACACATATGACTCAACTTGATGGCTTCGATCTGGTGAAAGATGGAGCATCCAAGGGACCATGGACAAGGCAACAAGGATAAAGGCCGAGGGAAACGACTTCGAGGCATATGCGAAGGATGGCATTGGGGATGAGCCACAGGCTTGAATGCATCCAAGGGACGAGAGTCAAAGGAAGTAAGTTTGAAGACAAGAGGTCAAAGCTACAAAGAAGAGTCAAGTGAGTAGTGAGGGTGGTCCGAGTACAAGAGAAATGTACTCGGGAAGGGAAACCCTAGGTTTAGGGTTGTGCCAGTCGGCTGGTACTAGGACAAGTAGACTAGGGGTGAGCACAGAGAGGTTCTGTGGCTGAATGGTAGGGATCAATCAACTGGTGTTGACACCAGTTGATTGGTAAAGAGCTGTTGAGAGAGTCGTTGGCCAGGCACCAATCAACTGGTGTAAGGACCAATCGACTCATAATGGCAAAACAACAAAGTTATTTCTTCCCTAGCTCTATAAGATGGAGCTTGGGATGGCTAACCAAGGTGACGAATTTAGACTTGGTTAAAACCTAATTTGTAGTCACCAAAGTCTAAAGTGCTTGTGTAATCCAAGAGGTTTAGGTGAGTGTTGTGGTGTGGTTTCTCCACCCACAAGCAGGATTGAGCTAGTCAGAGTTTCTGGGGACTAATCCACCGACGGATTGAGGGATCGTCCACCTTACGGATAGCCGTGGAGTAGGACCAAGTTATCTCCAAACCACGTAAACAAATATGTTAGCGGTTTGCATATGTTAGTATTAGCCCTAAGAGCTAATTATGAGATGATTAGGCTTATTGGGTTAATAGTTAATCCAATATAATAATCCAATCCATTAAGAGGAAAACAAAGAGACATCTAATCTAAATTAGACTCATTGAGTTAGACTCAATTGGATCTAATTATTGGATTGAATCTAATTCGAATAAGATTCATGGAGTCAATTGGGATTGATAAGCTTCAATGAGTGAGACTCATTGGGTGAACATGAATTCATTAAGGAAGATGAAAGGTCTTTTACATGATTTGATCATATAAAAGAAGAAGACTAAAAGACCCTTCATAGAAGATGTAAAGCCTCTTCATGAAAGATGATTAAGATCAATTCATGAAGGAAGATCAAAAGACACAAGAGGGTTAATTCCCATTAATAGAGTTTAATGGATCATTATTCAAAGGAAGACCAAAAGTCAAATGACCTTTGGTATTCCTTGGATGAGTACAAAAGGTTTGTCTCATTCATTTTCATTAAGAGAATTGGTCTTCTTCTCATTCTTCCTCCTCTTCCTCCTCTTGGTTGATCCTTCCTCATGGCCGAATCACCTTATGTGGCTAGCACCACAAAGTTGGTTCTTCTCCGAAGGCTTCATTCATGTGACGAACGAAGTACATGTTCATGTGGATACTGTAGAGGCACGACCACTTGATCGCGCTGAGATCTGCATCCAAAGAAAAGTTGTTATCAGGATTGCAAAGGGCACACAATAAAGGTATACTTCTCATGTAAAACTTAGTATATGTAGTTTTATCCTTCGCATGGATCTTCTAGGAGAGGATCTAGTTAATTTTTTCATTGCACTTTCTGCGTGTTTAGTGCACTAGATCCCTATAGTGGTATCAGACAAGGTTGTGAAGGCATATACTAAGTTGTTAGATTTTATATGTGATATAGAAATTGCATGAGATATTTACTATGGTTTGCAAGATTATTGTGAACAGAAAGGTTTTGTGGGTAGTAGGGTCTTAGGTATGACAACAACTCATATAATAAGTATGCAAAATAATTTTGCTTCAGGGGCACTACCCCCTGAAACCCCTGCAAGGGGCGTTGCCCCCTTGACCACAACTCGCTAACCAGCTAGTAGGACAGCCATGGCATTGCGGATCAGAAGTCTTTGTTGAAATTATAGTAAATTTTATGTCATAAAATATTGTGAATGTTATATGACATGGTGCATGGTTATGCCCTTTAACCCCAATGTGATTGGATGTGTGTGTATGTTGTAATTCATAATACGGCCTGCATGTCGTGCCTCTTCTTTTTCATTCTTGTTGTAAATTTAGACTACCCTCGAATGTAACTCGAGGTTTCTTTAGATTTTGTAATGTACAAATTAGAGAGAAATTAGTCTACTAGACGATGGTGAAAAAGGGAGAAGGACAACAACACATGCCGATCAAGGAAGTACTTGGAGAAGATGCTTTAACCTAGGTTGACCTTTTGATCTTCTCATTGGCTTGAGAAGATCGTAGTGATGGGGCCATAACCATGCCACATTTTTTCCTTTATGCATATATGTGATGTATGCCATGATATGCCATGAATTTATGTGATGCATCTGTAGCTATCGTAATTAGGTCCTTTTCAAATGCCTATCAATGTTACTATTATCTCGATCATTTATAGTCAGGTTTGCCAAAGAAAAGTGACTCATTTTATCTTGGTAGAGTGCAATATGACAATTGTGATGTCCGACTATTGGATTTTGGTTGTGACTTAACTATGTTACCTCAATTGGATTGATAACTTAGAGGCATAACCCATGCAATGTAATTCAAATTATACTAGTCTTGGACAATTAGCCAAAGCTAAATCAAGATGAATTATAATATAGATTTCATAAGATGGGAAAATGAATAAATAGTCTTGTTCACCTAAGATACAAGAGTTACATAGGATGTACTTGGTAAACGTTGTTTACCTAAGTTGTACTAAGTCTTGGGCATTAGCCAAAGCTAACTCAAGATAAGGTATAATATGGATCTTGTCCAATTGGTACATGTTGCCTACCTAATTTATACAAGTGTTGGACGATTAGCCAAAGCTAACTCAAGATGAGGTATAATGTGGATCTTGTCCCACTTGAATGTCTTTGCTTTTGGGTTTAGAGCTAGTAGTGACTTGCTCCTACCAAGATTTAGAATTTAGTGGGAGAATCATTTAATTAAAGGCCTAATTAAATGATCTTAATATGATACCTATTTCTGCATTTTATTGTTGTAGATCACCATGCCATCTAGTACGTAGAAGACACTATCTCTGTGATCTGTTCTTGATAAGGACAATCTCAATGGAGCTAATTTTTTAAATTGGTATAGAAACATGAGAATAGTTCTCAAGTAAGAAAGAAAACTATATGTCATAGATCAGCCTATTCCTAAAGCACCCCCACTACTGCCACTAGAGATGATAGGGATACTTATAAGAAGCATCAAGATGATGTATTAGATGTATCATGATTTATGCTCACCACCATGAACTCTGAGCTTTAGAAGTAACATGAAAACATGGATGCTTATGATATGGTTGAGCATCTTAGACATCTATATCAAGGACAAGCAAGGCATGAGAGATTTAAGATCTCTAAGACTATGTTTCAATGCAAAAAGGGGCAAAGGCAATTGGAAGCCCAAAGGTAAGGGTAAGATCCAAGCCAAAGAAAAGGGCAAGACTCATGCATTGAACCCCAAAGGTAGGGTTGTTAAGGAAGGAACCTGCTTCCACTATAGTGAGATCGGACACTGGAAGAGGAACTGCAAGTTATACCTAGAGGAATTAAAACGGAAGAGAAGTGAGACTTCTGCCTCAGGTATATATGTTATAGAGGTCAACCTATCTATTTCTTTTTCATGGGTATTAGATATCGGATGTGCATCTCACATGTGTACTAATGTGAAGGGGCTGAGAAATAGTAGATCATTGACAAAGGGCAAAGTGGACTATGAGTAGGCAATGTCGCAAGAGTTGTTGTTATAGCTGTAGGAACATATTCCTTATCTTTGCCCGGTAGGCTTGTTTTAGAACTTGAAGAGTGCTGTTATGTGTCTACCTTGACTAAGAACATTATCTCTGTTAGAGTGTATACTAAAAGCCTAGCTTTTGGTATAAACATTTATCTAGAAATAAGAATCACATTGGTCAAATGTCTACATTTGTGATAAATGTAGTTGTTCAATTAATTTATATTGTAGATAACATGGTGTGTGGTGTCACACACAGAAGATCATGTTATCAGTACCTTATAAATTATAAACAGTAGCTCACGACCATGATGGAAAGGAACAAACCATTGGAAGGTCGTAGTGTAATTAGGTGTTAGTTTATCTTAACTATATAATTACACTAGTACACTAAGAGTGTATTGAGTAGGACCATTAGAGGTCGTTTCTTTTATACTGACTTTATAAAGGGACAAAGACCTTAGTTATTATGGAAGTGTGTGCTCTTAATCCTAATATAATAACAAGTACATATATTTGATATTTATTTCTTTAATTTATCAATGGGTGAGATTTAGTTCGATGAATCAATAAGCCCGATAATTTGGGAAATGATATCACTTATAGTGTGTGTTGTTGATTATAGAAGGAAACTGTGTCCTAGTAATCTAGGTTGAGAATGTCCCCAAGAGGAGCTCATAAGGATTGTCATGTTAAACCCTGCAGGTGGACTTAGTCTGACATGACGATGAAGTTGAGTGGTACTACTCTTGGAGTTAGATATTAATTAAGTGAGTTGTCAGTAACTTACTTAATTAGTGGACATTTATTATCTTAAACACAGGGAGACTAACACACTCATAATAAGAAGGAGCCCAAAATGTAATTTGGGATTGGTGCGGTAGTTCAATAATAGTTCTTTAGTGGATTGAATTATTATTGATGAAATTAAGTTGTGTGTTCGGGGTGAACACGGGATGCTTAATTTCATCGGGAGACCAAAACCAATTCCTCCTCTCGGTCCCTATCGTAGCCTCTAGTATATAGAGATTTATACCCACCGCATACCCACCTTCTTACCCATCCAATGGGGCCATCCAAGCTAGCTTGGAACCCAAGCTAGGGCCGGCCAAGATCAAGTGGATGAGTCATGTAGGTGGCTGGCCAAAGCTTGGGTCCCAAGCTTAGGTGGCTAGCCACTAGAATATTAAAAAGAATTTTTATTAAAATTATTTCTTATGTGGATATCATGATTTTAAAAGAGAGTTTAAAAATTAAAAATTTCCTTTTATAGCTTTCTACAAAAGATTAAGAGAAGAGATTAATCTCTTTCCTTATTTGTAGTTTAAAAGGATGGTTTTAATTTTTGGTAAAAACTTTCCTTATTTGTAAATCATCTACATGTTTAAAAGAGAGTTTAAAATTTGAAATCTTTCCTTATTTGTTGATTAAAGGAGGATTTTAAATTTTAAGAAAACTTTCCTTTTTAATCATGTTCATGATTTAAAAGAGAGTTTAAAATTAAATATTCTCTTTTATAAGTTTCTACAAAAGATTAAGAAAAGATTTGATATCTTTCCTTATTTGTAGATTAAAAGAGATTTTAATTTATAGAGATAACTTTCTTTTTATCCACATGTTTAAAAGAAAGGTTTTAATTTATTAAATTTCCTTTTTATAAACCAATCATGAAGGGATAAAAATTATTGAGAAATTTTTATAAATTTCCGGAAGCAAATAAGGAAGTTTTAATTGGTGTTTAAAATTTTATTTGCTTGGAGATTTCTTGGTGTGGCCGACCATTGCAAAATTGAAAAGAAAAATTATTTTTAATTAAATAAATTTTCCTTTTCAATGGAAAAATAATTAAGGAAGTTTTTATTAAATTTTCCTTATTTGCCAAGACCAAGGATTATAAAAGAGGGGGTAAAGGAGGCTTCAAGGCAAAGGACTCTATTCTATTTTTCTCCCTCTTTTCCTTGGTGGTGTGGCCGACCCTTTCTTCTTCTCTTCTTCTTCTCTTTGTGGCCGAACCTCTTGATGCTCATGGAGTTTTAATTGGTGGCCGGATCTAGCTTGAGGAAGAAGGAGAGAAAGCTTACATCCCTTGGAACTTGGTTGGTGGAAAAGATCTTCATCTTTTGGAAGCTTTGTGCTTGGCCGAAATTTGAAGAAAGGAAAAGAAGGTGCTTTGTTGTTTCTCATCTCGGAAGATCGTTGCCCACACAACGTCCGAGGTTAGAAGAGGAATACGGTAGAAGATCAAGAGGTCTCTCTAAAAGGTATAACTAGTAATTTTTCTTTCCGCATCATACTAGTTATTTTTGGAAATAATACCAAATACAAGAGGCATGCGATTCTAGTATTTCGAATATGTTTTTCGATGTTGTGTTCTTTTGTTTTTTTTCCCCTTGTGATTTGATTGTTCTTTTCGGTTAACCTAAAGTTATTTTAGGAAATTAAATATTAGCTTTCCATAAAAGGTTTTGTCTAGTCGGTGGTGGTTGCTCCCATATCCAAGAAGGTCATGTGCCTCGCCACGTCAGTACTGGGAACCAATTATGGAAATTAATATTTAATGGAATTAATAACTTAAGGTGATTTGGGTCGAACGTGTTAAGTTTCGCAGGAGACCCAAGTCAAAACCTAAAAGAACGAATAGATTAAGTTTTGGATCAAACGTGTTAAGTTCCGCAGGCGATCCAAACTTTAATTTAAAAGAACATAATATGGTAGCTAGGAAAAGGTTCAGACCTTTGTACAAAATTTTTGTACAGTGGAACCTCTAGGTTTTCCGAGTAGCAACCAACAATCTCTGTTTCTTGTTTGGACAAGAAAGATTTTTCATTTATAATAAAGGATAAATATTGTTCTATTTATTTCAATGAAATGTTCTACTGTAGTGAACATCCTATGAATGTACTCTATGTTCTAGACTTTGGCAACCCAATCTATAACATAAATACCAAATGATTCAAGTCTAATGATTTGAGCCAAACATATCTCTAACATTGTCGCTTATATCACATAAATGTGAGTTGCATATCCCAACTCCATATGGATGAACTTTTGGACTCATTTGATTTTGAATCATATGAGGTATGTGAATCTTGTCTTTAAGGTAAAATGACTAAGAATCCATTTAGTGGACACAGCGAAAGGGTTAATGATTTGTTAGGACTCATACATACTGATGTATGTAACCCTTTCAGAATAACAGCTAGAGGAGGCTAACATTACTTTATTACTTTTATTGATGATCTTAGTAGGTACAACTATGTGTATTTGATGAGACACAAGTAAAAATCCTTTGAAAAGTTCAAAGAATTCAAGAATGAAGTACAGAACTAACTTGGTAAGAGTATTAAGATGCTTCGATCAGATCGAGGTGGGGAATACCTTAGCCAAGAGTTTCATGACCATCTCGTTGAGTGTAGGATCATATCTCAACTCACTCCACCTGGAATACCACAATGGAATGGTGTATCAGAAAGGAGGAATTGTACTTTATTAGATATGGTACGATCAATAATGAGTCAAATAGATCTTCCTATTTCCTTCTAGGGGCATACTCTAGAACGGTCGCTTTTACACTTAACCACATTCCATCTAAGGCCGTAATAAAGACACCATATATAATATGGATTGGGAAGAGTCCCAAAATATCTTTCATGAAGATTTGGGGTTGTGAGCCTTACGTTCGACGATAAGTCTCAAATAAACTAGGATCCAAATCAGACAAGTGCTATTTTATAGGATATCCCAAGGAAACAAAGGGATATTAATTTTTTTTAATCCCACATAAGGTAAAGGGAGTTTATTTCTAGAAAAACTAGTGAGAGTAAAGTCAATCTTGAAGAAATTCAAGATACACAAACTAGCACTAAAGCCTTGATGGAAATTGAATAGTTATCATAAGATGTTATGGATCATGATTTTGTTACACCGTAAGAAGTTATGGAGTAGCAACCTATTGAAGTAGCACAAGCTCTACGCAGATCTAATAGAATCTATCATCAACTTGAGAGATATTTGTTTCTCTTGTCTAACCATGGTGATGTAGTGCTTGTTGGTTTTGACGAGCTTATATCTTATTAGGAAGCTGTACAAAGGGCCCAGATTCTGAGAAATGGCTATAGGCCATAAGATCTGAAATGAAATCCATGTATACTAACCAAGTATGGACTTTGGTTGATCCACCTGAAGGGATCAAACCCATTGAGTGTAAGTGGGTCTTCAAGGTGAAGATTGACATGGATGGGCATATGCATACTTATAAAGGTATATTGGTAGCTAAAGGATTCAAGCAAATTCATAGTATAGACTATGATGAAACCTTTTCACCAATTACGATGCTCAAGTCTATTCGGATCATGCTTGCAATTGCAGCTTACTATGATTATGAGATCTGATAGATGGATGTCAAAACAATATTTCTCAATAGAAATCTACTCAAGGATGTGTACATGACACAACTTGAGGATTTTGTCGATCCAGAGCATGCTGGAAAGGTATGTAAGTTGCAATAATCCATTTATGGATTAAAGCAAGCTTTTAGAAGCTGGAATCTTTGATTCAATGATGCAAGCAAAGCATTTGGTTTCTTCAAGAATGAAAATGAACCTTGTGTCTACAAGTGGGTTAGTGGGAGCATAGTCATCTTTCTCATATTGTATGTAGATGACATACTTCTCATTGGAAATAATATTCCTACTCTTCAGTCAATGAAGACTTGGCTTGAGAATTATTTCTCAATGAAGGACTTATGTAAAGTATCCTATATTTTAGGAATCAATATCTATAGAGATAGATCCAGGAGATGGGTTGGTCTATGCTAGAGTACATATATTGATAAGGTGCTTAAATGTTTCTGCCATACAGAATTTCAAGAAGGGATTCCTGCCGATATCACATGGTGTGAGTCTTTTAAAGACTCAATGCCCTTCTTCTAAGGAAGAAAGGGACCACATGGATCAGATTTCTTATGTATCTACTATAAGGTCTATCATGTACGCCATATTTTGTACTTGTCTAGATGCCTTGTATACGTTAGGTATGACGAGAAGATACCAGTCAGATCTAGGTGAAGACCACTAGACAACAGTCAAGAATATTCTCAAGTACTTGAGAAGAACTCAAGATTTTTTCTTGATCTTTGGAGGTGATGAAGAGCTTGCTGTAAAGGGTTACAGCAGTTGCTGTAAAGGGTTACAGTGGTGTAAGCTTGCAAATTGACAAGGACGATTCTAGATCACAGTTAGGACATGTATTTTATTTAAATGGTAGTCCTGGGTATTGGATACTACAATGATTCCATTTTATTCGAGGGATCATCGATATATGAGATGTGAGGATATGTAGAGAATCGAACGATGCTAAGGCTTTGGCACCGAGGAAGCATGATGGTCACACTAGTTCAATGGATATTAGATATTTCAGTGATTGACACTAGTGACATAAGGAGATTGCTAGTGTAAGCCCCAAGAGACAATCAAGAGTTGATTGACTTAGGACATATTGTATCATTGCATTATAAGGCAAAGGTTATGGTTATTATATTTACTTCAGTTTAGTGTAAAATGAATAAGTATAATAATGCACTATAGTAGATCTAATTTACAATATATCAATTTGTTGAATTGATAGTGAGATATTATAGAGAACGTTACTCTAAACTATTCCTAGTCAAGCATTAATATACAAGGACAATATTAATGCGTTGAGACTAGCATGTAGGTCAACGGATGACTTAATCTCACAAGTCATGGATATGAGATATCAGGTTGATACATGAGTATATATTAGAGAATATGTACTGAATTGACCCACCATGAGAATGTTTCATGGATCGTTATATGAGTGTCATAAGCATTCTCATGTGACTATTGGTATGAATAGTCCTTAGACCTGAAGTCACTATAGTTTCCTACATAAGGAGTTGTGTACTTTGGTATCAACAAATATCACCTATAACAAGGTGGATCATAAAGTCGATCATTGGGTATGCAATAAATTATATGGAGGGATGTGAGTGATGTAGATGGGATTTATCCCTTCCATATGACGGTAGCGATATCTGTGAGCCCCTTAATTAGTAGGACACAAGAATGTATGGTCATACTTAGATGAGTCAATATGAGATATTGAGCTCATTTGTTTTAGTGTGTCTATTTAGAGATCAAGAAACACAAAGATTGATAAGAGGATGACACGGTCTATGTCTCATTGATCAATCTAAATATCAAGGATAGAAGGATTGAGTCATACAAGATAATAGCCACGGAAAGGATAGGTAGGATCTTGACTTTCTTGTCACTTGGATAGCAATAATGCATTGCTAGATGTCACTCATTGCTTATGTATCTGTAATACCCCGGTTCTGAGATTCTGGTTAAGTATGACTTAAAAGGTTAGATGGTACTATCCATATCACCAAGGTGCACCTTCCTTTTCGGAAGCCCAAACTTAAGAACTCCAAAGTTAAGCGTGCTTGGCTTGGAGAAATCTGAGGATGGGTGACCTCCTGGGAACTTTTCCAGGGTGCGTGCGAGTGAGGACAAAACACGCTGAAAAGACCTCCGGTGGTCTGTGGAGCTAGTCATCAAACCGATAGGCAATTCTGGTGCCATTCCTGGTTCGGTCCGGATGGGGCCCGCCCGAGTTGGGGCGTTACAGATGGTATCAGAGCGACCTTGCGACCGTGAGTGCGCCTGTGGCAGGAGCACCCAGGGCACCACCTAGCGAGGGAGATTCTGCGATTTGTTTATGGTGTGATTTATGGTTACACAACGAGGACGTTGTGTCTTTAAGTGGGGGTGATTGTAATACCCCGGTTCTGAGATTCTGGTTAAGTATGACTTAAAAGGTTAGATGGTACTATCCATATCACCAAGATGCACCTTCCTTTTCGGAAGCCCAAACTTAAGAACTCCAAAGTTAAGCGTGCTTGGCTTGGAGAAATCTGAGGATGGGTGACCTCTTGGGAAGTTTTCCAGGGTGCGTGCGAGTGAGGACAAAACACGCTGAAAGGACCTCCGGTGGTCTGTGGAGCTAGTCATCAAACCGATAGGCAATTCTGGTGCCGTTCCTTGTTCGGTCCGGGTGGGGCCCGCCCGGGTTGGGGCGTTACAGTATCACAAATGTTGATTTGGATACATTGCCAACGTAATGAGAGCCTAATGGGTCATATAAAAAAACATGTTGGTTTGAAGATGGGTATTTTAGTTTGACTAAAATATTTTTTCTATGAGGATCTTAAGATTAATGGGTTAATCAATAGTGTTGGTGTCATCTTTGTAATAATTAACACCTAGTGCTTGTGGGAGATTGTTAGTATTAGCCCTAAGAGCCAATTATGAGATGATTAGACTTATTGGGTTATTGGATTAATGGTTAATCCAATATAATAATCCAATCCATTAAGAGGAAAACAAAGAGACATTTAATTTGAATTAAACTCATTGAGTTACACATAATTGGATCTAATTATTGGATTGAATCTAATTCGAATAAGATTCATGGAGTCAATTGGGACTGATAAGCTTCAATGAGTGAGACTCATTGGGTGAACTTGAATTCACCAAGGAAGAGGAAAGATCTTTTACATGATTTGATCATATAAAAGAAGAAGACTAAAAGTTCCTTCATAGAAGATGAAAAGCCTCTTCCTGAAAGATGATTAAGATCAATTCATGAAGGAAGATCAAAAGACACAAGAGGGTTAATGTCCATTAATAGAGTTTAATGGATCATTAATCAAAGGAAGACCAAAAGTCAAATGACCTTTGGTATTCCTTGGATGAGTACAAAAGGTTTGTCTTATTCATTTTCATTAAGAGAATTGGTCTTCTTCTCCTTCTTCCTCTTGGCCGAACCTTCCTCATGGCCGAATCACCTTGTGTGGCTAGCACCAGAAAGTTGGTTCTTCTCCGAAGGCTTCATTCATGTGACGAACAAAGGACGTGTTTGTGTGGATACCGTAGAGGCGCGGTCACTTGATCGCGTTGAGATCTGTATCTAAAGAAAAGTTGCTGTCGGGATTGCGAAGGGCACGTAATAAAGGTATACTTCTCATGTAAAACTTAGTATATGTAGTTTTATCCTTTGCATGGATCTTCTGGGAGAGGATCTAGTTAATTTTTCTGCTACGCTTTTTGCGTGTTTAGCGTGCTAGATCCCTACAACATCTCCTTCTTATTTTTAGATTAGCTTTCTATTTGTTTTTGTATTATTCTGCTGTGCAACTAACATATACATAGAAAGCAATTGAATTGGGGGCACTGTCTATCTAACCCCCCTTCTAGCCGACCATACTAGATCCCCAACACTTATCTATTCTAATCTAAGAATAAATAAAGAAAGCAATAAATTAAGCATCATGTAATTCTATTTAATAATAAAAATAGTCTTTTTATTAGCCCCCCTAGATCATAGGCTCGATAAGGTCTATCAAGATAGTTAATATGATCTTTGGGGACCCAATATGAATCGAGTCCAACTTGATTAATTAGGTTAGACTTAGGGACCCATACTTAGACTAGGTTTCTATTTGATTGATTCACTAAAGATAAGTATGATTTAAATCTTTATTTAGCCTTATACCCAAGTCCGGATCGATTGCATACGACCCTTTATTTTCTAAGAATTAGATCAAGATTCTTGGAACCCAAGGTAAACCATTCTAATGTGTCTTTAAGTTCCGTGACTTGACTTTTCAAAGTGAAATTCTCTTTCTCAAGTTGTTAAACTTGAGTTAAAGTTCCATCTTGAACTTGTTCAGTCAAAGAGCTTAAGTTAGTCTCCTCCTTAAGGGCTATTACCTCCTTTTAGAGTGACTTGACCCAGAGATTAGATTTGGCCAACTTTCTTAATAAGTATGAAATTAAATTTTATAATTTATCTACTTGAAGAGAACTTATAGCATTGTTTGGCCCTTCGGAAATGGATATAGATCGATGACTTCTTTCAGATTCAATTTATGATTCAGCTCTAATTCCAAACTTGGACTCAGTATCGGTAACGTAAGCCTGTACTGGTAGAGCAAATAAGCTTGCTTGCTCGTGTTCTTCATCAAAGTCTTCCGAGGATTCAGACCACGTTGCTTTCAAAGCCTTCCTTCTTCTTTGCTTCTGGTTTAGACATTCTAGCTTGTAGTGTAGTGTCCCTTCTTGTTGCAGCCGTAATAGGTAACTTCAGACTTGACCTTCATATTTGATTGACTCACCTTCTTGATCTCTCGTTTAGTAAAGTCCTTTTTCCTGTACAGCTTTTGTATTAGATTCACAAGATCAGCGGTGATTTCAACGTCGTCTTCTGAGTCTGATTCATCTTTGGACTCAGATTTAGTCTGGCACTTGATTTTTGGTTCCCTTGTTCTGCTAGAACCTTTGACCAAAGTAATACCTTTCTCGACTAGTAGTACATTAATCTAATCATGAAGTTTGAATTTGGAAAATAATTTGTCTAATTTAATTAGAGAAAGATCTTTAGACACTTTGTAAACATCTACCATAGATGCCCACAAGATGTTCCTTAGAAAGGCATTTAGCGCGTATTTGATGACATCGTGATTCTCCACTTTTTGTGTAATCACGTGGAGGCCATTTAGAAGATCTTGGATGTGCGTGTGTAACCGACTCATTGACTCACCTTCCTGTATTTTAATGTTATATAATTTATTAAAGATTAAATCTCTCTTACTTACCTTTATGTCAGAGGTCCCCTCGTTTAGTTCGATCAAATTTTCCCACAATTCTTTAGCACTTGAGAACGGACTGACTTGGTTTAGCTCTTCTTTGGTCAGACCACATTAGAGAGTTTGAGTCACTTTTGCATCTGCCTTGATCTTCCTCTTTGTTGGTGTGCCCCATTTGTTGCTGGGGATGAGTACTCCTTCGATAGGAAATGTGAATTCGGTTTAGATTATGATCCACATTTCCACATGTGTTTTCAAGTGGTATTCCATCTGGCCCTTCTAGTAATTGAAGTCCTCGTCGGAGAAAAGAGGTGGGTGAATACTATTGTAGCCTTCTTGGTGGGCTATTGATAGAAAATCTTGCATACAAAAAATTAACGAATGTTCTAAGATTGGGTCTTGGATTAGTAGTGCTGGAAGAAAGAAAACTAAAGAACTCGAGTGGTGTTGCACCCACTTTGAGAAATAATAAACTCTATCGAGAAAAATTATTGGAAGCGGTAATAGCACCGATTTTGTTTGATTCCAAAAATCTCAAGATGCAAAAAACACAAAAAATTTTACTTGAATGGTGGTTTCACTAATTCAGAGCGACCCCGCTCTGATATCAATTGTAGGATCGAGAGCGCTAGAGGAGGTGAATAGTACTTGTGGCTTTCACATTCGTTTAAAACTTAGAGAGATAAGAGGCAGTGGAATAAAGAAAAGAAACAAACACAATGCTAACAAGGTCAAGTTTTACTTGTTCGGAGCCTGTGGCAACTCCTACTCTAAAGCCCGCATGTGAGAGTGCTTTCTTTGGGAAATTACTTTCAGTTCGAAACAAGTAGAGATTTACAATTTTTGAAGAACTATAATAATTTAAATATACCGACAATCTATAGATTTGAAGAATCAAGCCTTCGATCATTGAGTAGTGTTTGAGCGTAGAAGCATTTTTTGAGCAGCACGTAGGAGAGAAACTGCTTTTAATTAATGTGTTGAAGCTGTTGGTCGAAGCCTCCTTTTAAAGCCCTGTCTAGGTGCCTAGATCCATTCCCGGGCACATGGATTATACTAATGTGGCGAGCTCTCATTGAAATTTTATCCTTGAAATTTATCCACATCCTGGCACCCAGACCCCCTCCGGGTGCCTAAACCACTGACGTGGATTGGCTAGTCGTTGCACTTTAGCTCAGCATGTCAATGAGATTTTGACCTTCCGGGCGCTTGGAGCAACACTGGGAGCGCTAGGGTGCCTAGCTAGGCACCCCTGGGCGCTCCCTCTGTGAAAGCTTATCCGGGCACCTAGACCATCTTTTTTGCAACCTCTTATTCTTGCAAAATAAAGTTAGTTCAAGGAATAATATATGAAACATAATAAGTTTTGACAGTCTTCTGTCTATCCGGTCTTGACTTTGAATTTCTCTGAAACTCTCAGACTGACACCTACTATTCCCTCTTTTTGGAATGCGTGCTCACCTACTCCTCTCAGAAGAGATTATCTTTTGCCAGATTGGTCCTTCAGACCGTCTGTATTTTTGCTCAGCATTCGAGATATCAGGACTTCATACTGGACATCCGATCCCTGACCCGTGCAGTCTTTTGTCTAGTGTCCATGACCCCCAGGACTTTCACCTAACATTCTCGACCCTAGAATTTCTCCCAACACCCTTGACCCACCAAGACTTTGCCAAGTCCCCTAGACCAGGACTTCGTTGTCTAATCGTAGTTGAGACTTTCCACCTGCCTAGTCTCAACTAGGACTTTCCTTTGCCTAAGACCACTTAGAACTTTTATGCACACTTAGTTTAACTTATTAGATAACAAGAAATTTTAACTTTAAATACTTTACCATAATCAAAACTTATGTTTTATCATCTAATGCTTTTTACACCAACATAAAGCCCTTTTTGAAGCCTGTAAACTCGACTAGGTTGGTGTAAAATACTAGGAGGAGGTGTCATATAAAATTCTTCATGATGATCACCATTTAGAAATATATTTTTGACATCCACTTGAGATATTCTTCATTGATAAACAAAAGCAACAACAATCAGAGTATGAACATTCATCATTTTTGTAATAGGAGCAAACATTTTCTCATAATCCATGTCATACTCTTGAGAATAACCTTTAGCAATAAGACGAGCTTTGTATCATTCGATAGATCCATCATATTTAGTTTTTATCTTATATACCTAACAAGAATCAATAGTATGTTTTCCTAGTGGCAATGGTATCAAATTCCATGTATGAGTCTGATGCAGAGCAGTTAGTTCCTTAACTATAGTATTCTACTAAAGTGGGTTATGAATAGCTTCTCTATAGGATATAGGCTCAGAAAGATAATGAACTAATGCAACAAATGAAGCAAAAGAATGAGAATAACAAGAGTAAGCAAAATCTAGTAATTTAGTAGACTTACGAACATAAGTGGATTGACGATGGTGGAGAGAAGGATCATCCGCAATATCAGAAGATGATTGGGCAGTGGCAGAAGGAAAAAACATATGGAGCAGATATCTCGGGAACTAAAGTACTAGATTCAGTTGAACTGCCAGTAGAAGTTATGGTTGAAGCTTCCTTAATGTTGATATTGAAAGAATCAATGCAAAACATATCTGACTTTGTCATATTATGCAAACTAGTAGGAATAGAAAAGAATGGAATATGCTCAAGAAACACAACATAACAAGAGACATACAATTTTTGACTAACTAGATCAAAGCTATGATATCCTTTTTGACTAACACCATAACCCAAAAAGACACAAAGAGATGACCAAGGGGCTAACTTATTATGCTTGATATGTGGACAAAGGATGAAGTAAGTACAACTAAAAACACGTAAAGCGGAATAAACAAGAGCATGACCATATAATTTTTCAAAAGGTGACAAGCTTGAATTATGTGAGGTTGGAATTCTATTAATCATGTGAGCAATGATAAGGATTGCTTTCTCTCAAAAGGCACTAGGAATACTAGCAAATAATAAAAATAAATAGGCCATTTCAATAAGATGCCTATGTTTTCATTTATCCACACCATTCTGTTTATGAGTATCTGTATACGAGATTTGATGTATAGTACTATCAGAAGTAAATAAATGTGAAAAATAATTCAACGTGTATTCACCCCTCAAATTACAATGAAAATACTTTATGACACTAGAATGTTAAATTTTCACAAGAGTTCTAAAGTTGTTGAAATTGTAAGATAATCAAACTTGTGTTTCGTAAGATATATCCAAGAGTAATGAGTGTAAGCATCAAGAAATGAAAGATAATGCCTCGACCCATCTTTTGTAGGAATTGGAGAGGGTCCCCTCATATTATGTTGGATCGAGACGCGCTAGAGGGGGGGGGGTGAATAGCGCTCATGGCTTTCACTCGGTTCGGAATCGTGAAACTATCGGAGTTAAAACACGCAGTGGAATAAATAAAAGCAAACAGAAAGAACATAATGATTTACTTCGTTCGGAGCCTAGATCAACTCCTACTCGAAGGCCCGCGATCATTGATCGCTTTCCGTGGGCAACAACTATAAGCTTGATAAGGTTTACAAGTATAACAATTTACAGCTTAACTTAAACCAGAAATCTTATACCGACAACAATAGATGGAAAAAAACGAAGCTACGGGTCGTTGGTGTCAAGTTGCAGCACTTCCGGGTCGTCGATTTAGCAGCACACAGTAAGAGGATCACTTGGAATTCGTTGTTTTGAGTTGCTGGTCGAAACCCTCTTATAAAGGGTGTTCAAGGCGCCTTGAAAGCCATCCAAGGCGCCTCATGCTGGCCGAGTCATACGCTGAGATAGGGGCTGAATTGGTCGAACCTTATTAGGTTCAAGGCGCCTTCATCCTCCAGTCCAAGGCGCCTTCAGCCTCCTTCAAGGCGCCTCCAAGCCTGTTTCACAGCCAGCTCACCTTTTGCACCCGAGGCGCCTCTAAGCTCCATGGAGGTGCTCGGACATTGTTCATCCGAGGTAAACTTGTGCTCCTTTGCTCCTGCAAAAGTGTTAGTCCTAAACACATACCCTGCAACACAAAGTTAACACAAAACATGTAACGACCCACCTTCTGGGTACTGGCTGTAAGGCCGGTCGGTACAATAATGCTAAACTATACTGTGCGGAAAGCTGGGCTAATTAAAATTTTGCTAAACTATTATCTTTAAAATCTGATCTTAGTATTCTAGGTGTACCTAGGAGGTGTACACATGCTAGGGGAGGTGTTTACAACTGATAATAAACTTCGGATCGATCCACAGACCGATCTACTGATACTAGTACGGTAGGAACCTCCGGATCGTTCAACCGACCGATCCATAACTAGGCTGTAATTCTGTACGCTGCTGGATCCGTCTGCCGACCGATCCAGCTGGTCCCTGATCGGTCAGTGAGATCGATCAGTGGCTTACTGATCGGTCTGCTGACCGATCAGTGAGCCGCGATCCAGCTCCTGATCGATCCACGGATCGATCAGGGAACCGACCGATCAGAGACTCCCTGATCGGTCTACCGACCGATCAGAGACTCCCTGATCGGTCTGCTGACCGATCAGGGGTTTCTGATTTCGAGCTGAAACTCTGATTTCAGCAGATTTCGTGCCAAAATCAGTGAAGCAGCTCTACAAATGCTAATAACTATTCTATCATGCATTGGGCAACATTCAAGACATAATATAATGCATGTTCACTAGTTCATACCATTAACCATAATAGAATGCGAAGCATAAGGGAAAAGAGAACAAGACTTTAATAACTAGACTTGTTTCAAGTTCTAATGCGTAGTAGAATCAAACTAGATCCCTAGGATCTTTATTCCAGTTCCTGCCACACACACCATCCTTTGCATTGTCCTCCAGCTCCCTCTGCTAGTCCATCTTTCCTTTACCTTTATCTGCAGTATATGGAAAAATAGTATCTGTAAGCTTAAAGCTTAGTAAGAAACCATCTACCTCACAAAAACATGCAACGATGCAAATATGATTTTAAATCATGCTGTTTAAAACATATGCTGGATATACTGAATAAACTAGCATGACATGGCATATAAGCATACAATCATGGCATATCTAAACCTGAACATAAAAACATGTATAACAACTGCACATAAAGTTATCATGCATATTCACAGGGAAAAACTAAACTGGAGCATGATACTGAACTGCGCTAAAACTGAACTTAAACTATAATCACTGGATTAGATTAAGAGTTTGAAAGTTAATATCATAATCATGCTGTTTGGGCCCGGCAACTGTACTTGCTGTGCGCGCATCCCTAACTAGACCCGGGTTTGCAAGTCCCGAATTTAGTAGGGTTAACTAGGTTATCTAAACCTAGGGACGACTGTGGGAGTCCAACCCAATGGATATCTGATCCAGTACAGTGCCACTGAAAATAAAATACTGAATGTAGCTAACTGGTTTAACTTGCTGTTTCTAGGTTATGTGAACCTAGAGCTAGGTTATCTGAACCTAGAGGCGACTGTGGGAGCCCACCCATTGGACCGTAGTCCCATAAACTGAACTAAACTAATGTGCTATTTTAAATGCTCCTAATGCATTTAACTGAGCTATTAAACATAACTGAGGTGGTATTTAGCTACACTAACATTTTACCGAACACTTGGTGTGCTCCAACTCTCTCCTCTAATAGGGAGATCACCTCTAGGCACCCGACAACGTCTAGAATCTCCAACGAAAGGAGACCAACGTGTCCGGCCTATCTAGAGGTGCTCAATTAGATCCTTAATCCTCGAGGAGGGTTTAAACACACCCTATGTGCCGAAAAACCTGCATATAGCTAAAATCTAATGCGTAGAAAACCAAACGGAGCTATTATACTGCAGGTGAGGGGTTTCTTACCTCTTTTGCTAATTTTCTTACAGTTCCTTTCGCTAGAAATTCCGGTGGAGACGACTCCTCGATGATCTTCTCGCGTCTAAGCGTACCCTTCGCGAAGGAGAGCGTCCTCATGTCGGAGTTATCGCCGGAAGGTGCTCCTAGGGCCCTAAGGGTGGAACCTTAGGCTCCTTGGTGGTTGGCGCCGAGAGAGGAAGGAGAAGAGGGGATCGTCGTGAGTTAGGGTGAGGAGAAGAAAGTTGCCGAACCAACACAAAATAAACCAAACCAACTTATGTTTTCCTATTTATACTAAATAATTAATTCGGCCAAACCAATTATAAATATAATTGATTCCCTTTCCTTTCAGCACGGCCCTGCTGGGTTCAACCGGTTACTAACATTATCCCTAAACCATGGGTCTCGGGTTCGATTCCCGCCTAAGCTATTTTGCGGTTCTAATTATTTTTGCTGCTTCCGCTACTCGGAAAATTCTGAAAAAATATCTAAAAATTCCAGAAAAATCATAGAATATTTATGAAACTGTTTTGAGAATTTTTAGGCGTTACAATCCCCCATACCTTATAAAAAGTTCATCCTCGAACTTAGAACAATTCTGGGTACTTCTGTCTCATGCTGGCTTCTGTCTCCCAAGTTGCCTCTTCTGCTGTGTGACTGTGCTAAATGACTTTGACTAATGGTACTTCCTTGTTCCGCAATTTCTTAACTGCTCGGTCTATTATCTGAATAGGCCGACTATCATAGCTGAGGTCTTCGCGGATCTGTACCGACTGGGGCTCAATCACCTGGGTGGAATCTGGGGTATGCTTCTTCCGCATAGAGACATGAAATACGTTGTGGACAGCTGACATTTCCTGGGGTAGCTCTAGCTCATATGCTACCTTGCCCACTCTTCTGCTAATAAGGTATGGTCCCACATATCTGGGACTTAGCTTGCCCTTCTTCCCAAAACGTATTACTCCCTTCATGGGAGCTACTCTGAGGAACACTGAATCCCCAACTGCATAGCTTTTCTGGCGGCTCTGAGCTGTCTCTATCCTCTGGCGGATCTGCTGTATAGCTGCTGTGGTATCTGCTACTAGATCTGTCTGAAGTTCTAGTTCTTTCTGTTCACCACTCTCATACCAGCAGATTGGAGATCTACACCTCCGCCCATAGAGAGCCTCATAAGGTGCCATGCCGATAGTGGCCTGATAGCTGTTGTTGTATGCAAATTCTGCTAAGCTCAGATATTTGCACCAACTTCCCTTGAAGTCTAGGGCACACGCTCGGAGCATATCTTCGAGTACCTGATTTACTCGCTCTGTCTGACCATCTGTCTGCGGATGGAATGCTGTGCTGAACTTTAACTTCGTGCCCAATGCTGACTGTACACACTCCCAGAAGTGTGATGTAAACCTGCTGTCTCTGTCTGAAATAATGGTACGTGGGACTCCATGATGTCTGACGATCTCCTGGAGATACAACTGAGCTAGCCTCTCCATGGAGTAGGATATCTTGATAGCTAAAAAGTGGGCTGATTTAGTCAACCTATCGACTATTACCCAGATGGCATCAAAACCATTCGTGGTTCTGGGTAGTCCCACTATGAAGTCCATAGAGATATCCTCCCACTTCCATTCTGGAATCTGTATAGGCTGCAGAACTCCTCCTGGTCGCTGATGTTCTGCCTTGACCCTCTGACAGGTGAGGCAGATGCTAACATATTTGGCGATGTCTCGCTTCATCCCGGGCCACCAAAAGCGTTTCTTCAGGTCTTTATACATTTTGGTGGAACCTAGATGCATTGCGTAGGGAGTCCTGTGAGCCTCATCTAAAATCTGTCTCCGTAGCTCCTCCTGATCTGGAACACAGAGTCTGTCACCAAAATACAACACCCCGCTATCGGACACTCTGAATTCTCTACTTTCTGATTCTGTTAGTCCTTGCTTGATTTTCTGAATTTCAGGGTCCTGATCCTGAGCTGACTGAATATCACTAAGCAAGGTAGGCTCTAAGGTCATAGTAGAGAGCTGTCCAATGATGAGTTCGAGACCGAAATCTACGATCTCCTTCTGTAGGGGTGGTGACATGGCTGTAAGAGATAATAAGGTAGCACTGGACTTTCTGCTGAGTGCGTCTGCTACCTTATTGGCTTTTCTGGGATGGTAGAGGATATCAATATCATAGTCTTTGACCAGTTCTAGCCATCTGCGCTGTCGCATATTCAGATCCTTCTAAGTGAAGAAGTACTTTAGACTCTGATGGTCTGTATATACTCTGCACTGAGCTCCATATAAGTAATGTCTCCAAATTTTGAGAGCGAACACTACTGCTGCAAGCTCAAGGTCATGAGTAGGGTAATTCTTCTCATAATCCTTGAGTTGTCTGGAGGCATAGGTGATCACCTTGCCGTTTTGCATCAGTACTGCTCCTAGTCCCAACTTAGAGGCATCACTATAGATGTCAAAGCTGCTGGTGTTGTCTGGTAGAGCCAAAATGGGAGCACTGGTCAATCTCCTTTTTAGCTCGCTGAAGCTGTTCTCACAGTCCTCTGTCCACTGAAATTTCCCGTTCTTTCTGGTAAGAGCTGTCAGTGGGGAGGCTATCCTGGAGAAGTCCTCTACAAACTTTCTGTAATATCCTGCTAATCCCAGAAAGCTCCTGATTTCGCTGGCGTTCCTAGGTCTCTTCCAGTTACTTACTGCTTCTATCTTGCTAGGATCTACCATAATACCATCCTTTGAGATGATGTGACCCAGGAAGGACACCTGATCTAGCCAAAATTCACATTTCGTGAACTTGGCGTATAGCTGGTTCTGCTGAAGGGTCTGCAATACTAGTTTCAGGTGTTCTGAATGTTCTTCCTGAGTTCCTGAGTAGATAAGGATGTCATCGATGAACACGATAACAAACTTATCTAAGTACTCTCTGAATACTCTGTTCATGAGGTCCATGAATGTAGCTGGAGCATTTGTCACGCCAAAAGGCATGACTACGAACTTGTAATGTCCGTATCTGGTCCTGAATGCTGTCTTCGGTATATCACCCTCCTTGACTCTGACTTGGTGATATCCTGATCTGAGGTCAATCTTAGAGAACACTGCTGCTCCCTTCAGCTGGTCGAACAGGTCATCGATTCGGGGAAGGGGATACCTGTTCTTGATTGTGACCTGGTTCAGTGATCTGTAGTCTATGCACAGTCGCATGCTTCCATCCTTCTTCTTCACGAACAATACAGGCGCTCCCCATGGTGAGTGACTCGGGCGTATGAAACCCTTGTCAAGCAGCTCCTGTAGTTGCTCCTGAAGCTCCTTCAGTTCTGCTGGAGCCATGCGATAAGGTGCTTTGGAGATAGGATTTGTACCGGGAATGAGCTCTATCTCAAAGTCGATCTCCCTGTCTGGTGCTAAGCCTGGTAACTTTTCAGGGAAGACTGCTGGGTAGTCACATACGACTCGAACCTCTGCTAGCTGTTGGTTCTTGTCCTGGCTGGCGTTGACTACATGTGCTAGGAATCCTGTACACCCTGAATCCAGTAGCTTCTGTGCTTTCATAGCTGAGAGAAACTTCTTGGCCTTTCTCTTTGGTTCTCCGATGTACTCGAACTGTGCTTCTGCTTCAGGTTGGAACACGACTTTCTGTTTACGACACTCTATGGAAGCACCGTATCTGATCAGGAAATCCATTCCAAGGATGACGTCGTAGTCAGTCATTTCTAGCAGGATCAGATCACAAAAGAGCTCCCTGTCTGCTATAATGACTGGCACTGCCCTGAGCCAGTGCGTGGACGCCATAACTTCTCCCGAAGGTAGTGTCGTCAGAAACTGACCACTGAGTACCTCTGGAGCTATTGCTGACTTTACGGCGAACACCCTAGCTATATAGGAATGGGTTGCCCCAGTATCAAATAATACAGTTGCTACTTGCTGAAAAATGCTAAGCTGACCTGTAACAACTGTCGAGGCATTGGCTACGTCCTCTCTGGTGAGTGAGTAGATCCTCGCATTCGCCATAGCTGGAGGGGCTTCTAATCTGCCCTGGCTGATAAGTGGACCTTCTAGAGCGGCCTGCATCTGATATAACTGAGCTGGCTGGCCTGCATACTGAATCTGCTGTGGCTGAGGAAGACCGGTCTTGTTCGGGCACTGCTTGGCCATGTGCCCTTCTTGTCCACATTCGAAGCATCCTCGTGTGCCCTTGCGACAAACCCCTGGGTGGAATTTCCCACAAGTAGCACACTTTGGATAGCTAGGTCGCTTGCTAGATGGTCCTCCTTTTGGGTCACTCCCTGATTTGCGCTTGCTGTGGGAGTTCCCTTTCCAGTTAGAGCTGTGGCCTTGCTGTTTTTCAGTGTGAGGGTTTCCTTGGCCTTTGGACTTTGAGGAGACTTGCTTCTGCTGCTTTATGCTGTTCTGGTAGTGCTCTGTGGTCAAGGCACTGCTCACTAACTCCTCTGTGGTTTGTGGCCTATGTACGCCACCAGCCACGTTCACTGCTATCTCTGGCCTCAGCATCTTGAGCATCAACCGGATCCGTTCCTTCTCTGTGCTGACTAGCTCTGGGCATAGACGAGCCAACCTGTTGAATTTCTTCACGGCTTCCTCAACTGAAAGGTTGCCCTGACGAAACTCAGTGAACTCGTCGTAGTGGCGGTGGGTAACCCGTATGTGGAAGAACTCCTCGAAGAACTCCTTCTCGAAGTCAGCCCATGACATCTGGTTCACTGGGCGCTTCGTTCTGATTCTTTCCCACCACATGCGTGCGTCTCCTGTCAGGCAGAAGGAGGCACACTTCACCTTCTCGTGTTCTGGCCAGTCCATCGTGCTCTCCAGTGTTTTGAACCAGGCTTGTGCATCCCATGGTTCACTAGTGCACGAGAAGTTCTCTGGCTCACTGCCACTGGATCGATAGACTTCCTTTCTTGGCTCATCTGCTGGGACTACTGGTGGTCTTTGAGTCTTTGTAGGTGGTGGAACCTCCAAGACTACCGAAGTCGTCAAATTCGGTTCGTGACTGTGGGGGTATTCTTCTGATTAGCCTTTAAGGTGGCTATTTCTTGTTGCTGCTGCTGTAACTGAGCCACTAATGCTGTAAGGTTTGGGGGAGGCACTGAACTGCTTGCCTCTTGCTGGGGCTCAGTAGCTAATACCCTTCTAGCTGGGCGTCCTCGTGCCATTTCTAAAGACATAGAGAACATAACATAACTAATGTAATCACGGTTATATAACTACTGATATCATGTTTAAAACTATCACATACTAACAAGCAGTAGGCATATAAACATGAACTGTAATAACAAGACAAGGAGCATAAATAAAGTAGAGGTATTCTTACTTGGAAGCTGCAGGTACAATGCTGATGTGTGTGTAGGAAGTATGGAACACTGCTCTGATACCACTCTGTAACGACCCACCTTCTGGGTACTGGCTGTAAGGCCGGTCGCTACAATAATGCTAAACTATACTGTGCGGAAAGCTGGGCTAATTAAAATTTTGCTAAACTATTATCTTTAAAATCTGATCTTAGTATTCTAGGTGTACCTAGGAGGTGTACACATGCTAGGGGAGGTGTTTACAACTGATAATAAACTTCGGATCGATCCACAGACTGATCTACTGATACTAGTACGGTAGGAACCTCCGGATCGTTCAACCGACCGATCCATAACTAGGCTGTAATTCTGTACGCTGCTGGATCGGTCTGCCGACCGATCCAGCTGGTCCCTGATCGGTCAGTGAGACCGATCAGTGGCTTACTGATCGGTCTGCTGACCGATCAGTGAGCCGCGATCTAGCTCCTGATCGATCCACGGATCGATCAGGGAACGAACAGAAAGTTGGTTCGCAGAAACCAGATCCCTGATCAGGATTGTAACGCCCAAAAATTCTCAAAACACTTTCATAAATATTCTATGATTTTTCTGGAATTTTTAGATATTTTTCCGGAATTTTCCGAGTAGCGGAAGCAGTAAAAATAATTAGAACCGCAAAATAGCTTAGGCGGGAATCGAACCCGAGACCCATGGTTTAGGGATAATGTTAGTAACCGGTTGAACCCAGCAGGGCCGTGCTGAAAGGAAAGGGAATCAATTATATTTATAATTGGTTTGGCCGAATTAATTATTTAGTATAAATAGGAAAACATAAGTTGGTTTGGTTTATTTTGTGTTGGTTCGGCAACTTTCTTCTCCTCACCCTAACTCACGCCGATCCCCTCTTCTCCTTCCTCTCTCGGCGCCAACCACCAAGGAGCCTAAGGTTCCACCCTTAGGGCCCTAGGAGCACCTTCCGGCGATAACTCCGACACGAGGACGCTCTCCTTCGCGAAGGGTACGCTTAGACGCGAGAAGATCGTCGAGGAGTCGTCTCCACCGGAATTTCTAGCGAAAGGAACTGTAAGAAAATTAGCAAAAGAGGTAAGAAACCCCTCACCTGCAGTATAATAGCTCCGTTTGGTTTTCTACGTATTAGATTTTAGCTATATGCAGGTTTTTCGGCACATAGGGTGTGTTTAAACCCTCCTCGAGGATTAGGGATCTAATTGAGCACCTCTAGACGGGCCGGACACGTTGGTCTCCTTTAGTTGGAGATTCTAGACGTTGTTGGGTGCCTAGAGGTGATCTCCCTATTAGAGGAGAGAGTTGGAGCACACCAAGTGTTCGGTAAAATGTTAGTGTAGCTAAATACCACCTCAGTTATGTTTAATAGCTCAGTTAAATGCATTAGGAGCATTTAAAACAGCACATTAGTTTAGTTCAGTTTATGGGACTACGGTCCAATGGGTGGGCTCCCACAGTCGCCTCTAGGTTCAGATAACCTAGCTCTAGGTTCACATAACCTAGAAACAGCAAGTTAAAACAGTTAGCTATATTCAGTATTTTATTTTCAGTGGCACTGTACTGGATCAGATATCCATTGGGTTGGACTCCCACAGTCGTCCCTAGGTTTAGATAACCTAGTTAACCCTACTAAATTCGGGACTTGCAAACCCGGGTCTAGTTAGGGATGCGCGCACAGCAAGGGCCCAAACAGCATGATTACTATTTTCACTTATTATGATATTAACTTTCAAACTCTTAATCTAATCCAGTGATTATAGTTTAAGATCAGTTTTAGCGCAGTTCAGTTTCAGTTCAGTATCATGCTCCAGTTTAGTTTTTCCCTGTGAATATGCATGATAACTTTATGTGCAGTTGTTATACATGTTTTTATGTTCAGGTTTAGATATGCCATGATTGTATGCTTATATGCCATGCCATGCTAGTTTATTCAGTATATCCAGCATATGTTTTAAACAGCATGATTTAAAATCATATTTGCATCGTTGCATGTTTTTGTGAGGTAGATGGTTTCTTACTAAGCTTTAAGCTTACAGATACTATTTTTCCTTATACTGCAGATAAAGGTAAAGGAAAGATGGA
Organism: Zingiber officinale; assembly: GCF_018446385.1. Lineage (NCBI taxonomy): Eukaryota > Viridiplantae > Streptophyta > Magnoliopsida > Zingiberales > Zingiberaceae > Zingiber > Zingiber officinale. Next base: position 35,235,524 of record NC_056005.1, on the reverse strand, counting down.
CTAGCAGAGGGAGCTGGAGGACAATGCAAAGGATGGTGTGTGTGGCAGGAACTGGAATAAAGATCCTAGGGATCTAGTTTTATTCTACTACGCATTAGAACTTGAAACAAGTCTAGTTATTAAAGTCTTGTTCTCTTTTCCCTTATGCTTCGCATTCTATTATGGTTAATGGTATGAACTAGTGAACATGCATTATATTATGTCTTGAATGTTGCCCAATGCATGATAGAATAGTTATTAGCATTTGTAGAGCTGCTTCACGATTTTGCGAAATCTGCTGAAATCGAGTTTCGAAATCGAAACCACGATCGGTCAGCGGACCGATCGAGTCTGATCGGTCGGTGAACCGATCGGGATCTGATTCGCGAACCAACTTCTGTTGCACGATCGATCCGTGGATCGATCGAGGCTGAATCATGACTCGCGATCGGTCGGCCGATCGATCAAGAGCCACCGATCGGTCTCACGACCGATCGAGGACCAGGATCGGTCGGCACCGATCCGGCTCTGGTGCGACCTAGTTATGGATCGGTCGGTTGAACGATCCGGAGGTTCCTACCGTACTAGTATCAGTAGATCGGTCTGTGGATCGATCCGAAGTTTATTATCAGTTGTAAACACCTCCCCTAGCATGTGTACACCTCCTAGGTACACCTAGAATACTAAGATCAGATTTTAAAGATAATAGTTTAGCAAAATTTTAATTAGCCCAGCTTTCCGCACAGTATAGTTTAGCATTATTATAGCGACCGGCCTTACAGCCAGTACCCAGAAGGTGGGTCGTTACAAAACAACAGTAAATATGATAACAGAATATAATGACAGTCTCCGGACTATCCGGGTCTGACTTCGAATTTCCAACCGGAAATCCTAGGTCGACCCGACGCCTACTGTTCCCTCTACGGGGAACGCGTCCTCACCTACTCCACTCAGGAGATTTACCTGATGCTAGTGCGATCCTCCATATCGACTGGACTTTTGCTCGATGCTCGATGCTTCCGGACTTTTTGCTGGACTTCCACTTCTCGGCTGGTCCAGTCTTTCACCTGGTTCGCGACACCAGGACTTTCCACCTAAGGTTACCCCCCCCCCCCCTAGGACTTTTGCCTGAAGCACTCGACCCACCAAGACTTTCTGCATAGGGTTACTACCCCCTAAGGTTTTCACCTTGCCTATCTACAGCTAGGGCTTTTACCTATGTACACTTAGGACTTTCCTGCAATCTCATTCAGACCGTTAGATCACCACACATCTTAACTTTGAATCCTTTACCATTATCAAAACTTAGGTTCGATCGTCGGATGCTTCCCGCACCAACAATCTCCCCCTTTTTGATTATGGCAACCCAAATTCAAAGTTAAGTAAAACAAATACATAAGTATATTAAAAGGTTTTAAGTGAGCAAGCTTAAGTATATAAATTCAAATAAAAGCATAACTTAAGCTAACATTTAAACTTTTGTGAAGCTCCCCCTTAATGCAGGACTTCCTTTTTGAATATCATAACTTAAGCTAACACTTAAACTTTTGTGAAGCTCCCCCTTAATTCAGGGCTTCCTTTTTGAATATTTACATTTGAATTTCCTACTCTCTCCCTTTGCCATTTATCAAAAATAAGCCATTTAAACAATTTTTCTTTTTGAAAAGGAAATTAGGCTATTTAAAAAAATGGGATAAGAACTAAGTTGAAAAATAAATTTTCACCTAAATTTTTGAAAGCACTAAGTAAAATTTTGCAAAAGTATCTGAAAGGTGACTTAGGAAAATATCTTAGCAAGAATTTTTAAAGTTGAGTTTCAAGGTTGGCTATGTTTGAAAAAGTTTGAAATTTGCTCTATGAATCACTTAGCTAAGCCTTTTGCAAGCATTGAATTTTGAAAATATAGCTTAAGTGGAAAAAGGGTCTTATCTTAATTTTGAATAAAATGATACTTATTTTTTGAACAATTAGGAGTAAGAACTTGTTAATTTTTAGGATGAAGAGAGAGTAGATAAAAATTTAAGTTATTTACTCAGTTGGTCCTTAAGTCCAAGCATGAGTCAACTTATTTAACTTGTCTTGATCAGGTATCAGAGCCTTAAATTACAAGCATGCTTAATCTTAATATTTCTATTTCCTTCACCAACTGTCTAACCTTTAGCTATTTGCTGATTGCCTAGAGGGCAGCAGCTTTCACTTGGTTAGTCAAGTTAAGTCATTTAATCCAGTTAGATTTGACTAAGGCTGGAAGACTTTGTAACGACCACTCTTCTTACAACTCTACTACTCTCTAAGGTGACCGTTACTTAACTATTAACTCTACTTAACCGGTGTGATCGAAACCACGAGGAATCCCTACCAAAAAATTTCGACAGAGTCTCCCCTGTACCGGTGATCATAAACATCAATACATACACAGTATACAAAGCCACAGGTGGCTGGAACATATATCAAACACCCACGCAGTTCATATATAATCAAAATAACCAACTTTCGCAAAACACGATAAAACAATCCAAATGACATGGAACTCAAAATACATTCTCAATGTTTATTAATCACTACAATGCGAAAAACTCAACAACATCCCAAGTCTCTCCCATAGTCCTGGCATCACACACCATCCACACCTCCTCGTCATCTTCCTTTATCCGCAGTAAGAGGAAATGCAAATTATAAGCAAAATGCTTAGTAAGCGCTATCTAACTCACAAAAACTCGATATGCATGTGAATATACTGAAAACTAAAACTGAATGCTCAAAAGGAAAACTACTCATGCTCATCTACTAGTAAAAGAAACAAACATACTGAAATGCTAAATATGTAAAGCTACTCATGCTCTTCTAATAGCAAAGAAAAGTAAGCTAATCTAAATAACATGCTAGCATAAAAGAAAACTCAACTTGCTGATTTTAAAACAAAGTAAAACTTATTTCATTTGTTCTAAACTTATTCTTTATTTCACTTGTTTAAAACTTATTCTTTAATACTTTATACTCAGGTAAAACTTGTTTTACTTGTTCAAAAACTTATACTTATAATACTTCAAAATAGTAATCAACTTCTCTTGGGCCCAGGCTTAGTACCATCTTATGCGCGTTCCCTAATAGGTTGGGGTAGCGAGCCACCAATCCTAAAAGAGCAGACCTTGGTCTACCAGGGCCAAGACCTTGGAATTGGACACCTGGATTTGTTTAACGACAACCTTGCGAAGTCGGGTACTAGCCTCTTCTTAAAAGTAAAATACTTATAATCTTAATTACTTCTTCCTTAAATGCCTTGGCATTTTAATAGGCACCTTGTGTGCCAAAATCCCTAAAGTCTTGACTTTGGAATCTACTTAAGGTCTTGGCCTTTTCTTTCTTTTCTTTATCTTTCTTATACTTTTCTTAAACCCAAAATACTATTAGGGTATTTTTCCATATGCATCTATAAGTGAAATCAACTAAGTAACACACAATCATGCATATTGAGGTAGCAAATAAACTCAAATCTGTATGCTTAAACAAATTCTAAAACTATAATTCTTAACCAAAATCTGTACTATGATACTTAACAAAAATCTGCACTATACTAAGCTTATCAAAAATCTGCATATTAAGCTTAACAAAAATCTACATTAAGGCTTAACAGAAATCTGCACTAATGCTTAACAGAAATCTGTACTAAATTGCTAATCTACACCACTAAACAACTTAACACTGCATGTTAAAGAATTAATAACAAAATGGGTCTAACAGTAGGTTAATCAATTAATAACGCAAGGTCTAGATAAGCTCATTTCTTCTTCTCAAGTAGATGCCAAATCATCCCTCAATCTAACACATGATATCTTCTCATTGTCTGTAGCATAATTTTAGTTATTGAATCACTCTTCTAATTAATTGCTTGTCAAAATATGAATATTAGAATCCAATTCTATCCATTTTCTCAATTGTCTAGTTTGAAAGAGAATTAAGGATGAAGATATTAATCAAGAAGAATGTCATCCTTTAAAGAACAAACCAACTTGAATCTTCAACAAATGTAGTTGTCTATTCTTTTGAAGATCAATCCAGAAAGCATGCCTTCCTCAATTCTAAACTGCAAGACTTCCTCAATTCTGTACAAACACAATCAGAAAGCAAGGAAGGAGGGCTAAATCCCTAGCTACTCAATTCTAAACTGCAAGGCTAAAATCTAAGCTACTGTGATGAGATCTTCATTAAAGACTTCCTCAAAACTTATCATATCATGTAAAGAACATCTTTAACCCAACAGAACCTCACAAATCTACAAAGGAATATACTTGAAACCTCTTAATCTACACCAGAAATTTCCACAAGCAAAGAAAGAACTAAAATGTTTCTTATCTTCTAATTCTTTTAATATAGAATGCCTCGGCATTTCTTCAAGCACTTGGCATGCTGCTGATCCCAAATTCTGAAATTTAGAGATCCTATCAAGACCTTGGTCTTTTCTTACTTATAGCTACTCATAATCCTCAATCATTTATGAGACGATTTAGATAACCTAAAGGACTAAATTGACTACGCCAACCTATACCAAGACAAGACTGTTTGAAAAGGAACAACAGAAATAAGAATGAATGATTATTAGGAACAACTTAATTCTGTTATGCAAGTGAATCATATCACAATGATAGACACATTTATCCATCCTCAAAAGGATAAGGACACCACACTAACAGGAATGTTCCAATCAGGATCATGTATGCTTTTAATTTACTTTTGTCCTGACCTAGCTACCAATCAAAACTTGATATCATGAGATACTTGCATTTCCAAACTCAATATTTCATATGGTAGCATAACCCACAAAAGGGAATTGGGAGGTCCTATTTACAGTAGAAAGAAAGGAGATAAGGAAGGAAAACCCAACGTGCTACACTCCGAACAATTGGTTAACTTCCGAATCTAACAACTTTTCGTTAGGTTTCATGGCTGCAACCTAAAATATAAACCTCTTCCATAACATGCTTCAAAATCAAAAAAAAAAAAAAAAAAAACAGGAGCTAACATGAAACCGAATTGCACATAAAAGCCTAAAGTCTCATGCTTGAGTCACACAACAAGATTTAAGCCAAAATACCCAAAGCTATAAAACTGAAACCAGGGTTCACCTAACCAAACATAGCCGTTCTTCATGTTCTGTAACAAGCATACCATTCCACAGTAAGCTACACAACCAAAATAGTAACAATGAAACTAACTACGGTCTAAAACTAATATAAACTTATGGGCTGTTCTTGTTCATTGGATAGCACAACCGAAACTTACAGTAAGGCTGCTCGTGCCCCTCTCATAGCACAGATCTAGATCTGCACAGCAAGGTCCATAAGGCTTGCTGGAAATTTAAAATAGAACCCATATAAAACTCGTTCACAGCTTAAACATATATAAGGCAACCGAAATCACAACAATTCTCTCTGTTCCGTGCCACGACAAGGAAACTATAAGGAAACAAATTGCTCAACATACTTAACTCTTCCTTATCCTTTCTTTGAGTCTCACGACAGCAAGCCCTAAACCCAATCTTCATAGCAAAAATTCTAAAGCAAGAAGAAACAAAATCCCTAGAAATTCTGAAATTCTTTACAACAAAATCCGAAAGCCTAAAAGGGAAGAACAATCTTCTTTATAAAACTCACGGAAACCTCAAATTGAACCTATACAAATTCTCTTCCTTTCCTTAGGGTTCATGGCAGTAAGCATCAAAAACAAAACCCCTTAAAACATGCTTCGAAATCCAAAAGGAAACAAGAATCTGAAACCTCAACATATGGCAGAAAACTAAAAGAAATCCCGGAACTACTCTTACCGCAGGTGAGTAAGCAACTTACAATGATTCTTGGATTCAAACCGAAGGAGAAGAGCTCTAAGGTTTCGGTTGGCTGAGATCTTGGCCTGCTCTTCGTGCTCCCGGCTTCTCCTTGACGCAAGAATCACGACGGTGAAGGAACCTTCGGAGAACGCCCTCGCTGGCCGCCGGAAATGAAGCTAGGGCTTCGTTTTCTTCGCTTGGTAGAATCGGCGCCGTCGCAGAAGGGAAGAGGAAAGGATTCGGGAGAAATTAGGGCTCAGGAAAATTTTGCCCTCTTTTTGTAACTAGGGTTTCATTATCAACTATACCTTAAATATATTCCGCTCCTTCCTAAATTAGCAAAGCCCGCCGGCACAGTTGGTTGGCTGCGTTCTGCTTAAGGCGTGGCTCGCGAGTTCGAATCTCGGCTGCAACCATTTTTCTTCCTATTTATTTCCTATTCATTAACTACTGTTTAAATAGAATATTTCTCCTTCTTCAATAAGAAACACCCGCTGGAACAGTTGGCTAGCTAGATTCGGTTAAGGCTTGGTTCAGGTCCGAGGTCCATAGTTCGAATCTCGACTTGAATATTTTTTTTGTCGAAACTTCTTTCGTTTAGTAAAAATACCAAACGACCTCCAAAAATTACATAAAAATACTCTAAAAATTTATAAAAATCTCTAGAATTTTTTTATAACATTTTTAAATATTTTTAAATTACTTTTGGGACTCGAAATGGAGAAATTTGGGTTGTTACAAACTTGACTTGATTGCTATTAATAAAGTATTTAACGCCCAGACTCATATTGATGCACAGAAATAAGCATTCTTGAGTCCAAGCTATACCTTATGCATCTCACACCATTCTATGTTTTTCAAACACAAGCAAGGTATATCTAGGTGTTTGTGAGATGCTCTGGCTTAAATCTAGGGGAACATGATTTCTAGGGTAGAGTCTAAACTAAGTCCAATTTTTGAAAATTATAAGAAGAGGGGATTTTAAAATCATTATTTTCCTAGATTTTTAAAAGAACAATTTAAAAGTGGTTTTGAAATTATACTCACAATTTTGAAAAAGTGACAAATAAGTACTGAATTAATACATAAGTTAGTTAAACATAAGATAACCACTCCAAGATACAACCAAAAGGTGAGTAAGATATCCAGATCCAAAAAAGTGAGTGACATATCCAGATAATCTAAACAGATAGAGTCAAGCAGGCGGATCGTTAGCTGGAGGATTGGCAGCTAAGGGATCATTGGCGGGGGGTGGTGCTAGGGGCTGCTCGGGTGCAGGCTGAGGCTCTCCCTATCGTCGGATCTCGTCTCGGAGGGAGGCGAACCTAGCAACCATCTCGGATTGCATAGATCGACGGAAGCGATGGCTATCTAGCATAGCTCGTCGCGTCTGAGAGGACTGGATCTCGAGCTGAGTGAGTCTGTCCTCGACAGAAGGTGGTGCCGAAGATGAAGGCCCGGCTGATGTGGAGGGCCTGACAGAGGAGGAGGGATCCGTAAAAAATCCTCGGCTAAGAAGTCGTCCCACTCCTCTCCCTCGCCTGGTATATCCTCGGCCTCTGGAGCGATAGGGGCAACGGCTGGCTGTGGTCGACCTGTCCAGGCTAGAACTCCATCAGCGTTGACCTCAGCATGGGCCAGTGTACAACTGCGGGACCCTAGTTGGTCGTATATGGTTAAAGGGATAACTGTCCCTCTGGTCACATCTATGCCCTCTATGGTCGAAAAGATGGAAGTCAAAATATGGCAGTAGGGCATATGCACTATATGGGATGTGACTGTACTAGACGCTGAGATAATGTTCTGAAACATGTGTAAGGATATATCAATGGCCAATCGATGGCTCAGGGCATATAGAAAGAATGAATGGGAAGATCGCATCTTCGGGACATCCCGAGATGAGATCGGTAATATGCAGGCTGTCAGGACCCTATACATAACATAGTCCTGGACTCTAAGAAAAACTGACCTGAACTCAGTCAAGCCGAGTGGTCTCTCCCCCCCCCCCCCCCCCCTCAAAAAAAATACGTATAGATAGTGTCTAACGTAATATGAGAGTAGGGATCGCCAAATGGCAGATCCCTACCGGGGTAACACAGGAAGGTACACTCTGACGCTCTAAGCCCTAAGATGGTACGTAACAAAGTGGGGGTAAGCTGGATGTCAGTGCTACCGACTCTAGAGGAGTATGTGAGATCATCAACCCTTTCAAGGTTGTGATAGAACTGTGCACATAAATCATGATTTACTGCATTACTGTAGTAAACCAATTTGTCCAGTTGATAGTATTCTATCATCTGGACCGATGGGTGACAGTACTGACTAAAAAAGGGCCTATTTACGTATCTAGGTCTGATAAGGTTAAATTTGAAGTTAGCAAATGTAGCCCTAAGTTGGTCGGTTGGGAATCTGAGGTCGGCTGATGGGAGTCTAGCCGGATTGGGATTGACTTGACGTCGTTTCCTATTTTCAACGTTTTTACATAAAAATTGGCAACACAAGCACAAAGATTATGTAAAAATTTACTGGGAAGTGTTTAGAGTTTACGTAGGAGGCATTGTGGGGTGTAGAAGGGGAGAAACAGGTTGAAGGCGCCTTAGATCGTGAAGAAATCGCACGAGTATCTCGTGCTCAGCTTCGGCAGAAAACGAGCAGAAACACTTCTGTTCGTTTCAATATTATCTATTGAAGGCGCCTTAAACAGGAGTTTAAGGCGCCTTAAAAAGTCGTTGAAGGCGCCTTGGACATGATCCGAGGTGCCCGAGTTTCAGGTGGCGGGAGTTTTCCCGCCGCCTTCTAGGGCGCCTCCTGTGTATAGGAGGCGCCTCCGACAAGCGCCACAGTTGTTTTTTTTTTTGTTGTTGAATTGTGATATGAGTTTAATTAATTTTAAGTTAACCTTGAAAAATAATTTTTAAGTTAATTGAATTTTGAAAATAATTTTAAGTTTGAAAAATAATTTTAAGTTTAATTAATTTTGAAAAAAGAATTAATGTTTGAAAAAAATAATTTTTAATTTTGAAATATTTTTAAAATAATTTTGAAAATAAGTTTTAAAAGAAGAAAATTTTCAAATAATTTTGAAACTAAGTTTTAAAAGATTTTTAAAATAATTTTGAAAATAAGTTTTAAAAGAGAAAAATTTTCAAATAATTTTGAAACTAAGTTTTAAAAGATTTTTAAAATAATTTTGAAAATAAGTTTTAAAAGATAAAATTTTCAAATAATTTTGAAACTAAGTTTTAAAAGATTTTTTTAAAATGATTTTTAAAAGATTTTTCAAATAATTTTGAAAATAAGTTTTAAAAGATTTTTTAAAATAATTTTGAAAATCAGTTTTTAAAAGATTTTTTTTAAATGATTTTTAAAAGACTTTTCAAATAATTTTGAAATTAAGTTTTAAAAGATTTTTTAAAATGATTTTTAAAAGATTTTTAATTTTGAAACTAAGTTTTAAAAGATTTTTAAAATAATTTTGAAAATAAGTTTTAAAAGAGAAAAATTTTCAAATAATAAGTTTTAAAAGATTTTAAAATAATTTTGAAAATAAGTTTTAAAAGATTTTTAAAATAATTTTGAAAAGATTTTTCAAATATTTTTCAAATAGTTTTTGAATTATTAATTTGATTTGAATCAAATTAATTATTATTAATTAGTAATTAGTAATTTGATTTGAATTATTAATTAGTAATTTGATTTGAATTATTACTTAGATTTGAATTAATTAATTTAATTTAATCCTTAGTTATCTCACCCGATCTAAATTTCAAATCAGGGAATCCTATAATTTTGTGAGATGAATTAGGTTCAATTATAGGGTTATGTTTAACTTTGTGTTAGATTCAGGTTTAGCTTTGGGTTCAACAAGTAAGCATTCTTTGGATAAACTTCTGGGCTATAGTGAGTCACAAGGAACTCATTAAAGTAATCATGCCTTCGAGGTTTTCCAAATAGTCCTACCCATTGAACTTAATACTAAATCTTGGTCTAACTAGTTAGGATCCATTTAAGGGTAGCTTCGGTCAGTTCCACTTGGCCAAATGCACCAGGTCGAAGCCATATCTTCCTAGACATGCGATGCCCAAGCTTCCCTAACATACTATCATCCAAAAACTTCACCAGTACCGTGGGTCAAGTTTAACCTAGCTCCTTTTAATCTAACATGAATTACCCTGCTGGGTAGTCTACTCTTGTTTACCCATTTCGGGTAGATTAAGTTTGGTTACCCAGTTGGGTAGTTTAGTTGGGGGTGCCAGCTATTCTGGATCCTCCTTCTATTTTTAATTTTTTATTTGATTGAATTTTAAATTTTAATTTAATTTCAAATTTTTAATTGAATTTTGAATTTTAAAATTTGAAATTTAATTTCGAATTTTTAATTGAATTTTGAATTTTTAATTGGATTTTGAATTTTAAATTTTGAAATTTATTTTTAAATTTTTAATTGAATTTTGAATTTTGAATTTTAATTTAATTTTTAATTTTTAATTTTTATTTAATTTTGAATTTTTAATTTAATTTGAAATTATGTTTGTTTTATTAATATTATTTTTCTTTTTGCTCCCCCTGGATCATAGCCTCGATATGGTCTATCGAGGTAGTGTATTTAATCCTTCGGGATCCAATATTGACCAAGTCCAACTTGATTAATCAATTTAGACTTGGGGACCCATGCTTGGACTATTTTTCTATTTGTTCTTTCTACAAGAGATAAGTAAGATTTGTATTTCCTTTTTGGTTTAAATCCTAGACCAGTTCTATTGTACACGGCTCTTTGTGTCCCAAGAATTAGGTCAAGATTCTTGGAACCTAAAGAAAACCGTTCTAGTGTTTTCGCCAGATCCTTGACTTGAGTTTTCATATTGGAGTTATCTTCTTCAAGTTTTTGAACTTGAGTTGAGTTTCCAGTCTGAACTGGTTCAGTCAAAGATTTGGAGTTAGTCACTTCTTTAAGGACAACTACTTCTTTTAGAAGTGACTTAATTCTAAGATTCGACTTAGCTAATTTTCGTAATAAATAATTGACTAAGTTATTGAGTCGAGGGATACTTACAGAGGGATCAAACCCTTCGAAAATGGTCCGTGGCTTCGCTCGGACTCGGTCTCCGACTCGATCTCGCTCTCGGATTCGTCGATCTGGTCCCGGGCCATCAGTGCAAGTAAACTCGTCTGATCGAGTTCGTCGTCGTCGTCTTCTGAGGAAGATTCATCCCATGTCGCCTTTAAGGCCTTCTTCCTTCTTTGCTTCTTTGCTTCCTTTTGATTAGGGCAGTTGGCCTTGATGTGCCCCTTCTAGTTGCACCCGTAGCAGATCACTTCGAACTTTACCTTAAAAGTTGGTTGGGCCTCCTTGGATTGGACTGCCTTCTTTAGGTCCTTCTTGTTGAAGTCTTTCTTCTTCTTGTAGAGTCTCTTCACAAGGTTCATGAGCTCGGTTGTTAGTTCTTCATTTTCATCATCTGAGTCGAGTTCTTCTTCTGACTCTGGTTCAGTTCTTCGTCGTGATCTCGGTTCACGCATTAGAATGGTACCTGCAACCAAAGAAACCCCCTTCTCGGTTGGCTGTGCATTAGTCTTCTCATATAATTCAAACTCACAGAATAATTCATCTAACTTTATTGACAATAAATCCTTGGAGACTTTGTAGGCATCTACCATTGATGCCCACAATGTGCTCCTCGGAAACGAGTTTAGTGTGTACCTTATGACGTCCCGATTCTCTACCTTTTGCACGATTCTGTGGAGAGAATTGAGGATGTCTTGAATGCGCGCGTGTAGCTAGCTTGCAGTCTCATTTTCCTGCATTTTTAAGTTATACAATTTATTGAATAGTAAATCACGCTTACTTACTTTGGTATCGGAGGTCCCTTCGTGAAGCTTGATCAGCTTCTCCCATAGCTCCTTGGCGCTTGAGAATGGACCGACGCGGTTTAGCTCCTCCTTTGTTAGTCCGCACTGGAGGGTACAAGTTGCTCTGGCATTTGCCTCCACCTTCTTGATTAATGCAGGTTCCTAGTCCTCGCAGGGTGTAGGATTGCCATCTTTATCCGTTGGCAGATCCAAACCAGTCTTGACGATCATCCACGTCTCGAACTGGATCTTCAGGAAGTTCTCCATTCTGCCCTTCCAGTAACCAAAGTCCTCTCCGGTGAAGAGCGGGGGACAGACAGTGTTATAACCCTCTTGTTGGGCCATTTTAGATCAACTATAAAGAAAAATAAATGTCAAGAAAATTCCAGGACTTGGTCTTGGATTAGTAGTGCGAGAAGTATTTAAAAGAAAACGATCTCGAGTGGTGTTGCACCAACTTCGAGCAAAAATCGTTTCGAGAAAAGAATTAGAATATAGCTATAAAGCTAAATTCTAATTGACTCCAAAAAATCTAAAAAATACCACGAAAAAAAATTATTTTGAATGGTGGTTGCACCGATTCAAAACTACCCCGCTCCGATACCAATTGTTGGATCGAGACGCGCTAGAGGGGGAGGGGGTGAATAGCGCTCGTGGCTTTCACTCGGTTCGGAATCGTGAAACTATCGGAGTTAAAACACGCAGCGGAATAAATAAAAGCAAACAGAAAGAACACAAGGATTTACTTCGTTCGGAGCCTAGATCGACTCCTACTCGAAGGCCTGCGATCCTTGATCGCTTTCCGTGGCAACAACTATAAGCTCGATAAGGTTTACAAGTATAACAATTTACAGCTTAACTTAAACCAGAAATCTTATACCGACAACAATGGATGGAAAAAACGAAGCTCCGGGTCGTCGGTGTCAAGTTGCAGTACTTCCGGGTCGTCGATTTAGTAGCACGCAGCAAGAGGATCACTTGGAATTTGTTGTTTTGAGCTGCTGGTCGAAACCCTCTTATAAAGGGTGTTCAAGGCACCTTGAAAGCCATCCAAGGCGCCTCCATGCTGGCCGAGTCATACGCTGAGATAGGGGTTGAACTGGTCGAACCTTATCAGGTTCAAGGCGCCTTCATCCTTCCTCAAGGCGCCTTCATCCTCCAGTCCAAGGCACCTTGAGCCTCCTTCAAGGCGCCTCCAAGCCTGTTTCACAGCCAGCTCATCTTTTGCACCCGAGGCGCCTCCAAGCTCCATGGAGGCGCCTCGGACACTGTTCATCCGAGGTAAACTTGTGCTCCTTTGCTCCTGCAAAAGTGTTAGTCCTAAACACATACCCTGCAACACAAAGTTAGCACAAAACAACAGTAAATATGATAACAGAATATAATGACAGTCTCTGGACTGTCTGGGTTTGACTTCGAATTTCCAACCGGAAACCCTAGGTCGACCCGACGCCTACTGTTCCCTCTACGGGGAACGCGTCCTCACCTACTCCATTCAGGAGATTTACCTGATGCCAGTGCGATCCTCTAGATCGACTGGACTTTTTCTCGATGCTCGATGCTTCCGAACTTTCTGCTGGACTTCCGCTTCCCGGCTGGTCCAGTCTTTCACCTTGTTCGCGACACTAGGACTTTCCACCTAGGGTTACCCCCCTAGGACTTTTGCCTGAAGCACTCGACCCACCAAGACTTTCCGCATAGGGTTACCACCCCCTATGACCTAGGGTTACCACCCCCTAGGGTTTTCACCTTGCCTAACCGCAGCTAGGGCTTTTGCCTAGTACAATTAGGACTTTCCCGCAATCTCATTCAGACCGTTAGATCACCACACATCTTAACTTTAAATCCTTTGACATTATCAAAACTTAGGTTCGATCATCGGATGCTTCCCGCACCAACATATTAGAATAGATAAGATCAAATGGAGCAGAAAAAAAGACTTTTCGGAAATGGTAAGGAAGAAAATTTGGCCAATTTACAACCACTATAATCAGAAATATCAAAACTTTTTAAGGTCCTAATACTCTTGTAGAAGCTAAAAATTGCAAACAAGATGCTGAAATATAACCTAAATAAGAGTGCCATAAAATAAATCAGAAGATGAATGACTCTGACGAAAAGATGATAAATCCACACTTGAAGCAATAATTTCTAGTAATTTGAGTTGATTTAAAACATAGAGTCCTCCTTGCCAACAATATGTCCTAATCAACCTTTGAAATTGCAGATCCTGAACATAATAATTGGATAAAAAAAGAAACTAAGTATCCAGATTCATATAATTGATTAATAAAAAATAAGATTTAAAGTAAGACTCGGAATATAATAAATATCGATAAGAGATAAACAAGATGTAATAATTGAACCAATACCTACTAGTGATATAGGAGTACCATCAACAGTCATAATAGATATAGATAAAATGGGAAAAAAGAAATAAAAGAAGATAAATTAGATGACATATGATAGGAGGCACCAGAATCCAAAATCTATAAGGATAAAAATATACATGAAATACCATACGATGAGTAACATATATGAGAGGAAGCAGACATGACAGAGGGCTATGAAGTAACTATTAAAACTGCTCCATCATATATGTCAGATTTCCATGATGCATTTGTATGACCAAGTATGGTGATATAACAAATAATGCTTAGAATAACCAAACTATACGGATACCTTAACAAAAATAATGACCAGGCATGGTGACTATCTGTGAAAACTAGTGTCAAGATGACCTGTGGTTACACAAGGAACCCAAGGTAGAAAAGGAAATGGATGTAGAAATAGGTAGCACAAGGCGTTGATGTTGAAATTGACAGAAAAGGATGTCGGTGTCGAAATCAGTAACACAGGACATTAGTACTGAAATCGATAAAAAAGGCATCGACACTGAAATTGGCAGAAAATGATATCAGCACCAAAATCGACAACAGTAGGAGGCGGTAACAGCAACAGGAAGCAACAACAAGGGGAGATAGAAAAATTAGATCAGAGAAGGAGAAGCTCACTTTGATACCATATAGCAATTAAGTAGAGGAAAAAGCTAACCATATTATTAAATCTAAAAAGAATGTTAGAAATATAGAATATAAAACATTATATAGCTAAGTTAAGAAATCCTAAATTGTAAATAGAAAAGGGGAAAAAAGGCTAAATTGCCCTAAAGGGTATAAACAAATAAATATATATAATCTAACATAGTTAACAATGGACTAACTTGAATCCATCACAAGAGTCATTGATTATACTTGTTGTCGGAGGTCTTACAAGCATGGAATGGTCTTCTCCAAGAGTGGGCGACAATCCGTAGTCTTTTTCAATAGGGAAGAGTGGAGGTTATTGAAGAAGCTCTATTGAATCTCATATTCAAAGATGATGCCCTAATCAATGAGTTTCTTTCCTTATATACCAAGCCCATCATATAGGCTCCATCATAACATCATAAACTATCCATAATGTTAATGAATGAAGTTAACAGATCTACACATTAAATCCATATCTAATAATATAAACTCTCATCATTCTAAAACATTAGATCACTTAATTAAGATTTAGTTTCCTTAGTGACAATTAGTCATGCGTGCGTTAATCAAGTGTAAGCCCATACTATAGAGATTTGAACCCACTAATGTGGACTTAATCCTTCAATATCTCACTTGGGTTATACTTGATGTCTTATACACCACAAAACCTCTTAGTTAAGCTCAACATACCAAAAATTTATGGGTTAAATACCCCTTTAAAGAATCTAGTCCATTAATTAAATTAATATAGGATTAAAGAAGTCAGAGTTACTATAATTGTAATAAGACCTAATAGTAATCACAATATTAATAGTATTAATGATATAAATCAAATATGGATGTGTAGTACAAAGATGACACGAAATATAATCTACAAGTGCCCATTCTCAATAAGTCCTTTATGACCCAATCCAGGTCCAAATCATATTTACCACCACAGTGGTAAATAATGATTCTACCTTATGACTTAAAATTGAATCCTACATTATATTTATAAAACTATATACAAAACCACAATAGTAAATCATGATGTCCTCATGTTCAAAGCGTCAAAACCATATACACATGTAAAACTTTAGTACGTATAATAAGCCAACAATACATATGTTCATGAATATAAAGGATCATACAAAATATAGATTCCTACCAAATGAATACTTCATTAAAAGGAAGAACCACTATATTCAACACATACCGATGAAACACCTTTGGTAACAAGCTCTTACTGAGCGGGTCCACTAACATAGAATGTCACGCCCCGAGAGTAAGGTTGTCTGACGAAAATCGGACAGTACCTCACCTGTAGCAGTGACAAATGAATCATGTATACAAGATCACAAGCTCACATAAGAAATAATCAACAGCCCACACGGCTGGAACATACACAACCATGTAGTTATATACTTAGTCTATACGGATGGAACAAAAAGAACATAACCATATAGTTATATAGGCAGCCCATATAATTGATACATAAAGAATATAGTGCAAGAAAATAAAACTACATAACCTACACGGCTGGTACAAACACAAACTATGTAAAATAAAACATTGATTGCATGTCAGCATGACTTACACCACAATACAAACCCAAAATGAATAAATGTGGCCATAAAATTCAAAACCATAAACACACCAACAAAATACAATACCAAGACCAAATACAAAGTACTGATAGCGTAATACCAAATAGCATGGAAAGACGATCTCAGATGTGACATGGGACTAGCAGCTAGGATCCTCCAAGCAACTCCTCAGCCCTCTACCTGCTACCTGGTGAAAGAAAATCAGTACAAGGGGTGGTGAGTGTAGATCACTCAATGGGCAATAAGAACATGGTAGTGCATGGACAAAAGTGTAAGGTGATCAAGATACACACTCTCAATAGGGAAATAAGAGCATGATCATATATGACATGATAAACATACATACCATTACCGGTCTAACACATATGATATAATGATCAGTAAATCACTAGGGATCAGCAATAGACCTGCTCATAACACCTTGATGATATATTACTATTTTAGCATATATGGTTATACTATCATATATAATCTATTTCTATTTTATCATATATGGTTATACTGTCATATATATATATATAAGAAGTATATGCATAGGAAAAAGAAAAAATAAAGATTTTTTTTATTCATTCGAATATTATATTTCATTTCTTTTATTCCTATTCTTCTATCTCAGAGGCGGGTACTTTAAAAAAATAAATAAGGATTAATTCGTTCTGAAATAGTTATTTTTTTAATCAGTGAATAGGAATATTAATCTAGATCGGAATCATAGGAAAGTACCGCTTGATCATTTCTACCAATTTAAACCTTCTATTATGATTCATTTATATATACAATATGTATATATATATATATATATATATATATATATATATATAACCATATATGATAAAATAGTAATAGATTATATATGATAGTATAACCATATATGCTAATCCACAATATGTGGGAGCAATGCTCCACCACAAACAATCCATAACATGTGGGAACAACACTCCACCACAAACAATCTACAATATGTGGGAACAACGCTTCACCATAAACAATCCACAAGTGACCAAGACATCTACCTATCTAACTAGGGACTACACGAGATCACTCTACCACAAATCATCGTGGGCAGACAGGAAGTAGCTATCTAGCTACGGGTTGTGCGAGATCACTCTACTATAAATCACTATGGCCAGCCAAGTGTATAACAACCCAGCAAGCATATCAAATCCACTGCCAACTCACTCAACATCGTAGTGGGTCACTCACCAGTAGGAGAATTAGTTGACAGGTCACTGTCAACTTTCTCAACATCATAATCAGTCACCCACTCGTAAGAGACTTAATTGATAGAGTATACATATCACAATCACTGTCAACTCTCTCAACATTGTAGTGGGTCTCTCACTAGTAGGAGAATTAGTTGACAGGTTATTGTCAACTCTCTCAACATCATAGTTTGTCACCTACTCATAGGAGACTTAATTGACAGGATATACAGCCAACAACACAATGTAGACACTCAACATAGGTAGAATCATCCTGATACTACAAATAATACACCCGACACATGTGCACACACAACAAGCATGTGAGCACACACACATAGGTATGATCGATATGATCCTCTAATAGAACACAACAGACGCACACACAGCAGAGGTATAATTAATATGATACCTCCAACAGTACACACTCGATGCACACACAACTCAGGTATAATCAACATGATACCTCCAACAATATACACTGGATACGTGTGCACATATCAACATAGGTATAATCGACAATTTACCTCCAATAATACTCACCTAACATATATACACATACACCATGAGTATAATCAACATAATACTTCCAATAAAATATAATAGACATGAGTGCACATACAAAATAGATATATTTCCTTATATATTTTAACACTTATGCTATAGATTTCCTTACCTATACAACATGTAGCATGGCTCCCTCTTCGACAATTGTGAATCTGACTCCAGCAGCACTCAACGCATTAGGGATCACTGACCTATAATGGTGGCTAGGATTTAGTAGAGGATAAGGTCATCGTAGCAATTGATCTGCAACCTAACATGCCACTTGATGTCAACAGTGGCCAACGGTCAAACCGAAGGAAGGGCAAAGGTAAAGAAGACAAATCTTACCTTCTTGTAGGAAGAAGAGTGGTGACTAATGACTCTCACTCGATTAGTGGCGTTGGTCGAGCTGGCCTTAAGTAAAGAGGCAGTGTCGGCTCGGGGAGAAAGGAAGCTCATGAGAGGGAGAGCATTGGCGGCTCTCACACTATCAGTGTAGTTGCTATTCTGGCCTCATTCAAAGGAAGATGGTTGGCGATCATGAGATGGGGTGGCGGTGAGGCAGGATCATGAGGGGAGGCAGATTAGTGGTCGGTAATGTCGAGGATCGGGAGAGGAGAAGAGGGTGGCATTGGAGGTGAGAAGAATCGACAGATCCTTGCTTGTTGGTAAAGAGTTGCCGATACCAGCTCCCACCACCACTAGCGGTGGCATCAACAATTGGGAGAGAGGGGAAAATCGTGAGAGGGTCTCGGGAGGATGAGGAGAGTCGGGAGATTAGGGAAATCAAAGCTTAGGTTTTTTATTTTATACATAGGTTTATTTAATTTAACTTTAGATTAATCAACTCCTATGATATATGTAGAGTATATATATTTTTAAGTATTCTTTAACGCATATTTACTTATATTTCATGTATATAATTTATGTTTATTGCACCATATTTTATTATTATGTCATACTTCTATTCTATTTGTTCGGAGATATGCTCTTTACTTGTTTTTCATTGTCAGGATGCAAATTGAAGTGAAATTGGAGCAAAGGTCACACATTAAAGCAAATTATAAAAATCTAGCAACCTGATTATGCCCTTTGGCACGGTCGCGTGCTCTCTCCTGAAGAAAAGCAGGCTCTAACTGTGCCAAAAGGCATGGTCATGTCCCCCACCAGAGATAAATAGGCTCCGACCATGCCTCCCACCAACGACCAACCAAGGGGCTGCCATGTGAAATCAAACGGTCGTTCCCCCTTCCAGAGCATAATCAAGGGCAGGTCATGTGGTTTCACATATCTATGCCAATTTTTCCAGAATTGAATCAAGGTTAGACCGTACCAAAAGGCATGGCCATGCCTCTCCACATGAGTGGCTTTGCACCCTGGTCGTGACAATTGGCATGGTTGTGCCTCTCTAGCAGTGGTGATTCACGAGTAAGCTGTTCCAAAAGTCATGGCAGTGGTGGAGAAAATAAGGGGGTCGTGCCCCCTTGATATAAAAGAGATTTTTCTCCTTTTTCACACATCTTTAGCTAGGGGCTCCACCTCTTTCCTTGGAGAAGGGTTCCCCCCTTGTGGAACCCTAGAAGCTTTATCTATGCTGATCTATCTACATCTAAAGCTAGGATTGCAAGACTAAGTGTGCACCAGATTATCAAATCTAGTGCAACAGATTTAGGGAGCACCAGATAATCAAATTTGGTTTTGATAATGGCAAAAAGTCAAAGATCTAATAAGTATGACTAAGTGTGCAGGTAGCTCAACCAAGAAAGTCCTACTAGGTCAAGCTGATTATATACTAGGCAAGTGGAAGCCATAGTAGGTCAGTTGTGTTGGATGAGAGAGACGCTAGAGGGGGGGGGGGTGAATAGCATTCATCTCTTTTTAGAAAATCAATAATACATAGCAGAAAAGAAACATAAAAATTCAAATGTTAACACAAGTAAATTTTTACATGGTTTAAAGCCTTTGACAACTCCTTCTCCAAGGCCCAAACGTGAGAGTACTTTTGATAGGCAACCACTATCAATTCGAAATGGATTTATAAGTGAAGTACAAATAGCTAAAATGTAAATGTTATCAACAAACAGAAAGGAAATTTTGAAGAAGTCTTAATTCTTTGAACTTCGGAGCAGTCTTTCAGTGTCATCGGAGCCTTTTCGGAGCAACATGCGAATATAAAAGTCGTAGCAGATGATTATTTAAAGTTGCTGGTTGAAGGTCTTTTTATTGGCCCATTTTGAGCACCTGGAATCCCTCCGAGCACCTGGACCATTGCTGATGTGGTGATTTCTTGTCAAAACTTGATATGTCAAGTTTATCCACCTCTGGACGATGAACCCCCTCTGGGCGTCTGGACCGTTGACATGAGTTTGACCAGTCATCGCGCTCCAACTTAGCTTCTGGATGATTGTTCTGGTCTAGGAGTCTGGACCAACTCTGGGCGCTTGGACTGCTTATGTGCCCAGATCCCTTTCGGGCACCTAGACACTCTTTTTCAACAACTTCTTCCTTGCAAAAAAGAGTTAGTGTAGGCAATAAAAATATGTTTATCCTAAAAAATAAAGTTAGCACAATATAATAAGATAATAGTAGTAATTAGATCATATCTCCTTGAGACTAGGATTTAGTCAAGGTCAAAACTTACATTTTCCAAATGGATCTAAGCTGGATTGACACCTACTATTCCCTTAATCAAGAATGCATCCTCATTCGATCTCTCCTCCAGTTACTTTCCTTTTACTTACCAACTATAGTTGCTTAACTCACCTTTGACCCATCAGGTCTTCCTACTAGATGTTAGGTCCCACGGACCCAATTGGACTTCGACCGGTTGCTAGGTCTCGTGGACCCAACTGGACTTTCCACTAGATATTGGGTCTCGTAGACCTAGCTGGACTTTGCACCAGCTATTGGATCCCGCAAACCTAGCTAGATTTTTGCCTGGTGTTAGGTCCTCTAGACCCATCAACTCCTACACACTTGGTAACACAATTAGACCATAAACACTCTAACTTTAATCCACTTGTCATTCATCAAAACTTGAGTTAGATCATTAGTGAAAAATACACCAATAATACCCCCCCTTTTGATGCAATGACAACCTAGGTTAAAGTTAGAAAAAATAATATTAAAAGATGATATGCAAAATGAAAAAAATAATCTAAGTTCGTTTTGAATTTGATTTACTTAATCAAGTTTGTTTGCTCTTTTTCTAAATTAACCCTTACCCTCCCCCTTTGGCATTTATAAAAAAAATACTAAGGTAAAAAAAGTAATGCAAGACATTAATATAGAAAATAGGCAGTGCATAAGATCAGAATGGAAAGGAAGTAGCAAAATATAACATGCATAATAGCATGTCAACAGTTAAGGTGCCGCATAGAACATACATCTAAAATCAGTAAACATAAGAACTGAAGAAAATGTAGCTAAGATGATATACTAAAAAGATGATGAAGAACGGGCCGAGCTCCTAGAGTGAAACATATCCATTAGCTCAGTATGATGAGTCCTATCCTCCTTATGAAGACTAGAAAGGTCTTGTCAAAGACTGGAGACCTCTTGTCAAAGACTCGTCATAGAGTCCTTAAGTTTGGTAACTCTATTGTTTAGAGTAGGAGGGGCTAGAGGTGGAGGTAGTCCAAAGAGATCAACAATGATATCATGTATCTCTTTCTCCTCTCTTGGAGCTAGGTTAGGCTGAGGTTGGGCTGCGGGATCAGGTTGCGGCTGGGATGTGAGATTAGGGTAATGCTGGGCCTGCCTCCTCCTAGATAGGACACCCTGATCATCTATATGGATACCAGCTAAGGATAAATTCATATCACCTACTATGTCGAACTCATTTAGGACTTTGACATCACCCATGGTGATATCAATACCTAATGATGCTAAGTAGGAGGTTAAAATATGACAATAAGGCATATGGACTTGTTGACTAGTGGTGATACCCGTTGAATAAATGATAATATGAAATATATGCAAACTGATGTCTATGTCTAGCCTCTGACATAATGCATAAAGAAGAAATGAATGAAATGGGCGCATCATAGCTACATTGCGAGTAGTCATAGGAAAAATGCACATGACTAAGACCCTATAGAGAATATAGTCCTAGATCCTAAGGGTGATAGATCTAAA
The DNA here is from genome assembly GCF_018446385.1 of Zingiber officinale. Lineage (NCBI taxonomy): Eukaryota > Viridiplantae > Streptophyta > Magnoliopsida > Zingiberales > Zingiberaceae > Zingiber > Zingiber officinale. The sequence continues at coordinate 35,213,371 of NC_056005.1, read as the reverse complement.
CTGGGTCACAGTAGGTACGCGCTAGCCCCTAAAAAAAATGAATATATCATGTTGAGAGTGATATGCAAATAAGGATCACCAAATGGAAGATCCTTAGGGGGTAGCATAAAAAAGGGCATGCAGATGGTCATAATCTTAAAAAGTCTCTAACGATAGTAGGAGATAACGTAATGTCCATACTGGCGACCTTGGTAGTGTATGTAATATCATTGACTTTAACTAAATTGTTATATAGTTCAGCACACAAATCTATGTTTACTAAACTAAAATAATATACTAAACTCTTCAACTTATAGTGGTCAATAATCTCTGCATAGGGAATGCATGATCGCAAGAAGAAAACCCTATCTAGATATCTAGAATGCAATGGAACATATGGAATAGAAGAAAATCTAATCCTAAGTTCTTCTATTGGAAACTTTGGGTCCGTACAAGGAGTTTGAGAAAGACCAACACCAATATTTTGCTTTTTCCTAATTAATAATAAAAAAATCTAAAAATGAAGTTCTAAATTAAACAAATAAAAAATAAAGTTTAAGTTTAAACTATTATAGACGCATATGAATATTTATGAAGAAGTGACAACCTCAGTTGATTCTCAGCAATGTGACTTGAGAACCAGAGGAGAAAAGTTTTAGGCAGCTCGGGGAAGAAAACCTTAAAAATAATTTTCTTGAGAACTAGAGGAAAAAATTATTTAAGTTATTAAACAATGAATTAAATATTTTAATTAAATCGTTGACAATTTACGTGAGTTAAAAAATTAGTTAAATTATAGAAAAAGTTTTTTAAATGATTAATTTGTTAAAAATTAAAATGAATTAAAATATTAAAGATTTAGTTAAGTTATTAAAAACTTTAATTGTGTAAAAAAAATAAGTTGTTAGGAGAAATAAATAAAAAACTTAATTTAAAAATGCTCATCTAAAATTGGTCCTTAAATGTCTAACCTTTAGTTACTAACTAACTACCAGAAGATAGCAATATTCACCTGGTTAGTCAAGTTAAGTATTAACGTTTAGTTAAAAATTTACTGAAAAAGGACTACTTAACTTAATCAATGTACTATTTATATTTATTTCCCAAACTTATGTTGATGCATTGATATAAACATCTGAAGTCCAGATAATATGCCTACGCATCTCACGCCATTCTATGTTTTGAATAAACAATCAAGGTAGACCTAGTCTGTTTGTGAGATGCTTGATTCCTAGATCTATAGGATCATACTTTCTACGGATTTGATTTAGGCTACGGCTAAAATAATTTTGCAACAGTAGAGAAATAGAAAATTTTTAGAAAATATAAGGAATTAATTTTCCTAGAATTTGAAAATTACCCAAATAAATATCCTCCCCCTTAACCCAGGATCGTAGTTTGCATGTAAAAATAATATATTTATAATTATTTACAAATATGATAGATTAATTAATTATTGAATTATATATTAATTAATTAAATTAATCATAATTTAATTAAATTTATTTTAAATTAATTTAACCATATTCATCTCATGAATCTAAGTTTTCAGTCAAAGGGATCCTATGATTTTATGAGATGAGTTAAGTTGAATTTTAGGATTTGGTTTAACTTGTGTTAAATTCAAGTTTAGTTTTGGATTTAACAAGCATGCATTCTTTGCATAAACATTTAAGCTGTGGTGAGTCACTTGGGCATCATTAGAGTAACCACGCCTTCAAAATTTTTTAAATAGTCCCACCCACAGAACTTAGTATAAAACTTTAGTTTAACCAGCTAGGATTAGTAAAGGGTAGCTTCAGTTAGTTCCACTAAGCCAAATGCACCAAGTCGAAGCCATATCTTCCTAGACATGCATAGACAAAGTTCTCCTAACCTACTATCATCCAAAACATCTCCAGTGCTATTTGTCAAGTTAAACTTTTATCCCTAAATAAACTAGTCCTAATTTGGGTTTAAGTTTAGATTTATGTCAATTATTTTTATAGGTATAATAAACTTGATTGTAACTTGAATTTAAATTTAATTTAAACTTAGTTTTTTAATTTGAGTTTGACTTATTTGATTTCATTTTACATTTTAGGTTTGAGTTTGAATTAATAGGTTTAGTTAGATTTGGTTTTAGGTAATTGTTAGAGTGTATACTAAAAGACTAGCTTTTGGTATAAACATCTAGAAATAAGAATGACATTGGTCAAATGTCTACATTTACGATAAATGTAGTTGTTCAATTAATTTATATTGTACATAACATGGTGTGTGGTGTCACACACAGAGGATCATGTTATCAACACCTTATAAATTATAAACAGTAGCTCACGACTAAGATGGAAAGGAACAAACCATTAGAATAGTCGTAGTGTAATTAGGTATTAGTTTATCTTGACTAATAAATTACACTAGTACACTCTTAGTGTATTGAGTACGACCATTTTAGGTAAGTTCTTTTTATACTGACTTGATAAAAGAACTAGACCTTAGTTATTATGGAAGTGTGTGCTCTTAATCCTAATATAATAACAAGCACATATATTTGATATTTATTTCTTTAATTTATCAACGGGTGAGATTTAGTTCGATAAATCAATAAGCCCGATAAGTCGGGAAATGATATCACTTATAGGGTGTGTTGTTGATTATAGAAGGAAACTGTGTCCTAGTGATCTAGGTTGATAATGTCCCCAAGAGGAGCTCATAAGGATTGTCATATTAAACCCTGCAGGTGGACTTAGTCTGACATGACGATAAGGTTGAGTGGTACTACTCTTGGACTAAAATATTAATTAAATGAGTTGTTAGTAACTCACTTATTTAGTGGACATCCGACATCTTAAACATAGGGAGACTAACACACTTATAATAAGAAGGAGCCCAAAATGTAATTTGGGATTGGTGCGGTAGTTTAATAATAGTTCTTTAGTGGAATGAATTATTATTGATAAAATTAAGTTATGTGTTCGGGGCGAACACGGGATGCTTAATTTCATCGGGAGACCAAAACCAATTCCTCCTCTCGGTCCCTATCATAGCCTCTTGTATATAGAGATTTATACCCACCACATACCCACATTCTTACCCAACCTATAGGGGTTGGCCAAGCCAAGCTTGAAGCTCAAGCTTAGGGCCGGCCAAGCCTAAAGGTTGAGCCGTAAGGTGGTCAGCCAATAGCTTGGATCCCAAGTTTAGGTGGCCGGCCACAACATATTAAAAAGGAAATTTATTTTTAAAATTATTTCTTATGTGGATATCATGGTTTTAAAAGAGAGTTTAAAATTTAAATCTTTTCTTTTATAGCTTTCTATAAAAGATTAAGAAAAGATTTGAAATATTTCCTTATTTGTAGATTGAAAGGTAGATTTTAATTTTGAGAAAACTTTCCTTTTTAACCATGTTCATGATTTAAAAGAGAGTTTAAAAATTAAATATTCTCTTTTATAAGTTTCTACAAAAGATTAAGAAAAGATTTGATATCTTTCCTTATTTATAGATTAAAAGAGATTTTAATTTTTAGAGATAACTTTCTTTTTATCCACATGTTTAAAAGAAAGATTTTAATTTTTAAAATTTCCTATTTACAAACCACCATGAAGGGAAAAATTGTTGGAGAAATTTTTATAAATTTTCGGAGACAAATTAGGAAGTTTTAATTAATTAAAACTCTCCTTGTTTTGTTTTTAAAATGGTCAGCCATTGTAAATTGAGAAGAGAAAATTGTTTTTAATTAAATAAATTTTCCTTTTCATGGAAAAAGAATTAAGGAAGTTTTTATTTAAATTTCTTTATTTGCCAAGACCAAGGATTATAAAAGAAGAGGTAGAGGTGCGTTCATGGGTGAACGACTCTATTATTTTTCTTCCACTCTTTTCTTCCTTGGTGGTGGCCGGCCATATTGGTTTTCTCTTCTTCCTTTTCTTTCTTCTTCATTGGCCGAACCTCATCATCTCATGGAGCTTGAAGGTGGCCGGATTCTAGCTTGGAGAAGAAGGAGAGAAAGGAAGCATCCCTTGGAGCTTGGTAGTGGTGGTCGGACCTCTACTTCTCTTGGAGAATTATGGTGGCCGAATCTAGCTTGCAGAAGAAGGAGCTTGGTGGTTCTCATCTCGGAAGATCGTTGCCCACACAACTTTCGAGATTAGAAGAGGAATACGGTAAAAGATCAAGAGGTTATTTTTGCTTACAAAGAAAGGTATAACTAGTAATTGTTTTCCGCATCATACTAGTTTTCTTTGTATAGTTATTTATGGAAATACCAAACATAAGAGGCATATAATTCTAGAGTTTTCGAAATAGTTTTTTCAAGTTTGTGTTTTCTTCTTTTTCGAATTTGTGATTCGATTGTTCTTTTTGGTTAACCTAGAGTTATTTAAGGAAATAAATATTAGCTTTCCTTAAAAGGCTTTGCCTAGGCGGTGGTGGTTGCTCCCATATCCAAGAAGGCCATGTGCCTCGCCATGCAGTCCTGGAAGCTAATTTTGGAAATTAATATTTATGAAATTAATAACTTAGGTAAATTTGAATCAATAGTGTTAAGTTCCGCTTGCGATTCAAATCTAAACTATTAAGAACATATAAGTTAAATTTGGAATCAATGATGTTAAGTTCCGTCTGCAATTCCTAATTTAAATTCTAAAGAACACAATAGGTTATTTAAGGAAAGGTTCGACACTTGTACAAAATTTTTTGTACAGTGGAACTGGTACGATTTTCCTAGGACTAACCAACAATTGGTATCAGAGCTAGGGTTTGCCTTTGTGTGTTTGGTTTTCAAATTAGGTTATGCACATGTCATACATAATTTAGGCTAGATAATAGTAGGATGTGCTAACTTTGTGGTTGCAGGCTCCAATTATTATGGCTTATAGATGTTGTGTGTGATTGGACCATTGGAATGTCAAGGGCATTATTTTGTGTGTGCATGATTGTATGTAACTAATACAGCAATAGCTGTATTAGCCCTAGGATTTTAGAATTTTATTTTCGATCTAGATTACATGTACATTCCCATGTGGAATATAGGATCGATATATGTAAAATTCTATTTTTGTCGCGGATCAGATTCTTGCAAGGCATGGTACTTTTGGAGCACCAGAGGCGCAGCGGAATAAGAAGCAAGATGGATGCGACAACTTGACCCGATGGCGGTGGCTAAAGATGGCAACATGGAGGACAGTAACAGGAAAAGGCCATAATAGTTGGAAAATAATTTCCATATTTATTTGTTTTTATTTACTGTGATATGTGTGTATGCATGTGATGTATGCTAGGATAACTTAAAATTCCTCACTTTAAATAACTAAGTGGGAGAGGGATTTATTTTAATAAATTCCACGGTCTCCATTACTGGTTTGTAAGTGATGCAAACAAACTTGCGCGTTGGCTCTGAGTGCCTTCCTCCATATCGAATGAGTTTGTTTGCGGATCACTAGATCAAACTTCCATTTAGGATGACTATAGAAAATTAATTAAGAGCGTGTGATCTTCCCCATCGGAAGGGGCATAATCTTATTAATGGACTTAGTGTCAAGTAATGGTATACACTTAGGCACGTCTAATAGTATCCTCCCCATCGGAGTCACTGCTATTATTTGTGTGACCAAAGAAAAACCAACTATTAATTTGTTAAAAAGATAAGTTGACAAGATAATAAAATTAAAACCCCCTCCTACAAATGTCGAGTTTTTGTATACGTCCACACTATCGTGGCATACAAAATTCACGGTGTATGAGGTAATTTTATTTGTCAGGATAACAAGAAAATAAAATTAATGGGAAAAACTCCTCTTACAAATGTTTGGTTTTGTATACGTCCATACCATCGTGGCATACAAAATTCACAGTGTTTGAGGTAATTTTATTTGTCATAAAGACTTATTGACAAGATAATTAATGGGTAAAACCCTCCTCTTACAAATGTTTGAATTTGTATACCTCCACATTATCGTGGCATGCAAATTTCACGGTGTTTGAGGTGTTGGTGAATTTAAATGATATTATTTTGAGGAATCAATATCATTTTAAATTCAAAGTTTTTGACCAAATATTTGATAGACCAACTATTAATTTTATTTGTCATAAAGTTAGGATGACGAGATAATAAAATTAAAGAATAAAATCTCTTCTTTGATTTTGTATACGTCAACACTATCGTGACATACAAAATTCATGGGAATTTTAAGTTGTTGGTCTTGACCAAATATTTTTTGTGATTCTTAGGATTTAAAATGTTTGTCAATCTCCTAGTTGCTATACTATAGAATAGACTGCCCTCTTATAACTAAGAACAAAATAGGTGTATTTTATTCATTAGTTAATACATGATTAGTGGTGTTATCTACCGGTACCTGGTGTATAGATACGAGAGCCACTGATCATGTCTACAATTCATTGCAGAGGTTCCAGGGAACCCGATAACTATATGAAGGAGAAGTCACCGTCTACATGGGCACTGCTGCAAAAGTGGTAGCTATTGTAGTGGGAGATGCTTATCCTTTGATAGGAATAAAATATGGATTTTAAGAAATTATCTTTACGTACCAAGTTTAGAAAGAATTTGATTTTGGTTTCTAAACTATCGAAGAATAGATATTCTATCTATTTTGATAACAAACTTATTATCAAGAAAATAGGAAAGATTTCTGTTCTGGTACGTTGGTTGACAATTTATAAATCCAATAACTCCCACAATGCAATAAATGGAAATTAGTAACACATCTTCTAACTTTAATAAGAGAAAGGAACCTTCAGAAATGAACAAATCACATCCTTGGCAGTCTAAGGCTAGGTTATATTAACTTGAGTAGGATTCAAAGGATAAAAACCAATGAACTCTTAGGTTCATTGGTAGTGGCAATCTTTCCAATCCTGCGGGTCTTACTTGGAAGGAAAGATAACCAAGAAGCTTTTAAAGTCTAAGGGGTATAGAGCCGAGGATGTGTTGGAATTGGTTCATTCTGATTTGTGTGGTCCTATGACTATCCAGACAAGAGGTAGTTTCGAATATTTCATCTCTTTTATAGATGACTATTCGAGATAAGGATACATTTACTTGACGTGCCACAAGTCTAAGTGTTTTGATTAGTTCAAAGAGTACTAGGCTGATGTGGAGTAACGTCAAAGTAAAAGTATCAAGACACTACGGTCATATCGTAGTACCTCTTAGGAGAGTTTAGGAGTCACTTATCAGACGTCGGGATTTAATCCCAACTAACTGCACCTGGTACACCCCAACAGAATGGTGTAGTAGTAAGAAGGTATAAGGCTCTTATGAAAAAAATTAGATCGATGATGAGTTATTCAAAAAATTACCAAATTTGTTTTAAGGATATACACTGGAAACGGAAGTGAACAAAGTACCTTTTACGTCAGAACTCTCTACTCCCATAGAATTGCAGAATGGCGTAAGCCTTGTCTGAAGCATATTCGAATTTGGGTGGTCTAGCACATGAGAGACACTGATAAGTTGGACATGAGTTCACTTGTTTGTGAGTTATCCTAGAAAAACAAAAAGAGGTTTGTAGTCCTTAAAATCGGAAGGTCATTGTTGGCACCAATGCTCGATTTTAGAAAAGGATTATACTATAAACCACAAGCCCCATGAGTTAAAATTGTTCTTAAGGAAATTAAAGGACACATGAACCTAGTACCAACTGTACAAGATGAAATATCACAAGAAACTGCAACACGTATCACAAATGATACACAATTGCAGAAAGTACCTCATCGTAGTGGGAGGGTTGTTAGGCAACCTAAAAAGATTCATGTTTTGGGAGAGTCTTTGGACTCGATCCCTGGAGGACATGAACCTGATCTCCGGACATATGACGAAGCACTCCAAGATAAAGATACAACATCTTTGCAAAGAATACAGAATTAGAATATATGTATTCTAATAGAGTTTGGAAGCTTATAAAATCACCAAATGGTGTAAAAGCCATTGGGTAAAAATAAGTCTACAATAGGAAAATAGGGATAGACAGGAAGGTAGAAACTTTCAAAGCAAGGTTTGTTGAAAACGGAAACTTTTTTACCGGTAGCCATGCTTAAGTCTACCCAGATTCTTTTATCTATGAGATTTAGCAAGTGGATGTCAAGACAGCTTTGTTTAATGGAAATCTTGAAGAAAACATCCATATAAAGCAACCAGAAGGGTTCATTGCAAAGAGCAAAGAGCATCTTGTGTGTAATCTCAAACAGTCTATGGACTGAAGTAAAGCTTCAAGGACTTTGTACATTTGGTTTAATAAAGTAATCCAGACCTATGGATTTATTTTATAACCGAATGAGTTTTGTGAAAAATGTGACAGAAACGTGGTGGTATTTCTTGTACTATACATAGATAACATTTTTGGTAGTTGGAAACAATATCAAAGTGTTGTCAGAAGTAAGGGTATGGTTGTCCAAACAATTTGATATGAAGGACTTGGGAGAATGCATATATTCTTAGGATCAAAGGGATCGCAAGAAAAGAATATATTTTACTTATCCCAAGCTTTATATATCGAAACAATCTTAGCTCGTTTTAGCATGTATAACTCCAAGAAAGGTTTCTTACCTTTTAGGCATGGAGTAGCTTTATCTAAAGAGATGTCTCAGAAGACATCAAAAAAATAAAGGACATGAAGGCAGTTCCTTATGCTTCGGCTGTAGGAAGTCTAATGTATGCAATGCTGTGTACGAGACTGGATATCTCTTTTGTCGTGGGCATGGTTAGCAGATATCAAAGTAACTCTGGACAAGGACATTTGTCTACGGTAAAGCATATATTGAAGTACCTTAGAGGCACTAGAGATTATATGCTAGCTTACAAGGCAGATAATTTGGTTCCTGTGGGTTACATGGATTTTAACATCCAATCGGAAAGGGACAATAGTAAGTCAACCTCGGGGGTTTATGTTTACTTTAGGAGGAAAAGTCATAACTATGGAAGAGTGATAAGCATAGGTGCTTTTTCAGACTCCACCATAGAAGCTGAGTATATGGCAGCCTCTGAGGTAGCCATAGAAGCTGTATGGCTCAGATACTTCAAGATAGACTTAGATATGATTTCTGGTTTGCCTAAAATAATTTGGTGCAGTAGCAAACTCGAATAAACCATAAGTCCATAAGGCAAGTAAACACAATAGAGCGCAAGTACCACCCAATACGAGAAATCGTATAAACAAGGAGAAGTTGTTGCCGCCTAGATTACATCAGATGATGACCAATAGATCTTTTCACCAAGGCCCTTAAGGCAAGAGCTTTTGATGGGCATGTTGAAGGGTTGGGAATCAGATGTATGGCAGCTTAGTATTTTAGTATAAGTGGAAGATTGTTAGAGTGTATACTAAAAGCCTAGCTTTTGGTATAAACATCTAGAAATAAGAATCACATTGGTCAAATGTCTACATTTACGATAAATGTAGTTGTTCAATTAATTTATATTGTAGATAACATGGTGTGTGGTGTCACACATAGACGATCATGTTATCAGCACCTTATAAATTATAAACAGTAGCTCATGACTAAGATGGAAAGGAACAAACCATTGGAATAGTCATAGTGTAATTAGGTATTAGTTTATCTTGACTAATAAATTACACTAGTACACTCTTAGTGTATTAAGTACGACCATTTTAGGTAAGTTCTTTTTATACTGACTTGATAAAAGAACTACACCTTAGTTATTATGGAAGTGTGTGCTCTTAATCCTAATATAATAACAAGCACATATATTTGATATTTATTTCTTTAATTTATCAATGGGTGAGATTTAGTTCGATAAATCAATAAGCCTGATAAGTTGGTAAATGATATCACTTATAGGGTGTGTTGTTGATTATAGAAGGAAACTGTGTCCTAGTGATCTAGGTTGATAATGTCCGCAAGAGGAGCTCATAAGGATTGTCATGTTAAACCCTGCAGATGGACTTAGTCCGACATGACGATAAGGTTGAGTGGTACTACTCTTTGACTAAGATATTAATTAAATAAGTTGTCAATAACTCACTTAATTAGTGGACATCCGATATCTTAAACACAGGGAGACTAACACACTTATAATAAGAAGGAGCCCAAAATGTAATTTGGGATTGGTGCGGTAGTTCAATAATAGTTCTTTAGTGGAATGAATTATTATTAATGAAATTAAGTTATGTGTTCGGGGCGAACACGGGATGCTTAATTTTATCGGGAGACCAAAACTAATTCCTCCTCTCGGTCCCTATCGTAGCCTCTTGTATATAGAGATTTATACCCACCACATACCCACCTTCTTACCCAACCAATAGGGGTCGGCCAAGCCAAGCTTGAAGCTCAAGCTTAGGGCCGGCCAAGCCTAAAGGTTGAGCCTTAAGGTGGTCAGCCAATAGCTTGGAGCCCAAGTTTAGGTGGCCGGCCACATCATATTAAAAAGGGAATTTATTTTTAAAATTATTTCTTATGTGGATATCATGGTTTTAAAAGAGAGTTTAAAATTTAAATCTTTCCTTTTATAGCTTTCTACAAAAGATTAAGAAAAGATTTGAAATCTTTCCTTATTTGTAGATTGAAAGGTAGATTTTAATTATGAGAAAACTTTCCTTTTTAACCATGTTCATGATTTAAAAGAGAGTTTAAAAATTAAATATTCTCTTTTATAAGTTTTTACAAAAGATTAAGAAAAGATTTGATATCTTTCCTTATTTGTAGATTAAAAGATATTATAATTTTTAGAGATAACTTTATTTTTATCTACATGTTTAAAAGAAAGATTTTAATATATAAAATTTCCTTTTTACAAACCACCATGAAGGGAAAAATTATTGGAGAAATTTTTTTATAAATTTCCGGAGACAAATTAGGAAGTTTTAATTAATTAAAACTCTCCTTGTTTTGTTTTTAAAATGGTCGGCCATTGTAAATTGAGAAGAGAAAATTATTTTTAATTAAATAAATTTTCCTTTTCATGGCAAAAGAATTAAGGAAGTTTTTATTTAAAATTCCTTATTTGCCAAGACCAAGGATTATAAAAGAAGAGGTAGAGGTGCGTTCATGGGTGAACGACTCTATTATTTTTCTTCCTCTCTTTTCTTCCTTGGTGGTGGCCAGCCATTGGTTTTCTCTTCTTCCTTTTCTTTCTTCTTCATTGGCCGAACCTCATCATCTCATGGAGCTTGAAGGTGGCTGGATTCTAGCTTGGAGAAGAAGGAGAGAAAGGAAGCATCCCTTGGAGCTTGGTGGTGGTGGCCGGACCTCTACTTCTCTTGGAGAATTATGGTGGCCGAATCTAGCTTGGAGAAGAAGGAGCTTGGTGGTTCTCATCTCGGAAGATCGTTGCCCACACAACGTCCGAGATTATAAGAGTAATACGGTAGAAGATCAAGAGGTTATTTTTGCTTACAAAGAAAGGTATAACTAGTAATTGTTTTCCGCATCATACTAGTTTTCTTTGTATAGTTATTTATGGAAATACCAAACATAAGAGGCATATGATTCTAGAGTTTTCGAAATAGTTTTTTTGAGTTTGTGTTTTCTTCTTTTTCGAATTTGTGATTCGATTGTTCTTTTTGGTTAACCTAGAGTTATTTAAGGAAATAAATATTAGCTTTCCTTAAAAGACTTTGCCTAGGCGGTGGTGGTTGCTCCCATATCCAAGAAGGCCATGTGCCTCGCCATGCAGTCTTGGAAGCCAATTTTGGAAATTAATATTTATGGAATTAATAACTTAGGTAGATTTGAATCAATAGTGTTAAGTTCTGCTTGCGATTCAAATCTAAACCATTAAGAACTGACAAGTTAAATTTGGAATCAATGATGTGAAGTTCCGTCTACGATTCCTAATTTAACTTCTAAAGAACACAATAGGTTATTTAAGGAAAGGTTCAACACTTGTACAAAATTTTTTGTACAGTGGAACCGGTACGATTTTCCTAGGACTAACCAACAGTAATGAATTTCATTTTTAGGTACATAAAATTGATTTAGTCCTACTTGCTTGGTTATATAAGCTTTTGGAACCCGAGCTATAGTTTGTTTTAAATTTTGACTTATTAATGAGATGAAAGTTTTATTTGTAGAGCTGGACTTGTATCCGAACCTGGACTTATTATATACAACCTTTTATGTTTTAAGAATTAGGTCCAAATTTTTTGATCTTGTGGTGAAGGTTCCTAATAATCCTTTGAGTTTATTAATTTCACTTTTTAAAATTATATTTTCCTCCTCAAGTTTTATAGCTTGATTTGGATTTCTATTTTTAATTTGTTCCTTGAGGTGTTGATTTTCCTTAAGAAGTGTTTAAATTTGTTTTTTAAATCTAATTAATTTTTTATTTAGACTTGTAATTATTTTTTAAAAAATTAGTAGTTAAGATAGATGATACCTCATTCAAACCTTCGGAAATGAGTGTGGACTTGTGGTTTGATTTGTTGGGGTTGCAAATATAGTCCCATATTGAAAACACATGGGAAAGATCATGGATTTATAAGAAAAAAGATATCTCCATTAGTATGAGGTCTTTTGAGTAGAGCCCAAGAGTAAAATCATGAGGGCTTAGGCCCAGTGGCACTACAATAAAAATATTAAACGACAACACCATAAAGACAATGGTTTTAGATGAAATTATTATAAATTTGGTAAAAGACAACGGTTTTATCTAAAACTGTTGTCTTTGAGCTCCCATAAAATACAAAGGACAATAGTTTTGTGAAAACCATTGTCATTGAGCAACTTTTTTTTAAACATCAACAACGCATTTTACAACGGTTATCTAAAATCATTGTCTTTAAGCGCTATTTTAGGGGCTACGACAATAGTTTTCATAAAACCATTGTCTTTGACAGTATTCATTTCGTTATTTTTCCCCTCTTTGCAAATCTTTTTAGCACCTTGTTTTCCCCTTCGTGTTCTCGAACCCTAAGCCATTTTTCTTTCCCTCTCCTTATACAATCTCTTCACGCCATCTTGTCGACCGTGCGACAAGAAGGGGTGCCACCTCTGTTGGATCTTCCTCGACGATGGTGTGCTCTCCTCTTGACGATGGTGTAATTTTCCCTCTTGATTGCGATGATTTAGAGAGGAGAACAAGCTGAAGAGAAGAGGAGGCCTTGTCGCTGCTCCGCTCCTCCCGACGTCTCCACTCAAGCCAAAGGCCTCGAAGGCTTTCAAAGAGGATCTTGAGAACCAAGACCCGAACCAATCAACGCCCTCTCGTCTCCCCCGCCAGACAAAGACGTGGAACACCATGAAAGAGATGATCAAGTCGAGCGCCGGGAAAAAGGTAAAAGAGGAGAGGGAGGAACTAAAGCCGAAGAAGCTACCACCTCGTCTGAAGAGCATGATGTCGGCCAGGAATTTATTCTCCGGGAAGGACCTATTGAGCCAGATTTCCGAGTTCTACCACAAGCTCAAGAGAATGGCAGTTGGAAGTAAGACTCCCGTCGGAGAAGAGGTCAAGAAGGAGGTCAACAATGTAGCTGAAAGCCCTCAACAAGATAGCAAGCTTCTGATCCCAAAGTAATCACACACCGAAACTCTAATTTTCTTTTCTTCATCATTTTTCTCCTCATCATCATAAAAAATTCTACAGTAAACTGAAGATTGTGATCGAGAAATCAACATTTCTGAAGGATGTTAGAGCAAATCCTCCGACACTACAGAGTTTCCCTTACCCTCGCGGCGTAAAGAAGGCAAAGGCTATTGCTAACGGATGATCCCCTCTCAACAGCAAGCCGGTGAGTGATTACACTCTCTCTAAAATTAGTAGAACGTGATCAAGAATGTCATTGGATATTTTTGATCCTAATAATTCTTGATTATGCTTGATCAGGAAAGGGAAGTTCTTCAAGAAGGTTGTAGCAATGTGTCTGTTGCTGGTGATTCTGGAGGGACTACAATAGATTTGTTCTGGTTTCTAAAATCTTGTTCTTATCTGGAGTAGATTCTTGTTCTTTCATGGAAGAAGCACGCTGCATAGCTCCACGCCCAGCTATTCATCGCCGGATCACTCTCCCACTCCCTATCCACCACTTGTTTGCTGAAATTCCGCATAGAAGTCTCCTCCGCCCCGCACTCCTACACTCTCAGCTTCTTTTCCCGAATCCTTCCACCTTTCAGTGGAATACCATCATTCAGGCCTATTCTTCCTGTCATTTCCCCCGAGAGTCCCTTAATTTGTTCCGTAAAATGCATCAGAAGAGCATGACGCCCGACGCCTACACATTTCAATTCATGTTCAAGTCCTGTGGCCTTGTAGGCTTGACCTTGGAAGGGCAAATGGTGCATGCTCTGTTCTTCAAGCATTTTCCTGACTGCAACACATTTGTAGCAAATTCTTTGGTGTATAGTCTTGGAGACTCTGCGATGACATCAGCTATATGCAAAGTTCAGCAAGTGTGCCTTCTGGCTATCTTTAGTCAATTTTTTGGGACATGTGGTCTCTAGTAGAGGTATTTCAGTAGACCCTCAGAAGATCGAGGCTGTCACCAGTTGGGAGCAGTCGAAATTAGTTCAGGAGATCTGCAGTTTTCTGGGACTAACAAGATATTACAGACGGTTCGTTGAGGGTTTCTCCCAGATTTCTATGCCACTGACACGCCTGACCAGGAAAGGCGTGAAGTTCTCGTGGTCCGAGGATTGCAAGACTAGCTTCCAGGAGTTGAAGCGGAGATTAGTGTTGGCTCCGATTTTGATTTTACCTTCTGGAGAGGACGGATTCGTGCTCTATACCGACGCATCTCTTTAGGGTTTGGGCACTGTTCTGATGCAGCATGGCAGGGTAGTCTCCTATGCTTCTCGACAGTTGAAGGAGCATGAGAAGAACTAACCAATAGATGATTTGAAGCTGGCCGCCATCATTTTTGCTTTGAAGATTTGGCGACATCATCTATACGGCATTACCTTTGAGATTCTTATAGATCATAAGAGTCTCAAATATATTTTCACCCAGAAGGAACTTAATCTCCGATAGAGGAGATGGATGGAGTTCCTGAAGGATTACGATTGTACCATTAGCTATAACTCGGGGAAAGCTAATGTGGTTACCGATGCACTCAGTAGGAAGTCCAGAGGGACTTTAGCTTGTCACCGAGTTGTGATCACAGACTTGATTTAGGGATTCCCGAATTGGGCCTTGAGGAGTAAGGACAAACAGAGCAGGGTATTCTGGTTACCATAGTTGCTCAGTCGTCGATCAGGATGAGGATTTCAGGAGGCCCAGGCCGGTGATCTGCATCTGCCGTTTATTGGCAGCCAGATAGCTTCTGGACAGCAGACCGAGTTCACACAAGATGAGGAAGGTATTATATACTTCTGAGGTAGATTATGCGTACCTCAGTCTCACCCGGTCTTACAGGAGCTACTTCAGGCGGGTCATCGCTCTCGATTTACGATCCACCTAGGTGGGACTCACATGTATCGAGATTTGAGGCATTCCTACTGGTGGAACGGTATGAAGAAAGACATCACGGAATTGGTGGCGAGATGTCTTGTCTGTCAGCAGGTGAAGGCCGAGCACCAGAGACCTGCCGGCTTACTTCAGTAGATTCCTATTCCTGAGTGGAAATGGGAACATATTACCATGGACTTTGTGGTGGGTTTGTCGAGGACACAACGAGGCCATGACGCGATTTGGGTAATCGTTGATCGATTAACCAAATCGGTGCACTTCTTAGCGATCCGGAAGATTGATTCTCTGGATCGATTGACAGATTTGTATTGCCGGGAGATCATCAGATTACATGGTGTCCCTTTGACTATTATTTCGGATAGAGATCCTCGGTTCACGTCTCGATTCTGACAGAGTCTGCAGCAGGCCTTGGGCACTCAGCTCCGATTCAGTATAGCTTTCCATCCGCAGATAGATGAACAGTCAGAGCGGACCATTCAGACTCTAGAGGACTTGCTGAGGTCTTGTGTATTGGATTTTTGGAGGTAGTTGGGAGGACCATTTGCCATTGGTGGAGTTTGCTTACAACAACAGCTTTCATTCGACTATCCAGATGGCACCGTTTGAAGCATTGTATGGTAGGCCTTGTCGGCCACCCACCCTCTGGGATGAGGTTGGGGAGGCCTAGCTGTTGGGACCTTATAGAGCTCAACATGAGGCAGAGTTGGTCCGTATTATCAGACAGAGGATGTCAGAGGCGCAGGACCACCAGAAGAGTTATGCTGATCAGAGACGCATCCCTCTGGAGTTCTCTACTGGCGACCATGTATTTCTGTGAGTTTCACCCAGGAAAGGGGTGAAGAGATTTGGCCTCAGAGGTAAGCTAGCTCCGCGGTACATTGTCCATTTCCATATCCTAGAGAGGATTGGAGTGGTAACTTATCGTATGGCAGTACCACCGTCCCTGGCCGGCGTTCACGACGTGTTCCATGTGTCTATGCTGAGGAGATACATACCTGACCCGACACATGTGCTGATAGATATCTCAGTTCCCATTCAGCCTGACGTCACTTATGAGGAGGTTCCGGTACGGATTCTAGACCGGAAAGAGCATAAGTTACGGAACAAGACTATCCGACTGGTTAAAGTCGGATGGCAGTACCATTTGGATGAGGAGGCTACCTGGGAGCTTGATACTATCCGAGCTCAATACCCCCATCTTTTGACTTGAGGTATGTGATTTAATTTACCGTTCAGCATTTATACTCTTTACCTGTTGTTAGTAATTGCTTATGGTAGATAACAAAATTTGGGGATCAAATTTTTATTAGTGGAGGAGAATGTAAAATACCAAAAATGGGCGTAACACCTTAAGGGAATTTTTTGGAATTTTTAGAAATTTTTTGAGAATTTTTCCAAGCCCGTATAGACGAGTTTACGGGGATAAAAACGGGACCCCGAGAAAGCCTGTTTAGGCTACCCATTTAAATGAGGAAAATTTTATTTAGTTATTTATTTTCTTTTCCCGTTACTGTGCCCTCACCCCTTCCTCTTTGACACCGCGTGCCTAGTTTCTTCCCCGCCGACGCTGTGCCCTAACCGCAAGCAGCGGTTTCTTCTCCCCTCTTCTCGTCTTCTTCCTCACCAAGCCCTTCTCCCGATCTCACTGTCTCCTTTGCCCGAACCCAGGCCACCGGTGACGAGAGCCACCCTTTTCTCTCTTCTGATCCGCGCGTCGATCACCGACCACTGGAATCCAACGCCATCGCTGTTCCGACGCCACTGATTGCAAGTTGCCGCCATCCATGAGCCCTCGCCCCGGCCGACCAGTGACTCCCTTCTTCTCTCTGTGTTGCCATCGGCCACCACAGATGATGCCGACCTCACTGTGCTTTGTTGTCGGCGTATCTGCGCCCTATATCGCCGGAATCCAGAAGCTTGAGTAGGTCTTCGGTTAGGAGTAGCAACTCAAGCCTTGGTGTCCCTTTCCGTGCCCTAATTTCACTGTTAGGTCTTCCTTCAACCACCTCCCACAGTGAACCAGCAGGGGAGCATCCGAAACTGGTGAGTTTTGGTTTGATTATTTCTGTCCTATTAGATCTAGATCCTATTGGTGGGATCAAGGGTATATCAAAGGGTTGAGAATTTATCTGTGGACTGATTATAGCAGCGGAGGTGTTGGGTGGCTTCTGGAACAGCTAATTGCTTCTGGTGGAGTAGAGGAGTGGTGACATTAGGGTAAGTGTTGATTAGCAAATTGTGTTTTGATCTAGTTCTTGCTATTGGAAATTTAGAATTTTGAAATCAGGATTTTTAGGGACAGTGATGAATTTTAGGTTAGTTGGATTTGGATTGTGTAATTCGTTGTTTGTGTGTTAATTAGGGTTTTCCCTATTTTTAGTGTTAGAGATTTTTATTTAGCTATTTCATTGGATATTAGCTAAATAAAAATGTATATATTGGTGATACAGGACCTTGACGCGAGACGAGTATCTCAACGTCGGATTTAGACCGGTTCAACCTTTCTATTGGAGGCGGGTACCTTGACTTATCTTTGATAATGTCATGTTGATATGTTTAGTAGGTTATAACCCTTAGTAATGATTATGTTCGTCTTTGCTTCGGTTGGTCACTACCCGATACCTGCTACATACTTGTTTTGTTTACTTATTATGCACTTCATGTTAGTACCTACCTGATTAAAAATGTTTATAGGGGTAGTGACACAACCATATGTTTATTATGTTCAGGATCTAGGTTTTTATACCTTATCTAATCTGTGTACCTTTGATTTGGTTCATTGTCCTATGGTACACATTTTATATATATATGGATATTGCTATGCTGTTCAGGATTCTGTCATGCTTAGTGTCATTCATCATTCACATGATTGCATGCTGCGCGATAGTTTGCTCCATTATTGTTGAGCACGTCGCCAGTTTCATCTCTGTTGGTGCTCCGCTGGTTCGTTCATGGGTAGTGTGACGCAGCGTGGTAGCACATCAGTTGGCTCGGTGGTGCTCCATTGGGACGCTCATGGATAGTGTACTGCAGCGTGGTAGCACGTCGGGATCCCTCCCTGTCATTATGCACTGGGAGATGAGAGCATTGCGCTCCCCCACTTATGATTTGGGGTAGGGGGATAGGTGTACTCCGACAGCATCCCGTCCACTCGGTCACTCATTAGGATTAGTGATGGCAGAGTGCACGGTTGTCACAGCCCTACCCACTCGATCTCACCATCGTGTGTGAGATGGCTGACTGGCGTCAGGGGTGACCAGGACCCATCATTGGCATCATATGCATTTATGCATTTACTGATTGTGTCTGTTGCACTTATATGCTGCATTTGGATGGATGCATATGTTTGACATGCATACAGGATTTATGATACTCTCGGTCTGACGACCTGATTATTCTGATAGGAGGCCCTGGTGAGTACAGTTCTCTTTAGCCTTTTCTATTGTGCATTTCCAGCTTTTATCCAGGAGACTGTACT
This sequence comes from Zingiber officinale, assembly GCF_018446385.1. Taxonomy (NCBI): domain Eukaryota; kingdom Viridiplantae; phylum Streptophyta; class Magnoliopsida; order Zingiberales; family Zingiberaceae; genus Zingiber; species Zingiber officinale. The sequence continues at coordinate 35,194,553 of NC_056005.1, read as the reverse complement.
CCATAGTTATTACTATTTGTTATAGTTTACTATACATGTCAACTAGGTATCTGCTAAGTTGTTGAACTCACCCCCCATGGACACTATTTTCAGGTACCAGGTTGTTTACGAAGTCGCTTGGAGCATCCTGTCTGCCGGTTCCCACGTCACATCTGAAGACTTACCGGGTTCATTTATGTTCTTTATTTGTTTTGAGTATTAAGAGTTCTTAGAATTGTATATTCTGGTTTTGGCGCTGGAGTGTTGTTATGGAGTGTTTTGTGTTGTTTGATGGTTGTGTAAGCCTAGCCGGCTAGCAGTCTTGTATTTTGGTTTGTATTTGGTTTTCTATCATTTTTCGTTGTGTTTTGGTTTTAGTACAGCCAAGTGGGCTACTATATATATAATTGTGTGGTTATTTAGTTATTTTATTGTTATTATTCCGGCCGTGTTGGCCGAGGTATATGTGGCCCTGAGGGCATTGTAGATATGTCTCAAATTGTCACCCGTACAAGGGAGATGCTGCCGAAATTTCTTCTGGCAGGGACTCTTCTGGGGCGTGACAGATATATTTACCTGATGCGCCGCAAGTCTGAATGCTTTGATAAGTTCAAAGAGTACAAGACTGATGTGGAGAAATGTCATGGTAAAAGTATCAAGACACTACGGTCTAATCGTGGTGGCGAATACCTCTTTGGAGAGTTTAGGAATTATTTATCAAAAGCTGGGATTCAATCCTAATTGTCTGCACCTGGTACACCCCAACAGAACGGTGTGGAAGAACGAAGGAATAGGACTCTTATGGAAATAGTTAGATCGATGATGAATTATTCGGAATTACCAAATTTGTTTTGGGGATATGCTCTGGAAATGACATTGTACATTCTGAATATAGTACCTTCTAAATCAGTACCCTTTACTTCCATAGAATTGTGGAATGGGCGTAAGCCTAGCCTGAGTCATATTTGGATTTGGGGTAGTCCAGCACATGTGCTAAAGGGAGATACTGACAAGTTGGAATCACGTATAGAAGTTTGTCTATTTGTAGGATATCCCAAAGGAACAAAAGGTGGTTTGTTTTATAATCCTAAAATTCAAAAGATCATTGTTAGTACCAATGCTCGATTTTTAGAGGAAGATTATATAATGGTCCACAAGCCCATGAGTAAAATTGTTCGAAAATAAATAAGAGAGGGCACGCCTAACAATAGTACAAGATGAAATATCACAAGAAACTGCAACACGTATCACAAATGTTACACAACCACAGACAGTGCCAAATCGTAGTGGGAGGGTTGTGAGGCAACCTGAAAGTTTCATGTTTTTGGGAGAGTCTTCAGACTTGATCCCTGGTAAACATGAACCTGATCCCCGGACATATGACAAAGCACTCCAAGATAAAGATACAGTATCGTGGCAAAGAGCGATGAATTCTGAAATAGAATCTATGTATTCTAACAAAGTTTGGGAGCTTGTAGAACCATCAAATAGTTTAAAAGCTATTGGATGTAAATAGATCTACAAAAGGAAAAGAGGGATAGATGGGAAGGTGGAAACCTTCAAAGCAAGGCTTGTTGTGAAGGGGTATGCACAAAAAGAGGGAATCGATTATGAGGAAACATTTTCGCCAGTAGCAATGCTTAAGTCTATCCGGATACTCTTATCTATTGCTGCTCATATGGATTATGAGGTTTGGCAAATGGATGTTAAGACAGCTTTCCTTAACGGAAGTCTTGAAGAAAACATCCATATGAAGCAACCAGAGGGTTTCATCGAAAAAGTTAAAGAGCATCTAGTATGTAAGCTAAATCAGTCTTGATCCTGTCTGAGAAGCTGGATAAAACGGAGAGTCGGGAGAAAAAACCTACTGCTGATGGAGAATAATACCTATGGAACGCCGATTCGAGAAACCCAAAGCGGATCCAAGAAGATGAAACCACAAGAGTGTCCTCTCGATGCAAGATACCAATGGCGATGAAGAGATCCGATCGAAGAACACCCAGATATAGAGCTCCCAAGGCTTCCTACGCACAAGAGACCAACCAACACTACCGTTAGTGACCTAAGACCGGGGTGGGAATCCCTGGCTAGGCCCTCCGATGCTCAAGTCAGTGATCTTTCTTGGTGTGGAAGAAGGAGGAATAAGATGAACAGTAGTTGAAAAATTAGGGTTATGAATGTGCGCAATGATGTGAACTTACCTTGCCAACGGAGAGGATTCCCCTTTTTATACCACTTCATATAACCTCCGTAGTCATGAAGTGGACCCCGATTTATTAGAGTTTGTTATGAGATGACGTAAGCTACGTACTTGTGGTAAACGACTTTTAAGTAATCTTTTTAGTGCCCCAGATGTACCTTCTTTGTCGTCTAGTACCTGCAAAATAGTCTAAAAACACATTTCCCGCCAAAACATATAACACCTGTCACACAGTCATATACTGCAAACATTTTCCTGCTCCTTTGTTTCACAAGTTCTTCTAAAGTATTTTTACCTTTCCTACTTGTCTCTCCTGTTTTTACTACATCATAGATAACTTAATATATTAATGTTTCTTGTGTTGATTGAGGCTGAGCTTAGTTAGGTTTGATCAATTATTATTACCTCTTATGGGGCTCCTGGGGCAATGCTCGTCCGAGCTCCTTTATGTTTACTATTCTAGCTAGCCCTGGGCCATGTTTTATCAAATATCATTACAAGATATTAGTTGAACCGGTCGGTATTGACCTTCCCTCTTAAAGGCATGTCTCGGTCGATACTAGTCTACTCACTCGGAAGTATATCCCGGCTGTTATTGGCCTTCCTTCTTAAAGGTATGTCTCGATTGACACTAGTTTACTCACTTGGCAATATATCCCGGCCGATGTTGTCCTGTTTCCTTTGAGGCATATGTCGGCTGATATTGACCTACCTCCTTTGAGGTATATCTCGGTCGACAATGATCTACTCCCTCGGAAGTATATCCCGGCCGATATTAGCCTTCCTTCTTAAAGGTATGTTTCGATTGATACTAGTCTATTCATTCGGAAGTATATCCCGGCCGATATTGGCCTTCATTCTTAAAGGTATGTCTCGATCGACACTAGTTTACTCACTTGGCAATATATCCCGGCCGATGTTGTCCTGCTTCCTTTGAGGCATATGCCGACCGATATTGACCTACTTCCTTTGAGGTATATCTCGGTCGGCACTGATCTACTCCCTCGGAAGTATATCACGGCCTATATTGGACTACTTCCTTTGAGGCATATTCCGGCCGATATTGGCCTTCCTTCTTAAAGGTATGTTTCGATCGATACTAGTCTACTCACTCGAAAGTATATCCAGGTCGATATTGTCCTGCTTCCTTTGAGACATATGCCGGCCGATATTGACCTACCTCCTTTGAGGTATATCTCAGTCGACACTGATCTACTCCCTCGAAAGTATATCCCGGCCGATATTGGCCTACTTCCTTTGAGGCATATGTTGATCGATATGGGTCTTCCTCCTTGGAGGCATATCTCGACCGATATCGACCTACCTCTTTTGAGGTATATCCCGACCGATATTGACCTATCTTCTCCATTTGGTTATATCCTTTCCCTTTCTTATCGGGGACCCATGAAACCTAACCCATATCACTAGCCTTCCCTTCAAGTCTAGTCGAAGGAGGTGTAGACGACTGACTAGACACAAGTCTGATTTTGTTTTTTCCTACCCGTGACTCTGCCACAGATATTAAAGTGACCTTACAAATTTTATGTATAGCTATCTCGTGGCCCTGTGTACAGTGATCCCGTGAACCTTAGTATAGTGATTCCTTGGGTCCTTTAATCCTTTAAATAGGGCTACAACCTTCTCTTCATTCATCGCCTACCTTAGTTCTTTTCCTTCCCTGCTAAGAGTATGTCCTTGGATCCCCCTCTTTGGGGGCGACTTTTGTTGGACAAGGCGAGATCTATATATGAGTTTATTCAAGTTTTTTGCTTCGGCTAACTCTAGGGTTCGAGGAACTATCCCAAGAGATGAAGTTTCTCAAAGTCTAGAATTTTCATCCAAAGGTGCCAATGCTCTGAAGGCTCAAGAAACTTCAGAGAGGTTTTTGTTACTCATGGAAGACCAGCTAAATAACCCATGGATGTCGCGAGAAAGGCACAACACATGTTACCAGCGGGTTAGAGTGATATCTAGGAAAGCAGAGCCTCCGGACTCAAGCAGGAAAGGGACTCTTCAGTTACCTTTCCATCAGGGCATAAGTAAATCTGCCCTTGCTTCTTCATGGGACTATTTTGCTTCCTAATTTCCTTCATCCCTGGCAAAATATTGCCACTTATGTCTCTTAGGCAAGCTTCCTGGTGCCAGGTAAAATGTTCGTACTTCTGCTCCATAGTAAGTTTGACTATAGGGGGATCGAAATCTTCTAAGTATTCTGGGGGCTTGTGTTTGTAATTTCTGTTGACCTTTCAAGGTCTGATGTTTTGAGAAGAAAATGTAATGCCATATATTTGATCAGACTTTAAGTGTAACAACAATCTTTTGTATTGAATTGAGTGACTCTATTGAATCCTTCTAATTCATAAGAATAAATGTGATGTTGTGCTCATTACCCCTTCGTATATCCTATGTTTTGTTATCTCGACAAAAATCATGGCCAGGCTATCTTGACCGCTGGAATACTTCCTTATTATAACTAACATTATACCGACCGGTATTAGCTTGTTGATCACAAACAATGTTATTTAAACCAATGTTATACTTGTCTAGTATAGCAGAAGTTATGTCGGCCGATATTGTAACGCCCGCCCTCCCTGCTAACCCTAAGGGACGGGGCTACGATACTCTACGTATAAATTTTTCTTTTTAAAACAGCGGAAGACTTAAAATAATTTTCATAGTTTTAATAAAACTTTTTCTTTTAAATTTCTTTTGAACTATACTATCACATGGCATCAAAATCATAACATCAAATCCAGTGGAACCATAATGTCAAGCCACACATGTTTAGGTATCACAAGTCATAAAATGCCAATGCATAGTTCTTTAAAGAAACTTTAAGCAGGTTCTTATTTATTTGGTTGCCTAGCCACTGCCACACACATCTTGTTTGCCCCTCCTGCTGCTCCTCTAACTCATCCAGCTTTTTCCTTTATCTGTGGTACAAGGAAAGTAAGCTATGAGCACTCATGGCTCAGTAAGTTCCTTTCCTACTCACTAAAACTAACAATCAGCACATAATCAAGAATGCATCAACAAGTCATAATCTAAACTAATCATGGCATAACATAGCATTCTATTCAAGCATATCATGCATCATAATATAATCACAACTAGTCATAGCATATCAAGCATCACCATGGCCGAAACATATACGTAGTGCATTGCATAAAACATAGCTAGACATGGCATAACAACAAGTATCATGATATATCAAAGCATGGCCGAAACATGTATATCAAAGCATCATACTATGGCCGAAACATGTACATCAAGGCGTCATCATATCCATGGCCGAAATCTATATATCAAGCATCAACAAATCAATGGCCGAAACATGTCTATAAGGTATAGAATGAACATAACGTAATCATACCTTATCATGGCATATCATAATCAAGAGCATAACATGAAACATAGCATAATCATAAGGTGTATGCAATATGATTTTGGAAAACATGTATCCGAAAAACATGTGTATGTCTCATGATCTTTTAAACCATTTTCTTTTACATATATACTTGAAAATAATCTCAACATAAGGGGGATCCCGGCTATGTACCACTTACATATTGCGCGCAACCTTGTAGGTCCAAGGTAGCAAGTCTTGAACCCTACGAGGCAAACATACTAGGCCCTTAGTCCTAGGGGCACTTAGGAGCCCATCCCTAACGAGGTCCTTAGTCCCCGGGGCGCTTATGGAGCCCACCCTTGGTACAAGCCACTCACATATAAAGTAAAATACATGTCATACATATCATGTATCATAAAAGCATGCATCACTTAGGCACACATCATCTCATAAAAGTATGCATCACTTAGGCATACATCATGTCATAAAAGTATGCATCACTTAGGCATACATCATATCATAAAGGTATGCATCACTTAGGCATACATCATGTCATAAAGGTATGCATCACTTAGGCATACATCATATCATAAAGGTATGCATCACTTAGGCATACATCATGTCATAACAATATGCATCACTTAGGCATAGATCATAAAAACATGCATATCTTAAGCATAAAGCATATCATCAAGCATGCATGATTTAACCACATATAATATCATGGAAGCATGCATATTTTAAGCACTAAACATAGCATCAAGCATTCATAATTTAACCACATATCATAACATAAGCATGCATAATTTAAGCACAAAGCATATCATATCATAAAAGCATGCATATCATATCATAAGTCATAAATCACAAGCATACATATTAAGCATAAGGGTGTATCTTGTGATTATCCTATCATAGGAAACATGGTATCATATTTATCTTGGTTTTAAGCTTCCTAAACCCTTGTGGCCGAAACCCTTTAGAGCTAAATTTAGGTTAAACACAACATCCAAGCATGTGGCACCTAAATTATCATCATAACATTTTCATAGGAAGCATTATAAACATGATTAACTTAGTTTCTAAGTTCCTCAAGTCCCTAATTTCATATGGCCGAAACCTTAAGGTGTGAAACAAGGTTCCATATGACATAAAAGCATGGACAACTTTAAATCATGTTTATAACATTTTTACCAAGGAATAAGGTAAACACATTTGACACATTTGAATTAGTTCCTAAGTTCTTTAAGCCCTTAACATATGTCATGGCCGAAATTTAACAAGTTCTCATTAGGGCTACAAACAAGCATACAAGCATGTGAACTTGGACTAACATTATGTATAAATTCATACAAGGCATCATCCAATAGTTATGGCCGAAACAAACCCTAGCATCACTTTAGGTCATAAAACAACATATAGTAATTGAACCTTGGCTTTCTACTTATCATATTTCATGTAGGGTGACATGAGCATATTTAATTTAAGTCCTAGGGTTTCTAGGGCATCTAAACCTTCATGGCCGAGACTTACAATGGTCCATTTAGGTCATGGAAAAATCATACAAGCATGTGACACAATCAATAGGTTATCATATTTTCATAAGAAGCATTTTAACACCTTTGGTTTAAATTCTAGGGCCTCTAGGTCATTTAAATCCTACTTGGCAGAAACTCATCAGTGTTTAAACTTGCTTCAAGTAACATAAAAACATATGAAGTCATACAAGTTTCATAGCATGTGTAAAGACAAGCATAATGGGCATACATATGAATTGTGTCTTAGGCTTTCTAGGTTTCTTTTTGTCTTTTTCTTTTATTTTTTTCTCATGGCCGAAACCTACCATTCTTTAGCTAGGTTTTTAAGTGGCCTAAAGCATGAAAAACCTAAGTAAATTTCATGGTAAAATTTACTAAGAAACATATATATAAATTTGGTTCATGAACAAACTTGGACTCTTGTGATCATACATGTCATATGTCATATAACAAATTTTTCTACACCCTAATTAAGCATGAGGGCATTAGACAACTTTCATATCTAAACATCAAAGAGGTCTTGAGCATATTAAAGTTTTGTTTTAGTTTTTCTAAGCTATCCATCTCATCATGGCCGAAAACCCTAAGAAAGAGTTCATGAAGTTCTAGCAATATTCAAACATACAACTCTTTTAAGATATTTGTATTCTATCACATGAGCATGTTTATTTAAATTTAAGGGTCTTCCTAACCCTAAACCCTTTCTTGGCCGAAACATATGAGTGGGTTTTCTTTTAGTTCAAATATCTTCTAAGCAAGAAAACTAATACATGATCCTTAATATTTCATAGGAAGAACCTTGTACTAGTTGGGTAAAACAATAAATTTCCCTAGCCTCTTAAAAATATTTTTGGCCAAAATTTTAAGGTTAAGTACTTCTCTGATCAAGCATCATATAGGTATAAAAACATGAAGAAGAACCCTTTTCCATGGCATAGAAAATCTATCATGTAGTGAAGACTAGTTAAACATCACTAGATTTTTTTTGAAAGCTCTTCTTAGCCGAATTTTCTCAAACTTGTTTCTAGGTTTTAAGATCTTCATAAAATCCGAAAAACACATAAAAGCCTTGTACCACAGGTGAGGGGAAGCTTACATCCTTTTTCGCTTGTGGATCTAAGGTATGGTGAAGAAGAAGTAGCCTCTTCTTCTAGTTCCTTTCCCTTGGTTCCTTTGCTAAGTTCTCCTTGTATCCTAGGCTTACTTAGGGAAAAACTTGGCTTTGGGGCTGAAGATGGAGGAGAGGGGAACTGAGGTTTCGGTGAGGGAGAGGAGAGAATGAGAAAAATGAGAGAAAATAGAATTTTCCCTTTACATATTCTCTTTTATGTTAAAGGGGAAGAGGTAGCAAACTTAGTTTTTGCTTTCCTTCTCCCTTAGCCTTTTTTTCTATTTTATTTTTATTTTTATTTATTTATTTATCCTCATCATTCATGGTGAAATAAGGGGGAATGAATCCCCTTAACTCCTCTTTAAGATTTCGGCAACATCAAAGAGGAAGAGGGAGAGGAAGGGAGGAAGGCAAGTTGCCTTTCTCTTGCTCTTTACTTGTTTCCTTTTGGCTAGCTTCTACTCTTACCTTTATCATGAGTTTCCCTCCTTTTCTATCAACATATTATTCCTATCCCAACTGGTTATTACCCATTAATTCTATGAAATATAATATAAGAGGTTCAAGGTTCAATCCTTGACCTCTCCCTATTTTTATTTCTTTTTATTTCCTTTTTGGTTCAACTCACTTCCTATTATTTTTCTAAGGCAAAATCCCACATTCATATATTTATCTTACAAGCTTAGTGGGTATTACAGATATAAAATTATCTTGATCAATGCTAGTTTGCATTTTATAATGATATTAATTTAAAATCTGTTATTCGCCTAAATTGCTATCCTTAAATGTTCTTGTCCTTAGCCTGGACTTAGTCAAACTCAGTCTCTCTTCCTTTATTATGCCTAGTTAATTACGTCTCCTTTCAAAACTTCTTGATTGGTGATTGGCTCTACCTCGGGTAAGAGAATGTTGGAAGCGTACAACGAGGTGTTACCAACCCCAGCGTGATCCGATCTGTCGCATCCAGTATAAATGTTTCTTTATGATTAAATGACACATACTTTCTCTTGTTGCCACGTCATGTAAGCTTTTGCCTTTTCCTGTGATCCTCAGTGTATGCTGAGATAAAAACGTTTTGATCTGATGACGGCTGTGTATTTTTCAAACCCTAAACCCTTTGTCTTCTTTTCAACTTTGTCCCTTCTTTTCTTACCTTAGCGTTCTTCTCTTGCTGCAGTTTTCGACCAAACCTCGTGCTCATCGTTTCTCGGCAATCTCCTTTCTTGCTTTCAGTAAGTAATCTATTGTTTTGCTAGCCTCTACTCTTGTCTATGGCTGAGGAAGCAATTGCTCCTTGGTATGTCCACATGTCTTCTTCCTTTGATAAAAGTGCTAGGCTTACCATCTGTCGTCAATATGAAATTCCTCGGGAATATAACATCTTAATCCCAAAACCAGATGATTGTCCTCATCGTCCTCCTGCTAATTGCGTGACTTTTTTTCAAAGATCAGTTGATAGGAGGTTTAAGGTTTCCCATTCCTCCTTTCCTGATCGAAATAAGCCAGTATTTTGATATTCCTTTGCAATAGCTTGCCCCTAACGCCTTTCGTTATCTATGTGGTGCTTACATGCTGTTTCGTTTGCTAGATATTCCTCCTACTCTTCAAAATTTCTTCATGTTTTCTTACCCCAAGTGTTCGGAACCTGGTGTTTTCTTGTTCCAGTCACGAACTAAAATGGTTCTTTTTGAGGATATGCCCTTGTCTCTTAAAGCTTGGAAATCCCGCTTCTTCTTCATAAAGTTTCCCGGACCCATTCCTTGGTCTTATGCTTGGAAATCCTCCTTACCTTCTTTGCCCGATATCAGAGAGTTCCATTTCCATCCTTCTTTTCCTATTTATTGTGAAAAGTTTTTAAATCGTCGACTTTCTTTTCCCAAGTGGCTGAGAGTCGATCTTCTATACTTGTTCGGCCTAAGCCCCCGTCAAACCTGATACACAAGGGTCTTTAGGTAAAACCCTGTTTCTTTCTTGTTGATTTTAACTAACTAAACTATTTTTCTTTTCTATGTAGTGAAGAGCTTTTATGATGCTTTGATTGATGAAGAACTACGTCTGGAGGAGGACGCAATTCGCGCTAAAGAAAAGGAGCTTTTGGTTGCTATTACTCCGCTACCTTCAATCGAAGAACCGGCTCCTTTAGCTGAGATACCCAGCTCTTCGGGAGTTCTTGAGGCTCCTGAAGGTCTTCCTGCAGAAATCCCTTGTAAAATTTGGCAATTAAATAATAGAGGTTATTGGACGAATAACCTTAACAGAATTTTTAGGAATTTTTAGAAATTTTCTGGGATTTAATTGGAGCTCGTATGATGTATTTTAGAGGGGATGCATTTTTGGGTTTGAGAAAAAGTCTGTTTAGAATACCCGGAGGTGGGAGTTAATTGAGGAATGTATCTAGGGTTTAATTTTAAAATAAAAACCCTAAGTTATAAGATTTCCTCCCGTGCACTATTCTCCTTCCCACGCCGAAAAAAAAAAACCTTCTCCTCCTGACCTCGCGACACTGCCTCCCAGCAACCGCCGACTCTCCTCTTCTCCCTTTCCCTCTCTCGTGAGCTCCCGGACGCTGCTGGCCTCTCCTCCCCTGCGCCGATTTCTCTTCTTCGGCCATGCGAGCACTGAGGCAGCCGATCCACCATCGGATCACCGACCCATGCCCTCGCCCTCTTCCTTCTCTCTCTGTGTCGTCTCTGTCTAACACCCCGACGTTGTCTAGAGCTGTGTTGCCCGACAGACACCGGCTGAGCCATGCCCTAACTTCCACCCCACCACCACCGCTGACCACTGGAAAAGAAGAGGCAAGCTTCTACACCCTCATAGCTTCATCCACAGCTGATTGCCATTGTTACTCGTCGCTAGAGGAGCTGTAAGGTAACAAACTCTTTAACCCAGTTAGATCTATTCATTGATTTGGTAAATTGAACGTTGTTGAGTTCGATTTGAGTTACTTGAGTTATGATGTTTGAGAGTTAATTCAAGTTAGCTTAATCCAGTGTAGTTGTGATTTTTGTGGATGGGTTGATGAATTAGTAATGAAGTAACTGAGTTTAAATTGAATATGCTTCTGGTATGCCCTAATTGGAGGTTAAATGATTAGGGTTACATAATCTATTTAGTCATGAAATTAGAAATTCATTTATGAGTTGATTTCTCTAGTTGAATTCATTCACCAGGATGTTATCTACGAAGAAGTATTGGATTATCAAATGGAAAGGAAACTAACCCTAATTGACTGGAGTTATATGTAGTTAGGGTTAATGATCATATTGAGTAGGGGTTTTCCCTAATTAGTTTGGGAATTTTATTTAGCTATTTAATTCATATGAATTTAGCTAAATAAAATATGTATATATTATTGATTTATGCAGGACGCTGATTCGAGATGAGCGTATCGACGTGAGATTAATTATCACGATCGGCAGATAAAGGCGGGTACTTCTTGCTTTGTTTTCTTTTAGTACTTTGACCGTAGTGCATGAATTATTTTTGAATAAGGACTGTTTTTACCTTGACTCCACTCTTATTTTCCTGCGCTTGATACTTCCACGCAATCTTTGAGAAATTCGTTTCCACATCTATACAGTCTCTTTTGTTGTCCATGATCGGTAGCAGATACTAGATACCATGTTTGTATGCTTTGACTGTTGCTTATTTATGTACGATATTGAGCATGTTGGCTTCATGTAGCATACATGTTTCTGCTTATATATATATGATGACTGTTGCGTTGTTTGCATCATGTCATTGCATGCATGCTGCATTCTCGGCCACTCGTGAGAATGGTAGCTGGAGTTGATGTCGCTTGTCCTGTCGTGCCGCTCTCGGCTACTTGCAGTCGGTGGTAGCTGGAGTTGCGAGCAGCAGGGACCCCCTTCGCTATGTAGCTAGTTAGCTACTCAGCACCTGTCCATCCGGTCACTCGCGGGAGTGGCTGCCTTTGGGTGGTACAGTTGTCATTGATCCGACCTCTCGACCATACAGGGGTCATGGTACAGAGAGGTGGGCGGGGTGACCATCCGTGCATACGCTGTTATTATGCCTGCTTTGGCTGCTGTTGTTTATGTATGTTATTATTGCTTACTTATGCTGATGTGGTATATTTATGCTGTCGTTGCTTCTTGCTGTTGTTCACTTATGCTGATATGCTGTTTTATGTTGAGATATGCTCTCGTTGTAGGCGAATAGACCTTGGTGTATTTATTGGAAATGTTTATATGTTTGACACATTACCTCTATAGTTACGAGCAGTATTGTAGCAGATTAATACCATTCTTGACCTTCTATAGCTAGCCTAGGATATGGTTCCAGGTATAAGCATTGATTATGGTTTCATTTTGTATATGCTACTTCCCTTATGAGACTGTAACTTTTGGGTATTCTTTATTGGTTGATTATGTTCATGTACTATTTTTTTTATACCCGCTGAGTTCCAATACTCACCACCCCGTAAAATGGTTTTCTTTCGCCAGGTAACAGGTAGATGAGTCATGGATGCTTGGGGAGATGTCGGTTGCCAGTCCTGGGTCTCGCGTCATATTCGAAAATGGATTTCGGTTCTGTTTCTCTTTACTTGCATTTCGTATTCGTTGGATTTGGTGTTGTGAGAACTATGTTTTGATACTTGTTGTGTGGACTTGGTATTTGTGATGTTTTGATAACTTTGAAATTTGTGGGTTTTCTCTTCGTTTTCTTTCCGCTATGCTTATTTTATTTTATTTTTTATCCAGCCGAGTAGGATGAGTATATTAAACTGCGTGGTTGTGTTGTTTCCATTTTCTATGGTATATATGTTCTAGTCGAGTGTGGTTGATGTATATTTTGTATGTAGTAATGCTTCAGATTGTCACTCGTACAGGGGAGATGCTGTCGAAATTTTATTTTGGCAAGGACTCCTCTGGGGGCGTGACATCCCTACTGTTTCTTTACCCGCTGTTGCTTCTCCAGTGGTTTCTGCTACCTCATCGTCTGCCCCTCTTCCTATCATTGAACTCACATCTCCTGGTAGCCCAGGTAAATCGATAGCTGGAATTGCTACCGGCAAGCGTCCGGGGCGCAAACTTACCAGGGTTCCTCCGTAAAAAAGGAGGCTTATCCTTCCTGCTGACGAACTAGTTTCAGAAGGTTTTGTTCCTGCTGACCTTCCTTCTGATGAGCCTACATTGGCTGAACTTTACCCTTCTCTTAGTTTTCCTGCCTCACCTTTCTCCAATGCTAATGCTTCTGGAGATGTCTCTTTCACCTTTCCATTGTCTATTCCAGCGTCCAGATCTTTACCCTCCTCACCTTCTTCTTATTTAATCTTTGCTCCTCCATCTATTCCTACTTCCTCCTTCTCTGCTAGTTATTCTACTATTCCTGTCCTCCCCATATTGCTAGGAGGTTCCTTCGCCAACACTTGGGATGAAGTTCGTCCCATTTTTGAAGAACACACTACTCCCGAAACAATTAATCGTTTCTTCCATAATGAGAATCAGGTATGTTTACTAACGTCTACTTTTTATTTCTTAGCGATTATGTCATGGCCCTTTATTATATTTCTAGCGATGGATAGAAAACATGTGCTTATCTCGGCTGATGCACAATTTATACAACGAGAACAAGATGCTGAGATCTGAGAATGATAAGCTGAGATAACAGGTTACTGAGTTATCTTCTGTCTCATTTTCAGCTGCTGCCAAGAAACAACTTGAAGCTCAGATTGAAAGTCTTCAAGCACAATTCCAATCAGCTACAGATCTTAACCAAGGATTAACTTCCAAAATTGGCGAACTAAAGGCTGATTATGAAGCGGAATTGGTTGAAAAACTCAAAGTCCTGTAGCTGAAGGAAGATGAAATAACTTCCTTGAACACCTCCCTTAATTCAGTTAAAACCAAGGTTTCTGTCAAAGAAAACGAATTGAAGACTTCCCAAACGGCTCTGGTGGTCTACAAGGCGAACGAAGATACTGTTAGGATCTCTTCGTACGGCTAGAGAGGGGGGTGTGAATAGCCGCCCCAAATTCTCGCGTTCTTCCTACAGTTAGGGTTAGTCGCAGCGGAAATACAAGGAAGAAACTAAGGAGAAGAAAACCAAACCTTAACACAAGGATGTAACGAGGTTCGGAGATTAGGGCTCCTACTCCTCGGCGTGTCCATAATGTGGACGAGTCCAGTCAATCCGTCGGTGGATGAGTCCCCGGAGAACCGGCTAATACAATATACTCCTTGTGGGTGGAGAAACCTCGCCACAAACGTTTGCAACAGCAAACAAAGAGTACAAGAACAGTAAGAAAAGCAATACAATATGAATACAATAGCACTATACCAATTTCTTGCTTTCTTGTCGACTGGAGGTGAAGCAGCAACTTCACAACCCAAACGCAGCAGCTTGTCGACGACGGGAAGCTTACGCGAAGCTTCGGTGGCGAGCTCAATCAAAGCTCAGTCAAAGCTTTCAGCAGTAAGAACAAGTGTTCTAGAGGAAGAGATTTTTTCAAAGAACGGCCCGGACCCTTTATACCGCACTGCCAAGAAGATAAAGAAGACACGTAATCTAGTCGTGTGTCGCAACGGCAGGCAGGACCGATCAGTCAAGCCCGATCGGTCCAGATCTCTTCCGACGGCCCGCAGACCGATCAGACTGCTCGATCGGTCCCTGCATCGATCAGCACTTTCGCTGCAGAACTCGCCCAAGTTCTCTGTTGTCTCTGATCGGCCGTGGACCGATCAGGTATGGATCGGTCCACGCATCGATCCTCTCCTTTCTTTGCTTTTCGTTGCTTTCGATCGGTGCACCGATCGATAGCATACAAGAGATATCTTGTTTGTTACGATCGGTCACCGCACCGATCGATAACCTGATCATCGATCGATCCATCGATCGATCGAGCTTGGTTTTTGCCCAAACCAAGTCCCAAACCTTTCAAACCAACATCCGGTCAACCTTGACCTGTTGGTATATCATACTTAGCATCCGGTCACTCCATTGACCTGCTAAGACTTCCCACCAAGTGTCCGGTCAATCCCTTTGACCCACTTGGACTTTTCTCTTCGTGTCAAGTATCCGGTCACTCCCTTGACCTACTTGACCTTCTCAACACCAGATGTCCGATCACCCTTGATCCATCTGGATTTTCCCTTGCCCGGCTTCACTCACCAGGACTTTCACCTAGCTTCACTCACTAGGGTTTTCACCTGGCTTCACTCACCAGGATTTCCACCACTGCCTGGCTTCACTCACCAGGACTTTCACTTTCACCTAGCTTCACTCACTAGGATTTTCACCTGGCTTCACTCACCAGGATTTCCCGACTGCCTGGCTTCACTCACCAGGACTTTCCACACTGCCTAACATCCCAGTTAGGACTTTCTCACTGCCTGGCTTCACTCACCAGGACTTTCCAACTGCCTGGCTTTACTCACCAGGACTTTTCCCCGTGTCAAACTCCCTGTTTGGACTTTTCCAGTGCCAAGTCTCCATACTTAGACTTTTCCCGTTGCCAAGTCTCCATAATTGGACTTTTTCCCGAATCGGGTCAACCAGGTCAACCTTGACCTAAGGTTGCACCAACAGATACTCGTTACAAGGAACGAGCCACCATCATGATTGAATCTCCTGAATTCAATAGGCCGATCGTGAAGTTAATCTTAGCAGCCTTTACTGCGGGAGCTAAAGGGGCGATTCAACAATTGCGAGAGGAAAACTACTTATCTCGCGATCCTCCTCCCAACTTCCTAAATCGTCGCAAACTTATTGAGGACAAGCCTCCTGATCTATTCCCTTAGTTGACCTTAGTATGACTTTCTTTTCTTACTTAAATTCGAATCCTTGTAAAGGGGGACCCAAACTTTTTGATGACAATCTAGCGAACTCATGTATAGTTGATTATTCCTTTTCATTGTTAAATTTACTCTTCCTTATGACGATCGTCTGTTTTGTTTAAATATGTTAAATGTCGCTTGACTGGTCATCATAAAACCTCACCCAATATATTATTATGTTTATCTATTTAGACTGTTTCATCATGACTGGGTGGTATATATCAATGCTGACAAATACCGTCCAATACTTTATAGAATAATTGTGTCTCGTTCGATTTAGTATGGTTCTATTGTGATATTCTCAACATCGGTCGATTTGTTCTACTTGATTGATTTATTCTCGTATCTACGTATGTCATCTTATGTATTAACCAAATTTCATATGGTTTTATCATAGTGTATGCCATTTGACTTATCATGATAAGCCTTTGGTCGACATATTTGAATGGCATTTATCTCAGCCGATCTATTATGACCGACCGATTCATATTTATGAATCTCGTCAGGTATCCTTTAACCAAGTCCTGTTTATTAACTAATGCCTTGTACCCAACTTTTGCCTGGTCTTATTATGTCCCTTTGGGTTTGTTATTTTATTAGACAAGTAATCCGAACTTATAGTACTTGACCAATTTTTCTTTATATTTGTCAGACTTTCTTAAGAATTAAAATTATATCTAGGGAAACTTTTCGCATTTTTCGAGGAAGATTCCTTAACTCCACCTCTCTTTCTTGGGATTCATTCCCTTTTTTTTTATAATTTGATTTTATCCTTTAATGTTACCACCCCTTTATGACGATTGAGTACTTTTTCTTTTCTTGTTTCCTTCTGCTATCTTTGTTTGGGGGTTTTAGCACAGGACCGAAAAGAAAACAAGGGTTTTAAGAAGTTCTCTCCCGCTTTCCCACTTTTCTCTTCCTCTCCCTTGATTCATCTTCCTTCTACTGTTTCACTATGTCAACTTCTCCTCCTGCGTGGTTTCTTTCGTGTGTTTCCGACCTTATAGAGATAGAGGAAGTGGATTTAAAAGCGAGCTATGGTTTTCCTTTTTATATAGCCCGTCCTGCTCCTCAGGTGTGTGATACGGCAAAATAAAATAACCTATAATGATTATTAGGAATTTTTATATATTTTTCTGGATTTATTTGAAGGACTTATGACATTGTTTAAAGGGATAATGGAAATCACCATTTGAGAGGCTTATTAGGGAGTTAATTAGGTGGAGTAATTAAACCCTACCTATATAAATAGGAAACTACAGTACTTGAGCCCTAAAGGCCACCTCGTTCCCTTCGCATTCCCTTCGTGTCCACTCCGTCGAAACGTCGATTTCCCCTCGAGCTCACCCTATCCGCCGACGGGATCAGCATCGACGCTCGCCCGCAGTCGATCGCTTGCGCCCTCCTCCACGTTTGGTCGGCGGCCTCGACTGCAGCGTTCCCTTCAAAACGCCACTGCTCGCGAAGAATCCGTGGTCGGGAGAGTAGATCTGAGCTTTGGGGACGCCGGAGATTGAATCGCCATTCCGGAGCTCGAATCTGGTCGGGGATCTGCACCATAGGAAGATATCTCATCTTCCCGAGCTTTAGGGCCTGGCCAAATTCGTCGGAATTCGCCTCGCCGCTGGTGGTGGTAGCAGTCACTGAGGTATTGGAGGTAAGGATGGTTTGTTTAGGGTTTTTGGTAGCTATAGAAGTTGTGATGTGTGTTCAGATTGGAGGATGAACGGATTGTGGATTGGTTTTGGGCAGTGGCTTGTTGTGAGGGGCTCGGCCACAACCTCCAACAGCTGGTCATCATCCGGGACTTATAGGTAAGATATTTACAGTATTAGGACAGTAGATTTGTGGATCTGCGGTTGTACTCCATTCGATTTGTGCATTGATAGTGTGATTGCAATAGTTTGAAGGCTCTGTAGGAGCTCTGTTCATGAATCTTGGCAGTGGACATCATTGGAAGACTTGAGCCGAAGACCTCACCTTCCGGCAGTGAGTGATCAGTGGGGTGTAAGGTAAGGTTTAGGTTTTCCGATACCTAGTTTAATTGAACCAATATTTTGTGCATTGGTGTATTGGGGGAAAAAATGCATGATTTGGGGGAAACCTAATTTTATGATCTGAAGACATACGGTTAGGGTTGTGGATTGGGTATTAGTAGATCGGAATGGTTTCGTTGGGGTAATGAATGAAACTTGGATTAAATTTACCTGTCATGTATAGTTATTCTGTTTCATATGTAGTTAGTTAAATTTTGTATGTTGACACAGGGCTTTGATCGAGGCGGGTATTGTGACGAGGTTGACGTTGGATTCGGCCTACATTTGAGGCGGGTACTTTTACTTATTTTTTTAGTTGTTGTTCTTGGTGCATGAGTAGCTCAGATAAAGTAGAGTTTATCTTGACTCCACTCATTTTATTTCTTGTGATTGATACTTTATCCACTCAATCTTCGAGATGCTCACTTCCATATCTATACAGTCTCCCGTTGTTATTCTTGATAACTAGCAGATACTATATGTCATGTTTACCTGTTTGACTACTGTTTATTTATGCTTAGTATTGAGCATGCAGATTCATGTAGCATACCTGATTTTTTTTGTATATATGATGACTGTTGCATTATTCGCATCATGTCATGCATGCATCGCCGATGACCTTGGCTCCCTTGTGGTTGAGACGGTCATTAGCCAAAGCCGCACGCTCGGCCACTCATGGGTAGTGGCGGCTGGAGCGTGCCGCGTGTCATGTCGCGCTGCACTCGGTCACTCATGGGTAGTGGCGGCTGGAGTTGTGAGCCGCAGGGACCCTATTGCTATATAGCTATTTAGCTACTATGCAAACTATCCGCTCGGTCACTCGAGAGTAGTGGCGGCTGGAGTGTTGTACAGTTGTCATCGATCCGGTCTCTCGACCATACAGGGGTCGTGGTGCAGAGAGGTGGGCGGGGTGACCATCCGTGCATACGTCATTTCTATTATACCTGCTTCTGCTGTTATATGTCTACTTATGCTGTTCTGATACCACATATATTTGCTATGTATGCTTGGACACTGTTTTCTTTTACAGTATACCTTACATGTGATCAGGGTGATTATGGGTAGTACTCTAGCAGTTTATGTTTTCCTCGGACCTTATACTAGTTTAGGATGTGGTATCAGGTATGGATATATATATATACTTTGTTTTACACAGTAGTATCTGCCATTTATCCTTTGGGGACTGCATCTTTGTGTATTCCTGTTCTTTATGATACTCATGCACTGTTTATTCTATTACCCGCTGAGTTTTTATACTCACCACCCACATAGGTAATTTCACCAGGTAGCTGATAGCGATACTAGTACACTTGGAGGAGGTTCCCGACTGCCGGTCCCACATCACTTCCGAGGACGGTTTTTATGGTTTTGGTTTTCCTTTTATTGTGAGTTAAACCTTTGAACTTAGCATTGTAATAATTTGGCTGTGGACTTGTTATTTTGTATTTTGGGTTGTTTTGTCGAGGAGTCAAGCCGGGCCGGCCCGCGGTGAGTTTTTGTTACTTTATACTTGTTATTTTTGTTTTCCGCTGTGTTTGATTTTCCAGCCGTGTGGGCTGCATATTATCTGCGTGGTTGTGATTTTATTTGCATATGTATTATCTGTTGGTGATGTGTACCAGTTTCATTTGTCACTGCTACAGGGGAGGTGCTGTCCGATTTTCGTTGGACAACCTTACTCTCGGGGCGTGACAATTTATTAGTATCAGAGCCATAGGTTTACAATGCCAGATTCGTACGTTTTGGATTTTTCCGTTATTTTATTCCTCGAAGTGACTTTTTGGGATTTTGGACCAGCCGGCGGCGGAACACCTCCAAGTTACAGGCTGTAAGTTTTATAAGTACGAACTTAAATTGTTTGTAGTACTTATTAGTGGTTTACACCAGGTATGAGACGTGGTCGAGTGGTAGCCGGTTCTCGTCGTGGTCCGGGACGACCACGGAAACAACCCATTGAGGCTGAGGAACCAGAACCAGTGACTCAGGAGGCGGATTCTTCTAGGGATCCAACTGATGTAGAGACAGTTAGTCGGGGACAGACCCATCAGACTCCTAGAGATCAGGGACGTCAGCCTCAGGAGATCCCTTCAGTCATACCTTCTGGTAGAAATCAGGAATTTCAGCCTCAGGGGATTCCCTCCAGGATACCATCAGCATTTCCTACTCCTGCTACTACTGACTGGATGAGGGATAGAGCGCGTATACCACTGTTGGCAAAGTCCGTCAAGGACAGGGTTACTCTATACCAGGGCGGAGTAGATCCCTGGGCTGCACGTAGCTGGTTGAAGAATTTGAAAAGTACTTTCGGATACATGAGTTGTTCAGATGAAGAGAAAGTGGAATTGGCTGCGTATCATCTCCGGGATCAGGCAGTCACATGGTGGGAGATGCAGAAGACAATCTTTGGGGAACATCGCATCACATGGGCGATGTTCCGGGATGTTTTTGAGCGGCAGTATTTTCCAGCCACATTCTGTTTAGCTTGATGCCAGGAATTCCTGAATCTCAAGCAGGGTGATCGATCGGTGATGGAGTACAACGCTGAATTCTGTAGATTGGCTGAGTTTTGCCCTCATTTGGTGGCACAGGATTATGACCGGATGCAGCAGTTCACTCAGGGTTTAGCAGCATATATTCGTCTCGGGATGTCAGGATTTCCAGGTAGCTCCTACCGAGAAGTTTTGGATCGAGCACTGTTTATCGAGATGACTCAGCAGCGGTAAATCAGGAGAAAGGTCAGAGTTCACAGGCTACCGCGGGAGGATCTTCTCGGCCGCAGAAGTCAGGACGGACATCTGATGGAACATCTCGTCCTCCTCAGCATGGTTGGAAGAAAGATAGAACGGGATCCAGATGTTACCAGTGTGGCTCCAAGAGCCATACCAAATTTCATTGCCCCTTGGATCATCCCATTTGTTATTATTGCAAACAACCAAGGCATGAGAGTCGGGATTGTACGTTGAAGGCACAGTTGGAGGCTACTAAGGGTACATCACAGGGGGGACAGCCCTCACAGACGCGACCACAGAAAGGATCACAGAAGAGTCAGGGTGCTCCACGTCAGCAGCGACCACCGTCTTCTCAGGGACAGATATATCATATTCAGGGTCAGGAACCAGTGACTACACAGTATTCTGCTGCGACGTCTTCTCATCAGGCCCTTCCAGTACAGCCAGATTTTCATCCACCTCAGCTTTATCCAGCATATCAGCCTCAGACTCAGTATCAGCAGTCGGTTCCCACACCTACGATGCCAGCGCAGACCACTTCAGGGATACCACAGCCGAGCTCAGAGGTGGGTCGTGTTTATGCTGTTACACGGGAGGAGGCACAGCAAGCTGAGGGATCGGTTTTCCGAGGTACTATTTCAGTTTATACATTTACTGCAGATTTGTTGATAGATACTGGTAGTTCCCATTCATTCATATCTCGGGTATTTCTGGGTAAAATCGGGAGATTGCCTAGTCGTCGGACACACGGGCTGACAGTATCTTTACCATCTAGCGAGGTACTAAGTATTAGTCTGGAAGTCAAAGGATGTCCTTTAGACTTCAAGGGTCAGACTATTATGGTGGATCTGCAGGTATTAGAGATGGTGGAATTTGATATTATATTGGGCATGGATTGGCTGGCCATGAATCATGCCACAGTTGACTGCAGAGCGAGAGTAGTTACATTCCGACCTCCCGGTCTACCATCGTGGACATTCATCGGAACCGGGGGTGATGGGATATCTGTTATATCAGCAATGCAAGCGAGGAGATTATTGTCGCAGGGTTGTCAGGGATATTTGTTGTCTATGGTTAAAGCTGATACAGATGCATTACCACGACTCTCGGACGTTCCTATTGTTCGAGAATTTTCAGATGTATTCCCTGACGAACTCCCCGGGTTGCCTCCTAAAAGGTAAGTTGAGTTTACGATTGAGTTGGTTCCGGGAACCGCACCGGTATCCAAGACCCCCTATCGCATGGCACCAAAGGAGCTAGAGGAGCTGAAGACTCAGTTGCAGGAGCTGTTGGACAGAGGATTTATCCGTCCCAGTGTTTCTCCGTGGGGAGCACCAGTACTCTTCGTTAAGAAGAAAGACGGATCACTGAGATTATGTATTGATTACCGACAGCTGAATGCGGTCACTATCAAGAACAAATATCCACTGCCACGTATAGAGGATTTATTTGATCAGCTGAAGGATACCTGTGTATATTCAAAGATTGATTTGCGCTCAGGCTATCATCAGCTCAGGGTTGGAGATGTGGACATTCCGAAGACAGCATTTCGCACTCGTTATGGTCATTACGAGTTCTTGGTAATGCCATTTGGGCTTACCAATGCCCCAGCAGTGTTCATGGATCTAATGAACAGAGTATTCCTCGAGTACTTGGATCAGTTCGTTATTGTGTTCATTGACGATATTCTGATATATTCCCGATCTGAGGAGGAACACAGGCGACATCTTCGCATAGTTTTGGAGACGCTACGGCGAGAACACCTCTATGCGAAGTTTAGTAAATGCGCCATTTGGCTGCCTTCGGTGGGTTTTCTTGGACACGTTGTCTCCAGCAGAGGGATATCTGTAGATCCACAGAAGATTGAGGCCATCACTACTTGGGAGCAGCCGAAGACAGTACAGGAGATTCGTAGCTTCTTGGGATTAGCTGGGTATTATCGGAGATTTGTTGAGGGTTTTTCCAGCATAGCCTTGCCATTGACACGATTGACCCGGAAGGGAGAGAAGTTTAGCTGGACAGAATCTTGTGAGCAGAGCTTCCAGGAGCTCAAGCGGAGGCTTGTTACTGCACCAGTGTTAGTACTTCCCTCTGGTGTGGATGGATTTGTGCTTTTCACGGATGCATCATATCAGGGATTGGGTGCCGTACTTATGCAGTGCGATCGTGTGGTGTCATATGCTTCACGTAAGCTGAAGGATCATGAGAGGAACTATCCAGTCCATGATTTGGAGTTGGCAGCTATCATCTTCGCACTGAAGATTTGGCGACATCATTTATATGGGATCACCTTTGAGATTTATACAGATCATAAAAGTCTCAAGTATCTGTTTACCCAGAAGGAACTGAATTTGCGACAGAGAAGATGGATGGAATTCTTGAAAGACTATGACTGCACAATTAACTATCACCCGGGGGAAGCCAACGTGGTGGCTGATGCTTTGAGCAGGAAATCCCGTGGAGTTTTGGCATGCCACCGAGTGATGGTTACAGAGTTGATACAGAGCTTCTCTGAGTTGGGGTTGACGGAGCAAGCACAGACAGAGCGAGGCTTGCTAGTCACCATGGTTGCTTAGTCACCTATAGTGGAGCGTATCAAAGAGGCTCAGGCTACAGATCAATATCTGCAGTTTTTACGTAGCAGAGTTACCTCAGGACAGCAGACAGAGTTTACCTGTGATGATAGTGGAATTCTGTATTTTCGTGACAGATTGTGTGTCCCTGAGTCACATCCTGTTCAGGAGGACTTACTACGGGAAGCACATCGATCTAGATTTGTGATTCATCCAGGAGGTGCTCGCATGTACAGGGATCTGAAATGATCATACTGGTGGAATGGTATGAAGAAGGATATTGCGACATTTGTGACACAGTGTTTAGTTTGTCAGCAGATTAAGGAAGAGCATCAGAGACCAGCTGGGTTACTGCAGAAGATAGAAATACCGGAATGGAAATGGGAGCATATCACGATGGATTTTGTGGTAGGACTACCCAGGACCCGGAAGGGTCATGATGCGATTTGGGTAATCGTTGATCGGTTAACCAAATCTGCACACTTCTTACCAATCCGTCGGACGGATTCGTTGGATCGATTGGCAGAGTTATACTGCAGAGAGATCACCAGATTGCATGGTATACCTCTAAGTATTATATCGGATAGAGATCCACGATTTACCTCTCGATTTTGGCGGAGTCTCCAGCAGGCCATGGGTACGGAACTCCGTTTTAGTACTGCATTCCACCCTCAGACAGATGGGCAGTCGGAGCGTACTATCCAGACATTGGAGGATTTATT
This sequence comes from Zingiber officinale, assembly GCF_018446385.1. Classification (NCBI taxonomy): domain Eukaryota; kingdom Viridiplantae; phylum Streptophyta; class Magnoliopsida; order Zingiberales; family Zingiberaceae; genus Zingiber; species Zingiber officinale. The sequence goes on along the minus strand of NC_056005.1, from coordinate 35,170,514 downwards.
GAGATCTTGTGTTATGGACTTCGGCGGTAGCTGGGAGGATCATTTGCACTTGGTGGAGTTTGCATACAATAACAGTTACCACTCAGCGATTCAGATGGCACCATTCGAAGCATTATATGGCAGAGCATGTAGATCACCTACTTTATGGGACGAGATTGGAGAATTGTCAGTCTTGGGGCCCCAGCGTATTCAGCGAGATGCAGAGTTGGTCGGCACCATTAGACGCAGAATGTCAGAAGCCCAGGACCGACAGAAAAGTTATGCAGATCGGAGACGGAGACCTTTAGAGTTCTCTGTGGACGATCATGTGTTCCTGCGAGTGTCTCCTGCCAAGGGAGTGAGGAGGTTTGGATAAAAAGGGAAGTTAGCTCCTCGTTACATCGGACCCTTTCAGATACTTGAGAGGATCGATGAGGTGGCATATCGACTGGCGCTGCCTCCTTCACTTGCCGGGGTTCATTCCCTTTTTTCTCGAGGAAGATTACTTAACTCCACCTCTCTTTCTCGGGATTCATTCCCTTTTTTTTATAATTTGATTTTATCCTTTAATGTTACCACCCCTTTATGACGATTGAGTACTTTTTCTTTTCTTGTTTCCTTCTGCTATCTTTGTTTGGGGGTTTTAGCACAGGACCGAAAGGAAAACAAGGGTTTTAAGAAGTTCTCTCCCGCTTTCCCACTTTTCTCTTCCTCTCCCTTGATTCATCTTCCTTCTACTGTTTCACTATGTCAACTTCTCCTCCTGCGTGGTTTCTTTCGTGTGTTTCTGACCTTATAGAGATAGAGGAAGTCGATTTAAAAGCGAGCTATGGTTTTCCTTTTTATATAGCCCGTCCTGCTCCTCAGGTGTGAGATACGGCAAAATAAAATAACCTATAATGATTATTAGGAATTTTTATATATTTTTCTGGATTTATTTGGAGGACTTATGACAGTGTTTAAAGGGATAATGGAAATCACCATTTGAGAGGCTTATTAGGGAGTTAATTAGGTGGAGTAATTAAACCCTACCTATATAAATAGGAAACTACAGTACTTGAGCCCTAAAGGCCGCCTCGTTCCCTTCGCATTCCCTTCGTGTCCACTCCGTCGAAACGCCGATTTCCCCTCGAGCTCACCCTATCCGCCGACGGGATCAGCATCGACACTCGCCCGCGGTCGATCGCCTGCGCCCTCCTCCACGTTTGGTCGGCGGCCTCGACTGCAGCGTTCCCTTCAAAACGCCACTGCTCGCAAAGAATCCGTGGTCGGGAGAGTAGATCTGAGCTCTGGGAACGCCGGAGATTGAATCGCCATTCCGGAGCTCGAATCTGGTCGGGGATCTGCACCATAGGAAGATATCTCATCTTCCCGAGCTTTAGGGTCTGGCCAAATTCGTCGGAAATCGCCTCGCCGCTGGTGGTGGTAGCAGTCACTGAGGTATTGGAGGTAAGGATGGTTTGTTTAGGGTTTTTGGTAGCTGTGGAAGTTGTGATGTGTGTCCAGATTGGAGGATGAACGGATTGTGGATTGGTTTTGGGCAGTGGCTTGCTGTGAGGGGCTCGGCCACAACCTCCAACAGCTGGTCATCATCCGGGACTTATAGGTAAGATATTTACAGTATTAGGACAATAGATTTGTGGATCTGCGGTTGTACTCCATTCGATTTGTGCATTGATAGTGTGATTGCAATAGTTTGAAGGCTCTGTAGGAGCTCTGTTCATGAATCTTGGCAGTGGACATCATTGGAAGACTTGAGCCGAAGACCTCACCTTCCGGCAATGAGTGATCAGTGGGGTGTAAGGTAAGGTTTAGGTTTTCCGATACCTAGTTTAATTGAACCGATATTTTGTGCATTGGTGTATTGGGAAAAAAAATACATGATTTGGGGGAAACCTAATTTTATGATCTGAAGACATACAGTTAGGGTTGTGGATTGGGTATTAGTAGATCGGAATGGTTTCATTGGGGTAATGAATGAAACTTGGATTAAATTTACCTGTCATGTATAGTTATTCAGTTTCATATGTAGTTAGTTAAATTTTGTACGTTGACACAGGGCTTTGATCGAGGCGGGTATTGTGACGAGGTTGACGTTGGATTCGGCCTACATTTGAGGCGGGTACTTTTACTTATTTCTTTAGTTGTTGTTCTTGGTGCATGAGTAGCTCAAATAAAGTAGAGTTTATCTTGACTCCACTCATTTTATTTCTTGTGCTTGATACTTTATCCACTCAATCTTCGAGATGCTCACTTCCATATCTATACAGTCTCCCGTTGTTATTCTTGATAACTAGCAGATACTATATGTCATGTTTACCTGTTTGACTACTGTCTATTTATGCTTAGTATTGAGCATGCAGATTCATGTAGCATACCTGATTTTTTTTGTATATATGATGACTGTTGCATTATTCTCATCATGTCATGCATGCATCGCCGATGACCTTGGCTCCCTTGTGGTTGAGACGGTCATTAGCCAAAGCCGCACGCTCGGCCACTCATGGGTAGTGGCGGCTGGAGCGTGTCGCGTGTCCTGTCGCGCTGCACTCGGTCACTCATGGGTAGTGGCGGCTGGAGTTGTGAGCCGCAGGGACCCTATTGCTATGTAGCTATTTAGTTACTATGCAAACTGTCCGCTCGGTCACTCGAGAGTAGTGGCGGCTGGAGTGTTGTATAGTTGTCATCGATCCGGTCTCTCGACCATACAGGGGTCGTGGTGCAGAGAGGTGGGCGGGGTGACCATCCGTGCATACATCGTTTCTATTATACCTGCTTTTGATGTTATATGTCTACTTATGCTGTTCTGATACCACATATATTTGCTATGTATGCTTGGACACTATTTTCTTTTACAGTATACCTTACATGTGATCAGGGTGATTATGGGTAGTACTCTAGCAGTTTATGTTTTCCTCAGACCTTATACTTGTTTAGGATGTGGTATCAGGTATGGATATATATATATATACTTTGTTTTACACAGTAGTATCTGCCATTTATCCTTTGGGGACTGTATCTTTGTGTATTCCTGTTCTTTATGATACTGATGCACTGTCTATTCTATTACCCGCTGAGTTTTTATACTCACCACCCACATTGGTAATTTCACCAGGTAGCTGATAGCGATACTAGTACACTTGGAGGAGGTTCCCGACTGCTGGTCCCACATCACTTCCGAGGACGGTTTTTATGGTTTTGGTTTTCCTTTTATTGTGAGTTAAACCTTTGAACTTAGCATTGTAATAATTTGGCTGTGGACTTGTTATTTTGTATTTTGGGTTATTTTGTCGAGGAGTCAAGCCGGGCCGGCCCGCGGTGAGTTTTTGTTACTTTATACTTGTTATTTTTGTTTTCCGCTGTGTTTGATTTTCCAGCCGTGTGGGCTGCATATTATCTGCGTGGTTGTGATTTTATTTGCATATGTATTATCTGTTGGTGATGTGTACCGGTTTCATTTGTCACTGCTACAGGGGAGGTGCTGTCCGATTTTCGTTGGACAACCTTACTCTCGGGGCGTGACATCAGGATAGTCCACATCTTCCTCCTTTAGGGTGTATATCTATCTTCCGAGATCAAGTCCTACAAGGTTTTTGATTTCCTCTTCACCCTTTTTTTCTGACGTTAGCCTCTATTTTAACATTCCGCTCAATCAGTTTGTCCCTCAGTCATTTTCTATCCTTATGGGTTTTGTCGGGGTATTTAAACTGTTAGATTTTCCCTTATCTCCTCGTCTTTTTCATCACTTCTTTGTTCCTCGTCAAGTAGATGTTGGTGTTTTCAAATTCCAATCTCGTCCCAAGGCTATTTTGTTCAACCGAATTCCTCCTCAGGGGGAATGGTATCACAAATTTTTCTATATGCGTATCCCTTCTCCTCCTCCATTTCCCATTCAATGGATATATGATCTACCTCCGATTCCTAGTATCCATAATCTCCTTAACGATCCCTCTGTTGCCTTTGCCTTATCTAAACTGAGGGGAGCAAAATTCAGCTTGTCGCATCTAATTGTAGAGGATTTGATGTTTCCTTTTGGGATAGGCAATATTGACACTCCCTTGGATGGCTCTTTTGGTACGTATAAACATTTCACCCCGCATTTACTGATTAGTATATCTCTTTTATAATGGTGTTTAATTCCTGTGTTTCAGCTGATGCTCTTCTTCTAGCTTTTATGTATAAGAATCCTACTATGGCTAAGTCCTTTGTTAATAATCTTGGAGAAGAGTGGTTGCGAGCTCACCGGGCTAATCCTAATTCCTCCACCTTGGGCTTGCTATCCGAAGAAGAGCGACAAGCAGAGGCTGTCGCAGCCATGGAAGAGGAAGAAGAAGAGCCTTTTATTTCCTTAGTAAAAAGCCAAAGCTTACTGAGGATGCCTCCTTTGGCGATCTCTTTGGTACTTTTGTGCAAACTCCTCTTGTTCCGGCGCCCATTTCTCTTGAGAGAGGTAAGGCACCGATAACTCCTACCCATATTATCTCTAATCCTTCTCTTAGGATGATGAGACCTGGTCTGCTCATCCCCTCTTCTTGTGCTATTATTTCAGCTCCTTCTGCTTCTGCTTCTGCTTCTGAGATGACCATTATCCCTTCTATTTCTTCTACACCTCTTGCATTGGCCTTGCCTCCTTTGGCTTTTGGGCCCCGGACAAAACAGACACCTTGCCGGAGATCTTCTCCAAGTGCCGGGCCCTCAACTATTCGCGTTTCCATGACTGAGTCAGTATCCCTTGCATTGTCACCTTCTATTCCATCTAGTTCTTCTTCTGCTGCTCTTGTTTCTACTACTTCTTTCCCTTCCATTGCATCTTCTTCTTCCCTACCTCCTTCTTCCTCCATTCCCCAGCCTTTATTTAAACAGGCTATGGGTCTGCCCTCTCAATTGGGACAGACCTCTGATCCACTTAGCTATGGTTCTCTATAACTATAAAGCCTATTGGTCGAATCTTGGCTACAGGGCCAAGAACAACTAAGGGGCCTTAGTCTTCCAAATCGAGCCGACCACCACAGTCGTCAGGCAGTAGCTGTAAGTATTCCTGGTTATATGTTGTCAACTTCGTATCCTTATCTTTAACTGTATCATCATTTTGTTTAGTTCCTTGCCTCGAGTCTGCACATCGACCAGCTACTTATGGCTCGGGACCAGGAGAACAATAAGTTAAAAGCTCAACTAGAGACATTGAAGGCTACTTTACCTCCTTCTAATAATGACCTGGCTCAGTTGCAAGAGAAAGTGGCCTTGCAAGATCAACAATTAGGGGTATTGAGACATGAATTAGAGGAATCACAACAATTATTGAAAGATAAAGAGCTTGCAAGGAGAACTTTGGAGTTACAGGTGGATCGATTACATTCTGGTCTCCTACTAGAAATTGCTTTAAAGGAGAAAGCTCTCTTAGATGCTTCTCATAAAAGTCTTATTTTAGAGAAAGTAGAGAAGCTTCATAATGTCTGTCTTTCTGAACAAGCTCAAGACCTAGCCTCTCATGATTTCGATATCCTACAGGAACAAGAGCAAAGAAAAGCTCAAGATGTTGAGTTGTCACTACTCCAGAAGGAATTGAAATAACTCAAATTAGAGAAGGATGCTTTAAAAGATCAAAACACTAAACTACAAGCTGATTTTCAGAGTTATAAGGAGCAAGAGAAGAGTCGATGGGAAGAGTGGCGTCTGACTTATCAAAAGTCTTCGGAGTTTGCCCAAGAATTTGTCAGTCGAATAGTGGGTGCTCTAAATCATTCTGTGTCAGGAGTTCTTTGACAATTGAGAGAGGGTGGTTATCTACCCAAGGAACCTCCCTCTTCTTTCATAAGTCGTCGCAGACTTAACAAAGAACTGCCCGCAGATTTAAAAAGTCCTTTTAATTAATCATGTCTATGTACCTAAAAAGATTGTCCATAAAAAGACTTGTAATGGAAAAACTGGTAATAAAAAGAACTATAACCAAAAACTTGGTAATTAAGTGATTGCGATATATAGGAAATTTTTGATACTTACTTGTTTCTCTCTTGTGCTAGTTTGAGAATGCCTCCTTTGAAATGCTTCCGAGTATTGAGTATAAGTTTTATTCAAGAATTCCTTGCTTACCTCTTGAAGTTAAATCTTGTCTTAATGAATCCTTTTGTAGATAATATCTAGTGTGCTCCATATTTCAAAAGAATGAATAATCCTGAGTGATTTTAGATAAGAAATTGTATAAGACTCCTGAGTTCCGAGCTAAAAATAATACTCCAAGTGATTTTAAATAAAGATTTCCATGTGAATAGGCTTCCAGATAGAAAATGTGTCATATGCATAGAATTCTTCTTGAACCCTGGCTTCTGATCCAGTGTAAAATCTCAACCGATTTTGTGAATAAATCCATGTAACTTTGCATTCATTATGTCCATGAAGACTAAGTTCCGTGATGGTTTAAAGTCTCCGGTTCCTCCCATGAAGACCCGTCCGAGTTACTTCATGAGGTTTCCCGATCGACTATGTTCTGTGATAGTTTAAAGTCTCCAGTTCCTCCCATGAAGACCCGCCCAAGTTACTTCATGAGGTTTCCTGATCGACTATGTTCTGTGATAGTTTAAAGTCTCCGGTTCTTCCCATGAAGACTCGTCCGAGTTACTTCATGAGGTTTCCCGATCGACTATGTTCTGTGATAGTTTAAAGTCTCCGGTTCTTCCCATGAAGACCCGTCCGAGTTACTTCATGAGGTTTCCCGATCGACCACATTCTGTGATAGTTTAAAGTCTCCGGTTCCTCCCATGAAGACCCGTCCGAGTTACTTCATGAGGTTTCCCGATGGACTATGTTCTGTGATAGTTTAAAGTCTCTGGTTCCTCCCATGAAGACTCGTCCGAGTTACTTCATGAGGTTTCCCGATTGACTATGTTCTGTGATAGTTTAAAGTCTCTGGTTCCTCCCATGAAGATTCGTCCAAGTTACTTCATGAGGTTTCCCAATCGATTATGTTATGTGATAGCTTAAAGTCTCCGGTTCCTCCCATGAAGACCCGTCCGAGTTACTTCATGAGGTTTCCCTGTAACGCCCGCCCTCCCTGCTTACCCTAAGGGACGGGGCTACGATACTCTACGTATAAATTTTTCTTTTTAAAACAGCAGAAGACTTAAAATAATTTTCATAGTTTTAATAAAACTTTTCTTTTAAATTTCTTTTGAACTATACTATCACATGGCATCAAAAATCATAACATCAAATCCAGTGGAACCATAATGTGAAGCCACACATGTTTAGGTACCACAAGTCATAAAATACCAATGCATAGTTCTTTAAAGAAACTTTAAGCAGGTTCTTATTTATTTGGTTGCCTAGCCACTGCCACACACATCTTCGTTGCCCCTCCTGCTGCTCCTCTAACTCATCCAGCTTTTTCCTTTATCTGTGGTACAAGGAAAGTAAGCTATGAGCACTTATGGCTCAGTAAGTTCCTTTCCTACTCACTAAAACCAACAATCAGCACATAATTAAGAATGCATCAACAAGCCATAATCTAAACTAATCATGGCATAACATAGCATTCTATTCAAGCATATCATGCATCATAATATAATCACAACTAGTCATAGCATATCAAGCATCACCATGGCCGAAACATATACATAGTGCATTGCATAAAACATAGCTAGACATGGCATAACAACAAGTATCATGATATATCAAAGCATGGCCGAAACATGTATATCAAAGCATCATACTATAGCCGAAACATGTACATCAAGGCGTCATCATATCCATGGCCGAAATCTATATATCAAGCATCAACAAATCAATGGCCGAAACATGTCTATAAGGTATAGCATGAACATAACATAATCATACCTTATCATGGCATATCATAATCAAGAGCATAACATGAAACATAGCATAATCAAAAGGTGTATGCAATATGATTTTTGGAAAACATGTATCTGAAAAAACATGTGTATGTCTCATGATCTTTTAAACCATTTTCTTTTACATATATACTTGAAAATAATCTCAACATAAGGGGGATCCCGGCTATGTACCACTTACATATTGCGCGCAACCTTGTAGGTCCAAGGTAGCAAGTCTTGAACCCTACAAGGCAAACATACTAGGCCCTTAGTCCTAGGGGCACTTAGGAGCCCATCCCTAACGAGGTCCTTAGTCCCCGGGGCGCTTATGGAGCCCACCCTTGGTACAAGCCACTCACATATAAAGTAAAGTACATGTCATACATATCATGTATCATAAAAGCATGCATCACTTAGGCACACATCATATCATAAAAGTATGCATCACTTAGGCATACGTCATGTCATAAAAGTATGCATCACTTAGGCATACATCATATCATAAAGGTATGCATCACTTAGGCATACATCATGTCATAAATGTAAGCATCACTTAGGCATACATCATATCATAAAGGTATGCATCACTTAGGCATACGTCATGTCATAAAAGTATGCATCACTTAGGCATACATCATATCATAAAGGTATGCATCACTTAGGCATACATCATGTCATAAATGTAAGCATCACTTAGGCATACATCATATCATAAAGGTATGCATCACTTAGGCATACATCATGTCATATCAATATGCATGACTTAGGCATAGATCATAAAAACATGCATATCTTAAGCATAAAGCATATCGTCAAGCATGCATGATTTAACCACATATCATATCATGAAAGTATGCATATTTTAAGCACTAAACATAGCATCAAGCATGCACAATTTAACCACATATCATAACATAAGCATGCATAATTTAAGCACAAAGCATATCATATCATAAAATCATGCATATCATATCATAAGTCATAAATCACAAGCATACATATTAAGCATAAGGGTGTATCTTGTGATTATCCTATCATAGGAAACATGGTATCATATTTATCTTGGTTTTAAGCTTCCTAAACCCTTGTGGCCGAAACCCTTTAGAGCTCAATTTAGGTTAAACACAACATCCAAGCATGTGGCACCTAAATTATCATCATAACATTTTCATAGGAAGCATTATAAACATGATTAACTTAGTTTCTAAGTTCCTCAAGTCCCTAATTTCATATGGCCGAAACCTTAAGGTGTGAAACAAGGTTCCATATGACATAAAAGCATGGACAACTTTAAATCATATTTATAACATTTTTCCCAAGGAACAAGGTAAACACATTTGACACATTTGAATTAGTTCCTAAGTTCTTTAAGCCCTTAACATATGTCATGGCCGAAATTTAACAAGTTCTCATTAGGGCTACAAACAAGCATACAAGCATGTGAACTTGGACTAACATTATGTATAAATTCATACAAGGCATCATCCAATAGTTATGGCCGAAACAAACCCTAGCATCATTTTAGGTCATAAAACAACATATAGTAATTGAACCTTGGCTTTCTACTTATCATATTTCATGTAGGGTGACATGAGCATATTTAATTTAAGTCCTAGGGTTTCTAGGGCATCTAAACCTTCATGGCCGAGACTTACAATGGTCCATTTAGGTCATGGAAAAATCATACAAGCATGTGACACAATCAATAGGCTATCATATTTTCATAAGAAGCATTTTAACACCTTTGGTTTAAATTCTAGGGCCTCTAGGTCATTTAAATCCTACTTGGCAAAAACTCATCAGTGTTTAAACTTGCTTCAAGTAACATAAAAAACACATGAAGTCATACAAGTTTCATAGCATTTGTAAAGACAAGCATAATGAGCATACATATGAATTGTGTCTTAGGCTTTCTAGGTTTCTTTTTCTCTTTTTCTTTTATTTTTTTTCTCATGGCCGAAACCTACCATTCTTTAGCTAGGTTTTTAAGTGGCCTAAAGCATGAAAAACCTAAGTAAATTTCATGGTAAAATTTACTAAGAAACATATATATAAATTTGGTTCATGAACAAACTTGGACTCTTGTGATCATACATGTCATATGTCATATAACAAATTTTTCTACACCCTAATTAAGCATGAGGGCATTAGACAACTTTCATATCTAAACATCACAGAGGTCTTGAGCATATTAAAGTTTTGTTTAAGCTTTTCTAAGCTATCCATCTCATCATGGCCGAAAACCCTAAGGAAGAGTTCATGAAGTTCTAGCAATATTCAAACATACAACTCTTTTAAGATATTTGTATTCTATCACATGAGCATGTTTATTTAAATTTAAGGGTCTTCCTAACCCTAAACCCTTTCTTGGCCGAAACATATGAGTGGGTTTTCTTTTAGTTCAAATATCTTCTAAGCAAGAAAACTAATACATGATCCTTAATATTTCATAGGAAGAACCTTGTACTAGTTGGGTAAAACAATAAATTTCCCTAGCCTCTTAAAAATATTTTTGACCGAAATTCTAGGGTTAAGTACTTCTCTGATCAAGCATCATATAGGTATAAAAACATGAAGAAGAACCCTTTTCCATGGCATAGAAAATCTATCATGTAGTGAAGACTAGTTAAACATCACTAGATTTTTTTTTGAAAGCTCTTCTTAGCCGAATTTTCTCAAACTTGTTTCTAGGTTTTAAGATCTTCATAAAATCCGAAAAACACATAAAAGCCTTGTACCACAGGTGAGGGGAAGCTTACATCCTTTTTCGCTTGTGGATCTAAGGTATGGTGAAGAAGAAGTAGCCTCTTCTTCTAGTTCCTTTCCCTTGGTTCCTTTGCTAAGTTCTCCTTGTATCCTAGGCTTCCTTAGGGAAAAACTTGGCTTTGGGGCTGAAGATGGAGGAGAGGGGAACTGAGGTTTCGGTGAGGGAGAGGAGAGAATGAGAAAAATGTGAGAAAATAGAATTTTCCCTTTACATATTCTCTTTTATGTTAAGGGGGAAGAGGTAGCAAACTTAGTTTTTGCTTTCCTTCTCCCTTAGCCTTTTTTTTCTATTTTATTTTTATTTTTATTTATTTATTTATCCTCATCATTCATGGTGAAATAAGAGGGAATGAATCCCCTTAATTCCTCTTTAACCATTTCGGCAAGATCAAAGAGGAAGAGGGAGAGGAAGGGAGGAAGGCAAGTTGCCTTTCTCTTGCTCTTTACTTGTTTCCTTTTGGCTAGCGTTTACTCTTACCTTTATCATGAGTTTCCCTCCTTTGATATCAACATATTATTCCTATCCCAACTGGTTATTACCCATTAATTCTATGAAATATAATATATGAGGTTCAAGGTTCAATCCTTGACCTCTCCCTATTTTTATTTCTTTTTGGTTCAACTCACTTCCTATTATTTTTCTAAGGTAAAATCCCACATTCATATATTTATCTTACAAGCTTAGTGGGTATTACATTCCCAATCGACTATGTTCTGTGATAGTTTAAAGTCTACGGTTCCTCCCATGAAGACCCATCCGAGTTACTTCATGAGGTTTCCCGATCGACTATGTCCTGTGACAGTTTAAAGTCTCCGGTTCCTCCCATGAAGACCCGTCCGAGTTACTTCATGAGGTTTCCCGATCGACTTTTTTCTGTGATAGTTTAAAGTCTCCGGTTCTTCCTATGAAGACTCGTCCGAGTTACTTCATGAGGTTTCCCGATCGACCACGTTCTGTGATAGTTTAAAGTCTCCGGTTCCTCTTATGAAGACCCGTCCGAGTTACTTCATGAGGTTTCCCGATGGACTATGTTCTGTGATAGTTTAAAGTCTCCGGTTCCTCCCATGAAGACCCGTCCGAGTTACTTCATGAGGTTTCCCGATCGACTATGTCCTGTGATAGTTTAAATTCTCCGGTTCCTCCCATGAATATCCATTCGAGTTACTTCATGAGGTTTCCCAATCGACTATATTCTGTGATAGTTTAAAGTCTCCGGTTCCTCCCATGAAGACCCGTCCGAGTTACTTCATGAGGTTTCCCGATCGACTATGTTCTGTGATAGTTTAAAGTCTCCGGTTCTTCCCATGAAGACCCGTCCGAGTTACTTCATGAGGTTTCCCGATAGACTACGTTCTTATGCCAGATTATGATGTTTGTACTGACCTTGTGATGGTCTTAAAATTTCTGGGTTTTTCTCTAGGGGAGCTGTATGGGTCTTTGGGATTCCCCACTGTTGATTGCTTGAAATAGATTATAAAAGTTCTGTCAATACTTGTCAATCTGTATGAACCACATTTATTTCTGTGGCGGCATTTGTCTTGCATTGCATTTATTGAAAGAAATGGAGTATATGAACTGTAAGCATACTTGTCCTCAGCTCGCTGGGAACTTGCTTCAGATAATTATGATTTGTTCCTTCAGACGTATTCCCGAGTGGCATGATCTTGTCAGGTTCAGTAAGGTTGTAAATGATTTGCACTCCAAGGATGTTCCAGAATTCTTCCTTCAGTATCTTGGAGATAATATGAACCTGATGCGAGCTTTTCCACCACTTTGTAAGGTCCTCCCCATTGTGGTGCCAACTTACTGACATCCCCGACAGGTTTAATACGCTTCTATACTAAATCTCCTACTTGGAAAAATCTGGGGATGACTCTCTTGTTATAATTTTGCCTCATTCATTGTCGGTATGATACAAGACGAGTAGCAGCTTTATCTCTAATTTCCTCTACCAAGTCTAGCTCCATGAGTCGTCGACCCTCGTTATCTGCATCATATAATTACCTTCTGTCAGATTCTACTCCCACCTCGATGGGAATTATTGCTTCTCCCCCATAGACTAATTGAAAAGGAGTGATTCCTGTAGCTTGTCGAGGTGTAGTATGGTATGCCCAAAGAACGCTGGGTAATTCATCTACCCAGCTACCTCCGACATGATCCAGTTTGGTTTTTAAACCCCTTATAATTTCTCTATTGGTTACCTCCGCATGACCATTACTTTGCGGATAAGCCACAGAGGTGAAGGCCTGAACAATACCATGTACTTTTGCTCCAATCTAAGATTCTATCCCCTTGAAATTGCCTTCCATTATCAGAGACTAATTTATGAGGAATGCCAAATCTGCATATGATATTTTTCCACAAAAATTTAATAATTGCATCTTCGGTGATCCGGGCAAGTGGTTCTACTTCTACCCATTTGGAAAAATAATCCACTACTACCAATAAAAATCTTCTTTGTGCAGCTGCCATAGGAAATGGGCCTACTATGTCTATGCCCCATTGATCGAAGGGACATGAGACTATAGAGGTTCTCAACAACTGTGTAGGATGATGCGAAATATTTTGATGTTTTTGGTAAGACATACAAGTTCTTACCAACTTGTTGGCATCCTCGTGTAGAGTAGGCTAGAAATATCCAGCTAGTAAGATTTTACGGGCCAAGGATCTCCCTCCTATATGACTACCACATGAACCTTGATGAACTTCCTGTAGAATAAATTATATATCTTCTATGCCAATACACTTGAGCAGAGGTCTAGAAAAAGGTCTTTTATACAACTGTTCTCCTACCATAGTGTACTGAGCCGCTCTCTTCTTAAATACCCTTGCTTGTTCTGTATTACTTAGGAGAACACCTTGCTGTAGATTCAATATGATTTGAGCCCTCCAGTCACCTTCTATTCTGCATCAGCTTGTCTTTCAATACAGGATATTAACAGAGTTTGTTCTACTGGCCGATCTAGACTCCATGGTACTATAGCAGAGGCCAGCTTAGCCAATTCATCTGCTACCTGATTCTCGGATCGAGGAACCTTTTGTATAATTACTTCTTGAAACTGGGACTTCAACTTATCAAATGCCTCATCATATAACTTAAGCATATCATTATTAATTTCAAAATTACCTGATAGTTGTTGGGCTGCTAATTGAGAATCAGAATAGATGAGGACTCGAGCTGCACCTATATGCCGAGCGGCTTGCAATCCAGCTATCAAGGCTTCATATTCTGCCTCATTGTTAGTAGCTCTGTAATTCAACCTGATAGAGAGTTGGAGTCTGTCTTCCCTTGGAGATATAAGAAGAACACCAATTCTGCTACCTTGTCTAGTTGAGGAGCCATCCATATAAACTTTCCAGATGTTTTCTTCCTCAGGACCTTGAACTTCTATAATGAAATCTGCTAGAGCTTATGCCTTGATGGCCGAGCGAGGTTGATATTGTATGTCATATTCACCAAGTTTAGTTGCCCATTTGATCAGCCGACCTAATGCCTCTGGGTTGAGTAACACTTGTCTGAGAGTACTGTTGGTTAATACAACAACTTCATGTGCTAAGAAATATGGGCGCAACCTCCGAGCAGTCAATACTAATGCATAAGCCAATTTTTCTAGTGTAGTATATCTACACTCAGCTCCTTTTAATAAATGGCTGGAGAAATATACAGGTTGTTGCTCCTTTCCTTCTTGTCTAACTAATACAGAGCCTACAGTGCTTTCATTAGCCGACAAATACACCCAGAGGGTCTCTCCCACTATTGGCTTAGCTAATACAGGAAGAGTAGACAAGTAATCTTTCAACTCTTGGAAGGCCTTGTCACATTCCTCGTTCCACTGAAATTTGTTTGCCTTCCTGAGTATTTTAAAGAAATGGAAGCTACGATCGGCCGACCTGGAAATGAACCTGGACAAGGCTGTAATCCGGCCAGTTAGTCTTTGAGCTTCTCTCATGTTGCGTGGAGGCTCCATGTTCTGAAGTGCCTTGACTTTGCTTGGGTTGACCTCTATTCCTCGCTCGGACACCATATACCCCAGGAATTTCCCCCCTTTCGCTCCGAATAAACATTTGCTCGGATTTAACTTGAGCCCATATTGTCTCAATGTCTTGCAGGTCTCCTCTACATCCCTGCACAGATCAACAGCTTGAAGAGACTTAATTAAGATATCATCAACATATACTTCCATATTTCTCCCAATCTGCTTCTGGAAGACCTTATTCATAAGCCTTTGATAAGTTGCTCCTGCATTTTTTAGTCCGAAGGGCATGACATTATAACAATAAGTACCTTCAGATGTTATGAAACTAACCTTTTCTTGATCTTCTTTAGCTAGGGGGACCTGATGATAGCCTTGATAAGCATCTAGCATAGAGATGTACTCACACCCAGTAGTGGAGTCTACCAGTTGATCGATCCTGGGTAATGGATAATAATCTTTTGGGCAAGCCTTGTTGAGATCTCGGAAATCAATGCATACTTGCCATTTGTTTCCTGGCTTGGAGACTAAAACCACATTAGCTAACCAGCTAAGAAATTGTACTTCCCTGATGTAACCAGCCTCCATAAGTTTAGTTATTTCTTCTTTGATGATTTGGTTCTGTTCCACGCTAAAATTCCTCTTTCTTTGCATGACTGGGCGGGCATCTGGGAAGACATGTAAGGAATGCTCCATAACTGTAGGAGAAACGCCCGAGACTTCTTTGGGCGTCCAGGCAAATACATCATTATTCTTCTTTTGGCATTGTACCAGTTTGGCTCTCAGAGTGGGATCAAGATCAGCTGCAATATATGTAGTAGCTTCAGGCCAACCGGTCTGAATCTTAACTTCTTCCTTTTCTTCATAAACTAGAACAGACTGCTTCTCCTGAATGGCATTGACTTCCATTCTTTGAATCTTTCGGGCAGCGTTAGCTTCAGCCCAAACTATTTCTACATAACATTTTCGGGCTGTCTTCTGATCACCCCGCACCTCCCCGACTTGGTCGTCAACAGGAAATTTAATTTTCTGACAAAAAGTAGAAACGACTGCCCTAAACTCGTTTAGGGCTGGTCGACCCAATATCATATTATAAGAGAACGGGGCATCTACCACCATGAAATAAGATCTCCTTGTTCTTATCAGAGGCTCCTCTCCTAGAGATATAGCCAACTTTATTTGACCCAGCGGTTGTACTTCGTTGCCTGTGAATCCATATAGGGGAGTGACCATCTGTTAAAGTTCACTTGGGTCAATCTGTAATTGATCGAAAGCCTTCTTGAATATAATATTGACAGAACTGCCCATATCTATGAAGGTACGAGAAATAGCGTAGTTGGCTATCACGGCTTTGATAATCAAGGCATCATCATGGGGTATTTCTACCCCCTCAAGATCTCTAGGCCCAAAACTTATTTCGGGACCGGCCGCTCGTTCCATGCTACACCCCACGACATGAATTTCCAGTCTTCGGGCATGTACTTTCTTGGCCCTATTAGAATCTCCATCAATGGGCCCACCTGCAATCATATTGATATTGCCCCGAACGACATTACTCCTGTTTTCTTCTTGTCGAGTTGTCATGGCTTCAGAAGGAGCCTTTTCCGACACTTGACTTGTACCGGCCGGGGTCGGCAATGCATCCTGCCGAGGCTCGACCGGGCGATATTCCAACTTGAGCAGACTTTGCTGTCTAGGGTACTGTTGCCGATAATAATTTTGCCTCTGATAACGCTTTCTATTAGCTCGTTTATTTCTTAAAACAAAACAGTCTTCAGTATGATGACTACTAGTTTTATGATAAGTGCACAATTTTCTTGGTACCTCTGGCTGTATGTCCACGTGTTGTATTGCCTGTGGACGATATTCCGGTTGACGGTGAGGTGGATGAGTCGCTCGAGGCCCTCTTTGTAACGCCCGAAAATTCTCAAAGTTATTTTAGAAATATTCTATGATTTTTCTGGAATTTTGGAATATTTTTATGGAATTTTTAGAGTAGCGGAAGTAGCAAAAATAAATAGAACGTAAAATAGCTTAAGCGGGAATTGAACCCGAGACCTATTAGGTCCTACGACTTATAGATAACTCTAGTAAGCAAGTGAACCCAGCAAGGCCGTACTGAAAGGAAAGGGAAACAATTATATTTATATTTGAGTTGGGTGAATTAACCACTTAATATAAATAGGGAATTAATAAGTGAAGAGTTATTTTTTTTTTTACGTAACTCTCCTCTCCCTCAAACCCTCACCGCCGCCCACTTCCCCTCCTCCTTCTCTCGGCGCACCAAGCAAAGGCTAGGGTTCCGCCCCTAGGCTACCCGGAGCACCTTCCGGCGACAACTCCGACACGAGGACGCTTCCCTTCGCGAGAGGAACACATAGACGCGAGAGAATCGTCGAAAGGATCGTCTCCTCTAGAAATCTAGCGATTAGAATCGTAAGAAACTACGAACTGGAGGTAAGAAACCCCTCACCTGCAGTATAACTAGCTTCCGTATGATTTTTATGCATTAGTTTAATTATATGCAGTTTTAGGCACACAGGGTGTGCATTAGTGCACACCGAGTGCTCGATTAAATGCTTAGCTCAGGTAAATGCCACCTTAGGCATTTAATATCCTAGATAAATGCAATAGAAGGATTTTACAGCTCATGTAGTCTTGCAACAGCTTTTATGGGACTAGATGTCCAATGGGTAGGCTCCCACAGTCGCCTCTAGGTTCAGACAACCTAGTTCTAGGTTTAGATAACCTAGTAAAAGCAAGACAAGAAATATTAGCTATGTTCAGTATTTTACTTTTCAGTGGCACTGTACAGGATTAGATATCCATTGGGTTGGACTCCCATAGTCGTCCCTAGGTTCAGATAACCTAGTAACCCTACTAAATTCGGGACTTATAAACCCGGGTCTAGTTAGGGATGCGCGCATAACACGTACAGATGTCGGGCCCCTTTAGCAGCATGATTATTATTTTAATCTACTTATATATATAGTTTTCAAGCTTTCATAATATAGTCATGTGAATTCAGGACAACTTTAGCATCAGAATAGCGTGCTTAACTCAACTTTTGTATCGGTTTAGTTTTCTGTTGATACAACATGATAGTTTATGATTAGCTCTTATTGCCATGATCAGTTTCTTAGTCCTATGTGTTGTATGCCATGCCATGCTAGCAAATTCAGTATGTATTTCAAAGAGCATGTTTTTAAGACATAAATTGCATCGTATGCATGTTTTTGTGAGGTAGATGGTTTCTTACTAAGCTCTCAAGCTTACAGATACTATTTTCCTTATACTGCAGATAAAGGTAAAGGAAAAATGGACTAGCGGAGGCTGGAGGTCAATGCAATGATGAAGATGTGTGTGGATGGAACCTGGAATAAAGACCTTGGAGAAACTAGAAATAAATCTGAAACCTTAGCATTCTATTAAGTTATTACTTTCCGCACTTCTAGTTATTTTAATATTTGAATCATGAAAGGCCTGGTTAGATTGTTAGTGTTCATGCTTAGAATGTCAGTTAATCGTTATTAGTATGTTTATAACCATGTTAGAACTTGTATATGTGAATTTGGCACGAAATAGTGCTGAAATCAGACTTCTGACACGAAATCAGAAACCCCAATCGATCGGTCGATCGATTGGAGGCTTGTCAATCGATCAACTGATCGATTGAGAAGTTCGTACCACGAATAGCAAGCTTCTGGATCGATCAACTGATCGATCCGGATGCAGTCTGTCATGAACAGAAGGCCCTGGGATCGATCGCGGGATCGATCGGGGGAATTAGCCTCGCGAACAAAGAGCTCCCGAATCGATTCTTGGATCGATTGATTAGCCTGGATCGATTAGCCGATCGATCCAGAATTTTACCCGAGTATAGTAACGAGCTGAATCGATCACTGGATCGATTCAACCATTCCAATCGATCCGTGGATCGATTGAGAGGCCTGATAACAGCTGGAAAACCCTTAGCTCAGTTCCTTGACCATGGGGGATGTAAAATATGTCATGAATAGTTTAGATTACACCCCTTAGCATATATAGAATAAAGAAAGGATAATAGCTTAGCAAAGTTTTTAATTAGTACAGCTTCCACATCTAGATTTAGTGATGGTCATGGATGTAGTTTAGCACAGCATAATGTGACGGTCCGGCCTTATAGCTTAGCCAGTAGAAGGCGGGTCATTACAGAGTGGTATCAGAGCCGAAAGTTCCATACTTCCTACACACATATCAGCATTTAACCTGCAGCTTCCAAGTAAGAATACCTCTCACTTTGTATGTTTATTGCTTTCATGTTTATAGATAAAAAAAGTATGTTTATCTGTGATAGTAACTAACATGATAGTATTAGCTATGTAAACATGATGCTTTAGTTATGCATGTCCTTTGTTCCTTTAGAAATGGCACGAGGGACGCCCCGCTAGAAGGGCCCCACCTACTGAGCCCCAGCATGAGGTAGGTAGTTCAGTGCCTCCTCCAGACCTTACAGCATTAGTGGCTCAGTTACAGCAACAGGAGATAACCACCTTAAAGGCTAATCAGCAGAATACTCCCACAGTCACCCCGGAACCAAACATAGCAACCCCAGTAGTTATAGAGGTTCCCCCAGTCCAGCCTATAGCACCAGTAGCCCAAGCAACAGAGGCAAGAAGAGAAGCCTATCTGATCTAGTGGCAGAGAGTCAAGCCAGAGAATTTCTCAGGCACCAGTGAACCATGGGATGCACAGGCCTGGTTCAAAACACTGGAGAGTACGATGGAGCTTCTGGACTGGCCAGAACATGAGAAGGTAAAGTGCGCCTCCTTCTGTCTGACAGGAGATGCACGTATGTGGTGGGAGAGAATCAGAGCGAAGCGTCCAGTAAACCAGATGACATAGGCTGACTTTGAGAAAGAATTCTTCGAGGAGTTCTTTCACATGCGGGTCACGAACAGTCACTACGACGAGTTCACTGAATTTCGCCAGGGCAACCTTTCAGTGGAGGAAGCCGTGGAGAAATTCAACAGATTGGCTCGTCTATGCCCTGAACTAGTCATCACAGAAAAAGAACGAGTCCGATTGATGCTCAAGATGCTGAGGCCGGAAATAGCAATGAACGTGGCTGGCGGCGTCCATAGGCCGCAAGCTACCGAAGAACTAGTCAGCAGTGCTCTGACCACTGAGCACTATCAGAACAATATTAAGCAATAGAAGCAAGTCCTCTCAGAGTCCAAAGGGCAAGGAGGCTCAGGTACTCAGAAACAACAGGGCCACAACTCTAACTGGAAAGGGAACTCCAGCAACAAGCGCAAACCAGGGAGTTACCCGAAAGGAGGACCAGCTAGTAAACAGCCTAGCTATCCTAAATGTGCTACTTGCGGGAAATTTTACCCTGGAGTTTGTCGTAAGGGCACCCGAGGATGCTTTGAGTGTGGGCAGGAAGGGCATATGGCTAAGCAGTGCCCAAACAAGACTAGTCTTCCTCAACCACAGCCGATTCAGTACGGAGGCCAGCCAGCACAGCTACATCAGATGCAGGCCACTTTAGATGGTCCTTAGATTAGCCAAGGTAGACTAGAAGCCCCTCCAGCTACGACCAATGCGAGGATTTACTCACTCACCAGAGAGGACATAGCGAATGCCTCGACAGTTGTTTCAGGTCAGATTAGTATATTACAGCAAAGTACAATTGTCTTATTCGATACTGGGGCAACCCATTCTTATATATCCAGGGCATTTGCAAAGAAGTTAGTGATACCCCCAGAGGTAGTCAGTAGTCCGTTTCTGACGACATTACCTTCAGGAGAAATTATGGCATCCACGCACTGGCTCAGAGCAGTGCCAGTCATTATAGCAGACAGGGAACTCTTTTGTGATCTGATAGTGCTAGATATGACTGGTTATGATGCCATCTTTGGAATGGACTTCCTGATCAGATACGGTGCCTTTATAGAGTGTCGTAAATAGAAAGTCATATTCCAACCTGAAGCAGAAGTGCAGTTCGAGTTCATCGGAGAACCAAGAGAAAGGCTAAGAAGTTTCTCTCAGCTATGAAGGCACAGAGATTAATGGATTCAGGATGTACGGGATTTTTAGCACACGTAGTCAGTACCAGTCAGGACAAGGACCAACAGTTAGCAGAGGTCCGAGTCGTATATGACTACCCAGCAGTCTTCCCTGAAGAGTTACCAGGCTTAGCACCAGACAGGGAGATTGAATTCGAGATAAAGCTCATTCCCGGTACCAATCCTATCTCCAAAGCACCCTACCGCATGGCTCCAGCAGAACTGAAGGAACTTCATGGGCAATTACAGGAGCTGCTTGACAAGGGCTTCATACGTCCTAGTCACTCGCCTTGGGGAGCGCCTGTATTGTTCGTGAAGAAGAAAGACGGGAGCATGCGCCTGTGCATAGACTACAGAGCACTGAACCAAGTTACCATCAAGAACATGTATCCTCTTCCCTGAATAGATTACCTGTTCGACCAGCTAAAGGGAGCAGCAGTGTTCTCTAAAATAGACCTCAGATCAGGTTATCATCAGGTGAAAGTTAAAGAAGGGGATATACCCAAGACAACATTCAGGACTAGATACGGACATTATGAGTTCGTAGTCATGCCCTTTGGCGTGACAAATGCTACAGCTACTTTCATGGACCTCATGAATAGGGTATTCAGAGAATACTTAGATAAGTTCATTATCGTATTCATCGATGACATCCTTATCTATTCAGGAACTCAGGAAGAACACGCAGAGCACTTGAAAATAGTATTGCAGACCCTTCAGCAGAACCAGCTGTACGCCAAGTTCACGAAATGTGAATTTTGGTTAGATCAGGTGTCCTTCCTGGGTCACATCATCTCAAAGGATGGTATCATGGTAGACCCCAGTAAGATAGAAGCTGTGAGTAACTGGAAAAGACCTAATAACGCCAGTGAAATCAGAAGCTTTTGGGACTAGCAGGTTATTACAGAAAATTCATAGAGGATTTCTCCATGATAGCCTCCCCACTGACAGCTCTCACCAGGAAGAACAGAAAATTTCAGTGGACAGAGGACTGCGAGAATAGCTTCAGCGAGCTAAAGAGGAGATTGACCAGTGCACCTATTCTGGCTCTACCTGAAAACACAGACAGCTTTGACATTTATAGTGACGCCTCTAAATTGGGACTAGGAGTAGTACTGATGCAAAATGGCAAGGTGATCGCTTATGCCTCCAGACAACTCAAAGACTATGAGAGGAACTATCCTACTCATGATCTTGAGCTTGCAGCAGTCGTGTTCACCCTCAAAATTTGGAGACATTACTTGTATGGAGCTCAGTGCAGAGTGTATACAGATCATCAGAGTCTGAAGTACTTCTTTACCCAGAAGGATCTGAATATGCGACAGCGTAGATGGCTAGAGCTGGTCAAAGACTACGATATAGACATCCTCTACCACCCAGGGAAAGCCAATAGGGTAGTAGACGCACTTAGCAGGAAGTCCAGTGCTACCTTATTATCTCTAGTAGCCATGTCACCACCCCTACAGAAAGAGATCACAGATTGCGGTCTCGAACTCATAGTTGGGTAGCTCTCTACTATGACATTAGAGGCTACCTTGCTTGGTGACATCCAGACAGCTCAGGAACAGGATCCTGAAATTCAGAAAATCAAGCAAGGGATAGCAGAATCAGGAAGTGGAGAATTCAGAGTATCCGATAGTGGGGTATTATACTTCGGTGACAGACTCTGTGTTCCAGATCAGGAGGAACTAAAGAGGAAGATTGTAGATGAGGCTCACAGGACTCCTTATGCGATGCATCCGGGCTCCACCAAAATGTACCAAGACCTGAAGAGACGCTTTTGGTGGCCTGGGATGAATAGGGACATCGCCAGATATGTTAGCACCTGTCTGACTTGCCAGAGAGTCAAGGTAGAACACCAGAGACCAGGAGGAGTTTTGCAGCCTATCCAGATCCCAAAATGGAAGTGGGAAGACATTTCGATGGATTTCATAGTGGGATTACCCAGAACGACGAATGGTTTTGATACCATCTGGGTAATAGTCGACAGGTTGACTAAATCAACCCACTTCTTAGCTATCAGGATATCCTATTCCATGGAGCAGCTAGCTCAGTTGTATCTCAAGGAGATCGTCAGACTGCATGGATTCCCACGGACTATCATCTCAGACAGAGACAGTCGATTTACATCACACTTCTGGGAGTGTGTACAGTCAGCATTGGGTACTAAGTTAAAATTCAGCACAGCTTTCCATCCTCAGACAGATGGTCAGACGGAGCGAGTAAATCAGGTACTCGAAGATATGCTCCAAGCATGTGCACTAGACTTCAAGGGAAGTTGGTGCAAATATCTGAGCTTAGCAGAATTTGCATACAACAACAGCTATCAGGCCACCATCGACATGGCACCTTACGAGGCTCTCTATGGGCGGAGGTGTAGATCTCCAATCTGCTGGTATGAGAGTGGTGAACAGAAAGAACTAGAACTTCAGACAGATCTAGTAGCAAATACCACAGCAGCTATACAGCAGATCCGCCAGAGGATAGAGACAGCTCAGAGCCGCCAGAAACGGCGTAGACCCTTAGAGTTTTCAGTTGGGGATTCAGTGCTCCTCAGAGTAGCTCCCATGAAGGGAGTAATGTGTTTTGGGAAGAAGGGCAAACTAAGTCCCAGATATGTGGGACCATACCTTATCACTAGAAGAGTTGGCAAGGTAGCATATGAGCTAGAGCTACCACAGGAGATGTCAGTCATCCATAATGTATTTCATGTCTCTATGCTGAAGAAGCATATCCCAGATGCCACCCAGGTGATTGAGCCCCAGTCGGTACCTGTCCGCGAAGACCTCGGCTATGATAGTCGGCCTATTCAGATAATAGACCGAGCAGTTAAGAAATTGCGGAACAAGGAGGTACCATTAGTAAAAGTCATTTGGCAAAATCACACAGCAGAAGAGGCAACTTGGGAGACAGAAGCTAATATGAGGCAGAAGTACCCAGAGTTATTCTAAGTTCGAGGATGAACTTTTTATAAGGTATGGGGGATTGTAACGCCCAAAAATTCTCAAAGTTATTTTAGAAATATTCTATGATTTTTCTGGAATTTTGGAATATTTTTCTGGAATTTTTAGAGTAGCGGAAGTAGCAAAAATAAATAGAACGTAAAATAGCTTAAGCGGGAATCGAACCCGAGACCTATTGGGCCCTACGACTTATAGATAACTCTAGTAACCAAGTGAACCCAGCAGGGCCGTGCTGAAAGGAAAGGGAAACAATTATATTTATATTTGAGTTGGGTGAATTAACCACTTAATATAAATAGGGAATTAATAAGTGAAGAGTTATTTTTTTTTAATGTAACTCTCCTCTCCCTCAAACCCTCACCGCCGCCCACTTCCCCTCCTCCTTCTCTCGGCGCACCAAGCAAAGGCTAGGGTTCCACCCCTAGGCTACCCGGAGCACCTTCCGGCGATGACTCCGACACGAGGACGCTTCCCTTCGCGAGAGGAACACGTAGACGCGAGAGAATCGTCGAATGGATCGTCTTCTCCAGTAATCTAGCGATTAGAATCGTAAGAAACTACGAACAGGAGGTAAGAAACCCCTCACCTGCAGTATAAGTAGCTTCCGTATGATTTTTATGCATTAGTTTAATTATATGCAGTTTTACGCACACAAGGTGTGCATTAGTGCACACCGAGTACTCGATTAATGCTTAGCTCAGGTAAATGCCACCTAAGGCATTTAATAGCCTAGATAAATGCAATAGAAGCATTTTACAGCTCATGTAGTCTTGCAACAGCTTTTATGGGACTAGATGTCCAATGGGTAGGCTCCCACAGTCGCCTCTAGGTTCAGACAACCTAGTTCTAGGTTCAGACAACCTAGTTCTAGGTTTAGATAACCTAGTAAAAGCAAGACAAGAAATATTAGCTATGTTCAGTATTTTACTTTTCAGTGGCACTGTACAGGATTAGATATCCATTGGGTTGGACTCCCATAGTTGTCCCTAGGTTCAGATAACCTAGTAACCCTACTAAATTCGGGACTTGCAAACCCGGGTCTAGTTAGGGATGCGCGCATAGCACGTACAGATGCCAGGCCCCTTTAGCAGCATGATTATTATTTTAATCTACTTATATATATAGTTTTCAAGCTTTCATAATATAGTCATGTGAATTCAGGACAGCTTTAGCATCAGAATAGTACTAGCTTAACTCAGCTTTTGTATCGGTTTAGTTTTCTGTTGATACAACATGATAGTTTATGATTAGCTCTTATTGCCATGATCTGTTTCTTAGTCCTATGTGTTGTATGCCATGCCATGCTAGCATATTCAGTATGTATTTTAAAGAGCATGTTTTTAAGACATAAATTGCATCGTATGCATGTTTTTGTGAGGTAAATGGTTTCTTACTAAGCTCTCAAGCTTAGAGATACTATTTTTCTTATACTGCAAATAAAGGTAAAGGAAAAATGGACTAGCGGAGGCTGGAGGTCAATGCAATGATGAAGATGTGTGTGGATGGAACCTGGAATAAAGACCTTGGAGAAACTAGAAATAAATCTAAAACCATAGCATTCTATTAAGTTATTACTTTCCGCACTTCTAGTTATTTTAATGTTTGAATCATGAAAGGCCTTGTTAGATTGTTAGTGTTCATGCTTAGAATGTCAGTTAATCGTTATTAGTATGTTTATCACCATGTTAGAACTTGTATATGTGAATTTGGCACGAAATAGTGCTGAAATCAGACTTCTGACACGAAATCAGAACCCCAATCGATCGGTCGATCGATTGGAGGCTTGTCAATCGATCAGCCGATCGATTGAGAAGTTCGTACCACGAATAGCAAGCTTCTGGATCGATCAACTGATCGATCCGGATGCAGTCTGTCATGAACAGAAGGCCCTGGGATCGATCGCGGGATCGATCGGGGGAATTAGCCTCGCGAACAGAGAGCTCCCGAATCGATTCTTGGATCGATTGATTAGCCTAGATCGATCAGCCGATCGATCCAGAATTTTACCCGAGTACAGTAACGAGCTGAATCGATCACTGGATCAATTCGACCATTCCAATCGATCCGTGGATCGATTGGGAGGCCTGATAATAGCTGGAAAACCCTTAGCTCAGTTCCTTGACCATGGGGGATGTAAAATATGTCATGAATAGTTTAGATTACACTCCTTAGCATATATAGAATAAAGAAAGGATAATAGCTTAGCAAAGTTTTTAATTAGTACAGCTTCCGCATCTAGATTTAGTGATGGTCATGGATGTAGTTTAGCACAGCATAATGTGACGGTCTGGCCTTATAGCTTAGCCAGTAGAAAGCGGATCGTTACACTCTTGGTGGAGGAATAGGGGCAGGAGCTTTCTCCTTAACCAGGATAGGAGAAGAAGTAACGCCCTCCTTCCTACGGGCGGCTTGAGCTTCTTCCACATTAATGAATTCAGTAGCACGCTCAATCAAGGAATTAAAATTAACAGGAGAATTTCTCACTAAATCTTTAAAGAAATCATTATCATTTAAACCTTGAGAGAAAGCGCTCACTAAGATTTCTGTGGTAGCATTAGGTACATCGATAGCTACTTGATTGAACCTTTTGATGTAGGCTCAGATGGACTCTTTGGATGCCTGCTTAATTGAAAATAGACTCCAAGGAGTCTTATGATATCTCTTGTTACTGGAAAAATGGTGCAGAAAAACTTTCTTGAAGTCTTTGAATTTTCGGATAGACTTCTCTGGCAGTCTCTTGAACCAGTGGTTTGCGGCTCCTCCGAGGGTAGTAAGAAACATCCGAAATTTCACCCCATCAGAGAATTGTTGTAATAATGCTACATTCTCAAATTTCAATAGATGATCTTCTGGATCTGTTGTTCCAGTGTACTCGTCGATCTGAAGATTTTGATACCGCTTAGGAAGCGGATCATCCAGTACACTCTGAGAGAATGGAGAGATGACTTTTTCTGGTGAGCTATCATTAGTTATCATTTTGATCTTACGTTTTTCTCTGTCTGGTGCTTCACCAGAGGATTCCTGAAACACGGGCCTCCGACCCCCTTGCTCCATGGGAGTGCGAAGAAAGGCTCGTGGATGTCTTGTCGGAGAAACGACAACTAGGGCAAAATACGCATGTTCCTCCTCATCCGGCTCTTTTCCTTTCCGATGCTCAGCAGTTGAAATCGCTGGATTATGAGCTGTTGGTAGAGTAGCTCCAGTGTGAGCTTGAAGTTGTTGTTGTTGTTGTTGTTGTTGCAAGGCTTTTTGTACGTGAGAATTGATAAGAAAATCCAAATCCTCACGACTAATGGTGAGTAGGCTTGATTTTCCGGCCTCTTCCATCTTGTAGTCTCAGATTCAGGTGAAGTTCCCATAGACGGCGCCAAATTTGATCCTGTCTGAGAAGCTGGACAAAACAGAGAGCCGGGAGAAAAAACCTACTGTTGATAGAGAATAATACCTATGGAACGCCGATCCGAGAAACCCAAAGCAGATCCAAGAAGATAAAGCCACAAGAGTGTCCTCTCGATGCAAGATACCAATGGCGATGAAGAGATCCGATCGAAGAACACCCAGATTCGGAGCTCCCAAGGCTTCCTGCGCACAAGAGACCAATCAACACTACTGTCAGTGACCTAAGACCGGGGTGGGAATCCCTTGCTAGGCCCTCCGACGCTTAAGTCAGTGATCTTTCTTGGTGTGGAAGAAGGAGGAAGAAGATGAACAGTAGTTGACAAATTAGGGTTATGAATGTGCGCAATGATGTGAACTTACCTTGCCAATGGAGAGGATTCCCCTTTTTATACCACTTCATATAACCTCCGTAGTCATGAAGCGGACCCCGGTTTATTAGAGTTTGTTATGAGATGATGTAAGCTGCGTACTTGTGGTAAACGACTTTTAAGGAATCTTTTTTGTACCCCAGATGTACCTTCTTTGTCGTCTAGCACCTGCAAAATAGTCTAAAAACATATTTCCCGCCAAAACATATAACACTTATCACACAATCATATACTGCAAACATCTTCCTGCTCCTTTGTTTCACAAGTTCTTCTAAAGTATTTTTACCTTTCCTACTTGTCCCTCTTGTTTTTACTATATCATAGATAACTTAATATACTAATGTTTCTTGTGTTGATTGAGGCAGAGCTTAGTTAGGTTTGATCAATTATTATTACCTCTTATGGGGCTCCAGGGGCAATGCTCGTTCGGGCTCCTTTATGTTTACTATTCTAGCTAGCCCTGGGCCATGTTTTATCAAATATCATTTCAAGATATTAGTTGAACCAGTCCGTATTGACCTTCCCTCTTAAAGGCATGTCTCGGTCGATACTAGTCTACTCACTCGGAAGTATATCCCAGCCGATATTGGCCTTCCTTCTTAAAGGTATGTCTCGATTGACACTAGTTTACTCACTTGGCAATATATCCTGGCCGATGTTGTCCTGCTTCCTTTGAGGCATATGCCGGCCGATATTGACCTACCTCCTTTGAGGTATATCTCGGTCGACAATGATCTACTCCCTCGGAAGTATATCCCGGCCGATATTGCCCTTCCTTCTTAAAGGTATGTTTCGATTGATACTAGTCTATTTATTCGGAAGTATATCCCGGCCGATATTGGCCTTCATTCTTAAAGGTATGTCTCGATCGACACTAGTTTACTCACTTGGCAATATATCCCGGCCGATGTTGTCTTGCTTCCTTTGAGGCATATGCCGACCGATATTGACCTACTTCCTTTGAGGTATATCTCGGTCGACACTGATCTACTCCCTCGGAAGTATATCCCGGTTGATATTGGCCTACTTCCTTTGAGGCATATTCCGACCAATATTGGCCTTCCTTCTTAAAGGTATGTTTTGATCGATACTAGTCTACTCACTCGAAAGTATATCCCGATCGATATTGTCCTGCTTCCTTTGAGGCATATGTCGGCCGATATTGACCTACCTCCTTTGAGGTATATCTCGGTTGGCACTGATCTACTCCCTCGGAAGTATATCCCGGCCGATATTGGCCTACTTCCTTTGAGGCATATGCTGATCGATATGAGTCTTCCTCGTTGGAGGCATATCTCGACCGATATCGACCTACCTCTTTTGAGATATATACCGGCCGATATTGACCTATCTTCTCCATTTGGTTATATCCTTTCCCTTTCTTATCGGGGACCCATGAAACCTAACCTAAATCAAGTCTATTTATGGACTGAAGCAAGCTTCAAGGTTTTGGAACATCCAGTTTAAAGAAGTAATCCAGTCGTATGGATTTATTCAGTGTCCGGATGAGTCTTGTGTATACAAGAAGTGTAATGGAAACATGGTGGTATTTCTTGTACTATACGTAAATGACATTTTGTTAGTTGGAAACAATATCAAAGTGTTGTCGGAAGTAAGGGTATGATTGTGCAAACAATTCGATATGAAGGACTTAGGAGAATGCGCACATATTCTTGGGATCAAAGTAACAAGGGATCACAAGTAAAGGATGTTGTGCTTGTCCCAAGCTTCATTTATCGATACAATCCTTGCTCAGAAAGGTTTTCTACCTTTTAGGCATGGAGTAGCTTTATCTAAAGAGATTTCTCCAAAAACATCAAAGGAGATAGAGGACATGAAGGCAGTTCCTTATACTTCGGCTGTCGGAAGCCTATTGTATGCTATGCACGAGATCGGATATCTGTTTTGCCATGGGCATGGTTAGCAGATATCAAAGTAACCGT
The DNA here is from genome assembly GCF_018446385.1 of Zingiber officinale. NCBI lineage: Eukaryota > Viridiplantae > Streptophyta > Magnoliopsida > Zingiberales > Zingiberaceae > Zingiber > Zingiber officinale. The sequence continues at coordinate 35,141,245 of NC_056005.1, read as the reverse complement.
GGACAAGGACATTGGACTGCTGTAAAGTATATATATTGAAGTACCTAAGAAAGACTAGAGATTATATCCTAGTTTACTAGGCAGATGATTTGCTCCCTATGGGTTACACAGATTCGGACTTCCAATCAGATAGGGACAATAGTAAGTCGACCTCGGGGTTTTGTGTTTACTTTAGGAGGTGAAGTCATAATAATAGAGGAGTATTAAGCAAAAGGTGCTTTTTCGGACTCCACCATAGAAGCTGAGTATGTGGCAGCCTCTGAGGCAGCCATAGAAGTTATATGGCTTAGAAACTTCATGATGGACTTAGATGTGATTCCTGGTTTGCCAAAAATTATTATGGTATATTGTGATAATAATTGGTGCAGTAGAAAACTCAAAGGAACCACAAGCCCATAAGGCAAGTAAACAATAGAGCACAAGTACCACCCAATACGAGACATCGTATAACGAGGAGAAGTTGCTATCGCCTAGATTACATCAGAAGATAACATGGATCCTTTCACTAAGGCCCTTAAGGCAAGAGCTTTTGATGGGCATGTTGAAAGGTTGGGAATTAGATGTATAGCAGGGTATATGGCAGCATAGTCTTTTAGTATAAGTGGGAGATTGTTGAATGTATACTAAAAGCCTAGCTTTTGTATAAACATTTACTTAGAAATGAGAATCATATTGGTCAAATATCTATATTTATAAGCTAAGTGTAGTTGTTCAATTAATTTATATTGTAAATAACATGGTGTGTGGTGTCACACACAGAAGATCATGTTATCAGTTCTTTATAAATTATAAACAGTTACTCACGACTAAGATGGATAGGAACAAACCATTGGAATAGTCATAGTATAATTTGGTATTAGTTTATCTTGACTATAAAATTATACTAGTACACTCAGAGTGTATTGAGCTGGACCATTTAAGGTAAGTTCTTTTTATACTGACTGAATAAAAGAACAAGATCTTTGTTATTATGGCAGTGTGTGCTCTTAATCATGATATAATAACAAGCACATATACTTAATATTCATTTCTTTGATTTATCAAAGGGTGCGATTTAGTTCGATAAATCAATAGGCCCGATAAGTTGGGAAATGACATTATTTATATGATGTGTTGTTGATTATAGAATGAAACCGTGTCCTAGTATTCTAGGTTGATAATGTCCTTAAGAGGAGCTTATAAGGATTGTCATGTTAAACCCTATAGGTGGACTTAGTCCGACATGACGATAAGGTTGAGTGGTACTACTCTTGGACTAAAATATTAATTAAAGTGAGTTATCAGTAACTCATTTAATTAGTGGGCATTCGACATCTTAAACACAGGGAGATTAACACACTCATGATAAGGAGTCCAAAATGTAATTTGGGATTGGTGCGGTAGTTCCATAATAACTCTTTATTGGTATGAGTTATTATTGATGAACTTGAGTTGGGTGTTTGAGGCGAACACGGGAAGCTCAAGCTCATCGGGAGACCAAAACCAATTCCTCCTCTTGGTCCCTATTGTAGCCTCTTATATAAAGCTTAGTATCCATCTAAGCCCAACTTCTTACGGAAGTAAAGGGGTCGGCCTAGCCCATCTTGGTGTCCAAGATATGGCCGGCCACATGAGTTGCTTGGAGTCCAAGTTAGGGCCAGCCCAAGCACATCTTGGTGACCAAGATGGGGCCGACCACACAAAGGTATGAAAGGAAGTTTTATTTTTTTAAAATCTTTCCTTTCATAGACATCCACAAAAGGATTTAAAAGAGAGATTTTAAATTATGAAACTTTCCTTTTTTTAACGGTCACAAAAGGAAATAAAAGGAGTTTTCTATTTGTGAAAACTTTCCTTTTATAACTTCCACATGGTTTTAAAGAGTGTTTTGAAATTTAAAATCTTTTCTTATATAGATTTTTTACAAAGGATTAAAATGAAAGATTTGAAATCTTTCCTTATTTGTAGTTATCTATATTGTGAAAGAAAGATTTTAATTTTTGGATAAAATTTTCTTTTTTTGAAACCATGATTTAAAAGAGAAATTTTATTTATTAAAATCATTTCTTTTATAGATATCCATAAAAGGATTTAAAAGAGAGAGATTTTAATTTATAAAACATATCTTTTATAGCTTTCCATAAAAGGGATTTTAAAAGAGAAGATTTTAATTTTTGATTGAAATCTTTTTCCTTATTTGTGCATGATAGAAGGCCGGCCATGTCATGGTCTAAAAGGAATATTAATTTTTCCTTTTTAGCCATGATAGAGAAATAAAAGGAAGTTTTATTTTTGTTATAAAACTTTCCTTTTTTGGGTTCACCAAGGATTATAAAAGAGGGTGCTTTCAAGGGAGAAACAATCTCTTCTATTCCTCCTCTTTTAATCCTTGTGGCCGGCCATCCCTCTCTAGATTTTCCTTTGCTAATTCTCCTAGGGCCGGCCATATTTTAGCTCTTCCTCCTCTTATCTTGCTTGGTGGCTGAATCTAAGCTTGGAAGAGAAGAACTCAAAGGGCCGACGACATACTTGGAGAAGAACGAAAAGAGAGGAAGGTTTTCTATTTTGCATCCCTTGGTGTGGCCGAAACTTGAGAGAAAGAAGGAGGCTTGGGTAGATTTCATCTTAGAAGATCGTCACCCACACGACGTCCAAGAGAAGCAGAGGAATACAATAGAAGATCAATAGGTCATTAGCTACAAAGAAAGGTATAACTAACTAATTGTTTCCTCATCATGTTAGTTAGTTCATGTTCTTTGTTTTTGATTTTGAAATACCAAACACAAGAGGCTAACGATTCTAGGTTTTGAATTTATGTTTCGACTTTGTGTTTCTTTTCTTTTTCGATCTTGTGATTCGATTGTTCTTATTGGTTAAACCTAGGGTTACTATAAGGAGATTGAATATTGAATTTCTTTAAAAGGCTTTGTCAAGGAAGTGGTGGATGATCCCATAACCAAGAAGGCCTAGTGCCTTGCCATGTTTAACCTAGAAGTCAATATTAGAAATAAATATTTAATCAACTTTGTAACATGGGTGGACTTGGATTAATAATGTTAAACATCGTTTGCGATTCAAGTCTAAACCTCTAAGAATAGATAAGTTAGATTTGGAATCAATAATGTTAAGTTCTGTTTGCGATTCCAAATTTAATTTCTAAAAAACATAGTAGGTTGTTAGGAATGGTTCAGGACTTGTATAAAATTTTTGTACAGGGGAACTGGTACGATATTCTGAGTAGCAACCAACACTAAATCTGTCCCAAGAACCAAAATAAGCACAACAACAAAACCAAATTTAGAACACCACCAGTAGATATATGACCCGAAGAAAAATAGAAATCATCACAAGTGCATATTCCATATTGAAATCCCATTACAACCTCCTAAATCTACCCACCACATCACAACTGGTTGGGCGAAACTAGTATTTCATCCAATATGAACCTCTCCTTCCAAAATCAATCAGCATTCAAAAATACTCCAAAAGGCAATTGTAAAGATGAAAAATCAGTTAATCCCACTCCCTAATTCATTCAATGAATCAAAACCATTACAAAGAGGCAAAGAGATCACCGAAAAAACCAAAACATCTCTCGAATCTGGAGTAGAAATCAAACAAGATCACTTGCACAGAAATAGGGATAGCAAATCGAAGTTTTCTGCTAGCCTACCTAAAGGAAACCCTCATCCATACCCACAAGAGGAAACTGCTTGCCTCTTCTTGTCATCGGATGCTCTCTCGCTTCTGGACCACTTGGTGCGCATGCTGATAGCCCCCTCCCCCTGCGTCCTTGCTAGAATCGCTCCTCCCCCTCTTACTCGGTTCCTCTTTTCTAGGGCACAATCCCTTCTTTAATTGAGCTCTAGGTTTCACTAATAAGCCCACATCCCAATCTAGCTCGTAAGACTTAGATTAAGTATTAGATGAGGGCTCTATTAAATACTTCTAGGAAATTTTCCCTTAGTCATAAATAAAATTCGCGTGACCTATATTTTACTTAACCCACATTTTTTTTTTAAAATCTCATTTTCCTTTCATTACCGATTTACCCCCCCCCCCCCCCCTCTTTTTTTTTTGAAACATTGAACTATCCTTTACAAAAAACTAAATTTCTAATTTAAACATTTGAAACACTTGGGACCTTACAACTCTCCCCTCTTTCAAAGAATTTGATTCCCAAAATTTGGCTTACCAAATAGCTCGGGGTAGCGGTTGTGTATGCGCACTTCAGTCTGCCAAGTAGCCTCCTCCATAAGCTGATTCCCCCATAAGATCTTCACCATTTTGATTGCTCTATTTCTCAACTTTTGGACTTGTCTGTTCAAAATTTTAACTAGTGTTTCCTCATATGATAGATTTGATTTGACATCCACTGAGCTGGCTCAAGGTGAACCACATGAGTAGGGTTTGGGATATACTTCTTGAGCATGGAAATGTGGAACATGTTATAAACTTTAGAGAGATTAGGTGGTAGAGCAACTTGATAGGCTCGAGTTCCAATCTGCTCTAGTATCTCGAATGGCCCAATGTGCCTTGGATTGAGCTTTTCCTTTTTCCTGAATCTCATCACTCTTTTCATCGGTGACACCTTAAGGAAAGCGTGGTCTCCCACTTCAAACTCCAAATCTCTTCGCCGCTAGTCAGCATAATTTTTTTGGTGACTTTGCACTGCCTACATTCTGTCTCATATCTTATCCACTAGGCTCACTATGTGAGCTAAAATGTTTGGACCTAGAATCACTCTCTCGCCTACTTCATTCCAATGTAGTGGAGTTAGGCACCTTCTCTCGTACAATGTTTTATATGGAGTCATACTTATGGTAGCTTGATAACTGTTGTTGTAAGTAAACTCCACTAGAGGTAATTTTGACTCCTAACTTCCTCTAAAATTGATCACACAAGCTCGGAGCATATCCTCAAGAATTTGATTGACTCATTCCAATTGATCATCCATCTGAGGGTGGAATACAGTACTAATGTACGTAGATTATATATGTTATTTTGTATTATTTAACACACATCTTTCTATATTCATTGACTATAATGTATATTTTTGTACCCTTTATCTTGTTAATTGTAGCATAATTACTATTTTATGTCCATAGATTTGCTTAGTGTCTATTTTTATTTTCAGGAGTAGTTTAGAGCAGTAAAGGATTCAAAATACACAAAAGAAGATAATTTGAGAAAAACTTTGATCTAGCCATGTATTCCCCATAATGAGAAAAGCAAAGGTTTAGAGTGCCCAAGTCTTGGAGCACAATCGGCAATAAACTCCCGGAGTCAAATTGGACCCAGCCATGCCTTGGGGCATTGCCAGGAGAAGCTCCAGAAGAGTGGCCATGCCAAAAAGCATGGCCAAGGAATAAGAAAAGTCACTAGCCATGCCAAATGACATGGCCAGGAAGGAGAACCAGCACAGAAGCTATTTAGGCGGTGCCAAATGGCATGGTTAGGAGCTAACCCATTTAGATTTTCAGAGTAGAAATGAACTTGTTCATGCCCTGAGGCATGACCATGCCTCTAAAGAGAAGAAAAGCCTAATTTTGAAGAATAGGTCGTGCCAAATGACATGACTTAGAAGGTTAAAACAGAGCAGTCTCTACTCTGTCCGTGCCAATTGGAATGGCCAGAAGCCCTACAACAGCACTGGTCATGACAAAGGGCATGGCTAGGTGCCCAGAACCAGAGCCAACTTGGCTTTGGCCATGCCAAATGTCACGACTAGACAGCTAGATAATTCCTTGACCTATGCCAAATGGTATGGCCCCTTAGGATGCCAAGCTATATTGGAGCATCCTAAGGGGCACTTCATCCCCTTTTCAAGGAGGAAGTTGAATGGCGAGAGGAGACCTTTTAGGTCAAATATTTACACCCAGAGTCATCATTTGGATGCTTTGAGACTGTTCTACTGCTCCATCCTCGTTGATACTCCAAGATCTGCATCCAAGGACTTCGCTTGGCATAAAAGGATAAGCTTCTTCTCCCCTTTCTTTAGATTTTCAAAGTTTCTATCATTTCGAGTTCCTAGATTGTGTTTCTTTCTATTATGGAGTAGATCTATATTATTCTAGAACGTAGAAAGTAATTGTAATGTATGAATGATGTAAGACTCTATGGACTTGCCAATTTTCATGTTTAATGAAGCTTTTATTACACTTATTCCATTTGATAAAATACTTGTAAGAAGGCTTTCTCCATGGATCTGAATTTATCTATTTAGATTGCATTGTTATATATGTAGATCTAATTTTTGTACTAGATACATTGCTGTATATCTAGATCTAAGTGTAAATCTAAAGTTTCATTAAATATATACATATATTGTCACCTCTTTTGAGTGTATGCTCCAATATAGCTTGGCATGGCTTTAGGATGCTTATTTAACGTTGAGTATCTAAGGTAAATATCCTTCTATATGGAATATAACCACCTAAGGGAGAATAATTTTATGTATGGATGAGTCTTTCACTTGACTTAATGGCCTTTTCCTAATCATATGCTACGCAAGTGACCTGCGTAATCTAGAGATGTAAACTCAGGAGAGGCCTTGTAATAGGAGGTACTCTACTGAAAACTCAGAATCTCTAAGTTACTTCTTCACTTGATGGCATACATGGTTACTGGTAGAAGAAGTACTCTGATACACCATCGCTGGATGGTATTCCATAGTAATTTAGACCATCCTGCAAACATAAAAGTGAAGAACTAGGATTAGACAAATTCATAGTACAACATTCACCATTATAATGAAACTGAAGGCCTAGAATATCTTCTTGAATTAAGGGCTTCCTTAATTATCTTTCTTCTATTTTCATATTTTTGTTGATAATCTAAATCAAACAATTATTGATTCTATCTAGTTAAATTCTAAGTGTAAAACTAATTAGCATTTGATCCTAAGTCCTCGTGAGATCGATTTATATAAATTTTATTACTTGACAATACCCGTGCGCTTGTGTGATCACATCAAGTTTTTGGCATGGGTTGTGCCAAAGCACACGACTGGGATATAAATCCCAACTGCGGCTATGCCCTAAGACACAACGCCGCACACCCCCATTCCTCCCTCTCTCAAGTTTCTTTCTTCCTCTTTCCCTCCCTATTTCAGCCCTTTTCTTTTTGTAACCTCCTTTTCTTCTTCAAACTCTTTCTTTTCCTAGAAATCTCCTTCCCCCTCCTCTCCCTTTTAATCTCTTTACAACCATAACTCTTATTCTTCATTTCCAAATATTTCACTACCATCTTTCCTCATTCTCCATTCCTCCTTAGCTTGGACTATATCTCTTCAAAATGATGTATCATCAATGAAACAAAGAACTCAAAGCTTCTTCAAGCAAGGTTAAGGATACGATTGTTACCAAGAAGAACCTAATGCACACTTTAAAGGTATATCAAATAACTTTGGAAGTATTTTCATGAATCACCGTCAACAATTGCATTTTAATGCTTTAGTGAAGCGTTCTATTGTAAGTACAAGGTATTTAGATTGCAAAACTTTAGAAACTATTGGTTTTGACAATGATGTGAATAAATTTTTTAATTATTTGGGATGGAATGACCTCATGAATATGCATTACCCCACCTATCCTAGATTAGTTCTTGAGATTCTAAGTTTAATTAGCTTTCAAGATGTTTATGGGGAAGGAAAAATTACATTCCGATTATTTAACGATTCTTATGAATGGACCTTGAAAGATATTAATGATTGTTTTGATCTTCCTTATGCAGGGAAATGTTTAATACCAAATAATTTTAGCATTAAACCTTTTCAGGATCTAATTGGTAATGAGTTTGGATTTGGTGTATTTTCTCCTAAGGAGATTGTATAGTTAACCCTATTTTAAGGTATATTTAATTAACAATGAGAAATTCCATTTTTGGGTGGAGTGATAGTGGTGGTAATGTTAGACATAATAAATTATTTTTCTTATGGGCTATGATCAAAAACTTTCTAATTGATTCGGGATTTTACTTTGTAAAACATATTGTTAAGGTTACAAGATCTTCTTTTACTAACCCACTTGTCTTTGGAGGATTGCTTACACGCATTGCATTAGTCTTGGGTTTTGATTTAAAAGGGTTAAAAATCATGGAAAAAGACATCTAAAATTAACTTGGATTCTTGTGTGGCCAAACACATTATTAGACATTCTGGAAATGACTTTTGTCTACTTCTAAAGAATAGCTTATTGATATGTTTGCCAAATATTGAATTAACCACCATTACAATCAAAGAAAATTGGCTTTTAGAAAATGCTATAAACAACCCACTCATATCTTGGCACCATCCAAAAAGGTCCATACAAAGAAGCCCACACAACCAATGTTTGATTTCTCTAAATTTTGCCCTATATTAGTTAATCTTATTCATGATAAGGAAAAACATATTGAAGCCCTTGTTCAATAAAAATTTATGTCTAATGAAAAATTTAAACAATTATGTGATTTTTTTGAGAGTGAGTTAGAATCATTTGATATGATTGATGGCATCATGAATGAACAAAGGAAGATTTGGAAGAAAGAAGAGGAATTTCGGGACATGATGTGAATAGTCTAAGTTCAAATAAATGGTATGTATCAATATCATCAAAATTTGAAACAAAATATGTCCCGGTTCCCTTCTTTATCACCCCCATAAATTTAGTTTCATTGAGGATAATGAAGTGTCTAAGTCTTGGGGGGAGGGGGATTGTACATATGCATAGTTGCAATTTGATTTTGCATTTTGCTTTCATAGTGTAGTTGCACTTGGTTTTGAGGCATTTTGAGTTACACAATCCACACTATTATTGCTGACTTGTCCAAGAGTAAACTTCTAACATGATCATTATCTAGAGGTCATGAGTTACTCTTTTGAGTGCTAGTATATTTAGTTTCTCTATCTTTAGTGAAACAAAATGAGCATAGCATTTATTTGATAACAAAATTTTTCATACGTTTATCAATTAGATTCATGTTGTTTGGTTATTAGTTCTATTATGTTCGGTGATCTAATTTCCTCTATCTTCCATAGCAGGATATGAGCATTATATTTTGTTGAAATTCTAATCTAGCTTAAGGATCTCTTTACACTTTACCTTATTTCGATAGTTGAAGGTTCTGAAAATAGTCATGATTCATTATACTTGATGAGTACTTGAATTCCCATGGTGATTTCTTAACAAGATCTTGGTCACTAGTGTAAAATACCGAAAAATGATGAATAATGATAAGGGAATTTTCTGAAATTTTTAGAAATTTTCTGGGAATTTTTCGGAACTCGTATGGATGAGTTTATGGGGATAAAAATAAGACCCGGGAAAGCATGTTTAGGCTACCCCATTTAAGCGAGGAAAAGTTGGATTTACTTATTTATTTTCTTTTTCTTTTCTTTCTTCCTTGTTTTCGCCAAACGCTTCTATTTCTTCCTTGCCGCGACCCCTGCCCTAACCACCTCGCGCCGACGCCTCCTCCTTCCACTTCTTCCCCAGCCGATTTCCTCTTCCTCTCTTTCTTCCGACGCCGAGCAGCGCCGAGCCTAGCATCTCTGCAGTCCCCAGCGTCGACCACCGTAGTGTCGCCGGCCTCTCCTCTGTGCCCTAGCATCTCCGCCGACGCCACAAGGGAGTTGATCGGCCGACGCTGTCCAACAACGGCAGCGTTGATTGGGTTGTGCCCTAGTGCCGCTGCCTCCCTTGCCCTATTACGTTTTCCGGTCGCCATAGCCGATGCCGATGGACCAGAGCGACACTGTGCCCTAGATTTGCAGCGCCGCCGTCCCACTCTGCCCAAGCTATCTCCGACACTGCCCTCCTGCAGTGTGCTTCGCTCGCCACCGCCCTTATGATCTAGCGCCGGTCGGCTAGCCGTCGAGTGCCAGTAGCCACCTTGTTATCGGCTTGAGTTTCTGGCACTAGGGTTTCCAGCAGCAGCCTTGTCCGGTCCTTGGTCGTTGCAGGGAGTAAAGGAAGAGGTAAAGTGCTCAGGTTATGTTGGAAATTAGGGTTGTGGTTTGATTTCTATGGTTGATCTCAGTTCTTGATTCTTGCTTGGACAGTCGGTGGAGTTTCCTGCTTGAGCAGCAACCTCTGTCTCCAGCAAAATCTTTGGTCCAGCAACCCTAAGGTAAGGGTTTGGAGTGTGGTTGAGTTGGCACGTTTTTGATACATGTTGTTTTAGGTATGATTATTTTGGTTGTAGGTGAATTATATTGGATGGTTAGGTTGATTAAGGTTTACCCTAATTTAGCCTTAAGGATTTTAATTAGCCATTTCTCTGGATTGTAGCTAAATAAAAAAATAACAATATACACATTGATATCACAGGACTTTGACGCGAGACGAGCATCTTGACGGTGAATTAGGACCGATTTGGATCTTGTTATTTTGAGGCGGGTACCTCTTGACTTATCTTTTATGATATTGTCAATTGGATATGCATAGTATTTTATAGCTACATGCAATAATCATGATTGTCTTTGGTATGTCAGTTTGATATCCATAGCATGTTCTATTTTGTCGCTTGTTAGGTATCCATGTTTATACCTCCTGATTATTGCCATGAGTACCTTAGTTCCTAGAGTAAGTGACATACCATGCTTTACTGAGGTTAGGACTAGGTTCTGGATTTTATTTCTGGCATGTGTATTTAGATTATCTGATACCTAGGTTTTTATACCATACCTAACTTGTGTACCTATATTTGTATATCATATCTGATTGGTGTACCTCGACCCCTTTTTCTTTGGTCTGTGCATATTGTTGGTACATATGTTGTGGAGAGGGATATGTTCAGGATCTAAGTTGTGATACCATAGAGGACCTGTATACCCTAGATCCGCGGATTTGACTTACTGATACTGTGGTACCCATATTATATATATATGGATATGGTTATGTTGATCAGTTTATTGCTATGCTTAGTGTCATGCATCATGATTGCATGTTGTGCGATTGTCGGCTCCACTATGGTTGAGCACATCGCCAGCTACATGTACTGCACACACCACCACTCATGGATTAGTGGTATATCAGACAGGTGTGTGGCGATTCTGCTGTTTGGCTCCGTTGGTCTGAGGACTCAGCGTGGTAGCCGGCAGACAGTTTCGCTCTGTTTGGCTCCGTTTGCATTTAGTGTAGCAGCGTTGTAGCCGGCAGACGGTGGACTCTCTTTGGCTCCGTTGGTCAGATGACTCAGCGTGGTAGCCGGCAAAGATACCTCCCCGTCCTCGTGTACTGGGAGATGAGAGCATTGAGCTCCCCCATTTATGATTTGGTGTAAGAGGATAGGAGTACTCCGACAGCATCTCGTCCACTCGGTCACTCATCAGGAGCAGTGACGACAGAGTGCACGGTTGTCACAGCCCTACCCACTTGGTCTCACCATTTGTGTGTGAGATGACTAACTGGCGTCAGGGGTGACCAGGACGCATCATTAGCATCATATGCATTGATGCATTTATTTCTTGTGATTGTGTTTGCTGCATTTTGGTTGGATGCATACCTTTGACCTACATACAGGATTATTGACACTTTCAGTTGATGACTCTTTTGTCTGGATAGGAGTTCCTGGTGAGTATAGCTTCCTCAGTTACCTTTCAGTTTTGCATATTCCCTATATATGATTAGGAAGCTATATTCCATGTTTGTTGCTGTTAGATATATCTTACTACTCATGTCCATTGGTATTTGCTGAGTTGTTGAACTCACCCCCGTGGACACTATCTTTTTCAGCTACTAGGTTGTTTATGGAGACGCTTGGAGTATTCTGGCTGCCAGTCCCCAATTCACATCAGAAGACATGTCTACGCGTTTGTGTACTTTTACTTCGGTATTTATAATTGGTGTATTTAGCTTTGTGTTCCGATTTTATTTCTGGAATTGTTATATTGTTGTGTTGTGTTGTTGTGTGGTGTAAGCCTAGCCGGCTAGCAGTGATTTATTTGGTTTTGTATGGGCTAGTATTTTATGTTTTTCCGTTGTATTGGTTTTGATTTCAGCCGAGTGGGTTGTTTAAAATATATATAACTGCGTGGTTGTTGTTATACTTGTCCAGCCATATAGGCTGAGATTATTAACTGCGTGGTTGTGTATATATATTCCAGCCGCATGTGGCTGATGTATATTGTGTCTGTAGAAATGCTTCAGATTGTCACCCGTACAGGGGAGGTGCTGCCGAAATTTCTTCGGTCAGGGACTTCCTCGGGGCGTGACAATTTAGTGGTATCAGAGCAGGTATACGACACTTGCTATGTGTTTTGGATTTTTGAGATTGATCTGATACCAATGTATTTGGTATCAGAGCACGGTTTACGAGTTTTATATTCCGTGTTTTGGATTTCGTGTTTTTTTTATCTTCTTGATGTGATTTTTTTTGGGTTTTGGGACCTGGCAATAGTAGGACATCTCCAAGCTATAGGAGGTATGTTGGTATATTGTTATCCTACTATTTAGTTAGTGTATGCATTGTTGACTGTGATAGTTATGACACTTTGTATCTGGTGTCTGTCTGATGTTGTAGCCATATTACATGTGAGGGGTTAGCCACTGACGATGATCGACCCTAATAGAGATTGAGGGATAACAGTTTCTGGTGATTTTTCATATAATACACCAGTAGTTTTAGTTTCTGTTATTACTAGTTGGTTAGAAGATCGAGGCACATACCAGCCTTTGTTATTATTAGCTGTGTATTGGATAGTATTTATATCTTCATGTTGACCTAGACAGTAGTATATCCTTTTATCTTAATTAATTTTATTAGTAGATAATTGATCTACTCTTGTTAGATCGATCATTAGAAGTTTGATTTACCATAGTTGCTTGAAGAGGATTAATGTAATCTTGATCAATTGGAAGATGACCGATTTAGTTTTGTTGGTCCGATCAGTAGAGGACCATCATACTCTATTTATAGAGATGCTGATCTTTGAGTTATTCGTGCTTAGTGGATATCGTGAGCACATAGAGTACATGGCTTGTACTGAAGTGGGAAGGACTGAAATAATCGTATATCGTTGTCGGCTCGACCAGTTTTAGAGGACCGATGTATCCTATTCCATGAAGATTTTGACCATGGACTGTATATACCTGGTTGGATGACTTAGAAGGTGCATTGGGGTTTGTGACCCCGCTGATGTAAGGAAGTGTAGAGCTAGTTGCTTAACACTTATGAGATACAATCGTTACGAGTGTATAACTTGGAGAGTATATTTGGATTTATGATGTTAAAATTTTCCCCATTAGATACAGCTTAGTAGGGTATGACATTGACTTGCAAAGTTATACCATGGCGTGTATATCTCTTTTGTCCGCTACTAGTTCCGTTGAACCTAGAGCAGGGTTATTACTGGATGATTAGGCTACTTTATTTTGGGCTGTCTATGATTGATGTATTCCTACTTGATACATATGCAAGATTTTTGTTTAGGTATACCCGTAACCCATGAGTGTTGGTAGCATAGGGTTGGTCTCTTTGATTGAGCTAGTATGCTGATTTTGCATGTTTAGGTTGCATGTATATTATGATTGTTATGTGTTGTAGGAATCCTGTGGTTGATTGTCCATTTGCAAGTAGTATATGTATACATGTTCTGTTATGGTTTGTAGGTTCTGTGTGGATCATAGCTATGTAGTTCGGTGTATGTATCTGAATGTATTATGGAAAGTATCTTGTCAATTTAATCTATGTTGTGGGATGTGCACATGAGTTTAGGTATTTTGCTTGATGTATCTTGTCGATTTAATCAGAGATGTGCTATGTGCAGATGTGTTCGGTGTAAGATTCGAGGTATTTTGTGGATTATATTTGATTTATGGATACACTTGGGTCTATTAGACTCTATTGGAAGTATTAAGTGATTATACTCAATTGGTATGTGTTGTGAGTATTATTGGAGGTGTATTGACGATTATACTTATGTTGATATATGCACACGGTTTCGGTATGCATTGTTGGAGGTACTACGATGATTTATACCTATGTTGTGAGTATCTTTGGTGTGTACTAATTGGAAGATTATGTCGATCATACATATGTTGTGTATGCATGTGTGCCAGGTGTATTGTTGGTAGCAGCATGATGATTCTACTTATGTTGAATGCAGGATGTGGAGTGTTTGCATTATGTCATTTGTTGGATTACCCTGTCAACTAGTTTTCTTATCAGTGGGTGACTCACTACGATGTGGATAGAGTTGACGATGGGTTTGATTTGATTACTGGATTTTGATACCCTAGGCTACCCACAGTGATCTGTGGTAGAGCGACCCCATGTAGTCTCTGGCTAGATAGTTAGGTGCCTTGGGCACTTAGGTTTGTTTGTGGTAGAGCGTAGCTCCCACATATCTTGGGTTGTTTGTGGTGGAGCGTAGCTCCCACATATTGCGGATTACTTGTAGCGGAGCATTGCTCCCATGTTTATTGTGGATACATATTTTGGATTATTTGTGGTAGAGCGTTGCTCCCACATATGTGGTATTTCGTGTGATGGAGTATTGCTCTCACACTGGAGGATCTATTCTTTGGTGATTATATATCGTTGGTGATCAGATCTGTTTATTGTTGAGGATCTTATGGTTAGGAATGTCTATGATACGGACATTATGTATTTTGGTTTTATCATTAGGGCTTACAAAGCCTTAGATGTTTTCAGGAACTCGATGATTTTGGTATGTTAAGGATGTATGGATCAGTTTCCATTGTCTTTGTTGATGATGTTGTGATTTATTATGGATCCGAGGTGAGTCACGTGCACCACCTTTGCATAGACCTAGAGATGTTTCGACGAGAACATCTATATGCGAAGATCAGTAGTGCGTGTTTTGGGTGTCTTCTGTGAGATGTTTGAGACACACGGTCACCAGTAGGAGTATACCGTGGTTCCACAGGAGATTGAGGTAGTTACCATTGGGAGTAGACGGAGTCTGTAGAAGAGGCTCGCAACTTCCTTTGTTTGGCTCGATATTTCCGGAGATACGTGGAGGGTTTCTCACGGATTGCTATGCTACTTACACGGCTGACTAGGAAAGGCGTGAAGTTCACTTGGACTGAGGATGGCAAGACCAGCTTCTAGGAGCTGAAGCGGAGACTAGTGTCGGCCCCGATTTTGGTTTTACCTTCTGGAGAGGACGGATATGTCCTCTACACCGACGCATCTATTCAGGGTTTGAGCGCTGTTCTAATGCAGCACGATAGAGTAGTCTCCTATGCTTCTCGTCGGTTGAAGGAGCATGAGAAGAACTACACTGTACATGATCTGGAGCTAGTCGCCATTATTTTTGTCATGAAGATTTGGCGGCATTATTTATATGGCGTTATATTTGAGATTTCTCACTGACTATAAGAGTGTCAAATATCTGTTTACTTAGAAGGAACTTAATCTCCGACAGAGGAGATGGATGGAGTTCCTGAAGGATTATGCTTGTACCATTAGCTATCACCCGGGGAGAGCTAATGTGGTTGTCGATGCACTTAGCAGGAAGTCCATGTTGGTGCAACCTTAGGTCAAGGTTGACCTGGTTGACCCGACTCGAGGTGACTTGACTCGAGTTGTATTTTGATGTTTGACTTGGGAAGATTGTCGGTGCAACCTTAGGTCAAGGTTGACCTAGTTGAGTTGCATGTCGATGTTTGACGAGAAGAGAGTTGTATTCTTGATGTTTGACAAGAATAGGTGTTTGGGAGATTGTAGGTGCAACCTTAGGTCAAGGTTGACCTGGTTGACCTGATTCGCGAAAAGTCCAAGTATGGAGACTTGGCACTGGAAAAGTCCAAGTACGGAGACTTGGCACGGGGAAAAGTCCAAGCAGGTAGCTTGGCACGCGGAAAGTCCAAGTATGAAGCCAGGCAGTGGGAAAGTCCTAACTGGGATGTTAGGCAGTTGGAAAGTCCTGGTGAGTGAAGCCAGGCAGTGAGAAAGTCCTAACTGGGATGTTAGGCAGTGTGGAAAGTCCTGGTGAGTGAAGCCAGGCAGTGGGAAAGTCCTAACTGGGATGTTAGGCAGTTGGAAAGTCCTGGTGAGTGAAGCCAGGCAGTGAGAAAGTCCTAACTGGGATGTTAGGCAGTGTGAAAACCCTAGTGAGTGAAGCTAGGTGAAAGTCCTGGTGAGTGAAGCCGGGCAAGGGAAAATCCAGATGGATCAAGGATGATCGGACATCTGGTGTTGAGAAGGTCAAGTAGGTCAAGGGAGTGACCGGATACTTGACACGAAGAGAAAAGTCCAAGTGGGTCAAAGGGATTGACCGGACACTTGGTGAGGAGTCTTAGCAGGTCAAGGGAGTGACCGGATGCTAAGCATGATGTACCAACAGGTCAAGGTTGACCGGATGTTGGTTTGGGAGACTTGGGACTTGGTTTGGGCAAAAACCAAGCTCTGGATCGGTCTGCAGACCGATCCATCGTTGTGTATCGATCGGTCGGTGACCAATCGGATAACAAGCGAAGGTCAGGCTTACCGATGGTATGGGGACCGATCGATGGGCTGATCGGTCCCCGGACCGATCAGACATGTGATCGGTCCGGGACCGATCAGATTCCACACGAGAGTTGGGCAACTCTCTGCTAAGTGTCCTGGACCAGGAGGTTCCCTGATCGGTCCCCACGACCGATCGGATCAGCCCAGACCGATCAGGGTGATGCCTGATCGGTCTGGCCCTAGCCGTTGGTATAAAGGGGCCGAGGGCTGCTGCTGCACGGGGACTTCTACTTTTCTTCTAGAACTTCTATTCTTCTGCTGCTGAAGCTTCTGCTTCAACTGAGCTTTGATTGAGCTCGCCTCCGAAGCTTCGCGTGAGCTTCCAGTCGTCGACCAGCTGCTGCGTTTGGGTTGTGAAGTTGCTGCTTCACCTCCAGTCGACAAGAAAGCAAGCAATTGGTAGAGTGCTATTGTATTCATATTGTATTGCTTTTCTTACTGTTCTTGTACTCTTTGTTTGCTGTTGCAAACGTTTGTGGCGAGGTTTCTCCACCCACAAGGAGTATATTGTATTAGCCGGTTCTCCGGGGACTCATCCACCGATGGATTGACTGGACTCGTCCACCTTACGGACACGCCGAGGAGTAGGAGCCCTAATCTCCGAACCTCGTTACATCCTTGTGTTAAGGTTTGGTTTTCTTCTCTTTCGTTTCTTTGTATTTTCCGCTGCGCTAACACGTTTTGTAGAAAGAAACGACGATTTAGGGTCGGCTATTCACACCCCCCTCTCTAGCCTCCGTACGAAGGATCCCAACAAGTGGTATCAGAGCGAGGCCGCTCTTCGACGGATTCACACCCGTGGGAGCACAAGCTAGAGATGAATCAATTTGGAGAAGACATCACCATTCCACCCTTCTACAATGACAACTTCGCATATTGGAAGGTAAGGATGATGTATTTTCTTAGGACTACTATGTGGAACTGGTTTTGTGTACAAGAAGGGTTTACTCCTCCAATGGATAAAGAAGGAGTGCCTCTAGAGAAGAACAAGTGGACGAAGGAACAAGTCCACCAATCCACGATCAACAATGAGGTAACTAAAACAATTGAATTTTCATTACCTACTAATGTTTTGTGTAAGATAGGTAAATACAACAATGCCAAGGAGTTGTGGGATAACTTGGCCAAGTACCATGAGGAGAGCTCCACTTCAAGCCATGAAGAGGAGCCTAGTGAGCCAAGTAGCTCACATCATGGAGGGAGCGAATTGGGAGTTGAGGGCTACTCAACATCCAAGGAAGAAGAGGAGGAGAGTTCCTCTTGTTCAAGTTCGGAGCAAGAAGAAGAAGTTCCCACCTCCGGAAGGGTTGAAGAAGAAAGCTCATCTCCATCCACAACCCTAGGTAACTCAAACACTGTGATTTCAAGCAAATTACACATAATGTGTTTTGAGTGTAGGAAACATGGACATTACAGGAGCAAATGCCCAAAGAAGGTTAGGAAGACTCCACCGGCACCAAAGGTCAAGGAAGCCGGAGTCCCAACACGCAAAGGCAAGAAGCACGTGGTGTGCTTTCAATGCAAGCAACGGGGACACTATAGGAGCCAATGTCCGAAGGGGAGGAAACCTCACAAGGACAAGGGATGCACATCAATAGGGGGAGCTAAGGCAAACCCTAAGGTATCTTTTAAGGCTCATTCGTGCAATTCTAGTAGGATACATGCTAGTAATTTTATTGCATTAGTCAATAATGATAAGCATGTTAACACTAGAAATCAATACATGTGCTTAGGTGCTAAACATGTCAACCTAGATAGGGATACTACTAGGAATGCTAACCCTAGGATTAACACTTCTAAGGTTAAGGAAAACCTAGGTAGAAACCCCAAATCAACTAGACACATGCCTAGGAATGCCTCAAAGAACAATGACAAATTAAAACTTGAGGTATTAGAGAAGGAGAATCAAGTCTTGAGGTCAAGACTTGATACTTTGGAAAAGGCTCTTAAGAACTTGGAGAAGTCATCTCTAGGGTTTAAGGGTCAAAAACCAATGTCCAAGGACAAGAAAGGTTTGGGTCACAAACCTAAGTCCCAAGTGGTCAAGCCCACTTATCATAATGTTCCATTCGATTATGGAACAAAATCTAGGGCTAGGAAGACCATCACCAAGGTCACAAGGGGAGTCACCCCTAGAGTTGATCTTGATGAGTCCCAAATGACCAAGGCTTTAAAGCCTAAGAGGGTCATTAGGAGGGTTGCTAGGGAAGTTATCCCTAGTGAATATTTAGTGAACCCAATGAGCTCTAATAGGTATTGGGTTCCTAGGAGCATCTTCTCTACCTCATAAATGGGTTAGAGAGTGTCAACTCCGATTAGAAGGGTAGTTAACCCAACTTTGAGGAAATTGACACTCAAGGAGCATTTTCAAGGTTTTGAGAACTTTTGAAAATGAAATGGAATTATCATTTACTCCTTTGAAGAGTTAAATGTGCCTAAAGATTGGAAATTTCATTTTTAATATCAATTGGCACAATTTGGGAAAATCTAGAGAACTCTTGAGGAAAAATGAAACATGCCAAGATTTGAGAATAAATTTGATCTTTAAGTGGCATGAATGAATCTAGAGTTCAAGAAGTGTCAAAATTAGGATTTTGGCATATTAGGGGAATCAAGGGTTAAAGCTTAAGTATTAGCTAAGGCTAAGGATACTTAGATAGGTAATCTAGGTATGTCTTATTCATGCTAAATCTTGCCATGATTGTTTGCCCTCACATGTCATGACATCATATTTAAGTTTATTTTTTTTTGAAATGTCATGATAATGCTTAGGTTAGTTTTATGTCATGTTTATTTAAGTTCCAAACTTTATGCCATGACATCATGACATTGGCACATGCTTCTATTTATGATATTATTTCATGCCATGTCATCATCTCTTGCATTAATGATCAATGAAATTGATTTAAGGATAAAAACACATTTTGATATTGAGATCAAAGTGTAGTTTAGCAAATGCATGAGAACTTAGCCTAAGATGACCTAAACTCATATCTCACATCAAAATTGCCATGGATGTGTTTGATACACTTTAGATGTGTGTGAGATATTAGGATCATGAATTAGGATCAAGGTGCATAGTTCTTGTACCTAGATGAGCCTAATTCAAGAAATGGAGGATCATAGGAAAAGCTTGTGTACAAGTCATGTACATTTAGCCCTAAGATTATGGTCCTAAATTAAAAGGATTAAAATCATTTTGAAATTGATTTGGAAAACCTTGATGAAGCCATCTTAGTGATTGCATTCATCATTGAACATTGTGATACAAAGTTGAGTTAAACTTGAACTATTTCAAAGTTTTTGAACTTTGTATCAAGATTGAAAAATAGAAGTTATTTTCATAGAAAATTATTTTTCCATGATAGTATATGTTATGAGGAATGTATCCTCAAAATTTTATAATTTTTGAAATTTTCTAGAATTTTTAAAGGGTTTCTGAATTTCGGAAGAGGAAAATCATAAATCTGTGTTTAGAGCCTTGATCGGTCTGCGGACCGATCCAGGGAAGCATGGATCGGTCTGCAGACCAATCGGTGAGACCGATCAGGGGTTCTGGCACGGTCACTGATGGACCTCTGATCGGTCCGGGACCGATCAGGAGGTTCCCTAATCGATCTTATGGAAATGATGTTTTTGGATTTCTAAAGGTTTGGAACTCACAAAGACATTGTTGGTGCAATGGTCAAGGGGGAGTTAACCTTTAGGGGGAGTTTTACCTAATTGTCAAGGGGGAGTTGACTTTTAGGGGGAGTTTTTACTCCTTAAGACTTTTGAGGATTAGTGATATGGGATTATCACTAAGTTGATTGTTGAGTTTAGTATCAAGGGGGAAATTAAGAGTTTCAATGAAAGGTATGGGACTTTCATTAGGAAGAAACTCTTGACCTTGATACTCTCCTTTTTCTTTTTGATGTGTGTCAAAAAGGGGAGAGTGTTCATTGGAGAATTATTGGAGAACCCAAGTTAGGTTATCGGGTTAACCTAAGCTAGGGGAAGAATGTCAAGGAATGTTCGCGGAAGAACATTTGAATTCTTTTTGATGTGTGTCAAAAAGGGGGAGAATTATTGGAGAACCTAAGTTAGGTTATCGGGTTAACCTAAGGGGAGAATGTCCAGAGAATGTTCAAGGAAAGAACATTGGACATTGGAAGATGGTTGGAAAACCTAAGTTACGTTATCGGGTTAACCTAACTTGATTATGGGTTTTGTCAAACATCAAAAAGGGGGAGATTGTTGGTGCAATCTTAGGTCAAGGTTGACCTGGTTGACCCGACTCGAGGTGACTTGACTCGAGTTGTATTTTGATGTTTGACTTGGGAAGATTGTCGGTGCAACCTTAGGTCAAGGTTGACCTAGTTGAGTTGCATGTCGATGTTTGACGAGAAGAGAGTTGTATTCTTGATGTTTGACAAGAATAGGTGTTTGGGAGATTGTAGGTGCAACCTTAGGTCAAGGTTGACCTGGTTGACCTGATTCGCGAAAAGTCCAAGTATGGAGACTTGGCACTGGAAAAGTCCAAGTACGGAGACTTGGCACGGGGAAAAGTCCAAGCAGGTAGCTTGGCACGCGGAAAGTCCAAGTATGAAGCCAGGCAGTGGGAAAGTCCTAACTGGGATGTTATGCAGTTGGAAAGTTCTGGTGAGTGAAGCCAGGCAGTGAGAAAGTCCTAACTGGGATGTTAGGCAGTGTGGAAAGTCCTGGTGAGTGAAGCCAGGCAGTGGGAAAGTCCTAACTGGGATGTTAGGCAATTGGAAAGTCCTGGTGAGTGAAGCCAGGCAGTGAGAAAGTCCTAACTGGGATGTTAGGCAGTGTGAAAACCCTAGTGAGTGAAGCTAGGTGAAAGTCCTGGTGAGTGAAGCCGGGCAAGGGAAAATCCAGATGGATCAAGGATGATCGGACATCTGGTGTTGAGAAGGTCAAGTAGGTCAAGGGAGTGACCGGATACTTGACACGAAGAGAAAAGTCCAAGTGGGTCAAAGGAATTGACCGGACACTTGGTGGGGAGTCTTAGCAGGTCAAGGGAGTGACCGGATGCTAAGCATGATGTACCAACAGGTCAAAGTTGACCGGATGTTGGTTTGGGAGACTTGGGACTTGGTTAGGACAAAACCAAGCTCGGTGGTCTGCAGACCGATCCGATCTGATTGTATCTCGATCGGTGCCGGTGACCAATCGATAACAAAAGTGGGCTTACCGATCGGCAGGGACCAATCGCATGGAGCATGATCGGTCCCCGGACCGATCAGGAGGTGGGATCGGTCCGGGACCGATCAGATTCCACGCAGAGTTGGGCAACTCTGCGAAGCCTTCCGATCGGTGCGGGACCGATCGACAGCTGATCGGTCCCCACGACCGATCGAGGCAAAACCGATCGAGCTTCACTGATCGGTCCATCTAGCCGTTGCGTAGCAACGCCAGTTTCTTCACCGTCTTCCTCGTAGGTATAAAGGGGTCGAGGGCTGCTTAGGGACTTCTACTTTCTTTTAGAACTTTCCTCAAGCTTCTGCTTCAACTGAGCTTTGATTGAGCTCGCCTCCGAAGCTTCGTGTGATCGACCAGCCGCTGCGTTTGGGTTGTGAAGTTGCTGCTTCACCTCCAGTCGACAAGAAAGCAAGCAATTGGTAGAGTGCTATTGTATTCATATTGTATTGCTTTTCTTACTGTTCTTGTACTCTTTGTTTGCTGTTGCAAACGTTTGTGGCGAGGTTTCTCCACCCACAAGGAGTATATTGTATTAGCCGGTTCTCCGGGGGCTCATCCACCGACGGATTGACTGGACTCGTCCACCTTACGGGCACGCCGAGGAGTAGGAGCCCTAATCTCCGAACCTCATTACATCCTTGTGTTAAGGTTTGGTTTTCTTCTCTTTCGTTTCTTTGTATTTTCCGCTGCGCTAACACGTTTTGTAGAAAGAAACGACGATTTGGGGTCGGCTATTCACACCCCCCCTCTCTAGCGTCCGTACAAAGGATCCCAACAGTCCAGAGGGACTTTAACTTGTCACCGAGTGGTGGTCACAGACTTGATTCAGGACTTCTCCGAGTTAAACCTTGAGGAGAAGGGACAGACAGAGCAAAGTATTATTGTTACCATGGTTGCTCAGTCGTCGATCAGGATGAGGATCCGAGAGGCCCAGGCCGGTGATAAGCATTTTGCAGTTTATTGGCAACCGGATAGTTTCTTGGCAGCAGACCGAGTTTACTCGAGATGAAGCGGCGATTATATATTTTCGAGGTCGCTTGTGCGTACCTCCATTTCACCCGGTCAAGGAGGAGTTACTTCAGAAGGGTCATCGCTCATGATTTGCTATTCACCCAGGTCGTACTCGTATGTACCAAGATTTGAGGTGTTCCTTTGAGTATTATTTCAGATAGAAACCCCCGGTTCACATCTCGTTTATGCCAGAGTCTGCAGTAGGCCTTGGGCACTCAGCTCCGATTCAGTACAGCTTTCCATCCGCAGACAGATGGACAGTCAGAGCAGACCATTTAGACTTTAGAGGATTTGCTGAGATCTTGTGTATTGGATTTCGGAGGCAGTTGGGAGGACCATCTGCCATTAGTAGAGTTCGCCTACAACAACAGCTTTCTTTCAGCTATCCGGATGGTACCGTTTGAAGAGTTGTATGGTAGGTCTTGTCGGACACCCACCCTCTGGGATGAGGTTGGGGAGGCCCAGTTGTTGGGACCTCATAGAGTTGGTCCGTATTATCAGACGGAGAATGTTAGAGGCGCAGGATCGTCAGAAATGTTATGCTTATTGGAGACGCAGACCCTTAGCGTTCTCTATTGGCGACATGTATTTCTTCGAGTTTCACCCACGAAAGGGGTGAAGAGGTTTGACCTCAGAAGTAAGCTAGCTTCACGACACATTGGATCTTTCCAGATCTTGGAGAGAATTGGAGCGGTAGCTTATCATTTGGCATTGCCACCAGCTTCGGCAGGTGTTCACGATGTATTCCATGTATCCATGTTGAGAAGATACATACCCGATCCGGCACATGTACTGACAGATATCTCAGTTCCCGTTCAGCTTGACGTCACTTATGCGGAGGTTCCGGTACGGTTCTGGACCAGAAAGAGTGTCAGCTGCGGAACAAGACTAACCGGCTGGTAAAGTCGAATGACAGCATCATTCCGACGAGGAGGCTACCTGGGAGCTCAAAGATACGATTCGAGCTCGAAACCCCATCTTTTCACATGAGATATGTGATTTAATTTACCGTTCAGCATTTATACTCTTTACCTGTTGTTAGTATTTGCTGATGGTAGATAACGAAATTTGGGGACCAAATTTTTATTAGTGGGAGAGAATGTAAAATACCGAAAAATGACGAATAATGATAAGGGAATTTTCTGAAATTTTTAGAAATTTTCTGGGAATTTTTCGGAACTCGTATGGACGAGTTTACAGGGATAAAAATAGGACCCGGGAAAGCTTGTTTAGGCTACCCCATTTAAGCGAGGAAAAGTTGGATTTACTTATTTATTTTCTTTTTCTTTTCTTTCTTCCATGTTTTCGCCGAACGCTTCTATTTCTTCCTTGCCGCGACCCGTGCCCTAACCACCTCGCGCCGACGCCTCCTCCTTCTACTTCTTCCCCAACCGATTTCCTCTTCCTCTCTTTCTTCCGACGCCGAGCAGCGCCGAGCCTAGCCTCTTTGCAGTCCCCAGCGCCGACCACCGCAGTGTCGCCGGCCTCTCCTCTGTGCCCTAGCATCTCCGCCGACGCCACAAGGGAGTTGATCGGCTGACGCTGTCCAACAACGCCAGCGTTGATTGGGTTGTGCCCTAGTGCCGCTGCCTCCCTTGCCCTATTGCGTTTTCCGGTCGCCACAGCCGATGCCGACGGACCAGAGCAACACTATGCCCTAGATTTGCAGCGCCGCCGTCCCACTCTGCCCTAGCTATCTCCGACACTGCCCTCCTATAGTGTGCTTCGCTCGCCACCGCCCTTATGATCTAGCGCCGGTCGGCTAGCCGTCGAGTGCCAGTAGCCACCTTGTTATCGGCTTGAGTTTCTGGCACTAGGGTTTCCAGCAGCAGCCTTGTCCGGTCCTTGGTCATTGCAGGCAGTAAAGGAAGAGGTAAAGTGCTCAGGTTATGTTGGAAATTAGGGTTGTGGTTTGATTCCTGTGGTTGATCTCAGTTCTTGATTCTTGCTTGGACAGTCGGTGGAGTTTCCTGCTTGAGCAGCAACCTCTGTCTCCAGAAAAATCTTTGGTCCAGCAACCCTAAGGTAAGGGTTTGGAGTGTGGTTGAGTTGGCACGTTTTTGATACATGTTGTTTTAGGTATGATTATTTTGGTTGTAGGTGAATTATACTAGATGGTTAGGTTGATTAGGGTTTACCCTAATTTAGCCTTAAGGATTTTAATTAGCCATTTCTCTGGATTGTAGCTAAATAAAAAAAAATAATATACACATTGATATCACAGGACTTTGACGCGAGACGAGCATCTTGACGGCGAATTAGGACCGATTTGGATCTTGTTATTTTGAGGCGGGTACCTCTTGACTTATCTTTTATGATATTGTCAATTGGATATGCATAGTATTTTATAGCTACATGCAATAATCATGATTGTCTTTGGTATGTCAGTTTGATATCCATAGCATGTTCTATTTTGTCGCTTGTTAGGTATCCATGTTTATACCTCCTGATTATTGCCATGAGTACCTTAGTTCCTAGAGTAAGTGACATACCATGCATTACTGAGGTTAGGACTAGGTTCTTGATTTTATTTCTGGCATGTGTATTTAGATTATCTGATACCTAGGTTTTTATACCATACCTGACTTGTGTACCTATATTTGTATATCATATCTGATTGGTGTACCTCGACCCCTTTTTCTTTGGTCTGTGCATATTGTTGGTACATATGTTATGGAGAGGGATATGTTCAGGATCTAAGTTGTGATACCATAGAGGACCTGTATACCCTAGATCCGTGGATTTGACTTACTGATACTGTGGTACCCATATTATATATATATGGATATGGTTATGCTGATCAGTTTATTGCTATGCTTAGTGTCAAGCATCATGATTGCATGCTGTGCGATTGTCGGCTCCACTATGGTTGAGCACATCGCCAGCTACATGTACTGCACACACCACCACTCATGCATTAGTGGTATATCAGACAGGTGTGTGGCGGTTTTGCTGTTTGGCTCCGTTGGTCTGAGGACTCAACATGGTAGCCGGCAGACAGTTTCGCTCTGTTTGGCTCCACTGGCATTTAGTGTAGCAGCGTGGTAGCCGGCAGACGGTGGACTCTATTTGGCTCCGTTGGTCAGGTGACTCAGCGTGGTAGCCGGCAGAGATACCTCCCCGTCCTCGTGTACCGGGAGATGAGAGCATTGAGCTCCCCCATTTATGATTTGGGGTAAGAGGATAGGAGTACTCCGACAGCATCCCGTCCACTCGGTCACTCATCAGGAGCAGTGACGACAGAGTGCACGGTTGTCACAGCCCTACCCACTCGGTCTCGCCATTTGTGTGTGAGATGACTGACTGGCGTCAGGGGTGACCAGGACGCATCATTAGCATCATATGCATTGATGCATTTATTTATTGTGATTGTGTTTGCTGCATTTGGTTGCTGCATTTTGGTTGGATGCATACCTTTGACCTGCATACAGGATTATTGACACTTTCGGTTGACGACTCTTTTGTCTGGATAGGAGTTCCTGGTGAGTACAGCTTCCTCAGTTACCTTTCAGTTTTGCATATTCTCTATATATGATTAGGAAGCTGTATTCCATGTTTGTTGCTGTTAGATATATCTTACTACTCATGTCCATTGATATTCGCTGAGTTGTTGAACTCACCCCCGTGGACACTATCTTTTTCAGGTACTAGGTTGTTTATGGAGACGCTTGGAGTATCCTGGCTGCCGGTCCCCAATTCACATCAGAAGACATGTTTACGCGTTTGTGTACTTTTACTTCGGTATTTATAATTGGTGTATTTAGCTTTGTGTTCCGATTTTATTTCTGGAATTGTTATATTGTTGTGTTGTGTTGTTGTGTGGTGTAAGCCTAGCCGGCTAGCAGTGATTTATTTGATTTTGTATGGGCTAGTATTTTATGCTTTTCCATTGGATTGGTTTTGATTTCAGCCGAGTGGGTTGTTTAAAATATATATAACTGCGTGGTTGTTGTTATACTTGTCCAGTCGTGTAGGCTGAGATTATTAACTGCGTGGTTGTGTATATATATTCCAACCGCATGTGGTTGATGTATATTATGTCTGTAGAAATGCTTCAGATTGTCACCCGTATAGGGGAGGTGCTACCGAAATTTCTTCGGTCAGGGACTTCCTCGGGGCGTGACAACTAGGTTGATGTATTAAAGCTCATTTGGAAAAATAGAAATCCCACCAAATGCATTGTTATAAATGTGCAGTTATTTAAAAAAAAAATATATGAAATAAGGGATTGAAAAAATTTATTATCGTGAGTGAAAATTAGTTGTTTGCCTCTTTGAGGCAAAGTTAGGTTATGGGGAAATGAATACTAGATTTCTCTTGATATTGAGTATATTCTTTAGACCTTGGGTAGATATAAGATAGATGAACCAAGCAGTATTTACTGCTGGAAATAAAAAGAAAAGATGGTTCAATGATGACTTGACTATGATTAAGAATTAATACTTGAAAAATTTAGACCATGATTTGCACTGAGTATGGAGAACTCATTCTTAGGCTAAGTCATATCTATTTATGATCATGCTTATAATTAAAGTTGTTTGATAGAGTAAAATTGATTCACCAAGAATTATGATGCACTTACTTCTACACATGTTTCTAGTTGGTAACATTTTATTTTATAACAATCGAATGCTTTTTTGTAGATCATTCTGGATTATGCTCATTAGTTTCATTAGTTTGATAGAACTGAATATAATCACTAGGGATACACATTATTAGCTCAAGAATCTAGATTGCAGAGTTTGCTTGAGAGTAAGCAAAAGTTTAAGTCTGAGAGTGTGATGTGTGTAGATTATATATGTTATTTTGTATTGTTTAACACACATCTTTCTATATTCATTGCCTATGATCTATATTTTTACACCTTTTATCATGTTAATTTCAGCATAATTACTATTTTATGTCCAAAGATCTACTCGGTGTCTATTTTCATTTTCAGGAGCAATTTAGAGTGGTAAAGGATTCAAAATACACAAAAGAAGATAATTTGAGGAAGACTATGATATAGCCAAGTCTTCCCCTTGATGAGTAAAGCAAAGGTTTAGAGGGCCCAAGGCTTTGAGTACAATTAGTAATAAACTTCTAGAGTCAAATTAGACCTAGCCATGCCAGGATAAGCTCCAAAAGAGTGGTCATGCCAAAAGGCACAGCCAAAGAACCAAAAAAGATACTGGTCATGCCAAATGGGATGACCAGGAAGGAGAACCAGCATAGAAGCTGTTCAGGTCGTGCCAAATGGCACGATTATGAGCCAACCCATGTAGATTTCCAGAGTAGAAATGAACTTGGTCGTGTCCTGGGGCACAACCATGCCGTGACAAAGGGTACGATCAGGTGCCCAGAACTAGAGCCAACTTGGCTCTGGCCATGCCATTTGGCACAGCCAGATAACCAAAGAATGACTTGGCTCATGCCAAATGGTACGGGTCATGCCTCTAGGCATGACCACCCCATGCCCCCATCTCTATATAAGGGGTACTTCATCCCCTTTGCAAGGAGGAAGTTGCAAGATGGGAGGAGACCTTCTAGATCGAATCTTTGCACCTGGAATCGTCATTTAGATGATCCGAGGTTGTTCTACTACTCCATCCTCGTCGACACTCGAAGATCTGCATCTAAGGGATTCACTTGACATAAAAGGATAAGCTTCTTCTCCCCTTTCTTTAGATTTTCAAAGTTTCTATCATTTTAAATTCTTAGATTGTATTTCTTTCTATTATAGAGTAAATCTATATTGTTCTAGGATGAAGGGAGTAATTGTAATATATGGATGATGTAAGACTCTATGGACTTGCCAATTTCCTTGTTTAATGAAGCTTTTATGGCATTTGTTCTATTTGATGAAATGCTTGCAAGAAGGATTTCTTCATAGATCTAAATTTATCTATCTAGAATATATTTCTGTATGTGTAGACCTAATTTCTATATTAGATACATTGATGTATATCTAGATCTAACTGTGAATCTAAAATTTATTGAATAGATACACAGATTGTCATCACTTTTGAGTGTATGCTCTGATATAGCTCAGCATGGCTTTAGAATGCTTGTTTAAAGTTGAGTATCTAAGGTAATTATCCTTCTATATGGAATATAACCTTCTAAGGGAGATGATGCGCGTAGATTATATATGTAATTTTGTACTATTTGACACACATCTACTTATATTTCATATCTATGATCTATGTGTTTTGCATATTTTTCTATCATATTTCAATATAATTACTACTTTATATCCAGAGATCTGCTCGGTGTTTATTTTTCACTTTCAGGAGTAGTTTGGAGTGAAAAATGATTCAAAGCACGCAAAAGAAGATCATTTGAAGAAAGACTAAAACCTAGCCATGCCCTAAGGCATGCCCACGTCTCCTTCATGGATGGACTTTGGAATGAAAAGGATTCCTTTTGGAGTGAAAACAAATGAAAAATACATTTTGGAGCAACTCTAGAAGAGAAAATAAGCAATCATGTCTAGCGATGTTGTCGTGTTCCTCGAAGCATATTGGCATCTAAACAAAGTTAAAATGTGCTCAAATTTCACTCACATAACCTTGACTTGATAAGGAACATGGACATGGAGAGTTTCATAGGAAAATCACATGGCCAAAAGGCACGGTCGTGACTTCAAGCATGGGCATGCCAGATTTCAGATTACTATGTGGATGTAAATTAAAATAGCCATAATCTTTTGCTTGGTTGGAGTTATGGGTCATTCCGAGTGTCAAAGTGAAGATAACTTCAAACTCTTCAACTTTTCTTACGGTCGTGTCCCAGGGTGTGCATCCAAGTAGCAACAAGCAAGGGGTGGTCATGCCTCTTGTTCCATCCAATTTTTGAAAGGGTTGTGCCAATAGGCACAGTTAGGAGTTTGCCCATGCCTTTTTCCAGAACTAGATTTGCTGAGGCCATGCCTCCAGAAACACAGATTTGAATATTAGGCCATGCCAAATGGCACAACCTAGAAGGACTAAACAGAGAAGACTTTGTTTTGGCCGGCTATTTGGCACGACCAGAAACTAGAGAAAGCTTTAGCCATACCACATGGCATGGTCAGGTGACCAGAACCAGAACCAACTTGGCTCTGGCTGTGCTAAATGGCACCTCTTGTGAGCCAAAAGGTAGTTTGGTCGTGACAAGAGGCACATCCACCTTGTGCCTCACCTCTATAAGAGGGGCACTTCATCTCCTCCACAAGGGAGGAAGATCCAAGGGTGGAAGAGGACCATCTAAGTTGAATTCTCACATTCAGGAATGTCATCTAGATGATCCAAGGTCGTTCAATTGCCCCATCCTCATCGGCATTCTAAGATCTGCATCCAACCCCTTCACTCGACGTCAAAGGATAAGTTTGTACTCCCCTTCCTTAGGGTTTTGGAAATTTCTATATTTTTGAGTGCTTGGGTTGTATTTGTTCCTATTATGGAGTAGATTCTTATTGTCTAGGATGTAAAATATAATTGTAATATGTGGATGATGTAAATTCTATGGGATTGCCAATTTCCTATTTTGATGAAGCTTATATGCACTTATTCTGTTTGATGAAATGCTTGCATAGAGGCTTTCCCGAATTTGTCTATCTAAATTGCATATCTGTATGTATAGGTCTTATTTTTGAGTAGATACATTGCTGTGTGTCTAAATTGAGATTGTGCGTTAACCTAAATTTTCGTTGATCAGTTGCATAAATTATCGTCTCTTTTGAGTGTGTGTTCCGATATAGCTCGGCATAGCCTTAGGATACTTGTTTGAAGTTTAGTATCTAAGATAACTATCCTTCTATACGGAACATAACCTCTTAAGGGAGGATAATTCTATGTATGGATAAGTCTATCACTTGACCTAATTGGCTTCTCTTAATCATATGCTATGCAAGTGACCTACGTAATCTAGAGACGTATACCCGAGGGAGACCTTGTGACAGGAGCTACTCTACTAAAACTCGGACTCTCTAAGTTACTTCTTCACTTGATGGTAGACTTGATTACTGGCTTGGGGAAGTACTCCAATACAACGTCACAGGGTGGAATTATGTAAATGTTTAGGCTATCCTACAAACATACAAACAGAGAACTAGGAATGAGCTAATTCAAAATACAACATCCACCATTACAATGAAACCTTTAGCCTAGAACATTTTCTGAATTAAGTACTTTCTCAACTATTTCTTACTTTTATTTTCACATTTTAGTTGAAAACCTCATAACAACCCATTCTCAATTTTTTCTAGTTAAATTCGAAGTGTAGAAGCAACTAGCATCTAATCTTCAATCCTAGTGGGATCGACTTTGATAAATTTTATTACTTGACAACAACCGTGCGCTTGCGGTCACAACATCAGGAGAATAATTCTATATATGGATGAGTCTTTCACTTGACCTAATGGGATTTCCCTAATCATATACTGCATAAGTGACCTATGTAATCTAGAGATGTAAACCCGGGGGAGGCCTTGTGAGAGGAGGTACTCTATTGAAAACCTAGACTCTCTAAGTTACTTCTTCAATTGATGGCATACTTGGTTATTGGCAAGGGAAGTACTTTGATACATCTTCACGAGATGGTATTTATTAATAATTTAGGTCATCCTATAAACATAGAAGTGGAGAACTAGGATTGGACAAATTCATAGTACAACATTCACCATTACAATAAAACCGAAGGCCTAGAACATCTTTTTGAATTAAAGGGCTTCCTCAATTATCTTTCTTCTATTTTCATATTTTTTTAATAATCTCAAATCAAACAATTATCGATTCTATCTAGATAAATTCAAAGTGTAAAACTAATTAGCATTTGATTCTCAGTTCTCGTGGGATCAACTTATATAAATTTTATTACTTGACGACACCCATGCGCTTGCAGGATCATATCAAGTATTAAAGGCTAGCTTCATACCTAATCATCAATGTAAACTTTTCTAGAATTTTGAAGTAAATTTGGATCTCTATCAGACATGATTTAGGTCAGAATTCCATGTTGTAGAACAATTTCTCAGATATATATTTCTATATTGTAAACGTAGTCTTTATCGATAGAAATTGGGCAAATTTTGTTAATCTATCTACAATAACCAAAATGACATTTGATCTCCTTGGTGAGGTGAGAAATCCTACCACAAAATTTATTGCAATATCTTCCAATCTCCAGGTAGGAATCATAAGCGGTTCCAATAGTCATGTTGCCTCTGATGTTTTGCCTTCCCCTACTGACAAGTAAGACAGTCATGAACTAATTGTGCTATGTCTTTTTTCATGCCCGACCACCAATACAATAGTTGCAACTCTTTATACATTTTCGTACTCCCAGGGTCAATGGAGTACGAGGTAGTATGTGCCTCGGAGATAATATCTTCTCCGAGGGAGTCAACCCTTGGCACCCATGTGAGACCCTTGTATTGCACAATTCCATTGATACTCTTGTATAGAGCACGACCCTTAGCCTCATCTCTGCATTTCTATTCCATCAACTGCTGGTTTGATGCTTACCCCCCTCAGATTCGTTCAAGTATATGTAACTACTAGTGTTGATAAACTACATTGCTCATTCTGTCCTAACACTTCTAGACTCATCCATTGAAATTTTGATATCAATTGTTGTTGGGTCGTCAACTACAACAATGTAGTAGACTTGCAACTCAAAGCATCTGCCACTACATTAGCCTTACCCAGATGGTAGTTAATATCACAATCATAGTCCTTTACTAACTCTAGCCATTGTCTCTGTCTCATATTCAATTCCTTCTGCAAAAAAGAAATATTTTAAGCTTTTGTTGTCAGTGAAGATCTCACAATGTTTGCCATAAAGGTTATGCCTCCACATTTTTAAGTTAAAGATGACTGCCGCCAATTCCAAATCATGTGTAGGATACTTTTGCTCATGTACCTTCAGCCGACGAGAAGCATAGGAGATTACTCTATCATTCTGCATCAACACCACCCCCAAACCATTCTTTTAGCTCTTTAAAACTCCTCCCACACCAGTCCATCCATTCAAGCTTTACTCCCTTCTTGGTCAGGGATGTTAGGGGTAAAGCAATCCGTGAAAAGTTCTGGATGAACCTTCGATAATAGCCTGCCAACCCTAGGAAGCTTCAAATTTCAGTAATATTCCTTGGAGTAGCCCAATTTGGATTGCTTCTAGTTTAGCTGGATCCACTTCTATACCTTTTTCCAAGATAATGTTTCCTAAGAATGTAATCTGCCCCAACCAAAAGTCACATTTATTGAATTTTGCACACGGGCATCTATCCTTTAGAGTCTACATCACCGCATTCAAGTCTCTTCATGACTGTGTGAGTAGATTAATATGTCATCAATTATGATAATAACAAATTGGTCCAAAAATGGCTGGAAGATTCGGTTAATCAAATCCATAAGGTTGCTGGGGCGTTAGTAAGTCTAGGCATAACTAGGAACTCGTAGTGGCCATAATAAGTTCTGAATGCAATTTTATGGACGCCCTCCTCTTTCACCTTTAACTGATGGTAAACTGTCCTTAAGTCAATTTTTGAGAATACCGCTACACCCTATAGTTGATCAAACAAATCATCAATCTTAGGCAATAGGTATTTATTCTTAACTATAATCTGGTAATCAATGCACAGACACATCGTCCCATTCTTCTTGCGGACAAACAACACTGGCGCTCCCCACGGGGACACACTCCGTCAAATGAAACCCTTATCAAGTAGCTCTTGTAGTTGCTCCTTTAACTCCTTCATTTCTGTAGGCGCCAATCTGCACGGTGCTTTAGACATTAGGGTGGTTCCTGGTATTAATTCAATCCTAAACTCCACCTCTCTGACAGGAGTCAGTCCCGAAATATCATCTTGAAATACCTCTAAAAAATCTTGAGCCACTTCCACTTCATCCAAACTCAGTCTATGAGACTCTAAATTAACCAAGATATTTTCTAGAAATCCCTCACACCCTTTACTCATTATAATTTGGGCTTTTCACGCTGTAATGATATGAGGGAGATTTAGTTTTGAGGTTGCATTGAAAATGAAGGATTCGTTATTTGGCAATTTCAACTTGACCATCTGTTGTTTGTAATCGATGATAGCCTCGTGTTGAGTCAACCAATCCATTCCTAAAACCATATCAAAGTCAGTCATATTTAGGATAATAAATTTGGCATACACAATGTGAATTTGCATTAGCATCCTACAATTTTTTACCATACTTTTACTATACAGTTCTTCCAATGAGGGTAAGGAAACACTATATCTTATAGTCATTCTATCATGTGTAATGCCCAGCTTTATGACATATGTCATATATATAAAAGAATGGGTAGCTCTGGAATCTATCAATGCTTGGGCAAGTAATTTAACAATAAGGATCATACCTATAATGATGGCAGAATCTAGATCTATATGCTCCTGAGTCATAGCAAACACTCTTCCCTTTGATGGTTCCTTGAGTTAGGGAAATCTTTAGCAAAGTGTCTTGGCTTATTACACATGTAACAAACATTTGAACCCATCAGACACTGACCAGAATGAACTTTCCCACACTTGAGACTCAGAACCCTGTCGTCGAACTTGGGGATAGTGTCGTCAGCTGGTCAAGATCCTTGGGATCGCTGTCATGGCTGAATCTGATTTTGCTACTGCTTGCGTTGAAACTGAGTAGGGAAAGACTTCTTTCTACTCGGCCCTTGCTGTTCTCTTCCTTGGTAACTTGCCCTCTTATTCTGCACTTCTTTTATCATCTCGTTCCTGCCCCTCTTAAACATCAATATCTAATCCACTACCGCTCTGAGGGTTGTAACCCGGCTCAACCTGACATCAAGTCGGATCGCAACACTTAACCCTTTGATAAAATATTTCATCTCCTTTGGTGGTTGTCCTGCAATTATGGGCACGAAGTAACATCCTCTCTCAAACTTCTTAACATAGTCAGCAACTGTCATATCTCCTTGATGAAGCTCTAAGAATTCCCTTGCTAGTCTGGGTCTGCTATCAGTTGTGAAATACTTCCCATATAATATTTCTTTACAACCAACCTAAGTCAAAGTAGCCAAGTCCATCATAGAACGTGCACCCTCCCACCAAATCCAAGTATCGTCACATAGCACGAATATAGCACACCTAACTTTGTCCTCATCAGTGAACTACATGAAGTCATAAATCATCTCCAATGATTGGATCCATTCTTTCGCAACAATCAGATCAGTGGTACTCTTGAACTCTGTCGGACACAACCCTTTGAACGATTAGTAGATTGGGTTCACATTAGCTGTGGGTAATTGAGCGCGTTTTCATTTTCCCTAACTTTCAGCAGTTGCTGAATCTGTTCCCCATGAATTCGACTCTATTCCTATAAGAGCATGGTAAGTCCTATTAAAAACTAATTGTTTTGTCCACCAATCTTATCGTTGTTTCTTCTAGCCACCAAAAACGTGTATATCCCAAAATATCTCCATCATTACCTCACATATGAATTTTATATGTCCATATCTTAGCTAGATTACATAATTAAATTCATAACCTTTGAAGGTAAATCTTACAAACTTAAAGGCGGAAGTATCCGAGTTCTCGATGACATTGCATGCACACACTATCCTTTAGGAACAACTTGACTTTGATACCAACTCAAAAGCCCCATACTCCCTACTCATGACACCAATATCTGAAGCACCACAAAAACAAACTTGTAACACAATAAACCTCAAATCCTGACATATATTGTTCAAATGACAATTTTATGAACTCATACTAGAGTAAGTAAACAATTAGTTTCCAACTCATATCCATAGAACAATTCAAAAGACCAAATGGTATAACGTGCTCTAGAGACCCCTGGACAATGTGCTATACATTCCATCTCGTCTCC
This sequence comes from Zingiber officinale, assembly GCF_018446385.1. Taxonomy (NCBI): domain Eukaryota; kingdom Viridiplantae; phylum Streptophyta; class Magnoliopsida; order Zingiberales; family Zingiberaceae; genus Zingiber; species Zingiber officinale. Next base: position 35,105,753 of record NC_056005.1, on the reverse strand, counting down.
TTAGTTACTCTACCTCCACATCCCCTATCAGGTCCTTGGTTCCATCTCCCCCACCCGTATCATTTACGTTGTGAGTCGGACCCAACAAATAGATATTCCACAAGTAGGAACATGACAGGAATAGCAAAAACAAGATTTAAGACTAGGTAATAAGGGACATGAACCTACTTCTACTACAAAGCAAACTTAAGTATTTCTTAATAGGAATTAGAATCAAACAATATCAAGCATGGTATTGTATACGTAGTAAAAGGAACTTCAACATAACTTAGTAAAAGTATGCATGGTGCAAGTGTGTTAACCTTTATTGGAGCACATTCATGTGGTCCATATCTAGGAACCGCTGGGAGATATCTCTTAACATAACTCATTTAACTAAAGTCATTCTACTTTGCTTGAATGATTGGAAGGGTCTTCCCTGGAGCTCATTACAGGGCACTCATCCCGTATTATCACTATTCATGCCCATTTTCAGCCAAATAACCATATGAGGAAAAACATAACTTAAACATATTACAACACACAAGTAACATGCATAGTTCTTATATTGGTATTCATAAATGATCTAATTGGTATTTCAAGCCGAACATATACAATCTAAGTTTCTTAAGAAAGTAATGAAACAGTAATTTCTAATCTATCAAATCTGTCCCAGTTTTAAACCAACAAGAAGAATCAAATCACCTCTTCTAATTTGTTCAAAAATTCTGAAATCATCACAAAGAACCAGCACACTTAACATAATTAAAATCCACCATCATTTCCACCCCTAAAATCCCAAGACATCACCAAGAGCAAAAATTCAACACAACCCATAAAAATTCCCCCATTTTTGTAAAAAAAAAACAAATGTAACCCCCGCAAGACTTGATCTAAAAAAACCCAACTAAATATTTACTATCTAAATCTATCCCAAGAACCCAAATCATCGCAAGAACAAAACCAAACTCAGAACACCACCAGTAGAAATCTAACCCAAAGAAAAATAGAAATCATCACAAGAGCATATTCCATATTAAAATCCCATTACAACCTCCTAAATCTTCCCACCACATCACAACTAGCTAGGGAAAACCAACATTTCATCCAATCCAAACTTCTCCTTCCAAAACGTATCATCATTTGAAAATCCTCCAACAGGCAATTGTAAAGAAGTGAAATAAGTTAATCCCACTCCCTAATTCATTCAATGAATCAAAACTATTACAAAGAGGCAAAGAGATCACCAAAAACAAAACAAAATGTCTCTCAAATCTAGAGTAGAAATCAAACAAGATCCCTTGTATAGAAATAGGGACAACAAATTGAAGTTTTGTGTTAGCCTACCTAAAGAATGCATCAAGTTTAAAACTAAGCATGCATCAAGTTTAAACTTAAGCTTAATTTAATCATTAAAACATAATACTATCATTAAACCAACTGATCTTGACCAAAATTATCTTATGGAACATTTATCACAATTATGCAATAATTTTTGTAAGTTAAGGGGAAAAAATTACATTGGAATGTCAAACAAATAATAAGAATAATATTAAAAGATGAATTACCAATACAAGATAATAAGCATGCATATTCTTAAGCATGTATCCAAGAGAGATACTAAAAACATGAACTCATATATTAACTAAACATGCCATGAACACACAAAGAATAAGTATATAAAAAGTTTCTCAATCAAAGGAATAAAAAATTTCTAAAGGGCCTCCATAAAGTTAGAATATCGACTCTAAACCCTACAACTAGCCAAAATCTAGGTTAAAAGCTAACTTATGGTATTTAGGATTTTCTTCCTAAACCCTATAACTCATGGCTAGCCGAGGCCTCGTGTCCTGGACTAAGGCTGAGGCCTCCCGAAAGGAAACATTTCTCATGGTCAAATGAGGACTCGTGGAAAGACACATTTCTTGTGGCCAACCAAGGCCTCGCGACCTGAGCTAAGGCCGTGATTGGCTAAGACCTCGATCGATTGAGGCCTCACAGGGGCAGATCTAGCCATGGTTGCCCAAGGCCTCATGACCAAGGCAAAGGCCGACAAGGTCTCATAGCCAACCATGAGGCTATGACCGACTGAGGTCTCGCGACAAGCTAAGAAGGCCACAGTCGGTCAAGGTCTCGCTGCCAGGGTAGAGGTCGTGCCCAAAGACATGACCCTATAAATGAGGTTAAGGGGAGACAAGAGGGGAAAGGATAGCTTACATGATGAGGAGAGCATGCATGTAGTGATTGGGCTAGAGCTAGAGAGGATTGACTTCACGTCAAAGCCGAAGAGGATCAAGATCGGCCGAAGAAGAGATCAAAGAGGAGTTGAAGAAGAGAGATTGAATTTGAGCACATGGGAAGAAAAGGTTTGGAAACCCCTACTTAAACTCATTTAGAGATGGAACTTTTTTTCATCGCTAATTTAGCGATGGAAATTTAATTCCATTGCTAAATAGAGATGGAAATTTAATTGTGATGCTATTTTTGTAAGGAACTAGGGTGCTAAACACATGAAAGTGCAGCGAAAAATATCTAGTTCCTCCAGAAGATTCATGCAAAAGAAAAATATATATACTAAATTTTACATGAGAGGGATATACCTTTGATACGTGCACTCGATTTACAGACAGTTAGGATCTCAGCAAGATCACACGTTCACACCTCTAACGGTATCTACACGAATAAGTTTCTTATCTGTCTTATGAACTCAAGGATTGGAGAAGAAAACCACCTAAGGTTGTGCTAGCAACATTTACTAGGAGGTTCAGCCAAGATAGGGAGGAAGAGGAGGAAGAAGACTAAAAGTGTTCATCTAGTGAAAATATCATCGATAAATCATATTTACATCTATCTCATGAATACCAAAGGGTTTTTCCCTTTGGTCTTCTAATCTAATGGTTCAAAATTGACCATTCAATCTAATGGTTCAAAATTGACAATTCATCTTTCTAGTTGAATTCAAGTTCACCTAATGAGTCTAACTCTTTAAACCATCACCTAATGAGTCTAACTCATTGAACCATATCAATCTAAATTGGCTCCATGAATATCAATCCAAATTGGCTCCATGAATCTAATTGAATTAGACTCAATCCAATAATTGGATCCAATTGAGTCTAACTCAATGAGTCTAATTTGGATTAGATTTAATCCAATGATCCATCATATGAACCCATCTCCAAATCAACTTTTTCTTTGTGTGTGACCCAATAGGTTCTCATAACATTGGCAATGTATCCAAATTAACATTTAGATACATAAGCAATGAGTGACATCTAGCAAGCCATCATTGTTACCCAAGTGATGAGAATGTCGAGATCCGACTTAACCTTTCCGTGACTATTATCTTATATGACTTGGTCCTTCTATCTATGATATCTAGATTGATCAATGAGACATAGACCGTGTCATCCTCTTATCAAATTTTATGTTTCTTGATCTCTAAGTAGACACACTCAATCAAATAAGCACAATATCTCATATTGACTCATTTGAGCATGGTCATACATTCTTGTGTCCTACAAATCAAGGCGCACATAAATATCACTTTAGTCATATGGAAGGGATAGATCTCATCTACATCACTCACATTCCTCTGTATAAGTTATCGCATACCCAGTGATCGACTTTATAGTCCACCCTGTTACAGGTGACATTTCCTGATACCAAAGTATACAACGCTTTATATAGGTAACTGTAGTGACTTTAGGTCTAAGGACTATTCATACCAATAGTCACATGAGAATGTTTATGACACTCATATAATGATCTATGAAATATTCTCATGATGGGTCATTCAGTATATATTCTTTGATATATATCCATGTGTCAACCTAGTATCTCATATCCATAACTTGTAAGATTAAATCATCCATTGACCTACATGTTAGTCTTAATGTATTAATATTATCCTTGCATATTAATTTTTGACTAGGAATAGTTAAAAGTAGTGTTCTGTGTATATCTACAATATCTCACTATCAATTCAACCAATTGATATGTTGTAGATTAGAACCTCCTACTCTAGGACATTATTATACTTATTCATTCGACATTGAATTGAAATAAATATAATAACTGACTTTGCCTTTATTAATAATAAAATATGACACAAAAGGAGCCCTTTACAATCAACTCATAATTGGTACTAGGGCTAATACTAACAATCTCCCACTAGCACTAGTGTCAATCACTGAAATATCTAATACTTAGTGACCTAGTATAACCATCATGTTTCCTCTGTGCAAAAGCCTTGGTCAAAGGATCCATAATGTTAGCATCAGTCGGTACTCTTCATATCCTTACATCTCCTCTATCGATAATCTCTCGAATGAGATGGAATCGCCATAGTATATGTTTAAATCTTCGATAAGAGCGAGGTTCCGTAGCCTATGCAATAGCCCCATTGTTATCATAATAGAGATCTATTGGGTTTGCTATACTAGGAACAACACCAAGCTCTATAATGAACTTCTTGATCCAAACAACCTCTTTAGTTGTAGTTGAAGCGGCAATATACTCGGCTTTTATTATAAAATCAGAAACTGTGTCTTACTTTGAACTCTTCTAGCTCACAGAATCACCATTTAAGTAAAATACATACCCTAACTATGATATGTAATCATCCTTGTCAGTTTGGAAGCTAGCATCGGTGTAACCCTTTACAACAAGCTCCTCATCACCTCCAATGATCAAAAAATAATCTTGAGTCCTTCTCAAGTACTTAAGAATATTTTTAACTGCTATCCAATGACCTTCCCCTGGATCTGACTGGTATCTGCTCGTCATGCTTAACGCATATGAGACATCTGGGCGAGTAAAAAGCATGGCATACATGATAGAGCTTATAGAAGATGCATAAGGAATCTGATCCATGTGGTCCCTTTCTTCCTTATAAGAGGGGTATTGAATCTTCGAAAGACTCACACTATGTGGCATTGGTAGGAATCCCTTCTTGGAATTCTATATGGTAAAATGTTTAACACCTTGGCAATGTATGGACTCTGACTTAGACCAAGCAATCGCTTAGATCTATCTCTATAGATCGTGATGCCTAAAATGTAGGCTACTTCACCTAAGTCCTTCATTGAGAAACAATCCCCAAGCCAAGTCTTCACTAACTGAAGAGTAAGGATATCATTTCCAATGAGAAGTATGTTATCTACATACAATATAAGAAAGATGACTGTGCTCCCACTAACCTTCTTGTAAACACAAGGTTCATCTTCATTCTTGATGAAACTAAACGCTTTGATCGCATCATCGAATCAAAGATTCTAGCTTCTAGAAGCTTACTTTAATCGATAAATGGATCTTTGCAACTTACATAACTTTCCAACATTCTTTGGATCTTCAAAACCATCATATTGTATCATGTACACATCCTCGAGAAGATTTCCATTAAGAAATGCAGTTTTGGTATCCATCTGCCAGATCTCATAATCATAGTAAGTTGTAATGACAAGCATGATCCGAATGGACTTTAACATCGTAACTGGTCAAAAGGTTTCATCATAGTCTATACCATGAATCTGCTTGGATCCTTTAGCGATCAATCTACCTTTATAGGTATGCATATTACCATCCATGTCAGTCTTCACCTTGAAGACCCACTTACACCCAATGGGTTTGATCCCTTCAGGTGGATCAACCAAAGTCTATACTTGGTTAGTATACATAGATTCCATTTTGGATCTCATGGCCTCTAGTCATTTCTTAGAATCTAGGCCCTGTACAGCTTCCTAATAAGATGTAGGCTCGTTAAGACTAACAAGCACTACATCACCATGATCAGATAAGAGAAAAGAATATCTCTTAGGTTGACAACAGGTCTTATCAAATCTGTGTAGAGCTTGTTCTACTTAAACATGTTATTGCTCCATAACTTCTTGTGATGTAACAAAATCATGGCCCACAACATCTTGTGGTACTTGTTTAGTTTCCATCAAGGTGTCAGTGCTAGTTTGTGTATCTTGAATTTCTTTAAGATCGACTTTACCCCCACTAGTTTTTCTATAAATAAATTCTATTTCTAGAAAGACACCATTTCTGACAGTAAACACTTTACCTTGTGTTAGATTATAAAAGTAATACCCCGTTATTTCCTTAGGATATCCTATAAAATAGTACTTGTCCAATTTCGGTCCTAATTTATCTAAGACTTGTCATCAAACGTAAGCCTCACATCCTCAAATCTTCATGAAAGATATCTTGAGACTATTCCCAGTCCATATCATATATGGTGTATTTATAACAGCCTTAAATGGAACGTGGTTAAGTGTTAAAGTGGGCATCTCTAGGGCATGTCCTCAGAAGTAGGAAGATCTGTTTGACTCATCATCGATCATACCATATCTAATAAAGTACTATTTCTTCTTTCTGATACACCATTCTATTGTGGTGTTCCAGGTGGAGTGAGTTGAGATATGATCCCACACTCAATAAGATAGTCATGAAAATTTTGGCTAAGGTATTCCCCACCTCGATCTGATCAAAGCATCTTAATACTCTTACCAAGTTGGTTTTATACTTCATTCTTGAATTCTTTAAACTTTTCAAAGGATTCTGACTTGTGTCTCATCAGATACACATAGTCGTATCTACTGAAATCATCAGTGAAGGTAATAAAGTAATAATAGCCTCCTCTAGCTGCTATTCTGAAAGGGCCATATACATCTGTATGTATGAGTCCTAATAGATCATTAGCCCTTTCGCCGTGTCCACTAAATGGAGTCTTTGTCATCTTGCCTTGAAGACAAGATTTGCATGCCTCATATGATTCAAAATCAAATGAGTCCAAAAGTCCATCCTTATGGAGTTAGGATATGAGACTCTCATTTATGTGACCCAGGCGACAATGCCAGATATATGTTTGGATCAAATCATTAGACTTCAACGATTTGGTATTTATATTATAGATTGGATTTTCAAAGTCTAAAATATAGAGTCCACTCATTAGAGGTACACTACAATAAAACATGTCATTTAAATAAACGGAACAACATTTCTCCTTTATTACAAATGAAAACTCTTTCTTATCTAAACAAGAAATAAAAATAATGTTCTTGGTCAAAGTAGACACATAACAGCACTCCTCTAGTTCTAAAATAAGCTCAGTGGGTAAAGATAAGGAATATGTTCCTGCAGCGACAACAACAACTCTTACACCATTGCCTACTCATAGGTCCACTTCACCCTTTGTCAGTGATCTACTATTTTTCAACCCCTACACATTAGTACAAATGTGATATGCACACCCAGCATCTAATACCCATGAAGAAGCAATAGATAGATTGACTTCTATAACATATATACCAGAGGCAGAAGTCTCACTTCTCTTTATTTTCAATTCCTCTAGGTACACCTTGCAGTTTCTCTTCCAATGTCCGGTCTCACCACAATGGAAGTAGGTTCTTCCTTAGAAACCTGATAACCATGATTTTGTTATACTATTTTGAGTCATATATGCATTATTTGATGTCTTGTTCATAGATGAAACTTATATTTACATCACATTTTCATGCATTGCATTTATTCTTGGACTTAAATGCAAATTATCTTATTATTGTGTTATTTAATGCTAATATTTGATTGTTATTTTATAGGTATCAAAGGATCTTGGACTCAGATTAATTTGAATCAAATTTATGCTCGAATTGGAGTTCAAACAAGACGATCAAGCTTTAGAGCAATTTGGATCGTCCATCTAAGATCAAGAGAGATATGAGCTATTCATCAAAGATCTACTCCATCTGAGCCATGTGGAAGTAGATCACAATCATTGATGAAGATCCAAAGCTTTTGATCCAAATCTGAGATGTTTGGACCGTTGATCAAGATAGAAGATTTCTAGACCATCCGATCAGATTGGAAGTTTATTTAAAAGTCGTGAGAAGCTAAAGTGATCTCGGAGCTTAGGCGTTTTCTCTTCTCTCATAATTTTTCTACTGTTTATCTTCTTCCCCAATGCTCCCGTCCCCATTCAAGATCTGAGAGTAAGTTCTATCACTAACGACGATCTCTGAGCTACTGGTGTTCATCATCCTAGGTCAGAGAGCGGAAGAGGGAGGTACCCCCAGTCTGTGATTTGGATTTCTATTCATTGCCGCATTACATATCGAGGGAGGTTCTCAATCTATGAATTTTACCATCCAAAGGAGCTTGAAGGGAGGTACCTAGGAGTTTACGATTCCATTCTGATCTTCATTCCGCAACGATACTAGATCAATTTGATCAATCGATCTGGTTAAGTGATTCACAGAATTCATCCTCTATTCTTCGAGTGATGAGATTGCCAGCTGATTGTGAGCTTGAAGGGAGGTACCTAGGAGCTATGAGCGACATTTGATAATTGCTGGGAGCTTGGATATTCTTCATTGGATGCTTGAAGGGAGCTACCCAGGAGCATTTCTGTGTCATAGCAAATTGAGTGGACTGGATCTCAGGTTTTGGTTGTGGAATATGTTTTGTTTCATTTACTTTGATTCTTGTTCCTTTGCTCAGATATAATGATCTAATTAGCTTAGTTTGCAATGTTATTTTTGTTTTGAATTTGCCATTTCGTTTATTGCAATTTTTGCGTAGTTTCAATTGTCATTTCAGCAAACCACTATTCTATGCAATTGATATGTTATGATTGGAGTGTTAATTGCAATCTGTGGTTAGGTTTCTTTAGTTTGATGAAACAAATATGCTAGATTTAAGTGACAAGTTTGATTGGATCTGTAATCTAGATTGCAAAATTCTATCTAAACATTAGAGGACTAGTGCAGCATAAAAATGAATATCTAAGCAATTGATCAGTTGTGATTGGAGAATTGATTGAAGTTTGTGTATTTGCAATTATCCTTTAAAATTTGACTCTCTGATTGAAGTATGTGTGATTTGATTGAGCACTAATACACTAGTTCATTTAGAAAACCCAAAAGAATAATTGAATCTAGATTTCACACACACTTATTAGTTATCCTTGGAAAAAAATATGACTTGGGACTCCTTACTACAACTCTTCTCTTGAGTTTTAATGAGTTTCTGATCTTTATTAATTTTGAAGTGCCTAGTGACATGCGAAAAGGTACACATCAAAATTTTAGTGCCATTGCCGAGGACTCATAACTAGTAGTATGTGTTTATTTTAGATTGTGCATTGGTTGATTTTCTCTGTTTAGCATCTTTATTGATTTGATTGCTTATCTTTTTGTATTTTTATGTTGACTTATTCCTAAATTTTCAAGTTCTTTAATGCTCATATATCCATATGTTTGAAACTATATGCTCTTGAGTCCTTTGATATTGATTGTTAGTGTTGTAGTGTAAGAACAAGAGATTTCTTTTAGCATGGATCCCTATTTTGAGTATTTTGGAGGTGGAATGGAGAATCAATATTTTCAGCCTGAGCATCAATTTTATCCAACCATGAATCAACAAAATAGGTATGAGCCATTTTCTAATACTTATAATTCTAATTGGGTGGATCATTCACATTTTAGGTATGAAAATGCACAAGCACCATTTATTGAGTCAGATCCAACCTACCAAAATTCATATGGGTTTCAGGAGGTTTCAACATTTATTTGGCCACATTCTTTTGTTAGAGTGTATACTAAAAGCCTAGCTTTTGGTATAAACATTTATCTAGAAATAAGAATCACATTGGTCAAATGTCTACATTTGTGATAAATGTAGTTGTTCAATTGATTTATATTGTAGATAACATGGTGTGTGGTGTCACACACAGAAGATCATGTTATCAGTACCTTATAAATTATAAACAGTAGCTCACGACCATGATGGAAAGGAACAACCCATTGGAAGGTCGTAGTGTAATTAGGTGTTAGTTTATCTTAACTATATAATTACACTAGTATACTAAGAGTGTATTGAGTAGGACCATTAGAGGTCGTTTTCTTTTATACTGACTTTATAAAGGAACAAAGACCTCAGTTATTATGGAAGTGTGTGCTCTTAATCCTAATATAATAACAAGCACATATATTTGATATTTATTTCTTTAATTTATTAATGGGTGAGATTTAGTTCGATGAATCAATAAGCCCGATAAGTTGGGAAATGATATCACTTATAGTGTGTGTTGTTGATTATAGAAGGAAACTGTGTCCTAGTAATCTAGGTTGAGAATGTCCCCAAGAGGAGCTCATAAGGATTGTCATGTTAAACCCTGCAGGTGGACTTAGTCCGACATGATGATGAGGTTGAGTGGTACTACTCTTGGACTAAGAAATTAATTAAGTGAGTTGTCAGTAACTCATTTAATTAGTGGACATTCGACATCTTAAACACAGGGAGACTAACACACTCATAATAAGAAGGAACCCAAAATGTAATTTGGGATTGGTGCGGTAGTTCAATAATAGTTCTTTAGTGGAATGAATTATTATTGATGAAATTAAGTTGTGTGTTCGGGGCGAACACGAGAAGCTTAATTTCATCGGGAGACCAAAACCAATTTCTCCTCTCGGTCCCTATCGTAGCCTCTGAATATATAAAGTAGTGTATCCATCTAAGCTCATCTTATAGTCCATGTTATTGGTATAACTATCCAAAAATGCTCTATATTATTGTGATCAACGTGAACAGCAAGTTCATATTTACTTGCTGTGAGATGTCGTTTGCTTAAAACATGAGAAGCAGCAACTCATATTTTTGCTTGGCAAATTAAGTCACGTTTTTGCTTGGCAATGAAGTCAACGTGAGAAGCAGCAACTCATATTTTTTGCTTGGCAATTAAGTCACGTTTTTGCTTGGCAATGAAGTCAATGTGAGAAGCTTGCCAATTGCCAACGTGATCACATGGAATTAAGAGGAAAAGAATTTTAATTAAAATATTTCTTTTTATGGAGAGATGTTTTAAAAGGAAGTTTTAATTTTAATTAAAACTTTTCTTATTTGTAAATCATCCACATGTTTAAAGGAGATATTTTAATTTATAAAATTTCCTTTTTATAAATCACCATGAAGGGAAAAAAATATTGGAGAATTTCCGGAAGCAAATAAGGAAGTTTTAATTTGTGTTTAAAATTTTATTTGCTTGGAGATTTGGTTGTGACCGGCCATATGATTTAAGAAAAGGTTTTTAATTTTAATTAATTAAATTTTCCTTTTCATGGCAAAGGAATTAAGAAAATTTTTATTAAAATTTCCTTATTTGTCAAGACCAAGGAATATAAAAGAGGAGGTAGAGGTGCCTTCATGGTGAACGACTCTATTATTTTTCTTCTTCTCTTTTTCTTCTTTGGTGTGGCCGGCCCTAGGGCCTCTTCTCCTTCTCTTTTCTTCCTCCTTTGTGGCCGGTGGCATCAACATAAGAGAAGTCCATGGTGGCCGGTTCTAGCTAGGAGAAGAAGGAGAGAAAGGAGGCTTCGTTTCTAGCATCCCTTGGAGCTTGGTGGTGGCCGAACCTCATCCTTTCATGGAGCTTTTGTGGTGGCCGAATATTGCTTGGAGAAGAAGGTGGCTTAGGTGGATTCTCATCTCGATAGATCGTTGCCCACACAACGTCCGAGGTTAGAAGAGGAATACGATAGAAGATCAAGAGGTCTTTCAAAAGGTATAACTAGTATTTTTCTTTTCCGCATCATACTAGTTATTTTTGGAAATAATATCAAATACAAGAGGCATACGATTTTAGTGTTTCGAATTTGTTTTCGAAGTTGTGTTCTTTTGTTTTATTTTTCCTTGTGATTTGATTATTCTTTTTGGTTAACCTAAAGTTATTTTAGGAAATTAAATATTAGATTTCTATAAAAGGTTTTGTCTAGTCGGTGGTAGTTGCTCCCATATCCAAGAAGGTCATGTGCCTCGCCACGTCAGTACTGGGAACCAATTATGGAAATTAATATTTAATGGAATTAATAACTTAAGGTGATTTGGGTCGAACGTGTTAAGTTCCGCAGGAGATCCAAGTCAAAACCTAAAAGAACAAATAGATTAAGTTTTGGATCAAACGTGTTAAGTTCCGCAGGCGATCCAAAATTTAATTTAAAAGAACACATGGTAGCTAGGAAAAGGTTCAGACCTTTGTACAAAATTTTTGTACAGTGGAACCTCTTGGCTTTCCGAGTAGCAACCAACATCTTTATCACAGAACGGTCTTCAATTTGAAGTGTCAACATGGATGTAACGACCACCCTTCTTACTACTACTACACTCTAAGATGGCCGTTACTTAACTACTAACTCTACTTAACCGGTATGATTAAAAATCACATGGAAACCCTACCGAAAAATTTTGGCAGAGTCTCCCCTGTACCGGTAACCATAACAAAGATACAAGCATAGTATACATCAGCCACAGGCGGTTGGAACATTTATCAAAAACCCACAAATATCTACTTACTAAACTGAACTCATCCTACATGCAATCTAAACAGAATAATCTCAAATGACATGAACTTAAAATACAACTCAAATGGTTACAATAATTAAAATGCGGAAACTAAAATTAAGGAAAGAAGACTAAAGGGACTCCTTTCTAATCCCAAGACTTCCATAGTCCTGGCATCACACATCATCTGCGCCACCTTGTCGCCTTCCTTTATCTGCAGTAAGAGGAAATGTAAACTATAAGCAAAATGCTTAGTAAGCGCTATCTAACTCACAAAATCTTGATATGCATGTACATATATCTATAACATGATCTAACTGATTACTTACTGAAGACTACTCATGCTCATCTACTAATAAAAGAACAAGACATGTTGACATGCTAAACATGTAAAGCTACTCATGCTCAGAAAATAGCAAAGAACAGTAAGCTAATCTAAATAACATGCTAGCATAAAAGAAAACCCAACTTTCTGATTTTAAAACAAAGTGAAACTTAGTTCATCTGTTCTAAACTTATTCTTTAATACTTTATACTTATGTAAAACTTGCTTTACTTGTTCAAAAACTTATACTTATAATACTTCAAAATAATAATCAACTTCTTCATGGGCCCGACAACTGTACTTGCTATGCGCGCATCCCTAACTAGACCCGAGATAACTGGTCCCGAATATAGTAGGGTTTACTAGGTTATCTAAACCTAGGGACCGACTATGGGAGCCCAGCCCAAGGACTACTGAGAGTCCTGCATACTAGGTTATCTAAACCTAGGGACGACTATGGGAGCCCAACCCAAGGACAACTGAGAGTACAGTACAGTGCCACTGATAAAAGTAAAATACTTGTTATCTTTTAATACTTCTAATATATAATGCATCGGCATTTTAATAAGCACCTTGTGTGTCAAAATTCCTAAAGTCTTGACTTTGGGATCTACTTATGGCCTTGGCCTTTTTTCTTTCTTTCTTTATCTTTCTTATACTTGTGAATACTTCTAACAAAAGAATGCTTCTTTAAAACTAAAATGTTTAACAAAAATCTGCATATAAGCTTAATAAAAATCTGTTCTAAGATTGGAGTTCTGCATGCAACACTTATCAAAATCTTCAAACAATACTTATAAAAATCTTGTGTACAATACTTATAAAAAGATCTGCACTATATTAAATTGCATGTTTTAATCGAGAACTGCAATGCAAAACAAAACTAAAACTGAAAACATAAAAATTTGCATACTTTAAGAACTAAAACTAAACTATATGTTTATAACGCATGCACCCAAACTAAGGCATAAAACTCATGACATGCCAATCCAAATTTGCATACATGAAAACATAATGCACAGCAAGGAAAAATCTAAACCTTACCAGCCACATTAATCCGAATTAATACAAGGCTACATAAACTAAACTAAATCTGCAAATCTAACAAAAAGGAACCATCTAATCACATGCTTAAACTATACTATTTGCATCCTTTCTTTGTAATTCACGGTAGCAAACAAGTAAGAATCCAGCACAACCTTAAAACTGAATTATGCAACATTAATTGCAACTCCGAACACTTAAAACAGAAATTAAACATAATAAGAGCTTCTGTAACATTCATCTAGCATGGAAAACCATTCTTCTATTATTAAATCTATTAGTAATAGAAACCATTAAGGTAACAACATGAAGGAAAATACATGCTCAATACTCTATTCTTCATGCTCAATGCCGCAATAAGGGAAACAAGGTATAACTGTTCTTCATGCTCAATACCACGACAGGGAAAAACAAAACAAAAAACTCTTTCCTAACTATTCTGCAAGAATTCACAAAAAAAAAAACACAAACCTACATGCTCAATCTATACTAACCATCATCTTTTCTTCTTTAGGGTTCACGGTAGAAGGTTTCAAGACAACAAACTTTACAACATAACTTGAAGTCAAGAAGGAACAAAATCCAAAACTACTACTACATGCTTCAGAAATCTAACTCACAACAGTAAGCATAAAACCAAAAATCTCTACAACCTAAAATCCGAAAGCCATGAAAACAAATCAAAACTCGGAACTACTCCTACTGCAGGTGAGTAGCAACTCACTTGGCTTCTTGGTCTCACAACCGGAGGAGGAGAACTTCTAGGGTTTCGGATGGCTCGAGTTCCCGGCCCCTCTTGTGCCCACGGCTTCCCTTCGACGAGGGGGTCTTAAGGGGGTGAAGAACTCTCGGGACTTGCCCTTCGCCGGCCGCCGGAGAGGAGCCTAGCTCCGACTTGTTTCTACCCAAGCCCTGTTGTCGCGAGCGAGAGAAGAAGGAGAGGGTTTTTTTTTCGATCACCGGCCGAATCAACATCCTCTTATTCCCCTTTTATAACCTAATACTTCTATTACAGATTAAGATTATTTCGCTTCCTTCTTATTACGAAATTCCCGTTGGATCACCTGGTCAGCCGCGTTTGATCAAATCAAACCGTCGCTGGTTCGATTCCCCCGCAACGCCCTTTTTCATTTTAATTAATTTCGATTTCCTAACTACGGCTTAAGTACAATTTCGACCCTTATTTGATTAAGTAACAATTGCTAGCCCAGTTGGTTAGCCGGATTTTGCTTGGGTCAGGGGTTGCCGGTTCGAGCCTCGGCTTGGACATTTTTTGTCACAACTTCTTTCTTTTGGTAAAAATACCAAACGACCTCCAAAAATTCCATAAAAATACTCTAAAAATTTCTAAAAATCTCTAGAATTTTTCTAAAGTATTTCTAAATATTTTAAAGCACTTTTAGGACTCCTAATGAGGAAAATTGGGTCGTTACAATCCCCCATACCTTATAAAAAGTTCGTCCTCGAACTTAGAATAATTCTGAATATTTCTGTCCCATACTGTCCTCACGCTCCTAAGTAACTTCCTCGTGCTTCTGGTTCTAAATGACTTTCACTAATGGTACTTTTTGTTCCTTAGTCTCTTAACTCCTCGGTCTTCTATCATTCATATCGCACCATACCCATTAGTGGTCCTTGGAAGGCTTGATATCTTCTCTATCCTTTCTAAACATACTTATGTATATAAATATATGAGAAACAAAACTTCTATCTTACTAATGCGCATATAAGCAATTACTCTATACTGCAATTAATAAGCATAAAAGAAACATTAAATACTGCTAATGTGTGATGCTGGAGAATGGGAACTGCTCTGATACCAACTGTAACGACCACCCTTCTTACTACTACTACACACTATGGATAACCGTTACTTAACTACTAACTCTACTTAACCGGTATGATTAAAAATCACATGGAAACCCTACCGAAAAATTTCGGCAGAGTCTCCCTTGTACCGGTGACCATAACCAAGATACAAGCATAGTATACATCAGCCACAGGCAGCTGGAACATTTATCAAACACCCACAAATATCTACTTACTAAACTGAACTCATCCTACATGCAATCTAAACAGAATAATCTCAAATGACATGAACTTAAAATACAACTCAAATGGTTACAATAACTAAAATGCGGAAACTAAAATTAAGGAAAGAAGACTAAAGGGACTCCTTTCTAATCCCAAGACTTCCATAGTCCGGGAATCACACATCATCTGCGCCACCTTGTCGCCTTCCTTTATCTGCAGTAAGAGGAAATGCAAACTATAAGCAAAATGCTTAGTAAGCGCTATCTAACTCACAAAATCTCGATATGCATGTACATATATCTATAACATGATCTAACTGATTACTTACTGAAGACTACTCATGCTCATCTACTAATAAAAAAACTGACATGTTGACATGCTAAACATGTAAAGCTACTCATGCTCAGAAAATTGCAAAGAACAGTATGTTAATCTAAGTAACATGCTAGCATAAAAGAAAACCCAACTTTCTGATTTTAAAACAAAGTGAAACTTAGTTCATCTGTTCTAAACTTATTCTTTAATACTTTATACTTATGTAAAACTTGCTTTACTTGTTCAAAAACTTATACTTATAATACTTCAAAATAATAATCAACTTCTTCATGGGCCCGGCAACTGTACTTGCTATGCGCGCATCCCTAACTAGACCCGAGATAGCTGGTCCCGAATCTAGTAGGGTTTACTAGGTTATCTAAACCTAGGGACCGACTATGGGAGCCCAGCCCAAGGACTACTGAGAGTCCTGCATACTAGGTTATCTAAACCTAGGGACGACTATGGGAGCCCAACCCAAGGACAACTGAGAGTCCAGTACAGTGCCACTGATAAAAGTAAAATATTTGTTATCTTTTAATACTTCTAATATATAATGCATCGGCATTTTAATAAGCACCTTGTGTGCCAAAATCCCTAAAGTCTTGACTTTGGGATCTACTTAAGGCCTTGGCCTTTTTTCTTTCTTTTCTTTATCTTTCTTATACTTGTTAATACTTCTAAAAAAAGAATGCTTCTTTAAAACTAAAATGTTTAACAAAAATCTGCATATAAGCTTAATAAAAATATGTTCAAAGATTGGAGTTCTGCATGCAACACTTATCAAAATCTTCAAACAATACTTATAAAAATCTTGCGTACAATACTTATAAAAAGATCTGCACTATATTAAATTGCATGTTTTAATCGAGAACTGCAATGCTAAACAAAACTAAAACTGTAAAACATAAAAATTTGCATACTTTAAGAACTAAAACTAAACTATCTGTTTATAACACATGCACCCAAACTAAGGCATAAAACTCATGACATGCCAATCCAAATTTGCATACATGAAAACATAATGCACAGCAAGGAAAAATCTAAACCTTACCAGCCACATTAATCCGAATTAATACAAGGCTACATAAACTAAACTAAATCTACAAATCTAACAAAAAGGAACCATCTAATCACATGCTTAAACTATACTATTTGCTTCCTTTCTTTGTAATTCACAGTAGCAAACAAGCAAGAATCCAGCACAACCTTAAACCTGAATTATGCAACATTAATTGCAACTCCGAACACTTAAAACAGAAGTTAAACATAATAAGAGCTTCTGTAACATTCATCTAGCATTCATCTAGCATGGAAAACCATTCTTCTATTATTAAATCTCTTAGTAATAGAAACCATTAGGGTAACAACATGAAGGAAAATACATGCTCAATACTCTATTCTTCATGCTCAATGCCGCAATAAGGGAAACAAGGTATAACTGTTCTTCATGCTCAATACCACGGCAGGGAAAAACGAAACAAAAAACTCTTTCCTAACTAATCTACAAGAATTCACAAAAAAAAACACAAACCTACATGCTCAATCTATACTAACCATCATCTTTTCTTCTTTAGGGTTCATGGCAGAAGGTTTCAAGACAACAAACTTTACAACATAACTTGAAGTCAAGAAGGAACAAAATCCAAAACTACTACTACATGCTTCAGAAATCTAACTCACGATAGTAAGCATAAAACCAAAAATCTCTACAACCTAAAATCTGAAAGCCATGAAAACAAATCAAAACTCAGAACTACTCCTACTGCAGGTGAGTAGCAACTCACTTGGCTTCTTGGTCTCACAACCGGAGGAGGAGAACTTCTAGGGTTTCGGCTGGCTCGAGTTCCTGGCCCCTCTTGTGCCCACGGCTTCCCTTCGACGAGGGGGTCTTAAGGGGGTGAAGAACTCTCGGGACTTGCCCTTCGCCGGCCATCGGAGAGGAGCTTAGCTCCGGCTTGTTTCTGCCCGAGCCCTGTTGTCGCGAGCGAGAGAAGAAGGAAAGGGTTTTTTTTTTCGGTCACCGGCCGAAGCAACATCCTCTTATTCCCCTTTTATAACCTAATACTTCTGTTACAGCTTAAGATTATTTCGCTTCCTTCTTATTACGAAATTCCCGTTGGATCACCTGGTCAGCCGCGTTTGATCAAATCAAACCGTTACTGGTTCGATTCCCCCGCAGCGCCCTTTTTCATTTTAATTAATTTTGATTTCCTAACTACGGCTTAATTACAATTTTGACCCTTATTTGATTATGTAACAACTGCTAGCCCAGTTGGTTAGCCGGGTTTTGCTTGGGTCAGGAGTTGCCGGTTCGAGCCTCGGCTTGGACATTTTTTGTCACAACTTCTTTCTTTTGGTAAAAATATCAAACGACCTCCAAAAATTCCATAAAAATACTCTAAAAATTTCTAAAAATCTCTAGAATTTTTATAAAGTATTTCTAAATATTTTAAAGCACTTTTAGGACTTCTAATGAGGAAAATTGGGTCGTTATAATGGAAAGCCAATGAGGGTATGAAACAAATGAGAGAGCATCAAGAGCAACAATTTTCAAGGATACAGAATATACATATTCAATTAGATCAAATTGCATCAGCCATCAACCAACTACAAACACAAAACTCCATTGGGGAGATGGAAAGTAAAGATTGTGTCAAGCCTGACCCTACTTCCATTACTTCACAAGATTTTTTTAGTATTTTTTGTGATGATGATGTAGATATACAGATTTCTGATTTTACTGATATTGTTGTTGTAGATATTGTGAATGATGCAAGAACTGAACATTTATTTGTTAATGATATAAGTGTAGGGGATTGCTTATTGGAAGTAATACCCCAAGAATCACCTGAACCAGAGTTTGAACCATTACTTGATGATGAAGAGGTCACAGACACCATTTTAGAATCCACAGGTACCTTTCAATATGACAAGGTTAGTGTTTCTTGTGATTTTTCAAAAAAAAATCTTTAAGGTATCGGTTTTAGAATTTATAGAATGTGATGCTCATTTTGATACATTTAGTGTAAAGATTAATTGTGTTTCACTATTCTCTTATTATGAAAGTGCTCGGGAGGGGTTGTTTTTATTTGCTTTTACAGGACACAACAGATGTTTAAAATGGGTACTTAATCTAAACCGCATTCGACCTCCAGAGAGAATTTTTAAGGGAAAAATTATAGATGAAAAAGATTTGATTGTAACCACAATTACTCCAATATCGGAGTGGATTCTCTTACTAAATCTTCTTCAACCATCAAGAATAAAGGGGAGTTGGCTCCAACTTAGTTTCTTTCACATTTAAATTCATGCTTTTGTTAGAATGTATACTAAAAGCCTAACTTTTAGTATAAACATTTATTTTGAAATGAGAAACACATTGTTCAAATGTCTATATTTAGTTAAATGTAGTTGTCCATTTAATTTATATTATAGATAACATGGTGTGTGATGTCACACAGAAGATCATGTTATCAGTTCCTTAAAAATTATAAATAGAAGCTCACAACCAAGATATATTAGGACAAACCATTGGAATGGTTGTAGTGTAATTTGGTACTAATTTATCTTGACTATAAAATTACACTAGTACACTATGTGTGTATAGAGTAGGACCATTTGAGGTTGTTCCTTTTATACTGACTGCATAAAAGAATAGAACCTCTGTTATTATAGATGTGCGTACTCTTAATCCCGAAATAATAACAAGCACATGTACTTAGTATTTATTTCTTTAATTTATCAAAGGATGAGATTTATTCGTTAAATCAATAGGCCCGATAAGTTGGGAAATAATATTATTTATATGGTGTGTTATTGATTATAGAATGAAACTGTGTCCTATTTATTAGGATGATGATGCCCCCTTGAGGAGCTCATAAGGATTGTCATGTAAACCCTGCAAGTGGACTTAGTTCCGACATGACAATGAAGTTGAGTGGTACTACTCTTGGAGCTAGATGTTAATTAAGTGAGTTATCAGTAACTCATTTAATTAATGGACATTCGATATCTTAAACACAGGAAGATTAACGCACTCATGATAAGAAGGAGCACATAATGTAATATGAGATTGGTGTGGTAGTTCAATAATAACTCTTTAGTGGTATGAGTTATTATTGATAAACTTGAGTTTGGTGTTTGGGTCGAACACAGGAAGCTCAAGCTCATCAGAAGGTCAAAACCAATTCCTCCTCTAGGTCCCTGTTGTAGCCTCTATGTATAAAGCCTCACATCCACCCAAGTCATCCTTATGGTCGGCCACATCCTTGCTTGCCCAAGCAAGGGGCTGGCCAAGATGGGGTTTAAAGTGGGTTTTTTATTTTTTAAATATTTCTTTTTATAGCCATCTACAATGTTTTAAAAGAGAGATTTTAAATTTTAAAAGCTTTCCTTTTTTGAAGTCATCCACATGGTTTTACAAGAGAGTTTTAAATTTAAAAAATCTTTTCTTTTGTAGCCATCTACAATGGTTTAAAAGAGAGATTTTATTTTTGTTAAAACTTTCCTTTTTTGTAACCATGATTTAAAAGAGAGGTTTTAATTTTAAAAATCTTTCCTTTTTTACCCATCTACAATGTTTAAAAGAGGGAATTTTAATTTTAAAACATTCTTTTTGTAGCTATCCACAATAGGAAATTTAAAAGAGAGATTTTAATTATTGTTAAAATTTTTCCTTTTAGCCATTATCAAGGATTATAAAAGAGGATAGATGGTGCCTTAGAGGAAATAATCATCTACACAATTGTTATTCCTCTTCTATTCTCCTTGTGTCCGGCCCCCTCATATTCTTATTCTCCCCTTGCTTTCTCACTTAAGGTCGGCAGTATCAAGAGGCTTCAACCATCTTGTTGTCGGCGGGCTGCAAGGAAGAAAAAAGAACAAGAGGTGGTGTTCCTAGCTTTGATCCCTTGGTGGCCGAAAGTCTTGGAAGAAAGAAGGACTTGGGTGATTTTTGTGTCTTGGTAAATTGTCGTCCACACAACGTCCAAGAGGAGGAGAGGAATACAGCAGAAGATCAAGAGGTCTTTAAGCTACAAAGAAAGGTATAACTAGTTAATTATTTCCGCTGTGTGCTAGTTTATTTTTCCTTTGTATGGATCCTGAAATACCAATACAAGAGGCTAGCGATCTTGTATTTTGATTGAGGTCTCTGTAGTTTAACCTAGGGTTTACTGTAAGGAGTTTAAATATTTAATTTCTTTAAAAGGCTTTGACTAGGAAGTGGTGGATGATCCCATACCCAAGAAGGTTGAGTGCCTCGCAAACGACCTGGAAGCCAATCTTTGAAATAGATATTTAATCAACTTCTGTAATATGGTTAAACTTCTGATCAACACATAGGTTGAACTTGGATTAATAATGTTAAGTTTTGTTTGCAAATCCAAGTTTAACTTCTGAAAAGCACATGGGTTGTTACGAAAAGTTCTGTGCTTGTACAAATTTTTGTACAGGAGAAACAAAACGAAATTCCAAGTAGCGCCAACATTTGGTATTAGAATTAGTTTTCTGCCTCTGTGTGTTTGGTTTTCAGTTAAATTATGCACTTTTCATATATAAATTTAGGTAGGATAATAGTAGGATGTGCAAATAGATTAACTCTGTGGTTGCAGGTATTCTAGTTCCAACTATTATGGCTCTATTGTGTTTGTGTGTGACTTGGACTCTCGGGCATGTCGAGGGCATTTTATGTGTGTGCATGATTTTAATTATTAAATACATCAGGAGCTGGATTAGTTTTAGGATTTTACATTCTATTCGATCTAGATTACATGTACATTCCCTTGTTGAATATAGGATCGATAAATGTAAAATTTTATTTTTTCGCAGATCATATCCTTGCGATGCATGGTGCTATTTGAGTACCAAAAGCATAGCAGAAAAGGAAGCAAGATAGACGTGATGACATGACCCGTTGGTGGCGGCTAGGGTTGGTGGCACACGGAGGACACCTATGGATGAAGCCATAATAATTGGAAAATTATTTTTCATATTTATTGCCTTTTATGCTATTTATATGTGCTGTGTGTGTGCATGTTAAAATTCCTCATTTTAAATAACTTAGAGGGAGAGGAATTATTTAAATTCCACAGCCTCTATTACTGGTTTGTAAGTGATGCATTCAAACTTGCGTATTGGCTTTGAGTGCCTTCCTCCACATCGGATGAGTTTGTTTGCGGATCACTTGATCAAACTCCTTTTATGGATGATTATAGGAAATTATTTAGGTTTATGTGATCTTCTCCATCTGAAGGGGCACAATCCTATTTAATGGACTAAGTATCAAGTAATGGTATACACTTAGGCGTATTTAATAGTATCCTCCCGATCGGAGTCACTGCTATTATTTGTGTGATCGAAAAAAAATTAACTATTAATTTTATTTGTCATAAAGTTAGGTTGACAAGATAATAAAATTAATGGGTAATACACCCTCTTACAAATGTTTGAATTTGTATATGTCCACACTATCATGGCATACAAAATTCACGGTGTTTTGAGGTGTTGGTGAATTTAAATGATATTGTTTGAGGAATCAATATTATTTTAAATTTTAAAGTTTTGACCAAATATTTTGTGATTCTTAGGATTTCAAATGGATTTCAATCCTTTTTCTATTATATTGAAAGAAAACAAACTTACTAGTCTAAATTACGTTGATTGGAAATGAAACTTGCACATTGTCTTAATTGTTGAAGGTTACAAGTTCATACTTTTTGAGATCTATCCAAGCCTGCCTAATAGCGATTCTAGTGAAGAGGAGATTGAGTATCATAAGAAATGGGTCGGGGCAGATGAGATGGTGCGATGTTACATTTTGGCTTCTATATCAAATGTGCTGCAACATCAACATCAGGTCATGCCTACCACTTATGACATGATGCGCAATCAAAAAGAACTCTTCGGATACCAGAATTGGGCTGCTAGGCAAGAGGCTATGAGAAACTTGATGACGACCACCATGACTGAGGAGACACCCGTAAGGGATCATATCCTCAAAATGATGGCTCTTTTGAATGAGATGGAAGTCCTTGGAGTAGAAATCGATGGGGAAACCCATGTAGATATCATTCTCTAAATGTTGCCTAAAAGTTTTGAGCAGTTCCGCCTAAACTGCAACATGAACAAAAGAGTTTATTCGTTGGCGGAACTTCTGACAGAACTTCAAGCAGCAGAAGGGCTATTTTGTCAAAGTTCTCAAATTCACATTGCTAAAAATGTTTCTGCTTCTAAGCTGAAAGGCAGAAAGAAGAAAAAGAAACAAGTTGGTCAGAAAAGAAAGTGAATCGATCTCTAGGGACTGGGTCGCATGCATGTGTGAAGAAGTCGAAGGGCAAGTGCTTCACATGCAAGCAGTCTAGATATTGGAAAGTATACTATCCTCGCATAAAGGAGAACAATAAAGGTATATCTTATTCTTTAGTGGATGAAACATGTTTAGTGGTGTTATTTACCGGTACCTGGTGTGTAGATACGGGAGCCACTGATCATGTCTGCAATTCATTGCAGGGGTTCTAGGAAACTCGACGACTACATGAAGGGGAGATTACCGTCTACATAGGCAATACTATAAAAGTGGTTGTTGTTACAGTGGGAGATGTTTATTTATCTTTTGATAGAAATAAAATATTGATTTTGAGAAATTATCTTTACGTACCATGTTTTAGAAAGAACTTGATTTCAGTTTCTAAACTATTTATGGATGGATATTTTGTTTCTTTTGATGACAAAGTAGTTGTCAAGAAAAATAGGATAGTTATCTGTTCTGGTACGTTGGTTGACAATTTGTATACTCTAAATCCAATAACTCCCACGATACAACAAATGGAAATTAATAACACATCTTCTAATTCTAATAAGAGAAAGTAACCTTCGGAAATAAATCAAACATATCTTTGGCATCTAAGGTTTGGTCATATTAACTTGAGTAGGATTCAAAGACTAATAGTCGATGGACCTTTGGGTTCATTGGTGGTGGAAAATTTTCAAACCTGCGAATCTTGCTTAAAAGGAAAAATGACCAAGAGACCTTCTAAGGCCAAGGGGTATAGAGCCAAAGATGTGTTGGAATTGACTCATTCTGATTTGTGTTGACCTATGAATATTCAATCAAGAGGTAGTTTCGAATATTTTGTCTCTTTTATAGATGACTATTCGAGATACGGGTACATTTACTTGATGCGCCACAAGTCTGAGTGCTTTGATAAGTTCAAAGAATACAAGGCTGATGTGGAGAAACGTCATGGTAAAGGTATCAAGACACTACGGTCTAATCGTGGTAGCGAGTACCTCATAGGAGAGTTTAGGAGTTACTTATTAGAGGTCGGGATTCAATCCCAACTGTCTGCACCTAGTACACCCCAATAGAATGGTGTGGCAGAATGAAGGAATAGGACTTTTATGGAAATGGTTAGATCAATGATGAGTTATTCAGAATTACCAAATTTGTTTTGGGGATATACTCTGGAAACGGCAGTGTACATTCTGAACTTAGTACCTTTTAAGTCAGTAACCTCTACTCCCATAGAATTGTGGAATGGGCGTAAGCCTAGTCTGAAACATATTCGGATTTGGGTAATCCAGCACATGTGCTGAAGGGAGGCGCTGATAAGTTGGAATCACGTACAGAAGTTCGCTTTTTTGTGGGTTATCCTAAAGGAATGAAAGGTAGTTTATTTTATAGTCCTAAAGATCAGAAGGTCATTATTAGCACCAATGCCCGATTTTTAGAAGAGGACTATGTAATGAACCACAAGTCCATGAGTAAAATTGTTCTTGAGGAAATAAGAGAAGACACGTCTACTTTAGTACCCATGGTACAAGATGAGATACCACAAGAAACTGCAACACGTGTCACAAATGATGCACAATTACAAGTCGTGCTCATCGTAATGGGAGAGTTATTAGGCAACCTGATAGATTTATATTTTTGGAAAAATCTTCGGACTTGATCCCTGGTGAACATGAACCTGATCCCTGGACATATGATGAAGCACTCCAAGATAAAGATGTAACATCTTGGCAAAGTGCAATGAACTCTGAAATAGAATCTATGTACTCTAATCAGGTCTGGGAGCTTGTAGAACCATCAAATGGTGTAAAAGCTATTGGATGTAAATGGGTCTACAAAAGAAAAAGAGGGACAGATGGGAAGGTGGAAACCTTCAAAGAAAGGCTTGTTACAAAAGGGTAGACTCAGAAAGAGGCAATCAATTATGAGGAAACATTTTCGTCGGTAGCCATGTTTAAGTCTATCTGGATTCTTTTATCTATTGCCGCTCATATAGATTATGAGATTTGGTAAATGGATGTCAAGACAGCTTTCCTTAATAGAAGTCTTGAAGAAAATATCCAATGAAGCAACCAGAGGGATTCATTGCGAAGGGCAAAGAGCATCTTGTATGTAAGCTCAATCGGTCTATCTATGGACTGAAGCAAGTTTCGAGATCTTGGAACATTTGGTTTCATGAAGTGATCCAGTCTTATGGATTTATTCAGCGTTCGGATGAGTCTTGTGTATATAAGAAGAGTGACGGAAACGTGGTGGTATTTCTTGTACTATACATAGATGACATTTTGTTCATTGGCAACAGTGTCAAAGTGTTGTTAGACGTAAAGGTATGGTTGTCCAAGCAGTTTGATATGTAGGATTTGGGAGAATGTGGACATATTCTTGGGATCAAAGTAATAAGGGATCGCAAGAAAAGAATGTTGTGCTTATACCAAGCTTCATACATCGATACTATTCTAGCTCGTTTTAGCATGTAAAACTCCAAGAAAGGTTTTCTACCTTTTCGGCATGGAGTACCTTTATCTAAAGGGATGTCTCCTAAAACATCAAAGGAAATAGAGAACATGAAGGCAGTTCCTTATGCTTCGACTGTAGGAAGCCTAATGTATGAGATGTTATGTATGAGACCGGATATCTGTTTTACCGTGGGCATGATTAGCATATATCAAAGTAACCCAGGACAAGTACATTGGACTGCCATAAAGCATATATTGAAGTACCTGAAAAGGACTAGAGATTATATGCTAGTTTACCAGGCAGATGATTTGAGAAGCTTGACAAAACAGAAAGCTGGGAGAAAAACTACTGCTGGTGAAGAATAATACCTATAGAACACCGATCCGAGAAACCCAAAGAGGATCTAGGAGAATGAAGTCTCAGAATATCCTCCTTGTACGAAGCTCCAATGGCGAGAAAGAAATCTGACTGAAGAAAACCCAGATCCGGAGCTTCCAAGGCTTCTTGTGCACAAGAGACCAACCAACACTATCGTTAGTGACCTAAGACCGGGGTGGGAATCCCTGGCTAGGCCCTCCGATGCTCAAGTCAGTGATCTCTCTTCGTGTGGGAAAAAGGAAGAAGAAGATGAACAGTAGTTGAAAACTAGGGTTGTGAATGTGAGCAGTGATGTCAACCTACCTGGCCAACAGAGAGGATTCCCCTTTTTATACCACTTCATATAACCTCCGTAGTCATGAAGTGGGCCCCGGTTTGTTAGAGTTTGTTATGAGATGACGTAAGCTGTGTACTTGTGGTAAATGGCTTTTAAGGAATCTTTTTTGTACCCCAAATGTATCTTCTTTGTTGCCTAGTACCTGCAGAAAAGTCTGGAAACATCCTTCCCGCTAAATAGATAAACCTGTTATTCAATCACATACAAATATCTTTATTAAATTAATTATGAGTCTACTTATTCATCATGTCTTTATTATGTTGTAGACAGCCTGGTATCATACTATGTTTTGTATTGACCGAAGATTAAACCCAGACCTTGTTCAATCGATTCATTATTATCGTTCAACTAATCGCTCAGTAATATAAAGCTTTCGATCTTTTCATTCTCGGACAATCATGTATACTTAACTAATTCTAGATATGCTATCTTAAATAATCCTGGCTTTTTATCTTAAATGTGAAAACTCGGCCGATATTGATTTATCCTTCCTAAGATGTATCCCAACTGATATTTGCCTACTCTGCTCAAGGTATTTTTCGATTGGTATTAGCTTACTTTTTCCAAGGTATATATCGGTCGATATTAACCTGCCTTCCCCTAAGGTATATCTTGGCCGATGTTGGCCTACTTTCCTTGAGGTATGTATCGATCGATATCGGTCTACCTCCTTTGAGGTATATATCGGTCGATATTGGCTTACTTCCCTTAGGGTATATCTTGGTCGATATTAACTTTCCTCCCGTGATGCATATCTCGATCTGTATTGGTCCTCCTTCATCAAGGTATATTTCGGTCGATATTGACTTGTCTTCTTAATTCTGCTATCTCCTTTCCCCTTTTTCACCAAGGACCTACTAAACCTAACTCATATCACTAGCCTTCCCCTCAAGTCTAGTCGAAGGAGGTGTAGCAGACAAACTAGACAGAAGTCTATTTTTGTCTCTTTGCCTGTCTTTACCCGTGACTCTGCCATAGGTACTGTAGTGGCCTCGTGATCCTCTGCTATAGTCATCCCGTGAACCCAAGTACAGTGATCCCGTGAGTCTTTTGATCCTTTAAATAGGGCTACTACCCTTTCTCTGCTCTCCATTCACCCCAGTTCTTTTTCTTCCTTGTTCATTTCTTCCTACTGAGAGTATGGTCTTAGATCCTCCTTTCTGGGGACAATTCTTTTTGGGTAAGGCGAGATTTATATATGAGTTTGCTCAAATTTTGGATCTAATCAACTTCCTGGTTTGAGAGCTGGAGGCATTTCTGTTGATCACCCAGTTTCGAGTACTATTAAAAGCTGCCCTGAGGAGCAAACTTCCTCAAGATCTAGAATCACAAGCCAAAGGCACGACTGTTCTACAAACCCGACGGGTTTCAGTGGAGTTCTCATTACTCATGGAGGGCCAACTAACTAGCCCATGGATGTCGCGACGAGGGCATAACCCATGTTTTCGGCAGGCTAGGTTGGTCACTCTGGAAGCATAGCTCACAGGCTCAAGCGGGAAAGGGACTCTTCAGTCACCTTTCCACCATGGCATGAATCAATCTGCCCTCTCTTGTTCATGAGACCACTTTGCTTCATAGTTTCCTTCATCCCGGCCAAAATATTGCCACTTCTATTGCCCGGGCAAGCTTCCTTCGTGCCAGGTAAAATATTTCCACTTCTGCTCCCTGGCAAGTTTGTATCCGGTGGGATTGAAATCTTCTAAGTATTCTAAGAGCTTATGTTTGTAACTTTTGTTGACCTTTCGAGGTTTAATGTTTTGAGAGGAAAATGTAATGTTATGTATTTGATCAGGTTCTAAGTGTAAAATCGAACAATCTTTCGTATTGAATTGGGTGACTCTCTTGAATCCCTCTTGTTCACAGGAATAGACGTAATGCCTCGACCAATATTGACTTATATATCATAAACGTTGTCATTCCGACCGATATTAGCTTGTTTATTGCAAACAAGGTTATCCCGGCCGATGTTATACCATCTATTATAGATAAAGTTATGCCGATCGATATTAGCTTGTTTATTACAAACAAGCTAAGGTTATCCCAGCCGATGTTATACCATCTATTATAGATAAAGTTATGTCGACTGATATTAGCTTGTTTATTCCAAACAAGGTTATCCCGGCCGATACTATACTATCCATTATAGATAAAGTTATTCCGACCAATATTAGCTTGTTTATTGCAAACAAGGTTATCCTGGCCGATACTATGCTATCTATTAGATAAAGTTATTCCGACCGATATTAGCTTGTTTATTGCAAACAAGGTTATCCCGACCAATACTATGCTATCTATTATAGATAAAGTTATTCTGACCGATATTATAAACAAAATTACCTCGATCGGTATTAGTTTGTGCTTTATAATAACGTTAGTTCAGACCATGCTTTACGCCTAAATAACTTTCATTATTTTTGTCCTTGGCCCGGGTTTTGTCAAACTCAATCCCTCTTCCTTTATTACACCTAGTAAACTGCCTCTTCTCCTCAGAATTTCCTTGACTGTGATTGGCTTTTCAATGGTAAGAGAATGTTGGAGGCACATGACGAGGTGTTACCAACCCCAGCATGATTCGATTTATCGTGTCCAACATAAATGCCCCTTTATGATTATGTAACACATATCTTCTCTCTCTCTGCTATGTCACAAGGGCATTTGCCCCTTTTCTATAATCCTCGACGTCTATTGAAAGAAAAGTGTTTTGATCTAACGACGGTTGTGTGTTTTCTAAACCCTAAACCCTTCATCTTCTTATCGACTTTGTCCCTTTCTTTCTTGCCTTAGCGTTCTTCTCTTGCTGCAGTCTTTGACCAAACATCGCGCTCACCGCTTTCCGGAGATCTCCTTTCTTGCTTCTAGTAAGTAACTTGCTATTCTGCTAACCTTTATTTCTGTCTATGGCTGAAGAAACGATTGCTCCTTGGTATGTCCAAATTTCCTCTTCCTTTGATAAAAATGCTAGGCTTGCTATCCGCTATCAATATGAAATCCCTAGGGAATATAGCATCTTAATTCCGAAACCATATGATCATCCTCACCGTCCCCCCGTTAATTGCGTGACTTTTTTCAGGGATCAATTGATAGGGGGTTTGAGGTTTCCCATTCCTCCTTTTCTAATTGATGTGAGTCAATATTTTGATATTCCCTTGCAACAATTCGCACCTAATGCCTTTTGTTATCTGTGTGGCACCTACATGTTATTTCGTCTATTAGATATTCCTTTTACTCCCCAAAATTTTTTCATGTTCTCTTACCCAAAATGTTCGGAGCCCGGTGTTTTCCTTTTCCAATCCCGAACTAAGATGATCTTTTTTGAGGATATGCCTTCATCTCTCAAAGCTTGGAAATCTCGGTTCTTCTTTATAAAGTTTCCAGGACCCATTCCCTGGTCCCATGCCTGGAGATCCTCCTTGCCTCCCTTGCCCGACGTCAGGGAGTTTCTCCTTCATCCTACTTTTCCTGTTTATTGTGAAAAATTATTATGTCGCCGACTTTCTATCCCTAAGTGGCTGCGAGTTGATCTTCTGTATTTATTTGGTCTAAGTCCTGTCAAGCCCGATACTCAAGGCTCTTTAGGTAAAATTTTGCTTCTTCCTTATTGATTTTTACTAACTAAAATATTTTCTTCCCCCTATGTAGTGGACAATTTTTATTCTGCTTTAATCGATGAAGAACTGCGTCTAGAAGAAAACGCACTTCGCGCAAAAGAACAAGAGCTTCTTGCTGCCATTACTCCACCGCCTCTAGTCGAAGATCCGGTTCCCCTGGTTGAAGTATCTAGCTCTCAGGTGGTTCTTGAGGTTCCCGAAGGCCTTCCTGCAAACACTCCTACTATTTCTTTGCCAACCATTTCTTCATCAGTGGTTGTTGCTCCTTCAGCAGTCACTCCCCTTCCTATCATTGAGCTTACACCTCCTGTGAGCTACGGTAAATCAATAGCTAAAGTTGCTCCTGGCAAACACCCGGGGCACAAACTTACTAAGGCTCCTCCTCCCAAAAGGAGACTCATCCTTTCCACTGAAGAATTGCTCTCAGAAGACTTTGCTTCTGCTGATCTTCCCTCTGCTGAGCCCACTTTGGTTGACCTTTATCCTTCTCTTGTTTTCTCTTCTTCGCCTTCTTCTAGCACCACTGCTCCTGGTGGCACTTCTTTCACTTTTCCACTGTCTATTCCAGAATCTGGATCTTTGCCTTCCTCACCTTCTTCTTATCTAGTTTTCGCTCCTCCTTCTATTCCAACTTCTTTTTTTTTCGTGGGCTCCTCTACCATTCCCGTCCTCCCTATCTTGCTGGGAGGTTCTTTTGCTAATGCTTGGGAGGAAATTCATCCTCTTTTGGGGGAGCTTACTACTCCTGAGACAATCGATCGATTCTCTTATAAAGACCCGGGTATGTTTATGAATTTTTATTTATTATTTATCTTTGATTATTCTGTGACCCTTTATTATGCTTCCAGTGATGGCTAGCAAACATGGGTTTGTCTTGGTTAATGCATCACTTGTATAATAAGAACAAGAAATTGAAGCAAAGAATTGCTGAGATGTCTTCTGCTACAGTTTCAGAAGAATCCAAAAGACAATATGAAGCTCAAATTGAGAGTCTTCAATGGAAATTCAAATCAACTACGGATCTTAACAAAGAATTAACTTCCGATTTAGAGAAACAAATGGCTGAGCTTGACAATTTAAAATCTGATTATGAGTCGACATTGGCTGATAAACTCAAGGCTTTACAGTTGAAGGATGATGAAATAACTTCCTTAAATACCTCCCTAAATTCAGCTAAAACTGAGGTCTCTACCAAAGAAGTTGAGCTGAAAACTTCCAAAACGGCTTTGGTCGTCTACAAGGCTAATGAAGACACCCGCTTCAAGGGGCGACCTACCGTCTTGATCCAATCTCCAGAGTTCAACAAGCACATCATAAAGTCTATCTTGGCTACCTACACTGCTGGAGCTGAAGGGGCGGTGAAGCAACTGCGAGAAGAAGGCTTCTTATCTCGTGATCCCCCTCCTAACTTCTTGAACCGACATAAACTTCTTGATAGCAGGCCCGCCGATCTATTTCCTTAGTTAACAATAGAGTAATTGTTGGATCGAGAAGCACTAGAGGGGGGGGGTGAATAGCGCTCGTGGCTATTTCCTTCAATTTAAAATAGAGTCAAAAATACGCAGCAGAATTAAGTAAAGAAACGAGCACACGCAAACACAAGTAGACACGGGTCGTTTACTTGATTCAGAGCCTGTGGCGACTCCTACTTCAAGACCCGCAATCATTGATCGCTTACTGTGGACAACAACTATATCGTGCAAAGAGTTTGTACAAATGTAAGTTACAATAAGTGCAGTAATTAAATAAAACTTATACCGACGACAAAATCTTAAAGTAGCAGAGCTCCGGGTCGTCGGAAACTTGTAGCAGCACTTCAGGGTGTTTTTGAGGCAGCACGTTGTAGCTTGATCACTTAGAAATTATTGTTCTGAGCCTCTACCTCGACCTCCCTTTTAAACAGTGCTGGAGGCACCTCCAAGCCTGTCCGAGGCACCTCCAGGCCGCCGAGTCGCATACGTGGATCAGCTCTGATCTGGTCACACCTTATCCCATTGAAGGCGCCTCCAAGCTACTCCAAGGCACCTCCAACGCCTGGTCCAAGGCACCTTCATCTTCCTCCGAGGCACCTCAGCGTCTCTGGACAGCTGGCTTCGGCTAGCACCCGAGGCGCCTCCAAGCCCCATGGAGGCGCCTCAGATACTGTTCATCCGAGGTTAAATGTGCTCCTTTGTTCCTGCAAAATGTGTTAGTCCCAAACACAAACCCTGCAAAACAAAGTTAGCACAGAAATATGATAAATGATATCGACAGTCATTGGACTGTCCAGGTCTGACTTTGGATTTCCAACCGGAAGCCCTAGGTCGACCCGACGCGTATTGTTCCCTCTACGGGGAACGCGTCCTCACCTACTCCACTCAGGAGATTTACCTGTTGCCAGTGCGATCCTACAGATCGATTGGACTTTTGCTCAGCGTTTGAAGCTTCCGGACTTTCTGCTGGACTTCCGCTTCCTGGCCCGTCCAGTCTTCCACCTGGTTCGTGACATCAGGACTTTCCACCTAGGGTTCCCCCCCCCCCCCCCCCCCCCCCGGGACTTTTTCTTGAAGCTGTCGACCCGCCAAGACTTTTCGCATAGGGTTACCACCCCTTATGACCTAGGGTTACCACCCCCTAGGGTTTTCCACCTGCCTAACCGCAGCTAGAACTTTTGCCTAAGTATCACTTAGGACTTTCCTGCAAGCTCCATGAACTTGTTAGATCACAACACTACTTAACTTTGAACCCTTTGCCATTACCAAAAACTTGGGTTCGATCGTCTGATGCTTCCCGCACCAACAATCTCCCCCTTTTTGATTATGACAACTCAAATTCAAAGTTAAGTAAAAAATACATAAATAAACGTAAGCATGCTTTAAAATAAGAAGTTTTAAGCACAAACGTAAGCATACTTAAGTCACATGTTAAGTACAAGCTAAAGACATTTTAAGCTTTATAAAATTTAAGGTAAATTAAAATTCTCGAAGTTAAGGCTCCCCCTTAATAAGAGAACTCTTTTTCTTAATTTTTTTTTTAACTCTTATTCTTAATTTGAATTTTTTTGTCCTATTCTCCCCCTTTGCCATATATCAAAAAACTTTGTAGGAAAAACTTAGTAAAAAATGTTGAAGTCAAAAGGAATATTTAAAACACCTGGCTTTTAAGTCATTGTAGGGAAAATTTTGTAAGAAAAGCTTAGGAACATTTTGCTAAGTAAAAATAGTTATAGAACAATTCAGTTTAGCCAAAATTTTGAAAACATAAAATTTTTTTTAAAGACTTTATTTTAAAGATTTTTCATTACACTTAAAAGCCTTTAAAAAATTATTTTCTTTAAGTATAAAAATCAAATTAAGTTTGGAAAAAAACTTTAGTTTTAAGAACTTTTTCAAACTCTTAGCTTTTTATGATTTATTTTCATTGTAATCTAAATGTCTAGGGAGATAATTTTCTTTCAACTAAATTTGAAGATTTAGTAAAAAGTTTACTTAAAAAAAATAACTTTAGTCAATTTGAAACTTAGATGAAATCTTTGTGAAAAAGTAGGTTTTCGAACTCTGTTAAATTTGAAAAGCTTTGTTGATAAATATTCTTTTAATTTTGAACAAGTTTTTAAATAATAGTTTGAAAATAACAAAATAAACTTTACTAAATTTTCAAAGGATTTTGAAAAAATATTAAAAAGTTTGAAAAAGTATTTAAATGAATAATGAATTTCAAAATACTTAACGGCCAAGGAGGAGCAAAATAAGGTTAAACCTTAATTTTCGAAGCATGAGTTGAGTTAATTTGATTGTAAGTTAACTAAGTTATTTTAAGTAAGGTATTAGAGCCCTAATATGCAAGTTGAGTACCCCTAAACAATCAAATACTTTAATTTCTTAGCCACATGTCTAACCATCTAGCTACTAGCTGATTGTCTAGAGGACAATAGCTTTCACTTGGTTAGTCAAGTTAAGTCAATAGATCCAGTTAGATTTGACTAGGGTTGGATGACTTGACTTGATTACTATATATTAGGTATTTAATGCCCAGACTCATATTGATGCACAGATATAAGCATTCTTGAGTCCAAGCTGTACCCTATGCATCTCACACTATTCTATATTTTTCAAGCACAATCAAGGTAAGCCTAGGTGTTTGTGAGATGTTCTGGCTCAATTCTAAGGGAGCATGATTTCTAGGGTAGAGCCTAGGCTAAGTCCAAATTTGAAAAACTAGTAAAATTAGGATTTTGAAAACAAAATTTTGCCTAGAATT
Source organism: Zingiber officinale (assembly GCF_018446385.1). NCBI lineage: Eukaryota > Viridiplantae > Streptophyta > Magnoliopsida > Zingiberales > Zingiberaceae > Zingiber > Zingiber officinale. The sequence continues at coordinate 35,071,401 of NC_056005.1, read as the reverse complement.
TAGAAATATTATTTAGAATTTAGAAATTCATTTCTGAAATCTCAGGTTGGAGGCGCCTTATACGGTGCTTAAGGCGCCTCCAGGGGGCAGTTTGAGGCGCCTCGGAGACCATCCGAGGTGCCTTTGGTTAAGGCGGCGGGAAATTTCCCGCCGTGATTAAGGGCGCCTCCCTCGTGTGGGAGGTGCCTCCGTTGTGCGCCTACGTGTCAATGTTTTTTTAATATTAAGTTAATTTGTTTTAAATGTTAGGTAAATTAAGAAAAGAGAAAAACTAAGTTAATTAAGTTTCGAAAAATATTAGGTTGGTTAAATTTTAGAAAAAATATTTTAAGTTGATTAAATTTTTGAAAAATATTTCAAGTTGATTAAATTTTTGAAAAATATTTCAAGTTGATTGAATTTTTTGAAAAATATTTCAAGTTGATTAAATTTTGAAAAATATTTCAAGTTGATTGAATTTTTTGAAAAATATTTTAAGTTGATTAAATTTTTGAAAAATATTTCAAGTTTATTGAATTTTGAAAAATATTATAAGTTAATTAAATTTTTTTTAAAGATATTTTAAGTTAATTAAGTTTTTCAAAAATATTTTAAGTTGATAAAATTTTTGAAAAATATTCTAAGTTAATTAAATTTTTGAAAAGAAATATTTTAAGTTAACTAAATTTTTGGAAAATGTTTTAAGTTGCTTAAATTTTTGAAAAATATTCTAAGTTAATTAAATTTTTGAAAAAATATTCTAAGTTAATTAAATTTTTGAAAAATATTTTAAGTTAATTGAATTTTGAAAAGTATTTTAAATTAATTAAATTTTTGAAAGATATTTTAATTGAATTTTGAAAAATATTTCAAGAAAAATATTTTAAGTTAATTAAATTTTTGAAAAATATTTTAAGTTAATAAAATTTTTGAAAAATATTTTAAGTTAAATTAAATTTTTAAAAAATATTTTAAGTTAATTGAATTTTGAAATATATTTTAAGTTAATTAAATTTTTTTTGAAAGATATTTTAAGTTAATTAAATTTTGGAAAAATATTTTAAGTTGATAAAATTTTTGAAAAATATTCTAATTTAATTAAATTTTTGAAAAGAAATATTTTAAGTTAACTAAATTTTTGAAAAATATTTTAAGTTAATTAAATTTTTGAAAAATATTTTTAGTTGATAAAATTTTTGAAAAATATTTTAAGTTAATTTAATTTTGAAAAATATTTTAAGTTAATTAAATTTTTTTTTGAAAGATATTTTAAGTTAATTAAATTTTTGAAAAAATATTTTAAGTTGATAAAATTTTTGAAAAATATTCTAATTTAATTAAATTTTTTAAAATAGATATTTTAAGTTAACTAAATTTTTGATAAATATTTTAAGTTAATTAAATTTTTGAAAAATATTTTAAGTTGATAAAATTTTTGAAAAATATTCTAAGTTAATTAAGTTTTTTTTTTAAAGATATTTTAAGTTAATTAAATTTTTGAAAAATATTTTAAGTTGATAAAATTTTTGAAAAATATTCTAAATTATTTAAATTTTTGAAAAGAAATATTTTAAGTTAACTAAGTTTTTGAAAAAAAATAATTTTAATTTAATTGTGAATTTTGAATTTTAATTCGAATTAATTTAATTTTAATTATGAATTTTAATTCAAATTTCAAATTTTGAATTTGAATTTTAAATTTCTTTTAATTTCTATTCCTTAGTCATCTCACCCAATCTAAATTTTCAATCAAGGAATCCTATAATTTTTGTGAGATAAATTAGGGGTAAATTTTAGGGTTTGGTTTAACTTTGTGTTAGATTCAGGTTTAGCTTTGGGTTCAACAAGTAGGCATTCTTTGGATAAACTTCTGGGGTATGGTGAGTCACAAGGACATCATTAAAGTAACCATGCCTTTGAGGTTTTCCATATAGTCCTACCCATTGAACTTAGTACAAAACCTTGGTCTAACTGGTTAGGATCCATAAAGGGTAGCTTTGGTCAGTTCCACTTAGCCAAATGCATCAGGTCGAAGCTATATCTTCCTAGACATGCGATGACTAAGCTTCCCCAACGTACTATCATCTAATACTTCACCAATACCATGGGTCGAGTTAAACCTAGCCCATTTTAATCTAACCTTAATTACCCTGCCGGGTAGCCTGCGTTTAGTTACCCTGTCGGGTAGGTTCCCTTTTGGAGGTGCCAGCTATTCTGGAGCCTCCATTATTGACTTTTCTTTAATCATATTCCTTTAAGATTAAAATAATTTTAATTTAATTAATTATTTATTAAGATAATTTATGTATTTATTTGTTAAGATGATTTTTATTTATTAAAATAATTTTAATTTAATTATTTATTTATTAAGATAATTTATTTATTGGTTAAGGTAATTTTTCTTTTTGCTCCCCCTGGATCATAGCCTCGATAAGACTTATCAAGGTAATGTACTTGATCCTTGGGGACCCAGTATTGACCAAGTCCAACTTGATTAACCAGGTTGGACTTGGGTACCCATGTTTGGACTACCATTCTATTTGATCTATTAACGAGTGATAAATATGAGTGGTATTTCCTTTTAGTCTAGAATCCAAGTCCGGATCGGTTGTAAACGCCTTTTTATTTTCCAAGAATCAGATCAAGATTCTTGGAACCCAAAGTAAATCATTCCAACATGTTCTTGAGTTCTTTGACTTGAGTTTTCAAATTGAAATTTTCTTCCTCAAGTTGTTGGACTTGGGTTGAATTTCCAATTTGAATTGGCTCAGTTAAAGGACTCAAGTTAGTCACTTCCTTAAGGGTTGTTACCTCCTTTTAGAGTGACTTGACTCAGAAGTTGGATTTAGCCAATTTCTTAAGCAAGTAAGGAATTAGGTTTTCCGAATCATCTGGGTTAATACTAGACATTATAGAACTTACAGTGGGTTTGGGTCCTTCGGAAACGGATACGGATCCGTGGCTTTGCTCGGACTCGGTGTCTGATTCGTTCTCGGTTTCGGTTTCAACCTCGGACTCGGTTTCGGCAACATGTGCTAGTACTGGTAGAGCGAGGAGGCTTGCTTGTTCTTCATCGGATTCAAATTCGTCTGATGACTCGGACCATGTTGTCTTTAACACTTTCTTCGTCTTACTTGTACCTACAAATGACGTAACACCTTTCTCGGACGGAGTAGTATTAGTCTGCTCAAATAATTTGTTAATTAAAACATGCTTACCTATTTTCGTATCAGAATTACCTTCGTGAAGCTCAATCAACTTCTCCCATAACTCCTTCGCACTTGAGAACTTTCCAACTTGATCAAGCTCTGAATTTGTTAGTCCGCACTGTAGGGTAGGTTGCTTTGGCGTTGGCTTCCACCTTCTTGATTAGGGTGGGTTCCCATTTTTCGTAGGGTGTCGGCTTGCCGTCTTTGTCAGTTGGCAGTTGTATTCCAGTCTTGATAATCATCCAGGTATCGAACTAGATCTTGAGGAAGGTTTTTATTCGTCCCTTCCAATATCCGAAGTCTTCTCCGGTGAAGAGCGGGGGACGAACGGTGTTGAATCCCTCTTGTTGGGCCATTTATAATATGCAAAAAGGAAAACGACAGAAGTGTCCCAAGACTAGGTCTTGGATTAGTAGTGCGAGAAATAAGATTAATATCACGAGCTCGAGTGGTTTTGCACCAACTTCGAGCAAAAACCGATTCGAAAAAAATAATTAGAATGTAGCTATTAAGCTAGATTCTAATTGACTCCGAAAAAATTGAAAATGACACGAAAAAATTTGTTTGATTGGTGGTTGCACCAGATCAATGCGACCCCACTCTGATACCAATTGTTGGATCAAGAAGCGCTAGAGGGGGGTGAATAGCGCTCGTGGCTATTTCGTTCGATTTAAAACAGAGTCGAAAATATGCAGCGGAATTAAGTAAAGAAACGAGCACACGCAAACACAAGTAGACACAGGTCGTTTACTTAGTTCGGAGCCTGTGGCGACTCCTACTCCAAGGCCTGCGATCGTTGATCGCTTACTGTGGGCAACAACTATATCGTGCAAAGAGTTTGTACAAATGTAAGTTACAATAAGTGCAGTAATTAAAGAAAACTTATACCGACGACAGAATCTTAAAGTAGCGGAGCTCCGGGTCGTCGGAAACTTGTAGCAGCACTTCAGGGTGTTTTTGAGGTAGCGCATTGTAGCTTGATCACTTAGAAATTGTTGTTCTGAGCCTCTGCCAGGACCCCCCTTTTAAAAAGTGCTGGAGGCGCCTCCAAGCCTGTCTGAGGCGCCTCCAAGCCTGTCTGAGGCGCCTCCAGGCCGTCGAGTCGCACCCGTGGATCAACTCTAATCCGGTCGCACCTTATCTCATTGAAGGTGACTCCAAGCTGCTCCAAGGTGCCTCCAACGCCTGGTCCAAGGCGCCTTCAGCTTCCTCCGAGGCACCTCCAGCGTCTCTGGACAGCTGGCTTCGGCTAGCACTCGAGGCACCTCCAAGCCCCATGGAGGCGCCTCAGATACTGTTCATCCGAGGTTAAATGTGCTCCTTTGTTCCTGCAAAATGTGTTAGTCCCAAACACAAACTCTGTAAAACAAAGTTAGCACAGAAATATAATAAATGATATCGACAGTCATCGGACTGTCTGGGTCTGACTTCGGATTTCCAACCAGAAATCCTAGGTCGACCCGACGCCTACTGTTCCCTCTACGGGGAATGCGTCCTCACCTACTCCACTCAGGAGATTTACCTGTTGCCAGTGCGATCCTCCAGATCGACTGGACTTTTGCTCAACGTTCGAAGCTTCCGGACTTTCTGCTGGACTTCCGCTTCCCGACCCGTCCAGTCTTCTACCTGGTTCGCAACACCAGGACTTTTCACCTAGGGTTACCTCCCCTAAGACTTTTGGCTAAAGCTGTCGACCCGCCAAGACTTCCCGCATAGGGTTACCACCCCCTAGGATTTTCACCTGCCTAACCGCTGCTAGGACTTTTGCCTAAGTATCACTTAGGACTTTCCTGCAAGCTCCATGAACTTGTTAGATCACAACACTACTTAACTTTGAACCCTTTGCCATTACCAAAACTTGGGTTCGATCGTCTGATGCTTCCCGCACCAACAATAATTTTCTTACTCGAATTTAAATCATTGTAAGATTGACTAGAATTTGTGATGACAATATGTTTGGTTTATGTAAAGTTAAACTTCTATCTTTATTACTAAATCTGTTCCTTTTCCTGGTGGTTGTTTGTTTTATCTAAGTATGTCGAATGTCGCCTGGCTTGCCACTATAAAACTTCACTTAATATTACTATAATATCCTCCATTTCGGCCGATCTATCGTGACCGGTCGATGCACACTAGTGTTTACAAATATCATCCGGTATTTTGTAGTTAATTAAGTCCCGTTCGATTTAGTGCGGCCTGTCGTAATATTCTTAATATCGTTCGATTTATTATAACCGGTCGATTTATACTTGTGTTTATGAATATCATCTAGTGCATTATACTTAACCAAATTTCATCTGATTTATTATGGCGAGTGTCACCTGACTTACCATTATAAAACCTTAATCAATATAGTATAATATCCTTCATCTCGGCTGGTCTATCATAATCGACTGATTCATACTTATGCTTACAAGTCTCGTCCGGTACGTTGTTTCTAATCGAGTCCCGTTCGATATAACATGGTACTTTATAATATGCTATTTTTGATATCAATTAGTTTATCATACCTGGTCGATATACCCTTAGGCGAGAACATATCGACTGATGCCTTATACTTAACTAAATCTCGTTCGGTCCAGTATGACTGTCTGGGTTTATTGTTTTACTCAAATAGATAATCTGAAATTATCTTATCAATCTAGTACCCGACCGATTTTCTCCATATTTGTTTGATTCTTTTAGGAATCAAGCCTATATCAAGAAAAACTTGGTTACGTTTCCCGAGGAAGATTACCAAACTTAACACCTTTCTCTTGGGATTCATCCTTCTTTTTGAATTCGATTTTATCCTTTGATGGCATTACCTCTTTATAACGGTTATGATTCCGGGTATTCTTCCTTATTGGATTCATACTCTTTCTCTCTATACCCACTTTTATACTTCAGTTCTACGCGAACTGCCGTTGATATTATTATTTTATATACCCTTATGCTTTCGGGTTTCTCCTTTTTCCAGTTCTTTTTCCTCTCTTGTTTAAGGGTTTTTGGGTATAAGGCGTTGAGGGAGAGGGAAAGAGACTTGAGGCGCTATCTTCTTCTTTTTGAACATCCCTACCTTCTCCTTTATTTGCTTCCCTTCTATTATTCCTCCATGGTCCTTCTTCCCCTGCATGGTTCCTTTCATGCGCTTCTGACCTTATAAAACCAGAGGAGGTGGATTTAAAAGTGAGCTATGGTTTTCCTTCCTATATACTTCACCCTACCCCCACAAGATAGCCCACATCTTCCTCCTCTGGGGTGTATATCTATCTTTCGAGACCAAGTTTTACAAGGTTTTCGATTTCCTTTTCATCCCTTTTTTCCTGATGTTAGTATCTACTTTAATATTCCCCTTAATCAATTCATCCCTCAGTCTTTTTCTATCCTTATGAGTTTCGTCGGGGTGTCTAAACTACTAGATTTTCCTCTATCCCCTCGTGTTTTTCATCACTTCTTCGTTCTGCGCCAAGTAGATATCGGTGTCTTCAAATTTCAATCTCGCCTTAAGGCTATTTTCTTCAACCGAATTCCTCCTCAAGGGAAATGGTGTCACAAATTTTTCTTTATGCATCTTCCTTCTTCTCCTCCTTTTCCTATCCAATGGATATATGATCTTCCTCCAGTTCCTAGTACCGACAATCTCCTCAATGACCCCTCTGTTTCTTTCACTTTATCCAAACTAAAGGGGTCAAAATTCAGCTTACCATCCTTGATTGTGGAGGGCTTGATGTTTCCCTTTGGAATAAGTAACATTGACACTCCCCTGGATGTCTCTTTTGGTATGTCTAAATATTTTGAACTATATTTATCAATTGGTTGCTAATCATTCTCTATAATGACACCTAATTCTTATGTTTCAGCTGATGCTCTTCTTCCGGCTTTCATGTATAGGAACACTACCATGACTAAGTATTTTCTGAACAATCTCGGAGAAAAATGGCTACAGGCTCATCGAGCTAATCTTACTTCCTCTACCCTGGGTCTGCTGTCTAAAGAAGAGTGAGAAGCGGAAGCTGTTGTGGCTATGGAAGAGGAACAACCTTTTATTACCTTAATTAAGAAACCCAGGCATACTGAGGATGTTCCTTTTGGCGGCCTCTTTGGTACCTTTGTACAAGCTCCCCTCGTTCCGGCACCTATTTCTTTTGAGAGAGATAAGGCACCAATGTCCCCTACCCACATTATCTCCAATCTTTCTCTTAGGATGATGAGACCGGCTTTACTCATCCCCTCCTCTTCTGTCATTGTTTCAGCTTCTTTTGCTTCTCAGATGGCAGTTACCCCCTCTACATCCTCTCATCCTCTTGCATTGGCCTTGCCTCCTCTGGCTTCTGGGCCACGAGCTAAACGAACACCTTGTCAGAGATCTTCTCCAAGTCCGAGGCCATCAGCAATTCGTGCTTCAACAACTGAATCAAACCTTCTTACATTACCACCTTCCGTCCCCTCTAGTTCTTCCTCTGCTGCTCTCGTTTCTACTACTTCTTTCCCTTCTATTGCATCTTCTTCTCTGCCTCCCTCGCCTTCAATACCTCCGCCTTTATTCAGACAAGCAGTGGGTCTACCTTCCCAGATGGGACGAGCCTCTGATCCCCCTTATTATGGTTCCCTTCAGCTACAAAGCCTGTTGGCTGAAGCTTGGCTACATAGCCAAGAGCAATTAAGGGGTACCAATCTTTCGAATCGGGTTGACAATCATAGTCGCCAAACTATTGCTGTAAGTATTTTTAATTATATGTTACTAATTCCTTATCATTCTTTCTAACCGCATTATTATTTTGTTTAGTTCCTCGCCTCAAGTCTTCACCTAGACCAGCTACTTATGACTCGGGACCGAGAAAACAGCCAGTTGAAAGCTCAAATAGAAACATTGAAAGCCAATCTTCCTCCTTCTCACATTGAGCTTACTCAATTATGTGAGAAAGTAGCCTCACAAGATCAGCAAATAGAGGCCATGAAGAAAGAATTACAGGAGTTACAACAGCCATTGAAAAACAAAGAGCTTGAAAGAAGAAACTTAGAGTTGCAGGTGGATAGATTACATTCTAGTCTCCAGATGGAAATTGCTTTGAAGGATAAAGCCCTCTCAGATGTTTTTCATAAAAGCATGGTTTTAGAGAAAGTAGAGAGGCTTCATAATTTCTTTCTTTCTGAGCAGGCCCAAGATTCAGCCTCACACGATTTTGCTATTCTACAGGAACAAGAACAAAGAAAGGCTCAGGATGTCGAGCTATCATTACTCCAAAAGGAACTGGAATAGCTTAAATTGGAGAAAGACACTCCCAAAGTTCAAGCTGCTAAAATACAGGCTAAATTTCAAAGTTATAAAGAGCATGAGGAAAACTGATGGGAAGAGAGACGCTTAGCTTATCTAAGATCTCCGACGTTTGTTAACGAATATGTTCGTCGGATCATAGGAGCTTTAAATCATTCTGTGGCGGGGATTCTTCAACAACTGAGAGAGGGTGGTTATCTACCTAGGGAACCTCCTCCTCTATTCATAAGTCGTCGCAAACTCAACAAAGAATTACTCGAAGATTTAACGAGTCATTTTGAGTAAGCATGGTTATGTATTAAAAAGACTTATAATTTAAAGACTTGTAATTAGAAGACTTGTAATGAAAAGACTTGTAATTAAGAGATCTGTAATTAAGTAGCTGCAACATTAAGAGAAAATTTGGTACTTACCTATTTTTTCCAGTTTGTATTAGCCTGACATTGCTTCCTTTGAAATGCTTCTGAGAACCAAGCATAAGTACTACTTTGTTCAAGAATTCCTTCCTTATTCCTCAAAATTAGATCTTGTTTTGATAAACTTTTCCATTAGCAATATCTTCATTGATCATATAATTTTGAGCAGTAAAATCTCCCACAATCTCCTTGAACTTCAATCAGGTAGGCATGTACAAAGTTCCATTCATACTTCAGAAGAGCATGTAATTCCGAGCGATTTTATATGAAGAACTTCATGGAATTTTTGGGCTTTAGTTGAGTACAACATTCCGAGTAATTTTAAATAAAGAGCTCTATATGATCGGGCCTCCATATAGAGAACATAATTTTGAAAGATTATATGTATATATATATATATATATATATATATATATACAGAATCCCCCTCGAACCTTGAATCTTAATCTGGAGTGTAATACCAAATGATTTTTATGAAGAAATCCGCACAATTTTGAATTTCCACTAATAATACAATCCCGATCGATTATACTTTTATGATAGTTTAAAGTCTCTGGTTCCTCCCATGAAGACCCGTCCGAGTTACTTCATGAGACTTCCCGATCGACTTATGCTTTTATCATAGTTTAAAGTCTCCAGTTCCTCCTATGAAGACACGTCCGGGTTACTTCATGAAATTTCCCGATCGACTATATTTTTATGATAGTTTAAAGTCTCTGGTTCCTCCTATGAAGACCCGTCTGAGTTACTTCATGAGTTTTCCCGATCGACTATGCTTTCATGATAGATTAAAGTCTCCGGTTCCTCTCATGAAAACCCGTCAGAGTTACTTCATGAGATTTCCCAATTGACTGTGCTTTCATGATAGTTTAAAGTCTCTGGTTCCTCCCATGAAGACCCGTCCGGGTTATTTCATGAGATTTCCCGATCGACTATGTTTTATGATAGTTTAAAGTCTCTGGTTCCTCCCATGAAGACCCGTCCGAGTTACTTCATGAGATTTCCCGATCGACAGTGCTTTCATGATAGTTTAAAGTCTCCGGTTACTCCTATGAAGACCCATCCGAGTTACTTCATGAAATTTCCCGATCGACTATGTTTTATGATAGTTTAAAGTCTCCGGTTCTTCCCATGAAGTCCCGTCTGAGTTACTTCATGAGATTTCCCGATCGACTGTGCTTTCATGATAGTTTAAAGTCTACGGTTCCTCCCATGAAGACCCGTCCGAGTTACTTCATGAGATTTCCCGATCGACTGTTCTTTCATGATAGTTTAAAGTCTCCGGTTTCTCCCATGAAGACCCATCCGAATTACTTCATGATATTTCCCGATCGACTGTGCTTTCATGATAGTTTAAAGTCTCCGGTTCCTCCCATGAAGACCTGTCCGAGTTACTTCATGAGATTTCCGGATCGACTATGTTTTTATGATAGTTTAAAGTCTCCGGTTCCTCACATGAAGACTCGTCTGAGTTACTTTATGAGATTTCCCGATCGACTATGTTTTTATGATAGTTTAAAGTCTCCGGTTCCTCCCATGAACACCCGTCCGAGTTACTTCATGGGATTTCCCGATCGACTATGTTTTTATGATAGTTTAAAGTCTCCGGTTCCTCCCATGAGGACCCGTCCGAGTTACTTCATGAGATTTCCCGATTGACTATGTTTTTATGATAGTTTAAAGTCTCCGGTTCCTCCCATGAACACCCGTCCGAGTTACTTCACGAGATTTCCCGATCGACTATATTTTTATGATAGTTTAAAGTCTCCGCTTCCTCCCATGAACACCTGTCCGAGTTACTTCATGAGATTTCTCGATCGACTGTGCTTTCATGATAGTTTAAATTCTCCGGTTCTTCCCATGAAGACCCGTCCGGGTTAGTTCATGAGATTTCCCGATCGACTGTACTTTATGTAAAACTAAAATACTTGTACTAACCTCATGATGGTTTAATGTCTTTGAGATTTTCTTAAGGAAAACTGATAGGTTCTTCCTTAAAGCACCCAGTTGACGGTTGCTTGAACAGATTAAAAGTGTTTGCTTACTAATCATCCTGCTATTTGAACCCTATTTATTTCTTGGGCAATATTTGGCCTGCATTGTATTTATCGAATTGAATAAAGTACATAAACTATGAGTATACTTGTCGTTTGTTCACAGGGGAACTGCTTCAAGTAATTTTGATTTTTTCTCTTGGACATATTGTTGAATGACATGAGCTTGTTAAGTTCGGTAGGGCTGTAAATGATTTGCACTCCAGGGATGCTCAAAAGTTCTTCCTTCAGTGTCCTGGAGATAATATGAGCCTGATGCCAATTTTTCTACCACCTTGTAAGGTCCTCCCAATTGCGGTGCTAACTTGCTAACATCCGCAACAGGCTTAACACGTTTCCATACTAGATCTCCCACTTGAAAAAATCTTGGAATAACTCTTCTATTATAATTTTGCCTCATTCGTTGTCGATATGATGTGAGACGAGTGGCAGCTTTGTCTCTGATTTCCTCTATTAGATCCAACTCCATGAGTCGTCGACCAGCATTATCTTCATCATATAACTATTTTTTGTCAGATTCTACCCCCACCTCAATAGGAATTATTGCTTCACCCCCATAAACCAGTTAGAAAGGAGTGATCCCTATAGCTTCTTGAGGTGTAGTATGATACGCCCAAAGAACATTGGGTAATTCGTCTATCCAGCTGCATCTGACATGATCTAGTTTGGTTTTTAAACCTCTTATAATTTCTCTATTGGTTACCTCTGCTTGACCATTACTCTGTGGGTACGCCACAAAGGTGAATGCCTGATTAATACTGTAACTTTTGCACCAATCTAAGATTCTGTCTTCTTGGAATTGCCTTCCATTATCATAAACTAATTTATGAGGAATACCGAATCTGCATATGATATTTTTCCATAGGAATTTAATAACTGCATCTTCAGTAATCCTAGCAAGTGGTTCTGCTTCTACCCATTTAGAAAAATAATTCACTGCTACTAATAAAAATCTTCTTTGTGCAGTTGCCATAGGAAACGAGCTCACTATATCCATGCCCCATTGATCAAAGGGGCAGGAGACTATAGAAGTTCTTAATAATTACGTAGGATGATGTGGAATATTCTAATGTTTCTGACAAGAAATATAAGTTCTTACCAATTTGTTAGCATCTTCATGTAGAGTAGGCCAGAAATATCCTGCTAATAAAATTCTGCGAGCTAAGGATCTCCCCCCTATATGACTACCACATAAGCCTTGATGAACCTCTTGCAAGATAAATTGTACATCTTCTGTGCCAATACACTTAAGCAGAGGTTTGGAGAAAGCTCTTTTATATAACTGTTCCCCTATCATAGTGTACTGAGCAGCTCTCTTCTTAAATGTCCTTGCTTGTTCTGCATCATTCGAAAGAATGCCCTGCTGCAAATATAATTTGATTGGTGTCTTCCAGTCACCTTGTATTTCTGCCTCAGCTTGTCTTTCGATACAAGATATTAACAGGGTCTGCTCCACTGGCCGATCCAGATTCCATGGTGTTATAGTAGAGGCCAATTTAGCTAATTCATCGGCTACTTGATTTTTGGATCGACGAACTTTTTGTATATTTACTTCTTGAAACTGAGACTTCAATTTATCAAATGCCTCGGCATATAACTTGAGTCTATCGTTATTAATTTCAAAGTTACCTGATAATTGTTGGGCTCCTAATTGAGAATCAGAATAAATGAGAACTCGAGCTACCCCTATATGCCGAGCGGCTTGTAATCCAACTATCAATGCTTCATATTCTGCCTCATTGTTGGTAGCTCTATAATTCAGCCTGACAAAAAATTGAAGTCTATCTTCCCTCGGAGATATAAGGAGAACACCAATTCCGCTACCTTGTCTGGTTGATGATCCATCCACATAAAATTTCCAAGTATTTTCTTCTTCAGGGCCTTGAACCTCTATAATGAAGTCTGCTAGAGCTTGTGCCTTGATGGCCGAGCGAGGTTGATATTGTATGTCATACTCATTAAGTTTGGTCGTCCATTTAATCAATCGACTCGATGCCTCTGGGTTAAGCAACACCCGCCCGAGAGTACTATTAGTCAACACAATAATTGTGTGTGCTAAAAAATATGGGCGCAACCTCTGGGCAGTCAACACTAATGTATAAGCCAACTTTTTGAGTGTAGTATATCTAAACTCGGCTCCTTTTAATAAATAGATAGAAAAATACATAGGGTGTTGCTCTTTCCCTTCCTGTCTAACTAACATAGAGCCTACATCATTTTCATTAGCCGAGAGATATACCCACAAGGTCTCTCCTACTACAGGCTTAACCAATACAGGAAGGGTGGACAGATAGTCTTTCAACTCTTTAAAAGCTTTGTCACATTCCTCATCCCATTGAAATTTGTTAGCCTTCTGAAGTATCTTGAAGAAATCGAAACTACGATCGGCCGACCTTGAAATAAATCTAGACAAGGTTGTAATCCGGCCGGTGAGCCTTTGAGCTTCCCTCATGTTGCGTGGTGGCTCCATGTTCTGCAGAGCTTTGACTTTACTTGGGTTGGCTTCTATTCCCCGCTCGGACACCATATAGCCCAGGAACTTTCCCCCTTGGCTCTAAATAAACATTTGCCTGGGTTTATCTTGAGCCCATATTGCCTCAATGTCTTGCAAGTCTCCTCTACATCCCTGCACAGATCAATAGCTTGAAGAGACTTAATTAAGATATCATCGACATATACTTCCATATTTCTTCCAATATGTTTCTGGAAGACTTTATACATAAGCCTCTAATAAGTTGCTCCTGCATTTTTTAGTCCAAAGGGCATAACATTATAACAATAAGTACCTTCAGATGTTATGAAACTGACCTTCTCTTGGTCCTCCTTAGCTAAGGGGACCTGATGATAGCTCTAATAAGCATCCAGCATAGAGATGTATTCACACCCAGATGTAGAATCTACTAATTGATTGATCCGGGGTAGCGGATAATAATCTTTCGGGCAAGCTTTGTTGAGATCATGGAAATCAATACATACCCGCCATTTGTTGTCGGGCTTAGAGACTAAGACCACATTAGCTAGCCAGTTAGGGAACTATACCTCCTTGATGTAACCAGCTTCCATGAGTTTAGTCACTTCTTCCTTGATGATTTGACTTTGTTCTGCGCTGAAATTTCTTTTTCTTTGCATGACCGGCCAGACATCTGGGAAAACATGCAAAGAATGCTCCATTACTAAAGGGGAAACACACATGACTTCTTTGGGTGTCCAAGCAAAGACATCATTGTTTTTCTTCAAGCACTGGACCAGCTCGGCTTTCAATGTAGGATCAAGATCGGTCGCGACATAAGTAGTAGCTTAAGGTTGACCAATTTGTATCTGAACTTCTTCCTTTTATTCATAAACCAAAATAGATGACTTTTCTTGAATGGCATTAACCTCCATTCTTTGGATTTTCCGAGCGGTGTTGGCTTCAGTTCGGACGATTTCTACATAACATTTACGAGCTATCGTCTGATCACCCCGCACTTCCCTGACTTGGTCATCAACGAGAAATTTAATCTTTTGACAGAAAGTAGAAACGACCACCCTAAACTCATTTAAGGCCAGCCGACCCAGTATCACATTGTAGGAGGAGGGGGCATCCATCACCATAAAGTAGGATCTTCTTGTTCTCATAAGAGGCTCTTCCCCTAGAGATATGACCAATTTTATTTGACCTAGTGGTTGTACTTCATTACCAGTGAATCCATATAAAGAAGTTATCATCTGTTGAAGTTCACTTGGGTCAATCTACAGCTGATCAAAAGCTTTCTTGAAGATAATATTCATAGAACTACCAGTATCTATGAAGGTACGAGAAATAGCATAATTAGCTATCACAGCCTTGATTATTAATGCATCATCATGGGGTATTTCTACCCCCTCGAGGTCTTTGGGCCCAAAACTGATTTCTGGACTGGCTGCTCTTTCCATGCTACGCCCTACGGCATGTATTTCAAGTCTCTGTGCATGTGCTTTTCTGGCCCTGTTGGAATCTCCATCAGTAGGCCCACCTATGATCATATTAATGTTGCCTTGGGCGGCATTGCTCCTATTTTCTTCTTGCCGAGCGGTCATGACGTCAGGCTGAGTTTTCTCGGGCGCCTGACTTGCACCGGCCGGGGTTGGTAATGCGCCTTATTGAGGCTCAACCGGGCGATATTCCAATTTGAGCGGACTTTACTGTCTGGGGTATTGTTACCGATAATAATTTTACCTTTGATAACGATCCCTGTTTGCTCTCTTATTCTTCAAAATAAACAGTCCTCTGTATGATGACTGCTAGTCTTATGGTATGTGCACCACCTTCTTGGTGCTTCTTGTTGCATCTCCACGTGTTGTACTGCTTGTGGACGATATTCTGAATGACGATGCAGTGGATGAACTACATGAGGTCCTCGAGGTGCAGGGACAGGAGCAGGAGCCTTCTCCTTAACAGGGGTAGGAGAAGAAGTAGTGCCTTCTTTCCTGCGGGCAGCTTGAGATTCTTCAACGTTAATGAATTCAGTGGCGCGTTCGATCAAGGAATCAAAATTAACAGGAGGATTTCTTACTAGATCTTTAAAGTAATCATTATCATTCAGACCTTGGGAAAAAACACTTACTAATATTTCAGTAGTAGCGTCGGGAACATCGATAGCTACCTGATTGAATCTTTTGATATAGGCTCTAATGGACTCCTTAGATGCTTGTTTAATTGAAAATAGACTCCAGGGAGTCTTATGGTACCTCTTGTTGCTAGAGAAATGATGTAGAAAAACCTTCTTGAAATCCTTGAACTTTCTAATAGATTTTTCTGGCAATCTCTTAAACCATTGTTGCGCCACTCCTTCGAGTGTTGTGATGAACATCCGACACTTCACTCCATCATAAAATTGTTGTAGTAGTGCTACATTCTCAAATTTTAACAAGTAATCTTCCAGATTTGTAGTCCTAGTGTATTCGCCGATCTAAAGATTTTGATATCGCTTGGGAAGCGGATCATCCAGTACACTTTGAGAGAATGGAGAAATGATTCTTTCCGGTGAGCTGTCGCTAGCTATCATTGCGCTTTTCTCTGTCTGGTGCTTCGCCAGAGGATTCTTGAAATATAGGCTTTCGTCCTCCCTGTTCTAAAGGAGTGCGAAGGAAAGCTCGAGGACGCCTAGTTGGGGAAGTTGTAGCCGGAGGGAAATATACATGTTCTTCTTCTTCTGGCTCCTTTCCCTTCCGATGCTCAGTAGTCGAAATTGTCGGATTATGAGCTACCGGCAGAGTAGCCCCAGTATGAGCTTGAAGTTGTTGTTGTTGTTGTTGCAAAACTTTCTGTACATGAGTATTAATAAGAAAATATAGATCTTCGCGGCTAATAGTGAGTAGATTTGATTTTCCAGCCTCTTCCATCTTGTAGTCTCAGATTCAAGTGAAGTTCCCACAAACGGCGCCAAATTTGATCCAGTTTGAGAAGCTTGATAAAACGGAAAGCTGGGAGAAAAACCTACTGCTGGTGAAGAATAATACCTATACAACACCGATCCGAGAAACTCAAAGCAGATCTAGGAGAATGAAGTCCCAGAATGTCCTCCTTGTGCGAAGCTCCAATGGCGAGAAAGAAATCTGACTGAAGAAAACCCAGATCCGGATCTTCCAAGGCTTCCTGCGCACAAGAGACCAACCAACACTATTGTCAGTGACCTAAGACCGGGGTGGGAATCCCTGGCTAGACCCTCCGACGCTCAAGTCAGTGATCTCTCTTCGTGTGGGAAAAAGCAAGAAGAAGATTACAGTAGTTGAAAACTAGGGTTGTGAATGTGAACAGTGATGTCAACTTACCTGGCCAACGGAGAGGATTCCCCTTTTTATACCACTTCATATAACCTCCATAGTCATGAAGTGGACCCCGGTTTGTTAGAGTTTGTTATGAGATGACGTAAGCTGTGTACTTGTGGTAAATGACTTTTAAGGAATCTTTTTTGTACCCCATATGTACCTTCTTTGTCGCCTAGTACCTGCAGAAAAGTCTGGAAACACACTTCCCGTCAAATAGGTAAATCTGTTATTCAATCACATACAAATATCTTTATTAAATTAATTATGAGTCTACTTATTCGTCCTATCTTTATTACGTTGTAGACAGCTTGGTATCATACTATGTTTTGTATTGACCGAAGATTAAACCCAGACCTTGTTCGGTCGATTCATTATTATCGTTCAACTAATTGCTCAGTAATATAAAGCTTTGGATCTTTTCATTCTTGGGTGATCATGTATACTTAACTAATTCTAGATATGCTATCTTAAATAATACTAGATTTTTATCTTAAACGTGAAAACCCGACCCATATTGATTTATCCTTCCTAAGATGTATCCCGACCGATATTTGCCTACTCTGCTCAAGGTATTTTTCGATCGGTATTAGCTTACTTTTTTCAAGGTATATATTGGTTGATATTAACCTTCCTTCCCCTAAGGTATATCTTGGCCGATGTTGGCCTACTTTCCTTGAGGTATTTATCGATCGATATCGGTCTACCTCCTTTGAGGTATATATCGGTCGATATTGGCTTACTTCCCTTAGGGTATATCTTGGTCGATATTAAATTTCCTCCCGTGATGTATATCTCGATCGGTATTGGCCCTCCTTTATCAAGGTATATTTCGGTCGATATTGACTTGTCTTCTTAATTCTGCTATCTCCTTTCCCCTTTTTCAGAAGGGACCTACTAAACCTAACCCATATCAGAGGACATGAAGGTAGTTCCTTATGCTTCGGCTGTAGGAAGCCTAATGTATGTGATGCTATGTATGAGACCGGATATCTGTTTTACCGTGGGCATGGTTAGCAGATATCAAAGTAACCCAGGACAAGTACATTGGACTATCGTAAAGCATATATTGAAGTACCTGAAAAGGACTAGAGATTATATGCTAGTTTACCAGGCAGATGATTTGCTCCCTGTGGGTTACACGGATTTAGACTTCCAATCAGATAGGGACAATAGTAAGCCGACCTCAGGGTATGTGTTTACTTTGGGAGGTGGAGCCATAGTATGGAAGAGTGTTAAGCAGAAATACGTTCCGGACTCCACTATGGAAGCTGAGTATGTGGCAGCCTCTAAGGCAGCCAAAGAAGTTATATGGCTCAGAAACTTCTTGATGGACTTAGATGTGATTCCTGGTTTTCCCAAAACTATCACAATTTATTGTGATAATAGTTGTGCAGTAGTAAAATCGAAGGAACCACGAGCCCTTAAGGCAAGTAAACACATTGAGCGCAAGTACCACCTAATATGAGACATCATAAAGTGAGGAGAAGTTGTTGTCGCTAAAATTGTATCAGAAGATAACCTGGTAGATCCTTTCACTAAGGCCCTTTCGGCGAGAGCTTTTGATGGGCATGTTGAGGGGATGGAGATCAGATGTATAGCAACATATATGGCAGCATAGTCTTTTAGTATAAGTGGGAGATTGTTAGAATGTATACTAAAAGCCTAGCTTTTGTATAAACATTTATTTTGAAATGAGAATCACATTGATCAAATATCTGTATTTAGTTAAATACAGTTGTCTATTTAATTTATATTGTAGATAATATGGTGTGTGGTGTCACACAGAAGATCATGTTATCAGTTCTTTATAAATTATAAATAGAAGCTCACAACCAAGATAGATTGGGACAAACCATTGGAATGGTTGTAGTGTAATTTGGTACTAATTTATCTTGACTATAAAATTATACTAGTACACTATGTGTATATAGAGCAGGACCATTTGAGGTTGTTCCTTTTATATTGACTGCATAAAAGAACAGAACCTCTGTTATTATGGATGTGCGTATTCTTAATCCTGATATAATAACAAGCACATGTACTTAGTATTTATTTCTTTAATTTATCAAAGGGTGAGATTTATTCATTAAATCAATAGACTCGATAAGTTGAGAAATAATATTATTTATATGGTGTGTTGTTGATTATAGAAGGAAACTGTGTCCTATTTATTAGGATGATGATGTCCCCTTGAGGAGCTCATAAGGATTGTCATGTAAACCCTGCAAGTGGACTTAGTTCCGACATGACAATGAAGTTGAGTGGTACTACTCTTGGAGCTAGATGTTAATTAAGTGAGTTGTCAGTAACTCATTTAATTAATGGGCATTTGATATCTTAAACATAAGAAGATTAACGCACTCATGATAAGAAGGATCCCATAATGTAATATGAGATTGGTGCGGTAGTTCAATAATAACTCTTTAATAGTATGAGTTATTATTGATGAACTTGAGTTGAGTGTTCGGGTCGAACACAGGAAGCTTAAGCTCATCAGGAGGCTAAAACCAATTCCTCCTCTAGGTCCCTGTTGTAACCTCTATGTATAAAGCCTCGCATCCACCCAAGTCATCCTTATAGCCGGCCACATCCATGCTTGGTGCCCAAGCAAGGGGCTGGCCAAGATAGGTTTTAAAGTGGGTTTTTAATTTTTTAAATCTTTCTTTTTGTAGCCATCTACAATGTTTTAAAAAAGAGATTTTAAATTTTAAAAGCTTACCTTTTTTGAAGTCATCCACATGGTTTTTAAAGAGAGTTTTAAATTTAAAAAATCTTTTCTTTTGTAGCCATCTACAATGGTTTAAAAGAGAGATTTTATTTTTGTTAAAACTTTCCCTTTTGTAATCATGATTTAAAAGAGAGGTTTTAATTTTAAAAATATTTCCTTTTTGTAGCCATCTACAATGTTTAAAAGAGAGATTTTTAATTTTAAACTTTCCTTTTGTAGTCATCCACAATAGGAAATTTAAAAGAGAGATTTTAATTGTTGTTAAAATCTTTCCTTTTTAGCCATTACCAAGGATTATAAAAGAGGATAAATGGTGCCTTAGAAGAAATAATCATCTACACAATTTCTATTCCTCTTCTATTATCCTTGTGGCCGACCCCCTCATATTCTTATTCTCCCCTTGCTTTCTCACTTAAGGCCGGCGGCATCAAGAGGCTTCAACCATCTTGTGGTCGGCGGGTTGCAAGGAAGAAAGAAGAACAAGAGGTGGTGTTCCTAGCTTTGATCCCTTGGTGGCCAAAAGTCTTGGAAGAAAGGACTTGGGTGGTTTTTGCGTCTTGGTAGATCGTCGCTCACACGACGTCCAAGAGGAGGAGAGGAATTCAGCAGAAGATCAAGAGGTATTTAAGCTACAAAGAAAGGTATAACTAGTTAATTGTTTCCGCTGTGTACTATTTTATTTTTCCTTTGTATGGATCCTGAAATACCAACACAATAGGCTAGCGATCTTGTGCTTTGATTGAGGTCTCTATAGTTTAACCTAGGATTTAATATAAGGAGTTTAAATATTCAATTTCTTTGAAAGGCTTTGACTAGGAAATGGTGGATGATCTCATACCCAAGAAGGTCGAGTGCCTCGCCAACGACCTAGAAGTCAATCTTTGAAATAGATATTTAATCAACTTCTGTAATATGGTTAAACTTTTGATGAACACATAGGTTGAACATGGATCAATAATGTTAAGTTTCGTTTGTAATCCAAGTTTAACTTCTGAAAAACACATGGGTTGCTAGGAAAAGTTCTATGTTTGTACAAATTTTTGTACAGGGGAAACATAATAGAATTCTGAGTAATGCCAATAGCTTTGTGTTTAGTCTTTTCTTCAATAAATTCTTTATGTGCAAATGTTGATTTTGGTTTTGAGAAATTTATTCTTTACTATAGGAAGTTTTCTTGTTGCATTTAATTTTGATTTTGAATAAGAAAATGGCACCCCTTAACATTTTCCTATAATATGTTGGAAGTAGAGAAGGTGAGCTTGATTTGAGTATCTTATTTGGGGCTTAATGTCATAAATGGATTTTTAAGTTTCTCAAGGTTTCCACTTAATGATGGACACTTGATTGGTAAATTGAATTGATACATTTATACCTAATAAGGATGAGCCTTATTTGTGTGATGCACTTGTGTGATTGTCACTCTAGAACTTGCTTTGATTCTTTCAAAACCATAATTTTATGGATTGAATCATGTTTGTGAAGGTACATCAATTTGCTTAATATTCTCTTCATCACAATATCTTGCTATATTTTTTTTGTTAATCATCATATCTTTTTATTGTATTTCAATTCTTACTCTTTTGATCTTATACATATTTTGGATGTGGATACATTAAGTGTTATATGATAAATGTTCTGGCTGGGACATACAAAAGTTGAAGTGTGGGGAAAGAATGGAAAATGCTTTGAGTTCAGTTTGTATCTATGAGATTGATTTCATTGTTTGACATTTGGTAAGTTCTTTGAATGTGATTTGTTGAATCAATTATATAGTGTTGATTGGAGATTGAAGAGGTTTGGAAGGTTGAATCAAGAATGTACAAGGTTCTTATCAATTTTTATCAGTATGCTTCAAAATAGTGAAATGCTTGGCACAAGACATTGGGCCTGATATTGTAAATATCAGGACTACATTGGGCCTGATATTTTACATATCAGGTCCACGTTGAAAAATCTAGAAATTTCAGCAACTTGTGTTTTTGATGTAGAGCCAATTGAGATACAGTCAAAGTTGATTTTGTTGGATCGGATGAGTGCGATAGAGGGGGGGGTGAATATCGCGCTCTTAAAACTTTTCTTTTACTTTAGAAAATAGAGTCGTGCAGCGGGAAGTAGAATGAAAAAACTCATTTGGTTACTTGGTTCGAAGTCTAGGTCGACTCCTACTCCAAGGTCCGCGATCCTTGACCGCACCAATGGGCAATTCACTATAACTCTTCTTTCCGAAAACCTCGGAAAGAAGCAGTGCATACGAGAGTAGAGTAAGATAGTAACAACCTACTATCTTATTTGAGTTAATTACAATGCAAGCTAATAAACAATATACCGACAAGTAATGAAGTTGAAGCTTTGGTCGGCACTTCCGGATGGAGTAGCTTTAAGAGGTGTGGGAGACGTGTAGCATGAGCAGCTTGCAAAGGAGAGCTTATAGTCAACCAGAAAACCTTGTCCAACCTCAGATCTCGAGGTCTTATTTATAAGTGTCATTGTCATTCGGTTGACCGATCCCTTTGTTCAGTCGACCAAACCAGCTTGAGTCTGACCTTGATTTGATCTTTCGGCATTAACTGGTCATTAAGGGTTCGGTTGATCGATCCCTCTTTTCGGTTGACCGAACAGGCCCCTTCCTTGTTTGTTGAGATTTGCCGTGATGTGTATTTACCACACACCTTTAATATTGATCATTCGGTTGACCGATCCTCTGGTTCAGTCGATCGATCAGTTTAGCTTCCTTCTGCTTTTGATCGTTGCTGATTAAACTAACCTGTGCTGAGTCATCCTGGTTCGGTCGATCGATCCCTACATTCGGTCGACCGATCTGGTCGAACCTGCAACACAGAGTTAAACAAAGTATCCATCCAACACAAAGGTTAGCACAGTAATATATAATGCATGAGTAATATTAGATAGTAGAACTGTCTTGATCTCAACTTGGAAACCTTCTCGATTTCTTCAGTTGGATCAACGACCTTAGGTTGTTCCCTTTAGGAACCTGACCTCACTGTCACTCCTCTAATTGTTTACCTTAACTTACCTGCCAAACATGGTCCTCCAGACATGTTTGGACTTTGCATGTTCAGTGTCTAATCACCTGATCCACTAAGACCTTTCCTGCATTGCTATATTAGCCAACAACAATAATAATGCAGAATACAATGGTAAACCTAAACCTAGATTTATCGAGATCTGCTGGTCTGATCGACCGAGCACGGTCGACCGAAAACCATCTGATCAACCTTGCTTGGAGTTCACTCCTCCAAGACTTCTCGTTACCTAAGGTTATCTCCCCTAGGTTTTTCACCGCTTGGCTTCACTCGCCAAGACTCAATATTCGGCTACCCAGGGATCAGGTCCTCCAAACCTATCCACCTGGCTTCCACGATCTACCAAGATTTCCCTTGCCTCAGTATTCGGCTACCCAGGGATCAGGTCCTCCAGACCTATCCACCTAGTTTCCACGATCTACTGAGATTTCTCTTGCCTCAATATTCGGCTACCCAGGGATTAGGTCCTCCAAACCTATCCATCTGGCTTCCACAACCTACCGAGATTTCTCTATCCTATAACTAGGACTTCCCTTGCCTAGCCTACAACTAGGACTTCCCTAGATCAAGCTCCATACTTAAGCATACTTAAATATATTTGTCTAACATTAAAACCTTGGAGGTCGATTGCACCAACATATTTTGAAGCTATGGATCCTTTTGTAATTGCAAATCTTTGAGCTCCAAACCTAATCCATTTATTCTGAAGTAATATTTAGTTGACAATGCATGAATGGCTAGTAGTGGAGTTTCAAAAGATGTTGTAATTGGTTCATCATCCCTGTTTCAATTCTTTACCAAGGCAATAGTGAAACAATTTCTAGAGTTCCACATTGCAGTTTCAATCTTGTTTCCTTAACATAATGCAATTTCATTTGAGGAGTTGTACCAATGTCATATTAGCAGCTATCAAACGTATTCTATAGGTATATTCTCAGTAACAAGATTGATGTACAGGTTTCAAGAATTCAGGAATATAGAACTATGAAGCTGCTGGAAATCCGTAGCTGAAAAGATGTTGATTGGGGAACAAGTGTAAAGACAAAGGAGAATGTAGAATTCAATTGAGAGTGGAAAGAGAAATTTTTAAGAATCAACTTGTTGAAACTGAAATCAATGGACTTGGCTAGAAAACAGTGATAGGAGTTGGGCAACTAGAATATGATCACTATGAGCAGAATTTGAAATTTAAAGATTGAAGTTCCATTCCATTATTGAATAAGTAAATGGTGACAGTATTTCTGAAGAAAGGAAGACAAGTACAACTATTTGATATTAAAAACAGTGAGATGCAGGGCAAAAGAAGTAGGGTCCGATATGCCAAATATTAGGCCCAAGTTGAAAAGATGCAGAATTCAGTAAAAACAACTAAGTGAAGATTAGCAATAAATTGTGTTCCATTATTTCGTTGTCTTTTACAATTGGATGGTATTGATTTGTGTTTTTTGAAATTCTCAAATTGCTTGAAATGAAACTATTGGAGAGACTGAATTCTACATAGTAGTTGTACCATCTGTTTAAAGATTTTTCTGATCTAAAATTTTGAAGCTGCTGAATTCCAGGATCTACTAACTTTATGTAGAAATCTATCAGATGAGCCTAGAGATCTAGTTCAACCATAAATTTCAGTAATGAATGGTGTTTTGAAAACTTTAGGGCAAATTAGGCCTAATATGTGCAATATCAGGACCTCATTAGGCTTGATATGATAAATATCAGGCCCAGTAGCAAAAATACTGGGAACAGGTTTTAGTGTTGCAATTGAGAACAAAGGGTAAAAATTCAAGGAAGGGCAGTTAAAGGCTTTGAATAGAAGTAGTTTCATGAGTTATAAGTTAAAAGAGAAGATTAGGAAGGTCAGTGAGAAGCTAGAAATTCTTCACTGTGCAGAATTGTATTGAGGTTTTAAATGATATTTAACATGATCAAGGATTGATGAAGTCGAGCTCTTATCATGGTAGTGCTCAATGGAACCATTTTTTTTTAGTTGAATTTGTATAGAGCAAGATGATTTCATGAGAATTATAGAGATAAATATTGAGAATTTTGTGTTAGAATTTGTAGAGTTGCAGTAACTACAGAATTTGAATTTTTGATTGAATGTGGAGTTTGAATTCTATATATAGGAGTTGAGATTTGAGTGAATCTTACGCATTATCAATAATGAGTGTTGTTGTCTTGATTTCCATGAGTTTACATATTGGATAGACATGTTTTTATGTTTTGAATCTGCTGAAATGCAGGACTAGGAAGTGAGGAACAATTTATCATTTGAAATGGACTAGAATGTTGGAATGTAGAATCTAGTGATACATGTAATATGTTTAATAAGTTTCCATATGTTCTTGAGTTATTTTGAAAAGAATTTTTGGAATTATCAAGTGTTCAAAGAGCTTACACAGCAGTTGGATTTTAGTACGTTAGGCATGATATATTGCATATCAGGACCATGTTAAGCCTGATACACAAAATATCAGATCCAGAAGAAAAATTCAAGAAATGAAACTGTCTTAATTTGCAATGGCTATGCTGAATTGTTTAACTAATCTTTCTGATCTGAACCAAATGAATTCAAGCTAGTATTGATTGAAGGCTAAATGAGTTAATATATAAGGATGAAATGTTAAACCTTGATTAGAAATCAGTAAGATCATATTTTAGAATTTGAATTGGTGTTTAGAAATTCAAAATTCCAATTTCTATGAGTTTCAAATCTGAGATGGAATCCTTGATATCTATTTCCATAAATTTTACAAGATTAAGAGTTTCTAATTTTTAAGGGAATAGTTTGTTATTTTATGGTTGAATGATGTTCTATTGTTTACAAGAGAATTCTTCATTAAACAGATTTGCATTCTATGGAATAACCTATTGATTATTTTAATTGTAATGAAGAAGGCTTGAGCAATGGATTTAAGAAATCAGCTCAAATATTGGAAATCAGGACTATTTTTATTTGTGCCGACTGATTATACTAAATTTGAACAGCAATGTTTTCAATTCAAGCTTTGATCATTATAGTGCTAGATGGTACCTTTGCATGTGCTTAATTCTATATAAAGCAAGATGGAATTATTTTGAATTTAGGAAAGTGAAACTGTGCAGAACAAAATCCAGGAATTTCAGCAACTATTAGCTAGTTTCAAATTTATGGCTATTGCACAAAATTCAGAAAAGTTTGTATCAAAGGTGTATCAAAATTCTGGAGCAGAATTCAAATTAGTGAGAAACTCAAGTGAAGCTCTTGTATTTTCAGTAACAAATGGTATTATTTTCTTTCCATGTCTTCTACAAATTGAAGGACAAATTTTTCAAGTTCTGAAATGTTGAAATTGCTAGAAATAGGGAGCTATTTACGTTAGGCCTAATATTTTTTATATCAAGACCACCTTAGGCCTGATATGAAAAATATCAGGCCCACATTGAAAAATTCAACAAAGTGATGTCAATTCAAATGGTGAAGTATTACTCTGTTTAAGAAGTATTCTTGAGTTTAATCCAAGATTTGGAAAAGAAGAAATGGAGACAAGGGTAGTAATTTTGGTACAATAACAGAAATAAAGTGAGGGAATAAATGTATAGGAATTGCACAAAAATAAAATGGAAGCTGAGTTTCTCTTTATGCTGAAATCTGGGAATTCATAGTCAGAAATTTAAAAACAAAAGCCAAATAGTGCCCCATGCATTAAATCTAACTCTTTCAATGAATACAAGTGTTGAGTGAATGAATTGTGATGAGTGATTTTGAATGGAAGGTATTATATTTACAAATTAGAATGCAAAGAAGACAAATGCTGAAAGTGATTCTGTAGCTGAAGCATTGAAAAAAAAATAGAATAGGTTCAGAATTTTTGTTGTGGAGTTAGTAATGAAGAGTATGTTTGAAATAGGCCTAATATAATGCATATCAGGCCTAACATGAAAAGAATTAGAAGCAGATTATATCAAGACTGATACACAAAAATATTAGGACCACCTTAGGCCCGATACACAAAAATATCAGGCCCAGTAGCAGATTTCCTAAAATTGTATATTTTTGATCTTTAATGGAATCTATAGTGATCAGCAACCCTATATTTATAGAATTTTGTGAGAATAAAAAGCATGTAAGTGTTTTTAATCTGTTGGTGGTATCAACTTGGGGTGATCTTGTTGAGTTCATTACTCGAGATGACCAATCATTTAAGTGTGGGGGTATGGTTTAAGTTGTTTCAATGATTAAATGCACAACGAGGAAACAAAAGTTAATAAATATAGTGAATAAATATCATGCCCAGCATGCTCATGGATGAAATTGCAAAATACTGAAAAAGGAGTCTGTGATGAACTGTGTAGGTTGCTGTGACGAATGTGAGTTGCTTGATTTCTGACCAACAAAGATTGTGATCATTTTCCAGCTAAACAAGAGAGGGACGTTAATTGTAAATAAAGAAAAGTAAATAGAAGATCAAGAATTCAAGTTGAAATATGTCAAAGCAGTGATAAATGCAGAAATTGAAAACATGTAGTGTGAAGCAAAAATTAGACTTGATATTTTGAGTATTAGGACCACCCTTAGGCTTGATAAGTTGAGTATCAACACCACGTTAGGCCTGATATGCTAAATATCAGGTCCAACAGTAGCAGAATCTGGAAATGAACTGGGAACAGATTTTAGTGATTCAATTGAGACAAGAGAGCAGTAATGGTTAGAATTTGTAAGTATAGTCTTATGACAAGGTTTGGAAAGAGATAGAACTGAATTGAAGTGAAGATGATATACTTTAACTGAGAGTAAATGACATGGTTTCCTAGGTTCATACTTAAGGAATTAAGAACTCAGATTTTTAGAATAAAAAAATCATCATCTTACATTGAATTTTGAAGAAAAGCTAATGAATAAATTTGAAGTTGAAATTGCCAAACAGAGTTGATAGAGTTGTAGTTAAGTAAGGAAGAAGAGAAGTAAGAAAGTGTGGTCGGAATTCATTAGATAGCATTTTTTTGTATCCATATCTTCCACTAGAATTGTTGCTAGCTTTTCTTCCTTATATATTCCTTGAGCCAATTTTCCAAATTGATTTGATTCATGTTCTTACTTTTCCTTTCTATGATTAACCTTCAAAATTATGTATTCTAATGCTTTGGATAGTGGTAGAGAGTAGAAGATAAGCAAGCATATGGTAATGCAAGAAGCATAAGTAGCATGAGTGCCCTCCATTTTTGTGATTACATGTGAAATAGGATGAGGGCCGACAAAATTAAATCTTGTGAGGTTTTAGTGTGAAATAATTTTTAATTTATTCATGAAGGATGAAAATTATTATGTAGTTAACCAAGAGTAAAGTTTGAAATTCATGAATGCTTGAGATTTTGGAATGTGATAATCTTGGATGGTTTTCCTTCTTTATTTTTCTATTCATGTTTAGGATTTTATTTAGCGGGTGCCATTTAAGTAGGATCTTTAGTTTTCTTGACTTGCATGGGATGTTCAAGACTAAGTGTGGGGGATTTGATAACCATGATTTTGTTACACTATTTTGAGTCATACATGCATGATTTGATGCCTTGTTCATAGATGAAACTCATATTTACATCACATTTTCATGCATTACATTTATTCTTTAACTTAATTGTAAATTATCTTATTATTGCGTTATTTGATGATAATATTTGATTGTTATTTTGTAGGCATCAAAGGATCTTAGACTTGGATTAATTTGAACAAAATTTGTGCTCAAATTGGAGTTCAAATAAGACGATCAAGCTTTAGAGAAATTTGGACCATCCATCCAAGATCAAGAGAGATATGAGCTATTCATCGAAGATCTACTCCATCCGAGCCATGTGGAAGTAGATCAAAGCCATTGATGAAGATCCAGAGCTTTTGAACCAAATTTTAGATACTTGGAGCGTTGATTAAGATGGAATAATTTTAGACCATCTGATTAGATTGGAAGTTTATTTAAAAGTCGTGATAAGCTATAGTGATCTCGGAGCTCGAGCGTTTTCTCTTCTCTCATGATTTTTCTACTATTTATCTTCTTCCCTAATGCACCTGTCCCTATTCAAGATCTGAGAGCAAGTTCTATCATCGACAATGATTTCTGAGCTGCCGGTGTTCATAATCCAAGGTCAGAGAGTAGCAGAGGGAGGTACCCTAGTCCATGATTTGGATTTCTGTTCATTGTCGTATTCTAGATCGAGGGAGGTTCTCGATCTGTGAATTTCACCATCCAACAGTGTTAGTGAGAGCCCTAGAGCCGATCATGTGATGATTGTTGTATGGACTCGATGTATCATATTCCTATATATATTTATAAAGGCATTTATTTATGGTTATTATACTTACTTGTATTGGTGTCAAATAATTGAGTATAATAGCGTCCTTGAGTAGAAGGTTCTTATCAATATCAATCGATTGGTTGAATTGATAATTAGATAATATTGAGAACACTACTCTTAATCATTCCTAATCAAGTATTAACATTTAGGGACAATGTTAATGTGATGAGACTAGCATGTAGGTCAACTCGATGACTTAATCTTACAAGTCATGGATATTAGATATCAAGTTGACACATGGGTATGCATTGGAGAATGTATACTGAATGACCCACCATGAGAAAGTATCATGGATCATTATATGAGTGTCATATACTTTCTCATGTGACTATTAGTATGACTATCAGTCCTTGGACCTGAAGTCACCATGGTTCCCTACATAAGGAGTTGCATACTTTGACTTCGTCAAACGCCACCGTAAATGGATGGACTATAAAGGCAACTACTAGGTATGTAACAAATTATGTGGAGGGATGTTAGTGATATAGAAGGGATCTATCCCTCCTATATGACGGAAGTGATATCATGGTTCTTGATAGAGTGAAACCACTAAGTGCATGGCCATGCCCAAATAAGTCAATATGAGATATTGAGCTCATTTGATTAGAGTGAGTCTACTTGGAGTTCAAGACATAGATTGATTAGAGGATGACACGGTCTATGCCTCAATTGATCAATTTAGATGTCAAGGATAGAAGGACATTGTCACATATTGTGAGAGTCACAATTAGTAGTCACAATGGTGATGTTGGATCTCAACATTCTTATAACTTGAGTAGTAATGATGTGTTGCTAGATATCGCTCATTGCTTATGTTTCTAAATGGGTTTAGGAGCATTGTCAATGTTACAAGAACCTATAGGGTCACACACAAAGGGCAGTTAGATGGAGATTAGGTTCATATGATGAACCAAGAGGATTAGGTTCATGTGATGAACCAAATTGGATTAAGAGTAATCCAAATTAGACTAATTGAGTTGGACTCAATTTGATTCATGTGTCGAATGAGTCTAACTCAGACTATGATTCATTGAGTCAATTTAAACCGATGAATAGAGATTAATTAAATTAAATTGATTTGAATCAAAGGGTAGATTTGATAAACCATGGGAGATAAGAGGTCAAGTTTGACTTGACTTGAGAGGGAAGATGAAGGGTCAAGTTTGACTTGACCAAATGCCACCTCATTGTGACTTGGCATGGGCTGGCCAATGATGATGTTCCACATCATTAAGGCTACATCATTGTGTGTCACCTCATGAGGAAGACCAAGAGTCATGACTCTTGGTATTACATGGAGGTATAAAACCTCTATTAAGTGGTCAATCATAGTAATGAAGAATAAGTGTGTGCTTATTCAAGGCTTCTTCTTCTTCCTCTCTTCCTTTCTCTCCTTCTCCTCCATTGCTAAGACCTCTCAAGAGTGCTAGCACACTCTAAGTGGTTCTCTCCACCTTTTGTCCGTGTGGATACGTGTAGAGGAGTGTACACTTGACACTCTACGAGATCCGTTAACCATTTGGACGAGCGGGATAAGAGAAGGGCATCGCTACAAGGGTAACACTTCCTTTTCATGTAGATATAAGGTAGATCTAGTGTAGACAAACATGTACATGAATATTTTTATTTATCTTCGCACGGATCCGTGGCAAGCTTCGAGGTTTCCGCAACGTAAAAACGGTTTTTACGGCTCAAAGTTCTAACAGTGGTATCAGAGCCACGTGCGAAGCTTGTACATGTTTGTATTTGTTATTACAAAAAGGTTTTAGATCTGTAAGTTTCTATAATTTTTCTACTTTTATGGATTTTGTGAGTATTTTTCTTGTAGAGGCGAAGCAACAAGTGCTTGGACACTTGTAGGCTTCAAATACCGAGAAAAATCTTTCGAAACTGCAAGGTCTCGCCCAAACAAAATTATTTTTTTTTTGGGACAGTGACTTAAGGCGCTATTAGATCAGTTTGGGACACTTGTGATATTCATTTCGCGAGAAGGGGTGTTGCGCCTAAGCCCGTAAGGGGCATTGTCTCACGATCGCGCCCGAAAATCTGTAAACGGGACTGTCGAGGAGTTGTGACTCATAAAATTGATAAAATTGTAGTAAAATTATAGAAATTTATGTAAAATACATAATTAGAATTATGTATGATATTGTGATGGTCATGGCCCAAAAACCCCAATGTGGTTGTTTAAAATTGTGTTGTAATTCATAATATGGTATGCGCTCCATTTTAGTATTGTGCATGTTGTATATGATATATGACCTACGCGTCGTGCCTCCCTTATTATATTCCTATTGTAAATAGATTTTAGACTCGAATGTAACTCAATTTTCATATTTGTAATTTACAAAATGAAGCGGTGGAAGATCCACTCAAGAAGGAGTTACGAAGAGGGTGCTGTAAACACATGGCGGTCAAAAGGAGGTGCTTGAAGAAGCCGTTAACCCTAGGTTGACCGTCCGATCTTTTCATTAGCTTGAGAAGATCGTAGTAGGGTCATGACCTCATCACAAATTAATTAAAAAGTATATATGTATGTGTGTGTGTGTGTATATATATATATATATATATATATATATATATATATATATTGATGTATATATATGTATCTATCATTGCTTGTGTGTATGTGATGTATGCTAATATAGGGTAATTAGTGCCTTAATGCGTATATGATACACATTCATGATTAGATTAGATCTTAATCAAGTCAACTCGAAATGCCAACCAAGTTTTGATACCCATCACTACCTCGATCATTTGTTGTTGTTGAATCTGCCAAAGCAAAGCAACGCATATTATCTTGGTAGGGTGCGGAGGGGCAATCTTGGTCCCGCCTATCAAAGCTTGGGTGAGAACAAACTCAATTAGATTGAGTATAACTAGTTAACTCAATTGGATCGGTTAAACTATAGGCATTTTCCAACGATTGGGAAGATAGGATAAAGATCACATTTATCTTGATCCTATAAACAAGAGTTGCATAAAGATGTAATTGATAATTAGTTATCTACCGATTATACTAAGTCTTGGGCAATTTAGCCAAAGCTAACTCAAGGCGTAGTATGATGTGGATCTTGTCCCACGAGAATTAGAGCTAATTGATATGAATCTAGTAGTGTGGTTTGACCACATCCATGACTTGATTCTACAAAAGCCCTATAATTCAGTAGAAGCATCATTTAGTTATAGGTCTAATTACATGATAAGTGGAATATGATATTTACTTTCTGCTTTATTTATGTTGTAGATTGTCATGTCGACAAACATGAACATTTTCTCCCTACGTTTTGTCCTTGACAAGGACAAGCTCAATGGAGCTAATTTCCTGGACTTGTATAGGAATCTGAGAATCGTTCTCACACAAGAAAGAAAACTGTACGTCCTGGAGCAGCCCATTCCCGAGGCACCTCCTACCACTGCCACGCGAGCTGACCGAGATGCTTATAAGAAGCATCAAGATGATGCATTAGATGTGTCATGCCTCATGCTCGCAACCATGAACTCTGAGCTTCATAAGCAACACGAGTTGATGACTGCTTATGATATGGTTGAACATCTTCGTCAACTATATCAAGGACAAGCAAGGCATGAGAGATTCGAGATCTTTAAGGCACTGTTTCAATGCAAGATGCAAGATGCGACTCCCGTAGGTCCATATGTACTCAAGATGATTGGGTACATAGAGAACCTAAAGAGGTTGGGATTCCCACTTGGCCAAGAACTGACCACTGACTTGATCTTGCAATCCTTGCCAGAAAGTTACAATCAATTTGTCATAAATTACAACATAAACAAAATTGATAAGCCACTGCCTGAGCTGCTAAGCATGTTGCGAACTGCTGAGCTCAACCTTAAGAAGGTAAAGCCCAACTCCATTTTGATGGTGCAAAAGCATAAAGGCAAAGGAAAGCCTAAAAGTAAGGGAAAGTCCCAAGCTAAAGGCAAAGGCAAGGTAATGAAACCTAAAGGAGGGGTTGCCAAGGATGCTACCTGCTTCCACTACGGTCAGACCGGGCACTGGAAGAGGAACTACAAAGGATACCTGGAAGATCTTAAGAAGAAGAGAAATGAGATTTCTACTTCAGGTATATATGTTATAGAAGTCAATCTCTCTATTTCTTCATCATGGTATTAGATACCGGATGCGCTTCTCACATTTGTACTAGTGTACAGGCACTAAGAAATAGCAGGACATTGACGAAGGGTGAGGTGGACCTACGAGTAGGCAATGGAGCACGGGTTGCTGCTGTTGCTGTAGGACTTACTATCTATCTCTACCCTCTGGCTTGTACTAGAATTAGATGAATGTTATTATGTGCCTGCTCTCACAAAGAACATCATTTCAGTTTCTTGTTTAGACAAGAAAGGCTTTTTATTTATAATAAAGAACAAATGTTGTTCCATTTATTTGAAATATATGTTCTATTGTAGTGCATCTCTGATGAACGGGCTCTACATTCTATTCATAGAGAATCCCATCTATAATATAAGTATCAAAAGGTTCAAGTCAAATAAAATAAACCGAACCTATCTCTGGCATTGTCGCTTAGGTCATATAAATGAGAATCGGTTATCCTAGCTCCATAAAGATGGTTTGATGGACTCATTTGATTTTGAATCATATGAGACATGCGAGTCATGCCTACTAGGCAAGATGACCAAGACTCCATTTAGTGGACACAGCGAAAGAGTAACTGACTTGTTAGAACTTATACATAGTGATGTATGTGGCCCTTTCAATGTCACTGCCATAGGTGGTTATAGGTACTTCATTATATTTACTGATGACTTCAGTAGATATGGTTATGTATATCTGATAACACATAAGTCACAATCCTTTGAAAAGTTCAAAGAATTCAAGAATGAAGTACAAAACCAGCTAGGCAAGAGTATTAAGATACTTCAATCAGATCGAGGTGGTGAATACCTTAACCATGAGTTTCGTGACTATCTAGTTGAGTGTGGGATTCTATCCCAACTCACTCCTCCTGGAACACCATAGTGGAATGGTGTATCCGAAAGAAGAAATCGTAC
This sequence comes from Zingiber officinale, assembly GCF_018446385.1. Classification (NCBI taxonomy): domain Eukaryota; kingdom Viridiplantae; phylum Streptophyta; class Magnoliopsida; order Zingiberales; family Zingiberaceae; genus Zingiber; species Zingiber officinale. The sequence goes on along the minus strand of NC_056005.1, from coordinate 35,037,563 downwards.
CCTATTAGATATGGTACGATCTATGATGAGTCACACAGATCTTCCTATATCTTTTTGGGGATATGCTCTAGACACAGGAGCCTTCACACTTAACCGTGTTCCATCCAAAGCTGTGATAAAGACACCATATAGGATATGAACTGGAAGAGATGCCCGGATATCTTTTATGAGGATTTGGAGTTGTGAGGCTTACATTTGATGTCAAGTCTCGGACAAACTGGGACCCAAATCCGTTAAGTGCTATTTTATAGGATATCCCAAGGAAACACAGGGATATTTCTTCTACATTTCCAGTCACCACAAAGTGTTTGTGGCTAAGACTGAGGTATTTCTAGAAAATGACTTTGTTTCTAGAAAAACTAGTGGGAGTACGTTCGATCTTGAAAAAGTTCAAGATATGGACCATAGCACTGAAGCATTGATGGAAGTTGAACTGGAACCGCAAAATGTTGTGGATGATGAGATTGTTGCACAAGGAATTGAGGAACAACAACCAGTTCAAGTAGACCTACCTCTTCGCAGGTCTGACAGGGTACGTCGTTAGCCTGAGAGATACTCATTTCTCTTGTCTGACCATGACGACCTTATGCTCGTTGAGAATGAGCCTATCTCCTATCAGGAAGCTGTGATGAGACCAGATTCTGAGAAATGGCTAGAGGCCATGAGATCTGAGATGGAATCCATGTACACCAACCAAGTATGGACTTTGGTTGATCCACCTAAAGGCATCAAACCTATTGGGTGTAAGTGGGTCTTTAAGAGAAAGACTGACATGGATGGACTTATGCATACTTATAAGGGTCGTTTGGTAGCTTAAGGTTTCAAGCAATTTCATGGTATTGACTATGATGAAACTTTTTCTCCAATAGCGATGTTTAAGTCCATTCGGATCATGCTTGCTATTGCAGCATACCACGATTATGAGATCTGGCAGATGGATGTCAAAACTGTGTTTCTGAATGGAAACTTGCTCGAGAATGTGTACATGACACAACCTGAGAGTTTTGTAGATCCACTGCATACTGGCAGAGTATGCAAGCTGCATAAGTCCATTTATGGACTAATGCAAGCTTCTCAGAGATGGAATCTTCGATTCGATGATGCAATCAAATAGTTTGGTTTCATCAAGAATGAAGATGAACTCTGTGTCTACAAGAAGGTTGTTGGGAACACAGTTGTCTTCCTTGTATTGTATGTGGCTGACATACTACTCATTAGAAATGACATCCCTTTGTTGCAGTCTGTAAAGACGTAGCTGGGGAATTATTTCTCAATGAAGGACTTAGGTGAAGCAGCCTGTATTCTAGGCATAAAGATCTATAGAGATAGATCTAAGAGATTGCTTGGCCTAAGTCAAAGTACATATATTGACACAGTATTACTATGGTTTGCCATGCAGAATTCCAAGAAAGGATTTCTGCCGATGTCACATAGTGTGAGTCTTTTGAAGACTCAAAGTCCCTCTTCTAGAGAGGAGAGAGACTGCATGGATAAGATCCCTTATGTTTCAGCCATAGGATCTATCATGTATGTCATGCTATGTACTCGTCTTGATGTTTCGTATGCTTTGAGCATGGTCAGATCCAGGTGAACGTCACTAGATAGCGGTCAAGAATATTCTTAAGTACTTGAGAAGGACTAAAGAATATTTCTTGCTATTTGGAGGCGATGGCAAGCTAGCTGTAAAGGGTTACAGTGATGTCAGCTTCTAAACTGACCAGGATGATTATAGATCGGAGTTTGGGTTAGTGTTTTGCTTGAATAGTGGTGCTATAAGCTGGAAGAGTTCGAAGCAGGACACAATTGCTGATTCTACAACATAGGACGAGTATATTGCTGCATCAGAAGCAGCAAAGGAGGCAGTTTAGATCCGTAAGTTCATTATTGAGCTTGGGGTGGTTCCTAGCATAGCAGATCCTATAGAGCTCTATTGTGACAACAATGGAGCAATTGCGCAGGCTAAGGAACCTCGCTCACAACAAGGACCAAACACATACTACGACGCTTCCATCTCATTCGAGAGATCATCGATAGAGGAGATGTGAAAATTTTCAGAATAACATTGCTGATCCCTTGACCAATGCTTTAGCATAGAGAAAGAATGATGGTCACACTAGGTCATTGGGTGTTAGAGCCTACACTGATTGGCACTAGTGCTAGTGGGAGATTGTTAGTGAGAGCCCTAGAGCCGATCATGTGATGATTGTTGTATGGACTCGATGTATCATATTCCTATATATATTTACAAAGGTATTTCTTTATGGTTATTATACTTACTTATATTGGTGCCAAATAACTGAGTATAATAGCGTCCTTGAGTAGAAGGTTCTTATCTATATCAATCGATTGGTAGAATTGATAATGAGATGATATAGAGAACACAACTCTTAATCATTCCAAGTCAAGTATTAACATTCATGGGCAATGTTAATGCGATGAGACTAGCATATAGGTCAACTCGATAACATGATCTCACAAGTCATGGATATTAGATATCAAGTTGACACATGGATATGCATTGGAGAATGTATACGGAATGACCCGCCATGAGAAAGTATCATGGATCATTATATGAGTGTCATATACTTTCTCATGTGACTATTAGTATGACTATCAGTCCTTAGACCTGAAGTCACCATGGTTCCCTACATAAGGAGTTGCATACTTTGGCTTCGCCAAATGTCACCCGTAAATGGGTGGACTATAAAGGCGACTACTGGGTATGTAACAAATTATGCGGAGGGATGTGAGTGATGTAGAAGGGATCTATCCCTCCTATATGACGGGAGTGATATCATGATTCTTGATAGAGTGAGACCATTAAGTGCATGGTCATGCCCAAATAAGTCAATATGATATATTGAGCTCATTTGATTAGAGTGAGTCTACTTGGAGTTCAAGACATAAATTGATTAGAGGATGACATGGTCTGTGCCTCAATTGATCAATTTAGATGTCAAGGATAGAAGGACATTGTCACATATTGTGAAAGTCACAATTAGTAGTCACAATGGTGATGTTGGATCTCCACATTCTTGTAACTTGGGTAGTAATGATGTGTTACTAGATACCGCTCATTGCTTATGTTTCTAAATGGGTTTAGGAGTATTGCCAACGTTACAAGAACCTATAGGGTCACACACAAAGGGCAGTTAGATGGAGATTAGATTCATATGATGGACCAAGAGGATTAGGTTCATGTGATGAACGAAATTGGATTAAGAATAATCCAAATTAGACTAATTGAGTTGGACTCAATTTGATTCACGTGTCGAATGAGTCTAATTTTGACTATGATTCATTAAGTCAATTTAAACCAATGAATAGAGATTCATTAAATTAAATTGATTTGAATCAATGGGTAGATTTGATCAACCATGGGAGATAAGAGGTCAAGTTTGACTTGACTTGAGAGAGAAGATGAAGGATCAAGTTTGACTTGACCAAATGCCACATCATTGTGACTTGGCATGGGTCAGCCAATGATGATGTTCCACATCATCAAGGCTACATCATTGTGTGCCACCTCATGAGGAAGACCAAGAGTCATGACTCTTGGTATTACATGGGGGTATAAAAACCTCTATTAAGTGGCTGACCATAGTAATGAAGAATAAGTGTGTGCTTATTCAAGGCTTCTTCTTCTTCCTCTCTTCCTTTCTCTCGTTCTCCTCCATTGTCGAGACCTCTCAAGAGTGCTAGCACACTCTAAATGGTTCTCTCCACCTTTTGTCCGTGTGGATACGTGTAGAGGAGTGTACACTTGACACTCTACGAGATCCGACAACCATTTGGACGAGCGGGATAAGCAAAGGGCATCGCTACAAGGGTAATACTTCCTTTTCATGTAGATCTAAGATAGATCTAGTGTAGACAGACATGTACGTGAATTTTTTTATTTATCTTCGCACGGATTCTTGGCTAGCTTCGAGATTTTTGCAACACAAAAAGCGGTTTTTGCGGCTCAAAAGTTCTAACAAACAGAGCTTGAAGTGAGGTACCCAAGAGTTTCCGATTCCATTCCGATCGTCATTCTACAGCGTTACTAGATCGATTTGATCAATCGATCTGGTTAAGTGATTCACAGAATTCATCCTCTGTACTTCAAGTGATGAGATTACTAGCTAATTGTGAGCTTGAAGGGAGGTACCTTGGAGCTATGAGCGCCATCTAATAATTGTTGGGAGCTTGTACATTCTTCATTGAATGCTTGAAGGGAGCTACCCAAGAGCATTTCTGTGTCACAGCAAATTGAGTGGACTGGATCTCAGGTTTTAGTTATGGAATATGTTTTGTTTCATTAACTTTGATTCTCATTCCTTTGCTCAAATCTAATGATCCGATTAGCTTAGTTTGCAATGTTATTTTTGTTTTCAATTTGCCATTTCGTTTATTGCAATTTTTGCTTAGTTTCAATTGTCATTTCAGCAAACCCCTGTTCAATGCAATTGATCTGTTATGATTGGAGTGTTAATTACAATCTATGTTTAGGTTTCTTTAGTTTGACAAAATAGATTTACTAGATTTAAGTGACAAGTTTGATTGGATCTGTAATCTGCATTGCAAAATTCTATCTAAACTTTACATGACTAGTGTAGCATAAAAATGAATATCTAAGCAATTAATCAGTTGTGATTGGAGAATTGATTGAAGTTTGTGTATCTACAATTGCCCTTTAAATTTTGACTCTATGATTGAAGTATGTGTGATTTGACTAAGCACTAATACACCAGTTCATTTAGAAAACCCGAAAGAATAATTGAATCTAGAATTCACATACACTTATTAGTTATCCTTGGAAAAAATACGACTTGGGACTCCTTACTACAACTCTTCTCTTGAGTTTTAATGAGTTTTCAATCTTTATTAATTTTGAAGTGCCTAGTGACATGTGAAAAGGTACACATTACAACTCCACCTTTGGGTTTTAATGCATGAGTCTTGCTCTTATCTTTGGCTTGGGTCTTACCCTTACCTTTGGGCTTTCATTTGCCTTTTCCCTTTTGCACCATCAAAATGGTACTAGGCTTTGCCTTTTTAATTTTGAGTTCAGCAGTTCTCAACATGCTTAAGATCTCAGGTAATAGTTTGCCAATTTCATTCATGTTGTAGTTCATGATAAATTGACTGTATCTCTCGGGCAACGACTGCAAAATAAGGTCAGTGACTAATTCTTGGCCTAGTGGAAATCCCAACCTTGGTAGATTCTCCACATACCTAATCATTTTGAGCACATAAGGCCCTATGGGACTTCCTTCTTGCATCTTGCATTGAAATAGTGTCTTAGAGATCTCAAATCTCTCATGCCTTGTTTGTCCTTGATATATTTGTCTAAGATGTTCAACCATATCATAAACATCCATGTTCTCATGTTGCTTTGGAAGCTCAAAGTTCATGGTGGTAAGCATAAGACATGATACATCTAATGAATCATCTTAATACTTCTTATAAACATCCCTATCAGCTCTAGTGGCAGTAGCGGGGGTGCTTCAAGAATTGGTTGCTCTAGAACATACAGTTTTCTTTCTTGCTTGAGAACTATTCTCAAGTTTCTATACCAGTCTAGAAAGTTAGCTTCGTTGAGCTTGTCCTTATCAACGACAGATCGCAGAGAGAGAGTATTCGATGTATTTGATGACACGGTAATCTACAACAATAAAATACAGAAATAAGTATCATATTTAGATCATTTAATTAGGCCTTTAATTAAATGATTCTCCCACTAAATTATAAAGCTTGATAGGAGCAAGTCATAGATGTGATTTTACCCACACTACTAGTTCCAAATCCAATCACGATGACATTCACGTGGGACAAGATCTATATTATACCTCATCTTGACTTCAATTTGGCCAATTGCCAAAGACTTGTATAATATAGGTAGGCATTATATACCAATTACATCAAATATAACTCTTGTGTAGCTAGATGAACAAAACTATTTGTTTATTTACCAATCTTAAGAAATCCATATTATAACTTATCTTAAGTTAGCTTTGGCTAATCACCCAAGATTAGTATACTTTAAATTTCATTATATGGGTTATGTGATGTGCGTAAATATTATGATTGTTTATGTATATTTTAACGCACATTCATTTGCTTTATACGTATATATTCTTTGCATGATCGTCTCTTTTATCATATACTCATCATATATACTTTTTTGTTCAGATATCTGCTCTTTGTTTGATTTTGTGTTGACAGAGATAACTTTCGGAGCAAAAATAGCGATTATCGACGCAACGGAACGAGCCAGAGAACACGACTGTGCAACCTCGCACGGACGTGTGGCCAAATAGCAAAAGAGAAGTGCATGGTCATGCAACTCTTGCACGGCCGTGCAGCCAACCAGAGATAGATCTTTGCATGGTCGTACAATCCTGCACGGTCGTGCCCCCCACGACCGCAACCAAGCAGTGCACTGCCGTGCAATCTTGCACGACCGTGTCCCAGGAGCCGAGACCGAGATTCACACAGTCGTGCCAATTGGCACGACTGTGCAGCGCAACCATAGACAAGAAAGGGCACAGCCGTGCCATATCCATACAGTCGTGCCGCCGCGGTCATGCCCTAGCCTATAAAAGGGTTCTAACCCTTCTCTTCAAGGGGGAAGCGAGCCGTCAAAGAGAGAATCACCTTGGTGTCGTTCCACGCCGTCTAGGACCTCCGTCCAGCGATCTTGCATCACCACATCAACTCCAGAAGCAAAAGATTGGATCTGAAGATAACTCGTCGTCGTTGGATAAGCATCTTTTCTGTTTCTCTCTTTTTGTTTGAGGATTGTATGCTTAGATATATTATGTCTTCAGGTTTTTCTCTGGCGTATATGGAGTAGATTCTTTGTTCTAGGATAAGGGAGTAGTTGTGGATTGGTTTTGATGTAAGACTCATACTTATGCCTCAATTCATTGGATGATTTCGCTTACTTTGTTTCAACTATTATGCATGCCTGTTGTGTATTAATTGATTGTGTAGGAATTGCTAACCTCGTAGAGAGAGTATCTTAGATCGTACACCTGAGAGGCTCTAGTGATAGGGGTAACCCGTTCACGGACATCTAGGGTACTTCCTTGAAAGTAGAGGTAACTTCTCCACAAGGAAGTAAGAGACCCAACTAAGCTCCTTATTTCTATCCTTAATGACACCAATTAGAATTGAGTTCTTGTCATCTACCGAGGCGCCCTAGTGAAAGGGGTTAACCGTAACAGGATTTCATATGGATCTTCTCTATTTGGTACTTAAAGATAGTTACTTTAGCTTCCGGCGAATGCATACTGATGGACAATGAATAAAGGATAGAATGTGATACATCAATACCACCACAATGAAACCGAACTCTTCATAAACCAAGTTAGCTATTCTCTTTTCACTAGTTCTGGTTTCCGCTTACCAATCTCTTTTCTTTAGATAACTTACAACCATCGGCAGTTTAGCTAATCCTAAGTGAGCCATCGCTAGTGCTTATAACCAGTCCTCGTGGGATCGATAATCTTTATTACTGACGATGAATCCGTGCACTTGCGGAATCGTAACAAGTTTTTGGCGTAGTTGCCGAGGACTACGTCTATAACATTAGCGAAAATCATATTAGATTAGACTAGACTTAATTTTTTTTCCTTTATCTTTTCTTTTTCTAATATTCTACATTTTAGTGATAAATAGTCTTATTTTTTGTTTTTCTTTATTTTCTGCATTTTTATTAAAACGCCTAAAAAAATAACATATTATTATTTCAATTCTTTTCTTCACTATGTTCCATATCTTGTTTTTGCATGCGTAGAGCTAATCTTTCATGACAACTTCTACCGTTTGATCCAGAGATTGATAAGACTTTCCTGAGAAGAAGAAATCTGCAAAAAGCATTTCAAGTCGCACAGGAATCTTCAGAAATGGCTGACAAACTGTTGAAGGACTACGCAGCACCTTATGCACGAGGGGTTCGGTCTAGCATCACTCGACCGCCCATCGAAGCTAACAATTTTGAAATCAAGCCTGCAGTAATCCACATGGTCCAGCAAAATCAATTTGGAGGAGGACCGCACGATGATCCAAACCATCACTTAGAGCTTTTCTACGAGATTTGCGGTCTATGAAAGTGAATGGGGTCTCTCCAGAATCAGTAAGGTTGCTTCTTTTTGGATTCTCCCTGAAAGACAGAGCCAAGCAGTGGCTAAATTCTCTTCCAGCAAACATTATAACATCTTGAGAGCAGTGTGAGCAGAAATTTCTAGATAAATTCTACCCGCCAAGTAAAACTGCCCACATGAGGAATTTGATCGCAAGCTTCAAACAGATAGAGTCAGAATCATTATTTGAAGCCTAAGATAGATTCAAAAGTATGTTGAGATAGTGTCCCCATTATGGCCTTGAGAAATGGTTGATTCTACACACATTCTACAATGGAATCAACTATCACACAAAGGTATCCCTCGATTCTACAGTAGGAGGAGCACTAATTAACAAGAGTCTTGATAAAGTTGAAGAGATCATAGAGAATGTGGCACATAATCACCATCAGTGAGCAACTGAAAGATCTGGTAGTTCTTTCTCAGGGAATCCAATAAAGGAGTCAGGAAAATTCGACATAGATGCAATTACACTCATGTCTGCAAAGTTGGACGCTTTGACCAAGAAGTTTGAGGCCATGGGAAACAACACAGCCAATGCAATAGTTTGTGTTTGTGAAACTTGCGGAAGTACGGATCATGCTCAAGATACTTACCCCTTAGGGTCAATAAAAGCATAGATAAACCAACTTGAGCAATGCGATGCGATAGTTAGTTACAACCAAAAGCAAAACAATCCGTACTCCAACACATACAACCCTGGATGGAGGAACCACCCAAATTTCTCATACCAGAATAATCAGGACCAAGGACAAGCAAAACAAAGCTATCAACCTAGGCAACAGAGCTACCCATATGGACAACAGACTTATCAACAACAGCAACCCTCACACCTGTCCAGAATCGAAAAAATGCTTAAAGAAGCTCTCTCATAGCAAAAAGAGATGAAGAATGAGATCAACAATTGACTCAAAGACTAGAAACTTTAGAAAAACATCAGAAGATGCAAGACATCCAGATAGCCCAGTCTTTTTCAAGAGCACAGGGAGCATTTCCAAAAAAAGCCAGATATAAACCCAGTGGAACACTGCAATCACATCGAGCTGAGGAGCGGACGAACTTTGGGAGACCCCCAAATCATTACTCAAAAAGGACCTGACTCAGGGGAAGAGCCCTCTCCCCTAATGCCCAATCAGATCCAGAACAGTGATGGAGAGGAGATCACTAAGAAAGTTGAAGGAACTCTTCAAATTCCCCCACAAAGTCAGCAAATTTCTTTCCCTCAAAAACTGATAACATCCCAAAAGGATGAAGAGTTCAATCGATTCCTGAAGAAGATTAAGAAAATTTGTGTAGAAGTAACACTGATAGATGCACTGCATTAAATGTTGAAGTTCACAAAATTTTTAAAGGGAATTTTATCTAATATGAGACAGAAGGACGACTTCGAGACCATAGCATTAATAGAAAATTGCAGTGCTCTACTTATGGCAAATATTCCACCGAAATTTTAGGATCGAGGGAGTTTTTCCATACCTTGTAAAATTGGGTCTGAACTCATACAGAAAGCTTTCTGTGACTTGGGAGCCAGCGTTAACCTACTTTCATACTCGTTATGTAAGAAGCTAGGACTCCAGAACATCAAACTGACTACTATGGCATTGCAATTAGGTTACCATTCATGTAGATACCCAATGGGAATAGTAGAAGACGTGCCAGTAGAAGTAGACGGATACATCTTCCCCACATATTTCATTATCTTGGATATGGAGGAGGATCCCAAGATACCGATCATCCTTGGAAGACCATTCCTTGCCACAGCTGGAGCCCTCATTGATGTGAAAATTCACAAGTTATCCTTGGAGATCGGCAAAGAAAGGTTAGAATTTGATTTATCTGATTCTTCTAACCGTGTCTCCTCTTCTCAGGGAAATTCTAGCAAGATCAACATACACAAAGTCAAGGAGTGCAGTTTCCAAGAAAGGTCCCCTCCAGTGAACAATAAGAAGTGCATTTGTCCTGCACGAGCGAAACTAAAGGTGCAGACTGGAGCATTAACCCTAGGAGGAGAGTCGTGCTTCCATGGGTTTAGTCCACACTAACTGAAACGGGGTCGAGCTAAAGACCTAAAATAAGCGCTTCTTGGGAGGCAATCCAAGAGTTTTTCATTTTAGTTCATCATTCCATTTATCGTTTTATTTCTCTAGTAAGTTCAAGTCGAGTACTTTTATTATTTCTTTATTTTCGGGTATTCGTTTTCAGGATATGCAGCGCCTCCATGAGCTGGTCGTGAGTGTTTCATGGGCATGGAGGTGTCAGGGGAACCAAAATGGAAAAAGGTGAGTCACCGTGTGCTTAAAGGAGTTGGCCGTGTGACCCCACACGGTCGTGCAAAGCTGACAAAGGGATAAAGGCCACGGGCGGTGCAACCTTGCACGGCCGTGTGGCCTGTGCAGAGAAGAGAAAGACACCGATCATGCCAATTGGAACGGTCGTGCAAGAGGACTAGTGGAGAAAGAGACACCGGTCGTGCCAATTGGCACGACCATGCGATCAATGTAGAGAAGAAGAAGGCACGACCGTGTGACTTTGGCCGAGGGAAGAAGAGAGGGGGTCGTGCCAATTGGCATAGCCGTGCAGAAAAACCTACCTACCCGACCATGTCTATAAGATACAGTCTTGCCCCTACCCGTGTGCGCCGCCCACTCCTCTAAAAAGCCCTATTTCCATCTCCTTCTCTCCCAAAAGTTTTCTCCTCCCCACTACACCTCATCAAACCCTAATCCCCACCTCTAGAGTTCATCTTTACTTAGATCTACGTCTAGATCTAACACTTCTTCAAGCCATAAATTCGAAAAGAGAGAAGCAACTCCCCTATTTTCCTTCCTTCTCCTCCTCTTCCATCCTCAAGATCCATTCTCCACATAAAATTCCTCAAAGCCTTGCGCATCATGTCACAAATCTTGAAGAGACTTCACCGAGGAAGCGGTGGATTTGGCGAAGGAGATGCGCCTGGAGGCGACAAGGCAAAGGGAAGGCTTCTTCTTCAAAAGGCAAAGGAAAAAGGGCGACACGCGACTAAGGTAATGAAAACGAGTTTAATATTATTTTTAGAAATCATGAACATAAAGCTAGATATGATATCCTTATCGCTAGAAAAATTATATGCACTAGATATATGGATCCCACCACTTTGGATATGTTAGGAATTAGGGATGACGTAGATTGAATGATTAGTTCTTTAGACTGGAATGATATTATGTACGCTCATTCACCGACTTACCCCCCCTCCCTAGTCCTTGAATTTTTTAGTTCGATTGATGTTAAATTTTTATCTGAGGATGACTACATAGGGGTCATAATTTTTACGATGATGAATAAAAAAGTTCGGTGGACTTTTAGTGATTTTAATAATTATTTTGGTTTACCCATTGGTGGTGCCCATGGATTTGATGATGAGATTAGATGGAATGAATTTTGGACATCAATAACCAAATCCAAGGACCCTTATGAACCCTCTAGAGCTAAGGTATCTAGCATGCAAAACCTGACCTTTAGATACCTTCACCGAGTGATGATCAAAACGATTTTTGGTCAAGGAGAGAGTGATGGGGTGGTTAGAAAAGTAGAGCTCTATTCTCTTTGGGCGATGTTGAATAAAGTGGATTTTGATTCCGGATTTTATTTCTTACAAAATTTATTGAGAGCGGCTAAAGCATCTTCGGGGATGATAGTGTTTGGTGGATTGATCATCCAAATAGCATTCAATCTGGGTTGTGAGCTTGATGGATTAGAGGTTATTCATGGTAATGACAAGATCGACATTGATTCTTGTCTTGCAATGAAGATGATTTGTCGGGATGAGAATGAGTTTGCCTTCCCTAGGAACAATGGTTTTCCATTACCCCTTCCTTGCCTCAAGTGTACTTCAGTTCGCAATCTCGTGAACTGGGTGATTACTAACTTAATCCTGAAAACTATTCCTTCTATTATAGAAGAAATCGAGTACCACCAAGAGTCCTCGTCATCAGGATTCCTGCAACCTTCCGATATCCAGAACCTCCTAGGCACTCTTTTGCCTATAGTACGGGACCTTCTAGATTTGATTTTTTTGACTTTCGTGCCTCCTTAGACTCCCTTCATGAGAAGCAAAATACCCAACAATGATTGTTGGAGGGTTGTTTCAAGTTATCTAACGACCAGTTTAGCGAGGTACAGGATCATTTTCAGTTTACTAGGGGCTTCCATAGTCAGGTGACAGGGTTCATTCAGGACTATGAGGTTGACCAAGAAAGAATGAGGAATTTTATGGATGATATGGATATTACTAGACAACAAGTAGATGCACTTTATCAATATCATCAACACCTTGGCCATCTTCCTGGTATGCCTAGATTTCCCTCCGGCACACATTGGGGACCCCCTTATCCCCCACCCCTGCCACCGTATTGATTTCATCGAGACGATGAAAAGTTTAAGTCTGGGGGTGTTGTGTCTGCACAACCTGAGTCAAGTTGAGTTTTCTTTTCTTTCTGCATATTTTATTTTTCTATTTTGCATATTTTATTCATCTGCTTTGTTTATTTGTATTTTATTAGTTTCATATTTCTATTTGCATCTCATTTGTACTTTCTTACTTAAAAAAAAAAAAGAAAAGTTTTGAGGCGTATTTAAGAACATCAAACCTTCTACTTTTTCTACTACTTGTCTGATAGCAAAATGACTAGCATTTTCTTAGTTCATGTGTTGTCAAGATAGTGTTAGTTCTCTATCTTTAGTAGCATGAAATAAGCTAAGTATTGTATGGAGTTCGGTATAAGTCTTGGCCTAACCTTAAGAATCTTATTTTCACTACACTTAAGTGCTTAAGCTTGAATAGTAGAAATATTTTTGAAATAGTTATGATTCATCCAAATTGTTTAGTACTTTTGTTCCCATGGTGATTTCTTATTTACATTTTGGTTACTGGATGGCCTCGGATCATGGAAGCTCATTTGGGAAAAATCTAAATCCCAAACATATGCATCTCGCATTTGTAATTAGTGCTACACTATAGCACCAAAAAAAATGAATAAGAGATAAAAACCTGTTGTCGTGAGTGGAAACTAACAATTCACCCCATTTAAGATCGAGTTAGGTTACTGGGAAAATGAATGTTATGTTTCTCTTGATTCCGAGTAATATCCTTTGAGACCTTGTGTAATTTAAAGAAAATGAACCAAGTGTGTGGCAGGTAAGTGCCTATCACCAGGAACATTAGAACTCAATTGTATGATGATTTAACTAGGACAAAGAATTGAAACTTGAAGAGTTTGAGTTCCTTATTGCACCGAGCACAAAGAACTTATGATTAGGTCATACTTAAGTTACTCCACAATCGTGCTTATCAATAAAACTAGTTGATAGAGTTAGGCGAATGCACTAGGGATTATGAAACACTGCCAAGAGCTCATGAATATAGTTTGCAGCATTTTGCTTGAGGACAAGCAAAGGTTCAAGTATGGGGGTGTGATGTGTGTAAATATTATGATTATTTATGCATGTTTTAACGCACATTCACTTTCTTTATACGTATATATTCTTTGCATGATCGTCTCTTTTATCATATACTCATCATATATACTCTTTTGTTCGGATATTTGCTCTTTGTTTGGTTTTGTGTTGGCAGGGACAACTTTCGGAGCAAAAACAACAATTGTCGACGCACCGGAACGAACCAGAGAACACGGTCGTGCAACCTCGCATGGCCGTGTGGCCAAACAGTAGAAGAGAAGTGCATGGTCGTGCAACTCTTGCACGGCCGTGCGGCCAACCAGAGACAGATCTTTGCATGGTTGTGCAATCCTGCACGGTCGTGCTCCCCACGACCCCAACCAAGCAGCGCACGACCGTGCAATCCTTCACGACCGTGTCCCAGGAGCCGAGCTCGAGATTCACACGGTCGTGCCAATTGGCACGGCCATGCAGCACGACGAGAGACTAGAAAGGGCATAGTTGTGCCATATCCGCACAGTCGTGCCGCCGCAACTGTGCCGCCGCAGCCATGCCCTAGCCTATAAAAGGGTTCTAACCCTTCTCCTCAAGAGGGAAGCGAGCCGTCAGAGAGAGAATCACCTTGGTGCCGTTCCACGCCATCCAGGACCTCCGTCCATCGATCTTTCATCACCACATCAACTCCAGAAGCAAAGGATTAGATCCGAAGATCACTCATCGTCGTTGGATAAGCATCTTTTCTCTTTCTCTCTTCTTGTTTGAGGATTGTATGCTTAGATACATTATGTCTTCGAGTTTTTCTCTGGCATCTATGAAGTAAATTCTTTGTTCTAGAATGAGGGAGTATTTGTGGATTAGTTTTGATGTAAGACTCAAAATTATGCCTCTATTCATTGGATGATTTCGCTTGCTTTATTTCAACTATTATGCATGCCTGTTGCGTATTAATTGATTGTGTAGGAATTGCTAACCTCGTAGAGAGAGTATCTTAGATCATACACCCGAGGGACCCTAGTGATAGGGGTAACCCGTTCACGGACATCTAGGGTACTTCCTTGAAAGGAGAGACAACTTCTCCATAAGGAAGTAAGAGACCAAACTTAGTTCCTTATTTCTATCCTTAATGACACCAATTTGAATTGTGTTCTTGTGATCTACCGAGACGCCCTAGTGACAGGGGTTAACCATAACAGGATTTCATAGGGATCTTCTCTATTTGGTACTTAAGGATAGTTACTTTAGCTTCCGACGAATGCATGTTGATGGACAATGAGTAAAGGATAGAATGTGATACATCAATACCACCACAATGAAACCGAACTCCTAGAACTCTTTATAAACCAAGTTGGCTATTCTCTTTTCACTAGTTCTTCTTTCCGCTTACCAATTTCTTTTCTTTAGATAACTTACAACCATCGGTAGTTTAGCTAATCCTAAGTGAGTCATCGCTAGTGCTTATAACCAGTCCTCGTGGGATCGATAATCTTTATTACTGACGACGAATATGTGCACTTGCGGAATTGTAACATTATGCCTCTAAGTTCTCAATCCAAGTGAGATATCTTAGTTAAGTTGCACCCAAAGTTTAATAGTAGGACATCACAATTGTCTAGTCGCACTCTAGCAAGATAAATCGAGTCATTTTACTTTGGCAAAATCTGACTACAATTGATCGAGCTAAAAGCGAGTACCAAACTTTGGTAGGCATATATTAAAAGGACCTAATTATGGTTAAACTACATATGTATCACATACAATCATGGGGCACATCAACATATATGCTAAATTAAATGTGACATGGTTATGGCCCCATAAACTACGATCTTCTCAAGCCAATGAGAAGATAGAAAAGTCAACCTAGGTCTAAGCATCTTCTCCAAGTGCTTCCTTGGTCGCCGTGTGTTGTTGTCCTTCTCCCTTTTTCACCATCATCCAGTAGACTAATTCTTCTCTAATTTGTACATTACAAAACCTAAAGAAACCTCGAGTTACATTCGAGGGTAGTCTAAATTTACAACAAGAGTGATAAAAGATGAAGGAATAACACGCAGGCCGTATTATGAATTACAACACACATCCAATCACATTGGGTTTAAAGGCCATAACCATGCACCATATCATACATATATTCACAATATCCTTATGACATAAATCTACTATGATTTCAACAACTAATTATGAGCCACAACACCACAGCGGCCCCGCTAGCTGGTTAGCGAGCGGGGGGTCAAAGGGGCAGCGCCCCAGGCGAAAAATTATTTCGCATACTCCTTGTATAAGTTGTGCCATACCTGAGACCTTACTGCTCATAATATCAACTATGTTTTGTTCCCAACAAAAACACCTTTGGCCTAGACCTTACTGGTCACAACACCAACTATGTTTCGTTCCCAACAAAACACCAATTTTTTTGTCGAGACTCAGAATTTTGGCCGAGACTCATAATTTTACAAATCATAGTAAACAAATCATGCAATTTCTATATCACATATAAAAATTCTAAAAATTTAGTATATGTCTTCGCAAGTGACTCTGATACCACTGTAAGGAACTAGTGCACTAAATACGCGAAAGCGCAGTAGAAAACATCTAGTTCCTCTAGAAGATCCATGCAAAAGGAATATATATATATATATATATATATATATATATATATATATATATATATATATATTAAATTTTACATGAGAGGGATATACCTTTGATGTGTGCACTCGATTTACCGACAACTAAGATCTCATCATGATCACACGTTCCCGCCTCTAACGACATCCACACAAACATGCTTCTCATCCGTCTCACGAACTCAAGGATTGAAGAAGAAAACCACCTAAGGTTGTGCTAGCAACCTTTACTAGGAGGTTCGGCTAAGATAGGGAGGAAGGAAGGAGGAAGAAGATTAAAAGTTTTCATCTAATGAAAATATCATCTATAAATCATATTTATATTCATCTCATGAATACTAAAGGGTTTTGCCCTTTGGTCTTTCAATCCAATGGCTCAAAATTGACCATTCAATCCAATGGTTCAAAATTGACCATTCATCTTCCTAGTTGAATTCAAGTTCACCTAATGAGTCCAACTCATTGAACCATCACCCAATGAGATTAACTCATTGAACCATATCAATCCAAATTTGCTCCATGAACATCAATCCAAATTGGCTCCATGAATTTAATTCGAATTTGACTCAATCTAATAATTAGATCCAATTGAATTTAACTCAATGAGTCTAATTTGGATTATATTTAATCCAATGATCCATCATATGAACTCATATCCAAATCAGCTTGTTCTTTGTGTGTGACCCAATAGGTTCTCGTAACGTTGGCAATGTATCCAAATCAATATTTAGATACATAAGTAATGAGTGAAATCTAGCAAGGCATCACTGCTACCCAAGTGACGAGAATATCGAGATTCGACTTAACCTTTGCGTGACTATTATCTTGAATGACTTGGTCCTTCTATCCATGATATCTAAATTGATCAATGAGGCATAAATCGTGGCATCCTCTTATCAATCTTTGTGTTTCTTGATCTCTAAGTAAACACACTCAATCAAATAAGCTCAATATCTCATATTAACTCATTTGAGTATGATCATACTTTCTTGTGTCCTACTAATCAAGGGGTCCATAGATATCACTTCCGTTACATGGAAGGGATAGATCTCATCTACATCACTCACATCCCTCCGCATAAGTTATCGCATATCTAGTGATCAACTTTATAGTCCACCCTATTACAGGTGACGTTTGCCGATACCAAAGTATACAACGCCTTATGTAGGGAACCATAATTACTTCAAGTTTAAGAACTATTCATACCAATAGTCATATGAGAATGTTTATGACATATAACGATCCATGAAATATTCTCATGACGGGTCATTCAGTATATATTCTCTAATATATACCCATATGTCAACCTGATATCTCATATTCATGACTTGTGAGATTTAGTCATCCGTTGACCTACATGCTAGTCTCAATGCATTAATATTGTCCTTGCATATTAATGCTTGTATAAGAATAATTAAGAGTAATGTTCTATATATATCTACCATATCTCACTATCAATTCAACCAATTGATATATTGTAGATTAAAATCTCCTAGTCTATGACATTATTATAGTAATTCATTCGATACTGAATGGAAATAAATATAATTACCAACTTTACCTTTATTAATAATGAAACATGATACAAAATGAGTCTTTTACGATCATTTCTGAATTGGTAATAGAGATAATACTAATAATTTTAACTGTGGTTTATTTTTTCCATTGCTATATTAGATAGAAGAAAATAAAAATTCTAGGAAATTACTCAAATAGCGACGAATTTAGTGACGGATTTTTTTGTCCGTCACTAAATTAATGTCCGGAATAATATTTCATCGCTAATTAATAATGAAATTTAAATTCCGTTACTAATTAACGATCAAACATTATTTTGGTGCTAATTTAGTGGCGAAAAAAATTCATCACTAAATCTAAGAGTTTTTTTTAAGTGTAAAATCATGTTTACTATTTGGTCCATCGTATATTAGTTTTGACCAAGATATTAGTCTAAATTTTAAAAAAAAAAAAAACACACACTCCTTTGTGTTCTTTAAACCTTTGTGTTGTTTAAACCATATGAGATCGCTTTATTCTTTCCTTTCCAATTTGACCCATTTAAATCCACATAACGGTTATGGACAAAACTATTACATTGATCTAAATTAGTCTAAGTTTGTAAATAAGCAATTTTTACATTGCTTATAAGTCTAGAGTTTTTTTTTCTTTTATTTTTTTAAAAATATTTTGTTAGGTATTTGACTTCCTCATGCTCATGCAAATTAAAGAGTCACTACGCTAGACCAAAATACCCCATATATCTGTCTATATTTAACTATAAAACTAATGATATTGGACCACTTAAAGGGAGCGATATTACTTTTATTCTAATATATATTTTTTTTAAAAGTAAGATCTTAAACTACTCTAAATTGGGAGAAAAAAAACAGATTTACTCAATTTAGAGAAAAAAAATCAGATTACTCCTTAGTTGTTCTCCCGTGCCTCTAGAGTAGGTATATATATTTTTTTTCCAATTTAGACCCGTTTAGAACTATGTAACAATTTTATTGAAAACTACTATATCAACTTAAATCGGTCTAATTTCACCTACAAAGACTACTAATTTAGATCATTCTAAAATAATTATTTTGTTTAAGATTGTAATATAAATTTAAATTGGTTTAATTTCACAAGTTACTCTTATGCATGTGTTTTATGCATCTTATGGAGTTGATGGATGCCTTATTTTTTGAGTAGCTTAGGAAGATGTAGCCGTTTTTTTATTTCTAATATTTAATGTTAGTGAATTAAACAGCTGGGTATTTTAGTGAGAAAACAAAACAAACATTGACTAGTTTTTGATAGAAATTTAAACAATTTAAAAGTTAAGGGCACATGAACTTTTAATAGCATGCTGCCAGGGAAGCTACAGTGTAGTCGCTCCCATTTACAATATTAAAAGACTTTGAGATCGCCAACAATTAATGAGAAGAAGCCAAGCCATTTCTTATTCTTAAACTAAGAGAGAAAATCTAATGCATGTGACGTCGTGGAGTAACAACCGACAAAGTCTCTCCAATTTGTTTGTCCCGTTAGGCGAGTTATTCGGTTCGCAGAGTCACCCTCATGGTCCTTAATGAGACCAGAACCTGGTCCCTAATTTTTAGTATGCTTCTTTCGTAATTTCACCTCGGATTACGATTAAAATATAGTTAAAATTGACTATTGATCTCTTTTAAATTTATCTTCTTACTTAAGTTATACTTTGAGTTGAGTTAGATGATCGCGTTAGCAGTAGGTTGGCCGTTGGCTAGTGGATACAGTCTGTCTAATCACCGGTGACTTTTGATTATTTAACTCAATTTAAATTATAATTTAGGTGGAAAGATAAATTAAGAAAAGATAGTAATTAATTTGGATTGAATTCTGATCGCATAAATTATGAAAAAGACAAAAATAAATTAAAAATTACGGAACAGAGAATATGAAGTTGTCCTTAATAACTACACTCCAACACTATGCTGGTAAGAGGATCTACATCAGATATCTTATTCAAAGATTATATTTTAAATTTTAAATAGGGTAACTAAAAAATATTTATATTAGTTATCCTATCAATTCCTGAAATTATGCATTTATGAACAGTACTTCTCTAAATTTAAGGAATGGATTTCATTTAATTTCCTAAATATTATAGAGCAGAGAGAAGAAATAGAAAATCTGATATATGACATCATGTATTGAAAAATGAATATTCAAATTTAATAAAATAATTTTTTTATCTTAAATTATACATTTTAGATATAAAAATTAATATGGATATTCTAATCAATAATCAATAATCAATAATCGTACAAATCATCATACTTAAAAGACTTTATAGTGGTCAATAATCAATAAATATACTTATGTGATGGATAGGGGGCCTATCTGTGACAGGGACAGGTCAAAAATCAAATAGAAGTTCAGGTTAAAGTAAACCTTAGGTGACCGACTCAATTTTAGGAGCTCAACTCATCATATTTTTTTGTGATTTGATCCATCCAACTCCTCGAGTTGAGCACACCATTCCACTAACTCAGTCCACCTGACTTCTTAAACTCATTAGGAGCTCAACTCATCATACTTTTTTGATTCGGTCCATTCGACTCCTCGAGTTGACCACACCACTCAATTAACTCAGTCCACCTGACTTTTTAAACTCATTAGGAGCTCAACTCATCATACTTTTTTGATTCGGTCCATCCGACTCCTCAAGTTGAGCACACCACTCCACTAACTCAGTCCTCCTGACTTCTTAAACTCATTCTCTCTTACTCTTAAGGATCGATCCACTAGACTCCTCCAACTTATAAATAATAGAAGCATATATCTCGGAACACATGGGTAATGGATATACACATCCTGAATAAACAGACACATTTATAGCTATTAAAATTGTCGCCAACTCCAGTGGGTGCCAGCAGGCACACACCAAGATATTATAACTCTTCTTTTATACATCTTCTCTCCTTCTCCATCCTTTGTGCTAACTTGAGCGTCGAAATGGTCACACCGAGTCCAATCTTGATGCCCATGTTAACATCTTGTTGAGTGTTTATAGAAACTTTGTGATTTCCCCTCGTCATCATGTCATTTACAACCTTCTAGATAACGTTAAGTGGAAACGACATCAACTATCAAATTTTACGAAGTTTGTCTCTATAAATATACACTCCGAGATATCTTCAAGATGACTTCGGTAAGTCATAAGTTTTTTTTATCTCCGATCGGTACTAGCTAAATATGGAGATGAAGCAATCTAAGAGATATCTCCAGGTCAACTTTATCCCTGGCGACGAGGTCCGACGACATAAAGCGAGGTCTGGCCAACAACTTGGGGCACAAGGGAGAAGATCCAACCACAACAAGCTATTGTTCGGCGGCTTATAGTACTGTCCAATGGGTGCTAATGCTACTGCCGATAGTGGCTGGATGTCACTAACAGTGGTTTGCTGGCAGTGGAGGCTTGGGCAATGACACAAAGAGGTAGGAGTACCTCTTGGGTGGTAGCAAAGAGAAGTGGGAGAGGAAGAAGAGAGGAGGAGAGATTCGAATCCAATTAGGTTTTCTCCAATTCAATTCCAATAATGAGTTCTCCTTATAGAGGGGTATATTTATACACCCCTTCAATGACTTGGGGAGCAAGTCATCTCCCAAGCCTAATAACTAATTACAACTCGATCCATTACCATTAAATTTGATTTAAAATCAAACCAACTTGGTTCATAATTAAACCAAACTTGGTTTATAACTAAATCAAACCCTTTTTAGTTTATCATTAAATCATCTTGGTTCATAATTAAATCAAACCTTTTTTTGGTTTATTATTAAAACATAATGAATCTAACATTGCCTACAAGAGGCATGGTCCACCATCTCTTCCATTGTACCAAATACCTTCCATATTTGCTCCTCATTTGGTCCTACCAAACTTAGTCTCTCTCAATCTAAGAATCTAATTCTCAAATTTATTTTAAGTCTTTCGGATATACTCGTAATTCATGTAACCCAATACATTTCCGATTTATGTTGGTCATTCATAATTAACTATTAATTATGAAATGATCATAAGTGACACCTAGTAATACATCATAATCTTCTCCAATTAATCAGAGAATCACAATTAATTTCAAAACTACTTCTAAACCCTTCAGTAGCCACAGTAATTCATGTGTCTTTTCTTTTCATTCATTTTATACCCACTTAGTTTAAAACATGGTCTATGTGTCAATCCCCATTAGGCTGACTACATCACATTTATCTCAAGTAGTAGTTCCTTGTCTTATCGATTCAAATTACTCAAATACATGTCCAAGAAGACTATCCTCTTGACATGTAATACTTTGGCCAAAGATTTATGAGTAACAATCATGACAAAAGATCATAAGATATAGGTCTCCTAATTAAAGGAGTGGTAAATCCTCTGTAGATCTTCAGATATTTTGACTTATACCCAATCATCCCAGGGTCACACCTTCAAGGAGATGCTTGTATAAAATATCAAAGTATAAGTTTCTATGACCAAGATGACTTAAATGACTCAAGTTTAAGAAAACTTACACTTTATCTATAATGGGATCTTCATTGACATATCCATATATGTATAGAACCATATGAAGTCTCATGGCAAGTAACTCCAATGAACTAGTTACCCTTAACTAGCATCCACGTTTAACTCTCGATATCCCAATATCTCCAGCCAGTGTAGAGCAGCTATTTCGATAAATAAAGGAGTATAACACATGCTAGTCTCTCAGAATCGATGATGTTCAAACTCATCGATTCATTGACTAAGGAATATTTTGATACATTCATAATTACATATGTAGAGATACTCACTAGTTGTGATCCAATCACAAACTTTCTCATGTTATGAATCATATTATCAATATTCAGTAAATGAGTTTAAGATTAATATTATCTACATATAGAATGTACACTCAAATAAGGAATTTATTTATCCAATAAATAACAATATCTAAGGCGATTGTCTTAGGATATCTCTCAAATATAACATACTCTCACTTGGCTTAATGTCAATCGCCTTGGTATCATATACTAGAGGATTCAACATGACTCTCAAACTTATTTATGGTAGAGCATTTGTCAAAGGATCCGTTAGGTTTCTTTCAGCGGAAATTTTCTCAATTTGTATCTCTCCAACTAAAGTTCTCCTTGAGCAAGTGATAGCGGTGAAGCACATGTTAGATCATTAATGAGATCTTGGTTCCTTAGCTTGAGCGACCCCATTGTTGTCTCAGTAAACTTACAATGCTTCAACAATGCTCAAAACCACACCAAATTCAGTGACGAACTTCTTGATCCAAACCACTTCCTTATTCGTCTAGAAGCTGGCATCGACATATCCATGTTTTATCATATCACCATCTCCATATACCAAGAACACATCCTTAATTCTTCTCAAGTACTTAAGGATTATCTTGACAGCCACCCCAAGTTTGAATCCGACTGATATCGGCCTGTGACACTCAAAGCGTATGATACATTGGGACTTATACATAATATAGCATACATGATCAATTCTATAGCCAATGTATATGACATCTGACTCATGTGCATCCTCTTATTTTGAGTGCTTGGGCACATAGACTTTGAAAGGTAAATCTCATTTCTCATGGGAATATAACCTTTCTTGGATTCTTCTAAGATAAACCATTTTAGCATCTTATCTATGTATGTAGACTAAAAAAAACCAAACAACTTTCTCAATCTATTTCTATATATTTTAATCCCAAGGATATAAGTTGCTTCTCCCATGACTTTTATAGAAAATGTTTTAGACAATCATGATTTAACTGACTACAGAACAGACACATCATTTCCTATAACTAATATGTCATCAACATATAATACTAGGAATACAATCACACTCCCAATAACCTTCATGTACATGCAGGGTTCATCAGGATTTTGTGAGAAATCAAACTCTTTGATTACCTCATCAAAATGGATGTTTCAACTCTTGGATGCTTACTTCAGTCAATAAATGGGTCGTTAAAACTTGGAAAATTACCCCCAACTAGCAATGAGAAGTACATCTGCCTTACACGGGCAAGAATGAAGGAAAAAGCTGAAGCATCGACCCTAGGAGGAAAGGCAGTGCCTCCATGGGATAATTCGTAATAACTGCGGTGGGGTCGAGCTAAAGACCTAAAATAAGCAATTCTTGGGAGGCAACCCAAGGGTTTTTCTTTAATTAAATTTCAGCTCATGATTTTGTTTTATAAGTTAGTTCGTCTAAGTATTTTTCTTTTTGAATCTTTATTTTTCAGGTTGTGCACAACTTCCACGAACTGGTCATGATCATTTCATGGGCGTGGAAGCATCAGAGGAGTCGTAGAGAGGAGAAATCCAACCATTATACAAGCCAAGAAGTCAACCGTGTGAACCCACACGACCATGTGATGATGGCAAAGAAAGAAATGTCACGGGTCATGTGAATCCACATGGTCGTGTGGCATTGGCAGAGCAAAAGATGAAGCGAGCCATGTGACTTCACACGACCGTGTGAAGTCACCCGAGAGGAAGGAGATAGGGGTCATCTTGATTGACACGGTCGTGTGAAATCAGCAAAGGGTAGGTCGTGCGTGACCCACACGACCCAACCCATTCACACCCTTTTAGGGCACGGGCATGCAAAACCCCACACAGTCGTGGTCAGCGATTCTTCTCACTTCTTCATCCCTCGCTCACCCCTTTTTCTCCCTAAAGCTCTCAAAGTGTCACCTTCGATCCTCACAACCCATTTCATTGAAGTTTCGACCTTCTCATCATCCATAATGTCAAATCTCATCGAAGGAAACAATCGGCCTAGCAAAGGAAAGGAGAAGATGGGTGTTTCAAATAAGGGGAATTCACGCTTCAAAGGTACATCTAAAAACTTTGGCATTGTTTTCTCTAGCGATGAACAAATGTATCGCTATGATTCTTTGTCTAAATGTTCCATTTTGAGCACTAGATTTATGGACCAAGTGACCTTAGAAATGTTAGGATTTGGACCTACATAGTAAGATGCTTACAAGGGGCATATGCATGGGGGATGACCAATTTAAACGTTTACAAGATTGTTTTAAGAGTGAGAGAGAATCATGATGATCCCACATGGTCGCCCATCCAGAGCCAAAGAAGCACATGGCCATGTGATCCCACATGGTCGTACAATACATCCAGAGCTGAAGAAGAACACAATCATGTAGGTCTCACATGGCCATGTCACTTGACCCAATGCCAGGCGACGTTGTCCGTGTGAATCTCACAAGGATATGGCATGGGCCATGCCAGGCCCATGCCCTAGCCTATAAAAGGGACTTTAAACCTTTTCTAGAAGAATAGGAAGCCATGGCCTTGAGAGAATTATCCTGGTGTCGTTCCACGCCGTCCTCGACTGTCGTTCGATGATACGAGACAGATTCCATCAACTCCTGAAGCGAAGTATTGGACCCAAGGATTACTCGGCGTCATTAGATAAGCTTTCTTCTCCCTCCTCTTCGTTGGATTTTGATCGCTTTATTTCTCTATGTCTTTGGATTCTTTTCTTTTCTCTATGGAGTAGATTCATTATTCTAGAACAAGGGAGTAGTTGTGATTGTGTCATGATGTAAAAACTCATGGTTATGCCTTTTATCTATCTACATGATATTAACTTGCTTTATATCTATTCGTTCTAATGTGAATGAGATGTTTTGCCATATTATATCGAATGTTTGTGTAGAAATTGTTGATCTCGTAGAAGAAGTGCCTTAGATCGTATACCTGAGGGGCGCTAGTAACAGGGGTAACCCGTTTACGGATGTCTAGGACATTCCCTTGAAAGGAGAAGCAATTCCTCCATAAGGAAGTAGGAAACTGCACCTAATTTCTATCTTTATCTTTATTGTCATTTACAAAATATATATTCTTGTGATCTATAACTGAGGTGCCTAGTGACAAGGGTTAACCATTTACAAAATTCATAGGACTCATCTCTATTAAATATTTAGGGATAATAAATCTAACTTCCTACAAGTGCATGCTAATTGAAGTTATGAAATTGGTAGACCATGATACATTAGTAAACACCACAATAAAACCGAACACCTAGAATATTCCCCAAACTGCTATATTCAACACTTACTCTAGTTTTCTTTTCCTTCTTCTAAGTTTCTTCTTTCTTTCTATAGTAAATTTTCAACAATCGATAGTTTAGCTAATTCTATATAAGCGATCGCTAGTGCTTATAACTAGTCCCTATGATTTGATATCTTTTATTACTGATGGTGTATCCGTGAACTTGTCGAAACATAAAAGCAGCTTCATTAGCACCACCCAGAGCCTCGCCATGCGATTGGTTAACCTTATCATGACTATGGATTGAGGCCCTTAAGGGGTATCTTATACCTAAGGTACACTCGGTGTATAAAGTGAACCCCCACCTACTCTTTGGTGCGAGTGTGATGACCTAGAATGGCCAAGGGAGCCTAGTGGATTGTTGCTTTGAGGGAGGATGTTGTGAGAAGAGGATGGGGAGACAAGAGTGTGAGGTAGATGAGACGAACTTAGGTTGGTAGGTTGAGGCACAAAACTCACTTCCACCTATTCGGTCTTTGCCTCATCCGATTGGGATCTCGACATGAGTCATGGGAACCCTACCTCAATAAAATGAGAGGGTGTCGCGGTAATAACTAGAAAGCTCAGTTCGGTATAAGGCCTCTAAGTGTGGCATCTTTTTCTATTTATCCTCAGTGATTCCCCCAACTCAGTTGAGGAGATGGGCACCACAACATCGAAGGGAGAGGCAATGGTAGATCCTCTGTGTTTATGGCCACATCACTCAAGGAGCCAGTGGTCAGAGCACCACGCTCCTCTAGCTAAGACTCAATCAACTTCAAGCACTTGTCGAGGGACCCTTTCAAAATTGTCTAAGTTGCAAAAAAAAGAAAACCTTCAACTAGCCATCACATAAGAAGAAGTTCAACTAGCCATTACTAAAGGAAGACTGAAGTTCAGCATCAACCAAGCTTAACCTGAATCAAAAATGAAGACCCTCCTCAAGTTATGAGTTGACATTGAAATTGAGATCAACTAGCTTGTCAGCAACTTCTAAATAAGTCGGCTCTAGTTTGAATCGACTCAGATGCAGTGGCTTGTACAGTTCCATCTATCAACCGGTTGACCAAGAAATGAGGATAGGAGGCTGGATGAAAAAGAATTCGGATTTCTATGCTTTATGTGATGTCGAGAGTTTCTTTAAGAAATTGTACGCAGGACTAGCAATGAAGTTAAATATTCTAGCTTCCATTTTATTTGGGTAAAATAAATAATGGAAAACTCAGGGGGTCATGAGTATTCGGTATAGGCAAAAGATTATGGCCACCCCGTAAAGTAGTTAGAAAGAGTTCAAGGCTAGCTATTGAACAGAGATGTAGAAATACTCAGAGATTTTGGAGAAGAAAGTCGGGATAGGAAATCAAAGTCCGCTCAATATTTGATCCCAAAAGAAAGTAATAAAGTTAGTCGTTGGATGAGCAGGTTGGTCAATAGCGCTCAGGATTACAAGGCAGTGGTATGCTGGAATCTCAAACTTCAACCGCACTTGGTCTAGATAACTCCCATTAAAGTCTGACTCGATGGACTCAAACCAAAAGGTGGAGGGTAACTCATCAGCCATCTAAGGGATTAATATAGGGAGGTCAACCTAACTCTAAGGACAAAGAGATGATGAATGATAAGGGAGAATGACTCAGACGAGCAACGAAGAAGAACGGGGAAATGTGATGGCAACTTCAGTGAAGCAGATCAGAGATATGATGAAAGGATGGTAGAAAAGAACCACTACAACAAAAAACCTAAAAGACAACGGATTTTATCCATTGTCTTTATCCTTCCAAAACTGTTGTAATTGATGGTGTTATTAAAGACCCCCTCAATGAAAACAGTTTTTAAATCATTGTCTTTTAATACTAACAACAATAATTTTACAACATTTAAAAACCATTGTCCTTTAAATGCAATAGATAAAATATTTTTGTAACGATTTTAAACTATTGTCTTTTAATACCATAGACAAATAGAAGATGAATAAAAATCAAATATACTTCAATCAAAAATATATTATTAAATAAACAACCTATATAAGTATACAAATTATCATCCTTACACTTCTATAACAAACATAATTACTTGCACACAAATAAATTTTAATTAGAAGATACTCAAAACTAATCCTCTCGACTGCATCTTATTGTATGAACTTAAAGGATCTTGGTAGATGCTACTTATCCTCTTGCCTTGAACATTTTTTGCTCATTGGCTTTAACCATCTTCTTGCTTAAATCCCAAAACTTTCTTGTTAGTTCTTCATAATTGACGTGGTTACTCATATCCTCCTCATTGCAATCATCAAAGTACTTGTCAGTCACACCCTTAAGGTTAGATGTAATCCTTCATGTCAACTCCATTATGGTCAGTGCACTCAGTAAATTTCTTGCTCTACAAATTAAAGAGAGTTTAGTTCTTGACACAATATAGTTATGACATAGATCTATCTCAAGTAGTTATCTTATTCAAGGATGACTTTTTACATCAATGGTGTATCTAGAAACAAAGACAACTAAAGTATCAACTAGAGATGGCAACAATCTGAGGCATCCATAATCCAGCAAGCTCAATTAGAAAATGTCATAAAATAAGGAACTAGATGATTGTTACAGTTAACTAGTTATGATTCAAAAGTATCAAAAGAAATATAATATAAATCAAACATTTGTATTCATAAATAATAATTATTAATAATAAAAATATACATCACACTTCAACCAATCAGAGAGTAACAAGGAATAAGTCCAACATAATCTTAAGCATTAATATGAACTTGTAGAGTACATATTGTTTGAAGGAATGTATAATGAGTTAAAAATGTAAGCAATTCCAAGAAGAATGAAATGTTATCTAAAAGAATATAGTTTATTTTGAAATTAAGTTTGAACGGGAAAAAATGATTATTATCTCTATTGAGCATTGAACATCATCCTTCTATGGGGTAGGAGTTCTAGCAATGCCTTTAGCACACATGAATTCCAAATCCTTGCCTTTAGGAAGATTTGAGCTTATGATTAAATTAATTGAGAATATCAGTGATAAGACTTTTGATATATAAAATACCTTCATAAACTTTTTCAAAAACCCTAGGAACCCCAACAAAGAGAGTTGACTTCAGCTCCATAAGGTCATCCCTCAAAGCATGTATATCCTTGCATTTAAAGTCCATCAACATCATAATCAATCAAAAGGACTATACAAAAATATGTTTCCATACCCCTTGATAATAGCCAATAGAAGCCCCATGGTGAAAAATATATTCTTCAATTATTCGTTCAAGAATGTGAGCAAGGGGGAGAAAGGAGAGGTAGACATCATCTGTTGTCATCTATAACATACAAATCAAGACATATATCATAGCTTATACTTAAGCACCATTAATAATAAACTAAACAATAGATATGAATAAAGGCAAGAATATTACCTTATCTTCAAATTGATTCAAGAATAGGTCAGTTCCCGTTACATATGTTGCAATGCATTCATGAGTCAATACAACACCTTCCGGATCTCCTCTCATCCCACTCATGTACATTATCATGCATATATCAAGAGGTTTAGGAGGCAATGGATCTGATGTGTTCTCTTTCTCCTAAAAAGAAATATATAATTATTAAGCTAACAATCTAAAATGTATGTTTTCATTAACTTAGTAATAAACTAACCATCTCAAGAATTTCATCCCAAGAGTACAGTTTCATTTCCATGTTGGCAGCAATAGCATTTTGTTTTACAATAGTAGAACCCAATGAAACAATTACTGCATAATTAAGCAACACTATGAGTGAAAGTTAAAATATTGGAACACTTAAAAGATGAGCATCCCCACCTTTGAGATGCATAGTAGATGTGTAGTTGGAGGACATGATCTGCAAAATGATAGACACATATTATATATGTTAAACTTAAACTCAACTTCCATTAAATTAAGTCTATTTAAAAGGCCCTTTACTCTATTCATTTTTGTCTCCTAGACAAAAGCAACAACAATCTCAGCATGTTCTACAATGTAACCAACAACTCCTTCATCTATTAACATATCATATAACTCGCATATCACATGCATATTAAGTTTTCAAACTCCAGAGGTCATTTACATACCTAGTGTATCGTAGAGTGGAACATAAACATAATTGTATCCATTGTAAGCCTGTGCACAAATTCCTTGGTGAGGATCAAGTTTACATAGTTGAAAAAATGTAAGCAATTTGGAGTACATCTTCTGGTAACGATATCTGGAACATACATCTTCTGGCAACGGTGCCTAGAATATACTTCTCTTCAAAACTTAATCTTGTGAAAGATCGATTTATGCAGAGATGCCTGGAACATACATCTTCTGGATGCGGAGTTTGCGGGAGGCGAGTAATCACTTCCTCAGTGGAGATGACAAGCAATGACGGCAAGGGAGAGGAGAGGCAGAGGGGCTTATAGTTAGAGGAGCAAAGCACGCCACGATGAGGAGTGCCATTAAGGCGAAGCGAAGGAAGGCAAAGGTAAATTAGTCTGACCGTGAGAGGAGTCTCATCAGTTTCGGGGCCAAGAAGCTGAAGAATGTGAGAGGAGTCACAGTGAAGGGTCGAACACCTCATCGTTGATTTGCAGGAAAAGCATAAGGGGCGATGGAGGCAAGTTTTTGACGAAGGAGACGGGTCTTTGATGAAGGAAGTGAGAGGTTCTTTTTGGCGTCAGGACTTTGTAAAATATTTCGATTTAAGAAAATTAATATTTTAATCAAAATATCTATTGTCTTAAAACCTAAAAAGGTAGAAAAAGACAACGGTCGGAAAAACCGTTGTCGTAACCCTTGTAACAATAGTTAAACACAACAATTTTAAAATTATATTGTCGTAGCCCCTCCAAATAATGCCAAAAGACAATGATTTTTAAAAAATCATTGTCTTTGTTAAAAAAAAACACACAAAAAGACAACGATTTTTGTTAAAAATATTATCTTTTAACTATTGTTGATTGCAAATTTTCTTGTAGTCAACTAATGAAGACAAAGGCACCAACTGAGATAGCACTCTCATCATCTCCAACCCTAATATAGTTGTAGCCTTTCACCTTCAATTATTTGATGGCAATGAGAAGAAGGCAAGCTAATGTGATGGGTCATTCGATCACACACCCGAATCTACAGAATCTCGACAATCATCTTGAGACAATCTCCCAGCATGTCTGCGACACACTTTAATCTCCCACAATGTTGTATTAATGACCAGATGTGACATGCTAATCATGACCTTGATATGTAATCTCATATATCGCTAGCATTAATGATGCCTAACTCGTATATTCCTGAAGTGACCAATAGTGAAGCAGTAAGTTTCCTTAGCCATGTCAGCTCTAAGATCTGGTTGGACTCAGACCTCCTTTGACTAGACTCGAGGGTGGCTTGTGATATGGGGGATAGGAGGCCTACACGTGGCAGTTCCATGTCAAAACTCAGGTTTCCTGGTTAAAGTTAAGTAGAGGTGGAGGTCAAAACAGACCTAGATGACAGACTTAATCTTAGGGGGCTCAGCCCACCAGACTCCTCTGACTCAATCCACATGTCTCCTCAAGCTCAGTCCACTAGACTCCTACAATTTGGTCCACCTGACTCCTCAAACTCATTTTCTCTGACTCCTCGGGATCGACCCACCAGACTCCTCCAACTTGTACCACCAGACTCTCCAGCTAAGTCACCCCGGGCTAATTTCCTCCCTAATGTGAGGGTAGAATATGAGAACCTTGATATGTGGAACTCGACTTCATCTCTAACTCAACCTCGCCTCTTCATCCGTCCCTGAGCCAAGCTCATACCCCACATGGCCCATCTAAAATACAGGAGGCGTGTGGATAATGAAGCACATCCTAGATAAACGGGCGTGAGGTAACTGTTTCATTCATAAGACTATTTCTCTCGGAGGACATGGAGAATGGTAACACGCATACTGGAGCACATAAGTAACAGAAGCACACATCTCAAAGAATGTGGATAATAGATGTGCACATCCTAGATAAACGGGCACATTTACATCTCTTTAAAAGGTCACTTGCGCTCGCGGGCATAGACAAGCACACACATAGATATTCTAACTCTTCTTCTCTACATCTTCTCTCTTTCTCCAACCCTTGCCCTAACTTAAACGTCTGAGTAGTAACATTGAGTTCAACCTTGGTACCCATTATAATGTCTTACTAAGTGTATGTCGGAACTTTGTGAGTTTCCCTTGCCATCATGTCATCTGCAATCTTTTCCACAATAGTTACTCTTCGTTGACTCACCCGATTGCGATTTCAGACTGGAACATGCACAAACCCTCATAATTAACGCAAGAATTAATGAAAGTCAAGCCAAATAAAAACATTGATTAATTACAATTTTAATAATTTAAAAGTTAAACTAAATGAAATGTCCTTTTAATAATGCTATCAGGCATCTAGTTGTTCCTCTTTACAATATTAAAAGACTTTGTAGTAATCAATAATCAATAAGTGTATAAACCCTTATAATTAACGAGAGCATTAACTGAAGAAAAAAACATTGACTAGTGCTTCTTTAAAATTTTAACAATTTAAAAGTTAAGGACAAATGATGAAATGACATGACCTTTTAATAATGTTGTCAAGAGAGCTACCGTCTAGTTACTTACATTTA
Source organism: Zingiber officinale (assembly GCF_018446385.1). Taxonomy (NCBI): domain Eukaryota; kingdom Viridiplantae; phylum Streptophyta; class Magnoliopsida; order Zingiberales; family Zingiberaceae; genus Zingiber; species Zingiber officinale. Next base: position 35,005,149 of record NC_056005.1, on the reverse strand, counting down.
CAATATTAAGACTTGGCCGTCATTACTAATCAATAATTATATGAACCCTCGTAATTAAAAAATATTGCAGTTGTCAATAAACAATAAGTGTATGAACCCTCATAATTAACGAGAGCATTAACTAAAGTCAAGCAAAATAAAAAGCATTGACTAGTATTTCTTCACAATTTTAACAATTTAAAAGTTAAGGACAGATGAAATGTTCTATTAATAATGCTGTTAGGAGAGCCATCGTCTAGTTGCTCTTATTTACAATATTAAATGACTTTGCAGTGGTCGATAGTCAATAATAATTTTTGAATGAGCCACGAAATAGTTATCTTCTATATTGATGAAGTCGTCAAATACTAAGAAAGAGTTGAGCCTCAGGAATGCCTGGAAAGCGAAAGAGAGAGTTAGAATAGAGACCAAAGATGTCCTACCTCAACCACTTCGATGCTTAAGCTAATTTTCGATGACGAAGGTGGAGAAGAAGAATAGTAGATTTGAAGATATCAATGGTTTGTTCATATAGGTGTGCATGTACCTTTGCCTGCAAAAGCGAGTTCCTTTTATATTACTACTAAAGGAAGGGAATGATATCTCTCTCCAAGTTTTGATTGATGGAATGTTATATTCCGGTAGAGAATGTGTCATATCGTCATATTAGAGGATTATATCACTCACATCTTGTATTGTAGAAGGTACTATAAGAGATCATGTGAGGTCACGCTATGTCGATCATGTTGTTCCACATGCTATGATAACCCATGTGTTGTCTTACATGCTATGTCAGACCACGTGACTTCTCATGTGCTATTGACCAGTTGGGGTAGTTAGGCTAGAGGGTTTGGCATATTAAGTGGAGAGGCATCATATCAACTAAGCCAAGAGGAGCCGAGAGGAGTGAGTAGGAGCATCGGATCGACTAAGCCGAAAGGGATGAGCAAAAGCGTCGGATCAGCGAAGACGAGAGGGATGAGCAAGAGTGTCGGATTGATAGGACTTCTAGTCTCAGGTAGGCTAAGCCAAATGGTAAAGCTATTATAAGTATCCCGTGGTAATTTTGATATGATTAATCAAGCTAAATTAGGTCATGTTTGTGTTTGATATCTTGTGTCTAAGTATGCAAAAACTTAGGAGTACAAGAAGTCGAGCAGAAGATACAGCGGATGAGAAAGATGGCATGAGAATGAAGCTGACGGACTTGGTGCATCCAATGGATGAGAAGCTATGGAAGAGTACACCAGTGGATAAGAAGGATGTGCACGACATTCATGGGATGAGAAATCGGAAAGGAAGTCTGCTCGAGAAGAAGGTCGGAGTTAGGGGTGAGCTCAACTCTGAATAGCTATAGCATCATCCACACAAAGAAGACAAGCTAGAAGCTAATCTTCCCTATGGAAGGCACCTCCAACGAGCTTGAAGGTGCCCTCAAAGCCTCATGGAAGGTGCCTTCAAGCATGTTGAAGGCACCTTCAATACCCGTTAGCAAAAGATAAAGTTTTATCTTTTATGAATTAAATTTAATATATTCAAGGCGCCTCTGAGCCACGGATAGGTTTTTTCAGGAGTTGTAAAAGGACCCCTAGAGTTAGAAATTAACAATAACTTCTGTATTAACTTTCCTAGTCATTTTTAAGCTGTCAAGGTGTGTACAAGGCTTCTCTGCCTTCAACAAAGGAGTTCTTTAGTGAGCTTTTCAATACCTTGGATTAACAACCACCTAAATTGTAACCAAGTAAAACTCTGACCTTTTGCCTATTCTTTTAAGTTGTTTTCATTAATGTTAATTGTTCATATTTACTTAATCTAATTGTGCATCCTTACTAAGCAAAAGCAAGAGATTGTTTTTCTAACTCTGATCGCAGGCTATTCACCCCCCCTCTAACCAGCTACACCGGGATTAACAAGTAGTATCAGAGTCCAATCACTTCAGAAGAACTAACCACTGACCGAAGCAAACAAGACGATGGCTAGACCAAGTATCTACCCGCTAAAATTTGAGGGGGAGTTCGCCCTATTGAAAAAGTGAATTGAGGTATTTTTTAAAATCAACTTTGAAGTTTTATTAATAATCAAATATGATTTTGTAGTTCCAAAAGATCAAAAAGACAAATAAAAAGAATAGTACCTTTGGACAAAGAAAGAGCAAGCGGACTTTATAACGAATGGACCAGCCGAATTCTACTTGGTAAGTGTACTGCCACCTCAAGAAATCAGCAGGATTAGTGCCTACAAATTAGTAAAGGAACTTTGGTAAAATTTCCTAGAGCTACACGAAGGAATGTCTGAAGCAAAGCTCGTGAGATGAGACCTTCTTTCGAACCAACTAACAAACCTCCGGCTAAAAGAAGGAGAGTCAGTAGCGCAACTACACGCCAAACTAAAGGAACTGATCACTAGACTCACAAATCTTGAAGAAAATGTAACAAACTAAGATTCTCTAAGGTATGCATTGAATGTTTTTCTAAAGGCACCCGAATGGTCCTCAATAATCGACCCCTACTATATTTCTAAAGATCTAGACGTAAGTACATTAGAAAGTTTATTTTCCACTTTAGAACTTCCCAAATCTAGATATGTAGAATTAAAGAAGGGCCCAAGTCAAACAATTGCCCTGAAGGCAAGAATAGATGATCCAGACTCAGAAACATCTATCGACGAAGACGAGGCAACCTTAATGGTGAGAAAGTTTAGTAAATTTATTAAAACTAATAAATCTAACGAGTCGCAAGTGAAAAATCACCTTCAGAGCCAAAGGAAGGTTCGATACTATAACTACTAAGAAGAATGGCATATCAAGGATGATGACCCTCAACTGAATAAGAAGGAGAAAGACAAGAGCAAAAAACCAACAAGATCGAAGCACAATACCTTAAAGGCAATATGAGACGAATCATCGTCATCAGAATCGAAACTATAAGAGTATGTCAGATTAGCCTTGATGGCTGACCACCAGAGGGATGCCAAAAGTTCCTCATATATGAGCATCGACGAAGAGGGAGGATCTTCAGAAGAAAGTAGTGATAAAAGGGGAGTATCAGACCACGAGGTGAGGTACATGCATTACCTCTTGAAAAATCATTTCAATTTATTAAAAAGCTTTCTAAGAATATAGTAAACTTAGAAAAAAAATACTAAGTTAAAATTAAACTTAGCAAATTCATATCCTTTAGATATGTATGATAACCTCAAACTGGAAAATGAAAAACTAAAAGTACAAATAGAGAAAATAAAAAATGATGCATGCTAGAATTCAAATGATTTTCAAAAATTAAATTTTAAAATTAATTGGTACATTAGAAATTATAAGGGACAAATAAGGAAAACTTTTAGAAATTATGTACTGCCAAAATTTTTAGTGAATCTAGTAGGGAGGAACATATATTGGGTTTCAAAATCCTTTTAAGTTAAATTCCCCATTTTTATTAATTTATTAGGATAGAAATTATTTGACATAGAAAAATATTTTTTGAATAATCTTTTATTTGAATTTTCTATTCAAAATTTCTAGACTAATAGAACGGTAGTATTTCTATCTAGGAATTTTTCTTTTGAATTTTATAATAAAAAATAATATTTTCATGAATTATATTCTGAATAGTTAATTTTTAATATTAAATATTTAATAAAATATAAATTTAAAAAATTTTATTTTTATGCGGTTGAACAATTTGTTTTACATATCTAGGAAAATTAGAAGAATTTTAGAGTTAAAAATATATTTTTAAAGATTTATTTTTAAAAATTTGGTTGCTCTAATGAAATAAATTATTTATATTAAATTAAATAATACATTTCTATAAAACTTTTTCTACTGATCTAGCTTATTCTATTTAAGTTCTACAAATATTTTCAAGATTTTTCAAAATCTAAAAGTTATTTTTTAATTTTCTTTATGAAAATAGAAGATTAAATTAATAAAAAGAGAATATTTTTTAAAAATATCTCTGAAAAATATTAGTATACTAGTGATTCTTATTATGTACACCTAGAAAATTTTTTAATTTTTTTTAACTATTTATTTTATTTTTTTATTTTTTTATGGGATCAAAAGGAGAAAAATATGTACAAGTTAAGGGGGAGATGAGATAACTAAATATTTATTCCTATATTGATTTACAAATAATTGGTGTCATTGCAATTTTCATTTACTTATTTATTATATTGCATTGTGTTTTAACCCCAACTTTAACTTGGGTTGATGCACATAAAAAATGGGGAGATTGTAAGTACCCCCGTGGTAATTTTGTTATAATCAACCTAGTTAGGTTAGGTCATGTTTGAATTTAATGTCTTGTATCTAAGTGTATAGGAACTTAGGAGCACAAGAAGTCGAGTGAAAGATGCAGCAGATGAGAAGGATGGCACGGGAAGGGAGCCGATGAGCTCGGTGCATCCAAGGGACGAGACGTTGCTGAATAGTACAACGGTGGACGAGAAGGACGTGTGAACGTTCGAGGGACGAGAAGTCAGGGAGGAAGCCTGCTGAAGGAGAATGCAAGAGTTGAATTAGGGTAAGATCAAGTCTAGATAACCGGAGCATCACCCACATGAAAAATACTAGCTGGAAGTTGATCTGCCCTATGGAAGGCACCACCAACATGCTTGAAAGCGCCCAGAAAGTCTCATGGATGGCGCCTTCATGTTAGGTTTTTCGGGCCGCGAAAATCACTTTTTCGCGTCGCGGAAACCCCGAAACCCCCGCCACCGGATCCGTGCGAAGATAAAACTTTCGAAAAACTTACGAGTACGAGTTTCTAAACCTCGATCTATAGTAGATCTACAAAGAAGAAAGGTTATACCCTTGATGCGAAGCCCTTCGCAATCCCGCTCGTCTTCGGTTCGCCGGATCTCGAAAGTGTCAAAGTAGACACTTCTCTATATATATCCACACAAGCAAGAGACGGAGAAAAATCTCTAAGGATGTGCTAGCAACCTTAGAGATCAGTAATGGAGGAGAGGGAGAGAAAGAAGAAAGCTAGAGAGGAAGAAGATGGGAGTTACAAAAAAAAATGAACCTCTCAACATAAAATCAAAGTGGCCGGCCACTTTAGTGGAGCTTGTAACCTCCATGGGATACCAAGAGTCACAACTCTTGGTAAATCCCATGAGGTGGCATCTCACTTAAGTAACCATGATGATGTGGAGCATCATCATTGGCCCACTCAATCCCAACTCACCAATGAGGTGGCATAAAGTCAAGTCAAACTTGACTCTTCATCTTCCTATCAAGTCAAGTCAAACTTGACCACTTCTCTCCCATGGTTGATCAAATCTAACCATTGGTTTAAGTCAATTTAAATTTAATAAATCTCTATTCATTGAATTAAATTGATTCAATGAGTCTAAGTGCAAATTAGACTCACTTAACACATGAACCAAATTTTAGTCCAACTCAATTAGCATAATTTGGATTACTCTTAATCCAATTTGGTTCATCACATGAACCTAATCCTTTAGGTTCATCAAATGAACCTAATCTCCATCTAATTGCCCTTTGTGTGTGACCCTATAGGTTCTTATAACGTTGGCAATGCTCCTAAACCCATTTAGAAGCATAAGTAATGAGCGGTATCTAGCAACACATCATTACTACCCAAGTTATAAGAATGTTGAGATCCAACATCACCTTGTGACTACTAATTGTGACTCCTCACAATATATGACAAGTGTCCTTCTATCCAAGACATCTAGATTAATCAATGTGAGGCATAGACCGTGTCATCCTCTAATCAATCTAAATCTTGAACTCCAAGTAGACTCACTAAATCAAATGAGCTCAATATCTCATATTGACTCATTTGGGCATGGCCATGTACTTCGTGGTCTCACTCTATCAAGAATATCGATGTCTCTCCCGTCATATAGGAGGGATAGATCCCATCTACATCACTCATATCCCTCTGCATAATTCGTTACATACCCAGTAATCACCTTTATAGTCCACCCAGTTACGGGTGAAGTTTGACGAAACCAAAGTACATAACTCCTTATGTAGGGATCCATTGTGACTTCAGGTCTAAGGACTAGTAGTCATACTAATAGCCACATGAGAAAGTATATGACACTCATATAACGATCCATGATACTTTCTTATGGCGGGTCATTCAGTATACATTCTCCAATGCATATCCATGTGTCAACTTGATATCTCTATATCCATGAATTGTGAGATCAAGTCATCGAGTTGACCTACATGCTAGTCTTATTGCATTAACATTGTCCCTGAATGTTAATACTCGACTAGGAATGATTAAGAGTAGTGTTCCCTATATCATCTCACTATCGGTTCAACTAATCGATTGATATAGGTAAGAACCTTCTACTCAAGGACGCTATTATACTTAGTTTATTTGGCACCAATACAAGTAAGTATAATAACCAAAAACAAATGCCTTTATTTATAGAAGAATATGATACAGTAAGTCCATAATACAATCATCAAATGATTGGCTCTAGGGCTCTAACTAACAATCTCCCACTAGCACTAGTGCCAATCAGTGTAGGCTCTAAGCCCCAATGACCTAGTGTGACCATCATGCTTTCTCTGTGCCAAAGCCTTGGTCAAGGGATCTGCGATGTTAGCCTCTGTAGATACTCTGCATATCTTCACATCTCCTCTCTCGATAATCTCTCGAATGAGATGGAAGCGTCGTAGTACGTGTTTGGTCCGCTGGTGTGAGTGAGGTTCCTTCGCCTATGCTATAGCTCCATTGTTGTCACAATAGAGCTCAATAGGGTCAGCGATACTAGGAACCACCCCAAGTTCAATGATGAACTTATGGATCCAAACTGCCTCCTTTGCTGCCTCTGATGCAGCAATGTACTCGGCCTCTGTCGTAGAATCAGCTACTGTGTCCTGCTTCGAACTCTTCCAGCTCACAGCACCACCATTTATGCAAAATACGAACCCTAACTACGATCGATAATCATCCTGATCGGTCTGGAAGCTGGTATCACTGTAACCCTTTACAGCTAGCTCATCATTGCCTCCATATATCAAGAAATATTCTTAGTCCTTCTCAAGTACTTAAGAATATTCTTGACCGCTATCCAGTGACTTTCACCTGGATCTGACTGGTATCTGCTCGTCATGCTCAAAGCATTCGAGACATCAGGTCGAGTACATAGCATGGCGTACATGATAGACCCTATGGCTGAGGCATAAGGGATCTGATCCATGCGGTCTCTCTCCTCTCTAGAAGAGGGACCTTGAGTCTTCGAAAGACTCACGCCATGTGACATCGGCAGAAATCCCTTCTTGGAGTTCTACATGGCAAACCGTAGGAGTACCTTATCAATATATGTACTCTGACTTAGGCCAAGCAATCTCTTAGATCTATCTCTATAGATCTGTATCCCTAGAATGCGGGATGCCTCACCTAAGTCCTTCATTGAGAAGCAACTCCCTAGCCAGGTCTTGACAGACTGAAGCAAAGGGATGCCCTTCCCAATAAGTAGTATATCATCCACATACAATATGAGAAAGACAACTATATCCCCTACAACCTTCTTATAGACACAAGGCTCATCTTCGTTCTTGATGAAACCAAACTGTTTGATTGCATCATCGAATCGAAGATTCCAGCTCCGAGAAGCTTGCTTTAGTCCATAAATGGACCTATGCAGCTTGCATACTCTGCTAGTATGCTGTGGATCTACAAAACCCTCAGGTTGTGTCATGTACACATCCTCGAGTAGGTTTCCATTCAGAAACGCGGTCTTGACATCCATCTACCATATCTCATAGTCATGGTGTGCTGCAATAGCAAGCATGATCCGAATGGACTTAAACATCGCTACTGGAGAAAAGGTTTCATCATAGTCAATACCATGAATCTGCTTGAAACCTTTAGCTACCAAGCGACCCTTATAGATAAGTCCATCCATGTCAGTCTTTCTCTTAAAGACCCACTTACACCCTATGGGTTTTACCCCTTCAGGTGGATCAACCAAAGTCCATACTTGGTTGGTGTACATGGATTCCATTTCGGATCTCATGGCCTCTAGCCATTTCTCGAAATCTGGTCTCATCACAGCTTCCTGATAGGTGGTAGGCTCATCCTCTATGACCATAACATCATCATGGTCAAACAAGAGAAATGAGTATCTCTCAGGCTGACGACGTACCCTATCAGACCTGCGAAGAGGTATGTCTACTTGAACTGGTTGTTGTTCCTTAACTCCTTGTGGAACAACATCATCCACAACACTTTGTGGTTCCAGTTCAACTTCCATCGAGGCTTCAGTGTTATGGTCCGTATCTTGAACTTCTTCAAGATCGAACATACTCCCACTAATCTTTCTAAAAACAAAGTCTCTTTATAGAAAGACTCCAGTCTTTGCCACAACTACCTTGTGATGACTGGGAATGTAGAAGTAATATCCCTTAGTTTCCTTGGGATATCCAATAAAGTAGCACTTATCGGATTTGAGTCCTAACTTGTCTGAGGCTTGACGTCGAACGTAAGCCTCACAACCCTAAATCCTCATGAAAGACACCTACACATCTCTCCCAGTCCATATCCTATATGGTGTCTTTATCATGGCCTTGGATGGAACTCGGTTGAGTATAAAAGCTGCCGTGTCTAGAGCATAGCCCCAAAGGGATGTCGGAAGATCTGTGTGACTCATCATAGATCGTACCATATCTAATAGGGTACGATTCCTCCTTTCGGATACACCATTCCACTGTGGTGTTCCAGGAGGAGTGAGTTGGGATAGAATCCCACACTCAGCTAGGTAGTCACGAAACTCATGGCTAAGGTATTCTCCACCTCGATCTGATCGAAGTATCTTAATACTCTTGCCAAGCTGGTTCTGTACTTCATTCTTGAATTCTTTAAACTTTTCAAAGGATTCTGACTTATGTGTCATCAAGTACACATAACCATATCTACTGAAGTCATCAGTAAATGTGATGAAGTACCTATAACCGCCTCTAACAGCGATATTGAAAGGGCCACATACATCACTATGTATGAGTCCTAACAAATCAGTCGCTCTTTTGCTGTGCCCACTAAAGGGAGTCTTGGTCATCCTGCCTAGTAGGCATGACTCGCACGTCTCATAAGATTCAAAATCAAATGAGTCCAGCAAACCATCCTTATGGAGCTGGGATAAGCGCTTGTCATTTATATGGCCTAAGCGATAGTGCCAGAGATAGGTTTGGTTCAGGTCATTTGACTTGAACCTCTTGGTATTTATGTTATAGATAGGGCTTTCAAGGTCTAGAATGTAGAGTCCGTTCATCAGAGGTGCACTATAATAGAACATATCTTTTAAATAAACAGAACAACATTTGTCCTTAATTATAAAAGAGAAACCTTTCTTGTCCAAACAATAAACAGAAATTATGTTCTTAGTTAATGCAGGCACATAACAACAATCATCCAATTCTAGTACAAGCCCAGAGGGTAGAGATAGATAGTAAGTTCCTACAGCAACAGCAGTAACCCGTGCTCCATTGCCTACTCGTAGGTCTATCTCGCCCTTCGTCAATGCTCTGCTATTTCTCAGCACTTGTACATTAGTACAGATGTGAGAAGCACATCTGGTATCTAATACCCATGATGAAGAAATAGAGAGGTTGACTTCTATAACATTTATACCTGAAGTAGAAATATTATTTCTCTTCTTCTTAAGATCTTCCAAGTATCCTGTGAAGTTCCTCTTCCAGTGCCCTGCTTGTCCTTGATATAGTTGACGAAGATGTTCAACTATATCATAAGCAGTCATCAACTCATGTTGCTTCTAAAGCTCAGACTTCATGGTTGCGAGCATAAGACATGACACATCTAATGCGTCATCTTGATGCTTCTTGTAAGCGTCACGATCAGCTCGTGTGGCAGTGGCAGGAGGTGCCTCAGGAATGGGCTGCTCCAGGACGTACAGTTTACGTTCCTGGGTGAGGACTATTCTCAAGTTCCTGTACCAGTCCAAGAAATTTGCTCCGTTGAACTTGTCCTTCTTAAGGACAGAACGGAGGGAGAAAGAGTTCGTATTCGACGTCATGGTTATCTACAACAGATAAATGCAGAAAATGAATATCATATTCTTTTAAATCATTTAATTAGGCTTTTAACTAAATGATGGTCCCACTGAATTATATAATTTTGTAGAATCAAGTGGGTGATGTGGTCTAACCACACTTACTAGATTCTAACTAGCTATAATTCGTGTGGGACAAGATCCACATCATACTACGCCTTGAGTTAGCTTTGGCTAAATCGCCCAAGACTTAGTATGATCGGTAGGTAACAATTTACCAATTACATCTCTATGCAACTCTTGTTTATAGGATCATTATCCGCAGTTATATTAAAACTTGAGTTAGCTTTGGCTAATACGCCCAAGAATTAATATAAATGTGATTTATGTCCTATCTTTCCAACCGTTGGAAGAATGCCTATAGTTGTACTCGATCCAACCGAGTTAACTAGTTACTCAATCTAATTGAGTTGTACTCACCCATGCGTTGATAGGAGGGACCAAGATTGTCCCTCCGTACCCTACCAAGATAATATGCATTGCTCTGCTTTGGCAGATTCAACAACAACATACGATCGAGGTAGTGGTAGGTACACGGCATGGTAGGCATTACAAGTTGACGCGATTGAGATCTAATATAATCGTCGAGGTGTATCATATACTCGATTTAGATCTAATCTAATCGTAGAGGAGGTGCATCATGTGCGCGACTTAGATCTAATCTAATCGTCGAGATGTATTATATACGCAATTGATCGAATCGAATCGTTAAGGCGCTAATTAACTACTTTACTAGCATGTATCAAATACACACACACAAACAATTAATTATTCTATTTGTGATTAGTCATAGCCCTACTACGATCTTCTCAAGCCAATGAGAAGAACAGATGGTCAACCTATGTCAACAGCTTCTCAATCTCCTCCCTTTGACCACCTTGTGTTGCTCGCGCCCTTCTCGTAACTCCGTCTCGAGTGGACCTTCCACGACTCCAATTTTTGTACATTACAATTTTGAAACTCGAGTTACATTCGAGTCTAAACTAATTTACAACAAGAATAAAAGAGAAAGGCATGACGCGCAGGTCGCGTATCAAGTATACAGCACACATAATCACATAACGGCACGCAAGCCGTATTATGAATTACAACACAAATATACCAATCCAATTGGGTCTTTTGGGCCATGACTATCACAAATTATACATAATTCTAAATTATGTAATTTCCATAATTTTCTGTAATTTTAATACCAATTTTTACGAGTAAAATTTCCCGACGGTCCCGTTTAGCGGTTTTCGGGCGCAATCGCGGAACGAATCCCCTTGCGGGGCTAGGGGCAGCGCCCCTACCCGCGATCTAACCATCGCGAGTGTCTCTAAGCGATCCAACAACACCTTAGCCCACTGTCCCAAAAAGTTTTGGGGTGAAACCTTGACGTTTCGGAAAAATCTTTCCGGTAGTCGAAGCATACAAGTGTCGAAACACTTGTGCTTCGCTTCTACGGGAAAATTACCCATAAAAACCATAAAATACCTAAAATTATAGAATGTTACAGAATCTATATTTTTCATAAAAATACAAAGTAAACTCGTACAAGTCTTCGCACGTGGCCCTGATACCACTGTTGGGTTTTTCGGGCCGCGAAAACTGCTTTTTCGCATCGCGGAAACCCTGAAACCCTGAAACCCCCGCCACCGAATCCGTGCGAAGATAAAACTTTCGAAAAACTTACGAGTACGAGTTTCTAAACCTCGATCTACAGTATATCTACAAAGAAGAAAGGTTATACCCTTGATGCGAAGCCCTTCGCAATCCCACTCGTCCTCGGTTCGCCGGATCTCGAAAGTGTCAAAGTAGACACTTCTCTATGTGTATCCACACAAGCAAGAGATGGAGAAAAATCTCTAAGGATGTGCTAGCAACCTTAGAGATCAGTAATGGAGGAGAGGGAGAGCAAGAAGAAAGCTAGAGAGGAAGAATATGGGAGCTACCAAAAAAAATGAACCTCTCCACATAAAATCAAAGTGGCCAGCCACTTTAGTGGAGGTTGTAACCTCCATGGGATACCAAGAGTCACAACTCTTGGTAACACCCATGAGGTGGCATCTCACTTAAGTAACCATGATGATGTGGAGCATCATCATTGGCTCATTCAATGCCAACTCACCAATGAGGTGGCATAAAGTCAAGTCAAACTTGACTCTTCATCTTCCTCTCAAGTCAAGTCAAACTTGACCACTTCTCTCCCATGGTAGATCAAATCTAACCATTGGTTCAAGTCAATTTTAATTTAATGAATTTCTATTCATTGAATTAAATTGATTCAATGAGTCTAAGTCCAAATTAGACTCACTTAACACATGAACCAAATTGAGTCCAACTCAATTAGTATAATTTGGATTACTCTTAATCCAATTTGGTTCATCACATGAACCTAATTCTTTAGGTTCATCAAATGAACCTAATCTCCATCTAATTGCCCTTTGTGTGTGACCCTATAGGTTCTTATAACGTTGGCAATGCTCCTAACTCCATTTAGAAGCATAAGTAATGAGCGGTATCTAGCAACACATCATTACTACCCAGGTTATAAGAATGTTGAGATCCAACATCACCTTGTGACTACTAATTGTGACTCCTCACAATATATGACAAGTGTCCTTCTATCCAAGACATCTAGATTGATCAATGTGAGGCATAGACCATGTCATCCTCTAATCAATCTAAATCTTGAACTCCAAGTAGACTCACTAAATCAAATGAGCTCAATATCTCATATTGACTCATTTTGGCATGGACATGCACTTTGTGGTCTCACTCTATCAAGAATATCGATGTCTCTCCCATCATATAGGAGGGATAGATCTCATCTACATCACTCACATCCCTCTAGATAATTAGTTACATACCCAGTAATCGCCTTTATAATCCACCCAGTTACAGGTGACGTTTGATGAAACCAAAGTACATAACTCTTTATGTAGGGATCCATGGTGACTTCAGGTCCAAGGACTAGTAGTCATACTAATAGCCACATGAGAAAGTATATGACATTCATATAACGATCCATGATACTTTCTCATGGCGGGTCATTCAGTATACATTCTCCAATGCATACCCATGTGTCAACTTGATATCTCTATATTCATGACTTGTGAGATCAAGTCATCGAGTTGACCTACATGCTAGTCTTATTGCATTAACATTGTCCCTGAATGTTAATACTCGACTAGGAATGATTAAGAATAGTGTTCCCTATATCATCTCACTATCGGTTCAACTAACCGATTGATATAGGTAAGAACCTTCTACTCAAGGACGCTATTATACTTAGTTTATTTGACACCAATATAAGTAAGTATAATAACCAAAAATAAATGCCTTTATTTATATAAGAATATGATACAGTAAGTCCATAATACAATCATCAAATGATTGGCTCTAGGGCTCTAACTAACACTTCAAGCATATTGAAGGTTGTTGGTACAGTTTTACACTAATGGTCTAACTCAGGTTTGAAGAATGACAAGTTAAGTTAGATTCTATTATGATCTAACCACATGATTAAGTGTGCAGTATGAAGTCTAGATAGGTCGACAGGTCAACTAGATATCTGGCAGGAAACCCAGCTAGGTCAACAGGCCGACCGGATAGCTAGTACGAAGTCCAGATAGGTCGATGGGCTGAGTAGATATCTGGCAATAAATTCAAATAAGTCGACGGACCAATCGGATCGCTGATATGAAGTCCAAATAGGTTGATGGGCTGACTGGATATCTGGCAATAAGTCCAACTAGGTCAATGGGCCGACTAGATAGCTGGCATAAAGTTTAGACAGGTCGATGGGCTGACCAGATGTCTGGTAAACTAGTAAGTTAAGGTAAGTCACTAGAGGAGAGTGACCAAGCGAGGACGTGCCCCGGTTAAAGGGAAAGTAGGCATCCGTTCGGTTTAGGTCCATTTGGGATCCATAAATTGAAACTTTGTCTAGTTCTTGGTCCTGGGGGGACAGAAACTAATTACTATACCTTTTATTCATTATTATTGTCATAACACTTATTTTACAGGGTATTTGGACTAACATTATTTTGCAGGGCAAAAAGGAGAAAATTGCCTTCGGATGAATAGTATTCGAAGGTGCACTTAACAGAGATGGAAGGTGCCTTCGTACTGTTCATCGAAGGCGCCTTCCATGGCTATGGAAGGCACCTTCCACAGGATGAATTTTTGACTTCGCAACGGATAAATGTCGAACAGTTCAGGATCGAACTTGCCTCATTGGAGGCACCTTCCATGGCTATGGAAGGTGCCTTCTATGCCTATGGAAGGCGCCTTCCATGCCTTATATAAGGTAGTCTCAAGAAGCCTTCAGAAAGTACCACCTATATAAGCTACTGTGCATCCGATTAAACTTCCGATTGGTCCAGGTTTTTGCAACGACTTTGCTATGAAGCTGTTGCGCTAGACAACTATTCTTTGAACTTCTGATCGAGGTCAGTTGTCCGACATTGACACACGAGTGGGCCTACTTCTATTTCTAAAAGTGTTAGTAACTTTTCATTTGTGTACTTGATTACTGCAAAAGGACAAGTACAATGTGTTGCACTTGTTCTAACTTTCTTTGTACTCAATTTCTTCTTCCGAAGGTACCAAAAGAGGCCTTTAGTGGATTACCCATCGATTGATCCACGGGAGTTGGGTCTTGGAGTAGGAGTCACTGAAGGCTCCGAACCAAGTAAGTCGCTCGTGTCTTCTAGTGTGGTTTTCATTTTAATTTTCTACTGTGTACTTTACTCTGTTTTTAAAACCGAAAAGAAAAATTTTGAAAATCATGTGACTCACCCAGTCACCCCCCTCCCCTCTCTCACGTGCGATCGATCTAACAAGTGGTATCAGAGTAGGTTTTTCTCTGATTTGGCGCAACCACTAATCAAGCCGGGTGAATCATTTTCAGATTTCTTTATTTTTTGCATTCCATTTGATTTGGTAAAACTTTACCTATTCGGATAATATTTTTTTACTTCAGTTTTAATTTGAGATTGGTGCAACACCTCTCAAATTTTTCTATATTTTATATATATCTCAAACTCTACTAATCCAATACAAAGTCTTGGTACCTTCTTTAGTTTTTTCTTTTTAGCACTCAAATGGCACAACTTGAAGGGTACAGCACCATACGTCCCCCACTCTTCAACGGAGACGACTTCCCATACTAGAAGAAGCGGATGGAAGTCTATCTTAAAACTGACTACAACCATTGGTTCAACATCATCAGAGGCTACAAGGCTCCCGTCGACAACGCCGGAACTCCAATGGATTCGGAACAGTGGAATCCAGAAATGAAGAAGAAGGCTCAGATCGACTTCAAAGCTCTCAACACACTCCGGTGCAGGCTAATGAAGGAATAACTAAACTGTGTCGGCCCACACGAAATGTGAAGGAGTTGTGGGATAAACTTATCGAATTACACGAGGGCCATACGATGCGAAGGTAACAAAAAGGGATCTTTATTTAAATAAATAGTTTAACATAAAAATGCAGGAAGGTGAGATCGCTAGTCAGCTGCATGCGAGAATAAAGGATATCCTCAACGGACTTCACACCATCGACCACGAGATGGAGAACCGCAATCTAATAAGGTATGCTCTAAATGTGTTTCCTCGAAATGCACTGTAGGCATCCATTGTGGATGCTATAAGATTTTAAGAAAATTGTCAAAGTTAAAATTAGATGAATTATTTTGTTAATTAGAACTGTACGAATAGACTAACATCAAACCCGAGAAAGGTCTTGCTCTTATTGCAGGGTCATCAAAAGACAAGTCCAAATCCAAACTGGAACCTGAAGTCAAGTTTGACCCAGACTCAGATGGTGAAGAACACCTGGTGAACTTGGTAAAAAAAATATTCATCGGGAGAAAGAAGAACTTCACCAACAAGGACTTGCAGAAGATCAACTTCACCTCTAACTTTAATAACAGGAATGTGACCTACTTTGGATGTAATAAGAAGGGACACTATAAGACTAACTGCCCAAATATGAAAAAGAAGAAGGCTTTAAAGCGACATGGGATGAATCCTCAAGGAAAGATTCAGACAACGAAGAACCAAAGCACTCCAACTACCTTGCATTGATGGTGTATAGTCCAGAATCGGAAAGTGAATCGAAGGACGAGTCCGAACTCAAGTCGAGCCATGAGTTCGCACTCGTTTTCGAAGTTCCAATGAGGTACATTTTAGTTTAAATAATTTTTTTTTTAAATCATTGCATGCTTAAATAGGAAATTAACTACTTATGAAAATTAAATAAGCAATCTAAGTAAAGAAAATAAATCACTTAATGAATAACTAAACTCAACAACTGAACCAATTCAAACTGAAATCCCAACTCAAGTTGCAAAACTTGAGGAGGATAATTTCAGACTGAAAAATGGAATAGTTAAACTAAAAGAATTACTTAAAAAATTCACAACTAGATCCAAGTATCTTGACATGATACTTGGATCACAAAGAGCTGTGTACAACAAGTTCAGACTCGGATTCAGGTCTAGCTCAACCAACAAATCCTTTATATCTTTAGTTAACCAAAATAAAAACCAAATTAAGGCTTGGGTTCCAAAAGCGTGCTTAACCACGCATATAGGACTCAATCAATAATATATACTAAAAGATAAAATTTATTACATAAATCAAACTAAATTAAATATCTCTCCCTTGAAATCTAAAATTAAACCTTCTAAAATGAATACAAATAAAAAACTTAAATCAACCAAACCTAACTTAAATAAATATAATATGAACAAAAACTATAACCAAGTATACTACAACTATAAAATAAATCGACATAAACTCAAAACTTAAAATATTCAATAATTTAGGGGGAGACTCCAAATTAGTTGGCACCTCCAAAAATAACTTATCCAGATGGGTAATTAGGACTAGTTAAAATAGGGACAATAGATTAACTTGATCAACGGTACTAGTGAAGTTTTAGATGATAGTAGGTTAGAGAAACTCTGTCTATGCATGTTTAGGAAGATATGGTGGTGCATTTAGCTTAGTGGAACTAACTGAAGCTACCTTTTATGGATCCTAACTAGTTAGACCAAGATTTTATACTAATTTCAGTGGATAGAACTATTTGAAAAACCTCGAAGGCATGGGTACTCTAATAATGTCCAAATGACTCACCATAGCCCAGAAGTTTATCCAAAAAATATTTGTTTATTGAACTCAAAGTTAAACCTAAATCTAACACAAAGTTAAACCAAACCCTGAAATTAAACTTAACTCATTTCATAAAATTTAGGATTCCCTGATTGAAAGCGTAGATCGGGTGAGATGACTAAGGAATAAAACTAAAATTTAAAATTAAAACATTAAACTTAAAACTTAAAATTAAATTTAAAAATTTAACTCAAATTAAAATTAAAATTTAAAATTAAACATTAAACTTAAAACTTAAAATTAAATTTAAAATTTTTAACTCAAATTAAAACTAAAATTTAAAATTAAACATTAAACATAAAACTTCAACTTAAAATTAAATTTAAAAAATTATTACTTAAATTGAAATCAAACTTAAATTCAAATTAAAATTTAACTAAGATTAAGCTCAATCTAAATTGATTTTAACTCCTACCTATTGTAAGAAATCAAGTGGATATTGAACAGTAGTTATTCCAAACACATGACTAGAGATCACACCAAGTTCACTTAATTAACATACAAAAGCTTAGAAACAGTTGCCTTTGGAAATAACGACAAACTCAAGATAATTGGGATATGTAATATTGAACTCAAAATTAATTTTATTGTTAAAAAAATATTACTTGTTGAAAATCCCAAATACAACCTTCTTAGTATTAGTTAATTGTGTGATTCTGGATATAAGGTTAGGTTCCTATCCTCTGAATGCTTAATTAAGCACTTAGATAATCCTACAATAAGTCCAAAAGAGTTTAGAAAGGATAATATCTATGCAATTAACCTAACCACTTCATCACTTAAGTGTTACTTAACACAAAAAGAAGAAATCTGGTTATGGGATAGAAGAATGTCCCACACAAACTTTAGAAATCTAAGTAAATTAAATAGCTTAGTTAGAGACTTACCAAAATTACCTAACTTAGACTCAACAATTTGTAATGCTTGTCAACAAGGAAAACAAACAAAATCTAATCAACTAATCAACTTCAAACAAAATCGATACTAGAACTATTGTACTTAGACCTATTTGACTCCCATGGGATCAAATCAATAAATGGAAGAATATATTACCTAGTAATAATAGATGATTACTCTAGATTCATTTGGGTAAAATTCTTAAAAAGTAAGGATGAAACATTTGAAGTATTCAATAATTTTTGTAAATAAATTAAAAATGAAAAAGATAGAAAAATTAAAATAATTAGAAGTGACAATGGAAGTGAATTTAAAAATCACAACTTTAATAATTCTACCTTGAAAATGGATATTACCACGAATTTTCTTGCCCTAAGACACCCCAACAAAATGGAATAGTAGAAAGAAAGAATAGAACTCTACTTGAAGCCTCTAAGACAATGTTAAATGAATATAAATTACCAAGACATTTTTGGGCAGAAGCTGTTAGCACAACATACTATGTACAAAATAGAACCACAATAAATAGAACTTATAATAAAACCTCATTTAAACTCTATTATAATAAATAACCTAATATTAAATACTTTAAAGTATTTGGATGCCCTGCCTCCATACTAAACACAAAAGAACACTTAGAAAAATTTACCTCAAAAGTAGAAAATGAAATCTTTGGAGGCTACTCATTAAATAGTAGATGTTACAGAGTATATAACAAAGTCACACTAAGAATTGAAGAAACCTCAAATGTAAAATTTGAAGAGATAAACCAAAACCTAGAACAAACTCAAATTTAAACAATTGATTTTGTTCAAGGTAGTAGTAGTCAAGGGGGAGCTAGTGAAAACCTATGTCATGAAGAAGAATATCAACCTCAAGTAAATTAAGCCACTAAAACTGTAAGAGTTAACCCAAACCATCCAATTGACTAAATAATTGGTGACTCAGACCTAAGAGTTCAGACTAGATCGTTCTTTAGAAATTTAAGTCAAATATCTTTGATCTCAAAAATTAAACCTAAAACGATAGAAGAATCATTACTTGGCCTAGACAGGATCATAGTCATGTAGGAAGAACTAGCCCATTTGAAAGAAATGAAGTATGGGACTTAGTACCACCACCTAACAATAAAAAGGTAATAGAAACAAAATGAGTATTTAGAAATAAACTAAGTGAAAGTGGAGAAATTATTTGAAACAAAGCTAGACTAGTGGCTAAGGGGTTTAGTCAAGTAGAAGGACTTGACTATGATGAAACATATGCCCCAATAGCTAGACTTGAGTCTATCAAAATGATAACTTAGCTATGCAGCCCATAAAGGATTTAAGCTTTATCAAAAGGATGTAAAATCCATCTTTTTAAATGGGCTATAAAAGAAGAAGTTTATGTAGGTCAACCACCTGGGTTTGAGAATCGAGACCATCCTCACCATGTCTTTAAACTTAAGAAAGCATTGTATGGTCTTAAAGAAGCACCTAGGGTCTAGTATGAAAGTGTAAAATACCAGAAAAGAGCAAATAATAATAAGGGAATTTTTCAGAATTTTTAGAAATTTTCTGGAAATTTTTCGGAGCCGTATGGCTTGGGTTACGGGGATCAATATTAGGTCTCGAGAAAGCCTGTTTAGGCTATATCAATTAAATGAGGAAATGTTTATTTTTTTATTATTTTATTTCCTTTTTCTTTCTTTCCTCATTTTCGTCGTTTCCTCTTTATTTTCCCCCGATCTGTGCCTTCCCCGCTCCTCACCGTCGGTTTCTCCTTATCTCCCCCAAATCGACGCCGCCCTCTCTTCATTTCATCGAAGCCGTTTCACCTTATCCACCCGACGCCGCCATTCTTCTCTGTGAACAAAACCAGAGGATGAGGGAAATCCGAGCACTACTCTCCATTTCCTCTTCCCTATCGTTGCTTCCCGTGTCTGCTGGCCTCACCACCGCCGCCAGATTCGGCCGATTTCTTGAACCCTAGGTTGGGTTCACAACCAGCTAATTTCCTCCTCACTAGGCCCGCGATGCTGCCCCTTCTCCTTTGCCCTAGCCGCTGGAGTGAGGGAGGAGCCGGCCGATTTTCACCTCTCCTTACTTCGCCCGGTCGCCACAGCCGACCGCCACCGTGCGCCTCCGACTACTGTCGCCGGCCACTAGGTCCGACCCACTACAGATCGTCTCCGCTGTGCCCTAGCACCGTCGCCGCGCCGGTTGCCGTGAGCCCTAATTGTGGTCACAGGATTTCTGCCAAGCCTTCTTTCCTTTTTCCCGGCTGCGGATCCAACTCAGACTTGACCTTGTCGTCGAGTGTCATGTTCTTCTTCTCCGGTCTAATCTGAGTAACCATGGCAATTACTGTGATTTTCTTTGCTTCTGTTGGGCGCCGCTTCATCTGATCAGCCGCAACAGCCGACCCTCTATTGCCTACCCAATTCCATTGCCCAACCAGATTGATCCGTTTGATTACAACAGTGAGGTGAGCAACTTATCTTTGTTGTTTCTGTATATTATATCACTGGTTGTATATACTCGTTCGATTTGAGGTTGGGGTACAGATCCAATAAGTAGCATTTGAACCTGTTGGATCACGACAAGTGCTGATTTTGGATATTTTGATTTAGGGATCAGTAATTACAGGTAGCTGCGGCTATAAATTTTGGCAGTAGGTTCCTCAGGATTGGAGCAGCTGTTTACCTTGAAATCCAGCAGCAAACGACCCTTTTTCAATAGCAAGTAGCGGTTGTGATTTGAGGTAAGGGGTAGGAATTTGATATCTTTTGTAGTTAGGTTCATGAGTAGTAATTTTGATACGTGATGTTGATGAATTAGGTTTATGTATTGAATTGGAGATAAATTTGATTACTAGATGGTTAGATTGATCAGGGTTTTACCCTAATTTAGCCTTAAGGATTTTATTTAGGTATACATCTGAGTTAGCTAAATAAAATATATTTATATTGGTGACACAGGACTCTGATTCGAGACGAGCATCTCGATGTTGGATTTGACTGGATTGGACCTGCTATTTGAGGCAGGTACCTCTTGACTTATCTTTTATAATATTGTCAATTGGATATGCATAGTATTTTATAGCTACAAGCAATGATCATGTTTGCCTTTGGTATGTCACGGTTTGATACCCATAGCATGTTCTGTTTTGTCACTTGTTATGTATCCATGTTTATGCCTTGTGATTATTGCCATAAGTACCTTAGTTCCTAGAGTAAGTGACATACCATGCCTTACTGAGTTTAGGACTAGATTCTAGATTTTTATTATCTGGCATGTGTATTTATATTTTTATGTCATATCTGATCTGTGTACCTAGACCATTTTTCTTTGATCCATGTATATTGATGGTACATATTTTATGGAGGTGGATATGTTCAGGATCTAGGGTTTTTGATTCCTTATCTAACCTGTGTACCTAGACCATTGTTTAGGTCAATTTATTTTAGGGTACACATTATATATATATGGATTGGTACAGGATATTGCCATGCTTAGTGTCATGCACCATTCGCATGATTGCATGCTGTGCGATTGTCGGCTCCATTATTGTTGAGCACATCGCCAGTTACATGTATCTGCAGACACGACCACTCATGGGTTAGTGGTATATTCAGGCAGGGTGTGTTGCAGTAGGTGCTCTATCAAGGGCTCCATTGGTCCACTCATGGGTTAGTGTGATGCAACGTTGTAGCAGGACAGGGATCCCTCCCCGTCATCGTGTACCAGCAGATGAGAGCATTGAGCTCCCCCATTTATGATTTGGGGTAGGAGGATAGGTGTACTCCGACAGCATCCCATCCACTCGGTCACTCATTAGGAGTAGTGATGGCAGAGTGCACGATTGTCACAGCCCGACCTACTCGGTCTCACCATCATGTGTGAGACAGCTGACTGGAGAGTAGGGGTGATCAGGACATGTCATTGGCATCATACGCATTGATGCATTTATTGCTTGTGCTTGCTGCATTTATTTGCTGCATTTGGTTGGATGCATATGTTTGACATGCATACAGGATTTATGACACTCTCGGTTTGACGACCTTTTGTTCTGGATAGGAGTTCCTGGTGAGTACAGCTTCCTCAATTACCTTTCAGTTTTTCATTTTTCCTATATATGATTAGGAAGCTGTATTCCATGTTTATTGCTGTTAGATATATTTTACTAGACATGTCTATTGGTATTCGCTGAGTTGTTGAACTTGTTGGTGCAACCTTAGGTCAAGGTTGACCTGGTTGACCTGACTCGAGTTGACCTGACTCGAGTTATATTTTGATGTTTGACGAGAATAGAAAAGCTTTATTCTGATGTTTGACGAGAGTAGAAAAGTTGTATTATGATGTTTGACAGAATACAAACTTGGGAGATTGTGGGTGTAATCTTTGGTCAAGGTTGCCCTGGTTGACCCGAGGTGAGTCAACCTGATTTGGAAAGTCCTGGTGAGTGAAACCAGGCAAGGGAAATCCAGATAGGTCAAGGTTGACCAGACATCTGGTGAAAAGTCCAAGCATGGAGACTTGGCACGGGAAAAGTCCAAGTATGGAGACTTTGCATGAAAAAGTCCAAGCAGGGAGCTTGGCACGGGAAAAGTCCAAGTATGGAGACTTGGCACGGAAAAGTCCAAGCAGGGAGCTTGGCACGGGAAAAGTCCAAGTATGGAGACTTGGCACGAAAAAGTCCAAGCAAGGAGCTTGGCACGAGAGAAGTCCAAGTATGGAAGCTTGGCATGGGAATTCGGAGAGGGCTCGGCAGCTCGTTCTCTGGACTAGGTCAGAGAGGGCTCGGTAGCTCGTTCTCTGGACCAGATAGAGTTGGAGAGGGCTCGGTAGCTCGTTCTCCAGACTAGGTCAGAGAGGGCTCGGTAGCTCGTTCTCTGGACCGGATGAAGTCGGAGAGGGCTAGGTAGCTTGTTCTTCGGACTAGGTCAGAGAGGGCTCGGTAGCTCGTTCTCTGGACCGGACGAAGTCGGAGAGGGCTCGATAGCTCATTCTCCAGACTAGGTCAGGGAGGGCTTGGTAGCTCGTTCTCAGGACCAGGTAGGGTTTAGGGCTGGAGCTCTAAACCTGGATCGGTCTGGTGACCGATCCAGTGATACGCTGGTTGACTGATCGGTCTAGTGACTGATCAGTAACCAAACAGTGTGCTTCTGTGAATTACCTGATCGGTCTGGTGACCGATCAGAAGCGAAGAAGATCAGGAGAAGAAAGAGGGGGATCGGTCTGTGGACCGATCCACCTGAGTCCTGATCGGTCCACAGACCGATCAGAGACGAGGCCAACTCTCACAGAGAGTTGGTTGATCGGTCTGGGGACCGATCAGCCTAAGGCCTGATCGGTCCCAAGACTGATCAGAACACTCCTGGACCGATCAGGAGTGTGCCTGATCGGTCCAGGCCCTAGCCATTGCGACACAACGACTAGTTTATCTGTCTTCTTCTTCGCAGGTTATATATCAAGGTTGAGGGCCTCTACAGTAACAACTCTTCTTTCTCCTAACTGCGACTTGAGCTTTGCTGAGCTCTCGATTTGCTGAAGCTTCGCGTGAGCTTAGTGCTGGTTTTCTAGCTGCTGGAGCCGTGAAGCTGTTGCTTCATCAACGGACTCCGATGAGAAGGCAAGCAAGTGTGTTTACAATTTCTATTATTCTTGTTTGTTTCCTCTATTGTTGTACTCCTCTGTTTTGCTATTGCAAAGACTTTGTGGTGAGGTTTCTCCACCCAGAAGGAGTTCATATTAGCCGGTTATCCGGGGTTTCATCCACCGACGGATTGATAGGTTTCGTCCACCTCACGGACACGCCGAGGAGTAGGAGTTTCATCTCCGAACCTCGTTACATCGCTGTGCTTGAGGTTTGATTTCTCCATTTACGTTTCTGTTGTTATTTTTCCGCTGCGCTAACTTGATTTGTAGAAAGAAACGTGAATTTGGGGTCGGCTATTAACACCCCCCTCTCTAGCCGCTATCCGAAGGTCCTAACAAGTGGTATCAAAGCGAGGTTGCTCTTCGTCGGATTAACACCCGGGGGAGCACAAGCTAGAGAATGGATCGACTCGGAGAAGACATCACGATTCCACCCTTCTACGAGTGCTGTGACTTCGCGTATTGGAAGGTAAGGATGAAGTATTTTCTTATGACAAACCTAGCAAATTGGAATTGTGTACAAGTAGGTTTTATTCCTCCGGTGGATAGAAAGGGAGAACTTCTCAAGGAAAAGAAGTGGACGAAAGAACAAATCCACCAATCCACAATCAACGACGAGGTAACGAAAATCCTTGAATTTTCATTACCTAGTGATATCTTGTGTAAGATAGGTAGATACAACAATGCCAAGGAGTTGTGGAATAACTTGGCTAAGTTCCATGAGGAGAGCTCCAATTCAAGTCATGAAGAGGAGTCAAGTGAGCCAAGTAGCTCACATCATGGAGGTAAGGAATTAGAAGTTGAGGGCTACTCAACATCTATGGAAGAAGAGGAGGAGAGTTCTTCTTCAAGATTGGTGCAAGAAGAAGCTTCTACCTCCGGAAGGGATGAAGAAGAGAGATTACATCCATCCTCAACCCTAGGTAACTCAAGCGATTTAATTTCAAGTAAATTACATATAATGTGCTTTGAGTGTAGGGAATATGGGCATTACAAGAGTAAATGTCCAAAGAGGATTAGGAAGACTCCACCGGCACCAAAGGTCAAGGAAGCCGGAGTCCCGAAACGCAAGGGCAAGGAGCACGTGGTGTGCTTCCAATGCAAGCGAAGGGGACATTATAGAAGTCAATGTCCGAGGGGGAGGCAACCTCACAAGGACAAGAGACCAAACACATCTATAGGGGGAGCTAAGGCAAACCCTAAGGTATCCTCTAAGGTACATTCTTGCAATTCTAGTAGGATGCATGCTAGTAGCCTTATTGCTATTGTCAATAATAATAAGCATGATAACGATAGTAACCGATACACGTGCTTAGGTGCCAAACATGTTAGCCTAGATAAGGACAATACTAGGAAAACCAACCCTAGAATTAACTCATCTAAGGTTAAGGAAAACCTAGGTAGGAATCCCAAAACAACTAGACATATGCCTAGGTATACCTCAAAGAAAAATGACAAATTAAAACTTGAGGTATTAGAAAAGGAAAATCAAGTCTTGAGGTCAAGACTTGACACCGTAGAAAAGACCCTTAAGAATTTGGAGAAGTCAACTCTAGGGTCTAAGGGTCAAAAGCAAAGCCCCAAGGACATGAGAGGTTTGAGTCACAAACCTAAGTCTCAAGTGGTCAAGCCCACTTATCATAATGTTCCATTCGATTATGGAACAAGACCTAGGGCTAGGAAGACCATCACCAAGGTCACAAGGGGAGTCACCCCTAGAGTTGGTCTTGATGAGTCCCAAATGGCCAAGGCTTTAAAGCCTAAGAGGGTCATTAGGAGGGTTGCTAGGGAAGTCATCCCTAGTGAATATTTAGTGAACCCAATGAGCTCAAATAGGTATTGGGTTCCTAAGAGCATGATTCCATCACGCTAGATGGATTAGAGTGTGCCAACCTTAATTGAATAGGTAGTTAATCTATTCATGACAAAAGGTGGCACTTTAGGAATTTTCAAGGTGTAATCAAGCCTTGAAAATGAAATTAAAAGTTATTCCTAAGGTGATTAGGATGTGCCAATCATATTTGAGGAATTCTCTAGGGTCAATCTAATTGGCACATAGTGATCTAAAAATCTTTAGTATATGATTTTAGGTCTATTACACTTAGGAATATGGAATTTATGGCAAAATGATCAAAATTATCAAAAAAATGGCAACTAAGACTAGAATTAGGTATTTTCTATACCTTTATATATTATTTGTCATATGGCATGTCATGACATCATATTTAATTTATTATCATTTGAAATGTCATGATAATACTTAGGTTAGCTATATGTCATGCTTTATTTAAGTTTCATACTTTATGACATGACATCATGACATTGACACATGTTTTCACTTATGATATTATTGTATGTCATGTCATCATCTATTGCATTAATGATCAATTAAATTGATTTAAGGATAAAAACTCAATTTGATATGGAGATCAAATTGTTGTTTAGAAAATGCATGAGAACTTAGATTAAGATGACCTAAACCATATCTCACATCAAAATTGACTTGGATGTGTTTGATACACCTTAGATGTGTGTGAGATATTAGGATCATGAGTTAGGATCAAGGTGCATAGTTCTTGTACCTAGATGAGCCTAATTCAAAATGGAGGATCATAGGGAAAGCTTGTGTACAAGTCATGTACACTTAGCCCTAAGATTGTGGTCCTAAATTAAATGGTTTAAAATCATTTCAAAATTGATTTGAAAAACCTTGATGAAGCTTTTCTAGTGATAGCATTCACCATTGAGCAAGTTGATACAAAGTTTTTGAAACTTTGAGCTATTTCAAAACTTTTCGAACTTTGTATCAAGATTTGAAAATGGAAGTTATTTTCATAGAAAACTATTTTTCCATGATAGTATATGTTATGAGGAATGTATCCTCAAAATTTTATAATTTTTGGAATTTTCTATAATTTTGTAGGGGTTTCTGAATTTCGGGAGGAAGAAATTCAGAAATCAGATGTGTGACCGATCGGAGGTTCCCTGATCGGTCCAGGATGCTGGATCGGTCACCGGACCGATCCAGGGAGCTCCTGATCGGTCCGGTGACCGATCGGGCGTGCAAAATTGCTGATTTTCAACTGTGTTGTCTGAAATTTCAGCTGAAAGTTGGTGTTTTGGATTTCTAAAGGTTTGAAACTCTCCAAGACATTGTTGGTGCAATGGTCAAGGGGGAGTTGACCTTTAGGGGGAGATTTACCTATTAGTCAAGGGGGAGTTGACTTTTAGGGGGAGTTTTTACTCTAAAGACTTGAGTGATATGGGATTATCACTAAGTTGATTGTTGACTTTAGTATCAAGGTGGAAATTAAGGGTTTCAATGAAAGGTATGGGACTTTCATTAGGAATAAACTCTTGACCTTGATTCACTCTTTTTGATGTGTGTCAAAAAGGGGGAGAATAGGAGAATATCCAAAGAATGTTCAAGGAAGAACATTAGAGTTTGGGGAGAATGTTCAAGGAAGAATATTGGGAAACCTAAGTTAGGTTATCAGGTTAACCTAACTTGTTTATGGTTTTGTCAAACATCAAAAAGGGGGAGATTGTTGGTGCAACCTTAGGTCAAGGTTGACCTGGTTGACCTGACTCGAGTTGACCTGACTCAAGTTGTATTTTGATGTTTGACGAGAATAGAAAAGCTCTATTCTGATGTTTGACGAGAGTAGAAAAGTTGTATTCTGATGTTTGACAGAATACAAACTTGGGAGATTGTGGGTGTAATCTTTGGTCAAGGTTGACCTGGTTGACCCGAGGTGAGTCAACCTGATTTGGAAAGTCCTGGTGAGTGAAGCCAGGCAAGGGAAATCCAGATAGGTCAAAGTTGACTAGACATCTGGTGAAAAGTCTAAGTATGAAGACTTGGCACGGGAAAAGTCCAAGTATGGAGACTTGGCATGGAAAAGTCCAAACAAGGAGCTTGGCACGGGAAAAGTCCAAGTATGGAGACTTGGCACGGAAAAGTCCAAGCAGGGAGCTTGGCACGGGAAAAGTCCAAGTATGGAGACTTGGCACGGGAAAAGTCCAAGTATGGAGACTTGGCACGGAAAAGTCCAAGCAGGGAGCTTGGCACGGAAGAAGTCCAAGTATGGAAGCTTGGCATGGGAAGTCGGAGAGGGCTCGGCAGCTCGTTCTCCGGACTAGGTCAGAGAGGGCTCGGTAGCTCGTTCTCTGGACCAGACAGAGTTGGAGAGGGCTCGGCAGCTCGTTCTCCGGACTAGGTCAGAGAGGGCTCGGTAGCTCGTTCTCTGGACCGAACATGGAAGTCGGAGAGGGCTCGGTAGCTCGTTCTCTGGACCGGACGAAGTCAGAGAGGGCTCGGTAGCTCGTTCTCTGGACCGGACGAAGTCAGAGAGGGCTCGGTAGCTCGTTCTCCGGACTAGGTCAGAGAGGGCTTGGGAGCTCGCTCGTGACCGTAGGGTTTAGGGTCGAGTTTAAACTGGATCGGTCCGTGACCGATCCAGGATACGCTGTTGATCGATCGGTCCGGTGACCGATCAAGGGTCCAAACTGATTTTCAGCAATTACCGATCAGTGACCATCGGAAGCGAAGAAGAACGGGAGAAGAAAGAGGGGATCGGCCGTGGACCGATCCACTGAGTCCCGATCGGTCCGCATCGATCAGACGAGGCCAACTCTCACAGAGTTGGCTGATCGTCCGGGGACCGATCGCCTAAGGCCTGATCGGTCCCAAGATCGATCAGAACACTCCGGACCGATCGAGTGTGCCTCGATCGGTTCAGTCCCTAGCCGCTATGCACAACGGCTAGTTTATCTGCTTCTTCTTCGCAGTTATATATCAAGGTCGAGAGTCTCTACAGGAATAACTCTTCTTTCTCCTAATCGCGACTTGAGCTTTGGAGCTCTCGCCATCAAGCTTCGCGTGAGCTTCGTCGGTTTTCTAGGGAGCTGAAGCCGCTTCATCAACGGACTCACGAAGGCAAGCAAGTGTGTTTACAATTTCTATTGTTCTTGTTTGTTTCCTCTATTGTTGTACTCCTCTGTTTTGCTGTTGCAAAGACTTTGTGGTGAGGTTTCTCCACCCAGAAGGAGTTCATATTAGCCGGTTATCTGGGGTTTCATCCACCGACGGATTGATAGGCTTCGTCCACCTCACGGACACGCCGAGGAGTAGGAGTTTCATCTCTGAATCTCGTTACATCACTGTGCTTGAGGTTTGATTTCTCCATTTACGTTTCTGTTGTTATTTTTTCGTTGCGCTAACTTGATTTGTAGAAAGAAACGCGAATTTGGGGTCGACTATTCACACCCCCCTCTCTAGCCGCTATCCGAAGGAACTCACCCCCGTTGACACTATATTTTTCAGGTACCAGATTCTTATGGTCGCTTGGGAGTATCCTGGTTGTCGGCTCCCACGTCACATCAGAAGACTATAGTTTTCGTTAAGTTTTATTTATTTTATGTATCAGTGTGTTTAGCTCTGTACTCCGATTTTGCTTCTGGAGCGTTGATGTTGTTATGTGGTATTTTGTATTAGTTATTGGTTGTGTAAGCCTAGTCGGCTAGCAGTTTGTGTTTTGGTTTGTATTTGGTTTCTGTCAATTTTCCGTTGTGTTTTGGTTTTGGTACAGCCGAGTGGGCTGCTTTGCATATAACTGCGTGGTTGTGTGTATATTTCAGCCGCCTGTGGCTGATGTATATTATGTCTGTAGAAATGCTTCAGATTGTCACCCATACAGGGGAGGTGCTGCCGAAATTTATTCGGACAGAGACTCCCTCGGGGCGTGACAGAAAGATTGACCTCTTACCTAATTTCCAAAGGATTCAACCAAGGACAAATTGATCCATCCTTGTTTGTAAAATTAATCAACCTAGATATCTTTATATCCCAAATATATATAGACGACATAATCTTGGGTTCAACTAATTCAGAATTTTTACAAAAATTCACAAACTTAATGGAATAAGAATTTGAAATGAGCTTAGTAGGTAAACTAACTTACTTTTTAGGTCTACAAATTAAATAAACTAATGAAGGAAATTATGTCTACCAACAAAAATATATTAAGGAATTACTTAAAAATTTTAGGATGGAAAACACCAAAGAAATAAAAACTCCAATGGCAACTAACACAACCTTAGATAATGATCCAAATGGAAAACTAGTTGACCTAAAATACTATAGAAGTGTCATAGGTAACCTTCTCTAATTGACTGCAAGTCGACCTAATATTTTATTTGCAATTAGTATGTGCGCTAGATACCAAACTTGTGCTAAAGAATCCCACTTAACTAATGTAAAAAGAATCTTCAGATATCTAAAAGGAACTTCAAATGTAGGAATTTGGTATCCTAGAACATCCAATTTTGAACTCATAGGTTACTCTAACTCAGACTATGATGGCTGTAAACTAGACCGTAAAAGTATAAGTGGTGGATGTCAGTTACTTAGCCCATCACTTGTCAGCTGGTTTAGTAGAAAGCAACACTGTATTGTCTTATCTACTACTGAAGCAGAATATATAACAATAGGAGAATGTGTTGCACAACTATTATGGATGATGCACACTCTACAAGATTTTAACTTAAACTTAATAAATACAAAAGTAATGATTGACAATATTAGTTCAATTATTCTAACAAAAAATTCAGTGCATCATTCAAGAACCAAACATATCTATATTAAACACCACTTTATCAGGGATCATGTAGCTAAGGCAATATTGAACTCACTTATATTAAGTTCAAGTCAAACTTAGCTAATATATTTACCAAGCCTCTCCCTGAAAATGAATTTAATAATTTACGTCGACAACTAGGAATGTGTTTCATAGACTAGGACTATCATTTTCAAAAATTATTTTCAAAATTTACAAATTCTAGGGTAAAACTCTTTACTTACATCTTTCTCAAAATTCTCTTAATTTTATAATTTTTAAAATCAATTTTAGCCTTACTCTAGATCAAATCCATATAAAGTATGTTCCTATAGATCTAGGACTTGAGCATCTCACCAACACATTAGGGCTACCTTGTTTGTGTATTGCCAAACTTAGAAAGGGGTGAGATGCATAGGCAGCTTGCCTGGACTTAAGATTCTTATATCAGTGCATCAACATAAATCTGGACGTTAAATACCAAACGTAGAGTGATTGGGTTAAGTAATCCAGTTTAGTCAACCACTAACTGGATGAAATGACTTAACATAACTAACCAAGTAAACATTGTTATCCTCTGATAGCTAGTTAGTAACTAACAGTTAGACAGTTAAGGATAATTTATAATTGACTAGATTATTTTAAAATAATCTCATGTTCAGGAGGGGATAAATAAGTCAACAAAATTTTGAAAGCATTCCTTTTATTTTTTTTTTCAAAAATTCATTTTTGAAAAAGATTATCACATGTTTTGAAAATTGTTTTGAAAACTATTTCAATTTTTCCAAACTACGTTAAAATAATTTTAAATATTGCAGCACTTTAACTTCCAATCTTGTAAAGTTTTTTTTTTTTTAGAGAACTTAGTATTTTCAAATTTTTTTAGAAAACTTTAAAGTTTCTAAAGTTACTAGATTTTTCAACTTTATTTGCCTTATGAAAATATTAATATACAGTGTTTTTAAAATTTTTTTGAAAGATGTCTTGAAAACACTTTGAAAAAACTTTTGAAAAGGTTCTTTTCAAAACTTCTTTTCTTTTTACCTTTGAGATTTTTTAATAAGTTATTTTCTTTATCATTTTAAAATGCTAAGTGGTCTTTGAACATATTTTAACATATATTGTAAAATATTTTCTACATTTTGAAAAGCTTTTATGGTTATAACATTTTTTCCTCCCTCAAGTAATCTTGGGAATTATTGTAAAAAAGAATTCCTGTTTACTTTCCCTAACACATTTTTGCTTGAATATCTATTCTTTTTTTTTTGATGAATGTCAAAGAGAGAGGGTTAAGGGGTTAAGTTGAAACAAATCGAAATTTGAATAATTTAAACCATATTGTTTGTCTGTTTTTTATTTTTTTTTTCCCCAGGTTGTCATTGCATCAAAAAGGGGGAGATAGTTGGTGCAGTTTTGAACTAACGGTCTAACTCAGGTTTTGATAAATGACAAGTAAGTTAAGTTAGATTCTGTTGTGATCTAACCACATGATTAAGTGTGCAGTATGAAGTCTAGATAGGTCGACAGGCCGACCCGGATATTTAGAAAGAAACCCAACTAGGTCTACGGGCCGACCGGATAGCTGGTACGAAGTCCAGATAGGTCGACAGGCTGACCGGATATCTGGCAAGAAATGTAGCTAAGTCGATGGACCGACTGGATAGCTGATATGATGTCTAGATAGGTCGACAGACTGACCAGATATCTAGTAAGAAGTCCAGCTAGGTCAACGGGCTGACTGGATAATTGGCATGAAGTCCAGATAGGTCGACAGACTGACCAGATGTCTGAAAAATTGGTAAGTTAAGGTAAGTCACTAGAGGAGAGTGACCGAGTGAGGATGTGTTCTGGTTGAAGGGACAATAGGCGTCAATCCAGTTTAGATCCATTTGGGATCCCTAAACTGAGACCTTGACTAGTTCCTGGTCCTGGGGGGACAGGAACTAATTACTACACCTTTTATTCATTATTATTGTCCTAAGACTTGTTTTGCAGGAAAAAAGGATAAAATTACCTTCGGATGAACAGTGTCGAAGGCGCCTTTAATGGAGATGGAAGGTACCTTCGTACTGTTCATCGAAGGCGCCTTCCATGACTATGGAAGGCGCCTTCCGCAAGATGAATTTTTGACTTCGTAGCAGATAAGTGCCGAATAGTTCACTATTGAACTTGCCTCATTGGAGGTGCCTTCCATGCCTTATATAAGGTAGTCTCAAGAAGCCTTCAAAAAGCACCACCTATATGAGCTACTGCGCATCCGATTAAACTTCCGATTGCTCCAAGTTTATGCTATGACTCTACTGTGAAGCTGTTGCACCAAACAACTATTCTAAGAACTTCTGATCGCAGTCGGCAGTCTGACACTGACACATGAGTGGCCCTACTTCTATTTCTAAAAGTGTCAGTAACTTTTCATTTGCGTACTTGATTACTGTAAAAGGACAAGTACAGTGTGTTGCACTTGTTCTAACTTTCTTTATACTCGATTTCCTCTTCCAGAGGTACCGGAAGAGGTCTTTAGTGGATTACTCATCGATAGATCCGCAGGACCTGAGTCTTGAAGTAGGAGTCGCTGAAGGCTCCGTACCATGTAAACCGCTCATGTCTTCTAGTGTGGTTTTCATTTTAATTTTCCGCTGCATACTATACTCTGTTTTTAAAATCGAAAAGAAAATTTTTTTAAATGACGTGATTCACCCTCCCCCCCCCCTTCTCATGTGCGATCGATCCAACAAAGGTGCCTTCAAGCATGTTGAAGGCGCCTTCAATACCCATTAGCCGAAGATAAGTTTTATCTTCGGTGGATAAAATTTAATCTATTGAAGGTGTCTTGGACCTATTTG
Organism: Zingiber officinale; assembly: GCF_018446385.1. Taxonomy (NCBI): domain Eukaryota; kingdom Viridiplantae; phylum Streptophyta; class Magnoliopsida; order Zingiberales; family Zingiberaceae; genus Zingiber; species Zingiber officinale. Next base: position 34,971,949 of record NC_056005.1, on the reverse strand, counting down.
AAGGCACCTCCGAGTCATGGATAGGTGTTTTGAGGGGCTATAAAAAGACCTCTGGAAGTAGGAAATTAACAACAACTTTTGTATTAACTTTCCTAATCATTTCTAAGCAGTCAACGTGTGTAAAAGGCTTCTTCGCCTTCGATGAAGGAGTTCTTTAGTAAGCTTTTTAACGTCTTAAATTAACAACCACTTAGGTTATAACCAAGTAAACCTATAGCATTTTACCTACTCTTTTAAGTTATTTTCATTAATGTTAATTGTCTATATTTACTTAATCTAATTATGCATCCTTACTAAGTAAAAGCAAGAGATTATTTTTTCTAACTCTGATTGCAGGTTATTCACCCCCTCTAGCTAGTTCGGATCCTCTGTCCTAAAATCATGTGTCCCCGTGTCCCCTTGCAAGGGGCGGATCCACGGGGGGTGGCATTGGCGGTCGCTCCCCCTTGCTGACATTGCAACTCGTAGTATTATGGGGTTCCACTAGTGAAGATGGAGGATACCGTCCCTTGTTCCATGTAAAAATTAACTGCGCTCAACTCATATCATGATCGCCCCTCCATGCTTAAATTCCTGGATACGCCACTGCCCTTGTCGATCAGATGATCATGACATTCTTGAGATGTGTATAACATATTTGAGATGTGATTTTGTCCATCTGATCAATGAGCGGGACAGAGAGGACATATGATTTCGAGACAGAGGATCTGAACTCCCCCTGTAGCCGGCCGTATCAGGATCAATAGCTTCATGACCAAGCTGAGTGACTAAGATGAAGGAATTGGCATGACCAAGTTGAGTGGATGAGCTAAAGATGGGTGTGGTGAGTAGCTGAGCAAAAGGTAGCCGAGCCGAGAAGCTAAGATAAAGGAGCTGGAATGGCAGAGCCAAGTGGCTGAGTTGAAGGTGGCCGAGCCGAGTGGCTACATGATCGATATGAATAGTTGAGATGAAGGAGTTGTCATGGCCGAGTCAAGTGGCTAGCTTGAAGGTGGCCAAATCGAGTAGTTGCATGGCTGAGCTAAGTAGATGAGCTAAAGGTGGTCGAGCTAAGTGGCTCCATAGCCAAGCCAAGTAGCTAAGATGAAGGAATTGGCATGGCCAAGCCCAGTGGCTGAGCTGAAGGAGTTGGCACTTGTCGGGAATGTAGGGGATCAGTGGCCTTCTAGAAGGGGGGTTGGATATACGGCACCCCCAAATAATCGCTTCCTACATATGTTAATATGCGCAGCGAAAATCAGATACTAACTACAAATATGAAATCTAATCTAAAGACAATAAGAAGGGAAATGCAAACCACTAACACATTGTTTAACATGATTTGGAGATTATGGCCCTTACTCCATGGTTGTCCATAAGGTGGACGATCCCTATCCATCGATGGATTAGCCCCGGCAAACTCCGACTATCTCAAGTCACTCCTTGTGGGTGGAGAAACCTCACCAGAATACTCACAAGCACTTGAGAACTAATAGACTACTAATTAGGGTTTACCACCACTAATTTCATCAACTCTAACCAAGCTCCCAAGACTTGGTTATATAGGTCATGGGTTAAAAACTCCGCCTATCAGTTGACTGGCAAAACCATCAGTCGACTGCCCTCTTGTGGAGATTCGATCGTTACATCCCAACGGCTCTATACCAGTCGATTGGTAAAAGTAACAGTCGACTACTCTACACTAGCTGAGTGAACAGAAACATTCTGTTCACTCCCAATCGACTGCCTAGTCAACTACACCAATCGACTGATGAAACCACTAGTCAATTGGTACCCGAGTACACTTCACTTTGCACTCGAACCCTCACCCTTACGACTCATTTGATGCTTCTTTGCAGCCTTGACCTCTTGCCTTCAAGCCTACTTCCTTTGGCTCTCATCCCTCGGATGCATTCAAGCCCGCGGCTCGTCCCCAATGCCATCCTTCGCATATGCCTCGAAGTGGCTTCCCTTGGCCCTTGTCCTCGTTGCCTTGTCCACGGTTCCTCGGATGCTCCATCCTTCACCGGACTCGAAGCCATCAACCCGAGTCAAATATATATCCTGCAAACTTGCATAACTCAAATACACATATCAAATACAACGGTGAAGCTAACTTAAACCCTTTGCACAAACACCAAAACACATGGTCGCACAGACCATTGGCAGTGCTCCAACAATCTCCCCCTTTTTGATGTTTAGCAATACATTTAAGTTAGGTAAAACAAATAGCAAATAAACATGCTAAAAACAATGGACTTATGATGGCAAGGCTATACACTTAGACTTACTCCATCGAATGGACTTACATTGCCAAGGCTATACACTTGGACTTACACTGCCGAATGGACTTACATTGCCAAGGCTACACACTTGGACTTACACTGCTGAATGGACTTACATTGCCAAGGCTATACACTTGGATTTACACTGCCGAATGGAAAATGCATCATGCATTGGAACCTATCCCAAGGCTCCTCCTACATCTATGCTCCCCATTAAGCTAGGAATTTTCTCAAAGGACTTTTTTAAGAACCTATCACAAGGCTCCCCCTACACCTAAGCTCCTCATTGTGCTAGGAATTTTAACACAGGGCTATTTAAGAACCTTTCACAAGGCTCCCCCTACGCAAAGGTATTTTCAGGTTTTCCCAACTAAATCTTATTTCTCCCCCTTTGACTGACATCTAAAAAGCTTTCCAATAATATCTCAATTGTTGAAAACTTGTCATCCAACTGATCCTAAACTCGTATATTTATCCCCCATGGATCTCATACACTTACACGAGTTGACCCGGTCCCAAACCAATGCTGAAAATAAATTCAGACTGGCATCAATCGACTGCAACAGTCGACTGCTCTTATCGAAACAACACATAGAACCATTCTGTGTTATTCACTGTTACCAGTTGACTGGTAACTGTACTAGTCGATTGGTACCCTATTTCAGTCCTTTTCAACATTTCTGACCTAATTTCAGAAATGCGCCAATAATTCCACAATCGTCCAAAAATCTTTAAATTTTATGGAGAGATTTGTTTTACCTATGTCTACTTGGGAAAAATACATTACAAAATGTATCTATCACCAATCCCAAGATTGACACAAGACTCAAAACTAACTAAATGGTTCAATTGAATCTTGACCTAAAGTCCTAGTTTTGGCCTCCTCTTGATGTATTTGCCCATACTAACCCATAATGCATCCCTAGCATTGGTTTATATGGCATCTATGTTGGTTGCTACACGGAAAAACTAACGGTTCCACTGTACAAAAATTTTTTACAAAGGTCTGAACCTTTCCCTAGCTACCATGTGTTCTTTTAAATTAAACTCGGATCACCTGCGGAACTTAACACGTTTGATCCTAAGTTTAATTTATTTGTTCTTTTAGGTTTAGACTTGGATCTCCTGCAGAACTTAACACGTTCGATCCAAATCACCTAGGTTATTAATTCCATTAAATATTAATTTCTAAATTTGGCTTCCAAGACTGCATGGCGAGGCACATGGCCTTCTTGGATATGGGAACAACCACCACCGCCTAGACAAAGCCTTTTAAGGAAAGCTAATATTTAATTTCCTTAAATAACTTTAGGTCAACCAAAAAGAACAATCAAATCACAAGGAAAAGAAAAATAAAAGAACACAACATTGAAAACTAATTCGAAATACTAGAATCGCATGCCTCTTGTATTTGGTATTTTTACATAGAGATAAAACTAACATGATGCAGAAAACAATATTAGTTATATCTTACTTAGTAGATAATGACCTCTTGATCTTCTATCGTATTCCTCTTCTAATCTCGGACGTTGTGTGGGCAATGATCTTCCGAGACGAGGACCACCTAGCACCTTCTTCTCCTTCCTTCAAGTTTCGGCCAACCACAAAGCTTCCAAAGGATGAAGATCTTTTTCCACCAACCAAGCTCCAAGGGATGCAAGCTTTCTCTCCTTCTTCTCCAAGCTAAAAATCGGCCACCACTAGATATCCAAGGAGGATGAGAGGTTCGGCCACAAAGATGGAGAGAAGAGAAAGGGAAGAGGCCAGTCACACCAAGGAAGAAAAGAGGGAGAAAAATAATAGAGGTTGTTCACCTTCAAGGCACCCAAAACCCCCTCTTTTATAATCCTTTAGCTTTGGCAAATAAGGAAAATTTAATAAAAACTTCCTTAACTCTATTGCCATTGAAAAGGAAAATTTTAATTAATTAAAATTAAAATCCTTTTCTTAGTGTATATGGTCGGCCACAACAAGGAAGCAAACAAGGCAATTTTCAATCAACCAATTAAAATTCCTTATTTGACTTCGAAAATTTAAAAAATAAAATAAAATTTCCTTTTAAAATCCCTTCATGGTTGATAAAAATAAATTTCTATAATTTTAATTTTTCAACATATGAATAATTTACAAAGAAGAAAAATAAAATATCCTTCCAATCTACAAATAAGGAAAGAGATTTAATCTCTTTCTTTAATCTTTTGTAGAAACTTATAAAAGAGATATTTTAATTTTTAATCTCTTCAATAAATTATATCTTCCACATAAGAAAAATTCAAAATTAAAATTCTTTTCTAATTTAATAGGGCTGGCCACCTTAGCTTGGGTTCAAGCTAGGGTCGGCCACCCATGGACCAAGGTTTGGCCGGCCCTAGCTTGGTTCTCAAGCTAGCTTGGCCGGCCCCTACACCATGGGTATGAAGGTGGGTATCGGTGGGTATAGTACTCTATAACTAAGAGGCTACGATAGGGACCGAGAGGAGGAATTGGTTTTGGTCTCCCGATAAAATTAAGCATCCCGTGTTCTCCCCGAACACACAACTTAATTTTATCAATAATAATTCATTCCACTAGAGAACTATTATTGAACTACCGCACCAATCCCAAATTACATTTTTAGGCTCCTTCTTATTATGAGTGTGTTAGTCTCTCTGTGGTTAAGATGTCGAATGTCCACTAATTAAGTGAGTTACTGACAACTCATTTAATTAATATCTTAGTCCAAGAGTAGTACCACTCAACCTTATCATCATGTCGGACTAAGTCCACCTGCAGGGTTTAACATGACAATCCTTATGAGCTCCTCTTGGGGGCATTATCAACCTAGATCACTAGGACACAGTTTCCTTCTATAATCAACAACACACACTATAAGTGATATCATTTCCCAACTTATCGGGCTTATTGATTTATCAAACTAAATCTTACCCATTGATAAATTAAGAAAATAAATATCAAATATATGTGCTTGTTATTATATTAGGATTAAGAGCACACACTTCCATAATAACTGAGGTCTTGTTCCTTTATAAAGTCAGTATAAAAGAAACGACCTCTGATGGTCCTACTCAATACACTCTAAGTGTACTAGTGTAATTATATAGTTAAGATAAACTAATACCTAATTACAATTACACTACGACCTTCCAATGGTTTGTTCCTTTCCATTTTGGTCGTGAGCTACTGTTTATAATTTATAAGGTACTGATAACATTATCTTCTGTATGTGACACCACATACTATGTTATCTACAATATAAATTAATTGAACAACTACAAACAAATGTAGATAATTTAACCAAATGTGATTCTTTATTCAAAATAAATGTTTACAAAAGCTTAGGCTTTCAATATACACTCTAACAATCTCCCACTTATACTAATGACTAAGCTGCCATATCTACTGCCATACATCTGATTCCCATCCCCTCCACATGCCGATCGAAAGCTTTTGCTGGAAGGGCCTTAGTGAAAGGATCTGCCAGGTTATCTGCTGATGCAATCTTGGCGATGATAACTTCTCCTCGCTTTACGATATCTCGTATCAGGTGGTACTTGCGCTCTATATGTTTACTTGCCTTATGGGCTTGTGGTTCCTTCGAGTTTGCAACTGCACCGCTATTATCACAATAAATTGTGATGATTTTGGGCAAACCAGGAATCACATCTAAGTCCATTAGAAAGTTCCTGAGTCATACTGCTTCTTTAGCTGCCTCAGAGGCTGCTACATACTCGGCTTCCATGGTTGAGTCCGAAACGCATTTCTGCTTAACACTCCTCCATGCAATGACTTCACCTCCTAAAGTAAACACAGCCTGATGTAGACTTACTATTGTCCCTATCTGATTGGAAATCTGAATCCGTATAATCCACAGGGAGCAAATCGTCTGCTTGGTAAACTAGCATATAATCTCTAGTCCTTCTCAGGTACTTTAATATATGCTTTACCGCAGTCCAATGTCCTTGTCCAGGGTTACTTTGATATCTGCTAACCATGCCCACGGCAAAACAGATATCAGGTCTCGTACACAGCATTGCATACATAAGGCTTCCTACAGCCGAAGCATAAGGAACTGCTTTCATGTCCTCTATCTCCTTTGATGCCTTCGGAGACATCTCTTTAGATAGAGCTACTCCATGCCTAAAAGGTAAGAAACCTTTCTTGGAATTCTGCATGCTAAAATGAGCAAAGATTGTATCCATATATGAAGCTTGGGACAGACACAACATTCTTTTCTTGCGATCCCTTATAACTTTGATCTCAAGAATGTGTGCACAATCTCCTAAGTCCTTCATATCAAATTGTTTGGACAACCATACCCTTACGTCTGATAATACCTTGACATTGTTGCCAATTAACAAAATATCATCTATGTATAGTACAAGAAATACCACCACATTTTTGTTACACTTCTTGTATACACAAGACTCATCCGGACACTGAATAAATCCATATGACTGGATTACTTCATTAAACCGGATGTTCCAAGACCTTGAAGCTTGCTTTAGTCCATAAATGGACCGATTGAGCTTGCACACTAGATGCTCTTTACCTTTTTCAATGAACCCTTCTGGTTGCTTCATATGGATGTTCTCTTCAAGACTTCCATTAAGGAAAGCTGTCTTGACATTCATTTGCCAAATCTCATAATCCATATGAGCAGTAATGGATAAGAGTATCAAGATAGACTTAAGCATGGCTACCGGTGAAAAGGTCTCCTTATAATCGATTCCCTCTTTCTGAGTGTACCCTTTCGCAACAAGCCTAGCTTTGAAGGTTTCTACCTTCCCGTCTGTCCCTCTTTTCCTTTTGTAGATCCACTTGCATCCGACGGCTTTTACACCATCAGGTGGTTCTACAAGCTCCCAGACCTTATTAGAGTACATAGACTCTATTTCAGAATTCATTACATTTTGCCAAGATGCAGCATCTATATCTTGGAGTGCTTCGTCATATGTTCGGGGATCAGGTTCATGTTTACCTGGGATCAAGTCCGAAGACTCTCCCAAAAACATGAATCTCTCAAGTTCCCTCACAACTCTCCCACTACGACAAGGTACCGTCTGTGGTTGTGTATCATGTGTAACACGTGTTGCAGTCTCTTGTGGTACTTCATCTTGTACTGTTGATACTAAAGTAGATGTGTCCTCTCTAAGTTCTTCTAGAACAACTTTGCTACTGGGCTTGTGATCCATTATATAGTCTTCTTCTAAAAACTGGGCATTGGTGCTAACAATGACCTTCTGGTCTTTAGGACTATAAAATAAACCACCTTTCGTTCCTCTGGGATAACCCACAAACACCCGAACTTCTGTACGAGATTCTAACTTATCAGCATCTGGTTTCAGTGTTGGATTTTTTGAGCCGCGAAAACCGCTTTTTCGCGTCTCGGAAACCCCGAAAGTCCCTAGCCAACGGATCCGTCCAAAGAGTATAAAACAAAATTTACATGTACGAGTTTACTAACTAGATCTACATGTTTAGAAAATTACCCTTGATGCGTGCCCTTTTCGAATCCCGCTCGTCCAAGGAAGTGCCGGATCTCAAGATTGTCAACGTAGACAATCCTCTAGAAGTATCCACACGAACAAGATGTGTTCTCTAACACACAAGGATGGAGAAGAGAACACCACAAGTGTGCTAGCACTTCTTGATGCTCTCGGATGGGATTGGAAGAAGAAGAAAGGAAAAGAAGAGAACACACTCCTCTAAAAAAATCTCTATGTGACTTTCACTAACCTTTCTTCTTGGATTAGACTCACTCTCCTTTCTTCTCCCTTGCTTGAAACCCACGACCAAGAGAAGAGAAGGAGCAAAAAGAGAGCTTGAGGAAGAAGATGATGTGAATGTGAGTGAATGAAAATTTCATTCTCATTAAAAACCAAAAAGGTAACCCCCATTCTCATTAAATGTGGACATTAAAGAGAATAGATTTGTAACCCCCATGAGGTGGCACACTTTGATGATGTGGCACATCATCATTAGTCCTCCTAATGCCAAATCACTAATGATGTAGCAAATAGTCAAGTCAAACTTGACTCTTCCTCTTCCTCTCAAGTCAAGTCAAACTTGACTTAATCTCTCTCATGGTTGATCTAATCCAACCATTTAATTCAAGCCAATTTAATATAATGAATCTAATTCATTTAATTAAATTGATTCAATGAGTCATAATCTAAATTAGACTCATTGAACACATGAATCAACTTGAGTCCAACTCAATTAGCCCAATTAGGATTACTCTTAATCCAATTTGATTCATCACATGAATCTAATCCTCTTGGTTCATCATATGAACCTAATCTCCATCCACTTGTTCTTTGTGTGTGACCCAATAGGTTCTTGTAACATTGGCAATGCCCCTAAACCCATTTAGGACCATAAGTAATGAGCGGTATCTAGCAATACATCATTACTACCCAAGTTACAAGAATGTTGAGATCCAACATCACCTTGTGACTACTAATTGTGACTCCTCACAATATATGACAAGTGCCCTTCTATCCTAGACATCTAGATTGATCAATGTGAGGAATAGACCGTGTCATCCTCTGACCAATCTAAATCTTGAACTCCAAGTAGACTCACTAAATCGAATGAGCTCAATATCTCATATTGACTCATTTGAGCATGGTCATGCACTTCGTGGTCTCACTCTATCAAGAATATCGATGTCGCTCCCGTCATATAGGAAGGATAGATCCCATCTACATCACTCACATCCCTCTGCATAATTCGTTACATACCCAGTAATCGCCTTTATAGTCCACCTAGTTACGGGTGACGTTTGACGAAACCAAAGTACATAACTCCTTATGTAGGGATCCATGGTGACTTTAGGTCCAAGGACTAGTAGTCATACTAATAGCCACATGAGAAAGTATATGACACTCATATAACGATCCATGATACTTTCTCATGGCGGGTCATTCAGTATACATTCTCCAATGCATACCCATGTGTTAACTTGATATCTCTATATCCATGACTTGTGAGATCAAGTCATCGAGTTGACCTATATACTAGTCTTATTGTATTAACATTATCCTTGAATGTTAATACTCGACTAGGAATGATTTAGAGTAGTGTTCCCTATATCATCTCACTATCGGTTCAACTAACCGATTGATATAGGTGAGAACCCTCTACTCAAGGATGTTATTATACTTAGTTTATTTGGCACCAATACAAGTAAGTATAATAACCAAAACAAAAATGCCTTTATTTATATAAGAATATGATACAATGAGTCTATAATACAATCATCAAATGATTGGCTCTAGGGCTCTAACTAACATTCAGCACATGTGCTGGACTACCCCAAATCCAAATATGTCTTAGATTAGGTTTTCGCCCATTCCACAATTCTATGGGAGTAGAAGATATTGATTTAGAAGGTACTAAGTTCAGAATGTGCGCTATTGTTTCCAGAGCGTATCCCCAAAACGAATTTGGTAATTTTGAATAACTCATCATCGATCTAACCATCTCTATAAGAGTCATATTCCTTCGTTCTACCACACCATTCTGTTGGGGTGTACCAGGTGCAGACAATTGGGATTGAATCCCGGCCTCTGATAAGTAATTCCTAAATTCTCCTAAGAGGTAATCGCCACCACGATCAGATCGTAATGTCTTGATACTTTTACCTAGTCGTTTCTCCACATCATCCTTGTACTCTTTGAACTTATCAAACCACTCGGACTTGCGGCGCATTAGGTAAATGTATCCGTATCTTGAATAATTGTCAATAAAAGAGACAAAATATTCAAAGCCACCTCTCGCCTGGATAGACATAGGACCACACAAATCAGAATGAACCAATTCTTACACTTCTTTGGCTCTATACCCCTTGGCCTTAAAAGACCTCTTGGTCATTTTTGTTGGGACCTTGACGTTCGCTAAAGGGGGGGTGAATAGCGTCTCACCCAAATCGTCGCTTCCTACACTTGTTAGTGCACAGCGGAAACAAAAATACTAACAAACAAAAGCAAAGCTAACCCTAGAAAACAATAAACAAGAAGCAAACCCAATGACACGTTGTTTAACATGGTTCAGAGATGAAGCTCCTACTCCACGGCTGTCCGTAAGATGGACAATCCCGATCCGTCGGTGGATGACTCCCCGTAAAACCTCCGGCTAGCTCGTGTAGCTCCTTGTGGGTGGAGAAACCTCGCCACAAACTCTCACCAAGTTCTCTTGAGAAGCTAGGGCACTGGTAGACTACTAATAGGGGTTAACCACCTCTGTTTCGTCAACCTTAACCAAGCTTCCAATGCTTGGTTATATAGGCCACAAGTTAGAAAACCCCGCCTACCAGTCGACTGCCAAAACATGCAGTTGACTGCCCTTCGTGGAAATTCGACCGTTGCAGCCCAACGGTTCGATACCAACTCTCTGTTCGCTCCCAGTCGACTGCTACAGTAACGCTACAGTGCACTACAGTACTGCTACAGAAAACCCTGATTCTAGGATTTTACCCCGAGTATATTCACTCAGCACTCGTTCTCGTCCGACCAACCTAGACCTAGCCTTCTAGCCTCCTTCATCAGCCTTGCGTCCCTCGGATGCCTCCCCATCCTTCACGTCTTACCTTCTGGAGCTTCCATCGGCCTTGTCATTGTTGTCGGGTCTTCCTTTGCCAAGAGGTCGTGCCTCCGAGACTTCATCCATTGCCAAGTCACACTTGGACTCACGTTGCCAAGACTACATGCTTGGACTTACACCACCAAGACTCATCCTTGGACTTTCCTCCTTTGCCAAGATCACACTTGGACTTTCCTTGTTGTACCTGTATCCTGCACACTCACAATGCATATCAAATACAACAATAAACCTAACTTAAATCTTTTCCCAAACATCAAAACTTAGGATACCTAGATTGCTCCAACAATCTCCCCCTTTTTGATGTTTGGCAACCTGTTTAAGTTAGGGAAACAATATAGCAATAATAATACAAATAAATATACAATCTACATATGCATAAATCATGGAACCTAATCCTAGGCTCCCCCTTCACCTAAGCTCCCCCTTGAGCTAGGATTTCTTGTAAAGATAAACTTCTCCCCCTTTGCTAATAAATGAGCAATCACTCCCCCTTCACCTAAGCTCCCCCTTTAGCTAGTATTTCTTGCAAAGGTATGTAGGTTTCCCACTTAAACCTAAATTTCTCCCCCTTTGCCATACATCAAAAAGAGCTCCAACAATATCCCAATTATTGGACTCTTTGACCTCTAATGACCATAAACATCATGTATTAATCCCCCATAAGATTACATACATGTTCACCACTCTTTTGGACATTTTATAATGCTGAAAAACATTTTCAGACCGTATCAGTCGACTGCTATAAGTACCAGTCGACTGACATCATCAAAACGAGCTTACAGAGACATTCTGTGCTCATGAACAGTGCTACCAGTCGACTGGTAAAACCATTAGTCGACTGGCCTCGTCAAAATGAGCTTACAGAGGTCCTTTGTGCTAAAAATTACTGTTACCAGTCGACTGGTAACTGTACCAGTCAACTGGTACTTTTTTTGGGTAAAAATCAGCCTTTTTTACCCACTTTCAGAAATGCGCAAAAAATTCCAAAGACCTTCAAAAAATTCCAAATTTTGTGGAGAGGTCTATTTTATCCATGTCTATTTGGGAAAAATATATATAAAAATATATTTATCACAGATACCAAGATTAACATAAAATTCAAAACTAGCTAAATGGTTCAGTTGAACCTTAACCTAAAATCCTAGTTTTGGCTTCCTCTTGATGTATCTGCCCATACTAAACCATAATACGTTCCTAGCATTAGTTTATATGGCATCTATACATCAAAAACTAATTTTCATGCAATATGAACCCAATTCACATTTCAATGCATGAAATACATCTCAATTGTGTCAACCCACTATGTTAGAGACTTAAGTCTGTCTCCTAACCACTTGGTACATTTGATAACCCATTTACCATGGGTCCCAAAGGCTCTTCCTAACCTTAGGAATATTAACCTTAGTCACCTCCCTTGGTGACTCATCCACTATGGCTAGGCCACTTCGGTGCACCTCGGGTGACACTTGGCCTACAAAACTCACCTTCTTAACCTTAGACACATTGTCTTTGGTTAATTTCTTCTTGTCCTTAACCTTGGACATCTCATCCTTGCCATAATTATATGTCACCCTAGCATATTCCTTCTTATTGGCCTTGGATGACTCTCCCTTGTCCTTGGTCACACCTCCCTTACCAATGTCATGTGCTACCTTAGCACTTGACCTCCTTTTGGTCTTGGAGGGACCTAATTTGACATTTTTGGGTCTTTGACCACCCAAATACATGTCAAGTCCTTTAGGTCCAATAATGAACCTCTCTAGGACTTTCTCCATTTCCTCAAGCTTTGTCTTCAAGGCTTGATTTTCCAATTCTAGGGTTCTAGCCCTAGAATCAGCATGTCCATCATATGCATTCCTAGACCTACCCTTCCTAGGCATGTGTCTCCCCTTCTTGGGATTAATGCTTAGGTTTTCACCCACTTTCCTTCCCTTAGGCAAAGTGGTTTGGGTCTTATTAGGTCTACCCTTAGTGTATGATTTCTTAGGGTTATCTACCATGTTAACCCTATTTCTATCATTATACCTAAATCCATGATTATGCTTAGGTAAATAATCTACATTATTTCTAACAAGAATATAAGAATTGGAGATTGGATTAAACTTCAAAATAGGGATTATCTTCCCTTTTACCTTTGAAACTCCCCCTTGACTTGTGCTCCTCTTCTTTTCCCATTTCTTCAAGTGCGCCAATTTCTTGAGCTCTCCTCTCCTTGGGCACTTTGTGTGGTAGTGACCCCACTCACCACATGTAAAACACCTAATGTGCTTCTTCTCCTTCTTCTTCCTACAACTCACGTTAGTTTCTAAATTAACTTTAGTGAGTTTAGGGTTTACCTCCTTTACCTTCTTGAGTGAAGGACACCTACTCTTGTAGTGCCCCATCTTACCACACTCAAAGCATTTGATGTGATCCTTTGTGCTCTTCTTGGTAGTTGAGGTGGAGGGTTGAGCTTCCAAGATCTCCTCTTCCTTGGATTGCTCTTCTTCCTCTTCACTTGAAGATGTGGACGGTTCCACTTCTTCCTCCCTTGAAGATGTGGATGGTTCCACTTCTTCCTCCCTTGAAGATGTGGATGATACCTCCTCATCTTCCTTCTCATCCTCGGATGTTGAGCTCGTGTTAACATTCGATTCGTCCTTCTCTTCTTGGACCAATGAGTCCTTCCCCTTGGGTTCCTCCTCTTCTTGGATTTGTGTAGGACTCTCATGAAGCGCAATTACCTTTTTCCAAAGGTCAATTGCATTCTCGTATTCACCTACATTCAATATTGCATTAGGAGGTAATAAATTAATTAAAATTCTAGTTACCTCCTTGTCCGTCTCTGATTTCTCCCTTTGCTCATCGGTCCAATATCGACGTCGGAGACGCTTTCCCTTCTTGTCCGTTGGAGCTTTAAATGGTTCCTCCAACGCAATCCATTGGTTCCAATTCATTTGGAACCACATCTCTATGCGCTTCCTCCAATAGTCGAAGTCCTCGCGCTCGTATGGAGGCGGGATTCGGATGTCCCATCCAAGAGGTCCCTCCGACTCCATCTTCTTCCTCTAGCCGCTCTCTTGGCGATTAGTCCAACAAGAGCTCACCTAGCTCTGATACCACTTGTTGGGACCTTGACGTTCGCTAGAGGGAGGTGAATAGAGTCTCACCCAAATCGTCGCTTCCTACGCTTGTTAATGCACAACGGAAACAAAAATACTAACAAACAAAAGCTAAGCTAACCCTAGAAAACAATAAACAAGAAGCAAACCCAATGACACGTTGTTTAACGTGGTTCGGAGATGAAGCTCCTACTCCACGGCTGTCCGTAAAGTGGACGATCCCGATCTGTCGGTGGATGACTCCCCAGAAAACCTCCGGCTAGCTCATGTAGCTCCTTGTGGGTGGAGAAACCTCGCCACAAACTCTCACCAAGGTCTCTTGAGAAGCTAGCGCACTGGTAGACTACTAATAGGGGTTGACCACCTCTATTTCGTCAACCTTAACCAAGCTTCCAATGCTTGGTTATATAGGCCACAAGTTAGAAAACCCCACCTACCAGTCGACTGCCAAAACATGCAGTCGACTGCCCTTCGTGGAAATTCGACCGTTGCAGCCCAACGGCTCGATACCAACTCTCTGTTCGCTCCCAGTCGACTGCCCCATTCGACTGCACCAGTCGACTGATGAAACCACCAGTCGACTGCTACAGTAACCCTAATTCTAGGATTTTACCCCGAGTACATTCACTCAGCACTTGTTCTCGTCCGACCAACCTAGACCTAGTCTTCTAGCCTCCTTCATCATCCTTGCGTCCCTCGGATGTCTCCCCATCCTTCATGTCTTGCCTTCTGGAGCTTCCATCGGCCTTGTCATTGTTGTCGGGTCTTCCTTTGCCAAGAGGTCACGCCTCCGGGACTTCATCCATTGCCAAGTCACACTTGGACTTACGTTGCCAAGACTACATGCTTGGACTTACACCGCTAAGACTCATCCTTGGACTTTCATCCTTTGCCAAGATCACACTTGGACTTTCCTTGTTGTACCTGTATCCTGCACACTCACAATGCATATCAAATACAACAATAAACATAACTTAAACCTTTTCCCAAACATCAAAACTTAGGGTACCCAGATTGCTCCAACAATTTTACCTTCCAAGCAAGATTCACAAGTTGGAAAATTTTCCAACTCTAATGAACCCAAGAGTCCATCGGCTATAAACCTTTGAATCCTACTTAAGTTAATATGACCAAGCCTTAGATGTCAAAGATATGCTTGGTTCATTTCCAAAGGTTGTTTTCTCTTATTAGTGTTAGAAGATGTATTATAAATTTCCATATTTTACTTTGTGGGAGAAATTGGATTTAAAGTATACAAATTGCCAACTAATGCACCAGAACAGATAATCACTTTATTTCTCTTTATAACTACATTGTTATTAAAGGAAACAGAATATCCATCCAAAAATAGTTTAGAAATAGAAATTAAATTCTTTCTAAAACTGGGTACATAAAGATAATTTCTTAAAACCAATTTTCTATTTCTATCAAAAGATAAGTAGACGTCTCCCACTGCAACAACCGCCACCTTAGTAGCATTGCACATGTAGACGGTTATCTCTCCTTCATATAGTCGTCGGGTTTCCTGGAACCCCTGCAAAGAATTGCAGACATGATCAGTGGCTCCCGTATCTACACACCAGGTGCTGGTAGATAACACTGCTAAACATGTTTCAACAACCAGAGCATGAGATATACCTTTGTTGTTTTGATTCCTACGAGGACAGTCCGCCTTCCAATGCCCTGACTGCTTGCAGATGAAGACTTGCCCTTCGGCTTCTTCACTCCAGCTTTAGGTCCTGTACTCTGAGATTTATTCACCTTCTTTGATGAACTAACTTGTTTCTTCTTCTTCTTTCCTTTCGGTTTAGAAGTAGAACCATTTTCAGCATAGTGAATATGAGAATTATGACGGAATAAACCTTCTGCTGCCTGAAGTTCTGTCAGTAGTTCCGCCAATGAATATACCCTTTTATTCATATTGTAATTCAGGCGGAATTGCTCAAAACTTCTAGGTAGCATTTGGAGGATCATATCGATCTGGGTTTCCCCATCAATTTCTCCTCCAAGAATTTGTATTTCATTCAGATAAGCCATCATCTTTAGGATATGATCCCTCACAAGAGTATCCTCTTGCATGGTGGTCGTCATTATCTTTCTCATGGCTTCTTGCCTAGAGGTCCGATCCTGGTGACTAAAGAGTTCCTTGAGATTGTTCATAAAATCATAAACTGTTGGTAAATCTTGATGCTGATGTTGCAATACATTTGACATTGAAGCCAAAATGTAACACCGTGCCATCTCATCTGCTTTTACCCTTTTCCTATGATACTCAATCTCCTCTTGGGTAGATTCACCATTGGGTGTATCAGGGCAAGGCTCAGTCAGTACATACTTATAGCTTTCAGCAGTTAGAACAATGTCCAGGTTCCTTTTCCAATCTATGTAGTTAGGACCAGTAAGTCTGTTTTCTTTTAGTATGATGGTCAGTGGTTTGAAAGTCATCCTAAGAATCACAAATAACTTTTGGTCAGAACTCTAAATTTAGAATAATATTGATTCCTCAAACAATACTATTTTAAATTAGCCAACATCTCAAAACACCATGAGTTTTGTATGTCATGATAGTGTAGACGTATACAAATTCAACATTTGTAAAAGGAGGGTTTAATCCATTAATTTTATTATCTTGTCAACCTAACTTTTTAACAAATAAAATTAATAGTTGATTTCCTTTGGTCACACAAATAATAGCAGTGACTCCGATAGGGAGGATACTATTAGACGTGCCTAAGTGTATACCATTACTTGACATTAAGTCCATTAATAAGATTGTGCCCCTTCCGATGGGGAAGATCACACGCTCTTAATTAACTTCCTATAGTCATCCAACATGGAAGTTTGTTCTAGTGATCCACAAACAAACTCATCCGATATGGAGGAAGGCACTCAGAGCCAACGCGCAAGTTTGTTTGCATCACTTGCAAACCAGTAAAGGAGACCGTGGAATTTATTTAAAATCCCTCTCCCACTTAGTTTTTTAGAGTAAGGAATTTTGACTATGCTAGCCTACTAAACATGTATACTAACATGCACACACAGCACAGTATAAAAACAATAAATAGAAAAATTAATTTTCAACTATTATGACTTTTATCTATTGTTGTCCTCCGTGTGTTGTCATCCTTAGCTGCTGCCATTTTTGGCCACCGCCACCGGGTCTAGTTGTCGCATCCATCTTGCTCCTTGTTCCGCTGCGCCTCTGGTCCTCAAAAGGTTCCACGCCTTGCAAGATTCGATCCGTGACATAAATAGAATTTTATATTTTTCGATCCTATATTCCTCGAAGGAATATACATGTATCTAGATCAAAAAATAAAATCCTAATAAAACTAAATACAGCTCCTACTGTATTTTATCATACAATCATGCACACACAATAAATGCCCTTGACATGTCCAAGGGTCCAATCACACACATAATAACTATAAGCCATAATAGTTGGATCCTGCATCCACAAAGTTAGCACATCCTACTATTAACCTTCCTAAATTATGTATGACATGTGCATAATTAAACTAATACCAAATACACAGAGGCAAAACCCTAGCTCTGATACCAATTATTGGTTGCTACTCGGAAAACCTAACGGTTCCACTGTACAAAAATTTTGTACAAAGGTCTGAACCTTTCCCTAGCTACCATGTGTTCTTTTAAATTAAACTCGGATCACCTGCGGAACTTAACACGTTTGATCCTAAGTTTAATTTATTTGTTCTTTTAGGTTTAGACTTGGATATCCTGTAGAACTTAACACGTTTGATCCAAATCACCTAGGTTATTAATTCCATTAAATATTAATTTCCAAATTTGGCTTCCAGGACTGCATGGCGAGGCACATGGCCTTCTTGGATATGAGAACAACCACCACCGCCTAGACAAAGTCTTTTAAGGAAAGCTAATATTTAATTTCCTTAAATAACTTTAGGTCAACCAAAAAGAACAATCAAATCATAAGGAAAAGAAAAATAAAAGAACAAAACATCGAAAACTAATTCGAAATACTAGAATCGCATGCCTCTTGTATTTGGTATTTTTACATGGAGATAAAACTAACATGATGCGGAAAACAATATTAGTTATACCTTACTTAGTAGATAATGACCTCTTGATCTTCTACCGTATTCCTCTTCTAATCTCGGACGTTGTGTGGGCAACGATCTTCCAAGACGAGGACCACCTAGCACCTTCTTCTCCTTCCTTCAAGTTTCGGCCAAGCACAAAGCTTCCAAAGGATGAAGATCTTTTTCCACCAACCGAGCTCCAAGGGATGCAAGCTTTCTCTCCTTCTTCTCCAAGCTAAAAATCGGCCACCACTAGATCTCCAAGGAGGATGAGAGGTTCGGCCACAAAGATGGAGAGAAGAGAAAGGGAAGAGGCCGGCCACACCAAGGAAGAAAAGAGGGAGAAAAATAATAGAGGTTGTTCACCTTCAAGGCACCTAAAACCCCCTCTTTTATAATCCTTTAGCTTTGGAAAATAAGGAAAATTTAATAAAAACTTCCTTAACTCTATTACCATTGAAAAGGAAAATTTTAATTAATTAAAATTAAAATCCTTTTCTTAGTGTATATGGCCGGCCACACCAAGGAAGCAAACAAGGCAATTTTCAATCAACCAATTAAAATTCCTTATTTTTCTTCGAAAATTTTTAAAAAAATAAAATTTTCTTTTAAAATCCCTTCATGGTTGATAAAAAGAAATTTCTATAATTTTAATTTTTCAACATGTGAATAATTTACAAAGAAGAAAAATAAAATATCCCTCCAATCTACAAATAAGGAAAGAGATTTAATCTCTTTCTTTAATCTTTTGTAGAAACTTATAAAAGAGATATTTTAATTTTTAATCTCTTCAATAAATTATATCTTCCACATAAGAAAATTTTAAAATTAAAATTCTTTTCTAATTTAATAGGGCCGGCCACCTTAGCTTGGGTTCAAGCTAGGGCCGGCCACCCATGGACCAAGGTTTGGCCGGCCCTAGCTTGGTTCTCAAGCTAGCTTGGCCGGCCCCTACACCATGGGTATGAAGGTGGGTATAGTACTCTATAACTAAGAGGCTACGATAGGGACCGAGAGGAGGAATTGGTTTTGGTCTCCCGATAAAATTAAGCATCCCGTGTTCGCCCCGAACACACAACTTAATTTTATCAATAATAATTCATTCCACTAGAGAACTATTATTGAACTACCGCACCAATCCCAAATTACATTTTTGGGCTCCTTCTTATTATGAGTGTGTTAGTGTCCCTGTGTTTAAGATGTCGAATGTCCACTAATTAAGTGAGTTACTGACAACTCATTTAATTAATATCTTAGTCCAAGAGTAGTACCACTCGACCTTATCATCATGTCGGACTAAGTCCACCTGCAGGGTTTAACATGACAATCCTTATGAGCTCCTCTTGGGGACATTATCAACCTAGATCACTAGGACAAAGTTTCCTTCTATAATCAACAACACACACTATAAGTGATATCATTTCCCAACTTATCGGGTTTATTGATTTATCGAACTAAATCTCACCCATTGATATATTAAAGAAATAAATATCAAATATATGTGCTTGTTATTATATTAGGATTAAGAGCACACACTTCCATAATAACTGAGGTCTTGTTCCTTTATAAAGTCAGTATAAAAGAAACGACCTCTGATGGTCCTACTCAATACACTCTAAGTGTACTAGTATAATTATATAGTTAAGATAAACTAATACCTAATTACACTACGACTTTCCAATGGTTTGTTCCTTTCCATTTTGGTCGTGAGCTACTGTTTATAATTTATAAGGTACTGATAACATTATCTTCTGTATGTGACACCACATACTATGTTATCTACAATATAAATTAATTGAATAACTATAAACAAATGTAGATAATTTGACCAAATGTGATTCTTTATTCAAAATAAATGTTTACAAAAGATTAGGCTTTCAGTATACACTTTAACAATCTATACATTCAAAACCAATTATCATGCAATATGACCCCAATGTCACATTTCTGAGCATGAAACATAAACCATATGTGCCAATTTCCTAAGGTTGAGACTCAAATCCGTCTCCAAACCACTTAGCACATTCCCTGACCCAATCTAGAGTCCCAAGTAAAACTCACTTGAGATACATTTGCCATGGGTCCCAACTTGACTCTTAGAGCTCCCCCTAGAGCTCTTAACCTTAGCCACCTCCCTAGGTGACTCATCTACAATAGCTAGGCCACATCGGTGCACCTCCAGTGACACTTGATCTACAAACCTAACCTTTTTAACCTTGGACACATTGTCCTTGGTTAATTTAACCTTACCATTAAATGGATTTCTCTTGTCATTTATTGGCTTCTCCTTGCTATAGTCATATGCAACCCTAACATAAGACTTTCCCTTAGCATTGGAGACACTAGATCGGTATCCTAAACTCGATCTATCATTGTTGGGTCTTTCACTACCCAACACCATACCTAAACCCTTAGGCTACGTTTGGTTGAGTGTAATGTAATCGAGCTTGTAATGTAATCAAATTTGTAATGTAATGTAATATAATCTTGATTATATTACTACGTTTGGTAATATAATGTATGTAATCTTTGATTAAAAGGGTGATTACATTCTTTTGTTTGGTATTTATTATTTTTTATAAGGAATGTAATTCATATTATTATAAAATGATATAAATATCCTGCGACTTCTATCGACGGTCGCCACACCTCCCACCAGCACCACCACCACCATGTGGCCTTCCCGTCGGCCACACCCTCGCCGCAGCCCTATCCTAGCCATCACGCCCGATCTCGCCGCCACGAGCACGAAACCCGCCTACCGGTCGGCGACGGCGGCGGCGGCGGCGGCGGCCGCCGGCGAGCCCGTAGCAAATAGCCGCGCGCAGCGGCCGCGTAGATCCCTGACGGCGCGCCCCGGCCCGGCGGCGGCCGGCGGCGACGGCGACGGCGGCGACGGCGGCGGCGGCGACGGCGGCGACGGCGACGGCGGCGACGACGGCCTGCGGCGACACCGGACGACCGATGGCGGCCAACAGCGGCGGCCGGCGACCAGTGGCGGCGGTCGACGACAAATGACCGGTGACCGGTGGTGGCAGCCGACAGCGACGGTCGGTGACAGATGACCGGTGACTAGTGGCGGCGGTCGGCGACGGGCGACAGTCGACGGGTGATCAACGGGCGATGACTGACTAGGGTATATTCGGCATTCAAATTTTAGTTAAACAGTGACCTCGTAATGTAATCGGATTACATAGTATTTGCTTTGTAATCCAGATTACAAAACTTCACTACCTTTTGTAATCGAGATTACATTATATTACAGGTTTAAAGTTAAAACAAACAAAATAATCAGCCTTGTAATGTAATCCTGATTACATTACAAGGCAGATTACACCCTACCAAACGTAGCTTTAGTTCCAACATTGAATCTTTCTAAGGTTTTCTCCAACTTATCAAGCTTTGCCTTTAAAGTTTGATTCTCCCTTTCTAGGTTCCTAACCCTAGAGTCAACATGCCCACTTTGGGCATTCCTAGACCTACCCATTTTTCTAGGCATATGTCTCCCCATTTTGGGATTAATGTCTTAGGTCTCCTTAGGTCTACCATTTCTAGAGTTATCATGAATGGACACTTTAGAGTTTTGATCTACAATTACCCTATTCTTATCATGATATTTAAATCTAAAATTATGCATGGGTAAATAATAACAATTATTTCTAGCATGCATGGGAATGTAAGAATTTAAATTTGAATTGCACTTCAAATTAGGGTATACCTCCCTTACCCTTGAAGCTCCCCCTTGATTTGAGTTCCTCTTCTTCTCTTTCTCCCATTTCTTTAATTGTGCCAACTTCTTAAGCTCTCCCTTCCTTGAGTATTTTGTGTGGTAGTATCTCATTTCTTCACACGTGAAGCACCTAATGTGTTTCTTCTCCTTCTTCTTCCTACAACTCAAATTAGATTCTAAAGAAATTGAATTGAGTTTAGGAGATACCTCTTTCTTACCCATAGGACATCTACTCTTGTAGTGTCCCTTCTTATTGCACCCGAAGGACACAATGTGGTCCTTTGACTTGACTTCGGTGGAGACGCTCACTAAGTTGACCTCCAAGACCTCTTCTTCACTTGTCTTGGACTCTTCTTCAATCCTTGAGGATGTAGATGATGTTGGTGCAATCGACCCAAGTTTGATCGGTACGATCATGGTTTTGATGTGTGTGTCAAAAAGTTTAAATTAGGTTTTCATATTATTTTGATATGTGTTTGAGTCATGCAGGATTTGGTGAAACACACATGAGAAGCTTGGTGCCGCTAAGCTTGGGAAACTCATCCTATGGCTCGAGTCCATGTGATCGGTGAAGGATGGTATATCCGAGGGACTACGAACAGTGAGCAACGGAGTGGAGCCGAGGGAAGCGGCCTTCAAGGCAACATGAAGGATGGCACGGAGAGGAGCCGCAGGCTCGGGTGCATTTGAGGGACGAAGGCCGAGGAAGAGGGCTTCAAGGGCAGCTCTGGAGAGGATGAGTGTGAGTGTGTAACCAGGACCGGTCGACTGATGGAAGTTCCAGTCGACTGGGAGCGAACAGAAGCATTCTATTCGCTCAGCCAGCAGCGACCAGTCGACTGGTAAGTAGTCGTTGGCAAACCGTTGGCACTGCGAAGTAGTCGTTGGCTACCTCCAACGGTAGCACCAGTCGACTGATGGAAGTGTCAGTCGATTGGTGCCAAGATGAGTTGATATATTAATCAACTCTCTCCTCTTATTTATAGGAAGCTTTGGGACATGAAGGAACTTACTGATTATTGTTGAATCACTCCTTTGCCATTGTCCAAAGCTTCCAAGCCATTCTCTTCCTCCTAATCTAAGTCTTCATTTTGGAAGAGGAAGAGAGCTTTGTGAGAGGTTGTACTCCACCGAGAATGAGTAATATCTGTAGGACCGTGATCGTTCGATAGAGGGGGGGTGAATATCGATTCGAAAAGTTGAGTTAAAATACGCAGCGGAAAAGTAAATGAACACAGTTGTTTTTACTTCGTTCGGAGCCTGTGACGACTCCTACTCGAAGGCCCGTGGTCCTTGACCACTTTCGTTGGGCAATCACTATCAATTCGAATATAGTTACAAAATAAGTACAGGAAATGCTAGTGAAAAAATACCGACAAGGAAATTAACTAAAACCCGAAGGAGCACTTTGTCGGAGCTTGTTGGCGTCGCAAGAACGTAGAGCAGCAGGACCAGCAGTAGAGGAGTTCTCAGATATATTTTTGAAGCTCCTGCCTGGGACTTCTTTTATATGTTGCTCTGGGCGCCTGGATTCCTTCCGGGCGCCTGGAATGTGACGTAGCTGCTCAAACCGAGATGCTCCACGTGGCGACTACTTGGATGGATATAATTTGCCTTCCGGGCGCACGGATCCCTTCCGGGCGCACGGATCCCTTCCGGGCGCCCGGACCTCTGGGCGCCCGGATCCCCTCCGGGCGCCCGGACCACCTTGTTCCAGAAAACACCCTTTTCTTGCAAAACAAAGTTAGTCCGAGGCAATATGTTTCCTGCAAAATAGTTTGTTAGCACATTTTATAATAGTATGAATTAGCACAAATAGTATGACTTAGATTCCGTCTTTCCAAGACCGGAATCTAGTCACGATCTCGACTTAGACATCCGAAATGGATCTAAGCCGGATCGACGCCTAATGTTCCCTTCCCGGAAACGCGTCCTCGTAGTCACTCCCCTCCAGTGACTTACCTCACTTACCTGCCAGACGTCCGGTCAGCCCTTCGACCCGTCTGGACTTCTCGCCAGCTATCTAGTCAGCCCGTCGACCTAGCTGGACTTCTTGCCAAGCGTCCGGTCAGCCCGTCGACCCGCTTGGACTTCTCGCCAGCCATCCGGTCAGCCCGTCGACCTAGCTGGGCTTCGTGTCATACATCCGGTCAGCCCGTCGACCTGTCTGGACTTCTCCTGCATACTTGATCAAAGTGTCAGATAACAACAAAACTAACTTAACCTATTTGTCATTCATCAAAACCTAGGTTAGACCGTTAGTGCTACCCGCACCAACAATCTCCCCCTTTTTGATGGAATGACAACCTGGTAAAGTTAGTGAAAGAGCGCAAAAAAGAAAGAGCGCAAAAAAATAGGTGCATCGGTTTTAAGGTTAGTTTTAGTGTTTTCAAGTTGGTTTATCTAACTTAACCACCTAACCCTCCCCCTTTGGCATTCATCAAAAAAAATAAGCAAGGGTAAATAATCATAGTGTAGAGTTACTTTAAAAAAGTAAATACAGTTAATCTTGAAAAAAAAATTTGAGTTTGGTTCAAAATTCAAAGATAAAAGTACAATTTTTAAATCCAAGGAAAAAAAATCAAGTTGACTTGGGGGAGACAAGTTGAATTTTGAAAAGTATAAAATTAAAGTTAATCAAGTTTAACTTTTCAAGCGTGTAAAAATTTTTAAATCAGGATTTTCAAATTTTCTTTTCAAGTTTAAGTAATATTTACTTCTCAAAAAGGTAAATTTTTCAACTTCAATTTTTCAAAACAAAGCAAAAATTAAACAAGTAAGATTAAATTTGCCAAAATAAATTTTTAAGGCTAATTTGATAAAAGCTAAATTTGGAAAGTTTAATTTTCAAACATATGTTACAAAACTGAATAAGTTTAATTTTCAAACACTTAGTTTAGCTTTTTGTAAACTGGTGTTTTAAAAATAAGTCAGTTTTAAAATAGCTGTACAAAGACATTTTTCAAACACACAAAATTTTAATTAATTTCTCCCCCTGAACTTGATACTTAAATTTAAACAGCTGTCTAACCAATTAGGTACTAACTAATTATCAGAAGATAGTAGCTTTCACTTGGTTAGTCAGATTAAGTTGATTATAAGCAGTCAATCTTTGACTTGACTGATGAACTTAATCTGATTAATATCTGAGTTGTATTTAACGTCCAGATAATGCTGATGCACCGAAATAAGCATCTTAAGTCCAGACAGTTGGCCTATGCATCTCACCCCTTTCTATGTTTGTCAAACACAAGCAAGGTAAACCTAAGGTGTTGGTGAGATGCTCAAAAACTAGTCCTATGGGTACATGCTTTCTAAGGATTCAAAACTAGTCTAAGGCCAAAACTGTTTTTGAAAATCTAAAAATGGAAATTTTTGAAAACACACAATTTTAACTTATAATTTGAAAGAATTATTTTTGAAAACACTTTTGAAATTTAAAATTCCTAGTCTATCAAGATAGAACATAATCAATGCAGGTCTGAAATATCACTAGATAAATTCAGAATATTTTACAGGTAGTGTAGCTACAGAAGTGAGTCATAGCTAGAGCTACTGAGATGATGAAGGGGGTGGTCCAGATCCCAAGGATCGGAGAAGCGCCAATAGCTCAGTGTGTCGTGTGTCCCCGGCAGCTCGTAACTCGGCAACCTCTTGCCATATGTCCCGATGAAAATCAGAGTTCTCCTGCTGGAGACTCGTCATAGCTCTCTCTAGTTCGGTCATACGGTCGGCTAGAGTGCGGGGAGCGTGACGTGGTGCTCGAGCTGGGGGCGGTGGTGGAGCCGGTGCGGCTTCCTCTGGAAATAGTGCGAGCATGAACTCGTCCACCTGTGCGTCTGGATCGGGCTGGTGCTGTGCCCCCCTCCGCCAAGACATAGTCCCGTCATCCCTATCTATCTGGACACCAGCTAGGGAGAAGTTCCGAGCTGCTATAACATCGAACTCGGTCATATGGGCAATGTCTCCTCTAGTGACATCAATGTGCAACGAGGACATATAAGATGTCAAAATGTGACAAAATGGCATGTGGACTCGTCTATCAGTCATGAATCCAGCCGAGTAGATAATGGTGGAGAAGATATGTAGGCTGATATCAATATCTAACCTATGACTCAGGGCATAGAGTAAGAATGAATGGAATGGGCGCATCACAGCGATGTCCCGAGTAGTCAGTGGTAAGATGCAAAGGACTAAAACCCTATAAAGAGCGTAGTCCTGGACCCAAAGTTCTACCGACCTAAACTGTGTCACAGTGGGATCTTGCTCTCCCCCAAAAAAATATGAATAAATCGTATCGAGAGTAATATGTGAGTAGGGATCTCCGAATGGTAGATCCCTCGGAGGATAGCACAAAAAGGAACAAGTAGA
Organism: Zingiber officinale; assembly: GCF_018446385.1. NCBI lineage: Eukaryota > Viridiplantae > Streptophyta > Magnoliopsida > Zingiberales > Zingiberaceae > Zingiber > Zingiber officinale. The sequence continues at coordinate 34,945,815 of NC_056005.1, read as the reverse complement.
TGGACGCAATTCTAAAAACTCTCGGATAGTCGTAGGGGAAAATGTGATATCAATGCCCGCTGCCCTGGTGGTATAGGTGAGATCGTCTACTTTCACTGGGTTATTGCAAAATTCAGCACACAGACTTATGTTTATTGGACTGGTATATTCGACAAGGTTCCTTAAGTTATAGTGGTCTATAACCTCTAAAACGGAGGGACATGACCCTAGAAAGAAAGATCTATCTATGCAGGCAGTCCTAATGGCCTTATAAATGGTTGACTCAAACTTAATCCTTAGTTCTTCTGTGGGAAACCTAGGGTCAGTGCTAGCATTAGAGGGTCCAGCACCAGTATTTGTTCGTTTCCTACTGTTTATAATAAAATATTCTAAGAAAGGTTTCAAAGATAACTTCAAATAAATTTTCAGGAAGAAGATTTACCGAGGAGCCATCGATAGGATATAGATCTGACGACCTCGGTTGAATCGCAACAGCGTCTTCACCGCAAGAAAATTTGATTAAAAATACTCTCGCACTTAGGTTCGGAGTGAACCTTGGCAAGTTGAAGTTGTTGTGGGGCAAGGATTGGGGGCGCCTGCAGCCCCCTATTTATAGGGAACTCTGGGCGCCCGGAGCCCTTCCGGGCGCCCGGGGTTGATTTAGGGCGGGGCGCCCGGATCTCCTTCCGGGCGCCCCGGAGGAGAATACCAGGGGCACCCGCCCCTGGTTTTTAACTTTTTTTTTTTTTTTGAAGTTAAGTTTTAACATTAAAATTAATTTTGAAATTAGTTTTTTTTTTTAAATTAAAATTTTGAAGTTAATTTTGAAGTTTCAAATTAAAATTTTGAAATTAATTTTTAAGTTTAAAATTAAAATTTTAAAATTACTTTTTAAGTTTAAAATTAAAATTTATTTTTAAGTTTAAAATTAATATTTTGAATTTTTTTTTGAGTTTAAAAATAAAATTTTGAAATTAATTTTTAAGTTTCAAATTAAAAATTTGAAATTAATTTTTAAGTTTAAAATTAAAATTAATTTTTAAGTTTAAAATTAAAATTTTGAAATTAATTTTTAAGTTTAAAATTAAAATTTTGAAATTAATTTAATTTTTAAGTTTAAAATTTTGAACTTAATTTTTAATTAAGCAAATTTAAGCCTTATTCATCTCACCCGATCTATATTATCAATCAGGGAATCCTATGATTTTGTGAGATGAAATTGGTTTGATTACAGAGTTTGGTTTAACTAGTATTAGATTCAGGTTTAGTTTTGGTCTCTACAAATAAGCATTCTTCGGATAAACTTCTAAGCTTGGTGAGTCACATGGACGTCATTAGAAGTAACCAACCTTTCGAGGTTTTCCGAATAGTCCTATCCACGGAGCTTAGTACTAAATCTTGGTCTAACTGGTTAGTATTCGTTTAAGGGTAGCTTCGGTCAGTTCCACTTGGCTAAATGCACCAGATCGAAGCCATATCTTTCTAGACATGCGATGCCCAAGTTTCACTAACGTACTATCATCCAAAAACCTCACCGGTACCATGATTCAAGTTAAACTTGGTCTCTAATCCTAATTACCCTGCCGGGTTAATTTGTTTTGGGTTACCCTGTCGGGTAAGTTAGTTTTGGAGGTGCCAGCTATTCTGGAGCCTCCCCCTGAATTATTGGCCATTGATTTTAAATTTTGGTTTTAGGTTTGTGTCGATTCTTTTTATAGTTATGGTTAACTTGGTGATAATTTTGTTGATTTTTAAAGTGTTTAGATTTTGAATTTGATTCAGGTTTGTATTTTGGATTTTGGTTTGGTTTATTCGATTTTATATAATGTATTTTTTCTTTAGGTATATAATATTGATTAAGTCCTACTTGCGTGGTCAGACACGCTTTCGGAACCTAAGCTAGATTGGTTGATTTGTATTGGGTTATTAATGATTTGAAGGTTTTATTTGAATTCGACTTATATCCTAGTCCGGTTTTATTATAACATGCTTTTTGATTATTCAGGATTAAGTCTAAATTTTTTGATCTTGTTGTGAATTTTTCTAACATTTCTTTTAAATTATTAATCTCATTTTTTAATGATAAATTCTCCTCCTCAAGTGTTAGATCTTGAGTTGGATTTGAATTTTTGATTTGTTCCTTGAGGTTTTGATTTTCCTCAAGAAGTGATTTGTTTTCATTTTCTGTTTTAATTAATTTATTGTTTAAACAGGAAATAATTCTAAAAAAAATTTTGTTTAAATTAAAGTATACCTCATTCGGGCCTTCGGAAACGAGCATGGACTCGTGGTTTGTTTCGGGTTCAGACCCGTCTTCATCTTCCGACTCGTCTTCTGTTTCAGCTTCGTGGGCCATCAGTGCGAGGTGGCTCTGATGTTTCTGTTCTTCTTCCTCCGATTTGTCCGAGGAGTCATCCCACGTTGCTTTGAGTGCCTTCTTTTTGGTTGGCTTCGGTTTGTCGAACTTCAGTTTTGGGCATTCGTTCTTGTAGTGTCCCTTTTTATTGCAGCCGAAGCAAGTAAAGTTCCTTTGTTCTGTGGGAGAGCTGATCTTTTGAAGGTCCTTTTTACTGAAGCTCCTCTTTCTCCTGGTGAACATTTTTCTTACCAAGTTCACCAGGTGTTCTTCGTCTTCGGAGTCTTGGTCGGAATCTGCAAATAAAGCTATACCTTTCTCGGCTCTAGCATTAGTTTGTTCATGTAATTCTAATTCACAGAAAAGCTCATCTAATTTTAACTTAGAAAGATTTTTTGAAATTTTGTAGGCATCCACTATTGATGCCCACAAACTATTACGTGGAAAGGCGTTTAATGCGTACCTTATTAAGTCTCTGTTTTCCATCTGGTGGCCTATCGCATGAAGCCCGTTGAGGATGTCCTTGATCCTCGCGTGGAGCTGATTCGCCGTTTCTCCTTCCTGCATTTTTATATTAAAGATTTTATTTAAAAGCAGGTCTCGTTTTGTTACCTTGGCGTCGCTCGTTCCCTCGTGCAGCTCGATTAATTTGTCCCACAGTTCTTTAGCGTTTTTGTGTGGACCGACTCTGTTTAGTTCTTCTCTTGTTAATCCGCACTGTAGAGTGTTGATCGCTTTATTTTCTGTTGATGCCTTTTTCTTTAAGTATGCTGTCCAGTCTTCAGGATCCAGTAAATTCCCGGAGTTGTCTACTGAAATTTTGTAGGGTCTCGTAATGCTCATCCACTGGTCGAAGTCTGTCTTGAGGTAAACCTCCATCCGCTTTTTCCAGTACGGAAAATCATCCCCGTTGAAGAGTGGAGGGCGTACTGTGCTGAATCCTTCTGTCTGAGACATTTTAGTCCTACTCACAGACGAAAGAAAAGAGACAAAAAAAATCCCAAGACTTGGTCTTGGATTAGTAGTGCGGGACGAAAAAAATAGTAGACAAATCTAGATTGGTGTTGCACCAATTTAGATTTAATTGCAAAAAAAATGATATACCAGTTTAGAATTAGAAAAAAATTTTAAGAGGAAAAAAAAACAAAGGAAAGGTTTCACCCCCAGTCTGATTGGTGGTTGCACCAAATCAGAGCGGTACCTGCTCTGATACCACTTGTAGGACCGTGATCGTTTGATAGAGGGGGGGTGAATATCGATTCGAAAAGTTGAGTTAAAATACGCAGCGGAAAAGTAAATGAACACAGTTGTTTTTACTTCGTTCGGAGCCTGTGACGACTCCTACTCGAAGGCCCGTGGTCCTTGACTACTTTCGTTGGGCAATCACTATCAATTCGAATATAGTTACAAAATAAGTACAGGAAATGCTAGTGAAAAAATACCGACAAGTAAATTAACTAAAACCCGAAGGAGCACTTTGTCGGAGCTTGTTGGCGTCGCAAGAACGTAGAGCAGCAGGACCAGCAGTAGAGGAGTTCTCAGATATATTTTTGAAGCTCCTGCCTGGGGCTTCTTTTATATGTTGCTCCAGGCGCCTGGATTCCTTCCGGGCGCCTGGAATGTGACGTAGCTGCTCAAACCGAGATGCTCCACGTGGCGACGACTTGGTTGGATATAATTTGCCTTTCGGGCGCCCGGACCACCTTGTTCCAGAAAACTCCCTTTTCCTGCAAAACAAAGTTAGTCCGAGGCAATATGTTTCCTGCAAAATAGTTTGTTAGCACATTTTATAATAGTATGAATTAGCACAAATAGTATGACTTAGATTCCGTCTTTCCGAGACCGGAATCTAGTCACGATCTCGACTTAGACATCCGAAATGGATCTAAGCCGGATCGACGCCTAATGTTCCCTTCCTGGGAACGCGTCCTCGCAGTCACTCCCCTCCAGTGACTTACCTCATTTACCTGCCAGACGTCCGGTCAGCCCTTCGACCCGTCTGGACTTCTTGCCAGCTATCTAGTCAGCCCGTCGACCTAGCTGGACTTCTTGCCAAGCGTCCGGTCAGCCCGTCGACCCGCTTGGACTTCTCGCCAGCCATCCGGTCAGCCCGTCAACCTAGCTGGGCTTCGTGCCATACATCCGGTCAGCCCGTCGACCTGTCTGGACTTCTCCTGCATACTTGATCAAAGTGTCTGACAACAACAAAACTAACTTAACTTATTTGTCATTCATCAAAACCTAGGTTAGACCGTTAGAGCTACCCGCACCAACAATATCTAGCCGGAGATTGTCAGGGATTAATCCTCCGAAGGATCAAGGGTTCGTCCACCTCAAGGATACGCCATGGAGTAGGAGCAAGCAATCTCCGAACCACGTAAAAGATTTGTGTTAGCGTTTGTGTTCCTTCTTGTTTGTTTTGAATGTTTTAGTATATTCCGCTACACAAACTAACCTTGTAGAGAAGAAATCTAAATTGGGGGCAGCCTAGCTATCCATCCCCCCTTCTAGTTGGCCATCGATCTCCTACAGATGATGTCTCATCTTCCTCATCCACACTTGTGGATGGCCTTTCTTCATCCTTCTCCTCCTCAGAAGTTGAGCATGAATCGACTTCCGGTTGCTCTATCTCCTCTCCTTAAGCAATTAGACTCATTTCCTTGGGCTCTTCTTCTTCTTGTGTAGACATAGGTTCTTCCCAAGGAATTTTCTTTATCTTGCTCCACAAATTGTGGGCATTCTCGTATTGACCTACACAACTCATCACATTAGAAGGCAATATATCTATTAAAATTGATATTACCTTATCATTTGCCTTTGATCATGCGGTTTTCTCTATTCAATATCATGGTCGGAGCTTCTTCCCTTTCTTGTCCTTCGGGACTTTGAACGGCTCCTTGATCACCATCATGGTGTCCTAATCTGTATCGAAGAAGACATCCATCTTCATCATCCAATACATGATGTCCCATAAGCCTCCGCCTTTAAACTTCGGCGATTCAATCAAACCGGTCATCTTCTTGTATTTGCTCTTCTCGGCGATTAGTTCGGTGAAGTGTGACCTCTGCTCTGATACCACTTGTAGGGGAGCGATGCCCGGATAGAAGGGGGGTTGGATAGACGGCACCCCCAAATAATCGCTTCCTACGTATGTTAGTATGCGCAGCAAAAATCTAATACTAACTACAAATATGAAATCTAATCTAAAGACAATAAGAAGGGAAATGCAAGCCGCTAACACGTTGTTTAATGTGGCTCAGAGATTAGGGCTCCTACTCCACGGTTGTCCGTAAGGTGGACGATCCCTATCCGTCGGTGGATTAGCCCCCGACAAACTTCCGCTATCTCAAGTCTTGTGGGTGGAGAAACCTCACCACAATACTCACAAGCACTTGAGAACTAGTAGACTACTAATTAGGGTTTACCACAACTAATTTCGTCAACTATAACCAAGCTCCCAAGCCTTGGTTATGTTGGATCGAGATCGCGCTAGAGGGGGGGTGAATAGCACTCGTAGCTAATTCGTTAGATTTAAAACTAACAGAGTAACACAGCGGAAATAATAAAAGAACAATCACACGCAAGAAGACCAAGATTTACTTGGTTCGGAGCCTAGGGTGACTCCTACTCCAAGGCCCGTGTTCGTAGATTGCTTTCGGTGGGAAATCACTATCAATCCGTAAATCTTCTACAATTTAAGAGTACAAGTGCTGAAGAAGGAAATATAATACCGACAATACAGAAGAATTAAAGAATGGAGTCATCGGTTGTCGGAGTAGCAGCGCGTGGTGGAAGCGTTCGGAGAGCGTTCAAAAGCACCGGTTGTTCTGTCCGAGATTGATCCTTGAAGCTGTAGACCGAGGCCCCTTTTATATCCTTTATGGATGTGATCCAGATCCTCGAAGTTCAGGATCAGCTTTGACCTGAGGCGGTTTGGTCGACCGATCAGGCGATCTCCTCCTCATCTGATCCGCTCGATCCGCTCGCTCCGCTTCGATCTGGTCAAGTCTTATCCCCGGTTCAATCGACCGATCACAGGTTCGGTCGACCGATCCCCTGGTCCAGCCTGGTCCACTCGCTGGACATCTGATCTGCTGCTTTAGGGGTTTGGTCGACCGATCCAGACGTTCGGTCGACCGATCCCGGTCAGTTCTACCCCTGCACAAAACTGTTAGTTTCTTGCAAAACAGAGTTAGAACAAAACAGAATATATAAGAAACTTAAGTTTGACATGTTGGATCGTGAATTTCGATAGAGGGGGGGGGGGTGAATATCGATTATGAAAAATTCGTCGAGTAAACGCAGAACAATGCAATGCTAACACAAGAACCAATTTTACTTGGTTCGGACCCTTTGGCGACTCCTACTCCAAGGCTCGCACACAAGGGTGTTTTCGTTGGGCAATTCACTAGCAATTCGAAAAATGTTACAATAAAGAATTACAGGAATGCTAATAAAAAATTAATATCGACAAACTGAAAAGAAGTAAACTGAAGATAGCGCTTTGTCGGAGTAGCCTCGCGGCGTCGCATGAGCATAGTAGAGCAGTCTGAGAGTTCTGAGTTGTTGTGTTGAGCTCCGCCTTTGACCCTCCTTATATAGGAGGCTCAGGATGCCCCGGATCCCTTTCGAGCACCCTGGTGTGACGTGGTAGTCCCAACCAGCAAGTTCCACGTGTCAAAGCCGCGAACTGGATAATTTTTGCCTCCGGGCGCCCGGACCTCCGAGCGCCCGGATCCCCTCCGAGCGCCCGGACCTCCTTTCTCCAGAAAATCCTTCTCCTACAAGACAAGGTTAGTCCGAGGCAAATATATAATGTGTAACCTGCAAAACAAAGTGTTAGCACAGTTTATAAGTTCAACATAAAGAGTATGACTTAGATTCCGTCTTTCCGAGACCGGAATCTAGTCACGATCTCGACTTAGATATCTGAAATGGATCTAAGCCGGATCGACGCCTAATGTTCCCTTCGCGGGAATGCATCCTCGCAGTCACTCCCTTCCAGTGACTTACCTTTACTCACCTGCCAGACGTCCGGTCAGCCCTTCGACCCATCTGGACTTCTCGCCAGCTATCCGGTCAGCCCGTCGACCTACCTGGACTTCGTGCCAAGCGTCCGGTCCACCCTTCGACCCGCTTGGACTTCGTACCAAATGTCCGGTCAGCCCGTTGACCCATTTGGACTTTGTGCCAAGCGTCCAGTCAGCCCATTGACCCGCTTGGATTTCGTGCCAGACATCCGGTCGGCCTGTCGACCTGTCTGGACTTTGCCTGCACACTCGGTCAGAGTGTTAGATAACGACAAACCTAACTTAACCTAATTTTTCATTCATCAAAACCTAAGTTAGACCGTTAGTGCTAACCGCACCAACATGACAGTCTTCGAACTGTCTGATTCTGACTTTGGATTTTCAATCGGAAACCCTAGGTTGAACCGACACCTACTGTTCCCTCTTTCGGGGAACGCGTCCTCACCTACTCCACTCAGGAGGAGTTACCTTTTGCCAGTACAGCCCTCCAAACCGACTGGACTTTCGCTCGGTGCTCAGATCTTTCGGTCTTCATGCTGGGCGTCCGGTCCACGACCCGTCCAGTCTTCCACCCGGTTCACGACACCAGGATTTCAACCTAGGGTTACCATCCCCTAGGATTTTTGCCCGAAGACCTCAACCCGCCAAGGCTTTCCGCATAGGGTTACCACCCCCTATGACCTAGGGTTACCGCCCCCTAAGGTTTTCCACTTGCCTAACCGCAGCTAGGACTTTGGCCTAAGTACACTTAGGACTTTTCTTGCAATGCTCATTCAATATATTAGAAAACAACACACCTTAACTTTGAACCCTTTGACATAATCAAAACATAGATTCGATCGTCGGATGCTTCCCGCACCAACAATCTCTCCCTTTTTGATTATGGCAACATAGTTCAAAGTTAAGTAAAATATAACAGTAATTATGAAAATTTCTAACAAGAAATAGGAGCATAAGTAAGCAAAAAAAAAATAAATTACAAACACTTACTCCATTGCTCCCCCTAGATCAAAGATTATATATTTAAATATATTTAAATTAACTTTGACTTTTCTCTCCCCCTTTACATAAATCAAAAAAAACCCAAGTGTAACGCCCATAAAATACTAAGCTATACCTAGGAGTATTTTTCCTTAAAATAGAAGAATGAAAGAAAGAAAGAGAAAAAGGGGAAAATAGAAATCAAAATAAAAAGAGGTGTGGTCAAGGATTGAACCTTGAACCTCCCACAAATGATAGAGTTATATTGGTGTATGATAACCACTAGAGACATGAATGATATGTAAATAGAAAAGAATAGAAATATTAGTTAAAGGTGAGAGGATAGTTAAATAAAGGAACAAGAGAAAACCAAGTAGCTTACTTTCTCTTCCTCTTGGTTAAGAGAAGAAGCAAGCAAAAGACAAGTTGCTTGCTTCCCTCCTTCTCTCTATTTTCGTGGAATTAAAAGAGTGAAGAAAATAGGAGGGCTAAGGGGGATGAATGAAGGTATGTTCATTACATAGGAAATAAATAGGATGGAAAGAAGAAAAGACAAGTGATTAATCCTTTCTTCTTCTTCCTCCTTCCTTCTCCTTCTTCATTCTCCACCGAAACCAAAAGCTCTCCTTCTCCTCATTCCCAAAAGCTAAGCTAAGGTTCCTCTCCAAGAAAACTAATTTACAAGAAGGAGCCTTCAAGGTCTACCCCTTCCCAAGCAAGAGAAATCAAAGGGAGTGCTAGAAGAAGAAGCTCTTTTCTTCCTTTTTACCTAGAGTATCTTTCTTTAAGAAAAACTACAAGCGAAAGGATGTCAGTATCCCCTCACCTTTGGTATAAGTTGCTTTTGTTTTTACATAGGAGTAGAATGCTTAAAACCTAGGGTCACAAGTTGGAACTTTCGGCCAAGTATAAAATAAAAGGAAAGATTTGGGATAGATGAAGATCTAAATAAAGCATGTTCATTATGTTCTTATGATAAGTACCCTAGTATAAGAATCTAGTTAATGTTCTCATGTTGTATGTTGACTTAAAACCTAGATTTTTAAACATGAACTTTCGTCCAAGTATAGATGAAGGACCTAGGAAAGCTTAAGACCTAAACTAACCATGTTTACTACTTCCTTATGATATGTATGCTAGGTTAAGGGATTGGGTTGGTTTTTCTTATGCTTGAATGTTGTTTAAAGTTAGCTTTACCTTCATGTATGTTTCGGCCAAGAACAAAACTAGGGCTTACAGAAGCTAAAAAGTTAACCTAGCATGCTCATGTGTCTCTTAATAATATGATATGAATTTAGCTAGGTGATTATGCTTATATGTTGATTTAAAACCTAGTTTCCCTTCATGAATGTTTCAGCCAAGACCAAAATTAGGGTTTTAAAGAAGCTAAAAGTTAGCCTAGCATGCTCATGTGTCTCTTAATAATATGATATGAATTTAGCTAGATGATTATGCTTATATGTTGATTTAAAACCTAGTTTCCCTTCATGTGTGTTTCGGCCAAGACCAAAATTAGGGTTTTAAAGAAGCTAAAAGTTAACCTAGCATGCTCATGTACCTCTTGATAATATGATATGAATTTAGCTAGGTGATTATGCTTACATGTTGTTTAAAACCTAGTTTTCTCTTCATGGATGGTTCGGCCAAGAACCCAAAGTTATGGTTTAGAGAAGCTAAAAGTTAACCTAGCATGCTCATGTATCTCTTGATAATGTGATATGAATGTAGTTAGGTGTTCATGCTTATATGTTGTTTTAAAGTTAGCTTTTTCTTCATGTATGTTTCGGCCAAGAACAAAACTAGAGCTTAGAGAAGCTAAAAAGTTAACTTAGCATGCTCATGTATCTCTTAATAATATGATATGAATTTAGCTAGGTGATTATGCTTATATGTTGATTTAAAACCTAGTTTTCCATTCATGTAAGGTTCGGCCAAGAACCAAACTAGGGCTTAGAGAAGCTAAAAAGTTAACCTAGCATGCTCATGTACCTCTTGATAATATGATATGAATTTAGCTAGGTGTTCACACTTGCATGTTGCCTATAGCTTGGTTTTCTCCTTATGAGTGGTTCGGCCATTATGAGTTTAAAAGCTTAGATATGCCTTGTTAGGGTTGCAAGGTTGCAAACATAGTCCCATATTGAAAACATATGGAAAAGATCATGGGTTTATAAGAGAAAGATATCTCCATTGGCATGAGGCCTTTTGGGGAGAGCCCAAGAGCAAAGCCATGAGGGTCTAGGCCCAAAGTGGACAATATCATGTTATTGTGGAGATATATAAATTCTTTTCGATCCTACAATTGGTATCAGAGCCCGGACTGCCAGAAGGTTTAACTGCCGACTGTGCACAAGAGCTATGGTCTGATTGAACCATGTGAATACAATATTGACCTCGAACAAAGAAAGTGGGGTCCTATGTTCGGATCAAGAGGACCAGACACCAGGCAGGAAGTCCTAGTTGCGGCTAGGCAAGGAAGTCCTAGTAGGTCGGGTAGACCGAGGGGCAGGAAGTCCTAGTAGGTCAGGTAGACCGACGGGCAGGAAGACCTGGTGGGTCAAGGATCGGACGTGGGAAGCCCATGGTCCTTTGTTTGAGGGGGGGATTGTTAGGGTTGCAAGGTTGCAAACATAGTCCCATATTGAAAACACATGGAAACAATCATGGGTTTATAAGAGAAAGATATCTCCATTGGCATGAGGCCTTTTGGGGAGAGCCCAAGAGCAAAGCCATGAGGGTCTAGGCCCAAAGTGGACAATATCATGTTATTGTGGAGATATTTAAATTCTTTTCGATCCTACATGCCTCACATGATGTGTTATGTATTAGGAAATGTTATTTACTGATACTATGCATGATTGTGTCTTTTATGATGCGCTTGGTGCCCAATTATGCATGTTTATGATATGATAGATGACATGTCCATTATGTATGCTTATGATCCATGCATGTGTTGTGTGTCCAAATATGCATGTTTTATGATATGATAAATGACATGTTCATTATGTATGCTTATGATCCATGCATGTGTTGTGTGTCCAAATATGCATGTTTTATGATGTGATAAATGACATGTTCATTATGTATGTTTATGATCCATGCATGTGCTGTGTGCCCAAATATGCATGCTTTACTCCTCATGATATGATAAGATAAGATGGGTTATGTTATGATATGAACCATGATATGATATTTTACTTTGCATGGCTTGTACCAAGGGTGGGCTCCATAAGCGCCCCTAGGCCGACAGACTATGAACGAGTCTAGTAAAGGGATGGGCTCCTTAGTACGCCCCTAGGTCGACGGACTATGAACGGACCTAGATCCCTAGTAGGTTCGGGGCTAGCTACCCTGTCCTAGGGATAGCGCGCATTTATGTATGTATGTGGTACAAGCCGAGCCCTCATGATGATATTATGTTCAAGTACTATATGCTATGTTTTAAAACATCTTGCATATAACATGACATATGTTTTAAAAGACATCTTGCATGATACGATTATGATTTATAGGGCATGATGATTTATGATATGATATAGCATGATGTTATTTATGAACTGATATGATATGATTTACGATATGACATGTTATGCTCTTATGATATTTGGATTTATGATATGATTTAGCATGATGTTCCTTATGATTTATGATATAACATGCTATGCCCTTATGATGTTAGATGATCATATTTTTATGGTTGTATGCTTATGTGTTTATGCATTGATATATGGATTTTGTGAGTAGGAAAGGATCTTACTAAGCCTGTGTGCTTATAGCTTACTTTCCTTGTACCACTGATAAGGGCAAAGAATGGATGACCTAAGGGGGCTGCAGGAGAGGCAAGGAGATGTGTATGGTGGTGGCTCGGCTAAGGCAAATGAAGACCTGCTTAAGTTATTTGGTTATGTTAACATGGACTAGTGTGTTATGTTATTGTCCGTATGACTTCAAGATATTCTTATGTGTTTTTATTTTCAAATGAAATTTTAATAAGCATATATGCTTCCACAAATAGAAATAGAAATGGTTGCACCAAATAGAAATTTTAATATGACTTCAAAAGATTTTTAAATAATTTTTCAAAGAATTTTTTAAATGATTTTTAAATACTTTTTCAAATAAGAATTTTCAAAATGATTTTTAAATCATTTTTCAAAGAATTTTTAAAATGATTTTTAAATAATTTTTCAAAATAATTTTTAAAATGATTATAAAATAATTTTTCATAAGTATTTTTAAAATAAATTTTCAAATAAGAATTTTTAAAATAATTTTTCAAAGAATTTTTAAAAGATTTTTAAATAATTTTTCAAAAGATTTTTTTAAAAGATTTTAAAATATTTTTTAAAGGATTTTTTAAATAATTTTTCAAATAATTTTTAAAATGATTTTTTTTAAATAATTTTTCAAAGAATTTTTAAAATGATTTTCAAATAATTTTTCAAATAAGAATTTTTATATTGATTTTAAAATAATTTTTCAAATAATTTTTAAAAGATTTTAAAATAATTTTTCAAATAATTTTTTAAATGATTTTTTTAATATTTTTTCAAAATATTTTTAAATAATTTTTCAAATAAGAATTTTTAAAATGATTTTTAATTAATTTATCAAAGAATTTTTACAAGATTTTAAAATAATTTTTAAAGTATTTTTTAAATAATTTTTCAAAGAATTTTCAAAAGATTTTTAAATAATTTTTCAAATAATTTTTAAAGGATTTTTTAAATAATTTTTCAAAAGATTTTATAAAATATTTTTAAATAACTTTTTAAATGATTTTTAAATAATTTTTCAAATAATTTTTTAAAAAAATTTAAATAATTTTTCAAATAATTTTTTAAGGATTTTTTAAGGATTTTTTAAAAAAAAATTCAAAGAATTTTTAAAATGATTTTTAAATAAATTATCAAAGTATTTTTAAATAATTTTTCAAAGTATTTTTAAATAATTTTTCAAAGTATTTTTAAATAATTTTTCAAAGTATTTTTAAACAATTTTTCAAAGAATTTTTAAAATGATTTATAAATTATTTTTCAAAAAAGTTTTAAAATATTTTTAAATAATTTTACAAATTATTTTTAAAATGATTTTTTTAAATAATTTTTCAAAGAATTTTTTAAATGATTTCCAAATAATTTTTAAAGGTTTTTTTAAATAATTTTTCAAATAATTTTTTAAAATGTTTAAAATAATTTTTCAAATAATTTTAAATGGATTTTTTAAATAATTTTTCAAATAATTTTTAAAATATTTTTAACTAATTTTTCAAATAAGAATTTTTAAAATAATTTTTAAATAATTTTTCAAATAATTTTTTAAAGATTTTTAAATAATTTTTAAAGATTTTTAAATAATTTTTAAAATGATTTTTTTAAAATAATTTTTCAAAGAATTTTTAAAATGATTTTTAAAATGATTTTTAAATAATTTTTTAAATAATTTTTAAAGGATTTTAAAATAATTTGTCAAAGAAGTTTTAAAATGATTTTTAAATAATTTTTCAAAAGATTTTTAAATAAATTTTTAAAATAATTTTTAAAGATTTTTAAATAATTTTTCAATGAATTTTTAAAATGATTTTTAATTAATTTTTCAAATAAGAATTTTTGAAATGATTTTTAAATAATTTTTCAAATAAGAATTTTTAAAATAATTTTTCAAGGAATTTCTAAAATGATTTTTAAAATAATTTTTCAAAGAATTTTTAAAATGATTTTTAAATAATTTTTCTAAATATTTTTAAAAAATTTTTTTAATGATTTTTAAATTATTTTTCATAGAATTTTTAAAATGATTTTTAAATAATTTTTCAAAAGAATTTTTTAAATATTTTTAAATAATTTTTCAAAAGATTTTTTAAAATTATTTTTAAATAATTTTTCAAAGAATTTTTAAAATGATTTTAAAATAATTTTTCAAATAAGAATTTTTAAAATGATTTTTAAATCATTTTTCAAGGAATTTTTAAAATGATTTTTAAAGAATTTTTCAATGAATTTTTAAATGATTTTTAAATAATTTATCAAAAGATTTTTTAAAATGATTTTTAAATAATTTTTCAAATAATTTTTAAAATGATTTTTAAATAATTTTTCTAATAATTTTTAAAATGATTTTTGAAATAATATTTCAAAGAATTTTTAAAATGATTTTTAGGTTAATTAAGTTGATCATTTATTAAATTTATTTATTTATCTTGAATTTATTTGAATTTTATTTGATTAATATTGTTGATTCAACCTAGATCCATGTCACCCAATTCTAAGTTATCAATTAGGTAATCTTAAATAATTTTGTGAGTTGGTTATCTTGAATTTATATTATTTCTAAAGATTAATTTACATTTGAGTTAAACTTAAGTTTTTCAACTAGTCAATTAAATGCACATTTCTAAGATTAGTTCTCAAGTCATGGTGAGGTACTCGGTCTTTTTGGGTATGGGATCTGTTAGAGTGTATACTAAAAGCCTAGCTTTTGGTATAAACATTTATCTAGAAATAAGAATCACATTGGTCAAATGTCTATATTTATGATAAATGTAGTTGTTCAATTAATTTATATTGTAGATAACATGGTGTGTGGTGTCACACACAGAGGATCATGTTATCAGTACCTTATAAATTACAAACAGTAGCTCACGACCATAATGGAAAGGAACAAACTATTGGAAGGTCGTAGTGTAATTAGGTATTAGTTTATCTTAACTATATAATTACACTAATACACTTAGAGTGTATTGAGTAGGACCATTAGAGGTTGTTTCTTTTATACTGACTTTATAAAAAAAAACAAAGACCTCAGTTATTATGGAAGTGTGTGCTCTTAATCCTAATATAATAACAAGCACATATATTTGATATTTATTTCTTTAATTTATCAATGGGTGAGATTTAGTTCGATGAATCAATAAGCCCGATAAGTTGGGAAATGATATCACTTATAGTGTGTGTTGTTGATTATAGAAGGAAACTGTGTCCTAGTGATCTAGGTTGAGAATGTCCCCAAGAGGAGCTCATAAGGATTGTCATATTAAACCCTGCAGGTGGACTTAGTCCGACATGATGATAAGGTTGAGTGGTACTACTCTTGGAGCTAGATATTAATTAAGTGAGTTGTCAGTAACTTACTTAATTAGTGGGCATTTGTTATCTTAAACACAGGGAGACTGACATACTCATAATAAGAAGGAGCCCAAAATGTAATTTGAGATTGGTGCGGTAGTTCAATAATAGTTCTTTAGTGGAATGAATTATTATTGATGAAATTAAGTTGTGTGTTCGGGGCGAACACGGGATGCTTAATTTCATCGGGAGACCAAAACCAATTCCTCCTCTCGGTCCCTATCGTAGCCTCTAGTATATAGAAATTTATATCCACCGCATACCCATCTTCTTACCCATCCAATGGGGCCGGTCAAGCTAGCTTGGAACCCAAGCTAGGGCCGGCCAAGACCAAGTGGATGAGCCATGTAGGTGGCCGGCCAAAGCATGGGTCCCAAGCTTAGGTGGTGGGCCACTAGAATATTAAAAAGGATTTTTATTAAAATTATTTCTTATGTGGATATCATGATTTTAAAAGAGAGTTTAAAAATTAAAAATTTCCTTTTATAGCTTTCTACAAAAGATTAAGAGAAGAGATTAATCTCTTTCCTTATTTGTAGTTTAAAAGGATGGTTTTAATTTTTGGTAAAAACTTTTCTTATTTGTAAATCATCTACATGTTTAAAAGAAAGTTTAAAATTTGAAATCTTTCCTTATTTGTTGATTAAAGGAGGATTTTAAATTTTAAGAAAAACTTTCCTTTTTAACCATGTTCATGATTTAAAAGAAAGTTTAAAAATTAAATATTCTCTTTTATAAGTTTCTACAAGAGATTAAGAAAAGATTTGATATCTTTCCTTATTTGTAGATTAAAAGAGATTTTAATTTTTAGAGATAACTTTATTTTTATCCACATGTTTAAAAGAAAGATTTTAATTTATTAAATTTCCTTTTTATAAACCAATCATGAAGGGATTAAATTATTGGAGAAATTTTATAAATTTCCGGAAACAAATTAGGAAGTTTTAATTCTTGTTTTAATTAAAACTTTCCTTGATTTGGGGCTTGAGGTGGCCGGCTATTGTATTTGAAAAAGAAAATTATTTTTAATTAAATAATTTTTCCTTTTCAATGGAAAAAGAATTAAGGAAATTTTTATTAAATTTTCCTTATTTGCCAAGACCAAGGATTATAAAAGAGATGGTAGAGAAGGCTTCATGGTTAATGATCTCTATTCTTTTCTTTTCTCTCCTCTTTGGTTTTGGTGGCCGGCCCTATTTCTCTCCTCTCCTCTTGTTGGCCGAAACTTATCTCTTGGTGGAGCTTTTGTTTGTGGCCGGATCAAGGAAGGAGAAGAAGGAGAGAAAGCAAGCATCGTTTCTAGTATCCCTTGGAGCATGGTGGTGGTGGTCGAACCTCTTCATCCTAGAAGAAGTTTTGATGGCCGAAACTTGCAAGGAAGAAGAAGGTGCTTGGTGGTTCTCATCTCGGAAGATCGTTGCCCACACAACGTCCGAGGTTAGAAGAGGAATACGATAGAAGATCAAGAGGTTTTTCTAAAAGGTATAACTAGTAATTTTTCTTTCCGCATCATACTAGTTATTTTTGGAAATAATACTAAATACAAGAGGCATACGATTCTAGTGTTTCGAATTTGTTTTCGATATAGTGTTCTTTTGTTTTTCTTTTCCTTGTGATTTGATTGTTCTTTTTGGTTGACCTAAAGTTATTTTAGGAAATTAAATATTAGCTTTCCATAAAAGGTTTTGTCTAGTCGGTGGTGGTTGTTCTCATATCCAAGAAGGCCATGTGTCTCGCCACGTCAGTACTGGGAACCAATTATGAAAATTAATATTTAATGGAATTAATAACTTAGGTGATTTGGATCAAACGTGTTAAGTTCCGCAGGAGATCCAAGTCTAAACCTAAAAGATCAAATAGATTAAGTTTTGGATCAAACGTGTTAAGTTCCGCAGACGATCCAAAATTTAATTTAAAAGAACACATGGTAGCTAGGAAAAGGTTCAGACCTTTGTACAAAATTTTTGTACAGTGGAACCTCTAGGTTTTCTGAGTAGCAACCAACAGGATCATCCACCACTTCCTAGACAGAGCCGCTCAAAGAAATTATATATTTAATTTTCTTTTTGAAACCCCTATGTTTAACTGGATAAGTGTAAATTATGCCTGCGTCCTTAAACTATCCTGAATCTAAACATGTATAAAAAAAAATCAAGCATTAAACAATTCTATCTATTGGTAAAGATGGTCTTTCTATTGGCTCCCCCTATATCATAGCCTCGATATGGTCTGTCAAGGTAGTAGATCTGATCCTTAGGGACCCAATATAGTCCAAGTCCAACTTGATTAATCAAGTTTGACTTGGGGACCCATGCTTGGATTATGTTTCTATTTTTTCTATTAACTAAGGATAGATATGCTTTGTATTTTCTTTTGGTTTTAAATCCAAGTCCGGATTTGTTGAAAACTGCTAGCTGTTTTCCAAGAATCAGATCAAGATTCTTGGAACTCAGGGTGAACCATTCCAACATGTCCTTGAGTTCTTTTAATTTGAGTTTTCAAATTAGAATTTTCTTCTTCAAGTTGTTGGACTTGAATTGAACTTCCAATTTGAACTAGCTCAGTTAAAGAACTCGAGTCAGTCATTTCCTTAAGGGTTATTACCTCCTTTTGGAGTGATTTGGCCCAGACGTTGGATTTAGCTAACTTTTTTAACAAGTAAGGAACTAAATTCTTTAAGTCATCTAACTGAGTTTCGGCAAGTAGAGAACTTACAATGGGCCGGGGTTTGATCCTTCGGAAACGGATGTGGATCCGTGGCTTCATTCGGACTCAGTTTCTGACTCGCTCTCGGTTTTAGACTCGAGCTCGGACTCAGTTTCGACAATGTTGGCTTGTACTAGTAATGCGAGGAAGCTTGTCGGTTCTTCTTCGTCAGTCTCAGATTCGTCTGATGACTCAGACCAAGTTGCCTTCAATGCCTTCTTTCTTCGTTGCTTTTTGTTTGGACAATCTGGCTTGTAGTGTCCCCTCTATTACAGCCATAGCAGGTGACTCCGGACTTGTCATTCATGTTTGCTTGAGTTGCCTTTTTATTTATGCAGATTTTTCGTACGAGCTTTAATAGCTCGGAAATAATCTCGTCTTCATCCTCCGATTCGTCATTGGACTCGGTTTTGGTTTTGCGCTTTGTTTTAAATTCTCGGGTTCTGCTTATACCTGCAACCAAAGCAACACCTTTCTCGACGGGGCGTGGATTAGTCTGCTCATGGAGTTCAAACTCTACAAATAATTCATCTAATTTAATAGAGGAAAGGTCCTTAAAAACCTTGTACTCATCTACCATGGATGCCACAAGGTATTCCTCGGAAAGGCGTTTAAGGAGTACCTGATTATGTCCATGTTGTATACCTTTTGTCTGATCGCATGAAGCTCATTGAGTAGGTCTTGTGTCCGAGCGTGGAGTTGGCTAGCCGTCTCATTTTCCTACATTTTAGTATTATATAATTTATTGAAAAGTAAGTCACGCTTACTTACTTTAGCGTCGGAGATGCCCTCGTGTAGCTCGATTAGCTTTTCCCATAATTCTTTGGCGCTTGAGAAGGGTCCTACACTGTTGAGTTCCTCCTTTGTCAGCCCACATTGTAGCATGCAGGTTGCTTTGGCATTGGCTTCAACCTTCTTCTTTATGCTGATGTCTCAGTTGATGCATGAAACTAGTTCTCCAGTGCCATCACGTGGAAGCTCGAGACCGGTCTGGATAATGATTCACATATCGACTTGCGTCTTGAGGTGGTATTCCATCCGATTCTTACAATAGCCAAAATCATCTCCGGTGAAAAGCGGGGGTCGGTCTGTATTGAAGCCTTCTTGGAGAGCCATTTTAAAACTTGCACAAAAGAGACAGAAAAAGAATGTCCTTGGACTTGATCCTAGATTAGCAGTGCGGTATAAAATAAGAAAAGCGAACTCGAGTGGTGTTGCACCAACTTCAAGCAAAAATTGATTCGAACAAAAATAGACCAGAATATAGCAACTAAACTAATTTCAATCGACTCCAAAAAATTAAAAAGACCACGAAGAGTTTGTTTGACTGGTGGTTGCACCAAATTGAAGTGACCCCGCTCTGATACCAATTGTTGGATCGAGATCGTGCTAGAGGGGGGATAGTGCTCATGGCTAATTTGTTCGATTTAAAACTAATGGAGTAACACAGCGGAAATAATAAAAGAACAATCACACGCAAAAAGACCAAGATTTACTTGGTTCGGAGCCTAGGGTGACTCCTACTCTAAGGCCCGCGATCGTAGATCACTTTTGGTGGGCAATCACTATCAATCCGTAAATCTTTTACAATTTAAGAGTACAAGTGCTGAAGAAGGAAATATAATACCGACAATACAGAAGAATTGAAGAATGGAGTCGTCGGTTGTCGGAGTAGCAGCGCGTGGTGGAAGCGTTCGGAGAGCATTCAAAAGCACCGGTTGTTCTGTTCGAGATTGATCCATGAAGCTGCAGCCTGAGGTCCCTTTTATAGCCTTTATGGATCTGATCCAGATCCTTGAAGTTCGGGATCAGCTTTGACCTGAGGTGGATCGGTCGACCGATCCCCGATTCGGTTGACCGATCCCCGGTTTTGTCGACCAATCAGACGATCTCCTCCTCATCCAATCTGCCTGATCCGCTCGCTTCGCTTCGATCTGGTCAAGTTTTATCCCTGGTTCGGTCGACCGATCACTGGTTCGGTCGACCGATCACAGGTTCGGTCGACCGATCCCCTGGTCCAGCCCGGTCCACTCGTTGGACATCTGATCTGTTACTTTGGGGGTTCGGTCAACCGATCCAGACGTTCGGTCAACCGATCTCGGTCAGTTCTACCCCTACACAAAACTGTTAGTTTCCTGCAAAACAGAGTTATAACAAAACAGAATATATAAGAAACTTAAGTTTGACAGTCTTCGAACTGTCCGATTCTGACTTCGGATTTTCGACCGGAAACCCTAGGTTGAACCGACGCCTACTGTTCCCTCTTCCGGGGAACGCGTCCTCACCTACTCCACTCAGGAGGAGTTACCTTTTGCCAGTTCGGTCCTCCAGACGGACTGGACTTTTGCTCGGCGCTCAGATCTTCCGATCTTCATGCTAGACATCCGGTCCACGACCCGTCCAGTCTTCCACCTGGTTCGCAACATCAGGATTTCAACCTAGGGTTACCGCCCCCTATGATTTTTGTCCAAAGACTTCGACCCACCAAGGCTTTCCGCATAGGGTTACCACCCCCTATGACCTAGGGTTACCGCCCCCTAGGGTTTTCCACTTGCCTAACCGTAGCTAGGACTTTGGCTTAAGTACACTTAGGACTTTTCCTGCAATGCTCATTCAACATATTAGTAAACAACACACCTTAACTTTGAACCCTTTGACATAATCAAAACATAGATTCGATCGTCGGATGCTTCCCGCACCAACAGGTTATATAGGCCACAGGTTAAAAATCCCGCCTATCAGTCGATTGCCCTCTTGTGGAGATTCGACCGTTAGATCCCAACGGCTCTATACCAGTCGACTAGTAAAAGTACCAGTCGACTGCTCCACACTAGCTGAGTAAACAGAAACATTCTGTTCGCTCCCAGTCGACTGCCGAGTCGACTACACTAGTCGACTGATGAAACAACTAGTCGACTGGTACCCGAGTACACCTCACTCAGCACTCAGACCCTCACCCTTATGACTCATTTGATGCTTCTTTGCAGTCTTGACCTCTTGCCTTCAAGCCTACTTCTTTTGGCTCTTGTCCCTCGGATGCATTCAAGTCCGCGGCTCGTCCCCAATGTCATCCTTCGCGTATGCCTCGAAGTCACTTCCCTTGGCCCTTGTCGTCGTTGCCTTGTCCACAGTCCCTCGGATGCTCCATCCTTCACCGGAGCCGAAGCCATCAACCTGAGTCAAATATGTATCCTGCAAACCTGCACAACTCAAATACACATATCAAATACAAGGGTAAACCTAACTTAAACTTTTTGTCCAAACACTAAAATACATGATCGCACAGACCATTAGGATTGCTCCAACAGGGGAGACTCCTTGGAGGAGTCGGTCTTTGTTGGGAAGACTCCTTGAGAGAGGTCAATGACTTAGTTGGTCAAGTCAGTACCGCAGTTGGTACACCCTATGGAGTCTATGTTGATCATGTTAAGGACCCACCACGTGAACCTTTATTTATCTCCGCATCAAGAATTAAATGAACCCTTGTAACTAAAAGACTTTGCAGTTATCAATAATCAATAGTGTACGCCCCCACGGGTTGATATAGTTGGTATATATATGAGTATTTGCTCTAATAGATATTTAAAAAAATGATAATCCCAGTTAACCTTATTGATTATCCCTGAGGATAATCGGTTCGGTTCCATAAAAATTTCCTAGCGGTTACCAAGTTAAATTGGAAAGTATATAGCGATTAGTCTAGAAACTTAGTATTTTTTTATTTACTCTAATATACCTTATGATCCATTCTTAATGGGTGTAAATACCTGATTAGATGCCAAATAAATATCTTTTTAATAATGTTGTGTGAGCTACCGCCCAATTCCTTCCATTTACTATATGATTTTAATAAAAGCATTAATTGAAGCCAAGCCATTTCCTATTCTTAAACTAGAAGAGAAAAATCTAATGTATATGACGTCGTCATGTATCAACCGACAAAGTCTCTCCAATTTATTTGTCCCGTTAGATGACTTGCTCAGGGGCGTAGACAGGATCAAGTTTAATAAATTAATTAATTTAAAAATATAAATAAAAATATATATGATTATTAATTTTTTAAAACTACACAACAAACGTATTTAATATTTAACACATTTAAAATTAAAACATAGAACCTAAAATACTATTAAAATTGTACTTTCCGATTCTTCTTAAAATCAAACTCATTAATTATTATATCATTATAAAATTTTTCGATCAACTCTAGTTCAATATAAATGATCATAAAATATGCTAAAAACACCTCTTATATTTTTCGAAGAAGAGTACTAATCAAGTATACATTTTAAATCAATAATTTTGAAATCGTCAATTTTGACTTCCAAATTTGATCAATGGATATTTATTCTTTATAGGTTGATATGGTCTAATCTTAATATAAATTCATCTAATTTCATCCCTTTGATTAATAAGATATTTTTATATCAAAGTACGTAATATCGGATTAGACTCAAGAGAATTAACATCAACATGATGATTGGAATTTAATATAAGTTGATAATTTTTTTTTTTTCATTTCATGATTTTTCTATATTAAAATGAATAAATACAAAGATTATTAGTATCTATTATTCAATGATCATGAAATATTCCTTAGTGATCAATCGAATATAATATAATAAGAAGTCATATTTACTAATATGAAGCAAACAATAAAGAAAAATAATTAATTATATAAATAAAACTAATCAAATTAATTAATAAATTTGTTAAGCAATTTATCAAAAAAAAAAAGATCATATCAAAAGAAAATAAACCTACTACGACATAGTAAAAAACATATGACAATGACTACATAGATATTTTATGTTATTTGGGAGAAGGGATGTCGTGATTGTACTCATCGACGAATGATTATTAATTTTTTGAAATAATGATTAGCATGTAAAAAAGATATTTTTTTTAATTAATAAAACTCATGCACATGCAATAAGAAAATTTTGATTTGATAAAACGCATATGCATAGGAAAACAAATTAGAGAGAACTAAAGGGCTGATTTTTTTAAAAATTTTTATTTTTTAAATGGGTGGAGCTGTAGTCCACCCTATCCTAGGATGACTTGCCCCTTGACTTATCCAGTCAAATAATCAATTAATATTCAGAATAGAAGATGAGAGCGAGAAGTGATCCATAATGTAAATCCAAAGACTAGACTTATAAAGATATATATATCTTATTGATTTCTAGTATCTATTATTAGGTACAAAATTAAAAGGATCCTTATTAGGACAATATTAAAAGACCTGGCAGTCTTTAATAAATCAATAAATTTACCAACCCTCGTATTAAAAGACTTTGCAGCCCTCCTGAGATAGTAACCGGATGTTTTGGTTTGTGACGTATTTATGGATTGAATTCTAATTTTAATAAATTAATCGGTAATTTTTTTTATTAGATCATGTTTAACTTGAAAATATTAAATTGATGAGTTGATGACAATAAAAAAATTTCTATAAAATTAAATTGATACTTCTCAAGATTAATTGACATAAATTTAATATCTGATATCAATTAAAAACAATTTAATAATTATCCTAAGATTACTGTATAATAGTTAGGCCTTTTAAATAATTAATCAAGTATTAAAGTCAAATCCTAGGATGCATTATCAATATTTTCTTTTAATGCTATAATAAATTTAAAAATATTGATTGTTTAAATATATCTCTTTCTGATATACCATAATAGCTCAGGTAAAACTTTCTTCGAATAAATTGATCATTATTAATTTTCAAAATTAATATATAGATTAAAAAAAAGAAATTGACCGTCTTTAATAAATCAATATTAAAAGACTAGAACGTCTTTAATAAACAAATTAACCATCAAATCAAACTTACCATCCAACCAACGTCAGGCGGTGCACTCTTAATGTAAAATATCAATTTCTGACGCAGATCTCTAGAAAACACTTCTTATTTTTTTTTAATTATTTGACAGTTAATTGAGCCATAATTTATCTTCCTTCCTTCGTATAATTTAAAATTAAATTAAAAAAGACCGAGGCCAACATAATCACCGTACAACTAAGTAAACTCAGGAAACAATTTCAACAAAAAAAAAATTTAAAATATAAAACAATAAAATATATATATATATTCTATATATTTAAAAACCGTCAACTGATTTATAAATTTAAAAAATTCAAAAAATAAATTTTTTCTAATTT
The DNA here is from genome assembly GCF_018446385.1 of Zingiber officinale. NCBI lineage: Eukaryota > Viridiplantae > Streptophyta > Magnoliopsida > Zingiberales > Zingiberaceae > Zingiber > Zingiber officinale. The sequence goes on along the minus strand of NC_056005.1, from coordinate 34,921,465 downwards.
TGTTTTGAATTCATATAGTACTATATAGACTTAAACTACTCTAAATTCACAAATAAACATCCTTATGTATCCCGTCAACCCAATGGAGTGGTTATATGTATTCTTTTTCAATTTTGATCAATTTAGATTCATGTAATAATTTTGAAACAAATTATTATATAGGTATAAATTGTTCTAAATTCACACATAAATATCCCTATGTGCTTCTCTCTGGGACTCTATGGAATTCTTATATGCATTCTTCTTTTAATTTTGACAAATTTTAATTTATATGGTAATTCTAGACAAAATTGTACATAAATTCAAATTTGAATTGCTAGGTACCCTTTGTACATAAATAAGAACTTTTATGCCCCAGGTTATGATATTACGATTAGACTCTTTGAGTGATTAATCAGACATTTAAGGGGTGAATCTCAATTACTGTATATTATAGGGATTTTCCTCTAACTCTAAGAACACTTATTTCTTAGATGAATTTCTATAAGTACCTTTTGATTGATACCGATAAAAAATTTTCATGGAACCAAATTAATTATCTTCATAATTAAGGTTTGAAAACTATATATAATTACCAAAAAAAAAAACACTTCATGAGTTCCATAGACCCTTAGTAGCTATGTATCTTTTGCAAATTTTAAAAATTTAAATCCATGTAGTTATTTTGGGAAAAATTGCTGTAAGTTTAAAATAAACACACTGATATGCTTTTCTAAATTCTTTTCTCCCTAAACTCTCGATTCCTATTCTAATTTAAAGCAATTTAAGGATATATAAAAGTTTTAGATAAAATTGTTACTTGAATTTGAACGGTCTAAGTTAACAAACAAATTAAACACTCCTATGCATTCTTTGGGTTAGGACCGATGTGAGCTAAGGGGTGAATACCTTTGATTGTAATGATGATTAAGATAGTGATTATCCTGAAAACTAACCAGAAAAGAAATTGAAGGAGAGAGCAAGAAGAGAGAATGCCAAGAACAAATAGAAGCTAGTTAGGTTTACCAACAAAAGAAATTTTATTCATTATGGAGGAGAATTCCTCAACAATTATATAAGTCTTTATATAGATTCTCGACCCTAGGAATTAAAAAATGAAAGAAATCCTAATATATAAGTGTCAATTCCTATCTTGTAAAGAAAAGAAAGACAACTTTACCCGAAAAGAAAATTTATTAATAGAAATTTAATAGAAAGAAATTAACAAAATATGATGCTTATGTAGATAAACCCTAATCCATAAATATTAGAAATACCAAAAATATCATAAAATATAAATTACTAAAAATAGTAAACTGCTTTGAAAAAGGCTTAAACAGTGAAATTTAGGTTTAAAATTTGACAATTATAAGTTCCGATAGCAAATGTAGATTTTAAAATTCTATATGTGTGGTCGTTGACATAACATAATTTCAAGTCCCGAGTCAAAAGTTATGACCCTTCAAAGTTTAGGTTGATCCTGCATAAAATTACTTCATCTTGATTGTGTGCTTGTCATTTGAATGCACAGTGGAAAACTTAAATCAAACTTGATGCCACATGTACAACATATTGATTTTACTTAATATCCACCTCTTAAGGCAACTAATCCAAGGCCTAGTTCTAACGATCTACCATTACTAAACTTGTCCTTCTCGAATACCTTATGGAGGCGAAGAAGCTTCTTCCAAACTATTTCTTACAAAATAACACAAGAACAAAATAAATATATAGATACAAATGAAAGTAACAAATTTATACAAATATTTGTTTCGAATGTTTCTTTATTGATTTGGATTGTCTCTTGATGGTAGAAATGTGACAACACTTCGTCTCCAAACTCTCAAGTAATGACATCTCCGATTTGCATTGAAACCCACTTTTATAAATTGTTTTCGGGTTGATTTTTGTCTACCAATAGATTGGTTAACTTCACCAATCGATTGCTTAGATGTAATTTGACCAATGAAACCTGCATAACAACTCTTTTTATCTTACCAATCTATTGGTGAGACTCACCAATTAATTACTTGCCTCTAGTCGAGTTGGCCAGTCAATTTCACTGCATTCTGTTCATTGCTATAATGCTACCAATTGATTGCTTGAACCCACCAATCAATTGGTTACAGCAGCAAAAGTATTGTAGCATAAACCCTAAACTCGGGTACTATAGCAAACCCTAAAGTTACTATAGCAACTCCCAAAATTACTACAGAAATCCTTTTTTGGGGGTTTCAGTTTTGTAGTGAACCCTAGTTACTATAGCAGATACTCTAATTAATGTAACAAACCTTAAAACACCTTAAACCTCAATTTCAAAGTTTAGAGTCCATTAATTGATTAATACACTCAATTAATAGACTAATACTCATATTTCAACCTTACTAAGGTTGAATTTTCATCTTGTCTAATATTCAGTTTAACACAATCTACCACGACTTTCTTTGCTCAGCATCTGGTCAACCTTAACTTACCAAGACTTCTCGTTCCCTAGCATCTAATCAATCTTAACCTTCCAAGACTTCATCATTGACTAACATTCGGTCAACTTTGACCTGTCGAGGCCTCCTTATTGTCTAACATTCGGTCAACCTTAACATGCTAAGACTTCTGTCATCACCAAATATTCGATCTTTCATAACACACTTGGACTTCGCTTCTTATGTCAAGTGTTCGATCTTTCATGATCCACTTCTCATGCCAAGTATCTGATCTTCAAGGATCTACTTGGACGTCTCTTCTCATGCCAACTTTCTGTTGGACTTCCGATCGCCAAGTGTTTAGTCAATTGTGACTCACTTGGATTTTTCTCATCTCATGCAATGTCATGTTAGACTTCTGATATCGTTAAATATTCAGTCAACCTTAACCTATTCCACATCTCACTTTGCCACCTACATAATACTCAAATATCAAAATTCCACTAGATTCAACTTGAATTTGATCAATCTTGACTAAAGTTGGATTGCACTAACACTTTGAAGCCTCTAGATTTACTATATGTTTTCTTTTTCAATTTTAAATAGTTTAGGAACAATAGTAATTTTTGGACAAAATTATTATAGTCTTAAACTAATTAAAATTTACAAACAAACACTTTTATATATTTCTCGGACTCCATGAAGTTGTAAATTTTATTATTATTTTTTTAAATTTAGACGATTTATTACATTTCAAATTTTGACAAGTATAGGTTCATGCAGTAATTATTTCAAAATTGATACACGTGAACCTTAAATTGTTAAATTTTATATAAATAAAGTTACAATTTATAATATATTTTTTTTAGCAAACCACTCATTTATTTAATTAAGGAGAGTTATTAAATTAAATTATAATTTAATTAGAATCTAGATTTATTTAATTAAGAAAATTTATTAGATTAATTACAATTTAATTAGATTTTAAATTTATTTAATTAAGAATATTTATTGGGTCAATTGTATTTATTCATTTGATTTAATTAAAAATTTATTTGCATAAATAGACCTAATTAATTAAGCTAGCCTACAATTAGGAAATTTGGATCAGCGAATTATATTAAAAAAATAGTAAGATATAAATATATAAAGACTTAAAATTTATATAATTTATGTGTACAAATTATCCATTTAATCAATATAAAAATGAAATATAAATAATATTATATATAGAGAGAGAATATTCATCTAATTAATATGAAAATAAAATATTACGTGATATATAAGGGGTAATTACAAAGAATAAATAGAATTAAATAAGTAAACTATATATAGAAATTTTATAACCATGGAAATAGATTTCATTCGTATTAAGTTTACAAGAAAAAAAAAAGGAATGCTATAAATGACTTGGCATTTATATACGAATTTTTGGGATAGAGATGGAAATGTTACACAATAAGTTTTATTTTTTATAAAAATAAAATAAATGACTTATCAAATTTTATGTGTTGCGAATTTTTATATGTAGATAGATATGGAAATAGAAAATTTAGACCAAACCTAAGTCCCTCTATCTATTTAAACCTTACCTTCTAAAGCCTGCTCTAGGTTTGGTTGTCGTCGGCCCTAGGAAGACCTCCTCACCCTCTTGTTCTCCACCGGTGCTAGGATTTCCAAGGAAGACAAGGAGTGGGTGGCTAAGTGCTTAAGGCATGTTCTCAACCATGTTATTATTTTATTTAACTTCTATGTCTTGTGAATTTCGGATACCTTAGATTGGGTTGACGTTTCATAGATGTTTTGGAATTATGCTATGACTTTGCTGCTTTTGGTTCTGTTGTGGTATAAATTAGCCTTAATGGGTGAACAAATTTCACTTTAGTATTTTCGGTTGAAATATAGAAACTTTAGTTAGCTTTCATTATCAATTTACATAACCCTTTTCAGATCAAAGATGAATTTCATATTATTTTTATACCACTAACCGACGAAATTGGAATTATGTCATAACCCTGCTGCTTTTGGTTCTGTTGTGGTGTAAATTAGCCTCAATGGGTGAATGAATTTCACTATGGTGTCTTCTATTGAAATGTAAGAAATTTAGTGAGCTTTTATTACCAATTTACAGAACCCTTTTCAGATTAAAGATGAATTTCATATGATTTTTATACCACTAACTGACGAATCTGGAATTATGTTGAGACCTTGCTGCTTTTGGTTCTGTTGTGGTGAGTTTTAAATTATGTTTTAGAGCTTTAGTCATCATGATCTTGCTCAATGAGTTGTTTCATATTTTACTAATTGTAAACCCTTAGGAACTAGAGAACTATACATGCTCAAAATAAGTTATAGACCTTGCAAGTTTCAGACATGATAAATGTAGGTTTAAATTCTATTTTAAGAGTTATGAATATGAATGTTATATTACAATTTGGTTCATGCTTCTAGTTGTCTTCCCTTAGAAGATCCATGCTTAATTCTAAGTATTAAACTTGTAAATTTTAGATTTATGGGAGTAGTTCTAAATTATGTTTAGGGGGTCTTATTCATCATGATGTTGCGCTACCATTGTTCCATGTTTTTCCCACATCTTGTTTTATTTTAGTTCCTCAAGTTCATGTATATTTAGGTACCCAATATAAGTTTCGGTTTTAGTTGTATGTATGTGTTAAGAAGATGATACCATGTTAACTCTTATAGATTTGTATGGTGCGGATCTTATAAGTCCCTATGCTCTTTTGTCATTTGGAAGTCGATACCATGCTAGCTCCTAGAACTGGTAACTTGCGGATTTCTAGTTAGGTAGGCTTATGTTTCTTCTCGCTCGTCATCAATTTTATATGCTACATGTAACTTTCGGACTCTAGTTTAGGAAAGGTTTGCATGTAGGATAGTTAGGCTTATGTATCCTCTTCTCATCATGATAACTTAAATTGCTCCTGAAATGAACCTACTTGCGCTTGTGCGCCTGTACATGTTTATATTCATGCCTATACAGTGATCATGATTATATTTATGTTTAGTCTTATGTCTATGCTTATGAGATAAATGTGGTTAGTTGTACCCGGGGACTTAAACCCGAGAAAGCTTACCAAATCTTGTTATGAGTTAAGTCATGAACCGAGGACCTAATCTTGGGGAGCTTGCCAAATTATGTTCTGGGATGGTGGTATGATCTGGAGACCTATGCCTGGTGAGTGCGCCAGAATCACACAAGATATGTTCTGGGATGGTGGAATGATCCGGGGACGTAAGCCCGGTGAGCACGCCAGAATTAACCAAGATATGTTCTGGGATGATGGTATAATCTGGGAACCTAAGCCCGGTGAGTGCGCCAAAATGAAGGGGGACTCCGATCCTAAGTTCGGACCTCTACCAACCTAGCATTATGGTAGTTGATCACAACTTATGTTACAATATTGCTAAGTGCAACTATGCCACCCCAACGATATGTTTATAAGCACTCATGCAAGTATGTCCAAGTCATATTCATGTTTATGCATATGCTCACGTTTATGTTTATATTTATGTTTATGTTTATGATTATGTTATGTTTATGTTTATGTTTAGATTTATAATTATGCTTATGTTTAGGTTTAGTTTAGGTTTATATTTATGTTGATGTTTATGACTATGTTCATGTGCATATGCCTATGGACATGCTCGTGATTAAGTCTGTCATTATGCTTAGTTCACCTACCATGCTTACCTCTATGTTGTCATGCTTATGTTACTGCCTATGCATATGTTCATAGTATGTTAGTAGGGAGGGTCCAAGTTACCTTGAATGTGGTCTCCCTTAATACACTAGATTATAGATGCTAACTACTGCTTAACATAGTTTTGAATATGCTGAGTCTCTCAACTCATAAACTTTAATTCCTTTTTTCAGACAACGAAACTAATGAGGCAGGAGGCATTGACCAGTGAGTCAGCTTGGAACAATAGCAGTACAACCTGAAGACCTTTTAGTTTAATTCCATATTTAGCTATGTTTATTTTTCTTCAAGTTATTGATGTAATTTTATTTAAACCAAGAACCGCTATGGAAGCATGAGTATGTGACATATACAGTTTATGTATTATAAAAAAAAACTAGGAGTGTTACAGTTGGTATCAGAGCAAAAGTTCCTGGAAGGATTATGCCTACTACAAGTTCTGAGAAGCTCACGAAATCAAGCCTCAAGTCTATAAGTTTAAATGCTTTGTATCTTACGTGCATGAAGAAAAGAGATGTTTGTTGTAATGTTAAGTTAGAGGTTTGATAGTATGCATGACATTGATTAAAATTGCTTAGACTTAATTAATAGTTTGATGAATGCCAAAATATCATGGTTAGCTTTATGCCCAACCTAATATTTTTCCCCCCTAATATAGAATGACTTTCAACCTTAGTTCAAATGGCCTTATAGAAGTTAACTTCTGAATCTGGAGCAATTTATTTTTTTACATAGGACCTTAATGCTCATAGCCGAACCTTTGATCATAATATGTTTTAGAAGTTTTGAATTTTCTTTCCTAAGGTTGGGAGACTGAGGGAGACATAAGAAGTTGCTACCCAAGATTATTTGGTAAGTGTTAATTTCGAAGATGAAATTTTATTTAAAGGGGGGAGGAATTGAAGTGTTCAAAACCACTTATTTAATTAAGAAGAGTTATTGGATTAAATTATAATTTAATTAGAATCTAGATTTATTTAATTAAGGGGATTTATTAGATTAATTATATTTTAAATTTATTTAATTAAGGATATTTACTGGGTTAATTGTATTTGTTCATTTTATTTAATTAAGAATTTATTTACATAAATAGACCTAATTAATTAAGTTAGCCTACAATTAGGAAATTTGATTAGTGAATTATATTAAGAAGATAGTAAGATACAAATATATAAAGACTTAGTATTTATATAATTTATGTGTATAAATTATCCATCTAATCAATATGGAAATAAAATATAAATAATATATATTATATATATAACATAAATTATATAGTATAAATTTAATGTAACGTGTATAGGATAATTAAGAAACTATAATATATGAATTATAAATAGATAAAACTTAGTTTATAGAAATTAATTACAGGACTAGGATAATTAAGAAACTACAATATATGAATTATAAATAGATAAAACTTAGTGTATAGAAATTAATTATAGGACTTAGCATTTATAAAGGGATAAAACTTAATGTGTATAAAGTTTTTGAGAATATTCATCTAATTAATATGAAAATAAAATATTTCGTGATATATAAGGGGTATTTACAAAGAATAAATAGAATTAAATAAGTAAACTATATATGAAAATTTATAACCATAGAAATAGCTTCCCATTTAAACTTGATATCCTATTAAATTTACAAGAAAAAAAGGAATGAAATAAATGACTTGGCATTCATATACAAATTTTTGGGATAGAGATAGAAATGTTACACCAATGGGAATAAGTTTTATTTTTTATAAAAATAAAATAAATGACTTAGCAAATTTTATGTATTGCAAATTTTTATATGTAGATAGATATGGAAATATAAAATTTAGACCAAGTCCTAAGTCCCCTCTATCTATTTAAACCTTATCTTATAAAGCCCTCTCTAAGTTTTGTTGTTGTCGGCCCTAGGAAGACCTCCTCACTAGGATTTCCAAGGAAGACAAGGAGTGGATGGCTAAGTGCTTAAGGCATGTTCTCAACCATGTTATTTTTTTATTTAGCTTCTATGTCTTGTGAATTTCGGGTACCTTAGATTGGGTTGATGTTTCATAGATGTTTTGGAATTATGTTGTGACCTTACTACTTTTGGTTCTGTTGTGGTGTAAATTAGTAGCAATGGATGAACAAATTTCACTTCAGTGTCTTCTGTTGAATTGTAATAAATTTAATTAGTTTTCATTACCAATTTACAGAACCCTTTTTGGATCAAAGATGAATTTTATATGATTTTTATACCACTGACTGACGAAACTGGAATTATGTTGTGACATTGCTGCTTTTGGTTCTGTTGAGGTGTAAATTAGCCTCAATAGGTGAATGAATTTCACTACAGTATCTTTTGTTGAAATGTAGGAAATTTAGTTAGCTTTCATTACCAATTTACATAACCCTTTTCGGATCAAAGATAAATTTCATATGATTTTTATACCACTAACTGACGAATCTATAATTATGTTGTGACCTTGTTGCATTTGGTTTAGTTGTGGTGAGTTTTTAATTCTGTTTTAGAGCTTTAGTCATCATGATCTTTCTCAACAAGTTGTTTCATATTTTACTAATTGTAAACCCTTAGGAACTAGAGAACTATGCATGCTTAAAATAAGTTATATACCTTGCAAGTTTCGGACATGATAAATGTAAGTTAAAATTCTGTTTTAAGAGTTATGAATATGAATGTTGCATTACAATTTGGGTCATGCTTCTAGTTTTCTTCCCTTAGAAGATTCATGCTTAATTTTAAGTATTAAACTTGTAAATTTTAGATTTTTGGAGTAGTTCTAAATTATGTTTAGGGGGGGTCTTATTCATCATGATGTTGCACTACATTGTTCCATATTTTTCGCACATCTTGTTTTATTTTAGTTCCTCAAGTTCATGTATGTTTAGGTACCCTATATAAGTTTCGATTTTGGTTGTATGTATGTGTTAAGAAGATGATACCATGTTAGCTCTTATAGATTTGTATGGTGCAGATCTTATAAGTCCCTGTGCTCTTTTGTCACTTGGCAGTCGATACCATGCTAGCTCCTAGAACTGGTAACTTGCGGATTTCTAGTTAGGTAGTCTTATGTTTCTTCTTACTCGTCATCAATTTTATATGCTACATGTAACTTTCGAACTCTATTTTAGGAAAGGTTTGAATGTAGGATAGTTAAGCTTATGTTTCCTCTTCTCATCATGATAACTTAAGCTTGCGTTTGTGCGCCTGTACATGTTTATATTCATGCTTATATAGTGATAATGATTATATTTATGTTTAGTCTTATGTCTATGCTTATGAGATAAATGTGATTAGTTGTACCTGAGGACCTAAGCCCGGGAAAGTGTACCAAATCTTGTTATGGTTTAAGTTATGAATCGGGGATCTAAGCCTGGGGAGCTTGCCAAATTATGTTCTGGGGTGGTGGTATGATCTAGGGACCTACGCCCAGTGAGCGTGCAAAAATCAAACAAGATATGTTCTGGGATGTGGTATGATCTAGGGATCTAAGCTCGGTGAGCGCGCCAGAATCAACCAAGATATATTTTGGAATAGTAGTATGATTCGGGGACCTAAGCCCGGTGAGCGTGCCAGAATAAAGGGGGGTGTCGGTCCTAAGTTTGGACCCCTACCAACCTAGCGCTGGGTAGTTGTATGATCAACAACTTATGTTACTGTACTGCTAAGTGCAACTATGCCACTCTAACGATATGTTTAAGTACACATACAAGTATGTCCAAGTCATATTCATGTTTATGTCTATGCTCACGTTTATGTTTATGTTTATGTTTATGTTTATATTTAGATTTATAATTATGTTATGTTTATGTTTATATTTAGGTTTATGATTATGTTATGTTTATGTTTTGGTTTAGGTTTATAATTATGCTTATGTGTATGTTTATGTTTAGGTTTACATTTATATTGATGTTTATGACTATGTTCATGTTATTCTTATTGCTATACCTATGGACATGCTCATGATCAAGTCTGTCATTTTACTTAGTTCACCTACCATGCTTACCTCTATGTTGTCATGCTTATGTCACTGTATGTGCATATGTTCATAGTATGTCAGTAGGGAGGTCCCAAATTACCTTGAATGTGGTCTCCCTTAATATACTAGATTATAGATGCTAAGTCTCTCGACTCATAATCTTTGATTCCTTTTTTCAAACAACAAAACCAATGAGGCAGGAGGCGTTGACTAGTGAGTCAGCTCAGAACAACAGCAGTACAACCCAAAGACCTAGTTTAATTCTGTATTTAACTATATTTATTTTTCTTCAAGTCGTTGATGTAATTTTATTTGAACTAAGAACCGCTATGGAAGCATGAGTATGTAGCGTCCGCAGTTTATGTATTATAAAAAAAAAGCTAGAGGCATTACATTTTTGCTCATATATTTAAGCTACACTCACAATTTTCCTTTTTGTTCTTATATCAAATTAAGATGTAAAGTTATAATTTTTCTTCTTGTATAGTTATCAAAGATAAAGAGTTATAATTTTTCTTCTTGGTAGCTAGCAAAAGGTAGAATCTACCACCCTAGCGGCTTCATACAGTCGATACTATGACCATCTGTGAGGAAGTAAATCGAAAAATTATAGTTGGCTAGTACAGAGGAGGATTTTTTTTCCCTTGACTTTACTGAGATTCGAACCCTTACCCTATGGTAATAATTTTGATCCACACCAATCAATTCAACCTTGCCCGAGGGCTATAATTCTTCTTCTTGCACATATATAAAAGTTATAGAGATACCATTTTTTTTCCTCCAATCACCTATATCAAAGATATAGGGTCATAATTTTTCTTGCTACGTAATTATAATTCTACAATCAAGTGATTATTCAATAATAAAATATAACTTTATTCACCTATTCTTTGATTTACGAAAGAAATTTTACTTGTATAGACCTATCTCTAGTAGTAATGGTTGTTTGTGTTTGTGCAATAAGATGTGCATAATGTTGGCTTAATTCATATATTATTTTGAGTTTAAGTCTTTATAATTTTATTTTTAGATTATACCTAAATGGTTACATACCAATAAAAATATCTTAATTTTTTTTTAAACTCATAATCTTTTTTATATCTTTTTAATATGAAACTTTAATTATATTTTTAACAATCATTCCCTTAAATAAAGGACTACTATTACTCTCATGGTCTGGACCTTCCCGTAACCATTTGATTACTCTTGACCTATTCTGGACTTTTCCAAGGCATCCGACCACTCTTGACTTGCTTCGAGCCCCTCTGTAAGCATCCGATCATTTTTGACCTGCTCAGGGCCTTTCCACAAGTATCCAGTCATTCTTAACTTGATTCGACCTCCCTACAAGCATCCTTGACATACTCTAGGCTTTCTTACAAATATCTAGTCACTCTTGACCTATTTTGAATCTCTTAATAAGCATCTGGTCACTCTTCACCTGCTTTAGGCCTCTCCTCATTTTCGTTCAAGGTCATCTCACATGACATCCTGTCTGAATCATGACTCTGATACCATTTGTTGGGACTAAAAAAATTCGCATATCTTCATAATAGTATGCACAATATTATTACTTTGAGCTTAAGTTCTCATGATTTTATTTTTAAGCTCTACCCAAAAAATCTCGTACCAATGAAGATATCTTTATTATTTCAAAAAAAAAATCATCATCCTTCCTATAACTTTTCAATATAAAACTTTAATTATATTCTCAACCCATAATATACCAGCAAAATGTGAAAGTGAAATAAATTCTAGTTTTGATATTAGTGTAGAATCCAAACTTGTGAGACTTGAAACATCTGACTTCAATCTCGTCTCTGAAATGTAAAACTATTCCATTTTAACTTGTTTCAATATGTTGAGATGCTTCTAGAGACCTCATGGTAAATATGTTTTCCAGAAGAATTCAAAGTCATCTAATATTGTTTAAATGAAGACGACGACGACAACAACAACAACCAAGCCTTTTCCCATTAGGTGGGGTCAGCTGTATGAATCCTTTTACGCCATTGAGCTCTATCTCCTATTATATCATCATCTATATTTAAATAAATTTTATCTTGTTTTATTGTTGCTAACCAAGTCTTTTTTTGTCTTCCTCTTCCTCGTTTGATATGCATGTTTATCATAGTTTCACATCGGCTAACTAGAGCATTTATTGGTCGTCTAAGTACATGTCCGTACCATCTTAAATGTGTCTCTCGGAGTTTGTCCTCAATAGATGCAACTCTGACTTTCTCTCTAATGCTCTCATTCCTTATTTTGTCCATCTTCGTATGTCCACACATCCACCTTAACATCCTCATCTCTGCAACTCTCATCTTATGCTCATGTGCTCGAGTCATAGCCCAACATTCAGCTCCATATAACATAGCAGGTCTAACTGCGATTTTATAGAACTTACCTTTAAGTTTAATAGGTACTTTACGGTCACATAAAACACCCGACGTTCCCCTCCATTTCACCCATCCTGCTTGTTTTCTATGTAAGACGTCTCTCTCAATCCTTTCATCATTTTGTAAAAATGATCCTAAATATTTAAATCTCTCGGTTCCAGGCAACTCGTCCTCTCCTATCTTAACAATTATTTCATTACTTCTAATATTGCTAAATTTAAATTTCATATATTCTGTCTTTAATCTACTAAGTTTAAAATCTTTCCCTTCTAGTGTTTCCCTCCAAGATTCTAGCTTAGCATTTACTCCTTCACGTGTCTCATCTACCAAAATAATATCATCTGCAAACAACATACACCACGATACTGTGTCTTGAATGTGCGCAATGAGTTCGTCCATAATTAGTGTAAAAAGATAGGGACTTAGGGTTGATCCCTGATGTAACCCTATCTTTATTGGAAATGCTTCAGTTACTTCGCCTGAAGTCTTTACTCTGGTCGTTACATCCTCATGCATATCCTTAATTAGTTCAATATATGTTACGCTAACACCTCTCTTTTCTAAAATTCTCCATATAATTTCTCTTGGGACTCTATTATAAGCTTTTTCTAAGTCAATGAATACCATGTGCAGATCTTGTTTTTGCTCCCGATATTTTTCAATTAATTGTCTAAGGAGATGTATAGCTTCTATTGTCGACCTTCCAGGCATGAACCCAAATTGATTTTCTGTCACTGTGGTCTCCTTCCTTAATCTTTTTTCTATTACTTTTTCCCAAAGTTTCATAGTATGACTCATTAGTTTAATACCCCTATAGTTTGCACAATTTTGTATGTCTCCCTTGTTCTTATATAAGGGAACTAGAGTACTTATCCTCCATTGATCAGACATTCTTTTCGTTTTTAATATCATGTTAAATAATTTTGTAAGTCATTCAATACCTTATTTCCCTAAGCACTTCCATACCTCTATCGGAATATCATCTGGTCCAACGGCTTTTCCATTGTGCATCTCATTTAAAGTTTGTTTTATTTCTGAAGTTTGAATTCTACAATAAAAATTAAAATTTCTATGCTCATTTGACCTAATTAAATTACCTAAGTTAAGTTGGTCACCTAAACCTTCATTAAAAAGTTGATGAAAATACTTCTTCCACCGTTCTTTTATTTCTCCATCATTTACTAATACCCTATTACATTCATCTTTAATATATTTTATTTGGCTAAGATCTCTTGTTTTCCTTTCTCTCGCTTTAGCTATTCTATAAAAATCTCTTTCTCTTTCTTTTGTATCCAATTTTTGATATAACCGTTCAAAAGTTTCATTTTTTGCTTCACTCACTACTTTCTTAGCTTCTTTCTTGGCTATTGTATATTTTTTTAAGTTTTCCTCGTTCTTACAAATATATAATTCCTTATAAGTTATTCGTTTTTCCTTCACTTTCTCTTGTACTTTCTCATTCCACCACCAAGATTCTTTACTTAGTGGTGCATGTCCCTTTGACTCACCAAGTACACTCTTAGCTACTATTTTCAACTTTGATACCATCTTATCACATGTTGTATTAGAGTCATCGTATATTTTACCTAATGCTTGTACTTCTACCTTCTCCTTAAATATATTTTGTTTCTCATCCTTTAACTTCCACCACTTAATTCTAGGAATTATATATATTTTCTTTCTATTGATACTATGTTTGAGGCGTATATTCAACACTACTACCCTATGTTGGGTAGTTAAGCTTTCTCCTGGGATGACTTTGCAATCTTTACAAATCTTTCTACCCTTCTTCCTAACCATAAGAAAGTCAATTTACGATTTATTATTCCCACTTTTGAATGTGACTAAGTGTTCTTCTCTTTTTTAAAAAAACATATTAGCTAATATAAGGTCATATGCTATCGCAAAATCTAATATAGTTTTCCCTTCCTCATTCCTCGTTCCAAACCCATACTCCCATGTACTCTCTCATATTCCCCATTTTTCACTCCGACATGCCCATTTAGATCACCTCCTATTAAAATCATTTCATTTGGTGGAATATTTTGTAATATTTCATCTAAGTCCTCCCCAAACCTTGATTTGGTAGCTTCATCTAATCCTACTTATGGTGCATATACGCTAATTATGTTCATAGTTTCTTTCGCCACTATTATCTTAAGTGCTATAATTCTATCTCCTTTTTTAACTACTCCTACAACTTCATCCTTTAACAAATTATCTACAATGATACCCACTCCATTTCTTGCTTTACTCTTTCCAGTGTACCATAACTTAAAACCCGAGTTCTCTATCATCTTTATCTTCTCGCCTATCCATTTTGTCTCTTGTACACACAAAATACTAATTTTTCTCCTAATCATCATATCTACTACCTCCATTGATTTACCAGTGAGAGTTCCTATATTTCATGTTCTAAATCTTAGATTATTAGTTTTCCTATCATATTTGTTCTTATCTAACCTATGGTGTGAGAACGTTTGCCTATTTAACACTACACCCAAGTTCTCATGGAGATGTAGCGGTCCTTGCTGAGACGTTACAGTCGGACCCTGTAACGCGAACTCTTGCATATTTATCACTACACTCGAGTTCTGGAGATGTAGCGATCCTTGTCGAGACGTTACAGTCGGACCCTGCAACGTGTTCCTTCTGGGGAACAACCTAGCATTAGCACAATAGTTTAATGGATTTATTCATTGAATATTTGTCATAGTTTGACGCTGACTGATAACCTAATGCAACCCTCCTCCTTTATCCGAGCTTGGGACCGGTCATGACCGGTCATGAGCGGAGTTCAGTAAAGTTGAAAATTTTGAGTCTCTATATTAATTTTTCAGTAAAGTTTGAGTCTTTAATAAATGAAGACATGCTATTAAAACATGGTATTAAAATTCCATGGCAATAAAAAAGGATCATATATTTTAAATTTGAAAAGTTTGAGTCTCTATATTAATTTTTCAGTAAAGTTGCTATATAGGCTTAAATTGCTCTAGAATTAAAAGCAAATACTTATATGTGTTCCTTAGACCTTATAAGTCATTATATGTATTT
Organism: Zingiber officinale; assembly: GCF_018446385.1. Classification (NCBI taxonomy): domain Eukaryota; kingdom Viridiplantae; phylum Streptophyta; class Magnoliopsida; order Zingiberales; family Zingiberaceae; genus Zingiber; species Zingiber officinale. The sequence continues at coordinate 34,905,915 of NC_056005.1, read as the reverse complement.
CTTTTATAATTTTAAATATTTAGGTTCATGTAGTAATTTTGGACAAAACTATTACGTGGATCTAAACTACTCTAAATTCATTTGGATTAATTTGGTCCCTACATTAATTTGGACTAAGCCATCAATCTATTTTTTTTTTTAAAAAAAACAATATTCTCCGGTGTGCTCTTTAAACCATATGGGGTCCTTATATGTATTCCTTTCTAATTTGACCAATTCAAATCCATATAATAGTTATGGGCCAAATTGATACCCCCACGCATAATGCAGTGATAAAAGGCATGGTCGTTAACCCATACCATGAGGGTTTGATTCTCTTGCAAGGTATATCATACGCTTGTGGTGCTTGAATGATGCTTGAACTACTGGTGATATTGGGATGCCTATAGGAGTCACTCACATTTTTGGATTTATCGGATAGGTGAACTAGGGGGGAAGGTCATCCACCTTCAAGGTCAGTCAGACTCCAAACCGGCATACATGGATTAATAAAATAAATAAATAAACAAACACGTTTTGATCTTTGAGTCATTATGCCTTTTTTTTCAAATTTAGAGCAAGGTCAAGAGAGAAAAATTACTCTCATTTGTTTCCTAGAGTTAGTAAGACTCAAAGCTTTGAGAGATGAACCCAAGTTGAAATCTTCTCTCAACGACGAGGAAATAATAATGATGGTAGGAAGATTCAAGAAACTTTGTAAATCTAGATCTACTAACCATCCACAGGGGAAGAAGAAAAGGGTGATCCGCTGCTACCACTGCGATGAAGAAGGGCACGTCAAGGACAACTGTCCCAAGCTGAAGAACAAGGAAAACGGTAAGAAGTCTATCCAAAAGCGAAAGGCCCTAAAGGCAACGTAGGACAATACGTCATCCGAATCGGAAGTCGAGGCATTCTCCGGACTCGCACTGATGGCGAGTCATCATGACGACGACTTCGATTCAAGCTCTTCCAAAATGAGCATTGAGAGCATCGATGAAGGGGGAGCTTCGTCAGAAAAAAACAACAGTTCAAGGGGAGACACGAACAACGAACTCGACAAGGTAAGTCAGGTACATTCTCTTCCTCCCGACAAACTTTTTAAGTTTGTTAAGTTTTTAACTAAAGACTGCTGTAAATTAGAAAAAGAAATAAAAAATTTAAAAATAATTTTAGCTAAATCCTACCCGTTAGAAGAATTAGATAAATCAAAATTGGAAAATGAAAAACTGAAATTAGAAAATAAAGATTTGAAAATTCAAATAGACAACTTGAAAAACTATGCATGCTCATCTAATTTTAGAAGATTTAAAAATTTGAATTGGTATTATAGATATCAGCAGGGACAAATTAGGAATATCTCTAGAAAATATGTCCCTAAGAAATTTTTAATCAATCCAGTAGGCTGGAACCTTTATTGGGCTCCTAAATCTTGCTTAGTCTAAGTTTTAAAATTAAAATTAGCGCTTTTCAGTGAGAAAATTAAACAATGAATTTCTCTATGAGGTTTTGTCTAAGGAAGTGGTTGTTGCTCCAATAACCAAGAAGGCCTAGTGTCTTGCCACGACCTGGAAGCCAAAATATTGAAATAAATATTTAATTAACTTTATGTCAAAGCATTAAAATTAGAATTAATTAATGCTTTCAAAGTTTTTCAAACATTTTTTCAAAATATTTTTTTAGAAAAATACTTTTACATGCTTTCAAAGTTTTTCAAACATTTCACTTAAAAATTTTTTAACTCTTATTTAAATTTTTTTTAAGAGACTACTTATTATTGCAAATTTTTTAAGAAACTCAAAATTTCTAAGTTTTTACCCTTATATTTTTTCTTGAACCCCATTTTTTTATGTGATCAAAGGGGGAGAAGGAAAAGTATAACTCTAGGGGGAGGTAGACCAAAATTTAACTTGTTTTATTTTTTGCACTTAATTGTAAATTTAGTTAAATTTATTTTATGTCTATTCTTACCCTAGCTTAACTTGGGTTGCTCACAACAAAAAGAGGGAGATTGTTGGAACCCCAAGGTTATTTTGGTGTGAACAACAAGTTAAGTTAGGTCCTGTGTGTTTCTAACCTTGTGTCTAAGTGTGCAGGAGCTTAGGAACACAGGTAGTTGAGTGGAAGACGCAGCTAGCGAGAAGGACGGCAGTCCGAGGGACGAGGTGCTGCGGAAGAGAGGGATGAAAGCCGGAGCGGAAGATTGCTCGGGGAGCAAGAGACGCAGCTAGCGAGAAGGACGGCACGCGATGCGTCCGAGGGACGAAGACTGCGGATGAGTACGCTGGCGGACGAGAAGGAAACACGCGGTGATTCCGAGGGACGAGAAGCCGGAGGGAAGCCCGCTCGAGAAGACCGGAACTTGATTTCGGGTGAGCCCTTTTCCAGATGGCAGAGATCACCCAAGCGAGCGGATCAGGAGTTGAAGACCCAGACCGAGGCAAACTGAACCGGAGCAGTGGTCCCCGGATGAAAAAGTCAACATAGGTTGACTTTAGGCTCCGGGGCTCCCGGAACAACCCAGGGCGCCCGGAATGGCTCCGGACGCCCGGACCCAGTATGTTGACCAGATCGAGATTTATCTCGATCTGAACATTGGGGGATAAAAGTTATCTCCCCCAGGGCGCCCGGAATCCTTCCAGGCGCCCCGACCAAGGCTATAAATATAGCATTGGTCCAGAAGTTTTTCAATCAATTCAGAAATTGTAAACAATACTTGTGTGCTTCCACTGTTTAGATAAGCTTCTGTCTTTTTGTGCCTACACTGCTGTAAAAGAGGCTTCTCCGCCTGAAGGAGATAATAGTGTGATCATCATCCTTGGATTAACAACCTCCCCGGTTGTAACCAAGTCAAATCCGGTGCCTCGTCTTTTGTTATTTTCTGTTTATTTTATTATTCTGCAAGTGTTAGTTTAAAGTTCGAGGAGGGTGTTTTTGCTTTTATTTTTTTCAGGGCTATTCAACTCCCCTTCTAATCGGCCGCAACGGTCCTACAAGAACGCGTTCCACAGTGAGAGAACAGTAGGCGTCGGTTCGACCTAGGATTTCCGGATGGAAATCCAAAGTCAGAACCGAACAATCCGGATACTGTCAAATACTTTATTTATCATGTCTATATTATACTAACTTTGTTTTGTAGAGTATGGTTAGTTTCTGAGACTAACATATTTTGCAAGAAGTGAATTGGACACATTTGTCTCGGATGAACAGTACCCGATGCACCCTCCATGGAGCTTGGAGGCGCCTTGGGGTCACTTGCAGAGACGTCCTCGCAGCAAGGTGTGAGGGTACCTCCATGGAGCTTGGAGGCACCCTGGACACTGGCACAAGGGCGCCCTCCATGCATGTTGGAGGCGCCCTCAGGTGGATAAGCAGCGACCAATTTGAAGCTCATCCACGCTGTGATTTCGGCGGGATTGAGGGCGCCCTCCATAGTGTTGGAGGCACCCTCCATGGGCTACTTAAGCCCAATTCGACTAGCAGCAAGGGAACAACGAAAACAGACAATCCTTCTTCCGTGTGCTGCTCAAAGATCTATTCTACAAAGTTGTAACTCGACACCGACGACCTGAAGCTTCAAACTCTCTATTTTTCATTGTCGGTATAATTTCCATTTTGTTTTATATTGAAAATCAAAATTGTATATTTCTGAGCTTATAGTGATTGCCCAAAGTAAACGCTCAACGAGCGTGGGTCTTGGAGTAGAAGTCGCCCCAAGCTCCGAATCAAGTAAAACCCTTGGTGTTCGTGTGTTTGCAATTGTTTATTTATTTCCGTTGCATATTTTACTCGATAGTTTTCTGAAACGGAAGTGAAAGCCACGAGCGCTATTTATCCCCCCCCCCTCTAGTGTTTTCGATCATACAATTGGTATCAGAGCGGGGTCGCTCTGATACCAAAATTGTATATTTCTAAGCTTATATTGATTGCCCAAAGTAAACGCTCAACGAGCGTGTGCCTTGGAGTAGGAGTCGTCCCATGCTCCGAACCAAGTAAAACCCTTGGTGTTCGTGTATTTGCAATTGTTTATTTATTTTCGTTACATATTTTACTCGATAGTTTTTCGAAACAAAAGTGAAAGCCACGAGCGCTATTTATCCCCCCCCCTCTAGTGCTTTCGATCCTACAATTGGTATCAGAGCGGGGTCGCTCTGGATCGGTATAACTACCGTTCAAGCAATTTTTGTTTTTTCGTCCGATTTTTCCAAAAATAAAATCTTACGCCTTTCATTTTTTCCCTCCAAAACTATTTTTAAAAAAATCATTTTTATCTTTTCACTATTGGTCGGTATTAACGAAATATTACATTTTCAAAAATTTGTAATAAGATATTTTTAATATTTTTTAATATTTTATTAATATTTTTTTTAAAAAAATTTTGTTATTTCTATTTTTCTCCCGCACTATTAATCCAAGACCAAGTCTTGGAATATTTGGTTCTTTTTCTTTTTATGTGCGAGAGTTTCCTTTACAATGGTCCATCAAGAAGGCTATAGCACAGCCCGCCGACCTCTTTTCTCCAGCGAGGACTTTGACTACTGGAAGAGTCGGATGGAATACCACTCAAGACGCAAGTTGAGATGTGGATAATTATCCAAACCGGATCGAGCTTCCATGAGATGACACTGGAAAACCAATCTCATGCGTGAACTGGGACTGGTTTTCCAGTTCCATCTTTAATTAGACTAGACGAGTATCCAAGGATCTTTCTTTAATTAGACTAGACGAGTTATTTTTTGAATTTGAGTTACATGAACAGATTAATGCACGTCCAGTCGAGAAAGGTATTACTTTGGTTGCAAGTACAAGTAGAACCCGGGAACCAAAAGGAAAGCACAGAACTGAACCCGAGTCCGAAGATGAACCGGACTCAGACGACGACGGCGACGAGATAGCAGCCAAACTTGTCAACTTGATATGAAAAATGTGCAAAAAGAAGAAGGTGACTTCATCGAGCACGAAGGCCAAATCTGGAGTTGCCTACTATGGCTGCAACCGGAAGGGACATTACAAGTCGAACTGTCCGCATTAGAAGTAAACTAGCTTTCTCACTCTACCGGTACAAGTGTATGTTGCCTAAATCAAGTCCGAGTTCGATATCGAGAGCGAATCCAAAGTCGTGTCCGAGCAAAGCCATGGATCCGTATCCGTTTCTAAAGGGCCTAACCCCACTGTAAGTTATCTATTCAACGGTACTCAAGTAGATGATCTAGAAAATTTAGTTTTATATTTATTAAAGAAATTAGCTAAATCCAATGTCCGGGTCAAATCACTTCAAAAGGAGATAACAGCCCTTAAAGAAGTGACTAACCCTAGCTCCTTGACTGACCTTGTTCAGACTGGAACCTCAACTCAAGCCCAAAAGCTTAAGGAAGAGAATTCTAGCCTGAAAAATCAAGTCAAGGAACTAAAGGACACGTTGGAATGGTTCACTTTGGGTTCCAAGAACTTGGACCTGATTCTTGGAAAACAAAGAGTCATCTACAACCGATCCAGACTTGTTTTAAGGTTTAACGAAAATACAAGTCTTATTTATCCCTTGTAAATCGATCAAATAGAAAAGTAGTCCAAGCATGGGTCCCCAAGTCTAACTTGATTAATCAAGTTGGACTTGGACAATATTGGGTTCCTAAGGATCAAATCCATTATCATGATAGATCTTATCAAGGCTATGATCTAGGGGGAGCCAATAGAAAAATCATCTTTATTTATAAAAAGAATTGTTTGATGATTGTCTTTACTGCTTTTATTATACATGCTTAGATTACACTAGATAAGGACCTAGACATCATTTACACTTGACTAGTTAGACCTAGGAGTTTCAAAAAGAAAAATTAAATATCCAATTTCTTTTAAAGGCTTTGTCTAGAAGTGGTGGATGATTCCATACCCAAGAATACCTAGTGTCTCACCATAGCTTGGAAGTCAATCATTGAATGAATATTTTAATTGACTAATTAAAAAACTTGAGTCTAACTCAATTGTAAATCAATCATTAGATTGGAATTTAAATTGAAGATTAAATTAACCATCTCACAAAACTATTAAGATTCCCTTATTGAAAAACTAGAAAAATGTGAGATGAACCTAGGTTTAAAGTAGTTAACTAAACCTGAATTAATTAAATTAAAGCTAACTCAATTAAAATTCATAATTAATTATAAAATCATGATTAATTTCAAAATCTAATTAATTATAAAAAGTTTAATTTCAAATCAAATTAAATTCAAAATGTTAATTATTTTAAAATTATAATTAAATTATAATTATTTTTAAATCATAATGAATTTCAAACATCTTAATTATTTGATTATTAATCATAATTAAATTTCAAATTATTAACTCTTATATTTTTAAAATCTTAATTATTTTTAAAAGATAATTAATTTTCAAATCAAAATTAATATGTAACATTATAATTCCAAATTTAATTAATTTTCACTATATTTTAAAATCTTAAAAATTTTAATTATTGTCAAATGTTTAAATCTAATTAAACTCATATTTGAAATTTAAACATATATTTTAAAATTTTAAACTCATACATTTATTGATAAAATTAAAATAAAGTTAACTCCATCTCATAAGCACTCATAAGCTAAACATGATTGATAATCTAGAATGTGTGAGATGGAAAATCAGGAAAATAATAACTTTTTTTTATTTATTTATATGCTTGGACTCTAGGATCCTCAAAATTTTTAAGTCATTAATCAAGGGGGAGTGAAGGGAGCTAAGTTAAGTTTTTTTTATTAAAGTTTTCTTTTAAAAAAAGGGTGGTTTAAAATATTTATGAAAAAGAAAGTTCATTTGTAAACTATTGTTGGAATGAAAATAAATCATTTTTTGAAACTAAATATTTGATAAAGTATTTTAAGTTTTTTTTTTAAAAAAAAATATTTACTTAGCTAAGTATTTTTACAAGAAATTTTTTTTAAAGCTATTTTTTTTTAACAAAATATTCTTGAAACTAAGTGCTTATTAAAATATTTTTTTTTAAAAAAAAAGCTGAAGCTTTTATCACAATATTCTTAAAAGTAAAGTATTTTTTTCTTTTTAAGCTGAGTACTTTTAACTAAGTTTTTTTTTAAAACCTTTATAAACTGAGTATTAAAACTAAAATTCTTATCAACTTCTTTTGAAAGCTAAAGTACTTGACAAAATAATTATTTTCAAAACCTAAGATTAGCTAAGTTTATTTTTAAGTAATTTTCAAAGCTAAAATTTAGCTAAATTATTTTTTGAAAAATCTAAATGTATTTTCAAAGCACTTATTTTCAAAAGCTAAGTTTAAGTCACTTTCAAAAAACTTAAAAGTTTTGCTAAGTTTTTCTTTCTTTTTGCAAACTAATATTCAAATAAGAGCTACCTTTCAGGGGGAGCTAAAAAATTTTTATCCTTACATTTTTTCTCTCTACTTAGTATTATTTTTTGATTTATGTCACAGGGGGAGAGAAAAGTCAAAGTTAAGAATTTAATAATTTAAACATAATGAAAGAGAGAAAATAAAGTTTTTTTGAATTATTGCATTCATGCTCTTGTTTAAATTCCATTATTTATTATTATATTTTATTTAACTTTGAACCATGTTGTCATAATAAAAAAGGGGGAGATTGTTGGTGCGAGAAACATCTAACGATCGAACTTGTGTTTTGATTATGTCAAAGGGTACAAAGTTAAGTTGTTTTGTTATCTAACGATTTTGAATGAGATTGCAGGAAAGTCCTAAGTGTACTTAGACAAAAGTTCTAGCTACGGTTAGGCAGGTGGAAAACCCTAGGGGGTGGTAACTCTAGGTCCTAGGGGGTGGTAAGCCTAGGTCCTAGGAGGTGGTAACCCTAAGTGAGGAAAAGTCCTAGCTGCAGTTAGTCAAAGGAAAACCCCTAGGGGGTGGTAACCCTAGGTGCTAGGGGGTGGTAACTCTAGGCGGAAAGTCTTGGCGGGTCGAGAGCTTCGGGCAAAATCCTAGGGGGTGACAACCCTAGGTTGGAATCCTAGTGTTGCGAACCAGGTGGAAGACTGCATGAAGATCGGAAGCTTCGGACGCTGAGGAAAAGCCAAGTTGCTCTGGAGGATCAACTACAACAGATAAACTCTCCTGAGTGGAGTAAGTGAGGACGTATTCCTCGGTGAAGGAATAGTAGGCGTCTGTTCGATCTAGAGTTTCCGGATGGAAATCCGAAGTCAGAACTGGATAGTCTGGAGATTATTAAATACTTTATTTATCATATCTATATTGTGCTAACTTTGTTTTGTAGGGTATGGTTAGTTTTTGGGACTAACGTATTTTGCAGGAAGTGAATTGGACACATTTATCTCGGATGAACAGTACTCGAGACGCCCTCCATGGAGCTTGGAGGCACCTCGGGGTCACTTATAGAGACGACCTCGTAGCAAGGCACGAGGGTGCCTCTATGGAGCTTGGAGGCGCCCTAGACACTAGCGCAAGGGCGCCCTCCATGCAGGTTGGAGGCACCCTCAGGCAGATAAGCAGTGACCAATTCGGAGCTCATCCACGCTGCGGTTTAGGCGGGATTGAGGGCGGCCTCCATGGTGTTGGAGGCGCCCTCCACGGGCTACTTAAGCCCAGTTAGACCAGTAGTAAGGGAATAACGAAAACTGGCAATCCTTCTTCCGTGTGCTGCTCAAAGATCGATTCTACAAAGCTGTAACTTGACACCGACGACCTGAAGCTTCAAACTCTCTATTTTTCATTGTCGGTATAATTTTCATTTTTTTTTTATATTGTAAATCAAAATTATATATTTCAAAGCTTATAGTGATTATCTAAAGTAAATGTTCAACGAGCGTGAGCCTTGAAGTAAGAGTCGTCTTAGGCTTCGAATCCAGTAAAACCCTTGGTGTTCGTGTGTTTGCAATTGGTTTATTTATTTCCGTTGCATATTTTACTCGATAGTTTTCCGAAATGGAAATGAAAGTCATGAGCGCTATTCATCTCCCTTCCCTCTAGCACTTTCGATCCTACCCTATGTATTTCTTGAGCCTTTTAGAGTTACCAAATGTCCTATTTTTATAATTTAGAATATTTTGGCTATATAATTGTCTTTAAATTTGTTATATAAATTTAAATTGATTTAATTTTACCAACCACTTTTATGTGTGTTTTTTTTTTAACTTACGGAGTTGTTATTTATCTTTCTTTTTTAAACTTAAATTAGTTTAGAACTATGTAGTAATTTTGAATAAGATTATTATATGATCTTTAAATGGTGATGATGATGATGATAATAATAATAATAATAAGATTTAAGTATTTTAAAATAATTTAGTTTATTAGATAGAAAAATATTTTTGAATGAATAAAGATTCAAAATACATATGAAAATAAATAGTTCAAAATATATATAAATGGAGAAGAAATAAAAATATAAATACTTAAGGAAGAACTGTAGTATTATTGAATAGAGAAAAAAACAAAGAGAAATTTAAGAGAAAGATGAAATAAAAATTTATTGATTCATAGAATTAAAGAGATAATAATATTAGGGCATCCTCATAAATTAGGCAGTCAACTATAGAATAAATATAGAATGATAGAAAAATGTCCAATTTAAAATGGATTAAGAGAGTTATATTTGACAGTAAAAAAAATTCTTAACTGGTTTTTTAAATAAAAAAATCTTTTATAATTGTTTTTCTAATATTTGATGTTAGTTGATTAAACAGATGGATATTTTAGCAAAACAAAAAATATTCACCAATTTTTCTTTAAAATTTAAACGTTAAGGGTGCGAGTGATTAGAAGTTATTCTTATAATTTTAGTTATTCATTTTAAGTTATCAATAAAAATCTTATTTAGTTTAGATAATCATAATTATCTAATAATGATTAATGCATGACATTTAGTTAAAAGAGACATGCAACTTGGAATAAAAAATTTCAGAAAAGTAAAGTATTTTGTTTTATTTCAGAGTTAATAAAAGTTTTTGGATAAAAATATCCTCTAATGTCTATATTTTGGGATAAAAATATTCCTAAAATTTTTATAATAAAAAAATTATTTTAAATTATAAAAATTAAATAATAATAAAAATATGTGATATTTTATTTTAAAAATAATATGTATTATTAGTTTTATAACTAAGGGTAATATATACTATAGTAAAATATTAACTTGAGTTATTTTAAAAATTTTAAAATAATTAAATTTTTATTGTATTATTTATGTTGAATCAAATAAATTATATTTTATTCTCTATGTGATCACATAATTAAGTTATACATTACAACTTGAACGAAGCGTATCCGGACAAATGCACTTTTAATAATACCGTCAGGGAAAAAAATAATAATTGCTGTAAGGAAACTGACCGTCGAGTCTTCCCATTTACAATATTAAAAGACTTCTGAGGTCGTAGTATAATAATTGAGAGCGTTAATCGAAGCCATGCCATTACTTAGTCGTAAACTACGATAAAAATCAAACGTATGTGACGTCATGGAGGGGCAACCGACGAAGCTCCCCCCTCTCCTTCCTGTTACTTTAGGCGACTAATCCGGTTAACGGAGTCAAATAATCAATAATTTAGGAGCCGATACCACGTAAAATACGACCTCAATTAATTCGCCAGGGGACTACTCTGTTCTATAACCTCATCTGTTCTTCGATCTATCAAGTTCGATTTGAAGCGACAAGCTCCGATGGGTTCTGAGATCACCATAGCAGGATGGCTGGCGGCATTACTCAAAGCTAGCACGGCCAAGTTGGCCGCCAACCAGCACCTGCAGGAGAAGGCCGTCGAGCAAAATTTGAAGAAGCTGCAGTTTAATCTCGACAAGATAATCACGGCCGCCCAACTCGACCGGAAGCAGATCGGCAGCCACAGCATCAAAGACTGGTTCTCCAGCTTCAAGGATGCCATCTACTCTGCTGATGACGTGATCGAAGAATTCGTTCAACAACTGGCGAAGGACAAGAAGCAGAGCAGCACGTTGTCGACTCTGAGGAAGTCCGCTAACTTCGTCTCCAAGATGATCCAAGGGGGCCAATTCAACGGGGACGACATGAAGCAGTTGGACGAGGTCACTAAAACCTTCGACGACCTTGTCAGTGACATCTTCGAGCTCCTCAAGGTGGTGCAACAGCTGGAAGGATCTGGCGGGACAAAGCAGCAGGAGATCATCCCCAGTTGGCGGCTGACCACCTCTCCTTACAAGGGAAGGACGACGACGAGCGGACGAGGCAGCGAAGGAAAGAAAATGCTGGAGGCGCTGCTCGAGGAGGGAGGCGGATCTACCTCAGACTGCTGCAATTTCTCTGTTGTCTGCGTCGTCGGAACCGGCGGCATCGGGAAGACAGATCTTGCTCGATTTGCTTATAACAACGAGAAGGTGCGCCGTCACTTTGATCTTAAAGCGTGGGTCGCCGTCTGCAACAATTTTGACGAGAAGAGGCTCACGATCGAGATAATCGAGTCAGCCTCCGTCGAGCGGCCCAGTGATCTTCACAGCATCACCAGTTTGGAACCGATCCAGAACACTCTCGCCAAAGGGATGAAGGACAAAAGGTTTTTGATCGTGTTGGACGATGTGTGGGAGGACTCCAACGCTTCTTGGGAGCACCTTACGACCCCATTTACTCATGGCAAAGAAGGGAGCAGAATCATAGTGACCACCCAGCTTGAAAGTGTAGCCAAGTCGACGAAAGCCAAAGAGACCATACATCTTGATGGCCTGGAGGAGCAAGACTACTTGGCACTGTTCAAAAAATGTGCATTTGGCGACAAAGATAAAGACCATCAACCAACTCTAGAAAGTATTTGCACAGAAATAGCTAAAAAATATGATGGCTCTCCCTTGGCTGCAGTGTCGATCGGCCTCGAATTAAGATCGGATCCAACTGAAGAGCATTGGAAGCGAGTTGCGCGGAACAAGTTGGGCGTAATTGAACGAAGAGAAGGCGACATTGTGTCAGTGCTGGGATTTTCTTACGAGCAACTGCCTGCGCGCCTGAAGCAATGCTATCTCGCTTGCGCTCTGTTTCCCAAGAAGCATCTCTTTTACAAGAATCAATTGATTCGAATTTGGACGGCTTTAAGGTTCGTTTCTGCTGATGGCAATGGCGGGAATCCTGTTGATGAGCTCGCAAGCAAGTCATTTTTTGTGAATTCTATTTCTAAGAGAGAGGATGGCCAGTTTATGCTCCACGCCGTGCTGCACGAACTCGCGGACCTCCTCTGCGATGGTGAATTCTTCCGGGTCGAGGACGAAGCCGGAGGCCAGGAAATCAAAATCCCGCAGAAGGCTCGCCATGTCTATGTTAGTAAGGCTGACAACTTCGTCAGGGTTTCTGAAGCTCTGGCTGAGAAGGAACAGCTGCGCAGCCTTGTGATCGACGGCAGTGTGCCCTCGGATGCCACCCTCAGGGCAGACTTCATGGTTTCATTGGAAACGGTGTTGAAAAAATGCAAGTTCTTGCGGTTGTTGATGCTTCCAGAGAAATTTCCATTGGAGTCTGTCGTAGCTATTGGTCGTTTAAGTCGTCTTCGCTGCCTGGACTTCCATGGCATTCAGAGAAAAGCGTTACCCCAGTATCTCGAGTCGTTGAATCTTCTACAATGGCCGGATCTGAAGCAGCGGCCCGAGGCTTGGAATTTAACCAAAGGGGGGTCGAGAATTAGGAAGCAGCCCTCTGCAGGCTCAGAAAAGGATATCTCTAGCGCAAGTGGTCCCATAAGATCGACTTCCAACTCATCGGCAAATTTGCCTTCTCCCTAACTCCTCCAAGTTCGCTCATATCGATGATTCTGCTTGCTCCAACGCAGTTGCTTAGACTTCAAGTTTATTTTAGTAGTTCTGGTGTCAATGATCTGAAAATGTTTGCCCTGTTGTTTCAGAAATAAGCTCAAGCTATTTGGCTTCTGTTGTTGCTTCGTACTTTAGTTTGGTGCGAGGGTTTATTATGAATATGTGTGTTCCATCTGTTATCAGAGGAGTTCTGCATCGTATTATGAATGGTACTTTAAGTTTGGATCTCTTCCTCTCAATTTTATTATTATTATTATTTTTATTTTGCATTCGTTTTTGAAAAGTTGAGCATTTATTCATTCTTTTCAGCGTAAAAATTAAAATGGCGTTCCTTTAAAACCAATTTGTCAAAACATCACTCCTGATTTTTTTAACTAATTTATCTCTAATTGATAGGCTTATTTATAAATTATACATATGAGCGAATCCATTAAAATTATTTAACTTAAATTTATTGGATTTTGAATTATCAAATACGGATTGAATGGGTAGAATCATTTAGCCCGATCAGTTATCATTTATGGGTTGATAATAAATTGATTACCTATATAGGGGAGGTTCATAAGAGTTTAAGAATAATTTTGATAGATCTTTAGGTTCTCCATTGACCTAAAACTTTTCAACGCATTTTGGAAGATCTCTTCATTTTGCTTCCTTCTCTTGCTTCCACTTCCTCAGGAGCACGAGATTGAAAAGAGACAACGCTATAGCAATGGCACTTCCGCTGCAATTAGGTTCTATGTCATTGCTTTAAAGATTTTATTCTTGTTATGTCATGATTCGTAGAAATAAGATCCATACTCTTGTTGTTGTGATTCCTCTTAGAATTCTTATTCGGCTTTTAAAATCCATGTGGTATAAGGTTCTATAACATCTATCAATTGGTATTAGAGCTACGTCTTTGTTTCTTCAAATTTCATGGTTTAAAGTTAGGGTTTTTTGTCGATATTTTGTTCTAGCAATTTGATCGTCGAACTACTATAGGAGAAAACCTAGGATAGACTTGGGTTTTCGAGTTTTTTTTTTTTTTTGTGTTTTCGTGAAGAACATGAAGAACAACGAGCGAACCGTCACTTTGTTTGTCAGAAGCCGCCATTGTTTAACCTAATTTTAGGTTAAATTGCAATGTTGTAATCGATTGGATTGGTCGGTCAATCGATTATCAAGTCTAAAATTTGTTGGTTCAAGCTTGAGTTGGCTCAAGCTTGAGTCTTGATATTTGGATTTCGATATTTGACAATATATGGAGATTGCAGATGCAATCGTCCGATTGGGGAGAATGTTGGAACAATCTCCCTCTGGTCAAGGGATGATCAGTTTGATGTGAAGAAGAGTCAAGTAGGTCAAAGTTGATACTTGACTGAAAAAGTCCTAACTAGAGGTTAGGCAACTGAAAATCTTGGTGAGTGAAGCCAGGTGAAAGACCTAGTAAGTGAAGTTAGGCAGTTGGGAAATCCTGGTGTGTGATGCCAGGCGAAAGACCTAGTGAGTGAAGCTAGGCAGTTAGGAAATCCTGGTGAGTGAAGCCAGGTGAAAGACCTAATGAGTGAAGCTATGCAGATGGAAAGTCCCGGTGAGTGAAACCAGGCAGATGGAAAGCCCCTGTGAGTGAAGCCGGACAGTAGGAAAATCCTGGTGAGTGAAGTCAGGTGAAAATCCTAGTGAATGAAGCTTGGCAGATAGAAAGTCCTGGTAAGTGAAGTCAGTCACATGGAAATCACGGTGGATCAAGGTTGACCGGACACCTGGTGTTGGGAAGTCCAAGTAGGTCAAGGGAGTAACCAGATACTTGACACAAGGAAATCTAGATGGGTCAAGGGTGACTGGACATCTGCTGGAAGGAAGTCCAAGTGGATCATGGAGGACCGTACACTTGGCATGAGACGGTACGTCCAAATGGGTCACAGGATTGACCGGACATTAAGTGAAGAAGTCCCAGTGGATCACGGTTGACCGGATGTTAGGTTTGGGAGCCCTAGACTTGACTCGGGCGAGCTAGGGTTGGTCAATTTGATCAAGTGATCAAATTGGACCAAGCCCAATTAATCAGTTGATCTATTGGGCACAGTGCTATGACAAACAGCAGCCCAATCGATCAACCAATCAATCGAGAAGTGATGTCGCGAGTACAGAACGATCCCTAATCGATCAGCCGATCAATTGAGCACTGCCAATCGATCGGTCGATCGATTAGGGGCAGGTTTTCTCGCGCGAACGCGAGGAAGCCTGAATCGATTGGTTGATCAATTCAGTCCTTTTCCAGCAGAGTACAGAGGCGCTCTGAATCGATCAGCCGATTGATTCAAGTTTCCCCGATCGATTGACCAAGCGATTGAGATATGGCCGTTGCGAAGGAAGTGCACAAAAGCCTTCTTCCTCGCAGTGATTCGATAGCTCTTCCTCTCCACTCCTTGCAACCATCTTTCACAGGTTTAGGCCAGTTCTTAAAGGTGTCTTGGAGTCAAGTGTTGCTGCACTTCCAAGGTCAAGAGAGCATTCTAAACAAGAAGGAGAAGCAAGCTAGGGTTTCTTTATTGTAAATCTTGTAAGATTTGATAGTGTATTAGCTTGTATTTCTTTCTTCTTGTATTGTCTGTGCGAGAGTTTGTACAAGGCTTCTCCGCCTTCGGTAGTTACCGAGAAGGAGTGTTTTTATAGCAGATGAGTGAGTGAGGGCTGGATCCTTGGATTGGTCACCTCTTCTTGAGATGGATACCAAGTAAATCCTTGTGTTAGCGTTGTGAGTCTTGTTTCTTGTTTATTCTGCTGCATATCATCATCACGAAGCAAGACAACGAGAGTGATGAGCTATTCAACCCTCCTCTAGCTACAAATCGACCCTAACAAGTGGTATCAGAGCGAAGTCGCTCTTCACCGGAATCATCACCGGAAAGGGCAACAAGCTAGAGGGAGAAGAAGTTGAAGCAAATTTCAACAAGTCAAAGACTTCATCAAAGGCTCAACTTCAAGATTGAATTCTGAGATAGACTCGGATTCGACACAAGGGTGCCTCCATCATTCACATCAATGACAAGCTTCAATTCTTGGAAATCAAGAATCTAAAATTTCTTCATGATGGACATAAAGCAATGATTTGCTCTAATGGAAGGCTTTGAAGCTCCAAGATATTCTAAAGGAAAAATTATTAAGAAAAACAAATGGAGCTAAGAGCAATTCAAAGAAACGAGGCCAATGATAAAGTGACCAAAGTATTAATCAACATATTGCCGAGCAACATTTTGAAGCAAATAGGAAAATTTAAATATGCCAAGGAGCTATGAAGCAAATTGGTCAAGTTTCATGAAGAACCCTCCACTGCACCAAACTAAGAGAAATCCAAAGAGAGTGACTCATTGGAGCAAGACCAAGAGGAAGAGTACTCCGAAGTTGAGAGATGTTCAACTTTCGAAAAAGAAATCCAAGAAGCTTCATCCTCAAAGGAATGCAACCAGAAGAGCAAAGAGGGAGCATACTCTTTGTTTTATATGTATGAGGATGAAGATGAAGAGACCTCCACCTCTAGGATTAAGGGAGAGCGTCATTCATTGACACCAGAGAAAGAAGGAGTTTCTACTTCCGGGTCAAATGGAGCGGAAGATGATGCCACCTCCACAAGTCAAGAAAAATCAAATGGAGGATCATGTGTCACCCCTACAAGCAGAGGTATAACAATTTCAAATTTAAATAATAATGATCCTGTCCGAATCGCTGAACCAACGGACGTTGGACACGTAGCGCTCTCCTAGTCGATGACGTAGGCCTCCGTCTGGTCACTCGAATCTCCGGCGAGCCTGCACAAAAGTCGGGCCGGGAAGGGGTTCCCGGCGACGACCCTCCGACGCTCAAGTCAGGCAAGCAAGCAGTGAAAAAGTGGCTCCCAAAATATTAGAACGCGTACCTCCGGCGAAGGATGAGGGCCTTTATATAGGACAGCGGAGAAGCGAGTGTACACATACCGAGGTGTACACGTGTCCGTGGCTCATACCCAGTAAGGGCTTGTCAGTGAGCTTACCTGACCCATACTGCTACAGTCCAAGCATGTCCTCGATGGGACAGCGGAACCCCCTGTCATAAGATTTGGAGTATGGCCTACATGTGGAACATACCCGCTGTCAGAAAAAGATGTCACTTGTCCTTTTGCCCTTACTCCCTGGAGGGCGTCCGGCCGGCTAGCTTCCGCGACATCCGGCCGGACGTATACGGTGGTTTACTTAGGGAGATTCTCAATCACGTGCTTTGTGGAGACTATTAGCAGTATGCTACCTGATGGCTTTGGCCGAGCGTGCAGTCCGATCGGCCCTGCGATCTTGTCCGCTGAGCGTCGGAACCCTGACTTTCGACAGGGCGCGTTTAACCATCAACTAGACACCGGTCGGCCGCCCGGCCGATCGAACCCACCCCTCTCCGACCGGCCACCTGCCACTTTGACTTCCACGTGGCGTTGACTCCACCGGACGGGGGGTCCCTGTTCTTACAACCGGATCACTTGCCTCCCCTTCAAGTCTAGTCGAAGGAGGCGATTAGTCCGACTGACTGGACTGTTAGCCTAGCCGGGCGGCGCCTTCAGGCACACCTAATCCGCTCGGCTTTTCACAGGGATGGCCTTTAAGGTTAGTCAACAGCAACCTTCCTCGGATCTTCTCGTAACCCGTGCCAATCTTCGACATTAAGGCTGAGCATGCGCTCATTAAATGCATCGAATGACCGAACGCCACGTGGCGAACTGTCGTCATCGTACGGCGGCGGCGGCGTGGTGCTTTGATGGGATCGAGGCGGTTCGAAATGGACGGCGCGATGTGCACTTTGATTCCCGTGACCTGGATCCAACGGCGGAGGCCGCCCGACCCCCGCTATATAAAATCTTCGCTCTCTCCTATTCCCCTCACTTGCTTTCGCGATTTCTACCTTTGTCTCTGGTGTTTCGGTGCTCCGGCGATTCCATTCCTGCTTTCCGACGCTTTCCGGCGCCTCTTCCTTGATCCTTTTTCCTCGCAGTAAGGCTCTATACCTTTTCTTTCTTGTTTCCGGTGTTTACTCCGTATTTCTCTCCCCAGTTTCAATCCTTGAAACCTCTTTTCGCTTGCTGTTGTTTTTCTCCTGCCTTTTTGCCTTTTTGATTTCTTCCGATCGGCCCATGGCTAGCTCTTCCCATCCCGAAGACCAGTCCCTTGGCCCTTGGTACACTACCATGCAGCCACGATTTGATCAGCGTGACTTTGACACTCTAACCGATAATTTTGAAATCCCCGAAGATTTTGAACTTCTTTTAGCCGGTCCTTCCGCCCGGCCGCATAGGCCGCCGCGCGGAGCTTTCTGTGTCTTCTGCGACCAGTTTACCGCCGGTCTGCGTTTCCCTGTACATCCGTTCATCATAGATGTTTGTAATTTTTTCGGTATTCCGCTCGGCAGTCTGGTACCCAACACCTTTTGTCTCTTCTGTGGTGTTGTTGTTTTGTTCAAGATTCACAACATCCCCCTCCGACCGGAGGTCTTTTTTTATTTCTATTATCCCAAGCAAGCCGAGCTCGGCACCTTCATGTTCCAAGCTCGGCCCGGCTTAGTCTTCTTCAACAAACTACCTTCTTCCAATAAACATTGGAAGGATTATTTTTTCTACATCCGTATGCCCGATCAGGCCAACTTCCCGACCAAGTGGCAGGTCAACCTACCCCCCACTCCCGAGCTGAAGAAATTCAAGACCCGACCGGACTACCTCCATGCTGTAAATATGCTAGCCGGTCTGCGACTTGACATCAATAAGCTTCTTCACGAAGGAGTGATGTACATCTTTGGCCTGAGTCCCATACGGACTCCTCTTCCGACCGGCTTCGGTAAGAATTTTACTTGGGCATTTGCTTTGATTGCTAACTGATTTCTTTTCTTTCCTTTGCAGCGGACATCGTCATGGATTTGGTGATGGCCGGCGTTTTGAAGAGAAAGGCGGCAGCGCTAGAAGCCGCGGCGGCCAAAGAAATGGAAGTGCTAGGTATCCAGCCGGTCGGATCCCATGAAGGAGAAAGCGGGACTCAGGCTGAGTCAACCACTCCGGCTTCTCAACAGAACGTGGCAAGCGTAGCCACTCCCAGCGGAGGACAAACTGCCCTTGAAGAAGGTTCCACTCGGGAAGAGGGGCAACCTCTACAAAAGAGGCACCGAGTGGAGACTCCCCTTCGGTCGGCTACCTCCGCGATCCAACCATCCGAGCGGGTCACTGCGACTGCTCGGGGCAAGGCGCCAGAGGTCGAAGCCATTTCGTCCGACCGGACGCCTTCTGAATGGGACGAGCCGGCTGCTCCAATTGAGGCTACTCCGGTCAGCACCCTTCCCCCCGCTCATCACTCAGTCCAGCGCTTAACCATTCATTCCCAGTTTTCTGCGTCGGCTTCTGATCCCCTTCCGACCACCGGTCGGACGACCCCAGGTCATGGCCGCACGATTCGGGTCACTCTTCATCTCCCGACTGAAGAGCTGCTGCCAGAGGCCGACCGACCAACCGCGCCCGAGCACACCATTACCTTGAAAGGGCCCCTAGCTGAGATGTGGGCTGATGCTCGGGCGCGCATCGCGCTGATCCCCCTCCGAAACTTGGCCAATAGCCACATGCAGGAGGCCACGGGGGTAAGTTCGCTTTCTCCGAAGTTTTGTATGCATTCTTTCCGATCGGCCACTAACAATTCTAATTTTCTTTTGCCAGAGATGGGTGGAGGAGATTACAGTCTCCAACCGCCTAGCCATGGTGGATGAGGAGTTAAGGCAGCTAAAGGCGGCGTGCGGTCCGTCCGGCTCTCAAGGCCCGTCGTACTTCGAGCTGCAGAAGAAGCTTAAGAAGGCTCAAGATTTGCTGGCGGCCGAGCAGAAAAAGACGGCCGATCAGGCCCACGCCCTGGCCGAGTCCGAGCGACAAGTCAAGTCGCTCGACACAAAAATAACCTTGGCCACCACTCGGAAAAACACGGCCATTTCCAACTTAGAAAAGAAGAACGTGGAGGCTCGGGGCCTGGAGCTGAAGGTAAAGGAGCTGACGGAGCAGCTTGACAAAGAGAAAGTGGGTCGCTCGGCCGACGCCACCAAGCATAAGGACGAGCTGACCACTTTGCAGGAATCCCTTGCTGCATCTCAATTGGCCTTCAAAGAGTACCAAGAGGCCGAGCCGAGTCGGGTTGCTGCTCTGAGACAGGGCTATATCCGCTCGCCCGAATTCTCAGAGAAAATCTGCGAGCGGATGTACACAGCCTTCGACCTGGCTATGACCGCCACCATGACATATCTGAAGTCTAAGGGCCTTCTTCCGGAGTCCACTACTATTCCGGCCGGCGATCAGGTGACGCTTCTGGATAACATCCCCAAGACCCTTTATGATTACATTGAGTAGACGTCGGTAGATGTAGTTGGGCCGCTAGGCCAAAAAATGATCTTTTATGTACTTAGGCCGCTCGGCCTAAAGTTTTAATTTTAATGCAATGTTTTTCTTTCATGTACTCTGTCCTTTTGCTGGTGAATATGTGTGTTGCCCGCTCGCCTATTATCACCTCTTTGGCATTGCCCTTCCGCTCGGCTTAATATGTAATATTTCGACTACTTAATATTTCGCGTTGATAGCAGAGATCGCTCGCTAAATACCGATGGAAGTACCTTTGGGTGCTGGGCCGAGCGGAACGTAGAGACGATCTAAGGATATTGAAGGCGAGTTTCTGGGGAAATTGCATCCTTTTTGTTGGCATCTTCCGCTCGGAGGATTTATGGACGCTGGCTCGTCTCTCGATATTTAACGTCGGAGCTCGACGGTCTTCCGCTCGGAAGGTTTATAGACGCCGGCTTGTCTCTCGATATTTAACGTCGGAGCTCGGAGGTCTTCCGCTCGGAAGGTGTATAGACGTTGGATCGTCTCTCGATATTTAACGTCGGAGCTCGACGGTCTTCCGCTCGGAAGGTTTATAAACGCTGGCTCGTCTCTCGATATTTAACGTCGGAGCTCGACGGTCTTACAGGCTAATCTTTAACACAGCCGCTCGGCGGACACACTAGCCATCCTTTAGTTTATTTCTGCTTCCTGCATTACAAGGACATGGGCGACTAGAATATACACAAAAATGAGTTACACCAGTGCACCTTTCATCCGGCTTGATAAGGCTGGAGATGATTCGCGCTCCATGGCCGATCCAGCTGCCGTCCGTCTTCATCCTCCAAATAGTAAGCGCCCGAGCGGAGCTTTTCGATAACCTTGAAGGGGCCCGCCCAGGGAGCTTCCAGCTTGCCGACGTCGCCGACCGGCTTGACTTTCTTCCAGACAAGGTCGCCGACCTGGAATGATCTGGGGATTACGCGCCTGTTATAGTTTAGTGATCCGGTTGTAAGAACAGGGGCCCCTCGTCCGGTGGAGTCAACGCCACGTGGAAGTGAAAGTGGCAGGTGGCCGGTCGGAGAGGGGTGGGTTCGACCGGCCAGGCGGCCGGCCGGTGTCTAGTTGATGGTTGAACGCGCCCTGTCGAAAGTCAGGGTTCCGACGCTCAGCGGACAAGATCGCAGGGCCGATCGGACTGCACGCTCGGCCAAAGCCATCAGGTAGCATACTGCTAATAGTCTCCACAAAGCACGTGATTGAGAATCTCCCTAAGTAAACCACCGTATACGTCCGACCGGATGTCGTCAGAAGTTGGCTGGCCGGACACCCTCCAGGGAGTAAGGGCAAAAGGACAAGTGACATCTTTTTCTGACAGCGGGTATGTTCCACATGTAGGCCATACTCCAAATCTTATGACAGGGGGTTCCGCTGTCCCATCGAGGACATGCTTGGACTGTAGCAGTATGGGTCAGGTAAGCTCACTGACAAGCCCTTACTGGAGTATGGGCCACGGACACGTGTACACCTCGGTATGTGTACACTCGCTTCTCCGCTGCCCTATATAAAGTCCCTCATCCTTCGCCGGAGGTACGCGTTCTAATATTTTGGGAACCACTTTTTCACTGCTTGCTTGCCTGACTTGAGCATCGGAGGGTCGTCGCCGGGAACCCCTTCCCGGCCCGACTTTTGTGCAGGCTCGCCGGAGCTTCGTGCGACTAGACGGAGGCCTACGTCATTGACTAGGAGAGCGCCACGTGCCCAGCGTTCATTGGTTCAGCGATTCGGACAGGATCAAATAAAGATCACATTATATGCTTTGAGTGTAAGAAAAAAGGGCATTATAAGAGTAAGTGTCCTAAATTGGCCAAGAAAAAGGGTCAAGTGGCACCTAAGGACAAGGAGAAGCCCAAGGAGACCGCCCCCGTGACAAAGAAGAGCAAAGAGCACATAGTGTGGTTCTTGTGTAATCAAAGAGGATATTACTGGAGTCAATATTCTAAGGGGAAGAAACCAATCAAAGTCAAGGGAGAAAGCTCAAGTCAAGGGGTAGCTCTCAAGAGCAAAACCAAGGTATCATTTATTGAGCATATTCCTTTAAGTAATGATAAAAAGCATGCTAGAAATAGTTTATATCATTTTAATGCTATTTATCATGAAAATAGGAAACATGATAGAATTATGAAAAATTATGTAGCTTATCATGCTAAAATCACTCAATCTAAGGATAGAAAAATAGATAACAAATTAAGCAATAATTCTAAGGATTTTAAATATAGACCTAAAAATAGAAATGCTCATAGGAATCAAGGAAAATCAAAATCTAAGGATTTAAGGTTGGAAAATCAAGGCTTAAGGTCAAGGCTTGACAAATTGGAAAAGACCCTAAAAAGAATGAAAAATATTTTAAAAGGGCAAAATGAGCATAACCTAGGTTTAGGAACACAAAAGTCATCTAATGGCCGTAGAGGTTTGGGATACAAGCTAAAGGCTAAGAAGGATGTGGCTTCATATCATAGGGTTCCATATAGTTATGGAAACAACCCTAGGTCTAGGGGTCAAGTCAAAGATACAAGGAAAGTTATCCCTAGAAGTATTTTTGTCAAGACCAACGTGACTAAAACTTCTATGAAGTAAAAGAAAGTCACCAAGATGGTTACAAGGGAATCTATCCCTAGAGTTGACATTGAGGAATTGACTAAGGCTTCTAAGAAGACTAGAAAGGTTATTAGGAAGGTATCTAGGGAAGTCATCCCTAGTGAGTACCTAGAGCATCCAAGGAGCACCAATAGGTTTTGAGTTCCGAGAAGCATATTCTCTACACCCTAGATGGGCTAGAGAGGTCAACTCTAAATGGGTAGGGTGGTTAACCTAACCTTGATAAAGGTGACACTTGGAGGCATTTTCAAGGTTTTTGTTATCTTTTGAAAATAAAAATGATAAATTGATTACTCTTTGCCAGAGAAAAATGTGCCAAACTTTGAGGAAGTGGACTTAATTTTAATTGGTACAAATAGGAATGAGGGAAAGAAATGTCAAGTTGGATTTGGTATTTTCTTGAGAAAATTAGGGCAATCTAGGATCAATTTTAGTTTAGCTAAGGATTTAAGATACTTAGATAGATTATCTAGGTATATTTTATTTATGCTAATTGCCATGATTGTTTGTCCATCATATGTCATGACATCATATTTTATATTCATGATTATTATGAAAAATAAACAAAAATACCATGTCATGTCATACATACATCATGTAACAATAGTATATTTTTTAAAAAAAAATTATAATTTCTTGATGTATGTCATAACTCATCATGCATTATTTCCCTATAATTAAGGACAATGACATTATTAACAAGTGACATCCTAGGTGGATGTTCATAATTTCTAAAATGCCTAGATAAAAATGCATGATCCCTAGTTTAGAGCAAAACCAAAATCTACATCTCATAAATATTATAAGGTGACTTGTATGTGTTTTAGTACACATTAGATATAAGTGAGATGTTAGAATGATGAATAAGACTCAAGATGTTGATTTAGTGCATCTTTTTTAGTTTTGATTTCATCAAAACACATAGTTATATGAGCTTGAGAAAAGTCTGTTTGAATACCCAAAGGTGCGAGTTGATTAAAGAATCCACTTAGGGTTTAATTGTATTAAACCTAAGTATAGTTATAAAAAAAACTCCTCATCCCTAAATTCCTCACCCGATATCTCCTTCCCCCTCTCCACTGTCGCATCTCCCTCTCCCTCCCGCGTCGCCTCCTCCTTCTCCCTCTCTTCCGCACGATTGACACCGACGACCCTCTCATCGCCGACGTCGATCCGCCCTCTTTGGTCATGAGCGAGAAGGGGTCCCTCTCCAAGCTTCCTCGCGCCATCGCAGACGCTGCAAGACCAATTATGGCCTTCCCTTTGCCCTAGGTTGGATCCGCCGACTTCATCCTAACCGCTCCCTCTCGCGAGTTCCCGAGCCACAGTTGTCGGTCTCTCCTCACGCGAGAGCGCCGACGTCTTCTCCTCGTCGGCACCCGAGCATCGCCCGGCACCTACTGGCCCCTCCACTTTCCCCTCCTCTGCCCAATGCCGCCAATGCAGCTGTGCCCTAATTGATCCGGCAGGTATGATCCTTTCTGTAGGTATGGGTTCATGAATATAGGGGAATGGGTGTAGGCGTGCAAAGAGATTTCAAAGATGACCATGGATTATTCATGAAGTTTTTGTGTCGGTTTTGGGTTTTAGATTTGGGAAGCTGCTATTGGTTCTATTGCTGATATTGTTTTGTCCTTTCGTAGTGTATGGATATGCTTGAATAGATTTGAGAGCATGAAGTTTAGTTTGGGATTCTGGTATTGTTTCTTTTGTGTGATGTTTATTTGACTGCTGTAATGAACTGGAATGTGAGGATTTGAGTCTATGGCGTTCTTTGTTCTTTAAGTCACTATGTTTTTTTTCTTTTGGTGAACTAATTTAGTAGGACGGAATGTGATTTTCAATGGGGTTTTCATTTCTTTTGGATAACTGTGGATTTGTTTGGTCAGATCTAAGGATTGTGAATCGATCTTGATGCAGTTTTTGTTCGGCAAGACAACTGTGGATTTCTAGGCAGATTTGTACATTTTGAATTGACCTCAATATTGATTTGGTTTCGGTAGATAGCCTTGAATTCTGGATAGATTTGGAAGATTGTGAGTTGATTTCGATGTTGGTCCCATTGTGGCATGCTAGTCTCAGATTTCTGGATGGATTTGGGTGAATCGAGGTTCATAGTTGGATTAGGATTTTTCCCTAATTAAGTTGGGTTTGGGTTTAGCTAGATGTTTATGAAATTAGCTAAATTGTACATCACGTGATTTGCAGGATACTAATTCGGGATGAGCGTCTCGACGTGAGACTACTTGACACGATCTATGTATTAAGGCAGGTACTTCTTATTTTGTCTCTATAGTTCTTTGAACTTGGTGCATGAACTATTTTTGGATAAGGACTGTTTTACCTTGATTCCACTCTTATTTTTCCTATGCTTGATACTTCCACATGATCTTTGAGATATTCGTTTCCATATCTATACAGTCTCTTGTTGTTGTCCATGATAAGTAGTAGATACTAGATACCATGTTTGTATGCTTTGATTGTTGTTTATTTATGTACTATATTGAGCATGTTGGCTTCATGTAGCATACCTAATTTTTACTTATATTGGTATGATGACTGTTGTTTGTTTATGTACCGTATTGAGCATGCTGGCTTCATGTAGCATACCTAATTTCTGCTTATATTTGTATGATGACTGTTGCATTTGGTGCATCATATCATGGCATGCATGTCAACGACCAATTCTCCCTTGCGATCGAGAGAGTCGTTGACCAAGGCCGTATCCTCGGCCACTCGAGAGAGTGGTAGCTGGAGTTGATGTCGCTTGTCCTATCGTGCTTCCACTCGGTCACTCATAGGTAGTGATAGCTGGAGTTGTGAGCTACAGGGACCCCCGTCGCAGATGCAGCTAGTTAGCTACTATGCAACTGTCCCCTCGGCCACTCGAGAGAGTGGTAGCTAGAGTGGTGTACAGTCTGTCACTGACCCGGCCTCTCGACCATACAGGGGTCATTGTGCAGAGGGGTGGGCGGGAGTGACCATCCGTGCATACGCGGTTGTTATTCTTGCTTTGCCTGCTGTTGTTTACATATGTTGTTATTGCTTACTTACTGTTGTTGCTCACTTATGCTGCTATGTTTACTTATGTTGAGATGTACTCTCGTTGTAGGTGTTTAGTCCTTGGTTTACTAATTCGAAGTTGTATATACCTTACATATTTCCTCTGTAGTTATGAGCAGTACTGTAGCAGATTAGTACTACTTCTGACCTTCTATTACTAGCCTAGGATATAGTTTCAGGTATAAGCATTTATTATGATTTTTGTTTTAGTATCTGCTATTCCTCTTATAAGACTGTATACTCTTGGCTCACTTTCTATTTATATATTATGTTCATGCACTATCTTTCCTTACCCGCTGAGTTCCAATACTCACCACCTTACAAACTGATTTTTCTTTCTCCAGGTAGCAGGTAGATGAATTATGGATGCTTGGAGAGTCTCGACTGCCGATCCCACTTCCCACATCATATCTGCGGACATTTATCGGTTTTATTTCCGCTTTACTTGTATTTTTAGTATTCAGCAGTTTTAGTATTGTATGAATTTGTCTATGTTTGGAGTTTGATTCATGGTGTTTTGCTATTGTGATCTTGTGGTTGTGTAAGCCTAATTGGCTAGTAAACTTTAGTTGTAGATTGTGGTTTTTCTCTTCATTTTTTCGCTATGCTTTTAATACAGCCGTGTGGGCTGAATATTAACTGCGTAGTTGTTTTATTGATGTATGTCCAGTCGGGTAGGCTGTGTTATATAAACTGCGTGGTTATGTATGTTCCAGCCGTGTGAGCTGATGAATATGTTATATGTTGTTTGTGTATGTATATTGGTCCCAAATGTCACCGGTACAAGGGAGATGTTGCCGGATTTTTGTCTGGTAGACACTCCTTTGGGGCGTGACAGTTATATGTACTCCAATCATTGGAAAAGCTAATATACAAGTCATGTGTATTAAGCCCAAAGAACATGATTGAAAATTAGTTTTGAAAATCATTTTAAATATACTTTGGAAAACCTTGGTGAAGACTATCTTTTGATAGCAATCATCATTGAAAAGTTAGATACAAAATAGAAGAAAACATTGAAGTTTTCAAGAGTTTTCAAGTTTGTGTCAATCTTTGAAAATAAGATGTATTTTCTTAGAAAAATATTTTTTTTTCATGATAGTATATGCCTTAAATAATGTCTACAAGAAGTTTCATGATTTTTAGAAATTTGAAAAATTTTTAGGGCATTTTTGAATTTTGGCTGAAATTGGGTTTCAGAAATTCAGAAACTCAATCAATCAGCCGATTGATTGGGAAGCCTCAATCGATCGATCGATCGATCGATTGAGAAAGTGTTTTTTGCGAGCAGAAACTTGCGGAATCGATCAACCGATCGATTCACCTCTGTTGGATCGATCAGTCGATCGATTTAAGTAGCTTTCCACGAACAAAAGCTCGCTAAATCGATTAGTAGATCGATTGAAATAGTGCCAATCGATTAAATCCCAAACTCAATCAATTGAGAAGGCTGATTTTGGTTGGAAAAATCTTATTTCAACACTTTAAGCCATTTTTCATCTCTTTAACCACTCCTAACTCCTCGAAATATATTTATATATTTGAGGGTAATTTTCATGATGAAAACAAGGAGAAATGGTTAAGGAACACTAGATTGAAGTTTAGTTTGAGGTTTGCATTCAAATATTGAATCTTTTAGACCTCAAAACTTTAAGTTTTGGATTTTCTAAAGGTTTAGGGATTCCAAGTCATTGTTGGTGCAATGACAGAAGTTTAGAGCATGTCTTTAGGGGCTTTAAGGACATGAAAATTATTTTTCAAACACCATGGATTCATTAGAATAAAAGCTCAATGGAGAGTAGATATCTTCATTGTTTAGTTGTAGATGCTCTAGGATGGACATTATGAAGTGGATTAATGCTCAAGGGTAAGCATTGGATACAATGGAGAGTATGAGACCTTTATTGTTGGAATGATGAATGCTCTAGAATGAGCATTGTGAAGTGGTTAATGCTCAAAGGTGAGCATTGTAGACAATGAAGGCTATGGGACTTTCATTATCATGTTGTGAACAACAAGTGAGGTTGTGAACAACGTATGAGTAACTCTTCAAGGGGAAAATTTTTGATGTGTGCCAAAGGGGAAGAATGTAGGGTTTAAGTTAGACCTTCATTATCCAAAGGGGAAGTTTTCCCTCTAGGAAAGGGAAAGAATGAAGGAAACTCTCATTCATAATTTGTCATGAAGAGAAGTTGAGACTATAAGATTAGTCTAACTTAAAGGTATTGTCAAACATCAAAAGGGGAAGATTGTTGGTGTAATATCCCCTGCGTTAGGTTGACCAGGTTGACTAAGCTTGAGTTGGCTCAAGCTTAAGTCTTGATCTTTGAGTTTCGATGTTTCACAATATATAGAGATTGCAGATGCAATCATCCGATTGGGGAGAATATTAGAATAATACCCCTCTGGTCAAGGGATGACTAGTTTAATGTGAAGAAGAGTCAAGTAGGTCAAAGTTGACTGGATACTTGACTGGAAAAGTCCTAATTGGAGGTTAGGCAACTGGAAATCCTGGTGAGTGAAGTCAGGTGAAAGACCTAGTGAGCGAAGCTAGGTAATTGGGAAATCCTAGTGAGTGAAGCCAGGTGAAAGACCTAGTGAGTGAAGTTAGATGAAAGTCCTTGTGAGTGAAGCCAAGCAGATGGAAAGTCTCGGTGAGTGAAGTCGGGCAGTGAAAAAATCCTGGTGAGTGAAGCCAAGTGAAAGTCCTAGTGAGTGAAGCTAGGTAGATGGAAAGTCTTGGTGAGTGAAGCCAGTCATGTGGAAATCCAGGTGGGTCAAGGTTGACCGAACACGTAGTGTTCGGAAGTCTAAGTAGGTCAAAGGAGTGACCGGATACTTGGTACAAGGAAATCCAGATAGGTCAAGGGTGACTGGACATCTGGTGGAAAGAAGTCCAAGTAGATCATGGAGTACTGGACACTTGGCATGAGACGGTACGTCCAAGTGGGTCAAGGTTGACTAGACACTTGGCACGAGAAGAAAAGTCCAAGTGGGTCAAAGGATTGACCGGACACTTAGTGAAGAAGTCCCAGCAGGTCAAGATTAACCGGATGTTAGCATGAGGAGTCCCAACAGGACACAGTTGACCGGATGTTGGGTTTGAGAGCCCTAGACTTGACTCATGCAAGGTAGGGTTGGTCAATTTGATCAAGTGATCAAATTGGACCAAGCCCAATCGATCAGCTGATCGATTGGGCACAGTGTCGCGACAAACAACAACCCAATCGATCAACCAATCGATTGGAAAGCGATGCTGTGAGCATAGAACGATCCCCAATTGATCAGTCGATCGATTGGGTACCGCTAATTGATCGGTCGATCGATTGAGGGCTGGTTTTCTCGCGCGAACGTAAGGAAGCCTGAATTGATTGTTCGATTGATTCAGGCCTTTTCCAAAAGAGCATAGAGGTGCTCTGAATCGATCAGCTGATCGATTCAAGCCTCCTCAATTGATTGACTAATCGATTGAGATATGATCGTTGCGAAGGAAGTGCACAAAAGCATTCTTCCTTGCAGCGATTCGATAACTCTTCCTCTCCACTCCTTGCAATCATCTTTCACAAGTTTATGCCAGTTCTTGAAGGTGTCTTGGAGTCAAGTGTTGTTGCACTTTCAAGATCAAAAGATACTCTAAACAAGAAGGAGAAGCAAGCTAGGATTTTTTCATTAAAAATCTTGTAAGATTTGATAGTGTATTAGCTTGTATTTTTTTTCTTCTTGTATTGTCTGTGCGAGAGTTTGTACAAGGCTTCTCCGCCTTCGGTAGTTACCGAGAAGGAGTGTTTTATAATAGATGAGTGAGTGAGGGCTAGATCCTTGGATTAGTCACATCTTCTTGAGATGAATACCAAGTAAATCCTTGTGTTAGCGTTATGAGTCTTGTTTCTTGTTTATTCCGCTGCATATCATCATCACGAAGCAAGACAACGAACATGACGAGCTATTCACCCCCCTCTAGCTACAAATCGACCCTAACAAAATTACGAACAGAACCGTCAAGAATCTATTGGCTTAATCGATCAGTTGACCCTAATCAATTGCATTGGTTTGACAATCGATTGGCTCGACGAAGATCGAATATGGGATTGATTTTAATTGATTACAGGTTTGATCATGGCTACCTAATCGATTGGGGGTTTTCATCAAGCGATTAAACGTTTTAAAATCAAACATAGAAACGATTGAAATCGATCGATCAATCGATTAAAGCTTTCTTGATCGATTGGAAAATTTTCCAATGGATTAAAAGTCTAAAGTCGCGATAAATCTCGTTGTCAATCGATTGAGAAATTTTTTCTAATAGGTTAATAAGTTGAAAACGTGACTGACTTGATTGGAATCGATTAACTAATTGTTGATATTTTCAATCGATCAATTAATCGATTGATATTTTTGATTGATTAAACTTGATATCCAATCGATTAATATCCTTAAACATGTGATCGGTTAGATTAAAAGCTTTAAAAAATAAAATATGAAATAATTAGATTTGTTCCTAATCGATTAACACATCCTTGATCGATTAGATTTGTTTCTACGCGAAAGAAAATTTTTTCACAACTTCTAATCGATAAGAATTTAATTCTAATTGATTATGATTTCCTAATCGATTAGAATTTACAAATCCATTAAATATTGTTTCATATATGTAAGAATGGATTAATTGATATATAATGATTCAATTATATATATATATAGCGTAGATCTAGCATCTAAAATTACTAAATGAATATAAAAAATTTAAAATTTTGTAGGGTCATAAATAACGACTTCAAAAGATTAAAAAAATTATTTTCACGATTTCAATATGTGACCTTCAACTCAAATATTTTTTAAAAAATTAAATATAAATAATATTAAAATATAAAAATTTAGGGGTCCTAATAAAATTGGTGCCCTAGCTTAGCCTATGCCTTAAATTGGCACTGCATAAACTAGGAAACAATATAAAATATAATAAAAATAGATAGAGATTGGACAGTAAGCAAAACGCACCTGTTAGAGTCTTATTGCATGGTTATATCCTTTAATTAATAAAATTGTAAAATTAAATAGTTATTAAAGTAAAATTTGAAATTGATTTTTTTTACTTTTAAATTTTCTAAATAAAAATATCAACAATCCCTCGGAAAAATTAAACTTCAAAATTAATAATTATATTATATAAAGTGTTATTTAATATGCTGTAACAGTTATAGATGTTACATATTATAATAATTTTAAATAAAATTATTAAATATTAAAGCGCTAATACTAAAATAAAAATATTTTCAAGTTAAAAAATACAAATTTCTCAAAGGGCACCTCAAATTTAGGATGTTCAGAAGACGCCTCAAGATTTGAGAACGTCCAAAAGGCACACATATTTTTCATTTAACCCCTTATATATATATATATATATATATATGGAAACATTAAACTTCAAAATTAATAATTATATTATATAAAGTGTTATTTAATATGCTGTAACAGTTATAGATGTTACATATTATAATAATTTTAAATAAAATTATTAAATATTAAAGCGCTAATACTAAAATAAAAATATTTTCAAGTTAAAAAATACAAATTTCTCAAAGGGCACCTCAAATTTAGGATGTTCAGAAGACGCCTCAAGATTTGAGAACGTCCAAAAGGCACACATATTTTTCATTTAAGCCCTTATATATATATATATATATATATATATATATATATATGGAAACATTAAACTTCAAAATTAATAATTATATTATATAAAGTGTTATTTAATATGCTGTAACAGTTATAGATGTTACATATTATAATAATTTTAAATAAAATTATTAAATATTAAAGCGCTAATACTAAAATAAAAATATTTTCAAGTTAAAAAATACAAATTTCTCAAAGGGCACCTCAAATTTAGGATGTTCAGAAGACGCCTCAAGATTTGAGAACGTCCAAAAGGCACACATATTTTTCATTTAACCCCTTATATATATATATATATATAACTTTTCACTTTTCTCCAATACATGTAATCATCACTATAATGTTAGTATTTAAAATCAGTATCACAGCTTAATTACACTAACATAGATAGGGTTATCAGACAGATCAACCCATGATCGGGCGGGTTGCCCCATGGTGAGGTGGGGCGGGCTGACCCATCATCTAGGTGAGTTGGAAAATCTCCAATCCAATCTCATCCAAGGCGGGTTGTGAGTTAGGCGGGTCAACCCGCGGGCTCATCAAAAATTAAAAAAAAAATCATATTTTCAACGTTTAACTTTAGAAAGATTTTATCAATCAAATTGATCTAAAAACAGATATTTTAAATATAAATGAATACAAACGAATACTTATATTTGATAAAAGTATTATTTTTATTTTAAAAGTATAATAAAAAAAGATAATAAATTGACATAAAACTTAACTAACATGTGTTTCTCAATCCACATGTCAACTCAAATCCATTGGGAGCTGACTTGGACGGATGTGGGCCTAGGCGGGTCAGTCTGGGATGGACTTGAGTTGATAAAATTCAAACACAACTCACTTAAATTGTTTGATGGGACGGGCCAACCCGACAGGCTCAACTCAAATTGATGGCTCTAAGGTTGTAAATAAACTGAATGTTCATGAACAAGCTTAGTGTTCGGCTTGATAAAAGTTTCTTTATCATTGTTCAATATACACAAGATCAATTAAATAAACAAGCTAGGACAACTCGTTTAACTAAACGAACAAGTTTGAACATATATATGTTCAACTCGTTAATGTTCATGAACAATGTTTATGAATATGTTCTTGAACAACGTTCATGAACAATGTTCATAAACAACATTTACAAACAATGTTCATGAACAACGATTGTAAATCATGTTCATGAACAACAATTGTAAATCATGTTCATCAATAAAACTCTTATCAACTTGCTAAATGAACTAATAAATTTATATTATTAAACTCAATAACTAATCAAATAAATTTAAAATATAAAATTTCAAACAATCAAATAACCTTGAATTGAGAGGTCGATAACATCTAAACTAACCAAGCCCAAGCCAAATTCAAATCAAGCTCAAGCCAAACTCAAACCAAGCTCAAACTAAAAAAAAAAAAAAAATCAAGCTAAGCTTGAACAATTATTTTAACAGCTTGGTTCATTTTAGGCTTTCAGCTTGGCTTAATTACCTTATCAAACAAGTTTGAACACCATAAAGCTTAGCTCTGCTTGTCTTTTTTACAACCCTACATTAGCATCGCAGTGGTGCTAATTTCTAAAAACTAGTACCATGGTGGTGTTGATTTATAAAAATCAATACTAAGGTGGTGTTGGTTTTTATAAATCAACACCATCGCCATGCTGGTTTTTAGAAACCAGTACCACAACTTGAACATCAACCGTTGTAGTATTGATTTTTTAAAAAATAGTTAAAGGACATATTTTGACTTCAGAGCACTACAAAATTACACAAGAATTGGAATATGTCAAATAAGAACTTTCTAGGTTCATCAATGAGTTTTGACCAAAATTTATTGATAGAGAGTTAGGGGATTTGGATTTTTGAAGAGTTGATATATAATGAAAGATTATAGTGAAGTAAAGGTATTTATGGTGTCCATAACTGACTCTGACATCCCTATGATTAATTGTGTCAATTGCCTAAAAATCATAATATTTGAAAACCTTTTGATCACTACTGTTAATGACTTCAAGCTGATATCTCTAGACACATATAAACTCCAGGGTACTTCAGAAATATATAGCACTTGGAATGGATTTGATAGAAGTTCTTTAGGTCCATCAATGAGTTTTGACGGAAACCCATTGATGGATAAGGAATTTGGATTTTTGAAAATTTGACATGTAATAGAAGAAGGTAGAGTAGTGAAGGTATTTATGGTGTCCATGTCTGATTCTGACATTTCTACAATAAATTATGTATATATATGTGTCAAATGCTTGCTTTAAGAGGCCATGACATGCCTTAGGGTATAGCATAGATAGTGGATGCATGACATCTCTAACCTAATAGTCAGGAGTCGATTATCAGGAACTGACGATTTAAGATTTACCCCACCATACATCTAACGTCTATGAACCTGCATTTACCTTTCTCTATATCCGTGGAATTGACACTAGGGGTTGTTAAAATAACGGATCTACCTTTTTTAAGAGACCAAGACGTTTAACTCATGTAACAAAACGAGGCATTCTTTGGTTTGAATCAAAGCTCGTTCAGAGATCAGCATTTGCTATTAGGTGAAACTCATAACATCTCAATTTCAAGCCAAAAAATATCGTTTAAAACCTTTTCCGAATCTATCAAGGGGTTTTGATCAAACTCATTCATAGATCTAGAAAATTCCGATTGACCTCATTCCAAATGCTATAAGTTTTTGAAGTACTTCAAAGTTTATATATACCTAAAAATATCAACTTGTAGTTATTATCAAAAAGTTTTTAAAATGTATAATTTTAAAATAATTAACACATATATGTAATCTATCGTAGAAATGTCAAGAACTAAATATATGAATACCAAAATCTAACCCTATGATGATATTGGTGTAATTAATTATTGGTGTAATTAATTATGATGTTGATTTTTAAAAGCTAACACATGGTTGTCGCAGGCATAAGAGTGAATTTTTTTATTTTGCGACATAAGAGTGAAATTTTTTATTTAATTTAAGAAAGAACTAAGAGAGAATATTGTTGCAGGGGAGTGAAAGGAAAAAAAAAAGTCAGTTTTATCCGAGAAGTAAAACGGACAGAGGTGCTTCTCTTGGACCTTCTCAAATTTGAAGGCACAATTTGGTCGATCTCAAACTTTGAGTACCCCTTTAAAAAATCACGGTAAAAAATAAGAAAAACTATCTTAATATTTTAAAATTTTAGATGTGCTTTTAGTAGAAAGGATAGGATAATAAATCACTCTTTTAATTTTTGCTCATCTTTTGATCATCATCAACAAAAAAATCAAATTCAAGTTTTGAGAGAAACAGAATAGTGGGCACCTAGCTAACTACAAGTTGATTTGATCTATTGAAAGACAAAGCTCATAGAACAACAGCTAACCATAAATGTTTATCTCATAAATTGTCAGAAAGATCCCAAGCACAAAATGGGTGAACACAAAACACCGGAACGCCACACATAAATATTTTTAAATAATTGTCCTTTTATTAGTTACTTGCATTGGTTCGCAGAAAAATTGATCCTGCAGAAGTAAAATAGTGCGACTGATTGGAAAAGCATCAAAACCACCAATCACCGGCTGATCACTTCAATTTATCAAAAAGCTTAAGGGCAGCCTGTATTTGATTTTTTCAAAAGAAAGAAATTTCAGGTTAACCATGTTTGCTTAGTCGTAGTAGAAACCATCAAAATTATACTTACACAATGATCGACACACTTCCAGTAATCGAAGTACTGCCCTGTACAATGCTTGTGTCCGGATTCATCCCCTTTGATTCTTTCAATACATGCCTGGCAAAGTTGAGCACATATAGCTCAGTCATCCGATATATGATGCTAATTAGAAAATAATCAGCACAGGAGAAATGAAGATATAGTAGGTGCCATAGGTAAGCACCGAGTGGAAGAATATTAGAACAAGATGTTCTTGGTTAATATTAAAGGTAAATAAAAAGTCTAGTTAACAAACAATCTATCATTCTGAAAGAGAAAATGTTGGAATTGAATTTAGTATGTTAGAAATGGAGAATAAAAGATGAACAATCTGAGCATATGGATGAATGAAAAAAAAAAAAAAAACTCAAACAAAGTGGAAACTCAATCACTACAAGTTCACTTTGTTTCAACTCTTCACCGCCAACTCGTTATCTTACTAATAAAATGTTCAATATTTCCAAATGTATCTGGGTGGATGATTTGCAAAATTGGTCAAGCCCCAAGGAAACAATAAAAAACATTGCATGACTAAGGGTTTTGAA
Organism: Zingiber officinale; assembly: GCF_018446385.1. Lineage (NCBI taxonomy): Eukaryota > Viridiplantae > Streptophyta > Magnoliopsida > Zingiberales > Zingiberaceae > Zingiber > Zingiber officinale. The sequence goes on along the minus strand of NC_056005.1, from coordinate 34,870,177 downwards.
TCCAACTATTTTGAGAAATTGTACACGTCTTAAATAATAAGGTGTGTTTACTATTTTACTAAACCCATGCATCAATAATAGCTTCCAATATTTTTAGAGAAAAAGCAAAGAGGTCAACCTCTCAGTGGCAACATCTTTAATGGACAGAAATGCAACGCCAGCAATTTAACTAATTGATGGCCAGTTCATCCACATTCTCTCTCTACTCTCACTTTCACCATAATCCTTTTCCATATTTAAATGGCATAAGCTTTGTATCAACAGAAATCATAGTTTTATGACTACATTAACAAATATATTGTACTTGTTGGTAAGCTAGGGGACTTCAGCATAGCAATGCAGTGATTATGGAGTTCTGAGTGTGGTGGAGCACATGCTAACCATCTCAAAGAAATGATGAAAAGCTAATGAAGCACTCTAGAATTCAGTGTCTATACAAGGGAGATGCACTTGAGGTGTTTCATAGGGCAGTGTAGGCATATAAGCTGATTTGGAGATAAGCACAAGTCACACGTCCACACTCAAAAATAAGACCCAGATAGAACCTATTATTACATCAGTACCTAGTATCTTTTCACAGCACTTATGTCATATTAAATTTTCTGTTAGATTAAAATTATAAAACTTAAGATCCACATTTTGAGAATCAACAATTCACCTTGTAAATAGGATTGATGTTATGTTCGACACTATCACAAATATAGAAGTTGGCCATCTGCTCAAGCTTGTTAGAGGAGATCAGGAGTTGAACTAGGGAGTTGAATGGAGCAATGAGTTTAATTTGGCCCAAATACTTAAAAGCGAAGAGAGAGTCAAGTTGAGGTATGCCAAATAACCAAGAGCTCAACAGAAGTGGGTTGATTGGGTGGAGAGTTGTGCAAATTGCTGAGCTAGATGAGTATTGAATTACCTTAGCTAAGGGTTGAGTTGTCTGATTAAATATTATGGTATGTAGTTTTGGCGCTAATTGGATTGAAATGGAGAGGGTTTTGGTGAGCTCGACAAAAATGGAGATTGTATATCTTAAGTGATAAATTGTTCTTATCCTAGAACTCTGTGAAGCATTGTAGTAGGCCTTCAAATGCTTAAAAAAAAATATACCTTCCAATGTAGCTTTGATCTCTCCTTTTATAGGCCTCAAAGTGTCTTTCCAATAAGGACACATGGACGATAGAGGTTGTTGTTAATGAGTTTGACTTTTGAGAATGTAACAAAAGAAATAGGATAATTAAACAGTAAAAAGGGCAGCCCGGTACACGAAACTCCCGCCATTCGGGGTCCCGGGGAAGGATCCATTGTACGCAGCCTTACCTGCTTTTTTTGCAAGAGGCTATTTCCAAGATTCGAACCCATGACCTTTTGGTCACATGGCAACAACTTTACCGTTGCGCTAAGGCTCCCCTTCCAGAATAATTAAACAGTACATAAAAATAAATCTAGCAATTAATTTTCAAACTAATTTTTCAATTCTTACAAAATCTATTTAAAATAAGTGAGATCATGTGATAAATCATTTCAATTTTTACTCCAATATAAATCTTTACCTTAAAACTTAATGCTCCTTCTAGTTTGTAACTCAAGGATAGAATCCAGAAACTTTTCATACACAACTATCATTCAAATACTTACACTGAATTCAACGACAAAAAAATGAGATATTTTTGGTTCATTTTTTAGCCGGCATATAGAATTTTGAAATCAAAGGTTATTTGGACAAACATTAGCAACATCTACATTACTTGGTCGGACAAATGAGCATGAGAGACTATGTTGCAAACTTGGAAGTAGATTAAGTAATTTATATTCCAACTGAAGGGAACCTGTTAGAAAACCAGAAGAAAAGGAAAAAAACAGTGTGCCTTTTGAAAAACCCTAACAAAAAAATCCAGCATAGATTTTATTGGTGAACTACAGCGGTAACTAGTATGGAAAAGTCAGTTCCAAAATCCCTGGAGACCACGAACCAATTATATGAACTCATTTGAATGCAGTTAGTTTGTCATTTTCTATAGATGTTCACTGTCTCCACAAGACGTCTCCAAGTGAGAGAGGACACTAATTCACTAGCAGTCCAATTCTAAAACACCAGACCACAACTAAAACTAATAGTGTAATTGAGAAAAAAAAACAGCTATAGTATTATGGATTCAACAGAAACTTTTTATCTCCTTGTGTGGAGTCTTTCTAGGTACCAAACTATGTCCTCTAAACTTTTGCTCAATCTTCATTCTTTGGCATCATCAAATGGCTCTGTTATTTAGCAGAAGATTTTCAACTTCTTGGTGCTGTTAATTCAGGCTAGATGTTTTTACTACTGCCATGTAAATGGAGGACTATCTATGACTTCTCAAAATAAATTAATTTTTTGCTTGGCACATTCCACCTAATGAATTATTTTCCAATGCAGTCATAAGTTCTTCTGTTCCTATAGCTTCTCCGTTAATGATAGGATTGAACTCTATAATGGAGATCGAATAAAAATTTCATCCCCTGCCAGTCTACTTAGTCTTTATTAACCCAATGCTCTCTATTAATCATACCACTAGTATTTGTCTATCCAGCCATAAGGTAGATCAGCTTCTACAGCTCCAATGCACTGTAGATTGTGTGGCTCACCATGCTAGCACTCATAAATAAGATGGTGATGGGAAACAAATAAAGTAATCATCTAAAGATTATATATAAAAGGGGTTCTTCTAAAATGACAGGGGGCTTTGCTAACTCTACCTAGTATCTAGAATTAGAAACACTATGCCAGAAAATCAGAAAACCTAGACTTATTCCTTTTTGTTGTTGCGTCTAGTTATACAAAATTTACCAAAACCTTAGTTAAATGAAAGAGTTTACCAATTTACATATACTTCTAAAATATAGTAATGTAACTCTTTGGAAACAACACAAGCTATGCACTTTTAAGTACCTGATATGCACGTAAAGGTCTTACACACTTTGGTTTGCAAGTTTCCTCGAGGTACAGTTTTGGATCAACCAATTCCTCATCCGCCCTGAAATTCCAGGAAATGTTGAGATGGATGAGCAAGGAAAATAATATAACTTTAAAAATGTAGAGAATGCAACTGCTAGAAATTTAGTAACAAGATGATAAGTAGCAATTGAAAACAATAAACGGTAGAAAACACTTACATTTTAGCTCTTCAAAGGTTATTTATGGCACCTATAATGAAAAGGAAAAAAAATCATATTGCATTAGATGGCAACACTTATAATTACTTTGTAAGCAAGTGGCTAACAGTAACCCCCAAAAAAGAATTTCTGCAGTCGAAAAAGCATCTAGATCGGACAAAACCTAATGTTTCCATGCCCTTAACAGAAAATACAATCAACAATATAATAAAATAACAAAACAATACAGAAATTATTTCCATAAAATCTGAACGGAAAACGATACTTTGTGGCAGATCATATCAGACTTCTACGAGCCTAAAATTCATTGCGAGAGATCTGAATTTTCAGATGCGGATCCAATGGAAAAAAAAAAGATCTAGAAGAACACGCAAACAGCAACTCAAGATACTAATACATGGAACAAAAGTAAGAGCAAAAACCTAAAAACTAGTCAACAACAAATCCGCGAAAGGAAGGGTTAGAGATGCTAAATCTGCATAAACCAATTAGCAGGAAATGCTAAATCAGCTAAATCTGCACAAACACACCAAGTAATCTGCCAGGAGATGGATCGACGACGATGTATCTGAGCAGGGGATCAAACAGCCGTCGGAATGAAGAGCACAAGAGCAAGAAACAGTCACTGCGTTAGGTTTATATGATTATATGTATTAGTTTTTCGCAAGCACAGATAATTGTCTAAAAAATCAATATTATTTTATTTTTACTTGAAAAGTTTTTTTAATTTGTGTTCCAAATATTATCCACTGAGACCCGCCTTTTTAAGATATTCTCACGCCCCCTCTATTTTAATTGTGTGCGAGGAAAATTATAACATCTTATCAGTATTCAGGATTTTTAATACAACTTTTAAAATTATATCCTATTTTAATATTCAATTAAAATTTAATAAATAACAAAATACTAATAAAAATAATATTTAAATTGTTAATATAGTTTATGAATAATTATAAAATAGATTATAAGTACGCAGTAGTATAAAATCTTAATCATTACTTAATATCAAATTCTTAAATGCTTACACTTAAAAATAGATTATAGATTTTTAAAAATAAAAAGTTAATATTTGTATACGTATTAACTCTATAAATGCTAAAATATATTATATAATTTAAAAAAAAAATCATATCAAAGATTCTAAATAGCTAACAAATGTATTAGTTCTTTATACTCACTTATATTTTAATTAAAACAATTATTTATAAAAATGGGAAGAAGAGAAGAGTAAGATGTAAGACTATTTTGGGAAAGAAGATTTTATGCAGATAATAATTAAATAAAACTAAAGACGATAGTAAATTATTTTTAAATTTTATTTGCAAAGTTAATCTAAAAACTAATTCAAAGTTCTACATGAGATTATTATTATATGCTACAGCAGTCATATTAGAATCCAGTGACGGGTTCAGAGAAAAATTTAGAAGAATGCTTAAAGAAAGACTAAAAAATTTTTTTACTATCAAATAAATATATTAAAAGATAACAGTACTAAATACAGATATAAAAATATGTGCATACCAATAAGGTAATTATTTTTTAATACTTGAACCACCAGCATCAGATCTAGACATACAAACAAGAGGAGACAATTGGATCCTACGAGTGCTCATCTGTTGAAAATGCTGTAAAATTTGTTCATTTTCAATTGTAGCAAAAATGTCCTTCTCGATGTATACTACCAAACTGTCATTCATCCACTCATCCCCCATCCTATTACGCAAATAAGTCTTGATAATTTTCATCGCAGAAAAAACTCTTTCAACAGAAGCAGTTGCAACTGGTAAAACTAATGCTAACTCGATCAAACGATATACCAATGGAAAAATTGTATTCTTCCCCGTTTCAACCATCTTTTTAGCAAGACTTCCCAAATCTTCAATCATAGAAAATTCACCTCGTACGTTTTGAATGTAAGTCTCAAGTTGGTCCTCAAGTATTGCACGATCAGTCAATGAAAAGTCCTCCGGATAAAGTTCAGCAAGGTGGAGTAGCTTACCAATATCAAATTGAGAAAAAGAGTCCTTTGGATCTAAGCAATCAATGCAAGTAAGTACCTCCGTACTTGATTCTGAAAACCGATTACTCATCTCTTGAACCATCATATCAAGAACCTAATATTATAACAGTAAAAAATGAATAAAAAACATTATTAGAAAATTAAAATTCAAAAAAATATTTTAAAATAATACCTGATAAAAAATTTCAACACGATAGTGATGAAAATTAGTAATCATTTGTCCATTACGTCTGCTGCGACCACGAGTTCTCATATTTTCTTCCATATTCGGTATTGGAATCATGTGGTTACTACAAAATTTGTTGACGACGTCCAAAAAATTCTCCCATCCTTCCTCTCTCAATTTTTGTAATCGAACTTTCATTGTCTTGATCAAACTGACAGCCAGTACAATGTTTTGATCCTTTTGTTGTAAGGCAAGTGACAACTCATTTGTGATTCCCAATAAAGATTTCATCAAATGCATCACAAACACAAATTCATAATTCTCCATCTTATCAATTAAACTGGTGGCGATACCACTATTATCATCATTAGTACCATCATCATACACATTTTCAAGCACTTGTAAAACAGAAGTCCACGTAGACATCAAACGGATAATAGTCATGTAATGTGAACCCCAACGAGTATCCCCTGGTCGTTTTAAATTGATTTCCTGATTTTTTCCTTTGCCACTAACAATATCACCTTTCTCCAAACATTCTACAAGTCTATCATGTTCAAGTTGTCTAAACTTATCTTTTCTTTTGCATGAAGCACCAGTAATATTCATAATCATAGTAACATATTGGAAGAAATCACTCACAATTCGATTGCTTTTAGCAACTGCAACAACAACTAGTTGAAGTTGGTGAGCAAAACAATGGACATACCTTGCAGATGAATTTTCCTTCAATATAAGAGCCTTCAATCCATTATACTCACCTCGCATATTTGAAGCTCCATCGTATCCTTGACCTCTCAATCTTGATAATGACAACTTATGTTTTGCAAACAATTCATCAATAGCCTTCTTTAAAGAAATAGCAGAAGTGTCAGACACATGTACAATAGCAAGAAATCTTTCAATAACACATCCATGTCTGTTCACGTATCTTAAAACAACTCCCATTTGTTCTTTGATTGAAATATCTCGACACTCATCAACCATAAGAGAAAATATATTGTCTTTTATATCATTAAGAATGACATTTGTGACTTCAGCAGCACAAGCCCGTGTTAAATCCTTTTGAACTGTTGGAGACTTCATTTGATTGTTTCCAGGGGCATTTTCATTCATGGTCTTGGCAACCTCATCATTTCTTTGGGTATACCACTCAATCAATTCAAGAAAGTTACCTTTATTTGAAGAATTCAATGACTCGTCATGTCCACGGAAAGGCAAACCTTGTTTCAAAAGAAAGCGTGTAACATCTAAAGTTGTCGTTAATCGAGTGCGATATGCAACCTCCATTTCACGCCCCTGTGCTTGTAGCAAATGTGACACACTTTGTCGTTGATTTTTAAAAGCCTCAAGTTGTGTTCTCGCATCATTGTGAGCACTAGCTACACCACCAACATGCGTATTAAATACTTCCATTGCTTTTCTCCAATTAGTCATCCCTGAATTAGTAAATGCCTCATCTCCAACTCGACATCCTCTATGAGAGTTTTTAAAGAGATAACACCAAAAACAAAAAGCTGCATCTTTTGATATGTTGTACTCTAACTATGAAAATTTTTTAAACCAAGAAACTTGGAAACTTCTATGCTCTTTACCAAATTGTCTTTGGGGATAACTATGACCAAATGGTTGACAAGGTCCTCTAATCAAATATTCTCTTCGAATCTGATCTCTAATAGAAATATCAAATTCATTAATTGGTTTGCGTAGCCCTGGGTCACTAACAACATCATCCGGGTTGAATTCAACACGAGAATATTTTTTCTTACTATTTTCTTCCATAGAATTCTTAGAAGACTCCATACTTCGTTTTAAAAATTTCTCCATAACCTATGTCAATTTCTCAAAATTATTAATTTATGCAATCAACATAACAATTAATGTATTACCAAGTATAAATCATGAAATTAGAAATTAGATGAAATAAGGAACAAGATTCACCTAAAATTGAAGAGATTTTACTTGTTGTGGAGAATCACCAGCGGAGCACAATGGCAGTGGCGTCGATAGTGGCAGGCTGGCAGCGACGTCGACGGAATAGGCTAATCGTGAACAGTAGTGGCGTCATTGGCGTGAGGCGTCGACGAAGTGAAGAGACGATAAAGATGAGGGCAACAGTTTGAGGAGACTGGAGAGGGGAAAATAATGAGATCTCTTAATGCGATTAAGGTTTTTGGTTTAAAGAAGAAATTAGAAAGGATTAGTTTGGAAATAAAAGGGTTCGGCGGCTGATGAAAAAGAAAACGAAACTGTGCTGGGGCAAGAAAAAAGATTTTTACTGTGGCAGAGAAAGATCGAAACAAGAAAAGGGGAAAAGGTTTTTAATGGCACTTTTGTGAAAAAGTCTAATGATTTTAAACAATTATAATTATGCTCTTAATTTTTTAATAATAATTATTTTTTTTTTCTTCAGAAGCAAGGGGGTGCTTCCGCACCCCCTCGCGCCCCCTGCCTCCGCCAGTGTTAGAATCAATAAGAATTTTTTATCAATCAAATAAAATTATATTATTTTGCATAATAATATTTAACTCAAACATACATTCTAAATATAACTATTTTCATATATACACAAATAATGCTAAAGAATATATCCTTCAAAATTTTAATTTCATTGAAAACTTACTTTTATTGAAGGATTATACCATGACATTTTAAATATAACTATTTTCTTTCCTCTAAATTTTAATTGGTCATGGTATTATAACAACAAAGTCATAATCCTTCTAATTTTATTTGACATCTCTAGGGTCATGGTATCGCGATAGAATATCTAAATTATCGCCCAGGTACCCGTAGCTCGAACTCTAACTATGACGTATTTACAGAATTATCTTTTTTTTTTCATTTTTTTTTTGCTAATTTTATTTGGCTCTGCAAGTAAGATTGGAACTCCCCTTTACATTAATCTTTCCTCTTCAATCATGAATATCTATGCTAGCCACATTTTGCTCCAATATCATCACTTAGTATATATATCCCGCATCTAGCCTTCTATATGGACTTACCACTACAAAAAAAATATAGCTTTACCAACGGGCTTACCGACGGATCACAAATTCCGTCGGTAATATCAACATCATCGACGGAATAATATATTCCGTTGGTAATATCCGAAATTACCGACAGAATTGAATATTCCGTCGGTAATATCCGAAATTACCAACAGAATTGAATATTCCGTCGGTAATGTCTGAAAATTACTGACGGAATATTTAATTCCGTCGGTAATTTGTTTTTTAAAAAAAAAAGATTTACCGACGGAATCTAGATTCCGTCGGTAAAGCCGGCTAAATCTAAACCCTAGCCCCTTTCATTTCTTTCCACGCGCGCGTGGCAGCTACTCTCCTCCTCCCCGATTTCGTCGGTAAGAGCTCCTCGTTTTTCTCTTCCATTTTTCGAAGCAGCGCCTCCTCTCTCTGTGGCCGCCAGCGCCCTGCTAGCCTTTGTGACGGCCGGCGCTGGTCGTTGCCTACCGCTAGCGGCCTGCTGGCCGTTGTGCCGGCTGCCAGCGGCCTACTGGCCGCTGTGCCGGCCGCTAGCGGCCTGTTGGCCGCTGTGCCGGCTGCCAGCGGCTTGTTGGCCGCTGTGCCGGCCACCAGCAACCTGCTGGCCGCTGTGTCGGGCGCCAGTGGCCTGCTAGCCGCTGTGCCGGCCGCCAGCGGCCTGCTGGTCATTGTGACTGCCGCCAACAACTTGCTGGCCACTGTGCTGGCCGCCAACGTCCTACTGGTCGATGTGTCGGCCGCTAGTGAACTGTTGGCCTGTGCCGGTCGTCTTTCTACTTGTTAATTTTTTGATAAATTTTGTGCTAAATTATTTTTATTTTGTAAACAGATAGTATTTGCTGCTCTTCTCCGGTAGACCTTCACATCTTCAGGTATAATTTAGTTTATTGTATTTTATATTACTTAGCATGGTTTAATTTAGATATATGTTATATTCGTATATTAATCTGTAACATAATATAGTTCTTTTATTTGTTTTGTGTTTGTACGTTAATCTAAGCTAATTTCTAATTCTCAATTTATTAGTTTTAGGTGAAAATGTCTATGAACAAAACTTGGATGTACAATTGATTAGAAAATGGATTTATTAAAGATGATTTTATTGCTGAAGTTAAAGAATTTGTCAACTTTGCTAAAAGTTATCCAGAATGTATGAATGGTGCAGAATTAAAGTGTTCATGTAATCATAAAAAATGTCAAAATAGAGCTTTCCGTGATGAAGATACTGTAAAAATGAATATATGTAGGAATTGTTTTGTGTCAAATTACTACAATTGGTACTGTTACGGAGAACCTTATTTGTATGAACCAATTGGATCTTCCGGTGGTTCATCATCTGGCACAACTTTTACTGCACATGACTCATCAACTTATGATATTGGAATGCAATCAATGGTTCACGATGTAATGAATACCGTAGTTGATTATTCCAATATAAACGAAAGACCTGCACCTGAATATCAGCAACTATATGAAATGTTAAAGGCTAGTGAAAGAGAAGTGTGGGAAGGTATTCCCTCAGGTCACTCGCAATTATCAACTACTGTAAGGTTATTGAATATGAAGGCAGAACATCATTTTTCTGAAAGATGTTATGATGATATATGTCAATTGATGTCAGAGTTGCTTTCTGCTGACAACATAATGACAGATAGTTTTTACAGTACCAAGAAGTTGGTTAAAGATTTTGGTTTGCCTGTAGAGAAGATTGGTTGTCGTGTAAACAATTGCATGATATTTTGGCATGAAGATAGCGAACTGAGTGGATGCAGAATCTGTACTCACCCTCGTTATAAGAATAGTACTCGCATACCAGGGAAGAAGAAGAAAAATATTATTTGGAAAGTGATGTATTATTTTCCTTTAACTGCTAGACTTCAATGTTTGTATGCATCTGTCGCTACAGCTTGTCACATGACGTGGCATCATGAACATGAGCATGAAGGAGGAATTATGTGTCATCCTTGTGATCATTCTACATGGAAACATCTTGATACTGTATTTTCCTTGTTTGCAATGGAACCACGTAATATGAGATTGGGACTTTCCGCTGATGGATTTCAACCATTTGGTCAATCGGGACAGCAATATTCATCCTGGCCAGTTATATTAACACCATACAATTTACCACTCTGGATATGCATGAAAGATAAATTTATATTTCTTACTGTGCTTATTCCTGGTCCAACCAATCTCAAAGAGAAGATAGATGTTTTCTTGCAACCGCTAATTGCAGAATTAAATGATTTATGGAATGTAGGGTCGGTGACTTATGATGTTGCAAGTAAAACTAATTTTATATTGCATGCTGCATTATTATGGACGATCAGTGATTTTCCATCATATTCAATGTTGTCAGGATGGAGCATGTCGGGTAAATTAGCTTGTCCACACTACATGACAGATTTTGATGCCTTTTCATTACCTTGTAGTCGGGAAGTATCCTGGTTTGATAATCACCAAAAATTTTTACCTATTGATCACCCTTTCAGGCGGAATAATAAAAATTTCCTAAAAAATGTTGTAGTCAGAAAACCTCCTCCAACATTCCATACATCAGGTGAAGAAATCATTGAACAAATAGACAGTTATGAATTTCTACCAGTATCTTAATTTGGTTCTGATGAGATAAATAGATGCATTGTTAGGATGTGCCAGTGTGGTTGGAAAAAAAAGGAGTATTTTTTGGGAGCTCCCCTATTGGAAGTATCTACTCATTCGACATAATTTAGATGTCATGCATATTGAGAAAAATTCCTTCGATAATATCTTTAACACTATGATGAATGTGCCTGGAAAAACTAAGGGCACTGCAAAATCTCGTGAAGAATTAAAAGGATTAGTAAACATATCAGAGTTGCATCAAAATGAAACAACTAATAGATTTTCAAAGGCTCGTTATACATTAGACAAAAACGGGAAACAGGCTTTATGTAGTTGGTTGAAGGAAGTAAAATTCCCAGATGGGTATGCTTCAAATATGGCTCGTTGTGTGGATATGAATAGGTTAAAGATGTTTGGGATGAAGAGTCATGACTGTCATGTATTCATGCAATGACTTATTCGAGTAGCTATTGTTGGTGCGGGAAGCATCCGACGATCGAACCTGAGTTTTGATAATGGCAAAGGATTCAAAGTTAAGGTGTGTTGTGAATTAACGTACTTGATTGAGTGTTTCAAGTAAGTCCTAACTGTGGTTAGGCAATGTAAAAACCCTAGGGGGTGGTAACCCTAGGTCATAGGGAGTGGTAACCCTATGCAGAAAGTCTTGGTGGGTCGAGAGCTTCAAACAAAACTCCTAGGGGGTGGTAACCCTAGGTGGAAAATCCTGGTGTCGCGAACCAGGTGGAAGACTGGACGGGTCGGGAAGCGGGCGCCCAGCAAAAAGTCCGGAGGCATCGAACACCGAGCAAAAGTCCAGTCGATCTGGAGGATCGCACTGACAAAAGGTAAAATCTCCTGAGTGGAGTAGGTGAGGACGCGTTCCCGTAGAGAACAGAGGCGTGTCGACCTAGGTTTTCCAGGAAACTCAATCGGAGACGATCCAAATTTGTTTATATATATTATCTTTGTGTTCTAACTCTTTTTTGCAGAAACTAATCTGGTGCAGGTATAACCGGATCGGTCGACCGAACCTTGGGATCGTCGGAACCCACAAGTCGGATCGATCTCCAGGTTGGACCGTTCGACGGCGGATCGGTCGAGCCGGACCTTGGGATCGGTCCGATAGGTGTCAAGCGGATCAAGCCGAGGTATGCGGGTCGAGGAGACCGATTGGTCGACCGGACCGGATCGAACCTAGGATAGAGTTTGACCGATCGAGCGGATCGACGGATCAGATGCGGTGGAGATCATCTGATCGGTCGACTGAACATGAGGATCGGTCGACCAATCCACTTCGGGTCAAACCTGATCCCGAGACTTGGGGATCTGGATCAGACCTTGAAGAGCTATAAAAAGAGGCCTCGAGGTGCAGCTCATATCATCGTTTTCCAAACAGAAGTTCTGTGCTCTTGTATGCTCCGTACGCTTCAACAACGCTCTGCTGCTACAACGAACTGAAACTCCAAAGCTCTTCTATTTTCTTGTTCGTTGGTAAAACTTTCTTATTTATACTTAACTATAATTTCTTCTAGCTTGTAATAATTCCGGATTTATAGTTGTTGCCCACCGAAAGCGGTCAAGGACCGCGGGCCTTCGAGTAGGAGTTAAGATAGGCTCTGAACAAAGTAAAACACTTGCATCTTTTGTGTTTGCATTTACTTTCCGTTGCGTTCCTACTCTTAGTTAAATCGCTAAAATAGCCATGAGCGCTATTCACTCCCCCCTCTAGCGCTTTCGATCCATCAATTGGTATCAGAGCGGGGTTGTTTTGAATCAGTGCAACCACCATTCAAAATAATTTTTCGTGGTATTTTCAGATTTTTCGGAGTCAATTAGAATTTAGCTTTATAGCTATATTCTAATTCTTTTCTCGAATCGGTTTTTGCTCGAGGTTGGTGCACACCACCCGAGTTTATGTTCTATTTTTTCTTCCCGCACTACTAATCCAGGACCAAGTCCTGGAATTTTCTTGTTGTTTATTTTTGTTTCATAGTTGATCTAAAATGACCCTTCAAGAAGGCTACAGTACAGCCCGCCCCTCGCTATTCACCGGAGACAACTTCGGGTACTGGAAGGGTCGGATGGAGGCATATCTCCAGACTCATTTTGAAGTCTGGATGATTGTCAAAACTAGACTCCAACTACAAACTGATAGCGCCGGCAAACCACTACCATACGAGGACTGGGGCGCATCTCTGATTAAGAAGGTGGAAGCTAATGCTAAGTCAACCTGCACCCTCCAGTGTGGCCTATCAAAAGAAGAACTCAACCGCGTAGGCCCCTTCAACAGTGCCAAGGAGCTGTGGGAGAAGCTCATTGAACTTCACGAAGGGACGTCCGACACCAAAGTAAGTAAAAGAGACTTAATTTTCAATAAATTATTTAATATCAAACTGTAGGAAGGTGAGTGTAAAATACGGTGCCCAAATAATAATTAAATAATAAAGTTAATGGACGAATAATTTTAACGGAATTTTTAGAAATTTTTGGAGATTTAATCGGAGCCGTAAGGCGTAGTTTGAGGGGATAAAATTATAGGCTTTGGAAAAGGTCTGTTTAGAATACCTATTTATTAGGGAGTTGATTGAGCAATAGACTTAGGTTTTAATTTCCCTAAACCTAAGTTCAAAATTATATAAAAACCTAATTTCCCTCTTCTCCTTCACCGCTGCATCTTCCCCGAGCCCTCATGCACCGCCGCCTCGCCCCTTCCCTCTCGGCCAACTCGCGCGCCGACTCCTCCCCGAGCCCTCACGCGCCGCCACCCAAAAATCCACCACCGGTCCTCGTCTCTGTTGAGCCACGGCCGCCGGACACCACATCCGGCAATCTCTTCTTCTCGCGACCTCCCGCAACCCAGTTGTCGGCCCTCACGCAAACGCCAAGATGCCGTCGGCTCTCCCCTCCCGCGAGCATCCGGACGTCGACGCCCTCTCCTCACGCCAGCACCCGAGACGAGCCCCAGCCGCCGGTCTCCTCCCTTCCTTGCACGCGAGCAGCACAGGCGACGACCTCTTCTCATTGCCCTAGCGCCAGTAGCCCGATCTACTGCCACCTCCGGCCGCGACGAGAGCTTGCCAGCAAGTACACCTTTAGGTTAGTATGATTTCCATGAGGTAAGGGATAGATGCTTAGGAGAAGTGGGATATGCCGATTGGGATGATTGTTTGGGATTGGTTGCAGTTTGGTTTCCTTCTTGCTGATTTTGCTGGATTTGTTGGTGGATTGAGTCTTGATTAGAGTTGCTTTTGCCTTTCCCTATTGTTTCTGGAATTCCCGGACAGATTCTGGTAAGCTGCAGATGATGAAAATGCTGATCCTCCCTTTTGTTTTCAAAATCTCGAAATGGTTTTTTTTTGATATATTAGGCTTCAATTGATGATCTCCTTGTTGTGGCCGGAGTTCTGTCCATTTGGTTTTAAGGAGATGTTTCTACGTCTAGGTGATTTTCTGATTCGTTGACAAGATTTATATTAGTAAGTTGTTTTCAGTGATGTTACTCTTCTGCTTCAAGATGACAGCTGGGTTTGTGGACAAATTGGATGGTTGTTTATGCCTTGTTATTAGTTGTTTTGCTTCCTAAGTCATACGGAAATTACTGGTTCGATTCAGAAGGTTAGTTCGATTCAGAGTAATATTGTGTAAACCTAGTTGTTGTTTCTCTATGCCCTGTGAAGTGATTGGTTATGTTTGAATTTGAGGAAACTCTAGGTCCTATTCAATGTTGCTTTGACTTTCAATATAGCTGTGGATTTTTTAGGTTTATTCAAGGGTTTTCGATGTGTTACATGGTGACTTTCTGGATCGTTGTGTGCCGTTGAAGTTCTGGAATGGTGTGGATTTTCTAATTAAGGATTTATTGATTGGATTAATCAAGGTAAATCGACAATTAGTGTTGACTAATAATCATTGCGAGGGAGGGTTACCTTATCGGTTTTGGGAACTAGGTTTAGTTAGTTGATATATAGCATGATTAATTAAACTGTACATCATGTGATTTACAGGATTTTGATTCGAGACGAGCATCTCGATGTGGGATTAATTAGCACGATCTACATTTAAGGCGGGTACTTCTTGCTTTGCTTTCTTTTAGTACCTTGACCTTAGTGCATGAATTATTTTGGATAAGGATTGTTTACCTTGACTCCACTCTTACTTTCCTGCGCTTGATACTTCCACGCAATCTTTGAGAAATTCGTTTCTATATCTATACAGTCTCTTCTTGTTGTTCATGATCCGTAGCAGATACTAAATATCATATTTGGATACTTTAACTGTTGTTTATTTATGTACTATATTGAGCATGCTGGCTTCATGTAGCATACCTGTTTCTGCTTATATATATATGATGACTGTTGCATTGTTCGCATCATGTCATTGCATGCATGCCGAGAGTGGTAGCTGGAGTTGATGCCGCTTGTCCTGTCGTGCCGCACTCGGCCACTCGTGTGAGTGGTAGCTGGAGTATGAGCAGCAGGGACCCCATCGTAGATGTAGCTAGTTAGCTACTATGCAACTGTCCCCTCGGCCATTTGTGTGAGTGGTAGCGGGAGTGGTGTACAGTCTGTCACTGACCCGGCCTCTCGACCATACAGGGGTCATGGTGCGGAGAGGTGAGCGGGAGTGACCATCCGTGCATACGCTATTGTTATTATATTTGCTATGATTGCTGTTATCTATATATGTTGTTATTGCTTACTTACTGCTGTTGTTCACCTATGCTGATATGCTTACTTGTGTTGAGATATGTTCTCGTTGTAGATGTCTAGTCATTGAAAATTGGTATATAGCTTGCTTATTACCTATGTGGTTATGAGCAGTACTGTAGCAGATTAGTACCAGTTCTGACCTATTATACCTAGCCTAGGATATGACTTCAGGTATGAGTGCTTATTTTGGTTCTATTGTAGTATCTGCTATTTCTGTATGAGACTGTATACTCTTGGCTCACTTTCTAGCTGTATTTTATGTTCATGCACTATCTTTCCTTACCCGCTGAGTTCCAATACTCACCACCCCGTAAAAATGGTTTTCTTTCGCCAGGTAGCAGTAGATGATTCATGGATGCTTGGAGAGTCCCAGCTCCCAGTCCCACGACACACTCGAGGATAGTTTCTTTTTCTGGTTTTGGTTGCTAACGCAATTTATGTTTTGGTTTTGTGAACTTGGTATTGTATGCTTCGATATGGATTTTGGAGTCTAGTCTGGTGGTTGTAGGTATTTTTGTTAGTGCCATTGTTAGTTTTACGTTCGTATTATTTTGTGTCTTCCGCTGTGCATGTTTCCAGTCGTGTGGGTTGTTGTTAACTGTGTGGTTGTTTTTATTCTTTATGTCCTGCCAGGTAGGCTGTGTATATTAATTGCGTGTTTGTGTTATTTCTATATTGTTATCTATTCCAGCCGCATGTGGCTGAGGTATATGGTGATGTAGTAATGCTTCAGATTGTCCGCCGTAAAGGGGAGATGCTGCCGAAATTTTTTTGGACAGGGACTCCTCCGGGGCGTGACAGTGAGACAGCTGCCCAACTCCATGCCTGGATTCAAGATCTGCTCAACGGTCTTCATGCAATTAGACAGAAGGTAGATAACCAGGACATCATAAGGTATTCTTTAAACGCCTTTCCGAGGAACACCTTGTGGGCATCCATGGTAGATGCCTACAAAGTTTCTAAAGATTTATCTACTATTAAGTTAGATGAACTTTTTGCAGAATTCGAACTTCATGAACAAACTAATGCACGCTCGACCGAGAAAGGGTTGGCTTTGGTTGCAGGAACAGGGAGAATGTGCGAATCAAAGATAAAGCGTAGAACCGAACTTGAGTTAGAAGAAGAACCAGATTCGGAAGATGACGACGAGCTTACAACCGAAATAGTCAACCTGGTAAAGAAACTCTGCAAAAAGAAGGGCTTCAACAAAAAGGATGTCAGAAAGGTCATCCAGTCCAAAGAAGCACAATCAAGCTCAAAGGTCAAATTCGAAGTGACCTGCTACGGGTGCAATTAGAAGGGGCACATCAAGGCAAACTGCCCGAACCAAAAGGATCCAAAGAAACCAAGGAGGAAGAAGGCCTTGAAAGCAACATGGGACGAGTCTTCTTCCGAGGAATCCGACGACGAAGAACTCGAGCAGACGAATTTTCTTGCGTTGACAGTCCGGGACTACAACAACGAATCCGGAAGCGAAGACGAATCGGAAGCCGAGTCCGAGAGAAGCCACAGATCCGTATCCGTTTCCGAAAGGCCAAACCCCTCTGTAAGTAAAAATCGTTTATATAGCTTAATTAATTATTTAATGCATAAAGTAGCTAAGTCCAAAATTCGAATCAAGTCGCTTCTAAAGGAGGTAACACTCCTTAAAGAAACGACTAATAACGAATCCTTGACTGATCTAGTTCAGACTGGAACCTCAACTCAAGTTCAAAAACTTGAGGAAGAGAATTCCAACCTGAAAAGTCAAGTCAAGGATTTGAAGACAACCTTAGAACGATTTTCCTTAGGATCCAAGAATCTTGACTTGATTCTTGGAACACAAAGGGCAATCTACAATAGAACTGGACTAGGATACAAATCGAAAAAGAAGTATAAGTCATATTTTATCTCTCATACAAAGAACAAATAGAAAAATGGTCCAAGCATGGGTTGCCAAGTCCAACCTGATTAATCAAGTTGGACTCGGACAATATTGGATTCCTAAGGATCAAATACATTACCTCGATAGACCATATCGAGGCTATGATCCAGGGGGAGCTAAAACGATTAAAATTCAAAATTTAAAATTCAATTAAAAATTCAAAATTTAAATTAAAATTTAAAAATTCAATTAAAAATTTGAAATGGAAATTAAAATTAAAAATTCGAAACTAAAATTAAAATTAAAAACTCAAAAAAAAATTGAAATTTAAATTTAAAATTAAAATTTCAATTAAAAATTTGAAATTAAAATTAAAAATTAAAAACTCAATTAAAAAATTTGAAATTAAAATTAAAAATTAAAGATTTAATTAAAATTAAAATTAAAATTAAAATTAAAATTAAAATTAAAAATTTAAAAAATTTAATTAAATCAAAATTTGAAATTAAACTTAACATCCTAAATTCAATTGAAAATAGAAGGAGGATCCAGAATAGCTGGCACCCGCAACTAAACTACCCGACTGGGTAACCAAACTTAATATACCCGAAATGGGTAAACAAAAGTAGACTACCCAGCAGGGTAATTTAAGTTAGATAAAATAGGCTAGGTTTAACTTGACCCACGGTACTGGTGAAATTTTTGGATGATAGTACGTTAGGGAAGTTTGGGCATCGCATGTCTAGGAAGATATGACTTTAACCTGGTGCATTTGGCCAAGTGGAACTGACCGAAGCTACCCTTAAATGGATCATAACTAGTTAGACCAAGGTTTAATATTAAGTTCAATGGGTAGGACTATTTGGAAAACCTCGAAGGCATGGTTACTTTAATGAGTTCCTTGTGACTCACCATAGCCCAGAAGTTTATCCAAAGAATGCTTACTTGTTGAACCCAAAGCTAAACCTGAATCTAACACAAAGTTAAACATAATCCTAAAATTGAATCTCAATTCATCTCACAAAAAATTATAGAAGTCCCTGATTGAAAATTTAGATCGGGTGAAGTTAAACATAATCCTAAAATTGAATCTCAATTCATCTCACAAAAAATTATAGAAGTCCCTGATTGAAAATTTAGATCGGGTGAGATGACTAAGGTTTTCAAAATTAAAAATTAACTTAAATATTTTTCAAAATTAAAAATTAACTTAAATATTTTTCAAAATTAAAAATTAACTTAAATATTTTTCAAAATTAAAAATAACTTAAATGTTTTTCAAAATTAAAATTAACTTAAATATTTTTCAAAATTAAAAATTAACTTAAATGTTTTTCAAATTTTAAAATTAACTTAAATACTTTTCAAAATTTAAAATTAACTTAAATACTTTTCAAAATTAAAAATTAACTTAAATATTTTTCAAATTAAAATCAACTTAAATATTATTCAAAATTAAAATTAACTTAAATATTTTTCAAAATTAAAAATTAACTTAAATATTTTTCAAATTAAAATCAACTTAAATATTTTTCAAAATTAAAAGTTAACTTAAATATTTTTCAAAATTAAAAATTAACTTAAAAATTTTTCAAATTAAAATCAACTTAAAAATTCAAAATTAAAATTAACTTAAATATTTTTCAAAATTAAAAATTAACTTAAATATTTTTCAAAAATAAAAATTAACTTAAATGTTTTTCAAAATTAAAATTAACTTAAATATCTTTCAAATTAAAATTAACTTAAATATTTTTCAAATTAAAAATTAACTTAAATATTTTTCAAAATTAAGGACTTACTTCAATCAAACTGTCTTTTGATCCATCAACTACTTTATGTGTAGGAATTGGATCAATGGATGTTGGATAGTGGATGCTCCAGACATATGACTGGAGATAGGTTGAAGTTCACTAAGCTAAAACTAAAGATGGAATTTACATTTATCAAACTAAATATGGTAAGGAATTAGTTAGAAATTTTGGCATGGAAAACTCAAAAATAATCAATACATCAATGGCTACAAATGCTAAAATTGACTCAGACTTAGAAGGTAAATCAGTAGACTTGAAATACTATCGAAGTGCGATAGGAAGTCTACTGTACCTAACTATGAGTCGACCAGACATTATTTTTGCAGTAGGTATGTGTGCACGATACCAATCTTGTGCAAAAGAGTCTCACTTAACTCTTGTCAAAAGAATCTTTAGGTATGTTAAGGGAACCCTAAATGTAAGACTATGGTACCCTAGATCTGACACCCTTGACCTAACCGTCTACTCTGACTCAGACTATGCCGAATGCAAGCTAGATAGAAAAAGCACAAGTGATAGCTGTCAATTTCTAGGACAATGCCTAGTAAGTTGATCAAGTAGAAAGCAACACTGTGTTGCCTTATCTACCACTGAAGCTGAATATATAGCCTTAGGTGAATGCACATCTCAGTTGCTGTGGATGATGCATATCCTTAAAGACTATCAACTGGAGTATCATAAAACTAAAATCTCAATTGATAATATAAGCTCAATAAATTTAACAAAAAACCCAATTCATCACTCAAGGACTAAACATATAGAAGTGAAGCACCACTTTGTAAGGGATCACGTAGCTAAGGGTGATATTGAACTCAACTATGTTGAGTCAAAACCAAACCTAGTTGGCATCTTCACAAAGCCCTTACCTGAACTTGAGTTCAGCGCACTCAGAAGGCAAATAGGAATGTGCTGGGTAGAGTAGATATTAATTTTCAAAATTCACTGTCTTACTTCAAAACTCTTTCTTTTATTCTTTTCAAAATCTAGAAAAAATAATGATTTTAAAATCTCATTTTCTTAGAATTTTAAAAAATATGACTTAGCCTAGACTCTACCCTAGAAATCTTGTTCCCCTAGATTTAAGCCAGAGCATCTCACAAACACCTAGGTATACCTTGCTTGTATTTGCAAAACATAGAATGATGTGAGATGCATAGGGTACAGCCTAGACTCAAGAATACTTATTTGTGTGCATCAATATGAGTCTGGGCGTTAAATACTTTATTAACAGTAATCAAGTCAAGTCTTCCAGCCTTAGTCAAATCTAACTGGACTAAATGACTTTACTTGACTAACCAAGTGAAAGTTATTGCCCTCTAGGCAATCAGCAAGTAGCTAACGGTTAGACAGTTGGTGAAGGAAATGTTAATCTTAAGCATGCTTATACTTTAGGGCTCTAATACCTTTGATCAAAACAATTTAAATAATTTAACAACTATTTAACTTGACTCATGCTTAGACTTAAGGACCAACTGAATAAATAACCTAAATTAAATTTTTAGTTACTCCCTCTTCATCCTAAGATTTCATAAATTCTTACTCCTATTTTCTTCAAAATTATTTTTTTTAAGTACCTTTTCAAACTGAAACTACATTTTCAAAATTTAATGTTTGCAAAAGGCTTAGCTAAGTGGCACGGATAGCAACCTTCAAACTTAGCCATCTTTATGAATTTTTGCCTCGTTACCTATTAGATTCATTCTATACTTAGCTAAAAGGTATTAAACACATATTTCTTTTTTAACTTATGACTTTTAAAATTTTTTGCTAAGTAAAAAAGAATAAATCTGTTCTATGATAAGCTAAGTGTTACACAGTCATTTGTAAAATTTAATTCCTCTTTCTCCCTTAACTAATAATTTTTCAAAATTTTATGATAAGCTAAGTGTTACACAGGCATTTGTTCTTGCAAAGAATAAATCTGTTCTTTTTTCTAAAAACTTAAAACTTGCTTTCAACTAGCTTATTTTTGATATGGCAAAGGGGGAGAGTAGGAAATTCAAAAGTAAAAATTCAATTAAAAATTGCTTTTATTAAGGGGGAGAGTAGGAAATTCAAAAGTAAAAGGAAGCCTTGTATTAAGGGAGAGCTTCACAAAGTTCAAGTGTTAGCTTAAGTTATGCTTTTACTTTAATTTATATACTTAAGCTTGCTCACTTAAAATTTGTTAATATAGTTGTTTTACTTAACTTTGAATTTGGGTTGCCATAATCAAAAAGGGGGAGATTGTTGGTACGGGAAGCATTCGACGATCGAACCTGAGTTTTGATAATGGCAAAGGATTCAAAGTTAAGGTGTGTTGTGAACTAACGTGCTTGATTGAGTGTTTCAGGTAAGTCCTAACTGTGGTTAGGCAAGGTAAAAACCCTAGGGGTGGTAACCCTAGGTCATAGGGAGTGGTAACCCTATGCAGAAAGTCTTGGTGGGTCGAGAGCTTCAGGCAAAAGTCCTAGGGGGTGGTAACCCTAGGTGGAAAATCCTGGTGTCGCGAACCAGGTGGAAGACTGGGAAGCGAGGCCCAAAGAAAAGTCGAGGCATCGAACGAGCAAAGTCCATCGATCCGGAGGATCGCCGCAAAAGGTAAAATCTCTGAGTAGAGTAGGTGAAGACGCGTTCCCGTAGAGGGTGGCGTCGACTAGGATTTCGGAAACCCTGTCAGACGGTCCGATATTTATCGCAAATTTGTTTATATATATTATCTTTTGTGTTCTAACTCTTTTTTGCAGGAAACTAATCTTTGAGCCTTGGGATCGGTCGATCGAACCCACAAGTCGCCAGATCGATCTCCGAGGTTAGACCGGTTCGACGGGATCGGCCGGACCTTGGGATCGGCCGAAACTCGATAGGTGTCGACTGGATCAAGCCGAGGTGTGCGGGTCAGAGGAGACTGATCGGTCGACCAGACCCTGGGATCGGTCGATCGAACCTAGGGATAGAGTTTGACCAGATCGAAGCAGAGTGACGGATCGACATATCAGATGCGGTGGAGATCATCTGATCGGTCGACCGAACATGAGGATCGGTCGACCAATCCGCTTCGGGTCAAACCTGATCCCGATACTTGGGGATCTGGATCAGACCTTGCAAAGCTATAAAAAGAGGCCTCGAGGTGCAGCTAATATCATCGTTTTCCGAACAGAAGTTCTGTGCTCTTGTATGCTCCGTACGCTTCAACAACGCTCTGCTGCTACAACGAACTGAAACTCCAAAGCTCTTCTATTTTCTTGTTCGTTGGTAAAACTTTCTTATTTGTACTTAACTGTAATTGCTTCTAGCTTGTAATAATTCCGGATTTATAGTTGTTGCCCACCGAAAGCGGTCAAGGACCGCGGGCCTTCGAGTAGGAGTCGAGATAGGCTCCGAACGAAGTAAAACACTTACATCTTTTGTGTTTGCATTTACTTTCCGCTGCGTTCCTACTCTTAGTTAAATCACTAAAATAGCCACGAGCGATATTCACTCCCCTCTAGCGCTTTCGATCCATCATCTTTCCATGATTTACTTCCGTATAATGTTTGGCAAGCCCTCACAGAATTAAGTCTAATTTTTAGAGATTTGACAGCGAGGTGCATTACGATGGATGATATGTTTCGGCTAGAAATAAACATTTCTCTCATATTATGTAAGTTAGAGCGCATATTTCCACCCAGTTTTTTTGATTCAATGGAACATATGCCTGTACATTTATCATATGAGGTATAAATAGCTGGTCCTGTGCAATATAGATAGATGTATCCATTCGAATGATTTTTGAGAAAATTAAAGAATAATGTTCGTAACAAAGCAAGAGTTGAGGGCTCAATATGTAATGCTTATCTGGTTGAAGAAGCATCTTCTTTCTGCTCCTATTATTTTACTGATAATGTCAAAACCAGACATCACAAGGTTCCTAGAAATTATGATGATGCTCAAGTAATAGACCATTCATTGCTTTCTATTTTTAAGTTTCTTGGCAAACCAATGAGTGCATCTATTTCTAGATTCTTAACTCCAGAAGAATATCATGCTGCAAGAACATACATACTCTTAAATTGTGAAGAGGTCAAACCATACATAAAGTAAGTTAACATCTCTAATTAAAAAATTATCCCTCGTTTAATTTGTTGCTTGATATCTCATTTACCTTAAAATTACCTTCTTTTACAGCTTATATGAACAACAAGTATATCTACAAAATCCATCAATTGATGCAGATGGCATAGCTGAAAAGTTAGAGGTTGAATTTGTATTATAGTTTGAAATATATGTAAGTTGGAGATTTTATCAAATATTTAAGTTCATGTGTGTTAAGTAGTGTTCTAATGTCTACTAATTGTGTAGGTTAAAGATCGTAGAATATCAAATGTGACAGATGATAGGATCATGAATCTTGCATCAGGACCCCTTCGTAAAATAAAGGTCTACTCTGGTTTCTATGTTAGTGACCTCAAATTCCACGTGACACTACGAGATTCATGGAGATTAACCTATAATTCTGGTGTTTGCGTCAAAAGATCTATGGACAACAATAACACTCAGTATGATTACTATGGTAGACTTGAGGAAATCATAGAAGTTGAATATCCTGCATTACCTATTAAGAGGTGTGCTATTTAAATGTTCATGGTATGATCCTACCCCAAGAATAGGTACCAGAATACATCCAAAGTATAATTTAGTTGAGGTTAATGCAAATAAAAGGTTCAACAAGTTTGAACCTTTTATTTTTAGGGTACAAGCAGCACAGGTTTTCTATCTTGAATACCCTACAAAGAGAAGAAGACCCAGTGAATGGTTGTCTGTTTGTTCAATGAAGCCTCATTCGATTATAGAAATGTCGAATACCACTCAGGCTACTGATGCATTTCAGAATGACGAAGTGGAAAGACATTCAATTGATACACAACTTGAATCAACGTCTTAATTGCTTGTTGATGTTAATATCACTTATGAGGAGATAGATGATGGAGAGATGTCCAACAGTGAAGATGAATTTGTACTAGCAGAGTCTAGCGATGAAGACTTGGAAACTATTAATGTTGATTAAATAGTTGCTAATGTGATGTCTGAACTGTTATTTTCTATATAATTTTGTATTGTGTTGTTAATGTTATGCATGTGTGTAGATATATTTTTGTATTGTTAATGTTAATGTTAATGTTATGCATGTTATTTTCTATCTTTGTCATAACTAACTTCTCTGAAAGATCACCAAGGCCTTGCAATCCATGAAATGTTTTGTTAGAACACATATCACATATATAAGTTTCAAGTTGATCATCAAGTATGAGGAGATCAAATATTGAGAAATCTTGTGGATAAAACTCAGTTAGTTGTATCAATTTTTTCTTGTCAAAAGCTGAAGTTGAATTTTGTGGACACAAGCAAGCTACACAAAGAAGTAACTCCACCTACCTATGAGAAATGATCATTTAACTCTTGAAGTTGCATATCAATAACACCATAGAATAAATCAACACAATAGTGATGCAAATTTGTCACTTCTAGTGAATTACGATGGGGACAACCACGTGGAGCCCAACATGTGAACATATCATCTATTTTAAGAACATCAATGTAATGTTGTTGACAAAAATTATGAACCTTCTCTAAAAATGAATCCCAACCATCATCTCTCATTCTTTGGAGTTGGTGCTTACGTACTTGTATCAAATTCATTACATTCACAATATCCTCATCTTTTTTTACAATGTCGTTGACAAATCATTCAAAATCCCTAAGACATGTTTCATCGGGTGAAGATTAAATGCAAAATCAAATGAAAGTATTGACTCCAATAAATTAAATGCCTCAGTTTTTTGATCAGGAGAACTAGAATTATCTTCTGAAATCACTTCAAGTACATCACTGGCAGTAGAGAACATAGAAATCAAGCTGATCAAAGAATTATAATGTGACCCCCAACATATATCCCTGGCACGTTGAAGGGTAGTTTCTTGATTAAGTCCCCGACCACTTGAAATTTTCATCCCTCTCCAATGCCTTAATAATAAAATCTGAATGTTTCTCCTTAAGAAGATCAAACCATTTGCAGGATGATCTAACAACATTTACCACATCACCAACAACACAAAAGAAATTATAAATTGGAAGATTTTTCTTGGGCACGACTATAAGAGCTAGTTGAAGTTGATGTTGGAGTGTATACTGAAAGCCTAAGCTTTGTAAACATTCATTATGAATAAAGAATCACATTTGGTCAAATTTTCTACATTTAGTTGTAGTTGTTCAATTAATTTATATTGTAGATAATATAGTATGTGGTGTCACATACAGAAGATGATATTATCAGTACCTTATAAATTATAAACAGTAGCTCACGACCAAAATGGAAAGGAACAAACCATTAGAAGGTCGTAGTGTAATTAGGTATCAGTTTATCTTGACTGTATAATTACACTAGTACACTCAGAGTGTATTGAGTAGGACCATTTGAGGTCGTTTCTTTTATACTGACTTTATAAAGAAACAAAGACCTCGGTTATTATGGAAGTGTGTGCTCTAAATCCTAATATAATAACAAGCACATATATTTGATATTTATTTCTTTAATTTATCAATGGGTGAGATTTAGTTCGATAAATCAATAAGCCCGATAAATTGGGAAATGATATCACTTATAGTGTGTGTTGTTGATTATAGAAGGAAACTGTGTCCTAGAGATACTAGGTTGATAATGTCCTCAAGAGGAGCTCATAAGGATTGTCATGTTAAACCCTGCAGGTGGACTTGACGATAAGGTTGAGTGGTACTACTCTTGGACTAAGATATTAATTAAATGAGTTGTCAGAAACTCACTTAATTAGTGGACATTCAATATCTTAAACACAGGAGACTAACACACTCATAATAAGAAGGAGCCCAAAATGTAATTTGGGATTGGTGCGGAGTTCAATAATAGTTCTCTAGTGGAATGAATTATTATTGATAAAATTAAGTTGTGTTCAGAGCGAACACGGATGCTTAATTTTATCGGGAGACCAAAACCAATTCCTCCTCTCGGTCCCTATCGTAGCCTCTTATTTATAGAGTTCTATACCCACCTATACCCACCTTCTATACCCACCCAAGAGGGGCCGGCCAAGCTAGTTTAAGGTGGCCGGCCTAGCTTGAACCCAAGCTAGTAGGGCCAAATTAAATTAAAAAGAAATTTAATTTTAATTTTATTATTATGTGGAAGATATAATTTAAAGAGAATTAAAATTAAAATATCTCTTGTAAAAGATCTAAAGATTAAAGAAAGAGATTAGATCTCTTCCTTATTTGTAGATTGAGAGATGTTTTATTTTCTCTTTAAAATTATTCACATGTTGATAAAATTAAAATTACAGAAATTTCCTTTTATCAACCATGAAGAGATTTTAAAGAGAAATTTTATTTTTTAAAATTTCCAGGAAGTTTTAATTGTTGATTAAAACTTGTCCAATTTGTTCTCCAATGATGTGGCCGGCCATGAGATTGTAATTTGGGAAATTTTATTTTATTTTTCTCAATTAAATCATGTCAAGGAAATTGAGGAAATTTTATTGTAATTAAATTTCCTAATTTGCCTAGGCCAAGGAATATAAAAGAAGGGGTGAGGGTGCCTTCATGAGACACAACATCTATTATTCCTCTCCCTCTTTTGTTCCTTGGTGTGGCCGGCCATCCTCTCCCTCTCTTCCTCTTGTGGTGGCCGAACCCTTCTCTTCCATTGGAGCTCTTGTGGTGGCCGGATACTACTCGGAGAAGAAGAAGAAGAAGGAGAGAAAGCTAGCATCTCTTGGAGCTTGGTTAGTATTTTGGTTTTCCTCCTTGGTGAAGTTTTTCCTTTGTGGCCGAACCTTGCTTGGAGGAGAAGAAGGTGGTTGGTGGTTTCTCATCTCGGAAGATCGTTGCCCACACAACGTTCGAGGTTAGAAGAGGAATACGGTAGAAGATCAAGAGGTTTTTCTACAAGGTATAACTAGTAATTTTTCTTTCCGCATCATGCTAGTTATTTATGGAAATAATACCAAATACAAGAGGCTTACGTTCTAGAATTTCGAATATGTTTTTTCGATATTGTGTTCTTTTATTTTTTCTTTTCCTTGTGATTTGATTGTTCTCTTTGGTTAACCTAAAGTTATTTTAGGAAATTAAATATTAGCTTTCTATAAAAGATTTTGTCTAGTCAATGGTGGTTGCTCCCATATCCAAGAAGGCCATGTGCCTCGCCACGTCAGTACTGGGAACCGATTATGGAAATTAATATTTAATGGAATTAATAACTTAAGGTGACTTGGGTCGAACGTGTTAAGTTCCGCAGGAGATCCAAGTCAAAACCTAAAAGAACAAATAGATTAAGTTTTGGATCAAACGTGTTAAGTTCCGCAGGCGATCCAAAATTTAATTTAAAAGAACACATGGTAGCTAGGAAAAAGGTTCAGACCTTTGTACAAAATTTTTGTACAATGGAACCTATAGGTTTTCCGAGTAGCAACCAAAAATTGGTATCAGAGCTAGGGTTTTGCCTCTGTGTGTTTGGTATTTAGTTTAATTATGCACATGTCATACATAATTTAGGCAGGTTAATAGTAGGATGTGCTAACTTTGTGGATGCAGGATCCAACTATTATGGCTTTTAGTTATTATGTGTGTGATTAGACCCTTAGACATGTTAAGGGCATTTATCTGTGTGTGCATGATTGTATTAAAATACAGCAGGAGCTGTATTTAGTTTTATTAGGATTTTATTTTTTGATCTAGATACATGTACATTCCTTTTATGGAATATAGGATCAAAATGTAAAATTCTATTTATGTCGCGGATCGAATCTTGCAAAGCGTGGAACCTTCTAAGGACCAGAGGCGCAGCGGAACTAGGAGCAAGATGGATGCGACAGCAGCTTGGGATGACAACACACGGAGAACAATTAGAGATAAAAGCCATAATAGTTGAAAATTAAATTTTCTATTTATTGCTTTTATATAATGCTGTGTGTGCATGTTAGTTTACAAGTTTTAGTAGGCTAGCATAGTTAAAATTCCTCATTTATAAATAACTAAGTGGGAGAGAGATTTTTAAATAAATCCCATGGTCTCCATTACTGGTTTGTAAGTGATGCAAACAAGCTTGCGCGTTGGCTCTGAGTGCCTTCCTCCATTTTTGGATCACTAGAACAGACTTCCATTTTTGGATGACTATAGGAAGTTAATTAAGAGCGTATGATCTTCCCAAATGGAAGAGACATAATCTTATTAATGGACTTAGTGTCAAGTAATGGTATACACTTAGACACATCTAATAGTATCCTCCCCATCGGAGTCACTGCTATTATTTGTGTGACCAAAAGATACCAACTATTAATTTTATTTGTCAAAAAGTTAGGTTGACAAGATAATAAAATTAATGGGATAAAACTCTCCTTTTACAAATGTTGAATTTGTATACGTCCACACTAACGTGGCATACAAAATTCACGGTGTTTTAAGGTGTTGGTTAATTTAAAATAGTATTGTTTGAGGAATCAATATTATTCTAAATTTAGAGTTCTGACCAAAAGTTATTTGTGATTCTTAGGATGTCTTTCAACCCACTGTCCATCATACTTCAACAAAATAGACTTACTGGACCAAACTACATAGATTGGAAAAGAAACCTGGACATTGTTCTTACTACTGAAAGCTAAAATTTGTCCTGATGCACCCACCGGTGAATCTACCCAAGAGGAGATCGAGTATCATAGGAAATGGGTAAGCGGATGAGATGGCGCGGTGTTACATTTGCTTCAATGTCAAATGTATTGCAACATCGACATCAAGATTTACCAACAGCCTATGATATTATGAACAATCTCAAGGAACTCTTTGGTCATCGGGATAGGGCTTCTAGGCAAGAAGCCATGAGAAAGATAATGACCCACCATGCAAGAGGGTACTCAGGGATCATATCCTAAAGATGATGGATTATCTGAACGAGATACAGATCCTTGGAGGAGAAATTGATGGGGAAACCCAGATCGATATGATCCTCCAAACGCTACCTAGAAGTTTTGAGCAGTTTCGCCTGAACTATAATATGAATAAGAGGGTTTATTCATTAACGGAACTACTGACAGAACTTCAAGCAGCAGAAGGATTATTTCGTCACAATGCTCAAATTCACTATGCTGAAAATGGTTCTACTTCTAAACCGAAAGGAAAGAAGAAGAAGAAACAAGCTGGTTCAGCAAAGAAAGTGAATAAATCTCAGAGTACGATTTAAAGTTTGAATGAAGAAGCCAAGGGCAAGTGCTTCATCTGGCATTGGAAAGTGGACTGTCCTCGTAGGAACCAAAACAAAGGTATATCTCATACTCTAGTTGTTGAAACATGTTTAGCGGTGTTATCTACAAGACCTGGTGTGTAGATACGGAGCCACTGATCATGTCTGCAATTCCTTGCAGGGGTTCCAGGAAACCCTACGACGGAGAAATTACCGTCTACATGGGCAATGCTACTAAGGTGGCGTCTATTGGGAGACGTCTACTTATCTTTAGTAGAAATAGAAATTTGATTTTAAGAAATTGTCTTTATGTACCCAGTTTTAGAAAGAATTTAAGTTTCTAAACTATTTTTAGATGGATATTGAGTTTCAAGAACGATGTAGTTATTAAAAGAAATAAAGTGATTATCTGCTCGGTGCATTAGTTGGCAATTTGTATACTTTAAATCAATTTCTTCCACAAAGCAAAACATGGAAATTTATAACTCATCTTCTAACTCTAATAAGAGAAAAGAACCTTCGGAAATGAACCAAGCATATCTTTGGCATCTAAGGCTTGGTCATATTAACTTAAGTAGGATTGAGGCTTATAGCGAATGGACTTTGAGTTCATTTGAGTTGGAAAATTTTCCAACTTGTGAATCTTGCTTGGAAGGTAAAATGACCAAGAGGCCGTTCAAGGCCAAGGGGTATAGAGCCAAAGAAGTGTTAGAATTGGTTCACTCTGATTTGTGTGTCCTATGTCTATCCAGGCAAGAGGAGGTTTTGAATATTTTGTCTCTTTCATAGACGATTATTCAAGATATGGATACATTTACCTAATACGCCGAAGTCCGAGTGCTTTGATAAGTTCAAAGAATACAAGGTGATGTGGAGAAACGACTAGGTAAAGTATCAAGACACTACTCGATCGTGGTGGCGAATACCTCTTAGGAGAGTTTAGGAATTACTTATCGGAGGTGGATTCAATCCCAATTGTGCACTGGAACACCCCAACAGATGGTGTAGCAGAGCGAAGGAATAGGACTCTTATGGAGATAGTTAGATCGATGATGAGTTATTCGAAATTACCAAATTCGTTTTGGGATATGCTGGAAACAGCAGTATACGTTTTGAACTTAGTACCTTCTAAATCAGTTTCTTCTACTCCCATAGAATTGTGGAATGGGCGAAAACCCGTCTAAGACATATTCGGTTGGGTAGTCCACATGTCTTTGAAACCAGATCTTGATAAGTTAGAATCCGTCATGAAGTTCGGCGTGTTTGTAGGATATCCCAAAGGAACGAAAGGTGGTTTATTTTATAGTCCTAAGACCGAAAGGTCATTGTTAGCACCAATGCCCGGTTTTAGAAGAAGACTATATAATGGATCACAAGCCCAGAGTAAAGTTGTTTTAGAAGAACTAAGAGGACACGTCTACTTTAGTACCAGCAAGACAAGATGAAGTACTACAAGAGACTGCAACACGTGTCACACATGATACACAACCACGAGAGCCTCGTCGTAGTGGGAGGGTTGTGAGGCACTGAGAGATTCATGTTTTGGGAGAGTCTTGGGATCCCGGGTAAACATGAACCTGATCCCTGCACATATGATGAAGCACTCAAGATATAGATGCAGCATCTTGGCAAAAGGCGATGAATTCAAATAGAGTCTATGTACTCTAATAAGGTCAGGAGCTTGTAGAACCACACGATGGTGTAAAAGCCGTTGGATGTAAGTGGATCTACAAAAGGAAAAGAGGGACGGAAGGTAGAAACTTTCAAAGCTAGGCTTGTTGCGAAAGGGTATACTCGGAAAGAGGGAATCGATTATGAGAAACCTTTTCACCGGTAGCCATGCTTAAGTCTATCCGGATACTCTTATCCATTCTCATATGGATTATGAGATTTGGCAAATGGATGTCAAGACTTTTCCTTAATGGAAGTCTTGAAGAAAACATCCATATGAAGCAACCGGAAGGGTTCATTGAAAAGGCAAAGAGCATCTAGTGTAAGCTCAATCGGTCCATTTATGGATTGAGCAAGCTTCAAGATCTTGGAACATCGAGTTTAATGAAGTAATCCATCCATATGGATTTATTCAAAGTCCGGATGAGTCTTGTGTATATAAAGTGTAACGGAAACGTGATGGTATTTCTTGTACTATCGTAGATGATATTTTGCTAATTGGCAACAATGTCAAGGTATTATCGGGCGTAAGGGTATGGTTGTCCAAACAATTTGATATGAAGGATTTAGGAGATTGTGCACATCCTTGGGATCAAAGTTATAAGGGATCGTAAGAAAAGAATGTTGTGTCTATCCCAAGATTCATATATAGATACAATCCTTGCTCGTTTTAGCATGCAGGATTCCAAGAAAGGTTTCTTACCTTTTAGACATGGAGTAGCTCTATCTAAAGAGATGTCTCCAAAGACGCTCGAAAGAGATAGAGGACATGAAAGCAGCTTATGCTTCTGTAGGAAGCCTAATGTATGCATGCTATACGAGACCGATATCTTTTCTGTGCATGGTCGATATCAAAGTAACTCTGACAAGGACATTGGATGCAGTAAAGCATATATTAAAGTACAGAAGGAATAGAGATTATATGCTAGTTTACCAGGGCAGATCGTTACACGGATTCAGATTTCAATCGGATAGGGATAAAGTAAGTCTACATCAGGCTATGTGTTTACTTTAGGAGGTGGAGCCATTTCATGGAGGAGTGTTAAGCGAAATGTTTTGGACTCAACCATGGAAGTCGAGTATGTGACTGAGGCGGCTAAAGAAGCAGTATGGCTCAGGAAATTTCTAATGGACTTAGATGTGATTTGGTTTGCCCAAAATCATCACAATTTATTGTGATAATAGCGGTGCGATTAAACTCGAAGGAACCACGAGCTCATAAGGCAAGTAAACATATAGGGCGCACCCGATACGAGATATCGTGAAGCGAGGAGAAGTTTTCATCGCCAAGATTACATCAGCGGATAACCTGGCAGATCCTTTCACTAAGGCCCTTCCGGCGAAAGCTTTCGATCGGCATGTGGAGGGAATGGGAATCAGATGTATGGTAGAAGATATGACAGCTTAGTCATTAGTATAAGTGGGAGATTGTTGGAGTGTATACTGAAAGCCTAAGCTTTGTAAACATTCATTATGAATAAAGAATCACATTTGGTCAAATTTTCTACATTTAGTTGTAGTTGTTCAATTAATTTATATTGTAGATAATATAGTATGTGATGTCACATACAGAAGATGATATTATCAGTACCTTATAAATTATAAACAGTAGCTCACGACCAAAATGGAAAGGAACAAACCATTAGAAGGTCGTAGTGTAATTAGGTATCAGTTTATCTTGACTGTATAATTACACTAGTACACTTAGAGTGTATTGAGTAGGACCATTTGAGGTCATTTCTTTTATACTGACTTTATAAAGAAACAAAGACCTCGGTTATTATGGAAGTGTGTGCTCTTAATCCTAATATAATAACAAGCACATATATTTGATATTTATTTCTTTAATTTATCAATGAGTGAGATTTAGTTCGATAAATCAATAAGCCCGATAAATTGGGAAATAATATCACTTATAGTGTGTGTTGTTGATTATAGAAGGAAACTGTGTCCTAGAGATACTAGGTTGATAATGTCCTCAAGAGGAGCTCATAAGGATTGTCATGTTAAACCCTGCAGGTGGACTTAGTCCGACATGACGATAAGGTTGAGTGGTACTACTCTTGGACTAAGATATTAATTAAATGAGTTGTCAGTAACTCACTTAATTAGTGAACATTCGATATCTTAAACACAGGGAGACTAACACACTCATAATAAGAAGGAGCCCAAAATGTAATTTGGAATTGGTGCGGTAGTTCAATAATAGTTCTCTAGTGGAATGAATTATTATTGATAAAATTAAGTTGTGTTCGAGGCGATGCTTAATTTTATCGGGAGACCAAAACCAATTCCTCCTCTCGGTCCCTATCGTAGCCTCTTATTTATAGAGTTCTATACCCACCTATACCCTCTTTCTATACCCACCCAATAGGGGCCGGCCAAGCTAGCTTGGGAACAAGCTAGGGCCGGCCTAGGTATAAATGGGTGGCCGGCCCTAACTTGAAAAGCAAGTAGGCCGCCAAATTAAATTAAAAAAATTTAATTTTAACTTTTATTATTATGTGAAGATATAATTTAAAGAGAATTAAAATTAAAATATCTCTCTGTAAAAGATCTAAAAGATTAAAGAAAGAGATTAGATCTCTTTCCTTATTTGTAGATTGAGAGATATTTTATTTTCTCTTTAAAAATTATTCACATGTTGATAAAATTAAAATTATAGAAATTTCCTTTTATCAACCATGAAGAGATTTTAAAGAGAAATTTTATTTTTTAAAATTTCCGGAAACAAATTAGGAAGTTTTAATTGTTGATTAAAACTTGTCTAATTTTTTCCTTCATTGATGTGGCCAGCCATTGGTTTTAATTTGGGAAATTTTATTTTATTTTTCTCAATAAAATCATGTCAAGGAAATTGAGGAAATTTTATTGTAATTAAATTTCCTAATTTGCCTAGGCCAAGGAATATAAAAGAAGGGGTGAGGGTGCCTTCATGGGGTACAACATCTATTATTCCTCTCCCTCTTTTGTTCCTTGGTGTGGCCGGCCATCCTCTCCCTCTCTTCCTCTTGTGGTGGCCGAACCCTTCTCTTCCATTGGAGATCTTGTGGTGGCCGGATACTACTCGGAGAAGAAGAAGAAGAAGGAGAGAAAGCTAGCATCTCTTGGAGCTTGGTTAGTATTTTGGTTTTCCTCCTTGGTGAAGTTTTTCCTTTGTGGCCGAACCTTGCTTGGAGGAGAAGAAGGTGGTTGGTGGTTTCTCATCTCGGAAGATCGTTGCCCACACAACGTTCGAGGTTAGAAGAGGAATACGGTAGAAGATCAAGAGGTTTTTCTACAAGGTATAACTAGTAATTTTTCTTTCCGCATCATGCTAGTTATTTATGGAAATAATACCAAATACAAGAGGCTTACGTTCTAGAATTTCGAATATGTTTTTCGATGTTGTGTTCTTTTGTATTTTCTTTTCCTTGTGATTTGATTGTTCTCTTTGGTTAACCTAAAGTTATTTTAGGAAATTAAATATTAGCTTTCTATAAAAGGTTTTGTCTAGTCGGTGGTGGTTGCTCCCATATCCAAGAAGGTCATGTGCCTCGCCACGTCAGTACTGGGAACCGATTATGGAAATTAATATTTAATGGAATTAATAACTTAAGGTGACTTGGGTCGAACGTGTTAAGTTCCGCAGGAGATCCAAGTCAAAACCTAAAAGAACAAATAGATTAAGTTTTGGATCAAACGTGTTAAGTTCCGCAGGCGATCCAAAATTTAATTTAAAAGAACACATGGTAGCTAGGAAAAAGGTTCAGACCTTTGTACAAAATTTTTGTACAATGGAACCTATAGGTTTTCCGAGTAGCAACCAACAGTTGATGGACAAAACAATGAATGTAAAATGCAGATGGGTTCTCCTTTAAAATAAGTTCTTTTAGACTATTAAATTTACCCTGCATATTACTTGCGCCATCATATCCCTGTCCTCTCAACTTAGATATGCTCAAATTATATTTAGAGAACATCTTACCAATGACAACTTTAAGTGAGAGTGTTGTAGTACTGGTAATATGTTCAATTCTAATAAAACGTTCAATTACATGCCCACTACTATCCACATAACTCAAAACAACTGACATTTGCTCCTTTGATAACATATCACGAGATTCATCAACTAAAATAGAGAAGAATGAATCACCAATATCTTTGATAATATTAATTGTTTCAGTTGCACAAACACTTACTATGTCCTTCTGAATATCAGGTGATGTTAACTTATAATTTTTAGGAGTATTTTTCAATATCACATCATTAATCTCTTTATTATGAGCACCTAAAAACTCCAGTTGAATAAGAAAATTTCCTAGATTAAGAGAACTTTCAGTTTTGTCATGACCCCGAAATGAATTCCCTTGTCGCAACAAAACTCTAATACAATTAATTGAAGCATTAAGACGGATACGATAATCATTCCACATTTGCTTTGACTGTTTGTGCAAAATTGGTTGAATGTGCTCATCTTGATTCATCAAAGTTTCACAATTCATTCAAGCTTTATGATGTTCACTATCATGCTAGCCAACATGAATATTTAACCTATCTTTACTCTTCTAATTTGTAAAGCCTTCGCTAACAAAAGTTTCTCATCCTGCTTACTTTCCCTTAGTTGTCTTGAAGAGATAGCAATACGAACAATATGCAGCATCTTTTTCAATATTATATTCCAACCAATCACTAAATTCCTTAAACCAGGAAGGATTGAACCGTCTAAACTGACTTACTCCAAATTTTCATTTTTAGAATTCATATCTTGAAGGTTGACATGGACTCTTTTGCAAATATGTTCATTGAATTTGACCCCTAATGTTAACATTATAATCACAAATTGGAGTTCTTAATCCAGGATCTACTGGTAATTGTGAAAAAAAAAATCAAATTCTTCAACTCTAACCTCTCCAATGTTTTGTTTTGTTTTTCTAGTTCTGGATATTTTCTTTTAAAAAATCTATGCATTACCAATAGAATGATTTTCTAATGAAAATAAACAAAAAAAAAAATAATGAGATAAACATAAACCAGATTAATCAAGATTTAATAACATGATGAGTCAAACATAAACATAAGAACTAATGATGATGATGGCGTTAAATCTGTAATTGTGGAAACGAAGAGCAGTAGAAGGCTAGAAGCCACATTGTCGCCGGTGGGATGCAAGAACTGGTCGGCTGCCCCCAACAGGGATGTCGCTGCACAAGGCAGCAGCTACTGCCCCACTAAGCAATGATGCAATCGTGCAAGTTTGCAACTGTGTAGTTACGCAATTAGAACAAGAAAAAAAATAAATTTAGGTACCTAGGGCTAAGGATTAGGGGTTACCTTTGGTTTTGAGATTTTAACTTGCTGCAGAGTTTTGCTTGCTCATGCTGAGTTGCTGTGGTCCTACAAGTGCCAAGTGAAGCAACTTGCAGAGGGTCGGCGAGTGTGGAGAGGCTGCGGAGAGGGAGACGGGAAAAGTGAAAACGAAGGGACATTTTTGTATTTCTTCTCTTCTACATTTCTTAATTTTTTTTATTTGATCCTACAAATTATTAATAAGATTTGTTATCTGGCCCAGTATGAGCAACTGCCCACATTGGGCCTTAACTGGCTCCGCCCCTGTCGCTGAGCTTCACCTCGACCGCCTTCTAATCTTTTTCTTGTGAACACAACTAATCTCCGTGCAGTAGCCAACCTCTTACTAGTCGTTGACTCATCGTTCTGCAAGTGCCGCACACCTATCCAAACTTTTCACCTGTCTCAGCCCATTGTGATCTCAACCGGATCAATAACATAGAAAACCAATGAATTATAATTCACCAATATAATCCATGCAAAAAAAAAAAGAAACGAATTTGAAGAAATACACCTTGATGATTTTCTCTTGGAAATCAAATTATACTCTAGTATGTTATCACTCATTGTGAAAAATTAACATGCAGGTATGACAAGCTTAGTTGAAGGTTTATGCATATATGTTTAACCTCTAGAAACACAATCTAGAGTTACTATTGTAATAATTCCTAATGAGGCTCAATGCTCTTAGAGCATCCGTAATACTTTTAACGTACAAATATATTAATATTTTTTTTTTTTTTTTTTGAATATGTAGCATTAACGCGTTTAAAGATTTAAACATGTTAATACTACAATATCAAAAAAAAATGTCCACGTCGATCTTAATACCTCAAGATCATTGTCGATATCCTTAGACCATCCACATCAGTATCCTCATCCAAAATATAAAATTTAGGGTAAAAGAACTAGTTTATTAAATTTAGATATCTATTTTTCACTACATAATACATCAGCTTCCTTATAATTTGCCATATATTTATTTATTTTTATTTTTTCTCTTTCCTTCATATTTTTTATTATTAGATGGAGGAAAGAGATAGAGGAGAGAGAAATAGTATTTAATGTTTAGGAAATGAAATTCATTCCCTAAATTTAAAAAATTACTATTCATAAAATGTATATTTAGGGAATGAGTAGGGTACTTGATGCGGATATTTTTTAATACAAAATGTAAAATTTAAGATAAAAATTTAATTTAGGATAATTGATGTGGATATCAAGGCAGTTCAATCTCACATCCCAAGAATAGATAATGGGTGCAGGCAATATTTAACAAATAAAATCGTAACAGTTGATATCTATTTGTGGACAGTTGATGTCATTATCTCTTTATAGCAAAAGGCGAAATCCTCACCCCCAGGGCCCCCATCGATCGGACTCACGGTCATTATGAGGGAGGTAAATCGCAGCACCCGAGCTAACATGGGACGGACCGGATGGGATACAGGTATAGGGGATTTATTCTCCCGTTGCCACTGAGTTTCGATCCGACAACCTCCTTACAGCAACTTCCGTCCCATGTCATCTCGGATGACCCACTACATAGACAAGTGTCGTTCCTACTGAACCAGTAATGAAGCCAACAATTGGTAACTAGATGATTTAATTTTACCTAGATTATTTAATTTCAATACCATGTTTAAAACCTAAGCCCTGGCCTAGGAGGGGACCCACAGGATACAAGATAGGCACGGTTTGAATTATCATTTTTGGGGATTCAAAGCATCCTGAATTTCCAGTTCTGAAGAAATGCTTTTAGATTCAAATTATTCACCATGTGTATACATTTCAGCAATTCAACTAAGAAAATATACATGGTCAACGAAATCAGCATATAGTAAATCCACCATTAGTTTCTTGTATACTATAAAAAAGACATCCTACAGTAAAGTTTTAAGTCTATAATGCGTGCAAAGAAACCATGATTAATTTGTTCTAAATTATTTATAGACAAAAGCAACTAGAGTCAAACATCAATTCGTGGTGCAATCCACCATCAGTTAACATGACTCTAGTTTACTTAAAATTGATCTAACTCATTAAAATTAATTAAATTGTATTATAATAATTTTGATCAAAATTATTATAACATAAAATAAAATAGTTAATCATGCTATGGGAAATTCGTCATCCTGAAAGCCCTACGACTGTCCCACAACAAGTAAATCATGTACGGAACGTATTCTCAATCAGAGAGTATTTCTCATCGGATTCATCTAAACTCGATCCTTGCTCTGTGTCATAAATCTATCACATCATTACGTAATCAAGAGTACATTTTGCAGGCTAAGGATGGGACCCTGCGTTGGAGCCGCATCCTATCCATTTGAGGCTCCATGCACCGTATCCAACCACTAGTCGACACTGTTCCTCTAAGCTCTCCCAATCCAGCCATGGTCTTCCTCAAGCAATTCAATTGCTCCACCCATTTGCCTCTTCTGCTCAAGTCTCCAGCACCAGTAAAGCAGAGGGCCATCTGCCATCAAGGTACCGCAACTCCTTAATTGTTTTCCCCTCTTCATATTGATCTGTGTTCTGGATCACCAGTACACTCTGTCTTCAATTTCCCGCAGCAAAGTTGTCGAACAAGGGAAGCTTGGTGGCGAAGTGCTGCAGCCAAGAGGAGCAGAAGAGCGAGAAGAAAGGCTTTCTGAGCCTGGAGGAAGCTGGGTTGGTTGAGATCTCAGGGCTCAGCACTCATGAGCGCTTTCTCTGCAGATTAACTGTGGGTACCTCATACATGTCTCAATCTATGTTAGAAGCATATGAGTCAGCCACACCACTCATCCTTCTTAATAATAATACAATTGTTTTTCTCAGATATCATCGCTGAATCTCTTGAGAGTAATCTCAGAGCAGGAAGGAGTGGCTATTGAGGAACTAAATGCGGGTAGAATCTGTGACTGGTTCATGAAAGACAAGCTCAAGAGGGAGCAAGATTTGGGGTCTGCAGTTCTCCAATGGGATGATTCTGAGTTCCAATTTTAACATATTATTCATTCAGAATTGAAGGTGTCAATCAACCTAGAGATTTCAAGTCTATTGCCCTAGAGCATCTACTGATGAAGTTGATCATAAAAGTTCTTACAGTTCATATACAAATTTGTATATCAAATCTTGTGTGTGAGGCATAATTTGTCTTCATCAAACACAGAGTACTAAGAACTGTCATATGTATGCGTCAAAAATTATCATTGATGCCAATCAAAAAAAGAGGCAGATGTGACTGAAGTTGATTATGAGGAGGCTTTTGATAGTGTATTAGTGTTAGTTGGAGGGCTTTTGAATATGTTCTAATGCTTAGAATCTTCGGTGCACAAGGAGGGATCATTTTGAACAATTTGTCAGGCTCTTGGTTTCATTATGGCAGAAGCCAAAGCGAAGGTAATCTTCTTTCTCCTTATCTAGTCATTCTACTTGCAAATGTATTGCATAAATCCCTTCACCAAACATATGACCTTGGATTTATTGTAGGGGCGACACAAGAAAATTTTCATATATTACAATATGCTAATAACGCACTTTATCTTTTTTCAAGCTAACTTAGATTATATATTGCACTTTCTGAATCATAATGGTGATATTTTTGGTATTCAGCGGTCTCATAATAAATATGGAGAAATCCTCACTTTGGAGGCAAGAAGCTAGTTATCTAATAGGGATCTTTGGTTTGGCCAGTTTAAGATCTTTGGATATCATAGACGCACTACTGGTAAGCCAAATTGATCATATGATCATCTCATTGCTTGAGAGGCATGAAGTTTAGACTTATAGCGAAGAAGTTTTATATCCTATGGATGAAGAGTCACTTTGTTAAATAGTGTTCTCACATCCATGGTTATTTACTTGTGATTAATCTACATCTTACTAGCTTGATCTCAACAAAAAAAATATCAAAAGCGACAAAGTTTCTTCTAAACCACCAGTTTTCTCATCACAAGTCAAATATTTGACATCTTGAAGTTTGGTATACACCCAACAAGAATGAAGTTAGTTTAAATGGCTACAACATGGCCTTACTTTGCAAAAAACAATGGTGGAACTGTTTGTATTATTGAAATAGCATATTCTACACTCAGGAATGGAAGGTGACAAACCTTGGAGGGGCATTTGGAAGGTGTTAGATTGTTGTCACAATGACATTTTGTTAGATTCAGTAATGGACATAGTAGATGGGTTGGAAATACAGTTTTTAAATGGATCTTTTCATCCCTCTTCACTATCTACACAACTCGGGAAGGAGAACTAAAGCAAGTCAAGCAACCGAACCTCCTTTTTTTTGACATTGGTACTGCATTTACCTAGGACTCTGTGTATGCAATTAAACTGCTAGATTTGAAAAAAAAAAAAGGATTAGAGGTGACCATGACCCTGAATAGGTTGGCATATTGTGGAGATAGACCAATTTGAGTAACTTGATAGTTAATCTGCATATGAGATGAAGATATTTAGTTGAATAGATATTCCATAGGTTAAATTGATTAGGTGCTTGCACTTTTCAATCATATTCAATTGGCTAACTATAAGAGATAAAATCAAGAATGTAGCTGTAGCTTTCACCAGCCAATTACATCATGTGTTGAAACAAGATACAAGAAAATGTTCAGCATCTCTTTTTCTCACCTTTCTTCTATGTCTTTCGGTTGGAAGGTCATATTCCCTATATTTTTTTATGGTTGGCTCGAGCAATATATTCTGATAGGAGTGAATAAATCTTATCACCTTAATCCCCCGACGAGAAACATATGCATGACATTCTTGCATGATTCTAGATAATTGGGAGTCAATGCATGTTGATCTTCCAATCCAACTGATCCTATCATAAATCGGAAAAAATAGTGTACTGGACAAGTGACTTTAGTATTGACCGTGAGAGACTACGAGTTGGAACTAGAAGGCATGCCGAACAATCTTATGTGTCAAAAAAGAGAGTAGAGGAAAGAAAATATCAGCAACCAAGTCAGGGAAAAGTCCTCAACGTAGGTACTCTAACACTCAAATTAAATAGATGGCCGATAGGAAAAAGAAGGGTAATGAACAGTAGAAATAAATAGTAGAAATCTAAGTGCCTTAGGTTGCTTAGCGTATTTTTTGTGTACCTACGCCTGTAGATGGAAATCCTGGCCAATGAATCTCAATGTATTACCAAAAAAGGACCAACCCTTCTAATATTCTTGCACATTTCCAAAAATGAACCCACCATCTTTGTGATTTGCAGAGTAGAAACTTCCCTAATAAAAGATGCATAGGGAATATTCCTTTATTTCTCTGACAACTGTTATACAAAATGCCAAAAGGGAATATTAGGTCGTTGGATTGATGAACCCATAATATGCATTGTCGGCAAGTCGACTAAGTCTCCTTTATGGCCCAATCAGATCTCATTTGCAAACGCGGTCAGGTTGCCTTCAAGAATAATGCTACTCTTTGAGGACTTGACCTCCACTCGGCCTATTCTCTTAACCTAAGAGTCTGGTTTGGTCGGGCCCTGTGCCTAGCATATTCGATAGAACCTACAATCTGATCAGCCAAACCACTCGACAGAGACACTTGACTCAACTCTAAATGGTGGTAATGCAACTCGAGATTTCATCGGTTCTGATGAACTCAGGATTTGATCGGACCAACAGTCTGACTGGCTAGACCACTCGGCTGAGACATGGGATCATGTTAGTCGTAAGTGTTGACTCTTCCTTGACCTTGATCGCCACATCAGCTTATTTCCTTGACTTTGACCCCAACTTCGACACATTATTCACAGTATCACAAGTCTCTCATTCAAGTCTTGTCGAAGGAGGTTACAAGCCTGATTGACTAAACATTTGTGTTTCTTGTGTCTCTCATTCTCCACTCGGACGCTTGGCCCTGATTTCGCTGCTCGGCTTGAGGTGACATCACACTGGCACGTTGGAAACTGGGCACATCACTTATCATTAATACTTAGTATAATAAGCATGCCTTTTATCATAAGCGTGCTTACCACCTCCTATTCCTAATAAATGCAACCTATATCTTTCCACCACGTGGCATACTCTGGGGAAAGAATATTTGAAATGACAAGCTACTATTGAGATTTGATATGACCTTTATCGGTTCAAATTTAACGATTTAGATTGATCCTCTCTCTTTCAACTTCGCGATCGGACGGTTGTGAAAGGCTACTACTAGGATTTTTAAGGTTTACACTATTCGACGCAACCCTTAGCATTTTCACATTCTCCTCTTTGTCTTCTTCTTCACCTTCCTTCGCAGTTACTAGTGATTGTTCAAGTCTCTCTTTAGTGTAAGTGCATTTTCCTTCCCTTTTCCATTCACCTTTCCTTTTCCTCATGGCTTCCACTCCTCCCACTGTTGTTCACTGCCTCTAATACACTTCCACCACCTCTGACTTCAACAACAGGGAAGTGGACCAAATGTGACTTGCTTACAATATCCCCCGTGATCATCATATCATCATTCAGATGGGCTATAATCGTCCGAATCTTCCTCTGATCTGCTACTCAACTTTATTTAAGGGCCAATTTTTAGTCGTCCTTCACTTTCCCTTACATCCGTTCTTCACCAAAGTTTGCAACTACTTCCACATTCTCTGCCAATAGTTGACCCCTAATTCCATTATGCTACTGTGTGGAGTCATCATTTTGTTTCACTTGTACCGAGTCCCACTACATCCCAATTTTTTCATTATTTCTATTATCCGAAGAAATTCGAGTTGGGTGTCTTCCTCTTCTAAGCTCGAGCGGGTGATGTTTTCTTTGACAAGACTCCCACTTCCAACAAAAGTTGGAAGTCTCATTATTTCTATCTTCGACCGGTCCCTCCAGTGACGACTTTCTCGACCGGATAACAAATGGAATTGTCCTCGATTCCCGAGATAGGCATATTTGTTGGTGTAGTTTGCACTAACCGTCTTAACTCAGGTTTTGATGAATGACAAGTAAGTTAAGTTATGTGTTAGTGTGATCTAACCACCTTACTAAGTGTGCAGGAGTTAACCAGATAGGTCAACGGGTCGACCGGATATCTTGCACAAAGTTCAGATAGGTCAACAGACCGATCAGATATCTGGAAAGAAGTTCAGCTAGGTCAACGTGCCAACTGGATAGCTAGTACAAAGTCCAGCTAGGTTAACGGGTCGACCAGATAGATGGTACAAAGTTCAGCTAGGTCAACGAGCTGACCAGATAGTTGGTGCGAAGTCCAGATAGGTCAATGAGCTGATCAGATATATGGCAGGAAGTCTAGTTCGGTCCACGGATCGAACAACTAGCAATTTGGTAAGTAAAGGTAAGTTATTGGAGGAAAGTGACTAAGTGAGGACGCGTCCCGGTCGAGGG
Organism: Zingiber officinale; assembly: GCF_018446385.1. Classification (NCBI taxonomy): domain Eukaryota; kingdom Viridiplantae; phylum Streptophyta; class Magnoliopsida; order Zingiberales; family Zingiberaceae; genus Zingiber; species Zingiber officinale. Next base: position 34,826,287 of record NC_056005.1, on the reverse strand, counting down.
GATAGTAGGCATCGATCCAGGTTAGATCCATTTCAGATCCCTAATCTAAGACCTTGACTAGTTTTTGGTCTTAGGAGGATATAAATTAATTATTACCACTTATTATTATGCTAATTTTTTTTTATAAGGTAGATATTTTAGTTATTAGACTAACACATTTTGCAGGGTAAAAAGGAGCAAAGCTTTCAGATGAACAGTGTTTGAAGACGCCTTCAAATAGTGAAGGCACTTTCGTACTGTTCATGGAAGGCGTCTTCCATGACTATGGAAGGTACCTTCCAAGGGATGGAGTTTGGTGTTTGGAGCAGATAACGCATAGAATTTGTGGGATAAAGTTTATCCCATTGAAGGCTCCTTTAACACTTATAGAAGGCGCATTCCAAGTTCTTTATAAGCCTACTCACCCAAAGCTTCATCAACAACTACTATACGAGCTACTACGCATTCTTTTGAGGTTCCGACTGCTTTGGGCTCTTGCTACAACTCGGCTGCGAAGCTGCTATGCCCAATGATTGTTCCGAGGACTTTTTGTTGGTGCAATCGACCTAGGTTTTGATGTGTGTGTGTCAAAGAGTTTAAGTTAGGCTTTCATATGTATTTGATATGTGTTTGAGTCTAGCAGGACTTGGAGAAACACATGAGAACTTGGTGCGACCAAGTGTGGAAAACTCATCCAAGGGCTCGAATCCTTGAGTCGGTGAAGGATGGTGTGGAAAGACATCCGAGGGACCGCCGGACGAGGAGCAATGGAGTGGAGCCGAGGGAAGCGGACTTCAAGGCAACGTGAAGGATGGCACAGAGAGGAGCCGCGGGCTCGAGTGCATCTGAGGGACGAAGGCCGAGGAAGAGGACTTCAAAGGTGACTCCGGAAAGGATGAGAGGAGTGAATGTACTAGGACCAGTCGACTGGTAATGGGACCAGTCGACTGATCTAAATTCACAAAATGCACAGAAGCATTCTGTGCTTGTCGGCTACGGGGACCAGTCGACTAGTCCTGAGACCAGTCGACTGGGACATAGCCGTTGGAAGAATTTGGCTTTCTGCAGAGAGTCATTGGCTGGCTCCAACGGCACACCAGTCGGCTGGTGCTTGGACCAGTCGACTAGTGTCGGGGTTTGAGTTGATTTGTGTTCAACTTGTTAGGACCTTGACGCCCGCTAGAGGGGGGGTGAATAGTGTCTCACCCAAAACTTTACTTCCTATAATGTTAGTGCACAGCGGAATACAAAAACAAACTAACAAATATGAAAGTTAACCTAAAACAAGAAAGAAGAAGACAACAAACCAAACACAAACCCTAACACAAGGTGTTTACGTGGTTCGGAGATAACTTGCTCCTACTCCACGGCGTGTCCGTAAGGTGGACGATCCCTTAATCCGTCGGTGGATTAGTCCCCGGCAAACTCCGGCTAGCTCAACCTCCTTGTGGGTGGAGAAACCTCACCACAACTCCAACTAAGATCACTTGGACACAAGAGATCCTTGAGCACTTTGATGACTACTAATTAGGCTTTAACCAAGTCTAATTTCGTCACCTTGGCCGGCCATCCCAAGCTCCTTCTTATAGAGCTTGGAACAAATCAGTAAGCTGATTTGCCCATTACCAGTCGACTGGTGTCAGCCCAACGGCTCTCTCAACGGCTATCTACAGTGCACCAGTCGACTGCTACAGTCACCAGTCGACTGCTACAGTACTGCTACAGTAACGCTACAGTAAACCCTAATTCTAGGATTTTACCTCGAGTACATTCACTCAACACTCGTTCTCGCCCGACCAACCTAGACCTAACCTTCTAGCCTCCTCCATCAGCCTTGCGTCCCTCGGATGCCTCCCCATCCTTCACGTCTTGCCTTCTGGAGCTTCCATCGGCCTTGTCATTGTTGTCGGGTCTTCCTTTGCCAAGAGATCGCGCCTCCGGGACTTCATCCATTGCCAAGTCACACTTGGACTTATGTTGCCAAGACTACATGCTTGGACTTACACCGCCAAGACTCATCCTTGGACTTTCCTCCTTTGCCAAGATCACACTTGGACTTACGTTGCCAAGACTACATGCTTGGACTTACACCGCCAAGACTCACCCTTGGACTTTCCTTGTTGTACCTGTATCCTGCACACTCACAATGCATATCAAATACAACAATAAACCTAACTTAAACCTTTGCCCAAACATCAAAACTTAGGGCACCTAGTTTGCTCCAACAATCTCCCCCTTTTTGATGTTTGGCAATCTGTTTAAGTTAGGAAAACATAAATGCAATACATATGCAAATCAACTCATGCATAAATAATGGAACCTAAATCTCTAGGCTCCCCCTTCACCTAAGCTCCCCCTTGAGCTAGGATTTCCCGCAAAGGTAAACTTCTCCCCCTTTGCCTAAACAATCACTCCCCCTTCACCTAAGCTCTCCCTCGAGTTAGGATTTCTTGCAAAGGTGTATAGGTTTCCCACTTAAACCTAGACTTCTCCCCCTTTGCCATACATCAAAAAGAGCTCCAACAATATCCCAATTATTGAAAACATGTCATCCAAATTGACCCTAAACTCATGTATTTATCCCCCATGGATCTCATACATTTAAACGAGTTGACACGGTCAAGAACAACGTTAAAAAATATTTTTAGGCTGGTATCAGTCGACTGAACTAGGTACCAGTCGACTAAGCATTCTGTGGTCGAAATCTACTGTTACCAGTCGACTGCCCTCATAAAAATGAGCTTACAGAGACATTCTGTGCTCAAAAACACTGTTACCAGTCGACTGGTATCTGCACCAGTCAACTGACACCCTATTTCTGCAAAAATCAGCCTTTTCAGGTCAACTTCAGAAATACACCAGAAATTCCCTAGACCTCCAAAAATCCCCAAATTTTGTGGAGAGGTCTATTGTACCCTTGTCTACTTGGAAAAAATATATATAAAAATATATTTATCACAGATCCCAAGATTGACACAAAATTCAAAACTAGCTAAATAGTTCAATTGAACATTGACCTAAAGTCCTAATTTTGGCTTCCTCTTGATGTATCTGCCCATACTAAATCACAATACTTCCCTAGCATGGGTTTATATGACATCTATACATCAAAAACTAATTTTTATGCAATATGACCCCTAATGTCATATTTTCATGCATGAAACACATCCCAATTGTGCCAACCCACTAGGTTAGAGACTTAAGTCTGTCTCCTAACCACTTGGCACATTTGATAACCCATATATCATGGGTCCCAAAAGCTCTTCCTATCCTTAGGAATCTTAACCTTAGTCACCTCCCTTGGTGACTCATCCACTATGGCTAGGCCACTTTGATGCACCTCGGGTGACACTTGGACTACTAAACTCACATTCTTAACCTTAGACACCTTGTCTTTGATTAATTTCTTCTTGTCCTTAATCTTGGACACCTCATCCTTGCTATAATTATATGCTACCCTAGCATATTCCTTCTTATTGACCTTGGATGACTCTCCCTTGTCCTTGGTAACACCTCTCCTACCAATGTCATGTGCTACCTTAACACTTGACCTCCTTTTGGTCTTGGAAAAGATTTTTATGTTTTCAAATAGTAACTCCCTCTAAAAATATGGTCAAACTTCTATCATTGCACCAACAATAACTTGGGGTTCTTAAATAATTAGGAAAACCAAAACTTGAAGTTTTGAGGTTCAAAGTTCAATAATGAAACTAAACTTCAACTGAAACTTCACTATAGTTTTTCTTAATCAATTCATACTTGTTTTCATCATGAAAACTCATGTAGACATTATTTAGGGTATACTTTATCAGGAAAAAATAGTTTTCTATGAAAATACTTTCTATTTTCAAAGATTGACACAAATTTAAAAACTCTTGAAAACTTCAATGTTTTCTCCTAATTTGTGTCTAACTTTTCAATGATGATTACTATCAAAAGATAGTCTTCACAAAGGTTTTTCAAAAGTATTTTGAAATCATTTTCAAAACCAATATCCAATCACGTTCTTTGGGCTCAATGCACATGACTTGTACATTAGCTTTCCCAATGATTGGAAGACACATAACTATATGTTTTGATGAACCTAAAACTCAACAAGATGCACTAGATCAACATCTTGAGTTTTGTTCACCATCTTAACATCTCACCTGTATCTAACGTGTATTAAAACACATACAAGTCACCTTATAGTTCTTTGTGAGATGTATATTTGGTCTTGCCCTAAACTAAGGGATCATGCATCTCTATCTAGGCATTGTAAAAATCATGATCATCCATCTAAGATGTCACTTGATATGATCTCTCTTGTTGGAACACTTCCATACATAATAAATGCCTTTTGTCCTTAATCACAAGGAAATTGATATACTGCATGATGATTAATGACATACATCAAAATAAGCAATTTTCAAAAGCAAAGCATGTTATAGCTACATGATGTATGTATGACATGACATGGTATTTTTGTATTTTTCATAATAAAATGTGAATGCTAAATATGATGTCATGACATATGATGGGCAAACAATCATGGCAAGTTAGCATAAATAAAATTTACCTAGATTACCTATCTAAGTATTCTTAACCCTAGCTAACTCAAAATTTAACCCTAGATTGCCTAATTTTATCAAGAAAATGTCAAACCCCAACTTGACATTTCTTTAATTTCTTTCTAAATTTGTGTCATTTTAAGTTAAACAAATTCCTCAAAGTATGGCACATTTTACTCTTTCCAAGAGTAAATGAAATCAAATTAAAACTTAGATTCGCCTTTAACCTTCTAAGAAAATGTCAAAACTCCAACTTGGCATTTCTTATCCTTTTCTAAATGTGTCAATTTAAATTAAGTTCAAAACCTCAAAGTTTGACACATTTTACTCTTCCAAAGAGTAAACATCTTACATTAGGACCTAGATTTTCCTTTAATTACCCTAAGAAGATACCAAACCCCCAATTTGGTATTTCTTATGTTTTTCCACATTGTGCCAATTTAATTCAAACATAATTTCTTAAGATTTGGCACATGTTACTCTTTCCAAGAGTGACAATTTGGATTAAGATTTGCATTTCCCTTAATTCCATAAGAAAATGTCGAATTCCAAATTTGGCATTACTTTTATTTCTCTCTAGTGTGTCAATTTAAATTATATTTAACTCCTCAAATTTTGACACATATATTACTCTTTCAAAGAGTAACCCAATAACCTTTTTCTTTTTCAAAGGTTAACAATAACCTTGAAAATGCTCTCAAGTGTCAACTTTACAAAGGTTGGGTTAACTACCTTTCCAATTGGAGTTGACACTCTCTAACCTATCTAGGGTGTAGAGAATATGCTCCTAGGAACCCAAAACCTATTGGTGCTCCTTGGATGCTCTAGGTACTCACTAGGGATGACTTCCATAGATACCTTCCTAAGGACCTTTTTAGGCTTCTTAGAAACCTTGGTCACTTCCACTAGGTCACTTCTAGGGCTAACTCCCCTTGTAACCTTATTTGTGACTTTGTTTAGCCTTTTTGGAGCCTTAGTCACCTTTACTAAGTCAACTCTAGGGATGACCTCCCTTGTGACCTTCTTTGTGACATTATTAGGCTTCTTAGAAGTCTTAGTCACATTGGTCTTTGCAAAAGTACTCTTAGGGACAACTTCCCTTGTACTTTTAGCTTGACCACTAAACCTAGGGTTGGTCCCATAACTATATGGAACCCTATGAAAGGAAGTCACATCCTTCTTGGCTTTAGGTTTGTATCCCAAACCTATATAGTCATTGGATGACTCTTGTCTAGCTTTTCCTAGGTTATGCTCATTTTGACCCCTAAGAATATTTTCCATTCTTGCTAGGGTTCTTTCTAAATTATCAAGTCTTGACCTCAAGACTTGGTTTTCCGTCATTGAATCCATAGACTTGGATTTTTCTTGACCCCTATGAGTATTTCTATATCTAGGCATATATCTATAATCCTTAGAGTTATTGCCTAAATTATTATTTACCTTCCTAGCCTTAGGTGTGATAAATCTAGCATGAGGAGGGATATATTTATCCTTAGATTTATCATGCATTCTATTTTCATGATAAATAGCATTATAACGATTTAAATTTGAACTAGCATTCAAGTTAGGGTTTACCTCCCTTACCCTTGAAGCTCTCTTCTTCTCCCATTTCTTCAAGTGCACCAATTTCTTGAGCTCTCCTCTCCTTGGGCACTTTGTGTGGTAGTGACCCCACTCACCACATGTAAAGCACCTAATGTGCTTCTTCTCCTCCTTCTTCTTCTTCCTACAACTCACATTAGTTTCTAAATTAACTTTAGTGAGTTTAGGATTTACCTCCTTTACCTTCTTGAGTGAAGGACACCTACTCTTGCAGTGCCCCATCTTACCACACTCAAAGCATTTGATGTGGTCCTTTGTGCTCTTCTTGGTAGTTGAGGTGGAGGGTTGAGCTTCCAAGATCTCCTCTTCCTTGGATTGCTCTTCTTCCTCTTCACTTGAAGATGTCGATGATTCCACTTCTTCCTCCCTTGAAGATGTGGATGATACCTCCTCATCTTCCTTCTCCTCCTCGGATGTTGACCTTATGTCAACATCGGATTGGTCATTCTCTTCTTGGACCAATGAATCCTTCTCCTTGGAATCCTCTACTCCTTGGAATTGTGACGGGTCTTCATGATAGGCAAAGATCTTTTTCCAAAGATCACATGCACTTGTGCATTCACCTACACTCACAATGATATTAGAAGGTAGTAAATTATGCAAAATTCTCGTTACCTCTTTGTCCGCTTCCGATTGCTCTCGTTGCTCTTCGGTCCAATGCCGAGGTCGGAGGCGTTTACCCTTCTTGTCCGTAGGAGCTTCAAATGGGTCACTCAAGACAACCCATTGATTCCAATCCATTTGGAACCATGTCTCCAACCGCTTCCTCCAATAATTGAAGTCTTCTTTGTCATACGGAGGTGGAATTCGGATATCCCATCCGAGCGGTCCTTCGGACTCCATCTTCTTCTTCCTCTAGCTTCTTGCTCTCTTGGCGGTTAGTCCGTAGAAGAGCGACCTCGCTCTGATACCACTTGTTAGGACCTTGACGTCCGCTAGAGGGGGGGTGAATAGCGTCTCACCCAAAACTTTACTTCCTATAATGTTAGTGCACAGCGGAATACAAAAACAAACTAACAAATACGAAAGTTAACCTAAAACAAGAAAGAAGAAGACAACAAACCAAACACAAACCCTAACACAAGGTGTTTACGTGGTTCGGAGATAACTTGCTCCTACTCCACGGCGTGTCCGTAAGGTGGACGATCCCTCAATCCGTCGGTGGATTAGTCCCCGGCAAACTCCGGCTAGCTCAACCTCCTTGTGGGTGGAGAAACCTCACCACAACTCCAACCAAGATCACTTGGACACAAGAGATCCTTGAGCACTTTGGTGACTACTAATTAGGCTTTAACCAAGTCTAATTTCGTCACCTTGGCCGGCCATCCCAAGCTCCTTCTTATAGAGCTTGGAACAAATCAGTAAGCTGATTTGCCCGTTACCAGTCGACTGGTCCTTGCACCAGTCGACTGGTGTCAGCCCAACGGCTCTCTCAGCGGCTATCTACGATGCACCGCCGATCCACGGTCACGATCACTACGAACGCTTACTGATCGTCGATGAGCGCTTCACAAGAACCCTAATTCTAGGATTTTACCTCGAGTACATTCACTCAACACTCGTTCTCGCCCGACCAACCTAGACCTAGCCTTCTATCCTCCTCCATCAGCCTTGCGTCCCTCGGATGCCTCCCCATCCTTCACGTCTTGCCTTCTGGAGCTTCCATCGGCCTTGTCATTGTTGTCGGGTCTTCCTTTGCCAAGAGATCGCGCCTCCGGGACTTCATCCATTGCCAAGTCACACTTGGACTTACGTTGCCAAGACTACATGCTTGGACTTAGACCGCCAAGACTCATCCTTGGACTTTCCTCCTTTGCTAAGATCACACTTGGACTTACGTTGCCAAGACTACATGCTTGGACTTACACCGCCAAGACTCACCCTTGGACTTTCCTTGTTGTACCTGTATCCTGCACACTCACAATGCATATCAAATACAACAATAAACCTAACTTAAACCTTTTCCCAAACATCAAAACTTAGGGCACCTAGTTTGCTCCAACACAACTCTCTCCTCTTATTTAAGGAATGCTTTGGGGCTTGAAGAGGGTTACTGGTGCTAATTGTAAACCTTCTTAGTCTTGCCCAAAGCTTCCAAGTTCAATTCTCTTCCTCCCAATCTAAACTTCATCTTGTAAAGAGGAAGAGATCATCTTGTGAGAGGTTTGCTCCACCGAGAAGGAGAAGCTCTAGCCGGAGATTGCCGGGGACTGATCCACCGAAGGATCAAGGGCTCGTCCACCTCAAGGACACGTCGTGGAGTAGGAGCATCATCTCCGAACCACGTTACATCGAGCGTGTTAGCATTTGTATTCTTATTTGTTTCTAATTGCTTTAGTTTTGGTATTTCCGCTACACACTAACCTTTTGTAGAGAAGAAATCGATTTGGGGGTGACCTAGCTATCCAACCCCCTTCAGGTCGGCCACCGATCCTCCAACAATTGGTATCAGAGCAAGGTTAGCATCGAAAGAACTAACCGTCGACCGAAGCATCAAGATGGCACTTCAAGAGGGATATAGCACCGCTCGACCACCTTTCTTTGACGGCAACGACTTCGCATATTGGAAATGTAGGATGGAATATTACTTAATGAATGATATTGAAAATTGGTTTAGTGTTGTAGATGGATTTGAGAAACCAAAAGATGGGTCGGGAGCGCCTCTTCCAACCAAGGATTGGACAAAAGAGATGGCAAGGAAGGCCCAAGCAAATGCAAAAGCCACAACAACTCTACAATGTCGACTCTCCAAGGAGCAATTAAGCAAAGTAGGACCATTCAACTTCGCTAAAGAGCTTTGGGAAAAACTCATTGAATTAAATGAGGGATCAAGTGAATCTAGGAGGGCCAAGAGAGATCTTTTGGTGGGGCAACTTCAAACCTTTGTCATGAAGACCAATGAGACTATGCGTCAAATTCACGGTAGATTCAAGAAGATAGTAAATGAACTTCATGTAATAGGTGAGAAGATTGAAAATCGAGACCTAGTAAGGTATGTGCTCCAATCTTTTCCTAGAACCACCCTATGGGCATCGATGGTTGATGCGTATAAGGTATCTAGGGATCTTTCCTTAATTAAGCTTGATGAATTATTTTCCGAATTTGAACTTCATGAACAAGCTAATGAGCCTTCAAAAGAGAAGGGAATAGCTCTTGTTGTAGAAAGGAAGAAGAAGAAAACTTCATCCCCATCATCCTCCGACTCCGAGGATTCAAGCGCCTCAATGGATAGCGATCAAGAGGCATATATGGTAAGGAAGATGAGAAAAGCATTTAAAACCTTTTCTACTAACAAGTCTCATGCTAGAAGGAGTTCAAGAAGCAAGAGTAGGACAAGAAAAGTCATTTGTTATAATTGCCAAGGAAAAGGACACATGAGGGATGATTGCCCTCTCTTGAAAAAGAAAGAATGAAAGAAGAAGGAGGAGAAGAAAAAGACAAAAGGAAAGGGAAAGAAGGCTCATAACCTAAAAGCAACATGGGATGATCCATCTTTTAGAGTGTATACTGAAAGCCTAAGCTTTTGTAAACATTTATTTTAAATAAAGAATCACATTTGGTCAAATTATCTACATTTAGTTGTAGTTGTTCAATTAATTTATAAAGTAGATAACATAGTATGTGGTGCCACATACAGAAGATGATGTTATCAGTACCTTATAAATTATAAACAGTAGCTCACGACCAAAATGGAAAGGAACAAACCATTGGTGTTAGGACCTTCGGATAGCGGCTAGAGAGGGGGGGTGTGAATAGCCGACCTCAAATTATCGTTTCTTCCTACAATTTAGGTTAGCGCAGTGGAAATACAATGTAGAAACGAAAGTGGAGAAGATCAAACCTCAAACACGATGATGTAACGAGGTTCGGAGATGATACTCCTACTCCTCGGCGTGTCCGTAAGGTGGACGAAGCCTATCAATCCGTCGGTGGATGAGACCCCGGAAAATCGGCTAACAACAACTCCTTCTGGGTGGAGAAACCTCGCCACAAACTCTTTTGCAACAGCAATAAAGGAGTACAAGATAGAGCAAGAAAACAAGAAGAATATGAATGTAACAACACTTTGCTTGCCTTCTTGTCGGCTGGAGTTCGATGAAGCAACAACTTCACGATGCCAGCAGCAACTGATCAGCAAACCAGCCGAGGGAAGCTCACACGAGGCTTCAGAAACACAGAGCTCAGCAAAGCTCAGATCGCAAGAGTGAGGACAAGAAGAACAACTACTGTAGAGGCCCTCGACCTCGATATATATATCCTGCACCTGCTGCACCTGTGAAGAAGACAAAGAGCAACACAGAAATATAGCCGTTGTGTCGCAACGGCTAGGCCTGGACCGATCAGGCTCCAACCTGATCGGTCTGGGAGACTCCTGATCGGTCTGTGGACCGATCAGGCCCTAGGCTGATCGGTCCCCAGACCGATCAACCAACTCTCATAGAGAGTTGGCTTCGAAGTCTGATCGGTCTGTGGACCGATCAGACTATAGGTGGATCGGTCCACAGACCGATCCCCTCCTATCGCTCTCTGAAGTCCATCGCTTCCTGATCGGTCTACAGATCGATCAGTTAACCCACAGAAACATTCTGTTTGGTTACTGATCGGTCACCAGACCGATCCAGACAATCAGAGTATCACTGGATCGGTCACCAGACCGATCCAATGCCTTAGAGCTTCCCAGCCCTAAACCCTAAAGCCTTCCCGGTCTAGAGAACGAGCTACCGAGCCCTCTCTGACCTAGTCCGGAGAACGAGCTACCGAGCCCTCTCCGACTTCCACGTTCGGTCCAGAGAACGAGCTACCGAGCCCTCTCTGACTTAGTCCGGAGAACGAGCTACCGAGCCCTCTCCGACTTCATCCGGTCCAGAGAACGAGCTCCCGAGCCCTCTCTGACCTAGTCCGGAGAACGAGCTACCGAGCCCTCTCCGACTTCCTCCGGTCCAGAGAACGAGCTCCCGAGCCCTCTCTGACCTAGTCCGGAGAACGAGCTACCGAGCCCTCTCCGACTTCGTCCGGTCCAGAGAACGAGCTCCCGAGCCCTCTCTGACCTAGTCCGGAGAACGAGCTACCGAGCCCTCTCTGACTTAGTCCGGAGAACGAGCTACCGAGCCCTCTCCGACTTCCTCATCTGGTCCAGAGAACGAGCTCCCGAGCCCTCTCTGACCTAGTTCGGAGAACGAGCTGCCGAGCCCTCTCCGACTTCGTCTGGTCCAGAGAACGAGCTCTCGAGCCCTCTCTGACCTGGTCCGGAGAACGAGCTGCCGAGCCCTCTCCGACTTCCCATGCCAAGCTTCCATACTTGGACTTTTCCCCGTGCCAAGCTCCCTGCTTGGACTTTTCCGTGCAAAGTCTCCATACTTGGACTTTTCCCGTGCCAAGTCTCCATACTTGGACTTTATCGAATCAGGTCAACTCAAGTCGGGTCAACCAGGTCAACCTTGACCAAAGGTTGCACCCACAATCTCCCAAGTTTGTATTCTTGTCAAACATCAAGATACAACTTTTCTATTCTCGTCAAACAACAAAATACAACTCGAGTCAGGTCAACTCGAGTCGGGTCAACCAGGTCAACCTTGACCTAAGGTTGCACCAACAATCTCCCCCTTTTTGATGTTTGACAAAAACTATAAACAAGTTAGGTTAACCCGATAACCTAACTTTGGTTTTCCAATAGTTCTCCAATCAATGTTCTTCCTTGAACATTCACTCCAATGTTCTTCCTTGAACATTCTCTAGACATTTCTCCCCCTTTTTGACACACATCAAAAAGTGTGAATCAAGATTAAGAGTTTCTTCCTAATGAAAATCTCATACCTTTCATTGAAACCCTTAATTTCTCCCTTGATACTAAATACAACAATCAGCATAGTGACCATCCCATATCACTCATCTTGACGAGTAAAAACTCCTCCTAAAAGTCAACTCCTGCTTGATCAATAGGTAAAACTCCCCCTAAAGGTCAACTCCCCCTTGACCATTGCACCAACAATGTCTTGGAGAGTTTCAATCCTTTAGAAATCTAAAATACCAACTTGTAGCTGAAATTTCAGATAATCAGTCGAAAATCAGCATTTTGGCACGCTCAGCCCTTTACTGGATCAGTTACCAGACCGATCCACACTTCCTTGGATCGGTCCAGTGACCGATCCAGACCTCCCTGGACCGATCAGCATCCCCTCTGATCGGTCCACAAAGCTCTGATAGGAATTTCTGATTTTTCTCCCGAAATTCAGAAACCCCTAAAAATTCACAAAAAATTCCAAAAATTGTAAAATTTTGAGGATACATTCCTCATAACATATATTATCATGGAAAAATAGTTTTCTATGAAAATAACTTCCATTTTCAAATCTTGATACAAAGTTCGAAAAACTTTGAAATAGCTGAAGGTTAATCCATCTTTGTATCAACTTGCTCAATGATTAATGCTATCACTAGAAAAGCTTCATCAAGGTTTTTCAAATCAATTTTGAAATGATTTTAAACCATTCAATTTAGGACCACAATCTTAGGGCTAAATGTACATGACTTGTACACAAGCTTTCCCTATGATCCTCAATTTAGAATTAGGCTCATCTAGGTACAAGAGCTATGCACCTTGATCCTAACTCATAATCCTAATATCTCACACACATCTAAGGTGTATCAAACACATCCAAGTCAATTTTAATGTTAGATATGAGTTTAGGTCATCTTAAGCTAAGTTCTCATGCATTTTCTAAACAACAATTTGATCTCCATATCAAATTATGTTTTTATCCTTAAATCAATTTAATTGATCATACATGCAAGAGATGATGACATGGCATAAAATAATATCATAAGTGGAAACATGTGCCAATGTCATGATGTCATGGCATAAAGTATGAAACTTAAATAAGGCATAACATATAACTAACCTAAGCATTATCATGACATTTCAAATGATAGTAAATTAGATATGATGTCATGACATGGCATATGGCAAACAATATATGGCAAATAACATATAAAGGTATAGAAAATACCTAATTCTAGCTTTAGTTGTCATTTTTGATAATTTTGATCATTTTGCCATAAATTCTATATTCCTAAGTGTAATAGATTTAAAATCATATACTAAAGATTTTTAGATCACTATGTGCCAATTATGTTGACCCTAGAAAATTCCTCAAGTGTGGTTGGCACATCCTAATCACCTTAGGAATGAGTAAAATTTTAAATTTCATTTTCAAGGCTTGATTACACCTTGAAAATTCCTAAAATGCCACCTTTTGCCATGATTAGGTTAACTACCTATCCAATTAAGGTTGACACACCCTAACCCATCTAGCGTGATGGAATCACGCTCCTAGGAACCCAAAACCTATTTGAGCTCATTGGGTTCACTAAATATTCACTAGGGATGACTTCCCTAACAACCCTCCTAATGACCCTCCTAGGCTTTAAAGCCTTGGTCATTTGGGACTCATCAAGATCAACTCTAGGGGTGACTCCCCTTGTGACCTTGGTGATGGTCTTCTTAGCCCTAGGTCTTGTTCCATAATCGAATGGAACATTATGATAAGCGGGCTTAACCACTTGAGACTTAGGTTTGTGACCCAAACCTCTCATGTCCTTGGGCTTTGATTTTTGACCCTTAGACCCTAGAGTTGACTTCTCCAAATTCTTAAGGGCCTTTTCTAAAGTGTCAAGTCTTGACCTTAAGACTTGATTTTCCTTCTCTAATACCTCAAGTTTTAATTTGTCATTTTTCTTTAAGGTATTCCTAGGCATATGTCTAGTTGTTTTGGGATTCCTATCTAGGTTTTCCTTAACCTTAGATGAGTTAATTCTAGGGTTGGCATTTCTAGTATTATCCTTACCTAGACTAGCATGTTTGGAACCTAAGCACATGTGTCGGTTTCTATGGTTATCATGCTTATCATTATTGACAAATGCAATAAAGCTACTAGCATGTGTCTTATTAGAATTGCAAGGATATGCCTTAAAGGGTACCTTAGGGTTTGCCTTAGCTTCCCCCATAGATGTGCTTGGTCTCTTGTCCTTGTGAGGTTGCCTCCCCCTCGGACATTGGCTCCTATAATGTCCCCTTTGCTTGCATTGGAAGCACACCACGTGCTCCTTGCCCTTGCGTATCGGGACTCCGGCTTCCTTGACCTTTGGCGCCGGTGGAGTCTTCCTAATCCTCTTTGGACATTTACTCTTGTAATGCTCATATTCCCTACACTCAAAGCACATTATATGTAATTTACTTGAAATTATGTTGCTTGAGTTACCTAGGGTTGAGGATGGATATATGCTCTCTTCTTCATCCCTTCCGGAGGTAGAGGTTTCTTCTTGCACCAATCTTGATGAAGAACTCTCCTCCTCTTCTTCCTTAGATGTTGAGTAGCCCTCAACTTCTAATTCCATACCTCCATGATGTGAGCTACTTGGCTCACTTGACTCCTCTTCATGACTTGTATTGGAGCTCTCCTTATGGAACTTAGCCAAGTTGTTCCACAACTCCTTGGCATCGTTGTATCCACCTATCTTACACAAGATATCATTAGGTAATGAAAATTCAAGGATTTTCGTTACCTCGTCGTTGATTGTGGATTGGTGGATTTGTTCCTTCGTCCACTTCTTCTTCTCGAGAGGTTCTCCCTTTTTATCCACCGGAGGAGTAAAACCTACTCGTACACAATTCCAATTCACTAGGTTAGTCATAAGAAAATACTTCATTCTTACCTTCCAATACGCGAAGTCGTCGCGATCGTAGAAGGGTGGAATCGTGATGTCTTCTCCAAGTAGATTCATTCTCTAGCTTGTGCTCCCCCGGGTGTTAATCCGTCAAAGAGCAACCTTGCTCTGATACCACTTGTTAGGACCTTCGGATAGCGGCTAGAGAGGGGGGGGGTGTGAATAGCCGACCTCAAATTATCATTTCTTCCTACAATTTAGGTTAGCGCAGCAGAAATACAATGTAGAAACGAAAGTAGAGAAGATCAAACCTCAAACACGATGATGTAACGAGGTTCGGAGATGATACTCCTACTCCTCAGCGTGTCCGTAAGGTGGACGAAGCCTATCAATCCGTCGGTGGATGAGACCCCAGAAAACCGGCTAACAACAACTCCTTCTGGGTGGAGAAACCTCGCCACAAACTCTTTTGCAACAGCAATAAAGGAGTACAAGATAGAGCAAGAAAACAAGAAGAATATGAATGTAACAACACTTTGCTTGCCTTCTTGTTGATTGGAGTTCGATGAAGCAACAACTTCACGATGCCAGCAGCAACTGATCAGCAAACGAGCCGAGGGAAGCTCATACGAGGCTTCAGAAACACAGAGCTCAGCAAAGCTCAGATCGCAAGAGTGAGGAACAAGAAGAACAACTACTGTAGAGGCCCTCGACCTCGATATATATATCCTGCACCTGCTGCACCTGTGAAGAAGACAAAGAGCAACACAGAAATCTAGCCGTTGTGTCGCAACGGCTAGGCCTAGACCGATCAGGCTCCAACCTGATCGGTCTGGGAGACTCCTGATCGGTCTGTGGACCGATCAGGCCCTAGGCTGATCGGTCCCCAGACCGATCAACCAACTCTCACAAAGAGTTGGCTTCGAAGTCTGATCGGTCTGTGGACCGATCAGACTATAGGTGGATCGGTCCACAGACCGATCCCCTCCTATCGCTCTCTGAAGTCCATCGCTTCCTGATCGGTCTACAGACCGATCAGTTAACCCACAGAAACATTCTGTTTGATTACTGATCGGTCACTAGACCGATCCAGACAATCAGAGTATCACTGGATCGGTCACCAGACCGATCCAATGCTTTAGAGCTTAAAGCCTTCCCGGTCTAGAGAACGAGCTACTGAGCCCTCTCCCCTCCTGGTCCGAGAACGAGCTACCGAGCCCTCTCCGACTTCATCCGGTCCAGAGAGCGAGCTACCGAGCCCTCTGATTTAGTCCAGAGAACGAGCTCTCCATCCGGTCCAGAGAACGAGCTCCCGAGCCCTCTCGACCTAGTCCGGAGAACGAGCCACCGAGAGCACCGAGCCCTCTCCGACTTCGTCCGGTCCGAGAACGAGCCCCGAGCCCTCTCGACCTGAGTCCGAGAACGAGCTACCGAGCCCTCTCCGACTTCGTCCGGTCCAGAGAACGAGCTACCGAGCCCTCTCTGACCTAGTTCGGAGAACGAGCTACCGAGCCCTCTCCGACTTCCTCATCTGGTCCAGAGAACGAGCTCCCGAGCCCTCTCTGACCTAGTTCGGAGAACGAGCTGTCGAGCCCTCTCCGACTTCGTCTGGTCCAGAGAACGAGCTCCCGAGCCCTCTCTGACCTGGTCCGGAGAACGAGCTGCCGAGCCCTCTCCGAATTCCCATGCCAAGCTTCCATACTTGGACTTTTCCCCGTGCCAAGCTCCCTGCTTGGACTTTTCTGTGCCAAGTCTCCATACTTGGACTTTTCCCGTGCCAAGTCTCCATACTTGGACTTTATCGAATCAGGTCAACTCAAGTCGGGTCAACCAGGTCAATCTTGACCAAAGGTTGCACCCACAATCTCCCAACTTTGTATTCTTGTCAAACATCAAGATACAACTTTTCTATTCTCGTCAAACATCAAAATACAACTCGAGTCAGGTCAACTCGAGTCGGGTCAACCAGGTCAACCTTGACCTAAGGTTGCACCAACAATTGGAAGGTCGTAGTGTAATTAGAAATTAGTTTATCTTGACTATATAATTACACTAGTACACTTAGAGTGTATTGAGTAGGACCATTAGAGGTCGTTTCTTTTATACTGACTTTATAAAGGAACAAAGACCTCAGTTATTATGGAAGTGTGTGTTCTTAATCCTAATATAATAAGAAGCACATATATTTGATATTTATTTCTTTAATTTATCAATGGGTGAGATTTAATTCGATAAATCAATAAGCCCGATAAGTTGGGAAATGATATCATTTATAGTGTGTGTTATTGATTATAGAAGGAAACTGTGTCCTAGAAATGTAGGTTGATAATGTCCCCAAGATGAGCTCATAAGGATTGTCATGTTAAACCCTGCAGGTGGACTCAATCCGACATGATGATAAGGTTGAGTGGTACTATTCTTGGATTAAGATATTAATTAAATGAGTTGTCAGTAACTCACTTAATTAATGGACATTCGACATCTTAAACACAGGGAGACTAACACATTCATAATAAGAAGGAGCCCAAAAATGTAATTTGGGATTGGTGCGGTAGTTCAATAATAGTTCTCTAGTGGAATGAATTATTATTGATAAAATTAAGTTTTGTGTTTGGGGCGAACACGGGATGCTTAATTTTATCGGGAGACCAAAACTAATTCTTCCTCTCGTTCCCTATTGTAGCCTCTTATTTATAGAATACTATACCCACCGATACCCACCTTCGTACCCATGATGTAGGGGCCGGCCAAGCTAGATTGTGGTTCAAGCTAGGGTCGGCCAAGCCTTGGTTCATGGGTGGCTGACCCTGGCTTGAACTCAAGCTTAGGTGGCCGGCCCCCATTAAATTTAAAAGAATTTTAATTTTAAATTTTTCTTATGTGAAAGATATAATTTATTGGAGAGATTAAAAATTAAAATATCTCCTTTAAAAGGATCTACAAGAGATTAAAGAAAGAGATTAGATCTCTTTCCTTATTTGTAGATTGAAAAGATATTTTATTTTTCTTCTTTATAAATTATTCACATGTAGAAAAAATAAAATTATAGAAATTTCTTTTTGTCAACCATGAAGGGATTTTAAAGGGAAATTTTTTTTTAAAATTTTCGAAGACAAATAAGGAATTTTAATTGTTGATTGTCTTGTTTGCTCTTATTGAGGTGGCCGGCCATGATATAATTGATTAGGAAATTTTATTTAATTTTTCTTAATTAATTGTTGTCAAGGAAAGTTAAGGAAATTTTATTGTAATTAAACTTCCTTATTTTCCAAAGCTAAGGAATATAAAAGAGGGGGTTGGGGTGCCTACATGAGACACAACCTCTATTATTCTCTCCCTCTTTTTCCTTGGTGTTGTGGCCGGCCATCCTCTCTCCCTCTCTTCCTCTTTGTGGTGGCCGAAACTCTTCCTTGCTTGGAGCTTTTGTGGTGGCCGGATACTACTTGGAGAAGAAGAAGAAGAAGGAGAGAAAGTTTGCATCCCTTGGAGCTTAGTTGGTGGAAAAAGTTCTTCATCCTTGGATTTTGGTGCTTGGCCGAAACTTGAAGGAAGAAGAATAAGGTGCTAGGTGGTCCTCATCTTGGAAGATCGTTGTCCACACAACGCCTGAGGTTAGAAGAGGAATACGGTAGAAGATCAAGAGGTCTTTCTAAAAGGTATAACTAGTATTTTTCCTTTCCGCATCATACTAGTTATTTTTGAAAATAATACCAAATACAAGAGGCATGCGATTCTAGTATTTCGAATTTGTTTTCGATGTTGTGTTCTTTTGTTTTTCTTTTCCTTGTGATTTGATTGTTCTTTTCGGTTGACCTAAAGTTATTTAAGGAAATTAAATATTAACTTTCCTTAAAAGGCTTTATCTAGGCGGTGGTGGTTGTTCCCATATCCAAGAAGGTCATGTGCCTCGCCATGTAGTCCTGGAAGCCAATTTTGGAAATTAATATTTAATGAAATTAATAACTTAGGTGATTTGGATCGAACGTGTTAAGTTCCGCAGGAGATCTAAGTCTAAACCTAAAAGAACAAATAGATTAAACTTTGGATCAAACGTGTTAAGTTCCGCAGGCGATCCAAGTTTAATTTAAAAGAACACATGGTAGCTAGGAAAAGGTTCAGATCTTTGTACAAAATTTTTGTACAGTGGAACCATTAGGTTTCCCGAATAGCAACCAACAATTGGTATCAGAGCTAGGGTTTTGCCTCTGTGTATTTGGTATTAATTTAATTATGCACATGTCATACATAATTTAGGCAGGTTAATAGTAGGATGTGCTAACTTTGTGGATGCAGGATCCAACTATTATGGCTTTTAGTTATTATGTGTGTGATTGGACCCTTGGACATGTCAAGGGCATTTATATGTGTGTGCATGATTGTATTATAAAATACAGCAGGAGCTGTATTTAATTTTATTAGGATTTTATTTTTGATCTAGTTACATGTACATTCCTTCGAGGAATATAAGATCGAAAAATGTAAAATTCTATTTGTGTCGCGGATCGAATCTTGCAAGGCGTGGAACCTTTTGAGGACCAGAGGCGCAGCGGAACAAGGAGCAAGATGGATGCGACAGCAAGACCCGGTGGCGGTGGCCAAATATGGCAGCAGCTTGGGATGACCACACACGGAGGACAACCATAGATAAAAGCCATAATAGTTGAAAATTAGATTTTCTATTTATTGCTTTTATATTGTGTTGTGTGTGCATGTTAGTATACATGTTTAGTAGGCTAGTATAGTTAAAATTCCTCATTTATAAATAACTAAGTGGGAGAGGGATTTTAAATAAATTCCACATTCTCCATTACTGGTTTGTAAGTGATGCAAACAAGCTTGCGCGTTGGCTCTGAGTGCCTTCCTCCATATCGGATGAGCTTGTTTGTGGATCACTAGAACGAACTTCCATTTGGGATGACTATAGGAAGTTAATTATGAGCGTGTGATCTTCCCCATCGGAAGGGACACAATCTTATTAATGGACTTAGTGTCAAGTAATGGTATACACTTAGGCACAACTAATAGTATCCTCCCCATCGGAGTCACTGCTATTATTTGTGTGACCAAAGGATACCAACTATTAATTTTATTTGTCAAAAAGTTAGGTTGACAAGATAATAAAATTAATAGGTTAAAACCCTTCTTTTTACAAATGTTGAATTTGTATACGTCCACACTATCGTGACATACAAAATTCACGGTGTTTTGATATGTTGGTTAATTTAAAATAGTATTGTTTGAGGAATTAATATTATTCTAAATTTAGAGTTCTGACCAAAAGTTATTTGTGATTCTTAGGATGACTTTCAACCCACTATCTATCATACTATAACAGAATAGACTTACTGGTCCTAACTACATAGATTGGAAAAGGAACCTGGACATTATTCTTACTGCTGAAAGCTATAAGTTTGTACTGATTGAACCTTGTCCTGATGCACCCACTGGTGAATCTACCAATGAGGAGATTGAATATCATAAGAAATGGGTAAAGGCAGATGAGATGGCGCGGTGTTACATTTTGGCTTCAATGTCAAATGTATTGCAACATCAGCATCAAGATTTACCAACAGCTTATGATATTATGAACAATCTCAAGGAACTCTTTGGTCATCAGGATCGGACTTCTAGACAAGAAGCCATGAGAAAGATAATGACAGCCACCATGCAAGAGGGTACTCCTATGAGAGATCATATCCTAAAGATGATGGCTTATCTGAACGAAATACAGATCCTTGGAAGAGAAATTGATGGGGAAACCCAAATCGATATGATCCTCCAAACACTATCTAGAAGTTTTGAGCAATTTCGCCTGAATTACAATATGAACAAAAGGGTATATTCATTGGCGGAACTACTGACAGAACTTCAGACAGCAGAAGGATTGTTTCGTCACAATTCTCATATTCACTATGCTGAAAATGGTTCTACTTCTAAATCGAAAGGAAAGAAGAAGAAGAAACAAGTTGGTTCAGCAAAGAAAGTGAATAAATCTCAGAGTACAGGACCTAAAGCTGGAATAAAGAAGCCGAAGGGCAAGTGCTTTATCTGCAAGTAGTCAGGGCATTGGAAGGCGGACTGTCCTTGTAGAAGTCAAAACAACAAAGGTATATCTCATACTCTAGTTGTTGAAACATGTTTAGCGGTGTTATCTACCAGTACCTGGTGTGTAGATACGGGAGCCACTGATCATGTCTGCAATTCCTTGAAAGGGTTCCAGGAAACCCGACGACTAACTGAAGGAGAGATTACCGTCTACATGGGCAATGCTACTAAGGTGGCGGCTGTTGCAGTGGGAGATGTCTACTTATCTTTTAATAGGAATAGAAATTTGGTTTTAAAGAATTGTCTTTATGTACCCAATTTTAGAAAGAATTTAATTTCAATTTCTAAACTGTTTTTGGATGGATATTCAGTTTCTTTTAGTAATGATGTAGTTATTAAGAGAAATAAAGTGATTATCTGTTCTGGTGCATTAGTTGGTAATTTGTATACTTTAAATTCAATTTCTCCCACAAAGCAAAACATAAAAATTTATAACTCATCTTCTAACTCTAATAAGAGAAAAAAGAACCTTCAGAAATGAACCAAGCATATCTTTGACATCTAAGGCTTGGTCATATTAATTTAAATAGGATTCAGAGGCTTATAGCTGATGGACTTTTGGGTTCATTAGAGTTGGAAAATTTTTCAACTTGTGAACCTTGCTTGGAAGGTAAAATGACCAAGAGGCCTTTTAAGGCTAAGGGGTATAGAGCCAAAGAAGTATTAGAATTGGTTCATTCTGATTTGTGTGGTCTTATGTCTGTCCAGGTAAGAGGTGGTTTTGAATATTTTGTCTCTTTTATAGATGATTATTCAAGATACGGATACATTTACCTAATGCGCCGCAAGTCCGAGTGCTTTGATAAGTTCAAAGAGTACAAGGTTGATGTGGAGAAACGACTAGGTAAAAGTATCAAGACACTACGGTCTGATCGTGGTGGCGAATACCTCTTAGGAGAGTTTAGGAATTACTTATCAGAGGCCGGGATTCAATCCCAACTATCCGCACCTGGTACACCCCAACAGAATGGTGTGGCAGAACGAAGAAATATGACTCTTATGGAAATGGTTAGATCGATGATGAGTTATTCAGAATTACCAAATTCATTTTGGGGATACGCTCTGGAAACGGTAGTGTACATTCTGAACTTAGTACCTTCTAAATCAGTTTCTTCTACTCCCACAGAATTATGGAATGGGTGAAAGTCCAGTCTAAGACATATTCGGATTTGGGGTAGTCTAGCACATGTGCTGAAAGGATCTTCATAAGTTAGAATCTCGCATGAAGTTCAGCGTGTTTGTGTATCCCAGAGGAACGAAGGTGGTTTATTTTATAGTCCTAAGACCAAAAGGTCATTGTTCGCTGCGCTTATACACGATATTTTGAATGGATATCACAAGCCCACTGTAGAATTTAAAGAACTTAGAGGACATCTACCTTAGTACCAACAGTACAAGATGAAGTACCACAAGAGACTGCAACACGTGTCACACATGATACACAACCACAGACTGTGCCTCGTCGTAGTGGGAGGGTTGTTAGGCAGCCTGATAGATTCATGTTTTTGGGAGAGTTTTCGGACTTGAACCCGGGTAAACATGAACCTGATCCCCGAACATATGACGAAGCACTCCAAGATATAGATGCAGCATCTTGGCAAAAGACAATGAATTCTGAAATAGAGTCTATGAACTCTAATAAGGTCTGGGAGCTCGTAGAACCACCTGATGGTGTAAAAGCCGTTGGATGCAAGTGGATCTACAAAAGGAAAAGAGGGATAGACGGGAAGGTAGAAACCTTCAAAGCTAGGCTTGTTGCGAAAGGGTACACTCAGAAAGAGGGAATCGACTATAAAGAGACCTTTTCACCGGTAGTCATGCTTAAGTCTATCCGGATACTCTTATCCATTGCTGCTCATATGGATTATGAGATTTGGAAAATGGATGTCAAGACAGCTTTCCTTAATGGAAGTCTTGAAGAGAACATCCATATGAAGCAACCAGAAGGGTTTATTGAAAAAGGCAAAGAGCATCTAGTATGCAAGCTCAATCGGTCCATTTATGGACTAAAGCAAGCTTCAAGGTCTTGGAACATCCGGTTTAATGAAGTAATCCAGTCATATAGATTTATTCAGTGTCCGGATGAGTCTTGTGTATACAAGAAGTGTAACGGAAACGTGGTGGTATTTCTTGTACTATACATAGATGATATTTTGTTAATTGGTAACAATGTCAAGGTATTATCGGATGTAAGAGTATGGTTATCCAAACAATTTGATATGAAGGACTTAGGAGATTGTGCACACATTCTTGGGATCAAAGTTATAAGAGATCGCAAGAAAAGAATGTTGTGTCTGTCCCAAGCTTCATATATAGATACAATCCTTGCTCGTTTTAGCATGCAAGATTCCAAGAAAAGTTTCTTACCTTTTAGGCATGGAGTAGCTCTATCTAAAGAGATGTCTCCGAAGACATCAAAAGAGATAAAGGACATGAAAGCAGTTCCTTATGCTTCGGTTGTAGGAAGCATAATGTATGCAATGCTATGTCCGAGACCTGATATCTGTTTTGCCGTCGGCATGGTTAGCAGATATCAGAGTAACCCTAGACAAGGACATTGGACTGCGGTAAAGAATATATTAAAGTACCTGAGAAGGACTAGAGATTATATGCTAGTTTACCAATCAGATGATTTTCTCCCTGTGGGTTACACGGATTCAGATTTCCAATCAAATAGGGACAACAGTAAGTCTACATCAGGCTATGTGTTTACTTTGGGAGGTGGAGTCATTGCATGGAGGAGTGTTAAGCAAAAATATGTTTCGGACTCAACCATGAAAGCTGAGTATGTAGCAGCCTCTGAGGCAGCTAAAGAAGTAGTATGACTCAGGAACTTTCTAATGGACTTAGATGTGATTCCAGGTTTGCCCAAAATCATCACAATTTATTGTGATAATAGTGGTGCAGTTGCAAACTCGAAGGAACCACGAGCCCATAAGGTAAGTAAACATATAGAGCGCAAGTACCACCTGATACGAGATATCGTGAAGCGAGGAGAAGTTGTCATCGCCAAGATTGCATCAGCAGATAACCTGGCAGATCCTTTCACTAAGGCCCTTCCAGCAAAAGCTTTCGATCGGCATGTGGAGGGAATGGGAATCAGATGTATGGCAGAAGATATGGCAGTTTAGTCATTAGTATAAGTAGGAGATTGTTAGAGTGTATACTGAAAGTCTAAGCTTTTGTAAACATTTATTTTAAATAAAGAATCACATTTGGTCAAATTGTCTACATTTAGTTGTAGTTGTTCAATTAATTTATATTGCAAATAACATAGTATGTGGTGCCACATACAGAAGATGATGTTGTCAGTACCTTATAAATTATAAACAGTAGCTCACGACCAAAATGGAAAGGAACAAATCATTAGAAGGTCGTAGTGTAATTAGGTATCAGTTTATCTTGACTGTATAATTACACTGGTACACTTAGAGTGTATTGAGTAGGATCATTAGAGGTCGTTTCTTTTATACTGACTTTATAAAGGAACAAAGACCTCAGTTATTATGGAAGTGTGTGCTCTTAATCCTAATATAATAACAAGCACATATATTTGATATTTATTTCTTTAATTTATCAATGGGTGAGATTTAGTTCGATAAATCAATAAGCCCGATAAGTTGGGAAATGATATCATTTATAGTGTGTGTTGTTGATTATAGAAGGAAACTGTGTCCTAGAAATCTAGGTTGATAATATCCCCAAGATGAACTCATAAGGATTGTCATGTTAAACCCTGCAGGTGGACTCAGTCCGACATGATGATAAGGTTGAGTGGTACTATTCTTGGATTAAGATATTAATTAAATGAGTTGTCAGTAACTCACTTAATTAGTGGACATTCGACATCTTAAACACAGGGAGACTAACACACTCATAATAAGAAGGAGCCCAAAAATGTAATTTGAGATTGGTGCGGTAGTTCAATAATTGTTCTCTAGTGGAATGAATTATTATTGATAAAATTAAGTTGTGTGTTCGGGGCGAACACGGGATGCTTAATTTTATCGGGAGACCAAAATCAATTCCTCCTCTTGGTCCCTATCGTAGCCTCTTATTTATAGAGTATTATACCCACCTTCGTACCCATGATGTAGGGGCCGACCAAGCTAGCTTGTGGTTCAAGCTAGGGTCGGCCAAGCCTTGGTTCATGGGTGGCTGACCCCCATTGAATTAAGAAGCATTTTAAATTTAAAAGAATTTTAATTTTAAATTTTTCTTATGTGAAAGATATAATTTATTGGAGAGATTAAAAATTAAAATATCTCTTTTAAAAGGATCTATAAAAGATTAAAGAAAGAGATTAGATCTCTTTCCTTATTTGTAGATTGAAAAGATATTTTATTTTTCTTCTTTATAAATTATTCACATGTAGAAAAAATAAAATTATAGAAATTTCTTTTTGTCAACCATGAAGGGATTTTAAAGGGAATTTTTTTTTTTTTAAATTTTCGAAGACAAATAAGGAATTTTAATTGTTGATTGTCTTGTTTGCTCTTATTGAGGTGGCCGGCCATGATATAATTGATTAGGAAATTTTATTTAATTTTTCTTAATTAATTGTTGTCAAGGAAAGTTAAGGAAATTTTATTGTAATTAAACTTCCTTATTTTCCAAAGCTAAGGAATATAAAAGAGAGGGTTGGGGTGCCTACATGAGACACAACCTCTATTATTCTCTCCCTCTTTTTCCTTGGTGTTGTGGCCGGCCATCCTCTCTCCCTCTCTTCCTCTTTGTGGTGGCCGAAACTCTTCCTTGCTTGGATCTTTTGTGGTGGCCGGATACTACTTGGAGAAGAAGAAGAAGAAGGAGAGAAAGCTTGCATCCCTTGGAGCTTAGTTGGTGGAAAAAGTTCTTCATCCTTGGATTTTGGTGCTTGGCCGAAACTTGAAGGAAGAAGAAGAAGGTGCTAGGTGGTCCTCATCTTGGAAGATCGTTGCCCACACAACGTCCGAGGTTAGAAGAGGAATACGGTAGAAGATCAAGAGGTCTTTCTAAAAGGTATAACTAGTATTTTTCCTTTCCGCATCATACTAGTTATTTTTGGAAATAATACCAAATACAAGAGGCATGCGATTCTAGTATTTCGAATTTGTTTTCGATGTTGTGTTCTTTTGTTTTTCTTTTCCTTGTGATTTGATTGTTCTTTTCGGTTGACCTAAAGTTATTTAAGGAAATTAAATATTAACTTTCCTTAAAAGGCTTTGTCTAGGCAGTGGTGGTTGTTCCCATATCCAAGAAGGTCATGTGCCTCGCCATGTAGTCCTGGAAGCCAATTTTGGAAACTAATATTTAATGAAATTAATAACTTAGGTGATTTGGATCGAACGTGTTAAGTTCCGCAGGAGATCTGAGTCTAAACCTAAAAGAACAAATAGATTAAACTTTGGATCAAACGTGTTAAGTTCCGCAGACGATCCAAGTTTAATTTAAAAGAACACATGATAGCTAGAAAAAGGTTCAGACCTTTGTACAAAATTTTTGTACAGTGGAACCATTAGGTTTTTCGAGTAGCAACCAACAATTGGTATCAGAGCTAGGGTTTTGCCTCTGTGTATTTGGTATTAGTTTAATTATGCACATGTCATACATAATTTAGGCAGGTTAATAGTAGGATGTGCTAACTTTGTGGATGCAGGATCCAACTATTATGGCTTTTAGTTATTATGTGTGTGATTGGACCCTTGGACATGTCAAGGGCATTTATATGTGTGTGCATGATTGCATTATAAAATACAGCAGGAGCTGTATTTAATTTTATTAGGATTTTATTTTTGATCTAGTTACATGTACATTCCTTCGAGGAATATAGGATCGAAAAATGTAAAATTCTATTTTTGTCGCGGATCGAATCTTGCAAGGCGTGGAACCTTTTGAGGACCAGAGGCGCAGCGGAACAAGGAGCAAGATGGATGCGACAGCAAGACCCGGTGGCGGTGGCCAAATATGGCAGCAGCTTGGGATGACAACATACGGAGGACAACCATAGATAAAAGCCATAATAGTTGAAAATTAGATTTTCTATTTATTGCTTTTATATTGTGCTGTGTGTGCATGTTAGTATACATGTTTAGTAGGCTAGCATAGTTAAAATTTCTCATTTATAAATAACTAAGTTGGAGAGAGATTTTAAATAAATTCCACAGTCTCCATTACTGGTTTGTAAGTGATGCAAATAAGCTTGCGCGTTGGCTCTGAGTGCCTTCCTCCATATCGGATGAGCTTGCGCAGTGGAACCATTAGGTTTTTCGAGTAGCAACCAACACCATCATCATCGGAGGAAGAAGAGAACCGTGTAGTCAATTTTGCTCTAATGGGAATTGATGATATAGCCTCCACCTCATCCGAAAGAGAAGAAGGAAGGAGCTCAAGTGAAGATGAGGAGGGGAGCTCAAGTGAAGGGGGAGGTCAAACTTCGGATTCGGACTTCTCGGTAAGTGAGGTACACAATCTTCCTCTCCATGTTTTGGTTAAAATTATTAAAAGCACAAATGAGGATTTATTCAAGGCAAAAAGGAAGAATAAATCTTTGAAACATGATATTATTTGTCTTGAAGAAAAATTAGAGTCCATGTGTTCTAAGGACAATGATATGTTTATTTCTTCCTCTACAAGTTCAAATGATTCATGTTTAGAAGAGGAAAACAGAAAATTAAGGGAAAAGGTAGAATACCTTACCAATACCCTTAGGAAATTTGAAATTGGCTCTAAAATCCTAAATATAATCATTGGGAGTCAAAGGGCAAGTTTTAAGAAAAATGGGATAGGATACAATGAACCAAACAATGAAAAGACATATCATTGTCTATTTGCTAGGGGGCAATCCAAGACAAACACCATAGATAGGAAATGGATCCCCAAAGAGTACTTGGTCAACCCAATTAGAAATAATTTCTATTGGGTGCCAAAATCAATCCTCAAGGGTTAGAGGATTTTGGGTTAAGTCAACCATGGAAATCATAATTCAAATCCTTGAAAAATGGTTGACTTGAGGCCTTAAGGGGGAGCACTTAGCATTGCTAGAAATTCATGATTAAGTGGGCTAAGTAGAAGTTACCTTTATCTCACAATGACTTGTCTTCTTTTCTAACTATAAATGTGAGATATTAGGATGATACAAATAATTCACATATACTTATGGCATTTTGATGAGTTATGTGATGTATCAATTTTTAGTGATCATAGACCAACTATGGGGAAAGCATATGTTTAATTAATGGACATCTTGCTCATAGATCATAGTTGGATATTTTAAATGTTTTGAAACCATTTCTATATTTTATTTATTATGGCATAGCTATATTGAAACATATGAGTGCAAAACTGGATTTTAAATTGATACAAACTTACATGCTTTTGGAATTCTTGAGACCTGGTCAAAATTTCAAAAATACTTTGATTTTTTGTGAAAACATATTTTTCCTAGTTAAAGGATATTTCAAGGAATATGTGCTCAAAATTTCATGATTTTTTTAATTTTCTGAAATTTTTTATGCATTTCTGAAGTTGGTCTCAGAAGGCTGAAATTCGAGTTCAGCATGTATCAGTCGACTGTGACAGGTACCAGTCGACTGGTACCCGCCTTCGAACACTCTGAGAATTTCTGAAATCAATTTTTTTTTGGTCCAAATGTGGTTGAAACTGATACCATAGTATGTGTATGTGTCTGGTACAATATTTTTGATGGTGTCAAAGGGGGAGAAATGGGTAGGTTTAAGTTAGGAACCTACTTGTGTGCAAATCTTTGAAAATTAAGGTGTAGAGCATGTGTTAAGGAGGAGCTTGTGTTTAATGCTTCATATTTTACATACTGCTAGTAATTTTCAGAGTTATTATTTGTGCCTAACTTAAACATATTGCCACACATCAAAAAGGGGGAGATTGTTGGTGCAATCGACCTAGGTTTTGATGTGTGTGTCAAAGAGTTTAAGTTAGGCTTTCATATGTATTTGATATGTGTTTGAGTCTAGCAGGACTTGGAGAAACACATGAGAACTTGGTGCGACCAAGTGTGGAAAACTCATCCAAGGGCTCGGATCCTTGAGTCGGTGAAGGATGGTGTGGAAAGACATCTGAGGGACCGCCGAACGAGGAGCAATGGAGTGGAGCCGAGGGAAGTGGACTTCAAGGCAACGTGAAGGATGACACGGAGAGGAGCCGCGGGCTTGAGTGCATCTGAGGGACGAAGGCCGAGGAAGAGGGCTTCAAATGCGACTTCGGAAATGATGAGAGGAGTGAATGTACTAGGACCAGTCAACTGGTAATGGGACCAGTCGACTGATCCAAATTCACAAAATGCACAGAAGCATTCAGTGCTTGTCGGCTACAGGGACCAGTCGACTGGTCCTGAGACCAGTCGACTGGGACATAGCCGTTGGCAGAATTTGGCTTTCTGCAAAGAGTCGTTGGTTCGCTCCAACGGCACACCAGTCGACTGGTACTTGGACCAGTCGACTAGTGTCGGGGTTTGAGTTGATTTGTGATCAACTCTCTCCTATTATTTAAGGAATGCTTTGGGGCTTGAAGAGGGTTACTGGTGCTAATTGTAAACCTTCTTAGTCTTGCCCAAAGCTTCCAAGTTCAATTCTCTTCCTCCCAATCTAAACTCCATCTTGTAAAGAGGAAGAGATCATCTTGTGAGAGGTTTGCTCCACCGAGAAGGAGAAGCTCTAGCCGGAGATTGCCGGGGACTGATCCACCGAAGGATCAAGGGCTCGTCCACCTCAAGGACACGTCGTGGAGTAGGAGCATCATCTCCGAACCATGTTACATCGAGCGTGTTAGCGTTTGTATTCTTATTTGTTTCTAATTGCTTTAGTTTTGGTATTTCCACTACGCACTAACCTTTTGTAGAGAAGAAATCGATTTGGGGGTGGCCTAGCTATCCAACCCCCCTTCAAAC
Organism: Zingiber officinale; assembly: GCF_018446385.1. Taxonomy (NCBI): domain Eukaryota; kingdom Viridiplantae; phylum Streptophyta; class Magnoliopsida; order Zingiberales; family Zingiberaceae; genus Zingiber; species Zingiber officinale. Next base: position 34,796,485 of record NC_056005.1, on the reverse strand, counting down.
CGGTCACCGATCCTCAAACACTTTTGACCACAGTCGACAAACCGACATCGATACACGAACAAGCCACTTCGATCTTAAGTGTCAGTAACATTTTTGTACTTAAATTCAGCAAATGGGAAGTGCAGTCTGTTGCACTTCTCCGATCTTATTTGTACTTGATTTCCTCTTCCGGAGATACCGGAAGAGGCGTTTAGTGAATTACCCATCGATAGGTCCACGAAACCTGAGTCTTGGAGTAGGAGTCGCCAAAGGCTCTAAACCAAGTAAAATCGTCTGTGTTTTTTGTGTCTTTAAACTTCGTTCATATTTTCCATTGTGCACACTTATGTTTTTTCAAATGGTAAGATAAAATTTTGAAAATCACATGATTCACTCCCCCCTACCACATGTGTATCGGTCTAAGAAGCGGTATCAGAGCCAGTTCTGCTTTGAATTGGTGCAATCACCAATCAAACCAGGGAGAATTATTTTATTTTCTTTTCAAATTTTATCTTTTCGTATTCAATTTGAATTGGTAAAACTTTACCTATTCAGATAATATTTTCTCGTTCGGTTTTAACTTGAAGATGGTGCAACACCACTCAAGTTCTTCGGAATATTTTTTCTCAAACTCTGCTAATCCAATACCAAGTTTTGGTACCTTCTTTAGTTGCTCTTTTTCAACTCTAAATGGCCCAAAATGAAGAATACAATACCGTCTATCTACCACTCTTCAACGGGGATGATTTCCCATACTAGAAGAGGCGAATGGAGGTGTATCTAAAAACCAATTTCGACCAATGGTTCATCGTCACCAAAGGGTACAATGCGCCTGTCGACAACTCCGGAATTCCAATAGACCTAGAAAATTGAAATCTAGAAATAAAGAAGAAGATTCAGATTGACTTCAAGGCCCTCAACACAATCTAGTGCGGGCTAACGAAGGAGGAGCTAAATCGCGTCGGCCCACACGAAAACGTAAAGGAACTATGGGACAAGCTTATGGAACTGCATGAAGGAACCAACGATGCAAACGTAATAAAGAGAGACTTATTTTTTAATAAATTATTTAATGTTAAAATGCAAGAAGGTGAGACTGTCAGTCAGCTGTACGCAAGGATAAAGGATATCCTTAACGGACTCCACACAATCGACCACCAAATAGAGAACCGGGATATAATAAGGTATGCTTTAAACGCATTTCCTCGAAATATACTATGGGCATCCATCGTGGATGCCTATAAGATTTTGAGGAACTTATCAAAATTAAAACTAGATGAATTATTTTGTGAGTTAGAATTGCATGAACAGACTAATACCAAAGTTGAGAAAGGTGTTGCTCTTATTGCAGGATCATTAAAAGACAAATCCAAATCCAAGCCAGAACCTGAAGTCGAGTCTGATCCAGACTCAGACAATAGAGAATACCTAGTGAACTTGATAAGAAAAATGTTCACCAAGAGAAAGACTAACTTCACTAACAAGGACTTACAGAAGATCAACTCCACCTCCAACTCTAATATTAATAATGTGACATGATTTGGATGCAACAAGAAGGGGCATTATAAGACCGACTGCCCGAGTCTGAAGAAGAAGAAGAAGGCCCTTATGGCGACTTGGGACGAATCGTCTGTAGAAGAATTGGATGGTGAAGAACCAAAGCACACCAACTACCTCGCTTTAATGGCTTACGGACCAGAATCGGAGAGCGAATCGGAAGATGGGTCTGAACGTGAGTCGAGCCATGAGTCCGCACTCATTTCTGAAGGTTTCGATGAGGTACATCTTAGTTTAAGTAGAAAGTTTTTTAAGATCATTGTATGCTTAAATAGGAAATTAACTAACTCTGAAAATAAAATAAATGAACTAACAAAAGAAAATAAAATACTTAATGAACTATTAAAATCAAATTCAATGACTCAGCTGATTCAACCTTAAATCCTAACTCAAGTTGCAAAACTTGAGGAGGACAATTTCAAATTAAAAAGTGAAATAGTCGAATTAAAAGAATTACTAGAGAAATTCACAATAAGATCCAAGTATCTCGACATGATACTTGGATCACAAAGAGCTATGTACAACAAGTCCGGACTAGGATATAAGTCCAGCTAAACTAACAAAAACTTTATATCCTTAGTTAACCAAAGTAAAAAAATCAAATTAAAGCTTAGGTTCCAAAAGCGTGCTTAACCACGCGAGTAGGACTCAACCAATACTACGTACCTAAAAATGAAATACACTATCTAAAACCAAATAAACCAATTAACTCAAACTTAAATCCAATTAACCACATAAAACAAATTGAACTAAGCCTAGATCAAGTAAAAACAAAATTAAGCCAAACTCAAACTATAATCAAATCCATTATAACTATAAAACAAAATGACACAAATCAAAACTTAAAATCTAAACCCAAAAATTCAAGGGGGCCTCCAAAATAGTTGGCACCTCCAAAAAATAACAACTTACCCGGATGGGTAATTAAGACTAGTTTAAAAAGGGGCAAAAGTTTAACTTGACCAATGGTACTAGTGAAGTTTTGGATGATAGTAAGTTAGAAAAACTCTGTCTATGCATGTCTAGTAAGATATAGTTTCGACCTAGTGCATTTGGCTTAGTGGAACTAACTGAAACTACCCCTTACGGATCCTAACTAGTTAGACCAAGATTTTGTACTAAGTTCAGTGGATAGGACTATTTGAAAAACCTCGAAGGTAGTGTTACTCTAATGATGTCTAAGTGACTCACCATAGCCCAAAAGTTTATCCAAAGAATGTCTATTTGTTGAATCCAAAGTTAAACTTGAATCTAACACAAAGTTAAACTAAACCCTGAAATTAAACTTAATTCATCTCACAAAATCATAGGATTCTCTGATTGAAAATATAGGTTGGGTGAGATAACTAAGGAAAATGAAAATTAAATTAAATTAAATTTAAGTTAAATTAAAATTAAATTAAATTAAATTAAATTTAAATTAAAATTAAATTCAAATTCAAATTAAATTAAAATTAAATTGAAATTAAAATTAAAAATTTAAATTAAATTAAATTAAATTAAAATTAAATTAAATTAAATTAAATTTAAATTTAAATTTAATTTATTTTAATTTAATTTAATTTAAATTAAATTAAAATTAAATTAAATTTAAATTAAATTAAATTCAAATTCAAATTAAAACTTAATATTAAATTCAAATTCAAAAAAAACGCGCAGACGCCTATTGAAGGCGCCTTCGACCCCATCGGAGGTGCCCTTAGGAGGGTAGGAATATTCTCGCCCAAACCGATTGAAGGTGCCTTCAGTCGGTTGAAGGCGCCTTCGATCCAATTTTTTCCAACGAACAGAGTTGTGCTCTGTTCGTGATTTTGGACCCAACAAGGCGCCTTCCAGCCGCTTTCTCCTGCGATCTTTTACCTCCAAACCTCAAAAATACCTCCTAGGTATACCTCAACTCAATATTTCTCATCAATACTTAGTTTACATGTAGTTTCTTTTTCAATTTGTGTTAATATGCTTATTTAAAATTAGGAACAGATGACATATTGCCCCTAGTCCTAGTAATGCTCCATCTGATGATGCTAGGTTTCCCTCTGAGCGGCTTACGCTAGATTTCTTTAAACATACATATATTGCGCTAAAATCAAGTTAGTGTACTGCAGTCATTCAGTAAACATAGATTTGTGTGCCCAATTATATAACAAATTTAGTTAAGATAGATGACCTGACCTATTTCACCAGAGTTGGTGGAAAGGACTTTCACTTTTCCCCCACCTTATTATATGATAGTTTGGGACTTAAGAGATCCGTATGTCCATTTTTATGCTATCCTAGTAGGGATCTGTCATTTGGCGAGCCCTACTCCCACATTACATTAGATACTATCTACATGTATTTTTTTGGAGATGAGAGATTACCTACAGTGACAAACTTTAGGTCACTCTCTCTTAGGATCCAAGACTATATCCTATATAGAGTCTTGACCACATGCATTTTGCCGATCACATGGCCTAGACATCGATATTGTATTACATATGTTTCATAATGTCATTCATATGTCTAGTCTTGTCACTAGGTTACAGGTTCATATGCCCTATTGTCACATACTGACATACATATTCTCGACCATAGGGGTAGATATGACCTAGGGTATGACCACCTCCCTTAGTGCATATGACGAGATCGGACAACGTCAACTTGCATTAGTACATATAGACATTACTGCTCGGGGGGACTAGCCTGGAGAGTAGGACCACAACTAGATATACTAGGCGAGGATGAGGATGAGTTACCCGATGAGGAGATACCAGCATTTACGATCGAGGAACTCTTCGGATATCCTCTGACTCTAACCCAGCCCTCGACCTCGACCCAGCTCTCGACCTCGCCATCTATCGGGGACCGACTTGCTCGACTCGAGGAGTCCTCCGCACAACTATGGTAGTCAGTCTTGGATGGATTTAGTGCTATTCGGGGAGAGATGACTACCAGCTTCTCCACTCTCTAGGAGGAGATTACCACTGATTTTCAGCAGATCCTGAGGATTGTGCGCGCACCTGAGCAACCTCCACTTGCTTATGATGATAGACTTGATTATGTTTTTATACACGATCATGCATTGTAGTTGACTTTATATATATATATAAGCTTTCCTTTTCTATTTTATTTGTTAATCTAGAAAATTATCTTTAGACTAGAGCTATTGTTTTCAAAATTACTTTCAAATGATTTATAAATTTTAAGAAAAAATCCTTACCTATATTTTTATAAAAATTTTCATTTTCTTAGCATTTCAAAAATTAATTTTAGCCTTAGTCTAGATCAAATACATAGAAAACATGTTCCTATATATTTAGGACTTGAACATCTTACAAACACATTAGGACTTCCTTGATTGTGTATTTCAAAACTTAGAACGGTGTGAGATGCATAAGTAGATTGCCTAGACTTCAGATGCTTATAGCAGTGCATCAACGCAAGTATATGAGCGTAAAATACCAAATTCATGGTGATTAGGTCAAGTCATCCACTATAAGTCAAATACTAACTGGATACAATCACTTAACCCGACTAACCAAGTAAACACTATTATCCTTTGATAGTTAGTTAGTAACTAACGATTAGACACTTAAGGGCAATTTCTAGTTGATCAGATTATCCTCAATTAATATCAGGTTCAGTGGAAGGATATTTAAAAATGACTTTCAAAATATTTGTTGTGTTTAAACATACTTATATTTTTTCAAAAACTCTTTTTCAAAATGCTTAATTTTTCAAAATCATGTTTAAAATTGTCTCATGTTTAAAGCATTTGAAAAATGTTTTCTAAAATTTTTTTAAAGTATTTTGAAAAGCTATAATACTTTGAAACTTATTTTGTAAATTTTGTAATAGCTAGTTGTATAAAAGTTAGATTTCAAAAACTTTCCTTGGGCAAACTTCTAACAATTTTTGGTTTGAAAAATAAGTGTTTTGCGAATTTAATTTTTCAAATGATTTGAAAACGTTTAAATTTCTTAAACTCCCCCAATTAACTTCTTACTCTTCTTACTTTACTTAGCATTGCTTTACTTATGTTTTTTTATGAATGTGAAGGGGGGGAGGGGGGAGGGGGGAGGGATTAAGTTAGCAAATTAGCAAACAAAAGAAATCAGAATAACTTAAAGTCTAAAAAAAATCAAGAGAACAAAACTAATTGTCTCATCTCAAACTTTTTGCTTCTCCTAAAAATTATTATTTTTTGCATAGTTTTTTTCTTAACTTAACCCAAGTTGTCATGCATCAAAAAGGGAGAAATTGTTGGTATAGTTTGCACTAACAGTCTAACTCAGGTTTTGATGAATGACAAGTAAGTTAAATTAGGTGTTGGTGTGATTAACCATCTTAGTAAGTGTGCAGGAGTTAACCAGATAGGTCAACGGGTCGACCGGATATCTAGCACGAAGTCCAAATAGGTCAACGGGCTAATTGGATATCTGTCAAGAAGTCCAACTAGGTCAACAGGCCGACCGAATAGATGGTGCAAAGTCCAACTAGGTCAACGAACCGACTAGATAGCTGGTGCAAAGTCTATCTAGGTCAACGGCTGACCAGATAGCTGGTGCGAAGTCCAAATAGGTTGACGGGCTAATCAGATATCTGGCAGCAAGTCCAATTAGGTATGCGAACTAGACAACTAGCAAAATGGTAAGTAAAGGTAAGTCACTGGAGAAGAGTGACTAAGTGAAGATGCGTCCCAATCGAGAGGACAGTAGACATCGGTTCAGGTTATGTCCATTTCGGATCCCTAATCTAAGACCTTGACTAGTTTTTGGTCCTAGGAGGATATAAACTAATTACTATCACTTATTATTATGCTAACTTTGTTTTGCAGGGTAAATATTTTAGTTATTAAACTAACATATTTTGCAGGGCAAAAAGGAGCAAAAGCCTTTGGATGAAAGTGTCCGAAGGTGCCTTCAAGCAATGAAGGTGCCTTCCATAGCCATGGAAGGCACCTTCCAAAGCCATGGAAGACGCCTTCCAAGGGATGAAGTTTGGCGTTCGGAGCAGATAACACACATAATTTGCGGGATAAAGTTTATCCCATTGGAGGCACCTTCAACACCTATGGAAGGTGTCTTCTATGCTCTTTATAAGCCTACTCGCCTTCATCAACAACTATTATACGAGCTACTACGCGTTCTTTTGAAGTTCTGGCTACTTCGAGCTTTTGCTACAACTCGACTGTGAAGCTGATGTGCTTGACAATTGTTCGAAGACTTTTGATCGCCGCTGGCAAACTGACATCGATACATGAACAAACTACTTCGATCCTAAGTGTCGGTAACATTTTTGTACTTAAATTCTGCAAACGGGAAGTGCAGTTTGTTGCACTTCTCCGATCTTATTTGCACCCGATTCCCTCTTCGAAGGTACCAGAAGAGGTTTTTAGTGAATTATACATCAATAGGTCCACAGGACTTGGGTCTTGAAGTAGGAGTCGTTGAAGGTTCCGAACCAAGTAAAATCGCCTGTGTTTTTTTGTGTCTTTTGACTTCGTTTGTATTTTTCGCTGCGCGCACTCGTGTTTTTTCAAATGATAAGATAAATTTTTGAAAACCACATGATTCACCCCCCCCCTCTCATGTGCTTATCGGTCCAACAGTATTTTGATGGGAGTCGGTCTACCTCAATGCCTCCAATCATCTAGTCTGATGTTCAATATTCACAAGCTGCTATTGGAGAGCATTCTGTATATCTTTGGGTTGAGTTTCATCCAAGTTCGGCTGCCTGACAATTTTAGTGAAAAATTCAATCTCCCTTTACTGTTATATCTAATTGATTTCTTTTTCTGATTTATAATCAAAACTATGTGAAAAGCTTATCTTAGAGATTCCACCAAGTTAGATAACGAGGAGATGGATGCACACGGAGAGGCCGAGTTAGAAAACCACATGCTTTTGTCGATTGGCTCGATCGAGGAGCCAACCAGTGACGAAGGCACCAACGAAGTCATGGGGAGTGATGCGGTGATAAACACTGAGGAAATGTCGCACCCCCTGTAACGACCCACCTTCTACTGGCTAAGCTGTAAGGCCGAATCGTCACATTATATTATTGCTAACTATTCTTAATGTGCGGAAAACTGATCTGATTTAAGAATTTTGCTAACTAATACCATTTTTTTTCCTGTTAATTGCTATTCGATCGGGAATTCATGTTTAAACTACATCTTGAATACTGTTCCTATGCTAAGGGAGATAATCTAGGCTTCCCATATGATCAAGAGCTGAGATGAGGGGTTTCCAGCTGTTATCAGGCCTTCCAATCGATCGGTGGATCGATTGGAGTCGTTTGATCGATCCACTGATCGATTCAGCGTGCTACTGTGCACGGACGAGATTCTGGATCGATCGGCTGATCGATCCATCCTGGCTAATCGATCCCTTGATCGATTCAGCGCGCTACTATGCGCAGGGTAATATTCTGGATCAATCGGCTGATCGATCCAAACTTGTTAATCAATCCAAGGATCGATTCCAGAGCTCTTTGTTCGCGACAGAAGTTTGTTGATCGATCCAGTGATCGATTCCAAGGCTCTTTGTTCGTGACAGAACGCGACCGGATCGATCAGCTGGTCGACCCAGGAGCTTACTATTTGCGAGGAAAACTCCCCAATCGATTAGCTGATCGATTGAGGGTCTCCAATCGATCGGTGGATCGATTGGGGTTTCTGATTTCGCAGCTAAGCTCTGATTTCAGCACTGTTTCGTGCCAAGATTACATACATAAGTTCTAAAATAACTGGAAAACATTCTAATAGCAACAACTAGTGTTCTAAGCATGTCCACTAACCATCTAAGTATACCTTGCATAATTCGGACACTTAAATATCTAGAAATGCAGAAAAGTAATACTATAAGAAAGTACTAAGTTCTAAAGGTTGCTAGTTTCTCCAAGGATATTTATTCCAAGTTCCTGTCCACACACATCTTCATCGCATTGTCCTCCAGCCTCCGCTAGTCCATCCTTCCTTTACCTTTATCTGCAGTATAAGGAAAGGAAGTATCTGTAAGTTTACGCTTAGTAAGAAACCATCTACCTCACAAAATATGCATACGATGCAATTTATGCTTTGAAAAACATGATCTTTGAAACGTGTGCTGAACATGCTAAAACATGGCATTGCATACTATCATACAAAACATAGAATCAAAACTGATCATAGAACTATCACATGTATCAACAAGAAAGAGCTAAGCTAAAGCATGAACGGAGCTACACTAAAACTAAGCTAGAACTGAAATTAAACTGTACACGCAACTGATTTGTGAGTTTTTGAAAGCTATTTATCGTAATAGATTAAAATACATAATCATGCGTGCTATGCGCGCATCTCTAACTAGACCCGGGGTTGCAAGTCCCGAATTTAGTAGAGTTACTAGGTTATCTAAACCTAGGGACGACTATGGAAGCCTAACCCAATGGACACCTAGTCCTGTACAATGCCACTGATAAAACTGAATTTTTCTTATCTTGCTATTTAAAGGTTATCTGAACCTAGAGCTAGGTTGTCTGAACCTAGAGGCGACTGTGGGAGCCCACCCATTGGACCGTAGTCCCATATAAGCTGTAATAAACTACATACCCTAAATAAATGCCTCTATTGCATTTAGCTAAGCTATTAAAGCGTCTAAGTTGCCCTTTTTCCTGCGCTGAACATATTCTCGCACACTTGGTGTGCGCTATTGCGCAACGTATGTGTCACAAATTCATATGCTACTAAACTAAAGTATGAAATCACACGAGAACTACTTATACTGCAGGTGAGGGGTTTCTTACCTCCTGCACTAGATTTCTTACGATTCTAGTCGCTAGTTTTCTGGTGGAGACGATTCCCTCGACGATCCTCTTGCGTCTACGTGCTCTTTTCGCGGAGAGGAGCGTCCTCGTGCCGGAGTCGTTGCCGAACGGTGCCCTTACGTCTCTAGGAGTGAAACCCTAGGTCTCCCGGGGCCTTGGTGTGTCGTGAGGTGAGGAAGAGGAGGGGGCGGCGCGAGGGTTTGAGGAAGAGAAATCATGATCAGAAATTAACTCCCCACTTAATTATTTTCTATTTATATTAAGTGGTTAATTCACCCAACTTAATATAAATATAATTGATTCCCTTTTCTTTCAGCACGGCCCTGCTAGGTTCACTTGGTTTCTAGAATTATTCGCAAGCCGTAGGTCTCGGGTTCAATTCCCGCTTAAGCTATTTTACGTTTCTATTTATTTTTGCTACTTCCGCTACTCTAAAAATTCTGTAAAAATATCCTAAAATTTCAAAAAAAATACTAGGATATTTATAAAAAGGCTTTTGAAAATTTTCGGACGTTACAATCCCCCATACCTTATAAAAAGTTCATCCTCGAACTTAGAATAACTCTGGGTACTTCTGTCTCATGCTAGCTTCTGTCTCCCAAGTTGCCTCTTCTACTGTGTGATTTTGCCAAAGGACTTTTACTAATGGTACTTCCTTGTTCCACAATTTCTTAACTGCTCAGTCCATTATCTGAATAAGCCGACTATCATAGTTGAGGTCTTCGCGGACTTGTACCGACTAGGGCTCAATCACCTGGGTGGCATCTGGATATGCTTCTTCAGCATAGAGACATGAAATACATTATGGATAGCTGACATCTCCTGGGGTAGCTCTAGTTCATATGCTACTTTGCTAACTCTCCTAGTGATAAGGTATGGTCCCACATATCTGGGACTTAATGTACCCTTCTTCCCAAAACGCATTACTCCCTTCATGGGATCCGCTCTGAGGAATACCGTATCCCCAACTGAAAACTCTAAGGGTCTGCACCGTGTATCAGCATAGCTTTTCTGGCGGCTCTGCTGTATAGCTGCTGTGGTATCTGCTACTAGATCTATCTGAAGCTCTAGTTCTTTCTGTTCACCACCTCGTACCAGCAGATTGGAGATCTACACCTCGCACCAGAGAGCCTCGTAAGGTGCCATACCGATAGTGGCCTGATAGCTGTTGTTGTATGCAAATTCTGCTAAACTCAGATATTTGCACCAACTTCCCTTGAAGTCTAGGGCACATGCTCGGAGCATATCTTTGAGTACCTGATTTACTCGCTCCGTCTGACCATCTGTCTAAGGATAGAAAGTTGTGCTGAATTTTAACTTTGTGCCCAATGCTGACTGTACACACTCCCAGAAGTGTGATGTGAATCGACTGTCTCTGTCTGAAATAATGGTTCGTGGGACTCCATGTAGTCTAACGATCTCCTTGAGATACAACTGAGGTAGCTGTTCCATGGGGTAGGATATCCTAATGGCTAAGAAGTGGGCTGATTTAGTCGGTCTGTCAACTATTACCCAGATGGCATCATAACCATTCGTGGTTCTGGGTAGTCCCACTATGAAGTCCATGGAAATATCTTCCCACTTTCATTCTGGAATCTGAATAGGCTGCAAAACTCCTCCTGGTCTCTGATGTTCTACCTTGACCCTCTGACAGGTCAGGCAGGTGCTAACATATATAGCGATGTCTTTCTTCATCCCAGGCCACCAAAAACATTTTCTTAAGTCTTGATACATTTTGGTAGAACCAGGATGCATCGCATAAGGAGTCCTGTGTGCCTCGTCTAGGATCTTTCTTCGTAGTTCCTCCTGATCTGGAACACAAAGTCTGTCACCAAAGTACAATACCCCAATATTGGACATTCTGAACTCTCCACTTTCTGAATTTCAGGGTCCTGCTCCTGAGCTGTCTGGATGTCACCAAACAAGGTGAATTCTAACGTCATAGTAGAGAGCTATCCCACTATAAGTTCGAGACTGAAATCCGTGATTTCTTTTTGTAGGGGCGGTGACATGGCTGCTAGGGATAGTAAGGTGGCGCTGGACTTCCTGCTAAGTGCATCTGCCACCTTATTGGCTTTTCCTGGATGGTAGAGGATATCTATATCGTAGTGCTTGACCAGTTCGAGCCACCTGCGCTGTCGTATATTCAGATCCTTCTGAGTGAAGAAGTACTTCAAACTCTGATGATCTGTATACACTCTACACTGAGCTCCATACAAGTAATGTCTCCAAATTTTGAGAGTGAACACAACTGCTGAAAGCTCAAGATCATGAGTAGGATAGTTCCTCTCATAGTCTTTGAGTTGTCTGGAGGCGTAGGCGATCACCTTACCTCCTTGCATCAGTACTGCTCCTAGTCCCAATTTAGAGGCATCACTGTAAATATCAAAGCTATCTGTGTTTTCTGGTAGAGTCAGAATGGGTGCACTGGTCAGTCTTCTTTTGAGTTCCATAAAACTATTCTCACAGTCCTCTGTCCACTGAAATTTTCTGTTCTTTCTGGTAAGAGCTGTCAGTGGAGAGGCTATCCTGAAGAAGTCCTCTACAAAGCTTCTGATTTCACTGCGTTCTTGGGTCTTTTCCAGTTACTCACAGCTTCTATCTTACTGGGGTCTACCATAACACCATCCTTGGAGATGATGTGACCCAAAAAGGCTACCTGATCTAGCCAGAATTCACACTTTGTAAACTTGGCATACAGCTGATTCTGCTGAAGAGTCTGTAATACTATTTTCAGGTGCTCTGCGTGTTCTTCCTGAGTTTTAGAATAGATAAGAATATCATCGATGAACACGATAACAAACCTATCTAAGTATTCTCTGAATACCCTGTTCATGAGGTCCATGAAAGTAGCTGGAGCATTCGTCACACCAAAGGGCATGATTACGAACTCATAGTGTCCGTATCTGGTCCTGAAAGTCGTCTTGGGTATATCACCTTCTTTGACTTTAACCTGGTGATATCCCGATCTGAGATCTATCTTAGAGAACACTGCTGCTCCCTTTAGCTGATCAAACAGGTCATCTATTCTGGGAAGAGGATACCTGTTCTTAATCGTGACTTGATTCAGTGCTCTGTAATCTATATACAGGCGCATGCTCCCGTCCTTCTTCTTCACGAACAATACAGGCGCTCCCCAGGGTGAGTGACTAGGACGTATGAAGCCCTTGTCAAGTAGCTTCTGCAATTGCTCATGAAGTTCTTTCAGTTCGGCCGGAGCCATGCGATAGGGTGCTTTGGAGATGGGATTTGTACCGGGAATGAGTTCTATCTCAAATTCTATCTCCCTGTCTGGTGCTAAGCCTGGTAACTCTTCAGGGAAGACTGCTGGGTAGTCACATACAACTCGGACCCCTTCTAGTTTTTGGTCCTTGTCCTGACTGGTATTGACTACATGCGCTAAAAATCCCGTACATCCTGAATCTAGCAATTTCTTTGCTTTCAAAGCTGAGAGAAATTTCTTAGCTCTTCTCTTTGATTCCCCGTTGTACTCAAATTGTACTTCTGCTTCAGGTTGGAATATAACTTTCTGTTTACGGCACTCTATGGAGGCGTCGTACTTCGTCAGAAAGTCCATTCCCAAGATAACGTCGTAGTCGACCATATCTAATATTATCAGATCACCAAAAAGCTCTCTGTCTGTTATGATGATCGGCACTGCTCAGAGCCAGTGCGTGGACGCCATAATCTCTCCCGAAGGTAGCGTCGTCAAAAATTGGATACTGAGTACCTCTGGAGGTATTGCCAACTTTTCGGTGAATGCCCTGGATATATATGAATGGGTTGCCCCAGTATCAAATAAGACAGTTGTACTTTGCTGAAAAATACTGATCTGACCTGTAACAACTGTCGAGGCATTCGCTACATCTTCTCTAGTCAGTGAGTAGATCCTTGCATTTGTCGCGACTGAGGGGGCTTCTAGTCTGCCTTGGCTGATGTGTGGACCATCTAAAGCAGCCTGCATCTGGTGCAACTGTGCTGGCTTGACCTCGTACTGGATCGGCTGTGGTGGAGGAAAGCTGGTCTTGTTTGGGCATTGTTTAGCCATATGCCCTTCCTGGCCACATTCAAAGCATCCTCGTGTGCCCTTGCGACAAACTCCTGGGTGAAATTTTCCACAAGTATAACACTTGGGATAGCTGGGCTGCTTATTAGCTGGTCCTCCTTTTGGGTAATTCCCTGGTTTGCGCTTGTTGCTGGAGTTCCCTTTCCAGTTAGAGCCATGGGAGTTGTGGCCCTGGCTTACTAGTTCTTCAGTGGTTTGCGGCCTATGGACGCCGCTGATCACGCTCATTGCTATTTCTGGTCTTAGCATCTTGAGCATCAACCGGACTCGTTCTTTTTCAGTGCTGACTAACTCAGGGCATAGACGAGCCAATCTGTTGAATTTCTTCACGGCTTTCTCCACTGAAAGGTTGCCCTGGCGAAATTCAGTGAACTCGTCGTAGTGGCGGTTTATAACCCGCATGTGGAAGAACTCTTCAAAGAATTCTCTCTCGAAGTCAGCCCATGTCATCTGGTTCACTGGGCGCTTCACTTTAATTCTCTCCCACCACATAGTGCGTCCCCTGACAGGTAGAAAGAGGTGCATTTCACTTTCTCATGCTCTGGCCAGTCCAGAAGCTCCATCGTACTTTCTAGTGTTTTGAACCAGGCTTGAGCATCCCATGGTTCACTGGTGCCTGAGAAATTCTCTGGCTTAATTTTCTGCCACTGGATCAGATAAGCTTCCCTCCTTGTCCCTGCTGTTGGGGCTACTGGTTCTGTAGGTTGGACTGGTGGAACCGCTATTACTGCTGGGGTTGCCAGGTTAGGTTCCGGAGTAACAGTGGGAGTGTTCTGCTGACTAGCCCTTAAGGTGGCTATCTCCTGCTATTGTTCAGCTAGCTGCGGAGGCACTGAGCTACCTGCCTCATGCTGGGGCTCAGTAGCTGGTGTCTTTCTAGCTGGGCATCCTCGTACCATTTTCTAAAGAGATAGAGGACATACATGACTAAGGCAATCATGTTTATATAACTACTACTACTATCATGTTAGGTACTATCATCAATTAACATGCTACAGTATCTATAAACATGAAAGAAAAAACATAATAAAGTGAGAGACATTTCTTACTTGGAAGCTACAGGTTCAATGCTGATGTGTGTGTAGGAAGTATGGAACTTTTGCTCTGATACCACTCTGTAACGACCCACCTTCTACTGGCTAAGCTGTAAGGCCGGATCGTCACATTATACTATTGCTAACTATTCTTAATGTGCGGAAAACTGATCTGATTTAAGAATTTTGCTAACTAATACCATTTTTTTTCCTGTTAATTGCTATTCGATCGAGAATTTATGTTTAAACTACATCTTGAATACTGTTCCTATGCTAAGGGAGATAATTTAGGCTTCCCATATGATCAAGAGCTGAGATGAGGGGTTTCCAACTGTTATCAGGCCTTCCAATCGATCGGTGGATCGATTGGAGTCGTTTGATCGATCCACTGATCGATTCAGCGTGCTACTGTGCACGGACAAGATTCTGGATCGATCGGCTGATCGATCCATCCTGGCTAATCGATCCCTTGATTGATTCAGCGCGCTACTGTGCGTGGGGTAATATTCTGGATCGATCGGCTGATCGATCCAAACTTGTCAATCGATCCAAGGATCGATTCCAGAGCTCTCTATTTGCGACAGAAGTTTGTTGATCGATCTAGTGATCGATTCCAAGGCTCTCTGTTCGCGATAGAACGCGACCGGATCGATCAGATGATCGACCCAGGAGCTTACTGTTCGCGAGGAAAACTCCCGAATCGATCAGCTGATCGATTGAGGGCCTCCAATCGATCGGTGGATCGATTGGGGTTTATGATTTCGTAGCTAAGCTCTGATTTCAGCACTGTTTCGTGCAAAAATTACATACATAAGTTCTAAAATAACTGGAAAACATTCTAATAGCAACAACTAGTGTTCTAAGCATGTCCATTAACCATCTAAGCATACCTTGCATAATTCGGACACTTAAATATCTAGAAATGCAGAAAAGTAATACTATAAGAAAGTACTAAGTTCTAAAGGTTGCTAGTTTCTCCAAGGATCTTTATTCCAAGTTCCTGTCCACACACATCTTCATCGCATTGTCCTCCAACCTCCGCTAGTCCATCCTTCCTTTACCTTTATCTGCAGTATAAGGAAAGGAAGTATCTGTAAGCTTACGCTTAGTAAGAAATCATCTACCTCACAAAACATGCATACGATGCAATTTATGCTTTGAAAAAACATGATCTTTGAAACGTGTGTTGAACATGCTAAAACATGGCATTGCATACTATCATACAAAACATAGAATCAAAACTGATCATAGAACTATCACATGTATCAACAAGAAAGAGCTAAGCTAAAGCATGAACGGAGCTACACTAAAACTAAGCTAGAACTGAAATTAAACTGTACACGCAACTGATTTGTGAGTTTTTGAAAGCTATTTATCGTAATAGATTAAAATACATAATCATGCTGCTGATGGGCCCGACAACTGTACTTGCTATGCGCGCATCTCTAACTAAGCTAGAACTGAAATTCCCGCTTAAGCTATTTTACGTTTCTATTTATTTTTGCTACTTCCGCTACTCTAAAAATTCTGTAAAAATATCCTAAAATTTCAGAAAAAATACTAGGATATTTATAAAAAGGCTTTTGATAATTTTTGGGCGTTACACCCCCCCCCCCCCTCCGTCTCTGCTACCCATGGAGGTTCCCTCCGAGTCCGCCACTTCGGGGGAACCTCTGATTCAATGTCAACGACGTAAGAGGCATCAATCGACGACACCTGCCCAACAACTTTCCTCCAAACCCTCGACCCCATGCCCACCATCCAAGTTGGGAGAGTGCTTGTCCTACATTCCTCCGACACTTGGAGCCAACCTTCCAACCCCCATCTCGTCCGAGTGGACGCCGTTAATTTCAGCCTTACCGATCGAGGTGATTGTGGCACAACCTGTATCCTTTTTGCCACTTCCTCCAATTGAACTAGTGCAACCCCGCTCAAAAATATACTCTACTCTCAAATCTAAGTCCAACTCACAGGTGCCAAGCTGACAACATAAGTCCAAGACGGTTAGAGCCACACTCGGGCTACCCTCTCATGAGTGACTCTATACCTACCCTGTCAAGTCACTCCCCCCCCCCCCCCCCCCCCAACATTTAATAAAAATACAAGATCTGCTGGCTCAAACTTAGGCGGATTCTCAGGTATGCACGACCAAGTACTCTCCAAAGGTGCTAGTTGACCATTTTTCTCAAGAAGCCACAAGGGTAATCCTTTTCCACTGTTGCATATTCATTTCTTTATTATGTGTTTCCCTAATCAGTGATTGCATCATCAGTTCTAGGTGGATGATTTATCACTTTACCAAAAGATGGCGAAGATAAGGCACGACTATAAGAATCTGTAGGGTTCTGCGGGAGGAGTAGGAACATCCTAGGGATCTACCAAGCACTATTAAGTTGAAATGGCTCAATTGAAGAGTGAACTTGAGAACCAGTTTGACCTGCTGCTAAGAGCTGAGCGGGCTCTTACGGAAGAAAAAGATAAGGGGCATGACCAGAAGGTCCGGATCTTCCGAGTCTCACATCTGATTGGAGAACACTCACTTGGAAACTCTAGGCTATATCCAATTTTGATCTGAAAAAATATTAAATTCCGAGCCCTTGGCAAGAAACTAGAAGAAATAAAGGCTACCCTTACTTTCGAGCTAGTCAAAAAAATGGCTAAACTAATGGTCAAGGACCTTCAGCTCAAAGAGAAATAGCAGGTCCTAGATACTAAGGATGTCGAGTTGGAGGCCTTAAAGGCTGAGCTAGAAGCTTCCAAGGCCAAGTTAACAAATTACAAGGCGAGGGAGCTCAATCAGCTCGAGGCCTTCCGAGGAGTATCTATGCTTTAGGGACTTCAACATGATGCTCTCCCGATGAACCTCCAAAATGTTTGGCTATAGTGCAGAAGGAGCCATAAGGCAACTTTGGGAAGTGGGCCACTTAACCGTGAATATCCCTAAAAATTTCATTCAGCACCAGAAGATTTTAGAGGGTATTCCAGATGATGCCTATCCAAATTTTTCTTGATGTATCCAAGGGATTTTTTATTTCTTAGGGTGCAATCTGTAAGTATCTCATGGTATTTTTGATATGGTTGTTAGAGTGTATACTAAAAGCCTAGCTTTTGGTATAAACATTTATCTAGAAATAAGAATCACATTGGTCAAATGACTACATTTATGATAAATGTAGTTGTTCAATTAATTTATATTGTAGATAACATGGTGTGTGGTGTCACACACAGAAGATCATGTTATCAGTACCTTATAAATTATAAACAGTAGCTCACGACCAAGATGGAAAGGAACAAACCATTGGAAGGTCGTAGTGTAATTAGGTATTAGTTTATCTTAACTATATAATTACACTAGTACACTTAAAGTGTATTGAGTAGGACCATTTGAGGTCATTCCTTTTATACTGACTTAATAAAGGAACAAAGACCTCAGTTATTATGGAAGCGTGTGCTCTTAATCCTAATATAATAACAAGCACATATATTTGATATTTATTTCTTTAATTTATCAATGGGTGAGATTTAGTTCGATAAATCAATAAGCCCGATAAGTTGGGAAATGATATCACTTATAGTGTGTGTTGTTGATTATAGAAGGAAACTGTGTCCTAGTAATCTAGGTTGAGAATGTCCCCAAGAGGAGCTCATAAGGATTGTCATGTCAAACCCTACAGGTGGACTTAGTCCGACATGACGATGAAGTTGAGTGGTACTACTCTTGGAGCTAGATATTAATTAAGCGAGTTGTCAGTAACTTACTTAATTAGTGGACATTTGTTATCTTAAACACAGGGAGACTAACACACTCATGATAAGAAGGAGCCCAAAATGTAATTTGGGATTGGTGCGGTAGTTCAATAATAGTTCTTTAGTGGAATGAATTATTATTGATGAAATTAAGTTGTGTGTTCGGGGCGAACACGGGATGCTTATTTTCATCGGGAGACCAAAACCAATTCCTCCTCTCGGTCCCTATCGTAGCCTCTTAATTATAGAGTACTATACCCACCTATACCCACCTTCTTACCCATCCTATAGGGGCCGGCCAAGCTAGCTTGGAGACCAAGCTAGGGCCGGCCATGGGTATGTTCATGGGTGAATTCATGTGGCCGACCCTATTAAATAAAAAGGAATTTTAAATTTTAAAATTTTTCTTATGTGGATAATATAATTTAAAAGAGAGTTTAAAAATTTAAATCCTTCCTTTTATAAGATTCTATAAAAGATTAAGAGAAGAGTTAAAATCTCTTTCCTTATTTGTAGATTAAAAGGTTGATTTTAATTTTGGTAAAAACTTTCCTTTTAATTATATTCATGATTTAAAAGAAAGTTTAAAAATTAAAAATTCTCTTTTATTAGTTTCTACAAAAGATTAAGAAAAAATTTAATATCTTTCCTTATTTGTAGATTGAAAGGAGATTTTAATTTTTAGAGATAACTTTTCTTTTTGGAAATTATCCACATGTTCAAAAGAAAGATTTTAATTTATAAAATTTCTTTTTATTAACCAATCATGAAGGGATTAAAATTATTGGAGAAATTTTTATAAATTTTTAGAAACAAATTAGGAAGTTTTAATTTTTGTTTTAATTAAAACTCTCCTTGTTTTGGGGAGAAGAGTGGCCGACCATTATAATTTGAAAAGAGAAAATTATTTTAATTAAATAAATTTTCCTTTTCAATGGCAAAAGAATTAAGGAAGTTTTTATTAAATTTTCCTTATTTGCCAAGACCAAGGATTATAAAAGAGGGGGTAGAGGAGGCTTCAAGGTGAACGACTCTATTCTATTTTCCCTCTTTTCTCCTTGGGTGTGGCCGGCCCTTTCTTTCCTCTCCTCTCCTTTGTGTGGCGAAACCTTCTCATGGTGGAGATAGCTTTGGTGGCGGATCTAAGAAGGAGAAGAAGGAGAAGCCTCTTTTCTAGCATCCCTTGGAGCATGGTGGTGGTGGCCGAACCTCTTCATCCTAGGAGAAGTTTTGATGGCCGAAACTTGTAAGGAAGAAGAAGGTGCTTGGTGGTTCTCATCTCGGAAGATCATTGCCCACACAACGTCCGAGGTTAGAAGAGGAATACGGTAGAAGATCAAGAGGTCTTTCTAAAATGTATAACTAGTAATTTTTCTTTTCGCATCATACTAGTTATTTTTGGAAATAATACCAAATACAAGAGGCATACGATTCTAGAGTTTCGAATTTGTTTTCGATATAGTGTTCTTTTGTTTTTCTTTTCCTTGTGATTTGATTGTTCTTTTCGGTTAACCTAAAGTTATTTTAGGAAATTAAATATTAGCTTTCTATAAAAGGTTTTGTCTAGTCGGTGGTGGTTGCTCCCATATCCAAGAAGGCCATGCGCCTCGCCACGTCAGTACTGGGAACCGATTATGGAAATTAATATTTAATGGAATTAATAACTTAAGGTGACTTGGGTCGAACGTGTTAAGTTCCGCAGGAGATCCAAGTCAAAACCTAAAAGAACAAATAGATTAAGTTTTGGATCAAACGTGTTAAGTTCCGCAGGCGATCCAAAATTTAATTTAAAAGAACACATGGTAGTTAGGAAAAGGTTCAGACCTTTGTACAAAATTTTTGTACAGTGGAACCTCTAGGCTTTCCGAGTAGCAACCAACAATGGTCAACCAAGTTAAGTTAAGTTTTGTGTATTTGATCCTTGTGTCTAAGTGTACATGAGCTTAGGAATACAAAAAGTCGAGCAGAAAATACAGCTAGTGAAAAGGATAGCAAGGAAGGGAGTCAATGGGTCAGTACATCCGATGGATAAGGTGCTGTGGAAGAGTACACCGGCGGACGAGAAGGACATGTGTGGTGATCCGAGGGATGAGAAGTCGAGAATGAAGGATGCTCGAGGAGAAGGTCAGAGTTGGGTTTGGGTGAGCTCAACTCCAGTTAGTTGGAGCATCACCCATGTGAAGAGATTAGCAAAGGAGCTGATCTGCCATATGGAAGGTGCCTTCCATGGCATGGAAGGCACCAATGCGAAGGTGCCTTCCAAGCCATTGAAGGCACCTTCTAGTGACTGTTAGCAAAGATAAAGTTTTATCTTCGCATGGATAAAACTTGCCACGTTGGAGTCACTTTTCAGCCTATTAAAGGCGCTTTCTGGCCTTGGATAAAATTTTCTAGGGGCTATAAAAATCCCCTAGACCTAGGAGTAGAATATAATTTGAATGAAAACTCTTGTACTCTTTACTAGTCTATTTCTTGAGTTGTCAACATTTGTAAGAGGCTTTTACGCCTACAACGAAGGAGATCTTCTAGTATCGTTCACTGCCTTGGATTAACAATTATATAGGTTGTAACTAAGTTAATTTCTAGTCTTCTTACGTCTTTCTTTTAAGTGTTTAGTTTAGTTTTATTATTGTTATTTTAATTGTGCTACTAATCAAGTCCAAAGTATGAGAAGGGGTTAATTTTATTTTATAGGTAATTCAGGCCCCTCTTGCCAGTCCCGCTATACCAACAAGTGGTATCAGAGCCAGAACGCTTCAAAAAAAGACTAACCGCCACTGAAGCAACTAAACGATCGCTAGTATAAGCATTCATCCACCGAAGTTTGAGGGAGATTTCGTGCAATGGAAACACCGGATGGAGGTATTTTTTAAAATGGACTTTTAAATTCTTTTAATTATGAAATATAGTTTTGTAGCCCCCAAGGACCAACATGGAGCTTAAAAAGAAGAGCACTTATGGACAAATAAAGAACAAGTTGACTTCGTGGCGAATGGTAAAGTAGAGTTTCATCTATTGAGCGTTCTTCCACCCCAGGAGGTTAATCGAATTGGTAGTTATGACTCCGCCAAAGAGCTTTGGGAGAAATTCTTGAATCTCCACGAAGGTACTTCAAAAGTAAAGTTAGGAAGGCGGGGCATTCTCCGAACCTAGCTAACGAACCTTCGGATGAACAATGGAGAAAAGGTAGCGCAACTCCAAGCACGGATCAAAGAAGTCATCACTTAGCTCAATAATTTTGGAGAATCGGTAACAAGCAGAGATTCAATCCGATATGCGCTCAACGCCTTCTCGAGGACTCCAAAATGGTCATCCTTAGTAGATGCATACTACATCTCTAAGGACTTCGAGATAAGTACACTAGAGAATTTGTTTTCTACTTTTGAACTTCACGAAATTCGATGTACAAATCCTAAAGAAATTAAAAAGTTGAACAACAATCTTGCCTTGAAAGCCAAGAAGGAAGATCCAAACTCTGAAGCATCAATCGATGAAAACGGAGTGGCCCTAATGGTAAGAAAATTCAATAAATTTATAAATCTAATAAATTTAAGACTCAGGCTAAGAAACAATCTTAAAACAAAAGGAAGATCCAGTGTTACAATTATAATGAAGAATGACACATCAAGGATGACTGTCCTAAACTGAAGAACAAGGACAAAAGACTAACAAAATCAAAGCTCAAAACTCTGAAGGCGATGTGGGACGAAACGTCGTCATCAAAATCCGAAGTTGAAGAATACGTCGGACTAGCTCTATTGGCAGACCATCAAAGAGAAGAGGAAAGTAGCTTAGACATGAACATTGATGAAGGGGAGGATCCTTAGGAGAAATCTATAATGAAGGGGGAGCATTAGAACACGAGGTAAGTGAGGTACATGGACTATCTCCCAAGTAATTTTTCAATTTTATTAAAATGTTTTCAAAGAATATAGTACAACAAGAAAAAGAAAATGCTAAGATAAAAATGACCTTAGCTAAATCATGCCCCTTAAAAATGTATGAGATTTAAAAATTAAAATCTAAAATTAAAAATACAAATTAAAAAATAAAAAAATGATCATGCATGTTCAAACGATTTTAAATTTAGAAATTATGGTAGAATCAACTAGTACATAAGAAATCACCAAGGACAAATTAGCAAAATCTATAGAAACTATGTACCTATAAATTTTTTAATAAATTCAGTAAGTAGAAACCTATATTGGATTTTAAAATCTTTTTTAGATTAGATTCCTAATTTTTTTAAAATAGAAATTGTCTCAATTAGAATTTTTTTAATTTTAATATTCTTATTTCAAGTTGAAAATTTTTTCTATGCTATCTAATGATTTAATCTATAAATAATTTTTAAATTTTTTTTTCTATTGAATTATTTTTTATAAAATTATTAATAAAAATCATACTTTAAAATTTAAAATTATTTTGCAAACTTAAATTTTGAAAATTTTATTTTGTCTCTGATAACACATAATATTGTATGTCAAAATAAATATTTTTAAAATTTTTTACCGTTAAACTATTTTATATGAATTTATTAATGAAAATCATACTATAAAATTTAAAATAATTTTTCTGATGTCTTTTTGATAAATTTTTATTTTTCTGTGATGAAATATGATATTTTCTATCATTACAAATATTTTTAAATTTTTTTGAATAATATCTGAATTATTATAAATTATTTTCTGAAAAGATAATTATTAATATTAAAAATTTAAGAAAATAGAAATTTTAAAAATTTTACTTTTTTGTCATTAAATAATATCTTTTACACGTCCAAGAAAAATAGTAGAAATTTTAGAGTTGAAAAACTATTTTTATAGATTTATTTTTAAAAATTAGATTCTGTATTAAATAATTTATTTCTTTTCAAGTAAAAAGTATTTCTTCATATGAATTTTTATAGGACTTAAAATTGTCTGGTTGAGATTGGAAATTTTTTTTAGGATTTTTCAAAAATGAAAAGTAATTTTTAAATTAGATTTTGTCAACTCAAACCATTAATTATTAAAAATATAAAATATTTAAAAATTATTTCTAAAAAATATTAACTTACTGATAATCTTGGTTATGTACTCCTAAAAAAAATTTTAACAGTTAATTTTTCCAAATTATCTACCTGTTAGTGTATTTTTTTTTAAAAAAATTGATGTGATCAAAGAGAACGAAATATGTAGAAGTTAAGGAGGATTAAAGATTAAGGATTAAGGGGGCGTTTAGGAATTTTGATTCTCATTGTAAAACTCTTAACTTAGTTACTTCATTGAATTGCAACTTCTTTACATAATGATATTATTACTTCTTCTTTCACCCTAACTTTAACTTGGGTTAATAAACATCAAAAAAACGGAGAGATTGTAAGTACCTCGTGGTAGTTTTGATGTAGTCAACTAAGTTAAGTTAGGTCCTGTGTATTTGATTCTTGTGTCTAAGTGTGCAAGACCTTAAGAACACAATAAGTCAAGCGGAAGATACAGCTAGTGAGAAATATCGCACGGGAAGAGAGTTAACGAGCTCCGTGCATCTGAAGGACGAGGTGTTGCGAAGGAGTACACCGACGGACGAAGAGGATGCACGCGGTGGTCTGAGGGACCAGAAGCAGGGGAGGAAGGCTACTCGAGGATAAGGTCAGAGTTGGGTTCGGGTGAGCTCAACTCCGGTTAGCCAGAGCACCACCCACGCGAAGAGATCACCAAAGGAGCTGATCCACCGTATGAAAGACACCTTCTATGAATAGTGTAAAGGTGACTTCCAGTGACCATTAGCAAATATAAAGTTTTATCTTCACATGGATAAAACTTGCCACGTTAGAGGCGCCTTTCAACCTATTGAAGTCGTCTTCTAGTCTTGGATAGAATTTTCCAGGGGTTATAAAAAGTCCTTGGAGCTAGGAAATAGAACATAACTTGAACTACAACTCTTGTACTCTTTACTAGTCTATTTCTTGAGCTGTCAACGTATGTAAGAGGCTTCTCTACCAGCAACAAAGGGGATCTTCTAATGTTGTTCACTGCCTTGGATTAACAACTATCTAGGTCATAATCAAGTTAATTTCTATCCTTCTTACGTCTTTCTTTTAAGTTGTTTAGTTCAGTTTTATTATTATTATTTTAACTGTGCTACTAATCAAGTCCAAAGTATGAGAAGAGGTTAATTTTATTTTGTAGACAATTCATCCTCTTTTTGCTTGCTCCGCGATGCCAACACAATCCCCTTGGTCTTGTAAAAAACATAAAGACTTGTACTATTTCGATGTATATACTTCTCCACTTCTCCTTTTCTCTTGAAGTTTTTTCCTTAGTATTGTGTCATATTTTTTTTTCTTGGTGTGGTACCGCTTTACTCGCTCAAATTCTTGTAATTAGTACTTGAACTGTTGTTCATGTAAGTAGCACTTCAACCGTTTGAAAAACTTCAAACACACAGCTGGAGAATCACATACTCAGGGAAACCCAACTTATAGCTTGACGATAAGGCTCAAGAGTCTGGAATTGAACCTCTAACCGGGTGGCCGATAGAATAGCACGAGAAAACCTGCTTATAACTCGGCACTAAGGCTCGAGAATCTAGAATTGAACCTTGACCAGGTGGTTGATTGGAGGGCATAGAGAAATCCACTTATAATTTGGTGCTAAGACTTGAGAGTCTGGAATTAAACCTTCGACCGAGTGACCGATCGGAGGGCACGGGAATACCTACTTATAACTATGCGCTAAGGCTCAAGAGTCTGGAATTAAACCTCTGACTGGGTGTCCGATTAAAGGGCACTAGAAAATCCACTTATAACTCAGCACTAAGTCTTGAGAATCTGGAACAGAACCTCTGACAGGGTGGCTGATCGAAGGGCACAAGGAAACTTACTTATAGTTTAGTGCCAAGGCTCAAGAGTCTAGAATTGAACCTTTAACCGAATGGCTGATCAAAGGGCATGGGAAAACCTGATTATAACTCAACTCTAAAGCTTGAGAGTCTGGAATTAAACCTCTGACTGGATGGTCGATCGGAGGGCACGGGGAAACCCATTTATAACTCAGCACTAAGGCTTGAGATTCTGAAATTTAACCTCCAACAAGGTTCTTGATCGGAGGGAATAGGAAAACCCACTTATAACTCAGCGCTAAGGCTCGAGAGTCTGGAATTAAACCTCCGACTGGGTGGCCGATCGGAGTCCATGAGGAAACCCGCTTAAATCTTGGTGCTAAAACTCAAGAGTATGGAATTAAACCTTCGACCGGGTGGTCTGTCATTGGGCATAGGGAAAATTGCTTATAACTCGACAGTAAGCCTCGAGAGTCCTGACCGGGCGACCAATCGGAGGGTACGGGGAAACCCACTTATAACTCGGCGCTAAGGATCAAAAGTATAGAATTGAACCTCTGATCAGGTGGTCGATCGGAGGGGACGGGGAAATCTGCTTATAACTTGACACTAAAGTTCAAGGGTCTATAATTTAATCTCTGATCGAGTGGACGATCGGAGGGCACAGGGAAACTTACTTATAACTCGATGCTAAGGCTTAAGAGTCTGGAATTGAACCTCCAATCGGGTAGCCGATCGGAGGGCACGGAGAAATCTGCTTATAACTCGACGCTAAGATTCGAGAGTCTAGAATTGAGTGGCCAATCAGAGGGCACGGGGAACCCCGCTTATAACTCGGCGTTAAGACTCTAGAGTCTGAAAATGAACCTTTGACCAGGTGGCCAATTGTAGGGCACAGGGAAATCCGCTTATAACTAGACGCTAAGCCTCGAGAGTCTGGAATTGAACCTCCGACCGGATGGCCGATAGAAGGGCACGAGAAAATTAGCTTATAATTCAGCACTAAGGCTCAAGGGTCTGGAATTCATGGCTCCTTAGCTAAGTTTGCTTGCAATTTCATTAAGTGTGAATATTCAAAGCATATATAAACACATTACATGCATACTCTCAGGTAAGATAAGGTTGAAGGTGATTCGTACTCTATGGATGATCCAAATTCCTTCCCTCAACGTCTTGGAGATAGTAAGAACCTGAGGTGAGCTTTTACACCACTTTGTATGGTGCACCCCATTGTGTCTCTAGTTTGTTGACTTCCCCGATCGACTTGATCCACTTCCAAACTAAGTTGCCCACTTGAAAAAAATCTTGGGATGACTCTCCGATTATAGTTTTGCTTCATTCTTTGGTGATAGGCTACCATTCGAGTAGCTACTTTATCTTTGGTTTCTTCAATCAAATCAAGATCCAT
Organism: Zingiber officinale; assembly: GCF_018446385.1. Taxonomy (NCBI): domain Eukaryota; kingdom Viridiplantae; phylum Streptophyta; class Magnoliopsida; order Zingiberales; family Zingiberaceae; genus Zingiber; species Zingiber officinale. The sequence continues at coordinate 34,770,084 of NC_056005.1, read as the reverse complement.
AGGGCATCGACCGATGTTATCTTCATAATATAGCCTCCTTCGATCGGATTCCCATCCTACTTCAAGAGGGAGTACTACTTCTTCGCTATAAACCAGATGGAAAGATATTATACCTGTGCTTTCTCAGGGGTGATTCCGTATGTCGACAGAACACTCAGCAATTCATCCACCCAACTCCCTCCAATATGATTCAACTTAGTTTTGAATCCTCTGATGATTTCTCTATTAGTAACTTTCACTCGATCGTTACTTTGGGGATACATCATGGAAGTAGAAGCTTGCAAAATATCATAACTTGAGCACCACTCCTGGATTTTTCGACCTTGGAACTGTCTTCCATTATCTGAGACGAGTTTACAAAGAATCCTAAATGGATATAATATGTTTTGCCACAAGAACTTGATGACCATCAGCTCTATTATCTTTGTAAGAGCCTTTGCTTCCACCCATTGGACAAATAATCTATGATCACTAAAAGGATTTTTTTCTGACCGGGTGCCATTGGAAAAGGTCCTACAATATCCATTCCCCATTGGTCGAATGAACATAAAATAATTGAAGCCTTCAATAATTATGTGGGGTGATGCAAGATATTTTGGTGTTGTTGACATGATAAGTAGGTGATTACCAGCCTAGTCAAGTCTAATTGCAGAGTGGACAAAAAAAATACCTAGCCAACAAAGTCTTCCAAATGAGCGATCGACCACCCAGTTAGCTTCCACAGGAACCCTGATGAACTTTTTGTAAAATGTGTTGCATATCATTCGACCCAATGCACTTGAGAAAGGGACAAAAGAAAATCCTCTTGTATAAGTTGTCCCCAATCATTGTAAACAGAACAACACCTTTTCTTAATCATGCATGCTTGACTCGATCGGAGGGTATAATTCCTTGTTGGAGGAACAAAATTAATGGTGCTCTTGTTGGTTGCTACTCGGAAAACCTAGAGGTTCCACTGTACAAAATTTTGTACAAAGGTCTGAACCTTTTCCTAGCTACCATGTGTTCTTTTAAATTAAATTTTGGATCGCCTGCGGAACTTAACACGTTTGATCCAAAACTTAATCTATTTGTTCTTTTAGGTTTTGACTTGGATCTCCTGCGGAACTTAACACGTTCGACCCAAGTCTCCTTAAGTTATTAATTCCATTAAATATTAATTTCCATAAATGAATTTGGTAAGTTCAGAACGTATACTGCTGTTTCCAGAGCATATCCCCAAAATGAATTTGGTAATTCTGAATAACTCATCATCGATCTAACCATCTCCATAAGAGTTCTATTCCTTCGTTCTGCTACACCATTCTGTTGGGGTGTTCCAGGTGCAGACAATTGGGATTGAATCCCAGCCTCTGATAAGTAATTCCTAAACTCTCCTAAGAGGTATTCGCCACCGCGATCAGATCGTAGTGTCTTGATACTTTTACCTAATCGTTTCTCCACATCAGCCTTGTATTCTTTGAACTTGTCAAAGCACTCGGACTTGCGGCGCATTAGGTAAATGTATCTATATCTTGAATAATCGTCTATGAAAGAGACAAAATATTCAAAACCTCCTCTTGCCTGGACAGACATAGGACCACACAAATCAGAGTGAACCAACTCTAACACTTCTTTGGCTCTATACCACTTGGCCTTGAACGGCCTCTTGGTCATTTTACCTTCTAAGCAAGATTCACAAGTTGGAAAATTTTCCAACTCTAATGAACTCAAAAGTCCATCGGCTATAAGCCTCTGAATCCTACTTAAATTAACATGACCAAGTCTTAGATGCCAAAGATATGCTTGGTTCATTTCTGAAGGTTCTTTTCTCTTATTAGAATTAGAAGATGAGTTATAAATTTCCATGTTTTGCTTTGTGGAAGAAATTAGATTTAAAATATACAAATTGCCAACTAATGCACCAGAACAGATAATCACTTTATTTCTTTTAATAACTACATCGTTACTGAAAGAAACTGAATATCCATCTATAAACAGTTTAGAAACTGAAATTAAATTCTTTCTAAAACTGAGTACATAAAAATAATTTCTTAAAACCAAATTTCTATTTCTACTAAAAGATAAGTAGACGTCTCTCACTGCAACAGCTGCCACCTTAGTAGCACTGCCCATGTAGACGATAATCTCTCATTCAGATAGTCGTCGGGTTTCCTGGAACCCCTGCAAGGAATTACAGACATGATCAGTGGCTCCCGTATCTACACACCAGGTGCTGGTAGATAACATCGCTAAACATGTTTCAGCAACTAGAGCATGAGATATACCTTTGTTTTGGTTCCTACGAGGACAGTCCACCTTCCAATGTCTTGACTGCTTGCAGATGAAGCACTTGCCCTTCGACTTCTTCACTCTAGCTTTAAATCTTGTACTCTGAGATTTATTCACTTTCTTTGCTGAGCCAGCTTGTTTCTTCTTCTTCTTTCCTCTCGGTTTAGAAGTAGAACCATTTTCAGCATAGTGAATTTGAGAATTATGACGAAATAATCCTTCTGCTGCTTGAAGTTCTGTCAGTAGTTCCGCTAATGAATATATCCTCTTATTCATATTATAGTTCAGGCGGAACTGCTCAAAACTTCTAGGTAGCGTTTGGAGGATCATATCGATCTGGGTTTCCCCATCAATTTCTCCTCCAAGGATCTATATTTCGTTCAGATAAGCCATCATCTTTAGGATATGATCCCTCACAGGAGTACCCTCTTGCATGATGGCTGTCATTATCTTTCTCATGGCTTCTTGCCTAGAAGCCCTATCTTGATGACCAAAGAGTTCCTTGAGATTATATCATAAATCGTTGGTAAATCTTGATCTCGATGTTGCAATACATTTGACATTGAAGCCAAAATGTAACACCGCGCCATCTCATCCGCCTTTACCCATCTCTTATGATATTCAATCTCCTCTTGGGTAGATTCACCAGTAGGTGCATCAGGACAAGGTTCAGTTAGTACAAATTTATAGCTTTCAGCAGTAAGAACAATGTCCAGGTTCCTTTTCCAATCTATGTAATTAGGTCCAGTAAGTCTATTTTGTTGAAGTATGATGGACAATGGGTTGAAAGTCATCCTAAGAATCACAAATAACTTTTGGTCAGAACTCTAAATTTAGAATAATATTGATTCCTCAAACAATACTATTTTAAATTAACCAACACCTCATCACACCGTGAATTTTGTATGCCACGTTAGTGTGGACGTATACAAATTCAACATTTGTAAAAGGAGGGTTTTAACCCATTAATTTTATTATCTTGTCAACCTAACTTTTTGACAAATAAAATTAATAGTTGGTATTATTTGGTCACACAAATAATAATAGTGACTCCGTTGGGGAGGATACTATTAGATGTGTCTAAGTGTATACCATTACTTGACACTAAGTTCATTAATAAGATTATGCCCCTTCCGTTGGAGAAGACCACACGCTCTTAATTAATTTCCTATAGTCATCCAAAAATGGAAGTCTGTTCTAGTGATCCACAAACAAGCTCATCCGTTATGGAGGAAGGCACTCAGAGCCAACGCGCAAGCTTGTTTGCATCACTTACAAACCAGTAATGGAGACCATGGGATTTATTTAAAAATCCCTCTCCCACTTAGTTATTTATAAATAAGGAATTTTAACTATGCTAGCCTACTAAACTTGTAAACTAACATGCACACACAGCACAATATAAAAGCAATAAATAGAAAATTTAATTTTCAACTATTATGGCTTTTATCTCTTAATTGTCCTCCGTGTGTTGTCATCCCAAGCTGCTGCCATATTTGGCCACCGCCTCCGGGTCTAGCTGTCGCATCCATCTTGCTCCTAGTTCCGCTGCGCCTCAGGTCCTTAGAAGGTTCCACGCATTGCAAGATTCGATCCGCGACATAAATAGAATTTTACATTTTGATCCTATATTCCATAAAAGGAATGTACATGTATCTAGATCAAAAATAAAATCCTAATAAAACTAAATACAGCTCCTGCTGTATTTTAATACAATCATGCACACACATATAAATTGCCCTTGACATGTCCAAGGGTCCAATCACACACATAATTAACTAAAAGCCATAATAGTTGGATCCTGCATCCACAAAGTTAGCACATCCTACTATTAACCTGCCTAAATTATGTATGACATGTGCATAATTAAACTAATACCAAATACACAGAGGCAAAACCCTAGCTCTGATACCAATTGTTGGTTGCTACTCGGAAAACCTAGAGGTTCCACTATACAAAATTTTGTACAAAGGTCTGAACCTTTTCCTAGCTACCATGTGTTCTTTTAAATTAAATTTTGGATCGCTTACTGAACTTAACACGTTTGATCCAAAACTTAATCTATTTGTTCTTTTAGGTTTTGACTTGGATCTCCTGCGGAACTTAACACGTTCGACCCAAGTCTCCTTAAGTTATTAATTCCATTAAATATTAATTTCCATAAAAGGTTCCCAGTACTGACGTGGCGAGGCACATGGCCTTCTTGGATATGGGAGCAACCACCACCGACTAGACAAAACCTTTAATAGAAAGCTAATATTTAATTTCCTAAAATAACTTTAGGTTAACCAAAGAGAACAATCAAATCACAAGGAAAAGAAAGAAAACAAAAGAACACAACATCGAAAAATATATTCGAAATACTAGAACGTAAGCCTCTTGTATTTGGTATTATTTCCATAAATAACTAGCATGATGCGGAAATAAAAATTACTAGTTATACCTTGTAGAAAAACCTCTTGATCTTCTACCGTATTCCTCTTCTAACCTCGGACGTTGTGTGGGCAACGATCTACCGAGATGAGAAACCACCAACCACCTTCTTCTCCTCCAAGCAAGGTTCGGCCACAAAGGAAGAACTTCACCAAAGAAGAAAACCAAAATACTAACCAAGCTCCAAAAGATGCTAGCTTTCTCTCCTTCTTCTTCTTCTTCTCCAAGTAGTATCCGGCCACCACAAGAGCTCCAAGGAAGGGAGAGAGGTTCGGCCACCACAAGAGGAAGAGAAGGAGAGGATGGCCGGCCACACCAAGGAACAAAAGAGGGAGAGAAAATAATAGAGGTTGTATCTCATGAAGGCACCCTCACCCCTTCTTTTATATTCCTTGGCCTAGACAAATTAGGAAATTTAATTACAATAAAATTTCCTCAATTTCCTTGACATGATTTAATTTAGAAAAATAAAATAAATTTTCCAAATCAATATTCAATGGCCGGCCACATCATTGGAGAACAAATTGGACAAGTTTTAATCAACAATTAAAACTTCCTAATTTGTTTCCGGAAATTTTAAAAAATAAAATTTCTCTTTAAAATCTCTAAAAGAAAATTTCTATAATTTTAATTTTATCAACATGTGAATAATTTTTAAAGAAAAAATAAAACATCTCTCCAATCTACAAATAAGGAAAGAGATCTAATCTCTTTCTTTAATCTTTTATAGATCTTTTACAAGAGAGATATTTTAATTTTAATTCTCTTTAAATTATATCTTCCACATAATAATAAAAATTAAAATTAAAATCCCTTTTTAATTTAATTTGGCCGGCCCCCACTAGCTTGGGTTCAAGCTAGGGCCGGCCACCCAATAATATACCTAGGCCGACCCTAGCTTGGTTCCCAAGCTAGCTTGGTCGGCCCCTTATTGGTGGGTATAGAAGGTGGGTATAGAACTCTATAAATAAGAGGCTACGATAGGGACCGAGAGGAGGAATTGGTTTTGGTCTCCCGATAAAATTAAGCATCCCGTGTTCGCCCCGAACACACAACTTAATTTTATCAATGATAATTCATTCCACTAGAGAACTATCATTGAACTACCGCACCAATCCCAAATTACATTTTTGGGCTCCTTCTTATTATGAGTGTGTTAGTCTCCCTGTGTTTAAGATATCGAATGTCCACTAATCAAGTGAGTTACTGACAACTCATTTAATTAATATCTAAGTCCAAGAGTAGTACCACTCAACCTTATTGTCATGTCTGACTAAGTCCACCTGCAGGGTTTAACATGACAATCTTTATGAGCTCCTCTTGAGGACATTATCAACCTAGTATCTCTAGGACACAGTTTCCTTCTATAATCAACAACACACACTATAAGTGATACTATTTCCCAACTTATCGGGTTTATTGATTCAACGAACTAAATCTCACCCATTGATAAATTAAAGAAATAAATATCAAATATATGTGCTTGTTATTATATTAGGATTAAGAGCACACACTTCCATAATAACTGAGGTCTTTGTTCCTTTATAAAGTCAGTATAAAAGAAACGACCTCAAATGGTCCTACTCAATACACTCTGAGTGTACTAGTGTAATTATATAGTCAAGATAAACTAATACCTAATTACACTACGACCTTCTAATGGTTTGTTCCTTTTCCATTTTGGTCGTGAGCTACTGTTTATAATTTATAAGGTACTGATAACATCATCTTCTGTATGTGACACCACATACTATGTTATCTACAATATAAATTAAATGAACAACTACAAACAAATGTAGACAATTAGACCAAATGTGATTCTTTATTCATAATAAATGTTTACAAAGCTTAGGCTTTCAGTATACACTCCAACAGCTCTACAGTCACTCCGTAGTTCTAGCTTGGTTTGCCTTTCAATATAAGCTACCAACAATGTTTGTTACACTGACCTATCTAATGTCCATGAGATTAAAGAGCCAACCAACTTTGCTAACTCGTCTGCCTTTTGGTTTTCCGCTCGAGGGATTTCTTTATGATCATTTCATGAAACCCTATCTTCAACTTCTCAAATGCCTCCATATACAATCTTAGCTATTCTTTGTTAATTTCAAAATTACTTAAAAGTTGTTGAACAACCTACTAAGATTCTGAATAGATTATTAATGTCTCATACTCCGCTTTGTTATTGGTGACTCAATAATCTAGCTGGATGGATAATTGCAGTCTATCTTCTTGGGTTGATATCTGACCCCACTACCTTGCCGAGTGGATGACCTGTCCATGTATATTTTTCATGTTTCTTCAAGCTCAGGGCCTTGTATCTCTATCACAAAATCGGATAAGGCCTAAGCTTTAATAGTCATTCGGGATTGATATTGTATGTCATATTTGCTGAGTTTAGTGGTCCACTTGATCAATCTTCCTTAAGCTTCTAGATTGATGAGCATCTGGCCCAGGGTGCTATTAATATTGGTTAACAGTATGATTGGATGCAATAGGAAGTAAGGGCATAACCTCTGAGCGGCTAAGACTAGTTCATATGCTAACTTCTCAAGTGCAGTATAGCGACACTATACATCTTTTAATAAATGACTTGAGAAATACATTGTTATTGCTCCTTTCCTTCCTGCCATACTAAAAATGACCTCACAACACTCTCGGCAGCTGACAGATACATCCACAAGAGTTCGTCAACTATTGGTTTAGCGAGCACAGGTACGACAGATAGATAATCTTTCAACTCATCAAATGCCTTGTCACACTCAACATCCCATTGAAATTTGGTGGCTCGACGAAGTATCCTGAAGAAGGGTAGACTCCGATAGGACAACCTTGAGATGAACTATGACAACACCGTGATACACCTGGTCAGCTGTTGGGTTTCTTCATGTTGTGTGGTGGAGCCATGTCTCACAGAGCTTGTACCTTGCTCAAGTTGGCTTCAATCCCTCATTCAGTCACTATGTAGTTGAGGAACCGCCCGCTCTTAGCTCTGAACAGGCATTTAAGAGGATTGAGTTTGAATCCATATTTTCTCATTGTTTGGCATGTCTCGCTGATATCAGAATAGAGGTATGTCGACCAGAGGGGTTTAATCAAGATGGCATTCACATACACCTCCATGTTGTTGCTGATATGCCTTCAGAATGCTTTGTTCATGAGTCGTTGGTAAAAAGAACATGTATTTTTTTAGTCTGAACGACATAATATTATAGAAATAGGTTCCTTCAGTTGTGATGAAACTAACTTTCTTCTGGTCCTCTTTGGCCAACGGAACTTGGTGGTAGCCCTGATATACATCCAACATGCATATCAACTCGCTATCAGTCGCCGAGTCCACCAGTTGATCAATATGTTGCAACGGATAATATTCCTTTGGGCATGTCTTATTCGAGTCCTTAACATCAATGCAGACTCATCATTTGTTCCCCAATTTAGAAACCAACATTACGTTTGCTAACCAACTTAGGAATTGGACTTTCTAGGTATGTCCTACCTCAAGCAACTTCTCCACCTTCGCCTAGATGATCTTATTCTAATCGACTCCAAAGTCCCCATTCTTCTGCTTAACTGGTCATGCATTTGGGAAGACATGCAGCACGTGTTCCGTGACCTTGGGTGAAATGCCTGTAATTTATTTACGTATCCAATTGAACACGTTATTGTTGCGCATTAGGCACTTCACTAGGTCGACCTTGAGTTTAGGCGTCAGATCGGTCGTGATGTGCATGGATTATATATGTATTTAGACATTTATTAACACACATTTTACTTGTATTGCTTGTATTTGGTTTATGCTATCTCACTCCTTTTCATCCATTTATCAGCATGCTACATATTTTGTTTGAATATCTTCTACACTTTGTGTTTTTATTAATAGGTCATGATAAGGAGCAAAAACATATAAAGGGCATGAGACGTAGCTCTTTCCGGAAGCAAGGTTGGGCAAGTCGTGCCATCTCCTTAGCAACCCACATAGCACGGCTATGCCAGGAGGCATGGTCGTGCCTGACACCTCAGCAAGGCACATGGCCCGTTTGTGCCAAAAAGCATGACTATGCCTTCTTGGGCCATGCCTCGTCTTACGTCGTGTGCATGGCATGGTCGTGTCATTCGATACGGTTGTGCACTTCATAGGGCTAAGGCACATGGCCCCGACCCTATATAAGGGGAACTTCTCCCTTTTCTTGAGGAGGAAGTTTTCTCTTTGAGAGAAGACCATCTTGGGCAACCGCCATCATTTTCGGGAGTTTTAGGGAGATTCGAAGCTGTTTCCACCATCCGCTCTCCTCCCAAGCGAAGGATTGGATCTTGAAGACTCCGTTCTTATCTTGGCTAAGTGTTTATCTTCCTTTCTACTTGATTTGGTTGTAGAATATTTTCTTTAATGTCTTTGAGTCTTATTCCTTTATTTATAAAGTAGATTCTCCTAGTTATAGGATTAAGGGAGTAGTTGTGATGTGAATTGATGTAAAACTCTATAGATATGCCCTTTCCTTGTTTCAATGACATGTTTATACTTGGTTTTTGTTTGATTAAATGCATGTGTGAATCCTTATTGATAATACATGTTTAATTAAATGGATGTATGGATTATTCACCACGTAGTTGTACTTAAAGGGGGTTTCTCCAATTCATGCTAAAATATGATTGGTGTAATTTAGATTATATGACTAGGGGTCTCTTGTTGGTCAGTCCTAGGAAAACATACCAGTTCCACTGTACAAAATTTTTTGTACAAGTGTCGAACCTTTCCTTAAATAACCTATTGTGTTCTTTAGAAGTAAAATTAGGAATCACAGACAGAACTTAACATCATTGATTCCAAATTTAACTTATCTGTTCTTAATGGTTTAGATTTGAATCACAAGCGGAACTTAACACTATTGATTCAAATCTACCTAAGTTATTAATCCATAAATATTAATTTCCAAAATTGGCTTCCAGGACTACATGGCGAGGCACATGGCCTTCTTGGATATGTGAGCAATCACCACCGCCTAGGCAAAGCCTTTTAAGGAAAGCTAATATTTATTTCCTTAAATAACTCTAGGTTAACCAAAAGGAACAATCGAATCACAAATTCGAAAAAGAAGAAAACACAAACTCGAAAAATAAATTCGATGAACTAGATCTAATTGCCTCTTGTATTTAGACTTCTTACTAAGGAAATAACTAGTATGATGCGGAAGAAAATTACTAGTTATACCTTCTCTTTGTAAGCTAATGACCTCGAGATCTTCTGCTATATTCCTTGCCTCGCCTTGGACGTCGTGTGGGCGACGATCCTCCAAGATGAACACCACCCAAAAGCTTCCTCCTCTTCTTCTAAAATCCGGCCACCGCCACCACCAAGAAGAAGAGAGCAAAGGGAAAGTGAGAAGGGAGAGGGCCGACCACCAAGAGATCTCCAAGCAAGAGAATAAGAGTTGTGTCTCATGAAGCCCCCTCACCCCTTCTTTTATATTACTTACCCAAGGCAAATAAGGAAAAAAATTTTACAAAAATAAAATCATCCAAGAGTTTTTTCTTTTCCCTTTTAATTTTTCCTTTTTTTCCTTTTGATTGAATCAATCACCAAAATTAATTTTTGTGATGATTTTATATTTTTTTATTATGGTCGGCCCCTTGCTTGGGCACCAAGCAAGGTGGCCGGCCACCTCATCAAGAGGAAAAAGAAATTATTTTTTTATAAAATTTTATAAGAAAAAACTCTTATAAAATTTTACAAGCTCTCTTTCCTAAAGTAGGAGTTAAAAAAGGAAAGTTTCTAAAAATTAAAACCATGTTTTAAAATTTAAAAACTCTCTTATAAAATTTCTTTTTTTAACATGAAGATAGAAAATTTTAATTTTAAAACTTATCTCTTTTTTTTTCTTAAACCATGAGGATGGTTAAAAAAGGAAAGTTTTAAAACTTTTAAAACTCTCTATTAAAACATGTGGCCAAATTCAAATAAGGAAAGTTTTAAAAAATTAAAATCTCTATTTTAAAACTTATAGTTTTCTACAAAGAGAAGATTTTAAAAATTCAAAATAACCCTCCTATTTGAATTAATATTGGCCGGCCCCTACAAGCTTGGTCACCAAGCAATAGGGTCGGCCCCTATAAGAGGATGTGGCCGGCCATTGCTTGGTCACCAAGCAATGGTCCGACCCCCTTCTTGGACACCAAGAAGAGTCTTACATTTGGATGGACTTGAGGCTATAATGAGGCTACGATAGGGACCTAGAGGAGAAATTTGTTTTGGCCTTCCGATGAACTTGAGTATCCCGTGCTCGCCCCGAACACACAACTCAAGTTCATCGATAATAACTCATTCCACTAGAAAGTTATTATCACACTACCGCACCAATCCCAAATTACATTATGGACTCCTTCTTATCATGAGTGTGTTAGTCTCCCTGTGTTTAAGATTACGAACGCCCACTAATTAAGTAAGTTACTGACAACTCACTTAATTAATATCTAACTCCAAGAGTAGTACCACTTAACTTCATCGTCATGTCGGACTAAGTCCACCTGTAGGGGTTTAACATGACAACCCTTATGAGCTCCTCTTGGGGGCATTCTCAACCTAGATAACTAGGACACAGATTCCTTCTATAATCAACAACACACACTATAAGTAATATCATTTCCCAACTTATCGGGCATATTGATTTATCGAGCTAAACCTCACCCTTTGATAAGTCAAAGAAATAAATATTAAATATATGTGCTTGTTATTATATTAGGATTAAGAGCACACACTTCCATAATAACTAAGGTCTAGTTCTTTTACTAAGTCAGTACAAAAAGAACTTACCTAAATGATCCTACTCAATACACTTAAAGTGTATTAGTGTAATTTATTAGTCAAGATAAACTAATACTTAATTATACTACGACTATTCTGATGGTTTGTTCCTTTCCATTTTAGTCGTGAGCAACTTGTTTATAATTTATAGAGAACCGACAACATGATCTTCTGAGTGTGACACCACACTCCATGTTGTCTACTTTATAAATTAATTGAACAATTACATTTAACAAATAAATGCTCATATTGACCAATGTGATTCTTTTATTTCAAAAATAAATGTGTACAAAAGCTAGGCTTTTAGTATACACTCCAACAATCTCCCACTTATACTAAAAGACTAAGCTGCCATATCTGTTGCCATACATCTGATTCCCATCCCCTCCACATGCTGATCGAAAGCTTTCGCCGGAAGGGCCTTAGTGAAAGGATCTGCTAGGTTATCTGCTGATGCAATCTTGGCGACGACAACTTTTCCTCGCTTGACGATGTCTCGTATCAGGTGGTACTTGCGCTCTATATGTTTACTTGCTTTATGGGCTCGTGGTTCCTTCGAGTTTGCAACTGCACCGCTATTATCACAATAAATTGTGATGATCTTGGGAAAACCAAGAATCACATCTAAATCCATTAGAAAGTTCCTGAGCCATACAGCTTCTTTGGCTGCCTCAGAGGCTGTCACATACTCTGCTTCCATGGTTGAGTCTGAGACGCATTTCTGCTTAACACTCCTCCATGCAATGGCTCCACCTCCTAGAGTAAACACATAGCCTGACGTAGACTTACTATTGTCCCTATCTAATTGGAAATCTGAATCCGTGTAACCCACAGGGAGAAAATCGTCTGCTTGGTAGACTAGCATATAATCTCTAGTCCTTCTCAGGTACTTTAATATATGCTTTACCGCAGTCCAATGTCCTTGTCCAAGGTTACTCTAATATCTGCTAACCATGCCCACTGCAAAACAGATATCAGGTCTCGTACACAGCATTGCATACATAAGGCTTCCTACAGCCGAGGCATAAGGAATTGCCTTCATGTCCTCTATCTCCTTTGATGTCTTCGGAGACATCTCTTTAGATAAAGCTACTCTATGCCTAAAAGGTAAGAAACCTTTCTTGGAGTTTTGCATGCTAAAACGAGCAAGGATTGTATCTATATATAAAGCTTGGGATAGGCACAACATTCTTTTCTTGCGATCCCTTATAACTTTGATCCCAAGAATGTGTGCACATTCTCCTAAGTCCTTCATATCAAATTATTTGGACAACCATACCCTTACGTCCGATAATACCTTGACATTGTTGCCAATTAACAAAATATCATCTACGTATAGTACAAGAAATACCACCACGTTTCCGTTACACTTCTTGTATACACAAGACTCATCCGGACACTGAATAAATCCATATGACTGGATTATTTCATTAAACCGGATGTTCCAAGATCTTGAAGCTTGCTTCAGTCCATAAATGGATCGATTGAGCTTACACACTAGATGCTCTTTGCCCTTTTCAATGAACCCTTCTGGTTATTTCATATGGATGTTTTCTTCAAGCCTTCCATTAAGGAAAGCTGTCTTGACATCCATTTGCCAAATTTCATAATCCATATGAGCGGCAATGGATAAGAGTATCCGGATAGATTTAAGCATAGCTATCGGATAAAAAGTCTCCTCATAATCAATTCCCTCTTTCTAAGTATACCCTTTCGCAACAAACCTTGCTTTGAAGGTTTCTACCTTCCCATCTATCCCTCTTTTCCTTTTGTAGATCCACTTGCATCCAATGGCTTTTACACCATCAAGTGGTTCTACAAGCTCCCAGACCTTATTAGAATACATAGATTCTATTTTGGAATTCATTGCCTTTTGCCAAGATACTGCATCTATATCTTGGAGTGCTTCATCATATTCATGTTTACCTGGGATCAAGTCCGAGGACTCTCCCAAAAACATGAATCTTTCAGGTTGCCTCACAACCCTCCCACTACGACGAGGCACTGTCTCTGGCTGTGTATCATATGTGAATCGTGTTGCAGTTTCTTGTGGTACTTCATCTTGTACTGTTGGTACTAAAGTAGACGTGTCATCTCTAATTTCTTCTAGAACTATTTCACTCATGGGCTAATGGTTCATTACATAATCTTCTTCTAAAAATCGAGCATTGGTGCTAATAATGATCTTCTGATTTTTAGGATTATAAAACAAACTACCTTTCATTCCCTTAGGATATCCCACAAACAGACAAACTTCTGTACGTGATTCCAACTTGTCAGTATCTCCCTTCGGCACATGTGCTCGACTACCCCATATCTGGATATGATTCAGACTAGGCTTACGCCCATTCCATAATTCCATGGGAGTAGAAGGAACTGTTTTAGAAGGTACCATATTCAGAATGTACACTGTTGTTTCTAAAGCATATCCCCAAAACAAATTCGATAATTCTGAATAACTCATCATTGATCTAACCATTTCCATAAGAGTCTTATTTCTTCGTTCTGCCACACCATTCTGCTGGGGTGTACTAGGTGCAGGCAATTGGGATTGAATCCCGACTTCTGATAAGTAATTCCTAAACTCTCCAAAGAGGTATTCACCACCACGGTCAGACCGTAGTGTCTTGATACTTTTACCAAGACGTTCTTCACATCATCCCTATATTCTTTGAACTTGTCAAAGCATTCAGACTTACGGTGCATCAGATAAATGTATCCGTATCTTGAATAATCTTCTACAAAAGAGACAAAGTATTCATAACCACCTCTTTCCTGGATAGGCATAGGACCACACAAATCAGAATGAACCAGTTCTAACGTATCTTTGGCTCTATACCCCTTGGCCTTAAAAGGTCTCTTGGTCATTTTACCTTCCAAGTAGGATTCATATGTTGGAAAATTTTCCAACTCTAATGAACCCAAGAGTCCATCAGCTACAAGCCTTTGAATCCTACTTAAGTTAATATGTCCAAGCCTTAGATGCCAAAGATACGTTTGGTTCATTTCCGAAGGTTCTTTTCTCTTATTAGAGTTAGAAAATGTGTTATTAATTTCCATATTTTGGTTTGTGGGAGAAATTGGATTTAAAGTGTATAAATTGCCAACCAATGCACCAGATCAGATAATCACCTTATTTCTCTTTATAACGACATTGTTACTAAAAGAAACTCAATATCCATCCAAATACAGTTTAGAAACTGAAATTAAATTCTTTCTAAAACTGGGTACATAAAGACAAATTCTTAAAATCAAATTTCTATTCCTATCAAAAGATAAGTAGACGTCTCCCACTGCAACAGCCACCACCTTAATAGCATTGCTCATGTAGACGATTATCTCTCCATCAAATAGTCATTGGGTTTCTTGGAACCCCTTTATTGTTCTGATTCCTACGAGGACAGTCCGCTTTCCAATGTCCAGACTGCTTGCAGATGAAGCACTTGCCCTTCGGCTTCTTCATTCCAGCTTTTTGTCCTGTACCCTGAGATTTATTCACCTTCTTTGCTGAAAAGACCTGTTTCTTCTTCTTCTTGCCTTTCGACTTAGAAGTAGAACCATTTTCAGCATAGTGAATCTGAGAACTGTGTCGAAATATTCCTTCTACTGCCTGTAGTTCTGTCAGAAGTTCCGCCAACGTATACTCTCTTTTGTTCATGTTATAGTTCAGGCGGAACTGCTCAAAACTTCTGGGTAGCGTTTGGAGAATTATATCGACCTGGGTTTCCCCATCGATTTCTCCTCCAAGAACTTGTATTTCATTCAGATAAGCCATCATTTTGAGGATATGGTCCCTTACGGGTGTCCCCTCAGACATGGTGGTTGTCATTAGCTTTCTCATTGCCTCTTACCTAACAGTCTGACTCTGGTGCCCAAAGAGTTCTTTGAGATTGTTCATTATATCATAAGTTGTTAGTAAATCTTGATGATGATGTTGCAATACATTTGACATTGATGCCAAAATGTAACACCGCGCCATCTCATCAGCTTTTACTCATTTCTTATGATACTCAATCTCCTCTGGGGTAGAGTCACCGTCACGTGTATCAGGGCAAGTCTCAGTCAGTATAAACTTATAGTTTTCAGTAGTAAGAACAATGTCCAGGTTTCTTTTCCAATCAATATAGTTGGGACCAGTAAGTTTGTTCTCTTTCAGTATAATGACCAGTGGGTTGAAAGTCATCCTAAGATCACAAAAATAAACTTTGGTCAAAACTCTAAATTTAGAATAATATTGATTCCTCAAACAATACTATTTTAAATTAACCAACACCTCAAATCACCGTGAATATTGCATGCCACATTAGTGTGGACGTATACAAATTCAACATTTATAAGAGGAGGGTGCGACCCATTAATTTTATTATCTTGTCATCCTAACTTTATGATAAATAAAATTAATAGTTGGTTTTACTTTGGTCACACAAAACAATAGCAGTGACTCCGTTGGGGAGGATACTATTGAATGCGTCTAAGTGTATACCATTACTTGATACTAAGTCCATTAAATAGGAGTGTGCCCTTTCAGTTGGAGAAGATCACACGCTCCTAAATAATTTCCTATAACCATCCATAAAAGGAAGTTTTGATCTAGTGATCCGCAACAAACCCATCCGTTGTGGAGGGAGGCACTCAGAGTCAATACGCAAGCTTGTTGCATCACTTACAAACCAGTAATGGAGACCATGGGATATATTAAAATCCCTCTCCCACTTAGTTATTTAAAATGAGGATTTTAACCTATGATAGAATACATCACATGCACATAGACACCACAATAAATAAAAGCAATAAATTTTGAAATTAATTTTCTAACTATTATGGCCTTTTCCTTTCACTGTCTTCAGTATGCTCCTACCCTAGCTGCTGCCATCTTTAGCCACCGCCATCGGGTCGAATCGTCACATCCATCTTGCTTCTTATTCCGCTGCACCTTTGGTGCTCCAAAAGTCCCACGTCTCGCAAGAATTAGATCCGCGATAAAAATAGAATTTTACATATATCGATCCTATATTCCACGAGGGAATGTACATGTATTCTAGATCGAACAAAAAAATAAAATTCTAAAAATAATACAGCTCCTACTGTATTTTATACATATAATCATGCACACAAATAATGCCCTTGACATGTCCAAGGGTCCAATCACACACAATATCAATAAGTCATAATAGTTGGAGCATGCAACCAAAGAGTTAGCACATCCTACTATTTTCCTGCCTAAATTATGTATGACATGTGCATAACCTATTTGAATTCTAAAAATACACAGAGGCAAAGCCTAGCTCTAATACCAATTGTTGGTTAGTCCTAGGAAAATGTACCAGTTCCATTGTACAAAAATTTTTGTACAAGTGTCAAACCTTTCCTTAAATAACCTATTGTGTTCTTTAGAAGTTAAATTAAGAATCACAGACGAAACTTAATATCATTGATTCCAAATTTAACTTATCTATTCTTAATGGTTTAGATTTGAATTGTAAGCGGAACTTAACACTATTGATTCAAATCTACCTAAGTTATTAATTCCATAAATATTAATTTCCAAAATTAGCTTCCAGGACTGCATGGCGAGGCACATGGCCTTCTTGGATATGGGAGTAACCACCACCGCCTAGGCAAAGTCTTTTAAGGAAAGATAATATTTATTTCCTTAAATAACTCTAGGTTAACCAAAAGGAACAATCGAATCACAAATTCAAAAAAGAAGAAAACACAAACTCGAAAAATAAATTCGATGAACTAGATCTACTTGCCTCTTGTATTTAGAATTCTTACAAAGAAAATAATTAGTATGATGCGGAAGAAAATTACTAGTTATACCTTCTCTTTGTAAGCTAATGACCTCGAGATCTTATGCCGTATTCCTCGCCTCGCCTTGGACGTCGTGTGGGCGACGATCCTCCAAGATGAACACCACCCAAAAGCTTCCTCCTCTTCTTCTAAAATCCGGCCACCACCACCACCAAGGAGAAGAGAGAAAAGGGAAAGGGAGAAGGGAGAGGGCCGGCCACCAAGAGATCTCCAAGCAAGAGAATAAGAGTTGTGTCTTATGAAGCCCCCTCACCCCTTCTTTTATATTACTTGCCCAAGGCAAATAAGGAAAAACTTTTTACAAAAATAAAATCATCCAAGAGTTTTTCTTTTTCCCTTTTAATTTTTCTTTTTTTTTCCTTTTGATTGAATCAATCACCAAAATTAATTTTTGTGATGATTTTATATTTTTTATTATGGTCGGCCCCTTGCTTGGGCACCAAGCAAGGTGGCCGGCCACCTCATCAAGAGGAAAAAAAAAATATTTTTTTATAAAATTTTACAAGAAAAAACTCTTATAAAATTTCACAAGCTCTCTTTCCTAAAGTAGGAGTTAAAAAAGGAAAGTTTCTAAAAATTAAAATCATGTTTTAAAATTTAAAAACTCTTATAAAATTTCCTTTTTTAACATGATGATAGAAAATTTTAATTTTAAAACTTATCTCTTTTGTTTTTCTTAAACCATGAGGATGGTTAAAAAAGGAAAATTTTAAAATTTTTAAAACTCTCTATTAAAACATGTGGCCAAATTCAAATAAGGAAAGTTTTAAAAAATTAAAATCTCTATTTTAAAACTTATAGTTTTCTACAAAGATAAGATTTTAAAAATTCAAAACAACCCTCCTATTTGAATTAATATTGGCCGGCCCCTACAAGCTTGGTCACCAAGCAATAGGGTCGGCCCCTATAAGAGGATGTGGCCGGCCATTGCTTGGTCACCAAGCAATGGTCCGACCCCCTTCTTGGACACCAAGAAGAGTCTTACATTTGGATGGACTTGAGGCTATAATGAGGCTACGATAGGGACCTAGAGGAGAAATTGGTTTTGGCCTTCCAATGAACTTGAGTATCCCGTGCTCGCCCCGAACACACAACTCAAGTTCATCGATAATAACTCATTCCACTAGAGAGTTATTATCGCACTACCGCACCAATCCCAAATTACATTATGGGCTCCTTCTTATCATGAGTGTGTTAGTCTCCCTGTGTTTAAGATTACGAACGTCCACTAATTAAGTAAGTTACTGACAACTCACTTAATTAATATCTAGCTCCAAGAGTAGTACCACTCAACTTCATCGTCATGTCGGACTAAGTCCACCTGCAGGGTTTAACATGACAAACCTTATTAGCTCCTCTTGGAGACATTCTCAACCTAGATGACTAGGACACAGATTCCTTCTATAATCAACAACACACACTATAAGTAATATCATTTCCCAACTTATCAGGCATATTGATTTATCGAGCTAAACTTCACCCTTTGATAAGTCAAAGAAATAAATATTAAATATATGTGCTTGTTATTATATTAGGATTAAGAGCACACACTTCCATAATAACTAAGGTCTAGTTCTTTTACTAAGTCAGTACAAAAAGAACTTACCTAAATGATCCTACTCAATACAATTAAAGTATATCAGTGTAATTTATTAGTCAAGATAAACTAACACTTAATTACACTACGACTATTCTGATGGTTTGTTCCTTTCCATTTTAGTCGTGAGCAACTTGTTTATAATTTATAGAGAACCGACAACATGATCTTCTGAGTGTGACACCACACTCCATGTTGTCTACTATATAAATTAATTGAACAATTACATTTAACAAATAAATGCTCATATTGACCAATGTGATTCTTTTATTTCAAAAATAAATGTTTACAAAAGCTAGGCTTTTAGTATACACTCCAACATCTCTAGGTGACAAAAGGGTAACCATTACACTGTACTTTCTATGTTACCCTTCTTACTTAATAGCATTGAATACCAATAGAAAAATACTCCAATGAGACCATCATGGGGTAGTATTGGTATTTGCTTAGGTTTCCTATGAGGCATAAACTTAGAGGACAAGGAATTGATGGCCCATATTACATTAAGGAGCATCACAATGAAATCAAAATCCGTGCATACGCTATTATTATATTTGTTTTGGCTGCTGCTGTCTATATATGTTGTTATTGCTTACTGTTGTTGTTCACATATGCTGATATGCTTACTTAGGTTGAGATATATTCTCATTGTAGATGTTTAGTCATTGGAAATTTGTATATATCCTGCTTATGACCTCTGTAGTATGAGCAGTACTGTAGCAGATTAGTACCAGTTCTGACCTACTATACCTAGCCTAGGATATGGTTTTAGGTATGAGCATTCATTTTGGTTTTATTATAGTATCTGCTATTCTTCTTATGAGGCTGTATACTGTTGATACTCTCTGCTTACATGTTATGTTCATGCACTATCTCTTTCCTTACCCGCTGAGTTCCAATACTCACCACCCCACAAAATGGTTTTCTTTCGCCAGGTAACAGGTAGATGAGTCATGAATGCTTGGAGAGATGTCGGCTGCCAGTCCTGGGTCCTACGTCGCACTCGAGGATAGTTTTCGTTTTGGTTTTGTTATCGTTTGGGGTGGTATATTGCTTTTGTGTATTTTGTTTTTTTTATAAGTCGATGTGAATTTTGGGTCAAGTCTGTGATGACAGGTATTTTTATTAGTGTCGTTGTTAGTTTTACGTTCGTATCGCTTTATGTCTTCCGCTGCTGTGTGTTTATTTTGTTCCAGCCGAGTGGGCTGTTATTAACTGCGTGGTTGTGCTTATATCTAGCCGTGTGCGCTGTTGTATTATGTTATATGTTTTATTCATTTATGTCCAGCCGGGTAGGTTGTGTATATTAACTGCGTGATTATATTATTTCTAGTTTGTATATATATTCCAGCCGAGTGTGGCTGAGGTATATTTTGTATGTAGTAATGCTTCAGATTGTCACCCGTACAGGGGAGATGTTGCCGAAATTTCTTCGGACAGGGATTCCTATGGGGCGTGACAATTTTGTGGTATCAGAGCTCAGGTTGCAAAGCCTATTTATGTGTTTCAGATTGTGCGATTTGTTTTTCGTGTTCGCTATTTTCGAGTTAATCTGATACCAATTTAGTAGTATCAGAGCCAAGTTGCGAAGCCTATTTTCACGTTTTAGATTTTACGATTTGTCTGGGTTTTTCGTGATTTGGTTTCTCGATGTGACTTTTCGAGTTTGGGGACTGGACAGCGGCAGGATATCTCCGAGCTATATGAAGTAAGGTATATCTCTTGTGTTATTATGTCTTTCAAATTCTTTGTAGTTAGTTTAGTGTTAGACCTTGCATCTAGAATTAAAACATTTAGTTGTTGAACATGATGCTGGAATTGGGTTGAGACTGGGAATCTAATTTACTATATTATAGCTGGAGCATGTAGATTGTAGTTAGGTGGATCATTGATCCACATATATTGAATGTTGAGATTTATCTTGTGTGACTTGTTGCTTTCCCGAATGTTCCAATTTGGCAATACTTGACCGAACTGCTAGGAGATCAAGTATAACTAGGTATTAAATTCCTCAAGTCTTGTAGTCGATGCTAGAAAAGGGTGATAACATTGGATAAAAGTCATAGAAGATGACTTATAGGAGCAGAGATGTCTCTAGTAAGTAAATCTGTAAATGCTCTATTGATTGAAACTTGGAATTAAGAAACAGACTTTTTTGGCCTTTAAAGGATGAAAAGTATTGCTAGGAGTTTTCAACTTCGGTTAGAAAATTTGTGGTCTACTTAACACTTAGCAATTGACCCTAGAATTTATTTTGTGTAAAGTCTAAATTTCCTTTAAGGCCTCTCATTAAGTCTTTTAGGCAATTGAAAGTTCTAGTGGATGGACATTTCTCAACGAATACAAATTTGTAGCCCACAATAGATTATCTTGAGGGAGATGAACTTACTCCTAGGTTCTGTTGGGAAATGCAATGGAGTTATGTGTAAATATGTAATTAGGGGCTCTAATATATAAAGGCAAAAAGGGCTACCTAGGGATCCAACAAAGAATAATCTTACCTTAATCTTAGCATAGTATCAAAGCTATTTGAGAGGGATTTTATATTTATCTAAAGCATGCTCCAACAAAATCTATCTTTTGTGATGAAGGTTATGATTAGAAGTTCTACCAATAAAGAATTTAAATTTGGTTATTGTATTCTGTTAGAAGGGTACTCTATTTCCTGAATGGCTCCTTTGAATCATATGTTTAGCACCGGGGGTTGTCCCTTGCCACACTATAGATGATAGGGGATCTATTGATAGTGTGCATTATGGATTTCAGATGTAAGTATTTTATTCACGACTGGCTAGGTAGCAGTGTGGGAGTAGCGGAAGCAGGGTGAGCTCATACCCACAGTGTCATCCTTTACGGTTGGGGATTTATTCATGATACTATGATAGAGTAGTATATAGGTATGTTGCTTAGTTACCTCTAGATGAGGATTCCTAAGTTGAGCAGTAAATTTAGGGACTAAATTTTTATTAGTGGGGGAGAATGTAAAATATCAAACCAGATAATAATTAAATAATAAGGTTTAATAGGCTAATAGCCTTAACGAAATTTTTAGATATTTTTAGAAATTTTCTGGGAATTTTTCGGTGCTTGTATGATATAGGTTAAGAGGATAAATTATTAGATCGGGACAAAGCCTGTTTAAGTTACCGTATTTAAACAAGGAAATGTTTAATTTCTTTAAATATTTTCTTCGTCCTTTTCTTTAAAAACACTTCCGTGCCCTAGCTTCCCACACGGCGACAAACTTCTCCCCGAGCCTTCACCCCCGCGACATCGCCGACCCCTTCTTCCCTCTCCCTCTCGCGATCTTCCTCACCACGCCGTCGGCCTCTCCTCCTCATGCCAGCACCAGAGATGTTGCACCAGCCGGCCTCCTTCTTCTCCCGCGCCTCCTTGCGACACCGCCGGTCTCCTCCTCACGCGAGCGAGCCACAGCCACCGATCTCTCTTCCACGGCGCCGCCGTCCTTGTGCTCTAGCACTGAAGCCAAAGTTGTTGACCCTCTCCTCTCCGAGGTGTGCTCTAATTGATCCGGCAATTATTTTTCCCTATGTTGGTATGTGATTTCTGAGGTAAGGGGTAGGTACTTAGGTGAAGTTTATTTGCTTGTTTAAGGGGTGTGATTTCTGCTTCCTCTTGTCATGTTCCTGGATTTATTGATCGGATTTGGGCGTTCACGATTGGAGTCGGTCTAGTTTGGGTTCTTCTTAAGGAATTGAGTTCTCGGACAAATTCTTTCGGCAGTTTAGGCGTGGAGGATGAAGTTTTTCTTCTTCGTGTGGTACCAGAAGTTTTGGGGTAGATTGGGGATTTCTTAAGGTTTGAATAGGTTGTGATTTGAATTCCGGTGATGTTCTTGCTTCATCGTGTGATTCTAATCGATTTTTTGCAGTAGATTAGTAGGTTGGAATGCAATTTCATTGGGGTTTTTGTTTCTATGGGATGGTTGCAGATTTGTGTGAACAGATTGTTTGCCGGTTACTTTGGAGATCTTGATTGGATTTTGGTGCTTTGAGTATTTTTCTCTAGTTGTAGTTGATTCTTTGAACAGAACCGGGTGTTTGGGTGTAGTTGTTTTGTGTATCTATTTTGACATGGGCCGATGATTTTGAGGGTTGTTCTAGGTTTGTGGTTTGATGGATTTGGGTGAATCGAGGTTTATAGTTGGATTAGGGTTTTATTTCCCTAATTAAGTTAGGTTTGGATTTAGCTAGTTGTTATTTATGAAATTAGCTAAATTGTACATCACATGATTTGCAGGACGTTGATTCGAGATAAGCATCACGACGTGGGTTTTAGTCTCATACGATTGACAATGAAGGCGGGTACTTCTTGTTCTGTTTTCTTTTAGTACTTTAACCTTAGTGCATGAATTATTTTGGATAAGGACTGTTTACCTTGACTCCACTCTTACTTTCCTGCGCTTGATACTTCCACGAAATCCTTGAGAAATTCGTTCCATATCTATACAGTCTTTTGTTGTTGTCCATGATCAGTAGCAGATACTAGATACCATGTTTGTATGTTTTGACTGTTATTTATTTATATATTATGTTGAGCATGCTGGCTTCATGTAGCATACATGTTTCTGCTTATATATATATGATGACTGTTGCATTGTTTGCATCATGGCATTGCATGCATGCCGCATCCTCGGCCACTCGAGAGAGTGGTAGCTGGAGTTGATGTCGCTTGTCCTGTCGTGCCGCACTCGGCCACTCTTGTGAGTGGTAGCTGGAGTACGAGCAACAGGGACCCCATCGCAGATGTAGCTAGTTAGCTACTATGCAACTGTCCCCTCGGCCATTCGCGTGAGTGGTAGCTGGAGTGGTGTACAGTCTGTCACTAACCCCGCCTCTCGACCATACAGGGGTCATGGTGCAGAGAGGTGGGCGGGAGTGACCATCCGTGCATACGCTGTTATTATATTTGCTTTGGCTGCTGCTGTCTATATATGTTGTTATTGCTTACTGTTGTTGTTCACATATGCTGATATGCTTACTTAGGTTGAGATATATTCTCATTGTAGATGTTTAGTCATTGGAAATTTGTATATATCCTGCTTATGACCTCTGTAGTATGAGCAGTACTGTAGCAGATTAGTACCAGTTCTGACCTACTATACCTAGCCTAGGATATGGTTTCAGGTATGAGCATTCATTTTGGTTCTATTATAGTATCTGCTATTCTTCTTATGAGGCTGTATACTGTTGATACTCTCTGCTTACATGTTATGTTCATGCACTATCTCTTTCCTTACCTGCTGAGTTCCAATACTCACCACCGCACAAAATGGTTTTCTTTCGCCAGGTAACAGGTAGATGAGTCATGAATGCTTGGAGAGATGTCGGCTGCCAGTCCTGGGTCCTACGTCGCACTCGAGGATAGTTTTCGTTTTGGTTTTGTTATCGTTTGGGGTGGTATATTGCTTTTGTGTATTTTGTTTTTTTTTATAAGTCGATGTGAATTTTGGGTCAAGTCTGTGATGACAGGTATTTTTGTTAGTGTCGTTGTTAGTTTTACGTTCGTATCGCTTTATGTCTTCCGCTGCTGTGTGTTTATTTTGTTCCAGCCGAGTGGGCTGTTATTAACTGCGTGGTTGTGCTTATATCCAGCCGTGTGCGCTGTTGTATTATGTTATATGTTTTATTCATTTATGTCCAGCCGGGTAGGCTGTGTATATTAACTGCGTGGTTATATTATTTCTAATTTGTATATATATTCCAGCCGAGTGTGGCTGAGGTATATTTTGTATGTAGTAATGCTTCAGATTGTCACCCGTACAGGGGAGATGCTGCCGAAATTTCTTCGGACAGGGATTCCTCTGGGGCGTGACATGCTTAGGTTTCCTATGAGGCATAAACTTAGAGGATAAGGAATTGATGACCCCTATTACATTAAGGAGCATCACAATGAAATCAAAATCCTAGAACTCCTTCCTAAGCTAGTCTTCCTCAACAACATTTCCTTTATCTCTCTCTCTCTAGCTCTTATTCTCCTTTAAGTTCGCAACCCTTCAACAATTCGATAGTTTAGACAATTCTCTTTACAACATTCCTAGTGGTTACTCATCAGTCCCTGAGAATCGATATCTTTTATTACTTAGCAACTATTCTGTGCACTTCCGGAGTGTCAACAGACCACTATCTGAGTGGTGGCTTTCAGTCGGTCGAGATGGATCTGAATCTCCTGTTTTTCTTTGTAGACTAAAGTTGGGCCGAGGTGCTTCATGTATGGCATTCACACCTGCCCACTAGATCTTCAGTGCTGCTCGAGCTTCAATCTTAATGACATCCACATAGCACTTATACACTACTAGCTAGTTTCCTTTTACTTCCCCAACTGATCGTCCACAGGGAACTTGATCTTCTAGTAAAAAGTCAAGATGACTCTTGAAACTCATTCAAGTCTGGTTGACCTAAGATCATATTGTAAGCCGAGGGCGCGCCCACCATGATGAAGGTTGATCGCCGAGTCCTCATCAGAGGCTCCTCCCCTAAAGATATGACCAGCTTAATCTATCCAAGCAGCTGAACTTCGTTTCTAGTGAGTCCATACAAGGGCATAATCATGTATCAAAGTTCACTCTTCTCTATTTGTAATTACCCGAACGCCTTCTTAAAATAAATGTTGACTGTTGTATTAATAAAAGTACGATGTATCTTATAATTAGCTATAACATCCTTAATGATTAGAGCATCATCATGGGGCACTTCCACCCTCTCTAAGTCCTTTGGTCCAAAGCTGATTTCAGGCCCTTATGCTTATTATGACTGCACCTGACTGCGTGGATTTCTAGTTAGTGAGAATGTGACTGTTGGACCACGGCGGCCGGCTAGAAGGGGGTTGAATAGCCTGAAAAATAAAATACAACCCTTCTCGAACTCTTAAACTAACACTTGTAAAATAATGAAGACAGAAAGTAAATCAAAAAAACGAGGCACACCGGATTTGACTTAGTTACAACCGGGGAGGTTGTTAATCTAAAGAAGATGATCGCACTACTATCTCCTTCAGACGGAGAAGCCTCTTACAGCAATGAAGCGCACAAAAAGAAGCTAAACTATAGACTAAGTACAAGTGTTGAAAGAATTGCTTGAGTTCTGATTGATGAAAAACTTCTGGACCAAGGCTATATTTATAGCCTTGGTCGGGGTGCCCTGAGGGCCCTGAGGGTTCCGGGCGCCCTGGGGGTAAACTTTATCCCTCAACGTTCAGATCGAGTCAAAACTAGATCCTGTGAAAAAGTCAACTCCGGACGCCTGGAAGGGTTCCGGACGCCCAGAAAGGTTTCGGGCGCCCCGGAGGGGTCCGGGCGCCCCGGACATCTCCGGACGCCCCGGAGTGTTCCGGGCGCCCCCGCTAGAAAAGTCAACCCCGTTGACTTTTCCAGTCAGGGTTTTCTACTGGCTCCATTCGCTTGGGTGATTTCTGCCATCCGGAATAGGGCTCACCCGAACTCAACTTCCGGTCTTCTCGAGCAGGCTTCCGCTCCGGCTTCTCATCCCTCGAAATCGCCACGTGCTTCCTTCTCATCCACCAGCGTACTCATCTGCAGTCTTCGTCCCTCGGTAGCACCCCATGCCGACCTTCTCGCTAGCTGCGTCTCTTACTCCTTGAGCAGTCTCCCGCTCCGGCTTCTCGTCCCTCGGAACCACCACACACTTCCTTCTCGTCCGTCGGCGTACTCTTCCGCAGCGCCTCGTCCCTCGGACGCACCACGTGTCGTCCTTCTCGCTAGCTGCGTCTTCTGCTCGACTACTTGTGTTCCTAAGTTCCTACACACTTAGACACCAGATTAAAAACACACAGGACCTAACTTAACTTGTTGATCACACCAAAACAACCTTGGGATTCCAACAATCTCTCCCTTTTTGATGTGAGCAACCCAAGTTAATCTAGGGTTATAGACATGAAAATAAACTAACTAAATTTTGTAATTAAGTGAAAAAAGATAAAAAATTGTCTACCTCCCCCTAGACTTATACTTTTCCTTCTCCCCCTTTTATCATAAAAAAATGGGGTTTCAAAAAAAATCTAAGGGTTAAAAAACTTTCTAACTTTCTTAAAAAAAATTCTAAGTTTGAATAAACTCTAAGTTAGAGAATTGGCAAAAAAAAATATATTTTTTAAATCTTTCTGAAAAAAAATTAAGTAAAATTTTTAAGTAAAAAAAATTCTGACTTTTTGAAAAAAAATTTGAAAATTTTTCTAAGTAAAGATTTTAAGCAGAAATTTCAGAGGACTTTTTAACTTAGGCAATTTTAGTTTTTTTTTTTAATTCTAAGTAAAAATTTTTTAAAAAAAATGTTTAAAAGACTTTTTAAAGCATTATTAAATTTTAATTTTAATGCTTTACTAGAAAGATAATTAAACATTTAATTTCAGTATTTTGACTTCCGGGTCGTGGTGAGGCACTAGGCCTTCTTGGTTGTTGGATCAAGAATCACTTCTTTAGACAAAGCCTCATAAAGAAATTTACTGTTTAATTTTCTCGCTGAAAGCACTAATTTCGATTAAAATTTAGGCTAAACAAGATTTAGGAACCCAATATAGGTTCCAGCCTACTGGATTAATCAAAAATTTCTTAGGGACATATTTTCTTGAAATATTCCTAATTTGTCCCTGATGATATCTATAATACCAATTTAAATTATTAAACTTTCTAAAATTTGTATTAGATAAGCATGCACGATTTTTCAAGTTATCTACTTGAATTTTCATATTTCCATTTTCTGATTTTAATTTCTCATTTTCTAATTTAACTTTATCTAATTCTTCTAAAGGGAAAGATTTAGCTAATATTATTTTTAAATTCTTAATTTCTCTTTCTAACTTGCAGCAGTCTTTAGTTAGCAACTTAACAAACTTAAAAAGTTTATCAGGAGGAAGAGATCATACCTCACTTACCTTGTCGATCTCATTGTCTGTGTCTCCCCCTGAACTGTTGCTTTCTTCTGACGTAGCTCCCCCTTCATCGATGCTCTCGATGCTCATCTCGGAAGAGCTTGAATCATAGTCATCGTCTTGATGACTCACCATTAATGTGAGTCCAGAGAATGCCTCGACTTCCGATTCAGACGACGTATCATCCCACGTCGCCTTTAGGACCTTGCGCTTTTGGACAGGCTTTTTACCTTTATCCTTGTCCTTGTTCCTCAGCTTGGGGCAGTTGTCCTTGACGTGCCCTTCTTCATCGCAGTGGTAGCAGCGGATGGTCTTTTTCTTTGAGGAACTGGAGGAGAGATACACTGAGGATGCATTCTCCGTTGAGGAAACTGTAGGCGTCGATCCAACTTAGGTCCATTTAGGAAGCCTAAATTGAGATCTTGACTAAATCCTGGTCTCAAAGAGACAAGATCAATTTAATACCCTATCTGCTATATTGTGCTAACTCTGTTTTGTAGGTTGGATATAATTTTTATTGCCCGGACTAACCTTTTCTTATAGGGAGAAAGCTGCTAAAGAAAAGGAGTCCGAGCTCCCGGAAGGGATCCGGGTGCCCGGAGCTGGTTTAGGTGCCCAGAGTAGGTCGGCCTAGGTGGGTCGCAGGAGCCCAGGCGATCTGGGCACCTGGACTTGGTCCAGGCGCCTAGACCCGAAAAATCATCCACAAGCTGACGTGTGTTGGTGCGGGAAGCACCCGACGATCGAACCTGGATTTTGATTTTGTCAAAGGGTCCAAAGTTAAGTTGTCTTGTGATCTAACAAGGTTGATTGAGCTTACAGGAAGTCCTAAGTTGTCTTAGACAAAAGTCCTAGTGGATTCTAGGCAGGTGGAAAATCCTAGGGGGCGGTAACCCTAGGTCCTAGGAGGTGGTAACCCTAGGTCCTAGGGGTGATAACCCTAGGTGATAAAAAGTCCTAAGTAGGGTTAGGCAGGTGGAAAACCCTAGGGGTGGTAACCTTAGGTCCTGGTGGGTGGTAACCCTAGGTGGAAAGTCTTGGCGGGTCGAGCGCTTTGGGTAAAATCCTAGAGTCAGGGACTCTAGGTTGAAAACCTGGTGGTTGCGGACCAGGTGGAAGTCTGGGCGGGTCATGGAGCGAGCGCCCAACATAAAGACCAGAAGCATCGGGCACTGAGCAAAAGTCTAGTCAGTCTGGAGGACCGGTCTGGCAACAGGTAACTTCCCCTGAGAGGAGTAGGTGAGAGTGTGTTCCCCTATGAGGGAACAGTAGGCGTTGATTCGATCTAGGATTTCCGGAGGAAATCTAAAGTCAGAACTGGACAGTCCGAAGGCTGTCAAAGTTATTTATTTACATATTATCTGCTATGTGTTAACTCTATTTTGCAAGAAGACTAATGATTCTGTAGGTTGATGTTCAGCCCGGATCAGCCGACCGAACCTGGGGATCGGTCGATCGAACCTCCAAGCAAACATAACAAAGTTCCAGTGAGTGGACCCGGTTCGACCGAGGGATTGGTCAACCGAACCGAGGATAAGCGGTGGCATGGTCGAGCTAAGTTGATCGGACCAGATGTGTTGGGGATCGATTGACCGAACGACGGGATCGGTCGATTGAACAAAGAAAGTATATCCGAGCAGAAGAATCGGAAGGTGGACTGATTGAGGCGGGATCGGTCGACAGATTAAGGCGATCGGTCGACCGATTAGGAGGATTGGTCGACCGATCGATGGTGGGTCAAACCTGATCCCAAGATCAGGGGTCTAGATCAGATCAAGCGCGGCTATAAAAGGAGGGCTCAACTAGGTGCTTTGACAACAATTCTTGAAGAACAACTTGAGCTCTTGCGCGCACTCCGAAAATGTCTAAACGCTGCTCCGACGACGATCAAGCTAGAAGTTCTATTTCCCCTGCATATTTGTACTTGTACTCAATTTCTGAATCTATAGTGATTGCTTAACGAAACCGATCAACGATTGCGGGCCTTGGAGTAGGAGTCGCCACAGACTCCGAACCAAGTAAAAGAAACCTTGTTAGCGTTGCTTGTCTTTTCATTCTTTATTCCACTGCATATTCTGTGTGTTTTCCAAAATGAGTGAAAAAGCAACGCGTGCTATTCATGTTGGTTGCTACTCGGAAAGCCTAGAGGTTCCACTGTACAAAAATTTTGTACAAAGGTCTGAACCTTTTCCTAGCTACCATGTGTTCTTTTAAATTAAATTTTGGATCGCCTGCGGAACTTAACACGTTTGATCCAAAACTTAATCTATTTGTTCTTTTAGGTTTTGACTTGGATCTCCTGCGGAACTTAACACGTTCGACCCAAGTCACCTTAAGTTATTAATTCCATTAAATATTAATTTCCATAATCGGTTCCCAGTACTGACGTGGCGAGGCACATGGCCTTCTTGGATATGGGAGCAACCACCACCGACTAGACAAAACCTTTTATAGAAAGCTAATATTTAATTTCCTAAAATAACTTTAGGTTAACCGAAAAGAACAATCAAATCACAAGGAAAAGAAAAATAAAAGAACACTATATCGAAAACGAATTCGAAACTCTAGAATCGTATGTCTCTTGTATTTAGTATTATTTCCATAAATAACTAGCATGATGCGGAAAGGAAAAATTACTAGTTATACCTTCTAAAAGACCTCTTGATCTTCTACCGTATTCCTCTTCTAACCTCGGACGTTGTGTGGGCAACGATCTTCCGAGATGAGAACCACCAAGCACCTTCTTCTTCCTTACAAGTTTCGGCCACCACAATTCTCCAAGAGAAGTAGAGGTCCGGCCACCACCACCAAGCTCCAAGGGATGCAAGAAACAAAACCACCTTTCTCTCCTTCTTCTCCTAGCTAGAACCGGCCACCATCAAGAGCTCCAAGAGAGGTTGCCGCCGGCCATAAGAAGAAGAGAAGAGGAAGAAGCTAGGGCCGGCCACCAAGGAGGAAAAGAGAAGAGAAGAATAATAGAGTTGATCACCCATGAAGGCACCTCTACCCCCTCTTTTATAATCCTTGGTCTTGGCAAATAAGGAAATTTAATTAAAAACTTCCTTAATTCTTTTGCCATGAAAAAGAAAATTTTATTTAATTAAAAACAATTTTCCTATTCTCAATTT
Organism: Zingiber officinale; assembly: GCF_018446385.1. Taxonomy (NCBI): domain Eukaryota; kingdom Viridiplantae; phylum Streptophyta; class Magnoliopsida; order Zingiberales; family Zingiberaceae; genus Zingiber; species Zingiber officinale. Next base: position 34,739,135 of record NC_056005.1, on the reverse strand, counting down.
ACATGGTCGGCCACCATCAAGCTATAAACAAGGAGAGTTTTAATTAATTAAAACTTCCTAATTTGTCTCCAGAAATTTATAAAAAATTTCTCCAATAATTTTCCCTTCATGGTGGTTAATAAAAAGGAAATTTTATAAATTAAAATTCTTCTTTTAAACATGTGGATAATTTCCAAAAGGAAAGTTATCTCTAAAAATTAAAATCTCTTTTCAATCTACAAATAAGGAAAGATATCAAATCTTTTCTTAATCTTTTGTAGAAACTAATAAAAGAGAATATTTAATTTTTAAACTTCTCTTTTAAATTATTATCATGGTTAAAAAGGAAAGTTTTTCTTAAAAATAAAATCTCCTTTCAATCTACAAATAAGGAAAGATTTCAAATCTTTTCTTAATCTTTTGTAGAAAGCTTTTAAAAGGAAAGATTTAATTTTTAAACTCTCTTTTAAAACTATGATATCCACATAAGAAATAATTTTAATAAAAAATCCTTTTTAATATGATGTGGCCGGCCACCTAAGCTTGGGCTCCAAGCTATTGGCCGGCCACCTTAAGGCCAACTTTTAGGCTTGGCCGGCCCCTATTGGTTGGGTAAGAAGGTGGGTATGTGGTGGGTATAAATCTCTATATACAAGAGGCTACGATAGGGACCGAGAGGAGGAATTGGTTTTGGTCTCCCGATAAAATTAAGCATCCCGTGCTCGCCCCGAACACACAACTTAATTTTATCAATAATAATTCATTCCACTAGAGAACTATTATTGAACTACCGCACCAATCCCAAATTACATTTTGGGCTCCTTCTTATCATGAGTGTGTTAGTCTCCCTGTGTTTAAGATATCGAATGTCCACTAATTAAGTGAGTTACTGACAACTCATTTAATTAATATCTTAGTCCAAGAGTAGTACCACTCAACCTTATCATCATGTCGGACTAGGTCCACCTGCTGGGTTTAACTTGACAATCCTTATGAGCTCCTCTTGAGGACATTATCAACCTAGTATCTCTAGGACACAGTTTCCTTCTATAATCAACAACACACACTATAAGTGATACCATTTCCCAACTTATCGGGCTTATTGATTCATCGAACTAAATCTCACCCTTTGATAAATTAAAGAAATAAATATCAAATATATGTGCTTGTTATTATATTAGGATTAAGAGCACACACTTCCATAATAACCGAGGTCTTTGTTTCTTTATAAAATCAGTATAAAAGAAACGACCTCTAATGGTCCTACTCAATACACTCTAAGTGTACTAGTGTAATTATACAGTCAAGATAAACTGATACCTAATTACACTACGACCTTCTAATGGTTTGTTCCTTTCCATTTTGGTCGTGAGCTACTGTTTATAATTTATAAGGTACTGATAACATGATCCTCTGTGTGTGACACCACACACCATGTTATCTACAATATAAATTAATTGAACAACTACATTTATCACAAATGTAGACATTTGACCAATGTGATTCTTATTTCTAGATAAATGTTTATACCAAAAGCTAGGCTTTTAGTATACACTCTAACAATTCACCCCCCCCTCTAGCACATCTACGATCCTACAATGTGGAGAACATCGATTGGCCAAGTCACGTGGTCCAGATGCCTAGAAGGGTTCCAGGCACCCAGAATGTACCTATTTAAAGGCCTTCGACCTAGATCTTCAGAACAACAAGTGTGACAGGTTTTCTTCTTGCTTGGTGCTCTGAAAAATCTCCTGTGGCCTGTGAAGCTCCTTCGACAACCGACGACTAAGATTTTCATATTTTCCTTGTTGTCGGTAACCTTATTTTTTTTAATTCTTGTACATATCTTGTAACACATTTTTGTGAACTATTAGTGGATTGCCCAACGAAAGCACTCGACGAGTGCGGGTCTTGGAGTAGAAGTCGTCGAAGGCTCCAAACCAAGTAGAACCAACTTGTGTTAGCATTGTTTGTTTCTTCCATTTTTTGCTGCATAACTTCATTTTAATTCGAATTTTTTGACTATTTGCTATTCACCCCCCCCCCCCTATAGCTTTCTTTCCGATCCTATAGTGGCCCTTTCCCCGATCGACAAGGAGATTGAAGCGCCATCTTCCCCTTTGAGAATTAGGAGGAGCAAGCGCCCCGAGCCTCCCAGTTGAGCGGCGACCTCGCTTTAGAGACCTTCCTCCTTATCAAGAACAAATATTACTATTAGGGAGCCCATTGGAGAACCCTTAATTAGTTCTCCAATCACTAGTTATATGCCCTTTGTATCTAAGACGCTGCCTATCATTCCAGTGGGCCCAACCGAAAGTGACTTCGTACCCGAGCTAGAAGCTTCCTTGAGCCTTGTCTTTCCTTGGATTCCTCCCAATCCTTGTCAATTGGAAGCGATGGCACGCCAGGCCAGTATGCTACAGCTGTTGAAGACTAGTGATTATACAAGTCTTAAGAAAAATGGACCTGCTAGAAGTTAGCCACCACACTAATGGCATCATGCTTAAGGTACATGTTTTGCATTTTTTGTCTTCACTTCCTTACGTGTTCAATTAAGGTAGATGGAAATTCTTCATGTAGCTATGGTCAGAACACATGCACATCCATAGCCGTATTCCTGTGCTGGTTAAGTAGATCGATCAACTGTGCAACAAATACTGATCTAGAAGTACATATTGAAGAACCTACCCCAGTGGCCGAAGAGGCTAAAGCAGAAGCCACTCGGACAAAAGAAGAATGCCTCCTCTAGAGAAACTTGGTTGTTAGGTTCTACGAGGAACTCAAACTTTCCAGGGCACAAGTATTTTCCCTCCAAGCCGATATGGATGAACCAATTCAAAGGGAAAAATCATCGCAATCCAAAGTTATCTCACTATAGGCTGGCTAGATCGAGCTTACTTCCCGACTCACCAAACAGGAGGTCTGGCTTGCTACCTTGGATAAACAAGCAGCTGATCTGCAAGGCCAGCTAACACAAGCTGATGGAGAAGCTGCCACCCTTCATGAGCATCTGATGGCTAATGATATTCAAAGTGAGGCAAAGGTGGTGACTTTACTAGAGGACATCCAATCATAGATGGCTTCTTACAAAGCCCAAGAAGGAGAGTGTTGAGTAGTTTTTAAAGCAGATTTCTTAAAATTCAAGAAATATTCTGATATGCTGACCGCTCAAATTTTAAAGAGATTGAAGCGAGGTTTCAAAGAAGCTTCCCAACAATTTTTTAAAGCGGAATTGGTTCCCCTAGGCACCAACCTAGATTTTCTAGACTTAAAAAAAGTGTGGGAGGAGTTACCTAAGTTTGAAAAGACTCTATAAGTAAGTTGTATCTTGGTCGATATTTGTACAGCTTTTGAGCTCTTGAAGTCTTTCGAGTTGATATAAATCCTTGCCTTGCTTAAATCTGTTTTGATTATACAAACTTATGTCTCTAAGCTTCTATATGTCTATTGTATGTCTAATCGGGGAGAGAATAATGTGTGTCAAATAGATTGTGACTACCCTCCCGAGAACATAACACTTAGAAAAGTTTGTTCTTTGCATAACTTTAGCTTCCACTCGGGAAGGTAGAACCCTTGTTTAGAGGATGTCTTTGGTTAGTTTCCGCTCGAGAAGGTTGAACCCTCATTTAGAAGATGTCTTTGGTTAGCTTCCACTCAGGAAGATTGAACCCTCGTTTAGATGATGTCTTTGATTAGCTTTCCGAGCGAGGATGTCTTTAGTTAGCTTCCGTTCGGGAAGGTTAAACCCTCATTTATAGGATATTTTTGATTACCTTCCACTCGGGAAGGTTGAACCCTTGTTTAGAGGATGTCTTTGGTTAGCTTTCTCTTGGGAATTTTGACCCCTTGTTTAGAGGATATCTTTGGTTAGCTTCCACTCGGGAAGGTTGACCCAATATAGAGGATGTCTTTGGTTAGCTTTTGCTTGGGAAGGTTGAACCCTTATTTAGAGGATGTCTTTTAAGACATTACAGCAGAAAGGCTGAGCAGTAATAAAATAAATTTTTATTTCTCAAAAAAGAAGCATATATTTATCTTTAAACAACATGAAGGATATAAGCTTCATTGACTTCTATAGAGATGCAAATGGTTGGCACTCCACGATTGACGTAGCTTTTTCCCGTTGAGCTCTTCCAGATATTAACTCCCCGAGATTAACTTGGCAATCACTCATAACTCATAAGGACCCCCCCCCCTCCCCCAAATTTTGGATCAAGCTTGTTGACATCTCTGGCTGGTTTGATTCTTTATTATATTATGTCCCCGACTTGAAATTATCGAGGGATTACCTTCTTGTTATATGCTTGTTTCATCCGTTGTCTATATGTAGTAAGTCGAATGGCCACTTTTTCCCTAACTTCAGTAGACAAGTCTTGATCAATAAAGCAATGCTCGGCGCTAAATTCTTCATCATAGTTTTGCCTATGAATTGACTCTTCTCCCATCTTGACCGGCACCACTGTTTCCGCTACATAAACTAAATGAAAAGGAGTTTCACTAGTGCTTTCTCTTAGAGTTGTTCGATAAGCCCACAAGATGCCTGATAGTTCTTCATCCCAACTGCATTTCATGTGGTCTAGCTTGAACTTGAGGCCATGAATAATTTCCCTATTTGCAATCTCTGCTTGCTCATTGCTTTGAAGATAAGCTGTAAAAGTGAAAGATTGTTGAATATCAAATCCTTCACACCATTCCCGAAGCTTGCGTCTTTGAAATTGTTGACCATTATTAGATATTATTTTGTGAGGTATTCTATATTGACAAACAATGTTTTTCCATAATACTTCCATGACTACTTGTTCTGTGATCCGAGCAAGAGTAGCTTCTACCCATTTATAAAAATAGTTGATGGCGATCAGTAAGAATTTCTTCTGCTTTTGACCGATCAGGAAGGGACCTACTATATCCATTCCCCATTGGTCAAAGGGACATGACACAATGAAAGTTTTAAGCTGCTCGGTTGGGCAATGTGACAGAGGCTAATGCTTCTGGCAATGCTCACAAGAGGCTACAAATTTAGTTGCGTTCACCATTAATGTAGGCTAATAATATCCAGCCAATAACACCTTTTGAGCCATCGATCTTCCTCCTATATGATTTCTATAGATGTCTTCATGGATTTTCCTTATAACATAATCAGTGTCATCAGGTCCAGGACATTTAAGTAAAGGATAAACAAAGGCACAATAATATAATTGCTCTCGATCAGGGTAAATCTGTTGGTGCAATCGACCTCCAAGGTTTTAATGACCGACAAATATGTTCAAGTATGTTTAAGTATGGAGCTTGATCTAAGGAAGTCTTAGTTGTAGGCTAGGCAAGGAAAGTCCTAGTTGGAGGCTAGACAAGAGAAATCTCGGTAGATTGTGAAAGCCAGGTGGATAGGTCTGGAGGACCTGATCCCTAGGTTGCCGAATACTGAGGCAAGGGAAATCTCGGTATATCGTGGAAGCCAGGTGGATAGGTTTGGAGGACCTGATCCCTGGGTAGTCGAATACTGAGGCAAGGGAAATCTTGCTATATCGTGAAAACCAGGTGGATAGTTCTGGAGGACCTGATCGCTGGGTAGCTGAATACTGAGTCTTGGTGAGTGAAGTCAAGTGGTGAACCCCCTAGGAGGAGATAACCTTAGGTAACGAGAAGTCATGGAGGAGTAAACTCCAAGCAAGGTTGATCGGATGGTTTTCGGTCGACCGCGCACGGTCGATCGGACCAGCGGATCTCGGTAAATTTAGGTTTACCATTGTATTCTGCATTATTATTGCTGTTAGAGTGTATACTAAAAGCCTAGCTTTTGTAAACATTTATTTTTTAAAATAAAAAAATCACATTGGTTAAATGTCTATATTTATTTGTTGAATATAGTTGTTTAATTAATTTATAAAGTAGATAACATGGTGTGTGGTGTCACACATAGAAAATCATGTTATCAGCTCTTTATAAATTATAAACAGTTTCTCACGACTAAGATGGAAAGGAACAAACCATTGGTATAGTCGTAGTGTAATTAGGTATTAGTTTATCTTAACTAATAAATTACACTAGTACACTCTAAGTGTATTGAATAGGACCATTTTAGGTAAGTTCTTTTTATACTGACTTAATAAAAGAACTAGACCTTAGTTATTATGAAAGTGTGTACTCTTAATCCTAATATAATAACAAGCATATATATTTAGTATCTATTTCTTTAACTTATCAAAGGGTGAGATTTAGCATGATAAATCAATAGGCTCGATAAGTTGGGAAATAATATTACTTATAGTGTGTGTTGTTGATTATAGAAGGAAACTGTGTGCTAGTTATCTAGGTTGAGAATGTCCCCAAGAGGAGCTCATAAGGATTGTCATGTTAAACCCTGCAGGTGGACTTAGTCTGACATGACGATGAAGTTGAGTGGTACTACTCTCGGAGATAGATATTAATTAAGTGAGTTGTCAGTAACATACTTAATTAGTGGACATTTGTAATCTTAAACACAAGGAGACTAACACACTCATAATAAGGAGTCCATAATGTAATTTGGGATTGGTGCGGTAGTGCGATAATAACTCTCTAGTGGAATGAGTTATTATCGATGAACTTGAGTTGTGTGTTCGGGGTGAACATGGGATACTCAAGCTCATCAGAAGGCCAAAACCAATTTCTCCTCTAAGTCCCTGTTCTAGCCTCATTAAAGCCTTAAGTCCATCCAAAGAAAGACCCATCTTGGTGTCCAAGAAGGGGGACGGTTCATTGCTTGGTGACCAAACAATGGTCGACCACATCTCCTCTTAAAGGGTCGGCTTTTTGCTTGGTGCCCAAGCATGTAGGGGTCGGCCACAATAATTCAAACAAGGAGGGGTGTTTTGAATTTTTAAAATCTTCTCTTTGTAGAAAATTACAAGTTTTAAAAGAGAGATTTTAAATTTAAAAACTTTCCTTATTTAAATTAGGCCACATGTTTTAAAAGAAAATTTAAAAGTTTTAAAACTTTCCTTTTTTAACCATCCTCTTGGTTTAAGAAAAAAAAGGAAAAGAAGTTTTAAATTTTAAATTTTCTATCACCATGTTAAAAAAGGAAATTTTATAAGAGAAGTTTTAAATTTTAAAACATGATTTTAATTTTTAAAACTTTCCTTTTTTAACTCCTACTTTAGGAAATTAGAAAAGACCTTGTAAAATTTTATAAAGGCTTATAAAATTTTATAAAAAAAATTATTCTTTTTCCTTGATGAGGTGGTCGGCCACCTTGCTTGGTGCCCAAGCAAGGGGCCGACCAATAGGATTAAACCCAATCAATGATTGGTGATAAATTCAATCAAGAGGTAAGAAAAGGAAAAATAGAAAGGAAAAAAGAAAACTAGAGAAAGATTTTAATTTTTGTAAAAAGTCTTTCCTAATTTACCTTGGGCAAGTAATATAAAAGAAGGGGTGAGGAGGCCTCATGAGAAATTAATTTTTATTCTCTTGGTGGAGTCTCTCTAGGTGGTCAGGCCTCCCTCTCCCCTCTTCTTTTCCTTTTTGCTCTCTTCTCCTTGGTGGTGGTGGTGGCAGGATTTTAGAGGAAGAGGAAGAAAGCTTTTGGGTGGTGTTCATCTTAGAAGATCGTCGCCCACACGACGTCCAAGGCGAGGCGAGGAATACGGCAGAAGAACTCGAGGTTATTAGCATACAAAGAGAAAGTATAATTAGCAATTATTTTTCGCATCATGCTAGTTATTTTTCTTTGTATGAATTCCAAACACAAGAAGCATTAGATCTAGTTTTTTCGAATTAATTTTTCGAGTTTGTGTTTTCTTAATTTTTTAAATTTGTGATTCGATTGTTCTTTTTGGTTAACCTAGAGTTATTTAAGGAAATTAAATATTAACTTTCCTTAAAAGACTTTGTCTAGGCGGTGGTGGATGCTCTCATACCCAAGAAGGCCATGTGCCTCGCCATGCAGTCCTGGAAGCCAATTTTGGAAATTAATATTTAATGGAATTAATAACATAGGTGGATTTGGATCAATAGTGTTAAGTTTCGCTTGCGATCCAAATCTAAACCATCAAGAACAGATAAGTTAAATTTGGAATCAATGATGTTAAGTTCCGTCTGCAATTCCTAATTTAACTTCTAAAGAACACAATAGGTTATTTAGGAAAGGTTCGACACTTGTACAAAATTTTGTACAGTGGAACCGGTATGACCTTCCTAGGACTAACCAACATGGAGGACATAATCGCTAGGTAGCCGAATACTGAGTCTTGGTGAGTGAAGTCAAGTGGTGAAACCCCCAGGGGGAGATAACATTAGGTAACGAGAAGTCTTGGAGGAGTGAACTCCAAGCAAGGTTGATCAGATGGTTTTTGGTCGACCGTGTGCGGTCGACCGGACCAGCGGATCTCGATAAATTTAGGTTTACCATTGTATTCTGCATTATTATTGTTGTTTGCTAATATAATATTGCAGGAAAGGTCTTAGTGGATCAGTCGATCAGACACTGAGCAGGCAAAGTCCAAACATGTCTGGAGGACCATGTTTGGCAGGTAAGTTGAGGTAAACAACTGGAAGAGCGACAGTGAGGTCAGGTTCCTGAAGAGAACAACCTAAGGTCGCTGATCCAACTGAAGAAACCGGGAAGGTTTCCAAGTTGAGATCAAGACAGTTCTACTGTCTAATATTACTCATGCATTATATATTACTGTGCTAACCTTTGTGTTGTAGGGATACTTAGTTTAACTCTGTGTTGCAGGTTCGGCCGGATCGATCGACCGAATGCAGGGATCGATTGACCGAACCATGATGACTCAACACAGGCCAGTTCATTAGCATTGATTAAAAGCAAAAGGAAAAAAGCTGATCGGTCGACCGAACCCTTGGATCGGTCGACCGAACCCTTGGATCGATCGACCAAACGATCAACATTAATGCAGCAGTAAATGCAAATCACGACAAATCTCGACGAACAGGGGAAGGAGCCTGTTCAGTAGACCGAACAAAGGGATCGGTCGACCGAACCCTTAATGATCAATTAATGCCGAAGATCGAATTAGCATCGGATCTCAGCTAGGAAGGAAGGAAGCTGGTTCGGTCGACCAAACCCAGGGATCGGTCGACCGAACATCGACGATCTTATAAATTGAAGCTTTGTTACTATCTTATATCTTTGTATCTGTATGATCTGCTTCTTTCCGAGGATTTCGGAAAGAAGGGTTATAGTGGATTGCCCATCGGTGTGGTCAAGGATCGCGGGCCTTCGAGTAGGAGTCGACCTAGACTTCGAACAAAGTAAATGAACTAGTCTTTCATTTTACTTTCCGCTGTACGACTTTGGTTTCTAAAAGTAAAAGAAAAGTTTTAAAAGCGCGATATTCCCCCCCCCCCCCCCCCCCGTCTATCGCACTCATCCGATCCGACAAAATCAAGTAGCTCTTCTTTTATGTATACGAGCTTTAGCTAAGTCGGCAAGTAATGTTCCACTATGAAGGAAGGAGATCATAGAATTTCACCAATCTTCTTCCCACTCGATAGTATGTCTTATCTGAACTATGTATAGAGTGAGAGCTTGGGCTATCCAATGTCCACGTAGGGGTGGCAATTCGATTCGGATTCGGGTTGATAGGTTCGGGTTGGCAGGTTGGCGGGTTGGCAAATGACAACCTGAACCCGACCTGATTATTAATTCGAGTCAAAATATGCAACCTGAACCTGATCTTTTTATTTGCACTTGACCCGAACCCGACCCGAACCCGACCCGTTTGACCGTTTAACCCGTTTGACCCGTTTAACCGTTCGACCCGTTTGACCCGTTTAACCTGTTTGACCCGTTTGACCCGAATATGACCTAAATTCATTAAATAAAATTTGTATATTTAATTAAAAATTAAAAATAACATTTATCTACACAAATTGAAAATTCATATCATAAATGATAAGGCATAACAACATTACAATCAATAGCATAACATATATCTATGTTTAGGGTTTTTAACTTTTTTAAATTTATAATTTTAGTTTAAATTTATAATTATTTATAAACGGGTTCGCGGGTTGTAATTGGGTCATTTCAGGTTGACCCGAACCCGACCTGTTTATTAATTGGGTCAAATGGGTCGACCCGATTTCGACCCGAACCCGAAACTACCCAACCCTAACCTGATTTTTTCGTGTTCGGTTCGGGTCGTGTTTTCGTGTCGGGTCAAAAATTGTCACCCCTATGTCCACGAGGCTAAAGCACTTGCCATCTTTGCTAGTTCATCTACTCTCATATTCTCCGCTCGGGATATCTTTTGAAGACTTCTTGAAAGTTAATCATTAACTATTCAAACGCCTCCACATATCTTTTCAAATGCTCATTCCAGACTTCAAAAGTACCTTCTAGTTGTTGTGTCACAAGCTGAGTCAAAATAAATAATTACCTGAGTGACTCCTACTCTTCTTGCTGCCTGAAGGCTAGATAACAAAGCTTCATATTTAGCCTCATTATTAGATGCCCGAAAGTTGAGTCGAATGACTAACTGTATGGCATCTCCCCAAGGTGAAATTAACAAGAATCCTACTCCGCTAGCCAGCCGATTGGAAGAACTATCCACATATATCTTCCAGGTCTCATCATAATTTGGATTGGATACCTCTGCCATAAAGTTTGCTAGAGCCTGAGCTTTAATTATCGTTTTAGGTTGATATTGAATGTCGTATTCTCCTAGCTCAGTTGTCCACTTTACAAGCCACCCATAAACTTCAAGGTTAATAAAAACCTGGCCGAGCCAGCTATTTATGAGAACAATAATAGAATCCGCTAAAAATATAGTCTTAATCGTCGAGCGGTTAAGACCAATCCTAACGCCAATTTCTCCAGTACGAAATATCTTATTTTTGTATTTTTCAATAAATGACTATGAAAATATATAGGGTATTAAATAGTGTCTTCTTCCCATAACAAAACTAAGTCAACTGCTTAGTCGGTTGTAGATATTTTCACCCACTACTGGTTTGGATAGCATAGGTAATCCAGTAAGATATTCCTTGAGTTCGTTGAAGGCTTGATCATATTTGGCATCCCACTCAAATTTTGAAGCCTTACAAAGGATTTTGAAGGATGGCAGACTTTGATCATCCATTCAGGAAATGAACCTTGATAAAGCGGTTATTCGACCCAATAACCTTTGAGTCTTCTGCAGGTTTCGGGAAGGAGTCATATGTTGCAAAGTCTCTACTTTGTCTGAGTTGGCCTCGATCCCCCACTCGATCACCATATATCCCAGAAAACATTTGCTCTTCACTTTGAAGATATACTTCTTTGGATTTAGTTTAAGTCCACACTGCCTCAAAGTGGTATAAGTCTCTTGAATATCAATAATCAAGTCTTAGCCATGAACTGTCTTAATAAGTATGTCATCCACGTAGACTTCAAGATTTCACTCGATCTAGTGTTTAAATATCCGATCCATCATCCTCTGATAAGTGCCTCCTATATTTTTTAGATTGAACAAGATAACGACATAACAAAATGTTCCATCAGCAGTGACGAAACTTACTTTTTCTTGATCATTTGGATCCAATGAGACTTGATGATATCCCTGAAAGACATCCAACATACAAATATACTCGCACCTAGAGGTTGAATCTACCATCTTGTCTATGCGAGGGAGAGGATAATACTCTTTCGAGCACGCTCTATTAAGGTTCTAAAATTCAATACCGACTCGTCACTTACCGTTCAACTTTGGAACTAATACTACATTTGCAAGCTAGGCCAGGAATTGCACCTCTCTTACATATCCTACCTCTAGGAGTTGATCAACCTCTGCTTAGATAATTTGATTATGTTCTGCACTAAAATGCCTCCTCTATTTGACTGGTCAGGAATCTAATAATAGATTTAACTTATGCACTATTAGATCGAGAGAAACACCTTTAACCTCTTTTGGTGACCAGACAAAGACATCATAATTTTTCTTCAAATAGTCTATTAGCTACTACTTCAACCCTGGCACCAGATCAGCAGATATTCTTGTAACCCCATCTTCCCACTCGGGATGTACGTAGATCTCTTCTTGTTCTATTCCTTTCAAGCAGAGTGGCTTTTCTTCTTTATTTACTCGAGGTATTGGAAACTCTTACGCTATTTGTAAAGTCTCCATGGTTCTTCGAGCTTTCCGTGACTCGAGCCGAATAACATATACGTAGAATTTTCGAGATGCTAGTTGATCACCTCTTACTTCACCTACCCGATCACTTCACCTACCCGATTGTCAATCGAAAACTTGATCTCCTGATGATATGTGGAAATGACTGCTTAGAAAGCATTCAGTGTTGGCCTCCCTAAGATGAGATTATATGAGGAGATTGTGTCTACTACCATAAACGGTGTTCTTTTGGTCCTTTCCAGCTCCCGAGTGGCATTCTTGAGTGATAAAGGAAGAGAGATCATCCCGAGCAGTTGCACTTAGTGTCCTGTGAACCCGATCTGTGGTGTAGCCAATGGTGGGAAATCTTTGTCATAGATTTTCATCTAGTAGATTACTTTCTTGAAGACGATATTCATGAAGCTTCTTGTATCCACAAATATCCTTTTGACAGTATAATTTGCAATTAAAGCTTCTATTACTAGAGCATCCTCGTGTGGCATCTCAATCCCTTCTAGTTCTTATGGCACAAAGTTGATAGAAGGGTCGACTCTCTGATCTTGACTAGTGCCCCACTGCATGAACCTCCAATCGACGGCCATGAGTTTTTCTCAGTCGATTGGAGTCTCCATTAGTTAGCCCACCCGAGATTAACTCGATCAGGCCTTTTAGAGATCCCCGAGTGATAGCTTTCCCCTTTTCTTGTCTTCTACGTTCCTCCTCTTCAAATGACTGTGAAGCCTCTCTTAGTCATTTCGGGGGTTCTTATTCTTGTTTCTCCCTTAGCGTCGACCGGCTGCTATCCCAACTGGGTTGATTTGACCAAGAGGAGACATACTGTGAGTTTCTATGCCATGTTCGAGCGGTAGCTCTTTTCTGGTGATTCTTATAGGTATAGAAATCTTCAGTGGCGTGTCCCTGACACTGATGATAAGTGCATAAACACTCCTACTTTGGAGGTGTAGGACCCAAATGAGGGGCTAGAAGAGTTGTCTCTACACTCTAAATGGCTCCTTCCGCTCGGTGTTCCTTGTACTTATACGGGTAAGATTCCTTTGCTTTCAAAGGAAGAGGAGGTGCTCTCCATTTGGGTTGGATATCCAACTGGTTTGGAATTCCTGGGTCTTTTCTTCGTGCAAATTGAACTTCTTCCATGTTAACATATTTGACTGATCGGCCAAATAAATCATCAAAATTAGCGGGGGGCTTTCTCACTAGAGATCTAAAAAAAATCTCCTTCTAGAAGGCTCTACGAGAATGCACTCATGAGTATCTCCGAGGTGGCTGATGGGACATCTTGTGTCGTCTTATTAGACCTCTAAATATAGTCTTTCAATGTCGCCTTTGGCTTCTACTTCAAGGAAAATAGATTTATGGAGGTTTTATGATACCTCCTAGTACTAGCGAAATGGTGTAAAAATATATTCTTGAATTCCTATTTAAGTGGATGGAATTCACTGGGAGTCTAGAAAACCATCTTTGTGGCGGCCCTGAGAGTATAGTTAGGAATACTCTACACTTTACTTCATCTGAATACTAGTGTAGCAGCAACATATTCTCAAACTTACAGATATAATCTTTAGGATCCATTGAGCCATTGTATTCCCCAATAGTAGGTGGTCTATCATGGTCAGGCAACGAATCTTCCAGAATATTGGGGATGAAAGGAGATATAACCATACTTCCCGATCGACCTTTTGTTGGTGCCTGTGGCCGAGAGGAGTTGCGCGGAGGAGTACTCCCAACTGATGATTCTATCGATCAGACATCTTCGAGATGCACGATTGTTGTAACCCTATGCCCCCAGTTTTTTTGGACGTCGGTCTGGACAATTGGGGTTGTTCTACTTGCATAGGTGGCATAATTCTGGCCGGAGGTAGGTTTACTGTCTCCGGTGGCGTTATTGCTTGTGGTTGTTGTGCCTAGTCCACTTGTTTCTACAATAGGGCATCCCTCACAAAGTATGTTACCATCTCAGCCAATTCTGCTTGCGTTAGAGTAATAGTATGTCCGGTGTCTTCCATGAGTTCTCGGTTCATGTATATAATTCTCACAGACAACGCCAATTTGACCCTGCTCAGAAGTTCTCCAGGAGGACTCTCTGGTGTATTGGCAAGAGAGTTGATGCGACTGAAGCAATGCCTAGGTTAATCAAATTAGAGAAGAGAAATGATGCTCCTTTGAGGTGCTTATTGCTATCTTTTTATACACTTTTCCCTCAAACCTTTCACCTTCCTCATTAATAAGGTTATATTTTACAAGAGAGTAATGAGTCAATTATTGGTTCATTCATTACAAGAGATCTTTCATCTCCTTCTAAATTTTTAATGATGCTATGATTGATGAAAACATAGTAAATGTACATGACTATTAATTTGCTTTTTCTATCTGTTCCCCTTTCTCACATATATATAAGCCTATAATGAACACTGAATATAAGTGACGTTGGGCATTTAATGTAGATCATAATAACATATCGAGTTAATAGAGTAATTCTACTGATTGATGACTCGGTAATTTATCCCCCGAGCAACAAGATGCCTTAGTTATAACACGATTTCTCAAAAATTAGAAAGGGTACCTGAATGTCGAGCGATGACTCTACTCTAAACCCGCTTGATAATGCTTAGAAATGATAAGAGCTTTCTTGGTAAAATGAATTATCCACTCTCGATCAACTTGATCATTACCAGAGCAGTGTATCTATCCTCCTCAATTTTGACTTTGACTGCTACCTCACTTGTTACATTGACTTTTTGACCCTCCTTGTGACACCTCCTGTGGATCGCCACGTCGGTGGCAAATGCAAAACAATAACAATTCTTGTTTTTATTGACATCAGCATCAACAAATCGTATCTTTCTCAACTATTTAAGATGGCTAACATAATTTCTATCTTAGACTAGTAAGGTGAATTCAAGCCAGCAAAAGTGCTTGCCAACTTTTATATATAGGGACTGAAAGGGATGAAGTTTACAAATGACAATCAAGAGACGTTGCATTTAAGATCCATTCAATTGTAGCTAGCCACAATCCAAATGGTATTGAAAAAACAAATGCCCAGGAGAAAACAAGGGCCACAAATTCAACAAACAGGATAAAGACTGGTTACCGCTCTTGTCGATCGCTTAAGGAAACAATGGTCTGTGCCAGTGGTTTTTAATGGAGAAACCACTGGCTTTATGGTTCAGACCCAATCTCCTTCCGGTCACTTGGCCGCTTAGTGTTCTCTATATAAAGAGCGTGCAAGCTTGTGGTTCTTCTTCATGCACCACACGAATTCAAGACATGAGGATAGGTTGCAAAAACAAGCTTAGCTTAGCTCTTCTGCTTGGGGTGGCTCTTGAGCTCAAAAGCCAAGCTAGCAGGCCAAGCTCCTCAGGGCTCAAATGGAACCTGTCCGCTAATGGATCAGCGGCTCAAGTGAAGGTCAAACCATGCAGCAAGGGTTGCCCTACAAGTGAGAGCAGGCACAGTGAGAGCAGGGTGCCTTCAGAGGAGTCACTGAGGATGGTGTTCTACTTGAGCTGTTGGGGACCAGATTGAAGCCTGATTTTTATCTGTCGAAAGAGAATTATACATCTGAAGTTAATTGAAAGATCTTTTCTGACTCGCATCAAGTTCAGGTTGGAGAGAACTTTGGGGAAAGACCTGTGCATGAGATTGGAAGGACATGGACATGATGACCGAGCATGAAGTCCTTAGTATTCCTATATGTTTGTCTATTATATGGTATATATTTCCTAACCTGATCAAGATCTTGTTGTTAATTCTGTCTTGTATGAATCAATCATCTCTCGTTTTTGAGTGAATATGACTATATTCCATTGTCTTCATCTTGTTATTAATTATTTTTTAAAACTGTATAATGATTTAGTTATTTGGTAATTCGTAGAAAGAAATTAAAAAAAAAAGAGAGTCAACAATGACCTTCTGATTATGGAATAAAAATAATTACCAACTATCCAGTGAGATTTTACAGTGCTAAATACCAGCAAACACTCACGGATTTTAGATAATTGTTTCCGGCATAGGAAATGATTTTACAGTCCAATTAAGCTGGATTTGATTTTTCTTTTTTTCTGGTTTCAGGGAAATGATTAAATTCATGCCTCTCCATTTCCACTTCTTCTGAAGTGCATGTATACTTGCTGCAATAACACAAGTGAAACAAACCGATCAGTCCTGCCCTCGTTTTGAGCTGCAACATTGGAGAATTCAGTGATTTCTAGCATTAGATGATGCAGATCTAAGAAAGACACATTACCTGAATGACCCAAAGGCTGATAAGTGACTCGAGGCAGAAGAAACCAAACCCAATAAAATAGAATATCTGAAATCAATGAAGAAACAATCAGTAGTTTCTTTTCTAGTACATAATATCTGCAATTTACTTGTCTGATATACTTTACCCCAACTATGGCATTGCCTCCAATAACATCCATGGCTGGAAGAAAACCACTGGGTGGAGTTCAATTAAACAACAATTAAGATACATTAGGGATTTTTTTGTTTCTTGTTTACAAAGAATATGTTGACTCTTACGTCAAAGATTTTCCTTTGAAAGGAAAAGGAGGAGCAACAGCGGAGTAGATGCAAAAGGCTAGATGAATCTGCCACACATGAGAGATACATAAATGATCTGCAGATACTTGTCAATGGAAAAAAAAATAAGGAAAATGCCACTGAATAGTGAATAGCTTATGCAGACTGCGCAAGTAAACTTCCACACCAGATAGAAAATGAAGAACCATCCAAAGCTCAGAGCACTGTCAATCCTAGAACATGTGGAAAAGAAATCAGATAACTCGGCATGAAGCAGGATGCTTGAGATTTTTGCTTAAAAGATCTTTGAAATAAGAATTCTTACCTCATCGCGCGATACAGGGGACGATACCATAGCCAATATGCTCCTGGGACACCAGAAACCAAGTATATAATTGCAAGGAACCAGATCTTAATACCTATCAGAAATTCAAACAATGTTATCCGTCATATCTTTTTGCTACTGCAATGAATTATAAGGAGTATGCCTTCATGCCATAAATTGGCAAACCAACCTTCACCCTTGAGCCAAGCTGTAAGTGTGGATATCACATTCCAAGTAAGGCATAATGTCAATCCTACATAACGTTCAAAAAGGCAAATTTGAAGTAAAAACAATTTGTATGTATATTGTTCAGTATAAGGGATGTTCTACTTAGGTTCATGACTTCATGAAACATATGATAATGAATGAGGCTAGATTAAACGAACCCAAAAGTGATGCGAAAGCAACATATAGCAGCCTTTGCGAATGAATGGGGATTTCATTTGCAATGTCATGGTGAATGATGGGGAAGAATGGGGGCCAATTTTTATCTTCTATGAAAACTTCTGCAAAAGTTTAGGAGTAAAGAAGATCGATTTCAGTATCAACATTATTGGAAAAGTATTTCCAGCAACAAATCCAATGGTTCTTGAAAAATCCACAGAGCAGTACCCCTTGCTATGGCTTCTTCTCTTCGTTTTAATGTCTATGGAACATCAAAGAAAATGATGGTCAAAATAATAAACGTGCTTGGACTGCATAAAACTTGAAAGAATGTTGTTTAAGATTCCTAAATCCAGAAGAAACCCATAGTTTTAGAATAATTTGAAAGGATGTTATCTAATGTAACTAGACATGCATTGCAACACTAATCCATGAGTACCTCTTCCCTTCTGTTTAGTTCTGTTTCTCTGGTTTGCAACTCTATCTCCTTCCTCTTTATCTCCTGACAAGAAATTTGTGAGAAAATGAATCTTTATTTGTTTTGAGGCCATGGTCAAGGTTATGATGAGATGATAAACAACAAGCTAGTATGCATATACCTTTTCTGTATGGAGAGGAATATTAATAGTTGCGCCACCATCATTGTATACTCTTCCTGCAGGTTGCTACCACGCAAGAGCATTTTCATTAATCATTAAACATTCAGATTGGGGCTCAACAACTTGTTCACTGAAACTAGTTAGCAAGAACATGCACATCGAGCATGCAACGAAGAGAACAAAGGATTTGTGCCGGTGACTCACAGAGAAGGGATTAATGTCGTCGTCGGTAAAAGGATTGGCCTCGAACCTGCTGCCTGCAGCCATGTCTTTCTCACCTTGTTTGTCTCTTGATTATGTTCTTCACCTTCTCCGCTTGTAGATAGAAATTTCGAGAGAAAGGAGATGGCGAGCTTGTCAAGGCTATGAAGAGATCGCGTGCCGGCGGGCGCCAAGTAGAACAAAACAACAGCTTCCTAACATTAAATTAATTTGCTTCGGTCCTCACTATGCAGTCCAACAATGTCTCTGCTCTTTGACAAGGCAGGGCTGCAAGGGGACAAAGAAATCATGGATTTATGAATTCAAAAAGAACACTTTGATGAAACATTTTTTTTTGTTTTCGCCTGGCTCAAGCACCGGTCATCATGTAAAATAGAGCCGGGCACGGCCCTCCAACATCGCCGGTGATTTAAACTCTGCAAAAACTGCTCAGCGTGAGATTTGAGAATCCAGTGCATAGCACTTGCCTTTCAATAACTATATAATGAGTGTGGTAGCAGAAGGTGGAATCTACCCTCCAGGTCGGTGCCAATTGTGAGAAGGTAAATCCCGCATTAGCCACTTTGGGAAACTATATCATGAGTATGAACTTTATTTGTATTATCTAGATATTCAAATAATATATGAAAATCAGATAAATGAAATGAGGAGTACTATTGGAGTAAAAAACATGAAGCCGTCACTTTAACAATCTCACGTTCCCGATCTCAAATTCTCAGAAGAGTAAATTATGGTGAATATTTATCTTAGTATATATATATATATATATATATATATATATATATATATAGAAGAGGATACACACTTAATGAAATATTTTACACTCAACGGGGAATTAATTCTAAAATTTATTAGAGTAATCATTTATGTAAAATATTGAATAAAATAATAATTAATTAATAGGATTATTTGAGGAATAGTTTTAATGGAATTTTTAAAAAAAATTTGAAAATTTTTCGAAGTTCAAATAAGGTAATTTGTGGGGATAAATTAATAGGCATGGGAAAAGTTTGTTTAGAAATATCCAAATATGGGAGTTGATTAAGGAAGTAATCTAGACTTTAATAAAGGAAAATCTAAGTTCTTTAATTTATTTCCTTTTCTTATTTTTTTTCTTTCTTTTCACCGAGCCCGAGTTCTTCTCCCCGCCGAACAGCGACCTCCTCTTCCTTCCCAACCCGACGCCGCTCTCTTCTCCTTCTTCCCACCTCACCGCCCTAGCGCCGCCATCTCCTCTCTTGTCTTCTTCCCTTTCCTTGCGCCCCCTCTCTCCCGATCGATTGCTTGTGCCCTAGCCACCTTCTGCCCTGGTTGGATTCGCCCTCCTCGAAATCGATCCTCCACCCTCGCCGAGTGTAGCCGTCACAGAGAGGAAGGATCGGCACCAGCAACGTGTCTCTGCCCTAGCGTCGGCAGTTGATCTTCCTTTCCTTCCCGAGCCGCACACCGATGACCTTTTCCTCTCCTCCCCGACGCGCCCTCTCTGCCCTAGCAACGACAGTCGAACCCCTTCCACCTCCGACCACTACAGAGTAGTCAACCAATGTCAAGCCCTCACCCCGCATCAATTGCGGCAGACTGCCTGTAAAATATCGAAGAAGATAATAATTAAATAATAGATTATTTGAGAAAGTAATCTTATTGGAATTTTTAGAAATTTTTCTGGAATTAATCGGAGCTCGTATGACGTATTTAGAGGGGATGCATATATGGGCTCGAGAAAAACCTGTTTGGAATACCAGGAGGTGGGAGTTGGTTGAGAAACAGATCTAGGGTTTAATCAAAATTTCCCTAAGTTATATAAGCACCTCCCCATTGTTGGTGCAACCTTAGGTCAAGGTTGACCTGGTTGACCTGACTCGAGTTGACCTGACTCGAGTTGTGTTTTGATGTTTGACGATGTTTGACGAGAAGAGAGTTGTATTCTTGATGTTTGACAAGAATAGGTGTTTGGGAGATTGTAGGTGCAACCTTAGGTCAAGGTTGACCTGGTTGACCTGATTCGGGAAAAGTCCAAGCAGGGAGCTTGGCACGCGAAAAGTCCAAGTATGGAGTCTTGGCACTAGAAAAGTCCAAGTACGGAGACTTGGCACGGGGAAAAGTCCAAGCAGGTAGCTTGGCACGCGGAAAGTCCAAGTATGGAGACTTGGCAGGGAAAGTCCAAGCAGGAGTTTGGACGAGGAAAAGTCCGTGAGTGAAGCGAGGCAATCGGAGAAGTCCCGGTGAGTGAAGCAGGCAGAAATCTGGTAAGTGAAGCGGTGAAAATCCTAGTGAGTGAAGCTAGGTGAAAGTGGAAGTCTGGTGAGTGAAGCCGGGCATTGGGAAAGTCCGGTGAGTGGCGGTTTGGAAGTCCGGTGAGTGAAGCCAGGTGTTGGAAATCTGGTGAGTGAAGCCAAAACCCTAGTGAGTGAAGCTAGGTGAAAGTCCGGTGAGTGAAGTCGGAGGGAAAATCCAGATGGATCAAGGGTGATCGGACATCCGGTGTTGAGAAGGTCAGTAGGTCAAGGGTGGCCGGATACTTGACACTGAGGAAAGTCCAAGTGGGTCAAGGATTGACCGGACACTTGGTAGGAAGTCTTAGCAGGTCAAGGGAGTGACCGGATGCTAAGCATGATGTACCAGTCAAGGTTGACCGGATGTTGGTTTGGGAGACTTGAGACTTGGTTTGGGCAAAACCAAGCTCTGGACCGATCCAGTGATACGCTTGTGTATTTGATCGGTCTGCGACCGATCGAGATAACTCGACAGAGGCTTGTAAGGCGGTCGATGCGGGACCGATCGGCATTCGATCGATGCGCGGCCGATCGGCGATATCTGATCGATGCGCGTCGGTGACGATCTTGAGTGCGAGGCCGAATAAGCCTCGATCGGTCGGCGGACCGATCAGGCCATCTGATTGGTCCCCACCACCGATCGAGCACGATCGATAGCTAGCGGAGTTCGAGAAAGCGGTCGATCCGTGGACCGATCGGCACACTCCGATCGATGCGTATGCCGATCGGGGCACTGCTTATACGGCTATATTCGTGTTTTTCTTGGCGGTATAAAAGAAGCTACGGGCTTCGTTCACGGCTTAGAACTTCTTCTTGTGCTCTGGAGCTTCCGCTCTTACCGCTATCGAGCTTTGAGCTCCTCGTGAAGCTTCGCGTCTCGTCAGTCTTCTGGTGCGCTCACTCCAGTCAACAAGAAAGGCAAGCAAGTGTTTCATATTGTCTTTTGCTTTCTTGTATCTGTTGTGCTCCTATCTTGCTTGTGCAAGAAACATTGTGGCGAGGTTTCTCCACCCAGAAGGAGTATATTGTATTAGCCGGTTCTCCGGGGACTCATCCACCGACGGATTGGTAGGCTTCGTCCACCTTACGGACACGCCGAGAAGTAGGAGTTCATCTCCGAACCTCGTTACATCCATCGAGTTTGAGGTTTGATCTTCTCACCGTTTTCTTTCTACTGTCTTATTTCCGCTGCTAACTCGATTTGTAGAAAGAAAGCGAATTTGGGGTCGGCTATTCACACCCCCCCCTCTCTAGCCTCCGTACGAAGGATCCTAACAAGTGGTATCAGAGCAAGGTTGCTCTTCGTCGGAGTAACACCCGGAGGAGCACAAGCTAGAGAATGGATCGACTCGGAGAAGACATCACGTTTCCACCCTTCTACAAGTGCTGCGACTTCGCGTATTGGAAGGTAAGAATGAGGTATTTTCTTATGACTAACCTTGAAAATTGGAGTTGTGTTCAATTAGGTTTCAAGCCTCCGATGGACAAGAAAGGAGAAACCCTAGAGAAGACGGAGTGGACCAAGGAGCAAATCCACCAATCAACCATCAATGATGAGGTAACGAAAATCATTGAATTCTCTTTACCTAATGATGTTTTGTGTAGGATAGGTGGATATAATGATGCCAAGGAGTTGTGGAATAACTTGGCAAAGTTCCATGAGGAGAACTCCACTTCAAGTCATGAAGAGGAGTCAAGTGAGCCAAGGAGTTCACATCATGGAGGAATGGATTTAGAAGTTGAGGGCCACTCAACATCTAAAGAAGAAGAGGAGGAGAGTTCTTCTTCAAGTTCGGAGCAAGAAGAAGAAGCTTCTACCTCCGGAAGGGATGAAGGAGAGAGCGTTCATCCATCCTCAAACCTAGGTAACTCAAGCATTTTAATTTCTAGCAAATTACACATAATGTGCTTTGAGTGTAGGGAATTTGGGCACTACAAGAGTAAGTGTCCAAAGAGGGTTAGGAAGTCTCCACTGGCGCCAAAGGTCAAGAAGAGTCCCGATACGCAAAGGCAAAGAGCACGTGGTGTGCTTTCAATGCAAGCGAAGGGGACATTATCGGAGTCAATGTCCGAGGGGGAGGCAATCTCACAAGGACAAGAGACCGAGCACGTCGATAGGGGGAGCTAAGGCAAACCCTAAGGTAACATTTAAGGCACATTCTTGCAATAATAATAAGACTCATGCTAGTAGTTTTATTGCAATTGTCAAGAATGATAAGCATGATAATCTTAGGAATCAATATATGTGCTTAGGTGCCAAACATGTGAGCCTAGATAAGGATAACACTAGGAAAGCCAACCCTAGAATTAACTCATCTAAGGCTAAGGAAAACCTAGGTAGGAATCCGAAATCAACTAGACACATGCCTAGGAATGCCTCAAAGAACAATGACAAATTAAAACTTGAGGTATTAGAGAAGGAGAATCAAGTCTTGAGGTCAAGACTTGATACTTTGGAAAAGGCTCTTAAGAACTTGGAGAAGTCATCTCTAGGGTTTAAGGGTCAAAAACCAATGTCCAAGGACAAGAAAGGTTTGAGTCACAAACCTAAGTCCCAAGTGGTCAAGCTCACTTATCATAATGTTCCATTCGATTATGGAACAAAATCTAGGGCTAGGAAGACCATCACCAAGGTCACAAGGGGAGTCACCCCTAGAGTTGATCTTGATGAGTCCCAAATGACCAAGGCTTTAAAGCCTAAGAGGGTCATTAGGAGGGTTGCTAGGGAAGTTATCCCTAGTGAATATTTAGTGAACCCAATGAGCTCAAATAGGTATTGGGTTCCTAGGAGCATCTTCTCTACCCCATAGATGGGTTAGAGAGTGTCAACTCCGATTAGAAGGGTAGTTAACCCAACTTTGAGGAAATTGACGCTCAAGGAGCATTTTCAAGGTTTTTGGGAACCTTTGAAAATGAAATGGAATATTTACTCCTTGGAAGAGTAAAATGTGCCATCATGGAAAATGATGATGTTAATTTCAATTGGCACAATTTGGGAAAATCTAGAGAACTCTTGAGGAAAAATGAAACATGCCAAGATTTGAGGATAAATTTGATCTTTAAGTGGCATGGATGAATCTAGAGTTCAAGAAGTGTCAAAATTAGGATTTTGGCATATTAGGGCAATCAAGGGTTAAAGCTTAAGTATTAGCTAAGGCTAAGGATACTTAGATAGGTAATCTAGGTATGTCTTATTCATGCTAAATCTTGCCATGATTATTTGCCCTCACATGTCATGACATCATGTTTAATTTTATCATTTGATATGTCATGATAAAGCTTAGGTTCTTTATATGTCATGCTTTAGTTAAGTTTCAAACTTTATGCCATGACATCATGACATTGGCACATGCTTCTATTTATGATATTATTTCATGTCATGTCATCATCTCTTGCATTAATGATCAATTTAAATTGATTTAAGGATAGAAACACAATTTGATATTGAGATCAAATTGGTGTTTAGAAAATGCATGAGAACTTAGCCTAAGATGACCTAAACCCATATCTCACATCAAAATTGACTTGGAAGTGTTTGATACACTTTAGATGTGTGTGAGATATTAGGATCATGAGTTAGGATCAAGGTGCATAGTTCTTGTACCTAGATGATCCTAATTCAAGAAATTGAGGATCATAGGGAAAGCTTATGTACAAGTCATGTACATTTAGCCCTAAGATTGTGGTCCTAAATTAAAGGGTTAAAAATCATTTCAAAATTGATTTGAGAAACCTTGATGAAGTCATTCTAGTGATAGCATTCATCATTGAACATTGTGATACAAAGTTTACTTAACTTTGAACTATTTCAAAGTCTTTTGAACTTTGTATCAAGATTGAAAAATGAAAGTTATTTTCATAGAAAACTATTTTTCCTTGACAGTATATGGTATGAGGAATGTATCCTCAAAATTTCACAATTTTTCGAATTTTCTAGAATTTGTTGTGAGTTTCTGAATTTCGGGAGAGAAGAAATCGAGAAACGGAACTTGGATCGGTCCTTGGACCGATCCAGGAAGTTAGATCGGTCCGAGACCGATCGGAGAATCTGATCGGTCCGGTGGCCGATCGAGTGTTAATTTTGAATTTCGACTGTGGTCTGAAATTTCAGTTGTGGAAGTTAATGGGTTTCTAAAGGTTTGAAACTCTCAAGACATTGTTGGTGCAATGGTCAAGGGGAGTTGACTTTTAGGGAGTTGACTAGGGGAGTTGACTTTTAGGGGAGTTTTAAGACTTTTGAGGATCGGTGATATGGAATTGTCACTAAGTTGAGTGTTGAGTTTAGTATCAAAGGGGAAATTAAGGGTTTCAATGAAAGGTATGGGACTTTCATTAGGAAGAAACTCTTGACCTTGATTCCCTCTTTTTGATGTGTGTCAAAAAGGGGGAGAGATGTCCCAAGGGGGAGAGTGTAGGTTTTGGAAGAATGTTCAAGGAAGAACATTGGAAAACCTAAGTTAGGTTATCGGGTTAACCTAACTTGATTTTGGATTTTGTCAAACATCAAAAAGGGGGAGATTGTTAGTGCAATCTTAGGTCAAGGTTGACCTAGTTGACCTGACTCGAGTTGTATTTTGATGTTTGACGATGTTTGACGAGAAGAGAGTTGTATTCTTGATGTTTGACAAGAATAGGTGTTTAGGAGATTGTAGGTGCAACCTTAGGTCAAGGTTGACCTGGTTGACCTGCTTCGGGGAAAGTCCAAGTACGGAGACTTGGCACGGGGAAAAGTCCAAGTATGGAGTCTTGGCATGGAAAAGTCCAAGCACGGAGACTTGGCACGGGGAAAAGTCCAAGGCACACGGAAAGTCCAAGTATGGAGACTTGGCAGGGAAAAGTCCAAACAGGAGTTTGGTGGAGAAAAGTCCCGGTGAGTGAAGCCAGGCGGTCGGAGAAGTCCCGTGAGTGAAGCCAGATCGAAAATCTGTAAGTGAAGCGGTGAAAATCCTAGTGAGTGAAGCTAGGGTGGTGGAAGTCCCGTGAGTGAAGCCAGGCGGAAAATCCCGGTGAGTGAAGCCGGTGAAACCCTAGTGAGTGAAGCTAGGTGAAAGTCCCGTGAGTGAAGCCAGGGAAAAATCCAGATGGATCAAGGGTGATCGGACATCGGTGTTGAGAAGGTCAAGTAGGTCAAGGAGTGACCGGATACTTGACAAAAGAGGAAAGTCCAAGTGGGTCAAAGGATTGACCGACACTTGGTAGGGAGTCTTAGCAGTCAAGGGTGGCCGGATGCTAGCATGATGTACCAACAGGTCAAGGTTGACGGATGTTGGTTTGGGAGACTTGGGACTTGGTTTGGGCAAAACCAAGCTCGATCGGTCACCGGCCGATCCGGTGATACTATGTATGTTGATCGGTCTGGCGACCGATCGATAACAAAGCGAAGCGCGACGATTACGTGGGCTTCGATCGGTGCGGGACCGATCGGCATAGACGATCGGCCGCAAGACCGATCAGGCGATATCTGTCGATCGGCCGACCGATCGGTGACGATCTTGAGTGCGAGGAACCGCGCTCAATAAGCCCCGATCGGTCAGCGGATCAGGCCATACCCGATTGGTCCCCACGACCGATCGAGCACGATCGTAGCTATCGGAGTTCGGGAGAAAGCGCTGATCGATCGTGGACCGATCAGACACTCTGATCGGTCTCGACCGATCAGGCACTAGCCGTTGCGCGGCACCGCTATATTCCTTCGTGTTTTCTTGGCAGTATAAAAGAAGCTCTGAGGCTTCGTTGCTTTCTGACTTCCGGCTTAGAACTTCTTCTTGTGCTCTAGAGCTTCGCTCTTACCTTATCGAGCTTCTTTGAGCTCCTCGCAGCTGAAGCTTCGCGTCTCGTCAGCTGCTGCTGGTGTGAAGCTGCTGCTTCATCACTCCAGTCAACAAGAAAGGCAAGCAAGTGTTTCATATTATCTTTTGCTTTCTTGTATCTGTTGTGCTCCTATCTTGCTTGTGCAAGAAACATTGTGGCGAGGTTTCTCCACCCAGAAGGAGTATATTGTATTAGCCGGTTCTCCGGGGACTCATCCACCGACGGATTGGTAGGCTTCGTCCACCTTACGGACACGCCGAGAAGTAGGAGTTCATCTCCGAACCTCGTTACATCCATCGAGTTTGAGGTTTGATCTTCTCACTGTTTTCTTTCTACTGTCTTATTTCCGCTGCTAACTCGATTTGTAGAAAGAAAGCGAATTTGGGGTCGGCTATTCACACCCCCCCTCTCTAGCCTCCGTACAAAGGATCCTAACACCCATGCCCTAGTTCCCACATCGCTGTTCCTCATCCCCAAGCCTCACCCAGCGACGCCGCCGAGCTCTCCATCTCTCCTCCTTTGTCGAGCCTTTCCTCCCTAAATCCTCCAGCGATCTCCTCTCTTCCCAAGCCCTCCACCTCTCGTAGCCCCTCCTTCTCACGTGCCCACCACAGCCGCGACCTTGCTCCCTCACGCGGGCGCCAGTCGTCGAGCACAACAGCCGTCGGCTCTCCTCCTCGCGTGAGCACCAAGACGTCGTCGGCTCTCCTCCTCACGCGAGCACCCAACGCCTTGGACCTGATGCGTCGCCGATCGCCGCCATCAGCAAGCCGCATCTTCTTCCCCTGCATGCGGGCTACTGACCTAGGGGGGAGAAGGGGCACTAATTCTAGGGTTTCCAGCCATCCTTATTTGCTTGGAGTCACGTGATCACCGAGGGTAAGCTAGCCTTCTTCTTTTCTTGGTACTCTTTGACCCGTGCCCTAACATTGTAGTCGATCCTCCTTTTTCTCTCGGTGTTTCTCTGCCCCATGCCTTGGTGTCGTCGCTACCCTCTGTTTGTGGATTGACATCTCGATAGCTACTTGAGTTCATTGGAGAGGAGGCTACGAATTCATATTTGGCTTCAGCAGCGTTCTTCTCCAGTAGAAAATCATCAACTGAGGATTGAAAGAAGGAGGTAAGTTATTAGTTAAATGTTATGAATCAAGAGTTAGAGTTGAATTCTTAATTGTGGTTGTATTGATATTGAATTGGGATGTTTGAATGGAAAAGGGCAGCAATTTTACCTACTCAAACTAGCAATTCCAACCATGGTTTTCTCTGGTTGTGAAGCATCAGTTGAAGCTTCCTACTTGGGTGAGTTCTAAAATTAATTTTGTGTTTACATTGGATCGATTATGCTTGTAGTAAATCCTAATTGGAAGGAGAAATGATTGGGGATGCTTAATTTATTTGGTTTCGGATTAGAGATTCAATTATGAGTTGATTTCTCTAGTTGGATTAATTGATTCATGATGTCTAGTTGATTTAAGATTTAGATTAAAAGATATGTTGATTTGGGTGAATTTTGGAGATGAACCATGTATAAACCAAATCTAATTAGTGTTAGGACCTTCGGATGGCTAGAGAGGGGGGGGGTGTGAATGCCTCCTTTAAAAATCCAATCAATTTCCTCACAAGAGTTTGTTAGCACAGCAGAAATAAGTAAAATGAAAACTGATGGAAGGAAAAGAACAAACCACCACTAACAAAACGATGTACGAGGTTCGGGGATAACTTGCCCCTACTCCTCAGCGTGTCCGTAAGGTGGATGATCCCTTGATCTTTCGGTAGATCACACCCCGGACAAAATCCGGCTAAGTGTTTCTCCTTCTCGATGGAGTAACCTCTCCACAAAAGTCACAGAATAGATTTGTAAAATAAAGCACAATGACTTACAGAGTTCAGTGGCTAAAGGATTGAGCAAATGAACTTACAGCCACGAAGTGAAAAACGCAAAGACAGAAGGAAGCTTCAGCCAAGAGCTCAACGGCACAGCCTCTTGCTTAAGCGACAGACAGTTTTTCCAGAACCTTAGCAAACCTCTCTTCTTCCTTCTTCTTATTCTGCTTTCTCACTGTCTCGAATCACTATCACCTGTGTCGAATCGCTGCAACCAACTCAGGCGTCGCCAATCACTCTTCCTTTTCATCTGGTTCTCTGAACTCACACCAATACCATCCATGGTCTTCACTGGTGTCTCTGAGCTCGAACCAATGAGCAGGAGTCCAACTGATCGCGGCCAGTGAACGTTGAAGCCCGAATTGCATCACTTGCAGTGAAATACAGCATAAAGGGCACTTGTTCTTATTCTTCTGATGGAGCTTCATTTGAAATTAGCCAATGGCACGATACCTGCAACTTGTAACTTAAAAATCTCACAGCAGATGATTTGATCAGGTGAATCGGTAAATCGAAATATCAAAGCGGAGACCAAACGACACGTTGTGGATCGGTCAACGACCGATCCATAGCTCTGGACCGATCGGGACTCATCCCGATCGGTCTAGAAGAGTCTGATCGATGCGTGGACCGATCAGATTATGGGTGGATCGGTCCACCATCGATCCCCTATCGCTTTGAGCCCCGTCTTTCCGATCGCTTCTTCGATCGATCACAGACGATCGGATAACCCAGAATGCTTCGTGTGGTTACCGGGTCCCAGATCGATCAAATAACCCACGAGACTTTACGTGGTCACCGTCGGTCCACGAGACCGATCGTGACTCATGTATCGGATCGGTCTCCAGGCCGATCCGCACAACCAGTATCGTGGATCGGTCAGCAGACCGATCCAATGTCCTTGTGTTAGTCTTAGAGCCTTCCTAACCTAACGCCTTCCGGTACAGAGAACAAGCTACCAAGCCCTCTCGACCTAGTCCGGAGAGCTGCCGAGCCCTCTTGACTTCGTCCGGTCCAGATCGAGCTCACGAGCCCTCTCGACCTAGTCCGAGAACGAGCAGTGCCGAGCCCTCTCGACTTCGTCCGGTCCAGCGAGGCACGAGCCTCTCTCCGACCTAGTCCGGAGAGAGTGCAGCCCTCTCCGACTTCGTCCGGTCCAGAGAACGAGCTACCGAGGCCTCTCTGACCTAGTCCGGAGAACGAGCTGCCGAGCCCTCTCCGACTTCGTCCGATCCAGAGAACGAGCTACCGAGCCCTCTCTGACTTTGCGTGCCAAGTATCCGTACTTGGACTTTTCCTCTCCATATGATCAACCTTGATCAATAATCAGTCTGAATTTAATTAATATCTGATACAAACTTAAATCAGTGTCAACATCAAAACAACAGCCAGGTCAGACTGTATCAACAATTAGGTTGTAGTACGATTAAGATTAATTGGGGATTTATCTATAATCATGTTTGATTAGAGTGATTCTATTTAGGCGAGGGGAGTTGTTTAGTTGGTTACTTCCTATGTAATTAGCTAAATATACTATGTGATCGCAGGACTTTGTTTCGGGACGAGCGTCTCGACGTTGTATTTCTGGGCACGATCTACGTATAAAGGCGGGTACTTCTTGTTTTGTTTCTTTTAGTACTTTGACCTTGGTGCATGAACTATTTTGGATAAGAATTGTTTTACCTTTTCTCCACTCTTATTTTTCCTCCGCTTGATACTTCCACGTGATCTTTGAGATATTCGTTTCCATATCTATACAGTCTCTTGTTGTTGTCTATGATAAGTAACAGATACTAAATATCATGTATGTATGCTTTGACTGTTGTTTATTTATGTACTATATTGAGCATACTAGCTTCATGTAGCATACCTAATTTTTACTTATATTGGTATGATGACTGTTGTTTATTTATGTACTATATTGAACATGCTGGCTTCATGTAGTATACCTAATTTTTGCTTATATTGATATGAAGATTGTTGTTTATTATGTACCGTATTGAGCATGTTGGCTTCATGTAGCATACCTAATTTCTGCTTACATTTGTATGAAGACTGTTACATTTGGCGCATCATATCATGGCATGCATGTCAACGACCAATTCTCCCTTGTGGTCGAGAGAGTCGTTGACCAGGGTCGTATCCTCGGCCACTCGAGACAGTGGTAGCTGGAGTTAATGTCGCTTGTCATGTCGTGCTTCCACTTGGTCACTCATAGGTAATGATAGCTGGAGTTGCGAGCAGCAAGGACCCCCATCTCAGATGTAGCTAGTTAGGTACTATGCAACTGTCCACTCGGCCACTCGTGGGAGTGGTAGCTGGAGTGTTGTACAGTCTGTCACTGACCTGACCTCTCGACCATACAGGGGTCATGGTGCAGAGAGGTGGGCAGGAGTAACCATTCGTGCATACGCTGTTATTATACTTGTTTTGGCTGCTGCTATTTACATATGCTATTATTGCTTAATTATGTTAATGTTGTATACTTATGCTGTCATCGCTCACTGTTGTTGCTAGCTTATGCTGATATGCTTATTTATGTTGAGATATACATCTCACATATTATCCTTGTAGTTATGAGTAGCTCTGTAGCAGAGTTGTATTACTCCTGATTTTCTATTACCTAGCCTAGGATATAGTTTCAGGTATGAACACATATTATGATTTAATTTTAGTATATGTTATTTCCCTTATGAGACTATATACTCTTGGCTCACTTTCTATTTGTATATTATGTTCATGCACTATCTTTCCTTACCCGCTGAGTTCCAATACTCACCACCCCACAAATTGATTTTTCTTTCGCCAGGTAGCAAGTAGATGAATTATGGATGTTTGGAGAGTCCCGACTGCCGATCCCACGTCACACTCGAGGATAGCCTTCTTGTTAGTTTTGTTACTGTTTGAGTGGTACGTTGATTTTGCGTATTTTATTTTCCAATAAGTCGATGTGGATTTTGGAGTCTAGTTTGGTGGATGCAGGTATTTTAGTTAGTGACTTTGTTGGTCTTACATTCGTATTATTTTATGATTTTTCGCTGCGTTTACTTTCAACCGTGTGAGATGTTAATATACTGCGTGGTTGTGTGTTTACTTTCAGCCGTGTGGGTTGTTATTATACCGCGTGGTTGTGTTTATATCTAGCCGTGTGGGTTGATGAATATGTTATTATGTTATTTGTGTATGTGCATTGCTTCATATTGTCACCAGTACAGGGGAGATGCAGTCGAAATTTTGTCCTAGAACAATCGCCACCCTCCCTTTGCCCTGGATCGTCGCCAGCGGCTGAGGTATATCTCGTCACTACAAGAAAAACCCTCATAGATATCGGTGGAACAACAAAAGTTTTGAGCAAAAACCGATGTCTTTGAATATTTTACACCGGTTTTTCCAAAAACCGGTGTCTATGAGCGCAGATTTTCGCTCATAGACATCGATTTTTTAGCCGATGTCTTTGAGCGCCTTTTTTTTTTGTTAATAGACACTGGTTTTAACACCGGTTTTTAAAACCCGGTGTTAATGAACCAAAAATAATAATTTAATTTTTCCACCAGCCAAAATTTACAACACTTCACAAAGTTCCCTCCAAACCTAAACTAATATCGTGCCGCTTCTCTCAGTCTAAACCTAAACCTAAACCTCCTGACCATCTCTCTCAGCCTCATCTCCCTCTTCCCCTTACTGCATCTCTTCCCCTTCTTGGATCTTGGATCAATGAGGAAGATCAAAACCACCTGCTTCTTCTCCACGCTCGCTGGCACGATCTGGCCGGGCCAGTCCGGCGGCTCCGGCCTCACCGGCACCCACGGGGGCTCCGTTGAAGGCTCTTGCTTGCTCAACGACGGCGGCGAGCTCGTGTTGAGGCAAAAGGAAGCAGAGAACAGGGATGTGTCTCCTCCATTTCCTTGTTGCTGCTGAAGCTCGAGAATCAATTCCTCCAACCTCTGAGCAAACTCCTCCACATTATCCTCCTCCGCCCGACCATCATCGACGCCGCCAGAAGGGAAGCACTCGGTCCTGGCGCCGAAGGCGCGACGGCGTAAAAAGCCATGTCCAAGCGGCTGCCTTCCTCTGCCTCCCCCAACCTCCACCGAACCCAACGGTGGAGACAACGACAGCGAAGACGGCGACCTGCAACGGCGTCGTGGAAGCGGACCACGTCCCAGCGGCCTGAACACCCATCTCCTCTCGACGTCTCCTCCGCCTCTGTGCTTTCAATGAAGTCAAACCTTACCTTTTCGTGACTGAAAATGTAGGCCTCCTCTCACCCTACCCGCCCATGGAAAATGTTCATCAAGAACAATACTAAAACTGGACACAATCGCACGGTCTGGCACCAAGGAGATCTGGTGAACAATTTGGGCACTATCGCACGGTCTGGCACCAAGGAAAAATCTATAGCGAGGCAAGAGCAGCAGCCCCATGCGCTTCCTTCACCGAAAGGAGTGAGCTTTGGTCGTGGATGCCTTCCTATCTCTGTCCTCAACCCTACTTGTGAAAAAGATCATCTTTGGCTGATCTCGCGCCTGGTGAGTTGTATTGGTAGTTCCTGGATAATTAATGGGTAACTGCTGGGTCAAAGGGAAGGCATTCGTCTACGGAGTGTCATCCAGTTCGAAGTCAGGTGGGTCTCCTCTTTTTTAACCCCAGTGATTTGGTTGTCTCTAAGAGTTGATTTTTTGTTTCTTATACTTATTTTTTAGTAGCTAAAGCTATGATATTTGGCACTTCATTTAACTCTGAGGAGCTCAATTCGACCTAAACTCTTTGCTTTCCCCGCCGTTAATAGGGCAGTTCCCTTCCTTGGTCGCCCGAGATTCCACTACGGAGGTGTTACTTGTTAGGGTTCCATTTCAATGTCTCCGTGGATCTGTTAGTTGATTTCTTCATTTGTCTTATTTGTTTATAATTTTCCTGGATTTTTGTTTCTGGCTCCTAATTTCCTGTGAATATACCTTCATCTCATTTTGCAAACTCCTGGATTTTTTCATTTCGCCGGTTGATATGGTTGCTCGAATAGGAATGTAGGTTGATTCCTCTCGGCGGCGGCGACGACATGGTTGAAGGGAGTGATGCGAGGGCGTGGGAGGAGCTGATCCCCGATGCCCTGGGCCTCATCTTCCGCAACCTCCCTCTCCAAGAGATCCTCACCGTTATTCCTAGGGTCTGTAAATTGTGGTCGCGGGTAGTGTTGGGCCCCTACTGCTGGCAGGAAATCGACATCGACGAGTGGAGCCAGCACTGCAAGCCAGAGCAACTTGATAAAATGCTTCACATGCTCATAGATCGCAGCTGTGGCTCCTTCCGCAGGCTCAGTGTTTCCGGCCTCCATACCGAGTCCATGTTCATCTTAATTGCAGACCAGTATGTAGATCTCATCTCATCTCATTCAAGCTGATTAATACCCTTGAATTTAATAGCTTGCATCTGCTTAATGCATGGAGATAGCTTTGTTAAATGATGACTTAATTAGTATGCTTGTCGCTATCACTCTCAATTATACAAATTGTTGATAAACAAGCCAAGCTCGTGGTACAAAATGACAAAAGTTCTCATGAAATTGTGCTTTATCTGGAGTCTTCCCTGTATCACCATGCAGAGTAACAGGGAGACGAACTGTTGGTAACAGTCGCCAGTGAAAATAGTGATTTTGCCATGGAGTTTCTGGTCGCCTTCGTTTTGGAAATTTCATCTTTTTAATGAAGGTCTATTTTAGATTTGTCTTTGCCAACTACATACATCATGGCACCTTCCTGTAGGAGTAACAACTAGAGGTGCAAAGGATAATCCACTTTTTATGCTTCCCTCGTACTGATTTTTTTTTTTTAAGTTTGTTGATAAATTCCTCTCGCCAATTACCACACTGTAACTTACCATTCTAGATGACATCTCTCTGGTAAATTTGTTCTTTGTTTGTTTGGAGGATAGCACATTCATTCCTTGTTAGTAGGTCAATTTGAGTTTGGTGAGAACTTAGTCCTCTAAAAGATTTGGGTGAACTTTTGTTTCGATGACTGATCGTCACTATTGCTGTTCTTCTATCTGTCTAGTGATGGTTCCCTTCAGAGGTTGGAGCTTCCAAGAAGTGAAATGAACGATGCCATTGTCAAACTTGTTGCACCAAGATTGTGCAATTTGACTTACTTGGATGTCAGCTACTGCTCAAAGATAGGTGCTTGAGCGATCGAAGCGTTTGGATCTCTCTCTTTCCGATCCCGATCACTACGCCCTCATCGCTTCCGATTCCTTCGTCAAGGTAAAAGCATCGCACTCTCGGTTCCGGTTCCTGCTTTAATCTCTTTTAGTCTTGATTTTGATCATTTACTTGCATTGAAATCATTAAACTATTCGTGAATTATCGATCTGCTGTAGTAATGCTGGTGAACTTGATGAAGGACTTGTTTTTATGAGGTCTTGTTAAGTGATGAAACCTTCTACATTGCTTTAAATGCAAGCAGTTGGTTGATTATCCAATTAGTGCCCTGTAATTTGTATACGGTTCATTAGTACCACAATGATTATGCGAGCATAAAAATGAAACAATAACATATTTTCCAACTTGTCCAGTAATTTTTCATTCTTTAATTTGTTGGATACAAGTTCAATTGTTAATTAACTTCCATAATAGGGGAACAAATGGCCATCTTTTGGATTTGCAACTCTGTTTGACGTCAGCTATCATATTACTAAACTTTCATTCTGATAATGCCAAGGCGCAAAACTTCCAGATTGCTAGTTTTTTGTTTTCTCTCTATATATTTTTTTCATGGATCATGAGTTACTTTGGACTTTTGTTATCAATAAACTCTTGCAATCTCCTCAAATACTCCTTATTATGTTGTTATGTATGTAGAAATATGAGCGGACAACAGGAGAACGTTGCAGCTCCAAAGTTGAATGAAAGGATATTGTCGTCATTGTCCAAGAGATCAGTGGCTGCCCATCCTTGGCATGATCTTGAAACAGGTAACCGAAAACGAAAGAAACAATTCCACTAATATTTACACATCTATTAATTTGATTTGTCTCAATATCTGTTTCTGAATATGAATTTGTCTCCAGGTAAAGAGGTCCCTTTGTGTTCAATGTGGTAAGTGTACTTTTTTCCTTTTAACTGATAAAATGTACAAAATAAAGTATCATAAGTGATATTATTTTTTACAAGCAAACTAATTTTGAGTAAATCATCTTTTTGCTCGTTTATCAAATTAGATTGCCTCCCAAAAGGATGCAAGGGTTAGATTTGAACCTGTTATTCATAGATCTATCACTATATGATGTGGTTGAGATAATTGATGAATGTTTATCTTTTTAAGCATTCCAATTAGTCATCTTGTTACCTGGTGCTCTTATTGCATTTTCAACTATGATCTTTGGTCTTGGTTTACTAATATATTATTTATGTGTTTTTACAGTTTACAAATCTCAAGTACTCCAGAGTTGAAATTGAGTGGGCTGAATGCATGCTAGATTACATTTGAAGTGTGGTTCTACCTTGATGTGTTAAAAGAATGTTCTACCTTAATTTTGATATCTATTAGCTAGCTTTTGATGTAAAAAGAATGTTTGGGTATTTTATGGATACTGTTGTAAGAAGATTATTTATATAATTTGTGAATATTTGTGTATTTTATGGATATTGTTGAATGAAGAATATTTGTATAATTTGTGAATATTTGTGTATTTTTTTTTATTATTGTCGGTTTTTCATTGTTTCGGAAATCAAATTTGTGCTGTTAAAAAATATACATATTACATCGGTTTCCACCGCTGCAAAACCGGTGTTATTAACTAATATTACATCGGTCATTTACCGCTGCCAAAACTAGTGTTATTAACATACAATATTACATCGGTTTTACACCATTGATGAAACGGTGTCGTTAAGTGATACTACACCGGTTAATAACCGCGAAGATCGGTGTCGTTAAGTGATACTACACCGGTTTTAACCCGATGTCTAAAATGACAGACTTTTAACATCGGCTTCATAGACATCGGTCGAAAATGAAATAGACACAGGTGGAAAATCGATGTCTATGAGGATTTTTGTTGTAGTGCGTGCTCTAGCTTTAGTGCTTCTTCAGTTAAGCTCTCTTCGCCAACACTGACCTAGGGTTTCCGACAATCAGATTTGAGATCGGAGGTTGCTGTTGTGACGATCTTGCTTCAGCTAAGGATTTGGAAAAAAAAAGGTGGTTGTTAAGGTTAGTTTTCTTGTTAAGCATTGATTTCGAACCATTGTGGCACTGTGGCAAAAGCGAATATGCTCGTCTCCAGCGCCCTTGCTAACCCATCCCAAGGTCAATACGGAGGAGGTAAATCATGGGCGGCTACTAGTCTTTGGAATAGTGACTAGCACATAAGGGAGGTATTTACCTCGACTTTGTCGAGATTTAAACCCCAGACCTCATTGTGGCAATACCTCATGCGCTAGCCACTATACCCATCCAAGGGGACACATTGATTCCGAACCATGAGAATATAGGAGGTGGTTTTAGAATGTGTTTATCATGTAGGGAAGGTTAGGAATGGATTGCTCTTAATTTGATTTAAGGTTAGGTTGATTATGTATAGATTTTAATCAAATTAATTAGTGGAACGATTAGGGTTTAACGAAGTTAACCCTAGTTGATCAATGGATTAGATTTAGTCAGGGATTTGATTTAGCTAATTAATTTATGTAATTAGCTAAATATGTATATAATGTTTTGTAGGACTTTGATTCGAGACAAGCGTCTCGACGTAGGATTTCTGGTCACGATCTTCTTTTGAGACGGGTACTTCTGACTTATCTCTTGATATAGTCATTTTAGATTTGACATAATAATTTATTGCTAGTAGTAATGAGTATGTTAGCATCTGCCATGGTATATCACTATTAGATACCTGTAGCTTTCTTTTATTGTTGTCTGATATGCATTCATGTTTATATACTGTAGATTATTGCCATGTGTATTTTGTTCCTAGAGGTAGTGGCATACTATGCTTTACTGTGATTAGGACTAGTCTTTTAGATTTTATTATCTGACATGTGTACTTAGGTCTGTGAAACCTAGGTCATGATATGATTTATTTTCCTATTTGGTATATGTTATGTGGAGGTGATTATGGTTAGAATTTACATACTTAGTGTCATGCATCATCTTGCATGATTGCATGTTGTGCGATTGTCGGTTCCATTATTGCTGAGCACATCGCCAGCTATATAATCTGCACACACAACCACTCATGGGTTAGTGGTACATCAGGCAAGGTGTATACAGTTTGCTCTGTTAGGCTCCGTTGGTCCACTCATGGGTAGTGTGATTGCAGTGTGGTAGCCGGCAGGGATCTCTCCTCTTGATTATCTCAAGGAGATGAGAGCATTGCGCTCCGCCACTTTATTTAGGGTAGAAGGATAGGTGTAATCCGACAGTATCCTGTCCACTCGATCACTCAGGAGCAGTGATGGCAGAGTCCACAGTTGTCATAGCCCTATCCACTCGGTCTCACCATCGCGTGTGAAATGGTTGACTAGTGACGGGGGTGACACATGTCATTTTACATCATTTTGCATGATTGCATTTATTACTTGTGATTGTTGCATATTGTTTGTTGCATTTTGGTGGTTGTATATGCTTGACATGCATACAGGTGACATTTTGTATTTGGTCTAAAGACCCTTATATTCCGGATAGGAGGTTCTGGTGAGTACAGTTTCTTTAGCCCTTTTCAATCTGCATTTCCTACTTTTGTTTAGGAAATTGTATCGCATAGTTATTACTGTTAGTTATAACTTATTCTGTATCTTGGACTCACCCCGTTGATATATTTTTTTTTTCAGATATCAGGTAGAGGTATGTGGAGTCGCTTGGAGTATCCTGTCCGCCGGTTCCCACATCACATCAGAAGACTGTTATCGTTTTTATTTTTGTTTTATTTGTATAAAGTGTACTTAGCATTGTATATTTCAGTTTTATTTTCTGGATTGTTGTTATGTGGTATTTAGTGCTGTTTGTTGTGTTGTGTAAGTCTAGCCGGCTAGCAGTCCTTGTTTTGGTTTATAATGATTTTTATCATTTTTCGTTGTGTTTTTGGTTTTTAATACAGTCATATGGGTTGTTTAATTTATATAACTGTGTGGTTGTGATTTAGTACAGCCATGTGAGTTGTTTTAATTTATAACTACGTGGTTGTCTATATTTTCCAACCGTGTGTGGCCGATGTATAATTGTGAATGTAGATATGATTCAGATTGTCACGTTTACAGGGGAGATGCTGTTGAAATTTCTTCTGATAGGGACTACCTGGGACGTGACAATTTATTTGGTATCAGAGAGCCACAGGTTTACGATCCCTACTTTCTTGTATTTTTGATTTCGTGTTTTGGTTTTCTTGATTTGATTTTATTTCGGATTTTGGGACTAGGCAGTAGTAGGACATCTCCAGGCTATAGGAGGTATGTTAGTATATTGTTATTGATCTTGTCCGGGTGCTGAGTCAATAGACGCTGGGGACGTGGTGCTCTTGTTGACGACGTTTGAACCTCCGACTGCGTGAGCCTCCGGTGAGAACCTGCAAGCACAAATCCGAGCCGGGAGGGGGTTCCCGGCGACGGCCCTCCGACGCTCAAGTCAGCTCCGGCGGGAAGAGATCGAGGCAGAATAACGAGCGTGAAGACTAGCTACAGTGATGAGAAAGCATACCTCCGTCGAAGGTTGGGGCCCTTATATAGGGCTCCCAGGGGGCGCGTGCACGCTTTCCCAGGTGTGCACGCTCCTCAAAGCATACCTAGAAATGGTCGTGTCAGAAAAGTGCGTCTGACGCTATACCTCAACCGTCCGAGCATATCTCTGACATGACAGTGGAAACTTCCACCGTACGATTCTCTGTCCAGTCCGGCTGCCAACCATGCTGTCCGTCGGTGACACATGTCTCGAGAAGGATAACACTGGCTGCCCCCTTTATCCTCTTCTGCTCCTTTTGTCTGTTACTAGCCTGATCGGGATAGATGCAGGGACCACTGCCATCCGGGGGGGACATGTATTGGTTGATTCGCAACTCGTTCGAGCGAACAGGCCGCCCGACACCTCAACTTTCCTAGGCGAACTTATGAGCTTCGGAAACCCGGCCCGCAACCGAGCTGTTTCTGTGCCGCACCGGGCGCAGCCGTGGGCGATCGGCCAGGTGGCCTTCCGATCGGCCACACCTTTGGGTTGACTATCTTGGCTTTGACCTCCACGTGTCATTGACCTCTATCCCGTATGGAACTCCACTCTTACTACTGGATCAGTTATCATACATTTCTATTAGTATATGCATTTTTTACTATGATAGTTATGACATGTATTAGCACTCTTTATTAGTACTTGTTTAGCTGTTGTAGCATATATTACATGTGTTGGGTCAACCACTGATCACGGCTGATCCTACTGTAGATCAAGGGTTACAGTCTCAGGTGATTTTTCATATCATACCACCAGTAGTTTTAGCTTCTGTTACTATTAGATGGTTAGGAATTGGAGGCACATATCAATCTCTGCTATTGTTAGCTTGTAGTCGATAGTACCTGTATATTTATGTTAACACAGCTAGTAGAGTACTGATTTATCTTAGTTAGTTCGTCAGTAGATGATTGATCTACTCTTGTTTGATCAGTCAGTAGAAGACTGATTTACACTTGTCAACTTGGGTAGTCGTGGATCGATTTACCTTAGTTACTTGTGGAGGATTAATGTACTCTTGTTAGATTTAGTTAGTAGATGGTCGATTTAATTTTTGGTTGGTTCGATCAGCAGGGGATCGACTTACTTTATTTTATGGAGATTTTGATCTTTGGGTTATTCAGGCTTAGTTAGATATTACAAGTACATTTGAATACATGGCTCGTACTGACGTGGAAAAAACTGAATTAAGTCGTATACCATTATCGGTTTGGTCAATCTATAAAAGATCAATGTGCCCTATTCCATGGGGACTTTGACCATGGACTATCTGTACCTGGTCAGATGACTTAAAAGGTGCAATCGACTAGATGCCCCCCACTGATGAAAGAAGGTGTAGAACTAATTGCTTAACACTTATAAGATGCAACAATTATTAAGGTGTATAATGTGGAGAGTACTTAAGGTATATGATAATAAACTTTCCTCATAGGTATAGTCTCGGTAGTGGTATAACATGGACGTGCAATGTTGAACCATGGCGGGTATTTCTTCCTTTCTCTATTAGTTCTTTTGAACTTAGAGCATGGTTAATATTGGATGGTTAGGCTGTTATACCTTGGATTGTTTATGATTGTTGTTTTCCTGTATGGTACTTATGCTTGATTTTTTTGAGGTTTATGTTCTGTACAGTCTCCTGTCTTGATTCCTGAACTCTATTATATATACCCTTGTAGAGTAGCTATTATAGGGATTGTCTGGTTGATTGGGTTAAATATGATGATTATGCATATCTAGGTTGTGTGTACATATAATGGGTGTGTGTATACATGTCCAGTTAGGGTTATTGTAGGGTTCTTGTGGATTATACCTATGTGGTTAGGTGTGCGTGTCTAATTTTTTTATTGGAGGTATCTTATCGATTGAATCTAGATAGTGATATGTGCACATGTATTTGGGTGTTATGATGGAGGTATCTTGTCGATTAAATCTGTGTTGTGGTAGGTGTACATGTGATTTGGTGTATTATTTGAGGTATCTTGTTGGTTATATCTGTTCTGTGTGTACACCCGTATCTATTATGATTTGTTGGAAGTATTACATTGATTATATTCTTGGCATATGTGTATATATGTTAGGTGAATATTGTTTGAGGTGTATTGTCGATTATACCTATGTCGATATATGCACACGGGTTCGGTACGTATTGTTGGAGGTATCATGCTGATCTATACCTGTGCTATGAGTGTGTTTTGGTGTGTACTAATGGGAGGATTATGTCGATCATACCAATGTAGTGTATGCACGTGTGTCGGGTGTATTATTGGTAGTATCATGATGATTCTACTTATGTTGAGTGCCTACCATTATGTCTTTGATTGTATACCTTGTCAACAAATTCTCCTACTGATGGGTGACCCACTACGATGTTAAGAGAGTTGACAATGAATTTGAATTGCTTACTAGATTGTTATAGCCTTGGCTGCTTACAGTGACCTGTGGTAGAGCGATCTCATGCATTCTCTAGCTAGATAGTTAGATGTCTTGGTCACTTATGGATTGTTGTGGTGGAGCGTAGCTCCCACATATTATATATTGTTGTGGTGGAGCATTGCTCCCACATATTATGGTTCATTTGTGGTGGAGCGTTGCTCCCATATATTGAGGACTGCTTGTGGTAGAGTGTTGTTCCCACATATGTTGTTTTCCTTGTGATGGAGCATTGCTCTCACATTTGATGATCTATTCCTTGGTGTTTATTGTCGGGGATCTTATGGTTGAGGATGTCTGATGTACGAACATTATAAGTTCTTGGTTTTATCATTTGGTCTTATAGTAGGGAAGACAATTTCACCTGAACCCGATGGAGGATTCTATACCCGACCCGAATGGAGGAGGGTATGGAGGGACTATCAATACCCGATTCCCGACCCGAATACCCGATTGAATAATATATATACATATATTAAATAAAATTTTCTTTTTTCAAAATCAACTTGCTATTTTTGTTGATATTAAGAGGAGACTATATAGATGTTTAATCTATTTTTTAATTATATATATATATATATATATATATTTTAATAAGATGTTAATTTTAATATATTTTTGTTGAATGATAATAGTTGGATAGAAAGAAGAAAACTTGAAATTATACAAGATATCCGATGCTTTAATGGATATGGATATACCCATCGGAGATCCTATACCCGATGGGTATGGGGACGGAGGATATAGAATCCGACCCGAACCCGACCCATTGCCATCTCTATCTTATAGTGCCCTAAATGTTATCATGGACTCAATGATTTGGGTATCCCTAGGATATTAGATCAATATCCATTATCTTTATTGACGATGTAGTGATCTATTCCCGATCCGAGGTGTATCATGTACACCATCTTCGCATAGTTCTAGAGATGTTTCGACGGGAACATTTATATGGGAAATTCAGTAGTGTATATTTTGATTGTCTTCTGTGAGATGATTGAGACACATGGTCACTAGTAGGAGTATACCGTGGATCCACA
This sequence comes from Zingiber officinale, assembly GCF_018446385.1. NCBI lineage: Eukaryota > Viridiplantae > Streptophyta > Magnoliopsida > Zingiberales > Zingiberaceae > Zingiber > Zingiber officinale. The sequence continues at coordinate 34,696,845 of NC_056005.1, read as the reverse complement.
TGAGATAAAGGTTGGTACCAGTTGGGAGTACTCGTAGTCTATACAGGAGACTCGTAACTTCCTTTGTCTGACTCAATATTACAGACAGTTCGTTGAGGGTTTCTCTCACATTTCTATGCCGCTAACACGCTGGACTAGGGAAGACGTGGAGTTCACATGGTTAGAAGCCTACGAGACCAGCTTCCAAGAACTGAATCAAAGATCAGTGTCGACACTAGTTCTAATTTTACCTCTGGAGAGGACAAGTTCGTACTCTATACCGACGCTTCTCTATAGGGTTTGGGCGCTGTTTTGATGTAGCACGGCAGGGTAGTCACTTATGATTCACGTCAGTTGAAGGAGCATGAGAAGAATTATCCAGTACATGATTTGGAGCTGGCTGTCATTATCTTTGTTTTGAACATTTGACGACATCATCTGTATGGTATTACATTTGAGATTATCATTGATCAATGGAGTCTCAAATATCTTTTCACTCAGAAGGAACTCAATCTTCGACAGAGGAGATGGATGGAGTTCCTGAAGGATTATGATTGTACCATTAGCTTCTGGGCAACAGACCAAGTTCACCCGAGATGAGAAGGGCGTTATTTATTTCTGAGGCAGGTTATGCGTACCTCAATTTCACCTGGTCTTGGAGGAACTACTTCAGGAGGCGCATCGCTCTCAATTTGCGATCCACCTAGGTGGGACACGCATGTATCGAGATTTGAGGCGTTCCTATTGGTGGAACAACATGAAGAAAGATATCATGGAGTTTATAGCTAGATGTCTAGTCTGACTATGGATTTTATGGTAGGATTGCCTAGGATACAACGAGGCCATGACGCGATTTGGGTGATCCTTGATCGATTAATCAAATCCGCACACTTCTTAGCGATTCGGAAGACCGATTCTCTGGATGATTAACAGGGCTGTATTGTCGGGAGGTCATCAGATTGCATGGTGTTCCTTTGAGCATTATATTGGATAGAGACCCACGGTTCACGTCTCGGTTCTGGTTTGCAGCAGACCTTGGGCACACAACTCCGTTTCAGTACAATATTCCATCCGCAGACAGATGGGCAGTCAGAATGAACCATCCACTCTAGAGGACTTACTGAGGTCTTGCGTTAAGGATTTCGGAGGTAGCTGGGAGGATCACCAGCCATTGTAGTGTTCCTCTGCAACAACAGCTATCAATTGGTCATCCGGATGACACCGTTTGAAGAGTTGTATGTAGGCCTTGTCGGACCCCCACCCTCTGGGAGGAGGTTGGGGAGGTCGAGCTACTAGGACCTCATAGAGCTCAGCAGGAGACAGAGTTGGTCCGCACTATTGGATGGAGGATGCCAGAGGCGTAAGACTGCTAGAAGAGTTATGCTGATCGAAGACATAGCCCCTTGGAGTTCTCCACTGGCGACCATGTATTTTTGAGAGTCTCACCCACGAAAGGGGTAAAGAGATTTGACCTTCGTGGTAAGCTAGTTCCACGATACTTTGGACCTTTCCAGGTCTTGGAGAGGATAGGAGCGGTAGTTTACCGTCTAACACTACCACCGTCTTTAGCAAGCGTTCACGAAGTATTTCATGTGTCCATGATAGGGAGATACGTATCTTACCTAGCACATGTTCTGTCAGATACATCAGTTTCCGTTCAGCCTGACACTATCCACGAGAAAGTTCCGATACGGATTCTGAACCACAAAGAGCGTCAGCTGCGGAACAAGACTATCCGGCTGGTTAAAGTCGGATGGCAATATCATTCCGATAAGGAGGCTACCTGGGAACTCGAGGATACAATCCGAGCTCGATATCCCCATCTAATTACTTGAGGTTTGTGGTTAGATTTCCGTCCAACATTTATACTGGTTGTTTATTGCCAATTTTGCTGATGGTAAATAACGAAGTTTGATGACTAAATTTTTATTAGTGGGAGAGAATGTAAAATATCGAACAAAATAATAATTAAATAATAGGATTATTTGAGGAATAGCCTTAATGGAATTTTAAGGAATTTTTAAAAAAATTTCGGAGTTCGAATGAGGTAGTTTGTGGGAATAAATTAATAAGCTTGGGAAAATCTGTTTAGAAATATCCAAATATGAGAGTTGATTAAGGAAGTAATCTAGACTTTAATAAAGGAAAACCTAAGTTCTTTAATTTATTTCATTTTCTTATTTTTTTTCTTTCTTTTCCTATTTCTTTTCCCTGAGTCCGAGTTCTTCTCCCCGTCGAATAGCGACCTCCTCTTCCTTCCCAACCCGACGCCGCTCTCTGCTCCTTCTTCCCACCTCATCGCCCTAGCGCCGCCATCTCCTCTCTTGTCTTCTTCCCTTTCCTTGCGCCCCTTCTCTCCCGATCGATTGCTTGTGCCCTAGCCACCTTCTACCCTAGTTGGATTCGCCCTCCTCGAAATTGATCCTCCGCCGTCACCGAGTGCAGCCGTCGCCGGGAGGAAGGATCGGCACCAGCAACGCATCTCTGCCCTAGCATCGGCAGCCGATCTTCCTTTCCTTCCCGAGCTGCACACCGTTGACCTTTTCCTCTCCTCCTCGATGCACCCTCTCTGTCCTAACAATGGCAGTCGAACCCCTTCCACCTCCGACCACTACAGAGTAGTCAACCAATGTCGAGCCCTCACCCCGCATCAATTGCGACAGACTGCCCTAGAATAATCACCACCCTCCCTTTGCCTTGGATCGTCGCCAGCGGCTGAGGTATATCTCGTGCTCTAGCTTTAGTGCTTCTTCAATTAAGCTCTCTTCGCCAACACTGACCTAGGGTTTACGTCGATCATATTTGAGGTCGGAGGTTGCTGCTGTGACGATCTTGCTTCACCTGAGGATTTTGAAAAAAAGGTGGTTGTTAAGGTTAGTTTTCTTGTTTAGGAGATGAGAGCTTAGTCTCCCCCACTATGTTTGGGGTAGGAGGATAGGTGTACTCAGACAACATCTTGTCCACTCGGTCACTCAGGAACAGTGATGACAGAGTCCACAGTTGTCATAGCCCTATCTACTCGGTCTCACCATCGCGTGTGAGATGGCTGACTGGTGACAGGGGTGATACATGTCATTTTGTATCATTTTGCATGATTGCATTTATTGCTTGTAATTGCTTCATATTGTTTGCTGTATTTTGGTAGTTGCATATGCTTGACATGCATACAGGTGATATTTTGTATCTGGTCTGACGACCCTTATATTTCGGATAGGAAGTTCTGGTGAGTACAGTTTCTTTAGCCCTTTTCAGTTTGCATTTCCTACTTTTGTTCAGGAAACTGTACTGCATAGTTATTACTATTAGTTATAACTTATTAAGCCTGTCTATCTGTATCCGCTGAGTTCTTGGACTCACCCCGTTGATATATTTTTTTTAGATATCAGGTAGAGGTATATGGAGTCGCTTAGAGTATCTTGTCTGCTGATTCCCACGTCACATCAGAAGATTGTTACCGTTTTCATTTATGTTTTATTTGTATAAAGTGTACTTAGCATTGTATATTTTTCCGATTTTGTTTTCTGGAGTGTTGTTATGTGGTATTTAGTGTTGTTTGTTATGTTGTGTAAGTCTAGCCGGCTAGCAGCCCTTGTTTTGGTTTGTAATGGTTTTTATCGTTTTCCATTGTGTTTTTGGTTTTTAGTACAACTGTGTGGGCCGTTTAGTTTACATAACTGCGTGGTTGTGATTTAGTACAGCCGTGTGGGCTGTTTTAATATATAACTACGTGGTTGTCTATATTTTCTAGTTGTGTGTGGCCGATGTATACTTGTGGATGTAGATATGATTCAGATTGTCACGTTTACAGGGGAGAAGCTGTCGAAATTTCTTCTGGCAGGGACTACCTGGGGGGGTGACAATTTATACAGGTATCAACTGTTCCACTCTAACGGTCTCTCTCATGATTGTCCCATGTCATTAAAAGGGAATAAATCAGGAACTGAGCAAGTCTCATATGTGAGGGCATTTTTTACACGCTTCATCGGGATTCGACCCTTGCTCCATGCTACAAATCTCCCATGTGATTATCGTCTTGTAAAACTGTCAGATGGGTCAACCCGTGGATGACCAACCATTTGGCAAGGTAAGCCAACTTATCATCTTAGTGGGTTGAAAAATCCTTAACCTAACTCAAGGTGAGTTGCGGGTTAGATGGATCAATTCACAAATGAACTCATAAAAAAGTAAAAAAAAAAATTATATATAAAAACTAAAAATTTTTAAATTTGGTTACGAATTAGACGGGTCAAGCCCACACTTTAGCACATGGATATGATGATATTAAATATCTTTATATCTAAAATTTAGTTGGGGGTGTAGATAGGCTGTCTTTTAAAACGATGATTTTTTTTTTGACAATTATTTTTTATTTGATTTGAGTATAGAAATTGGCGGAGTTGGAATCCAATTCAAGTTAAATTCTCATTTTTTTTTGAATTCTTAGATTTTCCATTTTAATTGAATTTTCTATTTTAATTTTAAAAAATAAAAAATTGTCCTTAACTAGTGAATCAATCTCAACCCGCTGTGGGTCAATCCATACCCATGACAAACCTAGGTGGGTCACTCTATCTTGATTCATATGTATATAAATTGATAAAATATTAATCTAATATATTTAAATTATTAGGTAAGATGGACCAATTCGATCAGCCCAAATGACGACTCTATCGATAGCTCGACAACACCGATAAAGAGGAGATTCTATTATTGCAGTCCAGATCCTATGATCCATTTTTTATAGAGAAAGAACTATTTGTATTTATTGATGGAGAGTCATGACCCTCACCTGTAAAATAAGTGAGGTCATAAGTCATAACTCTCCACTAATCTACGTAAGTGGTCCTTCCATATTCGTAATAAGTAGATCAAAGATCTGCGCTCTTGTTATTATGGCGACGAGATATTTATAATTTTAATTATTCAATTTAATATATTTATATTTATCGACAAAAAAAAAATAGTACAGGAGTTAATCATATTTTAATGTGTTAAAATTTATTAAGAGAAATTTTAATGTGTTAAACTATTTTAACTGAGGAAGAAATGATCTAACTTTCTACGCGCTTTTGAAAAATTTGCAAGTGACAAACGCACGTCGCGATCAGGACATCAAGTTTTATTTTATGATGCTAAAATTAAGGTACATCTTTTTTTATTTTGTCAAAAAGGTTTTAAATATTTTGTAGGCGCGTCTCAGAAAAAGAGGATCTAAAAACACACGTACCGTAAAGCCTCCCCAACTCTGTCGCCCACGTACCCTTATCCAACACATACAAGCATGCTGGCCGCAAACAGGATGGGGACCACAGTGACAACCAAAAAGAAGAGACCACGTCGGATAACACCGGAAAACCTGGTACACGACCCATAAGAACGTCAAATGGCTTACAAAAGCAGATCCAGAGTTCTGTTGTGTCACTCGGAAAGTTTACCAGCCTACTCTGACCTTCGTAAGGGCCTGGGGCTCCATGGTACTTGCCCAGTCATAACAAGTTGAGAAAAGCGGGGAGGTGTTTGAGGAGATTTCGGAGTTGTATTTTTATATATAAGTTCCCTAAATATTTGAATTTGCAGTTTAGGTTATGGTTGAAAATGTTAGAAGTAAGGGGAAATAAATCTGTAAAACCCTGTTTCGTTTTTTGGACTTCGGCTCCGCCTGAGTTCGAGACTTCAAGTTGTTGTAGGATTTCATATCTGCTTCAGCTTCGAGATCGATCAAGAACTCCGTTCGAGGAGGGCGAAATCTGGCGGTGGAAGGCCCGGGGTGAGAGATCCGGTGATCTCTAAGGCGAGCGCGGCACAAGAGCTGATGGCGAGCAGGGACCAACCGCCTCGCCGCCAACGGCCGGGGCCATGGCCTCCGGCCCCGGAAGCTGCGCAACGGCCGACGCCTCCGCTTCCGCAGCTCTCCTGGGCGAAGAGGACTGGGTTCAAAGGCACAGTCTCCGGCGAGTCCAACGCGAGCGATTCTGGCCAGATTGCGCTCCCCAAGCCCACAGAATCAGGGAGCAAGGTGGATCTGGAAGCAGGAACTCGGGACGGGTCATCCATCGCGCTTCCTCCGCCGCCTGTAGCCTCTGTTGGGGAGCAGGAGAGCAAGGAGGGAGGCGTTAATGTGCCAGCGCCGGTAGATCAGGGCCATCAGACGGCGAGGAAGAGGAACGCCGGTTCGGGACCCAATGGACATGTGGTACGGTTTGATACTCGGCCGAGGGAAAGAAGAGAAGAGGAACCTACTGCATTGCCTCAACTAGAGGAAGAGGAAGGAGGGTTTGCTCTGCGTCAATCGCACATTAACTATGAACTGAGAGACAGCCCGGGTCTTGGTGAGAAACTGTCGAAAAGTTTCCTTTTTGCGCTTATTTCTTACTGAAATATTAATTCTTTGTATTATGTGAGCCTTCTGTAGTACCCGTCATGTTCTATAGTCTGCAACACTATCTTTCGATACTGGGCTCCTTGATACTGATCCCGCTTGTTATAATTCCAGCTATGGGGGGAACTCATGTGAGATATCGTCCTTGTTTTTGCTTCCATCGTTTTAAACTTTTTGTATGGGCTTGGTTAAATGCTCTAATACAAATTTTTAACAGGAGGATACTTCAGCTGTGGTGTCGACGGTGCTTTTAATTTCAGGGTTGACAACATTGCTACATACATTCTTCGGAACAAGGTTGCCACTTGTACAGGGGCCATCCTACGTTTATCTGGCACCTGCACTGGCAATAATCAATTCTCCAGAGTTCCAGGGTCTTAAAGAAAATGTATGCTTCTCTACCATCTAATGTAAATTCCTCTCCATCCTTAACATCCAATGTTTCTACAGTATATGTACTATCAACCTCACACTAAACGAGTTTGTTAAAAAGCCAGTTCGTGTTTGTGTAATTTTGCATTCTGCACTATAAATACGCTTCTACTTTTAGTTAAGCCAGCAGGATATGCAGAACAACGTCGAGTATCATTACTTTTGCATGTTCTTTAACAATCTCCGCTATAAAATGAATGGTTAGTGGAATACAAAATATGAAAAATGAAACATATTTTTATACATTTTTTCATAATACGTCATCATCATCAAGCCACATTTGTCCCACCTTTGGGGTCAGATACACAAACCTCAATCGAGCTTGTATGTAGGACAAATCACTAATATGTTTTCACAATACACCCATCTTATCAAACATTCTGTTCTCTGGCTCTGACAACCCAACAGAGTTTTAGGCACATCATGAAGGAGCTACAAGGAGCTTTAATTGCATCTTCTGTGTTTCAAGCAATAATGGGATATAGTGGACTTGCATCATTGCTATTAAGGTGTGACTCCTTTCTTGTTATATTGCACTCATATAATTGTAGTGAGCTTGGACAAATAACACAGGCAATATCTGTAACATTCATCTTTATCTTTATTTGTAAAGCTCTTTAATGAGTATCACCCTAGAAAATATTTGAACTGGTTTCATATCTGCAAGCATGTTTTTTATGCGTCAATTAACTATTTCTCCAGGTTCATCAACCCAGTTGTTGTATCCCCAACAATTGCATCCATTGGCCTCTCCTTTTTTGCTTATGGTTTCACTCAAGTAGGCACTTGCTTAGAGATTGGCATGTTGCAGATACTTCTGGTCGTTATATTTTCACTAGTGAGTGCAGAAAAGATTTTAATGTTTTCTACAATATCATGATAACTTTGGAGTTCCGATCATGCTAATTATACTGCCTTTATTTCCCTGTTGCAGTATCTTCGGAAAATACGTATATATGGTCACCGGATATTCTTGGTCCATGCTGTAAGATTGCAATTTAGCTAAAAGTTTGATCTCTGACTAGATCTCTTATTTATATTAGTCAAGCCAATTTAGAAATTGTGGCTTCGTATCATTTTTCTTAAATGTTGTCTTACAGGTTCCATTGGGTCTGGGGATCACATGGCTCATTGCTTTTCTTCTCACAGAGCTTGGAGTTTATAGTTATAAAGGTTGTGATGCAAATGCACCTGCCTCAAATATTGTTACTGCTTACTGCAGGAAGCATGTGCCAAGGATGAAACACTGCCGTGTCAATACATCTCATGCCTTAAGATCTGCTCCCTGGTTTAGATTTCCATATCCACTGCAGTGGGGTACACCTGTTTTCAATTTGAGAATGGTCCTAGTGATGTGTGTGGTATCTATAATTGCATCTGTTGATTCTGTGAGTGTCTTCTTCCTATTTATTAAGTTGAGGACTTTCACATAGTTCTTTTTCTATATCTTCACTATTTTAGTTAGTAATACCATAATCATCAAATTTGAGAAGTATGCTATACTCACACTATACTTGTAGGAAGAAATAAAATTCTATTCTAGAATTTCCTTTATCATCGTTTAGAAAACAGAAGTACAGATTCCATCTTATTATAGACGTGCATTAGTTTTTCTGAAGTAATTTTTTCTGAACGAGTATGATGTTTATTATGGATTGATGCTTGAAGAAAAAAGTGAACTTGCTGCTCCGCAGGTGTTGTTTGCTGCAACTAGCAGTCTAGGATGTAATGGACTTTCTCATTATTGCAAGTTTCCATCTGGTGTATGTGGAGAATAAGTTGCAAACATTTGCAAAACCAGAGATTGATGTATAAAATACGAATCAAGTAGTGATAGTTCAAGCTAGAAACACTATTTTATCTTCTGAATCAAGTAGTTGCAAACTTTCTGAGTTATGCTATCTTCTGAAAGAAAATATGACAATTTTCTGCACACCAGGACTTTTGACAGTAGTGATAGTTCAAGCTAGAAACACTATTTATTATCAAAAACTGATTTGTCATGTCATTAAAAGAAACCATGTTAAATTAATTTGAATATTTGCAGGATTGTGCTTCTAAAATATTCAACAATCATCCTTGTACAGTTTGCAATTGATTATATCATCATTCTACCAAATTTTATTTGGCCAAACTAGTATCTAAGTTGAGGGAACCCACGAATGCCGGTCCCAAGCCCGGATGAAAAAGGATGAGGGTTGTGCATTAGGTTGTTGGCCAACGTGGATGATTATCTAAGTTAACGAATTGGATAACTGTCATTGTCAAATACATGTCTGCATAGCCATTCGCTGGTGTCCAAAAATACTTGGGGTTTGCTCATGTCACCTAAATCCTCACCTAAATATATGTTTAATTATTTGTCTCTCTCAAGGTGGGAACCTATCACGCATCAGCTTTGTTAGTGGCATCAAGACCCCCTACACCTGGAGTGGTTAGCAGGGGCATTGGTATGGAAGGCATCTCTAGTGTCTTGGCTGCACTGTGGGGCACAGGAGTCGGTTCAACAACTCTCACAGAGAATATTCACACTATTGCTACAACTAAAATGGGCAGTCGGAGAGCAGTCGAGCTTGGTGCCATCATTCTCATTTTGCTATCTTTTGTTGGTAGGCAAAAATTTTATTTCTCCTTGCTATACATCAAAGGAAAGATTTTTTATTCATTCATCATAGCAATTCTTACTCACTTAACATGTGTTCTTTTTCATGATTGACTTTATTATAACAATATCATGTCTCAATTTATAAGATGCCAAATGTTTGACCAGGGAAAGTAGGAGGATTTATTGCTTCTATCCCAGATGTCATGGTGGCAGGTCTCCTTTGCTTTATGTGGGCTATGATTGCTGCTCTCGGCTTGTCAAACCTACGTTACAGTGAGACTGGAAGCTCAAGGAATAATATCATAATTGGCTTATCATTGTTTCTCTCATTATCGGTGCCTGCCTACTTCCAGCAATATGGACTTATTCCATCAGCAAATTCATCTGTTCCGAGTTACTTCCAACCATATATAGTTGCATCTCATGGACCTATTCATACAGGATCTGGAGGGGTAACCTTTCATCTTCTCTGACAATTAATATGCTGATTACTATCCATTTCATAGTAGACTAGAACATGAATTCTTTTCTTAGTGTTTTAGTCTTCAAATATCAAATTTGAATTTTAGATAGTTGTTACGTGGAACATCATGCCTCATAATCATATTCTTGAATTTATTTCCTTTAACAAACCACTCGTAGATAATCTATTACATAGGGTCTTTCGGGAGTTTGAAGATAGAATCATTTTGATTGTTGATACATGTGACAATTTCAGGTGAACTATGTTTTGAATACTCTGTTTTCATTCCACATGGTTATTGCGTTTATTGTTGCTTCTATTCTCGACAACACTGTTCCTGGGAGCCATCAAGAACGTGGAGTATATGTTTGGTCTGAACCAGAGGCAGCAAAAAGGGAACCAGCCGTGACCAAAGACTATGGATTGCCTTTCAGAGTCGGGCGTATGTTCAAATGGGTGAAATGGGTTGGCTTATAGCATGTTACGGGTACCAAAAGAGATCCATTACCAATTGACATTGTAACTTCATTCTTCTTTCTGCCACTACTACTCTGCTATTGGATCTTGTTCTAGCTTTAGGGATTTCACGAGTGAATTTTATGTATAGTAGAACAAGTTATGGCCTTTCTATTTACCCGTGTATAGACTGTTGGTGCTAGTGAGAAAACATTCATTGTTGTTTCTGTTTTTTCTTTTAGTTATCGTTTACAGGGAGTTTCAGCTTTATATTAAAACAGGGATCCATACTATTTTTTTGCTCAAAAGGTTTTTTTATTATTACAAAGAAATAAAGTTGGGAAATAATCGGTATTGATATACCTTGAAAAACGTCAATATTTTAAAATAAATAACTAGTATTAATTAGTGTATTGCATATGGAATTATTTGTTGTGGTATATATAGATGTGGCATATGGATTTAGTTATTGTGGTATATAAATATAGCATGTGGACGATGTGATACGTAGAATTAGGATGCTTATGTGTTTCGAGTTTTCTTTATATTTTTTTTACAATATTAAAAAGAAAATCTATTGTGAAAAATAGGATATAATTGTGATAGAAATGCAAATTTTGCTTTACCCATTGTCCCCTTAATTTGTATTTTCTTACTTCATAGTCTTATTAAAAGAGATGGTTACAATATATCATAAAAATTTTGTAATTAATTTTGAAACTTTCTTAAGTTCTTCGTTTTATGTTATTTAAGGGTGTAAATGAACTAAATCGTTTATGAGTTATTCGAAGTTCAATTTAATAAAATCTCATTTGAGCTCGTTTAATGAAACTTCTTAAGATAAAATAAATTAAGCTCAAGATTTGTAATATTCGGCTCATTAACTTGTGAACATGTTCATTATCAACTTTTTTTTAAAAAAAAAATCATAATTTTGAAATTGAATTTATAGATTTTATACTCTACTTATGAAACATATAGACAAATATATTAAATTTATTTATTAGAATAAAATTATAAATTTTAATAAAAATATTATAATTTTTTCTAAATATATAATTTAATTTTTAATAAATATTTAAATTTATAATTTATATTTATTAAGCTTGTTTAGGTTCGATAAAAGTTCGAATAAGCTCATCAACCATGAATATATTCGTTAAATAAAACTAGAGCACGACTTAATTATAAACGAGCCAAATTTAAATATTTAAAAATTCAGCTTGATTTAATTCAATTATATCCCTAATGTTACTTGCATAGCGGTTTATGCTTCTGAATATATTTTTACAATAATATTAAATAAACTTATTTTAAGAACTAAATTAACTCTTTTAAAATAATAAAACAAATTATATTATTATAGTTTAATATACTTTCTAAAATATAATAAAAATTAGTAAGGGGGCATTTGGTTTAGGGGAATAGGAGTGGGGAATGAGAATGAGAATCATTGATTGTCATTGTTAATGTTTGGATTATAAGAATAGGAATACAAATAAGGGAATGAATCCTTGAAATTGGGTAATAACTCATTCTCATGTACCTCCCCTTCAATGAGCCATTACCATATTTTCATCAATCAAAATATTTCCTTATTCCAAAAATACCCTTGACCTAAAACTAAAATTTTCTCCCTTAATATCAAATATCAAAATATATTTATTTATTTTTTCTTTCATATCACTTCTCTCTCCTTATCCTCTCTCATTATATTTTCTCTCTCATCATATTTTCTCTCTCATCATTTTATCACACACTTTCTCTATCCTTAATCTCTCCTATCACACTCTCTTTCCTTTCTTTTTTTCTCATTACACTTTCTCTCTCATCATACTTTCTCTCTCCTCAATCTCTTCCATCGCACTCTCTTCCTTCTTTTTTTTCTCATCATACTTTCTCTCTCATCATACTTTCTCTCTCCTCAATCTCTCCCATCACACCCTCTTTTCTCTTTTTTTCTCATCACACTTTCGCTCTCATCATATTTTCTCTTTCCTCAATCTCTCTCATCACACTCACTATTCTCTTTTTTTCTCATCACACTTTCTCTCTCACCATACTTTCTCTCTCCTCAATCTCTCTCATCACACACTCTCTCCTCATTTTTCATCATTATATTTTCTCTCTCTTCATCCTCTCTCATCATACTTTCTCTTTCATCTTCTCTCGTCATGCTTTCTCCTATCACACTCTCTTTTCTCATTTATCTCATCACACTTTCTCTCTTTTCATTCTTTCTCATCACACTTTATCTCTCATCATACTTTCTCTCTCATCATTCTCTTTCATCATATTTTTCTCTTACATTCATCTTTCTCTCACATCTATATCTTTCTCTTATTTTTCTTTAAGGGTAAAAAAGAAAATTTTGATTTATTCCGATAGAAAATATGCAACTAACCAAACATTGCTTTTAAGAGTGATATCCATGCTCATACCCATTCCCATTCCACTATATAATGATTTCCATTCCGATACCTATTCCTAGGAAAGAACCAAACGCCCCCTAAATATTTTAATATTATTAAGGATTCAATACTTTGAGAATACCTAATTAGATATTCTTTTAAGTCGGTCTGTTTCGTCTTTGATATGGTCTATCGGGTTTGATTTTGGTATTGGCTTTTACTTCTGGTAATATTATTTCTAGTTTTTAGGTTATGGTTTTTGGATTCTGGTTATTATCTTTTTTGTTTTCTTGTTTTGGGGGTTTTTTTTTTGGGTGTGTTCTAGTTTTTATCTTTTAGGGTTTTAGTTTCTATTTGGGTTATGGTTCTTGAGTTTTTTAGTTTTTAGTTCTGATTTATAGGTTTTGGAATTTATTTGGGGTTCTTATTTTGGTTTTTGGATTATGTTTATGTTGGGTTTTGGTGCTTTTCTAAGTTTAATTTTTATTTTGAGTTTAGTTTTATTTTGGATTATGATTTTATTGTGAGTTCTAATTTATTCTCGATTTTGGTTCTATTGTGGGTTTTAGTTTTCGTTTTTTTTAGTTTTTATGATTTGATTTTGTTTTAGATGGATTGGGTTCTAGTTTTATTTTATGAAATTTTTTCTCTCCAAATGATCTCTTTGTTCATAGTTAATTATTATTATTATTATTATTATTATTATTATTATTATTATTATTATTTTTGCATTTTTTTTAATTAGGAATTGCTGATGAATCTCAATCTCTTAATTAGGAGTTGGACTTTCATAATCTCTTGCCATAAATGAGTTTGTATTTCTCTTTAATATTGTATCAACATTTGTTTAAGTTCATTTAAGCATCTTAAATAATGATGCAACTTGAATTATATGTAAGAATATTAATGGAATATTACTTTAATATTCAGTGCCAACCATTTATTTCATATGTTTAAATTGTAATTTCAACCTTGTTTTAAGCTTTAATTTTTGTTCATCTCTCACTCATTTCATGTACTTTTATTTTTTTCACAAACTTTTCACTTTAGTCCATTAAACTGGTTCAAATACTAGCAATACTTCACTGGGCAAATTTAAAACTAGCAAATTATTGGGGAAAAATAGAAAAGGGACAAAAAAACTAATGATGTTTAAAATATATACATAGAAGACTTTCAAGGCCATCCATTATTTTATAATAATAATAATAATAATAATAATATTATTATTATTATTATTATTTTAAAAACTAATGATGTTTTAGAATATACATCATGTCACCAAATCTGGAGCAACTTTTTAAATATGTGAAACAAATTATTTTAATTTAAAAAAGTGAGAAAAAAAGTCTTTTTTGCCTTTGAATTAAACTAGATCTGATCTAGTCCAGCTTGCTAGATAGGTGGCAGGTGAGCATATGGTTGCGGATTTGCCACTTGACTGATGATATTTCTTCTAATCTTGTTTTAAATTCAAGTGAAAATTTATACTTGGACAGGCTTCAATTAGGTCACCAAGGTAGAGGATTAGTCTGAAAATAAGTGCACCCAATGCGTTATCTGTGTGCGTGCTTTTCTTTAAAAAATAATTTAGGTATTTAATTTTTTAAATCTATTAATACATGATCAATCCGATCGGATAGAAGTTTTCCATTCATTACTAAAATAAAATAGTTACTACAGTAAAATATGAAACGTAAATCTTTACAATGTGTCACAGTTAAGATTTGACTCTTGTATATTTGGTTCATCATTCTTTGTTGATATCCTCTGAGATGAATAAACAATTTTAAGAATGAATTAAGGATTTCAAGGTGCTCTGAGCTATATATGTTGCAAAAAGGCGGGTCCCGCCGCCCAGCGGCCCCCTCACCCCTGCCCCACGAGTATGAGAGGGAGTAAATCACGGTGAATACGGGCCCGGCGATGACATGGCGGTCGAAGGTGTTTAGCACGGACAGATATTGATGTTATCGCAATTGCTGCCGCAGACCTTCGACCTCCCGACCCATGTTGCAAGAATACCATGTCATAACCGGTTGATCCCGCCCGTGGAGGCGCTCTGAGCTATATATGGTACAATAATAGGATGCTCATGTAATTTTTCAACCATTAATAATTTAATTCCCAATTACGGTACACTTATTTTTATGGCCTATGAAAAATTTTCACTTGGAGATCGATCATCCTAAAATTAATTGATCGAAAGAACATAAAATATATAGTGCTAGTTAAAAAAAATATATACATCAAGGGTTTCAAGGTTAATGATAATTCTCTCAATTAGATCATCATCATTTGTTATAAAGTACATTAGAATTTGTCGACTTTAGAGCTTTAATAATTCTGAGTAGATCATGAAAAGCAATACTTAAAATATTTATAAAATACCGAAAAGAAAATTTTTAAATGAATCTGCTTGTTTATTTATTTTTTTTTGTTGTTATGGATTATAGCCCCTTGTTTATTTATTTGTTTGTGTGACAGATCTTTGAGAAATTATAAAATCTCTTAAGAAACTCCCATTTTTATACTAAAAGAGAGAATACGTCGAGATGGAATAAAATTTAATTTTGTTGATGTACCTTTTTTTTTCTTTCTTTCATGATTGTTAACTTGAGTTGGAAATACGAATGAAAATAAGAGAGGTGGAACAAAGGTCATGTGCATGGAGTTTAGCGTGACATTAGGGGATGAGTGCATATGAAGATTGGTTTATATGAAGTTAAAGTGTGTATGAACATGATTTTTGTACATCGAATGCCGAATCAGTCGGGACATTAATGTATCGACAAGTGTAGCTCTTAAATAAGAAGATTGTGACCCCAGATAAATCGATTAAATAGGCATATGCAGAAGTATAGATTCCTTCCACCTTCATTCTATCGTGTACTCTATTCAATGGACCTTCCCATAATAGCATTCAGGTAGTAGCTTGATTCAACACAAACAACCACTGCGAGATAATGTAAGTGGTTGTGTCGTTATATCCTAAGAAATAGATATACAATGAAACCTTGAAGCACTCGTGGAGAGAACAAATTTATTTTAAAAAAACTACGTCAAATGCAAGTCTCAACATTCGTCATTCATCAAATGCCAAAGGGGACCACTCGGGAACTCTCAACATTTGTCCAATGACATCCCATTCAGATTCAGGAAGCCCACTCGGAAGAAGCACTACTAGAGGAGTCGAATTTTGCTGAAAGGGATGAATCTATTTTAAGAAAATTACGTCAAACATAGACCTCAACATTCATCATTCGTTAAGCGTCATAAGAGATCACTTGGGAGCACTCGACATTCATCCAATGACGTCCCATTCAGATTCAACAAGTCTACTCAGAAGCTCAATAGTCAATAACTCATAGACAGTCGACTACACGATTGACTCAACGATCGATACTCAAGCAACAAGGCCAACCTCCGATCTTCTCAATAGGATGACTTAATAACGTCATCTTAACATAAATAAATCTAAATTTTGATTCTATAATTTTTAATTATATCTTTAAATCTTCAATAAATATCTCCTAGTCTGATTCTAGAATGACTCAGTTGTGAATTTTTCCACAAAGATGGTAAAGGAGACGAAATGATTACTTAGAAATATTAATTTGTATAGTGGATAAATGATTTTGAGACGTAATAGACACGATTCTTGTGGACATTGTGACCGCTTTGATTTATGGTGGGAATGTACGGTATTTGAAGGTGGAGTTCATGATAAGACAGTAAATGAAGATTATGAATAAATTTAATGTTTAATTTAATAAGAATTTATTTATGTTCATTTAATATATATATATATATATATATATAAAAGATTATGAATAAATTTAATGTTTGATTTAATAAGAATTTATTTATGTTCATTTAATATATATATATATATATATACATATATATATATATATATATATATAATTTAAACTTATTTGTTCATTTAAATTTCTTTTTAATGTTATTTAGCATATTGGTAAAAATTTTAATAATGAACATGGTCCATGAATATTATTCATGAATGTTGTTCACAAATATTGTTCACGAATGTTGTTCACGTGTCCCTTCAGATGGGTCTAGTGTTGGTTGCTACTCAGAATATCATACTGGTTCCCCTGTAAAAAATTTTATACAAATCCCGAACCTTTCCTAACAACCTATTGTGTTCTTTAGAAATTAAATTTGGAATCGCAAACAAAACTTAACATTATTGATTCTAAATTCAACTTATCTGTTCTTAGAGGTTTTGACTTGGATCGTAAACAATGCTTAACATTATTGATCCAAATCCACCCATGTTACAAAGTTTATTAAATATTTATTTCAAAGATCGGCTTGCAGGTTAAACATGGCGAGGCACTAGGCCTTCTTGGGTATGAGATCATTCACCACTTCCTAGACAAAGTCTTTCAACGAAATTCAATATTTAATCTCCTTATAGTAACCCTAGGTTTAACTATTAAGAACAATCAAATCACAAGATCGAAAAACAAAAGAAATACAAAATCGAAACATAAATTCGATTGCCTAGAATTGTTAGCCTCTTGTGTTTGGTAATTCAAAATCCGTACAAAGAAAACTAGTATGATGCGGAACAAGACAAATAGTTATACCTTTCTTTGTTAACAAAAACCTCTTGATCTTCTATTGTATTCCTCTCCTTCTCTTAGACGTCGTGTGGGCGACGATCTATCAAGAAGAAATCCACCAAAGCCTTCCTTGCTTCCAAGTTTCGGCCACCACCACAATGCTTCCAAGTTTAGTACAAGAAATACTATCATGTTTTCATCACACTTCTTGTATACACAAGACTCATCCGGACACTGAATAAATTCATATGACTGGATTACTTCATTAAATCGGATGTTCCAAGATCTTGAAGCTTGATTCAGTCCATAAATAGACCGATTTAGCTTGTACACTAGATGCTCTTTGTCTTTTTCAATGAACCCCTCTGGTTGTTTCATATGGATGTTTTCTTCAAGACTTCTATTAAGAAAAGCTATTTTGACATCTATTTATCAAACCTCATAATCCATATGAGTAGCAATAGATAAGAGTATCCGGATAGACTTAAGCATAGCTACTGGTGAAAATGTTTCCTCATAATCGATTCCCTCTTTCTGAGTATACCCCTTCGCAACAAGCCATGTTTGGAAGGTTTCCACCTTCCCATCTATCCATCTTTTCCTTTTATAGATCCACTTACATCCAATGGCTTTTATACCATTTGGTAGTTCTGCAAGCTCCCAGACCTTGTTAGAATACATAGATTCTATTTCAGAGTTCATCGCTCTTTGCCAAGATACTGCATCTTTATATTGGAGTGCTTCGTCATATGTTCGGGGATCAGGTTCATGTTCACCAGGGACCAAGTCCGAAGACTCTCCCAAAAACATGAATCTCTCAGGTTACCTAACAACCCTCCCACTACGGAGAGGCACTATATGTTGTTGTGTATCATTTGTGATACATGTTGCAGTTTCTTGTGATATTTCATCTTTCACTATTGGTACTAAATTATCCTCTCACATTTTTTCTAGAACAATTTCACTCATGGGCTTATGGTTCATTACATAATCTTCCTCTAAAAATCGAGCATTGGTGCTAACAATGATCTTCTGATTTTTAGGATTATAAAACAAACCACCTTTCGTTCCCTTAGGATATCCTACAACAGACAAACTTCTGTACGTGATTCCAACTTGTCAGTATCTCCCTTCAGCACATGTGCTGGAATACCCCATATCTGAATATGACTCAGACTAGGCTTACGCCCATTCCACAATTCTATGGGAGTAGAAGGTACTGATTTAGAAGGTACTAAGTTCAAAATGTACACTGTCGTTTCTAAAGCATATCCATAGAACGAATTTGGTAGTTTTGAATAACTCATCATCGATCTAACCATTTCCATAAGAGTCATATTCCTTCATTCTGTCACACCATTCTGTTGGGGTGTACCAGGTGCAGACAATTGGGATTAAATCCCAACCTCTGATAAGTAATTCCTAACTCTCCTGAGAGGTACTCGCCACCACGATCAGACCGTAGTGTCTTGATATTTTTACCGTGACGTTTCTCCACATCAGCCTTATACTCTTTGAACTTATCAAAGCACTCAGACTTGCGGCGCAACAAGTAAATGTATCCATATCTCGAATAGTCGTCTATGAAAGAGACAAAATATTCAAAACCACCTCTCGCCTGGATAGTCATAGGTCCACACAAATAAGAATGAACCAATTCCAACACATCTTTTGCTCTATACCCCTTGGCCTTAAAAGGTCTCTTGGTCATTTTTCCTTCTAAGCAAGATTCATAAGTTAGAAAGTTTTTCAACACTAATGAACCCAAAAGTCCATCGGCTATTAGCCTTTGAATCCTACTCAAGTTAATATGACCAAGTCTTAGATGCCAAAGATATGTTTGGTTCATATTTGAAGGTTCCTTTCTCTTATTAGAATTAGAGGATGTGTTATTAATTTCCATTTGTTGCTTTGTGGGAGTTATCGGATTTAGAGAATACAAATTGTCAACTAATGTACCAGAACAGATAATTATCCTATTTTTCTTGACAACCACTTTGTCATCAAAAGAAACAGTATATCCATCCAAAAACAATTTAGAAACTGAAATTAAATTCTTTCTAAAACTTTGTACATAAAGATAATTTCTCAAAATCAAAGTTATATTCCTATCAAATGATAAGTAGGCGTCTCCCACTGCAACAGCCGCCACTTTCGTAGCATTGCCCATGTAGACGATTATCTCTCCCTCGTATAGTCGTCGGGTTTCCTGGAACCCGTGCAATGTATTGCAGACATGATCAGTGGCTCCTGTATCTACACACCAGGTACTGGTAGATAACACCGCTAAACATGTTTCAACTACAAGAGAATAAGCTATACCTTTATTGTTCTCTTTCCTACGAGGACAGTCACCCTTCCAATGTCCAGACTGCTTGCAAATAAAGCACTTGCCCTTCGGCTTCTTTACTCTTGCTTTAAGTCCAGTACCTAGAGATTGTTTCACTTTCTTTGTCGAGCCAGCTTGTTTCTTATTCTTCTTCTTGCCTTTTGACTTAGAAGTAGAAACATTTTCAGCAAAGTGAATTTGAGAATTATGACAAAATAGCCCTTCTGCTGCCTGAAGTTTTGCCAGTAGTTCTGACAATGAATAAATCCTTTTATTCATATTGTAGTTCAGGTGGAACTGCTCAAAACTTTTGGGTAGCGTTTGGAGAATAATATCGACCTGAGTTTTCCCATCGATTTCAACTCGAAGGATTTGTATCTCGTTCAAGTAAGTCATCATCTTTAGGATATGATCCCTTACGGGTGTCCCCTCTGACATGGTGGCTGTCATTAATTTTCTCATTGCCTCTTGCTTAACAACCCGATTCTGGTGTCCGAAGAGTTCCTTGAGATTGTTCATCATATCATAGGTAGTTGGTAAGTCCTGATGCTGATGTTACAGCATATTTGACATTAAAGCCATAATGTAACACTGCACCATCTCATCTGCCTTTACTCATTTCTTATGATATTCAATCTCCTCTTTACTAGAATCACTATTAGGCACATTAGAGCAAACCTCTAACAGTACAAACTTATAGCCTTCAGCAGTTAGGACAATGTCCAGGTTTCTTTTCCAATCTATGTAATTTGGACCAGTAAGTTTGTTCTCTTTTAGAATAATAGCCATTGGGTTGAAAGTCATCCTAAGAATCACAAAATAAGTTTTGGTCAAGACTTTAGAATTTAGAATAATATTGAGCCCTCAAACAATATTATTTAAATTCACCAACACCTCAAAACACCATGAATTTTGTATGCCACGTTAGTGTGGATGTATACAAAATCATACATTTGTAAGAAGAGGTTGTATCCATTAATTTTAATCTTGTCATCCTAACTTTATGACAAATAAAATTAATAGTTGGTATTCCTTTGGTCATACAAATAATAGCAGTGACTCCGTTGGGGAGGATACTATTAAATGCGCCTAAGTGTATACCATTACTTGATACTTAGTCCATTAAATAAGATTGTGCCCCTTCAGTTGGAGAAGATCACACGCTCCTAAATAATTTCCTATAACCATCCATAAAGGAAGTTTGATCTAGTGATCCGCAAACAAACTCATCCGATGTGGAGGGAGGCATTCAGAGCCAACGCGTAAGTTTGTTTGCATTGCTTACAAACCAGTAATGGAGACCGTGGAATTTATTTACTAATCCCTCTCCCACTTAGTTTTTTTAAGATGAGGATTTTATCATGCACACACACATCACAACAAATAAAAGCAATAAATATGGAAAAATAATTTTCTAACTATTATGGCCTCTTCCATCACTGTCCTCCGTGTGCTGCCAACCCTAGCTGCTGCCATCTTTAGCCACCGCAATCGGGTCTAGTTGCCGCATCTATCTTGCTTCTTTTTTCGCTGCGCCTCTGGTCCTCAAATAGCACCATGCCTCGCAAGGATACGATCAGCGACAAAAATAGAATTTTGCATTTATCGATCCTATATTCTATGAAGGAATGTACATGTAATCTAGATAAAAAAAAAAGTAAAATCCTAAAACTAATACAGCTCCTGTTGTATTTAATACATACAATCATGCACACACATAAAATGTCCTCGACATGTCCGAGGGTCCAATCACACACAAACACATTAGGGCCATAATAGTTGGATCTAGGATGCCTGCAACCACAGAGTTAATCTATTTGCACATCCTACTATTATCATGCCTAAAATATGTATGACATGTGCATAATTAAACTGAAAAACCAAACACACAGAGGCAATATCCTAGCTCTGATACCAATTGTTAGTTGCTACTCGGAATATCGTACTGGTTCCCCTGTACAAAAATTTTGTACAAGTCTCAAACCTTTCCTAACAACTTATTATGTTCTTTAGAAATTAAATTTGGAATCGCAAACAGAACTTAACATTATTGATTCCAAATTCAACTTATATGTTCTTAGAGGTTTTGACTTGGATCACAAATGATGCTTAACATTATTGATCCAAATCTACCCATGTTATAAAGTTGATTAAATATTTATTTCAAAGATCGGCTTCCAGGTTAAACATGGCGAGACACTAGGCCTTCTTGGGTATGTGATCATCCACCACTTCCTAGACAAAACCTTTCAACGAAATTTAATATTTAATCTCCTTATAGTAACCCTAGGTTTAACCATTAAGAACAATCAAATAACAAGATCGAAAAACAAAAGAAACACAAAATCGAAACATAAATTCGATTGCCTAGAATTGTTAGCCTCTTGTGTTTGGTAATTCAAAATCCGTACAAAGAAAACTAGTATGATGCGGAACAAGACAACTAGTTATACCTTTCTTTGTTAAAAAAAACCTCTTGATCTTCTATTGTATTCCTCTCCTTCTCTTAGACGTCGTGTGAGTGACGATCTACCAAGAAGAAATCCACCAAAGCCTTCTTTGCTTCCAAGTTTCGGCCACCACCACAATGCTCCAAGGGATGCTAGAAAACAATGTCTCCTTTCTCTACTTCTTCACCTCCAAGCAACCGGCCACCAAGAGCTCCACAAGAGATGATGCCGTCGGCCACAAAGAAGAAGAGAAAGAGAAGAGGAAGGGCCGACCACCGAGGATGGAAGAGAGGAACAATAGAATATGTTGTGTGTCTCATGAAGGCACCCCCTCCATCTCTTTTATAATCCTTCGTGAATCCAAAAAAGGGAAGTTTTATAACAAAAAATAAAACTTCCTTTTATTCCTCAATATGGCTGGCCACACCATGTTTAAACAAACAAGGAAAGATTTTAAACAAAAATTAAAATCTCTCTTTTAAAAATCCCTTTTGTGGTTAGCTATAAAAGAAATATTTTATAAATTAAAATCTCTCTCTTTTAAATCCTTTTATGGATATCTATAAAAGATAAGATTTAAAAATAAAACTTCTTTTATATCATGGTTACAAAAAAAGAAAGTTTTCTTAAAAATTAAAATCTTTATCTTAACATTATAGATATCTACAAATAAGGAAAGATATCTAATCTCTCTTTTAATCCTTTGTAGAAAATCTATAAAAGGAAAAATCTTAAAATTAAAAACTCTCTTTTAAAATCATGTGGATAAAAACATAAAAGGAAATATTTTATCAAAATTTTATTTTTAATAAAATCCCTCTTCCCTTTCACACTTGGTCGGCCCCTTGCTTGGGCACCAAGCAAGGCTTGGCCGGCCCTAGTCTTAGCTCCAAGCTTGGCTTGGCCGGCCCCTTGCTTGGGCTCCAAGCAAAGATAGGGGTCGGCCCCTAGCATGGGCTAAGAGGGTAGGCTTTGGGTGGATATAAGGCTTTATATAAGAGGCTACAATAGGGACCGAGAGGAGGAATTGGTTTTGGTCTCCCGATGAGCTTGAGCTTTCCGTGTTCGCCCCGAACACCCAACTTAAGTTCATCAATAATAACTCATAACACTAAAGAGCTACTATTGAACTACCGCACCAATCCCAAATTACATTATGGGCTCCTTCTTATTATGAGTGTGTTAATCTCCCCGTGTTTAAGATATTGAATGCCCACTAATTAAATGAGTTATTGACAACTCACTTAATTAATATTTAGCTCCAAGAGTAATACCACTCAACCTTATTGTCATGTCGGACTTATTGGTGCGGGTAGCACTAACGGTCTAACCTAGGTTTTGATGAATGACAAATAGGTTAAGTTAGTGTGAGATATCATAAAATTAAATAATAAATGTGATTGGACGAAAAATCTTATTGGATTTTTCAGAAATTTTTCGGAATTTTTCGGGATTTAAACGGAGTCCGTATGACCCGTTTCGAGGGGATGGATTCGGGGTACAGTGGAGGCCCATTTGGAATACCCTTTAAGTGGGAATTGATTGAGGAATTAACTTAAGGTTTGATTAAATTAACCCTAAGTATTTATTTATTAGCCCTAATTCCTTATTATTTACTTCCTTTCCCTAATCTCTTCCCCCCCTCAGTGCGAGTTTCTTGTCTCCCGAGCCCCGAGCCCCTTTCTCTCGATTTTTCCTCGCCGATCACCGGCCGTCGCGAGCCCACCGCCGGCAGCAATCTCCTCCAGCGTGTCTCGGCCGAGCCTCCCCCTCCCTCGCGATTTCCCTTTCCTCTCTCGCGCGAACGCCCGACGCCGACGATGCGCGTTCTCCACCCCGATCGCAGCCTCGTTGAGTCGCCGGAGGAAGAGCCGCTGGATATCGAAGGGGATCGATTATCTCCAGCGTAGTTGGCGTCTCGGTGGCTGTTTCTTGCTGGCAAGTGATGGTGATCCAGTGGCTAGGGCACGGCGGGGCTAAGGCCGATCAAGCCCTTTCGCTTCTCCCCTTCGATCTGGGCATTGGAGGGCAGATTAGGTCATCACCAGTGGGAGTGGATCACGCGACACCATTGGAGGTGATCGATTGAGGTAAGGGCAGTGTTGGGTAATGCTGTGAGTTCAAGAATCTCATGTGAATTTGTTTCTTTTCGTGATATTTTTCCTGATCTAGGATGGAGGATGCTTCGGATCAATCTAGTGATGGATCTTCCTTGAGCAGGACTTCATCTTCTTCAATTCTTGCGGCTGGGTTCTGTGGAAGCTGTCGGATGAGGAGGTGAGGTTCTGTTAAGGTGAATCTTGTGCTGTGGATTAGGTTTTCTGTAACTCCGTTGCTGTATATTTCGTTTTCTGGATTGATACTTAGAAGAATTGGTGTATGATTGACTGTTGTAGCTTCCGGACAGTATTTAGCTTGATGGTGAGCTACTGGATTCTGCCCAACCTCAAAGTAAGTCCTTCCAGTAGAATACTGCTGTGATTCTTATTTGTATGTGGCTAAATTAGGTTTTCTATGAGTTGTGAGGCTTTGTTCTGCTTAGAATTATGAGTAGTGTGATGTGGATTGGATGGATTATTATGGTTGGATTAATGGAGGTGGATGAATTATGTAGGATTGATTCTTGATGTTAGTTGTTGATACATAGATTAAATGATGGTGATAAATGGATTAAATGGTTATAATTTGGAATTTGATTGTGATAAGTTGATTTGTGATGGTTATTTGGCGAATGATTTATGTAAATGGATACATGATCATTATTGGTATGTGTTGGATGGATTGAGGTTTGTATTGGGTTGGAATTTGTGGATATGGTGATTGGTTAATATAGATTGTTATGTGATCATTCTTTGGATTATTGGATTGATTGTTGGTTGGGTTATTAGATGTGGTGGTTAGGTTATTTGCAGATGATGATGTAGGTTGTTGTGGATTTATGATGAGTTTGGATTAGTGAGTTTTGGATTGATTAATAGATTGTGGATTATGTTTGGATCTAGAAGGAGTTGAATTAAGGGATTAGGTGAGTTACTTCGATTAGGGTTTTCCCTAATTAGTTTGGGGAGTTTATTTAGCTAATTACTACCTATGTAATTAGCTAAATATATATTATGTGATCGCAGGACTTGGATTCGGGACGAGCGTTTCGACACGGGATTACTTGGCATGATCTACATTTTAAGGCGGGTATTTCTTCCTTGACCTCTATGTAGATTTTCTTATACTTAGTGCATGGTTATTATTGGATGAATTAGGTTACTTTACCCTATATCGTGTTCAGTTGCTGTTTTTCCTGCTTGTTTCTTTTGCTTGAGCTTAGAGATGATCTATTTAATTCATATACAGTCTCTACTCTTGATATCTACTCTGTTGTGATTACACGTGTAGAGTATGCCTTGTAGGGATTGTCGGGTTGTTGGTATTACCATGCTGATTGGGTGTATGATGTGGACTGTACATAGATGGGTATGTGTCATAAGAGTTATCTTGTTGACCGTACATTTACATGTGGTGTGTACATACGTATTTGTCATGTACTTTTGGAGGAGTTGTGTTGATTGTATGTTTAGAGTATATACACATGTCTGTTGTATTGTTATTGGAGGATACATGTTGATTGTACTTATCTTTTGTGTACATGTGTCTGGTGGGATTTTTGGAGATTTTTGGTTGATTATACATGTGTAGCGTGTACATATGTTTGGTGGGATACGTGGAGGTATCATGACGATTATACTCTTGTTGGAGGTATTTTTTTGAGGTTTGGGGTTGTTGCATGGATGATGATTATATATATATATATCATGTTCATCATTCATTGCATCTGATGACCGTTGTCTCCCTTGTGGTGAGAGAGTCATCAGTTGGTTTGGTTTAGCACCGCACACTCGGCCACTCATGGGTAGTGGTAGTTGGAGCAGTTGCTGCTAGTCCTGTCGTGCCACCCGGTCACGAGGTTTAGTGAGATCCGGCGTTGTGAGCAGTCAGGGAACCTGATGCTATTTAGCTAGATAGCTATTAGCGGACTGTCCGCCTCGACCACTATATAGTGGGCTGGAGGGTAGTACAGTCGTCACAGACCCAAGCCTCTCGGCCATACAGGGGTCGTGGTGTCTAGAGAGGTGGCGGGGGTGACCATGGAGCATGCATACGCAGTTATTATTCTTGCATTTGATGCGCGGTGCATCTGCATTTGCATACATGCCTAGTAGTTACTAGTTGCATGTGATTGTCGTTGTTGCACTTGTTTGAGATATGATTGTTGTACTTGGTTGCCATGCTGCATACATGTCATTTATTTTACATGTATATGCAGTCGTACTTATATTGCACAGGTGTCACGGGTATATCTGTTGCAGATCCGGTGAGTTTACTGATCATTGTACCATGGGTCGATTCCAGATTGGGTTTGTATCTATCATTATGTTAGTTGTGCTTTGTACAGTTTATGTCAGGTTATTATGTCAGGTATGTTCAGATGCATTGATTATGATAGTATGACCATGTTCATATTCCCTACTGAGACTGTATACTTGTGATCTCCATATTGTTTATAGGCCATGCACTATCTTTTCTATTACCCGCTGAGTTACGTATACTCACCACCGCATGTATACATTTATGTTTTCAGGTAGCTTGTAGATGGCTGGTGTCGCTCGGAGTATCCTGTCTGCCGGGTCCTACGTCACATCCGAAGATCGCGCTTGCTTTCTTTGTATATTCTTTTCTTATTTTTGGCATTGTATTTGTGTATAGCCATGTGGCTATCCTATGGTTTTGGTGTTGTATTTGTGTTTAAGCCGTGCCGGCATGCATTGTATCTATTTGTCTTGCGTGGGCTTTCCGTTTTCATTTTTCCGCTGTGTTGGTTTTTAGTACAGCCGTGTGGGCTGTTTTATATATAACTGCGTGGTTGTGATTGTTTCATTCCAGCCGTGTGGGCTGTTATTATAACTGCGTGGTTGTGTATATAAATATTCCAGCCGCATGTGGCTGATGTATTGTGCTTGTAGTGATGCTTCATATTGTCACTGGTACAGGGGAGGCTTTACCGGATTTTTGTCTGGCAGGGACTCCTTTGGGGCGTGACAATTTAGTGGTATCAGAGCGGGTACGATGCCTGTTTTGTTTTTGTTTTGGATTTTTTGAGATTTATCTGATATCAATTTTTGATATCAGAGCAGGTACGATGCCTGTTTTGTTTCATGTTTTGGATTTTCGAGACTTATTTGATACCAATTTGGTATCAGAGCAGGTACGTTACCTGTTATTCGTGTTTTTGGATTTTGTGTTTCAGTTTTCCTGATGTGACTTTTCGGGCTTTGGGACCAGGCAGCAGCAGGACATCTCCAGGCTATAGGAGGTATATTTGCATATTGTTATCATGCATTCTGTTGATGTATGTATTGTTGCCCATATAGTTATGACATGTGTTAGTACTCTCTTGTTAGTAGTTGCCTATTTGTTTGTAGCTTGCATTGCATGTGTTGGGTCAATCATTGATCACGGTTGACCTAATGGAGATCAAGGATTACAGTCTCAGGGGATTCATCATATCATACTACCAGTAGTTTAGTGTCTATTACTACTAGTTGGTTGAGAGGTAGAGTCGTATACCAGTCTCGGTTATCATGAGTTGTGTAGTAAATGATATCTGTTTACTCCTGTTGAGGATTGATTTACTTGGTTGACTTGTGTAGTTATGGTTTGACTTATTACCCTTGTTGACTTGGATAGTTGGGGCTTGACTTATTTTAGTTGGTTCTGTGTTCCTGTTAGTTCGATCAGTAGAGTACTTATTTGGATTCTTTCAGTTCTGTCTGTAGAGGATTGATTTACCCAGGTTGACTTTGGTAGTTGGGTATCGATTTACCTTAGTTAGTTTCATCAGTGGATGATTGATTTACTCTTGTTAGATCAGATAGTGTTGATCGATTTATTTTGTTGGTCCGACCAGTAGGAGACTGACTTACTCTATTTTTAGAGATTCTGATCTTTGGGGTTACTTGTGTTGGGTTAGATATTTGGGAGATACATTTGAGTACATGACTCGTACCGGTGTAGAAAGGACTGAGTTGGCCATATACTACTATCGGCTTAGTCAGTCTATAGAGGATCGATGCATCCTATTCCATGGGGACTTTGACTATGGACTGTTTGTACCTGATAAGATGACTTAGAAGGTACATTCGGATGGGATACCTCCACTGTTGTGGGAAAGTGTAAGGCTACATGCTTAACACTTATGAGATACAACCGTTACTAGGGTATATGAGTGGGAAAGTACGTTTGGATATATGATTTGTACTGATATGAGAGAGTTGAAGTTAGCTACTTAACCTTTACGTGACCCGGTACCACGTGAAGGAAGAAGCAGAGGATGCTTTTTGAGGATCAGGTAATCCCTTAGCGATTCCCTCAAGGTGTTTGGAGAGAGAGTAATTCTCTACCTCTTTTGGTAGCATGGTGGTTTATAAGGCGATGACTAGTAGACTCGCCTATCGTTGTTCTATGGGAGATCCTGACTCATGGGACTATTGGATATGATTAGATATCCATCATGTACTTAGTGATATATACCCCGCAATGGTGCGGAGGAATGGTGTTAGTTGAGTAATACCTAGGAAGTCCGACCGTAACTAGGTATAATTTCAGCTGATGATCTTCGAGGGGTAGAGCGTCGATTGACGGATATTTTGATCAACTATTTAGTTATAGCATTCCTCTATCTTTGTGTTCATTGCTCGATACTGGAGGTGGTTGAACCTCAGGGTGGAGCAATCACAGTATGATGGGGTACAAGACAATGGTTAGACGACTCAGCTAACATTGTATCGATTAGGTGGCTTAAGACCTTGACCACATGATCATTTTACCAGATATTGTAGTCTATATCTCCTATTAGAGGGTTTGACCTTTTATCGATATTTGCCGAAGGACATATATGAGATGATTATGGGAGTTATAGAGATATCTCCTTGATGGATAGACTCTTAGTCAGTAGGTTGCGTGACCCTTTGACTTTGGCTTGACATTTCTTTACTGTGGATATTTGATTATCTAAGAGGATGAAATGATGAGATTTGGCAGACTTTTTGGGATACATTTAGTTTGTTGGCAGTAGGTGTTGAGGGTTGAATGTTTTCATTTTTCTCTATCATTGTTTAGGAGACTATCTAGTATGATTGATGGATATTGAGGATGATTATGATTGGTGGATATTGGGAGATCAGGTGTGGGGATAGGTTGTCTTTGAGGATCTATTAGTGGATATCGGATTTGATGATCTATTATTTGGTGTTTATGTTGATAGTGACATGGAGTGTAGTATGTCTGTGATATATATGGATTTGATGATTTGTAGTTAGTGATCGGATCACAGATTTGTTGGGGATCTTGGGGTTGAGAGTGTTTGTTGTACGGATATTATGAGTCTATGGTTTTATCGTTTAGGCTTACAGTACCCTAGATGTTTTTATGGACTCGATGTACTTGGTATCATTAGGGTGTTTGGATCAGTTTTCATTGTCTTTATTGGTGATGTTGTGATCTATTCCCGATCCGAGGTGGATCACGTACACTAGCTTCGCATAGTTCTAGAGATGTTTCGACGGGAGCATCTATATGTGAAGTTAGTAGTACGTATTGTAATTGTCTTTTACAAGTTTTTGGGACACGTTGTGTTTAGTAGAGGATATCGGTGGATCCACAAGAGATAGAGGCTGTTATCAGTTGAGAGTAGTCGTAGTTTATACGGAGACTCGCTGTTCCTTTAGTTTTGCTGGATATTTCCAGAGTTTGATTGAGGGTTTCTCCGGCATTATACAGTTGACCGGACTGTCTAGGAAGGGTATGAGATTTTCCTGGATAGATGCCTGCGAGATCAGTTTAGATAGCTGCACCTGTCTTAGTTATGCTTTCTAGTGTAGACGGATTTGTACTCTACACATCTGTATCGTACCTGGGGTTTGGTGCAGTTTCGATATAGCATGAGCGAAGCAGTCTCATGCCAGTTGTTAGAATTCTTATGTAATGAGAATTAGATTCTTTGTTTCGTGGGAGATCTGGTGTGTTTCCGGGCCACTTCTTATCCGGGAAGAGTGACCGCAGGAAACACATCGTTCTAGATTTGTGATACATGTTGTATAGAGATTTGGAGTGTTCTTATTGGTGAATTTTCATGAAGGAAGACATCGTGGATTTTGTAGCTTGATGTCTAGTGTGTCAGCAGGTGGAGGCTGAACATCGGAGATCAGTAGGATTGTCTTTGTTGATTTGGATACTAGAGTGAAGTTGGGAGCATGTTATGACGGATTTTGTTGTGGGATTATCCAGGACTTGGAGAGGATATGATGGTTTGGATAATCATTGTTGGGCGACGACTTGCTCCCTAGCTATCGATTTGTAGGACAGATTCTTTTGGATTGAGTAGCAGGATTATACTCTAGAGGGATTATCGGACTGGATGATGTATCTCTGAGTATTGTTTTGGATGGAGATCAGTGATTTCATGTCATGGTTTTGATTATGGTTACAGCAGACTTTGGATTAGGAGTTTCATTTTAGTATAGATTTTCATCTCAAACTGATGGATAGTTTGAGCGATCTATATAGGTGTTGGAGGATTTATTGATAGTGGATTTTGGATTTTAGAGGTGTTTGATTTATCCACAGTTGGCTAGATTACAGAGTGAGAGTAGTGGGAGTAGGGTGAGTTCATAGCTCACAGAGTTGTCGCTAGTCACTTGAAGGATTATCATGTTTGGAGATATGTTTATGATATTTGGATGGAGTGGTATATGAGTATGTTGCTTGGTGGTTACCCTTGGATGAGGATCCCTAAATTGACCAGTAAATTTGGGGACCAAATTTTTATTAGTGGGGGAGAATGTGAGATATCATAAAATTAAATAATAAATGTGATTGGACGAAAAATCTTATTGGATTTTTCAGAAATTTTTCGGAATTTTTCGGGATTTAAACGGAGTCCGTATGACCCGTTTCGAGGGGATGGATTCGGGGTACAGTGGAGGCCCATTTGGAATACCCTTTAAGTGGGAATTGATTGAGGAATTAACTTAAGGTTTGATTAAATTAACCCTAAGTATTTATTTATTAGCCCTAATTCCTTATTATTTACTTCCTTTCCCTAATCTCTTCCCCCCCTCGGTGCGAGTTTCTTGTCTCCCGAGCCCCGAGCCCCTTTCTCTCGATTTTTCCTCGCCGATCACCGGCCGTCGCGAGCCCACCGCCGGCAGCAATCTCCTCCAGCGTGTCTCGGCCGAGCCTCCCCCTCCCTCGCGATTTCCCTTTCCTCTCTCGCGCGAACGCCCGACGCCGACGATGCGCGTTCTCCACCCCGATCGCAGCCTCGTTGAGTCGCCGGAGGAAGAGCCGCTGGATATCGAAGGGGATCGATTATCTCCGGCGTAGTTGGCGTCTCGGTGGCTGTTTCTTGCTGGCAAGTGATGGTGATCCAGTGGCTAGGGCACGGCGGGGCTAAGGCCGATCAAGCCCTTTCGCTTCTCCCCTTCGATCTGGGCATTGGAGGGCAGATTAGGTCATCACCAGTGGGAGTGGATCACGCGACACCATTGGAGGTGATCGATTGAGGTAAGGGCAGTGTTGGGTAATGCTGTGAGTTCAAGAATCTCATGTGAATTTGTTTCTTTTCGTGATATTTTTCCTGATCTAGGATGGAGGATGCTTCGGATCAATCTAGTGATGGATCTTCCTTGAGCAGGACTTCATCTTCTTCAATTCTTGCGGCTGGGTTCTGTGGAAGCTGTCGGATGAGGAGGTGAGGTTCTGTTAAGGTGAATCTTGTGCTGTGGATTAGGTTTTCTGTAACTCCGTTGCTGTATATTTCGTTTTCTGGATTGATACTTAGAAGAATTGGTGTATGATTGACTGTTGTAGCTTCCGGACAGTATTTAGCTTGATGGTGAGCTACTGGATTCTGCCCAACCTCAAAGTAAGTCCTTCCAGTAGAATACTGCTGTGATTCTTATTTGTATGTGGCTAAATTAGGTTTTCTATGAGTTGTGAGGCTTTGTTCTGCTTAGAATTATGAGTAGTGTGATGTGGATTGGATGGATTATTATGGTTGGATTAATGGAGGTGGATGAATTATGTAGGATTGATTCTTGATGTTAGTTGTTGATACATAGATTAAATGATGGTGATAAATGGATTAAATGGTTATAATTTGGAATTTGATTGTGATAAGTTGATTTGTGATGGTTATTTGGCGAATGATTTATGTAAATGGATACATGATCATTATTGGTATGTGTTGGATGGATTGAGGTTTGTATTGGGTTGGAATTTGTGGATATGGTGATTGGTTAATATAAATTGTTATGTGATCATTCTTTGGATTATTGGATTGATTGTTGGTTGGGTTATTAGATGTGGTGGTTAGGTTATTTGCAGATGATGATGTAGGTTGTTGTGGATTTATGATGAGTTTGGATTAGTGAGTTTTGGATTGATTAATAGATTGTGGATTATGTTTGGATCTAGAAGGAGTTGAATTAAGGGATTAGGTGAGTTACTTCGATTAGGGTTTTCCCTAATTAGTTTGGAGAGTTTATTTAGCTAATTACTACCTATGTAATTAGCTAAATATATATTATGTGATCGCAGGACTTGGATTCGGGACGAGCGTTTCGACACGGGATTACTTGGCATGATCTACATTTTAAGGCGGGTATTTCTTCCTTGACCTCTATGTAGATTTTCTTATACTTAGTGCATGGTTATTATTGGATGAATTAGGTTACTTTACCCTATATCGTGTTCAGTTGCTGTTTTTCCTGCTTGTTTCTTTTGCTTGAGCTTAGAGATGATCTATTTAATTCATATACAGTCTCTACTCTTGATATCTACTCTGTTGTGATTACACGTGTAGAGTATGCCTTGTAGGGATTGTCGGGTTGTTGGTATTACCATGCTGATTGGGTGTATGATGTGGACTGTACATAGATGGGTATGTGTCATAGGAGTTATCTTGTTGACCGTACATTTACATGTGGTGTGTACATACGTATTTGTCATGTACTTTTGGAGGAGTTGTGTTGATTGTATGTTTAGAGTATATACACATGTCTGTTGTATTGTTATTGGAGGATACATGTTGATTGTACTTATCTTTTGTGTACATGTGTCTGGTGGGATTATTGGAGATTTTTGGTTGATTATACATGTGTAGTGTGTACATATGTTTGGTGGGATACGTGGAGGTATCATGACGATTATACTCTTGTTAGAGGTATTTTTTGAGGTTTGGGGTTGTTGCATGGATGATGATTATATATATATATCATGTTCATCATTCATTGCATCTGATGACCGTTATCTCCCTTGTGGTGGAGAGAGTCATCAGTTGGTTTGGTTTAGCACCGCACACTCGGCCACTCATGGGTAGTGGTAGTTGGAGCAGTTGCTGCTAGTCCTGTCGTGCCACCCGGTCACGAGGTTTAGTGAGATCCGGCGTTGTGAGCAGTCAGGGACCCTGATGCTATTTAGCTAGATAGCTATTAGCGGACTGTCCGCCTCGACCACTATATAGTGGGCTGGAGGGTAGTACAGTCGTCACAGACCCAAGCCTCTCGGCCATACAGGGGTCGTGGTGTCTAGAGAGGTGGCGGGGTGACCATGGAGCATGCATGCAGCTATTATTCTTGCATTTGATGCGCGGTGCATCTGCATTTGCATACATGCCTAGTAGTTACTAGTTGCATGTGATTGTCGTTGTTGCACTTGTTTGAGATATGATTGTTGCACTTGGTTGCCATGCTGCATACATGTCATTTATTTTACATGTATATGCAGTCGTACTTATATTGCACAGGTGTCACGGGTATATCTGTTGCAGATCCGGTGAGTTTACTGATCATTGTACCATGGGTCGATTCCAGATTGGGTTTGTATCTATCATTATGTTAGTTGTGCTTTGTACAGTTTATGTCAGGTTATTATGTCAGGTATGTTCAGATGCATTGATTATGATAGTATGACCATGTTCATATTCCCTACTGAGACTGTATACTTGTGATCTCCATATTGTTTATAGGCCATGCACTATCTTTTCTATTACCCGCTGAGTTACGTATACTCACCACCGCATGTATACATTTATGTTTTCAGGTAGCTTGTAGATGGTTGGTGTCGCTCGGAGTATCCTGTCTGCCGGGTCCTACGTCACATCCGAAGATCGCGCTTGCTTTCTTTGTATATTCTTTTCTTATTTTTGGCATTGTATTTGTGTATAGCCATGTGGCTATCCTATGGTTTTGGTGTTGTATTTGTGTTTAAGCCGTGCCGGCATGCATTGTATCTATTTGTCTTGCGTGGGCTTTCCGTTTTCATTTTTCCGCTGTGTTGGTTTTTAGTACAGCCGTGTGGGCTGTTTTATATATAACTGCGTGGTTGTGATTGTTTCATTCCAGCCGTGTGGGCTGTTATTATAACTGCGTGGTTGTGTATATAAATATTCCAGCCGCATGTGGCTGATGTATTGTGCTTGTAGTGATGCTTCATATTGTCACTGGTACAGGGGAGGCTTTACCGGATTTTTGTCTGGCAGGGACTCCTTTGGGGCGTGACAGTTAGTTTTGCTGTTGTCTGACACTTTGATCGAGTGTGCAGGAGAAGTCCAGACAGGTCGACGGGTTGACCGGATGTCTGGCACGAAGTCCAGCTAGGTCGACGGGCTGACCGGATAGCCGGCGAGAAGTCCAAGCGGGTCGACGGGCTGACCAGACGCTTGGCAAGAAGTCCAGCTAGGTCGACGGGCTGACCGGATAGTTGGCGAAAGGTCCAGACGGGTCGAAGGGCTGACCGGACATCTGACAGGTAAGTAAGGTAAGTCACTGGAGGGGAGTGAGTGCGAGGACGCGTTCCCGGGAAGGGAACATTAGGCGTCGATCCGGCTTAGATCCATTTCGGAAATCTAAGTCGAGATTGTGACTAGATTCCGGTCTCGGAAAGACGGAATCTAAGTCATACTTTTTTTTGTTAATTCATACTTTATAAAGTGTGCTAACAATCTGTGTTGCAGGGTATATTTTGCCTCGGACTAACCTTGTTTTGCAGGAGAAGGAATCTCTGGAAAAAGGTGGTCCGGGCGCCCGGAGGTCCGGGCGCCCGGAAGGGATCCGGGCGCCCGGAGGCAACTTTTATCCTCTGCGTCGCCTCGCCACGTGGAGCATCCTGACTGGACTTGCCACGTCGCACCAGGGTGCCCGGAGCAGCATATAAAAGAAGCCCCAGGGGTGGAGCTTCAAACACAACTGAGAACTCTTCGATTGCTTGCCCTACTGCTCTACGCTCCTACGACGCTAACAAAGCTCTGACAAAGTGCTCCTTCTTCTTTGGTTAATTTCCTTGTCAGTATCACTTTGTTTCATTAGCATTTCTTGTACTGTTTTTGTAATCATATTCGAATTGCTAGTGATTGCCCAACGAAAGTGGTCAAGGACCACGGGCCTTCGAGTAGGAGTCGTCACAGGCTCCGAACGAAGTAAAATCAACTGTGTTCATTTACTTTTCCGCTGCGTACTTTTACACTCGAGTTTTCGAATCGATATTCACCCCCCCTCTATCGAAAGATCACGGTCCTACAAGTGGTATCAGAGCAGGTACCGCTCTGATTTGGTGCAACCACCAATCAGACAGGGGGTGAAAAATTAATTTTTTTTCGGTTTTCAGTTTTACGAATTTTTTTTCCCCGTTACAATTAAATCTAAATTGGTGCAACAACAATTTAGATACTTCTACAATTTTTTTTTTCTTCCGCACTACTAATCCAAGACCAAGTCTTGGGATTTTTGTTTTTCTTTTCTTTCTTCTGTGCGCAGAACTAAAATGTCTCAGACAGAAGGATTCAGCACAGTACGACCTCCACTCTTCAACGGGGATGATTTTCTGTACTGGAAGAAGCGCATGGAGGCCTACCTCAAAATAGACTTCGACTAGTGGATGAGCGTTACGAGACCCTATAAAATTCCAGCGGACAACTCCGAGAATATACTGGATCCTGAAGACTGGACAGCAGATTTGTAGAAAAAGGCGTCAACAGAAAATAAAGCGATCAACACTCTACACTGCGGATTAACAAGAGAAGAACTGAACAGAGTCGGTCCACACAAAAACGCTAAAGAGCTGTGGGACAAATTGATCGAGCTGCACGAGGGAACGAGCGACGCCAAGGTAACAAAACGAGACCTGCTTTTGAATAAAATTCTTAATATAAAAATGTAGGAAGGTGAAACGGCGAATCAGCTCCACGCGAGGATCAAGGACATCCTCAACGGGCTTCATGCGATAGGCCACCAAATGGAAAATAGAGACTTAATAAGGTACGCATTAAATGCTTTTCCACGTAATAGTTTGTGGGCATCAATCGTAGATGCCTACAAAATTTCTAAAAATCTTTCTAAGTTAAAATTAGACGAGCTTTTCTGTGAATTAGAATTACATGAACAAATTAATGCTGGAGCCGAGAAAGGTATAGCTTTATTTGCAGGTTCCTCCAAAGAAAAGAAAAGCAAGCCTGAATTTGAAGAAGATTCCGACCAAGACTCCGAAGACGAAGAACACCTGGTGAACTTGGTAAGAAAAATGTTCACCAGGAGAAAAAGGAGCTTCAGCAAAAAGGACCTTCAAAAGATTAGTTCTCCCTCAGAACAAAGGAACGTGACTTGCTTCGGCTGCAATAAAAAGGGACACTACAAGAACGAATGCCCAAAACTGAAGTTCGACAAACCGAAGCCAACCAAAAAGAAGGCACTCAAAGCAACGTGGGACGACTCCTCGGACTAATCGGAGGAAGAAGAGCAGAAACATCAGAGCCACCTCGCACTGATGACCCACGAAGCTGAAACAGAAGACGAGTCGGAAGATGAAGATGGGTCTGAACCCGAAACAAGCCACGAGTCCGTACTCGTTTCTGAAGGCCCGAATGAGGTATATTTTAATTTAAACAAAATTTTTTTTAGAATTATTTCCTGTTTAAATAGTAAATTAATTAAAATAGAAAATGAAAACAAATCACTTCTTGAGGAAAATCAAAACCTCAAGGAACAAATCAAAAATTCAAATCCAACTTAAGATCTAACACTTGAGGAGGAGAATTTATCATTAAAAAATGAGATTAACAATTTAAAAAAAATGTTAGAAAAATTCACAACAAGATAAAAAAATCTAGACTTAATCCTAAATAATCAAAAAGCATGCTATAATAAAACCAGACTAGGATATAAGTCGAATTCAAATAAAACCTTCAAATCATTAATAACCCAATACAAATCAACCAATCTAGCTTGGGTTCCGAAAGCGTGCTTAACCACGCAAATAGGACTTAATCAATATTATATACCTAAAGAAAAAATATATTATATAAAATCGAATAAACCAAACCAAAATCCAAAATACAAACCTAAATCAAATTCAAAATCTAAACACTTTAAAAATCAACAAAATTATCACCAAGTTAACCATAACTATAAAAGGAATCGACACAAACCTAAAACTAAAATTTAAATTAATGGCCAATAATTCAGGGGGAGGCTCCAGAATAGCTGGCACCTCCAAAACTAACTTACCCGACAGGGTAACCTAAAACAAACTAACCCTGCAGGGTAATTAGGATTAGAGACCAAGTTTAACTTGAATCATGGTACTGGTGAAGTTTTTGGATGATAGTACGTTAGGGAAACTTGGGCATCGCATGTCTAGAAAGATATGGTTTCGATCTGGTGCATTTGGCCAAGTGGAACTGACCGAAGCTACCCTTAAATGAATCCTAACCAGTTAGACCAAGATTTAGTACTAAGCTCTGTGGATAGGACTATTCGGAAAACCTCGAAAGGTTGGTTACTTCTAATGACGTCCATGTGACTCACCAAACTTAGAAGTTTATCCGAAGATTGCCTATTTGTGGAAACCAAAGCTAAATCTGAATCTAACACAAGTTAAACCAAAACTCCATAATTAACAATCCAATTTCATCTCACAAAATCATAGGATTCCCTGATTGATAATATAGATCGGGTGAGATGAATAAGGCTTAAATTTTTTTAAACTTAAAAATTAATTTCAAAATTTTTAATTTCAAACTTAAAAATTAATTTCAAAATTTTAATTTTAAACTTAAAAATTAATTTCAAAATTTTAATTTTAAACTTAAAAATTAATTTCAAAATTTTAATTTTAAACTTAATTTTAAAAATTAATTTCAA
The DNA here is from genome assembly GCF_018446385.1 of Zingiber officinale. Taxonomy (NCBI): domain Eukaryota; kingdom Viridiplantae; phylum Streptophyta; class Magnoliopsida; order Zingiberales; family Zingiberaceae; genus Zingiber; species Zingiber officinale. The sequence continues at coordinate 34,658,502 of NC_056005.1, read as the reverse complement.
AATTTTAAACTTAAAAATTAATTTTAAACTTAAAAATTAATGTCAAAACTTTAATTTTTAAAATTTAAAATTAACTTAAATAATGCCTGCTAAAAAATAAAAAGACTAACTTTAAATCCTACTTACTGTAGGAAACCAAGTGGATTTTGGACAGTGGTTACTCCAAACATATGACTGGAGATCACACCAAGTTCACTCAACTCACTTACAAAAGCTTAGGAACAGTTGCCTTTGGAAACAACGGCAAACTCAAGGTAATTGGTATAGGTAATATTGAATTAAAAATAGACTTTATAATTACAAATATTTTACTTGTTGAAAATTTTAAATATAATCTTCTGAGTATAAGTCAATTATGTGATACTAGGTACAAGGTCAAATTTCTATCCACAGAGTGTTTAATTAAACATCTAGATAATCCTACCATAAGCCTAAAAGGTTTTAGAAAAGACAACATCTATGCCATCAACTTAACCACTTCTTCCATTAAGTGTTATTTAACACAAAAAGAAGAAACATGGTTATGACATAGAAGAATGTCTCACACCAACTTTAGAAATATAAGCAAATTAAATGGACTAGTGAGAGGCTTACCAAAATTACCTAACATAGATTCAACCATATGTAATGCTTGTCAACAAGGTAAACAAACTAAATCCACTCACAAACCAATAAATCAGCCACAAACCAACTCAATATTAGAACTTCTACACTTAGATCTTTGTGACTCCCATGGAGGCAAATCCATAAAGTGAAACTTATACTTTTTAGTCATAATAGATGATTATTCTAGGTTTACTTGGGTAAAATCCTTAAAACATAAAGACACAACTTTTGAAATCTTTACAAACTTTTGCAAACAAATTGAAAATGAAAAAGGTCTTAAAATTAAAAGAATTAGGAGTGACAATGGGGGAGAATTTAAAAATCATAATTTTAACAAATTCTGCCTTGAAAATGGCTACCATCACGAATTCTCATGTCCTAAAACCCCCAATAAAATGGAATTGTAGAAAGAAAAAATAGAACCTTACTAGAAGCCTCTAGAACTATGTTAAATGAATATAACCTACCTAAATATATGTGCAAAATAGAACAACAGTAAATAAAAGACATAATAAAACCTTCTTTGAAATATTTTATAACAAACAACCTAACATAAAATATTTTTAAGTATTTGGGTGTCCAGCCTTCATCCTAAATACTAGAGAACATTTAGGAAAATTCGCCTCTAAGATAGAAAATGGAATTTTTGTAGGATATTCTCTAAACAGTAGGGGTTACAGAATATATAATAAAATTACGCTAAAAATCGAGGAAACCACAAATGTAAAATTTGAAGAAACCCAAGGACAAACTCAACTTCAACCTACTGAAATTAATAATTCTGAAGAAACCAATCAGACCCTAGACTATGAAGAAGAGGAACAACATCAAGAGAGTCAACCCCCTAGAACAATAAGGGTTAACCCAAATCACCCAACTGATCAAATAATTGGTGACCCAGACTTGAGAGTTCAAACCAGATCATCCTTTAGAAACCTAAGTCAAATTTCTCTAATTTCAAAAATTGAACCCAAAACTGTGGATGAATCCCTACTAGACCCAGACTGGATTATAGCTATGCAAGAAGAACTAGCCCAATTTGAGCGTAATGAAGTTTGGGACCTAGTACCACCACCTAAGAATAAGAAAATAATAGAAACAAAATGGGTATTCAGAAACAAATTAAGTGAAACTGGGGAAATTACTAGAAATAAGGCTAGGCTAGTTGCCAAAGGGTTTAGTCAGGTTGAAGGACTTGACTATGATGAGACCTATGCCCCAGTAGCCAGATTAGAATGTTACTAAGTTATGCAGCCCTTAAGGGATTCAAACTATACCAAATGGATGTTAAGTCTGTCTTTCTTAATGGACTAATTAAAGAAGAAGTTTATGTAGGTCAGCCTCCTGGGTTTGAAAGTCTAGAACACCCTGATTATGTTTTTAAGTTAAAGAAAGCATTATATGGACTTAAACAAGCACCTAGGGCATGGTATGAAAGGCTAACATCTTACTTAACATCTAAAGGATTCAACCAAGGTCAAATTGACCCAACCTTGTTTGTTAAATCATTAAATACAGATATATTTATTGCACAAATATATGTAGATGATATAATATTTGGTTCAACAAATTCAGATTTTTTAGAAGAATTTATTAATCTAATTGAAAAAGAATTTGAAATGAGCTTAGTAGGAAAATTAACTTATTTCTTAGGATTACAAATCAAACAAACAAATGAAGGAAATTATATTTATCAACACAAATACACTAAAGAATTACTTAAAAAATTCGGAATGGAAAATACAAAAGAAATAAAAACACCTATGGCAGTAAACACAATCTTAGATAATGACCCAAATGGAAAACCAGTTGATTTAAAATATTATAGGAGTGCAATAGGTAGTCTATTGTACTTAACTGCAAGCCGACCTGATATTTTATTTGCAGTTAGTATGTGTGCTAGATACCAAACTTGTGCTAAGGAATCCCATTTGACACAAGTTAAAAGAATTTTTAGATATCTTAAGGGAACAACAAATGTAGGAATTTGGTATCCTAGGACAAATAATTTTGAACTAATAGGGTATTCTGACTCAGATTATGTTGGATGTAAATTAGACCGCAAAAGCACAAGTGGTGGATGCCAATTATTAGGTTCATCACTTGTTAGCTGGTTTAGTAGAAAGCAACATTGTGTTGCTCTATCTACAACTGAGTCAGAATACATAGCTATAGGCGAATGTGTTGCACAATTATTATGGATGATGCATACTCTAAAAGATTTCAACTTAAATATCACAAATGTAAAAGTATTAATTGACAATATAAGTTCAATTAACTTAACCAAGAACCATGTGCATCATTCAAGAACTAAACATATTGAAATTAGGTACCACTTTATCAGGGATCATGTTACTAAAGGTGATATTGAACTCAAATACATTGAGTCCAAATCAAATTTAGCTGACATTTTCACAAAACCACTCCCTGAAAGTGAATTTAGCAACTTACGTCGAAAATTAGGGATGTGCTTAATAGACTAGGATTTTTCAAAATTGTTTTCAAAAATAATTGTTTTCAAATTATAAGTTAAAATTGTTTGTTTTCAAAACTTTCCATTTTTAGATTTTCAAAAACAGTTTTGGCCTTAGACTAGCTTTGAATCCTTAGAAAGCATGTACCCATAGGACTAGTTTTTGAGCATCTCACCAACACCTTAGGTTTACCTTGCTTGTGTTTGACAAACATAGAAAGGGGTGAGATGCATAGGCCAACTGTCTGGACTTAAGATGCTTATTTCAGTGCATCGGCATAAGTCTGGACGTTAAATACAAATCAGACATTAATCAGATTAAGTTCATCAGTCAAGTCAAACACTGACTGCTTACAATCAACTTAATCTGACTAACCAAGTGAAAGCTACTATCTTCTGATAGTTAGTTAGTATGTAAAATACCGAAAATGGCGAATATTGATAAGAGAATTTTCCGAAATTTTTAGAAATTTTTCGGAGCTCGTATGGACGAGTTAACGGAGATATAAATGGGGCCCGGGAAAGCCTGTTTAGGCTACCCAATTTAAGTGAGGAAAAGTTGAAATTATTTATTTATTTCTTTTTCTTTTTCTTTCCCTGTTTTCGCCGAAACCTCTCCCCCGACCCCCCCCCCCCCCGTGCGTGCCATTTCTCTCCTCTGCCGAATTCACCCGTGCCCTAACCTCCTAGCGCCGGCGGTTATCTCTTCTCCTCCGATTGAACGCCGGCCAAGCTTCTTCTTCCCCTCTCTTCCGAGCTGTGCCGCCCGATTCTGTCTCTTCCTGTGCCGCAGACGTTTCTTCTCGCCGACACTTAAGCGCCGCCCTTTCCCCTTCTCGGATCTGTGCGCCGACGCCGCCCAGCCCCTGCAGCCAGGTGATCATCCCGAGCAGTGCTATCGGCTGTGCCCTAGATCGCCGGAATCCAAAAGCTTGCGTTGGTTGGTCCTCGATTTGGAGCAGCAACCCAAGCATTTGTGTCCCCTTCCGTGCCCTAATTCCATTGTTGGGTCTACTTCAGCCACGTTGTGCCCTAGCTTTGGCAAGGCAGCCACTACCTTGCGGTCATGTTGGAGATCAATAAGTGAAGAATTTTCCCTACTATGGATTAGAAATCACAGCTGTGAGGGAGAGTTTCTAGCCAAGTATTATGTGTTGTGGGGAAGACTTTAGCAAGGAGGTCTTGCTGTGGTATACCTTGTTTACAGTAGCAATTAGTTCACCTTGTTCGGTGATCAGCAGCGGTTGAGCTTGAGGTACGATGTAGGGATCTTGATACGTTTTATAATTTATGTGATCTATGAATTAGCATCTTTGCTTATTTCTTGATCTTATGGTTGATTTTTTTTTTACCAGAAGGGGAGAATCCAGCAAGGTGGTTTCGCGCTGAGGTGTTCTAGCAAATCTTTTGCTGTATGATTGGAGTTTAGTTACAGATTTAGATTCATTAGTAATCATTTACTTGAGGAATTGTTAAGGTGGATTAAATCAACAGAAAATGATTATCAAGTGTTGGATGGATTTTGGAAGAAAAGGATGAGATTGTTAGATTGGATTTATTGAGATTTTGGCTTGCATTGTCCGATCTACGATAAACCTAAGTGATTGATTGTATATTTATTTCAGGGTTCTGATTTGAGACAAGAGTTCTGATTAGAGGACATACGATCTACATTGGAGGCGGGTACCTCTTGACTTATCTTTATGATATTATCTATTGGATATGCATAGTATTTTATAGCTGCAAGCAATGATCATGTTTGCCTTGGTATGTCACGGTTTGATACCCATAGCATGATCTGTTGGCCGTTTGTTATGTATCCATGTTTACGTTTCAGGATTATTGCCATGAGTACCTTGGTTCCTAGAGTAAGTGGCATACCATACCTACTGAGGTTCGGACTAGGTTCTGGATTTTATTTTCTGGCATGTGTATCTAGATTATCTGATACTTAGGTTTTATGCCATGACTGGCTTGTGTACCTCTATTTGTATGTCATATATGATTCGTGTACCTAGACCTTGATTCTTGATATGTGCATATTGTTGGTACATATGTTATGGAAGGAGATATGTTTAGGATCTAGGTTGCTATACCATAGAGGGCCTGTATGCCCTAGATCCGTGGATTGACCTACTGATACTATGGTACCCATATTATGTATATATGGATTTTTCTATGCTGATCAGGATATTCCATACTTATTATGTTCAGGACCATAGTTTTTTTTTGATATTCTATCTGACCTGTGTATTCTAGATTTTGGTATGTGACCATCGCTTTTACAGTACCCATTTTGTATATATGGATATGGTTATGTTGATCAGTTTTTGTTATGTATAGTGACATGCATCATGATTGCATGCTGTGCGATTGTCGGCTCCACTATGGTTGAGCCCATCGCCAGTTACATGTACTGCACACACCCCCACTCATGGTTTAGTGGTATATCAGGCAGGTGTGTGGCGGTTTGGCTCCGTTGGTCATATGACTCAGCGTGGTAGCCGTCACCGCTCTGTTTGGCTCAGCCGGCATTTAGTGTAGCAACGTAGTAGCCGGCAGACGGTCTCTGTTTGGCTCCGTTGGTCGGGTGACTCAGCGTGGTAGCCGTCAGAGATGTCCTCCCGTCATCTTGTACCGGAGATGAGAGCATTGAGCTCCCCATTTATGATTTGGGGTCACGGGACAGTACTCCGATAGCATCCGTCCACTCGGTCACTCATCGAGAGTAGTGATGACAGAGTGTGTCACAGCCCTACCCACTCGGTCTCACCATTTGTGTGTGAGATGGCTGACTGGACCAGGACGCATCATTAGCATCATATGCATTGATGCATTTATATTTTTATGATTGTGTTTGCTGCATTTGGTTGCTGCATTTTGGGTTGGATACATACTTTTGACCTGCATACAGGATTATTGACACTTTCAGTTTGACGACCTTTTTGTCTGGATAGGAGTTCCTGGTGAGTACAGCTTCCTCAGTTACCTTTCAGTTTTGCGTATTCCCTATATATGATTAGGAAGCTGTATTCCATGTTTGTTGCTGTTAGATATATCTTACTACTCATGTCCATTGGTATTCGTTGAGTTGTTGAACTCACCCCCGTTGATACTATCTTTTTCAGGTACCAGGTTGGTTTTGGTGTCGCTTGGAGTATCCTATCTGCTGGTCCCCACGTCACATCAGAAGACTTATCGGTTCACGTATGTTTTGTTTGTTTTATGTATCAGTTTGTTTAGCTCTGTACTCTGGTTTTATTTTTTGGAGTGTTGACGTTGATATGTGGTATTTTGTATTTATGTTATTGGTTGTGTAAGTTTAGCCGGCTAGCAGTTTTGTGATTTGGTCTTGGTACAGCTGGTTTTTTTTACAGCCGAGTGGGCTGAATTTGATATTAACTGCGTGGTGTTTGTTTTCTTTTATTGTTATTATTCCAGCCGCATGTGGCTGAGGTATATAGTGCTTGTAGAAAAGTTTCAGATTGTCCGCCGTACAGGGGAGATGTTGCCGAAATTTCTTCGGACAGAGACTCCCTCGGGGCATGACATAGTACCTAATTGGTTAGACAGCTGTTTAATTTTAAGTGTCAAGTTCAGGGGGAGAAATTAATTAAAATTTTGTATATTTTTGTACATCTATTTTAAAACTAACTTATTTTTGAACACTAGTTTTCAAAAAGTTAAAATTAACTGAGTGTTTGAAAAATTAGAAGTTTAAAAATCCTACCAAATTTTTAAACTTAATTTTAAAGTTGAAAATCATTACAAACTTAAACTTATTCAGTTTTGTAACATATTCTTGAAAATTAAACTTTCCAAAACTTAGCTTTTATCAAATTAGCCTTAACAAATTTCTTTTGGCTAAAACTTTACTTGTTTTTGAAAAATTAAAATTTTTTTTGCTTTGTTTTGAAAAATCAAATTTGAAAACTAGATTAACTTTAAACTTGATTAACTTTAAACGTATACTTTTTTAATTCAACTTAAATCCCCCAAGTCAACTTGACTATCTATTTAACTTGGTTTTAAAATTGTACTTTTATCAGTATCTTTGAATTTTGAATCAAACTTAAATATTTTCCAAAATTAGCTGTTTCTTAACAGTAACTCTACACTATGCTTGTTTACCCTTGCCTATTTTTGCTGAATGCCAAAGGGGGAAGGTTAGGTGGTTAAGTTAGCTAAACCAAATTGGCTAAACCAAATTGAAAACACTAAAACTAACTTTAAAAACCATGTACCTGTTTTATTTATTTTTTGTGTCTTTTCACTAACTTAACCAGGTTGTCATTCCATCAAAAAGGGGGAGATTGTTGGTGCGGGCAGCACTAACGATCTAACCTAGGTTTTGATGAATGACAAATAGGTTAAGTTAGTTTTGTTGTTGTCTGACACTTTGATCGAGTGTGCAGGAGAAGTCCAGACAGGTCGACGGGCTGACCGGATGTCTGGCACGTCGACGGGCTGACCGGATAGCTAGCGAGAAGTCCAAGCGGGTCAACGGGCTGACCGGACGCTTGGCAAGAAGTCCAGCTAGGTCGACGGGCTGACCAGATAGCTGGCGAAAGGTCCAGACGGGTCGAAGGGCTGACCGGACGTCTGGCAGGTAAGTAAGGTAAGTCACTAGAGGGGAGTGACTGCGAGGACGCGTTCCATGGAAGGGAACATTAGGCGTCGATCTGGCTTAGATCCATTTCGGAAATCTAAGTCGAGATCGTGACTAGATTCCGGTCTCGGAAAGACGGAATCTAAGTCATACTTTTTCTGTTAATTCATACTTTATAAATTGTGCTAACAATCTGTGTTGCAGGGTATATTTTGCCTCGGACTAACCTTGTTTTGCAGGAGAAGGAATCTCTGGAAAAAGGTGGTTCGGGCGCCCGGAAGGGATCCGGGCGCCCGGAGGCAACTTTTATCCTCTACGTCGCCTCACTACGTGGAGCATCCTGACTGGACTTGCCACGTCGCACCAGGGCGCCCGGAGCAGCATATAAAAGAAGCCCCAGGGGTGGAGCTTCAAACACAACTGAGAACTCTTCGACTGCTTGCCCTGCTGCTCTACGCTCCTACGACGCTAATAAAGCTCCGACAAAGTGTTCCTTCTTCTTTGGTTAATTTCCTTGTCGGTATCACTTTGTTTCATTAGCATTTCTTGTACTGTTTTTGTAATCATATTCGAATTGCTAGTGATTGCCCAATGAAAGTGGTCAAGGACCACGGGCCTTCGAGTAGGAGTCGTTACAGGCTCCGAACGAAGTAAAATCAACTGTGTTCATTTACTTTTCCGCTGCGTACTTTTACACTCGAGTTTTCGAATCGATATTCACCCCCCCCCCTCTATCGAACGATCACGGTCCTACAGGACTAAGTCCACCTGCAGGGTTTACATGACAATCCTTATGAGGTCCTCAAGGGGACATCATCAACGTAGATTACTAGGACACAGTTTCATTCTATAATCAACAACACACTATATAAATAATATCATTTCCCAACTTATCGGGCATATTGATTTATCGAACTAAATCACACATTTGATAAATTAAAGAAATAAATAGTAAGTATACGTGCTTGTTATTATATCATGATTAAGAGCACACACTTCCATAATAACAGAGGTCTTGTTCTTTTAAAGAGTTAGTATAAAAAGAAACTACCTCAAATGATCCTGCTCAATACACTCATAGTGTACTAGTATAATTTATTAGTCAAGATAAACTAATACCTAATTACACTACAACTACTCCAATGGTTTGTCCCATTCCATCTTGGTTGTGAGCAACTGTTTATAATTTATAAGGAACTGATAACATGAACTTCAGTGTGTCTCCTCACACCATATTATCTACAATATAAATTAATGGACAACTACATTTAGCATAAATGTAGACATTTGACCAATGTGATTCTTATTTTATAATAAATGTTTACAAAAAAAACTAAACTTTTAGTATACACTCTAACATCTAGTGGCTAGCGCATGAGGTGTTGCCACCATGAGGTTTGAGGTTCGAATCTCGGCAAAGCCGAGGTAAATGCCTCCCTTATGTGTTAGTCACTATTCCAAAGGCTAGTAGCCGCCCGTGATTTACCTTCTCTGTGTTGGCCCTGGGACGGGTTGGTGGGGGTGCTGGGGGCGAGCGTATTCGCCTTTTGCCACAACGAATGTTGTTCACGAACATTAACGAGATCAAATGCAAACATTCACGAACATTATATCAAACTCAATAACCAATCAAATAAGTAAAAGTTTCAAACAATCAAACAAATTTGAATTGAGAGCTCACTAATATCTGAATGAACCAAGTTCAAGTCAAGTTTGAATTAATAGCTTGATAACATCAACACGAATCAAGCTCAAGACAAGCTTGAACTAAGCTCAAACTCATAAAAAAATAAATAAGCTTGAACAACCATTTCAAAAGATTAATTTATTTTAGACTCAACTTGGATTGACTTAGTTATTTATCAAATAAGTTTTAACACTTTAAAGTTTGCCTTGGTTTGACTTATTTATGGCCCTAGTAATAGTTGTTCCTAATAGCATGAAACAAACAGGAAATGAAACATGTAACATCTTACATGTTGGGACTTTCGGGCCGCAAAAAGCAGTTTTTACGTTGAGGAAACCCCGAAGTCTTGCCACGGATCCGTGCGAAGATATAAAAATTTTACATGTACATGTTTCCTATCCTAGATCTACACTAGATCTACAAGAAAGTGAGTATACCTTTGAAGCGAAGCCCTTCGCAAATCCTGCTCGTCCAAGGTTCTTTGGATCTCAAGTATGTTCAAGTGTACACACCTCTAGAAGTATCCACACGAACAAGAGATGGAGAGGAAACCTTAGAGTGTGCTAGCACCCCAAGGAGTCTCGGCAAGGATGAGAGGGAGAGCAAGAAAGAAGAGAGGAGGAAGATGATGAAGTGAATGATCACACAAAAATTGCTAACTCTTGCACTAATGTGGTCGGCCACATTAAGAGGTTATTATACCTCCATGTAATACCAAGAGTCATGACTCTTGGTATTCCTCATGAGGTGGCACACTCTTGATGTAGCCATGATGATGTGGAACACCATCATTGGCCGGTCCTATGCCAAGTCACAATGACATGACATTTGGTCAAGTCAAGGTCAAGTCAAACTTGACTCTTCATCTTCCCTCTCATGTCAAGTCAAACTTGACTTAAATCCTCCATGGTTGATCAAATCTAACCATAGATTCAAGTCAATTTGATTTAATGAATCTCTATTCATTAAATTAAATTGATTCAATAAGTCATAATCTAAATTAGACTCATTCAACATATAAATCAAGTTGAGTCCAACTCAATTAGTTTAACTTGGATTGCTCTTAATCCAATTTGGTTTATCACATGAACCTAATCCTCTTAGTTCATCATATGAACCTATTCTCCATCTAATTGCCCTTTGTGTGTGACCCTATAGGTTCTTATAACGTTGGCAATGCTCCTAAACCCATTTAGAATCATAAGTAATGAGCGGTATCTAGCAACACATCATTACTACCCAAGTTACAAGAATGTTGAAATCCAACATCACCTTGTGACTACTAATTGTGACTCTCACAATATATGACAATGTTCTTCTATCCTTGACATCTAGATTGATCAATTTGAGACATAGACCGTGTCATCCTATAATCAATCTAAATCTTGAACTCCAAGTAGACTCATTATAATCAAATGATCTCAATATCTCATATTGGCTCATTTGGGCATGGCCATGCACTTAGTGATCTCACTCTATCAAGAATAATGATGTCACTCCCGTTATATAGGAGGGATAGATCTCATCTACATCACTTACATCCCTCCGCATAATTTGTTACATACCCAGTAATCGCCTTTATAGTCCATCCAGTTACGGGTGACGTTTGACGAAGCCAAAGTATGCAACTCCTTATATAGGGAACCATGGTGACTTCAGGTCTAAGGACTAATAGTCATACTAATAGTCACATGAGAAAGTATATGACACTCATATAACGATCCATAATACTTTCTCATGGCGGGTCATTCAGTATACATTCTCCAATGCATACTCATGTGTCAACTTGATATCTCTATATCCATGACTTGTGAGATCAAGTCATCGAGTTGACCTACATGCTAGTCTCTTCGCATTAACATTGTCCCGGAATGTTAATACTTGACTAGGAATGATTAAGAGTAGTATTCTCTATTTTATCTCACTATCGATTCAACCAATCGATTGATATAGATAAGAACCTTCTACTCAAGGACGCTATTATACTTAGTTATTTGGCACCAATACAAGTAAGTATAATAACCATAAAGAAAATGCCTTTATAAATATATAGGAATATGATTCATTAAGTCCATACAACAATCATCATATGATTGGCTATAGGGCTCTAACTAATATTACAGTGATCTCCCGAGAAGAAATCGAAGAAGTCGCAGGCTATGATGCTACTACTGTCGGAAGCATGATCACGGATGAAACCGAAAAGCTCTTCAAGTTTCACGAGCCAAATCCCTCTCGACAGATGTTCCCTTTGCCCACTGTCGCTCCACTGCGCACACACTGATCACCGTCTCCCCTTTTTTTTCTTGGATGCCTATTTATATAGGAAGCAAGCATCGGTTATAAACCGATGCTTTGATGACATTCAATAGGGGAAGATGAAGGTGAGAAGACACCACACCCCTTCATCTTCCTAACGTTGCAACTGATGCAACGTCCAACATCTCTCATTCATTCAAGTCAATCCAAAAAGGTTATTTGGTCACATAGACTACAAGATAATCATATCACAATACCAAAGACAAACATTAATTGGTCACAAAGATTGATTAAGTTACATAGACTATTTGACGATCAAGTCATGAAGACCAGAGCAAAGTTAATTAGTCATAAAGACCAAATAAGAACATTCATTCCATACATTAGGGAAAATGATTCGTGCGACAACAAGCACGCTGAGCATTTATTGCTAAGAAGATTGTCACATCTTACATAGCTACTCCATAGAATGAATCAGAGACATCAAAACTTATCTTTACCCCAAATTAAACTATTTACATCAATATGAACATCTCTAATCCCTCATAATGACTATTATGTCAAGAGTATGTTCAACATCTCCAATCAATACAATTATTCACAATTACATTTTTTGTACTAAACTAACAATGTAACTGGTACCAGTGAATAAATATCACAAATGTAAATCAATCTTAATCTTCTTTTTTTAGCTAGAATCTATTCATTCTAATCAGTCACTTTCCTAGTTATGCTTTATAGACTGAATCACCCATAGCTAATAGGAAACATGCTAACGTAGTAGACACTAATCAGAACTTCAAGTAGACAGCTAAATAGTCACTTAGGGTAAAATTGAGATTAACTTATAATCTCAAGGGTCTCATATAGTAGAGAAGCAAGGATCCATTCTCCTACTACCCTTCTTATCATGTACCATAGCACATGTGGTATGAATCACACACTATAATGTTATTCTCTTTACTAAAAAGAGTGTATGTTTTCCTCAAAATTTAACATCATACAGATTTTGATCTAGATATACTTAATGTCTAATCCTAAATTCAACATATGAATTCCAATCTAGCTTTAAGCAGATTTAGTAAATGGTGGGTGTATTTACTCCAATCATTACATAAATGATCTCATCTTGACATAATTATCAAAACGACCTTAACTTATAGGTATGTCTCTATTCATAACTACATAAGTTGTCTCATAAGCAACGGTCTTACCTCATTTATACTTAACAAATAGAGATAATTGTCTATGTGAGTAGACCAATCTCAATTTGTCAACATGCTTATCGAGACTTTTATTCGAATGTAACAAAGACATATATATTGAATAGATTATGACATTTTTCATTTATCAAAATGTCTTTACAATAAGTTACATTCTTCGAAGTCCCAATAACTTCACATGTCTATGAAATAACTCTTTAGTCAATGGCTTAGTAAAGAATTGACAAACATATCACGTGTAGGGATATACTCAAGAATTATCTTTTTCTTGCAAATAATATCCTTTACAAAATTATACTTAATTTCTATATGCTTGTCTTTGTTGTGATATTTGGGATCCTTGGAAAAAGCTATTGCAGCTTGACTGTCACAATACACTATAACAGGACTTCCATTATTTTCAGCAATCTTCAGATGCTTTAGGAATATTCTTAGCCAGACAACCTCTTATACAGTCGTTGCACAAGTCACATACTCAACTTCCATTATCGATAAGGCTACACAAGCCTGCTTCTTGCTGTTCCATGAGATGACGCCACCATTTAGCAAGAAGGTATAGCCAGATGTGGATTTTCTATCATCAAGGTCTTTTGCCCAATCTGCATCTGTGTAGCCACTCAGGCTCATATCTGATCCTTGGAAATAGAGACAATAATCTGCTATTCATTTGAGATATCTGAATATCCTCTTCACCGCTTTCCAGTGTCTCGATCCTGCGTTTAACTGAAAACGACTAACTAAGCTAACAATATAGCTTATATCAGGACAAGTACACAACATAGTGTACATTAAACTACCAATAGCACTGGCATATGATTTTTTCTTCATTTCGGCTACTTTCTCAGAAGTCTTGGGATACATACTTTTACTCAAAACAGTACCTCTCACTATAGGCGTCTATTCAATATTGTAATATGACATATTGAAGTGTTGTAGCATCTTAGTGATATAAGATTTTTGAGATAACCCCAAAAGTCTTTTTGATCGATCACTAATGATCTTCACTTCTAAGATGTACTCTACTTCTCCCATATCTATTATGTAAAATTATGATGAAAGCAAGGATTTGACTTCTATCACACACTTTATGTCACTTCCAACTATTAGTATATCATCAATATATAATGATAAAATGACAAACTTTCCTCTTTTTTTTTTCCTTTCTTAGGTAAACACAATGATCCTCATTGATCATTTCGAAACCATAAGATAAAATAACTTCATTAAATCTTATATTCTATTATCTTGATGCTTACCTTAACCCATATATAGACTTCCCAAGTCTACATACTCTTTTCTCTTGGCCTTTAGCAACGTAACTTTCTGGTTGTACCATATAGATTCCTTCGTCAAGATTACCATTAAGGAAATCTATTTTCATATACATCTGATGTAATTCCATGTTAAATTATGCTACTATAGCTAGAATGACATGTATCGACATAAACTTCATAACTTGGGAGAATGTTTCTTCAAAATCAATACCCTCCATTTGGGTATAACCTTTTACAATTAATCAAGCTTTGTATCTATTAATCGATCCATCTGCTTTCCTCTTTACTTTGAGAATCCATTTATTCCCAATAACCCTTCGGCGTGGAGGAAGATCGACTAAATCTCAAACTTTATTCTTTCTCATCGACTCCATCTCCTCATCCATTACAATTTTCCATTTTTCACTTATTGAGCTTCTCAAAGTTTCCTTAACTGTTCGAGGTTCCTCATCGTCAACTAGGAGAATCATTAATGTCTCATTCTCAATGTCAAACTTTCTCTGAGGAATAATCTGATGACTACTTCTTCGTAGGCTAGACAGTTGAGAAACTAACTCATTCAGTGGCAAATTACATCCACTAGGTTGACTAGATTCAGGCATCTCCTGATTTGTTAATAAAGGAACATTATCCTCCTCCTATATCTCATATAAAGGAATTGTCCTATCAACTTCACCTCATGTTGAGAACTTAGTGTTGGAGCAATCCCAATGGTCCGCGGGACCATATGTTTTGGTGTTTGGGCAAAGGGTTTAAGTTAGGATTACCCTCGTTATTTGATATGTGTACTTGAGTTGTGCAGTACTGCAGGTGACACATGTGACTCAGGTTGACGGCTTCGGGTCCCGTGAAGGATGGAGCATCCGAGGGACCGTGGACAAGGCAGCGAGGACAAGGGCCGAGGGAAGCGACTTCGAGGCATATGCGAAGGATGGCATTGGGGACGAGCCGCGGGCTTGGATGCATCCGAGGGACGAGAGCCAAAGGAAGTAGGCTTGAAGGCAAGAGGTCAAGGCTGCAAAGAAGAGTCAAATGAGTCGTGAGGGTACGAGTGCATGAGAGATTGTACTTGGAGTAAAATCCTAGTTTTAGGGTTTTATTGTATCGGCACTGTAGCAGTTACTGTAGCATACTGTAGCAATTACTGTAGCGTACTGTAGCAGTCGACTGGTGTATGGACCAGTTGACTGATGCACTGTAGCAGAGAGCCGTTGAGATAGCCGTTGGGCTGGCACCAGTCGACTGGTGCAAGGACCAGTCGACTGGTAACGGGCAAATCAGGTTTTGATTTGTTCCAAGCTCTATAAGAAGGAGCTTGGTATGACCGGCCAAGGTGACGAAATTAGACTTGGTTAAAGCCTAATTAGTAGTCACTAAAGTGCTCAAGGATCTCTTGTGTCCAAGTGTTCTTGGTTGAAGTTGTGGTGAGGTTTCTCCACCCACAAGGAGCGGTTTGAGCTAGCCGGAGTTTTCGGGGACTAATCCACCGACGGATTGAGGGATCGTCCACCTTACGGACACGCCGTGGAGTAGGAGCAAGTTATCTCCAACCCACGTAAACACCTTGTGTTAGGGTTTGTGTTTGGTTTGTTGTCTTCTTCTTTCTTGTTTTAGGTTAACTTTCATATTTGTTAGTTTGTTTTTGTATTCCGCTGTGCACTAACATTATAGGAAGTAAAGTTTTGGGTGAGACGCTATTCACCCCCCTCTAGCGGACATCAAGGTCCTAACACTTAGTTTCAAGAAAAGCAACATCTCTTGACTCTATTTCAGAGATGGTTCTATCTTGTCGCTCACCAATGAAGACATAACTCTTAGAAGTCTCAGAATACCTTATAAGGATACACTTCTTATCTTTAGGTCCTAATTTTCCATATTCATGAGTCTTTCATGAACATAGGCAAGTGGCCCCCAAGGTCTCAGATTACTCAAATCTGGTTTTCTATCTGTCCAACATTTATGTGGAATAGATGAAACTGACTTTGAAGGCACTTTGTTAAGTACATAGACCGCAACTAATAATGCATCTCCCTAATAGGAGATTGGTAAATTAGTTTACGCATCATACACCTAACCATTTCAAGAAGAGTCATATTTCTTTTTTTAGCAACCCCATTTTACTGTGGAGTTCCAGGGATAGTTAGCTGTCTAATAATCTCTTTCTCATTACACATTGTCTTGAACTGATCAGACAAATATTCACCTCCACGGTCAGTGTGCAAGGTTTTAACCTTACGTTTCAATTGATTCTCAACTTCATTTAAGTAATGAATGAAGCAATCTAATGCTTTAGATTTGAGAGAAATCAAATACACATGACCAAAATGTGTGAAGTCATCAAACAAATGTAATGAAATAAGAACTCCAATTTCTAGCCTTTACATTCATTGAACCACAAATATCCGAATGAATTAATTGCAATGATGATTTATCCCTAATAGCCTTACCAAATGGTTTCCTAGTTACCTTTCCAATAAGACAATACTCACATATAGACAAGTTAATCTTAGCATGAGTGCTTAAAAGACCCTCCTTAGCTAATTATTCATTCTTTCTTGTCCTATATGTCCTAGTCTTGCATGCCAAATTTCATCATTAACATCTGCATTACTAGTAAGAGCAATATTTGAAAAACAACCATCATTATTATTTGGTTCTACATCAAGAATCATAAAACCATTTGTTACATAACTATGTCCAATTAACACAGAGTTAATTCAATGCTCCACACAACGGCTATAAAAATTTACACAATAACCTAAATCAAGAAGGCATATGACGGAAACTAGATTCCGTCGAATCTCAGGAGCATATAGGGCATCATGTAGGAACAAGGTACGCCGACCACGTAGGTTGAGCTTGCAAGTGCCAATTATTTTGACTTCAATTCTTGCATTATTTTTACATATATCCATTTGTTGTCAGCTGGTATCTGATGGTTCTCCACATATATAGCTTGATCTCGAGCTACATGGTTCGCTGCTCTTGAATCTACAATCCACAAAGTATAAGAATCAGCTAACAACACTATACTTACAACATAATACTCATGGAAAGAAGTTAAAGATGGATCTACCTTTTTAGGCTCAGTACAATCCCAAGTAAAATGACTCTTCTTGCCACAGTTGAAGCAAGTAAGCTTTCTTTTAGGTTTTTATCCATATTTCTTTCCTTTCTACTTGATTTGGTTTTTAGCAGCAATAACACTAGCCTCCTTTCCTTTTTCCTTTCCTTTCTTAAATAAACTTTTCTTATTCTTGGAACCAGAACCTTCATCTATAAAAGCTTGACAAGAAATCCTTGTGGATTCAATCCTCTCCGCCTCAAGTTCTACATAACGTGAGACATCAGTGAAAGTCTTGATACTGTCATTGTGAGTCAGATTCTATTTCATTGTTTCCTAAGAATTAGGAAGGGAATGGATAACTGCTTGAACCAGTTGTTCATTGGTCAACGCATGACCAACAGTGTTAAGCTCTCGAATCATGTTACCCATCTCCCTGAGATGTTGGGCCATGGTAACATTTGAGCGTTTCTTACAACTATCAAACTTGATTGTTAGCTGATCGAGCTTACTCAGACTTACTCCACTGTACTTCTCTCTAAGGGTTGCCCAGACAACATAAGTTGTTGGTAATGGCTCATACACAAATACCGGGTTACCAACCATTGAACTAATCAATATTCTCTTAGCAATGAAGTCTTTCCTTTTCCATGCCTTATAGGCATCAAGGTCACGTCTATGTCGTGCTGTAGAACCATCAGTCAGTTTGTCCATGAATTGATTTATAGCCTCTAGAATTTCTTGTTCCTCAAGAATCTATTGAATATTGAGGTGTCATATTTTGTAGTTATCCCCATATAATTTTTTTTCTTTATTAAGTTCAGCTATGATATTTTTAGTTGCCATAATCTACATAAATAAACACATTATTTATTATTTCAGTGTAATTCATGTTGGTTGCTACTCGAAATACCGTTCTAGTTCGCCTGTACAAAAATTTGTACAAGTATAGAACTATCCTAGCTACCCATATGCTCTACTGAAGTTAAATTTGGATTGCAAAGGATGCATGACATTATTAATACAAATTTCCCTTCAGAAGTTAAACTTAGATTGGAAATGATACTTAACATTTTTACTCTAAGTTTAACCGATGTATTATTCATAAGTTAAACCATATTACAGAAGCTAATTAAATATCTATTTCAAAGATCGGCTTCCAGGTTAAACATGGTGCGACACTAGGCCTTCTTGGATATGGGATCATCCACCACTTCCTAGATAAAGCCTTTCAAAGAAATCAGATATTTAACTTCTTACAGTAAACTAGGTTTAACTACAGAGACCTCAATAGAAGTACAATATCATTATCTTGGAGTGCTTCGTCATATGTTCGGGGATCAGGTTCATATTTACTTGGGATCAAGTTCGAAGATTCTCCCAAAAATATTAATCTTTCAAGTTGCCTTACAACCCTCCCACTACGACGAGGCACTGCCTGAAGTTGTGCATCATTTGTGATACGTGTTGTAGTTTCTTGTGATATTTCATCTTGCATTGTTGGTACTAAAGTAGACGTGTCCACTTTCATTTCTTCTAGAACAATTTCACTCATGTGCTTGTAGTTCATTACATAGTCCTCTTATAAAAAATGGGCATTAGTGCTAACAATGACCTTCTGATCTTTAGGACTATAAAACAAACTACCTTTCGTTCCTTTAGGATAACCTATAAACAAGCGCACTTTTGTACGAGATTCCAACTTATCAGCATCTCCCTTCAGCACATATGCTGGACTGCCCCAAATCCGAACATATCTCAGACTAGGCTTACGCCTATTCCACAATTCTGTGGGAGTAGAGGGTACTGATTTAGAAGATACCAAGTTCAGAATGTACACTGTCGTTTCTAGAGTATATCCCCAGAACGAATTTGGTAATTCAGAATAATTCATCATTGATCTAACCATTTCCATAAGAGTCATATTCCTTCGTTCTGCCACACCATTCTGTTGGGTTGTATTAGGTATAGACAATTGGGATTGAATCCAACCTCTGATAAGTAATTCCTAAACTCTCCTGAGAGGTACTCGCCACAACGATCAGACCGTAGTGTCTTGATACTTTTACCATGACGTTTCTCCACATCAGCCTTGTACTCTTTGAACTTATCAAAGCACTCAGACTTGCGGCGCATCAAGTAAATGTATCCATATCTCGAATAGTCGTCTATAAAAGAGATAAAATATTCGAATCCACCTCTCGCCTGGATAGTCATAGGTCCACACAATTCAGAATGAACCAATTCCAACACATCTTTTGCTCTATACCCCTTGGCCTTAAAAGGTCTCTAGGTCATTTTTTCTTCCAAGCAAGATTCGCAGGTTGGAAAGTTTTCCACCACTAATGAACCCAAAAGTCCATCGGCTATTAGCCTTTGAATCTTACTCAAGTTAATATGACCAAACCTTAGATGTCAAAGATATGTTTGGTTTATTTCTGAAGGTTCCTTTCTTTTATTAGAATTAGAGGATGTGTTATTTATTTTCATTTGTTGCTTTGTGGGAGTTATTGGATTTAAAGTATATAAATTGTCAACTAATGTATCAGAATAGATAACTACCCTATTCTTCTTGATAACCACTTTGTCATCAAAAGAAATAGAATATCCATCCAAAAATAGTTTAGAAAATGAAATTAAATTTTTTCTAAAACTTGGTACATAAAGATAATTTCTCAAAATCAAAGTTCTATTCCTATCAATTGATAAGTAAACATCTTCCACTGCAACAGCTGCCACTTTCGTAGCATTGCCCATGTAGATGGTTATCTCTCCTTCATATAATTGTCGGGTTTCCTGGAACCCCTGCAATGAATTGTAGGCATGATCAGTGGCTCTTGTATCTATACACCAGGTACTGGTAGATAACACCGCTAAACATGTTTCAAGTACTAGAGAATAAGATATACCTTTATTGTTCTCCTTCCTACGAGGACAGTCCGCCTTCTAATATCCAGACTGCTTGCAAATGAAGCACTTGCCCTTCGGCTTCTTTGCTCCTGCTTTTAGTCCAATACCTAGAGATTGATTCACTTTCTTTGCCGAGCTAGCTTGTTTTTTCTTCTTCTTCTTACCTTTCGACTTAGAAGTAGAAACATTTTTAGCAAAGTGAATTTGAGAACAATGATGAAATAACCCTTTTGCTGCTTGAAGTTCTGTCAGTAGTTCCGCCAATGAATAAATCCTTTTATTCATATTGTAGTTCAGGCAGAACTACTCAAAACCTTTAGGTAGCGTTAGGAGAATGATATCGACCTGGGTTTCCCCATCGATTTCAGCTCCAAGGATTTGTATCTCGTTCAAGTAAGCCATCATTTTGAGGATATGATCCCTTACAGGTGCCCCCTCTAACATGGTGGTCGTCATTAAGTTTCTCATAGCCTCTTGCCTAGCAGCCCGATTCTGGTGTCCGAAGAGTTCCTTGAGATTGCACATCATGTTATAGGCAGAAGGCATGGCCTGATGCTGATGTTGCAACACATTTGACATAGAAGCTAAAATGCAACACCGTGCCATCTCATCTGCCTTGACCCATTTCTTATGATACTCAATCTCCTCTTCACTAGAATCACTATTAGGCTCATCAGGGAAGACCTCTAACAGTACAAACTTATAGCCTTCAGCAGTTAGGGCAATGTCCAGGTTTCTTTTCCAATCTTTGTAATTGGGACCAATAAATTTGTTTTCTTTCAGAATAACAGCAAGTGGGTTGAAGGCTATTTGAAATCTTAAGAATCACAAAATAAGTTTTGGTCAAAACTTAAGAATTTAGAATAATATTGATTCCTCAAACAATATCATTTAAATTCACCAACACCTCAAAACACCGTG
Source organism: Zingiber officinale (assembly GCF_018446385.1). Lineage (NCBI taxonomy): Eukaryota > Viridiplantae > Streptophyta > Magnoliopsida > Zingiberales > Zingiberaceae > Zingiber > Zingiber officinale. The sequence continues at coordinate 34,637,476 of NC_056005.1, read as the reverse complement.
AATTTTGTATGCCAGGATAGTGTGGGCGTATACAACTTCAAACATTTTTAAAAGGAGGTTTTACCCATTAATTTTACTCTTGTCAACCTAACTTTATGACAAATAAAATTAATAGTTGGTATTCCTTCGGTCACACAAATAATAGCAGTGACTCTGATAGAGAGGATACTATTAAATGCGCCTAAGTGTATACCATTACTTGATACTAAGTCCATTAAATATGATTGTGCCCCTTCAGATGGAGAAGATCACACGCTCCTAAATAATTTCCTATAATCATCCATTAAGGAAGTTTGATCTAGTGATCTGCAAACAAACTCATCTGATGTGGAGGAAGGCACTTTAAGCCAACGTGCAAGTTTGTTTGCATCACTTATAAACCAGTAATGAAGACCGTGGAATTTATTTAAAATCCCTCTCCCACTTAGTTATTTAAGATGAGGATTTTAACATGCAAGCACAAATCACATGCACACACACACATCACAACAAATAAAAATAATAAATATGGAAAAATAATTTTCCAACTATTATGGCCTCTTCCATTGCTGCCCTCCGTGTACCGCTAGCCCTAGCAGTCATCAAACCTAGCCGCCAGCCTTAGGGCTCATGTCGTCGCGTCAATCGAGCTTCCTTTTCCGTTGTGCCTCTGGTCCTCAAATAGCACCACGCCTCGGAAGGATATGATCCGCAAAAAAAATAAAATTTTACATATATCGATCATATATTCCACAATGGAATGTACATAAAGTCTAGATCGAACAAAATATAAAATCCTAAAACTAATACATCTCCTGCTGTATTTAATAAATATAATCATGCACACACATAAAATGCCCTCGACATGTCCGAGGGTCCAATCACACATAATCACAATAGGCCATAATAGTTGGAGTATGCAATCACAGAGTTAATCTATTTGCACATCCTATTATTTTCATGCCCACAATATGTATGCCATGTGCATAATTAAACTAAAAACCAAACACACAGAGGTAAAACCTAGCTCTGATACCAATTGTTGGTTGCCACTCGAAATACCGTTCTAGTTCTCCTGTACAAAAATTTGTACAAGCATAGAACTATCCTAGCTACCCATGTGCTCTACTGAAGTTAAATTTAGATTACAAACGATGCTTAACATTATTAATCCAAATTTCCCTTCAGAAGTTAAATTTGGATTGGAAACAATACTTAACATTTTTACGCCAAGTTTAATCGATGTGTTTTTCATAAGTTAACCCATATTACAAAATCTAATTAAATATCTATTTCAAAAATCGGCTTCCAAGTTAAACATGACGAGGCACTAGGCCTTCTTGGGTATGAGATCATCCACCACTTCCTAGACAAAGTCTTTCAAAGAAATCAGATATTTAACTTCTTACAGTAAACTAGGTTAACTACAGAGGCCTCAATAGAAGCACAATATCGAAAACATGAAATCAAAAAATAAAATCGATAACAAAATGATAACCTAAAGCTGATAACCTCTTGTGTTTGGTTTTTCAAGATCTATACAAAAGGATAAACTAGTCATGATGCAGAAACAAATAACTAGTTATACCTTTTGTAGCTTATAGACCTCTTGATCTTCTGCTGTATTCCTCTCCTTCTCTTGGACATCGTGTGGGCGATGATCTACCAAGATGAAATCCACCCAAGCTTCTTCCTTTGCTTCCAAGTTTCGGCCACCTTCCACCAAAGGATACTAAGATGCAATACCTCCTTCACTTCTTTCTTCTTCTTCTCCAAGCAACCGGCCACCAATATCTCTCTAAGGCTTGATGCTGTCGGCCACAAAAAAGAGGAAAGGGAGAAGAGGGAGAGCCGGCCACAAGGAATAGAGAAGAGGAATAAGAGATGTGTATTATACCATAAGGCACCACCTCCTCTTCTTTTATAATCCTTGGTGATTGCAAAAAAGAAAAGGTTTAGAACAAAAAATAAAACTTCCTTTTCTATCATGGCATGGCCGGCCACAAGCTTGTGCTCCAAGTAAGGAAAGATTTTAAACAAAATTAAATTTTCTCTTCTAAAATCCTTTTTGTGGATAGCTATAAAAGGAATGTTTTATAAATTAAAATCTCTCTCTTTTAAATCCTTTTATGGATATCTATAAAAGAAAAGATTTTAAAATAAAACTTCTCTTTTAAAACATGGTTACAAAAAAGGAAAGTTTTATCAAAAAATTAAAATCTTTCTTTCACATTATAGATAATTACAAATAAGGAAAGACTTCAAATCTCTCTTTTTAATCCTTTGTAGACAAGATATAAAAGGAAAGATTTTAAAATTTAAAACTCTCTTTTAAAACTATATGGATGACATCATAAAAGGAAAGATTTTATCAAAATTTTATTTTTAATAAAACTTCCTTTTCTCTTATGATATGGCCGACCCCCTTGCTTGGGCACCAAGCAAGGCTTGGCCGGCCCTAGCTTGAGCTCCAAGCTTGGCTTGGTCGGCCCCTTGCTTGGGCTCCAAGCAAGGACATGGCCGACCCTTAAGCTTGGTTAAAAAGCTGGGCTTTGGGTAGATATAAGACTTTATAAATAAGAGGCTACAATAGAGACTGAGAGGAGGAATTGGTTTTAGTCTCCCGATGAGCTTGGGCTTCCCATGTTCACTCCGAACACCCAACTCAAGTTCATCAATAATAACGTATACCACTAAAGATTTATTATTGCACTACCGCACTAATCCCATATTATAATATGGGCTCCTTCTTATCATGAGTGTGTTAGTCTCCCTGTGTTTAAGATATCGAATGCCCACTAATTAAATGAGTTACTGACAACTCATTTAATTAATATTTAGCTCCAAGAGTAGTACCACTCAACCTTATTGTCATGTCGGACTAAGTCCACCTGCAGGGTTTACATGACAATCCTTATGAGCTTCTCAAGGGGACATCATCAACCTAGATCACTAGGACACAGTTTCATTCTATAATCAACAACACACCATATAAATAATATCATTTCCCAACTTATCGGGCCTATTGATTTAATGAACTAAATCTCACCATTTGATAAATTAAAGAAATAAATATTAATTATACGTGCTTGTTATTATATTATGATTAAGAGTACGCACATCCATAATAACAGAGGTCCTGTTCTTTTTTACAGTCAATATAAAAAGAACAACCTCAAATGGTCCTGCTCAATACACTCAGAGTGTACTAGTATAATTTTATAGTCAAGATAAACTAATACCAAATTATACTACAACCATTCCAATGGTTTGTCCCATTCCATCTTGGTTGTGAGCAACTATTTATAATTTATAAGGAACTGCTAATATGATCTTCTGTGTAACACCACACACCATGTTATCTTCAATATAAATTAAATGAACAACTACATTTAGCATATAAATGTAGACATTTGACCAATGTGATTCTTATTTCAAAATAAATGTTTATACAAAAATATAGACTTTTAGTATACATTCTAACAATCTCCCACTTATACTAAAAGACTATGCTACCTTAAACGTTGCCATACATCTGATTCTCATCCCCTCAACATGCCGATCAAAAGCTTTTGCCGGAAGAGCCTTAGTGAAAGGATCTGCCAGGTTATCTGCTGATGTAATCTTGGCGACAACAACTTCTCCTCGCTTTATGATGTCTCGTATCAGGTGGTACTTGCGCTCAATGTGTTTAATCGCCTTGTGGGCTCGTGGTTCCTTCGAGTTTGCTACTGCACCACTATTATCACAATAAATTGTGATGATTTTGAGCAAACTAGGAATCACATCTAAGTCCATCAAGAAGTTTCTGAGCCATACAACTTCCTTGGCTGCCTCAGAGGCTGCTACATACTCAGCTTCCATGGTGGGGTCTGAAACGCATTTCTGCTTAACACTCCTCCATGCTATGGCTCCACCTCCTAAAGTAAACACATAACGTGAGGTAGACTTACTATTGCCCCTATCTGATTGGAAGTCAGAATCTGTGTAACCCACAGGGAGCAAATCATCTGCTTAGTAAACCAGCATATAATCTCTAGTCCTTTTCAGGTACTTTAATATATGCTTTACAACAATCCAATGTCCCTGTCCTTGATTACTTTGATATCTGCTAACCATGCTCACGGCAAAATAGATATCCGGTCTCGTGCATAACATTGCATACATTAGGCTTCCTACAGCTGAAGCATAAGGAACTGCCTTCATTTCCTCTATCTCTTTTGATATCTTAGGAGACATCTCTTTAGATAAAGATACTCCATGCCGAAAAGGTAGAAAACCTTTCTTGGAGTTTTGCATGCTAAAACGAGCTAGGATAGTATCGATATATGAAGCTTGGGATAAGCACAACATTCTTTTCTTGCGATCCCTTATCACTTTGATCCCAAGAATATGTCTGCATTCTCCCAAGTCCTTCATATCAAATTGCTTGGACAACCATACCCTTACTTCTGACAACACTTTGACATTGTTGCCAACTAACAAAATGTCAACTACGTATAGTACAAGAAATACCATCATGTTTTCGTCACATTCCTTGTATACACAAGACTCATCCGGACATTGAATAAATTCATAAGACTAGATTACTTCATTAAACCGGATGTTCCAAGATCTTGAAGCTTGCTTCAGTCCATAAATAGACCGATTGAGCTTACATACAAGATGTTCTTTGCCCTTTGCAATGAATTCCTCTGGTTGCTTCATATGGATGTTTTCTTCAAGACTTTCATTAAGGAAAGTTATCTTGACATCCATTTGCCAAATCTCATACTCCATATGAGCAGCAATAGATAAAAGAATCCAGATAGACTTAAGCATGGCTACTGCAAAAAGGTTTCCTTATAATCAATTCCCTCTTTCTGAGTATACACTTTTTCAACAAGCCTTGCTTTGAAAGTTTCCATCTTCCCGTCTGCCCCTCTTTTTCTTTTATAGACCCATTTGCATCCAATAGCTTTTACACCATTTGGTAGTTCTACTAGCTCCCAGACTTTGTTAGAATACATAGATTCTATTTCTGAATTCATTGCTCTTTGCCAAAATATTGCATCTTTATCTTGGAGTGTTTCGTCATATATTCGGGGATCAGGTTCATGTTTACCTAGGATCAAGTCCGAAGACTCTCCCAAAAACATTAATCTTTCAAGTTGTCTTACAACCCTCCCACTACGACGAGGCACTGCCTGAAGTTGTGCATCATTTGTGACACGTATTGCAATTTCTTGTGATATTTCATCTTGCACTGTTGGTACTGAAGTAGACGTGTCCTCTTTCATTTCTTCTAGAACAATTTCACTCATGGGCTTGTGGTTCATTAAATAGTCCTCTTATAAAAAATGGGCATTAGTGCTAACAATGACCTTTTGATCTTTAGGACTATAAAACAAACCACCTTTCGTTCCTTTAGGATAACCTATAAATAAGTGAACTTCTGTACGAGATTCTAACTTATCAGCATCTCCCTTCAGCACATGTGCTGGACTGCCCCAAATCCGAATATGTCTCAGACTAGGCTTACGTCCATTCCACAATTCTATGGGAGTAGAGGGTACTGATTTAGAAGGTACCAAGTTCAGAATGTACACTACCATTTTTAGAGCATATCCCCAGAACAAATTTGGTAATTCAGAATAATTCATCATTGATCTAACCATTTCCATAAGAGTCATATTCCTTCGTTCTACCACACCATTCTATTGGGGTGTACTAGGTGCAAACAATTGAAATTGAATTCCAACCTCTGATAAGTAATTCCTAAACTCTCCTGAGAGGTACTCGCCACCACGATCAGACCGTAGTGTCTTGATACTTTTACCATGACGTTTCTCCACATCAGCCTTGTACTCTTTGGACTTATCAAAGCACTCAGACTTACGGCGCATCAAATAAATGTATGCATATCTCGAATAGTCGTCTATAAAAGAGATAAAATATTCGAATCCACCTCTCGCCTGGATAGTCATAGGTCCACACAAATCAGAATGAACCAATTCCAACACATCTTTTGCTTTATACCCCTTAGCCTTAAAAGGTCTCTTGGTTATATTTCCTTCCAAGCAAGATTCGCAGGTTGGAAAGTTTTCCACCATTAATGAACCCAAAAGTCCATCGGCTATTAGCCTTTAAATCTTACTCAAGTTAATATGACCAAACCTTAGATGCCAAAGATATGTTTGGTTCATTTCTGAACGTTCCTTTCTCTTATTAGAATTAGAGGATGTATTATTTATTTCCATTTGTTGCTTTGTGGAAGTTATTGGATTTAGAGTATATAAATTGCCAACTAATGTACCAGAATAGATAACTACCCTATTCTTCTTGATAACCACTTTGTCATCAAAAGAAACAGAATATCCATCTAAAAACAGTTTAGAAGATGAAATTAAATTTTTTCTAAAACTTGGTACATAAAGATAATTTCTCAAAATCAAAGTTCTATTCCTATCAATTGATAAGTAAACATCTTCCACTACAACAGCTGCCACTTTTGTAGCATTGCCCATGTAGATGGTTATCTCTCCTTCATATAGTTGTCAGGTTTCCTGGAACCCCTGCAATGAATTGCAGACATGATCAGTGGCTCTTATATCTATACACCAGGTACTGGTAGATAACACCGTTAAACATATTTCAACTACTAGAGAATAAGATATACCTTTATTGTTCTCCTTTCAATGAGGACAGTCTGCCTTCCAATGTCCAGACTGCTTGCAAATGAAGCACTTGCCCTTCGGCTTCTTCGCTCCTGCTTTTAGTCCAATACCTAGAGATCGATTCACTTTCTTTGCCGAGCTAGCTTGTTTTTTCTTCTTCTTCTTGCCTTTCGACTTAGAAGTAGAAACATTTTTAGCAAAGTGAATTTGAGAACAATGATGAAATAACCCTTCTGCTGCTTGAAGTTCTGTCAGTAGTTCCGCCAATGAATAAATCCTTTTATTCATATTGTAGTTCAGGCAGAACTGCTTAAAACTTTTGGGTAGCGTTTGGAGAATGATATCAACTTGGGTTTCCCCATCGATTTCAGCTCCAAGGATTTATATCTCGTTCAAGTAAGCCATCATTTTGAGGATATGATCCCTTACGGGTGTCCCCTCTGACATGGTGGCTGTCATTAAGTTTCTCATAGCCTCTTGCCTAGCAGCCCGATTCTGGTGTCCGAAGAGTTCCTTGAGATTGCACATCATGTTATAGGCAAAAGGCATGGCCTGATGCTGATGTCGCAACACATTTGACATAGAAGCCAAAATGTAACACTACGCCATCTCATCTGTCTTGACCCATTTCTTATGATACTCAATCTCCTCTTCACAAGAATCACTATTAGGCTCATCAGGGCAGACCTCTAACAGTACAAACTTATAGCCTTCAGCAGTTAGGACAATGTCCAGGTTTATTTTCCAATCTATGTAATTGGGACCAGTAAGTTTGTTTTCTTTCAGAATAACAGCAAGTGGGTTGAAGGCCATTTGAAATCCTAAGAATCACAAAATAAGTTTTGGTCAAAACTTAAGAATTTAGAATAATATTGATTCCTCAAACAATATCATTTAAATTCACCAACACCTCGAAACACTATGAATTTTATATGTCACGATAGTGTGGACGTGTACAAATTCAAACATTTGTAAGAGGAGATTTAACCCATTAATTTTATTCTTGTCAACCTAACTTTATGAAAAATAAAATTAATAGTTGGTATTCCTTCGGTCACACAAATAATAGCAGTGATTCCGATGGAGAGGATACTATTAAATGCGCCTAAGTGTATACCATTACTTGATACTAAGTCCATTAAATAGGATTGTGCCCCTTCAGATGGAGAAGATCACATGCTCCTAAATAATTGCCTATAATCATCCATTAAGGAAGTTTGATTTAGTGATCCGCAAACAAACTCATCCGATGTGGAGGAAGACACTTAAAGCCAATGCGCAAGTTTGTTTGCATCACTTACATACCAGTAATGGAGACCGTGAAATTTATTTAAAATCTCTCTCCCACATAGTTATTTAAGATGAGGATTTTAACATGCAAGCACACATCACATGCACACACACACATCACAGTAAATAAAAGCAATAAATATGGAAAAATAATTTTCCAACTATTATGGTCTCTTCCATTGCTGTCCTCCGTGTGCCGCCAGCCCTAGTAGTCGTCAAACCTAGCTGCCAGCCCTAGGGCTCATGTCGTCACGCCCATCGAGCTTCCTTTTCTGTTGCGCCTCTGGTCCTCAAATAGCACCACGCCTCGCAAGGATACGATTCGCGACAAAAATAAAATTTTACATATATTGATCCTATATTCCACAATGGAATGTACATAAAATCTAGATCGAATAAAATGTAAAATCCTAAAACTATTACAGCTCCTGCTGTATTTAATAAATACAATCATGTATACACATAAAAATACCCTCGACATGTCCGAGGGTCCAATCACACATAATCACAATAGACCATAATAGTTGAAGTCTGCAACCCCAGAGTTAATCTATTTGCACATCCTAATATTTTCATGCCTAAATTATGTATTGCATGTGCATAATTAAACTAAAAATCAAACACACAGAGGTAAAACTTAGCTCTGATATCAATTGTTGGTTGCTACTCGAAATACCGTTCTAGTTCCCCTGTACAAAAATTTATACATGCATAGAACTATCCTAGCTACCCATGTGCTCTATTGAAGTTAAATTTGGATTGCAAATGATGTTTAACATTATTAATCTAAATTGCCCTTCAGAAGTTAAACTTGGATTGGAAACGATACTTAACATTTTTACTTCAAGTTTAACCGATGTGTTCTTCATAAGTTAAACCATATTACAGAATCTAATTAAATATCTATTTCAAAGATCGGCTTCCAGGTTAAACATGGCGAGGCACTAGGCCTTCTTGGGTATGAAATCATCCACCACTTCCTAGACAAAGCCTTTCAAAGAAATCAGATATTTAACTTCTTACAGTAAACTAGGTTTAACTACAGAGACCTCAATAGAAGCACAATATCGAAAACATGAAATCAAAAAATAAAATCGATAACAAAACGATAACCTAAAACCGATAACCTCTTGTGTTTAGTTTTTCAAGATCTATACAAAAGGATGAGTTAGTCATGATGTGGAAATAAATAACTAGTTATACCTTTTGTAGCTTATAGACCTCTTAATCTTCTGTTGTATTCCTCTCCTTCTTTTGGACGTCGTGTGGGTGACGATCTACCAAGATGAAATCCCCCAAGCTTCTTCCTTTGCTTCCAAGTTTCGGCCACCTTTCACCAAAGGATACTAGGATGCAATACCTCCTTCACTTCTTTCTTCTTCTTCTCCAAGCAAGCGGCCACCAATCTCTCTCCAAGGCTTGATGCCGTCGCCCACAAAAAGAGGAAAGGGAGAAGAGGGAGAGCCGACCACAAGGAATAGAGAAGAGGAATAAGATATGTGTATTATACCATAAGGCACCGCCTCCTCTTCATTTATAATCCTTAGTGATTGCAAAAAAGAAAAGTTTTATAACAAAAAATAAAACTTCCTTTTCTATCATGGCATGGCCGGCCACAAGCTTGTGCTCCAAGGAAGGAAAGATTTTAAACAAAATTAAAATCTCTCTTCTAAAATCCTTTTTGTGGATAACTATAAAAGGAATATTTTATAAATTAAAATCTCTCTCTTTTAAATCCTTTTATGGATATCTATAAAATAAAAGATTTTAAAATAAAACTTCTCTTTTAAAACATGGTTACAAAAAAGGAAATTTTTGTCAAAAAATTAAAATCTTTCTTTAACATTATAGATATCTACAAATAAGGAAAGACTTCAAATCTCTCTTTTTAATCCTTTGTAGACAAACTATAAAAGAAAAAATTTTAAAATTTAAAACTCTCTTTTAAAACCATGTGGATGGCATCATAAAAGGAAAGATTTTATCAAAATTTTATTTTTAATAAAACTTCCTTTTCTCTTATGATATGGGTGACCCCCTTGCTTGGGCACCAAGCAAGGCTTGGCCGGCCCTAGCTTGAGCTCCAAGCTTGGGTTGGCCGGCCCCTTGCTTGGGCTCCAAGCAAGGATATGGTCGGCCCTTAAGCTTGGTTAAAAAGCTGGGCTTTGGGTAGATATAAGGCTTTATAAATAAGAGGCTACAACAGCGACCGAGAGGAAGAATTGATTTTGGTCTCCCGATGAGCTTGAGCTTCCCGTGTTCGCCTCGAACACCCAACTCAAGTTCATCAATAATAACGCATACCACTAAAGAGTTATTATTGCACTACCGCACCAATCCCATATTACAATATGGGCTACTTCTTATCATGAGTGTGTTAGTCTCCCTGTGTTTAAGATATCGAATGTCCACTAATTAAATGAGTTACTGACAACTCATTTAATTAATATTTTGCTCCAAGAGTAGTACCACTCAACCTTATTGTCATGTCGGACTAAGTCCATCTGCAGGGTCTACATGACAATCCTTATGAGCTTCTCAAGGAGACATCATCAACCTAGATCACTAGGGCATAGTTTCATTCTATAATCAGCAACACACCATATAAATAATATCATTTCCTAACTTATCGGGCCTATTGATTTAACGAACTAAATCTCACCCTTTGATAAATTAAAAAAATAAATATTAAGTATATGTGATTGTTATTATATCATGATTAAGAGTACGCACATCCATAATAACAGAGGTCCTGTTCTTTTTTGCAGTCAGTATAAAAAGAACAACCTCAAATGGTCCTGCTCAATACACTCAAAGTGTACTAGTATAATTTTATAGTCAAGATAAACTAATACCAAATTATACTACAATCATTCCAATGGTTTATCCCATTCCATCTTAGTTGTGAGTAACTATTTATAATTTATAAGGAACTGATAACATGATCTTCTGTGTGACCACACACACCATGTTATCTTCAATATAAATTAAATGTCCCCAGGGCGTAGCACTGCTAGGGGCGCATGGTTTCATGGCCGAGAGGTCCAGGGTTCGATCCTCGGGGTGTCATTGCCTGGGGTTAGCGTCCCGGCTATGCGCTTTCAACTGTGTACCTGCATTTACCTCCTTCTATATCCGTGGGACCGGCTCTAGGGGGGCCACTGATGTGGCAGTTCCACATTTCAATTTAAATTAAATGAACAACTACATTTAACATATAAATGTAGACATTTGACCAATGTGATTCTTATTTCAAAATAAATGTTTATACAAAAAGCTAGACTTTTAGTATACATTCTAACAATGCATATGCATGCGATTAATTATTGACTCACTGTAAATTAGAATTGGTTTACAAAATCAAGTGATAACTATGTTTTCACTCATTATTTGTATGTGTCAATCTAATCAATATTGATCAATTATATTATACACATCTCATCTAATGAACGAATCATTTAATATGGATGAATCATATATATATGAACTAATCATATAATTGAACATGAACGAATCATGAAATGAACTAATTAATTTCCAGTTTGTTAACACATAACATAACTTTTCATAACATAACTCTGTTCGTACATAACGATAAAAATTATTACATGACTCAAAAACTAAATGTAGGTCCCTTTGGAGGCCGGCAAGAGGGGAGGGGTGAATTGCCCTACAAAGTAAAACCAAAAACCCTTCTCGGATATTCAACTAACTTAAAAGAACTTGTAATTAAAAAGGCAGAGACTAATTAAAACAGAAAATAGACACAGAGGAATTACTTGGTTTGCAATCAGAGGATTGCTAATCCAAGGCAAAGAAGGCGCACTAATTGATTCTCCTCTGGGTGGAGTAGCCTCTTACAGCGTTGACAGCACAGAAAGAAATAACACAAGTGAAAGCACTGGATTACAAGTCGTTGTGTTGAATGTACGAATCAGTACTTTATTTATAGTACTGGTCCGGGCGCCTGGAAGGGGTTCCGGGCGCCCCCGGGGGGATAAATTTTATCCCCCAACGGTCAACTCGCGATCAGCTTCGATCTGGTCAAATATGAACCCCCGGGCGCCCGGAATGGTTCTGGGTGCCCGGAGGTCCGAGCGCCTGGAAATGATCCGGGCGCTTTGACCTGTGAAGTCAACAAGGTTGACTTTGGTCCAGGCTTTCTGCTCCGGTTCAGTTCGTCTCAGTTCGGCTCATCTTGGTTCGGGTCTGTTCGCTCCGGCTCCGCTAGCTTGGGTGATCTCGGCCTTCCGGAATAGGGCTCACCCGAACCCATGTTCCGGCCTTCTCCTCGAGCAGCCTTCCTTCCTGGTTTCTCGTCCCTCGAGCGCCGCGCACGCTCTTCTTGTCCACCGGTGTACTCTTCCGCGGACACCTCGTCCCTCAGACGCACCGAGCCCATCGGCTCTCTCCCCGTGCCGTCCTTCTCGCTAGCCGCGTCTTCCGCTCGACTTCCTGTGTTCCTAAGCTCTTGCACACTTAGACACAAGGGTTAAACAAATGCAGGACCTAACTTAGCTTGTTTGATCACATCAAAACACCTTGGGGTTCCAACAATTTCCCCCTTTTTGATGTGAGCAACCCAAGTTAAGTTAGGGTAAACATATGAAATAAAAATAATTTATATTCAAATAAGTCCAAGTATTTTTCAAATGAAAAATTATATTACCTCCCCCTAGACTTAACATATTTCTCCCCCTTTGATCACATAAAAATTGGGGTTATAAACAAGTCTAAGGTAAATTCAAACAAGAACTTTTAAGTGTAAAATATTTAGTAAAGACACTCTTCAGAATTTTTCGTTTGAAAAAAAAATATTTTTCAGATAAGAACAGTCATAAGTGTTAAAAAAATTTAAGTTTAAAACTTATCTCAGCATTCCCAAAAAAAAAAAATTTCTAAATTTTTTTTTTAAAAAAAAAAATTCTAAGTGAATATTCATAAGAAACAATTCTAAGTCAATTTTTTTTTTAAAAAATGATATGGCAATTTTTAAAAAAAAATCTAAGTTAACTTTTAAAAAAAATTCTAAGTCAATTTTCATGAAAACTTCTAAGATAATAAAAAATTTCTAAGTTAAGTTAGAAAGTTTTTTTTTAAATATTTTCTAACACAAATTGAATAACTCTTTTAAAGTATTAAGTAATTTAAATTAATGCTTTTTCAGTTAGTCAATTAAACTTTTCATTTCGATAGTTGGCTTCCAGGTCGTGGCGAGGCACTAGGCCTTCTTGGTTATTAGAGCAACAACCACTTCCTTAGACAAAGCCTCATAAAGAAATTAGTTGTTTAATTTCCTTGCTGAAAATGCTAAGTTTGACTTTAATTTTAAGTTAAACAGGTTTTTGGAATCCAGTAAAGGTTCCTACCTACAGGATTAACCAAGTATTTCCTAGGTATATAGATTTTTGATATATTTCTAATTTGACTTTGATGAAATCTATAATACCAATTTAAATTTCTAAAAGTAGGAATATTTGAACCATTAGATTTTTTCAATCTTTCTATTTCTTCTTTTAGTTTTTCATTTTCAATTTTTCAAAATCCTCTATAAGACATGATTTTGCCAAAATTCTCTTTGTTTCTAAAATTTCATTTTCTAATTTGGCATTTTTATTTTCTAATTTATACATGGATTTAGTCATAGCTTTGATACCAGAGTAAAGCTGATCAGGGGGTAAGAGGCATACCTCACTTACCATGTCGGACTTGAAGCCTGAATCTCCCCCTGCTTCACTGCTTTCATTCGAGGTCGCTCCCCCTTCATCGATGCTAGGTTCTGATATACTTTGTCTATCGTAGCTTGCCATTAGTGTTATCCCGGCATATTCTTGAGCTTCTGATTCGGATGAAGAAGTGTCGTCCCAAGTTGCTTTTAGGTTGTGTTTCTTGGGAGACTTCCTTTTGGCCTTTTTGAGTTCTGGGCAGTCTTCTCTTAGTGTCCCTCCTTCTGACACTGGTAGCACCGCACCTTTCTTCCACCTTTTTGATTCCTTTTATTCTGCATTTTAAATTTATTAGATCTAAAAAACTTTTTAAAATTTCTTACCATGTATGCTTCTTGATCGTCTTCGGACTCTGACTCGAGTTCATCCTTCTGGGTTGCGTTCAGCGCCATAGTCTGGGTTGTATCCTTTGTCGTTCCTGCATACCTGGTTTCATGCAATTCAAGAGTAGAAAACAACTCTTCTAAAGTGCTTACCTCCAGGTCTTTTGAGATGTAGTAGGCGTCGACGATTGATGTCCATTCCGGAGTTCTTGGAAATGCGTTGAGCGCGTAGCGTATAGTGTCCCAGTTTGTTACCGTTTCACTGAGGTTCTCGAGACCAGTAACTAGTTCTTTTACCTTTGCGTGTAAACCAGCTACTTTCTCACCTTTCTCCAAACGGATGTTCATCAGTTTGTTGCGGAGGATGACCCTTCTAGCGAGCTTTGCTTCGGACGTGCCTTCGTGGAGTTCCAAGAACTTCTCCCAAAGTTCTTTAGCAGATAAATAGTTTCCGATGCGGTTGACCTCTTGAGGCGGTAACACGCTCAGCAGGTGATGTTCCGCACGACTGTTTGCTACCGACTCATTCTGCTCCTTCTTTGTCCAATCGCTCTCTTCTTTTTCTTTTCCATCTTTATCTATTGGAGCTACAAAACCATATTTCATAATAAACCGAATTTCAAAATCTGTTTTTAGGAATACCTCCATACGACGCTTCCAGTCTGCGAAGTTCCCCTCAAATTTTGGTGGAACGATGCTTGGTCCGACCATCTTGTTGCTTCGATCGACGGTTAGTCCTCCTGAAGCGCGCCTGACTCTGATACCACTTGTAGGTCCCTTTGGAGGCCGACAAGAGGGGAGGGGTGAATTGCCCTACAAAGTAAAACCAAAAACCCTTCTCGGATATTCAACTAACTTAAAAGAACTTGTAATTAAAAAGGCAGAGACTAATTAAAACAGAAAGTAGACACAGAGGAATTACTTGGTTTGCAATCAGAGGATTGCTAATCCAAGGCAAAGAAGGCGCACTAATTGATTCTCCTCTGGGCGGAGTAGCCTCTTACAGCGTTAAAAGCACAGAAAGAAATAACACAAGTGAAAGCACTGGATTACAAGTCGTTGTGTTGAATGTACGAATCAGTACTTTATTTATAGTACTGGTCCGGGCGCCTGGAAGGGGTTCCGGGTGCCCCCGGGGGGATAAATTTTATCCCCCAACGGTCAACTCGCGATTAGCTTCGATCTGGTCAAATATGAACCCCCGGGCACCCGGAATGGTTCCGGGCGCCCGGAGGTCCGGGCGCCTGGAAATGATCCGGGCACCCGGACCTGTCAACTCAACAAGGTTGACTCTGGTCCAGGCTTTCTGCTCTGGTTCAGCTCGTCTCAGTTCGGCTCATCTTGGTCCGGGTCTGTTCGCTCCGGCTCCGCTAGCTTGGGTGATCTCGGCCTTCCGGAATAGGGCTCACCCGAACCCATGTTCCGGCCTTCTCCTCGAGCAGCCTTCCTTCCCGGTTTCTCGTCCCTCGAGCACCGTGCACGCTCTTCTCGTCCACCGGTGTACTCTTCCGCGGACACCTCGTCCCTCGGACGCACCGAGCCCGTCGGCTCTCTCCCCGTGCCGTCCTTCTCGCTAGCCGCGTCTTTCGCTCGACTTCCTGTGTTCCTAAGCTCCTGCACACTTAGACACAAGGGTTAAACAAACGCAGGACCTAACTTAGCTTGTTTAATCACATCAAAACACCTTGGGGTTCCAACACTAAATGGGCTAATATTGTTCATCCATAATGACAGTAAACAGAACACTAGTAAACTAGATAGGTCAATACTACTCCCATTAGGACAAATACTAATATAACGACCAACATTATCCCTATCATCCTGGACTCATTTGGGATTATCTCAGATGGGACTGCTTCAGGATTCGTCATCGATCCATTTATGAATCTTCCTCGAACATTTCCTGGTCTTCTTCAGGATCTTCTTCACCCATATGGTGAAGTAGTTCCTCACACAGTTCTGAATATGTGACGTATCCTTCATGACGTCCCCATACATAGTCTACTATCACCCTAAAATACTCTAGCAATGAACGCATCAAAGTCCAGATCCTATAACTGTTCAAGACTGGAAACTCTTCTTGCTCAAGTTTCCAAAATAGTCTATCAAGCCGTCTAACATGTCTGTCAACTCCATAAGTAGAGTTATACTCTATCTTTTGAATCTCTTCCCTGAGTTGGTTTCGCCGCACTTCACGATGAGTCAATGTGATAATCGTCCATGCCATCTAAAAAATTGAATTTAAATAAGTCAATACAAAACCGACTAACCAATACAAAACTAATTTAATTCAATTTATACAGACATAGAACCATCATTATAAATCAAGAAAAACAAATCTTCTTGATTTTCAGGAGTTTAAGTTGACTAACCCATTAGATTGATCGATCAGGAATCCAAATCCTAAGTTTAGTCCATTGTCCTTATTAGAACTAATCTAATTGAACAAGGATTTCTGACCTATGTTCTATTATTATTTTAATCTAAGTCTATTTAAGTCAATCTCAAACTTATTGATCAAATTCATATCCATTTGATTAATCCAACGCCCATTAGATTAAGTCTGACAGATTAGAACAAATCTAATCTTTTTGATCAAATCTGACACAATAAAACTAATTTGGTCATATTTGATCAGCCCAACTTATGTAATCAAAATCACCCAACTAATTCAATAATAAACTGATATGGTTAAACCAACAAATGATTTGAACCAGATCTAGATATTATTAAATTAAACTGATATATTTAAATCAATTAATAATTTAAGCCAGACTTGAGTTTGATTGGATAGGTTGGTCTAGTTTAATTTTCAATTAATTGAATCATAAATTAATTAAATATATATTTATTAATTAATAATACATTTTTATATGTATTTAATTAATTAATAAATATATTTAATTAAATTTTAAACCTGAAAGTAGTGTTCATGCATGGTTTTTTTATTAATCGTGTTTTGAGAAAGTTTATTTCTTTTCCTTTTTATTTAATAAAATCAAAAATATTCTAAAAAATACAGCTTCGTCAAACATACTGTTCATCTTTTTTTTCTTTTCCTTTTTCTGTTTAATCTCAATAAAAAATCTCAATCAAT
This sequence comes from Zingiber officinale, assembly GCF_018446385.1. Lineage (NCBI taxonomy): Eukaryota > Viridiplantae > Streptophyta > Magnoliopsida > Zingiberales > Zingiberaceae > Zingiber > Zingiber officinale. The sequence goes on along the minus strand of NC_056005.1, from coordinate 34,620,405 downwards.
TAAATTAAATGTTGACACGCATTCAATCGAATGATAAATCGATTAACCACATAAATTACTGTACCGTGAAATTAATGGATTCAAATTTTCTTTTTAATCAATTCAAATGAATCAATAGATTAAAACATGAAAAATTTTAGTGTACCGTTAAAACATACTGTTCATCTTTCCCTATTTTCCCGTGCACGTTTTCTCATAACAAATACGGTGGCCAACTAATCATCGGCCTTTCAAACATGGTCATCTATGTTTGCCGGCCAAGGAAGCCGATAGCCTGTCAATGTTAATCACAGATTGTGATTCCATTCAGCAGCTATAGATCACGATTCTATCAACAAAATCACGTGCAGAACAAAGAAAACTTACAGAAAATTTTCATGCACTTAGAACTAATGCTCTAATACCATTGTTGTTCCTAATAACACGAAACAAATAGGAAATGAAACGTGTAACATCTCACAGTGATCTCTCGAGAAGAAATCGAAGAAGCCGCAGGCGATAATGCTATTGCTGTCGGAAGCGCGATCACGAATGAAACTGGAAAACCCTTCAAGTTTCATAAGTCAAATCCCTCTTGATAGATGTTCCCTTTATCCACCGTCACTCCACTGCGCACACATTAATCATCGTCGCACACCCCCCTTTTGATTATTCTTGGACGCCTATTTATATAGGAAGCCAACATCGGTTATACACCGATGCTTTGATTCAAGAAGAAATCGAAAAAGCTGCAGACGATGAAACTACTGTTGTTGGAAGCGTGATCATGGATGAAACCAGAAAGCCCTTCAAATTTCATGAGCCAAATCCCTCTTGACAGATGTTCCCTTTGCCCACCGTCGCTCCAATGCCCACACACTGACCATCATCGTACACCCCCCTTTTGATTGTTCTTGGACTGCATATTTATATAGGAAGCAAACATTAGTTATAAACTGATACTTTGATGCCACTCAATGGGAAAAGATAGATGAAGAAACACCTTTTAATCTTTCTAACATTACATTGATGCAACGTCCAACAATAACGGCCAAAATTTAAAATTTAAGAAAAAAAAAACTTAACTATCTGATACGATATCAAAAATTAAATTTTAATTAAATTGTTACTCTGATATATGACATGCTAATCCATTTTATATATTAATAAAAATTCACTCATTCTAATAAAATTTTCTAATAAAATCAAATAAATTTATTACCAAAAATAAAATTTGATTCTTTTAAAATAATAATAATGTACGCTATTATATTTTTTCTATACTTTCTAAAATATAATAAAAGATTATACATTTCAACAATAATTTTTTATTACTATTGCAAATTAGGATATGTAGACTAACATGTTTTGTAATTTAACTTTAAAAAACCCTTTTTTTACGTCATCAGGCTTGAGTATGCCATTCTCTATGCAAAATATTTTTTAAAATAAAATAAAATAATGGCTATGAAAGTCTTGGCCCTGTTTTGTTTGCATTGATTTTTTTTTTAAAATTCTGGCATTTAACTTTTTCCAATCAATTAATCTTAAAAATGACCGATTTTATCATATAAAAATGTTCCAACGGTTACTAAGATTGTAAATCTAAAAATACAAATGTGTCACTCTATAACTAATGTCACAGGATTATCTTTCTACCAAAAGAAATTAAAATGTAGCACGTCGCAGTTAGAATTGACCTATGAGTATCTGCTTAGCTCTTTATTATTACATCGTAATCCCGAGGGCATTTGGATAGTCCTTTTGTTTCCTATATAGTAGGAGAAATGATCAAGTGGAAGTTGATTATTTGATGGAACTAATTTTTACCTTTTTATCTTTGGAAAGCAGTAGATAGTATTTTACTCGAACATAGGCTCTCAGAACTTTTAAAACATTGTTGTAAAATTCTGTTGTTGCTTTGGTCAACCCAAATTTATGTCTCTTACTTGTATCCTGAGTTTGTTCTTTTTCCAAAAAATCAATCTTCAAACTTACAGTCGAGCCATCCATAATTCAGTGTACAAACAATGACGGCTCCAAACAAAAAAGAAAGAGGATGCTCAAAGAACGGAACTAAATTTGTCTTCTTTCTCGTTGCCCCTCGAACTACAGCATACTGATGAAATTTTCCGAGATCAAAGGGGTGCTCAAGCACACCCCCGCTCCCCCTAGATCTGCCACTGTGTACAGAGGAATCCCTCCAATAATGCACATCTTAAAATTTACTCTTGACAAAATCTCTTGATGTGAATTAACTTGTAGCCAGATGATGTTATCATGTAACTCTTCATATTAGTCATTTCTACTTTATAAATTATGCTCAATTCAGCAACTCCATAAATGGGAGAAACACTTTGAATTTTATTACTAATCTGATGTAGCAAGAGATACTTTTAAACAAACTAGTCTCAAAATACTTCATGTTTGGCAACTTTGAGCAAAGAAGAGGCTCCAAGTTCTCATATCAAAAGCCCCAAACATTTTAAATTTTCCAAACAAATCCACCCAATGGTGAAGGAGTGCATGAGAAGGCAATTAACCAATATTTTAAACCTTACTTCATTGTATGCAATATTGACTTTTGCCCTTGAGTACCATACGAGCACTGATCTTGGCACAACATTTGGCTGCTTCCATCAGATGAAGGGTCTAAAAGCCCATCATGAAGAACCATCCCAACTCTTTTCAAATCTGAACGAGGAAGAGAATTCCTACTTACAGGAGGCTCTTTAGTACCAAGGTGGAAGGGTTCAACATTGCGCTGGTGCACAGAGCTTGCAGATCTGCTACGGAAAGCTGTTTCATTTGTCAAATTAGAAGGAAGGGAATATCTGATGGAATGAGGAAGTTCCATTCGGTGAGAGCAACTCATAGAATTCTTCTTTTCAAAAGGAAAGCCAGTTCTTGACAAGGGTGCCCTCTCTGGTTTCAAGCATGAGTAGGAGTAAGGTAAGGTTTTCCTCATGGAAGGAGGACCCATAACTGGATGAGAATTACTGATGTTAAATTTACTAGCTGAAGCCTTGGACCCAGCTTCAAAATAAGGAATAGCTGAGTGATGATCAACCGCAGTGGTGAGGACACACCCACGACGAGGAAAGCTAATTCCTAAATTCAATCCTGAAGGATAAAGTCCATGATCTGAGTTTTGTGTTCGATGGAAAGTATCACTCGGTAATCTGAGCAGACCAGCAGAACCAATGGGACCTTTCAAACTTTCATCAGACATAGTTGTGCTAGCATGGTAACTGGTCACCGATGTTAAATCCTTGGTGCCTAGACCTGGCAAAGGCAATCTATGGAGATCTTGTCTCAAGTACACCTTGGCTTGTTGAAGAGCCTCAAGAACTTGTAGGCTGCTGCAGGCTGATTGATTTTGTTTAACGCAGTATGGTCCTTGAGTGCCTGATAATTGCCATTTAGGTAAATCTTTCCTGGAATTAAGAGCAGAATGGCTTCCCATTGGTAGTGAGTCAATATAGCTTTCTGCCAGTATGCTATTATTGTTAATAGATCCATGATCATTGTTTTTATGTACTAGACCATCACAACTCTTGGGAAGAGAGCTTGACACAGTGCTTAGTTGCTTAGGCCATGTAACCTCAACAAAGCAAGCTTCAACGTCACTGTCTGTCACATGTTGATGTGTTTGACTCATCAAGCCATCACAAACCTCTGGACTTCCAAGTTCAGTATTACTGTCATTAATTTTTCCTGAATGTTGATCATTGGATGAATTGTGCACTGGATGCTCATCATATTCATTTGATGTGTTGAGAATCCGTTCACCATTTGACAATGTCTCAAGCAAATGATTATTGGATGGGCATGTAGGTTCTTTGATCCCAGGGAAAACCCCAATATCATCTGGCTTTGCTTCCTCATCTCCGTATGCTATTTTCTCAAAACATGTTAATGTATCTTTTTGAAGTTCACCGTTGACTTCAGTCATATAAGAGAGTTTCACGTGCTCAGAGTAATCCTAAATTGTGAGAAAAAAATTAGAGACAAATAAATGCTAACTAAACATAGCCAAAATGATTTTATTCTCTCAAAAGAAACAAGTAGACAAAATGACATGATGTATATCAAAGGGCCCAAAAAAACACAATGACTGAAAAGCATCAACAGGGTGCTGCTATTTTGATTATTATCAAAGGGCTCCCGTCGTATCTAGTATGTCCATCATACTTCTTACCTTGATTTAATGAAAACTGAATACTTCTGTTGTGAAATTATTCACTTTTACTAATTTGAAGTAAAAAATTATTTAAATTTTTCCTGTAACTCTAGAGTAACTACAAGATAATATTCACACCTTAATTGAATAAGGATAATTTTAATTTGCATATGAAATTCCTGAACTAAAAAGTGATCAGCAAACCCTTCCTAATTTGACATATTGTAAAGTGAACATTCACATACATTTTCATCAGAATTAGGACCATGTTGCCTCAAATTGATCAAAGTGAACAATTCAAATGAAATATTCATTTTTCAATAATGGTGAAGAGCGGTATAAGAGATGATGGGATGCCTTGTGGAAATAGCCAAAATAAAGGTGCCACTTTGATGATTTTGAAAATAAAAGGCAACATTTTGACTTCTGAGATGAGACAAACTGTCTTTCAACAAGACAACAAAGGAATTATTGATAGTTAGATATATTTGGTTTATTTCCAAACCATGCTTTAGATATCAAAGGATTCAAGGCTGAGAATAATTCTCCTATCTCTCCTAGGCATCTCACAATCTTCTTATTCATTCCTTTTCAAGAACTGATTGGCATTCAGTCCTTCCCAGGCATTTAGGCAGACTTTCTAAGAACTTTTCAGGAGCCTCATAATGAAGCACATCTTCAAAGACTTAATTGTTTTTTTTTTCTGATTTGATCATGCACAAATTGCTAATATAAAAGGAATACACCTCTTCTCTTTATCATAAAGAAAATCAATGCCAATGCTTGAATTATTCTCAGGAAACAAGTTTAGGAACAAGTGTAAATTGACAAAAAAGTTCAATAGTGACCATAAAAAGGTGCAAATACTGATCTAAAAGTCAGTTGGACAAGTGTAAATTGAAAAATATTTTCAAGCAAAAATACATTAAGATTTTACGAGCTAGTTGAGTAGACTTCCATAATGTCTATTAAATTTCTTTGTATAGACACCCAGTTGGAATTTGGATGTACTTTTACATTTCTAATTCTCGCGAATAAAACAAAGAGGATATGCGAAATAAAAACAAATAGAGATAAGATAGAGTAAACAAACTAGAGAATATTATCCCAGGAAACCTGGTGCCAAAGCAAGAAAGAACCCCTAATGTAAGAAGCAAGGGTGCTGCAAGATTGTGGTAAGGAGAATTCAGCAAATTCCACAAGGGTATTACTGAAATTTCAAAAATATAAATAGCCAAGAATTACAGCTATGTTTGAACTACAACTTGATCCTTATGCCATCATTGCCTTCATATATTATCCAAAAGCAAGAAAGAAACCATCATGTAATACGCATGGGTGTTGCAAGATTGTTGTAAGGATAATTTGGCAAATTCCTCAAGGGTATCACTAAACTTTTGAAAATCTAAATAGCCAAGACTTACGGTTAAAATTTTGAACTACAATTTGATATTTACACCATTATTGCCTACATGTATTATACAACTAAGAAACTTACCAGATTTGAAATTTTATTTTCACTGTATTTCTTTTCCCATTCTTGCTGAGCTTTTTCTTCTGCCTCAAACTGTCCTATGAGCTGGGCTTGCTGCTCTAGAACTCTTTCCATCTCTTCATCTCTCACACAATCAATTCCATCAGCTTCATTCTTATTTAGAAAAGATGTACTACTTCCAGAAACATTTGCAGACAATTTTGCAAATTCATCATGATTAATTGCATAATGATCTACCAAATCTGCAGAAGCCAATCTGGTAGAGCAAAGACCAATGTTCTCATGTTCAAACTTTATAAACAAAATAGAAAAGAAATGAAAAGCATACCCCTCGTCTTCCTGCTTTATTTTGTAGCATGACTTTCCCAAGCTGTACTTCGGAGAAGACTCAACACAGAACATAAAACTCTTTTCTCTATATCCTTGTTTGATTGGCTTTCCTTTTGGCTTCAGAGGAGAATTTGGGTTGCCACGATGGCTTTTCCGTGATAAGCTCATGAGTTGGGAGGAGGAATTTTCAAGATGAGAATTTGATTGTGCATCTGCAATAACAATTCTTTCTTCACTTGCCTTTGTACAGAGTTCACTTCTAAAATGTTCCTTGCACCCTTTTTCGCCAATAGTACTTTTATTTTTATCAAAGCTAGAATCAATTGCATCAGACAGATCATTCATCCCATTAGTTTCGAGAGTAGATATGGCCTCAGTTGCTGCCTGTTCTGTTTTCTTCCTCTGGATGATCATGATCCTTAGTTGCTCCTCTAGTTCCATGACCTGAACAAGAAATATTAACAAATCACATTTAAGTGATAGACAACTCTAAGAGGAATTTACCATAAGGAAACTAACAGAATATTCATCTGACCCTTTTAGCCAATTGACCAGCCTTTTCCTTTGCAGCTTTAGAAACTGTCCTCTCAGAAAGTAATCTAGCGCGCAGAAATTCGACGGTCATCGCTGTGGAGTCACCCATGATCACTACCAGCAAAAATTGATCCTATATATCAAAATCCTCCACAATGAATCATTTTTTTTCATGAAAAAAATAGCATATGTAATTATCCAAGTAAGTCAACACAATCTTACGAAACACCAAATAACATGGTTATATGGGTTCCTAGAAAAAGGTTTTGTAAGGTAAAAAATGAGGCATGGGTTCCTTGAAAAATGTTTTATAAGGTAAAAAAAAGAGCAAGCAAAATGAAGAGATCAAAATATCAAACATTACTGTGTTGGGATCATACACAAAACCTGGTGTTTTCATGGACATTAGTCAATCAATTTGCTCACACTGAAGAAGAAACTAAATCAAAGAGATCGTTAGAATCTTCAAAATAAAAAAAGGATTTTTAAATCATGGAGAAGGAAGAAGAACAGAGCATTTGGAGCTCATGGGAGAACTTTGGTGACTCAATTCTGTTGGATATTTTTATATGCATATGGATCTTCGGTGTTGATCCAACAATTGGACCCAATTAGTCATCCCAACGATGAGTCGATGACTCGAACCAGTGGAGCTCGATATGGCAACGTGGACCTTGTTCTATTTATACTCTCAACATCCCCTTTCAGTTATCGAGGTACCCCTTCAGGTAAAAGACATACCTTTCTAAGTATCATTGTTACCAACCTAATCTCAACGATCATCGAGTTATCCCTTCAGATATCGACACATCCCCTTTGGGTAAACTTATCCCTAAGGATAAGAGTATTAAAGTCGAGGTGAAGGCTAAGTTTTCTTTTCTTAAGACAATATTGCCCCACCTAGGTGCTTACGGTTCATTGACAATCATCTCCCAAGATACAACAACTTGCGTCTTGAAACAGGAGCACTCCAAATTTCGAGCCCTATCGAACTTTTGAAGCCTTGAAACTCTTAAGAGAGGAGAGAGAGAACAGAATTCAAGAGGAGAATTCACAACTTGAATTTTGAGTGAAAAATGAGTGATCTGAGTGGAAGGAATGATGTTTCTTCTATAGGGATGAAGGATTACTCCCAAGAAGTGAAAGGTTTCTTCCAAGTGGTGAAAAGACATGGGGTGTGCCTTTTCACTTAAACCTTATCAATTATCATTAATTCAAATGATTAATTATTTATTTAATCTATTGTAAATATTAATTAATTGATTAATTAATATCACAATCATGATTAATCTGTTAATCAATCAATTTGATTCAATCAATAAAATTAATTATAATTTCACACCCTTCAATAGTTCCACATACTTGAATTAGCATTCATGTAATCTCATCCATGAATCCAACTCTTGTGCGAGTCAAACTTCCATCCGATCATATCGGACCAACCCTTTATTAGACATTAATTTCTCATTCACTCAAGAAATTGATTTACGATGATCTACTTGCAAAATAGTCGTCTTATCCCTATTTAATTTATTGGTCACCAAAACTAATCTTCTAATAATCCCTCACATGAATGGAAATTATGGATAAATTTCAAGTCTCAAACAAGAGTTTCATCGGAAAACTATCGTATCAGGAGAGGTAGCTTGTGACTTTGAACCTTCTGTAGTGGAATATGATCTGATTTACTTGGCTGCCCAATGAACTATGTCTTGAATTGTTTAGTTGTTGGTGTAAACCAAGACAATCATATCCACACAATAGCCCCCTAGGTTTTTACCGGTTCTTTATCATGTCCATTTTGGCCATGAACAAAGCTTGAGATTCATAAGTATTTCATTGAAGCGGTTCATCTTCACACTTATATACGTGATTTCCTATTAAGAATATCATGTAAAACCCAATTATACCTTTTGCGGTATAATATAGGAATCATTAATTCATCCTTTACTCATTTTACCGGTTGCACCTTTTGTCTCCATAAATAAGTTGGAATAATTACTCCTAGCTGTCTCAAATCTTGTAGCTTAGTTGTCCCTTTTGAACCATAATCTTGGGATCTCAAGTCAACATGGTTGGATTACCACTACTCGATTTAAATGTTGAGTTTTAGACTCATTCTCCTAGACATACACTATAGTTGATCTCTCGGTTGACCTTTTTACACTAGAGGATTCATATAATTCTCCATATTCAATGGAAATTTCACCACTAGAGATCTACTACTTTAATGGTATTAAGTCATTTCAAAACTTACCATTTTACACTAGTGCCCTTCTCATAATTTCTTAAATACCATAATGTATCATATATATTGGCATATATCAATGTATTTTATGCAATAAATTCTTTGGACTCTCAATTTGGATATTTTATACCTTACCCAAATACCCTCACATTTATAAGTTCACCCCCACATTTATAGGCTTTATTGGAAGGTTCGTGACCTTTCAACGCCTTATAAAGATTTTTCATTTGTATCTCACTGGGCTTGTGGTTTGCCGAGAGGACAACTTCCTCTACAATTTCCAGGATAAACGCAAAGTTTATCAATATAGCTTTTATCATCTTTTCAATGTTTAACCGCCATTGTTGAATTGAGGTGAATGTGATATAGTCGATTATTAACCGTTGCTCTTCCTCGAGAAATATTCCTTGAGCAATATCCTGCATTCTCTCCCTCGATCACCATAGATGATCTTGCTTTGTTGATTTTTCCAACCACATTTATAGTGTTTTTAAAACACTTCAAGGGCCTCAATCTTGCTTAAAAGTAAGTCTCCATAACTCTAATCTTCTTATGTCACCAGGTGAAAATTTGTAGTTGTCTAATCAAGATGTTGACCAAGATTGCACTTGTTCTCAAAAGTGCTCAATCTAGAAAGTATGCATTACTTGGTCTTCCATTTCACCAAGCTAGAGCTACGATCATCTAATTGGAGTGTCGACCAGGATTGTATTTACTCTTCAAGAGACACTCGACTCAAGAAGTATGCATCCCTTAGTCTTCCAATCTCATCGTGCCAAATTGTGGTCATCTAATCGGATTACTAACTAGGATTGTATTTATTCTTCGAGAGACACTTGTCTCGAGAAGTATACATCCTTTGGTTTTCCAATTTTGTCGAGACATAGCTGTGGTCGTCTGATTGGAGTGTTGACCATGATTGTATTACCCTTCAAGAGACATTTGACTCAAAAAGTATACATCCCTTGTTTGCCAATCTCGTCGAGTCAAAGTTGCGGTGATCTGATTGGAGTGTCGACTAAGATTGTATTACTCTTCGAACTCTTCGAAAGACACTCGACTCAAGAAGTATACATCTCATGGTCTTCCAATCTCATCGAGCTAAAACGGTGGTCGTTTAATTGGAGTGCCGACCAGGATTATATTACTCTTCAAGAGATACTCAACTCAAGAAGTATACATCTCATGGTCTTCCAATCTCATCGAGCCAAAACTGTGGTCGTTTGATTGGAGTGCTGATCAGGATTATATTTCCTCTTCGAGATACACTTGACTCGAAAAGTATATATCCCTTGGTCTTCCAATCTCATCGAACCATAACCATAGTCATTTAATTGGAGTGCTGACCATGATTACATTTATTTTTTAAGAGATACTTGACTCAATTTCTTAGTCAATTACAACACATGTGATAAAATCTTTCTAACTCATCTATTTTGACCTCCACTTGGGTCTCATGAAGTTAAATTCAAATCTAGCTTTTTACCGAGTGAGTTTGATCTTCCATCTGAAGACTTTTATTAGCCCTCTTTTGGATAATTTAAACTTACTATTCTCAACTTTGTGATTTTAGTCAAATGCCCACACAGCCTTGACCATCATTGTTACATTATACTCATGTATAATTTTGCCCTCCATCCTTTTAAGGTATGGTTCTCGTATAAGAAAATTCTATTCTTCCTTGTGAATAACTCTTCCATTGCTTAAGGTTCACTTTTAGATGCGCTAGAACATCTTTTGACAGTAACCATAATAGGTACATTTTCTTTAAGTAATACAATGTCTTTTATTGTCATCACTTGAAGATGATTACGGAGAATTTCTCCTATTTCTCTCTAATAGGAGCAGGACCCACAGTCTCCATAACCATCAATATCGTCTTAAGAATGTTGGATATTTTTTTATATGTATATGGATCTTCACTTTTGATCCAATAATTAAGCCTGGTTAGTCATCTCGACGATGAGTCAATGACTCGAACCGGTGGAGCTCGATATGGTGATGTAGACCTTGTCCCATTTATACTCTCGACATCGCCTTTCGGTTATCGAGGTACCCTTTCGAGTAAGAGGCATACCCTTCTTGGTATCGTCGTTACCGACCTAATCTCGTCGGTCGTCGAGTTATCCTTTCGGATATCGACACAGCCCCTTTGAGTAAACTTATATCTAAGGATAAGAATATTAAGGTTGAGGTGAAGGCTAGGTCTTCTTTCCTTAAAACGATATTACTCCACCCAGGTGCTTTCGATTTATCGACAATAATCTCCCAAGATACAACGACTTGTGTTTCGAAATAGGAGCACTCCAAATTTCGAATCCTGTCGAACTTTCAAAGCCTTGAAACTCTTAAGAGAGGAGAATTCACAACTTGAATTTTGAGTGAAACATGAGTGATCTGAGTGGAAAGAATGATGTTTCTTTTATAGGGATGAAGGGTTACTCCTAAGAGGTGAAAGGTTTCTTCCAAGAGTTAAAAAGACATAGGGTGTGTCTTTTCACTTAAACCTTATCAATTATCATTAATTCAAATGATTAATTTGATTAATTATTTACTTAATCTATTGTAAATATTAATTAATCAATTAATTAATATCACAATCACGATTAATCTTTTAATCAATCAATTTGATTCAATCAATAAAATTAATTATAATTTCACACCCTTCAATGTTCTGCACACTAAGTTAGCGTTCATATAATCTCATCCATGAATCCAGCTCATATGCGAGTCAAACTTCCGTCTGATCATATCGAATCAACTCTTTATTAGATGTTAATTTCTCATTCACTCGAGAAATTGATTTACGATGGTCTACTTATGAAATAACTGTCTTATTCCTATTTAATTTATTGGTCACCAAAACTAATTTTCCAACAAATTCCACATAAAATATTTGAAGAGAGATTGAGGCATTTAAATACAGATCAATGCACAAAGTTACGTTTGCTAAAAGATGACATAGTGAAGGCACTATGTATATTGAACATGGGAGAGCCATATGCAAAGCACTCGACAGGTCTAGGTCATATGCAATGCACACTAGAGGTTCTCTGTGCACAACAATCATGCATCAGGCATCCACAGGCAAATTTGCAGGACTGCCAATCTGCATGTGCATGGGCATCAACAGTCCAATCTAGGCCTAAATGGTGCGACCTGAACCAATGGGCCTGGATAAAGTAGTGGTTTGAACTGGTGTGATTTAAATGGTCCAAGCCTTTTCACTGAACTCCCATGCATTGGTAGAACATTCAAACTCTATCATTCTAATTACAGTGAGGAAATATGTACCTCGAAAAGCATATAAAATCATAGACTGAATTCATCAACGCCGAATCACTCATTTACCAACCAGCAATCACTTATGTTATCGAGATGTTTATTTATGATACGGTTAGTTCGAACTCGTGATCGAAGAACTAAGCCCAAACGGAAAAAAAAAAAAAAAAAAAAGAGATGAAAAATCATTATGTCGTAGAAATAATCCAAAATAATTCAAAAAGATAAAGATGACAGACTCCAACTCTTCAAGCTAGTTAATCCTACCATTAGAGAGCTAAAGATTAGCACAAAAGCAAGTGGTTGATAAAGAGAGGCAAACACATAAAACGATGATAGAAAGAAAAAGGAACAACCTTTAGCACCAAAACCTGGACGGACGAGCAAAGGGGTTTCCAGCTGTAAACTCCTATACTACGAGATTAGGAAGAAAGCGATCGACTGCTTCTGCAATCAGCTCAATGGCAGATCAGAGATCCAAGACCATTGTTCGTCTTCCTCGTTCTAGGTCGCCGCCGGTGCCGTAGGGACTGGGCGTGAGGATACTTTTCTTCAAAATGACCCCGTTTTTCAGAAATTCTCGTGTGGAATTGAAGAAGTGTTCCACACTCCCAGCAGCGAGGCCCCACCCCACGCTTCAAATGTACGGCCTGAAGCTTCACCGTCTGCCCCCGAATTCACTTTTGTCTTTGTTTTTTTTTTCTTTTTCCAAATTTGCCATATAAATTTTCAGAAAATTACTGTTTGCTTATTAAACTAGAATGACATAAAGATGGTGGCAGGATGACATAAAAGATGATGGTACACAGAGCAGCTATGTTAAGATAGATGCTCTGAATGATTTATTCTCTTTTAAATATCGATAATTTATTAAATAGTACATTTAAAATTTTAAATTTATTAAAAGATTATATATTATTTATCAAAGTGCACATTTTCAAGTGTCATTCTTATTTTATCCTCTTGATAATATGACTTTTTTTATTATTTTTTTTCTCTATTATTTTTCTCTCTCTTCTCTCTTTTCTCTTTTGTACTGATATGCAAAACATATGAATAACATTATATAAGATTTAATCAATTTTTTAATAATATTTTAATACATTTGAAGAAGTCAAAATAAACAATGGATAGGATTTTTGAATTCCTTGCAATATCAGAAATCCATAGGAACTGAAATGGGTACAATCGGAGCTCTCTAGGTCTATCAGTGGGTTTCAGTTCCACTGACTTAGAGAGTTCTAATTGCACCCATTTCAGTTTCTATGAATTTCTGAGATTGCAAGGAGTTCAAATATGATGTCCATTATTTATTTTGTCTTTTCATAGATGTTAATATATAAAATCGAAGAATCGTAAAAAAAATCCATGTTAGACTTGATAAGGAATCATACCAGCCCCAATGTGAGTCTGATATCATTCCATATCAGGCCTACGTCGGGTCTGATATGATTCTATATCAGGCTCACGTTTGGCCTGATATGATCCTATATCAGGCTCAACATGGGCGTTTTTGATGATTCTTTTATTTTATATGTTAACATCTATGAAAAACCGAAATAAATAATGGGCATCATATTTGAACTCCTTGCAACATCATAAATCCATAGAAATCGATATGGGTGTAATCATTCCTCTCTAGGTCTATTAATGGGTTTTGACCGAAACTCACTGAGGACCTAGAGAGCTCCGATTACACTCATTTCAATTTTAATAGATTTCTAAGATTACAAGGAGTTCAAATATGTTATCCATTGTTTATTTTGACTTCTTCAAATGTATTAAAATATTATTAAAAAATTGACTAAATCTTATATAATTTTATTTATATGACCTAATATGATTACATATTAGGCCCACGCCGGTCCTGATATGATTCTATATCAGACTCACGTTGGGCCGATATGATTCAATATCAAGTCCAATGTGGGCGTTTTTATGATTTTTTTATTTTATATGTTAACATTTATGAAAAGCCTAAATAAATAATGGACACCATATTTGAACTCCTTGCAACATCATAAATTCATAGAAATCGAAATTGGTGCAATCAGAGCTTTCTAGGTCCATTAGTGGGTTTTGACCGAAACCCACTAAGGACTTAAACCCACTAATAGACCTACAGAGTTTCGATTATATTCATTTAAGTTCCAGTGGATTTCTGAGATTGCAAAGAGTTTAAATATATTATCCGTTATTTATTTTGACTTCTTCAAATATATTAAAATATTATTAAAAATTGATTAAATCTTATACAATATTATTTATATGTTCGGCATGTCGGTAAAAAAGAAAAGAGAGAGAAGAGAGAAGAGAGAAAAATAGTAGGGGAAAAGAAAAATAATAAAAAAATTAGATGGTCGAGAGGATAAAATTAGAATTATATTTGAAAAGGTGTATTTTTTTATAAATAATAAAATAACATACCCTTTTATAGTAAATTTAAAAATTTAGATATCTGTTTGATAAATTTCGGAATGGGTGACATAAGTTTCCTAGTGCCCGGCTGGTCTAGCGCTTATGACGGGCCGAATAGTTGGACTGCTGGACCACGACCGACTCATGATGAATGAAAGATCGAAACCGAACTCGTTATAGACCGTCAGATCGCAATCGTACGTCTGAAAGGACGGAAGAAAACATTTAGCGGAGGTAGGAGTGTGTTTTTAAAGACAGGCGAGAAGAGACGCGAGAAACCCTTGCATTTTGAATTGAAAGTCGCCATGTCTGCCATGAACGCAGCAAGGTTCATCGCCCGCAGGCTCTCCTCCAGTGGGAGGGTTCTCAGGGAGGAGGAGAAAAAGGCGGAGAACGTTTTCAACAAGGTTCTACCTACTCCCTTTGATCTGACCACCCCTTGTACTAATCTAGCTTCTGGTTTAACATTCCTGAATTCTATTTTAGTTCACTTTTGATGCTAGGGTTTGCGATGCCGCTGGTGGATCTCGTAAATTTATAATACTTCCTTTTTGATTCCACCCTAAGCATGGCGTTTCCCGTATCATGATTTTAAGGGTTCATTTGCGGCCAAGCATTTCGTTTACATTGATGTAGATAATTCTTCAATTGTAAAGCTATGCAAGAGTGTCATAATGTTTGAGTTGATTGTGAAAATTTTGGAGCGATGCATGAAAAACTTGTGGCTAAGATACTTGTGTGGACGAGGCAGGCTCTAACATTGTGATGGAGGAATTGACATATGCTTGTTAGAGTAAGTGTAGCAGAAAATTATATGCAATTCAGAAGTTGCATTTGAATGACGTTCTGATGAACGCAAATCTTTTACTAGACTAGTTTTTTTTTGTCACTGATGACTGAGTTTACAATATCCACTTATTTATCTTAAAATTCCCAGTTTATACAAAATAAGCACATGTGGAAACCCTACTAGTGGGGATTTATTTTCACAAGGATGAATCATTAGTATTTGAAATAGTGAGATACTAAGATAAAAACGGGCAGCTCGGAGCACGAAGCTCATGCCAATTCGAGGTCCTGGGGAAGGGTCTATTATACATAACCTTACTCTGCTTTGCAAAAGGTTGTTTCCGAGACTCGAACCTGTGACTTCTAGGTCACACGGCAACAACTTTACTCTTGCGCAAGGATCCCTTTCGAAATACTAAGATAGGATTATTAAAATGTTTATGTAGTAATTTTTTAGTATTATTATCATAACTTCCATACTTGCTAATTGCTACCTTGAAATCCTTTTTCAACTTCATCTTTTCCAAAGATTACAGGTTTTCATCCTCATTATGGTGTTCCTGCATTATATATACTTTTAACTTTGACATTTTGAATAGCATAAATCTTCATCAGAGGGTATTTTTTTTTGTAGAAGTGAGTATTTAGTTATTGGATGAGCTATATTGTATGTCATCGTTTTTTTTTGCTTGTTTTTACTTCCTTTCCAATAGATGCGTATAAAGTTTAAGGCTCTGCAATTGTAGTGGTTTGCCATCAATGCATTTGTCTGATAATGATAGATGTACTGCAAAACAGTCTTTTTTAAATCACATGTATGTAATATATCCAAGGCTCATGGTTTGTGTATGGAACAACAGATTCCCATTGATATTGCAGTGCAACAATAATTAACCTTACATTTTGAAAGAGTGTTTATTTTGTGATGCATGTTGAAAATTCTCATCTATGCAGATCACTTCCAGATTAATTAAGATATGGTATCAGAGTACAAATTTTGTTGTTGGGACCAAACACATAATTGGAACTACTGGACTCGTACTCAATAGTGTTTTTATCATATCTCTGGATTGTGGCTTCTAAAGAAAAACAGTATGAATATTCTTAATATATACTCATTTTCTAGCAGAAGTTCATTGAATGTGGTTTTTAGGAGAGCCCTGGAGCTTTTCAGCCTTTGGCTTACTTTATTCAACAAAATAACAAGCTAATATATTCCAATCACAAGGCTATTACTGATTTTCTCCATCTTGTTATTAAAAAGTTGTTTCTTTGGAATCTATATCTGCTTGATGCGACTCTGTCCAGTCAGTATATAGGAATCTTTGAACTGTATCATTGTTGTTTCTTGGATGATGAATTCCATCCTTAACAGAAATATCTCCTTCAAAAACAAAATAATATAATAATAACTGAGAAAGGTAGGGCAATCTTCCCCTTAGCCTCTTTATTTAACCTACAATATACATTGTCTGTGTTACGGTAGTTTGAAGTACAAAAAAGAGGCTTTTATAATCTATTCCCCAAAGAATATCCATTCAGTTAGTACTAACATATTCAACTTTTGCTGCAGAAAATCGAGAAAGAGAAGTTAGAGAAACATGCACTTAAGTACTAAATGCCAATCTTGCCATAGCTTGTACATAAGTTTGAGAATTAAGTGATTTATTTAGTTTTTTTTTAAATTTTTTTTGGCATTGGTCTGTTTTTAATAAATACTTTTTTCACTCAAACTTTTGCATTTCCTTCTTATTTCCTCTACGGATTTTCCATTTAGGGTAGATTTTTCTTTCAATAAATTAAAAGGTGTGGTTTGTTGAACGCTCATAGTTCCTGGTACAAGCTGTCAAATGTGTTAATAATTTTGTTTTTTTGGGTCTCTAATACTAATTATAAGGTAGGAAATGCTAATAATATGATCAAAGAATGGCATGCTATATAGAAAATTTATATAGCCATCCTCAAATATTTGAGATGTCTTGTTGGATACTAATAGTCCTAAGTGAAATTATAAACATTAACATATCAATGCATCTTTTATTTACATTTTTTTGTTGCTAAAGTTGAGACGGCCTAGACTTTCAGGGCCCAAAAGCTGCAGAGAAAACCCCAGCCAAACCAGTACACTCATCCACTGATGTGAAACCCACCAACCCACATGGATCATCTTCATCAGAGGGTACTTCAACCAACCTGACCAGTAACTACTCTCTGTTGCTGGCGCCGATGTTGCTGTATGTTGCCTGGGTTATCATCTCCTCTAAAAGCCGGAGAAATCAGAATAAGTAGCCGATTGAGGCTCCAATGTCATTCAAGAGGACAACCCCATATGGAGTTGGGTGTCCGTTGTTTGCCTTGAGTTTTTCATGAAACGTGGACTGGTCTAATATACCAGGGTTTTCATTGCCTCGACTTTTTTCATGAAACTTGGACTGCTCTAGTATACTTAGAGATGCAATTGGAATAAATCTTTTCCTGTTTAACTTAGTTTAAACATGTATTTGTATCAAAGTCGAGCAACTTGTACTTATTTCAGAGTGTGATCCATTGTTTTTCTCTTCTAAGACATTGCTTCTAAGATAAATTTGTTGGATTGGGCTTGCAAATAAGATTTGTGCTATTAAGAAAATTAAATCCGTTAAGTGATTTAACTAATATGGAAAGTTTGAGTAATTAAATATGGAGGTTTCTATGCGTGGATTGACAACACCAAAATCTATTCATCATTAGGAAACGAAGAAATTGTCATAATACTAAATCCAACGGGGACTATATATATATATATATATATAAATATAATTTCTCGCCATGCTCTCCTTTCAGTTCCCTGATTCATGGGTGACACAAAAAGACAGTAGCTTTGCCACCGTAATTTGATCTATCGTCTTATTTTTATATGTTTATGTTAAGGGTTTCATCGTGACGTGTCATAACCGTGATTGCCAAGACAACTAGGTTGTGTGGGCGAAAACTTGTGACGCACCATGGCCATGTGGCCCAACTATAGTTTTGGACAAATTGTCGTGTTTGATCCACAAATAGAAGTGTTAAGGGTTTCATCGTGACGTGTCATTACCGTGATGGCCAAGACAGCCAAGTTGTGTGGGCGAAAATTTGTGACGCACCATGGCCATGTCGCCCAACACGACTAGCTCGTGTTGAGAACTGTGTAGCAGAACATAACCATGTCGAATAACAGGGTTAGGTCATGTTAGTCGTTGTGCAGCTGAACATGACCATGTCCAATGACATGACCATGTGTTGGGTGCCCGACATGGCTGTGTGGCCTAGCACAGTCGTGCTTCACAAAATGACTAAGCTGTGTCAGGGTTGTAAGCTCTAACACAGCTGTGCCTCCCAATACAGTCAGACTGTGTTAGGAGTTGTAAGTCGCATTGTTGCTCCATCGCTTGGGTTTCCACTCAGGATCACTTGGGAATCATTAGTGGAGCAAATTACTTCTATTCAATTTGGACTGCTAACACTTTCTTGAGCGCACATGCTACTAAATTGAACTATTATATCCTAAAGAAAGACACTTTAGGTAGGTCCAATGCATTAATGTCTATATAAGTGTATTTATGTTAAAAGTAGTTGGCCCAAAGAAAAATTACTTTTAGTTAAATATATGTTAAAGGTATCACACAACAGATTATATATATATATATATATATAAAAGTATTCTAACAATTTCTTTGCTCTCATCAAAAAATATATATATATATAAAATCTCCTTGTTGGATTAAGTATTCTAACAATTTCTTTGCTCTCCATTGATGAATAGACTTCGGTTCTATCAATCTAATTTCTCTGAAAGACCAACCCCTTGCTCTCCCTCTTCTTTAGTAAGGTTCCCGGATTTGTGGATGACACAAAAAGATGATGGTTTTGCCATTGCAATCTAATCCATCGTCTTATTTTATATATTTATGTTTTGCTATAGATTCGACGTAACTATATCCTTATTATTTTGTTATCCTTTTTGGAAAAATCAATATGTAAAACATGTGTTGGCAGTAGCAATTTTTGTGAAAAGCACGAAGAAAAATGATAACTACTATAGTGTTGGACAAACTACCGCGTTTGATCCATGAATAGAAGTGTTGAGGGTTTCATCGTGACATGTCATGATCGTGGTGGCCAATGCAGCCAGGTTGTGTCACGTGCTGGGCGAAAACCTGTGGCGCACCATGACCATGTCGCCCAACACGACTAGTCTATGTTGAGCATTGCGCGATCGAACATGACTGTGTCGAATAATAGAGTCGGGTCATGTTAGTCGTTGTGCGGCTGAACATAGCCATGTCCAATGACACGGCCGTGTGTTGGGTGCTCAACATGGCCATGTGGCCTAGCACAACCATTCTATACCAAATGACTAAGCCATGTTAGGACTGTAAGCTTTGACACAACCGTGCCTCCCAACACAGTCAAGCTGTGTTAGAAGTTGTAAGTCGCGTTGTTGCTCCATTGCTTGGGTTTCCATTCAGGATCACTTGGGAATCACTAGTGGAGCAAATTACTTCTGTTCAATTAAGTTTTTTTAGTGTTTTCTTGAGTACACGTGCTACTAAATTGAACTATTATGTTGGCCTAAAGAAAGACACTTTAGGTAAGTTCAGTGCATTTGTGTTGGTAGACGTATATTTATATTAAAAGTAGTTGGCCCAAAGGAAAATTACTTTTAGGTCAGATATATGTTTAAAGGTATCACACAACTAAGGAACAAAATTTTTTGTTTGAATCATGTACTTAATTTGTCGGCCCAAAGAAAGACATATTTATAGACTAAAATAACTCATATAAAGTGTCAATTATACGCATAACGTGTTGATCCAAAGAAAGACACATTATGTGACCAACTTAGGTTTAGTTATAATAGAGAGTATTGCTAACAAATTGCATCTTAGTCCAAAGATTAAAATGTAATGTTGTATTTTGTATCTTATAAAGAGCTAATTCATATGCATATTTTCTTTTATTGCATAATTTCTTAAAATATATCTCTCAATGTTTTTAGCATTAATCGTGAGCCTATGGTTATTTTATTTTCTAATTCAGTGGCATTAGTAATTGCCAATATTAACAATATCCCCATATTAACTGATCAAATTTTGCAGAATGAAAAGAATATGTAATCATAATCTTTAGCTGCATGAACTTAAACTATGCATTAAAAAACGATCGCTCTGCACCCCTAACTAGTGCTAGCATTGTAGAACAGAGGGTCAAATTTAAAAAGTGGGAGCGATCCAACCACATGAGTCTAAGTATTATGAGGCTTTCAGTTCTGGCACTGCTAAAGGGCTGAATAATTGAAGAGGAGGATGCTAAGAGTTTACTAAACAAACTTGCAAACTGATTCATGTGAAATGACAAGGTTGAGACTACAACACTTCTTTCGAAGTTAGTGTCCATGTAGTATAATGACAAAGATAATAAGGGAGTATATTATTGAGATGTCTTATATCACCACAAGTCTAAAATTACTAAAACTCGAAATGTCTGAGAGTGTTTTAGTGTATTTTTGTCTTAATGTCTTTGCCTATATGGTGTTAGGACCTTCGGATGCGGCTAGAGAGGGGGGGGTGTGAATAGCCGACCTCAAATTATCGTTTCTTCCTACAATTTAGGTTAGCGCAGCGGAAATACAATGTAGAAACGAAAGTGGAGAAGATCAAACCTCAAACACGATGATGTAACGAGGTTCGGAGATGATACTCCTACTCCTCGGCGTGTCCGTAAGGTGGACGAAGCCTATCAATCCGTCGGTGGATGAGACCCCGGATAACCGGCTAATATGAACTCCTTCTGGGTGGAGAAACCTCGCCACAATCTCTCTTGCAACAGCAAGAATGGAGTACAACCAATAGAGAAAGAAAGCAAGAACAACATAAATGTAAAAACACTTTGCTTGCCTTCTCGTCGACTGGAGTTCGATGAAGCAGCAACTTCACGATGTCAACAGCAGCTGATCACCTAGTCGAGGGAAGCTCACACGAAGCTTCAGGAATAGGGAGCTCAGCAAAGCTCAAATCGCAGTCTTGAGGAAGAAGAAGTTCTACCTTTCACCCTCACTGTAGAGGCTTATAAACTGCACCTGCGAAGAAGAAACATAAGACACAGAAATCTAGCCGTTGCGACCCAACGGCTAGGCCTGGACCGATCAGGCTATGGCCTGATCGGTCCAGGAGATCCCTGATCGGTCTGTGGACTGATCAGGGTATAGATGGATCGGTTCACAGACCGATCCTCTACCCTTTCTCCTGGAACCGGTTGCCTTCTGATCGGACTACAAACCGATCAGTAATTCTCACAGAGAACTACTGATCGGTTACTGATCGGTCTGGTGACCGATCAGTTAACCAAGGTATCGCTGGATCGGTCATCAGACCGATCCAGATAATCACAGCCTCTGGTCTAGAGAACGAGCTACCAAGCCCTCTCTGACCTCCTCATCTGGTCCAGAGAACGAGCTACCGAGCCCTCCCCGACTTCGTCTGGTCTAGAGAACGAGCTACCGAGCCCTCTTTGACCTAGTCCGGAGAACGAGCTACCGAGCCCTCTCCGACTCCATCCAGTCCAGAGAACGAGCTACCGAACCCTCTTTGACCTAGTCTGGAGAACGAGCTACCGAGCCCTCTCCGACTTCGTCCGGTCCAGAGAACGAGCTACCGAGCCCTCTCTGACCTAGTCCGGAGAACGAGCTACCGAGCCCTCTCCGACTTCGTCCGGTCCAGAGAACGAGCTACCGAGCCCTCTCTGACCTAGTCCGGAGAACGAGCTACCGAGCCCTCTCCGACTTCCCATGCCAAGCTTCTATACTTGGACTTCTCCCGTGCCAAGCTCCCTGCTTGGACTTTTCCATGCCAAGTCTCCATACTTGGTCTTTTCCCGTGCCAAGCTCTCTGCTTGGACTTTTCCGTGCCAAGTCTCCATACTTGGTCTTTTCCCGTGCCAAGTCTCCATACTTGGACTTTTCCGTGCCAAGTCTCCATACTTGGACTTTTCCTCGTGCCAAGCTCCCTGCTTGGACTTTTCCGTGCCAAGTCTCCATACTTGGACTTTTCTCGTGCCAAGTCTCCATACTTGGACTTTACCGAATCAAGTCAACTCAAGTCGGGTCAACCAGGTCAACCTTGACCGAAGGTTGCACCCACAATCTCCCAAGTTTGTATTCTTGTCAAACATCAAGATACAACTTTTCTATTCTCGTCAAACATCAAAATACAACTCGAGTCAAGTCAGCTCGAGTCGGGTCAACCAGGTCAACCTTGACCTAAGGTTGCACCAACATATGGTTCACTCCTTTTAAGATTTTTTATAATACTCAAAAGGAAAAGTCGATGTTAAATGAGTTTATTATTTAATGTGTGCAAGAGGAGGAGAGACTGAGGTGTGAGATATCTGAAAGTACTCACTTGACATCCACCTAAGAGTTTTAGCAATAAGAGAAAGATGACCAATAACAAAACTAAAGATAAACAAACTATAAATTCTCGGGCTCATGGAGATAAAGAACAAAAGAAGCAAGATAAGGAATCTTATTATTTCTTTTGTAAAAACAAGGGCCGCATGAAGAAGGAATAGGAGTGTCAAAATGAACCCAACCCGACGACCTAATTTGAGTCGACAAAAAAAAATAAATCAAGTTCGGGTTGGACATTTTCAGGTTTAGGTCGGGTTTGGGTTGGAGCATTTTCGGGTTAAAACTTTTTGGGTTGGATCAGGTCGAATTCAAATTGACCCAAATATAGGGTTTAGTGGGGTTTTAGGATTAAATCAAATTTTATTTTAAAAATTAAGATATTTTTTATCTATATTAATATCAATGTTAGTATGATAATGATGGAGTATTGAGATAAAACTGAAAAATTATAGGGAAATAGCTAAAAAAAAAGTCATTTTGAATCAAATTTTTAGGTTATCCGGGTTGGGTTTGAGTTGGTCAGGTTGGTCGGTTTGGGTTTGGGTTTAAGGCTTTCGGGTTGAATTCAGGTTTGGGTTGCGTTTTTTTGTTAAAAAAAATTAACCTGACTCGACCTACCCGAATTGACACCCTTAAGAAGGATTGCTCCAAATATGTCAACTGATGTACTAAGAAAGGTAAATTTCTTAACTTTGTCAGTTCAAAAATCAAATTATAAATTATGCCTATTGACACTTAGTGGATAGATACTAGTGCTACTACTCACATAAGTGCCACTATGCAGAGTTGTCTCAGGAGTCAATTTCCACTTGATGGTAAAAGATACATCTATATGGGGAATGACAGGAAAGCTAGAGTAAAGTCTATAGGTATTTTTAGGCTTTATTTAGGAACTAATGTCTATATAGATTTGGATAATACATTCTATGTACCATCTTTTAAATAGAAATTAATTTTGGTTTTTTATTTGGACAAATATGGTTATTCTTGTTTATTTGAAAATATTTTTTTTATTATTTTCCAAAATTCAGTGTTGGTTAGTAATTGTTCCTTAATTGATAAGCTATATAAATTAAACACCTTAACTTCTACTAAAGATAATGAAATTATGCATAGCATAGGCACAAAATGTAATATGGTTGATGAGAATTCTTCTATGTCGTAGCATAGCATTTAGGATATATATCCAAACAACTCCTAGAAAGGTTAGTGTTAAATGGAATTCTTGAATTCCTTGACATGTCAGACTTTGACATCTGTATAGAGTGTGTTAAAGGAAAAAATGACTGACAAGAGAATAAAGGGTGTAAGTCGATATAGTGACGTCTTGGAATTGATACATACAAATATTTATGGATCATTTCCTAAGGCATCTTGAACGAGACTATTTATACCTTATTCATGAGAAGTCACAATCCTTGGACATGTTCAAGATTTTCAAAGTCGAAGTTAATCAACTAAGCAAAAAAAATTAAGCTCATCAGATCTGATTGTGGTGGAGAATACTTTGATTGGTATGATGGATCAGGTGAATAATATCCACAACCATTTACGCACTACCTAAAAGAGTGTAGGATCGTTCATCAATATACCAAGCCTACTACTTCTACTCAGAATTGTTATATTTGAGATGTGTCCTAAGGCCTTAAATATTATATTATTTATTTTTAAATAGATTCACTATTTGAGTATACATTTTCAGTGTATATGATTGGATCTTAAACTCATTTATTGAATATCCGTAATATGATTTATAACATAAGAAAACTTATGATTAGATCATAACTAGTGGACATCTCTACATATATAATTATGAATATCTTAAAATATTTCTTAGTTGTTGAATTGATAAGTTCGAACATAATCAATTCTATGATACTAGCACGCGTTATACTCTTTGGTTTATTCAAGAAGCTACTCCTCATTGCTATAGACATTGGGATATCAAGAGTTAAATGTGAATGCTAGTTATGACAACTAGTTCATTAAAATGACTAGCCTTGAGACTTCATATAATTCTCTACATATATGAATATGTTAATAAAAATCTTATGACAACCTAAGTGTGAGTTTCCTTCGATTTGCGGTATTCAAGTTATCTTAATCATGAAGACTTATACTTTGACATCTTAAGCAAACATCTCTTTAAAAGGTATGGACTATGATTGAGTATAAGTTGAAGTGTCTGAATGTGTTTGAATAGCCCACAGAGATTCACTAATCCTTATAAAAGGATATGTATACCCTATGACCACTCATCAGTATTGTTACTTGAAGTCTTTGGTTAAAGAATTACATGGCAAGAATATGGTACTCTTGGACACATGTCTGAGTAATTTAAATATACAGGATGAGGAATTATTACTTGGGCTAGGTGTGTCGTAGTCAGCCTAGTGGAGAGTGACACATATATCATGTTTTCAATCAAATGGATATAATACGAATGAAAGGAATGAGACACGACTCAATGTAGCTACTGAATAGTTCAGAAAAATTCTGGAATCAATTATGATTTTTTAGTTAATTGGGGATCCTTATGTACTAGTAGGTGTCACTTGTGATCCATCCATAATTAATGGTTAATTTTGGACGATCATCATAAATCGGGAACCTATAAGGTCATACGTATTACGAGTTTATCTGAAAAATATAAAACGAGTTTGAGAATTTGATTCTAAAATCAAGAGAGATTGTGTTTGATTGGACTAGACAAAGGATAAATATGGAAAGAGTTTGGTTCAACAGAAATACGGATGAACAACATCTTTTGAAGATGATTTAGACTCTCTTTTAGTTTAATTATAATCCAAATTTGTTTGCTTTTAATAAAAAAATAATTTTGAACTGAGATGGTTTGACTTTCAACCAAACTTAAGGCGAGCGGATCTGGTAGCTTAATGGGTATGAGTTTGGATTTTCTATTTAAAGGTATAAAATCTATATATAGATATAATAAGAAAAAAAAGAAGAAGATGAAGTTGATTAAAACCTAAGTCGTTAGGTTTTATTTCTAATTCTCTCCCCTTCTTTCACTTTTGCTGCATACAAAGGAACTCCTTTTTCTGCTGTTGCTTATGAAGAAAAATCCTTCTCTTCTTCCTCCCGCCGCCCACCAGAAGGAGATGTGATTTGCCAGCTACCCAAGAGGCTTCCTTTCAGTTAACATATCTCCTTCCGGCTAGCTCTGCTGCCGCCCAAGGTGCTCCACCGCCAACTCCTGCTCCACCGAAAAGTAGTGGCAAAGGTTGCTGCTGTGGTTCTTGCTGCGTCGGAAAGTAACGGCAAAGGTTACTGCTGTGGATCCTACTCGTTGGACCTTGTTCTTGTCGCCTGGGTCTCTACCATAGTTAACCAAGGGGCTGTGCTGCCCCTTCTTGCCGCCGGCCAAAGAACAGGCACCCAAAAGGAGATGATGCTCTCATCAGCAGCTCCTCTTCTAGCCCTGGAAACTGCTCCCTTGTGCCACCGGAAGAGCAGATGGCTGTTGCCCCCTTACATCGTTGAAAGTTGAAACAACAAAGGTTGTTGTCCCGGCTATGGCTGCTACTATGGATTGTTCTGGCTAAGCTGGCAGACCAATTCTGTTACCCAAAGGTGTTGTTTCGGACAACAAAGGTTGCTGCCGGAACCTTACTATCGTCAAACTTGTTTCCCCAGCGGTAATAGTTACTGTCGTTCACCTCGATTTGTACCGCTGGGTTGCCTTGTGCCGTCGAGTACCGAATCATGTCATGATACTTCTCTCGGATCACTTTGTCTCCATGCTTGTCTAGTGCCGATCTGAGACGAAAAACTTATGACTTAGAGAAGTCGTCTTGAGGATAACTTGGTGTGGACATGAGTATAGTCAAACTTGCTCGTTGATTCCGATGAAGACTAGCATTGCAAAGCTAGCCAACACTATCTAAAAAGTTCATCATTAATTAATTTTTAGAAATATTTCCTATTTTGTAAAAAAATTCTAATTTTGAAAAATTTTCTAAATTGTTATAAAAAATTTTTAATTTTGAAAAGTTTTCAAAATTATTGGGAAATTTTAATTTTAAAATTTTTTCTTAATTTGTTAGAAAATTTTAAATTTTGAAATTTTTCTTAATTTGTTAGAAAATTTTAAATTTTGAAAAATTTCTAATTTATTAAGAGATTTTAATTTTAGAAGATTTCTAAAATTGATAAAGAAATTTTAATTAAGAAAATTCTAATTAGGAAATTAGAATTAGTTCCTAATCTAATTAAAAATTAATTCTTGATTAGAATAATTCTTTAATAAGATATGTGATTAGATTTTGAAATTATTTCCTAGTCTACTTAGCGATTTTGATTTATAAAAATCAAATCCTTATGACATATTTTATATTTAAATAATATTATGATAAGTATGACATTATTTATGTCATGTAATATCATATATGTATGCTATATAGATACATTATATATACATATTATTTATTGTTAGTGTAGATTGTACCAATAAGTCATGCTTAAGTTTTAATGAATGATAAATGGATTAAAATTAGATGTTGTGTGTTCTAATCCTTTTACCAAATGTGTAAAATTGAAAGACTTGATAGGGACCAGACACTAGGCTGAAGTCCAGTCAGGTCAGGGAGGACCAAATGATTGGAAGGAAGTCTAGCTGAGTTAGAGAGGACTAGATAACTGCAAGAAGATCAGTTGGGTCTGTGGGGCCTGACAACTGACTAAAGTCCAGATGGAACATCTAACATGAAGTCATAGTGGATCAAGTGTCGAGTAAGTCAGCAAATGGTAAGTGAGGCAAGCATTGGAGGAGAGTGATCTAGTGAGGACGAGCTAGTGGGGTTGTAGGCACTGGTCCAACTTAGATTCATTTTAGAAGTAAGACCATGACTAGATTTTGGTCTTGGTAAGACAAAATCTAAGTCATAAATTTATTTATTCTATTCATGTGCTAACTTTATTTTGTAGGGTATCTTTATTATTTGGATTAACATATTTTGCATGAGTTAAAATGCAAAAGTTAGACTCGGATGAGTACTGCTCGAGGCGCCTCGGAGCTGCAACAAGGTGCCTCAAAGCTGAAGGGAGGCACCTCAGAGCTGAAAGGAGGCACCCTAGATAGGGCAGAGGCACCCTCTCGCGGATAAAGTTTGAGGATAGAGTTTCACTGTTGGAAGGCACCTCAAAGCGCATTGGAGGTGCCTTGGAGATGAAAGAGGTGCCCTCGTGCGGATAAAGACCAGAGGTAACAGATCGGATAAGCGTATTGGAGGCACCCTGGACCCTTAGAGACACCTCCAACAATGTTTAAAGGGAGGTCAGCGACAACACTCAAAGTACACATCTTCTACCCGATCCCTCGACTATTCTACGACTACGTTCTCAAACTGCTGTTGTTTTACTACTTGTCTACTTCTGAACACTACCAGCAGACCCATGCCAACACATGAGCTTCCACACTTCGACATCATTGTGTTGGATAACAATTTAATTTTAAGTCATTTATATTATTGCTTAAAGGAAGTGTAGGTTATTACACATTCCTCATATTTTGTATTTGTTTTAAATTTAGTGGATTACCCGTCGATAGATCCAAAGGACCTGATCTTAGAATAAGAGTCGTCGAAGGCTTTGAACCAAGTAATCAACCGCGTTATGCTTTTCATTTTCATATTTAGTTTTATTCTGTTGTGCATTTGATTTTGAAAAGCCAAAAAAGACTCATTTTTAAATATACGTGATTCACGCGCCCCCTCCCCCCACGCTCCGCAGCTCACGTGCTCACTATCCTAAGAGTGGTATCAAAGCGAGATTCACTCTGCATTTGCACCACCATGCGGGTAGGGTTTTTTTTTTTTTTTGCTTTTTCAATTTTGAGCCTTTTCGATTTAATCTAAATTAATACAATCACCTCTTTGGATAATTTTTTTGTTGTTTTTACAAATTACTCGAAATTGGTGCAATACCACTTGAGTTATTTTTTTCCCTTTATTTTCTTCCACACTACTAATCCAAGACCTAGTCTTGGGACATTGTTTTTCTCTTGCTTATTTGTTTGTGCAAGAACCAAATGACCCAAAGTGAAGGCTATAGCACCGCTCATCCTCCACTTTTCACAAAAAATGATTTTCCCTACTGGAAAAGAAGAATGGAGGTGTACCTGAAGATAGACATCGACTAATAGTTTTTAATCTGACGAGGATACCAAGTGCCAATTGATGATGCAACCAAAGTATGTCTTAACCCGGAGAATTGAAACCCAGAAATGAAGAAGGCCCAAGTTGATTCAAAGGTCTTGAGCACCCTTCAATGTGGACTAACCAAGGAAGAACTTAACTGGGTTGGACCATTTGAAAATGCGAAAGAACTATGGGACAAGCTGATCGAACTACACGAAGGCAAAAGCAATACTAAGGTAACTAAATGAGATTTACTATTAAATAGTTTGTTTAACATAAAAATACAAGACAGAGAAACAACAACTCAACTACATATGAGGATCAAGGATATCCTCAACAGACTACATATGATTGTCCACCAACTAGAGAATAGGGACATAATCATGTATGCTCTAAACCCTTTCTCTCGAAATGCACTGTGGACATCTATAGTAGACGCCTATAAAGTTTTGAGAAATTTGTCCAAATTAAAAATAGATGAATTATTTTGTGAGTTAAAATTGTATAAACAAACTAACTCAAGACAAGTCGAGAAAGGTATAACATTTCTTACAGGTTCGTCAAAGGAAGTGAAAACAAGAACTCAAACTAAGCTAGAGTCAGAAGACAAATCTGACTCAGAATCTGATGAAGAGGAGCAACTAGTGAACTTGGTAAAGAAAATGTTCACTAGGAAGAAGAAGAACTTTACCAAAAATGATCTCCAGAAAATGATCAAGTTAACATCCAACGACACTAAAGAAAACATCACTTGCTTCTGATGCAACATGAAGGGATATTTCAAGCACGAGTGTCCAAATCGAAAAGAAGACAAGTCCAAGAAGACAAGGAAGAAGAAGGCACTCCAAGCCACCTGAGATGAATTCTCTTTGGAAGAGTCAAATACAAAAGATCAGAAGCAAGTTAGCCACCTTGCACTGATGGCAACTTGACCCGAGTCAGAGAGCGACTCGGATCAAGAAGATAAGTCAGAGTACGAATCAAGTAATGAGTTTCTACTCATTTCAGAAGGTTCCAACGAGGTAATATCTATTTTAAATGTAAAGTTTTTTAGAATAATTTCGTGTTTAGATAAAAAATTATTTGAATATGAAAAACAAACTAACATGCTCCTTAAGGAAAACCAAGATCTTAAGGAACAACTTAACCTAAACTCAACTAAACAAGTTTAAAATGGAAACTCAACTTAAGTTGCAAAACTTGAGGAAGAGAACTTTAGTTTGAAATGTGAAGTTGATAAACTTAAAGGATTACTAGAAAAATTCACAACAAGATCTAAAAATTTAGACTTCATACTTGAATCCTAAAGAGCTGTTTATAACAAGTCCGGACTCAGATACAAATCCAGCACAACAAATAGATCATTTATTTCACTAATTAATCAAAATAAAAAATAAACCAAAGCATGAGTTCCGAATGCTTATCTAACAAAGCAAGTAAGACAAAATAAATACTATGTACCCCAAAATAAAATTTATTATATTAAAATAAGGCATAGAATATATGATTTAGGGAGGGACACCAAGTTAGTTGGCACCTCAAAAATATAGCCTTCTCGTTTGGGTAAATAGGTAGATTGAAAAAGATAATTTGACTCTTGTCCAACCTAGTACCAGGGTGGAGTAAGATGATAAGGTAAGGTAGCATACCCTACTTGGTCTACCTAGCTAACTGGAACTAACCGAAGCTACCTCGCTACATCCTCGACTAGTTAGATCAAGATTTATCAATAAGAAGATTAAATGTTCAATTTCTCAAAGAGACTATGTTTAGAAGTGGTCATTGTTCCGATACCCAAGAATGTCCTTATGTCTCCCCATAGTCTAGAAGCTAATTTTTAAAATGTATATTTAATTGACTAATAGCTAAACCTGATTAAATGTATGTTTAGAAGTGGTCATTGTTCTAACACAAGGTCAAACTATCTTCAAAATCAAATTTTAGCTAACTCATTTCACAAAAATATTGGATTACCTTTATTAAAAAATTAGAACGAGTGAGATCAACAAAGGAAATTAAAATTAAAACGTTAAAATTCAATTAAAATTTAAAATTAAATTAAATAAAAAATTAAATTACATTTAAATTAAAAATTAAAATTAATAAAAAAATAAATTAAAATAAAAATAAAAATAAAACTTATATTAAAAAATAAATTAAAATTCGAATTAAATTAAAACTTAAACTTAATCAAAACTTAAATATAAATAAACTTAAATTTAATCAATGTTTTCAAAGTTAATAAATAACTCCTAATTTTTGTAGAAATCTAAGTGAATATTGGATAGTGGTTATTTCATACATATGATTGGGAATCACACCAAATTCACATAACTAAAATCCAAGAACCTAGGAATAATTACCTTTGGAAACAATGCCAAACTTAAGGTAATTGGGATAAGTAACATTAAACATAAATTTGATTTCATTACTTGTAAAGTATTACTAGTTGAAAATTTTAAGTTCAATTTTTACTTAGCATTAATCAATTGTACGATTTTGGTTATAAGATTAGATTTTTGTCATCTTAATGTTTAATTAAATGCATAGACAACCCTAACATAAGACTTAAAGGATTTAGGCAAAATAATATCTATGCCATTAACTTAGCTAGCTTCTCACTTAAATGCCACTTGATACAAAAAGAGGAAACTTGACTATGACATAGAAGATTGTCCCACACCAACTTTAGAAACCTCACTAAATTAAATGGCCTAGTTAGAGGATTATCAAAAGCACCCAATTTAGACTCAACAATTTGTAATGCTTGCTAACAAGGAAGACAAACTAAATCAACTCATAAACCAATCAATTAAGCTCAGGCTAATTCAATACTTGAATTATTACACTTAGACTTGTTTGACTCACATGCAATTAAATCAATTAATGGAAGCTTATACTATTCAGTAATAATAAATGATTATTCAAAATTCATCTGGGTAAAATTTTTAAGGAATAAAGATAAAACATTTGAAATCTTTAGTAATTTTTATAAACTAGCAGGAAATGAAAAAGACCTAAAAATCAAAAGAATTAGAAGTGATAATGGTGGTGAATTTAAAAATAATAGGTTTAACAAATTTTACTTAGAAAATAGGTATCATCACGAGTTCTCATATCATAAAACACCTAAGCAAAATAAAATAGTGGAAATGGAAAATAGAACCCTATAAGAAGCAACTAGAACAATGCTTAATGAATACCAACTACTCAAATACTTTTTGGCAGAAGCTGTTAGTATAGCCTGCTACGTACAAAATAGAACAACAATAAATAAAAAACATAATAACACCTCATTTGAAATTTACTATAATAAAATACCTAATTTTAAATATTTTAAAGTATTTGGTTGTTCGGTTTATATATTAAATACAAAAGAACACTTAGGAAACTTTACCTCAAGAGTGGAAAATAGAATTTTTGTAGGAGACTCACTAAATAGCAGAGGTTACAAAGTTTACAATAAAAATACACTAAGACTTGAAGAAACAATAAATGTAAAATTTGATGAAAATACTAACTTTAGATAATATAACCTAAATCAAACTCAATATCAACCAATTGACTTTGTCAGAGATAGCACTGATCAAGGGAGAGTTAGTGAAAATCTAAATCAAATAGAAGAACAAGAAGCCAAGCAAGATCAACCAAAAGAGAATCAACAAGAACAAATTGATTCAAGAACAATAAGAGTTAGCTCCGATCATCCAATTGAAAATATATTAGGTGACCCAAACCTAAGGTTTCAAACTAGATCATCATTTAGAAACATAAGTCAAATAGTATTAATATCTAAAATTGAACCAAAAATAGTAGAAGAATCCCTACTTGAGCTAGATTAGATTATAGCCATGCAAGAAGAGTTGACTTAATTTGAAAAAAAATGAGGTTTGAGACTTAGTACCTTTGCCCAAAAATAAAAAATTCATAGAAGCAAAATGGGTATTTAGAAATAAACTAAATGAAAATGGTGAAACTATAAGAAATAAAGTAAGATTAGTAGCTAAAGGGTTTAGTCAAGTAGAGGGACTTGACTAAGATGAAACTTATGCCCTAGTAGCTAGACTTGAATTTATTAAAATGCTACTAAGTTATACAACCCATAAAGGATTAAAACTCTATCAAACGGATGTCAAATCTAGTTTCATGAATCAACTAATCAAGAAAGAAGTCTATATAGGTCAAGTATCTAGATTTGAAAATATAGATCATCCTGACCATATTTTTAAACTAAAGAAAATATTATACAATCTGAAACAAGCACCCAAGGTCTGATATGAAAGATCATCTACCTATATTATTTCTAAAGGATTCAATCAAAGTTGAGTTCACTCAACCTTGTTTGTAAAAAATCTTAGGTCAGACATTTTTATAGCCCAAGTATATGTAGATGAAATAATTTTTGGATCAACAAATTCAAAATTCTTACAAGAATTTATAACCTTAATGGAACAAGAATTTGAAATGAGCTTAGTAGGTAAATTAATATTTTTCTTAGGTTTACAAATTAAACAGAAAAATAAAGAAAAGTATGTTTATCAACGAAAATACACAAAAGAATTGCTTAAAAAATTGGGATTGGAAAATACAAAGGAAATAAAAATATTGATCCTGTTCGAACGCTGAACCAACGGACGCTGGGCACGTGGCGCTCTCCGCGTTGCTGACGTAGATCTCTGGCCGGTCGTATAGAGCTCCGGCGAACCTGCAAAGAAGTCGGGCCGGGAGGGGGTTCCCGGCGACGACCCTCCGACGCTCAAGTCAGGCAAGTGGACAACAAAGAAGTGACTCTCAATATCAGAGAATGCATACCTCCCGCGAAGCGTGAGACTCCTTATATAGAGCTATGAAGGGGTTCACGCACACATATCTAGGCGAATACGTGTCCTCAGCCCATACCTCAGTATGAGCTTGTCAGAAAAGCTTACCTGACACTATACTGCTACAGTCTGAGCACGTCTCTGATGGGACAGCGGAACCCTCTGTCATAAGATCCTGCGTATGGCCTGCTTGTCGAACATACCCGCTGTCAGAAGATGTTCCCTTGTCCTTTTCTCCGTTTACCCCATACCGAGCGTCCGGCCGGTCGGAATTTCCCTCACGTCCGGTCGGTTGTATGTGCTGGCCCGCTCGGGAGATTCCCTGTCGTGTGCTCTGTGGATTGTTCGCAGTGTTGCTACTTTATGTTTTTGGCCGAGCGGGCCACCCACTCGGCCATATGACCCTATTCAACATGAGCGTCGGAACCCTGACTCCCCGCCGGGTGCCTTTGCTTCCGTTCAGCCCCCGTTCGGCCGACCGGTCCACCCTTCTCCGGTCGGCCGTTTGATCTTTTTGACTTCCACCTGGCGTTGACTCTTCTTAAAGGGGGTCCCTATCCTTACTGCCGGATCAAATATCAATGGTAACTAATATAACTTTAGATGGTAATCCAAATGGAAAACCAGTAGACTTAAAGAAGCGTCATAGGTAGTCTATTATAACTAACTATAAGCTAACCAGTCATTCTATTTACAATTAGTATGTTTGCTAAATACTAAACATGTGCTAAGGAATCTCACCTAACTAATGTTAAAAGGATCTTTAGATATCTAAAAGGTATACCTAATGTAAGAATGTGGTACACAAGAATAACGAACTTTAAACTCATAGGAATTTTTGATTCAGATTATGCCGGCTGCAAACTGGATTAAAAAAGTATAAGTGGTGGATGTCGACTCCTTAGATCATGACTTATCAGCTGGTTTACCAGAAAATAATACTATGTTGCTTTATTTATTACTGAAGCAGAATATATAGTAATGGGTGAGTGTGCAACCATTACAACAAAAACTGTAAACGACAACGAATATTATCCATTGTCGTAGGGTAAAAAAACCGTTGTAACTGAGGGTGTTATTAAATGTATTGCCCTACGACAACGGTTTTGAATCCGTTGTCTTTGTAGACATTTGACAACGATTTTTATCCGTTGTTGTTTATATGCCCAAAATTTGGCTACGAAGGATACGACAACGTTTTAAAACTGTTGTGGTAGATAATTTTAACAACAGAAATAAACCGTTGTGGTAGACATGTTTTACAACAGATATAAACTGTTGTGGTAGATAATATTTGAAATGTTTTGTTTTTTTAACAACATTTTTAATATATTTTACAACGGATAAAACCATTGTCTTTTATCACTTTTTAGAAAAAAATTTCATTGTGGTTTACCTAGTTTTTATAACATTTTTAACTGTTGTCTTTAATGTTCATTAATACCAAACAACCAATCTTATTTTACTATAAGCAAACCACCAATACAAAACTAAATATTTACTACATTAAATCCAAAATAAACATCCATATATAATTCATCTTGTAGCCACATATATAAAAATATACAAAATGAGTTGTTACTCATCAAAATACACATGTTTTCCATTACTCTCCATATACACTACATCACATGTTTTCCATTTGTTGTTCTCCATATGACTTTTAATTTACAAAATGGCAAGGCAAGCTACATCTTAACAAAGCTCACTTCTTGCATCAAAAAAACTCAAGCCGCCTCACGAATTGGCCGACCTGCAAGAGAAAAGTTTAACAAAACTTATCAAATTCCAGAATTCCAAAAGGAGAATGTAATTAACCAATCTGTAGTGCATAGAAGGCAAAAACAAACCAAATGAAGGAAACAAAAAGAGGTGTTTATTAGAGAATAATAGTACATGGAATCTACTAGGAGCAGTGATACCTAGCTTAGCATAGTTTACTAAATAATTAGCACTACATGCAGCTAACATTATTTAAGTGAACTATCATCCAAGATCAATAGAATCCATGCAAAGCGCATTACATTCATTAATATCTTGAAACAAAATATTCATGCAATTTTCTGTGCCATTTTCTAGACTGCATTACCTTTGAGACCTGGTAGGCACAATATGCTTTTTCATTTTGCAAGTAACAAG
Source organism: Zingiber officinale (assembly GCF_018446385.1). NCBI lineage: Eukaryota > Viridiplantae > Streptophyta > Magnoliopsida > Zingiberales > Zingiberaceae > Zingiber > Zingiber officinale. The sequence continues at coordinate 34,584,601 of NC_056005.1, read as the reverse complement.
TTGCCAGGAGCTGCAAATTGATCTGCAATAAACAGACCCATCACAAAAGCATAAGTGAAAGTAAAAAACATGGGATCAAAATCTTCTAATTAAAACTTGAACCAAAAGAATTGGATCATCATGATGAGTTATGGTAGGGTGAATTGTTTGTAGAGCTAAAACAATTCCACAAATTCCTCAAAATAGAAATCACATACGCACAACTTTAATAATTACATAGGACACCTAAAAGAACCAAAGTGTTAATCAAATAAGTGTAGATTAAGAGCTATAATATTCACTACATTCCAGCTGGAAAAATAGATTTTTCATTCCCATTTCATCAATACAAAGAGAAAATCTAACAAATGTAACGACCCGACCCTTTGGCCTCTTGGGCGACCCTTGTGGCGGCCCAACTAACGGCCCTTATGTCGTCAGCCCATTTGGCGACCTCTAATGTCGTCGACCGACGACTCTTTGACCGTGCCGTTACTCACTAGGACTTCCCACCCCTGGCCAGTGGATTTTTGCCTTTCCCAGGATTCGAACTCTAGACCTCCAAGCTTAAGTACTAGAGTTTATGAATCCTGGTAGCCAAGTGAGTGCCGCTCACTTGGCTACCAGGATTCATAAACTCTAATACTTAAGCCTGGAGGTTTAGAGTTCGAATCCTGGGGGAGGCAAAAATCCACTGCCAGGGGTGGGAAGTCCTAGTGAGTAACGGCACGGCCAAGGGTCGTCGGTCGATGACATGAGAGGTCGCCAAATGGGCCGACGACATAAGGGCCGACGGTCGACGACCCGAGGGTCGCCAAATGGGCCGCCAAATGGGCCAAGAGGGCTAGGTCGTTACAATAAAAAGGTACCTTTTTATTGTAACGACCCGACCCTCTTGGCCCATTTGGTGGCCGCTCATGCACCGTCGTCGATCGTCAGTTTATAGTCGTCGGCCCATTTGGCGATTTCATGTCGCGACGACGATGGCCGTGCCATTACTCACTAGATTTCCCACTGGCGTTGATTTTGCCTCAGATTCGAACTCTAAACCTCCAGGCTTAAGTATTAGAGTTTATGAATCCTGGTAGCCAAGTGAGATAACACTCACTTGGCTACCAAGATTCATAAACTCTAGTACTTAAGCCTGGAGGTCTAGAGTTCGAATCCTGGGGAAGGCAAAAATCCACTGGTCAGGGGTGGAAAGTCCTAGTGAGTAACGGCACGACCAAAGGGTCATCGGTCGACGACATTAGAGGTCGCCAAATGGGCCGACGACATGAGGGCCGCCAGTAGGCCGCCGCAAGGGCCGGCCAAGAGGCCAAAGGGTCGGGTCGTTACAATAAACAGGCACCTTTTTATTGTAACGACCCGACCCTCTTGGCCCATTTGGCGGCCCATTTGGCGACCTCTCATGTTGTCGACCGTCGGCCCTTATGTCGTCGGCCCATTTGACGACCTCTAATGTCGTCGACCGACGATCCTTGACCGCGCCGTTACTCACTAGGACTTTCCACCCCTGGTCAGTGGATTTTTGCCTCGCCCAGGATTCGAACTCTAAACCTCCAGGCTTAAGTATTAGAGTTTATGAATCCTGGGGGAGGCAAAAATCTAATACTTAAGCCTTGAGGTTTAGAGTTCGAATCCTGGGGAGGCAAAAATCCACTGACCAGGGGTTGAAAGTCCTAGTGAGTAACGGCACGGCCAAGGGTCGTCGGTCGACAACATTAGAGGTCGCCAAATGGGCCGACGACATAAGGGCCGACAGTCGACGACATGAGAGGTCGCCAAATGGGCCGCCAAATAGGCCAAGAGGACCGGGTCGTTACAATAAAAATCTACACTTAAGCTCAATAAATTGCTTATTCAATTCTACAACTACAGTGCATGAATAAAGTCTAATAGCAAAAACAAGGAAAACTGCCATCTCACTTGGTTACCAGGATTCATAAACTCTAATACTTAAGCCTGAAGGTTTAGAGTTCGAATCCTGGGGGAGGCAAAAATCCACTGCCAGGGGTGGGAAGTCCTAGTGAGTAATGGCATGGCCAAGGGTCATCGGTCGACGACATGAGAGGTCGCCAAATGGGCCGACGACATAAGGGTCGACGGTCGACGACTCGAGGGTCGCCAAATGGGCCGCCAAATGGGCCAAGAGGGCCAGGTCGTTACAACAAATTTAGCTGCAATGCACGTGCAATTCACGCGTAATTTACACTGCTCGTCCAAGCAAAAGTATATAGAGAAAACTATTAAGAAATCAAACTGCAGTATATAGATGTTTTGTATATCAATATACTATGGATCATACACGAAATGCCTTTACAAGCTCTTCATTTCATTATTCTCAAGGAATCACTAATGATCCGGCAGTAAGGACAGGGACCCCCTTTAAGAAGAGTCAACGCCAGGTGGAAGTCAAAAAGGTCAAACGACCGACCGGAGAAGGGTGGACCAGTCGACCGAACAGGGGCTGAACGAAAGCAAAGTCACTCGGCGGGGAGTCAGGGTTCCGACGCTCATGTTGAACCCCTTATGGCCGAGTGGGTGGCCCGCTCGGCCAAAGACATAAAGTAGCAACACTGCGAACAGTCCACAGAGCACACGATAGGGAATCTCTCGAGCGGGCCAGCACATACGACCGACCGGACGCGAGGGAACTTCCGACCGGCCGGACGCTCGGTATGGGGTAAACGGAGAAAAGGACAAGGGAACATCTTCTGACTGCGGGTATGTTCGACAAGCAGGCCATACACAGGATCTTATGACAGAGGGTTCCACTATCCCATCAGAGACGTGCTCGGACTGTAGCAGTATGGTGTCAAGTAAGCTTTTTTGACAAGCCCATACTGAGGTATGGGCTGAGGACACGTATTCGCTTAGGTATGTGTGCATGAACCCCTTCATAGCTCTATATAACGAGCCTTACGCTTCGCCAGAGGTACGCATTCTCTGATATTGAGAACCACTTCTTTGTTGTCCACTTGCCTGACTTGAGCGTCGGAGGGTCGTCGCCGGGAACCCCCTCCCGGCCCGACTTCTTTACAGGTTCGCCGAAGCTCTATACGGCCGGCCGGAGATCTACGTCAGCAACGCGGAGAGCGCCACGTGCCCAGCGTCCGTTTGTTCAGCGTTCGGACAGGATCAATTTGGCGCCGTCTGTGGGAAACACTCCTGAATCCGATCGGAAGCAATGGACGAAGCTGGACGACCGCATACAGTGACGCTCTCCACGGAGGAGCTCGACGCTCTGATCGAGTCAAGGGCAGCTAAGCTTGTGGAACAAAAATAGAAGGCACAAGCCAAGCGGATTGAGCAGCAAGCGACATCAGTATCAGGGGGCCGAGCGGAAGCACCTCAGGCCACGATTCCATTTCATCGGGCCCTATTCCGCACGCCTCCTAAAGCCGCAGCAGTTAATCGTGATCGAGGATCTTCATCAGACGAAGTACCAATACGAGACAGCAGAAAAGGCAAGCCCCCCGAGCGGATCAACCGACAATTCTCAGAAGCCATTCTACGAGACCCTCTGCCCAAGCACTATGTGCCCCCGGCGATTGGTGAATACAACGGAACCACCGACCCGGACGATCATTTGGGTAAGTTCGATAATACAGCTACCCTTCATCAATACACAGATGGAGTGAAGTGTCGGGTTTTCCTAACCACCCTCTCGGGATCGGCACAACGGTGGTTTCGGAGGCTGCCGGACGGATCCATCACAAGTTTTAAGGAGTTCCGCACGGCCTTCCTCCACCATTTTGCAAGCAGTCGGCGCTACCAGAAGACTAGTGTCAGCTTATTCTCCATTAAGCAAGAGCCTCGAGAGCCGCTCAGAGCTTATATACGACGATTCAACCAGGTGGCCATGGACATTCCAACGGCCACCTCCGAGACAATGATGAACGCATTTACGCAAGGCCTCGTGGACGGGGACTTCTTCCACTCGCTCATTCGGAAGCCGCCCCGAGACTACGATCATATGCTACACCGGGCCAATGAATACATCAATGTGGAGGAAGCCCAAGCGGCCCGAAGGAAGGAAACTCCAACCGAGCCGGCGACTATAAACCCTCCGAGCGGAAGGCCGTCGAGCTTCGACGTTAAATATCGAGAGTCAAGCCGGCGACTATAAACCCTCCGAGCGGAAGGCCGTCGAGCTCCGACGTTAAATATCGAGAGTCGAGCCGGCGACTATAAACCCTCCGAGCGGAAGGCCGTCGAGCTCCGACGTTAAATATCGAGAGTCGAGCCGGTGACTATAAACCCTCCGAGCGGAAGACCGTCGAGCTCCGACGTTAAATATCGAGAGTCGAGCCGGCGACTATAAACCCTCCGAGCGGAAGACCGTCGAGCTCCGACGTTAAATATCGAGAGTCAAGCCGGCGACTATAAACCCTCCTGCCGGAAGAAGACATAAAGAGGGACTTTGTAAGTCAATTTGGCCGATCGGTCAACTAACCAAAAGCACTTCGTAAATGTCTGGCGGAAATCCCGTTTGCAAAACAGGATATATTCAGCCGAGCGGACTAGCTATCCAAGAGACTTCGTAGAAATCCCTTTCGAACACGAGAAAGGTGGGAGGAAAGGCGAATGACAAGGAGAATTAAGGGAATACGAACGGTGGTTGGTAATCCGAGCGGCTAGCACACGTATTGATTAGCAAAAGAAAAAGCAAGAAAAGATAGCATTAAAGAAACTAAAGCCGAGCGGCCAAATTACAAAAAGGATAGTCTTTGGCCGAGTGGCCGAATTACATATAAACATCTATTCAAGATAATCGTAAAGCTCTTTCGGGATGTTGTCGAGGAGCGCCACTTGATCAGCAGCCGGGATGAGAGCAGAGTCGGAAAGAAGACCCTTGGACTTCAAATATGTTGTGGTGGCGGTCATAGCAAGGTCGAAGGTAGTGTACATCCGTTCGCAGACTTTCTCTGAAAATTCAGCCGAACGGATGTAGTTTAGCCGCAGGGATGCAACTCGGCCAGGCTTAGCCTCTTGATATTCTTTGAAGGTCGCTTAGGAGGCAGCGAGGGACTCCAGCAAAATTTGCAGTTCGTCCTTATGCTTAATTGCATCGGCCGAGCGGCCCACCTTCTCTCCATCAAGTCGCTCCATCAGCTCTTTAACTTTCTGCTCCAAGCCCCGAGCCTCGACATTCTTTTTCTCCAAATCGGAGATAGCAGTGTTCTTCCGAGTGGTGGCTAGGCTTATCTTTTGGTCGAGCGTCTTGACTTGCCGCTCGAGCTCGCCCAAGGTATGGGCCTAATTGGCCGTCTTCTTCTGCTCGGCCGCCAACAAATCTTGAGCCTTCTTGAGCTCTTTCTGCAGCTCAGAGTAAGAAGGGCCTTAAGAGCCGGACGGACCGCCTGCAGCCTTCAGTTTTCTTAATTCTTCATCCACCATCGCCAGGCGGTTGGAGACAACTATCTCTTCTACCCATCTCTGTAATTAACAAAATCATTAATAAGCCGATCGGAAAGATCACATAAAAGGCCTAAAAGAAAATACACTTACCCCGGTGGCCTATTGCATGTGGCTGTTGGCCAAATTGCTAAGGGGGATCATCGCGACGCGCGCTCGAGCATCGTCCCACATCTCGGCTAGGGTCCCCTTCAAGGTGATTGTGTGCTCGGGCGCGGTAGGCCGCTCGGACTCAGGTAAAATCTCCTCGGTGGGGAGATTCAGGGTGACCCTAACAGTGCGGCCATGGCTGGGGGTCATCCGAGTGGAGGATGGAAGAGGATCGGAGGCCGGCACCGAAAATTGAGATAAAATTGTTGAACGCTGGACTCGGTGGGGAGCGGGCGAAAGGACGCTGACGGGAACGACCTCAAGAGGGTCTGCCGGCACGTCCAATTGAGATGGGGTCCGGTCGGACGAAATAGCCTCGACCTCTGCAGCCTTGCCACGAGCGCTTCTAGTGACCCGGGCGGACGGCTGAATCGCGGACGTGGCTGACCGAAGGGGAGTCTCCACTCAGCGCCTCTTTTGTTGGCGAGGCCGCTCTTCTTCCGGAGCGGAGCCTTCGCCCCGAGCGGAAGGCTCTTGGCTAACACTTGCGCCAGCCGCTGGCTCTGGGAGAGAAGCCTGAGCGGCCGACTCATGTTGAGTCCCGCTCTCTTCTTCATTAGAGCCGACCGGCTGGATGCCGAGCGTCTCCATTTCTTTGGCCGCCGCGGCTTCAAGTGCCGCCGCCTTCCTCTTTAGAATACCAGCCATCACCGACTCCATGACAATATTCACTGTAAAGGAAAAAGGAAAAAATCAGTTAGCAAGCAAGGCAAATGTACAAGTGAAATTCTTACCGAAGCCGCTCGGGAGGGGTGTTATGATCGGACTCAGCCCGAATATGTACATAACACCTTCTGGAAGAAATTTGTTGATATCAAACCGCAGACCGACAAGCATGTTGGCGGCGTGGAGATAATCGGGCCGGGTCTTGAACCTTTTGAGTTCTGGGGAGAGAGGATGGCCGACCTGCCATTGGGTTCGGAAGGGAGCCCGCTCGGGAAGGCGAATATAGAAGTAGAATTCTTTCCAATGCTTATTGGAAGAAGGAAGTTTATTGAAGAAAACTAAGCTGGGCCGAGCCTGGAACATGTAAGTGCCCGGCTCGGACTGCTTAGGGTAATAGAAATAATAGAAGACCTCCGGTTGGAGGGGAATGTTATGAATCTTGAATAAGACGACAACACCGCATAGGAGGCGGAAGGTATTGGGGACTAGGCTTCCGAGCGAAATGCCGAAAAAGTTGCAAACTTCTACAAAGAAGGGATGGATCAGAAATCGCAGACCGGCTGTAAACTGGTCGCGGAAAACACAAAAAGCTCCACGCGGCGGTTTGTGTGGCCGAGTGGAATCTGTGGGTAGGATGATTTCAAGGTCGGAGGGGATGTCAAAGCTATTAATCAGAACATCAGCGTCGCGCCGATCGAAGCGCGACTCCATGGTAGTGTACCATGGGCCGAGGGTTTGGTCTTCGGGTTGAGAGGAATGGGCCATTGTCCGAACGGACGAAATCAAAAGAAAATGAAAGAGGATAAACGGAAGAAGATGGAAACGGAACAGTGCCCCGAGAACCAACACTCGGGAAAGAAATGCAGAGAAAACACAACAACCAAAGAGAGAAAGAAGGAAAACCTTACAGAGAACAAGGAAGATCGAAGAAAGAGCACCGGAGATCGCCGAAACCAGAAGAGCGAGATCGCCGGAAAGCTGGAACGCGATAAGAAGCGGTGAGCACGCGACAACAGAAGTGAGGCGAAGGAAAGAAGAGAAGGTTTTATAGGGTGGAGCCCGAGCGGCCTCCACCGTCGGATCCATGTCACGAAAACCGGAGCACGTATCGCACCGTTCATTTCGAACCGCCTCGATCCCGTCAGAATACCACGTCGCCGCCGTACAATGACGACAGCATCGCCATGTGGCATTCAGCCACTGGAACACATTTAATTAGCGCGTGCTCGACCTTAATGATGAAGATTGGCGAAACTTTCCGAGGAGGATTGGCGTTGACTGCGTTTTAGCTGCCCCCGTGGGGGCCGAGCGGAGGACAGTTGCTTATGGACGCCGCTCGGCGAAACTGATGGTCCAGTCAGTCGGACTAATCGTCTCCTTTGACTAGACTTGAAGGGGAGGCAAGTGATCCGGCAGTAAGGACAGGGACCCCCTTTAAGAAGAGTCAACGCCAGGTGGAAGTCAAAAAGGTCAAACGACCGACCGGAGAAGGGTGGACCAGTCGGCCGAACGGGGGCTGAACGGAAGCAAAGGCACCCAACCGGGAGTCAGGGTTCCGACGCTCATGTTGAGCAGGGTCGTATGGCCGAGCGGGTGGCCCGCTCGGCCAAAGACATAAAGTAGCAACACTGCGAACAGTCCACAGAGCACACGACAGGGAATCTCCCGAGCGGGCCAGCACATACGACCGGCCGGACGCGAGGGAACTTCCAACCGGCCGGACGCGAGGTATGGGGTAAAAGGAGAAAAGGACAAGGGAACATCTTCTGACAGCGGGTATGTTCGACAAGCAAGTCATACGCAGGATCTTATGATAGAGGGTTCCGCTGTCCCATCAGAGACGTGCTCGGACTGTAGCAGTATGGTGTCAGGTAAGCTTTTCTGACAAGCCCATACTGAGGTATGGGCTGAGGGCATTCTCTGATATTGAGAGCCACTTCATTGTTGTCCACTTGACTGACTTGAGCGTTGGAGGGTCGTCGCCGAGAACCCCCTCCCGGTCCGACTTCTTTGCAGGTTCGCCAGAGCTCTATACGACCGGCCGAAGATCTACGTCAGCAACACGGAGAGCGCCACATGCCCAGCGTCCGTTGGTTCAGTGTTCGGACAGGATCAACTAACATGCATATAGATTAACATAGTTATGCTTGATGAAGCATCATAATTGTCATTCGCGATTGTAAAAAGAAAAAATAATAAATTATAGGAGGAAAAACAAGATGAAGTCATGCCATATAGACAAAAACCATAAGGAGAGTACAAACAAGAAATTTGTAGAGCAACTCATAAGATACAAAAGGTCATCATCTAACAATTCACAAAGAGATAACTTCCACATTGTTAGTCCTTGCATAATTCGAAAACAACTAAATAAGCTACTCACACAACCCAGCCATATTAATTTTGGACCACAAAGAGAGGCAATAAATAAGGGAAATGTCAACTAATTCTACTCATGGTAGAAATGCAAGAATGAAGTATTGAGCAAAGGAGATAGCTAGTTGTGAATAAACAAATTATTGGCAGTAAGGAATCAAAATAAATAAGTCATGGAGTCACAAATAAAGTGTTCAACCATCTTTTGAAGTCTAGTAATTTATACCTAGTAATGAATATAGTCTAGTACGCAATCCGCCCATTCGGATCGCACTTTGTCAATTTCTTCGTTGGAGTAAATTATTTTCTTGAACTATTAACAAACCCAGATTAATTTAGTAAAAAAAAAAATCAGTAATGAAGAAGCAAAGTCAAATAAAAGAAATTATTTGAGAAAATTGAGAATATGTCAAATATTACCATTGAGCTAAGTGAATCCATCTCGCCGATAGCATTTCCTTCAATAATTTCTCTCATAAATTTCATCACATAAAACCCACATTGTTTAACATCAGGTTGTCGAGGACCCTATGTTAACAAAAAATTATCAACGAATAATGCACAATTAAATAGTTTTAAATTAATCACAAGTAAACATATGTGTGTATATATAATATACAAACCTTTACGACTTCCCACATAGGCTTCTTTTTCCCTTTCCTTTGCTTGTTCAAATTGAACAATTTCAAGTTCCTTTGTACAACAAGAGTTGACAAATGAGTAATAAATTAAATTAAATGCTTAATTAAAAAACAAATATGTACTCACATATCCACTACATATTTCCAGTCCTCATAACGATTGCGATGATTAAGTGAATCGAACAAATAAACCATCTCCACATAAGGGTCGATGACAGTCAAAATCCAATGACAACTATGCACAAAACAGATAGTCAATGCATAAATTCAACAAAATTATTGAAATAAATCTATTAAAAATGAAATTGTAATATTTATTTACCCAACATTGTGAGGTGCCAAAACTAGCTGATTTTTTGTTGCACCACTCAGCCTATCAGCCAACACACTTGCCCAGTTATTCAAGTATTCAGTCTTTTCATTTTTGTCAACTTTGGATACATATGACATTACTGGAAGTGTTTGTGGATCCACAAATCTGAACTTATCGACCTTGTTTTCTTTTTTCATCTTTTTGAAGAGAAACCTTCCATTCAAGCAAAAAAATGTTAGTATGTTAATACAAATAAAATGAAAAAAATGAGTGATGTGAAAACTTACCACATGTAAGCAACCAGACAATTAGCAGATATTGGCTCCAACTCATAAATAGGTGTGATGTCTTCAATGTTCACTAGCAGTTCATACTCATGGTCAAAGAAATCATGATAAAAAACAATTGATATAGTTTTTTCGGGGTTGTCCAAAACACGCATAGAGTAACAGTACAATAAATGTAATGACCGTGGCACATTTGATGGCAAGACAAGATTACTTCTTTTTGCAACACTTTTCTTCTTTTGAGGCTTTTACAAATTGTAAATATAAATATGTTAGTAGAAAGTTCTATCTCTTATGTTCAGCATCTTTCTGAACAACCCTTTAATTGGGTTTCAATTACCATCAATGTTCTTGTTCATGCATGTAACCTCAATGTACAGATTACATGTGTGTGCTAGCTCTTATATATCTTGTATTACTAAATTGTATCCAACAAATACGTACAACCTTCAATCAAAATCTAAGAAGGTTTGGTTGGAAAAATCCAGCTAAATAACTATGCCAAGCAAATGAGAAAAAAAATCAGAAAACCATACACTGACCAAATCAGAAGCTGGAAATTTGTGGTTGCTGAAACGAGTCCTCAAAAATTCCCAATGAAGAATTAAATTTGTACTCACAGTGTGGTGGCCGAATGAGTCAGAAATTTACCTCATTTTTCATCACTACCCAACGTGCAGGCCAAGCAACATGGGTCCCAATTGCGCCACCGATGGTGTCACATTCATTTGGAATGGGAAAGGGCAACCTTGCTGAATTCTCCACAACCTCATCAATCGAGACGCGCATGCAATTCATGGGTAACGGGACACCATGAAGTAATTTTCCATCCCCATTGGCATGAACAACTGTACCATAGGCAACAATATTGGACTTTGATTCTAGTGACAGTGCAACTGGCATACCCTAGAAGACAATCAATCATGTCATACATTGATGGACTCATTATTGCAAATAATATTAAGTATCCACAATTAAATACATATATACCTGCAAAAGCTCAGTCTTGCTTAAAACTTGCATGTCCTCATCATTCAAAATTTTACTCTTCTCTGGTTTGATCTTATCCTCACTCGTGGTAGGCAACTTCACCGAGCAACTACCTTTCTCCTCAAACTCAAAGTCGCATCCACCCTTTTTGAACATTTCTTCAAGTTTCTGTATGCATGTATCTTGTTCTACTATCCATGCACTTTGTTCTGAGATTAGCTTCTTTGCATCTAACAACTCCTTTTGATGATGAAGGATTAAGTCACCATCCTGCAGAGGACTATTCCAGATTTTGGAAACATTAAAATAGATTGTTGGAGTAATATGACCTCCAATCCCCCTAACACGCCTAACATGTTCTTCAGAATCTAGTGCATTTGTGAGGATATCTTTCCTAGCCCCTTCAAACCGCAACTTCCCCTCCTTTTTTTGTTGAACGTAATCATCCTAACATGCCCAGACAAACAAAATATTTACTAACAACAAAATTAATCAATAAAAAATAGTTATTTTTCATGTATCACATACAATCTTTTTTGCTGTAATTTTGAGATCATCGCCTTCAAATTCACCCTCCTTATTGGCTTGTCCTCTCTTCCAAACAATAGCTCGATTTATATCATCATCATTACATAAATCAGATGCCTACAAAAAAAATGAATCATGCCCTGTTCCTACAAAATCAGATTCAAAAATAAACCACCAGCTTCAACATACTCACAATTTCGTCAGCGAAACGTGCATATCCTTTTCGGGACAGCCGATGAGGGTATACGGTCTGCCTTCTTCTATTCTTTTGTTCATCACTTACTCTCTACTTAAAAATTAAAATAAATTAAGTTCACTATCAACATTCAAAATATATATATGTGAACTTTAATGCAAATTGTCTGTGGTGTAGAGAAAAAATAGCAATCTATGGAAGGTTCAAGGAAACAAACAGTTAGAGAACCCTTAGCCTTAGAATTACACAAGGAAACAAGTAATGTTATCTGTTAGAAGTATTGTTATAACAATTATCTCTTCTATTAAGAAACAAAGCAAATGAAAGAGAGATAATGTTATCTAAGCCATTATCAAAAACATATTGCTTGTTTCTTCGACTTTATGTTATAACAAAAGTAAAGATTTCAGAAAGGAGTAAAAGTATGAACCCTAGCATCGAGTAGATTTGCGTAAGATAAAAACCCCCTAGTATGGGTTTTTTCAGAAGGTGGAGAATTGGAAATTTTAAAACTGACAGCCGTGGAATAAATGAATCACACTATGTTAAATAAAGATCCTATTGTAGAACATCAGTTAAGGACCATTAGGACTATCTTCTAAAAATTAAAATCAATTATGAATCTTACCCTGAAGTCGGCAGTGTTAGGATGTATACTAAAAGCCTAGCTTTTGGTATAAACATTTATCTAGAAATAAGAATCACATTGGTCAAATGTCTACATTTATGATAAATGTAATTATTCAATTAATTTATATTGTAGATAACATGGTGTGTGGTGTCACACACAGAAGATCATGTTATCGGTTCCTTATAAATTATAAACAGTAGCTCACGACCAAGATGGAAAGAAACAAACCATTGGAAGGTCGTAGTGTAATTAGGTATTAGTTTATCTTAACTATATAATTACACTAGTACACTTAGAGTGTATTGAGTAGGACCATTTGAGGTTGTTTCTTTTATACTGATTTTATAAAGGAACAAAGACCTCAATTATTATGGAAGTGTGTGCTCTTAATCCTAATATAATAACAAGCACATATATTTGATATTTATTTCTTTAATTTATCAATGGGTGAGATTTAGTTTGATAAATCAATAAGCCGGATAAGTTGGGAAATGATATCACTTATAGTGTGTGTTGTTGATTATAGAAGGAAACTGTGTCCTAGTGATCTAGGTTGAGAATGTCCCCAAGAGGAGCTCATAAGGATTGTCATGTTAAACCCTGCAGGTGGACTTAGTCCGACATGACGATGAAGTTGAGTGGTACTACTCTTGGAGCTAGATATTAATTAAGTGAGTTGTCAGTAACTTACTTAATTAGTGGACATTCGACATCTTAAACACAGGGAGACTAACACACTCATAATAAGAAGGAGCCCAAAATGTAATTTGGGATTGGTGCGGTAGTTCAATAATAGTTCTCTAGTGGAATGAATTATTATTGATAAAATTAAGTTATGTGTTTGGGGCGAACACGGGATGCTTAATTTTATCGGGAGACCAAAATCAATTCCTCCTCTCGGTCCCTATCGTAGCCTCTTAATTATAGAGTACTATAACCACCTATACCCACCTTCTTACCCATCCCATAGGGGCCGACCAAGCTAGCTTGGAGACCAAGCTAGGGCCGGCCAAAGTTTGGTTCATGGGTGCTTCAAGGTGGTCGGCCCTAGCTTGAGTTCAAGCTTGGTGCGGCCGGCCTATATTAAAATAAAAGGATTTTTATTTTTTAAAATTTTTCTTATGTGGATAACATGATTTAAAAGAGAGTTTAAAAATTTAAATCTTTCCTTTTATAAGATTCTACAAAAGATTAAGAGAAGAGCTAAATCTCTATTTGTAGATTAAAAGGTTGATTTTAATTTTGGTAAAAACTTTCTGATCCTGTCCGAATGCTGAATCAACGGACGCTGGGCACGTGGCGCCCTTCGGTTGTTGACGTGGGTCATCGACTAGTTGCACGAACCTCCGGCGAACCTGCACAGAAGTCGGGCCGGGAAGGGGTTCCCGGCGGCGACCCTCCGACGCTCAAGTCAGGTAAGCTAGCAGTGAAAAAAGTGGCTCCAAAGTTGTTGAACGCGTACCTCCGACGAAGGGTGAGTACCCTTTATATAGGGCTATGGAGAGGCTTGGGCACATGTACCGAGGTGCATACGTGTCCTCTGCCCATACCCCGATATGGGCTTGTCAGAAGAGCTTACCTGACCCCGTACTACTACAGTCTGAGCACGTCTCTGATGAGACAGCGGATCCTTCTGTCATGGGATTTTGAGTATGGCCTGAACGCAACACATGCCCGCTGTCAGAAAAAGATGTCCCTTGTCCTTTTGCCCTTACTTCCTGGAGGGTGTCCGGCCGGCCAGCTTCCTCGACATCCGGCCGGACATATACGGTGGTTTACTTGGGGAGATTCTCAATCACATGCTTTGTGGAGACTATTAGCAGTAGGGTACCTTATGCATTCGGCCGAGTGTGCAATCCGCTCGGCTACGCGATATTGTCTGATGAGCGCCGGAACCCTGACTTTCGACAGGGCGCCTTTAACCATCAACTAGACACCGGCCGGTCGGCCGGCCGGCCGGCCGGCCGGCCCACCCCTCTCCGGCCGGCCACCTGTCATTAAGACTTCAACGTGGCGTTGACTCCACCGAACGAGGGTCCCCTGTTCTTACCGCCGGATCACTTGCCTCCCCTTCAAGTCTAGTCGAAGGAGGCAATTAGTCCGACTGACTGGATTGTGAGTCTGGCCGGGCGGCTCTTTCGTGCTGGTATCCTCCGATCGGCCTACCGCAGAGATGGCCTTAAAAGTGGATCGACAGTGGCATTCATCGGGTCTCCTCGTAATCTGCGCCAATCTTCGACATTAAGGCTGAGCATGCGTTCATTAAATGCTTCGAATGGTTGAATGCCACGTGGCGCACTGCCATCATCGTACGGCGGTGGTGGCATGGTGCTTTGATGGGATCGAAGCGATTCGAAATGGACGGCACGATGCACGCTTTGATTCCCGTGACCTGGATCCAACGGTGGAGGCCGCGCGGCCTCCACCCTTTAAATCCTTCGCTTTCTTCTCTCTTACTTGCCTCCGCGATTTCGACTTCTGTCCCCAGCGCTTTGGAGCTCCGGCGATTCCGCTTCTGCTTTCCGACGATCCCCGGTGTTCTTCCTTTGATCCTTTTTCCTCGCAGTAAGGCTCTATACCTTTTCTTTCTTGTTTCCGGTGTTTACTCTGTATTTCTCTCCCCAGTTTCAATCCTTGAAACCTCTTTTCGCTTGCTGTTGTTTTTCTCCTGCCTCTTTGCCTTTTTGATTTCTTCCGATCGGCCCATGGCTAGCTCTTCCCATCCCGAAGACCAGTCCCTTGGCCCTTGGTATACTACCATGCAGTCACGATTTGATCAGCGGGACTTTGACACTCTAACCGATAATTTTGAAATCCCCGAAGATTTTGAACTTCTTTTAGCCGGTCCTTCCGCCCGGCCGCACAAGCCGCCGCGCGGAGCATTCTGTGTCTTCCGCGACCAGTTTACCACCGGTCTACGTTTCCCTGTACATCCTTTCATCATAGATGTTTGTAATTTTTTCGGTGTTCCGCTCGGCAGTCTAGTACCCAACACCTTTCGTCTCCTCTGTGGTGTTGTTATTTTGTTCAAGATTCACAACATTCCCCTCCGACCGGAGGTCTTTTTTTATTTTTATTACCCCAAGCAAGCCGAGCCGGGCACCTTCATGTTCCAAGCTCGGCCCGGCTTAGTCTTCTTCAACAAGCTACCTACTTCCAATAAACATTGGAAGGATTATTTTTTCTACATCCGTATGCCCGATCAGGCTAACTTCCCGACCAAGTGGCAGGTCAACTTGCCCCCTACTCCCGAGCTGAAGAAATTCAAGACCCGACCGGACTATCTCCATGCTACAAATATGCTAGTCGGTTTGCGACTTGACATCAATAAGCTTCTTCATGAAGGAGTGATGTACATCTTCGGCCTGAGTCCCATACGGACTCCTCTTCCGACCGACTTCGGTAAGAATTTTGCTTGGGCATTTGCTTTGATTGCTAACTGATTTCTTTTCTTTTCTTTGCAGCAGACATCGTCATGGATTCGGTGATGGCCGACGTTTTGAAGAGAAAGGCGGCAGCGCTAGAAGCCGCGGCGGCCAAAGAAATGGAAGCGCTGGGTATCCAGCCGGTCGGATCCCATGAAGGAGAGAGCGGGACTCAGGCTGAGTCGGCTGCTCAAGCTTCTCAACAAAACGTGGCCAGCAGAGCCACCCCCCCGGAGGACCAACTGCCCCCGAGGAAGGTTCCGCTCGGGAGGAAGAACAACCTCTACAAAAGAGGCGCCGAGTGGAGACTCCCCTGCGCTCGGCTACCTCAGCGGTCCAACCCTCCGAGCGGGCCACTGCAACCGCTCGAGGCAAGGCGCCAGAGGCCGAAGCCATTTCGTCCGACCGGACACCTTCTGAATGGGACGAGCCGGCTGCGCCAATTGAGGCTATTCCGGTTAGCACCCTTCCGCCTGCTCGTCACTCAGTCCAACGCTCGACCATTCATTCGCAGTTTTCTGCGCCGGCTTCTGATCCCCTTCCAACTGCCGATCGGACGACCCCTGGTCATGGCCGCACGATTCGGGTCACTCTTCATCTCCCGACTGAAGAGCTGCTGCCAGAGGTCGACCGACCGACCGCACCCGAGCACACCATCACCTTGAAAGGGCCCCTAGCTGAGATGTGGGCCGATGCTCGGGCGCGCATCGCGTTGATCCTCCTCCGAAACTTGGCCAACAGCCACATGCAGGAGGCCACGGGGGTAAGTTCGCTTTCTTCGAAGTTTTTCATGCATTTTTTCCGATCGGCCTTTAACAATTTTTCCTTTTGCATCAGAGATGGGTGGAGGAGATTGCGGTCTCCAACCGCCTAGCCATGGTGGATGAGGAGTTAAGGCAACTGAAGGCGGCGTGCGGTCCGTCTGGCTCTCAAGGCCCGTCGTACTCCGAGCTGCAGAAGGAGCTTAAGAAGGCTCAAGACATGCTGGTGGCCGAACAGAAGAAAACAGCTGACCAGGCTCATCATCTGGCCGAGCTCGAGCGACAAGTCAAGTCGATCACTTGACCAAAAATTTACCCTGGCCACCACTCGGAAGAATACGACCATCTCTGACTTGGAGAAAAAGAACGTGGAGGCCTGGGGTCTGGAGCTGAAGGTCAAGGAGATGAGGGAGCAACTTGACCAAGAGAGAGCGAGCCGCTCGGCCGACGCAACCAAGCATAAGGACGAGCTGACCACTTTGCAGGAATCCCTCGCTGCAGCTCAATTGGCCTTCAAAGAGTACCAAGAGGCCGAGCCGAGTCGGGTTGCAGCTCTAAGACAGGGCTACATCCCCTCGCCCGAATTCTCGGAGAAAATCTGCGAGCGGATGTACACAGCCTTTGATTTGGCTATGACCGCCACCATGACATATCTGAAGTCTAAGGGCCTTCTTCTGGAGTCCACTAATATTCCGGCCGGCGATCAGGTGGCGCTTCTGGATAACATCCTCAAGACCCTTTATGATTACATTGAGTAGACATCGGTAAATGTAGTTGGGCCGCTAGGTCGAAAAATGATTTTTTCTGTACTTAGGTCGCTCGGCCGCAAGTTTCAATTTTAATGCAATGTTTTTCTTTCCTGTACTCTGTCCTTTCGTTGGTGAATATGTGTGTTGCCCGCTCGCCTATTATCATCCCTCTGGTATTCGAAAGGGATTTTTACTAAGTATTCGGCATTGCCCTTCCGCCCGGCTTAATATGTAATATTTCAACTACTTAATATTCCTCTTTGATAGCAGAGATCGCTCGCTAGATACCGATGAAGTACCTTTGGGTGTTGGCCCGAGCGGAACGCAGAGACGGTCTAACAATATTAAAGGCGAGTTTTTGGGGCCATTGCATCCTTTTTATCGGCATCCTCCGCTCGGAAGGTTTATAGACGCCGGCTCGTCTCTCGATTTTTAACGTCGGAGCTCGACGGTCTTCCGCTCGGAAGATTTATAGACGCCGGCTCGTCTCTTGATTTTTAACGTCGGAGCTCGACGGTCTTCCGCTCGGAAGATTTATAGACGCCGGCTCGTCTCTCGATTTTTAACGTCGGAACTCGACGGTCTTCCGCTCGGAGGGTTTATAGACGCCGGCTCGTCTCTCGATATTTAACGTCGGAGCTCGACGGTCTTCCGCTTGGAAGATTTATAGACGCCGGCTCGTCTCTCGATTTTTAACGTCGGAGCTCGACGGTCTTCCGCTCGGAGGGTTTATAGACGCCGGCTCGTCTCTCGATATTTAACGTCGGAGCTCGACGGTCTTCCGCTCAGGAGTTTATAGACGCCGGCTCGTCTCTCGATATTTAACGTCGGAGCTCGACGGTCTTCCGCTCGGGAGTTTATAGACGCCGGCTCGTCTCTCGATTTTTAACGTTGGAGCTCGACGGTCTTCTGCTCGGGAGTTTATAGACGTCGGCTCGTCTCTCGATTTTTAACGTCGGAGCTCGACGGCCTTAAAGGCTAATCTTTAACACAGCCGCTCGGCGGACACACTAGCCATCCTTTAATTCATTTCGGCTTCTTTCATTACAAGGACACGGGCGACTAGAATATACACAAAAATGAGCTACATCAGTGCACCTTTCACCCAGCTCGATAAGGCTGGAGATGATTCGCGCTCCAAGGTCGGTCCAGCTGCTGTCCGTCTTCACCCTCCAAATAGTAAGCGCCCGAGCGGAGCTTTTCGATGATTTTGAAGGGGCCCGCCCACAGAGCTTCTAGCTTGCCGACGTCGCCGACCGGCTTCACTTTCTTCCAGACAAGATCGCCGACTTGGAATGATCTGGGGATTACGCACCGGTTGTAATTCTGCTTCATTCTTTGACGGTACGCCATCAGCCGGACGGATGCCTTGACTCTTTCTTCTTCGACCAAATCCAGCTCCATATTCCTCCGCCCGACGTTGTTGTCATCATAATTTTGGATCCGAGCAGACTCAACTCCCACTTCGGCAGGGATAACCGCTTCACCGTCATACACCAAATGGAAGGGCGTGACGCCAGTTCCTTCCTTTGGGGTCGTTCGGATGGCCCATAAGACGCCGAGCACTTCATCCACCCAACTTCCCCCCAAATGATCGAGCCGAGCGCACAGAATACGGAGAATTTCCCGATTGGCTACTTCGGCTTGACCATTGCTTTGGGGATATGCCACGGACGTGAAATGTTGCTCGATGCCATAGCTTTTGCACCAATCTTCGAGCAACTTTCCTGTGAATTGCCGCCCATTATCGGAGATAAGTCGATGGGGGATGCCGAACCGACAGATGATGTTCTGCCAAATGAATTTCTTGACCATCTGCTCAGTGATCTTGGCTAGCGGTTCGGCTTCCACCCACTTGGAAAAATAATCAACCGCCACCAATAAAAATTTCCGCTGTCCGGTCGCCATAGGAAACGGACCCACAATATCCATTCCCCATTGGTCGAACGGACAAGACACAGTAGCGGCCTTCATTTCTTCCGCCGGTCGGTGAGAGAAATTGTGATACCTTTGACAAGAAAGGCATGTCGCGACGGTCCGAGCGGCGTCTACTTGTAATGTTGGCTAGAAGTATCCGGCCAGCAGTATCTTTTTAGCTAGTGATCGCCCGCCCGGAAGTCCTCCGCACGACGCTTGATGTACTTCTTAGAGGATGTATGCTGCATCTTCTGAACTCACGCATTTCAAAAGCGGGCGGGAGAAAGCCTTCATGTATAGTTGATCTCCAATGAGCGTGAACCGACCGGCTCTCCTCCTTAGCAGCTGAGCTTCATCCCGATCGGACGGTGTAGCACCCGAGCGGAGGAACTCTATGATGAGTGTCCGCCAGTCGCTCGGAAACGAGAGGCCCTCCATACGGTCGACGTGCGCCACCAACAACACTTGTTCAATCGGCTGCTGAATGGCGACCGGCGTTATCGAGCTCACGAGTTTGGCTAATTCATCGGCCGATTGATTTTCTGCTCTGGGTATCTTCTGGATAATGACCTCTTTAAAATTGGCTTTAAGCTTCTCAAAGGCTTCAACGTAGAGCTTGAGCCGAGCGTTGTTAATTTCAAAGGTGCCAGAGAGCTACTGCGAGGCCAACTGCGAATCCGAATGAAGCGTTACCCGACCGGCGCCAACATGCCGAGCTGCCTGCAAGCCGGCTATGAGGCTTCATACTCTGCTTCATTGTTTGTGGCTTTATAATCCAGCCGGACGGATAAGTGCATCTTTTCTTCTTGAGGGGAGAGCAACAGTATTCTAATCCCGCTTCCGAGCAGAGTGGATGATCCGTCCACAAATATTTTCCACATAGCTTCCGGCTCTGAATTCTGCACCTCAGTCACAAAATCTGCCAATGACTGTGCTTTGATTGCCGAGCGGGGCTGGTACTGGATGTCAAATTCACTTAACTCCATCGTCCATTTGATGAGCCGCCCGGACGCTTCTGGATTTAGTAATACACGCCCGAGCGGGCTATTGGTTTTGACAATGATGGTATGCACCAGGAAGTATGGACGAAGGCGCCGAGCGGCGAGGACCAGAGCGAAAGCCAGCTTCTCGAGCCCAGTGTAGCGAGATTCAGCATCTTTTAAAATATGACTAAGAAAATACACAGGCTCTTCTCCGCTCGCCCTCACTAGTGCCGAGCCGATTGCTTGCTTGGTTGAAGACAAGTAAATATAAAGTGGCTCACCCGCAGTCGGCTTGGCTAATACCGGGAGAGAGCTCAGATATGCCTTCAAATCTTCGAACGCCCGATCACATTCTTCGTCCCAGTGAAACTTATTGGCCTTGCGCAGGATTTTGAAAAAAGGAAGGCTCCGGTCGGCGGTTTTGGATATGAATCTGGACAAAGTAGTTATCCGACTGGTCAAACGCTGCACTTCCCTCGTGTTTCGCGGAGGCGGCATGTCTTGTAGGGCTTTCACCTTGCTGGGATTTGCTTCGATACCCCGCTCGGTCACTATGTAACCTAAGAAACGCCCTCCTTTTTCTCCGAACAGGCACTTCTGGGGATTTAGCCTAACTCCATATTTCCGTAGCGTTCGGAAGGTTTCCTCCATGTCTTTGAAGAGATCGGCCGCTCGGACGGACTTGATAAGGATATCGTCCACATAAACTTCCAGATTTCGCCCGATCTGCTCCTTGAACACTTTGTTCATCAAGCGTTGATAAGTGGCCCCCGCGTTCTTCAATCTAAACGGCATCACATTATAGCAGTAGGTGTCGTCGACCGTCACGAAGCTAACTTTTTCTTGATCTGGCCTGGCGAGCGGCACTTGATGATATCCCTGATAGGCGTCGAGCATGCATATCAACTCGCAGCCGACCGTAGAATCCACCAGTTGATCGATTCGGGGCAAGGGGTAAAAGTCCTTTGGGCACGCCTTGTTAAGGTCCCGGAAATCGATACACACTCTCCACTTGTTGCCGGGCTTGGAGACTAGCACCACGTTCGCCAGCCAACTCGGGAACTGGACCTCGCGTATATGGCCGGCCTCCAAGAGTTTTTCCATCTCCGCTCAGATGATGGCATTCTGCTCGGCGCTGAAGTCCCTTTTTCTTTGCTTTACTGGCCGTGCGTCCGGTCAGACGTGTAGCTCATGTTGCGCTATACTTGGTGAAATCCCGGGCAGCTCATGCGTCGACCAGACGAAGACATCATGATTTCTTCGGAGGCATTGGATCACATCCTCCTTCTGACTCGCTTCTAGATCGGACGCGATGAAAGTCGTGGCCTCCGATCGAGTCGGGTGTATCTGCACTTCCTCTTTTTCTTCATAAACTAAAGAGGGAGGCTTTTCAGTTATAGCATTCACCTCGATCCGTGGCGATTTCCGAGCGGAATTTGCTTCTGCTCGGACCATCTCGACGTAGCATCGCCGAGCTGCCAGTTGATCTCCCCGTACTTCTCCCACTTTGTCTTCAACGGGGAACTTGATCTTCTGGTGGAAGGTGGAGACGGCCGCCCGGAACTCGCTGAGCGCCGGTCGTCCCAAAATGACATTGTATGATGAGGGAGAGTCGACCACCATGAAGTTTGCTGTCCGCGTCCTCCTGAGCGGCTCTTCTCCCAGTGAGATAGCCAGCCGGATTTGTCCGACCGGTAGGACTTCATTGCCCGTAAACCCATAGAGGGGGTTTGTCATGGGCAGCAGCTCGGCTCGGTCAATTTGTAGTTGATCGAACGCCTTTTTGAATATGATGTTGACCGAGCTTCCTGTGTCAATAAAAACGCGGTGAATAGTGTAGTTGGCTATTACCGCTTTGATGAGCAGAGCGTCGTCGTGGGGCACTTCAACTCCTTCCAAGTCCCCGGGCCCAAAACTGATTTCGGGTCTACTCGCTCGCTCTCGGCTGCAGCCGACTGCATGGATCTGGAGCTGTCGGACGCTCGCCTTTCTTGCTCGGTTGGAATCTCCTCCGGTCGGCCCACCAGCTATGATGTTGATCTCGCCTCGGGAAGTATTGCTCCTATTTTCTTCTTCCCGGGCGGACGGTCGAGGATGTTCCCTAGACATTCGGAGATTCTCCCGCCTCGGAGAGCGATGCCGTTCGGGAGTATGTTGTTGTCGTCTGTCCACTACCGTCCGATCGGCTGCATGGGGCCTCTGCCGCCTGTCGACCGATGGCGACCGACGACCACCGCTTCTGGGAACGGGGTGGGCGATTAGAGGAAGACTGCGACAATCCTTGATGTTATGTGTGTCCGTCCGGTGGAAGGAGCAGAACATTGGGGTCCATTTCTTCTTTGTCCTGGGCCGCTCGGCTACTACTTCTTAGACATGAGGTCTTGGATGAGCACGAATCGCTTCGGCCTGTGGTCCTCTGGGTGGCTGATGAGCAGCATGAGGCTTTCGCTCGGCAGGAGGAGCCCGCTCGGCTGGAGTTTCTTTTTTCCGGGCCGCTTGCGCTTCCTCCACGTTGATGTATTCATTGGCTCGGTGTAGCATGTGGTCGTAATCTCAGGGCAGCTTCCGAATGAGTGATCAGAAGAAATCCCCATCCACGAGGCCTTGTGTGAAGGCATTCATCATGGTCTCCGAGGTGGCCGTTGGAATGTCCATGGCCACTCTGTTGAACCGCTGGATATAGGCTCGGAGCGACTCGCGAGCCTCTTGCTTGATGGCGAATATACTCACGCTAGTCTTTTGGTAGCGCCGACTGCTGGCGAAGTGGTGGAGGAAGGCCGTTCGGAAGTCTTTGAAGCTGGCGATGGATCCATCCGGCAGCCTCCGAAACCACCGTTGAGCCAACCCAGAGAGGGTGGTGAGGAAAACCCGACACTTCACCCCATCTGTGTATTGATGCAGGGTTGCCGTGTTATCAAACTTGCCCAAATGATCATCCGGATCGGTGGTTCCATTGTTTTCGCCGATCGTCGGAGGCACGTAGTGCTTGGGCAGAGGGTCTCGTAGAATAGCCTTTGAAAATTGGCGATTAATCCGCTCGGGCGATGAGTCCGCTCGGGGGGCTTTTCCTTTTCTGTCATCTCGTCTAGGCATTTCATCCGAAGAAGATCCCCGATCTCTATTAGTTGCTGCGGCTTCAGGGGTGCGGAATAGGGCCCGATGAAATGCAACGGTGGCTTGTGGTGCTTCCGCTCGGCCACCAGACGCTGACGTTGCTTGCTGCTCCGGCCGCTCAACTCGATCAGAGCGTCGATTTTCTCCGTGGAAAGCGTCACCGTGTGTTGTCGTCCAGCCTCGTCCATTGTTTCCGTTCGGATGCAGGAGCGTTCTCACAGACGGCGCCAAATTGATCCTGTCCGAATGCTGAATCAACGGACGCTGGGCACGTGGCACCCTCCGGTTGTTGACGTGGGTCGTCGACTAGTTGCACGAACCTCCGGCGAACCTGCACAGAAGTCGGGCCGGGAAGTGGTTCCCGGCGGTGACCCTCCGATGCTCAAGTCAGGCAAGCTAGCAGTGAAAAAAGTGGCTCCAAAGTTGTTGAACGCGTACCTCCGACGAAGGGTGAGTACCCTTTATATAGGGCTGTGGAGAGGCTTGGGCACATGTACCGAGGTGCATACGTGTCCTCTGCCCATACCCCGATATGGGCTTGTCAGAAGAGCTTACCTGACCCCGTACTGCTACAGTCTGAGCACGTCTCTGATGGGACAGCGGATCCTTCTGTCATAGGATTTTGAGTATGGCCTGAACGCAACACATGCCCGCTGTCAGAAAAAGATGTCCCTTGTCCTTTTGCCCTTACTTCCTGGAGGGTGTCCGGCCGGCCAGCTTCCTCGACATCCGGCGCTACGCGATATTGTCTGATGAGCGCCGGAACCCTGACTTTCGACAGGGCGCCTTTAACCATCAACTAATCACCGGCCGGCCGGCCGGCCGGTCGGCCCACCCCTCTCCGGCCGGCCACCTGTCATTTTGACTTCCACGTGGCGTTGACTCCACCAGACGAGGGTCCCCTGTTCTTACCGCCGGATCACTTTCCTTTTAATTATGTTCATGATTTAAAAGAAAGTTTAAAAATTAAAAATTCTCTTTTATTAGTTTCTACAAAAGATTAAGAAAAGATTTAATATCTTTCCTTATTTGTAAATTGAAAGGAGATTTTAATTTTTAGAGATAACTTTCCTTTTTGGAAATTATCCACATGTTTAAAAGAAAGATTTTAATTTATAAAATTTCTTTTTATTAACCAATCATGAAGGGATTAAAATTATTGGAGAAATTTTTATAAATTTCTAGAAACAAATTAGGAAGTTTTAATTTTTGTTTTAATTAAAACTCTCCTTGTTTTGGGGAAAGAGGTGGCCGGCCAAATAAATTGGAGAAGAGAAAATTATTTTTAATTAAATAAATTTTCCTTATCATGGCAAAAGAATTAAGGAAGTTTTTATTTAAATTTCCTTATTTGCCAAGACCAAGGATTATAAAAGAGGGGGTAGAGGAGGCTTCATGGTGAACGACTTTATTCTTTTTCTTCCTCTCTTTTCTTCCTTGGTGTGGCCGGCCCCTAGAGGTTCCCCTTCTCCTTCTCTCTTCTCCTTCTTGTGGCCGAGACTTCATCATCTCTTGGAGGCATAGAAGTGGCCGGATCTAGCTTGGAGAAAAGGAGAGAAAGGAGTCTTGTTTCATGCATCCCTTGGAGCTTGATTGGTGGAAAAAGATCTTCATCTTTTGGAAGCATTGTGCTTGGCCGAAACTTGAAGAAAGGAGAAGAAGGTGCTTTGGTGGTTTCTCATCTCGGAAGATCGTTGCCCACACAACGTCCGAGGTTAGAAGAGGAATACGGTAGAAGATCAAGAGGTCTTTCTAAAAGGTATAACTAGTATTTTTCCTTTCCGCATCATACTAGTTATCTTTGGAAATAATACCAAATACAAAAGGCATGCAATTCTAGTATTTCGAATTTGTTTTCGATGTTGTGTTCTTTTATTTTTTACTTTTCCTTGTGATTTGATTGTTCTTTTCGATTGACCTAAAGTTATTTAAGGAAATTAAATATTAACTTTCCTTAAAAGGCTTTGTCTAGTCGGTGGTGGTTGTTCCCATATCCAAGAAGGTCATGTGCCTCGCCACGTCAGTACTGGAAGCCAATTTTGGAAAATAATATTTAATGAAATTAATAACCTAGGTGATTTGGATCGAACGTGTTAAGTTCCGCAGGAGATCCGAGTCTAAACCTAAAAGAATAAATAGATTAAACTTTGGATCAAACGTGTTAAGTTCCGCAGGCGATCCAAGTTTAATTTAAAAGAACACATGGTAGCTAGGAAAAGGTTCAGACCTTTGTACAAAATTTTTGTACAGTGGAACCATTAGGTTTTCCGAGTAGCAACCAACAGGCAGACATGCGAGTTATTACAAAGGAACTCCAATCCTCTTGTGAAATACCATAGCCAATCGGGGAATCTTTCAACTCATCAAGTTTATCTAGCTCGCTGAAAATAAACTTTTGAGTGAGAAAAACTTTATATTGACGCCATTTATTATTTGCTGAATGTAAACATCCTTTCCTCCAAGTTGGATCAATATTGTACGTCAGCTGTAAAAACACATAAAAAATTTAACAAGCACGTTAAATATAGCATAACCATTCGAGAGCTCATTTAAGTTCTTAAAGCATTCTAACTTACATTCATCGATTCCCATATTAACTCTTTAACATCATTTGGCACCTGCTTCCATGATTTGTAAGTTATTGAGATCTTTTCTCGAACGAGAACGCTAATGTAGCTTTGCATTTCACCCGCAAATTCTCCAACTGACTGTCCAATTTTATTGAAGCTAACATCCTTTTTAATTCCTTGGACCCTTAGCCTAACAAGCCTATCCAAACGTGTACGCCCCCTCTGTAACGACCCGGCCCTCTTGGCCCATTTGGCGACCTCTCATGTCGTCGACCGTCGGCCCTTATGTCATCGGCCCATTTGGCGACCTCTAATGTCGTCGACCGACGACCCTTGGCCGTGCCGTTACTTACTAGGACTTTCCACCCCTGGTCAGTGAATTTTTACCTCCCCCAGGATTCGAACTCTAAACCTCCAGACTTAAGTATTAGAGTTTATGAATCCTGGTAACCAAGTGAGATCATTTATGCTAGCGTGTTTGTTTAGATTTGCTTTACATGTTTAACATTCCAGTATGCCTTATTTCTTTTGCTATTAGATGAGCATGAGTAGTGTTTCTTTCTGAGCATTCAGTTTTAGATTTAGTTTAAGCTATAAAAAGGCGCCTTTTTATTGTAACGACCCGACCTTTTGGCCTCTTATGCGGCCCTTGCAGCGGCCCACTGGCGGCCC
This sequence comes from Zingiber officinale, assembly GCF_018446385.1. Lineage (NCBI taxonomy): Eukaryota > Viridiplantae > Streptophyta > Magnoliopsida > Zingiberales > Zingiberaceae > Zingiber > Zingiber officinale. Next base: position 34,558,232 of record NC_056005.1, on the reverse strand, counting down.
CTTATGTCGTCGGCCCATTTGGCGACCTCTAATGTCGTCGACCGACGACCCTTGGCCGCACCGTTACTCACTAGGACTTTCCACCCCTGGCCAGTGGATTTTTGCCTTCCCTAGGATTCGAACTCTAGACCTCCATGCTTAAGTACTAGAGTTTATGAATCCTGGTAGCCAAGTGAGCAACACTCACTTGGCTACCAGGATTCATAAACTCTAGTACTTAAGCCTGGAGGTCTAGAGTTCGAATCCTGGGGAAGACAAAAATCCACTGGCCAGGGGTGGAAAGTCCTAGTGAGTAAGGGCACGGCCTGTTAGGACCAAAAGTAGCTAGAGGGGGGGTGAATAGCTCGTCGCGTGCTCGTTGCTCGGTGTTGCTTGTTTCTTCAAGAATGCGCAGCGGAAAATACAGAAACACACACAAACACGCTAACACTAGGATTTTACTTGGTATCCACCTCACAAGAGGTGACTAATCCAAGGATCCACACCAACGCACACACCCTCCACTATGAATAACACTCCTTTATGGTAACTACCAAAGGCGGAGAAGCCCTACAACACTCTCAATACAAGAAGAAGAAAGGGAAATACAAGTTAAGCAAAAGCTTACAAGATGTGCCGTAAAAACCCTAACCCTAACTTCTTCCTCTTGCAATAGATCCGCCTCTTGACTTGGAAAGCCTCCAAGAACCTTCAAGAACTGGCGATCACGTGTAGAGAGTCGTGGAGGAGCTGGAATGAATCTGAGAAGAGCTCGTATGCCGAAGCAAGACACGCCTGCAGCTTAAACCCGACGCAACGGTCGGATCCCGATCGATTCGAATGTTCCCAATCGATCGGAGGCTTTGGATCGATCCACGGATCGATCCGACCATTAACGTCTGGATCGATCCACGATCGATCCAGCGCTTATCGCGCGAAGTCGCATCGTTGATCGATCGGGACCTCGAATCGATCCACGGATCGATCCGAGCTTCGCTGGGAAGAATCTAGATCGATCCACCGATCGATCCACGACTGGATCGATCCATGGATCGATCCAGACTTGGTTTTTGCCCAAACCAAGTTCCAAACCTCCTAACCAACATCCGGTCAACCTTGACTGTTGGTACATCATGCCTCGCATCCGGTCACTCCCTTGACTGCAGGACTCCCCACCAAGTGTCCGGTCAATCCTTTGACCCACTTGGACTTTTACTCGTCCAAGTATCCGGTCACTCCATTGACCTACTTGGACTTCCACCAGATGTCCGGTCAACCTTGACCCATCTGGACTTCCTTCCTTGCCAAGTATCCATCAATCCTTTGACCTACTTGGACTTCCCACCGATGTCCGATCATCCTTGATCCATCTGGATTTTCCTTGCCCGGCTTCACTCACTGGGCTTTCACCTAGCTTCACTCACTAGGGTTTTCCATCCGCCTAGCTTCACTCACTAGGACTTTCACCGGCTTCACTCACGGGGCTTTCACCTGGCTTCACTCACCAGGATTTTCCATCTGCCTAGCTTCACTCACTAGGACTTTCACCTGGCTTCACTCACCAGGATTTTCCATCTGCCTAGCTTCACTCACTAGGACTTTCACCTGCCTAACATCCCAGTTAGGACTTCCCAGTCAAGTATCCGGTCAACCTTGACCTACTTGACTCTTCTTCAATCAATATCTTATTGTCAAACATCTAAACCCAAACCAAGACTCAGCTTGGTCAAACAGGTCAACCTTGACCTGAGGGATATTGCACCAACAATCTCCCCCTTTTTGATGTTTGACAATACCACAATAACACTTACAATCCCATATGTAAGTTAGGCTAATCCCATAGCCTCCTTCTTCATGCCACTAGGTAATGAAAGTATAAATTAAGCTCTTCATTCTCCCCCTAAGAGGGCAAACTCCCTCTAGGTAATGAAAGCCTAACTTACTCCCTTTCATGAGTCCTTTCATTCTCCCCCTATGACCTTCCCATAGGTAATGAAGGACTAAGCTTAACCATACATTCTCCCCCTATTGGCACACATCAACCCATCGTTGGACACACATCAACCTATGCTCCAATTCTGGGCACACTTCAACAAATCCATTTGTTGAAGACTCTCCCCCTGAAGAGTTGCTCATCGTTGTTCACAACATCACTCGTTGTGAACAACACGATAATGAAGGTCTCATACCCTTCATTTATCCTTAACTTCTCCCTCAATGTAGACAACTACCCAACCTTGAGCATTATCTACCACATGAGTGTCCACTTGAAATAATGAGGATATCCACTCCCCATTTCTCCCCATTTCAAGTTTAAATGCTCAACCTTGAGCAAGTTCACAACAGAAGGTTAACCACCTTCCAAGGTTCATGAAAAATAATTTTCATGTCTTTAAAGAGTCCCTCCCCCTAAAGACATGGTGGTAACTTCTGTCATTGCACCAACAATGACTTGGAATCCCTAAACCTTTAGGAAACCCAAATTTAGAAGTTTTGAGGTTCAAATATTCAAAATTTTGAAACGACCTCAACCGAAACTTCTACTTAGTCTTCGTTAACCAATCCATCCTTGTTTTCAACATGAAAACACCCTTTGTATGTATACAAATGTATTTAAGGGTTTGGAATGGTTACCTAGACTCAAAGAGGTTCAAAGATGCTGAAATCAGGCCTTCCCAGCCAAAATCAAGCAACTTGGATCGATTGGAGTTGGGTTCCAATCGATTGAACCTTTCTGAATCGATCCACGGATCGATTCAGACTCCTGGATCGATCGGCTGATCGATCCAGCGAGCTTCTGCTTGCCGTTTGAATCGATCCATGGATCGATTCATGGAACTCCAATCGATCCATGGATCGATCGGAGCTCTGATAGTTGCTGAAATTCCATTTCAGTCAACTTCAGAAACCCCTAGAAAATTCTACAAAAATCTAAAAATTATGAAATTTCGTGTAGACATTATTTAGGGCATACTTAATCATGGAAAAATAGCTTTCTATGAAAATACATCATATTTTCAAAGATTGACACAAACTTGAAAACTTGCAAAAACTTTAGTGTTTTTCTTCAAGTTTGTGTCTAACTATTCAATGGTGATTACTATCAAAAGATAGCCTTCACCAAGGTTTTCCAAAAACATTTTAAAAACATTTTCAAAACCAATATCCCATCATGTTCCTTGGGCATAATGCACATGACTTGTACATTAGCTTTCCCAATGATGGGAAAACACATAACTATGTGTTTTGATGAACCTAAAACTCAAAAGAATGCACTAAATCAACATCTTGAGTTTTGTTCATCATCCTAACATCTCACTTGTATCTAATGTGCACTAAAACACATATAAGTCACCTTATAGTCTTTGTGAGATGTAAAATTTAGTTTTGCCCTATTCTAGGGATCATGCATATCTATCTAGGCATTTTAGAAATATTAGACATCCACCTAGGATGTCACTTGTCAATAAGTGTCGTTAGATGCCATTCGTCCTTAATTACAAGGAATTAAACTTAATGCATGATTATGTTATGACACACATCAAAATAAAATAGCTTTCAAAAGAAAGATTTCTATAACTACATGATGTATGTATGGCATGACATGGTATTTTTGTATTTTTCATGATAAGTCATGAATGCAAAATCCAAATAAGATAAAATATGATGTCATGGCATATCATGAGCAAACAATCATGGCATGGTTTAGCATAAATAAAATATACCTAGATTACCTATCTAAGTATCATTAATCTTAGCTAATCCTAAAACTTAAACCCTAGATTGCCCTAAAGTGCTTCAAGAAAAAGCCAAAGCCTAAGTTTGCATTTCTTATTCCCTTGATTAATTTATGCCAATTAAAATAAACATGTCCTCAAATGTTGGCATATTCCATTTTTCCTCAAGAGTAGCACTTTTAAATTTAAGGCCCGGATTGCCTTAAATTGCCTAAGAACATACCATAAACCCAACTTGATAGTTCTTATTAATTTTCCAATATGTGTCATTTAAGATAAAATCAATACTTCTCCAATTTGGCACATTTACTCTTTCAAGGAGTAATCATTAATTCCATTTCATTTTCAAAGGTTAACTAAAACCTTGAAAATGCTCCTTGAGTGTCAATTTCCTCAAAGTTGGGTTAACTACCCTTCTAATCGGAGTTGACACTCTCTAACCCATCTATGGGGTAGAGAAGATGCTCCTAGGAACCCAACACCTATTGGTGCTCCTTGGATGCTCTAGGTACTCACTAGGGATAACTTCCCTAGATACCTTCCTAGTGACCTTGTTGGGCTTCTTAGAAGCCTTGGTCACATTTTCTAGGTCAACTCTAGGGATAACCTCCCTTGTGACCTTGTTTGTGACTTTCTTAGACTTCTTAGAAGTCTTAGTCACATTTATTGCAAAAATACTCTTAGGGATGACTTCCCTAGTATTCTTGGCTTGACCACTAGACCTAGGGTTTGTTCCATAACTATATGGAACTCTATGGTAAGAGGGCACATCCTTCTTAGCCTTTGGTTTGTATCCCAAACCTCTATGGCCATTGGATGACTTTTGTACCCCTAAACCTAGGTTATGCTCATTTTGCCCTAATAGGATATTTTCCATCCTTTTTAGGGTCTTTTCCATTTTATCAAGTCTTGACCTCAAGACTTGATTTTCCATCACTAAGTCCTTAGTTTTTGGTTTTCCATTAAGTTCATGAGCATTTTTGTTTCTTGGCTTGTATCTTACATCCTTAGAGTTATCGCCTAGGTTTTTACCTACATTCCTAGCCTTAGGGATAGTAGTTTTGGCATGTAGGGCCACATGCTTTTCCTTAAAGCCCTCATGCTTCCTATTCTTATGGTAAATCGCATTAAAATGATAAAAGTTAGAACTATCATGCTTTTTACCATAATGTAAAGGGATAGGCTCAATAAAGGTTACCTTCTTCTTTACCTTGGAGGCTCCCCCTTGCCTAATGCCTCCTTGAGCCTTGACCATCTTCTTCCCCTTGGGGCATTGACTTCGGTAATGCCCTTTTTGTTGACACAAAAAGCACACAATGTGCTCCTTGCTCTTCTTTGTCCCGGGGGTGGTCTCCTTGGGCTTCTCCTTGCCCTTTTGTGCCACTTGGCCCTTCTTCTTGGCCAAGTTGGGACACTTGCTCTTATAGTGCCCATGTTCCCTACACTCAAAACATATTATATGATTTTTATTATTAATTGAAATATTTATACCTTTGCTTGTAGGGGTGGCATCTTTTTCTTTGGATCCGGAGGTAGAAGCTTCCTCTTGATCGGACCTTGATTCTCCTCCATTTGATTTTTCTTGACTTGTGGAGGTAGAATCTACTTCCTCCTCTTCGTCTCTTGACCTGGATGTAGAAGCTTCTCCTTCTTCTTGATCCGGCGTCACCAAGGATTGCTCCCCCTCAATCCTAGAGGTGGAGGCTTCATCATCTTGAACATGAAACAAGGAGTATGCTCCCTCCTTGTTCCCTTCGTTGCATTTCCTTGAGGATGAAGCTTCTTGGATTTCTTCTTCTTCAGAGGTTGAGCATCTCTCAACCTTGGAGTCCTCCTCTTGATCTTGCTCCAAAGAGTCACCCTCTCCGGATTCTTCATGATCTTGTACAGTGGAGGGGATCTCTTCATGAAGCTTAGCCAATTTGCTCCAAAGCTCCTTGGCATCTTCGAATTCTCCAACTCGAGCCAAGATGTGGCTAGGCAATAAGTTGACCAGAAGCTTGGTCACTTTGTCATTTGCCTCGCCCCTTTGAATTTGCTCTGAGCTCCATCTGCTTTTCTTTAGAAGCTTGCCCTTGGAGTTTGTTGGAGCTTTGAAGCCTTCCATTAGAGCAAACCATTGCTCTATCTCCATCATAAGAAAATTTTCGATTCTTGATTTCCAAGAATCGAAACTCGTAGAAGTGTATGGTGGAGCCACCCTTGTATCAAATCCAAGTCCATCTTGGAATTGCATCTTGAAGTTGAGCTTCTTGAATTCTTTGACTTTGATGAATTTGCTCCAACTTCTTCACCCTCTAGCTTTTCTTGATATGCTTGACCCTTCCGGCGATGATTCCGGTGAAGAGCGGCCTCGCTCTGATACCACTTGTTAGGACCAAAAGTAGCTAGAGGGGGGGTGAATAGCTCGTCGCGTGCTCGTTGCTCGGTGTTGCTTGTTTCTTCAAGAATGCGCAGCGGAAAATACAGAAACACACACAAACACGCTAACACTAGGATTTTACTTGGTATCCACCTCACAAGAGGTGACTAATCCAAGGATCCACACCAACGCACACACCCTCCACTATGAATAACACTCCTTTATGGTAACTACCAAAGGCGGAGAAGCCCTACAACACTCTCAATACAAGAAGAAGAAAGGGAAATACAAGTTAAGCAAAAGCTTACAAGATGTGCCGTAAAAACCCTAACCCTAACTTCTTCCTCTTGCAATAGATCCGCCTCTTGACTTGGAAAGCCTCCAAGAACCTTCAAGAACTGGCGATCACGTGCTTGTAGAGAGCTGTGGAGGAGCTGGAATGAATCTGAGAAGAGCTCGTGAAGAGATGCCGAAGACCACGCTCGCCTGCGGCTTTAAACCCGACGCAACGGTCGGATCCCGATCGATTCGAATGTTCCCAATCGATCGGGGAGGCTTTGGATCGATCCACGGATCGATCCAGAGCGCCTGCTAGCTGCTGATCGATCCACGGATCGATCCGGCGCTTATCGCGCGAAGCAGCCTTGATCGATCGGGACCTCTGGATCGATCCACGGATCGATCCAGAAGCTTTCTGTTCGCTGGGAAGAATCTAGATCGATCCACTGATCGATCCACAGCCTGGATCGATCCATGGATCGATCCAGCACTTGGTTTTTGCCCAAAACCAAGTTCCAAACCTCCCTAACCAACATCCGGTCAACCTTGACCTGTTGGTACATCATGCCTCGCATCTGGTCACTCCCTTGACCTGCCAGGACTCCCCACCAAGTGTCCGGTCAATCCCTTTGACCCACTTGGACTTTTACTCGTCGTGCCAAGTATCCGGTCACTCCATTGACCTACTTGGACTTCCACGTATCCGGTCAACCTTGACCTGCATGGACTTTTCTTTCATGCCAAGTATCCAGTCAATCCTTTGACCTACTTGGACTTCCCAGCACCAGATGTCCGATCATCCTTGATCCATCTGGATTTTCCCTTGCCTGGCTTCACTCACCAGGGCTTTCACCTAGCTTCACTCACTAGGGTTTTCCATCTGCCTAGCTTCACTCACTAGGACTTTCACCTGGCTTCACTCACCAGGGCTTTCACCTAGCTTCACTCACTAGGGTTTTCCATCTGCCTAGCTTCACTCACTAGGACTTTCACCTGGCTTCACTCACCAGGGTTTTTCTTCTGCCTGGCTTCACTCACCAGGACTTTCATTTTGCCTAACATCCCAGTTAGGACTTCCCAGTCAAGTATCCAGTCAACCTTGACCTACTTGACTCTTCTTCAATCAATATCTTATTGTCAAACATCTAAACCCAAACCAAGACTCAGCTTGGTTACCCAGGTCAACCTTGACCTGAGGGATATTGCACCAACACGGCCAAGGGTCGTCGGTCGACGACATTAGAGGTCGCCAAATGGGCCGACGACATAAGGGGCCGCAAATGGGCCGCTGCAAGGGTCACATAAGAGGCCAAAGGGTCGGGTCCTTACATCCTCGATGTTCTTGTTGACTCCGTTTCTGTAGATTTCATTGAAGTTTGACCCTCACAACTATTGTTAGTGGCAGAATATGAAGAACTTTCTTTAGCCTTCTGAATCCTCAGTAATATCTTTGCATTAGCTGCCATAGTGTCCACATCCAAATTCTGATGAGAACCCTATTTCCTGCAAAAGGTAGCAACCTGTTAGGCATTTAAATTATAGAGAAAATAAAGCGAGAATGAAGACAAATGACAGTTATATTACAATAAGAATAAATATGTTAACAAAATATATCAACAAACAAAATTTACACACAGGTTAAACAATATATTACACTTAATTATTGTCAATCCATGTCCCATCACAGTCTTCACGAACGCATGATGGTTCATTTTCATCTATACCGTCAACGTCCATTGATTCCATTGATATAAACCCTCCTGTGAAACTTGGATAGTGGATTGTAGCATTTTCCAACTCATCACCATTTATGTATTCCATGTGATCCCTAGTAGGAGTGGCAAGTACAACATGCCATGCAGGATCTTGAGGATCTTCAATGTAGAATATCTGTTTTGCTTGACTCCCCAAGATAAAAGAGTCAGATTTAAATCCAATTCTGTTGAGGTTTACCAACGTGAAACCAAGGTCATCAACTTTAATATCGGTATTATTCTCAACCCAATTACATTTAAACATCGGAACCTGAAAATTGTGATAATCGAGTTCCCAAATTTCTTGAATAACTCCATAGAAAGTCATGTCCGACACAATTGGATTTTTGTCCTTCGCACTAGCAACTTGCATTGTCTGTGCAACTAAGCTTACTCCGGAGTTTTGAACAGCTCGTGTATCATCGCGCTCTTTTGTATGATACGTAACTCCATCAATCAAATAACTAGAGTACTTCAACACTTGATTGCTAGGTCCGCGCGTTATCCACTTCAATCTTTCTGATATTTGAGAGCTGGAATTGCCAACTGCTCTCACACGATCACGTAACCAGCCAATAAACGTCCGGTTATGCTCATCTTGTAGCCACTTTTTGGATTTGGCTTTATGAGGGAAGCTTGAGTTCAAAAATTCCAGGTGCTCCCTAATGAACAGATTAGGGATAAGTTAACTAATGGAATACTAATAAGTTAATTAGTAGAATGTAAGAACAGTGCAATAAATATTAATAAGTAAGAGAATTACTTGATATAAGGATCAACGTCAACATCATTTTCCAAGACATAACGATGTGCTTGATGCAACTCATCATGAGAAGTTGAGTGTAATATTGAGCTAGATAGAGGCCTAGTAAGTTGTACTTGCCGATACCTTGATGGGATCCCAATTGTATGCACACTAGACATGTAATCCGAGCAAAATTCCACAGTCTCTTCAGCAATATAACATTCGGCTATACACCCTTCAGGACGATTGTGATTTCACACATACCCTTTCAAGATCTTCATGAATCTTTCAAATGGGTACATTTGCCTATACCAAACCGGTCCACACAATTTGACCTCCCATACAAGATGAACGGTTAAATGAATCATTATATCAAAAAAAGATGGGGGAAAATATTTTTCAAGCAAACACAACACTGTCACAATCTCTCTTTGCAAATCATTCAACTTCGAGACATCTATCACTTTATTACATAGCACGTTGAAGAACCCACAAAATCGAGTGATAGTATCTCTAACATGTTTAGGCAAGACATCACGGATGGCGACTGAAAGTAATTGTTGTATCAAAGTGTGATAGTCGTGTGACTTAAGGCCAATAAGATTCAAGTCTTTCATCAACACCAGATTTTTAACATTGGATGAATATCCTGTGGGAACCTTTATTCCAAACAAAGATTTGCAAAGTTTTTTTTCTCATCCTTACTTAGTGTATAACAAGCCGCTGGCAAAAAGGTTCTCTTCTCCCCCATCTTTGGTGCCAAATCAATCCTCAAATTCATCTCCACAAGGTCTAGTCTTGCAGCTACTCCATCCTTTGATTTTCCAGGAATGTCAAGTAAAGTACCGATCAGACTTTCACACACATTTTTTTCAATATGCATTACATCAAGAACATGCTGAACATGCAGATGTTTCCAATAATCAAATTCAAAGAATATAGATTTCTTTTTCCAGCATGATACATTTTCACCTTGCTTTAACTGAAACTTCCCATTTGCTTTTTCCGAACGATAATTAATTCTTTCAACTCGATCCAAAATTTCATGCCCAGTTAATGGTTTCGATGCGGGGTTAAGCTCTGGGTTCCCATTAAATGCTTTTTTTTTTTTTGCCTTCGGTAAGGATGATTTGTAGGAAGAAATCTTCTATGGCCTGTATAACTCATTTTTCTACTATGCTTCAACCTTGTCGAATATGTTTCTTCACCACAAATAGGACATGCACAATATCCTTTCACAACACAACCTGACATGTTCCCATATGCAGGAAAATCATTGATTGCCCATAGTAAGACAACCCTAAGCAAGAAATTCTCTTCTCGATATCCATCATATGCATCAACACCTATATCCCATATAAGTCATCGATCAAAGGTGCTAAGTAAACGTCAATATCATTTTCCGGTTGTTTGGGACCTGAAATCAACAAAGTCAGCATCATAAATTTTCTCTTCATACACAACCATGGAGGAAGGTTGTAAGTGATCATCACAACTGGCCAACAACTATATGCAGAACTCATCAAACTATAGGGATTGATCCCGTCTGCTGATAAGGCCAATCTAAGATTTCTAGGTTCAGCAGCAAAATCTGGCCACTTGTGATCCACTACTTTCCAAGCGGGTGCATCAGCCGGATGACGCAAGTAACCGTCAAGTACTCTTTTATCAGCATGCCAAGTTAACTCCTTACATATCTCCTTGTTCCGAAATAATCTTTGAAATCTTGGAATAGGCGGGAAGTACCAAAGGACCTTTGCAGGAACTCCATTTATCATACCTTTTTTACCCAACTTCCACCTAGACATCCCACATACAGGACAATTAGTCAAATTCTCATGCTCCTTCTGGTATAAGATACAATCATTAGGGCAAGCATGAATTTTCACATAATGCATCCCTAATGCACATAAGCTTTTCTTTGCATCATACAATGATGAAGGCAATTCATTATCATCAGGAAGCATTTCTCCAAACAAACTTAGTAAATCTGTGAAACTTTTGTCACTCCAACTATATTTTGCCTTCAAGTTATACAATTTCACAAGTGCAGATAACTTTGTAAATTTGGCACACCCCTGATATAAAGGTTTATCAACATCTTCAAGTAGCTTATGAAATTGATTTGGATTCTCTGCATAACTATCAAATGCAACATGTACCATATCAATAGGTTCCTCGCCAAAAGATTTCTGTTCATCTTTCATTGAATTATTGTATTCAGTCTTTTCACCATGCCAAATCCATTTATGGTATGTTAAATCTATACCATTACAACACAAATGTGCCCTTATAATGTCAACATTTCTCTTCTGCAGATTACCACATCTTGAACATGGGCAAGGTATTTCATTCGGATCAGTAGCATTTCGTAATGCAAATTACAAGAAAGACTCTACCCCAACCTCATATTCATGTGATAACCTATTCTTTGACATCCAATCTTTGTCCATTTTTTATAACTATCAGCCCGAAACGTGTCAAAACCTACCTTCAAAAAACTATACATCATACAACAAGTTCAAAACACAATCTCAAGTACCAAATACTATAATAAAACATTCAAGGTAATAGAGTAATACTCGACATAAACCAACCGGACAGAAATGTGTTGTGTGATTTGAGAACTAATTAATAAATAAATGGTGATATTAACAAATCTTGGGTGTACATATATACAAGAGGATCAATTGGAAAGATTATTGGCTAATAAACCCTCACCCTAGTTGTTACAATGCCTCTCAACTTATTTGTTCATGTTATTATCTCAACTATTGATCTAATCTAATGTTTGCGTTTATGTTAAAAAAATACATGTGTTTTGATCTAATCTAATTATTTTAAAAAAAAATATTCCTTAATAAAATTAAATGAGCATAAATAATAAAGATGACATTAATTAATTATTAAAATAATGAGCAAAAAATAATGAACTTCAGATTATGAAATTCAATAAGAGAATAAACTATAATTCAATGTGCAGTTGTAAAGGATGTAAAAAGCCTAAACTTGCACTAGATAAGGAAAAAAACTAAAAATGAGCATGAACGTACAAAAGTGTCAACATATGTCTAAAGATTCAAAGGAAACAAAATTAAAAGTGTATTGGGCAATTACCACAAGAAACCGACTCTGTTCACATGGAACAGAACAAAAAGCCAAGAAGCTCATGGAAATGGGAAGAACAATCAAACGGGCAATGTGCGAAATAACTATAAACTTCAATCAGTAATCAAAACAAAAATGAAGGACTTTCTTCATTTCCCTTCTACCAATTTTCTGTTCCCCAAAATTCCATCTCCGTCCATCAAGTGGCAAGCCGTGCAAGACCTAGAAAACCTATCCGAACACACTATTTCAACCAATAAAAGTGAATAACAAACAGAAATTGATGCTTAAAACCAACACCTTCAGAGATCAAATACCACAAACTCTGACATATGAGCAGGCAAATGGCATGATGAAACAAATCAAAAGCTAAAAATAAGAAGAAAAGAGAATGTTGAGCTTGCAAATATAAGCATAGAAAAGTAGGTCTTGTTTTTTGAGACAAAATTTATGAACAAAGACAAGACCTAGGTTATGAATCTACCTTGACTATGGCTCTAGCACAAATCCAAAGAAGACAAGACCTAGGTTATGAATCGATGGACTAGGAGTGCCACCTTTGCCGAAGAAATACACCTCGTCCGATCAAAAGGTTCCACGAGCAAAAGAAGCAGCAATGGAAGGTCAAAGGGCCTCGTCGAACTCAGAAACCCGCTCACCAGGGAACGAGAGGAGCACACCGTCATGGAGGAAGATCCAGGGGAGGCGTGAAGAGATTGTATGAGGAGAGAGAAAGAAAATTGCCTTAAGTTTGGGAGCGCGAAGGAAAAACACGGCGCCGAAAAGAAAACAGCAAGGGAAAGAAAAACAGCGAGGGGGGGGGGATGACCAAATTCAATTACAACGGTTTTTTCAAAATTGTTGTCGTAGCCGCTAAAAATGCGGATAAAGACAATGATTTATAAAATCATTGTAAAAAGTGTTGTCGTTTTAAAAAAAATCGCTCAATGACAATAGTTTTGCCAAAACCGTTGTCTTTTATATTTAATGGGGAGTTCAAAGACAACGGTTTTGGCAAAAACCGTTGTCTTAGAGCAAATACGCAACGATTTCTCTTAAAACCGTTGTCGTAGGGGTGTTGTCGTTTGTAGGTTTTGTTGTAGTGAACACAATTATTATGGATGATGCACACATTAAAAAACTTTAACTTAGAACATAAAAATGTAAAAATCTTTATAGATAATATAAGTTTAATTAACTTAACCAAAAATCTAGTGTATCATTCAAGAATAAAACATATTAAATTTAAGCATCACTTTTTAGAGACTATGTTGCCAGATGAGACATTGAACTCAATTATGTTGAGTCCAAATTAAATCTGGTTGACATCTTCACTAAACCACTACCAGTATGAAGAAGATTAGGAATGTGCACTATAGACTAGGACTTGTTCTATTTTTAATATCAATTTTTTATATGTTTTAAAACATATGTTTTACAAAACTTTTTTTTGTTAAGTCATGTTTTCAAACTTAAATTTTTATGGACTTAGCCTAAATTTTCCAATAGAAAGCATGAACTTATAGTTTTAGGTAGCCAACATCTTACAAGCACACTAGGATTACCTTGCTTGTGTATTCAAACACTTAGATTGACATGATATGCATAAGGTTGTAGCTAAATTTCAGATGTTTATATCAACGCACCAATATAAGTTCGAGGGAAAAATATTACAGTACATTGATTAAATTCAGTAATACTTCTTAGTAAACAACTAGATGGATAATGTTACTGAATTTGACTAACCAAGTGAGCACTACTATTTTTTAATAGCTAGTTAGTAACCAAAGGCTAGACATTTACTTAAAACATTATTTTTAAATGATTATTTTTAAACTAAGTTTTTTTTATTTCGCTCAATGACAACTTAACTTAAAACTTTAATTAAAAGTTAAACACTTAGTTTAAATACATAATTAAAATCTAGAAACTTCACTTAAAAACTTAATTTAAAAACAAATAAAAAATAAAAAAACTTAATTAAACTTAGTTAAAATTTAAAGCTTAATCAAAATTTAGTTAAAATTTAATTACTTAATCAAAACTTAGTTAAAATTTATATACTTAATTAAAACTTAGTTAAAATTTAAACACTTAATTAACTTAACTAAAATTTAACACTTAGATAAATCAATTAAAAAGAAATTTTAAATACTTAAAACTTAGTTAAAATTTAAATACTTGATTAAAACTTAAATACTTAATTAAAACTTAGTTAAAATTTAAATACCTAATTAACTTAACTAAAATTTAACAGTTAGATAAATCAATTAAAAATGTTAAACGTGAAAAAAATAATTTGATGGCTAAAATTGCCCTAAAGCCAAATCGAAGCACCTTGAATCACTTGAGGTGTCGTGGTTACAACCACTCGAGGCACCTCGAATAGTCTAAGGTGCCTCCGGTTAAGGCAACCACTTTCTAATCAAGACATAACCAAGGCACCTCCAAACCAAATCGAAGCACCCTCAATAACATATTGAAGGTGGTTTTCACCAAGTTGAAGGCGCCTCCAATCAATTTTTTAATAGCGAACAGAGGGATCCTTCACCGTTTACAATCTTTGATGAAGGCGCCCTCCAGCCATCATTTTCCACTATCTCATCCCCTTTTACGTACTAATCCTTCGATATGCCTCCTAGGTAACCCCTAAATCAAATCTATCAATCAAGTTTTTCCATATTTACTATATTTCTTGATTTTTTTTACATATCTATTATTTTAGGAAATAACATACCCTTAATCTTCCCATTGCTAGTGCTAGCACTACCCCCTCTATTGATGTTAGGTTTCCCACTGAGCAGCTTAGACTATATTTTCTAGATTATACATATGTTCTTCTTAAGACTAGGTATCTGAATAGGTCATTTTTTAGATGTCATTGCCCAAATATAGTTGAAATTATTGAATATTATAACTTAGATAACCAAGTTTACTATAATCAGGCAGTTAACCTAGACCTGTGTGTCTAGTATTATAATAATTTAGTTAAGATAGATGAGTTGACATTCTTTACCATAGTAGCTGGTAAAGATTTTAGATTTTCCCCTACTCTCTTAGTTGACTGCTTAGGATTGTGGCATTTTATATGCCCATTTTTTTATTACCCTAGTATGGAGCTACCATTTGGGGAACCTTATTCTCATATTACCTTAGATATTATCTACTTATATTTTTTTAGGAGGATAGAGTGTTGGTGTAGTCGACCTAAGTTTGATTAGTATGATCATAGTTTTGATGTGTGTCAAAGAGTTTAAGTTAGACTATCATATGTATTTGATATGTGTTTGAGTCTTGCAGGACTTGGTGAAACACATGAAGAACTTGGTGTGACCAAGTGTTGGAAGCTCATCCAAGGGCTCGGATCCTTGAGTCAGTGAAGGATGGTGTGGAAGACATTCGAGGGACCACCGGATGAGGAGAAATGGAGCGGAGCCGAGGGAAGCGGACTTTAAGGAAACGTGAAGGATGGCATGGAGAGGAGTCGTGGGCTCGGGTGCATCTGAGGGACGAAAGCAAAGAAAGAGGGCTTCAAAGGTGACTCCAGAAAGGATGAGTGTGAGTGAATGTAAGGTACCAATCAACTGGTACTTGGACCAGTCGACTAGTCCAAATTCACGAAGAGCACAGAATGCTTCTGTGCTTGTCGGCTGCGAAGACCAGTCGACTTGTGTTGACACCAGTCGACTAGTATATAACCGTTAGTAGGATCGTAGATTCTGCGGAGTGCCGTTGGATGTGTCCAACGGTCACACCAGTCGACTGATGCATGGATCAGTCGACTGGTGTCGGGGTTGAGTTGATATGATAATCAACTCTCTTCTCTTATTTATAGGTACCTTTGGGGTATGGAGAAGGTTACTCATGCTTGTTGAATAACTCCTAAGCCTTTTCCCAAAGCTTCCAAGTCCACTCTTTCTCTCCAAACCTAAGTTCCATCTTATAAGAGGAAGAGAGCTTTGTTAGAGGTTGTACTCCATTGAGAAGGAGTAAAATCTAGCCGGAGATTGCTAGGGACTGATCCACCGAAGGATCAAGGGTTCGTCCACCTCAAGGACACACCGGGGAGTAGGAGCAAGCAATCTCCGAACCACGTAAAGGAATCGTGTTAGCGTTTGTATTCTTGTTTTCTTTTATTGTTTTAGTTTTCATATTTTCTCTACGCACTAATCTTTTGTAGAGAAGAAACTAAGTTGGGGGTGACCTAGCTATCTAACCCCCCTTCTAGCTGGCCACTTATCTCCTACACAGAGTTCCAACTGTCACTAACTTCAAGTCCCTATCCTTGAGGCTGTAGGATTATATTTTATATTGAGTCCTTACCACCTGTATCCATCAATCACATCACGTGACATTGCTATGATGTGTCCATCCAACTCTTTTTTTCTTTATGCATGGTGTCAACAATTGGACATAGATATTTCCATGCATATCTTTCATAATGTTATTCATGCATCTGGCATAGTCACTAGGGGACACATCCATATGCCTTTTGCCATGTTCTGACCTTTATCTTTTCGGCCATCAGAGTTGATGTTACCTAGGGCACACTCCCTTGAGTGAGTATAATGTATTTGGTCAGCATCAGTTAGCATTAGTCCATATAGAGGTTACTATTGAGGAGGGTCTGACTTGGAGAGGGAGTATCCTACCAGCCATACTTGCCGAGGTCGATGAGGCAGCTGAGGCCGCGAAGGAGATGCCAGAGTTCACATTTCTCGACAACTTTGTATCTCTTCCATTTTTGACCCCACCATCTATTTGTGCACTTAGCATCAATGACCAAACTCAGATTTCGATAAATGACAAATGACTTAAAGTTAAGTGTTATGTTTGCCTAACCTTGTTACCAAGTGTGTAGGAATGGACGAGTCTAGAAAACCTGATACCATGTTGAAGTCTAGTTAGGTTTGAGGACCTGATAACTAGCATGAAGTCCAGATAGGTTAAGGAGTGACCCGATATCTGGCAGGAAGTTCGGCTGGGTTTGCAAGACCTGATAGCTGGCTGAAGTTCAGTTTAGTCTGCGGACTTGACAACTAGCGGGAAGATCTGGGTCAAAAGGCAAGTCAAGTGACTGCAAATGGTAAGTGACGTAAGTCACAGGAGAAGAGTGATCTAGTGAGAAAGTGCCCCAGTGGGACTATAGGTGATAGTCTAGTTTAGGTCTATTTTGGAAACCTAAACTGAGACCATAGCTAGATTCTAGTCTTGGTAAGACATGATCTAATTAATAATACCATTTTAGTATTGTGCTAACTCTATTTTGCAGGGTATAGTTTATTTTATGGATTTTCTCTTTTTTACTGGGTTAAGTGCAAAAACAACCTTGGATGAACAGTGTTTGAGGCACCTAGGAGCTTCGAGGAGGCGTCTAGGAGTAGTGCTTGGAGGCGCCCTCAAAGAGATAAAATTTGTGATGTGAGGAGTCACCTTAGAGTGAGCTGGAGTCACCTCGGAGGTGTATTGGAGGTGCCTCAAAGCGCTTGGAGGAGTCCTTGCATAGGTAGAAACCGAAAGTGGCGGAGGTGATCGAGTTTGAACTTTTAGGGATCAGAATTGAGGTTGGAGGCACCTCAGATGAGGTTAGAGACGCCTTTAACACTCAATAAAATAGTTATTCGACCACCATTCATACACAACTCATATACAAGCTCCAACAATCAATCTGCCATTTCCTTTATCAATTGTTGTGACTCTACAACGCCCGATCACTGTCGTTAGACTGATACCAACAAATGAGTTCGACCAACTTTAAATTTTCTAAGTGTTGGTAACATATTTTTATTATGTATTTTCTTTATATACTTGCAAAAGAAAAGTGTAGAGTTGTTACACTTTTCTTCTTCTTTTTTGTACTTTATTCTCTTTTCTATCAGTTACGGAAGAGATTTTTAGTGGATTACCCATTGATACTGTTTAAGGGACCATGGATCTTGAAGTAGGAGTCGACGAAGGCCGTCCGAACCAAGTAAAAAATACTAGTGTTATGTTTTCTCGCATTCCTTTTTCTTACTTAGTTTGTTTTATTTCGATGCACACTATTTTTTTGAGTTTGGAAAAGAAATATTTTAAAATCATGTGATTCACCCCCTCTCACATGCACCGATTCTACAAGTGATATCAGAGCGAGATTCGATCTGAATTGGTGCAACCACCAATCGAGCAAGGAACTTCTTCTATTTTCTTTTTTGCCTTTTTCGATTTTAAGCTTTACAATCTAGTTCAAATTAGTGCAATCACTTATTTGAACAAATTTTATCCCTTTCTTTGATAAAATAATTGAAATTGGTGCAACACCTTTTGAGGCTACTTTCTATTATTTTTCTCTTCTCCCGTACTACTAATGTCACACCCTAAAGGAGTCCCTATCCGACAAATGGACAACAACTCCTCCCTTATGACAACGTATGGATCCTGGATACAATGGCACATGACAGTACAAGTACAAAATTAATAGCCCACCTGGCTGGAATAAAAGCACAACCATGTAGTATAGTATGCATCCCATATGGCTAAAACAAAAAACACAAACCATGCAATATTATATGTAGCCCACACGGCTAGAACCAAAAACATTGCGGAAGACATAAAGTAAAAACATATAAATAAAAATAGCTGACTGTGGGTTAGCTTGACTTGACACAACCATATCAAAGAAAATACAAGAAGCCACGAGGGTAAACTCTAAGTCCAAGTCAATTTATTATCATGCCAAGTCCACAAATTCAAAATACAAATAAAGAAGGAAACAAAACCAGAGCACCAGCCTTGAATGTGACGTGGAACTGACAGTTAAGATACTCCAAGTGACTTCGTATCATCTACATGTTGTTGGTCCCTTTGAAGGACGGCAAGAGGGGAGGGGTGAATTGCCCTACAAAATAAAACTCGAACCTTTCTCGGATTTCAACTATATAATGAACACTTGTAATAAATAAATAAAAGAGACTAAGTAAAGAAAAGCAGACACTAGAGTTTTACTTGGTTTGCAATCAGGGGATTGCTAATCCAAGGAATGTAAGCGCACTATCTGATTCTCCTCTGGGCGGAGTAGCCTCTTTACAACGTTGACAGCACAAATGAAAAGAACAGAATTGAAAGCACAGAAGGAATTGATTACAAGTTAGTTATCCTGATCTGTGCAAACCAGTGCTATATTTATAGCACTGGTCGGGCCGCCCCGAAGGGGTTCCGGGCGCCCTGGGGGGATAAAACTTCGATCTGGTCAAAAACCTCATTCCGGGCGCCCCGGAGGGGTCCGGGCGCCCCGGACCCCAAAAAGTCAACTCTGGTTGACTTTTTCCGTCCGGTCGCTCCGCTTCGGTTCAGCTCGTCTCGGTCCGGGTCTTCTGTTCCGGCTCCACTATCTTGGGTGATCTAGGCCATCCGGAATAGGGCTCACCCGAACCCATGTTCCGGCATTCTCCTCGAGCAGCCTTCCTTCCCGGTTTCTCGTCCCTCGAACACTGCGCACGTTCTTCTCATCCACCAATGTACTCTTCCGCGGTCACCTTGTCCCTCGGACGCACCGAGCCCGTCGGCTCTCTCCCGTGCCGTCCTTCTCGCTAGCTGCGTCTTCCGCTCGACTTCCTGTGTTCCTAAGCTCCTGCACACTTAGACACAAGGGTTAAACAAACGCAGGACCTAACTTAGCTTGTTTGATCACATCAAAACACCTTGGGGTTCCAACAATCTCCCCCTTTTTTATGCGAGCAACCCAAGTTAAGTTAGGGTAACCATATGCAATAAAAATGATTTATATTTCAATAAGTCCAAATATTTTTCAATTGAAAAATTATAGTACCTCCCCCTAGACTTAACATTCTTCTCCCCCTTTGATCACATAAAAATTGGGGTTATAAATAAGTCTAAGGTAAAAAAAAACTTTAAGTGTAAAATATTTAATAATATCTAAGTAAAATTCAATTTAAAGACACTCTTCAGAATTTTTCTTTCGAAAAAAAATATTTAAGAAAAATATTTTTCAGATAAAACAGTCATAAAAAAAATTTTAAGTTTGAAACTTATCTCAGCATCCCCCAAAAAAAATTTTCTAATTAATTGAAAAAATTCTAAGTTAATATTCATAAGAAACAATTCTAAGTCAATTTTTTTTAAAAAAAAAATTATAAGGCAATATTATCAAAAAAAAAATTCTAAGATAACTTAAAAAAAATTTCTAAGTCAATTTTCATAAAAATTTCTAAGATAATAAAAAAAATTAAGAAAATAAAATATTTTCTAACACAAATTTAATAACTCTTTTAAAGCATCAAGTAATTTAAATTAATGCTTTTTCAGTTAGTCAATTAAACTTTTCATTTCGATACTTGGCTTCCAGGTCGTGGCGAGGCACTAGGCCTTCTTGGTTATTGGAGCAACAACCACTTCCTTAGACAAAGCCTCATAAAGAAATTAGTTGTTTTAATTTCCTTGCTGAAAGTGCTAAGTCTAATTTTTAATTTTAAATTAAATAGGTTTTTGGAACCCAATAGAGATTCCTACCTACAGGATTAACCAAGTATTTCCTAGGTATATATATTTTTGATATATTTCTAATTTGATTTTGATGAAATTTGTAATACCAATTTAAACCTCCATAATTTCTAAAAGTAGAAATATTTGAACCATTAGATTTTTTCAATCTTTCTATTTCTTCTTTTAGTTTTTCATTTTCAATTTTCAATTTTCAATTTTTCAAAATCCTCTATAAGACATGATTTTACCAAAATTCTCTTTGTTTCTAAAATTTCATTTTATAATTTGGCATTTTTATTTTCTAATTTATACATGGATTTAGTCATAGCTTTGATACCAAAGTAAAGTTCATCAGGGGGTAAGAGGCATACCTCACTTACCATATCGGACTTGAAGCCTGAATCTCCCCCTGCTTCGCTACTTCCATCTGAGGTCGCTCCCCCTTCATCGATGCTGGGTTCTGATGTACTTTGTCCTTCGTGGCTTGCCATCAGTGCAATCCCCGCATATTCTTGAGCTTCTGATTCAGATGAAGAAGTGTCATCCCAAGTTGCTTTTAGGTTGTGTTTCTTGGGTGTCTTCATTTTAGCCTTCTTGAGTTCTGGGCAGTCTTCCCTTAGGTGTCCCTCCTTCTGACACTGGTAGCACCGTACCTTTCTTCTACCTTTTTGATTCTTTTTATTCTGCATTTTAAATTTATTAGATCTAAAAAACTTTTTAAAGTTTCTTACCATGTACGCTTCTTGATCGTCTTCGGAGTCTGACTCGGGTTTATCCTTGTTGGTTGCGTTCAGCGCCATAGTCTGGGTTGTGTCCTTTGATATCTCTGCATATCTAGTTTCATGTAATTCAAGGGTAGAAAACAACTCTTCTAAAGTACTTACCTCCAGGTCTTTTAAGATGTAGTAAGCATCGACGATTGATGTCCATTCCGGAGTTCTTGGAAACGCATTGAGCGCGTAGCGAATAGTATCTCGGTTTGTTACCGTTTCACCAAGATTTTCGAGACCAGTAACTAGTTCTTTTACCTTTGCATGTAAACCGGCTACTTTCTCACCTTTCTCCAGACGGATGTTCATCAGTTTGTTGCGGAGGATGTCCCTTCTAGCGAGCTTTGCTTCGGACGTGCCTTCGTGGAGTTCCAAGAACTTCTCCCAAAGTTCTTTAGAAGATAAATAATTTCCGATGCGGTTGACCTCTTGAGGCGGTAACACGCTCAGCAGGTGATGTTCCGCACGGCTGTTTGCTACCGACTCATTCTGCTCCTTCTTTGTCCAATCGCTCTCTTCTTTTTCTTTTCCATCTTTATCTATTGGAGCTACAAAACCATATTTCATAATAAACCGAATTTCAAAATCTGTTTTTAGGAATACCTCCATACGACGCTTCCAGTCTACGAAGTTCCCCTCAAATTTTGGTGGGACGATACTTGGTCCGGCCATCTTTGTTGCTTCGATCGGCGGTTAGTCCTCCTGAAGCGCCTTGGCTCTGATACCACTTGTTGGTCCCTTTGGAGGCCGGCAAGAGGGGAGGAGTGAATTGCCCTACAAAATAAAACTCGAACCTTTCTTGGATTTCAACTATATAATGAACACTTGTAATAAATAAATAAAAGAGACTAAGTAAAGAAAAGCAGACACCAGAGTTTTATTTGGTTTGCAATCAGGGGATTGCTAATCCAAGGAATGTAAGCGCACTATCTGATTCTCCTCTGGGCGGAGTAGCCTCTTTACAACGTTGACAGCACAAATGAAAAGAACAGAATTGAAAGCACAGAAGGAATTGATTACAAGTTAGTTATCCTGATCTGTGCAAACCAGTGCTATATTTATAGTACTGGTCGGGCCACCCCGAAGGGGTTCCGAGCGCCATAAAACTTTATCCCCCAACGTTCAGATCGAGTTTGACTCGATCTGGTCAAAAACCTCGTTCCGGGCGCCCCGGACCCCAAAAAGTCAACTCTGGTTGACTTTTTCCGTCCGGTCGCTCCGCTTCGATTCAGCTCGTCTCGGTCCGGGTCTTCTGTTCCGGCTCCACTAGCTTGGGTGATCTCGGCCATCCGAAATAGGTCTCACCCGAACCCATGTTCCGGCCTTCTCCTCGAGCAGCCTTCCTTCCCGGTTTCTCGTCCCTCGAACGCCGCGCACGTTCTTCTCGTCCACCGGTGTACTCTTCCGCGGTCACCTCGTCCCTCGGACGCACCGAGCCCGTCGGCTCTCTCCCGTGTCGTCCTTCTCGCTAGCCGCGTCTTCCGCTCAACTTCCTGTGTTCCTAAGTGTTGGGATCGATGGTCCTCGGCTAGAGAGGGGGGTGTGAATAGCCGCCCCAAATCGTTCGCGTTTCTTTCTACAAACTAGGGTTAGCGCAGCGGAAATAAGAACAAGAAACGAAAACAAGAAGATCAAACCTCAACGCGTCGATGTAACGAGGTTCGGAGATAAACTCCTACTCCTCGGCGTGTCCGTAAGGTGGACGAGCCCTATCAATCCGTCGGTGGATGAGTCCCCGGAGAACCGGCTAATAATCACTCCTTCTGGGTGGAGAAACCTCGCCACAAAGTTTTGCAAAAGCAATACAAGAAGGAGTATACAGCAAGAAGCAAAATACAATACAACTGTAAAACCTTCACTTACTTGCCTTCTCTTCGACTGGATGAAGCAGCAGCTTCAAGCGACGCCTACAACAGCAGGAAACCAGTCGTAGAAGCTCACACGAAGCTTCGACCTCCAAAGCTAAGAGAAAGGATCGGGAAGAGTAAGAGGGAAGGGATCGACCCAGGAGTTGATTGATCGGAAGGCTGTCCGATCAGAAACTCCCTTGGTCGCCTGAATACCCTGATCGGTCGGTGGACCGATCAGGGAATCTCCTGATCGGTCCCTGCACCGATCAGGATCCTCGCTTGGTCTCCTGAATACCCTGATCGGTCGGTGGACCGATCAGGGAATCTCCTGATCGGTCCCTGGACCGATCCGGATCCTCGCGTACCAGAGTCTCTGATCGGTCCCTGGACCGATCAGGGAGAGTATCAGCACGCAAACAGAGCGTTCTGGATCGGTCGATAGACCGATCCAGCCCCGATCAGTAACCGAACAGAGAGCTTCTGTTCGGTATCTGATCGGTCACCAGACCGATCAGAGCAAACAAGGTATCACTGGATCGGTCTGGTGACCGATCCAGAGCTTGGTTTTTGCCCAAACCAAGTCCCAAGACTTCCAAACCAATATCCGGTCAACCTTGACCTATTGGTACTTCATCCCTAGCATCTGGTCACTCCCTTGACCTGCTAGCACTCCCCGCTAAGTGTCCGGTCAATCCCTTTGACCTACTTGGACTTTCCAACACCAGAAGTCCGATCATCCCTGATCCATCTGGATTTTCCCTTGCCCGGCTTTACTCACCAGGACTTTCCACCTGGCTTCACTCACCAGGATTTCCACACTGCCTAACATCCCAGTTAGGACTTTCCCACTACCTGGCTTCACTCACCAGGACTTTCCAACTGCCTAACATCCCAGTTAGGACTTTCCCACTGCCTGGCTTCACTCACCAGGACTTTCCCCGTGCCAAGTCTCCATACTTGGACTTTTCCAGTGCCAAGTCTTCATACTTGCCAAGTCTCCATACTTGGACTTTTCGCGTGCCAAGCTCCCTGCTTGGACTTTTCCGTGCCAAGTCTCCATACTTGGACTTTTCCAGTGCCAAGCTCCCTACTTGGACTTTTCCGTGCCAAGTCTCCATACTTGGACTTTTCCCGAATCAGGTCAACCAGGTCAACCCTGACCTACGGTTGCACCAATAATCTCCCAAACATCTATTCTTGTCCCACATCAAGAATAGAACTCTCTCACGAGTGTCAAACATCAACATGCAACACAACTAGGTCAACCTTGACCTAAGGTTGCACCGACAATCTCCCCAAGTCAAACATCAAAATACAACTCGAGTCACGTCAACTCGAGTCGGGTCAACCAGGTCAACCTTGACCTAAGGTTGCACCAACAATCTCCCCCTTTTTGATGTTTGACAAAACCATAATCAAGTTAGGTTAACCCGATAACCTAACTTAGGTTTTCAATCATCTTCCAATGTCCAATGTTCTTTCCTTGAACATTCTTTGGACATTCTCCCCTTAGGTTAACCCAATAACCTAACTTGGGCTCTCCAATAATTCTCCCCCTTTTTGACACACATCAAAAAGAATTCCAATGTTCTTCCTTGAACATTCCTTGACATTCTTTCCCTAGCTTAGGTTAACCCGATAACCTAACTTGGGTTCTCCAATAATTCTCCAATGAATACTCTCCCCTTTTTGACACACATCAAAAAGACAAAGGAGAGTATCAAGGTCAAGAGTTTCTTCCTAATGAAAGTCCCATACCTTTCATTGAAACTCTTAATTTCCCCTTGATACTAAACTCAACAATCAACTTAGTGATAATCCCATATCACTAATCCTCGAGAGTCTTAAGGAGTACAAACTCCCCTAAAAATCAACTCCTCTTGACAATTAGGTAAGACTCCCCTAGAGGTCAACTCCCCCTTGACCATTGCACCAACAATGTCTTTGAGAGTTCCAAACCTTAGAAATCCACAAAACCCAACTTCCAGCTGAAATTTCAGACCAACAGCTGAAAAATCAGAAACTGGCACGCACTGATCGGTCCCCAAACCGATCAGAATCCCCGGTCCCCAGACCGATCCACGCTTCACTGATCGCACTGGATCGTCACTGATCGGTTACCAGACCGATCAGAACTTCCCTGGATCGGTCCGGTGACCGATCCACACTCTGAAATCAGAGATTTCTGATTTCCCTTCCCGGAAATTCAGAAACTCCTAAAAAATTCCAGAAAATTCGAAAAAATGTGAAATTTTGAGGATACATTCCTCATAACATATACTATCATGGAAAAATAGTTTTCTATGAGAATAACTTCCATTTTCAAATCTTGATACAAAATTTAAAAACTTTGAAATAATTCAAAGTTAAGTCAACTTTGTATCATAATGTTCAATGATGAATGCTATCACTAGGAAAGCTTCATCAAGGTTTTTCAAAACAATTTTGAAATGATTTCAAACCCTTTAATTTGGGACCACAATCTTAGGGCTATATGTACATGACTTGTACACAAGCTTTCCCTATGATCCTCCTTTTCTTGAATTAGGCTCATCTAGGTACAAAAACTATGCACCTTGATCCTAACTCATGATCCTAATATCTCACACACATCTAAGGTGTATCAAACCACATTCAAGTCAATTTGATGTGAGATATGGGTTAAGGTCAACTTAGGCTAAGTTCTCATGCATTTTCTAAACTACACTTTGATCTCAATACCAAAATGTGTTTTTATCCTTAAATCAATTTCATTGATTCTTAATGCAAGAGATGATGACATGGCATAAATTAATAACATAAATGAAAACATGTGCCAATGTCATGATGTCATGGCATAAAGTTTGAAATGAAACTAACACATGACATATAGATAACCTAAGCATTATCATGACATTTCAAATGATAATAAAATAAGTATGATGTCATGGCATGGCATATGGCAACCAATCATGGGAAGTTAGCACAAATAAAATGCCTAAATTCCCTATCTAAGTATCCTTAGCCTTAGCTAACTTAGAATCTAACCCTAGATTGCCCATATATCCCTTAGAGAAAACCAAAATCCCAATTATGGTATTTCTCTAGGTTTTCTTAAATTGTGCCAAATAAGATTGAAATCGATATTTTTCAAATATGGCACAATTTACTCTTTAAGGAGTAAATAATAATTCTTTTCCATTTTCAAAGGTTATCAAAACCTTGAAAATGCTCCTTGAGTGTCAATTTCCTCAAAGTTGGGTTAACTACCCTTCTTATTGGAGTTGACACTCTCTAACCCATCTATGGGGTAGAGAAAATGCTCCTAGGAACCCAATACCTACTTGAGCTCATTGGGTTCACTAAATATTCACTAGGGATAACTTCCCTAGCAACCCTCCTAATGACCCTCTTAGGCTTTAAAGCCTTGGCCATTTGGGACTCATCAAGATCAACTCTAGGGGTGACTTCCCTTGTGACCTTGGTGTTGGTCTTCCTAGCCCTAGGTTTTGTTCCATAATCGAATGGAACATCATGATATGTGGGCTTGACCATTTGGGACTTAGGTTTGTGACTCAAACCTTTCTTGTCCTTGGACTTTTGACCCTTAGGCCCTAGAGTTGACTTCTCTAAACTTTTAAGGCCCTTTTCTAGGGTATCAAGCCTTGACCTCAAGACTTGATTCTCCTTTTCTAATACCTCAATTTTTGATTTATCACTCTTCCTTGAGGTATTCCTAGGCATATGTCTAGTTGATTTAGGGTTTCTACCTAGGTTTTTCTTAACCTTAGAAGTGTTAATCATAGGGTTAGCATTCCTAGTAGTATCCCTATCTAGGCTAACATGTTTAGCTCCTAAGCACATGTATTGGTTCCTAAAGTTAACATGCTTATCATTATTAACAATTGCAACAAAACTACTAGCATGAGTTTTATTAGAATTGCAATAATGAACCTTAGAGGTTACCTTAGGGTTTGCCTTAGCTCCCCCTATCGATGTGCATCCCTTGTCCTTGTGAGGTTTCCTCCTCTTCGGACATTGGCTCCTATAGTGTCCCCGTTGCTTGCATTGAAAGCACACCATGTGCTTCTTGCCTTTGCGTGTTGGGACTTTGGCTTCCTTGACCTTTGGTGCCGGTGGAGTCTTCCTAACTCTCTTTGGACATTTGCTCTTGTAATGTCCACACTCCCTACACTCAAAGCATATTATATGTAACTTATTTGAAATTGAGATGCTTGAGTTACCTAGGTTTGGGGATGGGTGTGAGCTTTCTTCTTCAACCCTTCCGGAGGTGGAAACTTCTTCTTCTTGCTCCGAACTTGAACAAGAGGAACTCTCCTCCTCTTCTTCCTTGGATATTGAGTAGCCCTCAACTTCCAATTCGCTCCCTCCATGATGTGAGCTACTTGGCTCACTAGGCTCCTCTTCATGGCTTGAGGTGGAGCTCTCCTCATGGTACTTGGCCAAGTTGTTCCACAACTCCTTGGCATTGTTGTATCCTATCTTACACAAAATGTTAGTAGGCAATGAAAATTCAATTATTCTCGTTACCTCTTCGTTGATTTCGGATTTGTGAATTTGTTCTCTTGTCCACTCCTTCTTCTCAAGTGGTTTTCCTTCTTCATCCACCGGAGGAGTAAAACCTTCTTGTACACAAAACCAATTCATTATATTAGTCATAAGAAAATACTTCATCCTTACCTTCCAATACGCGAAGTCACCGCATTCGTAGAAAGGTGGAATGGTGACATCTTCTCCATAGAGATCCATCTCTAGCTTGTGCTCCCACGGGTGTGAATCCGATGAAGAGCGGCCTCGCTCTGATACCACTTGTTGGGATCTCTTCGTACGGCTAGAGAGGGGGGGTGTGAATAGCCGCCCCAAATCGTTCACGTTTCTTTCTACAAACTAGGGTTAGCGCAGCGGAAATAAGAACAAGAAACGAAAACAAGAAGATCAAACCTCAACGCGTCGATGTAACGAGGTTCGGAGATAAACTCCTACTCCTCGGCGTGTCCGTAAGGTGGACGAGCCCTATCAATCCGTCGGTGGATGAGTCCCCAGAGAACCGGCTAATAATCACTCCTTCTGGGTGGAGAAACCTCGCCACAAAGTTTTGCAAAAGCAATACAAGAAGGAGTATACAGCAAGAAGCAAAATACAATACAACTGTAAAACCTTCGCTTACTTGCCTTCTCTTCGACTGGATGAAGCAGCAGCTTCAAGCGACGCCTACAACAACAGGAAACTAGTCGTAGAAGCTCACACGAAGCTTCGGAACTCAACAAAGCTCAAGAGCACAACAGCAGCTCAGTAGAAAGAAGAGGAAGAAGAAGTTGTCGCGCAGCAGCAGCCCTCGACTCCTTTATACCTGCGAAGAAGAAACTAGCCGTTGCGTCGCATTAGAACTGATCGGTCTACGGACCGATCAGAGCAGCCGATCGGTCCCCGCATCGACGCTTAGTGCACGTAACCTTCGCGTACTCGATCGTGGACCGATCAGAGCTCTGATCGGTCCGCATCGATCCCAACTCTGGCCGTGCTTCCGCGACATCGTCTCTGATCGGTCCCGCCGATCAGGACAGATCGATGTGGACCGATCACCGCCTCTTTTTCGCCTCTGTTAGCTGCGATCGGTCCACCGATCGATCAGGGTATTCCTGACCGATTCGATCGGTCACCAGACCGATCAGAGCAAACAAGGTATCACTGGATCGGTCTGGTGACCGATCCAGAGCTTGGTTTTTGCCCAAACCAAGTCCCAAGACTTCCAAACCAATATCCGGTCAACCTTGACCTATTGGTACTTCATCCCTAGCATCTGGTCACTCCCTTGACCTGCTAGAACTCCTTGCCAAGTGTCCGGTCAATCCCTTTGACCTACTTGGACTTTCCAACACCAGAAGTCCGATCATCCCTGATCCATCTGGATTTTCCCTTGCCCGGCTTTACTCACCAGGACTTTCCACCTGGCTTCACTCACCAGGATTTCCACACTGCCTAACATCCCAGTTAGGACTTTCCCACTACCTGGCTTCACTCACCAGGACTTTCCAACTGCCTAACATCCCAGTTAGGACTTTCCCACTGCCTGGCTTCACTCACCAGGACTTTCCCCGTGCCAAGTCTCCATACTTGGACTTTTCCAGTGCCAAGCTCCCTACTTGGACTTTTCCGTGCCAAGTCTCCATACTTGGACTTTTCGCGTGCCAAGCTCCCTGCTTGGACTTTTCCGTGCCAAGTCTCCATACTTGGACTTTTCCAGTGCCAAGCTCCCTACTTGGACTTTTCCGTGCCAAGTCTCCATACTTGGACTTTTCCCGAATCAGGTCAACCAGGTCAACCCTGACCTACGGTTGCACCAATAATCTCCCAAACATCTATTCTTGTCCCACATCAAGAATAGAACTCTCTCACGAGTGTCAAACATCAACATGCAACACAACTAGGTCAACCTTGACCTAAGGTTGCACCGACAATCTCCCCAAGTCAAACATCAAAATACAACTCGAGTCACGTCAACTCGAGTCGGGTCAACCAGGTCAACCTTGACCTAAGGTTGCACCAACACTAAGCTCCTGCACACTTAGACACAAGGGTTAAACAAACGCATGACCTAACTTAACTTGTTTGATCACATCAAAACACCTTGGGGTTCCAACACATGTTACCTGGTGAAAATAAAAGTACACATAAGGTGGTGAGTCTAAATGATTTAGGGGATATAAGACAGATAGTGCATAAACATAATATATCTAGAGATTTAAAAGTATACAATCTCATAGGAAATAATCAACAAGCATAACAGTAATGACATAATAAGTGTTCATACCTGAACGGTGTGTGGAGAACCTAATAACTGCAAGTGCAAGAGTGAATCTACAACAGAACAGCTCGTATCTACTAAAGCATCATATATGGTCTATCCAGCTACTAATAAGAAGGCTAATGTCAAGTACATGTAACAGACATATCTCAACCATATATAAACATATCATAGATATCACAGATATATGGATATAATCAATCACAAGCATATGCAATCACATATCATATGCATATGTATGACATGGTTACTTCTGCCCACCCCTCAGTTACCACTCCCCTTGTATGGTCGAGAGGCAAGGATAATGATAACTATACACACTACTAATAGCCACTACTCTTGAGTGGTGCGAGTGGACAGTTTGCATAGTAGCCATCTAGCTACATAGCAACGGGGCCCTTATTGCTCGCAACTCTAGCTACCACTATCCCTGAGTGAAGCGAGTTGGGTATGATAGGACAAGCTACACTCACTCCAAGCACACTACCCCGAGCGGCTGAGTGACAAGCAAGGGCTAACGGCTCTCTTAACCACAAAGGAGACATAGTCGTCGGGATGCATACAATGCTATGATGAGCAAGATGCGAATAATCATCACCACAGATATAGTAAACAACTATGCCACAGTGACTCTGATATATCCAACAGAGTACATGTATATAAGCAATCAATACAAACAAACAAGGTATCTAGTATCTACTAAATATCATAGATGTCAACGAGAAATTGTATAGATATGGAATCAATTAATTCAAAGATTAAGTAGGGTAAGTATCATACTCAGATAAAATATGAGTAAAGTCAAGGTAAACACAAAAACTATCTGAATATAGCTTATACACTAAGGTTAAAGTACTAAAGAAACAAGTCAAGAGGTACCCAGTGCTGTCCTTCTAGTTAGCTGCGTCTTCCGCTCGACTTCCTGCGCTCCTAAGCTCCTGCACACTTAGACACAGGGATCATATAACAAATAGAAGCTAACCTGACTTGGTAGATCACATCAAAATAACCATGGGGTCTAACAGTCTTAAGCTCTCATATCATATTATCCATTTTTCTCATATGTTGGTTCATGGTAACATTTGAGCGCTTTTTATAGCTATCAAACTTAATTATTAGCCGACGGAGCTTATTGAGACTTACTCTACTGTACTTCTCTCTAAGAGCTGCCTATACAGTATCAATATTCTTTTAGTAGTGGAATCCTTCCTTTATCATGCCTTATAGGCATCAAGGTCACGTCTGTACTATGCTGTAGAACCATCAGTCGATTCTTCCATGAACTAATTTACAACCTCTAGAACTTCTTGTTCCTCAAGAACGTATTGTATCTTGATATGCCAGATTTTATAGTTATCCCCATATAATTTCTTTCTTTTATTGAGTTCAGCTATGATGTTCTTAGTTACCATAATCTATGATAAATAAATACATTATTTATTTATTCAGTGTAATTCATATGCATATAATTAATTAATGATCAGTGTAAATTAGAATTAGTTTACAAAATCCAATGATAACTATATTTCCACTCATCATTTGTCTGCACCAATCCAATCAATATTGATCAATTATATTATACATATCCCATCTAATGAATTAATCATTAAATGAACTAATTATTTTCATATGAACTAATCATAAAATATGAATTAATCATAAATAAAATGAGCTAATCATTTTCACATGAGCTAATCATTAAATATGAACTAATCATAAGCAAGTTAGTTAGCACATAACTTAACTATTTTTCTTTTTCATAGAATATAGCACTATTTGAACAAAACAACGGTTTCCACTACATTATTTTCAAAAAAACAAAATGAGTTCATACAAAATACTAATAATATAGATAAGCTAACACCACTTCTACTAGGAAATATACTAGTGTAGTGGATAATACTATCCCGTTCATGTCGAACTTGACCATGGCAACATCAGCCTCTGAATCATCTTTCAGATCCATATTTAGATCTATTTCTAGATCTTCTACACACTCTTTCGAATTTTCTTCTGATTCTTCATGATTTTCCTCTCAGATTCTTTGAGGTCTATTTTTGGATCCTCCTCAAATTCTTTGGGGTCGATTTCTAGATCCTCCTCAAATTCTTCGAGGTCCATTTCTAGATCCTCTTCAAATTCTTCGAAGTTCATTTCTAGATCCTCCTTAGGTTTTGTGAGATCCATTTCTTCGGGATCTAGATCCTATTCATCTTCAGATTCTTCAGGATCTCATTCTAATTGAAGTAATGATAGGTTATGAATTGATACATTACTTTTGGGTTAATATTTGGTGTTCTTTATATATTTGCATATGTTTAATTCCAATTTTGATCATATTTCCCCAAACAAGATTTTTATGAGCTTTATGATGTTTTTCCATCTTATGCATGATTTATTTCTCATTATGTGAATTTGGTCTTGTAGGATACTAATGGGTTCATGATTCAAGTGGAGGCATGGTTCACTTAACCAAATGAAGCCCAAAACCCTAACTGACCCCAAATTGAGCTTGGATTCGAGTCAAACCCCAGCTGGACCAAACCCTCGGTATAAAAGGGAATTTTTGGCACGGTGAACAGTGAGCTCGCTACTGTTCATCGTGCCGTTTCTCTTTCGACGGCGCGACGCAGCTCCCTCCCTTCTTCCAGAGCTTCAAACAAGCTTGTCCTCACCAACGTGGAGTTCCTCAACCTCCGACGATCAGATTCCGACCATCGGTTCTCATCAACGAGTTGATTTGGCGTGCGGCGAACTGTAGCGGCGAGCTGCGATTTTCAGCTCAGACCAGCGGCGTTCTTCTGGTCTGAGTTTCCATTCCTTCACGGAATCATTGGCGGTGGTCCTCCAGTGATTCTGAACCATTTCCGACAGTATTTCAACGTTCCCAGCTTTCTTCATCAGCTCGCGACGCCATTTCCAGAAAACGCAGCAGAGAACAATTTCAAAAACTGACCTTCCTGAAATTTTGTGAGCTAATGCAAGGAAATCTGAGTCGTCTTGAAGCTTGAGAACACCAGATCGATTTCTGTTGGAGTGTTCTCTGTAAATTCCTTGTGTGACGGTAAGGAGAAGACAAGTTTGGTTTAAGATTTGGTGTAGGGATGTTTAGATTTCTTCCAGCTCGTTTCTTAGCTTAGTTTTTCTTGTTCCTGAAAATTTTGTCTCTAAATCTGGTAGTTCACAGCTTAGATTTATTTGTAGTTTCATTTTCTGCAAGAATTTGTTCTTTTAGTTCTGTTTTGTTTTGTTCTACTGTGCAGAAAGTCACTGCTGCAATTTCGTTCTTATATCTGTGTTTAGCAATTTTTGTTTTAGCTCTTTGTTAGTTGTTAAGTTAGTTAGCTTAATAGAGAATTAAATTTCTAGAGAGATCAGTTAGGTGTTGAGTAAACTCTTGATAGTTTTCTATTTCGCAATGTGCAGATAACAATGCTGCGTTTTGGTTTTCAGAAGGGAAGTTAGTTGGATAAGTAGATTGAGTGTGTTTTTAATTCCTGTTTGTTTAGATTAGACCTTTAATTGTTTTCAATTGATTTAGAGTCTGTAAGTTTTCATATTTGCAATCTGGTGAATTTAATCATGGTAGTTTGAATGGTAGAGTTGACCTCTTGTTAAGTCCGATTTGATTCCTACAGCAAATAATATGGTGACTGCAAAATTTGTTTCTAGTTAATATTTCATTTTGCTATTAATCCCCGTTTCATAATTAGAAAACCCAAAAATAGAATTCTGAATCCAAGACAAGCATAGTGCTAGCATAATCCTCGGAAATTCGACTCAGGCCTTATACTAAAACATTTCTTTGTGTAGTTGTGGGTTTTCGATCATAATGTTAATTTGGGAGTTTATTTGTGACATCTATTTAGAGAGCAACCAAGTAACTCCTTATACATCTCTAAATATGAGATGCATCCTTCAGAATAATTCCATAGTTGGTGTGTTATATCACTGAGATGTTCCGACAGTGGTTGAACAGAGCCCATCTTCTGTCTTTACCTAGGACAGGATACTCTTCTTGCTCGAGTTTCCAGAATATCCGATCGAGTCGACCAAAAATCCATCTGATTCCGTGATACGGTTCATATTCTAGCTACTTGATTTTCTCTCAAAGCTCATGTTATCGTTCATAGTAACTAGTCATCATATATATTGTTTGTGGTATCTAGAATTAAAAATAATGATGTCAGTACAAAATCGACAAACCAACAATAAAATCGATCAAATTCAATTCTCATATATGCATTGAACAAATGTATACAAAATACATGAGTAAATAAGAAAAACAAATCATCTTTATTTGGGGAGTTTCCGTTTACTATCACATTGGATTTGTTGACCAGCTCCTGTATTCGATCTATTTTCCAATTAGAACTAATTTAATTGGAAAGAGATGTCTTATTTATGTTTGTTCTGATTTATATCTAACCCATTTTATCAAATCTTGGCCCATTAGGTAATTTGACTCATATGATCAAATCTGACCTATTACAACTCTGATATGATTTGGTTAGCCCAACATATGTAATCAAAGCAGCCCAATTAATTCAAAAAAATTGATCTGGATAAATCAATCAATGGTCTGAACCTGACCTTGATATTATTGAATCAAACTGGTCTAGTTAAACTAGCCAATGATTTAACTAAACTTGGATTTAATTTGACTAAGTTGATATAATTTAATTTTTAATTAATTGAATAATAAATTAATTAAATATATATTTATTAAAAAATATTACAGTAATAAATTTCTACATGCATATAATTAATTAATAAATGCTTTTAATTAAATATAATCAAACATTTCATGGGTTATGTTTGATTTAATTAATGCAGAAAAGATTTAATAAATCTAAAACTTCAACACTACAGCAGAAAACATTTGATGGAGAACAGAAACATATACTATTTTCTTCTTCAATTTAATCAGTTATCCAAATCGATTAAAATATGTATTAATTGATTAGTTTAATCGATTATAAAAAAAATCGAATCGATTAAGATCTATGTAATCGATTAGTTTGATTGATTAAACTTCTTTTTCTTTTCTTCGTCGCGACTACGACACTCACTTCTTCTGCTGCGATTAACATAAAAAAAAATGTGGAACCGTCACATCAGTGGCCCCCTAGAGCCGGTCCCACGGATATGGAGGGAGGTAAATGCAGGTACAAAGCTGAAAGCGTATAACCGGGACGCTAACCCCAGGCAATAACACCCCGAGGACTAACATACTTGCCACAACTGTTGATCGTTGGCCTCCAGATGTGGTCGTCGATACTCTCCGGCCTTGGAAGCCAATAGTCAACATCCTCTTGGGGCTTGACAACCGCAACAGATCCTGACCCAGTCACGATCTTACAGTGACTACAGCAGCAGAGACATTTTTTTCAACAAAGAGACAAGTTTCATGCATTTTTAGAACTAAGGCACTACTCTGATACCATTGTTGCATCTAATAGCATGAAATACAAAAATAAAACTCACAGTGATCTCCCAAGACAATCTTAGTCACCGCTTGACGTCAAAAGAGTGATCACGAAAGGCTCTTCGCAAAATTCACAAACCAAAACCCTCTTTTGTCTGAATGTTCTTCACAACTGATTCACACACCTTCTACTCCGGTCTTGTCTTCCTCTTATAGCTTGGACGCAGTAACGGTAGTGTAGTAAATGGTCTAAGTTATCGCACACAGCAATAACATAGCAATAAATCATTTACGTTGCTTCACACAACAGTAACACCAACAATTTATATTAGTTAATTTTGAAATAAAAGATCTTGATGAAGCATCATTTAAATTTTTCTTTGGCATATAACTATGTCATGATAATTCATGAGGTATTATTGGACTTTTATAAAAGGTCCACATTAAAAAGGTGCTCATATAGTGTAACATACAAAATTGTGTACCTCAAGATACACCAATGTCTAAAGATAACAAATTCAGTTTGTAGCAGTATCCACAACTTAAACTTAAAATAAAGGAGATGCAATAATTCCCTTATACATTAGCTGTGGGAAATCTTATATATGCACAGGTTTGTACGCATCCAGACATTGCATATATAGTGGGAATGTTAGACAGATACTTAAGTAATCGGACTGGCTCACTAGAAAGTGGTGAAAAAAGTGATGCGGTATTTATAGAAAATAAAGGATACATACTTACGTGTCAGAGGTCTAAATACCTAGAGGTGATTGGATATGTAGACTCTGACTTTACTGGATGCTTGGATAGTAGGAGGTCCACTTCAGGTTACATCTTCATACTTACTAGAGGAGCTATATCATGGAAAAGCGTCAAACAAATTTTATAGTCACTTCCACTATGGAGGCAGAGTTGATAGCTTGCTATAAAACATCTAATCATGAGATTTGGCTTTGGAACTTCATCACAATGTTAGAGATCATTGATGGCATCAACGGGCCATTGATGATCAATTGTGATAATAAAGTCGCAGAACTTTATGTTATGAACAACCATAGTTCATTGAAGTTGAAGCACATCGACAACAAATCTATGATGATTAAGGAAAATATTCATAGTCATCAAGTGATGATAGAGTATATTAACGCAGATTCTATGTTAGTAGATTCACTCATCAAGGATTTGATACCTAAGATGTTTCAAGCGTATGTTGTGAATATAAAAATCTTTCTTATGGAAGAAGTATCCATCTAGTAGGATTATGTATTTATTATAGTGCTTTACATTTGTTAATAAACACACATGTTTTATTTTATTTTGAGATATGTACTTAAGTTCAAAGCATTCATGTGCATTTTACTTACAATCTGAAATAAAGTTATCATGATTGACTAATGTTGCTTAACATATAGTACTTGTAAATATACTATAATTTTCTTTTGGAATCATAAAGTTTAGATCATGATTTTCTATTACAATTTAGCATAAAATATTTACAAATATGGTCAAGACCATTTGGATAATTAATTGGACCAATTGAAAATTGACATATATCAATCACATTACATGTACTTTTCATATTACACATTAACATCTTGATTTATGTCATTATGATATTGGTATTATGATTACTTATGACTTGTTATAGTCACATTCTAATAACTATGACATTTTTAATCCTATACTAATAGAGTCAATAGACTAGATTGTTTTCCGAAAGTTTTCTATACTGATAAAGTTATACTCCTCGTCGGTGAAAAGACTTCGGTGTCATCAACCTAATTTCTCTGGAAGGCATACACCACTTGCTCTCCCTCTTCTTCCGCAGGATCCCGAATTTATAGATGACATAAAAAGATAATGATTTTTTTTTTGTTGCAATCAGGTATATCTTCTTATTTTTTGCATTTATGTTTTTGTTATATATTCGACGTAATTAGATTCTTATTATTTTAGAATTCATGTGGTCTAGGTAAACTTGATTCTAACAAAATTATCTGGTTTATTTTGTAAAATTAAAGAAAAGATGGATTCTAAATTCTTTTATGAATTATATTTTATCAATTTTTCATTGTCCCAATTTTGCTAAAACAAATCAACTAAATGTCTGAGAACAGGTACACCATTGGAATTAAATAACTGGCGGCCCTTTTTACAAGGGAGATATACCTTTACGATGCCTGCACCAGACAACTTCGTTTTCTCCAAATGACTTAGTTCTACTGCTTTGTTTTGAGTTAATGAAGCTCTTGAAGCCAAGCCCACGTACAAAATAAAATCTGCATTATACTATTTCTAGATCTAATCTATCAAACACTATCGTGGATGTAGTCAAACAAAAGAACACAAAACTTCATCCTCGTTTCCTTCATCCAGATCATGAAATTTCGAGCTTCAACATCTTTAAATTGAACTCCACAGCAAATGCAACACTCATCATCCAATCACTTTGTCCTTGTGATCACAAGATAACCACAGAAGCAATGGCGCTTAACAAAGTACTGTTCTTGATGCTTCTCGCCTTCGCCACCTCCCACGTAGCCACCGCCGGCGACCCCGACATCACCTCCGACTTCATCCTGCCCCCAAACGTCACTGCTGTCGACGGCAGCTTCTTCACCTACACCGGCCTGCGCTCCGCCGTCAACTCCCAGCCAGGCGCCGGCTTCAGCGTCTCCAAGGCCGCGTCGGCAGAGCTCCCTGCGCTGCTCGGGCAGAGCGTGTCCTTGGCCGTGCTCAAGTACTCGGCCGGATCCGTCAACCCGCCCCACACCCACCCGCGCTCCGCCGAGCTGCTCTTCCTGGTGCAGGGCTACCTCGAGGTGGGCTTCGTCGACACCGGCAACAAGCTCTACACCCAGTCGCTGCAGCCCGGCGACGTGTTCGTGTTCCCCAAGGGGCTAATCCACTACCAGTACTGCAACTCCGGGAGCGCGGCCGTCGCCGTTTCCGCCTTCGGGAGTGCCAACGCCGGCACTGTGTCGGTTCCTAAGAGCGTATTCGCCACCGGCGTCGACGACGTGGTGCTCGCGAAGTCGTTCAATACCGACGTCGCCACCATCCAGAAGCTCAAGGCTGGTCTCGCAAACTAGTCTTCCATAATCGATTCAAGACGGCTTTTCTAGAAAATAAAATTGGAAAGATATCATTAATGTGCGACTTGGAATACCTTCGTTAACTAAAAAAACATTTCTCGAAGAATTATATTTTATAAAAGTGTGCAGTCCCACAGTAAAAAAAATAATAAATAAATATAGGTGACCTGATTTTATTTCTTGAAAAATTATTCTTCCGAATTTGATCGATACTCGCATGTTACAAATGGTAATTTACCTTCATGCGTACTTGTTGAGTTATTCTAATGACTGATTGAAGAATTCCATGGAACAAGACGATCACTCAAAAACTAATTAATAAGACTAATTATATTTATCAAAAATGATTTACTTCCTTTGAATACCCTTTATATTCTCATATTTATTATTCTATCTTATATCTATTTCCTTATATTCGTCATGGTATTTAATTCTTTATGTTATATTTTATCCTCATTATTAGCACGGGTAGACTTCACCCCAAGTGGGTGGGCGGCCAGCGTGGACGTGTCTCACAGATGGAGACACCTCCAATGATCAATGGTGCTTCTCCGCGTGAGAGACCTATGCAGGCTATATATATATACCCAAACTCTAGTTTATTTATATATTATAGCTAGATACAACTTTGTTTTCTCCAAAGCACTATTTCTATGTTAAAACTAAAAAAACCGTCGTTGATTAAGTCAAACAAAAGAACATAACTTCCACCTCGTTTCCTTCATCCAGATCATGAGAAATCTAGGTTCAACATCTTTAAATTGATCTCCACCGCAAGTGCAGTGTGCAACACTCTCATCATCGAAAAATTCCTTTACTCAATTTAATCACTTTGTCTTTATGTTCACAAGATAACCACAAAAGCAATGGCACTTAACAAAGTATTGTTCTTGATGCTGCTCGCCTTCGCCATCTCCCACGTAGCCACCGCCAGCGGCCCCGACATCACCTCCGACTTCATCCTGCCCCCAAACCTCACTGCCGTCGACGGCAGCTTCTTCACCTACACCGGCCTGCGTTCCGTCGTCAACTCCCAGCCCGGCGCCGGCTTCAGCGTCTCAAAGGCCGCCGTGGCAGAGTTCCCTGCCCTGCTCGGGCAGAGTGTGTCCATGGCCGTGCTCAAGTACTCGGCCGGATCCGTCAACCCGCCCCACACCCACCCGCGCTCCGCCGAGCTGCTCTTCCTGGTGAATGGCTACCTCGAGGTGGGCTTCGTCGACACCGGCAACAAGCTCTACACCCGGTCGCTGCAGCCCGGCGACGTGTTCGTGTTCCCCAAGGGGCTAATCCACTACCAGTACTGCAACTCCGGGAGCGCTGCCATCGCTGTCTCCGCCTTCGGGAGCACCAACGCCGGCACTGTGTCGGTTCCTATGAGCGTATTCGCCACCGGCGTCGACGACGTGGTGCTCGCGAAGTCGTTCAAGACAAACGACGGCACCATCCAGGAGTTGGTGCGAAATTTGGGAAGAAATTTGGGAACTCTGATCGATTCTGATTTTGTCAAGAAACTATTAGTGCTGCTGTCGCTTGTTACAGGAATTGTTTCTTTAATTCTGCTCATAAACTCTCACAGTCGAGGGACTCCGTAAATTTTTCAATGAATTAGAGAATGAATTCAAAACATGTGCACTTGTTTTTCTTAAGAAACAATTTGCTCCGATGATACATTCTGACTAAGTAAATGATCCTTCAGGATACCATGAATATTTTAATAATGTTGTTTCCAAAGTGTACGTTGGAAAATAATCCCGAATACTTAGATTTATTCAAACTCGACGATTGAATATTTGTATATTCAATTTGTAGGATAACACTTTGAAAAATAAGTAATTTTGAGAAAAAAAAAGTTTTGCTGTGAAAGATTATGAATTATTTATAGAGAATGATATTTTATAGTGTATGAAATATTGTGAATAAAAGGACATGCTTTTTGAATCATAACTTTTCATTCAAATATCATAACTTTTCATTCAAATATCAAAAGAAGTTTATTGACGAAGGGACATTGAAAAGACACAACTGTTCAAGTTCTTTATTTCTTCCATTCTTTTTCATTTTATGGAAATCACTAATAACCCTCCACCATTTCCCCCAAAATTTTTTTTTGAAAACTTCAATTATCAAGCGACAAGTCTTATACATAAATAAAGATATCTAATGTGAAGACCTCTCAAATGCTATTAAGATGACTAGCAGACAAACTTTAAACTAATGACCTTATTTGATTAACCGAACAATCTCACACATAGACTTTCCTTATCCTCAATATTCATATTAGCGACACGTTGATTGACCTTGTGTTTTACTTGTAACACCCACGAAAATGCCAAGCTATGCCTAGGAGTATTTTTTTTAAAAATAAAAGAAAGAAAGAGAAAAAAGGAAAAATAGAAACCAAAGCAAAAAGAGGTGAGGTCAAGGATTGACCCTTGAACCTCCCACAAATGATAGAATTAAATTGGTGTATGATAACCACTAGAAACATGAATGATATGTAAATAGAAAAGAATAGAAATATAAGTTAAAGGTGAGAGGATGGTTAAATAAAGGAACAAGAGAAAACCAAGTAGCTTACTTTATCTTCCTCTTGGTTAAGAGAAGAAGTAAGCAAAAGACAAGTTGCTTGCTTCCCTTCTTCTCTCTATTTGCGTGGGAATTAAAAGAGAGAAGTAAATAGGAGGGCTAAGGGGGATGAATGAAGGTATGTTCATTACAAAGGAAATAAAAAGGATGAAAAGAAGGAAAGACAAGTGATTAATCTTTTTCCTTCTTCTTCCTCCTTCCTTCTCCTTCTCCATTCTTCACCGAAACCAAAAGCTCTCCCCCTCCTCATTTCCAAAAGCTAAGCCAAGGTTCCTCTCCAAGAAAACTAATTTACAAGAAGGAGCCTTCAAGGTCTACCCCTTCCCAAACAAGAGAAATCAAAAGAGAGTACTAGAAGAAGAAGCTCTCTTCTTCCTCTTCACCTAGAGTATTCTTCCTTAAGAAAAACCACAAGCGAAAGGATGTAAGTATCCCCTTACCTGTGATACAAGTTGCTTTTGTTTTTATAAAGGAGTAGAATGCTTAAAATCTAAGGTAACAAATTGGAACTTTCGACCAAGTATAAAATAAAAGGAGTTGTTTGGGTAGATCAAGATCTAAATAAAGCATGTCCATTATGATCTTATGATAAGTACCCTAGTATAAGAAGCTAGTAAATGTTTTCATGTTGAATGTTTGACTTAAAACCTAGATTTTTAAATATGAACTTTCGGCCAAGTATAGATAAAGGATCTAGGGAAGCTTAAGACCTAAACTAACCATGTTTACTACATCCTTATGATATGTATGCTATGTTAAGGGATTGGGTTGGTTTTTTTTATGCTTGAAAGTTTTTAAAGTTAGCTTTCTCCTTATGTATGTTTCGGCCAAGAACTAAACTAGGGCTTAGAGAAGCTAGAAATTTAACCTAACATGCTCATGTATCTCTTGATAATGTGATATGAATGTAGTTAGGTGTTCATGCTTTTATGTTGTTTTAAAGTTGGCTTTCTCCTTAGGTAAGTTTCGACCAAGAACAAAACTAGGGCTTAGACAAGCTAAAAAGTTAACCTAGCATGCTCATTTATCTCTTGATAATATGATATAAATTTAGCTAGGTGATTATGCTTATATGTTGATTGAAAACCTAGTTTCCCTTCATGTGTATTTCGGCCAAGACCAAAATTAGGGTTTTAAGGAAGCTAAAGGATAACCTAGCATGTTCATGTATCTCTTGATAATATGATATGAATTTAGCTAGGTGATCATGCTTAGATGTTGATTAAAAACCTAGTTTCCTCTTCATGTGTGTTTCGGCCAAGAACAAAACTAGGGCTTAGACAAGCTAAAAAGTTAACCTAGTATGTTCATGTATCTCTTGATAATATGATATGAATTTAGCTAGGTGATCATGCTTAGATGTTGATTAAAAACCTAGTTTCCTCTTCATGTGTGTTTCGGCCAAGAAAAAAAACTAAGGCTTAGACAAGCTAAAAAGTTAACCTAGCATGCTCATGTATCTCTTGATAATATGATATGAATTTAGCTAGGTGATTATGCTTATATGTTGATTGAAAACCTAGTTTCCTCTTCATGTGTGTTTCGGCCAAGAACAAAAACTGAGGCTTAGACAAGCTAAAAAGTTAACCTAGCATGCTCATGTATCTCTTGATAATATGATATGAATTTAGCTAGGTGATTATGCTTATATGTTGATTGAAAACCTAGTTTCCTCTTCATGTGTGTTTCGGCCAAGAACAAAAACTAAGGCTTAGACAAGTTAAAAAGTTAACCAAGCATGCTCATGTATCTCTTGATAATATGATATGAATTTAGCTAGGTGATTATGCTTATATGTTGATTAAAAACCTGGTTTCCTTTTCATGTATGTTTCGGCCAAGAACAAGAATTAGGGCTTAGAGAAGCTAAAAAATTAACCTAGCATGCTCATGTATCTCCTAATAATATGATATGAACTTAGCTAGGAGTTTACACTTGCATGTTGCCCATAGCTTGATTTTTCTCCTTATGAGTGGTTCGGCCATTATGAGTTAAAAGCTTAGATATGTCTCACATGATGCGTGATGAATTAGGAAATGTTATTTACGAATGCTATGCATGTTTATGATATGATAAATGACATGTTGATCATGTATGCTTAT
The DNA here is from genome assembly GCF_018446385.1 of Zingiber officinale. Classification (NCBI taxonomy): domain Eukaryota; kingdom Viridiplantae; phylum Streptophyta; class Magnoliopsida; order Zingiberales; family Zingiberaceae; genus Zingiber; species Zingiber officinale. Next base: position 34,515,148 of record NC_056005.1, on the reverse strand, counting down.
GATCCATGCATGTGCTTTGTGCCCAATTATGCATGTTTATGATATGATAAATGACATGTTGATTATGTATGCTTATGATCCATGCATGTGCTATGTGCCCAATTATGCATGTTTTATGATATGATAAATGACATGTTCATTATGTATACTTATGATCCATGCATGTGCTGTGTGCCCAAATATGCATGTTTTATGATGTGATAAATGACATGTTCATTAAGTATGTTTATGATCCATGCATGTGCTGTGTGCCCAAATATGCATGCTTTACTCCTCATGATATGATAAGATAAGATGTGTTATGTTATGATATGAACCATGATATGATATTTTACTTTGTATGGCTTGTACCAAGGGTGGGCTCCATAAGCGCCCCTAGGCCGACGGACTATGAACGGGTCTAGTAAAGGGATGAGCTCCTTAGTACGCCCCTAGGTCGACGGACTATGAACGGACCTAGATCCCTAGTAGGTTCGGGGCTAGCTACTATGTCCTAGGGATTGCGCGCATTTATGTATGTATGTGGTACAAGCCGGGCCCTCGTGATGATATTATGTTCAAGTACTATATGCTATGTTTTAAACCATCTTGCATATGACATGGCCCATGTTTTAAAAGACATCTTGCATGATACGATTTATGATTTATAGGACATGATGATTGATGATATGATACAGCATGATGTTATTTAAGAACTGATATGATATGATTTACGATATGACATACTATGCTCCTATGACATTTGGATTTATGATATGATTTAGCATGATGTTCCTTATGATTTATGATATAACATGCTATGCCCTTATGATGTTAGATGAACATATTTTATGGTTGTATGCTTATGTGTTTATGCATTGATATATAGATTTTGTGAGTAGGAAAGGGTCTTACTAAGCCTGTGTGCTTATAGCTTACTTTCCTTGTACCACAGATAATGGCAAAGAATGGATGACCTAAGGGAGCTACAAGAGAGGCAAGGAGATGTGTGTGGTGGTGGCTCGGCTAAGGCAAATGAAGACCTGCTTAAGTTATTTGGTTAAGTTAACATGAACTAGTGTGTTATGTTATTGTCCGTATGACTTCGAGATATTCTAATGTGTTTTTATTTTTAAAAGAAATTTTTAATATGCATATATGCTTCCGCAAATAGAAATAGAAATGCTTAAGTATGTAACCCCGCACCCTACTAGCAGGAGGGACGGGTGTTACATTACTACCCTAGTTTTTCCACTATCTCCAATATTCACATAGGTGGATGTTATAAAGAATACTCATGTAACTAAGTATTCCAAAGGATTGCTCTTTATAACTTCATTCAAAGCTTAGAAGCTTTTCATAATCATTCCATTATGTGAACCAAACACTTCCCTTAGGACAAATTAAGTGCTTCAACCATTCATATAGTATACTTTGCTTATTAAACCCAAGATTTGGAAATCATCCAAAATTGAGTTGAGTTTCTACTATTGATAATTAGTAAGTTGGCTTTAGTTTCATCTCCTTTGACATTCTCAAAACTAGATCCCTTACAAGGCCTTTTTTCAAAGGGTTTAGCCTCACTATCACAATGTATAACAACTAAAGACATTGGTTTCGGTTACAAAGGAACTTCCATTAACAAGCTACTCAACCATTTTGCTTCCTTAGTACATGAAGCGAGAGCTATAAACTTAGTCACCATTATGGAATTAGCAATACAAGTTTGCCTTTTGGAACTCCCAAAATATGGCTCCTCCACCAATTGTGAATGCCCATCCATTTGTAGATACATGATCTTCTGAATCAAATATCCAACAAGCATCTGTATATTCTTCTAGAATATGAGGATATCCAAGATAATGTATACCACAATTCATAGTGTCTTGAGTACCTTAATACTCTATAAATTGCATTTAAATGAAATTGACTAGGATTGCTGGTATATCTACTTAATTTACCAACTGCAAATACAATATCAGGTCTAGTCAATATTATTACATACATTAGGGAACTGATTGTTAGTACCACGTGTTAGTTTTGATGTGATAAACCAAATCAAGTTAGACTTTATGTTATTTGATGTCTTGCATCTGAGTGTGCAAAGACTTAGGAACACAAGAAGTCGAGCGAAAGACACAATGGACGAGAAGGATGGCACAGGAATCGAGTCGACGGGCTCTGAACATCCGAGGGACGAGAAGTTGAGGAAGAGTACGCCGATGGAGCAAAAAGGACCTATGTGGTGCTTCTAAGGGACGAGAATCCGGAGAGGAAATCTGCTCAAGGAGAAGACCGGAGTTGGGTTTGGGTGAATTTAATTCTGGAAGGCCGGAGCATCACCCAAGCGACTTGAGACAAAAATTGCTCTAGGAGAAGAAAGATCAGCTAAGGAGCAGATCTATCTCAGGGAAGGCGCATTCAATGGCTTGGAAGGCGGCTTCCATGAACAGTGCTGAAGGCACCTTCCAGTCGGTTGAAGGTGCCTTCTAGTGACTGTTAGCCGAAGATAAAGTTTTATCTTCGGCGATAAAGTTTCTCTGATTGAAGGTACCTTGAACCCTATTGAAGGCGCCTTCTAGCTTCGAATATAATTTTTGAAGGGCTATAAAAAGATAGCTGGAGCTAGGAAATAAACAACAACTTAAATATTTATTTCCTAGTTTATTTTTAAGTTTTCAAAAAGTGTAAGAGGCTTCTCCACATTCAACGAAGGAGATTTTTTTAATGCTTTCATCTGCCTTGGATTAACAATCACTTAAGTTGTAACCAAGTAAATTCTGGTCCTCTTACTTATTTCTTTTTAAGTTGTTCAGTTTATTTTAGTGTTAATTTAATTGTGCTATCTAATCAAAACAAAGATTGGGAAAGGGTTATTTTTATTTTACAGGCAATTCACCCCCTCTTGCCGATTGCACCGGGACCAACAAGTGATATCAGAGCTCAATCACTTTAGAAGGACTAACCACCGATCGAAGCACAGAAGATGATGGCCAGAGCAAGTATCCATCCGCCTAAGTTCGAGGGAGACTTCATCCATTGGAAGAAGAAAATGGAGGTATACTTTAAAATATATTTTTGATATTTTTAAAATTTTGAAAAATAGTTTTGTAGTACCTATCGACAACAACGATGAACAAAAGAAAGAGGGCAACTGGACAAAGAAGGAACAAGCTAAATTTGTGGCTAACGAAAAAGTAGAATTCCATCTATTGAGTGTGTTGCCACCACAAGAGGTCAATATGATTGGAGTCTACAAGTTTGCGAAAGATCTTTGGGAGAAATTCTTGATGTTTCATGAAGGAACTTCCGAAGCCAAGCTCGCAAGAAGAGATCTACTTTGGAACCAACTGACAAATCTTTGACTGAAGGAAGGTGAAACGGTCTCTCAACTGTACGCCAAGTTAAAGGAGCTAATCATCTAACTCATGAATCTTAGAGAAAAGGTAACCAACCGAGATTCGCTAAGGTGTTGGATCGTGAATTCGCTAGGGGGGTGAATAGCGATTAGAAAAAATTTAGCGAGAGTACGCAGCGGAATAAACACGAAAACAACAACGCTAACACAAGTACTTTTTACTTGGTTTGGAGCCTTCGGCGACTCCTACTCCAAGGCACATACTCGTTGAGTGCTTTCGTTGGAAAATCCACTAACAATTCAAAATGTTACAAATTAAAGTACAATTGCTTAAAAAAATACCGACAAAGAAATGAAAAGGAGGCGCGTTGTCGAAGGAGCTTTGCAGCGTCGCAGGAGTATAGCACGGTAGAGCAATCGTTGGAAGATCTTGTTTTTCGTTGTTCTTTGCTCTAGGCCTCACCCTCCTTATATAGGAGGCTCGGGCGCCCTGATCCCTTCTAGGCACTGGAGTGTGACGTAGCCCGTCTAAACATGAAGCTTCACATGGCGACGCGACAAGGGGATAAACTTTGCATCCCAGGCGCTCGGATCCCTTCCGGGCGCCCGAACCTATGTTTTCCAGCAACCTGAAAGAAAATGTTAGTCCGAGTCAAAATGTAAAACTACCCTACAAAACAAAGTGTTAGAACAATTTATATAAGGAATAAGTATTAATTAGATTCCGTCTCCTCGAGACCGGAATCTAGTCACGATCTCAACTTAGATTTCTGAAATGAATCTAAGTTGGATCGACGCCTAATGCTCCCTTCCCGGGAATGCGTCTTCACAGTCACTCCCCTCCAGTGACTTACCTCAACTTACCCGTCATACGTTCTGTCAGCCCGTCGACCCGTCTGGATTTCGTGTCAGGTACCTGGTCAGTCCGTCGACCTAGCTGAACTTCCCTGCAACACTGAGTTAGTACAATAGATAAAAACAGTGTTAACAAAATTCAAGTATAACCTAGGGTTATCTCCTAGGGTTGCCTAGCGGTTCACTCACTAGGACTTCCATTATCTATAGATAAAAACAGTGTTAACAGAATTCAAGTATAACCTAGGGTTACCTCCTATGGTTTCCTAGCGCTTCACTCACTAGGACTTCCATTGTCTGGCTTCACTTATCAGGACTTCCTCCACCTAGCTTCACTCACTAGGATATGACTTCACTCACCAGGACTTCCTCCACCTAGTTTCACTCACTAGGGCCCGACTTTACTCTCCGGGACTTCCACCACCTAGCTTCACTCACTAGGGATAGCTTCACTCACTAGGGATCGACTTCACTCACCAGGATTTCCACCACCTAACTTCACTCACTAGGGCCCGACTTCACTCACCGGGACTTCCACTTTGCCTAACCTTTAGTTAGGACTTACCTTTACTAGTCATCTAGTCCTAACTAGACTTCTCTCTCCCAGACATCAAGTCCTGTTTGAGTCAACCCTTGGTCATATTGTCAAACATCGAAACCCTAGAGGTCGATTGCACCAACATAAGGCATGTGCTTAACGCTTTTCTAAGAACACCAGAATGGTCAACCTTAGTAGATGCATACTATATCTCTAGGGGCCTAGAGGTAAGTGATCTAGAAGAATTGTTTTCTACCTTTGAAATTCATGAATCTAGATGTGTAGGACTAAAGAAGGAGCCGAATCAGAACATTATCTTAAAGACAAAAATGGACGAACCAGATTCCAAACCATCCATCGATAATGATGAAACGACATTTATGGTAAGAAAATTTAAGAAATTTTTTAGATCTAATAAATTCAATGAAGTGCAAGCCAAGAAAAGGAGAAAAAGGTGTTGGGGATCGGTGGCCGTCTTGAAGAGGGGTTGGATAGACGGCGCCCCCAAATTGTTCGCTTCCTACGTTGTTAGCTTGCGCAGCGGAATAATACAAAAATAAACAAGCTAAACAAAATACAAGACAAGAAATGCAAACCAATCTATACGATCATTTAACGTGGTTCGGAGATTGCATGCTCCTACTCCACGGCGTGTCCTTGAGGTGGGTGATCCCTATCCGTCGGTGGATTAGCCCCCGACAAACTCCGGCTAGCTCAAGTCACTCCTTGTGGGTGGAGAAATTTCACCACAACACCAACCAAGACTCTTGAGACTAGTAGACTACTAATAGAGATTAACCACCTCTATTTCATCAGAGATAACCAAGCTTCCAAGCCTTGGTTATATAGGCCGCGGGTTAAAAACCTCACCTGCCAGTCGACTGCGAAAACATACAGTCGACTGCCAAAACATGCAATCAACTGCCCTTTGTGGAAATTCGACCGTTACATCCCAACGGCTCGATACCAGTCGACTGCTAAAACTAGCATTCGATTGCTCCACACTGGTAGAGCGAACAGAAATATTTTGTTCGCTCCCAGTCGACTGCCCAGTCGACTGAACCAGTCGACTGGTACCGAGTGCATTCTATCACAGCACTCGGACCCTCACCCTTACGACTCATTTGACGCTTCCTTCGCAGCCTTGACCTTTTGCCTTCAAGCCTACTTCCTCTTTGGCTCTCGTCCCTCGGATGCATGCAAGCCCGCGGCTCGTCCCCAATGTCATCCTTCGCGTATGCCTCGAAGTCGCTTCCCGCGGCCCTTGTCCTTGCTGCCTTGTCCATGGTCCCTCGGATGCTCCATCCTTCACCGGACCCGAAGCCGTCAACCTAAGTCACATGTGTATCAAATAACTCAAGTACGCATATCAAATAACAACGGTGAACCTAACTTAAACCCTTTGCCCAAACACCAAAACACATGGTCCCACGAACCATTGGGATTGCTCCAACAATCTCTCCCTTTTTGATGTTTGGCAATACGTTTAAGTTAGAGAAAACATAATAACAAATAAACATGCTAAAGCAAATGGACTTACATTGCCAAGGCTACACACTTTGACTTATACCGCCGAATGGACTTACGATGCCAAGGCTGCACACTTGGACTTACACCGCCGAAATAAAAATAATGTAACATGCATTTAAACCTATCACAAGGCTCCCCCTACACCTATGCTCCCGAGCTATGATTTTTACCATTACAAAGGTATTTTCAGGGTTTCCCAACTAAACCTTGTTGGGTTCTTCGGGCCGCGAAAACCGCTTTTCGCGTCGCGGAAACCCCGAATCACCCAAGGCCAACGGATCCGTGCAAGAAAAAAATTGAACGAAAATACGAGTACGAGTTTCAAAGACTCTAGATCTACACTAGATGAGAGTTATACCTTCAAAGCGTGCCCTTTCGCGTTCCCGCTCGTCCAAGGAATTGCCGGATCTCTAGACTATCAAAATAGATACTCCTCTAGAAGTATCCACACGAACACGTAGGTGGAGAAAACACACAAAAAGGTGTGCTAGCACCTTGTGTGGTCACGGCAAGAGGAGGAAAGGGAGAGAGCTCTCTTGAGGAAGAAGAAGGAGTAATGCCTTGAATGAAAATCAAATTTCATTCACAACTTTTGTGTGGTCGGCCACTCCATGGAGTGTAACTCCCATTCCACATTAATCACAATTAATGTGAAGCCATTAAGAGGTGTTGTGTAACTCCTATGATGTGGCACATCATGAAGATGGGGACCATTACCATTGGTCCACATCTTGCCACCTCACAATGATGTGGCAAATGAGTAACCTCCACTCATTTAATGTGGCCAACCCACATTAAATGCAATGGAGGCTTGTAACCTCCATGAGGTGGCAAAACAAGATGATGTGGAACAACACTATTGGTCCACATCTTGCCACCTCACTCATGATGTGGCAAAGAGTCAAGTCACACTTGACTCTTCCTCTTCCTCTCTAGTCAAGTCAAACTTGACTCAATCTCTCTCATGGTTGATCTAATCTAACCATTTGATTCAAGCCAACTTAATATAATGAATCTAATTCATTAAATTAAATTGATCTAATGAGTCATAATCTAAATTAGACTCATTAAATACATGAATCAACTTGAGTCTAACTCAATTAGCCCAATTTGGATTACTCTTAATCCAATTTGATTTATCAAATGAATCTAATCCTCTTGGTTCATCATATGAACCAAATCTCCATCTAAATGTCCTAAGTGTGTGACCCTATAGGTTCTTGTAACATTGGCAATGCCCTAAACCCATTTAGGAGCATAAGTAATGAGCGGTATCTAGCAACACATCATTACTACCCAAGTTACAAGAAATGTCGAGATCCAACATCACCTTATGACTACTAATTGTGACTCCTCACAATATGTGACATTGTCCTTCTATCCTAGACATCTAGATTGATCAATGTGAGGCATAGACCGTGTCATCCTTTAATCAATCTAAATCTTGAACTCCAAGTAGACTCACTCGATCAAATGAGCTCAACATCTAATGTTGACTCATTTGGGCATGACCATGTACTTCGTGGTCTAAATCTATCAAGAATATTGATGTCGCTCCCGTCATATGGGAGGGATAGATCCCATCTACATCACTCACATGCCTCTGCATAATTTGTTACATACCCAGTAATCGCCTTTATAGTCCACCCTGTTACGGGTGACGTTTGACGAAACCAAAGTACATAACTCCTTATGTAGGGATCCATGGTGACTTCAGGTCAAAGGACTAATAGTCATACTAATAGGCACATGAGAAAATATATGACACTCATATAACAATCCATGATACTTTCTCATGGCGGGTCATTCAGTATACATTATCTAATGCATACCCATGTGTCAGCTTGATATCTCTATATCCATGACTTGTGAGATCAAGTCATCGAGCTGACCTACATGCTAGTCTTATTGTATTAACATTGTCCCTGAATGTTAATACTCGACTAGGAATGATTTAGAGTAGTGTTCCCTATATCATCTCACTATCGATTCAACCAATCGATTGATATAGATAAGAACCTTCTACTCAAGGACGTTACTATACTTATTTTATCTGGCACTAATACAAATAAGCATAATAACCAAAAACCAAATGCCTTAATATATATACAAGAATATGATATACATGAGTCCATACAATCATAAAATGATTGGCTCTAGGGCTCTAACTAACAATCTCCCACTAGCACTAGTGCCAATCAGTATAGGCTCTAAGGCCTAATGACCTAGTGTGATCATCATGCTTCCTCTGTGCCAAAGCCTTGGTCAAGGGATCTGCGATGTTAGCCTCTGTAGGGACTCTGCAAATCTTCACATCTCCTCTATCGATAATCTCTCGAATGAGATGGAAGCGCCGTAGTATGTGCTTGGTCCGCTTGTGTGAGCGAGGTTCCTTCGCCTGTGCTATAGCTCAATTGTTGTCACAATAGAGCTCAACTGGTCGAATGTTAGAACCACCCCAAGTTCGTGATGAACTTATGGATCCAAATCGCCTTTGCGCCTCCGATGCGCAATATACTCTACCGTTGTAGAATCGCCATCGTGTCCCGCTCGAACTCTTCCACTCACAAGACCACCATTTAAGCAAAACACGAACCCCGATCGCGATCGATAATCATCGGTCTTGAAGCTGGCATCACCGTAACCCTTTACGCTAGCTCATCATTGCCTCCATATATCAAGAAATATTCTTTAGTCCTTCTTAAGTACTTAAGAATATTCTTGACCGCTATTCAGTGATTTTCACCTGGATCTGACTGGTATCTGCTCGTCATGCTCAAAGCATACGAGACATCAGGTCGAGTACATAGCATGGCGTACATGATCGATCCTATGGCTGAGGCATAAGGGATCTGATCCATGCGGTCTCTCTCCTCTCTAGAAGAGGGACCTTGAGTCTTCGAAAGACTCACGCCATGTGACATCGGCAGAAATCCCTTCTTGGAGTTCTGCATGGCAAACCGTAGGAGTACCTTGTCAATGTATGTACTCTGACTTAGGCCAAGCAATCTCTTAGATCTATCTCTATAGATCTGTATCCCTAGAATGTGGGATGCCTCACCTAAGTCCTTCATTGAGAAGCAACTCCCTAGCCAGGTCTTGGCAGACTGAAGCATAGGGATGTCCTTCCCAATGAGTAGTATGTCATCCACATACAATATGAGGAAGACAACTGCGTTCTCTACAACCTTCTTGTAGACACAAGGCTCATCTTCGTTCTTGATGAAACCAAACTGTTTGATTGCATCATCGAATCGAAGATTCCAGCTCCGAGAAGCTTGCTTTAGTCCATAAATGGACCTATGCAGCTTGCATACTCTGCTAGTATACTGTGGATTTACAAAACCCTCAGGTTGTGTCATGTACACATCCTCGAGCAGGTTTCCATTCAGAAACGCGGTTTTGACATCCATCTGCCATATCTCGGAATCTGGTCTCATCACAACTTCCTGATAGGTGGTAGGCTCATCCTCTATGAGCACAACATCATCATGGTCAGACAAGAGAAATGAGTATCTCTCAGGCTGACGACGTACCCTATCAGACCTGCGAAGAGGTATGTCTACTTGAACTGGTTGTTGTTCCTCAACTCCTTGTGGAACAACATCATCCACAACACTTTGTGGTTCCAGTTCAATTTCCATCGAGGCTTCAGTGCTAGTATTCGCATCTCGAACTTCTCCAAGATCGAACGTGCTCCCACTAGTCTTTCTAGAAACAAAGTCCCTTTCTAGAAAGACCCCAGTCTTTGTCACAACTACCTTGTGCTGACTGAGAATGTAGAAGTAATATCCCTTAGTTTTCTTGGGATATCCGATGAAATAGCACTTGCCGGATTTGGGTCCTAATTTGTCTGAGACTTGACGTCGTACGTAAGCCTCACAGCCCCAAATCCTCATGAAAGACACCTGTGCATCTCTCCCAGTCCATATCCTATATGGTGTCTTTATCACGGTCTTGGATGGAACTCGGTTGAGAATGAAAGCTGCCGTATCTAGAGCATAGCCCCAAAAGTATGTCGGAAGATCTGTGTGACTCATCATAGATCGTACCATATCTAATAGAGTGCGATTCCTCCTTTCGGATACACCATTCCACTGTGGTGTTCCAGGAGGAGTGAGTTGGGATAGAATCCCACACTCAGCTAAATAGTCACGAAACTCATGGCTTAAGTATTCACCACCTCGATCTGATCGAAGTATTTTAATACTCTTGCCAAGCTGGTTCTGTACTTCATTCTTGAATTCTTTGAACTTTTCAAAGGATTCGGACTTATGTGTCATCAAGTACACATAACCATATCTACTGAAGTCATCAGTAAATGTGATGAAGTATCTATAACCGCCTCTAGCAGCGACATTGAAAGGGCCACATACATCACTATGTATGAGTCCTAACAAATCAGTCGCTCTCTCGCTGTGCCCACTAAAGGGAGTCTTGGTCATCTTGCCTCGTAGACATGACTCGCATATCTCATATGATTCAAAATCAAATGAGTCCAGCAAACCATCCTTATGGAGCTGGGATAAGCGCTTGTCATTTATATGACCTAAGCGACAGTGCCAGAGATAGGTGTGGTTCATATCGTTCGATTTGAACCTCTTGGTACTAACGTTATAGATAGAGCTCTCAAGGTCTAGAATATAGAGTCCGTTCATCGGAGGTGCACTACAATAGAACATATCGTTTAAATAGACAGAACAACATTTGTTTCTTTATTATAAACGAGAATCCTTTCTTGTCCAAACAAGAAATTGATATAATGTTCTTAGTCAATGCAGGCACATAACAACAATCGTCTAACTCTAGTATAAGCCCAGAGGGCAGAGATAGAAAATAAGTCCCTACAGCAACAGCAGCAACCCGTGCTCCATTGCCTACTCGTAGATCTATCTCACCCTTCGTCAATGCCCTGCTATTTCTCAGCGCTTGTACATTAGTACAAATGTGCGAAGCACATCCGGTATCTAATACCCACGATGAAGAAATAGAGAGGTTGACTTCTATAACATGTATACCTGAAGTAGAAATCTTATTTCTCTTCTTCTTAAGATCTTCCAGGTATTCTTTGGAGTTCCTCTTCCAGTGCCTTGCTTGTCCTTGATATAGGTGACAAAGATGCTCAACCATATCGTAAGCGCCCATCAACTCATGTTGCTTCTGAAGCTTAGAGTTCATGGTCGCGAGCATAAGACAGGACACATCTAATGCGTCATCTTGATGCTTCTTGTAAGCATCTCGGCCTGCTCGCGTGGCAGTGGCAGGAGGAGCCTCCGGAATGGGCTGCTCCAGATTCCTGTACCAGTCCAGGAAATTTGCTCCGTTGAGCTTGTCCTTCTTAAGGACAGAACGCAGGGAGAAAGAATTCGTATTCGACGTCATGGTTATCTACAACAGAAAATTTGCAGAAATAAATATCATATTCTTTTAAAATCATTTAATTAGGCCTTTAATTAAATGATGCTCCCACTGAATTCTATAATTCTTGTGGGACAAGATCCACATTATACTAACCCTTGAGTTAGCTTTGACTAATACGCCCAAGGCTTAGTATGATTGGTAGGTAACGATTACCAATTACATCTCTATGCAACTCTTGTTTATAAAATCAATATCCGCATTTATATTAAAACTCGAGTTAGCTTTGGCTAATACGCCCGAGAGTTAATATAGATGTGATTTTGATCTATCTTTTCCAACTGTTGGAGGAATGCCTATAGTTGACTCGATCTAACCGAGCAACTAGGAATACTCAATCTAATTGAGTTTGTATTCACCCATGCGTTGATAGGCGGGACCAAGATTGTCCCTCCGTACCCTACCAAGATAATATGTATTGCTCTGCTTTGGCAGATTCAACAATACATGTGATCGAGGTAGTGATAGGTATCACGGCACGGTTAGGCATTTAGAGTTGGTTTGATCGAGATCTAATCTAATCGAAAAGGATGCATCTTGTGCACGACTTAGATCTAATCTAATCACAATGGTGCATCATGTGCACGACTTAGATCTAATCTAATCGTAAGACACTAATTAATTAACTACTTATTAAATATGCATCACATACACAAGCAATTAATTAATCTATTTGTGATTTAGTCATGGCCCTACTACGATCTTCTCAAGCCAATGAGAAGATCGATTGGTCAACCTAGGGTCAACAGCTTCTCCAAGCTCCTCCCTTTGACCACCTTGTGTTGCTCGTGCCCGCCTCGGAACTCCGTCTCGTGTGGACCCTCCACCGCTCCAATTTGTACATTACAATTTGAAACTCGAGTTACATTCGAGTCTAAATCTAATTTACAACAAGAATATAAGAGAAGGCACGACGCGCAGGTCGCGAATATAATACAACACTCGCAAACACATAACGGCACGCAGGCCGTATTATGAATTACAACACAATCCAATCACATTGGGTTTTTGGGCCATGACTATCACAAAATTAATATATAATTCAAAATTATATATTTTCTTAATTTTCTGTAATTTTAAAATTAATTTTTTTTACAATTTTTACGAGTAAAATTTCCCGGCGGACCCGTTTAGTGGTTTCGGGCGCAATCGCGGAACTGATCCCCTTGCGGGGCCAGGGGCAGCACCCCTACCCGCGATCTAACCATCGCGAGGGTTCCTTTGCGATCCAACAACGCCTAAACCCGCTGTCCCAAAACGATTTGGGCCGAGACATTGCCGTTTCGGAAAAATCTTCCCGGCGGGTTCGTTTTTAGCGATTTCGGGTGCAATCACGGAGCAAATCCCCTTGCGGGGTTAGGGGCAGTACCCTTACCCGTGATCTAACCATCGCGAGTTGCTCCTAAGCGATCTAATGGCACCCAAGCCCGCTGTCCCAAAAAATTTTGGGGCGAAACGAAGCCATTTTGGAAAAAAATTTCCGGTAGCCGAAGCCTACAAGCGACTAAACACTTGTGCTTCGATTACTCGAGAAAAATACTCATAAAAACCCAAAAATCATAATTATACAGAAAATTACAGAAACTTTAGTTTTCATAAAATCAAAAAACAAACTCGTACTCGCCTTGCACGTGGCTCTGATACCACTGTTGGGTTCTTCGGGCCGCGAAAATCGCTTTTCGCGTCGTGGAAACCCCGAATCACCCAAGGCCAACGGATCCGTGCAAGAAAAAAACCGAACGAAAATACGAGTACGAGTTTCAAAGACTCTAGATCTACACTAGATGAGAGTTATACCTTCAAAGCGTGCCCTTTCGCGTTCCCGCTCGTCCAAGGAATTGCCGGATCTCTAGAGTATCAAAATAGATACTCCTCTAGAAGTATCCACACGAACACGTAGGTGGAGAAAACACACAAAAAGGTGTGCTAGCACCTTGTGTGGTCACGGCAAGAGGAGGAAAGGGAGAGAGCTCTCTTGAGGAAGAAGAAGGAGTAATGCCTTGAATGAAAATCAAATTTCATTCACAACTTTTGTGTGGTCGGCCACTCCATGGAGTGTAACTCTCATTCCACATTAATCACAATTAATGTGAAGCCATTAAGAGGTGTTGTGTAACTCCTATGATGTCGCACATCATGAAGATGTGGACCATTACCATTGGTCCACATCTTGCCACCTCACAATGATGTGACAAATGAGTAACCTCCACTCATTTAATGTGGCCAACCCACATTAAATGCAATGGAGGCTTGTAACCTCCATGAGGTGGCAAAACAAGATGAGGTGGAACAACACTATTGGTCCACATCTTGCCACCTCACTCATGATGTGGCAAAGAGTCAAGTCAAACTTGACTCTTCCTCTTCCTCTCTAGTCAAGTCAAACTTGACTCAATCTCTCTCATGGTTGATCTAATCAAACCATTTGATTCAAGTCAACTTAATATAATGAATCTAATTCATTAAATTAAATTGATCTAATGAGTCATAATCTAAATTAGACTCATTAAATACATGAATCAACTTGAGTCTAACTCAATTAGCCCAATTTGGATTACTCTTAATCCAATTTGATTAATCAAATGAATCTAATCCTCTTGGTTCATCATATGAACCAAATCTCCATCTAAATGTCCTAAGTGTGTGACCCTATAGGTTCTTGTAACGTTGGCAATGCCCTAAACCCATTTAGGAGCATAAGTAATGAGCGGTATCTAGCAACACATCATTACTACCCAAGTTACAAGAAATGTCGAGATCCAACATCACCTTGTGACTACTAATTGTGACTCCTCACAATATGTGACATTGTCCTTCTATCCTAGATATCTAGATTGATCAATGTGAGGCATAGACCGTGTCATCCTCTAATTAATCTAAATCTTGAACTCCAAGTAGACTCACTCGATCAAATGAGCTCAACATCTAATGTTGACTCATTTGGGCATGGCCATGCACTTCGTGGTCTAACTCTATCAAGAATATTGATGTCGCTCCCGTCATATGGGAGGGATAGATCTCATCTACATCACTCACATCTCTCTGCATAATTTGTTACATACCAGTAATCGCCTTTATAGTCCACCCTGTTACGGGTGACGTTTGACGAAACCAAAGTACATAACTCCTTATGTAGGGATCCATGGTGACTTCAGGTCAAAGGACTAATAGTCATACTAATAGCCACATGAGAAAGTATATGACACTCATATAACAATCCATGATACTTTCTCATGGCGGGTCATTCAGTATACATTCTCTAATGCATACCCATGTGTCAGCTTGATATCTTTATATCCATGACTTGTGAGATCAAGTCATCGAGCTGACCTACATGCTAGTCTTATTGTATTAACATTGTCCCTGAATGTTAATACTCGACTAGGAATGATTTAGAGTAGTGTTCCCTAAATCATCTCACTATCGATTCAACCAATCGATTGATATAGGTAAGAACCTTCTACTCAAGGACGTTACTATACTTATTTTATCTGGCACTAATACAAATAAGCATAATAACCAAAAACCAAATGCCTTAATATATATATAAAAATATGATATACATGAGTCCATACAATCATCAAATGATTGGCTCTAGGGCTCTAACTAACAAACCTTACTTCTCCCCCTTTGCCTAACATCCAAAAAGTTCTCCAACAATATCCCAATTGTTGAAAACTTGTCATCCAAATTAACCCTAAACTCATATATTAATCTCCCATGGATTTCATATAGCTATACGAGCTAACTCGGTCACAAACAGCGCTGAAAGATAGTTTCAGGCTGGTATCAGTCGACTGTAAGAAGTACCAGTCGACTGGTCACTACTAGCTGAGCGAACAGAATGCTTCTGTTCACTGCCAATCCACTGCTAAAACATGCAGTCGACTGATGCAGTCGACTGCTAAAACTAGCAGTCGACTGACACACTTTTTCAGTCTTTTTCAGTATTTCTAGCCTAATTTCATAAATACACCAATAATTCCACAGACCTCCAAAAATCCCCAAATTTTATGGAGATGTCTGTTTTACCCATGTCTACTTGGGAAAAACATATTCAAAAATGTATCTATCACCAATCCCAAGATTGACACAAAATCCAAAACTAGCTTAAATGGTTCAATAGAACCTTGACCTAAAGTCCTAGTTTTGGTTTCCTCTTGATGTATTTTACCATACTAACCCACAATGCATCCTTAGCATTGGTTTGTATGGAATCTATACATCCAAAATTAATTATCATGCTATATGACCCCAATGTCATATTTCTTTGCATGAAACACAATTCAATTGTGCCAATTTCTTAAGATTGAAACTCAAGTCCATCTCCAAACCATTTGGCACATTCCATGGCTCCTCTAGACTCCAAAGCAAAACCCACTTGAGATCCATTTGCCATGGGTCTCAACTTGACTCTTAGAGCTCCCCCTAGAGCTCTTAACCTTAGTCACCTCCCTAGGTGACTCATCTACAATTGCTAGGCCACATCGGTGCACCTCCGGTGACACTTGGCCTACAAATCTAACCTTCTTAACCTTGGACACCTTGTCCTTGGTTAATTTATCCTTACCTTTAAATGGCTTTCCCTTGCCATTTATTGGTTTCTCCTTGCCATAGTCATATGTCACCCTAGCATACAACTTTCCCTTAGCCTTGGAGACCTCTCTCTTGCCATGATCATTTGCCACCCTAGCATATGAACTCTCATTGGCCTTGGAGGGACTAAATCGGTATCCCAAGCCCGATCTATCATTGTTGGGTCTTTGGCTACCCAACATCATCTTTAATTCCTTAGATCCAACATTGAATCTCTTAAGGAATTGTTCTAACTTATCAAGCTTTTCCCTTAAAGCTTGATTCTCCTTTTCTAGGTTCCTAACCCTAGAGTTAATTTGTCCATATTGGACATTCCTAGATCTACCCTTCCTAGGCATGTGTCTCCCCTTCTTGGGATTAATGCCTTGGTTCTCCTTAGATCTACCATTTCTAGGTTTATCATGTATTGGTCTCCTAGGGTTTTGATCTACATTAACCCTATTCCTATCATGATATCTAAATCTAAAATTTTGCATAGGCATACTATGATTATCATTATTTTTCCTAGAATGCATGGAGGAATTTAAATTTGACTTTAAATTTAAATTAGGGTTTACCTTACCCTTTACCTTTGGAGCTCCCCCTTGACATGAGCCTCCATTCTTCCTCCACTTCTTTTCCCACATCTTCAAATGCACCAACTTCTTGAGCTCTTTCTTCTTTGGGCATTTGGTGTGGTAGTGTCCCATGTCTCCACACGTGAAGCATCTAATGTGCTTCTTCTCATTCTTTTTCCTACAACTCAAATTAGATTCTAAATGAATTGAATTGAGTTTAGGAGATACCTCTTTATTACCCATAGGACATCTACTCTTGTAGTGTCCTTTTTCATTACACCTAAAGCACACAATGCGATCTTTTGATTTCACTTCAACGGAGATGCTCACTAGGTTGACTTCTTCCAAGATTTCTTCCTCATCCTCTTCACTTGTCTTGGATTCATCTTTAACCTTTAAGGATGCAGATGATGCTTCATCTTCCTTTTCCTCCTTCTCCTCCTCGGATGTTGAGCATGGCTCAACTTCCGGTTGCTCCACCTCCTCTTCTTGAGCTACTACATCTGTTTCTTCGAATTTTTCTTTTTCTTCTTCTTCTAGTGTAGGCATAGGTTCTTCCCATTGAACCTTCTTTATCTTGCTCCACAAATCGTGAGCATTCTCGTACTCACCTACACGAGTCATCACATGATTAGGCAAAATATCAATCAAAATAGACATTGCCTTTGAGTTTGCCTTTGCCCGTGTGGTTTGCTCCTCCGTCCAATGTCGTGGTCGGAGTTTTTTCTCTTTCTTGTCTTTTGGGACTTCGAACGGCTCCTTGATCACCATCATGGTGTCCCAATCCGTTTTGAAGAAGACCTCCATCTTCATCATCCAATATGTGATGTCCCATAAGCCTCCGCCTTCGAACTTTGGCGGTTATATCAAGCCGGTCATCTTCTTGTAGTTGCTCTTCTCGGCGATTAGTCCGGTGAAGTGCGACCTTCGCTCTGATATCACTTGTTGGGGATCAGTGGCTGGCTTGAAGGGAGATTGGATAGACGGTGCCCCCAAATCGTCCGCTTCCTACGTTGTTAGTTTGCACAGCAGAATAATACAAAAATAAACAAGCTAAACAAAATACAAGACAAGAAATGCAAACCAATCTACATGATCATTTAACGTGGTTCGGAGATTGCTTTCTCAAACTCCACGGCATGTCCTTGAGGTGGACAATCCCTATCCGTAGGTGGATTAGCCCCCGACAAACTCTGGCTAACTCAAGTCACTCCTTGTGGGTGGAGAAACCTCACCACAACACCAACCAAGACTCTTGAGACTAGTAGACTACTAATAGAGATTAACCACCTCTATTTTGTCAGAGATAACCAAGCTTCTAAGCCTTGGTTATATAGGTCACGGGTTGAAAACCTCGCCTACAAGTCGACTGCCAAAACATGCAGTCGACTGCCCTCTGTGGAAATTCGACCGTTACATCCCAAGGGCTCGATACCAGTTGACTGCTAAAACTAGCAGTTGACTGCTCTACATTGGTTGACCGAACAGAAACATTCTGTTCGCTCTCAGTCAACTGCCAATCGACTGAACCAGTCGACTGATGAAACATGCAGTCGACTGGAACCGAGTAGATTCTGTAACGCCCACCCTCCCATTGCTTAAGGAGGGACGGGGTTACTTACTTACATACGTGCATACATATAAAATCATGGCAGCGGAAACAGTTACTTAATTTTTTTTCTACACTAATCATCATGCTTATCATACTGAACATGTAGACTTACAAGTATTCATGCATACAACTTAATTAATACCAACTACTTGAAATATAATTCATGATATCATAGGCATAATAGCATGAAACATGAAGAACATAAGTGCATAACTATCCATACTAGTTAAAGTACTATCAAAGCATAAAGATAATACATGGTTCATATACAAACTTAGAACTTAAAAACATATGGTAGTTTTCTTCCACCGTGCCACTGCCACACACACTCTTGCCTTCCTGCTGCTCCACTTAGTTTAGCCATTCTTTTCCTTTTTCTACAGTACAAAGAAACATAAAAACTATAAGCCCATAGGCTTAGTAAGTCCCTTTCCTACTCACAAAAACCATGAATCATGCATGATCATAAAGTGGTAAATCATAACATAACATGCGAGCACATAACATAAAGTCATATCATATCATGTGAGAGCATAACATAAAGTCATATCATATCATGTGAGAGCATAAACATAAAGTCATATCTTATCATGTGAGAGCATAAACAATAAGTCATATCATATCATGCGAGAGCATAAAATCATATCATAACATGTGAGAGCATAACATGACCATATAAGCATCATAGACATATTTCAAGAGCATCTTAAAGAAGCATAAAGGAAACCATATAACATGAACTTGTAGATGCAAGATGTTCTTTTGAAAACATGTATCATGAAATGAGTATATGCAAGATGTCCTTTTAAAAACATATATCATATACATACTTAAACATAATCTCAACATAAGGGCCCGGCTTGTACCACATACATACATAAATGCGCGCATCCTAAATAGATCCAAGGTAGCTAATCTTGAACCTACTAGGAACTAGGCCCGTTTCATAAACCATCGACCTAGGGGCAACTTAGGAGCCCATCCCATTTTACTAGACCCGTTTCATAGACCATCGACCTAGGGGCGCTTGTGGAGCCCACCCTTGCTACAAGCCATACAAAGTAAAATAGCATGTCATATCATAACATATCATGTTCTTGTCATATCATGAAGAGTACTCTTGATCCCAACTTAAGGGAAGCATCTCTTAGGCTTTTCATCTTATGTAAGCCTTGCATAAACATAGCATGATGGCACCAAGTGCAAATAACATATAGTATATCATAAAAACATAACATGATAACATGAAGTGCACATTATATAGTATCTCATAAAAACATAACATGATAACATGAAGTGCACATATCAATTAACATGGTGACATAAAAATTCATATCATATCATAAGAGTCAACATCATACATGATTAAGGTTTTTGAAACTTCTTACTAGCCCTAAATCATGCTTGGCCGAAACATATAAACATACATCATAGATTTTCAAACAACATGGATACATGAAATCAACTACCTAAGTCTTCATAATCATTAATCATAGCATGTAAGACCTTAGGAACCCTAGGTAGCTTCTTAATCTCATTCTTCTTATCTAGGCCGAAACATGAAGGCATGTTTTAAATTTTCCTTTAATCAATTTAAAGAATGAAACTTTTGCAACTTACATAGCATATCAAATGAGTCCTTTGGTAACCATAAGTGAGGTTCTAACTCTAATATTCAACCTTGGCCGAAACCTCAAGGTGGTATTTCTAGGTTTTTCATGCAACATAAGCCATGGAAATTTAACCTAACATTGCATAGAAAATCATACATCATGAGGAAGCATAAAACAAGCAAGGTTAGATTTCAAAACCTTGCCCTAGACCTTGTGTTCATCCTTGGCTGAAACCTAAGGTAAGACTCTAGGTTTTGTTTATACATCATATAGCATGAAAACTTAACTAACCACATATAATAGATCATGTATCATGAAAAAGCATAAACAAGCATGTTTAGATTTCAACACTTTGATCTAAACCTTATGTTTCACCTTGGCCGAAACCTAAAGTAAAGTTCTAGATTTAATTTGTACAACATGTAGCATGAAAACTTAACTAACAACATGTAAAAAATCATGTATCATGAAGGAGCATAAACAAGCATGTTTAGGTTTCAACACTTTGATCTAAACCTCATGTTCCATCTTGGCCGAAACCTAAGGTGAAGTTCTAGGCTTTATTTGTATAACATGTGCATGAAAACTTAACTAATAACATGTAATAAATCATGTATCATGAAGGAGCATAAACAAGCATGTTTAGGTTTCAACACTTTGATCTAAACCTCATGTTCCATCTTGGCCGAAACCTAAGGTGAGGTTCTAGGTTTTATTTGTACAACATGTAGCATGACAACTTAACTAACAACATGTAATAAATCATGTATCATGAAGGAGCATAAACAAGCATGTTTAGATTTCAACACTTTGATCTAAACCTTATGTTTCACCTTGGCCGAAACCTAAAGTAAAGTTCTAGATTTTATTTGTACAACATGTAGCATGAAAACTTAACTAACAACATGTAATAAATCATGTATCATGAAGGAGCATAAACAAGCATGTTTAGGTTTCAACACTTTGATCTAAACCTCATGTTCCATCTTGGCCGAAACCTAAGGTGAGGTTCTAGGTTTTATTTGTACAACATTTAGCATGAAAACTTAACTAACAATATGTAATAAATCATGTATCATGAAGGAGCATAAACAAGCATGTTTAGGTTTCAACACTTTGGTCTAACCTCATGTTCCATCTTGGCTGAAACCTAAGGTGAAGTTTTAGGCTTTATTTGTACAACATGTAGCATGAAAACTTAACTAACAACATGTAATAAATTATGTATCATGAAGGAGCATAAACAAGCATGTTTAGGTTTCAACACTTTAATCTAAACCTCATGTTCCATCTTGGCCGAAACCTAAGGTGAGGTTCTAGGTTTTATTTGTACAACATGAAGCATAAATTGTAAACTTGACAACCCTAAGTGACCACTACTCCTTATCTTGGCCGAAACTTGCAAGGAAATCCCTAAGTTTTTTTTCGACAACCTTTAACCATAAAGTGTACGAAAACTATTGTACTGCAAGTGAGGGGATACTTACATCTCTCGCTTAATCCTCTAAGAGAAGTACCCTTGGTTGTGAAACTTTTCCTAGAGAGAAAACCTTCTTTCTTGGTTCGGCAATGGTGAGGAAGATGAAGCTTAGTTTCGGTGGAGAGGAGGAGGGAGGAGGAAGAGAAGAAAATGAAACTTTCTCTTTCTTTTCTCCTTTTATTCCAAATGAAAGGAAGAAGGAAAAATGAATTTTTCCTTCCCTTTTCTTTTACTCATCCTAAATGAAGGGAGGAAGTAAAACTCTCTTTTCATTGTAAGAAGTGGAAAGAAACTTGGACTTCTCCTCTTTTGTGAAGAGAGCCTTCACTTTCCTTACCTTTAACCATAATTTCCCTCTTTTCATATCAGCACACCCCTGCTAGGGCTACTGGTTATGACATGGAACCACTTACTAAGAGGTCCAAGGTTCAATCCTTGGTCATGCCTCTTTTTGGTTCCTTTTATTATATATATATTTTTAAAGAAGAATCCACATGAAACCTATTTAATCATGCATAAATTTATGTAAAATTTCTAGGGGTCCTATGGGTGTTACACATTCTCTCACAGCACTCGGACCCTCACCCTTACGACTCATTTGACGCTTCCTTTGCAGCCTTGACCTTTTGCCTTCAAGCCTACTTCCTCTTTGGTTCTCGTCCCTCGGATGCATGCAAGCCCGTGGCTCGTCCCCAATGCCATCCTTCACGTATGCCTCGAAGTCGCTTCCCTCGGCCCTTGTCCTTGCTGCCTTGTCCACAGTCCCTCGGATGCTCCATCCTTCACTGACCCGAAGCCGTCAACCTAAGTCACATGTGTATCCTGCAGTCCTGCACAATTCAAGTACACATATCAAATAACAAGGGTGAACCTAACTTAAACCCTTTGCCCAAACACCAAAACACATGGTCCCACGGACCATTGGGATTGCTCTAACAAAAGGAAAGTGAGATGTTATCATTACAATGAAGAAGGACACCTCAACTGAAGAACAAGGACAAGGACAAAAGACTAACCTAGAAAAAAGCACAAAAATCTAAAGGCGGCGTGGGATGAAACATTGTCATCAGAGTCAGAAATTAAAGCCTACGCCAGACTTGTGCTAATGGTAAGTCACTGAGAAGATGACAAAGTAAGCTCATCCAAAATAAGCATCGACAGTATCGACGAAGGGAGAGCAATGTTAGAGGGAAGCAACACTTCAAGGGGAGTATCAGATAACGAGATCAATAAGGTAAGTCAGGTACGATCTCTACCTTCTGATAAGTTATACAAGTTTATTAAAATGTTGTCTAAGAATACCTGATAATTAAAAAATGAAAATAAAAAATTATTAAAGAATAACATAGAACTAAAAGGAACTTTAGTAAAATCTTGCCGATTAGAAGATTTGGACAAGATAAAAATT
Organism: Zingiber officinale; assembly: GCF_018446385.1. NCBI lineage: Eukaryota > Viridiplantae > Streptophyta > Magnoliopsida > Zingiberales > Zingiberaceae > Zingiber > Zingiber officinale. The sequence continues at coordinate 34,492,204 of NC_056005.1, read as the reverse complement.
GAAAATAAAAAATTGGAAGAACATATAGAAAATTTAAAAAATTCTACATGTTCGAATTTCACTACATCAAATTTTATGAATTATCAAGGACTAAATTGATATTTTAGATATTATAAGGGCTAAATAAGGAAATTATCATAAAAATTATTCTTAGAAAGTATCTGATTAATCTAATAGGAAGAAACCTATACTGGGTTCCAAAATCATGCTTATATTAAAATCTTTATGCATGTTTTACTTTTAATTTACTTTAATACTTTCATTACATGCTTAAAAATTATTTGCATCACTTTTGTTCAAAATTAATTAGATTGTGATTTTTCTGACAAATTTTTTTTACCGTTATATAATTTTTTATGAATTTTTTAACATAAATTATATCTTTAAAATTAAAATTATTTCATAAAGTTATTTTTAAAAATTTTATTTTTATATGACAAAATATTATGTTCTCGGTCAAAGAAATTTTTTTGACTGTTGTTAGATTTTCTATGAATTTTGTACAAAAATATCAATTTTTAATATTAAAAATTCTTAAAATGTCAATCTTCAAAAATTTATTTTTTAAAAAAATATAACTTCTATTTTAAATAATGAGAAAAAGTTACAAGAATTTTTTAACTCAAAATTTATTTATTAAGCATTTTTTAAAAAATATATCTTTCTATAGAAAATAATTTATTACTACTTATATTAATTTTTGTTATTTTGAAAATTTTATCCCTATTTTGGATATGTCTGTTTATTAAAATTTTTAGAATTTTCCATTGATTAAAAATAATTTTAAAAATATTTCTTTCAAAACTGGTTTGCAAATCACAAAAATTCATATTTTTGAAATATAAGCTTCAAAATTTTTTTAAGTGTTAGTCATGATTTGGGTTCCCCTTATAATTTTTACCCCTATTAATATGATCAAAGGGGGAGAATATTATATAAAGTCTAGGGGGAGTACATTTTTTTGCATATTAATTATTTTATTATTGCATATTTATTAATTTCATTGTAGAGATATTAAGTGTAATTATTTAACTGTTATGTTACTATTTTTTTATCCCTAATTTAACTTGGGTTAATCGCATAAAAAAGAAGATTCTTAGTACTCCGTGTTAATTTTGATGTGATCAACCAAGTCAAGTTAGACTCTTCGTTATTTGATGCCTTGTGTTTAAGTGTGCAGAGACTTAGGAACACAAGAAGTCGAGCGGAAGACACGGTGTGTTGACAATAGAATTCATACACTTTATTAATGATAATATATGGTATATAAATACCATTATAAAGTGAAAAATAGAAAAACACATAAAATAAAAAAACATATAAAATACTATAAAATAAATAAGTAGTTACTAATAATAATTATTCTCTAATAATTAGTAAACAAATAAGTATTTTCTAATAACTAGGAAACAAATAAGTATTTACTAATAATAATTATTTCCTAATACACCCCCTCAAGATGGCGTCCCAGAAATGACACCAATCTTGCTGCATATAGCAAACAACTGAGGTTGAGAAAGTGACTTGGTAAGTGCATCAGTCAACTGATCCTCAGCAGGAATATGAGTAACTCGTAGTTCAGAGGCATGCACCAGATCACGAACAAAGTGATAGTCAATAGCAAGATGCTCCATCCGAGAGTGAAAAAAAAGGATTAACTGGAAGATAGGTGACACCCAAATTATCAATGAAGAGCATAGTAGGCGTGATAACTAGAAGAAGCAGGTCTATCAAAAGTAACTAAATCCATTGGATCTCAGATGTCGCAGAGGCAATGACGTGATATTCAACCTCAGTCGAAGAGCGTGCAACCATGCGTTGTTTGGTAGATTTCCAGGAAATCGAATTAGCACTCAGAAAAATAATAAATACACCCATAGAACACCTATCATCTGGATCTCCTGCCCAGTTCGCATCAAAGAAACCATGAAGAGTAAGAGGTGTATCCGCAAGAAGACGAATGTCAAGATCCGTAATACCATTCAGATATGGAAGTAGACGCTTCACAGCACCCCAATGCGTCTCTGAAGGAGTATGCATAAACTGTGAGAGCTTATTAACCACAAAGGAAATATAAGCATGAGTCATACGAAGATGTTGTAAGCTCCCAACCACTTGTTGGAACTTAGTCGCATCAAAAAATGAAGACCCATTATGTAAAGTAAGACGAGAGCCAGCAGCAATAGGAGTGGAGACCGGCTTGGAGTCAAGCATGTGGTGTTTGGAGAGAGGATCAATGACATACTTTTGTTGAGACAAGAGAAGACCATTTGAGGTTGGGCGAACCTCAACACCGCAGAAGAGGGAAAGAGCCCCAAGATCCTTAATAGCAAATTTTGCATGAAGTTTACATAATAGGACGCCAACAGAAGAAGCATCACTCCATGTAATGATTAGATCTTCAACATATATAAAGAAATAGATAAGAGTACATCCTGAAAATAAATAAATAAGGAGGTGTCAGCTTAAGATGTGACTGTTAGTTAGAACCCTAGAGTCAATCATTTGATGATTGTATTATGGACTTATTATATCATATTCTTATATAAATAAAGGCATTTGGTTTTTGGTTATTATGCTTACTTGTATTAGTGCCAAATAAATTAAGTATAATAACGTCCTTGAGTAGAAGGTTCTTACCTATGTCAATCGATTGGTTGAATCGATAGTGAGATGATATAGGGAACGCTACTCTTAATCATTCCTAGTCGAGTATTAACATTCAGGGACAATGTTACTGCAATAAGACTAGCATGTAGGTTAACTCAATGACTTGATCTCACAAGTCATGGATATAGAGATATCAAGTTGACACATGGGTATGCATTAGAGAATGTATACTGAATGACCCGCCATGAGAAAGTATCATGGATCGTTATATGAGTGTCATATACTTTCTCATATGGCTATTAGTATGACTACTAGTCCTTAGACCTGAAGTCACCATGGTTTCCTACATAATGAGTTATGTACTTTGGTTTCGTCAAACGTCACCCGTAACTGGGTGGACTATAAAGGCGATTACTAGGTATGTAATGAATTGTGCAGATGGATGTGAGTGATGTAGATGGAATCTATCCCTCCTATATGACGGGAGCGACATCGATATTCTTGATAGAGTGAGACCACGAAGTGCATGGCCATGCCCAAATGAGTCAATATGAGATATTGAGCTCATTTGATTTAGTGAGTCTACTTGGAGTTCAAGATTTAGATTGGTCAGAGGATGACACGGTCTATGCCTCACATTGATCAATCTAGATGTCTAGGATAGAAGGACACTTGTCATATATTGTGAGGAGTCACAATTAGTAGTCACAAGGTGATGTTGGATCTCAACATTCTTGTAACTTGGGTAGTAATGATGTGTTGCTAGATACCGCTCATTATTTATGCTCCTAAATGGGTTTAGGGGCATTGTCAACGTTACAAGAACCTATAGGGTCACACACTAAGGACAATTAGATGGAGATTAGGTTCATATGATGAACCAAGAGGATTAGATTCATTTGATGAATCAAATTGGATTAAGAGTAATCCTAATTGGGCTAATTGAGTTGGACTCAAGTTGATTCATGTGTTCAATGAGTCTAATTTAGATTATGACTCATTGAATCAATTTAATTAAATAAATTAAATTTATTATATTAAATTAGCTTGAATTAAATGGTTGGATTAGATCAACCATGAGAGAGATTAAGTCAAGTTTGACTTGACTTGAGAGGAAGATGAAGAGTCAAGTTTGACTTGACTTTATGCCACCTCATTGGTGAGTTGGCATTGAGTGGGCCAATGATGATGCTCCACATCATCATGGTTGCTTAAGTGGGATGCCACCTCATGGGAGTTACCAAGAGTTGTGACTCTTGGCATTCCATGGAGGTTACTACATCTCTTAATGTGGCCGGCCACATCAATGGATGAATAAGTTTCATTTTGTGAGTAAATCTCATTCATTCCTTCATCTTCTTCCTTGCTCCAATTCTTCTCTCCCTCTCCTCCTTTCTTGGCCGAACACTTTAGGTGCTAGCACACCTTTGTTTGGCTTCTCCACCTATTGTGTTCGTGTGGATATGCATAGAGAGTTGTCTACCTTGACAACTTGAGATCCGGCACCTTGGACGAGCGGGATTCGCGAAAGGCACGCATCAAGGGTAAAAATCTCTTAACATATAGTTCTAGTGTAGATCTACAGGTAGGTAAACTCGTACTCATAATTTTGTTTTCGAAAGTTTTTACTTCGCACGGATCCGTGGCTGGGGGTTTCGGGGTTTCCGCGACGTGAAAAGCGATTTTCGCGGCCCGAAAAACCCAACAGTGGTATCAGAGCCACGTGCAAAGACTTGTACGAGTTTATTTTTTATTTTTATGAAAATATAGCTTCTGTGATTTTCTGTAAATTTAAGTTTTTATGTATTTTTATGAGTAATTTTCTCGTAGAAGCGAAGCACAAGTGTTTCGACACTTGTAGGCTTCGACTACCGAGAAGATTTTTCCGAAACGGCAAGGTTTCGCCCCAAAACTTTTTGGGGCAGTGGGCTAAGGTGTTGTAGGATCGCTAAGGAACCCTCGCGATGGTTAGATCGCGGATAGGGGCGCTGCCCCTGGCCCCGCAAGGGGATTCGTTCCGCGATTGCGCCCGAAAACCACTAAACCGGACCGCGGGGAATTTTTACTCATAAAATTGTAAAAATTGGTATTAAAATTATATAAAATTATAGAAAATACATAATTTAGAATTATGTATAATTTGTGATAGTCATGGCCCAAAAAGACCCAATTGGATTGGTATATTTTGTGTTGTAATTCATAATACGGCCTGCGTGCCGTCATGTGATTGTGTGTGCTGTATTTTTGATACGCGACCTGCGCGTCATGCCCTTCTCTATTTATTCTTGTTGTAAATTAGTTTAGACTCAAATGTAACTCGAGTTTCAAAATTGTAATGTACAAAATTGGAGCCGTGGAAGGTTCACTCGAGACGGAGTTACGAGGAGGGCGCGAGCAACACAAGGTGGTCAAAGGGAGGAGCTTGAGAAGCTGTTGACCCTAGGTTGACCATCCAATCTTCTCATTGGCTTGAGAAGATCGTAGTAGGACCATGACTAATCACAAATTAATTTAATTAATTGCTTGTGTATATGTGATGCATGATTAAGTAATTAATTAGTGCCTAACGATTAGATTAGATCTAAGTCGTGCACATGATGCACCCTTTCGATTAGATTAGATCTATTGAGTATATGATACGCATCATCATTTAGATTAGATCTAAATCACGTCAACTCTAATGCCTACCGTGCCGTGATACCTATCACTACCTCGATCACATGTGTTGTTGAATCTGCCAAAGCAGAGCAACACATATTATCTTGGTAGGGTACGGAGGGACAATCTTGGTCCCGCTTATCAACGCATGGGTGAATACAAACTCAATTAGATTGAGTATTCCTAGTTAACTCGGTTGGATCGAGTACAACTATAGGCATTCTTCCAATGGTTGGAAAGATAGGACATAAATCACATTTATATTAATTCTTGGGCATATTAGCCAAAGCTAACTCAAGTTTTAATATAACTGCGGATAATGATCCTATAAACAAGAGTTGCATAGAGATGTAATTGGTAAATCGTTACCTACCGATCATACTAAATCTTGGGCACATTAGCCAAAGCTAACTCAAGGGTTAGTATGATGTGGATCTTGTCCCACATGAATTATAGAATTCAGTGGGAGCATCATTTAGTTAAAGGCTTAATTAAATGATTTAAAAGAATATGATATTTATTTTCTGCATTTTTCTGTTGTAGATAACCATGACGTTGAATACGAACTCCTTCTCCCTGCGTTCAGTCCTTGAGAAGGACAAGCTCAACTGAGCAAATTTCCTGGACTGGTACAGGAACTTGAGAATAGTTCTCACCGAAGAACGAGAGCAGCCCATTCCGAGGCTCCTCCCGCCAATGCCACGCGCAGATAAAGATGCTTACAAGAAGCATCAAGATGACGAATTAGATGTGTCCTGTCTAATGCTCGCGACCATGAACTCTAAGCTCGAAGCAACACGAGTTAATGGGCGCTTACGATATGGTTGAACATCTTCGTCAACTGTATCAAGGACAAGCGAGGCATGAGAGATTTGAGATCTCAAGGGCACTGTTTCAGTGCAAGATGTCAGATGGGGATCTCGTAGGCCCATATGTACTCAAAATGATTGGGTATAGAAAACCAAGAGTTGGCCACTGACCTGATCTTGCAATCCTTGCCGGATAGCTATAGTCGGTTCATTCTAAACTATAATATGAACGAAATTGACAAGCCATTGCCGAGCCGCTTAGCATGTTAAGAATCACGAAATGAACCTTAAGAAGGCAAAGCCCCACTCTGTTCTGATGGTTCAGAAACATAAGGGCAAGGGCAAGCCCAAAGGCAAGGGGAAGTCCCAAGCCAAGGGCAAAGGCAAGGCACTGAAGCCTAAAGGAGGGGTCGCCAAGGATGCTACCTGCTTCCACTGCGGTCAGACCGGGCACTGGAAGAGGAACTACAAGGTGTACCTGGAAGATCTTAAGAAGAAGTGAAGTGAGACTTCCACTTCAGGTATATATGTTATAGAATTCAATCTATCTATTTCTTCATCATGGGTATTAGATACCGGATGTGCTTCTCACATTTGTACTAATGTGCAGGCGCTGAGAAATAGCAGGGCATTGGCGAAGGGCGAGGTGGACCTACGCGTAGGCAATGGAGCACGGGTTGCTGTAGGAACTTATCATCTATCTCTGCCCTCTGGGCTTGTATTAGAATTAGATGAATGTTGTTATGTGTCTGCATTAACTAAGAACATAATTTCAGTTTCTTGTTTGGACAAGAAAGGCTTCTCTTTTATTATAAAGGACAAATGTTGTTCTGTTTATTTAAAAGACATGTTCTATTGTAGTGCACCTCTGATGAACGGACTCTACATTCTAGACCTTGAAAGCCCTATCTATAACATAAATACTAAGAGGTTCAAGTCAAATGACATGAACCAAACCTATCTCTGGCACTGTCGCTTAGGTCATATAAATGATAAGCGCTTATCCCAGCTCCATAAGGATGGTTTGCTGGACTCATTTGATTTTGAATCTTATGAGACGTGCGAGTCATGCCTACTAGGCAAGATGACCAAGACTCCCTTTAGTGGACACAGTGAGAGAGCGACTGACTTGTTAGATCTTATACATAGTGATGTATGTGGCCCTTTCAATGTCGCTGCTAGAGGTGGTTATAGGTACTTCATCACATTTACTGATGACTTCAGTAGATATGGTTATGTGTACTTGATGACACATAAGTCAGAATCCTTTGAAAAATTCAAAGAATTCAAGAATGAAGTACAGAACCAGCTTGGCAAGAGTATTAAGATACTTCGATCAGATCGAGGTGGAGAATACCTTAGCCATGAGTTTCGTGACTACCTAGCTGAGTGTGAGATTCTATCCCAACTCACTCCTCCTGGAACACCACAGTGGAATGGTGTATCCGAAAGGAGGAATCGTACCCTATTTGTCACGCCCCAGGTAGTCCCTGTCCGAAGAAATTTCGGCAACATCTCCCCTGTACGGCGGACAATATGAATCTCAGTATACATATATCTATACCTCGGCCACACTCGGCCGGAACAATACAATACAAATAAGAAACAACCACGCAGTTTATATCAATATTCCACACAGATATAATATGAACAATCCACGCAGTTTAATAAGGAAAGAACGATATAAAACCAGCGAAGATATACGTAAGCATCCTACTCCACTACAACGAAGAAAACAAATCCACAAAGTAGTGTGAAAATCTGCAGCGGAAAACAAAAGCAGCAAACCCAAAGGGTCAAAGTCCACAATACAAACTCACAATACAAGTATATAAGATGCAAAAGCAAAACGATATCTAGAAATCCTCGCGACCAAGGGCTAGCGACGGGAATCTCTCCTGACGGCCTCAACCTGTAAGAACTCAGCAGGTAAACCAATAGACATGTACAACAATATATATCCACCAATAATAGCCTAAGGTACAGTCTCCTAAACCATGGGATCAAGAGTACAGTTCTCTAACCATACAACCTACGGTGTAGTCTCCTAACGTATGCATAGCTGAATAAGCTGTAATGAGTAACCGAAGCATGTAATCTGACAAGAAGAATAATAAGAAATGCATGAAATAAACTCACTGCGAGGTTGAACGATCGTGACATACATGATAAAGATAGTCGACAAATACGCATGTATCCTGTATGCATGTCAATCATATGCAATCACCCAAGTGCATCATCCAATATGCAACAATCACAATAAATGCAATGCATATGATGCGATATGACATGGTCACCCCGACAGTCATCTCACACAATGGTGAGACCGCGTGGGTAGGGCTGTCACAGCTACCACTACCCAAGAGTGACCGAGTGGACGGGATGTCGAGTACACCTATCCTCCTACCTCAAACATAGTGAGGGAGCGCAATGCTCTCAACTCCCGGTACGCGATGACGGGGGCTGCAACCCCGCTGTGTCGTGCTACCCATGAGCACCCGGTGCACCACCGAGCAACCCGCCATACACACCACGAGTCTTGTGCCACTACCCATGCAGTGAACACGTTGTGTGCAGGCCTCATGTAGCCGGCCGACGAGCTCAACAATAATGGAGTCGTCAATCGCCCAACATGCTCATGCAGGATGGTGCATGATGCTACAGTATGTCATACCTGAACATAGCCTCCTCCATATATGTGTGTGTCCAAAAGGTAAACGCATATATATATAACCATGATAAAAACAGCATAAATCCAAAGACATCACATATAACAATGATGTAAGTAACATGAATCCAAGAGCATGTATCACACATGTAAGCAACCAATCCAGTAGAGTAGAGCACTATAGATATGCATCTCAATGAACATATATACACATGGCAAGAGGTAAATATCCAATCCTGAAGTAAAGCAACTAACAGATGAAGCATGCGATAGGTATCAACTAGCTAAGACCAGGGAAGAAATAAATCTACCACCTATCACTAGTAACTATATATAAACTATACATATCATAAGACAGTATCAAAAGATAAGTCAAAGGGTACCCGCCTCAAATAAAAGGTACAACCAAGCGATCCAAGGTCGAGACGCCCGTCTCGAATCAGAGTCCTGTGTCAACAAACAATATATATATATTTTATTTAGCTAAATCCAAATGAATAGCTAAATAAAATCCCTAAACCTAAATTAGGGCAAAGCCCTAATCACAACCTCAATCTACATAATTAAATCTAATGGTTAATTAGGATTAGTTACCTAATCTCTAATTACCAATTAGATTAAAAATCCAATGATTGACTAGGGTTAATTACCTTAACCCTAATCATTCCATTAGATCAATATAAACAAATAAATCTAAACCTAATCACTAACCATCTAGTAATCATGTAATCCAAATCATATCTAAATCTACACATAACCTAATTCAATTCTACACACGATCAAGTAATACAACCATAATCCGCATGTATCAAAATCCCTACACCTTACCTCGATCGAGCTTTTGGAATGGGGTTGCTGCCGAAACAGGAACACACCACAGAACAGAACAACCTACTGGAATCAACTCCTCTGTTCGGATCAAACTTGCTGCTGGCAACAAGGAAATTTGCTGAACCATAGAATCACCACAGAGCAAGCATATCTCTGCTAGATTCCAGTATACTATTCGGTTCAAGGTGAGATCACGGATCAGATCAAGGAATAAACATCACCAGTTAAACAATAACCTAATTCCGGAACCAAATCTTACCTCCAATCTGAGACTTCAATCGGCAACCATGAAGAAGTCCATGATCTGATTAAAGGAAAACCGATTACAAGATCCTCCTTGATCCCCCTCAAATTTCCAAATGAAGTCTTACCTCAAGTCTCCAGAAGATGTCGCACAACCCGATCGAATCCGTGAAGCAACGTACCAAAGATTCCTCCGATCCTCAAATCAACAATCAACAAGGGAATCCAAGACCTGACCTAGGATCGCCAACAATCAGGGAGGCAATCAGCAAGAATCGGGAAAGAAGACTCGATCTAGGGCACAAACCATAGAACAGGAAGATTCCGTTAGGGCTAGCTTACCCACGCCGGCAAATCGAGTGGCACAAATCCAAACTAGGGCATCACTCCAAGCTTCGGTGGAATGAGACGCGAGATTTGGTCCTTCACCGTGCCCTAGCCGCAGCATCTTTGGCCATCTACCGCAAGATCCGCCGAACCGCAACTCCTCGGCCGATTACAGTCTGGAAAGGAGAAGCATCGATCGGATCTGACCTTAGGGTGTCGACGGCGGTAGAGGAAGGTCACCGGAGCTAGAGCCTCGCTCCTGTCGGCGCCGCTCGTCTGCGAGGGAGATCAGAGAGAGGAAGAGGAAGAGGGGAGATCGGGGAAGGCAAGTAGGGATCGGCGGTTTTGGGGGAAAAGAAATAAGGAAAAAGGAATTATATAAATAACCATTTCCTCATTTAAACGGGTATCTCAACTCGGCTTTATCCGTACCCGAAACTAATCCCCGCAAAACCCGTCGTACGAGCTCCGAAAAATTCCCAGAAAATTTCTAAAAATTCCGGAAAAATTTTATAAGGCTATTTCTGCAATAACCCTATTTATTTAAATTTTCCAAGATCTCACATCCTCCCCTACTAATAAAAATTTGGTCCCCAAATTTCGCTATAACTAACAGCAAACACTAAAATATAACCAAACCGTATAAATGCTGAAAAGAAACTCTAACCCACATACCTCAAGTAGAAAGATGGGGGTATCGAGCTCGGATCGTATCCTCCAGCTCCCACGTAGCCTCCTCGTCAGAATGATGCTGCCATCTGACTTTAACCAGTCGGACAGTCTTGTTCCGCAGCTGACGCTCTCTTCCGCACCGGAACCTCCTCGTAAGTAACATCAGGTGAATAGGAACAGATATATCCGGCAGAACATGTGCCGGATCGGATACGTATCTCCTCGGCATAGATACATGGAATACATCATGAATGCCGGCTAGAGATGGTGGTAGCGCCAGACGGTAAGCTACTGCTCCAATCCTCTCCAAGATCTGGAATGGTCCAATATATCGGGGAGATAGCTTACCTCGGAGACCAAATCTCTTCACCCCTTTCGTGGGTGAAACTCTAAGAAATACGTGATCACCAATGGAGAACTCGTGGGTCTCCGTCTCGATCAAGATAACTCTTCCGACGGTCCCGGGCCTCGACATCCTCCGTCGATAGTGCGAACCAGCTGCATCCCGCTGAGCTCTCGAGGTCCTACTAATCGAGCCTCCCAACCTCTTCCCGGAGGATGGGTGTCCGAACAAGGCCTACCATACAACGCCAAACGGTGCCATCTGGATAGCCGAATGATAGTTGTTGTAGGCGAACTCCACTAATGGCGGTGGTCCTCCCAACCGCCGAAGTCCATGACACAAGATCTCAAAGTCCTCCAATGTCTGAATAGTCCGCTCCGACTGCCCGGATGGAATGCCGTACTAAAACGAAGCTGTGTGCCCAAGGCCTGCTGCAGACTCTGCCAGAATCGGGACGTGAACCGTGGGTCTCTATCTGATATGATGCTCAACGGAACTCCATGCAATCTGATAATCTCTCGACAGTACAACTCAGCTAATCGATCCAGAGAATCAGTCTTCCGGATCGCTAAAAAGTGTGCGGATTTGGTTAATCGGTCAACGATTACCCAAATCGCATCATGACCTCGTCGAGTCCTAGGCAATCCTACCACAAAATCCATAGTGATATGCTCCCACTTCCACTCTGGAATAGGGATCCTCTGAAGTAAACCAGCAGGTCTCTGGTGCTCAGCCTTCACCTGCTGACAAACAAGACATCTAGCTACAAAATCTGCGATGTCTTTCTTCATGTCGTTCCACCAATAGGAACGTCTCAAATCGTGATACATACGAGTCCCACCTGGGTGGATAGCAAATCTAGAACGATGAGCCTCCTGAAGTAACTCCTCAATGACCGGGTGAGACTGAGGTACACATAATCTGCCTCGGAAATAAATAATACCCTCATCATCTCGTGTAAACTCGGTCTGCTGTCCGGAAGCTATCTGGCTGCCAATGAACTGTAAATGCTGATCTCCGGCCTGGGCCTCTCGAATCCTCATCCTGATCGACGACTGAGCAACCATAGTAACAAGAATACCCTGCTCTGTCTGTCCCTGCTCCTCAAGGCCCAACTCGGAGAATCCCTGAATCAAGTCCGTGACTAAAACTCGGTGACAAGCTAAAGTCCCTCTGGACTTCCTGCTCAGTGCATCAGCAACCACATTAGCTTTACCCGGATGGTAGCTAATAGTACAATCATAATCCTTCAGGAACTCCATCCATCTCCTCTGTCGGAGATTGAGTTCCTTCTGTGTGAAAATATATTTGAGACTCTTATGATCAGTAAGAATCTCAAAAGTAATACCATAAAGATGATGTCGCCAAATCTTCAAAGCAAAGATAATAGCGGCTAGCTCTAAATCATGTACTGGGTAGTTCTTCTCATGCTCCTTCAACTGACGAGAAGCATAGGAGACTACCCTACCGTGCTGCATCAAAACAGCGCCCAAGCCCTGAAGAGATGCGTCTGTGTAAAGTATGAATCCGTCATCACCAGAAGGTAAAACCAAAACTGGTGCTGATACCAATCTCCGCTTCAGCTCCTGGAAGCTGGTATCACAAGCCTCTGACCACGTGAACTTCACGTCTTTCCTAGTCAGACGTGTCAACGGCATAGCAATGCTGGAGAAACCCTCAACGAATCGTCTGTAATATCCAGCCAGTCCTAAGAAACTGCGGATCTCCTGGACTGACTTCGGCTGCTCCCAGCTAGTGATAGCCTCGATCTTCTGAGGATCCACAGAAATACCTCGGCTAGACACCACGTGTCCTAGAAAACCAACTGAGGGAAGCCAAAATGCACACTTGCTGAACTTCGCATACAGATGATGTCGTCGAAGAGTCTCCAAGTCTATGCGAAGATGCTGCGCGTGCTCCTCCTCGGAACGCGAATAGATCAATATATCATCGATAAACACAATAACAAACTGATCTAGGTACTCCAGAAAGATACGGTTCATCAGATCCATAAATACTGCAGGAGCATTGGTAAGCCCAAATGGCATTACCAAAAACTCGTAATGTCCGTATCTGGTGCGGAAAGCTGTCTTCTGAATATCAGAATCTTTAACTCTCGGCTGATGATATCCAGACCGCAGATCAATCTTAGAATACACTGATGTATCTCTGAGCTGATCAAATAAATCCTCAATCCGTGGCAAGGGGTACTTATTTCCGATAGTCACTGCATTCACTTGCCTATAATCGATGCACAACCTCAGAGTACCATCCTTCTTCTTGACGAATAGTACTGGAGACCCCCACGGAGATACACTAGGACGAATAAACCCCTATCCAATAACTCCCGGAGTTGGACTTTAATTCGTCCAACTCTTTCGGTGCCATCCGATAAGGAGCTTTCGATGTTGGTGCGCCCCGAATCACAATAGCAAACGCCACTTGCCTTCGGGGAGGCAAACCTGGTAACTCGTCTGGGAAAACGTCTGGATACTCTCGGACCACTGGAACGTCTGAGAGCTGAGGGCTACTGATGTCATCAGTAGTAATCAACGATAATAGAAATCCCTGACATCCATGTGATAGCAGTTTCTGCGCCTGTATCGCAGAAATGGTCGATATCCCATCGTCTCTGATGCCAGTGAAATCCCAAGAGGGTTGGTTCGGAGGTCGAAAAGTAACCACCCTCTTCTGGCAATCAACTGTGGCATGGTATGCAGACAACCAATCCATGCCAAGGATAATATCGAACTCGACCATTTCCAATACTAACAAATCTACCGTGAGTATAATGCTACCAAAATCTAACGGGCAACCTCTGACCTCCTGAGTGACATCCAAAGTATCACCAGATGGTAAGGAGACGGTCAGTCGTCGCGGTCTACAAGAAGGTAGTCTACCAATCTCTCTCATAAATGCACAAGATATAAAAGAATGTGAACTACCTGTATCAATTAGCATATCAGCAGAAAATGCATAAAGTAAAACCGTACCGCGGAAAACGGATCCGTCGGCCCGCTGTGCGTCCTCTCTGGTGACCGCGTGTACTCGTCCGATCGGACGGTGGTAGAGGCGTAGACCGCCAAAGGCCGCGTCAAGTCCGAGCCGCCATCGAGTTTGTACCGATATCGAGTCGAGATGGGACTATAGGCGCAATACGATCTTGAATCGGTGGTCGGGTCAGAATCGACATCGCGCCAATGGTCGAGGTCAAATCGCCTGCTCTGAGTCGAAATCGAGGTCCCAAATAGAACTCGACTCCATAAGGACGCCAACGCCCTAACCCGAATGCCATGCAGCTGTAGGGAGGCTGCCTCTCCGATGACGCCAAGATTGGGCTGCCTCCTCGAGTCCCGGATCGACCAAGTGGTCCTCCGCATACGTAAACTCCGGTTACATGCTGGGCCTTCAACAACCTCGGTGATGTGCGGCTTGCAATAATAGCAAACCGATTGAGTACATGCAGAGGTGATGTGATCTCGGGATCCACAACGGGTGCAGTGCGAGTCATCGGTGGATTGTTTCCGGTTCTGCTGAGAAGACCGGGAACGTCTGAGAAGACTTTCTGATTTGGGATCGGCCGAAGACCCATCTGAGTGTGACTGCTCTGCTGCTGTCCAGTAGTCTGTGGCTGCTGGCTCTGTCCGGAAGTCCGATCAGTCTGCTTCCTCTTCTTATCTGCATTCACTCTCCGATGAGTAGACTCAATCATGAGGGCTCTATCCAGTGTCTCGGTGTATGATGCAGTACTAAAGCCAGAAATCTTCAGCTGAAGATGCCCGTCCAGTCCCTGGACAAACTGAAGCATACGAGATCTGTCATCGGCAACTAACTCAGGACAGAATCTGGCCAACCGATTAAATTCAGCATTATACTCCATCACTGAGCGGTTATTCTGCCGCAGACTAAGAAAATCCTGCCGAAGAGTCATCTGATATGCTCGGGGAAAATACTGACTCTCGAATGCCTCCCTAAATCTCGTCCAGGTAATATGCTGATCGCCTATGATGGAGCGCTGTGTGTCCCACCAGATCTCTGCCCCATCTCGCAGGTGGTAAGCAGCTAGCTCGGCCTTCTCCCACTCGGAGCAGGCCATGTAAAAGAATGTCCGCTCCATAGTCTCAATCCAGGACTGAGCTATGCTCGGATCAGTCTCCCCGCGGAATAATGTGAATCGACTCTTCATCGACTCGGCTAAGGCTGGGATCCGTGCTCGTGCCGCAACCATATTCGTAGATATCGCTGCGATACTGGGCAGAATCACTGGAGTTGATCTTATGGGTGGTACTGATGGATAGGTTGGAAGAGGTACCACTGGTGCTGCCACATAAACAAGGTAGGAACCACTAGTGGAACTACAGAGTAGGCATAAGTAGGGACGACTAAAGGTACGATGGGCGGTACCGGGTAAGATGTAACCGGTACTGCTGGTGCAGGTACCGAGTATGTAGTAACCAGCACAGATGTCTGTGGTGGTACCAAGTACGCAGTAGGCACGGCTAGAGAAGGTGCCGAGTACCCTGTAGGTACTACTGGCGGTACAGGCGAGGTAGGTACCTCTGAAGTCGGAACCATCAGGATCTGACAATCTAACGTGGTCACAATACCCTGAGGAGTCTATCCCTGACGGACAGGCTCAACCCTAACAGAACTCTCTGGAGACTCTGTCTCTAGAGAATCGATCGCCCTTATACATGTGCGACCACGTTTAAGTACTAGAACACGTATCATATATGTAAAAAATGTTATTCATATATCACTACAAGTATGAAAACTATAAAATTACCTGATTTACCTATTGCCGTCTGGAGATGTCCTGTCGCTGCATAGCCCCCAAATAGATCCAATAAAACCTCGTCAAAATGCCTCAGAATTCCGAAACGAGAAAATCGACGGAATCCGTACAAAACCAAAATACCGAGAAATGCTCACGAAAGTAAGCATCGTAAATCCGAAACCCGACAAGTAGGTATCGCAAAACTTTGCTCTGATACCAAATAAATTGGTATCAGATATACCTCGAAAATCCAAAACGAAGAGCAAGTATCATGAGCCTAGCTCTGATACCAAATAAATTGGTATCAGATAAAAAGAAAATACAGAGCATCGTAACCCATGCTCTGATACCAAAAAAAATTGTCACGCCCCAGGTAGTCCCTGTCCGAAGAAATTTCGGCAGCATCTCCCCTGTACGGCGGACAATATGAATCTCAGTATACATATATCTATACCTCGGCCACACTCGGCCGGAACAATACAATACAAATAAGAAACAACCACGCAGTTTATATCAATATTCCACACAGCTCAACATATAATCAGTCCACGCAGTTTAATA
Source organism: Zingiber officinale (assembly GCF_018446385.1). Classification (NCBI taxonomy): domain Eukaryota; kingdom Viridiplantae; phylum Streptophyta; class Magnoliopsida; order Zingiberales; family Zingiberaceae; genus Zingiber; species Zingiber officinale. The sequence continues at coordinate 34,475,705 of NC_056005.1, read as the reverse complement.
AGGAAGAACGATATAAAACCAACGAAGATATACGTACACATCCTACTCCACTACAACGAAGAAAACAAATCCACGAAGTAGTGTGAAAATCTGCAGCGGAAAACAAAAGCAGCAAACCCAAAGGTTCGACATAAAGTCCACAATACAAACCCACAATACAAGTATACGTATAAAAGCGAATACAGAAAACAATATCTAGAAATCCTCGCGACCAAGGGGCTAGCGACTGGAATCTCTCCTGACGGCCTCAACCTGAAAAATAGTAACAACGGGGTGAGTTCAAGAACTCAGCAGGTAAACCAATAGACATGTACAGCAATATATATCCACCAGTAATAGCCTAAGGTACAGTCTCCTAAACCATGAGATCAAGAGTACAGTTCTCTAACCATACAACCTACGGTGTAGTCTCCTAACAAAATAACAGGTATGCATAGCTGAATAAACTGTAATGAGAAACTAGAAGCATGTAATACAGTTTACAGCAAGAATAATAAGAAATGCATAACTGAAATAAACTGTACTCACCTGCGAGGCTTGGGCGAATGACTGTGGACATACACAGATAAAGATAGTCAGGACAAATACGCATGTATCCTGTATGCATGTCAATCATATGCAGTCACCCAAGTGCATCATCCAATATGCAACAATCACAATAAATGCAATCTGTGCATATGATGCGATATGACATGGTCACCCCTGACGCTAGTCAGCCGTCTCACACGCGATGGTGAGACCGAGGGTAACCGTGCACTCTGCCATCACTACCCCGAAGAGTGACCGAGTGGACGGGATGCTGTCGGAGTACACCTATCCTCCTACCTCAAACATAGTGAGGGAGCGCAATGCTCTCAACTCCCGGTACGCGATGACGGGGAGGGATCCCGGCTGCAACCCCGCTGTGTCGTGCTACCCATGAGCACCCCGGCGGTGCACCACCGAGCAACCCGCCATACACACCCTGAGTGCTGTGCCACTACCCATGCAGTAGACACGTTGTGTGCAGGCCCTCATGTAGCCGGCCGACGAGCTCAACAATAATGGAGTCGTCAATCGCCCAGCATGCAATCATGCAGGATGGTGCATGATGCTACAGTATGTCATACCTGAACATAGCCTCCTCCATATATGTGTGTGTCCAAAAGGTAAACGCATATATATAACCATGATAAAAACAGCATAAATCCAAAGACATCACATATAACAATGATGTAAGTAACATGAATCCAAGAGCATGTATCACACATGTAAGCAACCAATCCAGTAGAGTAGAGCACTATAGATATGCATCTCAATGAACATATATACACATGGCAAGAGGTAAATATCCAATCCTGAAGTAAAGCAACTAACAGATGAAGCATGCGATAGGTATCAACTAGCTAAGACCAGGGAAGAAATAAATCTACCACCTATCACTAGTAACTATATATAAACTATACATATCATAAGACAGTATCAAAAGATAAGTCAAAGGGTACCCGCCTCAAATAAAAGGTACAACCAAGCGATCCAAGGTCGAGACGCCCGTCTCGAATCAGAGTCCTGTGTCAACAAACAATATATATATATTTTATTTAGCTAAATCCAAATGAATAGCTAAATAAAATCCCTAAACCTAAATTAGGGCAAAGCCCTAATCACAACCTCAATCTACATAATTAAATCTAATGGTTAATTAGGATTAGTTACCTAATCTCTAATTACCAATTAGATTAAAAATCCAATGATTGACTAGGGTTAATTACCTTAACCCTAATCATTCCATTAGATCAATATAAACAAATAAATCTAAACCTAATCACTAACCATCTAGTAATCATGTAATCCAAATCATATCTAAATCTACACATAACCTAATTCAATTCTACACACGATCAAGTAATACAACCATAATCCGCATGTATCAAAATCCCTACACCTTACCTCGATCGAGCTTTTGGAATGGGGTTGCTGCCGAAACAGGAACACACCACAGAACAGAACAACCTACTAGAATCAACTCCTCTGTTCGGATCAAACTTGCTGCTGGCAACAAGGAAATTTGCTGAACCATAGAATCACCACAGAGCAAGCATATCTCTGCTAGATTCCAGTATACTATTCGGTTCAAGGTGAGATCACGGATCAGATCAAGGAATAAACATCACCAGTTAAACAATAACCTAATTCCGGAACCAAATCTTACCTCCAATCTGAGACTTCAATCGGCAACCATGAAGAAGTCCATGATCTGATTAAAGGAAAACCGATTACAAGATCCTCCTTGATCCCCCTCAAATTTCCAAATGAAGTCTTACCTCAAGTCTCCAGAAGATGTCGCACAACCCGATCGAATCCGTGAAGCAACGTACCAAAGATTCCTCCGATCCTCAAATCAACAATCAACAAGGGAATCCAAGACCTGACCTAGGATCGCCAACAATCAGGGAGGCAATCAGCAAGAATCGGGAAAGAAGACTCGATCTAGGGCACAAACCATAGAACAGGAAGATTCCGTTAGGGCTAGCTTACCCACGCCGGCAAATCGAGTGGCACAAATCCAAACTAGGGCATCACTCCAAGCTTCGGTGGAATGAGACGCGAGATTTGGTCCTTCACCGTGCCCTAGCCGCAGCATCTTTGGCCATCTACCGCAAGATCCGCCGAACCGCAACTCCTCGGCCGATTACAGTCTGGAAAGGAGAAGCATCGATCGGATCTGACCTTAGGGTGTCGACGGCGGTAGAGGAAGGTCACCGGAGCTAGAGCCTCGCTCCTGTCGGCGCCGCTCGTCTGCGAGGGAGATCAGAGAGAGGAAGAGGAAGAGGGGAGATCGGGGAAGGCAAGTAGGGATCGGCGGTTTTGGGGGAAAAGAAATAAGGAAAAAGGAATTATATAAATAACCATTTCCTCATTTAAACGGGTATCTCAACTCGGCTTTATCCGTACCCGAAACTAATCCCCGCAAAACCCGTCGTACGAGCTCCGAAAAATTCCCAGAAAATTTCTAAAAATTCTGGAAAAATTTTATAAGGCTATTTCTGCAATAACCCTATTTATTTAAATTTTCCGAGATCTCACACTATTAGATATGGTACGATCTATGATGAGTCACACAGATCTTCCGACATACCTTTGGAGCTATGACACGGCAGCTTTTATACTCAACCGAGTTCCATCCAAGGCCGTGATAAAGACACCATATAGGATAGGGACTGGAAGAGATGCCCAGGTATCTTTCATGAGGATTTGGGGGTGTGAGGCTTACATTCGACGTCAAGTCTCAGACAAGTTAGGACCCAAATCTGACAAGTGATACTTTATTGGATATCCCAAGGAAACGAAGGGATATTACTTCTACATTCCCAGTCAGCACAAGGTAGTTGTGGCAAAGACTGGGGTCTTTATAGAAAGGGACTTTGTTTCTAGAAAGACTAGTGGGAGTACGTTCGATCTTGAAGAAGTTCAAGATGCGGACCATAGCACCGAAGCCTCGATGGAAGTTGAACTGGAACTACAAAGTGTTGTGGATGATGTTGTTCCACAAAGGGTTGAGGAACAACAACCAGTTAAAGTAGACATACCTCTTCGCAGGTCTGATAGGGTACGTCGTCAGCCTGAGAGATACTCATTTCTCTTGTCTAACCATAATGACGTTGTGCTCATAGAGGATGAGCCTACCACCTATCAGGAAACTGTGATGAGACCAGATTCCGAGAAATGGATAGAGGCCATGAGATCCGAGATGGAATCCATGTACACCAACCAAGTATGGACTTTGGTTGATCCACCTAAAGGGGTAAAACCCATTGGGTGTAAGTGGGTCTTTAAGAGAAATACTGACATGGATGGACTTATCTATAAGGGTCGCTTGGTAGCTAAAGGTTTCAAGCAAATTCATGGTATTGACTATGATGAAACCTTTTCTCCATTAGCGATGTTTAAGTCCATTCGGATCATGCTTGCTATTGCAGCATACCATGACTATGAGATATGGCAGATGGATGTCAAAACCGCATTTCTGAATGGAAACCTACTCGAGGATGTGTACATGACACAACCTGAGGATTTTGTAGATCCACAACATACTAGCAGAGTATGCAAGCTGCATAGGTCCATTTATGGACTAAAGCAAGCTTCTCGGAGCTGGAATCTTCGATTCGATGATGTAATCAAACAGTTTGGTTTCATCAAGAACGAAGATGAGCCTTGTGTCTACAAGAAGGTTGTAGGGGATATAGTTGTCTTCCTCATATTGTATGTGGATGACATACTACTCATTGGGAAGGGCATCCCTTTGCTACAGTCTGTCAAGACTTGGCTAGGGACATGTTTCTCAATGAAGGACTTAGGTGAGGCATCTTGCAATCTAGGGATACAGATCTATAGAGATAGATCTAAGAGATTGCTTGGCCTAAGTCAGAGTACATATATTGACAAGGTACTCCTTCGATTTGCCATGCAGAACTCCAAGAAGGGATTTCTACCGATGTCACATGGCATGAGTCTTTCGAAGACTCAAGGTCCCTCTTCTAGAGAGGAGAGAGACCGTATGGATCAGATCCCTTATGCCTCAGCCATAGGATCTATCATGTACGCCATGCTATGTACTCGACCTGATGTCTCGTATGCTTTGAGTATGACGAGCAGATACCAGTCAGATCTAGGTGACAGTCACTGGATAACGGTCAAGAATATTCTTAAGTACTTAAGAAGGACCAAAGAATATTTCTTGATATATGGAGGCAATGACGACCTAGCTGTAAAGGGTTACAGTGATGCTAGCTTCCAGACCGTCCAGGATGATTATCGATCGCAGTCAGGGTTTGTATTTTGCATTAATGGTGGTGCTGTGAGCTGGAAGAGTTCGAAGCAGGACACAGTCGCTGATTCTACGACAGAGAACGAGTACATTGCTGCATCAGAGGTAGCAAAGGAGGCAGTTTGGATCCGCAAGTTCATCACTGAACTTGGGGTGGTTCCCAGTATTGCTGACCCTATTGAGCTCTATTGTGACAACAATGGAGCTATAGCACAGGCGAAGGAACCTCGCTCACACCAGCGGACCAAACACATACTACGACGCTTCCATCTCATTCGAGAGATTATCGAGAGAGGAGATGTGAAGATATGCAGAGTACCTACAGAGGCTAACATCGCAGATCCCTTGACCAAGGCTTTGGCACTGAGGAAGCATGATGGTCACACTAGGTCATTAGGGCTTAAAGCCTACACTGATTGGCACTAGTGCTAGTGGGAGATTGTTAGTTAGAGCCCTAGAGCCAATCATTTGATGATTGTATTATGGACTTATTGTATCTTATTCTTATATAAATAAAGGCATTTGGTTTTTGGTTATTATGCTTACTTGTATTAGTGCCAAATAAATTAAGTATAATAACGTCCTTGAGTAGAAGGTTCTTACTTATATCAATCGATTGGTTGAATCGATAGTGAGATGATATAGGGAACGCTACTCTTAATCATTCCTAGTCGAGTATTAACATTCAGGGACAATGTTAATACAATAAGACTAATATGTAGGTCAACTCGATGACTTGATCTCACAAGTCATGGATATAGAGATATCAAGTTGACACATGGGTATGCATTAGAGAATGTATACTGAATGAACGGCCATGAGAAAGTATCATGGATCGTTATATGAGTGTCATATACTTTCTCATGTGTCTATTAGTTTGATTACTAGTCCTTAGACCTGAAGTCACCATGGTTCCCTACATAAGGAGTTATGTACTTTGGTTTCGTCAAACGTCACCCGTAACTGGGTAGACTATAAAGGCGATTACTAGGTATGTAACGAATTGTGCAGAGGGATATGAGTGATGTAAATGCGATGTATCCCTCCTATATGACGGGAGCGACATCGATATTCTTGATAGAGTGAGACCACGAAGTGCATGGCCATGCCCAAATGAGTCAATATGAGATATTGAGCTCATTTGATTTAGTGAGTCTACTTGGAGTTCAAGATTTAGATTGGTCAGAGGATGACACGGTCTATGCCTCACATTGATCAATCTAGATGTCTAGGATAGAAGGGAACTTGTCATATATTATGAGGAGTCACAATTAGTAGTCACAAGGTGATGTTGGATCACAACATTCTTGTAACTTGGGTAGTAATGATGTGTTGCTAGATACCGCTCATTACTTATGCTCCTAAATGGGTTTAGAGGCATTGCCAACGTTACAAGAACCTATAGGGTCACACACTAAGGACAATTTGTTGGATCGAGACGCGCTAGAGGGGGGGTGAATAGCGCTCGCGGCTATTTCGTTCGATTATCGGAATCGTAAAACGTTCGTAGAGTAATTAAAGCAGCGGAATAAAGGAAACAAACACAAGAACACAGTGGTTTACTTCGTTCGGAGCCTAGGTCGACTCCTACTCGAAGGCCCGCGATCCTTGATCGTTTTTCGTGGGCAACAACTATAATTTCGTATGAATATTACAGATTAATTACAAACATGTAACTGCAATTAAAATTATACCGACAACAGTAGTAGAAAGGGAATCTGAGCTTCGGGTCGTCAGAATGTTGCAACAGCACTTCGGAAGCAGCACTTGAGCAGAACACAACAGAATGGAAGCTTGGAAGTTGTTGTTCTGGTGCTACTGCTCGAGACCCCTTATAAAGGGTGTTCAAGGCGCCTTAACTGTTCATCAAGGCGCCTTGAACGAGCCGAGTCACCCGCGTGGATCAGCACGGACCTGGTCGAACTCTATCTGGTTCAAGGCGCCTCTCTATCCAGGAAAAGGCCGCGCAGCAGACTCCAGGCGCCTTGAATGGCGTTCAAGTTCGCACCCGAGGCGCCTCCAAGCTCCATGGAGGCGCCTCGGACACTGTTCATCCGAGTTCTTCTTTGTGTTTTTGGTACCTGCAAGTATGTTAATCCAAAAATACCTGCAACACAAAGTTAACACAAAATAATAGTATGAATATGAAATTATGATAGTCTCCGGACTGTCCGATTTCCGGAAACCCTAGGTCGACCTGATGCCTACTGTTCCACTGGGGAACGCGTCCTCACCTACTCCACTCGAGATTTACTGCCAGACGATCCTCCAGATCGATGGACTTTGCACTCGATGCTCCGACTTTCTGAACATCCGCCCACCGGCCAGACTTTCACCGTTCGCGACACGGGACTTTCCACCTAGGGTTACCACCCCTAGGACTTTGCCTGAAGCCATCGACCGCCAAGGCTTTCCGCATAGGGTTACCACCCCTATGACTTAGGTTACCACCCCTAGGGTTTTACCTTGCCTAACCACGCTAGGGCTTTCAAACACTCAAAGAAAAAAAGCACCTTAACTTGAATCCTTTGCCATTATCAAAACTTAGGTTCGATCGTCGGATGCTTCCCGCACCAACAATCTCCCCCTTTTTGATTTTGGCAATACGTAATTCAAAGTTAAGAGAAAAAAACAACATATGCATAAAGTTAACCAAGCTTAAGTAAATAAACTTCAAATGCAATAACAGTTAAGCTGGAAACTTTTAACTTGGTAATATTAGACTCCCCCTCAATAAAAGCCCTCCTTTTATTAAATATTTTGAATTTTCTTTTAACGTTAATTTACCTACTCTCCCCCTTTGCCATATATCAAAAATAAACCAGTTTGAAAGTAGATTTGTATTTAGAAAATATTTTGCCAAATAACTAAGTTTAGAGTACAATCTAACTGAGTCTAGTTAAATGGTCTTTAAAATTAACTGAGTTTGAAAATATGAGTATTTGAATTTTCAATAAAGGAATTTGCTTAGAAGTTGTAAGATATGAGGTCACTTGAAAACTTTAAAACGTTATGAAAAGTTGACTAGTTTTGAAAATATTTGAATACTTAATTACATGGGCAAGTTTTTTAAAAAACTGTAATTAAGTTTTGAATATGCATTTTGAAGAAACTTTGATATTAGAAAATATATAGTTTTGGTTCACAGGGAGTAGTAGTAGTTTGTTTTCTAGTCCAAGCATGAGTCAAATTAAATTATTGAGTTTAGTTTGATTAAGTATCAGAGCCTTAAAATAATCAGGTAAAGTAATTTGATTAGAACCTTAATGTACAATCAAAAAAAATTGAGGCACACTTTTCCAATTGTCTAACCTTTAGCTACTTGCTGATTGCCTAGAGGGCAGTAGCTTTCACATGGTTAGTCAAATTAAGTCCATTTGGTCCAGTTAGAGTTGACTAGAGCTGGAAGACTTGACTTGATTATTATTTATGATGTCTTTAACGCCCAGACTCATATCGATGCACAAATATAAGCATTCCTGAGTCCAGGCTGTACCCTATGCATCTCACACCATTCTAAGTTTGTCAAACACAAGCAAGGTATACCTAGGTGATTGTGAGATGCTTTGGCTTTAATCTAGGGGTACATGATATCTAGGGGACGACCTAGGCGTAATCCAAATTTTTTGAAACTTCTAAGAAATTGGAATTTTGAAATAAGTATTTTCCTAGAATTTTAAAAGTAAATGATAAGTAAACTCAGATTTTGTGAAACTGAATAAGCATGCAAATAAGTACATCCACAGAATAAGGAAGTCTAAACAAGTGAGACAACAATCCACAGAATAATGCATAACAGAGTCATATCAAATAGCAGGATCATCTGCTCGAGGAGAGCTAGCTGGAGGATCATGGGGCTGCTCAGGTGCTGGCTGACCTAGCCGTCGTATCTCGTCACGAAGGGACGTAAATCCGGCAGCCATCTCGGATCGAATAGAGAGAACTATCCGTCGTGTCTGGATGGACTCAACCTCGAGTCGAGCTAGTCTGTCCTCGACGGAGAGTGAGGAAGAGGTCGAAGGTCCAGCTGAGGTGGATGGTCTGGCAGACGGGGAGGGATCCGCGAAAAGATCCTCAGCTAAGAAATCAGCCCACTCCTCTCCCTCGCAGAGCGATAGGGGCAGCTGCCTGCTGTGGTCGTCCTATCCACGCTAGAACTCCATCAGCTGTGATATCGGCACTGGCTAGTCTACAACTACGGGATCCTAGCTCATCATATATAGTAAGAGGAATGACTGTTCCTCTGGTCACATCTATACCCTCTATCGTCGAAAAGAAGCGTGTCAGAATATGACAATAGGGCATGTGGACTATCTTGGAGGTGACTGTCCCAGATGCACAGATAATGTTTTGGAACATATGCAGGGCAATATCGATGTCAAGTCGATGACACAGGGCGTACAAGAAAAATGAGTGTGAAGATCTCATCTTCGGGACATCCCGAGATGAGATCGGCAGTATACATGCTGTCAGGACCCTATACATCATGTAGTCCTGAATCCGAAGAGTAACTGACCTGAACTCAGTCAAGTCAGCAGGTCTCTCTCCCCCGAGGAAATACGTATAGATAGTATCTAACGTAATGTGGGAGTAAGGATCGCCAAATGGCAGATCCCTACTGGGGTAGCATAGAAAGGTAGACTCAGAAGCCCTAAGTCCTAGGGTGGTGCGTAGCAGAGTGGGAGTAAGCTCAATGTTCACGCCAGAAACTCTGGTGCTGTACCTATTATCATCAATCCTCTCAAGATTGTGATAAAACTGTGCACATAACTCCTGGTTTACTGTATCAGTGCAGTAAACCAATTGATCCAGTTGATAGTGCTCTATCATTTGAATAGTTGGTTGACAATACTGGGTATAAAAAGTCTTATTCACATATCTAGGCTTGATAGGTTCAAAGATGTAATTAGCAAAGGTATCCCTAAGATGTATAGTCGGGAATCTGATATCTGCTGATGGAATTCTAGCTGGATTAAGATCAACATGTCGGCGTTTCCTATTTTGAACGATTTTACTAAAAATTGACAGAAATAAGCAAAAATTCTAAGTAAAACTTGATGGGAAGGGATTAGGTTTATACCTAGGAGGCATTGTCACGTAGAGAGGGAAAAAAAATCGGTTGAGGGCGCCTTAGTTGGGAGGAAACAGCACGAGTATCGCGTGCTCGGCGTCGACAGAAAACGAACAGAAAGGCTTCTGTTCGTTTTGATATAAAGTGTTGAAGGCGCCTTAAACCAAGGTTTAAGGCGCCTTATATAAGTTGGAGGCGCCTCGGACAGATCCGAGGCGCCTTAAAATGAAGTGGCGGGAATTTTCCCGCCGCTTGCTAAGGCGCCTCCTTTTGATGGGAGGCGCCTCTGATAAGCTTCACGCGATTTTTTTTTTTTTTTTTTTTTTTGAAGAGGTTTTAAAATGAAGTGAAACATTGAATTTTAAAATCGAGTTTTTTAAATTAATTTTGAAATTGAGTTTTTAAAATAAATTTGAATTTTAATTTTAGAATAATTTTGAAATTTAAGTTTTTTAAAATAATTTTGAAATTTAAGTTTTTTTTTAAAATAATTTTGAAATTTAAGTTTTTAAAATAATTTTAAATTTTAAGTTTTTTTTTTAAAAATAATTTTGAAATTTAAGTTTTTAAAATAATTTTGAAATTGAGTTTTTAAAATAATTTTGAATTTTAAGTTTAAAAATAATTTTGAAATTTAAGTTTAAAATAATTTTGAAATTTAAGTTTAAAATAATTTTGAATTTTAAGTTTAAAATAATTTTGAATTTTAAGTTTAAAATAATTTTGAATTTTAATTTTAAATTTCTTAATCATCTCACCCGACCTAGATTTTCAATCAGGGAATCCTATAATTGTTGTGAGATGAATTATAATTCAATTTTAAGGTTTGGGTTAACTTTGTGTTAGATTCAGGTTTAGCTTTGGGTTCAACAAGTAAGCATTCTTTGGATAAACTTCTGGGTTATGGTGAGTCACAAGGAACTCATTAAAGTAACCATGCCTTCGAGGTTTTCCAAATAGTCCTACCCATTGAGCTTAGTACTAAACCTTGGTCTAACTAGTTAGGATCCATTTAAGGGTAGCTTCGGTCAGTTCCACTTGGCCAAATGCACCAGGTCGAAGCCATATCTTCCTAGACATGCGATGCCCAAGCTTCCCTAACGTACTATCATCCAAAAACTTCACCAGTACTGTGGTTCAAGTTAACCTTAGTCCGTTTTAATCTAACCTTAATTACCCTGCCGGGTGATCTACTCTTGTTTTACCCATTTCGGGTAGATTAGGTTCAGCTACCCTGCCGGGTAATTTAGTTGGGGGTGCCAGCGAGTCTGGATCCTCCATATTGAGTTTTAATTTCAAATTTTGAATTTAATTTGAATTTAATTTTAATTTCAAATTTTGAATTTAATTTTAATTTTAATTTTTAATTTAATTTTAATTTTGAATTTAATCTTAATTTGAATTTTAATTTTAATTTTGAATTTAATTTTAATTTTGAATTTAATTTTAATTTTAATTTGAATTTTAATTTTAATTTTGAATTTAATTTTAATTTGAATTTTGAATTTTTAAATTTTTAGGATTATTTTTCTTCTTGCTCCCCCTGGATCATGGCCTCGATATGGTCTATCGAGGTAGTATATTTGATCCTTCGGAACCCAGTATTAGCCAAGTCCAACTTGATTGACCAAGTTAGACTTGGAGACCCATGCTTGGACTGATTTAACACTTTGTTTGTTTATTAATGATAAATAAGATCTATATTTACTTTTGTATCCCAGCCCAGTTCTGTTGTAGACGGTTCTTTGTGTCCCAAGAATCAAGTCCAAATTCTTGGAGCCCAAAGTAAACCGTTCTAAGGTATTTTCTAAATTTTTAACCTGATTTGTTAGACTTGAATTTTCTTTCTCAAGTTTTTGAACTTGAGTTGGTAATTCAGTCTGACTCTGGTCAGGTAAAGGTTTGGTGTTAGCCGCTTCTTTAAGGACACTTACTTCCTTTAGAAGTGACTTAACTTTCAGGTTTGACTTAGCTAATTTGCGCAATAAATAGCTAACTAAAGTATTCAACCGGGAGATACTTACAGCGGGGTCTGGTCCTTCGGAAACGGATACGGATCCGTGGCTTTGCTCGGACTCTGCCTCAGACTCGCTCTCGCATCCATATTCAACGACTTGGTCCCGGGCCATTAATGCGAGTAGACTCGTTTGTTCGAGCTCGTCGTCGTCGTCCTCCGATGAAGATTCGTCCCATGTTGCCTTAAGGACCTTTTTCCTTCTTTGCTTTTTGACCTCCTTCAAGTTAGGGCAGTTGGATTTGATGTGCCCTTTTTGGTTACACCCGTAGCATGTAACTTCAAACTTCATCTTTGTATTTTGTGGGCCTTCCTTTGATTTTACTGCCTTCTTTAGATCTCTTTTATCGAATCCTTTCGTCTTGTAGAGCTTCTTCACGAGGTTTACCAGCTCGGTTGTAATGTCACCTTCTTCATCGTCAGAATCTGGTTCAGCTTCCGATGCTGGTTCGGTTCTCCGTCGTGGTCTTGGTTCCCGGGTTCGGCTTGTACCTGCAACCAACGCAATACCTTTCTCGGTTGGCTGTGCATTAGTCTGCTCATGAAGTTCAAATTCACTAAAAAGTTCATCTAGTTTTAAAGAAGATAAATCCTTGGAAACTTTGTAGGCATCTACCATTGATGCCCACAATGTATTCCTTGGAAAGAGTTTAGGGCATACCTTATTACGTCCCGATTTTCTATCTTCTGGCCAATTCCGTGAAGAGAGTTAAGGATGTCTTGTATTCTCGCGTGAAGAGAACTCGCCGTTTCGCCTTCTTGCATTTTTAGATTATATAATTTATTAAGTAAAAGATCTCTTTTACTTACCTTGGTGTCGTCAGTGCCTTCGTGGAGTTCGATAAGCTTTTCCCAGAGCTCCTTTGCAGAGGAGAACGGGCCAACTCTGTTGAGTTCTTCCTTGGTAAGACCACACTGGAGGGTGAAGGTAGCTTTGGCGTCGGCTTCAACCTTTTTATTAAAGAAGCGTCCCACTTCGTCATCGATTGGCAGTTTCAGTCCTGTCTTTATGATCATCCACGTTTCGAATTGTATCTTTAGATACGTTTCCATTCTTCCCTTCCAGTAGCTAAAATCCTCTCCGGAGAATAGCGGGGGGCGTACAGTGCTGAAACCCTCTTGTTGGGCCATTTATAATATGTAACAAAAGAAAACAACAGAATATGTTCCAAGACTAAGTCTTGGATTAGTAGTGATGGAATAAAGAATAATAAAAATGAACTCGAGTGGTGTTGCACCTACTTCGAGCAAAAGTCGATTCGAGGGAAACAAAAATTAGAATATAGCTATAAGGCTAAATTCTAATTCGACTCCGAAAACGAAAAAAAAAACTGCGAAAAATTTATTTTGAAAGGTGGTTGCACCAATTCAAAACGACCCCGCTCTGATACCAATTGTTGGATCTAGACGCGCTAGAGGGGGGGTGAATAGCGCTCGTGGCTATTTGTTCGATTATCGGAATCGTAAAACGTTCGTAGAGTAATTAAAGCAGCGGAATAAAGGAAACAAACACAAGAACACAGTGGTTTACTTCGTTCGGAGCCTAGGTCGACTTCTACTCGAAGGCCCGCGATCCTTGATCGCTTTCCGTGGGCAACAACTATAATTTCGTATGAATATTATAGATTAATTATAAAATGTAACTGCAATTAAAATTATACCGACAACAGTAGTAGAAAAGAAATCTGAGCTTCGGGTCGTCGGAATGTTGCAACAGCACTTCGGAAGCAGCACTTGAGCAGAACATAGTAGAATGGAAGCTTGGAAGTTGTAGTGTTGGTGCTACTGCTCGAGACCCCTTATAAAGGGTGTTCAAGGCGCCTTAACTGTTCATCAAGGCGCCTTGAACGAGCCGAGTCACCCGCGTGGATCAGCACGGACCTGGTCGAACTCTATCTGGTTCAAGGCGCCTTCAGCCTATCCAAGGCGCCTTCAACCTCCGGTCCAAGGCGCCTTGAACTCCTTTCAAGGCGCCTCCAGTCCTGGCTCGCACCCGAGGCGCCTCCAAGCTCCATGGAGGCGCCTCGGACACTGTTCATCCGAGTTCTTCTTTGTGTTTTTGGTACCTGCAAGTATGTTAATCCAAAAATACCTGCAACACAAAGTTAACACAAAATAATAGTATGAATATGAAATTATGACAGTCTCCGGACTGTCCGGGTCTGACTTCGGATTTCCTACCGGAAACCCTAGGTCGACCCGACGCCTACTGTTCCCTCTACCGGGAACGCGTCCTCACATACTCCACTCAGGAGATTTACCTGTTGCCAGTACGATCCTCCAGATCGATGCTCCCGGACTTTCTGCTGAACATCCGCTTCACCGGCCAGTTCAGACTTTCACCTGGTTCGCGACACCAGGACTTTCCACCTAGGGTTACCACCCCCTAGGACTTTTGCCTGAAGCCATCGACCTGCCAAGGCTTTCCGCATAGGGTTACCACCCCCTATGACCTAGGGTTACCACCCCCTAGGGTTTTACCTTGCCTAACCGCAGTTAGGGCTTTCCTGAAACACTCAGCAAACGCTGTCAGAAAACAAAGCACCTTAACTTTGAATCCTTTGCCATTATCAAAACTTAGGTTCGATCGTCGGATGCTTCCCACACCAACACAATTAGATGGAGATTAGGTTCATATGATGAACCAAGAGGATTAGATTCATTTGATGAATCAAATTGGATTAAGAGTAATCTTAATTGGGCTAATTGAGTTGGACTCAAGTTGATTCATGTGTTCAATGAGTCTAATTTAGATTATGACTCATTGAATCAATTTAATTAAATGAATTAGATTCATTATATTAAATTGGCTTGAATTAAATGGTTGGATTAGATCAACCATGAGAGAGATTAAGTCAAGTTTGACTTGACTTGAGAGGAAGATGAAAAGTCAAGTTTGAATTGACTTTATGCCACCTCATTGGTGAGTTAGCATTGAGTGGGCCAATGATGATGCTCCACATCATCATGGTTGCTTAATTGGGATGCCACCTCATGGGAGTTACCTAGAGTTGTGACTCTTGGCATTCCATGGAGGTTACTACATCTCTTAATGTGGCCGGCCACATCAATGGATGAATAAGTTTCATTTTGTGAGTAATTCTCATTCATTCCTTCATCTTCTTTGCTCCAATTCTTCTCTCCCTCTCCTCCTTTCTTGGCCGAACACTTTAGGTGCTAGCACACCTTTGTTTGGCTTCTCCACCTATTGTGTTCGTGTGGATACGCATAGAGAGTTGTCTACCTTGACAACTTGAGATCCGGCACCTTGGACGAGCGGGATTCGCAAAAGACACACATCAAGGGTAAAAATCTCTTAACATATAGTTCTAGTGTTGATCTACAGGTAGGTAAACTCATACTCGTAATTTTGTTTTCGAAAGTTTTTACTTCGCATGGATCCGTGGCTGGGGGTTTCGGGGTTTTCGCGATGCGAAAAGCAGTTTTCGCGGCCCGAAAAAACCCAACAGTGGCAAAGCCAAGAGAGACCAAGAAAGCGTAAAGCTCCAAATACCAAGCGTGCGAAGCCTGCTTCAGGCCATAAAGCGCCTTATCTTAACAACACACATGATCCGGAAACTCAGCACTGCACATACCCAAAGGTTGCACCATATGAACCTCCTCTTCAAGGCGACCATTAAGAAACACATTGTTGACATCAAGTTGGCGAAGACACCACCCCCGATTCACAGCCAGACTAAGAACAATGCGCATTGTTACTGGATTAATAACAGGACTAAATGTATCATTAAAGTCAACACCAGGACGCTAATGAAAACCCTTGGCAACAAGGCGAGCCTTATACCGATCAATTGAGCCATCAGAATTATGCTTAATGTAAAACACCCACCTGTTACCCACAAGATTTTGGTCCAGCGAAAGTGGGACAAGAGTCCAAGTCTGATTATGAAGAAGAGCATCATACTCTTCGTGCATGACATGTACCCAATTCGGATCTTTGAGCACCTGCATGATAGAGGAGGGTTCACAGGGTTGTGGAAGGATAGGATGAAGAAGATACTTTGGATTGGGTTTGTAGATGGCATTTTTGGAGCAAGTTTGCCTGGGATGCTGGTTTTGAGAAGCAAAAGGGGGATAGAGAGGCGGTGGGCTAGAGGGTCGGTCAGCACCAGGTAGTGTGGATGGCCCGACAACAAGAGGTGATGATGGCGGTGGCGATGACAGGGGGTACAGAAGTCGATTGTGGGCGGCTAAGGCTAGTGGCAGGTTACGAAACCGGTGCTGGAGGATCCCACAGGAGAATTGGTGTAGCAAAGAGCTCAGAATTAATGTCTATTATTGTGGAATCCAAGGAGGAGGTGATGACAAATGGTAAACATGCTCCACAAACTTAAAATGATGAGATACAAAAACTCTTTCGAGAGTGACATTATAGCACAGGAAGACACTCTTGGTGAGAGAATAGCCAAGGAAGACACAAGAGGTTGACTTGGGATCAAGATCGAGGTGAGAGTAGGGGCGCAGCCACGGAAAGCATAAACACTCGAAAACTCAAAGCTTAGAAAGATTAGGAATGGTGGTCAACAATTTTTCAAAAGAGGACATGTGGGAAAGACCGACCTTAGGTATGCAATCAAATAGACTACTGCAGCAAAGGCATAAGGCCAGAAAGTGAGTGGAATGGACGCTTTGTGCAATAAAGTGAGACCAGTTTCAATAATATGACGATGATGACATTCAGAGTATCCATTGTGTTCAGGAGTGTGTGAAGTGGTAAGGTAATTGATACCATGAGTAGTAAAAAAGGAACAAAGAGCTAAGAATTCACCTCCATTGTCAGTGAAGAGTATTTTGATAGTCATCAAGAATCGATTTTCAACAAGAGTTTTGAATGCAATAAAGATAGAGTATACATCCGATTTTTTGCGTAAGGGATAAAGCCATATATACTTTGTAAAATCATCAACAAAGATAACATAATACTTGAGTCCATCAAATGATGATATAGGATATGTACAAACATCAGAAAAGATAATACCCAAAGGAGCACGAGACGAAATACTAGATTTATGAAAGAGCAATTTATGACTCTTATTAACATTGCACGAAGTGTATGAAAAATTAGACAAAATATCAGTAAGAAATGAAAGACCCAAGGATAACAAAAAATATTGCAAAACATCTAATGTTGGATGACCTAAATGACTATGCCATAAGGAAATAGATGACGAGACAGACACAGAAAAGGCGGAAGGGGATGATAGTGGAGATGCAAATTTTGGCCAATAATAGATTCCATCTCTATGGACCCCGCTGACCAGTGTCGCTCCCGTACGACGATCCAACACCTGAAAATAGGAATACAAAAAAAGAAATATAATAGGATTAGTAGCATAAAGTGCAGCGATAGAAATCAAATTTTTTGACATAGATGGCACAAATAAAACATTGGAGAAAACTAAAGCGAAAGATGGAGTGGAGAAAGAGAAAGAATCAGTGCGTGTAATGGGTAGTCTAGAACCATCACCAATGACGATGCTATCATTCCCAGTGTAAGGCTCATGCAACGAGAGATATGTGAGATCAGTGGTGGCATGATGAGAGGCGCCAAAGTCGACCACCCATTCCTGAGAATTAGACAGAGGTGTAAAATAAATAGCAGTGTGCACAAATGGTGCACTATACGCTGGACGTGGAGCATGTAGAGGAGTCGACAGAAGAAGAGCAAGCATCGAGGTAGTTATATGACCACACTAGCGAGCAGAGTGACCTTTGTTGGGGCAATTTCCCTAGGTCAAGGTTGACCAGTTTGACTAAACTTGAGTTGAGTCAAGCTTGAGTCAGGATTTGAGTTTTGATGTTTGACAATATATGGAGATTGCTGGGCAATCATCCGGTTGTGGAGATGGTCAAAGGGTTGACCAAGTTGATGAGAATACAAGTCAAGTAGGTCAGGGATGACAGGAGACTTGATTGGGTAAGTCCTAACTGGAGTTTAGGCAGTGGTGGAAGTCCTAACTAGATCTTGGCAAAGGAGAAAGTCCTGGTGAGGAGCCAAGCAATTGGAAAGTCCAAGTGTGATCTTGGCAAAGGTTGTAAGTCCAAGCATGTGGTCTTGGCAAGATAAGTACTAGTGTGACTTGACAAGGAGAACTCGATAACTAGGATGAGGCCGAAGGAAGCTCTTGAAGGAAAGACGTAAAGGATAGGAGATATCCAAGGGGCGCAAGGCCGATGGAGGAAGCTAGAAGGCTAGTTCGAGGTTGGTCGAGTGTGGTGGTATAATCCAACAACTAGGATGAGGCCGAAAGAAGCTCCTAAAGGCAAGGCGTAAAGGATGGGAGATATCCGAGAGACGCAAGGCTGATGGAGGAGGCTAGAAGGATAGTTCGAGGTTGGTCAGGTGTGGCCAATTACTAGGCATGGAGACCCAACATGTCACGGTTGACCGAGAGTTGGGTTTGGGAATTTAGACTTGAGTTTGAGTCAAGTCCAGGCTGGTCAATCTATCGGGCGATTGATTGAACCAGAGTCCAATCGATCAGTGGATCGATTGGAGTGTGCTGCAATTGTGGGAAGGCCCAATCGATCGGTAGATCGATTGGGATGTGAAATCGTGAGCACAGAAGCTTTCCCAATTAATCGGGCGATCGATTGGGAGATGCCAATCGATCAGTCGATCGATTGGGCAGGGGAGTTCTCGCGCGATCGCGAGAACACAGAAAGCTTTTGAATCGATCGGTCGATCGATTGGGATTCGACCGTTGGGCAGGATGCAGGTGATGGACGGCTGCGATGGAGCGGTGCTGACGTGGTAATCGATTGGGGATGGATTGGATCAATTGGTTTAAAGCCTTGGCGGAGCGTTTTCTCCATAGAACTTTGTGTTCTTCTCTTGCGAGCTCACAGCAATTTTTCAACGATCTTCTCCGAGCTTCTCCGCCAGTTCTTAAAGGCTCTTGGGGTGCATCTCCAATGTTCAAGAGGCAACAACAATCAACAAGTAAGCAAGAAGAAGAGTGTATTTCAGTTGTATTTTTGTATCTTCTTCTTGTATGAGTGTTGTAGTGTTGTGTGTGTTTGTATGAGGCTTCTCCACCTCCGGTTGTGATCGAGAAGGAGTGTTTCATAGTGGAGGAGTGAGTCGGTGTGTAGATCCTTGGATTAGTCACCTCTTCTTGAGGTGGATACCAAGTAAACCCTAGGTGTTAGCGTGTTGGTTTATTGTGTGTTTGTCTTCGAGTTTTCCGTTGCATATCAAGACAAAGCAAATCAACGCAAGTGCGAAGAAACGCTATTCACCCCCTCCTCTTACAGGCACAAAGGTCCTAACAATTGGTATCAGAGCGAGGTCGCTCTTCTACGGACTAACCACTAAGAGAGCAAGAAGCTAGAGGAAGAAGAAGATGGATTTGGAAGGACCACTCGGATGGGACATCCGGATTCCACCTCCATACGACAAAGAGGACTTCAATTTTTGGAGGAACCGATTGGAGACTTAATTCTAAATGGATTGGAACCAATGGATGGTCTTGGAGGACCCATTTGAAGCACCAACGGACAAGAAGGGGAAGCGCCTCCAACCTCGACATTGGACCGAGGAACAACGGGAACAAGCGGAGGCCGATAAGGAGGTAACTAAATTTTGCTAAATTTATTACCTTCTAATATCATTGTGAGTGTAAGTGAATACACAAGTGCAAGTGATCTTTGGAAAATGATTATTGCTTATCATGAGACTCATACACAACTCCAAGGAGTGGAGGAGCCCAAGGAGAAGGGCGCATTGGTCCAAGAAGAGAAGGACCAATCGGATGTTGACACGAGTGCAACATTCGAGGAAGAAAAAGAAGAGGAGGAGAAGGAAGATGCGGAGAGATCATCCACATCTTCAATAGAGGAAGAGGTGGAAGCATCCACATCCTCACGAATTGAAGAGGTGGAAGCACTCACACCCTCAAGAGGAGAAGAAGAAGAAGAAGAAGAAGATGCTACCTCCACAATTCAAGCTACATCAAATGGAGAATCAAGCATCATCCCTACAAGAAAAGGTATAGGAACTTCAATTGAAAATAATAAAAATCATATCATTTGCTTTGAGTGTACGGAGCATGGGCACTACAAGAGTAAATGTCCTAACTTGGCCAAGAAGAAGGGACAAGTAGTACCCAAGGGCAAGGAGAAGCCCAAGGAGATTGGTCCCACGGAATGCAAGAACAAGGAGCACATTGTGTTCTTCTCATGCAATCAAAATGGGCATTACCAGAGTTAATTCCCTAAAGGGAAGAAGCCAATCAAAGTTAGAGGAGGAAGCACAAGTCTAGGGGGAGCTTTTAAGAGCAAACCCAAGGAATATTTAATGGTGCAATTCCTTTTAGAAATAGTAAAGAGCATGTTAGAAATAAGGTACATCATTTAAATGCTAATTGCCATGAGATTAGGAGGAATGATAGAAGTAACGACAAATATATTCCTCCTCATGCTAGATTTACCACACCTAAGGTTAGGAAGGTAAATAACAACTTAGGCAATAGCACCAAGGAGTTTAGATATATGCCTAAAATTTAAAATGCTCAAGAATTCAATGAAAAACAAAAATTTAGGGATTTATGGAGTGAGAACCAAGTCTTGAGGTCAAGACTTGATAACTTAGAAAGGACCCTAGTAAGAATGGAAAATATTTTTAAGGGTCAAAATGAGCAAAACCTAGGAAAAGCTAAACAAGAGTCATCCAATGGCTATAGGGGTTTGGGATACAAATCTAAAGCCAAGAAGGATGTGACTTCCTTTCATAGGGTTCCATATAGCTATGGGGTCAACCCTAGGTGTAGAGGTCAAGCCAAAAATACTAGGGAAGGAATCCTTAAAGGTTCTTTTGGCAAGACCAATGTGACTAAGACTTCTAAGAAGTCTAACAAAGTCACAAAGAAGGTCACAAGGGAGGTCATCCCTAAAGTTGATCTAGTAATGGTGACTAAGGCTCCAAAAAGGCCTAATAAAGTCACAAAGAATGTTACAAGGGAAGTTATCCCTAGAGTTGACCTAGTAGGAGTGAGTCGGTGTGTGGATCCTTGGATTAGTCACCTCTTCTTGAGGTGGATACCAAGTAAACCCTAGGTGTTAGCGTGTTGGTTTGTTGTGTGTTTGTCTTCGAGTTTTCAGCTGCATATCAAGACAAAGAAAATCAACGCAAGCGCGGAGAAATACTATTCACCCCCCCTCTAGTGGGTACAAAGGTCCTAACAACCTTGAACACCACAGATCTGACAGCGCCCAAGATAACGATTGGGACTAGACAGCTTGATGTGCAGGAGGACACGTAGATAGCCTAGGAGTAGATAAGCGCGGCTGATGGGACATCGACGGAACCTGCTGGCAACCACCACAAAAGTTTGAATACCGATTATGAGAATTCCTTGCTAGAGCCACAAGAGCAGCCATTGGCGTCAAAGATGGAGATGGTGTTGAGACTTTTAATTGGGCTTCATAGCTGAGGAGCTACTCGAATAGCTCATTAAAAGTAATAGGGGTGTCACTAACTTGCAGAACATGTGAGATATTGCAAAAATCTTGGTTAAGACCATTCAAGACATGAATGGAGAGCTCATCAAAATTAACTTTGACATTCATAAGCACAAGAGCGTCAATATTTCCTTTGATGTCCTGCATATAATCAGTGATAGATGTGTTACATTGTTGAGGACTGGCAAGATTTTGATAATGAGTCATAATCCTGCCATGTGAGGGAGCAACATAGGTTTTCTCCAACGTCTACCATGCGTCTCTAGATGAAGTTGATGAAGAAATAAATTGCACAAGAGTAGGAGACATCGAACCTATAATAGCGTTGAGGAGAAATTGATCCTGACGGAGCCAGAGAATATGATCAGGATTTTCCTGAGGGAGTGTGGTGTCTGTAGGTGTTATTTGTAGGGGCAAGGATGTGAGGTATCAACAAAACCTAGTAAGTCATATCCGAATAGAAGAGACATGAACTCCAAGTGCTAAGCAGAGTAATTGGAGATGGTGAGTTTCAACGGTGCTTGAGCATTGACGTTGAGAACCACAATGGAGGAAGGTGAATCAGGAGTATTTGTGAGAGATAGCCGACGAGTGATGTTGTCGGCAGCAGCCATTGTAGAAGGCGGCTGATGGATATTGTGGAGAAAAGAAAAAAAGATTGATGTTAAGCTTAGCGCTCTGATATCATATTGACGATAGAATTTATACACTTTATTAATGATAATATGTGGTATATAAATACCATTACAAAGTGAAAAATATGAAAACATATAAAATACTATGAAACAAATAAGTATTTCCTAATAATAATTATTCTCTAATAATTAGGAAACAAATAGATATTTCTTAATAATAATTATTCTCTAATAACTAGGAAACAAATAAGTATTTACTAATAATAATTATTACCTAATGATGGACGAGAATGATGGCACGAGAATCAAGTCGACGAGTTCGGTGCATTCGAGGGACGATAAGCTGCGGAAGAGTATGCCGGTGGAGCGAGAAGGATGTGTGCATCGCTTCCGAGGGATGAGAAGTTGGAGCAGAAGTCTGCTCGAGGAGAAGGCTGAAGTTGGGTTTGGAGCAACTCTGGAAGAACGGAGCATCACCCAAGTGACTAGAGACGAAGATTGCTCGAGGAGAAGGAAGATCATCTAAGGAGCTGGTTTGCCTCAGGGAAGGCACCTTCAATGACTTGGAAGGCGCCTTCCATGAACAGTGCCGAAGACGTCTTCCAACCGATTGAAGGCGTCTTCCAGTGACCATTAGCCTAAGATAAAGTGTAGGATTAGAAAGAACGCTAGAGACAAGGTGAATAGCGAACGTCGATAAATTCGAATTAAAACAAAGTTACGCAGTGAAAAATGGAAGAAACAAAAATGCTAACACAAGTTGGTTTTACTTGGTTCAGAGCCTTCGATGATCCTACTCCAAGGCCCGTACTCGTCGAGTGCTTTCATTGGGCAATCCACTAATAGTTCACAAAATGTGTTATAAGATAAGTATAAGAACAAAAAATAAGGTTACCGACTATAAGGAAAATATAAAAATCTAAGTCATCGATTGTCAGAGGAACTTTACAGTGTCGTAGGATCTTTTCAGAGTACTGAGCAAGAAGGAAATTTGTCACAATTATTGTTTTGAAGCTCCGGGTTGAAGACCTTTAAATAGGTCCATTCCGGGTGCCCCGACCATGTGGCTTGGCCAATCGACGCGCTCGAGGTCAGCTAGTGGATGATTTTTCGGGTCTGGCGCCTGCAACCTGCTTGGGTCAGCCTCCTCCTAGAGTCTGGACCAGCTCCGGGCGCCCGGAGTCCTTTTCTTTAGCAATCTTCTCCCTATAAGAAAAGGTTAGTCTGGGAAATCAAAGGTTATATCTACCCTGCAAAATAGAGTTAACACAACATAGCAGATAAGGTAGTAATTAGATCCTATCTCCTCGAGACCATGATCTAGTCAAGATCTCAACTTAGACTTCCTAAATGGACCTAAGTTGGATCGACGCCTACAGTTCCCACAATGGAGAAAGCTGTTGGATTAATACGCACGTGAGAGAGGGTGTAAGATATCATAAAATTTAAATAATAAATATTTTTGGATGAAAATTTTTTTTGGATTTTTCTGGAATTTTTAGAAATTTTTCAGGATTTAAACGGAGTTTGTATGACCCATTTTGAGGGGATGAATTCGGGGTACAATGGAGGCTTGTTTGGGATACCCATTTAAATGGGAGTTGATTTAGGATTTAAGTTAAGGTTTAATTAACTTAAACCTAGGTTTTAATTTTTCTTTTTATTTTCTTTATTTTCTCTTCCGATTCTTTCTCCCGTCCCGACAACCTCTCTGCCCGAAACCCCTCCCTCTCCAACGATTACTCTCCCTGCGACGCCGAGCGCGCCACCGTCCGTCGGTGTAACCCCGACCGAGCCTCCTCTCCCTCTTCCTCCCGAAGCGTGGAGTCTCTTTTCCTCTCCTCTCCCGATCTTTTTCTTTGCCTCTTCGCATCAATGCCCTTCTCATGCGATCTCACCCGATCGTCGATTGGTGTTTCGTTGACTCGCCGAGAGCTAGCACCGGTCGATCGTTGATGTCACCATCACCATGGGAAGGAGGGAGTTGCCGGCATCTTCATCGCCACTTCACTCCATCTCTCTGTGCAGATTCGGAGCGACGCCCTAGGTTTGGTTTCGTCCGACCGTTACCCCCTTCGAGTCATTGCTCCGGGTGGGTAGATCTCCGGCCAAGAAGGGAGCTCATAGCCATAGTCTTGGCCTCCCTGTTGTTGCATGTCTGCACAGGGTGAAGATTTCGGTCAGAATCCCCTAAATCGCAGCCATTAGAGGAGTTTCTTGGTTCACAAAGGGTACGGTGAGTTTCTTTATTCCTACCCTTCCTTTTGTTAAATTATGGGTCTCTGATGTGCTATATGACCATCAAAGATTGGTAGCAGGATCCATAGCTGAGGAAATTGGGCGTTCTACAAGATTCCCGGCCAAAATTGTTCAATGGGTGGCTGCTGGAATGGTGGACGATTGTTAGAGAAGCTTGGCTATAGGGTAAGTATGTAGATTTAGATTGATACTAGGAGGAATTCTCTCTTGGTTATCCTATTTGGTTGATAATATTTCCTGGAATTTCGGTGGTAGATTTAGGATGCTTGATTTGCTGTGGCGATCTTTCTTCAACTGAGAATTGAAAGAAGAAGGCTATTAAGGTTAGTTTTCATGGTAAACCTTGATCCGATCAATGAATATATTGATACTAGTTTAAGTATGTGATATTATGTGGTGGTATGGTTAGTTGTTGATGGAGATGTTAGGTTGATGTGGGTTTATGATAGAGATTTGATTTTGTAATAGATTGTTGTGGGTTGACATCATTATGTAGTGGATTGGTAATTAAGGGATGAATTTAGATGGGTTTATAATGGGATTTGATTAATTATCAATTGATGAAATTAAATTTGATCGGATTAATTGGTGATTCAAGTGTAAACCTAATTTAATTAGGTTGTAGTATGATTAGGGATAATTGGGGGATTACTCAACCATCGTGTTTGATTAGGGTTTCCCTAATTAGATTGGGGAGTTTATTTAGCTATTTGCTACCTATGTAATTAGCTAAATATATTATGTGATCACAGGACTTTGTTTCGAGGCGAGCTTCTCGACGTGGGATTGGTTTATCTGACACGATCGATAGATAAAGGTGGATATTTCTTCCTTGGCCTCTATGTAGATTTTCTTGTACTTAGTGCATGGTTATTATTCGATGGATTAGGCTGCTTTACCTTATATCATGCTCGTTTGTTGATTTCCTGCTTGAGACTTATGTTTGATCTTTGAGGTGTTCCATTTAATTCATATACAGTCTCAACTCTTGATATCTACTTTGTTGTGATTACATGTGTAGAGTAGTCTTGTAGGGATTGTCGGGTTGTTGGTATTATCATACTAATTGGGTATATGATGTGGATTGTACGTAGGTTGGTATGTGTGATAGGAGTCATTATGTTGACTATACATTTGCATGTTGTATGTACACACGTATTTGTTATGTATTTTTGGAGGAGTTGTGTTGATTGTAGGTTTGTTGTATAAACACGTGCCTGATGTGTTTATTGGAGGATACATGTTGATTGTACTTATGTTCTGTGTACATGTGTTTGGTGAGTTTATTGGAGAGTTTTGGTTGGTTATACATGTGTAGTGGTGTACATGTGTTTGGTGGGATATATGGAGGTATCATTATGATTATACTCATGTTGTGGAGTACGTATGTGGATTTGGGGGTTGCATGGATGATGACGGGGTCTGTATCATGATTATATATATATCATGTTCATCATTCATTGCATCTGATGACCATTGTCTCCCTTGTTGTGAGAGAGTCGTCAGTTGGTTTGGGAATTGCTCCGCACACTCGGCCACTCATGGGTAGTGGTAGCTGGAGCAGTTTTCGCTAGTCCTGTCGTGCCACCCGGTCACGAGGTTTTATGAGATCCGGCGTTGTGAGCAGTTAGGGACCCTGATGCTATGTAGCTAGATAGCTACTAGCGGACTGTCCGCCTCGACCACTATATAGTGGGCTGGAGGGTAGTACAGTCGTCACAGACCCAAGTCTCTCGGCCATACAGGGGTCGTGGTGTCTGGAGAGGTGGCGGGGGTGACCATGGAGAATGTATGCACTTTTGCATATGATGCGCGATGCATCTGGGGGGGATATAT
The DNA here is from genome assembly GCF_018446385.1 of Zingiber officinale. Classification (NCBI taxonomy): domain Eukaryota; kingdom Viridiplantae; phylum Streptophyta; class Magnoliopsida; order Zingiberales; family Zingiberaceae; genus Zingiber; species Zingiber officinale. The sequence continues at coordinate 34,449,600 of NC_056005.1, read as the reverse complement.
TTGCATACATGCCTAGTAGATACTAGTCGCATGTGATTGTGATTTGTTGCACTTGTTTGAGATATGATTGTTTCATATGGTTGTCATGCTGCATACATGTCATGTATTTTACATGTATATGCAATCGTATTTATATTGCACAGGTGTCACGGGTATATCTGTTGCTGATCCGGTGAGTTTACTGATCATTGTACCATGTGTCGATTCCATATTGGGTATGTATCTGTCATTATGTTAGTTATGGTTTGTACTGTTTATATGTCAGGTTATTATGTCAGATATGTTTAGGTGCATTAATTATGATAGTATGATCATGTTCTTTATTCCCTACTGAGACTGTATACTTGTGATCTCCATGTTTTATTTATGGGTCATGCACTATCTTTTCTATTACCCGCTGAGTTACCTATACTCACCACCACATGTATACATTTATGTTTTCAGGTAGCTTGTAGATGGTTGGTGTGTCGCTTGGAGGATCCTGTCTGTCAGGTCCTACGTCACATCCGAAGACCGTTTCGGGTTTTATATATGTTTTATTTGTATTTGGTATTTGCTGTATTTGGTGTGTTGTTATATTTGTTGTTGTGGTTGTTGTATAAAGCCTAGCCGACTAGCTGTGCGTTGATTTGTGTTGTGTTGGGCTTTCCGTTATTATTCTTCCGCTGTGTTGGTTTTTAATGTAGCCGAGTGGGTTGTTCATTGTATATATATAACTGAATGGTTGTGTTTTATTATGTTCCAGCCGAGTGGGCTGAATATAAACTGCGTGGTTGTGTATATATTCTAGCCGCATGTGGCTGATGTATTTTGTTTGTATTTATGCTTCAGATTGTCACCAGTACAGGGGAGATGCTACCGGATTTTTGTCTGGCAGAGACTTTTTTGGGGGCGTGACAATTTTTGGTATCAGAGCAAGTATACTATACTTGCTATGTGTTCTGGATTTTCAAGATTTATCTGATACCAATTTTTGGTATCAAAGCAGGTACGATGCCTGTTGTTCGTGTTTTTGGATTTCGTATTTCAGCTTTCTTGATGTGACTTTCGAGCTTTGAGACCAGAAAGCAGTAGGACATCTCCAAGCTATAAGAGGTATGTTTGCATATTGTTATCTTACATTCCTGTTAGTACATGTGTGGTTGTTCTGATAGTTATGACATGTGTTAGTACTCTCTTGTTAGTACCTACCTATTTGTTTGTAGCATACATTGCGTGTGTTGGGTCAATTACTGATCACGGTTGACCCTAGTGGAGATCAAGGATTTACAGTCTCAGTGGATTTCTTCATATCATACTACCATTTGTGTTAGTTACTGCTACTACTAGTTGGTTGAGATTTAGAGTCACATACCAATCTCTGTTATTATTAGCTGGATAGTGGAGGGTATCTATGTACTCATATTGATTCAGTTAGTAGAGTATCAGTTTACTCCTGTTGGCTCGATTAGTTTAGGATTGTTTTACCTGGTTGACTAGTATAGTTGGGGTTTGACTTATTTTAGTTGGTTCTGTGTTCCTGTTAGATCGATCAGTAGATCACTAATTTGGATTCTTTTAGTTCTATCTGTAGAGGATTGATTTACCCAGGTTGACTTTGGTAGTTGGGTATCGATTTATCTTAGTTGGTTTTGTCAGTGACATACTGATTTACTCTTGTTGGATCAGATAGTAGTTGATCGATTTATTTTGTTGGTCCAATCAATAGGGGACTGACTTATTCTATTTTTAGAGATTCCTATCTTTGGGGTTATCTCGTGCTTGGTTAGATATTTTGAGAGACTCATTTGAGTACATGACTTGTACCGTCATGGAAAGGACTGAATTAACAGTATACCATCGTCGACTTAGTCAGTTTGTAGAGGATTATCGTATCCTATTCCATGGGGACTTTGACCTTGGACCGTCTGTACCTTATTGGATGACTTAGAAGGTATTCGGATAGGATACCTCACGGTATAGAAAAGTTGCAATTAGCTTCTTAACCCTTACGTGACTCGATACCACGTAAAGGGGGAAGCAGAGAATGCTTTTTGGAGATCAGGGCATCACTTAGTGATTTTTTGGACGTATTTGGAGAGAGAGTACTTCTTTACCTCTTTCGATAGCATGATGGTTTATAAGGCGATGATCAGTCAACTCGCCTAACATTGTCCCATGGGAGATCCTGACTCATGGAACTATTAGATATGATTGGATATCTTTGATGTACTTAGTGATATATATCCCACAATGGTGCGGAGAAAGTGGTGTAGTTGAGTAATGCCTAGGAGGTCCGACTGTAACTAGGTATAATTTTAGATGATGATCTTCGAGGGGTAGAATGTTGATTAACAGATATTTTGATCAGCTATTTAGTTGTAGCGTTCCTTTATCTTTGTGTTCATTGCTCGATAGTGGAGGTTGCTGAGCCTCAGGGTGGAGCAATCACAGTATGATGGGGTACATGACAATGGTTAGACGACTCAACTAACATTGTCTCTATCAGGTGGCTCAAGACCTTGACCACGTGATCATTTTACCAGATCTTGTAGTCTATATCTCATATTAGAGGGTTTGACCTTTTATCGGTATTTGTCGAGGGGCATATATAGGATGATTATGAGAGTGGTGGAGATTTCTTCTTGATGGGTAGACTCTTAGTCAGCAGGTTGTGTGACCCTTTGGACTTTGGTTTGGCATTCCTCTACTGTGGATATTTGATTATCAGAAAAGATGGGATGATGAGATTTGGCAGACTTTTTGGATACATTTAGTTTGTTGGTAGTAAGTGTTGAAGGATGGATGGTTTCCTTTTACTCTATCTTTGTTTAGGGGACAATATGGTATAATTGATTGATGTTGAGGATGAGTGGAGTTTGGTGGATATTGAGAGATCAGGTGTGGTGATAGGTTGTCTTTTGATGATTTGTTAGTAGATATTTGACTTGATGATCTATTATTTTAGTGTTTGATGTTGATAGTAACATGAGGAGTAGCACATGTGTGATATATATGGATTTGGTGATTTGTAGTTGGTGATCCGATCACAGACTTGTTGTTGGGGATCCTACAATTGAGTGAGCCTATTGTACGTACATTATGGGTCATTGAGGTTACCATTTTAGGCATATCGTGGCCTAGATGTTTTTATGGACTTTATGTATTTGGTATTCCTAGGGCATTTAGATTAGATTTCATTATCTTCATTGACGATGTTGTGATCTATTTTCGATCCGAGGTGGATCACGTACACTAGCTTCGCATAGTTCTAGAGAAGTTTCGACGAGAACATCTATATGTGAAGTTCAGTGATGCGTATTTTGATTGTCTTGTGTGGGATTTTTGGGACACATTATCTCTGGTAGAGGGATATCGGTGGATCCACAGGAGATAGAGGTTGTTATCAGTTGGGAGTAGTCGTAGTCTATACAGGAGACTTGCAGCTTCCTTGATCTGGCTAGATATTATCGGAGATTGGTTGAGGGTTTCTCTAGCATTGGTATGTCGTTGACTGGACTGTCTAGGAATGGTATGAGACTTTCTTGGATGGGCACTTGCGAGATCAGTTTAGATAGTTGCGCATGTCTTAGCGGTACTTTCTAGTGTAGACGGATTTGCACTCTACACAAATGTATCGTATCTGGGATTTGGTGCAGTTCCGATATAGCATAAGCGAAGAAGTTTTATGCTAGTATATCGAATTATCTTGTAATGAGAATGAAATCCTTTATCTTCGTGGGAGATTATGTGTGTTTTCGAGTCATTTCTTATCCGAGAGGAGTTATTGCAGGAAACACATTGATATGGATTTGCGATATATTCGGGTGACATCTGATGTATGGAGACATTGGAGCACTCTTATTGGTGGAACGATATGAAGAAAGACATCGCGGATTTTGTAGCTTGATGTCTATTATGTCAGCAAGTGGAGGTTGAACATCAGAGATTAGTAGGATTATCTCCGTTGATTTGGATACTGAAGTGGAGTTGGGAGCATGTTATGACGGATTTTGTTGTGGGATTATCCAGGACTTGGAGAGGATATTTTGGTTTGGGTAATCATTGTTGGGTGATGACTTGCTCCCTAGCTATCGATTTGTAGGACAGATTTTTTTGGATAGAGTAGTATACTGTAGAGATATTACCGGGCTTCATGGTATATTTCTGAGGGTGATATTGGATGAAGATCAGCAATTTCACATCATGATTCTGACTAAGGTTATAGTGGACTTTGTGTTTGGAGCATCGCTTTAGTATATATTTTTACCCTCGGACTGATGAATAGTTTGAGCGCCCTATACTGATGTTGGAGGATCTGTTAGTAGTGGATTATGGATTTTAGAGGTAGATGATTTATCCACAGTGGGTTTGATAATAGTGTGGAAGTAGCGGAAGCAGAGTGAGCTCATAACCCACATAGTCATCGCCATTCATTTGGATGGGTGGTATATGAGGATATTGCTTGGTTGTTACCCTTGGATAAGGATCCCTAAGTTGATCAGTAAATTTGGGGGCCAAATTTTTATTAGTGGGGGAGAATGTAAGATATCACAAAATTTAAATAATAAATATTATTGGATGAAAAATCTTATTGGATTTTTCTAGAATTTTTAGAAATTTTTCGGGATTTAAACAGAGTTTGTATGACCCGTTTTGAGGGGATGAATTCAGGGTACAATGGAGGCTTGTTTGGGATACTCATTTAAATGGGAGTTGATTTAGGATTTAAGTTAAGGTTTAATTAACTTAAAGATAGGTTTTAATTTTTCTTTTTATTTTCTTTATTTTCTCTTCCGATTCTTTCTCCCCTCCCGACAACCTCTCTGCCCGAAACCCCTCCCTCTCCAGCGATTTCTCTCCCTACGACGCCAAGCGCGCCACCGTCCGTCGGTGTAACCCTGACCGAGCCTCCTCTCCCTCTTCCTCCTGAAGCGTGGAGTCTCTTTTCCTCTCCCCTCCCGATCTTTTTCTTTGCCTCTTCGCATCGATGCCCTTCTCATGCGATCTCACCCGATTGCCGATTGTTGTTCCGTTGACTTGCCGAGAGCTAGCATTGGTCGATCGTTGATGTCGCCATCACCGTGGGAAGGAGGGAGTTGTCGGCCTCTTCATCGCCACTTCACTCCATCTCTCTGTACAGATTCGGAGCGACGCCCTAGGTTTGGTTTCGTCCGACCGTTACCCCCTTCGAGTCTCCGGGTGGGTAGATCTCCGACCAAGAAGGGAGCTCCTAGCCATAGTCTTGGCCTCCCTGTTGCTGCACGTCTGCACAGGGTGAAGATTTCGGTCGGAATCCCCTAAATCACAGCCATTAGAGGAGTTTCTTGGTTCACAAAGGGTACGGTGAGTTTCTTTATTCCTACCCTTCCTTTTGTTAAATTATGGGTCTCTGATGTGTTATATGACCATCAAAGATTGGTAGCAGAATCCATAGCTGAGGAAATTGGGTGTTCTACCAGATTCCCGGCCAAAATTGTTCAATAGGTGGCTGCTAGAATGGTGGGAGATTGTTAGAGAAGCTTGGCTATAGGGTAAGTATGTAGATTTAGATTGATACTAGGAGGAATTCTCTCTTGGTTATCCTATTTGGTTGATACTATTTCCTGGAATTTCGGTGGCAGATTTAGGATGCTTGATTTGCTGTGGCGATCTTTCTTCAGCTGAGGATTGAAAGAAGAAGGCTATTAAGGTTAGTTTTCATGGTAAACCTTGATCCGATCAATGAATATATTGATACTAGTTTAAGTATGTGATATTATGTGGTGGTATGGTTAGTTGTTGATGGAGATGTTAGGTTGATGTGGGTTTATGATAGAGATTTGATTTTGTAATAGATTGTTGTGGGTTGACATCATTATGTAGTGGATTGGTAATTAAGGGATGAATTTAGATGGGTTTATAATGGGATTTGATTAATTATCAATTGATGAAATTAAATTTGATCGGATTAATTGGTGATTCAAGTGTAAACCTAATTTAATTAGGTTGTAGTATGATTAGGGGTAATTGGGGGATTACTCAACCATCGTGTTTGATTAGGGTTTCCCTAATTAGATTGGGGAGTTTATTTATCTATTTGCTACCTATGTAATTAGCTAAATATATTATGTGATCACAGGACTTTGTTTCGAGGCAAGCGTCTCGACGTGGGATTGGTTTATCTGACACGATCGATAGATAAAGGTGGATATTTCTTCCTTGGCCTCTATGTAGATTTTCTTGTACTTAGTGCATGGTTATTATTCGATGGATTAGGCTGCTTTACCTTATATCATGCTCGTTTGTTGATTTCCTGCTTGAGACTTATGTTTGATCTTTGAGGTGTTCCATTTAATTCATATACAGTCTCAACTCTTGATATCTACTCTGTTGTGATTACATGTGTAGAGTAGTCTTGTAAGGATTGTCGGGTTGTTGGTATTACCATACTAATTGGGTATATGATGTGGACTGTACGTAGGTTGGTATGCGTGATAGGAGTCATTATGTTGACTATACATTTGCATGTTGTATGTACACACGTATTTGTTATGTATTTTTGGAGGATTTGTGTTGATTGTAGGTTTGTTGTATATACACGTGTCTGATGTGTTTATTGAAGGATACATGTTGATTGTACTTATGTTCTGTGTACATGTGTTTGGTGGGATTATTGGAGAGTTTTGGTTGGTTATACATGTGTGGTGGTGTACATGTGTTTGGTGGGATATATGGAGGTATCATTATGATTATACTCATGTTGTGGAGTACGTATGTGGATTTGGGGGTTGCATGGATGATGACGGGGTCTGTATCATGATTATATATATATCATGTTCATCATTCATTGCATTTGATGATCATTGTCTCCCTTGTGGTGAGAGAGTCGTCAGTTGGTTTGGGAATAGCGCCACACACTCGGCCACTCATGGGTAGTGGTAGCTGGAGTAGTTGTCGCTAGTCCTGTCGTGCCACCTGGTCATGAGGTTTTGTGAGATCCGGCGTTGTGAGCAATCAGGGACCCTAATGCTATGTAGCTAGATAGCTACTAGCGGACTGTCCGCCTCGACCATGTACTATATAGTGGGTTGGAGGGTAGTACAGTCATCACAGACCCAAGCCTCTCGGCCATACAGGGGGTCGTGGTGTCTGGAGAGGTGGCGGGGGTGACCATGGAGCATGCATACACTTTTGCATATGATGCGCGGTGCATCTGGGGGGGATATATTTGCATACATGCCTAGTAGATACTAGTCGCATGTGATTGTGATTTGTTGCACTTGTTTGAGATATGATTGTTGCATATGGTTGTTATGCTGCATACATGTCATGTATTTTACATGTATATGCAGTCATATTTATATTGCACAGGTGTCACGGGTATATCTGTTGTAGATCCGGTGAGTTTACTTATCATTGTACCATGTGTCGATTCCATATTGGGTATGTTTCTGTCATTATGTTAGTTGTAGTTTGTACAGTTTATATGTCAGGTTATTATGTCAGATATGTTTAGGTGCATTGATTATGATAGTATGATCATGTTCTTTATTCCCTACTGAGACTGCATACTTGTGATCTCCATGTTTTATTTATGGGTCATGCACTATCTTTTTTATTACCCGCTGAATTACCTATATTCACCACCGCATGTATATATTTATGTTTTCAGGTAGCTTGTAGATGGTTGGTGTGTCGCTTAGAGTATCCTGTCTGTCGGGTCCTATGTCACATCCGAAGACCTTTTCAGGTTTTGTATATGTTTTATTTGTATTTAGTATTTGTTGTATTTGGTGTGTTGTTATATTTGTTGTTGTGGTTGTTGTATAAAGCCTAGTCGGCTAGCAGTGTGTTGATTTGTGTTGTATTGGGCTTTCCGTTATTGTTTTTCCGTTGTGTTGGTTTTTTTAATGCAGTCGAGTGGGTTGTTCATTATATATATATAACCGCGTGGTTGTGTTTTATTATGTTCCAGCCGAGTGGGCTTAATATAAACTACTTGGTTGTGTATATAATCCAGCCGCATGTGGCTGATGTATTTTGTTTGTATTTATGCTTCAGATTGTCACCGGTAAAGGAGAGATGCTGCCGGAATTTTGTCTGACAGAGACTCCTTTGGGGGTGTGACTAAGGGGGTGAATCATGTGGTTTTTAAAACCTTGATTTCTCATTTTTTTTAAATCGCGAGTGCGAATGCAGCAGTAAGTAAATAAGAAATCGAAAACAAAAATCACAAGAAAACACAGTCGATTTACTTGGTTTGGAGCCTTCGGCGACTCCTACACTAAGACCTGGGTCTCGCAGACCTACTAATGGGTAATCCACTAAAAACTTCTTCCGGTACCTTCGGAAGAGGAAATCGATCACAAAATGGATTAGAACAAGTGCAACACACTGCACTTGTTCATTTACAGAAATTAAGTACACAAACAAAATTCATTATCAACACTTAAGGATCGAAACAGAGTTATAGCAGAAGCCTGAAGCAGTCGGAAGCTCTAATGGATGCGCAGTATCTCGTATATCAGTGTTCTTTCAAAGCCTTCTCGAGACTACCTTAAATAGTGCTTGGAAGGCGCCTTCTATAGCTGTTGAAGGCGCCTTCAACCTGGTAAATTTGATCCTGAGCAACTCGGCACTTATCCGAGACTGCGTCCAAAATTTATCCTGTGGAAGGCGCCTCCATAGCCATGGAAGGTGCCTTTTATGAACAGTATAAAGGCGCCTTCACTGCTTGAAGGCGCCTTTAGACACTATTCATCTGAATGCAAATTTTCTCCTTTGTCATACAAAACAATGTTAGTCCAAATAACATACAACACAAGGATAATAATAATTAATAATAAAGAGTAATAATTAGTTCCTATCCTCCCAGGACCAGGAACTAGTCAAGGTCTCAGTTTAGGGATCCCAAATCGACCTAAATTGAACCAACGCCTACTATCCCCCAACTGGGACGCGCCCTCACAAGGTCACTCTTCTCTAGTGACTTACCTTAACTTACCAATTTACCAGACATCTTGTCAGTCCATCGACTTATCTAGACTTCATGCCAGCTATCCGATTGGCCCATTGACCTAGCTGGACTTCTTGCCAGATATCTGGTCAGCCTATCGACCTTTCTAGACTTCGTACCAGCTATCCGATCAACCCGTTGACCTAGTTGGATTTCTTGCCAGATATCTGGTCATCCCATCGATCTATCTGGACTTTTCCTACATAGTTAATCAAGTGGTTAGATCACAACAAAACCTAACTAAACTTACTTGTCATTGATCAAAACCTGAGTTAGACCATCAGTGCAAACTACACCAACAGTCTCCCCCTTTTTGATGTAATGACAACCTGGGTTAAATTACGAAAAAAATACAAACATAAATAGACAAATGATATGGTTTAAGTAATTTGGATTTCAGCGTTTACTAACTTTTCAGTGTTTGCTAACTTAATCCCTAACCTTCCCACTTTGACATTCATCAAAAACATGAATAGACAACTATGAAAAAAAATGTCCTAAGTAATTAGAAAAAATTTGACAATAGGATAATTTTCAGGATTACTTGGGGAAGTTTAAAAATTTTAAAATATGTTCAAAATAGTTTTGAAAACTTATCATTTCAAAATGATAAAGTATAGAGAATAATTATTAAGAAGCTTAAAAGTGAAAAATAAGTTTTGCAAGAAAGAGACTTTTCCAAAGCGTTTTCAAAGATATATTTTAAAGCAGTTTTCAAAAATTAGAATAGGTTTCAAATTGATTATTTAAAGACATCTTAAAACAGATTTTAAAATACTTTATATCAGAATTTTCACAAGGCTAATAAACTTAAAATTTTTAAAATCTACTAATCTTTTTTTAAAAAAAAATTAAGAGTTTTGAGCATGGAAAAAAACTGTAAAAAAATTCTTCCAAATTTTTTTTTTTAAAATGCTAGGTTTTGCAACAATGAAACTTTTCCAAGAATAAAAAGTATATTCCAAGAATAAAATTTAAAATACTAAGTGTTGCACCAATTGGTAAAACTTTTCAAAAATATTTTTAAAAAATGGTTTAAAGTAGTTTACAAAAAAAATTAAACCAGTTGTCAAATTTTATTTTCAAACCCTATGAATTAAGAAATAACAGAGTTTTTTAACACATATTTCCAAAGGTGGATTTATGAAAAGTATAAGTGTGATTTGAAGACAATTTTTAGAAATATTTTGAAAATCAATCCTCCCTTTGAACCTGATATTATTTTAAAATAATCTAATCAACTATAAATTGTCCTTAACTGTCTAACTGTTAGTTACTAACTAACTATCAGAATATAGCAATGTTCACTTGGTTAGTCAGGTTAAGTCTTTTTATCTAGTTAATGTTTGACTAAACTGAATTACTTAACCTGATCACTATAAATTTGGTATTTAACCCCCAGACTTATGTTGATGCATTGATATAAGCATCTAAAGTCTAGGCAATCTGCCTATGTATATCACCCCTCTCTAAGTTTTGGCAATACACGAACAAGGTAGCCCTAATGTGTTGGTGAGATGCTCAAGTCTTAAATTTATAGGAATATGCTTTCTATGGATTTGATCTAGACTAAGACTAAAATTGATTTTGAAAATTCTAAAAATAAGGGAATTTTGAGAAAAATGTAAGAAAAAAATTTTACCCTAGAATTTGCAAATTATTTGAAAAATAATTTTAAAAATAGTGGTCCTAGTCTATTAAACATAATCCTGATTCAACAAATAGACTGAAGGGAAAAAAAGACTGTAGATAGTAAGTAAAAAAATATACAATGGATAATAGTGTATGTAACATGATCATGTTTGATCATCGTCAACAGGTGGTGGTGGTAGGGGTTGCTCAGGTGCTCGCAGAGTTTGAAGAATCTGTTCAAATATGGTATTCATGTCATTTCAGAGAGAAGTAAATCCTGTGGTCATCTCCCCCTGGAGTGTGTTGATCCATCCGAGACTGACTTCTGAAGCTGTGCAAAGGACTCCTCAAGTCGAGCGAGTCAATCCTCGACGGATAGTGATGTCGAGGGCTCGGTCAAGGTCGAGGGTTGGGTCGGAGTCAAAGGATGTCCCAGGAGCTCATTAGCCGTAAACACTAGCCACTCCTCTCCCTCGGCTGGAAATCATCCTCGGCCTTGACTGGTATGGCTGGCTATGACCCAACTCTCCAAGCTAGAACCCCCTGATCAGTGATGTCTATATACACTAAAGCTAGCTGACGCAGACCAATCTCGTTATACGCATTAAGCGAACTAGACATACCCTGGGTCATATCTACTCCTATGGTCGAAAATATGTATGCCAAGATGTGATAATAGGGCATATGAACCTGACGCCTACTTATGAGACTAGATGCATGAATGGCATTGTGAAATATGTGTAATGTAATATCAATGTCAAGGTGTTGGCATAGTGAATACAGAAAAAATGAATGAGACGACCGCATCATCGCAGCATTGCGAGATGTAATCGGCAGAAGGCAGTAGTCAGGACTCAATATAGGATATAGTCCTGGACCCTAAGAGAGAGTGAACTAAAGTCAGTCATTGTAGGTAGTCTCTCCTCCCCCAAAAAATACATATAGATAGTATCTAATGTAATATGGGAGTAGGGCTCACCAAATGGCAAATCCCTACCAGGGTAGCACAAAAATATGTATGTAGATCTCCTAAGTCCTAAGCTATCATATAATAAGGTGGGGAAAAAGTTAAAGTCCTTTCCTCCAACTCTGGTGGAGTAGGTCAAATCATCAATCTTAATTAGATTGTTATAAAATTGTGCACACATGTATAGATTTATTGCATGACTACAGTAAACTAGTCTATCTAACTGATAGTAATCAATAATCTCTCTAATTGGTGCACAGTACTGGGTAAAGAAAGTCCTACTCAGAAACTTAGATTTTAAGACAACATGTGTATGCTATAAAAAAGACAATCTAAGTTGCTCAATGGGGAATCTGGCATCAGTAGATGGAGTATTACTAGGCCTAAGGGCATCATGTCATCTTTTCCTAATTTTATACAAGCATATAAGCGCAAATTGACAAAGAAAACATATATGAACTAAGTATTGACGAGATAAACTAAGTTGAGGTATACCTAGGAGGCATTTTAAGGTTTTGGGATGAAGAATCACGGGAGAAAGTGGCTGGAAGGCGCCTTGTTGCATCTGAAATTACGAACAGAGCAATGCTTTGTTCACTGAAAAAATCCTGCTCGAATGCCTTCCGAAGCACATAGAAGGTGCCTTCAGCCGACCGAAGGTGCCTTCGATCGGTTAGGGCGGGATTTTTCCCGCTCTTCCGAGGGCACCTCCAGTTGACCTAGAGGAGCCTTCGATTAGCATTTTTTTATTTTAAGGTTTAATTTAAATTTTAGTTTAATTTTAAATTTAAGTTTAATTTTAATTTTAAGTTTAAGTTTAATTTTAATTTTAATTTTTAATTTTATGTTTAAGTTTAATTTTTAATTTTAGTTTAAGTTTAATTTTTTTTATTTAAGGTTAAGTTTAATTTTTGATTTTAGGTTTAAGTTAATTTTCTTTTAATTTTAGGTTTAATTTTAATTTTTAAATTTTAGGTTTAATTTAAGATTAAGTTTAATTTTTTAATTTAAGGTTAAGTTTAATTTTTTAGTTTAGGTTTAAGTTAATTTTTTTTAATTTTAGGTTTAATTTTAATTTTTAAATTTTAGGTTTAATTTAAGTTTAAGTTTTGATTTTAGATCCTTAGTTATCTCACCCGATCTGCATTTTCATTCAAGGAATCCTATAATTTTAGCTATTTGAACACGATTGCCGACGCTCCTCTGGCACGATTTATACCGTCGAGGACTACACGATTTCCATGTAGCCAGGTGGTAATCACAACTTCGGGATGCCAATTCTTACCAAAATCGCTGAAATCGCAACGTCGCAATTTCTCCATGCTTTTTCTTTTAAAAAAATGGATCTGATACCACTGTTGGTTCTTTTTGACAGCATGGAAAAAACACAAAACAAAGCAGTAACCGCTCACAGTGATCTCCCGAAGAAATCGAAGAAGAACCGTGGGACGTCGCTGTTGTCGGAAGCACGATCACAGGTAATCAGAAAATGCTTCAAGGTTCACGAGCCAAATCCCAAGCCTCTCGGATGTTCTTCTTTGCTCAACGCACCTCTGATCACCGTTGCCTCTACCTTCACCTTATGCTCTCTCTACCAATTGCTCTTGGACGCCATCATAATAGCAAGCAAAACATCGGTTACCAACCGATGCTTTGATGGATGGCTTTCAATGGAGGAAGATGAAGGTGAATGAGAACCCCTTCATCTTCCTGACATTGCAACTGATGCAACGTCTAACAATAGACAAGTAAATCATAGAGAACATTTTACTTTAGCACAATGGTCATCATTTGTATGGGAGAGATCAGACACCTAATGAAATATTTTATTGATCCTAAGACCTAATGAAATAACTGCTCATATATAGTTACCAACTATGCCACCTATAAAAGTTAATATTGGCACTACTAGAGGTCCAATTAACAATAAGAATTTGATAACATGGAATACGAGCAACTTATAGAGCCTTTGAACATAATCATTGACAAACACCTAAGATAGTCATCTCATACTTAATCAGATTTCATTCGACAATACTCCTCACCATAGGCATCCGCCTCATACTTAATCAAAATTCATTCAACTACACTCCTCAGTCCGACTTAAAGGGTTGACATGTTATGGTACCCGGGTTATTCTTTGAGATGTAGGTCTTGCTTCTCGACTAACCAGACTCGATTCCCGAACAATCAGCATCCTCGAGCACAGAACAACCTGTAGCACCCGACATTCCTAAGGGCTCTGTTGGAGTGTATACTAAAAGTCTAGCTTTTGTATATACATTTATAAGAATCACATTGGTCAAGTGTCTACATTTATATATACCAAATGTAGATGTTCAATTAATTTATATTGTAGATAACATGGTGTGTGATGTCACACACAGAGGATCATGTTATCAGTACCTTATAAATTATAAACAGTAGCTCACGACCAAGATGGAAAGGAACAAACCATTGGAAGGTCATAGTGTAATTAGGTATTAGTTTATCTTAACTATATAATTACACTAGTACACTTAGAGTATATTGAGTAGGACCATTAGAGGTCGTTTATATTATACTGACTTTATAAAGGAACAAAAACCTCAGTTATTATGGAAATGTGTGCTCTTAATCCTAATATAATAACAAGCACGTATATTTGATATTTATTTCTTTAATTTATCAATGGGTGAGATTTAGTTCGATAAATCAATAAGCCCGATAAGTTGGGAAATGATATCACTTATAGTGTGTATTGTTGATTATAGAAGGAAACTGTGTCCTAGTGATCTAGGTTGATAATGTCCCCAAGAGGAGCTCATAAGGATTGTCATGTTAAACCCTGCAGGTGGACTTAGTCCGACATGACGATAAGGATGAGTGGTACTACTCTTGGACTAAGATATTAATTAAGTGAGTTGTCAGTAACTCATTTAATTAGTGGACATTCGACATCTTAAACACAGGGAGACTAACACACTCATAATAAGAAGGAGCCCAAAAATATAATTTGGGATTGGTGCGGTAGTTCAATAATAGTTCTTTAGTGGAATGAATTATTATTGATGAAATTAAGTTATGTGTTCGGGGCGAACATGGGATGCTTAATTTCATCGGGAGACCAAAACCAATTCCTCCTCTCGATCCCTATCGTAGCCTCTTGTATATAGAGATATATTCCCACCACATACCCATCTTCTTACCCAACCAATAGGGGCCAGCCAAGCCAACTTGAAGCTCAAGCTTAGGGTCGGCCAAGCCTAAAGGTTGAGCCTTAAGGTGGCCGGCCAATAGCTTGGAGCCCAAGCTTAGGTGGCCGGCCACATCATATTAATAAAGGATTTTTATTAAAATTATTTCTTATGTGGATATCATGGTTTTAAAAGAGAGTTTAAAATTTAAATTTTTCCTTTTATAACTTTCTACAAAAGATTAAGAAAAGATTTGAAATCTTTCCTTATTTGTAGATTGAAAGGAGATTTTAATTTTGAGAAAACTTTCCTTTTTAACCATGTTCATGATTTAAAAGAAAGTTTAAAAATTAAATATCTCTTTTATAAGTTTCTACAAGAGATTAAGAAAAGATTTGATATCTTTCCTTATTTATACATTGAAAGAGATTTTAATTTTTTAGAGATAACTTTCTTTTTATCCACATGTTAAAAGAAAGATTTTAATTTATAAAATTTCCTTTTTAATAACCAATTATGAAGGGATAAAAATTATTGGAGAAATTTTTATAAATTTCCAGAAGCAAATAAGGAAGTTTTAATTTGTGTTTAAAATTTTATTTGCTTGGAGATTTTTAGTGTGGCCGACCATATGAATTGAGAAAATAAAATTAATTTTTAATTAATTAAATTTTCTTTTTTATGGCAAAAGAATTAAGGAAGTTTTTATTAAAATTTCCTTATTTGCCAAGACCAAGGATTATAAAAGAGGGGATAGAGGTGCCTTCATGGAAAACGACTCTATTATTTTTCTCCTTTCTTTTTTCTTCCTTGGTGTGGCCGGCCCCTCCTCTTTTCTCTCCTCTCCTTATTGTGGCCGAATCTTCCTTATTGGTGGAGTTGCTTTGGTGGCCGGATCAAGCAAGGAGAAGAAGGAGAGAAAGGAAGCCTAGTCTCTAGCATCCCTTGGAACTTGGTGGTGGCCGAACCTCTTCATCCTTGGAGGAGTTATTGGTGGCCGAAACCTAGAAGGAAGAAGAAGGTGCTTGGTGGTTCTCATTTCGGAAGATCGTTGCCCACACAACGTTCGAGGTTAGAAGAGGAATTCGGTAGAAGATTAAGAGGTTATTTTTGCTTACAAAGAAAGGTATAACTAGTAATTATTTTCCGCATCATACTAGTTTTTCTTTGTATAGTTATTTATGGAAATACCAAACACAAGAGGCATATGATTCTAGAGTTTTCGAAATAGTTTTTTTTTTGAGTTTGTGTTTTCTTCTTTTTCGAATTTGTGATTCGATTGTTCTTTTTGGTTAACCTAGAGTTATTTAAGGAAATAAATATTAGCTTTCCTTAAAAGGCTTTGCCTAGGCGGTGGTGGTTGCTCCCATATCCAAGAAGGCCATGTGCCTCGCCATGCAGTCCTGGAAGCTAATTTTGGAAATTAATATTTATGGAATTAATAACTTAGGTAGATTTGAATCAATAGTGTTAAGTTCCGCTTGCGATTCAAATCTAAACCATTAAGAACAGATAAGTTAAATTTGGAATCAATGATGTTAAGTTAAATTTGGAACCATAGTGTTAAGTTAAATTTGCGATTCCTAATTTAACTTCTAAAGAACACAATAGGTTGTTTTGGAAAGGTTCGACATTTGTACAAAATTTTTGTACAGTGGAACCTGTACGATCTTCCTAGGACCAACCAACAATTAGTATCAGAGCTAGGGTTTGCCTCTGTGTGTTTGGTTTTCAAATAGGTTATGCACATGTCATACATAATTTAGGCAGGATAATAGTAGGGTGTGCTAACTTTGTAGTTGCAGGTTCCAACTATTATGGCATATTTTTATTGTCTGTGATTGGACCCTTGGACATGTCAAGGGCATTTAATTGTGTGTGCATGATTGTAAAATTAAATACAACAGGAGCTGTATTAGCTATTAGGATTTTACATTTTTTTGTTCGATCTAGAATATATGTACATTCCTTTATGGAATATAGGATCGATGTATGTAAAATTCTATATTTGTCGTGGATCGTATCCTTGCGAGGCGTGGTGCTATCGGAGGACCAGAGGCGCAGCGGAATAAGACGCAAGATAGATGCGACAACTCGACACGATGGCGGTGGCTAAAGATGGCAGCAGCTAGGGTTGGAGCACACGGAGGACAGTGATGAAAATGCCATAATAGTTGGAAAATTAATTTCCATGTTTATTGCTTTTATTTACTGTGATGTGTGTGTATGCATGTGTTATATGCTAACATAGGTTAAAATTCCTCACCTTAAATAACTAAGTGGGAGAGGGATTAGTATATTAATCCCACGGTCTCCATTACTGGTTTGTAAGTGATGCAACAAGCTTGTGTGTTGGCTCTGAGTGCCTCCCTCCACAACGGATGAGTTTGTTTGCGGATCACTAGATCAAACTTCCTTAATGGATGGTTATAGGAAGTTATTTAGGATGTGTGTGATCTTCTCCAACTGAAGGGGCACAATTCTATTTAATGGACTTAGTATCAAGTAATGGTATACACTTAGACATATTTAATAGTATCCTCCCCAACGGAGTCACTGCTATCACTTGTGTGACCAAAAGGAAACCAACTATTAATTTGTCATAAAACTAGGGTGACAAGATAATAAAATTAATGGGTTAAAATCCCTCTTACAAATGATTGATTTTGTATACGTCCACACTAACGTGGCATACAAAATTAACGGTGTTTGAGATAATTTTATTTGTCATAAAGTTAGGTTGACAAGATAGTTAATGGGTAAAACCCTCCTCTTACAAATGATGATTTTGTATACGTCCACACTAACGTGGCATGCAAAATTCACGGTGTTTTGAGGTATTGGTAAATTTAAATAGTATTATTAGAGGAATCAATATTATTTTAAATTTAGAGGCTTGACCAAATATTTGATCAAAGATAGATCAACTATTAATTTTATTTGTCATAGGTTGACAAGATAATAAAATTAATGGATAAAATCTCTTTTTAGAATTTGTATACGTCCACACTAACGTGGCATACAAAATTCATGGGGATTTTGAAATGTTGGTCTTGACCAAATATTTTTGTGATTCTTATGATTTAAAATGTTTGTCAATCCCCTAGTTGTTATACTATAGAATAGACTTAGTAGTCCCAATTATAATGATTGGAAATAGGACTTGGACATTTAAGGTAGACTGTCTTCTTAGAACTAAGAACAATATAGGTGTATTTTATTCATTAGTTGTAACATGTTTAGTGGAGTTATCTACCGGTACCTGGCGTGTAGATACGGGAACCACTGATCATGTCTGTAATTTATTGCAGGGTTTCAGGAAACCCGACAACTATATGAAAAGGAAAACACCGCCTACATGGGAACTACTGCAAAAGTAGTAGCTGTTGCAGTGGGAGATATTTATCCTTTGATAGGAATAAAATATAGATTTTCAGAAATTATCTTTATATACTAAGTTTAGAAAGAACCTGATTTCGATTTCTAAACTATTAAAGAATAGATATTCTGTCTATTTTGATAATAAACTTGTTATCAAGAAAAATAGGGAAGTTATCTGTTCTAGTATGTTGGTTGACAATTTATAATCCAATAACTCCCACGATGCAATAAATGGAAATTAATAACACATTTTCTAAATAAGAGAAAGTAACCTTCGAAAATGAACCAATCATATTTTTGGCATCTAAGGCTAGGTTATATTAACTTGAGTAGGATTCAAAGGATAACCAATGAACTCTTGGGTTCATTGGTAGTGGAAATCTTTTCAACCTGCAAATCTTACTTGGAAGGAAAAATAACCAAGAAGCTTTTAAGTCTAAGGGGTATGGAGCCAAAGATATGTTAGAGTTGATTCATTCTTATTTGTGTGGTCCTATGACTATCCAGACAAGAGGTAGTGTCGAATATTTCGTTTATTTTATAGACAACTATTCGAGACACAGATAGATTTACTTGATACACCACAAGTCTAAGTGCTTTGATTAGTTCAAAGAGTACGAGGCTGATGCGGAGAAATGTCAAAGTAAAAATATCGAGACACTACGGTGAGATCGTAGTAGCAAATACCTCTTGGGAGAATTTAGGAGTCACTTATCAGAAGTAGGGATTTAATCCCAACTAACTGCACTTGGTACATCCCAACTGAATGGTGTAGTAAAAAGAAGGTATAAGGCTCTTATGGAATAATTAGATCGATGATGAGTTATTTAGAAAATTACCAAATTTGTTTTAAGGATATACACTAGAAACAGAAGTAAACATAGTACCTTCTAAGTCAGAACTCTCTACTCCCATAGAATTGCAGAATGGGTGTAAGCCTAGTCTGAAGCATATTCAGATTTGGGTGGTCTAGCACGTGAGAGACACTGAAAAATTAGACATGAGTTCACTTGTTTGTGAGTTATCCTAGAAAAATGAAAAGAGGTTTGTAGTTCTTAAAATCGGAAGGTCATTGTTGGCACCAATGCTCGATTTTAGAAAAGGACTATACTATAAACCACAAGCCCATGAGTAAAAATTATTCTTAAGGAAATTAAAGGACACGTCTAACCTAGTACTAACTGTACAAGATGAAATATCACAAGAAACTGCAACACGTATCACAAATGATACACAATTGCAGAAAGTACCTTGTCGTAGTGGGAGGGTTGTTAGGCAACCTAAAAAGATTCATGTTTTGGGAGAGTCTTTGGACTCGATCCCTGGAGGACATGAACCTGATCTCCGGATATATGACAAAGCACTCCAAGATAAAGATGCAGCATCTTTGCAAAGAATACAGAATTATAATATATGTATTCTAATAGATTCTGGGAGTTTATAGAATCACCAAATAGGTGTAAAAGTCATTGGGTGAAAATAAGTCTACAATAGAAAAAAGGGATAGATGGGAAAGTGGAAATTTTCAAAGCAAGGTTTGTTGAAAAAGGGAAACCTTTTATCGGTAGTCATGCTTAAGTCTATCTGGATTCTTTTATCTATTGCTGCTCATATAGACTATGAGATTAGGCAAATGGATGTCAAGACAGCTTTCCTTTATGGAAGTCTTGAAGAATGCATCCATATAAAGCAACCAGAGGGATTCATTGCAAAGGGCAAAAGAGCATTTTGTTTGTAAGCTCAATCAGTCTATGGACTGAAGCAAACTTCAAGGTCTTGGAACATCCGGTTGTAATCCAGTTTTATGGATTTAGTTACCGGATAAGTCTTGTGTATACATGAAGTGTGATGAAAACGTGGTGGTATTTCTTGTACCATACGTAGATTACATTTTTTGATAGTTGGAAACAATATCAAGGTGTTATCGGAAGTAAGGGTATGGTTGTCCAAGCAATTCGTTATAAAGAACTTAGGAAAATGAGCACATATTCTTGGGAACAAGGTTCACAAGAAAAGAATGTTGTGTTTATCCCAAGCTCGTGTCAGCATGCAAAACTCCAAGAAAGGTTTTTCTACCTTTTAAGCATGGAGTGTCTTTATCTAAAGAGATGTTTCCGATGACATCAAAGGAGATTGAGGACATATAGGCAGTTCTTTATGCTTCGACAGTTGGACAGCCTAATGTATGCTATGCACGAGATCGGATATCTGTTTTGCCTAGTGCATAGTTAAGCAGATATCAAAGTAACCCTGGACAAGGACATTGGACTGCAGTAAAGCATATATTGAAGTACCTTAGAGGCTGTAACGACCTAATTTTCCCTATTTCAAGTTCTAAAAGCCCATAAAAATATTTGGAAATACCTTTAAAATATTCTAGAGATTTTTAGAAATTTTTAGAGTATTTTTACGTAATTTTTGGAGTTCGTTTGGTATTTTTACCAAGAGAAAGAAGTTAAAAAAAAAAGAGAAGAAATATGTTGAAACCAGGTTTTGAACCCACAACCTCGACCCGAGCCGAACCTCAGCCGAAACCAGCCCAACAAGATGAGCTACACGATTTTTGTTAACCTTATATGGAGCAAAATATATATATGCAGTAGCTGGAACGTTTGAAATAAATTGGAGAAAAAGGGGCGCGGCTGAGAATCGAAGCACAGACCTCTGGCTTCAAGCAAAGCCCAACGGACCAACTGGGCTAGCGATCGTTGCTAATTAAATAGGCAGCGGCAAATATATAAGCTATAGTTGGAACCAAAAATAACTCTAGTTATAAGGAGAGGATTTAGGTTTCCCGAAACCTAATTTCTTTCTCACCTCTTCTCCTCACGCAGCTAGGGCTTCATCTCCGGCGGCCGGCGAGCACTTTTCTCCAAGAGCTCTTCACACCGTTGAGATCCTCTCGTCGAGGAGAGGTTGTGGGCACGAGGAGGAGCCGAAGGTCGAGCTACCGAAACCCTAGAACCTCTCTTTCTCGGTTGTAAGTCCAAGAAAACGAAGGTGAGTTGCTACTCACCTGCAGTAGGATAGCTCCGAGGTTTATTTCTTGTTAATTTCTTTGTTTTCGAAGTTTTGCTTCCGGTTGAAGTTGCTGCCGAGAATCTCAAAGAAAGGAGATTGATTTGTTTGTTTAGCATGTGGTTTGGTTTCTTCAGGCTTTGTAGTTAGGAATTCAGATTCCTTTTTGATGTAGATCTTCCTGTTGGGATCATAATGGGCATGTTTAGTTCATGTGGAGTTTTACAGATTTCTTGAGATTTTTACTACTAGGAAAGGAACATGAGATAGTATAGATTTATCTTTTCTTTAGCATCTAGTTTGGTTATGGTTTGTAGCCATGCTCTATAAAGGTTTTGGAAGTAGTTAACATAAGTAGGTAATAATGAATTAGTTTGTTTCATGCTCTGCTTGGGTTAATAATACCATGTGCTATAGATTCCATGCTTAAACTTTTCTTTAATTTAGTTTGGAACAGATTTAATAGAATCATTAACCTCACTTTTAGTTCTCCTAGTAGCAGATATAAAGTCATGTGGTTCTTCCTTCTAAAGTTAATTCTAATTCAGTAGGAAAGGAATAAGAACAGTCGGTATCTTAGCAATCCAGTTTTGACCAAGTTGTAACAGGCTTAAAGGTTACGATTGTCTTATAAAAGTGTAGCTGTGAATAAGTTTTATATTAGTATTGTTTTAGGTTTACAGTCAGTTTAAATTAGTTGTGTAGCCTTGCAAATCTTGGGTTGTAGTTTTAAGTCATTGTTTGAGTAATGTAGTTCAAATTCCAGAATTTACTTATGTCAAATTGGAGCATGAAGTTTAGATATGCAGATTCATGTTTTTTTCTTTGGTTAAGCTTTTCAAGTTTAGAGTTGTTTAAGCATATCAGATTTAGAATCTGTTTAACCATTTTCGTTTTGTAGAAGCATTCCTTTATTGGAAATATTAATAAGCATTGTAGTGCTGAATTTTGTAACATTCACAGCGCAGATTTGTATTAGTCTTATATGCAGATTTTCTAGTTTTCATTTGCTATTATTGAGCATGTGCAGTTTTAATTGCTATGAGTTGAGCATGATCAGTTTTCTTTATTACTAGATACACATGAGCAGTTTCTTTAGTTTTTATTTGCTATTTTAATAAGCATGAACAACCATGTATTCTAGTGGGAAAATAAGAGTTTTATCAAATTCTTTTAGAAGCATTAACAAGTAAAAAGAAAGAAAAAGAAAAGAAAGAAAAGGCCAAGGCCTTAAGTAAATCCCAAAGTCAAGATTTTAGGGATTTTAGCACACGAGGTGCTTATTAATATGCCAAGGCATTTAAAGAAGAAGTAAATAAGATAATAAGTATTTTACTTTTAAAGGGCATGTACCGGACACAAGGTCCAAGGGATGAGCTCCAAGTTGCCCCTAGGCACAAGGCCTAGAAGTATCTTAGTAGTTTCGGGATTAGCTACCTCGATTCTTATTAAGAATGCGCGCAAAGTGGTACAATGCCAGGCCCAAAAGAAGTTTATTATTATTTTGAAGTATTAAAGTATAAGTTTTGAAATAAATGAAATGAGCTTCAAATCTGTCTAGAATTAGAAAGTTAGATTTCTTGTTATTTGAAGCATGCAGTAGTAGTTTCAATTGTTTCCTTGCTATTAGATTATTCAGCATGTTTAGTTTTATATGCTTTCAGCATGCTGTTATAGTTTTATTCTTATGAGCATGTTTAGCTTTACATGTTTAGTAGTTTTACATGTTTAGTAGTTTTACATGTTCAGTAGTTTTACATGTTTAGTATCTTTACATGTTTAGTAGTTTTGCATGTTTAGTATGCTTCTTTTATTAGTTTATGAGCATGATAAACTATACATGTTTAGTATTTCAGTTAGCATGATTTCCTTTGCTATATATGAGCATGAGTAGTTTTATATGTTAGCATTCAGTTTTAGCATGTTTTTATTTATATACATGCATATCAGGTTTTTATGAGTAGATAGCGCTCACTAAGCTTTATGCTTATAGACTGCACTTCCTCCTACTGCAGATAAAGGAAAGGAAAAGATTTAGCAAGGAAGGCGACAAGGTGGTGGTGATGAAGGTGTGTGATGGCTGGACTATGGGGAGATCAAGAGTTTGCTAAGGAATTATTAAGACATTTTTGTTTAGAGTTCTTTAGTTTTCTTTTAATGCTATTATGAGTCAATATTGTATTTAAGTTTATTCCGCGTTTGTAGTTGGGTTCTATTGATGGAGTGATATTGATGTTTGCTATTGATAGGGTAGTTTCTTTCTTTTATTTGTGATATTATACTGCGTGGTTGTGAAGATATATGTTCCAGCCACGCTGAGTATATTATGCTTGTATTATGGGAAATGGTCACCAGTACTGTCGAAAATTTTCGGTAGGGTTTTCCTAGAGATTTTTTAATAAACTGGTTAAGTAGAGTAGTAGATAAGTAACGGTCACTCTTAGAGAGTAGTAGTAGTAGTAAGAAGGGTGGTCGTTACAGTTTGTATCAGAGCAGTGTTCCATTCTCCAGCATCACACACACATCAACATCATCCTCGCCGTCTCCCAGTAAGAAAGTATTTAAATTCTTTCTTTATTCTGCTTTCCTTATTAGTAATTGCAGTATAGAGTATTTGTTTTTGAATGCTTAAGATAGAAGATTTTGTTTCCCTTTTCTCTATTCATATATATAAGTATGATTAGAAGGGTTAGAGAAGCTATCAAGCCTTTTCCTCTGCATAATTAGATGTCAAGAAGAGGACGTCCCCGTACCGTTCATACTGAGGACCAAGTTCAGGAGAACGAAGAGCCCAGAACCCCTGGGCCTATTCTCTCTGAAGTTGTTGCTCAACTTCAGAGACAAGTAGCGAGTAGCAGCAAGTGATTGCCAATCTAATGGCCAATCAGAAGCCAGCTCCTCCCACTCCCCCAACCATTAATGTGGAGACCCCAGTGGTGACTGAAGTCCCATCAGTTGCTCTGGAAGTCGCCACAACACCTAGAAGACAAGAAGCATGCCTCATCCAGTGGCTGAAGCTGAAACCAGAAAGCTGAGCCCTGGGATGCCCAGGCTTGGTTCAAGACACTTGAGAGCACAATGGAGCTTCTTGACTGACCAGAAGTCGAGAAGGATAAGTGTGCCTCTTTCTGCCTATCTGGAGGTGCTCGTATGTAGTGGGAGCGAGTTAAGAGTAAGAGAGCAGTCAACCAGATGAGCTGGGTTGACTTCGAGATAGAGTTTTACGAAGAATTCTTTCATCAACGGATCACCAATAAACATTATGAGGAGTTTATAGAATTCAGACAAGGTGACCTATCAGTAGAAGAAACGGTAAAAGGATTTGACAGGCTAGCTCGTCTCTGCCTAGAGTTAGTAAGTACAGAGAAAGAACGAGTCAGACTAACGTTCCTAATGCTGAGACCAGAAATAACGCCTAATGTGAGTAGTGAAACTCACCGACCATAGATTGGTGAAGAGCTGGTCAACAGGGCATTAGTAAGCACTATCTGAACAGTAATAACGCACAACAAACGTAACACAAGTCAGTCAAGATAGAAGACAGGACAGTGGGGAAACAGAGACCCCAGTCAAGTAATCAGAACTGGAGTACAGAAGAACAAGAAAGACCTAAGCAGGAAGATGTTCAGGTGGTCTGTGAGTATCCAAAGGTATTTCCAGAAAGGCTACCTGGACTACCTCCCAACAGAGAAGTGGAGTCAATTTCAAAAGCTCCGTACCGAATGTCTCCAGCAGAGCTGAAAAAACTACAAGAACAATTTCAGGAGTTACTTGACAAGGGTTTCATCCGCCCTAGTCATTCACCATGGGGAGCTCCCGTGTTGTTCGTCAAGAAGAAAGACGGATCTATGCGGATGTGCATAGATTATAGAGCTCTGAATCAAGTGACAATCAAGAACAAGTACCCCCTCCCCAGGATCGACGACCTATTTGATCAGTTGAGAGGGGCGACAGTATTCTCAAAGATAGACCTGCGCTCTGGGTACCATCAGCTAAAAGTGAAGGAAAGAGACATACCCAGAACGGCTTTCAGGACACTACGAGTTCGTAGTCATGCCTTTTGGTGTGACTAATGCACCTGCAGTTTTCATGGACCTGATGAACAGAGTGTTCAGAGAATACCTTGACAAATTTGTCATTGTGTTCATCGACGACATTCTAGTCTATTCCAGAACTTCAGAGGAGCATGACACGCACTTGAGAATAGTCCTGCAGACCCTTCAGCAAAAGCAGCTCTATGCTAAATTCTCAAAGTGCGAGTTCTGGTTGGAGCAGGTGGCGTTTCTAGGTCACATCGTTTCTAAAGAAGGCATTCAAGTGGATCCAGCCAAAGTAGAAGTGGTCAGCAATTGGAAGAGACCCAAGAATGCCAGGGAGATCAAAAGCTTCCTTGGTTTAGCTGGGTACTACAGGAAATTCGTGGAAGACTTTTCCAGAATAGCCTCTCCACTTACAGCCCTCACCAGGAAGAACAAGAAGTTTGAATGGTCAAATAAATGTGAGCAGAGTTTTCAAGAACTCAAGAAGTGACTGACCAGTGCTCCCATTCTAACTGTTCCAGAGAGTGACAAGAGTTTTGACATCTACAGTGATGCTTCCAAGATGGGCTTAGGAGTTGTACTCATGCAGGAAGGAAAAGTTATAGCTTATGCTTCCAGACAACTCAAAGACTACGAGAAGAACTATCCCACTCATGATCTAGAGCTGGCAGCTGTGGTCTTGGCACTGAAACTCTGGCGACACTACTTGTATGGAGTCCAGTGCAGAATCTTCATAGACCATCAAAGTCTTAAGTACTTCTTCACT
This sequence comes from Zingiber officinale, assembly GCF_018446385.1. NCBI lineage: Eukaryota > Viridiplantae > Streptophyta > Magnoliopsida > Zingiberales > Zingiberaceae > Zingiber > Zingiber officinale. Next base: position 34,423,643 of record NC_056005.1, on the reverse strand, counting down.
CAGAAGGACTTAAACATGAGACAGCGTAGGTGGTTAGAGTTGGTCAAAGATTATGACTGTGAAATCCTCTACCATCCAGGTAAAGCTAATAAAGTGGCAGATGCACTAAGCAGAAAATCCAGTGCATCCCTGATGTCCTTGTCATCATTAGCCCTGCCATTGCAGAAGGAGTTGTTAGGTTTCGGATTTAAAATTATTTATGGGCAACTCTCTGCATTGACCTTAGAGTCAACCCTGCTTGAGGATATACAGAGAAAGTAAAGTGAAGATCCAGATATCCAAAAGATCAAGCAAGGGATACAAGAAGAAGGAAATTCAGAATTTCGAGTATCAAACAGTGGAATTCTTTATCAAGGAAGTCGCCTGTGTGTTCCCAATGATGAAGAGCTGAGAAAGAAAATTTTAGAAGAAGCTCATAGTACACCTTACTCCATGCATCCTGGTTCTACCAAGATGTATCAAGACGTGAAACAGAGATTCTGGTGGTCTGGACTCAAAAGAGATGTAGCTAAATATGTCAGTACCTGCCTGACATGTCAGAGGGTCAAAGCAGAACACCAGAGACCAGGAGGAGTTCTACAACCTCTTCCTATACCAGAGTGGAAGTGGGAAGACATATCCATGGACTTCATAACAGGTCTTCCAAGAACCACCAATGGATATGACGCAATATGGGTAATAGTAGACCGATTGACCAAGTCTGTTCACTTCCTAGCCATCAAGGTGTCCCACTCTATAGAGCAGTTGACCCAGCTATATGTTAAAGAGGTAGTCAGACTTCATGGAGTTCCTAAATCTATCGTTTCTGATAGAGATGGGTGCTTCACCTCACACTTTTGGGAGTGCGTTCAGAATGCACTAGGCACCAAACTCAAGTTCAGCACGACTTTCCATCCACAGACTGATGGACAGACAGAGCGAGTGAATCAGATTTTAGAAGATATGCTCAGAGCTTGTGCACTAGATTTTAAAGGCAGTTGGTGCAAGTATCTGTGCTTAGCTGAGTTTGCCTACAACAATAGCTATCAGGCTACCATCAAGATGGCACCATATGAGGCGTTGTATGGCAGAAAGTGCAGATCACCCATTTGCTGGCAAGAAGCAGGTGAGAGAAAAGAAATGGAAGTAGAACTGGGCATTCAGACAGAGCTGATGGATGAGACTACTCAGGCTATTCAGAAGATCAGACAGAGAATTGAGACTGCCCAGAGTAGACAGAAGAGTTATGCTGACATACGCCGTAGGCCACTTGAATTCCAAGTAGGGGATTCAGTCTTTCTCAAGGTCGCTCCTATGAAGGGAGTGATGAGATTTGGCAAGAAGGGCAAATTAAGTCCTCGTTATGTAGGACCTTACCTGATCACAGAAAGGATTGGGAAAGTAGCTTACAGGCTGGACTTACCACAAGACATGTCAGCAATACACAATGTATTTCATGTCTCCATGCTAAAGAAGTGTCTCCACGACCCTAGCCAAGTGATTCAGCCTCAGTCAGTGCAGATCCAAGAGGATCTTAGTTATGAGAGCAAACCTACACAAATAGTGGACAGAGCAGTCAAGAGACTAAGAAACAAAGAAGTACCACTAGTGAAGGTTGTCTGGCAGAACCAGAAGTACGAGGAAATCACTTGGGAGCGGGAGGACAGTATGAGACAGAAGTATCCAGAGCTATTCTAAGTTCGAGGACGAACTTTTTATAAGGTATGGGGGATTGTAACGACCTAATTTTCCCTATTTCAAGTTCTAAAAGTCCATAAAAATATTTGGAAATACCTTTAAAATATTCTAGAGATTTTTAGAAATTTTTAGAGTATTTTTACGTAATTTTTGGAGTTCGTTTGGTATTTTTACCAAGAGAAAGAAGTTTAAAAAAAAAAAAAGAGAAGAAATATGTTGAAGCCAGGTTTTGAACCCACAACCTCGACCCGAGCCGGACCTCAGCCGAAACCAGCCCAACCAGCTGAGCTACACGATTTTTGTTAACCTTATATGGAGCGAAATATATATATGCAGTAGCTGGAATGTTTGAAATAAATTGGAGAAAAAGGGGTGCGGCTGAGAATCGAAGCACAGACCTCTGGCTTCGAGCAAAGCCCAACGGACCAACTGGGCTAGCGATCGTTGCTAATTAAATAGGCAGTGAGAGGAATTAGGTTTCCCGAAACCTAATTTCTATCTCACCTCTTCTCACGCGGCGTCGGCGATTCCTCTCGGGTAGAAACGAAGCCGCGGCTAGGGCTTCGTCTCCGGCGGCCGGCGAGCACTTTTCTCCAAGAGCTCTTCACACCGTTGAGATCCTCTCGTCGAGGAGAGGTTGTGGGCACGAGGAGGAGCCGAAGGTCGAGCTACGAAACCCTAGAACCTCTCTTTCGGTTGTAAGTCCAAGAAAACGAAGGTGAGTTGCTACTCACCTGCAGTAGGATAGCTCCGAGGTTTATTTCTTGTTAATTTCTTTGTTTCCGAAGTTTTGCTTCCGGTTGAAGTTGCTGCCGAGAATCTCAAAGAAAGGAGATTGATTTGTTTGTTTAGCATGTGGTTTGGTTTCTTCAGGCTTTGTAGTTAGGAATTCGGATTCCTTTTTGATGTAGATCTTCCTGTTGGGATCATAATGGGCATGTTTAGTTCATGTGGAGTTTTACAGATTTCTTGAGATTTTTACTACTAGGAAAGGAACATGAGATAGTATAGATTTATCTTTTCTTTAGCATCTAGTTTGGTTATGGTTTGTAGCCATGCTCTATAAAGGTTTTGGGAGTAGTTAACATAAGTAGGTAATAATGAATTAGTTTGTTTCATGCTCTGCTTGGGTTAATAATACCATGTGCTATAGATGCCATGCTTAAACTTTTCTTTAATTTAGTTTGGAACAGATTTAATAGAATCATTAACCTCACTTTTAGTTCTCCTAGTAGCAGATATAAAGTCATGTGGTTCTTCCTTCTAAAGTTAATTCTAATTCAGTAGGAAAGGAATAAGAACAGTCGGTATCTTAGCAATCCAGTTTTGACCAAGTTGTAATAGGCTTAAAGGTTACAATTTTCTTATAAAAGTGTAGCTGTGAATAAGTTTTATATTAGTATTGTTTTAGGTTTACAGTCAGTTTAAATTAGTTGTGTAGCCTTGCAAATCTTGGGTTGTAGTTTTAAGTCATTGTTTGAGTAATGTAGTTCAAATTCCAGAATTTACTTATGTCAAATTGGAGCATGAAGTTTAGATATGCAGATTCATGTTTTTTTCTTTGGTTAAGCTTTTCAAGTTTAGAGTTGTTTAAGCATATCAGATTTAGAATCTGTTTAACCATTTTCGTTTTGTAGAAGCATTCCTTTATTGGAAATATTAATAAGCATTGTAGTGCTGAATTTTGTAACATTCACAGCGCAGATTTGTATTAGTCTTATATGCAGATTTTCTAGTTTTCATTTGCTATTATTGAGCATGTGCAGTTTTAATTGCTATGAGTTGAGCATGATCAGTTTTCTTTATTACTAGATACACATGAGCAGTTTCTTTAGTTTTTATTTGCTATTTTAATAAGCATGAACAACCATGTATTCTAGTGGGAAAATAAGAGTTTTATCAAATTCTTTTAGAAGCATTAACAAGTAAAAAGAAAGAAAAAGAAAAGAAAGAAAAGGCCAAGGCCTTAAGTAAATCCCAAAGTCAAGATTTTAGGGATTTTAGCACACAAGGTGCTTATTAATATGCCAAGGCATTTAAAGAAGAAGTAAATAAGATAATAAGTATTTTACTTTTAAAGGGCATGTACCGGACACAAGGTCCAAGGGATGGGCTCCAAGTTGCCCCTTGGCACAAGGCCTAGAAGTATCTTAGTAGTTTCGGGATTAGCTACCTCGATTCTTATTAAGAATGCGCGCAAAGTGGTACAATGCCGGACCCAAAAGAAGTTTATTATTATTTTGAAGTATTAAAGTATAAGTTTTGAAACAAATGAAATGAGCTTCAAATCTGTCTAGAATTAGAAAGTTAGTTTTCTTGTTATTTGAAGCATGCAGTAGTAGTTTCAATTGTTTCCTTGCTATTAGATTATTCAGCATGTTTAGTTTTATATGCTTTCAGCATGCTGTTATAGTTTTATTCTTATGAGCATGTTTAGCTTTACATGTTTAGTAGTTTTACATGTTTAGTAGTTTTACATGTTCAGTAGTTTTACATGTTTAGTATCTTTACATGTTTAGTAGTTTTGCATGTTTAGTATGCTTCTTTTATTAGTTTATGAGCATGATAAACTATACATGTTTAGTATTTCAGTTAGCATGATTTCCTTTACTATATATGAGCATGAGTAGTTTTATATGTTAGCATTCAGTTTTAGCATGTTTTTATTTATATACATGCATATCGGGTTTTTGTGAATAGATAGCGCTCACTAAGCTTTATGCTTATAGACTGCACTTCCTCCTACTGCAGATAAAGGAAAGGAAAAGATTTAGCAAGGAAGGCGACAAGGTGGTGGTGATGAAGGTGTGTGATGGCTGGACTATGGGGAGATCAAGAGTTTGCTAAGGAATTATTAAGACATTTCTGTTTAGAGTTCTTTAGTTTTCTTTTAATGCTATTATGAGTCAATATTGTATTTAAATTTATTCCGTGTTTGTAGTTGGGTTATATTGATGGAGTGATATTGATGTTTGCTATTGATAGGGTAGTTTCTTTCTTTTATTTGTGATATTATGCTGCGTGGTTATGAAGATATATGTTCCAGCCGCCTGTGGCTGAGTATATTATGCTTGTATTATGGGAAATGGTCACCGGTACAGGGGAGACTCTGGCGAAATTTTTCGGTAGGGTTTTCCTAGAGATTTTTTAATAAACCGGTTAAGTAGAGTAGTAGATAAGTAACGGTCACTCTTAGAGTGTAGTAGTAGTAGTAAGAAAAGTGGTCGTTACAGTGGCACTTGAGATTATATGCTAGTTTATAAGGCAGTTAATTTGGTCCCTGTGGGTTGTACGGATTTTGACTTCCAATCGGATAGGGACAATAGTAAGTTGACCTCGGGGTTTTGTGTTTACTTTAGGAGGTGAAGTCATAACTATGGAAGAGTGATAAGCAAAGGTGCTTTTTCGGACTCTACCATAAGAAGCTGAGTAAGTGGCAGCCTATGAGGCAGTCATAGAAGTTGTATGGCTCAGATGCTTCATGATGGACTTTGACATGTTTTCTGGTTTGCCCAAAATTATTATAATTTATTGTAATAATAATGGTGCAGTAGCAAACTCGAAGAAATCGTAAGACCATAAGGCAAGTAAACATAATAGAGCGCAAGTACCACCAATAAGAGAAATCGTATAAACGAGGAGAAGTTGTTGCCACCTAGATTGCATCAGGTGATGACCTATAGATCCTTTCACTAAGGTCCTTAAGGCAAGAGCTTTCGATGGGCATGTTGAAGGGTTGGGAATAAGATGTATGACAGCATTTATGACAGCATAGTCTTTTAGTATAAGTGGGAGATTGTTGGAGTGTATACTAAAAGTCTAGCTTTTGTATATACATTTATAAGAATCACATTGGTCAAGTGTCTACATTTATATATACCAAATGTAGATGTTCAATTAATTTATATTGTAGATAACATGGTGTGTAGTGTCACACACAGAGGATCATGTTATCAGTACCTTATAAATTATAAACAGTAGCTCACGACCAAGATGGAAAGGAACAAACCATTGGAAGGTCGTAGTGTAATTAGGTATTAGTTTATCTTAACTATATAATTACACTAGTACACTTAGAATGTATTGAGTAGGACCATTAGAGGTCGTTTCTTTTATACTGACTTTATAAAGGAACAAAGACCTCAGTTATTATGGAAATGCATGCTCTTAATCCTAATATAATAACAAGCACATATATTTGATATTTATTTCTTTAATTTATCAATGGGTGAGATTTAGTTCGATGAATTAATAAGCCCGATAAGTTGGGAAATGATATCACTTATAGTGTGTATTGTTGATTATAGAAGGAAACTGTGTCCTAGTGATCTAGGTTGATAATGTCCCCAAGAGGAGCTCATAAGGATTGTCATGTTAAACCCTGCAGGTAGACTTAGTCCGACATGACGATAAGGATGAGTGGTACTACTCTTGGACTAAGATATTAATTAAGTGAGTTGTCAGTAACTCATTTAATTAGTGGGCATTCGACATCTTAAACACAGGGAGACTAACACACTCATAATAAGAAGGAGCCCAAAAATGTAATTTGGGATTGGTGCGGTAGTTCAATAATAGTTCTTTAGTGGAATGAATTATTATTGATGAAATTAAGTTATGTGTTCGGGGCGAACACGGGATGCTTAATTTCATCGGGAGACCAAAACCAATTCCTCCTCTCGGTCCCTATCGTAGCCTCTTGTATATAGAGATTTATTTCCACCACATACCCACCTTCTTACCCAACCAATAGGGGCCAGCCAAGCCAAGCTTGAAGCTCAAGCTTAGGGCCGGCCAAGCCTAAAGGTTGAGCCTTAAGGTGGCCGGCCAATAGCTTGGAGCCCAAGCTTAGGTGGCCGGCCACATCATATTAATAAAGGATTTTTATTAAAATTATTTCTTATGTGGATATCATGGTTTTAAAAGAGAGTTTAAAATTTAAATTTTTCCTTTTATAACTTTCTACAAAAGATTAAGAAAAGATTTGAAATCTTTCCTTATTTGTAGATTGAAAGGAGATTTTAATTTTGAGAAAACTTTCCTTTTTAACCATGTTCATGATTTAAAAGAAAGTTTAAAAATTAAATATCTCTTTTATAAGTTTCTACAAGAGATTAAGAAAAGATTTGATATCTTTCCTTATTTATAGATTGAAAGAGATTTTAACTTTTTAGAAATAACTTTCTTTTTATCCACATGTTTAAAAGAAAGATTTTAATTTATAAAATTTCCTTTTTAATAACCAATCATGAAGGGATAAAAATTATTGGAGAAATTTTTATAAATTTCCAGAAGTAAATAAGGAAGTTTTAATTTGTGTTTAAAATTTTATTTGCTTGGAGATTTTTAGTGTGGCCAGCCATATGAATTGAGAAAATAAAATTAATTTTTAATTAATTAAATTTTCTTTTTTATGGCAAAAGAATTAAGGAAGTTTTTATTAAAATTTCCTTATTTGCCAAGACCAAGGATTATAAAAGAGGGGGTAGAGGTGCCTTCATGGAAAACGACTCTATTATTTTTCTCCTCTCTTTTTTCTTCCTTGGTGTGGTCGGCCCCTCCACTTTTCTCTCCTCTCCTTATTGTGGCCGAATCTTCCTTATTGGTGGAGTTGCTTTGGTGGCCGGATCAAGCAAGGAGAAGAAGGAGAGAAAGGAAGCCTAGTCTCTAGCATCCCTTGGAACTTGGTGGTGGCTGAACCTCTTCATCCTTGGAGGAGTTATTGGTGGCCGAAACCTAGAAGGAAGAAGAAGGTGCTTGGTGGTTCTCATCTCAGAAGATCGTTGCCCACACAACGTTCGAGGTTAGAAGAGGAATTCAGTAGAAGATTAAGAGGTTATTTTTGCTTACAAAGAAAGGTATAACTAGTAATTGTTTTCCGCATCATACTAGTTTTTCTTTGTATAGTTATTTATGGAAATACCAAATACAAGAGGAATATGATTCTAGAGTTTTTGAAATAGTTTTTTTTTTAGTTTGTGTTTTCTTCTTTTTCGAATTTGTGATTCGATTGTTCTTTTTGGTTAACCTAGAGTTATTTAAGGAAATAAATATTATCTTTCCTTAAAAGGCTTTGCCTAGGCGGTGGTGGTTGCTCCCATATCCAAGAAGGTCATGTGCCTCGCCATGCAGTCCTGGAAGCCAATTTTGAAAATTAATATTTATGGAATTAATAACTTAGGTAGATTTGAATCAATAGTGTTAAGTTTCGCTTGCGATTCAAATTTAAACCATTAAGAACAGATAAGTTAAATTTGGAATCAATGATGTTAAGTTCCGTCTGCGATTCCTAATTCAACTTCTAAAGAACACTATAGGTTATTTAAGGAAAGGTTCGACACTTGTACAAAAAAATTTTGTACAGTAGAACCGGTATGATTTTCTTTGGATTAACCAACAGGCTCGCCATCCCAACTTTTGCCTCTGGATAAGCATACCCGAGTAGAGGTTCATTTCTCGAACACTAAAGTTGTGCCTCCAAACAAGTATACCTAAGTAGAGGTTCATTTCCTAAACACTAAAAAAAATGTAGATCTGCTACATTAACGACCCCCCTATTATCGACCCCACGGATATGGAGGGAGGTACATGCATGTATACAGACGTCAGGTGCATGGTGGGGTAAACCCTAGGTCTTCAGTTCCTGAGAATCGACCTCTGGCCATTATGCCAGAGATGTCATGCACCCACCGTCTGTGCTATGCCCTGGGGGCCATTTTCTGAACACTAAAGTTTTGCCTCCACTAAGCTCTCTAATACTCTTTCTTTCTCTCACATTTCTGTGAGCTTTCCTATTCCTCCACTTGGCACTGATTTGAGCGTCGGAGTGGCTACGCTAGTAAAGTCGAACAACCATAATGTGCTTTGCCTCTCAAGATGCTATATCTCAAAAATTTAGGAGGAATTGTTACTTTGATTGAGGAGGAGCCCGAGCAAGCAGAAATGACACTCAACTTTTACTGATCTTCTCGAGTGGGGTTGTGTTCTTTGTCTAGTTGCATATTTTTACTGATCTTCCTGAGCAGGACCACTTTGACAATCTTCTTAACACTTGGTCTTATCAATTTTTATAATCAGACTTCATTTGACTTTGCTCCTCAATCCGAGTTGAAGAGGGGGCATGTGATGTAGCTAAGGTAAGGTAAGCCCACTCAAGGGGAGGTTGTTGTTACTCTCTTGGATCAGTGCAATATGTCTTTTGACCACAACCTTTGACGAATACCCTAGGCAGCCGCCTCATACTTAATTGGATTTCATTAGATTACACTCTTTAGCCTGACTTGAAGGGGGGAATGTGATGGTACCCGAGTTATTCTTCGAGAGGCCAGTCTTGCTTCTCGACCGGCTAGACTAAATTCCCAAGCACTCAACATTCCTGAGAACTCAACACCCTTGAGCACCAATCATTCCCGAGGGCTTGCCATCCCGAGCATCGAAGTTCTGCCTCTGGATAAGCATCCCCGAGTATTATAGGTTCATTTCTCGAATGCTAAATATTCGTCTCCGGATAGGCATCCTCAAGCATTAAGGATGGACACTCCCGAGCACCAAGTATCGGTCTTCAAATTAACATTCCCAAGCACTAAAGGTTCATTTCCCGAACACTAAAGATTCGTCTCCAGATAAGCATCCTTGAGCACTGAGGATGGACACTCCTGAGCACCAAGTGTCAATCTTCAGATTGACATCCCCAAGCGCTAGAGGTTCATTTCCCGAACACTAAAGATCCGCCTTTGGATAGCCATCTTTGAGAACTGAGGATGGACACTCTTAAGAACCAAGTGTCGATCTTTAGATTGACATTCGCGAGCATTAGAGGTTCATTTCCCTAAAACTAAAGATCCACCTCCAAATAGGCATCCTCGAGCATGAAGATGGATACTCCTGAACACCAAGTGTCGGTCTTCAGATCGGCATCCTGAATACTAAAAGTTAGTTGTTCTCTCAAGTACTCAATCTAGCGATATCTCAATCAGACTCAGGGAAGTCATATAGGATCTGATCCCCAAGTACTTAGCGCTCATTCCAATTTTGTACGACTTCGACTTCCAACAACTTACCGAGAGATGCATGTAACGATGGTCGGATTTGGTTCCCTAACTTACCTTCAGGTGGATAGCTAATGAACATGTGGCATACCATGAGGAGATCCCCATAATAGTAGTTGGATATGGTTCCCTAACCGATCTCCATGTGGATAGCTGAGGAGTATGTGGCGACCCACATGGAGATTCTTTCCAATGGTTGTCCCCTAACTACCTATCAAATGGATAACTGATGAATATGTGGCAGCTCATGTGGAGATTCCCCTCAACGATTGTCTCCTAATTGCCCCTCGAAAGGAGGGCTAGCAGATGCGCGCTACCTATATTAGCATTCTTGGAGGCACAACTCATTGACTGTCGATTCTTGGTTCCCTAACCGCCTATCCAAGGAAAGCCATGTGTATATTCCTTTTCCTGGCTATATAATAGCCGAAGGAGGTGAATTACATGTATGGTTTTCTTCTTTCATGCAGAGGCAACTCTTCTCTACTAAACTCTAATACTCTTTATTTCTTTCTCTCGCGTCTCTACGAGTTTCCTATTCCTCCACTTGGTACTAACTTGAGCTTTGGAGTGACTGTGCTATTAAGCCGGCCAACCCTACCATTCTTTACCTCTTAGGCCGCTAGATATTAGACTTTTAGGAGATGATCGTAGCTTTTGGAGAGGAGGAGTCAAGCAAGTGAAAAGGACACCATCAATTATCATACCAGTAAGAGAAATCCTAATTGATGCAGGATCTGTTGGCACAATATCTCCTGGGTCAAGTTGACCAGGTTGACTAAGCTTGAGTTGGCTTAAGTTTGAGTCTTGATGTTTGGGTTTCGATGTTTGACAATATAGGGAGATTGCAAATACAATCATCCTATTGGAGAGTTTGTTGGTGTAATTCCCCTCTAGTCAAAGGATTGACCGGATACTTGGCACGAGGAAATCCAGATAGGTCAAGAGTGACCGGACATCTGGTGGAAGTCCAAGTGGGTCAAGGTTGATCGGACACTTGGCACGAGGAGAAAAGTCTAAGTGGGTCAAAGGATTGACCGGACACTTGATGACGAAGTCTCTGTTGGTGCGGAAAGCATCTGACGATCGAACCTATGTTTTGATTATGTCAAAGGGTTCAAAGTTAAGGTGCTTTATGTTGGTTGGTCCTAGGAAGATCGTACCGGTTCCACTATACAAAAATTTTGTACAAGTGTCGAACCTTTCCTAAACAACCTATTGTGTTCTTTAGAAGTTAAATTAGGAATCGCAAACGAAACTTAACATTATTGATTCCAAATTTTACTTATCTGTTCTTAATGGTTTAGATTTGGAACGCAAGCGAAACTTAACACTATTGATCCAAATCAACCTATGTTACAAAGTTAATTAAATATTTATTTCTAACATCGGATCCCAGGTCAAACATGGTGAGGCACTAGGCCTTCTTGGATATGGGATCATCCACCACTGCCTCGACAAAGCCTTTAATAGAAATTCAATATTTAATTCCTTAAAATAACATTAGGTTTAATCGAAAAGAATAATCGAATCATAAATTTGAAAAACAAAAAAAACTCGAATTACAAATTCAAAAAACTAGAATCTAATGTCTCTTGTGTAACGCCCCAAATTTCCTCAATTAGAGTCCTAAAAGTACTTTAAAAATATTTAAAAATGCTATATAAATATTCTAGGGATTTTTAGAAATTTTTAGAGTATTTTTATATAATTTTTAGAGGTCGTTTGGTATTTTTACTAAACGAAGGAAGTTTCGACAAAAAATGTCCAAGCCGAGAATTGAACCCACGACCTTTGACTTGGTCAAAATCAAGCTGACCAAGTGTGCAAACAGATTTTTCTTTTTAGAAAAGGTAGCGAATTTATTTAAGATAGTTAACAGGATATTGGATTATAAAAGGAATAAGTTGATCTTGGATTTGTTTGTTTAGAAAAGGTAGCGAATTTATTTAAGATAGTTAACAGAATATTATAAAAGGGATAAGTTGATGTTGGATTTGTTTGTTTAGAAAAAGTAGTGAATTTATTTAAGATAATTAACAGAATATTGGATTATAAAAGGGATAAGTTGATGTTGGATTTGTCTGTTTAGAAAAGATAGTCAATTTATTTAAGGAGTTAACAGAAATAGTAAGTTATAAAAAGGGATAAGTTGATGCTCTTTTTTCCCGTGACTTAAACCATTCTCTCCTTCTCTTCTGCGTACGATGGCGGAGCTCGGGCAGAAAATGAAAGGGAGTAAGGGCATCATCTCCGGTGACCGACCAAGGTCCTAGATGCCCTTTTTGTTCGGTTGTGAGTCCAAGAATCAAGGTAAGTGCTTCTCACCTGCAGTAGGAGTAGTTTCGAACCTTTGTTCTTCTTGAATTCGAAGCATGATGAGCGTTTATAGTGCAGATTTTTAATTAAGCTCATATGTAGATTTTTATGTAAGCTTATAGTGCAGATTTTAATTAAGCTTATAGAGCAGATTTTAATTAAGCTTGTAGTGCAGATTTTAATTAAGTCTATAGTGCAGATTTTAATTAAGCTCATAGTGCAGATTTTTATTTAGGCTTATAGTGTAGATTTTAATTAAGCCTATAGTGCAGATTTTTATTTAAGCTTATAGTGCAGATTTTAATTAAGCCTATAGTGCAGATTTTAATTAAGCTTATAAGTGCAGATTTTTATGTAAGCTTATAATGCAGATTTTAATTAAGCATTGCAGTGTAGATTTTTCATTAAGCATTTCAATTACAAATTTTGAGTTCCCTATCAGTATTTTGAGTTTAAGAAAAGTATAAGAAAGATAAAGAAAAGAAAGAAAAAGGCCAAGGCCTTAAGTAGATCCCAAAGTCAAGACTTTAGGGAATTTGGCACACAAGGTGCTAAAGAAAATGTCGAGGCATTATATATTAGAAGTATTAAAAGATAACAAGTATTTTACTTTTATCAGTGGCACTGTGTTGGACTCTCAGTTGTCCTTGGGTTGGACTCCCATAGTCATCCCTAGGTTTAGATAACCTAGTAGTAACGGCACGGCCGACGGTCGACGGTCGACGACCCTGGGTCGGGTCGTTACAAAAGTAAAAGCACAGTTGCCGGACCCAAGAGAAGTTGATTATTATTTTGAAGTATTATAAGTATAAGTTTTTGAACAAGTAAAGCAATTTTTACATAAGTATAAAGTATTAAAGAATAAGTTTTAAACAAGTGAATTAAAGAATAAGTTTAGAACAGATGAATTAAGTTTCACTTTGGTTTAAAATCAGCAAGCTGAGTTTTCTTTTATGCTAGCATGTTATTTAGATTAGCTTACTGTTCTTTGCTATTTTCTGAGCATGAGTAGTTTTACATGTTTAGTATTTCAGCATGTCTTGTTCTTTGATTAGTAGATGAGTATGAGTAGTATTTCTTTCTGAGCATTCAGTTTTAGACTTCTTCCAGTTACATGCATATTCGAGTTTTGTGAGTTAGATAGCGCTTACTAAGCAATTCTGCTTATAGTTGCATTTTCCTCTTACTGCAGATAAAGGTAAAGAAAAGTTATAGCAAAGGAAGGCGACAAGGAGGTGCGGATGGATGTGTGATGCCTGGACTATAGAAGCCTTGGGACCTAGCATAAGGATTTATTAAGATTGCCATTTATTAAGAATGTATTAGATGAGTCTTTTAGTCTTCCGCTGCTAGTTAGTTGTAAGTTTTGAGTTCTCCGAGAGTTTTAGAAATTACTATCAACATGTGTGCAATGTTAGTTAAGTAAAGTTAGTAGTCCAGTAGCGCTCCGCCCTCACAGTCCAGAAGTGAGGAGGGCAGGGTGTTACATCTTGTGTTTGGAATTTATACAAAGAAAAATAACTAGTATGATGTGGAAAACAATTACTAGTTATACCTTTTCTTTGTATGCTAATAACCTCGAGATCTTCTGCCGTATTCCTCGCCTCGCCTTGGACGTCGTGTGGGCGACGATCCTCCAAGATGTACACCACCCAAAGCCTTCTTCCTCCTTCTCTAAAATCCGACCACCACCACCACCAAGGAACCAAAGAGAGCAAGGGGAAAGGGAAGGGAGAGAGGGTCGACCATAATAGAGAGCTCAACAAGAGAATAAGAATTGATAATCCATGAGGCTTCCTCTCCCCTTCTTTAATATTACTTGCCCAAGGCAAATAAGGAAAGACATTTTACAAAAATTAAAATCTTCCTTTTGTTTTTCCTTTTCCCCTTTTATTTTTCCTTTTCCTTTCTCTTGATTAATTCAATCATTGATTGAATCAATCATTGATTTGATTGGTCGGCCCATTGCTTGGGCACCAAGCCAGGGTGGCCGACCCCTTAAAAGGAAGAAAATAATTCTTGTAAAAATTTTATAAGCAAAGAAGAAAAGCTCTTATAAAATTTTACAAGCTCTCTTTTAATTACCTAAAGTGGATGTTAAAAAAGGAAAGTTTTAAAAATTAAAACCAAGTTTTAAAATTTAAAACTTCTCTTCTAAAATTTTCTTTTTTAACATGGTTACAAAAAAGGAAAGTTTTAAATTTAAAACTCTCTTTAAAAAAAACATGAAGATGGTTAAATAAGGAAAGTTTTAAAACTTTTAAAACTCTCTTTTAAATCATGTGGCCTAATTCAAATAAGGAAAGTTTTAAATTCTAAAATCTCTCTTTTAAAAATTATAGATATCTACAAAGAGAAGATTTTAAAAATTCAAAACACCCCTCCTATTATGAATTATTGTGGTCGGCCCCTCATTGCTTGGGCACCAAGCAAAGGGCCAGCCCCTTTGAGAAGGAATTGGTCGACCCCTATGGCTTGGTCACCAAGCCATGGGTCGGCCCCCTCTTGGACACCAAGAAGGGTTTTTCATGAGGGGACTTGAGGCATTAATGAGGCTACGACAGGGACCTAGAGGAGAAATTGGTTTTGGCCTTTCGACGAACTTAAGTATCCCGTGTTCACCTCGAACACACAACTCAAGTTCATCAACAATAACTCATTCCACTAGAGAGTTATTATTGCACTACCACACCAATCCCAAATTACATTATGGGCTCCTTCTCATCATGAGTGTGTTAGTCTCCCTGTGTTTAAGATATCGAATGTCCACTAATTAATTGAGTTACTGACAACTCATTTTAATTAATCTCTTAGCCCAAGAGTAGTACCACTCAATCTCATTGTCATGTCAGACTAGGTCCACCTGCAGGGTTTAACATGACAATCCTTATGAGCTCCTCTTGGGGGCATTCTCAACCTAGATGACTAGGACACAGTTTTCTTCTATAATCAACAACACACACTATAAGTAATATCATTTCCCAACTTATCAGGTCTAATGATTTATCGAGCTAAATCTCACCCTTTGATAAGTTAAAGAAATAAATACTAAATATATATACTTGTTATTATATTAGGATTAAGAGCACACACTTCCATAATAACTAAGGTCTAGTTCTTTTATTAAGTCAGTATAAAAAGAATTTACCTAAAATGGTCCTACTCAATACACTTAGAGTGTACTAGTGTAATTTATTAGTTAAGATAAACTAATACCTAATTACACTATGACTATTCCAATGGTTTGTTCCTTTCCATCTTAATCATGAGCAACTGTTTATAATTTATAAAGAACTGATAATATGATCTTCTGTGTGTGACACCACACACCATGTTATGTACAATATAAATTAATTGAATAACTAAACTTAACAAATAAATGTAGACATTTGACCAATGTGATTCTTTTATTTCAAAAATAAATGTTTACAAAAGCTATTCTTTTAGTATACACTCTAACAATCTCCCACTTGTACTAAAAGACTAAGTTGTTATATCTGCTGCCATACATCTGATTCTCATCCCCTCCACATGCCGATCAAAAGCTTTCGCCGGAAGGGCCTTAGTGAAAGGATCTGCCAGGTTATCTGCTGATGCAATCTTGGCGACGACAACTTCTCCTCGCTTGATGATGTCTCGTATCAGGTCGTACTTGCGCTCTATATATTTACTTACCTTATGGGCTCTTGGTTCCGTCGAGTTTGCAACTGCACCGCTATTATCACAATAAATTGTGATGATTTTGGGCAAATCAGGAATCACATCTAAGTCCATTAGGAATTTCCTGAGCCATACAGCTTCTTTGGTTGCCTCAGAGGCTGCCACATACTCAGCTTCCATGGTTGAGTCTAAAACACATTTCTGCTTAACACTCCTCCATGCAATGGCTCCACCTCCTAAAGTAAACACATAGCCTGACATAGACTTACTATTGTCCCTATCTGATTGGAAGTCTGAATTCGTGTAACCCACAGAGAGCAAATCGTCTGCTTGGTAAACTAGCATATAATCTCTAGTCCTTCTCAGCTACTTCAATATATGCTTTACAGCAGTCCAATGTCCTTGTCCAGGGTTACTCTGATATCTGCTAACCATGCCCATGGAAAAACAGATACCAGGCCTCGTACACAGCATTGCATACATTAGGCTTCCCATAGCCGAAGCATAAGAAACTGCCTTTATGTCCTCTATCTCTTTTGATGTATTCGGAGACATCTCTTTAGATAAAGCTACTCCATGCCTAAAGGGTAAGAAACCTTTCTTGGAGTTCTGCATGCTAAAACGAGCAAGGATTGTATCTATATATGAAGCTGGAGACAAGCACAACATCCTTTTCTTGCGATCCCTTATAACTTTGATCCCAAGAATGTGTGCACAGTCTCCTAAGTCCTTCATATCAAATTGTTTGGATAAGTATACTCTTACATCCGATAACAGTTTGATATTGTTGCTAATTAACAAAATGTCATCAACATATAGTACAAGAAATACCAGCACGTTTCCGTTACGCGTCTTGTATACACAAGACTCATCCGGACACTGAATAAATCCATATGACTGGATTACTTCATTAAACTGGATGTTCCAAGATCTTGAAACTTGCTTCAGTCCATAAATGGGCCGATTGAGCTTGCACACTAGATGCTCTATGTCTTTTTCAATGAACCCTTCTGGTTGCTTCATATGGATGTTTTCTTCAAGACTTCTGTTAAGGAAAGATGTCTTGACATCCATTTTCCAAATCTCATAATCCAAATGAGCGGCTATGGATAAGAGTATCCGGATAGACTTTAGCATGGCTACCGGCGAAAAAGTCTCCTCATAATCGATTCCCTCTTTCTGAGTATACCCTTTCGCAACAAGCCTTGCTTTGAAGGTTTCTACCTTCTTGTCTGTCCCCCTTTTTCATTTGTGGATCCACTTGCATCCAATGTCTTTTACACCATCTGGTAGTTCTACAAGCTCCTAGACCTTATTAGAATACATAGACTCTATTTTAGAATTCATTTCCTTTTGCCAAGATACTGCATCTATATCTTGGAGTGCTTCGTCATATGTCCGGGGATCGGGTTCATGTTTACCCGGGATCAAGTCCGAAGACTCTCCCAAAAACATGAATCTCTCTGGTTGCCTCACAACCCTCCCACTACGACGAGGCACTGTCTGCGGTTGTGTATCATGTGTGACACGTGTTGCAGTCTCTTGTGGTACTTCATCTTGTACTGTTGGTACTGAAGTAGACGTGTTCTCTCTTAGTCCTTCTAGAACAATTTTACTTTTGGGCTTGTGGTCCATTATATAGTCTTCTTCTAAAAACTGGGTATTGGTGCTAACAATGACCTTCTGGTCTTTAGGACAATAAAATAAACCACCTTTCGTTCCTCTAGGATAACCTACAAACACACGAACTTCTGTACGAGATTCTAGCTTATCAGCATCTGCTTTCAGCACATGTGTTAGACTACCCCAAATCTGAATATGTCTTAGACTCGGTTTTCTCCCATTCCATAATTCTGTGGGAGTAAAGGGTACTGATTTAGAAGGTACTAAGTTCAGAATGTGCGCTGCTGTTTCCAGAACATATCCCCTAAATGAATTTGGTAATTCTGAATAACTCATCATCGATCTAACCATCTCCATAAGAGTCATATTCCTTCATTCTGCCACACCATTCTGTTGGGGTGTACCAGGTGCGGACAACTGGGATTGAATCCCGGCCTCTGATAAGTAATTCCTAAACTCTCCTAAGAGGTATTCGCCACCACGATCAAACCGTAGTGTTTTGATACTTTTACCAAGACGTTTCTCCACATCAGCCTTGTACTCTTTGAACTTATCAAAGCACTCATAGTTGTGGCGCATCAAGTAAATGTATCCGTATCTCAAATAATCATTTATAAAAAATATAAAGTATTTGAAACCATCTCTTGCCTGGATAGACATAGGACCACACAAATCAGAATAAACCAGTTCTAACATATCTTTGGCTCTATACCCCTTAGCCTTAAAAGGTCTCTTAGTCATTTTACCTTCCAAGCAAGATTCACAGGTTGAAAATTTTTTCAACTCTAATGAACCCAAGAGTCGATTGGCTATAAGCCTTTGAAGCCTACTTAAGTTAATATGATCAAGCCTTAGATGTCAAAGATATGTTTGGTTCATTTCCGAAGGTTCTTTTCTCTTATTAGAGTTAGAAGATGTGTTATTAATTTCCATTTATTGCCTTGAGGGAGAAATTGGATTTAAAGTATATAAATTGTCAACAAATGCACCAGAACAGATAATAACCCTATTTCTCTTTATAACCACATTGTTATTGAAAGAAACAGAATATCCATCCAAATACAATTTAGAAACTGAAATTAAATTCTTTCTAAAAATGGGTACATAAAAACAATTTCTTAAAATCAAACTTCTATTCCTATCAAAAGATAAGTAGACGTCTCCCATTGCAACAGCCGCCACCTTAATAGCATTGCCCATGTAGACGATTATCTCTCCTTCAAATAGTCATCGGGTTTCCTGGAACCCCTGCAAAGAGTTACAGACATGATCAGTGGCTCCCGTATCTACACACCAGGTGCTGGTAGATAACACCGCTAAACATATTTAAACTACTAGAGAATGAGATATACCTTTATTGTTCTGATTCCTATGAGGATAGTCCGCCTTCCAATGTCCTGACTGCTTGCAGATGAAGCACTTGCCCTTAGGCTTCTTCATTCTAGCTTTTGGTCCTGTTCCTAGAGGTTTATTCACCTTCTTTGCTGAAACAACATGTTTCTTCTTCTTCTTGCCTTTCGACTTAGAAGTAGAACCATTTTCAGCATAGTGAATATGAGAACTGTGATGAAATATACCTTCTGATGCCTGTAGTTCTATCAGAAGTTCCACCAACATATATTCCCTTTTGTTCATGTTATAGTTCAGGCGGAACTGCTCAAAACTTCTGGGCAGCGTTTGGAGAATAATATCGACCTGGGTTTCCCCATCGATTTCACCTCCAAGAACTTGTATTTCATTCAGATAAGCCATCATTTTGAGGATATGATCCCTTTCGGGTGTCCCCTCTGACATGGTGGTTGTCATTAACTTTCTCATTGCCTCTTGCCTAGCAGTCCGACTCTGGTGTCCAAATAGTTTTTTGAGATTGTTCATTATATCATAAGCAGTTGGTAAATCTTGATGCTGATGTTACAATACATTTGACATTGAAGCCAAAATGTAACATCACGTCATCTCATCTGCTTTTACCCATTTCTTATGATACTCAATCTCCTCTGGGGTAGAATCACTGTTAGGTGTATCTGGGCATATCTCTGACAGTACAAACTTATAGCTTTCAGCAGTTAAGACAATATCCAGATTTCTTTTCCAATCTATATAATTTGAACCAGTAAGTCTATTCTCTTTTAGAATAATGGTCAGTGGGTTAAAAGTCATCCTAAGAATCACAAAATAAACTTTGGTCAAG
Source organism: Zingiber officinale (assembly GCF_018446385.1). NCBI lineage: Eukaryota > Viridiplantae > Streptophyta > Magnoliopsida > Zingiberales > Zingiberaceae > Zingiber > Zingiber officinale. Next base: position 34,404,125 of record NC_056005.1, on the reverse strand, counting down.
ACTCTAAATTTAGAATAATATTGATTCCTCAAACAATACTATTTTAAATTAACCAACACCTCAAATCACCGTGAATTTTGCATACCACGATAGTGTGGACGTATACAAAGTCAAACATTTGTAAGAGGAGGTTTTACCCATTAATTTTATTCTTGTCTACCTAAATTTATGACAAATAAAATTAATAGTTGGTTTTCCTTCGGTCACATAAATAATAACAGTGATTCCGATGGGGAGGATACTATTAGACGTGCCTAAGTAAATATCATTACTTGACACTTAGTCCATTAATAAGATTGTGCCCCTTCCGATGGGGAAGATCACACACTCTTAATTAATTTCCTATAGTCATCCAAAATGGAAGTTTGATCTAGTGATCTGCAAACAAAGTCATCCGATATGGAGGAAGGCACTAAGAGCCAACGCGCAAGTTTGTTTGCATCACTTACAAACCAGTAATGGAGACCGTGGAATTTATTTAAAAATCCCTCTCCCACTTAGTTATTTAAGGTGAGGAATTTTAACCTATGCAAGCATACGTCACATGCACACACACATCACAGTAAATAAAAGCAATAAATTTGGAAATTAATTTTCCAACTATTATGGCATTTTCCATCACTATCCTCCGTGTGCTCCAACCCTAGCTGCTGCCATCTTTAGCCATCGCCATCGGGTCCAGTCGTCGCATCTATCTTACTTCTTATTCCACTGCACCTCTGGTCCTCTAATAGCACCACGCCTCGCAAGGATACGATCCGCGACAAAAATATAATTTTACATATATCGATCCTATATTCCACAAAGGAATGTACATGTATTCTAGATCGAACAAAAAAGTAAAATTCTAAAACTAATACAGCTCCTGCTGTATTTGATACATACAATCATGCACACACAAAAATAATGCTCTTGACATGTCCAATCACACACAATATCTATATGTCATAATAGTTGGAGCCTGCAACTACAAAGTTGGCACATCCTACTATTATCCTGCCTAAATTATATATGACATGAGCATAATCTATTTGAAAACCAAAACACACAGAGGCAAACCCTAGCTCCGATACCAATTGTTGGTTGGTCCTAGGAAGATTGTACAGGTTCCACTGTACAAAAATTTTGTACAAATGTCGAACCTTTCCAAAACAACCTATTGTGTTCTTTAGAAGTTAAATTAGGAATCGCAAACGGAACTTAACATTATTGATTCCAAATTTAACTTATATGTTCTTAATGGTTTAAATTTGGATCACAAGCGAAACTTAACACTATTGATCCAAATCAACCTATGTTATAAAGTTAATTAAATATTTATTTCTAAAATCGGCTCCCAGGTCAAACATGGTGAGGCACTAGGCCTTTTTGTGTATGGGATCATCCACCACTGCCTCGACAAAGCCTTTAATAGAAATTCAATATTTAATTTCCTAAAATAACATTAGGTTTAACTGAAAAGAACAATCGAATCACAAATTCGAAAAACAAAAAAAACACAACTTGAATTACAAATTCGAAAAACTAGAATCTAATGCCTCTTCTGTTTGGAATTCATACAAAGAAAAATAACTAGCATGATGCAGAAAACAATTACTAGTTATGCCTTATCTTTGTATGCTAATAACCTCGAGATCTTCTATCGTATTCCTCGCCTCACCTTGGACGTTGTGTGGGCGACGATCCTCCAAGATGAACACCACCCAAAGCCTTCTTCCTCCTTCTCTAAAATCCGGTCACCACCACCACCAAGGAACCAAAGAGAGCAAGGGGAAAGGGAAGGGAGAGAGGGTCGGCCACAATAGAGAGCTACGAATCACAAATTCGAAAAAATAAAAAAAAATAGCTCGAATTACAAATTCAAAAAACTAGAATCTAATGCCTCTTGTGTTTTGAATTCATACAAAGAAAAATAACTAGCATGATGCGGAAAACAATTACTAGTTATACCTTTTCTTTGTATGCTAATAACCTCGAGATCTTCTGCCGTATTCCTCGCCTCGCCTTGGATGTCGTGTGGGCGACGATCCTCCAAGATGAACACCACCCAAAGCCTTCTTCCTCCTTCTCTAAAATCCGGCCACCACCACCACCAAGGAACCAAAGAGAGCAAAGGGAAAGGGAAGGGAGAGAGGGTCGGCCACAATAGAGAGCTCAACAAGAGAATAAGAATTGATAATCCATGAGGCTTCCTCTCCCCTTCTTTTATATTACTTGCCCAAGGCAAATAAGGAAAGACGTTTTACAAAAATTAAAATCTTCCTCTTGTTTTTCCTTTTCCCCTTTTATTTTTCCTTTTCCTTTCTCTTGATTAATTCAATCATTGATTGAATCAATCATTGATTTGATTGGCCGGCCCCTTGCTTGGGCACCAAGCAAGGGTGGCCGGCCCCTTAAAAGGAAGAAAATAATTCTTGTAAAAATTTTATAAGCAAAGAAGAAAAGCTCTTATAAAATTTTACAAGCTCTCTTTTAATTACCTAAAGTGGATGTTAAAAAGGGAATGTTTTAAAAATTAAAACCAAGTTTTAAAATTTAAAACTTCTCTTCTAAAATTTCCTTTTTTAACATGGTTACAAAAAAGGAAAGTTTTAAATTTAAAACTCTCTTTTAAAAAATCATGAGGATGGTTAAATAAGGAAAGTTTTAAAACTTTTAAAACTCTCTTTTAAACCATGTGGCCTAATTCAAATAAGGAAAGTTTAAAATTTTTAAATCTCTCTTTTAAAACTTGTAGATATCTACAAAAAGAAGATTTTAAAAATTTAAAACACCCCTCCTGTTATGAATTATTGTGGTCGGCCCCTCATTGCTTGGGCACCAAGCAAAGGGTCGGCCCCTTTGAGAAGGAATTGGCTGGCCCCTATGGCTTGGTTACCAAGCCATGGGTCGGCCCCCTCTTAGACACCAAGAATGGCTTTTCATGAGTGGACTTGAGGTATTATTGAGGCTATGACAGGGACCTAGAGGAGAAATTAGTTTTGGCCTCCCGACGAACTTGAGTATCCCGTGTTCGCCCCGAACACACAACTCAAGTTCATCAACAATAACTCATTTCACTAGAGAGTTATTATTGCACTACCGCACCAATCCCAAATTACATTATGGGTTCCTTCTCATCATGAGTGTGTTAGTCTCCCTGTGTTTAAGATATTGAATGTCCACTAATTAATTGAGTTACTGACAACTCATTTTAATTAATGTCTTAGTCCAAGAGTAGTACCACTCAACCTCATTGTCATGTCGGACTAAGTCCACCTGTAGGGTTTAACATGACAATCCTTATGAGCTCCTCTTGGGGGCATTCTCAACCTAGATGACTAGGACACAGTTTCCTTCTATAATCAACAACACATATTATAAGTAATATCATTTCCCAACTTATCGGGCCTATTGATTTATCGAGCTAAATCTCACCCTTTGATAAGTTAAATAAATAAATACTAAATATATATGCTTGTTATTATAAATACTAAATATATATGCTTCCATAATAACTAAGGTCTAGTTCTTTTATTAAGTCAGTATAAAAAGAATTTTCCTAAAATGGTCCTACTCAATACACTTAGAGTGTACTAGTGTAATTTAGTAGTCAAGATAAACTAATACCTAATTACAATACGACTATTCCAATGGTTTGTTCCTTTCCATCTTAGTCATGAGCAACTGTTTATAATTTATAAAGAACTGATAACATGATCTTCTGTGTGTGATACCACACACCATGTTATCTACAATATAAATTAATTAAACAACTACACTTAACAAATAAATGTAGACATTCGACCAATGTGATTCTTTTATTTCAAAAATAAATATTTACAAAAGCTAAGCTTTTAGTATACACTCTAGCAATCTCCCACTTATACTAAAAGACTAAGATGTCATATCTGCAGCCATATATCTGATTCTCATCCCCTCCACATACCGATCAAAAGCTTTCGGCGGAAGGGCCTTAGTGAAAGGATCTGTCAGGTTATCTGCTGATGCAATCTTGGCGACGACAACTTCTCCTCGCTTGACGATGTCTCGTATCAGGTGGTACTTGCGCTCTATATGTTTACTTGCCTTGTGGGCTCGTGGTTCCTTCGAGTTTGCAACTGCACCGCTATTATCACAATAAATTGTGATGATTTTGGGCAAACCAGGAATCACATCTAAGTTCATTAGGAAGTTTCTGAGCCATACAGCTTCTTTGGCTGCTTCAAAGGTTGCCACATACTCAGTTTCCATGGTTGAGTTTGAAACACATTTCTGCTTAACACTCCTCCATGCAATGGCTCCACCTCCTAAAGTAAACACATTTCCTGATGTAGACTTACTATTGTCCTTATCTGATTGGAAGTCTGAATCTCTGTAACCCACAGGGAGCAAATCGTCTGCTTGGTAAACTAGCATATAATCTCTAGTCCTTCTTAGGTACTTCAATATATGCTTTATAGCAATCCAATGTCCTTGTCCAGGGTTACTCTGATATCTACTAACCATGCCCACAGCAAAATAGATATCAGGTCTCGTACACAGCATTGCATACATTAGGTTTCCCACAGCCGAAGCATAAGGAACTGCCTTTATGTCCTCTATCTCCTTTGATGTCTTCGGAGACATCTCTTTAGATAAAGTTACTCCATGCCTAAAAGGTAAGAAACCTTTCTTGGAGTTCTGCATGCTAAAATGACCAAGGATTGTATCTATATATGAAGTTTGAGACAGGCACAACATCCTTTTCTTGCGACCCCTTATAACTTTGATCCCAAGAATATGTGCACATTCTCCTAAGTCCTTCATATCGAATTGTTTGGATAAGCATACTCTTACGTCCGATAACACTTTGATATTGTTGCCAATTAACAAAATGTCATCTACATATAGTACAAGAAATACCACCACGTTTTCATTACGCTTCTTGTATACACAAGACTCATCCAGACACTGAATAAATTCATATGACTGGATTACTTCATTAAACCGGATGTTCCAATATCTTGAAGCTTGTTTCAGTCCATAAATGGACCGATTGAGCTTGCACACTAGATGCTCTTTTCCTTTTTCAATGAACTCTTCTGGTTGCTTCATATGATTATTTACTTCAAGACTTCCGTTAAGGAAAGCTGTCTTGACATCCATTTGCCAAATCTCAAAATCCAAATGAGCGGCTATAGATAAGAGTGTCCGGATAGACTTTAGCATGGCTACCGGCGAAAAAGTCTCCTCATAATCGATTCCCTCTTTCTGAGAATACCCTTTCGCAACAAGCCTTGCTTTGAAGGTTTCTACCTTCCCGTCTTTCCCTCTTTTCCTTTTGTAGATCCACTTTCATCCAACGGCTTTTACATCATCTGGTGGTTCTACAAACTCCCAAACCTTATTAGAATACATAGACTCTATTTTAGAATTCATTGCCTTTTGCCATGATACTGCATCTATATCTTGGAGTGCTTCGTCATATGTCCGGGGATCGGGTTCATGTTTACTCGAGATCAAGTCTGAAGACTCTCCCAAAAACATGAATCTCTCTGATTACCTCACAATCCTCCCACTACGACGAGCCACTGTCTGTGGTTGTGTATCATGTGTGACACGTGTTGCAGTCTCTTGTGGTACTTCATCTTGTACTGTTGGTACTCAGGTAGACGTGTTCTCTCTTATTTCTTCTAGAACAATTTTACTTTTGGGCTTGTGGTCTATTATATAGTCTTCTTCTAAAAACTGGGCATTGGTGCTAACAATGACCTTCTGGCCTTTATGACTATAAAATAAACCACCTTTCGTTCCTCTAGGATAACCCACAAACACGCGAACTTCTGTACGAGATTCTAACTTATCAGCATCTGCTTTCAGCACATGTGCTGGACTACCCCAAATCTGAATATGTCTTAGACTGGATTTTCTCCCATTCTATAATTTTGTGGGAGTAGAGGGTACTGATTTAGAAGGTATTAAGTTCAGAATGTGCGCTGCTGTTTCCAGAGTGTATCCCCAAAATGAACTTGGTAATTTTGAATAACTCATCATCGATCTAATCATCTCCATAAGAGTCATATTCCTTCGTTTTGTCACACCATTCTATTGGGGTGTACCAGGTGCGGACAACTGGGATTGAATCCCGGCCTCTGATAAGTAATTCCTAAACTCTCCTAAGAGTTATTCACCACACGATCAGACCGTAGTGTTTTGATACTTTTACCAAGACATTTCTCTACATCAGTCTTGTACTCTTTAAACTTATCAAAGCACTCAGACTTGTGGCGCATCAAGTAAGTATATCTGTATCTCGAATAATCGTCTATTAAAAATACAAAGTATTCGAAACCACATCTTGCCTTGATAGACATAGGACCACACAAATCAGAATGAACCATTTCTAACACATCTTTGGCTCTATACCCCTTGGCCTTAAAAGGTCTCTTAGTCATTTTACCTTCCAAGCAAGATTCACAGGTTGGAGAATTTTCCAACTCTAATGAACCCAAGAGTTCATCGGCTATAAGCCTTTGAATCCTACTTAAGTTAATATGACCAAGCCTTAGATGCCAAAGATATGTTTGGTTCATTTTCGAATGTTCTTTTCTCTTATTAGAGTTAGAAGATGTGTTATTAATTTCCATTTGTTGCCTTGAGGGAGAAATTGGATTTAAAGTATATAAATTACCAACCAATGCACCAGAATAGATAAGGTATTATCAGAGCCCGGACTGCCAGAGTCGACAATCTCAACTCATAATAATATTTAAAGAAACTAAAAGAACTCTAAACAGAAGAGTCTTGACAATTTGCCAGCAAACTCTGGATCTCTCCATAGTCCAGTCATCACACACCTTCATCACCACCACCTTGTCGCCTTCCTTTCATATTTTAGCTTTTCCTTTATCTGCAGTAGGAGGAAAAATAGATCTATAAGCGAAACGCTTAGTAAGTACTATACTATCTCACAAAAACTCGAAGTACATAAAAATGCAAACGATACTAAAACTGAAATGCTAAAAGAAATCTACTCATGCTCATCTAATAGCAAAGTACTCAAATAAACTGCATACTCATGATATACAAGAATAAAGCTGAATACTGGAAATAATACTAAACATGCTCACTAAACTGATAAGAAAGTAATGAAACAAATGTTGTATGCTTAGAAATAAAGAAACTAAACTTCTGTTGATTCTAAACATAGGTGATACTTGTTTCATTTACTTATAGCTTTATACTTGAAATTAATCTTTTAATTTCTTTTACTTTTACTTTTACTTTTACTTTTACTTTTCTTTCTCCTTCTTTTTTCTTTCTTCTTCTTTTTCTTTGGGCCCAGGCTCAGTACCATCTTATGCGCGCTCCCTAATAGAGACTGCTGTAGTCCCCCAGGGTAAAGACCTCGGTCTTACCAGGGCCGAGACCTCAGAAATGGTCACCTGAATTTGTTTAACTACAACCTCGGAAGTCGGGTACTAGCATCTTACTTTAATTTACTTGTTATCTCTTTTTAACTAGACCTTGGTCTTTTTCTTACTTATAGCTGCTCATTATAACAAGGAAAGTCCAAACTAAATGCTATGTGCATACATGTATATGCTAAAATCTGTTCATGCATATCTTAAAGCAAAGGGAAACAAAAATCAGCATACGACTATATGTTATAATCTGTTCATGCACATCTTAAAGCAAAGGGAAACAAAAATCAGCATGCTACTATATGCTAAAATCTGTTCATATGAATACTAAAAATCTGCACATGTGAATAACAAAAATCTGCACACGTGAATCATTAAAAATCTGCGAATGAAACAGAATTAAAAACTAATACTGCTCATGCTATTCTAATTCTGCCTACTTTACATAAAGGTTGCCCTTCTAACTAAATAAGGGTTGTTTTTGCCCTTTGAGTTACAAGGAAAATGCTAAACCATTCTAACTAATTAAAGGGTTGTTCTTGCCTTTTTGAGTAGCAAGGAAAATGTTAAACCTATTCTAACTAAATTAAGGGTTGTCCTTGGATAAGGAACTACTCATGCTTATTAAGAAACTTTTCTGCTTAAAACAAAGCTGTGAAATTCCAAAACTGAATCGCATGTTGAAATGCAAAGGAAACTAAGCAACTGAAATGCAAAGAAACCAAACACTGGAATGCTAGATAAGGTAGCAAAATAAGCTAACTCTGAATTGTTATCAAGGTTGTTTATGCCCATCTGCACAGTCCCAAAAGAAAGACAAACTTGCTGGAATTTATGGGCAGCAGGTAGATACACAAGGGTACAACACTAAAGTGCTAAAGACATCCTTAAAACATAACTAGGTGCTGGGACTAAAGGCTGTTCGGACATCAAAAAATTCGAAAACAGAAATACTATGGCAGGAAATGCTCTAATCTGCATGGTATAAAGAACTAACAGCATAGGCAGAACATGCTATCACTTAACTGCATAAGGAAATTAACAGCATAAGCAAGAAATGCTACAATCTACACAGTATAAGGGAACTAATAGCACAAGACAGCTACATATCAAACCCTAAACCTTTCCCCTCTTGTATCCTTAAGGAACTCACGACAGGGGTTTTTTAAAACCATTTATATCCTTCCTTGAACCTCACGGCAGCAAACATGAACTGGGCGATCTGTACAGTATGACCCAAACTCAGGGAAAGCAAGGAAACAAACTGAAACATAGAATGCATGGCAAAATACCTAGCAACAACTGAAGGAAAGAATGAATAACAACCCTAGCATCATCTATTCGGCACTACAAATTCCGTGAGCAAGGAAAACGAAAACCTAACGTTCAGAGCTACTCCTACCACAGGTGAGTAGTACTTACCCTTGCTTTTAGAACTTACAACCGAAGAGAAGAGGCTTCAAGGGTTCGGATAACTTGAAATCTTCAGCGACTCCTTGCGTCCACAGCTTCCCTTCGACGAGAGGATCCCGAAATGGTGAAGAGCTCTCGACGTGAGCCCCCTCGCCGGCCGCCGGAGGTGAAAACCCTAGCTCTGGTTTGCTGCTGCGTTTTCGCCCGAGAAGAAGCACCGCGCACGCGAGAGGAAAAAGGAAAAAGGAGAAAGGAAAAGCTAGGTCACGGGTAATCAATCAAGCCCTAAGTTCTCCTCTTTTATAACTTCAATATTCGGTTAACTTCTTTAAATAATTTTGTTATCAATTCTAAACAGAACCGACGGCCTGAATACTTGGTCAGCAGCGGTTTAGCGCGAGTTAGAGGTCGCGCGTTCGAACTCTGCTCGGCTCCCTTTATTTTGATATTTCTGTTTCTATTATGGCTTAAGTATAATTTAGTTCTTATATGTTCACAAAATATCCGCAGAACACATGGTTAGCCGGATTTACTTAAGGCTTTGCTTAACCGGAGGTCTCCGGTTCGAATCTCGGCTTGGACATTTTTTTGTCAAAACTTCCTTCGTTTTGTAAAAATATCAAACGACCTCCAAAAATTACATAAAAATACTCTAAAAATATCTAGAATATTTCTAAAATATTTCTAAATATTTTTAACCACTATTAGAACTGCAAATGAAGAAATTTGGGTCATTACACCTTAGATGCCAAAGATATGTTTGGTTCATTTCCGAAGGTTCTTTTCTCTTATTAGAGTTAGAAGATGTGTTATTAATTTCCATTTATTGCCTTGAGGGAGAAATTGGATTTAAAGTATATAAATTGACGCACCAGAACAGATAATAACCCTATTTCTCTTTATAACCACATTTTTATTAAAAGAAACAGAATATCCATCCAAATACAGTTTAGAAACTGAAATCAAATCCGTTCTAAAACTGGGTACATAAAGACAATTTCTTAAAATCAAACTTCTATTCCTATCAAAAGATAAGTAGACGTCTCCCGCTGTAACAGCCGCCACCTTAGTAGCATTGCCCATGTAAACGGTTATCTCTCCTTCAAATAGTCATCGGGTTTCCTGGAACCCCTGCAAAGAGTTATAGACATGATCAGTGGCTCCCATATCTACACACCAGGTGCTGGTAGATAACACCACTAAACATGTTTAAACTACTAGAGAATGAGATATACCTTTATTGTTCTGATTCCTACGAGGACAGTCCGCCTTCCAAAGTCCTTACTGCTTGCAAATGAAGCACTTGCCCTTCGACTTCTTCATTCCAACTTTTAGTCCTGTTCCTAGAGGTTTATTCACCTTCTTTGCTGAAATAACCTGTTTCTTCTTCTTTTTGCCTTTCGACTTAGAAGTAGAACCATTTTTACCATAGTGAATATGAGAACTGTGACGAAATATACCTTCTGCTGCTTGTAGTTCTGTCAGAAGTTCCGCAAATGTATACTCCCTTTTGTTCATGCTATAGTTCAGGCGGAACTACTCAAAACTTCTGGGCAGCGTTTGGAGAATAATATCAACTTGGGTTTCCCCATCAATTTCACCTCCCTAGAACTTGTATTTCATTCAGATAAGCCATCATTTTGAGGATATGATCCCTTACGGGTGTCCCCTCTGACATGGTGGTTGTCCCCTCTGACATGGTGGTTGTCATTAACTTTCTTATTGCCTCTTGCCTAACAGTCCAACTCTGGTGTCCAAAGAGTTCTTTGAGATTGTTCATTATATCATAAGCAGTTGGTAAATCTTGATGCTGATGTTGCAATACATTTGACATTGAAGCCAAAATGTAACACTGTGTCATCTCATCTGCTTTTTCCCATTTCTTATGATACTCAATCTCCTCTGGGGTAGAATCACTGTTAGGTGTATATAGGCATACCTCTGACAGTACAAACTTAAAGCTTTCAGCAGTTAAGACATTCTAACTCTGTTTTACAGGAGAACAGTTATAACTGTTTCTGTGCAGGGTCAGAATTGACAGGGATCGGTCGACCGAACCGGGTTATCGGTCGACCGAACCCACAAGCTGCAGATCAGATTTCTAGTGAGTGGACCGAGCTCGACCAGGGGATCGATCGACCGAACCTGGTTATCGGTCGACCGAACTGGAGATAAGACTTAACCAAATCGAAGTGGAGCGAGCGGATCGGGCGGATAAGATGAGGAGGAGATCGTCTGATCGGTCGATCGAACATGGGGATCGGTCGACCGATCCGTCTCGGGTCATACCTGATCCCAAGACTTGAGGATCTGGATCAGTCTTATGGAGCCTATAAAAAGAAGCCTCAGAAGCAGCTTAAGCATCAATTTTGAACAAAACAACTTGTGATCTTATACGCTGCTCCGAACGCTTCAACTACGCTCTCCTACTCCAACAACTGACGACTTCGTTCTTCAATTCTTCTAAAAATCATTTAAAAATCCATTTAAAAATTCTTTTAAAAATTATTTTAAAATCTTTTAAAATTATTTAAAAACCTTTTAAATTCTTTTAAAAATTATTTAAAGAGCTTTAAAAAATTCGTTTAAAATTCTATTAAAAATTCATTGAAAAATTATTTTAAAATCCTTTAAAAATATTTTTAAATTATTTGAAAAATTATTTAAAAATCCTTAAAAATTATTTGAAAAATTATTTAAGAATCTTTAAAAATATTTGAAAAATTATTTAAAAATCCTTTAAAATTTATTTGAAAATTATTTAAAAATTATTTGAAAAATTATTTAAAAAGTATTTGAAAAATTATTTTAAAACCTTTAAAAATATTTGAAAAATTATTTAAAAATCCTTTAAAAATTATTTGAAAATTTATTTTAAAATCCTTTAAAAATATTTGAAAAATTATTTAAAAATCCTTTAAAAATTATTTGAATTTTTTTAAAAATATCCTTTAAAAATTATTTAAAACCCCTTTAAAAATTATTTGAAAAATTAATTTAAAATTTTGAAAAATTATTTTAAAATCCTTTAAAAATATTTGAAAAATTCTTTTAAAAATCCTTGAAAATTATTTGAAAAAGTATTTAAAAATCCTTTAAAAATATTTGAAAAATTCTTTTAAAAATTAGTCAAAAATTATATAAAAAATCTTTAAAAATTATTTGAAAAATTAATTTAAAAATTTTGAAAAATGGTTGAAAATTTTGAAAAAATAAATTTTTTTAAATATATATATATATATATATATATATATATATATATATATATATATATATATATATATATTGCTAAAAAGGATTTTTAAATGTTTGCTAAGTATTTTTCAAAATTTTCTAAAATATTTTCAAATTTAGCTAAATATTTTTCAAAGCAATTATTTATAGGTTAAGTTTTTGTTGAAAGAACTAAGTCTTTTCAAAGCACTTTCAAAATTAGCTAAGTGTTTTTTCAAAACATTTTTTGTTAAAATTTTAAACATTTTTTGTTCAAATTTTAGCTACCCTTCAGGGGGAGCTTAAAACTAAACAAAGTGTTGGATCGAAAAAAATTTAGATATCTCCACAATAGCATGATATTGTCCACTTTGGGCCTAGACCCTCATGGCTTTGCTCTTGAGCTCTCCCCAAAAGGCCTCATACCAATGGAGATATCTTTTCTCTTATAAACCCATGATCTTTCCCATGTGTTTCCAATATGGGACTATGTTTGCAACCTTGCAACCCCAACAATCCCCCCCCCTCAAACAAAGGACCATAGGCTTCCCACGTCCGATCCTCGACCCACCAGGTCTTCCTGCCCCTCGGTCCACCAGACCTACTAGGACTTCCTTGCCTAGTCGCAACTAGGACTTCCTGCCTGGTGTCTGGTCCTCTTGATCCGAACATAGGAGCCCCCACTTTCTTTGTTCGAGGTCAATATTGTACCCACATGGCTCAATCAGACCATATCTCTTGTGCACAGTCGGCGGTTAAACCTTCTGGCAGTCCGGGCTCTGATACCAATTGTTGGATCGAAAAGAATTTAGATATCTCCACAATTGCATGATATTGTCCACTTTGGGCCTAAGCCCTCATGGTTTTGCTCTTGTTGTTGGAGTGTATACTGAAAGCCTAAGCTTTGTAAACATTCATTATGAATAAAGAATCACATTTGGTCAAATTGTCTATATTTGTTTGTAGTTGTTCAATTAATTTATATTGTAGATAACATAGCATGTGGTGTCATATGCAGAAGATAATGTTATCAGTACCTTATAAATTATAAACAGTAGCTCACGACCAAAATGGAAAGGAACAAACCATTAGTAGGTCGTAGTGTAATTAGGTATCAGTTTATCTTGACTGTATAATTACACTAGTACACTTAGAGTGTATTGAGTAGGACCATTTGAGGTCGTTTCTTTTATACTGATTTTATAAAGAAACAAAGACCTCGGTTATTATGGAAGTGTGTACTCTTAATCCTAATATAATAACAAGCACATATATTTGATATTTATTTCTTTAATTTATCAATGGGTGAGATTTAGTTCGATGAATCAATAAGCCCGATAAGTTGGGAAATGGTATCACTTATAGTGTGTGTTGTTGATTATAGAAGGAAACTGTGTCCTAGAGATACTAGGTTGAGAATGTCCCCAAGAGGAGCTAATAATGATTGTCATGTTAAACCTCAGTGGACTTAGTCCGACATGACGATAAGGTTGAGTGGTACTACTCTTGGACTAAGATATTAATTAAATGAGTTGTCAGTAACTCACTTAATTAGTGGACATTCGATATCTTAAACACAGGGAGACTAACACACTCATAATAAGAAGGAGCCCAAAAATGTAATTTGGGATTGGTGCGGTAGTTCAATGATAGTTCTCTAGTGGAATGAATTATCATTGATAAAATTAAGTTGTGTGTTCGGGGGATGCTTAATTTTATCGGGAGACCAAAACCAATTCCTCCTCTCGGTCCCTATCGTAGCCTCTTATTTGTAGAGTTCTATACCCACCTATACCCACCTTCTATTCCCACCCAATAGGGGCCGGCCAAGCTAGCTTGGAAACAAGCTAGGGCCGGCCTAGGTATGAATTTGGGTGGCCGGCCCTAGCTTGAACCCAAGCTAGTGGGGGCCGGCCAAATTAAATTAAAAAGGAATTTTAATTTTAATTTTTATTATGTGGAAGAAATAATTTATTAAAGAGAATTTAAATTAAAATATCTCTCTTATAAAAGATCTACAAAAGATTAAAGAAAGATATTAGATCTCTTTCCTTATTTGTAGATTGGTGAGATATTTTATTTTCTCTTTAAAATTATTCACATGATAATAAAATTAAAATTATAGAAAATTCCTTTTATTAACCATGAAGAGATTTTTAAAGAGAAATTTTATTTTTTAAAATTTCCGGAAACAAATTAGGAAGTTTTAATTTGTTGATTGAAACTCTCCTAATTTGCTCTTTTGATTGTGGCCGGCCATCACAAGTTGATTGGGAAATTTTATTTTATTTTTCTCAATTAATTCATGTCAAGGAAAATTAAGGAAATTTTATTGTAATTAAATTTCCTAATTTGCCTAGGCCAAGGAATATAAAAGAAGGGGTGAGGGTGCCTTCATGAGATACAACATCTATTATTCCTCTCCCTCTTTTGTTCCTTGGTGTGGCCGGCCATCCTCTCCCTCTCTTCCTCTTGTGGTGGCCGAACCCTTCTCTTCCATTCGAGCTTTTGTGGTGGCCGGATACTACTCGGAGAAGAAGAAGAAGAAGGAGAGAAAGCTAGCATCTCTTGGAGCTTGGTTAGTATTTTGGTTTTCCTCCTTGGTGAAGTTTTCCCTTTGTGGCCGAACCTTGCTTAGAGGAGAAGAAGGTGGTTGGTGGTTTCTCATCTCGGAAGATCGTTGCCCACACAACGTTCGAGGTTAGAAGAGGAATACGGTAGAAGATCAAGAGGTTTTTCTACAAGGTATAACTAGTAATTTTTCCTTTCCGCATCATGCTAGTTATTTATGGAAATAATACCAAATACAAGAGGCTTACGTTCTAGAATTTCGAATATGTTTTTTCGATGCTGTGTTCTTTTGTTTTTTCTTTTCCTTGTGATTTGATTGTTCTCTTTGGTTAACCTAAAGTTATTTTAGGAAATTAAATATTAGCTTTTATAAAAGGTTTTGTCTAGTCGGTGGTGGTTGCTCCCATATCCAAGAAGGCCATGTGCCTCGCCACGTCAGTACTGGGAACCAATTATGGAAATTAATATTTAATGGAATTAATAACTTAAGGAGACTTGGGTCGAACGTGTAAAGTTCCGCAGGAGATCCAAGTCAAAACCTAAAAGAACAAATAGATTAAGTTTTGGATCAAACGTGTTAAGTTCCGCAGGCGATCCAAAATTTAATTTAAAAGAACACATGGTAGCTAGGAAAGGTTCAGACCTTTGTACAAAATTTTTATGCAACCTATAGGTTTTCCGACTAGCAACCAACAATTGGTATCAGAGCTAGGGTTTTGCCTCTGTGTATTTGGTATTTAGTTTAATTATGCACATGTCATACATAATTTAGGCAGGTTAATAGTAGGATGTGCTAACTTTGTGGATGCAGGATCCAACTATTATGGCTTTTAGTTATTATGTGTGTGATTGGACCCTTGGACATGTCAAGGGCATTTATTTGTGTGTGCATGATTGTATCAAAATACAGCAGGAGCTGTATTTAGTTTTATTAGGATTTTATTTTTTGATCTAGATACATGTACATTCCTTTTATGGAATATAGGATCAAAAATGTAAAATTCTATTTATGTCGCGGATCGAATCTTGCAAAGCGTGGAACCTTCTAAGGACCAGAGGCGCAATAGGAGCAAGATGGGATGACAACCCCGGTGGCGGTGGCCAAATATGGCAGCAGCTTGGGATGACAACACACGGAAGACAATAAGAGATAAAAGTCATAATAGTTGAAAATTAAATTTTCTATTTATTGCTTTTATATTATGCTGTGTGTGCATGATAGTTTACAAGTTTTAGTAGGCTAGCATAGTTAAAATTCCTCATTTATAAATAACTAAGTGGGAGAGGGATTTTTAAATAAATCCTATGTTCTCCATTACTGGTTTGTAAGTGAAGCAAACAAGCTTGCGCGTTGGCTCTGAGTGCCTTCCTCCATAACGGATGAGCTTGTTTGTGGATCACTAGAACAGACTTCCATTTTTGGATGACTATAGGAAGTTAATTAAGAACGTGTGATCTTCCCCAACGGAAGGGGCATAATCTTATTAATGAACTTAGTGTCAAGTAATGGTATACATTTAGACACATCTAATAGTATCCTCCCCATCGAAGTCACTGCTATTATTTGTGTGACCAAAAGACACCAACTATTAATTTTATTTGTCAAAAAGTTAGGTTGACAAGATAATAAAATTAATGGGATAAAACCCTCCTTTTACAAATGTTGAATTTGTATACGTCCACACTAACGTGGCATATAAAATTCACTGTGTTTTAAGGTGTTGGTTAATTTAAAATAGTATTGTTTGAGGAATCAATATTATTCTAAATTTAGAGTTCTGACCAAAAGTTATTTGTGATTCTTAGGATGTCTTTCAACCCACTGTCCATCATACTTCAACAGAATAGACTTACTGGACCAAACTACATAGATTGGAAAAGAAACACGGACATTGTTCTTATCTTTGAAAGCTATAAATTTATCTTGACGAGCGACTGATGCACCCATCGGTGAATCTACCCAAGAGGAGATTGAATATCATAGGAAATGGGTAAGCATATGAGATGGCGCGGTGTTACATTTTGGCTTCAATGTCAAATGTATTGCAACATCGACATCAAGATTTACCAGCCTATGATATTATGAACAATCTCAAAGAACTCTTTGGTCATCAGGATAGGGCTTCTAGGCAAGAAGCCATGAGAAAGATAATGACCACCATGCAAGAGGGTACTCTGTAAGGGATCATATCCTAAAGATGATGGCTTATCCGAACGAGATACAGATCCTTGGAGGAGAAATTGATGGAAACCCAGATCGATATGATCCCCAAAAGTTTTGAGCAGTTCCGCTTGAACTATAATATGAATAAGAGGGCTTATTCATTAGCGGAACTACTGACAGAATTTTCGTCACAATGCTCAAATTCACTATGTTGAAAATGGTTCTACTTCTAAACCGAAAGGAAGAAGAAGAAACAAGTCGTTCAGGAAAGAAAGTGAATAAATCTCAGTACGGATTTAAAATTTGGGAATGAAGAAGTCAAGGGCAAGTGCTTCATCCGAAGCGGTGACATTGAGAAGGCTGGATCGTCTCGTAGGAACCAAAACAAAGGTATATCTCATACTCTAGTTGTTGAAACATGTTTAGTTGTTATCTACCGGACCTGTGTGAGCCACTGATCATGTCTGCAATTCCTTCAGGGGTTCCAGGAAACTCGGCGACTATCTGAAGGAGAAATTACAGTCTACATGGGCAATGCTACTAAGGTGGCGGTTATTTGGGAGGCGTCTACTTATCTTTTAGTAGAAATAGAAATTTGATTTTAAGAAATTGTCTTTATGTACCCAGTTTTAGAAAGAATTTAATTTCAGTTTCTAAACTGTTTTTAGATGGATATTCAGTTTCTTTCAGTAACGATGTAGTTATTAAAAGAAATAAAGTGATTATCTGTTCTGGTGCATTAGTTGGCAATTTGTATACTTTAAATCCAATTTCTTCCACAAAGCAAAACATGAAAATTTATAACTCATCTTCTAACTCTAATAAGAGAAAAGAACCTTCGGAAATGAACCAAGCATATCTTTGGCATCTAAGGCTTGGTCATATTAACTTAAATAGGATTCAGAGGCTTATAGCCGATGGACTTTTGAGTTCATTTGAGTTGGAAAATTTTCCAACTTGTGAATCTTGCTTGGAAGGTAAAATGACCAAGAGGCCATTCAAGGCCAAGGGGTATAGAGCCAAAGAAGTGTTAGAATTGGTTCACTCTGATTTGTGTGGTCCTATGTCTGTCCAGGCAAGAGGAGGTTTTGAATATTTTGTCTCTTTCATAGACGATTATTCAAGATATGGATACATTTACCTAATGCGCCGCAAGTCCGAGTGCTTTGATAAGTTCAAAGAATACAAGGCTGATGTGGAGAAACGACTAGGTAAAAGTATCAAGACACTACGGTCAGATCGTGGTGGTGAATACCTCTTAGGAGAGTTTAGGAATTACTTATCAGAGGCCGGGATTCAATCCAAACAGAATGGTGTAGCAGAACGAAGGAATAGGACTCTTATGGAGATGGTTAGATCAATGATGAGTTATTCAGAATTACCAAATTCGTTTTGGGGATATGCTCTGGAAACAGCAGTATACGTTCTGAACTTAGTACCTTCTAAATTAGTTTCTTCTACTCCCATAGAATTGTGGAATGGGCGAAAGCCCAGTCTAAGACATATTTGAATTTGGGGTAGTCCAGCACATGTGCTGAAACCAGATGCTGATAAGTTAAAATCCCGTACAGAAGTTCGCGTGTTTGTAGGATATCCCAAAGGAACGAAAGGTGGTTTATTTTATAGTCCTAAAGACTAGAAGGTCATTGTTAGCACCAATGCCCAGTTTTTAGAAGAAGACTATATAATGGATCACAAGCCCAGTAGCAAAGTTGTTTTAGAAGAACTTAGAGAGGACACGTCTACTTCTGTACCAACAGTACAAGATGAAGTACCACAAGAGACTGCAACACGTGTCACACATGATACACAACCACAAACAGTGCCTCGTCATAGTGGGAGGGTTGTGAGGCAACCTGAAAGATTCATGTTTTTGGGAGAGTCTTCGGATTTGATCCCAGGTAAACATGAACCTGATCCCCGGACATATGACGAAGCACTCCAAGATACAGATGCAGCATCTTGGCAAAAGGCGATGAATTCTGAAATAGAGTCTATGTACTCTAATAAGGTCTGGGAGTTTGTAGAACCACCTGATGGTGTAAAAGCCGTTGGATGTAAGTGGATCTACAAAAGGAAAAGAGGGACAGACGGGAAGGTAGAAACCTTCAAAGCTAGGCTTGTTGCGAAAGGGTACACTCAGAAAGAGGGAATCGATTATGAGGAAACCTTTTCACCGGTAGCCATGCTTAAGTCTATCCGGATACTCTTATCCATTGCTGCTCATATGGATTATGAGATTTGGCAAATGGATGTCAAGACAGCTTTCCTTAATGGAAGTCTTGAAGAGAACATCCATATGAAGCAACCAGAAGGGTTCATTGAAAAAGGCAAAGAGCATCTAGTGTGCAAGCTCAATCGGTCCATTTATGGACTGAAGCAAGCTTCAAGGTCTTGGAACATCCGGTTTAATGAAGTAATCCAGTCATATGGATTTATTCAAAGTCCGGATGAGTCTTGTGTATATAAGAAGTGTAACGAAAACGTGGTGGTATTTCTTATACTATCGTAGATGATATTTTGTTAATTGGCAACAATGTCAAGGTATTATCGGACGTAAGGGTATGGTTGTCCAAACAATTTGATATGAAGGACTTAGGAGATTGTGCACACATTCTTGGGATCAAAGTTATAAGGGATCGAAGAAAAGAATGTTGTGTCTCTCCCAAGCTTCATATATAGATACAATCCTTGCTCGTTTTAGCATGCGAATTCCAAGAAAGGTTTCTTACCTTTTAGACATGGGTAGCTCTATCTAAAGAGATGTCTCCAAAGACGTCGAAAGAGATAGAGGACATGAAAGCAGTTCCTTATGCTTGGTGGAAGCCTAATGTATGCAATGCTATGTACGAGACACGATATTTGTTTTGTGGGCATGGTCGTGAGATATCGAGTAACCTCGACAAGGACATTGATGCGGTAAAGCATATATTGAAGTACACGAGAAGGACTAGAGATTATATGCTAGTTTACCAAGACGATCCGCTCCCCATGGGTTACACGATTCAAATTTCCAATCGAGATAGGGATAACGAAGTCTACATCGCCATGTGTTTACTTTAGGAGGTGGAGCCATTTCATGGAGGAGTGTTAAGCAGATGCGTTTGGACTCAACCATGGAAGTCGAGTATGTAGCAGCCTCTGACTATATGGCTCGGAACTTTCTAATGGACTTAGATGTGATTCTTGGTTTGCCCAAAATCATCACAATTTATTGTGATAATAGCGGTGCAGTTGCAAACTCGAAGGAACCACGAGCTCATAAGGCAAGTAAACATATAGAGCGCAAGTACCACCTGATACGAGATATCGTGAAGCGAGGAGAAGTTGTCATCGCCAAGATTGCATCAGCGGATAACCTGGCAGATCCTTTCACTAAGGCCCTTCCGGCGAAAGCTTTCGATCGGCATGTGGAGGGAATGGGAATCAGATGTATGGTAGAAGATATGACAGCTTAGTCATTAGTATAAGTGGGAGATTGTTGGAGTGTATACTGAAAGCCTAAGCTTTGTAAACATTCATTATGAATAAAGAATCACATTTGGTCAAATTGTCTACATTTGTTTGTAGTTGTTCAATTAATTTATATTGTAGATAACATAGCATGTGGTGTCATATGCAGAAGATAATGTTATCAGTACCTTATAAATTATAAACAGTAGCTCACGACCAAAATGGAAAGGAACAAACCATTAGTAAGTCGTAGTGTAATTAGGTATCAGTTTATCTTGACTGTATAATTACACTAGTACACTTAGAGTGTATTGAGTAGGACCATTTGAGGTCGTTTCTTTTATACTGATTTTATAAAGAAACAAAGACCTCGGTTATTATGGAAGTGTGTACTCTTAATCCTAATATAATAACAAGCACATATATTTGATATTTATTTCTTTAATTTATCAATGGGTGAGATTTAGTTCGATGAATCAATAAGCCCGATAAGTTGGGAAATAGTATCACTTATAGTGTGTGTTGTTGATTATAGAAGGAAATTGTGTCCTAGAGATACTAGGTTGAGAATGTCCCCAAGAGGAGCTCATAAGGATTGTCATGTTAAACCCTGCAGGTGGACTTAGTCCAACATGACGATAAGGTTGAGTGGTACTACTCTTGGACTAAGATATTAATTAAATGAATTGTCAGTAGCTCACTTAATTAGTGGACATTAGATATCTTAAACACAGGGAGACTAACACACTCATAATAAGAAGGAGCCCAAAAATGTATTTTGGGATTGGTACGGTAGTTCAATGATAGTTCTCTAGTGGAATGAATTATCATTGATAAAATTAAGTTGTGTGTTCGGGGCGAACACGGGATGCTTAATTTTATCGGGAGACCAAAACTAATTCCTCCTCTCGGTCCCTATCGTAGCCTCTTATTTGTAGAGTTCTATACCCAACTATACCCACCTTCTATTCCCACCCAATAGGGGCCGGCCAAGCTAGCTTGGAAACAAGCTAGGGCCGGCCTAGGTATGAATTTGGGTGGCCGGCCCTAGCTTGAACCCAAGCTAGTGGGGGCCGGCCAAATTAAATTAAAAAGGAATTTTAATTTTAATTTTTATTATGTGGAAGAAATAATTTATTAAAGAGAATTTAAATTAAAATATCTCTCTTATAAAAGATCTACAAAAGATTAAAGAAAGATATTAGATCTCTTTCCTTATTTGTAGATTGGTGAGATATTTTATTTTCTCTTTAAAATTATTCACATGATAATAAAATTAAAATTATAGAAATTTCCTTTTATTAAGAGATTTTTAAAGAGAAATTTTATTTTTTTAAAATTTCCGGAAACAAATTAGGGAGTTTTAATTTGTTGATTGAAACTCTCCTAATTTGCTCTTTTGATTGTGGCTGGCCATCACAAGTTGATTGGGAAATTTTATTTTATTTTTCTCAATTAATTCATGTCAAGGAAAATTAATGAAATTTTATTGTAATTAAATTTCCTAATTTGCCTAGGCCAAGGAATATAAAAGAAGGGGTGAGGGTGCCTTCATGAGATACAACATCTATTATTCCTCTCCCTCTTTTGTTCCTTGGTGTGGCCGGCCATCCACTCCCTCTCTTCCTCTTGTGGTGGCCGAACCCTTCTCTTCCATTGGAGCTTTTGTGGTGGCCGGATACTACTCGGAGAAGAAGAAGAAGAAGAAGAGAAAGCTAGCATCTCTTGGAGCTTGGTTAGTATTTTGGTTTTCCTCCTTGGTGAAGTTTTTCCTTTGTGGCCGAACCTTGCTTGGAGGAGAAGAAGGTGGTTGGTGGTTTCTCATCTTGGAAGATCGTTGCCCACACAACGTTCGAGGTTAGAAGAGGAATACGGTAGAAGATCAAGAGGTTTTTCTACAAGGTATAACTAGTAATTTTTCCTTTTCGCATCATGCTAGTTATTTATGGAAATAATACCAAATACAAGAGGCTTACGTTCTAGAATTTCGAATATGTTTTTTCGATGCTGTGTTCTTTTGTTTTTTCTTTTCCTTGTGATTTGATTGTTGTCTTTGGTTAACCTAAAGTTATTTTAGGAAATTAAATATTAGCTTTCTATAAAAGGTTTTGTCTAGTCGGTGGTGGTTGCTCCCATATCCAAGAAGGTCATGTGCCTCGCCACGTCAGTACTGGGAACCAATTATGGAAATTAATATTTAATGGAATTAATAACTTAAGGAGACTTGGGTCGAACGTGTAAAGTTCCGCAGGAGATCCAAGTCAAAACCTAAAAGAACAAATAGATTAAGTTTTGGATCAAACGTGTTAAGTTCCGCAGGCGATCCAAAATTTAATTTAAAAGAACACATGGTAGCTAGGAAAAGGTTCAGACCTTTGTACAAAATTTTTGTACAGTGGAACCTATAGGTTTTCTGAGTAGCAACCAACACTTGGGCTCTCCCCAAAAGGCCTCATTCCAATGGAGATATCTTTTCTCTTATAAACCCATGACTTTCCCATGTGTTTCCAATATGGGACTATGTTTGCAACCTTGCAACCCTAACACAAAGTTCATATTTTTTTAACAAACCTCTCTCTACTTGGGTTCTTTTTGATTTATGTCAAAGGGGGAGATAAAAGTAAAAGTTAATTTAAACATATTTAAATATATAACCTTTGATCTAGGGGGAGCTTTGGAGTAAGTGTTTGTAATTTAATTTTTTTTTTTTTTTGCTTACTTATGCTCCTATTTCTTGTTAGAAATTTTCATAATTATTGTTATGTTTTACTTAACTTTGAACTATGTTGCCATAATAAAAAAGGGAGAGATTGTTGGTGCGGGAAGAATCCAACGATCGAACCTATGTTTTGATTATGTCAAAGTGTTCAAAGTTAAGGTGTTTTGTTTACTAATATGTTAAATGAGCATTGCAGGAAAAGACTTAGGCAAAAGTCCTAGCTACGGTTAGGCAAGTGGAAACCCCTAGGGGGCGGTAACCCTAGCTCATAGGGGGTGGTAACCCTATGCGGAAAGCCTTAGCGGGTCAAGGTCTTCGGGAAAAAATCCTAGGGGGTGGTAACCCTAGGTTGAAATCCTGGTGTCGCAAACTAGGTGGAAGACTGGGCGGGTCGTGGACCGGACGTCCAGCATGAAGACCGGAAGACTCGAGCACCGAGAAAAAGTCCAGTCGGTCTGGAGGACCGAACTGGCAAAAGGTAAACTCTCCTGAGTGGATTAGGTAAGGGTACGTTCCCCGGAAGAGGGAACAGTGGGCGTCGGTTCGACCTAGGATTTCCGATCAGAAATTCGAAGTTAGAACCGTACAGTCCGAAGACTGTCAATTTATTTATATATTATCTGCTAAATTCTAACTCTATTTTGCAGGAGAAACAGTTCTAACCATTTCTGTGCAAGGTCAGAATTGACCAGGATCGGTCGACCGAACCCCCAAGTTGCAGATCAGATTTCCAGCGAGTGGACCGAGCTCGACCAGGGGATCGGTCGACCAAACCTGGTTATCGGTCGACCGAACTGGGGATAAGACTTGACCAGATCGAAGTGGAGCGAGCGGATCGGGCTGATCAGATGAGGAGGAGATCGTCTGATAGGTCGACCGAACGTGGGGATCAGTCGACCGATCTGCCTCGGGTCAAACCTGATCCTGAGACTTGAGGATCTAGATCAGTCTTGTGGAGCCTATAAAAAGAAGCTCGGGAAGCAGCTTAAGCATCAATTTCGAACAGAACAACTTGTGCTCTTGTACGCTGCTCCGAACGCTTCAACTACGCTCTGCTACTCCGACAACTGACGACTTCGTTCTTCAATTATTTTATATTGTCGGTATTATATTTCTTTATTTAGTACTTGTACTCTTGAATTGTAAACGATCGATTTTCGGATTGATAGTGATTGCCCACTGAAAGCGATCTACGATCGTGGGCCTTGGAGTATGAGTCGCCACAGGCTCCGAACCAAGTAAATACCTTGGTCTTCTATGTGTGTTTGTTTATTTATTTCTGCTGTGCTTAATCGTTTTACTAATCCAAAATGCTTGAAAGCCACGAGCGCTATTCACCCCCCCCCTGCAACACCCCACCCTCCTCACTACTAGTCTGTGAGGGCGGAGCGCTACTGGACTACTAACTTATCTTAACTAACATTGCACACATGTAAATATCAATACATAAAACTCTCTAAACATGCAACTGATAGTAGCGGAAAACATAAACAACTATCTCTACATACTACTCCAGCATATGAACACAACTAAAACTATACATCAATCTAATCATGCTGAAATATATGTATTAATCTGAACATGCATGCAACCATTATACAACTCAAATAATAGGTCTAATGTGCATAACAATTTAAATGAAAGAATTCTAAATACATGACAATCTTAATAAATTCTTATACTAAATCGCAAGGCTTCTATAGTCCAGGCATCACACATCCATCCGCACCTCCTTGTCGCCTTCCTTTGTTATAGCTTTTCCTTTCCTTTATCTGCAGTAAGAGGAAAATGCATCTATAAGCAAAATTACTTAGTAAGCGCTATCTAACTGAAAAAACTCGAATATGCATGTGAATAAGAATAAATCTAAAACTGAATGCTTTTAAGGAAATACTACACATGCTCATCTAATAGCAAAAGAAACAAGGCATGCTGAAATGCTAAACATGCAAAGCTTATTTCACTTGTTCAAAACTTATACTTTTATACTTCAGAATAATAAGTTTAACTGAACTGATACATAAGATGAGCTAAACTGATGCTAGGCTAATGCTGAATCTGAATTGTATTCACGTAACTGATTTGTGAAATTTTGAAAACTATTTTCATAATAGATAATAATAATAATCATGCTGCTGATGGGCCCGGCAACTGTACTTGCTATGCGCGCATCCCTAACTAGACCCGAGGTAGCTAGTCCCGAATCTAGTAGGGTTTACTAGGTTATCTAAACCTAGGGACGACTATGGGAGCCCAACCTAAGGACAACTAAGAGTCCAGCACAGTGCCACTGATAAAAGTAAAATACTGATTCATAAGCTGATTTATCTTATCTCACTCTTACTAGGTTATCTGAACCTAGAGCTAGGTTATCTGAACCTAGGGGCGACTATGGGAGCCCACCCATTGGACCGTAGTCTCATATAAACTGAAGCAAGACTAAGCATGCTATTTATAAGAATTGTAGAATGAAATGCTAACTATAAGGACTGTTCTTTATGTTCAGTAACAAAGCATAATCCATTCTGCAGTAAGCTACAAAAAAACAAACCTACAGGCTTTAGAAGAAACAGAAATCTGTAATGCTAAATAGAAACTATTAAAAATCTGCACTAATGTTTAACAGAAATATGAACTAAAGCTTAACAAAATCTACAATGCTAAACAAATCAAAATCTGTACACTTGAATGAATGTAGCAAGGAAGCATAACCCATCCAAACCAAAATGCATAACAATTCCTTATGCTCAATTCTGTACACATGCATATCAATTCTTCACGCTAGAAATACATTAAATCTGTACACATGCATATCATCACATGTATATAGCAGTTATACAAAAATGCAACTAGAGGAAGAATTTGCTACTAGGAACTAAAGAGAAAGTATCAAACATATCTTCATGCCTACTGTATTTTCAAAGGAAGTGCATTCTTAAGGAAATGCAACTGCACTGATACATATTTCTCTCATGCCTACTGCATGTACCAAGAAAACTAGAAGCTTAATAAAATCTACATTGCTTCATTTGTTGTGCACAAACAAAACTACATGCTAATAAAACATATCTTTATGCTCACTATCTACAAACGAAAAAAACTCGAATGCACAGGAAACTCCAGAGGAAACTGTTCTTACCCTTCTCATTGCACAACCGAACTGCCCATTAAGGTAACAACAAATAGAATTCCGAACATGAAACTCAAATTATAAGGGTTGAAGGGTCAGCATGCTTCGGAATTAAAGAAGGAACAAGACCCAAAACCTCAAAAGAAACCATATCCCTAGCAACCACACTTCTTAACAGCATGTTTTAAAAGCCAAAAGGAAACCTAAATCCTTAGCCAATCCAAAAATTTCTCACGGCAACAACTTAAGAAAAGCAAACCTCCTTAATAACATGCTTCGAAATCGGAAACGAGAAGCTAACATGAATCCGAAGCTACTCTACTGCAGGTGAGGAAGCACTTACCTTGCTTCTTGGACTCACAACCGAGAAGAAGAGCTCTAGGGTTTTCGGTTAGCTCGAGCTTTTCGGCCTCCTCTTGTGCCTACACGTTCACCTTGCCGGAAGAGTCGCAACTGCGTGAAGAATCCCTCGGATTGAACCTTGGCCGACCACCGGAGGCGATGCCTTAACTCCTCCTTGCGCTTTCGCCCGAGCTGGGACCGACGTCGCGTGAGAGGAAGATTGGGAAAAGGTTTAGGTCACAGCAACATCACCCCAACTTATCCCCTTTTTATAACTCCCATATTCTGTTAACTAACTATCCTTTAAATTATTTCCGCTCGATATTTGCTCAGCATCGCCCGCTTGGGCGCTTGGTCATTGCGCTTTGCTTAAGGCGTGGACCGGGTTGGAGGTTGCGGGTTCGAATCTCGGTCGCAACTCTTTTATACTTAATATTTTCTATTTAACTACTACTACTTAAAATATTTCCGCTATCTTTTCTAAACAGCACCGCCCGCTTGGGCACTTGGCTATCGTGCTCCGCTTAAGATTCGGGTTGGGTCGGAGGTCGCGGGTTCGAATCTCAGCCGAAACCTTTTTATTCCTAATTATTTTCTATTTACTACTACTACTTAAAATATTTTCACTCCTTCTTTAATAAGCATGGCCCTGTTGGGTTCTTGGTCAGCCGAGACAACTAAAGGCTTTGCTTAACCGGAGGTCTCCGGTTCGAACATCGACTTAATTTTTCTATTTTTTTGCAACTTGTTTCGTTTGGTAAAAATACCAAACGAACTTCAAAAATTACATAAAAATACTCTAAAAATCTCTAGAATATTTCTAAAGCATTTCTAAATATTTCTAATTACTATTAGGACCCAAAATGAGGAAATTGGGTTGTTACACCCCCTTTAGCTCGATCTCGATCCAACTGTCTCAGCAAGTCAAGGTTGATCGGATGCTAGGCATGAGGAGTTCCAACAGGTCACAGTTGACTGGATGTTGAAATTAGGAATCCTAGACTTGATTTAAGCAAGTTAAAGGGAGGTTAATCGATCAACCAATCGATTGGATCGTAGTCCAATCGATCAGTCGATCGATTGGTTGTATACGCGAGTGAAGGCTAGCCCAATCGATCAGACGATCGATTAGAAAGCAAAATCGCAACCATAGAGGATCCTCCCCAATCGATCAACTGATCGATTGGGATGTGACCGTTGCACAATTTTAAGCCGTTAGCGAGCAATTTCTTTGATACTTCTTCGCCAACTCCATTTCGATCTTTACTCGAGTTTCTCCACAACTGTCTGTCAGTTCTTGAAGCTTCCTGGAGAAAAGTGTTGCTGCACTTCGAAGGTCAAGAGACGTTCCACACAAGGAGAAGAAGAGAGCTAGGGTTTTCATTTGTGTAAATCTTATAAGGCATTCTTTGTATTTGCTTCTTCTTTTCTTCTTGTTATATTGAGAGTTTGTACAAGGCTTCTCTACCTTTGGTAGTTACCATGAAAGAGTATTTTTTTTAGTGGAGAGTGTGTCGTGTGTGGATCCTTGGATTAGTCACCTCTTCTTAAGGTGGATACCAAGTAAATCT
This sequence comes from Zingiber officinale, assembly GCF_018446385.1. Lineage (NCBI taxonomy): Eukaryota > Viridiplantae > Streptophyta > Magnoliopsida > Zingiberales > Zingiberaceae > Zingiber > Zingiber officinale. Next base: position 34,376,164 of record NC_056005.1, on the reverse strand, counting down.
ACATGTTAGTGTTGTGAGTCTTGTTTCGAGTTCTTTCCGCTGCACATCAACAACACCGAAGCAAGACAACGAGCATGACGAGCTATTCCCCCCCCCCCCCCCCCCCCTCTAGCTACAAATCGACCCTAACAAGTGGTATCAGAGCAAGGTTGCTCTTCACCAGAATCACCATCAGAAAGGGCAACGAGCTAGAGGGAGAAGAAGTTGAAGTAAATTTCAACAAGTCAAAGGCTTTATCAAAGGCTCAACTTTAAGATGGATTTCCGAGATGGACTCGGATTTGACACAAGGGTGCCTCCACCATTCACATCAATGACAAGCTTCGATTCTTGGAAATCAAGAATTGAAAATTTCTTTATGATGGAAATAGAGTAATGGTTTGCTCTAATGGAAGGCTTTGAAGCTCCAAGAGATTCAAAAGGCAAAATTCTCAAGAAAAGCAAATAGAGCCAAGAGAAAATTCAAAGAAGCGAGGCCAATGACAAAGTGACCAAAGTATTGGTCAACATATTGTCGAGCAACATTTTGAAACAAATAGGAGAATTTGAAGATGTCAAGGAGCTTTGGAGCAAATTGGCGAAGATTCATGAGGTTCCCTCCACTGTACCAAATCAAGAAAAATCCAAAGAGGGCAACTCATTGGATCAAGACCAAGACGAAGAGGACTTCAAGGTTGAGAAATGCTCAACATCGAAAGAAGAAGAACAAGAAGCTTCATCCTCCATAAAGTGCAAAGAAAAAGGCAAGGAGGGAGCATACTCCTTGTTTCATGTACATGAAGATGATGATGATGAAGCCTCCACCTCTAGGATTGAGGGGGGATGTAGATCATTGACTCCAGAGCGAGAAGAAGCCTCCACCTCCAGATCAAGTAAAGAAGAAGAAGATGGTGTCACCTCCACAAATCAAGAAAAAATAAATGGAGGATCATGTGCCACCCCTGCAAGAAAATAAGGTATAACTATTTCAAAGTTACATAATAAAAATCACAATATATGTTTTGAGTGTAGGAAAAAAGGGTACTATAAGAGTAAGTGTCCTAAATTGGTCAAGAAGAAGGGTCAAGTGGCACCCAAAGCTAAGAAGAAGCCTAAGAAGGTCGGTCCCGTGATAAAGAAGAGCAAGGAGCACATTGTGTGTTTCTTGTGGCATCAAAAAGGATATTATCGGAGTCGATATCCAAAGGGGAAGAAACCAGCCAAAGTCAAAGGAGGAAGCATAAGTCAAGGAGGAGCCTCTAAGGTAAAACCCAAGGTATCATTTATTGAGCCAATTCCTTTTACACATGATAAAAAGCATGCTAGGAATAGTTTATATCATTTTAATGCTATTTATCATGAAAATAGATAACATGATAGAATTAAGGAAAAATATGTAGTTTATCATGCTAAAACCACTCAATCTAAGGCTACAAAAATAGATAACAAATTAGGCAATAACTCTAAGGATTTTAGATATAAGCCTAAAAACAAAAATATTCATAGGAATCAAGAAAAACCAAAATCTAAGGATTTAAGGTTGAAAAACCAAGCCTTGAGGTCAAGACTTGATAAATTAGAAAAGACCCTAAAGAAAATAGAAAATATTTGTAAGGGTCAAAATGAGCAAAACCTAGGTTTAGATAAATAAGAATCATCCTATGGCCATAGAGGTTTGGGATACAAACCTAAGGCTAAGAAGGATGTGGCTTCATACCATAGGGTTCCATATAGTTATGGATCCAATCCTAGGTCTAGCGGTCAAGTCAAAAATACAAGGGAAGTTATCCCTAGGAGTATTTTTACCAAGACCAACGTGACTAAGACTTCTAAGAAGTCAAAGAAAGTCACCAAGAAGGTCACAAGAGAAGCTATCCCTAGAGTTGACCTAGAGAAAGTGATCAAGGCTTCTAAGAAGCCTAAGAAGGTTATTAGGAAGGTATCTAAGGAAGTCATCCCTAGTGACTACCTAGAGTATCCAAGGAGCACCAATAGGTATTGGGTTATGAGGAGCATATTCTCTACACCCTAGATAGGTTTAGAGAGTGTCAACTCTAAATGGGTAGGGTGGTTAACCCAATCATTTATGAAGTTGACACTTGGAGGCATTTTCAAGATTTTTGTTAACCTTTGAAAATGATAAAGATTAATTGATTACTCTTTGGAAGAGTAAAATGTAACGACCCGCCTTCTACTGACTAGGCTGTGAGCCCAATCGCTACATTATGCTGTGCTAAATTACTATTGCAGAAATCTGGATTGATTAAAATTTTACTAAACTGATTACTGTAAAATCTGAACTTAATATTCTGAGTGTACCTAGGAGTTGTACACATGCTAGGGAAGATAATCTATGCCTCTCGGATGTCCTAATCAGAATGCATTTCAATCGATCCATGAATCGATTGGGCCGGATCGATCGATGATCGATCCACTGACATCTTGCACGAGAGAACTCGATCGGTCGGTGACCGATCCATGTTGATATGGCTCACGTATGGCCGGATCGGTCTCCGACCGATCCAGAGTACACCGATCGGCCTCGATCCGATCGGCTCACCGATCGGTCGACCGTCGGTGAGCTTCTGTCCCTGCGATCCGGATCGGACCGATCCATAATGACTCAACTCTGTTACGATCGATCGGTCACCGACGATGCCTAAAGATCGATCGATAGATCGATCCGGGTTTCGATTCAATCAGAACCCCTAATTTCAGCACTATTTCATGCCCAACTCATACACTTCAAGTCTATAACAGCTAAAAACATTTTTAACATGTATTAGCTAACATTTTAAACATGATATCACGCATGGTTCACTAATTCATGGCATGAAAATGTACTATGTGTAGAATAATAAAGTTCTAACAGTTAACTAATTTTGCTGAAAGTTCTAATGCATAAATAAAGCTTGTTAGATCCCTAAGATCTTTTATTCCAAGTTCCTTCCACACACATCTTCATCGCATTGTCCTCCAGCCTCCGCTAGTCCATTTTTCCTTTACCTTTATCTGCAGTATAAGGAAAAAGTATCTGTAAGCTTAAAGCTTAGTAAGAAACCATCTACCTCACTAAAACATGCATTCGATGCAATATGCTTTTAAGACATGCTATTTGAAATACAAACTGAATATGCTAAACATGGCATGTTATCATACATAGAAATCAAAGCTAGTCATGGCATACTATCATCTAAACATGTGTAATAAAAACTGAACATAAACACCAAAACATGGCATACAAAGCTAACCATAACTATCATGTGTAACAACAAGGAAAACTGAGCTGAACATGAATTAAACTAGTCTGGAACTGAATTCAAACTCAACTAACATAACTGATCTTTGTGAGTTTTGAAAAACTATAATATAATAGATTAAAATACATAATCATACTGCTAATGGGCCCGACAACTGTACATGCTATGCGCGCATCCTCAACTAAACCCGGGGTTGCAAATCCCGAATTTAGAAAGGTTCACTAGGTTATCTAAACCTAGGGACCGACTATGGGAGCCCAGCCCAATGGATATCTAATCCTGTACAGTGCCACTACTGAAAATAAAATACTGAATCATAGCTAATTAATTTACCTTGCTTCTACTAGGTTATCTGAACCCAGAGGCGACTGTGGGTGCCCACCCATTGGACCGTAGTCCCATATATGCTGTAGCAAGGCTAACTAAACTATTTAAATGCTTCTATTGCATTCACTGAGCTATTAAAATGCCTAAGTTGCATTTTTTTTCTGTGCTAAATAATTTAATCGAACACTTAGTATGCACTAATTCGCATCCTTGTGCCGAAAGTCTACATATTACTAAACTAAAACATGGAATTCACACGGAAGCTACTTATACTGCAGGTGAGGGGTTTCTTACCTCCTGTTCGTAATTTCTTACGATTCTAATCGCTAGGTTTCACGGAGGAGAGATCTCTTCGACGATCTTCTCGCGTCTATGCGTTCCTCTCGCGGAGGGGAGCGTCCTCGTGTCGAAGTCGTCACCAGAAAGTGCCCTTGGGCCAAACCCTTGCTTGTTCTGGTGGTTGGCGCCGAGAGAGGAAGAGAAGAAGGGAGGGTTGCGGCGTGGCTAGGGTGAGGAAAAGAGAGGTTGCCGATTAAAATCCTATCTCCCCACTTATTAATTCCTATTTATATTAAGGGATTAATTCCCCCAACTCTAATTTAAATAAAATTATTTCCCTTTCCTTTCAGCACGGCCCTGCTGGGTTCATCCGGTTACTAAAGCTATCTATAAGTCGTAGGACCCAATAGGTCTCAGGTTCAATTCCCGCGTAGGCCATTTTCGTTTTCTATTTATTTTTGCTACTTCCACTACTCTAAAAATTCCGTAAAAATATCCTAAAATTCCAGAAAAATCATAGAATATTTATAAAATAATTTTGAGAATTTTCGGGCGTTACATAAAATGTGTCAAAATTTGAGGAATTGGACTTAATTTTAATTGGCACAACAAATCAAGAGTAAAAGAAATGTCAAGTTGGATTTTGACATTTTCTTGAGAAATGAGGGAAAATCTAGGATCAATTTTAGGTTTAGCTAAGGATTAAGGACATTTAGATAGAATATCCAAGTATATTTTATTTATGATAATTTCCATGATTGTTTGCCCATCATATGCCATGATATCATATGTTACATTCATACTTATTATGAAAAATAAATGAAAATACCATGTCATGTCATACATACATCGTGTAGATATAGTATGCTTTCTTTTAAAAATTTACTTATTTTAATGTATCTATAAATCATCATGCATTATTTTAATTTCCTTGTAATTAAGGATAGTGGAATTTACTAACAAGCGATATCCTAGGTGGATGTTCTTAATTCCTAAAATACCTAGATAGATATGCATGATCCCTAATTTAGGGCAAAACCAAAATCTACATCTCGCAAAGACTATAAGGTGACTTGTATGTGTTTTAGTGCACATTAGATACAAGTGAGATTTTAGGATGATGAATTAGACTCAAGATGTTGATTTAGTGCATCTATTTGAGTTTTGATTTCATCAAAAACGCATAGTTATGTGCTATCCAATCATTGGGAAAGCTAATCTACAAGTCATGTGCATTGAGCCTGAAGAACATGGTTGGAAATTGATTTTGAAATTCATTTTAAATATACTTTGGAAAACCTTGGTGGAAGCTATCTTTTGATAGTAATCATCATTAAAAAGTTAAACACAAACTTAGAAGAAACATTGAAGTTTTTATAAGATTTTAAGTTTGTGTAAATCTTTGAAAATAGGAAGTATTTTCTTAGAAAACTATTTTTTCTTAATAGTATATACCCTAAATAATGTCTACAAGAGTTTTCATGATTTTTAGAATTTTATAAAAAATTTTATGTATTTCTAAATTTCACTGAAATTCACTTTCAGGAAATTAGAGCTTCAATCGATCACCCGATCGATTGGAGTGTCTCAATCGATCGGGCGATCGATTGAGAAAGGGTATTATCACGAGCAGAAGCTCGTTGAATCGATCAGCCGATCGATTCAACTCTGCTGGATCGATTAGCCGATCGATTCAACTTTGCTGAATCGATCAGTCAATCGATTCAAGTAGCTTTTCTGCGAGCAGAATCGATCAGTGGATCGATTGAAACGAGTGGCAATCGATTGAGCCCCAACCCAATCGATTAAAAAGGCTGATTTTGACTGGGAAAGTCTAATTTCAGCACTTTAAGTCACTTTTAGTCTCTTTAATTACTCCTAACCCCTTGGAATATATTTATATACATTTAATGGTAGTTTTCATAATGAAAACAAGGATAAATGGTTAAGGAACACTAGATTGAAGTTTAGGATGAGGTTGGATTCAATATTGAATCTGTTAAACCTCAAAACTTCAAGTTTTTGGGTTTCCTAAAGGTTTAGGGACCCAAGTCATTGTTAGTGTAATGACAGAAGTCTAGACCATGTCTTTAGGGGGAGTTACTCTTTAAGGACATGAAAATTAATTTTTTAAACACCATGGAAGGTGGTTAACCTTTGTTAGAGTAAATGCTCAAGGTTAAGCATTGAAAAATAATGGAGAGTGGATATCTTCGTTATTAAGTTGTGAATGCTCAACGATGAGCATTATCAAGTGGATTAATGCTCAAGGATGAGTATTGGCTACAATGAAGGATATGAGACTTTCATTGTTGGAATGATGAATGCTCTAGGATAAGCAGTGTGACGTGGTTTAATGCTCAAGGAACCTTCATTGTAGTGTTGTGAACTATTGGTGTAAGTTGCACTAAAATCAAACCTAAGTTTTGATGTTGTCAAAGGTTCAAGTTAAGTCTTATTGTGATCTAACAAGTTGACTAAGTGTGCAGACTGTTTACTCAACCGAGAAAGACCTAGTTGGAGGCTAGGCAGGAAAAGTCTTAGTAGATCATGGAACCCACGTGGAAAGACCAACTGGGTTGAGAGGACCCGACACTTGGCAGTGAGATTGAGAGGTCTGGAGGACCGAAGATCCAGAAAAAGTCCTGGCGAGCTAATCAAGGCTAAATGAAAAGTCCAAATAGATCTGGAGGATCAAAGTTTGGCAGGTAGGTTGGGGTAAATGACTAGAGGAGCGACAGTGAGGTCGTGTTCCTGAAGGGAACAACCTAAGGTCACTGATCCAACTGAAGAAACCGAGAAAGTTTCCAAGTTGAGATCAAAACAATTGAACTGTCTATTATTTTTACTCATGCATTTTATATATTACTGTGTTAATCTCTGTTTTGCAAGAATATACTATTTAACTCTGTTTTGCAGGTTCGGCTTGATCGGTCGATCGAATAAGAGGATCGGTCGACCAAACTAGACTAACTCAGAACAAACACAAGTTCAGACCAAACCAGAGCGGAATCCGATCAGAGCTTGATCGGTCGACTGAATCAAAGGATCGGTCGATCGAACCCAGACGATGTGACACAAATCAGTTCGGTCAGAAGTAGAGAAGGAAGCTAAGCTAATCGATCGACCGAACCAGCAGATCAATCGATCAAACAATACCTTATCAATGCAGCATTAAGTGAGAATCTTGTCGAACAAGGAAACTCTCTGTTCGGTCGACCGAAAAAGGTGATCGATCGACCGAACACTTTAATGACAGTAAATGTCGAAGATTGAATCAGCATCAGATCTCAGCGAAGATGGAAGGGAGCTGGTTCGGTCGACCAAACCTGGGGATCGGTCGACCGAACATCGACGACTCTTATAAAAGAGAGCTCGAGGTTCGAGGCTGACATACAGATTCTGGTTGATTGGAAGATCATCTCTGTGAAAGCTGCTCGTGTTACTGCTACTACATCTCGCAAGCAACTACATCATTCAAGTGTCGACCGAGCTTCAACTTTAACATACTGTAGGTATATTTTTATTTTATTGCTTGAATTGTACTTAACTCAAGTAAGATAGTAGGTTGTTACTATCTTACTCATTTTCTTGTACGCACTACTTCTTTCTGAGGTTTTTGAAAAGAAGAGTTTTAGTGATTTGCCCACCGGTGCGATCAAGGATCGCGGGCCTTGGAGTAGGAGTCGACCTAGGCTCTGAACCAAGTAACCGAATCTGTTCTCTACTTTTTCGTTACACGACTTTGTTTTAAACGAGTAAAAGAAAAGTTTTTAAAAGCGCAATATTCACCCCCCCCCCTCTATTGCACTCATTCGATCCTACAATTGGTATCAGAGCCCTGTTTCTCTAAAAGTACTTAATCATTTTTCGAGCACCTTTAAAAAAATTTCTTTTCCCTTATTTTTTAATTCTTTTTCCAGCACTACTAATCGCAAGACGAGAGTCTTGGAAATTTGTTTATTTTATTTTTTTTTTATACAAGGATGTCAAACTCTTACCAAGAAGGGTCCAACACCGTCCGACCTCCACTATTTCAAGGAGAGAACTTCAGCTATTGGAAGAACATAATAGAGTGCTATCTGAATTCTGACATCGAGCTTTGGTTCAAAATACTGAAAGGCTACACACCTCCAACGAAAGATGGAGTGCCACTAGAACCAGAAGACTGGACTCCCCCAATGATCAAGAAGGCACAACTAAACTACAAGGCGATCAACCCCATTCAGTGTGGGCTCACAATGGAGGAGTTGAACCAAATTGGCCCCTACGACAATGCAAAAGAATTGTGGGATTGTCTGGTAACGCTACACGAAGGGATTGATGAGTCAAAGGTAGATAAAAGAGACTTACTGTTAAATAACTTATTTAATATTAAAATGCTTCCCGAAGAAATGGCTTCGCAACTATACGCTCGACTAAAGGATATCCTCAACGACCTCCATCTAAGCGGATACAACTTGGAGAACCGCGATACAATAAGGTACGCACTAAATGTCTTTCCACGGAATACTTTGTGGGCATCAATAGTAGATGTTTACAAAGTTTTTAAGGATCTTTCAATTCTTAAACTAGATGAGTTATTCTGTGAATTAGAATTACACTAACAATCCAATGTGAGCCAAGTCGAGAAAGGAGTTGCTTTGTATGCAGGTCCAAGCAAGGAAATCAAATCAAGAACAAAGATCAAATCAAAAAGTGAGTCAGATTTTGATTCAACAAATGAAGAAGAATTGGTCAATATGGTTTGAAGATTGCTAACAAAGAAGAAATTCAAAAGAAGCTCAAAAAGGACACCAATGAACCAAACGCAAAACAAATCAGAAATGATTTGTTACGGATGCAACAAGAAGGGGCATTTCAAAAATGAATGCCCAAACTGAAAGGAAGAAAGGCCCAAGTTGACAAGAAAGAAGAAAGCCCTCCAAGCGACGTGGGACGAGACATCCTTTGACGAATCTGATACGTCATAACCAAAGTACTCGAGCCATCTTGCATTTATGGCAAGAAACGAAGACTCTGAACCCGAGGAAGAATACGAGTCCGAAACCGACACCGAATCCGAGGTCGAAGTCGAGTCCGAGAGAAGCCACGGATCTGCATTCGTCTCAGAAGGTCCAAATATGGTAACAATTTATTCAAAGTCAAATTTGCTTAAAGTAGTTAAATGTTTATTTGAAAAATTATCAAAATTTGAAAAATAAAACAACTTGCTACTTAAGGAAATAGACCACCTTAAGAATCAAGTTAACTTGAGTGACTCAACTAACCAAGTTCAAGTCGGAACTTCAACTCAAGTTGCAAAACTTGAGGAAGAAAATTCCAACTTGAAAGGTCAAGTCGAGCGACTCAAGAAAACATTGAAAAAGTTCGAACTAGGATCCAAGTATCTAAACATGGTACTTGAGTTGCAACGAGCTATGTACAATAAATCAAGACTTGGCTATGTACAACATGGTACTTGTTGGGGTTGCAAGGTTAGAAACATAGTCCCACATTGAAAACACATGAGAAAGATCATGAGTTTATAAGAGAAAAAGATATCTCTATTGGCATAAAGCCTTTTGGGGAGAGCCCAAGAGCAAAACCATGAGGGTTTAGGCCCAAAGTGAACAATATCATACCATTATGGAGATATCTAAATTCTTTTCGATCCTTCAATTGGTATCAGAGCTCAGACTACCAGAAAATTTAACCGTCGACTGTGCACAAGAGTTATGGTCTGATTGAGCCATGTGAGTACAATATTGACCTCGAATAAAGAAAGTATGGGCTCCTATGTTCGGATCAAGAGGACCAGACACCAGGCAGGAAGTCCTAGTTGCGGCTACGCAAGGAAGTCCTAGTAGGTCGGGTGGACCAGGTCGGGTGGACCGAGAGGCAGGAAGACCTGGTGGATAGAGGATCAGGCGCGGAAAGCCTGTGGTCTTTTGTTTGAGGGGGGGATTGTTGGGGTTGCAAGGTTGCAAACATAGTCTCACATTGAAAACACATGGGAAAGATCATGAGTTTATAAGAGAAAAAGATATCTCCATTAGCATGAGGCCTTTAGGGGAGAGCCCAAGAGCAAAACCATGAGGGCTTGGGCCCAAAGTGGTCAATATCATACCATTATGGAGATATCTAAATTCTTTTCGATCCTTTAAAAAGGTCAAGTCGAGCGACTCAAGAAAACATTGAAAAAGTTCAAACTATGATCCAAGTATCTAAACATGGTACTTAAGTTGCAACGAGCTATGTACAACAAATCAAGACTTAGCTATAAACCTAATCAAACAAACAAACCATATTTGTCATTATTTAGTCAAAATGTTAAAAGTCAAGTCCAAGCATGAGTTCCAATAAAATGTTTAACCAAACTAATCAAACCAACCCTATACTTGATCCCTAAGAGTCAGATTCACTACTTAGATAGACCATATCTAAGCTATGATTCAGGGGGGCAATTAGAAAAATGGTTCAACCAACTTGATCAATCTACTATGCATGATTAGGAGTAGGTTTAGTTTTTCTACCTAATTTAGAATGGTTAGTTTAAAAGGTTTACCAAACCCTATAACATAGCACCAGAAAGGATTGGGATGATAGTACGTCAAGGAAGCTCTATTAAAGGCATGTCTAAGCTGAATCTTGTGTATTTTACCTGGTGTACTGGACTTAGTGGATCTCACCGAAACTACCCCAGTCAAACATAAGCTAGTTAGACCAAAACCTAGTATAAAGTTTTTTGAGCAGGACTACTTTGAAAAGTATTCAGCAAGTGGTCCATCAATGATACACAAGAAGGTCATATACCTCGCCACTGAACTGAAAACTTATTCTTAAGAAGCCTGCTTGATTAACCCAAAGATAAGTTTGAATCTAACATGGGTTCAATAACCATTTTTTTAAAAAAATAATTCAAAATTCAATTAAAAACTTAAATTAAAATTAAAATTTAATTGAAACTTAAATTTAATTTTAAAAATAAAAATAAGAATAAGAATAAGAATAATTAAATTATTAATTTAAATTTTTAAATTATTAAAAAAACTTAATTATTTTAAAAACTTAATTATTTTTTAAAAAATTAATTATTTAAAAAAACTTTATTATTTAAAAAAACTTAATTATTTTTAAAAAAACTTAATTATTTAAAAAAAATTAATTATTTTAAAAAACTTAAATATTTTTTTAAAACACTTAATTATTTTAAAAACTTAATTATTTAAAAAAACTTAATTAAATTATTTGTACAACTTGATTATCTTTAAAACTTAATTAAACTATTTTAATCTTATTTTAAACTTAATTAAAATTATTTTAAAAATTCTTTTAAAAAAATCATGTTCAGTCGACCAAACAATATGTTCGGTCGACCGAATAAACCCAATAAGTTTTGAAACGATACCACCGTGTTTAATATATCGATTGACCAAAACCTTTTATCGGTCAATCGAAAATGTAAATTGCGCCGAATCCTTCAATTATTTGGTCGACCGAACATTGATTCTGTCGACCGAAAAGCTTACTGAAATCTCTACCATAGTAAATATATCGGTCGACTGAACACTTGTCCGGTCGATCGAACGATGCCTACCAAGTCATAAAGACGCCGAATTAAAGGGATCGGTTGACCGAACCCCTTATCGATCGATCGATCCAACTCTATATATACCGTGCTCGGGTAGAACCTAAGCCTCATCCCACTCTCCTCTCTGAACCGTCTTTGCCTTCTTCCTTACCTTCGAAGTTTATTTTGCCGGATCTAGTTCTTCCTCGGAGCATGATAATGCCTCGAGAATCTCTCTCCGAACCCTCTTTCTTTATCTATTTGTGAGTTATTAAATTTATTCCTTTATTATTAGTGAAAAGAGTAGAACAACTGAGCAAAGGGAGGTTAGCTCCTTAAATCTCAACCAAGCCCCTAGGTTTTCCTCCAAAGAACTACGTCAATCTTTTCCTAATAAAAAATTTAAGGTGATAGGGACTCGTTGTCTTGATCTTCAATTCTATCAAACATACAATCCAGAGGCCATAGACATCACACAACATTTTCAACTTGATAGCATTGTATTTTGTCGGCATGCATACAATCCGATTCTATGTTCTGAATTTTATCACAACTTGTGTGAACTTGCCCCCATCACTATAAGGCTAGAGTTGCAACCCGGGAAATGTTGTTTGATCTAGATATGTTTCTCAGGTTTCTACGAATCCGACCTTCTGTTAACCGCATCTTTTTCAATGCCTTACTTCTTTACATTCTGCCTGCTCCTTTCGCTCATTTAACCCTTGACCTTATTGTTGGGGTTGAAAGGTTGCAAACATAGTCCCACATTGAAAACACATGGAAAAGATCATGGCTTTATAAGAGAAAAGATATCTCCATTGGAATGAGACCTTTTGGGTAGAGCCTAAGAGCAAAACCATGAGGGTTTAGGCCTAAAGTGGACAATATCATATCATTGTGGAGATATCTAAATTCTTTTCGATTCAACAATTGGTATCAGAGCCCGAATTGCCAGAAGGTTTAACCACCGACTGTGCACAAGAGCTATGGGCTGATTGAGTCATGTGGGTACAATATTAACCTCGAATAAAGAATGTGGGAGCTCATATGTTCAGATCAAGAGAACCAGACACCAGGCAGGAAGTCCTAGTAGTTCAGGTGGATCGAGGGGCAGGAAGACCTGGTGGGTCGAGGATCGAACGTGGGAAGCTTGTGGTCCTTTGTTTGAGGGGGGATTGTTGGGGTTGCAAGGTTGCAATATAGTCCACATTGAAAACACATGGGAAAGATCATAGTTTTATAAGAGAAAAGATATCTCCATTGGAATGAGGCCTTTTGGGTAGAGCCCAAGAGCAAAATCATGAGCGCTTAGGGCTAAAGTGGGCAATATCATACCATTGTGGAGATATCTAAATTTTTTTCGATCCGACACTTATGTATGCTGATTTCTTTGAGGGACCGCGTCCTAAAAAAATGTCCACTGTACCACTCAGTCCAAATGACAACGCCTTTTATAAGATAATCATGTCCTGCATTCATCCCTTATCATTTAGAGATCAAGGAGTTTTGCGTCCAGTCCATCTTTTCCTGATGTATGCACTGAGACACAAACTAGACTTTGACTTAAGGTACTGGGTGTTTAGATCTATCATCCACTATTCGGGGTACAACACCTCAAATAAAGTTCACATGATTCAGTGTCATGTTCTCACTGCATATATTGCTTCTCTAGGTGTAGACATTCACTGTGGTGAGCTGATTGAGTTGTCTTTGGTTGGGATTAGGACTAGCACCGAGGGACTTGTGTATAAACGGACTCATCCACATTACGTTCCACCGGCATCCAAGGAAGACATTACTGAAGACGATCTGATTCCAATAGAAGTACCTCTTCCACCGATTGTTGATCCAGGATTTACCTTAACGCCTTATTTTGATAATACTCAGAGCAGTTCCTATACGCCTCCTCCTAGTGATTTCTTTAGTCGACTTCGAGCTGACATTTTTAGTCGGTTTGACTCATTAGAGACTAAGATGCATGATCAGTACAAGTCTCTCCAAGGACAAATTGCAGACTTTAGTCAGGAGATGACATACCGTACTAATGCATTAAAGAGGGAGCAGCGGAGGGTGTTTGACTATTTTCGAGCTGATGATGTGGATGAGGATGAGTGACCTCTAGGAACTATTACTTTTGACTTATTGTACTTATAGGATCTTCGTATTATGACTATGTATGCTTTTGGGTACTTTTCAGTTATGACCTTCCTTCAATATTTGTTGGTTATTCTTTACATATTGTTTTGTAGAATATTTCTCTTTTAACATGTTTTTGAAAATATTACTTAGTAGTTTTTCAAAATTATTTTTATAAAATTTCTCTTTTAAAAATTTTGTTTTCAAAACTTTTTAAAATATTTTATTTTTCTGGAGTAGTTTAAGTCTTTCCCGTAGAATTACATGATCCTATAGTTTTAGCAACCAGCATCTCACAAGCACAGTAGGATCCCTTGCTTGTACAACTTAGAATGGGTGAGATACTTAGGACTTAGCCCAAGATTTCAGATGCTTATATCAGTGCATCATTATAAATCTGGGCTTTAAACAACATACATTGATCAATTTGAGTTTTCTAGCTAGTAACAACCTAGTTAGTCACAAATGCTCAAATTGACCAACCCAAGTCAATAGCTACTATCTTGTGGTAGTTAGCTTTGTACAAAGGTTGGACATTTCATCATAAGAATATTGTTTTAGTTTTTTAAATCATACTTGAACTTTTAGGAAATTATCGATTTTAGGAGGAGCTTCACACTAAACTTTCAAAACTCCTTCCTTTTCTTTTAACAAAATATTTTGAAAATTATTTACTTCTAAAATTTTTCAAAATTTTATCTATAGTTTTCAAATTATTTTCTTTCCAATTTTTTCAAAATTATTCCTTAGTAATTTTTCAATATAAGTTCTCAAAACTTTCCCTATACTATCATTTTTCATAATTTCTCCCTAACAATTATTTTTCAATCTTTTATCTTTTCTAAACCTTTTTATTTATGTTACAATTTTCAATAATAAAAAAACTTTTTAATTTTAAGCTTACTGAAATTTTTCAAAATTTACACTTTCCTAAACCTTGCATATTTTTAACCACTTCTTTAGAAGTTTACTTTACAAAAAATTTTTCAAGCCTACTCACAATTATTCCTTATTTTGAAAACTTTACTTTGCTAAAATTTCAAATGTATTTAAAAATTTCTCTTATTTTTTGCCTTTATAAATTTTCAAAATCAAGCTTTACTTATGTGTGATTGTTTCCCCTATTTTTGATGTGTGTCAAAGGGGAAGATATAGTAAATTCAGGGGAAGATGTTTAACTAAGGGGAGAGTTAAAGTGCTTGCTTATTTATTTTTGCATATTTTAACTTAACTTTGAACTTTAGTTGTCAAACATCAAAAAGGGGAAGATTGTTAGTGCAAGTTGCACCAGAATTAAACCTAAATTTTGATGTTGTCAAAGGTTCAAGTTAAGTCTTGTTGTGATCTAACAAATTGATTAAGTGTGCAGACTATTTACTCAACCGAGAAAGACCTAGTTGGAGGCTAGGCAGGAAAAGTTTGTTGGTGCGGGAAGCATCTGACGATCGACCGTTGTTTTGATAATGGCAAAGGAATTTAAAGTTAAGTTGTTTTGTGATCTAATGCACTTAATTAAGTGTTTCAGGAAAGTCCTAGCTGTTGTTAGGCACGTGGTAACCCTAGGTCATAGGGGGTGGTAACCCTATGCGGAAAGGCTTGGCGGGTCGAGATCTTCAGGCAAAAGTCTTAGGGGGGTAACCCTAGGTGGAAAGTCCTGGTGTCGCGAACCAAGTGAAAGACTGGACCAGTCGGGAAGCGGAAGTCCAACAGAAAGTTCGGAAGCTTCGAACGCTGAGCAAAAGTCCAGTCGATCTGGAGGATCGCACTGGCATCAGGTAAATCGAACAATAGGCGTCGGGTCGACCTAGGGTTTCCGGTTGGAAATCGAAAGTCAGACCCGGACAGTCCGACGACTGTCAAGTATATCTATCATATTGTTTCTGTGCTAACTTTATTTTGCAAGGTTTGTGTTTGGGACTAACACAATTTGCAGGAACAAAGGAGCATCTTAGACCTCGGATCATCCGAGGCGCCTCCATGGGGCTTGGAGGCGCCTCGGGTGCTAGCCGAAGCCAGCTGTCCAGAGATGCTGGAGGCGCCTCGGAGGTCACTGGAGGCACCTTGGACCAGGCATTGGAGGCGCCTTGGAGCAGCTTGGAGGCGCCTTCAGTGGGATAAGGTGCGACCAGATCAAAGCTGATCCACGCGTGCGACTCAGCGGCCTGGAGGCGCCTCGGACAGGCTTGGAGGCACCTCCAACACTGTTTAAAAAGGGGCTTCGAGGCAGAGGCTCAAGACAACATCTTCCAAGTGATCAAGCTACAACGCGCTGCCTCAAAAACACCCTGAAGTGCTGCTATAAGTTTCTGACGACCCGGAGCTCCGCAATTTTAAGATTCTGTCGTCGATATAAGTTTACTTTAATTATTGCACTTATTGTAATTCTCAGTTGTACAAACTTTTGCACGATATAGTTGTTGCCCACAGTAAGCGATCAACGATCGCGGGCCTTGGAGTAGAAGTCGCCCTAGGCTCCGAACCAAGTAAATCTTGGAGTCTTCTATGTGTTGATTGTTTTATTTATTTATTTCCTCTGCGTCACTCGTAAGATTTCTGAAACGAAAAGTGAAAGTCATGAGCGCTATTCACCCCCCCCCCCCTCTAGCGATTTCAATCCAACAAAGTCTTAGTAGATCATGGAACCCAGGTGGAAAAACCAAGTAGGTCGAGAGGACCCGACACTTGGCAGTGAGATCAAGAGGTCTGGAGGACCGAAGATCGAGAGAAAGTCCTGGTGAGCCGATCAAGGCTAAGTGAAAAGTCCAAACAGATCTGGAGGATCAAAGTTTGGAAGGTAGGTTGAGGTAAACAACTGGAGGAGCGATAATGAAGTCATATTGTGTTGGACCCCGTGGTAGTTTTGATGTGATCAACCAAGTTGGTTAGGTCCTGCTTTGTGATTGATCCCTGTGTCTAAGTGTGCAGGAACTTAGGAGCGCAGGAAGTCGAGCGGAAGACGCAACTAGCTAGAAGGACGGCACGGGAAAGGAGCCGACGGGCTCGGTGCATCCGAAGGACGAGAGAGCTGCGGAAGAGTACTCCGGTGGTCGTGAAGAGCGTGTGCGGCGTTCGAGAGACATTAAGCCAGGACGGAAGGCTGCTCGAGGAGAAAGCCGAAAATTGGGTTCGGGTGAGCCCTATTTCGGTTGGTCGAAATCACCCAAAAGAACGGAGCGTCGGAAGCTGAAGAAAGCCAATGCAAAAGAGCTAGAAAAGAAGCTGTGCTGGATAAATAGCTCAAGGCGCCTTCAAGCTGCCTTGAAGGCGCCTTCAGCTTGAAGGTGCCTTCAAGGCTGATGAAGGCGCCTTAAGCCTGGTCAAACAGACCATTTTGCGCAGCGGATAAAGTTTTATCCGCTGACCCCTTGGAGGCGCCTTGGACCCCTATTGGAGGCGCCTTGGACCTTCGAGATCATATTTCCAGACGCTATTTAAAGGCCCCTGGAGCTAGGAATTCATCACTGTTAAGATCGATGGTCGCGGCTAGAGAGGGGGGGTGTGAATAGCCGACCCCAAATTCGCGTTTCTTCCTACGAATTAGGTTAGCGCAACGGAAATACAATAATAGAAACGAGAACGAGAAGATCAAACCTTAGACGCAGCGATGTAACGAGGTTCGGAGATGAAACTCCTACTCCTCGATGTGTCCGTAAGGTGGATGAAGCCTATCAATCCGTCGGTGGATGAAACCCCGGATAACCGGCTAATATGAACTCCTTCTGGGTGGAGAAACCTCACCACAAAGTCTTTGCAACAGCAAAACAGAGGAGTACAATAATAGAGGAAACAAACAAGAATAATAGAAATTGTAAACACACTTGCTTGCCTTCTCATCGGAGTTCGTTGATGAAGCAGCAGCTTCACGGCTCCAGCAGCTAGAAAACCAGCACGAAGCTCATGCGAAGCTTCAGCAAACCGAGAGCTCAGCAAAGCTCAAATCGCAGTAGGGAGGAAGAGGAAGAACTGTTTTTGTAGAGGCCCTAGACCTCGATATATATCCTGCGAAGAAGAAGACACATAAACTAGCCGTTGTGTCGCAACGGCTAGGGCCTGGACCGATCAGGCACACTCCTGATCGGTCCAGGAGTGTTCTGATCGGTCTTGGGGACCGATCAGGCTAAGCCTGGACCGATCAGGCTATGTCCTGATCGGTCCAGGAGGAGTCTGATCGGTCCCTGGACCGATCAGCCTTTCTCCTTCTTCTTCTTCTGTTTGCTTTCTGATCGGTCTCCAGACCGATCAGATAATCCACAGAAGCATTCTGTTTGGTTACTGATCGGTCACCAGACCGATCAGCCGAGCTACCGAGCTACCGAGCTACCGAGCCCTCTCTGACCTAGTCCGGAGAACGAGCTGCCGAGCCCTCTCCGACTTCGTCCGGTCCAGAGAATGAGCTACCGAGCTACCGAGCTACGAGCTACCGAGCCCTCTCCGACTCCATCCGGTCCAGAGAACGAGCTACCGAGCCCTCTCTGACCTAGTCCGGAGAGCGAGCTGCCGAGCTACGAGCTACCGAGCTACCGAGCTACCGAGCTACCGAGCCCTCTCCGACTCCATCCAGTCCAGAGAACGAGCTACCGAGCCCTCTCTGACCTAGTCCGGAGAGCGAGCTGCCGAGCTACGAGCTACCGAGCTACCGAGCCCTCTCTGACTTCCCATGCCAAGCTTCCATACTTGGACTTCTCCCGTGCCAAGCTCCCTGCTTGGACTTTTCCGTGCCAAGTCTCCATACTTGGACTTTTCTCGTGTCAAGCTCCCTGCTTGGACTTATGTCTGGTCAACCTTGACCTATCTGGATTTCCCTTGCCTGGCTTCACTTACCAGGACTTCCAAACTACCTGGCTTCACTCACCAGGACTTTCCCTTGCCTGGCTTCACTCACCAGGTCTTCCCAACTGCCTAGCTTCACTCACCAGGACTTTCTCCAACTGTCTGGCTTCACTCACCAGGACTTTCACTTTCACCTAGCTTCACTCACTAGGATTTTTACCTGGCTTCACTCACCAGGATTTCCCGACTGCCTGGCTTCACTCACCAGGACTTTCCGAACTGCCTGGCTTCACTCACCAGGACTTCCACTTTCACCTACCTTCACTCACTAGGATTTTCACCTGGCTTCACTCACCAGGATTTCCCGACTGCCTGGCTTCACTCACCAGGACTTTCCGAACTGCCTGGCTTCACTCACCAGGACTTCCAAACTACCTGGCTTCACTCACCAGGACTTTCCGAACTGCCTGGCTTCACTCACCAGGACTTTCCGAACTGCCTAACATCCCAGTTAGGACTTCCTAGTCAAGTATCCGGTCAACCTTGATCTACTTGACTCTTCTTCATCCAACCTAATCAAACCCTGATCAGTATCTCTCCGCATGGACAACTACACCTGCATTGTCCATGTCTACATGTCTTTCTGTATTGTCAAACATCGAAATCATGACCAAGGTTTACGCTTGGTCAACTAGGTCAACCTTGACCTACTGGAAATTGCACCAACAATCTCCCCCTTTTTGATGTTTGACAATACCTTTAAGTTAGGTTAATCCAATAGCCTCAACTTTCTTCATGCCACTAGGTAATGAAACATAAGTTACAACCTTGCATTCTCCTTCTAAGAAGGCAACCTCCTTCTTAGATAATGAAGGCCTAACTTAAACCCTTCATTCTCCCCCTATTGGCACACATCAATAAACTCTCCCCCTGAAGAGTAAGTTATTGTTGTTCACAACTTCACTCGTCATGATCAACAAACTCTCCCACTAACTCCAATGTTCTTCCTTGAACATTCTCTAGACATTCTTCCCCTTTTTGACACACATCAAAAGGAGTGAATCAAGGTCAAGAGTTTCTCCCTAATGAAAGTCCCATACCTTTCATTGAAACCCTTAATTTCCCCCTTGATACTAAATTCAACAATCAACTTAGTGATAATCCCATATCACTCATCCTCAAAAATTTCGACGAGTAAAAACTCCCCCTAAAAGTCAACTCCTCCTTGACTAATAGGTAAAACTCCCCCTAAAGGTCAACTCCCCCTTGACCATTGCACCAACAATGTCTTGGAGAGTTTCAAACCTTTAGAACTCTAAAACACCACTTCCATAGCTGCAATTTCAGACAAACAGTCGAAATTCAGCAGGCCTTCACTGGATCGGTCACAGTGACCGATCCAGGCTCCCCTGGACCGATCAGAAACCCTTCTGATCGGTCCACAAACCTGATAAAGGTCTGATAAGTTCTGATTTCTCTCCATGAAATTCAGAAACCTCTAGAAAATTACAGAAAATTCCAAAAATTGTGAAATTTTGAGGATACATTCCTCATAACATATACTATCAAGGAAAAATAGTTTTCTATAAAAATAACTTCCATTTTTCAATCTTGATACAAAGTTCACAAGTCTTTGAAATAGCTCAAAGTTAACTCATCTTTGTATCACTTTGCTCAATGATGAATGCTATCACTAGAAAAGCTTCATCAAGGTTTTTCAAATCAATTTTGAAATGATTTTAAACCCTTTAATTTGGTACCACAATCTTAGAGCTAAATGTACATGAATTGTACACAAGCTTTCCCTATGATCCCCAATTTCGAATTAGGCTCATCTAGGTACAAGAACTATGCACCTTGATCCTAACTCATAATCCTAATATCTCACACACATCTAAGGTGTATCAAACACATCCAAGTCAATTTTGATGTGAGATATGGGTTTAGGTCATCTTAAGCTAAGTTCTCATACATTTTCTAAACAACAATTTGATTTCCGTATCAAATTATGTTTTTGTCCTTAAATCAAATTAATTGATTATAAATGCAAAAGATGATGACATGGCATATAATGATATCATAAGTAAAAATATGTGTCAATGTCATGATGTCATGGCATAAAGTATGAAACTTAAATAAATGACATTTAACTAACCTAAGCATTATCATGACATTTTAAATGATCATAAAATAAATATGATGTCATGACATGACATATGGCAAACAATATATGGCAAATAGCACATAAAGGTATAGAAAATACCTAATTCTAGCCTTAGTTGCCATTTTTGATAATTTTGATCATTTTACCATAGGTTCTATATTCCTAAGTGTAATAGACCTAGCATCTTATACCAAAGATTTTTAGATCACTATGTGCCAATTAGATTGACTCTAGAAAACTCCTCAAATTTGATTGGCACATTCTAATCACCTTAGGAATAATTCTTAATTTCATTTTCAAGGTTTGATTATACCTTGAAAAATCCTAAAGTGTCACCTTTTGCCATGATTGGGTTAACTACCTATTCAAGTAAGGTTGGCACACCCTAACTAATCTAGCGTGATGAAATCACGCTCCTAGGAACCCAATACCTATTGGAGCTCATTGGGTTCACTAAGTATTCACTAGGGATGACTTCCCTAGCAACCCTCCTAATGACCCTCCTACGCTTTGAAGTCTTGATCATTTGGGACTCATCAAGATCAACTCTAGGGGTGACTCCCCTTGTGACCTTGGTGATGGTCTTCCTAGCCCTAGGTTTTGTTCTATAATCGAATGGAACATTATGATAAGTGGGCTTGACCACTTGGGACTTAGGTTTGTGACCCAAACTTTTCTTGTCCTTGGACATTGGTTTTTGACCCTTAAACCCTAGAGATGACTTCTCCAAGTTCTTAAGAGCCTTTTCCAAAGTATCAAGTCTTGACCTCAAGACTTGATTCTCCTTCTCTAATACCTCAATTTTTAATTTGTCATTGTTCTTTGAGGTACTCCTAGGCATATGTCTAGTAGTTTTGGGATTCCTATCTAAGTTCTCCTTAACCTTAGATGAGTTAATCCTAGGGTTGACATTTCTAGAGTTGTCCTTATTCAAACTAATATGTTTAGCACCTAAGCACATATATTGTTTCCTATAATTAACATGCTTATCATTCTTGACAATAGCAATAAGGCTACTAGCATGCATCCTACTAGAATTGCAAGAATGTGCCTTAGAGATTACCTTAGGGTTTGCCCTAGCTCCCCCTATACATGTGCTCGATCTCTTGTCCTTGTGAGGTTGTCTCCCCCTCGGACATTGGCTCCTATAGTGTCCCCTTCGCTTGCATTGGAAGCACACCACGTGCTCCTTGCCCTTGCATATCGGGACTCCAGCTTCCTTGACTTTTGGTGCCGGTGGAGTCTTCCTAATCCTCCTTGGACACTTACTCTTGTAATGTCCATACTCCCTACACTCAAAGCACATTATGTGTAATTTATTTGAAATTGAAATGATTGAGTTACCTAGGGTTGAGAATGGATGAAGACTTTCTTCGTCATCCCTTCCGGAGGTAGAAGCTTCTTCCTCTTGCTCCATTCTTGAATAAGAACTCTCTTCCTCTTCTTCCTCAGATGTTGAGTAGCCCTCAACTTCTAAATCCATTCCTCCATGAAGTGAGCTACTTGGCTCACTTGACTCCTCTTCATGACTTGAAGTGGAGTTCTCCTCATGGAACTTTGCCAAGTTGTTCCACAATTCCTTGGCATCATTATATCCACCTATCCTACACAAAACATCATTAGGTAAAGAAAATTCAAAAATTTTCAATACCTCATCGTTGACTAGGGATTGGTGGACTTGCTCCTTGGTCCACTCCTTCTTCTCTAGGGTTTCTCCTTTCTTGTCCATCGGAGGCTTGAAACCTAATTGAACACAACTCCAATTTTCAAGGTTAGACATAAGAAAGTACTTCATTATTACCTTCCAAAACGCGAAGTCGTCGCGATCGTAGAAGGGTGGAATAGTGACGTCTTCTCCAAATAACTCCATTCTCTAGCTCGTGCTCCCCCGGGTGTTGATCCAACGAAGAGCGACCTCGCTCTGATACCACTTGTTAAGATCGATGGTCGAGGCTAGAGAGGGGGGGGTGTGAATAGCCGACCCCAAATTCGCGTTTCTTCCTACGAATTAGGTTAGCGCAGCGGAAATACAATAATAGAAACGAGAACGAGAAGACCAAACCTTAGACGCAGCGATGTAACGAGGTTCGGAGATGAAACTCCTACTCCTCGGCATGTCCGTAAGGTGGACGAAGCCTATCAATCCGTCGGTGGATAAAACCCCGGATAATCGGCTAATATGAACTCCTTCTGGGTGGAGAAACCTCACCACAAAGTCTTTGCAACAGCAAAACAGAGGAGTACAACAATAGAGGAAACAAACAAGAACAATAGAAATTGTAAACACACTTGCTTGCCTTCTCGTCGGAGTCCGTTGATGAAGCAGCAGCTTCACGGCTCCAGCAGCTAGAAAACAAGCACGAAGCTCACGCGAAGCTTCAGCAAACCGAGAGCTCAGCAAAGCTCAAATCGCAGTAGGGAGGAAGAGCAAGAACTATTTTTGTAGAGGCCCTAGACCTCGATATATATCCTGCGAAGAAGAAGACACATAAACTAGCCATTGTGTCGCAACGGCTAGGGCCTGGAACGATCAGGCACACTCCTGATCGGTCCAGGAGTGTTCTGATCGGTCTTGGGGACCGATCAGGCTAAGCCTGGACCGATCAGGCTATGTCCTGATCGGTCCAGGAGGAGTCTGATCGGTCCTTGGACCGATCAGCCTTTCTCCTTCTTCTTCTTATGTTTGCTTTCTGATCGGTCTCCAAACCGATCAGATAATCCACAGAAGCATTCTGTTTGGTTACTGATCGGTCACCAGACCGATCAGCCGAGCTACCGAGCTACCGAGCCCTCTCTGACCTAGTCCGGAGAACGAGCTGCCGAGCCCTCTCCGACTTCGTCCGGTCCAGAGAATGAGCTACCGAGCTACCGAGCTACGAGCTACCGAGCCCTCTCCGACTCCATCCGGTCCAGAGAACGAGCTACCTAGTCCGGAGAGCGAGCTGCCGAGCTACGAGCTACCGAGCTACCGAGCTACCGAGCTACCGGGCTACCGAGCTACCGAGCCCTCTCCGACTCCATCCGGTCCAGAGAACGAGCTACCGAGCCCTCTCTGACCTAGTCCGGAGAGCGAGCTGCCGAGCTACCGAGCTACTGAGCCCTCTCTGACTTCCCATGCCAAGCTTCCATATTGGACTTCTCCCGTGCCAAGCTCCCTGCTTGGACTTTTCCGTGCCAAGTCTCCATACTTGGACTTTTCTCGTGCCAAGCTCCCTGTTTGGACTTTTCACCAGATGTCTGGTCAACCTTGACCTATCTGGATTTCCCTTGCCTGACTTCACTTACCAGGACTTCCAAACTACCTGGCTTCACTCACCAGGACTTTCCCTTGCCTGGCTTCACTCACCAGGTCTTCCCAACTGCCGAGCTTCACTCACCAGGACTTTCTCCAACTGCCTGGCTTCACTCACCAGGACTTTCACTTTCACCTAGCTTCACTCACTAGGATTTTCACCTGGCTTCACTCACCAGGATTTCCCGACTGCCTGGCTTCACTCACCAGGACTTTCCGAACTGCCTGGCTTCACTCACCAGGACTTTCCGAACTGCCTAGTTTCACTCACCAGGATTTTCACCTAGCTTCACTCACTAGGATTTTCACCTGGCTTCACTCACCAGGATTTCCCGACTGCCTGGCTTCACTCACCAGGACTTTCCGAACTGCCTGGCTTCACTCACCAGGACTTTCCGAACTGCCTAACATCCCAGTTAGGACTTCCCAGTCAAGTATCCGGTCAACCTTGACCTACTTGACTCTTCTTCATCCAACCTGATCAGACCCTGATCAGTATCTCTCCGCATGGACAACTGCACCTGCATTGTCCATGTCTACATGTCTTTCTGTATTGTCAAACATCGAAATCATGACCAAGGTTTACGCTTGGTCAACTAGGTCAACCTTGACCTACTGGAAATTGCACCAACAATCACAACTCAAACAATCAATTGTGTAGTCATTCCTAACAATAGTTCTAAGCTTCCAAAGTGTAAAAGGCTTCTCCGCCTTCAGTAAAGGAGATTCTTTTTAGTGCGCTTCTCATTGCCCTGGATTAACAACCTCATTGGTTGTAATCAGGTTAAATTCCTGTTTCTTTTCTATTTACTGCTTCATTACTTTACTGCTTTATTTACTATTGCACTAATTGAGTTGAAAGCACGAGGAGGGTATAGTTTATTTTTGTTTTCAGCAATTCACCCCCCTCTTGTCGATCTCCGCTGCACCTACAAGTGGTATCAGAGCCTGTTGCCTCAGAAGGACTAACCGCCAACTGAAGCACTACGATCAAGATGATGGCCGGAGCGAACATCCATCCCCCGAAGTTCGACGGAGACTTCACCACATGGAAGCGCAAAATGGAGGTATTTTTTAAAATTGAATTTGACATTCTTTTAATAATGAAATATGGCTATGCAGTTCCGAAAGATAAGGAGGAAAACACCTGGACGAAAAAGGAGCAAGCAGATTTCGTCGCCAACGGAATGGCTGAGTTCCACCTACTCAGCGTTCTGCCGCCTCAGGAGATAAATCGGATCGGAAGCTACGACTCCGCGAAAGATCTCTGGGAAAAATTCCTAGAGCTTCACGAAGGTACCTCCGAAGCAAAGCTAGCGAGGCACGATATCCTCCGGAACCAGTTGACGAACCTCCGGATGAACCAAGGCGAGAAGGTAGCGCAGCTCCAAGCAAGGATCAAAGAGCTGATCACACAACTAACCAATCTTGGAGAAGAGGTAACGAACTAGGACTCTATCCGGTACGCGCTCAACGCCTTCCCCAGAACTCCAGAATGGGCCTCCTTAGTAGATGCGTACTACATCTCTAAGGACCTCGAGGTAAGTACTTTAGAACAATTATTTTCCACTTTTGAACTTCACGAATCTCGAGTTTTATAGCCCATTGGAGTGGAGAAGACCAGTCAGAACATTGCCTTAAAGGCAAAAATAAACAGTTCTGACTCAAAAGCCTCGGTCGACGAATCCGAAGTGGCACTACTGGTAAAACGCTTCAATAAATTTTTTAATACTAATAAGTTTAGATCGCAGAGGCATCAACGAAAGAAAAGAACGATTCGTTGCTACAACTGCAACGAAGAAGGGCATATCAAGGAGGACTGCCCAAAATTGAAGAGCAAACAGAAGGATAAGGAAAGGAGAAAGAATTCAGCTCGACCCAAACACAACCTAAAAGCCACGTGGGATAATTCGTCGTCCTCCGAATCAGAAGTCAAAGAATTCTCGGGGATAGCACTGATGGCCAACCATCAGCTAGAAGAAACGTCTAGCTCAGAGATGAGCATCGATGAAGGGGGAGGAACATCAAAAGAAGAAAGTAGCAATGAAGGGGGAGCATCACCAGATAAGGTAAGTAAGGTACACAATCTAACCTCGACTCAATCTTTTAAATTTATCAAGTCTCTGTCCAAAGAATTAGATCAATTAGAAAAAGAAAATGTTGAATTAAATAATATCTTAGATAAATTTAAATCAGAAAATGAAAGTTTAAAATTAGAAATTGAGAAATTGAAATATCATGATGCATGCTTAAATAAATTTCCTACATCAAAATTAAGAATTTATGAAAAATTAAATTGGTACATTAGAAAATACCAGGGTCAACTTAGAAAAGTGCCCAAAAGTCATGTACCCCCTAAGT
The DNA here is from genome assembly GCF_018446385.1 of Zingiber officinale. Taxonomy (NCBI): domain Eukaryota; kingdom Viridiplantae; phylum Streptophyta; class Magnoliopsida; order Zingiberales; family Zingiberaceae; genus Zingiber; species Zingiber officinale. Next base: position 34,350,045 of record NC_056005.1, on the reverse strand, counting down.
TTTTGACCAACCCTGTAGGAAGGAACCTTTATTGGGTTCCAAAATCTTTGCTAGTTTAAATTTCTCTTTTAGTTAAAAGCTTACAGTGAGAAAATTAAACATTGAAATTCTTTATGGAAGTTTTGTCTAAGGAAGTGGTTGTTGCTCCGATAACTAAGAAGGCCTAGTGCCTCGCCATGACCTGGAAGCTAAAATATTGAAAGAAAATATTTAATTAACTTTCTGAAAAAGCATTAAATAAGAATTAAATAATGCTTTGAAAGTTTTTTTTATTTTTTTGAAAAATTCTAAAAAATCGTTTCTGACTTAGAAATTATTGTGAAAAATTCACAGATTTTTTTATCTCAGTTATTTTTACTAAGATTTATTTTTAAAACCTAATTTTTCCTTGGAAAATTTTTTTGGAATATTCAAAAATTTATTTGACTTAGAATTTTTTTTTTCCATTCTTACTTAGAAATTTTATCTAAAGTTCAAAATTTCTTTTCTACACTATTTTTGAGTTATCACCCCGTTTTTGCTGTGATCAAAGGGGGAGAGAAAGGTTACAAGTTAAGGAGTTAGAAAGTTTAAAATTTTAATATTTTTCTAATATGTGTTACAATTTTATTTATTGCAAAACTTATGCTTAAACATGTTAGTTTAGTCATTTTACTTTAAAATTACTTTTTATGTATGTTTTTACCCTAACTTGAACTTGGGTTGATGCACATCAAAAAGGGGGAGATTGTTGGCCCCCGTGGTAGTTTTGATGTGATCAACCAAGTTGGTTAGGTCCTGCTTTGCGTTTGATCCCTGTGTCTAAGTGTGCAGGAACTTAGGAGCGCAGGAAGTCGAGCGGAAGACGCAGCTAGCAAGAAGGACGACACGGGAAAGGAGCTGACGGGCTCAGTGCGTCCGAAGGACGTGAAGAGCGTGCACGGCGTTCGAGGGACATTAAGCCAGGACGGAAGGCTGCTCGAGGAGAAGGCCGGAAATTGGGTTCGGGTGAGCCCTATTTCGGTTGGCCGAAATCACCCAAAAGAACGGAGCGTCGGAAGCTGAAGAAAGCCAACGCAAAAGAGCTGGAAAAGAAGATGTGCTGGATAAACAGCTCAAGGCGCCTTCAAGCTGCCTTGAAGGCGCCTTCAGCTTGAAGGCGTCTTCAAGGCTGATGAAGGCGCCTTAAGCCTGGTCAAACAGATCATTTTGCACAGCGAATAAAGTTTTATCCGCTGACCCCTTGGAGGCGCCTTGGACCCCTATTGGAGGCGCCTTGGACCTTCGAGATCAGATTTCAAGAGGCTATTTAAAGGCCCTTGGAGCTAGGAATTCATCACAACTCAAGCAATCAATTGTGTAGCCATTCCTAGCAATAGTTCTAAGCTTCCAAAGTGTAAAAGGCTTCTCCGCCTTCAATAAAGGAGATTCTTTTAGTGCGCTTCTCATTGCCCTATATTAACAACCTCCTTGGTTGTAACCAGGTTAAATTCCTGTTTCTTTTCTGTTTACTGCTTCATTACTTTACTGCTTTATTTACTATTGCACTAATTGAGTTGAAAGCACGAGGAGGGTATAATTTATTTTTGTTTTCAGCAATTCACCCCCCCCCCCTCTTGCCGGTCTCCGCTGCACCTACATATTCCTGAAGGGAACAACCGAAGGTCACTGATCCAATTGAAGAAATCGGAAAGGTTTCCAAGTTGAGATCAAGATAGTTGAACTGTCTATTATTTTTACTCATGCATTTTATATATTACTGTGTTAATCTCTATTTTGCAAGAATATACTATTTAACTCTGTTTTGCATGTTCGGCTTGATCGGTCGACCGAACAGGAGGATCGGTCGACCGAACAGGAGGATCGGTCGACCGAACAGGAGGATCGGTCGACCGAACGAGACTAACTCAACACAGACACAAGTTCAGACCAAACCAGAGCGAAATCCGATCAGAGCTTGATCGATCAACTGAACCTTGACGATGTGACACAAATCAGTTCAGTCAGAAGCAGAGAAAGAAGCTAAGTTGATCGATCGACCGAACCAGCAGATCGATCGATCGAACAATACCTCATCAATGCAGCATTAAGTGAGAATCTCGGTGAACAGGGAAACTCTCTATTCGGTTGACCGAAAAAGGTGATCGATCGACCGAACACTTTAATGATAGTAAATGTCGAAGATCGAATCAGCGTCAGATCTCAGTAAAGATGGAAGGGAGCTGGTTCGGTCAACCGAACCTGGGGATCGGTCAACCGAACGCCGACGACTCTTATAAAAGAGAGCTTGAGGTATGAGGCTGACATACGGATTCTGGTTGATTGGAAGATCATCTCTGTGAAAACTGCTCGTGTTAATGCTACTACAACTAACAAGCAACTACATCATTCAAGTGCCGACCGAGCTTCAACTTTAACATATTGTCGGTATATTTTTATTTTATTGCTTGCATTGTACTTAACTCAAGTAAGATAGTAGATTGTTACTATCTTACTCATTTTCTTGTACGCACTGCTTCTTTTCGAGGTTTTCGGAAAGAAGAGTTTTAGTGATTTGTCCATCGGTGCGATTAAGAATCGCGGGTCTTGGAGTAGGAATCGACCTAGGCTCTGAACCAAGTAACTGAACTTGTTCTCTACTTTTCCGCTACACGACTTTGTTTTAAACGAGTAAATGAAAAGTTTTTAAAAGCGCGATATTCACCCCCCCTTCTATCGCACTCGTTCGATCCTACATGAACAACATGTGAGGTTGTGAACAACGTTGAGTAACTCTTCAGGAGGAAAGTTTTTGATGTGTGCTAATAGGGGGAGAATGTAGGGTTTAAGTTAGGCCTTTGTCCCTCTAGCAAAGTTTAGAGGAGAATGTAGGGTCTAAATTATGCTTTCATTATCCAAAGGGGGAGTTTGCCTTATAAGAAAGGGAGAGAATGAAGGAAACCCTCATTTATGCATTTCCATAAAGAAAAAGTTGAGGTTATGGAATTAGGCTAACTTAAAGATATTGTCAAACATCAAAAAGAGGGAGATTGTTGGTGCAATATCTCCTGGGTCAAGTTGACTAAACTTGAATTGCCTCAAGTTTGAGTCTTGATATTTAGGCTTCTATGTTTGACAATATAGGGAGATTGCAGATGTGATCGTCCAATTGGGGAGTTTGTTGGTGCAATTCCCGTCTGGTCAAAGGATTGACCGGATACTTTGCATGAGGAAATTCAAATGGATCAAGGGTGACCGAACATATGGTGGAAGTCCAAGTGGGTCAAGATTGACCGGACACTTAGCAATGGGGCGAGTATTGATAGTCCCTCCTTACCCTCCTCCATTCGGATCAGATATCAGATCTTCCATCGGATTTGGATCAAATTGTCATCCCTACCATAAATATAAGTTTTGCTAGTAGGTCAAAGCAGTTCAACAAAAGCTATGGAATACTTTTCCACTTAAATTAAGAAGAGAGATTTAGGGCTAAAGTTTATGACCAAACTAAGATTTTAGATTTTCACCAATAATTTATTTCCTCCAGTCAGTAATATTTGAAAGCCAGTACAGGCAAACTTTTTTTTTTTACGATGCCTGTGCAATTTTGTTGTTCACTGACCTAGTTCTTGTTTTAGTTCTACTCTGTTTTCCGTTAATGAAGCTAATAAGGCCAAGTTTATATCTCAATAAAAACTATACTCTGTTTCTTGATCATATCGATAAAAAGTTATCCTTGATTGAGTCGTCAAAGATAAGAACACCAATCTTCGTCCTCCTCGTTTCCTCCATCCATAACGAGGCAATTCGACCTTCGACATCTTTAAATTGAACTCCATGGCAACGCATGCAAAACTCAATTCAATCACTTTGAGAGATCAATATTTGAAGAGGAGAAGCAATGGCGCTTAACCAAGTATTCTTCTTCCTGTTGTTCGCCTTAGCCACATCCCACGTCGCCACTGCCAGCGACCCCGACATAACCTCCGACTTCATCCTGCCACCAAACGTCACTGCCGTCGACAGCAGCTTCTTCACCTACACCGGCCTGCGCTCCACGGTCAACTCCGCGCCTGGAGCAAGCTTCAGCGTTTCCAAGGCCGCGGCGGCTGAGTTCCCGGCCCTGCTCGGGCAGAGCGTGTCCGTGGCCGTGCTCAAGTACCCGGCCGGCTCCGTCAACCCGCCCCACACCCACCCGCGCTCCGCCGAGCTGCTCTTCCTGGTGCAGGGCTACCTTGAGGTGGGCTTCGTCGACACCAGCAACAAGCTGTACACCCAGTCGCTGCAGCCCGGCGACGTGTTCGTGTTCCCCAAGGGGCTAATCCACTACCAGTACTGCAACTCGGGGAGCGCCGCCGCCGTCGCCGTCTCCGCCTTCGGAAGCGCCAACGCCGGCACGGTGTCGGTTCCCAAGAGCGTGTTCGCCACCGGAGTCGACGACGTGTTGCTCGCAAAGTCGTTCAAGACCGACGTCGCCACCATCCAGAAACTCAAGGCTGGCCTCGCAAACTAGCCTTCGATTCCAGCTTTGAATTATACGTTTCAGGCTCCCATTTATTCTTTAAGATTTATGGTAGATGTCATTTCTGAAATTTAACTTCGTTTGGTACGGGAATATTTCATGATCGTTGTTCGACAAATTAAATTCAATAAAGATTTTATTTTTTTATTTGTGATCACCTTTTTGCAGAAAATTTTACATAAATATATTGGCAAGCATCTCAAGTTGAATGTTTTGCAAACTTAATTTCAATGCTCTCTCTTCAGGAGCTAGAAGCTAATCGATAAGTGAATAAAATAATCGCATCATTAACATTTGATACAAAAGAGTCCTTAACATCTTCCTTTTTTCTGAAAGAGAAGCTTTATAGCTTTCAATTTAAAATTTTCATCTAAAAATGAATAATCACTATAATCAACCAACCCCAATGATGAGGGGAGGAATCCACGTGGAAGATGCTTGTCCACCCAATAATGGATTGCCTATAGGTCAGCTTGGCAAACCCTGGCCAGCTTAGCATGGGCCTGGGAAGGGTTGGCCGAGCTTTAGAATACGGATCAAATACTCCCTAAGACCCGAATCTCTGCACCCTACACTATAGGATAAAGAGGGAGGAAAGCAGGAGCACAAATCTCTTGGACTATGTTTTTTTTTATGGTCTAGGAGATGTGTCATTCATATTTATGATCGAATCATGATCACAATCCGATCACAAATGATTACGATCCCTTCTTAGATTCGTCGTCCCCATCAGATTATAATTTTTTTTCAGAACGGACAGTCGGAGACCGCCCGAAAGCCTCCGATGATGAATAAATGACCAGGTTATTAGACGCCAAACGAGAATATCCTCCGGACAGCCTCCGACCGTCCGCTCTGAATAAAAACTACCTCATGAGGATAATAAACTCAGAAAAAAAATCACAACCATTTATTATTAGATTATGATCTAACTACAAATATGAATGACACATCCTCTAAAGCATACAAAAAATAATTCAAAAAATCCTGTCTCGGAAAACAGATCCGGGAATGGGAGGACGTGCTTCGAGAAGTGCGAGGAGGCTCTCTCTCTCCTCATCCCGTGAAAAAAGCTTACCCATAGAAAATCGATTTGACAGGAGTCGAGCCAACAACCTTACGAACCTACAAAGATTACAATGACAACCCAACACCAGATCTCACTCGGATCACTGAATATCCAGCAACAACCAATTAGTAGCACTTTTATATACCATTTTACCGCATTTATTAAAAAGGTTTTTTTAAATAAAACTCATACTTTAATAATACTAAATTTATGTAATACTAAACTTCTTAACCGCTCAATTTACTCAGACAGCCGATCAAAAACTTCTGTAGTCATTATATTTTATATTTTAGATAAATAACTCTTTAAAATTGAACAATCAATTAATAATTTAAATTGAATAAAGCAATTTTTTATAAAAATCAAAGAAATCAAACCAATAAAAAAATCAATTTATAAATCAAAACAATCAAAATTTCAAACCAAAAATTTTAAACTCTAGTCACGAATTAAAAATTTTAAACTTCAATTCAAACATAACTCAATAGCAATTCGAACATACCAATCAATTGCTATGAAACTCATCCTCTTCGTGATACCAATCCATTGCTATAAAACTCATCCTCTTCGTGATAAGGTTTGTTTTCAATTACATAAACAACATCAAGATATTATTAGCACATTATAATTGAAATAAGGAATGCCAATCTTTAATAATTTTAGCATCTCAAATTGATCTATGCAATGGTTCAAAATATAACATGATAAAAGAATCAGATCCTATAATCTCAATTAACAATTTGTTGTGTTCTTTAGGAACTATTGTTCCTAAAATGATAGATTTATATTCATTTTACCATTTAATAACTTATAATATTTTATTAAAGAAATATTTGCTACTCCATAATTTTCAACAGCCTTTTCAAGCTTAAACTTTAGAATTAACCAAACTGAAAAGTACAATAGATTTAACATACCTTTGCTTATCTTAATAAATAAATATTCACCTCACTCATCAAACATTGGCTTCACAAGTCTTCCATCTCCAGTGTGAACTATATAATTCTTATAAGAAAAATGATTGAAAGAGAATATATACAGTGCAAGGAGCGATTGCCTCCAATTTGTATGAAAAAGCTATGGAATAAAGGCTCTAAAACATCAGACCTAGAAGATACTTGTATTCTCCACAAGGCAGGCTAACGGTTGATAGCAAGGACAGCAATATCACCAACAGAAACGTTGAGCATAAAGGATAGAACTGAATTTGAACAAAACGTAGAGAAAGCTGGGAGGGCAGAGATAATGAATAGAGGAATAACTTATTGACTACTGTGAAAGGACATATTTCGTAAGGACTGGAGTTGCAAATGGTTCTACTGGTTCATCAATCATTGAACCTGGTAAAATACTCAGAATAAAAATTGAAAATAAAATATTCATCATTTGATGATAAAATGCAAACAAGCATTGATGCATTAATGGAAATTGAAAGTCAATATGAGAACTTCATATTTAACTACAATTCAACAGAAACTAAAAATTAGCAAGTGTTGATGGAAAAAATAAGAGGCAAATAGTCCCACCAGAAGATCGAGAAATCATCATTGAGCCTCAAGCTTTACTTGATCTTCTTCTTAGGCCTAAGCTGCAAAAGAGTTTTAACACAAAGCATAAGTTCCATAATAGATAAACACACGGATCTGCCTAGGCATAGAACTTTAAAAAATAACATCCAGGTATTCAAATAGAAAGACAAAATGATATTGATTACCTGATTGCTATGGCCACACTTCTTTTTACGGCAATTAACAGCCCTTGGGTGCAAACGAGCATAACACCTAATATGGAATCAAAAGTTTAGTTGGAAAAAGTTGCATCCAGTACCATCTAACAAGCAATTGTGTTGCATGATGCAAAATATCACAACCAATACTACAGATCGAATAAACAAGACACCAATAGAATAATGAACTCAACATGGTTGGCTAATTAGCTAGCAGGCAGGTCAGGTATTATTATGCCTCAAAGTTTTAGCTCATTAAACAAACTTTCATTCACACATCTAATTGATTCATCACCCCTGCCTCATGTAGCCTACACAAACAAGGGAAGCTTTACTAACAAAGTAGAGCAAATGACAGACAGCCAAAATAAAATCCCCCCCAAAAAACTCAAATTATCAGTATGCTCTGTAACAAAATCGATATGCAAATGCTACAGAACAACATAAACCAGATAATGTACGATGCACGTATCTATATGAAACAGAAACTTGAATCTTACTAGCTAATGGTTTGAGCTGAAATAAAATAATCACGAATGAAAAGATGGAACTCTAAAATGTATATTAGCATAAAAGTGTGTTACTATTAACACTCAAAATTAACCTAAAAACAGTGTTATTAAAACCAGCCCAGACCAGTTGGTCCAACCAAAAAAACAAAGCAGACCCAGGTCCATGTCCAGTTGATTAGTTAGATTGGATAACAAGACAAACTGGATAAAAACAAGCGTGCTGTGTAGGAATTTAATTAATTTAAACAATGAAACATAGAATGATAAAACAAGGACAACATTCAGTGCACATGCACAAGCACAACAAAATATATATATATATATATATATATATATATATATATATAGAGAGAGAGAGAGAGAGAGTTTTGATATCCAGCACCAGATGAGATCCTCTGGACCGCATTTGCAAACCAGAGGATGATCCCTTTGCTTGGATTGGTGGGAATTGATGGCCCCCACCTGTAAAATAGGTGGGGACCATCAATCCCGCCAATGCAGTTAAGTGGACCACCTCGAGTCCGCAAAATGCAGACAAGAGGATCCGGCCTCATCCAGCACACCTTAGTCTACTACATCCCATGCACACCAAATAAAATTTTTTTATACTTAATACTATAACTCAACTCCTAAATGCAAAATCTTATTAGCACAACCATCTCTCTCTCTCTTATACACAGACACACACACAAAGATTTTATGCGAGTTTAATATTACCCCGTCTATATATATATATATATATATATATATATATATATATATATATATATATATATATATATATATATAGGGGGTCTTATGGTGCACCCCCCATGTCAGGGGCGCATAGGCAGCCCTCACAACTAGTTGAGGGTGCCCAGAAGTCATCCAGCCACCCTGCCCCGTCAGTCACCGTGACATAGGGGGAGTACCATAACACCCCTATATATATATATATTGGAAAGCCACGTTACATGTGCCCTTCAACATATTTCAACCAGGTACCATATTTAACGTCTAAAAAGCTACATGTTCCTCCTATGAAAACCCGCTACCAATGGATAAAATACAGCTGGTGGAGTATAGGAGATTCAATTTATGGACTTATGGCAACCTCTACAACACAAAAGAGTATGGAGGACTCTAAGCCATAGTTCCATTTACGGTAAACGTTAGTTATGCCACCAAAAAACAAAAGAACATCACAAGTAATTCTTCGTATGCAATATGCAAGCAAAAGCAATCCAAACGATAGTTTCTTTGACAAAACATAAAAGGAAACGGCGTTGCATGCATACTTTCTGCAGATCATCTTTTCCTGGTTGTACTTCCGGGCAAGAGCCATAAGAGAAGGCTCAATGATTCCACCCCTAAGCCTCAGCACCAGATGAAGGGTCGACTCTAATAAAATCATTAAATAATCAGAGGAGATCCCAATAGCGGACACAGAAAAGCCCAAATAGAATCAAAATCAAACCTTTTTGAATGTTATAATCCGCTAGAGTTCGTCCATCCTCGAGCTGCTTCCCGGCAAAGATGAGCCTCTGCTGGTCAGGCGGAATACCTAAAAACGCACAAAAATGAGTAAATATAAAACGAAAAAGGCAAAAAGAAACACGAGAAAAAGAAACGAAGAAGATTTATAAGAACAATAAAAAAAAAGGTTTATCGGGAAAAGATCACCTTCCTTGTCTTGGATCTTGGCCTTGACGTTGTCGATTGTGTCGCTGCTCTCGACCTCAAGGGTGATGGTCTTCCCCGTGAGCGTCTTCACAAAGATTTGCATCGTCGCCGATCCCTTTTCTCCCTTTCCTCTAAACCAGAGAATGATTGCTAACCTAAGCCGGCCAAGTTATATAGTATATCAGTGGGTCTATCTAGGTTTATAATTTTTCAAGAATTGACTAAACTGCCCCTAATTTCGGATCTATATAACATAAGATCCGTAATCCGACCTCAGTCGGATGCAGATCCTGGATTCGTGCAATAAACTAAATCCGCTAAAGTTGCAATTTTTATCCCGATCCAGCGAGTTCAGTTTCTTATCATAATCCCAGATTTCTCACGGGAATCGGAGACTTGTCGATGGCAAGTTTTGCCGATGGGGGACGCGAGCACGGATTTACTCGCCTCCATCGGATGCTCAAGATTGAGCATCAGCCGCGGCCAGGTCCACGGCATCGACGTACGGACACCACCACGACTCCCACGCTGGCGGCGCCTACCACGACCTCGAGCTCGAGGTATTCCAGAAGCACGCAGCTGAACTCTTCCACGACCTCTCTTCCACCCACGGCGGTGCATATGAGCAGCTCTCTCTTCCTCGTGTCCGCAAGCTGCTCGATAGCTTCTTCATCTGCCAGGAGGAGTTCCGGATGACCCTCTTAACTGCAGAAAGGGGAAGCAGCAGCTGGCCCACCTCAACCGCTTCTCTCCGATTTCTTCGACCGCGCCGTCAAGGCGCTCGACCTCTGCAACGCCGCGTCCAGAAGGCCCATCGAGATCGGCCTCGCCTCCTTGACGGCTGCCGGCCCCTCGGGGAGGGCCACGCCGCGTCAAGAAGGCCCTCGCCGACCTCTCCATCCTCATGCTCGACGAACAGGAGACCCCTTTCCTCCGGAGGATGGAGAACCCTCCGGTCCTGGTCCGCCGCGCGGCAGCTGTAGACCATCAGGAACAACCGTTACGCGCGAGGGGGCAACGCGATTAGTGCGACCAGCGCCCTTGCCGTCCCGTATACACTGATGCGGTGATTTTCTACACTGATCCAGTCCAGAATCTGAGTCGGATAGACCGCCGGATGAGATCGAGAATGTTGACAAGTCACAATGTCCCAGAGGAGGGGTGTGCTGAGATGACTTCTGTGTTGACCAAGTCTTCAAAAGTCCTATGATCAACGCTACCTGCAGCCAGCAACCGGGTCCCCCGGTCCCTAGTACCCCGAGACTTGAGGTAGATCCAACGAGTGTATAAGTAACAGACTAATAATATAATAATGAAATGGACGAGACCGAGTACATAAAACATACCCTGGCCCAGGGAGGCGCCCTCAGATGAGACGCTGGTCGAGATGTCGTGACCCGAAAGAGCAGATGACTTTGATCAGGTTGGAGAGCTGGATTTGCCAACTAGAAACCGAACGCGGCCTGGAACCGGAAGACGAGCTGCAGATCAGGATATGACATCGGCGCGCAGGCCGAGATAAGGCATCAGCGTGTAGACCGGGATAAAACATCGGCACGCAGACCGTGATAAAATATCGACACGTAAATCGGGATAAGATACCACCACACAGACCGGGATAAGATATTGGCACGTAGACTGGGATAAAATACTGGCACGCAGACCGGGATAAAACTTCGGCACGCAGGCCAGGAGGTACTAGCAGCACACAGGCCAGGACACGAGATCAGCACATAGACCGGGACACTAGGTCGGCACGCAGGCCGGGACACGAGATCGACACGCAGGCCGGGAGGTATTAGCGACACACAAGCCGAGACACGAGATCAGCACATAGACCGGGATACTAGGTCAGCACGCAGGCCAGGACACGAGATCGCCACGCAGGCCGGGACACAAGATCAGCACACAGACCAAGATACAATGGACACGCCCACATAAAACAACGATGCGAGGATCAAAATGTAGTCTCGACTCGAAGGCCGGAACGCAGCTAAGATAGAGCACGATCAGATCGGAGTCCACTAGCGGTGGGGGCCTGGAAGCCCGACCCACAACTAAGGCGCACGACAATGCGGATGGTCTAGAGATGGCCTACGGTGAGGCGATACGAGAGATAGCGCTGCAGCGTCCAAGAGGAGACCGCTGGCGAGACAGCGCTTGGCTGTTCGACGGTCCGAAGGGCGACGGCCGACAGCAAAAGTGCTGATCGGTCGTAGGAGGAGACGAGGGTTGTCAGCACATGGCAGCGCCCGCGTGGAGAGGGAGGCGGCTGCTGCTTGCCTCGCTGGTAGTATGCAGGAATGGGGGAGAGGAGGCGCCGACTGCTGACGTCGTCGACAGCAGCATCAGAGGAGGGGAAGAGGTGGCTGCGGCATCGCACGAGGAAGCAACGGAGGCATTTGAGACTTGCTCGCGTGGGTGATGAGAAGAGGCGACTAGAGGCAGAGAAGGAGCAGTCGACGATCGGCGTCGGCGCCGGCGAGAAGCATGGGAAGGAGGAAAAAAAGTCCCCCTCCTTGTTAGTGTTGGCGGTGGAAGCAATGGCCCGAACCCCCTTTTCTGGCAGCGGAACAAAACCGGGGAAGAGGGAGAGAAGAGAGGAGGTGGAGGTCGGTGGCCGGTGTCGGCGCCGGCGAGAAGTGTGAGAGGACGAGGAAGAAGACACTCCCCCTTTCCTATTGGCGGCGGCGAGAGCCCAACCCCAACTAGCCCCCCTTTGCTAAAGTGTTTCCTTTCACCTCTTAAAGACCTAACCAACCAAAAGACCAAAATGCCCTCCCATCTCTACTTAATTACCTCTCTACCCTATATTCATATCACAAGCCTCCCCATCAAGTCTAGTCGAAGGAGGCGCAAGTCCGACTGACTAGACCCATCTAAATGAAACATAGAATCACTAGTGAATGCGGAGTCATATCACGAGTCTGTCATATAACGTTGAACGAGTAGTTGTGGATGACGGGTACCTGGCAGAGCGACGAAAAGAATAAGCACCAACTGAGCGACAAAAGACATATCGAGCGAGTGTCGAGAGAGTGATCTGGCGAATGTCGAGCGATATCAAGCAGACGGTCGAGAGATGCTGAGTAAAACGATTAAGCGACAATAAATCAATACCGGGCGACCGAAAAAGTGTCAACCGAGTGATAATAAATCACGACCGGGCAATCAAAAAATAAGCAATCGAGATAATGTCGAGCGAATAGACGGATGGATAAGTAGAACCGAATGCGCGCTTGAGAAAGTGTCGACCGAGTGGCAGTAAATCACGACCTGACAACAAAGAGAATGATGAACGAGCAAAGCCATGATCGTGACCGAGCGAGTGACGGGCGAGTGACAGTAAATCGCGACCTGGCAATAAAGAGAATGATGAGCAAAGCCCTAATCGTGACCGAGCAAGTGCTGACCAAGCGACCGTAAATCATGACCGAGCAATGATGGACGAGCAAAGTCATGAGTGCGACCGAGCGAGTGCCGACCGATCGACCATAAATCGTGATCGGGCAATAAAGAGAATGATGGATGCGCAAAGTCGTGAGCACGACCGAGCGAGTGCCGACCGATCGATCGTAAATCATGACCGGGCAATAAAGAGAATGATGGACACGCAAAGTCGTGAGCGTGACTGAGTGAGTGTTGATCTATCAATCGTAAATCATGACCGGGGCAATAAATAGAATGATGGACACGCAAAGTCATGAGCGCGACCGAGCGAGTGCTGACCGAGCGACCGTAAATCACGACCGGGCAATAAAGAGAATGATGGGCGCACAAAGTTGTGAGCGCGATCGAGCGACTGTAAATCACGACTGGGCAACAAAGAGAATGAAGGACGCGCAAAGTCGTGAGCGCGACCGAGCGAGTGCCGACCGATCGACCGTAAATCACGACCGGGCAATAAAGAGAATGATGGATGCGCAAAGTCGTGAGCGCGACCGAGCGAGTGCCCACCGATTGATCGTAAATCATGACCAGGCAATAAAGAGAATGATGGACGCGCAAAGTCGTGAGCGCGACCAAGCGAGTGCCAACCGATCGATCGTAAATCATGACCGGGCAATAAAGAGAATGATGGACGCGCAAAGTCGTGAGCGCGACCGAGCGAGTGTCGACCGATCGATCGTAAATCATGACCGAGCAATAAAGAGAATGATGGACGCGCAAAGTCGTGAGTGTGACTGAGTGAGTGTCGACCGATCGATCGTAAATCATGACCGGGCAATAAAGAGAATGATGGACGCGCAAAGTCGTGAGCGCGATCGAGCGAGTGTTGACCGAGCGACCGTAAATCACGACCGTGCAACAAAGAGAATGATGGACGCGCAAAGTCGTGAGCGCGATCGAGCGAGTGCCGACCGATCGACCGTAAATCACGACCGGGCAATAAAGAGAATGATGGATGCGCAAAGTCGTGAGCGCGACAGAGCGAGTGTCGGCCGATCGATCGTAAATCATGACATCATGACCGGACAATAAAGAGAATGATGGGCTAGCAGGTCATCATCGTGACCGAGTGACAATAAATCGTGACCGGGCAATCGAAAAATGTCAATCTGGAAATAGAGAGAATGCCTACCGAGCCGGATAAGAACGGGTGGGCGATGTCTAGTGCACAACCGAGAAAGCCCTTAAGCGATAGGCCGATCGTCGTAAGGTGAATAGTTGAGTGGTACCAGTGAGTGGTCGAGCAAATAGCCAAGCAACAACGATGCGCGAAATGTGAATGGCGAGTGTCGGGCAGAGCTGCGACTGAGCGGTGAGTGTCGACCGAGTTACAACGTTGAGTGAAATGCGAACGATGAGTGCCGAGCAGAGCGACGGCTGAGCGGTGAGTGCCAACCGAGCTACAGCGGTGAGCGAAACGCGAACGATGAGTGCCGAACAGAGCGGCGACTGAGCAGTGAGTGCCGACCGAATTACAGCGGTGAGCGAAATGCGAACGATGAGTGCCGAGCAGAGCGACGACTGAGCGGTGAGTGCCGACTGAGCTACAGCGGTGAGCAAAATGTGAACGATGAGTACTGAGCAGAGCGGCGACTGAGCGGTGAGTGCCGACCGAGTTACAGCGGTGAGCGAAATGTGAACGATGAGTGCCGAGCAGAGCGACGACTGAGCGGTGAGCGAAATGCGAACGATGAGTGTCGAGCAGAGCGACGACTGAGCGGTGAGTGCCGACCGAGTTACAGCGGTGAGCGAAATGCGAACGATGAGTGCCAAGCAGAGCGACGACTGAGCGGTGAGTGTCGACCAAGCTACAGCGGTGAGCGAAATGCGAATGATGAGTGCCGAGCAGAGCGGCGACTGGGCGGTGAGTGTCGATCGAGTTACAGCGGTGAGCGAAATGCGAATGATGAGTGCCGAGCAAAGCAACGACTGAGCGGTGAGCGAAATGCGAACGATGAGTGCCGAACAGAGCGGCGACTGAGCGATGAGTGCCGACCGAGTTACAGCGGTGAGCAAAATGCGATGAGCGAAATGCGAATGATGAGTGCCGAGCAGAGCGACAACTGAGCGGTGAGTGCCGACCGAGCTATAGTGGTGAGCGAAATGCGGATGATGAGTGACGGGTTGCGCAGCGCGTGAAGCGAGTGTGATGAGTGTCGGGCAGAGCAGCAAGTGGGGCGAGTGTGATAAGTGATGGACAGAGCAGTGAGTGAGTGATGAGCGCCGACCGAGAGCTTGTTGGGTGTGAGACCATGCCCACTTATAACTCGCACTGGGACGAGAGTCTGGAATCCCGACCGGGAGGTCGTTGGTCGTGAGAGCAGTGCTCACTTATAACTCGCACTAGGGCGAGAGTCTGGGACCCGACCGGGAAGGTCGTTGGGCGTGAGAGCAGTGCTCACTTATAACTCGCACTGAGGTGAGAGTCTGGGACCTGACCGAGAAGGGCATTGGGCGTGAGAGCAGTGCTCACTTATAACTAGCACTGGGGCGAGAGTCTGGAGGCGTGAAAGTAGTGCTCACTTATAACTCGTACTGGGGCGAGAGTCTGGGACCCGACCGGGAAGGTTGTTGGGCGTGAGAGCAGTGCTCACTTATAACTCGCACTGGGGCGAAAGTCTGGGACCCGACCGAGAAAGTCGTTGGGCGTGAGAGTAGTGCTCACTTATAACTCGCACTGGGGTGAGAGTCTGGAGGCGTGAGAGCAGTGCTCACTTATAACTTGCACTGGGGCGAGAGTCTGGGACCCGACCGAGAAGGTCGTTGGGCGTGAGAGCGGTGCTCACTTATAACTCACACTGGGGCGAGAGTTTGGGACCCGACCAGGAAGGTCGTTGGGTGTGAGAGCAGTGCTCACTTATAACCTGCACTGGGGCGAGAGTCTGGGACACCGACTGGGAAGGTCGTTGGGCGTGAAAGCATGCTCACTTATAACTCGCACTGGGGCGAGAGTCTGGGGCCCGACCGAGAGGTCGTTGGCAATACTCTGGTCTGAGACCACTGACGATACTCCAGTCCAAGACTGGTGGCGATACTCCGGTCCGAGACCGATGGCGATACTCTGGTCCGAGACCAGTGGCGAGACTGGTGGCGATACTCCGGTTCGAGACCGGTGGCAATACTCTGGTCCGAGACCGGTGGCGATACTCCGGTCCGAGACTGGTGGCGATACTCCGGTCCGAGACCGGTGGCGATACTTTGGTCCGAGACCAATGGCGATACTCTGGTCCGAGACCAGTGGCAATACTCCAGTCCAAGACTGGTGGCGATACTCCGGTCCAAGACCGGTTGCGATACTCTGGTCCGAGATCAGTGGTGATTATCTCAACCCCGAACGGGGGAGGTAAGAGATGATATACTTCGGTCTGAGACCGGTAGCAACTATCTCAACCCCGAATGGGGGAGGTAAGAGATGATATACTCCGGTCCTAGACCTGTGGCGACTATCTCAACCCCGAACGAGGGAGGTAAGAGATGATATACTTCGGTCTGAGACCAGTGACGACTATCTCAACCCCGAACGAGGGAGGTAAGAAATCTGATAAGCTGGCCCGAAACCAATAAAGACCGCTCGACCCCGAACGGGGGAGATAAGCCCTAAAGCCCGTAGAAGTAAAGCCCGTAGTAATATGAGGGAGCAAAGTCCGCAGCAATAGAAAGAAACAGAGCACCGCATGTGAAGGGAGTAGCACCTGTGGATGCAAGAGGACGCAAAACAAGTGGAGGATATAGAACATATAGTAGCAATAGAGTAAAGCGCCTATAGCAGTAAGAGGATGCAGAGCCCATTGTGAAGGGTGCAGAGCCTACAACACACCTGATCGGGGAGTTGAGCCCCTAATCCCTAATCGGAGAGTAAGACCCCTAGCCTGGAATCAAAGAGCGGGGCCCTTAGATCCTGATCGGGGAGCTGTGTCCCTAGTGTATGAGCGGGGAGCTGTGTCCCAAGTGTATGAGCGAGGAGCTAGGCCCCTAGTGTCCGATCAAAAATCGAAGGCCCTAGTCTTTGATAAAGGAACTAGGATCTTACTCTCTTATCAGGGAGCTATAGCAGCTCCTATAACCGTAAAAAAGGGAGTAGAGCCTGTAACATACCTGATCGAGGAGTCGTGCCAACCGGCTAAGGGTTTGTCTCGGTCCCTTGACTCCCGAATACTCGTAGAGTAAGGGAAAAAATATAATGAAAAAACTAACCTGTCGGCCAGCTGAAGCTCCACTTGATCCCTCGACTCCCAAATACCAGTGGAGTGAGGATAGAAGATAATATGTTCGTCAGGATCCTCCGGAACTGTGATAATGGCAGAGAACCTCCCGACGTCGTCTATCTTCATGTTCCAGAACAGGTAGAGAAGATTCCCACAGACGACGCCAAATTGATTCTGTCCGGAATCTGAGTCAGATGGACTGCCGGGTGAGGTTGCGAGAATGTTGACCAAGTCGCAATATCCCGGAGGAGGGGTGTGCTGAGATGGCTTCTGTGTTGACCAAGTCTTCAAAAGTCCTCTGGTCAACGCTACTTACAGCCAGCGACCGGGTCCCCCCGGTCCCTGGTACCCCGAGGCTCGAGGCAGATCCAATGAGTGCCTAAGTAACAGACTAATAATATAATAATGAAATGGATAAGGCCGAGTATAGAAAACATACCCTGGCCCAGGGGGCTCCCACGGATGGGACGCTGGTCAAGTTGTCGTGACCCGGAAGAGAAGATGACTCTGATCAGGTTAGAGAGTTGGATCTGCCAACTAGAAATCGAACACGGCCCGGAACCGGAAGACGAGCTGCGGGTCGAGATATGACATCGGTGCGCAAGCCGAGTGATAACCATGATTTTACTATATTATTTTGATTCATAATACATGTTTTTATTGGTCTATTCATAGCTTAAACTCATGATTACTCTATATTTTCCAAATTACATTTGAATTTGGATTTAATTACAAATTAGCCAATTATCATGGTATTTGATGCTAATATTTTATTATTATTTTGTAGACATCAAAAGGGTCATGGACCCGATCAGATTAGGCTACACTTGGGCTCAAATCTAGGGCTAAATGAAGCGATCAAGCCTTTGAGTGTTTTGGACCTTCCATTGAAGATCAAGCATATCAGAGCCATCCATTGAAGATCTGGCTTATCCAACCTAATGAGAAGCAGATCTGGACCGTAGATGAAGATAGGTACTGTTGGATCGGATTTTAGGCGATTTTCTACCGTTGATCAAGCTACGAAGCATCTCAGCCGTTGGATAAGATCTGAGGAGATTTAAAACCCGCAAGAGACTACAGTGCTTCTTGGGCTCGGGCGTTTATGCGACTACTGCTTCTTCTTCTTCTTCTCCGCGACGCCGAGTTCCCGTTCCTCAATTCCAGATCTGAGAGCAGGCTTCTTCACCGATGGCGATATCCGAGCTGTCGGCGTCCATCTTCCGAGATTGGAGAGTGCCAGAGGGAGGTTTCTCGGTGTGATTTTGACTCTGCTTCACTGCCGCGATCCTGTTTGAGGGAGGTTTCTCGATCAGCGATCTTCCGCAATCAACAGAGCTTTGAGGGAGATTTCTTGAAGTTTCTGAACCCTTTCCGATTGTCATTCCATAACAAGGCTAGCTCGATCTGATCAATCGAACTAGTTTGGCAAATTCACATATTCATGCTCTGTTTTTTGACTGATGGGGTTACCAGTCAGATTTGAGCTTGAGGGGAGGTTTCCAAGAGCTATGAACATCACTTGATGATAGTTGGAAGCTTGGTTGATTGTCGTTGGGTGTTTGAGGGGAGGTTTCCGAGAGCATCTTTGTTTTACAGCAGAGTGAAGAGGATTGTTCCGGATTTTGGTTTGTGGAATGTTTAGGTTTTAGATTTACTTATCTTTGCTTTTGAATTGTTCATGTTCATGCTCAGATCTTCAGATCTGATACGTTCTCTTGCAATCTCATTTTTGTTAATTTTTTATATTTCCGATTTTGATTTCTTGCTTACAACCCCAGATCTTATTGTTCCTTTGCAAATACCCTATGATCTGTTAAGTTCTTGCATCGCTGATACTGCTAACTTGTAGGTTTTTGTTATTTCGTTAACATTTCCAATGTTATATACACTTAATCTTTGTTACTTTGATATTGTTAAAGTAAGGGTGGCAATTCGGTTCGGGTTCGGGTTGATAGGTTCGGGTTGGCAGGTTGGCGGGTTGGAAAATGACAACCTGAACCCGACCTGATTATGAATTCGGGTCAAACTATTCAACCTGAACCTGATCTGTTTATTTTCACTTGACCCGAACTTGACCCGTTTGACCCGTTTAACCCGTTTGACTCGTTTAACCCGTTGACCCGTTTAACCCGTTTGACCCGTTTAACCCGTTTGACCCATTTGACCCGTTTGACCCGAACATGACCTGAATTAATAAAGAAATTTTACATATTAAATTAAAAATTAAAAATAACATTTATCTACGTAAATTGAAAATCCATATCATAAATGATAAATCATAGCAACATTGCAATCAATAGCACATATCTATGTTTAGAGTTTTTAACTTTTTTAAATTTGTAATTTTAGTTTAAATTTATAATTATAAACGAGTTTGCGGGTTATAATTGGGTCATTTCAGGTTGACCCGAACCCGACCTGTTTATTAATTGGGTCAATTGGGTCGACCCGATTTCGACCCGAACCCGAAACTACCCAACCCTAACCTGATTTTTTCGTGTTCGGTTCGGGTCGTGTTTTCGTGTCGGGTCAAAAATTGCCACCCCTATGTTAAAGTGTCAATTGCTTACTTTCAGTTGATGATTGTTTCTTCTCTTCAATACTAGCTTATTTGAACAGAATTAGAGTGTAATTGTTGAGTTCGAGTGTGAAGATAATTGAAATGTTATTTCCAGTTCTTGTTATTGTGATGAAATCAAGAAGATCATGCCTAGTTGAGAACATTATCTTTAGATACTATTCTTGAATGAATTAGGTGGAGACAATTTGAAATGTGAGACAAATGGAAGCACTTAGTTGAAATTACTGACATTAGAGTTTGATGTGAACTGAGTCTAGAGTATGTACACAACTCACTAGTTATCCTTGGAAAATACGACTTGGGACTCCTTACTACACGTGTTTCATTTGGTTTAATGAGTTTCAATTTTAATTAATTTGGAGCGCTTCGTGACATGCAAAAAGGCCGACACCAAATTTTGGCACCATTGCTGGGGAAGCAACTAACTAGTAGTGTGTGTTTAATTTTGTATTGTGCATTGATTGATTTTATTTGTTACCATGTTGATTGATTTGATTGCTTAATTCGTTTTATATTTTCATGTTGGTTTGTTCTTTAATTGTTAAGATTTTACTGTTCATAATTTCATGAGTTTGAAACTTTATGCTCTTGAGTCTTCTAACATTGAGTTTTAGTGTTATAGTGAAGAACAGGAGATTTCAGAAGCATGGATGCATATTTTCAAAATTTTGGAGGTGGAATGGAAAATCAGTGTTTTCAGCCTGAGTATCAAATTTTCCCAATAATGGATCAACAAAATAGGCATGAGTCATTTTCAAATGGTTTTAATGCTAATTGGATAGATAATTCATGTTTCATGTATGAAAGTGCACAAGGACCATTTATTTAGCCATATCCAGCCTACCAGAATTCATATGGATTTCAAGAGGTTTCAACAAAATGATCCTCAGATGGATGAGTCAACATGGAAACTCAGGGAGATTATGCAATAAATGGGTGAGCATCAAGAGCAACAATTTTCAAGGATACAAAACATACAAATTCAGTTAGATCAAATTGCATCATCCATCAATCAGCTGCAAGCACAAAACACAGTGAAGAGATGGATTGTGGAGCTCTTGTCAGGCCTGACACTGCATCTACTTCTTCACTAGATTCTTTAAGTACTTTTTATTATTGTGATGATGTAGTTGAACATACTTTTGATTCTACTGATATTGTTGCTGTAGATGTTGGAAATGATGCAGGTGTTGATGTTGAAGATGATTTAAGTATAGGGGTATGCTTACTGGAAGCATTACCTCAAGAATCACCAAGAACTGAAGATGTAAGTGTAGGGACTTGTGCTATGGAGCCAAGCACCCAAGAATCACTACATGAAGTTGTATATTCACCTGAACCATCACCAGAACCAGAGCTTGAGTCATATCTTGATGAAGAGGAGGTAACAATCACCACTCCAGGTACCTTTCAAAATGACAAGGTGAGTATTTCTTGTGATTTTTCAGAAAATTCAATAGAGGTACCATTTGTTGATTTTATTAGTTGTGATTCATTTCTTGACATATCTTCTATCAAAACTAATATTCTCCTATCTTCTTTTCACCCCACATGTGTGTGGGCGGTGCTTTCTTTTATTGATGTTGTAGGAGAATACAAGCTTCCAGAGTGGATGCTTGAACTGAACCGCCTCCGTCCTCCAGAAAAAGCTTTCGATGGAAAAATGACAAATAAAAAGAAGTTGATTGCAACCAAGGATACTCCACTTCCAGGGTGGCTTCTACTTTTAAATCTTTTTCAACCATCGGGAAAAAGGGGAGTTTGTTCCAACCTAATCTCCTTTTGAATTTTAATTCATGCTTAATGTTTAGTCTTTTCTTTAATAAATTCTTTTAGTGTAAGGGTTGATTTTCTTATGGCATTTAGTTATGGTTACAATAGGTAATTTTCTTATTGCATTTGATTTTAAGTGTTAATAAGAAAATGGCACCCCTAGCAATTTTTCTATAACATGTTAGAAGTAGAGAATGCGAGCTAGATTTGAGAATCTATTTTGGAGCTTAATGTCAATAATGGATTTTTAATTTTCTCAAGGTTTCTACTTAATGATGGAAATTTGATTGGTAAATTGAATTGATATATTTTCATGCCTAGTAAGGACGAGCCTTAATTGAGTGATGCACTTCTGTTATTGCATTCTAGAACTTGCTTTGATTCTTTCAAAACTACAAATCAATGGATTGAATCATGTTTGTGAAGGTTAATCACTTTACTTAATTTTTTCTTCCACACAAATTCTTGCTATTATTCTTGATAATCATCATATCAATTTATGTCTTTTCATTTGTAAATCTTTTGGATGTGGACACATGGTTTGTTATATGATGGATATTTTGGCCAAGGTGGATTAAGTTGAAGTGTGGAGAAGGATTTGGACAAAATCAGAGGTCTTTAAGTAATTAAGGCCGGATTTGAAGATTCTGTCTTGAGCCCTGCTGATTCAGAAGTTTGGTTCTTAAACTAAAGGGACAGGAGTTGGTGAATTATGAGAATTGCTAGCTAATCCTGGAAGTTTTCACTTGTTTCTATCTAATATGGGTGAACTACTGCAGGAGAGCTGCTGAAGGAAGAGTGTAAGTGAATGAGGATTTAATTGCAATTCAGAGATGGAATGAGATTCGGAAGAAGCACCAAGAATTAATGTGAAACTCAAGTGGAAATTGTAAATGTCAATAACAAATGAAGAGAGCAATTGTAGACTTGAAATTGTATCAAGTTGCATTTAATTTGTAGTGTTAAGTGGAACAATCCTTCTGAGTTCTTTGGACTTCCTGCTAATGAAATTCTGAAATACTGAATTTGCAAATGCTAAAAAAGTAATCTGATCATTACTGAGAATTTTAGCCAATGCATAAATTCAGGAAGTACAAGATTGTGTATCAAGATGTATCAAAGATCAAGAACAACATTTAAATAAGTGAGAAGCTTAGGAAATGTTTTTCAAGATTGCAACCTTCCCATGACCTTTTCAAAAGTTAGAAACAGAACAGAAATGAAATAGAAGCTGAGTTGTCTTTTTGTTTTCAATTCTATTTGGTTTTCGAGCTTGAGATGGAATCTAAGTGATCAGAAATCTGATTAACTTTATTTTATTTTAAATATTTAAGCTCTAAAGTCCTTAATCTGAACCTTGTTGCTGCTGAAAATTCAGAAACAGAAGTAAAAACAGTGAGGTGTAAAGATTATCATAATGCAGTTTTGAGTTTGAATCAAGTTTATACCAAAATCTTGGGAGCAGCACTTAAATCAGTGAGGAAATACACTGAAGCTATTGAATTATCAGTAACATATGGGTTTAGTTGCTTTCCATGACTTCACAAGTTGACTTGGATAGAATCTAGGAAGTATCTGATGGATCGAAAGCGCTAGAGGGGGGTGAATAGCGCTCGTGGCTATTTCATTTTTCGAAATCGTAAAAGCTTGTTCAGAAAATTACGCAGCGGAAAAGTAAATAAAATAGACACGAAGGATTTACTTCGTTCGGAGCCTGTGACGACTCCTACTCGAAGGCCCGCGATCCTTGATCGCTTCTGGTGGGCAACAACTATAATTCGTAAAATCTCTTACACGCTAAGTACAATTTAAACAGAAAAGAATATTGTACCGACAATAAAAAGAATAAAGCTGAAGCTCCGAATTGTCGTTGCAGCACTTCTGAGTCGAGACGTTTAGCAGCTTGTCGCACGGAGAATGCTTAAAAGATCGTTGTTTTTAAAGATGCACCTCAACTCTCCTTTTATATGAGGTTCCGGGCGCCTGGGACCTTTCCGGGCGCCTGGAGTGTGACGTGGCCAGCCAACCAGGTTGCTCCACATCGCGAAGTCGCGCAGGGGATAAAAGTTGGTCCCGGGCGCCCGGACCTCCTTTTTCCAGGAGCCGCTTCTCCTGCAAAACAAGGTTAGTCCGAGCAATTGCATACCCTGCAAGACAATGTTAGAATCTGATAATTCATAAATGAAAAAGAGCTGACAGTCTTCGGACTGTCCGAGTCTGACTTCGGATTTCCAACCGGAAACCCTAGGTCGACCCGACGCCTACTGTTCCCTCTACGGGGAACGCGTCCTCACCTACTCCACTCAGGAGATTTACCTATTGCCAGTCCGGTCCTCCAGACCGACTGGACTTTTCGCCTAGGGTTACCCCCCTAGGACCTAGGGTTACCGCCCCCTAGGGTTTTTCTCCACCTAGGGTTACCGCCCCCTAGGACCTAAGGTTACCGCCCCTTAGGGTTTTCCTCCACCTAGGGTTACCGCCCCTTAGGACCTAAGGTTACCACCCCTTAGGGTTTTTCACCTGCCTAACCGCAGCTAGGACTTTCCTGAAACACTCATTCAAACATGTTAGATCACACAATAACTTAACTTTGAATCCTTTGCCATTATCAAAACTAAGGTTCGATCGTCGGATGCTTCCCGCACCAACAGTATCAAATTGCTGAAATGAAATCAGTGAAGTTGTAGAAACTGTAACTGCTATTGTTTGTTTTAAAATCTTTGAAGCTGATTAAATTGGAAACAATGTTTAGTATTCAAAGAAGTTTAATGTTCAGTGAGGAAAGTGCAGGAATTCAGGAAGTGAAGGAGGGTGTATCAAGATGTATCAAAAAATCAGAAAATCTGCAGGACATAAGAAGTGCTGAATCTGGACAGTGCTGAGGAAGTGAGTTGCTGGACCTAGTTCAGAAATGGAATATGTAATGCTTAATGGAGCAATTTATATGATTTGAATTTATATGGAATGAGCTGTTGTTATTGAGATCTTGTTTGTGATTGTTCATGCTGTCAAAGATATATCAATCTGAAACTTCATTGCAACAACAAGCTGAAATATGGGAATTTCAGAAACTCAGAAATCTGACCAAGCTATTGGAAGTTTCTAACATTAGAGAATTTGATTTTGCTGTTCATTTAATCTTTGAAATCAGATTTTGCTGCTTAAGCTGTGGATTTGTGATGTAAGGTTCGGATCAATAGAAAGTTTTAGCTTTCCAGTTCTTCATAAAATGATGTGATTCAATCAAGTCTTTAGTGTTGTTTTGAGATTGAGCAGAAAAAAAAATCTTCATATCAGGCCTAACAGAAAAAAAACAGAGGAGAAAAGAATCCAGAAATCCAGTTTAGTGACTTCATTCCAATTTGTTCTGAGATGTTCATTGAATGAAGCCATCTTTTAGCTATTCAA
This sequence comes from Zingiber officinale, assembly GCF_018446385.1. NCBI lineage: Eukaryota > Viridiplantae > Streptophyta > Magnoliopsida > Zingiberales > Zingiberaceae > Zingiber > Zingiber officinale. The sequence goes on along the minus strand of NC_056005.1, from coordinate 34,325,176 downwards.
TAAATAAGTTTTGTGAAAGAATATATTTCAGAAGCTATCATTGAGCATTAGCAGAGGAGATGGAAACAAAATATAAGAGCAATACATTTTAATTGTTGGGTTTATTCACTAATAGAAATATTCACAGTTTAGGTGAATTTGATTTCTGATCCGAAATTCATTTTCATGCAAGCTTTTATTTATTGAAGAATCAAAGAATTAATCTATTGAGCTTCAACTGTAAGGCTTGGATCAAGGGATCAATTAGAATTAAAGTTAATGGAACTGTGAAATTCAGAACTTGATACAAGTTTGGGCCAAAACATTATGAATAACATGCAAATCAGTGGAATAAAATGTGAAGCTATGAATTATCATTATAATTCATAAAAACTATAATTTTCGACTGTTGTTCAAACATTGTTAAAGGATGATTGAGCTTTTCCATGATTTACAGAATTGAACAGAAAAGCAGAAAATGAAAATTGAAAACTGAAAGCTATTATGCAGTTGTGTTGATTACTGAATTTGCAGTTAGCAGGAATTCAAATTCGAGTCGAATTTTCTTTTCTGATATCATTAAGTCTTGAAGAGTATTCAAATGATGACAATCATGGACAAAGAAATTGAAGCAAGTGTTGACAGTAAATGTAGGAATCTGCAAATTCTGTACAAATTTTGGAAAATGAGTTGTAGCAAGCTTGAGTTGATTAAACCCGGAAATCTTTGGAGGATGATTTCATAGGGATTTTAAGAGGCCAGATGTAAATAAATTGAAATTTTTGGAGGCTAGATGATGTTAAGTTAATACAAAATTCAGAGACTTTACAGGAAATCAGAAAACCTGCATTTGCTGTGATAACTAGAGTTAAAAGCTATTTGTTCACTGAAAATATAGAAGCCAGTTGTTTGTAGAGTGTTGATAAAAGAGAATGAGCCATTTCCATAGTTTAGCTAAATTTTAAAGTGAGAGTTTGATACAGAACAGTGACAAAAGCTGGAAACTGGAAGTTGAAATTTAAGATCTGAAACTGCCCATTATGCAGTTGAGTTAAAATTCTGAATTTGCAGTCATTGAAGGTGTAATTCGAGGTGAATTGGGTTAGGTCTTGCTGTGGATTAATTGTAGAAGGAAAGCTACAAAAATAGAGGTTGTAAAATTAATAGAAGAGGAGCTGAAACTTATCAACACAGGAAGTTGATTCTGATTTCAAGAAGACAGATTTGGGTTAAGTTTCTTTGCTATTTCTGATTAGATATTAATGGAACTCAAAGTCTTTCTATTCAATACCAAACGAATCATCCTTTTAAGATCAACTTTCTGAGAAATTTTCCAGAAATCACTTTGTATCCGAATCTAGATACTAAGTGCAGGTTTAGTTGTAGTTGCAGAAATTGCAGGGAATTCTTGAATTAGTTGAGCAATTGTTGAGTTTTATTGTCCGGGGCGAACCAAAATTTAAGTGTGGGGGAACCAAGGAATGGTGTTTTTGGACTGAACAAGGTTGCGACTGTTAATTTTCGAGTTGCAATAAAAATGGAAATAGAATTGTTAAGATAGAATTTGCAGGCACTGTATAGTTTCAATTCTGTAGATGGGAATTGATGAGTAAGTGAATTGGGTTAAAAGATGTTGTTTGTTGCATGAAGTATAGAATAAATTTGAGGTTATATAGCTGTTAAGTGTGTGTATAAAAATAAACAAAGGTCAAGTTGCAGGAGCAGAAAGCTAAAACTGCTGAATGCAGAAGTGTTACCAAGCTACTGTGAGAAATTCAGGAAGAGACATTGAAATGATGTTAGTCATGCAATTCATTTGAAGATGGAACTCATATTGATTAAAAGGAAGAGAAATTGAAAGAGAAGAATAGATATTTAAATTTGAAGTCAATCAGTGGCACAGGAATTTCAGAATCTGGAAGTGAGGTGTGCAGTTTTTAGAAATGGAAATTGAGACAAGTCTTAAGTGTGGGGGAGATAGGCACATGTTGAGGTTCATTGAAAGTAGATTCCAATAGATTTAGTGTCAAGTGGTATTCTTTCTTGAACTCAATTTTGTATGATTCAAATTCTGGAATGGTGAATGCAGAGCCAAAATTGAGGCTGAATTATTATTGCTGGAATACTTTAAGTTGGTTTCATTAGTAAGTTAAACAGCAAGTTAAAGAAGTGCAGTGAAGGTTCAGTTTTGAATCTGTAAGTGCAGTCTTGTGCTAAGGATTGGGAAGTGTTGGAATTGAATTGAAGTGAAGATGCTAAACTCTAACAGAGAGTTAATGACATGACATAGAATTAGAATTCAGATTTTTCAGAATGAAGGAAGAAGAGAAAGAAGGAAGTATGACTAAGTATTCATTTATATAGCATTCTTTGTATCCATGTCTTCCACTAAAGCTAAATCTTTCTTTCTTATCTTTTCTTTGAGCTAATTCTTTCTTTTCTTATCTTTTCTTGCAACTAATGCTTTGATATGAACTTAATTCATATTCTTACATTTTCTTGTCCATGATTAACCTTGATATCGTGATTTGTATACATGACCATGGTAGAGAGTAGAAGATAAGCAAGCATATGGTAGTGCAAGAAGCACAAGTAGCATGAGTGCCCTCCATTTTTGTGATTACATGTGAAATAGAATGAGGGCCACAAAAACTCTATCTTGTGAGGATTTTAGTGTGAATCAATTTCAAATTATTCATGATAGACGCAAATTATTATGTTGTTAACCAAGAGTAAAGTTTGAAGTCCATGAATGCTTGAGATTTTGGAATGTGATAATCTTATATGGTTTACTTTCTTTATTTTCTAATCATGTTTAGGAATTTGTTTAGGGGGTGCCATTTAAGAAGGATTTTTAGGTTTTCTTGACTTGAACGGGACGTCCAAGATTAAGTGTGGGGGATTTGATAACCATAATTTTGCTATATTATTTTGATTTATAATGCATGTTTTTATTGGTCTATTCATAGCTTAAACTCCTGATTACTCTACATTTTACAAATTGCATTTGATTTTGGATTTAATTGTAAATTAGTCAATTATCATGGTATTTAATGTTAATATTTGATTATTATTTTGTAGGCATCAAAAGGGTCGTGGACCCGATCAGATTAGGCTACACTTGGGCTCAAATCTAGGGCTAAACGAAGCGATCAAGCCTTGGAGTGTTTTGGACCTTCCATTGAAGATCAAGCAGATAGGAACCATCCATTGAAGATCCAGCTTATTCGACCTAATGAGGAGCAGATCTGGACCGTAGATGAAGATAGGTACTGTTGGATCGAATTTTAGGCGATTTTCTACCATTGATCAAGTTACGAAGCATCTCAGTCGTTGGATCAGACCTGAGGAGATTTAAAACCCGCGAGAGACTACATTGCTTCTTGGGCTCGGGCGTTTACGCAACTACTGCTTCTTCTTCTTCTCCGTGACGCCGAGTTCCCATTCCTCAATTCCATATCTAAGAGCAGGCTTCTTCACCGACGGCAATATCCGAGATGCCGGCGTCCATCTTCCGAGATCGGAGAGTGCCAGAGGGAGGTTTCTCGGCGCGATTTTGACTCTGCTTCATTGCCTCGATCCTGTTTGAGGGAGGTTTCTCGATCAACGATCTTCCACAATCAACAGAGCTTTGAGGGAGGTTTCTTAAAGTTTCTGAACCCTTTCCTATTGTCATTCCATAGCAAGGCTAACTCGATCTGATCAATCGAACTAGTTTGGCAAATTCACAGATTCATGCTCTGTTTTTTTGGCTGATGGGGTTACCAGTCGGATTTGAGCTTGAGGGGAGGTTTCCAAGAGCTATGAACATCACCTGGTGATAGTTGGAAGCTTGGTTGATTGTCGTTGGGTGTTTGAGGGGAGGTTTCTGAGAGCATCTTTGTTTTACAGCAGAGTGAAGAGGATTGTTTCGGATTTTGGTTTGTGGAATGTTTAGGTTTTAGATTTACTTATCTTTGCTTTTGAATTGTTCATGTTCATGCCTCAGATCTTCAGATTTGATACATTCTCTTGCAATCTCATTTTTGTTTGAGTTTTTGTATTTCCGATTTTGATTTCTTGCTTAAAACCCCGAATCTTATTGTTCCTTTGCAAATACCCTATGATCTGTTAAGTTCTTGCAGTGCTGATACTACTAACTTGTAGGTTTTTGTTATTTCGTTAACATTCCCAATGCTACATACACTTAATCTTTGCTACTTTGATATTGTTAAAGTGGCAATTGCTTACTTTCAGTTGATGATTGTTTCTTCTCTTCAATACTAGCTTATTTGAACAGAATTAGAGTGTAATTGTTGAGTTCGAGTGTGAAGATAAATAAAATGTTATTTTTAGTTCTTACTATTGTGATGAAATCAAGAAGATCATGCCTAGTTGAGAACATTATCTTTAGATACTATTCTTGAATGAATTAGGTGGAGACAATTTGAAATGTGAAACAAATGGAAGCACTTAGATGAAATTACTGACATTAGAGTTTGATGTGAACCGAGTCTAGAGTATGTACACAACTCACTAGTTATCATTGGAAAAATACGACTTGGGACTCCTTACTACACGTGTTTCATTTGGTTCAATGAGTTTCAATTTTAATTAATTTGGAGCGCCTCATGACATGCAAAAAGGCCGACACCATCGAGATAAGGCACCTGCGTGTAGACCGGGATAAAACATCGGCGTGTAGACCGAGATAAAACATCGGCACGCAGACCCGGATAAGATACAGGTACGCAGCCCGGGATAAGATATCGGCACGTAGCCCGGGATAAGATATCGGTACGTAGGCCGGGATAAGACTTCGGCACACAGGCCGGGAGGTACTAGCGGCACACAGGCCGGGACACGAGATCAGCACATAGACCAGGACACTAGGTCGGCACGCAGGCCAGGACACGAGATCGGCACACAGGCCGGGAGGTACTAGCGGCACACAGGTCGGGACACGAGATCAGCACATAGACCGGAACACTAGGTCGACACGCATGCCAGGACACGAGATCGGCATACAGGCCGGGACACAAGATCGGCATACAGGCCGGGACACAAGATCGGCACACAGACCAAGATACAATGGACACGCCCACATAAAACAACGATGTGAGGATCAAAATGTAGCCTCGGCTTGAAGGCCGGAACGCAGCTAAGACAGAGCATGATCAGATCGGAGTCCACTGGCGGTGGGGGCCTGGAAGCCCAACCCACAGCTAAGGCGCATGACAATGCAGATGGTCTGGAGATGGCCTACGGTGAGGCAATACGAGAGATAGCGCTGCAGCGTCCTGGAGGAGACCGCTGGCGAGGCAGCGCTTGGCTGTTCGGCGGTCCAAAGGGCGATGACCAGCAGCAGAAGCGCCGGCCGGTCGTAGGAGGAGACGAGGGCTGTCGGCTGCTGCTTGCCTCGCTAGTAGTATGCAGGAATGGGGGAGAGGAGGTGTCGATTGCTGGCATCGCCGGTAGCGGCATCAGAGGAGGGGAAGAGGTGGCTGCGGCATCGCACGAAGAAGCGGCGGAGGCGTTAAGGGACGACCAGAGGCAGAGAAGGAGCAGTCGGCGATCGACGTCGGCGCCGACGAGAAGCATGGGAAGGAGGAAGAAAAGTCCCCCTCCTTGTTACTGTTGGCGGCGGAAGCAGTGGCCCGAACCCCCTTTTCTGGAGGCGGAACAGAACCGGGGAAGAGGGAGAGAAGAGAGGAGGTGGAGGCTGACGACCGGTGTTGGCGCCGGCGAGGAGTGTGAGAGGACGAGCAAGAAGACGCTCCCCCTTTCCTGTTGGCGGCGGCGAGAGCCCAACCCCAACCAGCCCCCCTTTGCTACAGTGTTTCCTTTCACCTCTTAAAGACCTAACCAGCCAAAAGACCAAAATGCCCTCCCATCTCCACTTAATTACCCCTCTGCCCTATATCCATATCATACACGTATGAGCTTAAGAAAGTTAAGACTCAATCAGGCTGAATCCAGGCGGGACGACCAGGGCAGTAATGGGTGGATTCAATGGCCCTATCTATTTTAGTAGGTCCCTATCTATTTTAGTAGGTGGAGTCCATTAAAGGTTGCCTATCATTGCAGTGGATCAAGGTCCTGGTTTCCTAAATGCGGACCATAGGATCCCTGCTCGTAGGAATTAGGGGCGGACCTTCTGGACTGTTGTCGTGGTCTGCTCTTGTACCATGATAGGTGGATAGATGGGAGGTGACTCGGGGGAGGGGGTGGCATTGCCTCCCACCAATGCAGATGTTGGATCAAGAGTTGGTCCAACATTTACGATGTAGAGGATCTCTCATAGTAGGGATCACCCATGGTTTTTTGAAAAAAAAAAAGTTGGTTGGTGATTCCTATCCCAATGGGTAGGATTGAACTTACTTCACTCTGACATTTGGGTCTAATTAATCAGCCTAATACGCTCATCCTAAATATTCAAGTTTGATTAAATACAAGTCAATTGTGTTAGCCTGTCTCAATTGGGGATCATGACATCCTCCTCCATGTCTCAGTATCAAATATCGATGTCATCATTAGTCTCAGCCTAGACTGTCGACACCTCCCTTACCCGTCTCAGATCTCAACACCATCATTTAAGTTTTGGTCTAGACCATCGACACCTCCCCTACCAGTGTTAGATCTCAACACCATCATTTAAGTCTCTTAAGAAGGACGGACGACGACTTTGAATATTTTATGACACATGACACTAGATAAATGGAAAGATGATTACAAGGGTGTTAAATTTGGTCATCTAGATCCTACAAACACATGGTGCCTGATGAATAAGAAGGCAATTAACGATTGTCAAATCTAGTCTCCTCACAAACGTATACAATGATGATGAAAGAGCGTGCAACATTTGAAACATTTAATGTGGAGATACTCTTTTGACAGTTATATAAACTCTAGAGAGGGTAAGTGTAAAGAATCTGAACTCTCTATAACTCCAGTAGGTCCTCTTTGTAGGTCTTGTGCAACCGGTAAGAGAGCGAGTGAATTGCCTGCAAAATAAAAATAACTCCTTTCTCTATCTTTCAACTTAGTTAAATAGCACAATTAATTTAAACAAAAAATGAAATTCATGAAAATGAAGAACTAAAGAAAGAAAGTAAGAAAGTTGGATTTACTTGGTTACAAATTAGATGGTTGTTAATCCAAAGCGTTGAAAAGCTCTACTAGAAATACTCCTTCGTTAAAGGTGGAGTAGGCTCTTACCGGTTAACAACTCAAGAAAAAGTCTAGGAAAGATTACAATAGTTGTTGTTCAAGTTGTGTTTTAATTCCTATCTCCAGGGGCCTTTTTATAACTTCTGAAAAATCTTATCTGGAGCTTGAAGGTGCCTCCAAGGTGGTTCAATGACAAGTTTCATTGCTGAAGATAAAGTTTTATCTTTAGCTAATGGTCATTAGAAAGCACCTTCAACAGGCTGGAAGACACCTTAGATACTATTCATGGAAATTGTCTATCAAGCCATTGAAGGTGTCTTCCTTGAGACAATTCAGCTCCTTAGCTGATCTTCTTCGAGGTGGGTGATGCTCCTGTCAACCAGAGTTGAGCTCACCCAAACTTAACTCCGACCTTCTCCTCGAGCGATCTTCCTTCCCGGCTTCTTGTCCCTCAAACGTTGTGTACGTCCTTCTCATCCACTGATGTACTCTTCCGAATACCTTGTCCCTCGGATGCACCGAGCCCCTCGGCTCCTTTTCCGTGTCATCCTTCTCGCTAGTTGCGTCTTCTGCTCAACTTTTTGTACTCCTAAGTTCCTACACACTTTAACGCAAGACATTAAATACAAACATGACCTAACTTAACTTGGTTAACCATATTAAAATTACTACAGGGTACTTACAATCTCCCTCGTTTAATGTGCATTAAGCCAAGTTAAAGTTAGGGTTAAAATGCAATATAATAAGTAAAGTAGATTGCAATTAAAAAAATACAATGAATTAACTAAGTTAAGAACTTTTGCAAAATAATATCCTAACTTCCTCTTAACTTATACATATTTCTCCACATTTGATCATATAAAAAAATAGAAAAAAATAAAATAAACAGTTAGAGAATTGTGAAATATTTTTCTAGGGGTACATAATAAGAATTACCAATAGGTTAATATTTTTCAGAATTATTTTTCAAAAATATTCTATTTTTACTAATTAATCATATATTTTGCTAAAAATAATTTAAAAAATATTTTCGGTATCAAAAAATCCTAAAAATATTTTTCAAATTTAAATAGAATAATCTATATTTGTAGAAAAATTTTGACAATAAAATATTATTTAATAGAACAGAATTGATTTATCTTATTAGAACAACCTAATTTTTAAAAATAAATCTTAAAATATATATTTTCAATTCTAGAAATTATGCTAATTTTCTTGGATATGTAAAATATATTTTTCAATTCCAAAAAATCAAAGTTTCTAAATTTCTATTTTCTTGAATTGTTCATATTAAAAATTAATTGTTCAAAAAAATAATTTATAATAATTCAGATAATATTAAAAAAATTTCAAAATTTTTTATTAAGATAGAGAACATTATGTTTTATCACAAAAATAAAAGTTTTCAAAAATACGTCTGTAAAATATTTTTAATTGTCAAAATACCATTTTCATTAATAAATTCATAAAAATACTTTAATGGTAAAAAAATTTTAAAATATTTTTTTGACAAAAAATATTATATTTTATCATAGAAAAATAAAATTTTTAAAAAATAAGTCTACACAATAATTTTAAATTTCAAAATATGATTTTTGTTAATAATTTTATAGAAAATAACTCACCAGTCAAAAAAAAATTTGAAAAAAAAATACTATTTGTAGATAATATTTTCATTTTGCATACATAAAATTTTAAGCATAAAATATGACCAGAAAGTTGATGAAATAATTAAATTAAAAAAATTAATTAAGTAAAATTTTCTAGAAGCATAAAAATTAATTTATTGAAAAAATTACTCAAAAATTATTTTCCTATTTAAAGCAATTTCTATCCTAATAAATTAAAATTTGAGAAATTTAATCTAAAACATATTTTAAAACCAAATATAGGTTTTTCTCTACTGGATTCACTAAAAATTTTGGTGGTATATAATCTTTAAGGATTTTCCTGATCTGTCCCTAGTGATTTCTAATATACCAGTTGATTCTATCATAATTTCTAAATCTTGATTTTTGAAAATTGTTTGAGCATGCATGGTCATTTTCCATTTTCTTAATTTTTGCTTTTAGGTTTTCATTTTCTATTTTTAGATTATCAAATATATCTACGGTACATGAATTTGCTAAATTTAATTTTAACCTAGCATTATCTTTTTCTAATTGTACTATATTCTTTGAAAGAATTTTAATACATTCAAAAAATTGCGTGGGAAATAGTGTGCGTACCTCACTTACCATGTAGTTTGTTCCTCCCCCTTCATCATTGCTTTCCTCTAAGGATCCTCCCCTTTCATCGATGCTCATCTCTGAGGAACTTTTAACGTCCCTCTGGTGGTATGCCATCAGGGCTAGTCCAGCGTAGGCATCAATCTCGAACTCGGAGGACGACAATTTATCCCACGTTGCCTTCAAATTCTTGTGCTTTGATCTTGTTGGTCTTTTGCCCTTGTCTTTCTCCTTCTTCTTCAGTTCGGGGCAGTCATCCTTGATGTGATCTTCTTCTTGGTAGTTGTAGCATCAACCTTCTTTTTACTCTGAAAGTACTTTTTCATTTGCGACTTATTAAATTTATTAGATTTAATAAACTTACTAAATTTTCTTACCATTAGGGCCACTTCTTCTTCACTGATTGACGCTTCAGAGTCATGTTCGTCCTTCTGGGCTTTCAGGGCAAGGTTTTCGTTTGACTTCTCAGTTTCTTTGGATCTATACATCGAGTTTCATGAAGTTCGAAAGTTAAAAGCAAGTATTCTAATGTACTTACCTCAAAGTTCTTAGAGATGTAGTATACATCTATTAAGGATGACCATTCAGGAGTTCTTAGAAAAGCGTTGAGTGTGTACCAGATAGAATCACGGTTTGTTACTGATTCTCCGAGATTGCTGAGTTGAGTGATAAGTTCTTTGATCCTTGATTGGAGTTGAGCTACCTTCTCTCCCTTGTTCAATCGGAGGTTTGTTAGCTGGGTTCGGCGGATGTTCCGTCCTATTAACTTGGCTTCCAAAGTGCCTTCATGTAGTTCCAAGAATTTCTCCCAGAGTTCTTTGGCCAAGTCATAGCTATCAATCCGGTTTACTTCCTGGTGAGGAAGAACCTTTAGCAGATGGAACTCTTCTTTGTCGTTCACCACCAAATCAGCTTGTTCTTTCTTTGTCCATGAGTACTCTTCTTTTTCAGCTCCTTGTTGGTCTTTGGCGGCTAAAAAATCATATTTCACAATTAAAAGAATTTCAAAGTCTGTTTTAAAAAATATCTCCATCTGGCACTTCCATTGTGTAAAGTCTCCTTCGAACTTCGATGAATGTATACTTGAACCGGTCATTTTCTTGTTGCTTTAGAGGAGGTTAGTCCTTCTGAAGTCGTTTGGCTCTGATACCACTTGTAGGTCTCGTGCGACTGGTAAGAGGGAGGTGAATTGCTTGTAAAATAAAAATAATCTCTTTCTCAATCTTTCAACTTAGTTAGATAGCACAATTAATTTAAACAAAAAATGAAGTGCATGAAAATGAACAACTAAAGAAAGAAAGTAAGAAGGCTAGATTTACTTGATTACAACCTAGGTGGTTATTAATCCAAGGTGTTAAAAAGCTCTACTAGAAATATTCCTTTGTTGAAGATGGAGTAGCCTCTTACAAATGTTGACAGCTCAAGAAAAAAAGTAGGAAAGATTACAATAGTTGTTGTTCAAGTTGTGTTTTAATTTCTAGCTCCAGAGGCCTTTTATAACTCCTGGAAAATCTTATCCAGAACTTGAAGGCACCTGCAAGGTGGTCCAAGGCGCCTTCGACGTGAAAAGTTTTATTACCGAAGATAAAGTTTTATCTTCGACTAATGGTCATTGGAAGGCACCTTCAACAAGCTAGAAGGCGTCTTTGATAATGTTCATAGAAGGCGCATTCCAAGCTATTGAAAGTGTCTTCCCTGAGGTAGATCAACTCCTTACCTAATCTTCTTCTCATGGGTAATGCTCCGGTCAACCGGAGTTGAGCTCACCCAACCCCACCTCAAATGATTTATCTTTTCCACAACAAACAACTAGTAGTAAAGACATCTCAAATCCATTTATAGCTGAGGTTTTGCCAAAAAACCAAAGAGGGTGAATAAATCCTTTAGAATGATCTATCTAGTTTACCGCAAATGGCTAACGGTAAAGATATTACAAATCTGTTGATAGCTGGCCACTTGCTAAAAGTGTGCAGGGGACGGTGATGATGACTTATGGATGGGTTGAAGCTATGAGCATACTGACCTTTGACATCAGCTTTGGCCACATGGGAGACCACGTGAATTGGATCACTAGAGGAAGATAGATAGCGAGGATAGCTAGTGTGGGCGCTGAGTTGCATGCTATAAATGGATGGAGACTATGAGACTACTTGACGCTAACGATAGAGATCGATCAACCCTTAATCTCCGGTGGTTTTTACGAATGATAGGTCATCGATCGAAGCACATTTAGAGGTGAGACACAAGAGAGAGTTATACATAAGAGTGATGGTACACATTGAAGGATCGATAAAAATGATAGAGGGGATAAATATCATTCGTTTTAAAACTTTTCTTTTCAATTCAAAATATCAAAGTAGTAGCGGAATGAAAACAAAAATAGGTAAACTCATTTGGTTACTTAGTTCGAAACCTATAGCAACTCCTATTCTAAGACTCGCGATCCTTGATCGCACCATTGGATAATTCACTAAAATTCCTCCTTCCAAAAACTCCAGAAAAGAGGTAATGCGTACAGAGAAGTTAATACAATAGAATGCAAGATAAATAAAAATACCGACAATACAACAACGAAGATCGTCGAAGCTTTTTAGTGATGTAGCTTGCACGTTAAGTGGAAAATAGAAGTAGCACGAGCAGCAATGCATCAAAATAGTGGAATGCTGAAAAATTACTTCAGCTCGGTACTCGAGGCTTGCTTTTATAAGTGTTTATCAGTCAACTGAAAAAACCTTTCGGTAGATGAATCTGTTCGGTTGACTGAACCCTCTATCGGTCGACTAAACACTGTGCTTTTCTTCGGTGATGAGATTTAATCTTTGCATAATTAAGAATATTAATTGTTCGATCAATTGATCACCTTGTTTGGTTGATTAATCCTTCAAACTGCCTTCTTTGCTATGATTTGAATCTGCTTTGTCATAAATGAAGTTTAATGTTTGGTCGACTGATCCTTGGATTCGGTTGATCGATCTACTTGAATTCCAAGTTTACCAAGATTTCAATCTTCCAGGTTGTTTACCAAAATGGGTTCGATCGATCGATCCTTGGGTTCGGCCGATCGATCTACTTTGAATGTCAAAAGTGCTCTACTCTGCTCAACCAGACTCTGTGCCATGTTAACTTGGATCGATCAATCAATCCACTTAGATTTTACAAAATAGAGTTAGTTTGCATAGTAGTATAAAATATCCCTATAACACAAAGTTAGCATAGTAGTAATGCATGAATAGGAAAGACAGTAAGACCTGTCTTGATATCAACTTCAAAACCTTCCGATTTCTTCAGTTGGATTAGCAACCTAGTATTTGTCCATTCCCGAGACACGACCTCCCAGGCGCTCCACTCCAGTTGATTATCTCAACCTACCTGTCAAACATTTGGTCCTCCAAACCTGTTTGGACTTTCTCTACTCAGCGTCTGATCGCCTGATCCACTAAGACTTTTCCTGTAATACTAAATTAGCCAACAGTAATAATAGTAATACAAAATACTATGGTAAAACTAAACTTAGATTTACCTAGATCCACTAGTCCAGTTCGATCAACTTTGCTTGGAGTTTACTCCTCCAAGACTTCTTGTTACCTAAGGTTACCTCCCCCTAGTTTTCTCCACTTGGCTTCACTCACCAAGACTTAGGGTTACCTCCCTCTAGGATTTTCTCCACTTAACTTCACTCACCAAGACCTAAGGTTACCTTCCCCTAGGGTTTTCATCACCTAGTTTCACTCATTAGGACTCAGCATTGGATCGACCTACCAAGGATTCAATATCAGGTACTCTAGACCTACCAAATCCTACCTGGTTTCCATGATCTGTCGAGATTTCCCTTACCTATCAGAGACTAGGACTTTCCTTGCCTAATTATAGTTAGGACTTCCCTTGCCTAATCGTAGTTAAGACTAGTCACTAAGTAGACTTCTCATCCTTCCCTTACTAGCCATCCAGTCAACCTTAATCTGACTATACTCCATTAAACATATTGTCAAAACATTAAAACTCTGGGGTCGATTTCACCAACATACATGTTTGCACTTGTACGGCATACCTTGGATATCTCCACAAATCTAACATTTCGTTAGACATGACATGTGCAAGTATCCTTGGTTCTTGTATGTTGTGTGTTTCTTTGATGATATATATATATATATATATATATATATATATATATATATATATATATATATATATATATATATATATATATATATATACATTTCATGAAAAAAAAATAAGGGGATGCTTATGATATAGCGGTTATCTACAACCTTGACGTATCTCTTATGGTCAAAAGTTAGGCTGATCTATTAGTCAAAGTCGAGATGAGTCAAACATAACCCAAAGGGAGTTGGACTTCGCTAAGATGAGATTTGGGTCTAGTTGAACCAACTTAGCATGCTCATACTAGATATTTAAGTTGTGATGGATCATGTCTCTGCTGTGGATCCTGACATCCTCCATATCTCAGCCTCAAATCTCAAATCTCGGCATCATCATTTAGGCTTCATCCTAGACCGCCAACACCTCCCCTACTAGTGTCAGATCTTGACACCATCATTCAAGTCTCGCCCCGGACCACCTACACCTTCCCTGCCAATCTTAGATCTTGGCACCATCATTCAAGTCTCCGCCCAGACTACGACACCTCCCCTACCAGTCTCAGACCTCGACACCATCATTCAAGTCTCGGCTAATGTGCATAGATTATATATTTTATGTATTATTTGACACACATTCACTAATATTTCTTGATTATGATTTATATTTTTGCACTCAATTTTATCATTTATCAGCATGATTACTCATATTTGTTTGAATGTCTACTCTTTACATATTTTCAATAACAGGATGCAATTTTGAGCAAAAATGGATGAAGAATGCACATTGGAGCGACTTCGGAGGAGAAAGAACAACAAAATAAGGTTTGGTTGTGTCAGTCATGTACCAGCTGACACAACCGTGTTTCTTGGAGACACTATCATGTCTCCTAGAGCACCCTTTCAAAGTCCACATGGGCAGTTCATGCTGTAAGGCACGACTGTGCCTCACTCAGCATTGCACACGGTCTAGTCGCACCTTGAGGCACGGCTGTACCAGTCCCCAAGCAGGAACACACGGTATTGCTATGTCAGAGGCATGGTCGTGTCCTCTGTACTCAGCAAATCACATGGCCTGGCCATCCCTTAAGGCATGGTCATGCCTACCCTGGACTGCAGCACACACACCACGGATGTGCTTTGAGGTATAGTCGTGTAGTAGAACCAACAGGGGTCGTGCCCCTGCCTATACAAGAGAATTTTCTTTCCTTTTAACCTATCATGATTTTGGGGGCTCCGTAACTTTCCCTGGGGAAGGGTTCTCCCCTTGGGGAAAACCCTAGAACCTTTTCTAAGAGCTGTCGTTGATGATTTGTCATCCTCCGAAGCAAGGAAACACCTCCAATAACACCGGAATTCATGGATAAACATTTCCCTTCTCTTTATTTCACGTATTGAGTTGTAGAATGTTATTTTGTTATGTTTTGGTTGTGTCTCCCTTCTCCATAGAGTAGATTCTTCCAATTTATGATATAGGGAGTAATTATGATATAATGATGATGTATAAACTATGTACTTGATCATTTCCCTATTCAATGATATATTTATAACTTGTCCTATTGTATTGTGTCTTGTACATGTGTGGCGAAATATGTGTGTGGTGTATATATATAGGTTGTGATGGATTGGTCGCCTTGTAGAGGAGAAGAGATAGATTGTATGATCGTGGAGCCCCGTGACAGAGGGTATCCCTTTAAGTAAAATTTCTAGAATGATCCTCTTTAAAGGAGGTCACTTCACTACAAAGGGAACTAGTTAGAGCTTAATGGGTTTTCCCAAACTTAATGTTAAGAAGTAATTTGTATAATCTAGAGATTGTATGACCGAGGATCCTTAGTGACATTGAGTATTCCTTTAACCAGACTCACTAGGTTATTTCTTTACATATAGCATTAATCTAATGGTATGAAGTAATTGAGACAACTTTAGAGATTGTATAACCGGGAGCCCCTTAGTAATAGAGGGTATCCATCTAACAAGACTTTCTAAAGTCACTTCCTTACTTAATGGTGTTGGAGATTGGTGTAAACTTTCCTGTGCGTCAAGATCATACCAGTATTTGGTTAAAATCCCTATAAGAGAGTAAGCATAAAGGTAAGGAGAAGAACAATACATAGGGATATTAACTAACATCATGGTGAAACCGAATTCTTAGAATCACCCTCAAAGCTAACTTCTCTCCCTCTATCACTTCCTTTCTCTTGCTCACTTGCTCTCTCAACTCTCTCTCTCTCTCTCTCTCTCTCAATTTCTTTCTCACAAGTGTTCAACCAACCTTCGATCATCTAGATAACTTATTTTGTGAAATTGATTAGTGCTTAATCAACAGTCCCCGTGGATCGATATTTTTATTACTTGACGATAATTTTGTACACATATGGATTGATGAACATCAACCCAGGTCATTGATACCTAACCTACCAATCACAGATCTCGGCACCATCATTCAAATCTCAGCCCAAACTATCAACACATCCCCTGTTAGTCTCAAATCTTGGTACCATCATCCAAGTCTCAGCCCAGACCCCTGATACCTCCCTTGTCAGTATTAGATCACCGCACCATCACTTATGTCTCGATCTCGGCTGCTGACATTGTCTACTCACAAGGCCACTCAGCATTGACACTATTTCATCATCCATCTTTATATCGGGCCTCCTCTTTGCGAGTCTCAGATAAGGTTGTTTCTTTCAAGAAGGGTGGACAATGACTGCGTATATTTTATGACAAGTGGCACTAGATGAATAGAAAGGAAGTTATGAGAGTGTCAGATATGGTCCTCAGATGCTCTCCTACAAACATGTGACACATGATGAATGAGGAGACAACTAATAGCTATTAGAATTGGTCCCCTCATGAACATATACAATGATGATGGAAGAGCGTGCGACATCTAGAACATCTAACATGGATATTCTCTTCTGATAGTTATATAAATCCTAAAGAGAGTAAATACAAAAGATCCAAACTCTCCAAACTCCACTAGGTCCTCTTCTCCTCCATCTTCTTCTTCCTGCATACCACTTCAAGTAAATTCAAAGTTGAGTGTCGCAGTGGCCTATTAGGATCTCCCGGTGCTAGTCTAACCCTCTTTTAGAGTTTCTTTTAAGTCCTCGCATCATTTCTACTCACAGTCTTCGGAAGGTACGCGTGTTAGTCCATTTATTGACTAATGACTTGATCATCCATGGTATTTGACCAGAGCATACATCATGACCTCGATGTTGCTGTTCGTAATGTAGTCACTGGTGGTCGCCCATGCCATGCCAAAACTATAGCTGCATACCCACCCCTCGGTTCCTCAAAGCTTCCTCTGGATGACACCGATGGACCACGTCCATGCACAAGATCTTCGGGGAGTACTCAAAGAGGAAAGAACGAAAGAACACGTCAGGACAATTGAAGGAGATCCACCGGATGGAGAAATGCAACCACCATTTGACTGAATTCTTGGACACAGTGGAACTGCCCTAAGTTTACGAAAAAGAAGGAGGTGACGGCCAAAGCAATGGTTGGAGGAGTTGTCGGAGATCTGCAACACCATGAAGGAGAACTTAAACCTATTGGAGTAGAAGGTGAAAGAGATCTTCCTCAAGATCGTGAGGAGAATTGAGATTCTTGAGTTACTTTAACCAATCACACAACCAGTAGAGTAGACTGGAGCAAAATGATTATAATATTCGATTTTGAAAACAAAAATACTACCTTTAAATTTCAACAAACATGTTTTTTCCCCCTTGTTTTTCTCTAGATCTAGCTATTTTTCTATAAATTTTGTCAGATTTGAAGAAAATAATAAAATGAAATCTGAAGCATAAATCAAGATAATGAAATTTTGAATTTTAAAACAAAAAATGAACTAATTTGACAAACTGCAGAATTACGTGTAAGGGCTGGAAAGAAAAAAAGTTAGATGCCATGTGTTGTCCATTGGAGAACTAAAATAGTAACTTATATATTATCATAATTAATCTTACTATTTTATTAAAAATCTCTCCCCTTTACTAACTAACTTTGATGAAGTCTAAAATGAATTTACGTTAATATCCTTTTTTCTATTCACACTAAAAATAATTCTAAGTTTTATTAGTAATTCCACAAGTGAAACAATTAGTGATCTAGAGTTCGAGACTCAGCTGCGGCATATTATTATGAATTTTTCTCATCATTAATTTTCTCTGGTTGTTTTATATAAAAAAAATATAATTCTTAGTCCCACATCTTAGAATTGACAACACTATGATCAAAAAAACTTCTATAAATATTTTAGGCCAACAATGTTAAAAAAAATATACTTTTCTAAGTTTTTTTTACTAAGATAAGTATAATATTAAATTAAATTAATTTTTTTCATAGGGAAGTGGACAAGAAGGGTTGTTTCTTTCAAGAAGGGTGGACAATGACTGTGTATATTTTATGACAAGTGGCACTAGTTAAATAGAAAGGCAGTTATGAGAGTGTCAGATATGGTCCTCAGATGCTCTCCTACAAACATGTGACACATGATGAATGAGGGGACAACTAATGGCTATCAGAATTGGTCCCCTCATGAACATATACAATGATGATGGAAGAGCGTGCGACATCTAGAACATCTAACATGGATATTCTCTTCTAATAGTTATATAAATCCTAAAGAGAGTAAATGCAAAAGATCCAAACTCTCTAAACTCCACTAGGTCCTCTTCTCCTCCATCTTCTTCTTCCTGCATACCACTTCAAGTAAATTCAAAGTTGAGTGTCGCAGTGGCCTGTTAGGATCTCCCAGTGCTAGTCTAACCCTCTTTTAGAGTTTCTTTTAAGTCCTCGCATCATTTCTACTCACAGTCTTCGGAAGGTACGCGTGTTAGTACATTCATTGACTAATGACTTGATCATCCATGGTATTTGACCAGAGCATACATCATGACCTCGATGCTGCTGTTCGTAATGTAGTCACTGGTGGTCGCCCATGCCATGCCAAAACTATAGCTGCATACCCACCCCTCGGTTCCTCAAAGCTTCCTCTGGGTGACACCGATGGACCACGTCCATGCACAAGATCTTCGGGGAGTACTCAAAGAGGAAAGAACGAAAGAACACGTCAGGACAATTGAAGGAGATCCACCGGATGGAGAAATACAACCACCATTTAACTGAATTCCTGGGCACAATGGAACTGCCCTAAGTTTACGAAAAAGAAGGAGGTGACGGCCAAAGCAATGGTTGGAGGAGTTGTCGGAGATCTGCAACACCATGAAGGAGAACTTAAACCTATTGGAGTAGAAGGTGAAAGAGATCTTCCTCAAGATCGTGAGGAGAATTGAGATTCTTGAGTTACTTTAACCAATCACACAACCAGTAGAGTAGACTGGAGCAAAATGATTATAATATTCGATTTTGAAAACAAAAATACTACCTTTAAATTTCAACAAACATGTTTTTCCCCCTTGTTTTTCTCTAGATCTAGCTATTTTTCTATAAATTTTGTCAGATTTGAAGAAAATAATAAAATGAAATCTGAAGCATAAATCAAGATAATGAAATTTTGAATTTTAAAACAAAAAATGAACTAATTTGACAAACTGCAGAATTACGTGTAAGGGCTGGAAAGAAAAAAAGTTAGATGCCACGTGTTGTCCATTGGAGAACTAAAATAGTAACTTATATATTATCATAATTAATCTTACTATTTTATTAAAAATCTCTCCCCTTTACTAACTAACTTTGATGAAGTCTAAAATGAATTTACGTTAATATCCTTTATTCTATTCACACTAAAAATAATTCTAAGTTTTATTAGTAATTCCACAAGCGAAACAATTAGTGATCTAGAGTTCGAGACTCAGCTGCGGCATATTATTATGAATTTTTCTCATCATTAATTTTCTCTGGTTGTTTTATATAAAAAAAATATAATTCTTAGTCCCACATCTTAGAATTGACAACACTATGATAAAAAAAACTTCTATAAATATTTTAGGCCAACAATGTTAAAAAAAATATACTTTTCTAAGTTTTTTTTACTAAGATAAGTATAATTTTAAATTAAATTAATTTTTTTCATAGGGAAGTGGACAAGAAGGGTTGTTTCTTTCAAGAAGGGTGGACAATGACTGCGTATATTTTATGACAAATGGCACTAGTTAAATAGAAAGGCAGTTATGAGAGTGTCAGATATGGTCCTCAGATGCTCTCCTACAAACATGTGACACATGATGAATGAGGGGACAACTAATGGCTATCAGAATTGGTCCCCTCATGAACATATACAATGATGAAGGAAGAGCGTGCGACATCTAGAACATCTAACATGGATATTCTCTTCTGATAGTTATATAAATCCTAAAGAGAGTAAATGCAAAAGATCCAAACTCTCTAAACTCCACTAGGTCCTCTTCTCCTCCATCTTCTTCTTCCTGCATACCACTTCAAGTAAATTCAAAGTTGAGTGTCGCAGTGGCCTGTTAGGATCTCCCGGTGCTAGTCTAACCCTCTTTTAGAGTTTCTTTTAAGTCCTCGCATCATTTCTACTCACAGTCTTCGGAAGGTTCGCGTGTTAGTACATTCATTGACTAATGACTTGATCATCCATGGTATTTGACCAGAGCATACATCATGACCTCGATGCTGCTGTTCGTAATGTAGTCACTGGTGGTCGCCCATGCCATGCCAAAACTATAGCTGCATATCCACCCCTCGGTTCCTCAAAGCTTCCTCTGGGTGACACCGATGGACCACGTCCATGCACAAGATCTTCGGGGAGTACTCAAAGAGGAAAGAATGAAAGAACACGTCAGGACAATTGAAGGAGATCCGCCGGATGGAGAAATGCAACCACCATTTGACTGAATTCTTGGACACAGTGGAACTACCCTAAGTTTACGAAAAAGAAGGAGGTGATGGCCAAAGCAATGGTTGGAGGAGTTTTCGGAGATCTGCAACACCGTGAAGGAGAACTTGAACCTATTGGAGTAGAAGGTGAAAGAGATCTTCCTCAAGATCGTGAGGAGAATTGAGATTCTTGAGTTACTTTAACAAATCACACAACCCAGAGTAGAGTAGACTAGAGCCAAATGATTATAATATTCGATTTTGAAAACAAAAATACTACCTTTAAATTTCAACAAACATGTTTTTTCCCCCTTGTTTTTCTCTAGATCTAGCTGTTATTCTATAAATTTTGTTAGATTTGAAGAAAATAATAAAATGAATCCGAAGCATAAATTAAGATAATGAAATTTTGAATTTTAAAACAAAAATATGAACTAATTTGACAAACTGTAGAATTACGTGTAAGGGCTGGAAAGAAAAAAAGTTAGATGCCATGTGTTGTCCATTGGAGAACTAAAATAGTAACTTATATATTATCATAATTAATCTTACTATTTTATTAAAAATCTCTCCCCTTTACTAACTAACTTTGATGAAGTCTAAAATGAATTTACGTTAATATCCTTTTTTCTATTCACACTAAAAATAATTCTAAGTTTTATTAGTAATTCCACAAGCGAAACAATTAGTGATCTAGAGTTCGAGACTCAGCTGCGGCATATTATTATGAATTTTTCTCATCATTAATTTTCTCTGGTTGTTTTATATAAAAAAAAATATAATTCTTAGTCCCACATCTTAGAATTGACAACACTATGATCATAAAAACTTCTATAAATATTTTAGGCCAACAATGTTAAAAAAAATATACTTTTCTAAGTTTTTTTTACTAAGATAAGTATAATATTAAATTAAATTAATTTTTTTCATAGGGAAGTGGACAAGAAGGGTTGTTTCTTTCAAGAAGGGTGGACAATGACTGTGTATATTTTATGACAAGTGGCACTAGATGAATAGAAAGGCAATTATGAGAGTGTCAGATATGGTCCTCAGATGCTCTCCTACAAACATGTGACACATGATGAATGAGGAGACAACTAATGACTATCAGAATTGGTCCCCTCATGAACATATACAATGATGATGGAAGAGCGTGCAACATCTAGAACATCTAACATGGATATTCTCTTCTGATAGTTATATAAATCCTAAAGAGAGTAAATGCAAAAGATCCAAACTCTCTAAACTCCACTAGGTCCTCTTCTCCTCCATCTTCTTCTTCCTGCATACCACTTCAAGTAAATTCAAAGTTGAGTGTCGCAGTGGCCTGTTAGGATCTCCCGGTGCTAGTCTAACCCTCTTTTAGAGTTTCTTTTAAGTCCTCGCATCATTTCTACTCACAGTCTTTGGAAGGTACGTGTGTTAGTACATTCATTGACTAATGACTTGATCATCCATGGTATTTGACCAGAGCATACATCATGACCTCGATGCTACTATTCGTAATGTAGTCACTGGTGGTCGCCCATGCCATGCCAAAACTATAGCTGCAAACCCACCCCTCGGTTCCTCAAAGCTTCCTCTGGGTGACACCGATGGACCACGTCCATGCACAAGATCTTCGGGGAGTACTCAAAGAGGAAAGAACGAAAGAACACGTCAGGACAATTGAAGGAGATCCACCAGATGGAGAAATACAACCACCATTTAACTGAATTCCTGGGCACAATGGAACTGCCCTAAGTTTACGAACAAGAAGGAGGTGACGGCCAAAGCAATGGTTGGAGGAGCTGTCGGAGATCTGCAACACCGTGAAGGAGAACTTGAACCTTTTGGAGTAGAAGGTGAAAGAGATCTTCCTCAAGATCGTGAGGAGAATTGAGATTCTTGAGTTACTTTAACAAATCACACAACCCAGAGTAGAGTAGACTAGAGCCAAATGATTATAATATTCGATTTTGAAAACAAAAATACTACCTTTAAATTTCAACAAACATGTTTTTTTTCCCCTTGTTTTTCTCTAGATCTAGCTGTTTTTCTATAAATTTTGTCAGATTTGAAGAAAATAATAAAATGAATCCGAAGCATAAATCAAGATAATGAAATTTTGAATTTTAAAACAAAAATATGAACTAATTTGACAAACTGTAGAATTACGTGTAAGGGCTGGAAAGAAAAAAAGTTAGATGCCACGTGTTGTCCATTGGAGAACTAAAATAGTAACTTATATATTATCATAATTAATCTTACTATTTTATTAAAAATCTCTCCCCTTTACTAACTAACTTTGATGAAGTCTAAAATGAATTTACGTTAATATCCTTTTTTCTATTCACACTAAAAATAATTCTATGGTTTATTAGTTATTCCACAAGCAAAACAATTAGTGATCTAGAGTTCGAGACTCAGCTGCAGCATATTATTATGAATTTTTCTTATCATTAATTTTCTCTGGTTGTTTTATATAAAAAAAAATATAATTCTTAGTCCCACATCTTAGAATTGACAACACTATGATTAAAAAAACTTCTATAAATATTTTAGGCTAATAATGTTAAAAAAATATACTTTTCTAAGTTTTTTTTACTAAGATAAGTATAATATTAAATTAAATTAATTTTTTTCATAGGGAAGGCGTAAGGGTGACACTTGAAAATCCAAACAATTCGGATTTTCAAAGATCCAAAGATTTTCAAAAGTTGGGTACTTTATCCTAATGACTTTACTTTTGTATTTTAATGTTAAAATATTTTAATTAATATAATTTTTTTATAAATGGTCAATATAATTTTAATGTATTATATTACACACGCAACGTGTGTGTATGATCATTAGTACTTTATTAAAAAAAGGTTTTCAGGACTACTTACACGTTTGACTTTAACATATAGATATATACTTGACGCTGACATCATAAGATAAGTAGGAACCGTAGGGTAACATTATTGATTAAAAAATATAGATTATTTATTGACTATTAGATAGGGTATTCATAGTCGTAGGGTCTCTCTATGAATTTATCTGTCGTCACATTAAGTCATGTCAAAAATAAAAAAATTTACATATTTTTTCATTAAAACTCTCAACAACTCCATCAAATTCACATTTTTCATTATATATACTTCTTTCACCTTTCTATTCTATATTATATAATTAAATTTTAATAAAATTTAAATTCATAAATTATTAATCAGATAAAATTTAAATTCACATATTATTAATCATAAATTAATTTTTTACATCTTTATATTTATATTTTTAAAATTAGAAATAAAAACATTTAATAAAAATTTTAAAAAAAAAACATAATGAAGAAGCAGCTCCCTAAACCTAGAACGAAGCCAAGGAAATGTTCTTAAAAACTCAAACACTAACAAGGTATATTGCTAATTTTCGAGGTAAAAATTAAAAGGCATCGTCTCTTATTATTGTATTCGTTATGTGTTTTTTTTAAAAAAAAAATAAATTAGTTTTCAGTATATTTTTATTCGGGGGTATTTTTTCTTTATTTTGTTATAGGCATACCTGCTATAATTTATTTAAAAATTATTATATACAAATATTATTAAATTTAAAATTTTTTTATAAATTTTAATTAGATTAAAATTATTTTATAATTATTATAATAACTATGGTCGGGTGGTCATTACAATCATAGAAATTATAACTAATCCGATGGTAAAGTGGGACCCCCGCCACGCAGGGGTTCATGACCATGTAGAATGTTAAAGTCAAGGCAGTCAATGCCTTCATACCATCGTCCGCTCGGGGACAACTCACTTGCTCGATCGGAAGACTTGACCTGATAATATAACAGCTCGACCACCAACCTGAGCTTCCGACGCGCAGAAAACCTATGTACCAGCAGAGCATAGGCTAAGCGAACAGCCCGCTCGGCGCGAATAGTGGATGTGGGCCGAGCAGATACACCGATCGACCGAAGGGCAAAGCGGCAAGTAGCCTGAGGAAGGCTGGCCGAGCGGCTATCCGGTTCGGCCCAATAACCGACAAAACAAGTATCGACCGCTATCCTCTTAGGAACTCGTGCCACCGATAAACAGCATGGTGGGCGGCATGGTCAAACAGAGAATCGTACCATAGAAGCTTCCACTGTCTTGTCGGGATATGTTTGGGCTGTTGAGGTATGGTGTCAGAGACACTTTTCTGACACGCCTTATCAGGGGAATCTTTGAAATGCGTGCATGCCTTGCAAAGCGTACACGCGCGTTCCCGGAAGTCCTATATAAGGGACCCCAAGCTTCGACAGAGGTATGTGGGATTCTATTATAGCTACTGTTAGTCTGCCACTTTCGTTTCTCTTCGCTTCCTTGTTGCTTTCACCGGAAATCTGACTTGAGCGTCGGAGGGCCAACGCCGGGGGACCCCTCCCTAGCTCGGCACTGACATTTTGTGATTGTAGGTCTCAGTCGTTCGAAGTCCACATCCAGTCAACGTGAGCACCACAACCCTAGCGTCCACCGCCTCGACTCTCAAACAGGATCAAATTTAGCGTCGTCTATAAGAACGTACCTGCATTCGGAGCGAGGAGATGGAAGAAGTTGGACGATTGCACGCTGTGACGCTCACCCAGGAGGAGCTCGATGCACTCGTACAGGCACGAGCTGCGAAGATAGTCAAGCAACAACAACAGCAGAAAGCGCTTGCCGATCGGCAAGCACAGCAAGCGACCTCAGCTTCGGGAGGTCGAGTGGCGCACGAAGACCGATCGGAGCAGTACTCCATATGGGGGCAAAATAAAACGCCGAACGACACTCACGGAGAGGCCCCACCCACACCTATTCCATTCCATCGGGCATTGTTTCAAACGCCCTCAGAGATTGCTCAGGTCAATCAGGAGAGGGGCTCTTGTTCAGATGAAGCGCCCGTTCGGAATGCGAGAAAAGGAAAAGCGCCCCAAGCTGATTTGTCTCCCTGCGGATCAATCGCCAGTTCTTCGAGGCGATACTACAAGATCCGCTACCAAGGTACTACGCTCCCTTGGCGATCGGAGAATACAACGAATCAACCGACTCGGACGACCGTTTAGGAAAGTTCGACAACACCACCACCCTCCACCAATATACAGATGGAGTGAAGTGTCGAGTCTTCCTCACAATGCTTTTCGGTTCGGCTCAGCGGTAGTTCAAAAGGTTGTCTGACGGATCAATAAGGAGCTTCAAAGAGTTCTGAGTGGCTTTCTTACACCATTTTGCGAGCAGCAGACGCTGCCAGAAGACGAGCGTCAGCTTGTTCTCCATGAAGCAAGGTTCCAGAGAGTTCCTCCGAGCGTACATCCAACGCTTCAATCAGGTAGCTATGGATATCCCATCGGTCTCGTCAGAGACCATGATGAATGCATTCACCCAAGGGCTCGTGGACGGAGACTTCTTCCGGTCGCTCATCCGAAAGCCACCTCGGGACTACAACCACATGCTAAAGAATGCCAACGAATACATAAACGTGGAAGAGCCCCAGGCAACGAGAAGAAAGGAAACGCCATCCGAGCCATCGGCGCCGACCAAACGAAGGTCATTGATCAACCATCAGCCGCCGCGGGGACCCCGAGCCGAAGGGACATAGCCACACCAAGAAGCAAGGCCACCCGTCGTTCAGCACATGGCCTCCAGGCGTCCAAAACCAAAAGAAAAGGTATGGACCCCTATGTTCTGTTCCTTCCACCAGTCAACAACTCACAATACTCGCGATTTGTCACGGATACAATTCGGTCGCACAACCGGTGCCCAGAAGTTATCGTCGACGGTCTCCCTCCCCTGACCGGCGACTCGGGCATCAGAATGTTGGGCGGCGAGAGGATGCAAGTGGATCACCCCAACAACCCCATAGGAGAAGTGTCGACCCCGCCTGAGCCGCACGCGAGGGAAGCAGACCGTCCGCTCAGGAGGAGGAGAACAGAAGTAATGCTGCGCGAGGCGAAATCAACATCATCGTCGGCGGTCCAACCAACGGAGACTCCAACCGAGCCAGAAAATTATACTCCCCGCGACTAGAGATCCACGCAGTAGGCTGCAGCCGAGAGCAGACGAATGGGCTAGAGATCATCTTTGGACCCAAAGATCTAGTGGGAGTTGAAGTTCCTCACGACGACACCCTCATCATCCGAGCGGTAATCGCTAACTATACTATTCACTGAATCTTCGTTGACAAGCAGCTCGATGAATATAATTTTCAAGAAGGCGTTTGACTAGCTCCAAATCGACTAGGGCGAGTTACTGCCAATGACAACCCCACTGTACGGGTTTACTGGCAATGAAGTTCTGTCGACCGGCTCGATGAGGTTAGCTATATCTCTCGGGGAGGAGTCACTCAGAAGGACGAGGACCACAAATTTCATCGTGGTGGACGCTCCCTCAGCATACAACGTCATCTTGGGCCGACCGACCCTCAATGAGTTCCGAGTGGTAATCTCCACCTACTGCCAGAAGATCAAATTCCCGGTGGAAGACCGGGTGGGAGAAGTCAAGGGTGACCAGTTGGATGCTCGGCGTTGCTATGTCGAGATGGTCAAGACCGAGGCGAAGTCCGCTCGGAAAACACCCCGGCTGGAGGTAAGTACCATAACCGAAAAGCCCCCTACTTTGGTATACGAAGAGAAGAAAGAGGTGCAGATCCACCCAAGCCGAGCGGAAACTACTACCTTCATAGCTACCGATCTGGAGGCCGAGCAGAAAGTCGAGCTGATCGCGTGTCTCCAACAGAACCACGATATCTTCGCATAGTCGACACACGAGCTTCCAGGGATCTTTCCAAGAGTTGCGTAGCACGCACTCCATATCCAATCGGACGCTCGGTCGGTGAAGCAGAGAAAGAGAGATTTCAGCGCCGAACAAAACCTCATCATCCGGGCAGAAATCGAGAAGCTCCTGGAGGTCGGTCACATACGGGAGGTTCAGTTCCCGAGCTGGCTCGTAAACGTTGTGTTGGTCTCCAAGTCCGGCAATAAGTGGCGAGTCTGCATCGACTTCCGGGACCTCAACAAGGCGTGCCCAAAAGACTTCTATCCCCTGCCCAGGATCGATCAGATGGTAAACTCCACTGTCGGGTGTGAGCTGATATGTATGTTGGACGCATACCAAGGGTACCATCAAGTGTCGCTCGCTCGAGAAGATCGAGAGAAGGTCAGCTTTATCACGATCGACGGAAACGGGAGCCACCTACCAAAGGCTGATGAATAAAGTGTTCCGGGGGCAGATCGATTGCAACATGGAGGTATATGTCGATGACATATTGATCAAGTCCCTCCGAGCTGCTGACCTCTGCGCAGATATCAATGAGACCTGCCAAACACTTAGGACATATGGAATCAAGCTGAATCCCAATAAGTGTTTGTTCGGCGCAAGAAGTGGGTGTTTCCTGGGCTGCATCATCACCAAGCACGGCATTGAGGCAAACTCCAGCAAAGTAAAGGTCTTGCAGGATATGCCACCACTAAGAAATTTGAAGGAAGCACAGAATCTCACTGGTCGGATAACCACCCTGCCACGATTCATTTCTAAGTCATCCAACTGGAGCCTGGCCTTCTTCAAGATTCTATGCTAAGCTACCAAGTTTCAGTGGGACGAGGAGTGCGACCGGGCATTCGAGGAACTTAAAGCATACCTCAACTCGTTGCCTGTACTTGCTAAACCCATTGCCGGTGAGCCGTTTTGAATTTATCTATCTTCGACTGAGCATGCAGTCGGCTTGGCACTAGTCAAGCAGAATGGCGATGAGCAGCCGGTGTACTTTCTTAGTCATATATTGAAGGATGCTGAGTCTTGCTACACTGGTCTTGAGAAGTTGGCTTACGCATTGATACTTGCCGCTCGAAGACTCCAACCATACTTCCTCACACACTCAATAATTGTTATGACCAACAGCCCCTGGGGAGGGTCCTCCTTAATCTTGAGGCTTCCAGATGGCTGATCAAATGGACAACAGAGCTCAGCGAGTTTGACATTCAGTATCAATCCCGAACGGCCATCAAAGCGCAGTCTTTGGCGGATTTTATCACAGAAGTACAAAATTATGAACCAGAGGTTGTCTGGAAGATATATGTGAATAGATCGTCCACTCGGCAAGGAAGCAGGATCGGCATACTGTTGATCTCCCTCCAAGAAGAGCGGATACAGCTGCCCGTTCGACTGAATTATCGGACTACCAACAACGAAGCCGAGTACGAAGCGCTTATAGCTGGGCTGCAGGCTGCTCGGCACGTCGGAGCCCTGATAACAAGTCTGTCACACTCGTAAAACAAATTAACAATGTATATTCACTGAACCCCTTAACTACACAATAATGTTGTAATAACGAGCCCAGGATCGAACCTCAAGGAACTACGGTAGGATGTAATCTAGGATTGTATTTTATTCCTATTTTTAGAATTTTTAATATGAAAATGGAGGAGTTTAAGCCTTGAATCTAAATCTAACAAAAATGAAGCACAACAAATAAGAACTAATCTAATGCATAAAGAAAATCTAACTAGGTGCCAACAATCAAACCATAACGCATTGTCATCCTACATTATGATTAAATTGTTAACACACTTAAACTAAAAAAGAAATACAAAACACAAGTGAATTTAATCTTAAGCATAGAAATAAGTAGCAAGACATCAGAAAAACCTAATCTAAAGCACCAATTAAAACCCTAATTTAAAACCTATCCACTTAACAATTAACCAAGCACAAATTAAACACAAGTAAAGCTTCAACAATGAAATGAAATGCTAAATTACTTGCTAAAAACATAACAAACATAAAAGGAATCAGTGCGAAGCTGTAAAAACAGGAACAAAATGAAATAAAAGGGTAAACCAATCCATTCTCACAATCAATTCCACAAACTTCACACTCTTGCCGTCACACAAGAGGTCGGAGACGAGAACGCCCACTCCAGACCTCAGTGGAGAATCTCAGTGGCGTATCAACTCGAGGTATGCTCAACAGTGCCGACGGAACACCCCCGACATGCTAGAAACACCCCAAAACCAATAATGGCCCGAAATATGGAAATCTAAAATCCTTCACCTCTGAATCTGCAAGGGAAGTGACGGATGATGGATGATCATCGGATGAAGCTCAGGAACACTGGAGGAACGCCGCCGAGTGTCCTGATGGGAGGCGAAGCTCAGATCTGAGCAGTGGCGGATCCAAAAATTCAAGTATAGAGGGTCGATTTACGCGGAACAAGAGGCGGTATCCTCTATCTCTACTAGTGGAATCCTATAATATTAGGGGTTCCACTCCCGGAAAGAGGGGGCGACCGCCGATGCCGCCCCCCCTCTGGATCCGCCCCTGGATCTGAGGGAACGCCCAACAAATCTGGCGAAAATAGAGGATCACAGTGAACAGAATTCCGCCAGAGGGAACACCAGCCGATGACTCCAGATGAACGGGATGAAGTTGTCGTGAAGCTCTACACCGAGGTTGAAGGTTGAGAAGTTGATCGGAGAAGGAAAGGAATCGGAAATCCCGGAGAAATGCCGTGAGACTCGAAGCTCAGCGCGAGGACTCGACGAAGACACGAAGATACTGTAGCTTCTCATTTAAATCAGATCCAGATCTGAACGGACGGCTGTGATTGATTTAGAGCTTGATCAACGGTGAAAAGTCACTTAAAATCCGATCTGAAGGTGCTGATCTTGATCAAGGGTCTGAATCTACTCTCCCTTAGGTCGGATGAACCAGATCTTTACTAGATGGTTCAGATCTATCCAATCTTTGATGAACGACCCATAATGCTCCATAGCTTGATCTTCTCGTTTAAACTCCGATTTGAGCACAACTTCGGTTCAAATAGATCCAAATCCAAGATCCTTTCATGCCTACAAAATAAGAATCAAATATTAGCATCAAATAACACGAAAATAAAATAATTTGCAATTAAGTCCTAAATCAATACAATGCATAAAATGTGATGTAACTATGATTTAAACCTGTGAAATAAACATCAAAGCATGCATATATCAATCAAAATAATACAGTAAAATCATGATTATCAATTCCCCCACACTTAGTTTTGAACGTCCCATGAAAGTAAAGAAAACTAAAAATCATTTCCACACAAATTCCCTAACAATATCTAGAAGATAGTAAAAGGAATTTAACTAAGACCATCTAAAGATCACAAACAATCATGAATACAATCCAAACAATAATTAGTAAGTATGGTAGTTTCAATCCAAATGAAAAATTAAGCAAGTTGCATCTCACAAGGAATTTACCTATTTTAGCTCTCACACTCAAGCATGTGTATAAGTGGAGCTCACTCAATGCAACTCACAACATTTCACTACCATAAGCTTGCTTATTTTCTAATTCTCCACCACTATAAACATAGCATACATGAATCAAAAGGATTTATCAACAAGAATTGAAATGAAAGCAAGAAGAACAATAAAAGTGAATGAAATAGGCAAAAGAAAAGAATTTAGTGAAAAATTGAGGAGATAAGAGAATTGGAGGAATATACTTGATGAGTTAACTAATTTTGATGTGTAAAAGATGAATACCATTTGTCATTATCAATACAAAAGATCAAACTAAACTCTCCTTCAATTTGATGGCTAATATAGAATCTTGATACTCTATCTTCACACCTTGATACTCTTTGTCTTGCCAATTTTCTCTTTTCTATTTTTTCACACTTCAATTTCATCTCTTGAAGACAAAATAAATCTCAAATCCCCTTTTGGAGAAGAACTCCCTCCCCCACACTTAAATAATGGTCGTCTTGGACAATGAA
The DNA here is from genome assembly GCF_018446385.1 of Zingiber officinale. NCBI lineage: Eukaryota > Viridiplantae > Streptophyta > Magnoliopsida > Zingiberales > Zingiberaceae > Zingiber > Zingiber officinale. The sequence continues at coordinate 34,294,164 of NC_056005.1, read as the reverse complement.
ACACATCATGCATTCAATGTATTAACACTCTTGAAGCTACTGTTTTACTCTTCATTCTGCAACAGAATTTGTTCTCTGTTTCTATCTTCTTTTCCCCCCTTTTCTATTTTTTTTAACTCAAACAACTAAGAAACTTAATTCAGAACCTCAAAACTAGCAAGAACCCATATCATTACAGCTTTTCCTGATCCACAAATGTATTGAAAGGTAGACACAATTGCATAGCTCTGATTCCATATCCAGCACTCCATTACATTCTGAATTCGACAAGGTAAAGAACAAAATTCAGCAACAAAATTAGAATTCAGACCTTGAATTCACCCATTCAGACCTTGATGAAATGGATACATCAACAGCAAATCCATTTTTGCACTTATTAAACTTCTCACTTTCTTTACTGAACTTAAGTTATATCCAATCAAAAATTCCACTTCTAAACATTCCAAAGCTTTTGAGTCAATAACAGACTGGTCTCATGGAACAAATAAAACACAAGCTTTTGAGCTTATATCTGCAAATAAATACTGCAGTAACAATTTCAAAAACAGAGTTTACCTACTACAGCAACAACTTATTACAACCCCAAAATTGACTTAAATTCTGAATACATATCCATTATAGTTGCTTGCTTAAAATTATGTAAGATTTGAAAAGATTAGAACACCAAATGGTATACATTGAACTTCACACTGACCAGGAATAAGCTCATAATTACCACTGCTTGATCACAGAGTTCAACGCTATATTATGATTGTAGAAATGGAATTCTGAGATTTTCCTCCTTCTCTTGAACACATCGATCAGTGGGTTCAGCTTAAAAGCATTTCAGTATTCCAGTAACAACATAATTCAAATTCTACATTGGCACAATTTCAGAACTCATTTCTACAGATTTTCCAATTCTTCAGCTTCATGTCAACTTCTTTTCCTAACATCGCCTCTCCAATTTGATCTCTATATTGAAATGTAGGAAAAGAATCTGTTTGTCAAAGAATTAAAGCTACCAAAGAAAGGTTCAGAAGCTCAGCAACCTGGTTCAACATCAAATATCAAGTAGAACTCACTTGGTTATGAATTCTGACTAATAATCTGTAAACAATATGGCACACAGAAATTGAAATGGTCTACTTGACTATCAGCAAAATAGATTCCTTTATTGTTTTTCTTCCAACAGAACCTTGAACTCAAATTTCAGAATTTAGAAGTTAAAGTCATTCCATCTTATCTCATAAACAATTCAGTTAAACACAATTCTGCAACTTCTGCATTCAGGTTGTTACTGATTTTTCCTTCGAACCCACACTCCTCCATTTAAATTCTTCAATGATCCACCATTACTTCTGCTTGTTTTCAGAAGCTCAGAAATCCAGTTCGAATTCAAGCTTAAAAGAAATAAATCTGATTAGTTACATCTCTTGAATTCCATCTTCGACCTTCTTCAACTACTGCAACTACCAGCTGAACTTTTCATAATTCCAAATCTTAGTCTCAAATTCGAAATTGTGATTCCAAAGTAGCTTCCTTGATCCTTTGCAGTTTTGGCCAGCTGCATCACAGTGTTGAAATCAGCAACTTCAATGTCAAAGACTGCCATTCATTCAACTGCAATTTCTGAAACCCTGATTCAGTATTTTTTTCCAGTCCCAGCAATAGGAACTTAAGCAACAACTCAAAAGAAAGGTAAATTCTGCCCTTCAGAAATTCCAACTTCAGTATTCAGCAAATTTGCATTGATTCAGCTTAAACTTCTGGATATGCAACTAGGTAACAAATTCCCAAGTTCATTGTATCAAATTTAAATGTACCATTCAAATCTCAACGTAAGACTTCAGCTTTAATGAAATTGCAGAAGTTACACAGCAAGATCCAATATTTGAATATCTTTCTAAGCATTTCAACTCACTGAATGCAGTTGGCTAATTCCAAAAATCAGTAACTCTATAAGATGTTAGTCTCAGAAATTTGATTTAAGAGCAACTTGGCACACATGTAAATCTGAAACAATTGCTAAATTCTTGTTCCAGTTTCTTAACTCATTGTTTCTTCCTTAATTGGTTTTAAGGCTGCTACTAAATTTTTGATACACCATTTGATTCAAAACAATTTCCAGCTGAATTCATTTCAGAATTATGTCTTAGACCAACTCTTCTTACTGATTTCTTTATTTCTTTTCTGCAGGAAAACAAAACTAGGACTAATCTCAATGGAGTTTCGAAACCTGATAACAAAAGATGACAGAATAAACTCCAAATCAGTTCCGAACTGAAACTGCAAATCTTAATGTGATCTGCAATCAGATTGTTTCTTCTAACAACATCTTCCAATTCATGTTTTAATTTCCAGCATTATGTGCTCACTGATTCGGAATAAATTCAGAATTCTTGGACCTAAAACTTCTTAATAGAAGTGTAAAAGCATCCTTCTTAAAGTATTGTTATCAAATATTGCACTAACATTGTTTGCAGCTCTTGAATTCCAACTCCAGCAACCTGAGAGTTCAGATATTTAAATATCCATGTTCAGAGCATCAATTGAATCATTCAGGAAATCAAAACTAAGATTCAAATTTAATGAAGTTTCAACTTCATACAATTCTCGGAACCCCTCTGTTGTCAACTTGATACAAACGGTTTACAATTCCAAATACATGCTAATATTGTACTTCAGTTTCACATCTTACAACAGGACATTAACAATACTCAGGATTAGGATTTTAGCTTAACAAGGACTCCATTTAACCTAAATTTTTGCATTCCTGCATTTCATCAATTCTAGAAACGTACAACAAAACTTGGCACACTGGAGACTTAACTTGTAATTGGTACATACTTCCAAAGCTTCATCGAATTAGCCTTGGATTGCGAGTTCATCAGTTCTGATTTCTTTCTCTGTACTGTATGACTGGACTCCTCATTTCCGACTTCATTTCTGCTGATTTTTCCCTTTCTGTATATTCCTGTCAGTTTCTGTGTATCAAACATCTTATAAATGCATTCATTTTGCATACCCTTAACTTTGCTTGAGCCTTCCATTAATTCAAGAATCGCAAGGAAAACTTGGCACACAAACAAATCTAAATACTAGGTTCTGGAATTCAGCTACAATCAGCAAAAAATATTTCTAAATTCAGTTTCCATTAAATTTTGTATTACAGAATCAATACTAATTCTATAAAGTTCTAGCTCCTTAGTTTCAGCAATTAAATTTAATAAAATTCTATTTAAAGCATGAAGAAATCAGCTCATATTAATGTATCACTTCAGGCTTTCTTCAAAATTTGAGTTGTTGAAGGTTCTTAGATCTTCCAAAAATCTGAGTTCAGAAACCTGCCAGAAATGATCTTTAGAATTGAATCTGATATCTTAGTTCTGGTTTTCAAACTCCAGTTGCTTCTTACTGATACAATGATTTTCTTAACATGATTCAATTTAGACTTCAACTTAAGGATTCAGCTTCAAGTGGCAAAAGGCGATTCGCTCGCTCCCAGCGCCCCCGCCAACCCGTCCCTAGGCCAACACGGAGGAGGTAAATCACGGGTGGCTACTAGCCATTAGTGCAAATGACCAAGACATGGGGGAGGTTATGCTCGGTCACGCTGAGTTTCGACCCCAAGACCTCATGTGACAACACCCCATGCCTTATCCATCGCACCGCCCCGAGGGGACTAAGGATTCAGCTTCAAGGACATTGCAGAAATGTCAAAGCCTAAGAAGTCCATACAAATTTTCCACTCAATCTTGATATGTATATTTAAATCTAACTGCTGTAATTCCAGTTGCTGCAGTATTTAGATTCAAGCTAAGAACTTGATAAATCATAGACTTCAAATCCAAAATTTTGATTTCCCAAAGAATCCCTTCTTTTTTCAATATAGAAATTCAAGCTTAAAATGCATGCCAACTTCTGAATTCTGGAATTGCTACATAGAAAATGCAATAGCTACATAAATTGGCACCAACAAGCTACACACATTCACTGAAATGTGCCTATTAATTTAGTAACCAATTGACCATGCTTAGCTCCAAATTCCAATAAACCAGTGTCTTGCTAATTGATAGAATTTCAGTGAAAACACAATACAGCCTGACTTGATTTCACAATTTCAGAATTTCCAGTCAATTAGTAATAAGAAACCTCCATAAACCTCAAGCATAAGCAATCCTCCCCCACACTTAAAACTTAATTCATCTTGCAAATCTAACTCATCAAAGATTCAACCAAAACTCTCGATAAGAGAATGACAAGCAAAGGCAATCAAAGGTTAAAATGCTAGATGAGAATGTTTCAAGAAAATTATAGAGGAAGAAATTAGAATTTATGATGAAACAAGAATGACAAACATCCTTCCTTTTCATGCATTATATGCTATTGTGATTTTGAAAAGAAACAAAGCAAGTTCTAGAGTTTAATTTGCTATGAGTGCATGTCACACAAAAGAAATAATAGTGTTTAGGCCTAAAGTGGCCATTCTAAGAATTTTTATATGCAATCAAGCTCAATTGATCAAATTAGAATCCACCACCATTTTAACTAATATCATGTAAGAAAAACATTCAATCATGTCACATGACCTAAACTTGATGATCAAATTTAAGAAACTTTTACCATCTTAATGATATTACTAAACAATTCCATAGAGACTTTTATTCAAAATGAAATGCTATATAACCTAAACTAAATGCAAATTATGGAAGCAAATGTGGAAATAAAATGCAAAATGTAAAAAAAACAAAGTGCAAATGTAAAGCATAGAACTAAAGAAATGTATAAAGAATTTATTAGACACAAAGCATGAATTAAAATGCAAAAGGAAGCGAAATTGGAACCAACTCCCCTTTAATTCCCAGTGGTTGAAGAAGGTTCAAAAGAAGTATTCATGCCGATAGTGGAGTAATCATGGTTCCATTCAAATTCTTCTTATTAATCATTTTTACTTTCACCATTCTTTTTGAAGGTCGAAGGCGGTTCAGTGTAAACTTCCACTCCGAAAGCTTATGTTCTCCTACAACATCAATAAAAGAAAACTCCTCCCACACACATGTGGGATAAAAAGAAAATAGAAGAACATTAGTGTGGGTAAAAGATATTTCAAGAAATGAATCACATCTAATAAAGTCAACAATTAGTACCTCTATGAAATTTTCTGAAAAATCACAAGAAATTCTCACATTGTCATGTTGAAAGGTACCTGGAGTGGTGTTTGTTACCTCTTCCTCATCAAGTAATTGCTCAGACTCCAGTTCTGGTGAATATTCAACCTCATGTAGTGATTCTTGGGTGCTTGGCTGTATAGCACAAGTCCCTACACTTACATCCTCATGATCATCAAATCCAGGTGATTCTTGAGGTAATGCTTCCAATAAGCATTCCCCTACACTTAACTTTTCTTCATCAATTAAATCTTCATTTCCTGCATCTTCAACAACATCTAGAGCAACTCTATTAGTAGAATAAAAAATTTTAACAACTACATCATCATCACAAATTAAACTAGAAAATTCTTGTGAAGAAATGGGAGTAGAGATTCTGTCAAGCCTGACAGAATCACTACTTTCCATCTCTCCACTGGAGTTTCGTGCTTGTAAATCACCGATGGATGATGCAATCTGATCTAACTGACTCTGATTATTCTGTATCCTTGCAAATTGTTGCTCTTGATGTTCACTCATTTGTTGCATAATTTCATTAGATTTCCAAATTGACTCTGCAAATTGTTCTTGTACATCCTCATACTGATATTCAGGCGCATAAATCTCAGTCTGAGGTTGATAATAATAACTCTGACTCCAATCTCCAAAATGTTGATAATATGGATCCATGGTAAAAAGAATTTCCTATTCTTACACTGAAATACTAGCAAATAAAATTAGAAGACTCAGGAACAAATAAAATCAAACGCATGAATATATAATCATGAAAGCAATTGAAACAACAAAATTTTTTAAAGTTTTCCAAAAAAAAGAACAATCCTAAATTATCAAACATCGTTTTCCCAAGCAACGATGTCAAAATTTGATAACAAGTCTATCACACTCGTAAAACAAATTAACAATGTATATTCACTGAACCCCTTAACTACACAATAATGTTGTAATAACGAGCCTAAGATTGAACCTCAAGGAACTACGGTAGGATGTAATCTAGGATTGTATTTTATTCTTATTTTTGGGGTTTTTAATATGAAAATAAGGGAGTTTAAGCCTTGAATCTAAATCTAACAAAAATGAAGCACAGCAAATAAGAACTAATCTAATGCATAAAGAAAATCTAACTAGGTGCCAACAATCAAACCATAACGCATTGTCACCTTACGTTATAATTAAATTGTTAACACACTTAAACAAAAAATGAAATACAAAACACAAGTGAATCTAATCTTAAGCATAGAAATAAGTAGCAAGACATCATAAAAACCTAATCTAAAGCACCAATTAAAACCCTAATTTTAAACCTATCCACATAACAATTAACCAAGCACAAATTAAACACAAGTAGAGCTTCAACAATTAAATGAAATGCTAAACTACTTGCTAAAAATATAACAAACATAAAAGGAATCTGTGCCAAGCTGTAAAAATAGGAACAAAATGAAATAAAAGGGTAAACCAATCCATTCTCATAATCAATTCCACAAACTTCACACTCTTGCTATCACACAAGAGGCCAGAGATGAGAACACCCACTCCGGACCTCAGTGGAAAATCTCAGTGGCGTATCAGCACGAGGTATGCTCAACAGTGCCGATGGAATACCCCCGACACGCTGGAAACACCCCAAAACCAATGACCGGCCCGAAATCTGAAAATCTGCAATCCTTCACCTCTGAATCTGCAAGGGAAGCGATGGATGATGGATGATCGTCGGATGAAGCTCAAGAACATTGGAGGAACGCCGCCGAGTGTCCTGATGGGAGGCAAAGCTCAGATCTGAGGGAACGCCCAACAAATTTGGCGAAAATAGAGGATCACAGTGAACAGAATTCTACTGAAGGGAACACCCGCCGATGGCTCCAAATGAACGGGATGAAGTTGCCATGAAGCTCTCCACCGAGGTTGAAGGTTGAGAAGTTGATCGGAGAAGGAAAGGGATCAAAAATCCTGGAGAAACGACGTGGGACGTGAAGCTCAGCGCGAGGACTCGACGAAGACACGAAGCTACTGTAGCTTCTCATTTAAATCAGATCCAGATCTGAACGGACGACTGTGATTGATTTGGAGCTTGATCAACGGTGAAAAGTCACTTAAAATCTGATCCAAAGGTGCTGAAATTGATCAAGGGTCTGGATCTACTCTCCCTTAGGTCGGATGGACCAGATTTTCACTGGATGGTTCAGATCTATCCAATCTTTGATGAATGACCCATAATGCTCCGCTGCTTGATCTTCTCGTTTAAACTCCGATTTGAGCACAACTTCGGTTCGAATAGATCCAAATCCAAGATCCTTTGATGCCTACAAAATAAGAATCAAATATTAGCATCAAATAACACGAAAATAAAATAATTTGCAATTAAGTCCAAAATCGATACAATGCATAAAATGTGATGTAACTATGATTTAAACCTATGAAATCAACATCAAACCATGCATATACGAATCAAAATAATACAGTAAAATCATGGTTATCAATTTCCCCACACTTAGTCTTGAACGCCCCGTGAAAGTAAAGAAAACTAATAATCATCTCCACACAAATTCCCTAGCAATATCTAGAAGATAGTAAAAGGAATTTAACTAAGACCATCTAAAGATCACAAACAATCATGAATACAATCCAAACAATAATCAGTAAGTATGGTAGTTTCAATCCAAATGAAAAATTAAGCAAGTTGCATCTCACAAGGAATTTACCTATTCTAACTCTCACACTCAAGCATGTGTATAAGTGGAGTTCACTCAATGCAACTCACAACATTTCACTACCATAAGCTTGCTTATTTTCTAATTCTCCACCACTATAAACATAGCATACATGAATCAAAAGGATTTATCAACAAGAATTGAAATGAAAGCAAGAAGAACAATAAAAGTGAATGAAATAAGCAAAAGAAAAGAATTTAGTGAAAAATTGAGGAGATGAGAGAATTGGAGGAATATACTTGATGAGTTGACCAATTTTGATGTGTAAAAGATGAATACCATTTGTCATTATCAATACAAAAGATCAAGCTAAACTCTCCTTCAATTTGATAGCTAACATAGAATCTTGATATTCTATCTCCACACCTTGATACTCTTTGTCTTGCCAATTTTCTCTTTTCTATTTTTTCACACTTCAATTTCATCTCTTGGAGACAAAATCAATCCCAAATCCCCTTGTGGAGAAGAACTCCCTCCCCCACACTTAAACAATGGTCGTCTTGGACAATGAAACACATCATGCATTCAATGTATTAACACTCTTGAAGCTACTGTTTTACTCTTCATTTTGCAACAGAATTTGTTCTCTGTTTCTGTCTTCTTTTTATCCTTTTTCTATTTTTTTTTAACTCAAACAACCAAGAAACATAATTCAGAACCTCAAAACCAGCAAGAACCCATATCATTACAGCTTTCCCTGATCCACAAATGTATTGAAAGGTAGACACAATTGCATGGCTCTGATTCCATATCCAGCATTCCATTACATTCTGAATTTGGCAAGGTAAAGAACAAAATTCAGCAACAAAATTAGAATTAAGACCTTGAATTCACCCATTCAGACCTTGATGAAATGAATACATCAACAGCAAATCCATTTATGCACTTATTAAACTTCCCACTTTCTTTACTGAACTTAAGTTATATCCTATCAGAAATTCCACTTCTAAACATTACAAAGCTTTTGAGTCAATACTGCAGTAACAATTCCAAAAACAGAGTTTACCTACTGCAGTAACAACTTATTACAACCCCAAAATTGACTAAAATTCTGAATACACATCCATTATAGTTGCTTGCTTAAAATTATGTAAGATTTGAAAAGATTAGAACACCAAATGGTATATATTGAACTTCACACTGACCAGGAATAAGCTTAGAATTACCACTGCTTGATCACAGAGTTCAACGCTATATTATGATTGTAGAAATGGAATTCTGAGATTTTCCTCCTTCTCTTGAACACATCGATCAGTGGGTTCAGCTTAAAAGCATTTCAGTATTCCAGTAACAACATAATTCAAATTCTACATTGGCACAATTTCAGAACTCATTTCTACAGATTTTCCAATTCTTCAGCTTCATGTCAACTTCTTTTCCTAACATCGCCTCTCCAATTTGATCTCTATGTTGAAATGTAGGAAAAGAATCTGTTTGTCAAAGAATTAAAGCTACCAAAGAAAGGTACAGAAGCTCAGCAACCTGGTTCAACATCAAATATCAAGTAGAACTCACTTGGTTATGAATTCTGACTAATAATCTGTAAACAATATGGCACACAGAAATTGAAATGGTCTACTTGACTATCAGCAAAATAGATTCCTTTATTGTTTTTCTTCCAACAGAACCTTGAACTCAAATTTTAGAATTTAGAAGTTAAAGCCATTCCATCTTATCTCATAAACAATTCAGTTAAACACAATTCTACAACTTCTGCATTCAGGTTGTTACTGATTTTTCCTTCGAACCCACACTCCTCCATTTAAATTCTGATCCACCATTACTTCTGCTTGTTTTCAGAAGCTCAGAAATCCAGTTCGAATTCAAGCTTAAAAGAAATAAATCTGATTAGTTACATCTCTTGAATTCCATCTTTAACCATCTTCAACTATTGCAGCTACTAGCTGAACTTTTCAGAATTCCAAATCTTAGTCTCAAATTCGAAATTGTGATTCCAAAGTAGCTTCCTTGATCCTTTGCAGTCTTGGTCAGCTGCATCACAGTGTTGAAATCAGCAACTTCAATGTCAAAGACTGCCATTCATTCAACTGCAATTTCTGAAACCCTGATTCAGCATTTTTTTTTTCCAGTCCCAACAATAGGAACTTAAGCAACAACTCAGAAGAAAGGTAAATTCTGCCCTTCAGAAATTCCAACTTCAGTTATTCAGCAAATTTGCATTGATTCAGCTTCAGCTTCTGGATATGCAGCTAGGTAACAAATTCCCAAGTTCATTGTATCAAATTTAAATGTACTCGCCGATTGCTCCAGATGAACGGGATGAAGCTGTCGTGAAGCTCTCCACCGAGGTTGAAGGTTGAGAAGTTGAATCAGAGAAGGAAAGGGATCGAAAATCCCGGAGAAACGCCGCGGGAGGCGAAGCTCAGCGCGACGACTCGACGAAGACACGAAGCTATTGTAGCTTCTCATTTAAATCAGATCCAGATCTGAACGGACGGCTGTGATTGATTTGGAGCTTGATCAATGGTGAAAAGTCACTTAAAATCTGATCCGAAGGTGCTGATCTTGATCAAGGGTCTGGATCTACTCTCCCTTAGGTCGAATGGACCAGATCTTCACTGGATGGTTCAGATCAATCTAATCTTTGATGAACGACCCATAATGCTCTGCAGCTTGATCTTCTCGTTTAAACTCCGATTTGAGCACAACTTCAGTTCGAATAGATCCAAATCCAAGATCCTTTGATGCTTACAAAATAAGAATCAAATATTAGCATCAAATAACACGAAAACAAAATAATTTACAATTAAGTCTGAAATCGATACAATGCATAAAATGTGATGTAACCATGATTTAAACCTATGAAATTAGCATCAAACCATGCATATATGAATCAAAATAATACAGTAAAATCATGGTTATCAAGCCCTCAAAGTCCTAATTCATTCGGATTCACAACTAGCCGCTTAGCAGTTGGTCGAGTCATTTGAGATAAGTAACGTGCGGCTCAGGCTCTATGCAAAAGCCTTCGACAAGCTGAAGGCTGATTTTTGGGAGATCATCATACAAAAGATCCCCTGAGCGGAGAACCAAGCTGTAGATGAATTGGCCAAATTGACCAACTCGCTCTCGTCGATCGTCATCGCACGATCGATCGAGCAGGTATCTCTAGTGGCTCACATCGATCGGATGGAAGGACTAACCTTCCCGAATAATTGGAGAATGGCGCTGATAGAATTTTTACGATCGGGAGCCACACCATCCGATTGGGAGGAGGCTAGTTTGCTAAAAAAGAGGGATGGTCGGTTCACACTCATTGGAGATCAGCTCTACAAAAAATCCTTCTCCACGCCTCTGCTTAAGTGCGTTGGAGCAAAGGACGCCGACTATATATTGCAAGAGGTATATCAAGGATCATGCAGAGGACACCCGAGTGGCCGCTCATTAGCTAGGAAGATTCTACTCGCAGGATACTTTTGGCCGACCCTCCAAGAGGACGCCACTCGGATGGTCGCCACCTGCCTGTCCTGCCAGAAGTATCATATCTCTCTCACCGGCCGACCGAGGAGATGAAGACGTCTACGGTGTCTTGCCCGTTCGACTAGTGGGGCATGGACATCGTGGGACCCTTCCTAATGGCGACAGGACAACGGAGGTTCCTCCTTGTGGCGGTCGATTATTTCTCCAAATGGGTCGAAGCCGAGCCGTTAGCCAGAATAACCGAACAGATGGTCAAGAAGTTCATTTTCAGCACATCATCTGTCGGTTTGGCATCCCGCATCGGCTAGTCTCGGACAACGAGAGGCAGTTCGTGGGTCAAGGGCTCAAAGCATTGTGCGAGGGGTATGACATTAAGCAGACCTTCACCTCAGTGGCATACCCTCAGAGTAATGGGCAGGCCGAAGTCACCAATCGGGAGATCTTGCGGATCCTACGCACGCGGCTCGACCATATGGGAGGTAGTTGGGTGGACGAACTCCCCAACGTGCTCTGGGTGATCCGTACAACCCCCAAAGACGGAACAGGAGCAGCCCCTTTCACTTGGTGTACGGCGGGGAAGCGGTCATCCTTATAGAGGTCGAAGTCGAGTCCGATCGGATACAACACTATAGCGAGGACAACACCGAGCGGAGGCTCCTGAAGCTGGATTTGGAGGATGAGGCACGTGTTAAAGTTGTCGCCGGGCTAATGGCTTACCGGCAGAGGATGAAGCAGATCTACAATCGAAGGTGCCTCATTGAGGTCGTGGAAAAACTCCGCACAGGAGCCTATTACTTGGAGGATGAGGACGGGCAACGACTCGAATGTCCATGGAGCGCGAACCACCTCCAGCCATATCGAGCCAGATGAGAGGTGCGCCAATGTAATCAATGTATTTTAAATACCCCTACACCCTGTGAATTCAGGACTGAAATCAAACGATTCCCGAAATTCATGCCGAATGGTGAGTCTTCATCAAATCATCGAGCAGCAACATTAAACCCAAGTCTCCACCGACGGTCGAGCGGTGACCTTAAACCCGAGTCTTCAATAAATCGTCGAGCGATGACATTAAACCCAGGCCTCCACCGACAGTTGAGCGGCGACCTTAGACCCGAGTCTTCATCAAATCGTCGAGCGGCGACGTTAAACCCAGGTCTCCATGTACGGTCGAACGACAATCCTAAGCCCAAAAAGCAACAACCTAATTCACCTTCAAGGGTCGAAAGATGAATCGGGTCTATACACGCATTACTGGTCATTTGTGGCCTATAGCCAAACCTGTCGTCGGAAGCGAAAGGGGACCAGGCAAATGGGTGATCATCGCCGATTAGGAGGGTCAAAAGCCGACGAAAGAAAAGGAGTGCAATGACTAGGAAAATTTTGTCGAATGGGTAAATATTCATTGCATAAAAGGATAGCCCCGTTGAACGGCTGGCGTACATGCATACTTCAAAATAATTTTTTACAAGGCCCTCACTCAAGATAGTCAAAAACCTCGTCGGGCATAGAGTCATTTAGCTACTGCTGGTTGACGATGTCGTCCGTCAGAGCCTCGGGGAGATGCCTGCTCGCCTTCAACTGGTTGAACGTCTCAGTGATAGTTAGTTCGAAAGACCGAACGACACGATGGTCAACTTTGTCCATGAATTTTTCTGAACGGAGATACTCCTGCTTCATTGTCTCAAAGCAGCTCGGCTCGTCCTCCTGGTACTTCTTTAAGGCAACGTGGGAGGCATCTAAACCTTCTTCAAGGGATTTCAACTACCCCATAAGAGAAGCCACCTCAGCCGAGCGGCTGTCCCGTTCGGTGATCACACAGTCCTCGAGATTCTTGAGCTTCTGGGCCAGATTCCGAGCCTCTTGATTCTTCAGCTCCAGGTCAGCTATGGCTCGGTTCTTCCTTGTTGTGGCCATCTCAATATTTTAGTCGTAGGACTTCACCTGTGTCTCGAGTCAGCTCAGCATAATTGCCCAATTGGTGGACTTCCACTCAACCTCTAGAAGTTTATTGCTCTTGGTCAAATTGGCCTGCAGTTCGGCAATTGAGGGCCCTTGGGATGAGGATGCTCCACCAGAAATCTTGAGCTTCTTGAGCTCATCCTCCACAAGCGCCAAGCGCCGGCACATCGCCACGCTCTCCACCTAGTACTACCGTCGAACTGAAGAATGTTAATGTCGAATGGAGGTAAAACCATGAATTGATCATTGTATACATACCTCGGTGGACATTTGCAGGTGGTTGTTGGCGAGCAGCCCTGGAGGCATGGTTACAGCATGTGCTCGAGCCTCCTCCCAAATCTTGGCGAGCGGCTCGCGGATGAGTATCTGATGTTCTGGAGTTAGCGGTTGATCGTCGGTCGCCAAGAACTCCTCCATTGGGAGGTGAAGAATGGTTGTCACGGATTAGCAGTCGCTCGGGGCCGATTGAGCAGATGTCGTGGGATCAGAGGACTGACCGGTTGAAGCCGGGAGGATGTCGGATCGCAAAATCTTCCGACGAGGAGGCAAGGACGTGATCAGCTCTGCTACAATGGGCTCGGGCGGTAGATCGGAAAGTGATGGGTCCGGTCGGAGGAAATGGCTTCTACCGTTTCACGGATGACCGCGGAAGATGAGGTGGCCCCCTGCTCTGGGACCCGCACCGCTGAAGTGGCAAAACGGGGATGGTGTGGTTGTTCGATGTCGCTTACGCCTATTGAGCGGAAGGCTATCACCCTCAGAATCTGAGCCTTCGGTCCAAGTGGCGGGTGGCACGTCAGGAGGTAGGTCATTCGCCTCTTCTAGGTAGGTTGTCCGATCGGCAGTGCCTTCGTCTACAGTTGGTGCGTTCTCGCTCTCAGGTGTACCTTCATGTGAGTCGACCGACGTTAGGCCGAGGCTCACCATTTCCTTCGCAACGACTGTCTCGATCTCGGTGTCCTTAAGCTTCATCATACCGGTAGCTCGCGCCTGCATCATGATGTCAGCTGCAAAAGAAAAAAGGAAATCAGTTAGACAAAAAGGAAAAGAGCTGAGAAATTCTATACCTAGGCTGCTCGGGAACCTCGTGCAGGTCGGACTGAGCCCAAAAATGTACAGAACACTCTCCAGCAGTAGCTTATGGATGTCATACTTTTGGCCGGCTAGCATGTTCGCTGCATGGAGATAATCCAGTCGGCTCTTGTACTTCTTCAAGTCCGGTTGAGGTGGTAGTCCGACCTGCCATTGGGTCCGGAAGCTGGGCCGCTCGGGGAGTCTCAGGAAGAAGAAGTACACCTTCCAGTGTTTATTTGAAGTGGGCATCTTATCAAAGAATACTAGACCGATCCGAGATTGAAAGAGATAGGTCCCCAGCTCGGACTGCTTAGGATAATAAAAATAATGGAAGACTCGAGGAGTTAGTGGGATGTCGTGCAGCCGGAACAACACGACAACACCGCATAGAAGGTGGAAGGAGTTAGGGATGAGCTGTGGGAGGGGGACACGGAAGTAATTGCAAACTTCAAGTATAAACGGGTGGATGGTGTTAGGACCGAAAAGTAGCTAGAGGGGGGGGGGGGGGGGAATAGCTCTTCGCATGCTCGTTGCTCGGCGTTGCTTGTTTCTTCAAGGATGCGCAGCGGAAATACAAAGAAACAAATACAAACACGCTAACACTTGGATTTTACTTGGTATCCACCTCCAAGGGAGGTGACTAATCCAAGGATCCACACAACGCACGCACCCTCCACTAATGAAACTCTCCTTTATGGTAACTACCAAGGGCGGAGAAGCCCTACAAGACTCAATACAAGAAGAAGAAAGGGTAGTAAAGAAATACAAGCTTACAAGCTTACAATGAGTGCACAAACACTAACCCTAGTTTCTTCTTCTTGCTTTGATCTGCCTCTTGACTTGGAAGAGCCTCCAAGAACCTTCAAGAATTGGCGATCTCAAGCTTGAGAAGAGTTGTGGAGGAGCTGGTGAAGATCTGAAATGAATCTGTGAAGTGATGTCGCAGCCATCGGACGCCTGTAGCTCAAATACGATGCAACGGTCGGATCCCGATCGATTCGAAAACTCCCAATCAATCGGGGAGGCATTGGATCGATCCATGGATCGATCCAGAGCGCCTCTGTGCTCTGGAAAAATGCCTGGATCGATCCATGGATCGATCCAGCGCTTATCGCGCGAAACAGCAACGTCTCAATCGATCCACTGATCGATTGGGACCTCTGGATCGATCCACTGATCGATCCAGAGGCTCTCTGTTCGCTGGGAAAGGCCTGGATCGATCCACTGATCGATCCAGCTCTTGGTTTTTGCCCAAAACCAAGTCCTTAGCCTCTCAAACCAACATCCGGTCAACCTTGACCTATTGGTACATCATGCCTAGCATCTGGTCACTCCTTTGACCTGCTAGGACTTCCCACCAAGTGTCCGATCAATCCCTTTGACCCACTTGGACTTTTCTCTTTGTGCCAACTATCCGGTCACTCCGTTGACCTACTTGGACTTCCCAACACCAGATGTCCGATCTGGATTTTCCCTTGCCTGGCTTCACTCACCAGGACTTCCATTCTGCCTAGCTTCACTCACTAGGACTTTCACCTGGCTTCACTCACCAGGATTTCCTTCTGCCTAGCTTCACTCACTAGGACTTCCCAATTGTCTAGCTACACTCACTAGGTCTTCCCAATTGCCTAGCTTCACTCACTAGGTCTTTCACCTGGCTTCACTCACCAGGATTTTCCTCCTGCCTAGCTTCACTCACTAGGTCTTTCCTTCTGCCTAACATCCCAATTAGGACTTCCCAGTCAAGTATCCGGTCGTCTTTGACCTACTTGACTCTTCTTCAATCAACCTTGCATTGTCAAACATCGAAACCCAAACCAAGACTCAAGCTTGGTCAACCAGGTCAACCTTGACCTGAGGGATGTTGCACCAACAATCTCCCCCTTTTTGATGTTTGACAATACCAACACTGTCACTTACAATACCACATGTAAGTTAGGCTAATCCCATAGCCTAAACCTTCTTCATGCCACTAGGTAATGAATACATAAGTTAAGCCCTTCATTCTCCCCCTAAGAGGGCAAACTCCCTCTAGGTAATAAAAGCCTAAACTTACTCCCTTTCATTCTCCCCCTATTGGCACACATCAAACCATGCCCCATTTTTGGGCACACATCAACAAATTCACTTGTTGAAAACTCTCCCCCCGAAGAGTTGCTCATCGTTGTTCACAACTTCACTCGTTGTGATCAACACGATAATGAAGGTCTCATACCCTCCATTATCCTTAACCCTACATTCTCCCCCAATGTAGGCAAATGCCCATCCTTGAGCATTATCCACTTGAAACCACTTGAACAATGAGGATATCCACTCCCCATTAAGGTTCAAACGCTCAACCTGGAGCATGTTCTTAACGGAAGGTTAACCACCTTCCAAGGTTCATGAAAAAAAAATAATGTTCATGTCTTTAAAGAGTCCCTCCCTCTAAAGACATGGTGGTAACTTATGTCATTGCACCAACAATGACTTGGAATCTCCAAAACTTTAGGAAACCCAAATTTAGAAGTTTTGAGGTTCAAATATTCAAAATTTGAAACAAACCTCAACCTAAACTTCAACTTAGCCTTCCTTAACCAATCCATCCTTGTTTTCCACACGAAAACACCCTTTTTATGTATACAAATGTATTTTCAAGGGTTTGGAATGGTTACCTAGACTAAAATAGGTTCAAAATGCTGAAAATAAGCTTTCCCAGCCAAAATCAGCATCTTCAATCGATTGGAGTTGGGTTCCAATCGATTGAACCTTGCAGAATCGATCCACTGATCGATTCAATCTTCTTGGATCGATCGGCTGATCGATCCAGTGAGCTTCTGCTCACGAGAAATGCCTTTTCAATCGATCGGCTGATCGATTGAGGCACTCCAATCGATCCACTAATCGATTGGAGGCCTGAAATTGCTGAAATTCAATTTCAGCAAATTTCAGAAACCCCTAGAAAATTCTATAAAATTCCAAAAATCGTAAAAATTTGTGTAGACATTATTTAGGGTATAATTTATCATGGAAAAATAGTTTTCTATGAAAATACATCATATTTTCAAAGATTGACACAAACTTGAGAACTTGCAAAAACTTTAGTGTTTTCTTCAAGTTTGTGCCTAACTATTCAATGATGATTACTATCAAAAGATAGCCTTCACCAAGGTTTTCCAAAATTATTTTGAAAACATTTTCAAAACCAATATCCCACCATGCTCCTTGGGCTTAATGCACATGACTTGTACATTAGCTTTCCCAATGATGGGAAAACACATAACTATGTATTTTGATGAACTTAAAACTCAAGGAAATGCACTAACTCAGCATGTTGAGTTTTGTTCGTCTTCCTAACATCTCACTTGTATCTATTGTGCATAAAACACATACAAGTCATCTTATAGGTCTTTGTGAGATGTTAATTTTGGTTTTGCTCTAACCTAGGGTTCATGCACATTTATCTAGTCATCTTGTGGATATTGACCATCCACCTAGGATGTCATTTGGTATGCCACTTGATGATAACTGTCATTTGTCCTTAATTTTAAGGAAATAACATAATGCATGATAATGTTATGGCATACATCAAAAAGAAATAATTTTCAGAAGAAAATTTCCTATAACTACATGATGTATGTATGTCATGACATGATATTTTTGAGTTTTTCATAATAAGTCATGAATGCACAAATAAAACATGATGTCATGGCATATAATGGGCAAACAATCATGGCAAGATTTAGCATAAATAAAATATACCTAGATTACCTATCTAAGTATTCTTAACCACTTAGCTAACTCAAAATATACAACTTGTTTTAACTTAAAACGTTAAACCTAGATTGCCCTAAATGCTTCAAAGAAATGCCAAAACCTAAATTGACATTTCTATTTCTCTTGATTTGTTTATACCACTTAAAAAAATTAAGCATATCCTCAAATGTTGACATATTCCATTTTTCCTCAAGAGTAATCACATAAATCAAGGCCCGGATTGCCTTAAATTTCTAAGAGAATACAAAAATCCCAACTTGGTATTTCTCTAGGTTTTCCCAATTTATGCCATTTTAAGATAAAATCAATTTTTTTTTCACCATTAGGCACATTTTACTCTTTCAAGGAGTAAATAATAATTCCATTTCATTTTCAAAGGTTAACAAAAACCTTGAAAATGCTCCTTGAGTGTCAATTTCCTCAAAGTTGGGTTAACTACCCTTCTAATCGGAGTTGACACTCTCTAACCCATCTATGGGGTAGAGAAGATGCTCCTAGGAACCCAACACCTATTGGTGCTCCTTGGATGCTCTAGGTACTCACGAGGGATAACTTCCCTAGATACCTTCCTAGTGACCTTGTTGGGCTTCTTAGAAGCCTTGGTCACATTTATTGCAAAAATACTCTTAGGGATGACTTCCCTAGTATTCTTGACTTGACCACTAGACCTAGGGTTAGTTCCATAACTATATGGAACCTTATGGTATGAAATTTCATCCTTCTTAGCCTTAGGTTTGTATCCCAAACCTCTATGGCCATTGGATGACTTTGATACTCCTAGACCTAGATTTTTACCCTTAGACCCTTGTGTCATATTTGTGATTTTTCTAAGGGTCTTCTCTAATTTTGTCATGCCCCAAGAAGAGTCCCTGTCCGAGAAAATTTCGGCAGCATCTCCCCTGTACGGCGGACAATCAAATTTTCTACAAGCACTAAATACTCAGCCACAGGCGGCTGGAATAATAACAGTAAATAAAATCAATCACCACGCAGTTAATAAAATAAACAACATAGTAATATTCTGACTCGAAATCAACCCTACTCAACTACACTCATAAAGCCCAAATCTGATTTTTCTTACCTCTTCTGCCGTCCAGGCAGGCATGTAGTAGAGTAAATCTAAATCATACTAAAAGTCCATCCAACGGAAAGATTCCATACAATATCCATATATAAGTCCAAAACAAAACTAAAATAAAGTCTGATAGCGAAAAGCTAAAATGAAACAACTCAAAAACCAGCAGCGGAGTAGCACTACGTGCAGTGGGGAGACAGCATCAACCCGAAAATAACAACAATGGAGGCGGGTGAGTCCAACACTCAGCAGTTGATATGCAAAGTAAAGAAACAACACCTAGCACTAATCATGCGGACTCTGATAAGAAAGATAAGAATGCATCCGAAATAAACAGGAGAATATTACTAACCAGGTCCTGAGTATAAGGTCAAACAGACCGAGGTATGTCTGCATGTCAAACATAGGTATCCAAACAATATGCGGCATACAGCAAAACACAAACACAAGCAATAAATGCATCATGCATATGATGCCAATGATGCGTCTGGTCACCCGACGCCGGTCGATCATCTCACACACAAGTGAGGCCGAGTGGGTAGGGCCACGTGCACTCTGTCGTCACTACTCACGATGAGTGACCGAGTCGGGATGCTGTCGATACACCTATCCTCCTACCCCAAATCATAGATGGGGAGCGCAATGCTCTCAACTCCGGTACTCAAAGACGGGAGGAATCCTGCCGGAACGTTGTGTCACACTACCCATGAGCGGACCAGCGGTGCCTAACAGAGTCCCTGCAACACACTCAGCCTGAATCGACCACTAACCCATGAGTGGTGGTGTGTGCAGATCCATGTAACTGGCGATGTGCTCAACAATAATGGAGCGGACTATCGCTCAGCATGCAATCATGCAAATGGTGCATGGCACTAACCACAAAAATATCCTGACCTAATCCACATGGATATAAAAGTGCATCGTAGGTCAACGAATCAAAACAATCCAAAGGTACACAGAAGGTATAAAACCTAGGTCCTGAACATGGTCAAGCATGGCATATCACTACCCCTATAAGCATGTATAAACAGGTAAAATATACCTGAGATGCAAAACCAATCAATCAATCAAGCATGTAAGATTTGGGTAGTGATTAACCGAAACAGATAAGAAACACAATTAATGCAACATGTTAATTTAATTACTAAGCATATCAAATGACATAAGTCAAAAGTACCCGCCTCCAAAAAGAAAAGATCGTATCCCGTCTCGCGTCAAAGTCCTGAAATACCAATACACAGATATTTTATTTAGCTAAAAATTCAAATGAATTGCTAAATAAAATTCCCAACACAACTTAGGACAAAACCCTAAGTCATAATCATTAACCTACCTAATTAAACACAAATAATTTAGTTACTCAACCTGTATCAAATAACTAAATCAGACTCTTAATTCAATTAGGAAACCCTAATTATCGATTAACCTTAATTGATCATCAATTAACTTGTCCACATAAAAACCTAGATCCACCCAACCGAACAACCCAGAGCACAGAACCTAATCAGCCGACAAATGAATAATCACCTAACAAAATCAAGTACACTATGATCTTCAACTAAGCATATGTTTGATCTGTAGACCACATGATCTCAATACGTACCAAGATTCCCACTCCTTACCTAACTTCACCGCCGCTGTTTGATCTGGAATCAAAGAGTTGATAACGGAAATTGCACCACTAAGGGCTGTTGGCTGCTGTAACAATACAAGCAAACAAAAATCAAAACTTTCCTACCAAGTATAGATTCTTATTCCAACTTCAATCCAGCACTCCCTTACCTACAAGATCACCGGAGATCAGAAAGTAAGACAAATATGGATCGGCGACTGATACTAGAGCACACAGGAAATGGCACGGATGGTCTGCTCGGTGTCCCTGTCGGCTGCACCTTGGCTGGCGTCGGAAATCAGTTGGTCCCAAATCTAGGGCATGGCACTAGGGCAGAGAATGGGTCGCCGGCGTCGGCAGAGGAGAGGAGGAAGAAAAGGGTGTGCGGCAGTGGAGAAGCGGCTGTCGCTGCACTGCTTCGTGCGGGAAGATGGAACTCGGCCGGCGGCAGCGTCGGGTAGAGAAGAAGATGCTCGTGGTGGCTCGGTGCGTCGCCGGCGGCTAAGTCACAGGGAAAGGAGGTCGAGGGTTTTTGTGCACTCGGAAAGGAGAAACCGCCCGTGCGGCCGGTTAGGGCATGGTGATCGCGTGTGAGGAAGAAGGGGGGCGGCACGGTTTCGGCGAGAGAGAAAAGGAAAAAGAATTTAAAAAAGAAAAATCAACTTTTCCTCACTTAAATGGGGTAGCCTAAACAGGCTTTTCTGGGCCCTGTTTTTATCACCGTCAACTCGTCCGTACGAGCTCCGAAAAATTCCCGAAAAATGTCCAAAAATTCCGGAAAATTCCCTTATTCATATTCGCATATTTCCGGTATTTTACAAATTTATCAAGTCTTGACCTCAAGACTTGATTTTCCTTCCATAATCCCTCAACCATAGATTTTTCACTAAAATCATGATTTTTCTTCTTCTTAGGTACATACCTAGAATCCTTAGGGTTCTTACCTAAGTTTCTATCTACCTTTCTAACCCTAGATTGAGAGGTTTTGGCATGATAAGCTACATGATTTTCCTTAACGCTATCATGCTTAATATTTTCATGGTAAATAGCATTAAAATGATATAAATTTGACCTAACATGCTTTTTACCATTTTGCAAGGAAATAGGCTCAATAAAAGATACCTTCTTTTTTACCTTGGAGGCTCCCCCTTGAGTTGAGCTTCCTGCATGAGCCTTGACCATCTTCTTCCCATTAGGGCATTGACTTCGGTAATGCCCCTTTTGATTGCAAGAGAAGCACACAATGTGCTCCTTGTTCTTCTTTGTTCCGGGGATGGTCTCCTTGGGCTTCTCCTTGCCCTTTAATGCCACTTGGCCCTTCTTCTTGGCCAATTTAGGGCATTTGCTCTTGTAATGCCCATGTTCCCTACATTCAAAGCATATAATATGATTTTTATTATTAATTGAAATGTTTATACCTTTTTGTGTAGGGATGGCATTTGCTCCTTCATTTGATATTTCTTGAATTTTGGAGGTGGCACCATCTTCTTCTTCTTCACTTGACCCGGATGTGGAGGCCTCTTCTTGCTCCGGGTTCATTGATCTACACTCCCCCTCAATCCTAGAGGTGGAGGCTTCATCATCTTGTACATAGAACAAGGAGTATGCTCCCTCCTTACTCCTTGTTCTCTTCATTGCACTCACTTGAAGATGAAGCTTCTTCTTGGACTTCTTCTTCGGAGGTTGAGCATCTCTCAACCTCGGAGTCCTCCTCTTGGTCTTGCTCCAAAGAGTCACCCTCTCTGGATTCTTATTGCTCTTGTACAGTGGAGGGGATCTCTTCATGAAGTTTAGCCAATTTACTCCACAATTCCTTTGCATCTTCAAAATTTCCAATTTTGCAAAGGATGGTGCTTGGCAATAGATTGACCAAAAGCTTGGTCACTTTATCATTGGCCTCGCACCTTTGAACTTGCTCTTGGCTCCACTTGCTCCTCTTGAGAACTTTGCCCTTTGAGTTTGTTGGAGTCTTGAAGCCTTCCATAAGAGCAAACCATTGCTCTATCTCCATCATAAGAAAATTTTCGATTCTTGATTTCCAAGAATCGAAGCTCGTGGAAGTGTATGGAGGAGCCACCCTTGTGTCAAATCCAAGTCCATCTTGGAATTGCATCTTGAAGTTGAGCTTCTTGAAATCTTTGACTTTTGATGAATTTGCTTCAACTTCTTCACCCTCTAGCTCTTCTTGTTATGCTTGACCCTTCCGGCGATGATTCCGGTGAAGAGCGGCCTCGCTCTGATACCACTTGTTAGGACCGAAAAGTAGCTAGAGGGGGGGTGAATAGCTCTTCGCGTGCTCGGCGTTGCTTGTTTCTTCAAGGATGCACAGCGGAAATACAAAGAAACAAATACAAACACGCTAACACTTGGATTTTACTTGGTATCCACCTCCAAGGGAGGTGACTAATCCAAGGATCCACACAACGCACGCACCCTCCACTAATGAAACTCTCCTTTATGGTAACTACCAAGGGCGGAGAAGCCCTACAAGACTCAATACAAGAAGAAGAAAGGGTAGTAAAGAAATACAAGCTTACAAGCTTACAATGAGTGCACAAACCCTAACCCTAGTTTCTTCTTCTTGCTTTGATCCGCCTCTTGACTTGGAAGAGCCTCCAAGAACCTTCAAGAACTGGCGATCTCGAGCTTGAGAAGAGTTGTGGAGGAGCTGGTGAAGATCTGGAATGAATCGGTGAAGTACTGCCTGCAGCTCAAATACGATGCAGCGGTCGGATCCCGATCGATTCGAAAACTCCCAATCGATCGGGAGGCTTTGGATCGATCCATGGATCGATCGCAGCTGTGCTCGGAAAAATGCCGGATCGATCCATGGATCGATCCGGCCATTATCGAGCAACGGCTCAATCGATCCGCCGATCGATTGGGACCTCTGATCGATCCACCGATCGATCCAATGCTCGCTGGGAAAGGCCTGGATCGATCCACTGATCGATCCAGCTCTTGGTTTTTGCCCAAAACCAAGTCCTTAGTCTCTCAAACCAACATCCGGTCAACCTTGACCTATTGGTACATCATGCCTAGCATCTGGTCACTCCTTTGACCTGCTAGGACTTCCCACCAAGTGTCCGGTCAATCCCTTTGACCCACTTGGACTTTTCTCTTTGTGCCAACTATCCGGTCACTCCCTTGACCTACTTGGACTTCCCAACACCAGATGTTCGATCTGGATTTTCCCTTGCCTGGCTTCACTCACCAAGACTTCCATTCTGCCTAGCTTCACTCACTAGGACTTTCACCTGGCTTCACTCACCAGGATTTCCTTCTGCCTAGCTTCACTCACTAGGACTTCCCAATTGCCTAGCTTCACTCATTAGGTCTTTCCTTCTGCCTAACATCCCAGTTAGGACTTCCCAGTCA
Organism: Zingiber officinale; assembly: GCF_018446385.1. Lineage (NCBI taxonomy): Eukaryota > Viridiplantae > Streptophyta > Magnoliopsida > Zingiberales > Zingiberaceae > Zingiber > Zingiber officinale. The sequence goes on along the minus strand of NC_056005.1, from coordinate 34,270,008 downwards.
AGTATCCGGTCGTCTTTGACCTACTTGACTCTTCTTCAATCAACCTTGCATTGTCAAACATCGAAACTCAAACCAAGACTCAAGCTTGGTCAACCAGGTCAACCTTGACCTGAGGGATGTTGCACCAACAAATGGGAAACCGTAGGTCGGCGACAAACTGGTCTCTGAATAGACAGATTGTGCCGTCCGGCAGGTCGTTCGACCGATCGAATAGAGAGGCCAGAATTATCTCGTGGTCGGAAGGAATGCCAAAGGCATTTATGAGGCCCGCAGCGTCATCCGCATCGAACTTGGTCTCCATTGTGGTATACCAGAGTCCGGGAGCAGGGTCCGTCGGCGGTAAATTGGCCATTGCCAGAAAATAGAGGAGGACAAAGAGGTCGGGGAAAAAGGAGTTGGGACGGAAAAGCACAGCAGACGTCGGACTGAGGTGTGGGACAAGAAGGGTGGGACTACGTAAGACCAACGACAGGGGAGTACGAGGAGGCTTACAGAAAGGAGGAGTCGCCGTGAGAGAAGACGAGGAGTCGCCGGAGCGCTGGTCACAGGGTCGCCGGCAGCTCTCGAGGAAGAAGAAGACGCAAGGTGAAAAAAGGAGGCGATGCCGCGACTTTATAAAGATAGGACTCGGCCGACCGGAGCCGTCGGATCTAGGTCTCGGTAATCGAAGCACAAATCCGGCTGTTGAATTCAAACTGCCAAGCACCACATCAACAGCTGTCGTCTCGGATATGCGATGACTGCGACGACACATGGCACACTCCCACATGGCGGCATTTAAGGGGCGTCATTATCAGGCGTGGGCGCGTGCTAGGCTTTAATGAGGTGATTTGCACGAATTCCGAGGAGATTCGGATGAGACCAGCTTTGACTGCTCTCGGCCCAGGGGTGCGGATGAAGAATTCTCCAAGTGCGAACATGTGGGGCGCCGATCAGCCTTGAGAGTCAACCCTCGGGCCGATCGACACTCAGAGCTAACTAATGTTACGGTCGATTGACTTGCCGATCCCAGACCCAACTATCCAGTCAGTCGGACTTGCATCCTCCTTCGACTAGACTTGAGGGGAAGACACGTGATCCGGTGGTAAGGTGGGGCCCCCACCTCACGGGGGGTCATGGCCACGTGGAAGGTCAAAGTCAAGGCATGCAGTTAATGCCCTCATACTATCGTCCGCTCAGGGGCAAATCACTTGCCTGATCGGAAGACCTGACCTGATAATATCACAGCTCGGTCACTGAACTGAGCTTCTGATGCTCAGAAAACCTATGTACCAACAGAGCATAGGCCAAGTGGACAGCCTGCTCGGCGCGAACAGTGGATGTGGGCCGAGCAGATACATCACTTGGGCGAAGGGCAAAGCGGCTGGTAGCCTGAGGAAGGTTGGCCGAGCGGCTATCCTGCTCGGCCCAATAACCGACAAAACAAGGATCGACCGCTATCCTCTTAGGGGCTCGTGCCACCGATAGATAGCATGGTGGACGGCATGGTCAGACAGAGAATCGTACGATAGAAGCTTCCACTGTCTTGTCGGGATATGCTTGGGTTGTTGAGGTATGGTGTCAGAGACACTTTTCTGACACATCTTATCAGGGAAATCTTTGAGATGCGTGCACGCCTTGAGAAGCGTGCACTCACGTTTCCGGGAGCCCTATATAGGGGACCCCAAGCTTCGACGGAGGTATGTGGGATTCTACTGTAGCTACTGTTAGTCTGCGGCCACTTTTGTTTCTCTTCGCTTCTTTATTGCTTTCGCCGGAGATCTGACTTGAGCGTCGAAGGGCCAACACTGGGGGACCTCTCCCTGGCTCGGCACTGACGTTTTGTGGTTGCAGGTCTCAGTCATTCGAAGTCCACATCCAGTCAACATGAACGTCACACACCTAGTGTCCACCGCCTCGACTCTCGAACAGGATCAACAATCATAATTACTATCGTTTAAAATAATTTTAATCGATTTAAAATAATTTTAATTGAGTCTAAAGCATAAGTTAATTAGAAGTATTTTCGTATAATTATATTTTATATGTAATATTTTTAAATTAAATTGAGTTGATTTATTTTAATCACCCTATAGTTTTAGGATGAAAAACAGGATGCTAGTTTGATTTTTTTTTTAAAAAAAAAATTACCTTTGATAAAAACAATAATAACAACGCCCTTTTAATTTTTTTACTTTTTGAAAAAATAATTTTTATGAATAAATGAATTCTAAAATAATAGTAATGCTTTTATTGGGACATTATTTAGATAAATTATATTTTTATATTAATAAAAATATTTTTGATAACATATAATTTTTAAATCATTAACTGACCCTTTTTTTATTTTAATCATCCACTAACCAACCTAAGGGTGCCAAGAAACTGAATAGAATTGAATAATGTGAAAATTTTAATATTCAAATTTGAACCGTTCAAATTCGATTCGAACTTTGAAAATACTAATAACTTTGGCTCAAATTCGATTCTAAATAGGATTCGAGCTCAAATTCAATTCGAATAATTCAAATATTAATTCGACCCGAATCAAACTTTTAATTACAAATGCCTTAAGTTGGAGTTCAATTTAAATTATTCGAATCTAAATTTAATTATATTCAAACTAAAATTAGGTGCAATACAACAAAAATAAAATCGCAAAACAAATACACGATAGAATAAAAGAAAAATGATATGCTCAAAAAATAAATCTTAATAAAATACTCAATGATAGACACATAAAATGATGGGGCCCACAAAAAGTAAAATGGTGGACTATGAATTTATGTGTCTATCCTTGAACATTTCATCGAGATTTTTCTTTGAATGTATCATAAGATTAGTCATTAAAGTAGAATATAACACATAACATATACAAACAAGCCAAAACAAATGAACAACATATAACTATACACAATAAAAATACAAAACAAAATGAGATTAGTCATTAAAGTAGAATAATGGTCAAAATGAGATACATATGCTAGAAGCATATGTCTTAATGCAGTCCCCTCGGGGCGGTGCGATGGTTAAGACATGGGGTGTTGCCACATGAGGTATTGGGATCAAAATTCGGCGTGACCGATTATAACCTCCCCCATGTCTTAGTCATTTAAGCTACCCATTCATGCTTCCATTCCAAAGCTCTCCATCCTTCTGCCATTCTAGAAGTTCTCCATTCCTCTTATTGCATCCAAAGTTCACCTGTCATTGCATTTCCATGTTACACAAAACGCTTCCATCTTTTCAATCGGTGCAAAATTCAAAAATAAAATATATAAATGATTAAATACGTTAGCAAACTCAAAATATGTATATCTCAATCTGTGACATAATCATTCAACTTCTAATTATCAACTTTATTTATAGGTAAATCAATTGTCAAATGTTATTTTTCAACCTACAATAATAAGGATAAAATGTATCATTTATTTTTAAATTTATTTTCTGATTAGAAGCAAAAAAAACATAAACAAAATATTTTAACATCATACCTTAGACTTTTTAGTCACTTCATGTCGCTTTTGACACCAATCTCCATCGCACATCAACACTTCTACTGTTGTAGGAGCTAAACAAGCACGATACTTGTCAATAACATAACCTTCAGCACTAAAAGTTGCCTCTGAAGCTACTGTGGAAATGGGTATTGCTAATATATCTCTAGCCAAAGTTAATAACACTAGAAATTTGTATGTATTGAGCTTCCACCAACCAAGAGCATTGAATGCATCATTTGGATTATGCCTATGACACCCTTCCTCTAGATACACATCCAGCTCAGATTTTTCAGGTTGTATCATTTCAATTTCTTTTAAATAAGAAGAGAATTCAGTCCATCGAGAAGAAAACGTAGTATGTTCTTTATTACTTTGAATTGAGGTGTTGCTATCTTGAGATTCAGAGTTGCTTTTTGATCCTTGAAACTTTTCAATAGCAGCATTTGAATATTCCTTATAAATTGCATACAAAAGCCTTTGGACCTCTTTAATATTACTTTCTGATTCAAATGAGTTATAAAGTTTAGGAAAAGTGAATTTAAGTACTCATATTTTCCATCTAGGATCCAAAACTGAACCAACAACCATTAATAAATTGCATTCACCCCAATATTTATCAAACTTTTCCTTCATTTTTTGCACCATTTTTCTAATAAACTCTTCTTCATCATAAGATTTCTCATCCAAGATTACTTTTACTCGATAGATTCATTTAGAAAAAGATTGGCAGTAGGATATTCACTTCCAGAAATATTTTTGGCTTCATATAATACTTTCAAAATTGAAAATACTTTATGCAATTTCTCTCAATCATCTTCTCTTAGACAATGAGTGTAGCTAGGTTCCCGATCTTTAAATCTTGAAAAAACTTCTTTGAAAGTAATTGCTGTTCTCAACATCTCATAAGTTGAATTCCATCTTGTCTTTACCATCATCAACCAATTTTCTTTTTTATAACTTCAATTGTTTCACAATTTCAGTAAATTGAATGAGTCTAGCATCTGTTCTTCTAATGAAATCTACACTCTGACGAATTACATGAATAATATCCTTAATTTCATTTAGGCGATCCTAAGCTATAAGATTTAAAATATGTGTACAACACCGAACATGGAATAATCCTCCCCCCACAAATCAGATTTGTATTAATTTTCAAGAAATCTTGCTTCATATATTTAATTGCAGCATCATTAGCACTTGCATTATCAACAGAAACAATATATATCTTATTTTCAATTTCCCATGCCCTTGCACACTTTAGAAGGGTATCTGAAATTTGAGGATCACCACGAGGAGGAGGAATATGGAAAAAATTAAGAACATGTTTATTCAATTTCCATGAAGAGTCAATCCAAAATGACAAGTGATAATCATATATTCTATTTTTTGACTTTCATAAATCTGTCGTGAGGCTGATCTTTGTTATATTTTTCAGCAAACCATGTAATTTTTTTTCTAGACTTCATATATTGCAAAACAACTCTTTTTTTACTATTGTTCATGATATACGGGTCCACTCAGGCATTCCACGTCTACAAAACATATTAAAAAAAATTTCTTCTAATATTGTAAATGGATGTTCATCCATTAGGATCCATGAGGCAGCTGCTTCTTTCATTCATTCCATACAAAATTTTCCATCAACTAATAAAGGTGACAGTTGTTTCAACACTTTCGAAGCCTAACAATAGTTGTTATTTGAGTTTATCTTCAAGTTTTTTTTTAGACTCCAAGTATTTAGTGCAACGATCCAAATGTCCTTTTAAGTGTGTTGTAGTACCTAACTTCATTTTTGCAAGGAATAGATTATAATGTTTACACTTATACTTATCATCTTTTGGATCCTCAATCTCAATCATGTCTGACCATACTAGAGACCTCTTTTGTTTCCTTGACTTGTGAAGTAAATTATCATCCTCAATCAAATTGTTACTCACACTATCCTTTTTATCTATTATTTGTTTTGGAATTTCATTTGAATCTTATGAAGTTTGAATAGCTAAATTTGTTGCTGGAGCATAATCATCCATATTCTTTGAAAATCAAAAGAGAAACTATAACTAAAAAATATTAATAATGCAATAAATTATTCAAAGTATCCTAAATCCTAATCGACATCTCTTCAAGAATAAAGCATAAATTATGCAAATAACTTATATGGAAATATTACTATATTTAAATATACAAAATTGTAACTCTAAAGTTATCCAAATCAACAACTATTGCATTAAAAATCAATATTTAACAACGGTTTCTTCAAGAAAAAAACAAACAGAAATATTAAAGAAAAAAGAAAATAATTCCTTCCAAAAAAGGATAAAAAAACAACTATAAAAAGGGTTGAATCCATTATGTACTTTAAAGAAAAATTAGATAATGAGGAAAAAAAACATACATCTTATGTTTTTCTAAGCAAAAGTACGCTGGATGAAGAGAGCTTTTGTGTGGACTTTGGCAAGAGCAGTGGCAGCAAGAAAAGTTGTGCTTGATCTTCTGACCGCGGGGGAGGTAGTAGGGCCACCAAGAGCTCTCAACGCCGATAATGCAGAAGAGGCAGTAGGCACAAGGCACAAGCAGTGAAAGCAAGAGAAGTTGCGCTTGATCTTCTAGTAGAGGGGGAGGGGAGGCTGTAGAGCCACCAGAAACTCTCGAGTCTCGACGTCGATAACGCAGAAGAGCCAGTCCCCCAACGCCTTCTCCTTCTCCAACACCAACTCTAGATCCTAAGCACTTGAAGCACAGTCGCACAACCTTATCATCTTCATTCTTCAACTTCAGCACTCTTCGCAATCGCACTTGAAGCACAATCGCATGCCAAGAACCCTAGGTACCTTTCGCCACCATCTGAATTCCTTCACACTTGTTTTGTGGAAAAATTAGGGTTAGCCGGTTTGTAAAATGATTGGGTTATAATATAAATATAAACTATAATCCATTAACCCATAATCCATTAATCCATAATTTTTTAACCCATTAGACATTGTTACTCATCAGATTCAAAGTTTTAAAACTATTACAATACATTTATTGAAAAACATATTATAAAATAATAAATATATAATAAAATTATACAAAATCTCACGAGCGATCCATGAATATTCGAACAAAATATTATAGATTCGAATTTGACTCGAAACCTTATCGAACATGTTCGAGTTCAGCTCAAATTCGATAAATTTGACTACGAATTGAATATCTTTCGAACCAGCTCAAAAAACTCGTGAGCCGACTCGATTCGTTTGCCGCCCTAAACCAACATGTCCCTAAGAAATTTTAATTGATTAAGTAACATATAACTATCAGTCCACGTTTTAGAAATAAAATCGGTTAAATAAATCTGACCAGTTCAATAATATTATTATATTGTAAAAATTATAAAAATATAACTGCTAAAATAATATAACAGCTATAAAATTAACTTATATAATATAAATTTATTTTATTTAATAACAGTTAAATAATTATAAAATTATAATTGCTATACTATAGAAATTGTGTTGTTTAATATAATATAATAATAATAATATGATTAATAATATGATATAATATAATAATAATATGATTAATCAATCCCGTCACACTAAAATTTTCACAGGTCTTTAATTAGAAATTAAAAAAAAGGGACGTACATTTATGCCCTATACTATTTCACCCAATCCGTATCATCATTTTCAAAGAAAAAAATATAAATTAGTTTTATTCTTTTGGAAAGCTATAACGACACTTGCTTTACCAAAACCTACTCGCCCTCGCCCTCGCCCTCACCCTCCCCCTCCCCCTCCCCCTCGCCCACGCCTGCCTTTCTAGACCTTTTAGCTTAATCTTTTTTTCCTACCATGAACGTCAGCTTCAGTTCGCCGACGGAGCATCTGCTTCGCTTCACAGCCTCCGGAGGAAAGCCTTCGGCTCCGGCAACTGTTAGATCAAGCACGGCCTGGCGATCTTTTCGGCTTCCTGCTCCGGCGGGGTCCGCGAGAATAAGGCGAATGAGTATCTCTTGTTCGGGTTCTGGGTCAGAGGTCCGTGGGCTCACTTACAAGGATGCCGGCGTGGACATCGACGCAGGTTCAGAGCTGGTTCGTAGGATCGCTAAGATGGCGCCCGGAATAGGAGGGTTCGGCGGCCTTTTTCCATTAGGTTACTTCTGTTGCTCTTCGGATTCGTTTGACATGATAAGTATTTTATACACGATTTTATGGGCATAAACAAATTATATTTTGATTATCATAGTCTATAAGATATGGTGGGATTTGATCGAATTGTTAATCCCATATGGAGTGGGATTTTGGATACCTATATAGGAGATTGGATTTTGACACATAATCCACACTAAAATATGCAACTATAAAAGTGTCTTTTTGGTGGTACAATTGTGTGTTTTCCCTCATCGGCTTTATACAACTATATTTTGGTTATCAATTATCAAGAAAATATGGAAATGCTGCGTTCTGTATCACAATCCATGCTGTGGCATATCATTAGTCTTTGGAATTCATGTCTGTGTGAATTTGATTGAATAATGTTATCAACTTATAGTCAGTATACACATGTTCAGTTCCCGTATTTACTGTATTTCAGACAAAATTACACATGTTATCAACTGAATCATGTCAAACATAGGCATACAGTTGGACACATGAGCAGCAGTATCAAACTACCTCCCTTATCATTCGCTATATCACCATCTCCAAAGAGTTAAAAATTTGCAAAGCCTATCTGATCATTTTCCCTTTGTGAACAGGAAATTCTGTTTAATCTTTCACATTGCCTTATGCAGTAGTTCTTTCAAGTAATCTTGCTTTCATTTAGCTGAGAAGCATTGTAATACTCCAGACTGCCATGGAGTATTTGCATTTGAAGAAAAGATCATACTTAGCTTTATTTTCATTGTCACAATATAGTTAGTTTTCAAATTTTATTTTTTGCATTTACAAACTTTTGTTACCGGATTAAACACAACACAAAGGAACATCAGTCGGATTAGAAATCTTAGTTTTCAAGATATGTTTTGATGGTTATGGTGATTAAGTATTTGAGTTCCTTGTCTTGACTCCCTACCTAAGGCTATTTAGATATAATCATGTGATTGAGTTATCAATAAAGCGTAAGAAATATATGTATTTATTTATAATAAAGCATGTCATGTATGTTCTCAAACTTGATTATGGCCTTTCATTAATAAGGGCCAAGGATTTCTTCAATACTTTAGTTATGCTTAGATTAAAATTCCAAGGATTGCCTAAGGAACTCTCATTTATTGTACAAAATTATTCAACAGTTACAATGGCCTACCTGATTGATGGTATTTGAAGATTTTCCATGTGGAACTGCATGATATTTATGTTACGGGACTTTAGAAATATGTTTATGTTTGTATCCATTTTTTGAGTACACAGAAACTTTAACATATTTTTGGAGTTGATAGATTCAATGCTTTATCTCAGTAATTGTACAACTATAGTATGCCTGTGTTCATTGTTGTTTTTTCCATCATTACATCATTTTTGGGCATGAGGCCTATATGCCTTGACCACCAAAGTGACAGTTTATTAGCATATTCTACTGCCTATTAACAGAAACTGCATTCCATAGTAGTCCATATATGGTTTGATTTGATGTTATAATTTGCATTGCTATTTTCCTAGTCTCAGTATCGTTGTACTGGGCTACTAGCCTATGATAGTCTGTTCCTGACTATGTTTCCTTAGTATATACTTTTCTTCCTTCATATTAGTTGTAGCATGTTTATGACCTGAGAAAATGTTGTACATGGTAATCTTTTGTAACACAAGCTAGAATGCGTATTCAGCCTCCATCTGTTTACAGGTGACTCCTACCTTGTTGCTGGCACTGATGGTGTTGGCACCAAACTGAAGCTTGCATTTGAAACTGGTATCCATGACACAATTGGGATTGATCTGGTATAAAACTATTATTTCTTGCTTGGTTCGATTACAGTATATGTTAAGCTGACCCTGCATTATACTTATTGCCAGGTGGCTATGAGTGTGAATGACATAATTACTTCTGGAGCAAAACCATTATTCTTCCTTGATTACTTTGCGACCAGTAATCTTGATGTTGACCTTGCTGAAAAGGTATTAGCATTGATGATCAAGGATTTGAATTCTCTTTTCTTTCCTGATTTTTGAGTATTACTGATTAATTTTTATTGAACATAGTGTGTTAGGAAATTTATGACATCTCTGTGAGTATATGTAGGTGATAAAGGGAATTGTTCATGGATGCCAACAATCTGATTGTGCTCTGTTGGGAGGGGAGGTAATCCTTGCTAGATTCTTCTTAATTATTTCCATCTAGTTCAAAGTTAGTCTGTCACTTGATAACATGCTGATTATACATTTTTCTTAAAAAAAAAAAAAAAAAAAAAAGTAGATCCGCTACCTTAGCGGCCCTCCTAGTGCCGGCCCCACGGATATAGAGGGAGGTACATGCAGGTACACAGGTCATAGGCGCATGGTGGGGTAAATCCCAGGTCGTTAGTTCCTGAGAATCGACCCCTAGCCATTACACCAGAAATGTCATGCGTCCATCGTCTGCGCTACGCCCTGGGGGCTACATTTTTCTTAAAATATTCTTAATCTTGATGTTGCCATGCTGATTTTACCTTGTGGTCATGGGTCGAGTCATGGAAACAACCTCTTGCAATGCAAGGTAAGGCTGCCTACAGAAAATCTAATGTGATCTGACACTTCTTTGGAACCCCACATTGGTAGGTGCTTCATGCACGGACTGCCTTTTTTGAAATATCATTTTTTTGGTTTGTTCAAGACATTATATTCTCTCTGTATTTTGTCTTTGATCATTATTCAACTGAATATAATGAGTCAAACTGTTGTATCTGCATACTGGCAATTATTGCATTGGCTGTGAAATATCACATTTTGCTTTGTGCTTTCAGACAGCGGAGATGCCAGATTTTTATGCCAAAGGAGAATACGACTTGAGTGGATTTGCTGTTGGCATTGTTGAGAAGAATAAGGTTATCAATGGTAAGAACATTGAGGCTGGAGATGTTCTTATCGGTCTTCCATCTAGTGGTGTGCACTCTAATGGCTTTTCTCTTGTCAGAAGGTTGGTAATCACATCATATTTTTGATCTTCTTTCCTTAATCTTTTAGAGTTATATAAATATTTAGAGTAAAGGTAATCTATCTATTAGAGATGGGTTTTACCATCACACTGAGGCTCCATGTGTCAGAACAGATTAAGGTACTGTCTAATTGATGGTACCTAACTTCTACTTTGAAGCCACTAATTGGATCGTCTGTGCTGTAAAGTACATGTGAATGCTCTAGTCATTCCAAAGTTCATCAATGTATCTAAAAGTTGCCTGCCCCCTGTTGTTCCACAGGGTTCTGTTACAGAGTGGTCTTTCATTAAATGATCAGCTTCCAAACAACAATGGCGAAAGCATCACTTTAGGCAAAGCTTTAATGGCACCTACAGTCATCTATGTCAAGCAGGTTTGTCTTGGAAATTACTGATTCTTTTATACATTTTTAATGCCGCAAACTTAGCTTTCTCAAGTCTCGTGCATATGCGATGTAGGTGTTGGACATTATCAGCAAGTGGAGTGTCAAAGGAATAGCTCACATCACCGGCGGTGGATTTACTGATAACATCCCAAGAGTATTTCCTACCGGACTCGGAGCTAAAATTTTTATAGATTCCTGGGAAATACCTGCTCTATTCAAATGGTTAAAACAGGTAATAATAATTATGCTTTTCCAGACTTTATTCCCAATAGTTATTTTCTGTGCCCTTATCAAAGAAACAGTTAGATCCTGCTGCTATCGATATTTCTGAGTTTTTCATGCGTGGTTTAATTGTTTAATATAAAATGGAAAACTATTCAAGGAATTCACAATGTTAATTTTGGTTAGGCTGGAGGTATCGAGGAATCAGAGATGAGGCGTACTTTTAACATGGGAATTGGCATGGTTCTTGTAGTGAGCAGGGAAACGGCCACAGGAATTCTATCAGAATGCCAGGGCTCTTCAGGAGCTTTTCTCATTGGGGAGGTCTTAAATGGTGAAGGCGTCGAGTATGTATAACTAAAAAATGCCTTTGCTGTCGTTGTGAAACTTGACAAGAGTGAGTGACAAAACAGTGGCGGCAGAATTTTAAAGATTAAGCCTAATTTAATAAAAAAAAATCTGGGATCTTTTCTCACTGTAAGTTCGCTTTTGTTGAAGATTTCTCTGCCTTTTTGTTAAAAAAAACATTTTTGTTTGTAAATGGAATTGGCGGTCCAGACCGGTTAGAATGGAAATAAAACGCTAATTTGGTTCGGTTAAAATGGTGCGACCTTTGCTGTCAGATTAGATTTTTGACGGTAAATAATTTTAAAATCCCTTAATAATAAATTTAACTTCTTTCTCGATTTTCATGTCAGAAAAATTTATATGTAAATTTTTCTTTCCTTCAATTCTTCAATAAAATTAATTTATTTAATTATTATTATTTTTTAAAATATAAAAATTTAAAATAAAATATAATTCTTACAGTATATATAAATTAAAATATAATATATTTTCTATCTAATTAAATATTAAATTTTTTTAACAATATGTTAATATATTCAATTCTAATTAAATGATATTAAATTTATAAAAAATTATATCTCATTTTAAATTCTTTTATACCTATAAAAATTAATAAGGGATTTTAATCTAAAAATAATTTTTCTTAAATTCAACATCATTTAATTCTAAGTAGAATTGAGCATAACAATAGATTAATCATGTGAAAAAAATCATATTCAATTAGATAGAAAATATATTAGATTTTAATTTAAATTTATCGAATCTAGTAAAAAGTATATTTCATGTTAGACTTTTTTTTAACCTTAAATAATGAGGATAATTAGATAAATCGATATCCATGAGGAGTTAGGTAAAAAAAAAATCATAGGGAATAAAAATTAATTTTTTCTAACGCATGGAGGGAGAAGTTGAGTTTACACTAAGAAAGTTTAGAATAATTTATCCGAGTTTTGACTATTTATTCTTCAAAGTATTGTTCTTTGTTTGCTCTGTGAATTTTTTTAAAAAAAAAGTTTTAAATTTGAGAATAAAAAAGCTTTATGTCAGTTCGATTGTTACATTGAACCCTTTTAAATGTCTGTAGTACTTGAACTATTTGTAATATTGGATTATCCACTCATCTGTATCTGTGCTTGCTCATGTATTCTAATGATTAATAGAAAATTTATATGGTACTGATCACCTATAGATTTGGTTCAGTAAGCTGAATATCTGAAATAAAAAATAACAATTTGTTGATAGCATTATGCACTTTTTAATCTTCTTAAGGGAAAAACAGGCAAATTTGTTCAAAATAGGCCTGCAAGTTAAATTGTGAGTTCTTAGCATTTGCATCCAAGAGTCTCGTATCCCTATAACTTGTCTTTTTCAAGTTTAAATGATAATCCAAATAGCCATAATCGAATAAATGATAAACACAAGAAAAATTCAATATAACAGATAGCTCACCTGTTATATTAATAAATACATAAGAATGTGTAAATTAGAAACCAATATTATTGTACAATCTCAAGTAAATATAATTTCACTAGAACATGAAAAAGGAAAAAAAAAAAAGTACATAGAAATTAAGCTAAGAGGATAATTAAAAACAATCCGTAATTTCTAACCCCCAAAGTAAATCAGTTAAGATAGAAACATGAAAACCCAAAAGAAAGAATTCCAAATTTACGACTGTACCACATTCATCACTAGAATCCAAAGTTCACAAGATTAATGTGTACTCGACCAGAATGAAACACAAATTCAGAATCATTAACACTGGGAACGACTGGTAACTCTAGTACATATCCACTTATGACATCTATAATTCAAGCATAGCCAATCTGAAGAGGGTAACGATGATATCAACTTCAAACACCACGTCCAAATTTTGCTTCGTAATCTAGTCGACGCTGAAAAAAAAATAGAAATCAACGAAACGAGTTAAACATAGAATAATGTGAGTTTGAGGCCAGGCTATAGGTTCAAATAAAAATAAAGATAAAAAAACATCCATGAAAATTCTGAATCAAAAAGTGCCTGTGTCAAAGACTGTATGGAGAACATGATGCCTGATCAACTGAGGTGCAAGCTAAAACAGTGTCAGAAAATGAAAGACAGGCAACACATGTAAGAAGGTGAGTATAGTGAGAGTTTTATAGATGATTAGGTAAATCATTTATAAGGACCATGCAACAACCAGGAAAGGATGTTCCTCAGGGGAAAAAAAAACTAGCCTGAAAATATCAAATCTATGTTTTTTCCAAATAGGTCTAACTACTATTATACCAAATGTCATAAACTAACTGAGGTAATAGATCACATTACAACCTTGTACTCTCATCCTGTTTCATTTGCTGATAAAATGTAAAAACGGCTAGCTGTATAAAGTCTGGGATATTTAGTAAATTTAGTACCTTTGTAGGTTTTAAAAATTGCAGCTTCTAAAAAAGAAGGCCCCTCATAGTAAGTATGACATGCAACGTATTCAGGCTTCATTAACAAGGCTTTATTCTCTGAATAAGAATTGAAGTAATTTTTACAAGAATAGTGAAAATCAAAGTAGGACCAGGAAATACAGAGATGTCGAAGAAAGTTACATCTTTGGCAAAAATTAAAGATGCCATTCAAGTCAAAAGTTCAAATTGGACTTGTGGTTTGTAGGCAGAGGAAAATAGGTTGAGCATTGTGAATCTGATTCTAATCGAATCAGTAAAACTTATCATGATTTTGTTCTATTCTACTTGAACAATATTCCTCATAAGATTTAGGTATCTAGAATCAGCTATCTTGTAACAACCTTGCTAAATCATGATCAAAATCAGATTAGTCAGTGATAAAATGAACAAATATTACTCTGACAAGTCATTTGAAAATTAATTATATTTACCAGCAAGAAAAAGAACAAAAATCATATTTACAACATTAAATCCTCATTTAGCTAATTTTCAATATATTAAATTGATTCACATGCATATCAACATTCACCAAAGAATATAAAAACAATAACGTATTATTCACAAATGCTCAGCGTGAATGATGCATAGAACAACCTGGTCAGATCAATAAATATGTAGTTTAGTTTCTACATTTATGATTTATAGGTCAACAGCATTTTTATTTGCATTACAATATTGTCTGCTACAGTTATGATTTAAAGGTTAATAGCATTTTTTATTTGCATAACTAATATTATAATTCAATATTTATGATGCTTAAGTTATAAATACATTCAAGAAATTAGTAGTATCATAAAAATTGATTAAAAGTTATAGCTGTTTATCAACATTAATTAAAAGTTATACCAGGCTTTCGTCTATATGATTTGTAAGTTTACAGTTATTATATATATATTTATGCAGAAACTCTGAAAGGGCATTGTCACACTTGAATCAGTTGTCCTTCCAACTATGGATGCCATGAGAGTTAAAATTCCACAATGCTAGGCAGGCAACCATAATAGCAGATTCATATTAACTCAGCAGATTCAGATGTCTTATCGTGAATTAGGGGTGTTTGGTTGATGGTTTTGGGAATGAGGGAATGGAATGATAGTAAAAGATAATGTTTGGATTGTGGGTTTGGGAATCACATTTTGAGAATGATTACCAGATTTATGGGAATCAACCAAACCCATATAACTTGATGGGTTTCATTTTCATTCCTATTCTCATTCCACCCTACTATCAAACTCATACTCATAGTCATTCCCATCACCTTTAAATTTGTTTTAAAGATCTAAGTGCTTAACCAAAAGGGAAGCAGAACTAACCTTTCCAACAAGACACTAACTAAGGCCTCATTTCCTACTAAGGAAAGCAAATATAAGGTGATACTTTCCCAGCATCACTTTCCTTCCATTGCCAAATAAAAATTTTTCAAGCTTCACTTTTCCTCCGTTTTCTTTGGTAGAAATGAGGAAGGAAAAAGACTGAAAAGAAAAGATTAAGGAAACCTTTAGAGTTTTTATCTATATTTAAATGGAAAATTCACTTTTGCGTCCATCATATAGCTCAAATCTGGACCTAAAAATATTTTTTAAATTCATTTTTAGTTAATGTTTTTTATTTTCAATAAATAAAATTTTAAAATTGAGTTTCCTTCCCTCCCGCCCAAAGAAAGAGTTGAATGGAAAATATTTTTTAATTATCTTCATATAATTTTTTCTTGTACCCACGGATTAAAATTTTGTTTCATGCCGGGTGACACAGACGGTTTTTATCGTTTCGCTGGGAACCGAAACCGGCAACATATGCGTGGCCATTTCAAGCGCGCGTCGTTAGCCGCAGAGCGTCCCGAATACGTCACCGGTCGCTTTCAATGCCACCGGAAGTGTCGCCAGACGCCTCGTAGAGGCGTAGCACGACGCTTCCCGAGTCGCAGGAAGCATCGTCAGATGCTTCCGGTGCCGCCGTAGGCGTGCGGGGCGCCGAAGGGGTAGCGGGAACGCGGGTATGCGTCACGGGCGTATTGTTCAAAATGAATTGTAATTCAAACAATTCCCAAGTGTGATATTTGAAGAGACTTTATAAATCCTAATTAAATTATCTAAATAAAATATAAAAAGTATATTTAAATTTTTTAAAAATAATAAAATTTATTAAATGATACTCTGAAATTGTTTTTACTTTTTAAATTTTATTTAAAAATTTGAAAAAATCCTAAAATTTTTTATAAAAATTATAATAAATTAAATTTATATTCTAATATTTTTTAATTATTTTATATTTTTTTACTGTTTTAATATTTAATTGATATTTAATTTCTTTATTTTTTAGATATATATTATTTAAATTAATAATTAATTAAATGAATAAATAGTTAATTTATATAATTATTATATATAAGATAACATCTTTGTATTAATTTATATAATTATGATTATTTAATCTGGGTATTGGAAAACTATAGAAGTTTCCTAAGAAAATGTTAGGAGAACCAATGTCTCCATTGATTGACGCTACTCCTTTTTAGTATTAGTAAGATAACGTATTATATTATGATGTATTAATTTTAATTTGAATTATTGATAGATCAATTTTCTTTAGAAAATTATATTTAATTATTTTTCTAACAATATTGAGTTGTTTAATAATGAAGAATTTATATAAAATCAATATATAATTTATTTTTAAATTATACACAATAACACCCTGTTTGGAATCCTATGGAATTGAATTCCTATGGTAATTGGAATTCAATTCCATAGTTTGGAATGAATTTTTGAGATGGATTTGATATGAAATTCAATTCCAATTCCATTCAAAACGTCAACAGTAAATCAAAGCTCAAATGGTCAGATTTGGATAGGGAATTTATCATGAACAACTAAAATTACTTAATTGTCCTTTTAACTTAAAACCCTTTTTTCCATCTGCCGACTCTCTTGTTTTTTCCTGCCTTTCTCCCATGCGCCGTTTTTCCTTGCACCGAAAACTTCTCCTTGCACCGTTTCTCCCGTGGGCCACCTTCTTCATACTGCTGTCTTAACTGTGCGATCTCTTCTTCCTATTCTCTAATACTTAACTTGATTATTAAATAGTTAGTTATGAGGATAAAATGGTAAATGTATAAGAATGAAATTCAATTCAAATAGATTTCAAATTAAGGAATTCAATTCAATTCTATTATTCACTAATCCATTCCAAACATAGGAATTGAATTCAATTCATGTCAGAATTCAATTCCTAATGGAATTCAATTCAATTCCTTCACTTAAGTTGTTTCCAAACAGGGTGTAAATATATTTATCTAATAATTACTATATATAAATAAAAAATATCGAAATCATATCGGCACGACACAATACGATACTGAAACTACATCATTCCAATGTAGGATCGAAACCTCGACATAGGTCGAAATTTAAACCTTGTCTAAACCTCTTCCTTTTCTTTCCCTAGTTGTTTCTTCCATTAGAGAAAAGGCAGCCCAAGTGTCCCTCATCTTTGCATCCCATCAGTGTCATCCAAAAAGCATGGTCATCATCCAAAATCTGTGATCTATCTGTGGCCCTTACAGTTTCAACACAATTCCTCATGATCTGTGACCAAGATTCCAGTAAATTGGCATTTATGGAATTCACTGCCCTAGATCCAGGCTAATTTGGAAAACTGTAGCTTTGTATTTAAAAGGACACACAAAAAGAATCATGTAGAGATGTTACTCTCTGAAAGTGATATGGTTAAATCAATAATGTATATCAGTGATGAGTAGATCATAAAAGAACAACTAGCTGTCTAGCTCACCAAACCACCACCATCTTCATCATCAAAGTCGACAGCAGTTGTCCCAGTCTCCTTAATACCGTTCTATTAATGAACCAAAATTGAAGAGAACAAACATCTAGCAGGAAAACTAAAAACTCATAAAAGTTGCTGCAAGATTAGGATAACAAAATATTTCATGAAAATCTGGACTGGAAAAAGATAACAAAGTTTAACCTTTATGATGCAGCCAGCAATGTCCAATTTCCCATTTAAACTTTGAGCAGCCTTTGCATGCTCAAGCTGAGCAAACTGAAGAAAAGATTATTAAGTCAGCATATTAGATTTGCTGTGGCAAGATAAGTTATTGGTTGTGTGCTTACTTGAATGAATGAATCCATAACCTCGACACTGCCCTGTTTCATCAAGTGGTAATTGAACAAGATCCATAGTCCCAAATGGTTCAAAGATCTAAAAAATATATATAAAAATATTATCATGATTTACTTTTTCTTGCAATAAAAGACTAGCAGGAGACTAAAGAAATTTTGATCATCCACAAGTTTATTCCAAGGTACAGATCAGGCACTTTTTCACTAGACGTATAACACCTTTGATAGTTAAATGGCTTCTTTCTTCCTATTTCCAGATGAAAATAATCATCAAATGATTTTTTTTCCTAACAAATGAACTCAAGCTAATTTTGTTTCAGGGAAATAGCTTTTTGATACTTCACCTGGCGAAGTTGCTCTTCTGTAATGTTATAGTGAAGGTTTCCAACATAAATCTTTCTTTCAGCAGCTCCTGCAACACCAGCATCTGTAGCTGTTGACTGAACAAGATTCTTTTCAGCTTCAGAAGGTTTGATCATTACAGGTTGGCCCAGCAAATGTTGGCCAGACAGTGCAATAGCCAGTGGCACCGACATTACATCTTAAAACTCAATATATCTGTAACTCAGCAACAAGAATAATTTAAGTTTCAAAGTCTGCAGGAGAATACAGAAACAAGTATTAACTATGTAATAAAGGAAGTGGATAAGAAGGAAAAAACAAACAAACAACTACAAACATTAAAAAGAGAAGTACAGTTATGAAAATCCACAAAGATAAACCAATCTAAGCACCAAAACACAGTCCTCTATGTACAATGAATAAAATTAATCAAAAAAGAAGTAATACTCCGCATGACTGCCACCAATCTCAGGACAAAACTACTATATGAGCAATTCAAAATAAACAAGGTAGATAACACTCATCGAAGATGAGATGTCATATGAGAGAATTTTCTAAGGAAGTGAAATATCAATTACAAAAGGAAACTTTATATTTCCCCTGTCAGAGTTCATAAGATATTTTCCACAGCTAGTAAAATGTAGGAAGAAAAACATTGTTTTATAAAAAAAATACAAAATACAGTATGGAATTAAAGTGAGAAAGAGGATAAAAATATCTATAAGTTAAGATGATTAGACCATTAGGAAGAATGTGTCGATATGTTTTATTTGATGGGTTCAAAATAATAAATTAATTTTCTATTATGTCACCTATATTAACTTTTCATTCTTCTATAGTGATCCTGTCCAGAAATTGAGTCGGATAAAGGCGGGCCTTGTTATACTGGAAGTTGACGGAAAGTCACTGAAGCGTTGGATCTACCTGGTATCCCCTGGAAAGGTTCGCACGGGCGGCTGACGAAGAAAGATGACCAGGACAATGACGTTGTTGCTCTGCACACACTCAGACGAGCCCACGAGTCGTTAGAGACCAGAAACCAGGAAAAAAGTTCTCGGGTCAGGCCCTCCGACGCTCAAGTCAGGTACTTTTTTCCCAGAAAATCACAGAGAAAGGACGAAAAGTAAAGACTAGTGAGAAATGACGAGTGAGCGTACCTGCATAAGGGACAAAGCATCCCTTTTTATACTGCAACGGATATCTCTGGGACCTGGCGAGTGTCAGGGAATGCCGGTTGTCAGACTTTGTCTCGCGGTAACTGACACGTGGCTCTTCCTAATAGGCTGGCGGCAAAACCAAAGACGTAGCGAGCCCCAACTGTTAGCATATTCCCTGACACATTGATTGTTCTCTGACATTCTCTGACAAGCGGTTACGATTCCTTAGCTTGTTTGTCCTGTAGTGCCTAAGCGCTAGGTCTGCATCCTGACCTGCTTTGATCCATTGCTATCCATGGCTTGTACATTCCAACCTGCCCGACCGGTCTGTTTCCTGACCTGCATTTGTCTACTGTAATCCATAGCTTGCACGTTCCGACCTGCTCGACCGGTCTGTTTCCTGACCTGCATTTGTCTACTGTAATCCATGGCTTGCACGTTCCGATCTGCCCGATCGATTTGTTTCCTGACCTGCATTGGTCTACTGTAATCCATGGCTTGCACGTTCCGACCTACACGTTAGGTCTGTTTCCCGACCTGCTTCTGTTTGCCATTCTGACCTGCCCGACCGGTCTGTTTCCTGACCTGCATTGGTCTACTGCAATCCATGGCTTCCACGTTCCGACCTGCACGTTAGGTCTGTTTCCTGACATGCTTCCGTTTGCCATTATCCTTGGCTTGTATGTCCCCGACCTGCACGTTAGGTCTGTTTCTCGACCTACTTCCATTTACCATTATCCTTGGCTTGTATGTTCCGACCTGCACGTTAGGTCTGTTTCCCGACCTGCTTCCGTTTGCCATTATCCTTGGCTTGTACGTCCCGACCTGCATGTTAAGTCTGTTTCCCGACCTGCTTCCATTTACCATTATCCTTGGCTTGTATGTCCTGACCTGAACGCCAGGTTTGTTTTCGACCTGCTCCTGTTTACCATTTATCCTTGGCTTATATGTCCCGACCTGCACGTTAGGTCTGTTTCCCGACCTGCTTCTATTTACCATTATCCTTGGCTTGTACGTCCTGACTTGTACGCCAGGTCTGTTTCTCGACCTGCTTCTGTTTACCGTTATCCTTGGCTTGTACGTCCCGACCTGTACGCCAGGTCTATTTCCCGACCTGCTTCTGTTTACCGTTATCCTTTGCTTGTACGTCCCGACCTGTACGCTAAGTTTGTTTATTTTACGCCCAGGGCCTTCCTTCCTTCACCTTTACTAGGTTTGTGGGCTCAATCTTCAACTGTACCTGACCCATGGGCTCTGTCCTTGATCACTATCAGGGCTGGCCCTTGTCCGACTTATACTCCTATCCGTTGACTGCCCCCCGTCAGCTGAGACTTTGACCCAGGCCATGTAAGTTTGACTTCTGACCAGCCAAGTAGGCTTGACTTCTGACCTCCACGTAAGCTTGACTTCTGACCACCTCATAAGCTTGACTTCTGATCACCTCATCTTACAGACCACACGAACATACACCGTATCACAAGCCTCCCCCTCAAGTCTAGTCGAAGGAGGATCTAGTCCGACTGATTAGACCCATGTCCTTGAGTTACCTGCCCTGGCTCTCGCGTTCTCCACCGACCTGTCTTCCATCTATATTCTACAAAGTTTCCCTCCATCCTGGGAGATAAACGAACTCCTTCTATATGTATGCTGACTCCTCAACTTCCGAGCGTACTTTTTTCTCATATATGTCGCACGGTTCTCCAAGCGTCAACTCAAATTCCGAGGAAACTTGCTTCTTTACTTCGGCAGACTTCTCATCCTTTCACCTTCTCCTTCCTTATAAAAGGTCCGAGCCCCTCCTACCTCAAGTTATCCGCTTGCCAACACAGTATTTTGCCTTCATGGAACCCCCGATAGAACCCAGCGAACTTGCTTCTTTACTTCGACAAACTTCTCATCTATTGGAGTTATCGGCTCAGAAAGAGGAAGCCTCGCTTTAGCAAATTGTCGCTCTGACGGAGTTACTGTCTCAAAACGAAGAAATCCTGCTGGAGATGACTGTGAGCAGAGATCTTCAAGCGTCCCTTACCCACGAAATGGAAAGCCTCTGGTTGGCTGCCAAGTCCAGAACCCGAGCCGAAATCGCCCTCAAGCTTAAAACTCAATCGGACTTCCAGAGCCAGGTGCACTATATTATTTATTTGAAGATAAAGCATGAAGATGAGGTGGCTCTCTTGAAAGAGAAAGGACGGATCAAAGACAAGACCATCGGGCAACTGAAACGCGCCATCGATCTTATTAAGGAAGATTTGACTAAAGTTCGGACTCATCTGACTAGAAAAGATCAAGCCTCTGGTTCTGGTAGTCATGTAAACCCTTGAAAAATGTATCTCTGTTTTAACAGAATAAAACCTGTTTTCTGCGCCCTACTCGTGGTTACTGCTCGGGTAGCATTATGTCTTTATAGAACACCTGCGTTTGTCTAATATTTCTAGCAAAATAGCAAAAAATAATAAAGATAGCTTGCTTACCCCATCTTCTTTTTACCTCATAACATTTGAGCCTTTGGCCAAAGCAAATGAAACGCTTGAGGATGTGCCTGCAAGATTTCATATTTAGCCAGAACCCTTGAAATATAGCTTACTGACCGGTCCAACCTGATAACTTAGATTCCTACCTTTTACGTCAGCGAATATAGGGAGTACTGATCAAGAAAATCATTGCCCTGACCGAGAAGGTCGTTGGTCGTAAGAGCATGTTCACTTATAACTCGCACTGGGGCGAGAGTCTGGGACAGTTGACCTAGAAGGTCGTTGGGCGTGAGAGCCTTGCTCACTTATAACTCGCACTGGGGCGAGAGTCTGGGACAGCCGACCTGGAAGGTCGTTGGGCGTGGGAGCCTTGCTCACTTATAACTCGCACTGGGACGAGAGTCTAGGACCGCTGACCTAGAAGGTCGTTGAGCGTGAGAGCCTTGCTCACTTATAACTCGCACTGGGACGAGAGTCTGGGACAACAGACCTGGAAGGTCGTTACTCGTTGGGCGTGAGAGCCTTGCTCACTTATAACTCGCACTGGGACGAGAGTCTGGGACAACCGACCTGGAAGGTCGTTGGGCGTGAGAGCCTTGCTCACTTATAACTCGAACTGAGGTGAGAGCTAGTCTGGGACCCGACCTGGGCAATCGTTGGACGTGAAAGCCTTGCTCACTTATAACTCACACTGGGGCGAGAATCTGGGACAGCCGACCTAGAAGGTCGTTGGGCGTGAGAGCCTTACTCACTTATAACTCGCATTGGGGCGAGAGTCTGGGACAGCCGACCTGGAAGGTCGTTGGGCGTGAGAGTCTTGCTCACTTATAGCTCGCACTGGGGCGAGAGTCTGGGACAACTGACCTGGAACGTCGTTGGACATGAGAGCTTTGCTCACTTATAACTCGCACTAGGGCGAGAGTCTGGGACAGCCGACCTGGAAGGTCGTTGGGCGTGAGAGCCTTGCTCACTTATAACTCACACTGGGGCGAGAGTCTGGGACAGCCGACTTGGAAGGTCGTTGGGCGTGAGAGCCTTGCTCACTTATAACTCGCACTGGGGCAAGAGTCTGGGATCCGACCTGGATGGTCGTTGGGCGCGAGAGCCTTTCTCACTTATAACTCGCACTGCGGCGAGAGTCTGGGGCAGCCGACCTGGAAGGTCGTTAGGCATGAGAGCCTTGGTCACTTATAACTCGCACTAGGGCGAGAGTCTGGGACCCGACCTGGACGGTCGTTGGGTGTGAAAGCCTTGCTCACTTATAACTCGCACTGGAGCGAGAGTGTGGGACCCGACCTGGACGATCGTTGGACGTGAAAGCCTTGCTCACTTATAACTCGCACTGGGGCGAAAGTCTGGGACAACTGACCTGGAAGGTCGTTGGGCGTGAGAGTCTTGCTCACTTATAACTCGTACTAGGGCGAGAGTCTGGGACAACCGACTTGGACGGTCATTGGGCGTGAGAGCCTTGCTCACTTATAACTCGCACTGGGGCGAGAGTCTGGGACAACCGACCTGGAAGGTCGTTGGGCGTGAGAGCCTTGCTCACTTATAACTCGCACTGGGGTGAGAGTCTGAGAAACGACCTGGATATATATATTGCCAGCCCGGGGGCATTCCCGACCAAGGTAGATGTAGCCGAACTTGGGGGTGTATTCCCGACCAGGGATTACTCGAGGAGATTGCTTCAACTTCGTCTGCAATCTAGAAATATACCATATCAGAGGTATTGTGAGGAAAAAATATTAAAATCTTACTCAGTCCCGGCCTCGCCACATTCAAATTTCTTTCCTGCCACTTTTCTTCGCCGCTTCCCGAGAAAATCGCGTGGTAAGCGTTTCCGTACACCCTCTTTATCTCATGATTTTCTTATCACGTCCATCATTAATACGCTTCATAGGAGCTCGACACCTATCCCACGCCTTTATTGCTTACGCTGTATGACGTTGCCGACTCCACTCCTTTTTGTACATGCCCTCCCAGAAAAGCTTGTCGTTCTATGATCGAACGACCTTGGGTGCTTTATCCAAAAACATACTTGACGCATCTTTTCGATATTCCCTAGGAAGACCCTCTTTATAAGCCCTAAAGGTAGTCCGTCGTCGTTGCCTTAGCGTTTCGACTGCCTTTGTCTTCTTGTTGCTTCGCCGTCTCCGGGGCATCGACCCTTCCCTTCCTAGACTCTTCCCGCCTGGTGCTCTTCTTCTTCTCGACTGACCTCTTCTCCAACCTTCCCTACCTTGATAATGGCTGACGGTAAGACCACCCTTTGGTATTCGTGCTTCATTTCTGACATAGATGATCATGACCTATCTGTGATTCGGTCTGACCTGCGACTTAGTAATGCTTATGAACTTAGAGTTCCTGCACCCCATGAACACCCCGCGAACCCTCCTGAAGGCTTCATGGCTACTTTTAGAGACCAGATTTTAGGAGGTCTTCGATTTCCTATACCTCCATTCATCTCCTCATTGAGCTGCTACTTTGGTATCTCCACCTCTCAATTTACTCTCAACTTTTTTAGGGCTGTATGCGGCACTGTCATCCTATGTCACATACACCAGATTCCCCTGACCACTCAACTCTTCTATCATTTTTATTCTTTCAAACGCTCGGAACCAGGAGTTTTTATAGTACAGGCTAGGCCTGGTTTTAACTTCTTTTCTGACATGCCCTCTTCCAACAAGGGGTGGAAGTCACACTTCTTCTTTATTAGATTACCTACATCTTCACCCTTCGTCGAACCGACCCCTTGGGGCTTTGATATTCCCTCCAACCTTCCTGTACATCACCATCAGCCTTCCTGCGACGTCGCTTCAGAAAAACTTCAGGGAGTGAGCGTTCGCTTGTCTATACTACTACTGGAAGACTTTTTGTATTTGTTCGGGCTCAGCCCAGTTCAGGCGGAGATAGGGGCTCCGTTAGGTAAGATCTCATTTTCCTCTTTACTATTCTTCGCTAACTGAGGTATTTTTCTTTCACTTTACAGAGGCTGCCGTGCTCCGGGCTTATTCTTCAGATATAAAACGCCAATCCTTCACCATTTTGAAACCTTTAAGTGTGGAGTTTAAGCAGGGCTTAGCGGCCCCTTCCCGGTCTACCCCTTATATCGCACAGATGGTTCCGTCCGCCTCACAACCTGCTCCACCGGCGCCAGCTCAGGAGGAAGCTTCCTCAGTTCTTCCCCTGGACGTGGCTCCTGTAGAAGACCTAGCCACTGTGGAGCAGGTCGAGGAAGAGCGAGCCGCATCTCCCCCGCCGACCTAAAGTCTAAGGCTCCAACGCAAGAGGAAAAGGGTCACTCCAGCGACTCAAGCGTCCCCTCCACCGCTTCCTTCTGGCCGCCGCCCCTCAACCACCTCTCAATCTTCGGAGGCCAAGACTATTACCCCGGACCAGGAAGCAGCTTTGGGATCAGAGGTTCCCATTCTAACGTCTCAAATATCAACCCCAACCCCCGGTCGGGCTATAACTCCCGATCAGGCCTCTTTTCCCGCTCAAGCCTCCTCCCCCGGGCAGCTACCCCTTCCTCTAATGGACCAGCCCGGGAGTTCTGCAACTCAATTGGCCTCCCTTCCGTTAGCTGTTCCAGCCTCTACTTCTCGATCTAGGGGGAAAATTCACAAGAAGTACGTCTTTACTGACTCTTGGCGCATGCCTTCTTCCACAGAGTCCGGCGCCGCCGAAGAGGCTACAGGAGAGGCTCCTCCCCCTATTGCCCTGGTTGAACTACAGGGCGATTTGGCGGCGTCCTGGAGATCGGGCAATCGAAAGTTTTGGAAGAATCCTCCGATGGAGGGGCTGGATTAAGCTGCTTGTCAGATAATTTCCGTAAGTTTTCTTGTATCAAGGCTCCTCTGCAGGAATCTCTTATAATCTTTCTTCCTATATCTAACGCAGACCTGCTCTTCCAATCTGAGTACCATTCAGTACGCCTCCCGCTTGCAGAGGGAGAATGAAGTGTTAAAAGCTCGTCTTGAGGAGTTAGAGTTGTCGCTAACTCCCCGCGATCCCCTCAACCCGACCCTTGGGGACTTAGCACATTATCTTTGATTGATTGGGGAGTCTGCAGAGTCTACCCGCAACATTTCTCATGAGGCTTTTGACAAAATAAAGACTTTGGAAGCGGCTCTGCAGACAAGCGAGTCCAAATTAGCTTCTGAGGCGGAGAGACATCGCTCTCTGGTGGTGGAGCTGGATGCAAGGGACGCCCGGTTGACGAGTCTACAGGAAACCTGAGAGGCTCTTCAAAAGACTTTAACTGATGTCCAGGGTCAACTGGCCTCCAGTTCAGACCGGGAGAAGGCCCTTCACAGCCAGTGGGAGGCCAGCCAAGCAACCCTTAAATCAATGCAGGCCGACCTTTTGAAAGCTCAAGAGAATGTTTCCCAGGGTCAACAAGATTTGACTTTGGCCCGAGCTGACACGGAGAAGGCCAGAGCTGATACTGAGAAGGCCCGGACAGAGTTGACAGACTACCAGGCGGGAGAAGTTGGTTGTCTGAGAGCCTACAGACGAGCCTACGTCACCTCCCCCTTCTTTTTAAGGAAAATAGCGGGTTTGATGAATTTCATACTTTGTTGCGGCGCGATTGGTGGGGCTCAACAAATGTTTGAGCAGGATCTGCTTCACTCTGCTCCTTCAAAAGATTTCTTAGACACTGCCCGTCTAATGAACGAGCTCCCGGACGGGTCACTCCCTTCCTTCAGAGATGATGATGACCTATTCCTCCTCCCAGAGCCTCCAGTTGACGCTGCGCCTTGCCCCCCTGAGCCTCCTGCTGACAATAATCCTTGAGATGGCACTATGTACTTCACTTTAATGTAAACATGAAGCTGTCAAACTTTCACTTGGCTTGTAATCTTGAACTTGAATTTACTTTGGCCTATTTAATCTTCTTGTGATATGACCTGACCGCTGGCTTTTGGTTTTCTCTTATAGTATATTAACCGTCTTATAGTATGTTCACCCTCTTATTTATAGTCTCGTATATTTCCTGACCGAAACGACCCATGGCCCTGCGAATGTGTAATTTGGCCTTCTAGTTTAAGTCTTATTTGACCCCGGTCGGGAATCCCTTTTTTACCCCAACTTGTCTTCCTTGTCTTTTTCTGCTGACTGTTCAACTAAGCTTAACAAAGAGCCCTGGTCTGTGTTGATATCCTGACCTGCTTAGCTTGCCTTTTTCTGCTGACCGCCATGGCTCAGCCATACCCCCTGGCCTGTTCTTTTCCCCATAATCCAGGTCAAGCTAACTTCAGACCGGGAAATTGAGGGTTAAGCCCAGGCCGGGAAAGCGAGGGCACTTTTCCATAAGACAACTGTTGTGTCTTTTCCCGAGATCCATCTCCTCGTACTTTACGTCGGTACTTTTCCAAATATACCCTTGGGTGTTATTTTCAAAGAAGATTCGTCGGTTCTCTTTGTTCCCGCCAATTATTGTACATTGGTGGATGATGCCTGACAAAATTGCCCCTCTACCCAGCGGCTATAAATAATCTCCTCTAGCTTTGCCTCCAGACTTTGCACGTCTTCTTCTTTCTACTGCTGGAATCAAGTATCATTCCCGAATCTCTGCTTTTGCGTTGATAGCTTCCCGCTCGATCTCTTCTTCTTCTGTTTCTTTTCTCATGGCATCCCCTTCTTTTCTTCCTTCTTATTGCTATGGGGATTTACACCCTCTTATTGCTATGGGTTATACTCTCTCGTATTGTTATGAGCTCCGCTCTCTTTGATGGTTAGGGCTCAGACTATTCTCTCCTTGACTCCGTGGACATTTGGAAGTCAAGGGATCAACACTATTTCTCTCCCCGACTCTACGGGTATTTAAGAGTCGAGGGATCAAATCAGATCCTCAGTCGATCGACACCACTCTACAGTCATGATAAAGGCTCCGTTCCCTCATATTGCTATAGGTTTAGCTTCCATTGACTTCAAGGCTCAACCTCCCCCATTTGGGGTCGAGCTATCACCACAGGTCTCAAATTAGAGTATCTCCACTGGTCTCAGACCAGAGTATCACCACCGGTCTTGGACCAGGGTATCTCCACTAGTCTTGGACTAAAGTATCATCACTGGTCTTAGACCAGAGTATCCCACGAGTTCTACTCTCTTCAATCTCACGGATCCAACACCCACTTGGCTCATGGGCTCTATGCCTTTTTGTTGGTGCAACATCCCTTAGGTCAAGGTTGACCTGGGTGACCAAGCTGAGTCTTGGTTTGAGTTTAGATGTTTGACAATAAGAAATTGATTGAAGAAGAGTCAAGTAGGTCAAGGTTGACCGGATACTTGACAGGGAAGTCCTGGTGAGTGAAGCCAGGCAAAAGGAAAACCCTAGTGAGTGAAGCTAGGTGAAAGTCCTGGTGAGTGAAACCAGGTGAAAACCCTAGTGAGTGAAGCTAGGTGAAAGTCCTGGTGAGTGAAGCTAGGCAGAAGGAAAACCCTAGTGAGTGAAGCTAGGTGAAAGTCCTGGTGAGTGAAGCCAGGCAGAAGGAAAACCCTAGTGAGTGAAGCTAGGTGAAAGTCCCGTGAGTGAAGCCGGTGAAAGCCCTAGTGAGTGAAGCTAGGCATATGGAAAACCCTAGTGAGTGAAGCTAGGTGAAAGTCCCAGTGAGTGAAGCCGTGGCAGGAAAATCCGATGGATCGAGGATGATCGGACATCCGGTGTTGGGAAGTCCAAGTAGGTCAAAGGATTGTTGGATACTTGCACGAGGAAATCGATAGGTCAAAGGATTGACCAGACACTTGGTGGGAAGTCCTAGCGGTCAAAGGTGACCGGATGCTAGGCATGATGTACCAACAGGTCAAGGTTGACCGGATGTTGGTTTGAAGGCTTGGAACTTGGTTTTGGGCAAAACCAAGTGTTGGATCGATCGATGAATCGATCCAGGTGGATCGATCGGTGGATCGATCCAGAGCTCCCAAGCGAAAAGGTCGGATCGATCCGTGGATCGATCAGATGTTCCAATCGATCGATGGATCGATTGGGGCCCCTACGCGCGATAAGCGCCGGATCGATCCGTGGATCGATCGGCAGCTAGCTAGGGGCGCTCTGGATCGATCCGTGGATCGATCCAAAGCCTCCCGATCGATTGGGAACATTCGAATCGATGCGTCGGATACGAGCTGCAGGCGTTCATTTCCTTCGGCATCTCTTCTCCGATTCACTCCAGATTTCTCGCCAGCTCCTCCACAGCACTCACAAAGCTCAGATCACCAATTCTTGAAGGATCTTGGAAGTTTTCCAAGTCAAGAGGCGGATCAAAGCCAAGAAGAGAAGCTAGGGTTAGGGTTTATACTCATTGTAAGCTTGTAAGCTTGTATTTCTTGTATCCTTTCCCTCTCTTCTTGTATTGAGTCTTGTAGGGCTTCTCCGCTCTTGGTAGTTACCATAAAGGAGAGTTTTATTTAGTGGAGGGTGTGTGTGTTGGTGTGGATCCTTGGATTAGTCACCTCTTGTGAGGTGGATACCAAGTAAACCAACCATGTTAGCGTTGTGTGATTGTTTCTTTGTATTTCCGCTGCACATCTTTGAAGGAACAAGCAACGCCGAGCAACGAGCGAACGCGACGAGCTATTCCCCCCCCCCCCCCCTCTAGCTACTTTTGGTCCTGACACTTTTGATGTCACAGGCTTCCCATCCTTCTATCTCATGAACTCCATTTCCGTTCGCTTTCGATCTCTCGGGATTCACTCCCGCTCTGCTCATGGGCTTGACTCCCGTTCGCCTTTGATCTCTCAAGATTCATTCTCAGTTGGTATTCTCTCGTTCGCCTGATCGGTACTGCTTGCCCGTTCGCTTGGTATCGCTCGCCAGCTGCTCAAAACTCATAGATCGTCGCTTGCTCGGCATTCATCACATATCGCCACTCGCAAGGCACCGCTTGGTCGCCCGTTCGACATTCGCTTGGTCTCTCTCTCTTGGCATTTGATCGATCACTTCGCTCAGTATCCATCCATTGTTCCACTTAACACTCCTTACGTCGCTTGTCTTGACATTCCTTATATCGCTGGGATCGACATTCCTTATGCCACTCGGCTCAACATTTCTTATGCCGCTAAGCTCGACATTCCTTATGTTGCTCTGCTCGATACTCGTCGCTCGGTCAGTACTTATCTCACTTGCCGCTTTGCTCGACACTCGCCACTCGGTCAGCACTTGCCTCACTCGTTGCTTCGTCGGTATTCGTCTCATTCAACACTCATTCAATACTATTTTTTGTCACTCGCTATGTATTGCTATTTTCATTCGATTGACATCGCTACTGTCACTTGCTCGACACCGCTTTCGTCGTTCGATCGACATCGTCACAGCTACAAGCTCAACGTTATACGATGAACCTAGCGATTTGACTCTATACTTAGGAGCGATTCAACCTCTGTGACAGACTATCAAGTCAATTAGACTCACACCTCTTTTGACTAGACTTGAAGGGGAGGCTTGTGATACGATAAGAGAAGAGCAGGTGGGCAAAAAGGTCATTAGGGTCATTTCACTATTTTAGGTTTTAGAAAAGGAGAGGGAGTACTGTTCTTGAGGAGGTCTAGGATTTTTGGTCGTGGCTGCCAAGCTCCAGCACGTGGCTACCCTCACGCACACTTGGAGCCCCCTCTTCTTCTCCCTATTCATTCTCGCGGCCGCCTCCTCCCTCCTCGTCGTCGTCACCGGGTATGCCACCTTCGTCCTCTAATCAACCTTCGACACCACACTCGCATCTCCACGTCGACGCTACCCCACCGCCTTAGCCACCCGACGACGACCACACCCACGCACTACTCACAATGCTGACAACCTCCTCCCCCTCTCTCCTGCACAGCCGCCTCCGGCCACTGTCATCAAGGGCACACACAGTTGCTGCCTCCTCCTCTTCTCCCTCTTCACGTGCTGCAACCCCCCTCATTGGTAGGTGCCACATGTCACAATCCCTCTCGCTAGCAGCCTCCATGTGCCAGCAACCCACATGTCAGTAGTCCATGCGCTGACTTGGTCCAACCTTCACGCTGATGTGGTGGTTCAGCCTTCGTGCTCTATTATGTTTCGGTCTATGTGCCACTATCGTATTCCGACCCTCTGCCACAGTCAGCTCCATGCCATTAGATCTAGCTTCTCATCTAGCTCATATTCATCTACTCTTTCGGGTCACAACGACTCGATCAATGTCATGACCAGCTCATCGGTCTACTAAAGGGCCCGCCCCTGGGCTAGGGTATGTTTTTCATATTTATTTTTCATGCATTTCATTATTTTATTATTTAGCCTGCTTCTTGTATATTATTGGGACCTACCTCGAGCATTGGGGTATCAGAAATCGAGGTAACCTGGTCGTTGTCTACAGGTAGCATTGACTAGAAGCCTACTGACGACTTGATTGACATAGAAGACAACTCATTATATCGCTCCGGGTCATGGCAACTCGGTCAATATTCTAGCCATATTATTCCGGCTGTTCCATCTTATAAGCTTCCAGACGGGATCACTAGTAATTTATGTTTCAGAAATATTAGTTTGTATTTTATATTTTATATTATATTCTTTATAAATATTATATAAGAATATTATTAGGATTAGAAGAAGAAAAAATTTTAAATGAAATTAAAGCATCATAATACAGACTTAATATTTCTGGTAAAACTTTTAATTTATATCTAGGGTCTAAAGTAAATGTAACTAAATAAATTTTAGAAATATGGAAAAAATTATTTTTCTCATTTCGTTTTCATTGTTAATACACAAGAAGATAAAAATTTATTAGTAATATTTTCATTTAAAACTAATACTATATTACAAAAATTTCCTAAAACTAAATAAGAACTAGGATAATAAAAATTGAAAAGTTATTCAGTTTCATTACATATTTTAAAATTTCACAAATACTACTATAAATATTTTATGTTGTGAAAATAAATATATATTAGTATTATTAATATTTTATGTAAAAAATAAATATAATAATTTTCTATATTAAAATGAATATTGTAACAATTGATCTGTTTAATTCTAACATATTGGTAGATCAAGTGGAAAATTTTTAGTTCTCATTCAATTATTTTTACAAAATTTAACATATTATTTCATCATAGATGGATGCGACCATAGATATGAAATAATATTTTTAATTGGGATAATATGATTTGCTAAAATTCATAATCTATCTTAAATACATAAATTTAAAACATAACAAATGTAACGAATATGAAAAAAATAAACCACTGATAATAAGTTGATATATAAACTTTAGTTCATCAATACTAGCGATATTAGAACTAACATTATGAAATGATATTAAAAATATTTTATAAGTTAATATATATTCTTTTAAAATTAAACATAATAATTATGAGATATTGTGAGTACTATGTGATTCATCTAAAACTCTATAAGCTAAACAATCTTTTTTAAATAATCTAAGATTTATCGATCCAATGGCAAATTATATCCATATATGAATGTATTTGTCAATGATCATTCAAATATCAGAACATAAAAAAATTTATTATTTAATTTACTCAATTCTTCAATTATTTTTCTCCCTTATTTCATTATTTTTTTAATTATTTTCTTGCTTTGGCAAGTATCCCGTCAATATGCTCGATCCTCTCCTCTCTTAGTGACGACTTGGTGGTGGCCTCATAGCGAGGTTTTACCTTGGTTGCGGCCTCGCAGAGAGGTTGCGAGGCTAGGCGCGACCTCAACAGTGTGCCCTTACTAGCTTGAATTCACCCCTAATTGAAAATTCTAACTACTTCACTGATGCTTGTTGATATACGCTCATATTCTAATGTTGTAGTTGCAATTGAAAAACAAACAGACATAAATTTCTATATTGTAACCACATATATCACGACTATCTTGTAGAAATTCAGAAGAGAAAAAAACTATCCATATTATTAAATCCAAAAAGAATATTAGAAATACAAAGTATAAAGCCTTATATAACTAAGTTAAGAAAGCCTAAATCATAAACCCTAAATAGAAAAGGGAAAATACTAAATTGCCCTAAAAGCTATAAACAAATAAATATATATAATCTAACATTTCTCCTCAAACTCACGATGCTACAACTAGAAACATTGAGAGTTTGTCAAACAAAAAATGAAAATGTGAAGCAAAATGTGTATTGGTAAACATATCTATCAACAATCTGTAGGTTTGAAGGAATAAAAGGTAATGTGATGGTGCCAATTTGAAGTTGATGACGAGTAATGTGACAATCAATTTCAATATATAGACAGCTTCAACTTACCAAGACTTCACCGATCCCATAGACCAGGACTTCCTTGTCTTGCCACATCTAGGACTTTCACTTTGCCTAAGATTACTTAGGACTTTCCTGAACACTTAATTAAACTTGTTAGAATAATAATAAGACTTAACTTTGAACTATTTGTCAATATCAAAACTCAGGTTCGATCATCTGTTGCTCCTTGCACCAATAGATAGAACCCTGCATGTCCTAGAAAACTCCTTACCTCCTTTACATCGACTGGAGGGGGTAATTTCTCGACTACCTCTACCTTTACCTGATCAACTTCAATCCCCCGCTCAGATATCTTGTCCTAAAATAATCCCCTCTTTAATAATGAAATGACACTTTTCCCAGTTTAAAACTAAGTTTTATTCTTTACATCTCTATAATACTTTGGATATATTTTCTAAGCATGAATCAAAGCTGGTGTTATACACAGAGAAATCATCCATAAAGACTTCCAAAATATCTTCGAACGACATCCTTCTAAATGCAAAGGTCCCGTAGGGGCATGTGAACGTGATCTTCTCTTGATCATTTGGATGAATGGGAATTTGATAGAACCCTGAGTACCCATCTAAGAAATAGTAATCCGAGTGTTTGACCAACTGTTCTAGCATTTAATCAATAAAAGATAGGGGGAAATGGTTTTTTTTGGTTTTCTTGTTCAACTTCCTATAATCAATGCACATACGTCATCCTATCATTATTCTAGTTGAGATCAATTTGTTGTTCTCATTTTTGATGACGGTCACCTCCCTTTCTTGAGGACTACATATACAAGACTTACCCACGGACTATCAGAAATGAGATATATGATTCATACATCTAGGAGTTTGATTACCTCTGCTCTGACTACTTCTTTCATGTTAGGATGTTAACCTTCTCTGATGTTCAATAGAGCTCTTATGATCATCTTCCAACAAAATTCTCTGCATACATAGTGCCAGATTAATCCCTCTAATATCATCAATTGTATATCTCACTACTTTCCTGTGGTGGCTTAGTATCTCGAGCAATTTCTGTCTCAAGGATGCTCAAATTTGCACTAACAATCACTGGAAGCATAGAGTGTGGCCCATGAAATTCATACCTGAGATTGATAGGAAGAGGTTTGAGTTTTACTTTGGGTACTATGTTCTCTGGAATTCAATTCCATAGTTGAAATTCGTTCATACTCCTGAGTTGCCTTTGTGGGTTAGTCTGCTCCTAGTTCACTATCTTCTATCTCATCATCTTGGATTTCTAGCATTCCACAATCCCACGTTGCCTTGAAGGGGTTTCCTCTTAAGACTTGCAAGATCTCTTCAAAGTCATCCTTTCGATCATGGTGCTTATCAAGATTTGCTTCATACAAAGAAGTAGATTTAGATAACATTGTTTCAAAAGTTCATTGCACCACAGTGGTAATACCTCTTCGTTATAATCTTGTTGTTTTGGGTTTTCAACTCCATGGTCCCTTGGATGAAGTTCCTTTTCCATGTTAGAGTTTACTCCCTTGTTCTATAGCTTGGTGATTTTGAGTGGAGGGGTGATCAAATTCCCCCCCCCCCCCCCCCCCCCCCCAACCATCTATTGAGGTTGTCTATCAGTCGGTCAATTAAATCACATGCTTCATTGATATTTTGTTTAAAAGGGACCCCCAACGGTTAAGTCTAAATGAGTCTTGTTTGAAGATGATAGCTTGATATAGAATAAATGGATAAACAACCATTCTTCAAGCCTGTGGTGTGGACATTGTCATATTATGACCACATATCTATTCCATGCTCTCATAAAGTCTCTCCTTCATTCTGCTCGAACTTTAGGATTTGGTTCTTTAAATCAATAGTCTTAAGTTTTTGTTGAATCCCTAAGGCTAAATGGAAAGGTCAGTAGTAATATAGTTTCTGTAGGAACTCCTTTATATTTCAGTGTGTTGTAGTATCTATAAAACTCTAGTAGATGCAAATAAGAATTTTCAAATTTTGTACCATTGAACTGCTCTTCTTAGACTTTAGAAATGAATGTTGCAGCTAGTATGAAATTTTGAACTTGAATCTTGGGCACACAATTTTATTTAACCCTTTGCCCGACTTGGGGGGCAGCGTAGTCTTTCAGAGGCCTGTGTTCCATAATGACAGGTGCAAACAACAGTCAAATGCAAAACTAAGGAAGGGTGAAGGAAATGTATAAACAACTAACTAGAAGGAAATGTTTAAACTAATTTGGATGCTAGTCACCTAATGTTGCTTAACGCCAGTCCTTGGCAATGACGTCACAAATTTGTTAACCTCTTCTATAAGTGCACGGAATAATCATCAAATAATAAATATCGATCCACATGGATTGGGTAGTAAGTACTAGAGATGTCACATAATGAATTATCTAGATTGATGAAGGTGTTGGTGATCTTCAAACTAGAGGTCATGGGAGAGTCTAAGAGAGAGAGATTAGCAAAGAGAGTTGTTATAAGGAGGTCTAATTTGGGAAGGTAGTTCTAGGATTCAAGTTTTGTTATGATGCTCATCGATGCAATATGGTTAGCCAATTCTTTGTTCTCTAGGTTTATGCTTAACAGAGATTATAAGTAATTACTAATGCTACCCCATGATGGTCTCATGGGAGTATTCTCCTATTATTATTCCAATACTAACAAGTGAGACGGGTAACCTAAAAGGTAATCCAGTCTAACAGTTACCCTTGTCACCTAGGGACCCCTGGACATATAGTTCAAGTTACCCTGACTACCTACTAGAAATATAATTTGGGAAATCTCTTTAGGCCTACAGTAAGGTGTCAGATTTAGCCTCTGTTTCAAGAGAATCTCCGAGATGACCGAGTTGATGATTACCCTCTATCACCAAGGGATCTCCGGTCATACGATCTTGAGTATTCCCGCTACGTGGCAGCTAAACCATACCTCCATTCAATTCAACAAAATGCATTAGCTAGAAGGTTTACACATTCATTCCATCAAACAAGAAATAAGCATAAACATGTCCTTGAAACAAAGGAAAGATATATCCATAGAGTTTTACATCGATTTACATCACAACTACTCTCATAGTTCTAGGATAAGAGGAATCTACTCCATAAACAAAGGAGATGAACACGAAGATATTAAATAAGAATTCTACAATTCAATAGGTGAGAGAGGAAAGAGATACTTATCCAAAACAAGAAGTGGGGTCTTCGAATCCAATCCAATGCTTCGGGACGTAGACAATGAAAGATATAGCCTCGGATCGCCTCCAAGAACTCTCCAAACAGATGACGGCTTCTCGTTATGTCTCCTCCAAAGGAGAAAATTTTCTCCCAAAGAAAAAGGGAGGAGTCCCCCTTTTATAGGGTCAAGGCCATGTGCCCTGACTGAAATGTTACATGACCATGGCAATTGGCATGACCAAGTCGTGCACGTGGCGAACGCCCGGAGGCAAGGTCGTGCCTATCAACATGATCGTGTCGTGTGGTTTTCTGGAGGGAGGGCATGACAGTGCCATTTGTCACGACTGAATTGTGTTTCCTACTAGAGGAAGGGCACGGTCTGCCTCCTAGTACGGTCGACCTGTGCTGGCCCTGGATGAGGGAGCACGACCATGCTGAATGGCACGACCTGCCTAAAGTTAGCTTCCGGATGTACTTTTCTTTGCATTCTTCATCTAATTCTGATCCTTATCGTGCCCTATCAATTAAAAGGGAAAAGAGCAAACTCTAAATAAGAAAATAGTCATGCGGGCAATAATAAGTTGTGATTTCTGTCATTGATCTTCTCTTCATGCTTCAAAACATTGTTGAAATCTCCAAGCACTGGCCAAGCACGCTCATGGTTTTGTGCCCATCAGGTGAGACCCTCCCAAAGTATCTGTAAACTCACTATAATGTATCAACCATAAACAAGGGTGACTTGCATAGTACTGGATGAGGTAAGGTGGGCATTACTACATAATGTCGGCCAACAAATTTACTTCGCATTATTATCTCAAGTTTTTTCTTAATCAACTTTTTCTATAATATGTCAATTTTATCTCTATCGAAACTCTCTCACCCCTCATCATTTCACGTGAGTCATCTATTTTATCGGATATAAAAAACACTCCTCTCGAGATGGTACAGTAATTAAGACATAAGGTATTATCATATGAGATTTTGATATTAAAATTTGACGTATTCGAGTATGTCTTCCCTTATGCCATGATCACTTATACTAATAGTTAGTAGTCATCCATGATTTACCTCTTCCATGTTGACCTATGGACGGGATTAGTGGGGCCGAACGAATTACCTTTTGCTACATGTGGTGCATCTATTTACCCAATTAATTAGAGGATGATAAACTTATTATAATGAAATAAGAGATATATTTCCATCGAATGCATGCTTTCATTAAAAAAGAACTGCTTCCACCTCTATCCAATTGACAATAAACTGACCCTATATAAATCTGAGGCTAACTGTAAGAAAATAATACTTTTGCATAAGAAATCTCCTTAACGAACAATAGAATCTCTCGT
The DNA here is from genome assembly GCF_018446385.1 of Zingiber officinale. NCBI lineage: Eukaryota > Viridiplantae > Streptophyta > Magnoliopsida > Zingiberales > Zingiberaceae > Zingiber > Zingiber officinale. The sequence continues at coordinate 34,232,168 of NC_056005.1, read as the reverse complement.
TATTTTTTGAAGTTTTTTTTGTAAATTCTTCTTGATGGGCATTATGATCTCTTATTATTTTTGTTATAATAACAAAAAAATAATCTTGAATCAAATAGGCACAGTATGGAATTTATCAATTAATTCGGTCACTAATAAATTAGATATAAAGAACATTAGACATAGAGCCTTAAAGTTTAAAATGTGTAATTAGTTATAAATTTTTGGGTAAAAATCAAAAGATGTCATTCATTTTTGTTTGTGTCAAAAAGCACGTTATTTAAAAAATATATATATCAAAAAGGCACTGCATCGTATTTTTCATCTTCAAAATATCCTAACTCTAATGATATTACAGTGGCTATGATTGTAGTTGTTATAAGCAATTTTTATCAAATTGCTAAATGTTATAGTAATATGGACAAGATTTCTACGAGTTAAAGTTGTGACTAAGATGAAATGTTTTGATTAAATTTATGCAATTTTAATTAAGTTGAACTAATTTTACTCTACGTTATGAGAGTCATAGTAACGTTATGAGAGTCATAGCAATAGTTGGCTATAAATTCTCAAAAATTTATGACAAAATTTATATAACTTTATACTATTTTTAAATATATGTTAATTTATTAAAAATTAACTAATGTATTAGTTTTGATAAGTATAAATTTAATCTGTGCAAAAGCTAACCGATTGGAAAATCCGTCAAACTTTTGTAAAATACATGTGAAGATAATTTTAAAAATATAAGACTAAACATTTTCTATAATGAAGAATAAAAAAGAAAATTTCTGAAAATACACCTTTTTGAATTTTACCCGCATATTTACTATATATTTTATTTAGATTAATTATAAAATTCTGTCTATATAGTAATCGGAAAATTAGTACTTTTTTATTTGCTTAAAGCCCTAGCCGTAGTGTATTATCTAAAAAATGTTTTTGTGCACGCCCGGTGGGACTCGAACCCACAATCGCCTGATTAGAAGTCAGACGCCTTATCCATTAGGCCACGGGCGCTCTGTTGTACTAATCGAATTAAATAATATTATAAACACATATAATTTTATAAAAATCTGCTTGGAAATTTCTATCTATCATTTTTTTTTAAAATTAACTAATGTATTAGTTTTGATCAAAAGTATAAATTTAATCACTGCAAAAGCTAACCGATTGGAAAATCCGTCAAACTTTTCTAAAATGCATGTGAAGATAATTTTAAAAATGTAAGACGAAACATTTTGTATAATGATGAATAAAAAAGAATATTTCTGAAAATACATTGATGCGGTGATTAGGAGGAGAGATTCTATCTTGTTATCATGATGGAGATCAAAGTTAAGATGATTAATGGATAGGCAGTGTTGGTCGGTTGGGCGAGACATATTCCGACCACGGATTGAGCGCCGACCCATTATCTCCGACACGGAGTAATCAAACCGACGCTCAAGGGACGCGCAGAAGCCGAGCCGAGCGACTCCTCCGCTTGGCCTAGTAGCAAATTCAACATTAGTTGAGCACGCAAACAGTGAACTATCCACAGAGAGGCTATCGCGCTCGACCCATCAATCGAGCATATGGAAAGTGGGCTTCCGGTCGAGCGGTCCTCTCGCTCGGACCGACAACAGGCAACATTTGGACAGCGGACTTTCAGCAGAGTGGCTATCCCGCTCGGCAGGACAATAGACAGCGCAAGGATAGCAGAATTCCACCCGAACGGTCATTCTGTTCGGCCAAGCAATAGACGCAACAGGGTATCCTTTGATATCCTTTTGGGAGCGAGTGCTGCTAACAGGCGGCATGGTCAGGCAGAGGATCATACGGCGAAACCTTCTACTATCACTTTAGAGATATGCTTGGCCCGTTAAGGTACTGTGTCAGGAACACTTTACTGATACGACTTTTCAAGGAAAACTTTGAGATGCGTGCTCGCCTTGGGAAGCATGCACGCGTGCTCCCAGGCTCTATATAAAGGGCGTCCAAGTATCGACAGAGGTAGGCCTTTCTCGCGATTTCTACTGTTGTGCTATAGTTCTCTTTGTTTCTTTTTGCTTCAGCGGAGATTGACTTGAGCATTGGAGGGTCATCGCCGGGGACCCCTTCCCTGGCTCGGCACTGACGCTGCTTGTGTTGCAGGCGGGAGAGGAGTCCATAGGACGTCAGTAGGAGCGCCACGTCCCCAGCATCAATCTCATCGACTTTCGGACAGGATCATATTTGGCATCGTCTGTAGGAACGTCACCTGAATCAGAGCTGAGAAGATGGAAGATGCTGGACGACTAACCACCGTGACACTTACTCAAGAGGAGATGGATATGCTCGTGTAAGCAAGGGTAGCAAAAATAATAGAGCAACAACAACAACAAGCGTTAGTCGATCGGTTAGCGCTGCAACCTGCAATATCGGTGGCCGATAGGCGAGCGGGGCAAGAAGACCGAGCGGAGCAACTCTCCGTATGGGGGCAGAACCGGAGACTGACTGACACCCAAGGGGAAGCACCGCCTACGCCGATCTCCTTCCACCGAGCTCTGTTCCAAATCCTCTCGGAGATAGCCGAAGCGCATTAGGAGAAGGGATCATCTTCCAATGATGCGCCCGTTCTGGATGCACGGAAAGGAAAAACGCCCCGAAGCGTCGCGTCTCCCGAATGGATCAACAGATAGTTCTCAGAGGAGATCTTACAAGACCCTTTGCCTCGACACTACACCCCGTTAGCGATCGGGACGTACAACGGATTGACCGACCTAGATGATCATCTGGATTGGTTCGACAATGAGGCTATGCTGCACAAGTACACGGACGGAGTAAAGTGCAGAGTCTTTCTCACAACCCTCTCCGGATCGACGCAACGCTGGTTCAGAAGACTGCCAGATGGCTCGATACGAAGCTTCAAAGACTTCTGAGCCACCTTTCAGCACCACTTCGCCAGCAGTCGACGCTACCAGAAGATGAGCGTTAGCCTCTTCGTCCTGAAATAAGGGCACAAGGAAGCTCTCCGAGCGTACATCCAGCGCTTCAACCAAGTGGCCATGGACATCTCCTCAGTCTTGTCCGAGACCATGATGAATACCTTCACCCCAGGGGCTCGCCAAGGGATATTTCTTCCGATCACTCATCTGGAAGCCGCCTAGAGACTTTGACCACATGCTCAAGAAGGCCACTGAGTACATCAACGTGGAAGAAGCCCAGATGGCTGGAAGAAAGGAGGCGTCGACCGAGCATTCAGCGCCTACCGACTAGTAGCCATCTGCCGCCCAAGGGGCCGAGCGCTGAAGGGGCACGACCTCACCAGGAGATCAGGGCACATGTCGCACAACATGTGGCATCCAATTAGTCTAGGGCATCAAAGGGCAAGGTATGGACGCCTATGTTTTGTTCATTCCATCAGTCTGTGACGCATAACACACGGGACTGCCGAGGGTTGACGCCAATCGTCAGCCGATCGGCCCCCAGAGAAAATCATCGTCGCTCCCCACCTCCCGATCGACGAGATCGTCGTCGCTCGATTGAGCAGTAAGAGGAAGAAAGAAGGGAGCCCGGCCCGAGTGCCATCACCATTAGCGAAAGGAGGAAACCGATCCCTCCAGGGTCCCAACCGAGCACAACAGATCATCCGCTTGGGAAGAGAAAAACAAGAACAACGCTTCCTGGGGAGAGATAGGCATGATCGCAGGAGGGCCGACCGACGGAGACTCCAACCTAGCCAGGAAGTCATACGCTTGGTGGTTGGAGATCCATGTCGTGAGGTGCAGCGAGGAGAAGGCTGAAGGGCCTCGGTGTTGGGTTTTTCGGGCCGCGAAAATCGCTTTTCGCGTCGCGGAAACCCCGAATTTCCCTAGCCAACGGATCCGTGCGAAGAATAAAATTCGAAAAACTTTCGAGTACGAGTTTCAAACTCTAGATCTACAATAGATAAGAGTATTACCCTTGTAGCGAAGCCCTTCGCGTTCCCACTCGTCCAAATGGTGCCGGATCTCGAAGTTGTCAACGTAGACAACTCTCTATATGTATCCACACAAACAACTCAATGGAGAGAGAGCCTTAGAGTGTGCTAGCACTCCAAAGGGTCTCGGCAATGGTAGAGGAGGAGAGGGAGAGGGAGAGCTTGAGGAAGAGGATGAAGTGAATGTGCCTTGAATGAAAAATTCATTTCATTCCATCACAATAGTGGCCGACCACTTTCAAAAAGGCGTAACCCCCATTTCCACATTAAGTGCAATTAATGTGGAGCAATTAAAGTGAAGAATTGTAACCTCCATGAGGTGACATCTCACTTAAGTAACCATGATGATGTGGAGCATCATCATTGGTCCACATCTTGCCAACTCACTAATGATGTGGCAAAAAGTCAAGTCAAACTTGACTTTTCCTCTTCCTCTCAAGTCAAGTCAAACTTGACTTAATCTCTGTCATGGTTGATCTAATCCAACCATTTAATTCAAGCCAATTTAATATAATGAATCTAATTCATTTAATTAAATTGATTCAATGAGTCATAATCTAAATTAGACTCATTGAACACATGAATCAACTTGAGTCCAACTCAATTAGCCCAATTAGGATTACTCTTAATCAAATTTGATTCATCAAATGAATCTAATCCTCTTGGTTCATCATATGAACGTAATCTCCATCTAATTGTCCTTAGTGTGTGACCCTATAGGTTCTTGTAACGTTGGCAATACCCTAAACCCATTTAGGAGCATAAGTAATGAGCGGTATCTAGCAACACATCATTACTACCCAAGTTACAAGAATGTTGAGATCCAACATCACCTTGTGACTACTAATTGTGACTCCTCACAAAATATGACAAGTGTCCTTCTATCCTAGACATCTAGATTGATCAATGTGAGGCATAGACCGTGTCATCCTATGATCAATCTAAATCCTGAACTCCAAGTAGACTCACTAAATCAAATGAGCTCAATATCTCATATTGACTCATTTGGGCATGACCATGCACTTCGTGGTCTCACTCTATCAAGAATACCGATGTCTCTCCCGTCATATAGGAGGGATAGATCCCATCTACATCACTCACATCCCTCCGCATAATTTGGTACATACCCAGTAATCGCCTTTATAGTCCACCCAGTTACGGGTGACGTTTGACGAAACCAAAGTACATAACTCCTTATGTAGGGATCCATGGTGACTTCAGGTCTAAGAACTAGTAGTCATACTAATAGTCACATGAGAAAGTATATGACACTCATATAACGATCCATGATACTTTCTCATGGTGGGTCATTCAGTATACATTCTCTAATGTATACCCATGTGTCAACTTGATATCTCTATATCCATGACTTGTGAGATCAAGTCATCGAGTTGACCTACATGCTAGTCTTATTGCATTAACATTGTCCCTGAATGTTAATACTCGGCTAGGAATGATTAAGAGTAGTGTTCCCTATATCATCTCACTATCGGTTCAACTAACCGAATGATATAGGTGATAACCTTCTACTCAAGGACGCTATTATACTTAGTTTATTTGGCACCAATAAAAGTAAGTATAATAACCAAAACAAATGCCTTTTATTTATATAGAATATGATACAAAAAGTCCATAATACAATCATCAAATGATTGGCTCTAGGGCTCTAGCTAACACTCGGATCAGCTTCCGCCCAGTGATCTGGAGGGGGTCGATATCCCTCATGATGATGCGCTGATCATCCGATCAGTGATCGCCAACTACACCATTCACTAGACCTTCCTCGACATGGGGAGTTCGGTAAACATCATTTTTAATAAGACATTCGATCAGCTGCAGATCAATCGCAGCGAGTTGCTGCTCAATCGCAGTGAGCTGCTGCTTAATCGCAACGAGCTGCTGCCTATGGCGACCCTACTTTATAGATTCACAGATAGCGAGGTTTAGTCGATCGGCCAATCAAGATTGTCCATCTCATTGGGAGAAGAGCCGTTGAGGAGGATCCGAACTACTAACTTCATAGTAGTGGACGCGCCATCGGCCTACAACATCATCTTGGGCTGACCGACCCTCAACGAGTTCCGAGCAGTAGTGTCGACCTACTGCCAGAAGGTGAGGTTCCTAGTGGATGATCAGGTGGGTGAAGTCAAAGGCGACCAATTGGCTGCTCGGCGTTGCTACGTGGAAATGGTCAAGATCGAGGCCAAGGTCGCTTGGAAGACTCCATGGCTAGAGGTAAATGCTATCACCGAAAAACCTCTCACTTTAGTATATGAAGAAAATGAGGAGGTTCAGATCCACCCGAGCCGGTCGGAAGCCACAACCTTCATTGCTACCGACCTGGAAGAAGAGAAGAAGGCAGAGTTGATCGCTTGCCTCAGATAGAATCACGATGTGTTCTCCTGGTCGACACATGAGCTGCCCGACATCTCCTCGAGCGTGGCGTAACACGAGCTTCACGTCCGACTCGACGCTCAACCGGTCAAACAAAGAAAAAGGGATTTCAGTGCAGAGCAGAACGTGATCATCTGGGCAGAGATAGAGAAGCTATTGGAGGCCGACCATATCAGGGAAGTCTAATTCTCGAGCTGGCTAGCCAATATTGTGCTAGTCTCCAAGCCGGACAATAAGTGGCGAGTATGCATCGATTTCCGTGACCTTAACAAGCCCTGCCCAGAGGACTTCTATCCACTGCCCAGGATAGATCAAGTGATGGACTCGACGGTGGGCTGTGAGCTGATCTGCATGAGCGACGCATATCAAGGATACTACCAAGTGACGCTCGCCTTCAAGGATCAGGAGAAGATCAGCTTCATTACAGCCGATGGAACATACTACTACAACATCATGTTGTTCGGACTGAAGAATGCTGGAGCCATCTACCAGAGGCTAATGAATAGAGTGTTCTGACGACAGATTGGCCATAATATGGAGCTATACGTCGATAACATACTCATCAAATCCCTCCGAGCTGCTGACCTTTGCGCATATATCGACGAAATCTATCAGGCGCTAAGAGCATATGGAATAAAGCTGAACCCGAGCAAGTGTCTATTCGACGCAAAGAATGGTCGCTTCCTGGGCTACATAGTCACCGAGCGGGGCATCGAAGCCAATCCGAGTAAGGTCCAAGTTTTGGAGAACATGCCTCCACCCCGAAATTTGAAGGAAGCTCAGAGGCTGACTGGTCAGATCATAGCGATGTCCAGGTACATATCCAAGTCGTCTGATCAAAGCCTGTGATTTTTCAAGATACTACGCTGAGCTATAAAATTCCAATGGGACACTGAGTGCGACCGGACGCTGGAGGAGCTGAAGGAGTATCTGAACTCACTGCTTGTGTTAGCTAAGCCAGTCACGGATAAGCCACTCTGGATCTACTTTTCATCTAATGAGCATGCGGTCAGGTCAGCTCTTGTTAGGTAGAATGACCCAGAGCAGTAGCTTGTGTATTTTTTGAGCCACAAATTAAGATATGCTGAGTCACGCTATACTGATCTCAAAAAGTTGACTTATGCACTAGTACTTGTCGCGCGGAGGTTTCGCCCATGCTTTCTAGTGCACTCAATACTAGTGATGACTGACAACGCCTCGGGAAGAGTCCTCCTCAATCCAAAGGCGTCTAGACAGCTGATTAAGTGGACGACAAAGCTCAATGGGTTTAACATTCAATATCAACCCCGGTCGACGATCAAGGCTAAGCCCTTGCGGATTTTGTCACGGAAGTCCAAAATGACAAGTCAGCGACAACGTGGAGGATATATGTGGACGGCTTGACCACTTGGTAGGGCAGCAGGATCGACATATTGCTTATTTCACCTCGGGAGGACCGGATGCAGTTGTCTATCCGGCTGGACTACATAGCCACTAATAACGAAGCAGAGTATGAGGCGTTGATAGCTAACCTACAGACAGCTCGGCACATGGGAGCAGTTAAAGTCCTCATCCACTCGGATTCCCAGCTCACCGCCCAGCAATTGTCTAGGACCTTCGAGATAAACAGCACACGACTGAGGCTCTATGCAGAAGCTTTTGAGAAGCTGATGACCAACTTTCAGAAGGTTGTTATACAGAAGATCCTCGATCGGAGAACCAAGCGGCGAATGAGTTAGCAAAGCAAGCTAGTTTGTTAATGTCGATCATAGTAGATCAGGTGATCGAGCAAATCTCGCTTGTTGCACACGTCGATCGGATGGAAGGAATTACATTCCCAAAGGACTGGAGGACGACCCTGACAGCGTTTGGAAGCTGCACCTACCGATCCGGAGGAAGCTCGCTTGCTAAAGAAGAGGGCCTTCTCCCGGCCCCTCCTCAAGTGCGTCGGACTAGAAGACGTCAAGTACATCCTGAAGGATGTGCAACAAGGCTCTTGCGGAGGTCACCCAGGCGACCGCGCGTTAGCCCGAAAAATACTTCTGGCTGGATATTTCTGGCTGCCCCTCCAAGAGGATGCCGCTCGGACGATAGAAACTTGCTTGTCCTGCCAGAAGTATCACAACTTGCCGCACCGGCCGACCGAGGAAATGAAGGCGTCCATGGTATCATGCCTGTTTGACCAATGGGGCATGGACATCGTCGGGCCTTTCCCCATATCGATCGGTTAGCGAAAGTTTCTACTCATGGCGGTGGACTACTTCTCGAAGTGGGTAGAAGCCGAACCACTGGCAAAAATCACCGAGCAGATGGTCATCAAGTTCGTGTGGCAGAATATCATTTGCCAGTTCGGCATCTTACGCCGACTCGTATCTGACAATGGAAGGCAGTTCATTGGCCGGGGACTCAGAGAATGGTATGAAGGTTATGACATCCAACAAGCCTTCACCTCGGTAGCTTACCCGTAGGGCAACGAGTAGGCCGAAGTCACCAATCGGGAGATCCTCAGAGTCTTGCGTGCTCGGCTCGACCACTTGGGAGGTAGCTGGGTTAACGAGCTCCCTTGTGTGCTGTGGGCTCTCCGCATGACTCCGAAAGAGGCAACCGGCGTAACCCCATTTCAGTTGGTATACGACAGCGAAGCAGTTGTCCTCGTGGAGGTCGGGATAGAATTCGATCGGGTACATCACTACGACGAAGGGAATGCTGAACGGAGGCTGTTGGAGCTCGACTTAGTGGACGAAGCAAGGCAAAAGTTGTCGTTCGGCTAACAACGATCAATAGCGAATGAAGTAGAACTACAATCAACGAGTGATCCCGAGGACCTTCCAGGTCGACGACCTCGTTTGAAAGAAAGTGAAGCCGGTCGGCGACGTCGCCAAGCTCGAGGCACCATGGGTAGGACCGTTCAAGGTCGTGCGGAAGCTCCGATCAAGCGCGTACTATCTGGAGGATGAAGAGGGGAGGCAGCTCGAAAGGCCATGGAGTGCGAACCATCTTCAACCCTATAGGGTTGGATGAGAGGTGTGCAAGTGAATCATGTACTTTGTATCTATTGTGTGTTCGCCGAACGTAGGGCTAAGTTTGAATAAAAAAAGCAAGGCCTCCAAGTGCATCTCCCTCAACAGTCGAGCGGCGACTTTAAACCTGGGTGTATGAATTTATATTAACAGTCGAGCGATGACCTTAAATGTGAGTCAGTATGCACCGTCCAGCGGCGACATTAAACTCTTGTCTCCATCAATGATTGAGCAGCAACCTTAAACCTGAGTCTTCGTCAAATCGTCGAGCGACAACGTTAAAACCTTGTCTCCATCGGTCGTCGAGCGGTGACGTTAAAATTTTGTCTCCACTGATCGTCGAGCGGCGACGTTAAAACCTTGTCTCCACCGACCGTCGAGCGGCGACATTAAAATCTTATCTCCACCGACCGTAGAGCGACGATGTTAAACGTGGGTCTACATAAAACCGTTGAGCGGTGACATTAAAATCTTGTCTCCACACCGTCGAGCGGCGACGCTAAACACTAATCCACATCATTCGTCGAGCAACAACGTTAAACGCGAGCCTTCAACAGCAGTCGAGCGACGACCTTAAACCCGGGCCTTTATCAATAGTCGAGTGACGACTATAAATCCTTGAGTCAAAGACTTCTGTGTCGCTCGGCCGGGTTTGAGTGGTTCTTAAATCACGGACTCGGCATTCGGATCTCATGTTTCCCTCGTTAGGGGTTGAAGGTCAGAGTAGCATATGGGTTTCTTGCTCTTCCCCATTCGGGTTCAAGTAGTCTTCAAAAGAGTACTGAGCGGACATGCATCGAGGGATAGTTGGCCAAAAATCCGAAGTCTTCAGAATAGGGCAACTGTGCAACACTATTTTTTAAATACTCTCCAAGCCGAGCGGGAAATAGAAAAATGATCAATGAAGCTAAGAGCTTTGGAAAATAAGCAAGATGCGCAAAAACATACAAGGAGGTAAAGCTTGTCCGAGCAGACAAGCGTCAATTTCAACTTTAGAAATTTTACAAAAATTTGAGGATTACGCATTACAGGGCTCTCCCTCACTAGAGATAGTCCAGTATGTCGTCAGGCAGGACGGCTGTAAGCTTGTCCCAGCTTATAACCTTACTGGTTAGAGCAGTTGGCAAGTGGCCCCCCTCGCGAAGTTGATCGATCATTCCCTCGATCGCCAAGTCGAATAGTTGAAGGGCTCGATCAGTGACTTTATCGTAAAATGTGTCCGAACAGATGTAGGCTTACTACATGGCTTCAAACCAACTCCCTTCGGCATCTTGATAAATTCTCAACGCCGCCTGGGAGCCCTCCAGATCATCCTTGGTGGTGGCAATTTGGCCGCGGAGGGACGTCTCTTCGGCCGAGCGGCATAGCCGCTCGGTGACCAGGAAGTCTTCAACTTCTGGGCGAGGGCCCGAGCCTCCTTATTCTTCTCGTCCAAGTCGACGATGGTCCGGTTCTTTCTCGCATTCGCCGACTCGATTTTGTTATCAAAGGTGGCTACCTGTTTATTCAGCCGCTCGAGCATGGTGGCCTACCCAACGCTCTTTACCCGTTCGGCCTCGAGCAGCTTCTCGCTCTTCTCCAGAGTGGCTTTTAGTCGAGCCACCTCAGCGCCGGTCTTTTCCTGAGCTGCGGAGGATTGGTCACTTGACGAGCCGCTCGACACCTTCAGCTGCTTAACTTCCTCCTCTAGAAATGCGAGCATGTGGCACATGGCCAGGCTCTCCACCCAATACTGTGGACAAACAAAAAGGAGTCTGTCAGTGTCTATCGGAGGTAAATTATGAATTTACATTAAAATACTTACTCCATTGGACATTTGGATGTGACTGTCCGCGAGTGCCCTTGAGGGCATCATCGCCGCACGGGCACAAGCATCCTCCCAAATCTTCGCGAGCGACCCTTAAATGTGAATCTGGTACTCGAGGGTGTCTATCGGAGGTAAATTATGAATTTACACTAAAATACTTACTCCATTGGACATTTGGATGTGACTGTCCGCGAGCGCCCTTGAGGGCATCATCGTCGCACGGGCACAAGCATCCTCCCAAATCTTCGCGAGCGCCCCTTAAATGTGAATCTGGTACTCGAGGGCTCATGACTCCGCGCTTGACTCATGGTACTCTTCGGTTGGCAAGTGGAGAATTGTCGTGATATGGCGCTGGCTGCTTGGGGTCAATTGCGCTGAAGTCGCTCAGCCAGACGGTCTGGAGGCGGATGCCGGATGGATGCCAGACTTTTTTACCTTCGAAGGCTTCGAAGGTGGCGGCATAAAGGCCACCGGCAGAGTGGCTAGAATCCCTTGTGGTAGTTCGGCAAGGGACGACGTCTGACCAGATGACGTAGAGGCCACCATTTGTTGAACTGGAGTTGGGGTCGAAGTCTTGACCTGCTCAGCTGACTGCACCCTCGAGATAACGGAGCTCGATGAGGGTTCAGCTCGGCGCCTCTTGCGTCGATTCAGGGGCACGTTAGAGGAGGCCGAGCTCGATGGCACCCCGACAGGGATGATGGGGCGTTGCTTGGCCAGAGGCTGTGAGCCCGAGGCGGTTCCTCCGCTCGGCGCATGGCTAGACTTGCCTTTGCCCACCACCACGGGCGTCTCCTCGCTCAGGCCGAGTGGATCTTCGCGGGAGCCGACCGGTTGCAAGCCTCGGCTTGCTAGTTCTTCAGTGGCCACCGCCTCGATCTCGGTGTCCATAAGCTTCATCTTGCCGGCCATACACTCCCACATCATAACTTCGGCTACAGGAGAAAAAGAAAAATCAGTTAACATCAAAGGAAGAGGCAGAGAGGTTTCTTACCTAGGTTGGTCGACAGTCGGGTGCGGATCGGACTCAGGTCGAAGAGGTACAAGACGCCTTCCAGCAGCAGCTTATGGATGTCATACTTCTGACCTACTAGCATGGAGGCTGCGCTCAAATAGTCCAACCGGCTCTTGTAAATTTTCAGAGGGGCCTGAGGCACCACTTCGAGCTGCCAACTGGTCGGGAAATCTGGCCGCTCGGGAAGGCGCATGAAGAAAAAGTATTCCTTTCAGTGCTTGTTGGAGGTCAACATCTTGTCGAAAAAGACTAGACCAACTAGCGACTGGAAGATGAAAGTCCTCGGATCGGACAATTTAGGGTAATAAAAGTAGTGAAAGACTCGGAGGATAAGGGGAATGTCGTGCAGGAGGAATAGGATGATGACCTCGGACAACAGTCGAAAAGAGTTCGACGCAAGTTAAGGAAGGGAAATGCGGAAGTACTTACAAACTACTAGAATGAAAGGACGAAGAGGAAACTGTAGACCAACAACAAATTGATCGCGGAAGAAGCAAACGCAGTCGATCGGTGAAAAATTGGGTCGATCGGATGGAGAAGGCAAAATGATCTGATGGTCGAAAGGAATTTCAAAGGCCTCGTGCAGGCTCTCTGTTAGAGTATATACTAAAAGTCTAACTTTTGTAAATAATTGTTGGAATGTATATTAAAAGCCTAGCTTTTTGTATAAACATTTACTTAGAAATAAGAATCATATTGGTCAAAATCTACATTTATAAGCTAAGTGTAGTTGTTCAATTAATTTATATTGTAGATAACATGGTGTGTGGTGTCACACACAGAAGATCTTGTTATCGGTTCCTTATAAATTATAAACATTAGCTTACGACTAAGATGGATAGGAGCAAACCATTGGAATAGTCGTAGTGTAATTTGATATTAGTTTATCTTAACTATAAAATTATACTAGTACACTCTGAGTGTATTGAGTATGATCATTTAAGGTAAGTTCTTTTTATAGTGACTTAATAAAAGAATAAGACCTTAGTTATTATGGAAGTGTATGCTCTTAATCCTAATATAATAACAAACACATATAGTTAGTATTTATTTCTTTGACTTACCGAAGGGTGAGATTTAGCTCGATATATCAATATGTCCGATAAGTTGGGAAATGATATTACTTGTAGTATGTGTTGTTGATTATAGAAGGAAACTGTGTCCTACTAATCTAGGATGATAATGTCCCCAAGAGGAGCTCATAAGGATTGTCATGTTAAACCCTGCAGGTGGACTTAATCCAACACGACAATGAGGTTGAGTGGTACTACTCTTGGACTAAGATATTAATTAAAATGAGTTGTCAGTAACTCAATTAATTAGTGGGCATCCAACATCTTAAACACAAGGAGATTAACACACTCATGATAAGAAGGAGCGCAAAATATAATTTAGGATTGGTGCGGTAGTTCAATAATAATTCTTTAGTGGTATGAATTATTATTGATGAAATTAAGTTGGGTGTTCGAGGCGAATATGGGAAGCTTAATTTCATCGGGAGACCAAAACCAATTTCTCCTCTCGGTCCCTATCGTAGCCTCTTGTATATAGAGAATTATACCCACCACATACCCATTTCCTACTCACCCTTAGGTGGTCGGCCAAGCAAGCTTGGAGCCCAAGCTTGGGTCGGCCAAAACCAAGGAATTAAGCCAAGATTAGTGGTCGGCCCTAGCTTGGGGCCCAAGCTAGGTGTGGCCGGCCACATATAAAATAAAAGAGATTTTATTTAAAATCTTTCCTTATGTGGAAGCCATGGTTTTAAAAGAGAGTTTAAATTTAAATCTTTTCTTTTATAGCTTTCTACAAAAGATTAAGAGAAAGGTTTGATATATATCCTTATTTGTAGTTAAAAGGAAGATTTTAATTTTTGATAAAACTTTCCTTTAATGAAACCATGTTCATGATTTAAAAGAAAGTTTTAAAATTAAATCTTTCCTATTATAGTTTCTACAAAAGATTTGATATCTTTCCTTATTTGTAGATTGAGAGGAAGATTTTAATTTTAAAGATAACTTTCCTTTTTGAAAATCATCCACATGTTTTAATAGAGAAATTTTAATTTATAAAATTTTCTTTTATAACCAACCATGAAGGGAAAAATTATTAGAGAAATTTTTATTTTAAAATTTCCGAAAACAAATAAGGAAGTTTTAATTTTGTGTTTAAAACTTGCCTTATTTGGAGCTTGTGATGTGGCCGACCATGATAAGGGTTAAAAGGAAAGTTTAATTAAATTTTCCTTGTTAACCAAAGACAAGGAATATAAGGAAATTTTAATTATAATTAAATTTCCTTATTTGCCAAGACCAAGGAATATAAAATAGGGGGCAGAGGTGCCTCACCTCATAACAACTCTCTTCTATTTTCCTCTCCTCTCTTCCTTGATGGTGGCCGGCCATATCATCTCCTTATCTCCTCCTTTTCTTCCTCCTTAGTGGTCGAACCTCTTCAACCTCTAGGAGCCTGTTTTGGTGGTCGGATCTAGCTTGGAGAAGAAGAAGAAGGAGGAGGTTTTGTTTCCTAGTTTTTCCTTGGAGCTTGGTTGGTGGCCGAGAATTATAATCTCTTGGAGAAGGTAGCTTGGTCGAATCTTGGAAGAAGGAAGAAGAAGGGCTTGGGTGGTTCTCATCTCAGTCGATCGTCGCCCACACGACGTCCGAGATAAGAAGAGGAATATGATAGAAGACCAAGAGATTGTTGCTTACAAAGAAAGGTATAACTAGTAATTCTATTACGCATCATACTAGTATTCTTTGTATAGATTTGAAATACCAAACACAAGAGGCTAGAGATTCTAGATATTCAGATTTGTGTTTCTTTTATTTTTCGATCTTGTGATTCGATTGTTCTTTTTGGTTAAACCTAGAGTTATATAAGGAAATTAAATATTGAATTTCATTAAGAGGCTTTGTCGAGGCAGTGGTGGATGTTCCCATACCCAAGAAAGCCAAGTGCCTCGCCATGTTTGACCTGGGAGTCCATTTCCGAAATAAATATTTAATTAAATTTGTAACATAGGTGGATTTGAATCTATAATGTTAAATATCGTTTGTGATTCAAGTCTAAACCTCTAAGAACAGATAAGTTAAATTTGGAATCAATAATGTTAAGTTTCGTTTGTGAATCCATATTTAAATAGGTTGTTAGGAAAGGTTCAGAACTTGTACAAAATTTTTATACAGGGGAACCAGTACGATATTTCTATGACCAACCAACACTCTCAGCGTCGCCCCCATCGAACTTAGACTCCATGGATGAATACCAAAGTCCGGGGACAAGAGCAATAGGAAAAAAAGCCACCGGAAAGTCGTCGGAACAGGAAGAAAAGCCAAAGAGTTCAAAAGCAGACTTGATTAGGAAGAAAGCTTACTGGGAAAGGGTCGCCGAGGAAGGAGCGCAGAGGATCGCAGGAGCAAATCGCACAGAAGCATAACACAAAGGTCATCGGGAGCACTTGACGAAGACGGACGCGTAGAGGAGGCGGCGATGCGACGGGCTTATAAACCCCAGGCTCGGCCGACCGGAGCCGTCTGATCTAGGTCGCGGAAACCCAGGCCAAAATCTCACCATTGAATTCAAACCGCCAAACTTCACATCACGCCTATCGCTTCAGGCATGCGACGACTGCGAGCGTGACACGTAGCGCACCATCACAGGTCGGCAATTAATGAAGATGTGGGAACGTGTTCAACCTTAATGAGCGGGGATTTGCACGATTCCCAAGAAACCTGGATGACGTCAGCCTAGTCCGCGCTCGCTCGAGACAACCTGAGGAAAAAAGTTCCACAAAGTGCAAACCTGTATCCGTCTAATCAAATCGAGGGAGCGTGCTTCTAGTCAAGCAACTAGCTTCAAAAGGTCTATTGGCGAGGATCGGGCTTGTCATGATCGGAGGGAGACTGCTCACACAATGGTCCAATCAGTCAGACTGCAGTCTTCTTCAACTAGATTTGAAGGGAATGCTTGTAATTCGGTGATTAGGAGGAGAGGGCCCACCCTGTTGCGACGGTGGAGGTCAAAGTCAAGACGATCAACGGGTGGGCGGTGTTGGCCGGTCGGACGAGGCATATTCCGACCACGGGTTAAGCACCGACCCACAGTCTCCGACACGGAGTAATCAAACCGACGCTTAAGGGACGCGTAGAAGCCGAGCCGAGTGACTCCTCCGCTCAGCCTAACAACATATTCGAAATTAGCTGAGGACGGAGACAGTGAACTACCCACTGAGCGGCTATCGCGCTCGACCCATCAATCGAGCATATAGACAGTGGGCTTCCAACCGAGCAACTCTCCCGCTCAGCCCGACAATGGGTGACACTTGGACAGCGGACTTTCAACCGAGTGGCTATCTCGCTCGATAGGACAACAGACAGTGCAAGGATAGAAGAATTCCGGTCGAGCGGCCATTCCGCTCGGCCAAGCAACAGACGTAGTAGGTATCCTTCGACATCCTTTTGGGAGCTAGTGTCGATGACAGGCGGCATGGTCAGACAGAGGATCATACAGTAGAAGCTTCCACTGTCACTTCAAGAATATGTTCGGCCCGTTAAGGTACTGGACACTTTATTGACATGTCTTTTCAGGGGAAAGCTTTGAGATGCGTGCTCGCCTTGGGAAGCGAGTACGCGCGCTCCCAGGGCTTTATATAAAGGGGGTCCAAGCATCGACGTAGTTAGACTTTTCTCGCGATTTCTACTATTACGCTACAGTTTTCTTTGCTTCTTCTTGCTTCGTCGGAGACAAACTTGAGCGTCGGAGGGTCATCGTCGGGGACCCCTTCCCTGGCTCGGCACTAACGCTGCTTGTGTTATAGGCAGGAGCGGAGTCTACAGGAGTTCAGCAGGAACACCACATCCCCAACATCTATCTCATCGACTTTCGGAGAGGATCATACATCCTTTTGAATTTTACTCGCATATTTACTATATTTTTTTATTTGGATTAATTATAAAATTCTGTCAATATAGTAATCGTAAAAATAATATTTTTTTATTTGCTAAAAGCCCCATCGGTAGTTAATTATCTAAAATATATTTATGTGAATAAAAAATTATCGGAAATATTGGAGCTATATATAAACTCAGCAAGTCATTCAGTATTCATTAACAAAAATATAAAATCGTAAATTTAATTACTTTAAAAACAAAAACTAAAATAAAAAGCACGCCCGGTGGGACTCGAACTTAACGTTAATTGATAAAGAATAAAATATAAAATCGTAAATTTAATTACTTTAAAAACAAAAACTAAAATAAAAAGCACGCCCGGTGGGACTCGAACTTAACGTTAATTGATAAAGAATAAAATATAAAATCGTAAATTTAATTACTTTAAAAACAAAAACTAAAATAAAAAGCACGCCCGGTGGGACTCGAACCCACAATCGCCTGATTAGAAGTCAGACGCCTTATCCATTAGGCCACGGGCGCTTATATATTTTATTTGGATTACAAATATTTATAAATAATATAAAAGTTTATAAAAATCAGGAATTTCTTTTGGCATTTTACTAACCCTCCGTTTTACCTATTTTACCTACCCAATTTTCATGATTCCAAAGACACACATTATGCCTCTCACTTCTTTCCACTTTTAATTTTTTTTTTTTTACCGGCTCAAAAATTTATTATTCTCAATTTATACCGTCAAATTTACATATAAAAGCATAGATATATAAGGAGGCTGGTAAGAATATATTGATTTTAGTTTTAAACTAATTTAAAGTTCTTTTAAAAGATTCAAAATAATTTTAAATCAAAATAAATGTACTCCTTAAAATATCTTTTTTTTAAAATATATCTATGTCCCATATCTGAATTCGAAAACAGTAAATTTTTGATAGTATAAAGTAAAATTTAGACGTAGAAAAAGTATAATGGTATGTCATACTCATTTTTGGAATTACAAAAATTGGGTGAAATGGATAATATGAAACTTGCATTTTACTTATAAATTTTTAATAAGTCACTTGTACAGAAACATTCTCATCGAATACGACCATTTAAGGTCTGACAGCATTAAAAGTAATTTAAATTTTGTCATCCCTTTCTGAAATTTAAAATATAAATAAGGCTTACTCCCCCTGACCTCTGATTTCTTTAACCAAGAACAAGCACAACCAACAGAACAAGACATAAAATTTTCATATAGAGCAAAAGAGAGAATGCTATTCTCAAACAAAACGATTGATTGTTTTATTGCACTTGGCCAAAGAGCAAAATATCGATTTGCTTTCTCAAAATAAGAACAACCGCCAAGAAATATGTCTAGAAAAAAAAGAAAAAGACAGAGAATGAGCAAACATTTGATCTTAATGTTAATAATTATGATCATCAAACTGTTGGCATGGAGCTGATCAGGGAAGGACTAGAAGAAGGTAGTGGAAAAACTGGAAGGAGACAGAGGAAGCAGGTAGCATAACTACCATGACTTTTTCTTTTTTTTACCTTCTGAATTGTTTCTTTAAAAATTCGTTGCAAAATGGCCTGATTCTTTTATTATTTCCTCTAACTACTTTAGTACGATACACCATCCCCATGAGAGAGAAAGAAAAGAGAATGGATTCCATAAATCGTTTGGTACGCATGTGAAGAACTTTGTGCAGAGAGAGTTGGAATTCTTCAACAACTCTTTAACCAAACCTATCCGAATCATTTAATTTCTTAATATCCATAAATTCTAAACATAAAGATTCATGTTTATTTCGCCAAGCAATAATTGCCAAGAATTTATGCTATGCTGCATTATTAGGTGCCATCTTCCTACCGACTTCTAACTACAACATCATTTTAGCAATTTGGCGCCTTAGTAGTGAAAACTTGAACCCTTTTATTTTGTTTTCAATAGAAGAATGAGAATATGACATGACATTATTATTGAAAAAAAATGAAAAATAAATTTATGGGAGATCTCCTAACCATACATTTGCATCGTCTCTTTTTGCAATAAAAAAGGTGAGCATGACATTTAGGTCAATGAAGCCAACACTTTTTGGTGCCCTAAATCTCTTGGCATTTGACAAGTTGTTAGATTGATTACAACACGTGGAGCACTCCGTCTCTCCAATTATTTAAAAGGGATCGTTCTCTCTTTTACAATTTTTAATCACCTTCTTCCTTTCTTGATTACTTGTATCTCGGGACGAATGGGACCTTCATTAAAGCCGTCAATTCATAAGTTAATTTTTTTTAAAAAAAATTTTGGAAAAAGTGATTAAGATGATCTTAAGAGAAATTAGTATTAGTAAGCTTCATGTAGATGGAAGAAGCAAGTACAGAGCTCAGTTTTTGTGAGAAGAAGACAAGTCTCCGGCCATGGCCGAGTCTCTACCTAAACACCCGACAAACTCTGCATTAACGGATTAATTTTCCTACCAAACCTCCAGAAACTGAGAAAATCATGGTTAACAATCCCATTCAGATCGCAGATCCTCCCAAAATTTGTTTTTTTTTCTCTCTTATCTCGTAAATCCGTAGTAGCCACTGACATAGCCGCTCGAGCTCGCGCGGTGGCAACTGCACGCCTCGCCGCCGCGAAACCCGAGGTGGTAGCAGAAGCAAATGGTCGGAGACGCCGTCGGAGGCGTTGCTGCCCCGTCCGGCGAAGTCTTGAACGGCCGCGAAGGAAGGCGGAGGCTAATGGTGAGGTCGAGGTCGCCGTCATCCACGCTGCTGCTATGTTCCTCTTCCGCCGCCGCTGCCGCCGCGTCGATGTCGTTGGACGAGGCGACGGCTTCCTCCTCCGCCGTCCTCACGCAGCCGCCGGCGATCGGGCGGTGAGTCTGCGGGTCGATCCCCCGGGCGTTGAGCTTGCGCTTGATGTGCGTGTTCCAGTAATTCTTGATCTCGTTGTCCGTCCTCCCCGGCAACCGCCCTGCGATCACCGACCATCTACGAAGACAGAGTATTAATCCCTCAAATACTAAAAAATTTAGAATCAAAATCCAATTTTGAACAACAAAACGTACTTGTTTCCGATCAAGGCGTGTAGATTGATGATGATCTCGTCCTCTTCCTCGGTGAAGTTCCCGCGCTTGAGGTCCGGCCGGAGGTAGTTCATCCACCGGAGCCGGCAGCTCTTGCCGCAGCGCAAAAGGCCTAATTTTTCCGGCAACAGATAAGAACTCCAGTCTCGCATCATGAATAAAATCCACCTGCAGATTCGAACGAATATTACCTGCAGCTTTAGGCAGCGATCTCCAGCATCCTTCGCCATGAGCGTTTATGTAAGCGATCAGCCTCTCGTCCTCTTCCTTGGTCCATGCTCCTCTGTTAGTGTGAGCTTGCTCGCAACAGGGAGACCTGCCCATGGTTGTGAGAGTGGAGACTTGAGTGGGATGGGAGTGGAGGAGAGGAGAGGAGAGGAGAAGAGAGGATCGAGTTCTTATATGGGATTGGGAATGGGATTGTGGGCGAGAGGGAGCAGGTTGTGGTCTGTAACTGCTACTGCTTCGCATGCCGAGGAACGGGTGGTTTGGAATTTGCATCGATCCGGTCGAAAACTCATTCCCGGTTTAAACCGGTCCGATCTAGCAGGCAGATTCCGGTGGGCTTTAACTGCCGTTGCTTGAGGCTCGTGTGTCGATTTGTGCGGTTCTGACTCTTCAATTTGCCTTTCAGATTTTTTTTTTTCGAAAAACCACCATTTATCTCTATAATTCACCGATTCTTAGCAGATTGTCCCAAGGGTCGAATCTATGAAGTCAATGGTGGTTGGAAGTTGACTTTGTGAACTAATGCAATCATGAAGGAAGATGTATATATGGTTTATTTCACGAGTAAAGTGTCATAAAATTTATTTCTTGATGATGAGCCATGGAGAAAACTTTTAGTGAGTTCCAATCAATATAATGTTGAATGAGGATGTTGTAGTAAGATGATCACGTTGTTTTCATAGTATATTTCTATATTATATGTACAAAAGTGAATTACGATATCAGTTTATAGTCCATCATCAAATTGACTAAGGGATAAAAGAAATTTTTTTATTAAGAAGATGTGTTTGTCGGAAAATAATCTCTTATCTCATTATAATAAATTTGTTAACCAATTAGACATCCCATGAGGATAATGTTGAATGAGAACGTATGCTTATGAACGATAGTATCTACAATCATAACGGTATTCATGGTGTCAAGGCCGTGAACTCACGGTGACAAAGCCGTAAACTCACGGCTTCGCTACCAAGAATCTCGCAGTGACGAGGCTGTAAAATCATGCCCTTTTTGTGTTCTACTGACTCCTCAGTGAGTATAAAAATCCTCCAGTTAGTAGTAGAGTTGATTCATTCAGTAGGATCAGAAAACTCAATTGTGTCATTAATTCAATAGTATCTTTTATCAGTAATATGATCAGCAGGTAGAATTTAACTAGCCTTATACTTAAAAGGACTGGCCGTATATATATATTTAAATGATCAAAATCATTTATTTTATTTGCAAATTAAATTCATGAGATATTTGTTTAATAATGGTCATTGCTTAAAATAAAAACAATTTTATTGATGTGAGGGAACAGGAGTACTGCAAAATTTCGAAAGAATTTAAAGCAAGTTTGAAATCTCGACAAACCTTTTGGAAGGGTTTCTTTCCCATCCACTTTATCATCCTATTTAGTTTAGGATATATGAGTATTTTGGAACTTAAGAAAAGTCATATTTATTTCATCATCGTTAATAAATTTCTTTCGCCTCCACTTTTCAATTAAAATAGTTGTTATATGCTTATACAGTGAATAAAGAAGGTTCCAAAGTGGGGTGGTCAATGAGTCAGTATAAGCAGTAGTTAAAGTCTTAAGTAGGTCCAAAGCTAAGCAGCTGGTTTGGTAGAATCTCGATCTCTCGATCGGTTAAGATCGATTGGATAAGTTTTTAGGGGTTCAGTTAGAGTCGTATAGATTGAATATATTAGATTGGTACATTTCGTTAAATAATTTAAGCAGGTTAAATTAAAATTTTATTAACTCAAATTCATCGTGGATCGACTTACTTAGGCTGTGACCTACACGGGTCAATCCACGATGGGTTTAAGTTAGCCCACGGGATTGAGAAACACATATAAATTAAGTTTTATGTCAATTTATGATATTTCTTTGTTATAATTTTAAAATAAAATAATATTTTTTTATTAAATATGTGTATTCGTTTGTGTCCATTTGTATTTAAAATGTCTATTTCTAGATATATTTGATTGAAGAAATCTTTCCGAAGTAAAATGTTAAAGATATGAATTTTTTTTTATTTTTTTAAAAATTTTTTATGGATCCGCAGGTTGGCCCGCCTAACCCGCAACCGTCTTAAATTAGGTTGGGTTGAGGATTTCCCAACCTATCAAGATGACCGCCCTACCAACCCCGTCCCGCTAAATCGCTAGCCCGCCACGGGCCAACCTGTCCTGCCACAGGTTGACCTGTCTAATAGTTCTAGGCCTAGCTCCCCTGCTCGGTTGGAGGTCTATGGGGCCCTGCTCCCCTCCATCTCCTGATCGGCTATCAGACAAACCCTTAGGGGTCCATCTCCTTTGCTCGAGCGGATATCTACGGGGCCCTGCTCCCCTCCATCTCCCAATCGGCTAAGGTCGATCAGACAAACCCTTAGGGGCCTAGCTCCCCGGCTCTTTCGGTTATCTACGGGGCCCTACTCCCTTCTATCTCCCGATCGGCTAAGGTCGATCGAACAAACCCTTAGGGACCCAGCTCCTCGGCTCAGTCGGACATCTATGGGGCCCTATTCCACTCCATCTCCCAATTGAATAAGGTCGACCGGATAGGCCCTCGGGCCTAGCTCCCTAATATGCCAGTTGTACACTGAGCTCAATATTGGTGCAATTTGCACTAACGGTCTAACTCATGTTTTGATGAATGACAAGTGAGTTAAGTTAGGTGTTATCATGATCTAATGCATTTATTGAGTGTACAGGGTTGACTAACCTAACGAGTCAAGAGGACCTGACACCGGGAAGGAAGTCTAGTTGGGATGTGCAATTTCCGATTGACGAAGTCCAGATGTGGAATTCTAGCATAAGGTCGGGATGTTCGATTCCCGACGGGAGGAAGTCCAAATGTGCAATTCCGACAAGAAGACCTAGTGGATCAGATTGGATGTCGAGGAGGCAACTCGACACTTGGTAAGTGAAGGTAAGTCATTGGAGGAGAGTAAGTGAGGATGCGGCTGTTAGTATTAGTCCTAGTACCAATTATGATATGATTGTAAAGAGCTCATTTTGTATCATATTTCATTACTAATAAAAGGCAAAGTTGGTTATTATATTTATTTCAATTCAGTGTCGAATGAATAAGTATAATAATGTCCTTGTGTAGTAAGCTCTTATCTACATCATATTAATTGGTTGAATTGATAGTGAGATATTGTAGATATACATAGAATACTACTCTTAACTATTCCTAGTCAAATATTAATATACAAGGACAATATTAATGCGTTGAGACTAGCATGTAGGTCAACAGATGACTTAATTCATAAGTCATGGATATGAGATATCAGGTTGACACATGGGTATATATTAGAGAATATATACTGAATGATCCGCCATGAGAATGTTTCATGGATTGTTATATGAGTATCATAAACATTCTCATGTGACTATTGGTATGAATAGTCCTTAGATCTGAAGTCACTACGGTTCCCTACATAAGGAGTTGTATACTTTGGTATCGGCAAACGTCATTTGTAATAATGTGGACAATAAAGTCGATCACTGGGTATGCAATGAATTATGCGGAGGGATGTAAGTGATGTAGATGAGATCTATCCCTTTCATATGACGGAAGCAATATCTGTGGGCCCCTTGATTAGTATAACACAAGAAAACATAGTCATGCGCAAATGAGTCAATATGAGATATTGAGCTTATTTGATTGAGTGTGTCTACTTAGAGATCAAGAAACACAAAGATTGATAAGAGGATGATACAGTCTATGCCTCATTGATCAATCTAGATATCAAAGATAGAGAGACCAAGTCATACAAGATAATAGCCATGAACAGGTTAGGTCGGATCTCGACTTTCTCGTCACTTGGGTAGCAATGATGCCTTGCTAGATGTCACTCATTGCTTATGTATCGAAATGTTGATTTGGGTACATTGTTAACATTACGGGAACCTATTGGGTCACACACAAAGAACAAGTAGATATAGAAATGGGTTCATATAATGAATCATTAGATTAAGTCTAATCCAAATTGGACTTATTGAGTAAAACTCAATTGGATCTAATTATTGAATTAAATCCAATTCAAACTAGACTCATTGAATCAATTCGAATGATTGGAATAGTGATTCATTGAATTCAAAATTACATGAAAATCAATGAGTTAGACTCATTGGGTGAACTTGAGTTCACCAAGGAAGTTGAATGGTTAAAATTGAACCATTGGATTGAATGATTAATTTTGAGTCATTGGATTGGAAAATGAAAGGGTAAAACCCTTTGGTATTCATGAGATGGATATATATATCATTTTGGATGATATTTTCATTATGTGAAAAACCTTTAATCTTCTTCTTCTTCTTCCTCCTTCCCTCTCTTGGCCAAAACCCCTTTTGTGGTTGCTAGCACAACCTTAGGTGATTTTCATCTCTTTCTTATGAGTTTGTGAGACAAATGAAGGCAAGGCTTGCTCGTGTGGATACCGTAGAGGCGCGAACGTGTGATCGTGCTGAGATCCAAGCTGTCTAGAGTTCGTGAGCACGCATCAAAGGTATAACCACTATCATGCAACTTAGTATAAGTTATTTTCTTTCCCTTTCGCATGGATCTCCTGGAGGAACTAGAAGTTTTTTGTTGCGTCTTCGCGTGTTTAGCGCCCTAGTTCGTTACAGTGTCTCAGTTTAGGGGACGGTAGGTGTCAGTCCAATTTAGGTCTATTTTGGAAACTTAAATTGAGACTCTGATTAGATTCTGGTCTAGAGGATAGAGTCTAAGTCATAAATTAATTATACTATTATTGTGTTAATTGTGTCTTGTAAGCTATTATTTGTTGTGTTGGACTAACACGTTTTATAGGGCAAAAGGAGCAAAAATTATCACGAGTGAACAATATCCGAGGCATCTTCCATGTGATGGAACACACCTTTAGTACTATTCATGGAAGGCACTTTTGGTGATATGGAAGACACCTTCCAACGAATGAAATAGACTTCAGCGACGATAAGGAGCTAGCTGTTCGGGATCAAATTTTGTATATTTAAGGCGCCTTCAAGGCTATAGAAGACGCCTTCCACACCTTATAAAAAAGTGTTGTTCGACTAAGCATTATTCACCAATTCTTCTACGAGCTTCTACACGTTCATTTGAAGTTTCGATTACTCTGGTTTTCTACTATTGCCCTGCTACGACTTTGCTACACTTGACTACCACTGACAAGCCATCCAACACTGTGTGTGATCCGATCATCTTCGAAAGTGTTGGGTAACGAGTTTTCAATATTGTACTTAATTATTGCAAAAGGAAAAGTGTAGCGTGTTGCACTTTGTTAGATTCTATTTTATACTCGATCTCCTCTTCCAGTGGTTCAGAAAGAGATTATTAGTGGATTATTCGTCGATAGGTCCGCGAGACTTGGGTCTTGGAGTAGGAGTCGCCGAAAGTTCTGAACCAAATAAAACTGTTTACGTTCTTGTTATTTTCTGTTTCTGTTTCTGTTCTTATTTTCGCTGCACTTACTTTAATTTTTAAAGAAAAGAAAAGTTTTTCAAAAACACGTGATTCACCCTCCCCCTCTCACATGCGTCTCGATCCAACAAGTGGTATCAGAGTCAGGTTCTGCTCTAAATTGGTGCAACCACTAATCACGCCGGGGGAACCATTGTTCTTTTCGGATTTCAAGTTTTTGTATCTTATTTGAATTGGTAACATTTACCTCTTCAGATAATTATTTCTCATTTAGTTTTTACTTAAAGTTGGTGCAACACCTCTTCAATGGAAATGACTTCCCGTATTGGAAGAAGAGAATGGATGTTTACTTAAAGATGAACATCTATCAATGGTTCACCATCCGACGAGGGTATCGGGCGCCTATAGATGAAGCAACTAAAATACCACTCGATCCAGAAAGATGGAATCCAGAAGATAAGCAGAAAGCCCAGATCAACTCAAAAGCCTTGAAAATGATCCAGTGCAGACTCACAAAAGAAAAACTCAACCGAGTCGGCCCGCAGAGTCGACCTGCATGAAAATGTATAAGGAGTTATTGTTGGAGCAATCTGGGTACCCTAAGTTTTGATGTTTGGGCAAAGGTTTAAGTTAGGTTTATTGTTGTATTTGATATGCATTGTGAGTGTGCAGGATACAGGTACAACAAGGAAAGTCCAGGTGTGATCTTGGCAAAGGAGGAAAGTCCAAGGATGAGTCTTGGCGGTGTAAGTCTAAGCATGTAGTCTTGGCAAAGTAAGTCCAAGTGTGACTTGGCAATGGATGAAGTCCCGGAGGCGCGACCTCTTGGCAAAGGAAGACCCGACAACAATGACAAAGCCGATGGAAGCTCCAGAAGACAAGACGTGAAGGATTGGGAGGCATCCGAGGGACGCAAAGCTGATGGAGGAGGCTAGAAGGCTAGGTCTAGGTTGGTCGGGCGAGAATGAGTATTGAGTGAATGTACTCGGGGTAAAATTCTAGAATTAGGGTTCACTGTAGCGGTACTGTAGCGTTACTATAGCAGTACTGTAGCAGTCGACTGGTGGTTTTATCAGTCGATTGATGCAGTCGACTACTCCAGTCGACTAAGAGCGAACAGAGGGTTGGTATCGAGCCGTTGGGTTGCAACGGTCGAATTTCCACTAAGGGCAGTCGACTACATGTTTTGGCAGTCGACTGATAGGCAGGGTTTTTCAACCCGTGGCTTATATAACCAAGCATTGGAAGCTTGGTTAATGTTGACGAAATATAGGTGGTTAACCCCTATTAGTAGTCTACTAGTGCCCTAGCTTCTCAAGAGTCCTTGGTGAGAGTTTGTGACGAGGTTTCTCCACCCACAAGGAGCTACACGAGTTAGCCGGAGGTTTTCCGTGGAGTCATCCACCGACGGATCGGGATCGTCCACCTTACGGATAGCCGTGGAGTAGGAGCTTCATCTCCGAATCATGTTAAACAACGTGTCATTGGGTTTGCTTCTTGTTTATTGTTTTCTAGGGTTAGTTTTGCTTTTGTTTGTTAGTATTTTTATTTTCGCTGTGCACTAACAAGCGTAAGAAGCAACGATTTGGGTGAGATGTTATTCACCCCCTCCTAGCGAACGTCAAGGTCCCAACAGTTATGGGACAAACTCACTGAATTACACAAAGGAACTAACGATGACAAGGTAACTAAACGAGACCTACTTCTAAATTCCTTATTTAACATTTAAATGTAGGATGAAGAAACCGCAAGCTAGTTACACACAACGATCAAGGATATCCTTAATGGCCTGCACATGATCAGACATCAACTCGAGAACCGTGGCATTATCAGATATACTCTAAACTCATTCCCTTGAACCTCGCTATGGGCATCGATCGTAGATACCTATAAGATTTCAAGAAACCTTTCAAAATTAAAATTAGATGAATTATTTTATAAATTATAGTTGCACAAATAAACTAACGCCACAAAGGTCGAGAAAGGAATTGCACTTCTTGTAGATACTTCGAAGGGAGCTAAACTTGAGGCAGAAACTGAGTTCGACTCAGAATCAGATAAAGAAGAGCATCTAGTGAACATGGTAAGGAAGATATTCAGTGGATGTAATAAACACTTCACCAAATGTGATATGAAGAAGATGTCCAAGTCTTCATTCACCAACTCGAAGGCGAACATCACATGCTGTGGCTACAACAAGAAAGGACACTTCAAACATTAATGTCCGAACGAACACAAGATCAAGAAGACAAAGAAAAAGAAAGCACTAAAGGTGACTTAGGATGAATCTTCCTTGTTAGGGTCGATTTAGCTAGAGGAAGGGGGGAGGGTGAATAGCTCGCTCGCTTCGTCGTTGTTGATCTTTTGCAGCGGAATACTCTCGAAGCAAGATCCAATATTAACAATATGGATTTACTTGGTATCCACCTCAAGAAGAGGTGACTAATCTAAGGATTAGTCCCTCACTCACTCATCCACTATAAAAACAGTCATTCTCGGTAACTACCAGAGGTAGAGAAGCCTCGTACAAGTTCTCACGCAGACAATACAAGAAGAAAAAAATACAAGCTAATACAATATCAAATCTTACAAGATTTACAATGAGGAAACCCTAGCTTGCTTCTCCTTCTTATTTATAATGCCTCTTGATCTTGGAAGTGTAGCAGCACTTGACTCCAAGACGTTTCAAGAACTGGTGGTCATAACTTGTGAGAATCGTGAGAAAGGGAAGTGGAGAGTTGCGAACGAAGAAGGCTCGTCATGGCTTTAAACTCGATGCTTACTTTGCAATAGTCATATCTCAATCGATTGGGAAGGCTTGAATCAATCGATCGATCGATTCAGAGCGCCTCTGCGTTCTACTGGAAAAAAACATGAATCGATTGCCCGATCAATTCAGTGTTCCTCACATCACGCCGCGCGAGATTTCCAACCCCCAATTGATCACCTGATCGATTGGCGGTGCCCAATCGATCGGTTGATCGATTAGGGAGGCTTTTGTGCTCATGATCCAAACTCTCAATCGATCGATCGATCGATTGGACTGTTGTTTATCGCAGCACTATCTCAATCGATCGGTTGATCGATTAGGCTTCGGTCCAATTGATTGACTGATCGATGACCACCTTTGATTTGCTTAACTCAAGCTTAAGGGTGCCCAAATCCAACATTTGGTCAACCGTGACCTATTGGAACTCCTCACACCTAGCATTCAGTTAACCTTGATCTGCTGGGACTTCTTCACTAAGTGTCCAGTCAATCCTTTGACCCATTTGGATTTTTCTCCTCATGCCAAGTGTCCGGTCAACCTTGACCCACTTGGACTTATTGTCTCATGCCAAGTGTCTAGTCCTCTATGACCCACTTTGACTTCCTTCCACCAGATGTCCGGTCATCCTTGACTCATCTGGATTTCCTTATGCCAAGTATTCGGTCACTCCTTTAACCTACTTGGACTTCCTAACACTAGGTGTCCGGTCAACCTTGACCCAGTTGGATTTCCACGTGCCTAGCTTCACTCACCAGGTCTTTTCATCTGCCTAGCTTCACTCACTAGGACTTTCCATCTGCCTGACTTCACTCACTAGGACTTTCACCTACCTTCACTCACTAGGATTTTTCCATCTTCCTAGCTTCACACACCAGGACTTTCACCTAGCTTCACTCATTAGGATTTTCTATTTGTCTGGCTTCACTCACTAGGTCTTTTACCTAGCTTCACTCACTAGGATTTCCAACTGCTTGGCTTCACTAACCAGAACTTCCACTTGTCTAACCTCCAGTTAGGACTTTCCCAGTCAAGTATCCGATCAACCTTGACCTACTTGACTCTTCTTCACATCAAACTGGTCAAACCTTGACCAGAGGAAAATTGCACCAACAATCTCCCTAATCAGACGATTGCACCTGCAATCTCCATATATTGTCAAACATCGAAACCAAACATCAAGACTCAAGCTTGAGCCAACTCATGCTTAGTCAACCTAGTCAACCTTGACCCAGGGGATATTGCACCAACATTCGTCGGACGAATCGAAAGTTAACGAACCAAAGCAAGCTAGCTACCTCGCGCTAATGGCAACTGGAGGTGAAACGAATCAAGAAGAAGAGTCTGAATATGAGTCGAGCAACAGATCTGTATCCGGTTCAGACGAACCAACAGGGGTAACACTTAATTATACTATAAAGTTCTTTAAAATTATTTCCTACTTAAATAAGAAATTAACAAAAACTGAAGAACACGCTAAACTCCTCCTTAAGGAAAATTATATTCTTAAGGAACAATTGAGCTTTACATCCTTAACTAACCAAATTTAAAATAGAAATTCAACTCAAGCTATAAATCTTGAGGATGAAAATTCTATCTTGAAAAAGTCAAGTTAAAGAGTTAAAAGAATAGTTAGAAAAGTTTACCTTAGGATCCAAGTATCTAAATATGATGTTTGGATCCCAAAGAGCTGTGTACAATAAATCCCGACTTGGATAAAAGTCTAATTTTACTTTTAAATCATTTTTAACTCTAACTCAAAATACAAACTAACGAAATCTTAGGTTCTAAAGTCGTGTCTAACCACGCAAGTATGACTTAATCAATAATATGTACCATAAAATAAATACACTACCCAAATCAAAATAAATCAAATAACTCACCCTCAATATCCAAAATTAAACCTTCAAAAATAAATTCAAATCTAAATAATAAAATAAAAAAATAAAACTAAAACCTAAATTAAATAAAAATAAAATTAATCTAAACTCAAATTATAACCAAGTCTATTATAGCTATAAAGTAAATCGACACAAATCTAAAATCTAAACACAAAGTTCAATAATTCAAGGGGTTAACACCTCCAAAATAATAATTTACTCGACTGGGTAATTAAGACTAGGATAAATAAGGATAAAAGTTTAACTTGATAAATGACATTGGAGAAGTTTTAGATGATAGTAGGTTAGGGAAGCTCTGTCTATACATGTCTATACATCTCCGGCTAGAGTTTTCTTCTTCTTGGTGGAGCAAACCTCTCACAAAGCTCTCTTCTTCTTTACAAGATGAAGTTTAGGTTAAGGAGGAAGAGAGTAGGCTTTGGAAGCTTGGAGGCAAGGACTAGGAGAGTTTCAATCAAACTAGTAATCTCCTTCAATGCCCCAAGTTCTCCTTAAATAAGAGGAGAGAGTTGATCACAATATCAACTCATCTCAGCACCAGTCAATTGGTCCATGCACCAGTCGACTGGTGTAACCGTTGGACACAGCCAACGGTACTCCGTAGAATCTGTGGTCCTACTAACAGCTATCTACCAGTTGACTGGTCTTCGCAGCTGACAAGTAGAAAACCTTTTTGTGCTCTCATGAATTTGGACCAGTCGACTGGTCTAACCAGTCGACTGGTACCTTACATTTGCTCACACTCATCCTTTCTAGAGTCACCCTTGAAGTCCTCTTCCTCGGCCTTCATCCTTCATATGAACCCAAGCATGCGGCTCCTCTCCGTGCCATCCTTCATGTTGCCTTGAAGTCTGCTTCCCTCAGCTCCACTCCATTGCTCCTCGTTTGACAATCCCTCGGATGTCTTCCACACCATCCTTCATCGACTCAAGGACCCGAGCCCTTAGATGAGCTTTTGCTCGTGTGTTTCACCAAGTCCTGCAAGACTCAAACATATATTAAATTAATATGAAAATCTAACTTAAACCCTTTGACACACTCATCAAAATCATGATCATATATACCGATCAAACCTAGGTTGATTGCACCAACAAAATGTACTTAACTCGACTAACTAAGTGAACGCTACTATTTTCTTGTAGTTATTAGTAACTAAAGGTTAGACATTTAAGAATAATTTTTAGATAATTATTTTTTAAAGTAATATCATGTTAAGAGGAAGATATGTTTTCAAAACGGCTTAAAATTACTATAAAAATTTTTGATATTTTGGAAATTACTTTTGGTGTTCTTAAAAATTACTTTGACAAATATTTTATATTTTAAATTTTTGTGAAAAATACTTGCAAAGAATTTTGAAAATTCTTTATGTTTTGACAAGTACCTTGAAAAACTTTCTAAAAATTAATTTTAAAAAATATTTTGAAAATCATTTTTCAAGTAAAACTTTGAGATTCTTTAAAAAATAACTTTGCAAATTAATTTCAAAATTGCTTTGAAATTTATTTTAAACAACTCTTTGCAAAGTTTATACTTAAAATAAGTATTGAAAAATACTTGTAAAATTTATTACCTTGAAAAATATTTTTAAAATACTTTAAACGTTCTTTAAAAATTAGTGAAATATCGTTTGCAATTTTCTTAGAAGAGAATTTCAACTAAATTTCAAGAAAGTTTTCAAAATAAATTTTTGAACGCTTTTTTAGAAAGGAACTTTCTTTTAGAAAATGTTAATGAAAATTCTCTTATTTCAAAATCATTTACTTGAGAAAATAATTTTATCAATTTCCTTACTTTAAAGAAAATATTATTTTGAATTATTTTTTTAAATCCTCCTTAAAATAGACCTAACTATCTTTAGTACTTAATAAATTTACTTAGTTGATTTATCAATTTCATACTTTTGGTGTACATATTTATATATTTTTTAATGAATGCCAAACGAGACGAGTAAGGATTTAAATAAGAAAAATACGAACAATCTAAAAAAATTTAACCTTAAAACGATTAATAAGATAAAACAAAAATCCAAGTCATTTAATTTCTCTTAAATCATTACTATTTCTTGTTGCATATTTTTCTAACTTTAATATAGATTGTCATTGCATCAAAAAGTGAGAGATTGTTGGTGCAGTTAGTACCAATAATCAAACCTAAGTTTTGATGAATGACAAATGGATTAAAATTAGGTGTGATGTATCTAACATTTTTATCAAGTGTGTAGGACTTCATGAGTCTGGAGGACTTGACACCAGGCTGAAATCCAGCTAGGTCATTAGACCTGATAGTTGGTGGGAAATCCAGATAGGTCAACGAGTGATCCGATATCAAGCGGGAAGTCCGGTTAGGTCTGCAAGACTTGACAGTTAGTCGAAATCCAGTTGGATCTGCGGATCTGACCACTGCTAGGAAGACATGGTAGGTCAAAGGAGAGTCAAGCAATGCTGCATAGTAAGTGAGGTAAGTCACTGAAGGAGAGTAATCCGGTGAGGATAAATTACAATTAGGGATTGTAGCGCTGGTCTAGTTTAGGTCCATTTTAAAAGCTTAAACTGAGACCATGACTAGATCTTGGTTTTGGGAAGATAGAATCTAATTAATAATACTATTTTATTATTATGCTAACTCTATTTTGCAGGGTATAGTTTGTTATTTGGACAAATGCATTTTTAGGGGTGAAAAGCACCTCAAGCCTCGGGTGAACAGTGATCTAAGGCGCCTCCTATTCGAGTGGAGGTGCCTCGACTGCTTTCGCCGAAGACCCGTGTAGAAAGGCATGAAGGCTTCTCCCATATGGTTGGAGGTGCCTTAGAGCATGGCACGGAGGAGGGTCGGAGTGCCTTCCAAGCGCTCTTGCATGGATAAAGGCTACAGGCTGCCGAGCTTATCGAGTTTGAGGTTGAGGGGATAACTTTTGCAGCTGAAGGCGCCTCGGACAAGGCTTGGAGGCACCCATGGGTGGATAATAGCGAAGGCTTCGTCGATAATAAGAGGTCGAACCTTTAGGAATAAAGTTTGAGATTGGAGGTGCCTTGAGTGGCATTGGAAGTGCCTCCAATGCTCTATATAAGGCAGATTTGGCCACATCTCATAACACAACTTATATACGTGATCCTTCGAGATTCCGGCTGCTCCGAATTCATCCTCCCACTATGCTGCAATGCTACTACGCCCTATTACTACTGAGAAGCAGTTCAACACCAAGCTCGATTTGATAATCTTCACGTGTTGGGTAACAAAATTTTCAATTAAATTTTTAATTAATGTACAAAGGAAAGTGTAAGTTGTTACCCTTATCCTTAGTTTACTACTTGTATTCGATTTCCTCTTTCGGCATCTACGGAAGAGGTTTATAGTGAATTATCAATCGATATGGTCCCATGGATCATGGATCGTGGATCTTGGAGTAGGAGTCGACAAACGCTCCAAATCAAGTAACTGATTGTGTCTTGGTTTTCTTTTTCTCATATTTTATTTAATTCCGCTGCCCACTTTGTTTTAAAAGAAGAAAAAGCTTAGATCTAAAATTACATGTGATTCAACCTCCCCTCTCACGTGCCACCGATCCTATAGTTCGAGACTACCTTATATAGCTCATTGGAGGCACCTCCAACAACTCCAAGGAGTCTCCATTGGACGAAACTCTATCTATGAAATTTATCTGCATGAAGGCGCCTTACATGTAAGCTTACATGCGAAGGAGAAACTCAAGAGCCTAAGGAAGGGATCGTGATGGAAGACAACAAGCGTTGAAGAAGGAGAAGAACATGTGGGTCAAAAACCTTGGACCAGTAAAGCTTATTGATTCAGTGGTAAGGTGGGGCCCGCCCGGCAGAAGGTCAAGGTGGTCAGTGCCCTGGGAGTTCATTCGATCGGGCGACCCATCTGCCAAATCGGTGCAAGGGATACCCGACCCGACACTACGATAGCTCGGCCAGATATCGAGCTTCCGACGCTCAAAAGGCTCCAGTATGGAGGAACGGAGGCCGAGCGGTTGTCCCACTCAGCTGAATAGCGGACACATCCCTGACCAAGTAGGCATGGCTCCCTCGCTCGACAGGACGGAGCCAAGATAGCAGACCATTGGCCGAGCGAACATCCCGCTCAGCCCAGTCGTGATATCAGCCGGACGACAGATTGGCCGAGCGGTGCCCCCGCTCGACCTAGTAACGGACAAAAGGAGCAGCTAGTGATATCCTTCTGGGAACTCACGCTACTGGCAGACGGCGTGGTCAACGACATGGTCAAGCGGAGGATCATATTGTAGAAGCTTCCGCTGTCTTGTCAGAGATATGCTCGGACTGATAAGGTATGGTGTCAGGGACGCTTTACTGACACGTTCTTTTACGGTAAGCTTTGAGAAGTGTGTGCACCTCGACAAGTGTGCACGAGCGCTCTCGGAGGCCTTATATAAGGAGCCCCAAAGCTTCATCGGAGGTATGCTCACTACTGTAGTTACAGTTGCGTTGCTGCTCTTTTCTCTTCTCTACTTCATTCGCTTGCCGCCGATGACTGACTTGAGCGTCGAAGGGCCATCGCCGGGGAACCCCTCCCTGGCTTGGCACTAACGACTTGTGGTTGCAGGCTTAGCTTGTTGGATGTCCACGTCATCTTCAGTCTACATCCAGTCAACATGAGCGCCATCTCCCCAACGTCCGTCGACTTGACTCTCGGACAGGATCAAATTTGGCGCCGTCTGTGGGAACGCACCTGCATCCGAGACGAGAAGATGGAAGAAGCTGGACAACTTCACACCGTGATGCTCACTCAGGAGGAGCTCAACAAGCTCATACAAGCACGAGCGGCAAAAATAGTCGAGCAGCAATAGCAAAGTGCGTTGGTAGATCAGCTTGCGCAACAGGCAACATCAGCCTCGGGAGGTCGAGCAGCGCAGGAAGACCGGTCAGAACAGTTGTTCATCTAGGGATAGAATAAAGTGTCGACCAACACTCATGGAGATGCTCCACCCGCACCCATTCCATCTCACCGGGCATTATTTCATACACCCTCAGAGATCACTCAGGCCAACTAGGAAAGGGGATCTTCCTCAGACGAAGCTCCCGTTCGGGATGCGAGGAAAGGCAAAGCACCAAAAGCTGATTTGTCTCCCGAGCAGATCAATCGACAATTCTCTGAGGCAATTCTACAAGATCCACTGTCGAGGCACTACGCTCCCTTGGTGATCGGAGAGTATAACGGGTCGACCGACTCGAACGACCATCTCAGTAAGTTCGATATTGTTACTACTACTCTCCATCAATACACTAACGGAGTCAAGTGCCGAGTCTTTCTCACTACATTATCCGGCTCGGCACAACGTTTGTTTCGAAGGTTGTCGGACGGATCGATTCGAAGTTTCAAGGACTTCCGAACAGCTTTCCTTCATTACTTCGCGAGCAGCAGACGCTATCAGAAAACAAGCGTCAGCCTGTTCTCCATGAAGTAGGGCTAGAGGGAGACCCTCAGAGCCTACATCCAACACTTCAATCAGGTGGCGATGGATATTTCCTCGGTCTCGTCCGAGACCATGATAAATGCGTTCACACAAGGGCTCGTGGATGGGGACTTCTTTCGATCGCTCGTTAGGAAACCGCCTCGCGACTACAACCACATGTTGAAGAAGGCCAATGAGTACATAAACGTGGAAGAAGCCCAGACAGCCAGAAGGAAGGAAGCGCCGTCCAAACCATCGGTGCCGATCGAACAGAGGTTGCCAATCAGCCATCAACCACCAAGAGGGTCGTGAGCTGAAGGAACACAGACACACCAGGAACCAAGGCCACATGTCGTTCAGCATGTGGCCTCCGAGCGGTCAAACCCAAAGGGAAAGGTATGAACTCCTATGTTCTACTCTTTCCATCAATCAGCCACCCACAACACCCGTGACTATCACGGGTTTGCCCCGGTCGCACAACCAACGCCAAGTAGCTATCGACGTCGATCGCCTTCACCCGACCGACGATACGGACATCAGAGAGTCGGACGGCGTGAAGAGGCCCAGGAATCACCGCGACAACACCGCAAGAGAAGCATCGATCCTACACGAGCCTCGCATGAGCGGAGCTGACCGACCGCTCGGGAGGACGAGAATAGAAGCAACGTCGTGCGGGGCAAGATCAACATCATCGCCGACGGACCGACCGACGGAGACTCCAACCGAGCTCGGAAGTCATACGCCCGACGACTAGAGATCCACGTCATAGGCTACAGCAAGGAGAAGGCGAACGGGCCCGAGATCAGCTTTGGGCCTAGGGATCTCAAAGGAGTCGAAATACCGCACGACAATGCCCTCATTATCCGAGCTATAATTGCCAACTATACTATTCATCGCATATTCATTGACACAGGGAGCTCGGTCAACATCATTTTCAAGAAGACATTTGACCAACTCCAAATTGATCGAGGTGAGCTGCTACCGATGACAACCTCATTGTATGAGTTTACTGGCAATGAACTCCAGCCAGTCGGCCAAATCAAGTTGGTCATATCACTTGGGGAGGAACCCCTTAGAAGGACAAGGACCACGAACTTCATCGTGGTAAATGCCCCCTCCGCCTACAATATCATTCTGGGTCGACTGACTCTCAATGAATTCTGAGCTGTCATCTCAACCTTCTGTCAGAAGATCAAGTTCGTGGTGGAAGATCGGGTAGGAGAGGTCAAGGGTGATCAGTTGGTCGCTCGACGATGCTACATCGAAATGGTCAAATCAGAAGCTAAGTCTGAACGGAAGACACCCCGACTAGAGGTTAGCGTTATAACTGAAAAACTTAGTCTAGTTTATGAGGAAAGGAGAAAGTGCAGATACATCCGGGCTAAGCGGAGGTGACAACCTTTATAGCGGTTGACCTAGAAGCCAAGCAGAAGGTCGAACTGATCAAATGCCTAGAGCAGAACCATGACGTATTTGCTTGGTGCACGCATGAGCTGCCCGACATTTCCCAGAGTGTCACACAGCATGAGCTCTATATTCGATCGGACGCCAGACTAGTGAAGCAAAGGAAAAGGGATTTTAGCGCCGAACAGAATTTGATCATCAGGGCGGAAGTCGAGAAGCTTTTGGAGGCCGACCACATACAGGAGGTTCAATTCCCGAGCTGGCTCGCGAATGTAGTACTGATTTCCAAGCCAGGCAACAAGTGACGAGTCTACATTGACTTCCGAGACCTCAAAAAAGCCTGCCTAAAGGACTTCTACCCGCTGCCTCAGATTGATCAAATGGTATACTCCACGGTTGGGTGCGAGCTGATATGCATGCTGGACGCATATCAGGGGTATCATCAAGTGTCGCTTGCGAAGGAGGACCAGGAGAAGGTCAGTTTTATTATCGCCGATGGAACATACTGTTATAATGTGATGTCGTTCGGCTTGAAGAACATAGGAGCCACCTACCAAAGGCTGATGAACAAAATGTTCCGGCAGCAGATCGACCGTAACATGGAGATATATGTTGACGACATAATAGTCAAGTCCCTCCGAGCGGCTGATCTCTATGCAGATATCAAGGAGACCTGCCAAACCCTCCGGGCATATGGAATCAAGTTAAATCCTCAGAAGTGTCTGTTCGGTGCGAAAGATGAGCGTTTCCTGGGATATATCGTCACTGAGTGGGGTATTGAGACAAATCCCAGCAAGGTAAAAGCACTCCAAGATATGCCACCATCGAGAAACTTGAAGGAAACTCATCGCCTCACCAGTCGGATAACAACATTATCTCGGTTCATCTCTAAGTCGTCCGACTGGAGCCTACCCTTCTTCAAGATATTGCGCCGAGCCACCAAGTTCTAGTGGGGTGAGGAGTGTGATCAGACCTTCGAGGAACTCAAGGCATATCTGAACTCGCTACCTGTACTAGCCAAGCCAACTGCCGGTGAGCCGCTTCGAATCTATCTGTCCACGACCGAGCATGCTGTCGGCTCAGTGTTGGTTCAATAGAACGGGGAAGAATAACCAGTGTATTTTCTAAGTCACATATTAAAGGACGCTGAATCCCGCTACACTGGTCTCCAGAAGCTTGCTTTTTCTTTAGTACTTGCCGCTCGAAGGCTTCGCCCATACTTTCTCATGCATACAATCATTGTCAAGACCAATAGTCCTCTGGGAAGGGTTCTTCTCAATCCCAAGGCGTCCGGATGGCTGATCAAGTGGATAACGGATCTCAGTGAGTTTTGTTAGTGCAACCTTAGGTCAAGGTTGACCTGGTTGACCTGACTCGAGTTGACCTGACTCGAGTTGTATTTTGATGTTTGACTTAGGAAGATTGTTGGTGCAACCTTAGGTCAAGGTTGACCTAGTTGAGTTGTATTTTGATGTTTGACACTCGTGGAAGAGTTGTATTCTTGATATAGGACAAATGTTTGGGAGATTATTGGTGCAACGTAGGTCAAGGTTGACCTGGTTGACCTGATTCGAGAAAGAGTCCAAGTATGGAGACTTAGCAACGGAAAAAGTCCAAGCAGGGAACTTGGCACTGGAAAAGGGCACGCGAAAAGTCCAAGTGTGGAGACTTGGCAGGAAAAGTCCAAGTATGGAGACTTGGCACGGAGAAGTCCAAGCAGGGAACTTGGCATGGAAAAGTCAAGCAGGGAGCTTGGCACGCGAAAAGTCCAAGTGTGGAGACTTGGCACGGGAAAAGTCCAAGTATGGAGACTTGGACGAGAAGTCCAAGCGGAGCTTGTCACGAGGAAAGTCCTAACTGGATGTTAGGCGGTGGAAAGTCCCAGGTGAGTGAAGCCAGGCGGTGGGAAAGTCCTAACGGGATGTTAGGCGGTGTGGAAAGTCCCGTGAGTGAAGCCGAGGCGGTGGAAAAGTCTTAAGCGGGATGTTAGGCGGTTGGAAAGTCCCAGTGAGTGAAGCCGGGGTGAGAAAGTCCTAAGCGGGATGTTGGCGGTGGAAATCACGGTGAGTGAAGCCGGTGAAAGTCCGGGTGAGTGAAGCTAGGCAGAAAGATGGATGAAGGATGATCAATATGGTGTTGAGAAAAGTCCAAGTAGGTCAAGGATTGACGGACACTTGGCGGGATTCTAGCAGTCGAGGAGTGACGGATGCTAGAATGAAGTACCAACAGTCGAGTTGACGAATGTTGGTTTGGAAGGCTTGGGACTTGGTTCGGGCAAAACCAAATCACTAGTTATTTGATCGATCGGTGACGATCGGTGTGCTCTTGATCGGTGTCGTCGATGCGAGACCGATCGGGTGATCGATGGCCGCTAGAAAGGCGCTGATGGTGCGTGGACGATCAGGAGCTTCTGATCGGTCGTGGCGACCGATCAGGAGTCGCGGAAGGAAGAGCTTCAAAGCCAAGGTTGGGATCGGTGCGTGGACCGATCAAGCTGTCTTTGATCGGTCCGAGACCGATCGGGGTTCTAACCGTTACTGCAACGCAACGCGGCTAGTTTCTTCGTTGTTTCTTCTTCGCAGGTATAAAGGAGGCCATGTCTCTATCTGCTTCTTCCTCTTCTCATGCTACAGAGCTGCTGTTCGATGCTTGAGCTTTGTTGAGCTCTTCTTAGCTGAAGCTTCTTGAGCTGCTGCTGTGGTTGGCGTCTGAGAAGCTGTTGCTTCTTCAACGGTTGACAAGAAGGCAAGGTTGTTTACATTTCTTGTGTATTTACTTCTTGCTTCTCTTGTATTTGTACTCCTTATCTTGTTGTTGCAAGAAGTAGTTGTGTGAGTTTCTCCACCCATAAGGAGCTCATATTTAGGGTTCTCCGGGACTCATCCATTGGTAGGCCGTCCACCTTACGGACACGCAGGAGTAGGAGTTCATCTCGAACCTCGTTACATCGGTTTGTTTTCTTCTCCTCGGTTTCTTCCTTGTATTTCATTGCGACTAACCCTAAGCAGGAAGAGCGAGAATTTGGGGTATTCACCCCCTCTCTGGCAGTCTGAGCAGTCCCATCAAGTGGTATCGAGGCGAGGCCGCTCTTTGACGGATCAACACCGGGAGCACGGGCTAAAGATGGATCTCTATGGAGAAGATGTCACGATTCAACCCTTCTACGAGTCTCACGACAACTTCACATATTGGAAGGTAAGGATGATGTATTTTCTTAGGACTAATATGTTAAATTGGTTTTGTGTACAAGAAGGGTTTTCCCCTCCGATGGATGAGGAAGGAAAACCTATCAAGAAGAAGGAGTGGACGAAAGAGCAAATCCGACAATCCGAAATCAATGACGAGGTAACAAAAATTATTGAATTTGCTTTACCTAATAATGTTTTGTGCAAGATAGATAGGTACAACAACGCCAAGGAATTGTGGAACAATTTGGCAAAATTCCATGAAGAGGAGCCTAGTGAGCCAAGTAGCTCACATCATGGAGGAAGCGAATTGGGAGTTGAGGGCTACTCAACATCCAAGGAAGAAGAGGAGGAGAGCTCTTGTTCAAGATCGGAGAAAGAAGAGGCATCTACCTCCGGAAGGGATGAAGAAGAAAGCTCATCTACATCCACAACCCTAGGTAACTCAAACACTGTGATTTCAAGCAAATTACACATAATGTGTTTTGAGTGTAGGAAGTTTGGGCACTACAAGAGTAAGTGTCCAAAGAGGGTTAGAAAGACTCCACCGGCACCAAAGGTCAAGGAAGCCGGAGTCCCGATA
The DNA here is from genome assembly GCF_018446385.1 of Zingiber officinale. Lineage (NCBI taxonomy): Eukaryota > Viridiplantae > Streptophyta > Magnoliopsida > Zingiberales > Zingiberaceae > Zingiber > Zingiber officinale. The sequence goes on along the minus strand of NC_056005.1, from coordinate 34,191,123 downwards.
TGCAAGAGCAAGAAGCACGTGGTGTGCTTCCAATGCAAGCAACGGGGACACTATAGGAGTCAATGTCCAAGGGGGAGGCAACCTCACAAGGACAAGAGGCCAAACACGTGTAAAGGGGGAGCTAAGGCAAACCCTAAGGTAACATTTAAATCTCATTCTTGCAATTCTAGTAGGATGCATGCTAGTAGTCTTATTGTCATTGTCAATAATGATAAGCATGTTAACAATAGAAATCGATACATGTGCTTAGGAGCCAAGCATGTTGGCTTAGATAAGAACAATTCTAGAAATGCTAACCCTAGAATTAACTCATCTAAGGCTAAGGAAAATCTAGGTAGAAACCCCAAGACAACTAAACATATGCCTAGGAACACCTCAAGAAAGAATGATAAATTAAAACTTGAGGTATTAGAGAAAGAAAATCAAGTCTTGAGGTCAAGACTTGACTCTCTAGAAAAGGCTCTTAAGGATTTGACTCTAGGGTCTAAGGGTCAAAAACCAATGTCCAAGGACAAGAAAGGTTTAGGTCACAAACCTAAGTCCCAAATGGTCAAGCCCACCTATCATAATGTTCCATTCGATTATGGAACAAAAACTAGGGCTAGGGAGACCACCACCAAGGTCACAAGGGGAGTCACCCCTAGAGTTGATCTTGATGAGTCCCAAATGATCAAGGCTTTAAAGCCTAGGAGGGTCATTAGGAGGGTTGCTAGGGAAGTTATCCCTAGTGAATATTTAGTGAACCCAATGAGCTCTAATAGGTATTGGATTCCTAGGAGCATCTTCTCTACCCCATAGATGGGTTAGAGAGTGTCAACTCCGATTAGAAGGGTAGTTAACCCAACTTTGAGGAAATTGACACTCAAGGAGCATTTTCAAGGTTTTGAGAACTTTTGAAAATGAAATGGAATTATCATTTACTCCTTTGAAGAGTTAAATGTGCCTAAAGATTGGAAATTTCATTTTTAATCTCAATTGGCACAATTTGGGAAAATCTAGAGAACTCTCGAAAAAAAATGAAACATGCCAAGTTTTGAGGATAAATTTGATCTTTAAGTGGCATGAATTAATCTAGAGTTCAAGAAGTGTCAAAATTAGGTTTTTGACATTTTGGGGCAATCTAGGATTAAATTTGAAGTTAGCTAAGTGACTAAGGATACTTAGATAAGTAATCTAGGTATATTTATTTATGCTAAATCTTGCCATGATTGTTTGCCCTCACATGTCATGACATCATGTTTAGTTTTATTATCATTTGAAATGTCATGATAATGCTTAGGCTAGTTTTTATGTCATGTTTATTTAAGTTTCAAACTTTATGCCATGACATCATGACATTGGCACATGTTTTCATTTATGATACCATTTTATGCCATGTCATCATCTCTTGCATTAATAATCAATTGGATTGATTTAAGGATGAAAAACACATTTTGATATTGAGATCAAATTTGTGTTTAGAAAATGCATGAGACCTTAGTCTAAGATACCTAAACCCATATCTCACATCAAAATTGCCATGGATGTGTTTTGATACACTTTAGATGTGTGTGAGATATTAGGATCAAGGTGCATAGTTCTTGTACCTAGATGAGCCTAATTCAAGAAATGGAGGATCATAGGGAAATCTTGTGTACAAGTCATGTACATTTAGCCCTAAGATTATGGTCCTAAATTAAAAGGTTTAAAATCATTTTGAAATTGATTTGGAAAACCTTGATGAAGCCATCTTAATGATTGCATTCATCATTGAACATTGTGATACAAAGTTGAGTTAAACTTGAACTATTTCAAAGTTTTTAAACTTTGTATCAAGATTGAAAAATGGAAGTTATTTTCATAGAAAACTATTTTTCCATGATAGTATATGTTATGAGGAATGTATCCTCAAAATTTCATAATTTTTCGAATTTTCTGGAATTTTCTAGGAGTTTCGAATTTGGAAGGAAATTTGAAATCTCTGTCAGTCTGGATCGATGCGGGGACCGATCCGAGAAATCTGATCGATGCGTGGACCGATCCGATGGCATGGATCGGTCTGCGCCCGATCCGAAGATCGAGAGCTTGGTGCGATCGGTGAAGGCTGATCGGTGCGGTGACCGATCGGTGGCGATCGATCGCGATCAATGAAGCATGGATCGGTCGGGGACGAGGGTTTTGATCGGTCTTAGGACCGATCGGTGCGAGTTTTCGATTTTCAGCAGGTGTCTGAAATTTCAGCTTTTGGAAGTTGAGTTTCGGGTTTCTAAAGGTTTGAAACTCTCCAAGACATTGTTGGTGCAATGGTCAAGGGGGAGTTGACCTTTAGGGGGAGTTTTTACCTAATTGTCAAGGGGAGTTGACTCTTAGGGGGAGTTTTTACTCCTTAAGACTTTTGAGGATTAGTGACATAGGATTGTCACTAAGTTGATTGTTGAGTTTAGTATCAAGGGAGAAATTAAGAATTTCAATGAAAGGTATGGGACTTTCATTAGGAGGAAACTCTTGACCTTGATTCTCTCTTTTTGATGTGTGTCAAAAAGGGGGAGAGTGTTGGAGAATGGGAGAATGTTCTAGATAAAGTTCAAGGAAGAACATTGAAGAACATTGGGAAACCTAAGTTAGGTTATCAGATTAACCTAACTTGATTATGGCTTTGTCAAACATCAAAAAGGGAGAGATTGTTGGTGCAACCTTAGGTCAAGGTTGACCTGGTTGACCTGACTCTAGTTGACCTGACTCAAGTTGTATTTTGATGTTTGACTTAGGAAGATTGTTGGTGCAACCTTAGGTCAAGGTTGACCTAGTTGAGTTGTATTTTGATGTTTGACACTTGTGGAAGAGTTGTATTCTTGATATGGGACAAATGTTTGGGAGATTATTGGTGCAACGTAGGTCAAGGTTGACCTGATTCGGGAAAGAGTCCAAGTATGGAGACTTAGCAACGGAAAAAGTCCAAGCAGGGAACTTGGCACTGGAAAAGTCCAAGCAGGGAGCTTGGCACGCGAAAAGTCCAAGTGTGGAGACTTGGCACGGGAAAAGTCCAAGTATGGAGACTTGGCACGGAGAAGTCCAAGCAGGGAACTTGGCACTGGAAAAGTCCAAGCAGGGAGCTTGGCATGCGAAAAGTCCAAGTGTGGAGACTTGGCACGGGAAAAGTCCAAGTATGGAGACTTGGCACGGAGAAGCAGGGAGCTTGGCACGAAGGAAAGTCCTAACTGGGATGTTAGGCGGTGGAAAGTCCAGTGAGTGAAGCCGAGCAGTGGGAAAGCCTAACTGGGATGTTAGGCGGTGTGGAAAGTCACAGTGAGTGAAGCCGTAGGGGAAAGTCCTAAGCGGGATGTTAGGCGGTTGGAAAGTCTGGTGAGTGAAGCTAGGCGGTGAAAGTCCTAGCGGGATGTTAGGCTGTGGAAATCCTGGTGAGTGAAGCCGGTGAAAGTCCGTGAGTGAAGTGGCAAGGAAAATCCAGATGGATCGGGGATGATCGGACATCTGGTGTTGAGGAAAGTCCAAGTAGGTCAAAGGGATTGACCGGACACTTGGCGGGGAATTCTAGCAGGTCGAGGGAGTGACCAGATGCTAGGAATGAAGTACCAACAGGTCGAGGTTGACCGAATGTTGGTTTGGAAGGCTTGGGACTTGGTTCGAGCAAAAACCAAGTCACTAGTTATTTGATCAGTCTGGTGACCGATCAGTGTGCTACTGATCGGTATCTGATCGGTCTGCAGACCGATCAGAAGGTGATCAGTAGCCGCGAGAAAGACGCCTGATCGGTCTGTGGACCGATCAGGAGCTTCCCTGATCGGTCGTGGCGACCGATCAGGAGACGATGTCGCGGAAGGAAGAGCTTCAAAGCCAAGAGTTGGGATCGGTCTGTGGACCGATCCAGCTGTGGCCTGATCGGTCCACAGACCGATCAGAGTACGCACAGAATGTTTCTGTGCACTGACTGATCGGTCTGGGGACCGATCAGCGCAGGGCCTGATCGGTCCACAGACCGATCAGGGTTCTAGCTGTTCTGATGCTTGAGCTTTGTTGAGCTCTTCTTCGCAAGCTTCGCGTGAGCTTCTTCCTTCGGCTGGGACTCTGACTAAGCTGCTGCTGTGGTTGGCGTCTGAGAAGCTGTTGCTTCTTCAACAGTCGACAAGAAGGCAAGGGTTGTTTACATTTGCTGTGTATTTACTTCTTGCTTCTCTTGTATTTGTACTCCTTATCTTGCTGTTGTAAGAAGTAGTTGTGGCGAGGTTTCTCCACCCATAAGGAGCTCATATTTTGCCGGTTCTCCGGGGACTCATCCACCGACGGATTGGTAGGCTTCGTCCACCTTACGGACACGCCGAGGAGTAGGAGTTCATCTCCGAACCTCGTTACATCGGTTTGTTTTTCTTCTCCTCAGTTTCTTCCTTGTATTTTCGCTGCGACTAACCCTAACTGTAGGAAGAACGCGAGAATTTGGGGCGGCTATTCACACCCCCCCTCTCTAGCCGAGTACGAACGATCCCATCAAGTTTGACATCTAGTATTAGCCCCGAACGACCATCAAAGCGCAATCCTTGGCGGATTTCGTCACCGAGGTCCAGAATCCTGAACCCGAGGCTACTTAGAAGATATATGTGGATGGGTCGTCCACTCGACAGGGGAGTGAGATCGATATACTGCTTATCTCCTGGCAAGAAGAGTGGATGCAGTTGTCCGTTCGGCTAGAATACCAGGGTACTAATAACGAAGCTGAGTACGAAGCGCTTATAGCCAGCCTACAAGACGCTCAGGATGTCGGTGCTAGCAAGGTTATGATCCATTCTGATTCTCAATTAGCTGCTCAGCAGTTGACTGGAGAATTTGGGATCAGCAACACGTGGCTTAAGCTATACGTCGAAGCCTTCGAAAAGCTGAAGACCAACTTTCAAGAGGTAATCATCCAAAAGATCCCCCGAACGGAGAACCAAGCGGCGGACGAGTTGGCTAAACTGGCAAGCTCACTCTCTCCAACTATCATCGCACAGCCGATCGAGCAAGTATCTTTGGTGGCGCACATCGATTGGATGGAGGGATTCACCTTCCCTATCGATTGGAGGACAGCGATAACAGAGTTTTTATAATCGGGAGCTACGCCGTCCGATCGGGAAGAAGCCCGCTTATTGAAAAAAAGAGCTGGTCGTTTCATCTTGATCAGGGATTAGCTCTACAAGAAGGCTTTCTCCTGGCCTCTGCTTAAGTGCGTCAGCTTGGAGGACATCGACTACATTTTGCGAGAAGTACATCAAGGCTCCTGTGGAGGACATCTGAGCGGTCGGTCGCTAGCAAGGAAGATTCTGTTGGCTGGATATTTTTGGCCTACCTTACAGGAAGACGCCACTCGGACAGTGGTCACTTGCCTGTCCTGTCAGAAGTACCATAACGTTTCACACCGACCCATTGAAGAAATGAAGGCTTCCACAATATCGTGCTCGTTCGACCAATGAAGTATGGACATTGTGGGACCCTTCCCCATGGCGACAGGTCAGCGGAAGTTCTTGCTTATCGCAATAGATTATTTCTCCAAGTGGGTCGAAACCGAGCCACTGGCGAAAATAACCAAGCAGATGGTCCAGAAGTTTATATGGCAGCACATCATTTGTCGGTTCGAGATTCTACGTCGACTCGTCTCAGACAATGGTAGACAGTTCGTCGGGCAGAAACTCAAAGAATGGTGCCAGGGGTATGATATTCAGCAGGCCTTCACCTCTGTAGCATACCCTCAGAGCAACGGACAGGTTGAAGTCACCAATCAAGAGATATTACGGATCTTGCAAGTTTGGTTCGACCACATCGGAGGGAGCTAGGTGGATGAGCTCCCCGACATGTTATGGGCAATCCGTACGACCCCTAAGGAAGGCACGGGGATAACCCTATTCCACTTGGTGTATGGAGGCAAAGCGGTGGTCCCCGTCGAGATCGGAGTCGAGTCCGACCGGATATAGAATTACAGCGAGGACAACGTAGAGTGAAGGCTATTGGAGCTAGACCTAGTGGATGAGGCGCACGATAAGGTCGTTGTTCGACTGATGGCCTACAGGCAAAGAATGCGGCAAAACTACAATCAGAGGGTGATTCCGAGGTCGTTCCAGGTCGGGAACCTCGTATAAAAGAAGGTAAAGTCAGTCGGCAATGTCACCAAACTGGAGGCTCCCTGGGCCGGACCCTTCAAGGTTGTGGAAAAGCTCCGCTCGGGCGTCTACTACCTAGAGGATGAAAACGGGCGGCGACTAGAACGTCCTTGGAGCGTGAACTATCTCTAGTCGTACCGAGTTGGGTGAAAGGTGCGCCAATGTAATTGAGGTGTATTTTCCATTTTTCCTGCTTCCTTTGAGTGCAAGATTGAAATAAAAAAAGAAAGGTTACCAAAATTCCCGTCGAGCGACGACATTAAACTAGGTCTCCACCGATGGTCGAGAGGTGACCTTAAACTCCCGCCTTAGAAGACCGTTGAGCGGCGACCTTAAACCCAGGTTTCCATCGACGGTCGAGCGGTGACCTTAAACTCCTGCCTTAGAAGACCGTCGAGTGGCGACATTAAATCCAGATCTTCACCGACGGTCAAGCGGTGAACTTAAACTCTTGCCTTAGAAGACCGTCGAGTGGCGACGTTAAACTCAGGTCTCCACCGACGGTCAAGAGATAACTTTAAACTCCTGCCTTAGAAGACCGTCGAACGGCGATGTTAAACCCAGGTCTCCACCGACGGTCGAGCGACGACCTTAAACCCCTGCCTTATAAAACCCAGAGTTGAGCGGCGACATTAAACCCCATAATCGAGCAGCGACTATAATCCCTAAGGTCGAGCGGCGACCTTAAACCCAGGAGGTATGACCCTAGCGAATTTATCAATAATGAGAATGCGGTCGTAGCACCTGTTCAGGACTATACAGCCAGATACTTGCGAAAATACAAGCAAACATATGAAGAAAACCACAAAGGGACTTCATTGATAACAAGTCAAACAATGTCGAATGGCAGGGATACATTCCAGACTTCAAAAATTCTCTACAAACTCCTCGCTCACTCAATATAATCAAAATCTTCGTCAGTTATGGAGTTGAGGAGCTGGACGCGATCGACAGCATTGGCAGGCAAGGCTTCAGGGAGATGGTCGTTCACCTTCAGATAGGTGATCGTCGCATCGATGGCCAATTCAAACGATTGGACGATCCATGTGGTAGCCTTCGCGAGGAACTTGTCTGAGCGGAGGTATCCCTGCTTCATGGCCGCAAAACGGCTCGGCTCGGCGTCCTGGTAAGCCTTTAGGGCCGCACGGGAGACCTCCAAAGAATCCTCTAGGGCCTTCACTTGCCCTTGAAGATCGGTCTCCCGAGCTGAACAACTCTCCCACTCGGCAATCAGAGAGTTCTCCGCCTTCTTGAGCTTCTCGGCTAAGCTCCGAGCTTCCTGGTTCTTCAGATCCAGGTCAGCTATAGCTCGATTCTTTCTGGTGGTGGCCAGCTCGATCTTCTGGTCATAGGATTTTACTTGGGTCTAGAGCCGACCCATTATGATCGCCCGATCAAAAGAGATCTTCTGCTTGGCCTCCAGGAGCTTCTTGGTCTTGGCCAGATCGGCCTGCAGCTCGGCAGTCGAAGGCCCTTGGGAGGAAGAAGCTCCACCCGAAATCTTGAGCTTCTTAAGCTCCTCCTCCACTAGTGTTAGGCGGTTGCACACCGCCACACTCTCCACCCAATACTGCATCCGAACGGAACAATGTTAGTGTCGAATGAAGGTAAATCATGAATAGATAAAAAACTTACCCTGGTGGCCATTTGTAGATGGTTGTTGGCGAGCAACGTAACCCGGGCAGCATTGTCGCGGTGCGTGCTCTGGCTTCCTCCTAGACATTAGCGAGCGGCCCACGGATGTGTATTTGATGTTCAGGAGCTTGCAGTTGATCGCCGGTCGCTAGGAACTCCTCCGTCGGGAGGTGGAGAACGACCGTCACGGATTGGCGACCACTCGGGGCTGACTGGGAAGAAGCCGCGGGGACAGAAGCTTGAGAAGCCGAGGTAGGAAGGATGCCGGATCGTAGGACCCTCCACCGAACTGGAGGAAGAGACGCTAGCGGTTGAGGCGCAATCGGGTCCGGCGGCAGATCGAACAATGAGGGTGTCCTATCGGAGGAGATGACCTCGACTGTCTCAGGAATGACCGGAGAGGTGCCACCTCGCTCGGGAGAGCGCACCACCGAAGTAGCTGAGCGGGATGGGGTGATCATGCGACGTCTCTTGCGCTGGAGTAGGGGAACTTCTCCAGAAGACCCCGAGCCCTCGACTTGGGCGGCAGGCTAGGACTTAGAGGGAAGCGGACCCCCGGATGGTTCTGTGTGGGGCATCTGACTGACGGCTCCCTCTCCTTCAGTTGGCGCTGCCTCGCTCTCACCTTCGTGAGAGCCGACCGGAGTCTGACCGAGGCTCGCCATTTCTTTTGCTGCTGCTGCCTCGATCTCAGCCTGCTTGGCCTTCATGATCCCGGCGGCTAAGGAGAGCATCATGATATCGGCTGCAAAAGAGAGAAAGAATCAGTTAGATTCAAAAGAATAAAGAAGAGAAAATGAGGAGCTTCGTCCGGATCGACCTCAGCCCGAACGTATACATCACTTCCTTCGGCAACAGCTTATTGATGTTGAATTTCTGGCCAGCCAGCAGGTTAGCCGCATGGAGATAGTACAGACGTCTCTTATACTTCGGCAGCTCCAGTTGAGGCAGGAGCCCAACCTGCCACTTGGTACGGAAGCTCGGCCGCTCGGGGAGACGCATATAGAAAAAAATAATCTTTTCAATATTTATTGGAAGATGACATTTTTATCGAAGAAGACCAAGCCGACTCGAGACTGAAATAGATAGGTGCCCAGCTCGGACTACTTGGGGTAATAGAAGTAATGGAATACCTGAGGTGTGAGGGGAATACTATGTACTTTGAACAGTACGACCACACCACACAGGAGGTGAAAAGAGTTAGGGACGAGCTGTGCCAAAGGGACATGGAAATAATTACAGATTTCGATTATGAAGGGATGGATTGGGAAGCGCAGACCGACCATGAATTGGTCGCAGAAAAAATAGACAGTGTCGATCGACGGTCATGGGCCGATCGGACGGGGAGGCTAAGACTACTTCTGTAACGACCCGCCTTCTAACTACTAGGCTGTAAGGCGAATCGCTACATTACTGCTAAGCAATACTGTGCGGAAAACTGGTCTAAATTGAAATTTTACTCTACTATGACTAAGACAGCTGATAAGAAAGGTCTAAAGACCTTCTTTTCTGGTGTACACATGCGGAAAAGGGAACTGGACATCCCAACTGAGCTAGGGACTAGGAACTAAACTTCCCAACTAGCTGCCGATCGATCCACGGATCGATCAAATTCGCTGCGATGCTGTGCCCTGCTGGACCGGTCTGCGGACCGATCCGACAGAGGCTGGATCGGTCAGCTGACCGATCCAAGTGTGTCCGGATCGGTCTGCAGACCGATCCAGGTACCTGGAGACTTGGGACTCGCTACTGTGTTGTACTGGATCGGTCGGCTGACCGATCCAGGAGGATACAGTAGCATACTGTATCTGCATGGATCGATCGGCGGACCGATCCAGTGGCACAATCAGACTCTGATCGGTCTGGAGACCGATCAGAGTCTGATTTCACCCGGAAAATCAGACTTCAGCACTTTGGCGTGCCAAAACCCCACATAACCTCTAACTAATGCATCAGAAACTATTCTAACAACATGTAATAACATTCTAACATGATTACTGACATTTTAAAACATTCTTTCATAGTTCACTGCGTCCCAAATCTAAATTGCATGAAAGTGAAAGTATCAAAACTAATAAGCTGAAAGTAAATGCTAACGAGTTCTAATGCATAACTAAAACTTGTTAGATCCCTGAGATCTTTCATTCCAGTTCCACACACACACACCCTCATCTGCATTGACCTCCAGCCTCCACTGCTAATCCACTTTTCTTTTACCTGTATCTGCAGTATAAGAAAAGTAGTATCTGTAAGCTAACGCTTAGTAAGAAACCATCTACCTCACAAAATCATGCATACGATGCAGTTATGATTTGAAAACATGCTATTCGAAAACATACTGGACAGGCTAGCATGGCATGGCATACAATCATATAAACATGGCATACTGAACTAGTCATGGCATAGCATACAACCAATTATAAAGCTAACATAGAGAACTGAACTGAAATATAATACTGAGCTAAACTAACTAAACTGAAGCTGCAATCAAACTCAACTAGCATAACTGTTTTTGAGTTTTGAAAACTAATACATAATAAGTGAAAATAATAATACATGCTGTTGGGCCCGGCAACTGTACTTGTTGTGCGCGCATCCCTACTAGACCCGGGGTTGCAAGTCCCGAATTTAGCAGGGTTTACTAGGTTGTCTGAACCTAGGGACGACTGTGGGAGTCCAACCCAATGGATATCTAATCCAGTACAGTGCCACTGAAAATAAAATACTAATATCTATAGCTAACTGATATAACATGCTGTTTCTAGGTTATCTGAACCTAGAGCTAGGTTGTCTGAACCTAGAGGCGACTGTGGGAGCCCACCCATTGGACCGTAGTCCCATATAGCTAAGATAAACTGATTTACTGTTTTAAACGCTTCTAATGCATTTAACTGTACTATTAAAATGCCTAAGTTGCATTTTTACTGATCTAGTTATTTTGTCGAACACTTAGTGTGCCCCAACTCTCCTCTTTATTAGGAAGATCACCTTTAGGCACCCGACAAGGTCTACAACCCCAACTAAAGAGGGTAGGCGTGTCCGGCCCATCTAAAGGTGCTCAACTAAATCCCTAAATCTGAGAGGAGGGTTAAAACACCCTACAAGTCAACCAAATCTGCATATTACTAATATAATACATAGAAAATCCAAACGGAGCTATTATACTGCAGGTGAGGGGTTTCTTACCTTCTATTCGTAATTTCTTACGATTCTTATCGCTAGGAATTCCGGTGGAGACGACTTCTCGACGATTCGCTCGCGTCTTCGCGTTCCCCTGGCGGAGATGAACCTTTTTCGTGTTGGAGTCGTCGCCGGAAGGTGATCTGAGAGCCCTTGGGCTTGGGCGCCGGGAGAGAAAGAGGAAGAGGAGGGTGGCGTCGGCGTTGAGGGTTTGGAGGGGGAGGAGAGGTGCCAAACCAATTCTAAAATAAACCAACCCAACTTAAGTTCCTCTATTTATATTAAGTGGTTTATTTAACCAACTCGAATATAAATTTAACTAATTCTCTTTTCTTTCAGCACGGCCCTGCTGGGTTCAACCGGTTACTAACATGATCCTTTACACCATAGGTCCCGGGTTCGATTCCCGCCTAAGCTATCCTATGGTTCTAATTATTTTTGCTACTTCAGCTACTCGGAAAATTCCGGAAAAATATCTAGAAATTCCAGAAAAATCGTAGAATAATTCTAATGCAAGTTTGAGAATTTTCGGGCTACAATCCCCATACCTTATAAAAAGTTCGTCCTCGAACTTAGAACAATCTGGGTACTTCGTCTCATGCTGGCTTCGTCTCCCAAGTTGCCTCATCTGCTGTGTGATTGTGCCAAATAACTTTGACTAATGGTACTTCCTTGTTCCGCAATTTCTTTACTGCTCGGTCTATTATCTGAATAGGCCGACTGTCATAGCTGAGATCATCACGGACCTGTACCAACTGGGGCTCAATCACCTGGGTGGCGTCTGGAATATGCTTCTTCAGCATGGAGACATGAAATACATTGTGGACAGCTGACATCTCCTGAGGTAGCTCTAGCTCATATGCTACCTTGCCCACTCTCTTCGTGATAAGGTATGGTCCCACATATCTGGGAGCTAGCTTGCCTTCTTCCCAAAACGCATGACTCCCTTCATGGGAGCTACTCGAGGAAAACCTGTATCCCCAATGAAAACTCTAAGTGGTCTGGCTGTATCGGCATAGCTCTTCCGACGGCCTGCTCTGTCTTGCTCTATCCTCTGAATCTGTATGGCTTTGTGGTATCGCCACTAGATCATGAAGCTCTAGTTCCTTCATTCACCGCTCTCATACCAGCAGATTGGTGATCTCACCTCCGCCCATAGAGTGCCTCATAAGGTGCCATGCCGATAGTGGCTCGATAATTGTTGTTGTCAAATTCTGCTAGACTCGGATATTTGCACCAACTTCCTTGAAATCTAGGGCACAGCTCGAGCATATCTTCGAGTACTGATTACTCGCTCATCGACCATCATGCTGGGATGGAAGGTCAATCTTGAATTTTAACTGGGTGCCCATAGTGTACACACTTCGGAAGTGTGATGTAAACCTCATTGTCTCTGTCGATATAATGGTTCGTGGGACTCCATGCAATCGACAATCTCTCGGAGATACAACTGAGCTAGCTTCTCCATAGAGTAGGATATCTTGATAGCTAAAAGTGGGCTGATTTAGTCAACTGCCGACTATTACCCAGATGGCGTCAAAACCATTCGTGGTTCCGGGTAATCCCACTATGAAGTCCATGGAGATATCCTCCACTTCCATTCTCGAATCAGATAAAAACTCCTCCTCGGTTGATGTTACGCCTTGACCCTCGCGGTGAGGAGATGCTAACATATCTGGCGATGTCTCGCTTCATCCCGGGCCACCAAAAGCGTTTCTTCAGGTCTTGATACATTTTGGTGGAGCCTGGATGCATCGCGTAGTATAAATGACGCGTAGCTTAAACTCCTCGACAACTTTACCAGGTACTTTATTGAACTAAAATTTGAATGAGTTCATCAATTCTCAAGACATACGAGGGATTAAGAAATAAGACTCCAAAAGAAACTAAGTAATATCACCAAGCAAGGTACCATTTCAGTGGTTATGTCCTTGGTTGAGGTTCCTTCATCTGCTGCAACACTTTGGATTAGGAACTTGTCTTTGCTCTGCAAATCAGGTGGAGCCTCCTTCTGAGCTTGCATTGTCACTAATGGAGAGGATGTCTATTAGCTTGACTGACCAGTTCGAGCCATCTGCCTGTCGCATATTCAGATCCTTCGAGTGAAGAAGTACTTGACTCGATGATCCGTATACACTCGCATGAGCTCCATATAAGTAATGTCTCCAAATTTTGAGAGCGAACACTACTGCTGCAAGCTCAAGGTCATGAGTAGGGTAATTCTTCTCATAATCCTTGAGTTGTCTGGAGGCATAGGCCATCACCTTGCCATTTTGCATCAGTACTGCTCCTAGTCCCAACTTAGAGGCATCACTGTAGATGTCAAAGCTGCTGGTGTCGTCTGGTAGAGCCAAAATGGGAGCACTGGTCAATCTCCTTTTTAGCTCGCTGAAGCTGTTCTCACAGTCCTCTGTCCACTGAAATTTCCTGTTCTTTCTGGTAAGAGTTGTCAGTGGGGAGGCTATCCTGGAGAAATCCTCTACAAACTTCCTGTAATATCCTGCTAATCCCAGAAAGCTCCTGATCTCACTGGCGTTCTTCGGCTGCTTCCAGTTACTTACTGCTTCTATCTTGCTGGGATCTACCATAATACCATCCTTGGAGATGACGTGACCCAGAAAGGACACCTGATCTAGCCAAAATTCACATTTCGTGAACTTGGCGTAAAGCTGGTTCTGCTGAAGTGTCTGCAATACTAGTTTCAGGTGCTCTGCATGTTCTTCCTGAGTTCCTGAGTAGATAAGAATGTCATCGATAAACACAATAACAAACTTATCTAAATACTCCCTGAATACTCTGTTCATGAGATCCATGAAGGTAGCTGGAGCATTGGTCACGCCAAAGGGCATGACCACGAACTCGTAGTGTCCAGTATCAGGTTACGAATCTTGTCTTGGGTATATCCTTCTTTGACCTTTACAGATGATAACCTGATCCGAGATCTACCTTAGAGAACACCTTCTGCTCCTTGGTGATCGAACAGGTCATCTATTCAGGGAAGAGGATACCTGTTCTTGATTGTGACTGGTTCGGTGATCCGTAGTCTATGCACCGTCGCATGCTTCCATCCTTCTTCTTCACGAACAACACAAGCGCTCCCATGGTGAGTGACTCGGGCGTATGAAACCCTTGTCAAGAAGCTCCTGTAATTGCTCCAGAAGTTCCTTGAGTTCTGTTGGAGCCATGCGGTATGGTGCCTTGGAGATAGGATTGGTGCCGTGGATGAGCTCTATCTCAAATTCAATCTCACCCGCGGTGCTAAGCTGGTAGCTCTTGGGGAAGGCTGGTAGTCACAAGCGACTCGGACCTCTGCTGTGGTCCCTGCCCCGATCAGTCGACTCGTGTGCTAAGAATCCCGTACATCCAGAATCCAATAATGTGCCTTCATAGCTGAGAGAAACCTCTTGGCCCTTCTCTTTGGTTCCCGACGACCAATTGAAGCGTGCTTCCGCTTCAGTTGGGCGTGACTTTCATTTACTGCACTCGATAGAGGCACGTATTTGATCAAAAGTCCATTCGAAGATGAGGTCATAGTCGGTCATTTCTAGCACTATCGGATCACAAAAGGCTCTCATGCGCTATAATGACCAAGGCCTTTGCTCTGAGCGATGCGTGGGCGCCATGATCTCTCCCAAGGTAGTGTCGTCAAAACCCGACACCGAGTATCTCCGGAGGTACCTCTAATTTTCGGAGAACATCCGGCTATATATGAATGGGTTGCCCAAGATCAAATAGAAACGGTAGCACTATATTTGAAAATGCTAATCGACTGTGACCCTGCGAGGCATTGGCTCGTCCTCTCCGGTGAGTCGTAGATCCTCGCGTTCGCTAAAAGGAGGGGCTTCTAATGCCTACGGGTGATAAGTGGACCTTTAGACTCGCATCGATGTAATCGAGCGGTGGTGGCTGCATCTTGAATCTGTGTGGTGAGGAAGACCGGTCTTGTTCGGGCACTTTGCCATGTGCCCTTCTTGTCCACATTCAAGCATCCTCGTGTGCCCTTGCGACAAACCCCGGTGGAATTTCCCACAAGTAGCACACTTTGGATAAGGGTCGCTTGCTAGATGGTCCTCCTTTTGAGTCACTCCACGATTTGCGCTTCTTGTTGGAGTTCCCTTTCCAGTTGGAGCTGGCCTTGCTGTTTCGAGTGTGAGAGCTTCCTTGGCCTTTGGACTCGAGGAGACTTGCTTCATTGCTTCATCTGCTCGGTAATGCTCGTGGTCAAGCCATGCCCACTAGCTCCTCCGTGGTTTGTGGCCTATGAATGCCACCAGCCACATGCTATCTCTGGCCTCGGCATCTTGAGCATCAACCGGACTCGTTCCTTCTCTGTGTTGACTAACTCTGGACATAGACGAGCCAACTTGTTGAATTTCTTCACGGCTTCCTCCACCGAAAGGTTGCCCGACGAAACTCCGTGAACTCGTCGTAGTGGCGTTTGTAACCGCATGTGAAAGAACTCCTCGAAGAATTCCTTCTCAAGTCCCCCATGACATCCGATTCATCGGGCGCCTGTTCGATCCTTTCCCACCACATGCGTGCATCTCTGTCAGCAAGGAGGCACACTTCACCTTCGTGTTACGGCGGTCCGAAGCTCCATCGTGCTCTCGGTGTTTTGAACCGGGCTTGAGCATCCCATGGTTCACTAGTGCCCGAGAAGTTCTCCGGCTTGACTCTGCCACTGGATCGGATAGGCTTCCTTCCTTAGCTCACTGGAATTGCTGTCTTTGTCTTTGTAGGGTCGGGGTGGAACCTCTAAGACTCCGGAGTCGCGATTCGGTTCGGGGTGACGGTGGGGTATTCTCGGTTAGCCTTTAAGGTGGCTATTTCTGTTCTTTGTTACATTTATTCTTTAGAATCGAGCCACTAATCTTGTAAGGTCCGGAGGAGGCACTTGAGCGCCTCTTGCTTCTGGGGCTCGGTGGCTAGTGCCCTTCTAGGTTGGGCGTCCTCGTGCCATTTCTAATGACATAGAGAACATATGTATAACTAATACTATTACAGTTATATAATTTCTGATATCATGTTTAAACTATCATGTACTAACCGGCAATAAGCATATAACATGAACTGTAACTATAAGCAAGAAGCATATAACATGAACGGTAACTATAAACAAGAACAATAAAGAGAGTAGAGGTATTCTTACTTGGAAGCTGCAGGTACAATGCTGATGTGTGTGTAGGAAGTATGGAACACTGCTCTGATACCACTCTGTAACGACCCAGCTTCTAACTACTAGGCTGAGAGGCGAATCGCTACATTACTGCTAAGCTATACTGTGCGGAAAACTGGTCTAAATTGAAATTTTACTCTACTATGACTAAGACAGCTGATAAGAAAGGTCTAAAGACCTTCTTTTCTGGTGTACACATGCGGAAAAGGGAACTGGACATCCCAACTGAGCTAGGGACTAGGAACTAAACTTCCCAACTAGCTGCCGATCGATCCACGGATCGATCAAATTCGCTGCGATGTTGTGCCCTGCTGGACCGGTCTGCGGACCGATCCGACAGAGGCTGGATCGGTCAGCTGACCGATCCAAGTGTGTCCGGATCGGTCTGCAGACCGATCCAGGTACCTGGAGACTTGGGACTCGCTACTGTGTTGTACTGGATCGGTCGGCTGACCGATCCAGGAGGATATAGTAGCATACTGTATCTGCATGGATCGGTCGGCGGACCGATCCAGTGGCACAATCAGACTCTGATCGGTCTGGAGACCGATCAGAGTCTGATTTCACCCGGAAAATCAGACTTCAGCACTTTGGCGTGCCAAAACCCCACATAACCTCTAACTAATGCATCAGAAACTATTCTAACAACATGTAATAACATTCTAACATGATTACTGACATTTTAAAACATTCTTTCATAGTTCACTGCGTCCCAAATCTAAATTGCATGAAAGTGAAAGTATCAAAACTAATAAGCTGAAAGTAAATGCTAACGAGTTCTAATGCATAACTAAAACTTGTTAGATCCCAGAGGGTCTTTTATTCCAGTTCCTGCCACACACATCCTCATCTGCATTGACCTCCAGCCTCCGCTACTGGTCCACTTTTCCTTTACCTTTATCTGCAGTATAAGAAAAGTAGTATCTATAAGCTAAAAGCTTAGTAAGAAACCATCTACCTCACAAAAACATGCAACGATGCACATATGATTTGAAAACATGCTATTCGAAAACATACTGAATAGGCTAGCATGGCATGGCATACAATCATATAAACATGGCATACTGAACTAATCATGGCATAGCATACAAACTAATTTTTTTGTTAACATAGAGAACTGGACTGAAGCATAATGTTGAGCCAGACTAAACTAAACTGGAGCTGAAATCAAACTCAACTAGCATAACTGTTTTGAGTTTTGAAAACTAATACATAATAAGTGAAAATAATAATACATACTTGTTTGGGCTCGGCAACTGTACTTGTTGTGCGCGCATCCCTACTAGACCTGAATTTAGTAGGTTTACTAGGTTATCTGAACCTAGGGACGACTGTGGGAGTCCAACCCAATGAATATCTAATCCAGTACAGTGCCACTGAAAATAAAATACTAATATCTATAGCTAACTGATATAACATGCTGTTTCTAGGTTATCTGAACCTAGAGCTAGGTTGTCTGAACCTAGAGGCGACTGTGGGAGCCCACCCATTGGACCGTAGTCCCATATAGCTAAGATAAACTGATTTACTGTTTTAAACGCTTCTAATGCATTTAACTGTACTATTAAAATGCCTAAGTTGCATTTTTACTGATCTAGTTATTTTGTCGAACACTTAGTGTGCCCCAACTCTCCTCTTTATTAGGAAGATCACCTTTAGGCACCCGACAAGGTCTACAACCCCAACTAAAGAGGGTAGGCGTGTCCGGCCCATCTAAAGGTGCTCAACTAAATCCCTAAATCTGAGAGGAGGGTTAAAACACCCTACAAGTCAACCAAATCTGCATATTACTAATATAATACATAGAAAATCCAAACGGAGCTATTATACTGCAGGTGAGGGGTTTCTTACCTTCTATTCGTAATTTCTTACGATTCTTATCGCTAGGAATTCCGGTGGAGACGACTTCTCGACGATTCGCTCGCGTCTTCGCGTTCCCGTCGCGGAGATGAACCTTTTTCGTGTTGGAGTCGTCGCCGGAAGGTGATCCGAGAGCCCTTGGGCTTGGGCGCCGGGAGAGAAAGAGGAAGAGGAGGGTGGCGTCGGCGTTGAGGGTTTGGAGGGGGAGGAGAGGTGCCAAACCAATTCTAAAATAAACCAACCCAACTTAAGTTCCTCTATTTATATTAAGTGGTTTATTTAACCAACTCGAATATAAATTTAACTAATTCTCTTTTCTTTCAGCACGGCCCTGCTGGGTTCAACCGGTTACTAACATGATCCTTTACACCATAGGTCCCGGGTTCGATTCCCGCCTAAGCTATCCTATGGTTCTAATTATTTTTGCTACTTCAGCTACTCGGAAAATTCCGGAAAAATATCTAGAAATTCCAGAAAAATCGTAGAATAATTCTAATGCAAGTTTGAGAATTTTCGGGCGTTACAACTTCATGATCAGAAGGAATGTCAAAGGCATTAATGAGGCTCGTAGCGTCGCCCATGTCAAACCGAGTCTCCATGGTATTGTACCATAGATCGGGAGCGGGGTCGGATGGCTGCGATGAGCCAGCCATCACCGAAAAAACTAGTGAACCGGATCGACGGGGAAAAAGTTACAACAAGCAAAACAGCGTGGAACAGAAAAGCAACGAAGTGTCGAAAACCCACTGGACAGCAAGGGAAATCGAGAAGGATTGAGGAACGGAAGGGAAAAGGAAATCTTACGAGGGAAAGGGATCACCGCCAAGAAGCATTGAGTCGTCGGAGCTCTGGTCTCAAGAGAACGCCAACAGCTATCGGAGAAGAGGACGCAAGGAGGGGGCAAGGCGGCGCCTATGCTTTATAAAGGCGAGCTCGTCCGTCCAGGGTCGTCGGATCCAGGTCGCAGAGTTCAATGCACAGATCCTGCCGTTGAATTCGAATCAGCGAATGTCGCATCAACCCTGTCGCTTCGATCGTGCAGTGATGGCGGTAACGCCACATGGCGATCATCTACAGGATGACATTTAATGAAGGCCATTATTGGGCTTGGGCGCGCGCTTGACCTTAATGGAGCTGATTCGCACGAAAGCCGAGGAGATTTGAGTGACGTCAGCCTTGTCCATGCGGTTCGCGCCCCTCCGGGAATGCTAAGGGAGAAATCTCCCAAGTACAAATGCTTAAGGCGTCGATTGGCGCATGAAGATCAGTCTCAAGCAGGCCGATCGGGAAGCAACCAGCCCATTGGCCGATCGGTCAATCGGTCACCAGACTACTTATCCAGTCAGTCGGACTTGCATCCTCCTTCGATTAGACTTGAGGGGGAGGCACGTGATCCGATGGTAAGGTGGGGCTCGCCCAACAGAAGGTCAAGGTGGTCAGCGCCCCGGGAGTTCGTCCGATTGGGTGACCCATCTACCAAATCGGCACGGGGGATACCCGACCCAACACTACGACAGCTCGGCCAGATACCGAGCTTCCGACACTCAAAAGGCTCCAGTATGGAGGAACGGAGGCCGAGCGGCCGCCCCGCTCAGCTAAACAGCGGGCACATCCCCGACCAAGTAGGCATGGTTCCCTCGCTTAACAGGACGGAGCCAAGATAGCAAACCATTGGCCGAGCGGACATCCCGTTCAGCCCGGTCGCGATATCAACTTGACGACAGATTGGCCGAGTGGCTCTCCCGCTCGGCCTAGTAACGGACAAAAGGAGCAGCTGGTGATATCCTTCTAGGAACTCACGCTACTGGCAGACGGTGTGGTCAGCGGCATGGTCAAGTGGAGGATCGTACTATAGAAGTTTCCATTGTCTTGTCAGAGATATGCTGGGCTGATAAGGTATGGTGTCAGGGATGCTTTACTGACATATTCTTTCATGGTAAGCTTTGAGAAGCGTACGTACCTCGACAAGCGTGCGCACGCGCTCCCGGAGGCCCTATATAAGGAGTCCCAAAGCTTCATCGGAAGTATGTTCACTACTGTAGCTACAGTTGCGTTGCTGCTCTTTTCTCTTCTCTACTTCATTCGCTTGCCGCCGGTGACTGACTTGAGCGTCGGAGGGTCATCGCTAGGGAACCCCTCCCTAGCTCGGCACTAATGACTTGTGATTACAGGCTTAGCTCGTTGGAGGTCCACGTCATCTTCAGTCCACATCCAGTCAACGTGAGCGTCATCTCCCCAGCGTTCGTCGACTCGACTCTCGGACAAGATCACTTATAAACTTGAAGGGTTATAAAAATCGATCAAAGAATCGAAATGGTTAATTACCATTCGATCTCAAGGGAAAAAGGGCGGGTTAATTACCATAGTCGTTCGATCAAAGAATCGAAATGGTTAATTAGTAGCCTATTCGACATACACCAAACGTCTCTTTGAGAATTAAAAAACCAAGTAAAGTTAGATCACGTGGCGACACCATAGGAAAGGATATTTATGATGAATGTGATAAACGAATCATTACTATGATGTGTCATCACGCGTATGACCACATATTACTATGTATTTATGGCATTTGACATGCCCCTTTTCGAAAAGGATAAGCTTCAAATAGTATGCATAGCAGAATGACATCAGCCGGGACTAAAAGGTTGATCGGGAAACTAAAGATTGAAGAGGTTTAGTCAGTCAGTCATGGGTCTCCTTCGACTAGACTTGAAAGGGAGGCTTGTGATGTAGTAAATAGGAAAGGCCCCCAAAGTGAGGTCCATGGGTCAATGAGCCGGTGTAGGAAGCAGTCAAAGTCTAAAGTAAGTCAAGAGCTTAGTAGTTGGCCTAGAAAGACCTCCATCTCCTGACAGCTAAGGTCAATGGAATAGGCCCTAAGGGGCCCAGCTCCCCGGCTCGATCGGACGTCTACGGGGCCCTGCTCCCCTCCATCTCCCGATCGACTAAGGCTAATCGGACAGGCCCTTAAGGGTCTAGCTCCCCGGCTTGGCCGAAGGTCTACGGGGTCTTGCTCCCCTTTATCTCCCGATCGGTTAAGGCTGATCGAACAGACCCTTAGGGGCCAGCTAGACCAGACATCTATAGGGCCCTGTTCTCCTCCATCTCCCGATCGGTTAAGACCGATCGGACAAGTCCTTAGGGGCCCAACTCCTTGGCTCATCCAAATGTCTATGGAGGCGTTGCTCCCCTCCATCTCTCGATCGACTAAGGTCGATTGGATAGGCCCTTAGGGGCACAACTTCCCGGCTCGGTCGGACATCTATAGAACCCTACTACCCTCCATCTCCCAATTGAATAAGGCTGATCAAACATGCCCTCAAGGCCCAGTTTCCCAACCTGTAGTTGTACACGGAGCTCAACCCCCCTTCTGGATACTATGATAGCTCATTCACACCTCTTGAAGGACTAGACCTCCTATCTATGGCCCATTTCCTTAAGGGCGGCCCAATAGACCTTCTAGTCCATAAGCTTATTTCATCATTAATACAATATGACATTAATATAACAAATGAACTTGTCTGAGAATCAGAAGGTTATATCCTTTCACAGATACATAATACTCAACTCATATTTATGATGGGCCTGCAAGAAACTGTTGAAACATGGTGATTAGACAAGTTGTAAAACAATGATATGATACCTTATTAATGCGGATATTACAAGAGACATTATAAAAAGGATTCTTCTCTGTTAGCGCAAGTACGTGACTCTACCATTTTTCTCTTATTACGCCACTATTCCTCTTCTTCTCTCTGATCCTGACTTGATCGTCAAGGACCCTAGCTTGCTTATTGACAATTTTCCCCTCCTTCCTTTTGTTGATACTTGCTGACATTCCACGGTGCTCTCTTCTCGAAGTTTTCTTCCCGTCAAACTTCCAACCAGCTCACTAGTGGTCCACGGTTAACCACTTCTAGATGGGATCATATACGAATCCAAATCATTCTTCCGATCTCAATCCATTGTGAGAGTAAGCAGTATTCAAATGCTCATAATGACTTGCCATAAAACTTGCTAGAACAATCACCATTGCAGTGCAGAATAAGTGGACAAATAATTATTATAAAGTAAAATTTGCATTCAGGAAAGGTTTTTAGTTTTTACAATGACAACGACCACACAAGAAGAGAACGAGAAATCAAAAGCTTTATAGAACAATAATCACATATTTATTCAGAGAACTCTAAAGATCATTCCAACTGATCTATGCGTTATGTTTCTTGAGAGGAGGCCTCTCTTAATCAACCATGCGGATGATGCACCTCAGGCTGGCCCCTTGCAGCATGTAGTCAAATGCCTTGTTGATGTCAGAAAAGCTAACTTCATGTGTGATAAATTTCTCCAACTCAATCTCCTGAAGGATTAAGAATTATATATATTTGTGAATTATTCATATTATAAATTGACTATTAGGATGTGAACAAATAAGCTGAAGTATGTATGTCTACCTTGTTCAAGTACTTTTCGACTACACCGGGGAGATCAGTTCTTGGTTTATAGTGGCCATAGAAAGTTCCCTTGAGGGTTCTCTCGTTCAAGAAATTAACAGGATGAGTCTTGAAAACAGCATCCTTATGAGGCACCCCAACCAGCACAGCAACACCCCATCCCTGTGATGTCAACAGCAACAATGTTAAGGTAGTCTCAAGTATCAGTTTTAGGGACCCGAGGCTCGAAGCAGAGCATTACATCGTGAACGCATTCGAAAGCAGATATCATCGCATCAATGTTTCCAGTGCATTCAACACTTCGATCCACTCCACCATTGGTCATTTCAGCAATCACCTAAAAGAATAGAATGTGAGGTGAGTTATTTAGATTTGTATGAATAGTAGTAGTAAATAGATCTTGATACAAACCTCTTGAACAGGCCTGTCATAATCTTTTGGGTTCACAAATTCATTGACTCCAAAGTTCTTGGCTGATCAAGGAAAGAATCCATTAGTGTGTCAAATAACATCATTTTTTTTGCAGTTGAAGAGCATAGCCTGATCATTCACATTCTAGAAGCAACTACATGATAAATTTGTAAGATGTAGATGAACAAGTTCCAACAGCCTAAATTTTGCTATTTTACCTTCTTCAAATCTATTGGGGTTGATATCGACCCCAATTATCCTCGAAGCCCCTGAAACTCTAGCACCTTCAGCAGCCTAACATTAGCAAGGCATAGAGGCATTTGTCAATTTTTAGTATAAGCAATTTAAATGTTATCAAACTCGAGCTGCATAAACAGAAACTCACTGAGAGGCCCACAGCACCCAACCCGAAAATAGCCACGGCTGATCCCTTGGGTGGTTTGGCAACGTTAACAGTTGCGCCGAAACCTGAAAAAATCGATGAAAACTCATCAAGAGCAATCACATTTGTCATATGGTTTATCTTAACTCATTGAATTTTGAAAACTAGACATGAAATTGACCTCACCTGTGCAGAAGCCACAGCTAAGAATACAAACTTTGTCCAGAGGAGCCAAAGGATTGATCTTTGCAACGCAACCTGAGTGAACTACGGTGTATTCACTGAACGTTGATGTTCCGAGGAAATGATAAATGGGTTGGCCATTGATTGAGAATCGCGATTGACCATCAGCAAGCATCACTCCCCTGTCGGTATTTATCCTTAGGAGACTGCACATATTGCTGTCTGAGGATAAGCAATGGGCACACTCCTTGCATTCTCCAGTGAAGACAGGGAGGACATGGTCTCCTGGTGCCAAATCAGTCACACCTTCTCCAACACTCTCTACAATCCTAATCAACAAAATTATGAATTCAAATGAGAAGATATACCCTACCCTAAAGTCTCAAGGCTTTCTCGTTAGCAAGAGATAAACATAGCTAATGCAATTAAGAACTTCATATATTTTTTCGCAGTGACCTATGCTTGATACTAATGTAATTCAAAGTTTGCAACACCTATGCTTGATGCTAATGTAATTCAAAGTTTGCAACATATTTTAATAAGTAGAAAAGTTCATAAAACCCTAGATAGTTGGGATAAAGCATGACTTGATGATGATGAAGAAGAAGAAGCAGAAATAGTGAAGTCGAAAAGTTCATGAAGCCCAGAGTAGTCGGGACGAGCATGGCATGGCATGATGATAATGACAAAGCAGAATCAGTGAAGGAAGTCGAAAGGTTCATGAAGCCCCAAATTGTCAGGACAAACATGGCATAGGCTTGGTACAAAAGAAACGGTGAACTCGAGAAGTTCATGAAGGCCCAGATAGTTGGGACAAACATGACATGATTTGATCAAGATGATAAAGCAGAAACAGTGAAGTCGAAAGTTCATGAAGCCCCTAAACAGTTGGGACACACATGGCATGGCTTATGGTGACGATAAAGCAGAAACAGTTGCAAGCACATAAATACCCTACGATCTAGGAATACATAAGCTAAATTTACCTTGCTGGAAGCAAAATGATGCAATCAAGAGATCAAGTAAACAATTCCAATAACTTAACATGCATAAAACTTGTTGAAATGGAATTAAGAAGTTGAGGATTAGCAAAACTTTTTCTTCTTTCTTTTTGGTTTTTTGACTGTGAAAATGAATTACTGAAATCTAAGGAGCAAAGTAGCTACAAGGAAGGAAGGGACCGAGATTTAGTACCCTGCAGCTTCATGGCCAAAGATCCGAGGAAACATCGGTTTTTGCCCCTATAAAAAACGAACACCAAAAGTATTAAACATACAATCTCCAAGAACTAGATTTTATTGATAGTTCATATGCCAGAATAACATCTATATAGAACATTAAAAAAACTTACTTTAGCTTCCCAAAAGTAAACATCAGTGTGGCAGAGTGAAGTGAAGAGGATCTTAATTCTGACTTCCATTGCCTGAGGAGGTGCTACCTCCACCTCTTCTATCGTCAATGGTTTCCCTGCCTCCCATGATACAGCAGCTAGCCAAGAATAAAAAACAAAAAAAAAAACATCTTTGCTCAGTAAAGCACATTTCAATTCCTCGATTCTAAAAAAAAGGAATTCATCTTGACTATAAATCATCATTTTGTGTGGAGTTGGGGGAAAGGGGGAGAAAACCAACCTCTGCATTTGATGACTTGACCAGCGGTGCTCGACATTTCTCAGACACTTGAAAACTCACACTATTCCTTTGAAGAACACTATAAAGTGCTTTTCTTCTTTTTCCACTCCTGGGATGAGATGAAGATGGAGATGCTCGCAAGCATTTATAGTGGAAAAGTAAGAGAACATCACTCTGGCCTAATCCTTTTTTTAAGGCCCCAAATCAACGGCTGATGCATGAAACCAGACGCTGTGTCGAGGTCTCCCTCGCCGCTGAAGCCGAAACATGGTTTGCTCATGGCGGAAGGATAAAGGTCTGTGGGCGAAAGGCCACCGAAGAAACCGCCTCAGAAAACCAGAAAACCAGAAACTAGAAAGAACACGGGATTTCTTTGCTAATGATTAAATAAGAAAACGCCAAAATGAAAGGGCTTCTCGAATTAGGAATTGTCAAAACAGCATTTTCCGATTCATATAGTTTAACAATCGATTATGGAATTTAACTTGAACTAGAATATATAAAAACATCATCTCATTTTAAACTCTTTAAATTCATAAGTCCATTTTAACCTAAATCCACTGATTAATTTAGAGAATTCGTAATTGAAATCGACTGCCAAATTTAGAAGAATATAAAATTAAATATTATATATTCATTTAATTCTTTTAATTATATTTATATTTTTAAATATTATTTTTAGAACAGTAATTTTTTAAACATCGATTAAATTTTTAAATCGATTATTGCATTATAACAATCCGTAATATTACTCTGTTAATAAATATGATTTGACTGTATTAATTGATTCCAAAAGCAAAATAAAATTCAATACGTCATTTTGTCTTGTTTAAACTTAGTACGTGAGAACTTTTAGGTAATTTACCGAATAAACAATTACAACTAAACTATTATAACAGTTATTAAAATTATTATACCAATGACTCGGACACCTATAACAGCAACAATTTAGTGGCTATTAAATTTATAAATTCATTTAATAACTACTATAATATTATAATAATTATTACATAATTATTATATAGACTACTAAATCACTACTTAATAATTTTATTTTTTTAAAAAAAAATTAAGTAATATTTAACAAATTATAACTAACTCTTTTTATGTATAAAAATATTCTATATATAATAGTTTTGATAAGTTAAATTTTTTAAAAAATCAAGATATGTAACTAAATATTGTATTAGTCCGGACTATTTAGGTGTTAGAAATGATAATTTCCTTCGAATTTCATAGAAGATTTAATATTTGATTCGAATGGAAGAGGATATAGAAAGATTTTTTTAGATTCGATTAAATAATTGGATAATAGGATATAAGTATTCAGATAATTGGATATGAAGGTGAGTCTAGTAAAATCATATTCATATCTGATTTGAATATTTGATTAAATAATATATATTTTGATATGATATTAATTCTAATATATATTTTTTTAATGAGGATAGTTGGATGGATCGAAGTAAATTATTCGTATGAAAGATATTCAATCTTCTGATTGGTATGAATATGAGGATGAATAAAAAGATGGGGATAAAAGATAAAAGTTTAATGGAGATGGAGACTGGGATGAGAATAAATATAATAAATAAGGATGAATATAAAGATGGGGATAAAAGATAAAAATTTAATGGAGATGGAGACTGGGATGAGAATAAATATAATAAATAAGGATGAATATAAAGATGGGGATAAAAGATAAAAATTTAATGGAGATACAAATTGGGATGAGAATAAATATAATAAATAAGAATGAAGATAGAAAATATAAAATTTCGATCCAAAACTAGATTTGTTGTCATCTTTAAACATTGTTTATTGTAGTAAGTTGGGATCATTTGTCAACTGATATTAAAATATTTTATTATATGTGTGACCTTCTCCTTATAAAATATTATTGGGCTCCGAGTAAAGTATTCATTATTTATTCCTTTTAAAAATATATCGAGTCATGTTGGAGGAGTCCCATGGGTGAAGCTATTCCATGAGTGTTAGGATAATGTATGAAAATATTGTAAATACATTTTTTATTTTTTAAAGTGTTTTTTATGATTCTAATAATTAGGGATATCCTGTTTTTTTTTCTAATATCATTTTTTCCTTATTTAAGAAAGGAAGAGAATAAATGTATATAACTAAAAATATTGTTTCTAAACTTATTTATTGAAAATCCTAAGCTAAAATAAATTTTAAATTTTTTAAAATTAAATTTCAGCTCTTTTAGAAAAGGAAAAAATATTAAAGTTGAAAGATTTTTTTTCTTCTATTTTATATTTTTATATTGAATAGAAATTAAAAGGATAGCTTATTTTTAGTTATCATCAAAATGATGCCTTATTTTTTTAAAAAAATGAAAAAATATTTTATTTTATTTTTTAAAGTAACTTTATTCTAGTATTGTTATCGAAATAATTTTAGTTAAAATTATTACACATAGATTAGATTTAGTCAAAACTATTATAGATGAAATAACTTTAATTAAAGTTAAGATAATAATAATTAATTAATTTGGAATAAATTAGATCGCTAGCACAGTTAGATCAATTTTAATGCATATTTATTTTTCTCAAGAATCTAATTCATAAACAAAATAATTTATCTTTGGACGTGGAGGGCAGCTATTGAGTGAATTACCATAATACTTCCGGATTTATTCGATGAGCAAATCATAGAAAGATCATTTATTTTCAAGATTATTATCTGAGAGTTTGAATATCTAAATTAATAAAATAAAACGTGAGATCTTGGCTAGCCTTTGAGAATGAATAAATTATCTTTTTACTTTTTGACTTATTTAATTTACCATTCTAAGTTCTAACGAAACAATTTAGTTGTCAATCCGTCAAACTTACAAATTAATTGTCATAATTTTTAATGAGCGAAACCAAAACTAGAGAGGGTGTGTTTTCAAACACCATTTTAAGGACAGAGATAGATCACGGGAAAACCGACAGAATCTACCCACCGCCATTGACTTATTCATCGCGCAGCATCTTTACAGCGACTTTGTGGGTTTGTCGGAATAGGCCAGCTGTCAGATGATGACTCCAGTCAACAACTGGAAAAACTAAACCACATTTTGTGTGTGAGTGGATAAGTTTAAGTAATTAAAAATCTAATCATCTGAATGGCTAATTAACCTGGCGAGGTGTTTATTGCATCCGATCTAACATGCATGCACATGAGCTCATTACACACTTTCTTAGATTACGCGGAGTCCTTCGGCTAGGGTGGACTTCAGGTCCACTAAATTTTTTTGATTTTACTAAGAGTTAGAAAGGAGAGGAGAGGCTGAACAGAAAGGGCTGCGGAGTCCTCGGGCTAGAGTGGACTTCTGCTTCACCAAATTTTTTATTTTACTAATGCTCTGTTTACTCGGAAGGATGGATGAGTGAGTGAAAGGAAAGTTTTCTATAAGAAAAGTTTTTTACTGTTTACTTCACAGAAGAAGATGGATTATTCATCCTTTCTCTTGTTTACCTCTTCTAAAATAATGGGCAGACGGTTGACAAAATCATCCGTGGATCCATTTTGAGACATTTTTTCATCCCCTCAAAATCGGACGGAAAGAAACCATCCGTCCTTTGCTGCAACTCTGCCTCAGCTCCATTAGCTACCTCTGTCTGCTAACAGACCACCATCCCCGTTTCTTCCCTTTCTTCAACCTCGCAAGCACGAGTAGCACGAGCTTGGCAGATTGCGAGGTGGCTCTAGGAGATTTCTTCAACTTCTTCCACCGCTTTGTGTTTTTTGGAGACAAGAAAGGTTAGACTGATTCACTCCAAATCTTGCTAAAAGAATAAGATCACAGATCAAAAATTGCACACAGAAAGCGAGTGCTCTTTTTGTGGATTCTCGACTCACTATGCTTTATTATGCCGATATTTGTGGAGTCGTCGTGCTCCACCAGACGAGACTCCGAAGCCTCCGCGCTCCACCAGACGAGACTCTCATGGTGTGCACCCGATTCTACTCCATCAAGGTCTTCCTTATCTCTTTGTTCTATTTTTTTTTTATTTTTTGAGTTCGAGGTTTGCTGCATTTGGGAGGCAGCGAGCTGCAGCATTTGTTCATTGTGCCCTCCTTCCTACCGTTTCCTTCTCTTTCTCTCTTTCTTCCGAAAGATGCTTTTCTCTTCTCTTCCGTTCTTTTTCTTTTCTCTTCCTTCCCCATAAGGATTTTTTCCTCCCTCAATCCACGCCTCCGAGCAAACAGAGCATAAGAGTTAGGAAGGAGAGGGGAAAGAAAGGGCTGCACCTTTGTATGCGGTGAAAAAATAGTGAAAAAATAAAAATGAAAAAAAAAAATTGAGAGAGGCGTGTCCTATTGAGTTGCTGACATGTGAAAGAGGATTGACAGTGGCATGTTGCACTTATGTGAAAGAGATGAATAGAAAAGAAAATATATATTTTTAAAAAAATATTTTAATTTATTTTAAGAGCAATGATATACTCAAGGAAAAAATTTCAAAGAAAAGATTAAGAATATATATATAATTTCATGATCCATCATTTCATTTTTTGTGGACCCCATGAATTTATGTGTCTATCCTTGAACTTTTTATTGAAATTTTTTCTTTGAGCATATCATTTTTCTTATTTTAAATGGATCGAGTAATTTATTACTTGATTCAACTATAATTTGATCAAATTAAATATAAATTAATTTCGATTTGAATCTTGAAAAAAAAGTATTCATTTGATTATTCTTTTTAAAATTGAATTCCATTTGTAACCTCATTAACGCATTTCCTAAATCCCATATTAAGTTACATGTTGGGACCGATGTGCCCGCTAGAGGGGGAAGGGGGGGGGGGGTGAATAGCGTCTCACCCAAATCGATGACTTCCTACGTATTCTTTAGTTGCACAGTGGAATAATACGAAACTAAATACGTACGAATACGAAAGCTAAAGACAAAGAAAGGAAATGCAAACCAATATATGTCGATGTAACGTGGTTCGGAGATAACTTGCTCCTACTCCACGGCTGTCCCTAAGTTGGACGATCCCTCAATCCGTCGGTGCATTAGTCCCCAGTAAACTCCGGCTATCTCAAGTCGCTCCTTGTGGGTGGAGAAACCTCACCACAACTTCAACCAAGAACACTTGGACACAAGAGATCCTTGAGCACTTTGGTGACTACTAATTAAGTTTTAATCAAGTCTAATTTTGTCAACCATGCCCAAGCACCTCGAGCTCTATTAAATAGAGCTCGAGAGGAAAACACTAAGCTATTTTTCCGCTACCAGTCAACTGGCGTATGCACCAGTCGACTGGTCCTTTAAGTGAAGCTGACCATTACCCAACGGTATAAGATTTCACCCCAAGTACAATCACTCAGCACTCGTCCTCGCCCGACCAACCTAGACCTAGCCTTCTAGCCTCTTCCATCAGCCTCGCATCCCTCGGATATCTCCCCATCCTTCATGTCTTGCTTTCTGGAGCTTCCTTCGGCCTTGTCCTTATTGTCGGGTCTTCCTTTGCCAAGAGGCTCCTCACCTCCGGGACTTCATTCATTGCCAAGTCACACTTGGACTTACGTTGCCAAGACTACATACTTGGACTTATATCGCCAAGACTCATCCTTGGACTTTTCACCTCTGCCAAGATTACACTTGGACTTTCTTTATTGTACCTGTATCCTGCACACTCACAATGCATATCAAATATAATAATAAACCTAACTTAAACTTTTGCTCAAACATCAAAACCTAGGGCACCTAGATTGCTCCAACATTATATTGTTTAAAGAATTTAAATTGTTCATATGACAAACTATTGGTGAACGTGATACGGGTAGAAAAGATAATCAAATTAGAAATTTACTATGGCTTAGAAAGACTAATTGAAGTTCTAATTTTGACTTAATATGTTACATGATTGATATGTAACTATGTGATTATTGTGTTAGAAAACATAGTAGATGAAGAGTCTTATAACTCAATACATGGTGGAGTTAGTGTTTTTTTTATTACAATAAAGTTTTTTGATTTCATATGCATATTACATTTGATGCAAAAGATAATGAGGATAATAAATCTACTTTATCAAACATTATAAGAGAAATCTCTAGATATTTTAACTTTTCCGTTTCTAAAGTAACAATGGAACAAGTATTTCCAACTATGAAATTTGTTATAATAATTCTTTATGGAAGAAGAGCTTTTAGTATATTATATAGTTCTCTATATTGAATGAGAGTTGGTTGAAAAAATTATTAATAATATAATGATTAATGAGTTTGATTTTAAGAGGAATAAAAAAAAAAATACAATTTTAATAATATTTTTACTCTGCCATTGAATAGAATGTATTGAATATTAAATAATTTTATTCTATATTTTAAATTCATATACTTATTTATTTTATTTTTAAATTAATTAATTTGTTGTATTAATTATAGTCAGTCAGTAGAGATAACTTTAAATCACACCCCTTATATATATATATATAAAAGTAATTTGTTTTTCTAATATATTTTTGTGTGAGTAAACCTAAAATATAATTTACACTAACTCAAAAATTATGAGTATATATATAGGCATGATTTTGATATGATACTCAATTTTTTATACCTAATTGAGTGCATTGGTATCTTGATCTATGTGAGAGTCATTGAGAGGAGTCAAACATTTTATATATATATATATATATATATATGATTTTGATATTGTACTTGAATTTTATGCCCGATTGAGTGTACAAGCACGTGAATTTATGTGAGAGTCACTAAGAGGAGTTGGACACTATATATCCATGATGAGTACCATGTGAAATTTTTTTTTAAAGCTTAGAGTTTAGAATTTAGGGTTTAATATTTAGGATTTAAAATTTAGAAATTGGATTAGAATAATGCTCATAAGCTATGCATCAATGGATGTAGGTTAACATTCATATATAGGAAAATTATCCTATGGATGAGTTCCTACGGACTCTACCATGCCACCCAGTATTTTATTTTATTTTTTTTATTTTTTAAAAGTTTTCAATTATATTGATAAGATTTTATTTTTAGAATTTAAGAGTTGGATTAGAATATTAAGTATAAAAAAAAATTTAAAATCTAAAAAATATTCAGGTATACACAGTATACGATATAAAGTTCATAAGATAATAAAACCCTATGTATAGATATATATAGACGCATGAATTAAATAGATGAGATGGACTAGGAGACTCGATATAGGAGTTCAAATATATAGCTAGTTATTTATACATGGGCCATAAATTCAATTTAATTGGTAAAATATACATATAAAAAAATTCTAAGTAAATTAAATTATTAAATATAATAATATATTCACTGAGTCGTGTAATTTAGGATAATTGATCGAATCAAATACTATTAAACAGCTCAATTTGAGTACCGGAGTAAGTTTACCCAAATAATTATTTAAATAATTTATATTATAGAATAATTTTTTAACTTTATTCTTTATGAATTTCACTGTGAAGGAATATCCATCCAGTCACTAACGAAACATTCTGAAGTTAGGAATCGAGTTCCATCATTTTGTTAAATCAAACTAAATCATAATAATCAAGATATTCAAATATATATCATCATTTACTCTGATATTTGAATTCGGAAAAGACAAAAAATAAATAAATAAAATATTTTAATTAAAAACTCTACTCCTAAAATAAGATCGGGCTCAATCAAGCATGCTAAATATAATCTGACTAAATTAATTATTATTTTTGGATGAATTATATTTTGTCACGACTCTGTTTAAAAAAAACTACTGATTTATTTATTTTTGTCAGTAAATTGATGGAGAATCAAATTTTAATAAAATTCTAAATTAAAACTCTCGACATGATTTTTTTTAAAAAAAATATCTTAACATCTATTTATGAAAGATATCTTACCATCTACTATCTTCCTATATTGAATATAGAATTATGGCGATGAATAATAATATTTAGGGGAAATATATTAATTATAAACAATTAGAATCGTATAATTAAGGAAAAGAAGAATTATAGGGGAAAGAAATAAAATAAAATAAAATAAATTATATTTATCTAACCATAGACAAGGCACTTGTGGAAAGTACACAATTATAGAAAGATATAAAAAATTAATACACTCTTCTTATTTAGGTATAATTTAGACTCCGGTGAATATAAGAAAAGGAAAGATGGATAGATAAATAAATAAAAAAATAAATATATAAAACAAAAGGGGAAAAAATTTCGAATATGGATATTTTTATTATTATTTTTAAATCATCGTTATCAAATATGAGAGAGAAAAATATGAACACAAAAAAATAAGGAAAAAAGCTCTCATATATCAATTTACCCTTTAGAGTTTTTAAATTAACTAAAACACCCTTGATCGGCAGCTATTTAAAATCCACCCCCAGCCACCTTCAGGCTTCAGCACCTCCCACAGGGCGCGGCCTCTCCGTTTCGCCGTATTCCTCCCCTTTCGGCGTATCCGAAGAGAGATCTCGCGCTAGAGAGGGCGTTTTACGAGAACTAAGGACTGCGATGGAGTGCTAGAGGCGGCGCTCCCGGAGGATTACCGGGTCTGATTTCTGTTCCTCTCACGCCTCAATCCTTTTTTTCCCTCCGTAAATCTTGTGGAATATTGAAGACATCGGTCCTTCTGTGCTCAAAATCGAATCTTTGTTCTTGTGGCATCGGGTTGGAAGCTTGGCGACGGTGAAAAATTGTTTCGTGTTCTTGGCGGGATTAGATTGGTCGATCCTGGATGCAACTGGTCGATCTCTTTATTTTGAAGTCGATTTGATCCTCTTGGAATACTAGTTGATTCTTTGGTAGGTGTGTACTTTTTATTTTGTTGCCGCTGTAGTGCGACGATGAGCAAGAGTTTTAGCAGGAGCGTTTCGGCTCGGCTGACGCCTAGGAGTGTCAGCAGCCCTAGGGTTTTGGCTCAACGGAAATGGTGGGCAGCGCAAGGACCATCCTTTGGCAATCTGGCTGTGATCTTCTGTTTGGTCTCGGTGATACTGGTTGCTGGATGTATGTTGTATCTCTATGCTTTTCGATACTTCGGTCGTGGAAGATTGATCTCGGGCTTCTTTGATGAATCTGATGTCTGTAATGTATTTGATGGTAGCTGGGTTCCTGATGGTTCTTATTATCCGCTTTATAATAGCACAGAATGTCCATTTGCTGAAAGGGGGTTTAATTGCTTTGCAAATGGGAGAAAGGATATGAACTATCTTAAATGGAGATGGCAACCTCGACATTGCGACATCCCTAAATTTGATGCACGTGAAATCTTGGAAAGACTCAGAGGGAAGCGAGTCGTCTTTGTAGGAGACTCAATGAGTCGTACTCAGTGGGAGTCTCTCGTCTGCATACTTATGACTGGGGTGCAGGATCCCAACACTGTTTATGAAGTAAATGGAAATAAGATCTCAAAAACAATTCGATTCTTGGGGGTTAAGTTCCAAACATTTAACTTAACTGTGGAATTCTATCGATCGGTGTTTCTAGTACAGCAGGGTTTGGCACCAAAGCATGGACCAAGGAGGGTTCGCTTGACACTCAAGCTAGACAAGATGGATGATATTAATCATAGGTGGATTGATTCAGATGTTTTGATCTTCAATTCTGGCCATTGGTGGACACCAACTAAACTCTTTGATGTGTAAGTTATTAATAAATTTGGCTCTCAGATTTTGCCCATATTCACCTTTATTATGTCCTTGAGTCTTTTTGCTGTCTACTCTAGTTATTGTGACCATTTTCTGGAATCTCTGTAGAAAGAGGAAGTATTATATAGAGAATAATATGCACTACTTTCTAATTCTAGTCCTGACTTCTTATCTTTCACTTGTTTCCTTGTCCTTACTTTATTTCGCTGATCATTATCTTATATTAGAGATTTTTATGATGTTGACTTATTGCAGAATAGATGTTCAAAAGACAAGCTTTATGTTCATATGTATCTACTTTTTTACATACTGCTGTGGACTTTAGATGAATGCATTTGTACGGATAACTCCTTTAAATTATGTTGGGTCCTCTTATCATCAAATTTAACCTGAATAGTGTTTATGGAAAGATGTAAAATGAAGATAATATAATCACAAATTTCATTTATTGTAAACTACTTCTCTTGGTCCATAAAGCACATCTATGCATCTGTTTTTTTCCATAGTATTATGGATTTCCTGAACTTTTTACTTCAATAGCATTATTAGTATATTCCATGGTTAAATGAATTCGGCCTGAATGCAGGAACTTGGAAATTAGGAATTTCCCTAAAAGTAATACGATAAACTTGTACTTTCCAAAATCTACCTTTTGGTTAACTTCAGCACGTCCAAATTGCTTGAGTCCGTTACTTTATGGCTTTGGATACTATACGATGGATCTGTGCACTTCATGCTTCAACTGTAAACTATAATTGTTCAGTAATTGGTCCAGAAGCTGTGGTTAGATGTGGTTTCATGAATGTAAGCTACCTGTATTTCCCACCAAAACAAACATGATGCTGAAATATTGGTTATCTAAAGTGATTTAAAGATCAAAATTTCATGTGTTAGCTCTGATTTGCAGCACACCATCAAAGGATCCTAGTTTATGTTAGAAATTGTACTTCAAACAAAGTCTAACAGTCTACTTTTCAGGGGTTGCTATTTCCAGAATGGAGGAGTATTGAAGCTTGGCATGTCTATCAATTCTGCTTTCAGAACAGCCTTAGATACTTGGGCAACATGGATTGAGACAATGGTTAACACAAACAGAACTCATGTCTTCTTCCGAACTTTTGAGCCGTCCCATTGGAGGTACTCATTCCAACTCAATACATTTCAAACCGGAGGGATGCCCTCATGAATAATTCTGAATTTCTAGGTAGCTGTACATTACAATTCTCAAATGCATTTCCAAATCAAGCTAATTAGGCATGAAATTCAAGTGTCTTGGTTATTTATACCATGTAAATTACTTGCTCAATCTGGTTTCTGTTTATGTTCATTTGAAAAATTACTACTTAATCCGTCTTAGCCCTCACATCTTAATGCCAACATTATTAGTTTCTGTTAATGACTTGGTCCACCCTAGGTTTATTGACTATAGTATTCTGGGTCACACCTAGTTCGATTCCAGTCAATTTTTGTCAGCCCCGTTGGCTGATTAAGCTATTATCAGAAATAATAGAAGAAATTAAACTGGATTTGTGTTGTGCGATTTTGACCAATTACATCTTATTTGGTGATTTCAAGAAAGGAATTAATGATTCCTGATTGTTATCATAGTTCAATCTTGAGAGGAGAAAGGAAGAGTAAAGTTGTAAGGAGTTATAGGGCCTGCTAAAGATAAGAAAAACATCGGTATGATTTTAAATCATTGGCTAAGACGTATTTGCTACAGTGCTTTTTATAATAGAAATGACAATTGACCTGCACTGCCCTATAAATGTGGATGAAGCAGAGAAGGGGTAATGCTTTTTTATAACTCACTTCATTTCTGCCCCACTTGCACCACATATAATGATGTGAAAGTTAATATTTTGATTTTATGTTCCCTTTTTTTAACTCTGACTCAGTTCTGGTTCAAGGCGGGGCAAGGATGGGAAGAGATTTGACCTGAAAACCTGTTCTCGTTGCCCCCATATCTTGTTTGGAGTGGGGATGGACAGGAAAATTTCGTCTCCGTCTATCCCATTTCTATTTCTTATTCGTTGGTTTTTATCATAATCACCATTAAGAATAAAATAAAAAGGAACATAAGTCACATAGGGTCATGGTTGTCGGTTAAATCTTATTTTTTTATTATTATTATGAATTTCTTCATTATCCATTTGTGTTGATAGCCGTTTCCCTTCTAAGAGAGTTGATTCAGACTGAACTTCTTGTTGGCAGAAAATAAGGCTATCCTATCTCACATACTGCCCCTGCTTATGTGACCATTTTCTTCTATTTTTTAATTAGTCTTCCTTTTCCTCACTAAACTCATGGATAAATTTATCCATGATCTAGTTAAAACTTGGCTACCAAAATACTTTCTGGATGTCTTTCATATTATGTATTGGACATCGTAGTTTTGTTTAGCCATCCATCTTATTTCTATCCAACAATCTTCCATATCTTAGCACACTGATTTGAGCTGGAAATTTTCACACCCAAGTAAGCTAAAAGCCGAGTTGTCTGCGATGAGTTTTTATTATGTGCTTTTACCTGTGGCGATCAGTTTCTCAATTGTATTTCAACTATTTCTACACCCGAATAACAAAACATGGGTAAAAACTTCTTATTTCTTTCTTGTTTCAATGAAAATCATTCAATGAGTAGTCTTCATCGTGCCTACCCTATTGGCTTTGTGCATATTGGCAAGGGTATGCCAAATGAACAAATCAAAAAGTCCTTAATATATAGGTTTTACTTGTCATTTGAATGGGATAATTGCCAAACAATTAAGTTAAATGTGTTTCACCACGCATTTATTACCTATCTATCGCCCGATCTGCACATGTAGTTAATTTTTATAAATTTCATTTATTTAGAAATAATTTAAAAGTGTTATGTAATATTTTTTCACAGCTAGAAATAT
Source organism: Zingiber officinale (assembly GCF_018446385.1). Lineage (NCBI taxonomy): Eukaryota > Viridiplantae > Streptophyta > Magnoliopsida > Zingiberales > Zingiberaceae > Zingiber > Zingiber officinale. The sequence continues at coordinate 34,153,548 of NC_056005.1, read as the reverse complement.
AGCCACCTTTTTGGTATGACGAATTAATGCTAAGGTTTAGCTACTGATTTTGAGCCTAAAGGAAACTGGAGTTTTAAGTGCCTTCTTCCTTGTACTTTGACTAGTTCAGTCAGGTTATGATAAGCTTCTTGTAGATTGCCCTTGCGAATTTACTGATATGGTTTTCTTTTTCAGTGGTTTAAACCAAAAGGCCTGTGAGGTGACGCAGCAGCCTCTTTCCGTGGCTAAATCTGACGACAGGAGTGAGTTTGCTGATATAATAGCTAAGGTAGTTGGAAACATGACAGTTCCTGTTACTGTCCTCAACGTAACATTGATGGGTGCCTTCAGGAGTGATGCACATATCGGCACTTGGAGCCACCCTTCTTCTATTCTTGATTGCAGCCACTGGTGCCTTCCTGGAGTCCCTGATGCTTGGAATGAACTTGTCTTCTTTCATCTGCTAGCAAATAGTAAGTTTTCACCAAAACCTTGTGATGGAAGCAGATTATCCAGTTTGATTTCAGTATATCTTGTGTGTCATTATCATCTATCAAGTAATCTCTTGAATGAATCCCTGGTACTTGAAATTCCATTAGACAACATAAAATAATCAATCACATTTCACCCATCCTAACTAAATTTTTGTGTTAATTATCCTTTTTTTTCTTTGTTGTGCAGGGCGGAAAAAATTAGGTAGATGACATGGAAGGATAGCGAACTTTTCTATTTCACAAACTATATAGATTCTTTCTGGTTCCACCTGGCTGGAGCTGCATAATTAACTCTCAATATGAGGTCAGAGCTTGTTAGAGGAAGCCAATTCACAGCCATGCCTTAGAAATGCATGTTGTCTTTTAGTTTGTTGAGTTCGGATTAACTCCCAGGGTTTAGGAACTTATCTCCTCTCTTTGTTTTTTTCTCAAAGAGTTAGATCCCTGTACCCAAGCAAATGTATCTACCTAACACATCAACGTTTTGAAAAATGAAGATATCAATTTCGTTTTTTTTCTTTCCCTCAAGATTTTATGTTGGTAGATTGCTGGTAATATAGAATCCACCGTTGTTTCCCAAACTTTATTGATGGGAATTCAAGTCCTATCTAGCAGAGAATGAGCGGAAAATGAGCCTAATCATTGGATCGACCTTTTTAAAGTTATTGGCTAGTAGTTTATTTCATCATTTTGTTTAGCGCACAGGGTCATGGTGGTCATCTGTGAGAGGTGAGCATTTCGAGACAGATGAGTTTGGATAGTGACGACGAGATCATTTCAATCTTTCTTTGAGATGAATTTGGGCAGAAAATCACCTTCTACCAAGTTTTTATCCAGGAAATATTTCTCATCACTAGTCAATTTGATAATTAGTTATAAATTGATCTTATAATATATCTCCATTTATATAATTTGGGAATGAATTGTGAGGACGTAATCACCTTTTACAAAATATTCCTATAGTGTAGTCAAGTCGGTGACCATGTGATAGATTTATAGAATTTAATGAGGAAATATCATCAAGTGAGAATAAAATATCGTGTATCCTCGCAATGAGGCATACTCGATTATGTAATATGAAGGTAAGGTCTCTCAAGCTTGGATGACCTAAGTCTATTTTGCTAGTCATCTAACCGATGAACATTGAGCCACAATCAATTGAGCAAGATAGGTTAAACAAGTTGATCATTCCCTATCGGTCAATCAATCAACTAATCAATAGGCCAGTTTGTTTTGATAGGTCAAATGAGTAAAGTAGTCTAGTGGGTCTAGAAAGGTTGGACATGCTAATTGTTGAATTAGTCAATTAAATAAATCAATTGCATGATTGAGCTAGACAAATTGATCGGATTAAGTGAGCTAATCTGGCTAAATGGGTTGGTCGACCCAAATGAGTCAATCACACTGTTCGAGTTGGATGGATTGATTAAGTTGGTCGAGCCGAATAAGCCAATCTAGTTAAATTCATTGTGCCAAACAGATTAACAGACCAAATTGAAATGGAACATGCAAGTAAAAAGTAAAATTAGTTTAAATAAATTATGAAAATTATTTCACATATATTTATTATAAAATTTATTAGTAAAATATAAGAATAGCTATTCTTTATTTAGTCCCCCTTTATTAGGGACCAGAACCACTAGTAAAAAAAAATAAACGGATGGATAAATTATTTATAATTACGATCGTAATTATAATTTAATCGTAATTAATTATGATTCTCTTTAGATTAATCATCCTCTCAAATTATAATTTGGATCGGAACATGTGACCGACACTTGACAACCTAATCACTTATCCACTGTCGACGACCTCCAGCTACCCATTCAGATCCAAACTATAACTTAGGGGACGATGAATACAAAAAGAGATCACAACTAATTATGATCAAATTACGACCACAATCCAACCATAATTATAAATAATTTATTTTTTGATTTATGGATCAAGAGATCGAATCTCCATTTATTATGTTCCCTACCAATAACTATAATTACTATAGTATTATCCCTTTCATTCCATCAACCTATGCCCGATAATTTTCTTTCTAATCCCCTTTCCTCGTAATAGAGATCCTTTGTCCTAAAAATAACGTGTTCCTATAATTCCTCGTCGGTTATGACATCTTCATGATATACACTATATTCTTGAAATATAATTTAACTTGTCTAATCCACGGAAGAACATAAGGACAAAGGTTTGTGAGGATCTCAACTCCTTTCCTCGTTCGTTGTTTTTTTGTTTTAAGTTGCCCTCGGGATGAGATAAGATTGTAATCCTCGGGATCAATACTCAGCCAAGAATTTCTCCAACGTAGCTTTCTTCCGATGACAGTGGACGGCCTGAGGCATCGTTCACGTACGGTATCATATATTTTTTTTTTCTATTTTTTTAAGCAAACAATAAAAAAATGTCGAATAAAAAGACAGTGCCAAAGTGGAAATTCTGTCTTTTTTTTTAATAAAAACAACACCAATAAAAAAAACGTGAAATAAAAAGCCAACGGAAATTCTGTCTTTTTATCTAAACAACAACAAAAACGTAGAATAAAAAGACACTGGAAATAAAAAACAGAGCAATCAAATCCCTTTAGAATTATTTCCCACATGGAAGTGTTGGAGAAGAATTCAGATGAGATGAACTATTAAATGGCTTGGGAATATGTAAAGAAAAGTGACTCGTCATATAGAATTTTGCCTTCTCAATCTTGCTAAATGGTTAAATTCTCTAAAAAAAAACATCGCTTTAAGAAACAACTCCTCAAATATATGTTGGGGACATAGAGGTGCTCTTCTTTTGGGTGTTATGCAATATGTGATACTATATTACAAGACCATATCGGTCCCAAATTTCAATATTGGAAATCTCCACTTCCTGAGAAACAGACAACGGACAGAGCTACCTTGTATTGAATTTGTGGAAGAACCCTTCAGGCTCATCGACATAGCTAACCTTGTTTTATGATCACTCTGAACATAAGGAAACCGTGTCGATGCAATATTAGGTATAAGTAGAGCAATCAACCCCTTGCCTTAAAATTTCAGGCACCCCATCTATGTCGAGCATTAAAAGCTGTCTAGCTAAGAAATGGCCTGAATCAGCTTAGTTCCGCTGTGTGCACACATTTCTGATGCCTTTCCATGAAGTCAAGCGGCTCTAAGCTTGTTCTTCAAACCATCTTTACCGCCATCTTAGTAACATTGACATCACTCAAGTTACCTTCCTATTGATTCAATTAATGAAGTTTGGGCACTAGTACTAGATCTGTTTGTTTTCAAATCCTCTTTCAGTTTGGTGACTCTATGAGTGTTTGAATGGTGGAAGTCAAATGTGTCTCTATCAGCTTTTTCCAAAATAGACTAATTTGATCGTCCCAAAATGAATGAGATTTCAGAAACTCAGTCCTCAAAACTAACTGCTCCAGAAAAAGTGCTTGAGAACAAAATTTCCACAAATCATGGCCAGTCCACCGAAAACAGAAGTTGCAGTGGCACACAACTCGGTCTAAATTATAGATGTCGAGGCAGGTAGAGAGCAGAAGACACATCACATTGATGGTGAATGGGACAATGAGAGGAGGAGTATCAACAAGGATGATTCAGTTGACCTAATAGGAGCATAACATTGACATTCAAACTGCAAGATCAAGCAGCCATGATCCTTTGGGTGTCCTTGTTTGACTTCCTCTATTAGGGTTGCTTTTGAAACATCCACACATGCAAATCTCCCTAATGCCTTGATGAACAATTCAAGTCAGTTGTGGCGTGTGCAACCTCTTCTTTTGCATTATTAACTATACACCAACTATGATTTAAAGATGATTTTGAGTCTTCACATACCTAATTTCCTATCACAATTTGTTGAATTCTTCTAATTTAGGATTGAGCCATTTTGCCAACCCTGTCATCGTCACTCACCTAATCGTTCAGCACATTGACAACTACACCAGACCATAAACTATTTCAGAGCCTACTGCTACCATAGCAATCCTACAGCTATTGCAATTTGAGAGAAGATATTCATGTTCTTTGAAATTAGCAAACTTTAATGAATACCTTCGGGGCATTACACAAAAATAAATAGTTGTGGAATGAGGAGACATTGGAAAAAAAAAAAATTAAACAAAAAAAAAAGCATGGAAAAAAGAATATGAACTAAGAAACGGAGAGAAAATACGATGAAGAAAAGAATTGGATGGATATGAATTGGGCTTCAGATCACTCACATGAAACTTGGCGCGCGCGACAAGACCCTGCGTCCGGCGGTGGTTTCCGTACGAGCGGCGGCGGCGCCTGCGCAGGCCGCATAGGCTCTCTCCAGCGCCCCGACCACCTCCCCCATGGTTGGCCGGTCCTGCCCCTCTGGCCGCACGCACTCCGATGCCACGTACCCCACGTACGCCACCGCCTCTACTTCCTCCGGTGATGCCGGCGCGACCCTGCGATCCATAACTCGCGCCACTTCGTCTGCCTCAATGTACGGCACGGCCATCTCTACCACGTTCCGCGGAGTGGAGCTGCCCTCCGTCTCCTGGTCCTCCCCCTCCACCTCCATGCTCCGGTGGATGGCCTTGCACCCTGTGACCAGTTCAAGTAGCACCACCCCGAAGCTGTAAATGTCGCTTTTTTCCGTCAGTCGCCGCAGACGATAATATTCGGGATCCATGTAACCAACCGTGCCGGCGGCGATGCTTCCTTCGTCCTCGGGGCTTGTCAGAGACAACCCGAAGTCCGCGACCTTGGCCGTCCACTCCTCGTCGAGCAGAATGTTGGAGGACTTGATGTCCCGGTGGATGATGGGCGGCACCGCGTAGGCATGCAGATATTCGATTCCTCGGGCCGCGTCGAGCGCCAGGCGAAGCCGCGTAGTCCACGAACTCAGCGGCGACGACGGGACCATGGGACACCTGTGAAGGTTGTCGTGCAGGGTGCCGTGGGTCATGTACTCGTACACTAGCACACGCTCACCGCGCTCCCGGCAGAAGCCCAGAAGGCGGACCAGATTCTTGTGGTTGATGCGCGAGAGCACAGCCAGCTCAGAGCAGAATGCTTGCTCCCGTTGCTCCCGGTCGAATTTTCGGAGTTGCTCGTGTCGTCGGGATGTGGACGGCGGCGCGGACGGCGGAACGTCTGCCCGCTTAATCGCGACTTCACGTCCGTCCGGCAGCGTCGCACGGTAGACCGCGCCGAAGCTTCCAGAGCCGATCTCGTGCGTCTCCGAAAAATTGTCAGTGATCATGAACAGGAACTCTAGAGAGAACTCCTCGACAGTCCCGCCACCAAGCCGACCGTCAAGAGACAAATCCGGCAACCCCAATGGCTGGCTCCGCCGGTACAACCACACCGAACCCAGTACTCCGCCATTGTTCCGCAGCCTGAGAGCACGAGAGGCCAGAAAGCACATCAAGGCTAACAATCCCAAACTGAATCCGGATCCAAGAACCGCAAAAAGTGTCTTCCTTGTGCGACCACCACCGCTTTGCTGAGATGGCGGCGTAGAATTGGAACTGAGCTGGAGCCGGCACGATTGGCAGATGCCCTCGTCCGATGAACACATGTTACCGGAGCCTGGCAGCACCCCGCAGCTGCCGCAGCTCGAGATCGGAGAACACGTCCCCGGCAAGACACTTGTATAGATCGTGTGGTTCTGCAGGAACAGCTCGTTCCCCCAACAAACCACGGAGAAATTGAGCAACAAAATGCCGCAGATGGCGTCGCCCCTCGCCTGGATCCCAACAAACCGCTCCCTAGCGAGGCTATCTGGCGGCCGTGAGCCCTCCCCCCAGCACAGAACCGTTCCATTGGAACACAGCGCGCAGGTCTTGTTCTCACCCAATGCCATGGACACGATGCCGGATAGATCCGGCTCCACCGCCGGCGCCCCGGCGCCCCAGCAAGTCAGCTGTCCAGCAACTGACTCCGCACAGGCGTGCCGGGTCCCGGCAGCAAGCAAACTGAAGTTACCAACCGGCGTCTTCTCGACGACCTCCCGGTCGCTCCCGAAGCACCGGATGGTGCCGGATCTCAGCCGCCCACAGACGAAGTTCCGCCCCACAGCGATGTCAGAGAAGTTAATCCCGCGAGGGAATACCATCTCCTCCCACCGCCAGCATTCCGGCCCTCCGTCCGTCAGGCCACAGACGTGGGTATCGCCGGATGCGAGGGCCGCGAGGGGCGGACCCCAGTAGATCCGCTTCTCGTAGGTCTCGTAGCCATGCTCGGGAAAGGTCCACCAGCGCATGGTGGCGTTGGAGTTGTCGGACGGGATGGTGAGGCCGCAGAGAAAGTCATTGCCAGCGGCGACAGCCGCATAAGGGATCTCGCCGGCGGGGTAGCAGAGCACGTCACGCGTGGAAGCGCTGTTGCAGTTGAGATCGTAGCGGTGGGGTAGGGCGGAGGGGACGAGGGCGCAGACGAGCGTATAATTAGGGCCCCGTTGGGAGACGGCGAAAGTGGAGAAGGGAGAGGCGAGGATGGAGGAGGAGCAGAGGAGGAGGAAGGTTAGAAGGAAGAGGCAGGTCCGGTTCGGAGTCGGCAGCATGGCATCGGCGGCGAGTCGGTGGTTTGGGTTGCGGCGGAGAAGCTCATCGTAACTTGGACAGCGAGGGGGGAGAGGGTAGTTGGAATTAGGGAGGAACTGGGCGAACGACGGCGGATTTTATTATTTTGGACCATGTCCGGTTCAACCCGTCCATGATTGCGGCTCGAACACATGAACCGGATAACTTTTCTGGTTTATTCGGTTGGTGCGGATGGATGGAGCCGAGTCGGGACTTCACCAAATTAACTTTCCATTTTCATCGAGCCAATAATTGATTGATGTCCAATTCGACGAAATGGATTGAGTTGGATGTAGAAGATGATCATGCCTTTCTTTTTTTTTCTTTTTTTTTTAAACGACTTTAGAAAATTAGATTCGTCTATTATATAAAAATAGTAATGATTTTCTCGCCACGCATTGATTATTTTCCAAATCTATTAATAATTTTGGTTTTGTACCACCACGCATTATTGGTTTGGGATGATTTTAAAAACGGTAGAGAATGACAGGGGAACTTCATTTCTTTCTTTCTTTCACGCTTTGTACGCCTCCTACTAAAAACGAGGAGTCATAGAAGCCAATCAGGGGTTGAAGTTTGATTTTAAAAACGCTAGAGAATGACAGAGGAACTCCATTTCATTGACTAGAACCCTAAAAGATCTCCACTGGTTTCTCACCGTCAAACAACAACTTGGGTAAAGTTTCGGGGTTGGCTCCAGTCTCGCACGTTCTATTTTAGATGTTTAATAGCCTAAATTATGAAAAAGTTTGGTGGTTGTCTTATCCATTTTAGATGAAATTAAATATAACATTGCTTAGCATTTCATTTTTGATTTTTTTTTAAAAAAAAAACAGCAAAGCGTGTAGAGCGATGTGAAAACAAACAAGTGGGCAAAAATAATGGACTATAAGGTAAATTAAGTGAACCAATCCTATCAATTAGAAGAATGAACCAACTTTAAAGCAATTCAAATGTAAGTTTTTTTTAAGAGGTTTGTAAAATTTAAAAGTTGAATAAAAAAATTTGAAATATTGTCGGCGTGAGGTTTGAAATTTTCATTTCAAGAGCAAAAAGGAAACATCAAAAAAGCAAAAAAGCAAAAAGTAAAACAGTAGCAAAATTTTAAAGTTATTTTTCCTTTAAAATTGGAAATGTAGGTGGTGTTGTCGTGCTTCATGATATTCATATATTTTTATAATAGTATGATATTATTCAGTTTAAGTTTAGGTCCTCATAATTTTATTCTTGAGCTTTTCCTAAAAGGCCTCATGTCAATGGAGATATCATGCATCCTTTTAACCCCATGATTTTTACTAAATCTTTCCAATGTGAGATTTTGATTGAACCCCAACAATCCTCCTCTCAAACGAAGAACCAAAATTACTCTCATGGTCCGAGTCTTTCTGAAAGTATCTGGTCATCCTGACCTACTCTGGGCCTCCCCGTAAGCATTCACACCCGGTCACCTTGACCTACTCCGGGCCTCCCCGCGAGTATTCGGTCACCTTGACCTACTTCGGGCCTCCCTGCGAGCATCCAGTTACCTTGACCTACTCGTCTCCCCGCGAGCATCTGGTCATCCCGACCTGCTCCATGTCTCCTCGCAAGCATCTGGTCACCTTGACCTACTCTGGGCTCTCCATGAACATCCGGTCACCCTGACCTGCTCCAGGTCCACCCTTAACTTCGTTCAAAGCCACCCCATATGACATCTGGTCTGGACCATAACTCTGATAACATTTGTTATGCCCAAAGGATGTCCACATATCTCCACAATGACATGATATTATCCACTTTGGGCCTAGACCCTCATGACTTTGCTCTTGGGCTCTCCCCAAAAGGCCTCATGTCAATGGAGATATTATGCATCCTTTTAATCCCATGATTTTTACTAAATCTTTTCAATATGAGATTTTAATTGAACCCTAATAGGTGGGACTATTTAGGATATTTTTAGTCGTTAGAGCTACGAAGGAGCTCTTTTATGATAGGTTTTATAGTATAGGGTCCAAAAAAAATTCTTGAGAGATGTTTTTGTAGCGGAGAGAGTAGTAGGGTTTTATACTTTTGATGTTACATTGATGAGAGTTTTTTACTTAAAAAAAGTTCATTTAGAGCTATGGGCACCTTCAATGGCTAAAGTTCTATATGAGTTTTTTTTTTTTTTTTTTTTTTTTTTTTTTTTTTTTTTGTAGTCTTCAATATGTCACCTTAATGTCATATAAAAAACATAAAACTTATCACTCTCTCCACAACTAAAAACCTCCCTAAAACTTTTTAATTGATCTTATATTATCAACTTTTTTGTGCATAATTAATTACTGCCCCACCTATATTATTAATTTTGAGATGGAAGAGCAGGTTTAAAATTTTACTACTATTTTTAAACTACTAGCCTCAAACCTTGTATCTATAAGGGCATCTCCAATAGTTGTAATTCTGAATGAGTTTTTTTTTTTGTAATTTTTAATATATCACATCATAAGCATGAAAATCTGCTACTCTCTCCATAATAAAAAAACCTCCCTACCACTCATATTGCTAATTTTAAGAGAAAAAATAGCTTTAAAATTTTACTATTACTCTTAACTAAAAACTTCAAACCTCAAACCTCATGCTCACAATAGTTCAAGCTTTTTTGCTCAGTTTTTTAGTTTGACAACCCCCTCCAAAGACCTTGCATTGGAGATGCTCTAATGGTTAGAGCTTTTTTCTTCAATTTTTTCATTTCTCAAATCTCTTTAAAAATCTCCCATTGGAGGGTATCTTCAATAGGTCTAAATGAGTTTTTTTTTATCCCCATATGCCATATCAATGTCATATCAAAGTGACATCAAAAAGTATAAAAACCTATGTACTCTCTTCACTATAAAAAAAAATCTCACAATAATTAATTTTAGGACCTACATTATCAAATCACACATCTTTATTGATTATTTTTTTTCATTTATTATTGATTCTACCCGTGAACGTCGACGTGTAATTCACTAGTGAGTTGACTCTGTTACCAACTTAATTATCAATTGATAAGTAACAATGAGCATAATGAGGTGGCGGGGAGCCTAAATCACAGTAAACAAAAAAAGACGAGGGTTAGAATGATGACCAGGGGTTCCCTAGCGTGACCACTCTGATGCTCAAGTTAGATGATAAAGAAGATGATTATTAGGGTTTTGATGTATGTAGAGGTGCCAATGTGTGCGTACCTTGGATGCCAAAAATGACTACCTTTTATAAAGAGATAGTAGACATTTTGCTTCTATTCCAATCTTCGTGCTGTTATTATTTAGTTTCTTAAACAATATAAGATTTTATTCACATCATTGCCTTTTTATCAAAATAATTTGAGATTTGTATGATGACTATTCTATTCTTAAAATGATCCTTCATCCTGCATTGCCAAGTAGTCGGGAGGCCCAAGAGGCTAGGAGATTAAGGAATCGAGAGGCCCAAGAAGCTAAGGAGCCTGAAGGCCCAAGAGGTTGAGAGGCTTAAGGAGCCGGGAGATCCGAGAGGCTGGAGGCTAACAAGTCGGAAGGCTAGAGAGGCCGGGAGGCTAAGGAGCCGGGAGTCTAAGGAGTTGAGAGGCTTGAGAGGTTGGGAGACTAAGGAGATGAAAGACTAAGGAGTTGAGGCTGAGAGGCTAAGGAGCTGGGAGGCCCGAGAAGCCCCAAAGGCAGAGAAGCTAAGGAGTCGGGTGTCGATGTCGCTCCTCATCACGATGCCGTTCTTCCCAGGGAGCTGCCTCCCTTGCCACGAGATGGCGAGCCCTCGCCGCTAGCATATGGATACCACCACCAGCCTATGGGCACTGCCGCTAGCCTCCGTCTCTTATCGTCAACCTATAGGAACCACAACCAGACATCATTTCTCACTTCGACACCATCCTTCATCGAGAGATGTCGTCCCTTCCATGAGACCCTTCCCTCACCGCTAGCTTGTGCGAGACGTCGTCCCTCACTGCCAGCCTGTGGGCACTGCCACAAAACTCCATCTAGTGATTGAATTGTGGTCTAAGATCGATTTGGTGAGCTTTCTTCTGAATGTTTTTTGGTTTACATCTTTTTAGTAGATGTTTGCGCATCTTCTTCTTTAGATCAATTTTTTTTGTCCGTCTGATTGAACTGTATTCCATACCTCATGCTTTGCTTTCTCTTAGTCAATGTGGTTGTAGAACTATAATTAATTAAAGTTCAAGTGTTGGATGAAAGAGATCTTGTTTACAGGTTGTGATTTAATAGTCTTTCTTTTCGATGTCTTGATAATTATGAAAATTGAAAGTTCAAATATAATTTTAGTTCACTTTTAGTTTTCTTGAGCCTAGGTTTGTGAAACTTGGATTTGAGGGTCTTTTACTTGAGAATTTAATGCTTATTTTCTTAGATGCATATACATCACTTATGGTTTATACAAGATTGATTTAACTCTTTTATGTCTATTTAATTTAGAATATTTTTGTGGCTATATAATGATATGCAGAGCTTCACTTCATTTGAATTTGATATTTTCCAGCAATGGAAGAAAATGACAGTGATAATTAGTTATACATTCTCTAAGTTGTATATGATAGAAAGTCAAAAATTGGGATGAAATTCTCATCACTAGAGGATACATTTTCGTTCTATTACCAATATGCACGATCAACCAGATTTAGTGTAATGATAAACCAGATTTTTCTTTGATTACAGGATTGATTCAGATAACAAATTTAATAGATGTTTTTGAGAGGATTATATATCAAGGATGACAAAAGTGTATTTAGTGATGCAGTTGTATTTGATACTGTAAGTACCCCGTGATAATTTTGATATGATCAACTAAGTCAAGTTAGATTCTATTGTTATTTTAATGCTTTGTGTCTAAGTGTGCAGAAACTTAGGAGCACAAGAAGTCGAGCGAAAGACGTAGCTAGCGAGAAGGATGGCATGAGAGAGAGCCGATGGGCTCGGTGCGTCTGAGGGATGAGGCGCTGTGGAAGAGTACGCTAGCGGATGAGAAGGAGGCACGTGATGTTTCTGAGGGACAAGAAGCCAGAGCGGAAGACTGCTTGAAGGTTGAAAAATGGGTTCGGGTGAGCTTTATTCCGGATGACCGAAATCACCTAAGCAAGTAGAATCGGATCGGAAGACCTGGACCAATGCGAGTGAAACCAGAGCGAAAGACCGAGGCCAAAAGTCAACAAAATGTTGACTTTTTGGTCTGAGTGCCCAGACCTAGTTCGGGGCACCCAGACTCCGGCCGCTCGAAACTCCTCACAGCGTCCGAACCTAAAATCTCAACCAAACACAATGTGGCGTGTTCCGTTGCTATGGGGATAAAGTTTTATCTCCCTCCAGGTGCTTGGAACCCTTCCAGGTGCCTTGACTAGGGCTATAAATATAGCCATAATCCCAGTATGTCAGAATAATACTTGTAAACGCTTCTCTTTTGTTCTACTACTTGTTTGTGAGCCGTCAACGCTGTAAGAGTCTTCTCCGCTTGAAGGAAACTTTGATAGTGAGCTTTAACTTCCATAGATTAACAATCCCCTGATTGCAAATCAAATAATCCTTTTGTGCCTCTTCTTTTTAATCAGTCTCTTATTCATTTTATGCAAGTGTCTATTCTAATCAAGCTATAAGATCAGAAAGGAGATTTTGTTTATTTTTATTGTGCAGGCCGGTCACCAAGGGACCAACAATTGGTATCAAAGCCCAACAACTTTAGGAGAACTAACCGCCGAATGAAGCACAAGAGATGCCCGGATCGGGCATATACCCATTGAAATTCGAGGGAAAATTCATGAGTTGGAAAAAAAAAGATGGAGGTATTCTTTAAGATATATTTTGATTTACTATTAATCATGAAATTTGGTTTTGTAGCATCAGAGGGCAAAGAAGAATACCAATGGATGAAGAAGGAGCAAGCCGACTTCGTGACAAATAGCAAAGCTCCGATCTACTACTTATTTGTGAGCCATCAACGCTGTAAGAGACTTCTCCGCCTGAAGGAGACTTTGATAGTGAGCTTCAACTTCCTTGGAAGTGTTGGTTGCTACTCGGAAAACCTAATGGTTCCACTGTACAAAAATTTTGTACAAAGGTCTGAACCTTTTCCTAGCTACCATGTGTTCTTTTAAATTAAACTCAGATCGCCTGCGGAACTTAACACATTTGATCCTAAGTTTAATTTATTTGTTCTTTTAGGTTTAGACTTGGATCTCCTGCGGAACTTAACACGTTTGATCCAAATCACCTAGGTTATTAATTCCATTAAATATTAATTTCCAAAATGAGCTTCCAGGACTGCATGGCGAGGCACATGACTTTCTTGGATATGGGAACAAGCACCACCGCCTAGACAAAGCTTTTTAAGGAAAGCTAATATTTAATTTCCTTAAATAACTTTAGGTCAACCAAAAGCAACAATCAAATCACAAGGAAAAGAAAAATAAAAGAACACAACATCGAAAACTAATTCGAAATACTAGAATCGCATGCCTCTTGTATTTGGTATTTTACATGAAGATAAAACTAACATGATGCGGAAAACTATATTAGTTATACCTTACTTAGTAGATAATGACCTCTTGATCTTCTACCTTATTCCTCTTCTAATCCCGGACGTTGTGTGGGTAACAATCTTCCGAGACGAGAACCACCAAGGCACCTTCTTCTTCTTTGCAAGGTTCGGCCACCACATGACTCCAAGGAAGGATGAGGTTCAACCACCACCACCAAGCTCCAAGGGATGCAAGAGCGAAGGCTCCTTTCTCTCCTTTTCTCCAAGCTAGATCCGGCCACCACAAGGACTCCAAGAGAACAAGATGGTTCGGCCACAAGAAGGAGAAGAGAGAAGAGGAAGAGGCCGGTTACCAAGGAAGAGAGGGAGGAAAAGAATAATAGAGTCGTTCGCCATAAAGCCTCATCTACCCCCTCTTTTATAATATTTGATCTTGACAAATAAGGAAATTTAAATAAAAACTTCCTTAATTCTTTTGCCATGAAAAGGAAAAATTTATTTAATTAAAAATAAATTTTCTTTTCATTATAACATGGCCGACCACTTATTTCCCCAAATCAAGGAGAGTTTTAATTAAACAAGAATTAAAACTTCCTAATTTGTTTCCGAAAATTTATAAAACTTTCTCCAATAATTTTTATCCCTTCATGATTGGTTTATAAAAAGGAAATTTAATAAATTAAAATCTTTCTTTTAAACATGTGGATAAAAAGAAAGTTATCTCTAAAAATTAAAATCTCTTTTAATCTACAAATAAGGAAAGATATCAAATCTTTTCTTAATCTCTTGTAGAAACTTATAAAAGAGAATATTTAATTTTTAAACTCTCTTTTAAATCATGAACATGGTTAAAAAGGAAAGTTTTCTAAAAATTTAAATCCATCTTTTAATCAACAAATAAGGAAAGATTTCAAATTTTAAACTCTCTTTTAAACATGTAGATGATTTATAAATAAGGAAAGTTTTTACCAAAAATTAAAACCATCCTTTTAATCTACAAATAAGGAAAGAGATTAATCTCTTCTCTTAATCTTTTGTAGAAAGCTATAAAAGGAAATTTTTAATTTTTAAACTCTCTTTTAAAACATGATATCCACATAAGAAATAATTTTAATAAAAAATCCTTTTTAATATTCTAGTGGCCGGCCACCTAAGCTTGGGACCCAAGCTTTGGCCGGCCACCAACTTGGCTCATCCACTTGGTCTTGGCCAACCCTAGCTTGGGTTCCAAGCTAGCTTGGCCGGCCCCATTGGATGGGTAAGAAGGTGGGTATGTGGTGGGTATAAATCTCTATACATAAGAGGCTACGATAGGGACCGAGAGGAGGAATTGGTTTTGGTCTCCCGATGAAATTAAGCATCTCGTGTTCGCCCCGAACACACAACTTAATTTCATTAATAATAATTCATTCCACTAAAGAACTATTATTGAACTACCGCACCAATCCCAAATTACATTTTGGGCTCCTTATTATGAGTGTGTTAGTCTCCCTGTGTTTAAGATGTCGAATGCCCACTAATTAAGTGAGTTACTGACAACTCATTTAATTAATATCTTAGTCCAAGAGTAGTACCACTCAACCTTATCGTCATGTCGGACTAAGTCCACCTGCAGGGTTTAACATGACAATCCTTATGAGCTCCTCTTGGGGACATTATCAACCTAGATCACTAGGACACAGTTTCCTTGTATAATCAACAACACACACTATAAGTGATATCATTTCCCAACTTATCGGGCTTATTGATTTATCGAACTAAATCTCACCCATTCATAAATTAAAGAAATAAATATCAAACATATGTGCTTATTATTATATTAGGATTAAGAGCACACACTTCCATAATAACTGAGATCTTTGTTCCTTTATAAAGTCAGTATAAAAGGAACGACCTCTAATGGTCCTACTCAATACACTCTAAGTGTACTAGTGTAATTATATAGTTAAGATAAACTAATACCTAATTACACTACGACCTTCCAATGGTTTGTTTCTTTCCATCTTGGTCGTGAGTTACTGTTTATAATTTATAAGGTATTGATAACATGATCCTTTGTGTGTGACACCACACACCATGTTATCTACAATATAAATTAATTGAACAACTACATTTATCATAAATGTAGACATTTGACCAATGTGATTCTTATTTCTAGATAAATATTTATACCAAAAGCTAAGCTTTTAGTATACATCCTAACAATCTCCCACTTATACTAAAAGACTAAGCTGCTATATCTGCTGCCATACATTTGATTCCCAACCTTTCAACATTCCCATCAAAAGCTCTTGCCTTAAGGGCCTTAGTGAAAAGATCTATAGGTCATCATCTGATGCAATCTAGGCAGCAACAACTTCTCCTCGTTTATACGATTTCTCGTATTGGGTGGTACTTGCGCTCTATTGTGTTTACTTGCCTTATAGACTCATAGTTTCTTCGAGTTTGCTACTGCACCACTATTATTATAATAATTTTTGGACAAACCAGAAATCATGTCTAAGTCTATCTTGAAGTATCTGATCCATACAGCTTCTATGGCTACCTCAGAGGCTGTCATATACTCAGCTTCTATGGTAGAGTCCGAAAAGCACCTATGCTTATCACTCTTCCATAGTTATGACTTTACCTCCTAAAGTAAACACAAAACCCTGAGGTTGACTTACTATTGTCCCTATCCGATTGGAAGTCAAAATCCGTGCAACCCACAGGGACCAAATTAACTGCCTTGTAAGCTAGCATATAATCTCTAGTGCCTCTAAGGTACTTCAATATATGCTTTACTACAGTCCACTGTCGTTGTCCAGGGTTACTTTGATATTTGCTAACTATGCACTTGGCAAAACAGATTTCTGATCTCGTGCATAGCATACATTAGGCTTCCGATAGCCGAAGCATAAAGAACTGCCTTCATTTCCTCTATCTTCTTTGATGTCTACGGAGATATCTCTTTAGATAAAGTTACTCCATGCTAAAAAAGGTAAGAAACCTTTCTTGGAGTTTTGCATGCTTAATACGAGCAAGGATTTTTCCGATATATGAAGCTTGGGATAAGTAAAATATTCTTTTCTTGCGATCCCTTATTACTTTGATCCCAAGAATATATACATTCTCCCAAGTCCTTCATATCGAATTGTTTGGACAACCATACCCTTACTTCTGACAACATTTTGATATTGTTTCCAACTACCAAAAATGTTATCTACGTATAGTACAAGAAATACCACCACGTTTTCATCACACCTTTTGTATACACAAGACTTTATCCGGTTACTAAATAAATCCATAGGTATGGATTACTTTGATAAATCAGATATTCCAAGACCTTGAAGCTTTGCCTCAGTCCATAGACTGATTGAGCTTGCACACAAGATGCTCTTTGCCCTTTGCAATGAACCCTTATGGTTGCTTTATATGGATGCTTTCTTCAAGACTTCCATTAAGGAATGCTGTCTTGACATCCACTTGCCAAATAGATAAAAGAATCCGGATAGACTTAAGCATGGCTACCAGTGAAAAAGTTTCCTTTTTCATCAAGCCTTGCTTTGAAAGTTTCCTGTCTATCCATCTTTTCCTATTGTAGACCTATTTCTACCCAATGGTTTTTACACCATCTGGTGGTTCTACAAGCTTCCAGATTTTATTAGAATTCTAATTCTATATTCATTGCTCTTTGCCAAGATGCTGCATCTTTATCTTGGAGTGCTTTATCATATGTCCGGGATCAGGCTCATGTTCATTTGGGATCAAGTTCAAAAAACTCTCCCAAAACATGAATCTTTTAGGTTGTTTTACAACCCTCCACTACGATTAGGCACTGTCTATAATTGTGTATCATTTATGATACGTGTTGTAGTTTCTTGTGATATTTCATCTTGTATAGTTGGTACTAGATTAGACATGTCCTTTATAATTTCTTTAAGAACAAATTTACTTATGGGCTTGTGGTTTATTACATAGTCCTTTTCTAAAAATTGGTCATTGATTCTAACAATGACATTCTGATTTTTAAGACTATAAACCTACTTTCGTTTCTTTAGGATAACTCACAAACAAGTGAACTCCTACCCAACTTATCAGTGTCTCTCATGTGCTAGACCACCCAAATCCGAATTTGCTTCAGACTAGGCTTACGCCCATTATGCAATTCTATGGAAGTAGAGAGTTCTGACTTTAGAAGGTATTATGTTCACTTCTGTTTCTAGTGTATATCCTTAAAACGAATTTGGTAATTAATTCATCATCAATCTACTTATTTCCATAAGAGTCCTATACCTTCTTTCTACTACACCATTCTGTTGGGGTGTACTAGGTGCAGCTAGTTGGGATTGAGTCCCGACTTCTGATAAGTGACTCCTAAATTATCCCAAGAGGTACTTGCCACTACGATCTTACCATAGTGACTTAATACTTTTACTTTAACATTTCTCCGCATCAGCCTTGTACTCTTTGAACTAATCAAAACACTTAGTCTTGCGGCACATCAAGTAAATGTATTTGTATCTTGAATAGTTGTCTATAAAATAGACGAAATATTCGATACTAACTCTTGTCATAGGATCACACAAATCAGAATGAACCTATTCCAATGTATCTTTGGCTCCATACCCCTTATACTTAAAAGCTTTCTCGGTTATTTTTCCTTCCAAGTAAGACTCGCAGGTTGGAAAGATTTCCACTACTAATGAACTCAAAAGTTCATCAGCTACCAATGAATCCTACTCAAGTTAATATAACTTACCCTTAGATGTCAAATATATAATTGGTTCATTTCCGAAGGTTGCTTTCTCTTTAGAAGATGTGTTACTAATTTCCATTTGTTGCATCGTGGGAGTTATTGGATTTATAAATTGCCAACCAACGTACCAGAACATATGACTTCCCTATTTTTCTTGACAACAACTTTGTTATCAAAATAGACACAATATCTATTCTTTAAAAGTTTAGAAACTAAAAAATAAGTTCTTTCTAAACTTAGTACGTAAAGATAATTTCTAAAATCCATATTTTATTCCTATCACAGGATAAGCATCTCCCACTGCAATAGCTACCACTTTTTGCAGTAGTGCCCATGTAGATGGTGATTTACCTTTCATATAGTTATCGGGTTTCCTGGAATCCTTGCAATGAATTGCAGACATGCTTAGTGGCTCCTGTATCTACACACCAGGTACCGGTAGATAATACCACTAAACATGTATGAATAAAATACACCTATCTTGTTCTTAATTCTAAGAAGACAGTCTACCTTAATGTCCAAGTCCTATTTCCAATCATTACAATTGGGACTACTAAGTCTTTTCTATAGTATAACAACTAGGGGATTGACAAACATTTTAAATCCTAAGAGTCACAAAAGTATTTGGTCAAGATCAACTCCTTAAAATTCCCATGAATTTTGTATGCCACGATAGTGTGGACGTATACAAAATCAAAGAGGAGATTTTATCCATTAATTTTATTATCTTATCAACTTTACTTTATGATGAATAAAATTAATAGTTGATCTGTCTTTGATCAAATATTTGGTCAAAACTTTTGAATTTAAAAATAACATTGATTCCTCAAACAATATTATTTAAATTCACCAACACCTCAAACACCGTGAATTTTGCATGCCACGATAGTGTGGACGTATACAAAATTTAAACATTTGTAAGAGGAGGGTTTTACCCATTAATTATCTTATCAATAAATCTTTATGACAAAATAAAATTACCTCAAACACCGTGAGTTTTGTATACCACGATAGTGTGGACGTATACAAAATCAAACATTTGTAAGAGGAGTTTTTAATTTTATTATCTTGTCAACCTATTTATTTGACAAATTAATAGTTGGTTTTCTTCAGTCACACAAATAATAGCAGTGACTCCGATGGGGAGGATACTATTAGACGTGCCTAAGTGTATACCATTACTTGACACTAAGTCCCTTAATAAGATTGTGCCCCTTCCGATGGGGAAGATCACACGCTCTTAATTAACTTCCTATAGTCATCCAAAATGGAAGTTTAATCTAGTGATCCGTAAACAAGCTCATCCGATATGGAGGAAGGCACTCAGAGCCAACGCGCAAGCTTGTTGCATCACTTACAAACCAGTAATGGAGACCGTGGAATTTATTTAAAATAAATCCCTCTCCCACTTAGTTATTTAAAGTGAGGAATTTTGACTATGCTATCCTACTTAACATGCATACTAACAAGCACACACAGCACAACATAAAAAGCAATAAATAGAAAAACTAATTTTCAACTATTATGGCTTTTATCTATTGCTGTCCTCCGTGTGTCGCCAACCCTAGCTACTTCCATCTTTGGCCACCACCACCGGGTCTAGTTGTCGCATCCATCTTGCTCCTTATTCCGCTGCGCCTCTGATCCTCAAAGGTTCCACGCCTTGCAAGATTCGTCTGCGACATAAATAAAATTTTACATTTTTCGATCCTATATTTCTCGAAGGGATGTACATGTAAACTAGATCGAACATAAAATAAAATTTACATCCATCGATCGTATATTCCATAAAAGGAATGTACATGTAACTAGATAAAAAAATAAAATCCTAATAAAACTAAATACAACTCCTGCTGTATTTTATAATACAATCATGCACACACAATAAAATGCCCTTGACATGTCCAAGGGTCCAATCACACACACAATATCTATAAGCCATAATAGTTGGATCCTGCATCTACAAAGTTAGCACATCCTACTATTAACCTGCCTAAATTATGTATGACATGTGCATAATTAAAAAAATACCAAATACACAGAGGCAAAACCCTAGCTCTGATACCAATTGTTGGTTGCTACTCGGAAAACCTAATGGTTCCACTGTACAAAAATTTTGTACAAAGGTTTGAACCTTTTCCTAGCTACCATGTGTTCTTTTAAATTAAACTTGGATCGCCTGCGGAACTTAACACGTTTGATCCTAAGTTTAATTTATTTGTTCTTTTAGGTTTAGACTTGGATCTCCTGCGGAACTTAACACGTTCGATCCAAATCACCTAGGTTATTAATTCCATTAAATATTAATTTCCAAAATTGGCTTCCAGGACTGCATGGTGAGGCACATGACCTTCTTGGATATGGGAACAACCACCACCGCCTAGACAAAGCCTTTTAAGGAAAGCTAATATTTAATTTCCTTAAATAACTTTAAGTCAACCAAAAGGAACAATTAAATCACAAGGAAAAGAAAAATAAAAGAACACAACATCGAAAACTAATTCGAAATGCTAGAATCGCATGCCTCTTGTATTTGGTATTTTACATGAAGATAAAACTAACATGATGCGGAAAACTATATTAGTTATACCTTACTTAGTAGATAATGACCTCTTGATCTTCTACCGTATTCCTCTTCTAATCCCGGACGTTGTGTGGGCAACGATCTTCCGAGACGAGAACCACCAAGGCACCTTCTTCTTCCTTGCAAGGTTCGACCACCACATGACTCTAAAGAAGGATGAGGTTCGGCCACCACCACCAAGCTCCAAGGGATGCAAGAGCGAAGCCTCCTTTCTCTCCTTTTCTCCAAGCTAGATCCGGCCACCACAAGGACTCCAAGAGAACAAGATGGTTCGGCCACAAGAAGGAGAAGAGAGAAGAGGAAGAGGCCGACCACCAAGGAAGAGAGGGAGGAAAAGAATAATAATCCTCTACCTCCTCTTTTATAATCCTTGATTTTGACAAATAAGGAAATTTAAATAAAAACTTCCTTAATTCTTTTGCCATGAAAAGAAAAAATTTATTTAATTAAAAATAATTTTTCTTTTCATTATAACATGGCCGGCCACTTATTTCCCCAAATCAAGGAGAGTTTTAATTAAACAAGAATTAAAACTTCCTAATTTGTTTCCGGAAATTTATAAAAATTTCTCCAATAATTTTTATTCTTTCATGATTGGTTTATAAAAAGGAAATTTAATAAATTAAAATCTTTCTTTTAAACATGTGGATAAAAAGAAAGTTATCTCTAAAAATTAAAATCTCTTTTAATCTACAAATAAGGAAAGATATCAAATCTTTTCTTAATCTCTTGTAGAAACTTATAAAAGAGAATATTTAATTTTTAAACTCTCTTTTAAATCATGAACATGGTTAAAAAAGAAAGTTTTCTTAAAATTTAAAATCCAACTTTTAATCAACAAATAAGGAAAGATTTCAAATTTTAACTCTCTTTTAAACATGTAGATAATTTACAAATAAGGAAAGTTTTTACCAAAAATTAAAACCATCCTTTTAATCTACAAATAAGGAAAGAGATTAATCTCTTCTCTTAATTTTTTGTAGAAAGCTATAAAAGGAAAATTTTTAATTTTTAAACTCTCTTTTAAAATATGATATCCACATAAGAAATAATTTTAATAAAAAATCCTTTTTAATATTCTAGTGGCCGACCACCTAAGCTTGGGACCCAAGCTTTGGCCGACCACCAACTTGGCTCATCCACTTGGTCTTGGCCGGCCCTAGCTTAGGTTCCAAGCTAGCTTGGTCGGCCCCATTGGATGGGTAAGAAGGTGGGTATGTGGTGGGTATAAATCTCTATACACAAGAGGCTACGATAGGGACCGAGAGGAGGAATTGGTTTTGGTCTCCCGATGAAATTAAGCATCCCGTGTTCGCCCCGAACACACAACTTAATTTCATCAATAATAATTCATTCCACTAAAGAACTATTATTGAACTACCGCACCAATCCCAAATTACATTTTGGGCTCCTTCTTATTATGCGTGTGTTAGTCTCCCTGTGTTTAAGATGTCGAATGCCCACTAATTAAGTGAGTTACTGACAACTCATTTAATTAATATCTTAGTCCAAGAGTAGTACCACTCAACCTTATCGTCATGTCGGACTAAGTCCACCTGCAGGGTTTAACATGACAATCCTTATGAGCTCCTCTTGGGGACATTATCAACCTAGATCACTAGGACATAGTTTCCTTCTATAATCAACAACACACACTATAAGTGATATCATTTCCCAACTTATCGGGCTTATTGATTTATCGAACTAAATCTCACCCATTGATAAATTAAAGAAATAAATATCAAATATATGTGCTTGTTATTATATTAGGATTAAGAGCACACACTTCCATAATAACTGAGATCTTTGTTCCTTCATAAAGTCAGTATAAAAGGAACGACCTCTAATGGTCCTACTCAATACATTCTAAGTGTACTAGTGTAATTATATAGTTAAGATAAACTAATACCTAATTACATTACGACCTTCCAATGGTTTGTTCCTTTCCATCTTGGTCGTGAGTTACTGTTTATAATTTATAAGGTACTGATAACATGATCCTCTGTGTGTGACACCACACACCATGTTATCTACAATATAAATTAATTGAACAACTACATTTATCATAAATGTAGACATTTGACCAATGTGATTCTTATTTCTAGATAAATGTTTATACCAAAAGCTAAGCTTTTAGTATACATCCTAACAGGATGAGCAATCCCCTGATTGCAAACTAAGTAACACTTTTGTGCCTCTTCTTTTTAATCAATTTTTTATTTCTTTTATGCAAGTGTCTATTCTAATCGAGGTATAAGATCAAAAAAGGGGATTTTGTTTGTTTTTATTATGCAAGTATTCACCCTCTCTAATTGGTTGCTAAGGGACTAACAGATATGACATATAACATCAACAAATATGGATTGATTTTTGCATCATTTGTAGGAGTTAATCATCATCATTAGATATATTTTTTTGTTGTGGTTTTATAAGAGATAAGAAAACTGAATCTTTTGTTTGACCACTTAGAAAATTCATAAAAGTTACGCCTAAAGGTGCACCAAACGTGATCATCACCGAACAGAATCCTGCTATGATGAAAATCATTACATAAGTTTTCGCTCAGACAGTGTATTAATATTGTTTGTGGCATATACTAAATAAATTTCTAGATAAATTATACCCTTTGAATTTTCAAAATTACTATCAAAGCATAAAAAATGTCATTGAAAATTCTACAACACTTGATGAATTTAAGAAGTCATGTCTCAAATAAGAACTCATTGATAGATTTTATCACCCATTTCAATAGGATAACGAGACACAATGAGTTAATTGTTGACCATGTTGATATGAATGAACATCCTAAGATTAAGACAAACTGGCCACTAGAAACTCCAATGGTTAAGGTATACACAAAAAAGAAATGGGTAGAGTTTCAAAGTGAAATAATGAGAGTCATGGTTATATGTGCAACAAACATATATAGGAATTGAGTTAGTGGTTTACCAAGTGATGAATGTTCAAAGTTGTTCTTCCTCCAAATTAAGGATGCCTACACATAACAAACAGAGGGACTACATATCCTGTAGCTGTAGAAAATTTGAGTTCGAGAGTATTCTATACAAACATATGTTATATTTTTTGTATCAACCAATTGTTTAATTTTCCTAATAAGTATATACTTAAATGATGGACATGAGATGCAAAGGTTGGAGCAATATATGCTATGAGGGAGTAAAATTTCATTGATGATCTAGAAAGGTTTTTGATGTTATGACACTCGAGATTATCCTATAAAGCTTCATTATTAATTGATAATGCATCTTTGACTGATGTGGGGAAAAACTTCATGGATGAACAATTTGATTATATCTACAACAAAATTCAAGAGAGTAGAACATGCGACAATGAAAGTCAAAGAAAAAAATTCATGGATGAGGCTCCTAGTATTATTGATTCTTCTTTAATAAGACTAAAGAGATATGGAAAGAGATTGACATCATTAAAGGATAAATCAACTTTAAAGTCCAGGTTATGTCATGGATGTAGGCATCGAAGTGTGCCATATGACAAACGCAACTATCAAATTTTACAAAAAGGGTATGTTGTTGGATTGCAATGGTTGCAAATAAAGTTCCACGTTGAAAACACATAAAAATGATCATGAACTTATAAGGGAAAGATATCGCTATTGGTATGAGACCTTTTAGGTAGAGCTCAAAAATAAAACCATGAGGGCTTAGGCCAAAAGTGGATAATATCATACCATTATGAAAATATCTAAATTCTTTTAGTCTTAACAATTAGTATTAGAGCTTGGAGGGCTAGAAGGACTAACTGTCGACTATGCATAAGAGTCATGGTCAAATTGAGTCATGTGAGTGGAATATTGACTTCTAATGAAGGAAGTTGGGGCTCCCTTATCTGGATTAAGATAACAAGACACCAGGCAAAGAAGTTCTAGTTGTGGCTAGGCAAGGAAAACATAGTAAGTCAGTTAGATTGAGAGACAAGGAAGTCTTAGTAGATCGAGTATACCAAAGAACAAGGGAGTCCTAGTAGGTAAGTTGGACTGAGGGGCAGGAAAGTCCTGGTGGGTCAAAGATCAAATGACATCAAGCGGATAGGCTTGAGGGGGTGGTCCTTCGTTTAAGGGGGGATTGCTAGGTTGTAATTATTGCAAATAAAGTCCCATATTGAAAAGACATGGAAAGAATTATGAACTTATAAGGAAAAGATATCTCTTTTGGTATTAGATCTTTTGGGTAGAGCCTAAAAATAAAATCATGAGAGCTTAGGCTAAAAGTGGACAATATCATATCATTGTGGATATATCTAAATGCTTTTGATTCTAACATATGTGTCGATTAATTCTGCATTTGTATAATAGTTTTATTTATAAATCAATTAATTTTATTAAATTTTATAAATATGATGATATATTGATTGCCATATCAACTATAAATAATCATCATAATAGCGATGATGACACATATGAGGAATATTTAATATCTATAAATGGTGCTATCAAAGTTTCATTTATTAAATTATAGTAGTTGATTTATTGAGAAATTAAAGTTAATAATTGTCCTTATTGTTGCAGGTTCTAATAACATGTGTTAGGATGAATAAAGGTTTAGCAAACAACTAAGGTGCTTAGTAGGCGGGTTTAGGATGTTGGAATGAGAATGAAATCTGTTTCATTCCCATTCTTGATGCTTGGTAGATGGGAATCGTAATCAAAATATGGATTTGATACCCCTAATTTCATAACCCACCCACCCCTAGGTTATTGTTAAACTCATTCCTCCTTATTCATTTGGTTCTTTTTTGAAAACCCAACCCCCTCCTCCGAACCTTTTCTTCTTTTCTTTTTTTTTTTCTCTTTTGCTTTTCACGTTTCATCTCAGTGCCTTTCTTCCTCGCTCATCGCCGCGTCTCTGCTTCCCCACTCACCGGCCCACCTGCGACTGTTTCGAACCCCGGCTGTCCGCCTGATCGTCGGTACTTCTTCTTCCTTGACCCCACCCGCGATTCTTCTTCCCCGACCCTGCCCGTGGCTCTGCTTCCCCGGCCGCCCACCTGCCCATGCTTCTTCTTCCCCGATCGCCCGGGCTTCTTTTTCCTCGGCCCCCCCTCTTCTCCTGCTCCTCCCTGCTCGGCCGTCAACGCCTCTTCCTCTCGACCACCCTTGTTAAGTTGTGGCAAACGATTTCTTTATGTGTACGCATCAATAAAATTAATTGTGTAACTTGTTGTATGTAAAATGTGAATGCATTTAGTTCTGTACACATCAGTAAAATGTGAACACAATCAAATGTAACTTGTCATAGTAAATTAATTAACATGACATTAATTAACTGCTAAAGCATACACATTTTCTTTAATCATGTAAAAATTAAAGTGGAGAGGCCATGCGAAGTCTATTCATCAGGTTTTGTTTAGATCAAGATCTTGTTGCTTCTACTAATCTATGACGATGAATCAATGTTTCACAGTACTTGCTTATTCCTAATGAATCAATGGGCAAGAAGGTCTCTTCTCTTTATTTGATTTTTAATTGTCTTTGTGAAACAGATTATTCCAACTGAATTTCTAAGGCCCGATATTTAGGACAGTGGTGAACAAATTTAGATCAAGAATTATGAATACATAACATAGTAAATTCTAATAATGCAGAAAAGTAAAGAACACATAGAAGAAAAAGAAAAAAACCATGCAAACTATTTAATTATGGCTTAAATTTATACCACTTTTCTATACCTTGGTTTAACTTGAGCCACTATTTAAACCCAATTTTCAATGTAGGAGACATAAGTCAATGAGGTTACATGTTTTTTTTTATCTAAAATGTTGAGCATTTTTATGATTTGGTTCCATATTTATTCATGTATGCATGAGCTGTTTGATATGTATTCATGTATGGTTTTGGTTCTGACTTATTATTGGTGACATTAGTTATTATATGATGTAGATAAACATGACACGACCACCGTTAAGCTATAAAAGACGTAGATTATTATGCACTTTGTGGAATATGTATGGAATACTCATGGGTTGTTTGGTTGTCATACTTTATCAAATTGCAATACTTGCATTTATTAACTAGTGTCCTTGGTTTAGGTTGTTATTATTTGGTCGATGCTGGATATTGCATGTAAAAATACCGAAAATAGGCGAATATTAATAAGGGAATTTTCCAGGATTTTTGGAGATTTTTCGGGAATTTTTTGGAGCTCGTACGGACAAGTTATCGGGGATAAAAACGGGGTCCGGGAAAGCCTGTTTGGGCTACCCCGTTTTAACGAGAAAATGTTTATTTTTCTTTAATTCCTTTTCTTTTCTTTTTCTATCCTCCGTTTACCCCTCTTTTCCCCGCGTGCCGAACCCTCACCCTCCGGCCGTTTCTCTTCCCTTCTTAACGGATGCGCCACCGTCGCCCTCTCGCGTCGCCTCGGTCGCCACAGTCGACGCCGGTGGAAGAGAGCAACGTCGAGCCCTAGCCTCTCCACCGCCCCTCTCTGATCTCCACTGTTCTTCTCCTTTGCCTGGCGTCGACCTGACTTATTCTTCATCGCGTGCCCTAGATTTTGTGTGCCGCCGGCTGAGTTTCTTCCCGCACGAAGCCATCCTAGCGACGCCGCCGACGTCCTCTCATCTCTGTACCTTCTCCACCCGACGACACCGCCGACTATCTTCTATGTTTTTTTTTCTCCTCACTGGAGCAGCCGATCCCCTCTTCACTGGAGCAAACTACGACCCCAACCAGGTGTCACCACTGATCCTACTATTCCTTTCGATTTCCTTTGAGTTGGTGTACTTGAGTTGTTGCTGCCGTCTTTGTCGTAGCACACCACCACAGTAATATTGAAGTTTCCGTTAGAGAGAAGCTGCCGACATAAGCTTAGGGTCAATGGCTCAATCTAGCTACAGCCACAGTTCCGGCAGCGGGTGCTCCATCGACCGTGAGCCATTAGTGACCATTTTGATTTGGGTGAGTTCTTATGAATTGATTTGGATTTGCTTAGTAGATGATGGAATTAATTAATTTATGATTTATGAATAAACCTAAGATTAAGGTTAGTTTTGGGGATACTCAGTCATCGTGGTTGATTACAGTCACCCTAATCAGATTAGGGATTTTATTTAGCTTGTAATTAACTAAATACATTATGTGGTTACAGGACTTTGATTCGAGACGGTGTCTCAACAAGGGATCTATTTTGGATTGAACCTTCCTATTGGAGGCGGGTACCTCTTGACTTATCTTTTATGATATTGTCATTGGATATGCATAGTATTTTATAACTACATGCAATGAACATGCTTGCCTTTGGTATGTCACTGTTTGATATCCATAGCATGTTAGGTTTGTCACCTGTGATGTATCCGCGCTTATATCTCGTGATTTGTTGCCATGATTATCTTGTTACCATGAGTATCTTAGTTTCTAGAGTGACATACCATGCTTACTGAGGTTAGGACTAGGATTTGGATTGTTGTTTCTGGCCTGTGTATCTAGATTATCTGATACTTAGGTTTTAGTGCCATATCAGATTTGTGTACCTCTATTTGTATATCATATATGATTCGGGTGTTTAGACCCTGATTCTTTGATCTGTGTATATTGTTGGTACATATGCTATGGAAGAGGGATATGATTTGGGTCTAGGTTGTTATACCTTAGAGGATTTGTATACCCTAGATCTGTGGATTTGGCTTACTGATACTGTGGTACCCATATTATGTATATATGGATTTTTCTATGTTGATCAGGATATTCCATACTTATTATGTTCAGGACATAGGGTTTTTGATATTCTATCTGACCTGTGTACTCTAGATCTTGGTATGTGATCATCGCTTTTACAGTACCCATTTTGTATGTATGGATATAGTTATGTTGATCAGTTTTTGCTATGCATAGTGACATGCATCATGATTGCATACTGTGCGATTGTCGGCTCCACTATGGTTGAGCCCATCGCCAGTTACATGTACTGCACATACCCCCACTCATGGTTTAGTGGTATATCGGCAGGGCGGTGGACTTTGTTTGACTCCGTTGGTCCGAGGACTCAGCGTGGTAGCCGCAGTTCCGCCTGTTTGGCTCACTGCGGCATTTAGTGTAGCAGTAGTAGCACGGTGGACTCTGTTGGCTCCGTTGGTCGAGACTCAGCGTGGTGGCCGAGATACCTCCCGTCATCGTGTACCTGGAGTTGAGAGCATTGAGCTCCCCATTTATGATTTGGGGTCACAGGACAGAAGTACTCCGACATCCGTCCACTCGGTCACTCATCGGGAGTAGTGACGACAGAGTGCACGGTTGTCACCCTACCCACTCGGTCTCACCATTTGTGAGTGAGATGACTGGGGTGACTAGGACACATCATTAGCATCATATGCATTGATGCATTTATATTTTTATGATTGTGTTTGCTGCATTTGGTTGCTGCATTTTGGTTGGATACATACTTTTGACCTGCATACAGGATTATTGACACTTTCGGTTTGACGACCCTTTTGTCTGGATAGGAGTTCCTGGTGAGTATAGCTTCCTCAGTTACCTTTCAGTTTTTGCGTATTCCCTATATATGATTAGGAAGCTGTATTCCATGTTTGTTGCTGTTAGATATATCTTACTACTCATGTTCATTGGTATTCGCTGAGTTGTTGAACTCACCCCCGTTGATACTATCTTTTTCAGGTACCAGGTTGGTTTTGGTGTCGCTTGGAGTATCCTGTCTGCTGGTCCCCACGTCACATCAGAAGACTTATCGATTTCACGTATGTTTTGTTTGTTTATGTATCAGTTTGTTTAGCTCTGTACTCCGGTTTTGTTTTTGGAGTGTTGATGTCGTTATGTGGTATTTTGTATTTGTTGTTGGTTGTGTAAGCCTAGCCGGCTAGCAGGTTTGTGTTTTGGTTTTGGTACAGCCGAGTGGGCTGCTTTATTTTTAACTGCGTGGTTGTGTCAGCCAGAGGCTGAATTTGATATTAACTGCGTGGTGTTTGTTTTCTTTTATTGTTATTATTCCAGCCGCATGTGGCTGAGGTATATAGTGTTTGTAGAAAAGTTTCAGATTGTCCGCCGTACAGGGGAGATGCTGTCGAAATTTCTTCGGACAGAGACTCCTCTGGGGCGTGACATTGCAACTCAGATGGATTTTTGGCACCTTATCGAGGGCATAGGTATCATCTCAATGAATGGGAAGGTCGTCATCTCGAGACAATCGAAGAATATTTTAACATAAAGCACTCTAGAGTTAGGAATGTTATTGAGAGGTGTTTTGGATTGTTGAAGGGCCGTTGGAAAATCTTAGATTCCCCTTCATTTTTCCCAATGCAAACCCAAGTTCGTATTATCATTGCATGTTGTTTGCTTTATAACTTAATCCGTAAATTCATGAGCCATGATCTTCATGAGTGTATTCTTGATGAAGATGAACAAAGTGAAGATGATGATAGTGATCACAGGACTGAAACAGAATACATACGTACAATTGCCCCAATAGATCAGTGGACTACATTTAGGAATAATTTAGCACAACAAATGTTTAACAATTGGGAAAATGAAGTATTTGATATAGAATGACTTTTATTGTTGTGATGTTTGTTTTGTTGTCTATGCAACTTTGTGAAAACTTTTATGTGTACTCCTTATTTTGATGTTAGTTCCATTTGGTTTGTTGCTTATAAAAAAAACTTTCATGTGTCATTAACATTCTTTCAACCAGATTTGATATTCTTGTAATTTCATTGTTATATTATATGTCATATTATGTAACATTCTTTCCCCTTCATATTATATTTTATGTGACTCTGATATGACTAGGATAGTAGGATGGAGAGTAATCCTGAGAAATCTGTGGGAAAGAATGTAGCACGAGGAAGAGGTAAAGACAAAGTTTTCTGGACGGAAGAGGACAGTTGGGCATTAATAAGATGTTTGCAAGATATGACAACTGATCCTCTTTGGAAAATAGGCGGAGGGTTCAAGAACAACTACATGGTTGAGAAAAGAAAGATTATGATCCAAAAGCTGGCAACTTTCACAAAATATGTCAGTCACATTGAATCTAGGATCAAAACTTTAAAGAGGAAATTCCATGTTATCAATGAAATGTGCAGGCAAAGTGGTTGTACTTGGAATGATGTCGTAACGAAGATAGCTTGTGAAGAAACATGGTATCTTGAATGGATTAAGGTATGTGTATTAGTCATTATTTATTTATTTTTTCAAATTACACGCTATCAAACTTTGTTAAATTGATTGTTATGTTTTGTTTTTTTTTTGGGCAGAATCACATTGACATTAAAAGTCTCTATAATGTATCATTCCCTTATTTTTCGGAGTTAGAGATGGTGTATGGTAAAGACAGAGCAACAGGCATTGTTGCGGAAGATCCTATGATGGCTGCACAAAACATCACTGATGTGGATGCTGGGTTGACCATATCAGATGACAATTCACTTGCTAAAAAAGGAGTTGAAGTTGATTTGATGCAAAATCAACAACCTTCTGTTACATCAAGGGCATCTCACTCTAAGGAGAAAAAGAAATCATCCATTGATAGAGTTCAAAAAGTTTCGAAGAGGGCAAATACTTCAACTGTGCAAAATGTTGATTCTGACTTCAAGTTACTCAATGCTCAGGTTGAGGGATTTATGCAAACTGTTAGCTCACAATTTGAGTCAATGTCATCTTGGGTTCAAGGTAAATCCACAAAAATGCCACAAGTTCTTGAGATGTTGGATAAGTATGGTTTCATTGGTAAGAACAAGTATAAGGCTGCTCAAGTAATTTGTAAAGATCCTGTGAAGATTGAGTTATTGTTCAGTTTGGATCCCTCTGAAGTTGAAGATTTTATACTCAGTTGCTTGGAATAATATGTTTGTGATGTCGTTGGATTTTGATGAATACTTTTTTGCTTCTATCATTTTTGATATTGTGATAGATGTTTAGATTATGCAAGACCATTGACAGAGTTGCTGCCACCATATTGCATTTTTTAAATAAAATTGTTCAGTCCATGACTATGTGTGATTATTTTTATATTTTATTTATAAGGGTAAAATGAGAATTTTGACCGATTCTCATTCTATAATTTAAGCCAAACCAAGCAACATTAATGAGAATAATATCCATTCCAGTATCTATACCAAGCACCATCAATCCAGTAATCATTCCCATTACCATTAACCCCTTAATCAAAACCCATTATTATTCCCATTGCCAAATATATACCAAGCGCCCCCTGAGATTAGTAGACAACAAATCACACTACAATTTATCTTACAAGCCTAGTTACTTATCCTTGTTAAACTTTTCATCCTTCTTCTGTTTGTACATGGTTGATAATTAGAAAAGGCAAGTCCTCTTTGTGGCATTTTTCAGTGATATTTGTGCAGAATCAAAAAATGCTAGAGGGTGTCGGGGGGAGGAGGTGAATAACACACGTCACTTTTTAAAGCTGTCGGTTGAAGCTTCTTTTATAGGTCTTTCTAGATGCATGGACCACCCTCAGATGCCTCCACTAAAGCCTATCCAATCCAGCTTTTTGGCTGAGTTTATCCACTTCCAAGCACCTGGACTACTCCTGAGCGCATGAATTGATGACGTGGATGCACCTAGTGAAGCTCCATCCATATCGCCTCTATCCATTCCCAAGCACCTAGACTACTCCCGAGTGCCTAGAAGCTAACGTACTTCGGCCAAACAGAGTGTGCCAACTTAGCTGATCACGTGATTGGATTCAGGTCATTCTAGACGCTAGATCCATCTAGTCGCTCGGATCTCTAGGCGCCTGGATTCCTTCTAGGTGCCTAGAATGCCCTAACTCCAATTTTAATTTCCTGCATCATAGAGTTAGCATAAAAGACATAATATGAAATATAAGTATATATTAAATATTTAGATAGTCTTGAGACTATCTAGTCCTGACTTTTAATTTCACTAAAATTCTAGGTTGGACTGACACCTACTGCTCCCTCAACAGGGAATACGTCATCACTAAATCTCTCTCCTCAAGTGCTTACCTTAACTTACCAATTGTAGACTTACTTGGCTTTGATCTCTTGACCCATCAAGTCTTTTTGCCAAATGCCCCATCTGGACTTTATCCAGTTGTCAGGTCCTATAGACCTAATTGGACTTCTTGTCATATATCAACCTATCTGGGCTTCCTGCTAGTTATTAGGTCCTCCAGACCTAACTAAACTTCAAGTTAATGTCAGGTCCTATCAAGTCTTTTAGTCATGCATACTTGGTAAATAAATTATAACACAACATCTAATTTTAACATTTTATTATTCATCAAAATC
Source organism: Zingiber officinale (assembly GCF_018446385.1). NCBI lineage: Eukaryota > Viridiplantae > Streptophyta > Magnoliopsida > Zingiberales > Zingiberaceae > Zingiber > Zingiber officinale. Next base: position 34,120,444 of record NC_056005.1, on the reverse strand, counting down.
TGAGTTCGATTATTAGTACTAACTGCACTAATAATCTCCTCCTTTTTGATGTAATGATAATCTAGATTAAAGTTAGAGAAAAAAAATAAAGATATAACATGAAGCATGATTTGGGATATAATTGTTCATAAGTTCTCTAACCTAACCCACTATCCTTCCTCTTTGACATACATAAAAAATATAAGATATAAGGAACAAGTAGAAAGTAAAACACCAACAATTTTGAAAACATCTAGAATAAGATAAGTTAAAGTATCTATTTTAAAAAAAATGTTTGAAAGTTTCAAATGGTTTTTACTTAATTTTATGAAATAAAGCAATTGAAAAACTTTAAGTGTTAAAAAAGAATTTAAATTTTGAAAATATTCTATTCTACTAAAACATATAAGTCAATCAACAGAAGCAATGCATGACACAAAATATCAAAGTCAACTACAATTAAAAGTCAAAGTCAAATCAATGTAGCAAAAAATAAAGAGCAGTATCAAGATAGGAAATCCGAAAGTCTACTGGGAAGATGGTGGAGGGGGCATGAGCTCCAAGATCGGAGCATATCCATCAGCTAGAGGTGTCGAGTCTGCTTTTCCTCCCTATGACTGTATATCTCTTGTTGAAGACTAGTCAGAGACTTCTCAACTCGAGTGGAGGACTCCTCAAGTCTAATGACTCTATCTTCTAGGGTAGGTGGGGTTGGAGGTGGAGGTAGATGAAGAAGATCATCAAGAACATCAAGTATCTCCTCCTCCTCCTCTTCTAAGATTGGATATGGGTTAGATTGAGGTTGATCCTCTGGGTCAAGTTGATATTGGTCCTCTCTCCTCCATGACATGACTCTATGATAGCCTATATGAACACTAGCTAATGATAGGTTTCTAGCTCCTACAATGTCAAACTCATTTAGGACTTTGACATCATCTGAGGTGACATCAAAACCAAATGATGTTAAAAATGAGGTCAGAATGTAGCAATAAGGCATGTGAACCCATCTTCTAGTGCTAACACTAGCTAAGTAGATGATGACATGGAACATATGAAGATTGATATCGATGTCAAGCCTGTGACATAATGCAAAAAGTAGAAAGGAATGAAATGGTAACATCATGGCTATATCTCTGATGATCCTATATAGGACATAGTCTTGAATCCTCAGTGTGACAGATCAGAACTAAGTCATAGTAGGTACCCTCTGTCCCCCCAAAAAGTACGAGTATATCATATCTAAAGTAATGTGGGAGTAGAGATCACCAAATGATAGATCCCTAGGAGGGTAACATAAGAAGGTACATGCTGAGCGTTTAAGTCCTAAACACTCTCTAATGATGGTAAGAGATATTATAGTATCCCTACCAGCTACCCTAGTAGTATATGTAAGGTCATCGACTTTAACAAAGCTATTATAAAGTTGAGCACACAGACTTGTGTTAACCGGACTAGAACAATAAACTAAGTTTTGTAATCTAAAATACTCAATTACTTCAATAGCTAGAATACATGATCTCATAAATAAGGCCCTAGAGAGATATCTAGAATGAAGATGTATATATGATATGGACAAGAACCTATTCCTAAGTTCCTCTGTAGGAAATCTAGGATCAGTACTAGGCCAATAACAGATTTATTTCTCTTAACCCTACCAATCACAATTATATAATTTAAATTTTAAACTAATATTAAGAATTTAAAAAGTTTAAGTTTAGGGTATTACTAAGGCATATTTGAATATTTATATCAGAAATGATGACCTCGGTTGATCAAAAGCCAAGTAGGCTTGAGACGCGAGAGTAAACCAATGTGTATCTTTGGTTTAGAGCGCCTAAAGCTGAAGCTTTGGGTGCCTTATATAGATAGATACGGACACTTGGATATGATTCTAGGCGCCTGTATAGGCATTGTGGGGTGCCTAAAAAAGGTCTAGGCACCCCTATCCCAAATCTATGGGTTGTTTCATGAAACCGTGGGCTGATTTTCTTAGGTCAGACAGAGTGCCTGGATTAATTCCAAGCACTTAGGATTTGGCAAATGTAGTATACTATAAAATAAAAAAAATAAGATAAATTAATGACAAACAATGACAAGCTAGGACAAATTCAGCCATGCTAGCGGCCGACACAACCACATATTGGCGGCCGACATAGCCACCAGCATGGCCAGCCATGTATTGGCAGTTGGCATAGCAACTACCATGGCCGGTCATGTACTGGAGACCGGCATAGCCACCAGCATGGCCAACCGCGTGATGGCGACAAGCACAACCTCTAACATTGTGCTAGCGGCCAATCGCGTGATGGTAGACTGCACAACCACCAATCGTGTGCTAGCAGCTGGCATAGTTGCTAGCACAGCCAAGCGTATGCTGGTGGCCGACACACGACCAAGCGCGTGCTAGTGGCTGGCACAATTGCCAGCTGCATGCTGTGCCAGCTGCTAGTCACTACCAGTGTAGGGAAGAGGGAGAGTGGGTGACGGAGATGTTAATGTAGTTAGCACCAATGATCAAACCTAAGTTTTACTGAATGACAAATGGATAAAGTTAAGTGTGGTGTGATCTAACCTTTCTATAAAATTTGCAGGACATGATGGGTCTGATATCAAGCTGAAATTCATTTAGATCTAGAGGACCTGATAGCTGGTGTAGAAGTCCAAATAGGTCAAGAAGTGACATGATATCTGGCGGAAAGTCTGACTGGATCCGCGAGACCTAATAGCTGGCTGAAATCCAGTTGGGTTTGCGAACCTAATAACTGGTGGGAAGACCTGGTGGACTGGAAGAGAGTCAAGAGATTCTGCATATAAGTAAGGTAAGTCATTGAGGAGAGTGTTCCAGTGAGGACAAGTCCCAATTAGAGACTCTAGGCATTGATTCAGTTTAGGTCCATTTTGGATACCTAAACTGAGACCATGACTTGATCCTAGTTTTGGACAGATAGGATTTAATTAATAGTTCTATTTTATTATTGTGCTAACTTCATTTTGTAGGTTACACTTTATTTTTGAACAACACATTTTGCAGGACGAAAGGAGTAAAAATCAGTCTTAGATGAACAGTGTCTGATGTTCCTCAAAGGTGCTCTTAGGCTCTTCGGATTGAAGCTTGGAGGTGGCCTGGAGTAGTCGGCGGTGCGCTCATGGAGATAAGAGTGGTGGATAAACTTCGTGGCGCAGACGTGCCCTGGAGGCATTGGAGGCCCCTCAGAGGCGCATTGGAGGCACCTCAGAGAACTTGGAGGTGCCCTTAACACTTTTTAAATGAAGTGTTCATGTAACGACCCGTCTTCTACTAACTAGGCTGTAAGGCCGGACCGTCACATTATGCTGTGCTAACTATTCCATGACCATCATTAAGTCTAAGTGCGGAAGCTGTACTAATTAAAATTTTGCTAAACTAGTATCATTTCTTGGTTCTACATGTGCTAAGGGGTGTAATCTAAACTATTCATGACAAATATTACATCCCCCAATGGTCAAGGAACTTAACTAAGAGTTTCTTGCTGATATCAGGCCTCCCAATCGATCCACGGATCGATTGGAATGGCCGGATCGCCATTGATCGATCCAGGTGGGTACTGTATACGGAACTTAGGTTGGATCGATCCAGTGATCGATTCAGCACGCTAATGTGCTCCGGGCAATATTCTGGATCGATCGGCTGATCGATCTAGACTGGCCAATTGATCCAGTGATCGATCCCAGGGCTTTCTGTTCGCGACAGAAGGCATCCGGATCGATCGGCTGATCGATCCAGGAGCCTACTGTTCACGGTGCGAACTTCTCGATCGATCGGTTGATCGATTGAGAAGCCCCAATCGATCGGCCGATCGATTGGGGTTTCTGATTTCACACCAGAAGCCTGATTTCAGCACTGTTTCGTGCTAAAATCACTCATATCAATTCCAAACTAAATGAAATGTCTCCTAACGTCAATTATCTAGCATTCTACACATGTCAGGGTGCATAATCCACTAATTCATAACATTTAAGCAAACTGAACGGCAAAAACTAAAATAACAAAGTTCTAATAATTAAACTTGCTAAACTCCCTAAGATCTTTGTTCCAAGTTCCATATACACACATCTTCATCACTGCATTGACCTCCAGCCTCCACTAGTCCATCTTCCCTTAACTTTTATCTGCAGTATAAGGAAAATAGTATCTGTAAGCTTGAGAGCTTAGTAAGAAACCATCTACCTCACAAAAACATGCATACGATGCTATTTATGCTTTGAAAACATGCTATTTGAAAAGAACATACTGAATATGCTAAACATGGCATGGCATACAACACATGGAAATCGAAACTGATCATGGCAATAAATGCTAATCATAATCTATCATGTTGTATCAATTGAAACTAAACTGATACAAAAGCTGAGCTAAGCTAATACTAAACTGATACTAAAGCTGTACTGATTCACATAACTATTTTGTGATGTTTGAAGACTATATTCATAAGTAGATTAAAATAATAATCAAGCTGCTGTTTGGGCCCGACAACTGTACTTGCTATGCGCGCATCCCTGACTAGACCCGGGTTTGCAAGTCCCGAATTTAGTAGGGTTTACTAGGTTATCTAAACCTAGGGATGACTATGGGAGCCCAACCCAATGGATATCTAATCCAATACAGTGCCATTGAGAAAGTAAAATACTAAACATAAGCTAATAATTCTTGTCTTGCTTTTACTAGGTTGTCTAAACCCAGAACTAGGTTATCTGAATCTAGAGGCGACTGTGGGAGCCCACCCATTGGACGTCTAGTCCATAAAAGCTGTAGCAAGACTATATAAGCTGTAAAAATGCTTCTATGACATTCGTCTAAGCTAATAAAATGCCTAAATTGCATTTTGACTGTGCTAAACATTCTACCGAGCACTTGGTGTGTGCTGCTGCACACCCTATGTGCCCAAAAATCCATAAACTACTAAACTAAGGCATGTAATCACACGAGAGCTACTTATACTGCAGGTGAGGGGTTTCTTACCTCCTGTTCAGATTTCCTTACAAATCTAATCGCTAAGCTTTCCGGAGGAGAGATCTCTTCGACTATCTTCTCGCGTCTATGCGTTCCTCTCGCGGAGGGGAGCGTCCTCGTGTCCGAGTCGTCGCCGGAAAGTACCCCTATGGCCCTAGGGACGGAACCCTAGGTGTGCTTGTGGTTGGCGCCGAGAGAAGAAGAGGAGAAGGGGGCGGCGTGGCTAGGGTGAGGGTGAGGAAAAGTTACGTTAAAAATAACTCTTCACTTATTATTTCCCTATTTATATTAAGCGGTTAATTTTCCCCAACTCTAATATAAATTTAATTGCCTCCCTTTTCTTTCAGCACGGCCCTGCTGGGTTCACTTGATTACTGGAGTCCGCTAAAAGTCGTAGGATCCAATAGGTCTCGGGTTCAATTCCCGCGTAGGCTATTTTACTGTTCCATTTATTTTTGCTACCTCCGTTACTCTAAAAATTCTGTAAAAATATCCTAAAATTCTAGAAAAATACTAGGATATTTCTAATAATTATTTTGAGAATTTTCAGGCATTACAATCCCCCATACCTTATAAAAAGTTCGTCCTCGAACTTAGAATAACTCTGGGTACTTCTGTCTCATATTGGCTTCTGTCTCCCATGTTGCCTCTTCTGCTGTGTGATTTTGCCAAATGACTTTTACTAATGGTACCTCCTTGTTCCACAATTTCTTAACTGCTCGATCTACTATCTGAGTAGGCCGACTATCATAGCTGAGGTCTTCACGGACTTGTACCGACTGGGGCTCAATCACCAGGGTGGCATCTGGGATATGCTTCTTCAGCATAGAGACATGAAATACATTATGAACAGCTGACATTTCCTTGGGTAGCTCTAGCTCATATGCTACCTTGCCAACTCTTCTGCTGATAAGGTATGGTCCCACATATCTGGGACTTAGTTTGCCCTTCTTCCCAAAACGCATTACTCCCTTCATGGGAGCCACTCTGAGGAATATTGAGCATAGCTTTTCTGGAGGCTCTGAGCTGTCTCTATCCTCTGGCAGATCTGCTGTATAGCTGCTGTGGTATCTGCCACTAGATCTGTTTGGAGTTCTAGTTCTTTCTGTTCACCACTCTCATACCAGCAGATTGGAGATCTACACCTCCGCCCGTAGAGAGCCTCGTAAGGTGCCATGCCGATAGTGGCCTGATAGCTGTTGTTGTATGCAAATTCTGCTAAACTCAGATATTTGCACCAACTCCCTTTGAAATCTAGGGCACATGCTCGGAGCATATCTTCTAGTACCTGATTTACTCGCTCCGTCTGACCATTTGTCTGAGGATGGAAAGCTGTGCTAAATTTTAACTTAGTGCCCAACGTTGACTGTACACACTCCCAGAAGTGTGACGTGAATCGACTGTCTCTGTCTGAAATAATGGTTCGTGGGACTCCATGTAATCTGACGATCTCCTTGAGATACAACTGAGCTAGTTGTTCCATGGAGTAGGATATCCTGATAGCTAAGAAGTGGGCTGATTTAGTCAATCTGTCGACTATTACCCAGATGGTATCAAAACCATTCGTGGTTCTGGGTAATCCCACTATGAAATCCATAGAAATGTCTTCCCACTTCCACTCTGGAATCTGAATGGGCTGTAAAACTCCTCTTGGTCTCTGATGTTCTGCCTTAACCCTCTGACAGGTTAGGCAGGTGCTGACATATCGAGCGATGTCTCTCTTCATCCCAGGCCACCAAAAACGTTTCTTCAAGTCCTGATACATTTTGGTGGAGCCAGGATGCATCGCATAGGGAGTCTTGTGAGCCTCATCTAAAATCTTTCTTCGTAGTTCCTCCTGATCTGTAACACATAGCCTGTCACCAAAACACAACACCCCGCTAGCGGACACTCTGAACTCTCCACTTTCTGTTTCTGCTAATCTTTGCTTGATTTTCTGAATTTCAGGATCCTGTTCCTGAGCTGTCTGGATGTCACCAAGCAAGGTAGACTCTAATGTCATAGTAGAGAGCTGCCCAACTATGAGTTCGAGATCGAAATATGTGATCTCCTTCTGTAGGGGTGGTGACATGGCTGCTAGAGATAATAAGGTAGCACTGGACTTTCTGCTGAGTGCGTCTGCTACCTTATTGGCTTTCCCTGGGTGGTAGAGGATGTCTATATCGTAGTCCTTGACCAACTCTAGCCATCTGCGCTGTCGCATATTCAGATCCTTCTGAGTGAAGAAGTACTTCAGACTCTGATGATCTGTATACACTCTGCACTGAGCTCCATACAAGTAATGTCTCCAAATTTTGAGGGCAAACACAACTGCTGCAAGCTCAAGGTCATGAGTAGGATAATTCCTCTCGTAGTCCTTGAGTTGTCTAGAGGCATAGGCGACTACCTTGCCATCCTGCATCAGCACTGCTCCTAGTCCCAACTTAGAGGCATCACTATATATATCAAAGCTGTCTGTATTTTCTGGTACTGTCAGAATAGGTGCACTGGTCAATCTCCTCTTCAGCTCGCTGAAACTGTTCTCACAGTCCTCTGTCCACTGGAATTTTCTGTTCTTCCTGGTGAGAGCTGTTAGTGGGGAGGCTATCCTGGAGAAGTCCTCTACGAATTTTCTGTAATAACCGGCTAATCCCAGAAAGCTTCTGATCTCACTAGCGTTCTTGGGTCTTTTCCAACTACTCACAGCTTCTATCTTACTGGGGTCTACCATGATACCATCCTTTGAGATGATGTGACCCAGGAAGGACACCTGATCTAACCAAAATTCACATTTCATGAACTTGGCGTACAACTGGTTTTGCTGAAGGGTCTGCAATACTATTCTCAGGTGCTCGGCGTGTTCTTCCTGAGTTCCTGAATAGATAAGGATGTCATCGATGAATACGATAACAAACTTATCTAAGTATTCTCTGAATACCCTGTTCATGAGGTCCATGAAAGTAGCTGGAGCATTTGTCACGCAAAAGGGCATGACTACGAACTCGTAGTGTCCGTATCTAGTCCTGAATGCTGTCTTGGGTATATCCCCTTCTTTAACTCTCACCTGATGATAACCTGATCTGAGGTCTATTTTCGAAAACACTGCTGCTCCCTTTAGCTGATCAAACAAGTCATCAATTCTGGGAAGAGGATACCTGTTCTTGATTGTGACTTGATTCAGTGCCCGGTAATCTATACACAGGCGCATGCTCCCGTCCTTCTTCTTCACGAACAATATAGGCGCTCCCCATGGTGAGTGACTAGGGCGTATGAAGCCTTTGTCAAGCAGCTCCTGTAGTTGCTCATGAAGTTCCTTCAGTTCTGCTGGAGCCATGCGGTAGGGTGCTTTGGAGATAGGTTTGTATCGGGAATGAGTTCTATCTCGAATTCAATCTCCCTGTCTGGTGCTAAGCCTGGTAACTCTTCAGGGAAGACTGCTGGGTAGTCACATACGACTCGGACCTCTGCTAGCTGTTGGTCCTTGCCCTGACTGGTACTGACTACATGTGCTAAGAATCCCGTACATCCTGAATCCATTAACCTCTGTGCTTTCATAGCTGAGAGAAACTTCTTGACTTTTCTCTTTGGTTCTCCGACGTATTCAAACTTCACTTCTGCTTCAGGTTGGAATACGACTTTCTGTTTACGACACTCTATAGAGGCACCGTATCTGATCAAGAAGTCCATCCCAAAAATGACATCGTAATCAGTCATGTCTAGCACTATCAGATCACAAAAGAGTTCTCTGTCTGCTATAATGACTGGCACTACTCTGAGCCAGTGTGTGGATGCCATAATTTCTCCTGAAGGTAGTGTCGTCAGAAACTGACTACTGAGTCCCTCTGAGGGTATCCCTAACTTTTCGGAAAAAATCCTGGATATATATGAATGGGTTGCCCCAGTATCGAATAAGACAGTTGTACTTTGCTATAAAATAATGATCTGACCTGTAACAACTGTCGAGGCATTCGCTACGTCCTCTCTAGTGAGTGCATAGATCCTCGCATTGGTCGTAGCTGGAGGGGCTTCTAGTCTGCCCTGGCTGATATGTGGACCATCTAAAGCGGCCTGCATATGATGTAACTGAGCTGGCTGGCCTCCGTACTGAATCGGCTGGGGTTGAGGAAGACTAATCTTGTTTGGGCACTGCTTAGCCATATGCCCTTCCTGTCCACATTCAAAGCATCCTCGTGTGCCCTTGCGACAAACTCCTGGGTGAAATTTCCCACAAGTAGCACATTTGGGATAACTAGGCTGTTTGTTAGCTGGTCCTCCTTTTGGGTAACTCCCTGGTTTGCGCTTGTTGCTGGAGTTCCCTTTCCAGTTAGAGTTTTGGCCCTATTGTTTCTGAGTACCTGAGCCTCCTTGCCCTTTGGACTCTGAGAGGACTTGCTTCTGCTGCTTGATATTATTCTGGTAGTGCTCGGTGGTTAGAGCACTGCTGACTAGTTCTTCAGTGGTTTGCGGCCTATGAACGCCGCCAACCATGTTCATTGCTATTTCCGGCCTCAGCATCTTGAGCATCAACCGAACTCTTTCTTTTTCTGTGCTGACTAGTTCAGGGCATAGACGAGACAATCTGTTGAATTTCTTCACGGCTTCCTCAACTGATAGGTTGCCCTGACGAAACTCCGTGAACTCGTCGTAGTGGCGGTTTGTGACCCGCACGTGAAAGAACTCCTAGAAGAATTCTTTCTCGAAGTCGGCCCACGTCATCTGGTTCACTAGGCGCTTCGCTCTAATTCTCTCCCACCACATACGTGCATCTCCTGTCAAGCAGAAGGAGGCGCACTTCACCTTCTCATGTTCTGGCCAGTCCAGAAGCTTCATCGTACTCTCCAGTGTTTTGAACCAGGCCTGAGCATCCCATGGTTCACCAGTGCCTGAGAAATTCTCTGGCTTGACTCTCTGCCACTAGATCAGATAGGCTTCTCTTCTTGCCTCTGTTGCTGGGGCTGGTGGAACCTCTAAGACCACTGGCGTTGCTAGGTTTGGTTCTGGGGTGACTGTGGGAGTATTCTGCTGACTAGCCTTTAAGGTGGCTAGCTGCTGCTGTAACTGAGCCACTAATGCTGTAAGGTCTGGGGGAGGCATTGAACTGCCTGCCTCGTGCTGGGGCTCAGTAGCTGATGCCCTTCTAGCTGAGCGCCCTCTTGCCATTTCTAAAGGAAGAGAGGACATACATAACTAAAGCATCATGGTTACATAGCTAATACTATCATGTTAGTTACTATCACAGATAAGCATACTTTAGTTATCTACAAACAGGAAAGCAATAAACATAACAAAGTGAGAGGTATTCTTACTTGGAAGCTGCAGGTTCAATGCTGATGTGTGTGAAGGAAGTATGGAACCCTGCTCTGATACCACTCTGTAACGACCCACCTTCTACTGACTAGGCTGTAAGGCCGGACCGTCACATTATGCTGTGCTAACTATTCCATGACCATTATTAAGTCTAAGTGCGGAAGCTGTACTAATTAAAATTTTGCTAAACTAGTATCATTTCTTGGTTCTACATGTGCTAAGGGGTGTAATCTAAACTATTCATGACATATATTACATCCCCCAATGGTCAAGGAACTTAACTAAGAGTTTCTTGCTGATATCAGGCCTCCAAATCGATCCACGGATCGATTGGAATGGCCAAATCGATCCATTGATCGATCCAGGTGGGTACTGTATACGGACCTTAGGTTGGATCAATCCAGTGATCGATTCAGCACGCTACTGTGCTCCGGGCAATATTCTGGATCGATCGGCTGATCGATCCAGACTGGCCAATCGATCCAGTGATCGATCCCAAGGCTTTTTGTTCGCGACAGAAGGCATCCGGATCGATCGGCTGATCAATCCAGGAGCCTACTGTTCGCGGTGCGAACTTCTCGATCGATCGGTTGATCGATTGAGAAGCCCCAATCGATCGGCCGATCGATTGGGGTTTCTGATTTCACACCAGAAGCCTGATTTCAGCACTGTTTCGTGCCAAAATCACTCATATCAATTCCAAACTAAATGAAATGTCTCCTAACGTCAATTATCTAGCATTCTACACATGTCAGGGTGCATAATCCACTAATTCATAACATTTAAGCAAACTGAACGACAAAAACTAAAATAACAAAGTTCTAATAATTAAACTTGCTAGACTCCCTAAGATCTTTGTTCCAAGTTCCATCCACACACATCTTCATCACTGCATTGACCTCCAGCCTCCACTAGTCCATCTTCCCTTTACCTTTATCTGCAGTATAAGGAAAATAGTATCTGTAAGCTTGAGAGCTTAGTAAGAAACCATCTACCTCACAAAAACATGCATACGATGCTATTTATGCTTTGAAAACATGCTATTTGAAAAGAACATACTGAATATGCTAAACATGGCATGGCATACAACACATGGAAATCGAAACTGATCATGGTAATAAATGCTAATCATAATCTATCATGTTGTATCAATTGAAACTAAACTGATACAAAAGCTGAGCTAAGCTAATACTAAACTGCACTACAACAAAAACCTTCATAGACATCGGTTTTCCACCGGTGTCTATTTCATTTTCGACCGATGTCTATGAAGCCGATGTTAAAAGTCTGCCATTTTAGACATCGGGTTAAAACCGGTGTAGTATCTCTTAACGACACCGGTCTTCGAATCAGTTATTAACCGGTGTAGTATCACTTAACGACACCGTTTCATCAACGGTGTAAAACCGATGTAATATTGTATGTTAATAACACCAGTTTTGGCAGCGGTAAATGACCGATGTAATATTAGTTAATAACACCGATTTTGCAGCGGTGGAAAACCGATGTAATATGTATATTTTTAACAGCACCAATTTGATTTTCGAAACAATGAAAAACCGACAATAACAAAAAAAAATACACAAATATTCACAAATTATACAAATATTCTTCATTCAATAATATCCATAAAATACATAAATATTCACAAATTATATAAATAATCTTCTTACAACAATATCCATAAAATACCCAAACATTATTTTTACATCAAAAGCTAGCTAATAGATATCAAAATCAAGGTAGAACATTCTTTTAACACATCAAGGTAGAACCGCACTTCAAATGTAATCTAGCATGCATTCAACCCACTCGAATCGCACTTCATCAATTTCAACTCTGGAGTACTTGAGATTTGTAAACTGTAAAAACACATAAATAATATATTAGTAAACCAAGATCAAGAATCATAGTTGAAAAAGCAGTAAGAGCACCAGGTAACAAGATGACTAATTGGAATGCTTAAAAAGAGAAACGTTCATCAATTATCTCAACCACATCAAATAGTGATAGATCTATCATTCCTGGGAACTTAATATAATCCAAATCAAAAATTATTGCAACGAAATTTTCTCATAGTTGCAATTTAATTAATCAGTACTTATCTACGACTTACAGTATATACAAGCAAAAGATACAAACAAAAATAAATTTCACCGAGTCTGAATATCTAAAACACTATAAAAAAAAGGTTATTTGTTGAAATATATGCAATTTATAACCTTAGTATTAAACACCAGTTCTTCACAAGTTGAATACTGAACAACTTGGCACTAAAAGATGCAACAAAGTCAACCTAGATCAAAACCATACTAAACACAATAAAAGGATGAGCAGATCAATCAAAAATCACTCCATTATCTCAGAAGCCCCACTAGAAGTGATCTAAAAGTTCAAATTTCCCACAAATCAGACCAGATTGGACTCAGAAGATACTTATAAAGTAACAAACCAACATAACAAAAGGATGATCACCATTCCAAAACCATCTCATTACCTCAGAAGACATACTAGCAGTGATGTAAATAATCAAATGTCCCACAAAATATAGTTGATGACCAATACAAAAGTAACTCATGTTCCAATTCTATTATAATTATTATAGAATGATTGAATGGTTTTTTATCTTTTGATGATTTGGATGTTTTTTATTAAGTTTGAGTTGGACAAATATTTCTTATTGTGTAGTTCAGCTTGGCTCGAATTTTGGGTTTTTTTATTAAATTTGATTGGATTTATATACATTGTACTGATTGGATTTATATATATTGTACTAGATGGCAACAAGGAAAACAACATAATGATCCTCTATTGATGTATCATTCTAGAAGCATCAAATTTCAATCTAGAAAGAAGAGGACTATAAGAATGCCTAGAAAAAAAGTAAAAAAAAACTGTTACGTTGAAGACCAATGAGATCAAAAGACCACATTCAGTGAAAAAAGAATTTTAAGGGGGTCTTAGCCAAATTACTTACTCATTCTTTCCAGCTTCTCAATTTGCTCTCGAATAGCCTCAGGATCCTTTTTCAAGATGTCAACCTCATGGACCTTCTTCCTTTCTTTCTTGTTCTATCATAGAAAATATGTTAAGGTTAGAACAATAAATACAATCATAGGATTTAAAAGATGACTATTTATCACAGTCCACACTACTATAAAGTCAAATGAAACAAAATGACAAAATCGAGAGAGGACTCAACCACAGAGAAATCACATATATAGACATGTACATATAAATCTACATGCATACTAAGTAGGAATAACCATGTAAAACAAGATATTAAACTCATTTGATAAATTTATAATATTAATTAACAGAAATTTGAGCCTTAGAACAAAACACGATGAGAAATAACTAACATGATTATTTGTGATGGTTTAATGTCAAGGCAAAAAACTAGTACTTAAAACAATAAATAAAAACATATCATCAGATAATTTTTAGTTTTTCTTTCTAAAATCTTTTATGATATTTCTCTTATAATCAATATTTATCCCATGCACCTAAATGACTATGAAATTTCAAACAGCAGACTGTCATCACTTTTTCCTATTTTATCTATTAGTTCACATGCACAAATCATATTCGATATCACAGAGGTAAACGATATAACTAGCATGTCTCTGCAATGCAATTAATGACTGACAATGCAAGTGGTGTTCACCATCAAGCACCGTCATCATGAATTATCTCATAACCAATCAGAACTAAGTAAGCAGCTAAGACACTCTTCTAGAATCTAGACTAAGTGAATTGCCAGTTCACCACCTATTTGCTACATGCAAATCCCGTCTTTTGGTTTGTATCTTTCATGTGAATTTTGATAACCTTGTTAATCCTCTTAAAGAATAACACAATGGCTACAAACCAAACCTAGACTACAAAGTACAAGCAATAATAATGATCCAAAGTTTGAATGCTTATAAGTGAGAGGAAAATAACATCGATACTACCCAGGGAAAAGATGACATCAACAACCCAACAACTTCATATGTGAAACTAAGTAATAACTCAATTTCGAAACCAGTCATAATCTGACAATAAGGAGAACAAAAAAAAACTTCAAGTAGATTATTGGTTCATCCAGTTGTATGGTAATTGAACTGAGAGGAAATACCTTGCCGGCACTGAGAAGAAGAAGCCGATCACAATCGATGATGGTATTCAATTGATCAGCTACAATGAGCATTGTGCAAGATTTGAATTTATCCCTTATTGTTTTCTGGATAAGAGCATCAGTTCTAACATCCATTGCTGTTGTAGCTTCATCGAGGGCAAGAATCTTTGATATCCTTAACAATGCTCGTGAAAGACTAAGAAGTTGTCTTTATCCAACGTTGAAATTCTCCCCGGCTTCCGAGACCTAATGGGTATGACACATGTATGTTAAATAAAAAAAATAAGCATATTCATTGTTGTAGTCACTGACATGGTATCCAGAGAAAAGAAGTGCATCAAAAGACAATCCTAAGATGCTTCACCAATTAAAGGAATTCAAGAACTATCGCTTATATGTACAAGCCTGAACAACCACAGCACTTGTAACAAGGATTTAGTACATGTCAATGAAAAAGTTATGCTTTACAAAAGCATCCAACAATTACAAAAGATGACAATGCACATTGTAAGAATAAGATGAACTATACCTCTGCATCGAGCCCCAATGAATTCCTTCGAATCACATCTTCTGATGAGCTCTCTCTAACGCTTCCCAAAGATCAGCATCATTGTGCTCATTGAAGGGATCCAGATTAAATTGAACAGTTCCTGAAGAGTTTTACGAACCAGACAATTACATACACAATCAAAGAAGAGCTCAGTGGCATAGAGAAGATAGAAAGACAACTACAAAAAAATCATCGGTTTTGCCAACCATTGTATAAGTTCTACATGTTGTTGTAAGACAGACTTCGAGGTTTTGATGAATTGAATATGATGGGTGCAAAATTGTTTCATCAATATTAAATAAAAATGACCATGATGTATGCCATATTTCTTTAACAAGAGTTAACAACGATAGAAGACATGTTTGTCTACTGTTAACATCATAATCAAGCTATTTCTGATGATAATATTTGAGATTGGCTACACAAATCTCATCCTACCAGCATAGTTTTCAACTGACTGGGGAATATAGGGATCCAAACAATCAAGTTTTGAGTTTAAAATTTGTTTTGAATAAAATCAATTAATAATGGATTAAAGTGAATGGTGAAATGCCAGTAGGTTTCAGAAGTGGTAAACTAAGACTAATGAGACAGAAAACGTTGAAACAGAATAAGAAACATAAGAATAGAACCAAGACAATGATAAAACAGAATGAAGCATGGAATTGCACGTCTCACTGTCATTCATTAAGTTAATCAACTACAGTATCATCTGATATTTGCAAAAGAAAACAGAAGAATTCTAAGGAACTATTGGTCAGAAAATTCAGGACATGGAGACTGCAACAATTTAAAGTGTTTATCACATTAGGAGAAAAATAAGTATAATATAATTGACTGCAACAAGTTTGATTCACTGAGTTCGCAAAAGGCAAAATTTTGGAGACAATATGAGGCATGCATGATAGCAAGGATACACTTTCCAGCATATGAAGGAAGGAGTCTCATTTCAGTGACTTTTGACAATTCCAAATCATCATTACTTTCTGAATCTGAGCTTTCAGACTCTTCATCTTCGTCACCTATCTCGATCTGATGAAGAATCTAGCAAACAATACATAAGCAATAAAGCGAAAAATAACACAGGAACCATCAGCCAATCTAACTATCCTCAATGGTGTAACTCAAATTTGCCCCTCAAATAATTCAAATCCTTCAGGACATTATTACTATAAAGAACCATTCTCAGCTAGTAATCACCAACTCAAATAGGCAACCTCAAGCACCAACATGTAGCTATCCAAGAAACAGCTTACCGGTAGCCCCTTAATTCATGCTATCCAGGACATTTTATACCTGTCTATCCCTTTATGAATTGAACAAATCCATTCGGGTTCTTTGTATGTCCAGTAAAGTATCTGAAACAGACAGGGAGGACAAATGAGAATTACAAAATGTTGTCATAAAGTGGAGAAGAATGTTGCTTACCAAACCAGCAGGACTACTAGAACACCAGCAGCTATAGTCAGCCCTACTATACCAATGAAGGTAGCAACAGCATTCAAGCGTACCTATAACAGAAAGCAAGAAAAAAAAGTAGGCTTGACAGCAAAATTTGCACGGGGCATAAAATAGAATTCACAATTCAGAAAAAAGATGCAGTGGAGTTTCTCCACCAGTATCCTCTGAAATACTAGCCATCAACAAACCCCATTCAGTATTTATCCCAACTTCAGTTACCTGAATGAAACAAAAATTATTAAAATACTGAAAATAGACTGAACAGAGTTTCTTGTATAGCAGATAAAGATTCGCATACTCAAATTGAAGTTCAAATTACTTTCTTACAAGAAGTTAAATTTAAGCTCTAGAAAAGATTTCTACTCATAAAAAATATATAAAAAATTATTATGAAAAAAATAGTCCAGGCAATCACATACCAACATATTACCATATCCATCAGCAACCTTGCATCCAGACATTAGAAAGGGTGATTTAGGGCAACTTCATCCAAAAACTCGAACACAGATAAATTGCAATAATAATGTTGCTCAATGGTAACATTATTAACAAACCAACTAATTAACTTAAACAGGAGGATAAGACTATGCCGATTTGGGAATTGAAACTAAACTTCGAACTATCTGGAAGATGAAGGAGAAGTAGAGAACGCACTAGGCCTTTCTTCAATAGCTGCGCCGACTCCCTCACCTGTACTTTGCTACGGCATCTCCTCCGGAGGGGCGTCGTCTTTGAGGACTGCGTAGCAAAGGCGACGACGCTTGCAGAAGGGCTTTGAGAGGGGAGCCAAAGCTAGTAGCGAAGCGACGGTGGCCCGATTATTAGGGGAGAGATGATGCCGAGGGAAGCAAGACAACTGCGTACCTGGAAGGAGAGGTCAAAGGATAAAAACCCTAACATCTAGTGATGGGGAAACGAAGATTTGGCTGCGTACCTGGAAGGAGGCAGAGGCGGAGTCTCGTTAGCGATGGGATGAAGTGAGTGTTCTTCGTGTCCGGAGCTGAGATGCCTGCAAAGAAATAGAGACTCAATCGTGGAGAAGCAAGGGCGTCGTGTTAATCGGGAGAAAGGGGCATCGATCTAGGAAGGGGGTGGACGGCGCGATATAGGTTTAGGTTTGGAGGAAATATTGAAGTGTTGCTCGGCTAAATATTGGTGGGAAAATTAAATTATTTTATTTTATCATAGACATCAGGTTTTAAAAACCGCTGTTAAAATCGGTGTCTATTAACGGAAAAAAGGGCGCTCATAGACATCGCCTAAAAAACCGATGTCTATGAGCTAAAATCTGCGCTCATAGACACCGGTTTTTGGAAAAACCGGTGTAAAATACTCAAAGACATCGGTTTTTGCTTAAAACCGTTGTTGTTCCACTGATTTCTATGAGGGATTTTGTTGTAGTGCTGATACTAAAACTGTACTGATTCACATAACTATTTTGTGATGTTTGAAGACTATATTCATAAGTAGATTAAAATAATAATCAAGCTGCTGTTTGGGCCCGGCAACAGTACTTGCTATGCGCGTATCCCTGACTAGACCTGGGTTTGCAAGTCCCGAATTTAGTAGGGTTTACTAGGTTATCTAAACCTAGGGACGACTATGGGAGCCCAACCCAATGGATATCTAATTCAGTACAGTGCCACTGGGAAAGTAAAATACTAAACATAAGCTAATAATTCTTGTCTTGCTTTTACTAGGTTGTCTAAACCTAGAACTAGGTTATCTGAACCTAGAGGCGACTGTGGGAGCCCACCTATTGGACGTCTAGTCCATAAAAGCTGTAGCAAGACTATATAAGCTGTAAAAATGCTTCTATGACATTCGTCTAAACTAATAAAATGCCTAAATTGTATTTTGACTGTGCTAAACATTCTACCAAGCACTTGGTGTGCACTGCTGCACACCCTATGTGCCCAAAAATCCATAAACTACTAAACTAAGGCATGCAATCACACGAGAGCTACTTATACTGCAGGTGAGGGGTTTCTTACCTCCTGTTCAGATTTCCTTACAAATCTAATCGCTAGGCTTTCCGGAGGAGAGATCTCTTCGACAATCTTCTCATCTCTCCTCGACGATCTTCTCACGTCTATGCGTTCCTCTCGCGGAGGGGAGCGTCCTCGTGTCCGAGTCGTCGCCGGAAAGTACCCCTATGGCCCTAGGGACGGAACCCTAGGTGTGCTTGTGGTTGGCGCCGAGAGAAGAAGAGGAGAAGGGGGCGGCGTGGCTAGGGTGAGGGTGAGGAAAAGTTACGTTAAAAATAACTTTTCACTTATTAATTCCCTATTTATATTAAGTGGTTAATTTTCCCCAACTCTAATATAAATTTAATTGCCTCCCTTTTCTTTCAGCACGGCCCTGCTGGGTTCACTTGGTTACTGGAGTCCGCTAAAAGTCGTAGGATCCAATAGGTCTCGGGTTCAATTCTCGCGTAGGCTATTTTACGATTCCATTTATTTTTGCTACCTCCATTACTCTAAAAATTCTGTAAAAATATGCTAAAATTCTAGAAAAATACTAGGATATTTCTAATAATTATTTTGAGAATTTTCGGGCATTACAGTTCAAGCATCATAACATACACGATTCAATTACGAGCTTCAATGACTTTTCTGCTGCTTTGACTACGCTCTTCCCTGCGCTACTACTCCGAGGACATCCTACCGTTGCCAACAAACTGCCACTGACACACAAGCAAGTTTAGATTCTACGGTGTTGGTAACGATTTAATATCGTTGTAAATCTTTTCTTTCTTGAAAAAGGAAAGTGTAGGTTATTACACTTTCCCATTTTTCATACGTGTATTCGATTCCCTCTTCTGATGGTTCTAAAAGAGATATATAATGGATTGCCTATCGATACTATTTGAGAGATTGTGATTCTTGGAGTAGGAGTCACTGAAGGCTCTGAACTAAGTAACTCCTCATGTTTTTCTTATTTATGTTCTTTTCATTTTCATTTCTATTTTATTTCGTTATGCACTTTGATTTTAAAATGAAAAAAGATAGATTTTTTAAAAGACACATGATTCACCCCCTCTCATGTGCTTATCGATCCTATAGGAGAGAACTTACCGGAGAATCGCCGGAAGCTCAAGCTTGGGGAGGAACACGTGCACATTAGGAAAATCGGGGTCATGCCCTATAATTTTAGTTGGACATACCGATAGAATTGTTTGTGTCGATAGTTACCTATGGAACTTGGTATCCATCGATAATGCCATTTGATATTACCGATAAAATTTATGTTCCGTTGGTATTTACTGATGGAATAACCATTCTATCGGTAATGCCTATTTGGTATTACCGATGGAATATGTGTTTCGTCGGTGTTTACAGATGGAAAAAATATTTTGTTGGTAAACTTGTCGATAAGCTTAGGGTTCTCGGGTTATGGCTTGCCTTACCGATGGAATATGATTTTTATTGGTGTTTACCAATGAAATATTATTTCGTAGGTATCAACTGAATTGGTAATTCAGTCATTATTCTGGGATATTTTTGTAGTGTAATTACTTATTCTAATTACTTTAAGTTTGTCGTTGTTTCTAAAGGCAACCATTCCTGAGCTCTTGAGTTTTAATTTTGTAAATTTGGTGTGATCCTCAGTGATGTGTATGGAGCATTCACTATCTAGTATCCACTTAAATTCTTACAAAAAGTAGGAGATGTTATTATTTAATCATTAATTAAGTGTTTAATTAAGTTTGATTAAGGTTTTAGTTGAGTTTAATTAAAATTTTAATTAAGTTTTTAAATTAAGTTTAATTGAGTTTAATTAAATTTTAATTAAGTTTTTAAGTTAAGTTTAAGCAAGGTTTTAATTGAGTTTAATTAAATTTTTAATTAAGGTTTTTTACTTTAAGTTTAATTGACGTTTTAATTTTTTGTTTAATTAAGTTTAATCTTTTATTCATCTCACCCGGTCTAAATTTTCAACTAAAATAATCCTATAGTTTTGTGAGATGTTTAGTTAATTTTTCTTGATTTTGTAGATTGTTTAACATTGTGTTAGATTTATGTTTAACTATTAGTTAGTTAAATGTACATTTAAAAATTGACTTCTAGACTGTGGTGAGGCACAGAGATCCTCTTGGGTATTAGAGCAACGATCACTTATACACAAAGCCTTTTTAAGAAATTATTCATTTAACCTTCCTATTAAAAAACCTTGGTCTAATTAGTCTAGGATGTGATGAGATAACTTCAGTTAGTTCCACTTAGCTAAATAGATCAAGTAGGGTACACTTTACCCTACTTGACTTCCTAGACCAAGCTTCTTTAATGTACTATCATCTTACTTCACCCTGGTACTATTTTAGATAAGAATCAAATTATCTTTTTTGTATCTAGCTCTAATTATCCAAGTTGGTAGTGATGGGGATCATATGGCCGGCTAGAAGGGGGGTTGAATAGACGTTGACCCCAAGTTGATCACTTCCTACGTATTCATTAGTACACAGTGGAAAACAAACAAATATAAATATGAATACGAATAAAAATATGAAAGCTAAAGGCAAGACAAGAAAGTAAACCAAGATATATGATCATTTATGTGGTTTAGAGATAACTTGCACCTATTCCATGGTTGTCTATAAGGCAGACGATCCCTCAATCCTTCGGTGGCTATGCCAAATTTCGGCTATCTCAAGTCTTCTTGTGGGTGGAGAAACCTCACCATAACTCCAACCAAGATCTCTTGGACACAAAGAAAACCTTGAGCACTTAGTGACTACTAATTAGGGTTAACCACCTTTAATTTCATCACATTAGCCAACCATTCCAAGCTCCATTATATAGATCTTGGAAAAATCAGTACTCCAATGACTCTTTACCAGTTGACTGATCCCTACCATTTGAGCATAGAAACTCTCTGTGCTTTGCCCCAGTTGACTGGTCCCAGTACCAGTCGACTGGTAAAACCCTAAACATAAGGTTTCCCTTTCCGAGTACATTTCTCTCGCACTCGGACTCTCATGACTTACTTGACTCTTCTTCACAGCTTTGACCTCTTGCCTTCAAGCGTACTTCAAGCGTACTTCCTTTGACTCTCGTCGCTCAGATGCATTCAAGCCCGCAGCTTGTCCCCAATGTCATCCTTCGCGTATGCCTCGAAGTCACTTCCCTCAACCCTTGTCCTTGCTGCCTTGTCCACGGTCCCTCGGACGCTCCATCCTTCACCGGATCCGAAGCCATCAAGTTGAGTCATATGTGTATCCTGCAAATATACACACTCATATACACATATCAAATACAAGGATGAGCCTAACTTAAATCTTTTGCCCAAACATCAAAACACATGGTCGCACCGACCATTGGGATTACTCCAACAGGTAGCTTATGTTCTTAAGGTTCCAACTAATTTGGTGTCTCCCGTTGAATCATAAAACCTTTGTTTTGTATTTATATAATGAATTTCATTTTTAGGTACATAATATTTATTTTGTCTCTTGCTTGGTTATATAAGTTTTTGGAACCCATGCTTTGTTTTTTTTTTGTTTTGACTTATAAGTGAAATGAATGTTTTGTTAGTTGAGCTGAATTTATATCCAAATCTAGATTTATTGTATATAGCTCTTTGAGATCCAAGTATTATATCTAAATATTTGGATCTTGTGGTGAATTTTTCTAGAAATTCTCTAAACTTCTCAACTTTATATTTCAAGATGGAATTTTCTTCCTTAAGTTTTACAACTTGAGTTAAGTTTTTATTTTAAATTTTTATAGTTGACAAATTTAGGTTAAGTTGTTCCATAAGGTCTTGATTTTCCTTAAGGATCAATTTAACTTGTTCTTAAGCTTTAGTTAAATTTCTATTTAGGCATGCAATTACTTTAAACCACTTTACATTTAAATTAAAATTTACCTAGTTGGAACATTCTGAAACGAATACGGATCTATGACTCGATTCATATTTGGACTCATCTTCTTGATCTAAATTGCTTTCTAACTCAGGTCCGGTTGCCATCAGTGTGAGGCAACTTGCTTATTTTTATTTTTTAGCATCTGATTCTTTTGAAGAAGACTCATCCTAGGTCGCTTCAAGCACCTTCTTCCTTTTTTTTTGTCTTTTTAGGCTTGTCTTCTTTCATATTTGGATATTTGTACTTGAAGTGACCCTTCTTATTGCATCTGAAACAGGTGATGTTTACCTTTGGGTTGTTAGAAGTTGACTTGATCATCTTCTACAGGTCCTTCTTGGTGAAACCCTTCTTTTTTCTAATAAACATTTTTCTTCATGTAATTCTAAATCAGACTTAGATTCTGGTTTGGGTTTGTTTTAGGTTTCATCTTCACCTCCTTGGAAGAACCTACTAGGAAAGATATACCTTTCTCGACCTATTTTGAGTTAATCTATTCATGCAGTTCTAATTCGTAAAATAACTCATCTAATTTTAATTTCGACAAGTTCCTCTAAACTTTGTAGGCATCTATTATAGATGCCCATACTACATTTTGAGGAAATGAATTTAGGGTATACCTTATTACGCTCCTATTTTCCAACTGGTGGTCGATCAGATGAAGTCCATTAAGGATGTCCTTGATCCTCACATGCAGTTGGATTTGTCATTTCTCCATCCTGCATTTTTATATTAAGTAAATTGTTTAATAATAAATCACGCTTCGTTATCTTAGCGTCATTTGTTACTTCATGTAACTCAACCAACTTGTCCTAGAGCTCCTTCGAGTTTTTGAACAGTTCGACCCAGTTGAGTTCTTCCTTTGTCAATCCACATCAGAGGGTGTTCAGTGCTTTTGAGTCAACTTGGACCTGCTTCTTCATTTCTAGATTCCATTTTTCTAGATCAAGGGGCAGACTGGTTGCATCATCTCTTGGAGCCTTGTACCCTTGTCGTATGTTGAACCACTAATCGATGTCTTTCCAAGTAGACTTCTATCCTCTCCCCGTTGAAGAGTGGGGGACGGGCGCCCAGAAGATAACGTACTTAGACCAAACAAAGTGTGCCAACTCAACTGATCACTTAATTAGATTTGGGTCATTTTGGGCGCTTGGATCCATCTAGTCGCTTGGACCTCCGGGCGACTAGATCCCTTCCGGTCACCTAGAATGTCCTAACTCAAATTTTGATTTTATGCATCATAGAGTTAGCATAACAGACATAATATGAAATATAAGTATTAAACATTTAGACAGTCTCGGGACTGTCCAGTCCTGACTTTAGATTTCGCTGAAACCCTAAGTCAGACTGACGTCTACTGCTCCCTCAACGGGGAACGCATCCTCGCCGATCTCTCTCCTCAAGTGCTTACCTTAACTTACCGGTTGCAGACTTATTTGACTTTGATCTCTTGACCCACCAGATCTTTCTACCAGATGCCCAATCTGGAGTCCAGTCAATTGACAGGTCCTGCAGATCCAACTGGACTTCTTACTAGATATCAACCTATCTGGGTTTCCTCCTAGTTATCAGGTCCTCCAAATTTAACTAAACTTCAGTCTGGTGTCAGGTCGCATCAAGTTTTTAGTCTTACATACTTGGTAAATAAATTAGAATATATAATATCTCATTTTAACCTTTTTATCATTTATCAAAATTTAAGTTTAATTATTAATATTTACTATACCGATAATTTGTGATTATTCTTGATTTGCATAAATTAAGTTGGGTCAGTTCAATGGATTATTTGCACACTATATTGGCAACTGTGTAATCTTTAGGCTTTACTAAGAATGCACAGCGTCTCTTGTTATTGCTAAATTTTTATTAACAAGTATTTTATCATTTGCAGCTTTAGGCAATTGCTTGCGGCTTTAGTCTACTCTTCTGGATTTTGTTCAAACATTCGATTCTGCAGGACTAATAAGCCATGTTTTACTCTCTATTTGCCGGATTTATGATGCCCTACGAAGTGTACATTTATGTCATGAAGAAAAGAAATGAGAAGAAAGAAGCCAGTGAAAAGAAGTATTATGAGAACAAGAGCTATGTCTTTAAAGACTGTCTCGAATAAACAAAGTTTACTAGAATTGTCGCATTACTAACTCCTGCACAGGCAACTATTGCAACATCAGCACGAGCAGAATGCTCAACAGTTTTCTAAATGATGATTTTTAAGGCATCCACCAACATTTTCATAATCAAGTAATTGACTATTGTTATCCCCCAATAATATGTATCTTTTCATTTCCTGAATACCCTAAGTTTTGTAATGGTTTTTGTATGAAAATTTCTCGTAAATATAGATATTGATGAAGTTATTTATTAACATGGACGTTGATCATGTGGGATTGAAACCCTTTCGTGAAATATTAATTGCAAGAGCTACAAAATTTATTTCATGAGAAAAAAAATACAATACTAATGTTTATGTTGTTCTGGTGGCTTTTTCACATAGTTTGGAAAATAATCGGAGATAAATGTAGTGGAAATAAAGATAGACGAATACAAGTGCTAACACGTGTTACTTTTATTTAGTTCGAAGTCTGTGACGATTCCTACTCCAAAGTCTACACTCGTTGAATGTTTATTTTGGGTAATTCACTATCAATCCGTAAATTACAAGTACAGAGACGAAGAACAAGTATAATTAAAGTACAATAATCAAAATTATATCGACGACTTTGAAATTCGGAGAGGCATGTTTTTGGTCATCGGAGTAGCATTACGACTTCGTTGGATCGTCTTTGGAGCAGTGCATAAGAGAAGGATCTGTTGGTACCCCATGATAGTTTTGATGTGATCAACCAAGTTAGGTTAGGTCTTGTTGGTATTTAACGTCTGTGTCTAAGTGTGCAGGAGCTTATGAGCATAGCAAATCGAGCGAGAGACGCAACTAACAAGAAGGACGGCACGGGAGAGAGCCGATGGGCTCGGTGCGTCCGAGGGACGAGGTGTTGCAGAAGAGTACACCGACGGACGAGAAGGACGTGCGTGACGGTCCGAGGGACTAGAAGCCGGGAGGAAGACTACTCGAGAAGAAGTCTGGAAATTAGATTCGGGTAAGCCCTATTTTGGTTGACCGAAATCACCCAAGCAAACGGAGAAGTGGAAGAGCCAAAGGAGAAGTTTGAAGTTCAGTAGTAGCTATTGAAGGCGCCCTCGCAACCTTATGGTGGAAGACGCCTTCAAGCACTTGAAGGCACCTCAAGCCTTCATGGAAGACGCCTTCAGTCGCTAGAAGGCACCTTCGACTGGGCAAATTTTGCCATTGGCAAAGGATAAAACCCTATCCTTTGGTACCTTGCTGGAGGCACCTTCCAACCTGTTCGAGGCACCTTCTAGCCCAGGATAAGATTTTCCAGGGGCTATAAAAAGACTCCTGGACATAGGAAATAGAACACAACACTTGTAACTAAATCCTCTTGAGTTCTATTTTGTAATTGAGTGTGTTAACTGCTGTAAAGAGGTTTCTCCGCCTGAAGGAAAGTTTAGTGTGCTTCCAACTTCCTTGGATTAACAACCTCCCCGATTGTAATTAAGTAACCCTTTCGTGCCTCTTATTTTTTTAGTTGTTTATTTTGTTTATGCAAGTATTGATTGTTTTTAAGCTATAAAGATTGAGAAAGGTTCGTTTAAATTTTACAAGGCTATTCACCCCGCTCTAGCCGGCCGCCCAAGGATCTAACAGGATCTCGAAGATTAGTTGTGTACAAGCACATGCTCGAAGAAGACTTTTATAGAGTGATGAAGGCGCCTTTAACACCATGGAAGGCGCCTCCAACACCATATTTTATCTCCCGTTCTGAAAAGTTCATCCATCTGAAGATGCCTTCAAGGCACTCGAAGGCGCCTTCAATCAAGGTGTCAGAGGCTCCTTCAGAACCATGGAAGGCGCCTCGAGGAATGTTCACCCCAGGCTCTTTTATGCATTTCACTTCCTACAAAACATGTTAGTCCAAAATACTAAATATACCCTGCAAAACAAAGTTAACATAAATAAAATAATATGAAAATAAAATATTTGATAGTCTCCGGACTGTCCAGTTATGACTTTTGAATTTCTCGAAAACTCTAGGTCAAACCGACGCCTACTGTTCCTTGAACGGGGAATACGCTCTCACCTACTCTTCTTAGGAGAGTTTACTTGTTGTCAAACCAGTCCTCCAGACCGTTTGAACTTTTGCTCAGTGTCCGAGACATCAGGACTTTCCGCTGGGCACCCGTTCCTGAACCGTTCAGTTTTTCACCTGGTGTCTGTGACTCCCAGGATTTTCACTTAGCGTCCTTGACTCTAGAATTTTGCCCAAAGTCCTCAACTCGCCAAGACTTTGCCCAGTCCCGTGGACTAGGAATTCGTTGCCTAACTGCAGATAGGATTTTCCACTTATCTAATATCCACTAGGACTTTCTTTACCTAACTTCAAGTAGGACTTTCATCTAGTCTAAGATTACACTCAGTCCAATTTATTAGAATATTAATAATATTTAATCTAAATTTTTTTACCATTATTAAAACTTAAGTTTGATTGTCTATGCTCTTGGCACCTACATGCGCTTGCCACAAAGTTTCTGTATTTTGATGATTAACCTTAAGACAGAAAAAAACTATTTTATAAATATTTCATCAAAATTTCAGTAATCTTTTATTAATAATTGTGCTAAGATATTGAAGTTAGTGTTTCCACTTCTATCTTTTGTTTGGTTCTGTAATTATCTATTGCGAGTTTGAGCCTCGACGATTACTAGACTAGAAACACGGATCTTGGAACAGTAGTGCTTTTGTGGCCTTTTCAATTCATGATGTATTTTGTTTTCCACTCGGTCAGTTGAACCATTTGTTGCTTAAAAATGTCCAAGGTGTGGATCTTTCTTGATCATCCTCGTTGAGTTCAGCTCAATATGAATCATTATTTCAAGTTCAACACGCCACTTGTAACAACTCAAATAAAATAACTTAGATAAAATTATTATTTCAAGTTCAACACACTACTTGTACCAATTCAGATAAAACACCTTAGATAAAATTATTATTTCAACTTTAACACAACACTTGCAACAACTCAAATTCTCCCTGAATTTAAACTTTAATAATGAACTTGAAGTTGCACATAAACTTTTGCTTCCACTCGAAATAAAGAAAGTGAGTATAGATTTTTTATCTAAGTGTGTCTAAAATACACTTGGGAGACATCTCACGACGAGGGATGACGACTCTCCACGAAGGACGACGTCATATATGAAAATCATATCTCTTTAAATCCACTTAAAAATTAGTCTACTCTCATGAACTCATCTAGATAAAATTGAATTGGTCCTCTTTTGGTATACGTCCCACTCAATTCAGCAAAGCATACACTAACATTGCAATAGTGTAGTTCCACTACATTAGTGCACCTTTTTATCTTTCTGATATATATTTTTTAAATTTATTATTTGATCTAAATTATTATTCTCTTCACTTTTTTTTTAAAATTTGTTTTCTTCTATTTTTATGTATATATTATGAAGCTATTGTCCATTGAAAAATACTTTCTTCTTCTTATTATTATGTCTTTAGAACTAGGTGGCATAATAGCTAAAGTGCTATATGTTTCTTTAGGACCATAGCACTATAAATTTTAAATTGAAAAAGAAATAAATATTGACTCCGTTCAAATAATATATAAAAGTGCTTATTCATAAATTTAGAGTACTTTTAAGATCATGTACCCTTAAAATGCTTTAAATTATAAAAGAAAAAAATATAACAACTCTAGAAGATTTAAGAAACACATAGTGGCCGGTGCTCCTTTTTCAGTTTAAAAGATTTTAAGGTCATATAATAATTTTAGACAAAACTATTATTTGATCTTAAATTGCTTCAAATTAGAAAAGACATATGACTAAAGGATTTAGGAAATGTATAAGTGTGTTGGTTTGTGAATTCACACTATTTAGAGTTTATATAGTAGCGTTGTTTAAATTGATTTATAGACATAAATTAGTCAAAATTGAAAAGAAATGTATAATAACTCTTTAAGATTTAGGAAACTCATACGAAGTGTTTATTTATAAATTTAAAATAATTTAAGGATATATAGCACTTAAGTGTATTTATGAATTTAAAGGTTGATGTATGAACTTTGTCCGAAAATGTTATATAGATATAAAATATTCAAAATTTTAAAAATAGGAATAACTATTTAGACCAGCTTGTGAATTTAGACCACTTTAGTTTCATATAATAATGTTTATGAATCCCAATTCCCAAATGCTTAAGTTTCAAATATATGATCCTTTCTTATTACACTCAGACAGACAGACAGACAGACAGACAGACAGATAGATAGATAAATACAAGAGGTGTTCATGGTAATTTTTTTTTTTATTTTTTAAGATTTTGGTTATATCAATAAATTTGTATCTTTAGGGTTTAGGGTTGGGTTATAATATTAATCATAAAAAAATTTAAATCAAATTTTTTTTAGGTATATCAATATAATTTTGATACCTAGATACCTTTATATGGGCAATCGTGGGTGACAATATACACGGGCTGGTGACGCGACGTAAATTTGATTTTTTTATTCTCTCTCTTCCTTTGCGTAAGCTTATTTTTGCTATTTGTCTTCCTTCACTTCCCTCTCTTCCCTAAAACGAAAGTGCTAAACCCTCTTTGCTACTCATCCGCTCTTCTCTTCCTTAAAATGAAAGCCCTAAACCCTCTTCACCACTCATCTGCTGCTCTCTTCCTTAGCTTCCAACCCTAGATATAGGTCATCTTATTCAACTCTCAGCTCGCACTAAGTGAATTAGGATTTTCGTTCACACCTATATATTGGTGTAATTTACACTAACGGTCTAACTCAAATTTTAATGAATGACAAGTGAGTTAAGTTAGGTGTTATCGTAATCTAACCTTGTTACCGAGTGTGCAGGGTTAACTAACTTGACGGGTCAAAAGGACCTAACACTAGGCAGGAAGTCCAATCGGGATATTTGATTCTCGAGTGGTGAAGTCCGGATGTGCGATTCTAGTAGGAGATCAAGAAGTGTGATTCCCGAGTAGCAAAGTCCAGATTGACGATTCTGACAGGAAGACCGGGTGGGTCAGATTGATGTCAAAGAGGTAACTTGACACACAGTAAGTGGAGGTAAGTCACTGGAGGATAGTGACTAAATGAGGACACGTCCCGATTGAGGGGACAATAGGCGTTAGTCTAATTTAGATCCATTTTAGAAACTTAAATTGAGACCCTGACTAGATCCTGGTTTGGAAGACAGGGTCTAAGTCACAAATTAATCTTATTATTAATGTGCTAAAGTTGTTTTGTAGGTTAGATATTATCATATTAGACTAACCTAACTTGCAGGATAAAAGGAGCAAAAATGCCTCGGGTGAACAGTACCTAAGGCACCTTCAAGCATTGGAAGGCGCTTTCGTACTGTTCATGAAAGGTGCCTTCGGTGCTATGGAAGGCGGCTTCCAAGTGATAAAATTTAGACTTCATCACAGATAAGGAGCAATGAGTTTGGTATCAGATTTGGCATGTTAGAGGTGTTAGGACCTTCGAATGGCTAGAGAGGGGGGGTGTGAATAGCCTCCACTAAAAACTCAATCAATTCCTCACAAAAGCTTGTTAGCACAGCGGAAATAAACAAAAAGAAAACTGATGCAAGGAAAGAAACACAACCCACAGCTTACACAAGTATGTACGAGGTTCGGGGATAACTTACCCCTACTCCTCGGCGTGTCCGTAAGGTAGACGATCCCTTGATCTTTCGGTAGATCACACCCCGGACAAATTCCGGCTAAGTATTTCTCCTTCTCGGTGGAGTAACCTCTTCACAACGTCACAGAAAAGATTTGAAATGGAGCACAGGACTTACAGAATTCAGTGGCCAAAAGAAATGAACAATGAAACTTACAGCCACGAAGCAGAACACAAAGACAGAAGGGATTCCTCAGCCACGAGCTCAACAACACAGCACCCTTGCTTCGGTCGACAGAGAGTTTCAAAAATCTTACCAAACCTCTCTTCTGCCTTCTTCTTATTCTGCTTCTTTCTCACTGTCTTCAGCCAGAGCCGAATCACTGTCACCTGTATCGAATCACTGCGACCAACTCAGGCATCGCCAATCACTCTTCCTCCTCATCTGGTTCTTTGAACTCACACCAATACCATCCATGGTCTTCACTGGTGTCTCTGAGCTCGAACCAATAAGCAAGAGTCAAGCAGTTTCCAACTGATCGTAGCCAGTGAACGTTGACGCTCCAATTGCACCATTTGCAGCGAAACACAGTAGAAAGAGTATTTGGTCTTATTCTTCTGATGGAGCTTAATTTGAAATTAAGCACTGGCACGACACCTGCAACCTGTAACTCAAAAATCTCACAGCAGATGATTTGATCAGGTGAATCAGAAATCGCAGAAAAACAGCAGAAGACAAACGACATTGTTGTGGATCGGTCAACAGACCGATCCATAGCCTTCCGGACCGATCAGGACACACCCTGATCGGTCTGGGATGATTCTGATCGGTCTGTGGACCGATCAGCCTATGGGTGGATCGGTCCACAGACCGATCCTCCCTATCGCTCTGAATCCCATCGCATCCCATCGCTTCCTCCTGATCGGCCCACAGACCGATCAGATAGCCCACAGATTGCTTCTATGTGGTTACTGATCGGTCACGAGACCGATCAGATAATCCACAGATTGTTTCTGTGTGGTTACTGATCGGTCACGAGACCGATCAGATGACCCAGGTATCACTGGATCGGTCGACAGACCGATCCAGTCAACCAACGTATCACAGGATCGGTCAACAGACCGATCCAATGTCTCTGTGTTAGTTTTAGAGCTTCCCAGCCCTAAACCCTAACGTCTGTTGGGATCTTAGATGGCTAGAGGGGGGGGGGGGGTAAATAGCCTCTTAAAAACTTAAACACAAATTTCTACAAAGAAACTTGTTAGCACAGCGGAATTAGGAAACTAAAACAAAGAGGAAACAAGCACACTAACACACGGATTTACGAGGTTCGGGGATAACTTGCCCCTACTCCTCGGCGTGTCCGTAAGGTGGACGACCCCTTGATCTTCGGTAGATCGCACCCCGGATAAATTCCGGCTAAAGATCCTCCTTCTCGGTGGAGTAACCTCTCCACAAAGTCTCAAGAAATATATATGTTAAAGCACAAGACTTATAGAGCTCGGTGGCAAAGAAGAATGAACTAACGCTTACAACCACGCGAGGATCAGTGGAAACAGAGAACTCACAGATAGCAGTTTTTCACCCGAGAGCTCAAGAACTTAGCACACCTCAACGATCAACAGAACGTTTTCTTTTTCACTTTCTTGCTTTCTTGTTCTTCTTTCCTCTCGCTTTTTACTGCTTCTTAAGCCCCTGTTCTCTGTTGTCATGGATCGTGGTCAAACTGCACAGAATCATCGCTGCAGCCAATCCCTCTTCCTCCTTACCTGGTTCTCTGAACTCACACCAATGAAATCACAGTCTTCACTGGTGTCTTCTGAGCTCGAACCAATCACCAGGAGTCAAGCGGATCACAGCCAGATCACACCAGTAGCCGTTGATGCCTCAAATGCACCATGCGTCGCGAATCACAGCAGAAAGGCCATTTGTCGTATTCCTCTTATGGACTTAATTTGAAATTAGGCTTGGAATGATACCTGTGATCCTGCAAACTCAAAAGCTAACAGCACAGAGGATTATATCACATGAATCAGGCAGATCAAATGCAGTGGAGGAATCGCAGAAATAGCGAACAAATCTGATTGTGTGTGGATGGTCCCGGATCGATCCATGGACCGATCGAGACATATCCAGATTGGTCGCGACTTGTCGACGGTCGTGGAGATCGATCGGTGCAGTGGATCGGTCTCCGACCGATCCCCGCCTTCTTCTCTTGCAACACCATCTCCGATTGGTCTCCAAGACCGATCGGGTTGCACTCGATGTGCTATCGGTCTGATCGATTGCACTCAAGATGCTCGAGTGTTTCGATCGGTCTGCATCGATCAGATTACACTGAGTGTTTCCTGATCGGTCACCAGACCGATCCATGGAAACTTAGTTTCACTGGATCAGTCTGCCGACCGATCCACTGTCTTATGTATCATTGGATCGGTCTACCGACCGATCCAATGTACCATGGAATGCCCACTTAGGTCCCTCTCTGACCTAATCCGGAGAACGAACTACCGAGCCCTCTCCAACTTCGTCAGGTCCAGAGAACGAGCTACCGAGCCCTCTCTGACCTAGTCCGGAGAACGAGCTACCGAGCCCTCTCCGACTTTGTCAGGTCCAGAGAACGAGCTACCGAGCCCTCTCTGACCTAGTCCGGAGAACGAGCTACCGAGCCCTCTCCGACTTCGTCAGGTCCAGAGAACGAGCTACCAAGCCCTCTCTGACCTAGTCCGGAGAACGAGCTACCGAGCCCTTTCCGACTTCGTTCGGTCCAGAGAACGAGCTACCGAGCCCTCTCTGACCTAGTCCGGAGAACGAGCTACCGAGCCCTCTCTGACCTAGTCCGGAGAACGAGCTACCGAGCCCTCTCTGACTTCGTGTGCCAAGTTTCCGACTTGGACTTTTCCCTTCCACTTGATCAACCTTGATCATTAATCAAACCGAGTTTAATTAACATTTGATACAAACTTAAATCCATGTCAACATCAAAACAATAGCCAGGTCAGACTGTATCAACAATCTCTCCCTTTTTGTTGTTTGACAACACGATTTAAGTTTAGATCAGAAATGTTCTTATTTTCATAATTTTAGGGGAATAAAGATCCTCTCCCTAAGATGGATACACCACTAAGTCAATAACGGGAATCAAGATCCTTCCCGTTATCTTCTTCCTAAAATCAAGCCTTCATACATCTCTAAACTTAGGTATCCTCTCCCCCTTTGTCAAACACCGAAAAGGTGCAAATGAGGTGACAAAACTCAAAAGGCTCCCCCTTAACCCATACTGTCTTTTTCTTAATGCACCCAGAGTTCCCTCTAAGTGTATTATATGACAGTAAGAAAGAGATAAGATACAATCAAGTCATGGCATAGGAACAACATATTAATATGAACTGAAGCATAAGAAAAAGCAAGAAATAGACAAATGAATAGCAAAAATATATGAGTAACATAAGTATCCAGGTCAGACAAAGATATCCAACAAATAGCATCCAAAACACAGACAGGCAAAGTGACACACAGAATGTATCAATCAATATCCTCAACAGGAGGAACCTCATCATCATCTGCGGGAGGCACGTAACCCTGAGGCGGCATGCTGGAGCTCGAAGGTGGATGACTCGAGAAATGCTGCGGAGGTGGGTAGTTGGCCATCCAGCCCAGAAGCAGCTGCTGCGTCACCAACTGCTGACTGCGTAAGTCATCGTAGCGCTGGTCGATCCGAACACGCAGTCCATGGAGCTCAGCAGACAGCAGCTCATCGTGCTGGTCGAAGTGACTCTCTAGCTCAGCGATCTGCCAGCGCAGATCAGGATCGGCCTCATCAGCAGCAGGAGGAGGAGCAGCAACCTGTCGAGGAAGTGCCCGTGGTAATTCTCCCAGACCTCTCCCATCCTTCCATCGAACAATCCCATTCTGTCCCAAGATACCGGACTTGGAAAATGCCCGTTTCCCAAGTCTGCAATCCTGTCTGACCATCTTCACTATCCTACCCTTAGACACATCTATCAGAAGGGTCTCGAGCCAATCTGTAATTATATGCCCATAAGGCATATAAATAGTGGAGCTGCTAGGCTGAGTATATGAGATGATCGAAGAATAGATGCTGGACATAATGTCAAAGTCGAGACGCCGACGCAACCCATAAAGCATCAAACAATGATAGGGTCGGATCTCTGCTAGAGGTTTGGATGTGATTGGAAGAAGACAGTTTGTGACTATCTTAAAAAGAATATAGTCAGGAGGAGATAGTCTCAGAGCCGTAAAAGTAGGAAACTCGACATCCAACTCATCCAGTCCATCTGGTCTAGGATGACCGAAGAAGTACTCATAGATGGAATCAGGTGAGCCATCAAATGGAGGAGGTAAAGGATGGGGTAAATCAGGATAAATGGGAAAAGGATCTCCTGAACACATTCGGCAACCTAGATACCCAAAGAATTCTACGACGGAAAAATCGATAGTTCTTTTAGCAACTCTGGTTCTATAAGCACCATCACTGGCCTGATGAAGATTGTTGTAGAATTCAGATACTAGGTCATAGTTGATGTCCCTTTCTAGGTAGACTAACGAGTCAAGTTTATACTAAGCCAGGGTTTCGGATACAAAGGGATAAAACTCATCCATGTACTTTCGATCCACAGATCGACATGGGAGTAGCTTGAATGTCCTCTGTTGAAACGCTTGTTCAAACTGTCGGTTCGGGAATCTCGAAGAAGAAGAAGGTTGAGGTCGGGAGGGTGCCTGAGACTTGGATTTCTCAGCAGATGACTTAGACGTACCCTCACCGGCTGATTTCTTCCTAAATAGGTCAAAAATGGGACATGGTCGGGGCAAATGGGAGTCCACGGGAGCCACAGAGTCGAGAACCGAGACAACACACAGAGATACACTGTGAAAAGAAGCTAAAATGCCAAAAATGAACAGATTACGGGTAGAAAGGAAGTTACCTAGGCGCCATTTGAGGCTTTCGGAGAAGATGGAGAGAAGAGTCGGGACTGAGGAGTGGTTCGGCTAGGGTTTTCGGCGTGAAATGAGAGGACGAAGGATTGGGGGAAGTTAAAGAGGGTAATCAGATCATAAGATCGGACGGCTGCCCGAACAGGAGAAATCCTGACCGATCAGGGAACGTCCTGATCGGTCAGGAAGCGTCCTGATCGGTCATGGAGACCGATCAGGGAACCTCCTGATCGGTCCCCGGACTGATCAGAGGTCGACCAGTGACTACTGATACG
The DNA here is from genome assembly GCF_018446385.1 of Zingiber officinale. NCBI lineage: Eukaryota > Viridiplantae > Streptophyta > Magnoliopsida > Zingiberales > Zingiberaceae > Zingiber > Zingiber officinale. The sequence goes on along the minus strand of NC_056005.1, from coordinate 34,085,230 downwards.
TGCCAGAACCCCTGATCGGTCTGCAGACCGATCAGATATCGAACAGAGAGGTGGAACTCTCCTGATCGGTCGTAGAGACCGATCAAATATCATCTTGATCGGTCCCTGGACCGATCAGTGTCTGATAATCAGTGATTTCAGTCTCTGAAATTCGTATCGAAAGCTCTGAAACTTGGTTCAACAACTTCCAAGTTCAGAACCTAGGATCTGAAGAGCCCACAGATTATATTCAGTGATACCAATGAATATTTCCTAATGATGAGCTCTAATGATTTGGAGTTATTTAGGGCTCGAAAGTTTCAGACACTTCATAACAAATGTGTTGAATCTCAAAGTTTCAAAACCAGAGAAGTTTGTTTTGTTTGTTTGCTGAAACCAAGGTAATAAATCTGACTCAGGCTATCGGTTCAAAAAATATCCTTGCTATGAGTAGTCACAAGTTTGTCAAAATATGTCAAGATTTCTTCACCAACTTGTCCTATTTTCAATCAAAATCAGGAAGGTATCAATCAAGGGTATCATTCAACACATCAACAAGGTTAGATGATTTCTAGACACAGGTCCAACCAAGATTCCTTGGTTGGAATATATGAGTAAGATCTAGGAGCCAAATACACATGAATTATGTAATGGCCTTCCCCATACTCAATTTATGTCTCTTCAACCTAATTATTCAAGGGATGCATGATACATTTTGAATAATTTGGTTGATCCTAGCATCTCACCCCATATTTAGCAAACAAAAACAATTTGTTAAACCTTATAGTTTGTGTGAGATGTCCCCAAGTTACCCAAATTAATTTCCCAATTTCTCTTGTAGTTTTAGTTGTCCTTATTGATCATGATGAAATCCTAATGGCCTATTGAGCCAAACACATCCCCAATTCTCTCCTTAAATGACTAAATTCATTTTCCGGAAGGGGTTTGGTGAAAATGTCGGCTAAGTTTAACTTTGACTCAACATATGTGAGTGCAATGTCTCCCCTAGCTACATGATCTCTAATGAAGTGATGACACACTTTAATGTGTTTGGTCCTTGAATGATGGACTGGATTTTTCGTTAGGTTTATTGTGCTAATGTTGTCACACAACACTTGCACTCCTTTATATGAAAGTCCATAATCTTCTAGAGTGTGAATCATCCACAACAATTGTGATACACTCTCTCCCATGGCAATGTATTCAGCCTCGGTCGTGGAGAGAGCAACACAATGTTGCTTCCGACTTGACCAACTAATCAACGATGAACCTAAAAATTGGCAACCCCCACTAGTGCTTTTCCGATCCAATTTGCATCCAGCATAATCGGAATCGGTATAGCCTATCAAATCAAAAGACTCCGTACGAGGGTACCACAGTCCTACTCTAATTGTGCCCTTGAGATATCTTAGAATTCTCTTAAGTGCAGTTAAATGAGATTCCTTGGCACAAACTTGATATCTAGCGCACATGTCCACAGCAAAAAGTATGTCCGGTCGACTAGCATGCTTCTATATTGCGTTAGATCAACTGGTTTCCCACTCTCATCATTGTCAAGACGAGTGTTTGTCGCCATTGGAGTGGAAACTTCCTTAGAGTCACTCATTTTGAATTTTTTGAGCATCTCTTGAGTGTATTTCGTCTGATGGACATAAATTCCATCTCGAGTTTGTTTGATTTCAAGTCCAAGGAAGAATGTCAATTCTCCTACTAGACTCATCTCAAACTCACTTTCCACGTGAGAAATAAATTCATTCAAATAGCCCTTGTTATTTGAGCCACAAATTATGTCATCGACATACACTTGGGCTACAAAAATGTTTTCACCATCTCGACGTAGAAATAGTGTTGGGTCTATTTGGCCTCTTACAAAACCCTTTTCTAGTAAATATGTTGACAACCTTTCGTACCAAGCTCGTGGTGTTTGTTTAAGCCCATAAAGTGCTTTCTTGAGCTTGTACACGTGGTTTGGAGCTTCGGTATTCACAAACCCCGGTGGTTGTTCAACATAGACTTCTTCTTTAATAAAGCCATTTAAGAAGGCAGATTTAACATCCATTTGATAGAGCTTGAAACCTCTATGTGCAGCAAAAGCTAGCATCAAACGAATGGACTCTAATCGGGCCACGGGAGCATAAGTCTCATCATAATCGAGACCTTCGACTTGACTATAGCCCTTGGCTACAAGTCTTGCCTTGTTTCTTACAACTTCTCCCTTTTGATTTAACTTATTTTTGAAGACCCATTTAGTTCCAATAATGGTGGTCTTCTTAGGTCTAGGAACTAAGTCCCACACTTGGCTCCTTTCAAATTGACCTAACTCATCTTGCATAGCTAGGATCCAATCAGGATCGCGCAATGCCTCATCAACTAATTTTGGTTCAATCTCTGAAATCAATGCGACTTCATTAGACTCATTTCTAAAGAATGACCTAGTCCTAACCCCTTGTTGGATGTCTCCCACAATTTGGTCTTGGGGATGACTAGTGGCTATCCTAGATTGTCTTGGTGTTGGTGGTGCCTCATGAATAGTTTCACTAGGCACAGGCAAGGACTCAATATCAGGCAAAGGATCAGATTGAGTTCTTTGTTGCCTTTGCTCATCATCATCAGAGTCAACTTCGACTCTTTCTATGTTTCGATCATTCAAACTTAGCCTTCTAAGTTCAAATTGAATTTCTCCTACATCCCTTGATTGATAATTTAAGTTAGGGATTTCTTCAAAAGCTACATCAGAGGACTCTTCAATCAATTTAGTCCTATTATTGTAGACTCGATAGGCTTTGCTGGTGAGCGAGTACCCGACCAGTATCCCTTCATCAGCCTTGGCCGAAAATTTTCCAAGATGGTCCTTGGTGTTCAAAATAAACACCTTACAACCAAACACCCTAAGATGTTTAATTGTAGGGGGTTTTCCAAACCAAAGTTCATGGGGAGTCTTTCCTAAAAACCTATGTATCAGGATTCGGTTTTGCACATAGCAAGCTGTATTTACAGCTTCAGCCATAAGTAACTCGATAGTGAGTACTCATTGAGCATACTTCGTGCAGCCTCTTGTAAGACTCGGTTCTTTCTCTCCACAACCCCATTTTGCTGTGGGGTCCTTAGAGTAGAGAACTCATGCCTATATCCCTTTTCTTGACAAAATTCTAAAAACCTATGATTTTGAAATTCCCCACCATGATCACTTCTAATGGTTTTAATTGTTGTTGATTTTTCATTTTCAGTTCTTCTACAAAAGGAAATAAAAATATCTATGGTTTGATCCTTAGTTTTCAAAAAGAAAGTCCATGTATACCTAGTAAAGTCATCAATAATCACTAAACAGTATCTACTTCCATTTAATGAAATAACACTACTGTAATCAAACAAATCCATATGTAATAAGTCTAAGGCAGTAGTTGTACTTACAACGCTTTTACCTTTATGAGGCGCTTTAGTTTGCTTACCCTTCTGACATGCATTACACAATTTGGTCTTTTGGTACTTGATACTTGGTAAGCGTCGCACTAACTCTTTGTTGACCAGCTTCCGGATATTCTTCATGTTCACATGAGCCAACCTCCTATGCCAAAGCCACGATTCTTCTTCTTTTGACATGAAACACTTAGCAAGAACATTAGTAGCACTTTTAAAAGAAACTTGATAAATGTTATCTACCCTTGTGCCTACTAGTACCGTGTCAAGTGTGTCAATGTTTTTGACTAGACATTGACTCGAATGAAACTCAATTGTGTAACCCGTATCACACAATTGACTAACACTTAGGAGATTAAAAGTCACCCCCTTGACTAGAAGGACATTCTTGATTTGGAGATATTCGGATATATGAATGTCTCCAACCCCTATAACCTTAAGGCTACCATTATTACCAAAGGACACATTACCTCTATTTTTGTTTTGAATGGTAGAAAATAGTGACTTGTCCCCGGTCATGTGCTTGGAGCATCCACTATCAACAAACCAAGTTGATAGACGCTCCCCCTTTACTAATGCCTACAAGACACAAAAGATAGATGTTTTAGGTACCCAAATCTTGGGACCTAATGCATCTACAATGAAAGACTTAGGCACCCATGCCTTTGTTACCTTCTTCCTAGTCTCATGAACCCTAGAAACATGCGATTTATGAAATTGGGTTCTTGACACTAAAGAAATAAAGCTAGACTCCCTAGGTTGGTATCCTAATCCAGCCTTGTTGTAGACCGCCCTTTGGGCATTTAGAATCATGTCTAGGGTCTTAGAGCTAGTTGAGAATTTTTCAAGCATTTTCTTGAGTTTCTCAACCTCACCCTTCAAGGCCTTGTTCTCATCCTCAAGGACCTCTAGATGTAGGTCATCAACCTCATCTTCCCTAAGGGCCCTCAAGTTTTCTACTTTTCCTTTTAATGATTTATTTTCTGTTTTTGATTTTTTAAGCAAGGTAGACAAATGTGTAATAGTCTTATAGCATTTTTCTAAGTGAGAAGAGGTTACCTCTTCATCATCTGAAGATGATGAAGCCGCGGCTGAAGTGCTTGAGTCATCACTCTCGGACTCGAACTCCTCCCTTGCCATGAGTGCCAATTGCCGAGTACTCTTCTCCTTCTTCTCTTCCTCCTCCGAAGAGCTTGAGGAAGATTCATCCCAAGTGGCCTTGAGAGCTTTCTTCTTCTTGGCTCTTTCCTCCTTCTTTTTGGCCCGTTCCTCCTTCTTGAGTTTTGGACACTCACTCCGGTAGTGGCCTTTCTTGCTACACTCATAACATGTAACATTAGTCTTATCGATATTTTGATCATTAGGTTTACCTTTTCCTTTGTATCTTCGGCTTCTTCTCATAATTTTCCTCACGAAGTTGGCCATCTCACTTGATGATGATCCGCCTTCATCATCAGACTCGGAGGAGGATGTAGATGAAGAAATCTCTTTCTCCTTCTTCTTTTCCCTCTTTCTTTTTCCATCCTTGTTCTTTGGTCCTGCAACTAAGGCAATAACTTTCTCTCTTTGACCTTTGTTAGCAAGTTCATGAAGTTCCATTTCACAAAAGAATTAGTCTAATTTAACAATGGAAAGATCCTTGGAAACCTTGTAGGCATCTACCATAGATGACCACAAGGCATTCCTTGGAAAGGCTTTAAGAGCGTACCTTACTAGATCGCGATTCTCCACGCGTTCATCTACGGAATGTAGACTATTGATGATTTCCTTGAACCTCCCATGTAGTTCACTTACCGTTTCGTTTTCCTTCATGGTGAGATTTTGTAGTTGATTCAAGAATATGTCCCTCTTGGCTATCCGAGAATCTCGAGTTCCTTCTTGGAGCTCGATAAGCTTGTTCCATAAATCTTTTGCACTCGAGAATGGACCTACCTTGACGAGTTGGTCCTTGGCAATCCCACATTGTAAGGTGACTACCGCCTTGGCATCGGCTTGCCCTTTACGAGTTTGTTCGGTAGACCACCTTGATGAATCGAGTTCCTTACCTTCTTCGTCCTTCGGTGGTGTGAATCCTTCCTTGATCGAGAACCACATGGAGATATCAGTCTTGAGGTAATACTCCATGCGGCTCTTCCAATACTGAAAATCTGCTTCGTCGAAATAGGGAGGACGATTGGTGCTAAATCCTTCCTTCATAGCCATCTTCTTTTGCTCTTTAGGGTGTTAATCCGAATGAAAGGGCGCCTCGCTCTGATACCACTTGTTGGGATCTTAGATGGCTAGAGGGGGGGTGAATAGCCTCTTAAAAACTTAAACATAAATTTCTACAAAGAAACTTGTTAGCACAGCGGAATTAGGAAACTAAAACAAAGAGGAAACAAGCACACTAACACACGGATTTACGAGGTTCGGGGATAACTTGCCCCTACTCCTCGGCGTGTCCGTAAGGTGGACGACCCCTTGATCTTCGGTAGATCGCACCCCGGATAAATTCCGGCTAAAGATCCTCCTTCTCGGTGGAGTAACCTCTCCACAAAGTCTCAAGAAATATATATGTTAAAGCACAAGACTTACAGAGCTCGGTGGCAAAGAAGAATGAACTAACGTTTACAACCACGCGAGGATCAGTGGAAACAGAGAACTCACAGATAGCAGTTTTTCACCCGAGAGCTCAAGAACTTAGCACACCTCAACGATCAACAGAACGTTTTCTTTTCTCTTTTCACTTTCTTGCTTTCTTTCTTGTTCTTTCCTCTCGCTTTTTACTGCTTCTTAAGCCCCTGTTCTCTGCTGTCACGGATCGTGGTCAAACTGCACAGAATCATCGCTGCAGCCAATCCCTCTTCCTCCTTACCTGGTTCTCTGAACTCACACCAATGAAATCACAGTCTTCACTGGTGTCTTCTGAGCTCGAACCAATCACCAGGAGTCAAGCGGATCGCAGCCAGATCACACCAGTAGCCGTTGATGCCTCAAATGCACCATGCGTCGCGAATCACAGCAGAAAGGCCATTTGTCGTATTCCTCTTATGGACTTAATTTGAAATTAGGCTTGGAATGATACCTGTGATCCTGCAAACTCAAAAGCTAACAGCACAGAGGATTATATCACATGAATCAGGCAGATCAAATGCAGTGGAGGAATCGCAGAAACAGCGAACAAATCTGATTGTGTGTGGATCGGTCACCAGACCGATCCATGGACCGATCAGGACATATCCTGATCGGTCCGCAGCTTGTCTGATCGGTCGTGGAGACCGATCAGACTGCAGGTGGATCGGTCTCCACGACCGATCCCCTGCCTTCTTCTCTTTGCAACACCATCTCCTGATTGGTCTCCAAGACCGATCAGGTTGCACTCAGTGTGCTACTGAGTGTTTCCTGATCGGTCTACAGACCGATCAGATTGCACTCAGTATGCTAATGAGTGTTTCCTGATCGGTCTACAGACCGATCAGATTACACTCAGTGTGCTACTGAGTGTTTCCTGATCGGTCACCAGACCGATCCATGGAAACTTAGTTTCACTGGATCGGTCTACCGACCGATCCACTGTCTTATGTATCACTGGATCAGTCTGCCGACCGATCCAATGTACCATGGAATGTCCACTTAGGTCCCTCTCTGACCTAATCCGGAGAACGAACTACCGAGCCCTCTCCAACTTCGTCCGGTCCAGAGAACGAGCTACCGAGCCTTCTCTGACCTAGTCCGGAAACGAGCTACCGAGTCCTCTCCAACTTCGTCAGGTCCAGAGAACGAGCTACCGAGCCCTCTCTGACCTAGTCTGGAGAACGAGCTACCGAGCCCTCTCCGACTTCGTCAGGTCCAGAGAACGAGCTACCAAGCCCTCTCTGACCTAGTCCGGAGAACGAGCTACCGAGCCCTTTCCGACTTCGTCCGGTCCAGAGAACGAGCTACCGAGCCCTCTCTGACCTAGTCCGGAGAACGAGCTACCGAGCCCTCTCTGACTTCGTGTGCCAAGTTTCCAACTTGGACTTTTCCCTTCCACTTGATCAACCTTGATCATTAATCAAACCGAGTTTAATTAACATCTGATACAAACTTAAATCCATGTCAACATCAAAACAATAGCCAGGTCAGACTGTATCAACAACGTCTTCCTGGTCCAGAGAACGAGCTACCAAGCCCTCTCTGACCTAGTCTGGAGAACAAGCTACCGAGCCCTCTCCGACTTCCACGTCCGATCCAGAGACCGAGCTACCGAGCCCTCTCTGACCTAATCTGGAGAACGAGCTACCGAGCCCTCTCTGACTTCGTTCGGTCCAGAGAACGAGCTACCGAGCCCTCTCTGACCTAGTCCGGAGAACGAGCTACCAAGCCCTCTCCGACTTCGTCCGGTCCAGAGAACGAGCTACCGAGCCCTCTCTGACCTAGTCCAGAGAACGAGCTACCGAGCCCTCTCCGACCTAGTCCGAAGAACGAGCTACCGAGCCCTCTCCGACCTAGTCCGGAGAACGAGCTGCCAAGCCCTCTCCGACTTCGCGTGCCAAGTATCCGTACTTGGACTTTTCCTCTCCACATGATCAACCTTGATCATTAATCAGTCTGAGTTTAATTAATATCTGATACAAACTTAAATCAGTGTCAATCATCAAAACAACAGCCAGGTCAGACTGTATTAACAAGAGGCACCTTCAAGGCTATGGAAGGTGTCTTCCACACTCTTTATAAGGGTGTCTTGAGGAGCCTTCAAAGTACAACTTCCATACGAACTTCTACGCATCCGATTAGCTTTCTGACTGCTCCAACTTCTTGCTTCTGCCCTGCTATAACTCTACTATGCCCGACTACTGCCGAGAAGTGTCTAAACACCAAGATCAAGCCGACCATCGACAAAAGTGTTTGGTAACACAATCTAATTCCTGTACTTAATTTCTGTAAACGAAAAGTGTAGCTTGTTACACTCTTTCAATTCTTATGTATTCGATCCCCTCTTCTATGATTTCGGAAGAGATTTTTAGTAGATTACCTATCGATAGGTCCGCGGGACCTGGGTCTTGGAGTAGGAGTCGCCGAACCAAGTAAAAATCAAATCGTGTCTTTTACTTACTTTTTCTTTTGTATTTTCTTTCTGCTGCATACTTTGATTTCAAAACCAAAAAGAAAAGATTTTTGAAAACCACATGATTCACCCCCCCTCTCTCACGTGCATCTCGATCCAACAAGTGGTATTAGAGCAGATTCTGCTTTGAATTGGTGCAACTACTAATCAAGTTGGGGGAACGATTTCAATTTTTTTTTTTTCAGATTTAAGTTTTTAATGTATCTTATTTGAATTGATAAAATTTACCTTTTTGGATAATTATTTTTTATTCGATTTTTACTCGAAAGTGGTGCGACACCACTCAAGTCATTGACATATTTTTCCTCTCTCTCAAGCAATACTAATCCAAGACCAAGTTTTGGTACCTTCTTTTAGCTTTTCATTTTTAGTGATCAATGGCCGAGCTTGAGGGATTCAGTACCGCTCATCCTCCTCTCTTCAACTGAAATAATTTTTTGTATTGGAAGAAGAGGATGGAGTTCTACTTAAAGATGGACATCGAGCAATGGTTCACTATCCAACAAGGGTACCGGGCGCCTGTAGATGAAGCAACAAAAGTACCACTCGATCCAAAAAGATGGAGTCTAGAGGATAAGAAGAAAGCCCAAATTGACTCAAAAGTGTTGAACATGATCTAGTGTGGACTCACAAAAGAAGAACTTAACCAAGTCAGCCCGCACAAGAATACAAAGGAACTATGGGACAAGCTAATCAAACTACACAAAGGGACTACTGACTCAAAGGACGGATAGGGAGCAGACAAACCGAAGCAAGCAAGTTACGTTGCACTGATGGCAACCGGAGGTGAAACGGATTAAGAAGATGAGTTAGAATACGAGTCGAGCAATGGATCCACATTCGGTTGAGATGAACCGACTGGGGTAAAATTTAATTGCACTGTAAATTTCTTTAAAATTATTTCATGCCTAAACAAAAAGTTAACTAAAACTGAGGAACAAGTTAAACTCCTCCTTATGGAAAATAATATCCTTAAGGAAAAATTGAGCTTGATCTCTTTAATTGAACAAGTTCAAAATAGAAATTTAGCTCAAGCTATAAATCTTGAGGAAGAAAATTCTATTTTGAAAAATCAAGTTAAAGAGTTAAAAGAACATTTGAAAAAGTTAACCTCAGGATCCAATTATCTAAATATGATACTCAGATCACAAAGAGCTATGTATAATAAATCTGGACTCGGATACAATTCTAACTCAACATTTAAATTATTTTTAACTCTAACTCAAAGTAAGAAATTAACCAAAACTTGGGTTTTGAAAGTGTACCTAACCATGCAAGTAGGACTTAATCAATACTATATACCAAAAAATAAAATTCACTACATAAATTAAAATAAATCAAATAACTCCCTCTTAAAATCAAAACTAAATCTTCAAAAATAAACTTAAACCTAAAGAATAAAATCAAATCAAATTACTCAAAAATTAAACCTAAAATAAACAAAAAGGAAATTAATCTAAACTCAAACTATAACCAAGTCTATTACTACTATAAAGTAAATCGACACAAACATAAAACCTAAAAAGTTTAGTAATTTAGGGGAGACTCCAAATTAGTTGGCACCTCCAAAAATAATAAGTTATTCGACTGGATAATTATGACTAGAATAAATAGGGACATAAGTTTAACCTGATAAACGGTACTAGAGAAATTTTATATGATAGTAGATTAGGGAAGCTCTGTCTATGCATGTTTAGGAAGATATGACTTTAACCTGGTGCATTTTGTTGGATCGAGAAGCGCTAGAGGGGGGGTGAATAGCGCTCTTGGCTTTCACTTGATTCGGATTCGTAAAACAATCGAGAGTTTAAGCAGCGGAAATAATAACCGAAGAACAATCACACAGAATGACCCAAGGATTTACTTGGTTCGGAGCCTAGGGCGACTCATACTCCAAGGCCCACGCTCGTTGAGAGTTTACGTTGGGCAACAACTATAATATCGTAAAATTCAGTACAAGTATAGAATGAGTACACAAGAAATTTAAAGTAATACCGACAACTAAATTATAGAAAGCGGAGCGCCGGGTCGTCGGGAACTTGTCATAGCTTGATCGGAAGCTTTTGTTAGCAGCACGTTGGAGATGGATTGCTTTTGTATTGTTCTTCTTGGTTGCTGCTCGAATCCCTCTTTTATATAGTGCTGGAGGCACCTCCAAGCCTGTCCAAGGTGCCTCCAGGCCGCCGAGTCGCACGCGTGGATCAGCACAGACCTGGTCGCACCTTATCTGGTTTAAGGCGCCTTCAAGCCTTGGTCCAAGGCGCCTTCAAGCCTTGGTCCAAGGCGCCTTCAAGCCTTGGTCCAAAGCGCCTTCAGTCCCAATGAAGGTGCCTCCAGCTCCTCTAGACAGCTGGCTTCCACTTGCACCCGAGGCGTCTCGAAGCTCCATGGAGGTGCCTCGGACACTGTTCATCTGACGCTTAACTTGTTCCTTTTGTACCTGCAAGATATATTAGTCCCAAAACAATACGGTACCCTGCAAGACAAAGTTAGAACTGATATAAACATGATAAATTAAGAGTTTGACAGTCATCGGACTGTCCGGGTCTGACTTTGGATTTCCGACCGGAAACCCTAGGTCGACCCGACGCCTACTGTTCCCTCTACAGGGAACGCATTGTAATGACCCAATTTTCCCTATTTCAAGTTCTACATGTCCTTAAAAATATTTGAAAATGCTTTTAAAATATTCTAGATATTTTTAGAAATTTTTAGAGTATTTTTATGTAATTTTTGGAGGTCGTTTGGTATTTTTACTAAACGAAGGAAGTTTCGACAAAAAAAATGTTCAAGTCAATATTTGAATCATGAACCTCGAGTTAAGCAGAGATTTGCTTAACCAACAAACCAGTCATGGGTTTCTTAGTAAAATCCGAACCAAATAGTATTTAAGCTATAGTTGGAACATTTAAAATAAATTGGAAAAAGAGGACGCGACGGAGGAATCGAAGCCCAAACCTTTGATTCGGTTAAAAGCCGGCTGACCAACTGGCCTAGCAGTCGGTGCTAATTAGATAGGCAGCGACAAATATATAAGCTATAGTTGATAATAAAAACCCTAGTTACAAAAGATGCTTAATTTTTTTTCCCGAGACCCAAACCGTTCCTACCTTCCTCTCCCGACGGCGATTTCCACTCGGGTGAAAAACAGGGAAGAGGCTAGGGTTCACTTCCGGTGGCCGGTGAGTGATTAACTCCGAAATTTCTCCACCAATAGGTGATCCTCTCTTCGAGGAGAGCGCATAGAGGTGAGGAAGGTGCCGAGATTGCGAGCCTCCGAGAACCTAGAAACCCTTCTTCACGGCTGTGAGTTCAAGAACGCGAAGGTCAGTTGCTACTCACCTGCAGTAGGATAGCTCCGAGGTTTATTCCTTGTTCCTCTCCTTGTTCCCGAAGCTTTGCATGAGTTTCTAGTTGCAATTCTTTTTTTGTTTCTGCCGTGGAGTTCATCAGGGAGATGAGAAGAGGTTTTAAATAAATTTGGAGCATGTAGTTTGGTTTATTACTGTGTTGATGAATCCTGATTTCTATCTAGATGAATTGTTGCCAAAAGGGATTAAATTCGGTTGATGTGAATATTACTAGCAGTATAGTCTCATACGACTCAATGGGCTTAATGGAGGGATAAAACCTATATAGCTGAGTCCAAATAACTATGATAAGCATGGTTTAATATCATTGATGATGATGATCTAGTTAATTTGTTGCATACCAAATGTTGAAAGCCTTAATCAGAGTTAAAAGATGTTGATGAGATCGTGATACTATGATCTGAATGCTCATGTTTCCTTTACAAGTTTTATCAGTTTTGGGTTGGTTTGATAACAATATTAATGGTATTATATCAAATATAATCCTGAGGGAGAAGATGTCCTACCACTACTTGTCCAATGGAATAATTGAACTTGGCCTAACCATGTGTTAAAATCCATAATAATAACGTCTCAATCACCTAAGAATGGTTAGTATGATTTGGTAAATGAAGCCTTAATTTTAGATCCAGTAGCTTAATAAAGTACAGTATAATTGTGAACGAATGGTAGTGTTAGCAGTCTATTGTGGTTAGGTTAGGGAAAATAAATGAATTGTTTAGAATGACATGTGGTTAAGCAACTCAGTTATTTTCTTCATGCTGTATCCTTAATAAGAAGAAATAGCTAAAAAGGGTTAGTCTTTTGAATTGATTATCTTTGATCTCCGTTGTGTAGTTAGTATTTCAGTTTTCAGTTTTCTTTGCTAATCCAGGAGCAGGGACAGGCCTTCCATATTAGCATTTGTGGCTTAGACTCTCCTTGCTATTTTTCGGACAACCTTACCTAAATTCCAGCATGGCTAATCTGGTTCTGCAAAGTTTGATTGATGTTTATTGTAGCATGCTTAGAGAGTTCATATTTGCTTTCCTTAGATTTATGTTTATTGTAGTATGCTTAAAGAAGTCAGATTTGCTTTTCTTTGCTTTATTTTTATAGCATGCTCATTTAGTTGCAATTCCCTACTTGTTAGATATACTTACAGTGTTCTAGTAAGATCTCTTAGGGGATTATGAGAAGTTATGAGTAGAGAAAAGACCAAGGTCTTGATAGAATCCCTATATTTTAAGTATTGGAATCAGCAGCACATCAAGTGCTCAAAGAAATGCCAAGGCATTTTATTATAAGGAAGTTATAGTTAAAAAGAAAATAAGTATTTTACTTTTTAATGACATGTACCGGACACAAGGTCCATTGGGTGGGCTCCTAGATCACCCCTAGGCACAAGATCGCCTAGAAGTACCTTAGTAGTTTCGGGATTAGCTACCTCGACTCATATTAAGGATGCACGCAAATTGGTACAATGTCGGGCCCAAGAGAAGTTGATTATTATTTTAAAGCAATAAAGTATAAGTTTTGAAACAAATGAAACAAGCTTCATTTATGCTTAGAGTCAGCAAGTTTAGCTTCTTTTAATTCAAAGCATGCAGTGATAGTTTTGTTTGTTTCCTAATTAGTTATTTAGCATGATTAGCTTTATCTTTCAGCATGCAGTTTTATCCTGTATAGCATGATTCCTTGTATAGCATGATTCCTTAGCTTTTCTTTGCTATTAGTTTGACATGAGCAGTTATGTTTATGCTTTACTTTCTTTTAGAGCATATAGTTTCTAGTTCTTTCTGTATACATGCATATTCGTGTTTTTGTGAGTTAGATAGCGTTTACTAAGCAAATTTTGCTTATAGATTGCATTTCCTTTTACTGCAGATATAGGAAAGGAAAAGATCTAGCAAGGAAGGCGACAAGGTGGTGCGGATGGTGTGTGATGCCAGGACTATGGAAGTCTTGGGGCTAGAAAAGAGTTCTTTTAGTTTTCTTTCTTTATTACTAAGTTTTCCATGTTTTAGTGGACTGTAAACGTTTGAGATTGTACTTTATAGTTCATGTCATTTGAGTTCATCTTTGTTTTAGATTATTATTACTGCGTGGTTGTGAAGTATATATACCAGCCGCATGTTGCTGATGGTTATTATTTGCATGTATTGATGAATTTGGTCACCGGTACAGGGGAGACTCTGTCGAAATTTTTCGGTAGGGATTCCTCGTGGTTTTGATCACACCGGTTAAGTAGAGTTAATAGTTAAGTAACGGTCACCTTAGAGAGTAGTAGTAGTAGTAAGAAGGGTGGTCGTTACAGTTGGTATCAGAGCAGTCCCCATTCTCCAGCATCACACATCAACACCAGCTTTGCCGTCTTCAAGTAAGAAAGTATTTAAGTTTTTCTTTTATGCTTTCTTTATTATTTGCAGTATAGAGTATTTGCTTATATGCACTTAATAAGATAGAAGTTTTGTTTCTCTTTTATCCATATACCTAAGTTTGTTTAGAAAGGATAGAGAATATACCAAGTCTTTTTCTTTGCATAATTAGATGTCAAGAAAAGGACGTCCTCGTACTGTTCATACTGAGAACCAAGATCAGGAGAATGAAGAGCTTAGATCAACTGAGCCCAATCTCTCTGAAGTTGTTGCCCAACTCCAGAGACAAGTAGTAGAGCAGCAACAAGTGATTGTCAATTTGATGGCCAATCAGCAACCAGTTCCTCCCACTCCTCCAACCATCAATGTGGAGACTCCAGTGGTGACTGAAGTTCCACCAGCCGCCCTGGAAGTCGTCACAACACCTAGAAGACAAGAAGCATACCTGATACAGTGGCTGAAGTTGAAGCCAGAAAGTTTCTCAGGTACGACTGAGCCCTGGGATGCTCAGGCTTGGTTCAAAATACTGGAGTGCACCATGGAGCTTCTTGACTGGCCAGAAGTTGAGAAGGTCAAGTGCGCCTCTTTCTGCCTATCAGGAAATGCTCGTATGTGGTGGGAGAGAGAGAGTTAAGAGCAAGAGAGTAGTCAATCAGATGAGCTGGACTGACTCCGAGAAAGAGTTTCACGAAGAATTATTCCGCCAACGGATCATCAATAAGCATTATGAAGAGTTTATAGGATTCAGAAGGTGAACCATCCTTTGAGTTCACGGGAGTACCAAAGAGGAAGACCCAGAAATTCCTCTCCTCCCTAACAGCTCACCAGATGTTAGCTAAAGGATGTACTGGTTTTCTTGCGTACATTGTGAATACAGAAGAACAAGAAAGACCCAAGCAGGAAGATGTTCGGGTAGTCTGCGAGTATCCAGAGATATTCCCAGAAGAGCTATCTGAACTACCTCCCAATAGAAAAGGGGAGTTTGAAATTGAATTGGTTCCTGACACCAGCCCAATTTCAAAAGCTTCGTACCAAATTTCTCTAGCAGAGTTAAAAGAGTTACAAGAACAATTTCAGGAGCTACTTGACAAGGGTTTCATCCGTTCTAGTCATTCACCTCGGAGAGCTCCAGTGTTGTTCGTTAAGAAGAAAGACGGTCTATGCGGATGTACATAGATTTTCGAGCACTGAGCAAAGTAACAGTTAAGGACAAGTACCCTCTTCTCAGAATAGATGATCTATTTGATCAGTTAAAGAGGACAACAGTGTTCTCTAAAATAGACCTGCACTCTGGGTATCATCAGTTGGAAGTGAAAGAAAGTGATACACCCAGAACAGTTTCCAGGACTAGATCTGGACACTACAAATTTGTAGTCATGCCTTTTGGAGTGACTAATGCACCTGCAGTCTTCATGGACTTAATGAACAGAGTGTTCAGGGCATACCTTGACAAGTTTGTCATTGTGTTTATCGACGACAATCTAGTCTATTCCAGAACCCCAGAGGAGCATGACACGCACTTGAGAATAGTCCTGCAGACCCTTCAGCAAAAGCAGCTTTATGCTAAATTCTCAAAGTGCGAGTTCTGGTTAGATCAAGTGGCATTTCTAGGTCACATAATTTCTAAAAAAGGTTTTCAAGTGGATCCAGCCAAAATAGAAGCGGTCAACAACTGGAGCAGACCCAGGAACGCTAGGGAGATCAGAAGTTTCCTTGGTTTAGCTAGGTACTACAGGAAATTCATGGAGGACTTTTCCAGGATAGCCTCTTCACTAACAGCCATCACCAGAAAGAACAAGAGGTTTGAATGGTCAGACAAATATGAGCTGAGTTTCCAAGAGCTAAAGAAGAGACTGACCAGTGCTCCCATTCTGACAGTTCCAGAAAGTGACAAGAGTTTTGACATCTACAGTGATGCTTCTAAAATGGGTCTAGGACCTGCTCTCATGCAAGAAAGAAAAGTTATAGCTTATGCTTTCAGGCAACTCAAAGATTATGAGAAGAACTACCCCACACATGATCTTGAGCTGGCAGCTGTGGTCTTTGCGCTGAAATTCTGGCGACACTACTTGCATGGAGTCCAGTACAGAATCTTCACAGACCATCAGAGTCTTAAGTACTTCTTCACTCAGAAGGACTTAAACATGAGACAACGCAGGTGGCTAGAGTTGGTCAAAGACTATTACTGTGAAATCCTCTACCACCCAGGCAAAGTTAATAAAGTGGCAGATGCACTAAGCAGAAAATCCAGTGCATCCCTGATGTCTTTGTCATCATTAGCCCTACCACTGCAGAAGGAGTTGTCAGACTTTGGAATGGAAATTATTTATGGGCAACTCTCTGCATTGATCTTAGAGTCTACCTTGCTTGAGGATATACAGAGAAAGCAAAGTGAAGATCAAGATATCCAGAAGATCAAGCAAGGGATACAGAAAGAAGAAAATTCAGAGTTTTGAGTATCAGACAGTGGAATTCTTTATCAGGGGATCCGCCTTTGTGTCCCCAATGATGAAGAGCTGAGAAAGAAAATTTTAGAGGAAGCTCATAGTACACCTTACTCCATGCATCCTGGTTCTACCAAGATGTACCAAGACGTGAAACAGAGGTTCTGGTGGTCTGGACTCAAAAGAGATGTTGTTAAATATGTCAGTACCTGCCTGACATATCAGAGGGTCAAAGCAGAATACCAGTGACCAGGAGGAGTTTTACAGCCTCTCCCAATCCCAGAGTGGAAGTGGGAAGACATATCCATGGACTTCATAACAGGTCTCCCAAGAACCACAAATGGATATGACGCGATATGGGTGATAGTGGACAGATTGACTAAGTCTGCTCATTTTCTAGCCATCAAGGTGTTCCACTCTATAGAGCAGTTGGCACAGTTATATGTTAAGGAGGTGATCAGACTTCACGGAGTTCCTAAATCTATTGTTTTTGATAGAGATGGACGCTTCACCTCACACTTTTGGGAGTGTGTGCAGTATGTACTAGGCACCAAACTCAAGTTCAGTACAGCCTTTCATCCTCAGACTGATGGACAGACAGAACGAGTAAATCAGATTCTAGAAGATATGCTCAGAGCTTGTGCAATAGATTTCAAGGGAAGTTGGTGCAAGTATCTATGCTTAGCTGAATTTGACTACAACAACAGCTATCAAGCCACCATCAAGATGGCACCTTATGAGGCATTGTATGGCAGGAAGTGCAGATCACCCATTTGCTGGCAAGAAGTAGGTGAAAGAAGAGAGATGGAAGTGAAACTGGGCATTCAGACAGAGCTGATAGATGAGACTACTCAGGCTATCCAGAAGATCAGATAGAGAATTGAGACTACCTAGAGTAGACAGAAGAGTTATGCTGACACACGCCGTAGGCCACTTGAATTCCAAGTAGGGGATTCAGTCTTTCTCAAGGTTGCTCCGATGAAGGGAGTGATGAGATTTGGTAAGAAGGGCAAATTAAGTCCTCGTTATGTAGGACCCTACCTGATCACAGAAAGGATTGGGAAAGTAGCATACAAGCTGGACTTACCACAGGACATGTCGGCAATACATAATGTATTTCATGTCTCCATGCTAAAGAAGTGTCTCCACGACCTTAGCCAAGTGATTCAGCCTTAGTCAGTGCAGATCCAAGAGGATCTTAGCTACGAGAACAGACCTACACAGATAGTGGACAGAGCAGTCAAGAGACTAAGAAAAAAAGAAGTGCCACTAGTGAAGGTCATCTGGCAGAACCAGAAACACGAGAAAGTCACTTGGGAGCGTGAGGACAGTATGAGACAGAAATATCCAGAACTATTCTAAGTTCGAGGATGAACTTTTTATAAGGTATGGGGAATTGTAACGACCCAATTTTCCCTATTTCAAGTTCTAAATATCCTTAAAAATATTTGGAAATGCTTTTAAAATATTCTAGAGATTTTTAAGAATTTTTAGAGTATTTTTATGTAATTTTTGGAGGTCGTTTGGTATTTTTACTAAACGAAGGAAGTTTCGACAAAAAAAATGTTCAAGTCAAGATTTGAACCGTGAACCTCGGGTTAAGCAGAGATTCGCTTAACCAACAGAGTAGTCGCGGGATTCTTAGTAAAACCCGAACCAAATAGTATTTAAGCTATAGTTGGAACATTTAAAATAAATTGGAAAAAGGGGACGCGGCGGAGGAATCGAAGCCCAAACCTTTGATTCGGTTAAAAGCCGGATGACCAACTGGGCTAGCGGTCAATGCTAATTAGATAGGCAGCGACAAATATATAAGCTATAGTTGATAATAAAAACCCTAGTTACAAAAGAGGCTTAATTTTTTTCCCGAGACCTAAACCGTTCCTACCTTCCTCTCCCGACGGTGATTTCCACTCAGGCGAAAAACAGGGAAGAGGCTAGGGTTCACTTCCGGTGGCCGGCGAGTGATTAACTCCGAAATTTCTCCACCAATACGTGATCCTCTCGTCGAGGAGAGCGCATAGAGGTGAGGAAGGTGCCGAGATTGTGAGCCTCCGAGAACCTAGAAACCCTTCTTCACGGCTGTGAGTTCAAGAACGCGAAGGTAAGTTGCTACTCACCTGCAGTAGGATAGCTCCGAGGTTTATTCCGTGTTCCTCTCCTTGTTCCCGAAGCTTTGCATGAGTTTCCAGTAGCAATTCTTTTTTTGTTTCTACCGTGGAGTTCATCAGGGAGATGAGAAGAGGTTTTAAATAAATTTGGAGCATGTAGTTTGGTTTATTTCTGTGTTGATGAATCCTGATTCCTATCTAGATGAATTGTTGCCAAAAGGGATTAAATTTGGTTGATGTGAATATTACTAGCAGTATAGTCTCATACGACTCAATGGGCTTAATGGAGGGATAAAATCTATATAGCTGAGTCCAAATAGCTATGATAAGCATGGTTTAATATCATTGATGATGATGATCTGGTTAATTTGTTGCATACCAAATGTTGAAAGCCTTAATCAGAGTTAAAAGATGTTGATGAGATGGTGATACTGTGATCAGAATGCTCATGTTTCCTTTACAGGTTTTATCAGTTTTGGGTTGGTTTGATAACAATATTAATGGTATTATATCAAATATAATCCTGAGGGAGAACATGTCCTACCACTACTTGTCCAATGGAATAATTGAACTTGGCCTAACCATGTGTTAAAGTCCATAATAATAACGTCTCAATCACCTAAGAATGGTTAGTATGATTTGGTAAATGAAGCCTTAATTTTAGATCTAGTAGCTTAATAAAGTACAGTATAATTGTGAACGAATGGTTGTGTTAGCAGTCTATTGTGGTTAGGTTAGGGAAAATGAATGAATTGTTTAGAATGACATGTGGTTAAGCAACTCAGTTATTTTCTTCATGCTGTATCCTTAATAAGAAGAAATAGCTAAAAAGGGTTAGTCTTTTGAATTGATTATCTTTGATCTCCGTTGTGTAGTTAGTATTTCAGTTTTCAGTTTTCTTTGCTAATCCAGGAGCAGGGACAGGCCTTCCATATTAGCATTTGTGGCTTAGACTCTCCTTGCTATTTTTCGGACAGCCTTACCTAAATTCCAGCATGACTAATCTGGTTCTGCAAAGTTTTATTTATATTTATTGTAGCATGCTTAGAGAGTTCAGATTTGCTTTCCTTAGATTTATGTTTATTGTAGCATGCTTAAAGAAGTCAGATTTGCTTTTCTTTGCTTTATTTTTATAGCATGCTCATTTAGTTGCAATTCCCTACTTGTTAGATATACTTACAGTGTTCTAGTAAGCTCTCTTAGGGGATTATGAGAAGTTATGAGTAGAGAAAAGACCAAGGTCTTGATAGAATCCCTAAATTTTAAGTATTGGGATCAGCAGCACATCAAGTGCTCAAAGAAATGCTAAGGCATTTTATTATAAGGAAGTTATAGTTAAAAAGAAAACAAGTATTTTACATTTTAATGGCATGTACCGGACACAAGGTCCATTGGGTGGGCTCCTAGATCACTCCTAGGCACAAGATCGCCTAGAAGTACCTTAGTAGTTTTGAGATTAGCTACATCGACTCATATTAAGGATGCGCGCAAATTGGTACAATGCCGGGCCCAAGAGAAGTTGATTATTATTTTAAAGTAATAAAGTATAAGTTTTGAAACAAATGAAACAAGCTTCATTTATGCTTAGAGTCAGCAAGTTTAGCTTCTTTTAATTCAAAGCATGCAGTGATAGTTCTGTTTGTTTCCTGATTAGTTATTTAGCATGATTAGCTTTATCTTTCAGCATGCAGTTTTATCCTGTATAGCATGATTCCTTGTATAGCATGATTCCTTAGCTTTTCTTTGCTATTAGTTTGACATGAGCAGTTATGTTTATGCTTTACTTTCTTTTAGAGCATATAGTTTTTAGTTCTTTCTGTATACATGCATATTCATGTTTTTGTGAGTTAGATAGCGCTTACTAAGCAAATTTTGCTTATAGATTGCATTTCCTCTTACTGCAGATAAAGAAAAGAAAAAGATCTAGCAAGGAAGGCGACAAGGTGGTGCGGATGGTGTGTGATGCCAGGACTATGGAAGTCTTGGGGCTAGAAAAGAGTTCTTTTAGTTTTCTTTCTTTATTACTAAGTTTTCCATGTTTTAGTGGACTGTAAACGTTTGAGATTGTACTTTATAGTTCATGTCATTTGAGTTCATCTTTGTTTTAGATTGTTATTACTGCGTGGTTGTGAAATATATATACCAGCCGCATGTGGCTGATGGTTATTATTTGCATGTATTGATGAATTTGGTCACCGGTACAGGGGAGACTCTGTCGAAATTTTTCGGTAGGGATTCCTCGTGGTTTTGATCACACCGGTTAAGTAGAGTTAACAGTTAAGTAACGGTCACCTTAGAGAGTAGTAGTAGTAGTAAGAAGGGTGGTTGTTACACGCATCCTCACCTACTCCTCTAAGGAGATTTACCTGTTGCCAGTGCGATCCTCCAGATCGTCTGGACTTTTGCTCAGCGCCCGATGCTTCCAGTCTTAATGTTGGATGTCCGGTCCTCGACTCATCCAAACTTCTACCCGGTTCGCGACACCAAGATTTTTACCTAGGGTTACCACTCCCTAGGATTTTTGTCCAATGGTCCGACCCGCCAAGACTTTCCGCATAGGGTTACCACCCCCTATGACCTAGGGTTACCACCCCCTAGGGTTCTCCCCTTTCCTAACCATAGCTAGGACTTTACTGAAACACTCAATCATACACATTAGATAACAATTAAACTTAACTTTGAATCCCTTTGCCATTATCAAAACTTGAGTTCGATCATCGGATGCTTCCCGCACCAACACATTTTGGCTTAGTGGAACTAATTGAAGACACTCCTTACTAATCCTAACTAGTTAGACCAAAGTTTTGTATTAAGTTCAATGGATATGACTATTTGAAAAATTTCAAAGACGTGGTTACTCTAATGATGTCCAGGTGACTCACCACAACTTAGAAATTTATCCAAAAAATATCTATTTGTTAAACCCAAAGTTAAACTTGAATTTAACACAAGTTAAACCAAACCCTAAAATTTAACTTAATTCATCTCACAAAATTATATGATTCTCTGATTGAAAATATAGATCAGGTGAGATGGCTAAGGATTAAATTTAAATTTAATTTAAATCAAATTAATTAAAATTTAAATTTAAATCAAATTAATTTAAATTCAAATTAAATTTAAATTTTAATTAAATTCAAATTAAGCTAAACTAAGTTCACACTTAAGCTAAATTTTTTCTCTCTTATACTTTTTGTAGGAATCTAAATAGATATTGGACAGTGGTTGCTCCCAACATATGACTGGGGATCAAGCAATATTCACTAAATTAACATTCAAAAGACTAGGAACACTTGGCTTTTAAAACAACGGTAGACTAAAGGTAATTGGAATAGGTAACATTGAACTAGAATATAATTTTATTATTCATAAAGTACTACTTATTGAAAATTTTAAATTTAACCTACTCAGTGTTAGTCAATTGTGTAATTCCACTACAACAAAAACATTAAAAGACAACGGTTAAAAACCGTTGTCGTAGGCCATTTAAAACCGTTGTAATTGGCAGTGTTGTTAAAAGTGGGGGGCTACGACAACGGTTTTAAACTATTGTATTTGAATAAAAAGACAACAGTTTTGCAACGGTTTTAAACCGTTGTCTTTGAATGGAACGGTTTAAAACCGTTGTTATTTAGAGCATTTTTACTACAGTTACAACCGTTTTTGGGGCTACGACAACGGTTTTTAACCGTTGTCTTTGAGGGTGATAGATAAAAATAACAGTTTTAAACCGTTGTCTTTTAAATTATTATCTTTTAATACCAATATATCAAATTTCAATTTAAATATATAATAAAGAATCATAATCAAGAAAGAATATTCCCCACATTAATATCATTCAAAATGTTAGTTATACAAGAATTACAATCACAAAAGAAGAAACATATCTCATGTTTAAATAAAATTTATCCCAATACAAATAAACAAATAAACTCCATTTACAACTAATGAACAATAGCTAAAATACTAGAAACTTGTGATGGTGGTTCATGCCATGTAGGATTGCACTTAATTATTGTCAACCCAAGTCCCATCACAATCTTCAACTTGTAGGATTTCTTGATGGGCCTGAGCACAGACTAATCCAGCATATTTTGTCACCTCAAGCTAGTCTTGAGATGCAATAACCTAACAAACCAAATATAATCAAGATAGTAAGGATACATCAAGGCAACTATACATAGAGCAAGAAATGAAAATTGCCAAAATTACTATTAATGGCATAAAACCATTCATTTCGATACAAGAAAAATATTTCTTCTTTGGAGGGAACAGAGGATCACCATTCATGCTTGAGGTGATCTCCATTCGCTCATCTCTTGCTAGAACAGTTAGTTGCCTACAATAAAACACCATATCCGTTGAATTGGGTGGAATTAATGGCGTCAAAACAAAAATCATGAGTTTAGGCAGCACCTTTGGCCATGGCCATCACTATGTACGTCAAAACCAAGCAAACCATCTTCATCACTACTGCATGCCTGCAAATTACAATAAGGCAAACGTAAGCTATTTCTTAAAGAATTTTGGTAGATGCGTTGAACATATCACAAATAATATATATGAATATGATATAATTTCAAACGAACTTTATTAGCATTACTTTTAAATTGTTTTCTTTCGTCTCAATAGCACAACTACCACAGAGAGTTGAGATGGCCCCAGAATGCCAGTTGTTATTAGCCTAGAGACTCAGACTGATTCAGAATACAAATCAGCAACTAATTGTTGTAGCATAGTCAGAAGATATACCAGGAAACAAAGAAAGATGACATGAAACAATAGCTTGTCTTTATTTCTTTCAAAAAATTGTTCTCAAATCTGCATGCAAATCTAAGTTAACTATTAAATTATGCATCAGGAAGCAATGTCTTGCAGCATTTGATAATGAATGCAAAGTTGGATTAAGAATTATGCAAGAAACAGATAGAACTACTAAGGAGAGTTAGACTTGGGAGTACAATCTCATCTATTTGGAGGAGTTATTACTATCTGATAATAATATTTCTGGTCAAATACCAGAAAACATGGGTAATCTTCACAACTTAAGGTATTTTGATGCATCAATGAATAACTTGATGGGGCATATACCATTGAGTTTGGGTGATCTATGCAACTTGGAAACTCTTGATTTGTCTTTGAATAATATTGGTGGAGAACTAGCAAATCTACTTGATGGTTTGTCTAAATGTCCACAAGGATCTCAGTTATGGAACTTTAACATTCATGGCAATAAGTTAAGTGGGTCAATCCCTTTCAGTCTTGGGCAATTATCTCAACTACAATTCTTGGATATGTAACGACCACCCTTCTTACTACTACTATTCTCTAAAGATGACCGTTACTTAACTACTAACTCTACTTAACCGGTGTCATTAAAAACCACATGGAAACCCTACCGAAAAATTTCGACAGAATCTCCCCTGTACCGGTGATCATATTCAACAATACATGCAGTATATATACTCAGCCACAAGCGGATGGAACTCATAACTAACAACCACGCAGTATAATAAATCTAACTCAGCAACAATAAAGGAAAACTAATCCACAACCACAACTGAATAGCAAACACAGTATCAAGTGTCCTTATAAACAGTTATCAAATTTCCTTAACACATAAAAACTTAATTAACTCAAAGAACAAATCATAATTCATCTTATTCGCAAGGATCCCTAGAACTTCCATAGTGCAGACATCACACACCCCTCTTGCATCTCCTTGTAGCCTTCCTTCATATTAGCTTTCCTTTTTCTTTATCTGCAGTAGGAGAAAGTGCAGTCTATAAGCATAAAGCTTAGTGAGCGCTATCTAACTCACAAAAACTCGATATGCATGTATACAAATAAAAACATGCTAAAACTGAATGCTAATATGTAAAGCTACTCATGCTCATAAATAGCAAAGAAATCAACTAACAGAAAAGATAACATGTATAACTACTCATGCTCATAAACTAATAAAGAAAGCAAACTAACTGGAATGCCAACATATAAAGCAAAACATGCTCATCAACTAGCAAATAAATAACATGTAAGAAACTAAACATGTAAAAGCTGCTAGCATAAAAGAAAACTAAACTTGCTGATCTTTAAAACAAAGTGAAACTTACTTCTTTTACTCTAATCTTATTCTTTTATTTCACTTGTTTAAAATTTATACTTTAATACTTGAAAATAATAATCAACTTCTATTGGGCCCAGGCATAGTACCATCTTATGCGCGTTCCCTAATAGGTTGGGGTAGCGAGCCGCCAATCCTAAAAGAGCAGACCTTGGTCTACCAGGGCCAAGACCTTGGAATTGAACACCTGGATTTGTTTAACGACAACCTTGGAAGTCGGGTACTAGCCTCTTCTTAAAAGTAAAATACTTATTATCTTAATTACTTCTTTAAATGCCTTGGCATATTAATAAGCACCTTGTGTGCTAAAATCCCTAAAGTCTTGACCTTAGGATTTATTTAAGGCCTTGGCCTTTTCTTTCTTTTCTTTTTCTTTCTTTTTACTTGTTAATGCTTCTAAAAGAATTTGATAGAACTCTTATTTTCCCATTAGAATACATGGTTGTTCATGCTTATTAAAATAGCAAATGAAAACTAAAGAAACTGCTCATGTGTATCTAGTAATAAAGAAAACTGATCATGCTCAACTTATAGCAATTAAAAACTGCACATGCTCAATAATAGCAAATGAAAACTAGAAAATCTGCATATAAGACTAATACAAATCTGCACTGTGAATGTTACAAAATTCTACCAACATTCCTACCTCGAGAGGAAACTATTGAGGCATATATGCACTTAAGAAAAGTAGGCTGAATTCTATACCAAAATCATGCCTAATGAGCTAGAGAAAAATGGATATTGCTTCTACTTAAACTCGATGTTCACTAACTACTCAGCTAAATCCCTAGCAACCATTCTGCACAATAAATTGCAAAATAAAGGAATCAAACTTGCTGAATTGAAACTTTAAAAAAATTAAACTTGCTGAATTATCAAAAAGAGAGGTTGTCCTATGCTCTAATAGAGTTGTACATTTCTGCAGTGAACACAAAGAAACTTGATCTGGAATAAGCTCCAAAGGGGCTGTTCTAAGCTCTAGTAAAGCTGTTCGTGGTTACAAAAATGCACTGATATGCTAAACTACACTAAGAAGGAATTTAAATCTGTGTCAAAGAATTAATAACACAAAGTCTAGCAACATGTTAAGGATTAATAACATTAAGTCTAGCAGCATGTTAAGGATTAATAACACCACCAAACCTGCACAGCAACTCCAACTCAACCTAAAACCTGCTGGGATAGGGTCATATGGAAGGGTGTACTTTGCAATTCTAAACAATGAAAAGCCCAAAAATCCACCGAGCATAACCCAATTCAAACAACTACTAACCTGTTCGATACAAAGGAATAGACAATCATGCAAAGATAAGGCTACATAGCTCCAACATTCTAACTTCCAAAAAGAATTAGAAATCAAGCGATAACCTATAGAACACTCACGGCAGACATCTTCAAAGACAAAACTCCTTACAGCATGTTTCAACAATCAAGAAGAACAAGCATAATCTTTACAGCATGATTCGAAATCAAGAAGAACAAGTCCAAAAACTACTCTCAGAAATCTAACTCACGGCAATAGCATAAAACCAAAATCCTTAAATCACGGCAGCAAGGAAAACAAATCTCGGAGCTATCCTACTGCAGGTGAGTAGCGACTCACCTCACTGCTCTTGGACTTACGACCGAAGAAGAGCAAAATTCTAGGGTTTCGGGTGAAGTTTGAAGATCTCGGCGGCTCCCTTGAGTTCCCGAGCTCCCTTCGTCACGGTGACCACGTACGGGTGAAGGCCGGCCGGAAGAATCCTTTCGCCGACACCGGAGAGGAACCCTAGCGCCGTCGCCTCGGGGTGTTTTTCGCCCGAGCCGCCGCTGTCGCGCGAGAGAGGTGAGGAGAGAAAGGATTTCGGGAGAAAAAGATCCTTTTCCCAAAAATCACTCAAGTTTTTCCCTCTTATTATCTCTAGGGTTTCCATATAACTTTACTTTAAATATTTTTCTCTCCATACCTAGTTAATAGAACGAGCGTAGCTCAACTGGTCGGGCCAGGTTCGTTTGGGTCAGTCCGACCCGAGGTCGTAGGTTCGAACCTCGCCTTCAACGATTTTTTGTCAAAATTTCTTTCTTTTTGTAACCCTACTAAACGACCTCCAAAAATTACATAAAAATACTCTAAAAATTCCTAAAAATCTCTAGAATATTTTAAAAGCATTTTCAAATATCTTTATGGACATTTGAAACTCAGAATAGGGAAAATTGGGTCGTTACAGGATATCTCATGGAATTTATTACAGGGCAATATTCCAAGTTGTTTCTTGGATTTCATTTTCAATAATAGCTTTAGAGTGCAGCATCTGCATTTGCAAAGGGGGAAGTAACTCATCTTGCAACCCAGATAGAAACAATGCATGGACAAAATTAGTAGGATATTACTAATGCATGGACAAAATTAGTAGGATAAATACTTAAAATGTTTTTTCATTTACAATTTAATAAATTGAGAACTTTTACTAAAATTGTTCTAGCATTCAACTCACCTTGACAATTTGTGCACATTTAGTTGCTTCACCGAGACCAATCATGCTTTCTGCAGATATCTAATAATGAGAGGATTTAATCATTTAACATGATGGTACTGACGTAAGTATTTTTCTTTCATCAATAATATCACAACTTACCATCTTGACATATGGGAAATCACTCTCTATACCAATTGTAGCTGCCATTGAAGTTTTGCCACAGACATAAAAGAATAAATAGCAGATTGAATCGACAGAAAAGTCAGATTAATCAATTAGAAAGCTGGTTGTAAATTTACCTGCTAGTTGGACCTTCCAGAAGGTATGTAACAAGTGGGCTCTGATTGTCTTTGATTTGCTCCACAAGAAGCAGGGCTCTCTCATGGATGTGTTTGTGCCTCTCACCACAATCGATAATCCCATTAAGCCTGAAAGCCATTTGCACATTAAAGATAATGCCACATTATGTAACATTAAGAAAATTCAGAGCACAAAAATCTGTAGGCCCTCTTGAACACCCCCAAGTAGAATTGCTTTCAAGGATGTGGAATCAGCTTCAACCGAGACAATGTCAAACTTGAACATACCTGCGCCATTCAAGATCATCCATTGATGCACCAAAAGCTGGTCCAACCTCATGAAGAGCATTCAAAAAATCATCCATAGTGACTTTTATGCTCTCCTCATCCAAGGGCTTGGTCAAATCATCGAAGCTTATCTGTCGATTCAAGGCATATGAGACAACACTTCTAACAACACCTTCCAGTTTAGCGCCACTGTAATTTTTAGTTCGTGCAGCTACAGTAAGTACATAAAAACATGTAAGGAAATATGCAGCTTAACAAGTCTGTCATTTAACCTCCAAATGATCTGACAATGTATGCAACCAAAAATCAAACTGGAATACCTAGATGATGAACAAAACAAGAACAAAAACTGCAATATCTGAGTATCCAAAACAAAAGAAAGCATGAAGAAAAGTTTGCCTCTAATTGAATATAAGTAACCCAATCAGAAGGCAACAACTACAAGAATAAAAGTTATTAAAAATTAAGACATCAATCAGCAACAAAATATAGCATATGAAAGTCTCAAACTATTTGAACAATGAGATTTTAAAAACATTGGCAGGTTCTCTTATCCATTTGTACAGTTTCACTCCTTCAGTAAGCAAAACACTCAAACTCTTCACAAGGATGCTGACATTCTCTAACAAATATCACATTTACGGCAACAACTGAACTCCAAAAGAAGAAAACAAAGAACAAAAAATATTCATCATTGTCCACCAAACAAGATTAAGTGTAAGACAACTCACCTCGAATTTGACAGTTCCCTTCCTCACAACAATGTTTTTGGTCTAAACCTCCAGATTTCACTTCTCCTTCCAGTAGAATTGGGAAGCGATCTCTGATCAGAACCAGCTGGATCCTCTATCAATTTCTGTACATGTTCCGATACTGAAGATACATGATATTAATGTTGAGAAAAAAAAAGGCAAAATAAGTTTATCCAAGAAACTAAACAACGTTCCATTTTAAAGTTTTCGCATTCTTCCGAATTGGGAAAAAAATCACACAACTAGTTCTGTACAATAGCAAATATCACAATCTACAAGTTTCCACAAAAGAATAAAACTTACATAAACCTAAACAAAGCCAAAACTTACTTACAAAAACAACGGAATGCCCAACAAAGGAGGAACCTTCACGCCCATAAAACGGAATTAGCCCAAGAAAGCTCGAACCAAAGAGTTCAAGTACAAGCAGCACACACCTGTTCGGGAGAGGAGACGAGGGCCTGGCTGGAAAATTCTTGTGAGGGGAAGATGAGGTCGTTCTCCTCATTCTAGGGACTCACCGAGGATGACGGCGTTAAGGTGTGAGATCTGAGCAGCGCCCGAGGGGTGCAGGGACAAGGATTCCACATGCCGGAGGCGGTCGAGAACACGATGCCCACCTTCGGAGATGTTGCTGCCTCACCTGTCGTCATCACACACCGATCACGACACCCTTCGGACGAGGAAGAAGACCAACGAGGAGGGAGGAGGTTTTGGTGAAGAGGGACCAAGCACAAGCAAGGAGACGAGTCACCGCTGAGATCTGAGACACCCTAAGCCCTTCACATCCTCTTCCAGGATGAAGAAGAGGAGAAAACAAAAGAAGCACAGATTCATTCTGCCTTCCTCTTACAGGATGAAAAAGAGCTCGTCGGGGAAGTTGGGTGGATTTTGGTGGCAGCGAGGTGGGATTGAGAAGAGATCAAGAAAGAAAAACGTGAAGTAGATGAAGAGATCGTAGGTTGGACGGAAATGCTTAGGGATCGAGAAGGTAAAGGGGCGGAATCGGCGGCAAAAAATTTCGGGGAGAGGGAAAGAAAAACTCGGCGGTAAAAAATGACGAAGGGAAAAAATATGGTATTCAACAACACTTAATAGACAACGGTTTTTAAAAACCGTTGTCGTAACCCCCAAAAAAAGCGCACATAGACAACGGTTTTCAAAAACCATTGTCGTAGCCTTTAAAAACCGTTGTCGTAGCCCCAAAAAAACATAAATAGACAACGGTTTTTAAAAACCGTTGTTGTAGGTCAAAAAAATTGCTAAAAGACAACGGTGTTTGTTAAAACCGTTGTTAAAAGGTAAAAAAACAACAGTTTGGTATACAATCGTTGTCGTTTGAATGTTGTTGAATGAAGATTTTCTTGTAGTGTTCAGAGTATAAGGTTAGGTTTACATCTAATGAATATTTAATTAAACATATGAAAGATCCTACAGTAAAATTAAAAGGACTTAGGAACAATAATATTTACACAATTAACCTAGCCAACTCCTCACTTAAGTGTCACCTAACACAAAAAGAGGAAACCTTGTTGTGGAATAGGAGAATGCCCCACACTAACTTTAAAAACCTCACCAAACTAAATGGCTTAGTTAGAGATCACCAAAACTACCCAACTTATACTCAATAATTTGTAATGTCTGTCAACAAGGAAAATGAACCAAATCAACCCACAAAACAACTAATCAAACTTAAACCAATTCAATACTTAAATTATTACACTTAGATTTATTTGGCTCACATGGGATTAAATCTATAAATAGAAACTTATACTGTCTAGTAATAATTGATGATTACTCAAGATTCACTTGGATAAACTTTTTTAAAAATAAAGACGAAATATTTGAAATATTTATTAATTTTTTAAACAAACTTAAAATAAAAAAGATTCAAAAATTAAAAGAATAAGTAGTGATAATAGAGGGAGTTTAAAAATCATAGGTTTACTAAATTATGCTTAGAATATTGTTACCATCAAGAATTCTCATGTCCTAATACACCTTAATAAAATGGAATAGTCAAAAGGAAAAATAAAACTCTCTAAGAAGTCACTAGGACAATGCTAAATGAATATCAACTATTAAAATATTTCTGGCTAGAAGTTGTTAGTACAACCTGCTATGTATAAAATAGAATAATAATTAATAAAAAAATAAAATAAAACCCCATTTGAAACTTACTATAATAAATTACCAAATATTAAATACTTTAAGGTATTTGGATGTCCTGTATACATATTAAATACAAGAGAAGACTTAGGAAATTTTTTTTCAAAAGTAGAAAATGGAATCTTTATAGAGTATTCCCTAAACAGCAGAGGATATAGAGTTTACAATAAAACCACTCTAAGATTTGAGGAGACAACCAATGTAAAATTTGATGAAATTACCAAAGACTTTGATTCAACTCAACCTCAATATCAACTAATTGATATTGTTAGAGG
Source organism: Zingiber officinale (assembly GCF_018446385.1). Lineage (NCBI taxonomy): Eukaryota > Viridiplantae > Streptophyta > Magnoliopsida > Zingiberales > Zingiberaceae > Zingiber > Zingiber officinale. The sequence continues at coordinate 34,054,099 of NC_056005.1, read as the reverse complement.
TAGCACTAATCCAGGGGGAGCAAGTGAAAGCCCAATAAACGAATATGAAGATGAACAAAATCAATCATAAGAAAATGAACAAATACAAACTGTGCCTAAAACAATAGAGTAAGTTCAAATCACCCAATTAACTAAATAATATATGATCCAGAACTAAGGGTTTAAACTAGATTCTCATTTAGAAACGTAAGTCAAATATCCTTAATTTTTAAGGTTGAACCCAAAACAGTAGAAGAATCCTTTGTTGATCTAGACTGGATTATTGCCATGCAAGAAGAACTATCCTAATTTGAAAGAAACCAAGTCTGGAACTTAGTTCATCTACCTAAGAATAAGAAATTCATAGAGACTAAGTGGGTATATAGGAATAAGTTGTTGGACCCCCGTGGTGGTTTTGTTGTGATCAACCAAGTTAGGTTGGATCCTATTTAGTTTTGATCCCTATGTCTAAGTGTGTAGGAGCTTAGGAGCGCAGGAAGTCAAGCGGAAGACGCAGCTAGCGAGAAGGACGACACGGGAAGGGAGCCGACGGGCTCAATGCGTCTGAATGATGAAAGAGCTGTGAAAGAGTACACCGGTGGACGAGAAGAACGTGTGCGACGTTTGAGGGATGAGAAACCGGGGCTGAAGCCTGCTCGAGGAGAATGCCGAAAATTAGGTTTAGGTGAGCCCTATTTTAGTTGGCCGCAATCACCCAATCAAACAGAACCTCGAAAGTTGAAAAGGAGAGGAAGAAGTGCTGAAAAAATAGTTGGAGGCACCCTCAACAGTCGTTGGAGGCGCCTCCGACTTCAGCACGCTGAAGGCGCCTTCAATGTCATTGAGGGTGCCCTCAACAACCTTGGATGCACCCTCAATTCCTTTGAGGGCGCCCTCATGTTAGAGTGTATACTGAAAGCCTAAACTTTTGTAAACATTTATTTTGAATAAAGAATCACATTTGGTCAAATTATCTACATTTGTTTGTAGTTGTTCAATTAATTTATATTGTAGATAACATAGTATGTGGTGTCACATACAGAAGATAATGTTGTCAGTACCTTATAAATTATAAACAGTAGCTCACGACCAAAATGAAAAGGAACAAACCATTGGAAGGTCGTAGTGTAATTAAGTATTAGTTTATCTTAACTATATAATTACATTAGTACACTTAGAGTGTATTGAGTAGGACAATTGGAGGTCGTTTCTTTTATACTGACTTTATAAAGGAACAAAGACCTCAGTTATTATGGAAGTGTGTGCTCTTAATCCTAATATAATAACAAGCACATATATTTGATATTTATTTCTTTAATTTATCAATGGGTGAGATTTAGTTCGATAAATCAATAAGCCCGATAAGTTGGGAAATGATATCACTTATACTGTGTGTTATTGATTATAGAAGGAAACTGTGTCCTAGTGATCTAGGTTGATAATGTCCCCAAGAGGAGCTCATAAGGATTGTCATGTTAAACCCTGCAGGTGGACTTAGTCCGACATGACGATAAGGTTGAGTGGTACTACTCTTGGACTAAGATATTAATTAAATGAGTTGTCAGTAACTCACTTAATTAGTGGATATTCAACATCTTAAACACAGGGAGACTAACACACTCATAATAAGAAGGAGCCCAAAAATATAATTTGGGATTGGTGCGGTAGTTCAATAATAGTTCTCTAGTGGAATGAATTATTATTGATAAAATTAAGTTGTGTGTTCGGGGCGAACACGGGATGCTTAATTTTATCGGGAGACCAAAACCAATTCCTCATCTCGGTCTCTATCGTAGCCTCTTATTTATAGAGTACTATACCCACCTATACCCACCTTCATACCCATGTTGTAGGGGTCGACCAAGCTAGCTTGAGGACCAAGCTAGGGCCGGCCAAGCCTTGATCCATGGGTGGCCGACCCTAGCTTGAACCCAAGCTTAGGTGGCCGACCCTATTAAATTAGAAAAGAATTTTAATTTTAAAATTTTCTTATGTGGAAGATATAATTTATTGGAGAGATTAAAAATTAAAATATCTCTTTTATAAGTTTCTACAAAAGATTAAGAAAAGAGATTAAATCTCTTTCCTTATTTGTAGATTGAAAGGATATTTTATTTTTCTTCTTTGTAAATTATTCACAAGTTGAAAAATTAAAATTATAGAAATTTCTTTTTATCAACCATGAAGGGATTTTAAAAGGAAATTTTATTTTTTAAATTTTTCGGAAACAAATAAGGAATTTTAATTGATTGATTGAAAATTACCTTGTTTGCTCTTGTAACATCCCACCCTCCTCACTACTAGTCTGCGAGGGTGAGCGCTACTGGACTACTAACTTTACTTAACTATCCTTGTTCACATGTTGATAGAAATTCCTAAAACTCTCGGAGAACTCAAAACATACAATTAACTAGCAGCGGAAGACTAAATGACTCATCTAATACATTCTTAATAAATGACAATCTTAATAAATTCTTATGCTAGGTCCCAAGGCTTCTATAGTCCAGGCATCACACATCCATCCGCACCTCCTTGTCGCCTTCCTTTGCTATAACTTTTCCTTTCCTTTATCTGCAGTAAGAGGAAAATGCATCTATAAGCAAAATTGCTTAGTAAGCGCTATCTAACTCACAAAACTCGAGTATGCATGTAAGCTGAAAGAAATCTAGAAACTGAATGCTCATCTAATAGCAAACGAAACATAGCATACTGAAATACAAAACATGTAAGTAAATCTAAACAACATGTCAATATATAAGAAAGCTAAACTTGCTGAATTTTAAACTTATGTGAAGCTTATTTCTTTTGTTTGAAAACTTATACTTTAATACTTCAAAATAATAATCAACTTTCTTCTTAGACCCAGGCGTAGTACCATCTTATGCGCGTTTCCTAATAGGTTGGGGTAGCGAGCCACCAATCCTAAAAGAGCAGACCTCGGTCTACCAGGGCCAAGACCTCGGAATTGGACACCTGGATTTGTTTAACGACAACCTCGGAAGTCGGGTACTAGCCTCTTAAATAAAGTAAAATACTTGTTATCTTTTATTACTTCTAATATATAATGCCTCGGCATTTTCTTTAAGCACCTTGTGTGCCAAAATCCCTAAAGTCTTGACTTTGGGATCTACTTAAGGCCTTGGCCTTTCTCTTTCTTTTCTTTATCTTTCTTACACTTGTTAATACTTCTAATAAAAGAATGCTTCTTTAAAAACTGAAATGTTTAAACAAATTCTAACTTTGAAATGCATAAACAAAAATCTGCATACTATGCTAATCAAAATTCTGCATACTATGCTAATCAAAATTCTGCATACTATACTAATCAAGATTCTGCATTCTATGCTACACTATTTCTGCATACTATGCAAACATAAATTCTGCACTATAATACTTAACCAAATTGCACTATAATCTTTTTCTTTAAAAACTGCACTATAAGTTCCACCAAAAATCTGCACTACAAGTTCCACAAAAAATCTGCACTATAAATTCCACCAAAAATTTGCACTACAAGTTCCACCAAAAATCTGCACTATAAACTTTAAAGAAGTCTGTACCATAAGCTCTTAAGAAATCTGCACTACAAGCTCTAAAGAAATCTGCTCTAAAGAAATCTGTATTTTAAGCTCTAAGAAATCTGCACTATGAGCCTACATAAAGATCTGCACTATAAGCTTAATTAAAAATCTGCACTATAGGCTTAATTAAAAATCTGCACTATAAGCTTAATTGAAATCTGTACTATAGGCTTAATTAAAATCTGCACTATAATCTTAAATAAAAATCTGCACTATAAGCTTAATTAAAAATTTGCACTATAAGCTTAATTAAAATCTGCACTATAGGCTTAATTAAAATCTACACTATAAGCTTAATTAAAAATCTGCACTATAAGCTTAATTAAAATCTGCACTATAGGCTTAATTAAAAATCTGCACTACAAGCTTAATTAAAATCTGCACTATAAGCCTATATAAAAATCTGCACTATAAGCTTAATTAAAAATCTGCACTATAGGCTTAGTTAAAATTATGCACTATAAGCGCTTCTCATGCTTCGAATTCAAGAAGAACAAAGGTCCGAAACTACTCCTACTGTAGGTGAGAAGCACTTACCTTGCTTCTTGGACTCACAACCGAACAAAAAGGGCTTCTAGGACCTTGGCCGACTGCCGGAGATGATGCCCTAACTCCCTTTCGTTTTCTGCCCGAGCTCCGCCATCGTACGCAGAAGAGAAGGAGAGAATGGTTTAAGTCACGGGAAAACAGATCATCAACTTATCCCTTTTTATAACTTAATATTTTTGTTAATTATCTTAAATAAATTCGCTACTTTTTCTAAACAAACAAATCCAACATCAAATTATCCCTTTTATAATATTCTGTTAACTATCTTAAATAAATTCGCTACCTTTTCTAAACAAACAAATCCAAGATCAACTTATCCCTTTTATAATCCAATATTCTGTTAACTATCTTAAATAAATTCGCTACATTTTCTAAACAAACAAATCCAACATCAACTTATCCCTTTTATAATCCAATATTCTGTTAACTATCTTAAATAAATTCGCTACCTTTTCTAAACATACAAATCCAACATCAACTTATCTCTTTTATAATCCAATATTCTGTTAACTATCTTAAATAAATTCGCTACCTTTTCTAAACAGAAAAATTTGTTTGCCCACCTGGTTAGCTGGTTTTTGACCGAGTCAAAGGTCGTGGGTTCAATTCTCGGCTTGGACATTTTTTTGTCGAAACTTCCTTCATTTAGTAAAAATACCAAACAACCTCCAAAAATTACATAAAAATACTCTAAATATTTCTAAAAATCCCTAGAATATTTCTATAGCATTTTTAAATATTTTTAAATTACTTTTAGGGCTCTAATTGAGGAAATTTGGGGCGTTACAATTCTCCCTAACTTATAAAAAGTTCATTCTCGAACTTAGAATAATAATGGATATCTCTGTCTCATACTGTCCTCACACTCCTAAGTAACTTCTATTGGTTGCTACTCGGAAAGCCTAGAGGTTCCACTGTACAAAAATTTTGTACAAAGGTCTGAACCTTTTCCTAGCTACCATGTGTTCTTTTAAATTAAATTTTGGATCGCCTGCGGAACTTAACACGTTTGATCCAAAACTTAATCTATTTGTTCTTTTAGGTTTTGACTTGGATCTCCTGCGGAACTTAACACGTTCGACCCAAGTCACCTTAAGTTATTAATTCCATTAAATATTAATTTCCATAATCGGTTCCCAGTACTGACGTGGCGAGGCACATGGCCTTCTTGGATATGGGAGCAACCACCTCCGACTAGACAAAACCTTTTATAGAAAGCTAATATTTAATTTCCTAAAATAACTTTAGGTTAACCAAAGAGAACAATCAAATCACAAGGAAAAGAAAAAACAAAAGAACACAATATCGAAAAACATATTCGAAATTCTAGAACGTAAGCCTCTTGTATTTGGTATTATTTCCATAAATAACTAGCATGATGCGGAAAGAAAAATTACTAGTTATACCTTGTAGAAAAACCTCTTGATCTTCTACCGTATTCCTCTTCTAACCTCGGACGTTGTGTGGGCAACGATCTTCCGAGATGAGAAACCACCAACCACCTTCTTCTCCTCCTAGCTAGGTTCGGCCACAAAGGAAAAGCTTCACCAAGGAAGAAAATCAAAACACTAACCAAGCTCCAAGAGATGCTAGCTTTCTCTCCTTCTTCTTCTTCTTCTCCGAGTAGTATCCGGCCACCACAAGAGCTCCAAGAAAAAAGAAGGGTTCGGCCACCACAAGAGGAAGAGAGGGAGAGGATGGTCGGCCACACCAAGGAACAAAAGAGGGAGAGAAATAATAGATGTTGTATCTCTTGAAGGCACCCTCACCCCTTCTTTTATATTCCTTGGCCTAGGCAAATTAGGAAATTTAATTACAATAAAATTTCCTTAATTTTTCTTGACATGAATTAATTTGAAGTATTAAATAAAACTTCCCTTTTATCCATGTATTGGTCGGCCACAATCAAGAGAATAATTAGGAGAATTTCAATCAACAAATTAAAACTTCCTAATTTATCTCCAGAAATTTTAAAATTAAAATTTCTCTTCAAAAATCTCTTCATGGTTGATAAAAGGAAATTTCTATAATTTTAATTTTACAACATGTGAATAATTTTTAGAGAGAAAATAAAATATCTCACCAATCTACAAATAAGGAAAGAGATCTAATCTCTTTCTTTAATCTTTTGTAGATCTTTTATAAGAGAGATATTTTAATTTAAATTCTCTTTAATAAATTATTTCTTCCACATAATAAAAATTAAAATTAAAATTCCTTTTAATTTAATGGGGGCCGGCCACCTAAGCTTGGGTTCAAGCTAGGGCCGGCCACCCATGAACCAAGGCTTGGCCGGCCCTAGCTTGAACCACAAGCTAGCTTGGCCGGCCCCTTTCTCATGGGTATGAAGGTGGGTATAGGTGGGTATAGTACTCTATAATTAAGAGGCTACGATAGGGACCGAGAGGAGGAATTGGTTTTGGTCTCCCGATAAAATTAAGCATCCCGTGTTCGCCCCGAACACACAACTTAATTTTATCAATAATAATTCATTCCACTAGAGAACTATTATTGAACTACCGCACCAATCTCAAATTACATTTTTGGGCTCCTTCTTATTATGAGTGTGTTAGTCTCCCTGTGTTTAAGATATCGAATGTCCACTAATTAAGTGAGTTACTGACAACTCATTTAATTAATATCTTAGTCCAAGAGTAGTACCACTCAACCTTATTATCATGTCGGACTAAGTCCACCTGCAGGGTTTAACATGACAATCCTTATGAGCTCCTCTTGAGGACATTATCAACCTAGTATCTCTAGGACACAGTTTCCTTTTATAATCAACAACACACACTATAAGTGATACCATTTCCCAACTTATCGGGCTTATTGATTTATCGAACTAAATCTCACCCATTGATAAATTAAAGAAATAAATATCAAATATATGTGCTTGTTATTATATTAGGATTAAGAGCACACACTTCCATAATAACCGAGGTCTTTGTTTCTTTATAAAGTCAGTATAAAAGAAACGACCTCAAATGGTCCTACTCAATACACTCTAAGTGTACTAGTGTAATTATATAGTTAAGATAAACTAATACCTAATTACACTACGACCTTCCAATGGTTTGTTCCTTTCCATTATGGTCGTGAGCTCACGTTTATAATTTATAAGCGATAACATGATCCTCTCGTGTGACACCACACACCATGTTATCTACAATATAAATTAATTGAACAACTACATTTATCATAAATGTAGACATTTGACCAATGTGATTCTTATTTCTAGATAAATGTTTATACCAAAAGCTAGGCTTTTAGTATACACTCTAACAATCTCCCACTTATACTAAAAGACTAAGCTGTCATATCGGCTGCCATACATCTGATTCCCAACCCTTCAACATGTCCATCAAAAGCTCTCGCCTTAAGGACCTTAGTGAAAAGATCTATAGGTCATCATCTGATGCATTCTAGGCAGCAACAACTTCTCCTCGTTTATACGATTTCTCGTATTGGGTGGTACTTGCGCTCTATTGTGTTTACTTACCTTATAGACTTATGGTTTCTTCGAGTTTGCTACTGCACCAACATTATTACAATATATTGTAATAATCTTTGGACAAACCAGAAATCATATCTAAGTCTATCTTGAGGTTATTGAGTCTTTCAGCTTTTATGGCTACCTCAGAGGCTTGCCATATACTATGCTTCTATGATAGAGTCCAGAAAATCACTCTTCCATAGTTATGACTTTACCTCCTAAAGTAAACACAAAACCCCGAGGTTGACTTATTATTGTCCCTATCCGATTGGAAGTCAAAATCCATACAACCCACAAGGACTAAATTAACTGCCTTGTAAGCTAGCATATAATTTCTAGTGCCTCTAAGGTACTACAATATATGCTTTACTGCAGTCCACTGTCCTTATCCAGGGTTACTTTGATATCTGCTAACTATGCCCTTGGCAAAACAGATTTCTGATCTCGTGCATAGCATACATTAGGCTTCCAACAGAACTGCCTTTATTTCCTTTATCTCCTTTGATGTCTACAAAGACATATCTTTAGATAAAGTTACTCCATCCTTAAAAGGTAAGAAACCTTTCTTGGAGTTTTGTATGCTTAAAATGAGCAAGGATTTTTCCGATGTATGAAGCTTGGGATAAGTAAAATATTCTTTTCTTGCGATCCCTTATTACTTTGATCTCAAGAATATATACATTCTCCCAAGTTCTTTATATCGAATTGTTTGGACAACCATACCCTTACTTCTGACAACATTTTGATATTGTTTCCAACTACCAAAAATGTTATCTAAGTATAGTACAAGAAATACCACCACGTTTCCATCACATCTTTTGTATACACAAGACTTATCCGGTTACTAAATCCATAGATCTGGATTACTTTGATAAACCGGATGTTCCAAGACCTTGAAGCTTTGCCTCAGTCCATAGACTGATTGAGCTTACACACAAGATGCTCTTAGCCCTTTGCAATGATCCCTTTTGGTTGCTTTATATGGATGTTTTCTTCAAGACTTCCATTAAGGAATGCTGTCTTGACATCCACTTGCCAAATAGATAAAAGAATCCGGATAGACTTAAGCATGGCTACCAGTGAAAAAGTTTCCTTTTTCATCTAGCATTGCTTTGAAAGTTTCTACCTTCCTGTCTATCCCTCTTTTCCTAATATAGACCTTTTTACACCTAAAGGCTTTTATACCATTTTGTGGTTCTATAAGCTTCCAGATTTTATTAGAATACATATATTCTAATTCTGTTATTCATTACTCTTTGCCAAGATATTGCATCTTTATCTTGGAGTGCTTCGTCATATGTCCGGAGATCAGGTTCATGTCTTCCAGGGATCGAGTCCAAAAACTCTCCCAAAACATAAATCTTTTTAGGTTGCCTAACAACCCTCCCACTACAATGAGGCACTTTCTGCAATTGTGTATCATTTGTGATACGTGTTGCAGTTTCTTGTGATATTTCATCTTGTACAGTTGGTACTAGATTAGACATGTCCTTTATTATTTCCTTAAGAACAAATTTACTTATGGGCATGAGGTTTATTACATAGTCCTTTTCTAAAAATCGGTCATTGATGCTAACAATAACCTTCTGATTTTTAAGACTATAAACCTACTTTCATTTCTCTAGGATAACCCACAAACAAGTGAATTCCTGTCCAACTTATCATTGTCTCTCTTCAGCATATGTGCTGGACTACCCGAATCCGAATATGCTTCAAAATAGGCTTACACCTATTCAGCAATTCTATATGAGTAGAGAGTTCTAACTTTGGAAGGTACTATGTTCACCTCCGTTTCCAGAGTATATCCTTAAAATGAATTTGGTAATTTTCTAAATAACTCATCATCAATCTACTTATTTCCATAAGAGTCCTATACCTTCCTTTTTCTACACCATTTTGTTGGGATATACCTAGGTGTAGTTAGTTGGGATTGAATCCCTACTTCTGATAAGTGACTCCTAAATTCTCCCAAGAGGTACTTGCCACTACGATCTCACCATAGTGTCTTGATACTTTTACCTTGACATTTCTCCACATCAGCCTCATACTCTTTGAACTAATCAAAGCACTTAGACTTGTGGCACATCAAGTAAATGTATCCGTATATCAAATAGTTGTCTATAAAATAGATGAAATATTTGAAACAACCTCTTGCTTGGATAGTCATAGGATCACACAAATCAGAATGAACCAATTTCAACATATCTTTGACTCCATACCCCTTAGACTTGAAAGCTTCTTGGTTATTTTTCCTTCCAAGTAAGACTCGTAGGTTGGAAAGATTTCCACTACTAATGAACCCAAAAGTTCATCAGCTACCAATGAATCATACTCAAGTTAATATAACCTAGCCTTAGATGCCAAAGATATAATTGGTTCATTTCCGAAAGTTACTTTCTCTTAAAGTTAGAAGATGTGTTACTAATTTCCATTTGTTGCATCGTGAGAGTTATTGGATTTTAAATTTTCAACCAATATACCAGAATAGATAACTTCCCTATTTTTCTTGATAACAACTTTGTTATCAAAATAGACACAATATCTATTCTATAATAGTTTAGAAACTGAAAATAGGTTCTTTCTAAACTTAGTATGTAAAGACAATTTCTAATAATCCATATTTTATTCCTTTTAGAGAATAAACCTCTCCCACTGCAACAACTGCTATTTTTTTTTGCAGTAATGCCCATGTGGACGGTGCTTTTATTTTCATTTAGTTGTCGGGTTTCCTGGAACCCTGCAATGAATTGCAGACATGATTAATGACATCTGTATCTACACTCCAGGTTCTGGTAGATAACACCACTAGACATGTTTCAACTAATGAATTAAATACACCTAAATTGTTCTTAGTTCTAAGAGGACAGTCTACCTTAATGTCCAAATCCTATTTCCAATCAATTATTATTGGGACCACTAAGTCTATCCTAAAGTATATCAGCTAGGGATTAACCATCATCCTAAGAATCACAAAAATATTTGGTTAAGACCAACTCCTTAAAAATCCCCATGAATTTTGTATGCCACGTTAGTGTGGATGTATACAAATTAAAAGAGGAAATTTTATCATTTAATTTTATTATCTCGTCAACCTTACTTTATGACGAATAAAATTAATAGTTGGTCTATCTTTAATCAAATATTTGGTCAAAACTCTAAATTTAAAATAATATTGATTCCTCTAACAATACTATTTAAATTTACCAACACCTCAAAACACCGTGAATTTTGCATGCCACGTTAGTGTGGACGTATACAAAATCAACATTTGTAAGAGGAGGGTTTTACCCATTAACTATCTTGTCAACGTAACTTTATGACAAATAAAATTATCTCAAACACCGTTAATTTTGTATGCCACGTTAGTGTGGACGTATACAAAATCAATCATTTGTAAGAGGGGTTTTAACCCTTTAATTTTATTATCTTGTCAACCTAGTTTTATGACAAATTAATAGTTGGTTTCATTTGGTCACACAAATAATAACAGTGACTCCGATGGGGAGGATACTATTAGATGTGTCTAAGTGTATACCATTACTTGACACTAAGTCCATTAATAAGATTATGCCCCTTCGTTGGGGAAGATCACACGCCTTAATTAACTTCCTATAGTCATCCAAACATGGAAGTCATTCTAGTGATCCACAAACAAGCTCATCCGTTATGGAGGAAGGCACTCGAGCCAACGCTTGTTTGCATCACTTACAAACCAGTAATGGAGACCATGGGATTTATTTAAAAATCCCTCTCCCACTTAGTTATTTATAAACGAGGAATTTTAACTATGCTAGCCTACTAGTCATGTATACTAACATGCACACACAACACAATATAAAAGCAATAAATAGAAAATCTAATTTTCAACTATTATGGCTTTTATCTATGGTTGTCATCCGTGTGTTGTCATCCCAAGCTGCTGCCATATTGCTGTCGCATCCATCTTGCTCCTTGTTCCGCTGCACCTCTGGTCCTCAGAAGGTTCCACGCTTTGCAAGATTCGATCCGCGACATAAATAGAATTTTACAATTTTGATCCTATATTCCATAAAAGGAATGTACATGTATCTAGATCAAAAATAAAATCCTAATAAAACTAAATACAGCTCCTGCTGTATTTTATAATACAATCAGGCACACACATATAAATACCCTTGACAAGTCCAAGGGTCCAATCACACACATAAAACTATAAGCCATAATAGTTGGATCCTGCATCCACAAAGTTAGCGCATCCTACTATTATCCTGCCTAAATTATGTATGACATGTGCATAATTAAACTAATACCAAATACACAGAGGCAAAACCCTAGCTCTGATACCAATTGTTGGTTGCTACTCGGAAAGTCTAGAGGTTCCACTGTACAAAAATTTTGTACAAAGGTCTGAACCTTTTCCTAGCTACCATGTGTTCTTTTAAATTAAATTTTGGATCGCCTGCGGAACTTAACACGTTTGATCCAAAACTTAATCTATTTGTTCTTTTAGGTTTTGACTTGGATCTCCTGCGGAACTTAACACGTTCGACCCAAGTCACCTTAAGTTATTAATTCCATTAAATATTAATTTCCATAATCGGTTCCCAGTACTGACGTGGCGAGGCACATGACCTTCTTGGATATGGGAGCAACCACCACCGACTAGACAAAACCTTTTATAGAAAGCTAATATTTAATTTCCTAAAATAACTTTAGGTTAACCAAAGAGAACAATCAAATCACAAGGAAAAGAAAAAATAAAAGAACACAATATCGGAAAACATATTCGAAATTCTAGAACGTAAGCCTCTTGTATTTGGTATTATTTCCATAAATAACTAGCATGATGCGGAAAGAAAAATTACTAGTTATACCTTGTAGAAAAACCTCTTGATCTTCTACCGTATTCCTCTTCTAACCTCGGACGTTGTGTGGGCAACGATCTTCCGAGATGAGAAACCACCAACCACCTTCTTCTCCTCCTAGCTAGGTTCGGCCACAAAGGAAAAGCTTCACCAAGGAAGAAAATCAAAACACTAACCAAGCTCCAAGAGATGCTAGCTTTCTCTCCTTCTTCTTCTTCTTCTCCGAGTAGTATCCGGCCACCACAAGAGCTCCAAGAAAAAAGAAGGGTTCGGCCACCACAAGAGGAAGAGAGGGAGAGGATGGCCGGCCACACCAAGGAACAAAAGAGGGAGAGAAATAATAGATGTTGTATCTCTTGAAGGCACCCTCACCCCTTCTTTTATATTCCTTGGCCTAGGCAAATTAGGAAATTTAATTACAATAAAATTTCCTTAATTTTTCTTGACATGAATTAATTTGAAGTATTAAATAAAACTTCCTTTTTATCCATGTATTGGCCGGCCACAATCAAGAGAATAATTAGGAGAATTTCAATCAACAAATTAAAACTTCCTAATTTATCTCCAGAAATTTTAAAATTAAAATTTCTCTTCAAAAATCTCTTCATGGTTGATAAAAGGAAATTTCTATAATTTTAATTTTACAACATGTGAATAATTTTTAGAGAGAAAATAAAATATCTCACCAATCTACAAATAAGGAAAGAGATCTAATCTCTTTCTTTAATCTTTTGTAGATCTTTTATAAGAGAGATATTTTAATTTAAATTCTCTTTAATAAATTATTTATTCCACATAATAAAAATAAAAATTAAAATTCCTTTTAATTTAATGGGGGCCGGCCACCTAAGCTTGGGTTCAAGCTAGGGCCGGCCACCCATGAACCAAGGCTTGGCCGGCCCTAGCTTGAACCACAAGCTAGCTTGACCGACCCCTTTCTCATGGGTATGAAGGTGGGTATAGGTGGGTATAGTACTCTATAATTAAGAGGCTACGATAGGGACCGAGAGGAGGAATTGGTTTTGGTCTCCCGATAAAATTAAGCATCCCGTGTTCGCCCCGAACACACAACTTAATTTTATCAATAATAATTCATTCCACTAGAGAACTATTATTGAACTACCGCACCAATCCCAAATTATATTTTTGGGCTCCTTCTTATTATGAGTGTGTTAGTCTCCCTGTGTTTAAGATATCGAATGTCCACTAATTAAGTGAGTTACTGACAACTCATTTAATTAATATCTTAGTCCAAGAGTAGTACCACTCAACCTTATTATCATGTCGGACTAAGTCCACTGCAGGGTTTAACATGACAATCCTTATGAGCTCCTCTTGAGGACATTATCAACCTAGTATCTCTAGGACATAGTTTCCTTTTATAATCAACAACACACACTATAAGTGATACCATTTCCCAACTTATCGGGCTTATTGATTTATCGAACTAAATCTCACCCATTGATAAATTAAAGAAATAAATATCAAATATATGTGCTTGTTATTATATTAGGATTAAGAGCACACACTTCCATAATAACCGAGGTCTTTGTTTCTTTATAAAGTCAGTATAAAAGAAACGACCTCAAATGGTCCTACTCAATACACTCTGAGTGTACTAGTGTAATTATACAGTCAAGATAAACTGATACCTAATTACACTACGACCTTCCAATGGTTTGTTCCTTTCCATTATGGTCGTGAGCTACTGTTTATAATTTATAAGATACTGATAACATGATCCTCTGTGTGTGACACCACACACCATGTTATCTACAATATAAATTAATTGAACAACTACATTTATCATAAATGTAGACATTTGACCAATGTGATTCTTATTTCTAGATAAATGATTATACCAAAAGCTAGGCTTTTAGTATACACTCTAACAACTTCCTCGTGCTTCTGGTTCTAAATGACTTCCACTAATGGTACTCTTTGTTCCTTAGTCTCTTAACTTCTCGGTCCTCTATTATTCATATCGTATCGTACCCATTAGGGGTCCTTGGAAGGCTTGATATCTTCTCTATCCTTTCTAAACATACTTATGTATATGAATATAAGAGAGACAAAACTTCTATCTTACTAAAGCACATTTAAGCAATTTCTCCATACTGCAAATAATAAAGAAAGCATAAAAGGAAAACTTAAATACTTTCTTACTTGAAGACGACAAGGTTGGTGCTGATGTGTGATGCTGGAGAATAGGAACTACTCTGATACCAACTTGTAACACCCAACCCTCCTCACTACTAGTCTGCGAGGGTGAGCGCTACTGGACTACTAACTTTACTTAACTATCCTTGTTCACATGTTGATAGAAATTCCTAAAACTCTCGGAGAACTCAAAACATACAATTAACTAGCAGCGGAAGACTAAATGACTCATCTAATACATTCTTAATAAATGACAATCTTAATAAATTCTTATGCTAGGTCCCAAGGCTTCTATAGTCCAGGCATCACACATCCATCCGCACCTCCTTGTCGCCTTCCTTTGCTATAACTTTTCCTTTTCTTTATCTGCAGTAAGAGGAAAATGCATCTATAAGCAAAATTGCTTAGTAAGCGCTATCTAACTCACAAAACTCGAGTATGCATGTAAGCTGAAAGAAATCTAGAAACTGAATGCTCATCTAATAGCAAACGAAACATAGCATACTGAAATACTAAACATGTAAGCAAATCTAAACAACATGTTAGTATATAAGAAAGCTAAACTTGCTGAATTTTAAACTTATGTGAAGCTTATTTCTTTTGTTTGAAAACTTATACTTTAATACTTCAAAATAATAATCAACTTTCTTCTTGGACCCAGGCGTAGTACCATCTTATGCGCGTTCCCTAATAGGTTGGGGTAGCGAGCCACCAATCCTAAAAGAGCAGACCTCGGTCTACCAGGGCCAAGACCTCGGAATTGGACACCTGGATTTGTTTAACGACAACCTCGGAAGTCGGGTACTAGCCTCTTAAATAAAGTAAAATACTTGTTATCTTTTATTACTTCTAATATATAATGCCTCGACATTTTCTTTAAGCACCTTGTGTGCCAAAATCCCTAAAGTCTTGACTTTGGGATCTACTTAAGGCCTTGGCCTTTCTCTTTCTTTTCTTTATCTTTCTTACACTTGTTAATACTTCTAATAAAAGAATGCTTCTTTAAAAACTGAAATGTTTAAACAAATTCTAAATTTGAAATGCATAAACAAAAATCTGCATACTATGCTAATCAAAATTCTGCATACTATACTAATCAAGATTCTGCATTCTATGCTACACTATTTCTGCATACTATGCAAATATAAATTCTGCACTATAATACTTAACCAAATTGCACTATAATCTTTTTCTTTAAAAACTGCACTATAAGTTCCACCAAAAATCTGCACTACAAGTTCCACAAAAAATCTGCACTATAAATTCCACCAAAAATTTGCACTACAAGTTCCACCAAAAATCTGCACTATAAACTTTAAAGAAGTCTGTACCATAAGCTCTTAAGAAATCTGCACTACAAGCTCTAAAGAAATCTGCTCTAAAGAAATCTTTATTTTAAGCTCTAAGAAATCTGCACTATGAGCCTACATAAAGATCTGCACTATAAGCTTAATTAAAAATCTGCACTATAGGCTTAATTAAAAATCTGCACTATAAGCTTAATTGAAATCTGTACTATAGGCTTAATTAAAATCTGCACTATAATCTTAAATAAAAATCTGCACTATAAGCTTAATTAAAAATTTGCACTATAAGCTTAATTAAAATCTGCACTATAGGCTTAATTAAAATCTACACTATAAGCTTAATTAAAAATCTGCACTATAAGCTTAATTAAAATCTGCACTATAGGCTTAATTAAAAATCTGCACTACAAGCTTAATTAAAATCTGCACTATAAGCCTATATAAAAATCTGCACTATAAGCTTAATTAAAAATCTGCACTATAGGCTTAGTTAAAATTATGCACTATAAGCGCTTCTCATGCTTCGAATTCAAGAAGAACAAAGGTCCAAAACTACTCCTACTGCAGGTGAGAAGCACTTACCTTGCTTTTTGGACTCACAATCGAACAAAAAGGGCTTCTAGGACCTTGGCCGACTGCCGGAGATGATGCCCTAACTCCCTTTCGTTTTCTGCCCGAGCTCCGCCATCGTACGCAGAAGAGAAGGAGAGAATGATTTGTTGGATCGAGACGCGCTAGAGGGGGGGGGTGAATAGCGCTCGTGGCTAAAATCGTTCAATTATCGGAATCGTAAAATCTATCGGCGAAGTAACGCAGGGAAAAGTAAACAACCACACAGAAAGACAAGAGAATTTACTTCGTTCGGAGCCTGTGACGACTCCTACTCGAAGGTCCGCGATCCTTGATCGCTTTCCGTGGGCAACAACTATAAGTTCGACAAGAGTACAAGTATTACAGTTAAGTATAATGAAAAAGTACAGTTATACTGACGACAATATCGTAATCTGAAGATTTCGGAGCTCCGGGTCGTCGGTGTCTCGTAGCAGCACTTCGGGATCATCTCGTGAGCAGCTTGTAGCAGAAAGATTGCTTGGAAGTTCTTGTTTTTGAGCTGCTGGTCGAAACCCTTTATAAAGGGTGTTCAAGGCGCCTTCTACTGTTCTCCAAGGCGCCTTGAACAGCCGAGTCAGCCGGGGAGATGAGGAGCGAACTGGTCGAATCTTATCACAGACTCAAGGCGCCTTCCACTGTTCACCAGGCGCCTTCATCTGTTCAAGGCGCCTTCCACTGTTCATCAAGGCGCCTTGAGCAGCTTCTCGCAGCCAGCTCCAGCCTTGCATCCGAGGCGCCTCCAAGCTCCATGGAGGCGCCTTGGACACTGTTCATCCGAGGCTTTAAGTTGCTCCTTTGCACCTGCAAGATACGTTAGTCCCAAACACTACCCTGCAGCACAAAGTTAGCACATAATACAATAGATATTATAAATGAAGTATTAACAGTCTCCGGACTGTCCGAGTCTGACTTCAGGTTTCCAACCGGAAACCCTAGGTTGACCCGACGCCTACTGTTCCCTCTACGGGGAACGCGTCCTCACCTACTCCACTCAGGAGATTTACCTGTTGCCAGTACGATCCTCCAGATCGACTGGACTTTTGCTCGGCATTTGACGCTTCCGGACTTTCTGCTGGACATCCGCTTCCCGGCTAGTCCAGACTTTCACCTGGTTCGCGACACCAGGACTTTTCACCTAGGGTTACCACCCCCTAGGACTTTGGGTTACCACCCCCCAAGACCTAGGGTTACCACCCCCTATGACCTAGGGTTACCACCCCCTAGGGTTTTTACCTGCCTAACCGCAGCTAGGACTTTTGCCTAAGTATCACTTAGGACTTTCCTGCAAGCTCCATGAACTTTGTTAGATAACACCACCACTTAACTTTGAGCCCTTTGCCATAATCAAAACTCAGGTTCGATCATCTGGTGCTCACTGCACCAACAATCTCCCCCTTTTTGATTATGGCAATCTTGGTTCAAAGTTAAGTAAAAACATAACTTTTAAATAAAGGAATAAATAATGAAAGTTAACCAGAAGCATCAATGCATAAATAAAATTTAAAGTTTATGCTCCCCCTTTCATTCTTGATTTCTTAACTTTGACTTTTCTCTCCCCCTTTGACATAAATCAAAAAGAATTAAGAAAAGAGAAATAGTCTAGTTAATTTAAGCTCCCCCTAAGGGGTAGCATAGTTAAGTACTCAGACTTAAAAAAAAAAAAAAAAAAATTTAGGTGAAGTACTTAGCTCAATTCATAAGGTGTTTGAAAAGAATTGTTGCATAGATAATTTAGATTTTAAGTTAATGCCTTAATAACTTCTTTGAGTTTAGGTGTCCAAGCATGAATCAAATTAAATTATTTAACTTGATTGGGTATCAAAGCCCTAAAGGAATTTGTTTAGCCTTAAAGTACTAGCATGACTCTGTTCATTCCCCCTTAATTAATGCCAAATTAAATTCTTGGGGTCTTAGAGTACAAGCATAAGAAGAACTTTATATTATCCTAATTCCAGCTCATCCATTCTAGATTATCAAACATGTGCAGCTTATGAATGAGTTTGAGATGAGATTATTTTGAAAATATTGAAAATTTAAGTTCCAAATGAGAAAATGCTAAACTTTTGAGAATTTATTGAAAATTAATTAGAGTTGACTTTAGCAATCAGAATTTGATAATTAAATATTTTTAAATCCTTTTAAATTAATATTTTGACAGTAATTGAATTAATTTTAAAAGATTTTGAAAAGAATTTTCAAAAGATTTTTGAAATGAATTTTCAAAGGATTTAAATAAGTTTTTCAAAAGATTTTTCAAAGCATTTATATAAGTTTTTCAAAGATTTTTGAAATGATTTTTAAATAATTTTGAAATTGATTTACAAAAGATTTTTGAAATGATTTTTAAATAATTTTGAAATTGATTTTCAAAAGATTTTTGAAATGATTTTGAAATTAAGTTTTAAAAGATTTTTGAAATGTTTTTTAAATAATTTTGATTTTCAAAAGATTTTTGAAATGATTTTTAAATAATTTTGATTTTCAAAAGATTTTTGAAATGATTTTGAAATTAAGTTTTAAAAGATTTTTGAAATTAATTAATTTTGATTTTCAAAAGATTTTTAAATAATTTTGAAATTGATTTTCAAAAGATTTTTGAAATGATTTTGAAATTAAGTTTTAAAAGATTTTTGAAATGATTTTTAAATAATTTTGATTTTCAAAAGATTTTTGAAATGATTTTGAAATTAAGTTTTAAAAGATTTTTGAAATTAATTTTTAAATAATTTTGATTTTCAAAAGATTTTTGAAATGATTTTTAAATAATTTTGATTTTCAAAAGATTTTTGAAATGATTTTGAAATTAAGTTTTAAAAGATTTTTGAAATGATTTTTAAATAATTTTGATTTTCAAAAGATTTTTGAAATGATTTTGAAATTAATTTTGAAAGATTTTTGAAATGATTTTTAAATAATTTTGATTTTCAAAAGATTTTTGAAATGATTTTGAAATTAATTTTGAATTAACTTGATTTAAGTTAATTTTAGTTTTAATTTCTTAGTCATCTCACCCGATCTAAATTTTCAATCAGGTAATCCTATAATTGTGGTGAGATGAATTGTGGTTCAGTTTAAGGGGTTGGTTTAACTTTGTGTTAGATTCATGTTTAGCTTTGGGTTGAACAAGTAAGCATTCTTTGAATAAACTTCTGGTCTATGGTGAGTCACACGGAACTCATTAAAGTAACCATGCCTTCGAGGTTTTCCAAATAGTCTTACCCATTGAACTTAATACTAAAAATTGGTCTAACTAGTTAGGATCCATTTAAGGGTAGCTTCGGTCAGTTCCACTTGGCCAAATGCACCAGGTCGAAGCCATATCTTCCTAGACATGCGATACCCAAGCTTCCCTAACATACTATCATCCAAAAACTTCACCAGTACTGTTAGTAAAGTTAAACCTAGCCTATTTTATCTAACCTTAATTACCCTGCCGGGTAGTCTACTCTTGTTTACCCATTTCGGGTAGATTAAGTTCGGTTACCCAGTCGGGTAATTTAGTTGGGAGTGCCAGCTATTCTGGATCCTCCTTCTATTGAATTTTAAATTTCAAATTTTGAATTTAATTTTGAATTCGAATTTTGAATTTGTAATTTGAATTTTGAATTTTTGAATTTTAATTTCGAATGTTGAATTTTAATTAAATTTCGAATTTTAATTTTTTGAATTTTAATTTAATTGTTAATTTTAGATTTATGAATTTTGAATTTCATTTATTAAAATTGTTTTCCTTCTTGCTCCCCCTGGATCATAGCCTCGATATGGTCTATCGAGGTAGTGGACCTGATCCTTGGGGACCCAATATTGTCCAAGTCCAATTTGATTAACTAGGTTGGACTTGGGGACCCATGCTTGAATTATGTTCCGTTTATTTCTATTTACCAACGACAGATATGATCTATATTTAATTTTGGGCTTGAATCCAAGTCCGGATTTGTTGTAAACGGCACGCTGTTTTCCAAGAATCAGATCCAAATTTTTGGAACCCAACGTAAAGCGTTCTAACGTATTCTTGAGTTCTTTAATTTGAGTTTTCAAATTGGAATTTTCTTCCTCAAGTTGTTGGACTTGAGTTGAACTTCCAACTTGAACTGACTCAGTTAAAGAACTCGAGTCAGTCGCTTCCTTAAGGGCTATTACTTCCTTTCGGAGCGACCTAACCCGGATGTTGGATTTAGCTAATTTTTTAAGCAAATAAGGAACTAAATTTCTTAAGTCATCTATTTGAGTTTCGGCGAGAAAAGAACTTACAGTGGGGATCGGGCCTTCGGAAACGGATGCGGATCCGTGGCTTCGCTCGGACTCTGTTTCTGACTCGTTCTCGGCTTCGGACTCGAGTTCGGACTCGATTTCGTCAATTCTGTTAGCCTGCGCCGGTAATGCGAGAAAGCTCGTTGGTTCTTCTTCCTTGTCAGTCTCGGATTCGTCTGACGACTCGGACCAGGTTGCTTTCAATGCCTTTCTTCTTTTCTTCTTGTTTGGGCAATCTGGCTTGTAGTGACCTTTTTGGTTACAGCCGTAGCAGGTGACATCTGATCTGTCCTTTGTGTTCATTTGAGTTGCCTTCTTCGACTTGCACATCTTCCGTACGAGTTTTATCAACTTGGAAATAACTTCGTCTTCGTCTTCTGTGTCTGATTCATCATCTTCGTCCTCTGATATTTTAGATTTGCGCCTTGACGTCGGTTCACGTGTTCTGCTAGTACCTGCAACCAAAGCAACACCTTTCTCGACCGGGCGTGCATTAGTC
Organism: Zingiber officinale; assembly: GCF_018446385.1. Classification (NCBI taxonomy): domain Eukaryota; kingdom Viridiplantae; phylum Streptophyta; class Magnoliopsida; order Zingiberales; family Zingiberaceae; genus Zingiber; species Zingiber officinale. The sequence goes on along the minus strand of NC_056005.1, from coordinate 34,032,821 downwards.
TGCTCATGCAATTCTAATTCAGAAAACAATTCATCTAGTTTTATTGAGGATAAATCCTTGGAAACTTTGTAAGCATCAACCATGGATGCCCACAAAGTGTTCCTCGGAAAAGCACTTAGCGCGTACCTTATTACGTCGCGGTTTTTCACTTTTTGGCCGATCGCATGAAGCCCGTTGAGTAGGTCCCGGATGCATGCGTGAAGCTGGTTCGTCGTCTCACCTTCCTGCATTTTAATATTATATAATTTATTTAAAATTAAATCACGCTTACTTACTTTAGCGTCTGACGTGCCCTCGTGCAGCTCGATTAGTTTGTTCCACAGCTCCTTCGCACTTGAAAATGGTCCGACTCTATTCAGTTCTTCTTTTGTCAACCCGCATTGCAGCATACAGGTTGCTTTGGCATCAGTTTCGACCTTCTTTCTTATGCTGGTATCCCAGTTAGTGCATGAAACGAGTTCTCCAGCGCCGTCAAGTGGTAGCTCGAGACCGGTCTGGATGATGATCCACATCTCGACTTGCGTCTTGAGATGGTAGATCATCCGGTTCTTCCAATAGGTAAAGTCTTCGCCGGAGAAGAGCGGGGGGCGAAAAGTGCTAAAGCCTTCTTGGAGGGCCATTTAAAAGAACCTTGCCCACAAAAAAATAGCAAAACAATGTACCAGGACTTGATCCTGGATTAGCAGTGCGGTATGGAAGGATAGAAATAGAAGTTCACTAGTTTCGAAAAATAATAAAATATTATTAAAAAAATATTTTAAAAGATATTATTTCAAATTTTGCCAAAATCAATATTTTATCAATACTAATAAGCCGTGAAAGGATGAAAATGAATTTTTCGAAAATAATTTTGGAGGAAAAAAAAACGAAAGGCGTAAGGTTTTATTTTTACCCTATACACACGACAAAGCCACGAAAAATGCTTGAATGGTGGTTGCACCAGTTCAAAGCGACCCCGCTCTGATACCAATTGTTGGATCGAGACGTGCTAGAGGGGGGGGGGTGAATAGCGCTCGTGGCTAAAATCGTTCAATTATCGGAATCGTAAAATCTATCGGAGAAGTAACGCAGCGGAAAGTAAACAACCACACAGAAAGACAAGAGAATTTACTTCGTTCGGAGCCTGTGACGACTCCTACTCGAAGGCCCGCGATCCTTGATCGCTTTCCGTGGGAAACAACTATAAGTTCGACAAGAGTACAAGTATTACAGTTAAGTATAATGAAAAAGTACAGTTATACCGACGACAATATCGTAATCTGAAGATTTCAGAGCTCCGGGTCGTCGGTGTCTCGTAGCAGCACTTCGGGATCGTCTCGTGAGCAGCTTGTAGCAGAAAGATTGCTTGGAAGTTCTTGTTTTTGAGCTGCTGGTCGAAACCCTTTATAAAGGGTGTTCAAGGCACCTTCTACTGTTCACCAAGGCGCCTTGAACAGCCGAGTCAGCCGGGGAGATGAGGAGCGAACTGGTCGAATCTTATCACAGACTCAAGGCGCCTTCCACTGTTCACCAGGCGCCTTCATCTGTTCAAGGCGCCTTCCACTGTTCATCAAGGCGCCTTGAGCATCTTCTCGCAGCCAGCTCCAGCCTTGCATCCGAGGCTTTAAGTTGCTCCTTTGCACCTGCAAGATACGTTAGTCCCAAACACTACCCTGCAGCACAAAGTTAGCACATAATACAACAGATATTATAAATGAAGTATTAACAGTCTCCGGACTGTCCGAGTCTGACTTCAGGTTTCCAACCGGAAACCCTAGGTCGACCCGACGCCTACTGTTCCCTCTACGGGGAACGCGTCCTCACCTACTCCACTCAGGAGATTTACCTGTTGCCAGTACGATCCTCCAGATCGACTGGACTTTTGCTCGGCATTTGACGCTTCCGGACTTTCTGCTGGACATCCGCTTCCCGGCTAGTCCAGACTTTCACCTGGTTCGCGACACCAGGACTTTTCACCTAGGGTTACCACCCCCTAGGACTTTTGCCTGAAGCCATCGACCTGCCAAGACTTCCCGCATAGGGTTACCACCCCCTATGACCTAGGGTTACCACCCCTAGGGTTTTTACCTGCCTAACCGCAGCTAGGACTTTTGCCTAAGTATCACTTAGGACTTTCCTGCAAGCTCCATGAACTTTGTTAGATAACACCACCACTTAACTTTGAGCCCTTTGCCATAATCAAAACTCAGGTTCGATCATCTGGTGCTCACTGCACCAACATGATTTAAGTCACGGGAAAACAGAGCATCAACTTATCCTTTTTTATAACTTAATATTTCTGTTAATTATCTTAAATAAATTCGCTACTTTTTCTAAACAAACAAATCCAACATCAACTTATCCCTTTTATAATATTCTGTTAACTATCTTAAATAAATTCGCCACCTTTTCTAAACAAACAAATCCAAGATCAACTTATTCCTTTTATAATCCAATATTCTGTTAACTATCTTAAATAAATTCGCTACATTTTCTAAACAAACAAATCCAACATCAACTTATCCCTTTTATAATCCAATATTCTGTTAACTATCTTAAATAAATTCTCTACCTTTTCTAAACATACAAATCCAACATCAACTTATCTCTTTTATAATCCAATATTCTGTTAACTATCTTAAATAAATTCGCTACCTTTTTTAAACAGAAAAATCTGTTTGCCCACCTGGTTAGCTGGTTTTTGACTGAGTCAAAGGTCGTGGGTTCAATTCTCGGCTTGGACATTTTTTTGTTGAAACTTCCTTTGTTTAGTAAAAATACCAAACGACCTCCAAAAATTACATAAAAATACTCTAAATATTTCTAAAAATCCCTAGAATATTTCTATAGCATTTTTAAATATTTTTAAATTACTTTTAGGACTCTAATTAAGGAAATTTGGGGCGTTACAACTCTTCCATGAGGTGGCCGGCCATGACATGGGTAATTAGGAAATTTTATTTAATTTTCCTTAATTAATTCATGTCAAGGAAAGTTAAGGAAATTTAATCACAAGGAAATTTTATTATAATTAAATTTCCTTATTTGCCAAAGCTAAGGATTATAAAAGAGGGGGTTTTGGGTGCCTTCAAGGTGAACAACCTCTATTATTTTTCTCCCTCTTTTCTTCCTTGGTGTGACCGGCTCTTCCCTTTCTCTTCTCTCCATCCTTGTGGCCGAAACTCTCTTCTCTCTTGGAGATCAAGTGGTGGCCGGATCCTAGCTTGGAGAAGAAGGAGAGAAAGCTTGCATCCCTTGGAGCTTGGTTGGTGGAAAAAGATCTTCATCCTTTGGAAGTCTTGCTTGGCCGAAACTTGAAGGAAGAAGAAGAAGGTGCTAGTTGGTCCTCGTCTCGGAAGATCGTTGCCCACACAATGTCCGAGATTAGAAGAGGAATATGGTAGAAGATCAAGAGGTCATTATCTACTAAGTAAGGTATAACTAATATTGTTTTCCGCATCATGTTAGTTTTATCTCCATGTAAAAATACCAAATACAAGAGGCATGCGATTCTAGTATTTCGAATTAGTTTTCGATGTTGTGTTCTTTTATTTTTCTTTTCCTTGTGATTTGATTGTTCCTTTTGGTTGACCTAAAGTTATTTAAGGAAATTAAATATTAGCTTTCCTTAAAAGGCTTTGTCTAGGCGGTGGTCGTTGTTCCCATATCCAAGAAGGCCATGTGCCTCGCCATGCAGTCCTGGAAGCCAATTTTGGAAATTAATATTTAATGGAATTAATAACCTAGGTGATTTGGATCGAATGTGTTAAGTTCCGCAGGAGATCCAAGTCTAAACCTAAAAGAACAAATAAATTAAACTTAGGATCAAACGTGTTAAGTTCCGCAGGCGATCCGAGTTTAATTTAAAAGAACACATGGTAGTTAGGAAAAGGTTCACTTTGTACAAAATTTTTTTACAGTGGAACCATTAGGTTTTCCAAGTAGCAACCAACACCTCGACCTAGCCAACTTGGCCGTTGACGAGCGGATAAAGTTTTATCCGCTCATCCCCTTGGAGGCACCCTCAACCCCTTTGGAGGCACCCTCAAGATTCAAGATAGGATTTCCATGAGCTATATAAAGGCCCCTGGAACTAGGAATTAATCATTCAACACAGTACTCAATTTCTAGCAACTCCTAGAGCTTTCTTAGTGTGTAAAAGGCTTCTCCGCCTTCAGTGAAGGAGACATTTCTTGTAGTGCTTTTCAACTACCTTGAATTAACAACCACCTAGGTTGTAACCAAATTAAATTTCTTGTCTCTTCTTTTCTGTTATTTTATTTTATTATTGTTGCTATTTTAGAGTTGAAAGCATGAGGAGGGTATTTTCTTTTTGCAGGCAATTCACCCCTCCCCTCTTACTGGCCCCGCTACACCAACAAGTGGTATCACAACCCAACAATCTAAGAAGGTCTAACCGCCATTTGAAGCAACAAAGATCAAGATGATGGCCGGTGCAAGTATTCATCCCCCGAAATTTGACGGAGACTTCGCTACATGGAAACGCCGAATGGAGGTATTCTTCAAAATAGAATTTGATATTCTTTTAGTTATGAAATATGGTTTTGCAGTCCCTAAAGACAAGGAAGAATACAACTGGACGAAAAAGGAACAAGCTGATTTCGTGGCTAATGGGAAGGCAGAGTTCCATCTGCTCAGCATTCTGCCACCCCAGGAGGTAAGTTGGATAAGAAGCTACGACTCCGCCAAAGATCTTTAGGAAAAATTCCTGGAGCTCCACGAAGGCACCTCAGAAGCGAAGTTAGCAAGGCGCTACATCCTCCAGACTCAGCTTACAAATCTCCGGATGAACAATGGCGAGAAGGTAGCGCAACTCCAAGCAAGAATCAAGGAGCTAATAACTCAACTGAATAACCTCAGAGAATCGGTAACAAATAGAGACTCGATCTGGTATGCGCTCAACACCTTCCCAAGAACTCCAGAATGTGCGTCCTTAGTAGATGCATACTACATCTCTAAGGACTTTGAGGTAAGTACGCTAGAAAATTTATTTTCTACATTTGAACTTCATGAATCTTGAATTGTAGAACCTAAACAAATAGAGAAGTCAAATCTCAATGTTGCCCTACAAGCTGAGATGGACGATCTTGACTCTGAAGCGTCAATCGACAAAACTGAAGTGACACTATTAGTAAGAAAGTTAAATAAGTTTATTAAGACTAATAAATTTAGATCGCAGTCGAGAAAGCATCAACGCAATAGAAGGACGGTCCGATGCTACAACTGCAATGAGGAAGGACGCATCAAGGATGACTGCCCAAAATTAAAGAAAAGGGACAAGGAGAAGTCTTAAAGACCGGCGTCCTCTAAACGCAAGAGTCTGAAGGCTACATGGGATGAATCATCATCCTCCGAATCTGAAGTCGAAGCCTTCTCAGGAGTAGCACTAATGACAAACCATCAAATTAAAGAAGAAACCAGCTCAGAGATGAGCATAGATGAAGGGGGAGGATCATCAGAAGAAGAAAGCTGCGATGAAGGGGGAGCATCAGAAATTGAGGTAAGTAAGGTACGTGCTCTAACTCCCAAGCAGTCATTTCAGTTCATTAAAGTGCTTACTAAAGATTTAGTTAAATTAGAAAAGGAAAATGACGAGTTAAAATTAAACTTAGCAAAGGTATGCCCTCTAGAAATGTACGATAATCTAAAATTAGAGAATGAAAGATTAAAAATTGAAATTAAAAAATTAAAAAATGATCATGCATGCTTAAATAAATTTCAAAAATCAAAACTTAAGTTGTATGAAAAATTAAACTGGTACATTAGAAAACATCAGGGACAACTCAGAAAAATTCCCAGAAATTATGTACCCCCTAAGTTTTTGATTAATCCTGTAGGAAGGAATCTATACTGGGTTACAAAATCTTTTATAGATTAAATTTTTGTAAGTTAGCACTTTCAGCAAGAAAAATTAAACAGTTAATTTCTTTATGAGACTTTGTCTAAGAAAGTGGTTGTTGCTCCAATAACCAAGAAGACCTAGTGACTCGCCACTGCCTGGAAGCCAAAATATTGAAATAAAATATTTAATTAACTTACTGATAAAGCATGAAAATAAAAATTAGATAATGCTTTAACAAGTTTTTTTAACATTTTTTTTTGGAAATTTCTCAAAAATTCCTACCCCGTTTTTTACTATGATCAAAGGGAGAGAGACAAGAACAAGTTTAGGGGGAGTTAATATTTTTAAAAAATTGGTACTTAAAAAAAATTTTGTAGGATAAGAACAAGTTAATATTTTCTTACTTAGTGTTGCAAATTCTATCATTGCAATCTTTATGCTTAAAATGTTAGTTTAGTATTTCTTTAAATTAGTAATCTATTTTTACCCTAGCTTGAACTTGGGTTGATGCACATCAAAAAGGAGGAGATTGTTGGACCCCGTGGTGATTTTGATGTGATCAACCAAGTTAGGTTGGGTCCTATATAGTTTTGATCCTTGTGTCGAGCGGAGGATGTAGCTAGCAAGAAGGACGACACAGGAAGGGAGCCGACGGGCTCGATGTGTTCGAAGGATGAAAGAATTGCGGAAGAGTACACTGGTGGACAAGAAGAACGTGCGCGACGTTCGAGGGATGAGAAGCCAGGGCGGAAGCTTGCTCGAGGAGAATGCTGGAAATTAGGTTCAGGTGAGCCCTATTTCAGTTTGCCGCAATCACCCAATCAAACAGAACCTCGAAAGTTGAAAAGGAGAGGAAGAAGTGCTGGAAAAATGTTAGTTAGAGCCCTAGAGCCAATCATTTGATGATTGTATGGACTCATTGTATCATATTCTTGTATATTAATAAAGGCATTTGTTTGGTTATTATACTTATTTGTATTAGTGCCAAATAGACTAAGTATAATAGCGTCCTTGAGTAGAAGGTTCATACCTATATCAATCGATTAGTTGAATCGATAGTGAGATGATATAGGGAACACTACTCTAAATCATTCCTAGTCGAGTATTAACATTCAGGGACAATGTTAATACAATAAGACTAGCATGTAGGTCAGCTCGATGACTTGATCTCACAAGTCATGGATATAGAGATATCAAGCTGACACATGGGTATGCATTAGAGAATGTATACTGAATGACCCTCCTTGAGAAAGTATCATGGATTGTTATATGTGTGTCATATACTTTCTCATGTGGCTATTAGTATGACTATTAGTCCTTTGACTTGAAGTCACCATGGATCCCTACATAAGGAGTTATGTACTTTGGTTTCGTCAAACGTCACCCGTAACAGGGTGGACTATAAAGGCGATTACTGGGTATGTAACAAATTATGCAGAGGGATGTGAGTGATGTAGATGGGATCTATCCCTCCCATATGACGGGAGCGACATCAATATTCTTGATAGAGTTAGACCACGAAGTGCATGGCCATGCCCAAATGAGTCAACATGAGATGTTGAGCTCATTTGATTGAGTGAGTCTACTTGGAGTTCAAGATTTAGATTGATTAGAGGATGACACGGTCTATGCCTCACATTGATCAATCTAGATGTCTAGGATAGAAGGACAATGTTACATATTGTGAGGAGTCACAATTAGTAGTCACAAAGGTGATGTCGGATCTCGACATTCTTGTAACTTGGGTAGTAATAATGTGTTGCTAGATACCGCTCATTACTTATGCTCCTAAATGGGTTTAGGGCATTGCCAATGTTACAAGAACCTATAAGGTCACACACTTAGGACAAGTAGATGGAGATTAGGTTCATATGATGAACCAAGAGGATTAGATTCATTTGATGAATCAAATTGGATTAAGAGTAATCCTAATTGGGCTAACTTGAGTTCGACTCAAGTTGATTCATGTGTTCGATGAGTCTAATTTAGATTTTGACTCATTGAATCAATTTAATTAAATGAATTAGATTCATTATATTAAGTTGGCTTGAATCAAATGATTAGATTAGATCAACCATGGAAGAGATTGGGTCAAGTTTGACTTGACTTAAGAAGGAAGACCAAAGGTTAATTTTGACTTGACCTTTTGCCACCTCATTGGTGAGTTGGCATTAGGTGGACCAATGATGATACTCCACATCATCATGGGTGCCACCTTATGGAAGTTACAAAGCCATTCTCTTTAATGGCTTCATATTAATTGCAATTAATACAATTAATTTGGGAGTTTTCACCATTGAGAGTGGCCGGCCACTTTGGGTTTGAATGTGAATTCATTTTTCCATTCAAGTGGTGTATCTTCTTCTTCTTCCTCTTGAAGCTCTTCCTCTCCCTCTCCTCCTTGCTTGGCCGAATCTCACCAAGGTGCTAGCACACATTTGTGTGAGGTTTTCTCCACCTACGTGTCCGTGTGGATACTTCTAGAGGACCGACGCTTGACGGTCTAGAGATCCGGCAACTCCTTGGACGAGTGGGAACGCGAAAAGGGCACGCTTCAAGGTATATTCTTAACACATAGATCTAGGAGTAGATCTAGATATTTTGAAACTCGTACTCATAATTTTTCGTTTGGTTTTCCTTGCACGGATCCGTTGTCCTTGGGTGATTCGGGGTTTCCGCGACGCGAAAAGCGGTTTTCACGGCCCGAAGAACCCAACAGTGGTATCAGAGCCACGTGCAAGGCTTGTACGAGTTTGTTTTTGGTTTTATGAAAACTAAAGTTTCTGTAATTTTCTGTAAAATTATGATTTTCGAGTTTTTATGGGTAATTTTTCCGTAGAAGCGAAGCACAAGTGTCTCGGCACTTGTAGGCTTCGGCTACCGGAAAGATTTTTCCAAAAACGGCTTCGTTTCGCCCCAAAATTTTTGGGGACAGCGGGCTTGGGTGCCATTAGATCACTTAGGAGCAACTCGCGATGGTTAGATCGTGGGTAGGGGTACTGCCCCTAACCCCGCAAGGGGATTTGCTCCGCGATTGCACCCGAAATGGCTAAAAACGAACCCGCCGGGAAGATTTTTCTGAAACGGCAATGTCTCGGCCCAAATCGTTTTGGGACAGCGGGTTTAGGCGCTGTTGGATCGCAAAGGAACCCTCGCGATGGTTAGATCGCGGGTAGGGGCGCTGCCCCTGGCCCCGCAAGGGGATCCGTTCCGCGATTGCGCCCGAAACCGCTAAACGGGTCCGCTGGGAAATTTTACTCGTAAAAAATTGTAAAAAAATTAATTTTAAAATTACAGAAAATTAAGAAAATATATAATTTTGAATTATATATTAATTTTGTGATAGTCATGGCCCAAAACCCAATGTGATTGGATTGTGTTGTAATTCATAATACGGCATGCGTGCCGTTATGTGTTTGCGAGTGTTGTATTATATTCGCGACCTGCGCGTCGTGCCTTCTCTTATATTCTTGTTGTAAATTAGATTTAGACTCGAATGTAACTCGAGTTTCAAATTGTAATGTACAAATTGGAGCAGTGGAGGGTCCACACGAGACGAAGTTCTGAGGCGGGCACGAGCAACACAAGATGGTCAAAGGGAGGAGCTTGGAGAAGCTGTTGACCCTAGGTTGACCAATCGATCTTCTCATTGGCTTGAGAAGATCATCGTAGGGCCATGACTAAATCACAAATAGATTAATTAATTGCTCGTGTATGTGATGTATATTTAATAAGTAGTTAATTAATTAGTGCCTTACGATTAGATTAGATCTAAGTCGTGCACATGATGCACCCTTGCGATTAGATTAGATCTAAGTCATGCACAAGATGCATCCTTTTCGATTAGATTAGATCTCGATCGAACCAACTCTAAATGCCTAACCGTGCCGTGATACCTATCACTACCTCGATCACATGTATTGTTGAATCTGCCAAAGCAGAGCAATACATATTATCTTGGTAGGGTACGGAGGGACAATCTTGGTCCCGCCTATCAACGCATGGGTGAATACAAACTCAATTAGATTGAGTATTCCTAGTTACTCGGTTGGATCGAGTCAACTATAGACATTATTCCAACGGTTGGAAAAGATAGGTCAAAATCACATCTATATTAACTCTCGGGCGTATTAGCCAAAGCTAACTCGAGTTTTAATATAAATGCGGATATTGATTCTATAAACAAGAGTTGCATAGAGATGTAATTGGTAATCGTTACCTACCGATCATACTAAGCCTTGGGCGTATTAGCCAAAGCTAACTCAAGGGTTAGTATGATGTGGATCTTGTCCCACAAGAATTATAGTATTCAGTGGGAGCATCATTTAATTAAAGGCCTAATTAAATAATTTTAAGAATATGATATTTATTTCTGCAAATTTTCTGTTGTAGATAACCATGACGTCGAACACGAATTCCTTCTCCCTGCGATCTGTCCTTGAGAAGGACAAGCTCAACGGAGCGAATTTCCTGGACTGGTACAGGAACTTGAGAATAGTTATCACCCAGGAGCGTAAACTGTACGTTCTGGAGCAGCCCATTCCGGAGGCTCCTCCTGCCAATGCCCCGCGAGCCGATAAAGATGCTTACAAGAAGCATCAAGACGACGCATTAGATGTGTCCTGTCTAATGCTCGCGACCATGAACTCAGAGCTTCAGAAGCAACATGAGTTGATGGGCGCTTTTGATATGGTTGAGCATCTTCGCCAGGGACAAGCGAGGCATGAGAGATTTGAGATCTCTAAGGCACTGTTTCAGTGCAAGATGTCAGACGGGGCTCCTGTAGGTCCTTATGTACTCAAGATGATTGGGTACATAGAGAACCTACAAAGACTAGGGTTCCCACTTGGCCAAGAGCTGGCCACTGTCCTTGTTGGATAGCTATAGTCAATTCGTTCTCAACTATAACATGAACGAAATTGACAAGCCAATGCCCGAGCTACTTAGTATGTTACGAACTGCTGAGATTAACCTTAAGAAGGTTAAGCCCATTCGATGGTCGAAGGCACAAGGGCAAGGGCAAGCCCAAAGGTAAGGGAAAGTCCCAAACCAAGGGCAAAGGCAAGGCATTGAAGCCTAAAGGGGGGTCGCCAAGGATGCTACCTTCTTCCTGGAAGAGGAACCGCAAGGTATACTTGGACGATCTTAAGAAGAAGCGAAGTGAGACTTCCACTTGAGGTATATATTATAGAAGTCAATCTATCTATTTCTACATCATGGGTATTAGATATCGGATGTGCTTCTCACATTTGTACCGATGTGCAGGATAGCAGAACATTGGCAAAGGGCGAGGTGGACCTACGAGTAGGCAATGGAGCACGGGTTACTACTTATCAGCTATCTCTGCCCTCTGGGCTTGTACTAAATTTAGATGATTGTTGTTATGTGCCTGCTTTTACTAAGAACATAGTTTCAGTTTCTTGTTTAGACAAGAAAGGATACTCTTTTATAATAAAAGATAAATGTTGTTCTGTTTATTTAAAAGATATGTTCTATTGTAGTGCACCACTAATAAACGGACTCTATATTCTAGACCTTGAGAGCCCTATCTATAACATTAGTACCAAGAGGTTCAAGTCAAATGACATGAACCAAACTTATCTCTGGCACTGTCGCTTAGGTCATATAAATGACAAGCGCTTATCCCAGCTCCATAATGATGGTTTGCTGGACTCATTTGATTTTGAATCATATGAGATATGCGAGTCATGCCTACGAGGCAAGATGACCAAGACTCCTTTTAGTGGGCACAGCGAGAGAGCGACTGATTTGTTAGGACTCATACATAGTGATGTATGTGGCCCTTTCAATGTCGCTGCTAGAGGCGGTTATAAATACTTCATCACATTTACTGATGACTTCAGTAGATATGGTTATGTGTACTTGATGACACATAAGTCCGAATCCTTTGAAAAGTTCAAAGAATTCAAGAATGAAGTACAGAACCAGCTTGGCAAGAGTATTAAAATACTTCGATCAGATCGAGGTGGTGAATACTTAAGCCATGAGTTTCGTGACTATTTATGTAACGACCACCCTTCTTACTACTACTACTACTCTCTAAGAGTGACCGTTACTTATCTACTACTCTACTTAACCGGTTTATTAAAAAAATCTCTAGGACAACCCTACCGAAAAATTTCGGCAGAATCTCCCCTGTACCGGTGACCATTTCCCATAATACAAGCATAATATACTCAGCCACAGGCGGCTGGAACATATAATCATTCAACCACGCAGTATAATAACTCAATAAGAAGAATGAAACTACTCTAGCAATAGTAACCAGATAACACTCCAACAATAAAACATAACAAAGTGCGGAATAGACTCAATTACAATCTCAACTTCATCATAGCATTAAGGAGAAAAGAAAAGGAAACTCTAATCAGGTAAGTTTTAACAACTCCATAGCAAACTCTTGATCTCTCCATAGTCCAGCCATCACACACCTTCATCACCACCACCTTGTCGCCTTCCTTTCATACCTTAGCTTTTCATTTATCTGCAGTAGGAGGAAATGCAGTCTATAAGCATAAAGCTTAGTGAGCGCTATCTACTCACAAAAACTCGATATACATGTATACAAATAAAAACATGCTAAAACTGAATGCTAACATGTAAAGCTACTCATGCTCATAAATAGTAAAGAAATCAACTAACAGAAAAGCTAACATGTATAGCTACTCATGCTCATAAATAGCAAAGACAGCATACTAACTGATATACTAAACATGTGTAGCTAATCATGCTCATAAACTAATAAAGAAAGCAAACCAACTGAAATGCTACATATAAAGCTAAACATGCTCATCAACTAGCAAATAAATAACATGTAAGAAACTAAACATGTAAAAGCTGCTAGCATAAAAGAAAGCTAAACTTGCTGATCTTTAAAACAAAGTGAAACTTACTTCATTTACTCTAAATTTATTCTTTTATTTCACTTGTTTAAAATTTATACTTTAATACTTGAAAATAATAATCAACTTCTCTTGGGCCCGGCATTGTACCACTTTGCGCGCATTCTTAATAAGAATCGAGGTAGCTAATCCCGAAACTACTAAGATACTTCTAGGCCTTGTGCCTAGGGGCAACTTGGAGCCCATCCCTTGGACCTTGTGTCCGGTACATGCCCTTTAAAAGTAAAATACTTATTATCTTATTTACTACTTCTTTAAATACCTTGGCATTTTAATAGACACCTTGTGTGCCAAAAATCCCTAAAGTCTTGACTTTGGGATCTACTTAAGGCCTCGGCCTTTTCTTTCTTTTCTTTATCTTTCTTATACTTTTCTTTATCTTTCTTATGCATCTATGAATGAAACTAACTATGTAACACATAATCATGCATAGAATACAAAAAAAATTTGCACATACAATACTTATCAAAAATCTGCACTAATGCTTAACAAAAATCTACATACTAGCTTGATAAAAATCTGCATAATAGCTTAACAGAAATCTGCATACTAGCTTAACAAAATCTGCACTTGCTTAATAGAAATTCTGCAAAGCAACTTAACAAAAGAAACATATTCTGGCTAGTACAGATTTTCATCGTCTCTCAAACTTCCTCTCCATAATATGACTAATACACAGCTTATCTGGAATTCACTCAATAAAGATATTATAACTCGTATTCTACTTAAAATTCCAGAATCAGCCAAGCACAGATGTTATCCATATACTTGAATGAAAGTAGCATAACTAAACCTCAAACTCAGATTCAACATAAACAATTTATCTAAATCTCATGCTCAGATTTAATGTAAGCAAATTATCTAAACCTCATGCTCAGATTTAACATAAGCAGATTATCTAAACAGAAACTCCAAAGTGGGGTTGTTTGTGCCCATTTCATAGCTAGAGCTAATACTTATACTTTAACAAAGGGTTGTCCTTGCCCATTAAATAACACTAAAAAGGTCTAAACTTGTTAGAACTTGAAACTCTAGCACTTCCGAAATTCTTTATGGCTAAATCCGAAGGTAAAGTTTCCATCCTTAATTTACATCATCAACATTTGATCATCATCTTTTCAAAATCCAACAATCCCTTAAATCTATGCATTTTCTTCCCATAAATCAATCAATATGATATCTATCTCAATTCATGGTTTCAAGCTTATTATAGAAATCACTATATGCTTAAAAAACTTGTTATACTTACAACCTTTTTCTTTTTCAGTTCTAAATCTCTGTTATTTAAACAATGCAAGGAACACAAAGCAGCATATCCTTAAACTGCATCAAATCTGCATGAAAGCTCTAAAACTAGTATAGGATTAATGAGTTGTTCTTGTTCATCATATAGCACAAGAGAAATGGGTTGTTCTAACTAATTAAGGAAGCATAAGAAACTAAATCTGAAACTGAAATCTCATACTTATATAAAGCAATAGAATCCTCAAGAAGTCAACTTGCTGAATTGAAACTTAAAATGCATTACTGGTTGGAATGCCTTTGAAACAGCTGATGATAAACTAGAATTTTATGCTTTCTTAGGGTGTATACTGATCTAGATGCATAAAGCAATCCCAGGTATTAGTTAATTCTAGTTTCTTCATTAACCATCTTATAACCCACACATCAATTCCAATTGTCCAGCAAACTGAGACCAACTCAGAAATCAAACACCCATCACCACTAAAACCTCAAATCCAAATCAAAACTGAAATCTTTTAACCATGCTTCAATAGAGTTGCAAAGGAAACAACAAATCTTGGGGCTATTCTAAAAATCCCTAACAATCAAAGCTTTACAAAACAAAACTGTTCTGAAATAGATTTCATGGCGACACACTTTAACAGAACTACAAAGGAGTAATCAGATCTTCCTTAAGCTTGCTACAATGAGACTACACAGAAACAATCGAATTCCTCCTTAAGTATGCTACAACAGGACACTAATTCTTGCTACTACAGAATTTAAAAGCAAGGAAAACAAAAACGCATACTTCTAAAACTTCAACAAAATAGAACCCTAACCAAAAAGGGAACAACATGGCAAGGCTACACGGAAAACCCATAATCGTGGCAAGAAACCAAACCAATCGAAAACCAATCGAAGGGAACTTCAAAGCTCGCGGAACTACTCCTACTGCAGGTGAGAAGCAACTCACCTTCGTTTTCTTGGACTTACAACCGAGAAAGAGAGGTTCTAGGGTTTCGGAAAGATGATGATCCCCGGCGGATTCTTTGCATCCGCGTGCTCTCCACGGCGAGAAGGTCACGGTTGAGTGAAGACCGGCCGGAAAAAGGCCTAGCTCCGTCGCCTACTCCGCCCAAACAGTGGAGTCGCCGCCGTCGTCGCCGTTCGCGAGAGAGGAGAAAGGGAATTTCGGGAGAAATTTTAGGTTTTAGGAAAAGGATTTAAAACTTATACTCAAGGTTATTTTCGTTTCCAACTATAGCTTAAGTGGAATTTTTCTCCTTCTTTAATAACAAATGATCGCTAGCAGAGTTGGTTGGCTGTGTTCCGCTTAAAACTTTGCTGCGGTTGGAGGTCTTCGGGTCGAGCCTCGGCTCGGCCCTTTTTTTCTGCACCCTTTTATTTCTATTATCTATAACTACTACTTAAATTTATTTTGTTCCCTATTTGTTCACAAAACAGCCACGGAATAGCTGGTTAGCCGGTTTTAACCGAAGCCAGAGATCACGGCTTCAATTCCTCAGCCGCGCACTTTTATTTCCAATTTATTTTACTGTTCCTAACTACTACTTAAATATATATCGCTCCATATATGATTAACAAATCGAGCGCAGCTCGATTGGTTGGGCTGGTTTTGCTTGGGTCCGGGGTGCTGGGTTCGAAACCTAGCTTCTACAACCCTTTTTTTTTTAGTTTATTTTTAAAACTTATTATCCTTGGTAAAAATACCAAACGAACTCCAAAAATTGCATAAAAATACTCTAAAAATTTCTAAAAATCTCTAGAATTTTTCTATAGCATTTCTAAATATTTTTGAATTATTTTTGGGGCTCAAAATGAGGAAATTTGGGTCGTTACAATTTAGCTGAGTGTGGGATTCTATCCCAACTCACTCCTCCTGGAACACCACAGTGGAATGGTGTATCCGAAAGGAGGAATCGTACCATATTAGATATGGTACGATCTATGATGAGTCACACAGATCTTCCGACATATCTATGGGGATATGCTCTAGACACGGCAGCTTTCATACTCAACCGAGTTCCATCAAAGGCCGTGATAAAGACACCATATAGGATATGGACTGGGAGAGATGCCCAGGTGTCTTTCATGAGGATTTGGGGTTGTGAGGCTTACGTTCGATGTCAAGTCTCAGACAAATTAGGACCCAAATCCGACAAGTGCTATTTTATTGGATATCCCAAGGAAACTAAGGGATATTACTTCTACATTCCCAGTCAGCACAAGGTAGTTGTGGCAAAGACTGGGGTCTTTCTAGAAAGGGACTTTGTTTCTAGAAAGACTAGTGGGAGTGCGTTCGATCTTGAAGAAGTTCAAGATGCGAACAATAGCACTGAAGCCTCGATGGAAGTTGAACTGGAACCACAAAGTGTTGTGGATGATGTTGTTCCACAAGGAGTTGAGGAACAACAACCAGTTCAAGTAGACATACCTCTTCGCAGATCTGATAGGGTACGTCGTCAGCCTGAGAGATACTCATTTCTCTTGTCTGACCATGATGACATTGTGCTCATAGAGAATGAGCCTACCACCTATCAAGAAGCTGTGATGAGACCAGATTCCGAGAAATGGCTAGAGGCCATGAGATCCGAAATGGAATCCATGTACACCAACCAAGTATGGACTTTGGTTGATCCACCTGAAGGGGTAAAACCCATTGGGTGTAAGTGGGTCTTTAAGAGAAAGACTGACATGGATGGACTTATCTATAAGGGTCGCTTGGTAGCTAAAGGTTTCAAGCAGATTCATGGTATTGACTATGATGAAACCTTTTCTCCAGTAGCGATGTTTAAGTCCATTCGGATCATGCTTGTTATTGCAGCTTACCATGACTATGAGATATGGCAGATGGATGTCAAAACAGCGTTTCTGAATGGAAACCTACTCGAGGATGTGTACATGACACAACCTGAGGGTTTTGTCGATCCACAGCATACTAGCAGAGTATGCAATCTGCATAGGTCCATTTATGGACTAAAGCAAGCTTCTCGGAGCTAGAATCTTCGATTCGATGATGCAATCAAACAGTTTGGTTTCATCAAGAACGAAGATAAACCTTGTGTCTACAAGAAGGTTGTAGGAGACATAGTTGTCTTCCTCATATTGTATGTGGATGACATACTACTCATTGGGAAGGACATCCCTATGCTTCAGTCTATCAAGACCTGGCTAGGGAGTTGCTTCTCAATGAAGGACTTAGGTGAGGCATCCCGCATTCTAGGGATACAGATCTATAGAGATAGATCTAAGAGATTGCTTGGCCTAAGTCAGAGTACATACATTGACAAGGTACTCCTTCGGTTTGCCATGCAGAAATCCAAGAAGGGATTTCTGCCGATGTCACATGGCGTGAGTCTTTCGAAGACTCAAAGTCTCTCTTCTAGAGAGGAGAGAGACCACATGGATCAGATCCCTTATGCCTCAGCCATAGGATCGATCATGTACGCCATGCTATGTACTCGACCTGATGTCTCGTATGCTTTGAGCATGACGAGTAGATATCAGTCAGATCCAGGTGAAAGTCACTGGATAGCGGTCAAGAATATTCTTAAGTACTTAAGAAGGACTAAAGAATATTTCTTGATATATGGAGACAATGATGAGCTAGCTGTAAAGGGTTAGCTTCCAAACTGACCAGGATGACTATAGATCGCAATCGGGTTCATATTTTGCATTAATGGTGGTGTCCGGAAGAGTTCAAGCGATACGATGGCGATTCTACAATGAGTACATTGCATCGGCGAAAGGAGGCAGTTTGGATCCGCAAGTTCATTACTGAACTTGGGGTGGTTCCCAGCATTGCTGACCCCATTGCGCTCTATTGTGACAACAATGGAGCTATAGCACAGGCGAAGGAACCTCGCTCACACCAGCGGACCAAGCATATACTACGGCGCTTCCATCTCATTCGAGAGATTATCGATAGAGGAGATGTGAAGATTTGCAGAGTACCTACAGAGGCTAACATCGCAGATCCCTTGACCAAGGCTTTGGCACAGAGAAAGCATGATGGTCACACTAGGTCATTAGGCCTTAGAGCCTATACTGATTGGCACTAGTGCTAGTGGGAGATTGTTAGTTAGAGCCCTAGAGCCAATCATTTGATGATTGTATGGACTCATTGTATCATATTTTTGTATATTAATAAAGGCATTTGTTTGGTTATTATACTTATTTGTATTAGTGCCAAATAGACTAAGTATAATAGCGTCCTTGAGTAGAAGGTTCTTACCTATATCAATCGATTGGTTGAATCGATAGTGAGATGATATAGGGAACACTACTCTAAATCATTCCTAGTCGAGTATTAACATTCAGGGACAATGTTAATACAATAAGACTAGCATGTAGGTCAGCTCGATGACTTGATCTCACAAGTCATGGATATAGAGATATCAAGCTGACACATGGGTATGCATTAGAGAATGTATATTGAATGACCCGCCATGAGAAAGTATCATGGATCGTTATATGAGTGTCATATACTTTCTCATGTGGCTATTAGTATGACTATTAGTCCTTTGACCTGAAGTCACCATGGATCCCTACATAAGGAGTTATGTACTTTGGTTTCGTCAAACGTCACCCATAACAGGGTGGACTATAAAGGCGATTACTGGGTATGTAACAAATTATTCTGTAACGCCCGCCCTCCCTGCTAACCCTAAGGGACGGGGCTACGATACTCTACGTACATATTACAGCGGAAGACTTAAATAATTTTTCTTAGATTAATAAAACTTTTCTTTTGTTTGCATACCCGAACTACACTAATATGGTTTCCATAACATGATAACAAGATAAATAGAAACATAACATCAAGTCACCCATTTAGTACTACAATTTATGAAACCAAAGCATAATTCTTAAAAGTTCTTAAAGCAGGTTCTTATTTGGTTGCCTAGCCACAGCCACACACATCTCCTTGCCTCTCCTGCTGCTCCTTTAGCACATCCAGCTTTTTTCTTTATCTGTGGTACAAGGAAAGTAAGCTGTGAGCACTCATGGCTCAGTAAGTTCCTTTCCTACTCACTAAAACCGAAAATCATCACATGATCAAAGAATATCTCAACTAGTCATGGCATAACATATCATACTCTTTAAGCATATCATGCAACATAACAAAATCATATCTAATCATGGCACATCATCTCTTAAAGCATAGCATGATACATAACATAATCATATCTAATCATGGCATATCATAGCATCATCATAAGGTAGCATGGCATATCAAGCATAGCATGAAATATAACATAATCATATCTAATCATGGCATATCATAACATCATCATAAGGTAGCATGGCATATCAAGCATAGCATGAAATATAACATAATCATATCTAATCATGGCATATCATAAATCATAGCATCATCACAACATGATCATAAGGTATATGCAATATGATTTTGAAAACATGTATCCGAAAAACATGTGTATGTCTCATGATCTTTAAAACCATTTCTTCTTACATATATGCTTGAACGTAATATCAACATATTCAGGGCCCCGGCTTAGTACCACATACATACATAATGCGCGCATCCTAAGTAGATCCAAGGTAGCTAGTCTTGAACCTACTAGGAAACTAGGCCCGTAGCTCGACCTAGGGGCACGTAAGGAGCCCACCCTTTACTAGGCCCGTAATTCGACCTAGGGGCGCATAAGGAGCCCACCCTTTTGGTACAAGCCATTCAAAGTAAAATACATGTCATACTTATACATATCATACATCATACTAGCATGCATCACTTAGGCATACATCATATAAAAGTATGCATCACTTAGGCATACATCATGTCATAAAAGTATGCATCACTTAGGCATACATCATGTCATAAAAGTATGCATCACTTAGGCATACATCATGTCATAAAAAGTATGCATCACTTAGGCATACCTCATGTCATAAAAGCATGCATATTTTAGGCACATAGCATATCATCAAAGCATGCACATTTCTATCCACATAGCATATCATAAAAAGCATGCATATTCTAAGCATATAGCATATCATCAAGCATGCATATTCTAAGCACATAACATATCATCAAAGCATGCATATTTCTAAACACATATCATATCATAAAAACATGCATATTCTAAGCATATAGCATATCATCAAGCATGCATATTCTAAGCACATAACATATCATCAAAGCATGCATATTTCTAACCACATATCATATCATAAAAAGTATAAATCACAAGCATACATATTTAAGCATAAGGGTGTATCATGTGATTATACTATCATAAGAAACATGGTAACATAGTTAACTTGGGTTCTAAGCTTCCTAATCCCTTGGGTTCTTATCATGGCCGAACCCCCTTAGATCTCAATTTAGGTAGAAATAACCTCCAAGCATGTGGGACCTAAATTATCATTACATCAATTTCATAGGAAGCATTATAAGCATGATTTACTTGGTTTCTAAGTTCTCCAAGTCCCTAAACTTCATGTGGCCGAATCCTATCAGGTGTGAAACAAGGTCCCAAATGTCATGAAAGCATGGAAACCTTAAACCATATTTATAGCATTTTTTTCCAAGTAATATAGTAAGCATATTTGAGCTAGTTCCTAAGTTCTTCAAGCCCTTAACATATGTCATGGCCGAAATTTAACAAGTATTCATTAGGGCTAAAAGCAAGCATACAAGCATGTGAACTTGAACTAACATCATGTATAAATTCATAATAAGGCATCATACAATGGGTATGGCCGAAACTTACCCTAACCTCATTTTAGGTCATTAAACAACATATAGCATGAGAACTTTGGCTTTCTACTTATCATATTTCATGTAGAGTGACATGAGCATATTTAATTTTTGTTCTAGGGTTTCTAGGCATCTATCCCTTCATGGCCGAAACATACAATGGTCCATTTAGGTCATGGAAAAATTATACAAGCATGTGACTCAATCAACATATTATCATATTTCCATAAGAAGCATTTTTAACACAATTGGTTTAAATTCTAAGGCCTCTAGGTCATTTAAACCCTACTTGGTCGAGACTCATCAGTGTTTAACTTTGCTTCAAATAGCCTAAAAGCATAGGAAGTCATACAAGTTTCATAGCATGTATAAAGACAAGCATAATAAACATACATGTGAATTGTGTCTTAGGCTTCCTAGGTTTCTTTCCTTTTTCTTTCATTTTTCCTCATGGCCGAAACCTACCAATCTCTAAACTAGGTTTTAAGTGTCCTAAAGCATGGAAAACCTAAGTAAGTTTCATGGCAAAAATTACTAATAACATCATATACAAATTTGGTTCATAAACAAGCTAGGACCCTTGTGATCTTACATGTCATATATCATGTAACTAAATTCTCTATACCCTAATTAAGCATGAGAGCATTTAAACAACTTTCATATCTTAATATCACAGAGGTCTTGAGCATGTTAAAATTTTGTTTAAGCTTTTCTAAGCTATCCATCTTATCATGGCCGAAAATCTTAATGAAGAGTTCATGAATTTCTAGCAATATTCAACATGCAATTCTTTAAGAGAACTCTATATTCTATCATATAAACATGGTTACTTAAATTTAAAGGTCTTCCTAACCCTAAACTCTTTTCTTGGCCGAAACATATGAGTGGATTTCTTTTGGTTCCAAGTAACTTTTAAGCAAGAAAAACCAATAAAAGACCCTTAGTAATTCATGAAGGGAATCTTGTACTAGTTTGGTTAAACAATGATTTCCCTAACCTCTTTAAAATATTTTTGGCCGAAATTCTAGGGTTAGGTACTCCTCTGACCAAGCATCATATAGGTATAAAAACATGAAGGAAAACCTTCCTACATAGCATAGAAAAATATCATGAAATGAGGACTTGTTTAAACCTTCCTAGATTTGAAAACTCTTCTTTGGCCGAATTTTTCTTAAATTCTATTCTAGGTTTTCTATTCCTCATAAAATCTGAAAAGCACATAAAACACCTTGTACCACAGGTGAGGGGAAGCTTACATCCTTTTCGCTTGTGGATCTAAGGTGTGATGATGGAAGAAGTAGCCCCTTCTTCTTGTTCCCTTCCCTTGATTCCCTTGCTAAGTCCTCCTTGTATCTTAGGCTTTCTTAGGAGAAAACCTTGGCTTGGGGCCGAAGATGGAGGAGAGGGGACTGAGGTTTCGGTGAGGGAGAGGGTGAATGAGAAAAAATGAGAGAAAATAGAATTTTCCCTTTACATATTCTCTTTTATGTTAAGGGGGAAGAGGTAGCAAACTTGGTTTTTGCTTTCCTTCTCCCTTAGCCTTTTTTTTTAATTTTCTTTTATTTATTTTATTTTCTAATTTATTCTCATCATTCATGATGAAACAATGGGGAATGAATCCCCTTAATTCTTCATTTAAGGTCACGGCAAGAGAGGGAAAAGAGAGAGGAAGGGAGGAAGGCAAATTGCCTTTCTCTTGCTCTTTTCTTGCTTTCTCTTCTTAGATCTTTACTCCTATCTTTATCATGCATTCCCTTTCCTTGCTATCAATATCTTCTCTCTATCCCAATTGGTTTCTACTAATTAATTCTATCTATTATAGTATAAGAGGTTCAAGGTTCAATCCTTGACCTCCTCTTCTTTTTATTTCACTTTATTTCTTTTTGCTTCAACTCACTTCTTATTATTTTTCTAAGGCAAAATTCATCATTCTCTTATTTATCTTAAAAGCTTAGTGGGTGTTACATATGCAGAGGGATGTGAGTGATGTAGATGGGAACTATCCCTCCCATATGACGGGAGCGACATCAATATTCTTGATAGAGTTAGACCACGAAGTGCATGGCCATGCCCAAATGAGTCAACATGAGATGTTGAGCTCATTTGATTGAGTGAGTCTACTTGGAGTTCAAGATTTAGATTGATTAGAGGATGACACGGTCTATGCCTCACATTGATCAATCTAGATGTCTAGGATAGAAGGACAATGTTACATATTGTGAGGAGTCACAATTAGTAGTCACAAAGGTGATGTCGGATCTCGACATTCTTGTAACTTGGGTAGTAATGATGTGTTGCTAGATACCGCTCATTACTTATGCTCCTAAATGGGTTTAGGGCATTGCCAATGTTACAAGAACCTATAGGGTCACACACTTAGGACAATTAGATGGAGATTAGGTTCATATGATGAACCAAGAGGATTATATTCATTTGACGAATCAAATTGGATTAAGAGTAATCCTAATTGGGCTAACTTGAGTTCGACTCAAGTTGATTCATGTGTTCGATGAGTCTAATTTAGATTTTGACTCATTGAATCAATTTAATTAAATGAATTAGATTCATTATATTAAGTTGGCTTGAATCAAATGGTTAGATTAGATCAACCATGGAAGAGATTGGGTCAAGTTTGACTTGACTTAAGAAGGAAGACCAAAGGTTAATTTTGACTTGACCTTTTGCCACCTCATTGGTGAGTTGGCATTAGGTGGACCAATGATGATACTCCACATCATCATGGGTGCCACCTCATGGAAGTTACAAAGCCATTCTCTTTAATGGCTTCATATTAATTGCAATTAATGCAATTAATTTGGGAGTTTTCACCATTGAGAGTGGCCGGCCACTTTGGGTTTGAATGTGAATTCATTTTTCCATTCAAGTGGTGTATCTTCTTCTTCTTCCTCTTGAAGCTCTTCCTCTCCCTCTCCTCCTTGCTTGGCCGAATCTCACCAAGGTGCTAGCACACCTTTGTGTGAGGTTTTCTCCACCTACGTGTCCGTGTGGATACTTCTAGAGGACCGACGCTTGACGGTCTAGAGATCCGGCAACTCCTTGGACGAGCGGGAACGCGAAAAGGGCACGCTTCAAGGTATATTCTTAACACATAGATCTAGGAGTAGATCTAGATATTTTGAAACTCGTACTCGTAATTTTTCGTTTGGTTTTCCTTGCACGGATCCGTTGGCCTTGGGTGATTCGGGGTTTCCGCGACGCGAAAAGCGGTTTTCGCGGCCCGAAGAACCCAACAAAAAATAGCTGGAGGCCCCCTCAACAGTCGTTGGAGGTGCCTCCAACTTCAACACACTGAAGGCGCCCTCAATGGCATTGAGGGTGCCCTCAACAGCCTTG
The DNA here is from genome assembly GCF_018446385.1 of Zingiber officinale. Classification (NCBI taxonomy): domain Eukaryota; kingdom Viridiplantae; phylum Streptophyta; class Magnoliopsida; order Zingiberales; family Zingiberaceae; genus Zingiber; species Zingiber officinale. The sequence goes on along the minus strand of NC_056005.1, from coordinate 34,008,730 downwards.
GAGGCGTCCTCAATGCCTTTGAGGGCACCCTCGACCTGGCCAACTTGGTCGTTGATGAGGGGATAATGTTTTATCCGCTCATCCCCTTGGAGGCGCCCTCAATCCCTTTGATAGGATTTCTAGGAGCTATATAAAGCCCCTGGAGCTAGGAATTAATCATTTAACACAGTACTCAATTTCTACCAACTCCTAGAGCTTTCTTAGTGTGTAAAAGCTTCTCCGCCTTCAGTGAAGGAGATATTTCTTGTGATGCTTTTCAACTACCTTGGATTAACAACCACCTAGGTTATAACCAAGTTAAATTTTTTATCTCTTCTTTTTTGTTATTTTATTTTATTATTATTGTTGTTTTAGAGTTGAAAGAACGAGGAGGATATTTTCTTTTTGTAGGCAATTCACCCCTCCCCTCTTGTCGGCCCCGCTGCACCAACATAAGTTAAATGAAAAAGGGGAAATTATAAGGAATAAAGCTAGACTAGTAGCTAAAAGATTTAGTCAAGTAGAGGGGCTTAACTATGTTGAAACATATACCCTAGAAGTCAGACTTGAGTCCATTAAAATGCTATTAAGCTATGCAATCCATAAAGGATTTAAGCTCTACCAGATGGACTATAAGTACCCTATGATAGTTTTTATGTGATCAACCAAGTTAAGTTAGGTTCTGTTATATTTTAACCCTTGTGTTTAAGTGTGCAAGAACTTAGGAGCACAGGAAGTCAAGTAAAAGACACAGCTAGTGAGAAGGACGACACGGGAGAGAGTCGACGGGCTCGGTGCGTTAGAGGGACGAGGCACACGATGTTTCCGAGGTATAAGAAGCCAGAGCGGAAGGTTGCTCGAGAAGGCCAGAAAATGGGTTCAGGTGAGCCTATTCCGAATGGCCAAAATCATCCAAGCGAGCAAAGCCATAGTGGAAGACCCGCGCGAGCAGAACCAGAGTAGAATACCCATACCAAAAAGTTAACCGAGGGTTGACTTTTGGGCTCGGACCAGAAACTTTATCGAAACATAATGTGGCATGATCTGTTGCAATGGGGATAAAATTTCATCCCCCTCCAAACGCCTGAAACCCTTCTAGGCACCCTGATCATAGTTATAATTGTAGGATCGAAAAGAATTTTAGATATCTCCACAATTGCATGATATTGTCCACTTTGGGCCTAGACCCTCATGGTTTTGTTCTTGGGCTCTACCCAAAAGGCCTCATTCCAATGAAGATATCTTTCTCTTATAAACTCATAATCTTTCCCATATGTTTTCAATGTGGGACTATGTTTGGAACCTTGCAAACCTAACAATCCCCCCTCAAACAAAGGACCATAGACTTCCCATGTCTGATCCTCGACCCACCAGGTCTTCCTGCCTCTCGGTCCACCCGACCTACTAGGACTTTCTGCTTGGTGTCTGGTCCTCTTGATCCGAATATAGGAGCCCCCGCTTTCTTTGTTAGAGGTCAATATTGTACCCACATGTCTCAATCAGACCATAGCTCTTGTGCACAGTCGGCGGTTAAACCTTCTGGCAATCCAGACTCTGATACCAATTGTAGGATCAAAAAGAATTTTAGATATCTCCATAATTGCATGATATTGTCCACTTTGGGCCTAGGCCCTCATGGTTTTGCTCTTGGGCTCCACCCAAAAGGCCTCATGCCAATGGAGATATCTTTCTCTTATAAACTCATGATCTTTCCCTTATGTTTTCAATGTGGGACTATGTTTGTAACCTTGCAACTCCAACAATAAATATAGCCCTGATCCAAGTAGCTTAGAATAATCACTTGTAATCAATTCCTTTATCTGTTCTACTACTGTGTGAGCTGTCAATGCTGTAAGAGGCTTCTTTGCCTGAAGAAGACTTTGATAATGAGCTTTAACTGCCTTGGATTAGCAATTATTTGATTGCAAATCAAGTAACCTCTCTGTGCCTCTTATTTCTTTCTAATCAGTTTGTTAATTACTTTTTATGCAAGTGTTAGTTTAATTAAGTTGTAAAGTTCGAGAAGAGTTTTTGTTTCTTTTATTTTTGTGCAAGGTTATTCATCCCCCTCTAGCCGGCCTCTAGGGGTCAAACATGGATGTCAAATCGACCTTCTTAAATAGGCTGATAAAAAAAGAAGCATATGTAGGTCAACCACCTAGATTTGAAAACCTAGAACACCTTAATTGTGCTTTCAAATTTAAAAAGGCACTATATGGTCTAAAACAAGCACCTAGGGCTTGGTATGAGTGATTATCTATCCATCTGATTTCAAAAGAATTTAAACAAGGTCGAATTTTTCCGACCTTGTTTGTAAAAACCTTTAAATCCGATATTTTTATCGCCTAAATTTATGTTGATGATATAATCTTTGGATCTACAAACTCAAACTTTCTACAAGAGTTTATTGACTTAATAGAATAAGAATTTAAAATGAGCCTAGTAGATAAGTTAACCTTCTTTTTAGGCTTACAAATTAAACAAACTAATAAAGGTAAAGATAATTACGTCTATCAAGAAAAATATACAAAAGAATTACTTAAAAAATTTAGAATGGATAATGCTAAAGAAATAAAAACACTAATGGTAATAAATGAAAAGATAGATAGTGATCCTATTGGAGCACTAGTAGACCTAAAATATTATAGAAGTGACATAGGTAGTCTGTTATACCTAACTGCAACCTAACCTGAGATACTATTTGTAGTTAGTATGTGTGCTAGATATCAGACTTGTACTAAGGAGTCTCATATCAAACTTGTTAAATGAATTTTCAGATATCTAAAAGGTACACAAAATATAGGAATATGGTGTTGGGGTTGCAAGGTTGTAAACATAGTCCCATATTGAAAACACATGGAAAAGATCATGGGTTTATAAGAGAAAGATATCTCCATTGGCATGAGGCCTTTTGGGTAGAGTCCAAGAGCAAAACCACGAGGGCTTAGGCATAAAGTGGACAATATCATGCAATTGTGGAGATATCTAAATTCTTTTCGATCTAATAATTGGTATTAGAGCCTGGACTGCCAGAAGGTTTAACCGCCGACTGTGCACAAGAGCTATGGTCTGTTTGAGTCATGTAGGTACAATATTGACCTCGAACAAAGAAAGTGGGGGCTCTTATGTTCAGATCAAGAGGACTAAACACCAGGCAGGAAGTCCTAGTTGCGGCTAGGCAAGAAAGTCCTAGTAAGTTGGGTGGACCGAGGGGTAGGAAGACCTGGTGGGTCGAGGATCGGGCGTGGGAAGCCTGTGGTCCTTTGTTTGAGGGGGGGAGGCCTTTTGGGTAGAGCCCAAGAGCAAAACCATGAGGGCTTTGGCCCAAAGTGGGTAATATCATGCAATTGTGGAGATATCTAAATTCTTTTCAATCCAACATATAGTACCCTAGGATAACTAATTTTCATGTTTTAGGATATTCTGACTCAGACTACGCTAACTCCAAATTAGATAAAAAAAGTACAAGTGGATGTCAATTACTTAGACCATCACTTGTCAGCTGGTTATTATGGACGATGCACACATTACAAGACTTTAACTTAAATTATAAACATACAAAAATCTTTATTGATAACATAAGTTCAATAAACTTAACCAAAAATCTAGTGCATCATTCAAGAACCAAACATATAGAAGTTAAACACCATTTTATAAGAGATCATATAGCTAAAGGCAATATTGAACTCAACTATGCTGAGTCAAAATTAAATTTGTTTGACATATTTACTAAACCATTATCAGAATTCGAATTTTGTAACGCCCGCCCTCCCTGCTAACCCTAAGGGACGGGGCTACGATACTCTACGTACATATTACAGCGGAAGACTTAAATAATTTTTCTTAGATTAATAAAACTTTTCTTTTGTTTGCATACCCGAACTACACTAATATGGTTTCCATAACATGATAACAAGATAAATAGAAACATAACATCAAGTCACCCATTTAGTACTACAATTTATGAAACCAAAGCGTAATTCTTAAAAGTTCTTAAAGCAGGTTCTTATTTGGTTGCCTAGCCACAGCCACACACATATCCTTGCCTCTCCTGCTGCTCCTTTAGCACATCCAGCTTTTTCCTTTATCTGTGGTACAAGGAAAGTAAGCTGTGAGCACTCATGGCTCAGTAAGTTCCTTTCCTACTCACTAAAACTGAAAATCATCACATGATCAAAGAATATCTCAACTAGTCATGGCATAACATATCATACTCTTTAAGCATATCATGCAACATAACAAAATCATATCTAATCATGGCACATCATCTCTTAAAGCATAGCATGATACATAACATAATCATATCTAATCATGGCATATCATAGCATCATCATAAGGTAGCATGGCATATCAAGCATAGCATGAAATATAACATAATCATATCTAATCATGGCATATCATAACATCATCATAAGGTAGCATGGCATATCAAGCATAGCATGAAATATAACATAATCATATCTAATCATGGCATATCATAAATCATAGCATCATCACAACATGATCATAAGGTATATGCAATATGATTTTGAAAACATGTATCCGAAAAACATGTGTATGTCTCATGATCTTTAAAACCATTTCTTCTTACATATATACTTGAACGTAATATCAACATATTCAGGGCCCCGGCTTAGTACCACATACATACATAATGCGCGCATCCTAAGTAGATCCAAGGTAGCTAGTCTTGAACCTACTAGAAAACTAGGCCCGTAGCTCGACCTAGGGGCACGTAAGGAGCCCACCCTTTACTAGGCCCGTAATTCGACCTAGGGGCGCATAAGGAGCCCACCCTTTTGGTACAAGCCATTCAAAGTAAAATACATGTCATACTTATACATATCATACATCATACTAGCATGCATCACTTAGGCATACATCATATAAAAGTATGCATCACTTAGGCATACATCATGTCATAAAAGTATGCATCACTTAGGCATACATCATATAAAAGTATGCATCACTTAGGCATACATCATGTCATAAAAGTATGCATCACTTAGGCATACATCATGTCATAAAAAGTATGCATCACTTAGGCATACATCATGTCATAAAAAAAAATTATGCATCACTTAGGCATACATCATGTCATAAAAGCATGCATATTTTAGGCACATAGCATATCATCAAAGCATGCACATTTCTATCCACATAGCATATCATAAAAAAACATGCATATTCTAAGCATATAGCATATCATCAAACATGCATATTCTAAGCACATAACATATCATCAAAGCATGCATATTTCTAAACACATATCATATCATAAAAACATGCATATTCTAAGCATATAGCATATCATCAAGCATGCATATTCTAAGCACATAACATATCATCAAAGCATGCATATTTCTAAACACATATCATATCATAAAAAGTATAAATCACAAGCATACATATTTAAGCATAAGGGTGTATCATGTGATTATACTATCATAAGAAACATGGTAACATAGTTAACTTGGGTTCTAAGCTTCCTAATCCCTTGGGTTCTTATCATGGCCGACCCCCCTTAGATCTCAATTTAGGTAGAAATAACCTCCAAGCATGTGGGACCTAAATTATCATTACATCAATTTCATAGGAAGCATTATAAGCATGATTTACTTGGTTTCTAAGTTCTCCAAGTCCCTAAACTTCATGTGGCCAAACCCTATCAGGTGTGAAATAAGGTCTCAAATGTCATGAAAGCATGGAAACCTTAAACCACATTTATAGCATTTTTTTCCAAGTAACATAGTAAGCATATTGAGCTAGTTCCTAAGTCCTTCAAGCCCTTAACATATGTCATGGTCAAACTTTTAACAAGTGTTCATTAGGGATAAAAAAACAAACATACAAGCATGTGAACTTGAACTAACATCATGTATAAATTCATAATAAGACATTATACAATATGTTTGGCCGAAACTTACCCTAGCCTCAATTAGGTCATTAAACAACATATTGCATGAGAACTTTGTCTTTCTACTTATCATATTTCATGTAGAGTGACATAAGCATATTTAATTTTTATTCTAGGGGTCTAGGGCATCTATCCCTTCATGGACGAAACATACAATGGTCCATTTAGGTCATGGAAAAATTATACAAGCATGTGACACAATCAACACATTACCCTATTTTCATAAGAAGCACTTTTAACACATTTGGTTTCATTTCTAAGGCCTCTAGGTCTTTTAAACCCTACTTGGCCGAAACTCAACAGTATATAAACTTGCTTCAAATAGCCTAAAAGCATAAGAAATCATACAAGTTTCATAGCATGTATAAAGACAAGCATAATAAACATACATGTGAATTGTGTCTTTGACTTCCTAGGTTTCTTTCCCTTTTTCTTTTATTTTTCCTCATGGCCGAAACCTACCAATCTTTAAACTAGGTTTTAAGTGGCCTAAAGCATGGAAAACCTAAGTAAGTTTCATGGCAAAAATTACTAAGAACATCATATACAAAGTGGGTTCATAAACAAGCTAGGACCCTTGTAATCTTACATGTCATATATCATGTAACTAATTTTCTATACTCCAATTAAACATGAGAGCATTAAACAACTTTCATATCATAATATCACAGAGGTCTTGAGAATATTAGAATTTTGTTCAATCTTTTCTAAACTATCCATCTTATCATGGCCGAAAATCTAAAATAAGAGTTCATGAATTTCTAGCAATGTTCAACATGCAATTCTTTAAGAGAACTCTATATTCTATCATACAAACATGGTTACTTAAATTTAAAGGTCTTCCTAACCCTAAGCCCTTTTCTTGGCCAAAACATATAAATGGATTTCTTTTGGTTCCAAGTAACTTTCAAACAAGAAAACCAATAAAAGACCCTTAGTAGTTCATGGAGGGAATCTTGTACTAGTTTGGTTACACCATGTTTTCCCTAACCTCCTTAAAATATTTTTGGCCGAAATTCTAGGGTTAGGCACTCCTCTGATCAAGCATCAATTAGGTATAAAAATATGAAGAAAATCCTTCCTACATAGCATAGAGAACATATCATAAAATAAAGACTTGTTTAAACCTTCCTAGATTTGAAAACCCTTTCTATAGCCGAATTTTCTTAAATTCTTTCCTAGGTTTTCTAATCCTCATAAAATCCGAAAATCACATAAAAAGCCTTGTACCACAGGTGAGGGGAAGCTTACATCCTTTTCGCTTGTGGATCTAAGGTGTGATGATGGAAGAAGTAGCCTCTTCTTCTTGTTCCCTTCCCTTGATTCCCTTGCTAAGTCCTCCTTGTATCTTAGGCTTTCTTAGGAGAAAACCTTGGCTTGGGGCCGAAGATGGAGGAGAGGGGACTGAGGTTTCGGTGAGGGAGAGGAAGAATGAGAGAAAATGAGAGAAAAATAAACTTCTCTTTTCTTGCTCCCTTTTATGTTAAGGGGGAAGAGGTAGCAAAAATTGATTTTTGCTTTCCTTCTCCCTTAGCCTTTTTTTTTCTATTTCCTATTTATTTTATTTATTCATTTATTCTTACCATTCATGATGAAATAAGGGGGATTGAATCCTCTTAATTCCCTCTTTAAATTTTCGGCAAAAGCAAAGAGGAAGAGGGAGAGAAAGGGAGGAAGGCAAGTTGCCTTTCTCTTGCTCTTTTCTTGTCTTCTTTTGGCTAGCTTTTACTCTCACCCTTATCATGAATTTCCCTCCTTTGCTATCAACATCTTCTCTCTATCCCAATTGGTTTCTACTAATTAATTCTATGAATAATATAAGAGGTTCAAGGTTCAATCCTTGACCTTCACTTCTTTTTATTTCATTTTATTTCTTTTTGCTTCAACTCACTTCCTATTATTTTTCTAAGGCAAAATCCCACATTCATATATTTATCTTACAAGCTTAGTGGGTATTACAAATTTAGCAACTTACGGCGAAAATTAGGAATGTGTACAATAGACTAGGAATGCTATTTTTAAAATAATTTTTCAAATGATTTGCAAATTCTAGGAAAAATTCTTTACTTATATTTTCAAAAATTCTCATGTCCTTAGTATTTTAAAATTAATTTTGGCCTTAGTCTAGATCAAATTCATAGAAAGCATATTCCTATAGATCTACATATTGAGCATCTCACAAACACATTAGTCCTACATTGATTGTGTATTCTAAAACTTAGAACAACATGAGATGTATATATAAGCCTATTATCTGGACTTCAGATGCTTATATCAGTATATCAACACAAGTCTGAGTGAAAAATATCAAAATTATAATAATCAGGTTAAGTAATCCATTTTAATCAAACACTAAATTGATACATTTACTTAACTTGAGTAACCAAGTGAATACTGCTATCTTCTGATAGTCAGTTAGTAAATAACGATTAGACATTTAAGACCAAATTTTTAGATGAATATTTTTTAAATATATTAGGTTTAGGAGGAGGATAATTGAAAATAATTTTAAATTAATATTTCTTTCCTAATACTTATTACAAAAATCACTTTTAAAATTACTTTCAAAATTCTTTTTACAAAATACTTTCAAAAATACTTTTAGGATACTTATTTTGCAAAAATTCTTATACTTTTTTAAACAATCTATTTTGAAAAATAAAATGCAAGTGTTTTGAAAATTATATTTTGAAAAAAAATATTTTGAAAGATATTTTCGAAAACCAATTTGGAAATGTTTGAAAATTTTTATCAAAGATTATCTTTTCACTTTGAAAATTTTCTTTGAAAAATCTTTAAATATTTTTGTTTGAAAACTAGATTGTAAATATTTCCAAAATTATTTTTGGAGAAATTCTTTGAAACCACTTTCCAATTTATTTTGAAACAATAATTTGCAAAGTAATTTCAATTATTTTTGAAATCTATCTTGAAAACTAAATTTACAAATAGTTTATGTTGCAAAATCAATTTTCAAAATGATGAAAATCTATTGAATAATAATTTTTTTTTTGTTAAAATACTGTTAAAAATTTTACTAACTCCTCTCTCTAATCGACCTACAAGTTTTTTTTAACTTTGCACAAGTTATTACTTGCTTGTCTATTTGTAATTTGCTTTACCTATCTACATTATTTTTGATGAATGCCAAAGGGGGAGGGTAAGAGTTAAGTAAGAAAAAGATAACTAAATCTCTTGATAATCTTAACCCTAAAATGATCAAGGGAATAAAGTAAATTTACTTGATTTTGAGTTCTCTTGAATCATGTTTATTTCATTCTTGCATATCTTTTCCTAACTTTAACCCAAGTTGTCATTGCATCAAAAAGGAGAAGATTGTTGGTACAATTTGCACTAACGATCTAACTTAGATTTTAATGAATGACAAGTGAGTTAAGTTAGGTGTTATCGTAATCTAACCTTGTTATCGAGTGTGCAGTGTTGACTAACTTGATGAGTAAGAGGACCTGACAATAGGTAAGAAGTCTAGTTGAGATGTTCAATTTCGAAGTGGCAAAGTCCAGATGTGTGATTCCAGCAAGAGATCGAGATGTGTGATTCTCGAGTGGCGAAGTGTGGATGTGCGATTCTGACAGGAAGATCTGGTGGGTCAGATTGATGTCAAGGAGGTAACTTAACACACGGTAAGTGGATGTAAGTCACTGGAGGAGAGTGACTAAATGAGGATGCGTCCCAATTGAGGGTACAGTTGGTGTCGATCCAATTTAAGTTCATTTTGAAAATCTAAATTGAGACCCTGACTAGATCCTAGTTCGAAAGACAGGGTTTAAGTCATAAATTAATCTTATTATTAATGTGCTAACATTATTTTGCAGGTTAGATATTGTCATGTTAGGCTAACCTAACTTGTAGGGAAAAAAGAGCAAAAAGACTTCTGGTGAACAGTACCTGAGGAGCCTTCAAGCATTAGAAGGTGCCTTCGGTGCTATGGAAGGCGCCTTCTAAGGGATAAAATTCAGACTTTATCATAGATAAGAAGCAACAAGTTTGAGATCATATTTGATACGTTGGAGGCACCTTCAAGGCTATGGAAGGCGCCTTCCACACTCTTTATAAGGGTGTCTTGAGGAGCCTTCAAAGTACAACTTCTATACGAGCTTATACGCGTCCAATCAGCTTTCTGACTACTCTATCTTCCTACTGCTGCCTCACTACGACTCTACTATGCCCAACTTCTTCTAAGAAGCCATCCAAACACCAAACCTAAGCCAACCATCTACAAAAGTGTCTGGTAACACAATTTAATTCCTGTACTTAAATATCTATAAACTGAAAGTGTAGCTTGTTACACTCTTCTGATTTTTGTGTATTCAATCACCTCTTCTGGAAATTCCGGAAGAGGTTTTTAGTGGATTATCCATTGATCAGTTTGCGGGACCTGAGTCTTGGATTAGGAGTTGTTGAAAGCTTCGAACTAAGTAAAAACTGAATCATGTCTTTTACTTACTTTTTCTTTTGTGTTTTCTTTCCGCTACGTACTTTAATTTCAAAACTAAAAAGAAAAGATTTTTAAAAACCACTTGATTTATCCCCCCTCTCATGTGTGTCTCGATCTAACACTATGTTGGCCATCTCCCTCTCATTTTTCTACTTGTGTTTCAAAATGGCGCAAAAAGGTATTGCAAATGTATGTTGACTGTTTATCTTTTACCCATCATAGTTTCTAAGAACCAACTATTTAAAACTCACTACAAGAACACTTTAGTGCTTGATTTTGAGACATGATGTCACTGATTTTAAAAAATTGTAACATTAGTGCTGATCTTCAAACACCAGCACCAACGTTGGTGCTGGTTTTCAAAAACTTATTGACTACATGTTAGCACTGGTTTTCAAAAACCAACACCAACATTGGTTTTGGTTTTCAAAAACTTATTGACTACATATTGATGCTGGTTTTTGCAAACTAGCACCAACGTTGGTGCTAGTTTTGAAATACTAGCACCAATGTTGGTGTTGGTTTGCAAAGACCAACAACAACTTTGGTGCTAATATTGTAACATCATCTTTGTTATTTGTATTCTTTAATATTATTACAGTAAAAGGTTTCATTAACAAAATTATAGCTTGAGAATTAGCTATTTTGAATTTTTTTCTAGATGAATTGGAGTTCATATCTTGTAAAAAATTAGAATACTGATGAGAATGAGAACTTGTAGTTGTTTATTATTATATCTTGTCTGTCAGCCACTGTGTGTAACAATCCAAATTTTCTCATTTGAGTCCAAAAATAATTTAAAAATATTTAAAAATGTTATAGAAATATTCTAGAGATTTTTAGAAATTTTTAGAGTATTTTTATGCAATTTTTGGAGGTCGTTTGGTAGTTTTACTAAACGAAGGAAGTTTTGACAAAAAATGTCCAAGTCGAGATTCAAACCCGAAACCTCCGGCCGAACCCAACCTTGGTCGAATCCAGCTAGCCAACTGTTCTGCAAATGTTTTGTGAATGAATATGCAACGAAATGTATTTAAGCAGTAAGGAAATCGAGAATAAATTGGCTTGGCTGAGGATTCGAACCCACGAGCCAAGCTTTAACCGAATGCAGCCAACCAAGTGTTCCACGGGAGTTTTGTTAATCAAGTAGGGAAAAAAATATATATAACTTATAATTGAAACCCTAGTTATAAGAAAAGAGAACTTAGGTATTTGCCGAACCCAAATCTTTCTCTCCTCACCTCTCTCATGCGACGACGGCGACTCGGGCGAAATCCGCAGGAGGCTAGGGCTCTTCCTCCGGCGGCCGACGAGGGGTTTTTCTGAGAGCCTCTCACATCTTCGAGATCGTCTCACCAAGGAGAACAAGCAGATAGGAAGAGATCGTCGAGAAAGTGAGTTCATCCGAACCCTAGATCTCTCTCTCGGTTGTAAGTCCAAGCAAACCGCTGTAAGTACTACTCACCTGTGGTTGGAGTTGCTCTGAACTTAGGGTTTTTTGTTTCCTTGCTTTCAGATTTTGCTGTGCCGAGTAGGATTATATGCTAGAGCTTTTCTTTCCATGATCTGTTTATCTAGCCGAATTGCTAAGGTTAGGTTTGCTATGCCGAATTTATTGTGCTAGGGATATAGTTTCTCTTGTTTAGATCATGTGTGCAGAAATTTAGGGATTAAGGGAAAATTCCGAGATTTGTTTTCTTCCTGTTATTTCTGCCGTAGCATTCTATAGCATGCTTAGAGAATTCTATATGAGATTCACTTACTTCTTTTTAATGTGGCAGTAGCTTACTTTAAGAATTGATTGCTGGAAGTTTAAGAGTAATTCCCAAGAGTTCTGTTGAAGTTTTAGAGCTGTGCTTGCTTACTTCATGTAGAATGAATTATGAACGGATTTGGAAGTTGGTAACCCATTTCTTTTGAGGCATTTTGTTGGATGCAGCAGAATTCGGATTTGATGCTTCATCTTTGGTTGCTAATACTCTCTAAATTGTGCTAGCAAAAATTAGATAATTTGTAGCAGAATCAACAGCCTATATGTAGCATTCTAATTTTAGTTTCCCTTTCCCACCTTAGGCGCATGAGCAGATTTTTATGAAGTTTATTGTACAAATTTCATGTGCAGATGTCATTTACCCTTTAGCTGTCACGCCCCAAAGGAGTCTCTGCCAGACAAAAATCCGACAGCATCTCCTTTGTACGGCTGACAATCTGAAGCATCACTACAAGCAAAATACATCAGCCACATGCGGCTGGAATATTTATATACACAACCACGCAGTTATAATAACAGCCCACACGGCTGGAATGAAACAATCACAACCACGCAGTTATATATAAAACAGCCTACACGGCTGTACCAAAAATCAACACAGCGGAAAAACGAAAACGGAAAGCCCACACAAGACAAATAGATACAATGCATGCCGGCACGGCTTAAACACAAATACAACACCAAAACTATAAGATAGCCACATGGCTATACACAAATACAATGCCAAAAATAAGAAAAGAATATACAAAGAAAGCAAGCGCGATCTTCGGATGTGACGTAGGACCCGGCAGACAGGATACTCCGAGCGACACCAACCATCTACAAGCTACCTGAAAACATAAATGTATACATGCGGTGGTGAGTATAGGTAACTCAGCGGGTAATAGACAAGATAGTGCATGGTCTATAAACAACATGGAGATCACAAGTATACAGTCTTAGTAGGGAATAAAGAACATGATCATACTATCATAATCAATGCACCTAAACATATCTGACATAATCACCTGACATATAAACTGTACAAACCACAACTAACACAATGACAGATACATACCCAATCTGGTATCGACGCAAGGTACAAAGATCAGTAAACTCACTGGATCTGCAACAGATATACCCGTGACACCTGTGCAATATAAATACGACTGCATATACATGTAAAATAAATGACATGTATGCAGCATGACAACCATATGCAACAAGCATATCTCAAACAAGTGCAACAACCACAATCACATGCAACTAGTATCTACTAGGCATGTATGCAAGTATATATCCACCGATGCACCGCGCATCATATGCAAATGTGTATGCATGCTCCATGGTCACCCCGACACCTCTCTAGACACCACGACCCCAGTATGGCCGAGAGGCTTGGGTCCGTGACAAACCGTACAAACCTCACGCACGTAACCGCTATAAAGCGACTGAGGCGACAGTATACTATGTAGTTATCTAACTACATAGCTAAGGGTCCCTGACCACTCACAACTCAAGCCCCCTGACTACTGTACCCTCAAGATCCACTACTCCAGAGTGGTCGAGGCTGACAGAGTAAAAACAATGAGCAGCTGAGTAAGCGCGACAGGACATAGCTCCACTCCCAGCTACCACCCTCCATCAGTGGTAGAGCGGACAGCTATAAAACTGACAACCCTCTCAACTACAAAGGAGACGATAGTCGTCAGTATGTAATGAATGATGAACATGATATATATATATATATAATCATGATACAGACACCGTCATCATCCATGCAAACTCTAACTCCACATAAGCACTCCACAACATGAATATAATCGTCATGATACATCCACGTATCCCACCAAACATATGTACACTCTACACATGTATAATCAACAAAAAATCTCCAATAATCCCACCAGACATATGTACACAAAATATAAGTACAATCAACATATATCCTCCAGTAAAAACACAACAGACATGTGTACACACCCCAAACGTACAATCAACACAACTCCTCCAAAGGTACATGACAAATACGTATGTACACACAACATGCAAATGCACGGTCAACAAGATGACTCCTATAACACATACCCACCTATGTACAGTCCACATCATATACTCAATCAGCATGAGAATACCAACAACCCGACAATCCCTACAAGACATACTCTACATGTGTAATCATAACAGAGTAGATATCAAGAGTGGAGACTGTATGTGAATTAAATAGATCATCTCTAAGCTCAAGCAAAAGTAACAAGCAGGAAAAACAGCAACCGAACACGATATAAGGTAAAGTAACCTAATCCGTCAAACAACAACCATGCACTAAGCTCAGAGAAAATACATAGAGGCGAAGGAAGAAATACCCGCCTTTAAGAAGATAGATCGTGTCAAGTAATCCCGCGTCGAGACGCTCGTCCCGAATCCAAGTCCTGCGATCATATAATGTATTTAGCTAATAATATAAGGAGTAAATAACTAAATAAAATCTCCAACCTAATTAGGGGAAACCCTAATCGAACAATCACCACACTAATCAAATCCCTTCATGAAATAGTCCAATCCAATTAGTTAACTGTTTTTGTTAACATACTTCAATTTAATCTAAGAGAGCATGGACCAACAATCCTATCAATCCATTAACTCTTGTCACCATAATTGATTATCCTAACCATACGAATCAATCCACTTACTTCTACTAATTAGCAACTAGCTAAGCATCCAACTAACCAGATAAAGAAGCCAAACAAATCTATTAACTTCTCAATTCTAATCACTTATTGCATACCTCTACATTCCCCTTACCTCTTCTTCTTCAGTAGCTACTGATGACATAAATCAGATGGAGCTAGCATCTAGCTATCGGTGACGTGGTGGCTGAAAGCCAACGAAGCCTCTGCCATTCAAACAAATTCCTACAATTCATTAGAAACCTAATCTAGCAATATAACAATGAAACTAATAGAATTACCCTACTGGACATTACTTACCTTAAGGTTTGGTAGCAAAATCCAAATCTCACAACCCAACAAGACCTCTGCCGGCAGCTACCAAGAAGCCCTACACCAATTCCTTCCAAAATCAAATCCAACACTTAGCTGTAGAGCCCTTACTTACTAAAACCCTACATAACAATACAACACTCACCTCAATCGATCTCAAATTCCCCAGCCGAGACTCCCACAGCTTCCAGAATTGGAAACAAGGCGGTGATGCACAAGCACTGTACCAACTAACACCTCCTCTGATCCAGAATAAGAAGCTTATCAAGATCGAAGTTAACTAAACAAGATCTTTGAAGCTTTACGATTTGAATGAAGCCTACCTTGATCGACTACCTCCGGATGGTGTTGTCCCAATCTGATCCAGCAAGTGTGGAGCTGCAGATCAAATTCCAATGAACAAATCACAGAGAAGAACAAGGAGAATAACCGGCTGGGAGCGATGCGATTCAAACCTCGCTGTGCCCTAGATCGGATCCCACCGATCGAGCGCAAAAATGGCCGAGAAGGCGATCACTCCACCGGGGAAGGCTTGGACAGCGTCAGCACCTTCAAGATTCGGGCAACAATCCTCAGGCGACGCGGTGAGGCTGAAATTGTCGGGGGAAACCGTCGGCGTCGGGTCGCCCGTGAGAGAGAGCAATCGGGAAAGAGGAAACCGAAATGTGAGGAAGAACAAGCCACTTGTTTACCCTTCAAAGCTCCGGTGGTTGCTTGCACCGGCGACACCGAGAGGCGGAGAGGAGAAATCGCCGGAGAGGGGGAGATTTCGGGTGAGATTTGAGGAGGAGATCGGGGAGATAGAGAGAGGGAAGAAGTGGGTTCGGGTGAAGAAAGGGGGAAACGGCGATTTGGGGGAAAAAGGGAATAAAAGAAAATGAATTTATAATTGAAAACATTTTCTCACTTAAATGGGTATCCCAAACAGGCTTTATCCGCGCCCGCCGATCAATCCCCTCAAAACCCTCCGTACAAGCTCCGAAAAATTCCCAGAAAATTTCTAAAAATTCTGAAAAAATCCAATAAGATTTTTCATCCAATAATATTTATTATTTATTTTTGCGGTATCTTACATTCTCCCCCACTAATAAAAATTTGGTCCCCAAATTTACTGATCAACTCAGGGATCCTCCTCCAAGGGTAACATCCAAATCATATACTTATATACCACTCACTCCAAGTATAATAACCAAACAACATCCTCATCTACTACTCCACCCTAGTATCATAAACATATCTCCAAGCAAGATAATCCACCTCCAATTGAATAGCGATGACTCTGTGGCGATGAGCACACACTGCATCTGCTACTTCCACGCTGTTACCTAACCGACTGTGGATTAATCAACTACCTCCGAAATCCAAAATTCACTATCAATAGATCCTCCAACACCAATATAAATCGCTCAAACTATCCATCAGTCTGAGATGAAAATCTATACTAAAGTGAAACTCCTAATCCAAAGTCTGCTGTAACCAAAATCAAAACCATGACACGAAATCACTAATCTCCATCCAATACAACCCTCAGAGATATACCATAAGGATCCGATAATCTCTCTACAATATGATCCTGTTACTCAATCCAAAGAATCTATCCTACAAATAGATAACTAGGGAGCAAAGTAGTCAACTAACTAATGATTACCCAAATCGCATCACATCCCCTCGTCTGGGTAATCACACAATAAGGTCCATCAAAACATGCTCCCAACTCCACTCCAAAATACGAGTCTACTGAAACAATCCTACTGATATCCGATGTTAAGCCTCCACTTGCTGACACCCTAGACATCAAGCTACAAAATCCGCGATGTCTTTCTTAATGTCATTCCCCCAATAGGAACGTTCTAAGTCTCTATACATCAGGCGTCAACCGAATGTATCACAAATCTAGAACGATGTGTTTCCTGCGGTCACTCCTCCCGGATAAGAAGTAGCCCGGAAACACACCGAATCTCCCACGAAACAAAAAATCCAATTCTCATTACACGAGAATTCTAACTACGGGCACGAGACTGCTTCGCTCATGCTACATCGAAACTGCACCAAACTCCAAGTACGATACCTCTGTGTAGAGTGCAAATCCGTCTACACTAGAAAGTACTACTAAGACAGGTGCAGCTATCTAAACTGATCTCATAAGCATCTAACCAAGAAGGTTCCCTACCCTTCCTATACAGTTCAGTCAACGACATATCAATGCTAGAGAAATCCTCCATCAATCTCCGGTATAGACTATGACTACTCCCAACCGATAACAGCCTCTATCTCTTGTGGATCCACTGATATCCCTCTACCAGAGACAATGTGTCCCAAAAACTCGTAAAAGACAATCACAATACGTACTACTAACTTCACATATAGATGTTCACGTCGAAACATCTCTAGAACTATGCGAAGTTAGTGTACGTGATCCACCTCGGATCGGGAATAGATCACAATATCGCCAATAAAGACAATGAAAACTGATCCAAACACCCTAATGATACCAAGTACATCGAGTCCATAAAACATCTAGGGCACGGTATGCCTAAAATGGTAACACCAATGACCCATAATATACGTACAATAGGCTTACTCAACCGTAGGTTCCCCAACAACAAGCTTATGATCAAATCACCAACTACAAATCACCAAATCCATAAATATCACACGGTGCTACTCCTCATATCACTATCAACATCAATTACCAAATAATAGATCATCAAGTCAAATATCTACTAATAGATCATCAAAGGACAACCTATCACCACATCTGATCTCCCAATATCTACCAATCAAAAGCATCCTCAACATCAATCAATCATACCAGATAGTCCTCTAAACAAAGATAGAGTAAAAGGAAATCATCCAACCTTCAACACTCACTATCAACAAACTAACTGTATCCAAAAAATCTGCCAAATCTCATCATCTCATCTTTTCTGATAATCAAATATTCCCCGTAGAAGGATGTCCATCCAAAGTCAAAGGGTCACACAGCCTGCTGACTAAGAGTCTACCTATCAAGGAGATATTACCACAACTCTCATAATCATCCCATAAATATCCCTCGACAAATAGCGATAAAAGGTCGAACCCTCCAATCTGAGATATAGCCTACAAGACATGATAAAATGATCATGTGGTCAAGGTCTTGAGCCACCTGATAGAGACAATGTTAGCTGAGCCGTCTAACCATTGTCTTGTACCCCATCATACTGTGATTGCTCCACCCTAAGGTTCAGTAACCTCCAGTATCAAGCAATGAAGACAAATATAAAGGAACGCTATAACTAAATAGCTAATCAAACTATCTGTCAATCAACGCTCAACCCCTCGAAGATCATCATCTGAAACTATACCTAGTTACGGTCGGACCTCCTAGGTATTACTCAACTAACACCACTTCCTCCGCACCATTGCAGGGTATATATCCCTAAATACATCATGGATATCTAATCATATCTAATAGCTCCATGAGTCAGGATCTCCCATGGAACAACGTTAGGCGAGTCTACTAGTCATCGCCTTAAAACCCATCCTGCTATCAAAAGAAGTAGAGAATTACTCTCTCTCCAAACACCTTAAGGCAATCACTAAGTGATGACCTGATCTCCAAAAAGCATTCTCTGCTTCCTCCTTCACGTGGTACCGGGTCACGTAAAGGTTAAGCAACTAACTTCAACTCTCTCACGTCAGTACAAATCATATATCCGAATGTACTCTCCAAGTTATACCCTAGTAACAGTTGTATCTCAAAGTGTTAAACAGGTAGCTTTACACTTTTTCCCACCGTACGGTATTCTATCTGAATGTACCTTCTAAGTCATCCTACCAGGTACAGACAGTCCATGGTCAAAGTCCCCATGGAATCGGATACATCGATCCTCTATAGACTGACTAAGCTGATAATGGTATACGGCCAATTCAGTCATTTCTACACCGATACAAGTCAAAACACCTAACCAAGCATGAAACATCCCAAAGATAAGAATCTCTAAAAGTAGAGTAAGTCAGTCCCCTACTGGTCGGACCAACAAAATAAATCGATCATCTCCTAACTGATCCAATAAGAGTAAATCAATCATCCACTGATGAAACTAACTAAGGTAAATCAATACCCAACCACCAAAGTCAACCTGGGTAAATCAATCCTCTACAGACAGAACTAAAAGAAACCAAATAAATAATAAACAGATCGAACTACCAGGAACACAGAACAAACTAAAATCAGTAAAACCTCAACTGTCAAAGTAAACAAGGAAAATAAATCAAACCATAACCACACAAGACAACCAAGTAAATCAATCCTCAACAGGAGTAAACAGATATCATTTACTACACAACTCATGATAATAGAGACTGGTATACGACTCTAACTCTCACCCAACTCGTAGTAATAGACACTAAACTACTGGTAGTATGATATGGTGAATCCTTTGAGACTGTAATCCTCGATCTCCATTAGGTCAACCGTGATCAATGATTGACCCAACACATGCAATGCAAGCTACAAACAAATAGGCAAGTACTAACCAGAGGATACTAACACACATCATAACTATATGGGCAACAATACATACATCAACAGAATGCATGATAACAATATGCAAACATACCTCCTAAAGCTGGAGATGTCCTGGTCCCAAAGCCCGAAAAGTCACATCAAGAAAATCGAATCACGAAATCCAAAACACGAATAATAGGCATCGTACCAAAATGGTATCGATAAATCTCAAAATCCAAAACGCATAGCAAGTATCGTAAACTTGCTCGATACCACTAAATTGTCACACCCAAAGGAGTCTCTGGACAAAAATCCGACAAGATCTCATCATTTACCGATAACTGCATCACTACAAGAAATACATCACCACACGCTTGGAATATTTATATACACAACCACGCGATTATATATACACTACTGGAATGAAACAATCACAACCACGCATTTATATATAAAACAGCCCATACCAAAACCAACACAGCGGAAAAACGAAACGGAAAGCCCACACAAGACAAATAGATATAATGCGGCTTAAACACAAATACAACACTAAACTATAAGATAGCCACATGGCTATACACAAATACAATGCCAAAATAAGAAAAGAATATACAAAGAAAGCAAGCGCGATCTTCGGATGACGTCGGCAGACAGGATACTCCGAGCGACACCAACCATCTACAAGCTACCGAAAACATAAATGTATACATGCGGTGGTGAGTATAGGTAACTCGGTAATAGACAAGATAGTCGGTCTATAAACAAATGGAGATCACAAGTATCTCTAGAGGAATAAAGAACGATCATACTATCATAATCAATGCACCTAAACATATCCGATATAATCACCGATATATAAACTGTACAAACCATAACTAACACAATGATGACATATCCAACTGAATCGACGCAAGGTACAAAGATCAAGAACTCATGGATCTCGCAATGATATACCTGCGATATAAATACGATCGTATATATGTAAAATAAATGATGTATGATGACAACCATATGCAACAAGCATATCTCAAACAAGTGCAATAACCACAATCACACGCAACTAGTATCTACTAGGCGTATGCAAGTATATATCCACCGACGCACCGCGATCATATGCAAATGTGCTCCATGGTCACCCCGACACCTCTCTAGACACCACGACCCCAGATGGCCGAGGCTTGGGTCCGTGACAAACCGTACAAACCTCGCACGTACAAAGCGACCGAGGCGACAGATACTATGTAGTTATCTAACTACATAGCTAAGGGTCCCCACCACTCACAACTCAAGCCCCCTAACCACTGCACCCTCAAGATCCACTACTCCAGAGTGGTCGAGGCTGACAGAGTAAAAACACTGAGCAGTTGAGTAAGCGACAGCTCCACTCCCAGCTACCACCCTCCATCAGTGGTAGAGCGGACAGCTATAAAACTGACAACCCTCTCAACTACAAAGGAGACGATAGTCGTCAGTATGTAATGAATGATGAACATGATATATATATATATATATATAATCATGATACAGACACCGTCATCATCCATGCAAACTCTAACTCCACATAAGCACTCCACAATATGAATATAATCGTCATGATACATCCACGTATCCCACCAAACATATGTACACTCTACACATGTATAATCAACAAAAAATCTCCAATAATCCCACCAGACATATGTACACAAAATATAAGTACAATCAACATATATCCTCCAGTAAAAACACAACAGACATGTGTACACACCCCAAACGTACAATCAACACAACTCCTCCAAAGGTACATGACAAATACGTATGTACACACAACATGCAAATGCACGGTCAACAAGATGACTCCTATAACACATACCCACCTATGTACAGTCCACATCATATACTCAATCAGCATGAGAATACCAACAACCCGACAATCCCTACAAGACATACTCTACATGTGTAATCATAACAGAGTAGATATCAAGAGTGGAGACTGTATGTGAATTAAATAGATCATCTCTAAGCTCAAGCAAAAGTAACAAGCAGGAAAAACAGCAACCGAACACGATATAAGGTAAAGTAACCTAATCCGTCAAACAACAACCATGCACTAAGCTCAGAGAAAATACATAGAGGCGAAGGAAGAAATACCCGCCTTTAAGAAGATAGATCGTGTCAAGTAATCCCGCGTCGAGACGCTCGTCCCGAATCCAAGTCCTGCGATCATATAATGTATTTAGCTAATAATATAAGGAGTAAATAACTAAATAAAATCTCCAACCTAATTAGGGGAAACCCTAATCGAACAATCACCACACTAATCAAATCCCTTCATGAAATAGTCCAATCCAATTAGTTAACTGTTTTTGTTAACATACTTCAATTTAATCTAAGAGAGCATGGACCAACAATCCTATCAATCCATTAACTCTTGTCACCATAATTGATTATCCTAACCATACGAATCAATCCACTTACTTCTACTAATTAGCAACTAGCTAAGCATCCAACTAACCAGATAAAGAAGCCAAACAAATCTATTAACTTCTCAATTCTAATCACTTATTGCATACCTCTACATTCCCCTTACCTCTTCTTCTTCAGTAGCTACTGATGACATAAATCAGATGGAGCTAGCATCTAGCTATCGGTGACGTGGTGGCTGAAAGCCAACGAAGCCTCTGCCATTCAAACAAATTCCTACAATTCATTAGAAACCTAATCTAGCAATATAACAATGAAACTAATAGAATTACCCTACTGGACATTACTTACCTTAAGGTTTGGTAGCAAAATCAAAATCTCACAGCCCAACAAGATCTCTGCCGGCAGCTACCAAGAAGCCCTACACCAATTCCTTCCAAAATCAAATCCAACACTTAGCTGTAGAG
The DNA here is from genome assembly GCF_018446385.1 of Zingiber officinale. Classification (NCBI taxonomy): domain Eukaryota; kingdom Viridiplantae; phylum Streptophyta; class Magnoliopsida; order Zingiberales; family Zingiberaceae; genus Zingiber; species Zingiber officinale. The sequence goes on along the minus strand of NC_056005.1, from coordinate 33,986,261 downwards.
CCCTTACTTACTAAAACCCTACATAACAATACAACACTCACCTCAATCGATCTCAAATTCCCCAGCCGAGACTCCCACAGCTTCCAGCATTGGAAACAAGGCAGTGATCGGCACAAGCACTGTACCAACTAACACCTCCTCTGATCCAGAATAAGAAGCTTATCAAGATCGAAGTTAACTAAACAAGATCTTTGAAGCTTTACGATTTGAATGAAGCCTACCTTGATCGACTACCTCCGGATGGTGTTGTCCCAATCTGATCCAGCAAGTGTGGAGCTGCAGATCAAATTCCAATGAACAAATCACAGAGAAGAACAAGGAGAATAACCGGCTGGGAGCGATGCGATTCAAACCTCGCTGTGCCCTAGATCGGATCCCACCGATCGAGCGCAAAAATGGCCGAGAAGGCGATCACTCCACCGGGGAAGGCTTGGACAGCGTCAGCACCTTCAAGATTCGGGCAACAATCCTCAGGCGACGCGGTGAGGCTGAAATTGTCGGGGGAAACCGTCGGCGTCGAGTCGCCCGTGAGAGAGAGCAATCGGGAAAGAGGAAACCGAAATGTGAGGAAGAACAAGCCACTTGTTTACCCTTCAAAGCTCCGGTGGTTGCTTGCACCGGCGACACCGAGAGGCGGAGAGGAGAAATCGCCGGAGAGGGGGAGATTTCGGGTGAGATTTGAGGAGGAGATCGGGGAGATAGAGAGAGGGAAGAAGTGGGTTCGGGTGAAGAAAGGGGGAAACGGCGATTTGGGGGGAAAAGGGAATAAAAGAAAATGAATTTATAATTGAAAATATTTTCTCACTTAAATGGGTATCCCAAACAGGCTTTATCCGCGCCCGCCGATCAATCCCCTCAAAACCCTCCGTACAAGCTCCGAAAAATTCCCAGAAAATTTCTAAAAATTCTGAAAAAATCCAATAAGATTTTTCATCCAATAATATTTATTATTTATTTTTGCGGTATCTTACATTAGCTGAATGTAAGCATCCCAGTATTTAGTTCCTTGCAGTTTTGTAATCTTCCTGCACTACCGTAAGCATGAATAGCATTTTCCCTTGCTACTCAAAGGACAAGAACAACCCTTTATTTAGTTAGAATGGGTTTAGCATTTTCCTTGCTACTCAAAAAGGCAAGAACAACCTTTATTTAAAGTATGTAGGGTTAGTTTCTTGATTTTCTTGATCATGAACAACTATTAAGCTTATCTTGTAGTTTGATTGGCTTTACTTTATTTTTATAGCATGCTCAGTTAGTTGCAATTCTCTACTTGTTATATATACTTACAGTGTTCTAGTAACCTCTATTAGGGGATTATGAGAAGTTATGAGTAGAGAAAAGACCAAGGTCTAGTTAGAAAAGATAACAAGTAATTTAAAGTAAGAGGTTAGTACCCGACTTTCAAGATTGTCGTTAAACAAATCCAGGTGACCAATTCCAAGGTCTTGGCCCTGGTAAGACCAAGGTCTTTACCCTCATAGGACTGGAGGCTCGCTACCTCAGTCTCTATTAGAGAGCGCGCATTTGGTACTAAGTCTGGGCCCAAGAAAGAGAAGAAGAAAGTTAAATATTAATTTCAAGTATAAGGCTATAAGTAAATGAAACAAGTATCACCTATGTTTAGAACTAGCAAAGTTTAGCTCTTATAATTCTAAGCATACAGTATTGGTTTTCATTTGCTTTCCTTATGAGTTTATTGAGCATGATTAGCTTTATTTCCAGCATGTAGATTTATTCTTGTATATCATGAGTATGCAGATTATTTTAGTGCTTGCTATTAGATGAACATGAGTAGCTTTTCTATTTAGCACTTCAGTTTTAGCACCCTTGTATCTTATGCACTTTAGAGTTTTTGTGAGATACTTTAGTACTTACTAAGCAATCCGCTTATAGATTCATTTTCCTCCTACTGCAGATAAAGGAAAAGCTAAAGTATAAGGAGGAAGGCGACAAGATGGTGGTGATGGTCTGTGATGTTTGGGACTATGGGGAGATCTAAGAAGTTGCTAGTGAATTGTTCTAATATGCATTACTAGTTTAGTCTTTTGTATTGCCGGATCTGCATTGCTAACTAGATAAGAGATTTTTCTGCGAATTGATTCTTTTGCATTGCTAAAGATTATTGTTTATTTTTGAGTTGCTGCTACTAGGATTTGGTAGATAAATCAATTACTAGATTTCTTGTATTGCTGCTTTAATGTTGCTGAAATTTGTTGGGAAATCTAGAAACGTGCAGATTTTGACATAGTATTCACTATTCCAGCCGTTTGGCTGATATGGCTGGAATAGTTCTAGTGTCACATTTGGTTACATAGGGTTGCTAAGAGTTGTATAGATTTTTACGTATTGGAAATGTATATGTTAAATTTTTAATCCTGTTCAACCGCTGCCATGTACGCAGATTGGTTCATTTTGCATGTTCATTATTTTGGTTGCATGGAAACCTGCTTGTATAGAATGCTTATTTACTTGGCTAAAATTTGAAACCGTTTCATAGTATAGGTGAATGGTTTACTTGCTTTTCTATACCCATGTATGCTAGTCCAGTTTTCATTGAAGAAGATTAAGTGTAATCCGTAGCACGCATGTAACAGACTTGATAGGCTTCAGTTGTTGTGAGTTAGTATATTACTTGCTGCCCCTGTATGCAAGACCTATTGTTGTAGTCAGAAGTACTTAAATATGCTCTTGTTGTTTCGTGAGTTATTTATATATATCCGCATGCTACGTCTCACTTGGCTATCAGGATTCATAAACTCTAGTACTTAAGCCTGGAGGTCTAGGGTTCGAATCCTGGGGAAGGCAAAAATCCACTGCCAAGGGTGGAAAGTCCTAGTGAGTAACGACATGGCCAAAGGGTCGTCGGTCGACGACATAAGGGCCGCCAGTGGGCCGCCGCAAGGGCCGCCCAAGAGACCAAAGGGACGGGTCATTACACTGTGTTAGATTTCAACCTATACTTAAACTATTTTACATTTCATTTAATAGGTATAAGTTATTGCTAGTTATATTTTATAAATTGAAATATATTATGATTTTCCTATATGCTATCTATCCTGAATATGTGTTTGTTTTAGTTAGATAGGATTGCTAACTTATTATGTTCATGTAAAAAATAGTACATTCTTATTTTTATGATTACACATGGAAAACTAAGTCTTTTACTAGTTATGAAGTAGATTGGTTTATGCCTTTTATGATTCTATTTTAGTATATCCGAATGTAAATATTTTCAGGCTCACAAAGGATACAGACTTCGAAAATTCATTCTGATATAAAGAATAAATTCAAAAATTCATTCGGTATAAATCATGCATTATTTTATAGTTATTGCAATTTGCTTACATTGATTTACATCACACATAGGTTTATATATGAGGACTTGACATGCCCCATACCCTAGCCAAGTTGAAGTTCCCTTAGTATTGGGATTAGGAATGCTTCCTTAATCTGTAATTGTGTGAGACATCACATTTGGCTTGTTTGGCCTATGTGTAGACACTTTTTCTCATGTGAACTCGAATTTGTAAAATTAAAATTTTTAATTCGTGGATGATATTTTATATCTGTCATATTTTTAACAAAAGTTTATAATTTTTTATGAAACTTAGTTTTGCATGTGAATTCTACCAAAATTGACAGTTAAATTATACCATTGGATAGAAAACATGGATGTTGTCTTTCATAAAATGTGATCTAGCAATTGAAACAAGATATTGAGTTTGGAGAACACAAGAGGCAATGTTGTTGCTAGTTTTGAAAAACTAGCACCAATGTGGTGCTACTTTTACAAGATCAGCACCAACATCCGAACCACTTGGTAAAAGACCATAGATTCTTGTGTAAGTCTCAAAACCATGGTTGTAGGGCATATATATATTCTATACACTCACCCCTTCCATCCTATTCCAAAATATCAAAAATCCAAGGTCACTAGGTTAATCAATGGGTTTCAGTCAAAATCTATTGATGGACCTAAAGCACTCTTATCAGACCCATTTCAAGTCCTATGGGTTCATATGAATCACAAAAGTTTGAATATGCTCTCATTGACTCTTCTTAGACCTTCCTAGAATTGTTCCCAATGATTTGAATATTTATGTACATTATGGTGCTACTTTGCGAAGATCAGCATCATGTTGGTACTGAACTTCAGAAACCAACACCAAGCTTGGTGATCCGAAGCCAAGGCCACGTTGGTGTTGCTTTAGAAAGAGAAGCACCAACGCTCATGCCACTTGGCATGCGACTATAACTTCTTGTGTGAATCTCAGAACCATAGTTGGAGGGTATATATACATTCTATACACTCACCCCTTCCATCCCATACTAAAATTTCAAAGATCCAAGATCCCTAGCTCAATCAATAGATTTCAGTCAAACCCCATTGATGGACCTAGAGGACTTTGATCGGACCCATATCAAGTCCTATGGGTTCATATGGATCACAGGAGTCTGAATATGCCCTCCTTTACTCTTCTTAGGCCTTCCTAGAGTTGTTCCAAATGATTTTCATCTTTAAGTACACTGTGGTGCTTGTCTGAGAAGTTAGCATCACGTTGGTGCTGATCTTTAGAAATCAACACAAAGTTGGTGATCGGAAGCCAAGGCCACATTGGTGCTGCTTGTGCAAGAGAAGAACCAATGTGGTTCTACTTTTGCAAGAGTAACACCAATGTCCCGTGCCACTTGGTACACAACTATAACTTCTTATGTGAGTCTTAGAACCATGGTTGAAGGACATATGTAAATTTTATATACTCGCCCCTTCTACCCTATACCAAAATTTTAGAAATCTAAGGCTCCTAGTTCAATCAATGAATTTTAGTTAAAATCTATTGATGGACCTAGAGGACTCTGATCAGACCTATTTCAAGTCCTATAGGTTTATATGAATCACAAGAGTCTGAATATACCCTCCTTTACTCTTCTTAGACCTTCTTAGTGTTGGGAGATTATTGGTGCAATCATTCCCTGGGTCAAGGTAGACCAATTTAACTAAGCTCGAGTGGAGTTGAGTTTGAGTTTCAATGTTTAGACAATATTTATGGACAACATGTTTTGACAATATGTTGTAGGTCATTTGAGAGAGAAGTTAAGTAGGTCATGGAGGACCGACACTTGATTGGTAAAGTCTTAACTAGGGGTTAGGTAATAGTAAAGTTCTAACTAGGGTTAGGAAAGGGTAAAGTCCTAACTCGAGGGTTAGGCAAATGAAAGTCCAAGTGAGTCAAGGAGGACCACATGTTGTCAAGGAAAGTCCTAACAATGCTTAGGCAAAGGAAAGTCTAAGTGGGTCAAGGAGGACCGCACATTGGCAAGGAAAGTCCAAGTCTGTTAAGGAAGACTGCATATTAGCAAGGAAAGTCCTAACTATAGTTAGGAAAAGGAAAGTATAAGTGGGTCAAGGAGAACCACATATTGGCAAGAAAAGTCCTAACTACGGTTAGGCAAGTAAGTTAAAGTAGATCAAGGAGAACCACATATTGGCAAGAAAAGTCCTAACTACGGTTAGGCAAGTAAGTTAAAGTAGATCAAGGAGGATCTCACGTTGGAAAAGGAAAACCCTAACTACAGTTAGGCAAAGGAAAGTTCAAGTGGGTCAAAGGAGACCACACGTTGGTAAGTTAAGTCCTAACTACAGTTAGGCAAGAGGAAAATTCAAGTGGATCAAGGAGGACCGCACTTGGTGATTGGAAATCCAATAGAAAGTTGGAAAAGTCTAAGTGGTTCAAAAGGTTGATTGGGCACTTGGTGGAGAAGTCGTAACAGGTTACGGTTGACCGGAGATTGGGCAAGAAAACCCTAGACTTAGGTTAAGTAAGTTAGGGTTGGATAATCGATCAGGTGATCGATTGAGACCCATGTAATTGATCAGTTGATCGATTAAGCACATCTCTTCGTGAAGTGCATGGTGAACCGATCAGGTGATCGATTCGCCCTGAACACAATTGATCAAGTGATAGATTGGAAGTTGGTTTTCATGAGGCACAGTGCATTGCAATGTGCTAAATCAATTGGGAAGAATCCTAATCGATTGAGGATATCGCGAGAGGTTTAATCGATTGGCTAATCAATTAAGCTTGGTCGCGAGTGAATAGAGAGCTTCTAAATCGATCATGTAATTGATTGAAGTTGCTTGATCAATTGAGTAATCGATTGGGAGAAGCTCGCGTGTGAATAGAAGGCTTTGTAATCGATTGAGTGATCGATTAAGAAGGCATGTAATCGATTGGCTAATCAATTAAGTGATGAAGAAAAGAGTCGTTGTGAGGTTTAGACGAATGGATGTGCTCAGATCTGACATGACAATCGATTGGGAGTAAGACCAATCGATTGAGAGCCCTAATCCACGGGATATAAAGGCGACGACAAAGATTCAAGTGCAACTTTTCTTCTCCATTCTTCACCGTTGATTCTTGAAGGTTCTTGGAGTAAAGTGTTGCTATATTTCTAAACATCAAGAGGCAATCCATAGTAACAAGAGATCAAGAGCAAAGGTCCTTCATTGTTTATCTATTTCCTTATTCTTGTTATATTTCTTGTTGCATCTCATATTTGCTTGTGTATTTACTTGTATGAGGCTTCTCCACTTCTTAGAAGGAGGATTTCATAGTGTACTATGAGTAAGGAGAGTGGACCATTATATTAGTCACCTTAGGAGGTGGATACCAAGTAGAATTAGGGGTGTTAGTGTTTGCTTCTAATTATTTGCTGTAACAAATCATCAACGAAATGATTGGAGCTAATCACTCCCTTCTAGCTCGCCAGAGTGTCCTAACAAGTGGTTTTAGAGCGAGGTCGCTCTTCATTGGACTAACCACCAAGAGCAATGGGCTAGAGGAAGAAGAAGATATTAAAGCTTGAAGCCCTAATTTCAAAGTCAAAGATTCATCATCAAAATAGCTCAAGTTCAAAAATGGAGTTTAGAGACGGATTCAAATATGATATCCGAGCACCTCCACCATTCGACATTGGAAGTTTTGACCTTTAGAAATTAAAGGTTGAAAATTTTCTCATGATGGAGATAAAGCAATGGTTTGATCTAATGGAGGATTTTAAAACTCCAAGAGATTCAAAGGAAAACTCCTCAAGAAGAAGAGATGGATCGAAGAGCAAGTCAAGAGATGCGAGGCCAATGAGAAGGTAATCAAATTATTGGTTAATTTATTGCCAAGCACCATATTGTGCAAAATCGAAGAGTATAAAGATGCTGAGGAGTTATTGAGTAAGTTGGCAAAGTTTTCTAAAGATCCATCCTCAACGGAAAGCAACAACAATGGTAAAGAGGGAAACTCTTTGTTTTATGTACATGAGGATTCGGAGGTTGAGAAGTGCTCAACATCTAAGGATGAAGTTGAAGAGACATCCACTTCAAGGATTGAGGGGGAGTGTAATTTATTAACACCGGAGTAAGAAGAAGCCTATACTTCTAGGTCAAATGAAGAAAGATCATGTGTCACCACTATAAGTAAATAAGGTATATCAAGTTCAATTTATAAAAAGTAAAAATCATATTTTTTCTTTGAGTGTAGGGAGAATGAACACTACAATAATGACCAATTGACACCAAAGGGCAAGAAGAAGCCAAAGGATACACAAAGTTAATCAAAGGGGCATTGTGTGCTTCATATTCAATCAAAAGGGCATTACCGCAATCAATGTCCAAAGGGAAAGCTTAACAAAGGAGCAAGCTCAAGTCGAGGGGGAGCTTCCAAGAGCAAGCTTAAGGTACCATTAGTTAATGATACTTGCTTAAATTATGATAAAAAACATGCTAGGAATAAATTTTATCATTTAAAATTATTTATCATGAAAATAGGAAGCATGAAAACTCTAGGGTCAATTATAAATTACTTTATGCTAAGACTACCTCACCTAAGAATAAAAAGGTAGAAGAAAATTTAGGTAAGAATTCTAAAAATTTTAGATATGTGCCTAAAAAGAAAAATGTCCAAGGAAATAATAGAAAATCAAAATTTGAGGACATAAAAATAGAGAATCAAGTCTTGAGGTCAAGACTTGAAAAATTAGATATGACCATTAAGGAAATGATAATTAGTGTCCAAGGGCCTAAGATGAAAAATCTAGGGATAGATCGGCAAGAGTCATTCAATGGCAAAAGAGGTTTGGGATACAAACCAAAAGCCAAGGAGAATGTACCCTCATACCATAGAGTTCCATATAGCTATGGAACTAACCCTAGGTCTAGTAGTCAAGTCAAGATAACAAGAGAAGTTATCCCTAGAAGTAATGTTGAAAAGATTAGTGTGACTAAAGCCTCTAAGAAGCCTATAAGAAAGTCACTAAGAAGATCACAAGGAAAGTTATCCTTATAGTTGTCCGTGAGGAGTCTAGTGTGACCAAGGCTTCTAAGAAGCCCAGGAAGGTCATTAGGAAGATATTAAGGGAAATTATCCCTAATGCGTATCTAGAGTACCCAAGGAGTACCAATAGATTTTGGGTTCCTAAGAGTGTGTTTTCTACACCCTAGATGGTTTGGAGAGTGTCAACTCTAATTGAAAGGATAGTTAACTCAACCTTGGTGAAGTTGGTACTTTAGGACATTTTAAAGGTATTGCTACACCTTGAAAATGAAGGTTTAAAGTTTATTCTTTGGAAGAGTAAAATATGCCAAATTTAAGATTTGAACATAATTAAATTGGTACAATTAGGGAATAGAAGTCAAAGAAATGCCAAGTGTTGGTGCAATTTCCCCTAGTCAAACTTGACTAGGTTGACAAAGCTTGAATTGACTCAAGCTTGAGTCTTGATATTTACATTTTAATATTTGACAATATATAGAGATTGCAGGTATAATTGCCCATATGGAAGATTCACTAGGAGAGTCAAGTAGGTCAAGGTTGATCAGATATTTGATTGGGAAGTCTTAACTGGAGATTAGCAAGGGTAAGACCGCAATCAATGTCCAAAGGGAAAGCTTAACAAAGGAGCAAGCTCAAGTCGAGGGGGAGCTTCCAAGAGCAAGCTTAAGGTACCATTAGTTAATGATACTTGCTTAAATTATGATAAAAAACATGCTAGGAATAAATTTTATCATTTAAAATTATTTATCATGAAAATAGGAAGCATGAAAACTCTAGGGTCAATTATAAATTACTTTATGCTAAGACTACCTCACCTAAGAATAAAAAGGTAGAAGAAAATTTAGGTAAGAATTCTAAAAATTTTAGATATGTGCCTAAAAAGAAAAATGTCCAAGGAAATAATAGAAAATCAAAATTTGAGGACATAAAAATAGAGAATCAAGTCTTGAGGTCAAGACTTGAAAAATTAGATATGACCATTAAGGAAATGATAATTAGTGTCCAAGGGCCTAAGATGAAAAATCTAGGGATAGATCGGCAAGAGTCATTCAATGGCAAAAGAGGTTTGGGATACAAACCAAAAGCCAAGGAGAATGTACCCTCATACCATAGAGTTCCATATAGCTATGGAACTAACCCTAGGTCTAGTAGTCAAGTCAAGATAACAAGAGAAGTTATCCCTAGAAGTAATGTTGAAAAGATTAGTGTGACTAAAGCCTCTAAGAAGCCTATAAGAAAGTCACTAAGAAGATCACAAGGAAAGTTATCCTTATAGTTGTCCGTGAGGAGTCTAGTGTGACCAAGGCTTCTAAGAAGCCCAGGAAGGTCATTAGGAAGATATTAAGGGAAATTATCCCTAATGCGTATCTAGAGTACCCAAGGAGTACCAATAGATTTTGGGTTCCTAAGAGTGTGTTTTCTACACCCTAGATGGTTTGGAGAGTGTCAACTCTAATTGAAAGGATAGTTAACTCAACCTTGGTGAAGTTGGTACTTTAGGACATTTTAAAGGTATTGCTACACCTTGAAAATGAAGGTTTAAAGTTTATTCTTTGGAAGAGTAAAATATGCCAAATTTAAGATTTGAACATAATTAAATTGGTACAATTAGGGAATAGAAGTCAAAGAAATGCCAAGTGTTGGTGCAATTTCCCCTAGTCAAACTTGACTAGGTTGACAAAGCTTGAATTGACTCAAGCTTGAGTCTTGATATTTACATTTTAATATTTGACAATATATAGAGATTGCAGGTATAATTGCCCATATGGAAGATTCACTAGGAGAGTCAAGTAGGTCAAGGTTGATCAGATATTTGATTGGGAAGTCTTAACTGGAGATTAGGCAAGGGTAAGACCAACGAGAAGGTTGGCAGTAGAGGGAAGTGTTGGTGAGTGAAGCTAGGCAAACTGGGAAGTCCCGGTGAGTGAAATCGGAAAGTGGGAAAATCTTAGTGAGTGAAGCTAGACAGTTAGAAAGTCCTGGTGAGTTAAGCCAAATAGTTGTGAAAAGCCCTAGTGAGTAAAGTTAGGTAGTTGGAAAGTTCTAGTGAGTGAAGCCAGACAGTTGTGAAAAGCCTTAGTGAGTGAAGTTAGACAGTGTGAAAAGTCCTATTGAGTGAAACTAGGTAGTAAAAAAGTCCTGGTAAGTGAAGCTAGGTAGTGAAATCTAGGTGGGTCAAAATTGACCAGATATCTGGTGTTTAGAAGTCCAAGTGAGTCATGGTTCACCAGACACTTGACACCAGGAGAAAAGTCCAAGTGGGTTAAAATAGTAACCAGACACCTAGTGATGAAGTCCCAACATGTCAAGGTTAACCAGATGCTTGGCACGAGGAAGTCCCAACAAGTTGCTGTTGACCGGATGTTGGATAAGGGAACCCTAGACTTGAGTTAAGCAAATTAGGGTTGGTCAATCAATCAGGTGATCGATTGAGACAGAGCCCAATCGATCAAATGATTGATTGAGGCAACTTAGTGAGAGCAAAAGGCTACCCAATCGATCAGTTGATCAATTGAACTGTTCCAATCAATCAGTTGATTGATTGGAGCTAGTTTTCTTGTGAGGTCAAGAGGAAGGTAGAATCGATTAGCCAATCAATTCTAGGCTTCTCGTGAGAACACAGTGAGTCTCTGAATTAATAAATTAATTGATTGAGACCATCCCAATCGATCAGTTGATCGATTGGGAGATGATCATTGTGTAGATTGCTAACTTTGGATGACTGGGATCGTCTGGATCTGGATCATGAAGAATAAAGCCATTGGCGAGGTTTAAGCACAACAATGCTTACACAATTATTCTCCACTACTATTCGCTGGACTTTGAACTTGGAAGACAAGTGTTGCTGCACTTTTCAATTGGTCCAGAAGCATCTTCATCAACAAGAGATCAAGCAAGAAGAGATTTTCATTTATATTCTTGTATTTATTTCTTGCTTCAAGTTGTATTTTTGTTATTGAGTTGTATGAGATTTCTCCACCTCCAGATTGTTCTAAGGAGTGTTTACATAGTGGAGAGTATGCTGAGTGTAGATTCTTAGATTAGTCACCTCTTCTTAAGGTGGATACCAAGTAAATCCTTGTGTTAGCATTGGTAAAGCTTTGCTTCATGTTTTCCGCTGAAAATCATCATCAATGAAGTGAGACGAGTTATTTACCCCCTCTCTAGCTCCCAGAGTGTTCCAACAAGTGGTATCAAAGTGAGACTGCTCCTCACTGGACTCATCTCTAGAAAGGGCAATAAGCTAGAGGAAGAAGAAGAAGATGAAGCCCTAATTTCAATAAGTTAAAGACTATCATCAAAAGAGCTCAACTTCAAGATGGATTTCTGAGATGGACTCGGATATGATACTAAAGCGCCTCCACCATTCATGTCTACAAGATTTGATTCTTTGGAAATCAAGGATTAAGAATTTCTTGATGATGAAGTTAAAGCAATGGTTTGATCTAATGGAAGACTTTGATGCTCCAAGGGATAACAAAGGCAAAATCATCAAAAGATGTAATTGGAGCAAGGAACAAATCCAAAGAAGTGAGCCTAATGATAAAGTGACCAAATTATTGGTTAATATATTTCCGAATAACATTTTGAGTCAAATTGGGGTTTATCAAGATGCCAAGAAGCTTTGGAGCAAGTTGGCAAGAATTCATGAAGATCCCTCCACTGTACTAAATCAAGACAAATACAAAGAGGGGGACTCATTAGATCAAAAAGATTCGGAGGTTGATCCATCCTCAAGAGAGTGCAAAGATAAAGGTAAAAGGGTATACTCTTTGTTTGATATGCATGAGACTTCAAAGGTTGAGGGATGCTCAACATCCGAGGATGAAGAAATTAAAGAGGCCTCCACCTCAAGGATTGAGAGGGAGCGTCATTCATTGACATCGAAGCAAGAAGAAGCTTATACTTTCAGGTCAAATAGAGAGGAAGATTATGCCACCTCCACAAGTCAAGAAAATCACATGGAGGATCATATGTCACCCCTACAAGAAAAGAAGGTATAACAATTTCAATTGTAAATAAAAAAAGGTCACATTATTTGCTTTGAGTGTAGGAAAAGTGAACATGACAAGAGTAAGTGTCCAAAATTGATCAAGAATAAGGGTCAAGTGACACAGAAGGACAAGGAGAAGCCAAGGAAGGTCAATCCCATCGTATAAAAAAAAGGCAAGAAGCACATTGTGTATTTTTCTTGCAATCAAAAGGGGCATTATCGGAGTCAATGTCCAAAGGGAAGAAATTTGACCAAGACTAAAGGAGAAAGCTCAACTCAGGAGGGAGCTCTTAAGAGCAAACCCAAGGTATCATTTATTGATGTAATTCCTTTAAACCATGATAAAAAAGCATTCTTGGTTTAATCTATACCATTTTAATACTATTTATCATGAAAATAGGAAGCATGATAGAATTAAGGAAAAATATGTAATGTATCATGGTAAGACTACCTCATCTAAGGATAGGTAGTCAAATAACAATTTAGGCAAGAACTCTAAGGATTTTAGATATATGCCTAAAAATAAAGTTGCCAAAGGAAATCAAGAAAAATCTAACTAAGATTTAAGAATAGAAAATCAAGTCTTAAGGTCAAGACTTGATAAATTGAAAAAGACCCTAAAAAGAATGGAAAATATCTTTAAGAGATTAAATGAGCATAATCTAGGAATAAATTGATAAGCACCATCCAATGGTAGGAAGGGTTTGGGTTACAAACCAAAAGCCAAAGAGAATATGCACTCATACCATAGAGTTCCATATAGCTATGGGACTAACCTTGGGTCTAGGAGTCAAGTCAAGGTAACAAGAAAAATTATCCCTAGAGTTAACCTTGAAAAGAACAATGTGACTAAGGCTTTTAAGAAGCCTAAGAAAGTCATTAAGAAGGTCACTAGGGAAGGTATCCCTAGAGTTGACCTTAAGGAGACTAGTGTGGCCAAGGCTTCTAAGAAGCCTAGGAATGCCATTAGGAAGATAAATAGGGAAGTTATCCCTAGTGAGTATCTAGCACACAGAAGGAGCAATAATAGGTTTTTTGTTCCTAAGAGTGTGTTCTCTACACCCTAAATGGGTTTAGAGAGTATCAACTCAAATTGAAAGGGTAGTTAATCCAACCATGGTGATGTTGGCACTTTGGAACATTTTCAAAGTATTGTAATTACATCTTAAAAATGAAAAGAACTGAATATTTACTCTTTGGAAGAGTAAAATGTGCCAAAATTTAAAGATTTGAGCTTAATTAAATTGACACAATTAGGATAGAGGCAAAAGAAATGCCAAGTTAGAATTTTGGCATTTTCTTGGAAGATGAGAGCAATCTAAGATTATTTTTGGATTAGCAAAAATAGATTAAGGTTAGTCTTACTTAGATAGTTTATCTAGGTATTTTATTTATTCAAAATTGTCATGATTTATATGCCCTTCATATGCTATGATATCATATTTTACATTTATATTTTCATAAAAATATTATATGTCATGTCATACATGCATCATGTCACTTATGATAGATCTAGGATTTATGCTTAGAATTTATTTTGAGAAATATGCATGTGGTATATGCCATAATCATCTTCATGCATTATTTTAATTCCTTATAATTAAGGACAATGACATTAATTATCAAATGACATCCTAAGTGGATGATCACAATTTAAATGCCTAGATAGATATGCATAAACCCTTAGATTAGGGAAAATCGATATCTACTTCTCACAAAGACCATAAGTTAACTTGTATGTATTTTAGTAGACATTAGATACAAGTGAGATGTTAGGAGGATGAACAAAACTCATGATATTGATTTATTGTATCTTTTTGAGTTTTAATTTCATCAAGACACATAGATTATGTGTTATCCAATCATTGGGAAAGATTGTGTACAAATCATGTGTATTTAGCCCAAGAAATAAGGCTGGAAATTAGTTTTAAAATAATTTCAAAATGCTTTTGGAAAACCTTGATGAAGATTATCTTTTGATAGGAATCACCATTGTATAGTTAAACACAAACTAGAGAAAAATATTAAAGTTTTCAATGGTGTCAAATTTTGTGTCAATCTTTGAAAATAGAAATTATTTTCTTAGAAAACTATTTATCCATGATAGTATGGGGCGTAAATAATATCTACATAAGATTTTGTGAATTGTGATAAATGTAGAATTATTTAAGAATTTCTGAAATTTGACTGAAAGTTGATTTCAAAAATATCAGAAACCCAATTGATCAGCTGGCATGTTCAATCGATCAATTGATCGATTGAACTAGTTTTCCCGCGAGTAGAGGCTTGCGGAATCGATTAGTTGATCAATTAGCCATGACTTAATCGATCAGTTGATCGATTTAAGTACTTTTTCCATGAGTAGAGGCTCGCAGAATCGATCAGTTGATGGATTGTCCTTGACTTGATTGATTAGTTGATCGATTCAAGTGATTTTTGTTGAGGATCAGTGGCTGGCTAGAAGGGTGGTTGAATAGCTTGGTCACCCTAAATCGATTTTCTTCTCTACAAATCGTTAGTTGCATAGCGGAATATAACTAAAACAATGAAAGTAATAAGAATAAAAATAATCAAACTCTAACACATTTCTTTTAAGTGGTTATGAGATTGCTTGTTTTTACTCCATGGCTTGTTCTTGAGGTAGACAACCCCTCAATCCATCAGTGGATTAGTGTGAGATCTCGAAAAATTTAATTATTAGGGTTATTTGAGAAATAACCTTATAGAATTTTTCGGAACTCGTACGACGGGTTTTGTGGGGACGAATCAACGGGTTCGGATTAGGACTGTTTGGGATACCCATTTAAGTGAGGAAATGATTATTATTTATATTTCTTTTGCTTTATTTTTAATTCCCCCAAACCTATCACCGATCCGAACTCTCCTCTCCACCAGATCCCGATCCTTTCTTCTTCCCCCCTTTCTCTGTTCTCTCTCGCGGACAAGCGACGACTACGGGAGCAAGGCTCTAGCTCCGACGATCCTTCCTCTGCCGGCATCGACACCCTAAGGTCAGATCCGATCGGTGTTTCTCCTCTCCAGATTGTCTTCGACCGAGGAGTGGTTGTTCGGCGGATTTTGTGGCCGATCGCCGGAGGTGTTGTGGCTAGGGCACGGTGAGGAGCCGGATCTCGCATCGTCTCCGACTGGTAGGTCTTCCCTCTCCTCCCCTCATGCTGCTCACAGAGCGGTCTGCACCTCATTTCCACCGTCGTTCACCAAATCTTGGAGGGGATTGGTTGGATCCGACGCCACTAGGTCGGTCCAGATTCATCGATCGTCGGCATAAAGATGTCTTAGGTGATTCTTCTCCCTTTCTTTCTACATCACCGGGTTCCATTAAATTAGGGCTTGATTTGGTTGTCTTCGGCCGATTGACCTTCGGTTTCTTCTTCTTGAGTTGTTCACAGAATGATCCGTGTCTCCTCGGATCGGATTGGGTGATACCTTCTGGAGACAACCGATTGAGGTAAGCTTAGGTTGTTAATTAGGTTGTGTTGAGTTCTGATCTCATCTTGTTCCGATTAATTCTAGGGAGGTTTGTATCCTGAGGATCTGTTCTGTGGATTGGTTGGTTCTGGAAGCACCCCAACCAGCAGCTCCTCTTTGGCTGTGGATCAAGAGCAGTGGTTGAATTGAGGTACGTGTAGGGGTAGTTGATACTTGTTGTATAAGATATGATTTAGTTGTATGCGTAGGGATTTTTATACATGTTAATTGTAGATTTTGTGTTGATTGGAATATTGTGATTAGATTTATTTGCTTAGAGTTAATCTAATGGAAGGATTAGGGTTAAGATAATTAACCCTAGCCAACCGTTGGATTTCTAATCTAATGGGAGATTAGGGATTAGATAACTAATCCTAATTGACCGTTAGATTTAATTAGGTAGGATAAGGTTGTGTGATTAAGGTTTTGCCCTATTTTAGTTTTAGGAATTTTATTTATCTATTCATTTGGATTTAGCTAAATAAAATATATATATTATTTGCCACAGGACTTTGATTCGAGACGGGCGTCTCGACGTTGACTTTGGATTTGCTTGATTGTACCTTCTATTTGAGGCGGGTACCCTTTAACTTATCTTTTGATACTGTCTTATGATATGTATAGTTTTATATATAATTACTAGTGGTAGATGGTAGATTTATTTCTTCCCTGTTCTTAGCTTAGTTGATACCTATCACATGCTTCTTCTGTTAGTTGCTTTACTTTAGAACTGGATTCTTTTATCTTTTGCCATGTGTATATATGTTCATAGAGATGGATATTTATGATGCTTATCTACACTTGATTAGTTGCTGGAGATACTTGTTATATGTTGTTGGATTTGCGTTGCTTATATCATTGTTATACATATGCGTTTGTTTTATTGGCACCTACGCATATGGAGGAGGATATGTTTAGGTATGTCATACTGTAGCCGCACGCGCCATATCACATGATTGCATGCTGGGTGATTGACGACTCCATTGTTGTTGAGCTCGTCGGCCGGCTACATGGACCTCTACACACGTGACCACTGCATGGGTAGTGGCACAACACTTAGGGTGTGTATGGTAGGTTGCTCGGTGGTGCACCGCCGGGGTGCTCATGGGTAGCACGATACAGCGGGGTTGCAGCCGGGGTCCCTCCCCGTCATTGTGTACCGGGAGATGAGAGCATTGCGCTCCCTCACTATGTCTAAGGTAGGAGGATAGGTGTGTTGGATCGAGACGTGCTAGAGGGGGGGTGAATAGCACTCGTGGCTAAATCATTCTGTTAAATCGAAGAACTATCAGAGTTTAAAAACACGCAGCGGAATAAAGAACAAATACACACAGAGAGACACGAGAGATTTTACTTCGTTCGGAGCCTAAGGCGACTCCTACTCGAAGGCCCGCGATCCTTGATCACTTTCCGTGGGAAACAACTATAAGCTCGTTAAAAGATTACAATTATGAGTACAATTAAAAGCTATAAGTATTATACCGACAACAAGAAATGCTAAATCTGAAGCTTCGGGTCGTCTGGCACTTGTAGCAACACTTCGGAATGTTTTCTGGAGCAGCATGTTGATGAGAGATTACTTGGTATTTGTTGTCCTGGTGCTGCTGCTCGAGACCCCTTATAAAGGGTGTTCAAGGCGCCTTGAAGCCCTTCAAGGCGCCTTAAACAGGCCGAGTCACCCGCGGAGATCAGCACAGACTTGGTCGAACTTCATCCAGTTCAAGGCGCCTTCAGCCTACCCAAGGCGCCTTCAACCTTCGACCCAAGGCGCCTTGAACTTCATCTAAGGCGCCTCCAACCTTCTGCGCTGGCTTTTCCTGGTTTGCACCCGAGGCGCCTCCAAGCTCCATGGAGGCGCCTTGGACACTGTTCATCCGAGTTGTAACTTGCTCCTTTGTTCCTGCAAAATGTGTTAGTCCCAAACACATACCCTGCAAAACAAAGTTAGCACAGAAACATAATGAATGATAATAATGAAAGTTTTGACAGCATTCGAACTGTCCGGGTCTGACTTCAGGAACCCTAGGTCGAACCGACGCCTACTATTCCCTCTACGGGAACACGTCCTCACCTACTCCACTCGGAGATTTACTGTTGCAGTGTGATCCTCCGGATCGACTGGACTTTTGCTCGGCACTCGACTTCTTGACTTCATGCTGGACATCCGCTTCCCGGCTAGTCCAGTCTTTCACCTGGTTCGCGACACCAGGACTTTCCACCTAGGGTTACCACCCCCTAGGACTTTTGCCTGAAGCCATCGACCTGCCAAGACTTTCCGCATAGGGTTACGACCCCCTATGACCTAGGGTTACCACCCCCTAGGGTTTTTCCCTTTGCCTAACCGCAGCTAGGACTTTTCTCCACCTAGGGTTACCACCCGCTAGGACCTAGGGTTACCACCCCCTAGGGGTTTTCACCTGCCTAACCGCAGTTAGGACTTTTCCTGAAATACTCATTCAACATGTTAGATCACAACACACCTTAACTTTGAATCCTTTGCTATTATCAAAACTTAGGTTCGATCGTTAGATGCTTCCCGCACCAACAATCTCCCCCTTTTTGATTATGGCAACCCAAATTCAAAGTCAAGTAAAAACAAATGCATAAAAAAGTTTTAAGTGAAGCTTTTGTGAAGCTCCCCCTTAATACAGGGTTTCCTTTTTAAATTTTTACTTTTTACTTTTAAAGTTTACTTTTGAATTTTCTTATTCTCCCCCTTTGCCTTTATCAAAAAATAAGTTAGTTTCAATTTTTATTTTTGAAAAATAAATTAGACTAAAAAACAGGATAAGTGCTAAGTTGAAAAATAACTTTTCACCTAAAATTTTGAAAGCACTGAGTTAAAATTTTGCAAAACTATCTGAAAGGTAACCTAGAAAATATCTTAGCAATAATATATAACGTTAGGTTTCAAGGTTGGCTAAGTTTGAAAAAAAAATTTGAAAGTTGCTCTATGAACCACTTAGCTAAGCCTTTTGCAAACATTGAACTTTGAAAATTTAGCTTAAGTGAAAAGTGACTTAGCTTAATTAAAAAAAACTTGTTAATTTTTAAGTTGAAGAGAGAGAGTAGCTAAAAATTTAATTTAGGTTATTTATTCAGTTTGTCCTTAAGTCCAAGCATGAGTCAAGTTGAATAGCAATGTAATTGGTGTTGATCAGATATCAGAGCCCTAAAGCATAGGCATTTTTAACTAAAAGATTGAGTATCCTTTGCCAACTGTCTAACCTTGAGTTACTTGCTAATTATCTACAGGACAATAACTTTCACTTGGTTAGTCAAGTTAAGTTATTTTGGTCCAGATAGACTTGACTAGAGCTGGAGAACTTAACTTGATTAGTGTTTATTGCATATTTAACGCCCAGACTCATATCGATGCACAGATATAAGCATTCTTGAGTCCAGGCTGTACCCTATGCATCTCACGTCGTTCTATGTTTTACAAACACAATCAAGGTAAACCTAGGTGTTTGTGAGATGCTCTGGCTGAGTCCTAGGGGAACATGATTTCTAGGGGAAAATCCTAGGCTAAGTCCAAGTTTTGAAATTCTAGAAAGGTAGGGATTTTGACAAAATCAAGATTTTACCTAGAATTTATAAAAAAATGTAAGAATATAATGTTATAGTATCTATTCTACCCAACACATACCTATTTGTCTTCTAAGAGAGCTGAACTCAAGTTCAGGTAAGGGTTTTGTGAAAATGTCAGCTAGGTTTGATTTTGACTCAACATAGTTGAGTATAATATCACCCTTAGCTACATGATCCCTTACAAAATGATGCTTCACCTCTATATGTTTAGTCCTTGAGTGATGAATTGGGTTTTTTGTTAGATTTATTGAACTTATATTATCAATTGAAAATTTTGTTTTATGATATTCTAGTTGATAGTCTTTAAGAGTATGCATCATCCATAGCAATTGAGATGCACATTCACCTAAGGCTATATATTCAGCTTCAGTGGTAGATAAAGCAACACAATGTTGCTTTCTACTTGACCAACTTACAAGGCATTGCCCTATAAATTGACAACTGCCACTTGTGCTTTTTCTATCTAACTTGCATCCAGCGTAATCTGAGTCAGAATAGCCATGAAGGTCAAGAGTGCAAGTTCTAGGGTACCAGAGTCCTATATTTAGAGTACCTTTAATGTACCTAAGTATTCTTTTAACATAGGTTAGGTGTGACTCTTTTGCACAGGATTGGTATCTTGCGCACATACCTACAGCAAACAATATATCAGGTCGGCTTGCAGTTAGATACAGTAAACTACCTATTATACTTCTATAATATTTTGGGTCTACTGGTTTTCCAACTGGGTCAGAGTCAATATTGATGTTGGTTGCCATTGGAGTATTTATTATTTTTGAATTTTCCATACAGAATTTTTTAATTAACTCCTTAGCATATTTAGTTTGATAAACATAACTTCCATCTTTAGTTTGTTTTATTTGTAAGCCTAAGAAAAAATTAAGTTCACCAATCATACTCATTTCAAATTCATTTTCCATTAGTCTAACAAATTCTTTTAGAAATTTAGAGTTAGTAGATCCAAAAATTATATCATCAACATAGATTTGGGCTATGAAGATGTCTTTATCTACAGTTTTTACAAATAGAGTTGGATCTATTTGACCTTGGTTGAAGCCTTTGGATATAAGGTGATTGGATAACCGTTCATACCATGCCCTAGGGGCTTGTTTAAGTCCATACAAGGCCTTTTTAACTTAAATACATGATTAGGATTGTCTAAGTCTTGAAATCCTAGGGGTTGGCTTACATAGATCTCTTCTTTGATGAAACCATTTAAAAAGGCTGACTTAACATCCATTTGGAATAATTTAAACCCTTTATTTGCTGCATAGGCTAATAACATTCGAATGGATTCGAGTCTAGCTACTGGTGCATAGGTTTCATCGTAGTCTAATCCTTCAACTTGACTAAACCCTTTGGCTACTAGTCTGGCTTTGTTTCTTATGATATCACCCTGATCATCCAACTTATTTCTAAAAACCCATTTGGTGTCTATTATTGATTTATCTATGGGTTTAGGTACAAGGTCCCAGACTTGGTTTCTCTCAAATTGGGCTAATTCTTCCTGCATTGCAATAATCCAGTCTGGATCAGGCAGGGCTTCTTCTATAGTTTTAGGTTCAATTTTAGAAATTAGAGCGATCTGACTAAGGTTTCTATAGGATGATCTTGTTCTGACTCCAAGGTTTGGGTCACCCAAAATTTGGTCAGGTGGGTGAGAAGTGCTTATTCTAGTTGGTCTTATCTGTGAGTCAGAACCTTGTTCTTCAGACTCATTAAGATTAGGTTGGATTTCATCATCGTCTACTGCTCTTGGATTAGTGTCAATATTTTCATTAGTTAAATTATTTTCTTCATCAAATATTACATTAGTTGTTTCTTCAACTTTCAAGGTATTTTGATTATATACTCTAAAGGCTCTACTGGTAGAGGAGTATCCTAAGAATATTCCTTGGTTAGATTTGGGTGTAAATTTTCCTAAGTAATTTTTAGTATTTAAAATGTGAACTTTACAACCAAATACTTTTAAATAGTTTAAGTTAGGAATTTTATGATAATATAGTTCATAAGGAGTTTTCTTGTGATATTTATTGATTAAAATTCTGTTTTGAATATGATTTGCAGTATTTATGGCTTCAACCCAAAATTGGTGATTTAAATTATATTCATTTAACATAGTTCTGGCGGCTTCTTGTAGTGTTCTATTTTTACGTTCCACTAGGCCATTTTATTGAGGGGTTCTAGGACATGAAAATTCATGTAGATATCCATTTATTTTACAAAATTGAGTAAATCTATGATTTTCAAATTCTCCCCCGTGATCACTTCTTATTCTTTTAATTTTAGTATCTTTTTCATTTTCTATTAATTTGCAAAAATTACTAAATGTTTCATAGGTTTCATCTTTTGTTTTTAGGAATCTTACCCATGTAAACCTAGAATAGTCATCAATTATTACTAAGCAATACTGGTTCTTGCTTAATGACTTGGCTCCATGTGAATCAAATAGGTCAAGGTGAAGGAGCTCAAGTAATGAGTTGGTTCTTTCTAGATTTGTTGGTTTGTGTGTTGACTTAGTTTGTTTTCCTTGTTGACAAGCATTACAGATTGATGTTTCAATGAATTTTAGTTTGGGCAGACCTCTAACTAGACCGTTATGACTCATTCTTGAAATGAGTCTAGTGTGAGTGTGACCCAGTCTTCTGTGCCACAAGTCAGTCTCCTCTTCTTGTGTTATTAAACACTTTATTGAGGATGTGGGTAGATTAATTGAGTACATATTATTTTTCCTAAGTCCCTTAAGTGTAATTTCAGGATTTTCAATATTTTTGACTAAACACCTAGTTTTGTCAAAAGTGACTAAGTATCCGCTATCACATAATTGGCTTATACTTAGTAAGTTGAAATTGAAATTATCAACTAACAGAAATTTTCTAATAATAAACTCGGAGCTGAGTTCGATATTACCTCTTCCGATTACTTTAAGTTGACCATTGTTGCCGAATGCAACTGATCCTAAATTTTTTAATTTGAGCTTTGAAAACTTCAATTTATCTCCAGTCATATGTCTGGAGCATCCACTATCCAACATCCATTGATCCAACTCCTACATATGAAGTAGTTGAATTGGTTTCTTTTTAATGGATTAAAGATAGCGTGATTGAAGCAGACACTATGTTTTCTATTCCATTGTATTCAAGATAATTAAAATAAACTAAAAATTACTTTGCATTTTAAGTTTTAAATAATTTTGACATTAATTTTAAGAAGATTTTTAAATAATTTTGAAATTAATTTTGAAAAGATTTTTAAATAATTAATTTTGAAAAGATTTTTAAATAATTTTGAAATTAATTTTGAAAAGATTTTTAAATAATTTTGAAATTAATTTTGAGTTAATTACTTTGATGATAATTTAAGATAATTAACTTGATTAATTTAAATTCAATTCAATTTTACTTTTAATTTCTTAGTCATCTCACTCGATCTAAATTGTCAATCAGGGAATCCTATAATTGATGTGAGATGATTTATTGTTGAATTTAAAGGTCTGGTTTAACTTTGTGTTAGCTTCAGGTTTAGCTTTGGGTTCAACAAGTAAGCATTCTTTGGATAAACTTCTGGGCTGTGGTGAGTCACAAGGAACTCATTAAAGTAACCATGCCTTCGAAGTTTCCAAATAGTCCTACCCACTGAACTTAGTACAAAACCTTGGTCTAACTAGTTAGGATCCATTTAAGGGTAGCTTCGGTCAGTTTCACTTGGCCAAATGCACCAGGTCGAAGCCATATCTTCCTAGACATGCGATGCCCAAGCTTCCCTAACGTACTATCATCCAAAAATTTCACTAGTACTAAGTTTCAAGGTAAATCTAACCCCTTTTTTTTTTTTTTTTTTAATCTATCCTTAATTACCCTACCGGGTAGTCTACTCTTGTTTTACCCATTTCGAGTAAAATTTAGGTTCAGTTACCCTGCCGGGTAGTTCTGTCGGAGGTGCCAGCTAGTTTGGATCCTCCATCTATTTTACAATTTAATTTTTAATTTAGCTTCGAATTTTGAATTTTGAATTTGATTTTTAGTTTTGATAATTTAATTTCGAATTTTAAATTTAGATTTTGTAATTTAATTTTGAACTTTTAATTTAGATTTGAATTTTAAATTTAGATTTTGTAATTTAATTTTGAATTTTTTAATTTCGAATTTTAAATTTAGATTTTGTAATTTAATTTTGAATTTTTTAATTTCGAATTTTAAATTTAGATTTTGTAATTTAATTTTGAATTTTTTAATTTCAAATTTTAAATTTAGATTTTGAATTTTAAATTTAATTTATTTTTAGTATCGTTTTTCTTTTTGCTCCCCTTGGATCACGGCCTCGATGTGGTCTATCGAGGTAGTATATTTGATCCTTCGGGATCCAGTATTGACCAAATCCAACTTGATTGATCAATTTGGACTTGGGGACCCATGCTTGGACTGATTTACTACTTTGTTTGTTTATTAAAGATAAATAGGATTTATATTTCTTTTTACTTTTGTATCCTAGCCCAGTTCTATTGTAGACAGCTCTTTGTGTCGCAAGAATTAGATCCAAATTCTTGGAACCCAGAGAGAACTTTTCTAGAGTAATTTTTAACTTTTTTAACTGATTTTTCAGATTTGAATTTTCTTTCTCAAGTCGTTGTACTTGAGTTGAATCTTCAGTTAAAGATTTTGAGTTAGTTACTCCTTTAAGAGTGGTTATTTCTCTTAAAAGTGACTTAATTTTCAAATTTGACTTAGCTAATTTGCGAAGTAAATAATTGACTAAATTATTGAGTCTAGGAATACTTACAGCGGAGTCTGGTCCTTCGGAAACGGATGTGGATCCGTGGCTTTGCTCGAGTCGGCTTCTGACTCGCTGATCTGGTCCCGGGCCATCAATGCGAGTAAACTTGTTTGGTTGAGTTCGTCGTCTTCGTCCTCCGAAGAAGATTCGTCCCAGGTTGCCTTTAGAGCCTTCTTTCTTCTTTGCTTCTTGGCTTCCTTTTGATTGGGGCAGTTGGTCTTGATATGGCCCTTCTGGTTGCACCCGTAACATGTGACTTCAAATTTTGTCTTTGATTGGGCCTCCTTGGATTGCCTTCTTCAGATCTTTCTTGTTGAATCCTTCTTCTTCTTCTGATTCTTCTGAATCGGATTCGTCTTCTGATTCCGATTCAACTTTTCGCCGTCCTCTTGATTCCAGTGTTCGACTCGTTCCTGCAACCAAAGCAATCCCTTTCTCGGATGGTCGTGCATTAGTCTGTTCATGGAGTTCGAATTCACTAAACAATTTATCTAATTTTAAGGAAGACAAATCCTTAGAGACTTTATAGGCATCTACCATTGATGCCCATAGTGTACTCCTAGGGAATGAGTTAAGGGCATACCTTATTATATCTCTGTTTTCTACCTTCTGCCCGATTCCATGTAGAGAATTCAGGATATCTTGAATTCGGGCGTGCAAAGAGCTTGCCGTCTCGCCTTCCTGCATTTTCAAATTGTATAGTTTATTTAATAACAAATCACACTTACTTACCTTGGTTTCCGAGGTGCCCTCGTGTAGTTCGATCAGTTTCTCCCATAGTTCCTTTGCGGAGGAGAATGGACCGACTCTGTTGAGCTCTTCTTTGGTCAGACCGCATTGGATGGTGCAGGTGGCTTTGGCGTCGGCTTCCACCTTCTTGATAAATGCGGGCTCCCAGTTTTCACAGGATGTAGGCTTACCATCGGTACCAGTTGGTAGTTGTAGTCCTGTTCTGACGATCATCCAGGTGTCGAACTGGATCTTTAGATATATTTCCATTCGCCCCTTACAATATCCGAAGTCTTCTCCGGAAAATAGTGGGGGGCGAACGGTGCTATATCCTTCTTGTTGGGCCATTTAGATCTAAAAGAACAAAAAACAACAAGATCTATTCCAAGACTGAGTCTTGGATTAGTAGTGTGGGAAGAGAATAGTAATAATTACGAGCTCGAGTGGTGTTGCACCAACTTCGGGCAAAAAAATGATTCGTAAAAAGAAATTAGAATATAGCTATGAGGCTAAATTCTAATTGACTCCGAACAAAACCACGAAAAGAAAATTGTCTTGAATAGTGGTTGCACTGATTCAAGACGACCCCGCTCTGATACCAATTGTTGGATCGAGACGTGCTAGAGGGGGGGTGAATAGCACTCGTGGCTAAATCGTTCTGTTAAATCGAAGAACTATCAGAGTTTAAAAACACGCAGCGGAACAAAGAACAAATACACACAGAGAGACACAAGAGATTTTACTTCATTCGGAGCCTAAGGCGACTCCTACTCGAAGGCCCGCGATCCTTGATCGCTTTCCGTGGGCAACAACTATAAGCTCGTTAAAAGATTACAATTATGAGTACAATTAAAATCTATAAGTATTATACCGACAGCAAGAAATGCTAAATCTGAAGCTTCGGGTCGTCGGGCACTTGTAGCAACACTTCGGAATGTTTTCTGGAGCAGCACGTTGAAGAGAGAAGACTTGGAATTCGTTGTTCTGGTGCTGCTGCTCGAGACCCCTTATAAAGGGTGTTCAAGGCGCCTTGAAGCCCTTCAAGGCGCCTTAAACAGGCCGAGTCACCCGCGGAGATCAGCACAGACTTGGTCGAACTTCATCCAGTTCAAGGCGCCTTCAGCCTACCCAAGGCGCCTTCAACCTTCGACCCAAGGCGCCTTGAACTTCATCTAAGGCGCCTCCAACCTTCTGCGCTGGCTTTTCCTGGTTCGCACCCGAGGCGCCTCCAAGCTCCATGGAGGCGCCTCGGACACTGTTCATCCGAGTTGTAACTTGCTCCTTTGTTCCTGCAAAATGTGTTAGTCCCAAACACATACCCTGCAAAACAAAGTTAGCACATAATAATCATAATAAATAAAATTTTGACAGTTTTCGGACTGTCCGGGTCGACTTCGGTTTCCCACCGGAAACCCTAGGTCGACTCGACACCTACTGTTCCCTCTCCACTCAGGAGATTTACCTGTTGCCAGTGCGATCCTCCAGATCGACTGGACTTTTGCTCAGCACTCGACGCTTTCGGACTTTCTGCTGGACATCCGCTTCCCGGCTAGTGTAGTCTTTCACCTGGTTCGCGACACCAGGACTTTCCACCTAGGGTTACCACCCCCTAGGACTTTTGCCTGAAGCCATCGACCTGCCAAGACTTTCCGCATAGGGTTACGACCCCCTATGACCTAGGGTTACCACCCCCTAGGGTTTTTCCCTTTGCCTAACCGCAGCTAGGACTTTTCTCCACCTAGGGTTACCACCCCCTAGGACCTAGGGTTACCACCCCCTAGGGTTTTTCACCTGCCTAACCGCAGTTAGGACTTTTCCTGAAATACTTATTCAACATGTTAGATCACAACACACCTTAATTTTGAATCCTTTGCCATTATCAAAACTCAGGTTCGATCGTTAGATGCTTCCCGCACCAACAAGGTGTACTCCGACAGCATCCCGTCCACTCGGTCACTCTTCAGGGGCAGTGATGGCAGAGTGCACGGTGTCACAACCCTACCCACTCGGTCTCACCATTGTGTGTGAGATGGCTGGCTGGCTGACAGGGGTGACCATGTCATATTGCATCATATGCACATATTGCATTTATTGTGATTGTTGCGTATTGGATGATGCACTTGGGTGACTGCATATGATTGACATGCATACAGGATACATGCTTATTTGCTCTGACTATCTTTGTCTGTGTATGTCCACAGTCATTTGCCCAAGCCTCGCAGGTGAGTACAGTTTATTTCAGTTATGCATTTTCTTATTATTCTTGCTATAGACTGTACTTTATGCCTATTGCTGGTTATTACAGTTTATTTCAGCTATGCATATCTGTTATACTGTTAGGATACTGTACCGTAGGTTGTACTATTAGGAAACTGTACTATAGATCCTATGGTTTAGGAGACTGTACCTTAGGATATTGCTAGTAGTTATATGTTGCTGTACATATCTATTGGATTACCTGCTGAATTCTTCGAACTCACCTCGTTGTTACTATTTTTCAGGTTGAAGCCGTTAGGAGAGATTCCAGTCGCTAGCCCCTTTATCGCGAGGATTTCCTGTTGTTGGGATCTGTTTTGTTTTTGCATCTTATATACTTGTGATGTGGGTTTTGTATTGTGGACTTTATATCGAACACTTGAGTTTACTACTTTTGGTTTTTCGCTGCGGATATATTTTCATTACTTCGTGGATTTTGTCTTCCTTCGTTGTAGTGGAGTAGGATGTTTACATATATCTTCGAGGATTCTATATCGTTCTTTCTTTATATAACTGCGTGGATTGTTCATATTATATCTGTGTGGAAATGTTGAATATAACTGCTTGGATTGTTTCTTATTTGTATTGTATTATTCCGGCCGTGTGTGGCTGAGGTATAGAGATATATGTATTCTGGATTCATATTGTCACCCGTACAGGAGAGATGCTGCCGAAATTTCTTCGGACAGGGACTACCTGGGGCGTGACAATTAGTCCCCGACAATATCCGGCTAGAGCTTACTCCTTCTCGGTGGAGTACAACCTCTCACAAGGCCCTCTTCCTCTTTACAAGATGAAACTTAGGTTTAGGAGGAAGAGAAAGGCTTGGAAGCTTGAGAGATGACTTAGGAGTTTTTCAACAAGAATCAGTAACTTCCTTCATTCCTCAAAGCTTATTTAAATAGAGAGGAAAGAGTTGATCCCAGCCGACTAGTGTAGCCTTTAGACATAGCCAATGACACTCCACAAAATCCAAGATTCTGCCAACGACTACCAACGACTTTCTACTAGTCGACTGGTGTCATTACCAGTTGACTACTCTTCACAACCATTAGGCATAGAACCATTCTGTGCTTTTATAAATTTAGACCACTTGACTAGTGAAATTACCAGTCATTTGATCCCTTACATTTACTCACACTCATCCTCTTAAGAGTCACCCTTAAAGCTCTCTTCCTCGACCTTTGCCCCTCAGATGTACTTGAGTCCACAGCTCCTCTCCGTGCCATCCTTCATGTTGCCTTGAAGTTCATTTCCTTCAGCCCACTCCTTTTCTCCTTGTTTAGTGGTCCCTCAAATGTACCATCCTTCACCTATCTCAAGGACCCAAGACATAGGATGAGATTTTCCCAAAACTTGGCCACACTAAGTTCCTCATGTGTTTCACCAAGTCCTGCATAACTTAAATATATATCAAAACAATATGAAAGTCTAACTTAAACTCTTTGACACACATATCAAAACCATGATCGTACCAGATCAAACCTAGATCGATTGCACCTATAATCTTCCCATTTTGATGTGTAGCAATATGTTTAAGTTAAGCATAAATAATACTTGAAAATTTAAATAAAAATGTAAACATGAAGCATAAATCCAAGCTCCCCCTTAACATATCCTCTATCAATTTAATTTTCAAGTTTTGCACAAATATGGAGAAAAAAAAAGTTTCTAACTTAAACTTTGCCTTTTCTCCCCCTTTGAATCTATCAAAAAAATTGCTACCAACAATCATACAATCATGACATCAAATTTTGACTCAAAATATTAGTACCTCAATTTCTAAAAATAGTATAAAATTGCTGACAAACAGGCATCAGTCGACTACCCTCTGCTGTAGTTAACTAGCACAAGTAGAATCACAATTTCTGATTTTTGAAGCCAAATATAGAAATACATAAAAAATTTCAAAAATTTTGAAAAGTTATAAAATTTTAAAAACATATTTATTTTAATGTCCTCTAATAAGGAAAAAAATATATTTTCATGAAAAGTCATTATATTTTTGAAGTTTTGACAAAAACTCAAAAACCTTTGAAATCATTCAATTTGTATCAAATTGAAATCTAGTTTTGAATTCATATGTTTCAAAATAACTATACCATAGTAAATAAAACATAGAATTATTTTCAAATTTTTTTAAAATGTCCAACTTTAATCTATGGGCAAGATGCCCATTAATTAAACATTTGCTTTCCCCATAGTTGGTATTATGATTGCTAAAATTTGATACAATTGATAACTCATCAAAATGCCATAAGCATAAGTGAATTACAAGTATCATTCTATCATCTCACATGTATGTGTATAAATAAAAGAAAATCATTGTGAGATGAAATGTTCTAATCTTCCACCTTTAGGTCTTAATTCAACCATTTTTCAACCATTTGAATTATATTATTTTATGGTTGACTAAACCCTAAATCCTCTAACCCTTGAGGATTGATTTTGGGACCCAATAGAAGTTCTTTCTAATTGGGTTAACCAAATATTCCTTTGGAATCCATTTTCTATCTATGGTCTTAGTCTTGGATTGCCCTAGCAATTAGACAATTGTAAGACTTTTCATTATTGGATTCCTTATATCCTAAACCCCTTTTGTAAAAACTTGCTCTTTGGTTCCCTATGATCATACTTAGGGTATTTGAGCCAATTGTGAATTTCTCAAGTTCTTTAGTGAGGTATTCTACTTTTTCCCTTAAATCCTTATTTTCTTCTTTTAAACATTATACATTTAATAGAAGAAGAAGCATGCATATCATTATCCTTAAGAGTCATGGATTCTAATTTTTCTTCAAGCATGCTAATATCATGTTTCAAAACTTTATTTTTCTTCTTAGCCTTAAACAAATCCCTATTTATACTTATAATAATCTTAACTAAGTGAGATTGTATACCTCACTTACCGAGAAGTCCGAATTTGATGTTTGTCCTCCCCCTTCATTCGAACTCCCTTCTTCTTCACTTGAGCTCCTTTCCTCTTCTTTTTCAGATGAAGTGGAGACAATATCATCAATTCTCATTAGAGTAAAATGGGATACATGGTGTTCTTCTTCCTCTGATGATGATGGATCATCCCATGTTGCTATTAGATTTTGGGTCTTCTTCCCTTTTTCTTTTGTCTTCTTCTTTTCTTCCTTCTTCTTCCTTCATTTTTCTTCAAAAGAGGACATTGATCTCTCATGTGTTCTTCTTCTTGGCAATTGTAGCAAATGACCCTCCTAGTTCTACTCTTGCTTCTTGTACTTTTCCTAACATGAGATTTGTTAGTTGAAAAAATTTTAAATGCACCTCATTTTTCTTACCATATACGCCTCTTGATTGCTATCTATTGAGGCGCTTGATTCTTTAGAGTTGGAGGATGGTTGGGAGGAAGACTTCTTCTTCTTACCCTTTTCCTTGTTTGTCACAAGGGCTATTCCTCTTGATCTATGAGCTTCTCCATCTAACCCTTCAATTCAAGTCTCATGAAGCTTCATTGTTTAGAAAAATTCATCTAAAGAGCTCTTCTCTAGATCCTTTGAAATGTAGAATGAGTCTAAAATTGAACTCCAAGTTGTGTTTCTTGGGAAAGCATTGATGGCTTTCATCATTATGTCATGGTTGGAGAGTTTCTCAGCTACACTTGTTAGTCCACTTAAAATTTCTTTAATTTTAGCATGAAGTGAAGATACATTTTCTCCTTTTTCAAGTTTGATATTGTTGAGTTGAGTTTGGAGAAGGTCTCTTCTTTCTAATTTCACTTCCGATGTCCCTTCATGAAGCTCCACTAGCTTTTCTCACAATTCCTTGGTGCTTGTATAGTTTCCAATCCTAGTCACTTCTTGTTGGGAAAGCACATTTAGTAGATGATGCATTGCCTTTGAATTTGTTAAATGCTCTTCCCTTTGCTTCTTGCTCCATCTTGTTTTGTCAATTATTATGTTGTTTTCATCCCTAGGTATCTCAAAACCTTTTTCCATTATTAGCATAATATTGAAATCGATATCAAAGAATACTTCCATTCTCTTTTTCCACTAAGAGAAGTCTCCTTCGAATTGGGGTAGTTGGATGTGTGAGCGTCCATTTTGTTGAAAGTGCTCTTTTCGGCGATTAGTCCGGTGAAGGGCGTCCTCGCTCTAATACCACTTGTTGAGGATCGGTTGCTGGCTAGAAGGGGGGTTGAATAGCTTGGTCACCCCAAATCGATCTTCTTCTCTACAAATCGTTAGTTGCGTAGCAGAATAGAACCAAAACAATGAAAGCAATAAGAATAAAAACAATCAAACTCTAACACGTTTCCTTTACGTGGTTTGAAGATTACTTGCTCCTAATCCACGGCTTGTCCTTGAGGTGGATGCCTCCTCAATTAGTCAGTGGATTAGTCCTCGACAATCTCCGGCTAGACCTTAATCCTTCTTGGTATAGTACAACCTCTCACAAGGCTCTCTTCCTCTTTATAAGATGAAACTTATGTTTAGGAGGAAGAGAAAGACTTGGAAGCTTGAGGGATGACTTTGGAGTTTTTCAACAAGAATTAATAATCTCTTTCATTCCTCAAAGCTTCTTTAAATAGAGAGGAAAGAGTTGATCCCAAATCAACTTATTTCCTGCATCAGTCGACTAGTCCATGCATCAGTCGACTGATATAGCTGTTAGATACAACCAACGACACTCCATAGAATTCAAAATTCTGCCAAAGGCTACCAACAACTTTCTACTAGTCGACTGGTGTCATTACCAATCGATTGGTCTTCACAACTGTCAGGCATAGAACCATTTTGTGCTCTCATGAATTTGGACCATTCGACTAGTGAAAGTACCAATCGATTGATCCCTTACATTCACTCACACTCATCCTCTCCAGAGTCACCCTTAAAGCTCTCTTTTTCAGTCTTCATCCCTTAGATGCACTTGAACCCATTGCAGCTCCTCTCCGTGCCACCCTTCACATTTCATTGAAGTCTTCTTCCTTCAGCGCACTCCTTTGCTCCTTGTTTGGCGGTCCCTTGAATGCACAATCCTTCACCGATCTCAAGGACCCAAGCCATAGGATGAGATTTTCCCAAAACTTGGCTGCACCAAGTTCTTCATGTGTTTCACCAAGTCCTGCATGACTTAAACCCATATCAAAATAATATAAAAACTTAACTTAAACTCTTTGACACATACATCAAAATCATAATCATACCTAATCAAACCTAGGTTGATTTCACCCACACTTTTTTCGCAAACAGAGCCTTGCGAAATCAATCAGTTGATCGATTGAGTCCCAACTTCAATCAATTCAAAGAGGTTGTAATTGATTGGTAACTGAATCCAATAGATTAGGGAGTTTGATTTTGGTTTAAATGGTCTAATTACAACCCATTAAGCCATGTTTAGTCATACTAACCATCTCTAACCCTAAGAAATTCATTTATGAACATTTAAGGGTAGTTTTCTTGATGAAAAAAAAAATAAGAATGGAATGGTTAAAGAAGACTAACTTGAAGTCTACGATGAGGTTTATTTTCAAAGTTAAATTTTAAACCTCAAAATTTTAAATTTTGGATTTCATAAAAATTTAGGAATTCTAAGTTATTGTTAGTGCAATGATAGAAGATTGGAGCATGTTTTGAGGGACAACTACTCCTTAAAGACATATATTAGATTTTTGATTTCAACCAAACTATGGAAGGTTATAAAATTTCATTGTAGTGAATGCTCAAGGTTGAGTGATCTTGTCTGAAGGCGATGAGATAGTGTGTTGGCTTCAATAGGTGGTTGCTCAATGTACAACAAGCTTCTTTAGATCTAAAGGAAACTCTTCAATGATCCTGCGCACAGTCAGATGAGCCAACAAAGTGTTAGTGACCTAAGTCTTCCCTCCAAAACTATTTTTGAAAAATTCATTTTCATCTCTTCACCATTTATTAGTATTGACAAAATATCGCATTTAACAAAATTTGAAATAATATTTTTTTATTAATATTTTGTTAATATTTTTATTAATATTTTATTATTTTTTCTAAAATTAGTAAATTATTATTTTTATCTTTCTCCCGCACTACTAATCTAAGACCAAGTCTTAGAACATTTGTTATTATTTTTTTTTGTGTGCGAGATTCCTCTTTAATGGCCCACCAAGAAGGGTATAGCACTGCACACCCTCCCCTCTTCTCAGGTGAAGATTTCGGCTACTGGAAGAGCCGAATGGAGTACCACCTCAAGACGTAAGTCGAGATGTGGATAATTGATGTGCGAAGATTTTATACACTTGTTTAGCATGTTTTGATGCACATTCTTATGTTTTGTACATGCTTTGTCTATGCACTTTCATGCTTTTTGCTTTGCTTTTAGCATAAATACTTCTCTTTGTTCGGAGATATGCTCTTGTGCATTTTATGCTTTCAGGAGTCAAATTTGGAGAAGAATTGATGCCCGTGGATGATTCTACAACCAAACGGAGAAGAACGACCTAGGCAATGACTGCCACACAACCTTGCAAAGGGGAATGATCCTGGCCGTGTGGTGATGAGGGGTCGTGCCACCCTCCTTCATCCAATCAGTACACAGCCATGTATAATTACATGGTCGTGTAGCCCCTCCAGTGACCAAGACTGCCCAGGCTGTGTGGTTTCACATGGCCGTGCAGCCTTTCCAGAGCCAGAAATTGGCATGGCCGTGTGTCCCACACGGTCGTGCAACACTTTTAGATAGGAGAAATGGCCAGGCCGTGTGGTTTCACATGACCGTGCAAGCAAGCAGAGGCAGTACATGGCATGGCCGTGTGACCATCACACGGTCGTGCGACCCTAGCCGAGAGGAGGATTGCCCTAGCTGTGTGGATCTCACACAGCCATGCCCTGGGTCGTGTGGCGCCCAAATTTGCCTATATATAGAGCTTCTTCCCTTTCAAAAGAGAGGCTCTCCCTTTGGGGGAGATATGTTCTTGGGGAGGTTTCCAGCCATTCAAGGAGAGATTTCTGTCCAAGATTCGACTTGGAGAGCGGAGGATTGGTTCCGAAGATCACTCATTGTAACAAGATAAGTGTTCCTTTCTATTCTCTTGTTCTTGGATTGGAATGTCTTGGATTTTCTTGTCTTCGGTCCTTTCTCTATTCTTTATGGAGTAGATTTCTTGTTCTAGGAAGGAGGGAGTATTTGTGATGTAATTTGATGTAAGAGTCAATGGATTTGCCATCTTCTTGATCCAAGCATATTGCTATGTTTTGTATCAATCAATCTTGTATTGGATTTTTGTGTTTTGTGCCTAATTCCCATTCTTGATTGGTTGTTTGTATCTCTTGTGGAATCTTATAGAGGAATTCGCTAAATCATTATGACCGAGGGGCGCTGTGACAGGGCTGCCCTACTCACGGACCTTTTAGGGGACAACCTTTAGGGGTAAAACAAGAACTTGCAAAGAAGTAGGACGGATTGACACACTTTGTAAAATACGGTGTCCAAATAATAATTAAATAATAAAGTTAATGGACGAATAATTTTAACGGAATTTTTAGAAATTTTTTGAAATTTTTGGGGATTTAATCGGAGCCGTAGGGCGTAGTTTGAGGGGATAAAATTATAGGCTTTGGAAAAGGTCTGTTTAGAATACCTATTTATTAGGGAGTTGATTGAGCAATAGACTTAGGTTTTAATTTCCCTAAACCTAAGTTCAAAATTATATAAAAACCTAATTTCCCTCTTCTCCTTCACCGCCGCATCTTCTCCGAGCCCTCATGCACCGCCGCCTCGCCCCTTCCCTCTCGGCCAACTCGCGCGCCGACTCCTCCCCGAGCCCTCACGCGCTGCCACCCAAAAATCCACCACGGTCCTCGTCTCTGTTGAGCCACGACCGCCGGACACCACATCCGGCAATCTCTTCTTCTCGCGACCTCCCGCAACCCAGTTGTCGGCCCTCACGCAAACGCCAAGATGTCGTCGGCTCTCCCCTCCCGCGAGCATCCGGACGTCGACGCCCTCTCCTCACGCCAGCACCCGAGACGAGCCCCAACCGCCGGTCTCCTCCCTTCCTTGCACGTGAGCAGCACAGGCGACGACCTCTTTTCATTGCCCTAGCGCCAGTAGCCCGATCTACTGCCACCTCCGGCCGCGACGAGAGCTTGCCAGCAAGTACACCTTTAGGTTAGTATGATTTCCATGAGGTGAGGGATAGATGCTTAGGAGAAGTGGAATATGCCGATTGGGATGATTGTTTGGGATTGGTTGCAGTTTGGTTTCCTTCTTGCTGATCTTGCTGGATTTGTTGGTGGATTGAGTCTTGATTAGAGTTGCTTTTGCCTTTCCCTATTGTTTCTGGAATTCCCGGACAGATTCTGGTAAGCTGCAGATGATGAAAATGTTGATCCTCCCTTTTGTTTTCAAAATCTCGAAATGGCCTTTTTTTGATATATTAGGCTTCAATTGATGATCCCCTTGTTGTGGCCGGAGTTCTGTCCATTTGGTTTTAAGGAGATGTTTCTACGTCTAGGTGATTTTCTGATTCGTTGACAAGATTTATATTAGTAAGTTGTTTTCAGTGATGTTACTCTTCTGCTTCAAGATGACAGCTGGGTTTGTGGACAAATTGGATGGTTGTTTATGCCTTGTTATTAGTTGTTTTGCTTCCTAAGTCATTTGGAAATTACTTGTTCGATTCAGAAGGTTAGTTCGATTCAGAGTAATATTGTGTAAACCTAGTTGTTGTTTCTCTATGCCCTGTGAAGTGATTGGTTATGTTTGAATTTGAGGAAACTCTAGGTCCTATTCAATGTTGCTTTGACTTTCAATATAGCTGTGGATTTTTGAGGTTTATTCAAGGGTTTTCGATGTCTTACATGGTGACTTTCTGGATCGTTGTGTGCCGTTGAAGTTCTGGAATGGTGTGGATTTTCTAATTAAGGATTTATTGATTGGATTAATCGAGGTAAATCGACGATTAGTGTTGACTAATAATCATTGCGATGGAGGGTTACCTTATCGGTTTTGGGAACTAGGTTTAGTTAGTTGATATATAGCATGATTAATTAAACTGTACATCATGTGATTTGTAGGATTTTGATTCGAGACGAGCATCTCGATGTGGGATTAATTAGCACGATCTACATTTAAGGCGGGTACTTCTTGCTTTGCTTTCTTTTAGTACCTTGACCTTAGTGCATGTATTATTTTGGATAAAGATTGTTTACATTGACTCCACTCTTACTTTCCTGCGCTTGATACTTCCACGCAATCTTTGAGAAATTCGTTTCTATATCCATACAGTCTCTTCTTGTTGTCCATGATCCGTAGCAGATACTAAATATCATATTTGTATACTTTAACTATTATTTGTTTATGTACCGTATTGAGCATGCTGGCTTCATGTAGCATACCTGTTTCTGCTTATATATATATGATGACTGTTTCTTATTTATGTACGATATTGAGCATGCTGGCTTCATGTAGCATATCTGTTTCTGCTTATCGTGTGAGTGGTAGCCGGAGTACGAGGAGGGACCCCATCGCAGATGTAGCTAGTTAGCTACTATGTCCCCCGCCATTTGTGTGAGTTGTGAGGTGGTGTCTGATCATCGACCGACCTCTCGACCAGGCGGAGAGGTGGGCGGGAGTGACCATCCGTGCATACGCTATTGTTATTATATTTGCTATGATTGCTGTTGTTTATATATGCTGTTATTGCTTACTTATTGCTGTTGTTTACATACGCTGTTATTTCTTGTATATACCTTGCTTATTACCTCTGTAGTATGAGCTGTAGCAAATTAGTAGCAGTCTGACCTACTATACCTAGCTTAGGATATGGTTTCAGGTATGAGCATTTATTTTGATTCTATTGTAGTATCTGCTATTTTCTCTTATGAGACTGTATACTCTTGGCTCACTCTTATATGTTATGTTCATGCACTATCTCTTTCCTTAATGGTTTTCTTTCGCCAGGTAACAGGTAGATGAGTCATGGATGCTTGGAGAGATGTCGGCTGCCAGTCCCACGTCACACTCGAGGATAGTTTTCTTGTTTGTTTTAGTATTGTTTGGATTATATGTTGATTTTGTGTATTTTGCTTTTCAATGAGTCGATGTGAATTTTTGGAGTCTAGTCTGGTGGTTGTAGGTAATTTAGTTAGTGACTTTGTCGGTCATACATTTTTTTCTTTTTGTGATTTCCGCTGCATTTACATCCAGTCGTGTGTTATGTCTTCCGGTGTGTGTGTTTCTATTTTGTTCCAGCCGTTTAGGCTGATGGTTATAGATGATGGTTGTGTTATTTCATTTATGTCCAGCCAGGTTGGCTGTGTATACTAATTGCGTGTTTGTGTTATTTATATATTGTGCTTCAGATTGTCCGCCGTACAGGGGAGATGCTGCCGAAATTTCTTCGGACAAGGACTCCTCCGGGGCGTGACAATTTAGTGGTATCAGAGCTTAGGTTTTGCGAAGCCTATTTTTATGTTTCAGATTTTGCGATTTGTTTTTGTGTTTTGAGAGTTTCGAATTAATCTGATACCAATTTTGTGTTTTCAGTATTTTGGATTTCGTATTTTGGATTTCCGAATGTTGGGTTGTGTTTTCGGATTTTGATCTTGGTTGATTTATGATTTTCGGTGTTCCGATTGTTTTGTTCTCCCTTTGTAAGTTGACCCCTTGATGTGACTCGAGTCTTGGGACCCGGCAGCGGCAGGACATCTCCAAGCTATAGGAGGTATGTTTGTAAATTGTTATCATACGTATTTATTAATACTTGGGTAGTTATTTATACCATGTATGATTTGTGTTGTGTTAGCCACAGGTTAGATCAGATATGGTGATATGTTGTCTGTTGATAATCTATTAGTGGATATCGTTTTACACAACGTCTAGATGGGGCAATATCTAATTTTTAGATACCTTATTAGTGGATATTAGACATGATGGTCCATTATTTATTCTTTGATGTTGATAGTAACTTAAAGAGTATAATGCCTTGATATTTATGGAGTTGGTAATTTTAGTTGAAGGTTAGATTACAGACTTTGTGCCAGTGATCTTATGTTTAAGTATGTTTGTTGTACGGACATGAGGAGTCCTTGAGATTGGTATTTAGGTTTACAGTGCCCTAGATACTTTTATGGACCCGATGTATAGAGGGTCGATTTACTCGTGTTGGTTTGCTTAGTAAAGGAGTGATTCACTCTTATTAGCTTGATCAGTAGGAGACCAACTTACTCTTTCAAAGGTCTAAGGCTCCCTATATATATAGCAATTGAGGAAAGGAGAAATGCAGAGGATGATATTGCGAATTTTGAAGTCTGATTCTTTGTGTGTCAACAAGTGAAGGCAGAATATCAGAAGTGGCGCAGTGGAAGCAAACTGAGTCCAAAACCCACAGAAGCATCCTTTGCGGATAAGGATTTGATCATGATATTATGATGGATCAGTATATGAGCATGTTGCTTAGTAGTTATCCTGGTATGAGGAGCTGTGAGTTGAGTAGTAAATTTGGGGACCAAATTTTTATTAGTGGGGGAGAATGTAAAATACGGTGTCCAAATAATAATTAAATAATAAAGTTAATGGACGAATAATTTTAACGAAATTTTTAGAAATTTTTGGAAATTTTTGGGGATTTAATCGGAGCCGTAGGGCGTAATTTGAGGGGATAAAATTATAGGCTTTGGAAAAGGTCTGTTTAGAATACCCATTTATTAGGGAGTCGATTGAGCAATAGACTTAGGTTTTAATTTCCCTAAACCTAAGTTCAAAATTATATAAAAACCTAATTTCCCTCTTCTCCTTCACCGCCGCATCTTCCCCGAGCCCTCATGCACCGCCGCCTCGCCCCTTCCCTCTCGGCCAACTCGCGCGCCGACTCCTCCCCGAGCCCTCACGCGCCGCCACCCAAAAATCCACCACCGGTCCTCATCTCTGTTGATCCACGGCCGCCGGACACCACATCCGGCAATCTCTTCTTCTCGCGACCTCCCGCAACCCAGTTGTCGGCCCTCATGCAAACACCAAGATGCCGTCGGCTCTCCCCTCCCGCGAGCATCCGGACGTCGACGCCCTCTCCTCACGCCAGCACCCGAGACGAGCCCCAGTCGCCGGTCTCCTCCCATCCTTGCACGCGAGAAACATAGGCGACGACCTCTTCTCATTGCCCTAGCGCCAGTAGCCCGATCTACTTCCACCTCCGGCCGCGACGAGAGCTTGCCAGCAAGTACACCTTTAGGTTAGTATGATTTCCATGAGGTGAGGGATAGATGCTTAGGAGAAGTGGAATATGCCGATTGGGATGATTGTTTGGGATTGGTTGCAGTTTGGTTTCCTTCTTGCTGATTTTGCTGGCTTTATTGGTGGATTGAGTCTTGATTAGAGTTGCTTTTGCCTTTCCCTATTGTTTCTGGAATTCCCGGACAGATTCTGGTAAGCTGCAGATGATGAAAATGTTGATCCTCCCTTTTGTTTTCAAAATCT
Organism: Zingiber officinale; assembly: GCF_018446385.1. NCBI lineage: Eukaryota > Viridiplantae > Streptophyta > Magnoliopsida > Zingiberales > Zingiberaceae > Zingiber > Zingiber officinale. Next base: position 33,946,685 of record NC_056005.1, on the reverse strand, counting down.
CGAAATGACTTTTTTTTGATATATTAGGCTTCAATTGATGATCCCCTTGTTGTGGCCGGAGTTCTGTCCATTTGGTTTTAAGGAGTTGTTTCTACGTCTAGGTGATTTTCTGATTCGTTGACAAGATTTATATTAGTAAGTTGTTTTCAGTGATGTTACTCTTCTACTTCAAGATGACAGCTGGGTTTGTGGACAAATTGGATGGTTGTTTATGCCTTGTTATTAGTTGTTTTGCTTCCTAAGTCATATGGAAATTACTGGTTCGATTCAGAAGGTTAGTTCGAATCAGAGTAATATTGTGTAAACCTAGTTGTTGTTTCTCTATGCCCTGTGAAGTGATTGGTTATGTTTGAATTTGAGGAAACTCTAGGTCCTATTCAATGTTGCTTTGACTTTCAATATAGCTGTGGATTTTTGAGGTTTATTCAAGGGTTTTCGATGTCTTACATGGTGACTTTCTGGATCGTTGTGTGCCGTTGAAGTTCTGGAATGGTGTGGATTTTCTAATTAAGGATTTATTGATTGGATTAATCGAGGTAAATCGACGATTAGTGTTGACTAATAATCATTGCGATGGAGGGTTACCTTATCGGTTTTGGGAACTAGGTTTAGTTAGTTGATATATAGCATGATTAATTAAACTGTACATCATGTGATTTGCAGGATTTTGATTCGAGACGAGCATCTCGATGTGGGATTAATTAGCATGATCTACATTTAGGGCGGGTACTTCTTGCTTTGCTTTCTTTTAGTACCTTGACCTTAGTGCATGTATTATTTTGGATAAGGATTGTTTACCTTGACTCCACTCTTACTTTCCCGCGCTTGATACTTCCACACAATCTTTGAGAAATTCGTTTCTATATCCATACAGTCTCTTCTTGTTGTCCATGATCCGTAGCAGATACTAAATATCATATTTGGATACTTTAACTGTTGTTTATTTATGTACTATATTGAGCATGCTGGCGTTTCTGCTTATATATATATGATGATTGCGCATTGTTCGCATCATGTCATTGCATGCATGTCAGCATCCTCGGCCACTCGAGAGAGTGGTAGGTGGAGTTGATCTGCTTGTCTCCGTCGGTGCACTACCACTCGTGTGAGTGGTGCCGAGTCTGACGAGCGGACCCCATCGCAGATGTAGCTAGTTAGCTACTATGCAATGTCCCCTCGACCATTTGTGTGAGTGGTAGTGGAGTGGTGTGATCCGCCCTCTCGACCATACAGGGGTCATGGTGCGGAGAGGTGGGCGGGAGTGACCATCCGTGTATACGCTATTGTTATTATATTTGCTATGATTGCTTTTGTTTATATATGCTGTTATTGCTTACTTATTGCTGTTGTTTACATACGCTGTTATTGCTTGTATATACCTTGCTTATTACCTCTGTAGTATGAGCTGTAGCAAATTAGTACCAGTCTGACCTACTATACCTAGCTTAGGATATGGTTTCAGGTATGAGCATTTATTTTGATTCTATTGTAGTATCTGCTATTTTCTCTTATGAGACTGTATACTCTTGGCTCACTCTTATATGTTATGTTCATGCACTATCTCTTTCCTTACCCGCTGAGTTCCAATACTCACCACCTCGCAAAATGGTTTTCTTTCGCCAGGTAACAGGTAGATGAGTCATGGATGCTTGGAGCGATGTCGGCTGCCAGTCTCAAATCACACTCGAGGATAGTTTTCTTGTTTGTTTTGGTATTGTTTGGATTATATGTTGATTTTGTGTATTTTGCTTTTCAATGAGTCGATGTGAATTTTTGGAGTCTAGTCTGGTGGTTGTAGGTAATTTAGTTAGTGACTTTGTCGATCATACATTTGTTTTCTTTTTGTGATTTCCGCTGCATTTACATCCAGTCGTGTGTTATGTCTTCCGGTGTGTGTGTTTCTATTTTGTTCCAGCCGTTTAGGCTGATGGTTATAGATGATGGTTGTGTTATTTCATTTATGTCCAGCCAGGTTGGCTGTGTATACTAATTGCGTGTTTGTGTTATTTATATATTGTTATCTATTCCAGCCGCATGTGGCTGAGGTATATGGTGATGTAGTAATGCTTCAGATTGTCCGCCGTACAGGGGCGATGTTGCCGAAATTTCTTCGGACAAGGACTCCTCCGGGGCGTGACAATTTAGTGGTATCAGAGCTTAGGTTTTGCGAAGCCTATTTTTATGTTTCAGATTTTGCGATTTGTTTTTGTGTTTTGAGAGTTTCGAATTAATCTGATACCAATTTTGTGTTTTCAGTATTTTGGATTTCGTATTTTGGATTTCCGAATGTTGGGTTGTGTTTTCGGATTTTGATCTTGGTTGATTTATGATTTTCGGTGTTCTGATTGTTTTGTTCTCCCTTTGTAAGTTGACCCCTTGATGTGACTCGAGTCTTGGGACCCGGCAGCGGCAGGACATCTCCAAGCTATAGGAGGTATGTTTGTAAATTGTTATCATACGTATTTATTAATACTTGGGTAGTTATTTATACCATGTATGATTTGTGTTGTGTTAGTCACTGGTTAGATCAGATATGGTGATATGTTGTCTGTTTATAATCTATTAGTGGATATCGTTTTACACAACGTCTAGATGGGGCAATATCTAATTTTTAGATACCTTATTAGTGGATATTAGACTTGACGGTCCATTATTTATTCTTTGATGTTGATAGTAACTTAAAGAGTATAATGCCTTGATATTTATGGAGTTGGTAATTTTAGTTGAAGGTTAGATTACAGACTTTGTGCCAGTGATCTTATGATTTCCATGAGGTGAGGGATAGATGCTTAGGAGAAGTGGAATATGCCGATTGGGATGATTGTTTGGGATTGGTTGCAGTTTGGTTTCCTTCTTGTTGATTTTGCTGGATTTGTTGGTGGATTGAGTCTTGATTAGAGTTGCTTTTGCCTTTCCCTATTGTTTCTGGAATTCTCGGACAGATTCTGGTAAGCTGCAGATGATGAAAATGTTGATCCTCCCTTTTGTTTTCAAAATCTCGAAATGGCTTTTTTTTGATATATTAGGCTTCAATTGATGATCCCCTTGTTGTAGCCGTAGTTCTGTCCATTTGGTTTTAAGGAGATGTTTCTACGTCTAGGTGATTTTCTGATTCGTTGACAAGATTTATATTAGTAAGTTGTTTTCAGTGATGTTACTCTTCTGCTTCAAGATGACAGCTGGGTTTGTGGACAAATTGGATGGTTGTTTATGCCTTGTTATTAGTTGTTTTGCTTCCTAAGTCATATGGAAATTACTGGTTCGATTCAGAAGGTTAGTTCGATTTAGAGTAATATTGTGTAAACCTAGTTGTTGTTTCTCTATGCCCTGTTAAGTGATTGGTTATGTTTGAATTTGAGGAAACTCTAGGTCCTATTCAATGTTGCTTTGACTTTCAATATAGCTGTGGATTTTTGAGGTTTATTCAAGGGTTTTCGATGTCTTACATGGTGACTTTCTGGATCGTTGTGTGCCGTTGAAGTTCTGGAATGGTGTGGATTTTCTAATTAAGGATTTATTGATTGGATTAATCGAGGTAAATCGACAATTAGTGTTGACTAATAATCATTGCGATGGAGGGTTACCTTATCGGTTTTGGGAACTAGGTTTAGTTAGTTGGTATATAGCATGATTAATTAAACTGTACATCATGTGATTTGCAGGATTTTGATTCGAGACGAGCATCTCGATGTGGGATTAATTAGCACGATCTACATTTAAGGCGGGTACTTCTTGCTTTGCTTTCTTTTAGTACCTTGACCTTAGTGCAAGTATTATTTTGGATAAGGATTGTTGACCTAGACTCCACTCTTACTTTCCTGCGTTTGATACTTCCACGCAATCTTTGAGAAATTCGTTTCTATATCCATACAGTCTCTTCTTGTTGTCCATGATCCTTAGCAGATACTAAATATCATATTTGGATACTTTAACTGTTGTTTATTTATGTACTATATTGAGCATGCTGGCTTCATGTAGCATACATTGCTTCGCTTATATATATATGATGATCATGCATTGTCTAGCATCATGTCATTGCATGTCATCGCGTCCCCGCCACTCGAGAGAGTGGTAGTGGAGTTGATCGCTTGTCTGTCGTCTTTGCGCTCGGCCACCACCGTGTGAGTGGTAGTGGAGCTCGACGAGGCAGACCCCATCGCAGATGTAGCTAGTTAGCTACTTGCAACCGCCCCTGGGCATTTGTATGAGTGGTAGGCGGAGTGATGTCGCCCATCATCTGACCGCCTCTCCACCGTGGGTCATGGTGCGGAGAGGTGGGCGGGAGTGACCATCCGTGCATACGCTATTGTTATTATATTTGCTATGATTGCTGTTGTTTATATATACTGTTATTGCTTACTTATTGCTGTTGTTTACATACGCTGTTATTGCTTGTATATACCTTGCTTATTACCTCTGTAGTATGAGCTGTAGCAAATTAGTACCAGTCTGACCTACTATGCCTAGCTTAGGATATGGTTTCAGGTATGAGCATTTATTTTGATTCTATTGTAGTATCTGTTATTTCCTCTTATGAGACTGTATACTCTTGGCTCACTCTTATATGTTATGTTCATGCACTATCTCTTTCCTTACCCGCTGAGTTCCAATACTCACCACCTCGCAAAATGGTTTTCTTTCGCCAGGTAACAGGTAGATGAGTCATGGATGCTTGGAGAGATGTTGGCTGCCAGTCCCACGTCACACTCGAGGATAGTTTTCTTGTTTGTTTTAGTATTGTTTGGATGGTATGTTGATTTTGTGTATTTTGCTTTTCAATGAGTCGATGTGAATTTTTGGAGTCTAGTCTGGTGGTTGTAGGTAATTTAGTTAGTGACTTTGTCGGTCATACATTTGTTTTCTTTTTGTGATTTCCGCTGTGTTTACTTCCAGCCGTGTGTTCTATCTTCCGTTGTGTGTGTTTCTATTTTGTTCTAGCCGTTTAGGCTGATGGTTATAGATGATGGTTATGTGTTATTTCATTTTTGTCCAGCCGGGTAAGCTGAGTATATTAAACTGCGTGTCATGTTGTTTATATTTTGTATATATATTCCAGCCGAGTGTGGCTGAGGTATATTTTGTATGTAGTAATGTTTCATATTGTCCGCTGTACAGGGGAGGTGCTGTCGAAATTTCTTCGGACAGGGACCCTCCGGGGCGTGACACACTTAATACTATATCTTATTGCTAATTGATTAGGGATGCATTTCTATGTCGTATGACCGAGGGGCATCGTGATAGGCTTGCCTCATTAACGGACCTCATAGGATTCATTACTCTTTGATTACTTAGGGTTTAGATATAAGTCCTTAACTGGTGTTTTCTACAGAGAACAACCGGTGACTTCTTACGAATACATTGCAATTGTGGGCAATGTTTGGTAGATTATATTACATCAATGATTATCACAAAGAAACCAAGACTCCTAGAATCTTTATAAAACTAAATCTTTGCATTTAACCCTTACCTCTGATCTTAGTTGTAAATGATCTTTTAATTGTTTGTTTAGCTAATTCGTTTTGAGACATCTTTAGTGCTTATAACCAATCCCTGTGAATATTGTTGGTGCGGTTAGCACTAACGGTCTAACTCAGGTTTTGATGAATGATAAATTAGGTTTTCCATTGTCTAACACTCTGATCGAGTGTGCAGGAGAAGTTCAGACAGGTCGATGGGCTGACCAGATGTCTGGCACGAAGCCCAGCTAGGTCAATGAGCCGACCGGATAGCTGGTACGAAGTCCAAATGGGTCGAAGGGCTGACCGGACATTTGGCAAGAAATCTAGCTAGGTCGACGGGCTGACCGGATAGCTGGCAGAAGTCCAGACGGGTCGAAGGGAAGTCCAGACGGGTCACTGGAAGGGAGTGACTGTGAGGACGCGTTCCCGGGAAGGGAACTTAGGCGCCGATCCGACTTAGAACCATTTCGGAACTCTAAGTCGAGATCTTGACTAGATTTCGGTCTCGAAAAGACAGAATCTAAGTCATACTCTTTATGTTGAATGTATAAACTGTACTAATACGTTGTTTTGTAGGATATTCATTATATATTTTGCCTCGGACTAAGCTTGTCTTGCAGGAGAAGGACTTTTCTAGAGAAAGGTGGTCCGAGCGTCCGGAGGCAAATTCTATCCAAGTCACGGCGTCGACACGTGGAGCTCGCTGGTTGGGACTGCTACGTCACACCAGGGCGCCCGGAAGGGATCCAGGCGCCCCGAGCATCCTATAAAAGGAGGGTCAAAGGCGGAGCTCAAAACAACAACTCTGAATTGACGATCTGCTCTCCTGCGACGTTGCGACGCTACTCCGACAAAGCTCCATTCTTTTCTTATTGCTTTATATTTGTCGGTATTTTATTTCTAGCTTTTCTGTACTTAATTCTTGTAATCAATTATTCAAATTGCTAGTGGATTGTCCAACGAAAGCACTCGACGAGTGCGGGCCTTGGAGTAGGAGTCGACACAGGCTCCGAACCAAGTAAAAAGAACCTGTGTTAGCATTGTTCCCTTTTACTTTACATTCCCCCTCTATCGATTCTTCACGATCCAACAAGTGATATCAGAGCAGGTACCGTTCTGATTTGGTGCAACCACCAGTCAGACAAGGGGGTGACATTTTTTTTCCTTTTCATTTTATTTTAGTTTTCAGTTTTTCGTATAATTCCAAACTGGTATTATTACCTTTTTGAAAAAAAATTTTATTGCAATTAAATCAAAATTGGTGCAACACCAATTTAGTTCTTTTTATTATATCTCAATTCTTCCCGCGCTACTAATCCAAGACCAAGTCTTGGGATATTTTGTCTAGTTATTTACTTGTGTGCAGGATGTCTCAGATCGAAGGTTTCAGTACGGTGCGTCCTCCCCTATTCAACGGGGATAATTTCCCGTACTGGAAGAAGCGGATGGAGGTATATCTCAAGACAGATTTCGACCAGTGGCTTAGCGTCACAAAAGCCTACAAACCTCCAGTTGACAACTCCGGAAATCTGCTTGATCCAGAATAATGGACGACAGCCATAAAGAAGAAAGCGTCGACGGAAAACAAGTCGATCAACACGCTACAATGCGGGATGACAAGGGAAGAGCTGAACTGGGTCGGACCGCATCAGAATGCGAAAGAGCTATGGGATAAGTTGATCGAGCTGCACGAAGGAACTAGAGACGCTAAGATAACAAAAAGGGATTTATTATTAAATAAAATATTTAATATAAAAATGCACGAAAGAGAAACAACGAGTCAGCTGCACGCGAGGATCAAGGATATCCTCAACAGGCTCCACGCAATAGGCCACCAAATGGACAACAGAGACCTAATCAGGTATGCATTAAATGCATTTCCACGCAATAGTTTGTGGGCATCCATCGTGGATGCCTACAAAATTTCTAAGAATTTAACTAAACTCAAATTAGATGAATTGTTTTGTGAATTGGAGTTACATGAGCAGACTAACGCTGGAGCCAAGAAAGGTGTTGCTTTATTTGCAGGTTCCTCCAAGAAGAACAAGCCTGAACTTGAAGAAGACTCTGACCAGAACTCTGAAGATAAAGAGCACCTGGTGAACCTGGTAAGGAAGATGTTCACCAGGAGGAAGAGAAGCTTCAGCAAGAAGGATCTACAAAAGATCAGTTCTCCAGCCGATTCGAGGAACGTAACATGCTTCGGATGCAACAAAAATGGGCACTACAAGAACGAGTGGCCAAGACTAAAGATCGACAAAATGAAGCCGACCAAAAAGAAGGCACTCAAAGTGACGTGGGATGACTCCTCCTCGGATGAATCGGAGGCCGAAGATCAGAAGCACCAGAGCCATCTCGCGCTGATGGCCCTTGAAGCAGAGTCGGAAGACGAATCAGAAGACAGGTCTGAACCCGAATCGAGCCACGAGTCCATACTCATTTCTGAAGGTTCCGAAGAGGTATTCCTAACCTTAAATCGAAAGTTTTTTAAAATTATTTCTTGCTTAAATAGTAAATTAGATAAATTAGAAAGTGAAAACAAATCACTCCTTGAGGAGAATCAAAACCTCAAGGAACAAATTGTAAATGATCATCCAACTCAAGATCTAACACTTGAGGAGGATAATCTATCACTAAAATCAGAAATTAATAATTTAAAAGAAATGCTAAAAAAAATTACAACAAGATCTAAAAACATAGATCTAATTTTAAATAACAAAAAAGCATGTTATAATAAAACCGGACTCGGATATAAGTCAAACTCAAATAAAACTTTTAAATCATTAATAACCCAACACAAACCAACAAGTAAAGCATGAGTTCCAAAAGCGTGTTTAACCACACAAGTAGGACTCAATCAATACTACATACCTAAAGAAAAAATATATTATGTAAATTCGAATAAACCAAATCAAAAACCAAAATACAAACCTAAACCAAAAAATTCAAAATCTAATTATTTTAAAACTCACCAAAACTTAGACTATCACCAAGTAAATTATAATTATAAAAGAAATAGACATAAACCTAGAACTAAAAATTAAATTAACGGCTAATAATTCAGGGGAGGCTCCAGAATAGTTGGTACCTCCAAAACCAACCTACCCAACAGGGTAACCCTAACCAACCTACCCGACAGGGTAACTAGAACTAGTTAAAAAAGGTTTTAGTTTAACTTGAAAAATGGTATTGGTGAAGTTTTGGATGATAGTACGTTAGGGAAGCTTAGTCTATGCATGTCTAGGAAGATATAGATTTGACCTGGTGCATTTGGCTAAGTGGAACTGACCGAAGCTACCCTTTATGGATCCTAACTAGTTAGACCAAGGTTTTGTACTAAGTCTAGTGTATAGGATTATTTGGAAGACCTCGAAGGCATGGTTAGTTTAATGATGTCCGAGTGACTCACCATAGCCCAGAAGTTTATCCAGAGAACGCCTATTTGTTGAACCCAAAGCTAAACCTGAATTTAACACAAGTTAAAAACAAACCCTAAAATTGAACCTAATTCATCTTACAAAATTATAGGATCCCCTGATTGAAAACATAGAACGGGTGAGATGACTAAGAACCTAAAATGAAATTAAATTAAAATTAAATTAAAATTAAATTAATTAAATTAAAATTTATTTTAAAAATTAAACGTAAATTTTTTTAACTTAAAAATTTATTTTAAAAATTCAATTTTTTTTAACTTAAAAATTTATTTTAAAAAATTAAACTAAATTTTTTTTAACTTAAAAATTTATTTTAAAAATTAAAATAATTTTTTTTTAACCTAAAAATTTATTTTAAAAACTAAACTTAAATTTTTTTTAACTTAAAAAATTATTTTAAAAATTAAACTAAAATTTTTTTAACTTAAAAATTTATTTTAAAAATTAAAATAATTTTTTTTAACCTAAAAATTTATTTTAAAATTTAAACTTAAATTTTTTTAAACTTAAAAATTTATTTTAAAAATTAAACTTAAATTTTTTTAACTTAAAAATTTATTTTAAAAAGATTAAACTTAAATTTTTTTTACATAAAAATTTATTTTAAAAATTAAACTTAATTTTTTTTAACTTAAAATTTATTTAAAAAATTAAACTTAAAATTTTCTAACTTAAAATTTATCTTTTAAAAATGAAATTTTAACCTAAAAATTTATTTTAAAAATTAAACTTAAATTTTTAACTTAAAAATTTTATTTTAAAATTGAACTTAATTTTTAAAAAAACCTAAAAATTTATTAAAAAAAAAAAAAAACCAAAAACGAAGTAAAAAACCAGGGGCGGGCACCCTTGGTATACTGACCCGGGATGCTCGGAAGGGACTCCGGGCGCCCCGCCCTACTTGACTTCGGGCGCCCGGAATGGGTCCGGGCTCCCGGAGCCCCCTATATATCGGGGGGCAGGGGCGCCCCCTCCATTTGCACCACAAAATTCTCACTTTCATCAAGGCTCCTTCCAAGCTTTATTTCGAGAGTGATTAAAATCAAATTTTACTTCGTTCTGCGATTAATACGCTGTTGCGAATCAACCGAGGTCGTCATTTCTAAATATATTTTGCGATGGCTCCTCGGTAAAATTCTTGTCTTTTGTGTAATTTTTTTTTGGTTGTTCTCTTTAATTAGTATAATTTTGGTTTATAATTTAGGAAACGTTCTAAATCTGGTGCTAGGCCCTCCACTGCTAGCATTGACCCTAGGTTTCTTACTGACGAACTTAGAGTTAAGTTTGAGTCAACCATTTATATGGCCATTAGGACTAAATGTCTAGATAGAAAGTTCTTTTTAAATTCTAGCGTTCCAGTTATAGAGGTTATTAGCCACTATAACTTGCAGAAACTAGTTTACTGTACTAGTTCAGTAAACATAGGACTGTGTGCTGAGTTTTATAACAATCTAGTGAAAGTAGATGACCTCACCTATACTACTAGGGTAGCTAGTACTGATATCACGCTATCCCCTAGTGTCATCCAGGACTTTTTAGAGTTACGGCCGTCTACTTGTCTCTTTCAGTGCTATCCTCCCAGGGTTCTACCATTTGGAGATCCCTACTCGCATATTACTCTTGATACGATTTATTCGTATTTTTTTGGGGGCGAGTGAGTACCCACTGTGACCCAGTTTAGGTCAGTTGCTCTTTGTGTCAAGGACTACACCCTTTATAGGGTCTTAGTCTTTTACATTCTACCATTGACCACTCGCGATATCGCGGTGATGCGTCCTTTCCGCTCTTTTCTTCTCTATGCCTTGTGTCATAGGTTAGATATTGACATCAGTTTACATATTTTTTCTACCATTATCTACTCGGCCGGATTTGTGACTAGTGGACGAGTTCATATGTCATACTTGATGGATCGAAAGCGCTAGAGGGGGGGGGGGGGGTGAATAGCGCTCGTGACTATTTCGTTTTTCGAAATCGTAAAAGCTTGTTCAGAAATAACGCAGCGGAAAGTAAATAAAGTGGACACGAAGGATTTACTTCGTTCGGAGCTTGTGACGACTCCTACTCGAAGGCCCGCGATCCTTGATCGCTTCCGGTGGGCAACAACTATAATTCGTAAAAGCTATTACAAGCCAAGTACAATTTAAGCAGAAAAGAATATTGTACCGACAATAAAAAGACTAAAACTGAAGCTCTGGGTTGTCGTTGCAGCACTTCTGAGTCGAGACGTTAGCAGCTTGTCGCACGGAGAATGCTTAGAAGATTGTATATCTAAAGCTGCACCTCAACCCTCCTTTTATTTGAGGTTCCGGGCGCCTGGAGTATGACGTGGCCAGCCAACCAGGTTGCTCCACGTCGCGAAGTCGCGCAGGGGATAAAAGTTGGTCCCGGGCGCCCGGACCTGTTCCGGGCGCCCGGACCTCCGAGCGCCCGGATCCATCCCGGGTGCCCGGACCTCCTTTTTCCAGGAGCCGCTTCTCCTGCAAAACAAGGTTAGTCCGAGCAATTGTATACCCTGCAAGACAATGTTAGAATCTGATAATTCATAAGTGAAAAATAGCTGACAGTCTTCGGACTGTCCGAGTCTGACTTCGGATTTCCAACCGGAAACCCTAGGTCGACCCGACGCCTACTATTCCCTCTACGGGGAACACGTCCTCACCTACTCCACTCAGGAGATTTACCTGATGCCAGTCCGGTCCTCCAGACCGACTGGACTTTTCGCCTAGGGTTACCCCCCCTAGGACCTAGGGTTACCGTCCCCTAGGGTTTTTCTCCACCTAGGGTTACCGCCCCCTAGGACCTAAGGTTACCGCCCCTTAGGGTTTTCCTCCACCTAGGGTTACCGCCCCCTAGGACCTAAGGTTACCACCCCTTAGTGTTTTTCACCTGCCTAACCGCAGCTAGGACTTTCCTGAAACACTCATTCAAACATGTTAGATCACACACTAACTTAACTTTGAATCCTTTGTCATTATGAAAACTAAGGTTCGATCGTCGGATGCTTCCCGCACCAACAATCTCCCCCTTTTTGATAATGGTAACCGAAATTCAATGTTAAGTAAAAAATATGCAGTTATGTATAAGCACAAGAAACAAGATAAGCGTGATAGCAAGATAAGCATAAACATAGCTCCCCCTTAATATAAGTTATTCTCTTTGAATTTTTTACTAATGGCCATAGCTCCCCCTTAATACAAGCTCCCTTTAAAATATTTTCTTTGAATCTTTGAATTTCTCTACTAAATAGCCATAGCTCCCCCTTAATACAAGCTCCCTTTAAAATATTTTCTTTGAATCTTTGAATTTCTCTACTCTCCCCCTTTGCCATATATAAAAAATGAGCTAGTTTTGAAAAACTTAACTTTTCAAGACAGAATTTAGCAGAAAACATTTTAACTTAGGCAAGGAGCAAGTGAAAGGCAACACCTTAGAATTGATTTTGCTTAAAGAGATATAGCAAAAATGAGCTCTTTTTAACTTAGTGTATTTTGAGGAGTTTCCAAAAATTTTCACAGAAAAATTTTCAAAACACAATTTTCAACTTCAGAAATTTTCCGGAAAAATATTCAGGTTTTCTAAAGAAAATTTCCAAGGAAAAATTTCAACTTAAAGAAGTTAATTGTAGCTTAACAAAATTTTTCAAACTTTAAAGAATTTTCTAACTTAAGAATTTTTTTTTAACTTAACGAATTTTCGAAAAAGTTTCAGCTTAAATAATTTTCTAACAAAATTCCAAAAAAAATTTTCAAAATAGAGGACACTTGAAAGTTTTAAATTTGGAGAAGTTTTTGAAAAGTTGTTTCAGGCATGTTTTTGAAATGAATTTCAAGAATACTTAAGGCAAAGGAGAAGCGATAACCTTAATGTTTAATAGCTTGCCATTTTGTTTTAGTAAGGTATCAGAGCCCTAAAGACCAAGCATGAGTCAAGATTTATTTTGATCAGGTATCAGATCCCTTAAGTACATACATGCTTAAACTTATTATTTCCTTCACCAACTGTCTAACCGTTTAGCTACTTGCTGATTGCCTAGAGGGCAACAGTGTTCACTTGGTTAGTCAAGTCAAGTCAATTGATCCAGTTAGATTTGACTAAGGCTGGAAGACTTGACTCAGACTCATATTGATGCACAGAAATAAGCATTCTTGAGTCCAGGCTGTACCCTATGCATCTCACACCATTCTATGTTTTACAAACACAATCAAGGTAGACCTAGGTGTTTGTGAGGTGCTCTGGCTGAGTCCTGGGGAACATGATTTCTAGGGGAAAAGCCTAGTCTAAGTCCAAATTTAGAAAGTCTTGTAAAGTAGGGATTTTGAAAAATCAAAAGTTTGCCTAGAAGTTATAAAAATGTAAAAAAAAAACATTAAAAGGATTGAATTGAAAGTATCTATTCTACCCAGCATATTCCTATTTGTCTTCTAAGTGTACTGAACTTAAGTTCAGGTAAGGGTTTTGTAAAGATGTCAGCTAGGTTTGATTTGGACTCAACATAGTTGAGTACAATATCACCCTTAGCTACATGATCCCTTACAAAGTGGTGTTTCACTTCTATATGTTTAGTCCTTGAGTGATGAATTGGGTTTTTTGTTAGATTTATTGTACTTATGTTATCAATTGAGATTTTTGTTTTTTGATATTCAAGTTGATAGTCTTTAAGGGTATGCATCATCCATAGTAATTGAGATGTGCATTCACCTAGTGCTATATATTCAGCTTCAGTGGTAGATAAGGCAACACAGTATTGCTTTCTACTTGACCAACTTACTAGGCAGTGCCCTAAAAATTGACAACTGCCACTTGTGCTTTTTCTATCTAGCTTGCACCCGGCATAGTCAGATTAGCCGGTTAGATCAAGGGTGCAGGATCTAGGGTACCAAAGTCCTACGTTTAGGGTTCCCTTAACATACCTAAGGATTCTTTTTACTAGTGTTAAGTGAGACTCTTTTGCACAAGATTGATATCTTGCACACATACCTACTGCGAAGATGATGTCTGGTCGACTTGCAGTTAGGTACAGTAGACTTCCTATCATACTTCGATAGTATTTCAAGTCTACTGGTTTTCCTTCTAAGTCTGAGTCAATTTTAACATTAGTAGCCATTGGTGTATTAATGATTTTTGAATTTTCCATTCCAAATTTACTAATTAATTCCTTAGTATATTTGGTTTGATAAATATAAATTTCATCTTTGGTTTGCTTAATTTGTAAACCTAAAAAGAAATTGAGTTCACCTACTAGACACATTTCAAATTCATTTTCCATTAGTTTGGTAAATTCTTTTAGAAACTTTGAGTTGGTTGATCCAAAAATAATATCGTCGACGTAAATTTGGGCTATAAAGATGTCATTTTCAAAGGTTTTTACAAAGAGGGGTTGGGTCTATTTGACCTGGGTTGAACCCTTTTGATATTAGATAGTTGGATAGTCGTTCATACCAAGCCCTAGGTGCTTGTTTTAGTCCGTACAGGGCTTTTTTTAATCTGAAGACATAATTTGGATGTTCTATGTCCTCAAATCCTGGGGGTTGGCCTACGTATACTTCTTCTTTTATAAATCCATTTAAGAATGCGGATTTTACATCCATTTGAAATAGCTTGAATCCTTTGTGTGCTGCATAGGCCAACAGCATCCTGATGGATTCAAGTCTTGCTACAGGAGCATAGGTCTCATCATAGTCTAGCCCTTCTATTTGATTGAACCCTTTGGCTACTAATCTGGCTTTATTTATTACTATTTCACCTTGATCATTTAATTTGTTTCTAAAAACCCATTTAGTGTCAATTATGGTTTTGTTAATGGATTTAGGCACTAATTCCCATACCTGATTTCTTTCAAATTGGGCCAATTCTTCTTGTATTACTATAGTCTAATCTGGGTCTGGTAGGGCTTCTTCTATGGTTTTGGGTTCAATTTTTGAAATTAGGGCTATTTGACTCTGGTTTCTATAGGATGACCTAGTTCTTACTCGTACAGTTGGATCACCCAAGATTTGATCAGATGGGTGATTTGTGCTTGTTCTGGTTGGTCGTATGTCATTTAAATTAGTGATTTGTTCTTCAGATTCAATAGGTTCAGATTGAATTTCGTCATCTTCTCTGTTTATTGGATTAGCATTTTCTGTATCTTCAGTTTCATCTATAGTGTCTTCATCAAATTTTATATTTGTTGTTTCTTCTACTTTTAGGGTATCCTTGTTATATACTCTATATGCTCTACTAGTGGTTGAGTATCCTAAAAATATTCCTGGGGTTATTTTTGATGTAAATTTTCCTAAGTAGTCTTTAGTGTTTAAAATAAAAACTTTATACCCAAATACTTTTAAATAGTTTAAGTTAGGAATTTTATTATAATAAATTTCATAGGGGGTTTTATTTTGAAATTTGTTAATTAAGATCCTATTTTGAATGTAGCATGTTGTACTAACTGCTTCAGCCCAGAATTGATTAGATAGATTATATTTGTTTAACATGGTTCTAGCAGCTTCTTGTAAGGTTCTGTTTTTACGTTCTACTAAACCATTTTGTTGGGGGGTTCTAGGGCAGGAGTATTCATGTTTGTACCCATTTATCTCACAAAATTCAGTGAAGTTGTGATTCTCAAATTCTCCTCCATGATCACTCCTTATCCTTTTAATTTTAGTATCTTTTTCATTTTCTGTTAATTTGCAAAAATTACTAAATTTTTCAAAGGTTTCATCTTTTGTTTTTAGAAATTTTACCCAGGTGAACCTGGAGTAGTCATCAATTATAACTAAGCAATACTGGTTCTTGCTTAGTGACTTGACTCCATGTGAATCAAATAGATCTAGGTGAAGGAGCTCAAGTAGATAGGTAGTTCTAACCGTATTGGTTGACTTGTGGGTGGACTTGGTTTGTTTTCCTTGTTGGCATGCATTACAAATTGAGTTTTCAATAACTTTTAATTTGGGCAACCCTCTAACTAGTCCATTTTGACTCATTTTTGAAATGAGTCTTGTGTGAGTGTGACCAAGTCTTCTGTGCCATAACTCAGTTTCCTCTTGTTGTGTTAGAAAACACTTTATTGAGGATGATGCTAGATAAATGGTGTAGACATTATCTTTCCTAGTGCCCTTAAGTATGATTTTTGGATTATCGACATGTTTGACTATACATTCAGACTTGGTAAAATTGACTAAATAACCAGTATCACATAGTTGACTTATACTTAATAAATTAAAATTAAAATTTTCAACTAACAATACTTTTCGAATAATAAAATCAGAATTAAGTTCAATATTACCTTTTCCGATTACTTTCAGTTTTCCATCGTTGCCGAATGCAACTGATCCTAGGTTCTTTAGTTTTAGCTTAGTGAACTTCAACCTATCTCCAGTCATATGTCTGGAGCATCCACTGTCCAACATTCATTGATCCAATTCCTACACATAAAGTAGTTGATGGATCAAAAGACAGTTTGATTGAAGTAAGTCCCTAATTTAGCATTTTACCTAATCTGAATTAATTCTATGGGGGTTTGTTTGGTGATTTGATGTTTAATTGAGAAATATTTAAATTAATTCAATTTTGAAAATGTTCAAGTTAATTTAATTTGAAGATGTTTAATTTAATTTTATTTTAAAAATGTTTAAGTTAATTTATTAAACAATGTTTATGTTGATTTGATTAAAAAAATGTTTAAGTTAATTTAATTTTGAAAATATTTAACTTAACTTAAGTAACATTTAAAATTTAGTTTGCTTAGTCATCTCACCCGATCTATGTTTTCAAT
Source organism: Zingiber officinale (assembly GCF_018446385.1). NCBI lineage: Eukaryota > Viridiplantae > Streptophyta > Magnoliopsida > Zingiberales > Zingiberaceae > Zingiber > Zingiber officinale. Next base: position 33,930,036 of record NC_056005.1, on the reverse strand, counting down.
CAGGGGATCCTATTATTCTGTGAGATGAATTAGTTCAATTTTTAGGGCTTGGTTTAACTTTATGTTAGATTCGGGTTTAGCTTTGGGTTAAACAAGTAAACATTCTTTGGATAAACTTCTGGGCTATGGTGAGTCACAAGGAGCTCATTAAAGTAACCAAGCCTTTGAGGTTTTCCAAATAGTCCTACCCATTGAACTTAATACTAAACCTTGGTCTAACTAGTTAGGATCCATTTAAGGGTAGCTTCGGTTAGTTCCACTTGGCCAAATGCACCAGGTCGAAGCCATATCTTCCTAGACATGCGATGCCCAAGCTTCCCTTGTCACGCCCCAGGTAGTCCCTGTCCGAAGAAATTTCGGCAGCATCTCCCCTGTACGGGTGACAATATGAATCTCAGTATACATATATCTATACCTCTGCCACACTCGGCCGGAACAATACACACAAATAGTAAACAATCTACGCAGTTATATTCAACATTTCTACACAGATATGATATGAACAATCCACGCAGTTGTATAAAGAAAAGATGATATAGAAATCAACGAAGATATACGTACACATCCTACTCCACTACAACGAAGAAATGAAATCCACGAAGTAATGAAATATTCGCAGCGGAAAACAAAAGTAGTAAACCCAATGTGCGTCATAAAGTCCACAATACAAACCCACATCACAAGTATACGTATAAAAGCGAACACAGAAAACGATATCTAGAAATCCTCGCGACCAAGGTGTTAGCGACTGGAATCTCTCCTAACGGCCTCAACCTGAAAAATAGTAACAACGGGGTGAGTTCAAGAACTCAGTAGGTAAACCAATAGACATGTACAGCAATATATATCCATCAGTAAAAACCTAAGGTACAGTCTCCTAAACCATAGGATCTATAGTACAGTTTCCTAACAGTACAATCTACGGTACAGTCTCCTAACGGTATAACAGATTGCATAGATGAAATAAACTGTAATAACCAGCAATAGGCATAAAGTACAGTCTATAGCAAGAATAGTAAGAAAATCCATAACTGAAATAAACTGTACTCACCTGCGAGGCTTGTGCAACTGACTGTGAACATACACAGATAAAAATAGTCAGAGCAAAAGCATATAACCTGTATGCATGTCAATCATACGCAAGCACCAAAATGCATCAATCACAAATAACGCAACCTGTGCATATGATGCAAATGACATGTCCTGGTCACCCCTACTGCCATGCTCAGCCGTCTCACACGCAATGGCGAGACCGAGTGGGTAGGGCTATGACAACCGTGCACTCTGCCGTCACTACCCCTGATGAGTGACCGAGTGGACGGGATGCTGTCGGAGTACACCTATCCTCCTACCCCAAACATAGTGAGGGAGCGTAACGCTCTCATCTCCCGGTACGCAATGACGGGGAGGGACCCCGGTGTGCTACCACGCTCCTGTCACGCTACCCATGAGCGTCCTAGCGGAGCACTACCGGGCAATCTACCTTACACACCCTGAGTGCTGTGCCACTACCCATGCAGTGGTCACGGCCGACGAGCTCAACAATAATGGAGTCGTCAATCGCCCAGCATGCAATCATGCAATATGGTGCATGCGGCTACAGTATGTCATACCTGATCATATCCTCCTCCATATGTGTAGGTGCCAAAAAGATAAACACATATATAACAAGGATAATAAACCACATGAATCCAATATCACATATCCAATATATCTATCAACTAATCCAGTATAGAGGGAAGCACAATAAATACCTCTATCTCTATGAACACAGATAACATAGCCAGAAAGAAAAGCATACTAAGGTATAGCAGCTAACAGTAGAACCATGTATCAGGTATCAACTAAACTAAAACCAGGGGAAGTACTAAAACTACCAATCACTAGTAACCACCTACAAGTATCGAATAAACTATAACCAAGGAAGTGATAAATCTACCAATCACTAGTAATTATATATAAAGTGCACATATCATAAGACAGTATCAAAAGATAAGTCAAAGGGTACCCGCCTCAAATAGAAGGTACAATCCAAATCCGAAGTCGAGACGCCCATCCCGAATCAGAGTCCTGTGTCAAACAATAGATAAATATTTTATTTAGCTACATCCATAAGAATAGCTAAATAAAATTCCTATGAATAAATTAGGGCAAAACCCTAATTACATCAATCTTAATCTATCTAATTAAATCTAACGGTCAATTAGGATTAGTTACCTAATCCCTAATCACCTATTAGATTAGAAATCTAAAACCTAAATCCAATTACATATAAACAACTAATTACATCTAGTAATCATGCATACAACATTACACTAATCGTGTATCAACATGTATCAATCTAAATTCCACTAATCAATGTGATCCAACTCATCCCTAATTCATCAATACATAAACCTAATTCCTCAACATGTAACAAAATCCCTACACCTTACCTCGATCAAGCTTTTGGAATGGGGTTGCTGCTGAAACAGGAACACACAACAGAACAGAACAACCTACTGGATCAACTCCTCTGTTCGGATCAAACTTGCTGCTGGCAACAAGGAAAGTTGCTGAACCAGAGAACACCACAGAGCAAGCATATCTCTGCTAGATTCCAGTATACTATTCGGTTCAAGGTGAGATCACGGATCAGATCAAGGAATAAACATCACTAGTCAAATAATAACCTAATTCCGGAACCAAATCTTACCTCCAATTTGAGACTTCAATCGGCAACAATGAAAAAGTTCATGATCTGATCAGAGGAAAACCGATTACAAGATCCTCCTTGATCCCCCTCAAATTTACCGATGAAGTCTTACCTCGAGTCTCCAGAAGATGTCGCACAACCCGATCGAATCCGTGAAGCAGCGTACCAAAGATTCCTCTGATCCTCGAATCAACAATCAACAAGGGAATCCAAGACCTGACCTAGGATCGCCAACAATCAGGGAGGCAATGAGCAAGAATCGGGAAAGAAGACTCGATCTAGGGAACAAACCATAGAACAGGAAGATTCCGTTAGGGCTAGCTTACCCACGCCGGCAAATCGAGTGGGACAAATCCAAACTAGGGCATCACTCCAAGCTTCGGTGGACGATGGTGGAAGGAGACGCGAGATTTGGTCCTTCACCGTGCCCTAGCTGTAGCACCTTCGGCCATCTATCGCAAGATCCGCCGAACCGCAACTCCTCGGCCGATTACAGTCTGGAGAGGAGAAACACCGACCGGATCTGAGCTTAAGGTGTCGATGTTGGCAGAGGAGGGATCACCGAAGCTGGAACCTTGCTCCCGTCGCCATCTCTTGTCCGCGAGAGAGAACAGAGAAGAAGGGAAGAGAGGGGAGATCGGGGAAGGAGAGCGCGGGTTCGGCGTTTAGGAAATAAAGTGAAAAAGAAATGGAATTAATAATAAAACATTTCCTCACTTAAACAGTTATCCCAAACAGACTTTATCCGAATCCGAAATTGATCCCCTCAAAACCCGTCATACGAGCTCCGAAAAATTCTTAGAAAATTTCTAAAAATTCCGAAAAAATTCTATAAGGCTATTTATGAAATAACCCTATTTATTTAAATTTTTCGAGATCTCACATCCCTAACGTACTATCATCCAAAAACTTCACCAGTACTGTGGGTCAAGTTAAACCTCACCCTTTTAATCTATCCTTACTTACCCTGTCGGGTAATTTACTCTTGTTTACCCATTTCGGGTAGATAGGTTTCGGAGTTGCTAGCTATTCTGGACCCTCCTTCTATTTTGAATTAATTTTGAATAATTGATTTTGAATTTTGAATTTTGAGTTTTAATAATTTTGAATTTTAATAATTTTAAATTTTTGAATTTTTAGTAATTAATTTCGAATTTCGAATTTTGAGTTTTAAATTAATTTCGAATTTTGAATTTTAAGTTTTAAATTAATTTCGAATTTTGAATTTTGAGTTTGAATTTTAAATTTTAATTACGAATTTTGAACTTGAATTTTAAATTACGAATTTTGAAATTTAAATTTAATTATTAATTTTAATTGTTTTTCTGCTAACTCCCCCTGGATCATAGCCTCGATAAGGTTTATCGAGGTAATGTATTTGATCCTTAGGAACCCAATAATGTCCAAGTCCTACTTGATTGATCAGGTTGAACTTGGCAACCCAAGCTTGGATCGATTTACTATTTGGTTTGTTTATTAAGGATAGGTAAGATTTATATTTCTTTTTATATCCTAGTCCAGTTCGATTATAGATTGCCCTTTGTGTTCCAAGAATCAAGTCAAGATTCTTGGATCCCAAGGAAAATCGTTCTAGGGTTGTTTTCAAATCCTTTACCTGACTTTTCAGATTGGAATTCTCTTCCTCAAGTTTTTGAACTTGAGTTGAGGTTCCAGTCTGAACTTGATCAGTTAAGGATTCATTGTTAGGCGTTTCTTTAAGGAGTGTTACCTCCTTTAGAAGCGATTTGATTCGAATCTTGGACTTAGCTACTTTATGCATTAAATAATTAATTAAGCTATATAAACGATTTTTACTTACAGAGGGGTTCGGTCCTTCGGAAACGGATGCGGATCCGTGGCTTCTCTCGGACTCGGCTTCCGATTCGTCCTCACTTCCGGATCCGTTGGTGTAGTCCCGAGCTGTCAATGCGAGAAAGTTCGTCTGTTCTAGTTCTTCGTCGTCGGATTCCTCGGAAGAAGACTCGTCCCATGTTGCCTTCAATGCCTTCTTTCTTTTGGGTTTCTTTGGATCCTCCTGGTTCGGGCAATTTGCCTTGATGTGACCCTTTTGATTGCACCCGTAGCAGGTCACTTCGAATTTAACCTTCGAGCTTGGTTGGGCTTCTTTAGACTGGATGGCCTTTCTGAGATCCTTTTTGTTGAAGCCCTTCTTTTTGCAGAGCTTCTTTACTAAGTTGACTATCTCGGTTGTAAGTTCATCGTCATCTTCCGAATCTGGTTCTTCTTCTGACTCAGGTTCGGTTCTCTGCTTGATTTTTGACTCACGCGATCTCCCTGTTCGCAACCAAAGCCAACCCTTTCTCGGTCGGGCGTGCATTAGTCTGTTCGTGAAGTTCGAGTTCTGCAAAAAGTTCATCTAGTTTAATGGTAGATAAGTCCTTGGAGACCTTGTAGGCATCTACCATGGATGCCCACAAGGTGTTCCTTGGAAAGGCGTTTAGAGAATACCTTATGATGTCCCGGTTGTCTACCTTCTGTCCAATTACATGAAGACCATTGAGCAGATCTTGAATCCGGGCATGGAGTTGGGCAGCTGTTTCACCTTCCTGCAATTTGATGTTAAATAATTTATTAAAAATTAGGTCTCTTTTACTTACTTTGGTGTCGGAAGTCCCTTCGTGAAGTTCAAAGCTTCTCCCACAACTCTTTGGCGATCGGTTGAGTTCTTCTTTTGATAGGCCACACTGGAGGGTGCAGGTTGCCTTGGCATTTGCTTCCACCTTCTTGATAAAAGATGCATCCCAGTCCTCGTACGGTAGTGGTTTGCCGGCGCTATTAGATGGTAGTTGGAATCCGGTTTTGACAATCATCCAGACTTCAAAGTGAGTATGGAGATATGCCTCCATCCGACCCTTCCAGTACCCGAAGTCGTCTCCGGTAAATAGCGGAGGGCAGGCTGTACTGTAGCCTTCTTGAAGGGCCATTTCAGATTAACCTAAAACGAAAAACAACCAACAAAATGTCCCAGGACTTGGTCCTGGCTTAGTAGTGCGGTAGGAAAAAAAATGGATCACGAACTCGGGTGGTGTTGCACCAATTCCGAGAAAAACCGATTCGAGGGAAAAATAATTAGAATATAACTATGAGGCTAAATTCTAATCGACTCCGAAAATAAATAAAAAAAATACCACGAAAAAAATATTTTGAATGGTGGTTGCACCGATTCAAAATGACCCCGCTCTGATATCAATTGATGGATTGAAAGCGCTAGAGGGGGGGGGTGAATAGCGCTCGTGGCTATTTCGTTTTTCGAAATCATAAAAGCTTGTTCAGAAATAACGCAGCGGAAAGTAAATAAAGTGGACACGAAGGATTTACTTCGTTCGGAGCCTGTGACGACTCCTACTCGAAGGCCCGCGATCCTTGATCGCTTCCGGTGGGCAACAACTATAATTCGTAAAAGCTATTACAAGCTAAGTACAATTTAAGCAGTAACGAATATTGTACCGACAATAAAAAGACTAAAACTGAAGCTCTGGGTTGTCGTTGCAGCACTTCTGAGTCGAGACGTTAGCAGCTTGTCGCACGGAGAATGCTTAGAAGATTGCTGTTTTTAAAGCTGCACCTCAACCCTCCTTTTATATGAGGTTCCGGGCGCCTGGGACCTTTCCGGGTGCCTGGAGTGTGACGTGGCCAGCCAACCAGGTTGCTCCATGTCGCGAAGTCGCGCAGGGGATAAAAGTTGGTCCCGGGCGCCCGGACTTCCTTTTTCCAGGGGCCGCTTCTCCTGCAAAACAAGGTTAGTCCGAGCAATTGCATACCCTGCAAGACAATGTTAGAATCTGATAAAAAAAGAGCTGACAGTCTTTCCCTCTACTGGGAACGCGTCCTCACCTACTCCACTCAGGATATTTACCTGATGCCAGTCCGGTGCTCCAGACCGACTGGACTTTTCGCCTAGGGTTACCTCCCTAGGACCTAGGGTTACCGCCCCCTAGGGTTTTTCTCCACTTAGGGTTACCGCCCCCTAGGACCTAAGGTTACCGCCCCTTAGGGTTTTCCTCCACCTAGGGTTACCGCCCCCTAGGACCTAAGGTTACCACCCCTTAGGGTTTTTCACCTGCCTAACCGCAGCTAGGACTTTCCTGAAACACTTATTCAAACATGTTAGATCACACACTAACTTAACTTTGAATCCTTTGCCATTATCAAAACTAAGGTTCGATCGTCGGATGCTTCCCGCACCAACAATACTGTCATATTTTGACAGCATATATTGCCTACTTGGGCATTGATGCCACCAGAGGTGAGATTCGCCCTATGACTGAGTTTGATGTTATAGGAGCTAGGAACTTTTCCCTAGCTGGTGTCCATATAGATGATGAGGGTATCATGTCTTGGCAGAGGGGGGCACAGCACCAGCCCGACCCAGATGCCCAGCAGGAGGAGGCAGAGTAGAATGAGTTTTTTCTCACACTGTTTCCTGACGAGGCCGCTCCTGTCCCACCACCAGCTCGAGCACCACGTCCCTCTCCTCGCACTCTAGCCGATCGAGTATCCGGACTAGAGAGAGCTATGTCGAGCCTCCAGCAGGAGTCCTCCGAGTTTCGCCGAGACATACGGCGAGAGGTCTCCGACCTACGACGAGAGGTGCGACAGGAGGTCTCCGATCTACGACAAGATGTGCAGCAGGAGATCTCCGACCTACGACGAGACCTACGAGAGGATGACCGAACCCGTCACACTGAGCTGTTGGCACTACTTCGTTCTTTGGGTTCCAGACCGCCTCCTTCATCATCTCAGTAGTTGTGATTATTATAAAGTTCTATTTATGACTCTATTATAGCTCTTGTAGTACATCTTGATCTATTGATTATCATTTCAGATTTAATTGGTTCTGCTCTAATTTAATAGATTAGGATCATTAAAATTTAAAATGCTTTCAAAATGAGTGTTTTAAATTCTAGGTTAAAATTGTTTTATTTTTAAAAATTTTCCTACTTTTAGAATTTCAAAATATTTTAGCCTTAGACTAGAAAAACTCCCTTAGAAATCATGTTCCCCTAGGGCTAGTATCTGAGCATCTCACCAACACTTTAGGATTCCCTTGTTTGTGATTGACAAATATAGAAAGGGGTGAGATGCATAGGCCAATTGCCTGGACTTAAGATGCTTATGTCAGTGCATCGATACAAGTTTGGGCGTTAAATATCAAACATATATTGATTAAGTTAAGTTAGTCAGTTTAGTCAAACACTAACTGATTACAATGCACTTAACTTGACTAACCAAGTGAAAGCTGCTATCTTTTGATAGTTAGTCAGTACCTAATTGGTTAGACATTTATTTTGAATGTCAAGTTTAGGGGGAGGATTAAATCAACTTATTTTCACACTTAGCACCAAAATTATTTTCTCTTTGAGTACCTAATATATCTAATTTTGAAAACTAGCTTTTATAAAACCAAGCTTTTAAATGGGATTTTATAAACTAAGATTTTGAAAATTGAATCTTTTGTAAACTTAGTTTTAATTAGTTTTGAAAAGTATTTTTTTAAACTTAGTTTTGAGATTTTGGTTTTGAAAACTCATGTGTGAAAAGTCAGGTTTGAAAAGCGTTTCAAAGTCGAAACTTGTTTTGAAAAATTTACACCTTGATCTTGAAACTTTGGTTTTGAAAACTCATGTTTGTAAAGTGTTTCAAAGTTGAAACTTATTTTCAAAATTTTTTTTTTTTTTGAAATTTGAAACTTAAACACTTATGTTTGAAAATTAGACTATCTAAACTTAGCTTTCCTACACTTATACTTGAAAATTAGCCTTTAAAATTTTAGAAAATTCTCTTTGAGTTTACAAATTCAGTTAATTTTGCAAAAATTTTCTTTAAAAATTACTCAAAATGTACCAAATTACTATGTGTTAAAATTTAAACTCCCCCAAGTTAACTTGACATCCTTTATTACAATTTTTACTTTGTCTGAATTCTGTATTGATTACCTGACTTATGTCCTTATTTGATCAATGCCAAAGGGGGAGGGATAGGTGGTTAAGTTAGAGCAAACAAAATGTTAAATTTAAAAACTAACTTAAACCTGAAAAATCATGCAGTTTTTTACTTGCATATTTTTTACTAACTTAACCAGGTTGTCATTCCATCAAAAAGGGGGAGATTGTTGGTGTGGTTAGCACTAACGGTCTAACTCAGGTTTTGATGAATGACAAATTAGGTTAAGTTAGGTTTGTCGTTGTCTAACACTCTGATCGAGTGTGCAGGCGAAGTCTAGACAGGTCGACGGGCTGACCGGATGTCTGGCATGAAGCCCAGCTAGGTCAACGAGCCGACTGGATAGCTGGCACGAAGTCCAAAAGGGTCTAAGGGCTGACTGGACATTTGGCATGAAGTCCAGCTAGGTCGATGGGTTGACCGGATAGCTGGCGAGAAGTCAAGACGGGTCGAAGGGATGACCGGGCGTCTGGTAGGTGAGTAAAGGTAAGTCACTGGAAGGGATTGACTATGAGGTCACGTTCCCGGGAAGGGAACTTAGCCGCCGATCCAACTTAGAATCATTTCTGAACTCTAAGTCGAGATCTTGACTAGATTCCGATCTCAGAAAGACGGAATCTAAGTCATACTCTTTATGTTGAATTTATAAACTGTACTAATATGTTGTTTTGCAGGATATTCATTATATATTTTGCCTCGAATTAACCTTGTCTTGCAGGAGAAGGACTTTTCTGGAGAAAGGTGGTCCGGGCGCCCGGAGGCAAATTCTATCCAAGTCACGGCGTCGACACGTGGAGCTCACTGGTTAGGACTGCTACGTCACACCAGGGCGCCCGAAAGGGATCCATGCGCCCCGAGCATCCTATAAAAGGAGGGTCAAAGGCGGAGCTCGAAACAACAACTCTGAATTGATGATCTGCTCTCCTGCGACGTTGCAACGCTACTCCGACAAAGCTCCATTCTTTTCTTATTGCTTTATATTTGTCGATATTTTATTTCTAGCTTTTCTGTACTTAATTCTTGTAATCAATTATTTGAATTGCTAGTGGATTGCTCAATGAAAGCACTCGACGAGTGCGGGCCTTGGAGTTGGAGTCAACACAGGCTCCGAACCAAGTAAAAAGAACCTGCGTTAGCCTTGTTCCTTTTTACTTTACTTTTCCGTTGTGCTTACTTTGTTCGAAAGTTTTATATCGATATTCACCCCCCTCTATCGATTCTTCACGATCCAACAAATACGATATCTTTTATTATTACTGATGACGTAACCGTACACTTACGGTGCGTAACAAGTTTTTGGCGTCGTTGCCGGGGATTGCGCTTATAACATTAGAGATTATCAATTGAGTTAGACTAAACTTTTCTTTTCCTTTCTTACTTCTAACTAGTAACTACTTTTCCAATTCTGTTTTACATTCTTTTATTGTATCCATTCATTGCATTCATTCATTACATTTTTTGCATTCATTTGTTCTTTAATTCTTCTTGTAAACTACATCCTCTCTATTCTGCTATCCTTTGCTTTTCTTTTCTTTTTGAGCAAACATATCTTGTTCTTGTGTATGTGAAGATCTAACTTTGCAGGAGAACTTCTTCCTCTAGACCCAGAAATAGATAGAACATTTCATAGAAGAAGAATCTTGTAAAGACATTAATAGAACAGGAGTAAATCAAATATGGAATTTAGAGCATTGAAAGATTATGGAGCTCCAAAGTCTGCCCTCGAATTACGTCCAATTGTCCATCTAAACATTCAAGCAGGGAATTTTAAGCTCAAACCATCCTTTATTTCAAAAATTCAGTAGGATCAGTTTGGAGGGTTCAAGATAGAGAATCCTTATTCACATCTCATGGAATTTCACAGATACTGCAATACAGTGAAATATGAGGAAGTTCCGTCTGAGGTTATTCGATTATTGGTTTTTCCCTTCAGTCCTAAGGATGCTGCAACGAAGTGGTTTAATACTTTACTACCTCAGAGTATCAAAACCTAGAATGAGTTGGAACAAAAATTTTTGAAAAAATATTTTCCACCACAGAAGACTATACATCTGAGGAATCAAATTTTGAACTTTAAGCAACTTGAAGGGGAGGAATTACATCAAGCTTGGGAGAGATACTCATCTCTTTTACATTCATGTCCACATCATGACATTGAGAAATGGTTAATAGTACATTTATTCTATATTGGACTCTCTTTCAAAAATAAGAGTTAGTTAGATTTAGCATCTGGGGGATCTTTCATGAAGAGAAGCTTAGACGAAGCATATGAGATAATTTGTAGGATAACATCAAATATCAATGATTGGTCCGGGCAAAATTTAATAGCTTTCTCACTAAGAGCATGTGAAAATGAGTTTGAAGGAGGAATCACTTTGAACCAAGAAAGTTTTCAAGATTTATTTCCTTGGTGTGGTGAATCTCTATCAAAAATGTTTGACAAAGGCTAGGTTCAAGTAAACCTTTTGAAAAGGGAGATTGTTTGAATATTCACAAAGAGATTTATGAAGAAAGTATAGAGGAGACATTGGAAATTGAGGAGAATCCAGAATATCCACAAGAGGAGATAAAGTTGTTAGAAGAAGACTTGGCTTTGCCAGAAATTACACCACCACAACTTGAATTGAAGCCATTGCCATCAAACCTCAAATATGCATTCCTTGGACCAAACTCCACCTTTCCAGTTATAATCAATGCAGATTTAACTGAGTCAAAAACACAAAGACTGCTTAAAGAGTTAAAATTACATAAAAAAGCCATCGGGTACACTATTGATGATATTAAAGGAATTAAGCCTTCTCTTTGCATGCACAGGATCTTACTTGAGGAAAGATATAAAAATTCAATTGAACATCAAAGAAGGTTGAACCCAAATGTGAAAGAGGTAGTAAGGAAAGAAGTACTTAAGCTTCTGGATGCCGGAATCATTTATCCTATTTCAGACAGTGAATGGGTGAGTCCAGTGCATGTAGTCTCAAAAAAAGGAGGAATGACTGTAGTCAAAAATGAAAACAATAAACTAGTTCCTCAACGAACAGTTACAGGGTGGCGAATGTGTATTGACTACAGGAAACTGAATAAAGAAACTAGGAAAGATCATTTTCCTCTACCGTTCATTGATGAGATGCTTGAAAGACTAGCGAAGCATTCATACTTTTGTTATATGGATGGTTATTTAGGTTTTTTCCAAATTCCAATTCACCCTCAAGATCAAGAGAAGACTACATTTACATGTCCTTTTGGAACTTTTGCCTATCGTCGTATGCCATTTGGACTTTGTAATGCCCCAACCACTTTTCAAAGATGTATGACGGTAATATTTTCATATTTAATAGAGAAAATTATGGTGGTATTCATGGATGACTTTTCAGTTTATGGGGATGATTTTGATACTTGTTTACAAAATCTTTCTATAGTCCTTCAATGGTGTGAAGATAAGAACTTATTATTAAACTGGGAGAAATGTTATTTTATGGTTAAAGAAGGAATTGTTTTGGGGCATAAGATATCTGAGCGTGGAATTGAGGTAGATCAAGCCAAAGTGAAAGTAATAGAAAAGTTACCCCCACTAATCAATGTGAAAGGAGTAAGAAGTTTCTTGGGGTACGCTGGATTCTACAGGCGTTTTATTAAAGACTTTTCAAAAATCTCCAAGCCACTTACAAATTTGTTGAATAAAGATGTGGAATTTTGTTTTGATGAGGATTGTATTGAAGCTTTCAAAAAGAGTAAAAGTGCCTTGATTTCAGCCCCAGTAATCCAACCACCAGATTGGGAACTTCCTTTTGAAATTATGTATGATGCTAGTGATTTTGTAGTAGGAGCAGTCCTAGGGCAAAGGAAGAACAAGATTCTACATGCAATTCACTACGCAAGCAAGACACTTGATGTAGCTCAAGTAAATTACTCTATCACAAAAAAGGAATTCCTAGCAGTGGTCTTTGCAATTGACAAGTTTAGATCCTATCTAGTTGGTTCAAAAGTGATAGTTTACACTGATCATGCAGCCATTCGATACCTACTAGATAAGAAGGATGTCAAACCAAGACTTATCAAATGGATTTTACTTCTTCAAGAATTCAACTTGGAAATTAGAGATAAAAAGGGGCAGAAAATGTAGCACAGATCACTTATCTAGAGTATGGCAGAATGAAAAGAGGAACATGGAGGATGATATACCTATCAATGATATTTTTCCAGATGAGCACCTATTGGCATTGACTTATGTAAAACCCCCTTGGTACGCAGACTTTGTAAATTATTTAGCAAGTGGAGTTCTTCCCCAAAATTTCTCTAGACAACAAAAGAAAAAGTTTCTTTCAGATGTTAAAAATTGTATTTGGAATGAGCCGCTCCTTTACAAGAAATGCAACGATGTGATCTATAGAAGGTGTGTGCCAGAGGATAAGGTTAAGGATATTCTGTTTCATTGTCATTCTTCATCGTATGGAGGACATTTAGGATGCTCAAAGACTTCTACAAAAATCCTACAAGCTGGGTTCTTATGGTCTTCTCTATTCAAGGATACCAGAGGATTCATACAATCCTATGATCAATGCCAAAGGGCTGGAAATATCTCTAGAAGGAATGAAATGCCACTAAACTACATTATAGAAGTTGAATTATTTGATGTATGGGGGATAGATTACATGGGACCATTTCCTCTTTCATGTGGAAATAGGTTTATTTTGGTGGCAGTAGATTATGTATCAAAATGGGTGGAAGCTATTGCCTCTCCTACAAGTAATGCAAAAACAACAATCAAATTGTTTAAGAAGACAATCTTTCCTCGGTTTGGCGTACCCAAAGCAGTCATTAGTGATGGAGGGTCACATTTTATAGAAAAACAATTTGAAAACTTGCTCAAGAAATATGGAGTAAATCATAGAATAGCAACACCTTACCATCCACAGACTAATGGGAAAGCTAAAATATCAAATCATGAAATCAAAGCTATACTAGAGAAAACAGTCTCTACTTCACGAAAGGATTAGTCGTTGAAGCTAGACGATGCTTTATAGGCCTATCGTACTGCTTACAAGACTCCAATTGGCATGTCTCCATTCCGGTTAGTTTATGGAAAACCATGTCATCTTCCAATAGAATTGGAACATAAAGCTTATTGGGCAATCACAAAACTTTATATGGATCTCAAGCAAGCAGGAGAAAAAAGAAAACTGCAGTTGAATGAGCTTGATGAGTTAAGAATGGATGCCTATGAACATGCTCGGTCATATAAGGAAAGGATGAAGAAGTGGCATGACCAACATATTGTAACGACCACCCTTCTTACTACTACTACTACTCTCTAAGGGTGACCATTACTTAACTACTAACTCTACTTAACTGGCCCGTGAGGTGTCCCTACAGAAAAATTTCGCCAGAGTCTCCCCTGTACAGGTGACAATATCTTAAGTACAAACACTATATACATCAGCCACAGGCGGCTGGAACTTATATCAAACAACTCACGCAGTAAATAATCCAAAACAAAAGAGAACTATACCAGAAATCATCACACAAGATCACAATTCATCTACTATGTCCTAATAACATCAAGATAACATATACCATCCCGAATACTTCTAACATAGAAAAATGAAAAGAAAACTAAAAGAAACTCCTTTCTAGTCCCAAGGCTTCCATAGTCCAGGCATCACACATCCACCACACATCTCCTTGTTGCATTCCTTCTGACTATAGCTTCCCTTTACCTTTATCTGCAGTAGGAGGAAATGTAAACTATAAGCGGATTACTTAGTAAGCGCTATCTAACTCACAAAAACTGGATAAGCATGTATATAACAAAAAGAAACATGCTAAAACTGAATACTTAAGAAGAAAACTACTCATGTTCATATATTAGCAATAAATCAAATTAACTGAAATGCTAACATGTAAAACTACTCATGCTATACAAGAATAAAGATGGAATCATCTAGAAATAAGACTAATCATGCTCAATAAACTCATAAGGAAAACAAATGAAAACTGATACTGTGAGTTTAGAATTAAAAGAGCTACACTTGCTAATCCTAAACATATATGAAGCTTGTTTCATTTGTCCCAAATACTAATGGTCTTATACTTATAGTCTTACACATAGAAATTATTATTTAATTTAATTTCTCTTTCTCTTGTCTTTTCTTCGGCCCAGGCTTAGTACCAAATGCGCGCTCTCTAATAGAGAATGAGGTAGCGAACCTCCAGTCCTATGAGGGTAAAGACCTTGGTCTTACCAGGGCCAAGACCTTGGAATTGGTCACCTAGATTTGTTTAACGACAACCTTGGAAGTCAGGTACTAGCCTCTTTAAAAGATTTACTTGTTATCTTTTCTTCTCTAGACCTTGGTCTTTTTTCACTTATAGATACTCATATCTTCTAAAGGATTTAATAGGACATAATCATGCCACTGAAATACATGACTACTCATGTATGTTAAAATAGTAAAGAAAACTAACTGTATGCTTCAACTTAAAGAGCTATTAAAAGCAAAGGAACACATACATGCATATGTATCAAAGAAACTTAAATCTGCATACTAACTTAATAAAATCCTACATACTATTCTAATAAAATTCTGCATACCATATTTACTAGCTTTGGAGGTTGAGTTAAACATGAATAAGCTTCTAATATTCTAAGGAAAAACAACTAGAGACATAACCCAAATTGTAATGCAACATTCACATACATAGCTCTTTAAAACATAATATAAACCTCCTCTTATCATGTTCGAATTATGCAAAGTCTATCACCTACTTTGAGTATTGACATGGTTGTAAATATGCGCCATTCATATAAAACTGAAACATGCTATCTTAACAAGGAAAACAAGCCTAAATCCCTTCAAGCTTCCAAGAATCCGAAATCATGCATAGTATATAAACTAAACCAAGGTACTAACATAATTAAAACATAGGAGCAAATCTGAATTCTTTAAACTTAACCTAACCTACAACCAACATACAAATCCAGAACACTTAGCACCACAAAGAGGAGTAATTGCATCAAAATCTAAGCCTTCCCTATTCTAATTCTGTTCAATATCCACGGAAACATTAGAAGTAGTAAAACACTACCAATCTAAGCTTAAATCATCATAAGATTCAGCCAGCAGGTTTGTCTCAAAGGTTTGGCAGGTGAAACATATAGAACCTGTTGGAAATTTTTAACCCCCTATAAGGCTTATTTCAACTCCAATGCTTAGTATAACAAAACTATAGATTGAACTGATATATTAACCATACTTCATGCTACGCAAAGCTATTTAAACCAAAGTGCTACACGAAATTCCCAAACTGAAACCTGTTCACACCCAAATTTGATAAATTCTGAATATGGCAGTATACTTCAGAGACCCATCGAACTCATAGCAAAAATTCAGAAACAGGAAATCTCATGGCATATTCCAAAATCTGAAGAAAACCAAATCCTGAATTCCCAACTACAAAATCCGAAGCAAAAAAAACAAATTGAAGCTCAGAACTACTCCTACTGCAGGTGAGTAGCAACTTACCACTTGTTCTTGGACTTACAACCGAAGGAAAGGCTGCTAGGGTTTCGGAGAGATGAAGATCTCGGCTTCTCCTTCGTGCTCACGAGCTCTTCTCGTCGAGAGGATCACGCACGGGTGAAGACCGACCGGAAAAAGCCTCTCGCCGGCGTCGGAGATGTGCCCTAGGTGTGGAATCGTTTCCGCCCGAGAAGAGGAAATCGCGGCGTCGGGAGCTAGAGAGGAGGAGAAAAGGGTTTCGGGTCGGGAGAAAAACCTAAACCCTTTTCTTATAACTAGGGTTTTTTATTAATTACTATACCTTAAATATTATTCACTCTTTCCTTAATTAACACCGCCTGCTAGTACAGCTGGTCAGCCTGGTTTTGCTCGGGTCAAAGGCCTCGGCTTCGATCCCTCAGCCGCGCACTTTTTATTTCAATCTATTTTAAACGTTCCTAACTACTGCTTATATATATTTCGTTCCATATATGTTCACAAAAAGGGTCGCGGACCAATTGGCTGGTTGGATTCGGTTAAGGCTCGGTTCAGGTCCGAGGTCCACGGTTCGAATCTCGGCTTGGACAATTTTTTTGTCAAAATTTCTTTCATCTAGTAAAAATACCAAACGACTTCTAAAAATTGTTTAAAAATAGTCTACAAATTTCTAAAAATCTTTATAATATTTTAAAAGCATTTCCTAATATTTTTAAGGACATTTAGGACTCGAAATAGAGAAAATTGGGTCGTTACAATCCCCCATAGCTTATAAAAAGTTCGTCCTCGAACTTAGAATAGTTCTGGATATTTCTGTCTCATACTGTCCTCACGCTCCCAAGTGACTTCCTCGTGTTTCTGGTTCTGCCAGATAACCTTCACTAGTGGCACTTCTTTGTTTCTTAGTCTCTTGACTGCTCTATCCACTATCTGTGTAGGTCTGCTCTCATAACTAAGATCCTCTTGGATCTGCACTGACTGAGGCTGAATCACTTGGCTAGGGTCGTGAATACACTTCTTTAGCATAGAGACATGAAATACATTATGTATTGCTGACATGTCTTGTGGTAAGTCCAGCTTGTATGCTACCTTCCTAATCCTTTCTGTAATCAGGTACGGTCCTATATAGCGAGGACTTAATTTACCCTTGTCAAATCTCATCACTCCCTTCATAGGAGCAACTTTGAGAAAGACTGAATCCCCTACTTGGAATTCGAGTGGCCTACGGGGCGTGTCAGCATAACTCTTTTGTCTACTCTGGGCAGTCTCGATCCTCTGTCTAATCTTCTGGATAGCCTGAGTGGTTTCTTCTATCATCTCTGTCCGGATGTCCAGCTCTACTTCCATTTCTCTTCTTTCACCTGCTTCTTGCCAACAAATGGGTGATCTGCACTTCCTGCCATACAGCGCCTCATAAGGTGTCATCTTGATGGTGGCCTGATAGCTATTGTTGTAGGTAAACTCAGCTAAGCACAGATACTTGCACCAACTTCCCTTTACTCGCTCTGTCTGTCCATCAGTCTGAGGATGGAAGGCTGTGCTGAACTTGAGTTTGGTGTCTAGTGCAGTCTGAACACACTCCCAAAAGTGAGAGGTGAAGCACCCATCTCTATCAGAAACAATAGATTTAGGAACTCCATGAAGTCTGATCACTTCCTTGACGTACAGTTGTGCCACTGCTCTATAGAGTGGGATACCTTGATAGCTAGAAAATGAGCAGACTTGGTCAATCTGTCCACTATCGCCCATATCGCATCATATCCATTTGTGGTTCTTGGGAGACCTGTTATGAAGTCCATGGATATGTCTTCCCACTTCCACTCTGGTATTGGAAGAGGTTGTAACATTCTTCCTGGCCTCTCGTGTTCTGCTTTGACTCTTTGGCATGTCAGGCAAGTACTGACATATTTAGCAATGTCTCTTTTGAGTCCAGACCACCAAAACCTCTGTTTCACGTCTTGGTACATCTTAGTAGAAGCAGGATGCATGGAGTAGGGTGTACTATGTGCTTCTTCTAGAATCTTCCTCCTTAATTCCTCATCATTGGGAACACAAAGACGGTTCCCCTGATAAAGAACTCCACTGTCTGATACTCGAAACTCCGAATTGTCTCCTTCTTGAATCCCTTGCTTGATTTTCTGGATATCTGGATCTTCACTTTGTTTTCTCTGTATATCCTCAAGCAGGGTTGACTCTAAGGTTGTAACGCCCAAAAAATTCTCAAATCAATTTTAGAAATATCCTATGATTTTTCTGGAATTCTAGAATATTTTTACGAAATTTTTGGAGTAACAAAAGTAGCAAAAATAAATAGAAACGTAAAATAGCCTAAGCGGGAATTGAACCCGAGACCTATGAGACCCTATGCCTTATAGATAACTCAAGTAACCAAGTGAACCCAGCAAGGCCGTGCTGAAAGAAGATGGAAACCATTATATTTATATTTAAGTTGGCTGAATAAACCACTTAATATAAATAGGAAAAATATTAAGTGGGGAATGGCTTTAACGCAACTTTCTCCCCCCAAACCCTTACACGCCGTCCCCTCTCCCTTCTCTTCGTCTCTCGGCGCACCAAGCCAAAGGGACTAGGGTTCCGTCCCAAGGGCTATAGGAGCACTTTCTGGCGACAACTCCGGTACGAGGACACTCCCCTCCGTGAGAGGAACACATAGATGTAGGAGGATCGTCGAGAAGATCATCTTTCCGGAAAACCTAGCGATCAGATCATAAAGAAAACTAGCGCAGGATGTAAGAAACCCCTCACCTGCAGTATAAGTAGCTCTTCGTATGTTTAATGCATTCATTTAGTCATATGCAGAATTTTCAGTACATAGGGTGTGAATTAGCGCACACCAAGTGTTTGCTTTAATGCTTAGCTCAGTAAAATGCCACCATAGGCATTTCAATAGTTTAGATAAATGCAGTAGAAGCATTTATAGCATATTTAGTCTTGCTATAGTTTTATGGGACTACGGTCCAATGGGTGGCCTCCCATAGTCGCCTCTAGGTTTAGATAACCTAGCTCTAGGTTCAAATAACCTAGCTCTAGGTTCAGATAACCTAGTAAAAGCAAGATAAATTAATTAGCTTATGATCCAGTATTTTACTTTTATCAGTGGCACTGTACTGGACTAGATGTCCTTGGGTTGGGCTCCCACAGTCGTCCCTAGGTTTAGATAACTTAGTAACCCTACTAGGATTGGGATTTGCAACCCCGAGTCTAGTTAGGGAATGCGCGCATTGCAAGTACAGTTGCCGGGCCCATCAGCAGTATGATTATTATTTTCATCTATTTATGATAAATAGTTTTTCAAAGCTTCACAATTTAGTTATGTGATTACAATTCAGAATTTATATCAGCTTAGCATTAGTTTAGTCAGTTATTGTATCAATTTAGTTCTATCTTGTTGATACTAGAAGATATTGCCGTGATCAGCTTTTGATTCTATGTTTTGTATGATAGTATGCCATGCCATGCTCTAACATGTTCAATATATATTTCAAATAACTTGTTTTTAAAAGCATAAATTGCATCGTATGCATGTTTTGTGAGGTAGATGGTTTCTTACTAAGCTCCCAAGCTTACAGATACTTCTTTTCCTTATACTGTAGATAAAGGTAAAGGAAAGATGGATTAGCATAGGTTGGAGGACAATGCAATGAAGATGTGTGTGGATAGGAACTTGGAATAAAGATCTTTGGAGAAACTAGCAACTTAAGAACTTAGTATTTCTTGTAGTGTTACTTTTCTGCACTTTTAGTTAATTAAGTGTCTTGAATTGCGATAGTTATGCTTAGATTACTGATGGACATGATCTTAGTTAGCTAGCCACGAGTAATGATAGGTCTAGTAGCTTTGTTTTTATTTATAGAGTTGATATATGTGATTTGAGCATGAAATAGTGCTGAAATCAGACTTCTGATACAAAATCAGAAACCCCAATCGATTAGCCGATCGATTGGAGGCTCCTCAATCGATCAGCTAATCGATTGGGCAGCTTGTTCCGCGAATAGTAAGCTTCTGAATCGACCAGCCGATCGATCAGACTAAGTTCAATCGATCAGTCGACCGATCGGAGCTATTGTCGCGAACAGTAAGCTTCTGGATCGATCAATCGATCGATCGGGGGAATTAGCCCTCGCGAATAGAGAGCTTTGGAATCGATCACTGGATCGATTGGAAAGTTTGGATCGATCAGCCGATCGATCCAGAATTTACCCCGTGCACAGAAGTGAGTCGGATCGATCAGTGGATCGATCCAATAGCTTTCAATCGATTGAGTTCTATCCCAATCGATTGGGAAGCTGGGTTTCGACCAAGAAACCTTGTAGTTCAGTTCCTTGACCATAAGGGATGTAAGATATGACAGGTACATCCTAGATTATACCCCTTAGCATATGATTGATGATAGAAAAAATAGTGATTGAGTATTAGTTCAATATTTGTGGTAGTAATTAGCAAAGTTTTGAATTAGTTCAGCTTTCCGCACCTAAACTTTAGTGATGGTCAGGGAGTAAGTTAGCACAGCATAATGTGACGATCTGGCCTCACAGCCTAGTATCATAGGAGACGGGTCGTTACAGAGTGGTATCAGAGCAAGTTCCATACTTCCTGCACACACATCAGCATTGGACTTGCAGCTTCCAAGTAAGAATACCTCTCACTGTATTATGTTCTTACTTTTATGTTTATGGATGACAGTAGCATGATTATATATGATAGCATCTAACCTGATAGTAGCGATTATATAAACATGATCGTATTAGTTATGTATGTCCTCTGTCTCTTTAGAAAATGGTACGAGGACGCCTAACTAGAAAGACACCAGCTACTGAGCCCCAGCATGAGGCAGGCGGCTCAATGCCTCCTCCAAACCTTGCAGAGATAGTGGCTCAGTTACAGAAGCAGTTAGCCGAACAGTAACAGGAGATAGCCACCTTAAGGGCTAGTCAGCAGAACACTCCCACTGTCACTCCGAGACCTAACATGGCAACCCCAGCAGTTATAGCGGTTCCACCAGTCCAATCTGCAGCACCAGTAGCCTCAGCAGTAGGGGCAAGGAGGGAAGCTTATCTAATCCAGTGGCAGAAAATCAAGCCAGAAAATTTCTCAGGCACCAGTGAACCATGGGATGCCCAAGCCTGGTTCAAAACACTAGAGAGTACGATGGAGCTTCTGGACTAGCCAGAGCATGAGAAAGTGAAGTGCGCCTCTTTCTGCCTGACAGGGGACGCACGTATGTGGTGGGGTCAAATTAAAGTGAAGCGTCCCATGAACCAGATGACATGGGCCGACTTCGAGAGAGAATTCTTTGAAGAATTCTTTCACATGCGGGTCACAAACCGCCACTACGACGAGTTTACTGAATTTCGCCAAGGCAATCTTTCAGTTGAGGAGGCCGTGAAGAAATTCAACAGATTGGCTCGTCTATGCCCTGAATTAGTCAGCACTGAAAGAGAATGAGTCCGGTTGATGCTCAAAATGCTAAAGCCGGAAATAGCAATGAATGTGGCTAGCGATGTTCATAGGCCGCAAACCACAGAAGAATTGATAAGTAGTGCTCTGACCACCGAACACTACCAGAACAGTATCAAGCAGCAGAAGCAAGTCCTCTCAGAGTCCAAAGGTCAAGGAGGCTCAGGTACTCAGAAGCACCAGGGCCATAACTCTAACTGGAAAGGGAACTCCCGCAACAAACGCAAACTAGGGAGTTACCCAAAAGGAGGACCAGCTAGTAAACAGCCTAGCTACCCCAAGTGCTCTACTTGTGGAAAATTCCATCCAGGAGTTTGTCGCAAGGGCACACGAGGATGCTTTGAATGTGGCCAAGAAGGGCATATGGCTAAGCAATGCCCGAACAAGACTAGTCTTCCTCCACCACAGCTGATTCAGTATGGAGACAAACCAGCCCAGTTACATCAGATGCAGGCTGCTATAGATGGTCCACACATCAGTCAAGGCAGACTAGAAGCCCCCTCAGCCATGATGAACGCGAGGATCTACTCACTCACCAGAGAAGATGTAGCGAATGCCTCGACAGTTGTTACAGGCCAGATTAGTATTTTACAGCAAAGTGCAACTGTCTTATTCGATACTGGGGCAACCCATTCTTATATATCCAGGGGATTCTCCGAAAAGTTAGCAATACCCCCAGAGGTACTCCGTGGTTAGTTTTTGATGACACTACCTTCGGGAGAGATTATGACATCCACACACTGGCTCCGAGCAGTACCAGTCATTATAGCAGATAGAAAGCTTTGTGGTGATCTGATGGTATTAGATATGACCGACTACGATGTCATCTTGGGAATGAACTTTCTGATGAAGTACGGTGCCTCCATAGAGTGCCGTAAATAGAAAGTTATATTCCAACCCGAAGCAGGAGTGCAGTTTGAGTACAGCGGAGAACCAAAGAGAAGGGCCAAGAAGTTTTTCTCAGCTCTGAAAGCACAGAAATTACTGGATTCAGGATGTACGGGATTCCTAGCACATCTAGTCAGTACTAGACAGGACAAAAACCAAAAGCTAAAGGAGGTCCGAGTCGTACGTGATTACCCAGCAGTCTTCCCTGAAGAGTTACCTGGCCTAGCACCAGACAGGGAGATTGAATTCGAGATAGAACTCATTCCCGGTACAAATTCCATCTCCAAAGCACCCTATCGCATGGCTCCAGTGGAACTGAAGGAACTTCAGGAGCAACTACAGGAGCTGCTTGACAAGGGCTTCATACGCTCTAGTCAATCACCATGGGGAGCACCTGTATTATTCGTAAAGAAGAAGGACGGGAGCATGTGCTTGTGCATAGATTACAGAGCACTGAATCAAGTCACGATTAAGAACAGGTATCCTCTTCCCAGAATAGATGACCTGTTTGATCAGCTAAAGGGAGCAGTAGTGTTCTCTAAAATAGACCTCCGGTCAGGATATCACCAGGTTAGAGTTAAAGAAGGTGATATACCCAAGACGGCTTTCAGGACCAGATACGGACATTATGAGTTCGTAGTCATGCCCTTTGGCGTGACAAACGCTCCAGCTACCTTTATGGACCTTATGAACAGAGTATTCAGAGAATACTTAGACAAGTTTGTTATTGTGTTCATCGATGACATTCTTATCTATTCAGAAACTCAGGAAGAACATGCAGAGCACCTGAAAATAGTACTGCAGATCCTTCAGCAAAACCAGCTATACGCCAAGTTTACGAAATATGAATTTTGGCTCGATCAGGTAGCCTTCCTGGGTCACATCATCTCCAAGGATGGTATTATGGTAGACCCCAGTAAAATAGAGGCTGTGAGCAACTGGAAAAGACCTAAGAACGCTAGTGAAATCAGAAGCTTTTTGGGACTAGCAGGTTATTACAGAAAATTCGTAGAGGATTTCTCCAGGATAGCCTCCCCACTAACAGCTCTTACCAGAAAGAACAGAAAATTTCAGTGGACAGAGGAATGTGAGAACAGCTTCAGCGAGCTAAAGAGGAGATTGACCAGTGCTCCCATTCTGGCTCTACCAGAAAACACAGACAGCTTTGATATTTATAGTGATGCCTCTAAGTTGGGACTAGGAGCAGTACTGATGCAAAATGGCAAGGTGATCACCTATGCCTCCAAACAACTCAAGGACTATGAGAGGAACTACCCTACTCATGACCTTGAGCTTACAGCAGTTGTGTTCGCCCTCAAAATTTGGAGACACTATTTATATGGAGCTTAGTGCAGAGTGTATACAGATCATCAGAGTCTGAAGTACTTCTTTACTCAGAAGGATCTGAATATGCGACAGCGTAGATGGCTCGAGCTGGTCAAAGACTACGATATAGATATCCTCTACCATCCAGGGAAAGCCAATAAGGTGGCAGATGCACTTAGCAGGAAGTCCAGTGCTACCTTATTATCCCTGGTAGCCATGTCACCATCCCTACAGAAGGAGATTACAGATTTTGGTCTCGAACTTATAGTGGGACAACTCTCTACTATGACTTTAGCATCTACCTTGCTTGGTGACATCCAGACAGCTCAGGATCAGGACCCTGAAACTCAGAAAATCAAGCAAGGGTTAGCAGAATCAGGAAGTGGAGAGTTCAGAGTATCCGATAGTGGGGTGTTATATTTTGGTGATAGACTATGTGTTCCGGATCAGGAGGAACTACGGAGGAAAATCCTAGATGAGGTTCACAGGACTCCTTATGCGATGCATCCTGGCTCCACCAAAATGTACCAAGACCTAAAGAAATATTTTTGGTGGCCTGGGATGAAAAGAGACATCGCCAGGTATGTTAGTACCTGTCTGACCTGCCAGAGGGTCAAAGCAGAACACCAGAGACCAGGAGGAGTTCTGCAGCCTATTCAGATTCCAGAATGGAAGTGAGAGGATATTTCCATGGATTTCATAGTGGGATTACCCAGAACTACGAATGGTTTTGATGCCATCTGGGTAATAGTCGACAGATTGACTAAATCAGCCCACTTCTTAGCTATCAGGATATCCTACTCCATGGAGCAGCTAGCCCAGTTGTATCTCAAGGAAATTGTCAAACTGCATGGAGTCCCACGGACCATCATATCAGATAGGGACAATAGATTCACATCACACTTCTGGGAGTGTGTACAGTCAGCATTGGGCACCAAGTTAAAGTTTAGCACAGCCTTCCATCCTCAGACAGATGGTCAAACGGAGTGAGTAAATCAGGTACTCGAGGATATGCTCCGAGCATGTGCCCTAGACTTCAAGGGAAGTTGGTGCAAATATCTGTGTTTAGCAGAATTTGCATACAACAATAGCTATCAGGCCACTATCGGTATGGCACCCTACGAGGCTCTCTATAGGCGGAGGTGTAGATCTCCAATCTGCTGGTATGAAAGTGGTGAACAGAAAAAACTAGAACTTCAGACAGGTCTAGTAGCAGATACCACAGCAGCTATACAGCAGATCCGCAAGAGGATAGAGACAGCTCAGAGCCACCAGAAAAGCTTTGCTGATACACGGCGCAGACCCTTAGAGTTTTCAGTTGGGGATACAGTATTTCTCCGAGTGGCTCCCATGAAGGGAGTAATGCATTTTGGGAAGACGGGCAAGCTAAGTCCCAGATATGTGGGACCATACCTTATTACCAGAAGAGTTGGCAAGGTAGCCTATGAGTTAGAACTACCCCAGGAGATGTCAGCTATCCATAACGTATTTCATGTCTCTATGCTGAAGAAGCATATCCCAGATGCCAACCAGGTGATTGAGCCCCAGGCGGTACAAGTCCGCGAAGACCTCAGCTATGACAGTCGGCCTATTCAGATAATAGACCGAGCAGTTAAGAAATTACGGAATAAGGAAGTACCATTAGTAAAAGTTATTTGGCAAAGTCACACAGCAGAAGAGGCAACTTGGGAGACAGAAGCTAGTATGAGACAGAAGTACCCAGAATTATTCTAAGTTCGAGGATGAACTTTTTATAAGGTATGGGGGATTGTAACACCCGAAAAATTCTCAAATCAATTTTACAAATATCCTATGATTTTTCTGGAATTCTAGAATATTTTTACGAAATTTTTGGAATAGCAGAAGTAGCAAAAATAAATAGAAACGTAAAATAGCCTAAGCGGGAATTGAACCCGAGACCTATGAGACCCTATGTCTTATAGATAACTCAAGTAACCAAGTGAACCTAGTAGGGTCGTGCTGAAAGAAGAGGGAAACCATTATATTTATATTTAAGTTGGCTGAATAAACCACTTAATATAAATAGGAAAATTATTAAGTGGGGAATGACTTTAACGCAACTTTCTCCCCCCAAACCCTTACACGCCGTCCCCTCTCCCTTCTCTTCGTCTCTCGGCGCACCAAGCCAAAGGGACTAGGGTTCCGTCCCAAGGGCTATAGGAGCACTTTCCGGCGACAACTCCGGTACGAGGACGCTCCCCTCCGTGAGAGGAACACATAGACGTAGGAGGATCGTCGAGAAGATCGTCTTTCCGGAAAACCTAGCGATCAGATCGTAAGGAAAACTAGCGCAGGATGTAAGAAACCCCTCACCTGCAGTATAAGTAGCTCTTCGTACGTTTAATGCATTCGTTTAGTCATATGCAGAATTTTCAGTACATAGGGTGTGAATTAGCGCACACCAAGTGTTTGCTTTAATGCTTAGCTCAGTAAAATGTCACCATAGGCATTTCAATAGTTTAGATAAATGCAGTAGAAGCATTTATATCATATTTAGTCTTGCTATAGTTTTATGGGACTACGGTCCAATGGGTGGGCTCCCATAGTCGCCTCTAGGTTCAGATAACCTAGCTCTAGGTTCAGATAACCTAGTAAAAGCAAGATAAATTAATTAGCTTATGATCCAGTATTTTACTTTTATCAGTGACACTGTACTGGACTAGATGTCCTTGGGTTGGGCTCCCACAGTCGTCTCTAGGTTTAGATAACCTAGTAACCCTACTAGGATTGGGATTTGCAACCCCGAGTCTAGTTAGGGAATACGCGCATAGCAAGTACAGTTGCCGGGCCCATCAGCACATGATTAGTATTTTCATCTATTTATGATAAATAGTTTTTCAAAGCTTCACAATTTAGTTATGTGATTACAGTTCAGAATTTATATCAGCTTAGCATTGTTTAGTCAGTTATTGTATCAGTTTAGTTCTATCTTGTTGATACTAGAAGATATTGCCATGATCAGCTTTTGATTCTATGTGTTGTATGATAGTATACCATGCCATGCTCTAACATGTTCAATATATATTTCAAATAGTATGTTTTTAAAAGCATAAATTGCATCGTATGCATGTTTTGTGAGGTAGATGGTTTCTTACTAAGCTCCCAAGCTTACAGATACTTCTTTTCCTTATACTGCAGATAAAGGTAAAGGAAAGATGGATTAGCAGAGGCTGGAGGACAATGCAATGAAGATGTGTGTGGATAGGAACTTGGAATAAAGATCTTTGGAGAAACTAGCAACTTAAGAACTTAGTATTTCTTGTAGTGTTACTTTTCTGCACTTTTAGTTAATTAAGTGTCTTGAATTGCGATAGTTATGCTTAGATTACTGATGGACATGATCTTAGTTAGCTATCCATGAGTAATGATAGGTCTAGTAGCTTTGTTTTTGTTTATAGAGTTGATATATGTGATTTGAGCACGAAACAGTGCTTAAATCAGACTTCTGATACGAAATCAGAAACCCCAATCGATCAGCCGATCGATTGGAGGCTCCTCAATCGATCAGCTAATCGATTGGGCAGCTTGTTCCGTGAACAGTAAGCTTCTGAATCGACCAGCCGATCGATCGGACTAAGTTCAATCGATCAGCCGATCGATCGGAGCTATTGTCGCGAACAGTAAGCTTCTGTATCAATCAATCGATCGATCGGGGAATTAGCCCTCGCGAACAGAGAGCTTTGGAATTGATCAATGGATCGATTGGAAAGTTTGGATCGATCAGCCGATCGATCCAGAATTTACACCATGCATAGAAGCGAGTCAGATCGATCAGTGGATCGATCCAATAGCTTTCAATCGATTGAGTTCTATCCCAATCGATTGGGAAGCTGGGTTTCGACCAAGAAACCTTGTAGTTCAGTTACTTGACCATAAGGGATGTAAGATATGACAGGTACATCCTAGATTATACCCATTAGCATATGATTGATGATAGAAAAAATAGTGATTGAGTATTAGTTCCAGATTTGTGGTAGTAATTAGCAAAGTTTTGAATTAGTTCAGCTTTCTGCACCTAGACTTTAGTGATGGTCAGGGAGCAAGTTAGCACAGCATAATGTGACGGTCCAGCCTCGCAGCCTAGTATCATAGGAGGCGGGTCGTTATAAAGGTCAATGCAGAGAGTTTCCCATAAATAATTTCCATACCAAAGTCTGACAACTCCTTCTGCAGTGGTAGGGCTAATGATGACAAAGACATCAGGGATGCACTGGATTTTCTGCTTAGTACATCAGCCACTTTGTTAGCTTTGCCTGGGTGGTTGAGGATTTCACAGTCATAGTCTTTGACCGAGTCCAGCCACCTGCGCTGTCTCATGTTTAAGTCTTTCTGGGTGAAGAAATACTTTAAACTCTGATGGTCTGTGAAGATTCTGCACTGGACTCCATAAAGGTAGTGTCGCTAGAGTTTCAGTGCAAAGACCACAGCTGCCAGCTCGAGATCATGAGTGGGGTAGTTCTTCTCGTAGTCTTTGAGTTGCATGGAAGCATAAGCTATAACTTTTCCTTCTTGCATGAGTACAGCTCCTAGACCCATCTTGGAAGCATCACTGTAGATGTCAAAACTCTTGTCACTTTCTGGAACTATCAGAATAGGAGCACTGGTCAGACTCTTCTTGAGCTCTTGGAAACTTTGCTCACATTTATCTGACCATTCAAACTTCTTGTTCTTCCTGGTTAAGGCCGTTAGTGGAGAAGCTATCCTGGAAAAGTCCTCCACAAATTTTCTGTAGTATCCAGCTAAACCAAGGAAGCTTCTGATCTCCCTGGCGTTCTTGGGTCTACTCCAGTTATTGACCGCTTCTATTTTGGCTGGATTTACTTGGATACCTTCTTTAGAAATTATGTGACCTAGAAACACCACCTGATCTAACCAGAACTCGCACTTTGAGAATTTAGCATATAGTTGCTTTTGTTGAAGGGTCTGCAATACTATCCTCAAGTGTGTGTCATGCTCCTCTGTGGTTCTTGAATAGACTAGAATGTCGTCGATGAATACGATGACAAATTTGTCAAGGTATTCTCTGAACACTCTGTTCATTAAGTCCATGAAGACCGCTGGTGCATTAGTCACACCAAAAGGCATGACTACAAACTCGTAGTGTCCGTATCTGGTCCTGAATGTCGTCCTGGGTATATCCCTTTCTTTCACTTTCAGCTGATGGTACCCAGAGCGCAGGTCTATCTTTGAGAATACTATTACCCCCCTCAATTGATCAAATAAGTCGACGATCCTGGGAAGGGGGTACTTGTTCTTGATTGTCACTTGATTCAGAGCTCTATAATCTATGCACATCCGCATAGATTCGTCCTTCTTCTTGACAAACAACACAGGAGCTCCCCAAGGTGAGTAACTAAGCGGATGAAACCTTTTTCAAGTAGCTCCTGAAGTTGCTCTTGTAACTCTTTTAGCTC
Source organism: Zingiber officinale (assembly GCF_018446385.1). Taxonomy (NCBI): domain Eukaryota; kingdom Viridiplantae; phylum Streptophyta; class Magnoliopsida; order Zingiberales; family Zingiberaceae; genus Zingiber; species Zingiber officinale. Next base: position 33,900,757 of record NC_056005.1, on the reverse strand, counting down.
TGCTGGAGACATGCGGTATGGAGCTTTTGAAATTGGACCGGTACCAGGAATCAATTCAATCTCAAACTCCACTTCTCTGTTGGGAGGTAGTCCAAGTAGCTCTTCTGGGAATACCTCTGGATACTCACAGACTACCCGAACTTTCTCCTACTTGGGTCCTTTCTGTTCTCCTACCTTTACTATGTATGCAAGAAAACCAGCACACCCTTTAGCTAACATCTGGTGAGCTGCTAGAGAAGAGAGAAGTTTCTGGGTCTTCTTCCTTGGCACTCCCGTGAATTCAAAAGTTGGTTCACCCTCTGGACTAAAGATCACTTTTCTTCTGCGGCAGTCCACTGAGGCACTGTACTTGCTGAGGAAATCTATACCCAAAATGATATCGAAATCCTGCATAGCGAGGACTACCAGATTAGAATATAGCTCTCGGTCTGCAATTCTGACTGGTACAGACCGAAGCCACTGGCTGGATTCCATGACTTCCCCAGAAGGTAGGGTCGTCAGGAACTTAGAGTTCATGCTTTTTGTAGGTACCTGTAATTCTTTGGAAAAGGGTACTAATACAAAAGAATGGGTCGCTCCAGTATCAAATAGTGCAGTAGCTAAATGCTGAAAAATAACTACTTGACCTGTTATGACCGTGGAGGCACTAGCAGCTTCTTCTTTAGTGAGGGAGAATACTCTGGCACTATCAAAGGCTGGAACTGGTGGAGCTTCCAACCTTCCCTGACTGATATAGGGTCCCTCTAGTGCTGCTTCCATGTGATATAACTGTGCGGGCTTGCCTCCATATTGCACTAGCTGTGGCTGAGGTGCTTTGAGCTTGTTAGGACATTCTTTAGCCATGTGTCCATCCTGACCACAGGAATAACATCCAGTCTTACCCAAAAGACAGGCTCCTGGATGTATTCTCCCACATTTGGGACAGGAAGGGAACTTGGTCTGCTTGTTTGCTGGTCCTCCCTTCTGGTTACTTCCTGAGTTCCACTGCTTTCTTTTACTACCCTTGTCTTTCCAGTTCTGTTTACTTGACTGGGATTTCTGACTCCCCACTGTCTTGTCCTCTATCTTCACTGACTTGTGTTGCGCTCGTTGTGCTTTGATGTCATTCAGGTAGTGCTCAGCAATTAATGCCCTACTGATCAACTCTTCACCAGTCTGGGGTCGGTGAGCTCCACTACTCACATTCAGTGCTATCTGTGGTCTCAGCATTTTGAGCATCAGTCTGACTCGCTCCTTCTCTGTACTTACTATCTCTGGGCAGAGACGAGCTAGTCTGTTGAACTTCTTGACTGCTTCTTCCACTGTTAGGTCACCTTGTTTGAACTCTATAAATTCCTCATAGTGCTTGTTGGTGATCTGTAGGTGGAAGTACTCTTCATAAAACTCTGACTGGAAATCAGCCCAACTCATCTGATTGACTTCCCTCTTGGTCTTTATCCTCTCCCACCACATACGAGCATCTCCTGACAGGCAGAAAGAGGTGCACTTGACCTTCTCGACTTCTAGCCAGTCAAGAAGCTCCATTGTGCTCTCCAGTGTTTTGAACCAAGCCTGGGCATCCCGGGGCTCAGTAGTGCCTGAGAAGCTCTCTGGTTTTAGTTTTAGCCACTGTATGAGGTAAGCTTCTTGTCTCTGAGGTGCTGTGACGACTCCCAGGGTAGCTGGTGGAACCTCGGTTACCACTGGAGTCTCCACAGTTACTATTGGAGGAGTGGGAGGAACTAGTTGCTGATTTGCCATCAGATTAGCAATCACTTGTTGCTGCTCTGCTACCTGTTTCTGGAGTTGAGCAACAACTTCAAAGAGATTGGGCTCAGTTGTAACGCCCGCCCTTCCAGGTAGCACTAAGGCCACCCCGGAGGGACGGACGTCACTGAAACATAGACATCAATTATACTAATGCATATGGATTCATGGCAGCGGAAGAACTTATTCAAAATTTTTTTCTTTTATCATATGCATTTAGTTTACTTATCATGGCATGTGAATCAAAGCATACTGAACATTATCATCATATCATCATTATTCTAACATGAGTAACATATCATAAGTGTATGAAATACTAGCTGAAATCATCAGCATAAGCATAGGTCCAACATTGTTCACATGCATAACTTAGATAATTCAAAGAAACTTAAATAGATCTATCCACCAGCACTTCCACACACATCTTCCTTGCCTTTCCTGCTCTGCTCCCCTTAAACAATACATTCCTTGCCTTTATCTGCAGTACAAGGAAAACGTGTAGCTATAAGCCAAAAGCTTAGTGAGATCCTTGCCTACCCATAAATCCGAAAAACACATAACATAACATAACATGTAGAAAACATAGCATAGCATAACATAGCATGGAGAGTCATAACATAGAACATATCTTATCATGTAAAAACCATAACAACTCATAGCATAACATGAGGGAAAGCAGAACATAATATATCATATCACATAAGGAGCATAACATATCAAAGTCTATCATGTGAGTGTATATCATGATTCATATCACATTCTATAAGCACATATCATGAAGCCTATCATATCATGTAAACATGTATCATAACTCATACCTGTTCATAAGGGTGCATAAACATAATTTCATAAATATGTGCATGTAGATGCAATATGTATATTTTTAAAACATGTATCATGGAATGCACATATGCATCATGCTTCTTTCAAAACATATAGTATACATACTTGAATATCATATCAACATCATGAGAAGGGCCCTGGCTTGTACCACATGTAAACATAAATGCGCGCAATCCCTATGACAGGGTAGCCAGCCCCGAACCTACTAGAGATCTAGGTCTGTTCATAGTCCGTCGACCTAGGGGCGTACCGAGGAGCCCATCCCTTAACGAGGTCCGTTCATAGTTCGTCGACCCCGGGGGCGCTTATGGAGCCCACCCTTGGTACAAGCCATACAAAGTAAAATATCATGCATATCATATCTCATCATATCATACATGTCATAATTCTTGTCATATCATTAAGAGAGCTCTTGATCCCAACTTAAGGGAAGCATCTCTTTACCATAGCATGAAGAGTGCTCTTGATCCCAACTTAAGGGAAGCAACTCTTTTCCATAACATGAAGAGTGCTCTTGGTCCCAGCTTAAGGGAAGCAACTCTTTAGGCTTTTCTTCTTACATAAGCCATTCATACATGCATTATGAAACATAACATGTTCTTATCATAACATAAAGCATAACATGTCATTTTCATATCATCAAACATGGCATATCATCTCATGAACTTAGCATACATATCATGAGTCTAGCATATCATATCATTAACATGGCATATCATGTCATAAGTCTATCATGTCATATCATAAACATGGCACATCTTATCATAAGACATAGAAATGCAACATATCATAAAGCATGAAAGCTTACTCCACTTATATATCAAAGACTACATATCATGAAAATGCCTAAGCATGTTTGGTTAGGTTTAAACTCTTTCCTAACCCAATTTATCCATCTTGGCCGAACCATATCAGTAGGTTTCATCCTCATTGCATTCCATATTAAGCATAGAACTTACCCACATAACATGTAAAACTTAATCTAAGCACATACAAGGCAATATACTTCATGAATAAGCATGTTTGAGTTCAAAACTCTAACCTTAACCCATTTATCTCAATTTGGACAAAACATATCAGTAGGGTTCTTATATCATTTGGTTCCATATGAAGCATAAAACTTATCCACATAGCATGTAAACTTGATCTAAGCACATACAAGGCAATATACTTCATGAATAAGCATGTTTGAGTTCAAAACTCTAACCTTAACCCATTTATCTCAATTTGGACAAAACATATCAGTAGGGTTCTTATATCATTTGGTTCCATATGAAGCATAAAACTTATCCACATAGCATGTAAACTTGATCTAAGCACATACAAGACATTGTACTTCATGAATAAGCATGTTTGAGTTCAAAACTCTAACTCTAACCCATTTATTTCAATTTGGCCGAAACATATCAGTAGGATTTCATATCATTCTACTCCATAAGAAGCATAAGACTTAAACATGTAACATGCACATTTAATCTAAGTTCCTATAGAGCATAGTACAAGTACCTACAAGGAACCATACTTCATGAATAAGCCTATTTGAGTTCAAAACTCTAACCCTAACCCTTTTATTTTCATTTGGCCGAAACATATCAGTAGGGTTTCATGTCTTTTTATCCCTTAGGAAGCATAAAACTTAAACATGTAGCATGCACATTTAATCTAAGTACCTATAGAACATTATACAAGTACTTACAAGGAACCATCCTTCATGAATAAGCATGTTTGAGTTCAAAACTCTAACCTTAACCTATTTATCTCAATTTGGACAAAACATATCAGTAGGGTTCTTATATCATTTGGTTCCATATGAAGCATAAAACTTATCCACATAGCATGTAAACTTGATCTAAGCACATACAAGGCAATATACTTCATGAATAAGCATGTTTGAGTTCAAAACTCTAACCTTAACCCATTTATCTCAATTTGGACAAAACATATCAGTAGGGTTCTTATATCATTTGGTTCCATATGAAGCATAAAACTTATCCACATAGCATGTAAACTTGATCTAAGCACATACAAGGCATTGTACTTCATGAATAAGCATGTTTGAGTTCAAAACTCTAAACCCTAACCCATTTATTCAATTTGGCCAACCATATCAGTAGGGTTTACTACCATTTCATTCCATATGAAGCATAAAAACCTTAGTTATAAACATGTAAAAATTCATACATCACAAAGAGGTACAACTAGTATGGTTTCTAACTAAAATTCTTGACCTAAAGCCTTATAATCAATTTGGCCGAACCATATAGATAGGTTTCTCTTTTTTTTTCTTCACAACATGAAGAATGAAGACTAAACTAACAACATATGAAATTCATATATCATAGAGTAGAAATTTAAGCATGTGATCAAGGAAAAACTTGTTCTAGATCCTTTCTTCCATCCTTGGCCGAATCATGCAACAAGTTCTAAATTTCTTTTTTTTTTTTTTTTATAACATGAAGCATCTCTTATCACTTGTTAACCCTAAGTGACTACCTATTCTTTATCTTGACCATCTTCTTTCAAGAAAAGTTTTAGAGTTTCGAAAGAGAAAAACATTCTAAAAACCGAAGCTACTTGTACTGCAGTGAGGGGATACTCACATCCTTGCGCTTGTTTTCCTTAGAGATTTAACCTTTTGTTGTGGATCCTTCCTAGAGAGGGGAAGCTTCCTTGCTCCTTGGTCTCGGCAAGAAGAAGAAATGGGTGAAGAAGGGGCACGGTGAAGGAGGAAGGAGTAAGAGAGTGAATGAGAAAAATGCCAACTCATTTTAATTTCTTCCTTTTATTCATCATGAGAGGAGGAAGGAAAAATATATTTTTCTTCCTCCTTTATTTTACTCTCTTCATCATTAAGAAAAGTCTAGATACATCCCTTCTTGGTGAGTAAGAAAGGAATATTCTAGAGCATCTCTTCATTAGAGAGGGAGAAGACAACTCTCACTTCTCCTTCTAAGAGAAGAGTCTTTTCTTCTTACATTTAATTATGGTTTCCCTCTCTTTCCCAACAATAACTTCTCTTGGTCTAGTGGTTATCTTATTCAGGTATCTAATGAGAGATCTAGAGTTCAAGTCCTAGACCTTATGTATTTTTATTTCTATTTTATTTATTTAAGTGTTCGGCTAGGAGCAAAAATTCAACTAAAGCATATATATATTTTTCTTTATTCTTTATTCATGATAGAATATTCTAGAATTTTGCTAAGGACCCTATGGGTGTTACATCAGTTGCTCTGGGCACTTCGTTCTCCTGAGCTGGTTCCTCGGTACGAACGGTACGGGGATGCCCTCTTCTTGACATCTAGTTATGCAGAGGAAAAGACTTGATATCCTCTCTATCCTTTCTAAACATACTTATGTATGAATAAAGAAAACAAAACCTTTATCTTTCTAAAGCACATATATATATAAGCAATTACTCTCTACTGCAAATAATAAAGAAAGCATAAAAGGAAAAACTTAAATACATTCTTACTTGAAGACGGCAAGGCTGATGCTGATGTGTGTGTGATGCTGGAGAATGGGAACTGCTCTGATACCAACTGTAACAACCACCCTTCTTACTACTACTACTACTCTCTAAGGGTGACCATTACTTAACTACTAACTCTAATTAACTGCCCCGTGAGGAGTCCCTATCGAAAAATTTCGACAGAGTCTCCCCTGTACAGGTGACAATATCTTAAATACAAACACTATATACATCAGCCACAGGCGGCTGGAACATATATCAAACAACTCACGCAGTAAATAATCCAAAATAAAAGAGAACTATACCAGAAATCATCACACAAGATCACAATTCATCTACTATGTCCTAATAACATCAAGATAACATATACCATCCTGAATACTTCTAACATAGCAAAAGGAAAAGAAAACTAAAAGAAACTCCTTTCAAGTCCCAAGGCTTCCATAGTCCAGGCATCGCACATCCACCAAACATCTCCTTGTCGCCTTTCTTCTGACTATAGCTTCCCTTTACCTTTATCTGCAGTAGGAGGAAATGCAAACTATAAGCGAATTGCTTAGTAAGCGCTATCTAACTCACAAAAACTTGATAAGCATGTATATAACAAAAAGAAACATGCTAAAACTGAATGCTTAAGAAGAAAACTACTCATGCTTATCTATTAGCAATAAATCAAATTAACTGAAATGCTAACATGTAAAGCTACTCATGCTATACAAGAATAAAGATGAAATCATCTAGAAATAAGACTAATCATGTTCAATAAACTCATAAGGAAAACAAATGAAAACTAATACTGTGAGTTTAGAATTAAAAGAGCTACACTTGCTAATCCTAAACATATATGAAGCTTGTTTCATTTGTCCCAAATACTTATGGTCTTATACTTATAGTCTTACACTTAGAAATTATTATTTAATTTAATTTCTCTTTCTCTTGTCTTTTCTTGGACCCATGCTTAGTACCAAATGCGCGCTCTCTAATAGAGACTAAGGTAGCGAACCTCCAGTCCTATGAGGGTAAAGATCTTGGTCTTACCAGGGCCAAGACCTTGGAATTGGTCACCTGGATTTGTTTAACGACAACCTTGGAAGTCGGGTACTAGCCTCTTTAAAAGATTTACTTGTTATCTTTTCTTCTCTAGACCTTGGTCTTTTCTCACTTATAGATACTCATATCTTCTAAAGGATTTAATAGGACATAATCATTCCATTGAAATACATGACTACTCATGTATGTTAAAATAGTAAAGAAAACTAATTGTATGCTTCAACTTAAAGAGCTATTAAAAGCAAAGGAACACATACATGCATATGTATCAAAGAAACTTAAATCTGTATACTAACTTAACAAAATCCTACATACTATTCTAATAAAATTCTGCATACCATATTTACTAGCTTTGGAGGTTGAGTTAAACATGAATAAGCTTCTAATCTTCTAAGGAAAAACAACTAGAGACATAACCCAAATTATAATGCAACATTCACATACATAGCTCTTTAAAACAGAATATAAACCTCCTCTTATCATGTTCAAATTATGCAGAGTCTATCACCTACTTTGAGCATTAACATGGTTGTAAATATGCGCCATTCATATAAAACTGAAACATGCTATCTTAACAAGGAAAACAAGCCTAAATCCCTTCAAGCTTCCAAGAATCCGAAACCATGCATAGTATATAAACTAAACCAAGGTACTAACATAATTAAAACATAGGAGCAAATCTGAATTCTTTAAACTTAAACTAAGCTACAACCAACATACAAATCCAGAACACTTAGCACCACAAAGAGGAGTAATTGCATCAAAATCTAAGCCTTCCCTATTCTAATTTTGTTTAATATCCACGGAAACATTAGAAGTAGTAAAACACTACCAATCTAAGCTTAAATCATCATAAGATTCAGCCAGCAGGTTTGTCTCAAAGGTTTGCCAGGTGAAACATATAGAACCTATTAGAAATTTTTAACCCCCTGTAAGGCTTATTTCAACTCCAATGCTTAGCATAACAAAACTATAGATTGAACTGATATATTAACCATACTTCATGCTACGCAAAGCTATTTAAACCAAAGTGCTACACGAAATTCCCAAACTGAAACCTGTTCACACCCAAATCTGATAAATTCCGAATATGGCAGCAAACTTCAGAGACCCACCGAACTCATAGCAAAAATTCAGAAACAGGAAATCTCATGGCATATTCCACAATCTGAAGAAAACCAAATCCTGAATTCCCAACTATAAAATCCGAAGCAAAGAAAACAAATCGATGCTCGGAACTACTCCTACTGCAGGTGAGTAGCAACTTACCACTTGTTCTTGGACTTACAACCGAAGGAAAGGCTGCTAGGGTTTCGGAGAGATGAAGATCTCGGCTTCTCCTTCGTGCTCATGAGCTCTTCTCGTCGAGAGGATCACGCACGGGTGAAGACCGGCCGGAAAAAGCCTCTCGCCAGCGCCGGAGACGTGCCCTAGGTGTGGATTCGTTTCCGCCCGAGAAGAGGAAATCGCGGCGTCGGGAGCGAGAGAGGAGGAGAAAAGGGTTTCGGGTCGGGAGAAAAACCTAAACCCTTTTCTTATAACTAGGGTTTTTTATTAATTACTATACCTTAAATATTATTCACTCTTTCCTTAATTAACACCGCCCGCTGGTACAGCTGGTCAGCCGGGTTTTGCTCGGGTCAAAGGCCTCGGCTTCGATCCCTCAGCCACACACTTTTTATTTCAATCTATTTTAAACGTTCCTAACTACTGCTTATACATATTTCGTTCCATATATGTTCACAAAAAGGTTCGCAGACTAGTTGGCTGGCTGGATTCGATTAAGGCTCGGTTCAGGTCCGAGGTCCACGGTTCGAATCTCAGCTTGGACAATTTTTTTGTCAAAATTTCTTTCGTCTAGTAAAAATACCAAACGACTTCCAAAAATTATGTAAAAATACTCTAAAAGTTTCTAAAAATCTCTAGAATATTTTAAAAGTATTTCCAAATATTTTTAAGGACATTTAGAACTCGAAATAGGGAAAATTGGGTCGTTATACATATTTCATGAAGAGATTTTAAGGAAGAAGATTTAGTCCTGTTATTCAATTCAAGGTTAAAACTTTTTCTAGGAAAGCTTAAGTCACGATGGTCAGGTCCATTCGAAGTTAAGAAAGTGTATCCTTTTGGAACAGTAGATATTGGAAATAAAGAGTTGGGAACTATTAAGGTAAATGGGCAGCATCTTAAGAGATACATACATGGCATGGGTTTGGAAGAAAAAGAAAAATCGTACTTTTCTGAACCTCGTCCTCCAGAGCAGGGAGAACAGTCAAGCTAAAGACCTTAAATGAGCGCTTCTTGGGAGGCAACCCAAGGGTTCTTTTAGTTCTTTTCAGTTTAGTTCTCTCATTGCAATAGTTAATACTTTTAAATTCGTTGTTTCTTTTATTTTCAGGGTGAAATTTCGCTTCCATGAACTCACCATGACTTCTTCATGGGCATGGAAGTATTGGAGAAGCAAGAAAGGAGTAGAACATTCATTTGGAGCAAAACAGAGCTTGGTCATGTGCCATACACGACCAAGTACATCTTGTAGAAGAGAAGGATGCTAGGGTCGTGTCTACATGACATGGCCGTGTAAGCACACTCGAGAAGAAAATTTGTTCAGCCGTGTACCAGACACAGCCGTGTGAAAAATCTAGAAGAGGAAATATGCTTGGCCATGTCTCACACACGGCAGTGTAACAACCTAGAGGAAAAATCTGCATTGTCCGTGTCTTCTAGCACTGCCGTGCAAGGCTTCCCGAGAAGGGAAAGGAAGAGGTCGTGTCTCACGCACGACCGTGTAGGTAAACCCGAAGAGGAGATTGTACAAGCCGTGTAATCTTACACGGGTGTGTGAAGAGCGAAGCACACCCCTTTCTTCTTCTCCTTCCTATCTCCTTCCTATCTCATTTCCTTTTACCTAGGGTTTCAAGATACTTCTTCTAATTTCTTCCTCTTATTCTTCCTTCAAGGGTTCAGTCTTTTTAACTTCTACCATGTCAAATGTGATCAAGGAGACTTCATGTACAAGAAAAGGGAAGGAAAAGATGGTTGCCACAAAAGAAAGAAACTCTTGCTTCAAAGGTATTTCTAATAACTTTGGTATCATCTTTTCTTGCAACGAAAAACAACTTAGATATTCTTCCTTATGTAAATATTCTCTCTTGAGCACCAAATTTGTTGATGATACAACTTTGGATATATTAGGATTTAGGGATGATGTAGCTTGGTTATTTGAAAGAATAGGTTGGAAAGGTATGATGAATATGAAATACCCTACTTACCCTAGAATTATTTTTGAATTCTTGAGTTCTATAATAGTTGAGAATGTTCAAGGTGGGGGGAAAATTAAAATTTTGCTTATTAAATGAGGATTATGAATGGACATTAAGTGATTTTAATATTTGTTTTGAATTGCCAAAGAATGGTGTATGTACGATCTTACCCCAATTTGAAAATTCGTGTTTCTGGCAACAAATTTCTAAACAATCACATTTTAACCCTCACAATTCTAGAGCTCCTCACATTATTAATCTCATTTTTAGATATGTTTATTTAGTTATGAAAAATACTATATATGGAAGAGGAGCAATTTAGAAAGTTGTAAGAATGTTTTAAAAGCGAGAGAGAATTGTGTGAAAAGATTTCTAGAATAATGAATTCTTAAGCTCAAATGGAATTTAATGAAGATTTGAGAGGCTTTATGCAATTTTTGCAGGATGATATAGCCAAATTGTTTGAATATCATAAGTTTTTTAGAGATGAAGTAAGATGGTTTATTAATTCCTTTCCTTTTCCACTTCCTGAATTTCCTGATTTACCACCTCCTCCACTATATTGATTTATCGGGACGATGAAGAGTTTAAGTATGGGGGGGGGGACGGTTTGAAACACCTGAAAATTTTTACATTTTCTGTTTTGTTCAGTAGTTTATTTTGTTTTGATAGTCACTTGACTATTTTTGAAAAGTTTTGTGGCATCCCCATTGAAGAGAACATCAAATCCTCACTTTTATGCTTTCTTGTTCAAAAGCCAAATTGTTAGCACAGTCTTTATCTTGATTCATGATATTGTAAATGATGCTAGTATGTTTAATGTACTTCTTTTCTCTATCTTAAGTATCATGAAATAAGCTAAGTATCATATTGAAATAAGTTGGAGTTTTGGCTTAACCTTAAGGATCTTACCTTCACTTCACTTTACTTGAACTTGAATAGTTGATATCATTGAAATAGCCATGATTCATCCTATTTGTTTAGTACTTGGTTTCCATGGTGATTTCTCAAACTTCATTTTGGTTACTGGATGAGGCTCGAATCTTGAAAAACTTATTTGTAAAAATCAAAATATCCCAACTTATGTGCCTATGAGCTTATGTGTTTAAGTATTATACAATGCAATCACTTAATGTAAAAAAAAAGGTGCATGAAAAAAAAGTGAAATGAAAAAAAAATATGGCAAAAGGGATATAAAAAATAGTTGTCATGAGTGGAAACCAGCTAGTCACCCCTTTGAGACCGAGTTAGGTTACTAGGGAAATGACTCCCATGGTTCTCCTAATATCAAGCACGCCTTTGAGACCTTGGGTTGATTGAGAAATATGAACCAAGTGTATGGCAGGTAAGTGCCTATCACCAGAAATATTAGAAATTCAATTGGATGATGACTTGGCTAGGACATAGATTGAAAACTTGAAGAGTTTGGGGATTACTTTGCACTGTGCACAAGATACTTATGTTTAAGCCATACTTGAGTTATTTCCATGATCATGCTCATCAATGAAACTTCTTGATAGAATTAGGAATGTGCACTAAGGATTATGATGCATTATTGAATACATGAATCTTGATTGCGGCATTTTGCTTGAGGACAAGCAAAAGTCTAAGTGTAGGGGTGTGATGTGCGTAGATTTTATACACTTGTTTAGCATGTTTTGACGCACATTCTTATGTTTTGTACATGCTTTGTCTATGCATTTTCATGCTTCTTGCTTTGCTTTTAGCATAAATACTTCTCTTTTTTCGGAGATCTGCTCTTGTGCATTTTATGCTTTCAGGAGTCAAATTTGGAGAAGAATTGATGTCTGTAGATGATTCTACAACCAAACGAAGAAGAACGACCTGGGCAATGACTGCCACACGGCCTTGCAAAGGGGAATGATCCCGACCGTGTGGTGATGAGGGGTCATGCCACCCTCCTTCAACCAATCAGTACACGACCATGTATAATTACATGGTCGTGTAGCCCCTCCAGTGACCAAGACTGCCCAGGTCATGTGGTTTCACACGGCCGTGTAGCCTTTCCAGAGTAAGAAATTGGCATGGTTGTGTGTCCCACACGGTCGTACAACACTTTCAGATAGGAGAAATGGCCAGGCCGTGTGGTTTCACACGGTTGTGCAAGCAAGCAGAGGCAGTATATGGCATGACCGTGTGACCATCACACGACCGTGCGACCCTAGCCGAGAGGAGGATTACCCTGGCCGTGTGGATCTCACACGACTGTGCCCTGGGCCGTGTAGTGCCCAAATTTGCCCCCTCTATATATAGAGCTTCTTCCCTTTCAAAAGAGAGGCTCTCCCTTTGGGGGAGATATGTTCTTGGGGTGGTTTCCAGCCATTCAAGCAGAGATTTCTGTCCAAGATTCGACTCGCAGAGTGGAGGATTGGCTCCGAAGATCACTCATCGTAACGAGATAAGCGTTCCTTTCTATTCTCTTATTCTTGGATTGGAATGTCTTGGATTTTCTTGTCTTCAGTCCTTTCTCTATTCTTTATGGAGTAGATTTCTTATTCTAGAAAGGAGGGAGTATTTGTGATGTAATTTGATGTAAGAGTCAATAGATTTACCATCTTCTTGATCCCAGGATATTGCTATGTTTTGTATCAATCAATCTTGTATTGGATTGTTGTGTTTTGTGCCTAATTCCCATTCTTGATTGGTTGTTTGTATCTCTTGTTGAATCTTGTAGAGGAATTTGTAAATCATATGACAAAGGGGTGTCGTGACAGGGTTGCCCCGCTCACGAACCTTTTAGGGGACTACCTTTAGGGGTAAAACAAGAACTTGCAAAGAAGTAGGACGGATTGACACGCTTAATTTTATATCTTAATGCTAATTGATTAGGGATGCATTTCTATGTCATATGACCGAGGGGCATCGTGACAGGGCTGCCCCGTTAACGGACCTCATAGGGATTCATTACTCTTTGATTGCTTAGGGTTTAGATATAAGTCCTTAACCGGTGTTTTCTGCAGAGAACAACCGGTGACTTCTTACGAATACATTGTAATTGAGGGCAAGGTTTGGTAGATTACATTACATCAATGATTATCACAAAGAAACCAAGACTCCTAGAATCTTTATAAAACTAAATCTTTTCATTTAACCCTTACCTCTGATCTTAGTTGTAAATGATCTTTTAATTGTTTGTTTAGCTAATTCGTTTTGAGACATCTTTAGTGCTTATAACCAATTCCTGTGGATACGATATCTTTTATTATTACTGACGACATAACCGTACACTTGCGGTGCGTAACAATAATCATCCAAACTAGTCTCGAACTCCCACTTGACGGTGTTGGAAAGCCAGTATCATGCCAGAATTGGGACACAACCTTGATGAACAAAATTGAGGTCGGCTCCAAAGTAACATGAACTCTTCAATGCGGCCTAACCAAAGAAAAATTGAACAGGGTCGACCCCTTTAAAAGCGCGAAAGAACTATGAGAGAAGCTGATCGAGCTGCCCGAGGGAACCTCAGACACCAAGGTAAGCAAATGTGATTTGATATTAAATAAACTTTACAATATAAAAATACAAGAGGTTGAATTGGCAAGCCAACTTCATGCATGGATTCAAGACCTCATCAATAGACTTCACGCAATTGGACAGAAGGTGGAAAATCACGACATCATCAGGTATGTGCTCAATGCATTTTCAAGGAATACCTTGTGAGTATCAATGGTAAATGCTTACAAGGTATCCAAGGATCTCTTGACAATTAGATTAGATGAATTGTTTTCAGAATTTGAGTTACACGAGCAGACTAATGCATTGTCGGGTGAGAAAGGTATTACTTTGATTGTAGGTACAAGCAGAATGAGAGAACCAAAAATCAAGCGCCGAATCGAACCTAAATTTAAAGATTAATCGGATCTCGAAGAAGATATCACCATTGAACTAGTTAAACTAGTTCAGAAAGCACTCAAGAAGAAGAAGGTGACTCAATCAAACTCGAAGACCAAGTCTGGAGTTATCTACTATGGCTGTAACCAAAAGGGACACTACAAGCCTGACTGTCCAAACCAAAAGCAAGGAAAAAATAAAGTGTTGAAGGCAACGTGGTCTGAGTCGTTGGAAGAGTCGAACGAAGAAGAACATAAGCAGACAAGCTTTCTCGCTCTACCCGCACAAGTGTATGTTGGCAAAACTGACTCCGAGTCTGAAACCGAGAGTGAATTGGAAACTGAGTCCAAGAGAAGTGACAGATCCGTATTCATTTCTGAAGGGCCAAACAGCATTGTAAGTTCCCTAATTTAAGGTACTCAGAAGGAAGCGTTTCTGAAGGGCCAAATCCAACGTTCGAGTCAAGTCACTCCAAAAGGAGGTAACAACCCTTAAGGAAGCGACTAACTTGAGTTTTTTGACTAAGCAAGTTCAGGAAGAGAATTCTAATTTAAAAAATTAAGTCAAAGAACTCAAGGACTCATTGGAATGGTTTACTTTGGGTTCCAAGAACCTTGACCTAATTCTTGAAAAACAAAGAGTCGTATACAATCGATCTGGACTTGGATATAAGGCTAAACATAAATTCAGATCTTATTTGTCTCTAGTAAAATGCTCAAATAGAAACTTAGTCTAAGAATGAGTCCCCAAGTCTAACCTAACTAATCAAGTTGGACTTGGTTAATAGTGGATCCCTAAGGATCAAATTCATTACCTTGATAAACCTTATCGAGGCTATGATCCAAGGGGAGCCAACAAAAAGATCATCTTTATCATAAAATAGAATTGTCTAATGTTTGCTTTACTATTTTTCATTATACATGCTTAGATTAGGATAGATAAGAACTTAGGCTTGATCCACACTTGACTAATTAGACCTAGGATTTTCAGAAAGAAAATTAAATATTTAATTTCTTTAAAAGGCTTTGTCTAGAAGTGGTGGATGATCCCATACCCAAGAAAGCCTAATGCCTTGCCACAGCCTAGAAGTTAATTATTGAAATAGATACATAATTAGCTGACTATTAAACCTTAGTCAAACTCAAATGTTGACCATTCCTTATATTGGAATTTAAATTGAAAATTAAATTAACCATCTCACAAAACTATTAAGGTTTCCTGATTGAAAATCTAGAAAAAGGTGAGATGGACCTAGGTTTAAAGTAGTTAACAAAACCTAAATTAATTAAATTAAAGATAACGCAATTAAAATTCATAATTAATTATAAAATCATAATTAATTTTAAAATCTAATTAATTATAAAAGTTTAATTAATTTTAAAATATAATTAATTATAAAATCATAATTAATTTCAAAATCTAATTAATTATAAAAGTTTAATTAATTTTAAAATCTAATTAATTACAAAATCATAATTAATTTCAAAATCTAATTAATTACAAAATCACAATTAATTTTAAAATGTTAATCATAATTTCAAAATGTTAATTATTTCCAAATCATAATTAAAATTAAAAATGTAAATTATAATTAAATTATAATTATTTTCAAATCATAATTAATTTTAAAAATATAAATTATAATTAAATTATAATTATTTTCAAATCATAATTAATTTTAAAAAATTAATTAGTTTCAAATCATAATTAATTTCAATTAATTCTAAAATCCTTAATCAAAGTAAATTATTTTCAAATGATTTAATTTTCAAAATCTTAATCATAACTATTTTTAAATATTGTTTAAAAGTTTTAAATTTAATTATTCAAACGTATATGTTTTAAAATTCAAACTTAATTATTCTGAAACTCAAATTTAAAATACTTTTGTCTTCAACATTTTGAAATCTTGAAATTCAAACTTAAATATTTTAAAATTTAAAATTTAATATTTTTGAAATCCAAATTTTACTTAAATTATTTTTGATATATACTTCAATATCATAAATATTTTTTAAATTTAAAAATAAAATTAACTTAACTTAACTTTATCTCACACAAACTTATAAGCTGAACATGCTTGATAGCCTAGAAATGGTGAGATGGAAAATTAGGAAAATAAAATATAACTTTTATATTTATTTTACATGCTTGGACTCGAAGACCCTTAAACATTTTTGGTATTAATTAAGGGGGAGTGAAGGGAAGGTTAAGACATTATTTTTTATTTATTTTAAACATAGGCTTTAAAAGTTAAACTTTTCAAAAGTTCAAAATACTTCTGAAAGAGAAAGTTTAATTTTTTTTAAAACTATTTTTGTAAAGATAAAAACTAAGTATCTGATAAAGTATTTTAAAGTATTTTTCAAAGAAATCTTTTACTTAACTAAGTTTTCTTTTAAATATTTTTGAAGCTAAGTGATTATCAAAATCTTTTTAAAATCTAAGATTTTATGAATATTTTTTTTTAAGCTAAGTACTTAACTAAGCTTGTATCAAATTTTTTTTTTAAGCCAAGTACTTAACTAAACTTTTATCAAATTTTTTATAAGCTAAGTAATTAACTAAGTGTTTATCAAAATCCTTTTAAAGCTAAGTACTTAACTAAGCTTTTATCAAAATATTTTTAAAGTTTTTTCATCAAAATCTTTTTAAAGCTAAGTTTTATCAAAATCTTTTTAAAGCAAGTTTTTATCAAAAATTTTTCAAAAACCTAAGTACTTGACAAAGTTTTTTTTTTGAAAAAGCTAAGTATTTTCAAAGCATTTCTAATTTAGCTAAGTTTTTTTCAAAGTAATTATTTTCAAAGTTAAGTTTAGCTAAGTTTTTTTTTTGAAAAAGCTGACTCACTTTCAACGCTTAAAAATTAACTAAGTTTTTTTTAAGTGCTACTTAGGGGGAGCTTAAGTTAAACAAAGTAAAAACCTTTCCTCCCTAAATTGTTTTTGATATATGGCAAAGGGAGAGAGAATGGTCAAAAGTTAAGGGGAGTGATAAATTAAGGAGGAGCTAATACTTAGTGAGAAAATTCTATATTTTTCTTTAAATATTTTTCATTAAACTGCTATATATATACTTAACTTTTGAACCTGGTTGTCATAATCAAAAAGAGGGAGATTGTTAGTGCAGGAAGCACCAGATGATCAAACCTATGTTTTGATAATGGCAAAGGATTCAAAAGTTAAGATGTCTTGTAATCTAATATGGTTGATTGAGCTTGCAGGAAATTCCTAAGTTGTCTTAGGCAAAAGTTCTAGTGGACTCTAGGCAGGTGGAAAACCCTAGGGGCTGGTAACCCTAAGTCCTAGGGGGTGGTAACCCTAGGTGATGAAAAGTCCTAGCTGCGGTTAGGCAGGTGGAAAACCCTAGCGGTGGTAACCCTAGGTCCTAGGGGGTGGTAACCCTAGGTGGAAAGTCTTGGCGGGTCGAGCGCTTTGGGCAAAATCCTTGTGTCAGACACTCTAGGTTAAAATACTGGTGATCACGGACTGGGTGAAAGTTTGGACGGGTCATGGAGCGGACATCCAGCATGAAGACAGGAAGCCTCAGGCACTGAGCAAAAGTCCAGTCGGTCTGATAGACCGGTCTGGCAACAAGTAACTTCTCTTGAGAGGAGTAGGTGAGGACGCGTTTCCTGAAGAGGGAATAGTAGGCGTCGGTTCGACCTAGAGTTTCAACGAAACTCAAAGTCAGAATCAGGCAGTTAGAGGTAGTAAAATCTCATATTATATATATTGTTTTATACCTAGACTAACTTTATTTTATAGAAAATAAGGGGCTGGAAAAAGCTAGTCCAGGCGCCCAGACTCCGGGTGCTCGAAACTGGTCCGAGCGCCTAGAGTCGGTCTAGGCACCCAAAACTCAAAAGTTATTTGCAAGCTGATGTGGTGCACGTCGATTGGCCGAACCACGTGTTCCAGGCGCCCAGAGGGGTTCCAGACGCCTGGAATAGTCTATAAAAGCAGGCTTCGACCAGGAGCTTCACAACAAGATCATGAACAACTTTTGCTTCTTCGAGCTGCTCAGAAAACACTTCTACGATGTCCAAAAGCTCCAACGATGATTCTACTGAAGATTTCCTAATACAAAGTTGTCGGTATTCTTTAATTTTCAAATTACTTCTAAAACTCTATTTGTACTCTTTTCGACTGATTAGTGATTGCCCATCGAAAGCACTCTCACGTGCGGGCCTTGGAGTAGGAGTCGCCACAGGCTCCAACCCAAGTAAATTCTTGGTGTTTGTGTTGTTTATCTTTATTTTCCGCTGTATATTTACTCAAAATAAATGAATTAGCCATGAGTGCTATTCACCCCCCCCCCCGTCTAGCGCTTTACGATCCTACATACTGCTTCACCACCATATAATAAATGAAAAGGAGTTATATATGTTGATTTTCGAGGAGTTGTACGATAAGCCCATAACACACTGGGTAACTCGTTCACCCAATTACCCCAAACTTGATCCAGCTTAGTTTTCAACCCTCAAATAATTTCTCTATTCATCACTCTTGCTTGCCCATTGCACTGTGGATAAGCTATAGAGGTTGCATGTCATACACCTCAACATCTCAGCCTTAAGTTTAGGAGACAGTCGACCGCTATATGAGTAGTTACCTCTAGCTGACCAGCCTAAATTTGCACTTCTTCCTTCTCTTCATACGCTAGGATGGGATGCTTCTCTTGAATGGTGTTAACCTCCATCCTTTGAATTTTTCGAGCAGCATTAGCTTCTGTCTTTACTACTTCCACATAGTATTTACGGGCTACCAATTAATCACCTCTAACCTCCCCCACTTGATCATCCATGGAGAATTTTATCTTCTAATAGAAAGTTAAAATAACCACCCGAAATTCATTAAGGGTCTACCGACCCAAGATGGCATTATAAGCTGAATGTATGTTCACCACCATAAAGACTGATCGGCGTGTCACATTAAGGGCTCCTCCCCAAGGGATTGGCCAATTTGATCTGGCCGAGCGGTTGGACTTCGTTGCCAATAAACCCATACAAAGGAGTTGACATGGGCTGAAGCTCGCTCGGGTCAATTTGTAACTGATCAAAAGCGTACTTAAAAATGATGTTAATAGAGCTACCTGTGTCAATAAAAGTGAGAAATAATATAATTAGCTATTACAACCTTAATTATTAATGCATCATCATGGGATATTTCTACTCCCTCTAAATCTGTGGGCCCAAAGCTAATTCCAGGCCCAACCACTTGCTGCGCGCTACATCCAACTCATGGATGACCAAATGCTGAACATGTGACTTTCTTGCCCGGTTGGAGTCACCATCAGTGGACCCTCAGCTATTATGTTGATATTACCCCAGGCAGCATTATCGCGATTTTCTTCTTGTCAGATGGATGATTGTTCTTGTTGCGCCCGGACAGGCACTTAAACTTGCTCGACCGGGAGTTATAAAGTTCCCGGCTATAACTCGGTCGCCCAATACTTAATCTTGAGTGGGCTATTTTATCATCGATACAGTCGGTAATTTGGGGCTGGGGAACACCGACGATATCTAGGATTATCTTCCCGCCGATTTCATAGAGTGTAACACTCCTCCGTGCTATAAGTAATTGTTTGATGATGTGTGCACCACTTTTATAGGGCCTCTCGAGGAACCCCCGCATGTTTTACGACTTGAGACCATGGTTCTGGATGACTATATGTTGGATCAGAATAGTGATCTAAGGTGGGGGTGAATATCGCGCTTAAAACTTTTCTTATCGTATTTTGAAAACAATCAGAATATGCAGTGGAAAGTAAAACACTAAGTTTGATTACTTGGTTCGAAGCCTAGGTCGACTCCTACTCCAAGGCTCGCGATCCTTGACCGCACCGATGGGCAATCCACTAAAACCCTTCTTTCCGAAAATCTCGAAAAGAAGCAGTGCGTACAATATGCAAGATAGTAACACTCAACTATCTTGTAAGAGTTTAAGTATAATGCAAGTTTAAATAAATGTATCGACAATAATAAAAGACGAAGCTTGGTCGACACTTCTGAATGGAGCAGCTTGCGAGTTGTAGAGCAGTAGCACGATCAGCAGAAGCTTGCACAGATATGAATTTTGAACCAAACAGTGTTGCTCAGCCTTGGACCTTGAGCTCTCTTTTATAAGAACTGTTGACGTTTGGTCGACCGATCCCTGGGTTCGATCGACCGAACCAACTCCCTTCCATCTTCGCTGAAATATGATGCTGATTCGATCTTCAGCATTAACTGATCATTAAGGGTTCGGTAGACCGATCCTTCTTTTTGATCGACTAAACAGTATCCTTCCTTGTTCATCGAGATTTGCTGAGATGTGCACTTAATGCCGCATTGATGAGATGATTTGTTCAGTTGACCGATCAGCGTTGTTTCATTCTCTGCTTCTAATCGATCTGAACTATGATGAGTCATCAAGGTTCGGTCGACCAATCAATCTTTGACCGGACTCCGTTTTAGTCCAAGCTTATATCTGCTCTAAGTTGGCCTTGTTCGATCGACCGATCAGGCCGAACATGCAAAACAGTATTAGACAATAATCCTGCAAAATAGATGTTAGCACAGTAATAATAAATTCATGAATAAAAATAATACATAGTTCAATTGTCTTGATCTCAACTTAGAAACCTTCCTGGTTTCTTCAGTTGGATCAGTGACTTTAGGTTGTTCCTTTCAGGAACACGACCTCACTGTCGCTCCTCCAGTTGCTTACCTCAACTTACCTACTAAACATTGGTCCTCCAGACTTATTTGGACTTTCTTTGCTCAATGTCTGATCACCTGATCCACTAAAGCTTTTCTTGTAATACTACATTAGTCTACAGCAATAATAGTAATACAGAATACTATGGTAAAATTAAACTTAGAATCACCAAGATCTGCTGGTCTGGTCGACCGTGCGCCGATCAACCTTTCTTGGAGTTCACTCCTCCAAGACTTCTTGCTACCTAAGGTTATCTTCCCTTAGGATTTTCACCATCTGACTTCACTTACCAGAGCCTAATGTTACCACCCCCTAGGGTTTTCTCCACCTGGCTTCACTCACTAAGACTCAGTATTTAACTACCCAGGGACCAGGTCCTCCAGACCTATCTACCTGGCTTCCATGATCTACCAAGATTTCCCTTGCCTCAGTATTCGGCTACCCAAGGATCAGGTCCACCAGACCTATTGAATCCACTCGGCTACCCAAGGATCAGGTCCATCAGATTTGAATTAGGTTAGAAATTGAATTAGTTTGAATTAGATTTGAATTAATTTGAATTAGAATTAATTTAGTTTGAATTAGAATTAATTTAGTTTGAATTAGAATTAATTTAGTTTGAATTAGAATTAATTTAGTTTGAATTAGAATTAATTTTATTGAAAGAGGTTATTGAACCCATGTTAGATTCAAACTTAGCTTTGGGTTAATCAAGCAGGCGTCCTAAGGATAAGTTTCAGTTCAGTGGCGAGACATATGACCTACTTGAATATCATTAGACCACTTGCTGAAGACTTTCCAAACTATTCCTGCCCAAAAAACTTAATACTAAATTTTGGTCTAACTAGCCCATGTTTGATTGGGGTAGCTTCGGTCAGATCCACTAAGTCTAGTGCACCAGGTAGAATTCCATATTCAACCTAGACATGCCTTCAACAGAGTTTCCTTGACGTACTATCATCCCAATCCATTCCGGTGCTATGTTATAGGGTTTGGTAAACCATTTTCATCTAACCGTTCTAATAATCCTAATCCTAAGTATTGAGTTTGTTTTAATTAAGTTGATTGGATTGTTTTTCTAGTTGCTCCCCCTGAGTCATAGCTTAGATAAGGTCTATCTAAGTAATGGACTTGACTCTTGGGGACCAAGTAGAAATTTGGTTTAATTGGTTTGATCAACTGTTTTGTTTGAACCCATACTTGGACTTACCTTCTAGTATTTTGACTGATTAAGGATAAGTATGATTTGTTTGTTTGTTTTGGTTTGTAACCGAGTCCCGATTTGTTGTACACGGCTCGTTGCAATCCAAGTACCATATTTAGACACTTGGATCCCATTTCGAACTTTTCCAACGTTTTCTTGAGTTGCTCGACTTGACCTTTCAAATCAGAATTTTCTTCCTCAAGTTTTTCAACTTGAGTTGAAGTTCCGACTTGAACTCGGTTAGTCGAGTCACTCAAGTTAACTTGTTGCTTAAGGTGACCTATTTCCTTAAGTAACAAGTTATTTTGTTTTTTTGATTTTGCTAATTTTTTAAACAAACATTTAACTACTTTAAGTAAATTTGACTTTGAATAAATCGTTACCATATTCGGATCTTCCAATCCGGGGCTTCTCTCGGAATCGAGGTCGATCTCGGACTCGTATTCTTCATCGGACTCGGACCCGGAATCTTCGTTTCTTGCCATAAATGCAAGGTGACTCGAGTGCTTCGTTTGCTCCACGTCGGATTCGTCGGAAGAAGTCTCGTCCCATGTCGCTTGAAGAGCCTTCTTCCGTCTTGTCGATTTGGGTCTTTCTTCTTTCCGATTTGGGCATTCATTTTTGAAATGTCCCTTCTTGTTGCATCCATAACAAATCATTTCTGATTTGTTTTGGATCTGGTTTGGTGGAGTCTTTTTGGATCTTCTTCTAAACTTCTTCTTAATCTACAGTCTTCAGACCATGTTGACTAATTCTTCTTCATTGGTTGAGTCAGGGTCTGATTCGCTTTCTAACTCGATCTTTGTTTTTGATTTTGTCTCCTTGCTCGGCCTTGCATACAAAGCAACACCTTTCTCACCATGGCTCATGTTAGATTGCTCGTGTAGTTCTAATTCACAGAATAACTCATCTAACTTAAGAATTGAAAGATCCTTAGAAACTTTGTACGCATCTACAATTGATGCCCACAAAGTATTCCTTGGAAAGGCGTTCAGAGCATACCTTATTGTGTCACGATTTTCGAAATTGTGTCCGATCAGGTGAAGACCGTTGAGGATGTCTTTCAGTCGAGCGTGTAGTTGCGAGGCGGTCTCTCCAGGAAACATTTTTATATTTAACAAATTATTTAAAAGTAGATCTCGTTTATTTACCTTCGAGTCGTTCGTTCCTTCGTGTAGTTTGACTATCGAGTCCCATAATTCTTTGACGTTGTCGTAGGGACCAACTCTATTCAACTCCTCCATCGTGAGTCCGCACTGAATGGTATTGATTGTTTTGTAGTTCAGTTGTGCCTTCTTGATCATCTGAGGTGTCCATTCTTCTGGTTCTAGGATTGTTCCGTACTTCATTGGAGGAGTATAGCCTTTCAAGACCGTGAACCAGAGCTCAATGTCGGACTTTAAGTAGCACTCCATCCTATTCTTCCAGTAACTGAAATTCTCTCTTTTGAATAGTGGAGGTCGAACCGTACTATAGCCTTCTTGATATGAGTTCGACATCCTTGCAAAAAAAATTAAAGAACAAAAATATTTCCAAGACTTTTATCTTGGGATTAGTAGTGTTTGAAGAGAAAAATATTCTAAAAGAAAATAAATTGAAGAAAAGAGAAAAAGTTTTTTAAAAATGCTTTGAAAACGGTTAAGAAATTTCAGAGCTAACCGGCTCTGATACCAATTGATAGATCGTTTGAAGCGATAGAGGGGGGGGGGATGAATATCGCACCTTTAAAAAACTTTTCTTTTCAAATTCAAAACAGAAATGTGCAGCGGAAAGTAAAGAGAGAGACACGTTGATTTACTTCGTTCGGAGCCTAGCTCGATTCCTACTCGAAGGCCCGCAGTCCTTGACCGCACCGATGGGCAAATCACTATGACACTTCTTTCCGAAACCTTTGGAAAGAAGTGGATCGTAATGTTACAAAAATGTAAGATAGTAATACTCTACTATCTTATAGAATTAAGTACAATACAGAAAGAAATATACCGACAATGAAAATTTAAATTTGAAGCTCGGTCGGCACGAATGAAGTTGCTTGCAGAGATCGTAGGCGTGAGCAGCTTGCAGAAGAGCACCAGAAATATTGATCAGAAAGTTCTCATTATGGCCTCTGTCTTCGAGTCTGAATTTATAGGTGTACTGGAAGTTCGGTCGACTGATCCCTTTGTTCGGTCGACCGAACCTGCTCCCTTCCATTCTGGCTGAAGTCTGAAGCTGGCTCGATCTTTTGCATTTACTGATCTTTAATGGTTCGATCTACCGAACCCCTTTTTCGGTCGACCGAATAGTCAATTTCCCTGTTCGTTGAAATCTACAGAAATCTTCATTAATGTTGCAATTAATTTTGATTGGATCGATCGACTGATCTGGGAGTTCGGTCGACCGATCAGCCCTTCTTTCCTTTGCTGCTGATCGGTGCTGATGAACTGGCTAGGCTGAGTCATCATGGTTCAGTCGACCGATCTTACGGTTTGGTCGACCGATAAAGCTTTGATCTGACTCTGACTCAGTTTGATCTGAACTGATCTCTGGTCTGAGTAAAGCTGGTTCGGTCGACCAATCCTCCTGTTCGGTCGACCGATCAGGCCGAATCTGCATAACAAAGTTTAAACAATATTCCTGTAAAACAAGTGTTAGCACAGTAATATAATGCATGAGTAATATAGACAGTAGAGCTGTCTTGATCTCAACTTGGAAACCTTCCCGGTTTCTTCAGTTGGATCAGCGACCTAAGGTTGTTCCCTTCGGGAACCCGACCTCACTGTCGCTCCTCCAGTTTGTTTACCTCAACCCACCTGCCAAACTCTGATCCTCCAGATCTAGTTTGGACTTTTCACTTAGCCTTGATTGGCTCCCCAGGACTTTCCTTCAATCTTTGGCCCTCCAGACCTCTCGATCATACCACCAAGCAATGAGTCCCCTTGACCTGCTTGGATTTGCACCTGGGTTCCACAATCTGCTAAGACTTTTCTGCTTAGCCTCCAGCTAGGGTTTTCCCGGTTGAGTAAACATCCTACACACTCAGTCAACTTGTTAGATCATAACAAGACTTAACTTGAACCTTTGACAACATCAAAACTCAGGTTTGATTCTGGTGCAGCTTGCACCAACACTAAGGTTACCACCCCCTAGGATTTTCACCTGCCTAACTGCAGTTAGGACTTTCCTGCAATCTCATTCAGACTGTTAGATCACCACACAGCTTAACTTTGAATCCTTTGTCATTATCAAAACTCAGGTTCAATCGTCGAATGCTTCCCGCACCAACAATCTCCCCCTTTTTGATTATCGCAACCCAAATTCAAAGTTAAGTAAAACAAATGCATAAGTATATAAAAAGATTTTAAGTGAGCAAGCTTAAGTATATAAATTCAAATAAAAGCATAACTTAAACTAACACTTAAACTTTGTGAAGCTCCCCCTTAATACAGGGCTTCCTTTTTGAATTTAAATAAAGTTTTACTTTTGAATTACCTACTTTCCCCCTTAATAAAAGCAACATTTTTTACTTTTGAATTTCCTACTCTCCTCCTTTATCATATATCAAAAAATAAGCCAGTTGGAAAGCATGTTTTAGAAAAAATAGTTTGTCTTTGAAAAAAGGCTTGTGAAACACTTAGCTTGTAATTGAAAAATTTGTTAGTTAAGGGAGAAAGAGGACTTAAAAAGGAATATTTTTCTCCTAAGTTAAAAAGGCTAATTTATGGATGACTTGAAGGATGACTTTAGCCTCTTTGTAAACTTAGTTGGTTTTAGAGGAAAAGAGAAAAAAATTATGTAACTAAGTTTAGAAAAACTTAGCTAGATTTTAAAGAATTTTGGAGGCAAATTATTTTGAAGGCTCTTTTTACTTGGCAAGAAATTTTTGAAAACCATGAGTTAAATTTTGCAAGTAAAGAAATATGCTTTTGATCCGGCGGTAAGGACGGGGGACCCCCTTTGAGGGGAGCCAATGACATGTAGAGGTCAAAAGTCAAAAGGGTCAGCATGAGGTCCGACCGATCGGAGAAGGGTTGGGTTGACCGGACGAATGGTTCCGAGCGGAATCAAAGACAACCCGATGGGGAGTCGGGTTTCCGACGCTCGTGGTGAAAAGGGTCGCCGGGCCGAGCGGGTAGTCCGCTCGGCCGAGGCATAGAGCAACACGGGCAGGAACAATATCAGCCGAGCACCCGACCGGGAATCTCCCCAGTCGGGCCAACACCTACGCCAGGTCGGAAGTGATGTGCCTGTCGAGCGGCTGGACGCTCAGCATGGGGAAAAATGAGAAAAGGACAAGGGGACATTGGGGAACATCTTCTGACAACATGCATGTTCGACGACCAAGCCATACGCAGAATCCTACGACGGAAGGTTCTGCCGTCCCATCAGAGAGGTGCTTGGACTGTAGCAGTATGGTGTCAGACATTCTCCTCTGGTAAGCCCATACTAAGGTATGGTAAAGGAGACGTGTACACCTCGGTAGGTGTGCATAAGCCTCCCCACAGCTCTATATAAGAGCCCTCAGACTTCGCCGAAAGTACGCGATCCCTCATCTTTGGAGCCACTTCATCGTTTTCCTCTTGCCTGACTTGAGCGTCGGAGGGTCGTCGCCGGGAACCCCTTCCCGGCTCGACTTCCTTGCAGGTTCGTCGGAGATTCGTTTAGCCAGTCGAAGACAGCGGAGAGCACCACGTCCCCAGCGTCCATCGACTCAGCGCTCGGACAGGATCAAATTGGCGCCGTCTGCGGGAACACACCTGCATCCGAGCGGAAGAGATGGACGAAGCTGGACGACCTCACACCGTGATGCTCTCCCAGGAGGAGCTCGACACTCTAATCGAGGCAAGAGCAGCTAAGCTCGTGGAGCAATAGAAACAGAAGGTGCAAGCCGAGCGACTGGAGCAACAATCGACGTCAGCGTTAGGAGGCGGCGTCAGCGTCAGGAGAACCTCTCAGCATGGGGCCGAGATAAGGATCCGATCGGCATCCAAGGAGAAGCACCGCCTGCCCTGGTTCCATTTCATCGGGCCCTATTCCGTAAGCCTCCTGAAGTCGCACCAGCTAACCTTGATCGAGGATCTTCATCCGATGAGGCGCCCAGGCGAGACTACAGAAAAGGCAAGGCTCCCCGAACGGACGCCTCCCCTGAGCGGATCAACCGGCAGTTTTCAGAGGCCATCCTGCGGGACCCTCTACCAAAGCATTATGTGCCCCCGGCTATCGGGGAATACAACGGAACCACCGACCCAGACGACCATCTAGGTAAGTTCGACAATACAGCTACACTACATCAATACACAGATGGAGTGAAATGCCGGGTGTTCCTTACCACCCTCTCGGGATCGGCGCAATGATGGTTCCGGAGGCTGCCGGACGGATCCATCACCAGCTTTAAAGAGTTCCGCATCGCTTTTCTCCATCATTTTGCGAGCAGTCGGCGTTACCAGAAGATCAGTGTCAATCTATTTGCCATCAAGCAAGAGCCTAGGGAGTCGCTCCGAGCTTACATCCAACGATTTAACCGGGTGGCCATGGATATTCCAACGGCCACCTCAGAAACAATGATGAATGCGTTCACGCAAGGCCTTGTGGACGGTGACTTCTTCCGTTCACTTATTCGAAAGCTGCCCTGAGACTATGATCATATGTTACACCGGGCCAATGAGTACATTAATATGGAGGAAGCCCAGGCGGCCCGAAGAAAAGAAGCTCCAACTGAGCAGCTAGCCCCTGCCGAGCGGAAGCCGCTCACTGCACACCAGCCGCCCAGAGGACCGCGAGCCGAAGCAGTCCGCTCTCACCACGCAAGGTCCCACGCCATCTAAGAGGTAGTCGCCGAGCGGCCCAAACCAAAAAAGAAGGTATGGACCCCCCATGTTTTGCTCGTGCCACCGGACCGACACGCATAACACACGAGATTTCCAAAGCCTTCCCCTGATTGCCCCCGTTCCCCGGAGTGGCAGTCGTCGATCGACATCGCCTGACGGGCGACAGCGACACCATGAAGCCGATCGACGGATATCCAGAAAGTCTCCCGAGCGGTATCATCCTTAGAGGCACGAGGACAATCCCCAGGTATCCAAGGAGCGACCTAGGCCATCCGCACGGGAGGAAGAAAATAGAAGCAACACGTCCCGGGGCGAAATCAACATCATCGCTGGCGGACCGACCGGAGGTGACTCCAACAGAGTGAGGAAGGCAAGTGTCAGGCAGCTCAAGATCCATGCGGTCGGTTGCAGTCAAGAACGGGCGAGCGGGCCCGAAATCATCTTCGGGCCCAGGGACCTTGAGGGAGTCGAAGTGCCACATGACGACACCCTCATCATCAAAGCGGTAATAGCTAACTATACTATTCACCGCATTTTCATCGATACAGGCAGCTCGGTCAACATTATATTTAAAAAGGCTTTCGACCAACTGTAAATTGATCGGGCTGAGTTGCTGCCCTTGACAACCCCCCTCTACGGGTTTACGGGCAATGAAGTTCTACCGGTCGGACAGGTCCGACTGGTTATTTCACTGGGAGAAGAGCTGCTCAGAAGGACGTAGACTGCCAACTTTGTCGTGGTCAACTCTCCCTCAGCATACAATGTTATCCTTGGGAGACCAGCGCTCAGTGAGTTCCGAGCGGTCGTCTCCACCTTCTACCAGAAAATTAAGTTCCCGGTTGAAGATAAAGTTGGGGAAGTGCGAGGAGACCAGCTGGCGGCTCAGCGATGCTACGTCGAAATGGTCCGAGCCGAAGCTAATTCCGCGCGGAAGATGCCACGGATCGAGGTGAACGCCATAACCGAAAAACCTCCCTCTTTGGTTTATGAAGAAAAAGAGGAGGTGTAGATCCACCCGACCCGATCGGAGGCAACCACATTCATTGCGGCTGATCTGGAGGCAAGCCAGAAAAAGGAGGTGATCAAATGTCTCCAGAGAAATTGCGACGTCTTCGTTTGGTCGACGCATGAGCTGCCGAGAATTTCGCCAAGTATAGCACAGCATGAGCTTCACATCAGACCGGACGCTCGGCTTGTGAAGCAAAGGAAGAGGGACTTTAGCGCCGAACAAAACGCCATAATCCAAGCGGAAGTCGAGAAGCTCCTGGAGGCCGGCCATATAAGGGAGGTCCAGTTCCCGAGCTGGCTCACAAATGTATTGCTAGTCTCCAAGTCGGGCAACAAGTGGAGGGTTTGCATCGATTTCCGGGATCTCAACAAAGCATGCCCAAAGGATTTCTACCCTGATTGATCAGTGGTGGACTCCACGGTAGGGTGCGGTGATATGCATGCTAGGCGCCTATCGGGGCTACCATCGGTGCCGCTCGAGAAGATCAAGAGAAGGTCGACCGTCACGGTAGGCGACACTTATTTACAATGTAATGCCGTTCGGGCCGAAGAGCAGGAGCAACCTACGGTAGCTTGATGAACAAAGTATTCAAGGAGCATATCAGACGCAATTTAGAAGTGTACGTGGATGATATTCTCATCAAGTCCGTTCGAGCGGCTGATCTTTTTACGAACATGGAGGAGACCTTCCAAACGCTGAGGAAGTCTGGAGTCAAGCTGAACCCTCAGAAATGTTTGTTCGGAGCAAAAGGCGGGCGTTTCTTGGGTTATATAGTGACCGAGCAGGGCATAGAGGCAAATCCCAGGAAGGTAAAAGCGTTGCAAGATATGTCGCCCCCAAGAAATCTGAGGGAAGTACAGTGCCTGACCGGGCGGATAACTGCATTGTCAAGATTCATCTCTAAGACTGCCGACCGGAGTCTCCCTTTTTTCTAGATCCTACGCAAAGCTACTAAGTTTCATTGGGACGAGGAATGCAATCGGGCGTTTGAGGAGCTGAAGACATACTTGAACTCCTTGCCCGTGCTAGCCAAGCCAGCTGTAGGTGAGCCGCTCTGTATTTATTTATCTTCAACCGAGCAGGCAGTAGGCTCGGCATTAGTGAGGATGAGCAGTGAAGAACAACCCGTGTACTTCTTGAGCCATATTCTAAAAGATGCTGAATCTTGCTACACTGGGCTCGAGAAGCTGGCTTTTGCTTTGGTCCTCACCGCTCAGAGACTTCTTCCTTATTTCCTAGCACATACAATCATCATCCGGACAAATAGCTCATTGGGAAGAGTGCTGCTGAACCCAGAAGCGTTCGGACGGCTCATCAAATGGACAACGGAGTTAAGTGAATTTGACATTTAGTATCAACCCCGTTCAGCGATAAAGGCGCAGTCCTTAGCAGATTTTGTTACCGAAGTGCAAAATCCCGACCCCGAAGCTATGTGGAAAATATTTGTGGATGGATCGTCCACTCGGCTCGAGAGCGGGATTGGTGTGCTATTACTCTCTCCCCAAGAAGAACGGATGCACCTATCCGTCCGGCTGGACTACAGTGCCACAAATAATGAAGTAGAGTATGAGGCCCTCATAGCCGGCTTGCAGGCATCCCGGCATGTAGGAGCCGGTCGGGTGACACTCCATTCAGACTCTCAGCTGACCGCCCAGCAGCTCTCGGGCACTTTTGAGATTAACAATGCTCGGCTCAAGCTCTATGCTGAGGCCTTCGAAAAGCTCAAGACCCACTTCAGAGAAGTCATTATCCAGAAGATACCCCGAGCAGAGAACCAGGCCACAGACGAGTTAGCCAAGCTCGCAAGTTCAATATCACCGGTCGTCATCCAGCAGCCAATTGAGCAAGTATCCTTGGTGGCACACATTGACCGGATGGAGGGCCTCGCATTCCCGAGCGATTGGAGGACAACCATCATGGAGTTTCTGCGCTCAGGTGCGACACCGTCCGATCGGGAGGAAGCTCAGCTATTGAGGAGGAGAGCCGGCCAGTTCACACTCGTTGGAGACCAACTCTACAAGAAGGCTTTCTCCCGCCCACTTTTGAAATGTGTGAGCTCAGAGGACGCGGAGTACATCCTACAGGAAGTGCACCAAGGATCGTACAGAGGACATCCGGGCGGGTGATCGCTGGCTAGGAAGATCCTGCTGGCCGGGTACTTCTGTCCAACCCTGCAAGCAGACGCCGCTCGGACCGTCGTGACGTGCCTCTCCTGCCAGAAGTACCACAACGTCTCCCACCGACCGGCGGAGGAGATGAAAGCATCTACAATGTCCTATCCATTCGATCAGTGGGGAATGGATATCGTAGGTCCGTTCCCTATGGCGACCGGTCAGCGGAAGTTTCTACTAGTGGCGGTCGACTACTTTTCCAAATGGGTGGAGGCTGAGTCACTGGCCAAGATCACCGAGCAGATGGTCAAAAGGTTTATCTGGCAGCATATAATCTATCGGTTCGGCATTCCTCGCCGGCTCATATCTGACAATGGGTGACAGTTCGTCGGGAAACAGCTCGAAGAATGGTGCAAAAGTTATGGCATCGAACAACACTTTACTTCCGTGGCGTATCCCCAGAGCAACGGCCAAGCTGAAGTAACCAACCGAAAAATCCTCAGAAGTCTTCGGGCTCGACTTAACCACATAGGAGGAAGCTGGGTGGACGAGCTGTCGTGCGTCCTATGGGCTTTCCACACGACCCCAAAGGAGGGAACGGGCGTCACACCATTCTATTTAGTGTATGGAGGTGAAGCAGTTATCCCAGATGAAGTTGGCGTAGAGTCCGTCCGGATCCAGAACTATGATGATGACAATGCCGAGCGGAGGAAGATGGAGTTGGACTTGATCGATGAGGAGCGAGCTAAGGTGTCCGTTCGGCTGATGACATACCGGCAGAGAATGAAACAGAACTACAACCGGCGTGATCCCTAGAGCATTCCAGGTCGGTGACCTAGTATGGAAGAAAGTAAAGCCGGTCGAGAACGTTGGCAAGCTGGAGGCTCCTTGGGCAGGCCCCTTCAAAGTCATCGAAAAGCTCCGCTCGGGAGCCTATTATTTGGAGGATGAAGATGGATGGCAGCTGGATCGACCGTGGAGCGCAAATCATCTCTAGTCGTACCGAGCTGGGTGAGAAGTGCGCCGATGTAATTCATTTTATGTATGTCTTGGTCACCTGTGTCCTTTTAATGCAGGAAGCAAAGTGATAAAACGCATTTGGCATTATTCGCCGAATGGACGACTACACGAAGACCCCGTGCCGCTCGGCAGGGCGTATATCATCCGTGTTGAAATTAGCCTTGAAGGCCGTCGAGCTCCGACGTTAAACCCGAGAGTCAAACCGGCGACTATAAACCCTCCGGCCGGAAAGACCGTCGAGCTCCGACGTTAAATATCGAGAGTCGAACCGGCGACTATAAACCCTTCGGCTGGAAGACCATTGAGCTCCGACGTTAAATATCGAGAGTCGGACCGGCGACTATAAAACCTCCGACCGGAAGACCGTCGAGCTCCGACGTTAAACCCGAGAGTCAAACCGGCGACTAAAAATCCTCTGGTCGGAAGTCCGTTGAGCTCCGACGTTAAATATCGAGAGTCGAACTGGCGACTATAATCCCTCCGGCCAGAAGACCGTCGAGCTCCGACGTTAAATATCGAGAGTCAAACCGGCGACTATAAACCCTCCGGCCGGAAGACCGTCGAGCTCCGACGTTAAATATCAAGAGTCGAACCGGCGACTATAAACCCTCCGGCCGGAAGACCGTCGAGCTCCGACGTTAAATATCGAGAGCGAATCGGCGACTATAAACCCTCTGACCGGAAGACTGTCGAGCTTCGACGTTAAATATCGAGAGTCGGACCGGCGACTATAAACTCTCCGGCCGGAAGACCGTCGAGCTCCGACGTTAAATATCGAGAGTCGAACTGGCGACTATAAACCCCCCAGTCGGAAGACCGTCGAGCTCTGACGTTAAACCCGAGAGTCGAACCGACGACTATAAACCCCCTGGCTAGAAGACCGTCGAGCTCCGACGTTAGATATCGAGAGTCGGACCGGCGACTATAAACCCCTCGGCCGGAAGACCGTCGAGCTCCGACGTTAAACCCGAGAGTCGAACCGGCGACTATAAATCCCCCGGCTAGAAGACCGTCGAGCTCCGATGTTAAACCCGAGAGTCGAACCGGCGACTATAAACCCCCCGGCCGGAAGACCTCGAGCTCCGACCTTAAACCCGAGAGTCGAACCGGCGACTATAAACCCCCCGGCTAGAAGACCGTCGAGCTCCGACGTTAAACCCGAGAGTCGAACCGGCGACTATAAACCCCCCGGCCGGAAGACCGTCGAGCTCCGACGTTAAACCCGAGAGTTGGACCGGCGACTATAAACCCCCCGGCCTGAACGAAAGACGCTTGAAGAGGAGCGACAAGGGAAAGTAGTGACAAGTCATATGCCACCTACGCCCGCTCGGGAGGCCTAGTTGGCCGAGTTGTGTATCATAGGCCCCGACCAATCACCCACAAGCATGCAAAGTAAAAACGAAGTTGCACAACACAGATAAATTTTTTATTGAAATCAAAGGAATCAAGGCCGAGCGGCCGAATTACAAAAGGGGAAGTTTGTGGCCGAACATCCGAATTACATAAAGACTTCTATTCCAGAAAATCATAAAGGTCCTTAGGGATGGTGCTAAGGAGCGCCGCATACTCTTGGGCCGGGATGCTGGCGGAGTTAGGGAGTTGACCCTTGGACTTCAGATAGTCCGTTGTGGCGGTGATGGCAAGCTCAAAGGCAGTATACATCCGCTCGCACACTTTTTTCTGAAAATTCGGTCGAGCGGATGTGCTTCAGCCTCAGGGCTGCGACTCGGCCGAGCTCAGCCTCCTGGTACTCCTTGAAGGTAGCTTGGGAAGCTTCAAGAGCCTCCTGTAATTTCTTCAGCTCGTCCTTATGTTTGATGGCTTCACCCGAGTGGCTCGCCTTCTCGCCATCTAGCAGCTCCATCAACTCTTTGACCCGTTGCTCCAGGCCCCGCGCCTCAACGTTTTTCTTCTCTAGATCGGTGATGGTCGTCTTTTGCCGATCGGTGGCTAGGCTTATTTTCCGGTCAAGTGACTTAACCTGTCGTTCGAGTTCGGCCATAGTATGGGCCTGGGCGGCCGTCTTCTTTTGCTCAGCCACCAACAGATCTTGGGTCTTCTTGAGCTCTTTCTGCAGCTCGGCGTATGAAGGACCCTGGGAGGGCGCGCCGCCCGAACTCCTTAACCTCTTTAACTCTTCGTCCATCATGGCCAGATGATTAGAGACAGCGATGTCCTCTACCCATCTCTGACATAAATAAAATCATTAATAGCCGATCGGAGAAAGCGCGTAGAAGACTCCAAAGAAAACATAGTTACCCCAGTGGCCTGCTGCATATGGTTGTTGGCCAGATTACCGAGTGGAATCATCGCGACACGTGCCCGAGCGTCGGCCCACATCTCGGCTAGGGGCCCCTTCATGGTGATCATGTGCTCAGGCATGGTTGGCCGATCGGACTTGGGCATCAACTCTTCAGTGGGGAGATGCAGGACGACCCTGATGGTACGGCGCCGATCGGGAGTCGTCTGAGCGGAAGCTGGTGAAGGATCAGAGGCCGGTGCAGAAAACTGGGACAAAATGGCCGAGCGTTGGACTCGGCGGGGAGAGGGCGGAAGGGCGCTGACAGGTATGGCCTCGAGGGGGTCCGTGGAGGCGTCCAGTTGGGATGGGGTCTGATCGGACGAGACTGCCTCAACCGCTGGGGCTTTGCCGCGAGAATCGGCGGGGGTCCGTTCGGACGGCTGGACCGTGGAAGTGGCCGATCGAAGTGGTGTCTCTGTTCGGCACCTCTTTTGTCGGAGAGGGCGCTCTTCCTCCTGAGCGGAGCCTTCCTCCTGGACGGTTGGTCCCCTGCTGGGGGTGGCGCCTCTTGCCATATCCCTGGGAGAGGCTTGAGCGGCCGACTCCTCGTGGGTCTCGCTCTCCCCTTCGTGTGAGCCGACCGGCTCAATGCCAAGCAACTCCATCTCCTTGGCAGCTGCGGCCTCGAGCACCACCGCTTTCCTCTTCAAAATCTCGGCCATCACGGACTCCATGACAATGTTCGCTGCAAAGGAACAAGGAGAAAATCAGTTAGCAATCAAGGCGAATGCACAAGTAAAATTCTTATCGAAGCTGCTCGGGAGGGGAGTCCGGATCGGACTCAGACCAAATATGTACATCACCCCTTCAGGTAAGAACTTATTGATGTTGAACTTCAGACCGGCTAGCATGTTGGCAGCGTGAAGATAGTCCGGTCGGGTCTTGAACCTCTTTAGCTCAGGGGAGGTTGGCGGTCCGACCTGCCACTGGGTTCGTAAAAGGGCCCATTCGGGAAGACGAAGATAGAAGTAGTACTCTTTCCAATGTTTATTGGAAGAGGGCAGTTTATTAAAGAAGACTAAACCGGGTCGAGCCTGGAACATGTAAGTACCCAGCTCGGACTGTTTAGGATAATAAAAATAGTAGAAGACCTCTGGTTGGAGGGGAATGTTGTGGATTCTGAACAAGACAACAACGCCACATAGAAGGCGGAAGGTGTTAGGGACTAATCTTCTTAGCGGAACGCCGAAAAAATTACAGACTTCTACGATAAAGGGATGGAGTGGAAAGCGCAGACCGGCTATGAACTGGTCACGGAAAAAATAGATAGCTCCGCGCGGCGGTCTGTATGGCCGAGCGGAGGGGGAGGGTAAGATAAGTTCAAAGTCAAAGGGGATGTCAAAATTGTCTATCAGAATCTCAGCGTCGCTCCGATCAAAGCCCGACTCCATGGTGGTATACCACAGGCTGAGGGCTAGGTCTTGAGGTTGAGAAGAGTTGGCCATAAGCCGAGCGGGAAAAGGAGCAAGAGATGGACGAAAGGGCAAAAAGCTTAAGAGAAGGGACCGAATCGTAACCAGGAGACGAGAACGCGAAGAGAAGAAGAAAGCACGAGGAAAAACAAGAAATGAAAAGAAGATGGCAGAAGGACCTTACGGAAGTAGACAAAGATCGAAGGAAGAATGTGACAAGTCGCCGGAAGAAGCAACAGCAGGATCACCGGAGCAGGAACGGCAGGGAAAACTTCTGGGCACGCGAAAGCAGGAATGCGGCGAAGGAAGAAGGCGAGAGCTTTATAGGGTTGGGCTCGAATGGCCTCAGCCGTCGGATGCAGGTCGCAAAAACCAAGGACTCTATCGGGCCGTCCATTTCAAACCGCCTCGGTCTCGTCGCCCGTGACGCCATTGCCGTACGATGACGGCAGCAGCGCCACGTGGTATTCGGCCAATGGAGTGCATTTAATGAGCACCTTCACAAGGCACAGAGCGCATGCCCGGCCTTAATGTCGAATATTGGCACAAACTTTGAAGAGATCCGAGGAATGTTGGCGTTGACTAACGTCATAGCTACCCCCGTGGGGGTCGAACGGAGGATAGTTTCACAGAGACGCCGCTCGGCGTAACTGGCGGTCCAGTCAGTCGGACTAATCACCTCCTTCGACTAGACTTGAAGGGGAGGCAAGTGATCCGGCGGTAAGGACGGGGGACCCCCTTTGAGGGGAGCTAATGACACGTAGAGGTCAAAAGTCAAAAGGGTCAGCATGAGGTCCGGCCGATCAGAGAAGGGTTGGGTCGACCGGCCGAATGGTTCCGAGTGGAATCAAAGACAACCCGATGGGGAGTCGTGTTTCCGACGCTCGTGGTGAAAAGGGTCGTCGGGCCGAGCGGGTAGTCCGCTCGGCCGAGGCATAGAGAAACACGGGCAGGAACAATATCAGTCGAGCACCCTGTTGGATCGAGACGCGCTAGAGGGGGGTGAATAGCGCTCGTGGCTAAATCGTTCGATTTTCGGAATCGTAAAACTATCGGAGTAATTAAAACGTCGTTCAGAAATTAATGCAGCGGAAATGAGATAGAGAAAGACACACAGAAGAACACGGAGGATTTACTTCGTTCGGAGCCTAAGGCGACTCCTACTCGAAGGCCCGCGATCCTTGATCGCTTCCGGTGGGCAACAACTATAAGATCGTAAATTTACAAAAGATGATTTACAAGGAAATACAATAAATAAATTATACCGACAATAGGAAATTCTAAATTGAAGGTTCGGGTCGTCGGCGTCAAGTTGCAGCACTTCGAGATGAGTTCGTCAACAGCTAAATGTAGAAGGAAGACTTGGAAATCATTGATACAAGCTGCTGGTCGAACTCCCTTTATAAATAGTGTTCAAGGCACCTTGAATGCTACCCAAGGCGCCTTTAATAGGCCGAGTCAGCCGCGGAGATAAGGAGCGAACTGGTCGAATCTTATCACAGATTCAAGGCGCCTTCTACTGTTCACAGGGCGCCTTCATCTGTTCAAGGCGCCTTCAACAGCTTCTCGCAGCCAGCTCCAGTCTTGCACCCAAGGCGCCTCCAAGCTCCATGAAGGCGCCTCGAACACTGTTCATCCGAGGCTTTAGGTTGCTCCTTTGCACCTGCAAGATACGTTAATCCCAAACACTATCCTGCAACACAAAGTTAGCACAATAAATATGATAAATGAAGTATAGACAGTCTCCGGACTGTCCGAGTCTGACTTCGGGTTTCCTACCGGAAACCCTAGGTCGACCCGATGCCTACTGTTCCCTCTACAGGGAACGCGTCCTCACCTACTCCCCTCAGGAGAGATTACCTGATGTCAGTTCGATCCTCCAGATCGACTGGACTTTTGCTTGGCACTCGAGGCTCCCGGACTTTCTGCTTGACTTCCGCTTCCCGGCTGATCCAGTCTTTCACCTGGTTCGCTACACCAGGACTTTCCACCAAGGGTTACCACCCCCTAGGACTTTTGCCTGAAGCCATCGACCTGCCAAGACTTTCCGCATAGGGTTACCACCCCCTATGACCTAGGGTTACCACCCCTAGGGTTTTTCCTTTGCCTAACCGCAGCTAGGACTTTCCTGAAATCCTCAAGCAGACTTGTTAGATTACAAAACACCTTAACTTTGAATCCTTTGCCATTATCAAAACACGAGCTCGATCGTCGGATGCTCCCCGCACCAATAATCTCCCCCTTTTTTATTATGGCAACTCAAATTCAAAGTTAAGTAAACAAGCGAATAGATGAATACTTTTAACACAGGCAAATTTGCTAAAAATAGATGAACACATTTAACAAAGCAAATTTGCTAAAGTAAACCCTACGAAATTAAAGTTTAGCGCCAACTATATGCTCCCCCTTAACTGTTGCTCCCCCTTTTTTATTTTAATTTTGAATTTTATTTCTCTACGAAATTCAAGTTTAGCGCCAACTATATGCTCCCCCTTAATTATTGCTCCCCCTTTTTATTGAATTTTATTTCTCCCCCTTTGTCATATATCAAAAATAAGTAAAAATAGTCATTTTGATTTAACAAGGGTTCTAAAATAATTTAACAGTTTAGCTAAGTGAGAAAATATTTAACAGGTTAAATGATGTTAGCTTTTTAGAAACTTAGAAAAAGTTTCTAGAAAGTGGATCTTTTTGATAGTTAAAAGGCTAGAAAACAATAATATTTATTTAGAATCCTTTGAAGTAGCTTTGAAATCTTTGCTCTACTTAAGAAAACAGGAATTTATAAAGTTAGATTTCAAAGTAAGTTCTTTGCAAGTATTGGATTGGAAGGCTATGGCTTAAAAAACTTAGCTTAAATTTTAGGGCTAGGAGGGAGCAGAGTAGCTAAAACTTTGGTTTAGGTTATTCATTTAAAGTCAGTTGGTCCTTAAGTCCAAGCATGAATCATGTTCAATAGATTAACTTACTAGGTATCAGAGCCTTAAAGATCAAACATGCTTAACTAGAAAATTGAGTATCCTTTACCAACTGTCTAACTTTTAGCTACTTGTTGATTGCCTATAGGGCAACAACTTTCACATGGTTAGTCAAGTTAAGTCAATTTGGTCCATTTAGCTTTGACTAGAGCTGGAAGACTTGACTTGATTAATGTATATTGAGTGTTTAAAGCCCAGACTCATATTGATGCACAGATATAAGCATTCTTAAGTCCAGGCTATACCGTATGTATCTCACGTCGTTCTATGTTTTTCAATCACAATCAAGGTAGACCTAGGTGTTTGTGAGATGCTCTGGCTTAATTCTAGGGGAACATGATTTCTAGGGGAAATGCTTAGGCTAATTACAAAATTTTGAAAAATCTAGGAAATTGGGAATTTTGAAATTTATTTTTCCTAGATTTTGAAAGATGATAAGTAAACCCAGAATTTGTGAAACTGACTAAGCATGCAAGTAAGTACATAACCCTTCAAGGAAGTCTAACAAAATGAATAGGTAGTGAAGTGAGGGTGTTCATAGTACAATGCATAAAATAGTCGTATCAAATAGCAAGATCATCCACGCGAGGAGCATCAGCTGGAAGGTCATCAGCGGAAGGTGGTGCATGGGACTGCTCGGGTGCTGGCTAACCTAGATGTCGTATCTCATCACGAAGGGACGTAAATCCGACAGCCATCTCGGATCGAATAGAGAGAACTATCCGTCGTGTCTGGCAGACGGGGAAGGATCTGAGAAAAAATCCTCAGATAAGAAATCAGCCCACTCCTCTCCCTCGCCTGGTATATCCTCGGCTGCTGGAGCGATAGGGGCAGCTGCTGGCTGTGGTCGTCCTGTCCAAGCTAGAACTCCATCAGTTGTGATATCGGCACCGGCTAGTCTACAACTACGGGATCCTAGCTCGTCATATATAGTAAGAGGAATGACTGTTCCCCTAGTCACATCTATACCCTCTATGGTCGAAAAGAGGCGTGTCAAAATATAACAATAGGGCATGTGTACTATCTTGGAGGTAACTGTCCCAGATGCACAGATAATGTTCTGGAATATATGCAGGGCTATATCGATATCTAATCGATGACACAGGGCGTACAAGAAAAATGAGTGGGAAGGTCTCATCTTCGGGACATCCCGAGATGAGATCGGCAGAATACATGCTGTCAGGACCCTATACATCACGTAGTCCTGAACTCGAAGAGAGACTGACTTGAACTCAGTCAGGCCAGCAGGTCTCTCTTCCCCGAAGAAATACGTATAGATAGTATCTAACGTAATATGGGAGTAAGGATCGCCAAATGGCAGATCCCTACTGGGGTAGCATAAGAAGGTAGACTCTGAAACCCTAAGTCCTAGGGTGGTGCGTAAAAAAGTGGGAGTGAGCTCAATGTCAACGCCAGCAACTCTGGTGGAGTACCTATTATCATCAACCCTCTCAAGATTGTGATAAAACTGTGCACATAACTCCTGGTTTACTGTATCAGTGCAGTAAACCAATTGATCCAGTTGATAGTGCTCTATCATTTGGATAGATGGCTGACAAAACTGGGTATAAAAGGTCCTATTTACATATCTAGGTTTGATAGGTTCAAAAATGTAATTAGCAAAGGTATCCCTAAGATGTATAGTAGGGAATCTGATATCTACTGATGGAAGTCTAACTGGATTGGGATCAACGTGTTGGCGCTTCCTATTGTCAACGATTTTGCCAAAAATTGATAGAAATAAGCAGAAATATTACGTAAAACTTGATCGGGAAGGATTGGGATTATACCTAGGAGGCATTGCCAAGTGTTGAGGGAAGATTAAACGGGTTGAAGGCGCCTTGGTTGCTAGAATCCGCACGTGGAAGATGTGTTCGGCGTCGGCAGAAAAACGAACAGAAGGAATCTGTTCGTTTTCTAAAGCTGGGAGTTGAAGGCGCCTTAAGTATATTAAGGCGCCTTCAGTAGGTTTAGGAGGCGCCTCGAATCGATCCGAGGCGCCTTAAGGTGATGCGGCGGGAACTTTCCCGCCGCTCTTGGAGGCGCCTTCCAGTGTGGGAGGAGCCTCCATGAGGCGCCTTCCCTTTTTTTTTTATAATAATTTTTTTTAATAATTTTGAAATTGAGTTTTTTTTTAAAATAATTTTAAAATTTAAGTTTTTAAAACAATTTTGAAAGAGAGTTTTTAAAACAATTTTGAAATTTAAGTTTTTAAAACAATTTTGAAATTTAAGTTTTTAAAACAATTTTGAAAGTTAAGTTTTTAAAACAATTTTGAAAGAGAGTTTTTAAAACAATTTTGAAATTTAAGTTTTTAAAACAATTTTAAAATTTAAGTTTTTTTAAAATAATTTTGAAATTTAAGTTTTTAAAACAATTTTGAAAGAGAGTTTTTAAAACAATTTTGAAATTTAATTTTTTAAAACAATTTTGAAATTTAAGTTTTTAAAACAATTTTGAAATTTAAGTTTTTTAAAATAATTTTGAAATTTAAATTTTTAAAACAATTTTGAAATTTAAGTTTTTAAAACAATTTTGAAATTTAAGTTTTTTAAAACAATTTTGAAATTTAAATTTTTAAAACAATTTTAAAATTTAAGTTTTTTAAAACAATTTTGAAATTTAAGTTTTTAAAACAATTTTGAAAGAGAGTTTTTAAAACAATTTTGAAATTTAAGTTTTTAAAAATAATTTTGAAATTGAGTTTTTAAAACAATTTTGATAGTTTAATTTCTTAGTTATCTCACCCGATCTAAATTGTCAATCAGGGAATCATATAATGGTTGTGAGATGAATTATTGTTTAATTTAAGGGTCTGGTTTAACTTTGT
The DNA here is from genome assembly GCF_018446385.1 of Zingiber officinale. Taxonomy (NCBI): domain Eukaryota; kingdom Viridiplantae; phylum Streptophyta; class Magnoliopsida; order Zingiberales; family Zingiberaceae; genus Zingiber; species Zingiber officinale. The sequence continues at coordinate 33,859,160 of NC_056005.1, read as the reverse complement.
GTTAGATTCAGGTTTAGCTTTGGGTTCAACAAGTAAGCATTCTTTGGATAAACTTCTGGGCTATGGTGAGTCACAAGGAGCTCATTAAAGTAACCATGCCTTTGAGGTTTTCCAAATAGTCCTACCCATTGAACTTAATACTAATCCTTGGTCTAACTAGTTAGGATCCATTTAAGGGTAGCTTAGGTCAGTTCCACTTGGCCAAATGCACCAGGTCGAAGCCATATCTTCCTAGACATGCGATGCCCAAGCTTCCCTAACGTACTATCATCCAAAAACTTCACCGGTACTGTGGTTCAAGCTAAACTTAGCCCGTTTTTAAACTAACCTTAATTACCCTTCCGGGTAATCTACTCTTGTTTTACCCATTTCGGGTAAATTAGGTTCAGTTACCCTGTCGGGTAGTTCAGTTGGAGGTGCCAGCTAGTTTGGATCCACCATCTATTTTGAATTTTGAATTTATAATTTAATTTCGAATTTTTAATTTGATTTTGAATTTTGAATTTAGAATTTATAGTTTAATTTTGAATTTTGAATTTAGGATTTAGAATTTAATTTCAAATTTTGAATTTTGAATTTAGAACTTAATTTCGAATTTTGAATTTAGAACTTAATTTCGAATTTTGAATTTTGAATTTAGAACTTAATTTCGAATTTCGAATTTTGAATTTTGAATTTTGAATTTAATTTCGAATTTTGAATTTTGAATTTAGAATTTATAATTTAATTTCAAATTTTGAATTTTGAATTTTGAATTTAGAACTTAATTTCGAATTTTAAATTTTGAATTTAGAATTTATAATTTAATTTTGAATTTTGAATTTTGAATTTAGAATTTATAATTTAATTTCAAATTTTTAATTTGATTTTGAATTTTTTTTTTTGAATTTTAAATTTTTAAGATCGTTTTCCTTTTAGCTTTCCCTGGATCATAGCCTCGATATGGTCAATCAAGGTAGTGTATTTGATCTTTCGGAACCCAGTATTGGCCAAGTCCAACTTGATTGATTAATTTGGACTTGGGGACCCATGCTTGGACTGCTTTACTACTTTGTTTGTTTATTAAGGATAAATAAGATCTGTATTTCTTTTTACTTTTATATCCTAGCCCAGTTCTGTTGTAGACGGCTCTTTGTGTCCCAAGAATTAGGTCCAAATTCTTGGAGCCCAAAGAAAATCGTTCTAAAGTATTTCTTAAATCTTTTACCTGATTTTTCAAACTAGAATTTTCTTCCTCAAGTTTTTGAACTTGAGTAAGAATTTCCAGTTTGAACTTGATCAGGTAAGGAATTAGTGTTTGTCACTTCTTTAAGGACAGCTACTTCCTTTAGAAGTGATTTAATCCTAAGGTTTGACTTAGCTAGTTTGCGAAGTAAGTAATTAACTAAATTATTAAGCCTTGGAATACTTACAGTGGAGTCTGACCCTTCTGAAACGGATGCGGATCCGTGGCTTTGCTCGGACTCGGCTTCTGACTCGCTCTCGCTCTCGACGATTTGGTACCGGGCCATCAGTGCGAGTAGACTTGTTTGATCAAGTTCATCGTCGTCGTCCTCCGAAGAAGATTCATCCCAGGTTGCCTTCAGGGCTTTCTTTCTTCTTTGCTTTTTGGCCTCCTTTTGGTTGGGACAGTTGGCTTTGATATGCCCCTTCTGGTTGCACCCGTAACAAGTGACTTCGAACTTTACCTTTGAGTTCAGTTGGGCCTCCTTGGATTGAACTGCCTTTTTCAGATCTTTCTTGTTGAAGCCCTTCTTCTTCTTGTAGAGCTTCTTCACAAGATTCACGAGTTCGCTGGTCAGTTCATCTTCTGAATCTTCTGAGTCGGGTTCATCTTCTGATTCCGATTCAATTTTTCGCCGTACTCTTGATTCCCGTGTTCGACTCGTACCTGCAACTAAAGCAATACCCTTCTCAGATGGCTGTGCATTAGTTTGTTCGTGAAGTTCAAATTCAGAAAATAACTCGTCTAACTTTAAGGAAGATAAATCTTTGGAGACCTTGTAGGCATCTACCATTGATGCCCATAATGTACTCCTTGGAAATGAATTTAATGCATACCTTATGATGTCCCGATTTTCGACTCTCTGTCCAATCGCATGAAGAGAGTTGAGAATGTCCTGGATGCGCGCATGAAGCTGGCTCGCCGTCTCACCTTCCTGCATTTTTAAATTATACAATTTATTAAATAATAAGTCTCCTTTACTTACTTTTGTGTCGGTGGTGCCCTCGTGGAGTTCGATCGGCTTCTCCCAGAGTTCCTTTGCGGAAGAGAACGGAACGACCCTGTTGAGCTCTTCCTTGGTAAGACCGCACTGAATGGTGCAGGTAGCTTTGTCGTCGGCTTCCACCTTTTTGATAAAGGCTGGCTCCCAGTTCTCACAGGATGTAGGCTTACCGTCTGTATCAGTTGGTAGTTGCAGTCCTGTCTTGACTATCATCCCCTTCCAATATCCGAAGTCTTCTCCGAAAAATAGTGGGAGACGAACAGTGCTATACCCTTCTTGTTGGGCCATTTAGATCTAAAAAACACAAACAAGAGGATCTATTCCAAGACTGAGTCTTGGATTAGTAGTGCGGGAAGAAGAAGAAAAAAATAACGATCTCAAGTGGTATTGACCAACTTTGAGCAACACTGTTTTGAAAAAGAATTACAATTTTAGCTAATTAGCTAATTTCTAATTGACTCTGAAAAAATAAACAAAATACCACAAAAAAAACTGTTTTGAATGGTGGTTGCACCAATTCAAAACGACCCCGCTCTGATACCAATTGTTGGATCGAGACGCGCTAGAGGGGGGGTGAATAGCGCTCGTGGCTAAATCGTTCGATTTTCGGAATCGTAAAACTATCGGAGTAATTAAAACGTCGTTCAGAAATTAATGCAGCGGAAATGAGATAGAGAAAGACACACAGAAGAATACGGAGGATTTACTTCGTTCGGAGCCTAAGGCGACTCCTACTCGAAGGCCCGCGATCCTTGATCGCTTTCGGTGGGCAACAACTATAAGATCGTAAATTTACAAAAGATGATTTACAAGGAAATACAATAAATAAATTATACCGACAATAGGAAATTCTAAATTGAAGGTTCGGGTCGTCGGCGTCAAGTTGCAGCACTTCGAGATGAGTTCGTCAGCAGCTAAATGCAGAAGGAAGACTTGGAAATCATTGATACAAGCTGCTGGCCCTTTATAAATAGTGTTCAAGGCTCCTTGAATGCTACCCAAGGCGCCTTGAATAGGCCGAGTCAGCCGCGGAGATAAGGAGCGAACTGGTTGAATCTTATCACAGATTCAAGGCGCCTTCATCTGTTCAAGGCGCCTTCCACTGTTCATCAAGACTCCTTGAACAGCTTCTCGCAGCCAGCTCCAGTCTTGCACCCAAGGCGCCTCCAAGCTCCATGAAGGCACCTCGGACACTGTTCATCCGAGGCTTTAGGTTGCTCCTTTGCACCTGCAAGATACGTTAATCCCAAACACTATCCTGCAACACAAAGTTAGCACAATAAATATGATAAATGAAGTATAGACAGTCTCCGGACTGTCCGAGTCTGACTTCGGGTTTCCTACCGGAAACCCTAGGTCGACCCGATGCCTACTGTTCCCTTTACGGGGAACGCGTCCTCACCTACTCCCCTCAGGAGAGATTACCTGATGCCAGTTTGATCCTCCAGATCGACTGGACTTTTGCTCGGCATTCGAGGCTCCCGGACTTTCTGCTGGACTTCCACTTCCCGGCTGATCCAGTCTTTCACCTGGTTCGCGACACCAGGACTTTCCACCTAAGGTTACCACCCCCTAGGACTTTTGCCTGAAGCCATCGACCTACCAAGACTTTCCGCATAGGGTTACCACCCCCTATGACCTAGGGTTACCACCCCCTAGGGTTTTTCCTTTTCCTAACCGTAGCTAGGACTTTCCTAAAATCCTCAAGCAGACTTGTTAGATTACAAAACACCTTAACTTTGAATCCTTTGCCATTATCAAAACACGAGCTCGATCGTCGGATGCTCCCCGCACCAACACACCCGACCGAGAATCTCCCCGGTCGAGCCAACACCTACGCCAGGTCGGAAGTGATGTGCCTGTCGAGCGACTGGATGCTCAGCGCGGGGAAAAAGGAGACAAGGACAAGGGGACATTGGGGAACATCTTCTGACAACAGGCATGTTCAACGACCAAGCCATACGCAGAATTCTACGACGGAAGGTTCTGCCGTCCCATCAGAGAGGTGCTCGGACTGTAGCAGTATGGTGTCAGGCATGCTCCTCTGGTAAGCCCATACTAAGGTATGGTAAAGGACACGTGTACGCCTCGGTAGGTGTGCATAAGCCTCCCCACAGCTCTATATAAGAGCCCTCAGACTTCGCCGGAGGTACGCGATCCCTCATCTTTAGAGCCACTTCATCGTTTTCCTCTTGCCTGACTTGAGCGTCGGAGGGTCGTCACCGGGAACCCCTTCCTGGCTCGACTTCCTTGCAGGTTCGCCAGAGATTCGTTCAGCCAGTCGAAGACAACGGAGAGCACCACGTCCCCAGTGTCCATCAACTCAGCGCTCGGACAAGATCAGCTTTTAATACTTTTAGCTAAGTATAGAATGAATCTAATAGGTAACTTAGCAAAAATTCATAAAGATGGCTAAGTTTGAAAGCTGCTATATGAGTCACTTAACTAAGCCTTTTGCAAACATTAAATTTTTGAAAATGTAGTTTCAGTTTGAAAAGGTACTTAGTTAAACAAAAACTTACTTTTGAAGAAAATAGGAGTAAGAATTTATGAAATCTTAGGACGAAGAGGGAGTAACTAAATATTTAATTTAGGTTATTTTTCCAGTTGGTCCTTAAGTCCAAGTATGAGTCAGGTTAAATAGATGTTAAGTTATCCAAATTATTTTGATCAGGTATCAGAGCCCTAAAGCATGCTCAATCTTACAATCTCCATTTGAAAAGTTTTTCGAAAGATATTTAATTAAATTTGAAAAGCTCTTCAAAAGTTACTTGATAATTAGCTTGACTCCGTTCACTCCCCCTTAATTAATGCAAACATGAATCCCTAGGGTTCTAGAGTCCAAGCATGTATAAAATATAATATGTCTTTTATATTTTGTCTAATTTTCCATCTCACCCATTCTAGGTTTTCAGGCATGTTTAGCTTATGAGTGAGGGTCAGATAAAGTTAACTTTGTCACTAAAACTATTGAAAATATAAGTTTGAATTTCAAATTAGTAAATAGTAAACTTTGAGACTATAGTAAAAATTAATTAGAGTTAACATTTGCAATCATAATATGATTTGAGAATTAAAGATTTTTAAACCCGTTTAAATTAATTAATATTTTGTAATTAATTGAATAATATTCTGAAATTAATTGACTAATATTTTGAAAAAAAAAATTTAATGATTTTGGAATGAATTTTCAAAACATTTTTCAAATAATTTTTAAATGATTTTAAAATTTATTTTCAAAAGATTTTTAAAATAATTTTTAAAGGATTTTGAAATAAGTTTTTCAAATATTTTTCAAGGGATTTTGAATAGTTTTTCAAATTCTTTTCAAAGGATTTTGAAATAAGTTTTTCAAATATTTTTCAAAAGATTTTTAATATGTTTTTCAAATATTTTTCAAAGGATTTTTAAAATATTTTTAAATATTTTTCAAAGGATTTTTAATAAGTTGTTCAAATATTTTTAAAAGGATTTTTAAATAAATTTTTCAAATATTTTTTGAAGGATTTTTAAAATCTTTTTAAAAGATTTTTAAAAGACTTTTAAAAGGATTTTTAAAATAATTTTTAAAAGATTTTTAAAAGATTTTTGAAGGAATTTTTTGAAAGGATTTTTTAAAATAATTTTTAAAATATTTTTAAAAGATTTTTGAAAGAATTTTTAAAAATTTTTAAAAGATTGATTTTCAACATAATTTTTAAAGGATTTTTAAAGGAATTTTTAAAAGATTTTTAAAAGTTTTTTAAATAATTTTGAAATATTTTGAAAAAAAATTTCAAATAATTTTGAAGTTAAGTTTTAAAACATTTTTTAAAGTGATTTTTCAAATATTTTGAAATTAAGTTTTTAAAAGATTTTTAAAATATTTTTTTTAAAAGATTTTTCAAATAAGTTTTTAAAATTGATTAATTGATTATAGAATTTGAATTACTTATAGTTATGAGTTTAATTTTGAATTTGAATTTTAAATTTCTTAGTCATCTCACCCGATCTAAATTTTCAATCAGGTAATCCTATAATTTTTGTGAGATGAATTGAGGTTCAATTTAAGGGTTTGGTTTAACTTTGTGTTAGATTCAGGTTTAGCTTTGGGTTCAACAAGTAAGCATTCTTTGGATAAACTTCTGGGCTATGGTGAGTCACAAGGAACTCATTAAAGTAACCATACCTTCGAGGTTTTCAAGATAGTCCTACCCATTGAACTTAATACTAAATCTTGGTGTAACTGGTTTGGATCCATTTAAGGGTAGCTTCGGTCAATTCCACTTGGCCAAATGCACCAGGTCGAAGTCATATCTTCATAAACATGCGATGCCCAAGCTTCCCAAACGTACTATCATCCAAAAACTTCACCAGTACCGTGGGTCAAGTTAAACCTAGCTCATTTTATCTAACCTTAATTACCCTGCCGGGTAGTCTACTCTTGTTTACCCATTTCGGGTAGATTAAGTTTGGTTACCCAATCGGGTAGTTTAGTTAGGGGTGTCAGCTATTCTGGATCCTCCTTCTATATTTTTATTTGATTTAAATTGAATTTTTGAATTTTGATTTAAGTTCGAATTTTGTAATTTAATTTTAAATTAATTTCAAATTTTTTAATTTAATTTTGAATTTTGAATTTTAATTTAATTTTGAATTTTAATTTAATTTTGAATTTTTAATTTTAATTTTGAATTTTTAATTTAATTTTTAATTTTAAGTTCGTTTAATTAATATCGTTTTTTCTTTTTGCTCCCCCTGGATCATAGCCTCGATATGGTCTATCGAGGTAGTAGACTTGATCTTTGGGGACCCAATATTGACCAAGTCCAACTTGATTGACCTGTTAGGTTTTTCGGGCCGCGAAAACTGCTTTTTCGCGTCGCGGAAACCCCGAAACCCCCTAGCCATTGGATCCGTGCGAAGAAAACTTTCGAAAATACGAGTACGAGTTTTAAACGTCAATCTACAGTAAATCTACAAAGGGAAAACATTTTATACCTTTGAAGCGTGCCCTCGCAAATCCCGCAAGTCCAAGGTACGCCGGATCTCGAAGTTGTCAACGTAGACAACTCTCTAGTGATATCCACACGAACAAGAAGTATTCTCTAACACTCAAGGATGGAGAAGAGAGCACCCCAAGTGTGCTAGCACTTTCTAGGGCTCTCGGGTAGGATTTGAAAGAGAGAGAAGAGAGAAAGCAAAAAGGAATCGTATACACTCACTAGTAGTATCCTCCTTTGTGACCTTCACCTTCCCTTATTCTTTTGGAACACAACTCACACACCTTCACCCTTGATGAAAGCTCACGGCAACAGCAAGAGAAGGAGGAAGAAAAGACTAAGGAAGAAGATGAAGCAATTAACCACACTTAATTGCCACAAATAAAAAAACACATCACAAAAATGTGGCCGGCCACACATGTAACTCCCATTCCATTTAATGTGGCCGACCACATTAAATGAAAATGGGATTTGTAACCTCCTTGACAACTTGGAGATGATGTGGCTGCCATGTAGGATGAGTCATCTTCCATGAAGTGGCAATACATCAAGTCAAACTTGATGTTTCAACTTCCCATTTGGTCAAGTCAAAATTGACCAATTTTTCTTCCTTGTTGAGTTAAATCCAACCTTTGATTCAAGTCAATTTCAATCTAATGAATCTCAATTCATTAATATAAATTGACTCAATGAATCAAATTTAAATTAGACTCATTCAACAATTGAATCTAATTGAGTCTAACTCAATAAGTCTAATTTGAATTAATCCGAATCCCATCTTTGGTGCATCATATGAACCTAATCCAATTGGTTCATCATATGAACCTAATCTCCATCCACTTGTTCTTTGTGTGTGACCCAATAGGTTCTTGTAACGTTGGCAATGTTTCTAAACTCCTTTAGAAACATAAGCAATGAGCGGCATCTAGCAATACATCATTGCTACCCAAGTTACAAGAAATGTTGAGATCCAACATCACCTTGTGACTACTAATTGTGACTCCTCACAATATATGACAAGTGTCCTTCTATCCTAGACATCTGGATTGATCAATATGAGGCATAGACCGTGTCATCCTCTAATCAATCTAAATCTTGAACTCCAAGTAGACACACTAAATCAAATGAGCTCAATATCCTATATTGACTCATTTGGGCATGGCCATGCACTTCGTGGTCTCACTCTATCAAGAATACCGATGTCACTCCCGTCATATAGGAGGGATAGATCCCATCTACATCACTCACATCCCTCCGCATAATTTGTTACATACCCAGTAATCGCCTTTATAGTCCACCCAATTACGGGTGACGTTTGACGAAACTAAAGTACATAACTCCTTATGTAGGGAACCATGGTGACTTCAGGTCTAAGGACTAGTAGTCATACTAATAGCCACATGAGAAAATATATGACACTCATATAACGATCCATGATACTTTCTCATGGCGGGTCATTCAGTATACATTCTCTAATGCATACCCATGTGTCAACTTGATATCTCTATATCCATGACTTGTGAGATCAAGTCATCGAGTTGACCTACATGCTAGTCTTATTGCATTAACATTGTCCCTGAATGTTAATACTCGACTAGGAATGATTTAGAGTAGTGTTCCCTATATCATCTCACTATCGATTCAACTAACCGATTGATATAGGTAAGAACCGTCTACTCAAGGACATTATTATACTTAGTTTATTTGGCACCAATACAAGTAAGTATAATAACCAAAAACCAAATGCCTTTATTTATATAGAATATGATACAACAAGTCCAAAATACAATCATCAAATGATTGGCTCTAGGGCTCTAGCTAACATGACCAAGTTGGACTTAGGTACCCATGCTTGGACTACCTTTCTATTATTTCTATTTACTAAAGACATATATGATTTATATTTTGTTTTGGTCTTAAATCCAAGTCTGGATTTGTTGTAACTGGCTCGCTGTTTTCCAAGAATTAGATCCAAATTCTTGGAACCCAAGGTGAATCGTTCCAACGTATCCTTGAGTTCTTTAATTTGAGTTTTCAAATTGGAAATTTCTTCCTCAAGTTATTGGACTTGAGTCGAACTTCCAATTTGAACTGGCTCAGTTAAAGCACTTAAGTCAATCGCTTCCTTAAGGGTTGTTACCTCCTTTTGGGGTGACTTGACCCGGATGTTGGATTTAGCCAATTTCTTAAGCAGGTAAGGAATTAAGTTTTCCGAATTTTCTAAGTCAATACTAGACATTAAAGAGCTTACAGTGAGTTTAGGTCCTTCGAAAACGGATACGGATCTGTGGCTTCGCTCGGACTCAGTGTCTGACTTGTTCTCGGTTTTAGATTCGAACTTGGACTCGGTTTCGGCCACGGATGCTAGTACTGGTAGAGCGAGGAAACTCGTCTGCTCTTCTGCGTCGGATTCGTCTCATGATTCAGACCATGTTGCCTTCATCTTTCTAGCTTCCTGTGTTATGCTTGTACCTGCAACCAACGCAATACCTTCCTCGGCCGGAGTAGTATCAGTCTGCTCATGTAATTCAAATAATTTATCATGCTTACTTGTGTCTGACATACCTTCGTGTAACTGAATCAGATTCTCCCACAGCTCCCTGACGCTTGAGAATGGGTCGGCGCGATTCAGCTCCTTATTCGTTAAGTCGCACTAAAGTGTATACGTTGCTTTTGCATTTGCTTCTACCTTTTTGATAAGGTTCGCGTCCCAGTTCTCATACGGTAGTGGTATGTCGACGCCGTCAGTTGGTATTTCAAGCCCGGTCTTGGTGATCATCCAGACATCGAACTCGGTTTGTAGGTACGACTCCATTCGGCTTTTCCAGTAGCCGAAGTCTTCGCCGGAGAAGAGCGGTGGTCGAGTGGTGCTATAGCCTTCTTGAAGAGCCATTGAATCTTGCACGAAAAAGTGAGCAAAAAACTTGTCCCAGGACTTAATCCTGGTTTAGTAGTGTGGTAGAAGGATAGAAATAAAAATTTACGAGTTTCGAGAAAAAATAATAAAATAATAATAAAATAATAATAAAATATTATTAAAAAATATTTAAAAAATATTATTTCAAATTTTGCCAAATTCAATATTTTATCAATACTAATAAACCGTGAAAGGATGAAAATGAATTTTTTGAAAATAATTTTGGAGAGAAAATGAAAGGCGTAAGGTTTTATTTTTACCCTATAAGAGCGAGAAAGCGACGGAAAAAAAATGCTTGAATGGTGGTTGCACCAGTTCAAAGATACCAATTGTTGGATCGAGACGTGCTAGAGGGGGGTGAATAGCGCTCGCGGCTTTCACAATTTTTGAATTCGTACGAGTAAAAACAAATGCAGCGGAATTAAAGAACAAGCTAGCAGATGAACACAGTGGATTTACTTCGTTTGGAGCCTGTGACGACTCCTACTCGAAGGCCCGCGATCATTGATCGCTTTCCGTGGGCAACAACTATAAGCACGAGAATTATTACAATCTACGTACAAATTAAAACAGTAATTAAAAATACCGACAATACTTAGAGAATATGAATTCTGGAGCTCAGGGTCGTCGGAAAGTAGTCGCAGCACTTCGGGAACCTTTCGTTAGCAGCTAATCGCGTATAGGGATCGCTTGGAAATCTTGTGATGAGCTGCTGGTCGAGATCCCTTATAAAGGGTGTTCAAGGCGCCTTCCACTGTTCACCAAGGCGCCTGAATGAGCAGAGTCAGCCGCAGAGATAAGGGCTGAACTGGTCGAACCTTATCAGGTTCAAGGCGCCTTCAGCCTTTCCAAGGCGCCTTCATCAAGCTGTCCAAGGCACCTTAGCTTCCTTCAAGGCGCCTCCAAGCTTGCTTCACAGCCAGTTCATGTTTTGCACCCGAGGCGCCTCCAAGCTCCATGGAGGCGCCTCGGTACTGTTCATCCGAGGCTAATTTTGCACTTTGGTCCCTGCAAGATATGTTAAACACAAAAATACCTTGCAGCACAAAGTTAGCTCATAACACATAAGTGATAGTATAAAAGTGAAAGTTTGACAGTCTCCGGACTGTCCGAGTCTGACTTCGGGTTTCCAACCGGAAACCCTAGGTCGACCCGACGCCTACTATTCCCTCTGCGGGGAACGCGTCCTCACCTACTCCACTCAGGAGATTTACCTGCTGCCAGTGCGATCCTTTAGATTGACTGGACTGTTGCTCAGCACTCGAAGCTTCCGGACTTTCTGCTGGGCATCCGTTTACCGGCTAGTCCAGTCTTTCACCTGGTTCGCGACACCAGGACTTTCCACCTAGGGTTACCACCCCCTAGGACTTTTGCCTGAAGTCTTCGACCTGCCAAGACTCTCTGCATAGGGTTACCACCCCCTATGACCTAGGGTTACCGCCCCCTAGGGTTTTCCCTTTGCCTAACCACAGCTAGGACTTTTCTCCACCTAGGGTTACCACCCCGTAAGACCTAAGGTTACCACCCCCTAGGGTTTTCACCTGCCTAACTGCAGTTAGGACTTTCCTGCAATCTCATTCAGACTGTTAGATCACCACACACCTTAACTTTGAATCCTTTGTCATTATCAAAACTTAAGTTCGATCGTCGGATGCTTCCCACACCAACATTTTCCTATATTCAGGTTCTGATAACGTTTGGGTAATGGATCATCCAACACGCTCTGAGAAAATGGAGCAGCAACTCGCTCAGGGGAACTATCACTGGCCACCGCTTTTCCTCTATGATCATCTCGCATATGTGCCTCCCCAAAAGACTGCTGGGATATTATTCTTTGGCCCAACTATTCTAATGGTGTGTGAAAAAGAACTAGGAGGCGTTGAGTTGGTGAGAGAGGCACAGGAAGCAAGCGAGCAGGACTCTCCTCCTGAAACCCTCTCTCCCTCTAATGATCAGTTGTTGACGCTTCCAGATTTGGTGGTGGCAACATACCACCAGTGTTAACTTGTTGTTGTTGTTGAAGCAATTTTTATGCTCTAGCATTGATGAGTAACTCTAGATCTTCCTACGTCAAGGTGACGGTATTGAGTTTTCCACCTTCTTCTATCGCAAAGCTTCAGATCTAAGTGAAAGTCCCACAGACGACACCAAATTTGATCATGTCTAAAGGCGATGAGATGGTGCCCTGGCTCTGATAGGTGGTTGCTTGATGTACAACAAACTTCTCGAGATCTGAAGGAAACTCCTCAACAATCTTGCACACAATCAGATGAGCCAACAAAGCGTTAGTGATCTAAGTCTAGGGTGGGAACCCCTGGCTAGGCCCTCTGACATTCAAGTCAGTTTTCTCGCTCGAAGGTAGAAGAAGAACAATAACGGAAAAATGCAGAAAAGTAGGGCTTCAGATGCATGTATTTGTGTTTGTGTACCTTACTAGCAGAGAGGATTCCTCTTTTTATACCACCTTACATAACCTCCGTGCTCGTGAGGTCGCCCCTGATTTGATAGAGTTTGTTAGAATATGAGAGAAGTACAACTTAGACATCGTGCAATAATATTTCAAGAAATTTTTTGTAAAATACCGAAAATAGGCGAATATTAATAAGAGAATTTTCCGGAATTTTTGGAAATTTTTCGGGAATTTTTCATAGCTCGTACAGACGAGTAAACGGGGATAAAAACGGGGCCCGGAAAAGCATGTTTAGGCTACCCCATTTTAACGAGGAAAAGTTTCCTTTTCCTTTTTATTTCTTTTTCTTCTTTTCCTTTCTTATTTCTTTTTTTTCTCTTCCTCGCCGATTTTCCCCGCGCACCTTCTCCCCCTTGCGCCCGACGTCGTGCCCTAACCGGCGGCAGTTCCCTTCTCCTCGCGATTTAAGACGCGCCCGACTATTTCTCTCTTCTCTTCTCCCGATTTTGTGCCCTAGCTTCTCCACCGCCGCACACCCCTTTCTCTCCTCTGCCGAGCCAGTCTGTGCCCTAGCCATCCCCGACTGTGCCGATCTCTTCTTCCTCCTTGTCCAAGCACTGGCGACGCGCGAGCACAGCCGGGCCGAGCCCTCTCTGTCCACTGACGTCGGCCGTTTTTCCTCAGCAAAGCAGCGCACCCCTTGTGCTGATCGCCGCTGTACCCTAGCTAGTAGCCGGCGTTGCACGGAGCAGCACCTCTGCCCCTCACTGTCGTCGGCCATCAGGTACAGTCGAGCCATAGTTGGTTTTGGAGGTAAGTTGTGTGGTGTAAAATTTGGGTTATGGCTTGATCTGTGTTAATGATCTCAGTTCTTGACCTTGCTTGGACCAGTCGGTGGATTTCTTCTATCTGTGTTGCTGCTGTGCCCTAGTTCACCACTACCGGTGCCACTCTCTTCTTTACAGCAGAGTGGTGATCTTGTAGGTAAGGGAGTGCTGGATTGAAGTTGGAATAAGAATCTATCTGTAGTTAGAATTTTAATCTCTTCCTGTTATGTTCAGTGAGGGATTACAGCTGGAAGGGGGTTTTTTCTGGTGGGTTTTCTAGGTTTCCAGCAGCGGCTCAAGCTATTGGGATCCGACAACAACGCTACTGGGGACTGACTTCATTGACCTGTCTGGTTGTAAATTAACAGAAGAGGGTTGTGAGAGGTGAAGGAGCAGTAAGGTATGATGTAGAGATCTTAATACATTTTATATCTGATGTGGTCTACAAATCTAGCATTATTGCTTAATTAGATGATCATGTGAGTCTAGGTAAGGAATAGAGAATTGTATCCTTGTTGTAGATTATGTGTGGATTAGGGTTCGTTAATTTCGTTGGATTGATTGGTTCGATCCAATTTAGAACTTCTTAATTGGATTAGGATTTATTTTGGCTAATTGTTGTATAATATAATTAGCTAAACTAAACATTATGCCACAGGACTTTGACGCGAGACGAGTATCTCGATTACCGGATTGGACCATTTTATCGGAGGCGGGTACTTTTGACTTATTGTCTTTGATATGCATAGTAATGAAATTAACAAGTTGCGTTAATTATGTTTCTCATTTGTTACGGTTAATCACTACCCGATTACCTGTTACCTGCTTGATTGATTGTTTGTTTTGCATTTCGTGTTGTTATGTACCTGATTACACATGCTCATAGGGGTAGTGATATAACCATGTTTCACCATGTTCAGGACCTAGGTTTGATACCTTATTTGATCAGTGTACTTTGATATGATTTGTTCATTATGGTGCACATCGTTATATGTCCATAGATTGGTTTAGTATATTACCATGCTTAGTGACATGCACCATTCGCATGATTGCATGCTGTGTGATAGATTGCTCCATTATTGTCGAGCACATCGCCAGTTTCATCACTGTTCGGTGCTCCGTTGTGACGCTTATGGATAGCGTGACACAGCGTGGTAGCACGTCAGTTTGCTCTTTCGGTGCTCCGTTGGTCCGCTCATGGGTAGTGTGACGCAGCATGTAGCATGTTAGGGACCCCTCCCCGTCATCGTGTACCGGGAGATGAGAGCATTGCGCTCCCCCATTTATGATTTGGGGTAGGAGTATGTGTGTACTCCGACAGCATCCTGTTCACTCGGTCACTCATCAGGGGTAGTGATGCAGAGTGCACGGTCGTCACAGCCCTACCCACTCGGTCCCACTTTTGTTGTGAGTTGGCTGATTGGCGTCAGGGGTGACCATGACATTGGCATCATATGCATGATGCATTTATTGCTTGTGTTTGTGTTTGCTGCATTTATATGCTGCATATTGTTTGGATACCTATGTTTGACATGCATACAGGATTTCTATACCACTCGGACTGTTTGTCCTGATACCCAGGTCCTGGTTAGTACAGTTTCTCTCCTGTTTTACTTCGGTTTGCATTTACCTTTATTTTATCAGGAGACTGTACGCATGATTAGTGCTAGGTGTTATTTCCTTACTTTGCATATCAATTGTACCTGCTGAGTGTTGGACTCACCCCGCCTCCATTGTTGTTATATTTCGGGTGATGCTGTCAGGAGAGAGTTCTAGTTGCTGGTCCCCTGAAGACCCCGAAAACTTATGGATCTTTTGGTTTTGTTTTGCTTCTTATTTGACCATGTTTACAATTGGTTTTGTTTGATACCTGGATATTGTATGGATTGTCCTTGTTGATGGATTTTTATTCGATATGTTTTACTACATGCCTGCCTGGACGGCAGAAGAGGTGAGTTTGTTAGATTTGTGTTTTATGAGTGTAGTGGAGTAGGAAAAATCGGATTTGAGCTTTACGAGTGTAGTTGAGTAGGGTTGATTTCGAGTCAGAGTATTATTGTTCTGTTTACTTGTTATATAAACTGCGTGGAATGTCTGTGATTGTATATTATTTCTGCTATTATTCCAGCCGCATGTGGCTGAGGTATATGGATATGTAGAAAGTTTCAGATTGCCCGCCGTACAGGGGAGATGCTGCCGAAATTTCTTCGGACAGGGACTCCCCCTGGGCGTGACAATTTATTTGGTATCAGAGCTTAGGTTTTATGATCGTTTGTTTTTGTATTTTGGATATTGGGGATAACCTGATACCAATTTATTGGTATCAGAGCGCCAAAGTTTGGCTATACCTGTTTGATTTTCGTGTTACGGATTTTCGAGATTTGGCTGATACCAATTTATTAGTATCAGAGTGGGTTATGATACCTGCTTTTGGTATTCTGGATTTTTTTGGATTAGCCCAAGTTTGCGAGGCAAACTGGGTAGTTATTTGGATTGCATGGATTTTCCATTATTTATATATTTTGGACTTCCGTTTCGGATTTATATGGATTTCCGGTGATTTTCATGTTCGGAATTTTGAGGTCAGAAGTTGGGGATTGGACAACGATGGAACATCTCCAGACGGCATATAGGTATGATGTTTAATTTTATAGTTTATGATAGGTATTAGCATTCTTTATGTAGTACCTGTTTGGTTGTTGTAGCACATATTACATGTGATGGGTTAGCCATTGAGCATGGTTGACCTTAATAGAGATCAAGGATTATAGTCTCTGGTGATTTTTCTTATCATACCATTAGTAGTTTTAGCTTCTGTTACTACTAGTAGGAGATGGAGGCACATACCAGCCTCTACTATTGTTAGCTGGGTAGTGGATGATACCTACATAATTCCTATTGATTTAGTCAGTAGAGTTTTTATACTCATATCTTTTGGATATTAGGGTACCCGATACGATGAAAATTGTTCATTTGGGAGTTACCATGTTTGATCATTGTTGAGAATGGTTTGAGGTTGAAGGATATTATGAGATCAGATATTGTGATATGTTGATTTCTAATGATTTATGAGAGTAAATGTTATGTGGTTGTCTGATGATCTATTACTAGATATTTGTTTTGATGAGCTATTAGTGGATAACTATTTTGATGATCTAGTATTTGGGTTGTCGTTGATGGTGACATAGTGAGTGTCATGTATGATGTTCATAGGTTTGCTGATTATAGTTGGTGATCAGATTATAAATTGGGTGCTAGATAATTTATGGTTGAGTGTGCTTATGAGATTTTAATAAATCTGGTTAGTTGTGATTAGTTAACAGGATGATAAAAAAAAAAGAATTGGTTGATATTTGCTTCCTTTGATATTGGACTATGTGGATAAATAATGATTTGATGTTTGAAATGCTAATTTGCCCTCATGGGGAGTAGAGACTTATTCATCTAATATTATGTGAGCGGATATTTTGGAAAAAAAAAAGAGGGTGTCTTGATGATCTTAAATTCTGACTTTTTATTTTGGGTCGTACACATTTATACTTATGGTATTATGTGGGTTGACATTCTCTAGTTTGAGTTGATGTAATTAGTGTTGAATTGACCCATGAACTGATTTAGTTATTTAACAATGTAGTATACCATTTTATCTTAGTTAATTTTTATCAGTAAATATTGATTTACTTTTATTAGATCGGTTAGTAGAAGACTGATTTACGTTTGTTGAGTTGGGTAGTCGTGGTTTGATATACCTTAGTTGCTTGTGGAGGATTAAGGTATTCTTGATTAGTTAGTAGATGAATGATTTAGTTTTGTTGGTTGGTCAGTAGAGGATTTCCATACTCTATTTTTAGAGGTTTGAACCTTTAGGTTATTTGTGCTTAGTTATGTGTCTAGAGCACATTGGAGTACATGTTTTGTACTAACGTGGAAAGGACTGATTTAGCCATATACCATTGTCGGCTTGGATAGTTTATAGAGGATCGATGTATCCTATTCCATGAAGACTTTGACCATGGACTGTATATACCCGGTTGGATGACTCAGAAAGTGCATTGGGATATGTGACCCCGCTGATGTAAGGAAGTGTAGAGTTAATTGCTTAAGATTTATGGGATACAATCGTTACTAGTGTATACTGGGAGAGTACATTTGGATTTAAGATGATAAAATTTTTTCTCATTAGATATAGTCTTGGTAGTGTACGACATTGACTTGAAATGTTATACCATGGTGTGTATATCTTTCTTGTCCGATATTAGTTCCTTTGAACCTAGAGCAGGGTTGTTACTGGATGATTAGGCTGCGTTATTTTGGGTTGCTTTTGATTGATGTATTCATGCTTGATACATATGCATGAATTTTGTTTAGATATACCCGTAAACCATGAGTGTTGGCAGCATAAGGTTGGTCTCTTTGATTGAGCTGGTATGCTGATTTTGCATGTCTATGTTGCATGTATATTATGATTGTTATGTGTTGTAGGAGTCCTATGGTAGACTGCCCATTTGCGAGTAGTATATGTATCCATGTTCTGATATGGTTTGTAGGTTCCTTGTGGATCATGGTTATGTAGTTCGATGTATGTATCTGAATGTATTATTGAAGATATCTTGTCGATTAAATCCGAGTTGTGGTATAAGTACATCTGTGGTGTTTTGATGGAGGTATCTTGTCGATTTAGTCTGAGTCGTGATATGTACATATGTATTTGGTGTGGTATTTGAGGTATCTTTTTGATTATGTTTGATTTGTGAGTGCACCTGGGTTTAGTATGCTTTATTGGAAGTATATGTTGGTTATTCTCTTGGCATAGGTGTATATATGTTATGTGAGTATTGTTTGAGGTGTATTGTTGATTTTATCTACTTTGATTTTGCACACGTGTTCGGTATGTATTGTTGGAAGTATCAAACTGAATATACCTGAGTTGTGTGTGTGTTTGGTGTGTACTAATTGGAGGATTATGTCGACCATACTTATGTTGAGTGAGCATGTGTGCCAGGTGTATTATTGGTAGCAGCATGATGATTCTACTTATGTTGAATGCAGGATGTGGAGTGTCTGCATTATGTCATTTGTTGGATTAAACTGTTAACTAATTCTCCCATCAGTGGATGACCCACTGGGATGCTGATAGAGTTGATGATGGATTTGATTAGCTTACTAGGTTGTTATACCCTAGGCTAACCACAGTGATTTGTGGTAGAGAGATCTCGTGCAATCTTTAGCTGGATAGTTAGGTGCTTTGGGGCATTTATATATTGTTTTGTGGTGGGGTGTTGCTCCCACATATTATGGATTGATGGTAGCGGAGCATTGCTCCTATATTTATTGCAGATACATATTTCAAATTATTTGTGGTGGAGTGTTGCTCCCACATATTAAGGATTTCTTGTGGTAGAGAGTTGCTCCCACATATGTGGTATTTCCTGTGATAGAGCGTTGCTCTCACACTAGAGGATTTATTCTTGGTGATTTATGTTGTTGATGATCAGATTTTCGATTTATTATCTGAGATCTTATGGATAGGAATGTCTGTGATACGGACATTATGTGTCTTGGTTTTACCATTAGGGCTTGCGGAGCCTTAGATGTTGTCATGGACTCGATGATTTGGGTATCCCTAGGATATTGGATCAGAATTCGTTATCGTTATTGACGACGTGGTGTTTTATTCCTGATTTGAGGTGTATCACATACACCATCTTTGCATAGTTCTAGAGATGTTTTGACTGAAACGTCTATATGTGAAGATCAGTAGTGCGTATTTTGGTTGTCTTTTGTGAGATGTTTGAGACACACGGTCACCAGTAGGAGTATACTGTGGTTCCACAGGAGATAGAGGTTGTTACCATTGGGAGTAGACGGAGTCTATAGAAGAGGCTCGCAACTTCCTTTGTTTTGGCTCGATATTTCCGGAGATACGTTGAGGGTTTCTCATGGATTGCCATGCTACTTACACGCCTGACCATGGAAGGTGTGAAGTTTACTTGGACTGAGGATTTCAAGATCAGCTTCTAGGAGTTGAAGCGGAGACTAGTATCGGCTTCGATTTTTAGTTTTTACCTTCTAGAGAGGACGGATTTGTCCTCTACACTGACGCATTTCTATAGGGTATGGGTGCTGTTCTGATGCAGCACGGTAGAGTATTCTCATATGCTTCTTGATAGGGGAAGGAGCATGAGAAGAAATACCCAGCTCATGATCTGGAGTTAGCCGCTATTATTTTTGCCCTGAAGATTTGGCGGTAATACCTGTATAATATTACATTGAGATTCGCACTGACCATCAGAGTCTCAAATATCCATTCATTCAGAAGGAACTTAATCTTCGACAGAGGAGATGGATGGAGTTCCTGAAGAATTATGATTGTACCATTAGCTATCACCCGGGAAAAACTAATGTGGTTGTCGATGCACTTAGCCAGAAGTCCAGAGGGACTTTAGCCTGCCATTGAGTTGTGGTCACAGACTTGATTCAGGGTTTCTCCGAGTTAGACCTTGAGGAGCAGCGACAGACCGAGCAGGGTATTCTTGTTACCATAGTTGCTCAGTCGTCGATCAGGACGAGAATCCGTGAGGCCCAGTTGTTAGGACCTCATAGAGCTCAGCATGAGGCAGAGTTGATCCGTATTATCAGACGGAGGATGTTAGAGGCGCAGGATCGCCAGAAGTGTTATGCTGGTTGGAGACGCAGACTCCTAGCGTTCTCCATTTGCGACCATGTATTTCTGCGAGTTTCACCCATGGAAGTGGTGAAGAGATTGGCCTCAGAGGTAAGCTAGCTCCGCGGTACATTGGACTTTTCCGGATCTCAGGAAAAAAAAATTTAGAGCAGTAGCTTACAGTCTGGCACTACCACCGATCCGGACAGGTGTTCACGACATATTTCGTGTATCTATACTGAGGAGATACATAGCAGACCCAGCTCATGTGTTGTCTGATAATCTCAGTTCCCATTTAGTCTGACGTCACCTATGAGGAGGTTCCGGTATGGATTGTAGACCGGAAAGAGCGTCAGATGCGGAACAAGACTATTTGGCTGGTTAAGGTCGGATGACAGTTTCATTCGGACGAGGAAGTTACTTGGGAGCTCGAGGATACGATCCGAGCTCGATACCCCATCTTTTCACTTGAGGTATGTGATTCAGTTTACCGTTCAGCATTTATACTTTCTCACTACAAGAAATTATAGATTTAACCACACCTAATAGACAACAGTTTTTTGAGAAACTGTTGTCTTTGTGTTATTTAACAACGGTTTTGTTGAAAACTGTTGTTGTTAGTCGTGTTTTTTAAAAAAAGACAACAATGTTTAAAAAACCGTTGTCTTTGACATACATAAGACAACGATTTTATGTCAAAGACAACGGTTTTTTAAACATTGTTGTCTATGAGATATCTTTATTTGGCATACGACAACAGTTTTAATCAACCGTTGTCTATTAGTGTTGTTTAAAACTATGTTGAAACTATGTTGTCTATTAGTTTTAATCAACAGTTTAATCAACATAATTATTTGCCTATGTTAAACTATGTTGTGTATTAGTTTTAATCAACAGTTTAATCAACATAGTTATTTGCCTATGTTAAACTATGTTGTCTCTAAGATGGATGGATTTTAATCAAACTAGGTTTTAAGATGGATGGATTAGCAACACTTCACGTTTTCTTTTTACCACATCGCGCGCACCGCCACCAAAAACCCGCGCTAACCCTAATTGCCATCTTCTCCCCGACGGCGACCGCCATCTTCTCTCCTTCCAGTCCACGTCGTTCACAAGTTCGCGATCGCCGTGGCTCATTTTGTCCCGAGGTGCGTTTTTCTTCTTCTAATCTGGTGAAGAATCATAGCTCCCGAACGCTTTTCTCTCTTCTTTGTGCTTTTCTCGGAGGCATAAAAGTGTCTTGTTCTCTTTTAGTCAATATATCATTTCCTTGAAACCACACTGCCAAAGAACACACCATCAGAAGCATCATGAACCTACGTGCCATGTATTACATATATCTTCCATTCTTCCACTTTCATTATCTTCTGTCTTCTTAAAGTTTGAAGTAAACCTACGTGCCATGTATTACATATATCTTCCATTCTTCCACTTTCATTATCTTCTGTCTTCTTAAAGTTTGAAGTAAACTTTAAGGGCCCAACATTGTCAATGTGTGCAGCATCTTTAGCCAATTGTAATTCTAAATCATCATCATTTTCTGGGTGGGCATCCAAATCTTTGAACAGAAGGCTTCCCCTGGCATCTGAATCTATGTTTAAAATGTCACTGCTAGCTGAAACATCTGGATTTGCTGGGTTTGCAAGGATCCTTTCAATCTTTTCATTTCTGCTAACTTCCTTGTCTCCTTGCAGCATTGTTTGCTTCATAGATTTTTCCAGCAAACAAGGATCATGAACTGCCTGTGGCATCTCATCATACTTATGGTCTTCACCTGGTAGTTGATTTGCCCTGAATTCATTGCAATCTTGTGAGAAAGCACCTACTGCTTTTGCATTATTGTGTTCTTCATATAGCATAACTCCAGTTTCTTTTCGGTTGATCTTAGTTTCCTCCAATTTCATCTGTATCTTCATCAACTACCAGCCCATATACAAATTTCTGAGACATGGATGACTCTTTCTTTGAGCATGGTTCCTACCTAGCTTCCTTCAGGGTTTCCACTGAATTTCCATTATCTTCTTTTATTTCAAGATGTGTCATGAGCTTGTTTTTCTTGTCAATGATTTGCTCTTATATACCTACACTAGATGTTATTCAAACATGATAGGCACAAGATTTTGGTCATCTATGAATGTAAAATAAGATCAGTATGATATTGGAAAATTAAAAGTGTCAAGCAATCTATGTAATAGTTTCAGTGGCACTAGACAACCTCCTAGCTTGTAGAATAGCTTCCTCTTGTAGTTTCTCAATATGCTGAATATTAGAGGATTTCACCATATATTGAATGTTAATTGACAAATTGTTACCTCAAGTTTCTCATAGTTGCCTGCAGACTAGCTTCCTGTTTCTTTATTCTTCAATGAAATAATAGTTGCCTCAAGTTTTTCAATATGCTTGCTTGCTTGACAAATTTTTAATCTGCTTTTGGTATTCATTAATAGTCCTATCTTTGAGCTAGAGTTCACATTATAGTTTATTTCAAATATTTTTTCATCTAAGGTGGTTTTGAACCCTTCACGTTTTTGCACTAAACCCTTCCCTTTCTTCACATCCATAGATAGTTTTTCTCTTATTAGCAGATTCGCTTATTTTAATAATTTAGTTACTTGATTGTATAGATTGTATGCTAAGAATATCTTATGTTTCTTGTTCATTGTGTTAAGATCTTGTTATATACTGTACAATTGTTTTGAAGGTAGGTGTTATCTCATTTCTAGCTGATTAGTACTTATAACAAGAATGGACAAAGAATGGATGTTAAAGGATAGACTATCTAGTGAATATGATATTGGAGTAGAGTCTTTCTTGCAATTTGCACTGGAAAACGCTAACGATCCTAATGCAATACCTTGCCCATGTGCAAGATGTGGTAACATAAAGAAGAAAAATGTTGAAACTATAAGGGCACATTTGTATTGTAATGGTATAGATTTGACATATCATACATGGATATGGCATGGGGAAAGAACTATGACAGAAAACTCAATGAACAGTAATGATCGCGTGGGGCAAGATGAATACAAATATTTTGCCGAGGAGCCTATAGATATGGTGCAAGCTGTATATGATAGTTATGTTGAGAATCCAAGCGAGTTCAATAAGCTACTTGAATATGCCGAGAAATGTTTATATCCTGGATGCACAAAATTCACAAAGTTATCTGTAGTTGTGAAATTATTTAACTTGAAGACAAAATATAGTTGGAGTGATAAAAGTTTTACCGATTTACTTATTTTGTTAGGAGAAATGCTTCCAGATGACAATGAATTACCCTTATCTTTGTATGAGGCAAAGAAAAGCTTACGTGCATTAGGGATGGATTACGTGAAAATTCATGCTTGTCCTAATGATTGTATCTTATACCGGAAGGAGTACGAAGATTTTGCCAATTGCCCTACTTGCGGGACATCAAGGTGAAAGTTGAGCAACAAATCCAAGATAAAAGAAGGAGTTCCTGCAAAGGTCTTGTGGTATTTCCCACCCATGCCAAGATTTCAAAGAATGTTTCGAAATAAGGCGATATCCAAGGAGTTAACCTGGCATACTGATAAAATAATTCATGATGGATACTTACGTCACCCAGCTGACGCACCTTCTTGGAAATTAGTTGATCTCATGTGGCCTGATTTTGCTTCTGAGCCCAAAAATCTGAGATTGGCTATATCAGCAGACGGGATTAATCCCCACAGTTTGTTGAGTTCTACATATAGTTTTTGGCCAGTTTTAATGATCACATACAACCTTCCACCATGGTTGTGTATGAAGAGAAAATTTATTATGCTCACTTTGTTGATATCTGGTCCTAGACAACCAGGAAATGATATTGATGTTTACTTAGCACCTCTGATTGATGATTTAAAATGTTTATGGGATAAAGGTGTCGAAACATATGATGCATATCGAGAAGAAAGTTTCTCTCTTAAAGCTGTTCTGCTATGGACAATCAATGATTTTCCTGCATATGGGAACATGTCAGGATGTGTTGTGAAGGGATATCATGCATGCCCTATTTGTGCAGAAAAAACTTATTCAACAAGGTTGAAGCATTGTAGAAAAATGTCATATACAGGCCATAGAAGGTTTCTACCTTTATGTCATCCTTATCGAAGGCAAAAGAAGGCATTTAATGGAAACCAAGAATTTAACCTTGCACCAAAGCCATTGAGTGGCCATGAAGTTTTGGAAAGAGTTGAAAGAAATAATTATCAGTTGGGAAAAATCAGCGGAAAGCTATCATCAAAGAGGAATGATGGAGAAACATGTTGGAAAAAGAAATCAATATTCTTTGAACTTGAATATTGGAAAGAGCTACATGTTCGACATGTTCTTGATGTGATGCACATTGAAAAAAATGTCTGTGAAAGTCTCATCGGTACATTATTTGACATTCCAGGAAAAACAAAGGATGGAGTCGCAGCAAGATTAGACCTTATGGAAATGAATTTAAGAACTGAACTGGCACCAAGGATTGGGGAGAAAAGAACGTTTCTGCCAGCTGCCTGTTACACTCTAAGTAAAGCTGAGAAAAGAAGTATTTGCAATTCTTTGTCAGGAATAAAGGTCCCTGAAGGTTACTCATCTAATGTTAAAAACCTTGTGTCGATGAAGGATTTGAAACTTGTTGGCCTTAAGTCACATGACTATCACACTTTAATGCAACAATTGCTTCCAGTGGTTATTCGTGGTGTCTTGCCAAAACATGTCAGAGATACTATCACTCGGTTGTGTTTCTTCTTCAATGCGTTATATAGTAAAGTAATAGACGTTTTAAAGATGGATGACTTGCAAAGAGAGATTGTAATGATATTGTGTTTGCTTGAAAAGTATTTCCCTCCTTCATTTTTTGATATAATGATTCATTTAACTGTTCATCTCGTGCGAGAGGTCAAATTGTGCGGACCCGTTTGGTATAGACACATGTACCCATTTGAAAGATACATGAAGATTTTGAAAGGTTATGTGCACAATCACAATCGGCCTGAAGGGTGTATAGCCGAATGTTATATTGCTGAAGAGGCTGTCGAATTTTGCTCAGACTATCTATCTAATGTCCACACAATTGGGATACCATCAAGTCATCACAAAGTAGAACGTACTAAGCCTTTATCGGGTGCAATAGTGCACTCCGCTAGGCATGATGAGTTGCAACAAGCACATCGTTACATATTGACGAATGATGATGAGATTGATCCTTATATCGAGTATGTTCTCTAACTTATCAATACTTTTATGCAATTTGAATTCATTCTATTGGTTTATTTATTTAAAATAATTCTATTAGGGCACACATGGTGGAGTTGAGAGCAAGATTTCCTCAAAAAGCTAAGTCCAAAAAGTGGCTACAAGATGAGCATAACCGAACATTTATTAACTGGTTGCATGATATTGTACGTTCCAAAACTACTATGTATTAGCATACATACAACTCTTGGTATCTTATGCAAAAATTTAAATTTTATTATATTGTTAACTATAGGTTGAACGTGCGGTTGACCATTCAACCCTTCAAATATCTGAAAGATTAAAGTGGATAGCGCGTGGACCTAGCAAGAAAGTGTTAAAGTATTCTAGTTATTTGATTGATGGGATTACTTATGCTATGAAAGAACGTGATAATGTACGAGTTGCTCAAAATTCTGGAGTAAGCTTAGTCGCAAAGACAATGCAAGTAGCCAGTGCAAAGGATAAAAATCCAATTGTGTCGGACATGATTTTTTATGGAGTTATTGAAGAAATATGGTTACTTGATTACCACAAATTTCAAATTCCAATGTTCAAATGTAATTGGGTGGAGAATAATAATGGTATAAAAGTAGATGATCTTGGTTTCACATTGGTAAATTTGAAACGAATTGGATTCAAATCAAATTCTTTTATCTTGGGAAGTCAAGCGAAGCAAGTATTTTATATTGAAGATCCTGAAGATCCTGCATGGAGTATTATACTTGCAACTCCTACTAGAGAGTCATTTGAATATGCAAATGGAGATGAATTGGAAGACACTATAGTCCACTATCAATCTTTTACCAGAGAGTTACCATCAATGGATGCTTACGGAGTAGATGACAATGAACCCCAATGCCTTCGTGAAGATTGTGATGGCACTTGGGTTGAAAATGTTTAACCAATTATAGTTTTTTTTTGAAGATATGTTTGTAGACAATATTGATATGTATCTTGTTTTTGAATATGATTTTGTGCACATGATGGTATTTCAAATTTTTATCTATGTATGTTGATTTTCTTTTGTAGGTGAATTTCTTATTGCGTATTTTTTTTAAATATTGATATGTTGTTTCACTTTTTTATCAATAGATTAAATTTGAGATCTATGGCATCCTTTGGAAAGCTTAAAATCAAATCTGATGGTGATGACACAATTCATGCTTCAAGCAAGAGAAAAGGACAACCTGCAACGATTGGGAAGGGCAAAGGAAAAATTGCATCTATATCCACTAACAACGGTTTACAGGTTGAGACAATGCTGGAATCTACAGACACTGAAACAACAAGAACATCTAGAGGTCGTACCCATCTGGATAAGCTTACTAAACAAAGGGTTCAAGGAATTCGAAAGGAGGTAAGATTTAATAAACTTGGACAGCCAGTAGGAGGAGCTGCTATTGCAATGCAAAGTTACATTGGCTTGCTTGCTCGAGAAAAGGTCAAGATATCTTACAAGACGTGGAAACAAGTTCCAAATGAAGTTAAAGAATTGATATGGGAATCAGTTAATGTAAGTAAGTTAAAGAAATTCTGGTCAATTATCATGTTGCAAATTTTATTTGTCATATCATGGCATGCATGAAAAGATGAGTTAAAGATAGTAAAACAGTATGAATTGCCTGCTGTTCTTGCTACTCCAGCATTCAACAGTATGATTTTTATATATACAAGTTAAAGATTGGTTTTCTATTTCAAGTTGCTCTGCTGCATTCATTTCAGGTTTAGATAGTTCAGTTGAAGGTTCTTACATTTCACAAGGTTATGTTTCAGTAGGTTATTCTTCTGTTGTTCGTGATTCTCCTTGTTCCATTTCAGTTTTAGATCCTCAGTAGGTTCTTTTTCTATATCAGTGGGGTTTTCATTTGTACTTAGTTCTGGTAGCTTTGTTTCTGCATTAGCATTGAAACAATTGTAAAGCAAAGAGAAAACCAGGATTGCATTGTCGTCCAGTGTCTCAACAAGAAATTACCAAATCTACAAACATTGTAAGACCTGATTACCAACTGCCAATCATCAAACAATTTCAAAACGAATGTTGCTCCAACTAGAAAACTAAGGATTATAAGTAACCAACAATCCTCAAAGGATCCTAACATTGTCCTAGGTTAATTGTACGAAATCAAGAACAAATCCATTTGTCTATCATATCAGTGTCCAAAGCTAGTGTTGTTTGTATATTTCTTTACTTGCACTTGATTCTTCAAACAAAATGTTAAGGGCATGATTTTATATCTGATATACACAAATATCCAATATGTGCAATAGCACAACAACTGAACTTAAGGCTCTAGACATGTTAAATACTAAAGCTCAATCTTCCTAACAAAACTATACAAATACAAGAGAAATGGTTGTATATCTCATTGTTTGTGGTTGTCTACTACAATCCAAAGCTTCCATCCATCTAATAACTTGAATATCAAATGTTTTCTGTTTTAGATATTACAACCCTACTATCAACCAAATTATTATGGGTGTATAATAACCTCCTATTTTAAGGCATTAGTTTCATCATATTCGGAAGTGGATACATCCATGCGAGTTACTACTTGCCTATAATAAGGCGAACGATGTTAACAGCGCTGAGACTCTATCGTTAACTAAATCATCCAGATTGAAAATAGATCCACAATTAAACTAATAAACAAATAGGGCAAATCAAAAGCCACGAGCACTCCTGCATTAGCTTTGTTTTGGTAATTTCATATCTCCAAAACACTCAATGATGAGAATGCCTTAAACTTAATGTATGTGTGTGTTGTTTCAATGCTAGAATAATTTCCAGAAATTGTGTTTGCTTATGGTGTCAATGATGAATATAGGTACTAATCAGTTTATTGTATTCCCAATTGTGTTTTATAGCTGACATATGATGTTCCCCCAAGTTGGAAGAAGGGATGTTTGAATTCAGCAAGTAATAAGTGGCGTCAGTTTAAATCCCATCTCACTCAGACATTCATTTCGAAGAAGCTTGACAAACTCGAAGAGTTGGATGAACCACCTAGCGGCTATGGTCTTGCAAGAGATGATTGGATTTCTTTTGTCAGGACTCGCATGTCTGATGACTTTATTGTAAGTTTAGTCTTTTGTTCTTTCAAAATAAGTAGATATTAAGGTAAATGATGAATTAGTAAATTTGATATGTGGAATGTTTCACTTGACTAGAAACTAAGTGAACAACAGAAGGAGAAAAGAAAGAAGAACATATACCCCCATCGCCTTGCTCGTAAAGGATATGCACGATATGCTGAAGAAATAGTAAGTATATTTTGCTTATAAAATTCATATAACGGTTTTGTTTAGCATTTAATAATCATTCTTATTTAACATATATCATTCAATTATTCTTGTTCTTAGGCAAATGAATTATGTGACGATGATGAAATCAATAGAGCTATTATTTGGAAGAAAGGAAGGGTTAATAAAGAAGGGAAATTTGATGGCCAAGAGTTGAAACAAACAATAGACAAGATTGTGAGAAGCTATGAGTAAAAATCAATTATTGTATTTCAATGAAACTTTTAAAGTAATTTTTTTTTATTTGGATGACAGGATGATTATATACAACAGAAGCGTGAGGGTACACTCGAAATTAATGGGACAAAAGAAGATATTCTTACGAAAGCACTCAATTCAAGAGAACATAGTGGACGTGTGAGGGCTGTTGGAGGTCATATCACTCCATCATTGTTCTTTAATGGTAGTAGATGGAAGACTGACCATGTTGATAGAGAGCTACTGATTGAGCAAAAGAGAGAGTTGGTGGAGGCTAGAAAATTAATTCAAGACCAAGATACACGCATTCAAAACCTTGAAGCAATTGTCTACAAAAAGGGTGCATGGGGCAGTGACATTGATGACAAAGGAAGTTGCTCGGTAAAGTTACCTCAACAAAATGACAATAAACTGAACACCGATAAGACTTTCCCCAGTCATGAAGAGTTCAATGATGTCGAAATGCAAGTTGTGGATAAAGAAGTTGCTTTACAGGTATATAAGTTGTGGTTATATTTATTATTAAAATAAAGAGTTAGTATAATTCAATGACACAACTATTTATCTTTTAGGGTAAATCAGTTATTTTGACATTGGATTCTAGCACAGACATTGTTGCATATGGTACAGTTGTTGAGGTCATTGGAGTTTATCACTCTCTCCATGGTGTTCCGTTACCCAAGAATTGTATGCGTGTATCCATCGATGAAGCAATGCAGAAATCAGCATGTTTGCCAGTTCCGATTCCCAATGAATGTGAAACTATTGGTGATGCTGTTGGAACCCATGTGGCTTGGCCAAAACGCCTGCTGATGCTACGACAAAAGGTACATCTAAGATAATATTTCAAAGTAAATATCTATGAAACTATTTAGTATTGCACCTATCTAAAAAGTTTACAATTACAATTATTAGAAGCGTCAAATGAAGAAAATAGCACATGTAGAAAATAACCAGACTTTGTTATCAAGTGTGCCAAGATCATTGCTCGTGGTGTATTGTTATTGTAAGCGTGCTCTTGAGAATGGAAGGAAATTGTCAATTGCTTTAGATCATGAGGTATTTCAAGATGATTATGAACTGAACTTGCATCTTGAGGACATTAGTGCTTTGTATCACTTGGAGCCAATTTCAGGAAATTGTGTGGTTGTTTACATATGGTAAGTCTTCGAATTACCTTGTAGTATTGTTTGTTCTTTTTTAAATTTAGTATATAAGAAGCACATATTTTATTAGATCAGTATTTAATATCTAATATAGTTCTGATTTTTTTTATTTCAAATGGCAGGCATCTTTATAAAAAGTTGGTAAAAGAAAATAAGATTGATAAATTCAGATTTGTAAATCCGCATAGCATCCCAAACTTTCAAAAAACCACACAAGACAAAATAGGTAAAACTGAACGGTTGAACCAGAGGGCAAGTTTCTTAGCAGATAGGATGAGTGGTGCATCAATTAATCAATTAGTTTTGGTGCCAAGTTGCAATGGGTAATGAACATCTTTAATATCATTTTCAATTGATTATTTTAGTGAATTGTATGCACTAATTTTGTATTTGTGTGTAGTTTCCATTGGAATTTGACTGTCATTAAACCTCATAAGGAGATTGTTTACTTGTTGGATTCTTTAAGTCATCGCATTCGTGATGAAGATTGGAAATATGTTGTGGAAATGTGAGTTTATATATGCTTTTTATTATGTATTTAATTTAGTCATAAAACACTTATATATCAACTATGTTGAATGTATATATGAAGGGCGTTAAGATTGTTTAATTCGAACAATGGAAGGAAAGGAAGAAAGCATGTACAATGGGAAGTAATCAAGGTATGGGTACTTCTATTTCAATCAATCAAGGTATGTGTATATTTATCATTAACAATATCAATTGCCTTTAACGTAGGTTCCTAGGCAGCCAGATGCGAAACAATGTGGTTATTACGTGATGAGATTTATGAGACAAATTACTGAAGAAAATGCAATGATCGAGGGGGATACACTACCATCGATAGTAATATTATCTTTATCATCTCAAATAATTAGAAGTTATTTAGTTATTATTTTTTTCCAATTAATTATATTTTGTTCTTTAAGATCATATAATTTATGTGTGTTCACAGTTCACAAAAGCGGAGTATTCTCAAGAAGAAATTGATGAAGTGCGCTCTGAGATAGCAAAATGCATACAAGATCATATTTATGAATAGGTATATACATGAGTTCATCTTATTGCATTTGACAATAATAATATTCAGTTAAATTGAATACATGCTGCTTATACTTGATTGCACTTGATTTGGAGATATCTGTCTCTGAGTCCATTTACCAAATCCAATCGGCATGACTAAACTGCACACATGAGTTCACAAAACTACACAGGACGTTACAGATGAGAAACGTAGCAGAAGAGCAGATTAGATGGCGTTTAGGTGAAGATAATATTAATTTCTGGTTTGATACATGGTTAGATGTAGGTCCTTTGTTAAATCCCTCAGTCTCATTGTTAAATCTTGGGCTTTTATGTTCTTTACTAGTTCTATCTATGTGATTTCCATGATCTAATTAGCGGTATCCTCTATGATGTTGTCGGAAGTTTGGATTGCTCTTTTCTACTCTCTATTCCGTGTAAAAACTAAATAAACCATCTCTATGCTTTTGCATGATTGTCGGAGAATTTTATTCGAATATGAATTGGGGAAAATGCTAATATAGTTAGGAATTTTGATTCGTGCTAGAAGTTAGGCCGTTTACTGAGTCTATTTGAGTATCAAGAGAGTAGATCCTTATGATAATTGTGGGTTGATCAATTTGCTTGCTCTGTGAATTTAAATTAGTAAAGCTTGTTTGTTTAATTCTCTGTGTGCTGCTTTGTTGCTTCAGCCCTTGTTTGTATTTGTGATTTTGTATGCTCCGGAAATAAGTTGGAACTTGATTTTTCATATCTAATTTAGCTAGATTCTATAATGCTTTTTTGATGCTCGATGATAGAACCAGAATCTGGTTGTTGCTCTAAGCCATTGCTTGCTCTGTGAATTTAGCTAGATTCTATATGCTTCAAATTGGATAGAATTTTTTTTGGTATATGTAAAGTTTATAGGTTTGGTTTACCATACTTAAGAGTTACTTGTAAAGCCATATAGCTGGTCTTTTAAGACATACTATGAGTTTTTGTAAAACTGTAATAAGGTCAGGTACGTGTGAAATTTCCAAGAGATCCATTTTTTATGCCATTTACTCCTGGGAAATGAATTAACTTGCAATCATATGCTGCAGTTTCTGTGAAAGGAGAAGAAAAGAGAAGCTAGGAGGGAGGAGAAACCAGAAAAGGCTGCAGTTTAGAAGATGCACAGGTAGAGAAGACGTGCTCCAACAAAACATGATATTTTGGACTATATGTGTGATATATATAAACTTTTGGCTGTGTAAACTTTTGTGATGTTTGAATGTTGATGTTTGGTACTTTTGTGATGTTTGAATGTTGGAATATTTGCATTGTAAATATTGATTATGTAGGTTTTTTATCAATGAAATTTGCACTGGATGTTTTTTATAAACCATTGAGTAGGAAAAGATTAATAAGTTTTTTATTTATTATCAAAATGTTGTATATTGTACCCAAAGACATCAGTTTAAATATGTCAAACTGTTGTCAATGGCGTTAAAAGACAATAGTGACAAACTGATGTTATTTAACATCGTTGCCTAAAAAGACAACGGTTTTTAACCGTTGTCAAACCGATGTCATTGGCTAAAAAGACAACGCTTTTTAGCCGTTGTCGTAGATAGTTCAAAACTGTTGTTGAAGAGCCTAGGCATACGATCAAAGACAACGGTGAAAAACTGTTGTCTTTGTAGGAAAAGACAACAGTTTTTCACCGTTGTTAAAATGTTGTCTTTGCCTTCACAGACAACGGTTAAAAACTGTTGTCGTTTGCCACCCCTTTTAACAACACAGCCTTTAACAACAGTTAAAAATGGCCTACGACAACGGTGAAAAACCGTTGTTGTATGTCTTTTTTCTTGTAGTGCCTGTCTATTGTTAGTACTTGCTGATGGTAGATAACGAAATTTGGGGACAAAATTTTTATTAGTGGGGGAGAATGTAAAATACCGAAAATAGGCGAATATTAATAAGGGAATTTTCCGAAATTTTTGGAATTTTTTCGGGAATTTTTCATAACTTGTACGGACGAGTAAACGGGGATAAAAACGGGGCTCGGAAAAGCCTGTTTAGGCTACCCCATTTTAACGAGAAAATTGTTTCCTTTTCCTTTTTATTTCTTTTTCTTCTTTTCCTTTCTTATTTCTTTTTTTTTCTCTTCCTCGCCGATTTTCCCCGCGCGCCTTCTCCCCCTTGTGCCCGACGCCGTGCCCTAACCGGCGACAGTTCCCTTCTCCTCGCGAATTAAGACGCGCCCAACTATTTATCTCTTCTCTTCTCCCGATTTTGTGCCCTAACTTCTCCACCGCCGCACACCCCTTTCTCTCCTCTGCCGAGCCGGTCTGTGCCCTAGCCATCCCCGACTGTGCCGATCACTTCTTCCTCCTTGTCCAAGCACTGGCGACGCGCGAGCACAGCCGGGCCGAGCCCTCTCTGTCCACTGACGTCGGCCGTTTTTCCTCAGCAAAGCAGCGCACCCCTTGTGCTGATCGCCGCTGTGCCCTAGCTAGTAGCCGGCGTTGCACGGAGCAGCACCTCTGCCCCTCACTGTCGTCGGCCATCAGGTACATCCGAGCCTTAGTTGGTTTTGGAGGTAAGTTGTGTGGTGTGGAATTTGGGTTATGGCTTGATCTGTGTTAATGATCTCAGTTCTTGACCTTGCTTGGACCAGTTGGTGGATTTCTTCTATCTGTGTTGCTGCTGTGCCCTAGTTCACCACTGTCGGTGCCACTCTCTTCTTTACAGCAGAGTGGTGATCTTGTAGGTAAGGGAGTGCTGGATTGAAGTTGGAATAAGAATCTATCTTTAGTTGGAATTTTAATCTCTTCCTGTTATGTTCAGTGAGGGATTACAACTGGAAGGGGGTTTTTCTGGTGGGTTTTCTAGGTTTCCAGCAGCGGCTTAGGCTATTAGGATCCGACAACAATGCTACTGGGGACTGACTTCATTGACCTGTCTGGTTGTAAATTAACAGAAGAGGGTTGTGAGAGGTGAAGGAGCAGTAAGGTATGATGTAGAGATCTTGATACATTTTATATCTGATGTGGTCTACGAATCTAGCATTATTGCTTAATTAGATGATCATGTGAGTCTAGGTAAGGAGTAGAGAATTGTATCCTTGTTGTAGATTATGTGTGGATTAGGGTTCGTTAATTTCATTGGATTGATTGGTTCGATCCAATTTAGAACTTCTTAATTGGATTAGGATTTATTTTGGCTAATTGTTGTATAATATAATTAGCTAAACTAAACATTGTGCCACAGGACTTTGACGCGAGACGAGTATCTCGATTACCGGATTTGACCATTTTATCGGAGGCGGGTACTTTTGACTTATTGTCTTTGATATGCATAGTAATGAAATTAACAAGTTGCGTTAATTATGTTTCTCATTTGTTACGGTTAATCACTACCCGATTACCTGTTACCTGCTTGATTGATTGTTTGTTTTGCATTTCGTGTTGTTATGTACCTGATTACACATGCTCATAGGGGTAGTGATATAACCATGTTTCACCATGTTCAGGACCTAGGTTTGATACCTTATTTGATCAGTGTACTTTGGTATGATTTGTTCACTATGGTGCACATCATTATATGTCCATAGATTGGTTTAGTATATTACCATGCTTAGTGGCATGCACCATTCGCATGATTGCATGCTGTGTGATAGATTGCTCCATTATTGTCGAGCACATCGCCAGTTTCATCACTGTTCGGTGCTCCGTTGTTGACGCTCAGGGGTAGCGTGACGCAGCGTGGTAGCACGTCAGTTTGCTATTCCGGTGCTCCGTTGGTCCGCTCATGGGTAGTGTGATGCAGCGAGTAGCACGTTAGGGACCCCTCCCCGTCATCGTGTACCGGGAGATGAGAGCATTGCGCTCCCCCATTTATGATTTGGGGTAGGAGTATGTGTGTACTCCGACAGCATCCCGTTCACTCGGTCACTCATCAGGGGTAGTGATGCAGAGTGCACGGTCGTCACAGCCCTACCCACTCGGTCCCACTTTTGTTGTGAGTTGGCTGACTGGCGTCAGGGGTGACCATGACATTGGCATCATATGCATGATGCATTTATTGCTTGTGTTTGTGTTTGCTGCATTTATATGCTGCATATTGTTTGGATACCTATGTTTGACATGCATACAGGATTTCTATACCACTCGGACTGTTTGTCTTGATGCCCAGGTCCTGGTTAGTACAGTTTCTCTCCTGTTTTACTTTGGTTTGCATTTACCTTTATTTTATCAGGAGACTGTACGCATGATTAGTGCTAGGTGTTATTTCCTTACTTTGCATATCAATTGTACCTGCTGAGTGTTAGACTCACCCCACCTCCATTGTTGTTATATTTCAGGATGATGCTGTCAGGAGAGAGTTCTAGTTGCTGGTCCCCTGAAGACCTCGAAAACTTATGGATCTTTTGGTTTTGTTTTGCTTCTTATTTGACCATGTTTACACTTGGTTTTGTTTGATACCTGGATATTGTATGGATTGTCCTTGTTGATGGATTTTTTTTTATTCGATATGTTTTACTACATGTCTGCCTGGACGGCAGAAGAGGTGAGTTGTTGGATTTGTGTTTTATGAGTGTAGTGGAGTAGGA
Source organism: Zingiber officinale (assembly GCF_018446385.1). NCBI lineage: Eukaryota > Viridiplantae > Streptophyta > Magnoliopsida > Zingiberales > Zingiberaceae > Zingiber > Zingiber officinale. The sequence continues at coordinate 33,823,634 of NC_056005.1, read as the reverse complement.
AAAATCGGATTTGAGCTTTACGAGTGTAGTTGAGTAGGGTTGATTTCGAGTCAGAGTATTATTATTCTGTTTACTTGTTATATAAACTGCGTGGAATGTCTGTGATTGTATATTATTTCTGCTATTATTCCAGCCGCATGTGGCTGAGGTATGTGGATATGTAGAAAGTTTCAGATTGTCCGCCGTACAGGGGAGATGCTGCCGAAATTTCTTCGGACAGGGACTCCCCCGGGGCGTGACATTTTTTTCTATCCCAGATGTACCTCCTTTGTTGTTTATAACTTGGACCCTTGATGAAATATTTAAAGGAGTATATCGATGTAACTAATTAATTAATGAAGAAAGTTCGAGGGAATATTTCCTGTTAATTTTGTCAGGCTGTCATAAGGTTGTCGACTACTTCTCTACTAAATGTTTATGCTTGCGTACCTTGCCAGCAGAGAGGATTCCCTTTTTTATACCACCTTACATAACCTCTGCAATCATGAGGTGGTCCCTAATTTGTTAGAGTTAGTTAGAAGATGAGAGAAGTACAACTTAGACATCGTGCAATAATCTTCCGAGGAATCTTTTTTCTATCCCAAATATACCTCCTTTATCAATTATAACTTGGACCCTTGATGAAATATTTAAAGGAGTATATCACTGTAAATGATTAATTAATGAAGAAGTTTCGAGAGAATATATCCCGCCAATTTTGCCAAGCAATCATAATGTTGTAAACTACTTGCCTGCTAAATATATTTCAACCAGTCATTAAGTCTATCGTATATTGAGAATACACTCTGTTAAATATATCCCAGCTAATCATTAAGTCAGTCGTATATTGAGAATACCTTCTGTTGAATATATATCATGGCTAGTCATTAAACTGATCGTATATTGAGCATACCTTCTATTGAATATATATCCAGGTTAGTCGTTAAGTCGGTCATGTATTGAGCATACATTCTATTGAATATATCTCGACCGATTATTAAGTGAGTCGTGTTTTGAGAATACCTTCTGTTGAATATATCTCGACCGAACATTAAGTTGGTCATATATTGAGCATACCTTCTGTTGAATATATCTTAGACGGTCATTAAGCCGGTTGTATATTGAGAATACCTTTTGTTGAATATATCATGGCTGATTAGTAAGCCCGTTATATATTGAAGAATTGACAAGGCTAGATGCCTTTTGTCCTGATGTGCGTAGATATTAGGATCGTTTATGAATGTTTTAACGCACATTCACTTGCTTAATTTGCATATATTCTTTACACGATCATCTCTCCTATTGTTTATTCTGCATTAATTACTCTTTTGTCAAAGATCTGCTCTTTGTTTGGTTTTGTGTTGACAGGGATAACTTTTGGAGCGAAAATAGTGATTGTCGATGCATCGGAGAAAAGCAAGGAGCCACTTGACACTGGTCGTGCAACCCTGCATAGCCTTGTGGCCATTCCCGAGAGAGAGCAGCACACGACCGTGCAACCTCGCACGGTCGTGCCTCACGACCAGTAGCCAAGAAGCACACAGCCGTGTGAACCTCACACGACCATGCAATGCAGACCCGAGCTGAAGGAAGACACGGTCGTGCGGATATCGCACGACCGTGTAGGATCGAAAAGAATTTAGATATCTCCACAATTGCATGATATTGTCCACTTTGGGCCTAAGCCCTCATGGTTTTGCTCTTGGGCTCTCCCCAAAAGGCCTCATGCCAATGGAGATATCTTTTCTCTTATAAACCCATGATCTTTCCCATGTGTTTCCAATATGGGACTATGTTTGCAACCTTGCAACTCCAACAATCCCCCCCTCAAACAAAGGACCATAGGCTTCCCATGTCCGATCCTTAACCCACCAGGTCTTCCTGCCCCTCGGTCCACCCGACCTACTAGGACTTCCTTGCCTAGTCGCAACTAGGACTTCCTGCCTGGTGTCTGGTCCCCTTGATCTGAATATAGGAGCCCCCACTTTCTTTGTTCGAGGTCAATATTGTACCCACATGGCTCAATCAGACCATAGCTCTTATGCACAGTCGCCGGTTAAACCTTCTGGCAGTCCGGGCTCTGATACCAATTGTAGGATCGAAAAGAATTTAGATATCTCCATAATTACATGATATTGTCCACTTTGGACCTAAGCCCTCATGGTTTTGCTCTTGGCCTCTCCCCAAAAGGTCTCATGCCAATGGAGATATCTTTTCTCTTTTCGATCCTATAATTTTGAAAAAAATTTCAAAATTTTGTTAAGTGTCCTCTATTTTGAAAATTTTTTTTGGAATTTTGTTAGAAAATTATTTAAGTTGAAATTTTTTCGAAAATTCGTTAAGTTAAAAAAATTTTTCTTAAGTTAGAAAATTCTTTAAAGTTTGAAAAATTTTGTTAAGCAGCAATTAACTTCTTTAAGTTGAAAATTTTCATTGGAAATTTTTTTTAAAAAACCTGAATATTTTTCCGTAAAATTTCTGAAGTTGAAAATTATGTTTTGAAAATTTTTATGTGAAAATTTTTGGAAACTCCTCAAAATACACTAAGTTAAAAAGAGCTCCTTTTTGCTATATCTCTTTAAGCAAAATCAATTCTAAGGTGTTGCCTTTCACTTGCTCCTTGCCTAAGTTAAAATGTTTTCTGCTAAATTCTGTCTTGAAAAGTTAAGTTTTTCAAAACTAGCTCATTTTTTATATATGACAAAGGGGGAGAGTAGAGAAATTCAAAGATTCAAAGAAAATATTTTAAAGGGAGCTTGGATTAAGGGGGAGATATGGCTATTTAGTAGAGAAATTCAAAGATTCAAAGAAAATATTTTAAAGGGAGCTTGTATTAAGGGGGAGCTATGGCTATTAGTAAAAAAATTCAAAAAGAATAACTTATATTAAGGGGGAGCTATGTTTATGCTTATCTTGCTATCACGCTTATCTTGTTTCTTGTGCTTATACATAACTGCATATTTTTTACTTAACATTGAATTTCGGTTGCCATTATCAAAAAGGGGGAGATTGTTGGTGCAGGAAGCATCCGACGATCGAACCTTAGTTTTGATAATGGCAAAGGATTCAAAGTTAAGTTAGTGTGTAATCTAACATGTTTGAATGAGTGTTTCAGGAAAGTCCTAGCTGCGGTTAGGCAGTGAAAACCCTAGGTGGTAACATTAGGTCCTAGGGGCGGTAACCCTAGGTGGAGGAAAACTCTAGGGGCGGTAACCTTAGGTCCTGGGGGGTAAACTAGGTGGAAAAACCCTAGGGGCGGTAACCCTAGGTCCTGGGGTAACCCTAGCGAAAAGTCCATGTCGAGGACGAATCGGCATCGTAAATCTCCTTAGTGGAGTAGGTGAGGACGCGTTCCGGAACAGTAGGCGTCGGGTCGACCTAGGGTTTCGGTTGGAAATCCAGTCGACAGACGGTCAGAAGATCGCTCTTTTCACTTATGAATTATCGATTCTGCCTTGCGGTGCAATTGCTCTGACTAACCTTGCTGGGGAAGGCTCCGAGGAGGTCCGGCGCCGGATGGATCCGCCGGGACCAACTTTATCCTGCGCGATTGACGTGAGCTACGGTTGGGTAGCCACACACTCGCGCCGGAAAGGTCCCAGGCACCCGGAACCTCATATAAAAGGAGGGTTGAGGTGCAGCTTTAAATCATAGAATCTTCTAAGCATTCTCCATGCGACAAGCTGCTAACGTCTCGACTCAGAAGTGCTGCAACGACAACTCGGAGCTTCAGTTTTAGTCTTTTTATTGTCGGTACAATATTCTTTTCTTTTTAAATTGTACTTAACTTGTAATAGCTTTTACGAATTATAGTTGTTGCCCACCGGAAGCGATCAAGGATCGCGGGCCTCCAAGTAGGAGTCGTCACAGGCTCCGAACGAAGTAAATCCTTCGTGTCCACTTTATTTACTTTCCGCTGCGTTATTTCTGAACAAGCTTTAACGATTTCGAAAAACGAAATAGCCACGAGCGCTATTCCCCCCCCCCCCCCCCTCTAGCGCTTTCGATCTCTCTAGAGGCTCTGATACCTCTAGAGGCTCTGATACCTTACTAAAACAAAATGGCAAGCTATTAAACATTAAGGTTATCGCTTCTCCTTTGCCTTAAGTATTCTTGAAATTCATTACAAAAATATGCCTTAAACAACTTTTCAAAAACTTCTCAAAATTTAAAACTTTCAAGTGTCCTCTATTTTGAAATTTTTTTCTGGAATTTGGTTAGAAAATTATTTAAGCTGAAACTTTTTCGAAAATTCGTTAAGTTAAAAAAAAATTCTTAAGTTAGAAAATTCTTTAAAGTTTGAAAAATTTTGTTAAGCTGCAATTAACTTCTTTAAGTTGAAAATTTTCCTTGGAAATTTTCTTTAAAAAACCTGAATATTTTTCCGGAAAATTTCTGAAATTGAAAATTATGTTTTGAAAATTTTTGGAAACTCCTCAAAATATACTAAGTTAAAAAGAGCTCATTTTTGCTATATCTCTTTAAGCAAAATCAATTCTAAGGTGTTGCCTTTCACTTGCTCCTTGCCTAAGTTAAAATGTTTTCTGCTAAATTCTGTCTTGAAAAGTTAAGTTTTTCAAAACTAGCTCATTTTTGATATATGGCAAAGGGGGAGAGTAGAGAAATTCAAAGATTCAAAATCAATTATTCAAAATTAATTCAAAAACTATTAAATGACCCCGATTCAAAATGACCCCGCTCTAATACCAATTGATGGATCGAAAGCACTAGAGGGGGGGGGGGGTGAATAGCGCTCGTGGCTATTTCATTTTTCGAAATCGTAAAAGCTTGTTCAGAAATAACGCAGCGGAAAGTAAATAAAGTGGACACGAAGGATTTACTTCGTTCGGAGCCCCAATTGATGGATCGAAAGCACTAGAGGGGGGGGTGAATAGCGCTCGTGGCTATTTCATTTTTCGAAATCGTAAAAGCTTGTTCAGAAATAACGCAGCGGAAAGTAAATAACTTCGTTCGGAGCCTGTGACGACTCCTACTCGAAGTCCCGCGATCCTTGATCGCTTCCGGTGGGCAACAACTATAATTCGTAAAAGCTATTACAAGCTAAGTACAATTTAAGCAGAAAAGAATATTGTACCAACAATAAAAAGACTAAAACTGAAGCTCCGGGTTGTCATTGCAGCACTTCTGAGTCGAGAAGTTAGCAGCTTGTCGCACGGAGAATGCTTAGAAGATTGTATATTTAAAGCTGCACCTCAACCCTCCATTTATATGAGGTTCCGGGCGCCTGGAGCGTGACGTGGCCAGCAAACCAGGTTGCTCCACGTCGCGAAGTCGCGAGGGGATAAAGTTGGTCCCGGCCACTGACCTCCGAGCGCCCGGATCCATCCCGGGCCGACCTTCTCCTGCAAAACAAGGTTAGTCCGAGCAATTGCATACCCTGCAAGACAATGTTAGAATCTGATAATTCATAAGTGAAAAAGAGCTGACAGTATTCGGCCTGTCCGAGTCTGACTTCGGATTTCCAACCGGAAACCCTAGGTCGACCCGACGCCTACTGTTCCCTCTACGGGGAATGCGTCCTCACCTACTCCACTCAGGAGATTTACCTGATGCCAGTCCGGTCCTCCAGATATGTTACCCCCCATAGGACCTAGGGTTACCGCCCCCTAGGGTTTTTATCCACCTAGGGTTACTGCCCCCTAGGACCTAAGGTTACCGCCCCTTAGGGTTTTCCTCCACCTAGGGTTACCGCCCCCTAGGACCTAAGGTTACCATCCCTTAGGGTTTTTCACCTGCCTAACCGCAGCTAGGAATTTCCTGAAACCCTCATTCAAACATGTTAGATCACACACTAACTTAACTTTGAATCATTTGCCATTATCAAAACTAAAGTTCGATCGTCGGATGCTTCCTGCACCAACAATCTCCCCCTTTTTGATAATGGCAACCGAAATTCAATGTTGAATTTCGGTTATCGCTTCTCCTTTGCCTTAAGTATTCTTGAAATTCATTTCAAAAACATGCCTTAAACAACTTTTCAAAAACTTCTCCAAATTTAAAACTTTCAAGTGTCCTCTATTTTGAAATTTTTTTTTGGAATTTTGTTAGAAAATTATTTAAGCTGAAACTTTTTCGAAAATTCGTTAAGTTAAAAAAAATTTATTAAGTTAGAAAATTTTTTAAAGTTTGAAAAATTTTGTTAAGCTGCAATTAACTTCTTTAAGTTGAAAATTTTCCTTGGAAATTTTCTTTAAAAAACCTGAATATTTTTCCGGAAAATTTCTGAAATTGAAAATTATGTTTTGAAAATTTTTCTGTGAAAAGTTTTGGAAACTCCTCAAAATACACTAAGTTAAAAAGAGCTCCTTTTTGCTATATCTCTTTAAGCAAAATCAATTCTAAGGTGTTCCCTTTCACTTGATCCTTGCCTAAGTTAAAATGTTTTCTGCTAAATTCTGTCTTGAAAAGTTAAGTTTTTCAAAACTAGCTCATTTTTGATATATGGCAAAGGGGGAGAGTAGAGAAATTCAAAGATTCAAAGAAAATATTTTAAAGGGAGCTTGTATTAAGGGGGAGCTATGGCTATTTAGTAGAGAAATTCAAAGATTCAAAGAAAATATTTTAAAGGGAGCTTGTATTAAGGGGGAGCTATGGCTATTAGTAAAAAATTCAAAAAGAATAACTTATATTAAGGGGGAGCTATGTTTATGCTTATCTTGCTATCACGCTTATCTTGTTTCTTGTGCTTATACATAACTGCATATTTTTTACTTAACATTGAATTTCGATTGCCATTATCAAAAAGGGGAGATTGTTGGTGCGGGAAGCATCCGACGATCGAACCTTAGTTTTGATAATGGCAAAGGATTCAAAGTTAAGTTAGTGTGTGATCTAACATGTTTGAATGAGTGTTTCAGGAAAGTCCTAGCTGCGGTTAGGCAGGTGAAAACCCCTAAGGGGTGGTAACCTTAGGTCCTAGGGGGCGGTAACCCAAGGTGGAGGAAAACCCTAAGGGGCGGTAACCTTAGGTCCTAGGGGGCGGTAACCCTAGGTGGAGAAAAACCCTAGGGGGCGGTAACCCTAGGTCCTAGGGGGGGTAACCTTAGGCGAAAAGTCCAGTCTGTCTGGAGGATCAGACTGGAATCAGGTAAATCTCCTGAGTGGAGTAGGTGAGGACGCGTTCCCCGTAGATGGAACAGTAGGCGTCGGGTCGACCTAGGGTTTTCGGTTGGAAATCAGTCGACTCTGACGATCAAGATCACTCTTTGTCACGCCTGTAGTCCCCGTCAAGAAATTTGATCTCCCTGTCTGACGGACAATATGAAGCTCAGTATACATATATCTCCATACCTCGGCCACACACGGCCGGAATAATACAATACAAAAGAACAAGCCACGCAGTTTATATCAACATTCCACATAATTCAACATATAATCAATCCACGCAGTTTAATAAGGAAAGACGATATAAAATCTCGAAAATATATGTACACATCCTACTCCACTACATCGAAGAAAAACCAAATCCACGAAGTAATGAAAATATCTGCAGCGGAAAACAATAGTAGTAAACCCGAATGTTCAATGTCCACAATACAACCCACAATACAAGTATTTAAGACGCAAAAGCAGAATAAATCCGACAAAGAAAATCCTCGTGACAAAGGGGCTAGCGACTGGAATCTCTCCTGACGGCCTCAACCTGGAAAATAGTAACAACGGGGTGAGTTCAAAGAACCCAGCTGGTAAACCAATAGACATGTACAGCAATATATATCCACCAGTAAAAACCTAAGGTACAGTCTCCTAAACCATAGGATCAATAGTACAGTTCTCTAACCATACAACCTACGGTACAGTTTTCTAACAGTATAACAGGTATGCAAGACTAAATAAACTGCAGTAACCAACAATAAGCATGAAATACAATCTACTGCAAGAATATAAGAAGTGCATAACTGAAATAAACTGTACTCACCTGCGAGGCTCGGGCGAATGATCGTGAGACTAAATACATAATATCTCCTAGATGCATGTCAATCATATGCAATCACCAAAATGCATCAATCATAAATAATGCAACTGCATATGATGCAAATGACATGTCCTGGTCACCCCTACTGCCATGCCGTCTCACACACAATGGTGAGACCGAGGGGGTAGGGCGTGCACTCTGCAGTCACTACCCCGATGAGTGACCGAGTGGACGGGATGCTTGTCGAGTACACCTATCCTCCTGCCTCAAACATAGTGAGGAGCGAACGCTCTCATCTCCCGTGCAGGTGGCGGGAGGGACCCCTGTGCTACCACGCGCCACGCTACCCATGAGCGCCCCAGGAGCACTACGGCAATCTACCCTACACACCGAGTGTGCCACTACCCATGCATGAACACGCTTGTGTGGGTCCATGTAGCCGACGAGCTCAATAATAATGGAGTCGTTAATCGCCCAACATGCAATCATGCAATATGGTGCATGCCACTATGTCATACCTGAACATAGCCTCCTCCATATATGTGTGTGCCCAAAAGGTAAACGCATATATATATAACCATGATATAAAACAGCATAAATCCAAAGACCTCACATATAACAATGATATAAGTATCATGAATCCAAGAGCATGTATCACACATGTACAGCAACTAATCAGTAGAGTAGAGCACTATAGATATACATCTCTATGAACATACACACATGGCAAGCCGTAACAGTATCCAATCCTAAAGTAAAGCAACTAGCAGATGAAGCATGTGATAGGTATCAACTAGCAAAGACCAAGAGGGAGAATAATCTACTATCTACCACTAGTAAATATATATAAGCTACACATATCATAAGACATTATCAAAAGATAAGTCAGAGGGTACCCGCCTCAAATAAAAGGTACAACCAAGCGATCCAAGGTCGAGACGCCCGTCTCGAATCAGAGTCCTGTGTCAACAAACAATATATATATTTTTTATTTAGCTAAATCCAAATGAATAGCTAAATAAAATCCCTAAACCTAAATTAGGGCAAAGCCCTAATCACAACCTCAATCTACATAATTAAATCTAATGGTTAATTAGGATTAGTTACCTAATCCCTAATCACCAATTAGATTAGAAATCCAATCTTAGATTAAATCCAATAGTTGACTAGGGTTAATTGTCTTAACCCTAATCATTCCATTAGTTTAATCTAAGCAATTAAATCTAATCACAATCAACATAACCCTAATTCATCCACAACAGGCATAACCATCTAAAATAACCAAACTACATGATGATCTACTACCCAATCAAAAATCCTACACCATACCTTAATCTCACAGCCCCCTATTGATGCTGGAACAAAGTGTTCTGCTCGATGGAGTAGCTGCCGGAACCAAAGAAACTCCACAGCAAGCACAGACCTCACCTCCTGATCGGATCAAGAAGGGTTCAATCAATGGAGATCATGGATCACACAATAAACCTTCAAGCCTTTGCTCGGCAACTCAATTGATCCCATCATCTCCAACCAAAACCTAAACCAACCACAATAAGATGACCAATTCGATCAGAGAAGAATCCAGCACAAGAAGATTCAAATCCAAAAGAAGAACCCTAATCTAGCTAAACCCTTGAATCAACAAGGATCTAGTGATGAATCAAGAGGCAATTTCAGAAGAGGGGCTTTCGGTTAAGGCTGGCTTACCCACGCCGGCGATCGAGTGATACAGATCCGGACTAGGGCACCTCTCCAAGCTTCGGTAGGCGATTGGTTGGGAGTCGACGCAAGATCTGGTCCTTCACCGTGTCCTAGTCGCCGCACCTTCGGCGATCGGCCGCAAGCACCACCGGAGAAGAGACCCTTCGGCCGAAGGCAGCCCGGTCTTCCTTGGCACCGTCGAGATCCAGCGATGAGCTCCTCAGGATCGGCGACGAAGGCTAGAGAGATCGAGGAAGGAGAGGGTCGCGTAGGAGGAGATCGGCTTCCAAATCCGCCGGACAGAACCCCCTGATTAGATCCAGCTCCTCGGCACCGTCAAGCTCCGATGACCCCACTAGTTTCCGTCGAGGTCGACGATCACCGGAACCCCCGGCTGTGCTTCGTCCGCGAGAAAGAGAGGTCGAGAGGAGTTGGGGAGATCGGGGAAGAAGGTGTTCGAGTTGGGTGAAGAGTCGGCGTTTGGGGTAAGGAAATAAGAAGGAGAAAAAGGAATTTATAAAATAAACATTTCCTCACTTAAACGGGTATCCTAAACAGGCTTTATCCGAACCCAAAATTGATCTCCTCAACACCCTCCGTACGAGCTCCGAAAAATTCCCAGAAAATTTCTAAAAATTCCGAAAAAATTTTATAAGGCTATTTATCAAATAACCCTATTTATTTAAATTTTCTGAGATCTCACATCCTCCCCTACTAATAAAAATTTGGTCCCCAAATTTCGCTATAACCAACAACCAACAGTATAATATAACCAAACAGTATAAATGCTGAAAGAAACTCTAACCCACATACCTCAAGTAAAGAGATGAGGGTATCGGGCTCGAATCGTATCCTCCTGCTCCCAAGTAGCCTCCTCGTCAGAATGATGCTGCCATCCGACTTTAACCAGTCGGACAGTCTTGTTCCGCAGCTGACGCTCTCTATGGTCCAGAATCCGCACCGGAACCTCCTCGTAAGTAACATCAGGCTGAATAGGAACAGATATATCTGACAGAACATGTGCCGGATCGGATACGTATCTCCTCAGCATAGATACATGGAATACATCGTGAATGCCAGCTAGAGATGGTGGTAGCGCCAGACGGTAAGCTACTGCTCCAATATATCGGGGAGCTAGCTTACCTCGGAGACCAAATCTCTTCACCCCTTTCGTGGGTGAAACTCTAAGAAATACATGATCACCAATAGAGAACTCCAGGGGTCTCCGTCTCTGATCAGCACAACTCTTCTGACGGTCCTGAGCCTCTGACATCCTCCGTCTGATAGTGCGAACTAACTCTGCATCCTGTTGAGCTCTCTGAGGTCCTATCCACTAGGCCTCCCCAACCTCTTCCCAGAGGGTGGGTGTCCGACAAGGCCTACCATACAACGCCTCAAACGGTGCCATCTGGATAGCCGAATGATAGCTGTTGTTGTAGGCGAACTCCACTAATGGCAGGTGGTCCTCCCAACTGCCTCCGAAGTCCATGACACAAGACCTCAGCAAGTCCTCCAATGTCTGAATAGTCCGCTCTGACTGCCCATCTGTCTGCGGATGGAATGCCGTACTGAAACGAAGCTGTGTGCCCAAGGCCTGCTGCAGACTCTGCCAGAATCGGGACGTGAACCGTGGGTCTCTATCAGATATAATGCTCAACGGAACTCCATGCAATCTGATAATCTCTCGACAGTATAACTCAGCTAATCGATCCAGAGAATCAGTCTTCCGGATCGCTATAAAATGTGCGGATTTGGTTAATCGGTCAACGATTACCCAAATCGCATCATGGCCTCGACGAGTCCTAGGCAAACCAACCACGAAATCCATAGTAATGTGCTCCCACTTCCACTCGGGAATAGGGATCCTCTGAAGTAATCCAGCAGGTCTCTGGTGCTCAGCCTTCACCTGCTGACAGACAAGACATCTGGCTACAAACTCCGCGATGTCTTTCTTCATACCATTCCACCAATAGGAACACCTCAAATCACGATACATACGGGTCCCGCCTGGGTGGATAGCAAATCTAGAACGATGAGCCTCCTGAAGTAACTCCTCCATGACCGGGTGAGACTGAGGTACACATAATCTGCCTCGGAAATAAACAATCCCCTCATCGTCTCGTGTAAACTCAGTCTGCTGTCCGGAAGCTATATGGCTGCTAATGAACTGTAAATGCTGATCTCCGGCCTGGGCCTCTCGAATCCTCATCCTGATCGACGACTGAGCAATCATGGTAACAAGAATACCCTGCTCTGTCCGTCCCTGCTCCTCAAGGCCCAACTCGGAGAATCCCTAAATCAAGTCCGTGACTAAAACTCGGTGACAAGCTAAAGTCCCTCTGGACTTCCTACTAAGTGCATCAACAACCACATTAGCTTTACCCGGATGGTAGCTAATAGTACAATCATAATCCTTCAGGAACTCCATCCATCTCCTCTGTCGGAGATTGAGTTCCTTCTGTGTGAAAATATATTTGAGACTCTTATGATCAGTAAGAATCTCAAAAGTAATACCATAAAGATGATGTCGCCAAATCTTCAAAGCAAAGATAATAGCGGCTAGCTCTAAATCATGTACTGGGTAGTTCTTCTCATGCTCCTTCAACTGACGAGAAGCATAAGAGACTACCCTACCGTGCTGCATCAATACAGCGCCCAAGCCCTGAAGAGATGCGTCTGTGTAAAGTACGAATCCGTCATCACCAGAAGGTAAAACCAAAACTGGTGCTGATACTAATCTCCGCTTCAGCTCCTGGAAGCTGGTCTCACAAGCCTTTGACCACGTGAACTTCACACCTTTCCTAGTCAGACGTGTCAATGGCATAGCAATGCTGGAGAAACCCTCAACGAATCGTCGGTAATATCCAGCCAAGCCCAAGAAACTGTGGATCTCCTGGACTGACTAAACTGTCCTCTCGGAACAGAAACTCCGGACTCTACATGCTGAGCCTTCAGCGAATAGTTTCGGCTCAAGTGCCTAAGCAGTTTGCAATAATAGCAAACTGACTGCCCCATGGTGTATGCAGAGGTGATGTGATCTGGGGATCCATATCAAGTGCATTAAGAGTCACCAGTAGACTGTTTCCGGTTCTGCCTTGAAGACCGGGAACGTCCTGAGGAAGACCTTCCTGATTTATGGGATCGGCCAGATGACCCAGAAGTACCCTGACCCGTCTGAGTGTGACTGCTTTGTTGTTGTCCAGTAGTCTGTGGCTGCTGGCTCTGTCCGGAAGTCCGATCAGTCTGTTTCCTCTTCTTATCTGCATTCACTCTTCGATGAGTAGACTCAATCATGAGAGCTCTATCCAGTGTCTCGGTGAATGATGAAGTACCAGAACCAGAAATCTTCCGCTGAAGATGCCCGTCCAGTCCCTGGACAAACTGAAGCATACAAGATCTGTCCTCGGCAACCAACTCAGGACAGAATCTGGCCAACCGATTAAATTCGGCATTATACTCCATCACTGAGCGGTTATTCTGTCGAAGACTCAGGAAATCCCGCCGACGTGTCATCTGATACGCCCGGGGAAAACACTGACTCTCGAATGCCTCTCTAAATCTCGTATATATAACATGCTGATCGCCTATGATGGAGCGCTGTGTGTCCCACCAGATCTCTGCCCCATCTCGCAGGTGGTAAGCAGCTAGCTCGGCCTTCTCCCACTCGGAGCAGGCCATGTAAAAGAATGTCCGCTCCATAGTCTCAATCCAGGACTGAGCTATGCTCGGATCGGTCTCCCCGCAGAATAATGTGAATCGACTCTTCATCGACTCGGCTAAGGCTGGGATCCGTGCTCGCGCCGCAACTATACCAGTAGGGATCACTGCGGAACTAGGTAGAGCCACTGGAGCTGCTCCTATGGGTGGTACTGAGGGATAGGCCGGAAGAGGTACCACTGGTGCCGCCGTATAAACTGGGGTGGGTACTGCTGGTAGAAATGCTGAGTAGGCATAAGTAGGGGCGACTGGAGGTACGATGCCGGGTGTGCAGTAACCGGCGCAGGTATCTGGGGTGCCAAGTACGTAGTAGCAGGCGCGGCTAGAGGGGCTGCCGAGTATACTGCGGGTACTACTGCTGGGGGAGGTGCTGAATATGCCGCCGGTGGTACCACTGGTGGTACAGTCGCGGTAGGTACCTCGGAAGTCGGAGCTATCGGGGTCTGATGAGCACCCGTACCCCCAATGACCTGAGGAGTCTGCCCCTGACGGACAGGCTCAACCCTAACAGACCTCTCTGAAGACTCTGTCTCAGGAGAATCTAACGGCCTCTTACGTGGTCGCCCACGTCTCGGTGCCGGTACACGTGTAGGTGGCATATCTGTAAAGAAAATGTTACCCAGATATCACTACAGGTATAAGAACTGAAAAATTACCTAAATTACCTATTTGCCGTCTGGAGATATCCTGTCGCTGCTTAGCCCCAAATAGAACCAACAAAACCTCGTCAAAATGCCTCGGAATTCCGAAACGAGAAAATCGACGGAAATCCGTACAATCTGAAATACCGAAATATCCAAGCTAAATCAAAAATTTAGCTCTGATACCAAATAAATTGGTATCAGATAAGATCCCAAAGAAATCCAGATACGTTCGTAAACTACAGGACACAAAAATCCGAAATCGGAGCCTAGCTCTGATACCAAAAATTGTCACGCCCCAGGTAGTCCCTGTCCGAAGAAATTTCGGTAGCATCTCCCCTGTACGACGGACAATATGAAGCTCAGTATACATATATCTCCATACCTCGGCCACACACGGCCGGAATAATACAATACAAAAGAACAAGCCACGCAGTTTATATCAACATTCCACATAATTCAACATATAATCAATCCACGCAGTTTAATAAGGAAAGACGATATAAAATCTTGAAAATATATGTACACATCCTACTCCACTACATCGAAGAAAAACCAAATCCACGAAGTATTGAAAATATCTGCAGCGGAAAACAATAGTAGTAAACCCGAATGTTCAATGTCCACAATACAACCCACAATACAAGTATTTAAGACGCAAAAGCAGAATAAATCCGACAAAGAAAATCCTCGCGACAAAGGGGCTAGCGACTGGAATCTCTCCTGACGGCCTCAACCTGGAAAATAGTAACAACGGGGTGAGTTCAAAGAACCCAGCTGGTAAACCAATAGACATGTACAGCAATATATATCCACCAGTAAAAACCTAAGGTACAGTCTCCTAAACCATAGGATCAATAGTACAGTTCTCTAACCATACAACCTACGGTACAGTTTCCTAACAGTATAACAGGTATGCAAGACTAAATAAACTGCAGTAACCAACAATAAGCATGAAATACAATCTACTGCAAGAATATAAGAAGTGCATAACTGAAATAAACTGTACTCACCTGCGAGGCTCGGGCGAATGACTGTGAGCATACACAGATAAAAATAGTCAGAGCAAAAGCATATAACCTGTATGCATGTCAATCATATGCAATCACCAAAATGCATCAATCATAAATAATGCAATCTGTGCATATGATGCAAATGACATGTCCTGGTCACCCCTACTGCCATGCTCAGCCGTCTCACACACAATGGTGAGACCGAGTGGGTAGGGCTGTGACAACCGTGCACTCTGCCGTCACTACCCCTGATGAGTGACCGAGTGGACGGGATGCTGTCGGAGTACACCTATCCTCCTGCCTCAAACATAGTGAGGGAGCGTAACGCTCTCATCTCCCGGTACGCAGTGACGGGGAGGGACCCCGGTGTGCTACCACGCTCCTGTCACGCTACCCATGAGCGTCCTAGCGGAGCACTACCGGGCAATCTACCCTACACACCCTGAGTGCTGTGCCACTACCCATGCAGTGAACACGTTGTGTGTGGGTCCATGTAGCCGGCCGACGAGCTCAACAATAATGGAGTCGTCAATCGCCCAGCATGCAATCATGCAATATGGTGCATGCGGCTACAGTATGTCATACCTGAACATAGCCTCCTCCATATATGTGTGTGCCCAAAAGGTAAACGCATATATATAACCATGATATAAAACAGCATAAATCCAAAGACCTCACATATAACAATGATATAAGTATCATGAATCCAAGAGCATGTATCACACATGTACAGCAACTAATCAGTAGAGTAGAGCACTATAGATATACATCTCTATGAACATACACACATGGCAAGCGGTAACAGTATCCAATCCTAAAGTAAAGCAACTAGCAGATGAAGCATGTGATAGGTATCAACTAGCTAAGACCAAGAGGGAGAATAATCTACTATCTACCACTAGTAAATATATATAAGCTACACATATCATATGACATTATCAAAAGATAAGTCAGAGGGTACCCGCCTCAAATAAAAGGTACAACCAAGCGATCCAAGGTCGAGACGCCCGTCTCGAATCAGAGTCCTGTGTCAACAAACAATATATATATATTTTATTTAGCTAAATCCAAATGAATAGCTAAATAAAATCCCTAAACCTAAATTAGGGCAAAGCCCTAATCACAACCTCAATCTACATAATTAAATCTAATGGTTAATTAGGATTAGTTACCTAATCCCTAATCACCAATTAGATTAGAAATCCAATCTTAGATTAAATCCAATAGTTGACTAGGGTTAATTGTCTTAACCCTAATCATTCCATTAGTTTAATCTAAGCAATTAAATCTAATCACAATCAACATAACCCTAATTCATCCACAATAGGCATAACCATCTAAAATAACCAAACTACATGATGATCTACTACCCAATCAAAAATTCTACACCATACCTTAACCTCACAGCCCCCTATTGATGCTGGAACAAAGTGTTCTGCTCGATGGAGTAGCTGCCGGAACCAAAGAAACTCCACAGCAAGCACAGACCTCACCTCCTGATCGGATCAAGAAGGGTTCAATCAATGGAGATCATGGATCACACAATAAACCTTCAAGCCTTTGCTCGGCAACTCAATTGATCCCATCATCTCCAACCAAAACCTAAACCAACCACAATAAGATGACCAATTCGATCAGAGAAGAATCCAGCACAAGAAGATTCAAATCCAAAAGAAGAACCCTAATCTAGCTAAACCCTTGAATCAACAAGGATCCAGTGATGAATCAAGAGGCAATTTCAGAAGAGGGGCTTTCGGTTAAGGCTGGCTTACCCATGCCGGCGATCGAGTGATACAGATCCGGACTAGGGCACCTCTCCAAGCTTCGGTAGGCGATTGGTTGGGAGTCGACGCAAGATCTGGTCCTTCACCGTGCCCTAGCCGCCGCACCTTCGGCGATCGGCCGCAAGCACCACCGGAGCAGAGACCCTTCGGCCGAAGGCAGCCAGGTCTTCCTTGGCACCGTCGAGATCCAGCGATGAGCTCCTCAGGATCGGCGACGAAGGCTAGAGAGATCGAGGAAGGAGAGGGTCGCGTAGGAGGAGATCGGCTTCCAAATCCGCCGGACAGAACCCCCTGATCAGATCCAGCTCCTCGGCACCGTCAAGCTCTGATGACCCCACTAGTTTCCGTCGAGGTCGACGATCACCGGAACCCCCGGCTGTGCTTCGTCCGCGAGAAAGAGAGGTCGAGAGGAGTTGGGGAGATCGGGGAAGAAGGTGTTCGGGTTGGGTGAAGAGTCGGCGTTTGGGGGAAGGAAATAAGAAGGAGAAAAAGGAATTTATAAAATAAACATTTCCTCACTTAAACGGGTATCCTAAACAGGCTTTATCCGAACCCAAAATTGATCTCCTCAAAACCCTCCGTACGAGCTCCAAAAAATTCCCAGAAAATTTCTAAAAATTCTGAAAAAAATTTTATAAGGCTATTTCTCAAATAACCCTATTTATTTAAATTTTCCGAGATCTCATATCTTTATTGTAGGATCGAAAAGAATTTAGATATCTCCACAATAGCATGATATTGTCCACTTTGGGCCTAAGCCCTCATGGTTTTGCTCTTGGGCTCTTCCCAAAAGGCCTCATGCCAATGGAGATATCTTTTCTCTTATAAACCCATGATCTTTCCCATGTGTTTTCAATATGGGACTATGTTTGCAACCTTGCAACCCCAACAATCCCCCCCTCAAACAAAGGACCATAGGCTTCCCACGTCCGATCCTCGACCCACCAGGTCTTCCTGCCCCTCGGTCCACCCGACCGACTAGGACTTCCTTGCCTAGTCGCAACTAGGACTTCCTGCCTGGTGTCTGGTCCTCTTGATCCGAACATAGGAGCCCCCACTTTCTTTGTTCGAGGTCAATATTGTACCCACATGGCTCAATCAGACCATAGCACTTGTGCACAGTCGGCGGTTAAACCTTCTTGCAGTCCAGGCCCTGATACCAATTGTAGGATCGAAAAGAATTTAGATATCTCCACAATAGCATGATATTGTCCACATTGGGCCTAAGCCCTCATGGTTTTGCTCTTGGGCTCTACCCAAAAGGCCTCATGCCAATGGAGATATCTTTTCTCTTATAAACCATGATCTTTCCCATGTGTTTTCAATATGGGACTATGTTTGCAACCTTGCAACCCCAACAATCCCCCCCTTGATTGATGGATCGAAAGCGCTAGAGGGGGGGGGGGAGAATAGCGCTCGTGGCTATTTCGTTTTTCGAAATCGTAAAAGCTTGTTCAGAAATAACGCAGCGGAAAGTAAATAAAGTGGACACGAAGGATTTACTTCGTTCAGAGCCTGTGACGACTCCTACTTGGAGGCCCGCGATCCTTAATCGCTTCCGGTGGGCAACAACTATAATTCGTAAAAGCTATTACAAGCTAAGTACAATTTAAGCAGAAAAGAATATTGTACCGACAATAAAAAGACTAAAACTGAAGCTCCGGATTGTCGTTGCAGCACTTCTGAGTCGAGACGTTAGCAGCTTGTCGCATGGAGAATGCTTAGAAGATTGTATGATTTAAAGCTGCACCTCAACCCTTCTTTTATATGAGGTTCCGGGCGCCTGGGACCTTTCCGGGCGCCTGGAGTGTGACGTGGCCAGCCAACCAGGTTGCTCCACGTCGTGAAGTCGCGCAGGGGATAAAAGTTGGTCCCGAGCGCCCGGACCTCCTTTTTCCACGAGCCGCTTCTCCTGCAAAACAAGGTTAGTCCGAGAAATTGCATACCCTGCAAGACAATGTTAGAATCTGATAATTCATAAGTGAAAAAGAGCTGACAGTCTTCAGACTGTCCAAGTCTGACTTCGGATTTCCAACCGGAAACCCTAGGTCGACCCGACGCCTACTGTTCCCTCTATGGGGAACGCGTCCTCACCTACTCCACTCAGGAGATTTACCTGATGTCAGTCCGGTCCTCCAGACCGACTGGACTTTTCACCTAGGGTTACCCCCCCTAGGACCTAGGGTTACCGCCCCCTAGGGTTTTTCTCCACCTAGTGTTACCGCCACCTAGGACCTAAGCTTACCGCCCCTTAGAGTTTTCCTCCACCTAGGGTTACCACCCCCTAGGACCTAAGGTTACCACCCTTTAGGATTTTTCACCTGCCTAACCGCTGCTAGGACTTTCCTGAAACACTCATTCAAATATGTTAGATCACACACTAACTTAACTTTGAATCCTTTGCCATTATCAAAACTAAGGTTCGATCGTTGGATGCTTCCCGCACCAACAATCTCCCCCTTTTTGATAATGGCAACCGAAATTCAATGTTAAGTAAAAAATATGCAATTATGTATAAGCACAAGAAACAAGATAAGCGTGATAGCAAGATAAGCATAAACATAGCTCCCCCTTAATATAAGTTATTCTCTTTGAATTTTTTACTAATAGCCATAGCTCCCCCTTAATACAAGCTCCCTTTAAAATATTTTCTTTGAATCTTTGAATTTCTCTACTAAATAGTCATAGCTCCCCCTTAATACAAGCTCCCTTTAAAATATTTTTTTTGAATCTTTGAATTTCTCTACTCTCCCCCTTTGCCATATATAAAAAATGAGCTAGTTTTGAAAAACTTAACTTTTCAAGATAGAATTTAGCAGAAAACATTTTAACTTAGGCAAGGAGCAAGTGAAAGGCAACACCTTAGAATTGATTTTGCTTAAAGAGATATAGCAAAATGGAGCTCTTTTTAACTTAGTGTATTTTGAGGAGTTTCCAAAAATTTTCACAGAAAAATTTTCAAAACATAATTTTCAACTTCAGAAATTTTCCGGAAAAATATTCAGGTTTTTTAAAGAAAATTTCCAAGGAAAATTTTCAACTTAAAGAAGTTAATTGTAGCTTAACAAAATTTTTCAAACTTTAAAGAATTTTCTAACTTAAGAAAAAAATTTTAACTTAATGAATTTTCGAAAAAATTTCAGCTTAAATAATTTTCTAACAAAATTCCAAAAAAAAAATTTCAAAATAGAGGGCACTTGAAAGTTTTAAATTTGGAGAAGTTTTTGAAAAGTTGTTTAAGGCATGTTTTTGAAATGAATTTCAAGAATACTTAAGGCAAAGGAGAAGCGATAACCTTAATGTTTAATAGCTTGTCATTTTGTTTTAGTAAGGTATCAGAGCCCTAAAGACCAAGCATGAGTCAAGATTTGTTTTGATCAGGTATCAGATCCCTTAAGTACAAACATGCTTAAACTTCTTATTTCCTTCACCAACTGTCTAACCGTTTAGCTACTTGCTGATTGCCTAGAGGGCAACAGTGTTCACTTGGTTAGTCAAGTCAAGTCAATTGATCCAGTTAGATTTGACTAAGGCTGGAAGACTTGATTTAATTACTGTTAATCACGTATTTAACGCCCAGACTCATATTGATGCACAAAAATAAGCATTCTTGAGTCCAGGCTGTACCCTATGCATCTCACACCATTCTATGTTTTACAAACACAATCAAGGTAGACCTAGGTGTTTGTGAAATGCTCTGGCTGAGTCTTGGGGGAACATGATTTCTAGGGGAAAAGTCTAGGCTAAGTCCAAATTTAGAAAGTCTAGTAAAGTAGGGATTTTGAAAAATCAAAAGTTTAACTAGAAGTTATAAAAAAAAATATTAAAAGGACTGAATTGAAAGTATCTATTCTACCCAGCACATTCCTATTTGTCTTCTAAGTGTACTGAACTCAAGTTCAGGTAAGGGTTTTGTAAAGATGTCAGCTAGGTTTGATTTGGACTCAACATAGTTGAGTACAATATCACCCTTAGCTACATGATCCCTTACAAAGTGGTGTTTCACTTCTATATGTTTAGTACTTGAGTGATGAATTGGGTTTTTTGTTAGATTTATTGTACTTATGTTATCAATTGAGATTTTTGTTTTTTGATATTCAAGTTGATGGTCTTTAAGGGTATGCATCATCCATAGTAATTGAGATGTGCATTCACCTAGTGCTATATATTCAGCTTCAGTGGTAGATAAGGCAATACAGTGTTACTTTCTACTTGACCAACTTACTAGGCAGTGCCCTAAAAATTGATAACTGCCACTTGTGCTTTTTCTATCTAGCTTGCACCCGGCATAGTCAGAGTCAGAGTAGCCGGTTAGATCAAGGGTGCAGGATCTAGGGTACCAAAGTCCTACGTTTAGGGTTCCCTTAACATACCTAAGGATTCTTTTTACTAGTGTTAAGTGAGACTCTTTTGCACAAGATTGATATCTTGCACACATAACTACTGCGAAGATGATGTCTGGTCGACTTGCAGTTAGGTACAGTAGACTTCCTATCATACTTCGATAGTATTCAAGTCTACTGGTTTTCCTTCTAAGTCTGAGTCAATTTTAACATTAGTAGCCATTGGTGTATTAATGATTTTTGAATTTTCCATTCCAAATTTACTAATTAATTCCTTAGTATATTTGGTTTGATAAATATAAATTCCATCTTTGGTTTGCTTAATTTGTAAACCTAAAAAGAAATTGAGTTCACCTACTAGACTCATTTCAAATTCATTTTCCATTAGTTTGGTAAATTCTTTTAGAAACTTTGAGTTGGTTGATCCAAAAATAATATCGTCGACGTAAATTTGGGCTATAAAGATGTCGTTTTCAAAGGTTTTTACAAAGAGGGTTGGGTCTATTTGACCTAGGTTGAACCCTTTTGATATTAGATAGTTGGATAGTCGTTCATACCAAGCCCTAGGTGCTTGTTTTAGTCCGTACAGGGCTTTTTTTAATCTGAAGACATAATTTGGATGTTCTATGTCCTCAAATCCTGGGGATTGGCCTACGTATACTTCTTCTTTTATAAATCCGTTTAAGAATGCGGATTTTACATCCATTTAAAATAGCTTGAATCCTTTGTGTGCTGCATAGGCCAACAGCATCCTGATGGATTCAAGTCTTGCTACAGGAGCATAGGTCTCATCATAGTCTAGCCCTTCTATTTGATTGAACCCTTTGGCTACTAATCTGGCTTTATTTCTTACTATTTCACCTTGATCATTTAATTTGTTTCTTAAAACCCATTTAGTGTCAATTATGGTTTTGTTAATGGGTTTAGGCACTAATTCCCATACCTGATTTCTTTCAAATTGGGCCAATTCTTCTTGCATTGCTATAGTCCAATCTGGGTCTGGTAGGGCTTCTTCTATGGTTTTGGGTTCAATTTTTGAAATTAGGGCTATTTGACTCTGGTTTCTATAGGATGACCTAGTTCTTACTCGTACAGTTGGATCACCCAAGATTTGATCAGATGGGTGATTTGTGCTTGTTCTGGTTGGTCGTATGTCATTTGAATTAGTGATTTGTTCTTCAGATTCAATAGGTTCAGATTGAATTTCGTCATCTTCTCTGTTTATTGGATTAGCATTTTCTGTATCTTCAGTTTCATCTATAGTGTCTTCATCAAATTTTATATTTGTTGTTTCTTCTACTTTTAGGGTATCCTTGTTATATACTCTATATGCTCTACTAGTGGTTGAGTATCCTAAAAATATTCCTGGGGTTGTTTTTTTGTAAATTTTCCTAAGTAGTCTTTAGTGTTTAAAATAAAAACTTTACACCCAAATACTTTTAAATAGTTTAAGTTAGGAATTTTATTATAATAAATTTCATAGGGGGTTTTATTTTGAAATTTGTTAATTAAGATCCTATTTTGAATGTAGCATGCTGTACTAACTGCTTCAGCCCAGAATTGATTAGATAGATTATATTCGTTTAACATGGTTCTAGCAGCTTCTTCTAAGGTTCTATTTTTACGTTCTACTAAACCATTTTGTTGGGGGGGTTCTAGGGCAGGAGTATTCATGTTTGTACCCATTTATCTCACAAAATTCAGTGAAGTTGTGATTCTCAAATTCTCCTCCATGATCACTCCTTATCCTTTTAATTTTAGTATTTTTTTCATTTTCTGTTAATTTGCAAAAATTACTAAATTTTTCAAAGGTTTCATCTTTTGTTTTTAGAAATTTTACCCAGGTGAACCTGGAGTAGTCATCAATTATAACTAAGCAATACTGGTTCTTGCTTAGTGACTTGGCTCCATGTGAATCAAATAGATCTAGGTGAAGGAGCTCAAGTAGATAGGTAGTTCTAACCGTATTGGTTGACTTGTGGGTGGACTTGGTTTGTTTTCCTTGTTGACATGCATTACAGATTGAGTTTTCAATAACTTTTAATTTGGGCAACCCTCTAACTAGTCCATTTTGACTCATTTTTGAAATGAGTCTTGTGTGAGTGTGACCGAGTCTTCTGTGCCATAACTCAGTTTCCTCTTGTTGTGTTAGAAAACACTTTATTGAGGATGATGCTAGATAAATGGTGTAGACATTATCTTTCCTAGTGCCCTTAAGTATGATTTTTGGATTATCGACATGTTTGACTATACATTCAGACTTGGTAAAATTGACTGAATAACCAGTATCGCATAGTTGACTTATACTTAATAAATTAAAATTAAAATTTTCAACTAACAGTACTTTTCGAATAATAAAATCAGAATTAAGTTCGATATTACCTTTTCCAATTACTTTCAGTTTTCCATCGTTGCCAAATGCAACTGATCCTAGGTTCTTTAGTTTTAGCTTAGTGAACTTCAACCTATCTCCAGTCATATGTCTGGAGCATCCACTGTCCAACATCCATTGATCCAATTCCTACACATAAAGTAGTTGATGGATCAAAAGACAGTTTGATTGAAGTAAGTCCCTAATTTAGCATTTTACCTAATCTGAATTAATTCTATGGGGGTTTGTTTGGTGATTTGATGTTTAATTGAGAAATATTTAAATTAATTCAATTTTGAAAATGTTTAAGTTAATTTAATTTGAAGATGTTTAATTTAATTTTATTTTAAAAATGTTTAAGTTAATTTATTAAACAATGTTTAAGTTGATTTGATTAAAAAAATGTTTAAGTTAATTTAATTTTGAAAATATTTAACTTAACTTAAGTAACATTTAAAATTTAGTTTGCTTAGTCATCTCACCCGATCTATGTTTTCAATCAGGGGATCCTATTATTCTGTGAGATGAATTAGTTCAATTTTTAGGGCTTGGTTTAACTTTATGTTAGATTCGGGTTTAGCTTTGGGTTAAACAAGTAAGCATTCTTTGGATAAACTTCTAGGCTATGGTGAGTCATAAGGAGCTCATTAAAGTAACCAAGCCTTTGAGGTTTTCCAAATAGTCCTACCCATTGAACTTAATACTAAACCTTGGTCTAACTAGTTAGGATCCATTTAAGGGTAGCTTCGGTTAGTTCCACTTGGCCAAATGCACCAGGTCGAAGCCATATCTTCCTAGACATGCGATGCCCAAGCTTCCCTAACATACTATCATCCAAAAACTTCACCAGTACTGTGGGTCAAGTTAAACCTCACCCTTTTAATCTATCCTTACTTACCCTGTCGGGTAATTTACTCTTGTTTACCCATTTCGGGTAGATAGGTTTCGGAGTTGCCAGCTATTCTGGACCCTCCTTCTATTTTGAATTAATTTTGAATAATTGATTTTGAATTTTGAGTTTTAATAATTTTGAATTTTAATAATTTTAAATTTTTGAATTTTTAGTAATTAATTTTGAATTTTGAGTTTTAAATTAATTTCGAATTTTGAATTTTGAGTTTGAGTAATTAATTTCGAATTTTGAATTTTGAGTTTTAAATTAATTTCGAATTTTGAGTTTGAATTAATTTCGAATTTTGAATTTTAAGTTTTAGTAATTAATTTTGAATTTTGAATTTTGAGTTTTAAATTAATTTCAAATTTTGAATTTTGAGTTTTAAATTAATTTCGAATTTTGAATTTTGAGTTTGAATTTTAAATTTTAATTACGAATTTTGAACTTGAATTTTAAATTACGAATTTTGAAATTTAAATTTAATTATTAATTTTAATTATTTTTCTGCTAGCTCCCCCTGGATCATAGCCACGATAAGGTTTATCGAGGTAATGTATTTGATCCATAGGAACCCAATAATGTCCAAGTCCTACTTGATTGATCAGGTTGAACTTGGCAACCCAAGCTTGGACCGATTTACTATTTGGTTTGTTTATTAAGGATAGGTAAGATTAATATTTCTTTTTATATCCTAGTCCAGTTCGATTATAGATTGCCCTTTGTGTTCCAAGAATCAAGTCAAGATTCTTGGATCCCAAGGAAAATCGTTCTAGGGTTGTTTTCAAATCCTTTACCTGACTTTTCAGATTGGAATTCTCTTCCTCAAGTTTTTGAACTTGATCAGTTAAGGATTCGTTGTTAGGCATTTCTTTAAGGAGTGTTACCTCCTTTAGAAGCGATTTGATTCGAATCTTGGACTTAGCTACTTTATGCATTAAATAATTAATTAAGCTATATAAACGATTTTTACTTACAGAGGGGTTCGGTCCTTCGGAAACGGATGCGGATCCGTGGCTTCTCTCGGACTTCCAGATCCGTTGGTGTAGTCCCGGGCTGTCAAGGCGAGAAAGTTCGTCTGTTCTAGTTCTTCGTCGTCGGATTCCTCGGAAGAAGACTCGTCCCATGTTGCCTTCAATGCCTTCTTTCTTTTGGGTTTCTTTGGATCCTTCTGGTTCGGGCAATTTGCCTTGATGTGACCCTTCTGATTGCACCCGTAGCAGGTCACTTCGAATTTAACCTTCGAGCTTGGTTGGGCTTCTTTAGACTGGATGACCTTTCTGAGATCCTTTTTGTTGAAGCCCTTCTTTTTGCAGAGCTTCTTTACTAAGTTGACTATCTCGGTTGTAAGTTCATCGTCGTCTTCCGAATCTGGTTCTTCTTCTGACTCAGGTTCGGTTCTCCGCTTGATTTTTGACTCACGCGATCTCCCTGTTCCTGCAACCAAAGCCAACCCTTTCTCGGTCGGGCGTGCATTAGTCTGTTCGTGAAGTTCGAGTTCTGCAAAAAGTTCATCTAGTTTAATGGTAGATAAGTCCTTGGAGACCTTGTAGGCATCTACCATGGATGCCCACAAGGTGTTCCTTGGAAAGGCGTTTAGAGAATACCTTATGATGTCCCGGTTGTCTACCTTCTGTCCAATTGCATGAAGACCATTGAGCAGATCTTGAATCCGGGCATGGAGTTGGGCAGCTGTTTCACCTTCCTGCAATTTGATGTTAAATAATTTATTAAAAATTAGGTCTCTTTTACTTACTTTGGTGTCGGATGTCCCTTCGTGAAGTTCAATTAGTTTCTCCCACAACTCTTTGGCACTGTTGAAGGGATCGACGGGTTTAAGTTCTTCTTTTGATAGGCCACACTGGAGGGTGCAGGTTGCCTTGGCATTTGCTTCCACCTTCTTGATAAAAGATGCATCCCAGTCTTCGTACGGTAGTGGTTTGCCGGCGCTATCAGATGGTAGTTGGAATCCGGTTTTGACAATCATCCAGACTTCAAAGTGAGTCTGGAGATATGCCTCCATCCGACCCTTCCAGTACCCGAAGTCGTCTCCGGTGAATAGCGGAGGGCGGGCTGTACTGTAGCCTTCTTGAAGGGCCATTTCAGATTAACCTAAAACGAAAAACAACCAACAAAATGTCCCAGGACTTGGTCCTGACTTAGTAGTGTGGAAGGAAAAAAAATGGATCACGAACTCGGGTGGTGTTGCACCAATTCTGAGAAAAACCGATTCTGGGGAAAAAGAATTAGAATATAGCTATGAGGCTAAATTCTAATCGACTCCGAAAATCTAAAAATTACCACGAAAAAATATTTTGAATGGTGGTTGCACCGATTCAAAATGACCCCGCTCTGATACCAATTGATGGATCGAAAGCGCTAGAGGGGGGGGTGGGGGTGAATAGCGCTCGTGGCTATTTCGTTTTTCGAAATCGTAAAAGCTTGTTCAGAAATAACGCAGCGGAAAGTAAATAAAGTGGACACGAAGGATTTACTTCGTTCGAAGCCTGTGACGATTCCTACTCGAAGGCCCACGATCCTTGATCGCTTCCGGTGGGCAACAACTATAATTCGTAAAAGCTCTAAGTATAATTTAAGCAGAAAAGAATATTGTACCGACAATAAAAAGACTAAAACTGAAGCTCCGGGTTGTCGTTGCAGCACTTCCGAGTCGAGACGTTAGCAGCTTGTCGCACGGAGAATGCTTAGAAGATTGTATGATTTAAAGCTGCACCTCAACTCTCCTTTTATATGAGGTTCCGGGCGCCTGTGACCTTTCCGGGCGCCTGGAATGTGACGTGGCCAGTCAACCAGGTTGCTCCACGTCGCGAAGTCGCGCAGGGGATAAAAGTTGGTCCCGGGCGCCCGGATCCATCCCGGGCGCCCGGACCTCCTTTTTCCAGGAGATGCTTCTCCTGCAAAACAATGTTAGTCCGAGCAATTGCATACCCTGCAAGACAATGTTAGAATTTGATAATTCATAAGTGAAAAAGAGCTGACAGTCTTCGGACTGTCCGAGTCTGACTTCGGATTTCCAACCGGAAACCCTAGGTCGACCCGACGCCTACTGTTCCCTCTACGGGGAACGCGTCCTCACCTACTCCACTCAGGGGATTTACCTGATGTCAGTCCGGTCCTCCAGACCGACTGGACTTTTCGCCTAGGGTTACCGTCCCCTAGGGTTTTTCTCCACCTAGGGTTACCGTCCCCTAGGGTTTTTCTCCACCTAGGGTTACCGCCCCCTATGACCTAAGGTTACCGCCCCTTAGGGTTTTCCTCCACCTAGGGTTACCGCCCCCTAGGACCTAAGGTTACCACCCCTTAGGGTTTTTCACCTGCCTAACCGCAACTAGGACTTTCCTGAAACACTCATTCAAACATGTTAGATCACACTCTAACTTAACTTTGAATCCTTTGCCATTATCAAAACTAAGGTTCGATCGTCGGATGCTTCCCGCACCAACTGACCGTGCCACTCAACCCAGAAGGAAGAGGAAGTTGGCCATATGGATCTCGCACGGTCGTGCCACTCCACCCGAAGAGAGGGAGGAGCTTGTCGTGGCACGGGCCGTGTGGCGCACGTGCCCTAGCCTATAAAAAGGGCCTTTAACCCTTCTCCAAGGAAGAGGCGAGCCGTCAGAGAGAGATATACCTTGGTGTCGTTCCACGTCATCCTGGACCTCCGTTCGACGACCCGAGATCATCTCCATCACCGCATCAACTCCAGAAGTAAAGGATTGGATCCGAAGATCACTGGACGACATTGAATAAACATCTCTTTTCCCTCTCTCTTCTTGTTTGGGATTATATGTCTAATTATACTATGTCTTCGGGTTTTTCTCCTACGTCTATAGAGTAGATTCTTTGTTCTACCATCAGGGAGTAGTTGTGGATAGGTATTGATGTAAGACTCATGTTTATGCCTTTTTCTCGTTGAATGATTTCACTTGTCTTGTTTCTATTTGATATGAATGAAACTTGCTTCAGATTATCATGTCATATTAATTGATTGTGTAGGAATTGCTAATTTCGTAAAGATAAGATCTTAGATCGTATACCCGAGGGACCCTAGTGATAGGGGTAACTCATTCACAGGCATCTAGGATACTCCCTTGAAAGGAGAGGCAATTCCTCACAAGGAAGTAGGAAACCAAACCAAACCCCTATCTCAATCCTTAATGATACCGATTGGATTCGCATTCTTATGATCTACCGAGGCGCCCTAGTGACAGGGGTTAACCGTAACAGGATTTCACAAGAATCTTCTCTGTTTAGTGCTTAAGGGTAGTAACTTGAACTTCCGATGAGTACGTGTTGATTGACAATGAGGAAAGGATAGAACATGATACATCAACTACCATCACAATGAAATCAAACTCCTAGAGCTCTTCCCAAGCTGAGTAAAACTCTCTCTCTTTCACTAGTTCTCACATCTACTTCCCAAGTTCTTTTCTTCTTAAGAAATAGTTTACCTACAACCATCGGTAGTTTAGCTAATTCTACGTGAATAATCGCTAGTACTTATAACCAGTCCTCATGGGATCGATAATCTTTTATTACTGACGACATATCCGTGCACTTGCGGAAGCGTAACATGTCCCAGCCAGATTTATGTCTGTCTGGGTGCATGCACAGAGTCTCTTAGTAGGTCGACCTTTACACGACCCTTTGCATGATACAGACTTGATAAGACTAAGCATTTTTGGTCTCGGTCGATCTTTTCCGTCTGGGCATATATAGAGAGCCTTGTATTCGGTCGGCATTAGCCCGGTTGATTATATGTTATAGATTGGATAAGGTTAGGCATCTCTAAGACTGACGGATCTTTCCCATCTAGGTATATGTAGAGAGCCTTGTATTCGGTTGGCCTTCTCATGACCGATCATATGTTATAGATCGGATAAGGCTAGGCATCTCTGGGCCCGACCAGTCTTTCCCATCCGGGTATATGCAGAGAGCCTCGTACTAGGCCGGCCTTCACCTGTCCAATCATATGTTATAGACTGGATAAGGCTAAGCATCTCTGAGCCCGATCAGTCTTTCCCGTCCGAGCATATACAGAGAGCCTTGTATTCGGTCAGCTTTCGCCCGACCGATCAAATGTTATAGAGTGGACAAGGTTAGGCATCTCTGGGCCCGACCGATCTTTCCCATCCATGCATATGCAGAGAGCCTCGTATTCGGTCGGCCTTCGCTCGGTCGATTATATGTTATAGACTAGATAAGGTTAGGTATCTCTGGGCCTGGCTGGCCTTTCCCGTCTGGGCATACGCAGAGAGACTTGTATTCGGTCGACCTTCGCCTGGATGATCATATGTTATAGACTAGATAAGGTTAGGCATCTCTAAGCCCGGATGGTCTTTCCCATCCGAGCATATGCAGAGAGCCTTGTGTTCGGTTGGCCTTCGCCCGGTCAATCATATGTTATAGACTAGATAAGGTTAAGCATCTCTAGGGTCAGCGGTCTTTCCCATTCGAGTATATTCAAAGAGCCTTGTATTTGGTCGACATTCGCCCGGCTGATCATATGTTATAGACTGGATAAAGCTAAGTATCTATGGGCCTGGCCGGTCTTTCCTATCCAGGCATATACAAAGAGCCTTGTATTCGGTTGGCCTTTGCCCGGTTGGTCATATGTTATAGATTGGATAAGGCTAAGAATCTCTGGGCCCGACCGGTCTTTCCTGTCCGGACATATACAGAGAGACTTATATTCGGTCGGCCTTTGCTCGGCCGGTCATATATTATAGACTGGATAAGGTTAG
The DNA here is from genome assembly GCF_018446385.1 of Zingiber officinale. Lineage (NCBI taxonomy): Eukaryota > Viridiplantae > Streptophyta > Magnoliopsida > Zingiberales > Zingiberaceae > Zingiber > Zingiber officinale. The sequence goes on along the minus strand of NC_056005.1, from coordinate 33,793,492 downwards.
GCATCTCTGGGCTCGACCGGTCTTTACCGTCCGAGCATATGAAGATAGCCTTGTATTCGGTCGGCCTTCGCTCGACCGATCATATGTTATAGATTGGATAAGGTTAGGCATCGCTGGGGCCGACCAGTCTTTTCTATCTGGGCATATGGAGAGATCCTTGTATTCGGTCAGCCTTTGCCTCACCGATCATATGTTATAAACTGGATAAGGTTAAGCATCTCTGGGCTCGGCCAGTCTTTCTCATCCAGGTATATGCAAAGTGCCTTGTATTTGGTCGACCTTCGCCCAGCCAATCATATGTAATATACTGGATAAGGCTAAGAATATATGGGCCCGGCCGATCTTACCCGTCTGGGCATATACAGAGAGTCTTGTATTCGGTCGGCCTTTGTCCAGCCGATCATATGTTATATACTGGATAAGGCTAAGCATCTATGGGCTCAGCCGGTTTTTCCCGTCTGGGCATATACAGAGAGCTTTATATTCGGTCTTCCTTCACCTAGCCGATCATATGTTATAGACTAGATAAGGCTAAGCATCTCTAGACCCAACCGGTCTTTCCCGTCCGGGCATATGCAAAGAGCCTTGTATTCGACCGGCCTTCGCCCGACTGATCATACGTTATAGACTAGATAAGGCTAAGCATCTCTGGGATGACCGGTCTTTCCCGTCCAGGCGTATGCAAAGAGCCTTGTATTCGATCGACCTTGGCCCAGTCGATCATATGTTATAGACTAGATAAGGCTAAGCATCTCTGAGCCTGGTTGGTCTTTCCCATCCGAAAGTATGCAAAGAGCCTTATTCTTGACCAGGTTTGGGTGCCACCCTATCCTCTTGACTTTGGTTGTACGTCACCTGAAGGGCTCGCTCCCCATAATCCGTATCATTGAGCATTAGAGAACAATGGAAGATTGAAAATCTTCATTGATGATGAGTGTATGCTCTAGGATGAGCATGTGGAGACAATAAAGGGTATGTAACTTTTATTGTAATATTGTGAACAACAAGTGAGGTTATGGATAACATATGGATAACTCTTCAGGGGAGAGTTTTTGATGTGTACCAAAGGAGGAGAATATAGAGTTTAAGTTAGGAAACTCTCATTACCCAGATTGGGAGATTACCCTCTTGTTAAGGGGGAGAATGAAGGAAACTCTTATTCATACTTTGGCATGAAGAAGAAGTTGATGCTAGTGTGAGCTTCATTTAAACATATTTTCAAACATCGAAAAGGGGAAGATTATTGGTGCAATTTCTCTTGGATCAAGATTGACCAAGTTAACTAAGTTTGAGTTGGCTCAAGCTTGACTCTTAATATTTGAGTTTTGATGTTTGATAATATATAGAGATTGTAGGAGCAATTGTCTATATGGTAGATTGACTAGAAGAGTCAAGTAGATCAAAATTGACCAAATACTTGACTGGGAAGTCCTAAATAGAGGTTAGGCAAGGGAAAAACCAACAAGAAGGTTGGCAGTAGAGGGAAGTCCTAATGAGTGAAGCCAAGAAGATTGGGAAGTTCAGTGAGTAAAGGCTGACAGTTGGAAAAGTTCTAGTGAGTGAAGCCAGATAGTTATGAAAAGCCCTAGTAAGTGAACCTAGGCAATTGGAAAGTCCTGATAAGTGAATTCATGCAATTGAAAAGTCCTAGCGAGTGAAGCCAGACAATTGTGAAAAGCCCTAATGAGTGAAGCTAGGCAGTGTGAAAAGTCTTAGTAAGTGAAACTAGGCAATGAGCAAGTCCTAGTGAGTGAAGCCAAGTAATGGAAATCCAGGTGGGTCAAGGTTGACAGGACATCTAGTATTTGGAAGTCCAAGTGGGCCATGGTTGACCGGACAATTGACACAAGGATAAAAATCCAATTGGGTCAAAGGAGTGATCAGACACTTGGTGATGAAGTTTCAACAGGTCAAGGTTGACTAGATGACAGGCACGAGGAAGTCCCAATAAGTCATTGTCAACTAAATGTTGGGAAAGGGAACCTAGACTTTAGTTAAGCAAGTTAGGGTTGGTCAATCGATCAAATGATCGATTGAGGCAACTTCGCGAGAGTAGAAGGCTACCTAAATTGATTGATTGGGATGCTCTAATTGATCAAGTTGTGAGCTTTGGACGGCTGGGATCAACTGGATCTTACGTGGCAATCGATTAGGGAGTAAGCTCAATCACAAAGAATAAAGCTGTTGGTGAGGTTCAACAGCAACGCTTACACGATTCTTCTCCACTACTGTTCGTCAAACTTTGAGCTTGGAAGACAAGTGTTGCTGCACTTTCCAATTGGTCCAGAGACATCTTCATTAACAAGAGATCAAGCAAGAAGAGGTTTTTCGTTTGCATTCTTGTATTTACTTGTTACTTCGAGTTGTATTTTTGTTGTTGAGTTGTACAAGGTTTCTCTACCTCTGAATTTTTCTAAGAATGAGTGTTTACATAGTGGAGAGTATATTGAGTGTGGATCCTTGGATTAGTCATCTCTTCTTGAGGTGGATACCAAGTAAATCCTTGTGTTAGCATTGGTGGAGCTTCGCTTCATGTTTTCCTCTGTAAATCATCATCAACAAAGCAAGATGAGTTATTCACCCCCTCTCTAGCTCTCGGATTGTCCCAACACCAAGTTGAGTTTTTGGAAATTTTCTTAAAGAGATAAGGGCAACTTAGGCTGATTTTTAAATTTAGCGATTAGTTAGCGATACTTAGATAGATAATCTAGATATCTCCTTTATGCTAAAATTACCATGATTGTGTACTCATCATATGACATGATATCATATTTACAATTCATATAAGTTTATGAAAAAAATCATATATCATGTCATACATATATCATTATTCATGATCTTTTTTCTTTTAAAAAAATATGCATATGATGTATGTTATAATCATTTTCATGTATTATTTTAAATTCCTTGTAATTAAGAACAATGACATCAATTAACATCCTAGGTTAGATGATCAAAGCTTTAAATGTCTAGTTAGATATGCATAATCCCTTAGTTTTAGAAAAAATCTATTGTACATCTCACAAGAACCATAGGCTTGACTTGTATATGTTTTTGAGACACATTAGATATAAGTGAGATGTTAGAAGGATGAATAAAACTCAAGGTGTTGATTTAATGCATCTTTTTAGAGTTTTAATTTAATCTAAATAATAAATTATGTAAAATCTAATCATTAGGAAAGATAGTGTACAAGTCATATGCATTTAGGGTAAGGAACATGGTTGGAAATTATGTTTTAAAAAAATATTTCAAAATCACTTTGGAAAACCTTGGTGAAGTCCAGTTTTTTTATAGGAATCATCATTAATTAGTTAGATTCAAAAAGAGTAAAATATTAAAGTTTTTCAATGGTTTCTAATTCTATGGTAATCTTTGAAAATGAGAGCTATTTTCATAGAAAACTATTTTTTTTCTTGAGTGTATATAACATAAATAATGTCTACGTAATATTTTATATTTTTTGAAAAATCATAGAATTATTTTAAAATTTCTAAAATTCAGTCTGAAATCAAAATCATAAAATTTAGAAATTCTGATTGATCAAACAATCGATTCACAAGCATGAATTAATTGGTGAATTGATTAAAGGTCATTTCCACGAGCACAGAGGCTCACGGAATCGATCAAGTGATTGATTGACCTAAACCTTAATCGATCAGGTGATCGATTAAGGCTATTTTCGCGAGCACAGAGGCTCACAGAATCGATCACTTGATCGATTGAGAATTATTGTAATCGATTGAAACCCAACTTCAATCGATTAAGAGACACCTAAATCGATTGGTAGCTAAAACCAATAGATTAGGAAGTCTGATTTTGGCCGAAATGATCTGATTTTAGTCCATTAAACCTCATTTAGTCATGTTAACCATCCATAACCCTAATAAATGCATTTGTAAGTATTCAAGAATAGTTTTCTTGATGATAATAATAAAGAAATGGTTAAAGAAGACTAACTTAGAGTTTAGAAGGAGGTTTAGTTTCAAAGTTGAATTTTAGACCACAAAACTTCAAATTTTGAGTTTTCTAAAGGTTTAGGAATTCTAAGTAATTGTTGGTGCAATGATAGAAGTTTGGTACATGTTTTGAGGGGGAGTTCTTCCTTAAAGACATGATTTAATTTTATTTTTGGGATAAGAAAACAATAAAGGTTAAGAACATTCATTGTTATAAGTGCTCAAGGATGAGCATTGGAAATAATGGAATATTGGAAATTTTATTGTGGTGGATAGGTGCTCTAAGGTGAGCATACGATATATGCTCAAGGGTGAGCATAGGATACAATGAAAGGTATGAGACTTTCATGGCTTTCTTTTGACAAAATTGACTCTTAAGGGGAAGAGTTTTTGATATGTGTCAAAAGGAGAGAAAATGTGAGGTTTAAGTTAGAAACATACATTCATGCTTTGAGTATGGGATGAAGTTAGAGTTAGGCTAATATGAGTTAACCTAACTTAAACATATTGTCAAACATCAAAATGGGGAGATTGTTGGTTAATTATTGATGTAATCATTCCCCAGTCAAGGTTGACCAGTTTGACTAAGTTTGAGTGGAGTCGAGTTTGAGTTTCAATATTTGGACAATATGTTGTGGATAACATGTTTAAACAATATGTTGTAGGACATATAAGAGAAAAGTCAAGTAGGTAATGGAGGATCGGTACTTGATTAGTAAAGTCCTAAGTAGGGGTTAGGCAATGGTAAAGTCCTAACTAGGGTTAGGCAAGGGTAAAGTTCTAACTCGAGGATTAGGCAAAGGAAAGTCCAAGTGGGTTAAAGTGGACCACATGTTGGCAAGGAAAGTCCTAATTACAGTTAGACAAAGGAAAGTCCAAGTGGGTCAAAGCGGACCGCACGTTGGCAAGGAAAGTCCTAATTATGGTTAGACAAAGGAAAGTCCAAGTGGGTCAAAGCGGATCGCACGTTAGCAAGGAAAGTCCTAACTATAGTTAGGCAAAGGAAAGTCTAAATTGGTCAAGGTGGACAACACGTTGACAAGGAAAGTCCATGTGTGTCAAGGAGGATCGCATGTTAGCAAAGAAAGTCCTAACTATGGCTAGATAAGCAAGTCCAAGTGGATCAAGGAGGATCATACGTTAGCAAAAGAAAGCTCTAACTGCGGTTAGACAAAGGGAAGTCCAAGTGGATTAAGGGGGGCCACACATTGTCAAGGTTAAGTTCTAACTATGATTAGATAAGAGAAAAATCTAAGTGGGTCAAGGAGGACTACACTTGGTGATTAGAAGTCCAACAAGAAGTTGGCAAAGTCCAAGTGGGTCAAAAGGTTGACCGGACACTTAGTGTAGAAGTCTCAACAGGTCACAGTTGACCGGAGATTGGACAATGGAACCATAGACTTAGGTTAAACAATTTAGGATTGGGTAATTGATCAGGTGATTGATTGAGACCTGTGCCAATTGATCAGCTGATCAATTGAGTGCATCTCTTCGCGAAGTGCATGGTGAATCATTTAGGTGATCAATTCATCCTAAACCCAATCGATCAAGTGATTGATTGGAAGCTGGTTTTCACAAAGCACAGTGCATTGCACTATGCTGAATCGATTGGGAAGAATCCCATTCGATTGAGGATATCACGAGAGGTTTAATTGATTAGCTAATCAATTAAGTTTGGTCGCGTGCAAATAGAGAGCTTCTAAATCGATTAAGTGATTGATTGAAGATTCTTGATCAATTAGGTAATCGGTTGGGAGAAGCTCGCGTGCAAATAGAAAGCTTCATAATCAATTGAGTGATCGATTAAGAAGGTCCATAATCGATTGGCTAATCGATTAAGTGACAAAAAAAGAACCATTGAGAGGTTTGGATGGATGGATGCACTCAAATCTGACGTGGCAATTGATTGGGGGTAAGGCCAATCGATTGAGAGCCCTAATCCATAGGATATAAAGGTGACGATGAAGATTCAAACGCAACTCTTCTTCTCCATTTTTCAACGTCGATTCTTAAAGGTTCTTGGAGCAAAGTGCTGCTGCATTTCCAAGCATCAAGAGGCAATCCACAGCAATAAGAGATCAAGAGCAAAGGTCATTCATTGTTATATCTATCTCCTTGTTCTTGTTGTATTTCTTATTGTATCTCATATTTGTTTATGTATTTATTTGTACGAGGCTTCTCTACCTCCTAGAAGAAGGATTTCATAGTGTAATGTGAGTGAGGAGAGTGAACTCTTAGATTAATCACCTCAAGGAGGTGGATACCAAGTAAAATCAAGGGTATTAGCATTTGCTTCTAGTTTTTTGCTGTAACAAATCATCAACGAAGTAATTGGAGCAAATCACACCCCCCCCTTCTAGCTCGCCGGAGTGTCCTAACACATAGTGTTGTTCCAAACAATTTGTTGCATCTTTATGAGCATTGTGGTGCTTGTCTGAGAAGATTAGCACCGCATTGGTGATGATCTTCGAAAACCAGCACCAATGTCCATGCCACTTTTGCATGGTGATTGGAAGTCAAGGCCAGATTAGTGATACTTTGCAAGATCAGCACCAACATGGTGCTGCTTTTGCAAGAGCATCACCAATGTCCATGCCACTTAGCACGTGATCATAACTTCTTGTTTGAGTCTTAGAACCATGGTTGGAGGGCATATATACATTGATTACACTCACCCCTTCCATTCCATACCAAAATTTTAGAAATCTAAGGCCCTTAGCTCTGTAACGACCCAAAATTCCTCATTACGAGTCCTAATAGTGGTTAAAAATATTTAGAAATACTTTAGAAAAATTCTAGAGATTTTTAGAAATTTTTAGAGCATTTTTACATAATTTTTGGAGGTCGTTTGGTATTTTTACTAAAAAAATGTCCAAGCCGAGATTCGAACCCGAGACCTCCGGCCAAACCAAGCTTTAAGCGAGTCCGGCTGACCAAGTGTGCAAGCAGTCATTGCTGATCAAAAGAAGCATGAAATGTATTTAAGTAGTAGAAGTTGATAATAGAAAATAATAGGATGAAAAAGGTTGCAGCCGAGATTTGAACCCACGAGCCAAACCTTAAGCAACGCACGGCTGACCAAGTGTCTCAGCGAAGGTTGCTGATTAAAAAGGGTAATGAAATTTATTTAAGTAATAGTTAATAGGAAACGGAAAATAAATGGGAATAAAAGGGGCGGCTGAGGAATCGAACCCGCAACCTCTAATTTAGCAAAAGCACAGCTGACCAAGTGTTCCAGCGAGCGATGCTGATTAAAAGAAGGAACAAAATTTATTTAAGCAGTAATTAATAAATAAGAAATAAATGGGAGAAAAAGGGTTCGGCTGAGGAATCGAACCCGTGACCTCTGACCCAGTCAAAGATTTGTCTAACCAAGAATCCAAGCAGCGGTTCTGTTTAGAAAAAAAATAAAAATTTATTTAAGGAGTTAAAAGAAATACTAGGTTATAAAAGGGATAAGTTAGGAGAGGGTTTTATTCCCGTGACCTAAACCATTCTCTCCTTCTCTTCTACGTGCGATGGCGGAGCTCGGGTAGAAAATAAAAGGGAGTTAGGGCATCGTCTCCGGCGGTCGGCCAAGGTCCTAGAAGCCCTTCTTGTTCGGTTGTGAGTCCAAGAAGCAAGGTAAGTGCTATTCACCTACGGTAAGGGTAGTTTCGAGCTTTGATTTAGTGTTTCTTTTAGTTTTCGGAATATTCTGTAAAGGATTGTGATTGCTTGGGAATTTAGAGTAGATCCAAGATTTGTTTTTCCTTGTAATTAGAAATTCGGATTTTTATGCAGATTTTAATTAAGCCTATAGTGCAGATTTTAATTAAGCTTATAGTGCAGATTTTTATGTAAGCTTATAGTGCAGATTTTAATTAAGTTTATATTGTAGATTTTTGGTGGAATTTATAGTGCAGATTTTAATTAAGCTTATAGTGCATATTTTAATTAAGCTTGTAGTGCAGATTTCTTAGAGCTTAAAATGCAAATTTCTTTAGAGCAGATTTCTTTAGAGCTTGTAGTGTAGATTTCTTAAGAGCTTATGGTGCAGATTTCTTTAAAGTTTATAGTGCAGATTTTTAGTGGAACTTGTAGTGCAGATTTTTGGTGGAATTTATAGTGCAGATTTTTTGTGGAACTTGTAGTGCAGATTTTTGGTGGAACTTATAGTACAGTTTTTAAAGAAAAAGATTATAGTGAAGTTTGGTTAAGTATTATAGTGTTGGGTTTTTCGGGCCACGAAAATCGTTTTTTCGCGTCGTGGAAACCCCGAAAGTCCCTAGCCAATGGATCCATGCGAAGAGTATAAAACAAAATTTACATGTACGAGTTTACTAACTAGATCTACACTTAGATCTACATGTTTAGAAGGTTATACCCTTGATGCGAAGCCCTTCGCAATCCCGCTCGTCCTCGGTTCGCCGGATCTCGAAAGTGTCAAAGTAGACACTTCTCTATGTGTATCCACACAAGCAAGAGATGGAGAAAAACCTCTAAGGATGTGCTAGCAACCTTAGAGATCAGTAATGGAGAAGATGAGAGGGAGAGAAGAGAAGAGCTTGAGGAAGAAGAAGAAGTGAATGAGAATGAATGAATACACCTTATGTAACTCACACACATGTAACCTCCCAAAAAGTGGCCGGCCACTTTGCTTCTAAAACTCCCATGGAATATCAAGAGACAAGTCTCTTGATCTCCTCCATGAGGTGGCATTTGGTCAAGTCAAACTTGACCAAATGAAGAAGCCTTGATGATGTGTCATTGGTCAAGTAAAAGTCAAGTCAAAACTTGACTCTTCATCTTCCTACTTAAGTCAAGTCAAACTTGACCACTTCTCTCCCTTGGTTGATCTAATCTAACCATTGGTTCAAGTCAATTTTAATTTAATGAATCTCTATTCATTGAATTAAATTAATTCAATGAGTCTAAGTCCAAATTAGACTCACTTAACACATGAACCAAATTGAGTCCAACTCAATTAGCATAATTTGGATTACTCTTAATCCAATTTGGTTCATCACATGAACCTAATCCTTTAGGTTCATCAAATGAACCTAATCTCCATCTAATTGCCCTTTGTGTGTGACCCTATAGGTTCTTATTACGTTGGCAATGCTCCTAAACCCATTTAGAAGCATAAGTAATGAGCGGTATCTAGCAACACATCATTACTACCCAAGTTATAAGAATGTTGAGATCCAACATCACATTATGACTACTAATTGTGACTCCTCACAATATATGACAAGTGTCCTTCTATCCTAGATATCTAGATTGATCAATGTGAGGCATAGACCGTGTCATCCTCTAATCAATCTAAATCTTGATATCCAAGTAGACTCACTAAATCAAATGAGCTCAATATCTCATATTGACTCATTTGGGCATGGCCATGCACTTCGTGGTCTCACTCTATCAAGAATATTGATGTCGCTCCCGTCATATAGGAGGGATAGATCTCATCTACATCACTCACATCTCTCTGCATAATTTGTTACATACCAAGTAATCTCCTTTATAGTCCACCCAGTTATGGGTGACGTTTGACGAAATCAAAGTACATAACTCCTTATGTAGGGATCCATGGTGACTTCAGGTCCAAGGACTAGTAGTCATACTAATAGCCACATGAGAAAGTATATGACACTCATATAACGATCCATGATACTTTCTCATGGTGGGTCATTCAGTATACATTCTCCAATGCATACCCATGTGTCAACTTGATATCTCTATATCCATGGCTTGTGAGATCAAGTCATCGAATTGACCTACATGCTAGTCTTATTGCATTAACAGTGTCCCTGAATGCTAATACTCGACTAGGAATGATTAAGAGTAGTGTTCCTTATATCATCTCACTATCGGTTCAACTAACCGATTGATATAGGTGAGAACCGTCTACTCAAGGACGCTATTATACTTCATTTATTTGGCACCAATACAAGTAAGTAAAATAACCAAAACACATGTCTTTATTTATATAAGAATATGATACAACAAGTCCATAATACAATCATCAAATGATTGGCTCTAGGGCTCTAACTAACAATCTCCCACTTGCACTAGTGTCAATCAGTGTAGGCTCTAAGCCCCAATGACCTAGTGTGACCATCATGCTTCCTCTGTACCAAAGCCTTGGTCAAGGGATCTGCGATGTTAGCCTCTGTAGGTACTCTGCATATCTTCACATCTCCTCTCTCGATAATATCTCGAATGAGATGGAAGCGCCGTAGTATGTGTTTGGTCCGCTGGTGTGAGCGAGGTTCTTTCACCTGTGCTATAGCTCCATTGTTGTCACAATAGAGCTCAATAGGGTCAGTGATACTGGGAACCACCACAAGTTCAGTGATGAACTTGCGGATCTAAACTACCTCCTTTGCTGCCTCTGATGCAGCAATGTACTCGGCCTCTGTCATAGAATCAGCTACTGTGTCTTGCTTCGAACTCTTCCAGCTCACAGCACCACCATTAATGCAAAATACGAACCTTGACTGCGATCGATAATCATCCTGGTCGGTTTGGAAGCTAGCATCACTGTAACCCTTTACAGCTAGCTCATCATTGCCTCCATAAATCAAGAAATATTCTTTAGTCCTTCTTAAGTACTTAAGAATATTCTTGACCGCTATCCAGTGACTTTCACCTAGATCTGACTGGTATCTGCTCGTCATGCTCAAAGCATACAAGACATCAGGTGGAGTACATAGCATGGCGTACATGATAGATCCTATGGCTGAGGCATAAGGGATCTGATCCATGTGGTCTCTCTCCTCTCTAGAAGAGGGACCTTGAGTCTTCGAAAGACTCACGCCATGTGACATCGGCAGAAATCCCTTCTTGGAGTTTTGCATGGCAAATCGAAGGAGTACCTTGTCAATATATGTACTCTGACTTAGGCCAAGCAATCTCTTAGATCTATCTCTATAGATCTGTATCCCTAAAATGCGGGATGCTTCACCTAAGTCCTTCATTGAGAAGCAACTCCCTAGCCAGGTCTTGACAGACTGAAGCAAAGGGATATCCTTTCCAATGAGTAGTATGTCATCCACATACAATATGAGGAAGACAACTATATTCCCTATAACCTTCTTGTAGACACAAGGCTCATCTTCGTTCTTGATGAAACCAAACTGTTTGATTGCATCATCGAATCGAAGATTCCAGCTCCGAGAAGCTTGCTTTAGTCCATAAATGGACCTATGCAGCTTGCATACTCTGCTAGTATGCTGTGGATCTACAAAACCCTCAGGTTGTGTCATGTACACATCCTCGAGTAGGTTTCCATTCAGAAACGCGGTTTTGACATCCATCTGCCATATCTCATAGTCATGGTAAGCTGCAATAGCAAGCATGATCCGAATAGACTTAAACATCGCTACTGGAGAAAAGGTTTCATCATAGTCAATACCATGAATCTGCTTAAAACCTATAGCTACCAAGCGACCCTTATAGATAAGTCCATCCATGTCAGTCTTTCTCTTAAAGACTCACTTACACCCTATGGGTTTTACCCCTTCAGGTGGATCCACCAAAGTCCATACTTGGTTGGTGTACATTGATTCCATTTCAAATCTCATGGCCTCTAGCCATTTCTCGGAATCTGGTCTCATCACAGCTTCCTGATAGGTGATAGGCTCATCATCTATGAGCACAACATCATCATGGTCAGACAAGAGAAATGAGTATCTCTCAGGCTGACGACGTACCCGATCAGACCTGCGAAGAGGTATGTCTACTTGAACTGGTTGTTGTTCCTCAACTCCTTGTGGAACAACATCATCCGCAACACTTTGTGGTTCCAGTTCAACTTCCATCGAGGCTTCAGTGCTAAGGTCCGTATCTTGAACTTCTTCAAGATCGAACGTACTCCCACTAGTCTTTCTAGAAACAAAATCTCTTTCTAGAAAGACCCCAGTCTTTGCCACAACTACCTTGTGCTGACTGGGAATGTAGAAGTAATATCCCTTAGTTTCCTTGGGATATCCAATAAAGTAGCACTTGTCGGATTTGGGTCCTAACTTGTCTGAGACATGACGTCGAACGTAAGCCTCACAACCCCAAATCCTCATGAAAGACACCTGGGCATCTTTCCCAGTCCATATCCTATATGGTGTCTTTATCACGGCCTTGGATGGAACTCGGTTGAGTATAAAAGCTGTCGTGTCTAGAGCATAGCCCTAAAGGTATGTCGGAAGATCTGTGTGACTCATCATAGATCGTACCATATCTAATAGGGTACGATTCCTCCTTTCGGATACACCATTCCACTGTGGTGTTCCAGGAGGGGTGAGTTGGGATAGAATCCCACACTCAGCTAGGTAGTCATGAAACTCATGGCTAAGGTATTCTCCGCCTCGATCTGATCGAAGTATCTTAATATTCTTGCCAAGCTGGTTCTGTACTTCATTCTTGAATTCTTTGAACTTTTCAAAGGATTCTGACTTATGTGTCATCAAGTACACATAACCATATCTACTGAAGTCATCAGTAAATGTGATGAAGTACCTATAACCGCCTCTAGCAGCGACATTGAAAGGGCCACATACATCACTATGTATGAGTCCTAACAAATCAGTCGCTCTTTCGCTGTGCCCACTAAAGGGAGTCTTGGTCATCTTACCTAGTAGGCATGACTCGCACGTCTCATAAGATTCAAAATCAAATGAGTCCAGCAAACCATCCTTATGGAGCTAGGATAAGCGCTTGTCATTTATATGACCTAAGCGACAGTGCCAGAGATAGGTTTGGTTCATGTCATTTGACTTGAACCTCTTGGTACTTATGTTATAGATAGAGCTCTCAAAGTCTAGAATATAGAGTTCGTTCATCAGAGGTGCACTGCAATAGAACATTTCATTTAAATAAACTGAACAACATTTGTTCTTTATAATAAATTGAAACCCTTTCTTGTCCAAACAAGAAACTGATATAATGTTCTTAGTTAATGCAGGCACATAACAACAATCATCCAACTCTAATACAAGCCCAGAGGGTAGAGATAGATAGTAAGTTCCTACAGCAACAACAGCAACCCGTGCTCCATTGCCTACTCGTATGTCTATCTCGCCCTTTGTCAATGCTCTACTATTTCTCAGCGCTTGTACATTAGTACAAATGTGAGAAGCACATCCGGTATCTAATACCCACGATGAAGAAATAGAGAGGTTGACTTCTATAACATTTATACCTGAAGTAGAAATCTTATTTCTCTTCTTCTTAAGATCTTCCAAGTATCCTGTGAAGTCCCTCTTCCAGTGCCCTGCTTGTCCTTGATACAGTTGACGAAGATGTTCAACTATATCATAAGAAGTCATCAACTCATGTTGCTTCTGAAGCTCAGAGTTCATGGTTGCGAGCATAAGACATGACACATCTAATGCATCATCTTGATGCTTCTTGTAAGCGTCACGATCAGCTCGCGTGGCAATGGCAGGAGGTGCCTCAGGAATGGGCTGCTCCAGGACGTACAGTTTACGTTCCTGGGTGAGAACTATTCTCAAGTTCCTGTACCAGTCCAGGAAATTTGCTCCGTTGAGCTTGTCCTTCTTAAGGACGTAACGTAGGGAGAAAGAGTTTGTATTCGACGTCATGGTTATCTACAACAGATAAATGCAGAAAATGAATATCATATTCTTTTAAATCATTTAATTAGGTCTTTAACTAAATGATGCTCCCACTGAATTATATAATTTTTGTAGAATCAAGTGAGTGATGTGGTCAAACCACACTTACTAGATTCTAACTAGCTATAATTCGTGTGGGACAAGATCCACATCATACTACGCCTTGAGTTAGCTTTGGCTAAATCGCCCAAGACTTAGTATGATCGGTAGGTAACAATTTACCAATTACATCTCTATGCAACTCTTGTTTATAGGATCATTATCCGCAATTATATTAAAACTTGAGTTAGCTTTGGCTAATACGCCCAAGAATTAATATAAATGTGATTTATGTCCTATCTTTCCAACCGTTGGAAGATTGCCTATAGTTGTACTCGATCCAACTGAGTTAACTAGTTACTCAATCTAATTGAGTTGTACTCACCCATGCGTTGATAGGCGGGACCGAGATTATGCCTCCGTACCCTACCAAGATAGTATGTGTTGCTCTGCTTTAGCAGATTCAACAACAACATGTGATCGAGGTAGTAGTAGGTATCACGGCATGGTAGGCATTACGAGTTGACGCGATTGAGATCTAATCTAATCATCAAGGTGTATCATATACTCGATTTAGATCTAATCTAATCATAGAGGAGGTCAATCATGTGCGCGACTTAGATCTAATCTAATCGTCAAGATGTATCATATACGCGATTGATCGAATCGAATCGTTAAGGCGCTAATTAACTACTTTACTAGCATGCATCAAATACACACACACAAGCAATTAATTATTCTATTTGTGATTATTCATGGCCCTACTATGATCTTCTCAAGCCAATGAGAAGAACGGATGGCCAACCTAGGTCAACAGCTTCTCAAGCTCCTCCCTTTGACCACCTTGTGTTGCTCACGCCCTTCTCGTAACTCCGTCTCGAGTGAACCTTCCACGGCTCCAATTTTTGTACATTACAATTTTGAAACTCGAGTTACATTCGAGTCTAAACTAATTTACAACAAGAATAAAAGAGAAAGGCATGACGCGCAGGTCGCGTATCAAGTATACAACACACACAATCACATAACGGCACGCAGGCCGTATTATGAATTACAACACAAATATACCAATCCAATTGGGTCTTTTGGGCCATGACTATCACAAATTATACATAATTCTAAATTATGTCATTTCCATAATTTTCTGTAATTTTAATACCAATTTTTACAATTTTTACGAGTAAAATTTCCCGGCGGTCCCGTTTAGCGATTTTCGGGCGCAATCACGGAACGAATCCCCTTGCGGGGCCAGGGGCAGCACCCCTACCCGCGATCTAACCATTGCAAGTGTCCCTAAGTGATCCAACAGCACCTTAGCCCGCTGTCCCAAAAAGTTTTGGGGTGAAACCTTGTCGTTTCGGAAAAATCTTCCCGGTAGTCGAAGCCTACAAGTGTCGAAACACTTGTGCTTCGCTTCTACGAGAAAATTACCCATAAAAACCATAAAATACCTAAAATTACAGAATGTTACAGAATCTATATTTTTCATAAAAATACAAACTAAATTCGTACAAGTCTTCGCACATGGCTCTGATACCACTGTTGGATTTTTCGGGCTGCAAAAACCGCTTTTTTCGCGTCACGAAAACCCCGAAAGTCCCTAGCCAACGGATCCGTGCGAAGAGTATAAAACAAAATTTACATGTACGAGTTTACTAACTAGATCTACACTTAGATCTACATGTTTAGAAGGTTATACCCTTGATGCGAAGCCCTTCGCAATCCCGCTCGTCCTTGGTTCGCCGGATCTCGAAAGTGTCAAAGTACACACTTCTCTATGTGTATCCACACAAGCAAGAGATGGAGAAAAACCTCTAAGGATGTGCTAGCAACCTTAGAGATCAGTAATGGAGGAGATGAGAGGGAGAGAAGAGAAGAGCTTGAGGAAGAAGAAGAAGTGAATGAGAATGAATGAATACACCTTGTGTAACTCACACACATGTAACCTCCCAAAAAGTGGCCGGCCACTTTGCTTCTAAAACTCCCATGGAATATCAAGAGCCAAGTCTCTTGATCTCCTCCATGAGGTGGCATTTGGTCAAGTCAAACTTGACCAAATGAAGAAGCCTTGATGATGTGGCATTGGTCAAGTAAAAGTCAAGTCAAAACTTGACTCTTCATCTTCCTACTTAAGTCAAGTCAAACTTGACCACTTCTCTCCCTTGGTTGATCTAATCTAACCATTGGTTCAAGTCAATTTTAATTTAATGAATCTCTATTCATTGAATTAAATTAATTCAATGAGTCTAAGTCCAAATCAGACTCACTTAACACATGAACCAAATTGAGTCCAACTCAATTAGCATAATTTGGATTACTCTTAATCCAATTTGGTTCATCACATGAACCTAATCCTTTAGGTTCATCACATGAACCTAATCCTTTAGGTTCATCAAATGAACCTAATCTCCATCTAATTGCCCTTTGTGTGTGACTCTATAGGTTCTTATAACATTGGCAATGCTCCTAAACCCATTTAGAAGCATAAGTAATGAGCGGTATCTAGCAACACATCATTACTACCAAAGTTATAAGAATGTTGAGATCCAACGTCACCTTGTGACTACTAATTGTGACTCCTCACAATATATGACAAGTGTCCTTCTATCCTAGACATCTAGATTGATCAATGTGAGGCATAGACCGTGTCATCCTCTGACCAATCTAAATCTTGATCTCCAAGTCGACTCGCTAAATCAAATGAGCTCAATATCTCATATTGACTCATTTGGACATGGTCATGCACTTCGTGGTCTCACTCTATCAAGAATATCGATGTTGCTCCCGTCATATATGAAACGACCCAATTTTTCCTATTTCGAGTTCTAGATGTCCTTAAAAATATTTGGAAATGCTTTTAAAATATTCTAGAGATTTTTATAAATTTTTAGAGTATTTTTATGTAATTTTTGGAGGTTGTTTGGTATTTTTACTAAACGTAAGAAGTTTTGACAAAAAAATATCCAAGTCGAGATTCGAACCATAGACCTCGGACTTAAACCCAACCATGATCAAATCTAGCTAGCCAACTGTTCTGCAAACTTTTTGTGAACATATATGGAATGAAATATATATAGGCAGTATATTGGAACATTTAAAATAAATTGGAGAAAAAGGGGCACGGCTGAGAATCGAAGCCCAGACCTGTGGCTTCGAGCAAAACCCAACGGACCAACTGCGGCAGCGGTCGGTGTTAATCAGATATGTAGCGACAAATATATAAGCTATAGTTATAATCGAAACCCTAGTTTTAAAAAGGATCAAATTTCTTTTCCCCGAACCCTAAATCCCGTTTCCTCTCCTCTCTCGGCGTTGACGACTTCTGTTCGGGCGAAAACGCAGCCGAGCTTAGGGCTTGGCTCCGGCGGCCGGCTGAGGGGGTTTTCCGAGAGTTTTTCACACCGTCGAGATCCTCTCGTCAAGGAGAAGCCGTAGGCACGAGGAGGAGGCTGAGAACTTCACCTCTCCGAAACCCTAGAAGATGTAGAGTACCCTTTCTTCGGTTGTAAGTCCAAGAAAAGCCTAATGTAAGTACTACTCACTTGTGGTAGGAGTTGTTTTCGGTTTTGTTTCTCTTTGTTTTTGAATCTGCCGTGATCTTCAAAGAAAGAATAGAGATGAGTTCTAGTTTTCTACCGTGCCATCCATTCTGGGAAGAATTGCTTCATTTGGGTTTTTCGGAACTTTATTGGTAGAGAATTATGATGTTTAGGGTTTGCTGCCGTGAGTTGATTGTTTTGGTTTTTGCTGTGCCTCAGTTCCGAGAGGAATCTGTTTTGGATGGCTACAGATTTTGGGCTGTAGGAGATGATGATGCTAGGGATCTTAGAATAGGTTCATAACACTTCTTGTTTTGTGTCAATCGGATGAAACAGAATTGGGGATTTAGGGTTGCCTTACAAGAAAGGAGTTAAGCTGTGAATTTTGATATTTATGCTTGTTTTAGCTTTACAGTAAGTTGAATCTGACCTTATGCAAAGAAAATAAATGCAAAATTGGATTATGTTTTCCTATTAGCAAGTGCAGAACCGGATTATACTTTGCTTATTAGCAAGTGCAAACTTAGTCTAGCTTCTTTAAACAAGTGTAGAATCGTTTATGTTGTAGTGTTGTTTCTAATAGCATTGCAAATTTGGTTGCTTGTTTATTTTATAAACTCGAGCAGTTTTATTGTTATGTTAGTAAGTGCAGAATACATCCTTACTGTCAGTAGAAGCAACCTTTCCTTATACTTTGCTTAATTGGAAATAATTCAACATGAGTAGATTTTAGTGATGCATGCTTTGGTATATCATGCGTAGATGTTTGATAATAGCAGTATCCCTTCTTATATCTCGGTTTCCATGAAAGGTGCTTATTTCCAATTATGTTAAGGATTATAGCATGTAGTAGTATGCTGATTTTTGTTTCCCTTGCTTTAAGATGTGCAAGAACAGATTGCAGCATACACATATGTGCACATAGCATTTAGTTTGGCGTTTCCTTGCTGTAATGAGCAGCTATAAGTAAGAAAAGATCAAGTCTTAAGTTGATTCCGAATTCCAAAAATTATGATTAAAAGCACACCAAGTGGTTAAACAAATGCCAAGGCATTTTAATATAAGAGTATTAAAGATAACAAGAAATTTAAAGTAAGAGGCTAGTACCCGACTTCCGAGGTTGTCGTTAAACAAATCCAGGTGACCGTTTCCGAGGTCTCGGCCTTGGTAAGACCAAGGTCTTTACCCTGTAGGACTACAGCAGTCTTTATTAGGGAGCGCGCATAAGATGGTACTAAGCCTGGGCCCAAAGAAGAAAGAAAAAGAAGAAGAAAGAAAAAGAAGAAGAAAGAAAAGTAAAAGTAAAAGAAATTAAAAGATTAATTTCAAGTATAAAGCTATAAGCAAATGAAACAAGTATCACCTATGTTTAGAATTTGTAGAAGTTTAGTTCCCTTAATTCTAAGCATACAGCATGAGTTTCATTACTTTTCTTATCAGTTTAGTGAGCATGATTAGTTTTATTTCCAATATTCAGCTTTATTCTGGTATATCATGAGTATGCAATTTATTTGAGTACCTTGCTATTAGATGAGTACATGTAGCTTTTCTTTTAGCATTTCAGTTTTAGTATCGTTTGCATTTTTATGCACTTCGAGTTTTTGTGAGATAGTATAGTACTTACTAAGCGTTTCGCTTATAGATCTATTTTTTCCTCCTACTGCAGTTAATGGAAAAGCTAAAGTATGAAAGGAAGGCGACAAGGTGGTGGTGATGAAGGTGTGTGATGACTGGACTATGGAGAGATCCAAAGTTTGCTAGCAAATGTTCAGGACTTACCTATTTAGAGTTTCAGTTTATGTTCTAGTTTTCTTTAAATGTTATTATGAGTTGAGATTGTAATTAAGTTTATTCCGCACTTGTAGTTGGGTCCTATTATTGGAGTGATATAGTTGTTTGCTATTGCTAGAGTAGTTTCCTTCTTCTTATTGTGTTATTATACTGCGTGGTTGTGAAAAAGTATGTTCCAGCCGCCTGTGGCTGTGTATATAGTGTCTGTATGGTTGATTTGGTCACCGGTACAGGGGAGACTCTATCGAAATTTTTCGGTAGGACTTCCTCTAGGGCCGTGATAAATCTAAGTGTTGCTAATATTAGCATAAGTGACACTAGTAAGTAGAGTAATAGTTAGGTAACGGTCGCCCTTAGAGAGTAGTAGTAAGAAGGGTGGTCGTTAGAGTTGGTATCAGAGTAGTTCTCATTCTCCAGCATCACACACACATCAGCATCAGCCTTGCCGTCTTCAAGTAAGAAAGTATTTAAGTTCTTTCTTTTATTGCTTTCCTTATTATTAACTGCAGTACAGAGTGATTGCTTATGAGTACTTAAGTAAGATAGAATTATTGTTTCTCCTTTCTTGATCCATGTATATGTATGTTTAGAAAGGATAGAGAAGATACCAAGTCTTTTTCTTTGCATAATTGGATGTCAAGAAGAGGGCGTCCCCATACCGTTCATACTGAGGACTGAGTTCAGGAGAACGAAGAGCCCAGAACCCCTGGGCCTATTCTCTCTGAAGTTGTTGCTCAACTTCAGAGACATGTAGCGAGCAGCAGCAAGTGATTGCCAATCTAATGGCCAATCAGAAGTCAGCTCCTCCCACTCCCCCAACCATTAATGTGGAGACTCCAGGGGTGACTGAAGTCCTATCAGTTGCCCTGGAAGTCGCCACAACACCTAAAAGACAAGAAGCATACCTCATCCAGTGGCTGAAACTGAAACCAGAAAGCTGAGCCCTGGGGTGCCTAGGCTTGGCTCAAGACACTTGAGAGCACAATGGAGCTTCTTGACTGACCAGAAGTCGAGAAGGGTAAGTGTGCCTCTTTCTGCCTATCTGGAGATGCTCGTATGTAGTGGGAGCGAGTTAAGAGTAGGGGAATAGTCAACCAGATGAGCTGGGTTGACTTCGAGATAGAGTTTTACGAAGAATTCTTCCGTCAATGGATCACCAATAAACATTATGAGGAGCTTATAGAATTTAGACCAGGTGACCTACCAGTAGAAGAAGCGATCAAAAGATTTAACAGGCTAGCTCACCTTTGCCTAGAGTTAGTAAGTACAGTGAAAGAACGAGTCAGACTGACGCTCCGAATGCTGAGACCAGAAATAACACCTAATGTGAGTAGTGAAACTCACCGACCATAGATTGGTGAAGAGCTGGTCAGCAGGGCATTAGTGAGCACTATCTGAATAGCAACAAGGCACAACAAACGCAACACAAGCCAGTCAAGATAGAAGACAAGACAGTGGGGAAACAGAGACCCCAGTCAAGTAATCAAAACTGGAAGGACAAAGATAACAAGAAAGACCCAAGCAGGAAGATGTTCGGGTAGTCTGTGAGTATCCAAAGGTATTTCCAGAAGGGCTACCTGGATTACCTCCCAACAGAGAAGCGGAGTTTGAAATTGAATTGGTTCTTGACGCCAGCCCAATTTCAAAAGCTCTGTATCAAATTTCTCTAGCAGAGCTGAAAGAGTTACAAGAGCAACTTCAAGAGCTGCTTGACAAAGGCTTCATCCGCCCTAGTCACTCACCTTGGGGAGCTCCCGTGTTGTTTGTCAAGAAGAAAGATGGATCTATGCGAATGTGCATAGATTATAGAGCTCTGAATCAAGTGACGATCAAGAACAAGTACCCCCTTCCCAGGATCGACGACTTATTTGATCAGTTAAGAGGGACAACAGTGTTCTTAAAGATAGACCTGCGCTCTGGGTACCGTCAGCTGAAAGTGAAAGAAAGGGATATACCCAGAACGACTTTCAGGACCAGATACGGACACTACAAGTTTGTAGTCATGCCTTTTGGTGTGACTAATGCACCAGCGGTCTTCATGGACTTAATGAACAGGATGTTCAGAGAATACTTTGACAAATTTGTCATTGTGTTCATCGACGACATTCTAGTCTATTCAAGGACCCCAGAGGAGCATGACACGCACTTGAGAATAGTATTGTATGCCAAATTCTCAAAGTGCGAGTTCTAGTTAGATCAAGTGGCATTTCTAGGTCACATAATTTCTAAAGAAGGTATTCAAGTGGACCCAACCAAAATAGAGGCGGTCATCAAATGGCATAGACCCAAGAACGCCAGGGAGATCAGAAGTTTCCTTGGTTTAGCTGGGTACTACAAAAAATTTGTGGAGGACTTTTCCAGGATAGCCTCTCCACTAACAGCCCTCACCAGGAAGAACAAGAAGTTTGAATGGTCAGACAAATGTGAGCCGAGTTTTCAAGAACTCAAGAGGAGACTGACCAGTGCTCCCATTCTGACCGTGCTAGAGAGTGACAAGAGTTTTAACATCTATAGTGATGCTTCCAAGATGGGCCTAGGAGCTGTACTCATACAAGAAGGAAAAGTTATAGCTTATGCTTCCAGATAACTCAAAGACTATGAGAAGAACTACCCCACTCATGATCTTGAGCTGGCAGCAGTGGTCTTTGCACTAAAGCTCTGGCGACATTACTTATATGGAGTCCAGTGCAGAATCTTCACAGAGCATCAAAGTCTTAAGTACTTTTCACTCAGAAGGACTTAAACATGAGACAGCGAAGGTGGCTAGAGTTGGTCAAAGACTATGACTGTGAGATCCTCTACCCCCAGGCAAAGCTAACAAAGTGGCAGATACACTCAGCAGAAAATCCAGTGCGTCCCTGATGTCTTTGTCATCATTAGCCCTGCCACTGCAGAAGGAGTTATCAGATTTTGGACTTGAAATTATTTATGGACAGCTCTTCGCATTGACCTTAGAGTCTACCTTGCTTGAGGACATACAGAGAAAGCAAAGTGAAGATCCAGACATTCAGAAGATCAAGCAAGGGATACAGAAAGAAGACAAATCAGAGTTTCGAGTAACAGATAGCGGGATTCTTTATCAGGGAAGTCGCATTTGTGTGCCCAATGATGAAGAACTGAGAAAGAAGATTTTAGAAGAAGCTCATAGCACACCATACTCCATGCATCCTGGTTCTACCAAAATGTACCAAGATGTGAAACAGAGGTTCTAGTGGTCTGGACTCAAAAGAGACGTTGCTAAATATGTCAGTACCTGCCTGACATGCCAGAGAGTCAAAGCAGAACACTAGAGGCCAGGAGGAGTTCTTCAGCCTCTTTCAATACCAGAGTGGAAGTGGGAAGACATATCCATGGACTTCATAACAGGTCTTCCAAGAACTACAAATGGATATGATGTAATATGGGTAGTAGTGGACAGATTGACTAAGTCTGCCCATTTCCTAGCCATCAAGGTGTCCCACTCCATAGAGCAGTTGGCACAACTATACGTTAAGGAGGTGATCAGACTTCATGGAGTTCCTAAATCTCTCGTTTCTGATAGAGATGGGCGCTTCACCTCACACTTTTGGGAGTGTGTTCAGACTTCACTAGGCACCAAACTCAAGTTCAGCACAGCCTTCTATCCTCAGACTGATGGACAGACAGAGCGAGTAAATAAGATTTTAGAAGATATGCTTAGAGCTTGTGCGCTGGATTTCAAGGGAAGTTGGTGCAAGTATCTATGCTTAGCTGAGGTTGCCTACAACAATAGTTATCAGGCGACCATCAAGATGGCACCATATGAGGCACTGTATGGCAGGAAGTGCAGATCACCCCTTTACTGGCAAGAAACAGGTGAGAGAAAAGAAATGGAAGTAGAGCTAGGCATTTAGACAGAGCTGATAGATGCGACAACTCAGGCTATTCAGACGATCAAACAGAGAATTGAGACTACCCAGAGTAGACAGAAGAGTTATGCTGACACACGCCGTAGGCCACTTGAATTCCAAGTAGGGGATTCAGTCTTTCTCAAGGTCGCTCCTATGAAAGGAGTGATGAGATTTGGCAAGAAGGACAAATTAAGTCCTCGCTATGTAGGACCTTACCTGATCATAGAGAGGATTGGGAAAGTAGCTTACAAGCTGGACTTACCACAAGACATGTCAGCAATACACAATGTATCTCATGTCTCCATGCTAAAGAAGTGTCTCCACGACCCGAGCCAAGTGATTCATCCTCAGTCAGTGCAGATCCAAGAGGATCTTAGATATGAGAGCAGACCTACACAGATAGTGGACAGAGCAGTTAAAAGACTAAGAAATAAAGAAGTACCACTAGTGAAGGTCATCTGGCAAAACCAGAAGCACGAGGAAGTCACTTGGGAGCGGGAGGACAGTATGAGACAGAAGTATCCAGAGCTATTCTAAGTTCGAGAACTAACTTTTTATAAGGTATGGGGGATTGTAACGACCTAATTTTCCCTATTTTGAGTTCTAGATGTCCTTAAAAATATTTGGAAATGCTTTTAAAATATTCTAGAGATTTTTATAAATTTTTAGAGTATTTTTATGTAATTTTTGGAGGTCGTTTGGTATTTTTACTAAACGTAAGAAGTTTTGACAAAAAAATATCCAAGTCGAGATTCGAACCGTAGACCTCAGACTTGAACCCAACCATGATCAAATCCAGCTAGCCAACTATTCTGCAAACTTTTTGTGAACATATATGGAACGAAATATATATAGGCAGTAGATTGGAACATTTAAAATAAATTGGAGAAAAAGGGGCGCGGCTGAGAATCGAAGCCCAGACCTGTGGCTTCGAGCAAAACCCAACGGACCAACTGCGCCAGCGGTCGGTGTTAATCAGATATGTAGCGACAAATATATAAGTTATAGTTATAATCGAAACCCTAGTTTTAAAAAGGATCAAATTTCTTTTCCCCGAACCCTAAATCTCGTTTCCTCTCCTCTCTCGGCGTTGACGACTTCTGTTCGGGCGAAAAAGCAGCCGAGCATAGGGCTTGGCTCCGGCTGCCGGCTGAGGGGGTTTTTCGAGAGTTTTTCACACCGTCGAGATCCTCTCGTCAAGGAGAAGCCGTAGGCACGAGGAGGAGGCCGAGAACTTCAACTCTCCGAAACTCTAGAAGCTGTAGAGTCCCCTTTCTTCGGTTGTAAGTCCAAGAAAAGCCTAATGTAAGTACTACTCACCTGTGGTAGGAGTTGTTTTCAGTTTTGTTTCTCTTTGTTTTTGAATCTGCTGTGATCTTCAAAGAAAGAATAGAGATGAGTTCTAGTTTTCTACCGTGCCATCCATTCTGGGAAGAATTTCTTCATTTGGGTTTTTCGGAACTTTATTGGTAGAGAATTATGATGTTTAGGGTTTACTGCTGTGAGTTGATTGTTTCAGTTTTTGCTGTGCCTCAGTTCCGAGAGGAATCTGTTTTGGATGGCTACAGATTTTGGGTTGTAGGAGATGATGATGTTAGGGATCTTAGAACAGGTTCATAACACTTCTTGTTTTGTGTCAATCGGATGAAACAAAATTGGGGATTTAGGGTTGCCTTACAAGAAAGGAGTTAAGCTGTGAATTTTGATATTTATGCTTGTTTTAGCTTTATAGTAAGTTGAATCTGACCTTATGCAAAGAAAATAAATGCAAAATCGGATTATGTTTTCCTATTAGCAAGTGCAGAACTGGATTATACTTTGCCTATTAGCAAGTGCAAACTTAGTCTAGCTTCTTTAAACAAGTGTAGAATCGTTTATGTTGTAGTGTTGTTTCTAATAGCATTGCAAATTTGGTTGCTTGTTTATTTTATAAACTCGAGTAGTTTTATTGTTATGTTAGTAAGTGCAGAATACATCCTTACTGTCAGTAGAAGCAACCTTTCCTTATACTTTGCTTAATTGGAAATAATTCAACATGAGTAGATTTTAGTGATACATGCTTTGGTATATCATGCGTAGATGTTTGATAACAGTAGTATCCCTTCTTATATCTCGGTTTCCATGAAAGGTGCTTATTTCCAATTATGTTAAGGATTATAGCATGTAGTAGTATGCTGATTTTTGTTTCCCTTGCTTTAAGATGTGCAAGAACAGATTGTAGCATACACATATGTGCACATAGCATTTAGTTTGGACTTTCCTTGCTGTAATGAGCAGCTATAAGTAAGAAAAGATCAAGTCTTAAGTTGATTCCAAATTCCAGAAATTAAGATTAAAAGCACACCAAGTGGTTAAACAAATGCTAAGGCATTTTAATATAAGAGTATTAAAGATAACAAGAAATTTAAAGTAAGAGGCTAGTACCCGACTTCCGAGGTTGTTGTTAAACAAATCCAGGTGACCGTTTCCGAGGTCTCGGTCCTGGTAAGACCAAGGTCTTTACCCTGTAGGACTATAGCAGTCTTTATTAGGGAGCGCGCATAAGATGGTACTAAGCCTGGGCCCAAAGAAGAAAGAAAAAGAAGAAGAAAGAAAAGTAAAAGTAAAAGAAATTAAAAGATTAATTTCAAGTATAAAGCTATAAGTAAATGAAACAAGTATCACCTATGTTTAGAATTTATAGAAGTTTAGTTCCTTTAATTCTAAGCATACAGCATGAGTTTCATTACTTTTCTTATCAGTTTAGTGAGCATGATTAGTTTTATTTCCAGTATTCAGCTTTATTCTGGTATATCATGAGTATGCAGTTTATTTGAGTACCTTGCTATTAGATGAGTACATGTAGCTTTTCTTTTAGCATTTCAGTTTCAGTATCGTTTGCATTTTTATGCACTTCGAGTTTTTGTGAGATAGTATAGTACTTACTAAACGTTTCGCTTATAGATCTATTTTTTCCTCCTACTGCAGATAAAGGAAAAGCTAAAGTATGAAAGGAAGGCGACAAGGTGGTGGTGATGAAGGTGTGTGATGACTGGACTATGGAGAGATCCAGAGTTTGCTAGCAAATGTTCAGGACTTACCTGTTTAGAGTTTCAGTTTATGTTCTAGTTTTCTTTAAATGTTATTATGAGTTGAGATTGTAATAAAGTTTATTCCGCACTTGTAGTTGGGTCCTATTGTTGGAGTGATATAGTTGTTTGCTATTGCTAGAGTAGTTTCCTTCCTCTTATTGTGTTATTATACTGCGTGGTTGTGAAAAAGTATGTTCCAGCCGCCTGTGGTTGTGTATATAGTGTCTGTATGGTTGATTTGGTCACAGGTACAGGGAAGACTCTTTCGAAATTTTTCGGTAGGACTTCCTCTGGGGCCGTGATAAATCTAAGTGTTGCTAATATTAGCATAAGTGACACTAGTAACTAGAGTAATAGTTAGGTAACGGTCGCCCTTAGAGAGTAGTAGTAAGAAGGGTGGTCGTTAGAATATAGGAGGGATAGATCCCATCTACATCACTCACATCCCTCTGCATAATTCGTTACATACCCAGTAATCGCCTTTATAGTCCACCCAGTTACGGGTGACGTTTGACGAAACCAAAGTACATAACTCCTTATGTAGGGATCCATGGTGACTTCAGGTCCAAGGACTAGTAGTCATACTAATAGCCACATGAGAAAGTATATGACACTCATATAACGATCCATGATACTTTCTCATGGCGGGTCATTCAGTATACATTCTCCAATGCATACCCATGTGTCAACTTGATATCTCTATATCCATGGCTTGTGAGATCAAGTCATCGAGTTGACCTACATGCTAGTCTTATTGCATTAACATTGTCCCTGAATGCTAATACTCGACTAGGAATGATTACGAATAGTGTTCCCTATATCATCTCACTATCGGTTCAACTAACCGATTGATATAGGTGAGAACCGTCTACTCAAGGACGCTATTATACTTAGTTTATTTGGCACCAATATAAGTAAGTATAATAACCAAAACACATGCCTTTATTTATATAAGAATATGATATAACAAGTCCATAATACAATCATCAAATGATTGCCTCTAGGGCTCTAACTAACTTATAGTGCAGAATTTATGTTTGCATAGTATGCAGAAATAGTGTAGCATAGAATGAAAAATCTTGATTAGTATAGTATGCAGAATTTTGATTAGCATAGTATGCAGATTTTTGTTTATGCATTTCAAAGTTAGAATTTGTTTAAACATTTCAGTTTGTAAAGAAGCATTCTTTTATTAGAGGTATTAACAAGTATAAGAAAGATAAAGAAAAGAAAGAAAAAGGCCAAGGCCTTAAGTAGATCCCAAAGTCAAGACTTTAGGAATTTTGACACACAAGGTGCTCGTTAAAATGGCAAAGCATTTAAAAAAGAAGTAATTAAGATAAATGAGCTTATAAATCAGTATTTTACTTTTATCAGTGGCACTGTGCTGGACTCTTAGTTGCCCTTGGGTTGGGCTCCCATAGTCGTCCCTAGGTTTAGATAACCTAGTAAACCCTACTAGATTCGGGACCAGCTATCTCGGGTGATGCGCGCATAGCAAGTACAGTTGCTGAACCTATCAGCAGTTTGATTATTATTTTTATCTATTATGAAAATAGTTTTCAAAACTTCACAAATCAGTTACGTGAATACTGTTCAGTTAAACTTATTATTCTGAAGAATTAAAGTATACGTTTTTAAACCAAAGAAATAAGCTTCACATAAGTTTAAAATCCAGCAAGTTCAGTTTTCATTTATGCTAGCGTGTTTGTTTAGATTTGCTTTACATGTTTAGCATTCCAGTATGCTTTGTTTCCTTTGTTGTTAGATGAGCATGAGTAGTATTTCTTTCTGAGCATTCAGTTTTAGATTTCTTCCAGCAACATGCATATTTGAGTTTTGTGAGATAGATAGCGCTTACTAAGCAATTTTGCTTATAGTTGCATTTCCTCTTACTGCAGATAAAGGAAAGGAAAAGTTATAGCAAAGGAAGGCGATAAGGAGGTGTGGATGGATGTGTGATGCCTAGACTATAGAAGCCTTGGGATTTAGCATAAGAATTTATTAAGATTATGTTGTATTTAGACTATTGGAATTGTTCATTCATGTTGATGATATTATTCATAGAATGATTTTATGTGTTTAGATGAGTCATTTTAGTCTTCCGCTGTTAGTTAATCGTATGTTTTGAGTTCTCCGAGAGTGTTAGGAATTACTATCAACATATGAACAAGGTTAGTTAAGATAAGTTAGTAGTCCAGTAGCGCTCCGCCCTCACAGTCTAGTAGTGAGGAGGGTGGGGTGTTACAAGTTGGTATCAGAGCAGTTCCTATTCTCCAGCATCACACATCAGCACTAACCTTGCCGTCTTCAAGTAAGAAAGTATTTAATTTTTTAATATGCTTTTCTTTATTCTTTATAGTAAAGAGAAATCCTTAGAAGTATTAGATTATATATACAGAATAGGGAGATGTTTAGAAGTGCTTATAAAGTTAAGAATTCTGCTTAGTTTCTTTCTATATAACTAGATGTCAAGAAGAGGGCATCCTCGTACCGCTTGTACTGAGGACCGAGTAAAGGAGAACAAAAAGGACAGAGAAGTTATGGGTGATAGTGGATAGGAAAGTTAAGAGAATAAGGAACAAAGAAGTACTACTAGTGAAGGTCATTTGGCAAAACCAGAAGCACGAAGAAGTTACTTGGGAGCGTGAGGACAGTATGAGACGGAAATATCCGAAATTATTCTAACTTCGAGGACGAACTTTTTATAAGATATGAGGAATTGTAACGACCCAAAATTCCTCATTACAAGTCCTAATAGTGATTAAAAATATTTAGAAATACTTTAGAAAAATTCTAGAGATTTTTAGAAATTTTTAGAGTATTTTTACGTAATTTTTGGAGGTCGTTTGTTATTTTTACTAAATGAAAGAAGTTTCGACAAAAAAATGTCCAAGCCGAGATTTGAACCCGGCCGGAGATTTGAACCCGAGACCTCCGGCCGAACCAAGCTTTAAGCGAGTCCGGCTGACCAAGTGTGCAAGCAGTCGTTGCTGATCAAAAGAAGCATGAAATGTATTTAAGTAGTAGAAGTTGATAACAGGAAATAATAGGAAGAAAAAGGTTGCAGTTGAGATTTGAACCCACGAGCCAAACCTTAAGCAACGCGCGGCTGACCAAGTGTCCCAGTGAAGGTTGCTGATTAAAAAGGGTAATGAAATTTATTTAAGTAATAGTTAATAGGAAACGGAAAATAAATGGGAATAAAAGGGGTGGTTGAGGAATCGAACCTGCAACCTCTAATTTAGCAAAAGCACAGCTGACCAAGTGTTCCAGCGAGCGATGCTGATTAAAAGAAGGAACGAAATTTATTTAAGCAGTAATTAATAAATAAGAAATAAATAGGAGAAAAAGGGTTCGACAGAGGAATCGAAGGGTTCGACAGAGGAATCGAACCCGTGACCTCTGACCCAGTCAAAGATTTGGCTAACCAAGAATCCAAGCAGCGGTTCTGTTTAGAAATAAAAATAAAAATTTATTTAAGGAGTTAACAGAAATACTAGGTTATAAAAGGGATAAGTTAGGAGAGGGTTTTATTCCCGTGACCTAAACCATTCTCTCCTTCTCTTCTGCGTGCGACGGTGGAGCTCGGGCAGAAAACAAAAGGGAGTTAGGACATCATCTCCGGCGGCCGACCAAGGTCCTAGAAGCCCTTCTTGTTCGGTTGTGAGTCCAAGAAGCAAGGTAAGTGCTACTCACCTGCGGTAAGGGTAGTTTCGAGCTTTGATTTAGTGTTTCTTTTAGTTTTTGGAATATGCTGTAAAGGATTGTGATTGCTTGGGAATTTAGAGTAGATCCAAGATTTGTTTTTCCTTGTAATTAGAAATTCAGATTTTTATGCAGATTTTAATTAAGCCTATAGTGCAGATTTTAATTAAGCTTATAGTGCAGATTTTTATGTAAGCTTATAGTGTAGATTTTAATTAAGCTTATGGTGCAGATTTTAATTAAGTTTATATTGTAGATTTTTGGTGGAATTTATAGTGCAGATTTTAATTAAGCTTATAGTGCAGATTTTAATTAAGCTTGTAGTGCAAATTTCTTAGAGCTTAAAATGCAGATTTATTTAGAGCAGATTTCTTTAGAGCTTGTAGTGCAGATTTCTTAAGAACTTATGGTGCAGATTTCTTTAAAGTTATAGTGCAGATTTTTGGTGGAACTTGTAGTGCAGATTTTTGGTGGAATTTATAGTGCAGATTTTTGGTGGAACTTGTAGTGCAGATTTTTGGTGGAACTTATAGTGCAGTTTGGTTAAGTATTATAGTGTAGAATTTATGTTTGCATAGTATGCAGAAATAGTGTAGCATAGAATGCAGAATCTTGATTAGTATAGTATGCAGAATTTTGATTAGCATATTATGCAGATCTTTGTTTATGCATTTCAAAGTTAGAATTTGTTTAAACATTTCAGTTTTTAAAGAAGCATTCTTTTATTAGAGGTATTAACAAGTATAAGAAAGATAAAGAAAAGAAAGAAAAAGGCCAAGGCCTTAAGTAGATCCCAAAGTCAAGACTTTAGGGATTTTGGCACACAAGGTACTCATTAAAATGCCAAGGCATTTAAAGAAGAAGTAATTAATATAAATCATCTTATAAATCAGTATTTTACTTTTATCAGTGGCACTGTACTGGACTCTTAGTTGTCCTTGGGTTGGGCTCCCATAGTCGTCCCTAGGTTTAGATAACCTAGTAAACCCTACTAGATTCGGGACCAGCTATCTCGGGTCTAGTTAGGGATGCGCGCATAGCAAGTACAGTTGTCGGGCCCATCAGTAATTTGATTATTATTTTTATCTATTATGAAAATAGTTTTCAAAACTTCACAAATCAGTTACGTGAATATTGTTCAGTTAAACTTATTATTCTGAAGAATTAAAGTATAAGTTTTTAAACCAAAGAAATAAGCTTCACATAAGTTTAAAATCCAGCAAGTTCAGTTTTCATTTATGCTAGTGTGTTTGTTTAGATTTGCTTTACATGTTTAGCATTCCAGTATGCTTTGTTTCCTTTGTTGTTAGATGAGCATGAGTAGTATTTCTTTCTGAGCATTCAGTTTAAGATTTCTTCCAGCAACATGCATATTCGAGTTTTGTGAGTTAGATAGCGCTTACTAAGCAATTTTGCTTATAGTTGCATTTCCTCTTACTGCAGATAAAGGAAAGGAAAAGTTATAGCAAAGGAAGGCGACAAGGAGGTGCGGATGGATGTGTGATGCCTGGACTATAGAAGCCTTGGTATTTAGCATAAGAATTTATTAAGATTATGTTGTATTTAGACTATTGGAATTGTTCATTCATGTTGATGATATTATTCATAGAATGATTTTATGTGTTTAGATGAGTCATTTTAGTCTTCCGCTGCTAGTTAATCGTATGTTTTGAGTTCTCCGAGAGTTTTAGGAATTACTATCAACATGTGAACAAGGTTAGTTAAGATAATTTAGTAGTCCAGTAGTGCTCCGCCCTCACAGTCCAGTAGTGAGGAGGGTGGGGTGTTACAAGCTCAATCAATGAGTTCCGGTCAAAACTCATTAATAAACTTAGAGGACTTTGATCAGACTCATTTCAAGTCCTTTGGGTTTATATGGATCATAGGAGTCTAAATATTCTTTCCTTTACTCTTCTTATACCTTCCTAGCATTGTTCCAAATGATATAAATCTTTATGTATATTATGGTGTTGGTCTGAGAAGATTAGCACAAAGTTAGTGTTGATCTTAGGAAACCACTACCAAGGTTAGTGATCGAAAGCAAAACCCATGTCGGTGCTGCTTTTGCAAGAGCAACACCAACGTGGTGCAAATTTTACAAGATCAACACCAACATGGTGCTTCTTTTGCAATATCAGCACCAACATTCGTATCACTTGGTATGCAACTATAACTTCTTATGTGAATCTTAGAACCATGGTTGGAGGACACATATACATTCTATACACTCATTCCTTCAATCCCATACCAAAATTTTAGAAATCTAAAGCCCCTAGCTCAATCAATGAGTTTCAGTCGATACTCATTAATAGATGTAGAGGATTCTAATCGGACCCATTTCAAGTCCTATGGGTTCATATGGATCACAAGAGTCTGAATATCCCCTCCTTTACTATTCTTAGACCTTTTTGGCGTTGTTCCAAATGATTTACATCTTTATGTACATTGTGGTGCTAGTATGAGAAGATCAACACTACATTGGAGCTGATCTTCGAAAATTAGCACCAAGCTTGGTGATCGAAAGTCAAGGCCACGTTGGTGTTGCTTTTCAAGACTAACACCAATGTGGTGTTGTCTTTGCAATATCAGCACCAATGTATGTGCCACTTGGCATGCGACCATAACTTCTTGTGTAAGTTTCAGAATCATGGTTGGAGGGCATATATGCATTCATTACACTCACCTCTTCCATTCCATATCAAAATTTTAGAAATCTAAGGCTCCTAGTTTAATTAATGGATTTCAGTCAAAATCCATGGATAGACCTAGATGACTCTGATCGGACTCATCCTTTGGGTTCATATGGATCATAGGAGTCTAAATATGCCTTCCTTTACTCATCTTAGGCATTCCTAGCATTGTTTCAAATGATTTAAATCTTTATGTACAATGTGGTGCTGGTATGAGAAGATCAGCACCACATTGGTGCTAATCTTAGGAAATCAGCACCAAGGTTGGTGATTGGAAGCCAACGCCACGTTGGTGTTGCTTTTGTAAGCGCAACACTGATGTGGTGCTATTTTTGTAAGATCAACACTAATGTCCGTGCCACTTGGCACGTAACCATAACTTCTTGTGTGATTCTTAGAACTATAGTTGGAGGGCATATATACATTCTATCACTCACCCCTTCCATCCCATACTAAAATTTTAGAAATCCAAAGCCCATATATCAATCAATAGGTTTCGATCAAACCCCATTGATATACCTAGAGGACTCTGATCGGATCCATTTTAAGTTCTATGGGTTCATATGGATCACATAAGTCTAAATATGTCCTCATTTACTCTTTAGACATTCATAGCATTGTTCTAAACTATTTAAATATTTTTATATATTGTGATGCTGGTTTGAGAAGATCAGCACCACGTTGGTACTGATCTTCCAAAACCAACACCAAGCTTGGTGATCAAAAGCCAAGGCCAAGTTGGTGTTACTTTTTCAAGACCAACACCAACATGGTGTTTCATTTGCAAGACCAGCACCACATTGGTGTTGTTTTTATAAGATCAGTACCAACCTTCGTGCCACTTGTTACTCAGCTATAGATTTTTGTGTGAGTCTCAAAACCATGGTTGGAGAGCATATATACATTCTATACACTCACCCTTCCATCCTATACTAAAATATCAGAAATATGAGGTCCCTATATCAATCAATAGATTTTAGTCAAAATCCATTGATAAACCTAAAGGACTTTGAAATCCATTGATTGATTGAAAACCATTGATGGGCCTAGGGGCCTTGGATTTCTAAAATTTGAATATAGGATGGAAGGGGTGAGTGTATAGAATGTATATATGCCCTCCAACCATGGTTCTGAGACTCATATAGGAGTTTTAGTCGCATGCCAAATGGTATAGACATTGGTGTTGATCTTGCAAAAGCAGCACCACGTTGGTGCTGCTCTTACAAAAGTAGCATAACGTTGGTGTTTCTCTTTCAAAAGTAGCATTAACGTTGGTTTGGCTTTTGATCACCAAGCTTGGTGCTAGTTTCCAAAGATCAGCACCAACGTGGTACTAATCTTCTCAGACCAGCACTATAATGTACATAAAGATGTAAATCATTTGGAACAATGTTAGAAAGGTCTAAAAAGAGTACAAGAGGGCATATTCAGACTCCTATAATCCATATGAACCTATAGGACTTTAAATGAGTCTAATCAAAGATCTCTAGGTCCATCAATGAGTTTTGACTAAGACTCATTAATTGAGCTAGGAACCTTGGATTTTTGAAATTTTGGTATGAGATGGAAGGGGTGAGTGTATAGAATGTATATATACCCTCCAACTATGGTTCTGAGACTCATACAAGAAGTTATGGTTGTGTGCCAAATGGCACGGAGGTTGGTGCTAATCTTGCAAAAGCAGCACCAACGTGGCCTTGGCTTTAGATCACCAACCTTGGTGCTAGATTACTAAGATTAGATCCAACATGGTACTGATCTTCTTAGACAAATACCAAAATATACATAAAGATTCAAATCATTTGGAACAATACTAGGAAGGTCTATGAAGAGAAATTGAGAGTATATTCAGACTCATGTTATCCATATAAGCCCAAAGAACTTGAAATAAGTTCGATCAGAGCCCCCTAAGTCCATCAATGAGTTTTGACCAAAACTCATTCATTGAGCTAGGGCCCTTAGATTTATGAAATTTTAGTATAAAATGTAAGAGGTGAGTGTAATGAATGTATATATGCCCTTCAACCATAATTCTGAGACTCACACAAGAAGTTATGGTCGCAAGCCAAGTGGCATAGACGTTGATACTGATCTTGCTAAAGCAACACCACATTGGTATTGCTATTGCAAAAGCAACACCACATTGGTACTGCTATTGCAAAAGCAACACTAACATGGCCTTGGCTTATAATCACCAAGCTTAGTGCTGATTTCTAAAGATCAGCATCAATGTAGTGCTGATCTTTTTAGACCAGCACCACAATGTACATAAAGATGTAAATCATTTGAAATAACACTAGGAAGGTATAAGAAGAGTAAAAGGGGGTATATTCAAACTCCTATGATCCATATGAACCTATTGAACTTGAAATGAATCCGATCAGAGTTCTCTAGGTCCATCAATAGATTTTGATCGAAACTCATTGATTGAGCTAGGAGCCTTGGATTTCTAAAATTTTAGTATGGGATGGAAGGGGTGAGTGCATAGAATGTATGCATACTCTCTAACCATGATTCTGAGACTCACACTATAAGTTATGGTCGCGTATCAAGTGACACGGATGTTGGTGCTAATCTTACAAAAGTAGCACCATGTTGATGCTACTCTTGCAAAAGCAACACCATATTGGTGTTGCTCTTGCAAAAATAGCACCAACATGGTCTTGGCTTACGATCACCAAGCTTGGTGCTGCTTTTTGAAGATCAATACCAATGTGGTGCTAATCTTCTTAGACTAGCACCATAATGTATATAAAGATGCAAATCATTTGGAACAATGGTAGGAAGGTCTAAGAAGAGTAAAGGAGGACATATTTAGACTCATATGATCCACATGAACCCATATGACTTGAAATTAGTTCGATTAGAGTCCTCTAGGTCTATCATTGGATTTTGACCGAAACCCATTGATTGAGCTAGGGGCTTTGGATTTTTGAAATTTTGGTATGTGATGAAAGGGGTGAGTATATATATGTTCTGTGACTCGTACAAGAAGTTATGGTCATGTGCTAAGTGGCATTGACGTTGGTTTTGCTCTTACAAAAGCAGCACCAACGTGGCCTTGGCTTACAATCACCAAGATTGGTGTTAGTTTTCAAAGATCAGCACCAATGTAGTGCTGATCTTCTCAAACCAACACCACAATATATATAAAGATTCAAATCATTTGGAACAATACTAGGAAAGTCTAAGATGAGTAAATGAGGGTATATTCAAATTCCTGTGATCCATATGAACCCATTGGACTTGAAATGGATCTTATCAGAGTCTTCTAGGTCCATCAATGGATTTTGACTAAAACCCATTGATTGACCTAGGAGCTTTGGATTTCTGATATTTTAGTATGAGATGGAAGGGATGAGTGTATAGAATGTATATATGTCCTCCAATCATGGTTCTGAGACTCAAGACAAGAATCTATGGTTGTGTGGCAAGTGGCACGGACGTTGGTGCTAATCTTGTAAAACCAGCAGCATGTTGGTGCTAGTCTGTCAAAACTAGCAACAATGTCGCCTCTTGGGTTCTTCAAACTCAATATTCTATTTCAATTGCTAAATCACATTTTATGAAAGACAACATCAATGCCTTCTATCCAATGGTATCATTTCACTGCCAATATTGGTAGAATTCACATGAAGAACTAAGTTTCATAAAAAAATTATGAACTTTTGTTAAAAATATGATAGATATAAAATATCATCCAAGAATTAAAAATTCTAATTTTACAAATTCCAGTTCACATAAGGAAAATTATCTACACGTAGGCTAAACAAGCCAAATATGATGTCTCACACAATTGTAGATTAAGGAAGCACTCTTCATTTCAATACTAAGGGAACTTCAACTTGGTTGGGATATAGGACATGTCTAATCCTAGTATATAAACCTATGTGTGATGCAAATCAATGTTAGTAATTTGCAATAACCATAAAATAATGCATAGTTTATACATAATGAATTTTTGAATTTATTATTCATATCAGAATGAATTTCCAAAGTCTGTATCCTTTGTAATCCTAGAAATATTTGCATTCAGATACACTAAAATAGAATCATAAAAGAATTAAACTAATCTACTTCTTAACTAGTAAAAGACTTAGTTTTCCAAGTGTAATCATAAAAAATAAGAATATTCTATTTTTACATGAACATAATAAGTTAGCAATCCTATCTAACTAAAACACCCCCAAATTCAGGATAGATAGCATATAGAAAAATCATAATATATTCCAATTTGTGAAATATAACTAATAATAACTTGTAACTATTAAATGGAATGTAAAATAGTTTAAGTATAGGGTTGAAATTTAACACTGTGACTTGCAAATAAGATATAATAATAAGCAAATGCAGGTCCTCATTCTCATCAGTATTCTGATTCTTTATAAGATATGAACTCCAATTTATCTAGAAAAAAAAATCAAAGTAGTTACTTCACCATTCTCAAGCTATAATTTAGTTAATGAAACATTTTACTGGTAACCATGTTGAAGAATACAAATAACAAAGATGATCTTGCAATATCAACATCAAAGTTGGTGCTGGTCTTTGCAAACCAATGCCAACGGTGGTGCTCGTCTTTTAAAATCAGCACGAACATTGGTGTTGGTTTACAAAAACCAGCATCAACATGTAGTTAATGGGGCTTTGCAAACCAGCACCAACATTGGTGCTAATTTGCAAAGACCAACACCAACGTTGGTGTTGATCTTTTAAAACTAGCATCAACGTAGAGTCAATGGGTTTTTGAAAACCAACACCAACGTTGGTGCTGGTTTTTGAAGACTAGCACTAATGTTGCAAATTTTGAAAACTAGCACCATCATGTTCTTCAGAATTAAGCACAGACCAAAGTGTTCTCACAATGGGTCTTAAACAACTAGTTCTTAGAAACTATGACGGATAACAGATAAACACTCAACATACCTTCATAACACCTTTTTGTGACATTCTAAAACATGAGTAGAAAAAGGAGAGGAAGATGACCAGTATAAGTATGAGAAAAAACCCTAACTCACTTGATGTGAACTGAGAGTTGAACAAAATGACCTATATCTAGGGTTGGAAGAGAAGGAAGAGAGGAGCGGATGAGCTGCGAAGAGGGTTTAGGGCTTTTATTTTGGGGAAGAGAGGAAGAAAGGAGTGGATGAGTGGTGAAGAGGATTTAGCGCTTTCATTTTAGGGAAGAAAGAGATTAAAAAATAAGTCCGCACGAAAGAAGGGAGAGATTAAAATATTTAAGTTTATACTGCATCACCAGCCCACATATGTAGACCTGCACATAGGCCAAATCGGACCCAGCCCGGGCCTGTAACGGGTCAACAGGCCTATTACGATTCACGGGTAAATTAATCAGAACACCAGTGGTAAAAATAATGATGTTGCAAAGTTTGAAACTAGATCTCTTGGATGAAAGTCAAATGTCCTATCCATATGGTTTATATTATATTAAAAAGGGTAGCTCGGTGCACGAAGCTCCCACCGTGTGGGGTCCCAAGGAATGATCCATTATACACAGCTTTACCTTACTTTTTGTAAAATGCTATTTCTAAAATTCAAACTCATGACATTTTAGGTCACAAAGTAATAACTTTACTGTTACACCAAATCTCCCCTTTGTATGATTTATATCATATTGACATCTATAATTGTTAGTTGTTTTTTAATAACTAAGTTCTTTTTCTATACAAAGAAGAGTAATAGAGTAAATAATAACAATTTATACATTATTAATTAATTAAGAGAATTTTATTAGTTAATTTATAAAATTTAAATTTTTAAAATATAATAATAATTTTGAACCATGATAAATCATAGTGAACCGTGTATGAACTGTGAACCTGTAATTTCGAACCGTGAACAGTAACAGTCTTGTACCGTTAAGGTTAAGGGTCGACTTCTTAGGAATCGTCGAACCGACGATTTTAAATTGTTGATTTTAAATCGTGATCGATCTACACGTATATTGTTGCCACTATATATATATATATATATATATATATATATATATATATATATATGTATTATCCATTCAGAAATTTACCAAAAGACGTACGCAGAATAAGAAAATTACCAAAAGACGTATCATAGTTGTGTATTTACCAAAGGGCATAGTTAAGTGATGTGAAATTCCCATTTTAACCCTTCCGCCAACCTCCCCTCTTCAGTTGCAATAATCTCCTTTCATAATGGTGCAAAGAAGTGGATCGGGTATATCATCCTCTCCACTTCAATTATCTGTAAAGGTATGACTTTAGAAACTTTGTGATTTTGAAAAGCTCAACGAGTATGATTAAAAAATTTTAATTTTTCTAAATTGTAGGGTTCAGTTGTTGTTAGACAGAAATTGCATTGGAACAGTGTCTTAGGTCACTTTAAAAGTGTTTTTCAAGGATCCACAAAGAAAGGAAGGCATCATGGATCTGTTATTTTACATAATCGATGCATAGTGTTGATCAAACAGTCACCCTTTAGTATTTTTTTGGACATACAAGATATGCAGCATATCCGTGGTATTTTGACCAATATATTTCAAAAATGGGATTCAAGTACTCAAACCTTTAGATTCTCCTGTACAATTTATAATTTTGTATTTTAATCACTAAGTAGTTGTATAGTAAAATAAAATATTTTGCAGAGGTGAATATTTTAGTCAACTAATGCACTGATAATGGGGTCTTATGGCAAACGAGGGTCTGATATGATATCATATCAGGCCCAACGTGAAGCTGATATGATGCCAAATTAGACCTAAAATAGGCCTGATATGACATCATATCATGCCTAACGTAGGCCTGATATGACATCATATCATGCCTAACATAGGCCTGATATGATATCATATCAGGCCCAACGTAGGCCTGATATGATCCCACATTAGGCCTAACATGGGCTTGATATGATCATATTAGGCGCATGGTGTGCCCAATACTTATGTATATGTTCGTAGATATCAACTAATCATTTAACTTGGTCAGGTGTTCTGGTTGCCTTCACAAGAAGAGACGTTTCATTGTTGCTTGGTATTGCAGATCAAGGAGCTTTGATTCCAATCAATTCAAATAAAGAATCTAGTGACCTCTTTCTAACATACTTCTCAAACGAAAAAGAAGCGACTAGATCAAGAATTGAGGAGTTGCTTAAATTTTATACAAATCACATTGAAGGAGAAGAAGATGTTTTATTATTTTGCAAATTCTATATTTTGTATATATTTGTTTGTGTCTTATTTTCTTCTAGTACATATAAGATCCCATTATATCTTATAGATATAGTAGATGATTTTGAGAATCTTGTTATATTCAACTGGGTTGAAGTCATCCATGAATTTATGGCTCCACAATTACCTAAGATTGGGGATATATTTCATCAACTCGGACAATACATGCTAACACCAACCTCCCTTACCTTAAGGGATTTACTGGTCTTTTGGTAGTAAGTTTATAAATGATATTAAATTTAACAATAATTTGCGGACATGTATGAATAGTTAACACTTGTGATGGTGAATCAAGCATGGTTTTTGGAGCATGTTCCAATCCAAAAACCATACAAAATAGAAGGAGCAAGAATAAATAAGTGGAGGAATATTCCTTCACATATTAGTAAGGTGAGGGATTTGTTCGATCGAGTCTCATTTGAAGAGGTAAATTTTCATTACTATGATTTTAGTTAGGTTAAACATCCTTTTTTAACATGTGTTTTAATGATTTGACAGGTTATGATTGACCTAATCCCTATCGAATATGAGAAATCATTGGTTCAGAACCTTGTTGGTGTTGATGACATTCCACGTGCAATGGAGACATCACAATTTGAAGTAAATGAAGAAGGAAGCCAAAGTAATAAGGAATATTGTAATTGCATTATTCAAGCAAACAGAATTAAGGAGCTTGTTAGAGTATATACTAAAAGTCTATCTTTTGTATAAACATATAAGAATCACATTGGTCAAATACCTACATTTATGCTAAGTGTAGTTGTCCATTTAATTTATATTGTAGATAACATGGTGTGAGGAGACACACAGAAGATCATGTTATCAGATCCTTATAAATTATAAACAGTTGCTCACAACCAAGATAGAATGAGATAAATCATTGAAGTGTTGTAGTGTAATTAGATATTAGTTTATCTTGACTAATAAATTATACTAGTACACTATGAGTGTATTGAGCAGGACCAATCGAGGTAGTATCTTTTTATACTGACTATATAAAAGAACAATACCTCTGTTATTATGGAAGTGTGTACTCTTAATCATGATATAATAACAAGCACATATACTTAGTATTTATTTCTTTCATTTATTAAAGGGTGTGATTTAGCTCATTAAATTAATAGGTCCGATAAGTTGGGAAATGATATTATTTATATGGTGTGTTGTTGATAATAGAATGAAACTGTGTCCTAGTAATCTAGGTTGATGATGTCCCCTTGAGGAGCTCATAAGGATTGTCATGTAAACCATGCAGGTGGATTTAGTCCGTCATGACGATAAGGCTGAGTGGTACTACTCTTGGAGCTAGATATTAATTAAGTGAGTTGTCAGTAACTCATTTAATTAGTGGGCATTCAATATCTTAAACACAGGGAGACTAACACACTCATGATAAGAAGGTGCCCATATAGTAATATGGGATTGGTGCGGTAGTGTAATAATAACTCTTTAGTGGAATGAGATATTATTGATGAACTTAAGTTGGGTGTTCGAGGTGAACACGGGAAGCTCAAGCTCATCGGGACACCAAAATCAATTCCTCCTCTTGGTCCCTATTGTAGCCTCTTATTTATAAAGTCTTATATCCACCCAAACCCAACTTCTTACCCACCTTAAGGTGGCCGGCCAAGCCAAGCTTGGAGCCCAATCCAGGGTCGGTCAAACCAAGGTTAGATGGGTTCAAGTTGTGGTCGGCCCTAGCTTGGAGCCCAATCAAGGGTGGTCGGCCACATTGAATTCAAAAGAAAGTTTAATTTTGTAAAATCTTTCCTTTTATAGAGATCCATTAAAAGGATTTAAAAGGATGATTTTAATATAAAATTTTCTTTTTTTTTAGATCGATCATAAAAGGAAATAAAAGAAAGTTTTTATTTTGTTGAAAACTTTCCTTTTATGTTGGTTTTAAAAGAGAGTTTTAAATTTTAAAATCTTCCCTTTTATAGCTTTCTACAAAGGAATAAAAGAAATATTTGAAATCTTTCCTTATTTGTAGTTATCTATAATGTGAAAAAAAGATTTTAATTTTTTGATAAAACTTTCCTTTCTTGAAACCATGTTTTATTTTAAATCTTATCTTTTATAGATATCCATAAAAGGATTTAAAAGAGAGATATTTTAATTTACAAAACATTCCTTTTAGAACTATCCACAAAAGGGATTTTTAAAAGAGAGATTTTAATTTTTGTTTAAAATCTTTCCTTACTTGGAGAACAAGCATGTGGCCGACCATGACAAGAAGAAAAGGAAGTTTTAATTTTTTGTTTTAAAATTTTCCTTTTTAGTCATTGGTAAGGAATATAAGGAAGTTTTAATTATGTTTAAAACTTTCCTTATTTGTCAAGACCAAGGAATATAAAAGAGAGGGTAGAGGTGCCTCACCTCACAACAATACATCTTCTATTCCTCTCCTCTCTTCCTTGGTGGTGGTCGACCCTTACTCTTTCTCTCTTCTCCTTTGTTTTCCCTCTTGGTGGCCGGCGGAATATTGGTGTGGAGATCCATTGATGGTCAGTTTCTTGAAGGAGAAGAAGAAGAAGAGGAGGTTCTCTTGTCTAGCATCCCTTGGAGGAAAGTTGGTAGCCGAACTTCATCATCTCTTGGAGAAAGTTGGTGGCCGAAACTTGGAAGGAAGAAGAAGGCTTGGGTGGATTCTCGTCTTGGTAGATCGTCGCCCACACGACGTCCGAGATAAGAAGAGGAATACAATAGAAGATCAAGAGGTCTATAAAATACAAGAGGTATAACTAGTTATAAGTTTCCATATCATAACTAGTGCATCTTTTTGTATAGATCTTGTAAAACTAAACACAAGAGGTTATCAATTTTAATTATCATTTTTGTTTTTGATATTTGTTTCGATTTCATGTTTTGATAATGTGTTTCTATTAAGGTCTCTATTGTTAAACCTAGTTTACTGTGAAAAGTTTAAATATATGATTACTTTGAAAGGCTTTGTCTAGGTAGTGGTAGATGATCCCATGCCCAAGAAGGTCTTGTGTCTCGTCATGTTTGACCTGGAAGTCGATCCTTGAAATAGATATT
Source organism: Zingiber officinale (assembly GCF_018446385.1). NCBI lineage: Eukaryota > Viridiplantae > Streptophyta > Magnoliopsida > Zingiberales > Zingiberaceae > Zingiber > Zingiber officinale. The sequence goes on along the minus strand of NC_056005.1, from coordinate 33,750,951 downwards.
TGATCAACTTCTGTAATATGGTTTAACTTAGGAAGATCACATCTGTTGAACTTAAAGTAAGAATGTTAAGTTTCGTTCTCAATTCAAGTTTAATTTCTAAAGGGAAAATTTGGATTAATAATGTTAAGCATCATTTGCAATCCAAATTTAACTTTAGTAGAACACATGGATAGCTAGGATAGTTCTATGCTTGTACAAATTTTTGTACAGTGGAACTAAGACGGTATTCCGAGTAACAACCAACAATTGGTATCAGAGCTAGGTTTTAACCTCTGTGTGTTTGGTTTTAGTTTAATTATGCACATGTCATGCATATGTTAGGTAGGATAATAGTAGGATGTGCAAATAGATTAACTCTGTGGTTGTAGGCTCCAACTATTATGACCTATTATGATTGTGTGTGATTGGACCCTCGGACATGTCGAGGGCATTTTATGTGTGTGCATGATTGTATGTATTAAATACAGCAGAAGCTATATTAGTTTTAGGATTTTACCTTTTGTTCGATCTAGATTACATGTACATTCCTTCGTGGAATATAGGATCGATAAATGTAAAATTCTATTTTTGTCGTGGATCGTATCTTTGCAAGGTGTGGTGCTATTTGAGGACCAGAGGCACAGCAGAAAAAGAAGCAAGATAGATGCAGTAACTAGACCCGATTGCGGTGGCTAAAGATGGCAGCAGCTAGGGTTGGCAGCACACGGAGGTCAGTGATGGAAAAGGTCATAATAGTTGGAAAATTATTTTTCCATATTTATTGCTTTTATTTGCTGTGATGTGTGTGTGTGCATGTTAAAATCCTCATCTTAAAAAACTAAGTGGGAGAGGGATTAGTAAATAAATTTCACAGTCTCCATTACTGGTTTGTAAGTGATGCAAACAAATTTGCGTGTTGGCTCTGAGTGCCTCCCTCCACAATGGATGAGTTTGTTTACAGATCACTAGATCAATCTTCCTAAATAGATGATTATAGAAAATTATTTAGGAGTGTGTGATCTTCTCTAACTGAAGGGGCACAATCCTATTTAATGGACTAAGTATCAAGTAATGGTAAACACTTAGGCGCATTTAATAGTATCCTCCCCAACGGAGTCACTGCTATTATTTGTGTGACCAAAGGAATACTAACTATTAATTTGTCAATAAGTTAGGTAAAACCCCCTCTTATAAATGTCTGAATTAGTATACGTACACACTAACGTGGCATACAAAATTCACGGTGTTTGAGGTAATTTTATTTGTCATAAAGTTAGATTGGCAAAATAAAATGGGTAAAACCTCCTCTTACAAATAATTGAATTTGTATACGCTCACACTAACGTGGCATACAAAATTCATGGTGTTTGAGGTAATTTAAGGTTGACAATATAAATAATAGGTAAGACCCTCCTCTTACAAATGTCTGAATTTGTATACATCCATACTAACATGGCATATAAAATCCACGGTGTTTGAGGTGTTGGTGAATTTAAATAATATTGTTTTGAGGAATCAATATTATTTTAAATTCTAAAGTTTTGACCAAAATATTTGATCGAAGACAAACCAACTATTAATTTTATTTGTCATAAAGATAGGTTGCCAAGATAATAAAATTAATGGATAAAATCTCCTCTTACAAATGTTTGAATTTGTATATGTCCACACTAACGTGGAATACAAAATTCACGAGGATTTTAAGGTGTTGGTCTTGACCAAATATTTTTGTGATTCTTAGGATTTAAAATATTTTTCAATCCCCTAGCTATTATATTATAGAATATACTTAGTAGTCCCAATTACAATGATTAAAAACAAAACTTGGACACTAAGGTGGGTTGTCCTCACAGAATTGAGAACAATCAAGGTTATTTTATTCATTAGTTGTTGAAACATATTTAGTGGTGTTATCTACCGGTACCTGGTGTGTAGATACGGGATTCACTGATCATGTCTGTAATTCATTGCAGAGGTTCTAGGACCCCAACAACTATATGAAGGGGAAATCACCGTCTACATGGGCACTGCTGCAAAAGGAGCATCTGTTGCAGTGGGAGATGTTTATCTTCTGATAGGAATAAAACATGGATTTTAAGAAATTATCTTTATGTACCAAGTTTTAGAAAGAACTTGATTTCAGTTTCTAAACTATTCAAGGAACTTGATATTCTGTCTCTTTTGATAACAAAGTTGTTATCAAGAAAAATATGGAAGTTATCTGTTCTAGTACGTTGGTTGGTAATTTATATAAATCCAATAACTCCCACGATGCAACAGATGGAAATTAATAACACATCTTCTAACTCTAATAAAAGAAAGCAACCTTCAGAAATAAACCAATCATATCTTTGGCTAGGTTATATTAACTTGAGTAGGATTCAAAGGATAATAGCCGATGAACTTATGGGTTCATTGGTGGTGGAAAACTTTCCAACCTGCGAGTCTTACTTGGAAGGAAAAATGATCAAGAGGCCTTTTAAGTCGAAGGGGTATAGAGCCAAATATGTGTTGAAATTGGTTCATTCTGATTTGTGTGGACCTATGACTATCCAAGCAAGAGGTAGTTTTGAATATTTCATTTCTTTTATAGACAACTATTCGAGATACGGGTACATTTACTTGATGCACCGCAAGTCTAAGTACTTTGATAAGTTCAAAGAGTACATGGCTGATATGGAGAAGCGCCAAGATAAAAGTATCAAGACACTACGGTGAGATCATAGTGGCGAGTACCTCTTAGGAGAGTTTAGGAGTCATTATCAGAAGTCAGGATTCAATCCCAACTGACTACACCTAGTACACCCCAATAAAATGGTGTGGTAGAACGAAGGTATAGGACTCTTATGAAAATGATTAGATCGATGATGAGTTATTCAGAATTACCAAATTCATTTTGGGGATATACTCTAGAAACGACAATGAACATAGTACCTTCTAAAGTCAGAACCCTCTACTCTCATAGAATTATAGAATGGGCGTAAGCCTAGTCTGAAGCATATTCAGATTTGGGGTAGTCCAGCACATGTACTGAAGAGAGGCACTGATAAGTTGGATAGGAGTTCACTTGTTTGGGGGTTATCCTGGATAAACGAAAGGAGGTTTATAGTCCTAAAAATCAGAAGGTCATTGTTGCCACCAATGTTCGATTTTTAGAAGAGAACTATGTTATGAACCACAAGCCCATAAGTAAATTTATTCTTAAGGAAATAATAAAGGACACGTCTAATCTAGTACCAACAGTACAAGCTAAGATACCACAAGAAACTGCAACACATGTCACAGATGATATACAACTACAGGCAGTGCCTCGTCATAGTGGGAGGGTTGTTAGGCAACCTAAAAGATTCATGTTTTTGGGAGAGTCATCAGACTTGATCTCAGGTAAATATGAACCTGATCCTCATACATATGACGAAGCACTCAAGATAAAGATGCAGCATCTTGGCAAAGAGCAATGAATTCAGAAAAAGAATCTATGTATACTAACAAAGTCTGAGAGCTAGTAGAATCTTCAAATAGTGTAAAAGCTATTAGATGTAAATAGATCTACAAAAGGAAAAGAGGAATAGACGGGAAGGTGGAAACCTTCAAAGCAAGGCTTGTTGCAAAGGGGTATACTCAGAAAGAGGGAATTGATTATGAGGAAACCTTTTCGCTAGTAGTTATGCTTAAGTCTATCCGGATACTCTTATCTAATGCTGCTCATATGGATTATGAGGTTTGGCAAATGGATGTCAAGACAATTTTTCTTAACGGAAGTCTTAAAGAAAACATCCATATATCAACTAGAGGGGTTTATTGAAAAGGGCAAAGAGCATCTAGTATGTAAGCTCAATCAGTCTATTTATGGACTAAAGCAAGCTTCAAGGTCTTGGAACATCCGATTTAATGAAGTAATCTAGTCGTATAGATTTATTCAGTGTCTGGATGAGTCTTGTGTAAAGAAGAAGTGTGATGGAAATGTGGTGGTATTTCTTGTACTATACGTAGATGACATTTTGTTAGTTGGAAACAATATCAAAGTGTTGTCGGAAGTAAAGGTATGGTTGTCCAAGCAATTCGATATGAAGGACTTGGGAGAATGCGCACATATTCTCGGCATCAAGGTAATAAGGGATCACAAGAAAAGAATATTGTGCTTATCCCAAGCTTCATATATCGATACGATCCTAGCTCGTGTTAACATGCAAGACTCTAAGAAAGGTTTTCTACCTTTTAGGCATGGAGTATCTTTATCTAAAGAGATGTCTCTGAAGACATCAAAAGCGATAGAAGATATGAAGACAGTTCCTTATGCCTCAGCTGTAGGAAGACTAATGTATGCTATGTTATGCACGAGACTGGATATCTAGTTTGTCGTGGGCATGGTTAGCAGATATCAAAGTAATCCAAGACAGGGACATTGGACTGTCGTAAAGCATAGAGATTATATGCTGGCAAGCAGATGATTTGATCCCTGTTGGTTACACAGATTTTGACTTCCAATCAGATAGGGACAATAGTAAGTTGACCTCGGCATTTTGTGTTTACTTTAGAAGGTAAAGCCATAACAATGGAGGAGTGATAAGCATAGATGCTTTTCGGACTCCCCCATGAAAGCTGAGTATATAGCAGCCTCTGAGGCAGCCATAGAAGTTGTATGGCTCAGAAACTTCATGATGGACTTAGATGTGATTCCTGGTTTGCTCAAAAATTATTACAGTGTATTGTGATAATAAGTGGTGCAGTAGCAAACTCGAAGGAACCATGAGCCCATAAGGCAAGTAAACACATAGAGTGCAAGTACCACCCAATACGAGACATCGTATAACGAGGAGAAGTTATTGCCTCCTAGATTGCATCAAATGATAACCTAGGAGATCCTTTCACTAAGGCCCTTAAGGCAAGAGATTTTGATGGGCATGTTGAAGGGTTGGAAACCAGATATATGGCAGGGTATATGGCAGCATAGTCTTTTAGTATAAGTGGGAGATTGTTAGAATATATACTAAAAGTCTAGCTTTTTGTATAAACATATAAGAATCACATTGGTCAAAATACCTACATTTATGCTAAGTGTAGTTGTCCATTTAATTTATATTATAGATAACATGGTGTGAGGAGACACACAAAAGATCATGTTATCATATCCTTATAAATTATAAACAATTGCTCACAACCAAGATGGAATGAGACAAATCATTGGAGTGGTTGCTACATCCATATGTAGCAACCAGAGGGGTTTATTGCAAAGGGCAAAGAGCATCTAGTATGTAAGCTCAATCGGTCTATTTATGGACTAAAGTAAGCTTCAAGGTCTTGGAACATCCGATTTAATGAGGTAATCCAGTCGTATGGATTTATTCAGTGTATGGATGAGTCTTGTGTAAAGAAGAAGTGTGATGGAAACGTGGTGGTATTTCTTGTACTATACGTAGATGACATTTTGTTAGTTGGAAACAATATCAAAGTGTTGTCGGAAGTAAGGATATGGTTGTCCAAGCAATTCGATATGAAGGACTTGGGAGAATGCGCACATATTCTCGGGATCAAGGTAATAAGGGATCGCAAGAAAAGAATATTGTGTTGGACCCTGTGATAGTTTTGATGTGATCAACCAAGTTGGTTAGGTACTGCTTTGTGTTTGATCCCTGTGTCTAAGTGTGCAGGAAATTAGGAGCGTAGGAAGTCAAGCGGAAGACGCAGCTAGCGAGAAGGACGACACAGGAAGCGAGCCGACGGGCTCGGTGCATCCGAAGGACGAGAGAGCTGCAGAAGAGTACACCAGTGGGCGAGAAGAATGCGCACGGCGTTCGAGGGACGTTAAGTCGGAGAGGAAGGCTGCTCAAGGAGAAGGCCGGGAATTGGGTTCGGGTGAGCCCTATTCCGGTTGGCCGCAATCACCCAAAAGATCGGAGCATCGGAAGTCAAAGCGAAGTGAAGAAGCAAGCTAGAATTCAAGATGCCAGCTTGGAGGCGCCTCCATCAGGCTTGGAGGTGCCTCCAGCTTGAAGGTGCCTTCAGCCTTGTTGAAGGTACCTTCAACAGGTCAAAACTGACCATTTGTGCTGCGGATAAAGTTTTATCCTCTCACCCATTGGAGGCACCTTGGACCTCTATTAGAGGCGCCTTGGACCCTCGAGATCAGATTTCCAGAGGCTATTTAAAGGCCCATGGAGCTAGGAATTCAATACAACTCAAGCAATCAATTTTATAGCCATTCCTAGCAATAGTTCTAAGCTTCCAAAGTGTAAAAGGCTTCTCCGCCTTCAGTAAAGTAGATTCTTTTTAGTGCGTTTCTCATTGCCCTGGATTAACAACCTCCTTGGTTGTAACCAGGTTAAATTCCTATTTCTTTTCTGTTTACTGCTTTATTACTTTACTGCTTTATTTACTATTGCACTAATTGAGTTGAAAGCATGAGGAGGGTATAGTTTATTTTTATTTTCAGCAATTCACCCCCTCTAGCCGGCCTCCGCTGGACCTACATATTGTGCTTATCCCAAGCTTCATATATCGATACGATCCTAGCTCGTGTTAGCATGCAAGACTCCAAGAAAGGTTTTCTATCTTTTAGCCATGGAGTATCTTTATCTAAAGAGATGTCTCCGAAGACATCAAAAGAGATAGAAGATATGAAGGCAGTTCCTTATGCTTCAGCTGTAGGAAGCCTAATGTATGCTATGTTATGCACGAGACTGGATATCTAGTTTGCCGTGAGCATGGTTAGCAGATATCAAAGTAATCCAAGATAGGGACATTGGACTGTCGTAAAGCATAGAGATTATATTCTGGTTTACCAAGCAGATGATTTGATCCCTGTGGGTTACACGGATTTTGACTTCCAATCAGATAGGGACAATAGTAAGTTGACCTCAGGGTTTTGTCTTTACTTTAGAAGGTAAAGCCATAATAATGGAGGAGGGATAAGCATAGATGCTTTTCGGACTCCACCATGAAAGTTGAGTATGTGTCAGCCTCTGAGGCAGCCATAGAAGCTGTATGGCTCAGAAACTTCATGATGGACTTAGATGTGATTCCTGGTTTGTCCAAAAATTATTACAGTGTATTGTGATAATAAGTGGTGCAGTAGCAAACTCGAAGGAACCATGAGCCCATAAGGCAAGTAAACACATAGAGCGCAAGTACCACCCAATACGAGACATCGTATAACGAGGAGAAGTTGTTGCCTCCTATATTGCATCAGATGATAACCTAGGAGATCCTTTCACTAAGGCCCTTAAGGCAAGAGCTTTTGATGGGCATGTTGAAAGGTTGGGAATCAGATATATGGCAGGGTATATGGCAGCATAGTCTTTTAATATAAGTGGGAGATTGTTAGAGTATATACTAAAAGTCTAGCTTTTGTATAAACATATAAGAATCACATTGGTCAAATGACTACATTTATACTAAGTGTAGTTGTCCATTTAATTTATATTGTAGATAACATGGTGTGAGGAGATACACAGAAGATCATGTTATCAGATCCTTATAAATTATAAACAGATGCTCACAACCAAGATGGAATGAGACAAATCATTGGAGTAGTTGTAGTGTAATTAGGTATTAATTTATCTTGACTAATAAATTACACTAGTACACTATGAGTGTATTGAGCACGACTAATTGAGGTAGCATCTTTTTATACTGACTATATAAAAGAACAATATCTCTGTTATTATGGAAGTGTGTACTCTTAATCATGATATAATAATAAGCATATATACTTAGTATATATATTTCTTTGATTTATCAAAGGGTGTGATTTAGCTCTTTAAATCAATAGGCCCAATAAGTTGGGAAATGATATTATTTATATGGTGTGTTATTGATAATAGAATGAAACTGTGTCCTAGTAATCTAGGTTGATGATGTCCTCGAGGAGCTCATAAGGATTGTCATGTAAACCATGCAGGTGGACTTAGTCTGACATGACGATAATGTTGAGTGGTATAACTCTTGGAGCTAGATATTAATTAAGTGAGTTGTAAGTAACTCATTTAATTAGTGGACATTCAATATCTTAAACACAGAGAGACTAAAACACTCATGATAAGAAGGAGCTCATATAGTAATATGAGATTGGTGCGGTAGTGCAATAATAACTCTTTAGTGGAATGAGATATTATTGATGAACTTGAGTTGGGTGTTTGGGGCGAACATGGAAAGCTCAAGCTCATCGGGAGACCAAAACCAATTTCTCCTCTCGGTCTCTATTGTAGCCTCTTATTTATAAAGTCTTATATCCACCCAAACCTAACATCTTACCCACCTTAAGGTGGTCGTCCAAGCTAAGCTTGGAGCCCAAGCTAGGGCCGGCCAAACCAAGGTTAGATGGGTTCAAGTTATGGCCAGCCCTAGCTTGGAGCCCAAGCAAGGGTGGCTAGCCACATTGAATTCAAAAGGAAGTTTTATTTTGTAAAATCTTTCCTTTTATAGAGATCCATTAAAAGGATTTAAAAGGATAATTTTAATATAAAACTTTCCTTTTTTAGATCAGTCATAAAAGGAAATAAAAGGACATTTTTATTTTGTTGAAAACTTTCCTTTTATGTTGGTTTTAAAAGAGAGTTTTAAATTTTAAAATCTTTCCTTTTATAGCTTTCTACAAAGAAATAAAAGAGATATTTGAAATCTTTCCTTATTTGTTGTTATCTATAATGTGAAAGAAAGATTTTAATTTTTTGATAAAACTTTCCTTTCTTGAAACCATGTTTTATTTTAAATCTTATCTTTTATAGATATCCATAAAAGGATTTAAAAGAGAGAGATTTTAATTTATAAAACATTCCTTTTAGAACTATCCATAAAAGGGATTTTTAAAAGAGAGATTTTAATTTTTGTTTAAAATCTTTCCTTGCTTGGAGAACAAACATATGGCCGACCATGACAAGAAGAAAAGGAAGTTTTAATTTTTTGTTTTAAAACTTTCCTTTTTAGTCATTGGCAAGGAATATAAAGAAGTTTTAATTATGTTTAAAACTTTCCTTATTTGCCAAGTCCAAAAAATATAAAAGAGAGGGTAGAGGTGCCTCACCTAACAATAATACATCTTCTATTCCTCTCCTCTCTTCCTTGGTGGTGGTCGACCCTTACTCTTTCTCTCTTCTCATTTGTTTTCCCTCTTGGTAGCCGTCGACATATTGGTGTGGAGATCCATTGATGGCTGGTTGCTTGAAGGAGAAGAATAAGAGGAGGAGGTTCTCTTGTCTAGCATCCCTTGGAGGAAAGTTGGTAGCCGAACTTCATCATCTCTTGGAGAAAGTTGGTGGCCGAAACTTGGAAGGAAGAAGAAGGCTTGGGTGGTTTCTCATCTTGGTAGATTGTCACCCACACGACGTCTGAGATAAGAAGAGGAATACAATAGAAGATCAAGAGGTCTATAAAATACAAGAGGTATAACTAGTTATATGTTTCTGTATCATAACTAGTGCATCCTTTTGTATAGATCTTGTAAAACCAAACACAAGAGGTTATTGATTTTAATTATCATTTTTGTTTTTGATATTTGTTTCGATTTCATGTTTCGATAATGTGTTTCTATTGAGGTCTCTATTGTTAAACCTAGTTTACTGTGAGAAGTTTAAATATCCGATTTCTTTGAAAAGCTTTATTTAGGCAGTGGTGGATGATCACATACCCAAGAAGGCCTAGTGCCTCGCCACATTTGACCTGGAAGCCGATCCTTGAAATAGATATTTGATCAACTTCTGTAATATGGTTTAACTTAGGAAGATCACATCGGTTGAACTTGAAGTAAGAATGTTAAATTTTGTTCCCAATTCAAGTTTAATTTCTAAAGGAAAAAAATTAGATTAATAATGTTAAGCATCGTTTGCAATCCAAATTTAACTTTAGTAGAACACATGGGTAACTAGGATAGTTCTATGCTTGTGCAAATTTTTGTACAGGGGAACTAGGATGGTATTCCGAGTAGCAACCAATAGAGCTAACAATGGAGAACATGCATTTGAATGATAGGGTGAAAGAATTACTTAAAATATTAGAAAATAAAGGCATGCAATCTCAATATAGCGAGTCTGTAGATGATCCTCAATGTGAACTAGTAGCTTTTGCAACAAGAAGTAGGAAAGGGCGTAACAAAATCCGCTATTATTACAGGGATACTCCAATTGATAGTCCATTATGGCTGAAAATTTTACCTAAGAGGCAGCGGAGAAATATATAAATATGTGGGCATGCGGAGAACGTTTCAAGACAAGGAGCGGGAAAAAAATTTGTAAAAGAACCTGATGTTCTGGAGAAGGGGAAAGGAAAAATTAATGTGGATGTTATGGAAGAAGAAAGAGACATTGTAAAATTTAAGGAAGACAATTCTGAAGAAGAGGCAGAGAAGGATGCAGATAGGATTGCCACACATGACAAAATGAGGAAACAAGTCATTGATGTAAGTCGATATTTACAAATTTTACAGTAATTTGTTTGATTTAAATCATTAATTAAATTCCTTTTATGTTGATGGGCATAGTTTGTGAAGAAGCAATTTAAGACTTTGAAGAAAAAAACAAGATGAAGATGTGGCGTACTTGTTAAAAGTGTTGGAGAAACTAAAGTATGTGAAGTACATAGTTGATTTAATTAATTAAGTCAAGATAATTATATGCTTTTATAATTTAGATAATTATATGGTTCTCTAATTAAATTTTATGAACTATAATCATTGATTTACTTTGTAGGTTTACAAATGAATTAGTTTGGGAGGAACCACCCTTTGGTTTAAATGTATATTCCCTCTTATCCGGTGTGAATGGAGAGATGTTGACAAATGGGGAGGTAATTGACACGTATTATAAAATTATATTTAGGGGGGCATCCTCGTCTGGTAGGACATACAACAAGTCTATTTATTGTTCAACCTTCTTCACAGTAAGGAATCTATTTGAGAATAGTTAAAATTTGAATCCATTTTATTATTTGGTTAAGTATGTATTAGTTTGTATATTTGTAGTCATTAATAAAATTCTCAAGCAAGGTTGCCTTCCAACAACTGATAAAGACAGATATAGAAGATGAAAAGTTTAGGTATATTTTTATACCTTTGTGAAGTGATAATGCACACTTCCACTTGTTGATGGTGGACACCAAATCACTGACATTCAATCATTACAATTCTCTAACAAGTGGAAGAAAATACAAATATGAATTTGATGTAGCGGTGAGCATCCAATATTCATGTGTATGTTTGAATTGTAGTATAAATGCTAGTTGATGTAAAATTTAAATTTCCTCTTTAATCTTACAGGTATCAGATTTAAAACTCTATAGTCGTGAGCACCTTGCTTCTATTGATCCAAAATTTGAAAGACATCATCCCTTCGATCAATGGATGTCTCTCACAATAGAATGTCCACGACAAAAAGCCAAGTAAGTCGAGTGAATAGTGTGAATAGAAAATATTGATATAAAATATTGTACATTAAATTGGTGATATTTACAGCCTTGACTGTGGCTTCTTTGTGATCCAATACATTCAATGTCTTCTATACGATATGAAGATGGACTTCAAACAAGGAGACATTAAAAAAATTAGAATTGATGTAATTGTATCAATTTTGAGGGATAAGTTCTGTAAAACATTGGATTAAATATCCATAGTGTTGTAAGCCAAAAAGTTGGTAGAGAATGTAAAGGTACAATTACATAGTGTTGGTAGTTTTATATCTTTGTATGTAGTCTATGTTGTTTAATACAGTGGTATGTATGATATGAGAAGAGTATACCAAACTATCATAGGAATAATAATACTATTGCATAGTGATTAGTGAACTAAAAATCACAATAACCAAATTGTCATGCTGGTGCTTATCATTGAAAAGAGACATAATTTATATAACTTATATTACACACCATATCTATCTTCTGAAAACTAAAAACTTTGTAACAGTTGGGATTTTTTAGAAATACAAATAGGATAGGTTCAACACTCGGTTTCAAGTGTACAAGGTCTGCATCGAAATTTGAATTAGGAATGTAATTATGGAACTCCAAAGTAACTAAGTTAAGAGTAAAAAAAAATTGGTTGTTAACCCGGTAACTAAAAGCTTCACATGTTCTGTGCCAAATGGCACGGAGCAAGAACTTCTTATCTAAGGTGTATAACTAAGTCTTGACACCATATATACCATCTCCCCTCTTAAATCTTCATAGGGAATGTGATTTTAAGTAAATATAAATAGCATAGGGCCATTAGTGGGTTTTGGTCAAAATCCACTGATGGACCTAGACACCTCTGATTGAACCCATTTCAAGTCTGGTTAGATTATGGTATTTCAAGGACTTCAACGGTGCTATCTATTACTGATATACAACTCTCTAGGGGTGGTAGCATGTTCTAAAAAAACTTTAGCCTCATATTGGGCCTGATATGGTACCATATCAAGCCCAACTTGGGCCTGATAAGAGACCATATCATGCCCAATGTGGGGCTGATAGGTTTCAAAAAATTTGATATTATCTCTCCCTTCTATAACCTAAAAACATGCTACCATGGGTTTTAAGTCAACAGCATGGGGAGTGAAATATAGCTAATATATTGCAACATAGCTTTAATCTCTGCCTAATTTTTGACTTAAAAATAAAGTGGCGGTTGTTCGTTCTCGTAACTTAAAAGGTGTGCATTAAAATCCATAGCTCCTCCCCTCTCAAACTTTCCTACTGAATGAGAATTTGAAGAAAAAAATACCCCAAAAAAAGGAGTAATATATAGAATAAAATAAATCGATACAATATGAGCTAAAAAATTATAATTTTGAATAACTAAAAAAAAATTAGATAAAATAAGAATATTAATATATATATATAAACTAATATTAAAGATTCTCCTCTCTTGGTTGCTGTTCATTGAATTCAAATAGGGTGCACTGTTCTGTATCAAATGGCACGGAGCAAGAACTTCTTATACAAGGTGTATAACTAAGTCTTGACACCATATATACCATCTCCCCTCTTAAACCTTCATAGGGAACGTGATTTCAAATAAATCCAAGTAGCGTATGGCCATCAGTGGGTTTTGGTCAAAACCCACTGATGGACCTAAACACCTCTGATTAGACCCATTCAAAATCTGGTTAGATTCTAGTATTGCAAGGACTCCAACGGTGCTATCCATTACTGATGTATAGCTCTCTAGGGGTGGTAGCACGTTCTGAAAAAAATTTAGCTTCATATTGGGCCTGGTATGGTACCATATTGGGCCCAACATGAGCTTGATATGAGACCATATCAGGCCCAACGTGTGTCTGATAGGTTTCAAAAAATTTGATACTATCTCTTCCTTCTATAACCTAAAAGCGTGCTACCATGGGTTTTAAGTCAACAACGTGGGGAGTGAAATATAGCTAATAGTATTATAACATAGCTTTAATCTCTACCTAATATTTGACTTAAAAATAAAATGGCGGTTTTTGGTTCTCGTAACTTAAAAGGTGTGTGATCCTGTCTGAGAGCTTACGGGATGAAGCACTGGGCGACGATGAGCGGTAGCAAATAGTGACACTGATTTCGATGAACGAGGAAGGGTCCGAGAAAACCACAGCAGACCTCCTAAACACTTAAATGCAGCACAATAGACCCGAGAAAACCAAAGCGGATCTATGAATAATACCTTGTAAAAAGGAATTCCGGCGAGGTGGCTCTGTGGATCGGCCAAAGCTCGGCAATCCAATAGATGAGATGATCTCGTCCTCCTGCACACGATGAGACCAACCGATAAAGCATTAGTGACCTAAGACTGGGGTGGGAATCCCTGGCTAGGCCCTCCGACGCTCAAGTTAGTCTCCGGCGAGAAGAAGAAGCAATATGAAAATTAGGGTTTGATTTGGATGCAATGCGTATGTTTGCGTACCTTGCCAGTGGAGAGGATTCACCTTTTTATTCCACCTCATCTAACCTCCACAGTCATGAGGTGGACCCTGGTTTGTTAAAGTTTGTTAAGAGATGATGTAAGCCAGAACTGCAATAATAGTTTAAGGAATCTTTTTCTTACCCTAGATGTACGTTCTTTGTCATTTAGCATACCTGTGGAGACTTCTAGAAGCTATTTGCAGCCAAATTGATTAAGCTATCATATGATTACATATTGTTATGGTTCACCTGTTACATATACTTGGTTAGTTACATAAGCTCATTTTTCATATATTATGAATATATTCTATCTGTATTAGTCTCGGCCAGTATTCTATACTCGATCGGTTATTTATACTTGACTAGGATTTTATTATAAATATGCCAGAAACCATGTAAGGTTGAAGACCTTTATATTCGATCTACTTCTCATACTCAGCCTATCTTATTGAGCCCGGACGATCACACCTTGTCGACCAAGATTAATCGATCGGGCGTATAAAGGCGCCATTGCCCTTTAACCCTTCCTTCAGTCGGTCGTATGCTGCTAAATGCCTCTATGCTTTGACTGGTCTATTAAGCTCGGTCGGTCCTACCTTATCGACCGAGACTAATCGGTCAAGCGTATATAGGTTTTCAAGACAACTTAACGCTAAGTGCTTCTACTTTCGATCGATTTCTTACACTCGACCGATTTTCTCCTAACGAACTCATATGCTAGGCCGGTCCATTGAGCGCGATCGACCCTACCTTAATGACTAAGATCAACCAGTTGGGTTTATAGAGACAGTATTACCTGATAGCCCTTCCTTCAATCGACTGTATGTTAAGGATCATGTGAGACTAAATGCCTCTGTGTTCGACCAGTCTACGGAACCCGGCCATCCTTTGCCTGCAGAACTTATAGACTTGATCAGTCTATTACATTCGTCTGCCCTCTGCTTCTTGTGCGCAAGGTTAAGAACTTCCACGCGCGGCCGACTCTCTATGCTCGGTCGGTTATGTATGCCCGATCGAGTACCCATGCTCGATCGGTCTTTGCTTACTAAACTCCTATGTTCAAATGACCTTGCCATGTTCCGGACCGCCTAAGGTTAAACTTTCCTTATGCTGGGTTGATCCTTTATATCCGACCGGCCATATATACTCACTCGGTCTTTTATATTCAGTCGGTCTTCATCTACCAGTCCTATATGCTCGGTCAGTTTATTACGTTCGACCGATCTTTGTCTGTCATACATGCAGCGACCCCATTATCGGGTCAAACCTTTTTTGGGTGGCCCCTCATCTTGCTCTTTTCATCCTTCCTTGTCTTTATTATCCCTTTCCTTCTCCTACAAAAGGGTCTACTTATCATAACCCATATCACTAGCCTCCCCTTCGAGTCTAGTCAAAGGAGGTGTAGCCGACTGACTTGACCTAAGTCTATTTCTGACCTCTTGCTACCTTCTGTGGCAACTCTGCAATAACTTTTACAATGATCTTGTGACATCTTTTACAGTGATCCCGTGACTTCTTTTACAGTGATCCTGTGACCTCTCCTACAGTGACCCCGTGACTTCTTTTGGCACGTTAAATAGAGTTGTGCTCTTGCTTCCTTCCACACCCATTTTCATTCCTCTTTGCTCCATTTTACTCTATAGATTTGTCGAGACTCATGGCCTCAGATCCTTCCCTCTGGGATCAATTACTGCGAGAGAAAGGGAAAACTTTGGTCGAGGCGATTCAGGCTCTAGACTGGCATCGTTCCTGACATAGAGAACCGAGGTGCTATTGTTGGCATCCCAGTCCCAAGCTTTGTCCGACACTTTTTTGAGGGACAGAGTTCATCGGGATCTAGAACACAAGACTAAAGAGTTAAATGATTTGAATGCCCGTCATGCTTCAGAGATAGTTGCGTTAACTAGGAAGGTCCATACAGACAGTCTGCTAATATCGCAACAACGACAAGAGTTAGATCAGCTGCAAGCTAAGGTGGATACTCTGCAATCCGAGTTGGATCAAATTAGACTGGGGGTGGACCCTTTAGTCACATATTTGAGGGGGTAAGTCACACGATCGCCTGGAGAATGGGGCAAATTTCTCCTATGTGCCCTAGTTGTCATTCTACTTCCCATCATCCTACAATCTGATGTCTATAAATGGAAAGTGTCGCGCAAAATATTCCCCCTTCCCCTTACTTGATCAGGAACAGTTCGAGTGGGGTTGATATACTTATGGCACCCCCATAACTATGATTGTAAAATTAGTGGCGATAATGTTAAGGTTTGATGTTTGAGAAGGACGTGTAATGTAATGTGTTTGGTCATACCTAGAATGAAAAAAATGGGTGATTCCTTGTATGTGATTTAATGAACCTTTAAGGTCCACCCTGTCTACAAGACTGGGCGGGCTCAGGAATTATTCAGAAATCTTAACTTTTTCCACACTATAATTTAATATTGATCCCTTCTATTTATTAAACTTGGGAAACCCGACACCTTTTTGACATCTTTTGCTCGTCGATTGGTCCTTCAATAGTAAAAAAACATTAGTAGTGTGTGATACGGCGTCGCTGATATGAGTATGATTTGGCTTGTTGTGTCTATTATAAATGCTTACTTACGGTTTCCTGAAACGTGTTTGCTAATTTCTCTTTCCTGACGTAATAAGTCGCATGTTCTTGTGGTAACGTCCTGTCACGTCTTTTCTTTGTGAGATCCACGGTTCCTCTTATGGGTGATCTTTACATCCAACGGTGTTTCTTATCACTTAATATTTTCACAGAACCCGAAACTCTTCACCTCTTTGTCTTCTTCCTTACACTCTTTGTTGATATTATTGTTTGGGTTTTTCGCATTCTCAACTGACCTTTTTCTCCTTCCTGTCTCTTCATGTTGATCCCTCTTCTTCAAACCTCAATAAGTCGTTCTTCTTGTATTCTTGTATTGTTCTATGGCTGAAGAGTCCTTCTCGGCTTGGTATGTCCAAATCCACTCTATTTTTCGCAAATCTGATAGGCCTGCTCTTCGTTCCTTATATGATATCCCCAAGACCTATCTCATTACTATTCTTGATTCTGATGCTCGTCCTCACCTTCCTCCTAAAAATTGTATCACCTTTTTCAAAGATCAATTATTTCCCCTTTTTTGGTAGAAATTAGCCAATATTTTGACATTCTCCTACAACAATTGCCCCCAATGCTTTTCGCTATCTCTGTGGTTTGTACATGCTATTCCGTATTCACGATATCCCTCCAACCCCCCAAAATTTCTTCATGTTTTCATACCCAAAGAAATCAGATCTCGGTGTCTTCCTATTTCAATCGAGACCTAAAATGACATTCTTTGAGGAAATGTCTTCTTCTATTAAGGGATAGAAATCTAGCTTCTTTTTTGTGGAATTTCCGGAACCTGTCTCTTGGTCTTCTTCCTAGAAATCCTCTCTACCCACTCTCCCTGGCATAAGAGAATTGCATAGACACCCTTCTTTTGTTACCTATTCCCAAAAGCCATCAGTTTTCGCTTGTTCATTCATAAGTGGATTCATGATGACCTCCTTTATCTCTTCGGGTTAAGTCCTACCAAGATAGAGCTTCACGGCTCTCTTGGTAAGTCCTTATTCATATATCCCAATCCTTTTTTACTAACTAAGATATTTTTTTGTTTTGTGTAGTGGACGCTCTGTATGCGGCTACGATCGACGATCAATTGTGCTTGTCGGAGGAATTAATTGCTGCTAAGGAGCAAGAGCTCCTTGCTGCATTGGGTTAGCCCTCCTCATTAGTAGCTCTCGCTGACACAGAGGGCGCTTCTGGCTCTCAAAATATAGCTTTAGAAGGAGCCTCTACTGACCTTCCTCCCGTTGATGAGCCTACTTCTCTACCGAATTTGGAACAATCACCTGAAGCAACCCTCGCCAAGAAAAAACGTAAGCTGCCCCTTGCCCCATCCCCGAAACAGAAATCTGTTTCTCATTCTGGAGACATTCCTCCTTCGGATGTTGTTCCTTCTTCTCCTGATCTTCCTCTCTCAGCTCTTTATCCTTCCCTTATTCCTTCTTCATCTGCCACCCCAACTATCCCCAGTGGTAGCTCTTCACCTCCCTTTTTTATGAACTTTCCTGAACAGATGACCTTACCCCCTCACAACGTACCCTACATTATCTACTGTCCCCCTTCGCTTCAAATTTCTTTGTCTTCTACTTCTTCTATTACTGCTACCCAACCCATACTCTTGGGAGGGTCTTTCACCACAGCTAGGGAGGAGGTACGCCGAGTGTTTGAAGGCATTGACTACTCTGAAATGGCTGATAAATTCTCTCTGGAGGAGATGAAGGTACCTTTATTTTCCTCTACAGTCCTATTTTATTACACATCTACTTAATGCTCTTTATTTTACAGCGCTGGATATATAACATGAGTATAGCCCATTTGCTGCATACCCTAATCCAAGAGAATGAAGCTCTGAAGAAAAAGATTTCTGAGCTATCTCCTGATCAGGTGGACAAAAAACTGAAGGGTTTGTCTACTCAATTGGAAAAAACTATCCAGTTGCTCAAGACGGAGACTGAGTAATCACAACAATATAAAGCTGACATAGAAAGTCTCCAGTCTCAACTACAATCAGCCAATGCTCGTGATACTGAACTATCCTCCAAATTAGAAGAACAGACATCTGAAGTTGCTCGACTATCTTCCCAGTTGCAGTCACTAAAAGATACACATGGTACGGAATTAACCAATCAATTATCTACTTTGAACCTCAAAGAGACTGCTCTAAAGGCCGCCCAGGAGGAACTAGCAAACTATAAGGCCAACGAAGACACCTGCTTTGAGGAGCGCATAAAGGCCTACCTCAAATCCTTTGATTTCGGTGTTTCGATCTCCAACTTCTTCATAAATTCCATCAAATTCGTGACAAAGGAAGGAGTGGAGCAGCTAAAAGAATTGAAGTTATTGGTGGTGGATCCTCCCCCAGCTTTCCCGATACGAGGAGGATAGTGAAGAATCACCCTCCCAACTTCTTTCCACAACTGCTGTAGCTACTGTTATGTTGTAGTCCTAATGTTTTTCAGACTTTCTCTTGACTAATGAATTTTTGTTGATTGTTATTTTGAACTTGGCCTAGCTTAATTAATCATACTTTCTGAATGCCCTTTCATCTTCTTTATGTATGCCTCTACAGGGACTGATCAAATGGTTGTGTGCCTGTACATATGTAAATTAATATCTCGGTCAACCTATATTGATAGCTTAGCCTATATACACGTGTATGCGTTTTTCTCCTTTTTGGACATTTTGTGAGGAACAGGGTACATTCCTTGCATGGTTACCCAATCTCGAGCGATCTCATGTGTTTGTCCATATTTTTTTCTTCTTAACTATAGTTATCCTTTCTATACATGAAAGACGAGCAAGATTACCTGGGTCGGTCATTTCTTGCCCGGCCTACAATGGCAGGATGAGATTGTTGACTCGGATGACCCAATCGGATGGGTCAGACAACTATATTTCCTGTTCGACTTATGATGATCGGGCAAAACTATTCAGCCGATCTACCTTTTATTTCATACGTCCTATGACTATAATCTCACCAGGACTTAAAAAGATTAATCATAACTTGCCTCGGGATCCTGCAACTTTTTCAGTTTGAATTTTATACTTGGGGAATGTATTTATTACGGTTATCCAGGTAATCATATTCTTTCTTGCATACCCAATATTCTACTTAAACGCTTAATGACTTGCTGTCAGTTTACCCTTTTCTCGTTTTACTGTTTATCCTTCTCGGTAATAGCATCGAGGGTTTTAGAAACGAACCAAAGGGGTTCATCCCGTCGTCTTCTTCCTTCGCTACATTCATTCCTTCTCTGTTCCATTAAGGTTCTTCTTCTTCCCCTGCTTCTTTTCTCCTGATGGCCTCTTCTTCTTCCCCCTCTGAGTGGTTTGTTCATTGCTCTTCCAGTGCTAGTGAGTCAGAAGTTTATGTAATGAGTTTAAATTTTGGGTTTCCTTCCTATTTAGTCCTTCCTACCCCAGAGGACCACCCTCATCTCCCTCCTCTAGGGAGCGTTGCTGTATTTTGGGAACAAGCAATTTCCAATTTTTGGCTTCCTCTCCATCCTTTCTTTGTTGTTGTAAGTCAATATTTCAGCATGCCCTTGAATCAACTTATCCCTCAATCTTTTTCCATATTGTCTGGCTTTATCGATGTTTCTCAGTTACTTAACTTTCCCCCTTCTCCTTGTTTGTTCCACCAACTTTTTGTTCTTCGTCAAGTAGAAGATAACCTTTTTAAGTTTCAGAGTCGTTCCAAGGCTATCTTATTCAATAAAATCTCAGCACAAGTAGAATGGAGACAAAAGTTCTTTTTACGTCTGCCTTCTCCTCCTCCATACCCCATCACTTGGCAACGGGCTCTTCCTGCTCTTCCAAATCCCCCAGATGATACTGTCGACTTGACCTTTTATGAGTCCATGTTGAAATTGAAAGGGGCTAAATTTTATTTGCCTGCACTAATTGTTGAAGGCTTATTTTTTATCTTCGGGATAAGCTCTACCGACATAGAATTGGAGGCTCCTTTTGGTGAATTGCATATTCCATGCTATATTCATTTGTTATCCTTAACTTGTTTTTGCTTAAAAGCCTATGGTTTTTATCCTTTTCAGTTGATGTCATTTTCCCAGCTCTGATGTATAAGAACACAGGGTTAACAAAATCAATTTTGGCTAGGCTAGGGGAAAAGTTATTAGAGAATCGTCGTCTCAACCCGACTCCTTCGTTGCTCGGCTTGCTTCCCCCTCAAGAGGTCCCTGTTGAGGCGCCTGAATCTTTCAAGGAAGAGAGTCCCTTCACTGCTCGACGAGAGAGTACATTTGTTCCCAAGAATAGCGTGGCTTCAATCACTATTACTAAATTGGAACAAATTCCCATTGTTACTTCTGAAATGTCTCGTGAGAGAGGTAAGGAACCTGTGCCTTATACTCGTATCCATCCCAACATTGCTCTTAACATGATACGACCAGGTTTATTAATTCTAATAATTCTCCCAGTCATTCTTGCCTCTGGGGAAATTTCGGGTGCATTAGTGTCTCCATCGCCTTCTCAAATTTCCCCTCCTTCTCTTCCTATAGTGAGAGCCAGAAGGACTCCTTGTAAAAGGTCCTCCAGTTCTGTCTTACAAGATATTACTACTAGGCCAACTATTGATTCTGTGCCTTCTGTTTTACCTCCCACCGTTCCTATTACTGTGCCAAGACCTCCTCTTACTTCTAGAATTGTTACCTCTTCATCTCGTCCCAGTTTGTTGCCTTCTTCTTCCCTTCCAGGGTCCTTGCCTTCCCCTTCTACGGGACCTTTAGCTCCGACCCCTCCTCAAGTGCTTTTCAAGTTGGCCCAAGGTCTTCCTTCTTTAGTGAGGAACGATCCTATTCCTTCTTCTATTGGCATCCTTCAGCTAAAGGACTCCATGGTCGATTCTTGGGTACAAGGCCAGAACTCTCTTAGAGGCAAAAATATTTTTGATCAGGCTGATGCCTATAATCAACAAGCCTCCGCTATAAGTGTTTTAGATATATTTTTTTAGTTTATGTCTGCAGATACTAATTACGTTATTATATTCCTCTAATTTTTCGCTTCAAGCTTCTACATGGGCAACTTAGCTATTGATCTAGAGAGGGAGAATAGAGAGTTGAAGAATCAATTAAGAGCTCTAAAGGCAGCCTCCCCTGCTCCGGGCAATGAGGTCACCCAACTCCAAGAGAAGGTAAGTTCTCAAGCCAATTTGATGACCCTTTTGGAGAAAGATTTGCAGCATCATCGCCAAATATTAGGGGTTAAAGAAGAAGAGAAAAAGACTTTGGAGTTGCAAATATAGAGTCTATCCTCACAGTTGAGTGTGGAAGTAGCCTAGAAAAATAAGGCTATTTCAGATGTTATTCTCAGATCTTCTATCCTAGAGCAATTTCAAACTTCCGTCTCTAGATCTCCAAATTCAGTTCAAGAGTTGACCTCTCAAAATTTTCGAGTTATTACAGTTACAAGAGAGATTGAAAGCTCAAGATTCTGAAATAGACTTCCTCACTAAGGAGTTAGAGCGTCTCAAAACTGAAAATGCCAGTTTCCAAGAGAAATCAAAACTCCTTGAGTCGGAATTACTGTCATATAAGGCGGGTGAAGAGGAAAGATGGGAAAATCGTCGTCGAGAATACCTGACTTCTCCTTAATTCACGAATGAGTTTGCCAGCCGCATTGTGGGAACCTTAACTCATTCAGTCAATGGGGTACTGACGCAATTGCGAGAAGGAGGGTTCTTACCTCAAGAACCTCCTTCCGGGTTCATAGACCGTCGACGACTTAACAAGGAACTACCTAAGGACCTTGTCAGTAGTTTTAAGTAGAACTATGGTGGATAGATAAAACTATTTGTGTTGAATTCTTTTGAAACCATATTTGTGAAGCTTACTTACTACTCCAAGCATACTTGTAAATGAATTTTCAGAATGAATATATGTCAAGTGAAGCATGAAAAGGAAAGTTTGTGAAGTAGTTGGGTGCATGTAGTACGTTTTTAAATTATGAATGACTAATCGAGAGTTACGACATACCAGCTTGTCTTCAAAACTATCCTCGTTTTACTCCATAACTTGGGGATGTTTTAATTGTAAGTGTACTCTCGAGCGAATGTAAGAGAGAGATCGCCTTGACATTATTTTATCAAGCATATACTTCCGAATGAATATAAGATAATACTTGGAATCCAGCATATTGATATATTCTGGTTAGGACTGTGCTCCTGATTCAATCTAAATTAATATAAAAAGATCATAATATTATCATATTTCAGTCGGACACGTATTCCCAAGTGTGTTCAAATTGATATGGGTAGGTCATAATATTGATATATCTCGGTCGGGCATGTAATCCCAAGTGGATATAAATTAACATGAGAAGGCCAGAGTATTATCACATTTCGGTCGGGAATGTACTTCCGAGCATATCTGAATTAGCATGAAAAGGCCAGGGTATCACCACATTTCGGTCGGGAATGTCCTCCCGAGCGAATTTGCATTAATATGAGAAGGTAAGAATATTGTCACATTCCGATCGAGCATATATTCCTGCACAAATGTAGGATAATACTTGAAATCCGGCAGATTGATATATTCTGGTCGGGACTGTGCTCCCGAGCGAATCTAGAATAATATGAGGAGGTGAAAGTATTGATATATCCCAATCAAGCACGTATTCCCAAGCGAGTTAGCCTGTGATAATGATATATTGAGGAAGTTTAAATCTAATATGTACCAGTTCCAGGCTTAGGGTTTTCGCCCACCCTCCAAGAAATGCGGTCGGATTTTTCTTAAAGTTTCCTGATTAACTAGTGCCGAGCGGAGAAAATCTGCTCGAACTTTGAGGGTTTAAAGTCTCCAGTTCTCCTTAAGAAAGTTAGGTCGATCATTCCCTAGGGTCCCTGATCGACTGTCGGCGAGCGGAGGAAACACACTCGAATAACAATAGTGGAGGAGGCACGCTCGACCATCAAGGGTTTAAAGTCTCCAGTCCCCCTCAAAGAAGCCAGACCGATCACTCCTTAAGGTTCCTGATCGACTGCTGTCGAGCGGAGGAAGCATGCTCGGATAGATTTGAGCGAAGGAAACACGCTCAGATAGGCCAGGGGTATTGTTTGATCAGAGGTTTAAAGTCTCCGGTGACGGTCAGAGGTTTAAAGTCACCAATAGGAACCTTCGCTCAAAGAAGGTTCCTATTGTTCGATCAAAGGTTTAAAGTCTCTGGTTTCCCTCAAGGAAGTTAGGTCGGCCACTTCTTAAGGTCCCCGATTGACTATTGCCGAGTGGAGGAAACACGCTTGTATAACAATGAGTGGAGGAAGCACACTCGAATAGACTTGAGCGGAGGAAACACGCTCAACGGTCAGAGGTTTAAAGTCTCCAGTTCTTCTCAAGGAAGTCAGCCCGGTCACTCCTTAAGGTCCCCGATCGACTATTTCCGAGCGGAGGAAACACGCTCGTATAGCAATGAGCGGAGGAAGCACGCTTGAATAGACTTGAGCGGAGGAAACACGCTCAACGATCAGAGGTTTAAAGTATCTGATTCCCCTCAAGGAAACCAACTCGGTCACTCCTTAAGGTCCCCAATCGACTATTGCCGAGAGGAGGAAACACGCTCGTATAGCAATGAGCGGAGGAAGCACGCTCGAATAGACTTGAGTGGAGGAAACACGTTCAACGGTCAGAGGTTTAAAGTCTCCGGTTCCCCTCAAGGAATCCAGCCCGGTCACTCCTTAAGGTCCCCGATCGACTATTGTCGAGCGGAGGAAACACGCTCGTATAGTAATGAGCAGAGGAAGCACACTCGAATAGACTTGAGCGGAGGAAATACGCTCAACGGTCAGAGATTTAAAGTCTCCAGTTCTTCTCAAGGAAGTCAGCCCGGTCACTCATTAAGGTCCTCGATCGACTATTGTCGAGCGGAGGAAACACGCTCGTATAGCAATGAATGGAGGAAGCACGCTCGAATAGACTTGAGCGGGGAAACACGCTCAACGGTTAGAGGTTTAAAGTCTCCGGTTCCCCTCAAGGAAGCCAACCCGGTCACTCCTTAAGGTCCCCAATCGACTATTATCAAGCGGAGGAAGCACACTCGAAAGAAGAAATGTTTAGTTCACTTTATCAAGGTAATGTATTGATTAAAGAGTATATGCCTGCATCTTTTCATTATATCCAAAAATTAAATGGAATATATGGACAAATTACAGGTGTACTTGTTAGGTTCTGTATGGTTGTAAGTGATTCGCACTCTAAAGTCTCTCAAGATTTCTCCCATCTGAGTCTTGGAGATAATAAGAGTTGGAAGCAAGTTTCTATATAACTTTGTATGGTCCTCCCCATTGGGGTGCTAATTTTGTAACATCTCCCACAGGTTTAGCACACTTCCATACTAAATCCCCTACTTGAAAGAATCGGGGAATAACTTTTTTATTGTAGTTCTGTCTCATTCGCTGTCGATAAGATGTAAGACGAGTTGCTGCCTTGTTCTGAGCTTCTTCGATAAGATCGAGTTCCATAAGACGTCGATCATCATTATCTTCATCATAAAGCTGTCGCCGATCAGATTCTACCCCAGCCTCAATGGGGACCACTACTTCTCCCCCGTATACTAGTTGAAATGGAGTTATCCCTGTAGCTTCTCGAGGGGTAGTACAGTAAGCCCATAGCACACTAGGTAACTCATCTACCCAACTACCATCAACATGATCTAGCTTAGTCTTAAGTCCTCTGATGATTTCTCTATTGGTTACTTCTGCTTACCCGTTACTCTGTGGATATGCTACAGAGGTGAATGCCTGTATAATCCTATATCCTGCACACCATTCTCTAATTCTTTGTCCCTGGAATTGTCTCCTATTATCTGAGATTAACTTATGGGGAATACCAAATCTACAAATAATGTGTTGCCACAAGAATTTAATGACTGCATTCTCATTAATTCTTGTTAACGGTTCAGCTTCCACCCATTTTGAGAAGTAATCTACAGCTACCAATAGGAACCTTCTTTTAGTCGTGGCCAGGGGAATAGGCCTACTATATCCATACCCCATTGATCAAAAGGGCAAGAAATGATGGAAGTCTTTAACAATTGAGTGGAATGATGTGAGATATTTTGATGCTTTTGACAAGACATACATGTTCTTACGAGTTGAGCTACATCTTCCTGTAGAGTGGACCAAAAATACCCAGCCAATAATATCTTACGTGCTAAAGATCTTCCCCTAATATGAGTATCACACGAACCTTGATGAACATCCTGTAAAATATATCGCATATCTTCTAGTCCAATGCATTTGAGTAAGGGACTAGAAAAAGCCCTTTTGTAAAGTTTATCTCCTATCAAAGTATACCGGGTGGCCTTTTTCTTAAAGACTCTAGCTTGTTCTGCATCTGCTGGTAGGGTACCCTGTTGTAAAATTGATATGATTAGCGCTCTCTAGTCGCCCTGTATTTCTATGTTAGCTTGTCTCTCGATACAAGACACCAATATGGTTTGCTCCATTGGTCGGTCTAGGTTCCAAGGTACTATTGTTGATGCAAGTTTTGCTAGTTCATCCGCCACTTGATTTTTTGATCGGGGGATCTTCTGTATATTTACCTCTTGGAATGTAGCTTTCAATTTATCAAAAGCTTCTGCATATAACTTGAGTCGATCACTGCTAATCTCAAAATTGCCCGATAATTGTTGTGCTGCCAACTGAGAATCAGAATAAATCCATACCCGAGCAGCTCCCACATGTCGGGCTGCTTGCAAACCAACTATCAATGCTTCATACTCTACTTCATTATTGGTGGCTCTGTAACTTAACCAGACAGAAAGTTGAACTCGATCCTCTCTCGGAGATATACGAAGAATACCAATACCACTACCTTGTTTGGTAGAAGACCCATCTACATAAATTTTTCAAGTCCCTTCTTCTTCGGGACCTTGAACTTCTATTATAAAATCAGTCAGAGCTTGCGCTTTAATTGTCGAACAAGGCTGATATTATATGTCATATTCACTAAGCTCAGTCGTCCACTTGATCAATCGCCCAGATGCTTCTGGATTAAGGAGCACTCGGCCGAGAGTTCTATTAGTTAGTACTATGATTGCGTGCGATAAAAAGTAAGGATGCATCTTCTAGATGTCAAGACCAAGGCATAAGCTAATTTCTCGAGTGTAGTATATCTACACTCGGCTCCTTTCAGTAGATGACTTGAAAAATACACAGGTTGTTATTCCTTACCCTCCTGCCTCACCAGTATTGAGCCTACAGCATGCTCATTTGCTGAAAGATAAACCCATAAGGTTTCTCCTACTACAGGCTTGGCTAACACAGGTAGGGTTGACAAGTAATCTTTTAATTCTCGAAATGTGCTATCACATTCTTCATCCCACTGAAATTTATTGGCCTTCTAAAGTATCTTGAAGAAATGAAAACTTCGGTCGGCTGATCGAGAGATGAAGCGGGATAACGCAGTGATTCGCCCGGTTAGTCTTTGAGCTTCTTCCATATTGTGTGGGGGCTCCATTTCCTGGATTGCTCGAACTTTGTTGGGATTTGCTTCTATCCCTCGCTCTGTCACCATATAGCCAAGGAATTTGCCACTTCTAGCTCCAAACAGGCACTTGCCAGGATTAAGCTTGAGTCCATATTGTCTTAAGGTTCGGCATGTCTCCTCTACATCTCTACACAAATCAACAGCCTAAGGAGATTTAATTAAGATATTGTCCACATATACCTCCATATTTCTCCCTATCTATTTCCGAAAGACTTTGTTCATAAGCCTCTGATAGGTCTCCTTTGCATTCTTTAGTCCAAAAGGCATAACCCTATAACAATAGGTACCTTCAGTTGTAATAAAACTAACCTTTTCCTAATCATCCTTAGCAAGAGGTACTTGATGATAGCCCTGATATGCGTCCAGCATACAAATGTATTCGCATCCGGTGGTAGAGTCCACCACTTGGTCAATGTGTGGCAGAGGATAGTAATCCTTTGGGCAAGGTTTGTTGAGGTCCGGAAAGTCAATACACACTCTCCACTTATTTCCTGGTTTAGGTACCAGGACGACGTTGGCTAACCAGCTAGGAAATTATACCTCCCGAATATATCCCGCCTCCAGTAGCTTATCCACTTCTTCCTTGATGATCTAGTTCTAGTCAGCCCCAAAGTCTCTTTTCTTTTGCTTGACAGGCCTAGCATCAGGATAAACATGTAATGAATGTTCCATTACTAGAGGAGAAATACCTGTGACCTCCTTGGGAGTCTATGCAAACATGTCGTTATTCCAGCTCAGACATTGTATCAACTCAGTTTTGAGTGGAAGGTCCAAGTCAGCCGCCACATAAGTTACAACTTCTGGTTGCCCAACTTGTATTTGTACTTCCTCCTTTTCTTTGTATATCAAACTGGGCGGTTTCTCCTGGATGGCGTTAACTTCCATCCTCTGAGTTTTGCGAGCGGCATTGGCTTCCATTCGGATGATCTCCACATAGCATTTCCGTGTGAGTAATTGATCTCCACGGACTTCTCCCACTTGGTCATCAACGGGGAACTTCACCTTCTGGAAAAAAGTAGAAATGATCATCCGGAACTCATTCAAGGTCGGTCGACCCAGTATAACGTTATATGCAGCAGGCGCATCCACCACCATGAAATAGGATCTCCTGGTTCTCATTAGGAGCTCCTCCCATAAAGAAATGGCTAGCTTTATTTGACCGAGTGGTTGAACTTCATTGCCCGTGAAACCATAAAGAGGAGTTACCATGGGTTGGAGCTCGCTCGACTCTATCTACAACTGGTCAAAAGCTTTTTTGAAAATAATATTGACAGAGCTACCATTATCAATAAAAGTATGGGAAATATTATAGTTAGCTATGACAGCTTTTATTATCAGAGCATCGTCATGGGGTACTTCTACCCCCTCCAAATCTTTAGGACCAAAACTAATCTCTGGTCCCGCTATTTTTCCTGTGATGTATTCTACCGCATGGATCTATAATCGCTGAGCATGTGCCTTCCTCGCTCGATTAGAATCACCATCAGTAGGTCCACCCGTTATCATATTAATATTTCCTCGGGCGGCATTGCTCCAGTTTTCTTCCTGTCAATCAATCGCTATCTCGAGTTATGCTGGTTCATGCTCCCGAGATGGCCTACCCGACAATTGTAATGCCCCCTCTTGTGTCTCAGTCGCCTGATATTCCCGCTTAGGTGAACTGTTCTGCCTTTGGTAGGGTTGTCGATTGGGAGATCGCCGATGATAACGATTGTTATTTGTTCTCTGGTTCCTCAGGGCAAAGCAATCTTCAGTATAGTGAGTACCCGACATATGATAGGTGCACCATCTTCGAGGGACTTCTTGTGCCATCTCTACATGCTGGACCGCTTGCGGTCTTCGCTCAGGTTGACAGTGCGGAGGGGGAGCTCCGCGAGGCCCCCTTGGCGGATGAACAGGAGCTATAACTCCCTCATGGACTATGGTTGAGACAGGCACTACATTCTCCTTCTTGTGAGCTGCTTGGGCTTCTTCGTCATTAATGAATTTAGTAGCTCGCTCAATCAATAAATCAAAATTGGTTGGGGGATTACGCACTAAGTCCTTGAAAAAATCGTTATCATTGAGGCCTTGAGAGAAAGCACTTACCAAGATCTCTGTGGTAGCATTAGGAACATCGATAGCTACCTGATTAAATCTCTTAATATATGCTCTGATACTTTCCTTAGGCCCTTGTTTGATAGAAAAGAGACTCCAAGGGGTCTTATGATATCTTCGATTGCTAGAGAAATGATGCAGAAATACTTTACGAAAATCCTTGAAACATCGAATAGAGTCTTCTGGTAAGCGTTTAAATCATCTTTGGGTTGCTCTACTAAGGGTGGTAAGGAACATTCGACATTTAACCCCATCAAAAAATTACTGTAGCAGAGCGGCGTTCTCAAATTTAGCAAGATGATCCTCTGGGTCTGTAGTTCCAGAGTATTCTCCGACATTGAAATTCTGATATCGCTTTGGCAATAGATCATCAAGAACTCTCTGAGAGAATGGAGTAACAATTCTCTCAGGATAGATATCACTAGTCACCATTTTTCCCTTGCGCTTTTCCTTCACTGGTGCCTCATCAGAGGATTCTTGCAGCACCGGCTTTAATCCTCATTGTTCCATGGGAGGTCGAAAGAATGCTCGAGGATGTCTAGTGGGGGAAATAGGAGGAGGGGTTATATAAGCCACATCATCTTCTTCTATACCTCTATTTTTGTAGCGATCTGTAGTCGAGATCATCAAATTTATTGCTACCGGTAAGGTACCTCCAGTGTTGGTCTACTGCTGCTATTGCTGTTGTAATGCTTTTTGAACCCTAGACTTGATGAGCAACTCCAAGTCTTCTTGGGTCAGAGTAATAGTGTTAGGCTTTCTAGCGTCCTCCATCACGTAGTCTCATATTCAGGTAAGATTTCCCACAGGCGACTTCAAATTTGATCCTGTCTGAGAGCTTACGGGATGAAGCACTAGGCGACGACGAGCGGTAGTAAATAGTGATGTTGATTTCGATGAACGAGGAAGGGTCCGAGAAAATCACAGCAGACCTCCCAAACACTTAAATGTAGCATAATAGACCCGAGAAAACCAAAGTGGATCTATAAATAATACCTTGCAAAAAGGAATTCCGGCGAGGTGGCTCTGTGGATCGGCCAAAGCTTGGCAATCCAATAGATGAGATGATCTCGTCCTCCTGCACACGATGAGACCAACCGACAAAGCGTTAGTGACCTAAGACCGGGGTGGGAATCCCTAGTTAGGCCCTCCGACGCTCAAGGTAGTCTCCGACGAGAAGAAGAAGCAATATGAAAATTAGGGTTTGATTTGGATGCAATGCGTATGTTTACGTACCTTGCCAGTGGAGAGGATTTCCCTTTTTATTCCACCTCATCTAACCTCCATAGTCATGAGGTGGACCCCTGTTGATTAAAGTTTGTTAAGAGATGGCGTAAGCTAGAACTGCAATAATAGTTTAAGGAATCTTTTTCTTACCCCAGATGTACCTTCTTTGTCATTTAGCATACCTGTGGAGACTTCTAGAAGCTATTTGCCGCTAAGTTGATTAATCTGTTATATGATTACATATTATTATGGTTCACCTGTTACATATACTTAGTTAGTCACATAAGTTCATTTTGCATATATGAGGAATATCTTCTGTCTGTACTAGTCTCGGCCAGTATTCTATACTCGATCGGTTATTTATACCTTACTAGGACTTCATTATAAATATGCCAGAAACCATGTAAGGTTGAAGACCTTTATGTTTAATCTACTTCTCATACTCGGCCTATCTTATTGAGCCCGGATGGGCACACCCTGCCGACCGAGATTAATCGGTTGGGCGTATAAAGGCACCATTGCCCTTTAACCCTTCCTTCGGCCGGTCATATGCTGCTAAATGCCTCTATGCTTTGACCGATCTATTAAGCCCGGTCGGTCTTACCTTATCGACCAAGGTTAACCGGTCGAGCGTATATAGGTTTTCAAGACAACTTAACACTAAGTGCTTCTACTTTCGATCGATTTCTTACACTCGACCGATTTTCGTCTACCGAACTCATATGCTCGGTCGGTCCATTAAGCGCGACCGACCCTACCTTAATGACCAAGATCAACCAGTTGGGTTTATAGAGATAGTATTACCCAATAGTCCTTCCTTCAATCGATCGTATGTTAAGGATCATGTGAGACTAAATGCCTTTGTGTTCGGCCAGTCTATGAAACCCAGCTAGCCTTTGCCTGTCGAACTTATAGACTTGATCGGTCTATTACATTCGTCTGACCTCTGCTTCTTGTGCGTAAGGTTAAGAACTTCCATGCCCGGTCGACTCTCTATGCTCAGTCAGTTATATATGCCTGATCGAGTACCCGTGCTCGATCGATCTTTGCTTACTAAACTCCTATGTTCAAATGACCTTGTCATGTTCCAGACCGCCTAAGGTTAAACATTCCTTATGCCGGGTTGATCCTTTATATCCGACCATCCATACATACTCGCTCGGTCTTTTATATTCGGTCGGTCTTCGTCTACCGGTCCTATATGCTTGGTCGGTTTATTACGTTCGACCGATCTTTGTCTGTCATACATGCAACGACCCCATTATCGAGTCAAACCTTTTCCGGGCGACCCCTCATCTCGCCCATTTCAGCCTTCCTTGTCTTTGTTATCCCCTTTCCTTCTCCTGCAAAAGGGTCCACTTATCATAACCCATATCACTAGCTGATGTGCGCAAATATTATAATCATTTACGCATGTTTTAGCGCACATTCACGTACTTTATTCATATATATTCGTTGCATGATTGCCTCTTTCATCTTGTATTCATTATATGCATTCTTTTGTTCGGATATCTGCTCTTTGTTTGGTTTCGCGTTGACAGGGATGACTTTTAGAGAAAAAACGGCGATTATCTACGCACCGAAACAAGCCAAAGAACACGACCGTGCAACACACGGTCGTGTGACCAAACAAAAGGGAGCAGTGCACGGTCGTGCACCCTTGCACGGTCATGCGACCATGGCAGAGGCGAAGTAGTGAATGGTCGTGCACCCTTGCACGGTCGTGCGACCATGGCAGAGGCGAAGCAGTGCATGGTCGTACACCCTTGCACGGTTGTGCGGCCATGGCAAAGGCAAAGCAGCATACGGTCGTGCATCATTGCACGGCCGTGCCACCCCAGGCAGAGACAAAAGAATGTCGGGCCGTGCATCCTTGCACGACCGTGCCTCAGGGAGCAGAAGTCAGAGACCACACGGTCGTGCCAATCGGCATGGCCGTGCAGCTTCGCCAGAGGAGAGGATGGGTGTGGTCGTGCCAACCTTGCACGGTCATGCCACGGGTCGTGCGGCGCCCATACCTTAGATTATAAAAGGGTCAAGAATCCTATTTTTGAGGGATCTTTGGTTCGGGACTTCGTCCCTCCCCTCGGGGAAAGCCGTCGAGCTTCATCCACCGCCGTCTCTTCACTATCCGTCCATCTCCGGAGCAAGGAAGCATCCCCAAGACATCGGAATCATCAAGCATCTCTTCTTCCTTTCCTTCTAGGGTTGTAAGTATGCTTTTCTTTATGTTCTGGGGTTGTTCTTCCACCACAATAGAGTAGACATCCTCTTCTAGGATTAGGAAGTATTCGTAATACGATGGAGATGTAGAACTATGTTGATTCGCCTTATTGTTATTTAATGAATTGTTTATGCCTTGTTCATACTTGATGAAGTTGTGTGTGTGACGTAGTTATGTTTCTTGCATGCTTTGTTGATTGATGTGGAGGACTGTTGATCACGCAAGGGGATGCCCTAGAGCGTATTGACCAAGGTACCCTCGTGACAGGGGTAACCCTTTCCGAACATCTAAGACGTTCCCTTAAAAGGAGAAACAATCCCATAAGAATTACTCCTCTCGTAGAGAGAGTGCTCTAGATCGTATACCCGAGGGGCCTTAGTGACAAGGGTAACCCGTTCACGGATGTCTAGGATATTCTCCTGAAAGGAGAGGCAATTCCTCCATAAGGAAGTAGGAACCCGTACCATCTACCTTTATCCTTATTGCTATTTACTAGGCACGAATTCCTGTGATCTACTGAGGCACCCTAGTGATAGGGGTTAACCGTTACAAGATTTCACAGGGACCATCTTTATTCAATACTTAGGGATATTGACCAATCTAACTTCCTACAAGAGCATGGACATAGAGGGTAGAAACTAAGCAATCTATGTAGTATCTCCTAGTATTACAATGAAACCGAAATCCTAGAATCCGTCTCCCGAAGCTCATTCCCTCCAAGATCTCTTCTCTCTCTCTCAACCTTCTTTCTCTCTTCAATCACTCTCGTTAGTTTGCAAGCGCCAAAGCTAACTTTCAACCGTCTAGATAACCTACTTGCGACATCTCTAGTGCTTAATCAACAGTCCTTGTGGATTCATCAAATCTTTTATATTACTGATGATAAAACCATACACTTACGGTTGTGTAACACTAGCCTCCCCTTCAAGTCTAGTCGAAGGAGGTGTAGCCGACTGACTAGGCCTAAGTCTATTTCTGACCTCTTGCTACCTTCTGTGGCAACTCTGCAATAACTTTTACAATGATCTTGTGACATCTTTTACAGTGATCCCGTGACTTCTTTTACAGTGATCTCGTGACCTCTCCTACAGTGACCCCGTGACTCCTTTTGGCACATTAAATAGAGTTGTGCTCTTGCTTCCTTCCACACCTATTTTCATTCCTCTTTGCTCCATTTTACTCTATAGATTTGTCGAGACTCATGGCCTCAGATCCTTCCCTCTGGGATCAATTGCTGCGAGAGAAAGGAATTTTAATGCACACCTTTTAAGTTACGAGAACCAACAACCGTCATTTTATTTTTAAGTCAAATATTAGGTAGAGATTAAAGCTATGTTACAATACTATTAGCTATATTTCACTCCTCATGCTGTTAACTTAAAACCCATGGTAGCACATTTTTAGATTATAGAAGGGAGAGATAGTATCAAATTTTTTGAAACCCATCAAGCCCACGTTGGGCTTGATATGGTCTCTTATCAGACCCACGTTGGACATGATATGGTATCATATTAGGCCCAATATGAGACTGAAATTTTTTTAGAACGTGCTGCCACCCCTAGAGAGCTATACATCAGCAATGGATAACACCGTTGGAGTCCTTGTAATACTAGAATCTAGCCAGATTTTGAATGTGTCCAATCAGAGATGTCTAGGTCCATCAGTGAGTTTTGACCAAAACCCACTAATGACCCTACGCTACTTGGATTTACTTGAAATCACGTTCCCTATGAAGGTTTGAGAGGGGAGATGGTATATATGGTGCCAAGACTTAGTTATAGACCTTAGATAAGAAGTTCTTGCTCCGTGCCATTTGGCACAGAATGATGCACCTTATTTGTATTCAATGAACAACAACTGAGAGATGAGAAGCTTTAATATTAGTTTATATATATGAATATATATATATATATATATATATATATATATATATATATATATATATATATATATATATATATATATATATATATATATATATTTTTTTATTTTATCTGAATTTTTTGTAGTTATTCAAAATTACAATTTTTTTAGCTCATATTGTATTGATTTATTTTATTCTATATATTACTCCTTTTTTTAGGGTATTTGCTTTTCTTCAAATTCTCGTTCAGTAGGAAGGTTTGAGAGGGGATGAGCTATGGATTTTAATGCACGCCTTTTAAGTTATGAGAACCAACAACCGTCATTTTATTTCTAAGTCAAATATTAGGTAGAGATTAAAGTTATGTTACAATACTATTAGCTATATTTCACTCCCCACGTCGTTGACTTAAAACCCATGGTAGCACGTTTTTAGGTTATAGAAGGGAGAGATAGTATCAAATTTTTTGAAACCTATCAGGCCCGTGTTGGCCCTGATATGGTCTCATATCAAGCCCACATTGGGGTTGATATGGTACCATATCAGACCCAATATAAGGCTGAAATTTTTTTAGAACGTGCTACCACCCCTAGAGAGTTGTACATTAGTAATGGATAGAATCGTTGGAGTCCTTGCAATACCAGAATCTAACCAGACTTTGAATGGGTCCAATTAGAGGTGTATACATCCATCAGTGGGTTTTGACCAAAATCCACTAATAGCCCTACGCTACTTGGATTTACTTGAAATTACATTCCCTATGAAGGTTTGAGAGGGGAGATGGTATATATGGTGTCAAGACTTAGTTATACAACTTGGATAAGAAGTTCTTACTCCGTGACATTTGCCACAGAATGGTGCACCTTATTTGTATTCAATGAACACCAATCGAGGGAGGAGAAGCTTTAATATTAGTTTATATATATATATATATATATATATATATATATATATATATATATATATATATATATATATATTAATATTCTTATTTTATCTGAATTTTTTTGTAGTTATTCAAAATTATAATTTTTTTAGCTCATATTATATCGATTTATTTTATTATATATATTACTCCTTTTTGTAGGGTATTTGCTTTTCTTCAAATTCTCATTCAGTAGGAAGGTTTGAGAGGGGAGGAGCTATGGATTTTAATGCACACCTTTTCAGTTACGAGAACCAACAACCGACATTTTATTTGTAAGTCAAATATTAGGCAGAGATTAAAGTTATGTTACAATACTATTAGCTATATTTCACTCCCCACGCCATTGACTTAAAACCCATGGTAGCATGTTTTTAGGTTATAGAAGGGAGAGATAGTATCAAATTTTTTGAAACATATCAGACCCACGTTAGGCCCGATATAGTACCATATCAGGCCCAATGCTAAAAATTTTTCAAAACGTACTACCACACCTAGAGAGTTGTACATCAGTAATGCATACCACCGTTGGAGTCCTTGCAATACCAGAATCTAACCAGACTTTGAATGGGTCCAATCAGAGGTGTCTAGGTCCATTAGTGGATTTTGACCAAAACCCACTGATGGCCCTACGCTACTTGGATTTACTTGAAATCACGTTCCCTATGAAGATTTGAGAGGGGAGATGGTATATATGATGTCAAGACGTAGTTGTACACCTTGGATAAGAAGTTCTTGCTCTGTGCCATTTGGCACGGAACGATGCACGTTATTTGTATTCAATGAACAGCAACCGAGAGAGGAGAAGCTTTAATATTAGTTTATATATATATATATATATATATATATATATATATATATATATATATATATATATTATCTAAATTTTTTTTAGTTATTCAAAATTGTAATTTTTTTAGCTCATATTGTATTGATTTATTTTATTCTATATATTACTCCTTTTTTTAGGGTATTTGATTTTGTTCAAATTCTCGTTCAGTAGGAAGGTTTGAGAGGGGAGGAGCTATGGATTTTAATGCACACCTTTAGAACCAACAACCGTCATTTTATTTTTAAGTCAAAAATTAGGCAGAGATTAAAGCTATGTTACAATACTATTAGCTATATTTCACTCCCCGCGTTGTTGACTTAAAACCCATGGTAGCACATTTTTAGGTTATAGAAGGGAGAGATAGTATCAAATTTTTTGAAACCTATCAGGCCAACGTTGGGCCTAATATGATTTTATATCAGGCCCATGTTGGTCATGATATGAGTTTATATCAAGCCCACGTTGGGCCTTATATGGTTTTATATCAGGCCCACGTTGGGCCTGATATATTCTCTTATCAAGCCCACGTTGTGCCTGATATGGTACCATATCAGGTCCAATATGAAGCTGAAATTTTTTCAGAACGTGCTACCACTCTAAGAGAGTTGTACATCAGTAATGGATAGCACCGTTGGGGTCCTTACAATACCAAAATCTAACCAGACTTGAAATGGGTCCAATAAGAGGTGTTTAAGTCCATCAGTGGATTTTGACCAAAACCCACTGATGGCCCTACACTACTTGTATTTACTTGAAATCACGTTTCCTATGAAGGTTTGAGAGGGGAGATGGTATATATGGTGTCAAGACTTAGTTATACACATTGGATAAGAAGTTCTTGCTCCGTGCCATTTGGCACAGATCGGTGCACCTATTTTTTTTCAATGAACGACAACTGGTGTCTAATTTTATTTTTCAAGCATAACAACAATCATTTTGTCTAAGTTTAACTTATTTATAGTTTAAAACAAATTTACATGAGTTTGAAATTAACAACCCCTACCTGTTGAATTGAAATGCAGAGATGCACTAAACCTATTATATTTCTGAATATTCATAACTACTAGCGCGTTTTTATTTTACAAAATGGAGATATGTTGTGAAGTATTAGTTCTGTCTTGCTGGGGTTGGTTTACACTTCTCATACCATTGATAACACTGTATTATAAAATAAATACAACATACAAAGATATAACAGTAACATCACTTTGCAGAACTATTTTTCTTACAATTCTATGGATATACTGCATATAAAATGTCACAATATATGGATCCAATTTACAAGTAAGTCAAGACCCAGGGATTGGTGGCATTCTACAAGTCCTCCGATTATGGCCTAGTTGTTTGCACCGAATGCATTTGATTTTTACCTTCCCATTATGTTTCGACTCGATCTGTTCCTTCTTTCGCCTACCCGGCTGCACAAGGTTACGAGGACATAGAACTATATTGTTGTTTACTCCCCTAGGCCAAAATTCCTTACTTCGACAAGGGTAAATATGATCCATGTATGTCGCATTCCAATTCTGTGAATGAAAATAATGCTCACAATATGGGAGTGTATCCATGTTCCGGTGAATGATGATGGAAATTGCATGTGAGCAAGGCAATCCTGAAATTTGAAACTCCCCGCAATTACAATATTTTCTCTCCAACTCAACAATGAATTAAGCACCCCATATCTCTACTTCCATTTCAGATTGAGAGTAGGCGTAAACTTTATATCGTCTAGTTTTTTCCCTCCTTGAATCCATTTCTTTGGTAGCATAAGGTGTCAAAGCAATATACCATTTTGAGACTTTCTCCCTACGGCTAAAGAACCATTGAGCTACCTTTCTTTTGTAATTAACCTGTTTATGGGAAATTCACGTGTCTCCTTGAACAAAGCATTTAAACTCTCTACACAATTAGTAATTAGCATTGTGTACCTTCTGCCACTAAAGTGTGCATTAGCCCATCTTTTAGGGTTAATGTTCTGAAGCCACTTATGAGCATCTAGATGTTTTTCAAGCATGGACTGCATTATGAGATCATATTGGAGTGTTGTGTTTGCTCGAGTTGCTGTCCAAAACAAGCCTAAACCTGACCTATTGCCAGTATCTATTACTATAGTGTAAGACATGTAGTGGCAACAGAAAGCATGATGGGCGGTAGGGTAGACTTTC
The DNA here is from genome assembly GCF_018446385.1 of Zingiber officinale. Taxonomy (NCBI): domain Eukaryota; kingdom Viridiplantae; phylum Streptophyta; class Magnoliopsida; order Zingiberales; family Zingiberaceae; genus Zingiber; species Zingiber officinale. Next base: position 33,712,695 of record NC_056005.1, on the reverse strand, counting down.
CTAACTGCTGATATAATACCGTGATGTCTATCTGATACTATGCTTATTGACTCTGGATCAACAGCAAAGAATATCTTCGTATGATCCAAAAATCACTCTCATGCAGACCCACGTTCAACTTCAACGATTCCAAAGGCTACTGGGAGAACATTGCCATTAGCATCAATTGTTGTAGCCATCAACAACACACCTGAATATTTCCCTATTAGATGTGTAACATCAATTCCAAACAATTTGCGTAGATAAGACCTGAATACTCTTCTATAAACTCCAAAACCACAAAAATAACGTTGGAACTTATTATCCCCATTCCTGTGTAGTGACACATAGGTTTCAGGATCCCTAACTCTTAACTCACACAAATATAGTAAAAGATCTCTATATGTTTGGTCATAATCTTCAACGACTTTCTTCATCGCTTTCTCTCGAGCTATATATGCTTTTCTATATGATATGGTAACTCCAAACCTAGATTTTATATCTGATATAATCATACTTGGCTTGTACTGTTCATTAGCAAGAAATTGCTCTTCAACAAAAGATGCTACAAAGGAGGAAGAGCATGCTTGATGATCAACACTTTTCCTAATGGTGCCACATTGATGTTCCTTTATATATTTCGTAACAATGAACTCTACATCCCCCCAGCCAACTACTCTCCATGTACATGGTTAATTGAATCAGATGGCTTTTACTTTATTTTTCCGAGTGTCAACTAGGTTATATCTCATATGTTTAACCATGGCATGTTTCACAAGTGCATTCTTGAATTCTTGACGAGACAGAAAAATCTGTCCAGCACAAAATTCATGCTGATCTGTTGCCTCTTCAATCGGCCTTTGGAGCAATCGAGAATTTATAATATATGGATCATCAACTATTGGTAACTCCTCCTCTAAGTCACTGTACTACTCTTGAGAAATTTCATATTGTTCAATCTACATATCATCAGCTAAGAATTCTTGTACATCTATATAACATTGAAATTCTTCTCCAATTCGGGTATAATACCCTTCCTCCTCATTCCAAGTAGGCTCAAAGTAATCACCAAGTGTTGTACAAGGATTCATAACCTCATCTTCTTGAATACTTGCTTCTTCATTTATATCAAATGTGAAATTACTACTTCTATTTCTATTTGTGTTAGTGACACCATTATACTCCGAAGATGATGGAATATTTGTTCTAGATGATTCTCCTACATTAGCTCCATGTCCAATGCTAGAATTTATATCAAGCGTATTCCATATCTCAGATAGAATTTCTTCAGTTATATGATCATCTCTGATAAATAAATTATAAATTAATTTAGTAAATTTACAACTACATAATCAAGTGTTATTGTATATACAAATTTATCAAAACCAAGTATATGATGTACCTATTAGATTTTCATAATTTATCAGTGGTTGTGACACAATCCGACTGATATGGGCCTAGGGTTTTTGTAATTTTACATAATTTCAACCACTAGGAAGGGTTGAGTAAGGAAAAGCTCTATATGCTGTAAAAGCAAAGTTTTAAGCAAACATAATGTTGGATCTGATATGATCCCATATCGAGCCTAATATGGTATGATATCAGGTCCATTGTGGGTCTGATATGGTATGATATCAGGCCCATCGTGGGCCTGATATCATCCAATATCAGGCTCGCATTGAAGTAGAAAATTCTCGTAAACTAGGACCACCACTGAGAGAATGAGAGACCTAAATAAAAAATGGTTAGCACAATTTAATTTCTTACAACCACAGAAACTAACAACACGTTAAATGGTGTAATCAAATAATTTTGGGTCGATAAGTGGCTTTTGGTATAAACACATTGATGGACCAAGGGTAATTGGATTTATGCAAACTCCCAGTCACTATGAAGGGTTGAGTGAGAGAGAAAGTAGATATAGTATCAAACAAAACTTTTGATTAAGGCAGAAAGTGGGTCTGATATGATCGCATATCAACCCCAAAGTCCTGATACCTACCATATTAACCTAACATGCATGAGCAAGGTCTAGCTGAAATCTAACATCATAGTGGAGTACCTTACAAATCGATTAAGTATTGGACTAGATCATATTGAATATTTATTCTCAAACATCCAATGAAACCATAAACATGATTTTTATCATCACCCTTTGCAACTAAACTGTATTTTTTTTGCATCACTATCCTATTTTACAGTAATAAATCTATACATACATCGCTAAATCTTTAATTGTATTCTTCTACTAATTTTACTCTTGCTAGAAGTTTGTCTTTCAACGCTGACGTTCTTAACTGCTGTTATCCTTTGGACTCCTTTTGAAACTCTTATGGATCACTAAACCCTAACTGGTCTTTTGCAATCCCGCCAACTAGCACGAGAAGGAATGGCAAGCGAAGGAGGTTCATATTTCTTTCGTATTTATAAAACCAGACAAAAAGATGGAGGTAGAGAGATGTTAAGAGGACGTGCATCCGAACTACAAATTAATTTTCAATTCAATTTGTAACTTGGATGCTTGAAAAATGATGATTAAAAACACGAGATTGGCAGGTTGCTAGAGGGGTAAATTGGGAATTAATTTTTTTCTGCACCTTTTAATATAAATCAAACTACTCTATTTGATAAATACAATATACAAGGCATATATTTGATAAATACAATATACAAACTATGTCTTGTGATAAATTACCTTTATTCATTTCACTATTACTTTTTAAAACTCTACTTAGATATATATTTTTAATTGGCACGTTATATTTAAGTTTTTAAATTTTAAATAATCTATTCGATTTCATACAATTTTTATATGGATTACTAAGATAAGTACTATTCATCGTAACATCTGCTCACATCGCTATATGTCTAATCTATCGGGTCAGTCTGACCACGACATGGTTGCTCTGGCCAACTTTACTTGCATATTATGCACACACTTAGTTGCACTAATAATTTAGTAAAATGCCTTGCATGTTAACTTTATTTGTAATTGCGATATATATTTAATTAGAGTCAATGTCCTACTTTTGCTTTATTATTTTTAAAAATTTTATAAATTATATAGTAATTTTGATTATAATAAATAGATGGTTTTACTTATCGAGGCGGCAACGAGACGGGATGGCGTCGCTTCAGCGATTGCCACCTCGGCTCGGATTTCTTCTAGCCATCCTGCGGTCACCGAGCCACCTGACAGCTGGTGATGGTCTGTCATCAACCAACAAACCCCAACTGGCCAGCTGCTTCATCTCTGTGGCTTTGCTGTGTCGCTCGTGTTCGTCGTCCTTGCTGTCTCTCACGCTCCATCTCTCTGCTGTCGCCGTCCGTGAGAGTTTTCATTCTGCTTCCTCTGTCCATCTTCCCCTCCATTTCACGCCAGATCGGGCTTCTTCGCAGTCCTCTGCCCATCTAGACCCCGGGTCACCGGACTTGGTTCCGTCCTTGGTCACGGCGGTGCTCGAGGTTTGGGGTTCTTCGCTGCCGCTCGGAACTCTCTTTGCTCGCGATCCAGGTTCGTCGTGTCTCTTCACAGCACTGTTCTTAACTTTTTGTTAATTTGTTGTGCGATTTAAATGCTTTCAATACTATCCTTCGCCTGCTTAGTTTGAAGCTCATGTGTAAGTTTATTCTTTTGCTTTAGATCTCCTTCCTTTTTTTGTTATTAGTTCTCAAGTTAAAGCAGTCTGCTGTTATCAATTGGAGTATGCAGAAGTCCTCAACATGCATTAGACGTTTTCCTTTCATTTTAAAGATATGTGATCTGGTGTAGGCAGATATTGGAATTTGTATGAACCGAAGAGGTGGCTTTTTTTCTTCTTCTCATGTAATGTGAAAATGTTATGCATCTACGATGGGCGATGAGGGTTACTTTAAAATGACTGTAAGTTGTAGCATTCGTTTGTTCTTATAGGAGAAAATTTCTTTATCCAAAATCACATATAATATTTAGAAGAGGAAATAATACATAAATAAAACCATACCTTTTTCTATGATTTGTGTGTTTCTGATCGTTGAGTTCTCTCCATGACTTGTCTTTCTTTTGCTTCTCCCTCTTTTAATGGCCTTGTATGGGTTGAACATACAAGAAACTGAGCGGGAAGACAGGACCTAACCTTTATATTAGATACAAAGTACTAAACAACCTCTCACAGAGGGTTGCAGGAACGATGAAATGATTTATCCTGATCTAATCATACTGTATGTGTTAAGACTTTGAGTCAACTTGTTATAGTCTGATTTTAATTAAAACTCAAAATTAATTATTAGCCAACGTTGCCATTAATAGAGAGAAAAATTCAACACTTCTCTCTTGTCAAATTATGTATGCAGATACTACCTAATTTTTCACTCAATATATATTGCTATTTCCTATCACTGTTCAACATTGTGATAGAGTTATTGCTGTTTTTTTTATTATTATTTTTCTCTAGTGAGCTTACTGGACGCTTTGCTAGTATAAGCATCTCCATCAGGTTAATTTTTTCAAATTGCTGTATATCCACACAACCTAGTATGGAAAACAGTGGAAACCACATACTATCTAGCTATTCCTTAGTGTTTGAAGTTTTTTTAGCATTAATGCATTAAGTATATAATCTTGAAGGGGATGCAAAGCCATAATTATACCGATTATTCAGTACTTAGATTGTATTCTACATTGAGTTCTATCTAATACTATATTAGAAATATTCTACCAATTAAATGTATTTTATTACCTTAACTAAAGTTTTCTTTTAGCTTCGCTCTATGTTCAGTCTAATTGTTTTAATTCGTCTTGTTGTAGTACTTATTGGCCTCTTTGAACTTGTTCATATTTTCTCACATTTTATCCTCTTATGGAGCTGTCTATCTCTCTTGAATAAAATATTTCTGTAATTTTTAATTCTCTATTTAGCAATCTCACACATTGGTTAATTCATATTTATTTTCTGTTCTTCTTTAGTAAATCAACATTCTGTATGTATGGAGGACCTTACCACAATCTTATAAATTCTTTCCTTTAAATCTATAAGGCACGCAATGCTCACAAAATGCTTCTGAAACTTAAATCTAACAACTAAACTATAGTGTATTTTTATTCATATTCTTAATGACATTTATTTATTTAATATTCTACATAAATGCTCCTGAAATTTTAACTAAAACCGTAAACTAGATTTTTGTTTTTCTATTCATATTTTTAATGACGTTTACTTATCTGATGTTCTACTTACCTAAAGAACTTAAACCTTCCTAAGTGCCATGACCTTGAGGATTTAAAACTTTCCTAGGTGCCATGTCCTTGGATATTTATGTAATGGATTGAATAATTGGGCCTCTTAGTTGTCTGTATGCCCAACTAATTGCAAATATTCTTTTGTGCACTTATGTGCTCTCTAAATTCTTACTTATTTCAGTTGTATTTACTTTGTGACTTTTTCTAGAAGACTCAAGCGTGCATTTTTTTCCTTCATTGAGACACTTAATTATGTTAACTTACTTGACATTCTACTTACCTAGAAGCTTAAACTTTCCTAGGTGATGTGACCCTGGACATGGATGCCATGAATTGATCGATTAGCCTCCTCTTAGCTGTCCTTTATTGGCAAGCCTTTGAATGTGCCATGGAGATTCTCATGTGTTCAAGTCATATTACCTCCTGAAGTTTCTAGGACTCAAGTTTTTGTATAATAGACCTTAGACCAGTTTTGGCCATCTTGAAGATTGCAGGCAGTACTGGTCCTGGTCCTTTGTGGGAGCATCTTATTGTGGTTTTGTTGGGCTCTCAAGTATTGATGCCAGGAGAGAGTATGCGTGGAATTGGTGTTCCATGTGATGCTCCTGACCGGTTTCAGTGTCGATGCATTTGGCACATTGACCATATCTCTTGTGATCTTGTTCCATATTTTGGCTATACCATGCATCTTCCTAGTTGTCCGCTTGCGTTCACAGATTCGGCAAAGGGATTTTCTCAAGCTTGGTTTCTTTAATGGGCCCTACACCACCCGCATTTTTCTCGTTATAATTGCAATTTGTTGGAGCTTAAGTGAAATTGCTAGGCTAAGTTTTTTGAAAAGAAGTTTGGGCTTCAGTTTGACATGGCAGAGGACTTTGTGCAAGCTTTACATCCTCTTCAATCTTGGCTTTTCAGAGCCTTCTGTCCTCCTTACAATTTTGTTCCTTCTACGTGCCTCTTTGCAGAAGAGGGAATCAGGCGCTTTGTCCTGGGGATGGAACAAAAAAACCATTGGGTATATTTTCATTTTCTCCCTTCCAATTTTTCTTATGCAACTTACCCTGGGTTTTGCTGGGCCCAGGCTTTTTCGCATCACAAAGGGTAGTGGAAAGAAGGACAAATACTTCACAAAAGCTAGTGTCTTGGTCGGAGAGAATTGCATATGTATTTATCCTCTGTTTAGCACTATTCTTCTGGGGATTTTTCATGCAGTCCTCATCAGTTATATCACGTGCATTGGCATGCGGGTGTACTCTTCAGTGATCAACAAACAGCTTCTCCGACGGATCTTTTGGCTGGTATCCTCTGTTATTTTTTCTCTTCCAGCGAGGGTACTTCTCCTAGGTTTCTCTGTCCTACCTCAATCAGGCAACTTGACATGCGAGCTGATTGTATTCTTGGCCTTTTTGAACATGTTGTTTTGCACAGTGGTCGGCATTATTGTATTGGTCTACTTGCCAGTGGCAGATTCTATGGCTCTGCGAAGAAATCTAGAGGGTAGAGGGATAATAGACATTCCATATGATGATTATTACAACGACAGTGCAGCCCTTGTAGCCAACCAGAGCTGCAGTCGGGACACCAGGAGGAGCTCTGATGTATCTACAAAGCCTGGTTCAATATCTTTTAGGACGATGATCATGGATGACCTTCCTGGCTCAGATGAGATAAGCTTGTCCGTCCCTCTGCAAATTGGTTCTCCTTCAGGTTCTTCAACACCGTTAAGGCACATTCTTCCACTTAGAGAAATCCCTAGATACTAAGAAGAAGTTCAAATGTGCTGTCATATTATTGACATTTATGTTTTTTTTTTTTGGTCGCATCTAAACGCAGTTGTACAATATTCAAATTTTTGTAGGCATGGTTGTTCCATTCGTTATCTTATTTACTTGGTTGCAATTAAGCTTACTCAAGGCTTACTTTAACCAACGAGTTTATTGTAGGAAAAGTTAACCAATCATCAAGACATTCAACGTTCATTGTTTTTAATATCAATTAATTTAGATGATTATAAAATATTAAATAAGGCATATCAATTAGAGGACTAGATGAACAATTTAATATTATTAATTACTCTATTAGTTACACAATTTTATTGTTTAACCAAATGAAGATTATTATAATCAAATAAAGAAATAGGATGATCTATTTTTTAATTTTGTTACTAATTGAATTATAATTTAAATATAATTTCGGAAATATTAATTTTACGTGTAAGATAGATTAATTAAGGTTAACACATAATTACCTAACTGAGGGTACGCAAATGTCGCGAGAAATCGAGAACCTTCGAGGGCTTCTCCAGTTCGGTGGGCGTGGCATCTTCGAGCCAAATGACCAAAATGCCCTCTCCCGGTATGACGATCAATTTCCCGGTCAGCCGACAATTTAGACAGTTGGAGGAACGCTTTTATAAGAACCCATTGCCGTGCGGAAGGAAAGGATCGGAAAAGTGGAAAAGGGAAAACGAAAGGGGAGCGTCAACCTAGATCGATCGATGGCGTCGTTTGGGGAAGCTCCGCCGGGCGATCTCAAGGCCGGGGAGAAGATCTTTAAGACCAAATGCGCGCAGTGCCACACCGTGGAAAAGGGCGCCGGCCACAAGCAAGGTTTGTCAAAATAACTCTTGTCGTTCCTTTCCTTGTTTGATACCGGGTTATATATTGTTCTATATATGTTGTGGATCACGCTTTGTTTCTTGTTTTCACCTTTTTTTTTTCGTTTGTGAAATTGTCGGTACGTGATTATGCATAATAAGTGCATGATTGTGATCTCGGATTCTCGTCGCGAGGACTTCATTCCTTTTGGGGCTATTCTATGATCGTTTTTTCTTTTGTTCTAGTATTGAATCTTTTTTTTTTTTCTGGTGCCTTTTCTCTTATGTTTACAGGGCCGAATTTGAACGGACTTTTCGGGAGACAATCTGGGACGACTGCAGGTTACTCTTACTCCGCTGCTAACAAGAACATGGCTGTGATATGGGAGGAGCAGACATTATACGATTACTTGCTTAACCCTAAGAAAGTATGCTCCTTTGAATATTTGCCTATGAATTTGGTGGTAATTACATTATTAGAAAAAAAATAAAGGAATAATATTTAGTAGCCATTTTTATTAATGGCCTGACTACCTCTGGAGAAATGGGAGTAAGAAAATTTGTTCCTTCTAGTTCTGTTCAAGTAAACAGGGCATTCTGATACCCACACACACACATACATACCCTTTCAACATTAAACCATTTTACCAACATGAATTATTAGTCATGATCTATGTAAAGCTAAGCAAATGAGGCATCATGTTGCTAACAGTATCGTGGATGCCAATTTCTGTCCCTTGATGTATAAAACAAACTTCATATATAGCTTTTTAAATTGTGCTTAATCATGTGACATTACAAAATTATCGTGCTAAATGTAATATTTTTTTCGTACAAAAACTGTTTAGAGTTAGTATTAGAATTAACAGGTTGTCTAGGATGAGTCCTCTCTCTCTCCATACACACACACGTAATGGTAATATGCCAAATTGCATGCCAAATATTGTCTAGATCTTTTAATACAGATTTAATTTTATTAGATGGTTATTTATTTATTTATTTATCTCTGGTTGTTACACTATAGATTTTAGTTTATTCAAGTTCTTTGATCACACCTCCTGCTTTTTATTATATACCATCTTAGTTCGTTTTTTTACCCATTTTATCACCATCTCTTTTTACTATCCTCATCTGTTAACACTACTTAAATAAATGTTGTTCATTACTATAATCATTAACTTAATTTTATTTATAACTCTTATTATTGACATATAGACAAAATTGGAATATGAATTTTGTTTGAAATTTCAACCCCACCATTGTCTTAACTACTTGGATTCAACATATGTGCAAGATCTTCCTAATAATTGGATTTGCAAGGTGTGGTAGTGATTTAGCTTTCATTTTTTAGTTTGATAGTTAAGAGTGCTAACCTAGTATCATTTAGCATTGTAAAAATTTGCAGTAAGTTTTGTGTGTCACTCTACTCGTGCTAGATTTGTGTCTGATTCAAAGAAGTTTGTATCATTGTATACATATGCTAGTTTAGTAGTTTGTATCATTTTCTGTCTTTCTAGTCTGTTTGTTTACAGACATATTCATACTAAGTTGAGAGACCTTTTTCATGATAGACTTGGGCACATGATTCTTCCGTCGTCAAAACAACTTGATAACTGATATTATTTCCATTATAGATGGAGTTGATTATGTAATGTTAACCAACGCCACTGTTTCGCTTTGCAGTATATTACTGGTACTAAGATGGTTTTTCCTGGTTTGAAGAAGCCGCAAGAGCGTGCGGATCTAATTGCTTATCTCAAACAGGCAACTGCCTAAGGTTTTTGTTTGCCCTACTAGACACTTTTTTTTTCTCATTAAATAAGAATAACATGCTATGATGATTGTGATCAGGCAGTTAGTTACAAAACATTCTTTACAAAGTTTACTATCGAATTTCCGATGGAGTGAATCTGTGTTTTTTTTCTGTAGAAGCTTCCAAGGCCTAAATTCCCCTAAATTTATCTATACTCAGGTCGATATAATACTTCAAAAGTGTTATACATTATTCGTATTTTGCCAATTAAGTTTTCCTAATTTTTTGTTTTGTTTTGTTTTTTTTTTTTCAAATTTAGCTATATAATCCTCAATCGATTTACTATATTAATAACTAATACCACGCAAATATTAATCAACAGTGTGATGAAGAGGAAAAGTAATGCATGCTAAAAGATTATTAATATGAAATCATACAGTCGTTCTAGAGACTTCCGAAGTGACGCATTCGTCTCCTTTATTTTTTCCGTAAATTACTAAATTTTAAGTTTCATATTATCAGTAACTTTAAAAATAATTCAAATATATAATTAATTTTTTTAAAAAAATAATTTAACAGAATTAGAGGAGTACATACAATTTTGTTCTATGTCATTTTGAACTGTATTAATTTTTTAAAATTAAATTAAATTTTTTAACCCATTACTAAAGTACAGAGTGGTAATTTTTTAAATATAAATTGGATATTTTAATTAATTACTAAAGTGGAGCAATCAATCTATAAAATTATATAATCATGAATAATAAATTATAATGTAGGAATTGATTAATTTTTTAAAAAATAATTAAAGTCTTTAATATAGTATAGTATCGAATTGATATTTGAGGATATGAATATAATTAAGAGAAATAGATAAACACATAAAATTTTATTTCATATTATTCTAAATTTTTTAAATTCATCAGTCACTTTCGATCAAAAATTTTAATCGATATTTATATTTAAAAATTATTACTTTTAATATAATATATTGAATTAATATTTGAGAATATGAATATAATCAAAAGAATTAAATCAGCACACATGACCTTATTCCATTTCTAAGCTCATTCGATCCATCAACCATTTTCGAGTCACTTTTGATAGACCTAGAGAGTTCAGAATAACATGGAACTATTCATGTCATCAAACATCAATTCTTTATACTGTATTGAGAGCAATACATTTTTTTATCATAGAAAACTTTTTTAATTATTTTTTAAAAAAAATAATCGATTGCTACACATCAATATATTAAAAAGTTCGTTTATGTTTAAAAAATTATTGCTCTCAATATGACGTATGAAAATAATGTTTGAGGATATAGATATTATAGGAGAACTAGATGGACACAAAAGACATGATTCCATGTTATTCATAGCTCTCTAGGTCCATTCCAACTTATGGATCTAGAGAGCTCAAAATGACATGGAATTAGATCATCTATGTTCATCTAGTTCTCTTGATTATATCTATGCCTTCAAACATTTCCATATGTTATATTGAGAGTTGTAATTTTTGGAACACGATGTATGTCCAGGTAGGCCAGTTAGAACTGGGATGATTATTAATCTAAGGTAATGAAAAAGCTCCACTAGAAAAGACTCCTTCGTTGAAGGCGGAGTTGTCTCTTATAGGCTTTAAAAGTATATAAATAGCTAGGAAAAGTAATACAATAATTGATATTTAATTCTTAGCTCTAGGGAGCTTGTTTTAGCCTCCTAGAAAAAAGTTATTGTTGGTTCACACCTCTAAAGGGATCTAGGACGCCTCTAAGAGGATAAAGATTATCCTCTTCTCAACGGTAGTCTAACGGTTACTTTTCATTGGAAGTACCTCTATTGAAGCTCCAAAGCACCTCCATGAGAGGCGCGAGGGTGCCTCCAGCTTCCATCAAGAGGCGCGAGGGTGCCTCCACAAGGACGAAGCTATGTTCAAGCCTACGTTGGGTATAGCCCGGGGGTCGATAGCAATCAAAGAGGAAAAAACCCCAGATTTACCATGGGAGAAAGAGAAAAAAAAACATGAGAGAAAGAGGAAATAGCTCAAGTGACAGTGTCAACATCAACACTCATAGCCCACAACCCGAGTAGGACACCCGGACTGGCTCCTCCATTGCGCCTCCAGCTTCCATCAGAGTGGCGCCTCCAACCTCCATCAGGGTGCCTCCATCAAGAGGTGAGAGAGCTCCTCCAACCATCTTAGAGGAGTCAACAACCAGCTTGGAGCTACCTTCAGCCCGTCTAATTAACCTCTAAATGGTTAACTTTTCCTCGCGCTTCTTTGGGTTTCTTTGGGTGATGCTCCAACAGTCAGGAATTGAGCTCACCCGAATCAACTCCGATCTTCTCCTCAAATAAATTTCCTCCCCGACTTCTCATCCCTTGAATGCTTTGTTGCGTCCTTCTCGTCCACGGGTGTACTTTTTCGCAGCTTTTCATCCCTCGGATGCACCAAGCTCCTCGTCGACTTGTTTCCCGTGCCATGCTTCTCGCTCACCATGTCTTCCACTCGACTTCTTGTGTTTCTAAATTTTTGTACACTTAGACACAAGGTATCAAAAGACACATGACCTAACTTAATTTGGTTGATCACATCAAAACCAACTTAAGGTACTTACACATGAATGTGTTCAAAAAATCCAATTCATGTTAAAAATTTGTTGCTCTCAATACAGTATTGAATTAATGTTTGAAGACATAGATATAATCAGGATAACTAGACGAGCACTTAGGACCTTGTTTCATGTTAATTTTAGTCAAAATCGACTGATGGCCTTAAAAAGCTCAGAATGATATGGAACAAGATCCTATATGCTCATCTAGTTCTGCTGATTATATTTATACTCTCAAATATCAATTTGATACACTATATTGAGAGTAGAGAATTTTTTATCATAGAAGGCTTTTTAATTTTTTTTAAAAAAAAATTAATTGAAATCGATTAATGTTAATGTCCATGATTATAGAACTTTACCGAATCGATTATTACACTATAATAATTGATTCAGCGAGCGAAAGGGAATGGCTGAAGGGGCTTAATTGATATCAATTATGCGATTTGGTTATTTTCAAAGTTGCCTGTAGTATGAAACTTAAACTACTAGGTTCAATAATGTATCATTTTTTTATGGGTCAATCTCAAATTTTTTATTAGAATTCAAACTTCCCTAGTGATTGTTGTTTTTTTTATTGTTAATAATGTTACATACACATTTTTTTTTCTTTTCAAATTTATCACACTTTTTTTTAATATTAGGTATCTAGATTTTACCATTTGATTAATTCTGAGATATAGTTTGATCTCATATTTCACCTAATAAAAGATCTAGAATTTTAAATTTTGGTGGGGAGGGAGCCATATAATAAGTAATGAAAATAATTATTAGACGTGGTATATAATTTTGAATAATAAAAATATAATAATTAAAAAGATAAATAGAATACTCAAAGTTAATATTAATATATTATAAAAAGAAAAACTAAAGTTATTTTAAAGATATATTCAATTAAGTATTAAATATAATTTTCTAATTAGAAGGAATTTAGCGTTATTTAAAATTTTTAAAGTGTTTAGTGATAGTTTCTATATTCACATTTTTAGTAATTTCTCTCTCAATATATATTATTAACACATTTGAAAAAAAAAAATCCTTCATTTCACTCTGAAGGCTCCTTATCCCTCATCTATTGAAGTAAATTTTTAATAGATAATACAAGCTTTATTTGAGCATAAATAGATATTGCATATTGAGAAGGAAACTGTTGGCGCAAGGTAGGCCGGAGGGAGGGGAGGTGAACTGGCTGTAAAAAAAAATTTTCTCGGCTTTTAACTCAGATTAGTAAAAAGAGACAGAATAAATAAATAAAAAAAATGAGGCCAAAAGAGTTACTTGGTTACAACCGGGGAGGTTGTTAATCCAAGGCAAGTAAACACACTAAAGATCTCCTTCTTTGAAGGTGGAGAAGCCTCTTACACTCGTTAGAAGCTCAGAAAGTAGCTAGGAAATGAATATAACAGTTGTTACATATTTTCTAGGGTCAAGGGTCTTTTTATAGCCCCTAAAAAATCTTATCCGTGGTTGGAAGGAACCTTCCACAGAACTGGAAGGCGCCTTCAGCGAGACGCAGTGGATAAAAGTCTATCCACTGCCAACGGAAAAATCTACCTGGTCAAAGGCGCCTTCCATTGCTGGTTGAAGGCACCTTCTACCTGAAGGTCACAGAGACGCCTTCAACTCCTGTTGAAGGCACCTTCAACAGCTCCATAGCTCCATTTTAGCTCTTCCGCTGCTCCAATCACTTTGGTGATTTCGGCCAACCGAAATAGGGCTTACTGATAACCATGATTTTACTGTATTATTTTGATTCATATATGCATGGTTTGATGTTGATTTCATAGGTTTAAATCATGGTTACATCACATTTTATGCATTGTATCGATTTTGGACTTAATTACAAATTATTTTATTTTCATGTTATTTGATGCTAATAATTGATTCTTATTTTGTAGGCATCAAAGGATCTTGGATTTGGATCTATTTGGACCGAATTTGTGCTCGAATCGGAGTTGAAACGAGAAGATCAAGCTGCGGAGCATTATGGACCGTTCATTGAAGATTAGACAGATCTGAATCATCTAGTGAAGATCTGATCGATCCAACCTAAGGGAGAGTAGATCCAGACCCTTGATCAAGATCAGCACCTTCGGATAAGATGTTTAGAGATTTTTCACCGTAGATTAAGCTCCAAATCACTCACAGCCGTCCGTTCAGATCTGGGTCAGATTTAAACCCAGAAGCCACAATACACTTCTCTTCATCGATCTCCTCCGTTGTTCTTGGCGTCGCGCGTTCTTCTTCCGGTGGATTCCGACCCCGATTCTTTCTCCGATCATCCTCTCAAGCTTCAACCTCGGTGGATAATCTCTACAGCAGCTCATCCCGATCTTCTGGAGCCATCGAAGGGTGTTCCCTCCGATGGAATTTGTCTCTCGGCAATCCTCTGTTCCATCTCAGATTTGGAGGTGTTCCTCTAATTTAAGACTCCGATTCCCATCAGCAACGCTTGGAGGTGGTCCTCCGGTGTTCTTGAGCTCCATCCGACAGCATACCATCATCCGTAGCTTCCATTCAGATCCAGAGATCAGATTTGCAGATTTCGGGCCATTCTTGGGTTTAGGGTTGTTCTAGCTCGCCGGAGGTGGTCTGCCGGCATTGTTGAGCATACCTCGAACTGAGACGCAGCTGAGGTTCTTCATTGAGGTCCAGAGTTGGGTGTTCTCGACTTTGGCATTCTTGTGTGACGGCAAGAGTGTGAAGTTTGTATGGATTGGTTGTGAGTTGGATCAGTTAGGGTTTATTTCCTTTTATTACAGTTTTGTAATTTGGCACAGATTTATTTTAATGTTTGTTATGCTTTTAGCAAGTAATTTAGCAAATCATTTCATTGTTGAAGCTCTACTTGTGTTTAATTTGTGCTTGGTTAATTGTTAAGTGGAAAGGTTTTAAATTAGGGTTTTAATTGGTGCTTTAGATTAGGTTTTTCTGATGTCTTGATACTTATTTCTAAGCTTAAGATTAGATTCACTTGTGTTTTGTATTTCATTTTTAGTTTAAATGTGTTAATGATTTAATCAAAACGTAGGGTGACAATGCGTTATGGTTTGATTGTTGGCACCTAGTTAGATTTCCTTTATGCATTAGAGTAATTTCTTTATTGTTGTGCTTTACTTTTGTTAGATTTAAATTCAAGTTAAACCCCCCATTTTCATATTAAAAACCCCAAAAATAGGAATAACGTATAATCCTAGGTTATCATCCTACTCGCTAGTTCCTCGAGGTTCGATCCTGAGCTCGTTATTACAACATTATTGTGTAGTTAAGAGATTCAGTGGAAATGCATTGTTAATTTGTTTTACGAGTGTGACAGACTTGTTATCACTTACCCGAACCTAATTTCCGACCTTCTCCTCGAGCAGGCTTCCACTCCGGCTTCTCACCCCTTGAATGTCATATACGTCATTCTCGTCCATCGGTGTACTCTTTCGTAATGCCTCATCCCTCGGATGCACTGAGCCCGTCGGCTTCCTTCCCGTGCCATCTTTCTCGGTAGCTGCATCTTCTGCTCGACATCTTGTGTTCATAAGCTCCTATACACTTAGACACAAGGGTTAAACACTAATATGACATAACATGACTCGGTTGATCACATCAAAACTACCACGGGGTACCAACAATCTCCCCCCTTTTTGATGTGATCAAACCTAAGTTAAGTTAGAGTAAACCATAAATAAAAAATAGTTATAAAAATTTTGCAAGTAAAAATTTTACAAGTACAAAAATTAAATTTTATAATTTGTTGTACTACTCTCCCCCTAGACTTAATCTCTTTTACTACTCCCCCTTTAGATCACATTAAAAATAGGGTACTTTTAAAAGTCTAAGAGTAAAAAAAAATATAACTAATAAAAGATAAGAATTAATTAAAAAAAATATATTTTAAATTAATTTTTTAACAGAAAATTAAGGCTTTTTTATAACTTCTAAATGTTTAACAGTTAGTCAATTAAATACTTATTTCAATAATTAGCTTCCAGATTGTGGCGAGGTATTAGGTCTTTTTAGATATTGGAACAACAACCACTTTCTAGACAAAGTCTCTTAAAGAAATTCAATATTTAATTTTCTCTTAAAGTCTTAAGTCAAAAAATAATTAATCTAAATATGATTTTGGAATCCAAAATAGATTCCTTCTAACTGGGTTAACTAGGAATCTCTTAGGTACGTATTTTTTTAAATTTTTTCTAATTTGGCCCTTATGGTATTTAAGGTACTAATTCAATCCACTATATTTTCTAATATGTTGAATATTTAAGCATGTGTGATTTTTTCAATGTTTCTATCTCTTTTTGCTATTTTTCATTCTCAATTTTAACTTTATTAAAGTCTTCTGATCGACAAGATTTAGCTAGTATTGATTTTAATTTATTAACTTCTTTTTCTAATTTATAGCAATTTTTTGTTAATAATTTAATAAATTGAAATAATTTGTCAGGAGGAAGAGATCGTACCTGACTTACCTTGTCGATCCCTTGATCTAAAGCTCCCCTTAAAGTATTGCTTTCTTCCGATGTTACTCCCCCTTCATCGATGCTTTCGATGCTCATTTCGAATGAGCTTGCTTCATCTCCTTCTTCTTGGTGACTTACCACTAGCGCAAGTCCGGTGATGACTTCAATTTTCGATCCATATGACGTTTCGTCCCACAATGCCTTCATATTCTTGTACTTATTCACTTGGATCAGCTTCTTGTTCTTGTCCTTGTCTTTCAATTTAGGGCAGTTATCTTTCACATGTCATTCTTCATTGCAATGGTAGCATCTTATCCTTCTTTTTCTACCCTGCACTTGATTAAATCTTTTAGTTTTAAATAATTTTTTAAAGCTACGTATTATCAGTGTTATTTCACTATCATCGAGAGAAGATTCTAAATCTTGTTTGTTTTCCTTTACCTTTAAGGCAATGTTATGCTCCTTCTTCATGTTGGATTGCGTTGGCCGACTAGAAGGGGGGTTAAATAGCCTGCACAAATAAAAATAAAACTACCCTTCTTGGATTTTCAAAAAAACACTTGCATTAATTAAAGAAATAACTAAAAAGGTAGAGACACCAGACTTTTGACTTGGTTACAACCGGGGAAATTGTTAATCCAAGGAATGAACTGTACTAGTATCTCCTTCAGGTGGAGAAGCCTCTTATAGCAATGACGTACAAAAAAGAGAAGCTATACTAAAAATGGAAACGCACAAGTGTTGGTTTGCTAATTGCTTGAATGAATGAAAAGCTTCTGGACCAAGGTTGTATTTATAGCCTTGGTTGGGGCGCCTGGAGGGGATAAAATTTTATCCCCTTCGCAACGGATCGCGGTCAAATGTGATTCGATCAAAAACCGGGTTCTAGGCGCCCGGAATCAAAAACCTAGTTGACTTTTAGTCCGGACCCTCTGCTCCGGTGTTGCTCGCCTCGTCTTGGTCTTTCGCTCTAGCTCCGCTCGCTTGGGTGACTTTATTCAACCGAAATAAGGCTCACCCAAACCCAATTTCGGTCTTCACGCGCAACCTTCCGCTCCGACTTCTCGTCCCTCGGAAACGTCACGCACCTCCTTCTCGTCCTCCCGCGTACTCTTCCGCAGCACCTCGTACCTCAGACGCACCGAGCTCGTCGGCTCTCTCCCGTGCCGTCCTTCTCGCTAGCTAGCTGCGTATTTTGCCCGACTCCCTGTGCTCTTAAGTTCATGCACACTTAGACACAAGTTTAAAACACCACAGGACCTAACTTAACTTGTTGATCACATCAAAATAACCTTGAGGTTCCAATAATCTCCCCCTTTTGATGTGAGCAACCTAAGTTAAGTTAAAGTAAATAGACATAAAATAAAAACACATAATATTGCAATAAAGTATAAAAAAAATAGAAAATTATAGTCTACCTCTCCCTAGACTTATGTTTTTCCTTCTCCCCCTTTGACCACATAAAAAATTGGTGTTCTAAGAAGGCTATAAGAGAATAATTTGGAAAACTTTGAAAAATTATTTCGATATTACTAAAAATTTGCAATAATTTTTAAAAAATTCTAAGTAAAAATTCTTTAAGTAAAAGAAAATTCCAAGTTAGAGAAATTTGTAAGTAATTTATTTTTTAAAACAAGTAAAAAATTTTTTAAAAAAATCTTTAAAAAAATTCTAACCTTAGTCAATTTTAAAAAATATTTTTTGAGAAATTTCATAATGTTTTAAAAAAAATTAAAGCATTATCTAATTTTAATTTTAATGCTTTATCAAAAAGTTAATTAAATATTTTATTTCAATATTTTAGCTTCCAGGCAGTGACGAGGCACTAGGCCTTCTTGGTTATTGGAGAAACAACCACTTTCTTAGACAAAGCCTTATATAGAAATTAGCTGTTTAATTTTCTTGCTGAAAGCGCTAAGTCTAATTTAAATTTAGGTTAAACAAGACTTTGGAACCTAATATAGGTTCCAACCAACTGGATTAACTAAGAATTTCTTAGGAAAATACTTCTTTGAAATATTCCTAATTTGTCCCTTATGAAATATATAATACCAATTTAGATTGTTGTATTTTCTAAAATTTATATTTGATGAACATGTATGATTTTTCAAGTTATCTACTTGTCTTTTCAAATTTATATTTTCTGATTTTACTTTGTCTAATTCTTCTAATGGACAAGATTTAACTAGAATTACTTTTAAATTTTTAATCTCTTTTTCTAACTTACAACAATCCTTAGTTAATAATTTAACAAACTTAAATAATTTATCCGGAGGAAGAGATCATACCTGACTTACCTTGTCGATCTCATTATCCGTATCTTCCCATGAACTGCTGCTTTCTTCCGACGTAGCTCCCCCTTCATTGATACTCTCGATGCTCATTTCAGACGAGCTTGAATCGTAGTCCTCGTCTTGATGACTTGCCATTAATGCAAGTCCGGAGAAGGCCTCGACTTCCGATTCGGACAACGTATCATCCCACATCGCCTTCAGAATCTTGTGTTTATTCTTTTGGACAGACTTCTTTCCTTTGTCCTTGTTTCTTAGCTTGGGGCAGTTGTCCTTGACGCGCCCTTCTTCATTGCAGTGGTAGCAGCGGATCATCCTTTTCTTTCTACCCTGCAGATGGTTAGTTTTCCTAGATTTACATAATTACTTAAAATGCCTTACTATCATTACCATTTCTTCATCGTCGAGAAAGGATTCTGACTCTTGTTCGTCTCTCGATGCCTTTAGGGCAATGTTGTGCTTCGAATCCTTTGTACTTACACACCTCGATTCATACACTTCAAATGTGGAAACTAATTCTTCTAAGGAAATAGTTTCTAAGTCCTTATATATAAAAAAAAAACATTTACTAGTGATGCTCATCTATTATTTATAGGAAAAGAATTGAGTGCGTACCTTAGCGAATCTCGGTTACTTACCTTTTCTCCGAGATTCAAAAGTTTGGTGATAAGCTCCTTAATTCTCGAGTGCAGATGCGCAACTGTTTCGTCTTCTTCAAGTCTCAGGCTGGTGAGCTGGTTGCAAAGTAAATCCTGTCTTACGAGCTTGGCTTCGGACGCCCCTTCGTGTAGCTCGAGGAACTTTTCCCACAGTTCCTTTATTGAGTCATAGTTGCCGATCCGGTTGACTTCTTGTGGTGGAAGGACACTCAGCAAATGGAATTCTATTTTACCATTTTCCACGTAATCGGTCTGCTCCTTTTTTGTCCACTGGTATTTTTCTTTGACCTCCGGTACTACAACACCAAATTCCATAATTAAGAGTAAATCAAAGTTAGTTTTGAAAAATACCTTCATTCGCTTTTTCTAGCTAGCAAATTGCCCTTCGAATTTTGGCGGGTATATGCTTGGTCCGACCATTGATTCGGTGCTTCGGTCAGCAGTCAGTCCTCCTGAAGTGTCTTGGTTCTGATACCACTTGTTGGACCGTGTTGGTCGGCTAGAAGGGGGGTTGAATAGCCTACACAAATAAAAACAAAACTACTTTTCTCGGACTTTCAAAAGAACACTTGTATTAATTAAAGAAATAACTAAAAAGGTAGAGGTACCAGACTTTTGACTTAGTTATAACTGGGGAGGTTGTTAATCCAAGGAATGAACCACACAAGTATCTCCTTCAGGCGGAGAAGCCTCTTACAGCAATGATGTATAAAAAATAGAAGTTGTACTAAAAATGGAAGCGCACAAGTGTTGGTTTGTTAATTGCTTGAATGAATGAAAAGTTTCTGGACCAAGGCTTTATTTATAGCCTTGGTCGGGGTGCCTGGAGGGTTCCAGGCGCCTAGGAGGAGATAAAATTTTATCCCCTTCGCAATGGATCGCGGTCAAATGCGATCCGATCAAAAACCAGGTTCCGGGCCCTCTGCTCCGGTGCTGCTCGCCTCGGTCCGGGTCTTCCACTCCGACTCCGCTCGCTTGGGTGACTTCATTCTGTTAGGATGCATACTAAAAGCCTAGCTTTAGGTATAAACATTTATCTAGAAATAAGAATCACATTGATCAAATGTCTACATTTACGATAAATGTAGTTGCTCAATTAATTTATATTGTAGATAACATGGTGTGTGGTGTCACACACAGAAGATCATGTTATAGGTTCCTTATAAATTATAAACAGTAGCTCACGACCAAGATGGAAAGGAACAAACCATTGGAAGGTCGTAGTTTAATTAGGTATTAGTTTATCTTAACTATATAATTACACTAGTACACTTAGAGTGTATTGAGTAGGACCATTTGAGGTCATTCCTTTTATACTGACTTTATGAAGGAACAAAGACCTCAGTTATTATGGAAGTGTGTGCTCTTAATCCTAATATAATAACAAGCACATATATTTGATATTTATTTCTTTAATTTATCAATGGGTGAGATTTAGTTCGATAAATCAATAAGCCCGATAAGTTGGGAAATGATATCACTTATAGTGTGTGTTGTTGATTATAGAAGGAAACTGTGTCCTAGTAATCTAGGTTGAGAATGTCCCCAAGAGGAGCTCATAAGGATTGTCATGTTAAACCCTGCAGGTGGACTTAGTCCGACATGACGATGAGGTTGAGTGGTACTACTCTTGGACTAAGATATTAATTAAATGAGTTGTCAGTAACTCACTTAATTAGTGGACATTCGACATCTTAAACACAGAGAGATCAACACACTCATAATAAGAAGGAGCCCAAAAATGTAATTTGGGATTGGTGCGGTAGTTCAATAATAATTCTTTAGTGGAATGAATTATTATTGATGAAGTTAAGTTGTGTGTTCGGGGCGAACACGGGATGCTTAATTTCATCGGGAGACCAAAACCAATTCCTCCTCTCGGTCCCTATCGTAACCTCTTGTATATAGAGATTTATACCCACCATATACCCACCTTCTTACCCATCCTATAGGGGCCGACCAAGCTAGCTTGGAGACCAAGCTAGGGTCGGTCATGGTTTGGTTCATGGGTGAATTCATGTGGCCGGCCCTAGCTTGAACTCAAGCTTAGGTGGACGGCCCTATTAAAATAAAAAGGAATTTTAATTTAAAAATTTTTTCTTATGTGGATAAAATGATTTAAAAGAGAGTTTAAAAATTTAAATCTTTCCTTTTATAAGATTCTACAAAAGATTAAGAGAAGAGCTAAATCTCTTTCCTTATTTGTAGATTAAAAGGTTGATTTTAATTTTGGTAAAAACTTTCCTATTAATCATGTTTATTATTTAAAAGAAAGTTTAAAAATTAAAAATTCTCTTTTATTAGTTTCTACAAAAGATTAAGAAAAGATTTAATATCTTTCCTTATTTGTAGATTAAAAGAGATTTTAATTTTTAGAGATAACTTTCTTTTTATCCACATGTTAAAAGAAAGATTTTAATTTATAAAATTTCCTTTTTATTAATCAATCATGAAGGGAAAAATTATTGGAGAAATTTTTTATAAATTTCCGGAAGCAAATAAGGAAGTTTTAATTTGTGTTTAAAATTTTATTTGCTTGGAAATTTTATGGTGTGGCCGGCCATTGTAAATTGAAAAGAAAAATTGTTTTTTTTCCTTTTCAATGGCAAAAGAATTAAGGAAGTTTTTATTAAATTTTCCTTATTTTCCAAGACCAAGGATTATAAAAGAGGGGGTAGAGAAGGCTTCATGGTGAATAACTCTATTCTATTTTCTCCCTCTTTTCTTCCTTGGTGTGGCCGGCCATCCTCTCCTCCTCTCTTCTCTTTGATGGCCGAACGTCATCCTTCTTGTGGAGATTCATATGGTGGCCGGATCAAGTTTAGAGAAGAAGAAGAAGAATGAGAGAAAGAAAGTTTTGTTTCTAGCATCCCTTGGAGCATGGTGATGGTGGCCGAACCTCTTCATCCTAGGAGAAGTTTTGATGGTCGAAACTTGTAAGGAAGAAGAAGGTGCTTGGTGGTTCTCATCTCGTAAGATCGTTGCCCACACAACGTCCGAGGTTAGAAGAGGAATACGGTAGAAGATCAAGAGGTCTTTATAAAAGGTATAACTAGTATTTTTTCTTTCCGCATCATACTAGTTATTTTTGGAAATAATACCAAATACAAGAGGCATGCGATTCTAGTATTTCGAATTTGTTTTCGAGGTTGTGTTCTTTTATTTTTTTTCTTTTCCTTGTGATTTGATTGTTCTTTTCGGTTGACCTAAAGTTATTTAAGGAAATTAAATATTAATTTTCCTTAAAAGGCTTTGTCTAGTCGGTGGTGGTTGTTCCCATATCCAAGAAGGTTATGTGCCTCGCCACGTCAGTACTGGAAGCCAATTTTGGAAATTAATATTTAATGAAATTAATAACCTAGGTGATTTGGATCGAACGTGTTAAGTTCCGCAGGAGATCCGAGTCTAAACCTAAAAGAACAAATAGATTAAACTTTGGATCAAACGTGTTAAGTTCCACAGGCGATCCAAGTTTAATTTAAAAGAACACATGGTAGCTAGGAAAAGGTTCAGACATTTGTACAAAATTTTTGTACAGTGGAACCATTAGGTTTTCCGAGTAGCAACCAACAATTGGTATCAGAGCTAGGGTTTTGCCTCTGTGTATTTGGTATTAGTTTAATTATGCGCATGTCATACATAATTTAGGCAGGTTAATAGTAGGATGTGCTAACTTTGTGGATGCAGGATCCAACTATTATGGCTTATAGTTATTATGTGTGTGATTGGACCCCTTGGACATGTCAAGGGCATTTTATTATGTGTGCATGATTGTATTATAAAATACAGCAGGAGCTGTATTTACACTACAACAAAAATATTAAAAGACAACGGTTAAAAACCGTTGTCGTAGGCCCTTTAAAATCGTTGTAACTGGCAGTGTTGTTAAAAGTGGAGGCTACGACAACGGTTTTAAACCGTTGTCTTTTGAATGAAAAGACAACAGTTTTGCAACGGTTTTAAACCGTTGTCTTTGAATGAAAAGACAACGGTTTTAAACCGTTGTCTTTGAATGAAAAGACAACGGTTTAAAACCGTTGTTGTTTAGAGCATTTTTTATTAACACTGCTAGTTTACAACCGTTTTTGGGGCTTTGACAACGGTTTTTAACCGTTGTCTTTGAGGGTGATAGACAACAACAACAGTTTTAGATCATTGTCTTTTAAATTATTATCTTTTAATACCAATATATCATATTTCAATATAAATATATAATAAAGAATCATAATCACAAAAGAAAGAATATTTTCCATATCAATGTCATTCAAAATGTTACTTATACAAGAATTATATTACAATCACAAAAGAAAAAACATGTCTAATATTCAAATAAAATTTATCCCAATACAAATAAACAAATAAACTTCATTTACAACTAATGAATAATTGTCAAAAGACTAGAAACTTGTGATGGTGGTTCATGCCATGTACGATTGCAAGTAATTATTGTCAACTCAAGCCCCATCAAAATCTTCAACTTGTAGAATTTCATCGGACTCCTCTTTCTCACTTGCTGATTCTTCCATATCAACCTTTTCCAACATTCTGGATTTTTGTGAATCAAAGTATGTGAGCAAAGCACCAAAAATAAAAGGGAAGAATATAATACTTGTAGAAGACGTAAAACAGGGTTGATAGCTGAAATTTGGAGAAATGTAGTTGCTACAATCACAATAACAGATTTGATAAATCATACTCTTCAAGTACCCCATTCATATCGGCAAATAAAACCACAACATAAAACTTTGTCAATAGAACCTGCAAAATATAAACATATATTAGAAGAGTTCATCTTTATCTGAAGCACTAGTAACTCTTGACCATATACAATTTTTGATACAAGGAGAAAGTTTCATGAAGGTTTATCCTAGACCTGCAAATGAAGCTACTTTTTAGTGTTGTATTAATGTAAATGGTTTTCCAAGTTTTGAAGTATTAATAAAACTCGACTTAATGAAGTTAAAGCTTATCCTAGAGCTCAATAAGTTTCTCATGTGGCCTGCTGTAGGAAATTCTAAGAAACAACATAACAAGCCTTCTGGCAGTACAAAAATGAAGTCTGCTGAAACAGAAATTTCTGTCTCAAGACTTGACATACCTGTTGGCCTCATCAAAAAAGTTCAGAAGCACCCAGATGCAGATTCACTCTATGTTGAAGAAATTGATGTCGGTGAAGAATCCCCTCGAACAGTTGTTAGTGGCCTCGTGAAATATATTCCTCTTGAGGAAATGCAGGTTTATTTTGCTTCCCTTTTCAAATTTTCTTCCATTTGGATGTGAATTTCCTATGTTCTCTAAATCACTGGTGCAGAATCGGAAGGTTTGTGTCCTTTGTAACTTGAAGCCTGCAACCATGAGGGGCATTAAGTCACAAGCAATGGTCTTGGCTACATCAAACGATGACCACACAAAGTTAAGTCGTTAACTCTGCCTCCATTCTTACAAGTCTTTGCTTTTACTAACCTGTTAGTTTTTTAGTATTATAATATTGGTTGGTTTACCTGGGAAATTATCATCTTTACATGTGATCATTCATCAAGAACGACTAATGAATTCATTTTGTTTCCAGGTTGAGTTAGTTGATCCACCATCATCAGCCAAGGTTGGTGAACGAGTGACCTTTCTGGGGTACTCAGGCGAACCAAACAGCGTCTTAAACGCCAAGAGCAAATTTTGGGAGAAGCTGCAGGTTGATCTGCAGTCTAATAAAGAGTGGTTGCCTGTTATAAGGATGTGCCTTTCACAACATCTGCTGGTGTTTGTAAAGTTTCATCTATCACAAATGGAGCCATAAGGTAGACAATCTGCCTTTTTTACATTAAGGTCCAATGCATTATAAACCAAAAATTATAACAAGTATGAGGTCAAAAAAGTATTGAACAACAAACATAAATCTTAAATGAGTTTCATATGCTAAATAAACTCCATCAAGAAACTACTACTTGATTAAAGGATAAAATTTCTAGTCTTAGTGAAAGTGCAGGCTCAACTTGCAACTTTAATCAACTTATTCAAGCAATAGCGAATACAACTTGATCAAGGGCTTCATGTAATTCCCACTAGTGGGTGATTCTTAATCAACAATTATTATCTTAAAGGAGAGATCAAGGGATTCTCGGATAAATCTATTGTAGCATTGCATAAACTAAGCTAACTAAGCTCTGACAGATCTTGTTTCGCCATCAAGTTTCTAGAAACAAAATAAAACCATTAGTGTGTTTAAGAAAACAAAGACTTCTAATCTACTTATCTGTCAAGCGCCCAAGAGGTATGCGTTTCATCAAGACTAATAATCTGTGAATAAAGTCAATAGGAGATTAAGGACTAAGATTAAGGGCACTTTCAAAGAGGAACAATTATAACGTCAAGCATAAGGAAAAATATAGAATTAAGTAAATTATACAGTAGCCCAGCACAAGTGACACAATAGACTTCTTCCGAGACAACTAAGATATTAACAGACTTATTTTGCACTCATTTCTATCTCAAGAATATTCCATTAAGAGGGAAAAAGCTAAACTAGATGCAAACTAACCTTTCCATTCGGCATTGCAAGTATTTCTTTGATTCGCTCGATCTCTACGATTAGAAAAATGAGAAGGCAATAAGAAATAATCATAAGAAATCTAATACATAAAGGAGTATAAAAGAATCTGACAATGTTTACTCGCATTGGAAGAATAAATTATATCATTGGATTATAGCACCAGAAAAACATGCTAATTACATCAATTTTTAATCTCTAAAGTCAACACAAGGATGTCACTAGATGCTAACCAATTTGCACTTGTCACTAGATGCTTGAAAGATCTTAAAGTGAAAAACTATGGAAAATTGGCAAATATTAATCAAAGGACTACATAATGGAGAGAAAGAATAGCAACATCTAATAGTTATCACACATTGCAATAAACTATGAGAAAGGTAGCACACAGATATAATTAGAAATTCTTCACAATTCTAACATGCTTAAAAAAAATTAGTATGGGGAAGTATTAGCAAATAAAGTGTTGATACAGTCTGACCTGGATGTTGTTTTGTTGTTGACACTGTTTTAAGTTTGTATCAGATATTTAACTCAGATTAATTACTAATCTAGGTTGACCTGATTGAGAAAGTCCTAACTGGGATGTTAGGCAGTTGGAAAGTCCTGGTGAGTGAAGCCAGGCAGATTGGAAATCCTGGTGAGTGAAACTAGGTGAAAACCCTAGTGAGTGAAGCTAGGTGCAAGTCCTGGTGAGTGAAGCCAGGCAAGGGAAAATCCAGATGGATCAAGGGTGATCGGACATCTGGTGTTGAAAAGTCCAAGAAGGAAGCTTGGCATGCGAAGTCAGAGAGGGCTCGGTAGCTCGTTCTCTAGGACCAGATGAAGTCGGAGAGAGCTAGGGAGCTCGTCTCGGACTAGGTCGAGAGGGCTCGACCCGGATCGAAAGTCGGATCGGTCGCAGACGATCCAAAGGAAACTTGACACCGGATCGGTGCGACCGATCCGGAAATTCTTATACCTGATCGGTCCGCCGACCGATCAGGAATTGATGCTCGAATATTTCTTGATCGACCGCACCGATCGAATCGATCAAGAGCCCATCGTGATTTTACGATCGGTCACCGATCAAATCAATCGCAGCCATCGAGATTTCATTGATCGGCCCGAGACCGATCGGAGGTTTTAAGAATCGACGGCGACATCGATCGGTCCGGGACCGATCAGATTAGTGCTTGATCGGTCCGCAGACCGATCGAGCCGCACCGAAAGCGGCCGCGGTCGGTGCGGGACCGATCGATTAGTTCTGATCGGTCCGCACCGATCGAGATGATCCAGCATGGATCGGCCCGCACCGATCCATGATTGTTGTTTTGCATGTACTTTTTCTGATTACCGTATTTGTCTTCACCATCTGTTTTTAACCATCTGCTGTGAGTCTTTCTAGCTTGCAGGTTGCAGGTCACATTCTCATGTTTGGATTCAAATTAAGCTTCATTAATAGAAGGAGACAAGTACTCTTTTCACTGTAATTGGCTGCAACAGATACGTTTGGGGCATCAACGTTCACTAGCGAAATCCGATTACGATTGGGCTGCTCAGTTTGACTTCTACCCATTGGTTGGTATCCAGAGACGCCAGTGATTTTCATTGGCATGTGTTCAAAGAATCAGAAGAGGAGGAGAGGTGATTGGCTACGCCTTGCTGGCAGCAGCGATTCTGCAGACGGCGGTGATACGAGCAGAGAAACATAAGTAGGAAGAAGAGGAGTTCAGAAAGTATTCTGAATTCTCTGTCTTTTGTGATCAAGCCTTCGAGAGAGCAAGTTGGTGAAGCTGTGAGCTCCTTGCTGAGAAGGTTGATTGTGCGCTCTCTTCTCCGCGTGGCTGTAAGCTCATCTTAATATTTTTCTCAGCCACTGTAAGTCTTGTGCTTAAATCTATAATCAACTGAGACTTTGTTGAGAGGTTGCTCCACCGAGAAGGAGACATCTTTAGCCGGATCTTGTTCGGGGTGTGATCTACCGAAAGATCAAGGAGTCGTCCTCCTTACGGACACGCCGAGGAGTAGGGGCAAGTTATCCCCGAACCTCGTATATCCTTGTGTCTGCTGTGTGTTTGTTTTCTTTTGTTTTAGTTTTTCTACTTCCGCTGTGCTGTGCTAACAAAGTTCTTAAAGAAATTTCTGTTTAGTGTTTTTCAAAGAAGCTATTCACCCCCCCTCTAGCCATCTAAGATCCCAACAAGTGGTATCAGAGCCTGGTGCTCTTCATCTGGACTAACATTCCAAGGAGCAACAAGATGGCCATGAAGGAAGGATTCAGCACCAACAGACCACCGTTCTTCGATGGAGCAGATTTCCAGTATTGGAAGAGTCGCATGGAGTATTATCTCAAGACTGATATCTCCATGTGGTTCTCGGTCAAGGAGGGATTCTCACCTCCAAAGGACGAAGAAGGTAAGGAACTTGACTCATCGAGATGGTCAACCGAGCAAACTCGCAAGGGACAAGCCGATGCCAAGGCGGTTGTCACTTTGCAATGTGGGATAGCCAAGGATCAACTTGTCAAGGTTGGTCCTTTCACAAGTGCGAATGATCTATGGAACAAGCTCATCGAGCTCCAAGAAGGGACTCGAGACTCTCGGATCGCCAAGAGGGATTTGTTCCTAAACCAACTACAGAACCTTGTCATGAAGGAAAATGAAACTGTAAGTGAGATACATGGAAGGTTCAAGGAGATCATCAATGGTCTCCATTCGGTGGATGAACGAGTAGAAAACCGTGACCTCGTAAGGTATGCTCTAAAAGCTTTTCCTAGGAATGCCTTGTGGTCATCCATGGTGGATGCCTACAAAGTATCCAAGGATCTTTCCATTGTTAAGTTAGATGAATTTTTTTGTGAAATGGAATTACATGAACTTGCTAACAAAGGGCAAAAAGAGAAAGGTATTGCTTTGGTTGCAGAAGAAAAGAGCAAGGAGGGAAGAAGGAAGAAAGAAAAGAAGAAGGAGAAAGAAATTGTTTCATCTTCATCCTCCTCCGAGTCCGATGATGAAGGTGAATCATCATCAAGCGAGATGGCCAACTTCGTGAGAAGAATCATGAGAAGGAGTAGAAGATACAAAGGGAAAGGTAAACCTAGTGAACAAAATATAGACAAAACTAATGTTACATGTTATGAGTGCAGCAAAAAGGGACACTATCGGAGCGAGTGTCTGAAATTAAAAAGGAAGGAGGAACGAGCCAAAAAGAAGGAGGAAAGAGTCAAGAAGAAGAAGGCTCTAAAAGCTACATGGGATGAGTCTTCTTCAAGTTCATCTGAGGAAGAGAAGAGGGAGAAGAGTACACGGCAGTTAGCCCTCATGGCAAGAGAGGAGTCCGAGTCCGAGAGTGAGGACTCAAGCTCTTCAGCCGCGACTTCATCATCTTCGGATGATGAAGAGGTAACATCTCCCCATTTAGAAAAGTGTTATAAAACAATTGCACATTTGTCTACTTCCCTTAAAAAATCAAAAACAGAAACTAAACTGCTAAAAGATGAAATAGAGAAATTAAGGGCCCTTAGGGAAGATGAGGTCGATGACCTTTATCAAGAGGCCCTAGAGGATGAAAACAAAACCTTGAAGGGTGAAATTGAGAAGCTCAAGAAAATGCTTGAGAAATTCTCAACCAGCTCTAAGACCTTAGACATGATTCTAAATGCCCAAAGGGCGGTTTACAACAAGGCTGGATTAGGATACCAACCTAAGGAGTCTAGCTTTATTTCTTTAGTGTCAAGAACCCAATTTCATAGAACACATGTTTCTAGGGTTCATGAGACTACGAAGAAGGTGACTAAGGCATGGGTGCCTAAGTCTCTCATTGTAGATGCATTAGGTCCCAGAATTTGGGTACCTAAAACATCCGTCTTTCGTGTCTTGTAGGCATTGGTCGAGGGGGAGCGTCTATCAACTTGGTTTGTTGATAGTGGATGCTCCAAGCACATGACAGGGGACAAGTCACTATTCTCTACCATACAAAATAAAAATAGAGTTAATGTGTCTTTTGGCAATAATGGTAGTCTTAAGGTTATAGGGGTTGGAGACATTCATATATCCGAATGTCTCCACATCAAGAATGTTCTTCTAGTCAAGGGGATGACTTTTAATCTAAGTGTCAGTCAATTGTGTGATACGGGTTACACAATTGAATTTCATTCAAGTCAATGTTTGGTTAAACACATTGACACACTTGACACGGTACTAGTAGGCACAAGGGTTGATAATATTTATCAAGTATCGTTTAAAAGTGCTACTAATGCTTTGATTAAGTGTTTCATGTCAAAAGAAGAAGAGTCTTGGCTTTGGCATAGAAGGTTGGCACATGTCAATATGAAGAACATTCGGAAGTTGGCCAACAAAGGACTAGTACGAGGCTTACCAAGCATCAAGTACCAAAAGAACAAACTATGTGATGCATGTCAAATGGGTAAGCAAACAAAAGCATCTCATAAAGGTAAAAGCATTGTGAGTACATCTACTGCTTTAGATTTATTGCACATGGACCTATTTGATTGCAGTAGTGTAATATCATTGAATGGAAGTAGATATTGCTTGGTAATCGTTGATGATTTTACTAGATACACATGGACTTTCTTTTTGAAACATAAGGACCAAACTATAGATATTTTTATTTCCTTTTGTAGAAGAACTGAAAAATCAACAACAATTAAAACCATTAGAAGTGATCATGGTGGTGAATTTCAAAACCATAGGTTTTAGAATTTTGTCAAGAAAAGGGTATAGACATGAGTTCTCAACTCCAAGGACCCCACAGCAAAATGGGGTTGTGGAGAGAAAGAACCGAGTCTTACAAGAGGTTGCACGAAGCATGCTCAATGAGTACTCACTACCGAGTTACTTATGGGCTGAAGCTGTGAAAACCGCTTCCTAATACATAGGTTTTTAGGAAAGACTCCCCATGAACTTTGGTTTGGGAAACCACCTACAATTAAACATCTTAGGGTGTTTGGTTGTAAGGTGTTTATTTTAAATACCAAGGACCATCTTGGAAAATTTTCGGCCAAGGCTGATGAGGGATACTGGTTGGGTACTCGCTCACCAAGAAAGCCTATCGAGTCTACAACAATAGGACTAAATTGATTGAAGAGTCCTCTGATGTAGCTTTTGAAGAAATCCCTAACTCAAATGATCAATCAAGAGCTATAGGAGAAATTCAATTTGAACTTAGAAATCTAAGTTTGAATGATCAAAATGAAGAACGAGTCGAAGTTGACTCTGATGTTGATGAACAAAGGCAACAAAGAACTCAATCTGATCCTTTGCCAGATATTGAGTCCTTGCCTGTGCCTAGTGAGACCATTCATGAGGCACCATCAACACCAAGACAATCTAGGATAGCCTCTAGTCATCCCCAAGACCAAATTGTGGGAGACATTCAACAAGGGGTTAGGACTAGGTCATTCTTCATAAATGAGTCTAATGAAGTCGCATTGATTTCAGAGATTGAACCGAAATTAGTTGATGAGGCATTACACGATCCTGATTGGATCATAGCTATGCAAGACGAATTAGGTCAATTTGAAAGGAGCCAAGTGTGGGACTTAGTTCCTAGACCTAAGAAGACCACCATTATTGGAACTAAATGGGTCTTCAAAAATAAGTTAAATCAAAAGGGAGAAGTTGTAAGAAACAAGGCAAGACTTGTAGCCAAGGGCTATAGTCAAGTCGAAGGTCTCGATTATGATGAGACTTATGCTCCCGTGGCACGATTAGAGTCCATTCGTTTGATGCTAGCTTTTGCTGCGCATAGAGGTTTCAAACTCTATCAAATGGATGTTAAATCTGCCTTCTTAAATGGCTTCATTAAAGAAGAGGTCTATGTTGAACAACCCCCGGGGTTTGTGAGTACCGAAGCTCCAAACCACGTATACAAGCTCAAGAAAGCTCTTTATGGGCTTAAACAAGCACCTCGAGCTTGGTACGAAAGGTTGTCAACATATTTACTAGAAAAGGGTTTTGTGAGAGGCCAAATAGACCCAACACTATTTCTGCGTAGAGATGGTGAAAATATTTTTGTAGCCCAAGTATATGTCGATGACATAATTTGTGGCTCAAATAACAAGGGCTATTTGAATGAATTTATTTCTCACATGGAAAGTGAGTTTGAGATGAGTCTAGTAGGAGAATTGACATTCTTCCTTGGACTTGAAATCAAACAAACTCGAGATGGAATTTATGTCCATCAGGCAAAATACACTCAAGAGATGCTTAGAAAATTCAATATGAGTGACTCTAAGGAAGTGTCCACTCCAATGGCGACAAGCACTCGCCTTGACAATGATGAGAGTGGAAAACCAATTGATCTAACGCAATATAGAAGCATGATTGGTAGTCTTCTATATCTCACAGCTAGTCGACCAGACATACTTTTTGCTGTGGGCATGTGCGCTAGATATCAAGTCTGTGCCAAGGAATCTCATTTAATTGCAGTTAAGAGAATATTGAGATACCTTAAGGGCACAATTCGAGTAGGTCTATGGTACCCTCGTACAGAGTCTTTTGACTTGATAGGCTATACCGATTCCGACTATGCTGGGTGCAAATTGGATCGGAAAAGCACTAGTGGGGGTTGCCAATTTTTAGGTTCATCTTTAGTTAGTTGGTCAAGTCGGAAGCAACATTGTGTTGCTCTCTCCACGACCGAGGCCGAATATATTGCCATGGGAGAGAGTGTATCGCAATTGTTGTGGATGATACACACCCTAGAGGATTATGGACTTTCTTATAAGGGTGTACAAGTGCTATGTGACAACATTAGCACGATCAACCTAACTAAAAATCCAGTCCATCATTCTAGGACCAAGCACATTGAAGTGCGTCATCACTTCATTAGAGATCACGTAGCTAGGGGTGACATTGTGCTCACATATGTGGAGTCAAAGTCAAACCTAGCCGACATTTTCACCAAACCCCTTCCGGAAAATGAATTTAGTCATTTAAGGAGGGAGTTGGGGATGTGTTTGGCTCCTTAGGTCCTTAGGACTTCATCATGATCAATAAGGACAAATTAAAATGACAAAAGAAATTGGGAATAATTTTGGGCAACTTGGGAACATCTCACACAAACTATAAGGTTTAACAAAATATTTTTGTTTGCTAGAAATGGGGTGAGATGCTAGGAACAACCAAATTATTCAAAATGTATCATGCATCCCTTGAATAATTAGGTTGAAGAGACATTAATTGAGTATGGGGAAGACCATTACATAATTCATGTGTATTTGGTTCCTAGATCTTACTCATATATTCCAACCAAGGAAACTTGGTTGGACTTTTCCCTATAAATCATGTAACCTTGATTGTTGGAATGTTTGATACCTTTGATCGATACCTTTCGTGATTTTGATTGAAACTAGGATAAGTCATCGAAATAATGATAGAAATTTGGACATATTTTGCCAAATTTGGGACTGAACATAGCAAGGTTGAAGATTTCAGTTTTTAACCTTGAGTTGTCTATTTTGACAAACTTGAAACTTGTCTGAAATCTCAGTGTTTGTGCTCGAATTTGAAAGTCTCAAGTTATAAACAAATTCACACCATAAGAGCCCATCGTTAGGACATAATTATGCTTGTAGATTCTCAGGGTTCTAGATATTGATTTTGAAAGTTTTACTGGAGAAACTTCTACGAACTATCAAACATATCTAAGGATTTCGGTTACTGAAATCACTGAAAATTTCAGTATCAGACACTGATCGGGCTACAGCCCGATCAGGAGAAGATGGATCGGTCGACGGACCGATCCAAAAACTTCCCAACCTTTCTGTCAGTAATCCGATCGGTCCAGGGACCGATCAGGTTATGTTTGTGCGCCTCACCGATCGGTCCAGGGACCGATCAGGATAGACCGATCGGTGGTTCCATTGGTTAAGTCTGTGACTTAGGGGCTTATTGAGCGATCTCTGATCGGTCTACGGACCGATCAGAAGTTCCCTGGGCTACTGATCGATCTCTGATCGGTCGTGACCTTCGCTGAATGCTACTGATCACCTTCTGATCGGTCTGGTGACCGATCAGGGGGCTTCGGATACCTTCTGATCGGACAACCGTCCGATCCTTTCTCCACTGTACACTCATCTAAAACCTTAAAACCTCCCGATCCCCTCCTTTTCTTCATTCACGCGAAACCCTAGCCGACTCTTCCCACCAGTTCACCCTTTCTCTTCTCTTTGCACACCGAAGCTCCAGCCCTCGGAAGCCCTAGCCTAAAGTTCAAATGGCACCAAGGTAACTTCTTACCTCTCTAAAACTTGGCATTGTGTTTTCATTTCTCACTGGATCTTCTGTTATTGTTGTCTCGGTTCTTATTTGTTGGTGGCTCCTGTGCTCTTCGTTTTTCCCATTGTATCCCCTTAGGAAGAAACCCACTGATGGTGAGGGAACCTCTAAGGAACCAACCAAGACATCCAAATCCAAAACTCCTGCTGCTTCTTCCCGACCCCAACCAGCTAGTTCCAGTAGATTCCCAAACCGCCAGTCTGAGCAAGCTTTTCAACAAAGGACTTTCAAATTACTCCCTTGTAGGTCCGTGGATAGAAAATTCATGGACGAATTTTGCCCACAAGTGTCCGAAATCATAGCATACTACAAACTCGATTCACTAGTCTACTTGGAACGAGATATCAACTATGACCTGGTCTCTGAGTTCTATAATAACCTTCATGAGACTAGTGATCAAGGTTTTAAAACAAGAGTTGCTAAGCGGACTCTTGATTTCAGTATCTCATCTTTCTTTGAGTATCTCGATTGTCGGAGGTGTTCCGGTGATGTTTTTTCGATATTTCCTGACTTACCAGAACAATTACTTCCACCGTTTGATATCTCACCTGACGACATATATGAGTACTTCTTCAGACAGCCTAGACAAGGGCTAGATGAGCTAGATGTTGACTTCCCTACTTTTGCAGCCTTGAGATTATCTCCTCAAGATTACATTCTTTTTAAAATTGTCACGAACTGCCTTCTACCTATCACATCTAAACCCTTATCTGAGATCCGATCATATCATTGTCTTATGCTCTATGGTTTGCGTCGGCGTCTCGATTTTGATATCATGTCGAGCATCTACTCCTCGATCATATCATATTCTCAGCCTAGCGGCTTCACTATTTATATGCCTTATGGGCATATAATTACTGATTGGCTTGAGACTCTTCAGGTTGATGTCTCTAAGGGTAGAATAATCAAAATGGTCAGGCAGGATTGCCGACTTGGGAAACGGGCATTTTCCAAGTCTGGAATCATAGGGCGAAATGGGGATGTTCAGTGGAAGGATGGGAGAGCTTTAGGTGAGTTACCACGGGGACCTCCACGACAGGTTGCAGCTGCTCCTCCTGCTGACATTGGCGAATCCTGATCTGCGCTGGCAGATCGCCGAGCTGGAGAGTCGCTTTGATCGACACGAGGAGATGGTGACTGCTGAGTTCGATGGACTACGCTTACGGATTGACCAGCGCTACGATGACCTGCGCGGGCATATTGACCAGCGCTTCGATGATATGCGCAGTCATCAGGTGGTGACACAGTAGTTGCTACTCGGATGGATGGCACGATACCCGCCTCCGCAGTCTTACCCAGGCTATCCATCCTCCAGCGTGCCGCCTCAGGATTTCACCCTTCCTGCCGATGATGATGATGCTCCTCATGTTGAGGACGTTGATTGATGTAGTCTGTGTGTCACCTAGTCTGTATGTATTTTGGATGCTATGTGTTAGTCTGACCTGGATATTTGTACTTCTGATGCTACTCATATATTTATGCTCCTCGGTTTTATATTTGCTTGCTCCTTATTATGCTTCATTTTCTACGTTTTTTTTTTTTATATATGCTGTTCCTATGCCATGATTTGATTGTATCTTTTGTCTTTCTTACTGTCGTATTGTGACCTTAGAGGGAACTCTAGGTCAGTTAAAAGAAGGCAGTATGGATTAAGGGGGAGCCTTTTTAGTTTTTGTCACCTCTTTTGCACCTTTTCGGTGTTTGACAAAGGGGGAGAGGATATCTAAGTTTAGAAATGTATGAAAGCTTGATTTTAGGGGAGAGGATAACGGGAAGGATCTTGATTCACGTCCTTAACTTGGTGGTGTATCCGTCTTAGGGGGAGGATCCTGATTTCCCTAAAATTATGGGTATATGAGCATTTCTGATCTAAACTTAAATCGTGTTGTCAAACAACAA
Organism: Zingiber officinale; assembly: GCF_018446385.1. Lineage (NCBI taxonomy): Eukaryota > Viridiplantae > Streptophyta > Magnoliopsida > Zingiberales > Zingiberaceae > Zingiber > Zingiber officinale. The sequence goes on along the minus strand of NC_056005.1, from coordinate 33,676,403 downwards.
AAAGGGGGAGATTGTTGATACAGTCTGACCTGGATGTTGTTTTATTGTTGACACTGTTTTAAGTTTGTATCAGATATTTAACTCAGATTAATTACTAATCTAGGTTGACCTGATTGAGAAAGTCCTAACTGGGATGTTAGGCAGTTGGAAAGTCCTGGTGAGTGAAGCCAGATTGGAAATCCTGGTGAGTGAAGCGGTGAAAACCCTAGTGAGTGAAGCTAGGTGCAAGTCCCGGTGAGTGAAGCTGGGAAGGAAAATCCAGATGGATCAAGGGTGATCGGACATCCGTGTTGAAAAGTCCAAGAAGGAAGCTTGGCATGCGAAGTCGAGAGGGCTCTCGTTCTCTAGGACCGATGAAGTCGGAGAGAGCTAGGAGCTCGTTTCTCCGACTAGGTCGAGAGGGTCATCGAGTCAGAAGCGGATCGGTCGCGATCCAAGGTGAAACTTGACACCGGACGGGACCGATCCGGATCGCGACTGCGATCGACGGTCCGATCGAATCGATCGCCCATCAGGATTCTTGATCGATCGCGGACCGATCGAAATCAATCGAGCCTCATCGAGATTTCATTGATCGGTCCGAGACCGATCGAGGTTTTAAGAATCGACGAGCGACATCCGATCGCCGGGACCGTCGATTAGTGCTTGATCGTCCGTGACCGATCGAAGCTGCGCACCTTCGAGCGACGCGCGATCGGTGCGGGACCGATCAGATTAGTTCCTGATCGGTCCGCAGACCGATCAGAGATGATCCAGAAAGCATGGATCGGTCTGCAGACCGATCCACAGTATTGTTTGTTTTGCATGTACTTTTTCTGATTGCCGTATTTGTCTTCACCATCTGTTTTTAACCATCTGCTGTGAGTCTTTCTAGCTTGCAGGTTGCAGGTCACATTCTCATGTTTGGATTCAAATTAAGCTTCATTAATAGAAGGAGACAAGTACTCTTTTCACTGTAATTGGCTGCAACAGATACGTTTGGGGCATCAACGTTCACTAGCGAAATCCGATTACGATTGGGCTGCTCAGTTTGACTTCTACCCATTGGTTGGTATCCAGAGACGCCAGTGATTTTCATTGGCATGTGTTCAGAGAATCAGAAGAGGAGGAGAGGTGATTGGCTACGCCTTGCTGGCAGCAGCGATTCTGCAGACGAGCAGAGAAACATAAGTAGGAAGAAGAGGAGTTCAGAAAGTATTCTGAATTCTCTGTCTTTTGTGATCAAGCCTTCGAGAGAGCAAGTTGGTGAAGCTGTGAGCTCCTTGCTGAGAAGGTTGATTGTGCGCTCTCTGCTCTGTTCTCTTCTCCGCGTGGCTGTAAGCTCATCTTAATATTTTTTTCAGCCACTGTAAGTCTTGTGCTTAAATCTATAATCAACTGAGACTTTGTTGAGAGGTTGCTCCACCGAGAAGGAGACATCTTTAGCCGGATCTTGTCCGGGGTGTGATCTACCGAAAGATCAAGGAGTCGTCCTCCTTACGGACACGCCGAGGAGTAGGGGCAAGTTATCCCCGAACCTCGTATATCCTTGTGTCTGCTGTGTGTTTGTTTTCTTTTGTTTTAGTTTTTCTACTTCCGTTGTGCTGTGCTAACAAAGTTCTTAAAGAAATTTCTGTTTAGTGTTTTTCAAAGAAGCTATTCACCCCCCCCCCCCCTCTAGCCATCTAAGATCCCAACATAAAGGACTAGATCTAATTAAATGAGTCAAAGAAATCACCTTCTCACATGTCTCTCGTTCTACTGTGAAATCTTATAGCATAGTTACACAGATCTAATGGATCAGAGCCAGGTCAAAAATGTAGCAGACAATCTTAATTCATTACAGGAAAGATGTGTGATGAGAACCATATCCACTGTGGGTCTCAATTACTTCAAGCTGGCGGAGGGCAATCCAAAGCACTCGCTTAGCTCTATAATTCAATATTCCAAGTTCGCATATCTTGGATGTTCTAACATCTACACCTAGAAGATATCCAAGCATAACAGGTCAATGTCAATGCATATTGAAGCTAGAAATTAGCAGTTTGAAAGGATAGCAAAGAGATTCATCATGTGCATTGAGCTTGTTAGCACTTCTAAGGTAAAGGTGCCACAACAATAATCTTTTAGTCTATACCATGAATCCAAACATACATCTTATAGGGAAATTGAATCTGCTTGGAGCTTATTCATGAATAAGCACCTGTTGTCAACAATAATCATATTGAAGCTTTGGAAGCATCTTATACATACACAAACAAAAGGGAAATTGTAGATGAATTAAGGCATGCTTGTACTATAATACCTTGTCTTCAGGCACATGATCATGTGAGTGATCTCCATGCCCTTCCCAAGGATGACGCCAACCCTGAATAGGTGTTTGTACAATAGTTATATTGAGATGACCAAGGTATAGGATGATATTCATAGTAAGGTAATTTACCAAGACTACTGGTCCATCTTGCTTGGCCCTATAAAGAATCCAAAACCTGCAAAGGAATGTATATTCACATGGATCATCATGGTTATGTTTGAAAAAAATGAAAGCATTATTTAGAAAAAACCAGCATTTAAAAGACATTTTTTTAATCTGTCATTTGATTTAATGTTTGCAAGGAAAAAGATCTCGGCAGAAATATTATTGTAGAAATTGGATGAAAATTGTTATTTGTTTCATCATATTTGTGTCAAAGTCAGTAAAAGTCGTGAGGTGTTGAATTGAAATGCCCACATAGTAACCCATAGGGAGAAAAACATGTCAGGAATATATTACTTTTGCAATAAGATAAACACCAGAACTATCTCTCCACTTGAGCATATTAACAAACATGATCTCTGCCTTAGACATGTTGAAGTTCCGCAATCACAAAAATCTGCAGAGAAGAATAGAAAGCTATAGCATCAATAGTAAAATTCTTTCACACGATATAGAACTAGGACATGTATGATCAATATAATAATAAGAAGGATTCAAAAAGAGAAATTTCTTCCAGCTACTTAACAAATGTATTCTAGCCATACCGGAGAAGTGTATGGTAGTCATCATACTTCTCAGGTAGCTGACCCTTCGATAGTAGTGTGTCCCTCAACGACTTCACCACTTTCTCCTCATTCGGATCGTGGACGCCTTGGAACATCGTTGGAAATGCATTGCTTTTGCTGACCTTAGTGAGCGAATTCTACAAGGACCTGAAGGTCAATTTTGAAGTCAAAGGGGGCTTCTTCTTCTCGGGCTCCAGAAAATGCCAATGTGATTCCAAAGGTCCGTAGAACGTGTTTGTCCTTCTCGTCTGCTTCTGTTCCTCAGTGGTCGTCGAATTCCTCCTCGAAGAGTCACCATTGGACCTGGCTGTAGGATAGTTACCCTTCCACCAAGAACTCATTTCGCTTACCAACTTTCTTTATCTCCTAAATTTCGCAGAATGCCTAGTTTTGACAGAAGATGGAGGTGGAGGTAGGAGGGAAAAGCCTGGCTTCCTTGGAATAACTTCAAGCGCTGAGTGGAAGCCATGGAAAGGAGATCGCCCTCCATCTTCAAATGATCTGTAGAAAAAAAAGGAAAAAGCAAAGAATATGAAAGCGTGCGATGGACAAAGGAGCGATCGAGTCGAGAGAGGAATAAAATAGAAGTGCTGCTTGATCTTAGCAGTGCTCCAAGGTCGTCGAGGTCGCGGTTGGTACAATCCGTGGCTGCAAATCAGAGGTATGCGATGAGGTTTAGGATGTGTCGACAAAGATCGCCACGCATTGAAAACCTCTAAGCCTTCCATTCTACTCCAATCCCACAGCTGCGCGCTCACCATCACCATAGAAAACGAGAGAGTAAGTGAGAGGTTTTAGGGATTGAGAAGGTAAAGGGGCAGAATGCAGCGGCAAAAAATTTCAGAGAGAGGGAAAGACAAAACGCAGCAGCGGCAAAAAATTGCGAAGGGGAAAAAGCGGCGAAAGAAGAAAAACAACGCTATTCAATAACACTTAATAGACAACGGTTTTCAAAAACCGTTGTCGTAATCCCAAAAAAAGCGCACATAGATAATATTTTTCAAAAACTGTTGTCGTAGCCTTTAAAAATCGTTGTCGTAGCCCCAAAAAAACATAAATAGACAACGGTTTTTAAAAATCGTTGTCGTAGGCCAAAAAAAATTGCTAAAGACAACGATTTTTGTTAAAACCGTTGTTAAAAGGTAAAAAGATAACGATTTGGTATAAAACCGTTGTCGTTTGAGTGTTGTTGAATGCAGATTTTCTTGTAGTGTTAGTTTTATTAGGATTTTATTTTTTTTATCTAGTTACATGTACATTCCTTTTATGGAATATAGGATCGATGGATGTAAATTTTATTTTATGTTCGATCTAGTTTACATGTACATTCCTTCGAGGAATATAGGATCGAAAAATGTAAAATTCTATTTATGTCGCGGATTGAATCTTGCAAGGCGTGGAACCTTTTGAGGATCAGAGGCGCAGCGGAACAAGGAGCAAGATGGATGCGACAACTAGACCCGGTGGTGGTGGCCAAAGATGGCAGCAGCTAGGGTTGGCGACACACGGAGGACAGCAATAGATAAAAGCCATAATAGTTGAAAATTAGTTTTTCTATTTATTGCTTTTTATGCTGTGTTGTGTGTGTTTGTTAGTATGCATGCTAAATAGGCTAGCATAGTCAAAATTCCTCACTTTAAATAACCAAGTGGGAGAGGGATTTATTTTTAAATAAATTTCATGGTCTCCATTACTGGTTTATAAGTGATGCAACAAGCTTGCGCGTTGGCTCTGAGTGCCTTCCTCCATATCGGATGAGCTTGTTTGCGGATCACTAGCTTAAACTTCCATTTTGGATGACTATAGGAAGTTAATTAAGAGCGTGTGATCTTCCCCATCGGAAGGGACACAATCTTATTAACGGACTTAGTGTCAAGTAATGGTATACACTTAGGCACGTCTAATAGTATCCTCCCCATCGGAGTCACTGCTATTATTTGTGTGACCGAAGAAAACCAACTATTGATTTGTCAAATAAATAAGTTGACAAGATAATAAAATTAAAAACCCCTCTTTCAAATGTTTGATTTTGTATACGTCCACACTATTGTGGCATACAAAATTCACGGTGTTTGAGGTAATTTTATTTGTCATAAAGATTTATTGACAAGATAATTAATGGGTAAACCCCTCCTCTTACAAATGTTTAATTTTGTATACGTCCACACTATCGTGGCATGCAAAATTCACGGTGTTTGAGGTGTTGGTGAATTTAAATAATATTGTTTGAGGAATCAATGTTATTTTAAAATTCAAAAATTTTGACCAAATATTTGGTAAAAAAAGATCAACTATTAATTTTATTCGTCATAAAGTAAAGATGACGAGATAATAAAATTAATGGATAAAATCTCTTCTTTGATTTTGTATACGTCCACACTATCGTGGCATACAAAATTCATGGGGATTTTAAGGAATTGATCTTGACCAAATATTTTTGTGATTCTTAGGATTTAAAATGTTCGTCAAGTCCCTAGTTGTTATACTATAGAAAAGACTTAGTAGTCCCGATTGTAAAAAAAAAAATTGGAAATAGGACTTGGACATTAAGGTAGTTTGTCTTTTTAGAACTAAAGAACAATATAGGTGTATTTAATTCATTAGTTGAAACATGTTTAGTGGTGTTATCTACCAGAACCTGGAGTGTAGATATAGATGTCATTAATCATGTCTGCAATTCATTGCAGGGTTCAAGGAAACCCGACAACTAAAATAAAAACACCGTCTACATGGACACTACTGCAAAAGTAGCAGCTGTTGCAGTGGGAGAGGTTTATTCTCTAATAGGAATAAAATATGGATTATTAGAAATTATTTTTACATACTAAGTTTAGAAAGAACCTGATTTCAGTTTCTAAACTATTATAGAATAGATATTGTGTCTATTTTGATAACAAAGTTGTTATCAAGAAAAATAGGGAAGTTATCTATTCTGGTATGTTGGTTGACAATTTATAATCCAATAACTCCCACGATACAACAAATGGAAATTAGTAACACATCTTCTAACTTTAAGAGAAAGCAACCTTCGGAAATGAACCAATTATATCTTTGGCATTTAAGGCTAGGTTATATTAACTTGTAGTAGGATTCATTGGTAGCTAATGAACTTTGGGTTCATTAGTAGTGGAAATCTTTCCAACCTGTGAATCTTACTTGGAAGGAAAAATAACCAAGAAGCTTTTAAGTCTAAGGGGTATGGAGCCAAAGATATGTTGGAATTGGTTCATTCTGATTTGTGTGATCCTATGACTATCCAGACAAGAGGTAGTATCAAATATTTCGTCTATTTTATAGACAACTATTCAAGATACAAATACATTTACTTAATGTGCCGCAAGACTAAGTGCTTTGATTAGTTCAAAGAGTACAAGGCTGATGCAAAGAAACATTAAAGTAAAAGTATCAAGTCACTATGGTAAGATCATAGTGGCAAGTACCTCTTGGGACAATTTAGGAGTTACTTATCAAAAGTAGGGATTCACTCCCAACTACCTGCACCTGGTACACCCCAACAGAATGGTGTAGTAGAAAGAAGGTATATGACTCTTATGGAAATAATTAGATTGATGATGAGTTATTCAGATAATTACCAAGTTCGTTTTAAGGATATACTCTGAAAAAGAAAGTGAACATAGTACCTTCCAAAGTCATAACTCTCTACTCATATAGAATTGCTGAATAGACGTAAGCCTATTTTGAAGCATATTCGGATTCGGGTAGTCCAGCACATTTGATGAAGAGAGACAATGATAAGTTGGATAGGAATTCACTTATTTGTAGGTTATCCTAGAGAAACGAAAGTAGGTTTATAGTCTTAAAAATCAGAAGGTCATTGTTAGCATCAATGACTGATTTTTAGAAGAGGACTATTTAATGAATCACAAGCCCATAAGTAAATTTGTTCTTAAAGAAATTATAAAGGACATATCTAATCTAGTACCAACTGTACAAGATGAAATATCACAAGAAACTGCAACACATATCACAATTGATACACAATTATAGACAGTACATCATCGTAGTGGGAGGGTTGTCAAACAACCAAAAGGATTCATGTTTTGGGAGAGTTTTTGGACTTGATCCCAAATGAACATGAGTCTGATCCCAGAAATATGATGAAACACTCCAAAATAAAGATGCAACATCTTGGCAAAGAGTAATGAATACAAAATTAGAATATATGTATTCTAATCAAATCTGGAAGCTTGTAGAACCACCAGATGGTGTAAAAACCATTGGGTGAAAATATGTCTATAATAGGAAAAGATGGATAGACAGGAAGGTGGAAACTTTCAAAGCAAGGCTTGATAAAAAAGGAAACTTTTTCACTGGTAGTCATGCTTAAGTCTATCCGGATTCTTTTATCTATTTAGCAAGTGGATGTCAAGACAACATTCCTTAATGGAAGTCTTGAAAAAAGCATCCATACAAAGCAACCAGAAGGGTTCATTGCAAAGGGCAAAGAGCATTTTGTGTGCAAGCTCAATCAGTCTATGGACTGAGGCAAAGCTTCAAGGTCTTGGAACATCCGTTTTATCAAAGGAATCTAGACCTATGGATTTATTTAGTAACCGGATAAGTCTTGTGTATACAAAAGGTGTGATGGAAAAGTGGTGATATTTCTTGTATTATACGTAGATAACATTTTTGGTAGTTGGAAACAATATCAAAATGTTGTCAGAAATAAGCGTATGGTTATCCAAACAATTCGATATGAAGGACTTAGGAGAATGAATATATTCTTGGGATCAAAGTAATAAGGGATTGCAAGAAAAGAATATTATCCCAAGCTTCATATATCAGAAAGAAAAAAAAATCCTTGCTCATTTTAAGCATGCAAAACTCCAAGAAAGGTTTCTTACCTTTTTAGCATGGAGTAACTTTATCTAAAGAAATGTCTCCGTAGACATCAAAGGAGATAAAGGACATGAAGGCAGTTCCTTATACTTCGGCTATGGGAAGCCTAATGTATGCAATGCTGTGTACGAGACTGGATATCTATTTTGTCGTTGACATAGTTAGTAGATATCAAAGCAACTCTGGACAAGGACATTGATCTGCGGTAAAGCATATATTGAAGTACCTTAGAGGCACTAGAGATTATATGCTAGCTTATAAGGCAGATAATTTGTTCCCTGTGGGTTGTATGGATTTTAACATCAAATCGGAAAGGGACAATAGTAAGTTAACCTCGGGGTTTTGTGTTTACTTTAGGAGGTAAAGTCATAACTATGGAAGAGTGATAAGCATAGGTGTTTTTCTGGACTCTACCATAGAAGTTTAGTATATGGCAAGCCTCTGAGGTAGCCATAAAAGTTGAATGACTCAATAACCTCAAGATAGACTTAGATATGATTTCTGGTTTGTCCAAAGATTATTACAATTTATTGTAATGATATTGGTGAAGTAGCAAACTCGAAGAAACCATAAGTCTATAAGGCAAGTAAACACAATAGAGCGCAAGTACCACCCAATACGAGAAATCGTATAAACGAGGAGAAGTTGTTGCTGCCTAGATTGCATCAGGTGATGACCTATAGATCCTTTTACTAAGGTCCTTAAGGCAAGAGCTTTTGATGGGCATGTTGAAGGGTTGGGAATTAGATGTATGGTAGCAGATATGGCAGCATAGTCTTTTAGTATAAGTGGGAGATTGTTAGGATGTATACTAAAAGCCTAGCTTTTGGTATAAACATTTATCTAGAAATAAGAATCACATTGATCAAATGTCTACATTTATGATAAATGTAGTTGCTCAATTAATTTATATTGTAAATAACATAGTGTGTGGTGTCACACACAGAAGATCATGTTATAGGTTCCTTATAAATTATAAACAGTAGCTCATGACCAAGATGGAAAGGAACAAACCATTGGAAGGTCGTAGTATAATTAGGTATTAGTTTATCTTAACTATATAATTACACTAGTACACTTAGAGTGTATTGAGTAGGACCATTTGAGGTCATTCCTTTTATACTGACTTTATGAAGGAACAAAGACCTCAGTTATTATGAAAGTGTGTGCTCTTAATCCTAATATAATAACAAGCACATATATTTGATATTTATTTCTTTAATTTATCAATGGGTGAGATTTAGTTCGATAAATCAATAAGCCCGATAAGTTGGAAAATGATATCACTTATAGTGTGTGTTGTTGATTATAGAAGGAAACTGTGTCCTAGTAATCTAGGTTGAGAATGTCCCCAAGAGGAGCTCATAAGGATTGTTATGTTAAACCCTGCAGGTAGACTTAGTCCGACATGACGATGAGGTTGAGTGGTACTCTTGGACTAAGATATTAATTAAATGAGTTGTCAGTAACTCACTTAATTAGTGGGCATTCGACATCTTAAACACAGGGAGACTAACACACTCATAATAAGAAGGAGCCCAAAAATGTAATTTGGGATTGGTGCGGTAGTTCAATAATAATTCTTTAGTGGAATGAATTATTATTGATGAAGTTAAGTTGTGTGTTCGGGGCGAACACGGGATGCTTAATTTCATCGGGAGACCAAAACCAATTCCTCCTCTCGGTCCCTATTGTAGTCTCTTGTATATAGATATTTATACCCACCATATACCCACCTTCTTACCCATCCTATAGGGGCCGGCCAAGCTAGCTTGGAGACCAAGCTAGGGCCGGCCATGGTTTGGTTCATGGGTGAATTCATGTGGCCGCCCCTAGCTTGAACTCAAGCTTAGGTGGTCTGCCCTATTAAAATAAAAAGGAATTTTAATTTTAAAAATTTTTCTTATGTGGATAACATGATTTAAAAGAGAGTTTAAAAATTTAAATCTTTCCTTTTATAAGATTCTACAAAAGATTAAGAGAAGAGCTAAATCTCTTTCCTTATTTGTAGATTAAAAGGTTGATTTTAATTTTGGTAAAAACTTTCCTATTAATCATGTTTATTATTTAAAAGAAAGTTTAAAAATTAAAAATTCTCTTTTATTAGTTTCTACAAAAGATTAAGAAAAGATTTAATATCTTTCCTTATTTGTAGATTAAAAGAGATTTTAATTTTTAGAGAAAACTTTCTTTTTATCCACATGTTAAAAGAAAGATTTTAATTTATAAAATTTCCTTTTTATTAACCAATCATGAATGGAAAAATTATTGGAGAAATTTTTTATAAATTTTCGGAAGCAAATAAGGAAGTTTTAATTTGTGTTTAAAATTTTATTTGCTTGGAAATTTTATGGTGTGGCCGGCCATTGTAAATTGAAAAGAAAAATTGTTTTTTTTCCCTTTTCAATGGCAAAAGAATTAAGGAAGTTTTTATTAAATTTTCCTTATTTGCCAAGACCAAGGATTATAAAAGAGGGGGTAGAGAAGGCTTCATGGTGAATAACTCTATTCTATTTTCTCCCTCTTTTCTTCCTTGGTGTGGCCGACCATCCTCTCCTCCTCTCTTCTCTTTGATGGTCGAAACTCATCCTTCTTGTGGAGATTCATATGGTGGTCGGATCAAGTTTAGAGAAGAAGAAGAAGAAGGAGAGAAAGAAAGTTTTGTTTTTAGCATCCCTTGGAGCATGGTGGTGGTGGCCGAACCTCTTCATCCTAGGAGAAGTTTTGATGGCCGAAACTTGTAAGGAAGAAGAAGGTGCTTGGTGGTTCTCATCTCGGAAGATCGTTGCCCACACAACGTCCGAGGTTAGAAGAGGAATACGGTAGAAGATCAAGAGGTCTTTCTAAAAGATATAACTAGTATTTTTCCTTTCCGAATCATACTAGTTATTTTTGGAAATAATACCAAATACAAGAGGCATGCGATTCTAGTATTTCGAATTTGTTTTCGAGGTTGTGTTCTTTTTTTTTTTTCTTTTCCTTGTGATTTGATTGTTCTTTTCGGTTGACCTAAAGTTATTTAAGGAAATTAAATATTAACTTTCCTTAAAAGGCTTTGTCTAGTCAGTGGTGGTTGTTCCCATATCCAAGAAGGTCATGTGCCTCGCCACGTCAGTATTGGAAGCCAATTTTGGAAATTAATATTTAGTGAAATTAATAACCTAGGTGATTTGGATCGAATGTGTTAAGTTCCGCAGGAGATCCGAGTCTAAACCTAAAAGAACAAATAGATTAAACTTTGGATCAAACGTGTTAAGTTCCGCAGACGATCCAAGTTTAATTTAAAAGAACACATGGTAGCTAGGAAAAGGTTCAGACCTTTGTACAAAATTTTTGTACAGTGGAACCATTAGGTTTTCCGAGTAGCAACCAACACATTCAACCGAAATAAGGCTCGCACGAACCCAATTTTGGCCTTCTCGAGCAACCTTCCGCTCCGGCTTCTCATCCCTCGGAAATGCTGTGCCCCTCCTTCTCGTCCGCCCGCGTACTCTTCCGCAGCACCTCGTATCTCAGACGTACCGAGCCCGTCGGCTCTCTCCTGTGTTGTCCTTCTCGCTAGCTGCGTCTTTTGCTTGACTCCCTGTGCTCTTAAGCTCCGACACACTTAGACACAAGGTTAAAACACCATAGGACCTAACTTAACTTGTTGATCACATCAAAATAACCTTGGGGTTTCAACACTTCGGACTTGCACATCTCGTTTCATGGACTTCAAAAGTTGAAAATAATTCTTCTAAAGTAGTTGAATCTAGATCCTTAGATATATAATAAGCATATACTAATGATGCACATTCAGTATTTCTAGGGAATGCGTTAAGAGCATACCTTAGCGAATCTCAATTGCTTACCTTTTCTCCGAGATTCGTGGGTCCAGTGATGAGCTCCTTGATCTTTGAGTGAAGGTGTGCAATGGTTTCACCTTCTTCCAGTTTGATGTTGTTGATCTAGTTTCTGAGCAGATCCCGTCTCGCAAGTTTTGCATCCAAGGTTCCTTCGTGTAGTTCCAAGAATTTTTCCCAGAGCTTTTTTGCAGACTCGTAGGCCCCGATCCGATTAACTACTTGTGGTGGTAAGACGCTTAGCAGATAAAACTCTGCTTTACCGTTTGTCATGAAATCGGCCTTCTCCTTTTTGGTCCAGTGGTTTTTTTTTTACCTTCGTGTGCTACAAAACCAAATTTCATTATTAACCGTTAATGGAAATCAGTTTTGAAAAATACCCCCATCTTCTTCTTCCAATTGGCGAAATCCCCCTCGAACTTCGGTGGATAGATGCTTGATCCGGCTATCTCGTGTGCTTCATGTTGGATCGATCGCACATGAGAGAGGGGGGGGGGTGAATCATGTGATTTTCAAAAACTCATCTTTTCTGTTTGAAATCAAAGTATACGAACGCAATGGAAAAACTAAAAGAATGAGAATACAAGAAGGCACGAATGGTTTACTTAGTTCGGAGCCTTTGGCAACTCCTACTCCAAGACCTAGGTCCTACGGACCTATCGATGGGTAATCGACTAAAGGCCTCTTCTGGTACATCTAGAAGAAGAAATCGAGTACAAGAAGGTTGAACAAGTGCAACACACTGCACTTGTCCTTTTGCAGTAATTAATTACAAAAGAAAAATTACCGACACGTAAAGATCAAAGTGGGAGTGCTTGTGTCAATGTCGGTCTGCTGGTTGCGATCAGAAGTCCTCAGAGTAGTCATCGGGCGCAACAGCTTTGCAGCATAGTCGTAGCAGGAGCCCAGAGCAATCGGAACCTCAAAAGAATACGTAGTAGCTCGTATATCAGTTGTTGAAGGTTTCTTGGTCGAGCCTACCTTATATAGGCTGTGGAAGGCGCCTTCCATAAGCGTGGAAGGTGCCTTCAACTGGTCAAACTCTATCCGGAACAACTCGGCTCTTATCTACAATGACATCCAAGTTTATCCTGCGGAAGGCGTCTTCCATGACCAAGGTAGGCCGGAGAGAGGGGAGGTGAACTGGTTGTAAAAAAAACCTTTCTCGACTTTTAACTCAAATTAGTAAAAAAGAGACAGAATAAATGAACAACCAAAAAAAGACAAGGTCAAAAGAGTTACTTGATTACAACCATGGAGGTTGTTAATCCAAGGTAAGTAAACGCACTAAAGATCTCATTCTTTGAAGGCGGAGAATCCTCTTACACTTGTTGGAAGCTCAGAAAGTAGCTAGGAAATGAATCCAACACTTGTTACCTATTTCCCAGGTTCGTTATAGCCCCTGAAAATCTTATCCTTAGCTGGAAGGCGCCTTCCACAGAGCTGGAAGGCGCGCTCCAGCGAGGCGCAGTGGATAAAAGTTTATCCACTGCCAACGGTAAAATCTGCCTGGTCAAAGGCGCCTTCCATGGGCTGGAAGTGTTAGACCCCGTGATTATTTTGATCTGATCAACCAAGTTAGGTTAGGTCCTGTTTGATTTTGATCCCTGTGTCTATGTGTACAAGAGTTTAGGAGCACAGAAAGTCGAGCAGAAGACGCAGCTAGCAAGAAGGATAACACAGGAAGGGAGCCGACGGACTTGGTGCATCTGAGGGATGAAAGGGCTGCAGAAGAGTACACCGATGGACGATAAGAACATACATGACATTCGAGGGATGAGAAGTTGGAGTGGAAGCCTGCTCGAGGAGAATGTTAGAAATTGGGTTCGGGTGAGCCCTATGTCGGTTGGCTGCAATCACCCAAATGATAAGAGTAGCAGGAGAGCGGAAGGAGCTGAGCAAACCTACTGGAGGCGCCCTCAACAAAGGTTGAAGGCGCCTCCAAGGCGCCCCATGCGCCTCCGCCATCTTCAGGCGGAGAGCGCCCTCCATAAGCATGGAGGGCGCCCTCCATAAGCAAGGGAGGCACCCTCCATGCCTATGGAGGGTGCCCTTGACCTGGCCAAAGTAGTCGTTGGCAGCGGATAAAGCTTTATCTGCTGCTGCCATGCTGGAGGCACCCTCCATCCACCTTGGAGGCACCCTCAATCTACGGATAGGATTTCCAGGAGCTATAAAAATGTCTCTGGAGCTAAGAAATAGAATAACAACTGCTGTAATCAATTTCTTAGTCTTTTCTGAGCTTTCATAGATTGTAAGAAGCTTCTCCGCCTACATGAAAGAGGAATTTCTAGTGGAGCTTTGTAACCGCCTTGGATTAACAACCACCTAGGTTGTAATCAAGTTAAAACCTGTTAGCCTCTTCTAATTGTATTAGTTGTTCATTTCAGTTTATAATTATTGTGATAGTGATACTAATCTTAGTTGGAAAATTAGAGAAAGGTTATATTTTTTTTTCTCAGACGCTGCGCCCTCTTACCGACCCCGCTGTGCCAACAAGTGGTATCAGAGCCCAACCGCCTCAGAAGGACTAATCGTCGACTGAAACATCAAGATCAAGACAATGGCCGGTACAAACATTCACCTACCAAAGTTCGAGTGAGACTTCGCACAAAGGAAACGTCGGATGGAGGTATTCTTCAAAACAGATTTCGAAATTCTATTAATAATGAAATATGATTTTATAGTTCGAAAAGACAAAGAAGAATACCAGTGGACAAAGAAGGAACAAGCCGACTTCGTGGCGAACGGTAAAGCAGGATTCCATCTGCTCAACGTTCTTCCGCCCCAGGGATCTCTGGGAGAAGTTTTTAGAACTTCACCAAGCCACCTCGGAAGTAAAGTTAGCAAAGCGAGACATTCTCCGAACCCAGCTAACAAATTTGAGGATGAATAATAGAGAAAAAGTAGCACAACTCCAAACACGAATCAAGAAATTGATTATTCAATTAAATAATAATGGAGAATCGAATGAAAGGAATTAAAATATTAATAAAATGTGATAGGAAGGGAAAATATATCGGAGTCTTCCTGGTAATAAAAGGTGATGGTAATAAAAGGTGATTATTGCCAGACGCTTCTCAATTTGATTCCTCGACGAACATCTAAGGGACAACAACCGAAGACTTAAACCTCGTACCTCTGCCAATGTTACACAAGTAAGAATTGTAAAAGTTGTAATCAATCAGTTTGACTTCACGACAGATATCGTAAGTTTGAATGTTGGAAAAAAACTTAAGGGTACAAAAGAATCAAATCTATATTGATATTTAAATTCTAGTTCAAAAAATATGTCATATTCAAATTTAATTAAAAAACATAACTAATTTTGACTCGAGCTCGATTTATTTGTTCGAACCTTGATTCGAACAAAATCAAAATTTAATTTAAAGCGATTTAAATTGAAATTCGATTTGAATTATTCATACCTAAATGTGAACATATGTAAATTAAAATTTTATATATAAAAAAATCATCCAATTCATATGCATAGTTCTGCTTTTTAACTACCTCTTTGTCATTTTGTTTTATGCTACGAATTCTTTTAGATACCAAAATCAAATTTTATATGCATTTGGTGGGTCTTTTCACATAATTTCAGTAGTTTGATACTTAACCTATTAGGGGAAAATTCATTTCAATTGATAAGATTTTTCAACTAAATCCAACTACTTCTATTACTCCATCGATAAACTCAAATAACAATGATTTCTCATCGTATACAATATTACTCAAGTTATGAAGAATGAGTTTTTGTTAGTATCTCATGATAATTTTGATGTGATCAATCAAGTCAAGTCCTGTTAGTATTTAACTATTGTGTCTAAATGTACAGGAGCTTAGGAACACAAGAAGTTAAGCAGAAGATGCAGCTAGCGAAAAGGATGACACGTAAAGGGAGTCAATGGGCTCCGTGCATCCGAGAGACGAGGTGCTGCGGAAGAGTATACCGGTAGACGAGAAAGACGTGCCGCACTTGTTCCCTCCGTTTTTCCTTTGCTACCGCCCACTTTGATTCTTGAATCACCATTGGTGCACTGCAAGCCGGGCAACATTGAATCAAAGTTGAGAATATAAGAATATAGCATCTCCAATGCTTCCATTTTCGACCCATTTGAAACTAACGCAATGTTTCAATTACATATTCTTTGGCATATTTGACAAGAACATCACGCTTAATTATACAATTTTGATATTTTATTATTATCATCTCCTCGTACTCGGTCATCCATAGTGCCTCATCATATTTTTGTCTATAGAGAATACTTTCACGAAACTTGTTCTCTACTCGGTTAAATATCCATGCGACAGCCATGACATTGAGTGCATTCTCCTCTAGGCCCTTCATTGAATCCTTAGCTAACATCAATTCTAAATTTTATGCTTTGATACGCTGTAAAATTGGATGATTTTAGAGGGGTTCCACCAATAAACGCTAGCTATATATGTAACCACAACAGGCCACAGAAAAAATAGATCAAGTGACCCAAAAAAGAGTCAAGTTGATCGATAAGACTATATCATTAGTTTAGCGATCGTTGTAGTTCTTCATGTTCATTCGTAATCGTTATAGTTTTGTTTGGTGGATTCGACTACATTCATTGGCAAGCTTAAGCAAACAAGTTGGCTTCGTAAAATAAACCATGAAATCAACATCACACTAACTAAGAAAAACTCGCTCAACAAGCCTAATCTGAACAAATATCACAAGACTAATCACAGTAACTAAGGGAAAGGAACTTTTTCAGCATGATCGATTCTTTTAAAATTCAATAAGTAGTTAATATACAAGCTACAAAAAGCAATCTGTTTTCAATCAATGGGAACTGCTCAAATTACAATTAGATCAAACGATTACATAAGCAAATGAAAACAAGATCCCTTAAAATACAGGTTCTGCAAGTTCCCAATAGCACAGGATTTAATTGCTAGTGCATACATAAACTATGAAAACAAAAGGGAACAAACTGTTCAAGGAAAGTAAGATTTTGGTTGAACTAATGTTGGCAACGGTACAAGTGATTATCTTGAACATTAATCTGCCCACCATGAAATCAGACCCAAGCCATCTCCATAGATCTCACCCTGAAAGATGCCAGCAGATAAGCACTAGATAACGTAGTTATTGAAAATCGAAAGGAACAAAAAAAAAAAGTAGGTTAACTCTTATAACAACCTCTATCTCCGTAAATGATATTTCTTAGATATTATCAACATAATATCTTTAAATATTTCTTGTTCTTGAAGTCAATGATGAAAACAAAAATACAATAGAAAAATATTGGAGCTATTTTAATTCTAACTAGAAACAGTGGTTCAATGTCGTACACCAAGTTGGCTGATCTTTGATAGAGCTAGCTAGGCATAGTAGTATTCTCCATTCCACCAACTTCAATCGTGTTTAAAGGATTCAACTTTTCAGTTTTCACATTATCCTATTTTTTGTGGGTAATATTTGCAAAGAAAGATGATGTTGAATTTCACGTTCCTCCAAGACAAGTATCATGAGACAAACAATAGCTTTTCTACACGCGTCCAGTTCCTATTCAATATAATATCATTATTTTACTATTTTAGCCCAGTAGGCCTATGAGAAAATAAATACAAATTTAAGAATATATTTTGACAATAAACAGATAACAATAAAGTGATTCGCACTAACAAAACAACTTTGCCAAAAATAATTATTCCATAAAATGATGGTTCAAAATAATATATAAAAAACTAGAAGATATTCTCAAGGTAACATAATGAAAATTGAAAATGTCATATATTGTGTAATATCATCTCTTGACTTTCATTTACTTCTGAGAAGTTGCAATCAAAACGAGGTGCCACGGATCAATGTACAAATGAAGTTAATGAATGAATATAAACTATAAAATATTTGAGGATATAGAAAGCATATAAAGTTATAAACAACTATTTTTTATATCCAGGGGTAGTTGAGGAAGTATAGCTTAGGGGTAGGTAATTGAGGAAGCATAGCTTACTATGATCTGCATAGGAGCAAAAGGTTGTGCATTGGCATCTTGCTCCACAGGGATGGAAGGATAGTTAATTTTTGTCACTCGGACGTTCACCTGCAGGATGATTGAGAAGGCTTCTCATGTATTCCTTAGAAAGCAAAAGTCTAAGAACTTGAAAGATCAAAACAAAAGATATACCTCCTCATCCAAATCCATAGCTAAGTCTCCAAATTCATGCTTCCACACCCATATGCCATCTTCCCCCCTGTGTCCGCCAAAGAAAAAAATCCCCTTAAAATAGAAATAGTTCATCATACAATACCACTTTTTATCATCAAAGACCAAAATGTCAATTGTACTAACAGTTTTTTTATCAATCAAAATATCAAGATAGACAAAAACTTGAGATAGAAGTCGAAAAGACAAATAAAAAAATGTAAACAAAAAATTTAAATGATATTTAAAATCCTTACATTTCGCTTTCTTTTGGCAATAGATGCACAGGAACATGTATGTCACTGAAAAAGCCAAGAGTTACTGCAACAAAAATAATTCATATAAGACATCATACAAAACTTTGCCAGCAATAATGTCACAAAATGCATATATAAGTTTTTCTATCTTCATATGTAACCAGGAAAAAATAATCGTATTTATAAAATATAAAACTTTAAGATCTTTCCATCTGTGTGTGATCTTTGCATCTGAGCCTTTGCTTTCATATTTTCCTGTGACTTCTCTAATATTAAATTATTAGGCAGATATCCATTTCAAAAAGCAACTGTCCCATGTTATTAGATTAACTAAAAAGATAACAGAGTAAGATAGTTGGATCATAGGTTGGATCGAGGCAGTTCCATTTACTTCTGACCTATAGTCTTACATGCAATATGGTGTGAGTGGCAACATGAGTTATTGGTTGTGGGTTTACAATCAAGTCTTTTTTTTTTACAACAATAAAGTATTATCCCACTAGGTAGGGTCGGTTATATGGATCCACCTATACCATTGAGCTTTATCTCCTTCTATATCATCATCTATATTTAAATAAACTTTATCTTGTTTTACCATTCCTAACTAAGTTTTTTTTGTCTTCATCTTCTAAATTTAATGTGTGTATTTGTTCACATTGTCCAACTGGAGCATTTATTAGTTGACTAAATATATGTTCATATCATCTTAAAGACCTCTTAGAGTTTTCTCTCAATAGGTACAACCGACTTTCTCTTTAATGTTCTCATTTCTTATAATGTACATCCTCGTATATCTGTATATCCACTTTAACATTCACATCTCTGCAACTCTCATCTTCTGCTCATATGCTCAAGTCATAGCCCAACATTCAATTCAATATAATATAATAGATCTAACCGTCATTTTATATAACTTTTATT
This sequence comes from Zingiber officinale, assembly GCF_018446385.1. NCBI lineage: Eukaryota > Viridiplantae > Streptophyta > Magnoliopsida > Zingiberales > Zingiberaceae > Zingiber > Zingiber officinale. The sequence goes on along the minus strand of NC_056005.1, from coordinate 33,657,317 downwards.
TAAGTTTTAGAGATACTTTACGATCACAACAAAAACCTAACACTCTCCTATCTTAACAATTGTCTTACTACATCTAACACTTTATTTTCTATAATAAACTCAAAATCTTTCACTTCCACTTCCAAAGTTTCCCGCCAAGAATCGATCCTAGCATTTACTCTTTCACGCGTATCATCTATTAAAATAATATATGCAAACAACCTTCACCATGTTAAAGTGTTTTGGATAAGTCCTGTGAGTTCATCAATGAGTTAATCCTTAATGTACTCCTATTTTTATAGCAAATGTTTCAATTAATCCGTCTAGGTTTTCACTATCATAATCAAGTCTTTTTTTCTAAAAAATATTTTTAAAAAATTAAGAAAAGGGCAATTCATAGTTCTGGCTTTGTTTGAGATAATTGTGAATAAATATGTTTCGCAATGTGACAAATGTAAAAGATTCCTCTAAAATAACAAAGATGAAAGATAAGTCTATGAATATTACAAAAAAGAAAAACAAATAAATATTCTCCATGTCCTATATCACAATCAAGTTGTTGTAATATCAAAAGATCAATATAGGAGAATAAAGATATATTATTTTACATCGTCCAATAGAGAAATTAGGTTGTGCAACATACAATGCAAACCAGTGGCGTCGGATGCTTTAAGCTTTGCACAAATAACCTCCCCAATAAATGGTCGAAAGATAAGTAACCTAAACACAACCTATTAGAAAAAGAAACAACTATTAACTCAATGAATTGAGATTATCAACATCTCAATACCATGCATCAAACCAAAGACAAATACTAAAGTTGTAGAAAATGAACAAAATAGAGTTAATGCAAAGGTTTAAAAAATGCATGCACGTTGTATGCGTTAACCAATTGTCTATGACCTATTTGGTACAAGGACAAATATGTGGTTTATATTAAAACAATACTAAAACAGTCTATATTGATAAAAATGCTTAATATATAGAACAAAGTATATTTATAAACCTATTCAATCCATAATTCCAGATAAGAAGATGCATGTGACCTTTCAACACATAACATATAACATATTGATAATTTATACAATTTGACAATGTAATACAAATCATAAACATAAGTAACAGCATAAAATTGATACCTAAAGCGTAAAACACTCAAAACAATGAGGGAAAGTTTCAATCATTCTCAACCATGTTATTACAACCCTTAGTGATCCATCCAATTTCTTGACAAACCTCTAATCAAGCAAGATCAATTCGATCTAGATCCATGATCCGAAAATACAATTTATTGATTCCACAAACTGTGGCCTAAATGCTTGCACCAGTTTGACAATAGATATGTTTTATATCAATAAGAAAATCTTTAAAAAAAGAAAATAGTGTAGGAACTGAAAAGTAAGACAATGTGAAAACCTTATACGTGGAGGAACCTTCTCCAGGGTAGATAAAACCACCTTCCAATGACCGAATGTCGTAGACAGAGATGCAGAGACCCAAATTTGTGATAACCTGGCATATGGCAACCTGACCATCAAATTGATGTGTGTCGGAATCAATAAAACTATTAGGTATAGATGAACTGCACCTTGTCTAAGTACAGCCTCTCAAGTTCATCCTTGATTGCATCAACAAGCGGACGGTTAAGCAAGTGAGGAGGCAAATGCAAGTTATGCTCGATTAGGCTGAGGTAAAACATTCTCCCTACAAAATGAGAAGCATACAAAGAAAAATTAGAGTCGTTGACATTAGCAAACCACCATAAAACAAAGTGCTTAAACATATTTGTAACAAACCAAGGTGCTAAGCTTATTTGCTTCTTCGGGCCTGAGCACCTGGACGAACGGAGCTTGTCCGAGCCAAGAGGATAACCGTGGGAAGGGGAAGGACCAAATGACGGTTGCGGGACGGGAAGGATTGTTGTCGCCGGCACTGGTGTTCTTGCTCGAGAGACGCAGAAGATGGCGCAACAAAGAGGATCTCCCTTCTAATCCACCACGAGAGTTCGTAACCTGGCGGCAACGGAAGGAGTCTACGCTGAGGAGAGGCTTCTAGCGACGCGGTCATCATCTCCCAGCTCTCGCGGCGGCGGCGGCGGTAGCTAGGGCTAGGGCTAGGGTTAGAGAAGATAATGGGTTTCGGGTTCATACCGGGTTCGGTTCCAGATCCAACTCCAAATTTCTCCAATGCCCGATTGTCCCTCACCTAGAATAGAAATCGACGGGATTAGGGTTGTAAATGAATTAAGCAGCTCGCGAATGGCTCGGTCAAAATTTGACTTGAGTCCAGAGTTGACTGAGTTCGAGTCTGCTTGTTTAATAGCAGCCAATTTAATATTGGTTTAAAGGTTTGTCAGAGTAATTTAATATTTTAATATTTAAAATAATTATTATTTTAAAATTAAATAATAAGTTGAGGAGGTATTTATGACTAAAGTGTTTCATAATATTGAGGATTCAAATCTCAGCAAGCCAAATCTCTTTAATTTTCTCGAACTCGAGCTCGAGTCAACCCAAATTCGAGCTTGACTCGGCCCATTTACAACCTAGACGAGACCTTAAGGTCACAAGACCTCTCCTTCAATTAATTGTCCACAGTGCTTAGTTAATTCAAGAATAATATATTTATTATAATAGAATAGATATTAATTTAAGGTTGACGCATTTGACAGTTAATTATAAAACTCCATAATTTATTTTTTTTTCACATAAAGTAGAAAGGATGTTTAAAATGAACGTAATTATCTTTTAATATTAAAAAAATAATGAAACATAATAAATTATTCTCACGAATTGACACGATTAATATCTAGCTGAGTAATTACTCTAATAAATCTTAGGATCAATTCTCAATTGTGCATAATATTTTGCTAGGTGTCTAAGACCATCTCCAACCACAAAACTTATTTTGGTGCACTTTCAACACCAATTTGGTGTCATTTGAGCACTAAAAATTTTTTCCAACTCTAACGAATGCACACTATTTCCTACATAAAAGGAATATTCTTTAGAATATTTTATTTTTCCATCTTATAATTTATTATCAACATACATATTAATTTGTTAAATATTTTTATTACGATAATAATTACTATTAAAATTAAAAAATTTATTGTACATGATAACTAATTTTTATGATATTATGTTTTTAGTTACAAGAAAATTAAAGTTAGTATTTTGTAATTTTGTTAGAAATAATTTAATAAACATACTAATATTTAATATTTAAAAATAATACACAATCATAAATATTTTGAATACCAATGTTGCTATGTTCAAGGAAGAGAATAAAATTTTATTCAAAGATTTGAATACTATTGCTGATCCGATAATGCGTGAATTTATTCGCGATGAACAAGTCAAAATTATACAAAAGAGGACTGAAAATTAAAAATCTCAATCAACTTCACATCAAGGAGAAGGATCTAGGATCAATTCGTCTCAAGAAGAAGAACAAGGATCCCAAGATCCTTTGAATGGTTCCGATAAATTTTATGATTACTGCGGTGGTTTATTAAGAGGTAATTTTCTAGAATATTAAACATTGTTTGTTTAGTATTGCAATGTTATTGTAGTTAGTTAAATGCATGTTTACTTTAATGTTTGTGGTATCTTTAAATTATATGATGGACTATGATGGACTATATGTTATGTATTTTGAAATTTTAAATGTTTAATTGTGTGTTTGTTATGAAATTACCAATATTATAAATTTTAATATATTGATAATCTTAGTAATATAACAAATATTTTAAATATTAATTATTTAAGTTAATAACTAATATAAATTTAGGGGGTGTTTGGTTGATGGGTTTGGGAATGAGAGAATGGAATGATAGTAAAAAATAGTATTTGGATTGTGGGTTTGGGAATGATATTTTTGGGAATGATTACTAAATTTATGAGAATCAACTAAACCCATATAATTTGATGGGTTTCATTTCCATTTCTATTCTCATTCCACCCTACTATCAAACTCATACTCATAGTCATTCTCATCATTTAACCAAACGCCCCCTTATAATATATAAAATTTACATAATAAATTCAATTAAATTAAATAATATTAATTTATAATATTTAAGAATATTTTAAATATAAATTTAAGAATATAATATATTATAATAAAAAATCTGTACTTGCACAAAAATGGTGCAAGTGCAATGGCATCTTGGTGCTGCACTGTTCACTTGCACCATTTTGGTGCAAGTTTTAGGATATCCATTGGAGAAAATATGGTGTCCCTTTTATATCAAAATGGTGTAAAAGGGCACCGGTTGGAGTTGCTCTAACATCCTACATGCTAAGGGTTGTTGAGTTATGGCAAATATTTTCATGATTTACTCCCTTAGAGAGTGTGGGACCGCCTTATAAGGGCCACTAAGATGACATCTTCATCTTTTACTCCAATAAATTAATGAAGTATAAATTATTTGACAAGTGTAGCTGAATTGGTATTCTGACAGAGTTTGCTATCAAAGAGACCCGACGAGTGCAAAAATTACTTCGGATCATCTCATGCATGCCCTATATTTAAGAAGACCGCTTAGCTAAAGTTGAATAAGCCTATATGATTTATCTCTTTTTAAAATATATGGTATCACCTAAGAACACTCGGCTAAATTTGAATAAGTCCCAATAATTTATTTCCTTTGAACGGTTCCGTATGACTATGAGAGAAACCGTTAAGGTTAAGATGAAGCATAAATTTAGTGGACATGTATTTGTTTTCGAAATTTTAGTAGATTTTCATAACCTGTCGATGAGCTGAATGATGGCAACATCTGAGATGAAATTTACTAATCTACCCAATTAATTCGATTATTTAAACTTGATTTGTCAAATATTTATACGCTCAATTTATTGTCATAATTGTAAGTAGCGACTGTAATGGGAAAAAAAAATCATCATTAACGCGGGAGAAAAAAACAAAAACAAATTGTAAAAGACCATCGTTTTATCTAAAATATCAAAAGACATCCTTGTTAATTTCACATCAAAGAGGTGTCTTTATTTCAAAATTGTCACTTTTAGATGACGTTTGGTTAAATGATGAGAATGGCTATATGTATAAGTTTGATAATAAAATAGAATGAAAATGAGAATGGAAATGAAACTCACTTAGTTATATGAGTTTGATTGATTCCCATAAATCTAGAAATCATTCTTAAATTGTCATTCTCAAACCTACAAACTAAACATTATTTTTTATTATTATTCTATTCTCTCATTCATAAATCCATCAACTAAATACCCCCTAACTCTGTTTGAATGGAATGAAAGGAAGTTCATTAATATAAAGGAAAGGGAAGAGAAAGAAAGAAAGGTTAAATTTCTTATGCTCTAAATTTAGGATATAAAGAAACTAGGTCATTTTTGAGCTCCTCACCCTCTTCTAAATTTTAACAAAGTTAAAATTTATCTTTTTTTTTTACTTATTCTTCCCTTACCTCCTCCCAAACAGACTGGTAAATGTCAAATTTTCCTATTCTTTTTCGTTACATGCCAAACTTCCCCATCCCTTTTTTGTTCAAATTAGCACAATCATCCTATTGGATTGTTGGATCATTGTGTGAACCGTTACTTGTATTTTTAGTCGATACAATTTTTTTAAGAATAGTCGGATCATAAAACTTGAAGTAGTTTATGGCTACGCCCCAATAAGAGTTGAATAAACATATACATTGATAGCGAGGGGGAAACAAACAAACATAAGTAAGAATAAAAATAAGGGATAGATGATAGAAAGGGAAACCTAGGAATAGGGACAGCATCACTTTGATGAAAGATCAAAATGAGATCTCTTTATAGTTTAGATAATTTATAAATTATAAAAGAATAAAAAAAAGATAAAACTTCAAAACGAACATGTCTCATCTCTCATTGACTAAACCAAACCAAAGTAGGGAGAACAATCCTTTTCCACAGAATTAATATGTTGGGAAAAGATACGAATAAATAAATTCTTTTTCTTTCGTTATGCACTCGAACAGACAAAGCAAACCAATCAAAATAACTAATCAACAATAAATCACAGGAATAGTGAAAAACTTTCAAATTGAGAGAAAAAGAGCAGATCGTTTAACTAATCGAATTTAACGAGTACATCAAATCAATTTCGATCGGAGAACATCAACATTATGTGATATACTCAATAACTTTTGTGATTGATGGGATCGGCGGAAGTGCTTGAGAATTTGGTTCCTTGTCCTCGGAGCAATTAATACCCACGCCACTTTGGAGCTTTTCTCCTACTCCCAACACTTTCGTGGTGAAGGATCGTTTTACATTAAAAAAAAATTGATCATACTTAAAAGTTACATAAATTTTCGATTACACACTTAATTTTTAAATTTCATACTTATTTTTCCTTTTATCTTTTTGCCAATGCATTCAAATAATAATACCACGATTGTACTGGATTTCAAAAATCAACATCATCATCATCATCATCATCATCATCATCATCATCATCATCAGGAACAGGAACAACATTATTATAGTATTGTATTTTAAAAATCAACATCATAGTTGTATTTTATTTTAAAAATTAATATCATTTTGATGTTGTATAAATCTTAAAATAAGTAACACAGAGATATTGTTCTTTAAAATTCAATACTACAATGATATTAATTATTCTTTGATGGACAATGAATAATGGGTAGAATAAAATAAAAAATTAGTGCGTCATTGAAAACCTAAAAGTTAGGCGTGCCTTGTTGGGAATCAGTAATTTCAAGTGCATCCAATTATTGAAAAAAAAATAATTTGATACATAGGAAAAGGATCCAATCATATTGGATCTATATAGCCTTACCTTATATTTTATAAGAGAGTATTTCCATAACTCAAACCTGTGATCTCTCAATATCACATGATAACAATTTTATCATTACGAGGCTCCATTTTATATCAAAAAAATTCCTAGGCAGAACTTGAGCTAGCGCACTGATAATCGAGCTTAATTGTTTATTAGTGTCCTCATAAATGGCATAGGATCAGATATGATGGAACTGAGATATTTGGATAGCCCACAAATCTAATCTAAACTGGGAGAGCTTTATGATTCGTTGCCAGAAAAATTAATAGTCCACCTTAAAATTAATCAAAGATTAGAATCACTCAGGTGCTCGATCTGTTGATTAGAGAGAGGCCGAAAATGATTTGGATGTGTACCTTCAGCTCAAGTAAGTTCTTTGAGAATTTATGCCAACAATCAGCAAAAATAGAGGACAAAGATTAGTGTATAAGTATTTGTTTCTTAGTCAGTTTTTCTAATTGGCATCCAAGTTCTCAGTCAGTTTTGTACCATCATCTGTGTCTGTGTGTGTGTGAGAGAGAGAGAGAGATTGATTTTCAAAAACAATTGTCTTACTCTCAGAAAAATGAATATATATGATGTTGGTATTCAGTAGAAAAATTGAAAGCTCGGGCTCCTTTAATTTAATTTTCTGTCCGATGAACTTCCTTCCAGCTCAAGGCTTTACATTTTATAATGAAAAAAGTGGCAGGAATTGATTCCTGCCAAAGCGTGCACGAGAGCTAGCGATCGATGGAATGGAATGAAATGTAACTCCCAAACTCCTATTTGTTTAGTCAAAAGCTCTATACCTTTCTCACATCTCTCTCTCCCTGCGCATTCGAATATCAGTCAACACACAGAGCAGGCCCCATGAGGGAAAACGAAATATGGTCACAAAGATTCCCACCGCCATTCAGTGAAGAGATGGTGCTATAAAAGGGCAGCCCTGGTTGGTTGGGCAGAGCGATCGAGCAGAGGTCGACGGTACTGCAACCACCACGTACGAAGCTAGTCTAAACTAGTGGGAGGGTGGTCGGTGGTGCGTTAATTAGGATCGATGGTGCGAGGCAAGGTACAACTCAAGCTTATCGAGAACCCGGTGCACCGGCAGGTCACCTTTTGCAAGCGCCGCGCAGGGCTTCTGAAGAAAGCTCGGGAGATATCGGTGCTGTGCGATGCAGACGTCGGCATCATCGTCTTCTCCAACCACGGCAAGCTCTACGAGCTGGCCACAAAGGGGTAGGTTCATCATGGACACACCACAATTCCTTGGCCTTGATTAACTCTCTATATATATGCTAGCTTCTAATTAGCATATATATCCTGCAAGGACAATGAAGGGCTTGATCGAGAGGTACAAGCTGATGACATCCGAAGGAGCTCACAAGTGTCTCGGTGATGACCAGAATCCTCCTCAGGTAAGGTATCATGTGCTGTGCTTTTAGAGAGCATAGACTTAATTACGTACTAAGGCATCTGTTTTTTTTCTATAGATTTTCTTCTTCTATCTTCCAATGAATCTAGACAAGCATTAAAAGTATTAATGAAGTTCTCAGTTACTTAAAATTTAACTGAATTGACCAAATCGATCAGAAATCAGAATCAATCTAGAGCTGAAGTCGATCGATCGAGCTCTAAATCTAAATAGAAAAAAACACCTAGTCGATAATGGTCAGTTGTACTAAATTTTAACTCATTGTCCAGCTTGTATTTTGTAATAGTAATTAATATTTCTCTCATTGGTTAATTAACATTCTTTTCACTTCACTAGGAGTATGAACGAGACATTTCTATGTTGAAGAAAGAGATTAATGTTCTGCAGAAGAGTCTGAGGTAATATATATATATACAAATTAAGCCGATATTTTATAAAAGGTAAATCATTCAAATCAGATATAAATTGAAATTGTTGCAAAACAAAGCTACAAATTAAACCAGTGAAAAAATAATCAGACAGTAGTTAAATTTGTTTGTGGTTAATTAAACAACGAACGGCTTTAATTTATTATGACCGATCGTGCTGTGCATGCAGCTACATGCTCGGAGAAATAAGTTTTGGGCATGGGCAAATGAGCCTTGAGGAATTGTACATATTAGAGAGGCACCTTGAGATCTGGGTGGGTCACATCCGGACGAAAAAGGTCAGCAAGCTTTATATTCATGATAAATGTTTCTTATAATATACGCGGCTTACTGATCTTCCGAATGAATCTCTCTCTCTGTCTCTCTCTTTTACTCCAGATGCAAATCATGTTCCAAGAGATTCAATCCCTGAAGAACAAGGTGTGTCTCTCCTTTATACATTAATGGTTTTCATGTACTAACTCGACGACAATCCAATTCATTACGCAGGAGGGTATATTGAGGGCCACCAATGAGTTTCTTCAAGAGCAGGTATCTAGTTAATTTCCATATATATCAATCATCAGAAAGACAGAAACAAATGCGAGTTAAGATCTGATTTTTCCTATTTATTTATTTATGTAACTGTTCACAGATTGTGGAGCAAAATGGTTGCTATGATGCAGCCCCAGATTTAGTCCAGCGCAGTGGGCATTTTGATGTATCTCCATTGTCAGCTGCTAACAACAACGTCAATACAGAGCCAACTCAACTGTTTTGGGACCCTCAAACGAACTTCTCCTTTTGATGGGATTGAGGTTAATTGAGGGGTTAAACTATTATTTCCCTGTTGTGTCCCGTTTATACATAAGTTATAGAATATAGAACTGTAATATGCCTCTCATTCAATATCCATGTACTGTATTAAAGAGTCTCCCGAGAGGGTCCGATGATTGAGACACGAGGTGTTACCATATGAGATCTTCGGATTGAAACTCGACGTATTCGAGCATGTCCTCCTCCATGTTTTCGCCACTTACACTAATAGCTAATAGTCATCCTTAATTTACTTTCTCCGTGTTTACCTAAGGAAGGTTTAACGGAGATATTGGGACAAACAAATTACCTTTTATCACATTTGCTTTATATAAGAGAGCTATTCAATAACACCGGATCAAATGTATAAGGACACTTTAATTAATTATTAGATTATATCTTTCCTTATTAATCTGTCAGTTTCTTTATTAATCTACCAATTGATCAAGCACCATAGTGCACCTATAAATTGTATACCTCAAAGATATAGTTTATTTTAGTTACCTCTTTTCTCTTGTCTGATTTGATTATCTTAACACTGGTATCAAAACCTCATTCTTTCCTCCGCTGCTTCCTGCCTTTCACTTTTTCTCCTCTTTATTTTCTCCTCACCTCCCAACCACAACCCTCTCTATGCAACAACAATAGACTTGGTTCCTTCCTTTCTTATTTTCTCCTCACCTCCCAATTCCCAAATTATCGATATGGAGGGAAGATTATATCGGTGTGCCTACTCAAACTCGATGCCTCTTGACAAGGTGATAATGTTAGAATGTTCATTTTGCAGGACTACTCCTGTCATTAGGGCTCTACTGAACATCTAGATTGTCCCTCTTTACTTCTTGACATCAAATTGGGACAAATCCATTAAGCCATAAGATAGTTATTCCCTCATGGCAAGTCGATTTACATTCAAGGTGATAATGCTAAAATCCACTTTACAAAACTACTCTTGTCTCTAGGGCTTAGGGATGAGCAGTCAACCCGTCAAGCTGATCAACCCGCTTATACCGACCCGAACCGAACTGAAAAAAAAATCCGCCGAATATAGGGTCGGATGTAGGGTCTTGATATTTCATTATCCGATCTAGTAGGGTCGGATAGTTTTTTATCACAATAACCGAACCAACCCGATCTGCGATCACCCCTACTTGTAGCAACTACTGTTGATAAGTTGCTACACGTTGTAGTAGTTGCTGCCGATAAGCTGCTACACGTTGTAGCAGCTACTAGCGATTAGCTGCTACAACGTGTAATGAATAATATCTATTATCATTTTAAAATATTTTATTTTTTTGTTGTTTTATATTATATTTTATATTTCATTGGATATAGGGTCGGATATCCAAATAACTGACAACCCGTCGGATATCTGATACATAATAACCGCCGGATATAGGACCAGATGTAGATCCTGATATTGTATTATCTGATCTAGTAAAGTCGGATAATTTTTTACCCTAATAACCGAACTAACCCGATCCACGATCACCCCTACTAGGGCTCCACGGAGGTTCATCTAGATTATCACCTCTACATGAGAACCGATTCTCCATGTCCTATGGTAGTTATAGCATACACAATAAAACCAAGAACAAGGAATAATCATGTCATGTAATAAAGAAATTTAACAAATACTTAGTTCTTACAGTAATAATTATATTGTAGTTACTTCCTACTCCTAGAATTTAGAGAAAGGGAAGCATTTAACAACTCTAGATAGTAATAAGGAGAAGAGAAAGCTTAGCGAGATGGTGCCAATGTCTCTGGAAGAATCTCCATGCTTTGATAGTCGATGGATCATTGTGATGGCTCCTTGATGGTGCTCCTAGAGTTTCCCCTTTTGGGGAAAACCTTCATTACAACAAAAATACTAAAAGAAAAGGGTTAAAAATCATTGTTGGAGACTAAAAAAAACTATGGTAAATTGACGCATTGAGAAAGATAAGAGCGCTAAAGAATAATAGTTAAAAATTGTTATTTTCTAACTTGAAATACAACTGTGAAAAACCATTATGTTTCAAGTGAACCGTTGTGTCTCAAGTGAAAAAACAACAGTTATTTTCTTAAATTGACAAAGGTTTTTCACCGTTGTGTTACATGTTAAAAGATAATGATTTTTAACCGTTGTCTTGAGCTCCCCTATCTTTCTCAATGCATCTATTTACCACAGTTTTTTTGGGTCTTAGACAACGATTTTCAACTGTTTTGTTTCAAGTTCAATGGCAACGGGTTATAACCATTGTCTTTAAGCACTCTTTCTCAACGTGTTAATTTACTATGATTTTTTTAGTCATAGACAACAATTTTAACTGTTGTCATTTTATCATTTTAAACATTGTATTTTTAATCGTTATCATTTCTCAACACATACTAGAGAACAATAAACCATGTTTATACAATAATTTACTATTGTTGTGTTTTTAATATACATCACGCAACATAAAAAATTATAGAAAACATATATACAAATAAACTGTAACAATATAAAGTATAAACTCATATCATCCCATTTTAAATGATCACTCTTTACAAACTAGAATTGTATCAAAACAACTACACATTAGATGCTCACTACACCAAAAGTTTGTTAGTTTTTGAATGATGCCCAAAGACAATCGCCTTATGGTTTACTATTTATTTGATAAATATAGATTCACTATTTGGGTGCACATTTTCTATGTGTATGATTGGATCTTAAACTCACATACTGAATGCCCACAATACAATTCATATCATGAGAAAACTTGTGATTGGATCACAACTTGTGAGTATCTCTACATGTGTAATTATGAATGTATTGGAATATTCCCTAGTCGATGAATTGATGAGTTCGAACATCATCGATTCTAATAAACTAGCACGGGTTATACTCCTTGATTTAACCAAGCAGCTGTTTCTCACTAGCCGGAGACATTGGGATATCAAGAGTTCAACATGGATGTTAGTTATGGTAACTAGTTCATTGGAAGTGATCTGCTGTAAGACTTCATATAGTTCTCGACATATATATAGATATGTCTATGAAGCTCTTACTACAGCTCGAGTGCAAGTTTCCTTCGACTTGAGGTATACAAGTCACCTTGGTCATGGAGGCTTATACTTTGACATCTTAAGCAAGCATCTCCTTGGAGATGTGGCTCCGGGATGATTGAGTATAAGTCAAAGTGTCCGAAGGTGTTTGGAAAGCCCATAGAGGATTCACCGCTCTTTGTGATGAGACATATACTCTATGGTCACTCGTTAAGATTTATTACTCAAAGTCTTTGGTCAAATCATCATATGCTAAGAGTACGTGACTCTTAGACACATGTAAGAGTAATTTGAATCTACACGACGAGGAAGTATTACTTAGGCTAGGTGTGACATAGTCAAACTAGCGGGAACTGACACATAGACCATGTTTTGAATCAAGTGGGTATAAGATGAATGAAAGGAACAAGACACGACTTACTGTACCTATTGAAAGGTTTGAAAGTGGTTCCGAGATCGACCTATGATTTTTTGGTTAATTGAGAATCATAATGTACTACTAGGTGTCACTCATGATCGTTCCATAATTAATGGATAATTATGGATGACCAACATAACCAGGAACCTATAAGGTCACACTCACTACAAGTTTTTCTAAGAGACATAAAACGAGTTTAAGAATTGGATTCTTAGATCGAGAGAGATTGAGTCTAGTTGGAATAGACAAAAGGCAAATATGGAATCAGAGTGATGCAATGGAAGCACAGATGAGTCACATCTTTCGAAGATGAGTTGGACTCTCTTTGGTTTAATTATAAACCAAATTGGTTTGGTTTTAATTAAAAGAAATTTGGTTATTGAACCATACATACATACATACATACATATACATACATACATACATACATACATATATATATATATATATATATATATATATATATATATATATATATATATATATATATATATATAATTTTTTAATCCCTCTCTCTTATCTAGATACAATAACTTTTCTCTCTTTCCTCTTAAATTAAAATAAATAACGTTTCTCTCTCACATATAATAATCACTATAGTGCTGATTTTTAAAAGTAGTATAGCAGCTATAATGTTGTAGTAGCTACTACACAATAACTGCTACACATTGTAGCATAATAACTGCTACAATGTAGTAGCTACTATAATGAATATCAGTTATTGTATAACTACTGCATTGTAGCAACTATTGTGTTGTAGCTGCAATAACGTGCAATAGTTATTGTGTAGATACTACGTTATAACAACTACTATACCATTGTAGTAGCTACTGCACTGTTATAGCAGTTACTGTATAGTAACTGCTATAAGTTGTAGCAGCTATTACACAATTATAGCAGCTAATGCATACTAATTGCTACAAATTGTAGCGGTTAAGCTGTAGTAGTTACTGTAGCAGCTACTGCATTATAACTACTACACAGTTGTAGCAGCTACTGCACAGTTATAGTAGTTACTGCATAGTAATTGCTACAAGTTGTAGTAACTACTGCATAGTAATTGCTATAAGTTGTAGCAGTTACTGCCGTAGCTGCTACAGCGTTGTAACATCAGTACCACAATGATTGTTGCATGTAATAATAGGAGAGAGAAGATAAAATTTTATTTTAATTTAAGAGGAAAGAGAGACAAGTTGTTGCATATAGATGAGAGAGAGGGATTACAAAAATTAGGTTTTTGCCGTATCAGATAGCACATGTCGGATTTCGTTCACCGTCGTGCACTAAGAGTTGCTTAGCATATTAATTCTCTCTCTCTCTCTCTCTCTCTCTCTCTATATATATATATATATATATATATATATATATATATATAATAAAGAGGAATTGAACTTAGGTTTTATTTTATGTCTCTCATTTTTTCTTCTCCCCTCTATTTTTTCTGTCGTCAAACAGAATAGAACACAACAAAAGGGTTTCTCCTTTTGTGTTGTTGTTGCCCAAGCTTTCTTGCTGCTGCTGCTTTCCATCGAACGTCGGTCAACCCTTAGCGTCTGTTGCTGCTCTAGCTAAAGGGGTTAGAGTGTATACTAAAAGCCTAGCTTTTTGTAAACATTTTATTTAGAAATAAAGAATCACATTGGTCAAATGTCTACATTTATATGCTAAGTGTAGTTGTTCAATTAATTTATATTGTACATAACATGGTGTGTGGTGTCACACACAGAAGATAATGTTATCAATTCCTAATAAATTATAAACAATAGCTCATGACTAAGATGGAAAGGAACAAACCATTGGAATAGTCGTAGTGTAATTTGGTATTAGTTTATCTTAACTATAAAATTACACTAGTACACTCTGAGTGTATTGAGTAAGACCATTTAAGGTAAGTTCTTTTTATACTGACTGAATAAAAGAACAAGACCTTTATTATTATGGAAGTGTGTGCTCTTAATCCTGATATAATAACAAGCGTATATATCTAGTATTTATTTCTTTGACTTATCAATGGGTGAGATTTAGTTCGATAAATCAAGAGGCCCGATAAGTTGGGAAATGATATTATTTATAGTGTGTGTTGTTGATTATAGAAGGAAACTGTGTCCTAGTAATCTAGGTTGATAATGTCCCTAAGAGGAGCTCATAAGGATTGTCATGTAAACTCTACAGGTGGACTTAGTCTGACATGACAATAAAGTTGAGTGGTACTCTTAGAGTTAGATATTAATTAAGTGTGTTGTCAGTAACTCATTTAATTAGTAGACATTTGATATCTTAAACACAGGAAGATTAATACACTCATGATAAGAAGGAGACCATATAGTAATATGAGATTGATGCGGTAGTTTGATAATAACTCTTTAGTGGTATGAGTTATTATTGATGAACTCGAGTTGTGTGTTCGGGGTGAACACGGGAAGCTCAAGTTCATCGAGAGACCAAAACCAACTCCTCCTCTCGGTCCCTGTCGTAGTCTCTTATTTATAAAGTGTTATACCCACCCATACCCACCTTCTTACCCACCTTAAGGTGGCAGGACAAGCCTAGCTTGGAGCCCAAGCTAGGGCCAGCCAAACCAAGGTGAGATGCTGGTCGGCCCTAGCTTGAACCCAAGCTTGGTGTGGCTGCCCACAATAAATGAAAAGGATTTTATTTTTTTAAAATCTTTCTTATGTGGAAGCCATGGTTTTAAAAGAGAGTTTAAAATTTAAATTTTTTCTTTTATAGCTTTCTACAAAAGATTCAGAGAAATGTTTGATATCTTTCCTTATTTGTAGTTAAAAAGAAGATTTTAATTTTTGATAAAACTTTCCTTTTTTTGTAACCATTCTCATGATTTTAGAAGAGAGTTTTAAAATTATAAATCTTTCCTTTTATAGTTTTCTACAAAAGATTAAAAGAAAGATTTGATGATATCTTTCCTTATTTGTAGTTAAAAGGAAGATTTTACTTTTAGAGAAAACTTTCCTTTTTGTAAATCATCCACATGTTTTAATAGAGAGATTTTAATTTATAAAAGTTTCTTTTTATAACCAACCATGAAGGGAATTTTTTAGAGAGAAATTTTTATTTTAAAATTTCTGGAAATAAATTAGGAAGTTTTAATTTTGTGTTTAAAACTTTCCTTGCTTGGAGAATTAGAGGTGACCGACCACATTGATTGAGAAAAGGATTTTTTTTTAATTTTCCTTTCTATGGCAAAGATAATAAGGAAGTTTTTATTAAAACTTTCTTTATTTGCCAAGACCATGGAATATAAAAGAGAGGATAGAGGTGCCTCACCTCAATACAACATATAATCTATTCCTCTCTTTTCTTCCTTGTTGTGGTCGACCCTCTTCCTTCCCCTCTCTTCTTCTTGTGACTGAACCTCATCTTCTCTTGGAGTTCTTGTGGTGGCCGGATCTTGCTTGGAGAAGAAGGAGAGAAAGGAGGCTTTGTTTCTAGCATCCCTTGGAGCTTGGTGGTGGTGGCCGAACCTTATCTTCTCTTGGAGATCTTGTGGTGGCCGAAACTTGCTTGGAGAAGAAGGAAGCTTGGGTGGATTCTCATCTCGGTAGATCGTCACCCACACGACGTCCGAGATAAGAAGAGGAATACAACAGAAGATCGTGAGGTCTATAAGCTATAAAAGGTATAACTAGTTATTAGTTTCCGTATCATAACTAGTTCATCTTTTTATTTAGATCTTGAAATACCAAACACAAGAGGCTAATGAATCTAGGTAATCGAATTTATGTTTTCGATTTTGTGTTTCTTTTATTTTTCGAACTTGTGATCAATTGTTCCTTTTGGTTAAACCTAGGGTTACTATAAGGAAATTAAATATTAAATTTCGTTGAAAGGCTTTGTCTAGGAAGTGGTGGATATTCTCATACCCAAGAAGGTCTAGTGTCTCGCCATATTTAACCTGGAAGCCGATCTCTGAAATTTATATTTAATTGAATTTGTAACATGAGTGGATTTGGATCAATAATGTTAAGCAACGTTTACGATCCAAGTCTAAACCTCTAAGAATAGATAAGTTGAATTTGGAATCAATAATGTTAAGTTCCGTTTGCAATTCCAAATTTAATTTCTAAATAACACAATAGATTGTTAGGAATGGTTCATGACTTGTACAAAATTTTTGTACAAGGGAACCGGTACGATATTCCGAGTAGCAACCAACAGTCTTTGCCTCCGAATAGCAACAATAGTTGTTTCCATTCATCATGTATTGTGTTGTCGGGTTGCTTCGGCCCCGAACACGAATCAGACCATGATCCCTCTCTCGGATCGAACCGTCTCCTACCTTTAACTAGTACCAAAGTGGAGACACGACTTGGACTTATTGAAGTCGTCACGAATTAGACCAGAATTTTCACCTAGAGTCTCCGACTCTAGGATTTCGCCCAAAGTGCTTGACCCGCCAAGATTTCATTGCCTAACCACAGCTAGGACTTTCCTTTACCTAGAGTTACCTCCTCCTAGGACCTAGGGCTACCCCCCCTTAGGGTTTTTCACCTGCCTAGAATCCACTAGGGCTTTTACTTAAGAACACTTAGGACTTTCCTGCAAGCTCAATCACACTTATTAGATAACAAGTAACATTAACTTTGGACCTTTTTACCATAATCAAAATTTAGGTTTGATTGTTTGGTGCTCCTTGCACCAACATAAATATTTTAAAAATTCTTACAAATACTTAGGAAAATCTTGAAAATTATTTTTTTAAAAAAAATATTTGAAAAAGTTTGAAAAATCATTTTGAAAAAGTTTGAAAACAATGTTCTCAAATACTTAGCATTTTTTTAGCATTTAAACCTTAAAGTACTTAAAAGATTTAGTTTTAAAAATAATGCTTTGCCAAAAATATTCTAAGTATTTTCAAAAAGGGTATTGTTGGTGTAAAGCCTAAGTTCAACCTTAGATATTTTATATATTTTTTTTATGTATATCAAAGGGAGAGAGTGACCTTAAGTTAGAAATATTGTGAATCTCCCAACTTTGGTATGATACCCTAAATACCTAACTTAAGATAATTATCAAACATCAAAAAAGGAGAGATTGTTGGTACAATCAGCCTCTAGGGTTTCGATGTTTGACAATGTACCTAAGTCTGGTCAGTTTGACTAAGAGTTAATCCAAACAAGACTTGATGTTTAGAAGAGAAAAGTCTAGTTAGGACTAGATGACTAGCAAGGAAAATCCTAACTGGAGGTTAAGCAAGGACGAGTACTAACTAAAGGTTAGGTAGGTGAGAAGTCTACTGAGTAACTAGTCCTAACTTGAAGTTAGGTAAGGGAAAGTCCTGGTGAGTGAAATTAGGCAGTGAAAGTCCTAGTGAGTGAAACTAGACCCTGGTGAGTGAAGCTAGATAGTGAAAGTCCTAGTGAGTGAAACAAAACCCTATTGAGTGAAGCTAGGTGGTGGAAGTCCTAGTGAGTGAAACTAGACAGTGGAAAATCCTAGAGGTGGTAACCCTAGGTAATGAGAAGTCTTGGAGGAGTGAAACTCCAAGCATGAAACCTAGTAGGTCAGGTAGACTTACAGAGTACGACTTGATCTTAAGGGATTGCCCCTTAGGTGGTAGACTTGGAGTAAGAACCTCCAAGCAAAAAGGAAGCCTAATAGATTGGGTATACTTACAAGAGTATAGTTTGATCCTAAGGGATTGATCTTTAGGTGATAGACTTGGAGGAGAGACCTCCAAGTAAAAGGTAAGCCTAGTACGTCATGTAGACTTACAAGATTAAGGCTTAGATTGCTTATTTCTTATTGTATGCTTGTCTTATAGGAACTTGGAGCTGGAAGCAAGACTGGAGGAGCAAACATAAGCAAATTGAAGGCAACCAACGTGAAAGCCTGGACTGGGTAGATCCAACTAGGTGCCTGGAGTCCAGGCACCCTGGATTGCTCTAGGTGCCCTGGGAGCATCCAGGGGCCTAGATTAAAATCTTATCAAAAAAGGATAATGTGCGACGAATTCAAATCGGATGAGGCTGAGATCAGGCACCTGGGGTTGATCCAAGCGCCCGGAAACACTTTATAAAAGGGACTTCAATAAGAGCTTCAATGAAATCAATTCTACTACTACTCATTCTCCGTGTACTCAAAGGGAAAGCTACGACGCGAAGCTTTGCCATCGGGGAAGATCTCTAAAGGGTGAACTACACTTAAGACTTCCAGATTGGCTCAGCAAAGTATTTGTTTATACTTTTATTATAACAAGTTGTATTTATTTTATCATTCTTTTATGCTTGTGCCTGATAAACAATAAGACAGGTTTCTCTGCCTTTGGAAAACTTTCAGAAAGGAGACCACTAGTAGACTCATGCTTGAGTGTGTAGGCCTTAGACGTACTGATCTTGGGGGTTGGGAACCAAGTAAATCCTATATGTCTTTGTTATTGTTCTATTTATTATATTCTGTTGCATACTAATAGCTTTGATAGAACGAACAAAAGTGCATGAGAAAGAACAGTCGATATCCCCCCTCCCCCTCTTTTGATCCAACTGTTCCTATAGTAATCTTTTCTTTTCTTCTCATTGTTGCTATTTCATCTGCAGAGCTTTGTAATCTTAGTGTAAGAAGGTTTCTCTACCTTCGGGTTTTGTCTAAGAAGGATGATCCGGTAGTAAGAGCGGGCCCTCCCCCCCTCTTGCAAAGCCAACGCCAAGTGGAAGTCATCGGAGCAGCCGTCCATCCGGGTAGAGTGTGGTCCGACCGGACGGACGGCTGTAGACGGCTGGTCCGACCGGACTGCCAGCAGGCCGATGGAATCGAATACCCGGATGGGTCCGGCCGGCTCGCACTTATGGTGGGGAGGCACCCTGTCAAATCGGGGTTCCGACGCTCAGTTAAAAAGGTCATGGACCGAGCTGACCTTTTGATCGACCACAGTCATAAAGCACCCCTGTTTATTAGTCTCCACAAAGCACAAGTAAACCACCGCGGATGTCCGGTCGGATGTTGAGGGATCTGTCCGCTCGGACGACAAGTTTGGAGCAAAGGAAAAGGCCAGAGGATTTCTTTCTCTGACAACCGGTAGGTTTCACGTGCGTGCCATGCTCCAAATCTTGTGACAGGGGATTCAACTGTCCCATCGAGGGCATGCTTTGACTGTAGCGATATGGGTCAGGTAAGCTTTCTGACAGCCGCATACCTAGGAAAGGACAGGTAAGCTTTCTGACAGTCGCATACCTAGGAAAGGACAGAGGACACGTATGCACATCGGTACGCATGCCCAAACCCTTCACAGCTCTATATAAAGAACCTCAGGTTTCGCCGGAGGTAAGATTGGCTACGTATTCTGAGACTTTGGGGAGCCACCTTGTTCATCGTAATTTACCTGACTTGAGCGTCGGAGGGTCGCCGCCGGGAACCCCCTTCCCGGCTCGACTTCTGTGCAGGTTCCCCAGCGTCTGTTGACTTCTGGTTCGGACAGGATCAATTTGGCGCCGTCTGTGGGAACGCTCCTGCATTCGAACAAAAACAATGGACGAGGCTGGATGACAACACACGGTGGCGCTTTCAACAGAAGAACTCGATGCTCTAGTCGAGATGAGGGCCACCAAACTTATGGAGCAAAAACAAAAAGCATCAGCCGAACGGCCGGAGCAACAAGCAACATCTGCGTCTGGTGGCCGAGCGGAAGCACCTTAAGCCACCGTCGCATTTCATCGGGCCTTATTTCGCACCCCTGAAGCCGTACCAGCCCGAAGAGATAGAGGATGACAGAAAGGGGAAAGCTCCCCGAGCGGATCAATCGCTAATTTTCGGAGGCTATTCTGCGAGACCCTCTGCCCAAGCACTACGTGCCTCCGACGATCGGCGAGTACAATGGAACAACAGACCCGGATGATCATCTGGGTAAGTTCGATAACACAGCTACGCTCCATCAGTATACAGATGGAGTAAAGTGCCGAGTCTTTCTTACCACTCTCTCGGGATCGGCTCAACGGTGGTTTCGGAGGTTGCCGGACGGATCCATCACTAGCTTCAAGGATTTCCGAACGGCCTTCCTCCACCACTTCGCCAGTTATCAGAAGACAAGTGTCGGCTTGTTTGCCATCAAGCAAGAGCCAAGAGAATCGCTTCGAGCTTACATCCAGCGATTCAACCAAGTGGCGATGGATATCCCAACGGCCACATCGGAGACGATGATGAATGCCTTCACACAAGGCCTTGTGGATGGGGACTTCTTCCGGTCGCTCATCCGAAAGCCGCCCCGAGATTATGATCACATGCTACATCGGGCCAACGAATACATAAACGTAGAAGAAGCGCAAGCCGCCGGAAAAAGGCTGAGCGGGCACCTATTCATGCCGAATGGAAACATCACGCCGCTCATCAGCCGCCCAGAGGACCGCGAGCTGAAACGCAAGAGGTGGCGGCAAGCCAAAGAAGAGGTGGACCCTATGTTCTGCTCCTTCCAACGGATACGCACAACACGAGGGATTGCCTGAGTCTTCCCTTCGTGGCTGTTCCCGGGAAAGCCGAACGACGGTCTCCTCCCATCGATAGGAGACAAAGGACCCATGAAGCCGGACCCGGAAAGGAGATATCAACAAACACCGATCGGCGATCTCCCAAGGCCCAGAGTCACGACTCGGGAAGAGGAAAACAGAGGCAATACTTCCGGGCGAGATCAACATTATTGTTGGCGGACCGGAGGAGACTCCAACCGAGCCGAAAAGGCGGGCGTCCGAGTCAGCTGTAGCCAAGAGCGGGCAAGTGGACCGAAATCACTTTCCGGCCCGGAGACTTAGAAGGAGTAGAAGTGCTCTGCTCATTAAAGCGGTAATAGCAAATTATACTATTCACCGCATATTTGTTGACACAGGAGCTCGGTTAACGCATATTCAAGAAGGCGTCGATCACCAAATTGATCGAGTCGAGTCACGGGGTTTCACAACGAAGTTCAGACGATCCGGTTGGCTACCTCACTGGGAGAAGAGCCGCCAGAGGACCAGGACAATAAACTTCGTGGTGGTCGACTCTCCTTCGTCCTACAACGTCATTTTGGGACGATCGGCGCTCAGCGAGTTCCAGAAGATCAAGTTCCCGTGGAGGACAAAGTGGGAGAAGTGCGTGGAGATCAGCTAGCAGCTCGGCGATGCTACGTGTTCGGAAGGCGCCCGAATCGAGGTACAAGCCATAACCGATAAACCTCCTGCTTTAATTTATGATGAAAGGAGGAGGTTCAGATCCATCCGACCCGATCGGAGGCCACGACTTTATCGCCTCGATCCGAGGAGGAGCGTAAGAGGAGCCGATCCAATGCCTCCAACGAAATCATGATGTCTTCGCCGGTCGACATGCCCGGAATTTCGCCGAGCTTAGCGCAGCATGAGTTGCATGTCCGACCGGACGCCGGCGATGAAGCGGAGAAAAGGGATTTCGGCGAGCGTAATGCCATCATTCGGTGGAAGTGGAGAAACTTCGAGGCCGACCACATACGCGAGGTGCAGGCTGGCTAACATAGTATTAGTCTCCAAGGCGGCAAGTGGAGGGTTTGCATTGACTTCGGGACTTGAACAAAGCATGCCCCAAAGATTTTTATCCCTTGCCCGGATAGATCAACTGTGGACTCTACTTGATTGCATGCTCGACGATACCAAGGCTATCATCAGCCGCCGTGAAGATCAAGAAAAGGTTAGCTTCGTGACGCCGACGGCACATATTGCTATGAAGAATATCGGGGACACCTATCAACGCTTGATGAACAAAGTGTTCAGGGAGCAGATCGGGCGAAATCTGGAAGTCTATGTGGACGACATTCTTATCAAATCCGTCCGAGCGGCCGATCTCTTCAAGGACATGGAAGAAACCTTTTGAACGCTACGCAAATATGGAGTCAAGTTAAATCCCCAGAAATGCTTATTCGGAGCAAAAGGGGGTCGTTTCTTGGGATATATAGTGACCGAGCGGGGAATTGAAGCTAATCCCAGCAAGGTGAAAGCTCTACAAGACATGTCGCCTCCCAGAAATACAAGGGAAGTGCAACGGTTGACCGGTCGGATAACTGCTTTGTCCAGATTCATCTCCAAAACCGCCGATCGGAGCTTACCATTCTTCAAGATCCTGCGCAAGGCTACTAAGTTCCAGTGGGATGAAGAATGTGACCGAGCATTTGAAGAATTGAAAACATATCTAAATTCTCTGCCTGTACTTGCCAAGGCGATCGGGGGTGAGTCACTTTATATGTATCTGTCGTCAACTGAGCATGCTGTAGGCTCGGCACTTGTGAGGGCGAGTGGCGAAGAGCAGCCGGTGTATTTTCTAAGTCACATCTTGAAGGATGCTGAATCTCGTTACACCGGGCTCGAGAAGTTGGCCTTTGCTTTAGTTCTAGCCGCTCGGCGCCTTTGACCATATTTCTTGGCTCACACCATCATCGTCCGGACGAACAGTCCACTAGGAAGAGTGCTGTTGAATCCAGAAGCGTCCGGACGGCTCATCAAGTGGACGACAGAACTAAGTGAATTTGACATCCAATATCAACCCCGCTCGGCGATCAAAGCGCAATCCTTGGCTGATTTTGTGACCGAAGTGCAGAGGCTAGAGCCGGAAGCTCTGTGGAGAATATATGTGGATGGGTCTTCCACTCGGCTCGGAAGTGGGATTGGAATATTGCTGCTCTCACCTCAAGAAGAAAAGATGCACCTATCCGTCCGACTGGATTACAAAGCCTCCAACAATGAAGCAGAGTATGAGGCTCTCATAGCCGGATTGCAGGCAGCACGGCATGAAGGAGCCGGTCGGGTGACACTCTATTCGGATTCACAGTTGGCCGCTCAGCAACTTTCTGGTACCTTTGAAATCAACAATGCTCGGCTTAAGCTTTACGCTGAAAGCCACTTTCCGAGAGGTCCTTATTCAAAAGATTCCCGAACGGAGAACCAGGCAGCCGATGAGTTGGCCAAACTAGCAAGTTCTATAACGCCGGTCGCCATTCAGCAACCAATTGAAAAAGTACTGTTGGTGGCGCACGTCGACCGGATGGAAGGCCTCACATTTCCAAGCGATCGGAGGACACCCATCATAGAGTTCCTCCGCTCGGGAGCCACACCGCCGATCGGGATGAAGCCCAGCTGCTCAGGAGGAGGGCCGGTCGGTTCACACTTATCGGCGATCAGCTCTACAAGAAGGCTTTCTCTCGCCCGTTGTTGAAGTGTGTGAGCTCGGAAGATTCGGCTTACATCCTCCAGGAGGTACATCAAGGATCGTGCGGAGGACATCCGGGCGGACGATCACTAGCCAAGAAGATTTTGCTAGCTGGATACTTTTGGCCAACCTTACAAATAGACGCCGCTCGGACAGTATCTACATGCCTTTCATGCCAGAAGTATCACAACTTCTCGCACCGACCGACAGAGGAGATGAAAGCATCAACCGTTTCATGTCCGTTCGATCAATGGGGAATGGATATTGTGGGTCCATTTCCGATGGCGACCGGGCAGAGGAAATTTTTGCTGGCGGCGGTCGATTATTTCTCCAAGTGGGTGGAGGCCGAGCCACTAGCCAGGATCACCGAGCAGATGGTCAAGAAATTCATCTGGCAACACATCATATGTAGGTTCGGTATACCTCGCCGATTGGTTTCCCATAATGGGCGGCAATTCACAGGGAAAGTGCTGGAAGATTGGTGCAAAAGTTACGGCATCGAGCAACACTTCACGTCCGTGGCTTACCCCCAAAGCAACGGTCAAGCCGAAGTAGCCAACCGGGAAATTCTCCGTAT
Organism: Zingiber officinale; assembly: GCF_018446385.1. Classification (NCBI taxonomy): domain Eukaryota; kingdom Viridiplantae; phylum Streptophyta; class Magnoliopsida; order Zingiberales; family Zingiberaceae; genus Zingiber; species Zingiber officinale. Next base: position 33,632,694 of record NC_056005.1, on the reverse strand, counting down.
TCTGCACGCTCGGCTCGACCACGTGGGAGGAAGTTGGCCGGATGAAGTGCCGGGCGTTTTATGGGCCATCCGAACAACTCCTAAGGAAGGAACGGGCGTTACACCTTTTCATCTGGTATACGGCGGTGAAGCGGTCATTCCGGTTGAAGTCGGCGTTGAGTCCGTCCGGGTCCAGTGTTATGATAAAGGCAACGCCGAGCGGAGGAATATGGAACTGGATTTGGTTGACGAAGAGCGTGCCAAGGCATCCGTTCGGCTGATGGCGTACCGTCAACGGATGAAGCAAAACTACAACCGACGCATCATTCCACGATCATTCCAGGTCGGCGACCTTGTCTGGAAGAAAGTCAAGCCGGTCGGCGACGTCGGCAAGCTTGAAGCTCCGTGGGCAGGTCCCTTCAAAATCATCGAAAAGCTCCGCTCGGGCGCGTATTATTTGGAGGATGAGGACGGTCGGTAGCTAGATAGGCCGTGGAGCGCGAACCACCTCCAGCCTTACCGGGCAGGATGAAAGGTGTACCACTGTAAATCATCCTGTGTATTTTTTTCGACTGAATACTTGAAATGTAGGAATGAAAAATCAAAAGAACAAATATAAGGCATCGTCATCAAGGAACGAAGGCCCCGCGCCGCTCGGCCGGTGGTAAATGGGTCGAGCCAAGCGCTTGAGGAACGAAGGCCCCGTACCGTCCGGTCGGAGGTACTTGCGATGCAGGAAGTAGAAAGATGAAAGCACATTGAGTATTCTCTGCTGAAAGGAAGGCCAAGGTCGCTCGACCTGGTAAGGAGTTAGCCTTAAAGGCCGTCTAGCCCAGACGTTAAACCGTAGAGCCGCGCCGACCGGCTATAAATAACCGCGCCGTCGAGCACCGACGTTAAAAATCGAGAGACGAGCCGGCGTCTATAAATCCCCGAACGGAAGATCGACGAGCACCGTCGTTAAACATCGAGAGCCACCGACCGCTATAATAACCACGCCACGAACCGGCGTTAAAAATCGAGAGACGAGCCGGCGTCTATAAATCCCCGAGCGGAAGATCGACGAGCACCGTCGTTAAACATCGAGAGCCGCGCCGACCGGCTATAAATAACCGCGCCGTCGAGCACCGACGTTAAAAATCGAGACGAGCCGGCGTCTATAAATCCCCGAGCGGAAGATCGACGAGCACCGTCGTTAAACATCGAGAGCCGCGCCGACCGGCTATAAATAACCGCGCCGTCGAGCACCGACGTTAAAAATCGAGAGACGAGCCGGCGTCTATAAATCCCCGAGCGGAAGATCGACGAGCACCGTCGTTAAACATCGAGAGCCGCGCCGACCGGCTATAAATAACCGCGCCGTCGAGCACCGACGTTAAACATCTAGAGACGCCTCAGCGTCTATAACTAATCCGAGCGGAATATCGTCGACACTACAATTATCCGTATTCTCCGCCGATAGTTAGACCGGAGCTAAGTTCCGCTCAGATTCAAGGTACAAAAGTTCTGATCGGCTTATAACGAGCGATTCTTGGCAACATCGGATGATATTCGGCCTAACGGAAGGGCTGGGGAAAACACTTGCGAGAATGCACCTCGAAGGTCAAAGGTGTGATAGTAGACGAGCGGGCAGCACAAGTATTAGCGAGGGGACAGTGCAAAAAGAGGGGGTGCACAAAAGGAAAGCATTTCATTGAAATTAAAACCTTAGGCCGAGTGGCCTAAGTACAAAAAGATTCATGTTCAGCCGAGCGGCGAAATTACAAGAACTACTCGATGTAGTCGTAAAGGTCCCTCGGAATGTTGTTCAGGAGCTCCACCTGATCGCCGGCTGGAATATTGGTGGACTCCGGAAGAAGGCCCTTCGACTTCAGATAAGTCATAGTGGCTGTAATGGCCAAGTCGAAAGCTGAGTACATCCGCTCGCAAATTTTCTCCGAGAACTCGGGCGATCGGATATGGCTTTGTCGTAGAGCAGCAACTCGGCTCGGCTCGGCATCCTGGTATTCTTTGAAGGTTGCCTGGGAGCTTGTGAGGGCCTCATTCAGATGTTCGATTTTCTTCGCATCGGCCGAGCGGCCTGCCTTCTCCTGGTCGAGCTGCTCCGTCAGCTCCTTTATCTTCAACTCCAGGCCCCGCGCCTCCACGTTTTTCTTCTCCAGATCGGAGATGGCTGTGTTCTTCCGAGAAGTGGCCAGAGTTATCTTTGTGTCAAGCGACTTGACTTGTCGCTCGGACTCGGCTAGGGCGTGGGCCTGGTCAGCTGTCTTCTTCTGCTCAGCAGCCAGCAGAGTTTGAGCTTTCTTCAGCTCTTTTTGCAGCTCGGAGTAGGAAGGGCCTTGGGAGCCGCTCGGACCACCTGCCGCCTTTAGTTGCCTTATCTCTTCGTCTGCCATGGCCAGGCGGTTGGAAACTGCTATCTCTTCCACCCATCTCTGAAGCAAGAAGGCGCAGTTGTCAAAAGCCGAGCGGAAATATTATGACAAAACTTCAACAAGCTTACCCCCGTAGCCGCTTGCATGTGGCTGTTGGCTAAGTTCCGGAGGGGGATCAGTGCTACGCGCGCCCGAGCGTCGGCCCACATCTCGGCGAGGGGCCCCTTCAAAGTAATGGTGTGCTCGGGCACGGTTGGCTGGTCGGCTTCTGGTAGCAACTCTTCAGTTGGAAGATGAAGAGTAACTCGTATTGTGCGACCGTGACCAGGGATCGCCCGACCGGGATCAGAAGTTGGCGCAGAAATCCGCGAATGGACGGTCGAGCGTTGGACTGAACGGCGAGCAGGGGGGAGAGTGTCGACCGGAGTGGCCACAACCGGAGCAGTCAGCTCGTCCCAGTCAGACGGAGTCCGGTCGGACGAAATGGTCTCGGGCACAGGCGCCTTGCCTTTAGCAGTCACGGCGGCCCGGTCGGAGGGTCGGACCGCGGAGGTAGCCGAGCGCAGCGGAGTCTCTACCAGGCGCCTCTTTTGCAGTGGCTGTTCTTCCCGAACGGACCCTTCCTCGGGCCCCGTTGGTTCCCTGGAGGGGGTTGCTCCGCTGGCCACCTGCTGTTGAGAGGCCCGAGCGTCCGATTCGGCCTGGGTGCCGCTCTCTCCTTCGTGAGAACCGACCGGCTGAATACCCAGCGCCTCCATTTCCTTGACCGCCGCGGCCTCCAGCGCCGCTGCCTTTCTCTTTAGAACGCCGGCCATCACCGAGTCCATGACGATGTCAGCTGCATGAAAAGAAGAAGAAATCAGTTAGCAATTAAAGCAAATGACCAAGCAAAATTCTTACCGAAGCCGGTCGGAAGTGGGGTCCGTATAGGACTCAACCCAAAAATGTACATCACTCCCTCGTGAAGAAGTTTGTTGATGTCAAGCCGCAGACCGGCTAGTACATTTGCGGCGTGAAGATAATCCGGTCGGGTCTTGAATTTCTTCAACTCGGGAGTAGGAGGTAGACTGACCTGCCACTGGGTCGGAAAGTTTGGCTGACTGGGCATGCGGATGTAGAAATAATAGTCCTTCCAATGTTTATTGGAAGTGGGTAGTTTATTGAAGAAGACCAAACCGGGCCGAGCTAAGGTGCCCGGTTCGGCTTGCTTAGGGTAATAGAAATAAAAGAAAACCTCCGGTCAGAGGGGAATGTTGTGAATCTTAAACAAAACGACAACACCGCAGAGGAGACGGAAGGTATTTGGTACTAAACTTCCGAGCGGCACGCCAAAATAATTACAAACGTCTACTATAAAAGGATGCACGGGGAACCGCAGACCGGCGGTAAATTGGTCGCGGAAGACACAGAAACCGCCGCGCGGCGGTCGGTGTGGCCGAGCGGCGGGACCAGCTAGGCGAACTTCGAAATCCTCGGGAATTTCGAAATTGTCAGCCAAAATATCAAAATCCCGTTGTTCGAAACGGGACTGCATGGTGGTATACCATGGGCCTAGGGATTGTTCTTCGGGATGAGAAGAACTGGCCATGATCCGGACAGAAGAAAGCAAAAAGGAAGTTTCAAAGACGAAGAAAAGGAGTTTTAAAGTCTGGAACTAGGGGAAGAAATGCGAATTAGATACCGGAAAGGAAGAAGGAAAGATCTAAAAGCTTACTGAGATGAGAGGGATCGAAGAAAGGCGCCGAAGAGCGCCAAAGGGCAGAAACAAGATTGCCGGAACTCCGAAGCGTAGAGGGCAACAGTAGAGGTAAGGGAGGCAAGTGAAGGTGAGAAGGAAGTGTTAAGAATTTATTGGGTGAGGGCCGGGCGGCCTCCACCGTCGGATCCAGGTTATAGGAATCGAAGCATGCATCTAGCCGTTTATTTCGAATTGCTTCGATCACATCAAAACATCATGCCACCGCCCCCGTACTCCGATGGCGTTGCTCCACGTGGCAGTCAATCATTCGGAGCATTTAATGAAGGTATGATCAACCTTGATGTCGAAGATTGGCGCAGAACGCGAGGAGATCCGGTGAAGGCCATCCTTGATTCATTCAAGGATATCTCTGCCGCTGACCGGGCGGAGAGTATTAGCATGGACGAGCAGTTCGGCTAGACTCACAGTCCAGTCAGTCGGACTATTCGCCTCCTTCGACTAGACTTGAAGGGGAGGCAAGTGATCCGGTAGTAAGAGCGGGCCCTGCCCCCCCTCTTGCAAAGCCAACGCCAAGTGGAAGTCATCGGAGCAGCCGTCCATCCGGGTAGAGTGTGGTCCGACCGGACTGCCGGCAGTCCGATGGAATCGAATACCTGGATGGGTCCGGCCAGCTCGCACTTATGGTGGGGAGGCACCCTGTCAAATCGGGGTTCCGACGCTCAGTTAAAAAGGTCATGGACCGAGCTGACCTTTTGATCGACCACAGTCATAAAGCACCCCTGTTTATTAGTCTCCACAAAGCACAAGTAAACCACCGCGGATGTCCGGTCGGATGTTGAGGGATCTGTCCGCTCGGACGACAAGTTTGGAGCAAAGGAAAAGGCCAGAGGATTTCTTTCTCTGACAACCGGTAGGTTTCACGTGTGTGCCATGCTCCAAATCTTGTGACAGGGGATTCAACTGTCCCATCGAGGGCATGCTTTGACTGTAGCGATATGGGTCAGGTAAGCTTTCTGACAGCCGCATACCTAGGAAAGGACAGGTAAGCTTTCTGACAGTCGCATACCTAGGAAAGGACAGAGGACACGTATGCACATCGGTACGCGTGCCCAAACCCTTCACAGCTCTATATAAAGAACCTCAGGTTTCGCCGGAGGTAAGATTGGCTACGTATTCTGAGACTTTGGGGAGCCACCTTGTTCATCGTAATTTACCTGACTTGAGCGTCGGAGGGTCGCCGCCGGGAACCCCCTTCCCGGCTCGACTTCTGTGCAGGTTAGCCGGAGCATCGCGCCACCCGTAGGAGATCTACATCAGCGAGCCGGAGAGCGCCACGTGCCCAGCGTCTGTTGACTTCTGGTTCGGACAGGATCAAAGGAGAAAGTTTAGTGGAAGTGAACATTAAAGAGTGGACTCTTGGATTAGTTGCCTTAAGGAGATAGATACTAAGTAAACTCATTCAAATTAGCACCGTGCTTATTTTGCTTGGAAGTTTCCACTGCCCGATCTCAACAACAAGCGATTTGAGCTATTAACCCCCTCCCTTTAGCTTTCAAGGTCCTAACATTGGGAATGCGTGAAAAGAATACTTCGTTATCTCAAAGATAATATTTTGCATTGTATTCTTTTATATCATCAATCATCTCGAGACTTAGATGCCTATAGTGATGCATATTGAGCAACTCTCCTGAAGAAAGATGCTCTACTAGTGGATATGCAATATTTCTTAGACTAAACTTTATCTCATGGAATTGGAAAAAGCAACCTACAATATCTCATTCAAGCATTGAGGTCGAATATAAAGTTATAACAAATACTACTTCTGAATTTATTTGGCTTCAATTACTTCTTTCTGAACTTCATCTTATGTCAAATATCGTACCAAAAATTTGGTGTAATAATATTGGAGCTATATATATCATAGTAAATCTAATTTTTTATGTTTGCACAAAACATGTGGAAATTGATTTTTATTTTGTTCGATAACGTGTGATAACTTAACAATTATTTGTTTTTTATATTTCTACAGAGAATCAAATTATCGATATCTTTACTAATTCATTATCCAGATAATATTTCAATATACTAGCAATCAAACTTAATGTTAAAAATCTCCTATTGATGCAAAAAGGTTGGAACCGCCAACCCAGCGGCCCCCTCACCCCGGCCCCACAAGTATGAGAGGGAGTAAATCACGGTGAATACGGGCCCAGTTATGACATGGCGGTCTTAGGTGTTTAGCACGGACAGATATTGATGTTAAAAATCTCCTATTGAATTTGCGGGGAGAGGAGATAAAAGACGAGATCAAATCAAATTAGTATATTAGAATAATTAATTATTAGATCAGATATTTCCCCGTATTAATATGTCAATTGATAGTTTCTTTGTTAATTTGTCAATTGACTAAACACCCTAATATCTCTATAAATTATATATCTCATGGACAAATTATAGTTTATTTTCGTTACCTTTTTTCTTTTCTTTGGGTTGGTTATTCATGCATGCATGGTTAAACTTCTCAACAAAAGGATGTCAAGTTGTCACTCAGATATTTATCATTCAATCCCTAACTATGATATATTTGTAAAAAAATTTTCCTTCAAATGAGACATACAACTATAGGATACTTGGCTTCTGAGTCACCCACCATGAGAGTTTTCCGAATTATCCTGGTAACCTATGAGAAATTCTCGTAGGACCGGACCAGTTAACTATAATGCAATAGAAGAATGTCAGATTGTCACTTAAACACTTACAATTTGATCCATAGTTACGATACATTTATAAGATTTTTTTTTTCTAAATAGAATATACAATCATGAGAATGAGATGTTAGACTTCTTAATCATCTTTTTAATTTATTCTAGCCATCGATCAATCATTATAAATTTGACATTACCTGCCTGCTTCGATATTTTTTAAATAGTTAAAGTAGCGTTTGGTTTGCCCCATTTTCATTTTCATTTTCTGAAAAACGCGCGTTTTTCGTTTTTTAGAAAATGACTTTTCCGTGTTTTTCATTTTCTTAGAAAACGCTCTCTCATTTTCTTAAAAATGAACGTGGAAAACGCAAACCAAACGCATTTTCCATTTTCTCAGAAAATGAAAACAGAAAACAACGTGAAAAACGCAAACCAAACGCCCCCTAAGCTTCTAAGGACAAAACAACGTCGATGTCGATTCTTTTCATTTTTTTGGTTTATATAATTTAACATGGAATTTTAATTATTTTTGTGTGTCAAACATAATTCTTTAGTTTTATTGATTGTTTAATTAGATCTAAACTTGAATTTTTCACCCCATTTCACACAGCTTATTAGCAAATAAATTTCCATATTAATTAGAGTGCTGCCCCAGTGCTGCAGAAGTAGAAGCTTATACATTGTGCATCTGGCTCTCATGGCGTAAGTACAAACGATTGATCGATGATATTTTTAGCGTAATGGTCAGAGGTCGAGTCTTAAGAACTGACGATCTAGAGTTTATCCCACCATGTACCTGACATTTATGTATCTATATATATCTCTCTTTATATCCATAAGGTCGATACTAAAAAGATAATTAATATAAACAATCTATATTTTTTTATACATTATGCATCTGCATTTGCATATGCATATGCATCTGCATATACATATACATGGTGTGTTAAGAGCTCTCGTATAATGAATTTAAGTTAATATTTTTTTTTCTAATAACATAAAAGTAGTTTTATTACTAATTTTTATAAACGTATTAATTAGTGATCTAAAGTTTGAGACTCAGCTATAGTATATTATTAAGAAACATTTTAGAATTGGCAATACTATAAGTAAAAAAATTCTATAAATACCTTAAGCCAAGTTTCTGTTAATCTCATATTTTAGAATTGACAAAACTGCAAGCAAAAAAATTTCTATAAATACTTTAAGCAGACTGATACGGTGCATGATCGTGGGGTCATGGAGATGACGTGGTAGGAAGTCAAGCCCATGGGACGGTCAAAAGTCAAGCCCGCGTGGCGGTCAGAAGTCAAGTTCACGTGGCGGTCAGAGGTCAGGCCTACGGGGTGATCAAGAGTCTGGCATACATAGAGGTCAAGACTCCGGCCTACGTGGAGTTCAAAGGGCCCGAGCACAGGATAGTCTGAGTCGGGCACAGATGACATTCCTAAGTTAGACCTACGTGTCGAGTAGGAACTCGGGACCAAGGATACAGGTCAGGACTTATAGCCTTGCGACACAGAACATAGAGATCAAAGCGTACAGGTCGGCATGTGCCAACCAAGGATACAGGTCAGGACTTATAGCCTTGCGGCACAGAACACAGAGACCAAAGCGTACATGTCAGGATGTGCTAACCAAGGATACAGGTCAGGACTTATAGCCTTGCGACACAGAACACAGGGACTAAAGCGTACAGGTCGGGATATACCAACCAAGGATACAGGTCAGGACTTATAGCCTTGCGGCGCAGGACACAGGAACCAAAGCGCGCAGGACGGGATGTGACAACCAAGGATACAGGTCAGGACTTATAGCCTTGCGGCACAACACAGGGACTAAAGCGTACAGGTCGGGATGTGCCAACCAAAGATACAGGTCAGGACTTATAGCCTTGCGGCACAGGACACAGGAACCAAAGCGGGCAGGTCGGGATGTGCAAGCCAAGGATACAGGTCGGGATAGATAGTATCGGGCTAAGGCGTATAGGTCAGGATAGACGGAATCAGATTAAGGCGTACAGGTCGGGATAGACGAAATCAGACTAAGGTGCACAGGTCGGGATAGACGGAATCGGATCAAGGCGGACAAATCGGGACATACGGAATTAGACCAAGGCGGACAGATCGGGACATACGGAATTAGACTAAGGCGTACAGGTCAGGACATACGGAATCAAACTAAAGTGTATAGGTCAAGACAGCCTGAATCAGACCGAGGAGTATAGGTCGGGACTCAGGATAAGCGGAACCAGACGAAGGCTTATAGGTCACGACTTACGAGGTAAGAAGGTCAGGAGTTCAGAGAACACGACATGCAGGACAGGGATGGACAAACAAGTCTGGAGTAGGGAAGCGACAAACGTAGGCCAAGAAAGATCGGGGCTGGTATGCACTACACGACAAGCAAGCCAAGGAATCGTAACAACCTGTCAGGGAATAATCACTGCCTGTCAAAGAATATGCTAACGGTTTGGTGCTCATTGCTAGCTGATTCCTTCTAAACCTATAGGAGGATGCCATGTGTCGTTCACCGCCAGACAAAGCCTGACATCCGACATTCCCTAACACCTGTCAGACTCCAGAAGCACCCATTGCGGTATAAAAATGGATGCTTTGTCCCTTACGTGGGTACGCTCACTTATCTTTTCACACTCATCTTTCACATTTCGTCCTTTCTCTGTGCTTCTGGGGAAAAAGTACCTGACTTGAGCATCAGAGGGCCTGACCCAGGGACTTTTTCCCTGATTTCTGGTTCTCTAACGACTCGTGGGCTCGTCCGAGTGTGCGCAGGACCCCTGCTTCGTCACACCCCTCATCATTCGCTCGTGTAAGCTTTTTCGATGGGTGCCAGATTGACCAGGCGTCGCAGCGACTTTCCATCAACCTTGACGACAGTACGATCGACCTCTATCTGACTCAGCTTCTGGACGGGATCGAATTTGGCGCCGTCTGTGGGAACACAACTACCTATTCCGGAACGTGACGATGGAGGACTCGGGCAGAATCAACGTAACCATGACCGTTGGAGAATATGAACTCTTCAAAGAGGCTAAGAAACAGGCAGCCTCTGAGAAGCAACAAACTACTGCATCCAGACCGAAAAAGTTACCTGAGGTTTCCAAAGAGCCGGCTCACGCTTCAGACTGGGGGTCCAAGAAGAAACAACCTCTGGAATTTCCTCCTGCCTTTATAGAGAGCCGGGCCAGGGGTACTATCAACCAGACCCCGGATGCTACAGTCACAAAGAGCAACCACAAGTTCTATGGCTGAAAGCTCTTTGGCAAAAGATTCACAGAACGGGAAGTCTATTATCCTGCGCGAAGAACGCCGGCCAGAACTAGAGGAGAAAGTGCCCTTCTCTTCCAAAATCCTGGAGGAGAGGCTACCCAAAGGGTACCGACCCCTGGCTATCGGGGAATACGATGACAGTAAAGATCCTGAGGACCATCTCCGCAAGTTTTGAAACGCGACTCTGCTGCATCAATACAGTGACGCCGTTAAATGTCGAGTGTTCCTGAACATCCTATCGGGCTCTGCCAAAAGTAGTTCGATGGACTGCTGCATGTGTCCATCACTTGCTTTTCTGACTTCAAGATTGCGTTCCTGCACCATTTTGCCAGTAGCAGGAGGTATCAAAAGACGGACCACTACTTGTTTGCTCTCAAGCAAGGGTCTGCCAAGCCATTAAAAAGTTACATCAAGCGTTTTAATCAAGTGGCCCAGGGCATTCCTTCGGCCACATCTGAGATACTTACGAGCGCCTTCTCCCATGGGTTGATCGAGGGAGAGTTCTTTAGAGACCTCATCAAGAATCCTGTAAGGAATTTCGATGAGATGCTGGAGAAGTGTTACGCTTCCGCGTTAGAAAATGATATTACTAATAGTGTGTGTTGCTGATTATAGAAAGAAATTGTGTCACAGTCATCTAGGTTGAGAATGCCCCCAAGAGGAGCTCATAAGGAGTGTCATGTTAAACCCTGCAGGTGGACTTAGTCCGACATGACAATGAGGTTGAGTGGTACTACTCTTGGACTAAGACATTAATTAAAATGAGTTGTCAGTAACTGTAATGCCCGAAGATTCTCAAATTAATTTTAGAAATATTCTATTATTTTTCTGGGATTTTAGAATATTTTTAGGGAATTTTTTGAGTAGAAGAAGTAGCAAAAATAAATAAAAACGTAAAATAGCCTAAGCGGGAATTGAACCCGTGACCTATGGACTCTACGACTCATAGATGACTCTAGTAACCAAGGGGCCCCAGCAGGGGTGTGCTGAAAGGAAAGGAGAACAATTATACTTAAGGTTTAGTTGGGGTGTATTAATCACTTAATATAAATAGGGAAATTAAGTGGAGAGTTGTGATATTTTTGAACGACAATTCTCTTTTCCCTCAAACCCTCACCGCCGAACCCCTCTTCTCCTCATCCTCTCGACGCCAAGCCCAAGGAAAACCAAGGGTTCCACCCTAGGGTCGTAGGAGTACCTTCCGGCGACCACTCCGATACGAGGACACTCCCCTCCGCAAGAAGGAAGCGTAGACGCAAGAGGATCGCCGAAATGATCATCTTCTCCGGGAATCTAGCGATCGGATTATAAGAATATCTAGCGCAGGATGTAAGTAACCCCTCACCTACAGTATAAGTAGCTAATTGTAGGTTTTTATGCCCTTAGTTCGCATTTATGTTCTCAGTTTAGCCATATGCAGAATTAGAGCACACCAAGTGCTCGATAAAATGCCTAGTATTGTTAAATGCTACAGTAGGCATTTTAATAGCTCAGTTAAATGCCTAGATGCATTTTTAATAGCATACATAACCTTGCTTCAGTTATATGGGACTACAGTCCAACGGGTGGACTCTCATAGTCGCCTCTAGGTTCAGATAACCTAGCTCTAGGTTCAGATAACCTAGTAAAAGCAAGATATCATAAATCAGTTATAAACAGTATTTTACTTTATCAGTGGCACTGTACTGGACTTCAGTTGTCCTTGGCTTGGGCTCCCATAGTCGTCCATAGGTTTAGATAACCTAATAACCCTACTAGATTCGTGACTTGCTACCTCGGGCCTAGTTAGGGATGCGCGCATAGCAAGTACAGTTGTCGGGCCCATCAGCAACATGTTTAGTATTTTTATCTATTTATGAAAATAGTTTTCAAACTTCACGAAACAAATATGTGAATACAGCTTGGTTTCAGTTTAGTTCTTATTGTGATGATAATTAGCTTAGCTCATGTATCAGTTTAGTTCTTGTTGATACACAAATAGCCATGTTTCGAAGTTGACTGCCATGTTTCAGTATTCTAGTATGATTCTCATCATGTTTATTAGCACAACATATTTTAAAAGAAAGCATGATTTCGTTTAATGCATGTTTTTGTGAGGTAGATGGTTTCTTACTAAGCTCTCAAGTTTATAGTTTCCCTTTTTCCTTAAGCTGCAGATAAAGGTAAAGGGAAGATGGAATAGGGAGGCTGGAGGCAATGCGATGAAGATGTGTGTGAGAAGGAACTTGGAGGAAGATCTTGGAGAAACTAGCAAACCTTCAAACTTAGCATTTCTTTATGTTGTTACTTTGCTGCAGTTTAGGATGTTAAGTGCCTTGAATCATGAAAGTTATGTTTAGATTGCTTATTGTTTGGATGTTATATAGCTAACCATGAGTAATGACAGACCTAGAGGTAGTGTTGTGTTTGTAGTTGCATTTCTAAGGATTCTGTACGAGGTTGGGTTTGATTTCTGCAGAAATCAGAAACCCAATCGATCAGACGATCGATTGAGCAGTCCTCAATCGATCAGCCGATCGATTGGAAGAAGTCCCCGCGTATAGAACACTATGGAATTGATCAGCTGATCGATTGAGGAGCCCTCGATCGATCACCCGATCGATTGGGAAGCGATCTGCAGAGTACAGAGAGCTGATTAGTCGATCAGCTGATCGATCGGCCATGGATCGATCAGCCAATCGATCGAGAATTTAAATCCTGCGAACAGAGAGCTTCTGAATCGATCTCCGGATCGATTGGCTAGATTGGATCGATCAGCCAATCAATCCAAACACGACTCCCATGCACAGTAGCACGTTGAATCGATCAGTGGATCGATTAAACCACTCCAATCGATCAGCCGATCGATTGGAGAGTCTGATCACAACCAGAAGTGTCTGATTTCAGTTTTGATCAAGTAGGAAGGTTAGGTTCCCTTCTTAGCATATGTATAACTTCAGAAGTGTAATCTGAATGTGGAATTCCAGATTTGGTAGCAAATAGCAAAATATTAAAGTAGTCTAGTTTTCGCACCTTATAGTAAAGTTTAGCACAGCGATTGTAACCCCCGGCCTTACAGACTAGTCAGTAGGAGGCGGGGCGTTACAGAGTGGTATCAGAGCAAGTTCCATACTTCCTTCACACACACATCAGCATTGAACCTACAGCTTCCAAGTAAGAATATCTCTCACTTTATTTATGTTTCTTGCTTTCATGTTTATAAATAACTACAGCATGTTCCTATATGATAGCATCTAACAAGATAATAGTAATTAAGTCAACATGATTGTATTAGTTATGTATGTCCTCTACTTCTCTAGAAAATGGTACGAGGACGCCCAGCTAAAAAGACACCAGCTACTGAGCCCTAGCATGAGGCAGGCAGTTCAGTGCCTCCCCCAGACCTTGCAGCAGTAGTGGCTCAGTTACAGAAGCAACTAGCTGAACAGCAATAAGAGATAGCCACCTTAAGGGCTAATCAACAGAACACTCCCACTGTTACTCCAGATCCTAACCTAGCAACCCCAGTGGTGATAGAGGTTCCACCAGTCCAACCTGCAGCGCCAGTAGCCCCAACAGCAGGGGCAAGGAGAGAAGCCTATCTGATCCAGTGACAGAAAATCAAGCCAGAGAATTTCTTAGGCACTAGTGAACCATGGGATGCCCAAGCCTGGTTCAAAACACTGGAGAGTACGATGGAGCTTCTGGACTGGCCAGAACATGAAAAGGTGAAATGTGCCTCTTTCTGCCTGACAGGAGACGCACGTATGTGGTGGGAGAGAATTAAAGAGAAGCGCTCAGTGAACCAGATGACATGGGCCGATTTCGAGAGAGTTCTTTGAGGAATTCTTTCACATGCGGGTCACAAACCGCCACTACGACGAGTTCACTGAATTTCGTCAGGGCAACCTTTCAGTTGAGGAAGCCGTGAAGAAATTCAACAGATTGACTCGTCTATGCCCCGAACTAGTCTGCACTGAAAGAGAATGAGTCCGGATGATGCTCAAGATGCTAAGGCCAGAAATAGCAATGAACGTGGCCAGCGGTGTTCATAGGCTGCAAACCACGGAAGAACTGGTAAGTAGTGCTCTGACCACCGAGCATTACCAGAACAACATCAAACAGCAGAAGCAAGCCATTTCAGAGTCTAAGGGCCAAGGAGGCTCAGGTACTCAGAAACACCAGGGCCACAGCTCTAACTGGAAAGGGAACTCCAGTAACAAACGAAAGCCAGGGAGTTACCCAAAAGGAGGACCAGCTAGTAAATAGCCTAGCTATCCCAAGTGCTTTACTTGTGGGAAATTCCACCCCGGAGTTTGTCGCAAGGGCACACGGGGATGCTTCGAATGTGGCCAGGAAGGGCATATGGCTAAGTAATGCCCGAACAAGACCAGTTTTCCTCCACCACAGCCGATCCAGTACGGAGGTAACCCAACACAGTTACATCAGATGCAGGCTGCTATAGATGGACTACACATCAGTCAGGGCAGACTAGAAGCCCCCTCAGCCACAACAAACGCGAGGATCTACTCACTCACCAGAGAGGACGTAGAGAATGCCTCGACAGTTGTTACAGATCAGATTAGTATTTTACAGCAAAGTGCAACTGCCTTATTCGATACTGGGGCAACCCATTCTTATATATCCAGGACATTTGCTGAAAAGTTAGCAATACCTCCAGATGTACTCAGTGGTCAATTTCTGACGACACTATCTTCAGGAGAAATCATGGCATCCACGCACTGGCTTCGAGCAGTGCCAGTCATTATAGCAGACAGAGAGCTTTTTAGTGATCTGATAGTGCTAGATATGACTGACTACGATGTCATCTTGGGAATGGACTTTCTGATCAAGTACGGTGCCTCTATAGAGTGCCGTAAACAGAGAGTTGTATTCCAACCTGAAGCAGGAGTACAGTTTGGGTACACTGGAGAACCAAAGAGAAAAGCCAAGAAGTTTCTCTTAGCTTTGAAAATGCAGAAACTACTTGATTCAGGATGTACGGGGTTCTTAGCACATGTAGTCAGTACCAGCCAGGACAAGGACCAAAAGCTTGAAGAGGTCCGAGTTGTATGTGACTACCCAGCAATCTTCCCTAAGGAGTTACCAGGCCTAGCACCCGACAGGGAGATTGAATTTGAGATAGAACTTGTCCCCGGTACAAATCCCATCTCCAAAGCACCCTACCGCATGACTCCAACAGAACTAAAGGAACTTCAGGAGCAACTATAGGAGCTGCTCGATAAGGGCTTCATACGCCCTAGTCACTCACCATGGGGAGCGCCTGTATTGTTCGTGAAAAAGAAGGATGGGAGCATGCGCCTGTGTATAGACTACCGAACACTAAACCAAGTCACGATTAAGAACAGGTATCCTCTCCCTAGGATAGATGACTTGTTTGATCAGCTAAAGGGAGCAGCAGTGTTCTCTAAAATCAACCTCAGATCAGGATATCACCAAGTAAGAGTTAAAGAAGGTGATATACCCAAGACAACTTTCAGGACCAGATACGGACATTATGAGTTTGTAGTCATGTCCTTTGGCGTGACAAATGCTCCAGCTACTTTCATGTACCTCATGAACAGAGTATTCAGAGAATATTTAGATAAGTTTGTTATCGTATTCATCGACGACATTCTTATCTATTCCAAAACTCAGGAAGAACATGCAGAGCACCTGAAGATAGTACTGCAGACCCTTCAGCAGAACCAGCTATACGCCAAGTTCACGAAATGTGAATTCTGGCTCGATCAGGTATCCTTTCTGGGTCACATCATCTCCAGAGATGGTATCATGGTAGACCCCAGTAAGATAGAGGCTGTGAGTAACTGGAAGAGACCTAAGAACGCTAGTGAAATCAGAAGTTTTCTGGGACTAGCAGGTTATTATAGAAAATTCATAGAGGATTTCTCCAGAATAGCCTCCCCACTGACAGCTCTCACCAGGAAGAACAGAAAATTTCAATGGACAGAGGACTGTGAGAACAGTTTCATCGAACTAAAAAGAAGATTGACCAGACAGCTTTGACATTTATAGTGACGCCTCTAAATTGGGACTAGGAGCAGTACTGATGCAAGAAAGTAAGGTGATCACCTATGCCTCCAAACAACTCAAGGACTATGAGAGGAACTACCCTACTCATGACCTTGAGCTTGCAGCAGTTGTGTTCGCCCTCAAAATTTGGAGACATTACTTGTATGGAGCTCAATGCAGAGTGTATACAGATCATCAAAGTCTGAAGTACTTCTTCACTCAGAAGGATCTGAATATGCGACAGCGCAGATGGCTCGAGCTAGTCAAAGACTATGACATAGACATTCTCTACCACCCAAGAAAAGCCAATAAGGTGGCAGACGCATTTAGCAGGAAATCCAGTGCTACCTTACTATCCCTAGCAGCCATGTCACCGCCCCTACAAAAGGAGGTTACAGATTTCGGTCTCGAATTAATAGTTGGGCAACTCTCTACTATGACATTAGCATCTACCCTGCTTGGTGACATCCAGATAACTCAGGATCAGGACCCTGAAATTCAGAAAATCAAGCAAGGATTAGCAGAATCAGAAAGTGGAGAGTTCAGAGTATCTGATAGTGGGGTATTATATTTCGGTGACAGGCTATGTGTTCCGGATCAGGAGAAACTACGTAGGAAGATCCTAGACGAGGCTCACAGGACTCCTTATGCGATGCGATGCATCTTGGTTCCACCAAGATGTACCAAGACCTAAAGAGACGTTTTTGGTGGCCTGGAATGAAAAGGGACATCGCTAGATATGTCAGTATTTGTCTGACCTGTCAGAGGGTCAAGATAGAGCACCAGAGACCAGGAGGAGTTCTGCAGCCTATTCAGATCCCAGAATGGAAGTGGGAGGATATTTCCATGGATTTCATAGTGGGACTACCCAGAACCATGAATGGTTTTGATGCCATCTGGGTAATAGTCGACAGATTGACTAAGTCAGCCTACTTCTTAGCTATCAGGATATCCTACTCCATGGAGCAGTTTGCTCAATTGTATCTCAAGGAGATTGTCAGACTGCATGGAGTCCCACGAACCATCATTTCAGACAGAGACAGTAGATTCACGTCACACTTCTGGGAGTGTGTACAGTCAGCATTAGGCACCAGGTTAAAGTTTAGCACAACTTTCCATCCTCAGACAGATGGTCAAACGGAGCGAGTAAATCAAGTACTCGAGGATATGCTCCGAGCATGTGCCCTAGACTTCAAGGGATGTTGGTGCAAATATTTGTGTTTAGCGGAATTTGCATACAACAATAGCTATCAGGCCACTATCAGCATGGCACCCTACGAGGCTCTTTATGGGCGGAGGTGTAGATCTCCAATCTGCTAGTACGAAAGTGGTGAACAGAAAGAACTAGAACTTCAGACAGATCTGGTATCAGATACCACAACAGCTATACAGCAGATCCGCCAGAAGATAGAGACAGCTCAGAGCCGCCAGAAAAGCTATGCTGATACACGGCGTCGACCCTTAGAATATTCAGTTGGGGATACAGTATTTCTCTGAGTGGCTCCCATGAAGGGAGTAATGCGTTTTGGAAAGAAGGGTAAATTAAGTCCCAGATATGTAGGACCCTACCTTATCACTAGAAGAGTTGGCAAGGTAGCATATGAGCTAGAGCTACCCCAGGAGATGTCATCTATTCATAATGTATTTCATGTCTCTATGCTGAAGAAGAATATCCCAGATGTCACACAGGTGATTGAGCCCCAGTCGGTACAAGTCCGCGAAGACCTCAGCTATGATAGTCGGCCTATTCAGATAATAGACCGAGCAGTTAAGAAATTGCGGAATAAGGAAGTACCATTAGTAAAAGTTATTTGGCAAAATCAAACAACAGAAGAGGCAACTTGGGAGACAGAAGCTAGTATGAGACAGAAGTACCCAGAGTTATTCTAAGTTCGAGGATGAACTTTTTATAAGGTATGGGGGATTGTAATGCCTGAAGATTCTCAAATTAATTTTAGAAATATTCTATTATTTTTTTGGGATTTTAGAATATTTTTAGGGAATTTTTAGAGTAGCAGAAGTAGCAAAAATAAATAAAAACGTAAAATAGCCTAAGTGAGAATTGAACCCGAGATCTATGGACTCTACGACTTATAGATGACTCTAGTAACCAAGGGGCCCCAGCAGGGGTGTGCTGAAAGGAAAGGAGAACAATTATACTTAAGGTTTAGTTGAGGTGTATTAATCACTTAATATAAATAGGGAAATTAAGTGGAGAGTTGTGATATTTTCAAATGACAATTCTCTTTTCCCTCAAACTCTCACCGCCGAACCCCTCTTCTCCTCATCCTCTCGACGCCAAGCCCAAGGAAAACCTAGGGTTCCACCCTAGGGTCGTAGGAGTACCTTCCGGTGACCACTCCGATACGAGGACGCTCCCCTCTGCGAGAAGGAAGCGTAGACGCAAGAGGATCGCCGAAACGATCATCTTCTCCGGGAATCTAGCGATCGGATTGTAAGAATATCTAGCGCAGGATGTAAGTAACCCCTCACCTACAGTATAAGTAGCTAATTGTAGGTTTTTATACCCTTAGTTCGCATTTATGTTCTCAGTTTAGCCATATGCAGAATTAGAGCACACCAAGTGCTCGATAAAATGCCTAGTATTGTTAAATGCTACAGTAGGCATTTTAATAGCTCAGTTAAATGCCTAGATGCATTTTTAATAGCATACATAGCCTTGCTTCAGTTATATGGGACTACGGTCCAATGGGCGGGCTCTCATAGTCGCCTCTAGGATCAGATAACCTAGCTCTAGGTTCAGATAACCTAGTAAAAGCAAGATATGATAAATCAGTTATAAACAGTATTTTACTTTATCAGTGGCACTGTACTGGACTTCAGTTGTCCTTAGGTTGGGCTCCCATAGTCGTCCCTAGGTTTAGATAACCTAGTAACCCTACTAGATTCGGGACTTGCTATCTCGAGCCTAGTTAGGGATGCGCGCATAGCAAGTACAGTTGTCGGACCCATCAGCAACATGTTTAGTATTTTTATCTATTTATGAAAATAGTTTTCAAACTTCACGAAACAAATATGTAAATATAGCTTAGTTTCAGTTTAGTTCTTATTGTGATGATAATTAGCTTAGCTCATGTATTAGTTTAGTTCTTGTTGATACACAAATAGCCATGTTTCGAAGTTGACTGCCATGTTTCAATATTCTAGTATAATTCTCATCATGTTTATTAGCACAACATATTTTAAAAGAAAGCATGATTTCATTTAATGCATGTTTTTGTGAGGTAGATGGTTTCTTACTAAGCTCTCAAGCTTATAGTTTCCCTTTTTCCTTATGCTGCAGATAAAGGTAAAGGGAAGATGGAATAGGGAAGCTGGAGGCAATGCGATGAAGATGTGTGTGAGAAGGAACTTGGAATGAAGATCTTGGAGAAACTAGCAAACCTTCAAACTTAGCATTTCTTTATGTTGTTACTTTTCTGCAGTTTAGGATGTTAAGTGCCTTGAATCATGAAAGTTATGCTTAGATTGCTTATTGTTTGGATGTTAGATAGCTAACCATGAGTAATGACAGGCCTAGAGGTAGTGTTGTGTTTGTAGTTGCATTTCTGAGGATTCTGTACGAGGTCGGGTCTGATTTCTACAGAAATCAGAAACCCAATCGATCAGCCGATCGATTGAGCAGTACTCAATCGATCAGCCGATCGATTGGAAGAAGTCCCTGCGTACAGAACACTATGGAATCGATTAGCTGATTGATTGAGGAGCCCTCGATCGATCAGCTGATAGATTGGGAAGTGATCTGCAGAGTACAGAGAGCTGATAAGTCGATCAGCTGATCGATCGGCCATGGATCGATCAGCCAATCGATCAGGAATTTAAATCCCACGAACAGAGAGCTTTTGAATCGATCTCCGGATTGATTGGCCAGACTGGATTGATCAGTCGATCAATCCAAACGCGACTCCTATGCACAGTAGCACGTTGAATCGATCAGTGGATCGATCAAACCACTCCAATCGATTAGCCGATCGATTGGAGAGTCTGATCACAACCAGAAGTGTCTGATTTCAATTTTGATCAAGTAGGAAGGTTAGGTTCCCTTCTTAGCATATGTATAACTTCAGAAGTGTAATCTGAATGTGGAATTCCAGATTTGCTAGCAAATAGCAAAATATTAAATTAGTCCAGTTTTCCGCACCTTATAGTAAAGTTTAGCACAGCGATTGTAACCCCCAACCTTATAGACTAGTCAGTAGGAGGCGGGGCGTTACAGTAACTCAATTAATTAGTGGTCATTCGATATCTTAAACACAGGGAGACTAACATACTCATAATGAGAAGGATCCCATAATGTAATTTGAGATTGGTGCGGTAGTGCAATAATAACTCTATAGTAGAATGAGTTATTATTGATGAACTTGAGTTGTGTATTCGGTGCAAACACGGGATACTCAAGCTCGTCGGAAGGCCAAAACCAATTTCTCCTCTAGGTCCCTGTCGTAGCCTCATTAATGCCTCAAGTCCACTCATGAAAATCCCTTCTTGGTGTCCAAGAGGGGGCCGACCCATGGCTTGGTGACCAAGCCATAGGGGTCGACCAATTCCTTCTCAAAGGGGCTGGCCCTTTGCATGGTGTCCAAGCAAAGAGGGGCCGACCATAATAATTCATAATAGGAGGGGTGTTTTGAATTTTTTAAAATCTTCTCTTTGTAGATATCTACAAGTTTTAAAAGAGAGATTTTAAAATTTAAAACTTTTCTTATTTGAATTAGGCCACATGGTTTAAAAGTTTTAAAACTTTCCTTTTTTAACCATCCTCATGGTTTTAGAAAAAAGGAAGAGAAGTTTTAAATTTTAAATTTTTAATTTTGTAACCATGTTTAAAAAAGAAAATTTTAGAAGAGAAGTTTTAAATTTCAAAACTTGGTTTTATTTTTTTTTAAAATTTTCCTTTTTTAACATCCACATAAGGAAAGAGAGCTTGTAAAATTTTATAAGAGGATTTCTTCTTTTATAAAATTTTATAAAAAATTATTTCTCTTGATGATGATGTGGTCGGCCACCTTGCTTGGTGTCCAAGCAAGGGGCCGGCCATTAAAAGCATCCAATCATCCATGATTCAATCAATTGAATCAATGATTGATGATTGAATCAATCAAGAGGAAAGAAAAGGAAAAATAAAAGGGGAAAAGGAAAAATAAGAGGAAGATTTTAATTTTTGTAAAAATCTTTTCCTTATTGCCTTGGGCAAGTAATATAAAAGAAGGGGAGGAGAGGCCTCATGTATTATCAATTCTTATTCTCTTGTTGAGCTCTCTATTGTGGTCAGTCCTCTCTCCCTTCCCTTTCCCCTTGCTCTCTTTGGTTCCTTGGTGGTGGTGGTGCCGGATTTTAGAGAAGGAGGAAGAAGGCTTTGGGTGGTGTTCATCTTGGAGGATCGTCGCCCACACGACGTCCAAGGCTAGCATACAAAGAAAATGTATAACTAGTAATTGTTTTCCGCATCATGCTAGTTATTTTTCTTTGTATATATTCCAAACACAAGAGGCATTAGATTCTAGTTTTTCGAATTTGTAATTCGAGTTGTGTTTTTTTATTTTTCAAATTTGTGATTCGATTGTTCTTTTTGGTTAAACCTAATGTTATTTTAGGAAATTAAATATTGAATTTCTATTAAAGGCTTTGTCGAGGCAGTGGTGGATGATCCCATATCCAAGAAGGCCTAGTGCCTCGCCATGTTTGACCTGGGAGCTGATTTTAGAAATAAATATTTAATTAACTTTATAACATAGGTTGATTTGGATCAATAGTGTTAAGTTTCGCTTGCGATCCAAATCTAAACCATTAAGAACAGATAAGTTAAATTTGGAATCAATAATGTTAAGTTCCATTTGCAATTCCTAATTTAACTTCTAAAGAACACAATAGGTTGTTTAGGAAAGGTTCGACATTTGTACAAAATTTTTGTACAGTGGAACCGGTACGATCTTCCTAGGACCAACCAACAAAAAGTAGGCAATTAGCAATTGAAACAAAGCATGAAAGTTCATCCAATAAGTATAAACACAATACAAGTTTTACATCAATTCGTACCACGACTACTCCCTAATCCCAGAACAAGGGATCTACTCCATGAATGCTAGAGAAATATCCGAAAACATAGTATGGACAAACATATAATTCTCAGCAAGTAAGAGGGAATATGCTTATTGGATGTCGAAGAGTGGCCTTCGGATCCAACTCTTTACTTCTGGAGTCGATGTGGTGGTGGAAGTTCGCTAAACGATGGTCCAAAACGGCATAGAATTGCTCCAAGATCCTTTTCTCCCTGACGGCTCGCCTCTCCCCTTGGCAAAAAGGGTTAATACCCTTTTATAGCCTAGGGTTTGGCCGCGGTCGCACGACCGTGTAAGGGTGGCACGGTCGTGCCCTTCTCCGGTTCTGGTGTGGCTGCACGGCCGTGCAGGGTCGCACGGCCGTGTAGCCCTTGGGCTCTGTCTCCTGGGACACAACCGTGTAGGGGTGCATGACCGTGCAAGTCTTCTTCTCTGCCTGGGGTGGCACGGTCGTGCAGGGTTGCACGTCCGTGTGTTGACTGGCTACTGTTTTGGTTGCATGGTCGTGCAGGGTTGCACGGGTGTGTACTCTTCCTCTCCTGTTTGGCCACACGGCCGTGCAGGGTTGCATGACCGTGTTGTCTGGTTAGTTCCGGTGCATCAATACTCTCCATTCAAGCTCCAAAAATCTTTCCTGTCAACATAAAACCAAACAAAGAGCAGATATCCGAACAAAACAATAGATATGATGAATACAAGATAAAAGATGCGATCATATGAAGAATACATGTGCATAAGTCAAGTTAATGTGCGCTAAAACATGCGTAAAAGATCATAATATTTGCGCATATCACACCCCCAGACTTGAACCTTTGCTTGTCCTCAAGCAAAATGCTACCAACTATGTTCATGAAATCCTGCAATGTTTCATAATCCTTAGTGTATTCGCCTAACTCTATCAACTAGTTTCACTGATAAGCATGACTGTGGAGTCTGTGCTCGGTGCACTAAGTAGCTCAAGCTCTTCAAGTTTCCATTCACTGTCATAGTTAAGTCGTCATACAATTGAGTTCCTAATGCTCCCAGTAATAGGCATTTATCTGCCACACACTTGGTTCGTTTTCCTTAAATTACACAAGGTCTCAAAGGGTACTTCTCGGAATCAAGAGAAACATAACATTCATTTCCCCAGTAACCTAACTCGGTCTCAAATGGGTGAATTGTTAGTTTCCACTCACGACAACTATTTTTTTATCCCTTATTATTATTATTATTATTATTGATCCTGTCCGAAAGCTGAATCAACGGACGCTGGGCACGTGGTGCTCTCCAAGTCGCTGACGTGGATCTCAGGCCGGTCGGACGACGCTCCGGCGAACCTGCAAAGAAGTCAGGCCGGGAAGGGGTTCCCGGCGACGACCCTCCGACGCTCAAGTCAGGCAAAGCTCGACAACAAAGAAGTGACTCCAAATATCGTAGAATGCATACCTCCGGCGAAGGATGAGGGCCTTTATATAGGGCTAGGGGGAAGTGGATGCACACATACCGAGGTGTACACGTGTCCTTAACCCATACCCCAGTAAGGGCCTGTCAGTGAGCTTACCTGACCTCATACTGCTACAGTCCAAGCACGTCTTCGATGGGACAGCTAAACCCCCTGTCGTAAGATTTGGAGTACGGCCTAAACGTAGCACATGTCTGCTGTCAGAGAAATCCTCTGTCTTACGTCTGGCCAGCCTCTGCCTTACGTCCGGCCGGACACCTATAGTGGTCTACTTGGGAGATTCTCGGTAATGTGCTTTGTGGAGACTGTTAGCAGTATGCTACCTCATGTCTTCGGCCAAGCGTGCCTTCCGCTCAGCCCTACGATCCTGTATCATGAGCGCCGGGGCCCAGCTTCCTGCTGGGGCGCCATCAGTTAGAACCCGATCAGCCGACCGGGCGTTCAACCAACCCATATCCGGTCGGCCAACCGGCCATTTGACTTCCGTGTGGCGTTGACTCCCCAGAACGGTGGTCCCCTGTTCTTACCGCCGGATCACTTGCCTCCCCTTCAAGTCTAGTCGAAGGAGGCGATTAGTCCGACTGACTGGACTGCGAGTCTAGCCAGGCGGCGCCTTCGTGCCATTATCCTCCACTCGGCCTACCACAGGGATGGCCTTGAGGGTAGTCAACAGCCACATTCCTTGAACCTCCTCGTAATCTGTTCCAATCTTCGACATTAAGGCTGAGCATGCACTCATTAAATTCTTCGAATGGCTGAATGCCACATGGCGCACTGTCGTCATCGTACGGCGGCGACGGCGTGGTGCTTTGATGGGATCGAAGCGGTTCGAAATGGACGGTGTGATGCACGCTTTGATTCCCGTGACCTGGATCCAACGGTGGAGGCCGCCCGGCCTCCGCCCTATAAAATCTTCGTTTTCTCCTCCGTCGCCTTACCCCTTCTTTCACGTGCTCCCAGTTATCCCTCGCGTTCTAGAGCTCCGGCGATCGTATTCTCCTGCTTCCGTCGATCCCAGGTGTTCTTCCTTCGATCCTTCTTTTTCCCGTAAGATTCTCCTCTTTTCTTTCTCGTTTCCGGTGCTTTCTTTGCATTTCTTTCCCCAGTTTTCGCTTCCAGGGAACTCCTTTCGCTTGCTGCCGTCTTTCTTCTTTCTGCCTTTTTGATTTCTCCCGCTCAGATCATGGCTAGTTCTTCTCATCCTGAAGACCAGTCCCTCGACCCATGGTACATTACCATGCAGTCCCGATTCGACCAGCGTGACTTTGATGTTCTGACAGACAATTTTGAAATCCCCAATGATTTTGAACTTATTTTGGCCGGTCCCTCCGCTCGGCTAAATATGTAATATTTCCAATATGCAACATTCCGCTTTGATAGCAAAGACCGCTCGCTAGACACCGATGAAGTACCTTTGGGTACTGGGCCGAGCGGAACGTAGAGACGATCGAACGATATTGACGGCGAGTTTCTTGGACAATTGCATCCTTTTTATTGGCCTCATCCGCTCGGATGATTTATAGACGCCGGCTCGTCTTTCGATATTTAACGTCGGAGCTCGACGGTCTTCCGCTCGGATGATTTATAGACGTCGGCTCGTCTCTCGATATTTAACATCGGAGCTCGACGGCCTTCCGCTCGGCGGGTTTATAGACGTCGGCTCGTCTCTCGATATTTAACGTCGGAGCTCGACGGTCTTCCGCTCGGCGGGTTTATAGACGCCGGCTCGCCTGCATCTTTAATGGGCAGTCTTCCGCCGGATGATTTATAGACGCCGGCTCTCTCAATATTTAACGCCGGAGCTCGACGGTCTTCCGCCCGGATGATTTATAGACGCCGGCTCGTCTCTAGATATTTAACGTCGGAGCTCGGCGGTCTTCCCTCGGATGATTTATAGATGCCGGCTCGTCTCTCGATATTTAACGTCGGAGCTCGACGGTCTTCCGCTCGGATGATTTATAGACGCCGGCTCGTCTCTCGATATTTAACGTCGGAGCTCGACGGTCTTCCGCTCGGATGATTTATAGACGCCGGCTCGTCTCTCGATATTTAACGTCGGAGCTCGACGGTCTTCCGCCCGGAAGGGTTTAGACACGCGGTCCGTCTCCCGGTTTTTAACGTCGGCGCTCGACGGTCTTCCGCCCGGATGATTTATAGACGCGGCTCGCCTCTCGATATTTAACATCGGAGCTCGACGGTCTTCCGCCGGATGATTTATAGATGCCGGCTCGTCTCTCGATATTTAACGATCTTCCGCCGGATGATTTATAGACGCCCGCTCGTCTCTCGATATTTAACGTCGAAGCTCGACGGTCTTCCACTCGGATGATTTATAGACGCTGCTCTCTCGATATTTAACGTCGGAGCTCGGCGGTCTTCCGCTCGGATGATTTATAGGCGTCGGCGTCTCTCGATATTTAACGCCGGCTCGGTCCGCTCGGATGATTTATAGACGCCGGCTCGTCTCTCGATATTTAACGTCGGAGCTCGACGGCCTTTAAGGCTAATTTTAACAATGATGACATACGCCCTACCGAGCGGCGAGGGGTCTTCGTCTTCGATGACTGGCTCGGATAATTTTTACGCCCGGCCGATCGGCCCGAGGTCTTCGACATTGAGTCGGTGCCTCGGATCTTATACATCATGGAGATAGGCCGCTCGGCAGATAATGCCAATTGCGTTTTAACATTTTGCTTCCTGCATTTCAAATATACTGCCAAACGGAAAATATACATCACACATTATATTGGTGCACCTTTCACCCTGCCCCGGAAAGGCTGGAGATAATTTGCGCTTCATGGTTGATCCAAGTCCCAATCCATCTTCATCCGCTCGGCGATGCTCCCCCTTGAATGCCGATTGGATCATTGTCTCGGGGGAGGCGTCCGCTCGGGGATCATTGCCTCCGCTCGGCCACCTGATGTTGACGTTGTTTGTTGCTTCAGCCGCTCGGCTTACACATTCTCTCCCTGTTGCTCCACGAGCTTAGCTGCTCTTGCCTTGATTAGAGCGTCGAGCTCCTTCGTGGAGAGCATCACCGTGTGCGGTCGTCCAGCCTCGTCCATTGCTTTCGATCGGATGCAGGAGCGTTCCCACAGACGGCGCCAAATTGATCCTGTCTGAAAGCTGAATCAACGGACGCTGGGCACGTGGCGCTATTCGAGTCGCTGATGTAGATCTCCATCGGGTTGCACGAACTTCCGGCGAACCTGCACAGAAGTCGGGCCGGGAAGGGGTTCCCGGCGGCGACCCTCCGACGCTCAAGTCAGGCAAGCAAGCAACAAAGCAATGGCTCAAGAAATCGTAGAATGTGTACCTCCGGCGAAGGATGAGGGCCTTTATATAGGGCTAGGGGGAAGTGGGTGCACACATACCGAGGTGTACACGTGTCCTTAACCCATACCCCAGTAAGGGCCTGTCAGTGAGCTTACCCAACCCCATACTGCTACAGTCCAAGCACGTCTTCGATGGGACAGCTAAACCCCCTGTCGTAAGATTTGGAGTACAGCCTAAACGTAGCACATGTCCGCTGTCAGAGAAAGACGTCCCTTGTCTTTTTCCCTTGGTTCCCGGCCGAGCGTCCTGCCGGCCAGCCTCTGCCTTACGTTCGGCTGGACACCTATAGTGGTCTACTTGGGAGATTCTCGGTAATGTGCTTTGTGGAGACTGTTAGCAGTATGCTACCTTATGTCTTCGGCCGAGCGTGCCTTCCGCTCGGCCCTACGATCCTGTATCATGAGCGCCGGGGGCCAACTTCCTGCTGGGGCGCCTTCAGTTAAAACGCGATCAGCCGGCCGGGCGTTTAACCAACCCATATCCGGTCGGCCAACCGGCCATTTGACTTCCTCGTGGCGTTGACTCCCCAGAACAGTGGTCCCCTGTTCTTACCGCCGGATCAATTATTATTATTATTATTTTTTATATAGTGCTATAGAGGTGTAGCACTTATTACACATGCGAGTGAGCTTCCATGATCTGAGTTTATCCAGTAACCAAAATGTAAACAAGGAATCACCATGGGAACATAAGCACTAAACAATTTGAATGAATCATAACTATTTCAAAAGTTTGTCTACCTTCAAGCTTAAGTACTTAAGTATAGTGAAAATAAGTCCTTAAGGTTAGGCCAAAAACTTATACCGAACCCCGTACAATACTTAGCTTATTTCATGCTACTAAAGATAGAGAAAGGAGATACACTAAACATACTAACACAATCTGGACCACTCATGAACTAAGAAAATGCTAGACATTTTACTATTGGACAAGTGGCCGAAAAAGTAGACGGTTGATGTTCTCAAATATGCCACATATAAGAAAATGCAAATAATGTGCAAACAGAAACAAATAAAATACAAATAGATAAAACTAACTAGACAGATAAAAGAAAGCAAATAAAATATGCAAAAACAAAAGAAAGACTCTCAACCAGACTCAGGTTGTGCAACAACACCCCCCCCAGACTTAGACTTTTCATCGTCCCGATGAAATCAATATGGTGGTGGGGGTGGGGGATAAGGAGGTCCTTGATGTGACCCCGGGGGAAATCTAGGAAAACCAGGGAGATGCCTATGTACTGATGATATTAATACAAAGTGTCTACTTGTTATCGAGTGATATCCATATCATCCATAAAGTTCCTCATTCTCTCCTGGTCCACCTCATAATCCTGTACGAACCCTGTCACCTGACTATGGAAGTCTCTAGTGAACTGGAAATGATCTCACACCTCCCTAAATTGGTCGTCAGAAAGCTTGAAGCGACCCTCCAACAACTATTGTTGGGCATTGTGTTTCTCGTGAAGGGATTCTACGGAGGTACGGAAGTCAGAAAAATCAAAAGTAGAGGGTCCCGTGCCATAGGCAAAAGAGTGCCTAGGAGGTTCTGAATGTCTGGAAGGCTGCGGGAAACCTAATGATGAAGGCTCATGGTGGTAATCAATGTCATCTGCAGTGGAGGGAACATCCTCGGAAACTGGATCTGTGATCACCCAATTCACGGGATTGCAAACTGAAGTGAGCTCGGGATAAGGAAGGGGTAGAGGAAAACCAAAGGCCCTAGGAAAGGCAAACCCATTCTCATTCCGACAAATCATCATCATTGCAAGACAAGAATCGATGTCGATCTTGTCATTGCCATGAATAACCTCTAGTCCATCGAGCTCACAACCTAAATTATGTGCTATTGGAGTAATCAATCCACCAAACACAATTGCCCCCGAAGATGCCCTAGCTGCCCTTACTAAGGTTTGCAGGAAATGGAATCCGGAATCAAAATCAACTTTCTTCAACATTTTCCCAAAGAGAATAGAGTTCAGTCTTTTTAATCACCTCGTCACTATCTCTTCGACCAAAGATTATTTTGCTCATCACTCGGTGCATGTATCTAAAGGTCGGGTTTTGCATGCAGGATGCCTTGGCTCTAGAGGGTTCATAAGGGTCATTTGATCCGGTTATCGACCTCCAAATTCATTCCATCTAATCCCACTATCAAATCCTCGGGTACCTCCATTAGGTAAACCAAAACAATCATTAAAATCATTAAAGGTCCACCGAATTTCTTTGTTCATCATCCTAAAAGTTATGATCCCTATGTAGTCCTCTTCAGATGAATATTTAACATCAAGCGAACTCAAAAATTCAAGGACTAGATGAGGGTAAGTCGGTTCATGATAGTACATTATATCATTCCAATCTAAAGAGCTAATCATCCAATCAATATCATCCCTAATTCCTAGCATATCCATAGTGGCGGGATCCATATATTTCGTGCATATAATTTTCCTAGCGATAAGGTTATCATATCTAGCTTTTTGATCTTGATTTCTAAAAACAATATTAAATATATTTTTGTTACCTTCGGCGCATGCTATCCTCTTCCCTTTGCCTTTTGATGATGAAGCTTTCCCTTTGCCTTTGTCACCTCCCGGTGCTCTCCTTCTCCAGATCCACCACTTCCTCGACGAAGTTGCTTCAAGATCTGCGACATGGTGAGCTTAGAATTCCGTGGAGATAAGTCCTTGAGGATAGGAGTAGGGGAGAGGAGAAATAGGGGATTAGCTTCTTTTTCCAAAGTTTTGATTGGGAATGTGTTAGATCTAGATGTAGATCTAAGGATAAGTGGACTCTAGAGGGAGAAATTAGGGTTAGATGAGGTGTATTGGGGAGGGGAAGGGTTTTGGGAGAGAAGAAGGTAGAGGCTAGGGTTTCTTGGAGGGAGTAGGCGGCGCTGCACGAGATGGGGCACGGTCGTGTCTTATAGACACGACCAGGTTAGATCAGATTGCACGACCGTGCCGAATGGCATGTAACGACCACCCTTCTTACTATACTATACTACTCTCTAAGGATGACCGTTACTTATCTATTACTCTACTTACTAGTGTCACTTATGCTATTATTAGCAACACTTAGACTTATCACGACCCCAGAGGAGTTCCTACCGAAAAATTTTGGCAGAGTCTCCCCTGTACCGGTGACAAAATCAACAATACATGCAAAATAATACCATCAGCCACATGCGGATGGTATATATATCTCACAACCATACAGTAATAAGACACAACAACTAAAAATAAAACTATTCTAGCAGAAGCAACGAATAAAGCTCCAAGAATAGAAAACAACCAAACTAACAATGTGGAATACTCTCAACTAGCAACATAAGAAGAGGAAATGACTCTTTAACAATCTCAACTTCTCTAATAATAGTAAAGAACTCTAAACAACTTAGCCAGGTCCCGAGGCTTCCATAGTTCAACATCACACACCATTCATCATGCATCCTCCTTGTCGCCTTCCTCTTTAAACTTTATCTTTTCCTTTATTTGCAGTAGGAGGAAAAATAAATCCATAAGCGAAACGCTTAGTAAGTACTAATCTATCTCACAAAAGCTCATAAGTGCATACGATGCAAAAGATGCTGAGACTGAAATGCTAAAAAGAAAAGGCTAAACATGCTCATCTAATAGCAAAGCACTAAAATAAACTGCATACTCATGATATAAGAATAAATCTGCATGCTCAAGATATAAGAATAAATCTACGTGCTCATGATATAAGAATAAATCTGCATGCTAGAAATAAAGCTAATCGTGCTCAATAAACTTATAAGGAAAGCAAATGAAAACTGATACGATATGCTGAGAATTAAAAGAACTAAACTTTACTGGTTCTAAACATAGGTGATACTTGTTTCATTTACTTTAGCCTTATACTTGAAATTAAGATTTAACTTTCTTCTTTTCTTTCTTGGGCCCAGGCTTAGTACCATCTCATGCATACTCTCTAATAGAGACTGAGGTAGCGAGCCTCCAGTCCTATGAGGGTAAAGACCTCGGTCTTACCAGGGTCAAGACCTCGGAATTATTTACCTGGATTTGTTTAACCACAACCTCGGAAGTCGGGTACTAGCCTCTTACTTTAATTTACTTGTTATCTTTTCTAACTAGACCTTGGTCTTTTTCTTACATGTAGTTACCCATAATCCTCAAAAGGTTTAATAGGGCACATAATTATTCCACTATAATACATGGCTATTCATCTTATTAAAATAGCAAAAACAACTAACTATATGCTTCAGATTAAAGAGCTATTAAAAGCTAACTAACACATATATGCATATGTATCAAAACAAGAAATTAGCAACTAAATTATAATTCAATACTGCTCATGTTATTCCAATAGCAAATGGGAAACTAGAAAGTCTGCCCAGGTATAACTAATAGCAAATGAAACCTAGTAATAAAGGGATCAATGCTGCACATACCCAATAGAATATCATGCTTACAAAATAATGAAGGGTTGAATTTAAAATGCTATTAAACAGGGCTGATCATATTTATTAAATAGCAAAGAAACTAACACTTTGTATCTAGGTTATGTTGGTTATGTTAGTTAGAGCCCTAGAGCCAATCATTTGATGATTGTATGGACTCATGTATATCATATTTTTGTATATTAATAAAGGCATTGGTTTTTGTTTATTATGCTTATTTGTATTAGTGTCAGATAAAATAAGTATAGTAACGTCCTTGAGTAGAACGTTCATACCTATATCAATCGATTAGTTGAATCGATAGTGAGATGATATAGGGAACACTACTCAAAATCATTCCTAGTCGAGTATTAACATTCAGGGACAATGTTAATACAATAAGACTAGCATGTAGGTCAGCTCGATGACTTGATCTCACATGTCATGGATATAGAGATATCAAGCTGACACATGGGTATGCATTAGAGAATGTATACTAAATGACCCGCCATGAGAAAGTATCATGGATCGTTATATGAGTGTCATATACTTTCTCATGTGGCTATTAGTATGACTATTAGTCCTTAGACCTGAAGTCACCATGGATCCCTACATAAGGAGTTATGTACTTTGGTTTCGTCAAACGTCACCCGTAACTGGGTGGACTATAAAGGCGATTACTGGGTATGTAACGAATTATGCAGAGGGATGTGAGTGATGTAGATGGGATCTATCCCTCCTATATGACGGGAGAGACATCGATATTCTTGATAGAGTGAGACCACGAAGTGTATGGCCATAGCCAAATGAGTCAATATGAGATATTGAGCTCATTTGATTGAGTGAGTCTACTCGGAGTTCAAGATTTAGATTGGTCAGAGGATGACACGGTCTATGTCTCACATTGATCAATCTAGATGTCTAGGATAGAAGGACACTTGTCACATATTGTGAGGAGTCACAATTAGTAGTCACAAGGTGATGTTGGATCTCAACATTTCTTGTAACTTGGGTAGCAATGATGTATTGCTAGATGCCGCTCATTGCTTATGTTTCTAAAAGAGTTTATAACATTGCCAACGTTACAAGAACCTATTGGGTCACACACAAAGAACATGTGCATGGAGATTAGGTTCATATGATGAACCAATAGGATTAGATTCATATGATGAATCAAAGATTGGATTCAAATTAGACTTATTGAGTTAGACTCAATTAGATTCAATTGTTGAATGAGTCTAATTTAAATTTGATTCATGAGTCAATTTATATTAATGAATTGAGATTCATTAAATTAAAATTGACTTGAATCAAAGCTTGGATTTAACTCAACAAGGAAGAGCATTGGTCAAGTTTGACTTGACCAAATAGAGGTTGACAAATCAAGTTTTGACTAGATGAATTGTCACATCATGAGGATGACTCATCCTACATGGCATGCCACATCATCCCCTTATATAATGGTGTGCCACCTCATGGAGGTTACACACCATTAATCCTCTTAATGTGGCCGGCCACATTAATGTGGGGGTTACACATGTGGTGGCCGGCCACACTAAGTGATGAGTTGTTTTTCATTTGGTGAAATTGAATTGTGTTCAATGCTTCTTCTTCCTTGGGTGCTTCTCCCTCTCTCTAGCTTGCTGATGGTCGTGGCTTCATGGTGGAGAAGAAGTGAGAGTTGATTCTAAGCAACTAGGTGGTGTGAAGGTCACAAAAGGAGAGTAACTAGAGGAGTGTGTGAGTTCCTTTTTCCCTTCTCTCCTTTCTCACCTTTTAGATCCAATCCGAGAGCCCTAGAAAGTGCTAGCACACTTGTGGGTTCTCTTCTCCATCTTTGAGTGGTAGAAGACCACTCCTTGTTCGTGTGGATACCGCTAGAGGACCGTTCGCTTGACGGTCTCGAGATCTGGCTACCTTTGGACGTTGCGGGATTGCGAAGGGCACGCATCAAGGGTAAATGTTTTTCCCTCATAGATCTATGAGTCGATCGTGTTTTAAACTCGTACTCGCATTTTTCGAAAGTTTTACCTTGCACGAGATCCGTGGCTTGGGCGATTCGGGGTTTCCGCGACGCGAAAAGCGATTTTCGCGGCCCGAAAAACCCAACAGTGGTATCAGAGCCATGTGCAAGGCTTGTACGAGTTTATTTTTATTTTTATGAAAAATAAAAACCTTCTGTGATTTTCTGTAAAAATTAGTTTTTTATGATTTTATGGGTATTTTTTCCGTAGAAGCGAAGCACAAGTGTCTCGGCACTTGTAGGCTTCGGCTACCGGAAAGATCTTTCAAAACCGGCTTCGTTTCGCCCCAAATCCATTTGGGATAGAGGGCTTGGGTGCCATTAGATTGCAAAGGAGCAACTTATGATGGTTAGATCGTGGGTAGGGGTACTGCCCCTAACCCCGCAAGGGGATTTGCTCCGCGATCACACCCGAAATCGCTTAAAACGAACCCGTCGGGAAGATTTTTCCGAAACGACAATGTCTCGGCCCAAATCATTTTGGGACAGCGGGTTTAGGCGCTGTTGGATCGCAAACGAACCCTCGTGATGGTTAGATCGCGGGTAGGGGCGCTGCCCCTGGGCCCCGCAAGGGGATCCGTTCCGCGATTGCGCCCGAAACCGCTAAACGGGACTGCCGGGAAATTTTACTCGTAAAAATTGTAAAAAAAAATATTTTAAAATTATAGAAAAATATGAAAAATATATAATTTTGAATTATATATTAATTTGGTGATAGTCATGGCCCAAAAACCCAATATGATTGGATTGTGTTGTAATTCATAATACAACCTGCGTGCCGTTATGTGTTTGCGCGTGTTGTATGTTTTTATTTTTCCGCGACCTGGGTGTCGTGCCTTTCTCTTATATTCTTGTTGTAAATTAGATTTAGACTCGAATGTAACTCGAGTTTCAAATTGTAATGTACAAATTGGAGCGGTGGAGGGTCCACACGAGACGGAGTTCCGAGGCGGGCACGAGCAACACAAGGTGGTCAAAGGGAGGATCTTGGAGAAGCTGTTGACCCTAGGTTGACCAATCGGTCTTCTCATTGGCTTGAGAAGATCGTAGTAGGGCCATGACTAAATCACAAATAAGTTAATTAATTGCTTGTGTATGTGATGCATGTTTAATAAGTAATTAATTAATTAGTGTCTTACGATTAGATTAGATCTAAGTCGTGCACATGATGCACCCTTGCGATTAGATTAGATCTAAGTCGTGCACAAGATGCATCCTTTTCGATTAGATTAGATCTCGATCGAACCAACTCTAAATGTCTAACCGTGCCGTGATACCTATCACTACCTCGATCACATGTATTGTTGAATCTGCCAAAGCAGAGCAATACATATTATCTTGGTAGGGTACGGAGAGACAATCTTGGTCCCGCCTATCAACGCATGGGTGAATACAAGCTCAATTAGATTGAGTATTCCTAGTTACTCGGTTGGATCGAGTCAACTATAGGCATTATTCCAACGGTTGGAAAAGATAGATCAAAATCACATCTATATTAACTCTCGGGTGTATTAGCCAAAGCTAACTCGAGTTTTAATATAAATGCGGATATTGATTTTATAAACAAGAGTTGCATAGAGATGTAATTGGTAATCGTTACCTACCGATCATACTAAGCCTTGGGCGTATTAGCCAAAGCTAACTCAAGGGTTAGTATGATGTGGATCTTGTCCCACAAAAATTATAGAATTCAGTGGGAGCATCATTTAATTAAAGGCCTAATTAAATGATTTTAAAGAATATGATATTTATTTCTGTAAATTTTCTGTTGTAGATAACCATGACGTCAAATACGAACATTTTCTCTCTGCGATCTGTCCTTGAGAAGGACAAGCTCAACGGAGCAAATTTCCTGGACTGCACAGGAACCCGAGAATAGTTCTCACTCGAACGAATGAACGACGCTCGAGCAGCCATTCTCGAGGCTCCTCCGCCATCGCCACGCGAGTGACCGATGCTTACAAGAAGCATCAAGATGACGCATTAAATGTGTCCTGCCTTATGCTCGCAACCATGAACTCGAGCTTAAGCAACATGAGTTGATGAGCGCTTACGATATGGTTGAACATCTTTGTCACCTATATCAAGGACAAGCAAGGCACTGGAAAAGGAACTCCAAAGAATACCTGGAAGATCTTACGAAGAAGAGAAATAAGATTTCTACTTCAAGTATACATGTTATAGAAGTCAACCTCTCTATTTCTTCATCGTGGGTATTAGATACCGGATGTGCTTCGCACATTTGTACTAATGTACAAGCGCTGAGAAATAGCAGGGCATTGATGAAGGGTGAGATAGACCTACGAGTAGGCAATGGAGCACGAGTTGCTGCTATTGCTATAGGAACTTATCATCTATCTCTTCCCTCTGGGCTTGTACTAGAATTAGATGAT
Source organism: Zingiber officinale (assembly GCF_018446385.1). Taxonomy (NCBI): domain Eukaryota; kingdom Viridiplantae; phylum Streptophyta; class Magnoliopsida; order Zingiberales; family Zingiberaceae; genus Zingiber; species Zingiber officinale. Next base: position 33,596,939 of record NC_056005.1, on the reverse strand, counting down.
TGTTGTTATGTGCCTGCCTTGACTAAGAACATAATTTCAGTTTCTTGTTTGGACAAGAAAGAATTCTCGTTTATAATAAAGAACAAATGTTGTTCTGTCTATTTAAACGATATGTTCTATTGTAGTGCACCTCTAATAAACGGACTCTATATTCTAGACCTTGAGAGCCCTATCTATAATGTAAATACCAAGAGGTTCAAGTCAAATGACATGAACCAAACATACCTCTGGCACTGTCGCTTAGGTCATATAAATGACAAGCGCTTATCCCAGCTCCATAAGGATGGTTTGCTGGACTCATTTGATTTTGAATCATATGAGATATGCGAGTCATGCCTACGAGGCAAGATGACCAAGACTCCCTTTAGTGCAGCGAGAGAGCAACTGATTTGTTAGGACTCATACATAGTGATGTATGTGGCCCTTTCAATGTTGCTGCTAGAGGCGGTTATAGATACTTCATCACATTTACTGATGACTTCAGTAGATATGGTTATGTGTACTTGATGACACATAAGTCTGAATCCTTTGAAAAGTTCAAAGAATTCAAGAATGAAGTACAGAACCAGCTTGGCAAGAGTATTAAGATACTTCGATCCGATCGAGGTGGTGAATACTTAAGCCATGAGTTTCGTGACTATTTAACTGAGTGTGGGATTCTATCCCAACTCACTCCTCCTGGAACACCACAGTAGAATGGTGTGTCCGAAAGGAGGAATCGTACCTTATTAGATATGGTACGGTCTATGATGAGTCACACAGATCTTCTGACATATCTATGGGGATATACTCTAGACACGGCAGCTTTCATTCTCAACCGAGTTCCATCTCAGGCCGTGATAAAGAAACCATATAGGATATGGACTGGGAGAGATACCCAGGTGTCTTTCATGAGGATTTGGGGTTGTGAGGCTTACGTACGACGTCAAGTCTCAGACAAATTAGGACTCAAATCCGACAAGTGCTATTTCATCGGATATCCCAAGGAAACTAAGGGATATTACTTCTACATTCCATCGGCACAAGGTAGTTGTGCAAAGGCTGGGGTCTTTCTAGAAAGGGACTTTGTTTCTAGAAAGACTAGTGGGAGCGCGATCTTGAAGAAGTTCAAGATGCGAACAATAGCATGATGCCTCGATGGAAATTGAGCTGGAACCACAAAGTGTTGTGGATGATGTTCCACAAGGAGTTGAGGAACAACAACCGGTTCAAGTAGACATTCCTCTTCGCAGGTCCGATAGGGTGCGTCGTCAGCCCGAGAGATACTCATTTCTCTTGTCGACCATGATGACGTTATGCTCATAGAGGATGAGCCTACCACCTATCGGAAGTCGTGATGAGACCAGATTAGAAATGGCTAGAGGCCATGAGATCCGAATGGAATCCATGTACACCAACCAAGTATGGACTTTGGTTGATCCACTTGAAGGGTAAAACTCATTGGGTGTAAGTGGGTCTTTAAGAGAAAGACCGACATGGATGGACTTATCTATAAGGGTCGCTTAGTAGCTAAAGGTTTTAAGCGATTCATGGTATTGACTATGATGAAACCTTTCTCCAAAGAGCGATGTTTAAGTCCATTCGGATCATGCTTGCTATTGCACCTACCATGACTATGAGATATGGCAAATGGATGTCAAAACTGCGTTCGAATGGAAACCTACTCGAGGATGTGTACATGACACAACCCGAGGGTTTTGTAGATCCACAGCATACTAGTAGAGTATGCAAGTTGCATAGGTCCATTTATGGATTAAAGCAAGCTTCGAGCGGAATCTTCGATTCGATGATGCGATCAAACAGTTTGGTTTCATCAAGAACGAAGATGAGCCTTGTGTCTACAAGAAGGTTGTAGGGGACATAGTTGTCTTCCTCATATTGTATGTGGATGACATACTACTCATTGGGAAGGACATCCCTATGCTTCAGTCTGTCAAGACCTGGCTAGGGAGTTGCTTCTCAATGAAGGACTTAGGTGAGGCATCCCGCATTCTAGGGATACAGATCTATAGAGATAGATCTAAGAGATTGCTTGGCCTAAGTCAGAGTACATATATTGACAAGGTACTCCTTCGGTTTGCCATGCAGAACTCCAAGAAGGGATTTCTGCCGATGTCACATGGCGTGAGTCTTTCGAAGACTCAAGGTCCCTCTTCTAGAGAGGAGAGAGACCGCATGGATCAGATCCCTTATGCCTCATCCATAGGATCGATCATGTACGCCATGCTATGTACTCGACCTGATGTCTCGTATGCTTTGAGCATGACGAGCGGATACCAGTCCAGGTGAAAGTCACTGGATAGCGGTCAAGAATATTCTTAAGTACTTAAGAAGGACTAAAGAATATTTCTTGATATATGGAGGCAATGATGAGCTAGCTGTAAAGGGTTACAGTGATGCTAGCTTCCAGACCGACCAGGATGATTATAGATCGCAGTCGGGGTTCGTATTTTGCATTAATGGTGGTGCTGTCAGCTGGAAGAGTTCGAAGCAGGATACAGTAGCTGATTCTACAACAGAAGCCGAGTACATTGCTGCATCAGAGGCAGCAAAGGAGGCAGTTTGGATCCGTAAGTTCATCACTGAACTTGGGGTGGTTCCCAGTATCGCTGACCCTATTGAGCTCTATTATGACAACAATGGAGCTATAGCATAGGCGAAGGAACCTCGCTCACACCAGCGGACCAAACGCATACTACGGCGCTTCCATCTCATTCGAGAGATTTTCGAGAGAGGAGATGTGAAGATATGCAGAGTACCTACAGAGGCTAACATCGCAGATCCCTTGACCAAGGCTTTGGCACAGAGAAAGCATGATGGTCACACTAGGTCATTAGACCTTAGAGCCTATACTGATTGGCACTAGTGCTAGTGGGAGATTGTTAGTTAGAGCCCTAGAGCCAATCATTTGATGATTGTATGGACTCATGTATATCATATTTTTGTATATTAATAAAGGCATTGGTTTTTGGTTATTATGCTTATTTGTATTAGTGTCAGATAAAATAAGTATAGTAACGTCCTTGAGTAGAACGTTCATACCTATATCAATCGATTAGTTGAATCGATAGTGAGATGATATAGGGAACACTACTCAAAATCATTCCTAGGTGTAATAACATGTTAGGAGGGTTAATATTATAGTGTAGGTCAGCTCGATGACTTGATCTCACAAGTCATGGATATAGAGATATCAGGTGACACATGGGTATGCATTAGAGAATGTATACTGAATGACCCGCCATGAGAAAGTATCATGGATCGTTATATGAGTGTCATATACTTTCTCATGTGGCTATTAGTATGACTATTAGTCCTTAGACCTGAAGTCACCATGGATCCCTACATAAGGAGTTATGTACTTTGGTTTCGTCAAACGTCACCCGTAACTGGGTGGACTATAAAGGCGATTACTGGGTATGTAACGAATTATGCAGAGGGATGTGAGTGATGTAGATGGGATCTATCCCTCCTATATGACGGGAGAGACATCGATATTCTTGATAGAGTGAGACCACGAAGTGTATGGCCATACCCAAATGAGTCAATATGAGATATTGAGCTCATTTGATTGAGTGAGTCTACTCGGAGTTCAAGATTTAGATTGGTCAGAGGATGACACGGTCTATGCCTCACATTGATCAATCTAGATGTCTAGGATAGAAGGACACTTGTCACATATTGTGAGGAGTCACAATTAGTAGTCACAAGGTGATGTTGAATCTCAACATTTCTTGTAACTTGGGTAGCAATGATGTATTGCTAGATGCCGCTCATTGCTTATGTTTCTAAAAGAGTTTATAACATTGCCAACGTTACAAGAACCTATTGGGTCACACACAAAGAACATGTGCATGGAGATTAGGTTCATATGATGAACCAATAGGATTAGATTCATATGATGAATCAAAGATTGGATTCAAATTAGACTTATTGAGTTAGACTCAATTAGATTCAATTGTTGAATGAGTCTAATTTAAATTTGATTCATGAGTCAATTTATATTAATGAATTGAGATTCATTAAATTAAAATTGACTTGAATCAAAGCTTGGATTTAACTCAACAAGGAAGAGCATTGGTCAAGTTTGACTTGACCAAATAGAGGTTGACACATCAAGTTTTGACTTGATGAATTGCCACATCATGAGGATGACTCATCCTACATGGCATGCCACATCATCCCCTTATATAATGGTGTGCCACCTCATGGAGGTTACACACCATTAATCCTCTTAATGTGGCCGGCCACATTAATGTGGGGGTTACACATGTGGTGGTCGGCCACACTAAGTGATGAGTTGTTTTTCATTTGGTGAAATTGAATTGTGTTCAATGCTTCTTCTTCCTTGGGTGCTTCTCCCTCTCTCTAGCTTGCTGATGGTCGTGGCTTCATGGTGGAGAAGAAGTGAGAGTTGATTCTAAGCAACTAGGTGGTGTGAAGGTCACAAAAGGAGAGTAACTAGAGGAGTGTGTGAGTTCCTTTTTCCCTTCTCTCCTTTCTCACCTTTTAGATCCAATCTGAGAGCCCTAGAAAGTGCTAGCACACTTGTGGGTTCTCTTCTCCATCTTTGAGTGGTAGAAGACCACTCCTTGTTCGTGTGGATACCGCTAGAGGACCGTTCGCTTGACAGTCTCGAGATCTGGCTACCTTTGGACGTTGCGGGATTGCGAAGGGCACGCATCAAGGGTAAATGTTTTTCCCTCGTAGATCTAACAGTCGATCGTGTTTTAAACTCGTACTCGCATTTTTCGAAAGTTTTACCTTACATGAGATCCGTGGCTTGGGCGATTCGGGGTTTCCGCGACGCGAAAAGCGATTTTCGCGGCCCGAAAAACCCAACAGGTTAGTCCTAGGAAAACGTACCCGTTCCACTGTACAAAAATTTTTGTACAAGTGTCGAACTTTTCCTTAAATAACCTATTGTGTTCTTTAGAAGTTAAATTAGGAATTGCAGACGGAACTTAAAATCATTGATTCTAAATTTAACTTATCTGTTCTTAATAGTTTAGATTTGAATCGCAAGCGGAACTTAACACTATTGATTCAAATCTACCTAAGTTATTGATTCCATAAATATTAATTTCTAAAATTGGCTTCCAGGACTGCATGGCGAGGCACATGGCCTTCTTGGATATGGGAGCAACCACCACCGCCTAGGCAAAGCCTTTTAAGGAAAGCTAATATTTATTTCCTTAAATAACTCTAGGTTAACCAAAAGAAATAATCGAATCACAAGTTCGAAAAAGAAGAAAACACAAACTCGAAAAATAAATTCAAAAAACTAGATCTAATTGCCTCTTGTATTTAGAATTCTTACAAAGAGAAAAACTAGCATGATGCGGGAAACAATTGCTAATTATACCTTCTCTTTGTATGCTAACGACCTCGAGATCTTCTGTCGTATTCCTCGCCTCGCCTTGGACGTCGTGTAGGCGACGATCCTCCAAGATGAACACCACCCAAAAGCCTCCTTCCTCTTCTTGTAAAATCTGGCCACCACCACCACCACAAGGAGAAGAGAGCAAAAGGGAAAAGAGAGAAGAAAGGGAGAGGACCGGCCACACCAAGGTCTCCAAACAAGAGAATAAGAATTGTCTCTCATGAAGCCCCCTCATCCCTTCTTTTATATTACTTGCCCAAGGCAAATAAGGAAAAACCTTTTACAAAAAATAAAATCATCCAAGAGTTTTTCCTTTTCCCTTTTTATTTTTCCTTTTCTTTCCTCTTGATTGAATCAATCACCAATCAATGGTTGTGATCAATCCTATTTGGTTTAGGATTAAGCGGCCGACCCCTTGCTTGGGCACCAAGCAAGGTGGCCGGCCACCATATTTAGGAAAGGAATAATAATTTTTTATAAAATTTTACAAGAGAAAAAACTCTTATAAAATTTTACAAGCTCTCTTTCCTAAAGTAGGAGTTAAAAAAGGAAAGTTTCTAAAAATTAAAACCATGTTTTAAATTTAAAAACTCTCTTATAAAATTTCCTTTTTTAACATGATGATAGAAAATTTTAATTTTAAAACTTATTTCCCTTTTTTCTTAAACCATGAGGATGGTTAAAAAATGAAAGTTTTAAAACTTTTAAAACTCTCTATTAAAACATGTGGCCTAATTCAAATAAGGAAGTTTTAAAAATTAAAATCTCTCTTTTAAAACTTATAGTTTTCTACAAAGAGAAGATTTTAAAAATTCAAAGCACCCCTTCTATTTGAATTAATCTTGGCCGACCCCTACAAGCTTGGTCACCAAGCAATAGGGTCGGCCCCTATAAGAGGATGTGACCGGCCATTGCTTGGTCACCAAGAAATTGTCCGGCCCCCTTCTTGGACACCAAGAAGAGCCTTACATTTGGATGGACTTGAGGCTATAATGAGGCTACGACAGGGGCCTAGAGGAGAAATTGGTTTTGGCCTTCCAATGAGCTTGAGTATCCCGTGCTCGCCCCGAACACACAACTCAAGTTCATCGATAACAACTCATTCCACTAGAGAGTTATTACCGCACTACCGCACCAATCCCAAATTATATTATGGGCTCATTCTTATCATGAGTGTGTTAGTCTCCTTGTGTTTAAGATTACGAATGTCCACTAATTAAGTAAGTTACTGACAACTCACTTAATTAATATCTAGCTCCAAGAGTAGTACCACTCAACTTTATTGTCATGTCAGACTAGGTCCACCTACAGGGTTTAACATGACAATTCTTATGAGCTTCTCTTGGGGACATTCTCAACTTAGATAACTAGGACACAGATTCCTTCTATAATCAACAACACACACTATAAGTAATATCATTTCCCAATTTATCAGGCATATTGATTTATCGAGCTAAACCTCACCCTTTGATAAATCAAATAAATAAATATTAAATATATGTTCTTGTTATTATATTAGAATTAAGAGCACACACTTCCATAATAACTAAGGTTTAGTTCTTTTACTAAGTCAGTACAAAAAGAACTTACCTAAATGATCATACTCAATACACTTAAAGTGTATCAGTGTAATTTATTAGTCAAGATAAACTAATACTTAATTACACTACGACTATTCTGATGGTTTGTTCCTTTCCATCTTAGTCACGAGCAACTGTTTATAATTTATAGAGAACCGACAACATGATCTTCTGAGTGTGACACCACACTCCATGTTCTCTACTATATAAATTAATTGAACAATTACATTTAATAAATAAATGCAGATATTGACCAATGTGATTCTTTTATTTTAACAAATAAATGTTTACAAAAGCTAGGATTTTAGTATACACTCTAACAATCTCCCACTTATACTAAAAGACTAAGCTGCCATATCTGTTACCTTACATCTGATTCCCATCCCCTCCACATGTCGATCAAAAGCTTTCGCCGGAAGGGCCTTTGTGAAAAAATCTGCTAGGTTATCTTCTGATGCAATCTTGGCGACGACAACTTCTCCTCGCTTGACGATGTCTCGTATCAGGTGGTACTTGCGTTCTATATGTTTACTTGCCTTATGAGCTCGTGGTTCCTTCGAGTTTGCAGCTGCACCGCTATTATCACATTAAATTGTGATGATCTTGGGCAAATCAGGAATCACATCTAAGTCCATTAGAAAGTTCCTTTGCCATACGACTTCTTTTGCTGCCTCAGAGGCTGCAACATACTCAGCTTCTATGGTTGAGTCCGAGACACATTTATGCTTAACACTCCGCCATGCAATGGCTCCGCCTCCTAGAGTAAACACATAGCCTGATGTTGACTTACTATTGTCCCTATCTGATTGGAAGTCCGAATCCGTGTAACCCACAGGGAGCAAATCGTCTGCTTGGTAAACTATCATATAATCTCTAGTCCTTCTCAGGTACTTTAATATATGTTTTACCACAATCCAATGCCCTTGTCCAGGGTTACTCTGATATCTGCTAACCATGCCCACGACAAAACAGATATCAGGTCTCGTACACAGCATTGCATACATAAGGCTTCCTACAGCCGAAACATAAGGAACTATCTTCATGTCCTCAATCTCCTTTGATGTCTTCGGGGACATCTCTTTAGATAAGGCTACTCCATGTATAAAAGGTAAAAACCTTTCTTGGAGTTTTGCATGCTAAAACGAGCAAGGATCTGTTGGACCGTTGGGCCGGCTAGAAGGGTTGGTAAATAACCTGTCAATTAAAAACAAACAACCCTTCCTCGAACGATTAAGCTAACACTTGTAAAATGAATTAATCAGATAAATAAAAGCATAAAGGAAAAGACGAGGCACCAGATGTTTACTTGGTTACAACCGATGTGGTTGTTAATCCAAGGAAGATTAAGCTCAAAAACTCCTTCAGGCGGAGAAGCCTCTTACAACGTTTAGGCACAGAAAACAGAAGCTTAACTACAACTAAAGCATACAAGTGCTTGGAAATAGAATGATCGTGATTGTTGAAAAGCTTCTGGACCAAGGCTATATTTATAGCCTTGGCCGGGGCGCCTAGAAGGGTTCCGGGCGCCCTGGGAGGGATAAAATTTATCCCCCAACGGTTGGATCGAGTCAAAGCTCGATTCTGGGAAAGAGTCGGTCCGGCGCCGGACAGCCGGTGCCGGACAGCCCGGCGCCCACAGCCCGGCGCCGAGGCCAAAAGTCAACCCTGTTGACTTTTGGTCCATGCTCTCTTCTCTGGTTCAGCTCGCCTCTGGTCCGGGTCTTTCTGCTCCGGCTCCGCTTGCTTGAGTGATCTCTGACATCCGGAATAGGGCTCAGCCGAACCCATCTTCCGGTCTTCTCGAGCGTGCTTCCCTCCGGCTTCTTGTCCCTCAGAATTGCTGCGTGTCCCTTCTCGTCCACCAGCGTACTCATCCGCAGACTTCGTCCCTCGGTCGCACCCCATGCCGACCTTCGCACTAGCTGCGTCTCTTGCTCCCCGAGCAGTCTTCCGCTCCGGCTTTCGTACCTCGGAACCACCGCGCGCACTTCCTTTTCGTCCGCTGGTGTACTCTTCCGCAGCACCTCGTCCCTCGGACGCACAGCGTGTCGTCCTTCTCGCTAGCTGCGTCTTCCGCTCGAGTACCTGTGCTCCTAAGCTCCTGCACACTTAGACACAAGGTTAGAAACAACGCAGGACCTAACTTAACTTGTTGATCACACCAAAACAACCTTGGGGTTCCAACAATCTCCCCCTTTTTGGTGTGATCAACCCAAGTTAAGCTAGGGTCAAAAATAGATATGAAATTAAACAATTTATTGCAATAATGTGCAACAAGATAGAAAAAATTATATTTCAAAAATTTTTGATTTTCAATTTGTACCTCCCCCTAGACTTATACTTTCCTTCTCCCCCTTTGATCACAATAAAATGGGGTTTAAAATTCTAAGGGTTTAAAGACTTAGAAAATTTTGAAAAGTTATCTGTAAAAATATTTCTAAGTCAACAATAACTTTTTGAAAAGTTTCTAAGAAAAAAAACTTCCTAAGCCCAAAAAGACTTTTATGCAAGAAAATTTAAACATTAAAAATTTCTATGCATTTATTTATTTATTTAGTTCTCAATTCTATTTATCAGAAAGTTTTAAATTTTCATTTTAACTTATCATAATTTCTTAAATCAATCTTTTTCAGATTTAAAACCGCAAGTATTAAACATGTAAAAATTTGTATAATGTTAATTTCTATTTTTTGAATTTTTACTTCATAAAAATACTTGAATAGCATAAATTTTAACTTGATAAAATTTTTTGACAATATAAGAAGTTCTTTCGGAAATGTGCAAAATTCTTTCGAAAGACTATTTTGTGATTTGCAAGAATTTGACGACAAAAATTCTAACTTGCAAAAATCTTTTAACAGTCGATCTCTTAATCCGAAAAATTCTTTTGATAACATATTTGGAAATAAATCTTTTGATAAAGTACTTAATTCGCAAGAATCTAATTTGCAAGATTTGTTATACAAAAGTTTTTCTGAACCGAAAATCTCTTTTGATGAATCAATTTCTAATTCGAAAAAATCTTTAGGCAGCTTTTCGATTGGTTTAACCAATTGATTAGAAGATGGAGATCATACCTGACTTACCTTTTTGGTCGTTGGTTCTCCCCCTGTTGAATTAATTTCTTCCGAAGATTCTCCCCCTTCATCGATCTCAGGATGTACTTCTGATGACGGCTCGATGTCTATTGAGGAGACGACTTCAACCGGTTCTTCGTAGAGCATTAAGAACTTTTCCCAAAGTTCTTTCACGCTTTTGTACTCTCCGACTCTGTCGAAATCTTTAGTTGGTATTGCGCTTAGAATGTGAAACTCTGCCCGAGCATTCGCCATGGACTCTTCACGTTGCTTCTCGTTCTAGAGGCGTATGCCGATTTTCTCTCTGTTCGTGTCTTTCGGTGCTTCATAACCTGTTTTCATTATTAGAGAAATACCAATATCAGAGTTAAGAAATACCTTCATTTGTTGCTTCCATGAAGAAAGCTCCCCCTCGAATGTTGGTGGATAGTCGCTAGCTCCGGCCATTGTTGCTTCAGACGGCGGTTAGTCCTTCTGAGGCGTCTCGGCTCTGATACCACTTGTTGGACCGTTGGGCCGGCTAGAAGGGTTGGTAAATAACCTGTCAATTAAAAACAAACAACCCTTCCTTGAACGATTAAGCTAACACTTGTAAAATGAATTAAGCAGATAAATAAAAGCATAAAGGAAAAGATGAGGCACCAGATGTTTACTTGGTTACAACCGATGTGGTTGTTAATCCAAGGAAGATTAAGCTCAAAAACTCCTTTAGGCGGAGAAGCCTCTTACAGCGTTTAGGCACAGAAAACAGAAGCTTAACTACAACTAAAGCATACAAGTGCTTGGAAATAGAATGATCGTGATTGTTGAAAAGCTTCTGGACCAAGGCTATATTTATAGCCTTGGTCGGAGCGCCTGGAAGGGTTCCGGGCGCCCTGGGGGGGATAAAATTTATCCTCCAACGGTTGGATCGAGTCAAAGCTCGATCCTGGGAAAGAGTCAGTTCCAGGCGCCCCGGAGCCAAAAGTCAACCCTGTTGACTTTTGGTCCGTGCTCTCTTCCCTGCTCACCGCCTCGTCCGGGTCTTTACGCCCGGCCCGCTTGCTTGGTGATCTCGACATCCGGAATAGGCTCACCCAAACCCATCTTCCGGTCTTCTCGGCGTGCTTCCTTCTGCTTCGTCCTCGAATTGCTGCGTGTCCTTCTCGTCCACCAGCATACTCATCCGCAGATTAGTCCCTCCGCACCCGTCCGACCTTCACGCTAGCTGCGTCTCTTGCTCCCCGAGCGCCTTCCGCTCCGTCTTTCAGACTCAAACCACCGCACTTCCTTCTCGTCCGCCGGGTACTCTTAGCCCCTCGGCTCTCTCATGTGTCGTCCTTCTCGCTAGCTGCGTCTTCCGCTCGAGTACCTGTGCTCCTAAGCTCCTGCACACTTAGACACAAGGTTAGAAACAACGCAGGACCTTACTTAACTTGTTGATCACACCAAAACAACCTTGGGGTCCCAATAGGATCGTATCTATATATAAAGCTTGGGATAGGCACAACATTCTTTTCTTGCGATCCCTTATAACTTTGATCCCAAGAATGTGTGCACATTCTCCTAAGTCCTTCATATCAAATTGTTTGGACAATCATACCCTCACGTCTGATAATACCTTGACATTGTTGCCAATTAACAAAATATCATCTATGTATAGTACAAGAAATACCACCACGTTTTTGTTACACTTCTTGTATACACAAGACTCATTCGGACACTGAATAAATCCAAATGACTGGATTACTTCATTAAACCGGATGTTCCAAGATCTTGAAGCTTGCTTCAATCCGTAAATGGACCGATTAAGCTTGCACACTAGATGCTTTTTGCCTTTTTTAATGAACCCTTCTGGTTGCTTCATATGGATGTTTTCTTCAAGACTTCCGTTAAGGAAAGCTGTCTTGACATCCATTTGCCAAATCTCATAATCCATATGAGCAGCAATGGACAAGAGTATCCAGATAGACTTAAGCATGGCTACCAGCGAAAAAGTCTCCTCATAGTCGATTCCCTCTTTCTGAGTATACCCTTTTGCAACAAGCCTTGCTTTGAAGGTTTCTACCTTCCCATCTATCCCTCTTTTCCTTTTGTAGATTCACTTGCATCCAATGGCTTTTACACCATCAGGTGGTTCTACAAGCTCTCAGACTTTATTAGAGTACATAGATTCTATTTCGGAATTCATTGCCTTTTGCCAAGATACTGCATCTATATCTTAGAGTGCTTCGTCATATGTTCGGGGATCAGGTTCATGTTTACCTGGGATCAAGTCCGAGGACTTTCCCAAAAACATGAATCTCTCAGGTTGCCTCACAACCCTCCCACTATGACGAGGCACTGTCTCTGGCTATGTATCATGTGTGACTCGTGTTGCAGCTTCTTGTGGTACTTCATCTTGTACTGTTGGTACTAAAATAGACGTTTCCTCTCTAATTTCTTCTAGAACTATTTCACTCATGGACTTATGGTTCATTACATAATCTTCTTCTAAAAATCGAGCATTGGTGCTAACAATGATCTTCTGATTTTTAGGATTATAAAACAAACCACCTTTCGTTCCCTTAGGATATCCCACAAACAGACAAACTTCTGTACGTGATTCCAACTTGTCAGTATCTCCCTTCCGCACATGTGCTAGACTACCCCATATCCGGATATAATTCAGACTAGGCTTACGCTCATTCCATAATTCCATGGGAGTAGAAGGAACTGTTTTAGAAGGTACCATATTCAGAATGTACACTGCTGTTTCTAAAGCATATCCCCAAAACGAATTTTGTAATTCTGAATAACTCATCATCGATCTAACAATTTCCATAAGAGTCATATTCCTTCGTTCTGCCACACCATTTTGCTGGGGTGTACCAGGTGCAGACAATTGGGATTGAATCCCGACTTCTGATAAGTAATTCCTAAACTCTCCAAAGAGGTACTCGCCACCACGGTCAGACCATAGTGTCTTGATACTTTTACCAAGACGTTTCTCCACATCAGCCCTATATTCTTTGAACTTGTCAAAGCATTCAGACTTGCGGTGCATCAGGTAAATGCATCCGTATCTTGAATAATCATCTATAAAAGAGATGAAGTATTCATAACCACCTCTTGCCTGGATAGACATAGGACCACACAAATCAGAATGAACCAGTTCTAATGCATCTTTGGCTCTATACCCCTTAACCTTAAAAGGTCTCTTGGTCATTTTTCCTTCCAAGCAGGATTCACATGTTAGAAAGTTTTCCAACTCTAATGAACCCAAGAGTCCATCGGCTATAAGCCTTTGAATCCTACTTAAGTTAATATGTCCAAGCCTTAGATGCCAAAGATACGTTTGGTTCATTTCCAAAGGTTCTTTTCTCGTATTAGAGTTAGAAGATGTGTTATTAATTTCCATATTTTGCTTTATGGAAGAAATTGGATTTAAAGTGTATAAATTGCCAACCAATGCACCAGAACAGATAATCACCTTATTTCTCTTTATAACAACATTGTTACTAAAAGAAACTGAATATCCATCAAAATACAGTTTAGAAACTGAAATTAAACTCTTTCTAAAACTGGGTATATAAAGATAATTTCTTAAAATCAAATTTCTATTCCTATCAAAAGATAAGTAGACGTCTCCCACTGCAACAACCGCCACCTTAGTAGCATTGCCCATGTAGACGGTTATCTCTCCATCAAATAGTCGCCGGGTTTCCTGGAACCCCTGCAAAGAATTGCAGACATGATCAGTGGCTCCCATATCTACACACCAGGTGTTAGTAGATAACACCGCTAAACATATTTCAACTACTAAAGTATGAGATATACCTTTATTGTTCTGATTCCTACGAGGACAGTCCGCTTTCCAATGTCCAGACTGCTTGCAGATGAAGCACTTGCCATTCGGCTTCTTTATTCCAGCTTTCTGTCCTGTACCCTGTGGTTTATTCACCTTCTTTGCTGAAAAGACCTGTTTCTTCTTCTTCTTGCCTTTCGACTTAGAAGTAGAACCATTTTCAGCATAGTGAATCTGAGAACTGTGTCGAAATATTCCTTCTGCTGCCTGTAGTTCTGTCAGAAGTTCCGCCAACGTATACTCTCTTTTGTTCATGTTATAGTTCAGGCGGAACTGCTCAAAACTTCTAGGTAGCGTTTGGAGAATTATATCGACCTGGGTTTCCCCATCGATTTCTCCTCCAAGGACTTGTATTTCATTTAGATAAGCCATCATTTTGAGGATATGAGCCCTTACGGGTGTCCCCTCAGACATGGTGGTTGTCATTAGCTTTCTCATTGCCTCTTGCCTAGCAGTCCGACTCTGGTGCCCAAAGAGTTCTTTGAGATTGTTCATTATATCATAAGCTGTTAGTAAATCTTGATGCTGATGTTGCAATACATTTGACATTGATGCCAAAATATAACACCACGCCATTTCATCAGCTTTTACCCATTTCTTATGATACTCAATCTCCTCTGGGGTAGAGTCACCGTCAGGTGCATCAGGGCAAGCCTCAGTCAGTACAAACTTATAGCTCTCAGCAGTAAGAACAATGTCCAGGTTTCTTTTCCAATCAATATAGTTGGGACCAGTAAGTTTGTTCTCTTTCAGTATAATGGCCAGTGGGTTGAAAGTCATCCTAAGAATCACAAAATAAACTTTGGTCAAGACTCTAAATTTAGAATAATATTGATTCCTCAAACAATACTATTTTAAATTAACCAACACCTCAAATCACCGTGAATATTGCATGCCACGTTAGTACGGACGTATACAAATTCAACATTTGTAAGAGGAGGGAGTGACCCATTAATTTTATTATCTTGTCATCCTAACTTTATGATAAATAAAATTAATAGTTGGCTTCACTTTGGTCACACAAAACAATAGCAGTGACTCCGTTGGGGAGAATACTATTGAATGCGTCTACGTGTATACCATTACTTGATACTAAGTCCATTAAATAGGATTATGCCCCTTCAGTTGGAGAAGATCACACGCTCCTAAATAATTTCCTATAACCATCCATAAAAGGAAGTTTAATCTAGTGATCCGCAACAAACCCATCCGTTGTGGAGGGAGGCACTCAAAGCCAACATGCAAGCTTGTTGCATCACTTACAAACCAGTAATGGAGACCATGAGATTTATTAAAATCCCTCTCCCACTTAGTTATTTAAAATGAGGATTTTTAAACTATCCTAGCATACATCACATGCATATAAACATCACAGTAAATAAAATCAATAAATTTGGAAATTAATTTTCCAACTATTATGGCATTTTCCATCACTGTCTTCAGTATGCTCCAACCCTGGGTACTGTCATCTTTAGCCACCGCCATCGGGTCGAGTTGTCGCATCCATCTTGCTTCTTATTCCGCTACGCCTCTGGTACTCCAAAAGTACAACGCCTCGCAAGAATCCGATCCGCGACAAAAATAGAATTTTACATGTATCGATCCTATATTCCACGAGGGAATGTACATGTAATCTAGATCGAAAAATAAAATTCTAAAAATAATACAGCTCCTGCTGTATTTTATACATACAATCATGCACACAAATAATGCCCTTGACATGTCCAAGGGTCCAATCACACACAATATCAATAAGCCATAATAGTTGGAGCCTGCAACCAAAGAGTTAGCACATCATACTATTTTCCTGCCTAAATTATGTATGACATGTGCATAACCTATTTGAATTCTAAAAATACACAGAGGCAAACCCTAGCTCTGATACCAATTGTTGGTTAGTCCTAGGAAACGTACCGGTTCCACTATACAAAAATTTTTGTACAAGTGTCGAACCTTTCCTTAAATAACCTATTGTGTTCTTTAAAAGTTAAATTAGGAATCACAGACGGAACTTAACATCATTGATTCCAAATTTAACTTATCTGTCCTTAATGGTTTAGATTTGAATCGCAAGCGGAACTTAACACTATTGATTCAAATCTACCTAAGTTATTAATTCCATAAATATTAATTTCCAAAATTGACTTCCAAGACTGCATGACGAGGCACATGGCCTTCTTGGATATGGGAGCAACCACCACCGCCTAGGCAAAGCCTTTTAAAGAAAGCTAATATTTATTTCCTTAAATAACTCTAGGTTAACCAAAAGGAATAATCGAATCACAAGTTCAAAAAAGAAGAAAACACAAACTCGAAAAATAAATTCAAAAAACTAGATCTAATTGCCTCTTGTATTTAGAATTCTTACAAAGAGAAAAACTAGCATGATGCGGAAAACAATTGCTAATTATACCTTCTCTTTGTATGTTAATGACCTCGAGATCTTCTATCGTATTCCTCGCCTCACCTTGGACGTCGTGTGGGCGACGATCCTCTAAGATGAACACCACCCAAAAGCCTCCTTCCTCTTCTTGTAAAATCCGACCACCACCACCACCACCACAAGGAGAAGAGAGCAAAAGGGAAAAGAGAGAAGAAAGGGAGAGGGCCGGCCACACCAAGGTCTCCAAACAAGAGAATAAGAATTGTCTCTCATGAAGTCCCATCACCCCTTCTTTTATGTTACTTGCCCAAGGCAAATAAGGAAAAAACCTTTTACAAAAAATAAAATCATCCAAGAGTTTTTCCTTTTTCCTTTTTATTTTTCCTTTTCTTTCCTCTTGATTGAATCAATCACCAATCAATGGTTATGATCAATCCTATTTGGTTTAGGATTAAGCTTGGCCGGCCCCTTGCTTGGGCACCAAGCAAGTTGGCCGACCACCATATTTAGGAAAGGAATAATAATTTTTTATAAAATTTTACAAGAGAAAAAACTCTTATAAAATTTTACAAGCTCTCTTTCGTAAAGTAGGAGTTAAAAAAGGAAAGTTTCTAAAAATTAAAACCATGTTTTAAATTTAAAAACTCTCTTATAAAATTTCCTTTTTTAACATGATGATAGAATATTTTAATTTTAAAACTTATCTCCCTTTTTTCTTAAACCATGAGGATGGTTAAAAAATGAAAGTTTTAAAACTTTTAAAACTCTCTATTAAAATATGTGGCCTAATTCAAATAAGGAAAGTTTTAAAAATTAAAATCTCTCTTTTAAAACTTATAGTTTTTTACAAAGAGAAGATTTTAAAAATTCAAAACACCCCTTCTATTTGAATTAATCTTGGCCGACCCCTACAAGCTTGGTCACCAAGCAATAGGGTCGGCCCCTATAAGAGGATGTGACCGGCCATTGCTTGGTCACCAAGAAATTGTCCGGCCCCCTTCTTGGACACCAAGAAGAGCCTTACATTTGGATGGACTTGAGGCTATAATGAGGCTACGACAGGGGCCTAGAGGAGAAATTGGTTTTGGCCTTCCAATGAGCTTGAGTATCCCGTGCTCGCCCCGAACACACAACTCAAGTTCATCGATAACAACTCATTCCACTAGAGAGTTATTACCGCACTACCGCACCAATCCCAAATTATATTATGGGCTCATTCTTATCATGAGTGTGTTAGTCTCCTTGTGTTTAAGATTACGAATGTCCACTAATTAAGTAAGTTACTGACAACTCACTTAATTAATATCTAGCTCCAAGAGTAGTACCACTCAACTTTATTGTCATGTCGGACTAGGTCCACCTGCAGGGTTTAACATGGCAATCCTTATGGGCTCCTCTTGGGGACATTCTCAACCTAGATAACTAGGACACAGATTCCTTCTATAATCAACAACACACACTATAAGTAATATCATTTTCCAACTTATCGGGCATATTGATTTATCGAGCTAAACCTCGCCCTTTGATAAATCAAAGAAATAAATATTAAATATATGTGCTTGTTATTATATTAGGATTAAGAGCACACACTTCCATAATAACTAAGGTTTAGTTATTTTACTAAGTCAGTACAAAAAGAACTTACCTAAATGATCCTACTCAATACATAAGTGTATCAGTGTAATTTATTAGTCAAGATAAACTAATACTTAATTACACTACGACTATTCTGATGGTTTGTTCCTTTCCATCTTAGTCGCGAGCAACTGTTTATAATTTATAGAGAACCGACAACATGATCTTCTGAGTGTGACACCACACTCCATGTTCTCTACTATATAAATTAATTGAACAATTATATTTAATAAATAAATGCAGATATTGACCAATGTGATTCTTTTATTTCAACAAATAAATGTTTACAAAAGCTATCCTTTTAGTATACACTCTAACAGGTTAAGGGATGTTCGTGCCACTATTCAGCACCAAAAACTAAAATTTTCACTTAGACAACCTACTGATCATGCCTACCAATCATCCAGGACTGCCTACACTTGAAATGCTAATGATCGAGGGTTGTTTGTGCCCATCTGCACGGACCAAATGAAGGACAAGCTTGCTGGAATTTATGGGCAGCAGGTAGACATACAAGAATAGAACATTGAAATGCTAAAGACATGCTTAAAGCATAACTACGTGCTAGAATTAGAGGCTGTTCAGATTATCACAATTGAAGCATATAAATCACAAAATTCAAAATTCTCATGCTAATCGAATAACAAGGAAACTAACACTGCATACTTGACTAAGGAGTTGTTCATGCTCATTAACTACACGGCTAAATCCCTAGCAACCACTCTGAACAGTGATATCCGAAACAAAGGAGCATGCTGTGGATGGTAAGAAAAACCCTAGTATGGCAATTCGGCACAACAACTCAACCTTATAAATTCGGCTAGATAAACATAGCAAAGAAAGGAAAAGCTCTAGCATACAAGACTACTCGGCACAGCAAAATACGAAAGCAAGGGAAACAGAAACCCTAAATTCGGAGCAACTCCTACCACAGGTGAGTAGTACTTACCCCTTGTTTGCTTGGACTTACAACCGAGAAGGAGATCTAGGGTTCGGATGAGCCCCCAACTGAAGGAGGAAGGAGGTTCTAGGTGAAGATCTCGGCGGCTCTTTGGTGTTTTTGGGCTCCCTTCGTTGAGGTAACCACGCACAGGTGAAGATCGGCTGGAAAGAGCCTTTCGCCGGCGCTGAAGGGAGGAAACCCTAGCCTCCAACTGCGATTTCGTCCGAGAAGAGGAACGGCGCTGTCGGGAGAGAAGGGTGAGGAAAGGGAGTTAGGGCTCGGGAATAAGTGAGCTCCCTTTTGTAACTAGGGCTTCATTATAGCTTAACTATATTTCGATGTAGGTTTAATTAAGAAACATTTGGCTGGTTTGTTGGTTAAGCGAATCTCTGCTTAACCCGAGGTTTCCGGTTCAAACCTCGGCTTGGACATTTTTTGTTAAAACTTCTTTTGTTTTGTAAAAATATCAAACGACTTCCAAAAATTATGTAAAAATACTCTAAAAATTTCTAAAAACCTCTAGAATATTTTAAAAGCATCTCTAAATATTTATAAGGATATTTAGAACTCGAAATAGGGAAAGTTGGATCGTTACAATCCCTCATACCTTATAAAAAGTTCGTCCTCAAACTTAGAACAGTTCTGGATATTTCTGTCTCATACTGTCCTCACGCTCCCAAGTGACTTCCTCATGCTTCTAATTATGCTAGATGACCTTCACTAGTGGCACTTCTTTGTTTCTTAGTCTCTTGATTGCTCTGTCCACTATCTGTGTAGGTCTGCTCTCATAGCTAAGATCCTCCTGAATCTGCACTGACTGAGGCTCAATCACTTGGCTAGGGTCGTGGAGACACTTCTTTAGCATGGAGACATGAAATACATCATGTATTGCTGACATGTCTTGTGGTAAGTCCAGCTTGTAAGCTACCTTCCCAATTCTCTCTATGATCAGGTAAGGTCCTACATAGCGGGGACTTAATTTGCCCTTCTTGCCAAATCTCATCACTCCCTTCATAGGAGCAACCTTGAGAAAGACTGAATCCCCTACTTGGAATTCAAGTGGCCTACGACGTGTATCAGCATAACTCTTCTGTCTACTGTGGGTTGTCTCAATCCTCTGTCTAATCTTCTGGATAGCCTGAGTGGTTTCTTCTATCAGCTCTGTCTGGATGCCCAACTCTACCTCCATTTCTTTTCTCTCACCTGCTTCTTGCCAACAAATGGGTGATCTGCACTTCCTTCCATACAACGCCTCATAAGGTGTCATCTTGATGGTGGTCTGATAGCTACTGTTGTAGGCAAACTCAGCTAAGCATAGATACTTGCACCAACTTCCCTTGAAATCTAGCGCACAAGCTCTGAGCATATCTTCTAAAATCTACTTTACTCGCTCTATCTGTCCATCAGTCTGAGGATGGAAGGCTGTGCTGAACTTGAGTTTAGTGCCTAGTGTAGTCTGAACACACTCCCAAAAGTGTGAGGTGAAGCACCCATCTCTATCAGACACAATAGATTTAGGAACTCCATGAAGTCTAATCACCTCCTTAACGTATAGTTGCTTTCTCTGTATATCCTCAAGCAGGGTTGACTCTAAGGTCAATGCAGAGAGTTGCCCATAAATAATTTCCATTCTGAAGTCTATCAACTCCTTCTGCAGTGGCAGGGCTAATGATGACAAGGACATCAGGGATGCGCTGGATTTTCTGCTTAGTGCATCTGCCACTTTGTTAGCTTTGCCTGGGTGGTAGAGGATTTCATAGTCATAATCTTTGACCAACTCTAGCCACCTACGCTGTCTCATGTTTAAGTCCTTCTGAGTGAAGAAGTACTTAAGACTTTGATGGTCTGTGAAGATTCTGCACTGGACTCCATACAAGTAATGTCGCCAGAGTTTTAATGCAAAGACCACTGCTGCCAGCTCAAGATCATGAGTGGGGTAGTTCTTCTCATAGTCTTTGAGTTGTCTGGAAGCATAAGCTATAACTTTTCCTTCTTGCATGAGAACAACTCCTAGGCCCATCTTGGAAGCATCATTGTAGATGTCAAAACTCTTGTCACTCTCTGGAACGGTCAGAATATGAGCACTGGTCAGTCTCTTCTTCAGCTCTTGGAAACTCTGCTCATATTTGTCTGACCATTCAAACTTCTTGTTCTTCCTGGTGAGGGTTGTTAGTGGAGAAGCTATCCTGGAAAAGTCCTCCACGAATTTCCTGTAGTACCCAGCTAAACCAAGGAAGCTTCTGATCTCCCTGGTGTTCTTGGGTCTACTCCAGTTGTTGACCGCTTCTATCTTGGCTAGATCTACTTGAATACCTTCTTTAGAAATAATGTGACCTAGAAACGCCACCTGATTTAACCAGAACTCGCACTTTGAGAATTTAGCATACAGCTGCTTTTGCTGAAGGGTCTGCAGTACTATCCTCAAGTGTGTGTCATGCTCCTCTGGGGTTCTTGAATAGACTAGAATGTCATCGATGAATACGATGACAAATTTGTCAAGGTATTCTCTGAACACTCTGTTCATTAAGTCCATGAAGACCGCTGGTGCATTAGTCACACCAAAAGGCATGACTACAAACTCGTAGTGTTCGTATCTAGTTCTGAAAGCTGTCCTGGGTATATCTCTTTCTTTCACCTTCAGCTGATGGTACCCAGAGCATAGGTCTATCTTTGAGAATACTGTTGCCCCTCTCAACTGATCAAATAAGTCATCGATCCTGGGAATGGGGTACTTGTTCTTGATGGTCATTTGATTCAAAGCTCTATAATCTATGCACATCCACATAGATCCATCTTTCTTCTTGACGAACAACACAGGAGCTCCCCATGGTGAATGACTAGGGCGGATGAAGCCTTTGTCAAGCAGCTCCTGAAGTTGTTCTTGTAACTCTTTCAGCTCTGCTGGAGACATGCGATACCGAGCTTTTGAAATTGGACCGGTACCAGGAACCAATTCAATCTCAAACTCCACTTCTCTGCTGGGAGGCAGCCCAGGTAGCTCTTTTGGAAATACTTCTGGATACTCGCATACTACTTGAACATCCTCCTGCTTGAGTCCTTTCTGTTCTTCTGCCTTTACTATGTATGCAAGAAAACTAGCACACCCTTTAGCTAACATCTGGTGAGCTGCTAGGGAAGAGAGAAGTTTCTGGGTCTTCTTCCTTGGCACTCCCGTGAATTTAAAGGATGGTTCACCTTCTGGACTAAAGATCACTTTCCTTCTGCGGCAGTCTACTGAAGCACTATACTTGCTGAGGAAATCCATACCCAAATGATATCGAAATCCTGCATGGCGAGGACTACCAGATCTACATATAGCTCACGGTCTGAAATTCTGACTAGTACAGCCCGAAGCCACTGCTTGGACTCCATGACTTCCCCAGAAGGTAGGGTCGTCAGGAACTTGGAGTTCATGTTTCTGTAGGCACCTGTAATTTACTGGCAAAGGGTACTGATACAAAAGAATGGGTCGCCCCAATATCAAATAGTACATTAGCTAAATGCTGAAAAACAACTACTTGACCTGTTACGACCGTGGAGGCAACAACAGCTTCCTCTTTGGTGAGGGAGAACACTCTGGCGCTGTCAAAGGCTGGAACTGGTGGAGCTTCTAACCTTCCCTGACTGATATAGGGTCCCTCTAATGCTGCTTCCATGTGGTGCAACTGTGCGGGCTGACCTCCATATTGCAATGGCTGTGGCTGAGGTGCTTTGAGCTTGTTAGGACATTCTTTAGCCATGTGTCCTTCCTGACCACAGGAATAACACCCAGTCTTTCCCAAAAGACAGGCTCTTAGATGCATTCTCCCACATTTGGGACAGGGAGGGAACTGTTAGAGTGTATACTAAAAGCCTAGCTTTTGGTATAAACATTTATCTAGAAATAAGAATCACATTGGTCAAATGTCTACATTTATGATAAATGTAGTTGCTCAATTAATTTATATTATAGATAATATGGTGTATGGTGTCACACACAGAAGATCATGTTATCGGTTCCTTATAAATTATAAACAGTAGCTCACGACTAAGATGGAAATGAACAAACCATTGTAAGGTCGTAGTGTAATTAGATGTTAGTTTATCTTAACTATATAATTACACTAGTATACTTAGAGTGTATTGAGTAGGACCATTTGAGGTCATTCTTTTTATACTGACTTTATAAAGGAACAAAGACCTCAGTTATTATGGAAGTATGTGCTCTTAATCCTAATATAATAACAAGCACATATATTTGATATTTATTTCTTTAATTTATCAATGGGTGAGATTTAGTTCGATGAATCAATAAGCCCGATAAGTTGGGAAATGATATCACTTATAGTGTGTGTTGTTGATTATAGAAGGAAACTGTGTCCTAGTGATACTAGGTTGATAATGTCCTCAAGAGGAGCTCATAAGGATTGTCATGTTAAACCCTGCAGGTGGACTTAGTCCGACATGATAATAAGGTTGAGTGGTACTACTTGGACTAAGAAATTAATTAAATGAGTTGTCAGAACTCACTTAATTAGTGGACATTCGATATCTTAAACACGGGAGACTAACACACTCATAATAAGAAGGAGCCCAAAATATAATTTGGGATTGGTGCGGTAGTTCAATAATAATTCTCTAGTGGAATGAATTATTATTGATAAAATTAATTGTGTGTTCAGGGCGAACACGGATGCTTAATTTTATCGAGACCAAACCAATTTCTCCTCTCGGTCCCTATCGTAGCCTCTTATTTATAGAGTTCTATACCCACCTATACCCACCTTCTATACCCACATAATAGGGGCCGCCAAGCTAGCTTGGGAACAAGCTAGGGCCGGCCTAGGTATTGGCCGGCCCTAGCTTGAACCCAAGCTAGTGGGGCCGACCAAATTAAATTTAAAAGGGATTTTAATTTTAGTTTTTATTATGTGGAAGAAATAATTTATTAAAGAGAATTAAAATTAAAATATCTCTCTTGTAAAAAATCTACAAATGATTAAAGTAAGAGATTAAATCTCATTCCTTATTTGTAGATTGAGAGTTATTTTATTTTCTCTTTAAAATTATCCACATGTTGATAAAATTAAAATTATAGAAATTTCCTTTTATCAACCATGAAGAGATTTTTAAAGAGAAATTTTATTTTAAAATTTCCGGAAACAAATTAGGAAGTTTTAATTGTTGATTAAAACTTGTCTAATTTCTTCCTCCAATGATGTGGCCGGCCATTGAACTTTAATTTGGAAAATTTGTTTTATTTTTCTAAATTAAATCATGTCAAGGAAATTGAGGAAATTTTATTGTAATTAAATTTCCTAATTTGCCTAGGCCAAGGAATATAAAAGAAGGGGTGAGGGTGCCTTCATGAGATACAACCTCTATTGTTTTCTCTCCCTCTTTTCCTTGGTGTTGTGGCCGGCCATCATCTCTTCTCTTCTTCCTCTTTGTGGTGGCCGAAACTCTCTATTGCTTGGAGGTCTTGTGGAGGCCGGATACTACTTGGAGAAGAAGAAGAAGAAGGAGAGGAAGCTTGCATCTCTTAGAGCTTGGTTGGTGTTTTTCTTCTTCCTTGGTGGAGCTTTCTTGTTTTGGCCGAACCTAGCTAGGAGGAGAAGAAGGTGCTTGGTGGTTTCTCATCTCAGAAGATCGTTGCCCACACAACGTCCGAGGTTAGAAGAGGAATACGGTAGAAGATCAAGAGGTTTTTCTACAAGGTATAACTAGTAATTTTTCTTTCCGCATCATGCTAGTTATTTATGGAAATAATACCAAATACAAGAGGCTTATGTTCTAGTATTTCGAATATGTTTTTCGAAGTTGTGTTCTTTTGTTTTATTTTTCCCTTGTGATTTGATTGTTCTTTTTGGTTAACCTAAAGTTATTTTAGGAAATTAAATATTAGCTTTGTATAAAAGGTTTTGTCTAGTCGGTGGTGGTTGCTCCCATATCCAAGAAGGCCATGTGCCTCGCCACGTCAGTACTGGGAACCAATTATAGAAATTAATATTTAATGGAATTAATAACTTAGGTGATTTGGATCAAACGTGTTAAGTTCCGCAGGAGATCCAAGTCTAAACCTTAAAGAACAAATAGATTAAGTTTTGGATCAAACGTGTTAAGTTCCGCAGGCGATCCAAAATTTAATTTAAAAGAACACATGGTAGCTAGGAAAAGGTTCAGACCTTTGTACAAAATTTTTGTACAGTGGAACCTCTAGGCTTTCCGAGTAGCAACCAACAGGAACTTGGTCTGCTTGTTGGCTGGTCCTCCCTTCTGGTTACCTCCTGAGTTCCACTGCTTTCTTTTACTACCCTTGTCCTTCCAGTTCTGTTTACTTGACTGCGATTTCTGGCTCCCCACTGACTTGTCCTCTATCTTCACTGGCTTGTGTTGTGCTCGTTGTGCTTTGATGTCGTTCAGGTAGTGCTCAGCAACTAATGCCCTACTGATCAGCTCTTCACCAGTCTGGGGCCGATGAGCTCCACTAGTCACATTCAGTGCTATCTGTGGTCTCAGCATTCTGAGCATCAGTCTGACTCGCTCCTTCTCTGTACTTACCAGCTCTGGGCAGAGGCGAGATAGCCTGTTGAACTTCTTGGCTGCTTCTTCCACTGACAGGTCACCCTGTTTGAACTCTATAAATTCCTCATAGTGCTTGTTGGTGATCTGTAGGTGGAAGAACTCTTCATAAAACTCTGACTGAAAATTAGCCCAACTCATCTGATTGACTGCCCTCTTGGTCTTTATCCTCTCCCACCACATACGAGCATCTCCTGACAGGAAGAAAGAGGCGCACTTGGCCTTCTCGACTTCTGGCCAGTCAAGAACTCCATGGTGCTCTCCAGTGTTTTGAACCAAGCCTGGGCATCCCAGGGCTCAATAGTGCCTGAGAAGCTTTCTGGTTTCAATTTCAGCCACTGTATGAGGTAAGCTTCTTGTCTCTGAGATTCTGTGACGACTCTCTGGACAGCTGGTGGAACCTCAGTTACCACTGGAGTCTCCGCAGTGACAACTGGGGGAGGGGGAGGAATTGATTGCTGATTTGCCATCAGACTGGCAATTACTTGCTGCTGGTCTGCTATTTGTTTCTGGAGTTAATCCACAACTTCAGAAAGATTGGGCTCAGTTGCTTTGGGAACTTCGTTCTCTTGAGCTGGTTCCTTAGTATGGGCAGTACGGGGACGTCCTCTTCTTGCCATCTAATTATGCAAAGGAAAAGGCTTGATATCTTCTCTAACCCTTCTAACATACATATATATGGATCAAGAAAGGAGAAACAATAACTTCTATCTTACTTAAGTACTCATAAGCAATTACTCTGTACTGCAGTTAATAATAAGGAAAGCAATAAAACAAAGAATTTAAATACTTTCTTACTTGAAGACGGCAAGGTTGATGCTGATGTGTGTGTGATGCTGGAGAATGGGAACTGCTCTGATACCAACTGTAACGACCACCCTTCTTACTATACTATACTACTCTCTAAGGATGACCGTTACTGATCTATTACTCTACTTACAAGTGTCACATATACTATTATTAGCAACACTTAGACTTATCACGGCCCCAGAGGAGTTCCTACCGAAAAATTTCGGCAGAGTCTCCCCTGTACCGGTGACAAAATCAACAATACATGCAAAATAATACCATCAACCACATGCGGCTGGTATATATATATCTCACAACCATGCAGTAATAAGACACAACAACTAAAAATAAAACTATTCTAGCAGAAGCAACGAATAAAGCTCCAAGAATAGAAAACAACCAAACTAACAATGTGGAATACTCTCAACTAGCAACATAAGAAGAGGAAATGACTCTTTAACAATCTCAACTTCTCTAATAATAGTAAAGGACTCTAAACAACTTCTTAGCCAGGTCCCGAGGCTTCCATAGTTCAACATCACACATCATTCATCATGCATCCTCCTTGTCGCCTTCCTCTTTATACTTTAGCTTTTCCTTTATCTGCAGTAGGAGGAAAAATAAATCTATAAGTGAAACGCTTAGTAAGTACTAATCTATCTCACAAAAGCTCATAAGTGCATAAGATGCAAAAGATGCTGAAACTGAAATGCTAAAAAGAAAAGGCTAAACATGCTCATCTAATAGCAAATCACTAAAATAAACTGCATACTCATGATATAAGAATAAATCTGCATGCTCATGATATAAGAATAAATTTGCGTGCTCATGATATAAGAATAAATCTGCATGCTAGAAATAAAGCTAATCATGCTCAATAAACTCATAAGGAAAGCAAATGAAAACTGATACGATATGCTGAGAATTAAAAGAACTAAATTTTACTGGTTCTAAACATAGGTGATACTTGTTTCATTTACTTTAGCCTTATACTTGAAATTAAGATTTAACTTTCTTCTTTTATTACTTGGGCCCAGGCTTAGTACCATCTCATGCGCGCTCTCTAATAGAGACTGAGGTAGTGAGCCTCCAGTCCTATGAGGGTAAAGACCTCGGTCTTACCAGGGCCAAGACCTTGGAATTGGTCACCTGGATTTGTTTAACGACAACCTCGGAAGTCAGGTACTAGCCTCTTACTTTAATTTACTTGTTATCTTTTCTAACTAGGCATTGGTCTTTTTCTTACTTGTAGTTACCCATAATCCTCAAAAGGTTTAATAGGGCACATAATTATTCCACTATAATACATGGCTATTCATCTTATTAAAATAGCAAAAACAACTAACTATATGCCTCAGATTAAAGAGCTATTAAAAGCTAACTAACACATATATGCATATGTATCAAAACAAGAAACTAGCAACTAAATTATAATTCAATACTGCTCATGTTATTCCAATAGCAAATGGGAAACTAGAAAGTCTGCCCAGGTATAACTGATAGCAAATGAAACCTAGTAATAAAGGGATCAATGTTGCACATACCCAATAGAATATCATGCTTACAAAATAATGAAGGGCTGAATTTGAAATGCTATTAAACAGGGTTGATCATATTTATTAAATAGCAAAGAAACTAACACTTTGTATCTAGGTTAAGGGCTGTTTGTGCCACTATTCAGCACCAAAAACTAAAATTTTCACTTAGATAACCTGCTGATCATGCCTACCAATCATCCAGGACTGCCTACACTTGAAATGCTAATGATCGAGGGTTGTTTTTGCCCATCTGCACGGCCCAAATGAAGGACAAGCTTGCTGGAATTTATGGGCAGTAGGTAGACATACAAGAATAGAACATTGAAGTGCTAAAGACATGCTTAAAGCATAACTACGTGCTAGAATTAGAGGCTGTTCAGATTATCACAATTGAAGCATATAAATCACAAAATTCAAAATTCTCATGCTAATCGAATAACAAGGAAACTAACACTGCATACTTGACTATTGAGTTGTTCATGCTCATTAACTACACGGCTAAATCCCTAGCAACCACTCTGCACAGTGATATCCGAAACAAAGGAGCATGCTGTGGATGGTAAGAAAAACCCTAGTATGGCAATTCGGCACAGCAACTCAACCTTAGAAATTCGGCTAGATAAACAAAGCAAAGAAAGGAAAAGCTCTAGCATACAATACTACTCGGCACAGCAAAATCCAAAAGCAAGGGAAACGGAAACCCTAAATTCGGAGCAACTCCTACCACAGGTGAGTAGTACTTACCCCTTGTTTGCTTGGACTTACAACCGAGAAGGAGATCTAGGGTTCGGATGAGCCCCTAACCGAAGGAGTAAGGAGGTTCTAGGTGAAGATCTCGGCGGCTCTTTGGTGTTTTCGGGCTCCCTTCGTCGAGGTAACCACGCACGGGTTAAGATCGCCCGGAAAGAGCTTTTCTCTGGCGCCGGAGGGAGGAAACCCTAGCCTCCAGCTGTGATTTCGTCCGAGAAGAGGAACGGTGCCATCGGGAGAGAAGGGTGAGGAAAGGGAGTTAGGGCTCGGGAATAAGTGAGCTCCCTTTTGTAACTAGGGCTTCATTATAGCTTAACTATATTTCGATGTAGGTTTAATTAAGAAACATTCGGCTGGTCTGTTGGTTAAGTGAATCTTTGCTTAACCCGAGGTTTCCGGTTCAAACCTCGGCTTGGACATTTTTTGTCAAAACTTCTTTCGTTTTGTAAAAATATCAAACGACTTCCAAAAATTGCGTAAAAATACTCTAAAAATTTCTAAAAACCTCTAGAATATTTTAAAAGCATCTCTAAATATTTTTAAGGATATTTAGAACTCGAAATAGGGAAAGTTGGGTCATTACATGGCACAACCTCTTCTTTTCTCCCCTCTGCCGGGCTCGCACGGTTGTGCCAAATGGCACGGCCCAGGGCTTCCTCCTCTCTAGACTCTCTTGCACGGCCGTGCCAAATGGCACGGCTACTTTCCTTCTCTTCTCTTCACTAGCTGCACGGCCAGTGGCTTCTGCTTTTCTGCAAGCTCCGCACAATCGTGCAGGGTCGCACGACCACCTCCTTTAAGCGCGGGATGACTCGTCCTCAGTTGTTTTGGCTCCTCTGATGCCTCCACGCCCATAAAACGCTCACGGCCAGCTCGTGGAGATTATGCACATCCTGAAAATGAACACGAATTAAGTAATGCTACTCGACTGAATCTACTTAAAGAAATAAAAGGAAATAAAATGGATGACGAGACATTAAATTGGAATGAAAAGAAAACCCTTGGGTTGCCTCCCAAGAAGCGTTTGTTTTAGGTGTATAGCTTAACCCCATTTCAGTCAGTGTGGGCTAAACTCGTTGGAGGACAGCTCTCCTTCTAGGGTTGATGCTCCAGCCCGTGCCTTCAGTTTCACTCGTGCAGGATAGATGTGTTTCTTACTGCTTGCTAGAGGGGAACTCTCATAAAAATCGTACTCCCCTTCTTTGTATGTGCTGATTTTGTGAGAATTTCCCTGAGAAGAGGGGTTGCATATGGAAGAATTGGACAAATCAAATTCAATCTTTCCCTTTCCGATCTCCAAGGATAACTTATGGCTTTTTACATCGATGATGGCTCCAGCCGTGGCAAGGAATGGTCTTCCAAGGATGATCGGTATCTTGAGATCTTCCTCCATGTCCAAGATAATGAAATCTATAGGAACTATGCATCCACCTACTTCAACTGGCACATCCTCCACTATTCCTATCGGGTACCTGCATGAATGGTCAGCTAGTTGCAGTGCCATCGTGGTCAATTCAATGTTCTGGAAACCCAACTTCTTGCATAAAGAGTACAGGAGCAGGCTAACACTGGCTCCCAAGTCACAAAAAGCTCTTGGTATAAGTTCAGAACCAATTTTGCACGGTACGAAGAAACTTCCTGGGTCCTGAACCTTGGGTGGATGATTCGTCATAAGGAGAGTGCTACAATTCTCTATCAGTGCTACAGTCTCAAAGTCGCCTTTCTGCCTTCTATTAGATAAGATTCCCTTTAAAAATTTTACGAACTTCGGCATCTGGTGCAGCGCATCTAACAATGGTACTTCAACGCAAATATCTTTGACTTTTTTCAGAAACCGGTGGAACTCTTCATCCCTTTGGGATGCTATAAGCTTCTGAAGAAAAGGAATCGTGCGATTTTGTGGGGTAGTCTAAAGAGCTTCTTCAATTTTTTTAGTAACCACTTCTCCATCCTTGTTTTGCGTCTGATTAGGCATTAGGAGAGTGGGTTCCTTTTCTGAGTCAAGCTCCATCTGAGTCACGATTTGGGGGTTTCCCACAGTACGTCCGCTCCGTAGCTCAATGTGATTGCAATGTTCCACCGGATTTAAATCTGGTTTCCCTGGGAATGTACCCTGTGCTCTCAAGACAGACTAAGCTATTTGAGCTATCTGACTGTCTTGCATCTTCTAGTGTTTTTCTAAGTTCTCCAGCCTCTGAGTCAGTTGTTTGATCTCTCTCCTCATCTCCTTTTGCTCCGAGAGAGCTTCCTCAAGTATCTTTTCAATCCTAGACAGTTGTGTAGGTTGCTGCTATTGATGAGTCTGCTGTCCAGGTTGGTAGGTCTGATGTGCTGGCCCCTGGTCCTGATTATTTCGGTATGAAAAGTTGGGGTGGTTCCTCCATCCAGGGTTGTATATGTTGGAGTATGGATTGTTTTGCCTCTGATTGTAGCATGTTATTGCATCGCATTGCTCAAGCTGGTTTATCTGTGCCTGCATTAGCTCAAGGGGGCAAGTGTCTTGAGCGTGGTCCGCACTTCCGCAGATGTCGCAAGCACAAACTATTGCATTAGCTGTGTTGCTGCCCATGGCTTTAAATTTCTTAGTCAGGGCGTCCAGCTTCGCAAACATGAGTGTGAATGCATCCACCTCGAATTTCCCTGACGCCTTCATCTGATTTCTTGAGAAAGCACCGCCAGATCTTTCAGATGGCCACTGATAGTGGTTTAGTGCCACATTCTCTATTATGTCTTCGGCTTCATCAAGACTTTTGTTCATCAGTGCTCCTCCTGCCGCAGAATCTAATGATACCTTCGTGTGATAATTTATTCCATTGTAGAATGTGTGTAGAACCAGCCACTTCTCAAGGCCATGATGGGGGCACTGTCTTAGCATGCTCTTGAATCGGTCCCAGGCTTCAAATAGGGATTCTGAGTCTATCTTCTTGAAACTGGCAATCAGGTTCCTCATGTGGGCAGTCTTGCTTGGAGGGTAGAACTTGTCTAAGAATTTCTGCTCACATTGCTCCCAAGATGATATGCTATCTGCTGGTAGAGAATTCAGTCACTGCTTGGCCCTGTCTTTTAGAGAAAATCCGAAAAGAAGCAGTCTCACCGATTCTGGAGGAACCTCATTCACCTTCATCGTGCCACAGATTTCATAAAACAACTCTAGATGATGATTCGGGTCTTCGTGTGGTCCTCCTCCGAATTGATTTTACTGGACCATGTGGATTACTGCGGGCTTGATCTCAAAGTTGTTAGCATCAATGGGTAGTCGGGTGATACTGGATTGGACCCCTCGTGCATATGGTGTCGCATAATCTTTCAGCAGTTTATCAGCCATTCCTGAGGATTCTTTTGCTTCTTAGAAAGTTTTCTGTAAATTCCTTCTCCTCAGAAAGGTCCTGTCAATCTCTGGATCAAATGGTAGCAGCTGTCCTGAAAGGTTAGCTCTACGCATGTAAAAGAAAAGAGAACAAGATAGAAAATATGATAGCAAGAAATAATAAAAAAATGAATGCAGTAAGGAAGAAGAGTGAAAATATTTTATTATTAGTAGATTTTTTTTATATGCAGAGAATAAAGAAAACAAAGCCTAGTCTAATCCAATATGACTTAGCTAGTGTTATGGATGCAGTCCCCGGCAACGGCGCCAAAAACTTGTTATGCTTCCGTAAATGCACGGATTCGTCGTCAGTAATAAAAATATCGATCCCACAGGGGCTGGCTATAAGCACTCGCAATCGTTCACTTATGGTTAACTAGACTACCAATGGACTTGAATAAGCTAAGGAAAAAAGAAAGGTCGAGAGAGAGAGTCGAGAATCGCAAGGTTGAAATATTCACTTGGTGATGAGGAGTTCTAGGGGGTTGGTTTCGTCGTGGTAGTATTGATGTGTCTTGTTTTATCTTTCTCTCGTTGTCCTTATTCATGCTATTTCCGGAAGCTAAGAGGGTATTCTTAAGCGCTAGAATAGGGTAATGCCCTAAGAAGTCCTGTAACGGTTTACCCCTGTTACTAGGGCACCTCGGCAAATCTTAAGGACATGACTCTACCTAGTAAATTAAGAATAGTGAGTAAAGCTAAGCCTGGTCTCTCGCTCCCTTGGGGAGAATTTGCCTTTCCTCTCAAGGAACTATCCCAGATGTCTGTGAACGGGCTACCCCTGTCACTAAGGCCCCTCGGGTATACGATCTAGAGGTAATCCTCTACGAAGCTAACAAGTTCTTCACAATCAAAAGTAGGCAATTAGCAATTGAAACAAAGCATGAAAGTTCATCCAACAAGTATAAACACAATACGAGTTTTACATCAATCCGTACCACGACTACTCCCTAATCTCAGAACAAGGGATCTACTCTATGAATGCTAGAGAAATATCCGAAAATATAGTATGGAAAAACATAGAATTCTCAGCAAGTAAGAGGGAATATGCTTATCGGATGTCGAAAAGTGGCCTTCGGATCCAACTCTCTGCTTCCGGAGTCGATGTGGTGGTGGAAGTTCGCTGAACGGCGGTCCAAAATGACATAGAATTGCTCCAAGATGCTTTTCTCCTTGACGGCTTGCCTCTCCCCTTGGCAAAAAGGGTTAATACCCTTTTATAGCCTAGGGTTTGGCCGCCGCGGCACGACTGTGTAAGAGTGGCACGGTCGTGCCCTTCTCCGATTCTGGTGTGGCTGCACGGCCGTGCAGGGTCGCATGGTCGTGTAGCGCCTGGGCTCTGTCTCCTGGGGCACGGCCGTGCAGGGGTGCAGGGTCGTGCAAGTCTTCTTCTTTGCTTGGGGTGGCACGGTCGTGCAGGGTTGCACGGCCGTGTGTTGACTGGCTACTTTTTTGGTCGCACGACCGTTCAGGGTTGCACGGTCGTGTACTCTTCCTCTCCTATTTGGCCACACGACCATGCAGGGTTGCACGACCGTGTTGTCTAGTTGGTTCCGGTGCATCAATACTTTCGTTCAAACTTCGAAAATCTTCCCTGCTAATATAAAACCAAACAAAGAGCAGATATCCGAACAAAACAATAGATATGATGAATACAAGATAAAAGATGCGATCATGTGAAGAATATATGTGCATAAGTCAAGTGAATGTACACTAAAATATACGTAAAAGATCATAATATTTGCGCACATCAAGAAGGCGGTCAGCTACATCAACGTGGAGGAAGCGCAGGCGGCACGAAGGAAGGTAGATAAACCACCTCCCCCTACTAACAGACCGGGAAGCAGAGCGCCTCAACCACCTGCTCAACCTCTCCCACGTGCTCGGGACGCCCGACCGACTTTCCACTCCGGTCAGGATGCCCTCCCAACTTTCCACCCCCGGTCAGGACGCCTGACCGGTGCCACGCGTAGCTGCGGTTCAGGTTCCTCGACCTGGGCCTTGGGGACTGTGTTACTGTACTTATCACCGATCGCACACTCATGCCACCAGTGATTGTGTGCAATTCATGCGAGACTCCTGTCGCACTGTCGAGCTGGGCTTTCCACCTCCAGAGTTGGCGCCTCAAGTCCAAAGAATGATGGAGGAAAGATGCAACGCTGTGGGGGCAAGCTGGCAAACCCCGAGTAGAGCAGGGAGGCACTAGCATGCCGCAGCAAGGGCACACCGGGGAGCCAGGAGAAGCCCGCGAAGTGGAGAATCGGGGTAATGCGGCCATCTAAGACACCGGTATGATCTCTGGAGGACCCACCGATGGAGACTCAGGCCGGGCGTGCAAGTCCCATGAGCGCTGGTTGGAGATCCATGCCGTCGGATGCAGCCAAGAGCAAGCTGCCGGCCCGGTCATCAGCTTCGGACCACAAGACCTGGAAGGCCTGGAGATGCCCCATGATGATGCCCTCATCATCAAGGCCGTTATTGCCAATAGTCGTGTGGCTAGAGTTTTCGTTGACACCGACAGTTCTGTCAATGTATTGTTCAAATATGCTTTTGAAGAGATGCAGATCGACGCTAGCGAGCTTCAGCCGGTAACCACTTCTTTATATGGTTTTACCGGTAACGAGGTAAGACCTATGGGCCAAATCAAGTTGGTCGTATCCTTGGGAAGCGAGCCACTAGTGAGGACCAGGAGGAGCACCTTCATTGTGGTTGACTCACCCTCCTCTTATAATGTCATTCTGGGCCGACTAGCCCTGCATGAATTCAGGGCTGTCATCTCCATCTTCCACTAGAAGATCAAATTCCCTGTTGGAGAGCAGGTCGGCGAAGTTAGAGGGGAGCAGAAGGTCTCTCAGTGATGCTATATTGACATGGTCAAGGTCGAGGCTCGCAAGGTTCAGAGGACATAGGACGGGGCCATTCACGCTATTCAGGAAGAGCCTATGTCGATAGCGGAAGAGCCTATCCCTTGTGAAGAGGTCCAGCTATATTCTGAGCGCCCGAAGACTCTCACTCGCATAGTTGGGGACCTGCCGCTCGAGCTGAAAGAAGAGCTAATCCAGTGCTTGATCCGCAATAGGGATGTCTTCACCTGGTCCACTGAAGAACTACTAGGGGTCAAGCCTGAAGTGGCGGAGCATAAGTTGCATCTCCTGCCAGATGTCCGGCCTGTAAAGCAGAAGAAGAGAAATTTTTCAGCTGACCAAAATAAAATTATCAGAGCTGAAGTAGACCAGCTCAGAAAAGCAGGCCACGTTAGGGAAGTACAATTCTCATCCTGGCTTTCCAACGTAGTTCTGGTGGCGAAGCCCAACAATAAGTGGAGAGTCTGCATAGACTTCCAGGATCTCAATAAAGCCAGCCCTAAAGATTGCTATCTTCTGCCAAGAATCGATCAACTGTGGACTCAACTGTCGGCTGCGAAAGAATCTGCATGCTGGACGCTTATCAGGGGTACCATCAAATCTCCTTGGCCGTGGAACATCAAGAGAAGGTTAGTTTTATCACGGCAGATAGTACCTTCTACTACACTGTCATGCCTTTTGGGTTCAAGAATGCCGGGGCCACCTATCAGAGGATGATGGACAAAATCTTCCGGGAGCAGGCCGGGCGCAATGTGGAAGTCTACGTAGATGACATACTCATCAAATCTCCCTTAGCTGCAAATCTGATAGCTGACGTGGAGGAGACCTGTGGCACCCTCCGGTAGTATGGAGTAAAGTTAAACCTCTTAAAGTGTTTATTCGGACCCAAAGGGGGGAAGTTCTTGGGCTATCTTGTCACTGAGAGGGGAATTGAAGTCAACCCTAAAAAGGTCCAAGTGCTCCAAGATATGAAGGCCCCCCAAAACTTAAAGGAAGCTCAGAAGCTGGTAGGCAGGATAACAACCCTGTCTAGATTTATCTCC
This sequence comes from Zingiber officinale, assembly GCF_018446385.1. NCBI lineage: Eukaryota > Viridiplantae > Streptophyta > Magnoliopsida > Zingiberales > Zingiberaceae > Zingiber > Zingiber officinale. The sequence goes on along the minus strand of NC_056005.1, from coordinate 33,561,200 downwards.
AGGTCAGCGGACAGAGCAGCACCCTTCTTCAAGGTGCTCAGAAAAGCTTCCAAATTCCAGTGGGATGAGGAATCTGCACGCGCTTTTGAAGAGCTAAAGAAGTATCTGGAAACCCTGCCTTCTCTGTTCAAGCCTATTACAGGAGAGCCGCTCTGGGTTTACCTGTCAGCCACCCTTAAGGCCGTGGGGGTGATATTAGTGAAGGAACAAGACAATGTACAACGACCAGTGTATTTTTCCAGTCATCTATTAAAGGGAGCTGAGTCTCGCTACATAGCTCTAGAAAAGTTGGCCTATGGATTGGTGCTCATGGCTCGGCGTTTGAGGCCCTATTTCCTGGCTCATCCTATTACGGTCTTGACAAATAACACCATGGGTAAAGCTCTTACCAACGTTGGAGTGGCTGGCCGACTTATCAAATGAATGACCGAATTAGGAAAGTACAATATCGCCTATCAACCCCGCACGGCTATCAAAGCACAAGCCTTGCTTGATTTCTTAACCGAGATTCATCAAACTGACTTAAAGGAAACCTGAAAAGTATACGTGGATGGATCAGCTACACAATAGGGGAGAGGTGTCGGAGTTCTTCTAATATCTCCTCAAGAGGGCATCTTGCAGCTAGCCGTGCGGTTAAACTTCAGAGCCACTAATAATGAAGCAGAGTATGAAGCTCTATTGGCAGGCCTACAAGCAGCTCAGCATGTAGGGGTCGCTCGGGTTATCATTTATTCAGACTCCCAATTAGTAACTCAACAAATAACTGGCAACTTTGAGATCAACTGTGACAAGATGCAAGTATATCTGGAGGCTTATGAGAAGACGAAAGAAGAATTCAAGGAGGTCACGGTCAGCAAGATTCCTAGGGCAGAGAATGGCAGGGCGGACGAGTTAGCCAAAATGGCTAGCTGCTTGACTACCTGGGTACTGGATAGGTCGATGGCATAGACCTTTCTCATAACCCAGATAGATCTGCAAAATAACAGGGACGAGATTATTGATTGGAGAGTACCAATGATTAGCTATCTTCAACAGGGCACCCTACCAACAAACCTGGAACAGGCGCGACTGGTCAGGAAAAAGGCCCATGCTTACACTATGATAGGGGATCAATTATATAAGCGGGCGTTTTCCAGACCTTTACTCAAGTGTCTAAGCATAGAAGAGGCAGATCAGGTCTTAAAAGAAATGCATTTAGGGTGCTGTGCCAGCCATGCCGGAGGCCGAACACTAGCTCATAGGGTACTGTTGGCTGGATATTTCTGGCCCACTCTCCAGAGGGATGCTCAGCAACTGGTGAACACTTGCTTGTCCTGCCAAAAACATCAAAATCTGACACATATGCCCACCTCGGTGTTAAAGACATCTATAGTTTCTTGCCCCTTTGATCAGTGGGGTACGGATATTGTCGGACCTTTTCCTATGACATCCGGTCAAAGGCGATTCTTACTGGTGGTCGTAGACTCTTTTCCAAGTGGGTAGAAGTCAAGGCTCTGTCCAGGATTACTGAGAGAGCGGTTATTCAATTTCTATGGAAGAACATTCTGTGCAGATTCGACATACCCCATAAATTGGTATCAGATAATGGAATGCAGTTTCAAGGTCGGAAGATCCAGGCCTGGTGTCGAGGGTTCGGCATTACTCAGTCGTTCACCTCCGTAGCATACCCACAGAGCAACGGGCAGATCGAGGTTATCAACCACGAAATTGTACGAGGATTAAAGATTAAGCTAGACCATGTGGGAGGAGATTGTGAAGAAGAGCTGCAAAGTGTTCTTTGGACGTACCGTATAACACCCCAAGAAAGCACAGGTCTTACTTCATTCCACCTGGTTTACGGCAGTGAAGCAGTGGTACCCGTGGAGGTCAAGGTCCCTTCCACTAGGAGAATGCTATATGACGAGGAGAACGCTGAACGACGGATGACAAAGCTGGATCTAATTAACGAGACTCGCGAGCGAACGGCAGCACGGCTAATGGCCTATCGACAGAGGATTAGACAAAATTATGATAAGAGGGTGGTTCCTCGTTTCTTTGGAGAGGAGGACCTGGTCTGGAAACGAGTAAAACCCATGGGAGACATAGCCAAGTTAGCACCTCAATGGGATGGACCCTACAAAGTTGCCAAAAAAGTTGGCATCTAGCGTGTACTACCTGCGAGACGACTAGGGCAGGAATCTAGACCGGCCTTGGAGCGCTAATTACCTTCGACCTTACCGCACCTAAATGTAGTTTGAGGTGAGACGGGTCGAGTCAGAAATAATCACCTGATCGGTTGGTAAAGCGCCTTCCTGGTCAGGATTGTGACATCTTTGTAAGTCATTAGGCTTATTTGGGATTCATTCAGAAAGCAAATAATGAGAAATAGAATAGAACATTAGGCATATAGCAGTTTAATTTACATGGTGTACAAGTGCAAACTACTTGAAAGCAGAAAAAACTTCATCATACATTTCGTCCAAGATGCGATGATGATCCAAAAAGTATGCGGGAGGAGCGAATTTGAGATATCCCTGCTCATATAGTTGCCACAGAGCCCCTGCCACTCCAGAAGATATAAAAACTACGAAGCGGCCCCCTACCTGGACGCTGAACTCTCGAGAATGAAGGTAGGCCTCCCGGCTTTGCCTACAATGTTCATCTTCCCCTGCTTTGTATATTTCCAGAGCTGAGGTAACTCCAGAAAGACCAGAACGGGCCTGGGACAATTCAGCTTTCAGGACAAGCAGTTCAGCGGCCTGGGATTCCAAAGTCTGGCTCTGCTCTTGCAGGAGGGCCTCTTTTGATTTCATCTCCTGGGTCAGCTGATCCACAGTCTGCTAATGGAGGCCCTTGGCCTGACTTTTTTCTTTGTGAAGGGCCTGAATCTCCTGGTCGATCACCCGCAGAGCTTGTTGGTGCTGAGCATTCGCCCTCTTTGAAGCCCCTATTTCGACTCTTTAGGCACGACCGATTGCTGCGGGATCATTCAATTATAACTCCAGCTCGGCTACCCTATCGGACAACACCTTATTATGGTGATAATTGAGATGGAGCGTTTTATTTATCACCACGGATTCAACATGAGCCTAAGCCTGAGCCAAGAAACTAAAGCGTTTAAGAAGAGTAAAAGAAGTTTTGTTACATGAATAAGTGAAGCGTACCTGAACATACAATTCTGAGAACCTCTCTATCCGGTCGGGCACAAATAGGTCCTACATTTGCTCAACACTTTCATCCCAACAAGTAGCCAGTTGCCCTCTCATGAAAAGGCAGCTAGTGGGAGCGTCCTGTTGTCGTAGTAGCCCTGACTCAGAGGGTGTGGCGGAATAATATTGGTGATAGAAATAGCCAGGCGGTTGCGGAAATGGTGTTGTTGGTTCGGGAGGATTCTGAGGGGCCGAATGAGATGGCCCCGATCGCGATTCATCAGGCAGGGGTGTAGCTGAGGGACCTGTCGTGTCGCCAGAGGCTCTCAAAGGAACATTAACAGGCCGGGAAGAAAAAGTAGGTCGAGAGGAAGTGGGAATTTGCTCTTGAGCCTGAGAACGCGTGGAAGGAGAATTCGTGGTCGCCCCAGGACAGGGAGCGGGCACAGGGGTCTCTTGGGCGCGTCGGGCTGGAGGGACCGGTTCATCGGACGGACCAATATCATCCAAGTCTGGATCAACATACCTTCGACGAGGTCTGTGAGCCAAGGGCTGGTCATCTGAATCCGACTCTTCAGAAGAAGGTCGAGGTCGTCGAACCGAAGTGGGTGTTGTAGGTCTGGCTAGACGCGCCTGCCAGGATGCCCGAGAAGCCGCTCGGAAGGAAGGACTGGCGGGGGGTATGTCCCCTGACCCAGAAGGAGGTCGGGGGGTCTATCTGATAGAAGTTTCAGAGGCCGTTCGGGAGGTAGACCTGGAAGTTGATTGAGGGATTGACTGAGGAATGGTAGTGGCAGTTGTTCCTAGCCTGACAGGGGCAGCATGTGGGAGAAGTCTCCCATCCGATATGATTCGGCTCCTCCGCATTATTTCCTGTTCACTATGGGGGAGAGGCTGGACTTCTGAAGCACGGAGCAGGGTGTTGGCTGCACGGGGAAATCAAAGTTGTGGTCATCATACCAAAACAGTGAAGCAATTTAGTGAAGTCATTCAGGGTTAGAAGAATTCACCTAGAAGCGGGACAGCTCAAATCTAGTCGCCAGCATCTCAGTTGAGCCAGAGAGTCTATGAAGAGGGGGTCATTACTGAAGTCCCCCACATAAGGTAACACAGGGAGGATTTGCTGCCAACGAGTAGGCCACTCCACAGTGGAAGGAAACTGGAAGAAAAAAATACTTATCCTTCCAAGACAGATCAGAAGAGAGAATAGGACAGAAGAAGGTAGTCCTAGTGCGGGTCTGGAAGCGGAATAAACCTTCACTGTACTGGCGTGGAGTGAAGAAATAGTGGAATAGGCGAGCGGACCAAGAAAGTTTGCAAACTTCACACAAGATCACGAAGTCGTACAAAATCTTTATAGAATTGGGAGTCAGCTGGCCTAGAGAAATTCGGAAGTAACGGCTTACATCGGAAAACGAAGGATGAATGGTAAAACGAAGCCCTGCCACGAATTGTTCCTTATAAAAGGTGACGTAACCTGTGGGAGGAGAAGAAGCCTGGTGCAAGGTGTTGGGAATAATAATATGCATGCCCCTGGATATCTCATAGGTGAAGCGAAGATCGTCCAGATCCATACCATCAAAAGTTGAGACTCCAGGGGGGTAAATGATGTTGGGAAAAGCCATGGGGAAAGACTTAAGTGACAGTCAGGAATAAGAGGAGGAGGCAGACAGCGGAGGGCACAAGGAATCAAGGAGCCGGAGAAAGTAAGGAAGCGAGAGCAAAAAGAAAAAGTAGACAAAAGGTTCCATGAGGAAGCATTGGCGACCTATTTATAGCAGATATCCACAAGGGAAAAATGGTCAAATCACCATCTAACAACCCCTAATAAAAGCACTTTAATTACAATACGTGTGCAAAAAGGAGCCGCATGATCATCACAGAAAATGAAGCGCGAAAAAAGAGGCGGGAAATAGTAAGTGGTGCGCAGTACGAGGTCATCATGAGTCACCTCGGGAAGAAACAACGCGGTATTACGAAGCGTTGGGGACTCCACTATTTTTGTCTCACCTTTACCAAGTTTAAGGGGTGAACCTCGCTCGGGGGCCAGCTCGGGACATTGAACGAGCAAAGTGCCAAGGCAGGGACACTAGTCAATGTCATCAAACTGAAAACAAATCCCAGGTCAGGGAACAAACATATCACAAGTCGGAGAGCAAACAGAGTGCAGGTCAGGGAATGAGCAGATCCCCAATCGAGAAGCGAGCAGACCCGCGATCAGGAAACAGGAAACAATTTTCAAGAAATAGATAAAGGCTGAGGGATTTCTTAAAACCTAACTACGGATAATGGAAGACCAAGGGATTACCTAAAAGACAAAGGATTTTAAATAAAAACAAGTTCCAAATATCATACATTCTCATACATTAGAGATTTCATATCATAGTCAGGGATTAGATGGAAGAACATCACTCGGGAGAGGAGCAGGAAGAGCTAGAAAGTTGTTGTCTGCGGCGAAGGATGGAAAGGCTTCATCGAGAACTTCTTTCAGCAGGCACTCCCTATCCAGGAAGTCAGCTGGGGGGGGGGGGGGGCAAAGTGAAGAAGTCCTTGCTCAAACAGTTGGCGCACTGCACCCACACCCCTGTAGCAGAGCATGCGGTCGGAGAAATCCCCTATTTTCTTCTGAAATAAGGGAGACTTAATGTAGGAGATCCTGTAAGCTTCGAGACGCTCACCTTCGCCTGATCAGTACTCCACCAGTTCCACCCTCACTTTCTCTGTAGATGCCAGGGTCAGGGCCTTCTCTTGTTTTAAGGTGGAAGCCTCCGTCTGGGCTTTGAGAAGGTCGGCCTGAAGAGATTGGATGGTGGCCTGATCCTGATCTTGCTGAGCCTTAAAAGTCTTCTCCTGGTCAGCACTGACTACCAAGTCCGCTCGAGCAACCTCCAGGTCTTTTTGTATGATCTTGTTAGATTCCTGGAGTGCCTTCAGGTCTGCAGAAAGAGCGGCCATCTTAGAGTCCTTCTCCTTCAACTCGTCCTCCATCTGACAACGACATTGCCCCTCCGAATTCAGCTTAGAGTCACTAGTCTGTAGGGCCGCTTGTAGCTCTTTTATTTTTTCTATGGACTCCTGGACCAGTTCCCGGGCAAACTGAGCAGACTCCCCGGTCGCGTGAATACAAGCCTTCAGCGACTCGATTTCTCGGAGCAGGTCAGAGGCAAAATGAGTCAAGCACAGGCCACTAGAGCAGGCCTGCCCGGCAAAAAGAAGAAAATCAGCAATAATGTTAAAATTAAGCCAAGAAAAAGAAAACCCACCGCTATGATATGTCGGGAGGCCAGATCTAGACTCTCCCACCGAGAACCTTCATGGAATTGCTCGTTGGCTGATCGCCAAAGAGCGGCTAGTTCACCTTGCAGATGGATTTTTCCATGGACCGAAGGGACATCTGCCCTTGCCAAAGTCCCTACCAAATCCGATTCAGCCTCAGAGGGTAGGCACCAGGAGGCAATGAAATCCCGTTCGTTCCTTTGAGACCATCCCCTGATGTGTGCGGATGAAGGGGAGGGGGGTCAGAAGAGTGGAAGGGGTCGCAGAGCTCCCGGGCTGGTCTCTAGTAGAAGGACCGGCCTGCTCGGGAGCCAAGACCTAGACGGGAGTAGGGGCCAGGACTTCTACCACTCGAGGAGACTCCTGAGCGAGAACTCTGGGTGTTGTCACTTGGACTTTGGGAAGCTTGGAAGAAGCCCGTTCGGGCGGGTGAAGAGGGGAAGACTAGGCCGAGGGAGAGACTCTCTTACATTTACGCTGAAGTCGCAGGCGTTTTTCTGGAGGAGGGGAAGGAGCCCTCTCTTCCTCGATGGGATGCAGAGTTGCGGGGCCAGCATCAAAAGGTCCCGCTGGCAAAAGTAATGGAGTGAAAGACTCTGATGGTTCTTCCGCGGTTTCATGAGAGGAAGTAGCTGAAGGACTAACCAGGCCCTTCACAACCTCCTCACCTACAACCTTCAAAAGATGGTTGGGCACTCGGGCTGAATCCTTTGAGTAGGCCCGGAACATAGTAGCCTCTGCAAAGTAAGAAGGAAATACCTCAGTTAGCGAAAGCTAGCGGAAGGAAGAGTAACATCTTACCAAAAGGAGCTCCTATATCTGCAGGGACTGGGCTAAGTCCAAAAAAGTGCAAGAAGCCTTCTCGCAAAATTATAGACAGGAGAAGTTGGACTCCTTGTAGTTTCTCTAAAGCTGAGAAGCAGGTAGGCTGGTGCCTATGTTCAGACAATTCAAAAGCGGTGGGAAGAGTGGAATGCCACTGGGTCGGCCAAGTTACCAACTCGGGCAATCGTATAATGAAAAAGCGAGACTTCCAACCTTTGTTGGAGGAAGGCATATCTGAGAAGAATTTACATCCAACCCTGGATTGCACCATGAATACGCCAGGCTCGGATCGCTTCAGTGAATAGAAATGATGAAAAAGCTTTGTGGTTAGAGGAATCTGGTACACCCTACAGAGGATGACCATGCCGCAGATGGCACGAATAGCGTTCGGAGCAAACTGTGAAAGCGGGATCCTAAAGTATTGACTCAAAGAGGAGAAAATTAGATGAAGAGGAAAGCAGAAGCCTCCCAAGAGTTTGTCCTTGAAGAAAATTATAAAACCTTTGGGAGGGGAAGAGGGGTGTTCATTCGGTCGGGGAGCACGCAGTGGGTAATCGTCAGTGAGGTGCAAGCTTTCCCGAATATAAGCCAGGTCGCTATCATCTAAGTCAGAAATGTAAAACGAATATCACGGTGCCACATTACCTTCAGCCATGAGAGAATAGGGAGAAGGATGAAGACAAAGAGAAAGAGATAAGCCCATAATTAGGGAAGAAGAACTTAGTTAAGAGAAAGCAGAAAGTGAGAACATAGCCCACAAAAACTTAGGATCTTTAGGGTTTATAAAGAGAAGCCCTTAGGAAGCATCGAGAGGCGGGAGGAAGGCACGGCAATGCGAGTCGTCAGATTTAGAGTCGCGTGCTAAAAGGCTCTGATTAACTACAGTGGTGGTATAGGCTCGTGGGACACGTGGCATGTCCCTAGGAAAGGCATTAAAAAGATCTTAATGATGGATGCGACAATGAAATCATGATGAGGGATTTTTGTACGGTAACATTTCGGCGCGAGAAGATTATATGTCAGGAGGAAAGGTGGTTGTGCGGTTACCTCGAGAAAAGCAAAACCATACGTCATGATTAGGAAACTACCTCAGGAAAGAGGAGGGAAAATGAAGGAATTTGAATTTGCCGCTTCTATAAAATGGAAAACAAACAAATAGCTGATCTAATTAAATTTGCTTGAGATATTTGCAGGAAATATCACAAGTAACGCGTAACTGGCAAGAGCTACAACATAACACCCGAGTAGGAATTTCGGGGACAACCTCTAGGCCAGGCTGCTGCCATTAATCCGATTCCTGAGCTAGCCCTTAAGGAGTTTCTTAATGGCTACCAGGTCGGTGTCCCAGACTCTCACCCCAGTGCGAGTTATAAGTGAGCATGCTCTCACGCCCAACGACCGTCCAGGTTGATGTCCCAAACTCTCGCCCCAGTGCGAGTTATAAGTGAGCATGCTCTCACGCCCAATGACCATTCAGGTCGGTGTCCCAGACTCTCGCCCCAGTACGAGTTATAAGTGAGTATACTCTCACGCCCAATGACCTTCTCGGTCGGTATCTCCACTCTAGCCTCAATAAGTTACAAGGCATGCTTTCATGCTCAACAGATCTGCAGCCCTACTTCTAGTGCGAATATGAGCATGCTCACACGCTCCGTATGCCACGACTTCCCACCCCTGCATGGTTATAAGTGAGCATGCTCTCATACCCAACGACCATCCAGGTCGGTGTCCCAGACTCTCGCCCCAGTGAAAGTTATAAGTGAGCATACTCTCACGCCCAACAACCTTTCAGGTCGGTGTCCCAGACTCTCGCCTCAGTGCGAGTTATAAGTGAGCATGCTCTCACACCCAACGACCTTCCAGGTCGGTGTCCCAGACTCTCGTCTAGTGCGAGTTATAAGTAAGCATGCTCTCACGCCCAACAACCATTCAGGTCGGGTCTCAGACTCTCGCCCCAGTGCGAGTTATAAGTGAACATGCTCTCACGTCCAATGACTGTTCAGGTCGGGTCCTAGACTCTGGCCTAGTGCGAGTTATAAGTGAGCATGCTCTCACGCCAACGACCTTCCAAGTCGGTGTCCCAGACTCTCGTCCCAGTGTGAGTTATAAGTGAGCATACTCTCATGCCCAACGACCGTTCAGGTCAGTGTCCCAGATTCTCGCCCCAGTGTGAGTTATAAGTGAGCATGCTCTCACACCCAACGACCTTTCAGGTCGGTGTCCAAGACTCTCATCCCAGTGCGAGTTATAAGTGAGCATGCTCTCACGCCCAACGACCTTGCCAGATCGGTGTCCCAGACTCTCGCCCCAGTGCGATTTATAAGTGAGCATGCACTCACGCCCAATGACCTTGCCAGGTCGGGTCCCAGACTCTCGCCTCAGTGCGAGTTATAAGTGAGTCTGCCCTCACGGTTATCGAATTTCTCGGTCAGTATCTCTTCCTCTCGTCTCAATATGAATCTGTATGGTCTACTTTCGTGGTCAATAGAGCTGTTGTCATACTTCTCTAGCCAATACTAGATGCAAATAAGCAAATCCGTGCAAACTACTACTTTATCGCCCTTTTTGGGTAAGAAAGAGGTAAAGTAAATTAGTCTTTCTACGTTATCCTATCTAACAAATTTTCTTGGTGTCGTGCGTCTATGGAACACAATACTGAGAGATAAGGAAATATAGACCCATAATTTGGGAGGCAGACAATGCCAAGAGTATTATTTAAGCAAAGTTGAAGAACACTTTTCAGTTCACATTATCATTACAAGATCCAGATCCTGAGGCTTGATTCCTCTTTGCTAGATGAGCTTGAGCCTGAGCTAGTTCTTCCTTAATAAGTTTGATGGTGTTCTTCAGTTGGCTAATGGTTTCATCCTTTATCCGATTTTCCTCTTTCAGGAGGGTCACAGTATCCTCGTGTTTCATCTTCAGGTAAATAATGTAATGGACCTGACTCTGGAAGTCTGCATGAGCCTTAAGCTTGAGAGCTACCTCGGCCCGAGTTCTGGATTGGGCTACCAGCCAGAGCTCTTCCATTTCTCTGCGAAGAGAGGTTTGAAGGTCCCGACTTATTGTCATTTCAAGCAAGGCTTCTTCTTTCAGAGCCAGCTGGTGATGTAGAGAGGATAGCTCGTCGGGTTCCATGAGTAAGAGAGGGTTAACTTGAAGAAAAGAAGGGGGAAGTATATGCAACCCTTTTATAAGGACGAAGAAGGTGAAGGGATTACCTCAGAACCTAAGACGATATTTGGGAAACAGTGCGACATTTATGGAGAAGAGGCAGGATCAGAAGTCAAAGAATCAACACGCGTATAATAAAATCCCGCTTATCTTTTATGGATGATGATAAATGCTAAGTGGGATGTGGGGAAAAGGGGTCAGGAAATAATGAAACCCAGGTCAGGACAGGTAAGACAGACTAGGGTCTAGTCAGTCGGACCAAAGCCTTCTTCGACTAGACTTGAGGGGGAGGCTTGTGATACGGTGCATGATCGTGGGGTCATGGAGATGACATAGTGGGAAGTCAAGCCCATGGGACGGTCAAAAGTCAAGCCCGCGTGGCGGTGAGAAGTCAAGCTCACGTGGTGGTCAGAGGTCAGACCTACGGGGTGGTCAAGAGTCTGGCATACATGGAGGTAAAGAATCCGGCCTACGTGGAGTTCAAAGGGCCCGAGCACAGGATAGTCTGAGTCTGGCACAGGTGGCGTTCCAAAGTTAGACCTATGTGTCGAGTAGGAATTCGGGACCAAGGATACAGGTCAGGACTTATAGCCTTGCGGCACAGAACACAGGGACCAAAGCGTACAGGTCGGGATGTGCCAACCAAGGTACAGGTCAGAACTTATAGCCTTGTGGCACAGAACACAGGGACTAAAGAGTACAGGTCAAGATGTGCCAGCCAAGGATACAGGTTAGGACTTATAACCTTGCGGCACAGGACACAGGAACCAAAGCGCGCAGGACAGGATGTGACAACCAAGGATACAGGTCAGGACTTATAGTCTTGAGGCACAACACAAGGACTAAAGCGTACAAGTCAGGATGTGCCAACCAAGGATACAAGTCAGGACTTATAGCCTTGCGGCACAGGACACAGGAACCAAAGCGGGCAGGTCGGGATGTGCAAGCCAAGGATACAGGTCGGGACAGGCAGTATCAAGCTAAGGCGTATAGGTCGGGATAGAATGAATCAGACTAAGGCGTACAGGTCGGGATAAACGGAATCAGACTAAGGCGTCTAGGTCGGGATAGACGGAATCAGATCAAGGCGGACAGATCGGGACATACGGAATCAGACCAAGGCGGACAAATCGGGACATATGGAATCAGACTAAGGCGTACAGGTCGGGACATACGAAATCAAACTAAGGTGTACAGGTCAAGACAGCCTGAATCAGACCGAGAAGTATAGGTCGGGACTCATGATAAGTGGAACCAGACGAAGGCTTACAGGTCATGACTTACGAGGTAAGAAGGTTAGGAGTTCAGAGAACACGACACGCAGGACAGGGATGGACAAATAGGTCTGGAGTGGGGAAGCGACAAACGCATGCCAGGAAAGATCAGGGCAGGTATGCACTACACGACAAGCAAGCCAAGGAATCGTAACAACCTGTTAGGGAATAATCACTGTCTGTCAGAGAATATGCTAACGGTCTGGTGATCACTGCTAGCTGATTCCTTCTAGACCTATAGGAGGACGCCACGTGTCATTCACCTCTAGACAAAGCCTGACATCCGACATTCCCTGACACCCGTCAGACTCCAGAAGCACCCATTGTAGTATAAAAATGGATGCTTTGTCCCTTACGCGGGTACACTCACTTATCTTTTCACACTCATCTTTCACATTTCGTCCTTTCTCTGTACTTTTGGGGAAAAAGTACCTGACTTGAGCGTCAAAGGGCCTGACCCGGGAACTTTTTCCTTGGTTTATGGTCTCTAACGACTCGTGGGCTCGCCCGAGTGTGCGCAGGCCCCTTGCTTCATCATCATCCCTCGTCATCCGCTCGTGTAAGCTTTTCCGATGGGTGCCAGATCGACCCGGCATCGCAGCGACTTTCCGTCAACCCCGGCGACAGTGCGACCGGCCTTTATCCGACTCAGCTTTCGGACGGGATCACAGATGATATTAGAAAACATATTTTTCTTAGTTTTTTTTACTAAGATCAAATATGATATCCGTTAGGATTTTCGAGTTATCCTAATCTTGTATTATTATATAGATATTCTCGAGTTACCCTAATATTGTACCATTACATAGATCTAACATATCATTACTCAATTTATGAATGATCTTTTGAGTAAGATTAAGTATAGTATTTATTTTTATATCTGATAAAAAAAATTAGGTTAATTTTTTTTAAAAAAAAAGAGTTAATTAGAGGTGTATAAAATTATAAAAATATTAGAGTAATGTTCCACTGAAAATATAAAAATAAGAATAATTCTTAAAGATGGTAGCGTATTATCATATTTACGTCTCCTTTATTTGCTCATGTGACAAAACTCGAGGGTATATTTTTTTTATTAATTGTTATTTTGACTCGAGATAGGTTTTCTTTCAATTTTGATAAATATTTTTTTTCTATAATGTGTTAAATGTTGATTAGTTTTGTACTTGATTAATAATGTGTATGTTATTTTTGATATATAGTAAGATTTTATTTATATTTATTTAATATATATTTTAGATAATTCACGAACGAACTTAACTATGTTTAATTTATTAATATTCATGAATGAATAAAGATCATAAAATATTTATAACTTTCACAAACAAAGTTTGTGAATTGTGTTTATAAACCTAATTCTTATCCAACTTTAAACTTTCAAAACTAGCAAATAAACTTATAATATTATACTTACTAACTAATCAACTAATCAAATTAATAGTTCTGTGCTCAAATCAAGTTAGAATAAGCTCAAACTAAAAGAAAAAAAAAATTAAAAACAGGTGTACTTTTTTTAAGAATTTGGGTCTCTTTTTTATGTTTTAATCAAAAGAATGTTCCATTTTTTTGAGAATCATTGGGCAATCTTTTTTTTGTTTTTTTTTTAATAAAAAGTTTCGCCACCCTTTTGGGAACCCTATATAATTATCCAAATATCCTCCAATATATTAATATCTCATTATTTTCTTCTCATCTCGGGGTTATGGTGTCGTGATAGGACATCTAAATTATTACCCAGGTACACATGGTTCGAATCTTAGTTAGCATGTGATTCTCGATTTATCCTGGTGACCGGTGGAAAAATTCTGTAGGACCGGGTCGGTCACCCCCAGAAATAGCCAATGAGGACCGATCACCTCTAGAGATAGCCAATGAAACTGAGATTATTATTTTTTCTTATTATTTTTTCCTACTATATGTAATAAATATAATATCAGACGAATTTGACATGTTCAACAACATTCGCATTATATTAGGTATAAAATCATAATTACTATAATATTATAATAGTGACAATTTTTTAACTGACTTATCTTGTTCAATAATATTTATATTGTAACAATTATTATTTTATAGTTGCTACAACACACATTTAGTTTGAATAATATTTACATTGTAATAGCAATAATCTTAATTACCACAGCAACTATAAAAGAACATGGGCAACGAGAAATAATAATGCAGGAACACTTAAATTTAATTCTACTCGACTAGTAATTGATCCCCGAATAAAATAAAACCTCACGGAATACATGCCATTAGTGAAACAATATTCTTTATCTATATATTAAGAACAGAAGACGACATTGCTCTAATTCAATCGGTTCAGTATCGTCGGCGCCATAAGAATATTAGACAAATAAATTAAAAAGAATATTTTATTTAGCTTTTTTTTTTACAAAATATCTAATTTTTCAAATCGATTAATTTATAAATAATTAGTCCAATTCTAATTAAGTATCCCACTTACCACTAGGATAAATAAAAAATTATTAAAGGAGCCAACATTCTTAGGCATAGCGTAGATTCCAACCTTAAATCCACGGAGTATTAACCATTACGTTCATGTGTATCAGTGTATGTACATGTATATGTATCAGAATATGCTCAGCCCGTTGACATGGCCCATTGGTGGCCCGCCCGCTTGTTCCTTGCCCACTGTCGTTCTGCCCATCAATCCGTGGCACGCTTCCAGCTGACCACAGTGAGATCGTCGGAGCCACCTGCTCGACCAACGCCATTAGCTAACAACAAAAGCCGCTCACTCGATCGAGCATCGTAACTTCCACATCAAGAGTCACGATCGCTCAATCGAAAGTCATGACAGCCGACCTGATCGAGCGCTAGCTGCTGCCGCCCAATGACCCACCCCCCACCTTTGGTCGGATGCCGTCATTTATAAAAGTAAGGGCGGAGCCATGTTTATGACTATCCGGGAGGTGGCCCGGGTAGCCCTATGCAAGTGAAAAGTAGACTTAAGTGGAAGGAAAGAAAGACAAGAAGTAAAGGAAAGAGGAGGTTAATCCGGAAGGATGATGGTGTCGACATTGACACTCATGATCTATCATCCGAGTAGATCACTCGAGCCGACTCCTAAAAATGGAATTACATGGAGCGGGCATTCCCGTGGTCCTTTAGCTACTGCCTTCCCATTGGGCGGGCGGGCAGGCAAGCAAGCGAAACAAGAGAGGAGGATTCTTGGAAAGCTGTAACACTCCTTCCCATTTCACCCCGATAATAGATTTGTTTTCTTGCTAAAGGACCATACTCCCTCTGCCGCCACTGGCCACCAAGGCGATCACATGCACGTCTTGGACCGAGAAAAAGAAGCCACCACCGTCACCAAACCTTCACTGTGGTAAGGTTGTCAACATGCCTGTCTACGGATGCCAATTCAAAGGATGATAAATTATTATAATAAATAATAAAAATTAATTTTCAACTACACAGGTTCTTAACAAAAAATTTCTCACGCCCTTTAATCAGTTGGTTAAAAATTAATTTCATAATTTATCTTCCGTTATATAACTAGACGACGCCTGAAATCGTAATTAACTTTTGCTTCGAAACGTTGCCCGTGTATCTCTCTTCTCTCTATTTCAAAAACCAGAGCTTGGGATTGCTTTATTTTGCAGTAAAGTGTGGCAGTAAAGAAGGGACACACACGCACTGCAACATTTAACACTACCCAAAAATGCAGTACGACAGGATCACCGTCCGAGTCACCACGTGTCGATCATCAGTCCCCATGGGATGGAACCCAACACAGTGGCGGAACGAGGCCGAGGCCCTTCCTGGTGACAAATTTGCTGAAGGCTACACCTGTCGCTCGCAGAAGGAAAAGAAACGCTCCTCTTTCGCTTCTCCAGAGCTCCGTGCGAATGATTTGACGATTCTCAAGTCGGTCGGCGTTGTTCAGAAATCTCGGTGGAGGAGCTTCCCCCCGAGGCGAGACGAGTGGCTTTGAGTCCTGCCATTTTAATTTCCTTGAAGCTGGATCTCTCTCTTTTCGCCCTCTCCTGCCTTTGCTTTAGCCGAGGATCTGTTCAAAATACGATCTTTTCGGCCCTTTTGCCCCCAAGATCCAATCTTTGCGGGGTTTGCGCTCCAAAGTTAGAATCTTTTTTGGAGGAGGCTTCTCGCCGTTCGAATGTCGCTCCCATTCCCGCAGCAGCAGCAGCAGTTTCAGCCGCCGCCGCCGCCGGTGGTGTACTCGGTTCCGTACCGATCCCACGGCAGCGGCTCTGTCGGGCCGGTGATCGCGGTCCTTGCGGTGATCGCTGTGCTGGGCGTGATCGCCGGGCTCGTCGGCCGCCTCTGCTCCGGCCGGACCGTGATGGGCTACGGACACTACGACCTGGAGGGGTGGTTCGAGCGGAAGTGCGCCTCCTGCATCGACGGGAGGCTGGCGGCGTCGGCGCCGCCTCCGAGACCGAGCGCTAACGGAACCGACGCACAGCCACCGCCGCCCGAGGCACCACAGCAAGCGAAACAGACAGAGCGGCGGGCGGACGCCTCGACGGAGGCGACGGAGTCGTGAACTGTGCGACATCTAGTGGAGCACTCTTTTGCCAGCACCGACCTTTTTTTTTTTTTAATTTCTTTTCCTATTGTTAGCTCCTTTTCTCTACTGTTTTTTTTTCTTGGCTGCCTTGATATATCACGGTGGAAAATGAAAAAATTAAAGCGATTTAAGGTTAAGGTTTTCGATGGATCTTCAATGAATGGCCATCTATTTCCTGAAATTTGCGGTTAAACCCTTCCACTTAAGTTAATCGCCAACGATGAGGATGAGGATGAGGATGAGGATGAGGAAACTTAAAAGGCCTACAACAAAAATGAAAACGAGTGACAAAGTCGCTGAATTAGATCTCAAAGGTCGGACCCTTGTTTTTGATTTCATGGAAAGGGAGATGGAATAGAATACTGCCAATATGTCATCTACAGGGAGAAACTTCCAAACATAATCGCTCAAATTCCAATGTTTCTGCGATCTAACAAAGCATCAATATTCCTCATCCTCAATCATCTCCATATTCCTCCGTCTCAGCCCAGAGCTACGGTGAGACGTGGGACGAGTTTTTTAAACAGTAATTTATCAAAAGACGCACTTGAAAATTTGAATTTATCAAAAGACGTACATTATTTTGATATTTACTGAAGAACATATTTTTTTAAAAATATTTTCTATTAAAAATATTTTCTATTTTATCCTCATGATAATTTGACTTTTTCTATTGTTTTTCTTTTCTTCATTATATTTCTCTCACTTCTCTCTCTCCTCCGTCGGCAAAATATAGGAATAACATTAGTTAATCTTTAATCACATTTTAATACATTTGAAGAAGCCAAAATAAATAATGGACACCATATTTGGACTCCTTGCAATTTTAGAAATCCATAGAATGAAATGGAACGAGCTTTTCGAGCTTTCGATCAACGGTGGGTTTCGCTCAGCCCCCCGAGAGTCGCACTTATTTCGGTTTCTGGATTTCTAAAATTACAAAGAGTTCAAATATGGTGTTATTTTGACTTTTATAGATGTTAACAAACAAAATCAAAGAATCGATAAAGTACGCCGTTGGGCGATATGGAATCATATAAGGCTCAACATGATATATCATTCCATATCTCATATTCATTCATCGCCCACGATTTGAGTCATATCGTGCCCACGCGAGCTGTCGATTCTTTGATTTTGCATCTATAAAGCCAAAACACCATATTTGAACTCCTTGCGATTTTAAACCATAGAAATTGAAATGGCCTCCAGTCCAAGAGGTTTTAGAAACCATCGATCGATCTGAAAGCTCCAATCGCACTCATTTCGCTTCTATGAATTTCTAAAATTACGAGTGAAAATATTGTATTTTATTTTTTTCTTTTAGGATGAAGGTTTTGAAAACCCTAAATCTCTCTTCTTTTTTTCCCTTTTTATTGTTTAGGCATGAGATGAAGAGATATCATGTTCACGTTGGGCCCGATATCTCCCATATAAGGCCCGGCCTGATATTAGAGATTTTAACAACAAAAATAAAAAATAAAAAATAAAAGAAATAAAGATTTAGGATTTTCAAAACCTCCGGTCCACCATTAGAGTGCCAAAAATAATAATGGATATCATATTTTACTCCTTGTAATTTTAGAATTCGAAAGCTGAAATGAGTGATGGAACTTTCAGATCGATCGGTGAGTTTTAGTCAAAATCGACGGACCTGAGCTCCGTCGCACCCATTTCTTTCTATGGATTTCTAAAGTGCAAGAGTTCAAATATGGTGTCCATTATTTATTTCGCTTTTAATATATGTTAACAAGCAAAATCAAAAATCGGAAAAAGTCACATTGGGCCCGATATAGACTCAATCAGCGGGCCTGATATGGAATGATATTAGGCGCGTTGATATGGAATGATATCGACCAATGGGCTGATATGATTCCATATCGTGCCCAACTATGTCGATTCTTTGATTTTGTTAACATCTATAAAATAATGGACACCATATTTGAACTCCTCGATTTTAGAAATCATAGACTGAAATGGGTGCAATCGAGCTCTTCAGGTCCATCGGTGGGTGACCGAAACCCACCGATGACCTGTAAAGTCCGATCCCATTCGCTTTTATGAATTTCAAATTACAATGAGTTAAAATATGGTGTCCATTATTTATTTTAGTGGATGAGAGTTCTAAATCTTTCATATCTTATTTCTTTTTTATTTTTTATTTTATGGATGACTGATCCGATCTCATGAAATACATTGGGCCTGATATGGGAGATATCAGGCCCAACATAGGCATGATATCTCTTCACATCGCTAAACAAAAAACGAAAAAAAGAGATTTAGGATTTTCTCGTCCACCACTGTGAGTGCCAAAATAATAATCGACACTATATTTTCACTTTGTAATTTTAGAGAATGAAATGGGGCATCGAGCTTTCTAGATCGATCAGTGAGTTTCGGTCAAAACCCACTGATGGACCTAGAGAGCTCCGATTGCACCCATTTCAGTTTTTATAGATTTCTAAAATTGCATGGAGTTCAAATATGGTGTCCATTATTTATTTTGACTTTTTATAGATGTTAACAAGTAAAATCAAAGAATCAGCAAAAAAACTCACATTGGGCCAGATATGGACTCAAATCAGGCCCAACATGTCACGCCCCCAGAGGAGTCCCTGTCCGAGAAAATTTCGGCAGCATCTCCCCTGTACGACGGACAATCAAAAATTTCTACAAGCACTAAATACTCAGCCACAGGCGGCTGGAATCATAACAATAAATAAAATCAATCACCACGCAGTTTATATATATATTCAGCCTCTGGCTGACACAACCACGCAGTAATAATACTCTGACTCGAAATCCACCCTACTCAACTACACTCGTAAAGCCCAAATCCGATTTTTCTTACCTCTTCTGCCGTTCAGGCAGGCATGTAGTAGAATAAAACCAAATCCAATTTCATCGACATCATAAAATCCATACAACGTCCATAGGTGGAATAAATCTAAAACCTAACAAGTTTTAAATAGTCTAGAACAGAAAAGAAAACGGAAACCAAATCCTATCCTCGAGGTCTGCAGGGACCAACTCTCCCTGCAATGATCAACATGAAAATATCAACAATGGAGGCGGGTGAGTCCAACACTCAGCAGTACAATTGATATGCAAAGTAAAGAAATAACACCTAACACTAATCATGCGTATCTCCTGCTATAAGAAAGATATAAATATGCATGTAAACAGGAGAATCGTCTCAACCAGTCCGAGTATAAGGTCAAACAATCCGTGGTATAGGAATCATACATGTCAAACATAGGCATCCAAACAATATGCAGCATATAAATGCAGCACAAACACAGCAATAAATGCATCATGCATATGATGCCAATGATGCGTCTGGTCACCCGCCAGCGATCATCTCATACCAAAGTGAGGCCGAGTGGGTAGGGTTGTGACAACCGTGCTGTCGTCACTACTCGATGAGTGACCGAGTGGACGGGATCTTGTCGAGTACACCTATCCTCCTACCCCAAATCATAGATGGGGGAGCTTAATGCTCTCAACTCCGGTACACAAGACGGGAGGAATCCCTGTCGGATACCACAC
The DNA here is from genome assembly GCF_018446385.1 of Zingiber officinale. Taxonomy (NCBI): domain Eukaryota; kingdom Viridiplantae; phylum Streptophyta; class Magnoliopsida; order Zingiberales; family Zingiberaceae; genus Zingiber; species Zingiber officinale. Next base: position 33,541,413 of record NC_056005.1, on the reverse strand, counting down.
TACCCATGAGCGGACCAACGGTGCCTAACAGAGTCCCTGCTGCGACACACTCAGCCTGAATCGACCACTAACCCATGAGTGGTGGTGTGTGCAGATCCATGTAACTGGCGATGTGCTCAGCAATAATGGAGCGGACTATCGCACAGCATGCAATCATGCAAATGATGCATGGCAATAACCATATAAACATCCTGACCTAATCCATATATATAGAAATGTGCACCCTAGGTCAAAGAATCATATCAAATCAAGGTACACAGAAGGTATAAAAACCTAGGTCCTGAACATGGTCAAGCATGGCATATCACTACCCCTATAAGCATGTATAAACAGGTAAAAATATACCTGAGATGCAAAACCAATCAATCAATCAAGCATGTAAGATTTGGGTAGTGATTAACCGGAACAGATAAGAAACATAATTAATGAAACATGTTAATTCCATTACTAAGCATATCAAAGACAAAAAGTCAAAAGTACCCGCCTCCAAATAAGAAATGTCCAATCCAACGTCGAGATACCGTCTCGCGTCAAAGTCCTGTGTTATCAAACAGATAATGTATTTAGCTATATAACTAAATAAAAATCTCCAAACCTATTTAATAACCTTATCCTTCCTTAGAAGTGGAATTGATCCCATGTAACAAAACAAGCAATGGATTAAATTCAATACCAATCCAATTCTATACATAAACCTAATTCATCACATCACGTAGCAAAATTACTACATATGATCATGTAATCAAATCACACCTAAATTAATCCATTATCTACAACACGTATCAAATCCCTACACTTACCTCAATTCACAGTCGTGAACACTGATCTACTGCCAAAAGGAGTGGATGCTGGACCAAAGAGCAGCCCACACACCCAAATTCCCAGATCCACCTAAACAGCGCTATCTACTGCCATCATCGGATCGAAATGAAATCAAAAGGTCAACACCACAAACAAACCAGATATCCAAAGCAAATATTAGGGTCGAACAGCTACCTCAACGACCACTGCTAGGGCACGGCGACGGCGCTGGTTTTCCAGTGACCGGCGGCACCTCATGAGCGCAAGGAGAAAGAAAGGAGACTCGTCGGTGGTCGCTCAAGCGTCGCCGGCGCGTTCCTGATCTCAGCGGCGGAGAAGCTCGCGATCCAAGCTAGGGCAAAGGCAATAGGTCGGCTGCCGGCGTGATGCTCGGCTCAGGGAAGATCGCCGGCAATGAAGCGGTCGGCTAGGACACGACGTCGGCAGTGCTCGGCTAGGGCACGGCGTCGGCAGGGGTGGCGGCGGCGCGTGGCTCAGGGAGGAGGAAGAGCACCCGGCGGTGCTGTCGGGTGGAGAAGGCGCAGAGAGAAGAGGGGTTTGGCTCTTGATCAAGCGCCGGCGAGGAAGAAACCGCCGGGGCCGGCGGGCTCGGGTGCGCGTGGGAAGGAATCGCCGCTCGAGAGGTTTCGGCAGGGTAGAGAAAAGAAAATTAAGAAATATAAAAGAATAAGGAAATGTAAATATAAATATTTCCTCGCTTAAACGGGGTAACCTAAACAGGCTTTTCCCGGCCCCCGTTTTTGTCCCCGTTAACTCGTCCGTACGAGCTCCGAAAAATACCGAAAAATTTCCAAAAATCCCTTATTAATATTTCCTATTTTTCCGGGTATTTTACATTCTCCCCACTTATAAAAATTTGGTCCCCAATTTGTTTATCTACCACAGTACTAACAACAGGATATTGAGTATAAATCTTTGAGCGGTAAATAAATCACATACCTCAAGTGAAAAGATGGGGATATCGAGCTCGGATAGTGTCCTCGAGCTCCCAAGTAGCCTCCTCGTATGCCGCCATCCGACTTTAACCAACCGGATGGTCTTGTTCCGCAATCGACGCTCCTTCGTCGAGAATCCGCACTGGAACCTCCTCATAGGTAATGTCAGGCTGAACTGGAATCGGAATATCTCGCCAGCACATGTGTCGGATCAGGCACGTATCTCCTCAGCATGGATACGTGAAATACATCGTGAGCGCCTGACAGGGACGGTGCCGGTAAGCTACCGCTTCGATCCTCTCCAAGATCTCGAAAGGACCAATGTATCGCGGAGCCGTACCTCTGAGGCCAAATCTCTTCACCCTTTCGTGGGTGAAACTCAAGAAATACATGGTCGCCAACAGAGAACTCTAGTGGTCTGCGTCTCCGACCATAACTCTTCCGGCGATCCTGCGCCTCGACATCCTCCGTCGATAGTGCGACCAACTCGCATCCTCTGAACTCTATGAGGTCCCAGAGCCTCTCCACCTCATCCCGGAGGACGGTGTCCGACAAGGTCTACCATACAACGCCTCAAACGGTGCCATCTCGGATAGCCGAATGGAAGTCGTTGTTGTGGCAAACTCTACCAATGGCGGATGGTCCTCCCAACGCCTCCGAAATCCATAACACATGATCTCAAGGTCCTCTAAAGTCTGAATGGTCCGCTCGACTGTCCATCTGTCTGTGGATGTGAAACGGAGCTGTGTGCCCAAGGCCTGCTGCAGACTCGCCAGAAACGAGACGTGAACCGTGGATCTCTATCGAAATGATACTCAATGGAACACCATGTAGTCTGATCTCCCGACAATACAGACCGCCAATCGATCCAAGGATCGGTCCTCCGATCGCTAAAGTGCGGATTTGGTTAATCGATCAACGATTACCCAAATCGCCTCATGACCTCCCGCGGCAACCCTACCACAAAGTCCATGGTAATGTGATCCCACTTCCACTCGGGAATAGGAATCCTAAGTCTCTGATGTTCGGCCTTCACTGCTGACAGACAAGACATCTAGCTACAAAATCCGCGATGTCTTTCTTCATGTCCACCAGGAACGCCTCAAGTCTCGATACATGCGGGTCCCGCCGGATGGATCGCAAATCGAGAACGGTGTGCCTCTTGAATAACTCCTGTAAGACCGGATGAGACCGAGGTACGCATAACGCCTCGGAAGTATAATAATACCCTCCTCGTCTCGTAAACTCGGTCTGCGCTCGCTAAGCTTATCATCGCTAATAAACCGCAAATGCCGATCATCGCTTGTGCCTCTCGATCCTCGTCCCGATCGACGATCGAGCAACCATGGTAACGAATACCTGCTCGCGGTCCCTCGCCTCAAGATCTAACTCAGAAACTCAATCAAGTCCGTGATCAAGTCCGGGCAAGCCAAAGTCCTCTCGACTTCCTGTGAAAGTATCTGCAACCACATTAGCTTTCCCGTGATAGCTAATGGTACAATCGTAGTCCTTCAGAACTCCATCCATCTCCTCCGCCGGAGATTAAGCTCCTTCCGAGTGAAAATATATTTGAGACTCTTATGATCGTGAGAATCTCAAATGTGATACCAGATAAATGATGACGCCAAAGCTTGAGCAAAGATGATGGCGCTTAACTCCAAGTCATGAATCGATAGTTCTTCTCATGCTCCTTCAACGACGAGAAGCATAAGAGACTACTCTGTGTCGCATCGTATGACGCGCAAACCATCCAGAGAGCGTCGGTGTAAAGTACAACCATCCTCTCGTAAGGTAAAACCAAAGCCGAGCCGACACTAATCTCCGGCTCACGGAAGCTGGTCTCGCAATCCTGACCATATGAACTTCACGCCTTTCCCGGTAAGACGTGTCAGCGGCATAACGCGAGAATCCTCGACAAAACGTCGGTAATATCCGGCCAAACCCGAACTGCAGATCTCTCGAATCGACTTGGTACCGCTCCCAACCGGTGTGACCTCGATCTTCGAGGATCAACTGAAATACCGCTAGAAACTACGTGTCCCAAACCCAACGAGGATAGCCGAATGCACACTTGCTGAACTTCGGCGACTGGTGATGTCGTCAAGAATCTCTAAGATCGTGCGAAGATGTGCATGCTCCTCCTCGGAACGAGAGTAGACCAATATGTCATCAATGAAAACAATAACAAACTGATCCGGATACTCCAGAAAGATGCGGTTCATCAAATCTATAAACACCTGAGCATTGGTAAGCCCAAATGGCATTACCAAAACTCATAATGACCGTATCCGCACGGAAAGTCGTCTCGATATCGTAATCTCGACTCTCAACGATGATATCCGGATCGCAGATCAATCTTAGAATACACTGAAGTACCTCTGAGCTGATCAAACAAATCCTCAATCCGTGGTAATGGATATTTATTTCGACGGTCACATTCACCGTCTGTAGTCAATACATAATCTCATGGTGCCGCTTTCTTCTTGACAAATAGAACTGGAGAACCCCATGGTGAAACACTAGGCGAATAAATCCCCTGTCTAAAAGCTCCTGGAGTTGAACCTTCAGCTCGTTCAACTCTTTTGGTGCCATACGATCACGAGCTGATGTCGGTAGCGGTTCTGAATCACCAATAGCGAACTCCACCGGCCTTCTAGGAGGCAAACTGCAGCTCCTCCGAAATACATCCGGTATTCCGGACAACAAGAACGTCGAGAGTCTGCGAACTACTATCGTCCTCGATCGATCAACGACAACGAAAACCATGACGGTAGTGAGACGGCAAGCCTGCGCATACCGAATCAAATAATCGAGATGCCGCTGGTCTCTAATGCCGTGAAACTCCACGAGGGTTGGTTCGGAGGCTGGAAGGTGACCACCCTCGTCTGGCAATCAACGGTAGCATGATATACTGATAGCCAATCCATGCCAAGAATGATATCAAACTCGACCATCTCCAATACTAGAAGATCTACCGTAAGTATCATGTTGCCAAAGTCTAACGGGCAACCTCTGATCTCCTGGGTGACGTCTAAAGTATCACCGGACGGTAGGGAGACAGTCAATCGCCGCAACCTAACAGTAGGTAATCTACCAACCTCCCGCATAAAGGTACGGGATATAAAAGAATGCGAACTACCAGTATCAATCAAAATATCAGCAGTAAATGCATAAATGGAAATCGTACCGCGGAAAACAGATCCGTCGGCCCGCTGAGCATCCTCTCTGGTAATAGCATGAACACGACCAGTCTCTGGCGGAGGAGGAGGTGGTAATGCTGCCAGCGGCTGCTGCGGCTGGGCAGAAGCCTGCCACTGAGGCGCTGCTGGGCTATGTGCCAGATAAGACTGAGAGGATGGTGACTGATACTGTGCAGCTGGCTGAGACTGAGTCTGATACTGCCCCTGAGTCGGATAATAAGGTCCTGGAGCAAAACTCTGGGGTGCTACAGAAGCACTGGAGTACTCCTGTCCAAGCATGCCAAATCTGCATGGGAGGGAGCTGCTCCTCTCGACGAAGATTGGGCCGCCTCCTCGATATGCCCCGACGACTAGACTGCCCTCTCCGACTGACCTCCGGGCAGGCTGCGAGCCTTCAATCCGGCTCTGGTGCCCGGCGGTTGCAATAAAAGCAAACCGACCCCCAGAGCAAGGGGTGAGGTGATCTCGATCCACATTCAAACAATGAGTATCACCGAAGGCGGTTGTTGCTCGCTGAGAAACCGGAACGCTCAAGAAGACCGCCTGATTTACGAGACCTACGAGATGCCCAGTACACTCGACTCGACTGTCAGCAACTACTCGAGGCCGCTGCCGCCCGAGTCTGCTGGACTGCCTCGATGTCGACCAGATGCTTTCTTCCATCGGGATATCTCTATGCTGAGAGCTAACTCTATCATCAAAGCTCGATTCAATGCATCGAGTAAGATGTAATCCCTAATCCGCAAGCCGTATATGAGATAACCATCCAATCCTGTATAAAGCGTGATCATGCAATTCATCCCCTCCGCAACTAACTCGACAAAGCGAGCCAACCGGAGGAATTCAAGATATACTCGCCATCGACGATTATTCGCCTCGGACCCATAAAACTCGCTTACGAGCCATCCGATAGACAAGGAAAGAACGGCTCTCAAAGCCTCTCAACTCGGGTCCATGTGACGTTAGCGCCACCAATGATAGAAGTGAGTAACCCACTGCATTTGCTTCATCCCGTAAATGATAAGCAGCCACTGCTTTCTCCCACTCGGAGCAAGCCATATAGAAGAAAGTCGCTCCATAGTCTCTATCCATGACGAGCCATACTCGGATCGAGATCTCCGCGGAAAAGAGTGAAACGAGTCTTCATCGACTCGCCGGTCTGGAATCCTAGCTCGCAATGGCAATATCGATGATCGTAGCCGGACAGACTGCAGAACTCAAGAAACTGGGTCGATACTACGTGTGGTACTGGAATAGAGAGGAGGAACTCCGGTGCTCTGTATATACTGAGCATAAGCCGTGGTCGGTGTACTGGGAACAAACGTGGTGGCATGGAGGTCACGGTAGGAAAGGTACTGATGTGGAACAATTGCCGCCATCAGAGGCTGGAGGTACAAGCAGTGCCTGGTGTCACATCTGAGGTCCAAGTGGCGGTGGTCCCGAATACACCGTAGGCTCTACCGGGCGTACGGGTATGGTACTCCGATGGTGCATGTAAGTGGTAGGCGTGATACCGCTTGTGGCCAAAGTAGGTATCTCTACAGGAGCTATCGGGATTTGAGAGCCCGATGCTCCTCACGCCTCCCGAGTGCATCACGGTGCTCACTAACGGCATCTCGGCATATCCAGAGATCCCTGTGGTCCTCGCACGTGGTCGATCAAAGACCACGCCTCGCAGAATACGAGTAGATCGTCTCATATCTGTTAAATTAAATTACAGATATCAATACCAATATAACCAACACAAAAATAACAACATACCTATTTGCTTCGAGATGTTCCGTCATCCCAATTTGACCTCAAAATTCAACGTACATATCACGGAATCCAAATAAACCAAACGGAACCAAACATAACCATATCGAAAACCGATAATGCTCAGGTTTGACTCGCAAAACCTCGGCTAACCCAAATATCCGTAATACCAACAACCTAGATCCGATAAATCTCCGAAACCAAAAGCGGTATCCATAACCGCTCGATACCAATAAATTGGTATCGATAAATCCCGAAAATCTAAAATACAAAAGAACGTATAACTGCTCGATACCACTAAATTGTCACGCCCCGGAGGAGTCCCTGTAGAAATTTCGACAGATCTCCCCTGTACGTCGGACAATCAAAAATTTCTACAAGCACTAAATACTCAACCAAGCTGGAATCATAACAATAAATAAAATCAATCACCACGCAGTTTATATATATATTCACCTCTGGGCACAACCACGCAATAATAATCACTAAATCCACCCTACTCAACTACACTCAGAAAGCCCAACCGATTTTTTTTTCTGCCGTCCAGGCAAGCATGTAGTAGAATAAAACCAAATCCAATTTCATCGACATCATAAAATCCATACAACGTCCATAGGTGGAATAAATCTAAAACCTAACAAGTTTTAAATAGTCTAGAACAGAAAAGAAACCAAAACGGAAACCAAATCCTATCCTCGAGGTCTGCAGGGACCAACAAATGGAACTCTCTGACATCAACCCGAAAATATCAACAATGGAGGCGGGGTGAGTCCAACACTCGAAGTACAATTGATATGCAAAGTAAAGAAATAACACCCAACACTAATCATGCGTACAGTCTCCTGATAAGAAAGATATAAATATGCATCTGAAGTAAACAGGAGAATCTGTACTAACCAGGTCCTGAGTATAAGGTCAAACAGTCCAAGTGGTATAGGAATCCTGTATGCATGTCAAACATAGGTATCCAAACAATATGCAGCATATAAATGCAGCAACCACAAACACAAGCAATAAATGCATCATGCATATGATGCCAATGATGCGTCCTGGTCACCCCTGACGCCAGTCGATCATCTCATACCAAAGTGAGGCCGAGTGGGTAGGGCTGTGACAACCGTGCACTCTGTCGTCACTACTCCTGACGAGTGGACGGGATGCTGTCAGAGTACACCTATCCTCCTACCCCAAATCATAGATGGGGAGCGCAATGCTCTCAACTCCGGTACTCAAAGACGGGGAGGAATCTCTGTCGGATAACACGTTGTGTCACACTTCCCATGAGCGGACCAACGGTGCCTAACAGAGTCCCTGCTGCAACACACTCAGCCTGAATCGACCACTAACCCATGAGTGGTGGTGTGTGCAGATCCATGTAACTGGCGATGTGCTCAACAATAATGGAGCGGACTATCGCACAGCATGCAATCATGCAAATGATGCATGGCAATAACCATATAAACATCCTGACCTAATCCATATATATAGAAATGTGCACCCTAGGTCAAAGAATCATATCAAATCAAAGGTACACAGAAGGTATAAAAACCTAGGTCCCGAACATGGTCAAGCATGGCATATCACTACCCCTATAAGCATGTATAAACAGGTAAAATATACCTGAGATGCAAAACCAATCAATCAATCAAGCATGTAAGATTTGGGTAGTGATTAACCGGAACAGATAAGAAACATAATTAATGAAACATGTTAATTCCATTACTAAGCATATCAAAGACAAAAAGTCAAAAGTACCCGCCTCCAAATAAGAAATGTCCAATCCAACGTCGAGATACCGTCTCGCGTCAAAGTCCTGTGTTATCAAACAGATAATGTATTTAGCTATATAACTAAATAAAAATCTCCAAACCTATTTAATAACCTTATCCTTCATTAGAAGTGGAATTGATCCCATGTAACAAAACAAGCAATGGATTAAATTCAATACCAATCCAATTCTATACATAAACCTAATTCATCACATCACGTAGCAAAATTACTACATATGATCATGTAATCAAATCACACCTAAATTAATCCATTATCTACAACACGTATCAAATCCCTACACTTACCTCAATTCACAGTCGTGAACACTGATCTACTGCCAAAAGGAGTGGATGCTGGACCAAAGAGCAGCCCACACACCCAAATTCCCAGATCCACCTAAACAGCGCTATCTACTGCCATCATCGGATCGAAATGAAATCAAAAGGTTAACACCACAAACAAACCAGATATCCAAAGCAAATATTAGGGTCGAACAGCTACCTCAACGACCACTGCTAGGGCACGGCGACGGCGCTGGTTTTCCAGTGACCGGCGGCACCTCATGAGCGCAAGGAGAAAGAAAGGAGACTCGTCGGTGGTCGCTCAAGCGTCGCCGGCGCGTTCCTGATCTCAGCGGCGGAGAAGCTCGCGATCCAAGCTAGGGCAAAGGCAATAGGTCGGCTGCCGGCGTGATACTCGGCTCAGGGAAGATCGCCGGCAATGAAGCGGTCGGCTAGGACACGATCAAGCGCCGGCGAGGAAGAAACCGCCGGGGCCGGCGGTTAGGGCAAACCGGCGGGCTCGGGTGCGCGTGGGAAGGAATCGCCGCTCGAGAGGTTTCGGCGGGGTAGAGAAAAGAAAATTAAGAAATATAAAAGAATAAGGAAATGTAAATATAAATATTTCCTCGCTTAAACGGGGTAACCTAAACAGGCTTTTCCCGGGCCCCGTTTTTGTCCCCGTTAACTCGTCCGTACGAGCTCCGAAAAATACCCGAAAAATTTCCAAAAATTCCAGAAAAATCCCTTATTAATATTTCCTATTTTTCCGGTATTTTACACAACATGGGCCTGATATGGAATGATATCAAGCCCACGTTGGGCCTGATATGGAATGATATCAGGCCCACGTTGGGCTTGATATGATTCCATATCAGGCCCAACGTGGGCTTTTATGTCGATTCTTTGATTTTGCTTGTTAACATCTATAAAAAGCCAAAATAAATAATGTACATCATATTTGAACTCCTTGTAATTTTAGAAATCCATAGAAACTGAAATGAGTGCAATCGGAGCTCTCTAGGTCCATCAGTGAGTTTTGATTTCAGTTCCTGTGGATTTCTAAAATTACAAGGAGTCCAAATATGATGTCCATTATTTATTTTGGCTTCTTCAAATGTATTAAAATGTGATTAAAGATTGACTAATGTTATTCCTATATTCTGCCAACAGATGAGAGAGAGAAGTGAGAGAAATATAATGAAGAAAAGAAAAACAATAGAAAAAGTCAAATTATCATGAGGGTAAAATAGGAAATACTTTTAAAAAAATACGCTCTTTGGTAAATACCAAAGTAGTGTACGTCTTTTGGTAAATTCAGATTTTCAAGTGCGCCCTTTGATAAATTGTCGTTTTATATTTTTAAATAATGAGGGTTTAAATCTATTTCAGAAGATTGAGTATCTATCTGTATTATATAAAAAAAAATCTTCAAATGTGACGAATGAATTTCTTTTGTATCTTAAGATTTTGTTTGCTTTTGTTCTTTCGTTTTGTTTTTTTTTGTTTTTTGTTTTCCATTTTACCACCTTTTATAAGAGGTGCAACGGAATGTGATTGAAAACTAGCTAATATATCCTAAGGAGTAAGGACTTTACCAGGTAAGATATCTGTGTAAACTTTAAATATTTTTTTATTTGAAACTCTCTCTATATATAAATAGTCACTAATTAGCAACTTAGTAATGAAAGAGTTTCCTCTCAAATTAGTAATAAATAATATTTTATGATAAAATGCATTGCCAATTAACAATGAAATTAGATATTTTTGTTACCAACTCTGAATTTCAAATTCGTTGCCAAATTCTATATCATGGCAAATTTTACAATGAAAATGATATTCACGGCCAACTCTTTATGAATTTAGAATTCGTCCCAAGCTTGGAGCATATATGGAATTAATGCAACCAATTCTGTGACCAATATGAATTCGTCATAAATTGATAAAAAATAAAAATAAATGTGTCGCCAATTCTATGGCACATTTATTTAGTTTTTTTTATTTTATCAATCTTTGATAAATCCATGGATTTGTCAATAATTCTGTGTTGAATCATGAATTCGTTACCAAATCTACAATGAATCCATAGATTCGTTGCATATTATTTTTTTTAAAAATAAATAAATGTGTCTGAAATGGCAAATGGACCTAGAGGGTTCAGAATAACATGAAATCTCCTGATTATATATGTTTGTATAAATCTCCTGATTACATTAATACCCTCAAATATTAATTTAACTCAATATATTGAGTGTTGTGATTTTTTGACATCAAAATGACTTTAACATGTTGAAATTTGAATCAATAACTTTTTTTTAGTATTTTTACTAAGTCATCAATCGATTAAAGTCCATCTAATTGACTTAGCTATGAAAAAAATTATATTATGTCAAATTGATATTTGATTATTTATATAATCAGAAGAACTAGACGAACACATATAAACTGATTTCATATAATTCCGAGTTTTCTAGATCTATCAACAAGGTATTATTTTTATTTTTTAAATATTGACCAATCTACAATGAATCCTATGATTCGTTGTAGAATTACGATGAATCCACGGATTCAACACAAATTAGAGTCCGAAATCCATAGATGGACCTATAGAGTTCGGAATGATTTGAAGTCAACTCCTATGTGTCCATGTAAATCTCCTAATTATATAAATGATCTCAAATATTAATTTGATACAATATATTGAGAGCATCCATTATTTGAATATGAATGTATTTGAAAAATCTACTTTGTGTTAAAAAATCACTGATCTCAATATATTGTGTCAAATTGATATTTAAGATCATTTATGTAATCAGGAGAACTAGACAAACACATAAAAATTGGTTTCATATCATTCCAAGTTATCTAGGTCCATCAACAAATTCTAGAAACATTTATTTTTTAAATATTGACCAATCTGTGACAAATCCATAGATTCATCATAGAATTGGCGACAAATCCATAAATTCGTCGTCGATTTGGAAAAAAATAAAAATAAAATAAATGTGTCCGAAATTGGTAGATGGATCTAGAGAACTCAGAATAATAAAACTAGTTCCTATATGTTTTTACAAATCTCTTGATTATATAAATGCCCTCAAACATCAATTTGACCTAATATGTTAAAATCAATAATTTTTTTAACACGAATTAGATTTTCATGATACATTCATGTTCAAAAAATCACTTCTCTTAATATATTGTATCAAATTGATATTTGAGGGTATTTATATAATCAGAAGAACTAGACGAACACATAGGAACTAGATTCATATCATTCTGAACTCTCTAAGTCCATTTTCCATTTCGAACACATTTGTTTTTTATTTAATTTTTTTTCCAATCTGCAATGAATCCATGGATTTGTTGTAGATTGGTCAATATTTAAAAAATAAAAACAAATGTCTTTAAAATTATTTAATAGACCTAGAGAGCTTGGAATGATATAAAATCAGTTCTTATATGCTTGTCTAGTTCTCCGGATTGTATACAAGCCATTAAACATCAATTTGCTCAATATATTGAGTGTAGTGATTTTTTGACATCAAAATGACTCTAACATGTTGAGTCAATAACTCTTTTTAGTATTTTTACTAAGTCATTAGTTGATTAAAGTTCATCTAATTAACTTAAAAAAATATATTATGTCAACTTGATGTTTGAGGGTATTTATAAAATCAAGAGAATTAGACGAATACTTAGGAACTAATTTTATGTCATTTCAAGCTTTCAAGGCCCATCAATCAGTTTCAGAGACATTTATTTTTATTTTTTAAGACCAATCTGTGATGAATCCATGAATTCACCATAGATTGGGTAAAAAATAAAAATAAATAAATGTGATCGAAATCGGCAGATGGAGCTAGAGAGCTCAGAATGATATGAATCAGTTCATATGTATTCGTATAAATTTCATAATTATATAAATACTCTTAAAAAATAAATTTTACTAAATATATTGAGACCAATGATTTTTTTTAACATGAATATGTCCGAAAAATCTAATTCATGTTGAAAAAATCATTGCTATTAATATATTAAATTAAATTAATATTTGAGGGCATTTATATAATCAGGTGATTTATATGAACATATAGATCTAATTTATATCATCCCAAGCTTTCTAGGTCCATCTACAAGTTTCAAATATATTTATTTATTTTTATTTTTTTTTCAAATTTGCGACGAATCCTAAGATTCATTGTAGATTTGGCATCGAATTCATGGATTCGTCGCCAAATCTATAACAAATTTGGCGACAAAAATATTTGCATCGCCAAAAATCCTAAAAAAAAATCTAAACTTGCCCAATTCCCCTACCCTATCCTTTTTTTTCTTCGGTGACAACGATTCCTCTCCTACGATGATAATCTCTAACTAGTAAACTCCCTCTCTCTCCCCTTATCATTTTCTCTCCTCTCTGATGGGCAGTCGACCTTGGATGGTCGCAAGCGGTCACTGTTGGCCCTGGCTTGCTAGCTATGAGCTACCGCGACTAGCCTTAGCTGGCGATCTCTGACTAGTAAGCTCCCTCACTCTCCCCTTATCCTTTTCTCTCCTCTCCAATGAGCAGTCGACCTTGGTTAGCTGTGGGCAGCCACTGCTAGCCTTGGCTGGCTGTGGGCAACTATGACCAGTCGGTTGGCCTTGGCTAGCAGTCGGTGGCCACGGCTGGCCGCGGGTGGCCATGGCTGGCCTTGGCTAGTTGCTGCTAGCCACGGCTTGCCTTGGTTGTCCTTCCCTAGTCACCATAGGCCTTAGCTATCCTTGGCCAACAGCGACCAACCTTACCTAGCCACAGTTGGCCTTGGCTGGCTTTCGCTGGTTGTGGCTGGCCTTGGCCAACCTTGACTGTCTCTATTTATTATTATAATATTATTTGTGCAGGTATTTGGAGAGACACTCATCTTTGTTGAACTTTGTTAGTTATAACTACTCCCATTACTTTAATAATGATAACATTAATGTCCAATCCCATGCTATTAATTTAATTTGTTATATTTTCTCTCCATTTGTATGTGAACTAAGTACATATGAACCATTATTGTAATATCTAGTTTTTTATATATGTAGTAATTTTTATTAATATTGTATTAAATTAAAAATAGGCAAAATGCATCATAAAAGAAGTTGGATGTATAAAAAGAATTTACCTGACCGTCAGGATTTAACTTATGAGTTTATAACTGGGTTGAACCAATTTTTGAATTTTGCATATAGTAATGTTGAGTATTTGGATGACAATAAGATAAGGTGTCCGTGTAGAAAGTGTCACATTGAGAAATTTTTACACTACGATAAAGTTTCAAAACATCTTTATAAATTTGACTTTACCTTGAATTACTATAATTGGATATGTCATGGTGGACTGTTTATATATGTTAAGGATTATGGATGAAACATATAAGTCTCAATTAGTGGGGATCAGAGTTATTATAATCAATTAAATTCATATTAGAGGATGATAATTGATGTAGCCGGTTAGAATTTCAATCCTAAAACACATGGTGTAAGTTCTGTTGGGGTTGTAAGGTTGCAAACAAAGTCCAACATTGAAAACACATGGGAAAGATTATGGGTTTATAAGAAAAAGATATCTCCATTAGCATGAAACCTTTTGGGTAGAGCCCAAGAGTAAAACCATGAGGGCTTAGGCCTAAAGTGGACAATATCATGTCATTGTGGAGATATCTAAATTCTTTTCGATCATTTCAATTGGTTTTAGAGTGAAGTTGCTCTTCACCGGACTAACCATTGGAAGAAGCACGAGCCAGAGCCATGATCCAAGATCGAACCATGTGGGTGAAACATTAAACAAAGTAGGGGAGCCCCTAAGCAAGTCAAGGTGACTCGATGCTCGAGGGGAGGCCCTGAGCAAGTCAAGAGTGACCCGATGCTTAAGGGAGACCCTATGGTCCTTTGTTTAAGGGGAGATTGTTGGGGTTATAAGGTTGCAAATATAGTCTCACATTGAAAACACATGGAAAAGATCATGAGTTTATAAGAAAAAGATATCTCCATTGACATAAGGCCTTTTGGATAGAGCCCAAGAGAAAAATCATGAGGGCTTAGGCCTAAAGTGGGCAATATCATATCATTGTGGAAATATTTAAATTCTTTTCGATCCTTTCAAGTTCTAGTTATCCTTCAATAGTTGAACAAATATTTACTACCTATACAACACCGTTGAAGGAGATAGAAGTACCAGGTGTTGATGAAACATATCTTCAATTTCAAGAATTACTGAGTGTTATAAATGAACCATTATGGGCTAGTTGTCACAGTCACATTAAATTATCTCTCACCACAAGACTATTGAATGTCAATGTAGAGCATAATGTGTCACAAGATTATTTTAACGATTTTATTCAAGTTAGTAGAGAGGCATTATCGCATGATCACATACTACCCAATGATTTTTATAGTATAAAAAAACTTGTGAAAGAATTAGGTCTTCCGGTAGAAAGAATTGATGTTTACAAAGATGGTTGTATAATATATTGGGTAAATGATGAAGATGCAGATATTTGTAAATTATGTAATCAAGGTAGGTATAAGAGCACCAAAAGGAATCAACATCGACGTAAATCATACTTTTAGTTGTTTTATTTGCCTTTAACTTCTAGATTATAAAGGCTTTATGCATCAAAGACAACTGATGTCAAATCATCAAACAGAATAGGGGATAATATGTTATCTATCATATGCAGAGGCATGGAAAAATTTTGATAGAACATATTTGGAATTTTCAAAGGAGATTCAAAATATTATATTAGGTCCCTGTGCTGATGGATTCCATTTGAAAAATCAAGAAGAAATTATTCTTGTTGGCCAGTTATCTTAACTCCTTATAATCTTCCAACTGAAATGTACATGAAAACACCTTATATATTTTTAACATTGGTTGTGCCTGACCCGTAAAATTTGAAGAAGTTAATAGATGTTTATATGTAACCACTGATTGCAGAGCTAAAACAATTATGGGATGAAGGTTTTCCTACATATAATGTTCATACTAATCAAATATTTGTAATGAAGGTTACTCTTCTTTATACCATAAATGACTTTTCGACTTATGGTATGCTATCGTATTGGAGTACTACTGGGATCTTAGGGTACCTAATATGTATGGAGAGATCAAAATCAATCAGATTGAAATATGGGAAGAAGCCAAGCTATTTTGATTGTCATAAATAATTTTTACCATTAAATCATAATTTCAGAAAAATAAAGATGAATCACTAAGAATAGAATTGAAAGAACATCTCTACCATTGAGATTTACAGGAAAATAGATTTGGTTCAAAGTGCTTAACTTTCCAACTATTATGGAAGAGCCACATGGTGTAACATGTTTAATCATTTGATTCATCATAATCTCGATGTAATACATATTGAGAAGAATATTTTTGATAATCTAATAAATACAGTGATGGATATCAACATAAAAACCAAAGACAATTTGAATATAAGAAAAGATATGTGACTCCTTTGTAAAAGATCCACGTTTGATGTCGATGAAAGTAGTAGGGGACCAAAGCCAAAGGCACTTTATACATTGAATAAGGATTAGAGACATATTGTTTGTGAATGGTTGAAATTATTAAAATTTTAGATGGTTATGTCTCTAATCTTGGAAGATATGTTGATATGACGGAATGTAAATTAATTGGTTTGAAAAATCATGATTGTCATATAATCATGCAAAGGATCATTCCTATTGCTGAAGGAACTTTTACCAAATTTTATATGGAGTGTCATTACAGACTTAATATTTTTTCTACATGATATTTGCTCAATAGTTTTGACACATTCAAACATGAAGATGTTAGAGAGAAACATTCCAATTATTTTGTATAATTTGGAAAGGATATTTTCACCTTTATTTTTTTATTCCATCGAACATATTTTGGTTCATTGTCATATGAGGCCAAAGTTGGTGGAATTATCCATTTTTTATGGATGTATCCATTTAAAAGATAAAATTTTCATCTTCTATACTTTGACAATCTGAATGCATAAAAATTAACTAATTTTATTATATATTAATATCTAATATAATTTAATTTATTACCATCAGATTCCTATATCATTTGAAGAAAAAAATGTAAAAAATAAAGCACAAGTTGAAGCCTCTATTGTTAATGCATACCTTGTGGAGGAAGTAACAACTTTTACATCATACTATTTTGAGTCTCATGTTCATAGCAAAAGGCAAAGAGTGTGAGGAAATGATGAGGGTCCTATTGATCTCAATTTAAACTTATTCTTAATTTTTAACTACCTTGGTCGACCAAGTGAACCATGTAAGAAGAGATGTTTAACTGGTTAAGAATGACGGGTAACCCAAACATATATTTTACTGAATTGTTCAGAAATATCATCATATTACAAGTTAGTATATATTTTTTATTTCTTATATTGTAAATTATTTGTGTTATAATTTTTTTATGTATGATTTTCTAAGACTTATATTCTGAATTGTCAACATAAGAGTTTGATCCCTTATGCAAAAAAGAATTTGAACTATAGTTCAAATCATATGTAAGTACACAATCTAAATTTGGTTTACACATATGTAGACTTTTAAAAATTAGTGTATTTGAGCATGATTTGTTAATCCATCTATCATGGGATCCAAAAGCATTAGTACGCACTTGACCAGCATATCTCATAAATAGATATAATTCTCATATTCAAGAATATAAAATGGGGAAGACTATAATGAATAATGGGTTTTGTGTTTAGTCATCCAATGATGAAGGTGCGTAATATTTTTTATAGTTTGTTGGATAAAATTATAGAGGTAGAACACCCTGACTAAAAAATGTAAGTTATTTGATTCATGTGCTGCTAATTTGATCCTATCAAAGGGATGAAGGTGCATCCATGGTATAATTTAGTTGAAATAAATCATAAGAAATTGCATAAGGGATATGAACCATTTATTGGGGCAACGTCTGTAGAAAAAAATAAAACCTTTCTCTATTTTTCCAACTCAGATTAGTAGCACTATTGCAATAATAATAAACACAAATGAATAACTAAGACAATTAAAAGAGGCTAACAGATTTAACTTGGTTACAACTTAGCTGGTTGTTAATCCAAGGTAGTTGCAAAGCTCCACTAGAAATTTCTCCTTCGTGTAGGCGAAGAAGCTATGAAAAGCTAAGAAAAGACTAGAAAATTGATTATAGCAGTTGTTGTTCTATTTCCTAGCTCCAGGGGCCTTTTATATAGCTCTTGGAAATCCTATCCGTACCTTGAGGGTACTTCCAAGATGGATGGAGGGCGCCTCAAGCAAGGCAGCAGCGGATAAGGCTTTATCTATTGCCAACAGTTACTTTGGCTAGGTCGAGGGTGCTCTCCATACTCATGGAGGGTGCCTTCCATGCTTATGGAGGGCACCTTCCATTTTTATGGAGGGCACCCTCTGCCTGAAGGTGGTAGAGGCGTTGGCGCACCTTGCAGGCACCTTCAACCTTTGTTGAGGGTGCCTCTAGCAGGCTTAATTAGCTCCTTTCACTCTCATACTGCTCCGATTGCCTGGGTGATTGCGGCCAACCGAAATAGGGCTCACCCGAACATAATTTCTGGCATTCTCCTCGAGCAGGCTTCCATTTCAGTTTCTTGTCCCTCGAACGTCATGTATGTTCTTCTCATCCATCGGTGTACTCTTTCGCAACCCTTTTGTCCCTTGTACGCACCGAGCCCGTCGGCTTTCTCCCGTGTCGTCCTTCTCGTTAGCCGCATCTTCCACTCAACTTCCTGTGCTCCTAAGCTCCTGCACATTTAGACACAGGGATCAAAACCAAACAGGACCTAACCTAACTTGGTTGATCACATCAAAACAACCACGGGGTCCAACAATCTCCTCCTTTTTGATGTGTATCAAACCAAGTTCAAGTTAGGGTAATAACAAACAAGTAGTGATAAAAGAATTTGCAAATAAAATATTTTAAGTATAAAGTTTGTAATAAAAGAAATTGCAATACTAAGTATGAAATAAACTGATTTATTAAAATTTAGACTTATAAAATAGAGTTAGCAAAAATTCAGAATTTTAATAAAATCCCTAACTCCCCCTAAACTTGTATTTATTTCTCCCCCTTTGATCACATTAAAAAGAGGGGAAAAATTTAGAAATTTTTTAAATTAAGTTTTAGGAAAAAAAACTTGATTTAATAGAACAAGTAAAATAAATTTCAAACAATTACTAAGTTTGTTAAAATTTTCAAATAATTGATTTTTTTTAAACATTATCTTAATTAATTTCGCAAGCTTATCAGTTTGTCAATTAAATATTCAATTCAGTAATTGGCTTCCAATCTGTGGTGAGGCACTAAGCGTTCTTAGTTATTGGATCATCAACCACTTCTACATAAAGCTTTTTAAAGAATTTAAACATTTAATTTTTCTAAAAGCCTTAAAAAATGTTTAATCTAAATAAGATTTTAAAACCCAATATAGGTTCCTTCCTACTGGGTTAATTAAGAATTTGGGGGGTATATATCTTCTGGGAATTCTTCTAAGTTGTCCTTGGTGATGTCTAATATACCAATTTAATCAACTATACTTTTCATACTTTGATTTTTGACAATTATTCAATTTCAAGCATGCATGGTCATTTAAGCTTTTGATTTGAATTTTTAAATTATCATTTTGTGACTTTAAATTATCTAACCGTCTTTTTAAATCAATGTTATCTTTTTCCAATTTTACTAAATCTTTCGAAAGTGCTTTAATGAATTGAAAAGAATGCTCGGGTGAAAGAGCATGCACCTCACTTACCTTAAGTTTTGATGCTCCCCCTTCATCGTTGCTTTCTTCCAATGATCCTTCTCCTTCATCTATGCTCATCTCTGAGCTGGTCTCATCTTCTTCTTGATGGATTACTGTTAGGGCTAGTTCGGCGTATGCTTCGATTTTAGATTCGAAGGATGACGACTCACCCCACGTGGCTTTGAGATTATGTTTGGACTGAGTTGGCTTCTTATTCTTTTCCTTGTATTTGTTCTTCAGTTTCGGGTAGTCATCTTTGATGTGTCCTTCTTTGTTGCAATTGTAGTATCGGATGTTCCGTCTATTTCGAAGATGTTTTCTCGTCTACGATTTAAATTTATTAGATTTAATAAATTTATTGAACTTTCTTACCATAAGAGCTGCTTCGACTTCATCGATGGATGCTTCGGAGTCTTGATCTTCCGTCTTTACTTTTAGGGCAACATTGAGATTTGTCTTTTCTATTTCTTTAGGATCTGCAATTCGAGATTCGTGAAGTTCAAAAGTGGAAAACAAATTTTCTAGCGTACTTACCTCAAGATCCTTAGAGATGTAGTATGCATCTACTAAGGACGCCCACTCTGAAGTTCTTGAGAAGGCGTTGAGCGCATACCAGATTGAATCTCGGTTTGTTACCGATTCTCCGAGATTGTTTAACTGAGTAATTAGTTTCTTGATTCGTGCTTGGAGTTGCGCTACCTTTTCTCCATTGTTCATCCTCAGGCTTATTAGCTGGGTTCCGAGAATGTCTCTCCTTGCTAACTTTGCTTCTGAGGTGCCTTTGTGAAGTTATATAAACTTCTCCGAGAGATCTTTGGTGGAGTCGCAGCTGCCGATTTGATTGACCTCCTGGGGTGGAAGGACGTTGAGTAGATGGAATTCTGCTTTATCGTTCGCCACAAATTCGGCGTGTTCCTTCTTCGTCCACTGATATTCTTCTTTGTCTTTTGGAATTATAAAACCATATTTCATTATTAATAGAATTTCAAAATCTGTTTTGAAGAATACCTCCATCCGACATTTCCATTATGTGAAGTCTCCCTCGAACTTTGGTGGGTGAATGCTTGTACCGACCATCATCTTGATCTTGATGCTTTAGTCGACGGTTAGTCCTTCTGAAGCGGTTGGGCTTTGATACCACTTATTGGCATAGCGGGGTCGGTAAGAGAGTGCAGCGTCTGTAGAAAAAAAATAAAACCTTTCTCTATTTTTCCAACTCATATTATTAGCACTATCACAATAATAAAAAACTCAAATGAACAACTAAAACAATAAAAAAGGCTAACAGATTTAACTTAGTTTCAACCTAGGTGGTTGTTAATCCAAGGCAGTTGCAAATCTCCACTAGAAATTTCTCCTTTGTGTAGGCGGAGAAACCTCTTACAATCTATGAAAAGCTCAGAAAAGACTAGGAAATTGATTACAGCAGTTGTTGTTCTATTTCCTAACTCCAGGGGCCTTTTATAGCTCTTGGAAATCTTATCTGTAGCTTGAGGGTGCCTCCATGGTGGATGGAGGGTGCCTCCAGCAAGGTAGTAGTGGATAAGTCTTTATCCGCTGCCAACGGTTACTTTGGCCAGGTCGAGGGCGCCCTCCATACTCATGGAGGGCACCCTCTATACTCATGGAGGGCACCCTCCATGCTCATGGAGGGCGCCCTCTGCTCATGGAGGGCGCCCTCCGCCTGAAGGTGGCGGAGGCGCTGACGCACCTCGGAGGTGCCTTCAACCTCTATTGAGGGCGCCTCCAGCAAGCTTAATCAGCTCCTTTCGCTCTCCTGTTGCTTTGATCGTCTGGATGATTACGACCAATAGAAATAGGACTCACCCGAATCCAATTTCTGGCATTCTCCTCGAGCAGACTTCCGCTCTAGCTTCTCGTCCCTTGAACGTCGTGTGCATTCTTCTCGTTCACCGGTGTACTCTTCCGCAACCCTTTCGTCGCTCGGATGCACCGAGCCCATCGGCTCTCTCCCGTGCCATCTTTCTTGTTAGCCGTGTCTTCTGCTCGACTTCCTATGCTCCTAAGCTCTTGCACACTTAGACACTAGGATTAAAACCAAATGGGACCTAACCTAACTTGGTTGATCACATCAAAACAACCACAGGGTCCAACACCATTTGTGTTGGCACAATAAGATATTCAAGTATCATATGCTTTATATCCTAGTTTGAAATGTGACAAAATTAATTGGTAGATTGTTTGTAAAATGAAAGCACGGGAAAAAAAATTGAGAAATGTTGGGAAGACATTGCATATTAAGAAGAGAAAGTTATGAATACATTTCAGACCAAGGAATATATTATACGAACGTTATGAGATCCCACTGGGGTAGTGATAAACATGGATGCAAGGCAAATTTATGAGAATGATAATGATGATGAGGAGGAGTAGGCAGAGGAGGAGGAGGAGAAGGATGACGACGAGGATGAGGATGAGAATGATAATGACAATGAGAACTTTGATTTTTGATGATAGGTAAGTTTTGTTATCTCAATATAATAAAAATTATGATATTTTATTTTCATATATGGTATTGCTTTTTTTATAAGTAAACTTAGTTTTAATCTACAAAATTACAAAACTTATAGCTCAATTAGTTGTCTAGATACTATCTCATTCTTAAATTTATATATTTTATTTGTTAATGCTCTGCATTTTTTTTTCCTATAGGCCATTAGAGGTGATATCTTGTCGTCGCAGGTTTCGTGCACTCTCTATCTCTTAGCAAATATGGTAAGTTTTTCATGTTCTTCATTATACATCAAATTTTTATATACTTTATCCTATTTTTGAATTTTTAGAACATCTTTCGATGGAGCCATAGACGGAGTTCTCATGGTGTGTCTGATTCAACACCTAGCACTATACCTATGCCCTCCTAATCAGGTAGAACCTTCCCATTCACCTTAACTAGTACCTTTATCGCACCAGTCGCTAATACCCATGCAAGTTCCTTCCAGACACTCGTTTATTATGGTGTAAGACATTCGAGAGTTTATAGTTCCTTGCGATGATTCGTAAGTATAAAAAAATATTTTATTTTTTCAGCTATGTTAATTATTTAACATTGTTCATTTGTAACTTTATGATAAATTTGAGAATTATGTACATGTTCACAAGATTAATAGAATTGTGAATAACCATTGGAGAGGGGATTCAATGACTTATTCAAGCACTTTAGCACCCATAAAAGAGATCTAGTGGAGCGAGTTTAGGGTATAAATGATTTATTTTATATCTAAAATAAAAGTAAATATATAATTAATTTTGTTTTATTACAGCTGTCATTCAGTTGGGACCCTAGTCATGAATTGGAAATAAAGAGGGTTTTCAAGAAAAAATATGGTGATCACATTCGACATGTACTACATCATGCTAAGGTTGTTGGTTGCTACTCGAAAAACCTAGAGGTTCCACTGTACAAAAATTTTGTACAAAGGTCTGAACCTTTTCCTAGCTACCATGTGTTCTTTTAAATTAAATTTTGGATCACCTGCAGAACTTAACACGTTTGATCCAAAACTTAATCTATTTGTTCTTTTAGATTTAGACTTGGATCTCCTGCGGAACTTAACACGTTCGATCCAAATCACCTTAAGTTATTAATTCCATTAAATATTAATTTCCATAATTGGTTCCCAGTACTGACGTGGCGAGGCACATGACCTTCTTGGATATGGGAACAACCACCACCGACTAGACAAAACCTTTTATGGAAAGCTAATATTTAATTTTCTAAAATAACTTTAGATTAACCGAAAGGAACAATCAAATCACAAGGAAAAATAAATCAAAAGAACACAACATCGAAAAACATATTTGAAATACTAGAATCATAAGCCTCTTGTATTTGGTATTATTTCCAAAAATAACTAGTATGATGCGGAAAGAAAAATTACTAGTTATACCTTTTAGAAAGACCTCTTGATCTTCTACCGTATTCCTCTTCTAACCTCGGACGTTGTGTGGGAAACGATCTTCCAAGATGAGAAACCACCAAACACCTTCTTCTCCTCCTAGCTAGGTTCGGCCAAAACAAGAAAGCTTCACCAAGGAAGAAAAAAAAAAATACCAACCAAGCTCCAAGGGATGCAAAACTTTCTCTCCTTCTTCTCCAAGTAGTATCCGGCCACCACAAGAGCTCCAAGCCAAGAGAAAGGTTCGGCCACCACAAAGAAGAAGAGGGGAAGAGAGGTTGGTCAGCCACACCAAGGAATAAGAGAGGGAGAAAAATAATAGAGGTTGTATCTCATGAAGGCACCCCAACCCCCTCTTTTATATTCCTTAGCCTTGGTAAATTAGGAAATTTAATTACAATAAAATTTCCTTAATTTCCTTGACATGATTTAATTGAGAAAAATAAAATAAAATTTCCCAATTAATCTTATAATGGCCGGCCACATCATAGAGAGGGAAAAATTAGACAAGTTTCAATCAACAAATTAAAACTTCCTAATTTGTTTCCGGAAATTTTAAAAATAAAATTTCTCTTCAAAAATCCCTTCATGGTTTATAAAAAGAAATTTCTATAATTTTAATTTTTCAACATGTGAATAATTTTCAAAGAGAAAATAAAATATCTTTCCAATCTACAAATAAGGAAAGAGATCTAATCTCTCTTTTTAATCTTTTGTAGATCCTTTTAAGAGAGATATTTTTATTTTAATTCTATTTAATAAATTATATCTTCTACATAATAAAAATTAAAATTAAAATTCTTTTTAATTTTATTATGGTCGGCCCTCTCTAGCTTGGGTTCAAGCTAGGGTCGACCACCCATAAACCAAGCTTAGGTCGGCCCTAGCTTGATTCCCAAGCTAGCTTGGCCGACCCCCTTTAGGTGGGTATAGAAAGTGGGTATAGGTGGGTATAGTACTCTATAAATAAGAGGCTACGATAGGGACCGAGAGGAGGAATTGGTTTTGGTCTCCCGATAAAATTAAGCATCCCGTGTTCGCCTCGAACACACAACTTAATTTTATCAATAATAATTCATTCCACTAGAGAACTATTATTGAACTACCGCACCAATCCCAAATTACATTTTTGGGCTCCTTCTTATTATGAGTGTGTTAGTCTCTCTGTGTTTAAGATATCGAATGTCCACTAATTAAGTGAGTTACTAACAACTCATTTAATTAATATATTAGTCCAAGAGTAGTACCACTCAACCTTATCATCATGTCGGACTAAGTCCACCTTCAGGGTTTAACATGACAATCCTTATGAGCTCCTCTTGGGGACATTATCAACCTAGTATCTCTAGGACACAGCTTCCTTCTATAATCAACAACACACACTATAAGTGATATCATTTCTCAACTTATCGGGCTTATTGATTCATCGAACTAAATCTCACCCTTTGATAAATTAAAGAAATAAATCTCAAATACATGTGCTTGTTATTATATTAGGATTAAGAGCACACACTTCCATAATAACTGAGGTCTTTGTTTCTTTATAAAGTCAGTATAAAAGAAACTACCTCTAATGGTCTTACTCAATACACTCTAAGTGTACTAGTGTAATTATATAGTTAAGATAAACTAATTCCTAATTACACTACGACATTCCAATGGTTTGTTCCTTTCCATTTTGGTCGTGAGCTACTGTTTATAATTTATAAGGTACTGATAACATGATCTTCTGTGTGTGACACCACACACCATGTTATCTACAATATAAATTAATTGAACAACTACATTTATCATAAATGTAGACATTTGACCAATGTGATTCTTATTTCTAGATAAATGTTTATACCAAAAGCTAGGCTTTTAGTATACATTCTAACAAAGGCTAGGGGAAAAGGCACCTTGTGTGACTAAGAAAAATTGGACTAGGATCTTCAATTTTTGGGCAAGCGAGGAGAGTAAACAAAAGAGTCAACAAATAGAACAAGTCAAGCTTATAATTCTGGAGACTCGTCTATGACATATGCAGGAGACTCTATCAATATCGATGAGAATAGACGTAGATTGGTAATTTTTTAACTCTCCTACTAATTTTTAAATCTATTTCATAATATTTCATTATTTCTAACATTGTTTTTTAGACTAAGAAAATGGGGAAGGAGCCTACAGTAAAAATACTTTCACTTGCACATCTATAAAAAAAAGCAAGACTTGAAGCGAGGATAGAGTTAAATCAATTAAGGTCTAGACTAATTAATATTATATGCATTTATAAATTATTTTTACTGTAAATTTATTTTAATTTTTCTCATTATAATACAAGATAAATATAATGAGCTTGAGCTAGCATAGAAA
This sequence comes from Zingiber officinale, assembly GCF_018446385.1. Classification (NCBI taxonomy): domain Eukaryota; kingdom Viridiplantae; phylum Streptophyta; class Magnoliopsida; order Zingiberales; family Zingiberaceae; genus Zingiber; species Zingiber officinale. Next base: position 33,515,600 of record NC_056005.1, on the reverse strand, counting down.
AGTTTAGGTATACTAGTGTTGATAATGAGGGATCTGAGCTATCTGTTGGTAATAATTTAGATATATGGCTAAAACTGAGTTGAGGATAGAAAGGGAGAAGGATATTAGGAATGAGTTCTTTAAGCAGAACCCATAGAGTTACTTGTACATCTTTTTCCACCCCAGTAGCAATAATGACACATATACATAACTTGAATGAACAGGGTACCCATTTGAAGGGCATAATATTGGAAAGAAATCAAGAAATGAGAGAAATGTGCTGACAATAAGACTTTATTATGCGAAGTCTTTAGTTAGGCTCCTCTCCAAGTCAGTCCTTCTAGTTCAGGTGATGATGGCGGCGATGATGACGGTGGGTGGTGATGGTTCTTTATGAACTTATTTTGTATGAATGTTATTTATCTCATAATTACTGTTATTTGATTGAGTTTATTTTTTTTATATTTTTTATTAGTACTGTTAATTCATTTTGAACAGGGTTTGTATGGGTTAGGTGTTGGTTGCTACTCGGAAAGCCTAGAGTTTCCACTGTACAAAAATTTTGTACAAAGGTCTGAACCTTTTCCTAGCTACCACGTGTTCTTTTAAATTAAATTTTGGATCGCCTGCGGAACTTAACACGTTTAATCCAAAACTTAATCTATTTGTTCTTTTAGGTTTTGACTTGGATCTTCTGCGGAACTTAACACGTTCGACCCAAATCACCTTAAGTTATTAATTCCATTAAATATTAATTTCCATAATTGGTTCCCAGTACTGACGTGGCGAGGCACATGACCTTCTTGGATATGGGAGCAACCACCACCGACTAGACAAAACCTTTTATAGAAATCTAATATTTAATATCCTAAAATAACTTTAGGTTAACCGAAAAGAACAATCAAATCACAAGGAAAAATAAAACAAAAGAACACAACTTCGAAAAACATATTCGAAACACTAGAATCGTAAGCCTATTGTATTTGGTATTATTTCCAAAAATAACTAGTATGATGCGGAAAGAAAAATTACTAGTTATACCTTTTAGAAAGACCTCTTGATCTTCTACCGTATTCCTCTTCTAACCTCGGACGTTGTGTGGGCAACGATCTTCCGAGATGAGAACCACCAAGCACCTTCTTCTTCCTTGCAAGTTTCGGCCATCAAAACTTCTTCTAGGATGAAGAGGTTCGGCCACCACCACCATGCTCCAAGGGATGCTAGAAAAGAGGCTTCTTTTCTCTCCTTCTTCTCCTTCTTAGATCCGGCCACCAAAGCTAACTCCACCATGAGAAACTTTCGGCCACACAAAGGAGAGGAAAGAAAGAAAGGGCCGACCACACACAAAGAAGAAAAGAGAGAGAAAAATAATAGAGACATTCATCTTGAAGCCTCCTCTACCCCTCTTTTATAATCCTTGGTCTTGGCAAATAAGGAAAATTTAATAAAAACTTCCTTAATTCTTTTGCCATTAATAAGGAAATTTTATTTAATTAAAAATAAATTTTATTTTCTATTTGTAATGGCCGCCACCTTAATCCCTTTAATCAAGGAAATTTTAATTCACACAAGAATTAAAACTTCCTAATTTGCTTCGGAAATTTATAAAATTTCTCAATAATTTTTATCCCTTCATGGTTGGTTAATAAAAAAGAAAATTTAATAAATTAAAATCTTTCTTTTAAACATGTGGATAAAAAGAAAGTTATCTCTAAAAATTAAAATCTCTCTTAATCTACAAATAAGGAAAGATATCAAATCTTTTCTTAATCTTTTGTAGAAACTAATAAAAGAGAATTATTAATTTTAAACTTTCTTTAAATCATGAACATGGTTAAAAGGAAAGTTTTCTTAAAATTTAAAATCCTCCTTTAATCAACAAATAAGGAAAGATTTCAAATTTTAAACTCTCTTTAAACATATAGATGATTTACAAATAAGGAAAGTTTTACCAAAAATTAAAACCATCCTTTTAAACTACCAAAAGGAAAGAGATTAATCTCTTCTCTTAATCTTTGTAGAAAGCTATAAAAGGAAATTTTAATTTTAAACTCTCTTGTAAAACCATGATATCCACATAAGAAATAATTTTAATAAAAATCCTTTTTAATATTCTAGTGGCCGCCACCTAAGCTTGGGACCCATGCTTTGGCCGGCCACCTACATGGCTCACTTGGTCTTGGCCGGCCCTAGCTTGGGTTCCAAGCTAGCTTGACCGGCCCCATTGGATGGGTAAGAAGGTGGGTATGGTGGGTATAAATCTCTATATACTAGAGGCTACGATAGGGACCGAGAGGAGGAATTGGTTTTGTTCTCCCGATGAAATTACGCCCCGAACACACAACTTAATTTCATCAATAATAATTTATTCCACTAAAGAACTATTATTGAACTACCGCACCAATCCCAAATTACATTTTGGGCTCCTTCTTATTATGAGTGTGTTAGTCTCCCTGTGTTTAAGATAACAAATGTCCACTAATTAAGTAAGTTACTGACAACTCACTTAATTAATATCTAGCTCCAAGAGTAGTACCACTCAACTTCATTGTCATGTCGGACTAAGTCCACCTGCAGGGTTTAACATGACAATCCTTATGAGCTCCTCTTGGGGACATTCTCAACCTAGATCTCTAGGACACAGTTTCCTTCTATAATCAACAACACACACTATAAGTGATATCATTTTCCAACTTATCGGGCTTATTGATTCATCGAACTAAATCTCACCCATTGATAAATTAAAGAAATAAATATCAAATATATGTGCTTGTTATTATATTAGGATTAAGAGCACACACTTCCATAATAACTGAGGTCTTTGTTTCTTTATAAAGTCAGTATAAAAGAAACGACCTCTAATGGTGCTACTCAATACACTCTAAGTGTACTAGTGTAATTATATAGTTAAGATAAACTAATACCTAATTACACTACGACCTTCCAATGGTTTGTTCCTTTCCATTATGGTCGTGAGCTACTGTTTATAATTTATAAGGTACTGATAACATGATCCTCTGTGTGTGACACCACACACCATGTTATCTATAATATAAATTAATTGAACAACTACATTTATCATAAATGTAGATATTTGACCAATGTGATTCTTATTTCTAGATAAATGTTTATACCAAAAGCTAGGCTTTTAGTATACACTCTAACAATCTCCCACTTATACTAAAAGACTAAGCTGTCATAAATGTTGCCATACATCTGATTCCCAACCCTTCAACATGTCCATCAAAAGCTCTCGCCTTAAGGACCTTAGTGAAAAGATCTATAGGTCATCATCTGATGCATTCTAGGCAGCAACAACTTCTCCTCGTTTATACGATTTCTCGTATTGGGTGGTACTTGCGCTCTATTGTGTTTACTTGCCTTATAGACTTATGGTTTCTTCGAGTTTGCTACTGCACCAACATTATTACAATAAATTGTAATAATCTTTGGACAAACCAGAAATCATATCTAAGTCTATCTTGAGGTTATTGAGTCTTTCAGCTTTTATGGCTACCTCAGAGGCTTGCCATATACTAAGCTTCTATGATAGAGTCCAGAAAAACACCTATGCTTATCACTCTTCCATAGTTATGACTTTACCTCCTAAAGTAAACACAAAACCCCAAGGTTGACTTATTATTGTCTCTATCCGATTGGAAGTCAAAATCCATACAACCCACAAGGACTAAATTAACTGCCTTGTAAGCTAGCATATAATCTCTAGTGCCTCTAAGGTACTACAATATATGCTTTACTGCAGTCCATTGTCCTTATCCAGGGTTACTTTGATATCTGCTAACTATGCCCTTGGCAAAACAGATTTCTGATCTCGTGCATAGCATACATTAGGTTATCTAATTGCCGAAGCATAAAGAACTGCCTGCATGTCCTCAATCTCCTTTTGATGTCATCGGAGACATCTCTTTAGATAAAGACACTCCATGCTTAAAAGGTAAGAAACCTGTTTTGGAGTTTTGATGCTTAAAACGAGCAAGGATTTTTCCGATGTATGAAGCTTGGGATAAGTAAAATATTCTTTTCTTGCGATCCCTTATTACTTTGATCTCAAGAATATATACATTCTCCCAAGTCCTTTATATCGAATTGTTTGGACAACTATACCCTTACTTCTGACAACATTTTGATATTGTTTCCAACTACCAAAACTGTTATCTAAGTATAGTACAAGAAATACCACCACGTTTCCATCACATCTTTTGTATACACAAGACTTATCCGGTTACTAAATCCATAGATCTGGATTACTTTGATAAACCGGATGTTCCAAGACCTTGAAGCTTTGCCTCAGTCCATAGACTGATTGAGCTTACACACAAGATGCTCTTAGCCCTTTGCAATGAACCCTTCTGGTTGCTTTATATGGATGTTTTCTTCAAGACTTCCATTAAGGAATGCTGTCTTGACATCCACTTGCCAAATAGATAAAAGAATCCGGATAGACTTAAGCATGACTACCAGTGAAAAAGTTTCCTTTATCATCTAGCCTTGCTATGAAAGTTTTTACCTTCCTGTCTATCCCTCTTTTCCTATATAGACCTTTTTACACCCAAAGGCTTTTATACCATTTGGTGGTTCTATAAGCTTCCAGATTTTATTAGAATACATATATTCTAATTCTGTTATTCATTACTCTTAGCCAAGATATTGCATCTTTATCTTGGAGTGCTTCGTCATATGTCCGAAGATCAGGTTCATGTCCTCCAGGGATCGAGTCTAAAAACTCTCCCAAAACATAAATCTTTTTAGGTTGCCTAACAACCCCTCCACTATGACAAGGCACTTTCTGTAATTGTGTATCATTTGTGATACGTGTTGCAGTTTCCTTGTGGTATCTCATCTTGTACAATTGGTACTAGATTAGACATGTCTTTTATTATTTCCTTAAGAACAAATTTACTTATGAGCACGTGGTTCATTATATAGTCCTTTTCTAAAAAATCAGTCATTGATGCTAACAATGACCTTCTGATTTTTAAGACTATAAACCTACTTTTGTTTATCTAGGATAACTTACAAACAAGTGAACTCCTATCCAACTTATCATTGTCTCTCTTTAACATATGTGCTGGATTACCCGAATCCGAATATGCTTCAAAATAGGTTTTCACCTATTCAGCAATTCTATATGAGTAGAGAGTTCTAACTTGGAAGGTACTATGTTCACTTTCGTTATCAGAGTTTATCCTTAAAACAAATTTGGTAATTTTCTGAATAACTCATCATCTTAATTATTTCATAAGAGTCCTTTACCTTCTTTCTACTACACCATTCTGTTGGGGTGTACCAGGTGCAGTTAGTTGGGATTGAATCCCTACTTTTGATAAGTGACTCCTAAATTCTCCCAAGAGGTACTTGCTACTACGATCTTACCATAGTGACATTTACTTTAACATTTCTCCGCATCAGCCTTGTACTCTTTGAACGTACTTAGTCTTGCGGTACATTAAGTAAATTTATTTGTATCTTGAATAGTTGTCTATAAAATAGATGAAATATTCAATACTACCTCTTGTCTGGATAGTCATAGGATCACACAAATCAGAATGAACCGATTTCAATATATCTTTGACTCCATACCCCTTGGACTTAAAAGCTTCTTGGTTATTTTCCTTCCAAGTAAGACTCGCAGGTTGGAAAGATTTCCACTACCAATGAACCCAAAAGTTCATCAGCTACCAATATATCCTACTCAAGTATAACCTAGCTTTTAGATGCCAAAGATATAATTGGTTCATTTCCGAAGGTTGCTTTCTCTTAAAATTAGAAGATGTGTTACTAATTTCCATTTGTTGCATCGTGGGAGTTATTGGATTATAAATTGTCAACCATCATACCAGAATAGATAACTTGCCTATTTTTCTTGATAACAACTTTGTTATCAAAATAGACACAATATCTATAATAGTTTAGAGACTGAAATCAGGTTCTTTCTAAACTTGGTACGTAAAGACAATTACTTAAAATCCATATTTTATTCTTATCAAAGGATAAACATCTCCCACTGCAACAGCTACCACTTTTACAATAGTGCCCATGTGGACGGTGATTTACCTTTCATTTAGTTGTCGGGTTTCCTGGAACCCTGCAATGAATTGCAGACATGATTAATGGCACTTGTATCTACACTCCAGGTTCTGGTAGATAACACCACTAGACATGTTTCAACTAATGAATTAAATACACCTGAATTGTTCTTAGTTCTAAGAAGACAGTCTACCTTAATGTCCAAGTCCTATTTCCAATCATTACAATTGGGACTACTAAGTCTTTTCTATAGTATGACTACTAGGGGATTGACAAACATTTTAAATCCTAAGAATCACAAAAATATTTGGTCAAGATCAACTTCTTAAAATCCCCATGAATTTTGTATGCCACGATAGTGTGAACGTATACAAAATCGAAGAGGAGATTTTGTTCATTAATTTTATTATCTCGTCAACTTTACTTAATGACGAATAAAATTAATAGTTGATCTGTCTTTGATCAAATATTTGGTCAAAACTCTTTGAATTTAAAATAACATTGATTCCTCAAACAATATTATTTAAATTCACCAACACCTCAAACACCGTGAATTTTGCATGCCACGTTAGAGTGGACGTATACAAATTCATCATTTGTAAGAGGAGGGTTTTACCCATTGACTATCTTGTCAATATAACTTTTTGACAAATAAAATTACCTCAAACACCATGAATCTTGTATGCCACGTTAGTGTGGATGTATACAAATTCAAACATTTGTAAGAGAGGTTTATTAATTTTATTATATTGCCAATCTAGTTTTATGACAAATCAATAGTTTGTTTCCCTTTGGTCACACAAGTGATAGTAGTGACTCCGTTGGGAGGATACTATTAAATGTGTCTAAGTGTATACCATTACTTGACACTAAGTCCATTAATAAAATTATGCCCCTTCCGTTGGGGAAGATCACACACTCCTAATTAACTTCCTATAGTCATCCAAAATTGAAAGTCTGTTCTAGTGATCCACAAACAAGCTCATCCGTTATGGAGGAAGGCACTCAGAGCCAACGCGCAAGCTTGTTTGCATCACTTACAAACCAGTAATGGAGACCATGGGATTTACTTAAAAATCCCTCCCCCACTTAGTTATTTATAAATGAGGAATTTTAACTATGCTAGCCTACTAAATATGCATACTAACAAGCACACACAACACAGCATAAAAAGCAATAAATAGAAAAACTAATTTTCAACTATTATGGTTTTTATCTATTGCTGTCCTCCGTGTGTCGCCAACCCTAGCTGCTGTCATCTTTGGCCACCGCCACCGGGTCTAGTTGTCGCATCCATCTTGCTCCTTGTTCCGCTGCGCCTCTGGTCCTTAGAAGGTTCCACGCTTTGCAAGATTCGATCCGCGACATAAATAGAATTTTACATTTTGATCCTATATTCCATAAAAGGAATGTACATGTATCTAGATCAAAAATAAAATCCTAATAAAACTAAATACAGCTCCTGCTGTATTTTATAATACAATCATGCACACACATATAAATGCCCTTGACATGTCCAAGGGTCCAATCACACACATAATAACTAAAAGCCATAATAGTTGGATCCTGCATCCACAAAGTTAGCACATCCTACTATTATCCTGCCTAAATTATGTATGACATGTGCATAATTAAACTAATACCAAATACACAGAGGCAAAACCCTAGCTCTGATACCAATTGTTGGTTGCTACTCGGAAAACCTAGAGGTTCCACTGTACAAAAATTTTGTACAAAGGTCTGAACCTTTTCCTAGCTACCATGTGTTCTTTTAAATTAAATTTTGGATCGCCTGCGGAACTTAACACGTTTGATCCAAAACTTAATCTATTTGTTCTTTTAGGTTTTGACTTGGATCTCCTGCGGAACTTAACACGTTCGACCCAAGTCACCTTAAGTTATTAACTCCATTAAATATTAATTTCCATAATTGGTTCCCAGTACTGACGTGGCGAGGCACATGGCCTTCTTGGATATGGGAGCAACCACCACCGACTAGACAAAACCTTTTAGAAAGCTAATATTTAATTTCCTAAAATAACTTTAGGTTAACCGAAAAGAACAATCAAATCACAAGGACAAGAAAAACAAAAGAACATTATATCGAAAACAAATTTGAAACTCTAGAATCGTATGCCTCTTGTATTTAGTATTATTTCCAAAAATAACTAGTATGATGCGGAAAGAAAAATTACTAGTTATACCTTTTAGAAAAACCTCTTGATCTTCTACCGTATTCCTCTTCTAACCTCGGACGTTGTGTGGGCAACGTTCTTCCGAGATGAGAAACCACCAATCACCTTCTTCTTCCTTGCAAGTTTCGGCCATCAAAACATCTTCTAGGATGAAGAGGTTCGGCCACCACCACCATGCTCCAAGGGATGCTAGAAACGAGGCTTGCTTTCTCTCCTTCTTCTCCTTCCTTGATCCGGCCACTAACAAAAACTCCACCAAGAGATAAGTTTCGGCCAACAAGAGGAGAGGAGAGAAATAGGGCCGGCCACACCACCAAGGAAAAGAGGGAGAAAAATAGAATAGAGTCGTTAGTTTTGAAGCCTCCTCTACCCCCTCTTTTATAATCCTTGATCCTGGCAAATAAGGAAAATTTAATAAAAATTTCCTTAATTCTTTTTCCATTGAAAAGGAAAAATTATTTAATTAAAATAATTTTCTTTCTCAATTTTATTTGGCCGGCCACATAAAAGCTACAAATAAGGAGAGTTTTAATTAATTAAAACTTCCTAATTTATCTCCAGAAATTTATAAAATTTCTCCAATAATTTAATCCCTTCATGATTGGTTTATAAAAAGGAAATTTAATAAATTAAAATCTTTCTTTTAAACATGTGGATAAAAAGAAAGTTATCTCTAAAAATTAAAATCTCTTTTAATCTATAAATAAGGAAAGATATCAAATCTTTTTTCAATCTTTTGTAGAAACTAATAAAAGAGATTTATTAATTTTTAAACTTTCTTTTAAATCATGAACATGGCTAAAAAGGAAAGTTTTCTTAAAATTTAAAATCCTCCTTTAATCAACAAATAAGAAAAGATTTCAAATTTTAAACTCTCTTTTAAACATGTAGATGATTTACAAATAAGGAAAGTTTTTACCAAAAGTTAAAACCATCCTTTTAAACTACAAATAAGGAAAGAGATTAATCTCTTCTCTTAATCTTTGTAGAAAGCTATAAAGGAAATTTTTAATTTTTAAACTCTCTTTCAAAATCATGATATCCACATAAGAAATAATTTTAATAAAAATCCTTTTAAATATTCTAGTGGCCGGCCACCTAAGCTTGGGACCCAAGCTTGGCCGGCCACCAACTTGGCTCATCCACTTGGTCTTGGCGGCCCTAGCTTGGGTTCCAAGCTAGCTTAGCCGGCCCCATTGGATGGGTAAGAAGGTGGGTATGCGGTGGGTATAAATCTCTATATACTAGAGGCTACGATAGGGACCGAGAGGAGGAATTGGTTTTGGTCTCCGATGAAATTAAGCATCCCGTGTTCGCCCGAACACACAACTTAATTTCATCAATAATAATTCATTCCACTAAAGAACTATTATTGAACTACGCACCAATCCCAAATTACATTTTGGGCTCCTTCTTATTATGAGTGTGTTAGTCTCCGTGTTTAAGATAACAAATGTCCACTAATTAAGTAAGTTACTGACAACTCACTTAATTAATATCTAGCTCAAGAGTAGTACCACTCAACTTCATTGTCATGTCGGACTAAGTCCACTAGGGTTTAACATGACAATCCTTATGAGCTCCTCTTGGGGACATTCTCAACCTAGATCACTAGGACACAGTTTCCTTCTATAATCAACAACACACACTATAAGTGATTTCATTTCCCAACTTATCGGGCTTATTGATTCATCGAACTAAATCTCACCCATTGATAAATTAAAGAAATAAATATCAAATATATGTGCTTGTTATTATATTAGGATTAAGAGCACACACTTCCATAATAACTGAGGTCTTTGTTTCTTTATAAAGTCAGTATAAAAGAAACGACCTCTAATGGTCCTACTCAATACACTCTAAGTGTACTAGTGTAATTATATAGTTAAGATAAACTAATACCTAATTACACTACGACCTTCCAATGGTTTGTTCCTTTCCATTATGGTCGTGAGCTACTGTTTATAATTTATAAGGTACTGATAACATGATCCTCTGTGTGTGACACCACACACCATGTTTATCTACAATATAAATTAATTGAACAACTACATTTATCATAAATGTAGATATTTGACCAATGTGATTCTTATTTCTAGATAAATGTTTATACCAAAAGCTAGGCTTTTAGTATACACTCTAACAGCTACTTGCTGAAAAATGCTAAGCTGACCTGTAACAACTGTCGAGGCATTGGCTACGTCCTCTCTAGTGAGTGAGTAGATCCTCGCATTCGCCATAGCTGGAGGGGCTTCCAATCTGCCCTGACTGATCTGTGGACCATCTAAGGCAGCATACATTTGGTGTAGCTGCGCTGGCTGAGCTCCATACTGTATCGGCTGAGGCTGAGGAAGACTGTTCTTGTTCGGGCACTGCTTAGCCATATGCCCTTCCTGTCCACATTCAAAACAACCTCGCGTACCCTTGTGGCAAACTCCTGGATGATGTTTCCCACAAGTAGCACACTTGGGATGTTTGGAATGTTTTCCAGCTGGCCCTCCTTTTGGGTCACTGCTTGCCTTGCGTTTCCCTTTCCTGTTGGAGCTATGTCCCTGTTGTTTCTGTTAAGTACCTGAGCCAGCTTGTCCCTTGGGCTCTGTGGAAACCTGCTTCTGCTGAGTGATGCTGTGCTGATAGTGTTCGGTGATCAGAGCACTCCAGCCACATTCATTGTGATCTCTGGTCTGAACATCTTCAGCATCAACCGTACTCGTTCCTTCTCTGTGCTGACTAGTTCTGGACACAGACGGGCCAACCTGTTGAATTTCTTCATGGCTTCCTGAACTGATAGGTTGCCCTGACGAAATTCTGTAAACTCGTCATAGTGTCGGTTCGTGACTTGCATGTGAAAGAATTCCTCGAAGAATTCTTTCTCAAAGTTGGCCCATGTCATCTGGTTTACTGGCCACTTCGCTTTAATCCGCTCCCACAACATGCGTGCGTCTCCTGTTAAACAGAAGGAGGCACACTTCACCTTTTCGTGCTCTGGCCAGTCTAGAAACCATGCCTGAGCATCCCATGGTTCGCTGGTGCCTGAGAAGTTCTCGGGCTTAATTCTCTGCCACTGGATAAGGTAAGCTTCTCTCTTAGCCCCTGCTACTGGGGCTACTGGGACTGGTACTGCAGGCTGAGCTGGTACAACCTCTGTGACTACTTGAGTCGTGAGGTTCGGTACTGGAGTGACTGGGGGAGTAGTCTGCTGGTTAGCCTTTAAGGAGGCTATCTCCTGCTGCTGTTCAGCCAACTGCCTCATGCTGGGGCTCAGCCGCTGATGCTTTCTTAGCTGGACGTCTGTTGTTTGCTACTCGGAAAACCTAGAGGTTCCACTGTACAAAAATTTTGTACAAAGGTCTGAACCTTTTCCTAGCTACCATGTGCTCTTTTAAATTAAATTTTGGATCGCCTGTGGAACTTAACACGTTTGATCCAAAACTTAATCTATTTGTTCTTTTAGGTTTTGACTTGGATCTCCTGCGGAACTTTACACGTTCGACCCAAGTCTCCTTAAGTTATTAATTCCATTAAATATTAATTTCCATAATTGGCTCCCAGTACTAACGTGGCGAGGCACATGGCCTTCTTGAATATGGGAGCAACCACCACCGACTAGACAAAACCTTTTATAGAAAGCTAATATTTAATTTCCTAAAATAACTTTAGGTTAACCAAAGAGAACAATCAAATCACAAGGAAAAGAAAAAACAAAAGAACACGGCATCGAAAAAACATATTCGAAATTCTAGAACGTAAGCCTCTTGTATTTGGTATTATTTCCATAAATAACTAGTATGATGCGGAAAGAAAAATTACTAGTTATACCTTGTAGAAAAACCTCTTGATCTTCTACCGTATTCCTCTTCTAACCTCGGACATTGTGTGGGCAACGATATTCCGAGATGAGAAACCACCAACCACCTTCTTTTCCTCCTAGCTAGGTTCGGCCACAAAAATAAAGCTTCACCAAGGAAGAAGAAAAACACCAACCAAGCTCCAAGAGATGCAAGCTTTCTCTCCTTCTTCTTCTTCTTCTTCTCCAAGTAGTATCCGGCCTCCACAAGAGCTCCAAGCAATAGAGAATTTCGGCCACCACAAAGAGGAAGAAAGGGAGAAGATGTTGGCCGGCCACACCAAATAATAGGAGAGGGAGAATAATAGAGGTTGTCTCTTGTGAAGGCACCCTCACCCCTTCTTTTATATTCCTTGGCCTAGGCAAATTAGGAAATTTAATTACAATAAAATTTTCTTAATTCCCTTGACATGATTTAATTGAGAAAAATAAAATAATATTTCCCCAATTAATCTCTAATGGCCGGCCGCATCAAGAGGAAATAAATTAGACAAGTTTTAATCAACAAATTAAAACTTCCTAATTTGTTTCCGGAAATTTTAAAAATAAAATTTCTCTTTAAAAATCTCTTCATGGTTGATAAAAGGAAATTTCTATAATTTTAATTTTATCAACATGTGTATAATTTTAAAGAGAAAATAAAATATCTCACCAATCTACAAATAAGGAAAGAGATTTAATCTCTTTCTTTAATCTTTTGTAGATCTTTTACAAGAGAGATATTTTAATTTTAATTCTCTTTAATAAATTATTTCTTCCACATAATAAAAATTAAAATTAAAATCCCTTTTTAATATAATTTGGCCGCCCCTACTAGCTTGGGTTCAAGCTAGGGCCGGCCACCCAATATTATACCTAGGCCGGCCCTAGCTTGTTCCCAAGCTAGCTTGGCCGGCCCCCATTGGGTGGGTATAGAAGGTGGGTATAGGTGGGTATAGAACTCTATAAATAAGAGGCTATGATAGGGACCGAGAGGAGGAATTGGTTTTGGTCTCCCGATAAAATTAAGCATCCCGTGTTCGCCTCAACACACAACTAATTTTATCAATAATAATTCATTCCACTAGAGAACTATTATTGAACTACCGCACCAATCCCAAATTACATTTTTGGGCTCCTTCTTATTATGAGTGTGTTAGTCTCCCTGTGTTTAAGATATCGAATGTCCACTAATTAAGTGAGTTACTGACAACTCATTTAATTAATATCTTAGTCCAAGAGTAGTACCACTCAACCTTATTATCATGTCGGACTGAGTCCACCTGCAGGGTTTAACATGACAATCCTTATGAGCTCCTCTTGAGGACATTATCAACCTAGTATCTCTAGGACACAGTTTCCTTTTATAATCAACAACACACACTATAAGTGATACCATTTCCCAACTTATCGGGCTTATTGATTTATCGAACTAAATCTCACCCATTGATAAATTAAAGAAATAAATATCAAATATATGTGCTTGTTATTATATTAGGATTAAGAGCACACACTTCCATAATAACCGAGGTCTTTGTTTCTTTATAAAATCAGTATAAAAGAAACGACCTCAAATGGTCCTACTCAATGCACTCTGAGTGTACTAGTGTAATTATACAGTCAAGATAAACTGATACCTAATTACACTACGACCTTCCAATGGTTTGTTCCTTTCCATTATGGTCGTGAGCTACTGTTTATAATTTATAAAATACTGATAACATGATCCTCTGTGTGTGACACCACACACCATGTTATCTACAATATAAATTAATTGAACTACATTTATCATAAATGTAGACATTTGACCAATGCGATTCTTATTTCTAGATAAATGTTTATACCAAAAGCTAGGCTTTTAGTATACACTCTAACAACGTCCTCGTACCATTTTCTAAATAGCAGAGAACACATATATATAACTAGGCTATCATGTTATAGTTAACTACTGGTAACATGTTAAATACTATCACTGTAAACATGAATTAATTAACTACAAACATGAGAGCAAACATGAAAGCACATATAACTGATATGAAAGCTAAAAACAAAACTGAGTGAGAGATGTTCTTACTTGGAAGCTGTAGGCACAATGCTGATGTGTGTGTAGGAAGTAAGGAACTTGCTCTGATACCACTCTGTAATGACCCAACTCCTAGGTACTAAGCTGTGAGCCGGAACGCTACATTAACTACTGAAGCTACTGTGTTGTACTGTGCGGAAACTGGGTAAAACAAAATTTCACTAACTGACTCTATTAAACTGACAACTGGTACACCCATGCTGTTATAAGGAAGGGTTCAAGACCCTTTCAGTTGAGGTATATGTGCTGAGGAGGATACTTGACCTCCCATCTGAGCTAGAACTCAAAACTAACTTCCCAGCTAGCTGCTGTTCGATCCACGGATCGATCAAACTCGTCGCGATTTCGTGCCCTGCTGGATCGGTCTGCGGACCGATCCAGTAGAGGTTGGATCGGTCGGTAAGACCGATCCAGGTGTGTCTGGATCGGTCTGCAGACCGATCCAGGCACCTGGAGACGCTGGGATGCCTTCTGTTCGATACTGGATCGGTCGGCTGACCGATCCAGGAAAAGGAATGGCACTGGATCGGTCTGCTGACCGATCCAGGTTCTGATAGTCGGAAACGAAATCAGAATTTCTGATTTCCAGCACTGATTCATGCCAAAAATCACATACACAAGCTCTAGATACATGAAAAACACTCTAGCATGTAAATACTAACGTTCTAAACATGATAAAATAAACAAGACATAGTTTACTAAGCTATAATACCTAGTAACAAGACTAAGTCATAAAACTAGACATGTTAAGTACTAAAACTGAGATAAAAGCGTATAGATCCCAAGGATATTTATTCCAGACCCCTTGCACACACACATCATCGTAGCATCGCCCTCCAGCCTCCGCTAGTCCACTTTTCTTTTACCGGTATCTGCAGTATAAGAAAAGTAACATCTGTAAGCTAAGAAGCTTAGTAAGAAACCATCTACCTCACAAAAACATGCAACGATGCGATTATGTTTTTAAAACATGTGGTTTGAAAACTGAACTGAGCATGGCAACATGGCATGGCATACTAACATGTACTGAACTGATCATGGCATACAAACAAGCTGAGCATAGCATACTGTATCTGAAACTAAGCATGAATACTGAACTGGTCATGCATATACATCTAACTGGTCATGAACTCAAATCATGAAACTTTACTGAGGTAATTAACTGTAACTGAAACTAAGTTAGTGTTTCCATCACTGATTACATATTTGGAAAACTATATATAATAATAGATGAAAATACTAAACATGCTGCTGGGCCCTGGCAACTATACCTACTGTGCACGCATTCCTACGAGACCCGGGATTGCAAGTTCCGAATCCAGCAGGATTACTAGGTTATCTGAACCTAGGGACGACTGTGGGAGTCTAGCCCATGGATATCTGATCCAAGTACAGTGCCAACTAAATAAAAGTAAAATACTGAATACTGTTTTATTTTACTTTGTTGTTCTAGGTTATCTGAACCTAGAGCTAGGTTATCTGAACCTAGAGGCTACTGTGGGAGCCCACCCAATGGATATCTGATCCATTTAGCTGTAATAACTGATAATAAGCTGAATAAAATGTTTCTAATACATTTTACATGCTGTTAGGACGCCTACTGGTGCATCCTTCTGAACTGGGCATTCTGCACTAAAAGCACACCCTAAGACTGAAAACTGTAGAACTACTGAACTAATGCCAAAACTAACAAGCGAGAGCAATTATACTGCAGGTGAGGGGTTTCTTACCTTGTGTGCTAGATTTCTTACAAATCTAATCGCTAGAAATTCCGGTGGAGGTGCCCCTTTCGAGAGACTTCTCGCGTCTATGCGTTCCTCTCGCGAAGGAGTGCGCCCTTGTGTCGAAATCGTCGCCGGAAAGTGTCCTTGGGGCCCTAGAGAAAGAACCCTAGGTCTTCCTTGGTGTGGCGCCGAAAGAAGGAGGAAGAAAAGGGAGAGGTGGCGTGAGAGGGTTTCGGTGGGGAAGGATGTGCCGAACCAAAATAAAAATAAACCAAACCCTCTTTAAGTTTCCTATTTATATTAAGTGGGTTATTGAGCCAAACTCTAATATAAATATAATTGGTTCCTCTTTCTTTCAGCACAGCCCTGCTGGGTTCACAGAGGTCCCGGGTTCGATTCCCGCTTAAGCCTTTTTATTCTTCTAATTATTTTTGCTACTTTCGCTACTCGGAAAATTCCGGAAAAATATCTAAAAATTCCAGAAAAATCATAGAATAATTCTATTGCAAGTTTGAGAATTTTCGGGCATTACACTCTCTCACGTGTGGGTGCAAAGGGGAGGTGCAAATCTAGGGCCGGATTGCACTGAACCAAGTTGACTCTTGTGCGAGCACGACATGTACGTGCCAAATGTCGGACTAGTCGGGACAAAATTTGCGCATGTGGAACAACCAATATTTTGTCACATAAACTTTTTTTTGCTTATTTAAGGGTGTAACGGATGTATTAATAATGATCATTAAACGATCATTAACGTTGCTCATTGGTTCGAGTGCCTATGATAGTAGTGTTGGGTACCACTTGTTAAGATCGTTGGACCGGCTAGAAGGGAGGTTGAATAGCCCTGCAAAAATAAAGACATACCCTTCTCGGACTTAAAAGAACATTTGCATAAAGATAGAATAGAAAATGAACTAAAAAGAAAGAGACACCTGAATTTACTTGATTACAACCAGGGAGGTTATTAATCCAAGAAAGTGAAATGCACTAACTCTCCTTTAGGCGGAAAAGCCTATTTACAGAAGTGTAAGCACAAAAAATTAGAAGCTAAATGAAAACTAGAACGTGTACAAGTGTTGTTGCAAGAATGCTTGTTCATTGTAGCTTCTTGGCCCAAGGCTAGGTGAGGGCGTCTGGAAGGATTCTAGATGCCTGGAGAGGGATAAAACTGTTGGATCGAAAGCGCTAGGGGGGATGAATATCGCTCGTGACTTTCACTTACGTTTCGGAAGATTAAGAGTAAAACACGCAAACACCAAGTTTTTTACTTGGTTCGGAGTTTGGGGCGACTCCTACTCCAAGGCTCACGCTCGTTGAGTTTTTACTTTAGGCAATCACTATAAGTTCGCAAAAGTTATAATTTAGAGTACAACAATTAAGTACAGTAAGAAAATATACCGACAACTTAAGAATAGGAAATTCTAAGCTTCAGGTCGTCGGTGTCTTGCTACAGTTTTATCAAATGGTTCTTTGAGCAATGCACGAAAGATGGATCGTGTTTTCGTTGTTGTCCCAAGCTGTTGTTCGAGACTGCCCTATAAGGCCCGTGGAGGGCGCCTCCAACACCCTGAAGGGTGCCCTCATCCGCGCCGAATCCGTAGCGTGGATGAGCTTTGACCAAGTCGCTACCTATCCACCTGAGGGCACCTCCAAGCCCATGGAGGCCACCCTCGCGCTAGGTCCAGGGCACCCTCAAGCTCCACGAGGGCACCCTCACGCTTTGCTGCGAGGCTGTCTCTGTATGCGACCCGAGGCACCTCCAAGCTCCATGGAGGGCGCCTCGGGTACTGTTCATCTGAGGTAAGGATGTCCAGTTCACTTCATGCAAAATACGTTAGTCTAACAAACCAACATACCCTGCAAAACAAAGTTAACACAATATAGACATGTAAAATAAAGTATTTGACAATCATCGGGCTGTCCAGTTTTGACTTCATATTCTCGTCTGAAAACCCTAGGTCGAACCGATGCCTACTGCTCCCTCACCGGGGAATGCATTCTCACTTACTCCACTTAGGAGAGTATACCTATTGCCAAACCAGTCCTCCAGACCGACTAGACTTTTGCTCAGCGCCCGAGGCTCCAGGACTTTCTGCTGGATGTCCGCTCCATGACCTGTCGAGTCTTCCACCTGGTTTGCGACACCAGGACTTTCCACCTTGGGTTACCACCCCCTAGTACTTTTGTCCGAAGCCCTCGACTTACTAAGACTTTCCGCCTAGGGTTACCACTCCCTAGGACCTAGGGTTACCACTCCCTAGGATTTTTCACCTTCCTAACCGCAGCTAGAACTTTTGCCTAAGTATACTTAGGGCTTTCCTACAAGCTCATTCAAATACCTTAGACACAAATGACCTTAACTTTAAACCCTTTGCCATTATCAAAACTTAGGTTCGATCGTCGGATGCTTCTTACACCAACAATCTCCCCCTTTTTGATTATGACAACAAAAGTTCAAAGTTAAGTAAAAAGAAGAAAAAAACATAGTAAGATCATAGCATACATGTAATATCAAATTGTTCTAGTTATTCAACTTAACATAGTAAGATCATAGCATACATGCAACATCAAGTAATGCAATATCAAATTTTTCTAATTATTCAACTTAACTTTTTATTCAATTTTAACTTAACTTTCACTTTCCCAACTCTCCCCCTTTTCCATATATCAAAAGTGCTGAATATAGAAGAGAATAATTAGCTCCTCCTGAAGGGCAGCTTATACTTGAAATATTAGTTTTCACTTGGTTAGTTAAATTAAGTAAATGTTTCAGTTAATTTTGACTAAACATGGATAACTTAATTTGATTGATATAAAGTTTGTATTTATTACCCAAACTTATGTCGATACATAGATATAAGCATTCTGAAGTCCAGGCAGTACCCTATGCATCTCACACCATTCTAAGTGTTTTTCATACACAAGCAAGGTAAACCTAGTGTGCTTGTGAGATGCTCTGGCTAAGAACTAGGGGTACATGCTTTCTAGGGGGTAAATACCTAGGTTAAGTCCAATATTTTGAAAACTAATAAAATTAGAATTTTGAAAATATTTTCCTAGAATTTTAAATTGAGTAACAGACTGAATTAGCAATTTGAAGATGAATTAAGTTTGAAAGTAAACTCTATTCTACCAAACACATTCGTATCTGTCTTCTAAGTGCACTGAACTCAAGTTCAGGTAAGGGTTTTATAAAAATGTCAGCCAGGTTTGATTTGGACTCAACATAGTTAAGTATAACATCACCCTTAGCTACATGATCCCTTACAAAGTTGTGTTTTATTTCTATATGTTTAGTCCTTGAATGGTGAATTAGATTTTTGGTTAAGTTAATTAAACTTATATTATCAATTAAAATTTTTGTTTTTTTATATTCTAGTTGATAGTATTTTAAGGTATGCATCATCCATAGTAGTTGAGATGCACATTCTCTTAGGGCTATGTATTCAGCTTCAGTGGTGGATAAAGTAACACAGTGTTACTTTCTGCTTGACCAACTTACTAGGGACTGACTTAGAAGTTAACAGCTACCACTTGTGCTTTTTCTATCTAGTTTACACCCAGCATAGTCTGAGTTAGAATAGCCAGTTAGGTCAAAGGTGCAAGTCCTAGGGTACCAAAGTCTTACATTAAGGATTCCCTTAATATACCTTAGAATTCTCTTAACATTTGTTAGGTGTGACTCTTTTACACAAGATTGGTATCTTGCACACATACCTACTATAAATAAAATGTCGGGTCGACTTGCGATTAGGTAGACTTCCTATCACACTTCGATAGTATTTCAGGTCTACTGATTTTCCTTCTAAGTCAGAATCGATTTTAATATTAGTTGTCATTGGAGTATTTATATTTTTTGAATTTTTCATGCCAAATTTTCTGATTAATTCTTTAACATATTTCGTTTGAAAAATATAAATTCCATCTTTGATTTGTTTAATTTGTAAACCTAAGAAAAAGTTGAGTTCCCCAACTAGGCTCATTTCGAATCCACTCTCCATTAATTTGACAAATTCTTTTAAAAACTTAGTGTTTCTCGAACTAAAAATTATGTCGTCTACGTAAATTTGAGCTATAAAGATATCTTTTTCTAAGGTTTTTACAAATAAGGTTTGATCTATTTGACCTTGTTTAAATCCCATAGTTATTAAATAATTTGATAGGCATTCATACCAAGCCCCAGAGACTTGTTTTAGTCCATATAGGGCCTTTTTTAATCTAAAGACATGGTTTGGGTGGTCCAGGTTCTCAAATCCTGGGGATTGACTAACATATACTTCTTCCTTAATGAACCCATTTTAAAAAGTGGATTTTACATCCATTTAGTATAGCTTGAATCCTTTATATGTTTCATAGGCCAGCAGTATTCTAATAGATTCAAGTCTGGTCATGGGGGCATGGGTCTCATCATAGCATAGCCCTTATACTTGACTAAATCATTTTGCTACTAATCTACCTTTGCTTCTTACTATTTCGCCCTTATCGTCTAATTTATTTCTAAATACCCATTTAGTGTCAACTATGATTTTATTTATGGGTTTAGGTACTAGTTCCCAAACTTGGTTTCTTTCAAATTGGGCTAACTACTCTTGCATTGCTAATATCCAGTCTGGTAGGGTTTCTTCTATAGTTTTGGGTTCGATTTTAGAGATGAGGGTTATTTGACTTAGGTTTCTATAAGATGACCTAGTCTGAACTCCTAGGGTTGGGTCACCCAAAATCTGGTCAGATGGATGATTGGTACTTATTCTTGGTGGTCTTAAATTAAGGTTGATAATTGGGTCTTTTGTTTCTTTAGGTTTAAATTGAATATCTTCATCATCTTCTATGTTTCTTGGATTAATATTTTCTGTGTTTGGATTAATATTTTCATTTATTGAGTTAGGTAAGTTATTTTCTTCATCAAAAATCACATTAACTATTTCTTCAACTTTTAGGGTACTTTTGTTATAAACTCTGTAGGCCCTACTGGTTGTGGAATACCCTAAAAAGATTCCTTGAGTTGATTTTGATGTGAATTTACCTAAGTGGTCCTTAGTGTTTAGAATATGAACTTTACACTCAAACACCATTAAATAGTTTAAGTTGAGGATTTTATTATAATATATTTCATATGGAGTTTTATTTTGAATTTTATTGATTAAAATTCTATTTTGAATGTACCAGGCTGTATTAATTGCCTTAGCCCAGAATTGATTGTTTAAGTTATATTCATTTAACATGGTTCTAGTGGCTTCTTGTAGGGTTCTGTTTTTGCGCTCTACTAGACCGTTTTGTTGAGGGGTTCTAAGACATGAGTATTCATGTTTATATCCATTAATTTCATAAAATTTAATAAATTTGAGATTTTAAAATTTTCCCCCATTATCACTTCTAATTCTTTTAATTTTAGTATCTTTTTCATTTTCTACTAAGTTACAAAAAGTTTTAAAGATTTCGCAGGTTTCATCTTTAGTTTTTAAAAATTTTATCCAAGTAAACCTTGAGTAATCATCAATTATTACTGAGCAATATTGGTTTTTGTTTAATGACTTGGCTCCATGTGAGACAAACAAGTATAAGTGAAAGAGTTCAAGAATTGAATTGGTCTTATTTAAGTTGGTTAATTTGTGAGTTAACTTGATTTGTTTACCTTGTTGACACGCATTACAAATTGAATTTTTGATAAATTTTAATTTGGGCAAACCTCTGACTAAGTCATTTTGACTCATTTATTAAATGAGTCTGGTATGAGTATGACCCAGTCTTCTATGTCACAACTTGGTTTCCTCTTGTTGTGTCAATAGACACTTTAGTGAGGAGGTTGGTAGGTCAATTGTATAGATATTCTTTTTCCTAATTCCCTTAAGTGTGATTTCAGGATTTTCAACGTTTTTAATTAAACACTCAGATTTTGAAAACATGACAAAGTATTCTGAGTCACATAACTGTCTAATACTTAGTAAGTTAAAATCTAGTTGATCAACCAGTAAAACTTTTCGAATATAGAAATCAAAACTTAGTTGGATATTACCTGTTCGGATAACCTTAAGTGTTCCATCGTTGTTGAATGCAACTGACCCTAGGTTCTTGAATTTCAGCTTAGTAAATTTTAATCTGTCTCTAGTCATGTACCTGAAGCATCCGCTATCTACATCCATTGATCCAAATCATTATGTTCCTACACATAAAGTATTCGATTTAGTTCAATTTGACGGATTCAAGAGATAGTTTGATTGAAATTAACTCCTTAAAATCCATCTCACCCAGTCTAATTTATCATATATGATATTCCTATGGGTGATTGTGAAATGATTTTGTGTTAAGTTTAGAATTGATTAGGTTAATTTAGATTTAAGTAATATTAATTTTAATTAAGATTTAATTGAGTAATTAAAATAAATTAAAGTAATCAATGAGACTAATTACATTGGTTAACTTAAATTGATTTGTTTAAATTAGATCAAATGGATTAAATTAAATTAAATTAATTGATTTATTTAAATTATACTAAATTGATTAAATTAATTAATTAGTTTAAATTAAATTAATTAATTAATTAGGTTAAATTAAATTAAATTAGATTAAATTAATTTAATTAAATTAGTTAATTAGGTTAAATTAAATTAAATTAAATTAAATTAAATTAAATTAATAGTTTAAATTAAGTTAAATTAATTAATTAAGTTAAATTAATTAAATTAATTAGATTAAATTAAATTAATTAGATTAAATTAAATTAGATAGATCTAAATTTTATGTAAGTTCATCTCACCCTTTTCTAAATTAGCAATCAGGGAACCTTATAGATTTTTGTGAGATCGTTAAATTAATCTTTGATTTATGTTATCATCTAAGGATTAATTTATATTCGAGTTAGTCTCAGGTTTTACAATTGGTCAATTAAGTATATATTTCAAGGATTAGCTTCCAGGTTGTGATGAGGCACTAGGCCTTCTAGGGTATGTGATCATCTACCATTTCTAAACAAAGCCTTTCAAAAAAATTAGATATTTAATTTTCCTTTTAAAATCCCTAGGTCTAACTAATCAAGTGTAAATTATGCCTAGGTCCTTATCTATCCTAGTCTAAGCATGCATAATTAAAAGAGCAGTAAATCAAGCATCAAGCAAATCTATCTATTGATAAAAATGGTCTTTCTGTTGGCTTCCCTGAATCATAGCCGCGATAGGGTCTATCAAGGTAATGGATTTGATCCTTGGGGATCTAATATTGATCAAGTCCAACTTGATTAACCAAGTTTGACTTGGGAACCCATGCTTGGACTAATTTTCTATCAGTTTTATTTATAATTGATAAATAAGGCTTGTATTTGCATTTAGTCTTAAATCCAAGTCCGGACCGATTGTAAATGGCTCGTTGTTTTCCAAGAATCAAGTCAAGATTCTTGGAACCCAGAGTAAACTGTTTCAATATATCCTTTAGTCCCTTGACTTGATTTTTCAAGCTAGAATTCTCTTCTTCAAGCTTTTGGACTTGAGTTAAGGTTCTAGTCTGAATGGAATCAGTTAAGGGGCTAGGGTTAGTCACTTAGTTAAGGGTTGTTGCTCCTTTTGAAGTGATTTGACCTAGACATTTGATTTAGCTAACTTGTGCATTAAATAATTAATTAAATTATAAATTTTATCTATTTGACAAGTACTTACAGTGGGGTTAGGCCCTTTGGAAATGGATACAGATTCATGGCTTTGTTCGCACTCAGCTTTTGATTCGCTCTTAGTTTCCGATTCACCGACTTGTTCCTGGACTGTCGGTGCAAGAAAGCTCATTTGCTCGAGCTCTTCGTCGGAATCTTCTGACAAAGATTCGTCCAAAGTTGCTTGCAATGCTTTCTTTTTCCTCTGCTTCTTTGCTTCCTTTTGGTTTGGACAGTTGGCTTTTACGTGCCCCTTTTGGTTGCAGTCACAGCAAGTTACTTCAAACTTGACTCTTGGACTGTCTTGCACCATCTTTGACTGAATCACCTGCTTAATATCCTTCTTTGTGAATCTCTTCTTCTTTCTGTAGAGCTTGCGTACTAGGTTGACAAGTTTGGTTGTTATCTCCTCGTCATCATCTTTTGAGTCCGGTTCTTCTTCAGACTCTAGTTTGGTTTTACGCTTTGTTTTTGCTTCTTGGGTTCTGCTTATACCTACAATCAAGGCAATACCCTTCTCGGCTGAGTGTGCATTAGTCTGTTCATGCTATTCAAATTCGGAAAAAAAGTTCATCTAACTTAATTAAAGAAAAATCCTTGGATACCTTGTAAGCATCTACCATGGATGCCCACAAGGTATTCCTTGGAAAAGCGTTTAACGCATACCTGATTATATTGCGGTTCTCCACCTTCTGTTCGATGGCGTGGAGGTCGTTGAGGAGGTCTTGTATACGAGCATGAAGTTGACTCGCTGACTTAGCTTTCTGCATTTTCATATTATACAATTTATTCAAGAGCAAATAATGTTTGTTTACCTTTGTATCAGAGGTGCCCTCATGTAGCTCGATCAGTTTTTCCCATGGGATGGAAGGGTAGAGTATATAGAATGTATATATGCCCTCCAACCATGGTTATGAGACTCACACAAGAATCTATGGCTACGTACCAAGTGACACCAACGTTGGTGCTGATCTTGCAAAACTAATACCAATGTGATGCTGCTCTTGCAAAACTATCGAATTCCATGAAATGATGATGGTGGAACAATAGATTCTTCTTGTAGTCTATCAATATTTACTTACCCAGGACAAGCACTTGGCTCTTGATTTACAACTAGATATCTACAAGACTATGAGTTAAAAGATGCCCATAGATACATCTTGATGAATTGTGACAAGATAATTCCATTTGTAACATAAGTTTTGTTTTGGTTTTTGTTCGTTATATATTTATTTGTAAATGTAAATTAAAATCATTAACAATTTGATACACATAGGAAATTTACTGAAGAAAAGAAACAACAAATTCTAGGTATGACTGACAGGGAACTTTATATTTTATGGGATCAACAATTTCCTCAATGGTTACTCTCTCACGTAAGTAGTATATTGCTTATTTTTAAAATATTCATCAATTTTCAAAAATGTATAAATATTTTTTTAATCCATTTTTAAAATTTTTTTGATAGATTCAAGAAAGTCCTTGTGGGGTTGATGATGACATAAAAAAGCTAGTACATGGTCCAATCGACAGTGTCATGTTATAAAGGATTCTTTGGGAATAGATTTAAATTTGAGACCGTGGAACATGGGCATTACAAAGCAACATCAAATTATGGTATATGTGTGTTAGGGAGCACCATTGATAAGTATAAAGTGGATTACTACAAAGTGTTGGAAGAAATTATAGGATTGGAATTTTATTGTCTTAGGGCTGAGATTGTTTTGTTTAAGTGTCACTGGTATGACACATCTAATAAAGGGGTCAAAGTGCATAAGTTGAGTCTTGTAGAAATTAATCATAAATCAAAGTTGAACACAAATGACCTTTTTATATTAGCTGCCCAAGTCCAACAAGTGTACTATACCGTATCTCCTAGCACAAAATGAGAGAGGAACAACTGGATGGTAGTATGCAAAGTGAAAGCTAGAGGAAATTTTGATATCCCTTTACTTCAAGAACAAGATGAAAGTGTTCCACCAAATGTTGAATCTGCTTTCCAAGAAGAGGATACATCTGTTCCACATCCCATTATTAGAGATACAGACATTAATGAGGTTAGCATTGTTTTTGATGAGGAAGAGGAGTTAGATTCTAAAGAAAGTGAGGAGCTTCAACATGTAAACAACGAGAGAGTTATTTTAGATTGTGAAGAGGAAGAACTTGAAGACTTTGAATCAGATGAAGAAATGCAATCTGAAACAGACCATAACTCTGATAATAGTGTCAATGAAATGGAAATTGATGATTAAATTTATTTATTTCTAAAAAAATTAATTGTAATTTTTATTCTTAATGATAGGAATTATTTTGCTATATATATCAAATAATAATTAAGCATTTGATTGTACATTTTTATATAAAATTCATTTATAATATGTATTTTTTTTCTTTTTCAAGTATTTCAATTGACTATTTGTTATATTTATACAACATGTCCAACAAAGGGAAAGAAATTATTTCCAACAAAGGAAGATCAAGTGGGAGAGGACGAAGAAGATGGCAACCTCTTAAGCTGCAATATGAGGATACAAACTTGATATCAGTGAATCACACACAATCTGAACAAAACATTGGGTTGAATAATATTTCCTCTAATGATGTTACACGAAGGCAATGTGTGTCACCAACAATCAACAACATATCAAATAGTGAGACACAGGTACATGAGCATTTTATAATGTCAATACAAATATTGGGAAGTTTCATGAGATCATTGTCTTTTGCTTTCACATAAAATAGTTATTTTTTTATTCATGTATCCTTATATATGTTTAGTAAATCATGTATATAATTTATTTAATTGTCATAGGATGAGGAGGTAAGAAAGCCACCATCTGAAAATGATATCACAAGTGATGCTTATTATGAAGATAATTCATAAGTTGTTCATCAAAGAGGACCTAATCGAGGGTCTCGGATACCGCCAAACAATGATGAAAGGACTAAGATCCATGTGGTCATGAATAAGTAAAACTTCACATCTTTTAAATTTTATAAGTACCAATATTTTTGTGATTAGTTAGTATTATTGCTATACATTTTTTTGATTCCCTTATATTAGATTTGTTGAGATTGAGGTTGCTCGTGATAGAACAAATGATATCAAAGGAGCCATTACAGAAGCTTGGCCAACATGGCAAAAGATGCCTAATGATAATAAGAATATACTTTGGGACAATTTTAAGATAAGTGATAATTTCTGAATTGGTTTTAGTTCAGTTTTGATCTTTGTTGTAACCATGAATTGTTAAATGGAAATGCTATAGCTAAGATACAAATGGGATAATATTACTGATAGAGAAATGAAAAAGGTGTGGGATGAAAATCCCGGTGAAAGATATAGATCATCCATTCATTTGGCTAAAAAAGCAGCATTATCATCAACGTACGAAGAGTTAGAAAGCGAACCAACCATGTTAAATATGATACGTAGGGGACCGAAGTGGGTGGATGCTAAGGTATGGAATAACTTAGTTAACAATCATTGGAATAAAGAAAATTACAAGATAAAATGTGAAGTTTCACGAAATAATTGAATGACAATGAAGGAGGGATATGTTACAAAGCCTGTAGGGGGTTCAATTTCTTTTGGAACACACCGTGAGAGAATGGTAAACTTCTTCTAAGTAATTATCCAATAATCACATCTCTTATTAAATTTTGAATTCATATTTCATTAAAATGTAATTCCATTTTTATTTAATATTATATTGAAATGTGGTATGATATGGGTTATGATGAGCGGATTCATAAAGTGATAAGGATATCAAAATTAAGATGAAGTGGTGATCAAGGTTGGGGTAGGTTGAATGTTTTTTAACTAGTCTTGATTGATTGCCCTACATCAAAGTCCTGAGAGTGCCTCCGAGCATTCTTTGAAAATGCTCAAATAGGGTCGACCGGTCATAAACTCGATCCAACATAAGGGTGCATGTGTGCGCTTGACCGGGCACAGCCCGATCGAGCTTAAAGGTACTCAGCCTTATAAAGCATTTAGCATACGAGTGGTCAAACGAAAGCCGAACGAGTATAAGGGTGCTTGTGTGCACTCGATCGAACAGAGCTCGATCGAGCTTAAGGGTGCTCAGCCTTACAAAGCTTCTAGCATATGATCGGTTGAGCGAAGGTTGAACAGGCATATGGGTGTTGTGTGCGCTCGACTAGGCATAGCTCGATTGAGCTTAAATGTGCTTAGCTTTACAAAACTTCTACCATATGATCGGCCGATATATATTCTTAACAGAAGGTATGCTGAATATACGACTAGCTTAACGATTGATCAGGATATATTCAACAAAAGGTATTCTTAATGTGAGATCAGTTTAACGACTAGCCGGGATATATTCAACAGAAGATATTTTTAATGTGCGACCAACTTAACGACCTGCCAGGATATATTCTTAACAGAAGGTATGTTCAATATGCGATCGACTTAACGACCGGTCTGAATATATTCAACAGAAGATATTCATAGTGTGCGACCGGCTTAACGACTGATCGAGATATATTCAACAGAAGATATTCTTAATGTACGATCAGCTTAACGGCCAGCTAGGATATATTCAACAGAAGGTATTCTTAATGTACGATCGGCTTAACGATCGGCCAAGAAAAGTTCAACAGAGGGTATTCTCAATATACGATCGACTTAATGATCAGTTGAAATATATTTAGCAGACAAGTAGTCGACAACCTAATGACAGCCTGGCAAACTTGTCAAGAAATATTCTCTCAAAGCTTCTTCATTAATTAGTTACAACGATACACTCTTTTGCATATGTAATGAGGGGTGCAAGTCATAAATGACAAAGAATGTATATCTGGGAAAGAAAAAAGATTCCTCAAAGGATTATTGCGCGAAATCAAAGTTGTACTTCTCTCATCTTCTAATAAACTCTAACAAACCGGAGACTACTTCATGATCGCGGAGGTTATGTGAGGTGACATAAAAAGGGGAATCCTCTCAGCTGGCAAGGTACGCAAACACAAGCACTTGCATTTAAAACCCTATTTTCCTGCATTTTCTGTTACTATTCTTCTTCCACTTTTCCAAGAGAGGAGACTGACTTGAGTGTCGGAGGGCCTAGCCAGGAATTCCTATCCCGGACTTAGGGCACTAATGCTTTGTTGGCTCGTCTCACTGTGCGCAGGATTATTGAGGAGTTCTCTTTAGATCTTGGAAAGCTCCTTATTCGTTGAACCATTACCTAGCAGAGTCAGTGTGTCATCTCATCGCCTTCAAATAGGATCATGATATATATTTAATTGTAGATGAAATATTTGGGACAAGATGTTGATGACTTTGAAGTTTTTGAACGGATGCATAAAAGAAGGCAAGGTACTGGAGAATTTGTAGACAACAAATCGACTCAAGTTAGTGCGAGTAAATTTAATCAAATTTATATTTATTTGTTCTTATATCTTATTAACAATGCTAAAGTGAGTATATTACACCGTGAAAATGAGTATCCCCTACAGTGCTAATGGAAATACTCTATTGGTGGCTGCTTTTTTGTTCAATTTAAAATGTTTATGCATTTGGCCTTCGTTTTATTTATTACACAAATTATTCCTTATTGGGATGATACTATTCTTGAACTATTAGCATAAAATTTTGACAATAGAGTTTAACTTGTACAAAAAAGTTGATTACTTTAGTCATGTTGTTAAATTATTGATGTGGGCAGTTAGACAAGAATATTATTGAATTTGGAATTTGATTATACTAATATTAATTGCAAAGTAGTATTGATTTTATTGATTTATTTTTGTATTTATTAGACTAACATAATTTATTTTAAAATTGATAGGAAAAATACAAAGAGAAACAAAATGATGATGATCAATCTACTGAACATTCATTTGATCTCAACTCATGGTGTGATGTGGTAGGTCTCCCCTCGAAGGAGAGGGTGTATGGATATGGATGCAATCATCATTTTCGAAGAGTATATAATGAAAATTCATTTATACCAACAAATAATCAGAGGTGTTCAAATGAGGAAAATAAAGAACTATCAAAAGAAATCAAAGACATGCATGTATCTACCAAGAGAATGGAGCAAGAAATAATTGAGGTTAAGAAGCAATTAGAACTTGCTATCAAAGAAAGTAGATAGAGAGAAGAGAAGCTTATTGGGGAAAGTAGAAAGAGAGAAGAAAATCTAAAAGAGATGGTTCATAAAATGATTTAAGAGGTAGGATATACGAATCATATATTTGTAGGAGGATCTGACTTCCGTGAACGACGTTATAAATGATGTGAAAATTAGATTAGTTGTGGGATTTCACATTTATTTATGTACTTGTAATTTGATACTTTTGAGATTTGAAAATTTATTCAGTTTCTTATTATTTTATTAACTATCAATGATTCGGTTTATATGGATGATATAAATGTTTATTTATATAAATGTTAATATTGTGATATCTTTTTTGGATTGAGAAATATGTATATGTTATTGTTTTTCACAAAATGATATGTGAATGTGAAATATAAGAATTTGATTATAATATACATTTAGTAATAAAATTAGAAATGAATTTATACATAGAATTGTATGGTTTCATAAATGGAAATTTTTATATATACGGATTTATAAATGAAATAAAACTATATTTTATATGTTAATTGAGATCGAATGATGACGGATAAAATTAGAGATGGAATTTGTAATTTAAACTAATGACATTTGACCAAATTAAAAATGAATTCATAAATGATTTTATAATTCATCTCTAAAATTAGAAATAGAAAATTTTTGTTTCACAATCAAAGATGATACTTTCAACAACGGATTCTTGAGACGGAATTTTCCGTCTCAAACTTTCATTTGAGAAAGAAGAAAGGGATTTACTTTTTTTCCCAGCATAAAATATCGATGTTGAGCATGATTATCAGCGTTTCTTCTTTGCTTTTTTTTCTAATATAATTATTTTTAACTCTCAATATATATTCCTATCCTTATGATTAAACTTCCCAATTAGTGGTTCAGGTTTCCCAATTGAGTTATAGTATTCAGTTAAATAAAAAATAAAAAATGAAAAAAATTTAGGTAGAATATAGTAATACGTTTAAGAGGTATAGTAATGCCCTCAGGGCGTAACACAGATGGTGGACGCATGACATTTCTAGCGCAATGGACAGGGGTCGATTCTCATAAATTTACGACCTGTGGTTTACCCCACCATGTATCTTATGCCTGTGTTGTTAGGATGTATACTAAAAGCCTAGCTTTTGGTATAAACATTTATCTAGAAATAAGAATCACATTCATCAAATGACTACATTTATGATAAATGTAGTTGTTCAATTAATTTATATTGTAAATAACATGGTGTGTGGTGTCACACACAAAGGATCATGTTATCAGTACCTTATAAATTATAAACAGTAGCTCACGACCAAGATAGAAACACTACAAAAAAATACAACTTTGGGGACAAAAGTTTGGAACGAAAAAATTTCGTCCCAAAATTGGGACAAATTTAGGGTCGAAAATAAATTTCAACCCAAATAACCAACAAAACTTGCAACAAAAAAATTTCATTTCAAGTTTTCAACATAAAAAAAATTCGTTGCTAAATTCGTCCCCAAATCTGGAACAAAATAAGAATTTGTCCCAAATTTAGGGACAAATACTGGATTCGTCCCAAATTTGGGAACGAATCGAAGATTCATCCCAAATTCTGGGACGAATCTAGGATTCGTCCCAAACTTTGGAACGAATCCAGGATTCGTCCCAAAAATAAAAATATTTTTAAATAAATAAAATGAAACACGTAAGGCTTAAATATGGACCTAGAGACCTCGGAATTTGATGAAATAAGTTTCTATGCATTCGTATCGTTGAGCTGATCGTAAATACGTCATCATCCATAATTTTTAATTATTATTTTTAGTGATTTGAATTTTTAACACCAAGTTAGGTCAAATTGGGATTAAAAATTTCCAAATATATATATATTTGGTAAAAAATATTTTTATTGAAAGATTTACGATCAGGACAATGAGACGAGCACATAGAAACTTGTTTCATCAAATTCCGATATCTCTAGGTCCGTATTTAAGCCGTCCAAGTTTGCTTTTTTTTTTTAAATAATTAAATTTTTGGGACGAATTCCAGGATTCGTCCCAAACCTATAAATATTTTTAAATAAATAAAATGAAACACGTAAGGCTTAAATATGGACCTAGAGACCTCGGAATTTGATGAAACAAGTTTCTATGCATTCGTATCATTGAGATGATCATAAATACGTCATCATCCATAATTTTTAATTATTATTTTCAGTGATTTGAATTTTTAACACCAAATTAGGTCAAATTGGGATTAAAAAATTCCAAATATATATATATTTGGTAAAAAATATTTTTATTGATAGATTTAAGATCAGGACAATGAGACGAGCACATAGAAACTTGTTTCATTAAATTCCGATGTCTCTAGATCCGTATTTAAGCCGTCCAAGTTTGTTTTTTTTTAAAAATTAATTAAATTTTTGGGACTAATTCTGTATTCGTCCCAAATTTTGGGACGAATCCAGAATTCGTCCCAAACCTAAAAATATTTTTAAATAAATAAAATTAAACACGTAAGGCTTAAATATGGACCTAGAGACCTCAGAATTTGATGAAACAAGTTTCTATGCATCCGTATCGTTGAGCTGATCGTAAATACATCATCATCCATAATTTTTAATTATTATTTTCAGTGATTTGAATTTTTAACACCAAATTAGGTCAAATTGGAATTAAAAAATTCCAAATATATATATATTTGGTAAAAACATATTTTTATTGATAGATTTACGATCAAGACAATGAGACGAGCACATAGAAACTTGTTTCATCAAATTCCGATATCTCTAGATCCATATTTAAGCCGTCCAAGTTTGTGTTTTTTTTTTTAAATAATTAAATTTTTGGGACGAATCTCTGGATTCGTCCCAAATTTTGGGACGAATCTAGAGATTCATCCCAAACTTTGGGACGAATTCCAGAATTCGTCCCAAAATTTGGGACGAATCCAGAATTCGTCCCAAACCTATAAATATTTTTAAATAAATAAAATGAAACACGTAAGGCTTAAATATGGACCTAGAGACCTCGGAATTTGATGAAACAAGTTTCTATGGATTCGTATGATTGAGCTGATCATAAATACGTCATCATCCATAATTTTTAATTATTATTTTCAGTGATTTGAATTTTTAACACCAAATTAGGTTAAATTGGGATTAAAAAATTTCAAATATATATATATTTGGTAAAAAATATTTTTATTGATAGATTTATGATCAGGACAATGAGATGAGCACATAGAAACTTGTTTCATCAAATTCTGATGTCTCTAAGTCCGTATTTAAGCCGTCCAAGTTTGTTTTTTTTTTTTTTAAATAATTAAATTTTTGGGACGAATCCAGAGATTCGTCCCAAACTTTGGGACGAATTCCATGATTCGTCCCAAACCTAAAAATATTTTTAAATAAATAAAATGAAACACGTAAGGCTTAAATATGGACCTAGAGACCTCAGAATTTGATGAAACAAGTTTCTATGCATCCGTATCATTGAGCTGATCGTAAATACGTCATCATCCATAATTTTTAATTATTATTTTCAGTGATTTGAATTTTTAACACCAAATTAGGTCAAATTGGGATTAAAAAATGCCAAATATATATATATTTGGTAAAAAATATTTTTATTGATAGATTTACGATCAGGACAATGAGACGAGCACATAGAAACTTGTTTCATCAAATTCCGATATCTCTAGGTCCGTATTTAAGTCATTCAAGTTTGTTTTTTTTTTTAAATAATTAAATTTTTGGGACGAATCTCTGGATTCGTCCCAAATTTTGGGATGAATCCAGAGATTCGTCCCAAACTTTGGGACGAATTCCAGAATTCGTCCCAAAATTTGGGACGAATCCAGAATTCGTCCCAAACCTATAAATATTTTTAAATAAATAAAATGAAACACGTAAGGCTTAAATATGGACCTAGAGACCTCGGAATTTGATGAAACAAGTTTCTATGCATTCGTATCATTGAGCTGATCATAAATACGTCATCATCCATAATTTTTAATTATTATTTTCAGTGATTTGAATTTTTAACACCAAATTAGGTCAAATTGGGATTAAAAAATTCCAAATATATATATATTTGGTAAAAAATATTTTTATTGCTAGATTTACGATCAAGACAATGAGACGAGCACATAGAAACTTGTTTCATCAAATTCTGATGTCTCTAAGTCCGTATTTAAGCCGTCCAAGTTTGTTTTTTTTTTAAATAATTAAATTTTTGGGACGAATCTCTTGATTCGTCCCAAACTTTGGGACGAATCCAGAATTCGTCCCAAACCTAAAAATATTTTTAAATAAATAAAATGAAACACGTAAGGCTTAAATATAGACCTAGAGACCTCAGAATTTGATGAAACAAGTTTCTATGCATCCGTATCGTTGAGCTGATCGTAAATACGTCATCATCCATAATTTTTAATTATTATTTTCAGTGATTTGAATTTTTAACACCAAATTAGGTCAAATTGGGATTAAAAAATTCCAAATATATATATATTTGGTTAAAAATATTTTTATTGATAGATTTACAATCAGGACAATGAGACGAGCACATAGAAACTTGTTTCATCAAATTCCGATATCTCTAGGTCCGTATTTAAGCCGTCCATGTTTTTTTTTTAAAAAAAAATAATTAAATTTTTGGGACAAATCTCTGGATTCGTCTCAAATTTTGGGACGAATCCAGAGATTCGTCCCAAACTTTGGGACGAATTCTAGGATTCGTCCCAAAATTTGGGACAAATCTAGAATTCGTCCCAAACCTATAAATATTTTTAAATAAATAAAATGAAACACGTAAGGCTTAAATATGGACCTAGAGACCTCGGAATTTGATGAAACAAGTTTCTATGCATCTGTATCATTGAGCTGATTGTAAATACGTCATCATCCATAATTTTTAATTATTATTTTCAGTGATTTAAATTTTTAACCCCAAATTAGGTCAAATTAGGATTAAAATATTCCAAAAATATATATATTTGGTAAAAAATATTTATATTGATAGATTTATGATCAGGACAACGATACGAGCGCATAGAAACTTGTTTTTATCAAATTATGATATCTCTATGTAGATATTTTTTAAAACATCTATAGATTAATATTAACTAAAAATATGTTGTGTACTGAACGGTTGTAAATTAGTGTCCGAAAAACTTAAATATGGACCTAGAGATCTCAGAATTTGTTGAAACAAGTTTCTATGCATCCGTATCATTGAGCTGATCGTAAATACGTCATCATCCATAATTTTTAATTATTATTTTCATTGATTTGATTTTTTAACACCAAATTATGTCAAATTGGGATTAAAAAATTCCAAATATATATATATTTGGTAAAAAATATTTTTATTGATAGATTTATGATCAGGATAATGAGATGAGCACATAGAAACTTGTTTCATCAAATTCCGATATCTCTAGGTCCGTATTTAAGCCGTCCAAGTTTGTTTTTTTTTTTAAATAATTAAATTTTTGGGACGAATCTCTGGATTCGTCCCAAATTTTGGGACGAATCTAGAGATTCGTCCCAAACTTTGGGACGAATTCCAGAATTCGTCCCAAAATTTGGGACGAATCCAGAATTCGTCCCAAACCTATAAATATTTTTAAATAAATAAAATGAAACACGTAAGGCTTAAATATGGACCTAGAGACCTCGGAATTTGATGAAACAAGTTTCTATGTATTCGTATCATTGAGCTGATCATAAATACGTCATCATCCATAATTTTTAATTATTATTTTCAGTGATTTGAATTTTTAACATCAAATTAGGTCAAATTGGGATTAAAAAATTTCAAATATATATATATTTGGTAAAAAATATTTTTATTGCTAGATTTACGATCAAGACAATGAGACGAGCACATAGAAACTTGTTTCATCAAATTCTGATGTCTCTAAGTCCGTATTTAAGCCGTCCAAGTTTGTTTTTTTTTAAATAATTAAATTTTTGGGACGAATCTCTTGATTCGTCCCAAATTTTGGGACAAATCCAGTGATTCGTCCCAAACTTTGGGACGAATCCAGAATTCGTCCCAAACCTAAAAATATTTTTAAATAAATAAAATGAAACACGTAAGGCTTAAATATAGACCTAGAGACCTCAGAATTTGATGAAACAAGTTTCTATGCATCCGTATCGTTGAGCTGATCGTAAATACGTCATCATCCATAATTTTTAATTATTATTTTCAGTGATTTGAATTTTTAACACCAAATTAGGTCAAATTGGGATTAAAAAATTCCAAATATATATATATTTGGTTAAAAATATTTTTATTGATAGATTTATGATCAGGACAATGAGTCGAGCACATAGAAACTTGTTTCATCAAATTCTGATATCTCTAGGTCCGTATTTAAGCCGTCCATGTTTTTTTTTAAAAAAAAATAATTAAATTTTTGGGACAAATCTCTGGATTCGTCTCAAATTTTGGGACGAATCCAGAGATTCGTCCCAAACTTTGGGACGAATTCTAGGATTCGTCCCAAAATTTGGGACAAATCTAGAATTCGTCCCAAACCTATAAATATTTTTAAATAAATAAAATGAAACACGTAAGGCTTAAATATGGACCTAGAGACCTCGGAATTTGATGAAACAAGTTTCTATACATCCGTATCATTGAGCTGATTGTAAATACGTCATCATCCATAATTTTTAATTATTATTTTCAGTGATTTAAATTTTTAACCCCAAATTAGGTCAAATTAGGATTAAAATATTCCAAATATATATATATTTGGTAAAAAATATTTATATTGATAGATTTATGATCAGGACAACGATACGAGCGCATAGAAACTTGTTTTATCAAATTATGATATCTCTATGTAGATATTTTTTAAAACATCTATAGATTGATATTAACTAAAAATATGTTGTGTACTGAACGGTTGTAAATTAGTGTCCGAAAAACTTAAATATGGACCTAGAGATCTCAGAATTTGTTGAAACAAGTTTCTATGCATCCGTATCATTGAGTTGATCATAAATACGTCATCATCCATAATTTTTAATTATTATTTTCAGTGATTTGATTTTTTAACACCAAATTATGTCAAATTGGGATTAAAAAATTCCATATATATATATATTTGGTAAAAAATATTTTTATTGATAGATTTATGATCAGGATAATGAGATGAGCACATAGAAACTTGTTTCATCAAATTTCGATATCTCTAGGTCCGTATTTAAGCCGTCCAAGTTTGTTTTTTTTTTTAAATAATTAAATTTTTGGGACGAATCTCTGGATTCGTCCCAAATTTTGGGACGAATCCAGAGATTCGTCCTAAACTTTGGGACGAATTCCAGAATTCGTCCCAAAATTTGGGACGAATCCAGAATTCGTCCCAAACCTATAAATATTTTTAAATAAATAAAATGAAACACGTAAGGCTTAAATATGGACCTAGAGACCTCGGAATTTGATGAAACAAGTTTCTATGCATTCGTATCATTGAGCTGATCATAAATACGTCATCATCCATAATTTTTAATTATTATTTTCAGTGATTTGAATTTTTAACACCAAATTAGGTCAAATTGGGATTAAAAAATTCCAAATATATATATATTTGGTAAAAAATATTTTTATTGATAGATTTATGATCAGGACAATGAGACGAGCACATAGTCGAATTCTGATATCTCTAGGTCCGTATTTAAGCCGTCCAAGTTTGTTTTTTTTTTAAAAATAATTAAATTTTTGGGACGAATCTCTGGATTCGTCCCAAATTTTGGGACGAATCCAGAATTCGTCCCAAACCTATAAATATTTTTAAATAAATAAAATGAAACATGTAAGGCTTAAATATGGACCTAGAGACTTCGGAATTTGATGAAACAAGTTTCTATGCATCCGTATCATTGAGCTGATTGTAAATACGTCATCATCCATAATTTTTAATTATTATTTTCAGTGATTTAAATTTTTAACACCAAATTAGGTCAAATTAGGATTAAAATATTCCAAAAATATATATATTTGGTAAAAAATATTTATATTGATAGATTTATGATCAGGACAACGATATGAGCGCATAGAAACTTGTTTTATCAAATTATGATATCTCTATGTAGATATTTTTTAAAACATCTATAGATTGATATTAACTAAAAATATGTTGTGTACTGAACGGTTGTAAATTAGTGTCCGAAAATCTTAAATATGGACCTAGAGATCTTGAAATTTGTTTAAACAAGTTTCTATGCATCCGTATCATTGAGCTGATCGTAAATACGTCATCATCCATAATTTTTAATTATTATTTTCAGTGATTTGATTTTTTAACACCAAATTAGGTCAAATTGGGATTAAAAAATTCCAAATATATATATATTTGGTAAAAAATATTTTTTATTGATAGATTTATGATCAGGACAATGAGACGAGCACATAG
Organism: Zingiber officinale; assembly: GCF_018446385.1. NCBI lineage: Eukaryota > Viridiplantae > Streptophyta > Magnoliopsida > Zingiberales > Zingiberaceae > Zingiber > Zingiber officinale. The sequence continues at coordinate 33,477,593 of NC_056005.1, read as the reverse complement.
AAACTTGTTTCATCAAATTCCGATGTCTCTAGGTCCGTATTTAAGCCGTCCAAGTTTGTTTTTTTTTAAAAAATTAATTAAATTTTTGGGACAAATTCCAGGATTCGTCCCAAAATTTTGGACGAATTCCAGGATTCGTCCCAAAATTTGGGACGAATCCAGAATTCATCCCAAACCTATAAATATTTTTAAATAAATAAAATTAAACACGTAAGGCTTAAATATGGACCTAAAGACCTCGGAATTTGATGAAACAAGTTTCTATACATTCGTATCGTTGAGCTGATCATAAATACGTCATCATCCATAATTTTTAATTATTATTTTCAGTGATTTGAATTTTTAACACCAAATTAGGTCAAATTGGGATTAAAAAATTCTAAATATATATATATTTGGTAAAAAATATTTTTATTGATAGATTTACGATCAGGACAACGAGACGAGCACATAGAAACTTGTTTCATCAAATTTCGATGTCTCTAGGTTCGTATTTATTCCTTTTTTATTTAAAAAAATTTAAATTCTGGGACAAATTTCTGAATTCGTCCCAGATTTTGGGACGAATCCAGAATTTATCCCAAAATTTGGGACGAATCCATGGATTCGTCCCAAACTTAGGGACGAAATTGGGAACAAAAGATATTTGTTCCTAATAAACCCTAGATCTAGAACTCACCCGATACTTTTTCCCTTCCCTCATTTCTTTCCCCTCTCTCTCCCCCGTTCACCCCTTCCCAAGCTGCGATTTCCAGGTTTCGGCCACATCTCCGACCGACGACGGCGTGATCTGCGACGATCGCTTGATCTCCGGGTAAGCACTCTGCCCTCGGATCTCTCCCTCTCGCCGTCGTAGGGCTGCCTGCCGGCGCTGCCTGGCCGCGGGCAGGCGCTGCCTGGCCGGCGCCGGGAGCTACCTGGCCGCCGCCGGGCGCTGCCTGGCCGCCGCGCGCCAGGCGCGTGCATGGCCGCCGGCGGCAGGCGCGTGCTGGCCGCCGCCGCCAGCCGCGTGCATGGCCGGCGGCGGCAGCCGCTGCCTGGCCGCCGGCGCCAAGCCCTGCCTGGCCGGCGTGTGGCTGGCCGCTGCCAGGCGATGGCTGGACGGCGTATGGCTGCCGTCGTAGACCTTCTGAAATTTAAGTTAATATTCAAAAATTACTGTCTTAATTGATAATGTTGTTTGTGCAGGTCTCATTTTGGCGTGATCTCAGTGTAGTTGAAGACAGCTGTATTTGTTGACCTCTTTTCGGTATTCTTAAGTTCATTATTATGCATTTACTCATTTGTATATAAAGTTAGCTTTAAATAATTATATTATAGTTGATTAATTGCGTTCCTTCTTTTTGATTAGTTGTTGTTTTTGTTTTGTCTTCAATGATAAGATTTATCTATAGTAACTTTTAATAATGTTTAACATGAATAGTTGAATTCAGGTAAAATTCAGAATGAGCGAAGTTGGATGTATAAAAAAAATTTGCCTAATCGTCAAGGGTTAACTCCTGAGTTTATCACTGGATTGAGGCAATTTTTAAATTTTGCATCTAGTCAAGTTATGTATATGGATGGCAATAAGATAAGGTGCGCGTGTAGAAAATGTCACAATGGAAAATTTTTACCCACCGATAAAGTTGAAGAACATTTTTGTAGATTTGGTTTTACTCCGAATTATTATAATTGGACAAGTCATGGCGAACCGTTCATATCTGATGAGGATTATGGACGGAATTTTCAAGCCTCTGCTAGTGGGGATCAGAGTTATTATGAACAATTCAATCCATATCAGAGGATGGTAATTGATGCAAGTTGTCAGAATTATATTCCCGAGACGCTTGGTGCAAGTTCTAGTTTTCCTCCAACAAGTGAACAAATGTTTGCCACTAATACATTGCCATTGGAGGAGCCTGATGTACCAGGTTTGGATGAAATATATTACAAATTTAAAGAAGTATTGAGTGCTGCAAATGAACCATTATATTCCGGTTGTGACAGTCAGACTAAATTATCTCTCACATCCAGATTATTAAATATAAAGGTAGATCATAATATGTCGCAAGATTGTTTTAATGATATTGTTCAAGCGTTTGACGATACATTGCCACGTGATCACAATTTACCTCTTGATTTTTACAGTATGAAAAAACTGGTGAAAGATTTAGGTCTTCCAGTTGAAAGAATTGATGTTTGCAGAGATGGTTGTATGTTATATTGGGGAGATGATGCAGATGTAGAGGTTTGTAAATTCTGTAATCAAGATAGGTATAAGACAACCAGAAGGAGTCAACAACGACGTAAAGCACACAGCCAGTTGTTTTATTTACCTTTAACTCCTAGGTTACAAAGATTGTATGCATCAAGGGCAACTGCGGAACACATGACTTGGCATGCAACTCATCAAGCAGAAGAGGGTTTAATGTGTCATCCATCAGATGCAGATGCGTGGAAAAATTTTGATAGAACATATCCAGATTTTGCAAAGGAGACTAGAAATATTAGATTATGTCTCTGTGCTGATGGATTTGCTCTGTTTGGTAAATCAGGAAGAAATTATTCTTGTTGGCCAGTTATCTTAACGCCGTATAATCTTCCACTTGGGATGTGCATGAAAACACCTTATATGTTTTTAACATTGGTTGTACCGGGTCCGCAAAATCCAAAGAAGTTAATAGATATTTATATGCAACCTCTGATAGCAGAACTTAAACAACTATGGGATGAAGGTGTTCCTACATACGATGTTCATTCTAACCAGATGTTTATACTGAAGGATGCTCTTCTTTGGACCATAAATGACTTTCCAGCTTATGGTATGCTATCAGGTTGGAGTACTGCTGGGATCTTGGGATGCCCAATATGTATGGAGAGATCAAAGTCATTCAGATTGAAACACGGAAAGAAACCAAGTTATTTTGATTGTCATAGGCAATTCTTACCAACAAATCATAAGTTCAGAAAGAATAAAGATGAATTCACTAAAAATAGGATCGAAAGAACACTTCCCCCATTGAGATTGACAGGTCAAGATATTTGGTACAGAGTGCTTCACTTTCCCTCTGTTATTGAACAACCATATGGTACAACATATGAATATGGGAGTACACATAAATGGACTAAACGAAGTATATTTTGGGATTTACCATATTGGTTTAGTCATTTGATACATCATAATCTCGATGTAATGCATATTGAGAAGAATGTTTTTGATAATCTGATAAATACTGTGATGGATATCACCGGAAAAACAAAAGACAATCTCAATGCAAGAAAAGATATGCGACTCATATGTAAAAGACCCACTCTTGATGTCGATGAAAATAGTAGGGGACCAAAGCCAAAGGCAATTTATACATTAAATAAGGATCAAAGACGTGTCCTATGTGAATGGTTGAAATCTTTGAAATTTCCAGATGGGTATGTCTCTAATCTTGGAAGATGTGTCGATTTGAAAGAATGGAAGTTAATTGGTATGAAAAGTCATGATTGTCATATCATAATGCAAAGACTGATTCCTATTGCTTTTAAGGAACTCTTACCACAATTTGTATGGGGAACGATTACGGAGTTAAGTATTTTCCTACATGATATTTGCTCAACAGTTTTGAGATGTTCACACATGGAGAAGTTAGAGAGAGATATTCCAATCATTTTGTGCAATTTGGAAAGGATATTTCCACCCTCTTTTTTTGACTCCATGGAGCATCTTTTGGTTCACTTGCCATATGAGGCCAAAGTTAGAGGACCCGTCCATTTTCGGTGGATGTATCCATTTGAAAGGTAGAGTGTCTTATTTGTATAATTCGACTGATTGAATGAAAAAAAATACTTCTTATATATATTTAATATAATTTTATATATCTTCAACAGATTCTTATATCATTTGAAGAAAAAGGTGAAAAATAAAGCACGAGTTGAAGCCTCTATTGTTAATGCATACATTGTGGAGGAAGTCACCACTTTTGCATCATATTATTTTGAACCTCATGTTCAATGCAAAAGGCGAAGAGCGGGCAGAAATGATGAGGGTCCTATTGATCCAAATGTTATCTCATTTTCAATTTTTAACTACCTTGGTCGACCAAGTGGACCATGTAAACAAAGATACTTAACTGGTAAAGAATGGCGGGCAGCCCAAACATATATTTTACTAAATTGTCCAGAAGTATCGTCATATTACGAGTAAGTATATATTTTTATTGTTATTTTTTTATTTTTTCAATTGTGTGTGTAACAATATATTTTTTTGAGTAGGATATTTACCAACTTATATTCTGAATTATCGACACAAGAGTTCGATCGATTTTGTGAAGAAGAATTTGCTGCATGGTTCAAATCATATGTAAGTAAAAAATCTATAATTTGTTGATACATATGCATACTTTTAACAATTTGTGTTTTGACCTTAGGTTCAAGCTAATCAAGCTCACCTTGAGCAAGAATGGCTAATCCATCTGTCATGGGGTCCAAATTCATGCGTACGCACTTGGCCAGCATATTTCATAAATGGATATAATTTTCATACTCAAGACTATGGAATGTGCAAGAATACCATGAATAGTGGGGTGTGCGTATCGTCATCCAATGAAGGAGGTGCAAACAATGATTTTTATGGTTTGTTGGATGAAATTATAGAAGTAGAATATCCGGGACCACAAATGAAAGTTATATTATTTATGTGTCGCTGGTTTGACCCTGTTAGAGGGATGAAAGTGCATCCACATTATAATTTAGTTGAAATAAATCATAAGAGATTTTATAAGAGATATGAACCATTTGTGTTGGCACAACAAGAAATTCAAGTATTCTATTCTTCATATCCGAGTTTGAAACGCGATAAGATTGATTGATGGGTTGTTTGTAAAACTAAAGCACGAAAAAAAATTGAGGCACGTTGGGAAAACATTGCATATCAACAAGAGGAAATTTCAAACACCTTTCAGACTGAGGAATATATTATTCCAGCTTTACGAGATCCCAACGGTGTAGTAATCAACGTGGATAGAAGTGAAATTGATGATGAGGAGGAGGAGGAGGAGGAAGAGGAGGAGGAGGAGGAAGAGGAAGAGGAAGAGGAGGAGGAAGAGGAAGAGGAGGAGGAGGATGATAATGACAATGATGACTTTGATTTATGATGATGGGTAAGTTTTGTTAGCTTATTTAAAGAAATTTCCCATATTTTATTGTATATACTGTCTCTTTTATAATTTGATTTACTTTATCTGTTAACACATTGTATTTGTTCCTACAGGTAATCAGAGGTCACATTTCATAAATTTCCCCTCCACCCTTTTCCATAATCTTTACATAATAATGGTAAGTTTTAAATTATCCTTTGTTATGTATCAGTTCTGTAATTACCTTTATTAAATTATTGAAATTTCCAGCATATATTTCGACGTGGTGGACGTAGACAGCGACCACAGGACCAGACACGTCCATCACCTGCCAGTGAACCTATGCCACCCCCTACTCAGGCAGGCCCATCCCATGTGTCTTCTCCACCGGCATCATATTCCCCCGCCAGTGTACCTATGCCACCCCTTCATCAGCCGGGCCCATCGCATGTACCTTCTGCACCGGTTTCATATTCACCACCACAAGTACCTTACCCAGAGCGATTACTGTCCACTCAGATCCTCCTGACTCAGCAAGAAACTCATTTGCTGAGTTTAGGAATGATAGAGCTCCTTTAGTCCCCATCGGTGATTCGTAAGTACTATAAAATATTTTATTTGCTAGACATATCTTAATTATTTAACATCGTTATTTTGTAATTTAATGCAGCTTTGAAAATCCGGTACTAGTTGTTCGAGAAATAAATAGAATCGTGAACAACCATTAGGGAGGGGAATCTTTGACATATTCAAGCACTCCATCGGCCACAAAACAACTTTGGTGGAGCGAGTTCAAAGTATATTTTCTTGAGTTTACTTCAATTTTACAGTTTTTATATAATAAAATAAATTTCTATTTCAGCACTTAAATAATTGGGACCCGAATGACGAAATGGAGATACGAAGAATATTTAAAAAGAAATGTGGCGATCACATTAGACATGTACTAAGTCACGCAAAGAGTCGGAGGAAAAAGCCAAACTTCATCACTCAAGAAAATTGGGAGAGGATCACTTTATTTTGGGCAACGGAGGAAAGTAAACAAAGGAGTGACCTGAATAGAATGAATCAATCTCACAATTCTGGTGAATCAAGTGCTATATATGCGGGAGGCTCCATTAACATAGATGAGCATAGACGGAGAATGGTAATTGTTTCACTCTTTCACAAATTTTTAATATATATCAAATTATTTCATTATTTGAAATAATATTTTTAGACCAGGAGAGAGGGAAGGAGCCTTCTTTCATTGATACTTTCACTGCACTTTTAAAAAAGGGATAACACATGGAGTGGGGCGAGAGCAAAAGCAGTCAAGGTTGGATTTAATATTTATTTTACCTTAATATATGATTTAAATTTAATTAGTTACCTACCATTATTGTCTTAATATTATATGTGTTTCTATTATATCTAATTAATATCGTATGTGTTTTACAAAACAGGAAAAATATGATCAACTCGAGCTAGCCCAAACATGCTCACAAGCTGGTAACGATAGTCAGGGGTCTGAGGAGTCTGTTGGCAATAATTTGAGTTTATGGTTAGAGGCCAGTGGAGGACCAAAAGGGGGAAGGATATTGGGGATGGGTTCCTTGAGTAGAACCCAAAGATTAGTTGGAACTTCTTCCTCCACATCAGCACTTACGACCCAAATAAATACCTTGACTGATGAGGTTAGTCATCTGAAGGAAATAATATCACAAAGAGACCAAGAAAGGGTGCAAAGAGATAAAGAACGGGCTATTTTGGAGAAATATATTAGAGATATGCGCCGACAACAAGAATTCATCATGCAACACCTTCAGTTGAGCTCCGTTCAAAGTCAGAATCCTCCCAATGACGATGATGATGCCTACGATGATAACGATGATGGCGGTGATGATTTTTGATAATTTTAATAATGTATGATGAATTTTTTTCTCATGTTTACTGCTTTACACATTAATCAATGGTTTTTTAACTTTTCAACTCTGCCATTTGTAGGTTAAGTCTTGCACTATTCCACTGTCAATGTGTAACGACCCACCTTTCTACACTACTACTACTCTCTAAAGGTGACCGTTACTTGACTACTAACTCTACTTAACAGGTACGCTACTTAACTTCGAGAAATCCCTACCGAAAAATTTCGGCAGAGTCTCCCCTGTACCGGTGACCCCAAACTGGGATACAAACACTATATACACAGCCACAGGCGGCTGGAACATATTTTTCACAACCACGCAGAAATAATAACACGACACTAAAAAGAAACTATTCTAGCAATAGGAAACTATATAGCTCCAACAATAGGAAATAACTCAACTAACAATGCGGAATAGACTCAATTAATCAACATAGACAAAGGAAACAACTAATACAATCTCTATCAACTTAATAACTGAAAGAAAACTCAAAAGGAGTCTTGACAGTTTCCTTAGCAAACTCATGATCTCTCCATAGTCCTGGCATCACACACCGTCACAGCATCTCCTTGTCGCCTTCCTTTCATACTTTAGCTTTTCCTTTATCTGCAGTAGGAGGAAATGCAGTCTATAAGCATAAAGCTTAGTGAGCGCTATCTACTTACAAAAACTCGATATGCATGTATATGAATAAAAATATGCTAAAACTGAATGCTAACATGTAAAGCTACTCATGCTCATAAATAGCAAAGGAACTAACTGAAAAGCTAACATGTAAAGCTAATCATGCTCATAAATAGCAAAGAAATCTAACTAACTGAAATACTAAACATGTATAGCTAATCATGCTCATAAATAGCAAAGAAATCATACTAACTGAAATACTAAACATGTACAGCTAATCATGCTCATAAATAGCAAAGAAACTAACTAAAAAGCTAACATGTAAAGCTAATCATAGAACTATCATGTGTATCAATAAGAAACTGAATTGATACCTAAGCTAAACTAATTAATGCTAAACTGAGTCTAACTTTTATTCACATATCTAATTTGTGAAGTTTTGAAAACTATTTACATAATAGATTAAAATAATAATCATGCTGCTGATGGGCCCGGCAGTGCGCGCATCCCTAACTAAACCCGGGATTGCAAGTTCCGAGTCTAGTAGGGTTTACTAGGTTATCTAAACCTAGGGACGACTGTGGGAGCCCAACCCAATGGATATCTATTCCAGTACAGTGCCATTGCTGAAAATAAAATACTGATTTCATAGCTAATTTTCTTATCTTGCTTTTACTAGGTTATCTGAACCTAGAACTAGGTTATCTGAACCTAGAGGCGACTGTGGGAGCCCACCCATTGGACCGTAGTCCCATATAAGCTGAAGCAAGACTAAATAAGTTATTTTAAATGCTTCTACTGCATTAACTGAGCTATTAAAATGCCTACTGTAGCATTATATTGAGCTAAGCATTTTATCAAGCACTTGGTGTGCACTAGAACACACCCTGCGTACTGAAAATCTGTATACAAAGCTTAACATAAATCTGCATGCAAAGCTTAACAAAAATCTGCATATTAAGCCTATCACAAATCTGCGCTAAAATGCTTAATAAATCTATGACAAACTAAACTGAATGCTTTAAATCTAAACCTGCAATACAATTGGAAAACTGCAATGCCAAACAAAACTAAAACTGGAATACTAAACATAACTAAAACCAAAACAGTAAACTCCAAGGCTGTTCATGTCCCCTTTTGTGGCACAAACTAATTTGAAACTTGTTGGCATTTAAGCCTTTGTGAAGCTTGCTGGAATCTTAAACAAACCTATGTAAAACTAGTTCAAACTTGTACTTTTATAGAGCAACAAAAACAAAACTGCAGGTCTAATTACTCTACTAACTAATTACTCTATTAAAGGTTCTAACCGAATGCTAACCGTGAGGAAGAAAACAACTACAAGCTCAAAATTTATCCCAAGCTATCTCATGTTCATCGCCTACTGCATATACCAATAAGACTAACACACTTCTGTTCAGTATTGTGGCAAGGAACCAAAAACCTAGCTATTCTGTATACCCAGTGCCACGGCAGGGAAAACTCAGACCATATGCCAACACTATGCAATTCGTTTCCCTTCTTTGAAAGTCACAGCATATCTTATTAGGTCAAGGAGGTGTAAAACAATATCAAGAAACATTTTGAAACTCTTTTCCATATCTGTATCGAGACCCAAAGGAAAACTCACGGCAATAGCATAAAACCAAAATCCCTAGCTAAATTCTGAAACTTGTAGGGCTCATGTGTAAACCGAACATACCAATTAGGGTAACAAACAGGAAACCCAAATCAAACGCTGAATTGCTAACATCAAAGCTTGAAGAAAACTAAATCCGAAACCTCAATTCACAGCGACAAGGCAGAAAATCCCGGAACAAATCAAAGAAGCTCAGTGAACAACTCCTACTGCAGGTGAGAAGCAACTCACCTCGCTGTTCTTGGACTTACAACCGGAGAGGAGAAATCTAGGGTTTCGGGTGAAGCTTGAAGATCTCGGCGGCTCCCTTGAGTTCCCGAGCTCTCTTCGTCGCGGTGACCACGCACAGGTGAAGGCCGACCGGAAGAAATCTTCGTCGGTCACCGGAGAGAAATCCTAGGTCCAGCGTCGTTTTCGCCCGAGAGCAGAAATCGCCGCGCGCCGTCGCGAGGGAAGGGTGAGGAGAAGTTTTGTTTCGGGAATAAGAAATTAACCCTTTATAACCTAGGTTTTAAACCGAACTATACCTTAAATCAATTTGTTCTCATATCTGGTTAACAAATCGAGCACAGCTCGGTTGGTCGGGCCGAGTTCTGCTTGGGCCGAGGAGCTCGGTTCGAAACCCAGCTTCTTCAACTTATTTTCCTTCTTATTATTCTCCATTACCATGTTCTACATCATATACATTTCATCTCATTTATTATTAACAAAACGTTTCCAGACCAGTTGGTTGGCTAAGTCCGGATTCGGGTCCGGGGTCTTGGGTTCAAAATCCGGCTTCAACATTTTTTTGTCACAACTTCTTTCTTTTGGTAAAAATACCAAACGACCTCCAAAAATTCCATAAAAATACTCTAAAAATTTCTAAAAATCTCTAGAATTTTTCTAAAGCATTTCTAAATTTTTATAAGGACTTTTAGGACTCCAAATCATGAAATTTGGGATGTTACACAATGTATGAGATGACTTATCTTTGACGTAGATTAATCTATATGACTTTTAGTTGTGTACTAGTAACAAAATTAAAGCATAACTAGGCAATATGAATGGAGTCTCTAATAATCTGACTTTATTTTTGTCCTGATTTGATAATGTTGTTTGTGCAGGTCTCAATTTGGTGTGATCTCAATGTAGTTGAAGACAGCTGTATTTGTTCACTTCTTTTCGGTATTCCTAAATTCATTAATATGCATTTACTGTTCTATATCTAAAGTTAGCTTTAAATAATTATGTTATAGTTGTTTAATTATATAAAGTTAACTTTAAATAATTATGTTAAAGTTAGCTTTAAATAGTTGTTTAATTGTGTGCCTTCTTTTTGATAAGCTGCTCTTTCTTGTTTTGTCTTCAATGATAACGATGCATGAAAGTTCTGAATTTGATCTATGTACGGTCTCAAAACTATATAGATACATAAAAGTTCTATATTTCATCTAGAATTACATCGTACTATTCTTAATATTTTTGCAAAGACTTGTTAAAATTGTGCTAAAATTATTCATATGAAATTGTCAAATAATTAACACAATGAAATGAACACTTATTTTAAACATCCTTTAGTTTTCATTAAATACCAACCAAAGACAAAACTATACATACTTGTACTTTTGATGGATTTGGTGTTGCAATCTCCAGATGTTCGATGGATGCCGCACTCGGTGGCGGCGGAGGTGAGGCTTACGATTTCTGTTAGAAAAATATGTTTTTCTTTTGATTCACCTTGCTCTTAGAATTTGACTGTATAAGCTTGGAGAGCCAAAATGGAAGATGAAAAATTGTTTTGATCTTGTGAACATGAATTCATTATCCTCTAATGAATTCAAGTTGATAATTGATTGACAAAGACCTCACTTAGCCAATGGAGTGCGAAATAAATAAATTTCATGACCTTTGAACAATGCATGCATATCATGGGTCTGTTCTCAAAATGTGTATGATTAAAAAAATATGATAACAAATCTTAAAAGAACTGGTGCCCTGCATGAATACTACAAGTATGATATGTCCATGTTTACACAGTAAAACATTGTGTTAATTAATGTAAACTGTGAGATCTCGGAAAATTTAATTAATAGGGTTATTTGAGAAATAGCCTTATAGAATTTTTCCGGAATTTTTAGAAATTTTCTGGGAATTTTTCGGAGCTCGTACGACGAGTTTTGAGGGGATCAATTCCGGGTACGGATAAAGCCTGTTTGGGATACCCGTTTAAGTGAGGAAAAGTTTGTAATTATAAATTCTTTTCCTTTATTTTTATTTCCCTTCCCAAATCGCCGATCACCGAATCCCTTCCCCTCTTCCTTTTCCCCGATCTCCTCTCTCTGTTCTTTCTGTCCTCTCCCTCTTGCGGACAAGCGACGGCGACGGGACCAGCTCCGGCGATTCCTCTGCCGGCATGACGCCTGGTAAGCCCAGATCCAGCCGAGACCTTTCTCATCCTAGCTTCGATCTCTTCTCCTCGCCACTGGTTCTTTCACGGGGATGAGCCGACGCCACTGATCGAGCGAGATCCACCCGATCGCCGGCGAGGGTTTGCTTCCGGAGGTTTGAGAGTAGGGCTAGTTCCACCTGAGCCCTTCTTCCTTGTGCAACCGTGCCCTAAATCCCTTTCAGCGGCTCCGATCAGTCGTCGCAGCGTCGACCAGCCGTGCCCTAGCTACGATCCTGGAGGCAAGGATCGTTTCCTTGCTGGCAGTTCTTGATCTTCTTCCTATTGACCTCACGGGGTCAGATCTTGATCCTCTTCCTTGAGGTTGATTTGGGCCACAGATTGGGCAATTTCTGTTGGAGACAGCCGATTGGGGTAAGGTAGGTTGTTATTTTGGTTGGTGTTTGGATCAATGATCTGTGCTTGATTCCTTCTTGGTCTGGTTGATCCAGTAGGGTGATCTTCTGTGGTATTCTTGATTCAGCACCCTTTGCTCCGGCAGCTACCTTCCGGAGAGCAATACTTCTCAGGGTGGATCAACAGAAGGGAGGGCTAAGCGTGAGGTATGGTGTAATTTGATTGTTCTAGAGGAATTAGTTTTGATTGGAGGTGAAGTAGTGTTCTGTGGTAACCTTGTCCAACAGATCACCTTGGCTTTCCAGCCAGCTCAGTTGGTTTCCAGCAGCTCATTTCGTTCCAGCAGTGGCTGTAAATTTAGGTAAGGATTAGGTATGTTGCGGTACATGATTAGTTGTAGATCATGGTATGATTTGAATACTAGATGGTTAGTATATCATTAGTTGATACATGTTGTATTTGGTTGCTAAAGTGTAATTAGATTTATTTGCCTAGATAAATCTAATGGAATAATTAGGGTTAAGATAATTAACCCTAGTCAACTGTTAGATTTAATTTAGATGATGATACATGTTATGATAGATATATTTGCTTAGATTTAATCTAATGGAATGATTAGGGTTAAGACAATTAACCCTAGTCAACTATTGGATTTAATTTAAGTTTATATATCTGATCTAATTGGTGATTATGGTTTAGGTAACTAACCCTAATTGACCGTTAGGTTTAATTAGATGATTAGGGTTTTGCCCTAATTTAGGTTTAGAGATTTTATTTAGCTATTCATTTGGATTTAGCTAAATAAAATATATATATTGTTTGTTGACACAGGATTACGATTCGAGACAGGCGTCTCGACGTTGAATTTGGGATTGTACCTTCTATTTGAGGCGGGTACCCTTTGACTTATCTTTTGATACTGTCTTATGATATGTATAGTTTATATATAGTTACTAGTGATAGGTGGTAGATTTATTTCTTCCCTGGTCTTAGCTAGTTGATACCTATCGCATGCTTCATCTGTTAGTTGCTTTACTTCAGGATTGGATATTTACCTCTTGCCATGTGTATATATGTTCATTGAGATGCATATCTATAGTGCTCTACTCTACTGGATTGGTTGCTTACATGTGTGATACATGCTCTTGGATTCATGTTACTTACATCATTGTTATATGTGATGTCTTTGGATTTATGCTGTTTTTATCATGGTTATATATAGATGCGTTTACCTTTTGGACACACACATATATGGAGGAGGCTATGTTCAGGTATGACATCTTGTAGCATCATGCACCATACCGCATGATTGCATGCTGGGCGATGGACGACTCCATTATTGTTGAGCTCGTCGGCCGGCTACAGTAGTGACACAGCACTCAGGGTGTGTATGGCAGGTTGCTCGGTGGTGCACCGCCGGGGTGCTCATGGGTAGCACGACACAGCGGGGTTGCAGCCGGGATCCCTCCCCGTCATCGCGTACCGGGAGTTGAGAGCATTGCGCTCCCTCACTATGTTTGAGGTAGGAGGATAGGTGTACTCCGACAGCATCCCGTCCACTCGGTCACTCTTCAGGGGCAGTGATGGCAGAGTGCACGGTGTCACAGCCCTACCCACTCGGTCTCACCATTGTGTGTGAGACGGCTGACTGGTTGACAGGGGTGACCATGTCATATTGCATCATATGCACATATTGCATTTATTGTGATTGTTGCATATTGGATGATGCACTTGGGTGACTGCATATGATTGACATGCATACAGGATACATGCTTATTTGCTCTGACTATCTTTTTCTGTGTATGTCCACAGTCAGTTGCCCAAGCCTCGCAGGTGAGTACAATTTATTTCAGTTATGCATTTTCTTATTATTCTTGCTATAGACTGTACTTTATGCCTATTGCTGGTTATTACAGTTTATTTCAGCTATGCATATCTGTTATACTGTTAGGAGACTGTACCGTAGGTTGTACTGTTAGAAAACTGTACTGTAGGCTCTATGGTTTAGTGTACTATACCGTAGGTTGTATGGTTAGAGAACTGTACTATTGATTCTATGGTTTAGGAGACTGTACCTTAGGTTATTACTGGTGGATATATATTGTTGTACATGTCTATTGGTTTACCTGCTGAGTTCTTTGAACTCACCCCGTTGTTACTATTTTTCAGGTTGAGGCCGTCGGGAGATATTCCAGTCGCTAGCCCCATTATCGCGAGGATTTTCTTTGTCGGATTATATTTTGCTTTTGCATCTTATATACTTGTATTGTGGGTTTGTATTGTGGACTTTATGTCGAACCTTTGGGTTTGCTGCTTTTGTTTTCCGCTGCAGATTTTCACACTACTTCGTGGATTTGTTTTCTTCGTTGTAGTGGAGTAGGATGTGTACGTATATCTTCATTGGTTTTATATCGTTCTTCCTTATTAAACTGCGTGGATTGATTATATGTTGAGCTGTGTGGAATATTGATATAAACTGCGTGGTTTGTTTCTTATTTGTATTGTATTGTTCCGGCCGTGTGTGGTCGAGGTATAGAGATATATGTATAGTGAGATTTATATTGTCCGCCGTACAGTGGAGATGCTGCCGAAATTTCTTCGGACAGGGACTACCTGGGGCGTGACAATTTATTTGGTATCAGAGCATGGGTTACGATGCTCTGTGTTTTCTTTTTATCTGATACCAATTTATTTGGTATCAGAGCTAGGCTCACGATACTTGCTCTTCGTTTTGGATTTTCGAGGTTTATCTGATACCAATTTATTTGGTATCAGAGCAGTTCTGATACTGGTTCTTACGAGTTTTGCGTGCGTATCTGGATATTTCGGTATTTCGGATTGTACGGATTTTCGTCGATTTTCTCGTTTCGGAATTCCGAGGTTTTATTGGTTCTATTTGGGGCTAAGCAGCGACAGGATATCTCCAGACGGCCAATAGGTAATTTAGGTAATTTTTCAGTTCTTATACCTGTAGTGATATCTGGGTAACATTTTCTTTACAGATATGCCACCTACACGTGTACCGGCACCGAGACGTGGTCGCACACGTAAGAGGGCGATAGATTCTCCTGAGACAGAGTCTTCAGAGAGATCCTCCTCAGGTCATTGTGAGTACAGGTGCTTATCGGACCCCGATAGCTCCGACTTCCGAGGTACCTACCTCGACTGTACCATTAGTGGTATTACCTTCAGTATACCCGGCACTCCCTCCAGTCATGCCTACTACTGCGTACTTGAGGTACGAGATGAGGTAGAGATATGGTGGGACACGCAGCACTCGATTATAGGCGAGCAGTATTTTACTTGGATGAGATTTAGGGAGGCATTCGAGAGTCAATATTTTCCTTGGGCGTATCAGTTAACACGTCAGCAGGATTTTCTGAGTCTTCGACAAAATAACCGCTGAGTGATGGAGTATAATGCCGAATTTAATCGGTTGGCCAGATTCTGTCCTGAGTTAATTGTCGAGGATAGATCTCGTATGCTTCAGTTTGTCCAGGGATTGGACGGGCATCTTCAGGTGAAGATTGCTGGTCTCGGTATAGTATCATACACAGAGGCACTGGATAGTGCGCTTATGATTGAGTCTACTCATCGGAGAGTGAATGCAGATAAGAAGAGGAAGCAGACTGATCGGACTTCCGGACAGAGCCCACAGACTCGGGCGGCGATCGAGGGTCAGGTAGGGGCGACCGGAAGTCGGGGCGATCTTCATCGGGCGTTCGGTCTTCGCGGAAACAACCCACCGGTGACACTTGCACCGTCGGATCCGAGATCACATCACTGTGCATGCACCTTGGGACGATCGGTTGCTATTATTATGCTGAGCACTTGAGGCGAAGGCTCGGCATGTAACCGGATTTATTTGGGAGGACAGGTTTGGTCGATCTGGGGCCCCAATCTTATCGTCGTGAGGACAACTCCCCTGCAGCGATTGCATATAGCATGCAGGCGGGAGCATTCCCTTGTGGAGAACCCAGTATTCCACCTTAGTGTTCTCTATTATTCGTCAAGAAGGAGGATGGTACTGAGGTTGTGCATCGATTACAGACAGCTGAATAGAAATAAGTACCCTTGCCCGGATTGAGGATTTATTTGATCGGCTCAGACATCATTGTATTCTAAGATTGATCTACGATGCGGATATCATCAGTGAGAGTTAGATGACGATATTCAAGACTAGATACGGACATTACGAGTTTTGGTAATGCCATTTGGGCTTACCAATGCTCCAGATATTTATGGATCTAACCGTATCTTCGGAGTACCTAGATCGGTTTGTTATTGTGTTTATCGATGATATATTGATCTATTCGCGTTAGAGGAGGAACAGCGCAACATCTTCGCATAGTCTTGGAGACTCTTCGGCGAAGTTCAGCAAGTGTGCGTTTTGGCTTCCTCGGTTGGTTTTCTAGGACACGTGGTGTCTAGCCGAGGTATTTCGTGGATCCTCAGTAGCTGGGAGCAGCCGAAGTCGATCCAGGAGATCCGTAGTTTCTTGGGCTTGACTGGATATTACCGACGATTCGTTGAGGGCTATGCCATTGACACGTCTGACTAGGAAAGGCGTGAAGTTCACGTGGTCGAGGCTTGTGAGACCGACTTCCGTGAGCGGAGATTGCTCCGGTTTTGGTTTTACCTTCGGTGATGACGGATTCGTACTTTACAGACGCATCTCTTGAGGGTTTGGGCGCTGTTTTGATGCTGACAGTAGGGTAGTCTCCTATGCTTCTCGTCAGTTGAAGGAGCATGAGAAGAACTACCCAGTACATGATTTAGAGCTAGCCGCTATTATCTTTGCTTTGAAGATTTGGCGACATCATCTTTATGGTATTACTTTTGAGATTCTTACTGATCATAAGAGTCTCAAATATATTTTCACCCAGAAGGAGCTCAATCTCCGACAGAGGAGATGGATGGAGTTCCTGAAGGATTATGATTGTACTATTAGCTACCATCCGGGTAAAGCTAATGTGGTTGCTGATGCACTGAGCAGGAAGTCCAGAGGGACTTTAGCTTGTCATCGAGTTACAGTCATGGACTTGATTCAGGGATTCGCCGAGTTGGGCCTTGAGGAGCAGGGACGGACAGAGCAGGGTATTCTTGTTACCATGGTTGCTCAGTCGTCGATCAGGATGAGGATTCGAGAGGCCCAGGCCGGAGATCAGCATTTACAGTTCATTAGCAGCCAGATAGCTTCCGGACAGCAGACCGAGTTTACACGAGATGACGAAGGTATTGTTTATTTCCGAGGCAGATTATGTGTACCTCAGTCTCACCCGGTCATGGAGGAGTTACTTCAGGAGGCTCATCGTTCTAGATTTGCTATCCACCCAGGTGGGACTCGTATGTATCGCGGTTTGAGACGTTCCTATTGGTGGAACGGCATGAAGAAAGACATCGCAGATTTTGTAGCTAGATGTCTTGTTTGTCAGCAGGTGAAGGCTGAGCACCAGAGACCTGCTGGTTTACTTCAGAGGATCCCTATTCCAGAGTGGAAGTGGGAGCATATCACTATGGATTTTGTGGTAGGATTGCCTAGGACTCGACGAGGTCATGATGCGATTTGGGTAATCGTTGACCGATTAACCAAATCCGCACACTTTTTAGCGATCCGGAAGACTGATTCTCTGGATCGATTAGCTGAGTTGTACTGTCAAGAGATTATCAGATTGCATGGAGTTCCGTTGAGCATTATATCTGATAGAGACCCACATTTCACGTCTCGATTCTGGCAGAGTCTGCAGCAGGCCTTGGGCTACGGCATTCCATCCGCAGACAGATGGGCAGTCAGAGCGGACTATTCAGACATTGGAGGACTTGCTGAGGTCTTGTGTCATGGACTTCGAAGGTAGTTGGGAGGACCACCTGCCATTAGTGGAGTTCGCCTACAATAACAGCTATCATTCGGCTATCCAGATGGCACCGTTTGAGGCGTTGTATGGTAGGCCTTGTCGGACACTCGTCCTCTGGGAAGAGGTTGGGGAGGCTCAGTTGGTAGGACCTCAGAGAGCTCAGCAGGATGCAGGGTTCGCACTATCGACGGAGGATGTCGAGGCCCAGGGCCGTCGGAAGAGTTATCTTGATCGAGACGGAGACCCCGGAGTTCTCCATTTGTGATCACGTATTTCTTAGAGTTTCACCCACGAAAGGGTGAAGAGATTTGGTCTCAGAGGTAAGCTAGCTCCCGATATATTGGACCATTCCGGATCTTGGAGAGGATTGGAGCGGTAGCTTCCTCATCTCTAGTCGGCATTCATGATGTATTCCATGTGTCTATCTTGAGGAGATACGTATCCGATCCGGCACATGTTACGTCGGATATATCTGTTCCTATTCAGCCTGATGTTACTTACGAGGAGGTTCCGGTGCGGATTCTGGACCACAGGGAGCGTCAGCTACGGAACAAGACTGTCCGACTGGTTAAAGTCGGATGGCAGCATCATTCTGACGAGGAGGCTACATGGGAGCTGGAGGATACGATCCGAGCTCGATACCCCCATCTTTTGACTTGAGGTATGTGGGTTAGAGTTTCTTTCGGCATTTATACTGTTTGGTTATATTTTAGTGTTTGCTGTTAGTTATAGCGAAATTTGGGGACCAAATTTTTATTAGTAGGGGAGGATGTGAGATCTCGGAAAATTTAATTAATAGGGTTATTTGAGAAATAGCCTTATAGAATTTTTCCGGAATTTTTAGAAATTTTCTGGGAATTTTTCGGAGCTCGTACGACGAGTTTTGAGGGGATCAATTCCGGGTACGGATAAAGCCTGTTTGGGATACCCGTTTAAGTGAGGAAAAGTTTGTAATTATAAATTCTTTTCCTTTATTTTTATTTCCCTTCCCAAATCGCCGATCACCGAATCCCTTCCCCTCTTCCTTTTCCCCGATCTCCTCTCTCTGTTCTTTCTGTCCTCTCCCTCTTGCGGACAAGCGACGGCGACGGGACCAGCTCCGGCGATTCCTCTGCCGGCATCGACGCCTGGTAAGCCCAGATCCAGCCGAGACCTTTCTCATCCTAGCTTCGATCTCTTCTCCTCGCCACTGGTTCTTTCACGGGGATGAGCCGACGCCACTGATCGAGCGAGATCCACCCGATCGCCGGCGAGGGTTTGCTTCCGGAGGTTTGAGAGTAGGGCTAGTTCCACCTGAGCCCTTCTTCCTTGTGCAACCGTGCCCTAAATCCCTTCCATCGGCTCCGATCAGTCATCGCAGCGTCGACCAGCCGTGCCCTAGCTACGATCCTGGAGGCAAGGATCGTTTCCTTGCTGGCAGTTCTTGATCTTCTTCCTATTGACCTCACGGGGTCAGATCTTGATCCTCTTCCTTGAGGTTGATTTGGGCCACAGATTGGGCAATTTCTGTTGGAGACAGCCGATTGGGGTAAGGTAGGTTGTTATTTTGGTTGGTGTTTGGATCAATGATCTGTGCTTGATTCCTTCTTGGTCTGGTTGATCCAGTAGGGTGATCTTCTGTGGTGTTCTTGATTCAGCACCCTTTGCTCCGGCAGCTACCTTCCGGAGAGCAATACTTCTCAGGGTGGATCAACAGAAGGGAGGGCTAAGCGTGAGGTATGGTGTAATTTGATTGTTCTAGAGGAATTAGTTTTGATTGGAGGTGAAGTAGTGTTCTGTGGTAACCTTGTCCAACAGATCACCTTGTCTTTCCAGCCAGCTCAGTTGGTTTCCAGCAGCTCATTTCGTTCCAGCAGTGGCTGTAAATTTAGGTAAGGATTAGGTATGTTTCGGTACATGATTAGTTGTAGATCATGGTATGATTTGAATACTAGATGGTTAGTGTATCATTAGTTGATACATGTTGTATTTAGTTGCTAAAGTGTAATTAGATTTATTTGCCTAGATAAATCTAATGGAATAATTAGGGTTAAGATAATTAACCCTAGTCAACTGTTAGATTTAATTTAGATGATGATACATGTTATGATAGATATATTTGCTTAGATTTAATCTAATGGAATGATTAGGGTTAAGACAATTAACCCTAGTCAACTATTGGATTTAATTTAAGTTTATATATCTGATCTAATTGGTGATTAGGGTTTAGGTAACTAACCCTAATTGACCGTTAGGTTTAATTAGATAGGTTGAGATTGCTGATTAGGGTTTTGCCCTAATTTAGGTTTAGAAATTTTATTTAGCTATTCATTTGGATTTAGCTAAATAAAATATATATATTGTTTGTTGACACAGGATTCTGATTCGAGACAGGCGTCTCGACGTTGACTTCGGATTTGGGATTGTACCTTCTATTTGAGGCGGGTACCCTTTGACTTATCTTTTGATACTGTCTTATGATATGTATAGTTTATATATAGTTACTAGTGATAGGTGGTAGATTTATTTCTTCCCTGGTCTTAGCTAGTTGATACCTATCGCATGCTTCATCTGTTAGTTGCTTTACTTCAGGATTGGATATTTACCTCTTGCCATGTGTATATATGTTCATTGAGATGCATATCTATAGTGCTCTACTCTACTGGATTGGTTGCTTACATGTGTGATACATGCTCTTGGATTCATGTTACTTACATCATTGTTATATGTGATGTCTTTGGATTATGCTTTGTTTTTATCATGGTTATATATATATCGTTTACCTTTTGGACACACACATATATGGAGGAGGCTATGTTCAGGAATGATTAGTATCATGCACCATCTGCATGATTGCATCTTTGGGCGATTGACGACTCCATTATTGTTGAGCTCGTCGGCAGGCTACATGAGGGCCTGCCACAACGTGTCTATTGCATGGGTAGTGGCACAACACTCGGGTGTGTATGGCGGGTTGCTCGGTGGTGCACGGGTGCTCATGGGTACGACACGTGGGGTTGCGGTAGGGATCCCTCCCGTCATCGCGTCGGAGTTGAGAGCATTGCGCTCCTCACTATGTTTGAGGTAGGAGGATAGGTGTACTCGACAGCATCCGTCCACTCGGTCACTTGAGCGTGGTGGCAGAGTGCACGGTGTCACAGCCCTACTCGGTCTCACCATTGTGTGTGGGATGGGGCGTGAGGGGTGACCATGTCATATTGCATCATATGCACATATTGCATTTATTGTGATTGTTGCATATTGGATGATGCACTTGGGTGACTGCATATGGTTGACATGCATACAGGATACATGCTTATTTGCTCTGACTATCTTTTTCTGTGTATGTCCACAGTCAGTTGCCCAAGCCTCGCAGGTGAGTACAGTTTATTTCAGTTATGCATTTACTTATTATTCTTGCTATAGACTGTACTTTATGCCTAATGCTGGTTATTACAGTTTATTTCAGCTATGCATATCTGTTATACTGTTAGGAGACTGTGCCGTAGGTTGTACTGTTAGAAAACTATACTGTAGGCTCTATGGTTTAGTGTACTATACCGTAGGTTGTATGGTTAGAGAACTGTACTATTGATTCTATGGTTTAGGAGACTGTACCTTAGGTTATTACTGGTGGATATATATTGCTGTACATGTCTATTGGTTTACCTCTGAGTTCTTGAACTCACCCCGTTGTTACTATTTTTCAGGTTGAGGCCGTCGGGAGATATTCCAGTCGCTAGCCCCATTATCGCGAGGATTTTCTTTGTCGGATTATATTTTGCTTTTGCATCTTATATACTTGTATTGTGGGTTTGTATTGTGGACTTTATGTCGAACCTTTGGGTTTGCTGCTTTTGTTTTCCGCTGCAGATTTTCACACTACTTCGTGGATTTGTTTTCTTCGTTGTAGTGGAGTAGGATGTGTACGTATATCTTCATTGGTTTTATATCGTTCTTCCTTATTAAACTGCGTGGATTGATTATATGTTGAGCTGTGTGGAATATTGATATAAACTGCGTGGTTTGTTTCTTATTTGTATTGTATTGTTCCGGCCGTGTGTGGTCGAGGTATAGAGATATATGTATAGTGAGATTTATATTGTCCGCCGTACAGTGGAGATGCTGCCGAAATTTCTTCGGACAGGGACTACCTGGGGCGTGACATAAACTATGCATATCATGGGTCTTGTTTCCAATTATTCTTGTTACATGGCCATATCGTATAATTTTTAAAAGCTTTCTTGTTACACTTGATCTGGTTTATTTGTTTGTTATTATGTAGGCAAAGGAGATTTGATGGGGATCAAAGATTTTTGTGGCACACGAAGATGACTATATGTATTCTTAGTTTTCTTGGATGGATGATGGACTTTTAAAACATTGGGTTGTTGAACTTTGTATCATATTTTCTAGTAGCTTGGATGGATGATGGATCTTGTAAACTTTGTATCATATTTTCTAGTAGCTTGGATGGATCTTGTAAACTTTGTATCATATTTTCTAGTTAGCTTGGATGGATCTTGTAAACTTTGTTGAAATGTAAACTTCATGGAATCTTTATATTTCTTGAATTATGAGTTGATGTGTTGAAATGTTAAATTAGGATGTGTTGAAATGGTAAATTAGGATGTGTTGATGTTAAATTAGGATGTGTTGAATGCATATTATTGTTATTTGAATTTGTTTATGTATTTATGGATTGTATTGTAGAAATAAATTGAAACTGGAAAAAATATTTGATATAGGGACGAATTTGGCAACGAAAATTATTTGAGCCAATTCTATCGTAATTTGGGACAAAATTATTTTCGTCCCAGAATTCGTCCCAGAATCTGGGACGAATTTTGTGGATTCGTCCCAAAATTCGTCTCAGAATTTGGGACGAATTCTGGGACGAAAATTTACCATACAATTTTCAAAATAGTGGACATGTTTTTGTTGCCAAATTCGTTGCCATATTTGCAACAAATTTATTATTCGTTCCAAATTTAGGAACAAAAATGGCAACAAAAAAAATTTTGTCACCGAATTTGTCCCCAAACTTGTTGCAATATTAGGGACAAAATTGGCAACAAAATATAATTTGTCACCGAATTCGTCCCCAAATTTGTTGCAAAGATAGAGACAAATTTGCCCATGTGAATTCGTCCCCAAATTCGTTCCTAAGTTTGCAACAAAAACAATTTCCTTTGCAAATTTGTATACTTTTTTGCAACGAATTTGGGGACGAAAATTTTATTCGTCGCCAAATTCGTCCCCAAATTCGTTCCTAAATTTGCAACAATCCATATTTCGTTCCAGAAGTTGGCATCAACCAGTTTGGGACGAAAAAAATTTCGTCCCTGATTTTGTCCCAAAAATTTTTACAACGAATTTTTTTTAAAAATTCGTCCCTAATTTTGTCCCAAAATGCTTTTTTTTGTAGTGAAAGGAACAAACCATTGGAAGGTCGTAGTGTAATAGGTATTAGTTTATCTTAACTATATAATTACACTAGTACATTTAAAGTGTATTGAGTAGGACCATTAGAGGTCGTTTCTTTTATACTGACTTTATAAAGGAACAAAGACCTCAGTTATTATGGAAGTGTGTGCTCTTAATCCTAATATAATAACAAGCACATATATTTGTTATTTATTTCTTTAATTTATCAATGGGTGAGATTTATTTCGATAAATCAATAAGCCCGATAAGTTGGGAAATGATATCACTTATAGTGTGTGTTGTTGATTATAGAAGGAAACTATGTCTTAGTAATCTAGGTTGAGAATGTCCCCAAGAGGAGCTCATAAGGATTGTTATGTTAAACCCTACAGGTGGACTTAATCCGACATGATGATGAGGTTGAGTGGTACTACTCTTGGACTAAGATATTAATTAAGTGAGTTGTCAGTAACTCATTTAATTAGTAGACATTCGACATCTTAAACACAGGGAGACTGACACACTCATAATAAGAAGGAGCCCAAAATGTAATTTGTGATTGGTGCGGTAGTTCAATAATAGTTCTTTAGTGGAATGAATTATTATTGATGAAATTAAGTTGTGTGTTCGGGGCGAACACGGGAAACTTAATTTCATTGGGAGACCAAAACCAATTCCTCCTCTCGGTCCCTATCGTAGCCTCTTGTATATAGAGATTTATACCAACCACAAACCCACCTTCTTACACATCCAATGGAGCCGGCCAAGCTAGCTTGGAACCCAAGCTAGGGCCAGCCAAGACCAAGTGGATGAGCCAAGTTGGTGGCCGGCCAAAGCTTGGGTCCCAAGCTTAGGTGGCCAGCCACTATAATATTAAAAAGGATTTTTATTAAAATTATTTCTTATGTGGATATCATGTTTTTAAAGGAGAGGTTAAAAATTAAAAATTTCCTTTTATAGCTTTCTACAAAAGATTAAGAGAAGAGATTAATCTCTTTCCTTATTTGTAGATTAAAATGATGGTTTTAATTTTTGGTAAAAACTTTCCTTATTTGTAAATCATCTACATGTTTAAAAGAGAGTTTAAAATTTGAAATCTTTCCTTATTTGTTGATTAAAAGGTGGATTTTAAATTTTAAGAAAACTTTCCTTTTTAACCATGTTCATGATTTAAAAGAGAGTTTAAAAATTAAATATTCTCTTTTATAAGTTTCTACAAGAGAATAAGAAAAGATTTGATATCTTTCCTTATTTGTAGATTAAAAGAGATTTTAATTTTTAGAGATAACTTTCTTTTTATCCACATATTTAAAAGAAAGATTTTAATTTATAAAATTTCCTTTTTACCAATCATGAAGGGATGAAAATTATTGGAGAAATTTTTTATAAATTTCTGGAGATAAATTAGAAAGTTTTAATTAATTAAAATTCTCCTTGTTTGTAGCTTTAATATGGTCGGCCATTATAATTGATGAGAAGAAAATTGTTTTTAATTAAATAAATTTTCTTTTTCAATGGCAAAAGAATTAAGGAAGTTTTTATTAAATTTTCCTTATTTGCCAAGACCAAGGATTATAAAAGAGAGGGTAGAGGAGGCTTCATGGTGAACGACTTTATTCTATTTTTCCTCTCTTTTCTCCTTGGGTGTGGCCGGCCTCTCCTTTTCCTCTCCTCTCCTTTGTGTGGCCGAAACCTTCTCTTGGTGGAGATAGCTTTGGTGGTCGGATCTAAGAAGGAGAAGAAGGAGAGAAAAGAAGTCTCTTTTCTAGCATCCCTTGGAGCATTGGTGGTGGTTGAATCTCTTCATCCTTGGAGGTGCTCATGTTGTGGCCGAACCTTGCAAGGAGGAGAAGAAGGTGCTTTGGTGGTTTCTTATCTCAGAAGATCGTTGTCCACACAACGTCCGAGGTTAGAAGAGGAATACAGTAGAAGACCTAGAGGTTTTTGCTTGCAAAAGAAAAGGTATACTAGTATTTAATTTCCGCATCATACTAGTTTTATTTCTTTGTAAAAAACCAAATACAAGAGGCATGCGATTCTAATATTTCGAATTAGTTTTCGATGTTGTGTTCTTTTGTTTTTCTTTTCCTTGTGATTTGATTGTTCTTTTTGGTTGACCTAAAGTTATTTAAGGAAATTAAATATTAGCTTTCCTTAAAAGGCTTTGTCTAGAAGGTTGTGGTTGTTCTCATATCCAAGAAGGTCATGTGCCTCGCCATGCAGTCTTGGAAGTCAATTTTGGAAATTAATATTTAATGGAATTAATAACTTAGGTGATTTGGATCGAACGTGTTAAGTTCCGCAGGAGATCCAAGTCTAAACCTAAAAGAACAAATAAATTAAACTTAGGATCAAAAGTATTAAGTTCCGCAGGCGATCCGAGTTTAATTTAAAAGAACACATGGTAGCTAGGAAAAGGTTCAAACCTTTGTACAAAATTTTGTACAGTGAAACCATTAGGTTTTCCGAGTAGCAACCAATAATTGGTATCAGAGCTAGGGTTTTGCCTCTGTGTATTTGGTATTAGTTTAATTATGCACATGTCATACATAATTTAGGCTGAATAATAGTAGGATGTGCTAACTTTGTGGATGCAGGATCCAACTATTATGGCTTATAGATATTGTGTGTGTGATTTGACCCTTGGACATGTCAAGGGCATTTTATTGTGTGTGCATGATTGTATTATAAAATACAGTAGGAGTTGTATTTAGTTTTATTAGGATTTTATTTTTTGATCTAGATACATGTACATTCCTTCGAGGAATATAGGATCGAAAAATGTAAAATTCTATTTATGTCGCGGATCGAATCTTGCAAGGCGTGGAACCTTTTGAGGATCAGAGGAGCAGCGGAATAAGGAGCAAGATGGATGCGACAACTAGACCCGGTGGCGGTGGCCAAAGATGGCAGCAGCTAGGGTTGGCGACACACAGAGGACAGCAATAGATAAAAGTCATAATAGTTGAAAATTAGTTTTTCTATTTATTGCTTTTTATGTTGTGCTGTGTGTGCTTGTTAGTATGCATGTTAAGTAGGCTAGCATAGTCAAAATTCCTCACTTTAAATAACTAAGTGGGAGAGGGATTTATTTTTTAATAAATTTCACGGTCTCCATTACTAGTTTATAAGTGATGCAACAAGCTTGCGCGTTGGCTCTGAGTGTCTTCCTCCATATCGGATGTGCTTGTTTGCGGATCACTAGATTAAACTTCCATTTTGGATGACTATAGGAAGTTAATTAAGAGCGTGTGATCTTCCCCATCGGAAGGGGAACAATCTTATTAATGGACTTAGTGTCAAGTAATGGTATACACTTAGGCACGTCTAATAGTATCCTCCCCATCGGAGTCACTGCTATTATTTGTGTGACCGAAGAAAACCAACTATTAATTTGTCAAATAAATAGGTTGACAAGATAATAAAATTAAAAACTCCTCTTACAAATGTTTGATTTTGTATACGTCCACACTATCGTGGCATACAAAATTCACGGTGTTTGAGGTAATTTTATTTTGTCATAAAGATTTATTGACAAGATAATTAATGGGTAAACCCCTCCTCTTACAAATGTTTAATTTTGTATACGTCCACACTATCGTGGCATGCAAAATTCACGGTGTTTGAGGTGTTGGTGAATTTAAATAATATTGTTTGAGGAATCAATGTTATTTTAAATTCAAAAGTTTTGACCAAATATTTGATCAAAGACAGATCAACTATTAATTTTATTCGTCATAAAGTAAAGTTGACGAGATAATAAAATTAATAAATAAAATCTCCTCTTTGATTTTGTATACGTCCACACTATCGTGGCATACAAAATTCATGGGGATTTTAAGGAATTGATCTTGCCCAAATATTTTTGTGATTCTTAGGATTTAAAATGTTTGTCAATTCCCTAGTTGTTATACTATAGAAAAGACTTAGTAGTCCCAATTGTAATGATTGGAAATAGGACTTGGACATTAAGGTAGACTATCTTCTTAGAACTAAGAACAATATAGGTGTATTTAATTCATTAGTTGAAACATGTTTAGTGGTGTTATCTACTAGAACCTGGAGTGTATATACATATGCCATTAATCATGTCCGCAATTCATTGCAGGGTTCCAGGAAACCCGACAACTAAATGAAAATAAAAACACCGTCCACATGGGCACTGTTGTAAAAGTGGCAGCTGTTGCAGTGGGAGATGTTTATCCTTTGATAAGAATAAAATATGGATTTTAAGTAATTGTCTTTACGTACCAAGTTTAGAAAGAACTAGTTTTCAGTTTCTAAACTATTCAAAGAACTTGATATTCTGCCTCTTTTAAAGTTGTTAAGAAAAAGAGGGAAGTTATCTGTTCTGGTACGTTGGTTGGCAATTTATAAATCCAATAAATCCCACGATGCAACAAATGGAAATTAGTAACACATCTTCTAACTATAAGAGAAAGCAACCTTCGGAAATGAACCAATTATATCTTTGGCATCTAAGGCTAGGTTATATTAACTTGAGTAGGATTCATTGGTAGCTGATGAACTTTTGGGTTCATTAGTAGTGGAAATCTTTCCAACCTGCGAGTCTTACTTGGAAGGAAAAATAACCAAGAAGCTTTTAAGACTAAGGGGTATGGAGCCAAAGATATGTTGAAATTGGTTCATTCTGATTTGTGTGATCCTATGACTATCCAGACAAGAGGAAGTATAGAATATTTCGTCTATTTTATAGACAACTATTCAAGATACAAATACATTTACTTAATGTGTCACAAGACTAAGTGCTTTGATTAGTTCAAAGAGTACAAGGCTGATGCGGAGAAATGTTAAAGTAAAAGTATCAAGTCACTATGGTAAGATCGTAGTGGCAAGTACTTCTTTGGACAATTTAGGAGTTACTTATCAAAAGAAGGGATTCAATCCCAACTAACTGCACCTGGTACACCCCAACAGAATGGTGTAGTAGAAAGAAGGTATATGACTCTTATGGAAATAATTAGATTGATGATGAGTTATTCAGAAAATTACCAAGTTCGTTTTAAGGATATACTCTGAAAAAGAAAGTGAACATAGTACCTTCCAAAGTCAGAACTCTCTACTCATATAGAATTGTTGAATAGGCGTAAGCCTATTTTGAAGCATATTCGGATTCGGGTAGTCCAACACATATGCTGAAGAGAGACAATGATAAGTTGGATAGGAATTCACTTGTTTATGGGTTATCCTAGAGAAACGAAAGTAGGTTTATAGTCTTAAAAATCAGAAGGTCATTGTTAGCATCAATGACTAATTTTTAGAAGAGGACTATATAATGAACCACAAGCCCATAAGTAAATTTGTTCTTAATAAAAGACACGTCTAATCTAGTACCAACTGTACAAGATGAAATATCATAAGAAACTGCAACACGTATCACAATTGATACACAATTATAGACATTTCATCATCATAGTGGGAGGGTTGTCAACCAACCTAAAAGATTCATGTTTTGGAAAAATCTTTGGACTTGATCCCAAATGAACATGAGCCTGATCCCGGACATATGATGAAGCACTCCAAGATAAAGATGCAGCATCTTGGCAAAGAGAAATGAATACAAAATTAGAATATATGTATTCTAATCAAATCTGGAAGCTTGTAGAACCACCAGATAGTGTAAAAGCCATTGGGTGAAAATAGGTCTATAATAGGAAAAGATGGATAGACAGGAAGGTGGAAACTTTCAAAGCAAGGCTTGATGAAAAAGGAAACTTTTTCACTGGTAGTCATGCTTAAGTCTATCCGGATTCTTTTATCTAGTGGATGTCAAGACAGCATTCCTTAATGGAAGTCTTGAAGAAAGCATCCATATAAAGCAACTAGAAGGGTTCATTGCAAAGGGCAAAGAGCATCTTGTGTGCAAGCTCAACCAGTCTATGGACTGAGGCAAAGCTTCAAGGTCTTGGAACATCCGGTTTATCAAAGTAATCCAGACCTATGGATTTATTTAGTAATCGGATAAGTCTTGTGTATACAAAAAGTGTGATAGAAACGTGGTAGCATTTCTTATACTATACGTAGATAACATTTTTGGTAGTTGGAAACAATATCAAAGTGTTGTCATAAGTAAGGGTATGATTGTCCAAACAATTCGATATGAAGAACTTAAGAAAATGTGCACACATTCTTGGGATCAAAGACATAAGGGATCGCAAGAAAAGAATGTTGTGCTTATCCCGAGCTTCATACAATCCTTGCTTGTTTAGCATGCAGAACTCTAAGAAAGGTTTCTTACCTTTTAGGCATGGAGTATCTTTATCTAAAGAGATGTCTCCGAAAACATCAAAGGAGATAAAGGACATGAAGGCAGTTCCTTATGCTTCGGTTGTGGGAAGCCTAATGTATGCAATGCTGTGTACGAGACCAGAAATATATTTTGCCAAGGGCATAGTTAACAGATATCAAAGTAACCCTAGACAAGGATATTGAACTGCAGTAAAGCATATATTGAAGTACCTTAGAGGCACTAAAGATTATATGCTAGCTTACAAGGCAGTTAATTTGGTCCCTGTAGGTTGCACGGATTTTGACTTCCAATCGGATATGGACAATAGTAAGTCAACCTCGGGGTTTTGTGTTTACTTTAGGAGGTAAAGTCATAACTATGGAAGAGTGATAAGCATAAGTGTTTTTTTTTGGACTCCACCATAGATGCTGAGTATATGGCAAGCCTCTGAGATAGTCATAAAAGCTGAATGACTTAATAACCTCAAGATAGACTTAGATATGATTTCTGGTTTGTCCAAAGATTATTACAATTTATTGTAATAATAGTGGTGCAGTAGCAAACTCGAAGAAACCATGAGTCTATAAGGTAAGTAAACACAATAGAGCACAAGTACCACCCAATACGAGAAATCGTATAAACGAGGAGAAGTTGTTGCTACCTAGATTGCATCAGATGATGACCTATAGATCTTTTCACTAAGGCTCTTAAGGCAAGAGCTTTTGATGGGCATGTTGAAGGGTTGGGAATCAGATGTATGGCAGCAGATATGGCAGCTTAGTCTTTTAGTATAAGTGGGAGATTGTTAGGATGTATACTAAAAGCCTAGCTTTTGGTATAAACATTTATCTAGAAATAAAAATCACATTCGTCAAATGACTACATTTATGATAAATGTAGTTGTTCAATTAATTTATATTGTAAATAACATGGCGTGTGGTGTCACACACAGAGGATCATGTTATCAGTACCTTATAAATTATAAACAGTAGCTCACGACCAAGATGGAAAGGAACAAACCATTGGAAGGTCGTAGTGTAATAGGTATTAGTTTATCTTAACTATATAATTACACTAGTACACTTAGAGTGTATTGAGTAGGATCATTAGAGGTCGTTTCTTTTATACTGACTTTATAAAGGAACAAAGACCTCAGTTATTATGGAAGTGCGTGATCTTAATCCTAATATAATAACAAGCACA
The DNA here is from genome assembly GCF_018446385.1 of Zingiber officinale. Taxonomy (NCBI): domain Eukaryota; kingdom Viridiplantae; phylum Streptophyta; class Magnoliopsida; order Zingiberales; family Zingiberaceae; genus Zingiber; species Zingiber officinale. The sequence continues at coordinate 33,446,816 of NC_056005.1, read as the reverse complement.
TATATTTGTTATTTATTTCTTTAATTTATCAATGGATGAGATTTAGTTCAATAAATTAATAAGCCCGATACGTTGGGAAATGATATCACTTATAGTGTGTGTGTTGATTATAGAAGGAAACTGTGTCCTAGTAATCTAGGTTGAGAATGTCCCCAAGAGGAGCTCATAAGGATTGTTATGTTAAACCCTGTAGGTGGACTTAGTCCGACATGACGATGAGGTTGAGTGGTACTACTCTTGGACTAAGATATTAATTAAGTGAGTTGTCAGTAACTCATTTAATTAGTGGGCATTCGACATCTTAAACACAGGGAGACTGACACACTCATAATAAGAAGAAGCCCAAAATGTAATTTGGGATTGGTGCGGTAGTTCAATAATAGTTCTTTAGTGGAATGAATTATTATTGATGAAATTAAGTTGTGTGTTCGGGGCGAACACGGGAAGCTTAATTTCATCGGGAGACCAAAATCAATTCCTCCTCTCGGTCCCTATCGTAGCCTCTTGTATATAGAGATTTATACCCACCACATACCCACCTTCTTACCCATCCAATGGGGCTGGCCAAGCTAGATTGGAACCCAAGATAGGGTCGGCCAAGACCAAGTGGATGAGCCAAGTTGGTGGCATGCCAAAGCTTGAGTCTCAAGCTTAGGTGGCCGACCACTAGAATATTAAAAAGGATTTTTATTAAAATTATTTCTTATGTGGATATCATGTTTTTAAAGGAGAGGTTAAAAATTAAAAATTTCCTTTTATAGCTTTCTATAAAAGATTAAGAGAAGAGATTAATCTCTTTCCTTATTTGTAGATTAAAATGATGGTTTTAATTTTTGGTAAAAACTTTCCTTATTTGTAAATCATCTACATGTTTAAAAGAGAGTTTAAAATTTGAAATCTTTCCTTATTTGTTAATTAAAATGTGGATTTTAAATTTTAAGTAAACTTTCCTTTTTAACCATGTTCATGATTTAAAAGAGAGTTTAAAAATTAAATATTCTCTTTTATAAGTTTCTACAAGAGATTAAGAAAAAATTTGATATCTTTCCTTATTTGTAGATTAAAAGAGATTTTAATTTTTAGAGATAACTTTCTTTTTATCCACATGTTTAAAAGAAAGATTTTAATTTATAAAATTTCCTTTTTACCAATCAATCATGAAGGATGAAAATTATTGGAGAAATTTTTTAGAAATTTCTGGAGACAAATTAGGAAGTTTTAATTAATTAAAACTCTCCTTGTTTGTAGCTTTAATATGGCCGACCATTATAATTGATGAGAAGAAAATTGTTTTTAATTAAATAAATTTTCTTTTTCAATGGTAAAAGAATTAAGGAAGTTTTTATTAAATTTTCCTTATTTGCCAAGACCAAGGATTATAAAAGAGGGGGTAGAGGAGGCTTCATGGTGAACGACTCTATTCTATTTTTCCTCTCTTTTCTCCTTGGGTGTGGTCGGCCTCTCCTTTTCCTCTCCTCTCCTTTGTGTGGTCGAAACCTTCTCTTGGTGGAGATAGCTTTGGTGGCCGGATCTAAGAAGGAGAGAAAAGAAGTCTCTTTTCTAGCATCCCTTGGAGCATTGGTAGTGGTTGAATCTCTTCATCCTTGGAGGTGCTCATGTTGTGGCCGAACCTTGCAAGGAGGAGAAGAAGGTGCTTTGGTGGTTTCTCATCTTAGAAGATCGTTGCCCGCACAACGTCCGAGGTTAGAAGAGGAATACGGTAGAAGACCTAGAGGTTTTTGCTTGCAAAAAAAAGGTATACTAGTATTTAATTTCCGAATCATACTAGTTTTATTTCTTTGTAAAAATACCAAATACAAGAGGCATGCGATTCTAGTATTTCGAATTAGTTTTCGATGTTGTGTTCTTTTGTTTTTCTTTTCCTTGTGATTTGATTGTTCGTTTTGGTTTACCTAAAGTTATTTAAGGAAATTAAATATTAGCTTTCCTTAAAAGGCTTTGTCTAGGCGGTGGTGGTTGTTCCCATATCCAAGAAAGTCATGTGCCTCGCCATGCAGTCCTGTAAGCCAATTTTGGAAATTAATATTTAATAAAATTAATAACCTAGGTGATTTGGATCGAACGTGTTAAGTTCCGCAGGAGATCCAAGTCTAAACCTAAAAGAACAAATAAATTAAACTTAGGATCAAACGTGTTAAGTTCCGCAGGCGATCCGAGTTTAATTTAAAAGAACACATGGTAGCTAGAAAAAGGTTCAGACCTTTGTACAAAATTTTATACAGTGGAACCATTAGGTTTTCCGAGTAACAACCAACATGTGTACCTGCATGTATCTCCTTCCATATTCGTGGGACTGACACTAGCGGATCGTTAATGTAACGGATCTACATTTTAAGAGGTATAGTAATATATTTAAAATTTATATTTAAGAAAATATTGATTTTTAAAAAAAAAAAAAAAACACACAGTATGATCTTAACTTTTTTTAAAAAAATTTAATATAAATTTTTTTAACCCTCTACCCTAGGATGACTTTCTAATTAGATTATAGTGGTCAAGTTAACAAGTTTTAAGGTTTTATTTCTATGATGGGGTTTATTCCATCATGTGTCTGATGCCTGTGTAGTTTGTATATACCTTCCTCTATATTTTTGGGGTCGGTACTAGGGGATCGATAATGTAACGGATCTATATTTTAAGAGGTATAGTAATATATTTAAAATTTATATTTAAGAAAATATTAATTTCTAAAAATAAAAAAAAATAAACACACCGTGTGATCTTAACTTTTTTTTTATTTTTTTAATATAATTTTTTTTTAACTTTGTATCCCTTGGATGAATTTAACAAGTTTTAAGATTTTATCTATATGATTTAGATTTCATATAGATTTTTTAATTAGAATATAGTATTTAGTTTTAAAAAAATTAAAATAAAAAAATTGATATTTATGGGATGTAGTAACGTGTTTACTGAATATACTAATATTAATTTTAAAAATTTTAAAAGTTTATATGATATTTTCTTACTTTGCACGGACGTCCGCCCGTATGAGTGGAGGGGCTCACATTAGGTATATGAGATACGGGGGAAGAAAAGCACATGAGCGATGGGGACGAAACATAGCAGAGAGATGAGGTCACAGTTCCAATGCAAACGAAATCCAAAGCTGGAAGAAGAAGGTGGAAGACAGATGGAATCTTGTTACTTTTTCTCATTTGTCTTTCTTTTGACCAGTTTTATTCTTTCTTCTTTTTTTTTTTGTTTTTAAAGAAATTATTGATTTTATTACCACAATTGAATTCATGCCCTCCGAATGGTACTTGCTGCTGTTTGATATTAATTGTCTCCTCGGAACGGTGCGATGATTAAGACATGGGGAGTTATCATATGAAGTCTTAGGGTCGAAACTCGACATGACCGAGCATAACCTCCCCCATGTCTTAGTCATTTGCACTAATAGCTAGGGACGCTGTGGGCGAACGAATCACCTTTTGCCACATTTGTCACATGGTGTTTGATATTAATTGATTGGTGTGGGCTAAAGTTGTCCTTTGCATCATTATTCTCACCCGGAGATAATCCGTATTTATTTATTTTTTAATATATATAAATTGATCGATCATATCGGAATACACATGTCATCACCACATTTAAAACATCAAAATATAATATAAATAATATTTCATATATTTACATTTTAATCATATGTATTTTCGAGATTCAAACTCTTATCTTATTATAAGGACTGTATTCAGCATTAACCAACTCAACACTATTCAAATGTTCATCATTTCATCTCTGATTCTTATCTAACTTTTAATATCCCCTCATCCAAAGATATCACATTTTAAAAACAAGTGTTTCAAAATTTTCATGTTCATTTTCATTTTGTAAAGTCCTGGGCTATATTATTTATATTATAATCTAGCTTAATTTTTTATTAATATCTATATAAATTTTATTAAGTATTAATTTTTTAATAAAATAAATAAATAAATGATTTGAATAATACAAATATAAAATAAAAGTAGTCATTTAAAATTGAATTATAGTCAAACCAGATAAATACAAAGATAAAGAGTATGTTAATTTAAATCGGAGTTGATTTAAATTTGATTTCATACTACTGAACTAAATTTAATTAAATTTAATTAAATTATTTTAATTAATCTAAAATGAGTTTGAAAACTTTTATATAAACATAATCAGTTCTCTTATTGTTTTTTCTCTTCCAGGTAGACAGCCTCACACGTAAGCTTCCAAATGCCGACTTCTTCTTCTTTATCTTTCCCTTCCATTTTCTTATTTTTATTCCGTCCTAACTAAAACTTAATAGCAACAACCCTCTTTCTTCCCTTTTATTATTTTTAATGGACTAATAGCATTCCTAATTCTTCTTCCTCTCTAATGACATTCCTAATTCTTCTTCCAGCCGTTCTTAGTTTTTTTTTCTTTTTTTTTTTATCATCAGAGCTAGCTGAAATAGTAAGCAAGCAAGACTTTACATCTATATATATAATTGTTTTGATAAAAAGTATAATATAAAATAATATTTTTCATTATATACATAATTTATTATATTTTTATAATAATATAATTCCCGGATCGGATAACAATCATATGCCTTCACAATATTAAAATCTAAACTATTGATCTACCTTACTAGGAGTTGAGCTTTTGAAATATTTGCCCCTGCAAGGACGGAGCCACGTTCTTAACTATTCGGATTATAGTCCAAGTAGCCAATAACAGTGAGAAAGAAAATTATAAGGGAAGAAAAGGGAAAAAACGAAGAAAATGGACGGCTAACCTGGGGTGTTGATGTCTGCGTCAGCCGCTAGCCCGAAACAACGACGTTGACGATTTTTAGGTCAACACTTGTGAACCACATCTTAAGATCAGCCCAAATAGTTCACCCAGGCCAGCTCCACAATTGTGCCCTTGCAATGTCAGTTATCATGTTTCAAATTGTAGTTATTTGCTTGATTCCAAAAAAATCTCCTACATTAACTATCCTCTTAGATATCATACCTAAGTGACATATTTATATAATCAATGTTTTAAAAAGCGCGAAGCGCGACGAAGCGCCGAGTCCAAGCTTCAAGCTTTATAAACTTAAGCGAGTTTAGGACATTTTTAAGCGTAAGAAAGCATTTTTTATTTTTAAATAAAATTTAATTATTTTAAACAAATAACTAGATCAAATAATACTTAAACATGATAAATTTAAGGTTCATACATAAATTTCTCACATATTTAGAAAAGCAAAAGTCACAAAGTTTATAATATCCATTAGTTTTCAGTTTTCAGTTTTCACAATAAAAGAACATTAAAAACTAGATATTATCTAATTCCTTGTCTGATTCTAATTCGATCTCCTCAATTTTTCTCGATAGCAGACAGATAGGGGGTTTATGACAGATTATGACTTTTCTCTCAAGAGTTGAGAGACGTTGTGTCTCTTCGTTTTCTCTAAATTTTTTTCCTTATGTTCTTTAAAAATTTACAAATCAATTAAAATTATAAATAAAAAATCGTGCTTAAGCGCGCTTAATCATGCTTAATTTGGTCAAACATACTTTGACCGCTTTTTTCCCGCTTTCACCTAAAGCAAAGCTTTTCTTCCTCGCTTCACGCTTAAGCGGCGCTTAATGACGCTTTTTAGAACACGGATTATAATAGAATAGTGATAAATTTTTAATAGATATATATGCTCGGAGAAAAAACTCCTCCCATCATCTAATCATTTGATGATCGTTGACTCCGTGATTTATCTTTTTTCACATAATCTAGAGACAGATTGTAAAGAACGTCTGAGATGAACATAATCATCTTTGATTACAATATATATATCCATTATATCCATTGAGATGCATTTTAAGGGCATTTGTTCAATGTGATTAATTCCATAATGTTGATTGTCAGGCTCCTTAGTATTTTTCAAATTTATTGTTATGGTCAATAAAAAAATTTTCATCAAACAAAAATATATAGATATCCTTCAATACTACTAGTATATTTTTAATCTATTTTTTTTTTAATTTAAGAATCACTGCCCTTCTTATTTTTTATTCTCAACCCACATTTTTTTACAAAAATCATCTTTTGAGTTTCTCTTGAAATAACTCATTCTTTTACTAAAATTTAATTAAGCACTAAAAGAATAAAACATTTTTTAATTATTTAAAACTCTTAATAAATTTCTAAAAAATTATATAATATATAATAAAATTTAATAAATAAATATAGCAAACAAACAATTTAAACAATGACTTATAATAGAGTTAAATATTAGATTTATATACCAATAAATGATTATATGATTTAATTTATATTTTTACATTAAAATAAAATTAGAATTCTAAGAAGACAATTACTCTTTTTATCCAAACGAGCTGAGGTCCATAGAATCTAAATGTGGGCCCAAATAAGTCGAATATAGGAGCACCTAATAATGACCCGATCCGCTATAAATTTAATCCCGGTTCGGCCCAATATAATGTGGTTCATATATTTGATATATATTTGAGGAAAACATTATTTTGCCATCTATTTTCATATATTTTTGATAGACGTAGAATATAAAATGTGAATCATAACTTTTAGAGCAAAAAGTTATCTAGTATCGTCGATTTTACGGTAATATATTGACAACTAAATTAATATGATATTTTGTTCTAATATAGCGACAATCAGTATCATCAACTTTACGGTACATAAGATACAGAAAGTAAATCACAGATAATACTTTACCTAGTGTAATGGTCTTTGTATGAGAAAATCAAACACCAAACAAAATATTTTACAATTAACTTTAAGATTTATTAAAATAAATATTTATATAAGTATCAACTACGCTGAGGCATGAAAAATGGGAACCATAGCTGATCTTTTATATATATATATATATATATACACAGTGGCGTAGCCAGGATTTTAGACCACGAGGGGTGATTTTATAAAAATTCTAAATATTAGTGTAGATCAATTTTTATCCTCCAAAAGTCTAACTTTCAAATTTAAGGAGTTAAAAATGAACTTAAATTTAAAAATTTGTAGTTTAGTCCTTGATTTTAGTTGAAACAATGATCTATGGATCTTCAGACTTTATCTATGACTTAAAGCCTAAGAATCAATTTAGGTGGAAGAGAGAGTGAAGGGAGGATGTAGTGAAGGGGATGCCCTATTTGAAGTAAGTATATCTCATTTTTTTAAAAAATATTTCGATATTATTATTTCACCTAATTTATCATTAATATAATATTTTAGACACATAATCACTTAATTTAGTGACTATTTTTTTAACCATTCAAAAATAATAATAAAATTGATAGTAAACAAATAAACATGAATATGAAAAATCGACACTATATTTCTTGACACTTATATCCGTAACGAAAAAGAAAAAAATAAGAAAACTTTACTTCAATCAAAAGGTGTTTGTTGTGGAGTATTGGTGTAGCGACAACGATGACACTGGTAGCAAACAATGACGACACTAATAATAATATCGTGCGGTGACAATAATGTGTATGGTAGTGGCAACGATATGAGACGAAGAATTTTGAGGATAAAATTAAGGTTAGGAAAAAAAATAAGAAGGGGATTAGAGGAGAAAAAAAGAAAATACGGTGAGAGAGGAAAAAAAATAAGAAAAATTAAGGAATAAAATAAAATACAATATTGAAGAAAAATAAAAAAAATGGGAGAGATGGAGGGAGAATCATAGGAGAGAAAAAAATATGGTTGATTTTCATTAGATTTTTTTTATAAAAGTCTATAAAATTTAAAATTTTATAATTAAGTGTTTTTTTTTATTTTTCTTTCCAATGTATATTTTTTTTTCCTCAAATCTTAGGGGTACGTTCGCACCCCCAAAGCTTCACTTAGCTACGCCCCTATATATATATATATAATAAGTCAACTGGTCAACAAAATGATTTTTCGGTTTTGCAAAGAATTTGGTTTCATATGATTTATCAAACATTATTTTCCTGTTAGATTTAAGTATGTCAATCGGTCTATGAGAATGCAATGTCAGCACTAAGCATTCAACTATATATTTTACCTTTCTGCTCTTTCAAGTTCACACAGTTAGAAGTTTATCATTGTTAGATTGAACTCACTGATTGTAGGTTTGCTACGGGATCTTACTGTTCTCATGTCATGACAAGATTCGATAAGATAGCAGATACCTATGGAAGTTTTCATCGATCATCCGAGTAAATTGAAAAGTATTAATGGTAATCTATCTAGACGACCCACTATTTAGTGGAGGAAAAATCCTATACAATTCGTTATAGTTGAGTCTTGACTTTGAGATTCTTAGGATCCATAAGTGAAGGTTTGGTAACCCGTTATTGATAATTATAATAAAAAATAATTATGTTTATTCTAAGTGGTATTTACAATTCATCCTTAAATTATATGAAGAGAGATAAATTATAATTTCAACTTATAATCGATCATCAAATAATTAGAGGATTGAAGAATTTTTCTTTTTTAGGGCATAACCCATTATTGATAATGGGCATAGAAGGTGCTGCATTGAACTCAAAATATTCCTCTATAGTACCACGGCATAGGCCTTTTTCATCGTAAGGCACACCACATGCCCTAAAAAAGCATCTTTTTGTCTTTTGGATGATAGTGTCACATGGTGAGAGGCTTTAAAGTTGGGAGATGGTGTCTAAGTTGATTGATTGAATTGGCCTCGAGTGTTTTTAGATCTTGAATGTATTATCTTATCAAGCATCTAATAAAATTAGGGCAAAGAGTTTGGAGGATTGCAATGATCGTTTGGAAGGAAAAAAAAAAGCTCGCAGAACAGATTCTTGCTGCTCATCAGATGTCTGGTGAGGGCATGTGGCGTGTCTTATAGAACGAGCCAAACCTGTCGCACATGTTGGCATATTGGCAGGTCCATGGATAGGTGTAGAACGCAAAACACTGAACTTTGAGAGATTCTAGTGTCTTAGACAAGACACACATCTCCAATTTTCATCCTCTTTCAGAAATGGGGAATATCTGCAAGGTAGATACAAGTTACCTGCAAATTATCTATCTTAACAAGTTTGCGATATAGTGTAAATTCGACATGAGGAAGAATATGTAAGATGAGCATGCATCAGTTCACAATGATGACTGCAGGTAACTCTTTCACAATGGTGAAATGCTACTGACAAGTTCCCTTGGAAGTGCTGTGCCGTATATATAAAAGCTTAGTCAGGACTTTTGGTAATTCTTCGAGTGGGGGCATCGAAATATAGGATGATATACATATCCATCCTAAAGAGCATACATCTTCTTGAATTCACTATTCAGTAACTCTGAGTCGGAGCCAACTGACATAGACAAGGAGTGAGATCTGCTCGTCGGGTTCCTTCTTATGTTTCTCATGTTCTTCTCTTCGATCCTGTGAATGATTACAAAGTAGATCATTGAGCCCAGAGTGGTTAGCATAATCGTAGCACCAATCGCCATGGTTGACCATGCCAACCACGAATCATGCTTTCCCACAACTACGTATGTAAGAGAGATGAAGGCCACTGATATGAAGAGGCAAGCCAGCCACATCAATTTGTTCATCACGAAAACCATCGTCATCTTTGCATTCTGCTCGACGACTATCAAGGAAGTCTGGACAACTACCACAGCCAGTGAGATGAACAAAGCCAAAGAATCGAAGATCAAAAATATGATGAATGCTGCATTGTCCGCTATGTAGGCTTGTCCAGGAGTAAACCCCTCTTCAGCATCTGAAACAAAGGAGCCTGGCAATTGGAATATGGCTGCGAAGGCCACAGTGGCAATGAGGACAGCAACCACAGTGTTGGAATTGATGGCGTTATTGAGGCCTCCCAGGTGGAGCTTCTTAAGCCTCTTTTTGATCTTCTGCACCTTCATGTCTGTTCGACGTGTTTGTTTGAGTTGAGATTGAACATCGTGTTTTATGTCACTGACTGTTTGCTTCAGTTGCTTCGCAGCAGTTGCTGTATTTGCTGGTTCTTTTGCGATGACTGCACCAAATTCTCTCAGAATGGCAGCAATATCGGCCGCGATATCTTCATTTGCCAATTTTTCAGCAATGCTGAGGGCAGTTTCACCTGCTTTGTTCACTGCATTTACTTCAATTCCCTCAACTTGTAACAAGGTTCCAACAATCTGCAATTCCAAATAAAACAAGTAATGCGTTCCATTCGCAGTTAGAAATGGGTAAGATCACTGAAATGATTAAAAAAAAAATCAACAAACATCCAAAAAATGGTGAGATAAAACTTCCACTATAAAGATGCTGAACAGAAGAATTTGTTTTGAGATTGCATATACAAAAGCATAGACCAACAAGCATGTAAGACAATGCAACTGGTATATAAGAAAGCAGAAATTGAAGTATCACGTACTATCACTTGCCTTTGGGTAGCCCTTCCTTGTAGCAATGTGCAAAGGTCTATTTCCCTTGCTATCTTCCAAATTGACTATTGATTTATCAGGCTCCAGCAACGCCATTAACATTTCAACATTTTGGCCCTTCACAGCCATGTGAAATGCTGTCTGCCCCTTTTTATCAGTCCTCAAACCCATAGTCGGGTCTTTTTCTAGGATGGCCTTCACCACATCGACATGTCCCATTCTTGCTGCTGAATGTAAAGTTGTTTTCCCGTTATTCCTCGCTATCTTAGCAAGGCTTGCGTCGGTCTCTAGCAGCAGATTAACAATGTCAACATGTCCTTGAGTTGCAGCAGTGTCCAAGGCTGTGGAATTTAGTGAATTTGTTGTCATAGCAAGAGCAGGGAAAGATTGCAAGAGATCCCTCAAAACTTCTGCAATAAGTTCACAAACAGTCAAAAAAAAGGCAACAAACTAAGAAAAAGGTCCAACCAGCATTCAACTTAAAACAAACTTAAGTAAAGGAAAAGATCAAACCTTAAAGAAAATTTCAGGGAATAATGGAGGATCAAACTGAGGTTATAGTCCAACATTGCAACTTATATAGTGATCCTAGCAAACCATACTCTTCCTTTTTGCAAGTAACAAAAACAATTAAAACTTGAGTGCAGCTTTTTAATGCAAAAGTTAAACAAGAAACAAGGAAGAAAGTGAAATGCGTCCATATTATTTATTAGGTTATCAGACTCATAGTTGAGATAATGGTGGTTTCTCCATAATTCAGCTTCAATCATCTCTTGCAGAAAGATAGTTTTGCCCAGACACAAAAAGAAAGGAAAAGAGCATATCCTTACATCTCTTCAAAACTTCAAAAACGAAAAGAGAAGAAAAAAAAAAGAAAGACGAAGAAGAGAGAATTCATCAGTGATATCAGTAGCTTACCAAGATGCCCATGCTTAGCAGCAATATGAAATGAATCATAGTGGTTCTTGGCCTTGATGCCAGCTGATTGAATGTCTGAGACCTTCAATATCTCCCTAACAACCTCCACGTGACCCCTTTCTGCCGCGACATATAACGGTATCTCTCCATCCTGGTTCTGCTTGTTGATCAACTTCTTCAACTGCTCCTCACTGCACTCAGCCAGTATCTTTTGCACATGCAATGCGTTGCCAGCCCTGGCAGCGAGATGGAGCTCCAGATCCCCTCGCTTGCCGGGGCTTTCCTTGCTCTTCCTTTCTTTGAAGCTTTGTTGTCTATCTCCCAACCGAAAGCTCTTTTGCTTATCCATGCGAAAGCTCCGCAAGCTCTGCAGTTTCTCCAGTGCTCCGATCTTTGATTGTTTCTCCATTTCCAAAGCTAAATCACATAACAAAAAAAAGAAAGAATTCCGTCCTCCTCCTATCTCATCAGAACAGAATCCAGTCAACTCTTCTCGCAATCACCAAAGGGCAAACCCTAAGTCACCACAGTAGAAGCCCCAAATCAAACCAAATTCCTCTTTTTGTTCCAGATAGACAATCAGACAATCACAATACCAAAAACCTCCCAAACTTTCCAGAAACCACCATGCTTCACTTGTTTTCAGATAAAGGAGATATCTTTACATTTAAAACCAGAACAACAACCAACACCTTTCATGGATTTCTAGCAGAAGAATCGCAGGATCCCCTCATCGCGATCGGAAACTTCACGCATCAGATGCTCGCTGCAGAGGAGAATCAAAACCCCGTCTTTCTTCCTTTTTCCGCCTCCGCGTTCCCAGAGAGTGACCCTTCCACGGCTAGAGAAACACCGAGGTGGTCGACCACCAATCTATTCGCCCTTGTGCTAAATGCGCAAAACATTGCTTCGAGCGCAATGATGTTTGGTTGGTGTCCGTGTCAACACTCTGCTAGAGCATTAAAAGGAAAGCGGGATGGTTGGGTTCGCAGTGGGTGGAACCGCGGAAGTAGCAGACCTCCCATTATGGCGGCTATTGTAGTCGCCATCGAAGAGGGCGCAAGACTCCAAAGAAAGCCAGTGAACGATAAAGATTCCCTAAACAAACTCATGTAATTTTTGTCAAAATTATTATATAAATTTTAAATTTTATTAAAAAATATCTTTAAAAAGTAATAGAAAGTAAAATAATTATAAATAAAAATATTACAGTTTTTTTAAAATTGCCACACAAATTATAAATAAAAATATAAAATATTTACAGAATATTTAAAACAATTATACCATAGTTTTTTATTAAAAAAAATTGTACACCAGGAGGATGAAAACAAAATCTTCGAGAAAATTTTCACAGGAAATTTTTCTCTTATTTACATACTTCAGAAAAAAACATAGGATGGATTATTTTCATAGTGTACTTTTTGGTACTTTGAATTATGAAAATTTTATTTCTCTACTCGTCCCTAATTTAGTTTTGTATTGGTATATAATTTACTGTAGTATAGAAAATTTTATTTTTATTTAATTATTTATAAATTAAATTATATTTGCTATTCTTATATAAACATATTTGTCAATAAAAGCTAACCAGAATAGAAATTGTGTGTGGAAAATTTAAAACTGATTTGATTTTGATTTTTTTAAAAGTTAAAAGTTTACAATATGATAAGGTAATTTCATATATTATATTTTTAGAAAAAATGTAGCCCATGAAGGCATAAATCAATAATAAATTAAAAAAAATGATATTTAGGTGTAATTTCTTTCTCTATATATATATACTTATTTAATCGGTTAAAATTTTAATTTTGATTTGATTCAATTCATTTTCAAATAAATGGACAATCTTATTTTAGGAGGATTTCCTATAACAAATATAAAATTATAAGTCAATTCCACAAAATTATAAGCTATAAGGATCAAGATAAAAAAAATCCCATTAATTTATCTTCATATTTCTCATAATTCTCTATAGTGAATTGATTGAACATTTAGTTCGAACAAGTTTTTTTTAAAAAAAATTACTAAACTAAATTCACTTATAATTTTAGAAGTTGTCATTTGAATAATTCATTTCAATTTTAATATCATTCTATCACTTTCAAGTTATTATATTACTAGTTAATCATGATCATAATATATATATTTTTTAAATACTCCTAAAATACCTCATCTTTTATAGTCAAGTATCATCAATTATATTCTTTTTATATCATCTCTTATCCATTATTCAACTATAATTTTTTAAATATAAAAAAAATATTATCATTTTGAGCTCATAATCAATGTTAAATTTGTCATTTGAATAATTCATTTCAATTTTAATATCATTCTATCACTTTCAAGTTAATCATGATCATAATTTTTTTTTTAAATACGCCTAAAATACCTCATCTTTTATAGTCATGTATCATCAATTATATTCTTTTTATATCATCTCTTATCCATTAGTCAACTATAATTTTTTAAATATAATAAAAAAATATTACCAAAAAAATATTATCATTTTGAGCTCATAATCAATGTTAAATTTATTAATTATTTACTAAAATTAGTGACAAATAAATTTAGTACCTTACATTTTATCTTCAAATAAACTAAACCCTATATATATAAATTAATAGGTGATAGTGTGAATACAATTATATGCTAAATTTAAAATTTTAAATAATTATGCTAAATTAATATAATAACTCAAATAATAAAAATAAAAATAAAATAACTTAACAAACTTTCACGTGTGAAATCATTTAAATGTATCGCAAAAATAGACACTGCATGCTTGGAAGTGGTAATCTCAAAACTAATGAGTTAACATCGAATCTGGAATGATCAATTTGTTTCTAAAGAAATTTTTCATCAACCACTAGAATAAATCAGAAAGACTTATACAAATGACCCATAAACCCAGTATCTCGTAATTGCATGTCCTATTTAGAGAAAAAGTCTTTATAAATGCATCGTAGCTAGGAATCAAATCATGATTGTCTGGGTGACAATATGATGCCCTTCTACTGCACCATAACTCCAATGACAAGTTGTAATCTTTCAAAAATAGGAGCGGATCTAGGTGAGGACTAGAGTGGGCTGAAGCCCTTGTCAAGATCCGTTAGAGAAAGAAGAGTCATGGAGGTTACAATAGGGCTGACTACTCTTAGCTCTCACCGAGCAAGGGAGTCCCAGCCATGAGCGATGAGCCATGACCAATGTCTAAAGAAATGAAAAAGAAAAAGATAGTGTTTTTACCATCTTCATCCTTTTTTTCATTATTTTGTTGAAGAGTTAGTGGATCCTTCCACTTACTCTTATAAAAAAGGGTCATCTTAATATTATTAACTTTATAGCCGGCAGTTTTATTAGATGGCCATGAGGTCCACGGTCAACACTAATACGTCATCGAGTGTTTACTAATACTTCGATAAGTAAGAATCTAATAATAGTAATTTTGTAATTTAATATTTTTCCTTCTTGTGTATGATGTTGAATTAAACTTTTTTGTTATTAAATATATTTATCATGTTAAAAGAAATTATTAGCCGTCGCCAGAAATTATCTTTGGATCCGCCCCTTCAAAGACATAAATTGAAGTTGTCATCTACCATTATATTCTTATAATTAATAGCAATTGATCAAAGGTAATTTCTAAAAGGCAAATCTAACGTTTAGATTTGGAAACAACCCACTTATTTCTCATTTTATCTCTTCTATCAATTATGGTAGTGTTAGATTTCAAATAATAATAATAATAATAATAATAATAATACATTGTAATTGGGAATTGATATAAATTCATCATAGCTAGGAATCGAACTGTGGATGCTTGAGTGACAACATAGATGTTCTACCGTTACACCATAACTTCGGGAGTTAAAAAAATGATAAACCTAATTAGTCCTGAAATAACCTGTCCGGCACGACTCGAAGAAATTTTCATACCAAATGAAAGTATCCATGCACCACCAACATTCTAAAACCAGTGAAGTTAAAAAAAAAACCAACATACTAACCCATACTTCCCAAAAATAATACCTAATCATTCAAACTATATTTTTCTCTCAAAAAATCTCAAAGCAGGAATCATAAAATAGTTTTTATCATTATTATTTTTTCCCTGCAGAAGCTACAAGGCCTTCGGATGTGTAATGTAAGCCCAGTTTAGTCAAATGCTAATGCCTCCAACTTACACATTTTCCTCACCTACATCTATTCAAACTTAGCGAATTTAACGACTCAGTACGTCCTAATCATGATATCAAGTACTGTATATATAGGCACATGCATCAATAAAAACATTTTTATTCAAATTACATTTAGAAAAAAAAAAAAAACATGAACATATCCATTTCTATAATTTATTAAATTCTCGAACGTCATATATCATTAAAATCATCGTAACATTTAGCATAGCCTTCAATATTTATTATAAATTTTGTTAGGGAGATATTTGATTATGAAAGTGACTAGTTATCATCATTTATCATTTATTCTTTGTTCGATTGATCAATCTATAAAATCATGAAATTTGACGACGGGACATGGACAACTCTTGCCATTAGACCATAATCTAATATAGAAATCCGATATTAAGATCCTTCTAAGACTTCGTCTTTAAATAAGGTCCCTCTGGAACTTTAATCCTTACGATATTTCTATTAATCATTATTTGATCACAACCATTCATATCCTTCAATATGTTTTTCATCCTTTTAAACACTTAAACAAATAACTGACATTTTCAACATTTCCTTAAAACAAGCATGCATCTTAACTTTAGCATGTATTATTATAAATTCATAAAATTTTATAATCATAAAAAAAATTAATCACTTTTATCATATATGTTATGATTATTCAAGACACTACAAGACTTAAACTCTCCCAAGCATGAACCCGAACCACATGACTTATTTTCGTCATTCAACTTGAAACTTAAACCGTAGTCTCGTCTTTTAATCCAAACCGATTCCAAACTTAATAGCTTCTTTACCAATCCCAAACCATGACTCGACTAGATCCTTACTAACCATGCTAACCCATGGCCCAACCCCTATGCTCAGAACCCTAACCACCTAACCCTCTGCACGAACAATCCACACTGCCCCTTCCGTGCGATCCTTGCGGCTCAAGTTTCATCAAGACGCCTGAGTCCAGCTTATGCCTAGCCTGACCCTAGCCCACTTGACTCCCTTGTAGGACCCTACTGGACCCCCATATATGCCTGCCACTAGTCTGCACATGGCCCACGACCAGCCCTCTACTCACTCATCTCTAGACTCCTAACCTTCCCTTAAACCGTGACCAAGCCCTGCTACACACCGTTCGCGCTGCCCAACCAAACCACGCCCGAGACCCCGGTGAGTACAGTTCTTCTCCTCTTATATAATTTTTCATTTTCTGTTATTAGTCAAGAGATTGTACTCCATGATTATTATTGGTAGCTATTTCTTACTATGCATGTTAGATTGATACCCGCTGAGTTATTGAACTCACCCCGTTGTATTATTCCTATTACAGGTAGATGATTAAGCAGTTACTTGGATGTATCCTATTTACCGATCCCTCGTCACATCAAAAGACGGTTTTACTTCACTTTTTTTTTCTTTTATATATATTCTTTAATATTTTAGCATTATATTGGTGTCAAGGTTTTTATAATTACATTGTATTGGTGTCAAATCTAGTTTGGACATTTAACATATGAAATCATTTAACCCTCTGTTTGGATGGAGTGAGGGAAGGGAGGGGAAGGAAGGGGAAGTGAGAGGAAGGGAGGGGAAGGAAGGGGAAGTGAGAGGAAGTAAAATATTTAACCTCTCATTGTTTGGGAGGGAGGGAAGGTTCATTAACGTAACATGGGTTAATTTGTTTGAGAGGAAAGGAAGAAAAATGAAGGTTAAACAGATAAAGTTATAAAAATATACTTACTTTTTAAATTAGACATTTTTCATAATATTAATATTTATTTTATAAATATAAATTAGATATTTTTAGTGATAAAATTAATTTTTATAGTATCATTTAAATTAATTTTTTAATAAAAAATTAATTTTTTTATACTATTCATAACGAAACAATGAATTACTGATAATCAAGTAATTAAATGAGAAATAATGAAAATAATGATTTTAGAAATCTTAAATAAAAAACTTTAAAAGATAACACTGTTAACGAGAATTTTTATTTTTTAAAAATTTATTAAATTTTCCCTTCAATTCAGTTAGAAGACGTGTCGAATCCCCTCTTCTTATGATCTGGCAGTAAGCAAGCTGTGAAGAAGGCAAGGAAATTGGACTCCGGCGACATAGCAAAATTAGAAATTAGAAAATTTCTTAAACTATTAAGAACGGGGATAAAATTGGAATAAAAAATCTTTTATTTTACCTTCCCCTTCCTTACACCCCAATTCGGGGTGTAAGAAAATCTCTCTTTCCATGGATAATAAAGATTAAAACTTACCCTTCCTTACCTTTCCTTTCCTTCCCCCACTCCTTCCCAAACAAGGTTCAAAATTTTCCTTCCCCTTATTTTTCCTTCCTTCTCTTTCCCTCACCTCCTCCCAAACAGACCATTAAATGTGTCGCAAAAATAGACACTGCATGCTTGGAAGTGGTAATCTCAAAACTAATGAGTTAACATCGAATGATCAATTCGTTTCTAAAGAATTTTTTCATCGACCACTATGATTAATTAGAAAAATTTATACAAATGATCCAGAAGCTCAGTATCTCATAGTTACATATCTTATTTAAAGAAAAAATCTTTATAAATATATTCATGTTTTATTTAAAGAAAAAATCTTTATAAATGCATTGTAGTTGAGAATCAATTCGTGAATGTCAAAAAAAGCTGACATTGTGATGTTGTATTTGGTAACTATTCATCACAATGTTAAAATATTAAAGAATATATATAAAAGAAAACTAGATTTGGCTATATTCTTTAATATTTTAGCATGCTTGGAAGTGGCAAACCACAATGTCACTGAACTTAGGTTTATATATAAAAGAATATATATTCAATGTCAAAAAAGCTAACATTACGATGCCTCGTCACATCGTAGTTGCCTAACACTAGTAACATATTCATATTATTGTTCAGTGAATATAATAACCTAAGTTCAATAGTTAATTTGTGCTAAAATTATACTAAGTTATTAAATTTAAGAAACTTATAACATGTTATCTAGGCTATGAAATTAAGGTTTGAGGGCACGGTGAACTTCAGAGGCTCATATGAGTGCATTGGTCATGACTTAAGTTGACTCTAATATTTCTAAAGTTTAGTGATTTTTGGCTAAAATTCATTTGTGATTGTATAATAACTAGATTTTAAATTTTTAGGTATAGTAGGAGTTAGGGGAATTTCAAGGACACATTCGTTGATTGAATGTGATAGCCTAAATCCAATAATGAGTTTATGCTAAAATGATATAAAAATATATAAATTTTAAAAACCTACAACATGTCATTTAAATTTAAATTGTGGAATTAAGGCTTGAGGGCATTATGAGATTCATGAGGTTTTTACGAGTGCATTGGTCTTAATTTGAATTGATTTCATCCTTGAGTTTGAGGTAAAACTCATTAATGATGATATACTGTTTAAAATTTAAAATTTGGAGTATAGGTAGAGTTAGGAGAGTTCAAGGAATTAGTATTATTGAGTGAATATGATACGTCAAAATCTAATAGTGAATTTGTATCAAATTTACTTAAAATTGTATAAATGGTAGAAACTCACAATATCCTATCTAGGATGTGAAACTCAAGTTAGAGGCTCCTAAGGTTACGTTAGTCATGATATGAGTTGATTCAAATGTGGCTAAGATCATTAGTGATTCTTAGACAAAACTAGGACTTAGACTTATAGATTGAATGTAATCATGTTCTCTAATCTTCATTTTACCTTGTATTTAGCCCAGTAAGTAATTCGGATAAGCATGTATACAGATGGAGCGATATTTTAGGAAAAATTTAATAATTATGGGGATTATTATTCATTAATTAGTATCCAGATTCATAAATTAGACTTGGTAATTAAGAGCACATCAAGCCTATGCAGTAGTTTAATGTAAGGGTGACCCTTGAAAACTCAAGGATAAACTATTATAACACTCTCCTTCATAAAAAAAAAAATAATTTAATATCACATTTAATCTTAATAAAAAAATTAAGAAAAATATATTTTTTAATATTGTCGACTAAAAATATTTATAGAACTTTCTCTATTCATGATGTTACTAATCTTAGTGGGATTAAAGAAAATCGTAAACTTACATATTTTTTATATAAAATAATAAACAAAATTACTAATAAATTTCAAAATTATTTTCAATACAAAAAATAATATTAATATTATTAAAGGATTATTCTTTTAATAAAATAGTAAGATATATTAACCTTGCTCTTGTGACCGATGCCGCTTATATAGTCCCCCGACCTTCTTCTATACGTTGACACGTTGTTGCCTTTAAAGGATATAAAACAACTTCAATGTCATCATCCCCAATTCTCCATCCCATATATGAGATGGCGGATGGCTTCCATTCCATCTCTTTCTCTACTGGATAGAAATTTGAAAAATTATTTGTTTAGATAGGAAAAAATGGGTATAAATTAAAAAGAGTACTTTTTATTTTTATTTTTATTATTATAAAAGACATATTTCTATTAAAAAAAATATCAAAAGCAACTATTAATTAAAACTGCTTAAATATTACTAAAACTATTCTAATTTAATTTTAAATAGACAAATATTATTATAATAAATTTAATTAAAACTGCTACAATAGGAACAATTTTGACCAATATTTTTGATAAAGCTATTACAGTATTTATCAAAATTATTCGGAGCTTCCAATGACATGACGACAGATATATGTTTACTCAAAGAGGAAGGATGCTGGGGCCTGAAGAACCTGAAAAGCTGGAATGCCCCATTGCTTACCAAGGTGCTATCGAACATTCATTGCGAAAAAAATTTATTATGTATTCGATGGATACAGAGGAAAAAAAAATGACGATTGTTGGCGAATGATCTAATTCACTACTTGGAGATACATCTTACATGGTTGATGTGACTTATATGGTTGCCATATGGAAAACCATTCACACCTATTCTTTTAGGTGTGATTATTGCAACAAAATATGGGAATATATCAAGTTGTGGATGGAGATTTTAAGACGAATGACAACTCTCAAGAGTGCCTGCAAATGGATGCTCAAGGAGGCTTGAAGGGAGATCTTTCGAAGCACATCGTATAAAAGATCTTTCGAATGAAATTTGAAAATCCGATGGAGGATAAATACGGAAATAAGAATGAATATAATATTTGAGGATGAAGATCGAAGAATATGAAATTTACATCCATTATTATCCCTATCCGTCACCTTGCTTGCAAATTATCACAAACTTTCCATTTGTGAGGATCAATCGATCCATCAGACAAATTCCATCCTCCTCCGTCCAGGGCTTCTGTAAAGTTCTTTAATTTTCAATATTAACGGTATCATCGTTCTTTATAACCATGTATTAAGATTTATGAAATTTTTATGTGGTTTTGAAAATCTTTTACTGGCAAATTAATATTTATAGTGAATTTGAACATCTGATCTTGCACAGAAATCCGAGGCGTGTTCCATGAAATTCAGTTATATATTTTTAACTGGAAGACAGGAAATCTCAAATCGCCGCCGCTTTCTTCTCCGCGTTCCACTCCATTCAAAGACTTTTATCAACAAGTTCATTTCGCCTCCAAACTTTCTGAGACAAGACACATACCGGTTAACTAATTTAAAGTCAAACGCAAGCTTTTTTCACTGCACTAAACCTGCAAGAACTCTGACTCGCAACGTGCTTTTCTTCTGCAACAAGTTCATAATCTGAGTTCAGTTATCATAAATCTCGGCAGAGTTTGCTTCACTTTTCACCTAAAACCTCACATGGTTTGATCTTATAAATACCGATCGTACCATCTGAGACATGCTCAAAACCAGATCCATGGCCTTAGTTTTCATAGCTGAACTCAACGCGATGAGCTCCACCATTACCATTCTTCTCCTCCTCGCACTCGTCCTCTGTTCTCCTGCTGACGCCGCGTTCAACATCGCCGACTACGGCGCCAAGTCCGATGGCCGGACGGACTCCTCCGAGGCTTTGCTCAGCGCGTGGCAGGCCGCCTGCGGCTCGACCGGCGCGGCCACTGTCTACGTGCCGTCGGGTTCATTCTTGGTTCGGCGAGCCGAATTCAGCGGCCCTTGCAAGAGCAACAAGATCAAGTTTCAGATTGACGGCACCCTCGTCGCGCCGTCTGGCTACGGCACCGCCGGCGAGTGGCTCTTGTTCGACCACGTGGAGGGCGTGACGGTGTACGGCGGCACCATCGACGGCCGCGGGTCGTCCCTGTGGGCGTGCAAGGCCGCTGGCCACGGCTGCCCCGCCGGCGCCTACGTAAGCTCGATCGCCCACCACGTTTCTCAAAGATTCTTAATTTGTAATTCATTGACTTGTGTGACTGATTGAGATGCGGGCGCAGTCGCTGGTGTTTAGGAACTCGAGGGGCATCATGATCAGCGGAGTGACTTCGGTGAACAGCGAGCTGTACCACATTGTGATCGACAACTGCGATGGCGCAACGATCCAGGGCGTGAGGATAACGGCGCCGGGAAACAGCCCCAACACCGACGGCATCCACGTGCAGATGTCGAGCCACGTGACCATCACCGGCGCCGGCATCAGAACCGGCGACGACTGCATCTCCATCGGGCCCGGCAGCACCAACCTCTGGATCGAACAGGTCAACTGCGGCCCCGGCCACGGCATAAGGCAAGCAAAATTCAATCAATTACGAAACATATGAAGCAGAGTAAGCGCTAACGATGGATTGGTGCCCGGCCCGCAGTATCGGGAGTTTGGGGAAGGGGTACGATGAGGCCGGAGTGGAGAACGTGACGGTGAAGACGGCGGTGTTCACCGGAACACAGAACGGGCTGAGGATAAAGACGTGGGGGCGGCCGAGCGAGGCGTTCGTCAAGGGGGTGGTGTTCGAGCACGCGGTGATGCAGAATGTGCAGAACCCGATCATCATCGACCAGAACTACTGCAACGGCAACAGAGGATGCCCCCACCAGGTAAATTAACTGATTCATCACTTCTTTTTTTACCATTTTTTTTTTCTTTACGCAAAAATTGTGTATATATATGCAGAGTTCGGGGGTGAAGATCAGCGAGGTGACGTACAGCGACATCCATGGGTCGTCGGCCACGCAAGTGGCGGTGAAGTTGTTGTGCAGCCCGAGCAACCCGTGCACCGGAATCGGGTTGCAGGACATCAAGCTCACGTATGGGAATATGCCGGCGGAGTCTTCGTGCGAGCACGCCGACGGATCTGCTTCCGGCTACGTGGTGCCGCCGAGTTGCCTTTGAGAATTAAACGGCGATACGTAGATAGTACTACTGAAATGCGTACTAAGGTTGGAGGAGATAGTTGATAGATGTATGGTTTCAAGCTTTTTCGTGCATGATTCAGTAATTTCTATGGCATCGATCGTCTTCCCAGCTCTATCTCGTGCTTTAACTCCGGTGATCTCCTCCGAGCTCCTGGGCCGAAAAAAAAAGTCCAAAATAAATTTGGACCCCAAATATTCAAGGTCCCAATTACATGGCTAAAAAGATAAAAGTAAAAGACAATATCAAAAAATTCTGAAATATGAATTTGGGGCAAACTATTCAAGGCCCCCAATTACATGCCTATAATATATAATACTAAAAAAAAAAAATTTGGACCCACTCAAATTATGGATTCAGGGTCATCGTCCAATGCCGCCCTCCTCCAGGGCCGGCCCTGTCTCCTCCTTTTCCTCATCAAGGCATCCTGATAACTGGAAGGAGTCCCAAGATCTCCCACTTCCCAGTTCTTACAAATTGGGCAAAATCTGGCTTAATGAACTATGCAATCTAACTTTGTTAAGGCTCAGCCCTAGTTGAATTGAATTGCTCTTAATAGGCAATTGATCTATCAACGTTAAGGGTCATCCACGATTTATCTGGATAATTGATAAAAAATTTTCATATTGAATTGGCCACTTTCAAAATTAATCAACCATATCCCGTGACAAAAAAAAAAAAAAAACAAGACTAGTTTAACTGAACTTACGAATGGATATGGCAATGAGAAGCTTCATCGGTTCTTACCATAGAAGTGAAGTTTCCTCAGTTGAATTATTTTTGTGTTGTCTTGCAATCGATTTGTAATTGCTAGATTAATGCTTGCAATGTATTATTATTATTATTTTTTTAAGTTGACATTAGGCATTCAGTTTATGCTGATAAATTTTGAGGATCATCAATTTAATCCTACGAAAATTTTCCACCAGACTATTAGGATAAATCGGGAAGCATTCAAAACAGACAACCCATCAACCTAGCATTTCTTAAGTCAACCGCCCACATAAAGAAAATTTATCCACTAATTTATAGAAGTTGATATTCAATCCTTAGACATTTGAGAAACTAAAAAGGTATCCTGCCACTGCACCATTATCTTAGGGGCAAATATGGTGTTGTTGAGATTTGAATCCTAGTCTTTTGAAGGAAAACCTACACTAAAAAAAGTTGTCATTAGTGCGGAATTAGTGATGGAATTATATTTCCGTTTCTATATTAGCAACAAAATTATATTTTCATTGCTAATTAGCAATGACATTATAGTCATGTCGCTAATATAATGACGAAATTATAATTCTGTCGCTAATTAGCTATGACATTATAGTTTCGCCACTAATATAGCGACGGAATTATAATTCCATCGCTAATTAGAGAAGAAAATATAATTTCATCGCTACAATGGTCGTTAATAATAAAAGAACATAGTATTGGTGAAATTTGTAGTGACGGAAACATAATATTTGTTGCTAAATAGCGATGGTAGAGATGAAAAAAAATTCTTTTGCTATTTTGGGAATCAAAATTAGGGATAAGCCTTGATCTCACATTATTCTTTGATCTCACGTTCCTCGATTTCTCTTGCGTTCTCTCCGATCTTCAACATCCTCCCGTCTCCGATCTCCGGCATCCTCTCCGATCTCTAGCGTCCTCTCTATTATAATAGTCGACAGGATATATCAAAGGTCACTAACGACTCTCTCAACCACGAATGAAAGACAATGGTTGTTAGGATATAATAATGTAACGGTAAGAAAAAAAATGAATAATTACATCCAATATAATACTCTATAACCATATATCTGTCTAACCTCACTAGCATATATACATGTGCCTAAATAACAAACAAGAGTCTAGTAGGATACATGATATCTTACACTATAGTTGATCTAACTAACAATAAGTATAAGTTCAAATCATTAATCAAGGGTCTAGCAGGATACTCAACATATTACACTTACCTAATCAACTTAGGTAATAATCAATTTATGAAATCAGTAATTACCACTAACAACCCAACTAATCACTCTATAACTTATTATAAGTGAATAAGCAATTTAACTGATTAATCAACTCATTATTCAAATTAATAAATCTATTAACAAGCTAATCTGTTAATTAATCAACCTATCTTTAAATTAAACGTTAATCTTAAATAATCAAATACCCTTTTAATTAATCAACCAAATTTTGATTAATTAACTAACCACCTATTAAATAGATTAATCTAATTAACCCATGTAATCAAATTCAAGCTTAATTTAACAAATTTACCCCAATCTGTGTTGGCAGCTTCAACTCCGACGGAGGCTCACGATGGCCCGATGGTCGGCGATGGCACCATGTCGGGAATAATCATAGGCGGGTGGTGGTGACTGTAACCGTGGTGGCAGGGCAACGACAACCGCGGTTCACTACCTTCTAGTGGTGGCAGTGAGCATGAAAGCGTGCGGACTGCTTGGAGAGAGCCACGATCGACGACGACGTCGGGGAAGGAGAGGGAAGAGCCCACATTGGCAAAGAGAGGTGGTAGCCGCGGGCGACGACGAATGCTCACAGGACTGCGTCGGTAATCGCACGGATACAGTGACTGTCATACGGATGAGAGGAACGGGAGGGGGAAAAGCGGTACTGTGCTGGTGCTTGGACTCAGCGACGGTCGGCTATGGCCGACGTCGACGTTGGGGGCAGAGAGGTGCCAAGTGATGCCATCTTTCTCATGGCAGAAACTCACGTGTGTGGGAGCGATGCGAACATGAACAGGGAAGGATTTAATTAAAACCTAGCTTTTAATCAACGAAATTTAGGTTTGTATCAAAATCAACAACTACTTTAAATGAGTATTCTAAACAGTTTTCACAAAGCCCAGCCAATTTATCCCATAGAAATTCAATTTAAATTCCAAAATAAATTAGAAAAATCACAGCAAATTTCTAAAATTTACCTATACTATTTTATATTTATCTTTATTTATTATTAATTATTTTATATGTATTTTCATTTATAAATTTTATTAGATCAAATTTTAATCGTTTTAGTTTTTCCCTCCTGGACATTAAACATATATATTTAGTTATATTTAAAATATATATTGGATATCTTACATTGATCCTATCTGAGATATGCGAAGATGAACACTGGTTCTGATAAATGATGATGACCTTCGATGCAGATGAACTCTGAAGATCTGAAGAGACTCCTCAACGCTCCTACGCACAGTGAGATGAGTCAACAATGTGTTAGTGGCATAAGACCGGAGTGAGAATCTTTGGCTAGATCCTCCGACTCTCAAGTCAGTTCCTCTTAAAGATGGAAGAAGAAGAAGAAGAAGAAAAAGAAAAAGAACAGTAATTGAAGTGAAAACAAAGTTTAGATGCTAGAATTTGTATACCTCACCAACGGAGAAGATCCCCCTTTTTATACCACCTCACGTGACATCCGTAGTCATGAGGTGGTCCCCGGTTCGTTAGAGTTTGTTAGGAGATGACATTATCTTCGATACTTCATGCAATAATCCTTTAAGGAATTTTTTCTATACCCCAGATATACTCGTTTTGTCATTTATGACACGTCATCATAATTGAAGAACCTTCTAGAAGATATTTCCCGTCAAATATTTCATTAAGCATGCATGTTTCGGTCGGTCGTTCAAGCTGGCCGCATATACTGTTGAGAATGCTTTCTGTTAAATATGTCTCGGTCGGTTGTTCAAGCCGGTCGTATATATTATTTAGAATGCTTCCTATGGAATATATCTCGGTCGGTCGTTCAAACCGGTCATATATATTGTTAGAATTATCTTCTGTTGATCCTTTCTTTATCCTCGGGCGGGCTTTGCATGGTCGAGCATATATGGGCACGTGGGTGCTCGCTCGGCCTACGGTCGACCTGTAAGATGCTAAGAATATTGTATAAGGCTAAATGCCTTTATGCTCGGGTGGGCTTTGCCCAGTCGAGCATATATGAGCACGTGGGTGCTCACTCGGCCTGCGGTTGGCCGGTTATATACAGAGAATATTATTTAATGTTAAATGTCTTTATACCCGGGCGGGCTTTGCCAAACCGAGCATACATGAGCATGTGGGTGCTTGCTCGGCCTACGATCAGCCGGTAAGATATTGAGAATATTATATAAGGTTAAATGTCTTTATGCTCGGGCGGACTTTGCCCGGTCGAGCATATATGAGCCTGTGGGTGCTCGCTCGGCCTGCGATTGACCGATAAGATATTGAGAATATTATATAAGGCTAAATGCCTTTATGCTCAGGTGGACTTTACCCGGTCGAGCATGTATGAGCACATGGGTGCTCACTCGGCCTGCGGTCGACCTGTCATATTGAAAGAGTATTATTTAAGGCTAAATACCTTTATGCTCGAGCAGGCTTTGCCCGGTTGAGCATATATGAGCACATGGGTGCTCACTCGGCCTGCGATCGGCCGTCCATATGCAGAGAATATTAGTTAAGGCTAAATGCCTTTATACTCGGGCGGGCTTTGCCCGGCTGAGCATATATGAGCACGTGGGTGCTCGCTCGGCTTGCGGCTAACCTGTAAGATGCTAAGAATATTATATAAGGCTAAATATCTTTATGCTCGGGTGGGCTTTGTCCGATCGAGCATATATGAGCGCTGGGGAGCTCACTCGGCCTGCGGTTAGCGAGTAATATATTGAGAATATTATATAAGGCTAAATGCCTTTATGCTCGGGTGGATCTTACCCGGTTGAGCACATATGAGTGCGGGGGCAGTCACTAGGCCTGCGGTTGGCTGGTAAGATATTGAGAGTTATGTATAAGGCTAAATACCTTTATTCTTGGGCGGGCTCTTGCTAGACCGAGCATATATGAGCATGTGGGTGCTCGCTCGGCCTTCGGTCGGCTGGTAATATGCTGAAAATCTTATATAAGACTAAATGCCTTTATGCTCGGGCGGGATTTGCTCAACCGAGCATATATGAATGCGGAGGCACTCGCTCGACCTTTATTCGACCGGCGATATACCTTTCCTATCTTTCTAGACTTAAATCCCTCCTTCGCTCGCTCGGTCGATCTATCATAACCTATATCACTAGCCTCCCCTGCAAGTTTAGTCGAAGGAGATATTGCTGGTTAGTCCTAGGAAGATCGTACCGGTTCCACTATACAAAATTTTGTACAAGCGTCGAACATTTCCTAACAACCTATTATGTTCTTTAGAAATTAAATTCGGAATCGCAAACGAAACTTAACATTATTGATTCTAAATTTAACTTATCTGTTCTTAATGGTTTAGACTTGGATCGCAAGCGGAACTTAACACTATTGATCCAAATCTACCTATGTTACAAATTCAATTAAATATTTATTTCGAAAATTGGCTCTCAGGTCAAACATGGCGAGGCACATGACCTTCTTCGGTATGAGAGCATCCACCACTGCCTCAACAAAGTCTCTTAACGAAATTCAATATTTAATTTCCTAAAATAACATTAGATTAAACCAAAAAGAACAATCGAATCACAAGATCGAAAAAATAAAAAAAAAAGCACAACTTCGAATATCTAATCTGAAAATCTAGAATTATATGTCTCTTGTGTTTGAAATTCATACAAAGAAAAACTATTATGATGCGGAAAATAATTACTAGTTATACCTTTCTTTGTATGCAACGACCTCTTGATTCTCTATCGTATTCCTCTTCTTATCTCGAACATTGTGTGGGCAACGATCTACCGAGATAAGAATCACCCAAGCCCTTCTTCTTCCTCACCAAGTTTCGATCACAAAAAACTCCTCCAAGGATGTAGAGGTTCGACCACCACCACCAAGCAATATCCGGCCACCTTCCCCAAGCAATACCCGACCACCTTCCCCAAGCAATATCCGGCCACCTTCCAAGCTCCAAAGGATGAAGAGTTTCGGCCAAGGAGAAGAAAGAAAAAGGAGAAGGGAGAACTAGAAGGGCCCGGGCACACCACTAAGGAAAAGAGGAGGAGAATAGAATAGAGTTCTTCGCCATGAAGGCACTCCTACCCCCTCTTTTATAATCCTTGGTCTTGGCAAATAAGGAAAAATTAAATAAAATCTTCCTTATTTTCTTTGTCATGAAAAGGAAATTTTAATTAATTAAAACTTATTTCCTTTTCTTAAAACAATATGGTCGACCACCTCATAATCCCAAACAAAGAAAGTTTTAACAAGAATTAAAACTTCCTAATTTGTTTCCGGAAATTTTAAAACAAAAATTTCTCTAATAATTTATCCCGTTAGTTATAAAAGGAAATATATAAATTAAAATTTCTCTATTAAAACATGTGGATGATTTCCAAAAAGGAAAGTTATCTTTAAAATTAAAATTTCCTTACAATCTACAAATAAGGAAAGATATCAAATCTTTTCTTAATCTTTTGTAGAAACTTATAAAAGAAAATATTTAATTTTAAACTCTCTTTTTAAATCATGAACATGGTTACAAAAAGGAAAGTTTTATCAAAATTAAAAACTTCCTTTCAATCTACAAATAAGGAAAGATATCAAATATTTTCTCAATCTTTTGTAGAAAGCTATAAAAGGAAAGATTTAAATTTTAAACTCTCTTTTAAAATCATGGAATCCACATAAGAAAAATTTAAAAATAAAAATCTTTTTAATTTTCTTAGGGCCGACCACACCATGCTTGGGCTCCAAGCATTGGCCGGCCACATACTTGGCTCATCCTATTGGTCTTGGTCGACCCCTAGCTTGGGTTCCAAGCTAGCTTGGTCGACCCCATTAGGATGGGTATAAAGGTGGGTATAATACTTTATAAATAAGATGCTATGATAAGGACCAAGAGGAGAAATTGATTTTGGTCTCCCGATGAAATTAAGCTTCCCGTGTTCGTCCCGAACACCCAACTTAATTTCATCAATAATAATTCATACCACTAAAGAATTATTATTGAACTATCGTACCAATCCCAAATTACGTTTTGGGCTCCTTCTTATTATGAGTGTGTTAATCTCCCTGTGTTTAAGATGTCGAATGCCCACTAATTAAATGAGTTACTGATAACTCATTTTAATTAATTTCTTAGTCCAAGAGTAGTACCACTCAACCTTATCGTCATGTCGGACTAAGTCCACCTGCAGGATTTAACATGACAATCATTATGAGCTCCTCTTGGGGACATTATCAACCTAGATTACTAGGACACAGTTTCCTTCTATAATCAACAACACACACTATAAGTAATATCATTTCCCAACTTATCGGGCCTATTGATTTATCGAGTTAAATCTCACCATTTGATAAGTCAAAGAAATAAATACTTAATATATGTGCTTGTTATTATATTAGGATTAAGAGCACACACTTCAATAATAACTAAGGTCTTATTCTTTTATTAAGTCAGTATAAAAAGAACTTACCTTAAATGGTCCTACCCAATACACTTAGAGTGTACTAGTGTAGTTTATTAGTCAAGATAAACTAATACCTAATTACACTACGACTATTCCAACGGTTTGTTCCTTTCCATCTTAGTCGTGAGCTGCTTTTTATAATTCATAAAGAATCGATAACATAATCTTCTGTGTGACACCACATACCATGTTATCTACAATATAAATTAATGAACAACTATATTTAGCATATAAATGTAGATATTGACCAATATGATTCTTATTTCTAGTAAATGTTTATACAAAAAACTAGGCTTTTAGTATACATTTCAACAATCTTCCACTTATACTAAAAGACTATGCTGCCATATATCCTGCCATACATCTGATTCCCATCCCTTCAATATGCCCACCAAAAGCTCTTGCCTTAAGGGCCTTAGTGAAAAGATCTCCTAGGTTATCACCTGATGCAATCTAGGCGGAAACAACTTCTCCTCGTTATACGATGTAACGACCACCCTTTCTACACTACTACTATTCTCTAAAGGTGGACGCTACTTGACTACTAACTCTACTTAACCGGTATGATTAAAAATCACATAGAAACTCTACCGAAAAATTTCGGCAGAGTCTCCCCTGTACCGGTGACCATATCCGTAAATACATACAGAGTATACTCAGCCACAGGCGGCTGGAACATATAATTTCACAACCACGCAGTATAATAGCACAATAAAAATATGAAACTACTCTAGCAATGGCAAACAACCATATCACTCCAACAATAGGAGGTATCAAACTACAAATGCGGAAATAAACTCAATTTCAATATAACATTAAAAGAGAACTAAAAGAAAAGTCTTGACAATTTTGCCAGTTAATTCTGGATCTCTCCATAGTCCTGGCATCACACACACTGTCACAGCATCTCCTTGTCGCCTTCCTTCTTATACTTTTCCTTTTTCTTTATCTGCAGTAGGAGGAAAATAGTATCTATAAGCTAAAAGCTTAGTGAGCGCTATCCTAATCACAAAAACTCGATATGCATGTATATAAATAAAAACATGCTAAAACTGAATGCTAACATGTAGAGCTACTCATGCTCATAAATAGCAAAGAAATCAACTAACTGAAAAGCTAACATGTATAGCTAATCATGCTCATAAATAGCAGTAAAGGAATCATACTAACTGAAATACTAAACATGTATAGCTAATCATGCTCATAAATAGCGAAGAAACTAACTGAAAAACTAACATGTAAAGCCAATCATAGAACTATCATGTGTATCAATAAGAAACTGAATTGATACCTAAGCTAAACTAATTAATGCTAAACTGAGTCTAACTTGTATTCACATAACTAATTTGTGAAGTTTTGAAAACTATTTACATAATAGATTAAAATAATAATCATGCTGCTGATGGGCCCGGCAACTGTACTTGCTGTGCGCGCATCCCTAACTAAACCCGGGATTGCAAGTTCCGAGTCTAGTAGGGTTTACTAGGTTATCTAAACCTAGGGACGACTGTGGGAGCCCAACCCAATGGATATCTAATCCAGTACAGTGCCACTGCTGAAAATAAAATACTGATTTCATAGCTAATTTTCTTACCTTGCTTTAACTAGGTTATCTGAACCTAGAACTAGGTTATCTGAACCTAGAGGCGACTATGGGAGCCCACCCATTGGACCGTAGTCCCATATAAGCTGAAGCAAGACTAAATAAGTTATTTTAAATGCTTCTACTGCATTTACTGAGCTATTAAAATGCCTACTGTAGCATTATATTGAGCTAAGCATTTTATCAAGCACTTGGTGTGCACTAGAACACACCCTACGTACTGAAAATCTGTATACAAAGCTTAACATAAATCTGCATGCAAAGCTTAACAAAAATCTGCATATTAAGCCTATCAAAATTTGCATACTTTACTTATAAAAATCTGCATGCTATAAAAATAGAACTGCTCATGTTATTCCAATAGCAAATAGGAAACTAGAACAACTTAAGCATGCTGTGAAAGTAAAACCAATTCAACTACTAAGCATGCAATAGAATCTAGAAAATAAGGAATCGTTGTTGTATGGAATTAACAGAATATCATGCTTCACGGAACTTAAACTAGCTTCAAAGGAACTAACAAATGAAAATCTAACTCTTCTCATATCTAATTTCCTTTATGCAGAATTACGGCAGGTTGAGGAAGATATAAATGAACAATTAAAACCCACAGTAAGCTCCTCTGTTCGTGCCCCTCTTGTAACACAATTTAAGCTATAACCTACTGGAATTTAAGAGAAAACTAGGTGAAGCTTGTTCACAATAATTCTAACATACATAAATTTGTGCACAAATTTATAGCATTCACAACTCTGTCACAAGGTTCAGCAAGTACTAACTCGTTCATAAAAACAATTCCAGTATGTTAATCTGTTCCAGAGATTTCAGAACAATAGGAAGCTTAAGCATTATCTATCAAGACTAAATCCCCTAGCAATCTGTCCAAAACTTTCGGGAGCAGTGGGAAGGATCCGAACATCACCAAATCCCAAAGAATCCATCAACCTCTTGATCCAGAATCCCAAACTAATTGAAGGAAAATTGCTACTGAAAACCTAAATTTTATAACTGTTCTTCATGCTTAAAATCCTTATCTTCTTTCTTTAGGGTTCACGGCAGTAAGCATCAAAAACAAAACCCCTCAAACTTGCTTCGAAATCCAAAAGAAAACAAGAATCCGAAAGCCATGAAAACGAATCAAAGCTCGAAACAACTCCTACTGCAGGTGAGAAGCAACTCACATGTGTTCCTTGGACTTACAGCCGAAGAGAAGAACTTCTAATTCTTCTAGGGCTTGCGGCGAGCTTGAAATCTCGGTCTTCTTCGCGCCTTCGAGTTCTCCTTTACGAGAGGAGCTTGGATCGGTGAAGAACTCACGGAAGAAGACGCTCGCCGGCCACCGGAGACGAAGCCCTAGCCTCGGCTTCGTCTTCGCCCGAGAACAGGAAATCGCGGACGCCGTCGCCGAGTGCGAGAAGAGAAATTTTGAGGGAAAAGAAAATAATTAATCCCTCTCCTAACTTATCCTTTTATAACTACAGCTTAAGACCAATTCGTTATGAATCTGTTTACGAAATACCCGCTGGCGCGCTTGGTCCGCTGGAAAGATAAGTTCCCGAAGGTCTTGGGTTCGAGCCGTCCTCGGCTCCTTTTTAAACGGAATTTTTTATTTTGTTTCTTACAACTACTTAACTACATTTAATTCCCTTATATTATAACAAAACTTGCTTAGCTCAGTTGGTTGGCTGACCTTGGTTAAGGTCTAGTTCGGTCTAGGGTTTAGGGTTCAAAACCCAACCTTAACACTTTACTTTTTTTTTTTTAAAATTTCTTTTGTTTGGTAAAAATACCAAACGAACTCCAAAAATTACATAAAAATACTCTAAAAATTTCTAAAAATCTCTAGAATATTTTAAGGGTATTTCTAAATATTTTTGAATTATTTTTGAGACTCAAAATGAGGAAATTTGGGTCGTTACATACGATGTCTCGTATTGTGTGGTACTTGCGCTCTATTGTGTTTACTTACCTTATGGGCTTGTGGCTTCTTCGAGTTTGCTACTACACCAAATAATTTTGGGCAAACCAGGAATCACATCTAAGTCCATCATGAGGTTACTGAGCCATTCAGCTTCTATGGTTGCTTCTGAGGCTGCCACATACTCAGCTTCTATAGTGGAGTCCAGAAAAGCACCTATGTTTAATACTCCTGCATTGTTATGGCTTCATCTCCTAAAGTAAACATAAAACCTCGAGGTCAATTTACTATTGTCCCTATCTGATTGAAAGTCCACTACAAGAAAAAAGCCTAACAACAACGGTTTTTCACCGTTGTCGTAACCTCTTTAGAACTGTTGTTAAATGCCGTGTTGTTAAAAGGGGTTCCCAAAGACAACAGTTTTTAACCATTGTATTTGAAGGCAAAGACAATATTTTTACAACGGTGAAAAACTGTTGTCTTTTCCTTCAAAGATAACAGTTTTTCACCGTTGTCTTTAAGCGTCTATCTTTAATAGTGGAGTCTTCAACAACAGTTTTAAACTATCTATGACAACGGTAAAAAACCGTTGCCTTTTTTAGATAAAAAATAAAAAAAATTAATACATAATTTTCCAATATTATAAATCATTCAAAATACTAAATTTCAAAATAAAATTTAATATACAATTTTCTAACATTCAAAAATAATATCTATAACATTCTGAAGAAATTTCATAAGTAACCAACAAAATGATAACACTATTAAAATAAAGGTAGAACAATATAACACGAGATTTTCTACTTAGATGTTGATGAAGAGGAGGGACTGCAACTCCTAGTACTCCTTAATTTGTTAAAGTCTCTCCATTTTTTTGGCTTGTCGGCATTCTTCCCAGTACTCTTGAGGACACCTATTCGAATAAAGATATATATTACAAATTAGAAACTAAATTGTACGCGTGATTCTAATTGCACTGTATAAATGTTACATAACTATAAAAACCATTTTATCTAGTCATCTAATAGAAGTGCAAAAAGTGTTATCTATGTAATATAAATGGTAACCTCTTGAAACAATATGGTGGCTCTTAAAGTCATGAACACGTTAAGGTTTTCACCAACTATAGTAGGAATGGCCGCAGTAATTACTTGAAACAACATAAATCGTTAGTTTTGAAGGCAGAGTAGAGAGACGTCATGCAACTTTTAGAAATCAATGCAACATAATCTTAAAGAATAACATTATAGCAGGATAAAGATGCCAAAAAGAGTAGTAGATTGAAACTAAAAAAACCACCAGAGTCTTTAATATGTACAAAACACCTTTTAGCTTCATGTTGAATACAAAGTGAATATAATCGAATGAATCGAGATGCAAATATTGCAAATGTAAGTTAGAAAAAAAACTAAGAAATGATAAAGTAATTGTAATTTAATCTAACTTACGATTTAATTCTAGATTTGGAGAAGTAAGAAGTGTAAGCTTTTCTAGATCACCATGTACAGGAACTGAAATATTAATAGGGTCATTACTTGTCAACACATGATGTTCCTAAGAGGAAGAAATGAACTTTAGAAATAAGACCAAAGAATAAATACATTAACTGCAAGCATAGAATATGCGTGGATGATTACATCAAAGGTAGATTATAAACATTTTTAATTAAGAAAATGAGGAAGGAAATGAATGGAGGAAATGAATGAGATTTTCTACTTAGATGTCGATGAAGAGGCAGCACTGCAAATCCAAGAGACGACACTACAGATATTGCAATACAACAAAATGTAAATTCTTCTTTCTCAAACTAGTAAAGGAAAATAAAAGGACTAATGATCTATAAGTGTGAAGGTCTAATATGAGATTTAATGTTCACAGATTGCAATAATAACTTCACCTTGCTTGGTGGCTGAGGAGGGAATGGAGTATATGGTTTCTTCTCCTTAGCCTTTACTTTCCTTTGAACATTCTTCCTTGATAATGATCTTTAAAATTATATTAATTGTCAAGATGCATGCTATAAAATTGTTCAAACAACCACTTTTCACAGATAGTTTGTCTGTAAAAAGAACTCGACTCCAATAATAAAGCTAACTTAACATGGTAATTGGTACTGAAAGAATTTCTTCTATAAAAGAGCTAAACTCCAACAATAAAACTAGCATACATAGCAATTGGTATAGAAAGAATTATAGAAAAACTAAATCTCCAGCATGTTGCATTAAATACTAAAGGTAGTTTTCTATTGGATCAGAATTAACTTTAGAAGGAAGAACCACATAACTTTATATCTGCTACTAAAAGAGCTAAAAGTGAGGTTGATGATTCTATCAGTACTAACATTCTAATTGGTGCAAAGGAAAGATAAGTAAAACAACTAACAATTAACTCTCAATAGTAGAAAGAACAAACATTCTTCCTCCAAAAGCATACGTTCACACTTATCAGAAGTTGGTAAAAACTCTTCTATAGGTGTAAATACCAAAACATCCTTTACTGAACCTATCTTAGCATTCAATTAGAACACAATGACAACATTATGTTATAGCATCAAAGCAACTCTTTCTTTGCACTTGTTACTTCATTCATAAAGGTACCGTTTGCCATATACTTTAGAAATCGGAGAAAAAAACAATTCCATCAATAAAGAAAAGAATTAATCCATTGACCATATCCCTAGTTGCAGAATACACCTAGCTAACAAACAATACCACCCATTCATAGTTAACCACTAAAGCCCAGAACATTATCAACAACCCTTCCTAAATTTGGCCACAACCCCATCACCAATTCCAAACAACCTTCCAGCAGAACCAATACTTTGGTAAGAAAGGAAGCCCAATACAGCAGGAGCATCAAGTAAGCCACCTAACAAAATTCGTTCAAAGAATCCGATCAATAAAGAGTTCCATAAATGGAAAAGAAAAATAGATCTCAAAATCAGGAAGCCGATCCATCAAAACACAGTCGAGTTATCTTGCATACCACCTTCAGTTATCCAAAACCAAATCCATTGGTGTACCGATTTTCATACCAGAACTATGCAATCCACAAACACACACAGGTACAAAGAACCCTTGCCGTAAATCACACAAACTCTTCACAACAAAATTGAATAACTGTTATAAGAATTCAAAACAACCCAAAGATCCCCAATGAGCATTCACTCCTGCAAAGTAAACTTCGAAATCTACTGCAAAAATCCGAGAGAAAAGAAGTAAAGCACAAGAACAACAGATTAAACAAGAACACCTCAAACATCCCAAATCGCAGCTCAATAAAACCGAACATCCTACCAATAAACCCTAGAATCAATCTTCCCTATTATCTATCCAGTCCAGCCAAATCCCATACCCATATAAGTAGAATGTACTTGCCTTTTCTCCTTCAATGTCTCTGCCGGAACTGATCTGCACCTTGCGCTGCCTAGCCGGAGCGTCAAGCGCTTGCGGATCGCCGCTTGGTCACGCTGGCGGAGACGACGAGACGAAGCGACATCTTTGCAATAGGAAACTAGGGCACGAGAGAGGGGAAAGGGCGGCGGTGACTGGGAGTAACCGGCAGCACCCTTGACGGCTGGCGATGGCTGTGGCTTCAGGAATGTGAGGGCAGCAGCGACTGCATCGGAGGTCAGCAATGAAGAGGAGATCGCGGTGATAGTGAGATCGGCAGGAGAAGAGGAGGAATGGGGAAAAAACATGAGATTGTTTAGATTTATATGTGTAGGTTATTAAATAAATAAACTCCCACTTTTAAGATTCAACAACATTCAATAGACAACAGTTTAATAAAACTGTTATATATTATCACATAAGCAACACTAAAAGACAATAGTTTTTTTAAAACCGTTATCTTTGACACACATTAGACAACAGTTTTTTGAAAAACTATTGTTATTTAAAAAACATTATGGTGAACAACAACAGTTTTCAATAAAACTATTGTTAAATGGAAAAAAGACAACAATTTCTTGAAAAACTGTTGTTTATTAGGTGTGGTTAAATCCAAAATTTCTTGTAGTGGTAAAAATCCGTGTAACCCACAGGGATCAAATTATCTGCCTTGTAAACTAGCATATAATCTCTAGTCCCTCTAAGGTACTTTAATATATGTTTTACGGTAATCTAGTGTCTCGGTCCTGAGTTACTTCGATATCTGCTAACTATGCCTTGGGCAAAACAGATATCCAGTATCGTACACAGCATTACATACATTAGGCTTCCGATAGCCGAAGCATAAGGAACTACATTCATGTCCTCTATCTATTTTGATGTCTTCGGAGACATCTCTTTAGATAAAGATTCTCCATGCACAAAAGGTAGAAAAATCTTTCATGGAGTCTTGCATGCTTAAACGAGCTAGGATAGTATGAAGCTCGGAATAATCACAACATTCTTTTCTTGTGATCCCTTTGATCTCGAGAATATGTGCGCACTCTCCCAAGTCCTTCATATCGAATTGTTTGGACAACCATACCTTTACTTCCGATAACACTTTGATATTGTTTCCAACTACCAAAAATGTCATCTACGTATAATACAAGAAATACCATCACGTTTCCATCACACTTCTTATATACACAAAACTCATCCAGACACTGAATAAATCCATAGGTCTGGATTACTTCATTAAACCAGATGTTCTAAGACCTTGAAGCTTTGCTTCAGTCCATAAATAGACCGATTGAGCTTACATACTAGATGCTCTTTGCCCTTTGCAATGAACCCCTCTGATTTCTTTATATGGATGCTTTTTTCAAGACTTCCATTAAGGAAAGCTGTCTTGACATCCACTTGCCAAATCTCATAATCAATATGAGCAACAATAGATACAAGAATCCAGATAGACTTAAGCATGACTACTGGTAAAAGGTTTCCCTTTTTCAACAAGCATTGCTTTGAAAGTTTCCACCTTCCCGTCTGTCTCTCTTTTTCTATTGTAGACTTATTTTCACCCAATGGCTTTTACACCATTTGGTGGTTCTATAAGCTCAGTATTCATTGCTCTTTGCCAAGATGCTGCATCTTTATCTTGGAGTGCTTCATCATATGTCCGGGAATCAGGTTCATGTTCACCAGGGATCAAGTCCAAAAACTCTCCCAAAACATGAATATTTTAAGTT
This sequence comes from Zingiber officinale, assembly GCF_018446385.1. Classification (NCBI taxonomy): domain Eukaryota; kingdom Viridiplantae; phylum Streptophyta; class Magnoliopsida; order Zingiberales; family Zingiberaceae; genus Zingiber; species Zingiber officinale. The sequence continues at coordinate 33,408,055 of NC_056005.1, read as the reverse complement.
GCCTAACAACCCTCCCACTACGACGAGGCACTTTGTCCAATTGTGTATCATTTGTGATACATGTTGCAGTTTCTTGTGATATCTCATCTTGTACAGTCGGTACTAGATTAGACGTGCCCTTTATTATTTCCTTAAGAACAAATTTACTTATGAACATGTGGTTCATTATATAGCCATTTTCTAAAAATCGGGCATTGGTGCTAACAATGACCTTCTGATTTTTAGAACTAAAACCTCCTTTCGTTTCTCTAGGATAACCCGTAAGCAAGTGAACTCTTATTCTTAATTCCAACTTATTAGTGTCTCCCTTCAGCACATGTGCTGGACTACCCCAAATCCGAATATGCTTTAGACTAGGCTTACGCCCATTCTACAATTCTCTGGGAGTAGAGGGTTCTGATTTAGAAGATACTATGTTCACTTCTGTTTCCAGAATATATCCTCAAAACGAATTTGGTAATAACTCATCATCGATCTAATTATTTCTATAAGAGTCCTATACGTTCTTTTTGCCACACCATTCTGTTGGGGTGTACCAGGTGCAGTCAGTTGGGATTTAATCCTGACTTCTGATAAGTGTCTCCTAAACTCTCCTAAGAGGTACTTGCCACTACGATCTCACCACAATGTCTTGATACTTTTACCTTGACGTTTCTCCGTATCAGCCCTGTACTCTTTGAACTTATCAAAGTATTTAGACTTGAGGCGCATCAAGTAAATATACCCGTATCTCGAATAGTCGTCTATAAAAGAGACGAAATATTCGAAACCACCTCTTGCCTGGATAGTCATAGGTCCTCACAAATCAGAATGAACTAATTCCAACACGTCTTTGGCTCTATACCCCTTAGACTTAAAAATCTTCTTGGTTATTTTTCCTTCCAAGTAAGACTCACAGGTTCGAAAGATTTCCACTATCAATGAACCTAAAAGTTCATCGACTATTATCCTTTGAATCCTACTCAAGTTAATATAACCTAGCCTTAGATGCCAAAGATACGATTGGTTCATTTCTGAAGGTTGCTTTCTCTTATTAGAGTTAGAAGATATGTTATTAATTTTCATTTATTGCATCGTGGGAGTTATTGGATTTATAAATTGCCAACCAACGTACCAGAATAGATAACTTCCCTCTTTTTCTTGATAACAACTTTGTTATTAAAAGAGGCAGAATATCAAGTTCTTTGAATAGTTTGAAAACTGAAAACTAATTCTTTCTAAACTTGGTACATAAAGATAATTTCTTAAAATCCATATTTTATTCCTATAAGAAGATAAACATCTCCCACTGCAACAGCTGTTATCTTTGCAGTAGTGCCCATGTAGACGGTGTTTTCCCTTTCATATAGTTGTCAGGTTTCCTGGAACCTTGCAATAAATTGCAGACATGATTAGTGGCTCCCGTATCTACACACCAGGTACCGATAGATAATACCACTAAACATGTTTCAACAACTAATGAATAAAATACACCTATATTGTTCTTAGTTTTGAAAGGACAACCCATCTTAATGTCCAAGTCTTATTTCTAATCTTAATTGGGACTATTAAGTATATTCTATAGTATAACAATTAGGGGATTGACAAACATTTGAAATCCTAAGAATCATAAAAATATTTGGTAAATACCAACACATTAAAATCCCCGTGAATTTTGTATGTCACGATAGTGTGGGCGTATACAAAATTAAAGAGGAGATTTTATCCATTAATTTTATTATCTTGTCAACCTAACTTTATGACAAATAAAATTAATAGTTGGTCTATCTCTGATAAAAAGTTTGGTCAAAACTTTGAATTTAAAATAATATTGATTCCTCAAAACAATATTATTTAAATTCACCAACACCTCAAACACCGTGAATTTTGCATGCCACGATAGTGTGGACGTATACAAAATCAAACATTTGTAAGAGGAGGGTTTTACCCATTAATAACCTTGTCAATCCATCTTTATAACAAATAAAATTACCTCAAACACCATAAATTTTGCATGCCACGATAGTGTGGACGTATACAAATCTAAACATTTGTAAGAGGGGTTTTACCCATTAATTTTATTATCTTGACAAATAAAATTATCTCAAACACTGTGAATTTTGTATGCCACGATAGTGTGGACATATACAAAATCTCAACATTTGTAAAAGGGGATTTTAATTTTATTATCTTGTCAACTTATCTTTATGACAAATTAATAGTTGGTTTTCCTTCGGTCACACAAATAATAGCAGTGACTCCGATGGGGAGGATACTATTAGATATACTTAAGTGTATACCATTACTTGACACTTAGTCTATTAATTAAGATTGTGCCCCTTCCGATGGGAAATATCACACGCTCCTAATTAATTTTCTATAGTCATCCAAAATAGAAGTTTGATCTAGTGATCCACAAACAAACTCATCTGATATGGAGGAAGGCACTCAGAGCCAACGCGCAAGTTTGTTTGCATCACTTACAAACCAGTAATGGAGACCGTGGAATTTATTTAAAAATCTCTCTCCCACTTAGTTATTTAAGGTGAGGAATTTTAACCTAGCAAGCACACATCACACACATCACAGTAAATAAAAGCAATAAATATAGAAATTAATTTTTCAACTATTATAGCCTTTTCCATCACTGTCTTTCGCGTGCTGCCAGCCCTAGGGTTCATGCCGTCAGGTCCATCGAGCTTCCTTTTCCACTGCGCCTCTGGTCCTCCAATAGCACCACGCCTCGCAAGGATACAATCCGCGACAAAAATAAAATTTTACATATATCGATCCTATATTCCATGAAGGAATGTACATGTAATTTACATCGAAACAAAAATGTAAAATCCTAAAACTAATACAGCTCCTGCTGTATTTAATAAATACAATCATGCACATACAATAAAATTCCCTTGACATGTCCAAGGGTCCAATCACACACAATAACCATAAGCCATAATAGTTGGAGCCTGCAACCACAGAGTTAGCATATCCAACTATTATCCTACCTAAATTATGTATGACATGTGCATAATTAAACTGAAAACTAAACACACAGAGGCAAACCCTAGCTCTGATACCAATTGCTGGTTGGTCCTAGGAAGATCGTACCGGTTCCACTATACAAAATTTTATACAAGCGTCGAACCTTTCCTAACAACCTATTGTGTTCTTTAGATACTGGTAGCTCGCATTCTTTTATATCTCGAACTTTTATGCGGGAGATTGGTAGATTACCCACTTACAGACCCCAACGATTGATTGTCTCTCTACCGTCCGGTGATACCTTGGACGTCACTCAGGAGGTCAAAGTTGCCCATTAGATTTTGGCAATATGATACTTACGGTAGATCTGTTAGTATTGGAAATGGTCGACTTTGATATTATTCTTGGCATAGATTGTTTGTCCCCATATCATGCCACTGTTGATTGTCAGACGAGGGTGGTCACATTCCGGCCATTATGAGTTTTTGGTAATGCCATTTGGGCTTACCAATGCTCTAGCGGTATTTATGGATTGTTGTGGTGGAGCATTGCTTCCACATGATATGGATGGGGTTGTGGTGGAGTGTTGCTCCCACATATTGAGGATTTCTTGTGGTAGAGCGTTGCTCCCACATATGTAGTATTTCCTGTGATGGAGCATTGCTCTCACACTAGAGGATTTATTCTTTGGTGATTTATATTGTTGGTGATTAGATTTCAGACTTGTTGTCGGGAATCTTGTAGTTGAGTATCCTATTGTACGGGCATTATGAGTTCTAGGTTTTACCATTTAGGCTTACAAATCCCTAGATGTTTTCATGGACTGGATGATTTCGGTATTCCTAAGTTGTTTGGATCGGTAGCTCGATATCCCCATCTTTTCACTTGAGGTATGTGATTTAATTTACCGTTCAGCATTTTGTACTCTTTACATGTTGTTAGTATTTGCTGATGGTAGATAACGAAATTTGGGGACCAAATTTTTATTAGTGGGGGAGAATGTAAAATACCGAAAAAATGACGAATAAAGATAAGGGCATTTTCTGGAATTTCTGGGAATTTTTCCAAAATTTTTCGGAGCTCGTATGGACGAGTTTACGGAGATAAAACGGGGTTCCGGAAAAGCCTGTTTAGGCTGCCCATTTAAGCGAGGAAATGTTTATATTTATAATTCCTTTCCCGTTTCTTTTTAGTTTTTATTTCTTTTCCTTCGTTTCCTTTCCTCGCCGAAACCCCCGCGCGCCCCTCTTCTCTCCCCGTCGCAACCTGTGCCCTAACCGTCGACCGTCGATGGTTTTCCTCCTCATATTCCTTTTCTTCTTCACATACAGTCTCTTCTCACCATGCCTAGTCTTCTATTCATCGCGCTACCGCTCGACGCCGCACTCCTCTTCTCCCAAGCGCCGACGACGAATCTGCCACCACCGACCTACTGTCAGCCTTGTGTGCCGAGCACCGACATCCGAGCCCTAGCCGTCGTCGTCGCACGGAGCAGCGCTACCGACCTCCCTTGTCCCCTAGTGCTACTGTTTCCCTCTGCCCTAGTGATGACAGCCGACCGCCGTCGCCCCTTTCTGGCGCCCTCCTTCCTTCCGAGCAGTGTAGATTGGCCTAGGGCTTGAGTTCACCTGCATACTTCCTGCCGTGTCTAGTAGTGATCCTTAAGGTAGGTGGTCTAACTTGATGTGGAATTAGGAATCATGTAATTGATTTCCTTGTGATCTTCTTGCTATTCTGGACCGGAAGGAGAATCTCAGATCAGTTCTTATTGTGTTTCCAGATCAGAGCTTGGATATTCTTGTCTGTTCTTGATCATCCCTTCCTTGAGGTGCATTTAGGTCACGGTTGAGGTAAATTGAAATTCGGATGATAGTGCATTTCAGGGATAATTTGGCTAATTATGGATGTTGGTGTTGAGATGATGAAGGAACAGTGAACTCTTTCTTCACAGATCACAGGGGTGTGTTTTGTTGTCCTGCTGCTATATTAGAGGTAAACACTAACTTTAGCAACTGGTTTTGGTACTTTGGCTGTTGGATTATTGATGTGGGCAAGTTGGGTTTAATTCGATCAATGAAGGTATTGGAATTTGAGTTAGAATATGTTGGTATGTAGTACTTTGGTTATAGAAAGGATGATGGTGATATGATTAGGGTTTTACCCTAATTTTAGGGTTAGAGGTTTTATTTAGCTATTTATAAGAATTGTAGCGAAATAAAATATGTTTATATGTTTGATACAGGACTTTGACACGAGACATGTATCTCGACTACCAGTTTGGACTTTTCGATTGCAGGCGGATACTTTGACTTATGTATTTTGATATGCATAATAATGTGTTTAACATATAGCAATGATTGTGTTTTCCATTTGTTTCGATTGGTCACTACATGACCTGTTACATGTTTGTTTGTTTACTTATTATGCACTGCATGTTATTATTTACCTGATCATACAGGCTTTGGAGGTAGTGACACAACCATATTATACATTATATTCAGGACCTAGGGTTTATTTGATACCCTATCTGAGCGGTGTACCTTCCATTTGATACATTGTCCTGTGGTACATACTTTGTATTTATTTATATGGTTATTGTTATGCTGTTCATGATATTGCCATGTTTAGTGTCATGCATCATCTTGCATGATTGCATGCTGTGCAATTGTCTGCTCCATTATTATCGAGCACATCGCCAGTTACATGTATCTGTACACACCACCACTCATGGGTTAGTGATATATCAGACAGGTGTGTGGCAGTTCTGCTGTTTGGCTCGTTGGTCTGGTGACTCAGCGTGGTAGCCGGCAGACAGTTCCGCTCTATTTGGCTCCGTTGGTTTAGTGTAGCAGCGTGGTAGCCGGTAGGCAGTTGGACTCTGTTTGGCTCCGTTGGTCAGCTCATGGGTAGTGTGACGCAGCGTGGTAGCCGGCAGAGATTCCTCCCCGTCATTGTGTATCGGGAGATGAGAGCATTTCGCTCCCCCATTTATGATTTGGGGTAGGAGTATGTGTGTACTCCGACAGCATCCCGTCCACTCGGTCACTCATCAGGGGCAGTGATGTCAGAGTGCACGGTTGTCACAACCCTACCCACTCGGACTCACCAGTGTGCGTGAGATAGCTGACTAGCGTCAGGGGTGACCATGTCATTAGCATCATATGCATGATGCATTTATTGCTTGTGTTTGCTGCATTTACTTGCTGCATTTATATGGATGCATATGATTGACATGCATACAGGATTATGACACTCTCGGTCTGACGACCCTATTGTACTTGTACCTTGGTCCTGGTTAGTACAGTTTTCTCCTGCTTATTTCAGTTACATTTATGTAAAATACCGGAAATAGGTGAATATGAATAAGGGAATTTTTCCGGAATTTTTGGACATTTTTCGGGAATTTTTCGGAGCTCGTACGGACGAGTTGACGGGGGTAAAAACGGGGCCCGGAAAAGCCTGTTTAGGCTACCCCATTTAAGTGAGAAAAAGTTGATTTTTCTTTTTTAAATTCTTTTTCCTTTTCTCTCTCGCCGAACCCGTGCCGCGCCCCTTCTTCCTCTCCGTTTCTCCTCTGCCCTAAACCTCGCGATTCCTTCTCCTCCACTGCCCTAACCGGCGCCGCGGGGTTCCCTTCCTCTTCCTTGTTAGGACCAAAAGTAGCTAGAGGGGGGGGGGGGGGGGGAATAGCTCGTCGCGTTCGCTCGTTGCTCGGCATTGCTTGTTTCTTCAAAGATGTGCAGCGAAAAATACAGAAACAATCACACAACGCTAACACGGTTGGTTTACTTGGTATCCACCTCACAAGAGGTGACTAATCCAAGGATCCACACCAACACACACACCCTCCACTAAATAAAACTCTCCTTTATGGTAACTACCAAGGGCGGAGAAGCCCTACAAGACTCAATACAAGAAGAGAGGGAAAGGATACAAGAAATACAAGCTTACAAGCTTACAATGAGTATAAGCCCTAACCCTAGCTTCTCTTCTTGGCTTTGATCCGCCTCTTGACTTGGAACACTTCCAAGATCCTTCAAGAACTGGCGATCTGAGCTTTGTGAGTGCTGTGGAGGAGCTGGCGAGAAATCTGGAGTGAATCGGAGAAGAGATACCGCAGCCATCACACGCCTGCAGCTATAAACGGACGGATCCCGATCGATTCGAATATTCCCAATCGACGGAGGCTTTGGATCGATCCACGGATCGATCCAGCGCCGCTCGAAAGCGCTGGATCGATCCACGGATCGATCCGGCGATTCTGGGAACCCCCAATCGATCCATCGATCGATTGGGACCTCCGATCGATCCACGAATCGATCCGAGGCTCTCTATTGCGCTGGATCGATCCGGATCGATCCAGAAGATCCGGATCGATCCACCGATCGATTCAGAGCTGATCGATCCATCGATCGATCCAGCTCGATCGATCCATCGATCGATCCAGCACTTGATTTTTGTCCAAACCAAGTCCCAAACCTCCCAAACCAACATCCGGTCAACCTTGACTGTTGGTATGTCATGCCTAGCATCTAGTCACCCTTGACTGCTAGAACTCCCTTACCAAGTGTCCGTCAACCTTCGACCCACTTGGACTTTTCTCTGTGCCAAGTATCCAGTCAATCCTTTGACCTACTTGGACTTCCCCGCACCAGATGTCCGATCTTCCTTGATCCATCTGGTTTTTCCCTTGCCTGGCTTCACTCACCAGGACTTTTACCTAGCTTCACTCACTAGGGTTTTCCATGTGCCTAGCTTCACTCACTAGGACTTTCACCTGGCTTCACTCACCAGGATTTCCATCTGCCTAGCTTCACTCACTAGGACTTTCACCTGGCTTCACTCACCAGGATTTCCATCTGCCTAGCTTCACTCACTAGGACTTTCACCTAGCTTCACTCACTAGGGTTTTCCATCTGCCTAGCTTCACTCACTAGGACTTCCTTCTGCCTGGCTTCACTCACCAGGACTTTTCTTCTGCCTAGCTTCACTCACTAGGTCTTTCATTTTGCCTAACATCCCAGTTAGGACTTCCCAGTCAAGTATCCGGTCAACCTTGACCTACTTGACTCTTCTTCAATCAATATCTTATTGTCAAACATCTAAACCCAAACCAAGACTCAGCTTGGTTACCCAGGTCAACCTTGACCTGAGGGATATTGCACCAACATTCCTTTCTTCTCTGCCCTAGCCGGCGATGGCCGCCCCCTCTGCTATGACTTGGCAGCACGATCGTCAGCCACCGAGCGCCACTCGTTGTACCCGGTGCCACCATTCCTCCTTTCCGGCCATCGTCGAGCTCTAGTACTGTGCTCTAGCACCGACACTAATCTCCCTCCTCTGCTGCGATTTGGGAGCACAACAACCATGCTCTAGTTTTAATGGTGTTGCATTTCCTCTCTTCCCTTTGTCGGTGCCTTGTTCCCGCTGCCGCCAGCGACGCTAAGCCCTAACTGGCGATTCCCCTCCGGCACTTTCTGCCCTAGCCTCTAGCCGGTTGTGCCTCTCGAGTGGCCTGCTCTGCTGTATCACATCACCACCCATCTCTGTTTTGGTTTCTGCCAGCATGGAAGGAAAGGGAAATTAGGTAATAATTCTTGTTCACTTGTACCACGATGTAGGATTTGGTACCTTACTGTAAGGACTCCTGATTAATTGATTTTGGGATTTGTTTTCTTCTGGATGGCAGTGGACGATTGGTCTGAAGTTGCTGGATTCCAGCCAACACAGCACAGAATAGCTGGTTATTTTCTTGATCACCATTTAATCAGATCAGTGTAAGTGTTTTCGGCCAGTGAATTTCTGTTCTGTAGATTTGGATTTTTAGTTGTGTTAGGAAGAGATGTTTATGTAGGTTGATTAGGATCTTATCCTATTGGTCGTTGAGATTGTTGATTAGGATCTTATCCTATTGGTCGTTGAGATTTTATTTAGCTATTCATTGAGTTCTAGCTAAATAAATGTATGTATATCGGTTGATACAGGACTTTGACGCGAGACGGGTATCTCGACGTCAGATTTGGACCGGATACGATCCTTTCTTATCGGAGGCGGGTACCTCTTGACTTATCTTTATGATATTGTCTATTGGATATGCATAGTATTTTATAGCTGCAAGCAATGATCATGTTTGCCTTGGTATGTCACGGTTTGATACCCATAGCATGATCTGTTGGCCGTTTGATATGTATCCATGTTTACGTTTCAGGATTATTTCCATGAGTACCTTGGTTCCTAGAGTAAGTGGCATACCATACCTACTGAGGTTCGGACTAGGTTCTGGATTTTATTTTTCTGGCATGTGTATCTAGATTATCTGATACCTAGGTTTTTATACCATACCTGGCTTGTGTACCTCTATTTGTATATCATATATGATTCGTGTACCTAGACTCTGATTCTTTGATCTATGTATATTGTTGGTACATATGTTATGGAAGGAGGATATGTTTAGGATCTAGGTTGTTATACCATAGAGGATCTGTATACCCTAGATTCGTGGATTTGACATACTGATACTGTGGTACCCATATTATGTATATATGGATTTTTCTTTATGCTGATCAGGACATTCCATACTTATTATGTGCAGGACATAGGTTTTTGATATTCTATCTGACCTGTGTACTCTAGATCTTGGTATGTGACCATCGATTTTACCGTACTCATTTTATACATATGGATATGGTTATGTTGATCAGTTTATGACCATGCTTAGTGTCATGCATCATGATTGCATGCTGCGCTATTGTCGGCTCTACTATGGTTGAGCACATCGCCAGTTACATGTACTGCACACACCACCACTCATGGATTAGTGGTATATCAGACAGGTGTGTGGTGGTTCTGCTGTTTGGCTCCGTTGGTCTGAGGACTCAGCGTGGTAGCCGCCCGCCTTCTGTTTAGCTCGGCATTTAGTGTAGCAGTAGTAGCCGTGACGGTGGACTCTGCTTGGCTCCGTTGGTCGGGTCGTGGTAGCTGGCAGAGATTTCCTCCCGTCATCGTATCGGGAGATGAGAGCATTGAGCTCCCCATTTATGATTTGGGGTCACGGGACAGGAGTACTCCGACAGAGATCCCGTCCACTCGGTCACTCATCGGGAGTAGTGACGACAGAGTGCACTGTTGTCACAGCCCTACCCACTTAGTCTCACCATTTGTGTGAGATGGTATAGCGTCGGGGGTGACCAGACGCATCATTAGCATCATATGCATTGATGCATTTATATTTTATGATTGTGTTTGCATTTGGTTGTCGATTTTGGTGGATACATACTTTGACTGCATCGTGATTATTGACACTTCGGTTTGGCGACCCTTATGTCGGATAGGAGTTCTGTGAGTCTGCTTCCTCGACCTTCGCGTATTCCTATATATGATTAGAAGTCTGATTCCATGTTTGTTCATAGATATATCTTACTACTCATGTCCATTGGTATTCACGAGTTGTTGAACTCACCCCGCTGATACTATCTTTTGGTACAGATTATTATGGTCGCTTGGAGCATCCTGTCTTCCTCACGTCACATCAGAAGACTTATCGGTTTCACGTATGTTTTGTTTGTTTTATGTATCAGTTTGTTTAGCTCTATACTCTGGTTTTATTTTTGGAGGGTTGATGTTGTTATGTGGTGTTTTGTATTTGTTATTGGTTGTGTAAGCCTAGCCGGCTAGCAGTTTTGCGTTTTGGTCTTGGTACAGCCGAGTGGGCTCTTTATTTTTAACTGCGTGGTTGTGTCAGCCAGAGGCTGAATTTGATATTAACTGCGTGGTATTTGTTTTCTTTTATTGTTATTATTCCAGCCGCATGTGGCTGAGGTATATAGTGCTTGTAGAAAAGTTTCAGATTGTCCGCCGTACAGGGGAGATGCTGCCGAAATTTCTTCGGACAGAAACTCCTCTGGGGCGTGACAATTTATCCTTCTAGTATCAGGAGACTGTACGCATGATTTGTGCTAGATGTTATTTTCTTTATTATGCATATCAGTTGTTACCCGCTGAGGAGTTGACTCACCCCCGTGGATATTTACTATTTTCAGGTTGAGGCTGTTGGAGGAGTTCCAGTCGCTAGTCCCCTGCATACCACGAGGGCATTATTGATCTTTTGGTTTTCTTCTTTATTGGACCATGTTTAGACTTGTTTTGTTTTGGATACTTTGGATCTTGTATGGATTGTTTTACTTGTGGATGACTTTTATTTGGATTTGTTTTTACTACATGCCTGCCTAGAGGGCAGAAGAGGTAAGTTCGTTGTGATTTATGTTTTATAAGTGTAGTGGAGTAGGACATCGGTTTTGAGCTTTATGGGTGTAGTTGAGTAGGGTGGATTTTGAGTCTTATTATCATTGCTTATTAAACTGTGTGGATGTCTATATGTTGTGGTTTGTTTATTATTATTATTATTTATTCCAACCGCATGTGGCTGAGGTATATAGTGATGTAGTAAAGTTTCAGATTGTCCGCCGTACTGGGAGAGACTCCTTTGGGGCCGTGACAATTTAGTGGTATCACTTAAGTTTTACGATCTTTGTTTTCGTATTTTGGATATTTGGATAACCTGATACCAATTTATATGGTATCAAGGTTTGGTGATACTTGTTTGATTTACGTGTGTTGAGAGATTTATCCGATACCAATTTATTGGTATCGTGTGATACTTGCTTTTAGTATTCGGATATTTTGTATAACCCAAGTTCATGAGTGGTAGTTATTTTGTTGCACGGTTTTCCATTACGTATATGTTTTGGACTCGTTCAATTTATATGGATTCGGTGATTTTCTCGTCAATTCGAGGTCAATTTGGGACCTGGACTGATGGAACTTGACAAAGAATTAGGTATGATGTTATTTTGAAATTGTTTATACTTATAGTAATATCGTGACATAATTTAATGATATGAGGAGATCTATCGTATTCTTTGCGAGCGCGTGGTCACGCGAGGACCTTGGGATCTCTAGATATGCCAGAGATGCCTACTGGGGCTGAGTCTATCAATCAGGGACAGACTCAAGGTGATGCGGGCTCACCGATGGCTCCTTTAGAGGTACCTACCTCACCGCATCGGATCCACCCCTACCATATTTTGGGGTACCATTGCATACCCCGACACCGGCCCGACCTATGGCGTACTCGCACCACCGCCACTGGACCTACTACCGACACCACCTATGCCCCGACATACGGTGTACCCAAAGAACACTGCATCGTGATGCCTACCATCCGGTACCATTCGCATCGCACCTCGATCGCCACCTATGTTCACCCTCATGGCCACCGATATACTCCACCAGACCGGAGTACCTCCTCCGATTTATTCAGCGGTACCACCAGCACCAGCCTGGTTCCTTGCAATGCCGACACACCTCATTGTCGATGCGCGCGAGAGATTCAGCGCAAAGTCGATGAAGAGTCGATTCAGGAGACCGTGATCCAGTGTGGCCTGTCTTGGATTGAGACTATGGAGCGGACCTTCTTCTATATGGCTTTCTCCGAGTGGGAGAAAGCGGTAGCCACTTACGGGACACTTGGTGGATTACTCTGCGTTCCATCATCGAACATCACCGGGTCGATTCGAGAGGCTTTTGAGAGCGCTTTCCCACGAGCTTATCGGATGGCTCGGCAGATTTCCGAGTCCGGATAGAAAAAGGAAACAGTCGGGTCAGACGTTTGGACAGATCCAGCAGCCACAGGCTACACAGCAGCAGAGCGGTCGCAGTCGGCCAGGTCAGGGTACTTCTGGGGTATTACATAAGCCTCAAAGGTCAGGGTAGTCTTCCTCAAGACGTTTCTGGTCTCCACAGTAGAACCGGAAACAACCCGCTAGCGACATTCACTATTTCAGATGTGGGTCCAGAGATCACATCATCCCAGCCTGCTCTCTGGGGCAGTCAGTTTTCTTTCATTGCAAACTGCCTGGGCACCAGAGCCAAGATTGTCTACAGAAGACTCAGCATATGACTTCCGGAGGGTCTAGTCATGGAGGACAGTTCAGTCAATCCAGAAGTTATCGAGGAGGGCGAAGAGCCCAACCTTCGCATGGCCAGCAGCGAAGTGCTCCCCCTGCAGCAGCTGTATTTGGCATGCTCGAACAGGAGTACCCCAGTACTCCCATAGTACCCCAGAGCTCCATTCCAGGACCTTATTATCTAACTCAGGGGCAATATCCGCTGCAGCCTTAGCCCCTATTCCAGTACCCGTCGCAGCCCCAGCCACAGGCTCAGTATCAGACGTAGTCCCAGCCATCGGTACAGTATCCATTTTTTGCCGTACGATTTCTATTTATGCATTATCTGCTGATATGTTGATAGATACTGGTAGCTCGCATTCTTTTATATCTCATACTTTAACGCGGGAGATTGGTAGATTACCCACTTACAGACCCCAGCGATTGACTGTCTCTCTACCGTCCGGTGATACCTTGGACGTCACTCAGGAGGTCAGAGTTGCCCGTTAGATTTTGGCAACATGATACTTACGGTAGATCTGTTAGTATTGGAAATGGTCGACTTTGATATTATTCTTGGCATAGATTGTTTGTCCCCATATCATGCCACTGTTGATTGTCAGCCGAGGGTGGTCACATTCCGGCCATTATGAGTTTTTGGTAATGCCATTTGGGCTTACCAATGCTCTAGCGATATTTATGGATTGTTGTGGTGGAGCATTGCTTCCACATGTCATGGATGGGGTTGTGGTGGAGCGTTGCTCCCACATATTGAGGATTTCTTGTGGTAGAGCGTTGCTCCCACATATGTAGTATTTCCTATGATGGAGCGTTACTCTCACACTAGAGGATTTATTCTTTGGTGATTTATATTGTTGGTGATTAGATTTCAGATTTGTTGTCGGGGATCTTGTAGTTGAGTACCCTGTTGTACGGGCATTATGAGTTCTAAGTTTTACCATTTAGGCTTACAAAGCCCTAGATGTTTTCATGGACTGGATGATTTCGGTATTCCTAGGTTGTTTGGATCGGTAGCTCGATATCCCCATCTCTTCACTTGAGGTATGTGATTTAATTTACCGTTCAGCATTTTGTACTCTTTACATGTTGTTAGTATTTGCTGATGGTAGATAACAAAATTTGGGGACCAAATTTTTATTAGTGGGTGAGAATGTAAAATACCGAAAAAATGACGAATAAAGATAAGGGAATTTTCAGGAATTTCTGGAAATTTTTCCGGAATTTTTCGGAGCTCGTATAGACGAGTTTACGGGGATAAAACGGGGTTCCGGGAAAGCCTGTTTAGGCTACCCATTTAAGCGAGGAAATGTTTATATTTATAATTCCTTTCCCGTTTCTTTTTATTTTTTATTTCTTTTCCTTCATTTCCTTTCCTCTCCGAAACCCCCGCGCGCCCCTCTTCTCTCCCCGTCACAACCCGTGCCCTAACCGTCGACCGTCGATGGTTTTCCTCCTCATATTCCTTTTCTTCTTCCCATACAACCTCTTCTCACCGTGCCTAGTCTTCTATTCATCGCACTACCGCTCGACGCCGCACTCCTCTTCTCCCAAGCGTCGGCGACGAATCTGCCACCACCGACCTACTGTCGGCCTTGTGTGCCGAGCACCGACATCCGAGCCCTAGCCGTCATCGTCGCACGGAGCAGCGCTGCCGACCTCCCTTGTGTCCTAGCGCTACTGTTTCCCTCTGCCCTAGTGACGACAGCCGGCCGCCGGCGCCCCTTTCCAGCGCCCTCCTTCCTTCCGAGCAGTGTAGATTGGCCTAGGGCTCGAGTTCACCTACATACTTCCTGCCGTGCCTAGTAGTGATCCTTAAGGTAGGTGGTCTAACTTGCTGTGGAATTAGGAATCGTGTAATTGATTTCCTTGTGATCTTCTTGCTGTTCTGGATCGGGAGGAGAATCTCAGATCAGTTCTTATTGTGTTTCCAGATCATAACTTGGATATTCTTCTCTGTTCTTGATCATCCCTTCCTTGAGGTGCATTTAGGTCATGGTTGAGGTAAATTGAAATTCAGATGATAGTGCATTTCAGGGATAATTTGGCTAATTATGGATGTTGGTGTTGAGATGATGAAGGAACAGTGAACTCTTTCTTCACAGATCACAGGGGATTGTTTTGTTGTCCTGTTGCTATATTAGAGGTAAACACTAACTTTAGCAATTGGTTTTGGTACTTTGGCTGTTGGATTATTGATGTGGGCGAGTTGGTTTTAATTCGATCAATGAAGGTATTGGAATTTGTGTTAGAATATGTTGGTATGTAGTACTTTGGTTATAGAAAGGATGATGGTGATATGATTAGGGTATTACCCTAATTTTAGGGTTAGAGGTTTTATTTAGCTATTTATAAGAATTGTATCGAAATAAAATATGTTTATATGTTCGATACAGGACTTTGACACGAGACGTGTATCTCGACTACCAGTTTGGACTTTTCGATTGGAGGAGGGTACTTTGACTTATGTCTTTTGATATGCATAATAATGTGTTTAACATATAGCAATGATTGTGTTTTCCATTTATTTCAGTTGGTCACTACATGATCTGTTACATGTTTGTTTGTTTACTTATTATGCACTGCATGTTATTATTTACCTGATCATACAGGCTTTGGAGGTAGTGACACAACCATATTATACATTATGTTCAGGACCTAGGGTTTATTTGATACCCTATCTGATCGGTGTACCTTCTATTTGATACATTGTCCTGTGGTACATACTTTGTATTTATTTATATGGTTATTGTTATGCTGTTCATGATATTGCCATGTTTAGTGTCATGCATCATCTTGCATGATTACATGTGATTGCTCCATTATTATCGAGCACATAGCCACATATATCCGTACACACCACCACTCGTGGGTTTATGGTATATCGACGGTGTGTGATTCTGCTTTGCCTCGTTGGTCTGCAGTGACTCAGGTAGTAGCCGTGACAGTTCCTTCTGTTTGGCTCCGTTGGTTTAGTATAGCAGCGTGGTAGCCGTGGCAGTTCTGCTGTTTGGCTCCGCTGGTCCGCTCATGGGTAGTGTGACGTGGTAGCCGAGATTCCTCCCGTCATCGTACGGGAGATGAGAGCATTTCGCCCCCATTTATGATTTGGGGTAGGAGTATGTGTGTACTCCGACAAAGATCCCGTCCCACTCGGTCACCATCGTGGGCAATGACGCCGAGTGCACGGTTGTCACTTACCCACCCTGGACTCACCATTGTGCGTGGTGCGTGGTACCGCCGGGGGTGACCATGTCATTGGCATCATATGCATGATGCATTTATTGCTTGTGTTTGCTGCATTTACTTGCTGTATTTATATGGATGCATATGATTGACATGCATACAGGATTATGACACTCTCGGTCTGACGACCCTATTGTACTTGTACATTGGTCCTGGTTAGTACAGTTTTCTCCTGCTTATTTCAGTTACATTTATCCTTCTAGTATCAGGAGACTGTACGCATGATTTGTGCTAGATGTTATTTTCTTTATTATGCATATCAGTTGTTACCCGCTGAGGAGTTGACTCACCCCCGTGGATATTTACTATTTTCAGGTTGAGGCTGTTGGAGGAGTTCCAGTCGCTAGTCCCCTGCATACCACGAGGGCATTATTGATCTTTTGGTTTTCTTCTTTATTGGACCATGTTTAGACTTGTTTTGTTTTGGATACTTTGGATCTTGTATGGATTGTTTTACTTGTGGATGACTTTTATTTGGATTTGTTTTTACTACATGCCTGCCTAGAGGGCAGAAGAGGTAAGTTCGTTGTGATTTATGTTTTATAAGTGTAGTGGAGTAGGACATCGGTTTTGAGCTTTATGGGTGTAGTTGAGTAGGGTGGATTTTGAGTCTTATTATCATTGCTTATTAAACTGCGTGGATGTCTATATGTTGTGGTTTGTTTATTATTGTTATTTATTCCAGCCACATGTGGCTGAGGTATATGGTGATGTAGTAAAGTTTCAGATTGTCCGCCGTACAAGGGAGATGTTGCCGAAATTTCTTCAGACAGGGACTCCTCCGGGGCGTGACAACATGTCTCAGAGGGTGAGTCACACAAACGCAAGAGTATAGGATGAGCTTCTCCCTTTTATCCAGGCTGTCATTCTATTACATGCCCATACCTAGGATGGGAAGAATAATCTGGTGGTTCAAAATAAAAGTTAAATTTCGTTGGATGACAGAATTTCCTATCGGCAACCATATTGGGTAAAATATTCCTGATCTTTAGAAAGTTTGTTTTCATCCCACAGAACATGATAATGAGTCGGCTTACCCGTCCCCTACTTGAAATGGGCAGAATAATTCACTTACTGCAGGTAGCAAAATTAGTAGAAGTTTGCTTATTTGCTGTATTTGTTTATTGAAGTTTAAGAGTTATGATTGTAACATTACTACTGTTGATGTAAAGTTCTGTGTTTATATTTGATTATGCTTTTTACCTTGCTAAGTGTTTCTTGTGGTCGATCGTGTGAGGATTAGTCGAATGAGGGATCCCATGTGTACACCCAACCGAATATGAGTTCGACCGGACTTTAGGCTTCTCTTCTACGCACACAGTCGGTTGGGATTACAATCAATCAGGGTAGCTTCCTTATTTACAAGTTTTGTTTATTCGTCTATATTTTAAGATTTACATGATTTTTCCCAATGGTCTTATTGGTAATTGATCCTTCAACGGAAAGAGAATATTCGAAGATATGGTGGTTCAGTGTATGATTCGATTTGTTCTGTCTATCATAAATGCCTCTTCCTGGGTGAGCGCCACGTATTCTTTTCTCCCCTTTTTTCGAGTAACCCTGGTATGTTTTTCATTCATGTCTTATCACACATTCTTTGTAAAATATTATTAGGACCAAATATAGAGCTAGAGGGGGGTGAATAGCTTGGTGCGATCTTCGCGGTCGACGTTGCCTGTTTCTTCAAGGATATGCAGCGGAAATACAAGAAACAACTACAACAACGCTAACAAATGGATTTTACTTGGTATCCACTTCACAAGAGGTGACTAATCCAAAGATCCACACACTCACGTACCCTCCACTATGAATAACACTCCTTTATGGTAACTACCAAAGGCGGAGAAGCGCTACAAGACTCTCAATATAGGAAGAAAGAAAGGGCAGTAAAGAACAAGCAAAATCTTACAATAAGTGCAGTAAAAGCCCTAACCCTAACTTCTCTTCTTCGCCTCTTGAGTTGGACAAACTTCCAAGAATCTTCAAGATCTGGCGTGGAGAGCTCTGTGGAGAAGCTATAAAGTCGCCTGTGAAGATCGGGAGGAATGGCCGAGAGTTCTGCCAAAGGAATCGAACGCGAGTAGCAACCAACATCTCCCAATCGATCGGGGAGGCTTTGGATCGATCGGCTGATCGATCCAGAGCGCCTCTGTACTCTGAAAAAAATGCATGGATCGATCAGTTGATCGATCTAGGGCTTATCGCGTGAAGTTGCGCCTCCCAATCGATCCACTGATCGATTGGGGGCTCTGGATCGATCGACCGATCGATCCAGAGGTGTTCTGTTCGGGCGATGCTTCTCCCCAGTCGATCCACTGATCGATTGGGAGGAGCTTTGTCGCAGGGACTCATCCGATTGATTGGCCGATCGATTGGACATGATCAAATCGATAGGCTGATCGATCCAGATCTTGGTTTTCGCCCAAACCAAGTCCAAAGCCCCCTAAACCAACATCCAGTCAACCATGACTTGTTGGTACATAAAACATAGCATCTGGTCACCCTTGACCAGCTAGGACTCTCTCACCAAGTGTCTGGTCAATCCGTTTGACGCACTTGGACTTTTCTCCTCTTGCCAAGTATCCGATCACTCCCTTTGACCTACTTGGACTTTCACCAGATGTCTGGTCAACCTTAACCCATCTGGATTTCCTTATGCCAAGTATCTAGTCAATCCCTTTGACCTACTTGGACTTCCACCAGATGTCTGGTCAACCTTGACCCATCTAGATTTCTCTTGCCAAACTTCACTCACCAGGACTTTCACCTAGCTTCACTCACTAGGATTTCCATTTGCCCAGGTTCACTTACTAGGACTTTCCAACTGCCTGGTTTCACTCATCAGGACTTTCACCTAGTTTCACTTACTAGGATTTTCACCTGGCTTCACTCACCAGGATTTCCTTCTGCCTGGCTTCACTCACCAAGACTTTCCTCTGCCTAGCTTCACTTACTAGGACTTTCTTCTGCCTGACTTCACTCACCAGGACTTTCCAGTCAAGTATCCGGTCAACCTTGACCAAGCGGGAATTGTATCAATAATCTCCCCAAATGAACTTCTGCACCTGCATTATCCATATCATCTAAACCCAATATATTGTCAAACATCAAAACTCAAACCAAGACTCAAGCTTGGTCAACCTTGACCTAAAGGATATTGCACCAACAATCTCTCCCTTTTTGATGTTTGACAATACCACATGTTAAGTTAGGAAATTAGGCTAATCCCATAGCCTCAACTCCCTTCATGCCAATATCTAAATGATGGTTCCCTTCATTCTTCTCCTTTTCTAGAGGGCAAACTCCCCCTTTAGGTACTGAAGGCCTAACTTAACCATGCATTCTCCCCCTATTGGCACACATCATAAACATGCCCCCATCTTTGGGCACATATCAACCACAACCTCTCCCCCTGAAGAGTTGCTTATCGTTGTTCATAACTTCACTCGTTGTGATCAATACGATAATGAAGATCTCATACCCTTCATTATCATCAATGCTCATCCTTGAGCATTGACCACTTGAATAACCCAAATGAAAGTCCCATGCCCTTCATTTGTATCAAATGCTCATCCATGAGCAAACTCCACTTAAACAATGAGGATATCCACTCCCCATTAATTTCAATGCCCAACCTTGAGCATTTTCTCTAAAAGAAGGTTAACCACCTTCCAAGGTGTATGAAAAATAAATTTTCATGTCCTTAAAGAGTAACTCCCCCTAAAGACATGGTCGTACCTTCTGTCATTACACCAACAATGACTTGGAATCCCTAAACCTTTAGGAAACCCAAATTTAGAAGTTTAGAGGGTCAAATGTTCAAAATTTGAAGCAAACCTCAACCTAAACTTCAATTTAGTCTTCCTCAACCAATCCATCCTTGTTTTCAACATGAAAACCCCCTTTGTATGTATACAAATGTATTTTGATGGGTTTGGAATGGTTACCTAGACTAAACTTGGTTTGAAATGCTGAAGTCAGGCTTTCCCAGCCAAAATCAGCTTCCTCAATCGATTGGAGTTGGGTCCCAATCGATTGAACTGCCTTGAATCGATTCACTGACCGATTTAGCCAGTCTGGATCGATCGATTGATCGATCCAGCGAGTTTCTTCTCGCGAGAATGACCTTCTCAATCGATCGGCTGATCGATTGAGGCACTCCAATCGATCGGGTGATCGATTGGAGACTTGAAATTGCTGAAATTCGATTCCAGCCAATTTCAGAAACCCCTAAAATTTTTACAAGATTTCAAAAATCATAAAAATCGTTGTAGACATTATTTAGGCCATATATTATCATGGAAAAATAGTTTTCTAAGAAAATACTTCATATTTTCAAGGATTGACACAAACTAGAAAACTTACAAAAATTTTAGTGTTTTCTTCTAGTTTGTGCTCAACTATTCAATGATGATCACTATCAAAAGATAGTGTTCATCAAGGTTTTCCAAAAGTATTTTAAAATGATTTTCAAAACCAATATCCCACCATGTTCCTTGGGCTTAATGCACATGACTTGTACATTAGCTTTCCCAATGATGGAAAAAACACATAACTATGTGTTTTGATGAACTTAAAACTCAAAGGGATGCACTAAATCAACATCTTGAGTTTTGTTCATCCTAACATCTCACTTGTATCTAAAGTGCACTAATACACATACAAGTCACCTTATGGGTCTTTGTGAGATGTAAAGTTTGGTTTTGCCCTAATCTAGGGATCATGCATATCTATCTAGACATTTTTGAATACTAGACATTCACCAAGGATGTTACTTGTTAATTAATGCCATTAGTCCTTAATAAACAAGGAATTAAAATGATGCATGATGATGTTATGACATACATCGAAAAGAAATAATTTTCAAAAGAAAATTTCGTATAACTATATGATGTATGGATGACATGACATGGTATTTTTGTGTTTTTCATAATAAGGCATGAGTGCAAACACAAATAAATAAATATGATGTCATGACATTTGATGGGCAAGCAAAGCATGGCAAGTTAGCATAGATAAAATACCTAGATTACCTACCTAAGTATCCTTAACCCTTAGTTAACTTAAAAATTTAAACCCTAGATTGCCCAATTTTTCGAAGAAAATGTCAAAAACCAAATTTGACATTTCTTTTGTTTTTCCTAATTTGTGCCAATTTAAATTAAGCATATTCCTCAAATTTTGGCACAATTTACTCTTTCAAAGAGTAATCAATTTTGAGCTAAAGTTTAAATTTGCCTTTAACTTCTTAAGAATATACCAAAATCTCAACTTGGTAGTTCTTATGATTTTCTCAAATTGTGTCATTTAAGCTTTCATCCAATTTCTCAAAATATGATACATTTTACTCTTTCCAAGAGTAAATCCTTTATCCTCTTCATTTTTAAAGGTTAATAATAACCTTGAAAATGCTCATTGAGTGTCAACTTTATCATGATTGGGTTAACTACCCTTCCACTTAGAATTGACACTCTCTAACCCATCTATGGGGTAGAGAAGATGCTCCTAGGAACCCAAAACCTATTGGTGCTCCTTGGATGCTCTAGGTACTCACTAGGGATAACCTCCCTAGATACCTTCCTAGTGACCTTGTTTGACTTCTTAGAAGCCTTGGTCACATTTTCTAGGTCAACCCTAGGAATTTCTTACCTTGTGACCTTCTTAGTGACTTTCTTAGACTTCTTAGAAGTCTTAGTCACATTTGTTGCAAAAATACTCTTAGGGATAACCTCCCTAGTATTTTTGGCTTGCCCACTAGGCCTAGGGTTGGTTTCATAGCTATATGGAACCCTATGGTAAGAAATTACATCCTTCTTAGTTTTAGGTTTGTATCCCAGACCCTTATAACCATTGGATGACTTTGATACTTCTAGACCTAGGTTTTGACTCTTGGACCCTTGTGTCATATTTGTGATTTTTCTAAGAGTCTTCTCTAATTTGTCAAGTCTTGATCTCAAGACTTGATTTTCCTTCCATAATTCTTCAACCTTAGGTTTTTCACTAAAACCTTGATTTTTCTTCTTCTTAGGCAAATACCTAGAATCCTTAGGGTTCTTGCCTAAATTCCTATCTACCTTTCTAAACCTAGGTTGAGAAGTTTTAGCATGATAAGCTACATAATTTTCCTTAACTTTATCATGCCTCCTATTTTCATTGTAAATAGCATTGAAATGATACAAATTAGAACTATCATGCTTTTTACCATTATTTAAGGGGATAGGTTCAATGAATGATACCTTCCTTTTTACCTTGGAGGCTCCCCCTTGGGTTGAGCTTCCTCCTTGAGCCTTGACCGCCTTCTTCCCCTTGGGACATTGACTCCGATAATGTCCCTTTTGATTGCAAGAGAAGCACACAATGTGCTCCTTGCTCTTCTTGATTCCGGGAGCGGTCTTCTTGGGCTTCTCCTTGCCCTTTTGTGCCACTTGGCCTTTCTTCTTGGCCAATTTAGGGCATTTACTCTTGTAATGCCCATGTTCCCTACATTCAAAGCATATGATATGATTTTTTTTATTAATTGACACACTTATACCTTCATGTGTAGGGATGACACTTTCTCCTTTGGATCTAGAGGTAGAGGCTTCCTCTTGATCCGCAAATGATTTTCCTCCCATTGATTTAGCTTGACTTGTGGAGGTGAAAGCTTTTTTCTCTACTTCTTCTCTTGACCCGGATGTAGAAGCTTCTCCTTCTTCTTGATCCGGCGTCACCAAAGATTGCTCCCCCTCAATCCTAGAGGTGGAGGCTTCTTCATCTTCATCTTGTATATGGAACAAGGAGTATGCTCCCTCCTTGCCTTCTTCATTGCATTCCTTTGAAGATGAGGCTCCTTGGACTTCTTCTTCGGAAGTTGAGCATCTCTCAACTTCGGAGTCCTCCTCTTAGTCTTGCTCCAATGAGTCACCCTCTTTGGATTCCTCTTGATTCGGTACGGTGGAGGGTTCTTCATGAAGCTTAGCTAACTTGCTCCAAAGCTCTTTGGCATCTTCATATTGTCCAATTTTGCATAGAATTGTGCTAGGCAATAAATTAACCAATAGTTTGGTTACCTTGTCATTTGCTTCGCACCTTTGGACTTGCTCCGGGCTTCATTTGCTTTTCTTGAGGACTTTGCCCTTGGAGTTTGTTGGAGCTTCGAAGCCTTCCATAAGAGCAAACTATTGCTCTATCTTCACCATCAAGAAATTCTCGATCCTTACTTTCTAAAGATTGAAGCCTGTAGATGTGTATGGTAGAGCCACCCTTGTGTCAAATCCAAGTTCATCTTGGAATTGCATCTTGAAGTTGAGCTTCTTGAATTCTTTGACTTTGATAATTTTGCTCCAACTTCTTCACCCTCAAGCTCTTCTTGTTATGTTTGCCCCTTCCGGTAATGATTATGGTGAAGAGCAACCTCGCTCTGATACCACTTGTTGGAACCAAATATAGAGCTAAGGGGGGGGGTGAATAGCTCAGTGCGATCTTCGTGGTCGACGTTGCTTGTTTCTTCAAGGATATGCAGCGAAAATACAAGAAACAACTACAACAACGCTAACAAATGGATTTTACTTGGTATCCACCTCACAAGAGGTGACTAATCCAAGGATCCACACACTCACGCACCCTCCACTATGAATAACACTCCTTTATGGTAACTACCAAAGGCGGAGAAGCGCTACAAGACTCTCAATATAGGAAGAAAGAAAGGGTAGTAAAGAACAAGCAAAATCTTACAATAAGTGCAGTAAAAGCCCTAACCCTAACTTCTCTTCTTCGCCTCTTGACTTGGACAAACTTCCAAGAATCTTCAAGATCTGGCGTGGAGAGCTCTGTGGAGAAGCTATAAAGTCGCCTGTGAAGATCGGGAGGAATGGCCGTAGAGTTCTGCCAAAGGAATCGAACGCCTGCAGTTAAATACGACGCCAACGGTCAAATCCCGATCGATTGGATTGCTC
This sequence comes from Zingiber officinale, assembly GCF_018446385.1. Lineage (NCBI taxonomy): Eukaryota > Viridiplantae > Streptophyta > Magnoliopsida > Zingiberales > Zingiberaceae > Zingiber > Zingiber officinale. The sequence continues at coordinate 33,383,949 of NC_056005.1, read as the reverse complement.
CCAATCGATCGGGGAGGCTTTGGATCGATCGACTGATCGATCCAGAGCGCCTCTGTGCTCTGAAAAAATGCCTGGATCAATCAGTCGATCGATCCAGGGCTTATCGCGCGAAGTCGCGCCTCCCAATCGATCCACTGATCGATTGGGGGCTCTGGATCGATCGACCGATCGATCCAGAGGTGTTTTGTTCGCGCGATGCTTCTCCCCAATCGATCCACTGATCGATTGGGAGGAGCTTTGTCGCGGGGACTCACCCGATCGATTGGTCGATCGATTGAGCATGATCCAATCGATCGGCTGATCGATCCAGATCTTGGTTTTCATCCAAACCAATTCCAAAGCCCCCTAAACCAACATCCAGTCAACCATGACTTGTTGGTACATAAAACCTAGCATCTGGTCACCCTTGACCAGCTAGGACTCTCTCACCAAGTGTCTGGTCAATCCCTTTGACGCACTTGGACTTTTCTCCTCTTGCCAATTATCCGGTCAATCCCTTTGACCTACTTGGACTTTCACCAGATGTCTGGTCAACCTTAACCCATCTGGATTTCCTTATGCCAAGTATCTAGTCAATCCCTTTGACCTACTTGGACTTCCACCAGATGTCTGGTCAACCTTGACCCATCTAGATTTCCCTTGCCTGGCTTTACTCACCAGGACTTTCACCTAGCTTCACTCACTAGGATTTCCATTTGCCCAGCTTCACTCACTAGGACTTTCCAATTGCCTGGCTTCACTCACCAGGACTTTCACCTAGTTTCACTTACTAGGATTTTCACCTGGCTTCACTCACCAGGATTTCCTCCTGCCTGGCTTCACTCACCAGGACTTTCTTCTGCCTGACTTCACTCACCAGGACTTCCTCTGCCTAGCTTCACTTACTAGGACTTTCTTCTGCCTGACTTCACTCACCAGGACTTTCCAGTCAAGTACCCGGTCAACCTTGACCAAGCGGGAATTGTATCAACAATCTCCCCAAATGAACCACTGCACCTGTATTGTCCATATCATCTAAACCCAATATATTGTCAAACATCAAAACTCAAACCAAGACTCAAGCTTGGTCAACCAGGTCAACCTTGACTTAAAAGATATTGCACCAACAAATATGACACCCAAATAATAATGAAATAACAAGATTTAATAGGCAAATAGAATTAACGAAATTTTTAGGAATTTTTAAAAAATTTCTGGGATTTAATCGGAGCTCGTATAATGAGTTTAAGGGGATGCATTTATAGACATGGGAAAAATCTGTTTGGAATACCCAAAAGTGGAAGTTGATTGAGGAGTGTACTTAGGGGTTGTTAAGCAAACCTAAGTTCATTTTTCTTTTCCTATTCTTTTCTTTTTCTTTTCTTTCTTTCTCCCCATGTGCCGAACCCTAAGCTTCCCGATTCCCTCTTTTCCCTTCCGATCTTTTCTCCTCGTAACTAAAACTTCTCCTCTCCTCATCTCCCTCACGCGACGCTGCGCCGCCCTGACCTGTGAGACGCCGGCGCTGACGTTGCCAGCCCTCGACATCGCTGGCCATGGGAGGTTCGATGCCACCTTTCCTCTCCCGATCTCCTCTCGAATCCAAAATTGCCGATCATCCTCTCTCGCGTCGTCGTCAACCGCCATGGTCCGACGCTGACCATCGCGAGCCCAACAACTGGTGCAACCCTTTGCCAACCTTCTTTCCTGGTCTCACTGTCGTCGTTCCTCTTCCTCCTCCCAATCGACGCCGACACCCACTCCTTCGATCAACTGCCATTTAGTTTTATTCCCTTCGACCAACTGTCGATGATCCTTTTTCGACCTTCGAATCTAGTGTGCTGCTCCTCTTATTTGCGGTCCCTGAGCAGCAATGACTACTTCCATAGCAAGGTCATTGCCTGATTTCTCCACTCTACTCATCTTCGGTCGCCGTCATGAGCTGTGGTGGGCATTACCGACTGAATGGTAACTAATTCCTTAGACTAAACTTTGATTAACCTATCTTAGATCTGATTAGAAGTTAGAATTAGACTATGGATTAAGAATTGGGTCTAATGCTTGAATGTGAATGTGTTGATTGTGATTTAGGTTTGTCGATTTGGGAGATCAGCAGTTTAACCTAGCTTCGGCTATTGAGTTGCGACAGCAAACACCTCCGGTCGTGGGTCAACAATGGTGCAATCAGATTTGGGTAAGTTGTGGAGGTAATTTTGTATATGAACTAGATTTGATTCTATTTGTGGAATGGATAAGGTGTCCTAATTCTATTTAGTGGTGATCTAATGCTTGAGTGGATTTGAGTTGTTGGGATTGATTCAAGTTAGTTTAACCTAATTTGATTATGGTATGCTTAATCCAATGCAATTGTGATTTGTTTATGGGGTAATTGATTCAGGATGGTTATCTTGTTGATTTGGTTGATGTAGAAGGTTACATGATCATTATTAGGATTATGAGATTAGTATTATGATTTGTTATAATGGAGTGTTGATTAAATTGATATTATGATTAATAGAATCATTAAATTGATATTGCGATTTAATTGGGTGGATTTCCATGTATGGATCAGTTGATGAAAGGATGATTAATAGAAGAGTTCATGATCGATATCAAGGATCATTGGATTGATTATAAGATGTGGAGTGTTTTGGAAAGATTAAAGGATTCATGGATGATTTGATTAGGGGTTCCCTAATTAGTTTGGGTTAAGATTTAGCTAGTTGTTGCATATGTAATTAGCTAAATTATAATCATGTGATTTGCAGGATGTTGCTTCGAGACGAGCAGCACAACGTAGATTTTATTCTGATACGATCTTCAGTTAAAGGCAGGTACCTTTGACTTATCTTTTGATATTGTCTTTCTGATATGCTTAGTAGGTTATAACTAGTAGTAATAGTTATGTTTATATCTGTTTGGTCTGCCACTACATGTTACCTATAGCATGCCTTATTTGTTGCATGTTATGCATTCATGCATATATTCTCTTGATTGTTGTCATGTGTACTTTTGTTCATAGAAGTAGTGACATACATTGCCCTACTGTGTACCAGACTAGTTAATTGACTCACCTGATTTACGTACCTAGATTTATGATACTTAGATCATTGTATAGATTTGTTTCCTTTTTGTTACATATTATATGGAAGTGTATACTGTCAGGATTTACATGCTTAGTGTCATGCACCATCTTGTATGATTGTATGCTAAGCGATTGTCGGCTCTATTATTGTTAAGCACATTGCCAGTTACATGATCTGCACATACAACCACTTATGGGTTAGTGGTACATCAGGCAAGGTGTGTGCAGTTTGCTCTATTAGGCTCCGATAGTCTACTCATGGGTAGTGTTGACTGCAGCGTGGTAGCAGGCAGAGATCCCTCCTCTGGACTGACTCAGGGAGATGAGAGCATTGAGCTCCCCCACTCTATTTGGGGTAGGAGGATAGGTGTACTCTGACAGCATCCTATCCACTCGGTCACTCAGGAGTAGTGATGGCAGAGTGCACAGTTGTCATAGCCCTATCCACTCGGTCTCACCATCGTGTGTGAGATGGCTGATTGGTGTCAGGGGTGACCATATCATTTTTGCATCATATGCATGGATTGCATTTATTATTTATGATTGCTGCACTTTGGATATTGTATTTTTATGGATGCATATGTTTGACATGCATATAGGATACATTATGTATTTTGGTCAGACGACCCTTATATCAGGATAGGAGCCCTTGGTGAGTATAGTTCCTCTCCCCTTGTTCAGTTTTTAATTTTTTGTTATTAGTCAGGAGACTGTACTCCATGATTATCACTGGTAGTTATCTTTTACTATGTATGTCAGCTTGAATTCCACTGAGTTGTTGAACTCACCCTGTTGCATTATTCCTATTACAGGTAGATGTTTAAACAGTTGCTTAGAGGTATCCTGTCTGCCGGTCCCTCATCACATTCGAAGACGGTTTTACTTCGTTTTGATTTCTTTTATATATATATTCTTAAATGTTTTAGCATTGTATTGGTGTTTAGCCATGTGACTATTTTCTTTGATTTTAGTGTTGTATTTGTGTTTAAGTCGTGCCAGCATGCATTGTGTTGTTTTGGTTGTTTGGGATTCTGTTTGTTTTTTCGTTGTGTTTTTAGTACAACCGTAAGGGATGTTTAATATATATATAACTACGTGGTTGTGTGTATTCCAACCGTGTGGGCTAAGATATTTTGTGTGTTGATGTATTCATGCTTCAGATTATCACCGGTACAGGGGAGATGTTGCCGGATTTCCTCTGGCAGAGACTCCTCTGGGGCGTGACAATTTATTGGTGTCAAAGACACAAATTTACGATGCCTCTTTTCTTGTATTTTGGATTTCGTGTTTTGATTTTCTCGATGTGACTTTTCAGGTTTTGGGACCAGACAATAGCAGGACATCTCCAACTATAGGAGGTATGTTTGTTATTGTTATCATGCACTTCTTTTAGTACTCATATGGTTATCTATGATAGTTAGATATGATATGTATTAGTACTCTTTTAGTACTTATCTACTTGGTGTAGCATATATTGCATATGATGGGTCAACCACTGATCACGGTCGACCCTACTGGAGGATTCTATTGGTGCAATCGACCTAGGTTTTGATGTGTGTGTCAAAGAGTTTAAGTTAGGCTTTTATATGTATTTGATATGTGTTTGAGTCTTGCAGGACTTGGTGGAACACATGAGAACTTGGTACGACCAAGTATGAGAAACTCATCCAAGGGCTCGGATCCTTGAGTCGGTGAAGGATGGTGTGGAAGACATCCGAGGGACCGCCGGATGAGGAGCAATGGAGTGGAGCCGAGGGAAGTGGACTTCAAGGCAGCGTGAAGGATGGCACGGAGAGGAGCCGCGGGCTTAGGTGCATCTGAGGGACGAAGGCCGAGGAAGAGGATTTCAAAGGCGACTCCAGAAAGGATGAGAGGAGTGAATGTACTGGGACCAGTCGACTGATCCAACTTCATAGAATGCACAGAAGCATTCTGTGCTTGTCGGCTACGGGGACCAGTCACTGGTCCTGAGACCAGTCGACTGGTACATAGCCGTTGGCAGGATTTGGATTTCTGCAGAGAGCCGTTGGCTAGGCCCAACGGCACACCAGTCGACTGGTGCTTGGACCAGTCGACTGGTGTCGAGGTTTGAGCTGATTAGTGATCAACTCTCTCCTCTTATTTAAGGAGAGCTTTGGGGCATTAAGGAGGTTACTGATGCTTGTAGTTTAACTCCTATTCTGTGCCCAAAGCTCCCAAGTCAATTCTCTTCCTTCTAATTCTAACTCCATCTTGTAAAGAGGAAGAGTACCCTTGTGTAGAGAAGAAATCGATTTGGGGGTGGCCTAGCTATCTAACCCCCCTTCAAGCCGACCACCGATCCTCCAACAAGTGGTATCAGAGCAAGGAAGCTCTTCAATGGACTAATCGCCAAGAAGAACGACATCATCAAATGGCCGGCTCAAACATTCATCCACCTAAATTCGAAGGAGACTTCTCTTGGTGGAAGAAGAAAATGGAGGTATTCTTCGAAACCGATTTTGATATTAGCTAATCATGGAAAATGGTTTCGAAGTACCTAGGGATCAAGACAACAAGATACTTGAGAAAACAAGGTGGAGCAAGAAGCAAAGGGAAGAACATTTAGAGAATTCGAAAGCCATCCATCATCTACTACATGTTCTTCCCCAACAAGAATTAACAAGAGTTGGAACCTACTCAAGCGCCAAGGAGTTGTGGGAGAAGCTAGTGGAGCTTCATGAAGGCACAACGGAGGCTAAATTGGCAAGAAGAGACCTCCTCCGAACTCAACTCAACAATGTAAAGCTTGAGAAGGGAGATAAGATATCTACACTTCATGCTAAGTTTAAAGAAATCTTAAGTGGACTAACAAGTGTAGGTGAGAAACTCTCCAACCGGGACATCATAATGAAAGCTATCAATGCTTTCCCAAGATCCTCGACATGGAGCTCCATTGTAGATTCATTCTACATTTCAAAGGATCTAGAGAAGAGCTCTCTAGATGAATTCTTCTCAACCATGGAGCTTCACGAAACAAGGGTTGAAGGATTAGAGGGAGAAGCAAATAGATCAAGAGCAGTAGCCCTTGTGGCAAACAAGGGAAAGGGTAAGAAGAAGAAGTGTTCATCCCCACCATCCTCCGACTCCGAAGAATCAAGCGCCTCAATGGATAGTGATCAAGAGGCGTATATGGTAAGGAAAATGAGAAGAGCTTTTAGAAAATTTTCATCTAACAAATCTCATGATAGGAAAAGCTCAAGAAGCAAAAGTAGGACAAGGAAGATAATTTGCTACAATTGCCAAGGAGAAAGACACATAAGAGATGATTGTCCTCTCTTGAAAAAGAAGGAAGGGAAGAAGAAGAAGGAGAAGACAAAAGAAAAGGGGAAGAAGGCTCAAAACCTAAAAGCAACATGGGATGATCCTTCATCATCATCGGACGAAGAAGAGCATCACATAGTCAATTTTGCTCTCATGGGGATTGATGATGTAGCCTCCACCTCATCCGAACAAGAAGAAGGAAGGAGCTCAAGTGAAGATGAAGAGGGGAGCTCAAGTGAAGGGGGAGGTCAATCATCGGATTCGGACTTCTCGGTAAGTGAGGTACATAATCTTCCTCCTCATATTTTAATTGAAATTATTTCAAGTACAAATGATGATTTGTTTAAGGCAAAAAGGAAAAACAAATCTTTAAGAAATGAAATTTGCATGCTTAATGAAAAGTTAGAATCCATGTCTTCTAAGGACAATGATATGGATGCTTCTTCTTCTTCAAGTTCAAATGTATCATGTTTAGAAGAAGAAAATAGGGAATTAAAGGAAAAGATAGAATACCTTATCAATGCCCTTAGGAAATTTGAAATTGGCTCAAAAACCCTAAATATGATCATTGGGAGCCAAAGGGCAAGTTTTAAGAAAAATGGGATAGGATACAATAAACCAAATAATGAAAAGACCTATCATTGTTTACTTGTTAGGGGGCAATCAAAAACCAAGATCATAGATAGAAAATGGATCCCCAAGGAATATTTGGTTAACCCAATTAGAAAGAATTTCTATTGGGTGCCAAAATCAATCCTTAAGGATTAGGGGATTTTGGGTTTAGTCAACCAATGAAATCATAACTCAAATTTTTGAAAAATGGTTGACTTGAGACCTTAAGGGGGAGGACTTAGCCTTGATAGAGATTCATGATCAAGAGGACTAAGTAAAGGTTACCTTTATCTCACAATGATTTGCATGATTTTTCAACCATAAATGTGAGATATTAGAATGATACTAATAATTCACTTATGCTTATGACATTTTGATGAGTTATGATTTGTATCAAATTTTTAGTGATCATAGGCCAACTATGGGGAAAGCAAATGTTTAATTAATGGACATCTTGCCCATAGATCATAGTTGGATATTTTTAAATGTTTTGAAAACAGTTCTATGTTTTATTTACTGTGATATAGCTGTATTAAATCATGTGATTGCAAAACTGAGCCTTAATTTGATACAAACTTGCATGTTTTTGAGACTTTTTGAGATTGGGGAAAAATTTCAAAAATACTTTGACTTTTCATGAAATCATATTTTTCCTAGTTAAAGAACATTATAAGAAATATGTGCTCAAAATTTCATGATTTTTTGAATTTTCTGGAATTTTTTATGCATTTCTGAAGTTGGCCTCAGAAGGCTGAAATTTGAGTTCAGCATGTACCAGTCGACTGTGACAGGTACCAGTCGACTGGTACCAGCCTTCCAACAATCTGAAGTCTTTTGAAATCAATTTATTGGTCCAACTTTGGTTGAAACTAATACCATAGTATGTGTATATGTTTGGTACAATATTTTTGATGGTGTCAAAGGGGGAGAAATGGGTAGGTTTAAATTAGAGACCCACTTAGTTTTATTTGTGTGCAAATCTTTGAAAATTAAGGTTGAGAGCATGTGTTAAGGGGGAGCTTGGGTTTTATGCTTCATATTTACATATTGCTTCTAATTTTCAAAATTGTTATTTGTGCCTAACTTAAACATATTGCCACACATCAAAAAGGGGGAGATTGTTGGTGCAATCGACCTAGGTTTTGATGTGTGTGTCAAAGAATTTAAGTTAGGCTTTCATATGTATTTGATATGTGTTTGAGTCTTGCAGGACTTGGTGGAACACATGAGAACTTGGTACGACCAAGTATGAGAAACTCATCCAAGGGCTCGGATCCTTGAGTCGGTGAAGGATGGTGTGGAAGACATCCGAGGGACCGCCGGATGAGGAGCAATGGAGTGGAGCCGAGGGAAGTGGACTTCAAGGCAGCGTGAAGGATGGCACGGAGAGGAGCCGCGGGCTCAGGTGCATCTGAGGGACGAAGGCCGAGGAAGAGGACTTCAAAGGCGACTCCGGAAAGGATGAGAGGAGTGAATGTACTAGGACCAACAGAATGCACAGAAGCATTCTGTGCTTGTCGGCTATGGGAACCAGTCGACTGGTCCTGAGACCAGTCGACTGGTACATAGCCGTTGGCAGGATTTGGCTTTCTGCAGAGAGCCGTTGGCTAGGCCCAACGGCACACCAATCGACTGGTGCTTGGACCAGTCGACTGGTGTCGGGGTTTGAGCTGATTAGTGATCAACTCTCTCCTCTTATTTAAGGAGAGCTTTGGGGCATTAAGGAGGTTACTGATGCTTGTAGTTTAACTCCTATTCTGTGCCCAAAGCTCCCAAGTCAATTCTCTTCCTCCTAATTCTAACTCCATCTTGTAAAGAGGAAGAGTACCCTTGTGTAGAGAAGAAATCGATTTGGGGGTGGCCTAGCTATCCAACCCCCCTTCAAGCCGGCCACCGATCCTCCAACAGATTCATCATATCATACTACCAGTAATAATCATGTTGACTTAGTCTGTAGAGGATTAACTTATATTCTTTTTGGTTCGGACTGTATAGGACTGATTTACCCTTATAGACTTGGGTAGTTGAGGATTAATTTACCTTAGTTACTTTTGTCGAGGATTGATGTACTCTTATTGGACCAGCTGTTGATGACCGATCTATTTTTGTTGGTTTGATTAGTAGGGGTCCGACTTACTCTATTTTTATAGAGATTTTAAATTTTTGGGTTAATCGTGCTTGGTTAGAGATTTTTAGGCACATTTGGATACATGACTTGTACTAATGTAGAGAGGACTGAATTAGCCATATACCATTGTCGGCTTGGTCAACCTATAGAGGATAGACATATTCTATTTCATGTGGACTTTGACCCTGGACCGTCTGTACCTGGTAGGATGACTTAGAAGGTACATTTGGATAGGATACCCCTACTGATGTGGAAAGGTATAAAGCTACTTGCTTAACACTTAGGAGATACAACCATTTCATGGGCATATGAATTGGTGAGTACATTCAGATATATAATTTGTATTGATGTAAGAAAAGTTGAAGTGAGCTGCTTATCTTTACGTGACAAGGCATCACGTGAAGGAAGAAGTAGATGATGATATTGAGATCAAGGCATCTTTGGTGATTACGTTGAGGTGTTTTGAGAGCGAGTACTTCACTACCTCTTTCGGTAGCATGATGGATTATAAGGTGATGATCAGTCAACTCACCCAACGTTGCTCCATAGGAGATCTTGACTCATGGACTGATCGGGTATGGTTAGCTATCCTTGATAGTATCTAGGGATTTATGACCCGCAGTGATGTGAAGAAGTGGTGTTAGTTGATTAACACCTAGGAAGTTCCACCGTCACCGAATGAAAATATCATATGATGATTTACGAGGAACAGAGCGTCAATTGACGATTATGTCAGTTAGCTATTTGTTAATTTTGCTCCTCTACCCGTGTGTGCATTGCTAGTCACAAAAGGTTACAAAACCTTAGGTGGAGCAATCATAATATGATGTGTGATAAGACAATGGTTAGTTGACTCAACTAGCATTGTTTCCATCGAGTAGCTTAAGACCTTGACCACTCGATCATTTACTAAAGGTCTTGAAGTCTATATGTTAGATTAGGATGTTCGATATTTTATCGACATTTGTCGGAAGACATTTACGGGTATGATTTTGAGATTTATGATGATATTCTTTGATGGGTATAATCTTAGTCAGGAGGTTGAGTGACCCTTTGAAATTTAGATTATGATTCTTTAATTGTGGATATTTGAGTATCTAAAGGATGAGATTTGACATACTCCTTAGACATTGTTTGGATAGGATTAGTAGAGTTTGCATACTCATATCTTTTGAATATTAGGGTACCTGATATAATGAAAATTGGTCACTAAGGAGTTATCATGGTTGATTATTGTTGAGGATGGTTTGAGGTTGAGGATATTGTGAGATCAGATATTGTTATATGATGATTTCTAATGATTTATTGGATTAAATGTTGAGTATATGATTGTTTGATTATCTATTAGTGGATAGTCGTTTTGATGATCTATTAGTGAATATTTGTTTTGATGAACTATTATTTGGGTTTGTCGTTGATGGTGACATAGTGAGTGTGATGTGTGATATTTATAGATTTGGTGATAGGTAGTTGGTGATCGGATTATAGATTCGTTGCTCGTAATCTTCTGGTTGAGTATGTCTTATATACAGATATTATGAGTTTTTGGTAATGTCATTTGGGCTTACCAATGCTCCAGCGGTATTTATGGATTTGATGAACCGCATCTTCTTGGAGTATCTAGATCAATTCGTTATCGTCATCATCGATGGCATGTTGATCTACTCGCGTTCCGACGAGGAATATGCACAACATCTTCGCATAGTCTTAGAGACTCTTCGACGACATTGTCTATATGCGAAGTTCAGCAAGTGTGCTTTTTGGCTACCCTCAGTCGATTTTATGGGACACGTGGTTTCTAGCCGAGGTATTTCCATATACCCTCAGAAGATCGAGATTGTCACCAACTGGGAGCAGTCAAAATCAGTTCAGGAGACCCATAATTTCTTGGGATTGGCTAGATATTACAGATGGTTCGTTGAGGGTTTCTCTCGCATTGATATGCCGCTGACACGCCTGACCAGGAACGATGTGAAGTTCATGTGGTCAGAAGCCTGCGAGACCAGCTTCCAGGAGCTGAAGCGGAGATTGGTGTCGGCGCCAGTTTTGGCTTTGCCCTTCAGAGAGGACAAATTCGTACTCTGCACCGAAGCTTCTCTACAGGGTTTAGGCGCTGTTTTGATACAACATGGTGGGGTAGTATCTTATGCTTCTTGTCAGATGAAGGAGCATGAGAAGAACTACCTAGTACATGATCTGGAGTTGGCCACCATTATATTTTCTTTGAAGATTTGGCGGAATCATCTGTATGGTATTACATTTGAGATTCTCACTGATCATAAGAGTCTCAAATATCTTTTCACTCAGAAGGAACTCAATCTCTGACAGAGAAGATGGATGAAGTTCTTGAAGGATTATGATTGTACCATCAGCTACCACCCAGGGAAAGCTAATATGGTTGCCGATGCACTTAGCTAGAAGTCCAAAGGGACTTTATCTTGTCACCGAGCTTTAGACACGGACTTGATTCAGGGTTGCTCCGAGTTAGACCTTGAGGAGTAGAGACAGACAGAGCAGGGTATTTTGGTTACCATGGTTGCTCGGTCATCGATTAGGACGAGGATCTAAAATGCTTAAGCCAGTGATCGACGCTTATAGTTCATTGGCAATCAGATAGCTTCTGGCAGCAGATCGAGTTCACTCGAGATGACGAGGGTATTATTTATTTCCGAGATAGGTTATGCGTATCTCAATCTCACCCGATCTTGGAGAAGTTACTTCAGGAGGCTCATCGCTCCCGATTTACTACCCACCCAGGTGGAACACGTATGTATCGAGATTTGAGGCATTCCTATTGGTTGAATGACATGAAGAAAGACATCATGGGGTTTGTAGCTAGATGTCTAGTCTGTCAACAAGTGAAGGCTAAGCACTAGGGACCTGCCGGGATTACTTCAGAGGATTTCTATTCGGGAGTGGAAATGGGAACACATCACAATGGTTTTTATGGTGGGATTGCCTAGGATATGATGAGGCCATGATGCGATTTGGGTAGTCGTTGACCGATTAACCAAATCTGCACATTTCTTAGCGATTCAGAAGATCGATTCTCTAGATCGATTAACAACTGTATGGTCGGGAGATTATTGGATTGCATGGTGTTCCTTTGAGTATTGTATCCGATAGAGATCCATGGTTCACTTCTTGGTTCTAGCAGAGTCTACATCAGGCCTTGGGCACACAACTCTGTTTTAGTACAACATTCCATCCGTAGACATATGAACAGTTAGAGCGGACCATCCAAACATTAGAGGACTTGTTGAGGTCTTGTGTTATGGATTTCGGAGGCAGCTGGGAGGACCACTTGCCATTAATAGAGTTCGCCTACATCAACAGCTATCATTCCGCTATCTAGATGGCATCGTTTGAAGTGTTGTATGGTAGACCTTGTCGGACACCCATCCTCTGGGAGGAGGTTGGGGAGACTCAGCTGCTAGGACCGTATAGAGCTCAATAGGAGGCAGAGTTGGTCCGTACTATCAGACGGAGGATGTCTAAGGTGCAAGACCGTCAGAAGAGTTATGCGAATCACAGACGGAGACCCCTGGAGTTCTCTACTGGCGACCATGTATTTCTGAAGGTCTCACCCACGGAAGGGGTGAAGGGATTTGACCTCCGAGGTAAACTAGCTCCATGATATATTGGGTCTTTCTAGATCTTGGAGTGGATTGGAACGGTAGCTTGCCGTCTGGCGCTACCACCATCTCTGGCAGGCATTCACAATGTATGTCATGTGACCATGTTGAGGAAATACGTATCCGACCCAGCACATGTTCTGTTAGATATATCGGCTCTCATTCAGCTTGAAATTATCTACGAGGAGATTCCGATACGGAATTTTAGACCATAGAGAGCGTCAATTGTGGAACAAGGCTATCCAGCTGGTTAAGGTTGGATGACAACATTTTGACGAGGAGGCTACCTGGGAGCTCAAGGATACGATCCGAGCTTAATCCTCCCATCTTTTCGCTGGAGGTATGTGAGTTAGTTTTCCGTTCAGTATTTATACTATTTATCTGTTCTTAGTACTTGCTAACGGTAAATAATGAAAATTTAGGGACTAAATTTATATTAGTGGGGGAGAATGTAAAATACGACACCCAGATAACAATGGAATAATAAGGTTTAATAGGCAAATAGCCTTAACAGAATTTTTAAGAATTTTTAGAAATTTTCTAGGATTTAATCAGAGCTCATGTGACGAGTTTAAGAGGATGTATTTATAGACATTGGAAAAATCTGTTTGGAATACTCAAAAGTGGGAGTTGATTGAGGAGTGTACTTAAGGTTTGTTAAGCAAACCTAAGTTCATTTTTCTTTTTCTATTCTTTTCTTTTTCTTTTCTTTCTTTCTCCCCATGCGCCGAACCCTAAGCTTCTCGATTCCCTCTTTTCCCTTTCTGATCTTTTCTCCTCGCAACCGAAACCTCTCCTCTCCTAATCTCCCTCATGTGACGATGCGCCGCCCCCGACCTGTGAGACGCCGGTGCTGATGCTGCCAGCCCTCGACGGCACTGGCCATGGGAGGTTCGGTGTCACATTTCCTCTCCCAATCTCCTCCCGAATCCAAAATCGTTGATTGTCCTCTCTCGCGTCACCGCTGACAGCCATGGTTCGACGTCGACCATCGCAAGCCCAACAACCGGTGTAACCCTTTGCTGACCCTCTTTCCCAATCTCACTGTCGTCGTTCCTCTTCCTCCTCCCGATCGACGCTGACACCCACTCCTTCGGTCGACTACCATTTAGTTTTTTTTCCCTCCGACCAACTGTCGATGATCCTTCTTCCACCTTTGAATCCAGTGTGCCGCTCCTCTTATTTGCGGTCCCTGAGCAGTAACGACTACTGCCATAGCAAGGTTGTTGCCCGATTTCTCCACTCTACTCATCTTCAGTCGCCGTTGTGAGCTGTGGTGGGCATTACCGGCTGAATGGTAACTAGTTCCTTAGCCTAAGCTTTGGTTAACCTATCTTAGATCTAATTAGAAGTTGGAATTAGATTGTGGATTAAGAATTGAGTCTAATGTTTGAATGTGGATGTGTTGATTGTGATTTAGGTTTGTTGATTTGGGAGATCAGCAGTTTAACCTAGCTTCGACTATTGAGTTGCAGCAACAAACACCTCCGGTCGTGGGTCAACAGCGGTGCAATCATATTTGGGTTAGTTGTGGAGGTAATTTTGTATATGAACTAGATTTGATTCTATTTGTGGAATGGATAGGGTGTCCTAATTCTATTTAGTGGTGATCTGATGCTTGAGAGTGGATTTGAGTTGTTGGGATTGATTCAAGTTAGTTTAACCAAATTTGATTATGATATGCTTAATCCAATGCAATTGTGATTTGTTTATGGGGTAATTAATTCAGGATGATTATCTTGTTGATTTGGTTGATGTAGAAGGTTACATGATCATTTTTAGGATTATGAGATTAGTATTATGATTTGTTATGATGGATTGTTGATTAAATTGATATTATGATTAATAGAATCATTAAATTGATGTTGTGATTTAATTAGGTGGATTTCCATGTATGCATCAGTTGATGAAAGGGTGATTAATAGAAGAGTTCATGATCGATATCAAGAATCATTGGATTGATTATAAGATATGGAGTGTTTTGGAAAGATTAAAGGATTAATGGATGATTTGATTAGGGTTTTCCCTAATTAGTTTGGGTTGAGATTTAGCTAGTTGTTGCATATGTAATTAGCTAAATTATAATCATGTGATTTGCAGGACGTTGCTTCGAGACGAGCAACACAATGTGGATTTTATTCTGATACTATCTTCAGTTAAAAGCGGGTACCTTTGACTTATCTTTTGATATTGTCTTTCTGATATACTTAGTAGGTTATAACTAGTAGTAATAGTTATATTTATATCTGTTTGGTTGCCACTACATTTACCTGTAGCATGCCTTATTTGTTGCATGTTATGCATTCATGCATATATTCTCTTGATTGTTGTCATGTATACTTTTGTTCATAGAAGTAGTGACATACATTGCCCTACTATGTACCGGACTAGTTAATTGACTTATCTGATTTGCGTACCTAGATTATGATACTTAGATCATTGTATAGATTTGTTTCCTTTTTGGTACATATTATATGGAGGTGTATACTGTCAGGATTTACATGCTTAGTGTCATGCACCATCTTGCATGATTGTATGCTGAGCGATTGTCGGCTCTATTATTGTTGAGCACATTGCCAGTTACATGATCTGCACATACAACCACTTATGGGTTAGTGGTACATCAGACAGGGTGTGTGCAGTTTGCTCTGTCAGGCTCCGCTAGTCTGCTCATTGGTAGTGTTGATTGCAGGGTGGTAGCGGGCAGGGATCTCTCCTCTGCACTGGCTCAGGGAGATGAGAGCATTGAGCTCCCCACTCTGTTTGGGGTAGGAGGATAGGTGTACTCCAACAACATCCTGTCCACTCGGTCACGCAAGAGTAGTGATGACAAAGTGCACAGTTGTCATAGCCCTACCCACTCGATCTCACCATCGTGTGTGAGATGACTGACTGACGTCAGGGGTGACCATGTCATTTTTGCATCATATGCATAGATTGCATTTATTGTTTATGATTGCTGCACTTTGGATGTTGTATTTTTGTGGATGTATATGTTTGATATGCATATAGGATACATTATGTATTTTGGTCAGACACCCCTTATATCAGGATAAGAGCCCTTGGTGAGTATAGTTCCTCTCCCCTTGTTCAGTTTTTCATTTTCTGTTATTAGTCAGGAGACTGTACTCCATGATTATCATTGGTAGTTATCTTTTACTATGTATGTCAGCTTGATATCCGCTGAGTTGTTGAACTCATCCCGTTGCATTATTCCTATTACAAGTAGATGTTTAAGCAGTTGCTTGGAGGTATCCTGTCTACCGATCTCTCGTCACATCAGAAGACGATTTTACTTCATTTTGATTTCTTTTATATATATTCTTAAATATTTTAGCATTGTATTGGTGTTTAGCCATGTGACTATTTTCTTTGATTTTGGTGTTGTATTTATGTTTAAGTCGTGCTGACACGCTTTGTGTTGTTTTGGTTGTATGGACTTGTTAGTTAGAGCCCTAGAGCCAATCATTTGATAATTGTATGGACTCATTGTATCATATTCTTGTATATTAATAAAGGCATTTGTTTGGTTATTATACTTATTTGTATTAGTGCCAAATAGACTAAGTATAATAGCGTCCTTGAGTAGAAGGTTCATACCTATATCAATCGATTAGTTGAATCGATAGTGAGACGATATAGGGAACACTACTCTAAATCATTCCTAGTCGAGTATTAACATTCAGGGACAATGTTAATGCAATAAGACTAGCATGTAGGTCAGCTCGATGACTTGATCTCACAAGTCATGGATATAGAGATATCATGCTGACACATGGGTATACATTGGAGAATGTATACTGAATGACCCGCTATGAGAAAGTATCATGGATCGTTATATGAGTGTCATATACTTTCTCATGTGGCTATTAGTATGACTATTAGTCCTTAGACCTGAAGTCACCATGGATCCCTACATAAGGAGTTATGTACTTTAGTTTCGTCAAACGTCACCCGTAACTGGGTGGACTATAAAGGCGATTACTAGGTATGTAACGAATTATGCAGAGGGATGTGAGTGATGTAGATGGGATCTATCCCTCCCATATGACGGGAGCGACATCGCTATTCTTGATAGAGTGAGACCACGAAGGCTATGCCCAAATGAGTCAACATTAGATGTTGAGCTCATTTGATCGAGTGAGTCTACTTGGAGTTCAAGATTTAGATTGATTAGAGGATAACACGGTCTATGCCTCACATTAATCAATCTAGATGTCTAGGATAGAAGGACACTTGTCACATATTGTGAGGAGTCACAATTAGTAGTCACAAGGTGATGTTGGATCTCAACATTCTTGTAACTTGGGTAGCAATGATGTATTGCTAGATGCCGCTCATTGCTTATGTTTCTAAAGGAGTTTAGAAACATTGCCAACGTTACAAGAACCTATTGGGTCACACACAAAGAACAAGTGGATGGAGATTAGGTTCATATGATGAACCAATTGGATTAGGTTCATGTGATGAACCAATTGGATTAGGTTCATGTGATGAACCAAATTAGATTAAGAGTGAGTTAGACTCAAGTTGATTCATGTGTTCAATGAGTCTAATTTGGATTATGACTCATTGAATCAATTTAATTAAATGAATTAGATTCATTATATTAAGTTGGCTTGAATCAAATAGTTAGATTAGATCAACCATGAGAGAGATTTGGTCAAGTTTGACTTGATTTGAGAAGGAAGATCAAAGGTCAATTTTGAATTGACCATTTGCCACCTCATTTGTGAGTTGGCATAAGGTGGACCATTGATGATGCTCCACATTATCATGGTTGCACATGTGTGTGACGCCTCATGGAGGTTACAAATTCCCTCTTTAATGGCCACATTAAATGGGAAGGGGGTTACACACACATGAAGGAGAGTGAATGCAATTCATTCTCATTCATTCCATCTTCTTCCTCCTTAGCTCTCTCTTGCTTTCTCCTCTCTTTTGGTTGTGGGTTCCATGAAGGGAGAGAAGGTGGTTGAGTTGTATTTCAAGAGAAGAAAGAAAGGGTGAAGGTCACAAAAGAGGAAACTACTTCTTGAGTGTAAGAGTTTCCTTTCTTCTTTCTTTTTCCCTCCATTTAAATCCTATCCGAGAGCTCTAGAAAGTGCTAGCACACTTGGGGCTCTCTTCTCCATCCTTTGAGTGTGAGAGACACTCCTTGTTCGTGTGGATATCACTAGAGAAGTATCTACCTTGATACTTTGGAGATCCGACAAGTACCTTGGATGAGCGGGATTTTGCAAGGGCACGCATCGAAGGTAAAATGGTTTTTCCTTTGTAGATCTACTGTAGATCGTAGTATAGAACTCGTATTTGTGTTTTCGAAATTTTTCCTTGCACGGATCTACGGCTTTGGGTGATTCGGGGTTTCCGCGACGCGAAAAGCGGTTTTCGCGGCCCGAAAAACCCAACAGGACTTCCGTTTGTTTTTTCGTTTTGTTTGGCAGGATGATAATTTTGTTCCAATATTCGATCGTCGTTTCTCTATGAAGAAACTATCCTATCCAATCAAAATAATTAATTAAATAATATATATTAATTTTTTTCTTTTCAAAATCTACTCATTATTTTTATGATAGTAAGAATAAGTTATATAGATATTTAATCTATTTTTAATTATATTAATTTTAATATGATATTAATTTTAATATGTTTTTATTGAACTATTATAATTGGATGACAATAAGAAAAATTATTAGTATAAAAGATATTTAATTTTTGAATTAATATGAATATGAATATGAATATGAATATGAGTATGAGTATGAGAATGATGAATGATAAATATATAAATGAATGATATAAAATCCGACTCTAACTCATAAGGACATTCCTTATGCAGCTTTGTGTTTCCAATTCATAGATGAAAGGAAGTACTTAGATTTTTTGAACTAGAAATATAGAAATATTAAAACTTTTTCAACGTGTTATACGTCCAAACGAATTAAAAAATATTTAATTCATATTTTAAATTTATTAAAATCGAACTGAACTCTACTATATTAAATATTTTGTTTGAGTTAAATTTGAACCCGCTAAAAGAACCGGCTGCTTAAGCTTAATTCCAACGGAACGTGCGGTCTTGGGCGATGATCTTTCGATCTCGACCGTCACTATCGCTTCAAATCGCATCCCAGCCGTGAATCAGCCAACTTCCTTTGAGGGCCTTATCATATGTTAATGGGCCGGTTTGCCAATTAGATCTAAGCGGCTTTCAGTGGGTTTGGATTCTATCGAGCCTCGATTGGGGAAGAAAAAGGAAGGAATCACTCGACCTCACCTCGCAGTCTTCTTTTAGCTTCCTCCTTCAATCGGCGACGTCCAGCCGAGGACCGGAGCTCCGGCAACTCAACGTGTCTACGAGGTACTGACTCTTCGAAGATTCGGCCTCTTTCTTTTCCTTCTCGCGTTATTCCTCCTTTTTGTGGGACTAGGAGGATTTTTGGGTGTTCTCTTTGGTGATTGCTTCGAGTCGATTGAGATGAGCAGCTCTGAGCTGGTTTTCCTCTGATTTTTCTCAATTTATTCGGGGTTTTTCTTTGTTTCCTTGATTTTTATGGCCCTCGATAAGCGGTCTGTGCGTCACTGGCTAGACCTCCCGAGCAGATCCTTTACCATCCCCTTGTTATGTTATCGCACCGGTTGCTGTGAGGAGTCGTTGAACGCCCAAGACGTCACCTAACTTAGGTAGCAAGCAGCAGGTGGTGCTACCATTTCGAGTGTTATGTGTTGAACATACCGTCTTCAAGAGATTATCTGCAATAAGGTATAATGCCAAGTTATATCCATCTCCCACCTTTGAATTGTTATTGTTCCCCTCTGCTTTTAGTTTTGAGCAGGATTTACGTGTAGTGCACAGTTAGCGGTGGCTACAAGTAAAGGCTTGTCTCAGTGTTAACCTTTGTTCAATTGAGATTGGATTCTCTACCCTTTCTATTAGTGTGTGTTAGGACCAATGCAACTAGAGGGGGTGAAGAGATGCAACGTAAACTTTTAAAACCTTTTATTTTTGCTCTTGCAAAAGCAAGGCCCAATAATGCTGGGTAAGATTGCGTTAGGTAAAGTTGTTGTTATGGCCACTTGTTCGAATCGCGGAAATGACCTATTGCAATTCAGGATAAGGTTGCATACAATAGATCTAATGTGGCCTGACCCTTCTCCAGGATCTCTCATTGACAGAACTTTTGTGTACTGGGCTGCCTTTTAAAAGCAAAGCCTACTAATAGGCGAGCAATTAAATATTAGAAATATAAGAAACAAAAATAGAGGAAACAATATTCAATTCTAACATAGAAATTTAATGTGGTTCGGAACCTAGATTCCTACTCCACATACTATGATTCTTTAAGGTTAGTCACCCATCACAATCCCCTACATGAAAATATTTTTTACTTCTCGGAGGTGTAGAAATTGTTGGATACCGTTTGGTGGCCGGCTATCGGAGGGTTGAATAGCCCTGCAAAAATAAAGCCAAAATACCCTTCTCGGACTTTTAAAAGAAACACTTGTGTAAATTAAATAATGAAAGAAACTAAAAAGACGAGGCTCATGATTTTGACTTGGTTACAACCGGGGAGGTTGTTAATCCAAGGAATGGATCGCACTAAGTATCTTCTTTAGGCGGAGAAGCCTTTTACAGCAGTGAAAGTACAGAAATGAGAAACTTAAACTGAAAGAAGAGCGCACAAGTGTTGTAATGTTAATTGCTTGAATGAATTATAGCTTCCGGACCAAGGCTGTATTTATAGCCTTGGTCGGGGCGCCTGGAGGGTTCCAGGCGCCTAGAAGGGGATAAAGTTTTATCCCCTTTGCGATGGATCGCGGTCAAACGCGATCTGGTCGAAATCGGGTTCCGGGCGCTCGGACCACTAAAGTCAACTTAGTTGACTTTTGGTCCGGGCCCTCTGCTCCGGTGCTTCTCACTTCGGTTCGGGTCTTCCGCTCCGGCTTCGCTTGCTTGGGTGATTTCAGCCAACCGAAACAAGGCTCATCGGAACCTAATTTCGGCCTTCTTGAGCAACCTTCCGCTCCAGCTTCTCGTCCTTCGGAAATGCAGCGCGCTTCCTTCTCGTCCGCCTGCGTACTCTTCCGCAGTACCTTGTCCCTCGGATGCACCGAGCCCGTCGACTCTCTCCCGTGCCGTCCTTCTCGCTAGCTGCGCCTTTTGCTCGACTTCTTGTGCTCCTAAGCTCCTGCTCACTTAGACACAAGGTTAAAACACCACAGTACCTAACCTAACTTGGTTGATCACATCAAAACATCCTTGGGGTTCCAACAATCTCCCTCTTTTTGATGTGAGCAATTTAAGTTAAGGTAGGGTAAAAAGACATAAAATTATAACAATAAATTCTGTAATAAAGTGCAAAAAATAAAAAAAATTGAATCTACCTCCCCCTAGACTTAATCTTTTCCTTGTCCCCCTTTGATCACATAAAAATGGGGTACCAAGAAAAATCTAAGGGTACTAAAAAAACTCGGAAAAAATTTGAAAATTACTTTGTTATCACCAAAAATTTGCAATAATTCTAAAAAAAAATTTTAAGATAAATTTTCTAGCAAAAAATTTCTAAGTTAGACAACTTTGCAAAAAAAATTTGAGAAATTTTTTTAAGTAAAAAAATTTCAAGCAGCAAAATATTTTTGACGATTAAAGAAATAATTTTGCTAATTTTTTGCAAAAAATATTTTTTAAAAAAATCTAAGTTAGACATTTCCAAGTAGAAAATATTTGAAAAAAAATTTCTAAAGCATTAACTGATCCTAATTTAATGATTTATCAGTTAGTCAATTAAACATTTTATTTCAATATTTTGGCTTCCAGACTGTGGCGAGACACTAGGCATTCTTGGTTATTGGATCATCAACCACTTCTAGACAAAGCCTCATAAAAAATTAAACATTTAAAGAACTCTCTGAAAGCCCTAAATCTAAATTAAGGTTTAAATTAAACACGACTTCGGAACCCAATATAGGTTCCAACCAACTAAGTTAATTAGGTATTTCTTAGGGACATATTTCTTTGAAATATTTCTAATTTGTCTCTTGTGATATCTAAACTACTAATTTAGATTATTGAATTTTCTATAACTTGTATTAGATGAGCATGCAAGATTTTTTAAGTTATTTATTTCTTTTTTCAAATTATCATTTTTTAATTTTACTTGGTCAAACTCTTCTAACGGGCAAGATTTAGCTAGAATTAATTTCAAATTTTTAATCTCTTTTTCTAATTTGTAGCAATCTTTAGTTAATATTTTAATAAACTTAAATAATTTATCAGGCGGAAGAGATCGTACCTGACTTACCTTGTCGATCTCGTTATTCGTGGCTCCCCCTGAACTGCTGCTTTCTTCCGACGTAGCTCCCTCTTCATCGATCCTTTCGATGCTCATTTCGGACAAACTTGAATCGTAGTCCTCGTCTTGATGACTTGCCATTAATGCAAGTCCGGAGAAGGCATTGACTTCCGATTCGGACGACGCATCGTCCCACGTCACTTTTAGTGTCTTGAACTTCTTTGTTTGGACAGGCTTCTTTCCTTTGTCCTTGTCCTTGTTCCTTAACTTGGGGCAGTTGTCTTTGACGTGCTCTTCTTCGTTGCAGTGGTAGCATCTGATCGTCCTTTTCTTTCTACCCTGTGGATGGTTAGTTTTACTTGAATTAACAACTTTTTAAAGTGCCTTACCATCATAATCATTTTCTCGTCGTCGAGAGAAGATTCTGATTCATGTTCGTCTCTCGCTGCCTTGAGGGCGATGTTGTGCTTCGGCTCCTTCGTACCTGCACATCTCGATTCATGCACTTCAAACATAGAAATTAATTCTTCTAAGGTAATATTTTCTAAGTCCTTAGAGATATAAAAAGCATCTACTAGTGAAGTCCATTTTGTATTTCTTGGAAATGCATTTAACGCGTACCTTAGAGAATCTCGGTCACTTACCTTTTCTCCGAGATTCGATAGTCCGGTGATGAACTCCTTAATCCTCGAGTGGAGATGCGCAATTGTTTCATCTTCTTCAAGCCGTAGGTTAGTCAGCTGGTTGCGAAGTAAGTCTTGTCTCACGAGCTTAGCTTCGGACGTCCCTTCGTGTAGCCCAAGGAACTTCTCCCAAAACTCCTTTGCTGAGTCGTAGTTGTCGATCCCGTTGATTTCTTGTGGCGGAAGGATGCTCAGCAGATGGAACTCTGCTTTGTCGTTTGCCACGTAGTCGGCTTGCTCCTTTTTCGTTTACTGGTATTTTTCTTTCCCTTCCGGTGCTGTAAAACCGAACTCCATTATCAAAAGTAAATCGAAATCCGTTTTGAAAAATACCTGCATCCGTTTTTTCCAGCTAGCGAATTCCCCCTCGAATTTTAGCGGGTATATGCTTGGTTCGGTCATCGTCTTTACTTCGATCGGCGGTTCGTCCTCTTGAAGTGTCCGGGCTCTGATACCACTTGTTGGATACCGTTTGGTGGCCGACTATCGGAGGGTTGAATAACCCTGCAAAAATAAAGCCAAAATACCCTTCTCGGACTTTTAAAAGAAACACTTGCGTAAATTAAATAACGAAAGAAACTAAAAAGACGAGACTCATGGTTTTGACTTGGTTACAACTGGGGAGGTTGTTAATCCAAAGAATGGATCGCACTAAGTATCTTCTTCAGGCGGAGAAGCCTGCAGTGAAAGTACAGAAATGAGAAGTGCGCACAAGTGTTGTAATGCTAATTGCTTGAATGAATTCTAACTTATGGACCAAGGCTGTATTTATAGCCTTGGTCGGGGCGCCTGGAAGGGGGATAAAGTTTTATCCCCTTTGCAACGGATCGCGGTCAAACGCGATCTGGTCAAAATCGGGTTCCGGGCGCCCAGACCACTAAAGTCAACTTAGTTGACTTTTGGTCCGGGCCCTCTGCTCCGGTGTTGCTCGCCTTTGTCCGGGTCTTCCGCTCCGGATCCGCTTGCTTGGGTGATTTCAGGCAACCGAAATAAGACTCACCGGAACCTAATTTCGACCTTCTTGAGCAACCTTCCGCTCCGGCTTCTCGTCCCTCGGAAACGCCGTGCGCTTCCTTCTTGTTCGTCCGCGTACTCTTCCGCAGCACCTCATCTCTCGGACGCACCGAACCCGTCGACCCTCTCTTGTGCCGTCCTTCTCGCTAGCTGCGTCTTTTGCTCGACTTCTTGTGCTCCTAAGCTCCTGTACACTTAAACACAATGTTAAAACACCACAGGACCTAACCTAACTTGGTTGATCACATCAAAACATCCTTGGGGTTCCAACAGAAATCTTGTACAATATTTGCTTTTCTCTTTTACAAATAAGAAAAAAAAAAGGTAGTTCGGTGCACGAAGCTCCCGCCATGCGGGGTCCCGGGGAAGGGTCCATTGTACGCAGCCTTACCCCCTGCTTTTTGCAGGAGGCTGTTTCCACTTCTCTTTTACAAATAGATAGAAAAAAAATAAGCACACGAGAATAAAATACGAAAATGAATTTTTTAGAAGAATCTCCTAGTCAAGGTTGTTGGAAGCACTTCAAAACAAAGAGTAAAACTCACAATGTAAGTTGTGAATATGTTGATGTTCTAAGTCACTTCGCTCCTCTATTTATAGTCATGTCTGTGAACATCTAGTCGACTTAGTCTTTCGTATCAATCAACTAAAATGCCGATCTCGGAATGTGATTGTCTATTATCCAGTTGATTCAAAGTGCATTTAGTTAACTTAATCCATACTAGTTGATTCGATTGGATAAATCTTCAATCTTTTCTACATTTTATTCAATTGTCCTTTAGTTGACTCACCATGATAACTTCATGACTTTTCTCCAATGACTGCGTGTTCAATCGATTCACTTGGATAGTTTTGTGACCTTACAGTCGATTCAAAGTGCATTTAGTTAACTTAATCCATACTAATTGATTCAATTGGATAAATCTTCAATTTTTTCTTCATTTTACTTAATTGTCCTTTAGTTGACTCACCAGGATAACTTCGTGACTTTTCTCCAATGATGGCATCTTTAGTCAATTCACTTGGATAATTTTGTGATCATACAGTTCATGCATAGTGAAGGGAGTCTTGGCGCAATGATAAAGTTACTTCCGTGTGACCTAGATGACATGAGTTCGAGTCTTGGAAATAACCTCTTGCAATGCAGGATAAAGTGTACTGTGGGACTCCACATTAGCGGGAGCTTTGTGCCCTCTATTGTTCATGCATCGTGTTTTGACCAATTTTTGCATACTTTTAGTGATGCACAGACTAAGGATTTTATAATGGTAGTACATTGCATTCACCTTATCCATTTTATTCTCATCTATCTATACTCTTGGTTTTTTATGAGAGACTCTCCTGTTAGTTTCCACAGATTTCTTGTACTGTAAATTCAGTTTGACATGAGCTCTTAGGTGTACTACTACTATTGTTGCTTAGACGTCATTACTTTTGGCATTGGAGTTTTGCGTGACATTTCTAGCCTTTTCCTTTGATATATTGCATATTTACTATTTTTATTTTGTATTTATTAGATATATGTTGGTCTAAACTCTAAATATTGTTAGAATATCTACTTGCACGATCATTTAGTATATACATAGTGTTGTTGCCATGCTTCAATGATAATAATCCTTTGTTTATTAATGATTGTTGCTCGAGGAATTATGAGTATTATTTAGCATCTCCATGACATTTTCCAATTGTCAAACAGGAGAATGCCAGTGAAATTGTGCAGAGTCGAGAAGCTCACTCAGGGCATAATATATCTTGTTGGAGTTGATGACTAAACTATGGTTGTTAAGAGAGACCTTTGAAAGGTGAAGTTGAGAATTTTTTTAGAGAACTTAATATATAAATCTTCTTCCTTGATTTCCCCTTCAAACTAAAGAATTCACGGGTTGCATGGTGATCTTTGAGAGTATATGCAAAGTGAAATAAATAGATTAGAATTTTACTATTCATTCTCGAAACAAGGAGTTAATATAGGATGAGAGACGGAGTAAAAATTTATATTTCTTTCAGAGACTAGGATGACACACATGTACTAATTAAAGTTTTGACATCTACTCAGAGTTTTCTTGAGAAAGACTACTAATCTCTCTCACTAAAGTTTCAACCAAACAAGGATACTTGTTGCAATAATAAATGAGATCAGAAATCAATGTGATTTCCTTATCATTTTACTACTAGAGAAGTAGATGTTGGAAATGACAGATTGTAACTAATCTCATTTTAGATCATGCACACAAATGAGTGAAAGTAAAAGAAACAAAAGTTGATGAAATTGGAATCCTGATGATCAAAAAAATTGATTAACTAGGCTGGGTAACGTCGAACCTGGGGTGACCTAAATCCTAATGATAATTGAGACAGAAGGGAGTAGGAAAGATGAAATTTGAAGATCAACTTTTTTTCTTATCTCTCTTATTTTATCCTTTTTTAATCCTTTTTTCTTTTTGAATTTACTCTTCCCTCTCTTTTTTATTAGTTTCTGGGGATAAGTTGTTTCTGATCTTTAAGTAATGAGGAGGATGAGGTTGCAGGACTATCTGCAAAGGCAGGGATACTTTGATAGGAATGCAATATTGTCTTATTGATGTACAGAGTTGCAACTCATGTATTTGTAGCCCTTGAACATATTAATTCTATTAATTCTATCTAAAACTCAGGCATAACTCTAGGTATAGGTTATATCACATACTTTTATTCAAATCTGCCTTTTTGTCATCCTCTAGAAAATCTTATACAAGGATGGTCAATTTTGCCAGTTTGCTCACAATTCTTGATACTTCAACTCTCAGAAGGTTCTTGATTTGTGTACTGTTGGCTTGACTGAAAGTCAATTGTTTGTATTTATTGAATTCTATATTTTCTAACCGAAGTTTTATGGAATCTATTAAACAGGAAATAATTGTGAAGCCTACAACTGCAACATTTAAGGAACTTAACATTTTTTTTATATGTTGGCAGTTCTTAAACTTTTTAATGTCCAAATGGATTTCAAACAAGATGTAGTTTTCTGTCAAAAGTTGACACTGACAATTATTTTCAATTCTCATGGACAGAGGTTAGAGCTATGATCTAGCACTTCTTAGATAGCTGGTAAGATGGGTAGTGTTGGTCCTGCTAGACCACTATACGGACGTTGCCTAGAAAACCTGAAATTTTTTTATAAGACTAGTACCATTAGTCTTTTCATTGTTGGTTGAGTATGTACTGGTTATGCTACCAGAATATCAGTATCAATCAATTGAGTGTTAGGACCTTGACAAAATTCCTCTACCAATTTCATCACAAAAACAATTATTGTTTTCATACCATTGATATTCATGCTCATTTATATTAGTGACCAGATATGTGGTGTAACATTGGCCCTTTAATCTTCTCAAGCCCCTTTGAAGAAAATCATTTTTTATGCTTCTGCCTTTCTCCTCAATATGATTGTGGTATCATTTATCAATTTATTTCTTTAAATTTATTTTTTATGTATATGTGTTTTTTTACTATACACGTTGTGACTTTGTTGATTTGTTTCTGTTTGCCATAATACGCAGCGTTGTTGGTGGCTAGTTTTTTTTCAATTGTAAGTTTGAGATAATGGGGTTTCTAGAGAATTTAGAATTCTATCTCAAAATGTCGAGAAAGGAGCTTCAACAATTGTGCAAACAGAATGATCTTCCTGCAAATAGGAGTCATTCTCAATTGGCTAAGTCCTTGGTTTCACACTTACAGGTAGAATTAGAGGCAATGAAAGACATTTACCCTTAATTTCTCATCTGAATGTGATACATGACTGTTTTAATTTGTCCTTTTGTCAGAAAAGAAATGCTGTTTTGGTAGCTTCACTGGAAAAATCAGTTTATTTCATGGATGGATCTTCTAAGAACCCATTTGCATCAGAGTCAATCACTAAACAAACAATCAATTGTCCTGTTGAATCAACCACAGGTAAAATTGACAAGCTTTGACATATGCAATGCACAAGAACCATTGTTCATCAATATTACCACACTTTCTTGAAGTTTGTGGGTGATCAAATTGTGCTAAGTTATGCATGGGTAGCCTATTGATATTATTGAAATTCCAGGTGACAAGCGACTATTATGTCAGCTTGATAGCGAGAAGGAAGTTACTGAGTCTGTAGTCAATATTACAAATGAGAAGGTGCAGATAATGTGTCTGGTTCTTTATACTTTCCATAGTGACCTTTTCTTGTGTGGTTCATTTAGGACATCATTTGCATTTAGCTTACATTAAAACCTCTGTTTTCTGATGCAGCCAGAAACTGTAACAAAAGTTTTTTGCCCATTATGGCCTGCAAATACTAAAGGTATGGAATCTTTTAGTTGTTCTATTTTCAACTACTGTAACATGGGAATGAGATCTTATAATGTTGCTGAAGCCCGAGAAGTTAGAACGAACCAGCTTCTTGATTTGAGGTGCAAGAATATGGGTGTCAGAAGAAATCTAACAAAGATGTTTTTTGGTATGCAGAGCAGAAATATATCCAGGATATTGTTCCATGTAGACATGATAGGCCTCATGAATACTCAATGGAAAGTGGGTTTGTTTCTGGTGATGAAATTTTGACTAGAATTCCTCCATTTCAATTCTTTGTGATGTCAGAAGGTGGAATAGATTTATTTGTTGACTTGAGTTCTAGCCCATTGGATTGGATCAATAGCCTAAAAGATGATGTGTGTGTTCATCAAAATGCAAAACTTCATGAATCAATGGCTCCTTCCGAAGACATCAGTAATTTACCAGAAGCTGATGATCATATGAACATTTCACCATCTGTTAATACTGGGCTAAACCTTAATGACACTGAAATTGAGAGGAACAGTGGTTGTACCAATTCATCATTGAGTTCTGTTGTTAGTGAGAACTGTAATTCTGAGGCTTACCCACCAGATACAACTGTGGCGACATCTGGATCTTCTGTTTTAATATCGGGCAGTGTCCCTGCTGGGTCATCAGGACTTTTGGAGGAAATCCAAGTAGTTTCGTCCTGTGCACCGTACACAGTCCAAAACCACATGGCATCACGCATTGCATCTTGCCCCCCTGAAGAGCAAGAATCTGCTATTGTTTCCTTTGCAATGGTCAAGAGCAATGCATCACTAAGCAACATGCCTCTTCAATCAGCTGCTGACATGGGCAATGGGGTCAGTGATCCTGTTGCAGTTGGTGACTGCACTCGTAAAACTGCATCTGTTAATTTTGTTGATTGCGAAGTTGAAGCTCCATATAATACAGAATCTGATGTTGCAGACAAAGATAACCTTGCATCAGCAAAAGAAATGCCAGATAATATAGACACAGAGAACTATGCTCATAAAAATCATGGGGGAGCAAGTGAGTCATTTACAGATTTTATAATTGAGCAGCCAGACAATACAACTCACGGGAAGTTGTCAAATTCGTGTCAGCATAGTGGACAGATGGTACTGGATAGTTCAATGGCTGATGCACAATCGGAAATCGGGACAGTGGATCTTCCTTTCTGTCAGCAATCATGTACTAATTGTGAAACATTGGTTACTGAGGGATCAATATCAACATTTCAAGATGAATCGGTAATTGATATTTCTTACAATAAATATATTATACCATTTTGGTCAATAGAATTTCAGAAGAAATCTGTAAGTCCATACCACATAAAAGCTATAGAATATGGTAGAGGATTATGAGTAATCGTTGTAGATAAGCTTTCATAAAAAAACTAAAAATATCTGCATCTTCATTTTGGACAATAGTACTAAGAATTGAGATGCACTCTTGCCAGTCAGTACCACTGTAAAAAGAATGCTTCACCTATAATGCGAATACTGGAATGAATTGCAATCATGCTACTATATTTTATATTTTGTACACAGCAGAAGATAGTGGCTGTTTCCATGTGTTAGCTAAACTGTGCCTTTTGAAGCAGGGTCATAGTACACCAATGGAGGAAAAGGATGCCTCAGAGTAACTTCTGTTTGATTAAAGCTCAATTTATATATATATAGATTCCAGAAAGCATCCAGTCACTTAAAATGAGATTTAACATGCAGATGCTCTAGAATCCCTTCAACCTCAGCTGACACTAAGAGACCTAACAACTTAGAGAATCCCAAGGATCCCCATGTTAAGAGGCATCTTGTTTGTGACAAAATCATGAGTGTAGAGATTGTCACAAAATTAAGAAACAGCAGAAGTTCAGCAAAGAAAATTCTGTCTGGTGCTATAGTTCAGCCTAGGCGGTCCACAAGGCTTGCTTCTAAGGTTCATGCCGCTCCTCTACTTTTGTCCTCCAGTACAGTTGTTTACCATTGTTGCTAACAACTTCATTTTTTTCACTATAGTTTCATTGAAAAATTCAATTTATCAGCTTCCTTTTTTGCCACTATAGTTTCATTGAACAATTTAATTTATCAAATAATTAAAATTTTGTGTCTTCAATCTGTGGTATTAGCTCTCTGCCTCTTATTATAGTTTGGCTCTTCTCTGATCCAAGACTTGTCTGCATCATGCTTGTTGCTAAAGCATCCAGGTGTCATCCAATGTTGGATCTTGTGAATAGAATCAACAGATATTGGAAATGCTGAACGTTTTTGGTTTTTAATACTACAAGAATTCTTTTAGGTTAAATTTACATGTGGGTTGGAAGAAAGGGTGTAATTGCTGAGCAACAAACGTATTAGTCAACTGTTATTATAGATGGGTTTCTTCACAGTTATCTTCAATCATTTTGTTTGGTTGTGGTGATTATGCTTCATTTGGTTTAACCTCGTCCTTGTCTGATTCCTTTGCCCATCTTTGCTTCTGTTTCCCCATCTTGTTGTTATAAAGGTGTTTGCGCCCTTTAGTTTGACCCATTCGTTACTTCCATTATAGTTTTCATTATGTTCCTCATCTCCTTTTGCATTTCGCTTATTCAGAGAATCTTTCACCCCAAATAATTACTAATATCTGCTTCAATACTCAAGTGAGGTAATAATGACTGATAATGCACACTGAGGATGATTAGTGCAGTCATCTTTCTTCTCACCGTATACTTGTCTATGATAGAAAAAAAATGCTTTTGTCTGGAATATCTTAAGCAAATCATTAAAGGAGGCTTATGTTTCTTTCATCTAAAAATTGTTTATTCTTTTACTTGGAAAAACATTTCCTCATCGCTGAGCATTTTCCGCCACTGTTGGTTCTGCATGTGATCACTAATCATGTAGACCCTTGACTCTTTTGGAACGACAATGGTAGCTTGTATTGAGAACCCATATTCATGTATTTACTCAGTCTAGTATATTGAAAAAAGCCTACTTGCAAAAAGGATGTCAAATCTCTTTTCTCTTCCAAGCATGAATTCATCGAGAAATAGTGAACTGTCTTTTCCATTTGTTGATGTACTAAGTATCTGTCACTCTATATATATAGATGATCTTGTCCGAAAACGGAGAAGATGGTTGGCTGGAAAAGATAGTTCTAATTTTGGCCAAATGAAGACTCCTTGCTGTCTTGCATGTCACAAAGAAAGTTAGCAATCGGGCTAGGGAAAAGGTTTCTGGTGTAGGCCCTCCGACACTCAAGTCAATGATTGAGTCGAGTAGATGAATAGTCGAATGAATAGTAGCTACGAGTGTGTAAAATTATATAGCATTGCATACCTGCGTCTATAGATGGAAATTTCCTTATATAGTGTCACTCTTTTTTGCATGAATCTCAAAGCGTTTCTAGAAAAGGATAGATCATAAAGATGTTCTGACACTTTTCTTAAAATAGACCCAGAATCTCTGCATTTGGCAAAGAGGAAGCTTTTAATGTACTGCCATAGTTGTAAAAAGCGATCGCTTTGCTCGCTTAAACGCAAGGCGCAGCGAGGCGCAAGCGTCTCGCTTCTGAGGACTCGGAAGCGCAAGACTTCCAGGAAGCGCGCGCTTTGCTGCGCGAAGCATTCACTTTTGCGCTATTTTCCTTTTTTTGATCTGTTTTTTTTGTTTGTTTTTTTATAAGTTTAAAGCACTAAACCTCATTAATTTTCATCTGCTTCAAACCGCCTCTGTCTCTTCATCTTCCTCTCGCTGTCTCAATCGCCTCTTCCAGGTAAGTGTTTCGTCTCTTCTGTTATCTGTGGAATTTTCCAACGTCTTCGAGGAAATCCTGCTGTTGCACAGTCACGAGGACATGAGACGCTTCCAGCGTCGCTGGAGGCGTCCGACGATGCTTTCGGTGCACCTGAGGCATCTGACGAAGCTTCCAGCACCGCGGGACGTGTCACGGGACGATTCCAACGGCACCGGAGGCGCCCTACGACGCCTCCGTCGGCGATGGAATCGTCGCCTGATGCCTTCGGTGGCGCTGGCAGCGTCGTTGGACGCCTCCGGCGACGCCGGTAGCATCTCGCAGTGCTTTCGGTGTTGCCGGGGTGTCGCGGCCGTGCGTGAGCACTGTTCGTGTTTTTTTTAGCATTTAATTAAATTAAAGAATTCCTCACTTAAATGGGGCATTTCAAATAGGTTTTTATAATGCCTATTAAATTATCCCAATTAAATATATAAAATTATATTTAAATTAAAAATTTAATAATTTTTATTACTTAATATAAATCAGATTTAAAATTTATAAAAAATATATTTAAAATAAAAAAAATCTAATAAATTTTATTAAATAATATAAATCAGATTTAAAATTTCTAAAAAATATATTTCAAATATAAAAAACTAATTAATTTATAGAAATCAGATTTAAATATATAAAAAATATATTTAAAATTTAAAAAATTTAAATTTCTTATTAATTCAAATAAATCAGTAAATCAGATTTAATATTTAAATACATAAAAAAATATATATT
This sequence comes from Zingiber officinale, assembly GCF_018446385.1. Classification (NCBI taxonomy): domain Eukaryota; kingdom Viridiplantae; phylum Streptophyta; class Magnoliopsida; order Zingiberales; family Zingiberaceae; genus Zingiber; species Zingiber officinale. The sequence goes on along the minus strand of NC_056005.1, from coordinate 33,351,415 downwards.
TAAAATATAAAAATCTGATAGATTTTATTAATTAGATTTAAATATATAAAAAATCTAATTAATTTATATAAATCAGATTTAAATATTTACAAAATTTATTTAAAATAAAAAATTATTAATTCAAATAAATCAGTAAATCAGATTTTAAATTTAAATACATAAAAATTATATTTAAAATAAAAAAATCTCATAAATTTTATTAATTAGATTTAAATTTTAAATATATAAAAAATAAATTTAAAATTTAAAATTTAAAATTTAAAATTTAAAATTTAAAAATCTAATAAATTTTATTAATGAATATAAATCAGATTTATATTCTATAATTAATTTTTTTCATGTTTTATATTTTATATATAAATCAGATTTATATTCTATTATTCTATAATTTATTTTTTTCATGTTTTATATTTTATGTATTGATTGATTATTATTGATTTCGTTTTCAGCCGTCTTGATTCTTAACCATGTCAAATACAACAATTCCACCAACTCGAAAGGATATTGCTTGAAATTATGCAACATGTTCGAATCCTAAAAATCCAAATATTGTCAGTTGTATTTTCTGTTGTAAAATAACAAATGACGAATTTATCGACACAAGATATATTTAGTTGGGGGCAATAGAAATGTGAAAGTTTGTCCGAAATGTCCCGAGCATGTTAAAGAAGAAATTAGGGAGTTCATGCAAAAAAAGAGTAATTTGAAGAATCAAATAGATGAAATTCCTCATTCTGATCATGTTGATAATTTGAGATTCTTTCTATAGATGAATATTGAGTTCCTCTTTCTCAAAAAAAAAAAAAATGGGGTTAAATTTATTTCGAACAATAATTAAACTTAAAATGATTTTTTTTAAAAAAAAATCAATTGCAAAAATAATTTAATACAAGCATGATTTTGGAATCCAAAATAGATTTCTTCTTACTGGATTAACAAGAAATTTTTTAGGTACATGCTTTCTTGACAATTTTCTAATTTGTCCATTGTGATATTTAAATTTCCAATTTAGTCTATTATAATTTCTAAAATTCAAAGCAGAGAATTTTGAACATGCAGAAACTTTTAAAGTTTATATTTGTTCCTTTAACATTTCATTTTCTATTTTTAGTTTGTCGAAATCCTCTAATCGACAAGCTGTTGCTAGAGTTCCTTTTAACTCATTATTCTCTGTTAATAATTTTTTATTTTCAATTTCTAATGTGTAAGAATCTTTCGACAATATTTTTATGAGTTTAAACATTTGGTCAGGAGGTAGAGACCGTATCTGACTTACCTTGTCAACTTCTGATGCTCCTCCTGTGGAGATGTTTTCTTTCGAGCACTCTCCCCCTTCATCGATGCTCATCTAGGATGAGCTTTCTGTGTTCTCAGGAAGGAATTCGGCTATAAGGACTGCCCCGCCAATTTCCTCGGTCTTGGATTCTTCTGACGACGACTCTGTGTCCATCGAGAAGTTGGATTCGACTTCAATTGGTTCTTCGTAGAGCTTCAAGAACTTTTCCCAAAGTTCTTTCGCACTTTGGTAATTTCCGATTCTGTCGAGATCCTCCACCGGTAGTACGCTTATTAGATGATATTCAGCCTTACCGTTTGACGTAAAGTCGTCGTGCTACTTTTTAGTCCAGAGGTGTTTTTCAATTTCTTCTCCGTTGTGTTCTTTGGAGTTTCATAATCAGATTTCATTATTAATAAAATATTAAAATCTGTTTTAAGAATAATCTCCATTCGTACCTTCCAAAACGCGAACTCCCCCTCGAACGTTGGTGGGTAGATGTTAGCTCCGGCCATCTCGTGTGCTTCGTTCGACGGTTAGTTCTCCTGACTCTAATACCACTTATTAGGACCCTTGGCGGCTGGCTAGAAGGGGGTGAATAACCCTTGTACAAAAACAAAACAACCTTTCTCAGCTTATAACTTAAACAAAATAAACACTTGCATAAGAATAAATAAAAGACTAAAAGGAAAGAGGCACTGAGAATTTACTTGGTTATAACCGGGGAGGTTGTTAATCCAAGGCAGTGAAGTTGCACTAATTTCTCCTTCAGGCGGAGAAGCCTCTTACAACAATGAAAGCACAGAAACAGAAAGCTAAAACAGAACAGTGAATGCGTACTAAGTGTTGTATTGATCTTTCTTATTCTACTTAGCTTCTGCAAGCAGGGCTGCTTATATAGCTTTACTCGGGGCGCCTGGAAGCGTTCCAGGCGCCTGGAATGGGATAAAACCTTGCCCCCGACGCAACGGTCAAAGACCTCGTCGAAATGGCTAAAACTTGAGTTTCGGGTGCTTGGAAGGGTTCCGAGTGCGCCCCGGACTGATCCGGGCACCCCGAAGGGGAAAGTCAATATTTTGTTGACTTTCTCTCTGGGCCTCCAGCTTCGGCTTCGCTTGATTCGGTTTGGGTCTTCCGCTCCGGCTCTCCTCGCTTAGGTGATTTTGACCTTTCGGAATAGGGCTCACCCGAACCCAACTTCTGGCCTTCTCCTTGAGCAAGCTTCCGCTCCGACTTCTCGTCCCTCGGAAATGTTGCGTGCTTCCTTCTCGTCCGCCAGCGTACTCTTCAACAGCTTTTCGTTTCTCGGACAGCTGCGGACAGCTGCGTCTTTTGCTCCTCGAGCAATCTTCCGCTCCGGCTTCTTGTCCTTTGGAAACACCGCACGCTCCCTTCTCGTCCGCCAGTGTACTCTTCCGCAACACCTCGTCCCTCAGACACACTGAGCCCATCGACTCTCTCCTGTGCCGTCCTTCTTGCTAGTTGCGTCTTTTGCTCGACTTTCTGTGCTCTTAAGTTTCTGCACACTTAGACACATGGTTAAACACAACAGGACCTAACTTAACTTGTTTGATCGCATCAAAACTACCTTGGGGTACCAACAATACTGGACTCCATGTGCAGCTCATTGTTTAGATTTGTTGCTCGAGGATATATACAAAATTCCTCATCTCAGAAAATTGCATGAACGAGCGTTAATGGTGAATGATTATATTTACAACAGACCACAAGTATTGAGCATGATGAGAGAGTTTACTGGATAGAGAGACATGGTAAGAACCGTAAAGACACGTTTCACAACCGCTTTTTTGACTTTAAAGTGGTTCCATGTACAATAAGCAAATCTGAGAAAGATGTTTATATCTGAAAAGTGGGCAAATAGTCTATTTTCTAAAGAGGTTGCAAGAAAACGTGTAACAGAAGTGATATTGAGTCTTCTTTTTGGAAAAATATGGTTTTTGCATTAAAGGTTAGTGGCCATTGGTGAAAGTATTATGGCTAGTAGACGGTGAAAAAAGGTCTCCTATGGGTTATATTTATGAGTTAATGGACAGGGCTAAAGAAGCTATCGATGCGTTATTTAACAATAATGAAGAAAAATATCGTAGTATTTTTGAATTCATTGACAAAAGATGGAACGTTCAACTCTATCGACTTTTGCACGCAGCCGAATATTTCTTGAATCCAGAGTGTTTTTACTCAAACCCTGACATAGAAAATGATACAGAAGTGATGGAGGGGTTGTACGAGTGCATATCTAGATTAGTGAGAGGTGAGGATTTACAAGATAAGATTACGAATCAATTGGAAAAATACAAGAAAGCAGGACTTTTTGGTTTGCCAATGACTATTCGATAAAGAACTTTAAAATCACTAGGTAAATTTATAAATAATATATTATGCAATATCAATATTGGATGGTAATAAAGTTAATTTTATAATTTATATGTTTTTATATTTCAAGCTGATTGGTGGTCTTCTTATGGTGCATCAACGCCTGAATTAAAAATATTTACAATGAATATTTTAAACCTCACATGCTCTTCTTGAGGATGTGAACGTAATTGGAGTGTTTTTGAACATGTAAGTTGGAGGTTTTTTTAATACATATTAAAATTTATATTATGAACTTAACCTTTTACTTTTTTTTTTTTTTTTGTAGATATATTCCAAGAAAAGGAATAGGTTGATGCGTCTTCTTCAAAAGGGTCATCATCTGCATCAACAAAAAGAAAGCAATCTTCAGCTCAAACTAGTCTTGTAAATGAAGAAGAAATTAATCTTGATGATGAAATTGAAGAAGAAGATACTGATGGATACAAATCAAGCGATGGAGCTGATGACGTAGATTTGGACAATGAAGATGAAGAAGATGATTATTTTGATATTTGATATTTCCTCTATCATATTTTCAAAGACTTCTGATTTTCAATAATCTACAACTTCATCAAAGAATATTTTGTTTATGGTTATTTGGATTTTCAAAGATATTTTGAAAATTTTTAATAAATATAATAGTCCTATTGTTTATTACATTTTTTTCCGTAAAGCCCGTGCTTCGCCGTGCGCTTTGCGCTTTAAGCCCCAAGACCCTTGAGCGCTTTTTTGTGCCTTGCGCTTTTGACAACTATATGTACCGCTTGCATGTATAATATTCTCTGTCATCCGTGACACAAAATGGCAAAAGAGGAATATTGAGTTGATGGACCATTAATGTGCTATGAGGATGAGCCAGCTGAGTCCCCTCCAGCGTTCGGTCAAACCTCGCTCTTGGATGGGGTTGGCTCGGTTAAGGAATGTTGACCATCCTGAGGACTTGGCCTCTGTAAGGACTCGACTCAGCTAGGAAAAGTGGTCGGTCGATCGGCCTTGAAAGAGTGGTGGGTCGGCTAGGATGAGTGATGGATCGACCAGGAAGAATGGCGGATCGACCAGAGTAGTGGGTCGACCAGGATAAGTGGTGGATCGGTTAGAGTGGTAGGTCGGCCGGGATGAGTGGCGGATCGACTATGAAGAATGGCGGATCGGCCAGACAGACTAGTTGGCTCGGCTCGGCGAGGAAGACGGGAGGATCGGCGAGGAAGAGTGGCGGATCAGCTAGGAAGAGTGGCTTGGCTCGGCCAGGCAGAGTTACAGATTGTTTAGGAAGTGGTGGATCGGCTAGGAGTGACAGATCGACCAGAGTGGCGGATCGGCTAGGAAGAGTGGCGGGTCGGCCAGGAAAAGTGGCAGATCTACTAGAGTGACGGATCAGTAAGGAAGAGTGGCAGATTGACCAGGAAGAGTGGCTCGACTCTGTCAAGTGGAGTGGCGGATCGACCAAGAAGAGTGACAGATCAACTAAGAAGAGTAGCGGGTCGGTCAGGGAGAATGGCGGATCGGTCAAGAAGAGTGGCGGATCGATCAGGATGGTAGATCGGCTAGTCGGGTCAGTTGGGAGAGATGGTCATTAACCTCTCTTGACCTTATCACAACTTAACTTGCCAATTTAACTTTCTTTGCCCTCGTGGCCGCTCTTCCTATTCTCCGTATCACAAATCTCCCCTTCAAATCTAGTATAAGGAGGTGCGAGTCCAACTAACTAGACAACCTATTGTTCAGCCTAATCGCTCCTGACTGACTGGACTAAGCTTAGTCGAAACTGTGAAATTGATTGACTTTTGCCAATTGATTTATTGTTAAATTGGTGAGTGGCTGGTGGAGGGGCTGCTGCTTAGAAGTTGGTGATTTGATGATTTACCAATCGTCCTTTGAGCAGATTGCCGTTATTCTGCAAAATGGAATTTTGTCGATAAGAAATCGAGTTATTGGAATTTGAGTTTGAAATGTCGATCGTCGAGTGGTGCCGAGTGAGCTGCTATGTCGTGTCGAGCGAGTGGTCAAGGGACCAAGAGTTTGGATTTTATATCCGACCGGACGGTTGTTAGGCATGGGCAACCCCACTTATAACCTGGCTAAGGGACCAAGAGTCTAGATTTTCTAGGTGCGTGAGTAGGCACGCTTATAACTCGGCCGGTCGAGGCGAGAGTCTGAGACTTGGTCGTGAGAGCAGGCACGCTTATAACTCGGCCAGTCGGCTCGAGAGTCTGGGACTTGGTTGTGAGAACAAGCTCACTTATAACTCGGTCGGTCGGCTCAAGAGTTTGGGACTTGGTCGTGAGAGCAAGCTCACTTATAACTTGATCGGTCGACTCGAGAGTTTAAGACTTGGAGCACGCTCACTTATAACTCGGTCGTTCAGCTTAAGAGTCTGGAGTTGGTCGTGAGAGCAAGCTTACTTATAACTCAGCTGGTTGGCTCGAGAGTTTAAGACTTGGTCGTGACAACAGACTCACTTATAACTCGGCCGATCCGCTCGAGAGTCTGGGACTTGGTCATGAGAATAGACTCACTTATAACTCGATCAGTCGACTTGAGAGTTTGAGACTTGTCAAGTTGGAAGTTGTTGACTAAGAGTTGTTGATTGAAGCCGATAAAGCTTTTAAACACTGCTGATTGAAATACTAAACGGTTGATTGAAGCTGAGCTGTCGATCGACCCGGCTGCCTAGAAGACCGATTGACCTTTTTCCCATCTTTGCTGCCGATTGAATTTTACTTTGGATGCCAATCCCAAAAATTTTCATTATTTTTAGATTTGAAGGTGAGCTTATTTTGATTGGATTAGGAGCCAATCGACTGATCGAACTTTACTTTGGATGCCGATTGGATTCTACCAAAAATTTTCATAATTTTGTAGATTTGAAGGTGAGCTTATTTTGATTGGATTGGGAGTCAATCGACCGATCAAATTGTACTTTGGATGGCGATCGAATTCTTCCAAAAATTTTCATAATTTTGTAGATTTGAAGGTGAGCTGATTTTGATTGGATTGAGAGTCAATCGACCGCGGTCACTTTTATTTAGATGGGTAATTTGACTGGCTTGGCTCGGCTAGGAAGAGTGGCGGATCGGCTAGGAAGAGTGGCGGATGGATCGGCCAGACAGACTGCTTGGTTCGACCTTGGCGAGGAAGACTGAGCCATGACAATAATAATGGCAAAGAGTTTTTCGGCGTCTTCTATCTTCACGTTCTAGATCCGGTGTAGTTCTCACAGACGGTGTCAAATATAATCCTGTCCAAAAGCGGAGAAGATGGTTGGCTGAAAAAGATGACTCTGATGGTGATCAAATGAAGACTCTTCATTGTCCTGCGTGTCACAAAGAGTGTTAGTAACTAAGCCAGGGAAAAGATCTCAGGCGCAGACCCTCCGATGCTCAAGTCAGTGATCGAGTTGAGTAGATGAATAGTCGAATGAACAGTAGCTACGAGCGTGTAAAATTATGTAGCATCACATACCTGCGTCTGTAGATAGAGACTTCCTTTTATAGTATCTGTATGTTCACGAATCTCAAAGCGTTTCAGAAAAGGACAAACCATAAAGATGTTCTGACACCTTTCCTAAAATGTATCCGCAATCTCTATATTTGAAGGAAGCGTCTAATATGCAATTTGTATGTAGAATATTTTCCGTCCTCCGCCGTACAAAATGCTAAAAGAGGAATATTGAGCTGATGAACCATTAATACGCTACGAGGATGAGCCGATTGAGTCCCCTTCAATATCCCATCAGACCTCGCTCGTAGATAGGGTCGGCTCGACTAAGAAATATTGACCATCTTGAGGACTCGTCCTCTATAAGGACTCGGCTCGCCCCGGAAGAGTGGTCGGTAGGTCCGCCTTGGAAGAGTGGCTGGTCGGCCAGGATGAGTGGCGGATCAGCTAGGAAGAGTGGTGGTTCGAGTGGCAGATCGGCCGGAGTGGCGGGTCAGCTAGGATGAGTAGCGGATCGACCAAGACTGGAGGATCGACTAGGAAGAGTGGTGGATCGAATAAGAAGAGTGGCTCGACTCTACCAGGAGAAGTGGCGCATCGGCCAGGAGTGGCGGATTGGTCAGAGTGGCGGATTGGTCAGAGTGGCGGATCGGCGAGGAAGAGTGGCTCGGCTCGGCCAGGCAGACTGGCAGATTGGCCAAGAGTGGTGGATTGGCCAAGATGGTGGATCTGCTAGTATGGTCAGTTGGGAAAGATGATCATTGATCTCCCTTGACCTTATCACAATCAACCTGCCAATTCAACCTTCTTTGCCCTCGTGGCCGTTCTTCCTATTCTCCGTATCAGTAGATATTCGTCATCCCCTGTACTAGGGTTATTGCTAGCTAAAATTTGAGTTAATAACATTCTTTCAGTGATGCAACTTCGGATAATTGCCTCATCCCGTTTTGTTGAATATTCTCATAGTAGTCAAGAAATTTTCTTCATCCACCCTCCTTAATCTTCATAGAAGTTATACAAAATTTGCCCAGTGAAACTCTAATAGGGCGTCTTGATCCTACTCTTGATTCACTATGTGGCTCAATTACCTACAGTTTGATGCTACTCTTAATTCACTATGTAACTCAGTTGCCTGCAATGCCTTAATTTCTATCTTAGCACACTCTTTGTAGCTACAACTAGTTTCTTTCTTTAATTCCTAAGCATTCATTTAATCAAGATTTATTGTGTGTCAGATAGTTAGAGTAACTTAGATGTGCTTATTTTTGTGTGAGAGTTCAAATGGTTGGATTTATGCACTTGAACTAATTATAATTTTCTACCAAACAGTTTTTTGTATATTGTAATACGAAGTTGTCACACTGAAGTACTTCAGGGTATAGATAAAAGCATTGTTTTTTTGTAGATCTTATGGATCTAGTAACCTTACTGCTAATAATTGGCTTTGTGCACACAACTAGTAACTGTCTTCAAAAAAATTACATTTGATTTATTAATTAATTTAAATCTAACACCAAAGGATTCAATGATCCACCAACAGCAATTTCACAAAGTGATTTGTACAAATTACAAATAGAATTTGAAATACCATTTTTGGGCATAAACTACAGACTTTTTAATTTTTTTACAGTGATCTTTAGTTATGCATCCAAAATGACTATTTTTGATACTTATTTGTTGACATATGTTACTTTGGTATATTTGCAGTAACAAACTTCCACCTAAAACCCTGTACCTGTATTTTGTTGGACAAACCGAAGAAAACAACACTGACCGATTGATCCAGCACTTGCCCCTATCATCAAGGTGATTTTAGGTCAGGATGTTACCTTGTATAGTTTAGAAATAAAATTCAGATGCCAACAGGCTGCAACATTGTAATCTGAAGTTTGTTGAGTCACAGCATCTGAAAGTGGATTTCCATTTTTAACCTTTAAGACCCTGTCTCTTCGGATGGCAAAAGGAACAACTCCTATCAAGATCAACTTTATATTCTTCCTTGTCCCAGATTCTTCACATGGCAAAAGACCCTGTTTCAATTTGTTCAACATTCATACATATGAATCATATTTCAGTGACAATTATTGGTTGTTTCATTCTTGATAGATGATTATTGTAACAGTTTCCTGTATTTGGATAGATCATCAACCTGTTGGTAGATTTTCATTGCTTTGTTTGAGTTTGACTAAACTACAACTTTTCATCTTCCTTTTGCCATTATTCTTCTTGGATCTTTTCTCTAACTGTGACTTTGAAGGACCTCGAAAGGGTAAGCATCCAAAAGAATGTGGGCGGACTTCTCAAAAGCTTGGATTATCAGCGGGGTTGTATTCGTCACCTTGGCATGAAGAACTAATAATTGTTCTCTCTTTGGTGTTGGTTTTTTGTAGTTAGCCATCACATTAGCCAGAAGCATCGCCCCCCCCATGGGATAGAAGGGGATGAAAGGTTGTGTGCAGATCCCTGGCACAGGGTGGTTATCGATACGCTCACTGATAATGTAGATCTGGAAGAAACTTCTTTACTGTATCTTGCTAGTACTGGACAGAGTAATGGTGAAGGGAAGGTCAATTGTCCCAGTGAAGGTCGCTAGGCAGCCAAAAAAAAAAAATTGTTATCGAGTTTGATAGATGTAAGTTTGCCTTGCGTTAACTGATATTAGTACGTTGAGCCTCATTTTTAGCCACATTTTTCCTGGCCGATTGAAGTGTGCATCTTATTAAATCTCATAATCAATAGACAAGTCCGTGAGGGTTTCCATCCTAATCACCAATCTCTCCGTGGCTCACACGCCACTTGTGACCTCAGGAGAAGATCCAATCGTTCCCACTGTTGAAGGAATTACTGGATTGTGTTTGTTAAACCTCATTTGGCCAACTGAGTGAGCAAATTATATATCTAGATGTCAACTTAGAATAATTATACATCACTCTAATTACACCTCTAATAACGCTATTTATAGATTTAACACGATCAAACTGTACGTAATGGAGATCTTTCTTCGTAGTTGTCGGTGTCACTGTCGTCTTCCTCTTCATGACGAGGCCGATGAATGGCGTCATGTTGGAGAGGTCTCGGAATGGACGCGGTGGACGGAGATCCGACGTGGCCGCATATCATGTTGGTGGTCGTCGAGCACTTGGTGCTCGCGGTCACGGGCGTCTACTTCGTCTTCGGCCAGCTGTGGAAAGTAAACTTGACAAAGAATCACGGATGCATGTGAATTCCCCCCGTTTAGGACATACAGCAAACACGTAGTGCTCGTGAACCGGGAGAGGTCTGGCGGCCACTTCGACTAAAACTATGAGCTCCTAAAATACTTGATATATGGCGGTCGTCAGGACGAGAAGAGCTAAGGGATTTGTTAAAATGGATTTCGATTCAGGAAGAGAGATCGAGGTAGAGGAACGACGGGTAACGACTTTGGGAGAGGACAAGTAAAAACAAGGGAAGGAACAAGCAAACCTGAACAAAAATGGTGCTGGAATAGTAGATGGCTGTGAAGAGAATGGCGGCCTGAGACTTTGCCAACCCTTTGGATCTTTTTTTTTTTAATTTATTTTTTTTTTTAAAAAATTTATGATTCATTATCTATCTAGGCCGGTGACCTTCCTCATAGTTTGTACACCGAACATGCATGAGCATAACTTCTTATTAGAGTGTCATATGATCATACCAACTAATTATATTCGTGTTGATATCCATTTATCTTTTGCAATTCTTGACACTTACCTTTATAATCAAATTTAGATAGGTGGTTAAAATAAGAGTTAAATTAAACAAAAAATTAAGAGATAAGATAAATTACAATTAAGTCTTGTAATTAAATTAAGGAGGAATAAGTCGATATAGAATTAAGTCATTTTAGCATAAAATGATTTTATTGGTGGAATTATACTGAAGTGGACTATTTGACGTAGTAGACACAAAAAGTTTAAATTAGAATTATCTTTGGGATAATGAGATCCTTATATATTAGTCAAATGTAATATGTAAAAATTTGACTACTAACTTCAGATGTCCTAATGGCCGAGGGTTGACCAAGAGCTTAGAAGGTTGGTGACTTAATTGGTGTTAAGCAGAAAGATTAAAGAAATCCAAGGAGGTCTTGGCAAAATTCAAGGAGATCAAAATTTATTGAATGGTAAAGGAATGTTGGAGAGGTCTTGGAAAAAGTCCAAAAAGATTAAAATTGATCAAATGATGAAAAAGTGCAATAAGTCTCCAACGAGTGGTTCTTTATGTAGGTTAAGATTGATCATATGACAGATGAAAAAGTTTAATAGGTTTTAATAAAAATTTAAGGAGGTTAAGGCCGATTAGATGATTAGTAAAGGATGCAAAAGTCTAAAAGGTATTAGCACTATAAAATTACAAGACTTGGAGGTAAATTCTCTGAACAAATAGAGTGGAGAGGTCTCTAGGCAAATGAATGAAAACCTAAGAGTTGTAAGAGTTTACTAAGAACTGTCATTTTCATATTTTCGGAACGGTCACAAGTGATTCTTTATCATAGTATGCGAATCAAGTCACAAGCTAAGTTAGGGCGAAAATAAAGATAGAACAAAGCTCAAATGCACGTGTTTGGAAATTATAAAGGTAACAGGAGATGTTTCAAAATATAGAATGAGAAACGAAAGCAAACGAAAGCCTAGTAACTTTTGAGGTGCCCAATTAAACAATCTCGAGTCATTTCTCAGTATAGAGTAATTTGGACGACCATAAATATGCTTTCCATTTGGTAAAGAATGCATCCTCCCCACCTGTTAATTTGGTTGAAAAGCTACTATTCTCATGTAATAAAGTTCAAATATGACCTAAAAAATATTCTAAGTTCCTCTTTATTTACTTCCCTCCAATAAACAATGAAAGAAAACTCTATTTCTTTTCTTCCCTAAGAAAATACTTACTATAGCAGCCGAATCAGAGATCATATAAAACTTTAAGATAAGAGCATACTTGAAATTGCAGTGGAATCACAGACCATATAGGCATATAAAATAAAAATTAATACACCATCTTTATCAAGATTGTCTGTTACTGCTGATACTTCCAAATGGTTGGTATATAATTTCCATATAACAATGGTTCTTCTTCAGGTGAAAACACCAGAGTACAATTTTCTCTTTATTCTAATTAGTTTCGACAATAATGGTTCTTAAGGTGGTGACACTAAGCCAAAGTTTCGATGTAAAAGTATACTCTAGATGGTTCTCAAGAAAGCTGTAAATATACCCTCTTTACCCCAGCTATATAAAGATTTAAGCCCAAAAATTAAACCCAGGTTGAATAGATGATGATTTCAGATATGCAGATGATGCATGACCTGCTGTGATGATTTCAGATTTGAATCCAAGTATTGCTTTGCTTTTATGTAGTTTCAAACATTTGTCTCTAAATTCCCTCATGAATGTTAACAGCATCACGAGGTACTAAACTACTGCATGCAATAGATTCTATGGCTCAACTCACATTAAACTCAACAAACAAATCAATTCAAAAGAGTGTTTGTGATAAATAAAGAGCCAATCAGAAGCAATATGAGTACCAAATAATAAAATAGTTGTGACATCTCCCACACGTCAAATGGAAGTGCAGAGCTTTTATTTTGAATCCCAAATTGATGCTAATTGTTAGAAGGAACAAATAGTCCTTTGGGGACAGTTCATTGAAGCTGAAGCTTCTTGATTGACTCGATTTGCTTTGCAGGATTGAGTCCCTTGGGGCATGCATGGGCACAGTTCATGATGGTGTGGCAACGGTACAGCTTGAATTCATCATTTACAGCATCCAGCCGCTCCTTGGTGTACTGATCTCGGCTGTCCTGTATCCACCTTCAAACATAACAAAACAACAGTCACGATGAATGTGCTGAGACAATAGAAAGGTACTCGAAGATTGATCTGAATGTGGCAAGGCAAACCAGAAGGAAGATGAACACAGAATAAGGCACAAGGTCTGTATCATGTTTATCATCACGATGTTTAGTTGTTTGCATCGTTGATACAATTAAATTACTATTTTGTCCTAGCATCTTCATAGTAGATAATAATAAGAACCATTAACAATCAACTGCCAAGTTCTACCATCAAACTTTGCTGGAAATTCTGCACGTTCTAATATAGTTGTACACCTTCAAATGTGTGTTAAGGAGTTCTTGATCAACCAGAATAATAACAAATTTGTTGTAATTAAATAACCATCCATTACCGAATTTCTCTTTTGCTTATTCCATCTATGTTCACCTTGTAAGAAATCAAAATGTCATGTTAGCTTGTCTATACCCATAAAAATATAATAATATAAGTGAATATCCTGGATTTCGACAATGGAAAGCTAGTGTGTCTGCACTCATAAACCTTGATTCAAATGAACTTTTGAAGGAAATTTTAGAAAAGGAACAAGTAGGTTTTTTTTTGCCCACATTCCTGAGTTGCATTGGCATGAATACGGAGGAGCAACTGCTAAAAGAGAAGTACCCAACACCAATGCGATAGAAAAAGAAACCTCATCTTGGGAATAAGTCTACTTTGCATCTTTCATTCAAAGACTATATCAAGAATGTTACTCTCTTGCTCATTCCAACCGCATGGAGTCAGACTATGCTTCCTTAGTGGTAAGATATGACATCAGGCTTATTTTTTACTTCCTCCTTTATATGAAAGAATTCAACGAAAAAAAAAAGTAGAAAGAGATATTTAAAAATTCATTAACCGTGTACAAAAACATTTTTTTTTAAAACCTAGAATTTAAATTTAGTTCTTGCGTTATCAGAATCAGAACTTAATCAAAAGGGAATAAATAGACAAGAGACAAATATTGAACGAAATGATCATAAAGAAATGGAAGGATTGAAATAATCTTTCCTACTTTCAGTTGCCTCACAAAACACATGTAAAAAATTCATATTTTCCAAGTAAAAAAAAAGGAATAAGAGAGAATGGTCATATTTGGATGCTATTTAATAAATCCTACAGTGAACATTCTATTGTATTACATGAGAAAGAGTTAAAAAGATACAAATTATACATTATGCTAGCATACAGACGTGTTGATTTTATTTTGCAGGGATGGAGAGAAATTTTCCTGATTTTTCAAAGCAGCATTCCATCAATGTTGTAGTCATGATTAGCTTATGGAACATAATGGGAATATAAATTTGCTATTGAACTTAATCCTTCCCTCATAGATACTTGCAAATAACAACGTGAAATTAATATTTCTATGCTATCATGAAAAATCATCAATGCTAGTTCCCAAGCTTGGAAGCATGAGGTTTTCATTAGGACTAGATAGCTAGCACTAAAATTTATCTGAACCTGTGAAGATGAATCACCATCCTATCTGGGGTAATACAACTTTGCATATAGCTCAATGGAGACAATCCCATAGAGCTCAAATAATTGGTACAAGCACAACTTGATGATAATGATAATGATAATGATATATAGCTACAGTGTATTCAGATTTTAAATAGACTTCATTTAGAAGGCAAAACCACCAAGTTCTATACAATCATCAAAGATTTAAAGCCACTGATTTCATTAATCTTTAATCACAAACCCGAACACAACATGATATCTAAAATACAGATTTTCATCAATACCAACCTGAAACCATTGTCCTGTATCAGTGATTAAGAAAGCAAGGCATCGAGGTTATTCTTTTAAAGATTCAACCATTAGGCAACTTGAAAAATATAAATAACAAGGAAGTCGTTTTAAGGAATCAAATAAACAACGTGTCATACCTATTGGCATGGAGGAGGGCAGCTGGCCCGAGATAGGTCTCAGGGTTCCACCAGTAGCTAGGGCAGGAGGTGCTGCAGCAGGCGCAAAGGATACACTCGTACATACCATCCAGCTTGGCGCGATCCTTTTTGCTCTGAAGGATCTCCTTCCCTGGGGTTGGCGGGGGGTCCTTCCTCTTAAGCCATGGCTCCACGCTCTTGTACTGGCTGTAGAAGTTTGTCATGTCCACCACCAGATCCTTGATCACGTACATATGCGGCAGCGGAGTGATCGTGCTGGCACCGGAGGAGGACGAGATCTTGGTGAGACAGGCAAGCCCGTTGTCCCCATCGATGTTCATTGCGCAGGACCCGCAGATGCCCTCACGGCAGGAGCGGCGGAAAGTGAGGGAAGGATCGATCTCATTTTTTATCTTGATCAGGGCATCAAGGACCATGGGGCCGCACTCACCGAGATCGATCTCGTACTGCTGGAGCTGAGGCTTCTCGGGATGATCCGGATTCCATCGGTAGATGGCGAAGGTCTTGCTGCGCTTGGGCTTGGCCGCGGCGGAGTCGGACTGGGAGGAGTGGGCCTGCGCCAGGAGGAGACGAGCCGCTGTGGGGGACGCAACGGTGGTCGGAGGGCCATAGGTGGGGAGCATGCCACGCGCAGCGGAGGAGCCTCGGCGGAGAAGAACCCTCGCAGCGGCCATGATACCGACGCTTCGAAGGTCGCGAAGCAGCAAGTCGGAAATAATAAATAAGGAAAAAAAGAACAAATAAAACACGACTAGACTAGTGAGGGTGGTGTGGTCACTTTCCCGTCCGTATGTTGGCAGAGGCGCGTGGGAATAAACATTGCTATCGTGTCATGAAATTATCTGCATATTGCCTTTTATTTTGATCCAATTACTTTTCTTTAACAAAAAAGAAATAAATTAAACTGTTAAACAGCAGAATTAATTACGCCATCAAGTTCGTTTATGCAGCAAGTTCCAGGTCTAAGTGCAGATAAAGCAATGATATATAATCTTTTTCAAATTTCCATTACAGTTCCAGAACTTAATCAACTTGTCTACTTATTTTCCAAATTACTTAGACCAAAGACATTTTTTTCAGATACAATGAGACAATGGAAATTAAAATAAGTCCATCCAGTAAAGTTCAAAAGCATAATTATGCTTCATGAGTAATTATGCTTCATGTGTACTCACAAAATTATATATATCCTTATGAAAAAAAAAGAAAAGAAGGAATAGGAAGTCTTCACCTAAAAAATTCCAAACATTGAAGAAAAATCACACAGAATAGATGGTAGTAACCAAAATCCTAATTTCAGTTTACACAGTACATGATCAATAGATATTGGTCATTAGAGCATAGACATGGCCTAGTTCCCACCAAAGAGAAAATAATAGATATAGCCTAGTAAACAATCCAAAACTAAGATAAAAGAGACAATGGCGCTTATGCACTAGCCACTGGTGTAACAGTAACCATTGGAGGACTTCTGATATAGTTGAGCAGAGATGCAGAATGTGGTGATGATGCCCTTTTTGCCCTCCCCTACATCAATCATCGGCATTGTCATTAAATCATGATGATTTCATCCGTTGGAAGACGGCTTGCAGGTACACCAGTCTGTGTCTGTGAGAGGTATCTTTTCCATAAGCCTTCATACTATAAACACACTTTTATTTTCTTGTTGCTATACATCTCTATATTAATCATAATCAAGCATCAGTAAAACACTGCATCTGCAGCTTCATCTGTTCATTCCCTCAAGATAGATATCACACCTGGTGTCTACCTTCTTGCCTCTTACATCTATGAGCTCCCACTTATTGTCTCAAATCCCGAATGCATTTGCCAATTTAGTTCATCACACCAAGTATCCTCCGCCCTTGCAACTTTGCTTGACTGTCAAAGAGTCGAGGAAATATTGCAGGCAGTATAACCTTTCATAATCATTGTAGCACCGGAAGCTTTGCACCATTCGCCTATGTGGAATAGTCAATCTTGACATGCTTAGTTTGGGCATCATGTATAAGCCTGCTCAATCCTAAGTGACATAATAGCGAGCCGGCAGAACCACACTGAACAATATTCACAGCCAACTGTACCTTTGAAATACTAGTGAAAGACAATTCGAACAAGAAATGCAAATAATAATAATAATAATAATAATAATAATATGGATGCAATTCTTTGATTGGAAAGTGAGTTGCAGCAGCTTTGACAAATGTGTCAATGATGATGTTCCTTGTTGGAAGACAATTTTTGATCAAATTCTAGATATTGTCTCATATACACCTGAGAGAACTTGCAGAACATGCTATTATCCATCTTCTCTAACAATCAATTGAAAATGAGGGAAAGATTGTCCATTATTTCCTCTGGAAAAGTTGTGAGGTTAGGCTGTCTCATAAGTCACTATGAACACATCAATTTTATATGTACAAGTCACACAAGGAGAAATTGTTGATGCAAAGGGAAAGCATCACATGATTCTAGAATTTTCAGAGCATCCTGCCACATAAATTTTAAAGTAAATGATTATGCTTGATCAAAATTCAGATCTATGTTGAAGGTTAAGTACTCGATACTTACTTGTAGGGAGGACAGGGGCAAGAATTGGTCTGATATTAAGGCTCTGAATAAAAGATAAAATTTGCTCATTGCCAGTTGCCATGAATAACTTCAGTACCTTCTCTGTCAGTTTGCCTGCCTGCAGGGTCTTCTGGAAACATCAATTTGGTCTTCTCAGATAAGTGTACAAGCTTAAAAAGGCAATAGAGAAATTACCTATGTGATAATTAGTTTTGCCTTAAAGGAATAGGTTGACAAATTCAAAGGTTTGCAAGCCATAACCATACATTGAGATGCCCATTCATTTACATTTAGGTGACTCAATCAGACTTAATATCAGGAATATATTCAATGTGAATCTCTTACAATACGGGAAGCGCTACTGACCAGTTAAACCTTTGGAATCAGAAAGAACTTCAAACCTCGACTCAGTAAGGAATTGAGATAACAAATGAACAAGCTTAAAAATACTGTTATGTTAGGCTAATAACAAGTTGAATATGAAGAAAGCAAAGGCCAAGTTGTTAACCACATGAAAAAGCTCATGAATAATTCAAGAGTCTTGTTGCTGGCCAAGTTCGTTTGTAAGCACATATGCAGACTTGTTAAACAGTAGTCGTGTGTATGCTCGAAGTTTATTTGCAAGTGAAATAAATATTTGCTACAGACATTTGTTAGTATATATAAATCAGTTTACTCATTTAATCAAATAAATTCCGTTTTCTTGCATTCTGAATTTCTGCATAATAATTCAACATCAATTTGACTTGTTATCTTTTTTTAGAATACACACAGGCTAGTGCCGAGGTAACCAATAACAAGATTAGTTGTAGCTTATAAAATGATTTGAGCAGGCACCAGACAAGATGTCAATTTGAGTAAAGGAGGAAGATGGCATGAAATTCATTATCTTTTGAACTAGAACCGTGTATTTACTCTTTTACTAATTTGATCTATATGTCTGTACCAAAGTGGCAATTCTTAGACAACAATCTAACTGAATAAACAAATTAAACCCTGTCTTTCTTTGGTGACCGCTTAAATACATCAAGATCTTCAATTGATTGCAGTCAGATAGACTATGATCTATGACCTCTCAGAAATTACAGTTCGAAAAACAAAAACAGTGTAGTCCTCGTTGGATACAAGTAAAGGAGTGGTTGAAAACCTCCGATAAAAACGAACCGGTGACAGAATCAAACAACAGATCCACTTCAAACATAAACTTGTGAATCAAAAGCATTGCTATCAAGAAACATTAAGGGCGTTCAAGAAAGAGATTGGTACCCTGAAGAGCTCGAGGAGGATTTGGTCGGGGATGGAAGAGAGATCAGTGATGTGAGCGATGTGGCGGAGCGCGGAATCGATGGTAAGAGAAAGCAACGAGGGAGGTCGCATCGTCCAATCCTTCGCCTTCCCTCTTCGCAAACCTAACGAGGAGCCACGAGAGCTCGCAGCCTTCCGCCTCCGAGCCTCAATTGTGTTTGTGTCTCCCTTCCGAGGTTTGAGTCGCAGTCGCCCTCTATTTTTATATTCGTGTTAATTTTATAATACTCTTAAAATTTAATACTTTTCAAAGTATGTTTAGGTTGCTAACTAATTCTTGGTCTTCTTCTTCGTTTGATTTTAGTGTATTTCGATAGTAAATATTAACATATTCTTAATATTAATAAAATCTCTGCTGAGTATTTTAACAGATCGTCTATATATTATGATAAAAATAAAGAAAAATATACTATAAGTTCTGTTTGAAGGGAAATTTTAGGAACTAAATATTCCAAGTTAAATATAACTAAGGGAATTTCTACATCCCATTTCCCATCCCATTTTCCAAAGTATCCGAAGCACATTAAAATCATTTTGATTTAAAATTTTTATTAATGGTTGATGGTGTCAACATTTTTCTCCCTCTTTTTCTTAGCGCATGCAAGCCTTGTCACTTTTCTTAACTCTCCGATTATGAAAATCTTTCGCTTTGTTTTAGTTATGAGATCATCCCCCACTGAAAGCTTACATAAACGTCTTTATGTGCCCCTCAGGCGGCATCAAGAGTTTTCGACGAAAATTTACACCGATCGTGTCTCTCTAGTGAAGGGTTTAGTGTTTCCATCAATACTTTTAACTATTGGATTTGCAAAAGCTTAACCAGTTTGTTAGTTTTTTTGTTATTAATTTTATTTTTTTTTTCAAATTGTAGGATTTAACTGATGTTGGACAGAAATTGCATTGAAATAGTATGTTAGGTTACTTTAACAATTTTTTTAAGCATACACAGAGAAAAGAAGACATTATAGATTTGTTATTTGACATGATCGAAACATAATATGACCAAACAATCATCTTTTAGTATTTTTTTAGACATACAAGTTATACAGCATATTCGTGATATATTGATCAATCAGAGGATTGCTACTCTAAGGAAAGTAGGTTCAGTAAGAAAATCTCCTTTTCAAACAAAATATTAGAGGCGGAGAAGCCTCTTACACGAAAAAAAAAACTCGAAAGGAAAGAACTGACTAGAACTTGAAGTAATGTTATTTGAAAAGGAGAAAATCAGAGTTCTATTTATAATCCACTAGTCAAAAATAACCATTTGCTGACGTGGCATAGTTTGGGTGCTTATACCCTCTCCTGGCGCCCTAAGCGTGGCAAATCTTATCTTCACGTAAACAGCTACGCAACAGGCACGAGATAAAATTTTATCCCAGTCCGGGCGCCCGAAGTAGGTCCGGCTGCCTGGACACCCTTCCACGACGAGGCAGGCATCGAGGTGCCCCTAGGCTGACCCTGGGGGCCCGGTCGCCCGGACTGTAACGCCCCGGCCCGGGCGGGCCCCACCCGAACCGAACCAGGAACGTCACCTGAATTGCCCATCGGGTTGATGACTAGCTCCACAAACAATCATCTTTTAGTATTTTTTTAGACATACAAGTTATACAGCATATTCGTGATATATTGATCAATCAGAGGATTGCTACTCTAAGGAAAGTAGGTTCAGTAAGAAAATCTCCTTTTCAAACAAAATATTAGAGGCGGAGAAGCCTCTTACACGAAAAAAAAAACTCGAAAGGAAAGAACTGACTAGAACTTGAAGTAATGTTATTTGAAAAGGAGAAAATCAGAGTTCTATTTATAATCCACTAGTCAAAAATAACCATTTGCTGACGTGGCATAGTTTGGGTGCTTATACCCTCTCCTGGCGCCCTAAGCGTGGCAAATCTTATCTTCACGTAAACAGCTACGCAACAGGCACGAGATAAAATTTTATCCCAGTCCGGGCGCCCGAAGTAGGTCCGGGCGGGCCCCACCCGAACCGAACCAGGAACGTCACCTGAATTGCCCATCGGGTTGATGACTAGCTCCACAGACCACCGGAGGTCCTTTCAGCGTGCTTTGTCCTCACTCGCACGCACCCTGGAAAACTTCCCAGGAGGTCACCCATCCTCAGATTTCTCCAAGCCAAGCACGCTTAACTTTGGAGTTCTTTGAGTTTGGGCTTCCGAAAAGGAAGGTGCACCTTGGTGATATGGATAGTACCATCTAACCTTTAAGCCATACTTAACCAGAATCTTTAGAACCGGGGTATTACAATCACCCCCACTTAAAGACACAACGTCCTCGTTGTGTAACCACGAATCACACCACAAACAAATCCCAGAATCTCCCTCGCTAGGTGGTGTCCTGGGTGCTCCTGCCACAAGCGCACTCACGGTCGCAATGTTGCTCTGATACCATCTGTAACGCCCCGGCCCGGGTGGGCCCCACCCGAACCGAACCAGGAACGTCACCTGAATTGCCCATCGGGTTGATGACTAGCTCCACAGACCACCGGAGGTCCTTTCAGCGTGCTTTGTCCTCACTCGCACGCACCCTGGAAAACTTCCCAGGAGGTCACCCATCTTCAGATTTCTCCAAGCCAAGCACGCTTAACTTTGGAGTTCTTTGAGTTTGGGCTTCCGAAAAGGAAGGTGCACCTTGGTGATATGGATAGTACCATCTAACCTTTAAGCCATACTTAACCAGAATCTTTAGAACCGGGGTATTACACGGACCCAATCCGGGTGCCCAAAGTATCTTAGCTCCTAGACTTGGTCTAGGTGCCTGGACAGTCAACATCTCGTTGACTATCCAGTTCTACTCCGATCCGGCTCCGCTCGCTTGAGTGATCTCAACCATCCAGAATAGGGCTCACCCGAACCCATTTTCCGACCTTCTCAAGCAGTCTTCCACATCGGCTTCTCGTCCCTTGGAACTCTGTGCACTTCCTTCTTATCCACTAGCTTACTCTTTCGCAGCACCTTATCCCTCGGACGCACCGAGCCCGTCAACTCTCTCCATGCTGTCCTTCTAGTTAGCTGCATCTTTTGTTGACTTTATGTGCTCTTAAGTTTCTGTACACTTAGATACAAAGCATCAAATGACAATAGGACCTAACTTGACTTGGTTGATCACATCAAAACTATCATGGGGTACTTACAATCTCCTCCTTTTCGATGTGAACAACCTAAGTTAAGTTAAGGTAAATAAAAAATAAATAACAGTGGAATAACAAGTATTTAATATGCAATTAATAACATTTAATGTAAAAAAAATTACCCTCCCTTTAGACTTAATCTCTAACTCTCCCTTTTGATCACATTAAAAATAGGAAAAATGTTGGAAAATAATTTAGAAATAAATCTAAATTAATCTCTAAGAGTTAAAAATGGCAAACATTAAAAGAATGAACTTTAAAGTTTGAAAATCTGAACTTTTGTGATTTAGTAAGTAGTATTAAAAAAATATTTTTAAAAATAATTTTAATTATTACAAAATTCTAAAAATAATTTTTATAACAGTTAAGCTAATATATCTAAAGTTGTGATAAAATTTGCAAAAAAATGAAATTGATTTAAGCAATAATAAATTATTTTCTACCGAAAGTTGTATTTTTTAAAACATGCTTAAAAATAGTTTCTGAGCTCAAAAAATTGTAAATTTTTTTTTTGAGAATGTAATAGAGCAAGTATTTTTGTAAAAAAAAAAATTAAATTTTAAAAAATTGAATCTTCAAGAATTTTTGATATTAAAAATTAACATTTGGATAAATAATTCATAGAAAATTCATTAATAGTTGAAAAAGTTTAAAAATATTTTCTTGGAAAGAGAATATGATAATTTTTCACAAGAAAATAAAGTTTATAAAAATAACATTGTGAATTATTTTTAAATTAAAAAATTCATAAAAAATAATTCAACGATAAAACAAATTTAAAATTTTTTATACTGATAATGCAGTGTAACTCTCTTTCTCAAAAAAATTAATATCAAATTAATTTCAAAGAGAAACCATACGAAAATAAATGTTAGACAATTTTAAGTAAAAATTATGAATTCAAATTAAAAATAAAGCATGTATAATAATTTTTAATTTAAGCATAATTTTAGAACCCAATATAGGTTCCTACCTACTGGATTAATTAGAAATTGTTTCAGAATATATTTTGGTGATAATTTTTTAATTTAGCCCTCATGATATCTAAAATGCTAATTAAGTCCTTGATAATTTCTAATTTGTTGAACATTTGAGCATGCATAATTCTTTAAATTTTCTATTTCTACTTTCAAATTTTCATTTTAAAATTTTATCTTGTCAAAATCTTCTAATCGACGAGATGTTGCTAAGGTTATTTTTAATTCTTCATTTTCCTTTCAAATATTCTATTTTCAATTTCTAATTTACAAGAATTTTTCGATAGCATTTTTATAAATTTAAATAACTTATCAGGAGGTAGAAATCGTACCTAACTTATCTTGTCGATTTTATTATCTGATGCTCTCCCTGTAGTGCTACTTTCTTCTGATATTGCTCCCCCTTCATCGATGCTCTTGATGCTCATCTTGGATGAGCTTACTTCTTCATCTTCTTTGTGACTTGCCATCAACGCAAGTCCGACATAGGCTTCAATTTCTGACTTTGATGTTTTGTCCCATGCCACTTTTAGATTATTGTGCTTCTTCAGGGTCAGTCCTTTATCCTTGTCTTTATCTTTGTTCTTTAGTACTTTTGAGCAGTTATCTTTGGCGTGCCCTTCTTCATTGTAGTGATAACGTTTCACTCTCCTTTTTCTTCTTTTGACCTGCACTTGATTGAATTTATTAGCTTTAAAGAATTTTTTAAGCTTCCTTACCATAAATGTAGTTTCGTCATCATCGAGAGAAGTTTCAAACTTTGGTTCATCTATTTTTGCCTTTAAGGCTATATTCTGTTTGGACTCCTTCTTTAGATCTGCACATCTAGTTTCATATATTTCAAATATAGAAAATAATTCCTCTAAATTACTTACCTCCAGGTCCCTAGAAATGTAATTTTGCATCTACTAGGGTTGACCATTCCAGTGTTCTAGGAAAAGAGTTAAGCACATACCTTAGTGAATCTTGGTTGATTACCTTTTCTTTGAGATTCGTGAGAAAAATTGAACAAATCAAGAAGAAGAAAACAAATCAATAATCTTGAGAAAAATTGATTAATCTTGAGAAAATCAATAATTAATCTAATTCAACAAATCAAGAAGAAGAAGAACAACCAACAAAAATTGAACAAATAGTAAAAGCCAATTCAAGAATAATACATATAAACCCTGATCATCCAATTGAACAAATAATAGAAAATCCTGAGTTAAGAGTTTAAACTCGATCAACCTTTAGGAATTTAAGCCAAATATCACTAATATTTAAAATTGAATCCAAAACTATAAATGATGCATTGTCTAAACCTGACTAGGTAATCGTAATGCAAGAAGAGTTAGGTTAATTCGAAAGAAATCAGGTTTGAGACCTAGTACCTCCACCAAAATGTAAGTCGATTATTGACACTAAGTGGGTCTTTAGAAATAAATTAGACGACAAAGGAGAATTCATTTGGAACAAAGCCTGATTAGTTGTCAAAGGGTTTAGTCAAGTCAAATACAATGAGACTTATGCCCTGGTAGCTAGACTTGAATCCATAAAGATGTTGCTA
This sequence comes from Zingiber officinale, assembly GCF_018446385.1. Classification (NCBI taxonomy): domain Eukaryota; kingdom Viridiplantae; phylum Streptophyta; class Magnoliopsida; order Zingiberales; family Zingiberaceae; genus Zingiber; species Zingiber officinale. The sequence continues at coordinate 33,327,004 of NC_056005.1, read as the reverse complement.
GCCTATGCAGCATCAAAGATTCAAGTTATATCAAATGGATGTTAAATCTGCATTCCTAAATGGAAAAATTAAGGAGGAGGTCTATGTAAGTCAACCACTAGGTTTTAAAAACCTAGAATACTCAAACCATGTTTTTTAAACTAAAAAAAGGCACTATACAGATTAAAACAAATACCCGGGGCTTGGTATGAAAGATTGCCTAGCTTCCTAAATTCAAAAGGGTTTAAAGAAGGCTAAATTGACCCTACACTTTTTATAAAAACTCTTGACTTAGACATATTCATTGCCCAAGTGTACGTATATGACATAGTATTTGGATCAACGAACTCAAAATTTTTAAAAGAATTTATAACTTTTATAGAAAATAAATTTAAAATGAGTTTAGTTGGAGAGTTAAACTATTTTCTAGGACTACAAATTAAACAAATTAAAGAAAAAAACTACGTACACCAAAGTAAATATACAAAAGAACTAATTAGGAAATTTAGTATGGAAAACTCTAAAGAACTAAAGACACCTATGACAAGTAACATAAATCTAGACAATGACCCAAATGATAACTCAGTTGACTTAAAATACTATAGAAGCATGATAGGTACCTTACTATACTTAACTGTAAGCAGAACTGACATATTATTTACAGTAAATATGTATACTAGATATCAAATATGCGCTAAAAAATCCCATCTATCAAATGTTAAAAGAATAATTACATATCTAAAAGGAACCATAAATGTAGGAATGTGGTATTCGAGAACATCACACTTTAAATTAGTTGGCTATTCTGATTTAGATTATGTCAACTAAAAGTTAGATAGGAAGAGTACAAGTGGAGGATGTCAACTATTAGGATCTTTTTTATTTAGCTAGTTTAGTAGAAAACAACATTGTGTTGCCTTATCTATTACTGAAGTTGAATACATAGTAATGGGTACATGCGCAGCTCAATTGTTATGAATGTCCCATACCTTAAAAGATTTTAATTTAGAATACAAAAATGTGAAAACCTTCATTGATAATATAAGTTCTATAAACCTAACTAAATATCAAGTACATTACTCTAGAATAAAACACATAGAAGTTAAATATTATTTTATTAGGGATCATATTATTAAAGGAAATATATAACTTAACTATATTGAATCTAAATCAAACCTAGCTGATATATTTACCAAATCTTTACCTGAATCTAAATTTAGTAACTTAAGATGATAATTAGGATTGTGTTTTATAGAGTAGTTTTCTTTGTTTCAAAATTTGTTTTTGAAAATTTTACTTATTAGCTTTTAAAAAATTTGTCTTCAAAATTCTCCTTTCAAAATTATCTTCAAAATTGTTTTAAAATATTTTATCTTTATGGAGTAGCTTAGGATTACGTTAGAATTGCATTCTCCTATAGTTTTTGTCACGCCCTTAGGGTAAGGCTCTCCGATGGAAATTGAACAACACTTCCCCTGTAACAATAACAATTGATATATAACCACAAATATATTAAATATCCCACATGGGTAAAACAAAACACCACAGAAGACAATAATCATACCAACATAAAATATGTACATAGAAAAATATTTGCATGTGCGCATATCTAACAAAAACCATACACTCAGAAATAAATAAGTAGAGCAACGATATGAAAAATCAATCATCAGTAAAATTCAAATACTAGAAAGTCAAAGTGCCCCACGACAACATAAGAATGACTACGAGACATCTCAGACGATAGGGGACGGACAGCTAGGATCTCTGAGTGATAAGACTTTATTTTCTACCTGAAACATAAGAAAATAAAGAGGTAGTGAGTACAAGATACTCAGTAGATAGATCACATAAAGTGCATAAACAAAGTAACAAGAACCAAGGGAGCAATCTCAGTGTCTTCACTTACAAGCTCCAGCAAGAGGAAAATATCGACCCTGAATTTCACCAACCTGAGCAACCAAACATGACACACACATATAACAAGTATACAACAACTATTGGTTGCAGCTAAATTGTCAGCCAGGGTATGCAAGATGTCACTGTCTACTTGAGAACACTCTACCGTAGATGGTCCCGTGGGCAGACTAGTGGCCACTGCCTGCGGGAGAACACTCTACCATGGATGGTCTTGTGGGCCGACAGGACATGTAGCTATCTAGCTACGGACTGCAGGCGAACACACTACCATAGATGGTCCTGTGGGTAGTCCAAGTCTACAAGTACCCAACCAATAAGAACAAGAAACAGACATCACCATGTACTAGGATACACGCCACTAGCTATATCACTGTTAAAGGTATCGTACGAGTACCAACAATCAACATAACTACAATAAGGCTGCATAGATATACCATGGATAACACATAAGAGCAAGTAGGACAGGTATCAATATCAAGAATAAACCAAACATAGATTCAAGGTGAGTCATGCATACTATCATAACAATAACATTAAACAATCATGCACAAAGTACCAGAGATCTAATTAAGAGCAAGAATGGTCTACCCACCTCAAATGTAGATTGGCCCAAATGTCTTCATGTCAGAATGCTCTTCTCGTATCACCATCCTACATCACAGGATATATTTTAGCCAATCCTATCATAAATCAAATAACTAACTTAAATCTTACTCCAATTAGAAAACACTAATTGTATCAACCTAATCATCGATTAGCTCAACCTAATCTGACCAGAATTCTTCCTTCACATGCTCCAATTTAATCAAACTATTAATAACTCAGTTGATATATTTAAACTACACCAAATTCTTAATCACTCAATCCACTAATCATCATTTCATAAATCTCATTAATCACTCAACTTAATTCTAGGATTCATCAACTAGCTAATGAAGTTTCAATTGTCCAAATTAATCCAAATTTATCGGTCTGTATATACCTATTAATTTATCCATACATGAGATCATTAACCTAATTAATAAATCACTTAACTAGAAATTCAAACTTCTATTAATCCAATCTAAATTAACAATCGAACTTACTGTTATCTCCTCCATTCTTCTTCTCCTACTTCTATAAAGGTAGTAATTGTTGGGGTTGTAAGGTTGTAAACATAGTTCCACATTAAAAACACATAGGAAAAATCATGGATTTATAAGAGAAAAGATATCTCCATTGGTATGAGGTTTTTTTGGTAGAGTACAAGAGAAAAACCATGAGAGCTTAGGCCCAAAGTGGACAATATCATGTCATTGTAGAGATATCTAAATTCTTTTCGATTTTATAATTGGTATCAGAGTTCGAACTGTTAGAAGGTTTAACCGCCGACTGTGCACAAGAGTTATGGTCTGATTGAGCCATGTGGATACAATATTGACCTCAAATAAAGAAAGTGGGGACTCCTATGTTCGGATCAAGAGGACCAGACACCAGGCAAGAAGTCTTATTTGTGACTAGGCAATGAAGTCCTAGTAGGTTGGGTGGATCGAGGGGCAAGAAGACTTGGTGGGTCGAGGATCGGACGTGGGAAGCATATGGTCCTTTGTTTGGGGAGGGGGGATTGTTGGGGTTACAAGGTTACAAACATAGTCCCACATTGAAAACACATGGGAAAGATCATGGGTATATAAGAGAAAAGATATTTTCATTGGCATGAGACCTTTTGGGTAGAGCCCAAGAGCAAAACCATGAGGGTTTAGGCCCAAAGTGGACAATATCATGCCATTATGGAGATATCTAAATTCTTTTCGATCCTACAGTAATGACTTCGACAGTGGCTAACGATCGATGGTGGTGATGTAGCAACAATGATGACAACAATTTGTGCTCGCGATGGCTACTCGTTAGAAGGAGAGATCAACGACGGCAGTGGACTGCCAACCTCGACGACTTGCATGAATGGTGGCCTGTGAAGGATAGTGGTCGGCAGTCGAAACCGCGGCTAACTTTACAGTGAGTGGTGGCTTGTGTGTTAGTGAATAGAGGAGGGAACAACTGTGCAGCCAGATGCTGACGATTGGGCAGTATCGATCCCTCTCATGGCAGATTTGCACCATTGGGCGCGTGAGTGGAAGAGGAGATGCGAAGGGGTGAGTGACGGCCTGGATCAGGCTTAGGGTCGTCACGACTCCTTGCTTGTGGCTGGAGAGGGGCTGCCAACAGGGGAGATTGTCGTTGTCTTACTTGCAGTGATTGGGAGAAAGGTAGAGGTGAGAGGGTGATGGCGGCGTCGAGTGAGAGAGGGGATCGGGGGAAAAGAAAGTAAAACCTAGGTTTTTAATTAAAACCTAGATTAATATTTACAATCAACTCTCGCTTAAATGAGTATTATAAACAAACCTCAAAGTCTAATAAGTTTTATCTCCTTAAGTATGTCATACAAACTCTGTTTAAATCCCAAAAAATTTCTAAAATTTTTCAAAAATTTTATATGGCTATCTTTCAATTTACACTTATTATTTTATTATTATATAAGTGTCATATCTAACGTTCTCTCCCACTAATAAAAATTTGATCCCCAAATTATTACTCAAATTAAGAGATTCTCATCTGTTGGTAACAACTAAGCAGTACACCCATATACTAGTTTATCCTAGTATCATGAATAAATTTCTAACCATGAGGGATTTAAGGTTCCCTTAAAAAAAAACTATATGATGATCAACTTTTAAGTAGATAGTGATGACTCTATGGGTTATAAGCTCACACAACTTTTTTGCACAACTCTTATATTCTACCTTCACTTGTTGACACACCAAGTGTCCAGATACCATATTCTTAATGACCTTCACACTGTCCCACTCGGAAGAGCATCTTAGATCATGATTAATATGTGTACTTCTCATATAATTGCAAGATTATGATTGATCCATTCTTGGGAGTAGATCTTCTTCATTTGCATACACCTCAGGAGCACACATACTCTCCTTCAAAATTAGGAAGTCTAATCCTCATCTCTGAAAATCGATCTTTAGTCATGAATCCCATTTTTTTTTTATTATTATTATTATTTATCTTATTAAATAGATAATCTCAGAGTAACAAAGCCTAAATTCTGAACATCTTAGATTAATAGTTTGTTTGAAGAGAGATTTATCCTCAATTGTAGTTCTTAGGTTAAGCTCATTGGGTTGGGTTACTAAGTAACATTCCAACCATATTCAACTGAACTGTCACTGCTATTGTAGGCACTTTGTCTACCTTAGTGGGTCATGAAGAAGAGGATATGGAATTGCCAATTCTCGTCATCACGTTCTACCTAGAGCAGATAAAGTTTTGAGGCTTTGCAAGATTGAACCTGGGTTTTGGATTTCTATCCCTATGAGATGTGATGTACAGACAACAGGGGGTTCTATTTGAAACAATATTGATTGGGCCTTCAACTATTATGTCTAGAAAAGGATTTTGTGTGTGTGTGTGTTTTTCATGGCTAGAATAGTACGATTTGAATATCCTTTTCTTTTTGTGCTTACACTAGACACACAAAAAGGTGTAAATATTCCACCTTGAGGGATATCCCTTCTTTAGGAATAGTTCCGACGTTTACCCTGTGTATACTGTATAGTTCTACAAGATTTTTTTTTTTAAAACCTAGTTCTTGTTGAGAATCGTAGAAAACAAAAGCTTTTCCACATGTAACCTCAGAACAATAAGTGCCCGTTATAAGCAATCATTATCTCATGTTGGAAGGGAGAGTTTAGTGAAATTTAACCTCTAAATTGCAAACTTATTGCTTGTTTGATAATTCATTTTCAGGTCCCTCAATGCTTCCACCCTCATTCAGTTTCATGTTCATGCTGTTCCCTCCAGAGTAACTCACAGTTTGACAAGGTGCATGTTCCTAAACCCCTTTTTTCCCTTTCTATTCGGTTGCACATCAGCACATGAGCTGATATTTGCATTTTGGTAATCTTATCAGGTAGAAATAGCGTGGCATTGTTTCTAAAATGTGAGTTCAAATTTTACTTTGCCTACTTGAACATCTCGAAATCAGAATACAGAATCCTTGTAGCAACCTTTATTAGTTTTCTCTGCTAAACTACTACTTGCAGTACTCTCCTAGCAAAACAAAGGAAGAGTACTACTTGCGAACTCTCTTGAACTCTGCGATGCCATGGGAAATCCTCAGCATGCCTTCCTGCTGAAGCCATACTCCTCTGCTCCTCTGAGCAGAATCCCAAAAGCCTGATGGTGCAAGTAGGCATTGAGGGACAGCGAAGGACACATCACGCTTCTTCTGGCTCCTGTTGCTGTTATCCTTTGGCACAACAGACAACAGCAAGCTTCTTCCATTTGAGCACATCCATTTTCTATTGCCTTTGCAATCTTTGGAGGAATGGCGATAACATGGCAATGTGTGTCTATATATATATATATATATAGGGCACTGATAGGGTGCCCGACTAGCCGTCCGCGTTGTGTTTTCGTGATTGAGATGACTTGGAATGTCTGGAATCACTCGGCGCTGGTAAAGGAAGTCGATGGGTACCAAGGTATTGTTTCCTGTGTTGCTGTGTTTTCTCTGGATGTCTACAAGGTCTTCGTCCAGGAAAGGATTGCCACTCTACACCCACATAGATCATTCTACCTTCCAATTTCCAAAATCTTGGATCCCATTAAAAGAGATATAACAGAATTATCCAAATTGACTGGATCAAATTACCAAATCAAATCATATTAGTATTTGGATTATTCTAATAATTCTGTTATAATTATTCTCAGAATTATTCTAATAATTCTGTTATAATTATTCTCAGAATTATTCTTAGAATAATTCTGTTATTTATTAATTAGTTATTTGACCAAGTACTTTTGAACATTATATATTGTATTGTCCTTAGGGCAAATATCAATGAACAATAGATTTAGTTATTCTCATCTTATTCCTTCCTCTCTCTCTATTCTTTTACTTGCATGGTATCAGAGCCATCTCTCTTTTTTATCTTCCCTCAACTTCTTGAGGCGGAGATCGTATAAACGGCGAATTTTTAAATTTTTCCCTCAAGCCTCTTATTTTCTCCTACGTGTTTTAATTTTCTTATTCTTCTCTATTTTTCAGAACAAACGAAAAATACTTATTTTCTTCCGCTGCCAACCCCTTTGCTTCTCTTTCCTCTTCCTTAATCTTTTTTTTTTCCACTACCACCGGACAAGTTATTTTTTACTTTAGATGTCAAATACTCGACGACATCAAAGAGGACAAAAGCAAAGTCCAGACCGATGTCAAATTTGTCACATCGTTGGTCATACTGGAAATATATGCCCTAAAAGATTTGATTGGTCTAGGGTAAAATGTCAAATTTGTCATGGAATTGGACATTTTGGTATTCAATGTCCTAGTCCATTTGATTCAAATTTCATTGGTGGTCCTACAGCCTCAAGACAACCATCTATTTCACAAGTATATCCTAAAGTTCTTTCGTCTGTGTCTACTTGTGGTAAAAACCCAGAGTTCTCATCTACTGATTGGTATATTGACACTGGAGCAACTCATCATGTCACATCAGATTATAATATCCTTACAGACGTAATGCCATATTATGGCTCAGATACGGTGCAAGTAGGCGATGGTTCAGGTTTGCAAATTGCTAATCTTGGAAACACATATGTTCATTTATCTAATCGAACTTTTCACATGCGCAATGTCTTTCATGTTCCATCTATCACTAAAAATTTACTTTCTACACGCCAGTTTTGTCTTGATAACAATGTCATTTTTGAATTTCATCATAATCATTATCTTATAAAGGATAGAGGAACAAATGCTATTGTGTTTTATGGGAGAATAAAAAATGGCCTCTATTGTCTTCAGAGTTCTTCAATCAAAGCTTTTGTTGGTGAACGCACAAATAAACCAGCTTGGCATGCTCGACTTGGTCATCCTTCCCTTCGTATTGTTCAGTCAATCATCAATAGGTATGGTTTACCTACTTCTATTACCTCCTCTCCATCTTATTCATGTAGGGCCTGCATGGAATCTAAAAGTCATAAGCTACCTTTCTCTTTATCTGATCATGTTTCTAATTTTTCACTTGAAATAATCCATTCTGATGTTTGGGGCCCTGCACCTATTTTGTCTAATCAAGGTTTCCAATATTATGTTACATTTATTGATCATTTTAGTAAATATACTTGGCTTTATCCTATGAGAAGGAAATCTGATTTATTTGATATATTTTGTAATTTTCAAATTCAAGTTGAACGATCTTTTAATCGTAAAATACTCTCTTTTCATTCTGATTGGGGAGGCGAATATCAAGCTCTCCATCGTCATTTTGTCTCTTGTGGAATTGTTCATCGAGTTTCTTGTCCTCACACTCCAGAACAAAATGGCTCTGCTGAGAGAAAACATAGACATATAATTGAAACTGCCTTAGCTCTTCTTCATCATGCATTAGTTCCACGCAAATTTTGGGATGAAGCTGTTAACACTGCAGTATATCTCATAAATCGACTTCCTACACCATTTCTCAATCATAAATGTCCTTTTGAAAAACTTTATAATCAAACCCCTGATTACACTTTCCTTCGAATTTTTGGTTGCGCATGTTATCCATGGTTACGCCCCTATTCTAAACACAAACTTGACTCTCGTTCACTACAATGTGTTTTTCTTGATTATAGCAATTTGCACCATGGTTATCGTTGCTTGCATATACCAACAGGACGAATTTATATTTCACGACATGTTACTTTTGATGAGTCTTTATTCCCTTTTTCGGTAGCTTCTTCAATCTCTCCTCCAGATACAAGCGGCACCTTCTTAATGCCACCTAATATTATCAGAAGTGATGGAATTCTAGGTCCTGCTCCGGAGCTCTCTAATAACTCTCCTATACCATCATAATCACCTCCGGTTGCTGCTCCAATCTTAGAAGTCTCGCCGATCGAAGATAATATGCTCTCTGGTTCCTCGGATAATGCAAGTCCGTCATGTACATCACCATGTCAGCCTACTTCCTCGTCGTTATCAACAAGTGATTCAGATGATAATGCTCCTCGTCGCATGCTTCCCATTAGTGATATTTATGAGCGTTGCCCACCAAATGCAACTCGATATCCCCTTCCACGAGCTCTAGTGGTTTCTTCCAAATCTATTGAACCAACCTGTTTTACACAAGCAAACAAGGATCCAAACTGGCGTAGTGCAATGGCTACAGAATTTGATGCACTTCTTCGCAATGGAACATGGACTCTAGTTCCGCGCACTCCCTCAATGAATGTTGTGGGCTCTAAATGGGTATTCCGTCTTAAGCATCGAGCTGATGGTTCTCTTGAAAGATACAAAGCTCGACTTGTAGCTAAAGGATTTAGTCAACAGCCAGGTATTGACTTTAATGTCACTTTCAGCCCAGTCATCAAAATTACATCTGTCAGACTATTATTATCAATAGCTGTTAGTTCTAATTGGCTTGTACGACAATTGGATATTTCAAATGCATTTCTCCATGGTCATCTTGAGGAAACTATATTTATGGAGCAACCACCTGGTTTCATTCATCCACAATTTCCATCTCATGTTTGCCAACTCAAGAAATCCTTATATGGTCTTCGACAAGCTCCTCGTGCATGGTTTCATCGACTATCTAAATGGTTACAAGCTCAAGGATTTTCTGGATCAAAGACTGACTCGTCTCTATTTCACAAATATAATGATGAAAATATGATATTTTTTCTTATTTATGTGGATGACATTCTGATAACCGACAATGATCACAAGGGTATCACAACTTTATTAAGTCTTCTCAATCAAGAATTTCTTACTAGAGATTTGGGTATTGCTCGTTTTTTTCTTGGTATTGAGCTTATTCCACATGAGGATGACTATCTTCTCTCTCAGAGCAAATACATTACTGGACTTCTTCAAAAAGCCAAAATGGATGGAGCACGTCCGGTCTCTACACCAATTGCTATAAACAACTCTCCAACTTCATCCTCTCCTGCTCTATCTGATCCACAAATTTATCGAAGTATTGTTGGGGCCTTACAATATGTCACTATCACACGTCCTGATATTACTTTTGCGGTAAATCGTGCTTGTCAATTCATGCATGCTCCAACTGAACACAATTGGGATAATGTAAAAAGAATACTTCGCTATCTCAAAGGTACTATTCTACATGGTCTTCTTTTATATCGCCAATCGTCTCGAGATTTACATGCATATAGTGATGCGGATTGGGCAAGTTCTCCTGAAGATAGACGCTCTACTAGTGGATATGCAATATTTCTTGGACGAAATCTTATCTCATGGAATTCGAAAAAGCAACCTACGGTATCTCGTTCAAGCACTGAGGCAGAATATAAAGCTATAGCAAATACAACGTCAGAAATTATTTGGCTTCAATCACTTCTCTCCGAACTTCATCTTGCATCAAATATTGCACCAAAAATTTGGTGCGACAATATTGGAGCAACATATCTCACAGCAAATCCAGTCTTTCATGCTCGTACAAAACATGTGGAAATTGATTTTCATTTTGTTCGTGAACGTGTGACAACTCAGCAGTTATCCGTCTCTTATATTTCTACTGAAGATCAAATCGCTGATATCTTTACCAAGCCACTATCCAGACAACGCTTCAACAAGTTAGCAAGCAAACTCAACGTCAGAGATCTCCCGTTGAGTTTGTCGGGGGGTAAAAGAGATATAACAGAATTATCCAAATTGACCGGATCAAATTACCAAATCAAATCATATTAGTATTTGGATTATTCTAATAATTCTGTTATAATTATTCTCAGAATTATTCTAATAATTCTGTTATAATTATTCTCAGAATTATTCTTAGAATAATTCTGTTATTTATTAATTAGTTATTTGACCAAGTACTTTTGAACATTATATATTGTATTGTCCTTAGGACAAATATCAATGAACAATAGATTTAGTTATTCTCATCTTATTCCTTCCTCTCTCTCTATTCTTTTTCTTACACCCATAACACAATACCCATTCTTTGTTTAAATTCTCTTGCAAAAGAAATGTCAGCCCATTCCTCGGATGCAAATATTGCCCTAAGAGTCTTCTTTTCTGTCACTCTTTAATGTGATATAATATGGAAAATCTTATCACAGCAAGTCTTGCTAAATCACCTATCTCAATTTTTCAGTACAAGTACAGTACTAATATATGATGATAAATAAAGACAGTGATATGCTTTGCTTTTGGAATAGCGAATAAGATCTAAACAATGTACAAGTCAAGGGAACCATTTTTTTTCTTTTCTCTTCCAACAATCTTCTTGCTGCTACATGATAAAATGCACTATCAGTCATGACCTGGATAACATTTTCCCACCAATCTAATCTATCAATTCATCAAGCAATTGAGATTTTTTTTTGAATCTTTAACATTACCGTCCACACACTTGTATGTCTCTTGAATCGTAAGTTTTCTTATTTTCTCATTCTTATTCCTTGTAACTTGCTTTTTACCAAGTTCAACTCCTAGTACAAAAGCTTTCATTCCTCTTCCTGCTTGCTTAATACCGACACTAACACATTTTTTTTTCACTCAAACATTCTGTCATATCATCTTTCAAGCCACTAAATATCTTCAAAAGCCTAGTAAATTGAGTATATCAGTATAATACCACTATCCCATATACAGTTTAATACTTTGATTAAATCAAAGAAATAGAATAGTAAATCACCCATCACTCACCAGTTTAATGGTATCATTACACCTAATCCACATGATCATGGTGTCGGAACTCCCCCAATCTTACTGATAAATGCTCAGTCTACTGCCTCTCTGACAAGTACCGACCAAAGGTCCGAACATCCTAATTCGAATGAAGGAATCAAGTCCTTAGAGGAAATGAAACCATGTGGTCCTAGTAGAATAGAACTCCATCTAATCAGAGAAATAGACCGTTGAGGAGCAAACCTTCCTCACGGTGCACCATCATTGATTCCTCTCCTAAAGTGATGGATGCCCTCCGATGATAGAGCCTCCATTGACTCATTGGCCATCAAGTTATCTTCTGAAACAGACTTAATCTATTAAGGAGAAGGGAAGGTGAAGGTGAAGGTGAAGGTGAAGGCGGCATAAAGAGCACAACTTGCTCTACAGGTACATAACAAACAGCACACGCTGCAAAGGGAGAATGTAATGGTTAGGTTATAAATATAGCTACAATCAGTGTTGTTTACAAACGTTGAGATCAGCATACATCGTGGACTAGTGCGCTTTTTATCAGTTATCGGTGGAGGAAGAGATAAATTTTCACAAGGATGTGTTGAGGGAAACATGGGAGCAGGAAACTCAGTTATATTGTTGATAGCCGTAGAATTTTGCATAGAAATGGTATCGTTATTGACCTAGATTCTTTTGCAGGAAAATCAGCAGGCTTGTCGTTATAAACTAACAACCTATTAGGATTTACAAAATTTTGGATAGGATCTACGAAGCCCATGTGAAAGCCAAGATTTCTAGATTCATGGACTGCTCTCCAGTGGTATTAACCACGGTATCTTTCTCAAGAATAAAGGGCTGCCTGACTTTATCCAATGATGAACTACAAACAACAACCCACTACTCAAACTGCACATAGTCCTTACCAATGTTATCATTTTGTTAATCACTCTACAATATCATTTACACTAACTCAGCATTATCAGCAATCAGCAATACTACTCTCTATAAAGACTTCAGTCTGAAATATATTTGAAAATTATTTCCTCAAAAATCCAACAGGCCATTTTAAGATACCCATCATCAATGCATGTATCATAGGATTATGTGCAGTGGCATTACAAACCACATTTCTTTAATTGATCTGTACATGAAGGGCATATACCCCAAGGAAAATGTGCCAATGTCAACACAAGCAAAGAGGAGTCCCGAGCCTGATCAAGAATGTGATCCTCTAATTTCTATTTCTTTTTCTTCAAGTTGATTACTTCACTTGAGGATGCAGATTCTAATCCCACTCTAAATACCCATGCACACACAAAAGACGTTATGAGCATACTCCATTACATCTATCCACTACACTGCTAATGCCGTATCATCTTACAAGCTCCAATGGGACACCCTGTTATGAAACACCTTTCCAGCTAAATTTTGGTTGATCCAAAACCCAAGAGGCCTCCAACAGCAAAGCTATTAGGATAGCCACCTGAGTGAATGACCTCAGAGATCAAGGATACTGCTTTGAACATAGGATCTAAAGCAAAGCAAAGCTAGTGATGGAGATAAGGCAAATAAAGTATCTTGTAAAGGTTATAGGTGTTAGCAGTGCCAGATAGGGTTTCGAAGTGGGGAAGGAAGCCTATCCATGGTTCAATTACTTCAAGGTGGAGGATTTCCTTTGGAGGAAGTGGCAGTAGGCAACTAGACGAGAATATTCTATTTTATGAAAAACAAAAATACTATACAGTTCTCTTAATGAACATAGCCAGATCAAACTGTTCCTAAAATAAACATGGCAAGATAGCACAATTAACACAAGCAGGAGCTCAGACTACTATCTGAAAACCATTTGTTATTGCTCATAGAAAAAATCAATCAGTTAAATAGGCTTTTCATCACTAAATGTCATCATACTAAACTAAATCAGCGAGTACCTACTAGCCAAGTATAGACACTGTCACACAATATAACTAAATTGGAGATAGCCCAATCAGTCATACTTTAATTCCTATGACAACTTGTCTAACAATAACTTAAACAAGTAGCGTACACAAAAGGTAAGATAATCACCAAAGGTATACCTTACTTTCATATAGCTTAGAGATGTCCTTCAGCTTGCCTTGTCCCCAAAACTTGAAAAGTTACATCGAGAAAAGCAAATCGTGAAAATCCAAAAACACGAGAAAACAGGTCTCGTAAACCTATAGCTCTGATACCAATAAAATTATCACGCCCCGAGGGTAAGGTTGTCCGATGGAAATCGAACAGCACCTCCCCTGTAACAATGACAATTGAACACTAGATACATAGCTACAAATATATTAAATCGCCCATAAGGCTAAAACAAAACACTGCAGAAGACAATAACCATACCAACATAAATGTACATAGGAAAATGTTTGCATGCGCGCATGTGTAACAAAAACCATACACTCATAAAGAAATAAGTAGAGCAACTATATGAAAAATCAATCCCCAGTAAATTTCAAATACTAGAAAGTCAAAGTACCCCACGACAACATAAGAAACTACGAGACATCTCAGACAATAGGGGACCGACAGCTAGGATCTCCGAGCGACAAGACTTTATTACCTGAAACATAAGAAAACAAAGGGGTAGTGAGTATAAGATACTCAATGGATAGTGTTGGAAGCAGTACGAAGATGGAACCTTGTTTTGAGCGTGAATCACTTTCCTTAAGGAAATTTTGCCCCCACTATGTTGCTGCCGGGTTTTAGCGACAAATTCCCTCCAGGATACTCAAAACAACGTAGAATCTATAGACAACAATTCTATAGATTCTCCCAAGACAAATTAGAGAATAAAAAGTGATTACCGAGAAGATGTTAAAAGGATGTATTTATAGTGAACAATGCAACCTTTGAGAAAGGTTGTGGAGCTATTCATGAGCGGACGCGTTAACTGTCACATCTGTTCACCAAAAAAAATTCAAAATTAAATTCATTCCGAATTTAATATCTGTGTGCCCACGTGGCCCAAGTGCCCAAGTGCCCATCTTTGACATATATATATAAATATGCTCCACTTGGTTACCAAGGTCACGAATTAAATACAACACACTTGATGCACATCCTTTAATAAGTCTATCAAACATCTTCATTCTTTTCAATGTGGGACTAAACATATATCACTATTTCAACAATCCCCCACTTAGTGATATTTGTAATCAACTGCAAAGTTATATGTATCTAGCAGGTGTCTTTCAACTTAAACCTGCTATTAGTATAAATATTTCAAAATTTCATCGAAATATATGGTAGTTAATGAACTTAAACCATAATTTCTATATGATAAGATTGGAAATATCATACACATAGAACTTTTGATTTCTCTAATATGTCCACCGTGAGCTTTAGCACCATATTATGGCCTTGTGCTACCCTGGATTCAAAAATACTTACAAAGGTTTTATTCTCAAACCTTTGATAGAAGCGGCACCACTTCTTGTGTTTGCATAGGTGAAGACCTTTAAAATCTCGTTTGAGATTTATTGTTTATGACCAACATACATCTTCATTAAGAATATTTATATTCAACCTCTTTTCCATAAGTACTTCATTGATTCTAGTACTTGCTACATGTCACTAATAATTTGTTGTTACCTGTTAAACCTTTAAGATTGCTGTGCAATAAGAAAGGTAAGGTTCCCATTATTACCGACAAATCAGAATGGTTTTAGACCCATTGCACTTGTAGTGCTTTTTATCATATCTCTCGAGAGTCCTTTTGTTAATGGGTCGGCTAGGTTCTTACTAGACCTAACATAGACAACTATTATAATACCATCAGAAATTAGTTGTCTAATATATTCATGTCTCAGGGCAATATGTCTTGATTTACCATTGTAAATCTTGCTAAATGCTCTAGACATAGTTGCTTGACTATCACAGTGCAAAGAAATCGCTGGCATTGGTTGTGGCCACAACTCTATGTCTGTCAACATGTTTCTCAGCCATTCAGCTTCTTTGCCTGCCGCTGCCAAAGCAATGAATTCTGATTCCATTGTAGAATGAGTAATGCACGTCTGTTTCTTGGAAGCCCATGAAATAGCTCCTCCACCCAAAGTGAAAATCCAACCAGATGTCGATTTATTATCAGTGATACTAGTTATCCAACTAGCATCTGCATAACCTTCTAGCACCGATGGGAACTTATTATAGAATAAGGAATGAGACTTGGTTTTCTTTAAATATCCAAGAACTCTTCCAACTGCTCTCCAATGTTCGGTGCTAGGATTATGTGTATACCTTGCAAGCTTGCAAATGGAAAAGGCAATGTTGGGTCTTGTACAATGCATGACATACATTAAACTGCCAATAGCACTTGCATAGTCTAATTGACTAATTGATCTACCCGAATTATCTACCAATTTATTTGAAACATCAAATGGGGTATTGGCTTCTTTTATTCCTAGATGAGTGAACTTAAAAAAAACTTTATCTATATAGTGAGATTGACTCAGGGCAAAACCCCCACTATGTTTCGTCACTTTTATTCCTAAAATTGTATCAACTTCTCCTAAATCTTTCATCTTAAACTGAGAAGATAAATAAGATTTAGTTTCATTTACTCCTTGCATATTTGTTCCTATAATTAACATATCATCAACATAAAGACATATAATTATTCCAGCAATTTTTGTAAACTTAGAATATATACATTTGTCTGCTCCATTATGTCTAAAGCCATGTGATAAAATCACTTTGTCGAATTTTTCATGCCACTGTTTAGGGGCTTGCTTCAGTCCATACAAGAATTTAACCAATTTGCAGACTTTCTTTTCATGACCAGGAAGTTCAAAACCTTTTGGTTGTTCCATGTAAATTTCTTCATCAAGTTCACCATTTAAAAATGCTGTTTTTACGTCCATTTGATGAATATGTAAATTGTAGATTGATGCTAAAGCAAACAAAACTCTTATTGAAGTAATTCTTGCTACAGGAGCATATGTGTCGAAGTAATCAACACCTTCCTTTTGCCTAAAGCCTTTGGCCGTAAGCCTTGCCTTGAAGGTTAGTAGAGAACCATCAGTGTTGTATTTTCTCCTAAACACCCATTTACAACCAATAGGTTTTAATTTAGAAGGTGGATCAACTAACACCCATGTTCCATTTGCTAGAAGTGAATCCATTTCATCGTTTAGTGCTTCCTTCCAAAAACTGGAATCTCTTGAAGTCATTGCTTCACTATATGTTTTTGGATCATCTTCTAAATGCAAAACAATAGGTATTTTACCCAACACCTCATCTCTACTTCCTTCAACCAAAAACATTAATGATTGTGAATTTATAAAATCACTACCAAAATATTTTTCCTTTCTTGCTCTCTGACTCCTCCTTGGTTCATTAGGAGGTTCTACTGGTTTTAGTTTCTTAGTTGAACTAGAATTCATAATAGTGCTTTGTGTTGTATTTTCAGGGATTTCTTCATTTGATTGTGGAACACCTTTTGAATCTTTTAGAAAACTTGTTTCTAAAAATTCAACATCTCTAGATTCTATAATAGTATTAGAATATGCATCCAACAACCTGTATGCTTTTGAATTTTCAGCATATCCCACGAAAATACTCTTAAGAGCTCTAGGTCCTAACTTGGTCCTCTTAGGATCAGGAACTCTATAATAAGCTATACACCCCCACACTTTCAAATAACTTAGATTTGGCTTCCTTCCTTTTCATACTTCATATGGAGAAGTTTTAGTTTTCTTAGACGGAATTCGATTGTGCACATAACAGACTGTTAGTAATGCCTCTCCCCATAGATTTATTGGTAGTTTAGCATGCATCAGCATAGCATTGATCATATCTACCAGTGTTCTATTTTTTCTTTCAGCCAAACCATTCTGTTGTGGGGTGTAGGGTGCACTAGTTTGGTGGATTATGCCATTATCTTCACAAAAATTTGAAAATTCGATTGGAAAATATTCACCACCTTGATCACTTCGTAGGATCTTAATTTTCTTTTCCAATTGATTTTCAACCAAAACCTTATAGTTCTTAAACATATCAAATGCTTGATCTTTTGTTGTCATTAAATAAACTTGCGTGAATCTAGAATGATCATCTATAAAAGCAATGAAATATCTTTTTCCACCTCTAGTTAAGTGACCATTCAATTCACATATATCAGAATGTATTAGTTCAAGCAATTTGGTTGTCCTTTCATTTTTTGGAAAAGGTTTTCTAGTCATTTTCGCTTGTATGCAAATCTCACAATTTTCAGATTTTTCATTTGGACATGAAATTAAACCATGCTTTGACATAAATTTAATTGAACTAAAATTAACATGAGATAAGCGAGCATGCCATAAATTAAATTGAGACACAATCATATAAGCAGAATTATTATCTTTATTGATACTTAATTTAAACATTCCATCACAAGAGTATCCTTGTCCTACAAATACACCATTCTTAGAAATTATAAGTTTCTCTGCTTCTATGACAGCCCTCAGTCCCCTCTTGCATAACAAACTGGCAGAAATCAGATTCTTCCTTACATCAGGAACGTGCAGTACATTCGTCAAGATCATCTTCTTTCCAGAAGTAAACTGCATCTCAATGGTTCCTTTTCCAAGCACTATGGCCGTATCATGATTTCCCATCAAGACTTTTTCTTCCTTTGCCGCAAGTTCATAATTTTTGAATAAATTTCTTTCATTGCAAACATGAACTGAAGCGCCAGAGTCATACCACCAATCAGCAGATTTTTCACTTGTTGCCATGTTTCATTCAGTTATCATGCCGATTTTAAGATCAGCAATCATAGCAACGATATCAGGACTTGGTGGACGTTCAAAAACACTCACAATTTTTTGTCCAACATTTCCTTCCACCTTTAGTCTCTTGAAAAACCTGCATTCATTTTTGTAGTGGCCTTTCTTTCCACAGAAGTAACAAGTCTTGGTTTTCTTTTTGTTAGAAAAGGTTTCAGGCGAAGTTTCAGCAAACTTTCTTTTCTTTCCAGAATATTTTGTTTTCTTAGACTCAAGATTATTAACCTTAGAACCATACTCATAAGAAAATTTATTTTTACGAATTTGAGTTTCTTCCTTAATTCGAATATGCTTTATGAGTTGGTCTATGGTGAAATCCTCAGAAGTGTGTAACAATTTCTTCCTGTAGCCATTCCAAGTGGTTGGCAATTTTGCAATTACAGCAGCCACTTGCAATGGATCAGACACTTCTATTTTTAGATCTTTGAGTCTAGAAACTAGGACAAGTAGTTCATCGACTTGATCCATGATAGACTTATTATCAATCATACGAAATTCAAAAAACTTCATACTTAGAAATCTGTCCGTACCTTGTTTTTCAGATGTATATTTGTTCTCTAAGGCATTCCAGATTTCTTGTGGAGATTTGATTGAACGAAAGAGATCATATAATCTATCAGTTAAGGCATTCAGGATGTATCCTCTGCATCGAACTTATCCTCTTCCCGCTTCTTTCGAGTTGCTCTGATCTCATCAGTATCCTTATCAGTTGGTGCAGGAATCGGAGGTAGATCATGCAGCAGTAGATATGCGACGCCCAATTCAGTGAGGAGGAAGAACAATTTGTCCTTCCAGTGGGTGAAGTTTGTCCCATCGAACCGGTCCAATTTAAATGCATTGAAAACAGACTTTGAACCAGTGGCTTCCATTGTAAAATGGATCAAAATTTCCTTAAGATTGTTGGAAGCAGTACGAAGATGGAACCTTGTTTTGAGCGTGAATCACTTTCCTAAAGGAAATTTTGCCCCCACTATGTTGCTGCTGGGTTTTAGCGACAAATTCCCTCCAGGATACTCAAAACAACGTAGAATCTATAGACAACAATTCTATAGATTCTCCCAATACAAATTAGAGAATAAAAAGTGATTACCGAGAAGATGTTAAAAGGATGTATTTATAGTTAACAATGCAACCTTTGAGAAAGGTTGTGGAGACACCTATTCATGAGCGGATACGTTAACTGTCACATCTGTTCACCAAAAAAAATTCAAAATTAAATTCATTCCGAATTTAATATCTGTGTTGTAATACCCCGGTTCTAAGATTATGGTTAAGTATGGCCTAAAAGGTTAGATGGTACTATCCATATCAACAAGGTGCACCTTCTTTTTCGAAAGCCCAAACTTAAGAACTCCAAAGTTAAGCGTGCTTGGCTTGGAGAAATCTGAGGATGGGTGACCTCCTGGGAAGTTTTCCAGGGTGCGTGCGAGTGAGGACAAAGCACGCTGAAAGGACCTCCGGTGGTCTGTGGAGCTAGTCATCAAACCGATAGGTAATTTTGGTGGCGTTCCCGGTTTGGTCTGGGTGGGGCCCGCCCGGGCCGGGGCGTTTCAAATGGTATCAAAGCGGACTTGCGACCGTGAGTGCGCCTGTGGCAGGAGCACCCAGGGCACCACCTAGTAAGGGAAATTCTGGGATTTGTCTGTGGTGTGATTCGTGGTTACACAACGAGGACGTTGTGTCTTTAAGTGGGGGTGATTGTAATACCCCGGTTCTAAGATTATGGTTAAGTATGACCTAAAAGGTTAGATAGTACTATCCATATCACCAAGGTGCACCTTCATTTTCGAAAGCCCAAACTTAAGAACTCCAAAGTTAAGCGTGCTTGGCTTGGAGAAATCTGAGGATGGGTGACCTCCTGGGAAGTTTTCCAGGGTGCGTGTGAGTGAGGATAAAGCACGCTGAAAGGACCTCCGGTGGTCTGTGGAGCTAGTTATCAAACCAATAGGTAATTTTGGTGGCGTTCCCGGTTTGGTCTGGGTGGGGTCCGCCCGGGCCGGGGCGTTTCATTGCAAACTGCCTGGGCACCAGAGCCGAGATTGTCAGCTGAAGGCTCAGCACATGGCTTCCGGAGGGAGTTCCAGTCGCTAGTCCTCACTGCACGTAGTGCTAGATTCCTGCAGACCTCGAGGATTTATTTACCATTTGGTTTGGTTTTTATTTGCTTATGTGTGTACTTGGTTATTTGGATACTTGGACATCGTATGTTTTTCTTTTGATATTGATGGATGTTCTATTCGATATGTTTTTACTACATGCCTGCCTGGACGGCAGAAGAGGTGAGTTTCGTCGGATTTGAGCTTTACGAGTGTAGTTGAGTAGGGTGGATTTCGAGTCAGGGTACTATAGTTGTGATTACTATTATTAACTGCGTGGTTGTGACAGCCAGAGGCTGAATATCTATATAAACTGCGTGGTGATTGTTTTTATTTATTGTTATTATTCCAGCCGCCTGTGGCTGAGGTATATGAGGATGTAGAAAAGTTTCAGATTGTCCACCGTACAGGGGAGATGCTGCCGAAATTTTCTCGGACAGGGACTCCTCTGGGGCGTGACAATTTAGTGGTATCAATGTAAAATACCGAAAAAAGGCGAATATTAATAAGGCAATTTTCCGGAATTTTTGGAAAATTTTCGAGAATTTTTCGGAGCTCGTATGGACGAGTTAACAGGGACAAAAACGGGGCCCGGAAAAGCCTGTTTAGGCTACCCCATTTAAGTGAGGAAAAGTTGATTTTTCCTTTTCCTTTTTAAATTCTTTTTCTTTATCTCCCTCGCCGATTCTTTTCCCTCTCCCCGTGCGCCGACGCCGCTCCCACGCCCTGACCACCACTCGGCAGTTCTCTTCCTCTTCTCTTTGTTGCCGAGCCCTAGTCCTCTTCTCTTCCTTCTCTTCTCTACCGAGCCGAACCCCACTTCTCCTCCGCCCAGCCGTGCCCTAGAACGAGCGCCGACCACTGTGCGGTGGATCTGAGCCACACCGCCGACGCCTCTTCCTTTGCAGAGTGTCGTCGCCGCACCGGACAGAGCCGGCGCCACTGCTGACCACCCCGTGCCCTAGCCGAGCCCTCGCTGTGGAGTTCACCGCCGCCGACTCTTGACCCGAGCACCATTGTCGATAGTCCGAGCTCCCTTCTGGTGTTCGGGCCCTAGCCACAGCCTACACAGCCGCGATTTCCTCTGCCCTAGGTCGGGCCGACTCCTGATTTCCTCTCCTCTGTGCTGCCGCTGACCTCAACAATCGACTTCGATTATAGGGTGCTGGCGCCGCCCGATTTCTGACTGTCGTCTCTGCCTTCGATTGCCGCCCAGTGGCAGTAAAGGAAGGGGTAAAGTGTTCAGGTTATGTTTTGGAACATGATTTGGAAGGAAAATGGTTGATGTGGTTTGTTTGTTTGTTTCCAGCAGCTAACATTCCTTAACGGCAGAAATTTCCAGCCAACAACTCTTTGATATCAGTACAAACTAGTGGCTGTGAGATTCGACTGAGACATTCAACTCAGGTGAGTGATATTTCGTTTGTTAGGTTAATCCTTAAGCTAGGATGATTAGGGTTAAGGAACTAACCCTAGTGGATCCACTGGTTTTATTTAATTACAGTTTGTTAAGGGTATTGGTTTGATTAGTTGGATCCAATTTAGAATTTCTTAAATTGGATTAGAATTTAATTTGGCTAATTGTGGTATGATAGAATTAGCTAAACTAGACCTTATGTTTAATATACAGGATTTTGACGCGAGACGAGTATCTCGATATCGGATTGGATCTTTATTATCGGAGGCGGGTACTTTTGACTTTTTGTCTTTGATATGCTTAGTAATGAAATTAACATGTTGCATTAATTGTGTTTCTTATCTGTTTCGGTTAATCACTACCCAAATCTTGGTACATGCTTGATTTATTGATTGGTTTGCATCTCATGTATATTTTACCTGTTTATACATGCTTATAGGGGATAGTGATATACCATGTTCAGGACCTAGGTTTTATACCTTCTGTGTACCTTTGGATTGTTGTGATTCGTGGACCTATGATGCATTTTTATATACATGTGGATTAGGTCAGGATATTTTGTGGTTAGTGCCATGCACCATTTGCATGATTGCATGCTGTGCGATAGTCCGCTCCATTATTGTTGAGCACATCGCCAGTTACATGGATCTGCACACACCACCACTCATGGGTTAGTGGTCGATTCAGGCTGAGTGTGTTGCAGCAGGGACTCTGTTAGGCACCGTTGGTCCGCTCATGGGTAGGGTGACACAACGTGTTATCCGGCAGGGATTCCTCCCCGTCTTTGAGTACCGGAAGATGAGAGCATTGCACTCCCCCATTTATGATTTGGGATAGGAGGATAGGTGTACTCCGACAGCATCCCGTCCACTCGGTCACTCATCAGGAGTAGTGACAACAGAGTGCACGGTTGTCACAACCCTACCCACTCGACCTCACTATTGTGTGTGAGATGATCGACTGACGTCAGGGGTGACCAGAACGCATCATTGACATCATATGCATAATGCATTTATTGCTTGTGTTTGTGCTTGCTGCATTTATATGCTGCATATTGTTTGGATACCTATGTTTGACATGCATACAGGATTCCTATACCACTCGGACTGTTTGTCCTTATACACAGGTCCTGGTTAGTACAACTCCTCTCTTGTTTACTTCAGATGCATATTTATATCTTTCTTATATCAGGAGACTGTACGCATGATTAGTGTTAGGTGTTATTTCTTTACTTTGCATATCAATTGTACCTGTTGAGTGTTGGACTCACCCCGCCTCCATTGTTGTTATTTTCAGGTTGATGCTGTCCGGAGGGAGTTCCAGTCGCTAGTCCTCACTGCACGTAGTGCTAGATTCCTGCAGACCTCGAGGATTTATTTACCATTTGGTTTGGTTTTTATTTGCTTATGTGTGTACTTGGTTATTTGGATACTTGGACATCGTATGTTTTTCTTTTGATATTGATGGATGTTCTATTCGATATGTTTTTACTACATGCCTGCCTGGACGGCAGAAGAGGTGAGTTTCGTCGGATTGAGATTTACGAGTGTAGTTGAGTAGGGTGGATTTCAGTCGGTATTATTGTTGTTGATTATATATAACTGCGTGGATATTTGTGTGATTGTTTTTATTTATTGTTATTATTCCAGCCGCCTGTGGCTGAGGTATATGAGGATGTAGAAAAGTTTCAGACTGTCCACCGTACAGGGGAGATGCTGCCGAAATTTTCTCGGACAGGGACTCCTCTGGGGCGTGACAATTTAGTGGTATCAGAGCACAGTTATACGATCTTTTGTTTTCGTATTTTGGATGTTTGGGATAACTTGATTCCAATTTATTTATTTGGTATCAGAGCGCCAAGTTTGGCGATACTTGTTGGATTTTTGTGTTATGGGTTTTTGAGATTTATTCTGATACCAATTTATTGGTATCAGAGCGGGTTATGATACCTGCTTTTGGTGTTCTGGTTATCGGATACCTATTGTTGGTATTCTGGATATTTGGTTAGCCAGGTTTGCGAGTCAAACTGGGCATTTTCGGATTTTCGATATGGTTATGTTTCGGATTTCCGTTTCAGATATATATGGATTTCTGGCGATTTTCTCGTTCGGAATTTTGAGGTCAGAAGTTGGGGATTGGACAGCGATGGAACATCTCCAGACGACAAATAGGTATGATGTTTATTTTATGATAGTTATGACATCTATTAGCACTTTATCTTTATTACCTGTCTGGTTGTTGTAGCCATATTACATGTGATGGGTTAGCCACTGATCATGGTCGACCCTAATAGAGATCAAGGATTATAGTCTCTGGTGATTTTTCATATCATACCACCAGTAGTTTTAGTTTCTGTTACTACTAGTAGGAGTTGGAGGCACATACCAGCATCTGCTAATTGTTAGCTGGCTAATGGATGATACCTACATATTCCTGTTGACTTAGCCAGTAGAGTTTTTATACTCATATTTTTTTTGGATATTAGGGTATTCGATACGATGAAAATTGGTCATTTGGGGAGTTATCATGTTTGATCATTGTTGAGAATGATTTGAGGTTGAGGAATATTGGGAGATCAGATATTGTGATGTGTTGATTTCTAATGATTTATGAGAGTAAATGTTATGTGGTTGTTTGGTGATCTATTAGTGGATAACTATTTTGATGAATTATTATTTGGGTTGTCGTTGATGGTGACATAGTGAGTGTCATGTTTGATGTTCACAGGTTTGATGATTGTAGTTGGTGATCAGGTGGAAAGGACTGATTTAGCCATATACCATTGTCAGCTTGGATAGTTTATAGAGGATCGATGTATCCTATTCCATGAAGACTTTGACCATGGACTGTATATACCCGGTTGGATGACTCAGAAAGTGCATTTGGATATGTGACCCCGCTGATGTAAGGAAGTGTAGAGCTAATTGCTTAACACTTATGGGATACAATCATTACTAGTGTATACTGGGAGAGTACATTTGGATTTAAGATGATAAAATTTTCCCCATTAGATATAGTCTTGGTAGTGTACGACATTGACTTGCAATGTTATACCATGGTGTGTATATCTTCCTTGTCCGATATTAGTTCCTTTGAACCTAGAGCAGGGTTGTTACTGGATGATTAGGCTGCTTTATTTTGGGTTGCTTTTGATTGATGTATTCATGCTTGATACATATGCATGAATTTTGTTTAGATATACCCGTAAACCATGAGTGTTGGTAGCATAAGGTTGGTCTCTTTGATTGAGCTGGTATGTTGATTTTGCATGTCTATGTTGCATGTATATTATGATTGTTATGTGTTGTAGGAGTCCTATGGTAGACTGCCCATTTGCGAGTAGTATATGTATCCATGTTCTCATATGGTTGTGGGTTCCTTGTGGTTCATGGTTATGTAGTTCGATGTATGTATCTGAATGTATTATTGAAGATATCTTATCGATTAAATCCGAGTTGTGGTATAAGTACATCTGTGGTGTTTTGATGGAGGTATCTTGTCGATCTAATTTATGTTGTGGGATGTGCACATGAGTTTAGATATTTTTCTTGATATATCTTGTCGATTTAATCTGTGTCGTAGTATGTGCGCATGTGTTTGAGTGTCTTAATTGGAAGTATTTTGTCGATTACATCGGTGTTGTGATATGTACATATGGGTTTGATGTGGTATCTGAGGTATTTTTTTTATTATGTTTGATTTTGAGTGCACCTGGGTTTAGTATGCTTTGTTGGAAGTATTACGTTGATTATACTCTTGGCATAGGTGTATATATGCCATGTGAGGTTGTTTGAGGTGTATTGTCGATTATACCCATGTTGATATATGCACACGGGTTCGGTAGGTATTGTTGGAGGTATCACACTGATTTATACCTGTGTGTGTGAGTTTGATGTATAATAATTGGAGGATTATGTTGATCATACATATGTTGTGTGAGCAAGTGTGTCAGGTGTATTGTTGGTAGCAGCATGATTCTACTTATGTTGAATGCAGGATGTAGAGTGTCTGCATTATGTCATTTGTTGGATTACCCTGTCAACCCATATTCTTATCAGTGAGTGATTCACTACGATGTTGATAGATTTGAGGATGAGTTTGATTTGTTTACTAGGTTGTTTATACCTTTGGCTGCCCACAGTGATATGTGGTTGAGTGATCTCGTGCAGCCTCTAGTTGGATAGTTAGGTGCCTTGGACACTTATGGATCGTTTGTGGTGGAGCGGAGTTCCCACATATACATATTTCGGATTTCTTGTAGCGGAGCATTGCTCCCATATCTATTGCAGATACATGATATAGATTATTTGTAGTGGAATGTTACTTCTGCATATTGAGGATTTCTTGTGGTAGAGCGTTGCTCCCACATATGTGGTATTTTTTGTGATGGAGCGTTGCTCTCACACTGGAGGATCTATACTTAGATGATTTATATCGTTGGTGATCATATTTCAGATTTATTGTCGAGGATCTTATGGATTGGGAATGTCTGTGATACGGACATTATGTGTATTGGTTTTACCATTAGGGCTTGCGGAGCCTTAGATGTTTTCATGGACTAGATGATTTGGGTATCCCTAGGATATTGGATCAGAATTTGTTATCGTTATTGATGATGTGGTGTTTTATTCCTGATCCGAGGTGTATCACGTACACTATCTTTGCATAGTTCTAGAAATGTTTCGATGGAAACGTCTATATGTGAAGTTCAGTAGTGTGTATTTTGGTTGTCTTCTGTGATATGTTTGAGACTCACGGTCACCAGTAGGAGAATACCGTGGTTCCACAGGAGGACGAGGTTGTTACCGTTGGGAGTAGACGGGGTCTATAGAAGAGGCTCGCAACTTCCTTTGTTTGGCTCGATATTTCCGGAGATACGTTGAGGGTTTCTCTCGGATAGCTATGTCACTGACACGTCTGACCTGGAAAGGCGTGAAGTTCACTTGGACTAAGGATGACAAGACCAGCTTCTAGGAGTTGAAGCGGAAACTAGTGTCGGCTCCGATTTTGGTGTTACCTTCTGGAGAGGACGGATATGTCCTCTACACCGACGCATCTATTTAGGGTTGAGCACTGTTATGATGCAGCACGATATGGTAGTCTTCTATGCTTCTCGTCGATTGAAGGAACATGAGAAGAACTACCCTGTACTTGATCTGGAGCAAGTCGTCATTATTTTTTTGCCATGAAGATTTGGCGATATTAGTTATATGGCATTACATTTGAGATTCTCACTGACCATAAGAGTCTCAAATATCTGTGTACTTGGAAGGAACTTAATCTCCGACGGAGGAGATGGATGGAGTTCCTGAAGGATTATGATTGTACCATTAGCTATCACCCGGAGAGAGCTAATGTGGTTGCCGATGCGCTTAGCAGGAAGTCCGGAGGGACTTTAGTTTGCCACTGAGTTGTGGTCACAGACTTGATTTAAGGTTCCTCCGATTTGGTCCTTGAGGGGTAAGGACAGACAGAGCAGGGTACTTTGGTACCATGGGTGCTCAGTGGTTGATTAGGACAGGGATACGAGAGCCATAGGCTGCTGATCAGTATTTGCAGTTTATTTACAGCCAGATAGCTTCCGGGCAGCAGACCGAGTTCACACGAGACGAGGAGAGTGTTATACACTACCGAGGCAGATTATGCGTACCTCAGTCTCATCCGGTCTTACAGGAGCTACTTCAGGAGGCTCACCGTTCTCGATTTACGATCCATCCAGGCGGGACCCGTATGTATCGAGATTTGAGACGTTCCTATTGGTGGAACGGTATGAAGAAAGACATCGCGGATTTTGTAGCTAGATGTCTTATTTGTCAGCAGGTGAAGGCTGAGCACCAGAGACCTGCAGGATTACTTCAGCGGATTCCTATTCCTGAGTGGAAGTGGGATCACATCACTATGGACTTTGTGGTGGGTTTGCCGAGGACACGACGAGGTCACGACGCGATTTGGGTAATCGTTGATCGATTAACCAAATCCGAACACTTTTTAGCGATTCGGAGGACGGATCCCCTGGATCGATTGGCAGATCTGTATTGTCGGGAGATTCTCAGACTACATGGTGTTCCGTTGAGTATCATTTCGGATAGAGATCCACGGTTCACGTCTCGTTTCTGGCAGAGTCTGTAGCAGGCCTTGGGCACACAGCTCCATTTTAGTACAGCTTTCCATCCACAGACAGATGGACAGTCAGAGCGGACCATTCATGTTGATACAGTCTGACCTGGCTGTTGTTTTGATGTTGACACTGATTTAAGTTTGTATCAGATATTAATTTAACTCAGAATGACTACTGATCGAGGTCGATCAGTTGGGAGGGAAAGTCCTGGTGAGTGAAGCCAGGCAAGGGAAATCCAGATGGGTCAAGGTTGACCAGACATCTGGTAAAAAGTCCAAGCAGGGAGCTTGGCACGGGAAAAGTCCAAGTATGGTGACTTGGCACGGAATGGTCAGAGAGTCAGAGAGGGCTCGGTAGCTCGTTCTCTGGACCGGATGAGGTCGGAGAGGGCTCGGTAGCTCGTTCTCTGGACCGGATGAGGTCGGAGAGGGCTCGGTAGCTCGTTCTCCGGACTAGGTCAGAGAGGGCTCGGTAGCTCGGTCTCGGGACCAGGAAGACCTCAGGGTTTCGGGCTGGAAAGCTGCAAAACTCACTCGGTAGCATTGGATCGGTCTACAGACCGATCCAGTGATACCTTGGTCGTCTGGATCGGTCTGCAGACCGATCCAGTGATACTCCAAGATCACTGATCGGTCGGGTGACCGATCAAGAACTTTCATGGGCTATCGATCGATGCGGTGACCGATCAGATCCACACGTAAACATTCGTGGTTAACCGATCGGTGCGGACCGATCAAGAACTACGTATATTTCAGGTTAACCGATCGGTGGACCGATCGGCAACCACATAGAAGCATTCAGGTTATCTCGATCGGTCTGACGCACCGATCGTAAAGAAGTGATCGAAACGCCGAGAAAGGGTGGAACGGTGCGTGGACCGATCCACATAGTCCGATCGGTCCACGCATCGATCGGATCTTCCGGACCGATCTCCGATCGGTCCAGAATCCATGGATCGGTGCCGACCGATCCACGCGATGTCGCACGCCTCCGCTACTCGATATTTCGACTGCTTCGATGCATCCGATCTAACATCCGCCAGGAGCTTTTTGAGTTCAGTGCGCAGTACCATGGTGATGTTTGAATTCAAATCAATGACTATCAAAGGAATAAAACAAAATGGTTTGTCTACTGGTTATTGCTGCAAATTGTGCAAAAGAAGCGTCAACGTTCACTGTCTTGTTCAGTTGGCTCACTGGCTGCGATCAGCTTGACTCTTCCTTATTGGTTCGAGCTCAGAGACACCAGTGAAGACCAAGGATGGTATTGGTGTGAGTTCAGATGAGGAAGAAGCGTGATTGGCGACAGTGATACGCTACTGGTTTGCAGTGCTTCGATGCAGGCAAACGCAGTGAAGAAAGCAGAGAAATAAGAAGGAGGAAGAGGAGAGGATGAAAAAATACTCTGGAAAAACTCTCTCTGTCGTTCAAGCAAGAGGCTGTGCGTTTTCGTTGAGCTCTTGGCTGATTCCTCCTGTAGTTGTTTTTCTGCTTCGTGGCTGTAAGTTAAACTGTTCAATCCTTTAGCCACACTCTGTAAGTAATTGTGCTTCACTTTCAAATCTACTCTTGTGATCTTTGTGGAGAGGTTACTCCACCGAGAAGGAGGATCTTTAGCCGGAATTTATCCGGGGTGCGATCTACCGAAGATCAAGGAGTCGTCCACCTTACGGACACGCCGAGGAGTAGGGGCAAGTTATCCCCGAACCTCGTAAATCCTAGTGTTAGTGTGCTTATGTTTTTCTCTCCTTTAGTTGTCTAATTCCGCTGTGCTAATGATTATCTGTGTAGAAGTTTTCTTTTAAGTTTTTAAAGGAGCTATTCACCCCTCCTCTAGCCATCTAAGATCCCAACAAGTGGTATCAGAGCCTGGTGCTCTTCATTTCGGCTTAACAACCCAAAGAGCTAAACAATGGCCATGAAGGAGGGACTCAGCACCAACCGTCCACCCTATTTCGATGGAGCAGATTTTCAATACTGGAAAAGCCGCATGGAGTATTACCTCAAGACCGATATCTCCATGTGGTTCTCCGTCAAGGAGGGATTCTCACCTCCAAAGGACGAAGAAGGTAAGGAACTTGACTCATCGAGATGGTCAACCGAGCAAACTCGCAAGGGACAAGCCGATGCCAAGGCGGTTGTCACTTTGCAATGTGGGATAGCCAAGGATCAACTTGTCAAGGTTGGTCCTTTCACAAGTGCGAAGGATCTATGGAACAAGCTCATCGAGCTCCAAGAAGGGACTCGAGACTCTCGGATCGCCAAGAGGAATTTGTTCCTAAACCAACTACAGAACCTTGTCATGAAGGAAAATGAAACTGTAAGTGAGATACATGGAAGGTTCAAGGAGATCATCAATGGTCTCCATTCGGTGGATGAACGAGTAGAAAACCGTGACCTCGTAAGGTATGCTCTAAAAGCTTTTCCTAGGAATGCCTTGTGGTCATCCATGGTGGATGCCTACAAGGTATCCAAGGATCTTTCCATTGTTAAGTTAGATGAATTTTTTTGTGAAATGGAATTACATGAACTTGCTAACAAAGGGCAAAAAGAGAAAGGTATTGCTTTGGTTGCAGAAGAAAAGAGCAAGGAGGGAAGAAGAAAGAAAGAAAAGAAGAAGGAGAAAGAAATTGTTTCATCTTCATCCTCCTCCGAGTCCGATGATGAAGGTGAATCATCATCAAGCGAGATGGCCAACTTCGTGAGAAGAATCATGAGAAGGAGCAGAAGATACAAAGGGAAAGGTAAACCTAGTGAACAAAATATTGACAAAACTAATGTTACATGTTATGAGTGCAGCAAAAAGGGACACTATCGGAGCGAGTGTCCGAAATTAAAAAGGAAGGAGGAACGAGCCAAAAAGAAGGAGGAAAGAGTCAAGAAGAAGAAGGCTCTAAAAGCTACATGGGATGAGTCTTCTTCAAGTTCATCTGAGGAAGAGAAGAGGGAGAAGAGTACACGGCAGTTAGCCCTCATGGCAAGAGAGGAGTCCGAGTCCGAGAGTGAGGACTCAAGCTCTTCAGCCGCGACTTCATCATCTTCGGATGATGAAGAGGTAACCTCTCCCCATTTAGAAAAGTGTTATAAAACAATTGCACATTTGTCTACTTCCCTTAAAAAATCAAAAACAGAAACTAAACTGCTAAAAGATGAAATAGAGAAATTAAGGACCCTTAGGGAAGATGAGGTCGATGACCTTTATCAAGAGGCCCTAGAGGATGAAAACAAAACCTTGAAGGGTGAAATTGAGAAGCTCAAGAAAATGCTTGAGAAATTCTCAACCAGCTCTAAGACCTTAGACATGATTCTAAATGCCCAAAGGGCGGTTTACAACAAGGTTGGATTAGGATACCAACCTAAGGAGTCTAGTTTTATTTCTTTAGTGTCAAGAACCCAATTTCATAGAACACATGTTTCTAGGGTTCATGAGACTAGGAAGAAGGTGACTAAGGCATGGGTGCCTAAGTCTCTCATTGTAGATGCATTAGGTCCCAGAATTTGGGTACCTAAAACATCCGTCTTTCGTGTCTTGTAGGCATTGGTCGAGGGGGAGCGTCTATCAACTTGGTTTGTTGATAGTGGATGCTCCAAGCACATGACAGGGGACAAGTCACTATTCTCTACCATACAAAATAAAAATAGAGGTAATGTGTCTTTTGGCAATAATGGTAGTCTTAAGGTTATAGGGGTTGGAGACATTCATATATCCGAATGTCTCCACATCAAGAATGTTCTTCTAGTCAAGGGGATGACTTTTAATCTCCTAAGTGTCAGTCAATTGTGTGATACGGGTTACACAATTGAATTTCATTTAAGTCAATGTTTGGTTAAACACATTGACACACTTGACACGGTACTAGTAGGCACAAGGGTTGATAATATTTATCAAGTATCGTTTAAAAGTGCTACTAATGCTTTGATTAAGTGTTTCATGTCAAAAGAAGAAGAGTCTTGGCTTTGGCATAGAAGGTTGGCACATGTAAACATGAAGAACATTCGGAAGTTGGCCAACAAAGGACTAGTACGAGGCTTACCAAGCATCAAGTACCAAAAGAACAAACTATGTGATACATGTCAAATGGGTAAGCAAACAAAAGCATCTCATAAAGGTAAAAGCATTGTGAGTACATCTACTACCTTAGACTTATTACATATGGACTTGTTTGATTGTAACAATGTTATTTCGTTGAATGGTAGTAGATATTGTTTAGTAATTATTGATGATTTTACTAGATATACATGGACCTTCTTTTTGAAAACTAAGGATCAAACCATAGATATTTTTATTTCTTTTTGTAGAAGAACTGAAAATGAAAAATCAACAACAATTAAAACCATTAGAAGTGATCATGGTGGTGAATTTCAAAACCATAGGTTCTTAGAATTTTGTCAAGCAAAAGGGTATAGACATGAGTTCTCAACTCCAAGGACCCCACAGCAAAATGGGGTTGTGGAGAGAAAGAACCGAGTCTTACAAGAGGCTGCACGAAGCATGCTCAATGAGTACTCACTACCGAGTTACTTGTGGGCTGAAGCTGTGAATACAGCTTGCTATGTGCAAAACCGAATTCTGATACATAGGTTTTTAGGAAAGACTCCTCATGAACTTTGGTTTGGGAAACCACCTACAATTAAACATCTTAGGGTGTTTGGTTGTAAGGTGTTTATTTTGAACACCAAGGACCATCTTGGAAAATTTTCGGCCAAGGCTGATGAAGGGATACTGGTCGGGTACTCGCTCACCAGCAAAGCCTATCGAGTCTACAACAATCGGACTAAATTGATTGAAGAGTCCTCTGATGTAGCTTTTGAAGAAATCCCTAAATCAAATGATCAATCAAGGGATGTAGGAGAAATTCAACTTGAACTTAGAAATCTAAGTTTGAATGATCAAAATGAAGAAAGAGTCGAGGTTGACTCTGATGACGATGAGCAAAGGCAACAAAGGGCTCGGTCTGATCCCTTGCCTGATATTGAGTCCTTGCCTGTGCCTAGTGAGACCATTCATGAGGCACCACCAACACCAAGACAATCTAGGATAACCACTAGTCATCCCCAAGACCAAATTGTGGGAGATATCCAACAAGGGGTTAGGACTAGGTCATTCTTTAGAAATGAGTCTAATGAAGTCGCATTGATTTCAGAGATTGAACCAAAATTAGTTGATGAGGCATTGCGCGATCCTGATTGGATCATAGCTATGCAAGATGAGTTAGGTCAATTTGAAAGGAGCCAAGTGTGGGACTTAGTTCCTAGACCTAAGAAGACCACCATTATTGGAACTAAATGGGTCTTCAAAAATAAGTTAAATCAAAAGGGAGAAGTTGTAAGAAACAAGGCAAGACTTGTAGCCAAGGGCTATAGTCAAGTCGAAGGTCTCGATTATGATGAGACTTATGCTCCCGTGGCCCGATTAGAATCCATTCGTTTGATGCTAGCTTTTGCTGCACATAGAGGTTTCAAGCTCTATCAAATGGATGTTAAATCTGCCTTCTTAAATGGCTTCATTAAAGAAGAGGTCTATGTTGAACAACCCCCGGGGTTTGTGAGTACCGAAGCTCCAAACCACGTATACAAGCTCAAGAAAGCTCTTTATGGGCTTAAACAAGCACCTCGAGCTTGGTACGAAAGGCTGTCAACTTATTTACTAGAAAAGGGCTTTGTAAGAGGCCAAATAGACCCAACACTATTTCTGCGTAGAGATGGTGAAAACATTTTCGTAGCCCAAGTGTATGTCGATGACATAATTTGTGGCTCAAATAACAAGGTCTATTTAAATGAATTCATTTCTCACATGGAAAGTGAGTTTGAGATGAGTCTAGTAGGAGAGTTGACATTCTTCCTCGGACTTGAAATCAAACAAACTCGAGATGGCATTTATGTCCATCAGACGAAATACACTCAAGAGATGCTTAGAAAATTCAATATGAGTGACTCTAAGGAAATGTCCACTCCAATGGCGACAAGCACTCGCCTTGACAATGATGAGAGTGGAAAACCAATTGATCTAACGCAATATAGAAGCATGATTGGTAGTCTTCTATATCTCACAGCTAGTCGACCAGACATACTTTTTGCTGTGGGCATGTGCGCTAGATATCAAGTCTGTGCCAAGGAATCTCATTTAATTGCAGTTAAGAGAATATTGAGATACCTTAAGGGCACAATTCGAGTAGGTCTATGGTACCCTCGCATGTAGTCTTTTGACTTGATAGGCTATACCGATTCCGATTATGCTGGGTGCAAACTGGATCGGAAAAGCACTAGTGGGGTTGCCAATTTTTAGGTTCATCATTAGTTAGTTGGTCAAGTCGGAAGCAACATTGTGTGGCTCTCTCCACGACCGAGGCTGAATACATTGCCATGGGAGAGAGTGTATCACAATTGTTGTGGATGATTCACACTCTAGAGGATTATGGACTTTCCTATAAGGGTGTACAAGTGCTATGTGACAACATTAGCACGATCAACCTAACTAAAAATCCAATCCATCATTCGAGGACCAAACACATTGAGGTGCGTCATCACTTCATAAGAGATCACGTAGCTAGGGGAGACATTGTGCTCACATATGTGGAGTCAAAGTCAAACCTAGCCGACATTTTCACCAAACCCCTTCCGGAGAATGAATTTAGTCATTTAAGGAGGGAGTTGGGAATGTGTTTGGCTCCTTAGGTCATTAGAACTTCACCATGATCAATAAGGACTATTAAAATGACAAGAGTAATTGGGACAATAATTTGGGCAACTTGGGAACATCTCACACAAACTATAAGGTTTAACAAAATATTTTTGTTTGCTAGAAATGGGGTGAGATGCTAGGATCAACCCAATTATTCAAAATGTATCATGCATCCCTTGAATAATTAGGTTGAAGAGACATTAATTGAGTATGGGGAAGGCCATTACATAATTCATGTGTATTTGGCTCCTAGATCTTACTCATATATTCCAACCAAGGAATCTTGGTTGGACTTTTGCCTAGAAATTTTCTAATCATGGTTGATGGTTGATGTGTTGATTGGTATTGTTGCTTGGTTCAAGTCATGACTTTGATTGATAAAACGATAGGGTATTAAAGGAAATAATAACAACTTGGATATATTTTGACAAACTTGAAACTAAACATAACAAGGATCAAGAATTTCAGCTTTCGTGCCTTGCTTGAAAATTAGGACAAGTTGTTTATATTTTGACAAACTTGAACCTGATCATAGAAATGAGTTTTGAACTCTTAAGGACCAAGAAGACAGAACCCCATATGGTTGGAGTTAGTGTGAGGTTTTTGTTTGATAAGAATCTGAAACCTTAAGACTATAAACAAGTTCAGACCATAACTTTTAGGTAAGAGTTATGCTTGTAGGTTCTAGGCTCTGAACATGGAAGCTTTCCTAGAGAAACTTCCACGAATTATCGAACACAAGTTACTGAAATTACAGCTTTCAGTTACCGGAATTACAACTTTCAGTTACTGAAATTACGGGAGAAATCAGACACTGATCGGTCTACGGACCGATCAAGTCAGTCTAGCACGCTACTGATCCCTTTCTGATCGGTCCACAGACCGATCAGAGAGATCCCTGATCGGTCCGGAGACCGATCAGATCAATTCGGCACAAAAAGCCACTGATCAATCTCTGATCGGTCTACCGACCGATCAGGAAGCTCGCTGATCGTACTGATCGTCTCCTGATCGGTCCGTGGACCGATCAGGATGTTCCTGGATCGGTCCAGGGACCGATCAGGAGGCTTCTGACACCTTCTGATCGGACAACCGTCCGATCATTTCTTCACTGTACACCCATCTAAACCCTTAAAACCTCCCGATCCCTTCTTTTCTTCGTTCACGCGAACCCTAGCCGACTCTCCCCACCAGTTCACCCTTTTTTCTCTTCTCCTTGCACGCCAAACCCTACCCGAAGCTCTAACCCTCGGAAGCCCTAGTCTAAAGTTCAAATGGCACCAAGGTAACTTCTTACCTCTCTAGAACTTGGCATTATGTTTCTCACTGAATCTGTTGTTCTGTTGTTTCGGTTCTTAATTGTTGGTGGCTCCTGTGCTTTTCGTTTTTCCCATTGTGTCCCCTTAGGAAGAAACCCACTGATGGTGAGGGAACCTCTAAGGAACCAACCAAGACATCCAAATCCAAAACTTCTCCTGCTCCCTCTCGACCCCAACCAGCTAGTTCCAGTAGATTCCCAAACCGCCAATCTGAGCAAGCTTTTCAACAAAGGACATTCAAATTACTCCCTTGTAGGTCCGTGGATAGAAAATTCATGGACGAATTTTGCCCACAAGTGTCCGAAATCATAGCATACTACAAACTCGATTCACTAGTCTACTTGGAACGGGATATCAACTATGACTTGGTCTCTGAGTTCTATAATAACCTTCATGAGACTAATGATCAAGGTTTTAAAACAAGAGTTGCTAAGCGGACTCTTGATTTCAGTATCTCATCTTTCTTTGAGTATCTCAATTGTCGGAGGTGTTCCGGTGATGTCTTTTCGATATTTCCTGACTTACCAGATCAGTTACCTCCACCGTTTGATATCTCACCTGACGATATATATGAGTACTTCTTCAGACAACCTAGACAAGGGCTAGATGAGCTAGATGTTGACTTCCCTACTTTTGCAGCCTTGAGATTATCTCCTCAAGATTACATTCTTTTTAAAATTGTCACGAACTGCCTTCTACCTATCACATCTAAACCATTATCTGAGATCCGATCATATCATTGTCTTATGCTTTATGGTTTGCGTCGGCGTCTCGATTTTGATATCATGTCGAGCATCTACTCCTCGATTATATCATATTCTCAGCCTAGCGGCTTCACTATTTATATGCCTTATGGGCATATAATTACTGATTGGCTTGAGACCCTTCAGGTTGATGTCTCTAAGGGTAGAATAATCAAAATGGTCAGGCAGGATTGCCGACTTGGGAAACGGGCATTTTCCAAGTCTGGAATCATAGGGCAAAATGGGGATGTTCAGTGGAAGGATGGGAGAGCTTTAGGTGAGTTACCATGGGGACCTCCACGACAGGTTGCAGCTGCTCCTGTTGCTGACATTGGCGAGGCGGATCCTGATCTGCGCTGGAGAGCCGATTTGATCGTCACGAGGAGATGGTGACTGCTGAGTTCGATGGACTACGCATACGGATTGACCAGCGCTACGATGACCTGCGCGGGCATATTGACCAGTGCTTCGATGATATGCGCAGTCATCAGGTGGTGACACAGCAGTTGCTACTCGAATGGATGGCACGCTACCCGCCTCCGCAGTCTTACCCAGGCTATTCATCCTCCGGCATGCCGCCTCAGGATTTCACCCCTCCTGCCGATGATGGTGATATTCCTCAGTGTGAGGATGTTGATTGATACAGTTTGTTTGTTGGCTGTCTGTATTTTGGATGTTATTTGTTAGTCTTTATGACTGACCTGGATGTTTGCACTTCTGATGCTACTCCTGTATTTATGCTACTCCGTTTTCTTTTTGCTTGCTCTTTATTATGCTTCATTTTCTATTGGATATTAATATGCTGTTCACTTGCATGTCCTGTTTGTCCTTTATCTCTTTATCACTGTCTCGTAATACACTTAGAGGCATTTTGGGGGATTAAGAAAGAAAATAGTATGGGTTAAGGGGGAATCTTTTAACATTTTCTTACTTGGTTCGCACCTTTTCGGTGTTTGACAAAGGGGGAGAAGGTAACTAAGTTTAGAATTAAATGAAAGTTTGTCTTAGGGGGAGGATCTTGATTCCCCTAAAATCATGAGTCTCCTATTCTTACATGGTACTGTATCTGTCTTAGGGGGAGGATCTTGATTCCCCTAAAATTATGAAAATTTGAACAATTCTGATCTAAACTTAAATCGTGTTGTCAAACAACAAAAAGGGGGAGATTGTTGATACAGTCTGACCTGGCTGTTGTTTTGATGTTGACACTGATTTAAGTTTGTATCAGATATTAATTTAACTCAGAATGACTACTGATCGAGGTTGATCAGTTGGGAGGGAAAGTCCTGGTGAGTGAAGCCAGGCAAGGGAAATCCAGATGGGTCAAGGTTGACCAGACATCTGGTAAAAAGTCCAAGCAGGGAGCTTGGCACGGGAAAAGTCCAAGTATGGTGACTTGGCACGGAATGGTCAGAGAGTCAGAGAGGGCTCGGTAGCTCGTTCTCTGGACCGGATGAGGTCGGAGAGGGCACGGTAGCTCGTTCTCTGGACCGGATGAGGTCGGAGAGGGCTCGGTAGCTCGTTCTCCGGACTAGGTCAGAGAGGGCTCGGTAGCTCGGTCTCGGGACCAGGAAGACCTCAGGGTTTCGGGCTGGAAAGCTGCAAAACTCACTCGGTAGCATTGGATCGGTCTGATCGATCCGGATACTTGTCGTCTGGATCGGTCCGCACCGATCCGATACTCAAGATCACCGATCGGTCGGGTGACCGATCAGTAACCACAACTTTTGTGGGCTATCCGATCGGTCCGGTGACCGATCGGATCCTACGTAAACATTCAGGTTAACCGACGGCGTGGACCGATCAAGTATTACGTGGTTAACCGATCGGTGGACGATCGGAACTACGTAGCATTCAGGTTATCCGATCGGTCTGCACCGATCGAAAGAAGTGATCGAACGCCGAGAAAGGGTGGAACGGTCCGTGGACCGATCCACATAGTCTGATCGGTCCGATCAGCCGACCGATCCGGACGCGATCAGAGATCGGCGTATGGATCGGTCCGCCGACCGATCCACGCGATGTCGCACGCCTCCGCTACTTCCGATATTTCGACTGCTTCGATGCATCCGATCTAACATCCGCCAGAGCTTTTTGAGTTACAGTGCAGTACCATGGTGATGTTTGAATTCAAATCAATGACTATCAAAGGAATAAAACAAAATGGTTTGTCTACTGTTTATCGCTGCAAATTGTGCAAAAGAAGCGTCAACGTTCACTGGCTTGTTCAGTTGGCTCACTGGCTGCGATCAGCTTGACTCTTCCTTATTAGTTCGAGCTCAGAGACACCAGTGAAGACCAAGGATGGTATTGGTGTGAGTTCAGATGAGGAAGAAGCGTGATTGGCGACGCCTGGTTTGGCGACAGTGATACGCTACTGGTTTGCAGTGATTCGATGCAGGCAAACGCAGTGAAGAAAGCAGAGAAATAAGAAGGAGGAAGAGGAGAGGATGAAAATACTCTGGAAAAACTCTCTCTGTCGTTCAAGCAAGAGGCTGTGCGTTTTTGTTGAGCTCTTGGCTGATTCCTCCTGTAGTTGTTTTTCTGCTTCGTGGCTGTAAGTTAAACTGTTCAATCCTTTAGCCACACTCTGTAAGTAATTGTGCTTCACTTTCAAATCTACTCTTGTGATCTTTGTGGAGAGGTTACTCCACCGAGAAGGAGGATCTTTAGCCGGAATTTATCCGGGGTGCGATCTACCGAAGATCAAGGAGTCGTCCACCTTACGGACACGCCGAGGAGTAGGGGCAAGTTATCCCCGAACCTCGTAAATCCTAGTGTTAGTGTGCTTATGTTTTTCTCTCCTTTAGTTGTCTAATTCCGCTGTGCTAACGATTATCTGTGTAGAAGTTTTCGTTTAAGTTTTTAAAGGAGCTATTCACCCCCCCTCTAGCTATCTAAGATCCCAACAATTCAGACTTTAGAGGATCTGCTGAGGTCGTGTGTTATGGATTTCGGAGGTAGTTGGGAGGACCATCTGCCGTTAGTAGAGTTTGCTTACAACAACAGCTTTCATTCGGCTATCCAGATGGCACCGTTTGAGGCGTTGTATGGTAGACCTTGTCGGACACCCGTCCTCTGGGATGAGGTTGGAGAGGCCCAGCTATTGGGACCTCATAGAGTTCAGCAGGATGCAGAGTTGGTCCGTACTATCAGACGGAGGATGTCAGAGGCGCAAGATCGCCAGAAGAGTTATGCTGATCGGAGACGCAGATCACTAGAGTTCTCAGTTGGCGACCATGTATTTCTGCGAGTTTCACCCACGAAAGGGGTGAAGAGATTTGGCCTCAGAGGTAAGCTAGCTCCGCGGTACATTAGCCCTTTCGAGATCTTGGAGAGGATCGGAGAGGTAGCTTACCGGCTGGCACTACCACCGTCCCTGTCAGGCGTGCACGATGTATTTCATGTATCCATGCTGAGGAGATATGTACCCGATCCGACGCATGTGCTGGCAGATATTCCAGTTCCAGTTCAGCCTGACATTACTTATGAGGAGGTTCCGGTACGGATTCTCGACCGGAAAGAGCGTCAGTTGCGGAACAAGACTATCCGGCTGGTTAAAGTCGGATGGCAGCATCATTCGGACGAGGAGGCTACTTGGGAGCTCGAGGATACTATCCGAGCTCGATATCACCATCTTTTCACTTGAGGTATGTGATTTGTTTACTGTTCAGCATTTATACTTTATATCTGTTGTTAGTACTTGCTGATGGTAGAAACGAAATTTGGGGACCAAATTTTTATTAGTGGGGGAGAATGTAAAATACCGGAAAATAGGCGAATATTAATAAGGGAATTTTCCGGAATTTTTGGAAATTTTTCGGGAATTTTTCGGAGCTCGTATGGACGAGTTAACAGGGACAAAAACGGGGCCCGGAAAAACCTGTTTAGGCTACCCCATTTAAGTGAGGAAAAGTTGATTTTTCCTTTTCCTTTTTAAATTCTTTTTCTTTATCTCCCTCGCCGATTCTTTTCCCTCTCCCCGTGCGCCGACGCCGCTCCCACGCCCTAACCACTACTCGGCAGTTCTCTTCCTCTTCTCTTTGTCGCCGAGCCATAGTCCTCTTCTCTTCCTTCTCTTCTCTACTGAGCCGAACCCCACTTCTCCTCCGCCCAGCCGTGCCCTAGAACGAGCGCCGACCACTGTGCGGTGGATCTGAGCCACACCGCCGACGCCTCTTCCTTTGCAGAGTGTCGTCGCCGCACCGGACAGAGCCGGCGCCACTGCTGACCACCCCGTGCCCTAGCCGAGCCCTCGCTGTGGAGTTCACCGCCGCCGACTCTTGACCCGAGCACCATTGTCGACAGTCCGAGCTCCCTTCTGGTGTTCGGGCCCTAGCCACAGCCTACACAGCCGCGATTTCCTCTACCCTAGGTCGGGCCGACTCCTGATTTCCTCTCCTCTGTGCTGCCACTGACCTCAACAATCGACTTCGATTATAGGGTGCTGGCGCCGCCCGATTTCTGACTGTCGTCTCTGCCTTCGATTGCCGCCCAGTGGCAGTAAAGGAAGGGGTAAAGTGTTCAGGTTATGTTTTGGAACATGATTTGGAAGGAAAATGGTTGATGTGGTTTGTTTGTTTGTTTCCAGCAACTAACATTCCTTAACGGTAGAAATTTCAAGCCAACAACTCTTTGATATCAGTACAAACTAGTGGCTATGAGATTCGACTGAGACATTCAACTCAGGTGAGTGATATTTCGTTTGTTAGGTTAATCCTTAAGCTAGGATGATTAGGGTTAAGGAACTAACCCTAGTGGATCCACTGGTTTTATTTAATTACAGTTTGTTAAGGGTATTGGTTTGATTAGTTGGATCCAATTTAGAATTTCTTAAATTGGATTAAAATTTAATTTGGCTAATTGTGGTATGATAGAATTAGCTAAACTAGACCTTATGTTTAATATACAGGATTTTGACGCGAGACAAGTATCTCGATATCGGATTGGATCTTTATTATCGGAGGCGGGTACTTTTGACTTTTTTGTCTTTGATATGCTTAGTAATGAAATTAACATGTTGCATTAATTGTGTTTCTTATCTGTTTCGGTTAATCACTACCCAAATCTTGGTACATGCTTGATTTATTGATTGGTTTGCATCTCATGTATATTTTACCTGTTTATACATGCTTATAGGGGGTAGTGATATACCATGCTTTACCATGTTCAGGACCTAGGTTTTATACCTTCTGTGTACCTTTGGATTGTTGTGATTCGTTGACCTATAATGCATTTTTATATACATGTGGATTAGGTCAGGATATTTTGTGGTTAGTGCCATGCACCATTTGCATGATTGCATGCTGTGCGATAGTCCGCTCCATTATTGTTGAGCATATCGCTAGTTACATGGATCTGCACACACCACCACTCATGGGTTAGTGGTCGATTCAGGCTGAGTGTGTTGCAGCAGGGACTCTGTTAGGCACCGTTGGTCCGCTCATGGGTAGTGTGACACAACGTGTTATCCGGCAGGGATTCCTCCCCATCTTTGAGTACTGGGAGATGAGCGCCCCCATTTATGATTTGGGGTAGGAGGATAGGTGTACTCCGACAGACATCCCGTCCACTTGGTCACTCATCGGGAGTAGTGACGACAGAGTGCACGGTTGTCACGCCTACCCACTCGGCCTCACTATTGTGTGTGAGATGATCGACCGGCGTTGACCAGGACGCATCATTGGCATCATATGCATGATGCATTTATTGCTTGTGTTTGTGCTTGCTGCATTTATATGCTGCATATTGTTTGGATAACTATGTTTGACATGCATACAGGATTCCTATACCACTCGGACTGTTTGTCCTTATACACAGGTCCTGGTTAGTACAGTTCCTCTCCTGTTTACTTCAGATGCATATTTATATCTTTCTTATATCAGGAGACTGTACGCATGATTAGTGTTAGGTGTTATTTCTTTACTTTGCATATCAATTGTACCTGCTGAGTGTTGGACTCACCCCGCCTCCATTGTTGTTATTTTCAGGTTGATGCTGTCCGGAGGGAGTTCCAGTCGCTAGTCCTCACTGCACGTAGTGCTAGATTCCTGCAGACCTCGAGGATTTATTTACCATTTGGTTTGGTTTTTATTTGCTTATGTGTGTACTTGGTTATTTGGATACTTGGACATCGTATGTTTTTCTTTTGATATTGATGGATGTTCTATTCGATATGTTTTTACTACATGCCTGCCTGGACGGCAGAAGAGGTGAGTTTCGTCGGATTTGAGCTTTACGAGTGTAGTTGAGTAGGGTGGATTTCGAGTCAGGGTACTATAGTTGTGATTACTATTATTAACTGCGTGGTTGTGACAGCCAGAGGCTGAATATCTATATAAACTGCGTGGTGATTGTTTTTATTTATTGTTATTATTCCAGCCGCCTGTGGCTGAGGTATATGAGGATGTAGAAAAGTTTCAGATTGTCCACCGTACAGGGGAGATGCTGCCGAAATTTTCTCGGAAAGGGACTCCTCTGGGGCGTGACATGTGTGCCCACGTGTCCCAAGTGCCCAAGTGCCCATCTTTAACATATATATATAAATATGCTCCACTTGGTTACCAAGGTCACCAATTAAATACAACACACTTGATGCACATCCTTTAATAAGTCTATCAAACATCTTCATTCTTTTCAATGTGTGACTAAACATATATCACTATTTCAACAGATAGATCACATAAAGTGCA
This sequence comes from Zingiber officinale, assembly GCF_018446385.1. Taxonomy (NCBI): domain Eukaryota; kingdom Viridiplantae; phylum Streptophyta; class Magnoliopsida; order Zingiberales; family Zingiberaceae; genus Zingiber; species Zingiber officinale. The sequence goes on along the minus strand of NC_056005.1, from coordinate 33,283,560 downwards.
TGAAACAAAATAACAAGAACCAAGGGAGCAATCTCAGTGTCTTCATTTACAAGCTCCACCAAGAGGAAAATATCAACCCCAGATTTCACCAACCAGAGCAACCAAACATGGCACTCACATATAACAATATACAACAACTATTGGCTATAGCTAAATTGTCAACCAGGATATGTAAGACGCCACTGTCTGCGAGAGAACAGTCTACCACGGATGGTCTCGTGGGCTGACAGGGTATATAGCTATCTAGCTACGGACTACGGATGAACACGCTACCATAGATGGTCCCATGGCCAACCCAAGTCTACAAGTACCCAACCAATAAGAACAAGAAACATACATCACCGTGTACTCGGGTACACACCACTAGCTATATCACTGTTTAAAGGTATCATACGAGTACCAACAATCAGCATAACTACAATAAGGCTGCATAGATATACCATGGATAACACATAAGAGCAAGCAGGGCAGATATCAATATCAATAATCAACCAAACATAGATTCAAGGTGAGTTATGCATACTATCACAACAATAACATCAAACAATCATGCACAAAGTAACAGAAATCTAATTAAGAGCAAGAATGATCTACCCACCTCAAATGTAGATTGGCCCAAATGTCTTCATGTCAGAATGCTCTTCTCGTATCACCATCCTACATCACAGGATATATTTTAGCCAATCCTATCATAAATCAAATAACTAACTTAAATCCTACTCCAATTAGAAAATACTAATTGTATCAACCTAATCATCGATTAGCTCAACCTAATCTGACCAGAATTCTTCCTTCACATGCTCCAATTTAATCAAACTGTTAATAACTCAGTTGATTCATTTAAACTACACCAAATTCTTAATCACTCAATCCACTAATCATCATTTCATAAATCTCATTAATCACTCAACTTAATTCCAGGATTCATCAACTAGCTAATGAAGTTTTAATTATCCAAATTAATCCAATTTTATCGATCTGTATATACCTGCTAATTTATCCATACATGAGATCATTAACCTAATTAATAAATCACTTAACTAGAAATTCAAACTTCTATTAATCCAATCTAAATTAACAATCGAACCTACTGTTACCTCCTCCGTTCTTCTTCTCCTACTTCTATGAAGGTAGTAATGACTTCGTTAGTGGTCGACGGTCAATGGTGATGATGCAGCAACAACGATGACAACAATCTATGCTCGCGGTGGCAGCTCACTGGAAGGAGAGATCAACGACGATAGTGGACTGCCAACCTCGACGACTCACATGAATGGTGGCCTATGAAAGGATAGTGGCCAGTGGTCGAAACCGCGGCTAACTTTATGGCCAGTGGAAGCTTGTGTGTTAGTGAATAGAGGAGGGAACAACTGTGCAACCAGATGCTAACGGTTGGGCAGCATCGATCCCTCTCACGGTGGATCAACACCATCTGGTGCGTGAGTGGAAGAGGAGATGCGAAGGGGTGAGTGACGGCGTAGATCAGGATTAGGGCTATCATAATTCCTTACTTGTGGCTAGAGAGGGGCTTCCAACAGGGGAGATTGTCGTCGTCTTGCTTGCAACGATCGGGAGAAGGCAGAGGCGAGAGGGTGATGGTAGCCTTGGGTGAGAAAGGGGATGGGGGAAAAAGAAAGTAAAACATAGGGTTTTAATCAAAACCTAGATTAATATTTACAATCAACTCCCACTTAAGTGTTGGTGTAGGAAGCATCCGATGATCAAACCTGTGTTTTGATTATGTCAAAGGGTTCAAAGTTAAGTTGTTTTGATATCTAATGTGTTTGAATGAGTTTGCAGGAAAGTCCTAAGTATACTTAGTCAAAAGTCCTAGCTATGGTTAGGCAGGTGAAAAATCCTAGGGGGTGGTAACCCTAGGGGGGAGTCTTGGCGGGTCGAGGGCTTCGAGCAAAAGTCCTACAGTCGAGGACTCTAGGTGGAAAGTCCTGGTGTCGCGAACCAGGTGAAAGACTGGGCGGGTTGTGGAGTGGACGTCCAGGGGAAAGTCCTAGAGCCTCGGGTGCTGAGCAAAAGTCCAGTTGGTCTAGAGGATCAACTGACAACAAGTAAACTCTCCTGAGTGGAGTAGATGAGGACGTGCTCCCCGGAGAGGGAACAGTAGGCGCCGATTCGACCTAGGGTTTCTAGTCAGGAATCTGAAGTCAGAACCGGACAGTCCGGAGATTGTCAAATACTTATGTTTGACTTATTTTATTGTGCTAAACTCTGTCTTGCAGGATATGGTTTGTATTTTGGACTAACCCATTGTAACACCCGTAAATTTCTTTTATTTTTACAAAGTGCAAAAAGAAATAGAAGAAGAGAAAAGAAATAAAAATATATGCATAAATGGCCCGGGCTAGGATTTGAACCCGAGACCCCTTGTTTGAAATTTGTTTAAGTAGCCATTAGGTGGTGGTAAAGCATCACATGAGCAATATGAAACAATTCCTTATATATGGACTATGTACGAAGAGACGCTCCAATTTCCGCTTAGTATAAAAGGGGTTGGATGAGATCAAAAACCTAATCTTCTGCCTCCCTTTTCCTCTCTAGCCGAATCCTCGTCTCCCTCCCTTCAAGTTTGGGCCAAGGAAACCTAGGGCTCCAAGTCTTAAAGCTTTCAAAGGAGGGAATCTAAGGGAGAGTTTCTCCCAAGGAGGTAGGACGCAAAAGGAGGGTGACTCGGAGATTAAGGCACACGAGGGGGGATTTTGGGGTCTTCCTTGCACCTTATAATCGTAAGATCTAGCGAAAGGATGTAAGTACCTCTCACTTGCAGTATGAGTAGCTTCGTTAATACATGTTAATATGTTTTACACGTGTTGCATGTTGAAGGAGATAGATGTTATGAGATGTAAGATACCTTATAAAGTTTTGGGATTAAGAGCATGTTTAGATCATCTTGGTTTGCTTCCCATTAAGTTTTGGGACTAAGAAGTATAATCAAGTGCCTAAAGTGCTTCCCTATAAGTATGGGGCAATTAAGCGCACATAAGGTGTTTGGTTAAATGCCAACCAAGTGCAAGTACAAGAAATTAATAGTTAAAAAGAAGTATTTTACTTTAGAAAGGCATGAATTGGACACAAGGTCCTTGGGTGGGCTCCTAGATCACCCCTAGGCTCCTAGACCGCCTAGTAGTACCTTAATGGGTTCGTGATTAGCTACCTCAGATCTTATTAAGGATGCGCGCAAAATGGTACAATGTCGAGCCCAAGCAGGTGAGTATTATTTTCACTATTATGTAATATAAAGTTTTTAAACTTCATGGGTTGTCTTAGTGGAAGTTTTCCTAAGTTTAGAATTGAGTTATGTAGTGCAGTAGTGGCAAACTCAATAATATGCCAAGATGACTGTTTTATATAGTTACTAGCATAATTGTTAGTTGATGATTTGCATGATAAACTGGTTTGAAAATACATGTCATGTGCATATTTTTGAGGTATGGTTTTGGGCATGAGCTACTGGCAAAAGCATGGTTACAATGTTGCATTTTTCTTCAAGTAGTTTAAAAAGCATGTCTTCTTTTAATGTCTCGTTTTGTGAGTAGATGGTACTTACTAAGCATCTGCTTATAGATTGCATTTCCTTATACTGCAGATACAGGTAAAGGAAAGCTCGAGTAGGAGGAGGCAGCAGGAGCAGTGCTTGGGTGTGTGTGTGTGGCGGAACAATGGAAAGAGATAAGGGAATTTGTTATTTTGGAAGAATATAGAACTCTAGTTTTGTTTTTCTTCTCTCCGCTTTACCTAAAAATCTGGCACTAATTGGTTTGGAATGGATTTGACGGCTTGGAAGAATTTTGAATGGCAAGTGAAAGTGAAAAAGAGGAGATCAAGCTTTTCCGGTGGAGAAAGGGGGTCCTCCGTACGGCCCGTGGCACGGCCGTGCGGGTTCGCACGACCTTGCCCTTCCTCCTCTCAGCCAAGGTGACACGGTTGTGTGATTCCACACGATCGTGCCCTTCCTCCTCTCGGCCAAGGTGACACGGCCGTGTGATTCCACACGGCCATGCCCTTCTTCCTCTCGGCCGAGGTGGCACGACCGTGTGGAATCACACGACCGAGCACCTCCTCCCTTTGGCCAATGCTACACGGCCGTGTGATTCCACACGACCGTGTCTCTCCTTTCCTGGCCGAAGTGACACGACCGTATGGGTTCACACGACTGTGCCCCTTTCATCCTCTACCAAGGGTCACGACCATGCGACCCTCACACGACCGTGCTTTGTGTCAGTTGGGAGTGCAATAGCTATCAGGGCCACATGCCCAGACTCACCAGAAGCTTCAGACTCCTTTCGACCCTATGTGGCTGCAAGTCATGTCCTACCAGTCATAACAGGTTAGGATAGATCTATGGACTAAGCAGCATGTAACGGGTAAGAATGCTGAAAAATTAGATGTACGAGGAAAGAGTAACGTTTGTCCTGTAGCTTAAGGGTATGAGTAAGGGCGGGCATTACACCCATGTTGCAGGGGTGAAAAAAAGCAAAAGACTCGGATGAATAATCCTGAGGTGCCCTCCATGGAGCTTGGAGGCGCCTCAGGTCACTAGTTGATGACCTCCACGTAGAAGGGCAAAGGGCGCCCTCATGGAGCTTGAGGGTGCCTTGGACGCTGAGCAGATAGCGCCCTCATGGAGCTTGAGGTCGCCCTGGATGCAGGTGGAGGGCGCCTCCATGCGGTTGGAGGTGTCCTCAGGCGGATAAGCTGCGAAGTGGTCAGAGCTCATCCACGCTACGAATTCAGTGCGGATGAGGCCACCCTCCATGATGTTGGGGGCACCCTCAACATGCTATATAAGCCTGTCTTGAGCAACATCAAAGGCACAACACAATTTGACAGCCCTTCTTCCGTGTGCTGCTCAAAAGATGATCCGACAAAGTTGTAAAAAGACTCCGACGACCAGAAGCTTCAAGTTTACTATTTTAGTTGTCGGTATAAAATTTTATTACTGCTTTAATATTGTACTTGAAATTGTAAAGAATTTTTGAGCTTATAGTGATTGCCCACCGAAAGCGATCAACAATCGCGAGCCTTGGAGTAGGAGTCGCCACAGACTCTGAACCAAGTAAATCTTAGTGTTTGCATTATTTCTGTGTTTGTGTTTTATTATTTTTGCTGCGTATTACTCAATTTTTTTCGAAATGAACGTGAAAACCACGAGCTCTATTCACCCACCCCCCCTCTAGCGCTTTCGATCCAATATTAAGTAGGTACTCTAAACATGCCTCAAAGCCTAATAAGTCTTATCTCCTTAAGCATATCATACGAACTTCATTTAAATCCTGAAAAATTCCTAATTTTTTTTTAAAAATTCTATATGGCTATCTTTCAATTTACACTTATTATTTTATTATCATTTAAGTGTCATATCTAATAGTTTTAGCAACCAACATCTCACAAGCATAGTAGGATTCCTTACATGTGTATTATGAAACATAGAATAATGTGAGATGCTAAGGACTTATCTTAAGATTTCAGATGTTTATGTCAGTGCATTGCTATAAATATGGACTTTAAACAACATATATTGATCAATTTGAGTAAATTAGCTAGTAACAAACTAGTTGAAACCAAAGCTCAAATTGATCAACCTGAGTTAGCAGCTATTATCTTTTGGTAGTTAGCTAGGTATGAAGGTTGGAAATTTCAAAATAAGGACATTTTTTTAGCATTTCAAACTATGCTTGGACTTTTAGGAATATATCAAATTAAGGGGGGCATTCCATCCAAAACTTTAAATTTTTGTTTTTTCAAAATATTCTTCTTTTTGAAATTTTAAATTTTAATTAACAATTTTTTACTTAAATATGTTCAAAACATTTCTTTGAAATTATTTAACTAACAAATTTTCAAAACTTTATTTCCAAATTTTCTTTTTTTACTTTACATTTTTTAAAAGACTTTGAAATGTTTAATAAAGATTTCTCTTACATTTTTCAAAAATATTTTTAAAATTTTTCACTGTATAACTAAACTTTGTTTTTAAACACTCCGGAAATAATTAAACTTCTATTCTTACTTTGAAGATTTCTCTTAGAATTTTTTCTCAAAAACATGTTGTCTTTCAAATTTTTACTTTACCTTAATTTTTTTTTTTAAAAAAACTTTCATAACATTTCTTTTAAAATATTTTAAAGAAATTTTTCAAAAGTTTTATTTTTCAAAACTTATTATTTCAAAACCTTATTCATTAGATATTTTTCTAAAAAAAACTAAATCTTTTGGCATAATTTTCAATCTTATGCTTAGTAATTTTAGGTTTCAAAAATAACTCCAAAACTTATATCTTGGAATGCTTCATACTAATTGTTTATCTTTCTCTTATTTTTGATATATGTCAATGGAAGGGAAATAATGAATCCCTGAATTCAGGGGAAGTTAATAAACTCAGGTAGAGTTAAGTTAAAATGTTTGTTTACTTATCTTTGCATGTGTTATAAACTTAACTGTGAACCTTGGTTGCTAAATATCAAAAAGGGAGAGATTGTTAGTGCAGGGTGCACCAGATCGAACTAGAGTTTTAATGTTGTCAAAAGTTTAAGTTAAGTCTTATTGTGATCTAACAAGTTAACTAAGTGTGCAGGATGTTTATTCAATTGAGAAAGTCTTAGTAGATCGTGAAAGCCAGGTAGGAAGTCCAAGTGGGTCAAGAGGACCTGACACTTGGTAAGGAAGCTCGATAGGTCTGGAGGACCTACAATCGAGAGAAAGCCCTGGTGAGCCAATCTGATGCTAAGCTGTGAAGTCTAAACAACTCTAGAGGACCAATGTTTGGCAAGTAGGTTGAGGTAAGTAATTGGAGAGGAGTGACGATGAGTTCATGTTTCAGAAAGGAACAATCTTAGGTCGCTAATCCAACTGAAGAAGCCAAGAAGGTTTCTAAGTTGAAATCAAGACAGTTTACTGCCAATTACTACTAATGCATATTACTACTCATGCATCATATATTATCATTGTGCTATCTTTGTTTTGCAGGAGTATTTATTTAAACTCTGTTTTGTAGGAACCAAAGTTATAGGTCGACCGAACAATACGATCTATCGATTGAACCAGGTTGATACATGAAAAGATCCCTTTCTCGATTGAACCAGGTTGATATATCAGGTTAGTTTATGCATTTCAATTTCACACTTTCTCGGTCATCTCAGCTTTTAGCTTTTCTTGCCAAAAAGATCCCTTTGTCTGGTTGGTATTATCCTTAACGCTACACTGCAAAAGCTTCAAATTTATTGTAGAAGCTGTCTTTGGATCCTTAGTCGAAGTCCAAAGATGTTGTTAAAGCCACCAAGCAAGTAATAGTTTTTATTCAGTGTTGTTTTTTTCTTGCATAAGCTATCTCTGAACCTTGAACACAATTGGTGCGAGTAAATGGTTTCTTCTGAAATTTAAGTTTATGTTGCCCATACTGGATCGAGTAATGCTGAATCATCAAGCATGTGGACTCCTTTAGAGGGTTCGTCAGCACCTGTTCTATCTGAATTTACTGATGGTGGAAATTATTATGTGCCCGCTTGTTATGCATCCCCAGCCTATTTCTTTGGAGGTGGTGAATTGTAATGAAGATTGCTTGGTCACTGCACTTATCTGCAATCTTTTGTTCCTAGCTATATAAATGTCATTTCTGTTGCATTCTTCAGGTTATGATCAGGCTGTCAAAGACTGGAATGATTACTCCACGTATGTGAATCAATGATACAACCATCATATTCAGGAACAATCTATCTGAGCGGTCAATGACACTGAGAACTCTCAGGAGGCCTTACGGGTTCCTGACATTATTTTGCGGCAGCATGCGGAAAAATAGTATGAGAATTTCCTTCTAGTCATTTATTTTTAAATTATGGATTACATAATTGTGGGTTTATTTGTTGCATTCTGATAGTTACAAAAATACATTTTTAGGGAATGTCTTCTTGTGAGACAATTATTTTTTCAAAACAATCCTAAAAACTTTATTGACCTTGGTGGTGGAGTCATGGGATACGGAGGTTTTCCTTTTAATTTGAGGACTTCACAAGGAGGCCTTTCTTTGAATATTGGTAAGAACCTACAATGTCTCTACACTTCTACTATTTACTTTTGCTTGCATTTTCATTCAATCACTTGATTGTTTTTAAAATATTATTATCTTTTTTATTTGTTGAACATAGATGTCTCTACTACTATGACTGTGTGTCATGGACTAGTGGTTGGTTTTCTACTTGCAAATCAAAATGTCAAGGATGCATACCAACTGGACTGGAACAAGGTGATTAAGAATTTGTTCTTTATTTTTATTTTCTAGGTTATTGAATGCCTATATATAATATACCTATTGAGGCAACTTGTTTTAGCTTGCTTGTTTCATTCTTCATATTGTGTCTACTAAGATTATTTTTTCACTATTTGTTGTTGCTAGGCTAGAAGAGCTTTGAAAATTTAAGAGTGAAGACAACTCATACAAATCAAGAATTTAAAATCATTGGGATAAGTGGCAACCCTTGCAAAGATGAAACCTAACTAGTTGAGGGGATAATGACCTTGTTTTGGATATTTTTATCTTCTAATATATGTTTATATTTTGCAGGTTCTATTGACAAAGTTTCCTAGTGTGCCACCAGCATTCCAAGTAACATCAAATGTTGTCCAGGATTTGACAATTACAAGTAATATTTACTCAACAATCTATATTTCTTTATCTATTTTTTTCATAATTAATTAAATGCATTAGTTGAACATAACAATTAAAATAGACTTCTATGTAACATGTTGGTCTATGTTCCCGTATGAATTGCACTTTTATTTGAAGCAGAAATTCTTATGCGCATGTTGATCCTTGTTACTAGTGTTGTCAAGCACTAACATTGCAAAATAGTGTGACAACATACAATCAAGACTACATGGAATAGTATCATCCTCAAAGGTACACACACTTGCTGTAAAATTTTAGTATGAAAATAAGCTCGTTATAATTTTTCATACGGATTGAACTTCCTTAATTAGTATTACTCCAAAAAATATATATTTGCATTCTCTGCATAAATGCAGCAGATTCATGTCTACAAAAATGATTTGCTCCTATTTATAGAAAATAGGACCATGTTAGTTGCAACTCATAAGAATTGATTATACTTTCATTGGATTATAATTTCTTTTGTGGGATTGGCCATATGTGATACACGTTCATGTTTGCAAATTTCATACTTCTCCTTAATGTATTTATTGGACTGCTACTCTAGATGCTTCCAAAGCTTATTTCTGCCATGAAGGGAAGTCACGCACAACATGCTTCACCATCGAACTTCAAGTTACATGTGAAATGGGCTCCTGATGTCTATGATCCACCATGCACCTTATTATCACACACTGTGAAGAAGATTCACCATCAACTTTCCAAAGCAAGGAAAAATTATTACAACAAGCACAGGACCAAGTCAGCTCGAGGAAGTAACAATGATAGAAGAACAGCAAATAGGAGCCTGACCAGCTATAAGACTGAGTCCTTCAACGCAAGGTTTACAACAAGCATAGGACCAAGTCAGCTCGAGGAAGTAATCGTTGTCTTTTCATACTATTCGGATAAATTTTATTTGAACATGAGATATGTTTCTTCTTTTGTGATTGTAATTCTTGTATAACTAAAATTTTGAATGATATTGATGTGGGGAATATTCTTTCTTGATTATGATTCTTTATTATATATTTAAATTGAAATATGATATATTGGTATTAAAAGATAATAATTTAAAAGACAACGGTTTAAAACCGTTACTGTTGTCTATCACCCTCAAAGACAACGGTTAAAAACTATTGTCGTAGCCCCAAACATGATTATAACTAGCAGTGTTATTAAAAATGCTCTAAATAATAATGGTTTTAAACCGTTGTCTTTTCATTCAAAGACAATGGTTTAAAACCGTTGCAAAACTGTTGTCTTTTCACTTAAAGACAACGGTTTAAAACCGTTGTCGTAGCCCCTACTTTTAACAACACTGCCAATTACAACGATTTTAAAGGGCCTACGACAACGGTTTTTAACCGTTGTCTTTTAATGTTTTTGTTGTAGTGATAAGCATATTCAACTATCCCACCTCCTTGTAGAGACTAGCTTCGCCTCTCAAGGTAACCGTCTACACGTCCGTTAGCGGGGTAGCCTGTCACTAGCGCCCCTCGGTCATATGATCTAGGGAATCCCTCTACGAGATCCACAAGTATCACAAACATCTAATCTGTAGGATCATAAAGCGCTAGAGGGGGAGGGTGAATAGCGCTCGTAGCTATTTTGTTCGTTTTAAGTAAATACATAGTGAAATAACAAAAGAAAAGAAAACACAACAACGCTAACAAGTCCAAGATTTTACTTGGTTAGGAGCTTGTGGCGACTCCTACTCCAAGGCCTGCACGTAAAAGTGATTTCGATGGGCAATCACTAATTAATCCGAAATAATACAAAATGGTTGAAGTCGTAGTACAAGAAACTTTTAAATAAAACAATACCAACAACTTCGTATGAGGAAATCTCTAGAAGAATTGTCGTCGGACCTTTCGGGCGTAGTGGAAGCGTTTTTAGCTCGAAGAAGAGAAAGTCGTTTGTTGGATTGTTCTGAAGCTCCTAGTCGAAGCTGCTTTCATAGCCTGTTCCGGGTGACCGGAACCGCTTCGGGCGCTTGGATCATGTGGCTCTGCCACTCTGCGAGCTCCACATCAGCTTGGCGATAACTTTTGAGTTCCAAGCGCCTGGACCGACTTCGGGGGTCCCAACTAGCTCGGGGGTGCCCGGACTAGTTCCAGGCCCCTGACCCCTTCCGGGCGCCTGGACCAACTTTTTTCAGCCCCTTATTTTCTGCAAAATAAAGTTAGTCTAAGCATAAAACAATATATATAAATTGAAATTTGACAGTCTATGACTGCCCGGTTCTAACTTTGAGTTTCGTCAAAACTCTAGGTCGGGGAGCGTGCCCTCACCTACTCCTCTCAGGAGAGTTTACCTATTGCTAGATTGGTCCTCCAGATCGACTGGACTTTCTGCCTAGGGTTACCACACCCTAGGACCTAGGGTTACCACACCCTAGGACCTAGGGTTACCACCCCCTAGGGTTTTCCATAGCCTAGGGTTACCACCCTCTAGGACCTAGGGTTACCACCCGCTAGGGTTTTCCACCTTCCTAACCGCAGTTAGGACTTTCCATCACCTAGGGTTATCGCCGCCTAGGACCTAGGGTTACCACCCCCTAAGATTTTCCATCTACCTAGAATCCACTAGAACTTTTGCCTAAAAACACTTAGGACTTTCCTTCAATTTCATTCAACCTTGTTAGACCACAAATAACCTTAACTTTGAACCCTTTGACATAATCAAAACCCAAGTTTGATGGTCGGATGCTTCCCGCACCAATCATCTCCCTTTTTTTGATTATGGCAACACGGTTCAAAGTTAAGTAAAATATAACAATAAATAAAAGAATTTAAGCATGAGCATAAATACAATAATTTGTAAAAAACTCCCTTATGCTCCCCCTTTCATAAAAGTTATGTTTAAATTCTTAACTTTATGTTTAAATTCTTAACTTTGATTTTTCTCTCCCCCTTTGACATAAATAAAAAATAATACTAAGTAGAGAGAAGCATGTTTTACATGTAAAGAAAGAAAATATTTATTCTATTTAACTTTAAGCCCCCCCTGAAAGGTAGCACTTAAAAACTTAGCTAATTTTTAAGCATTTAAAAGTGAGTCTTTTAAAAAAAAAACTTAGCTTTTGAAAATAACTGCTTTGAAACACATTTAGGTAATTTAGAAATGCTTCAAAAGAAGTTGATAAGAATAAAGGTTTTGAACAAGGCTTAGTTAAAAGTTCCCAGCTTAAAAAATTTGTTTTGATTAAAGCTTAGTTTAAGAATTTGATAAAAACTATGTTAAGTACTTAGCCTCCTTTTTTTTCTTTTCAATTAAAGACTTAGCTTTGAAAATACTTAGTTTTCTCAACAAAGACTTAGCTAAATTTTGAAAATAATTGTTTTGTCAATTACTTAGCTTTTATAACAAAATTTGATAAAAACTTAGTTAAGTACATAACATAAAAAGATTTTGATAAAAAATACTTTAGCTTTTAAAAATATTGTGCTAAAAACTTAAAAAAACATAGCTTAAAAACGATTTTGATAAAAGCTTAGTTAAGTACTTAGCAAAAAAAAAGAAATTCATAAAAGCTTAGCTTTAAAAAATTTTTGATAAACACTTAGCTTTTAAAAATATTAAAAACATAGCTAAGTAAAAGATTTTTTTTAAAAAAAAATACTTTATCAAGTACTTAGTTTTTGGTCTTCAAAAAAATAATTTATTTTTCTTTTCAAAATAGTTTTAAAATTTCACTTCCTCTTTCACTCCCCCTTAATTAATGCAAAAAAAAAAATTAGTTATGTAATTTTGGTTTGGGAATCCTAGAGTACAAGCATGTAAATAAAAAATATAAAGATTATTATTTATTTTTCAGATTTTCCATCTCACTCATTCTATGTTATCAAACATGTTCAACTTATGAGTGTGTGTGAGACGGAGTTAAGTTGATTTAACTTTTGAAAAATATTTATGATATTGAAGTATATTTCAAAAATAATTTAAGTTAAATTTCACTACAACAAAAACATTAAAAGACAACGATTAAAAACTATTGTCCTAGGCTCTTTAAAACCATTGTAATTGCTAGTGTTGTTAATGTTGGGGTTGCAAGGTTGCAAACATAGTCCCACATTGAAAACACATGGGAAAGATCATGGGTTTATAAGAGAAAAGATATCTCTATTGGCATGAGGCCTTTTGGGTAGATCCCAAGAGCAAAACCATGAGAGCTTAGGCCCAAAGTGGACAATATCATGCAATTATGGAGATATCTAAATTCTTTTCGATCCAACAATTGGTATCAGAGCCCGGACTGCCAGAAGGTTTAACTGCCAATTGCGCACAAGAGCTATTGTCTGATTGAGTCATGTGGGTACAATATTGACCTCGAACAAAGAAAGTGGGGACTCTTATGTTCGGATCAAGAGGACCAGACACCAGGCAGGAAGTCCTAGTAGGTCGGGTGGACCGAGGGGAAGGAAGACCTAGTGGGTCGAGGATCGGACATGGGAAGTCTGTGGTCCTTTGTTTGAGGGGGGAATTGTTGGAGTTGCAAGGTTGCAAATATAGTCCCACATTGAAATCACATGGGAAAGATCATGGGTTTATAAGAGAAAAGAAATCTCCATTTGCATGAGGCCTTTTGGGTAGAGCCCAAGAGCAAAACCATGAAGGCTTAGGCCCAAAGTGGACAATATCATGCAATTGTGGGGATATCTAAATTCTTTTCGATCCAACACTACTTGCCTTTCTTTGGTTAGAATCTCTCTCCCCTGGAAGAATGGTGTCGCTATCGAACTTCCCCCCCCCCCTTCATTATTTTTTCCTTGAATCTAGGGTAACCCCCCTTTTTCATTCCCTTAATTGGTCTCCAAAAATCAATACTAAGCCCTTACCGCCAATCAGCCCATAGAACTTAATTTTGTTGGGATGTATACTATAAGCCTAGCTTTTGTATGAACATCTGTTTTGATATATTTTGAAATGAGAATTACGTTGGTCAAATGTTTGCATTTTATATTTATATATATGTCAATGCAGTTATCCATTTAATTTATATTGTAGATAACATGGTGTGTGGTGCCACACAGAAGATCATGTTATCAGTTCCTTATAAATTATAAATAGTAGCTCACAACCAAGATGAATTGGAATAAACCATTGGAACGGTTGTAGTGTAATTTGGTATTAGTCTGTCTTGACTATAAAATTACACTAGTACACTATGTGTGTATTGAGCAGGACTATTTGAGGTTATTTGATTTGTACTAACTACATAAAAGAACAAAACCTCTGTTATTATGGATGTGCATCCTCTTAATCCCTATATAATAACAAGCATGTATACTTAGTATTTATTTCTTTAACTTGTCAATGAGTGAGATTTATTCATTAAATCAATAGGCCCGATGAGTTGGAAAATAGTACTGTTTATATGGTGTGTTGTTGATTATAGAAGGAATCTGTGTCCTAATTATTTAGGATGAAGATATCCCCTTGAGGAGCTCATAAGGATTATCATGTAAACCCTGCAGGTGGACTTAGTCTGACATGATAATAAAGTTGAGTGGTACTACTCTTGGAATCAGATGTTAATTAATTGAGTTGTAAGTAACTTATTTAATTAACGAACATATGATATCTTAAACACAGGGAGATTAACGCACTCATGATAAGAAGTAACCCATATTGTAATATGGGATTGGTGCGGTAGTTCAATAATAACCCTTTAGTGGTATGGGTTATTATTGATGGACTTGAGTTGGGTGTTCAGGCCGAACACAGGAAGCCCAAGCCCATCAGGAGGCCTAAACCAATTCCTCCTCTAGGTCCCTATTGTAGCCTCTATATAAAGTCTCACATCCACTCATCCACAACTTGGTTTTGGTTTGGTTTTTCACTACCTTCCTAGGGTCGGCAGCAAGGTTATAAAAGGAGTAGGTGGTGCCCCCTAAAACCTATTTTTTTCACAATTCTCTTCTTCTCCTTGTGGTTGGCGCCCCTTCTTCCCTTGCTAGGGCCGGCGCCCCTCCCCTCCTCCTTGCTTAGGGTTAACGCCCCTCCTCATTTCCAAGGGCAGGCACCCCTCCTCCTTACTAGGGTCGGTGCCCCTCCTTGCTAGGGCCAGCACCCCTCCTTGCTAGGATCTCTTGGTGGGTGGCGGATTGGAGAAGAGGAAGAAGAGGAGAAGGAAGAAGATTAGAAGGCACCCCATCCTAGAGCTTCCTTAGTGACTGACAGTTTGGATCCAAAGAGGGGAAGGGTGGTTGTTGTCTTGGTAGATCGTCACCCACACGACATCTAATAAGAGGAGAGGAATACAACAGAAGATCAAGAGATCTTTAGCTACAAAGGAAAGGTACAACTAGTTCTTTAATTTCGCTATGTAATTAGTTTAGTTTTCTTTGTATCGATTTTGAATACCAACACAAGAGGCCAATGATCTTGTACTTCGATCAAGGTGTGCTTTGATCCATCAAGAACTTGCTTGATTGATCAAGCACATGTCTGATCGAACATGCGGGTTGCTATGAATAGTTCTATACTTGTACAATTTTTTTACAGGGAAATTTAAACAGAACAGAATTCCACCGCCTTTAAGTGGTATCAGAGCAAGTTTTTTGGTTCTGTGTGATTGGTTTTCAGTTAAATTATGCACTGCTCATATATAAGTTTAGGCCGGATAATAGTAGGATATGCAAGAAAGATTAACTCTGTGGTTACAGGCGTCCTAAGTCCAACTATTATGGCTTTGTGTGTTTGTGTATGATTTGAACCCTCGGGCATGTCGAGGTTATTTTGTGTGTGCATGATTATAATAATTAAATACAGTCGGTTGCCATATCATTTTTTTACATTCTATTCGATCTAGATTACATGTAAATTCATTTGTGGAATATAGGATCGATAAATGTAAATTTTATTTTTTTTATTGCGGCTTGTATCCTTGCTATGCGTGGTGCTATTTTGAGGACCAGAGGCGTGGTGAAGAAGGAAGCAAGATAGACGCGATGGCCTGATCTATTGGCAACATATTGGAGGACAGCGATGGATGATGCCATAATAGTTGGAAATTTTATTTTCATATTTATTGCCTTTATATACTGTTTTTATGTGTTGTGATGCTGTTTTATGTGCTGTGATGTGTGTGCATGTTAAAATTCCTCAATTTAAATAACTAAGTGGGAGAGGAATTATTTAAATAAATTTCACGGTCTCCATTACTGGTTTGTAAGTGATGCATTCAAACTTACGTGTTTGCTTTAAGTGCCTTCCTCCATATCGGATGAGTTTGTTTGCGAATCACAAGATCAAACTTCCCTTATGGATGATTATAGGAAATTATTTAGGTATGTGTGATCTTCTCCATTTGAAGGGGCACAATCCTAATTAATGGACTAAGTATCAAGTAATGGTATATACTTATGCGCATTTAATAGTATCCTCCCCATCGGAGTCACTGCTATTATTTGTGTGACCAAAGATAAAACCAACCATTAATTTCATTTGTCATAAAGTTAGGTTGATAAGATAATAAAATTAATGGGTAAAAGCTTCTCTTACAAATGTTTGAATTAGTATACATGCACACTATCGTGGCATACGAAATTCGCGGTGTTTTGAGGTGTTGGTGAATTTAAATTATATTGTTTGAGGAATCAATATTATTTTAAATTCTAAAGTTTTGGCTAAATATTTTATTTCATGATTCTCAGGATTTCAAAATGACCTTCAATACTCTTACTGTTATTTTAAAAGAAAATAAACTTATTGGTCCAAATTATATTGATTGGAAATGGAACTTGGACATTGTCTTAACTATTGAAGAATACAAGTTTGTACTTCTTGAGGTCTGTCCTAGCGTGCCTGATAAGGATTCTAGTAAAGAGGAGATAGAGAGACATAGGAAATGGGTCAAGGCAAATGAGATGGCCCGATGTTACATTTTGGCTTCTATGTCAAATGTGTTGCAACATCAGCATCAGGCTCTACCCACTGCCTATGACATGATGCTCAATCTCAAGGAACTCTTCGGACACCAGAATTAGGCTGCCAGGCAGGAGGCCATGAGAAACTTAATGATGACCATCATGACTGAGGGGACACCCGTGAGGGATCATATCCTCAAGATGATGGCTCATTTGAATGAGATGGAAGTCCTTGGAGCTGAAATTGATGGGGAACCCCAGGTCGATATCATTCTCCAAATGCTGCCTAAGAGTTTTGAGCAGTTCCGCTTGAACCACAACATGAACAAAAGGGTTTATTTGTTAGCGGAACTTCTGACTGAACTCCAAGCAACAGAAGGGTTATTTCGTCAAAGTTCTCAAGTTCACATTGCTGAAAACGTTTCTGCCTCTAAGATGAAAGGCGGAAAGAAGAAGAAGAAACAAGTTGGTTCTGTAAAGAAAGTGATTCAACCTCAAGGGACTGGGTCGCAAGCAGGTCTGAAGGGGAGATCAATAAAGGGCAAGTGCTTCACATGCAAGCAGTTTGGGCATTGGAATGTAGACTGTCCTGTAGAAAGGAGAACAATAAAGGTATATCTTATTCATTAGTTATTGAAACATGTTTAGCGGTGTTATCTACCGGTACCTGGTGTGTAGATACGGGAGCCACTGATCATGTCTACAATTCATTGCATGGGTTCCAGGAAACCAAATGACTACATGAAGGGGAGATCACCGTCTACATGGGAAATGCTATGAGAGTGGCGGTTGTTGCAGTGAGAGATGTTTATTTATCTTTTAATAGGAATACAACTTTGATTTTGAAAAATTATCTTTACGTACCATGTTTTAGAAAGAACATGATTTCAATTTCTAAATTATTTATGGATGGATATTCTATTTCTTTTAATGACAAAGTGGTTGTCAAGAAAAATAGGGTAGTTATCTGTTCTAGTACGTTGGTTGGCAATTTATATACTCTAAATCCAATAACTCCCACGATGCAATAAATGGAAATTAATAACACATATTCTAATTCTAATAAGAGAAAGCAACCTTCAGAAATGAACCAAACATATCTTTGACATCTATGGTTGGGTCATATTAACTTGAGTAGGATTCAAAGGTTAATAGCCGATGGACCTTTGGATTCATTAGTAGTGGAAAACTTTCCAACCTGCGAGCCTTGCTTGGAAGGAAAAATGACCAAGAGACCTTTTAAGGCAAAGGGGTATAGAGCCAAAGAAGTGTTAGAATTGGTTCATTCTAATTTGTGTGGGCCTATGACTATCCAGGCAAGAGGTAGTTTCGAATATTGTCTCTTTTATAGATGACTATTCGAGATATGGGTGCATTTACTTGATGCATCGCAAGTCTGAGTGCTTTGATAACTTCAAAGAGTACAAGGCTGATGCGGAGAAACGTCATGGTAAAAGTATCAAGACACTATGGTTTGATCGTGGTGAAGAGTACCTTTTAGGAGAGTTTAGGAGTTAGTCATCAGAGGCCGGGATTCAATCGCAATTGTCTGCACCCGGTACATCCCAACATAATGGTGTGGCGAACGAAGGAATAGGACTCTTATGAAAATGGTTAGATCAATGATGAGTTATTCAGAATTACCATATTCGTTTTGGGGATATGCTCTGGAAATGACGACATACATTCTGAACTTGGTACCTTCTAAGTCAGTATCCTCTACTCCCACAGAATTGTGGAATGGCCATAAGCCTAGTTTGAAACACATTCAGATTTGGGGTAGTCCAGCACATGTGCTGAAGGGAGACACTGATAAGTTGGTATCACATATAGAAGTTCGCCTGTTTGTGGGATATCCTAAAGAAATGAAAGGTGGTTTGTTTTATTGTCCTAAAGATCAGAAGGTCATTGTTAGCACAAATGCTTGATTTTTAGAAGAGGACTATGTAATGAACCACAAGCCCATGAGTAAAATTGTTCTTGAGGAAATAAGAGATGACACTTCTACTTTAGTAACAACGGTACAAGATGAGATACCACAAGTAACTGCAACACATGTCACAAATGATGCACAATTATAGGTAGTGCCTAGTCGTAGTGGGAGAGTTGTTAGGCAACCTGAAAGATTCATGTTTTTGGGAGAGTCTTCGGACTTGATCCCTGGTGAACATGAAGCTGATCCCTGGACATATGATGACGCACTCCAAGATAAAGATGTAGCATCTTGGCAAAGTGCAATAAACTCTGAAATAGAATCTATGCATTCTAATCAGGTATGGGAGCTTGTAGAACCACCAAATGGTGTAAAACCCATTGGATGTAAATGTGTCTACAAAAGTAAAAGAGGAACAAACAGGAAGGTGAAAACCTTTAAAGTGAAGCTTGTTGCGAAGGGGTATACTCAGAAAGAGGGAATCGATTATGAGTAAAAATTTTCACTGGTAGCCATGCTTAAGTCTATCCAGATTCTTTGATATATTGCTGCTCATATGGATTATGAGGTTTGGTAAATGGATGTCAAGACAACTTTCCTTAACAGAAGTCTTGATGAAAACATCTATATGAAGCAACCAGAGGGATTCATTATGAAGGGCAAAGCACATCTTGTATGTAAGCTCAATCGATCCATTTATGGACTGAAGCAAGCTTTGAAATCTTAGAACATCCGGTTTGATGAAGTGATCCAATCTTATGGATTCATTTAGTGTCCGAATAAATCTTGTGTATACAAGAAAAGTGACAGAAATGAGGTAGTATTTTTTGTACTATACGTAGATGACATTTTGCTCATTGGCAACAATGTCAAAGTGTTGTCAGACATAAGGGTATGGATGTCTAAGCAGTTTGATATGAAGGACTTGGGAGAATATGGACATATTCTTAGGATCAAAGTAATAAGGGATCGCAAGAAAAGGATGTTGTGCTTATCCCAAGCTTCATACATCGATATTATCCTAGCTCATTTTAGCATGCAAACCTTTAAGAAAGGTTTTTTACCTTTTCGGCATGGAGTACCTTTATCTAAAGAGATATGTCCTAAGACATCAAAGGAGATAGAGGAAATGAAGACAGTTCCTTATGCTTCGGCTGTAGGAAGCCTAATGTA
Source organism: Zingiber officinale (assembly GCF_018446385.1). Taxonomy (NCBI): domain Eukaryota; kingdom Viridiplantae; phylum Streptophyta; class Magnoliopsida; order Zingiberales; family Zingiberaceae; genus Zingiber; species Zingiber officinale. The sequence goes on along the minus strand of NC_056005.1, from coordinate 33,263,924 downwards.
TGCAATGCTATGTACGAGACCGGATATCTATTTTATCGTGGGCATGGTTAGTAGATATCAAAGTAACCTAGGACCGGGACATTGGACTATCGTAAAGCATATATTAAAGTACTTGAAAAGAACTAGAGATTATATGCTGGTTTACCAGGCAGATGATTTTCTCCCTGTTGGTTACACGAATTTGGATTTCCAATCAGATAGGGACAATAGTAAATCAACCTCGGGGTATGTGTTTACTTTAGGAGGTGGAGCCATAGAATGGAGGACTGTTAAGCAGAAATACGTTTCAGAGTCCACCATAGAAGCTGAGTATGTGGCAGCCTCTAAGGCAGCCAAAAAAGTTATATGGCTCAGAAACTTTTTGATGGACTTAGATGTGATTCCTGGTTTTCCCAAAGTTATCACAATTTATTGTGATAACAGTGGTGCAGTAGCAAACTTGAAGGAACCACGAGCCCATAAGGAAAATAAACACATGGAGTGCAAGTACCACCAGATACGAGACATCGTAAAACGAGGAGAGGTTGTTGTCGCCAAGATTACATCAGCAAATAACCTGGTAGATCCTTTCACTGAGGCCCTTTCGGCGAGAGCTTTTGATAGGCATCATTTATTTTGAAATGAGATGTATTGCAGCATTTATGGCAGCATAGTCTTTTAGTATAAGTGGGAGATTGTTGGGACGTATACTATAAGCCTAGCTTTTGTATGAACATCTGCTTTGAAATATTTTGAAATGAAAATTACTTTGGTCAAATGTTTACATTTTATATTTATACATATGTTAATGCAGTTGTCCATTAAATTTATATTATATATAACATGGTGTGTGATGCCATACAGAAGATCATATTATCGGTTCCTTATAAATTATAAATAGTAGCTCACAACCAAGATGGATTGGGACAAATCATTAGAACAGTTGAATGTAATTTGGTATTAGTCTGTCTTGACTATAAAATTACACTAGTACACTATATGTGTATTGAGCAGGACCGTTTGAGGTTGTTCAATTTGTACTGACTACATAAAAGAACAGAACCTCTGTTATTATAGATGTGCGCCATCTTAATCCCTATATAATAACAAGCACGTATACTTAGTATTTATTTCTTTAACTTATCAATGGGTGAGATTTATTCTTTAAATCACTAGGCCCGATGAGTTGGGAAAAAGTACTGTGTATATGGTGTGTTGTTGATTATAGAAGGAATCTGTGTCCTAATTATTTAGGCTAATGATGCCCCCTTGAGGAGCTCATAAGGATTATCATGTAAACTCTGTAGGTGGACTTAGTCCGGCATGATAATAAAGTTGAGTGGTACAACTCTTGGAATCAGATGTTAATTAATTGAGTTGTTAGTAACTCATTTAATTAACGGGCATACGATATCTTAAACACAGGGAGATTAATGAATTCATGTTAAGAAAAAGCCCATATTGTAATATGGGATTGGTGCAGTAGTTCAATAATAACCCTTTAGTGGTATGGGTTATTATTGATGAATTTGAATTGGGTGTTCGGGCCGAACACAGGAAGCTCAAGCCCACCAAGAGGCCTAAACCAATTCCTCCTCTAGGTCCCTGTTGTAGCCTCTATATAAAGCCTCGCATCCACCCATCCACCACTTGGTTTTGCTTTGGTTTTTCTCTACCTTTCTAGGGCCGGCCGCAAGGTTATAAAAGGAGTAGGTGGTGCCCCCTAAAACCTAATTTTTCCACAATTCTCTTCTTCTCCTTGTGGGCGGCGCCCCTTCTCCCCTTGCTAGGGACGGCACCCCTCCCCTCCTCCTTGCTTAGGGCTGGCACCCCTCCTCATTGCCAAGGGTCGGCGCCCCTCCTCCTTGCTAGGGTTGGCATCCCTCCTTGCTAGGGTCGACACTCCTCCTTGCTAGGATCTCTTGGTGGGCAGCGGATTGGAGAAGAGGAAGAAGAGGAGAAGGAAGAAGATTAGAAGGCGCCCCATCCTAGAGCTTCCTTGGTGACTGGCAGTTTGGATCCAAAGAGGGGAAGGGTGGTTGTTGTCTTGGTAGATCGTCGCCCACATGACGTCCAAGAAGAGGAGAGGAATACAACAGAAGATCAAGAGGTCTTTAGCTACAAAGGAAAGGTACAACTAGTTCTTTAATTTCACTGCGTAATTAGTTTAGTTTTCTTTGTATCAATTTTGAATACCAACACAAGAGGCCAACGATCTTTTACTTTGATCAAGGTATGCTTTGATCCGTCAAGAACTTGTTTGATTGATTAAACACATGTCTGATCAAACATGCGGGTTGTTAGGAATAGTTATGTACTTATACAATTTTTTTACAGGGAAATTTAAACAGAACGGAATTCTAGTGCCTTCAAATTTTAGATATTTAACTTCAAGCTTTACTAAGATTTCTAGAGAAATCTTACTTATCCTTAATTAATATCCACACAAACCCTATTTTGCTTGACATCAATTTTGTTAAAACAATAAATCTTGTGTTCCTTCGTTGCCAATTTACCCTTTTAAATAAGCTAAATTCCTAATTTAAACATTCAATTTAAATGGGACCTTACAATTTAAGTTATTCTTTGAGTTCTACATTTTCTTTTCTAAGTTTATTTATTTAGTTTTTTGAAGTAGACAATTTTTTATGCAAGCATGAAATAATTTTAAATAATTTTTACTTAGAAGAGATTGTACTTCATTGGAATCTTCAAAAACGAGTACGGACTCATGGCTTAACTAGTATTCTGACTCGTCATCTTGTTCTGACTCATTTTCTAATTTTGGTCCGGTTGCCATTAGTCCAAGATAGTTGTGTTGCTTTGGTTCATCATTGTTTGATTCTTCTGAAGACGACTCATCCTAAGTTTCTTTGAGTGTCTTCTTTTTCTTGAGGTTCTTGGATTTATCTTCCTTGATGTTTGGACACTCGTGCTTGTAGTGGCCCTTTTCGCTTCATTCAAAGCAGGTGATGCCTAACTTGTCGATGTTAGGCGCGTGATCATCTTTTGAAGGTACTTTATGCTAAAGTCCTTCTTCTTCTTGGTGAGCTTTCTCCTTACCATGTTCACCAATTGCTCTTCTGCATCTGAGTCTGAGTTAGATTCATATTCTACCTTTTGCTTGGTCTTTTGCTTTATAGAACTTGCAAGGAACGCTATACCTTTTTCATCTTTTGAGAGTTAGTCTGTTCGTGTAGCTCTAATTCACAAAATAGTTCATCTAATTTAAGTGTATTTAAATTCCTTGAAATTTTATAGGCATCTACTACAGATGCACATAGTGCATTTTGGGAAAAGGAATTCAAGGCATACCTTATTACATCCTTGTTCTTCAGTTGGTGGTCGATTAAGTGAAGCTCATTCATAATGTCCTTGATTCTTACATGCAATTGAGTTGATATCTCTATATCTTGTATTTTGATATTAAACAAATTATTTAATAATCACGCTTTGTTACCTTTACATCTCTTGTGTCTTTGTGCAGCTCGATCGATTTATCCCAGAGTTTCTTAGAGTTCTTGAATAATCCAACCTAGTTGAGTTCTTCCCTTGTCAGCCCGAATTAAAGAGTGTTTACAGGTTTATTGTCAATTTGTGCCTTTTTCTTCATTTCTGTGTTCCAATTCTCTGGGTTGAGGGGTATTTTCATTGTTTCATCGATTGGCTCCTTGTACCCTTGTAGAATAGAGAACTATTGATCAATGTTGGTTTTTAGATAGACTTCCATCCTCTTCTTCTAGTAGGAAAAGTCATCTCCGTTGTATAGTGGTGGATGAACGGTGATGTAGTCCTTGTTTGTACCATTAAGAAGGATTCTTGCATAAATAGAAAAATCAGAAAGAGATACCAAGACTTGGTCTTAGATTAGTAGTGTGGGAGAAAAAAGAAAAAATATAGAGCTCGAGTGGTGTTGAACCAACTTCAAGTAAAAACTAAGGTGAAGGAAAATTTATCTGAAATTTTAATCGTACTAGTTCAGATATAATCAAATATCTAAAAATTGAAAATAAATAAGAAAAAACTCCTGGCTTGATTGGTGGTTGCACCAATTCAGAGAAAATCTTGTTTTGATATCACTTGTTGGATCATTACGTATATGAGAGGAAGGAGTGAATCACGTGATTTTTTAAAAAACTTTCTTTTTCAAAAACAATACATAGCAAAAAAGATAAAAATAGAAACAAAAAAGTGTTGGGACCAAAATGTAGCTAGAGGGGGGGGGGGGTGAATAGCTCGGCGCGATCTCGTGCTCGTCGTTGCTTGCTTCTTGTGGTGAGATGAAGCGGAAAATACAAAGAAAACAAACACACAACGCTAACACAAAGGATTTACTTGGTATCCACATCAAGAAGAGGTGACTAATCCAAGATCCACACATTCACGCACCCTACACTATGAAAACACTCCTTTACGGTAACTATCGAAGGCGGAGAAGCCCTACAATACTCTCAATACAACAAGAAACAAAGAGAAGCAAATACAAGGGAAAGTTTACACGGTTTACACAAGAGACCCTAAACCTAGCTTCTTCTTCTTGTTGTAGATCCGCCTCTTGACTTGGAAATGCCTCCAAGAACCTTCAAGATCTGGCAGTGAGAACTCTGTGGAGAAGCTGTGATGTCGCTGTGAAGATTTAAGATGAAAGCCGAGAGTTCTCTCGACGAAATCGCTCGCCAACAGTTAAATACGACGCCAACGGTCGAATCCCAATCGATTGGATTGCTCCCAATCGATTGGGGAGGCTTTGGATCGATCGACCGATCGATCTAGAGCACCTCTGTGCTCTTGGAAATTGCCTGGATCGATCGACCGATCGATCCAGGGCTTATCACACAGAATCGTGACTCCCAATCGATCAGTCGATCGATTGGAGGCTCCCAATCGATCAGCCGATCGATTGGGAGGCATTCTATGTGATCGACAATTCTCCCCAATCTATCCACTGATCGATTGGGAGGAGGCTTGTCGCGGGGACTCACCCAATCGATCAGCTAATCGATTGGGCATGAGCCAATTGATCGACTGATCAATCCAGCTCATGGTTTTTGCCCAAAACCAAGTCCAAAGTCCCCTAAACCAACATCTGGTCAACCTTGACCTGTTGGTTAATTATGCCTGGCATCTGGTCACCCTTGACCTGCAAGGACTCCCTTACCAAGTGTCTGGTCAATCCCTTTGACCTACTTGGACTTCCCAACACCAGATGTCCAATCAACCTTGATCCATCTGGATTTCCTTGCCTGGCTTCACTCACCAGGACTTCCCTTCTGCCTAACTTCACTCACTAGGACTTCACGTCTGCCTGGCTTCACTCACTAGGACTTCCCTTCTGCCTAGCTTCACTCACTAGGACTTCCTAACTGCCTAGCTTCACTCACTAGGACTTTCACCTGACTTCACTCACCAGGACTTCTCAACTACCTAGCTTCACTCACTAGGACTTCCCAGTCTACCTAACTTCCTAGTTAGGACTTTCACCTGACTTCACTCACTAGGATTTTCCAGTCAAGTATCCAGTCAACCTTGACCTACTTGACTCTCCTTCACAATCTCCCCACATGAACAATCGCACCTGCAATCTCCATGTGTTGTCTACATATATTGTCAAACATCGGAATCCAAACATCAAGACTCAAGCTTGACCCAATTCAAGATCAGTCAACCAGGTCAATCTTGACCTAGGGATTATTGCACCAACAATCTCCCCCTTTTTGATGTTTGACAATACCTCCTTTAAGTTAGGCTAATCCCATAGCCTCAAACTCCTTCATGCCAATATATGAATGAGGACTCCCTTCATTCTCCTCCTTTTCTAGAGGGCAGACTCCCTCTTAGGTAATGAAGGCCTAACTTAAATCCTACATTCTCCCCCTATTGGCACACATAAAAAACTCTCCCCCTGAAGAGCTACCCAACATTGTTTACAACTTCACTCGTTGTTCACAACACAATAACGAAGGTCCCATACCCTTCATTATTCTTAACGCTCATCCTTGAGCATATACCACTTGGTATATTCACACACGATTCAAATGAAGGTCTCATACCCATCATTTTCATCAAATGCTCATCCGTGAGCATACACCACTTGAATAATGAAGATATCCACTCTCCATTATATTCAAATGCCCAACCTTGAGCATTTTCGCTAAAGAAGGTTAACCACCTTCCAAGGTGTATGAAAAAAAATAGATTTTCATGTCCTTAAAGAATAACTCCCCCTAAAGACATGAACGTAACTTCTGTCATTACACCAACAATGACTTGGAATCCCTAAACCTTTAGGAAACCCAAATTTTGAAGTTTTGAGGTTCAAAAATTCAATATTGAAACCAAACCTCAACCTAAACCTCTACTTAGTCTTCCTTGACCAATCCATCCTTGTTTTCATCATGAAAACTCCCCTAAATATATATAAATGTGTTTTGAGGGGTTAGGAAAGGTTTTATAGACTAAGAATGGTTTAGAATACTGAAATCAAGCTTTCCCAGCCAAAATCAGCATTCCCAATCGATTGGAGTTGGGTCCCAATCGATTAAACCTGCTTGAATCGATCCACTGATCGATTCAGCTAGTGTGGATCGATCGGTGGATCGATCCAGTGAGCTTCTGTTCGTGAGAAGCTCACTCTCAATCGATCACCCGATTTCATTTCAGTCAACTTCAGAAACCCCTAGAAAATTCTACAAAATTCCAAATATCATGAAAATTCATGTAGACATTATTTAGGGTATATATTATCAATAAAAAATAATTTTCTATGAAAATACTTTTTATTTTCAAAGATTGACACAAACTTGGAAACTTGTAAAACGTTTAATGTTTTCTTCTAGTTCGTGTTTAACTTTTCAATGATGATTACTATCAAAAGATAGTGTTCATCAAGGTTCTAAAAGCATTTTAAAACCTTTTTCAAAACCAATATCCAACCATGTTCTTTGCGCTCAATGCACATGACTTGTACATTAGCTTTCCCAATGATTGGAAAACACATAACTATTTTTTTTGATGAACTTAAAACTCAAAAGAATGCACTAAATCAACATCTTGAGTTTTGTTCTTCATCCTAACATCTCACTTGTATTTAATGTGTACGAAACCACATACAAGTCACCTTATAATTCTTAGTGAGATGTAAACTTTGGTTTTGCCCTAATCTAGGGATCATGCATATCTATCTAGGCATTTTGAGGTTAGGAACATCCACCAAGGATGTTACTTGTTAATGAATGCCATTTGTCCTTAGTTTGCAAGGAATTAAAAACAATGCATGATGTGTTATGGCATACATCAAAGATAAATAATTTTCAAAAGAAAATTTCCTATGACTACATGATGTATGTATGACATGACATGATATTTTTGTATTTTTCATAATAAAATATGAATGCAAAATATGATGTCATGGCATATGATGGGCAAACAACGCATGGTAAATTAGCATAAATGAAATACCTAGATTATCTATCTAAGTATCCTTAATCCTTATCTAACTTAAAGTTTAAACCTAGATTGCCCAAAATGTCCCAAGAAAATGCCAACACCCAATTTTGACATTTCTTTTACTTTTCCTAATTTGTGCCAATTTAAATTAAGCATATTCCTCAAGTTTTGACACAAATTACTCTTTTAAAGAGTAACAAACATAAAACAAGGCTTAGATTTGCCTTTAACTTCCCAATAAAGTGCCAAAATCCCAACTTGACATTTCTTTACACTTAATTTCTTGTGCCAATCAAGATTATATCAAATTTCTCAACCTATGGCACATCTTACTCTTTCCAAGAGTAATTTATTTTACCATTTCATTTTCAAAGGTTAACAGTAACCTTGAAAATATTCTTAGAGTGCCAACTTTATCATAATTAGATTAACTACCCTTTCAATTAGACTTGACACTCTCTAACCCATCTACGGGGTAGAGAAAATGCTCCTAGGAACCCAAAACTTACTGGTGCTCCTTGGATGCTCTAGATATTCACTAGGAATAGCCTTCCGAGATACCTTCCTAGTGACCTAATTAGACTTCTTAGAAGCCTTGGTCACATCTCCTAGGTCAACTCTAGAGATTTCTTCCCTTGTGACCTTCTTTGTGACTTTCTTGGACTTCTTAGAAGTCTTAGTCACATTTGTTGCAAAAATACTCTTAGGAATAACCTCCTTAGTATTTTTGACTTGACCATTTGACCTAGGATTGGTTCCATAATTATATGGAACCATATGATAAGAAAGCACATCCTTTTTAGTTTTAGGTTTGTATCCCAAACCCCTAAGGCCCTTGGATGACCCTTGTTGTGCTAAACCTAGGTTTTGCTCAATTTGCCCTTTTAGGATACTTTCCATCCTTTTTAGGGTCTTTTCCATTTTATCAAGCCTTAACCTCAAGACTTGATTTTCTTCCCATAACTCCGTAGATTTTGATTTTTCTTTAAATCCTTGAGCTTTTTTATTTCTAGACTTATAACTATGGTCCTTAGGGTTATTGCCTAACCTTTTACCTACCTTCCTAACCCTAGGTGTGGTAGTCTTAGCATGGAGAGCCATATGTTTTTCTTTAATGCTATCATGCTCTCTATTTTTATGGTAAATAGCATTAAAATGATAAAAATTGGAATTAGCATGCTTTTTACCATTATTTAGAGGGGTAGGTTCAATAAATGATACCTTCCGTTTTACCTTGGAGGCTCCCCCTTTACTCATGCTTCCTCCCTTAGGCTTGACCGCCTTCTTCGCCTTAGGACATTGACTTCTATAATGTCCTTTTTGGTTGCACAAGAAGCACACAATGTGCTCCTTGTTCTTCTTTGTTGTGGGGGTGGTCTCCTTGGGATTCTCCTTGCCCTTTGGTGCCACTTGGCCCTTCTTCTTGGCCAATATAGGGCACTTGCTCTTGTAGTACCCATGTTCCCTACATTCAAAACATATGATGTGATTTTTATTTTTAATGGAAATATTTTTACGTTCGCATGTAGAGATGACATCTTCTCCTTTTGATCCGAGGTAGAAACTTCCTCTTGTTCCGACAATGATGCTCCTCCAATAGATTTGACTCAACTTGTGGAGGTGGAAGCTTCTTCACCCTCTTCTTCTCTTGACCCGGATATAGAGACTTCTTTTTCTTCTTGAACCGGTGTCAATGAAAATCGCTCCCCCTCAATCCTAGAGGTGGAGGCTTCATCATCTTTATCTTGTACATGGAACAAAGAGTATGCTCCCTCTTTGTCCTTTTCGTTGTATTCCTTTGAAGATGAAGCTTCTTGGACTTCTTCTTCGGAAGTTGAACATCTCTCAACTTCGGAGTTCTCTTGATTTTGATCCAATGAGTCACCCTCTTTGAATTCTTCTTGATCTGGTACAGTGGAGGGGATCTCATGAATAATTGCCAATTTGCTCCAAAGCTCCTTGGCATCCTTGAATTCCCCAACTTGAGCCAAAATATTGCTTGGCAATAAATTGACCAATAGCTTGGTCACTTTGTCATTTGCCTCGCTCCTTTGAATTTGCTCTTTGTTCCATTTGCTCTTCTTTAAGATCTTGCCTTTTGAATTCTTTGGAGCTTTGAATCCTTCCATTAGAGCAAACCATTGCTCTATCTCCACCATCAAGAAATTCTCGATCCTAGATCTCCAAAGATTGAAGCTCATCATTGTGAATGGTGGAGGCACCCTTGTATCGAATCCAAGTCCGTCTTGGAATTCCATCTTGAAGTTGAGCCTTTTTGAATTCTTTGACTTGATGAATTTGCTTCAATTTCTTCACCCTCTAACTTTTTGCCCCTTCCGGCGATGATTCCGGTGAAGAGCGGCCTCGCTCTGATACCACTTGTTGGGACTGAAATGTAGCTAGAGGGGGGGTGAATAGCTTGGCGCGATCTCGTGCTCGTCATTGCTTGCTTCTTGTGGTGAGATGCTGCGGAAAATATAAAGAAAACAAACACACAACGCTAACACAAAGGATTTACTTGGTATCCACCTCAAGAAGAGGTGACTAATCCAAGGATCCACACACTCACGCACCCTCCACTATGAAAACACTCCTTTACGGTAACTACCGAAGGCGGAGAAGCCCTACAATACTCTCAATACAACAAAAAATAAAGAGAAGCAAATACAAGGGAAAGCTTACACGGTTTACACAAGAAACCCTAACCCTAGCTTCTTCTTCTTGCTGTAGATCCGCCTCTTGACTTGGAAATGCCTCCAAGAACCTTCAAGATCTGGCGATAAGAACTCTGTAGAGAAGCTATGATGTCGTTGTGAAGATTTGAGATAAAAGCTGAGAGTTCTCTCGACAAAATCGCTCGCCAACAGCTAAATACGACGCCAACGGTTGAATCCTAATCGATTGGATTGCTCCCAATCGATTGGGGAGGCTTTGGATCGATCGACCGATCGATCCAGAGTGCCTCTGTGCTCTTGAAAATTGCCTGGATCGATCGGTCGATCGATCCAGGGCTTACGCACAGAATCGCGACTCCCAATCGATCAACTGATCGATTGGAGGCTCCCAATCAATCAGCCGATCGATTGGGAGGCATTTTGTGCGATTGACAATTCTCCCCAATCGATCCACTGATCGATTGGGAGGAGGCTTGTCGCGGGGACTCACCCAATCGATCAGCCGATCGATTGGGCATGAGCCAATCGATCGGCTGATCGATCCAACTCATGGTTTTTGCCTAAAACCAAGTCCAAAGTCTCCTAAACCAATATCCGGTCAACCCTGACCTGTTGGTTCATTATGTCTAGCATCTGGTCACCCTTGACCTGTAAGGACTCCCTTACCAAGTGTCCGGTCAATCCCTTTGACCTACTTGGACTTCCCAACACCAGATGTCCGATCAAACTTGATCCATCTGGATTTCCTTGCCTGGCTTCACTCACCAGGACTTCCCTTCTGCATAGCTTCACTCACTAGGACTTCACGTCTGCCTAACTTCACTCACCAGGACTTCCCTTCTGCCTAGCTTCACTCACTAGGGATTTCACCTGGCTTCACTCACCAGGACTTCCCAACTGCCTAGCTTCACTCACTAGAACTTCCCAGTCTGCCTAACTTCCCAGTTAGGACTTTCACCTGCTTCACTCACCAGAATTTTCCAGTCAACTATCCAGTCAACCTTGACCTACTTGACTCTCCTTCACAATCTCCCCACATGAACAATCACACCTGCATTCTCCATGTGTTGTCTACATATATTGTCAAAATCGAAATCCAAACATCAAGATTCAAGCTTGACCCAATTCAAGCTCAGTCAACCAGGTCAACCTTGACCTAGGGAATATTGTACCAACAAAAAGAACGAACATAATAACTCGAGAAGTTACTTAGTTCGGAGACTTTGATGACTCCTACTCCAAAACCCAGGTCCCACAGACCTATCGACGAGTAATACACTAATAACCTCTTTCTGAACCGCTAGAAGAGGGAATCAAGTACAATAATAAAAATAAGATAAATGTAACAACCTACACTTTCTTTAATGTAGTAACTAAATAATTAAAAATACTTTTGTTCCCAACATGTGATGATTCTCATATGGAACTCGGTGTAAGTTGGCTTCTCAGTAGTAGTAGGGCATAGCAGCATCATAACTCGGCAAGATGATGAAGTTGGAGCATCCAAAAGCTCGAAAGTTTGCGTGTAGACATCGTGAATGAATTATCTTAGAGCACTGGTCAAACGACCCTTTTATAAATCATTGGAGGCACCTTCAAGGCCACTAGAGGTGCCTTCAACCCTTAAAATATTATCTCGAGAAAGCGGCATTTTAGCATCGCTAAGGTCTTCTACGTTATCCGACCAAGGGCTCCTTCAAGGCTCTCTAAGGTGCCTTCAGCACCAAGCTTTAAGGCGTCTTCCTTCACATGGAAGGTGCCTTCACACCCTTCTGTGCGGGAACTTTCACTAAGCCTCTAAGGCACCTCCAGTAGCATAGGAAGTGCCTCAATCACTATTCATCAAAGTTGATTTTACTTTCTAACTCCTGTAAAAATATGTTAGTCCAAAGCAAAGTGTAACCTGTAAAATAGAGTTAGCACAACAATATAATAGTAGTATTAATTAGACCATATCTTCTCGAGATTAGGATCTAGTCACAAACTCAATTTAGATTTCTAAAATAGACCTAAATTGGACTTGCAACTAAAGTCCCTAATTGGGACTCGTCCTCACTAAAACTCTCTCCTCTAGTGACTTACATTACTTACTATACAAAATCACTTATGGTCCACCAGGTATTCTTGCCAGTTGTTAGGTCTGTAGAGCCAACTGGATTTCAGCCAACTGTCAAGTTTCGCGAACCCAGCTAGACTTTTCACCAAATATCGGGTTACTTCTTGGCCTATTTAGACTTCTACACTGGCTATCAGGTCCTCTAGACCTAGCTAGATTTCAGCTTAGTGTCAGACCAGTCAAGTCCTGTACACTTAGTAGAAAGGTTAGATTATAACACATTTAACTTTAATCCACTTGTCATTCATCAAAACTTAGGTTTGATCATTGGTGCCAAATGCACAAACATTAATGGCCAATTCTCTAGTGTCAGAATCAGGATCTTGTACTTTGAAGGGATGTTGAACTGTAACCAAAGTTGTGATCTTGTACCTCTCATATATATGGTTCCTTGGGCCTCATACCAAATGTCTGATGGGTCGTCGACAACCATAGGTTCGAAAAGAGAAGCAAAGAGAGAATGAAAGAACTAGAAATAGAAGGGGAAATGATGACGAACTAATTACATTGCCAGAAGATAAAAAAAGGCAGAAACGAAGACACTTGTACAGATAGAAATGAATGAAAGCACCGTCACTTTTCTTTAACATAATATACATTGGCAGTGTCACAGTAGGGTTGTTGCATCAATCTGTCGAATCGTTGGATGGTAAAAAAAAAAAGCGACGATATCTCATCACAGCCATCAGATCACTTAGCCGAATGGTTATGATCACTACATAACCTCTCCCAATTAAAGCGTAGTAGTGGTATATTATGAGGCAATGCATTGATCTTCGTAATGATACAAACACATCTGTCAAATGTAGAGTATGAATAAGAGGCAACGTCCCACCATGGCTAGATCCAAAATTATGTCAGTAGCCAAGCCATCGTGCGCCTTTGCAATTAATGTAGTAAGGTGTTTTTATAGCTCAAGATGGATATCGCATGATGGTCATTAATGTGATAGTATGGTGCACCAATCATGAAGATGATATATGATCTCACATATCATGCTCATTAAATGTGATGCCTTATATCCCCAATGACCAATTGTCCAAACAAAATATTGACATCTCAACTCCACATTTTGATTAATAAGCTTGGTAGGCAAATGACAACTCAACATAGTCAAGTCAGTTAGACTATGTCTCATTTGACTAGACTTGACAGGGAGTCTTGTGATGTGATGGAAGATTACAACCTCCATGTGTCCCATGTGGTCAAACGTTGTACTAAGCTATCAGTCAAAGTCAAGGCGGGATGGACGTGGCTCGATGGGAATCAGACTCAGCCTAGATGAGACTCGGGTTTGATCAAACATGTTCATCACACTCATCTCAAGGAATAGAGTTTGCCTAGAGACAAGTCAACTACTAAGACTTAGCCTCAAATCTCAACATCCTTCCTGCCTTGGCCTAAGATCTCGACATCCTCTCTGCCTCATTCTGGGATCCCGACAACATCCCTATCTTAGCCTTGGATCTCGACATAATTCTTGTCTTAGCCTCAATTTCCAATATAGTTTCAAGTTTAGCCTCATATCCCAACATCCTCCTTGTCTCATCCTTAGTGTTAAAGTGTATACTAAAAGCCTAGATTTTGTAAATATTTATTTTTGAAATAAAAGAATCACATTGGTCAAATATCTACATTTATTTGCTAAGTGTAGTTGTTCAATTAATTTATATTGTAGATAACATGGTGTGTGGTGTAACACACAGAAAATCATGTTATCAGTTCTTTATAAATTATAAAAAGTTGCTCACGACTAAGATGGAAATGAACAAACCGTTGGAATAGTCGTAGTGTAATTAGGTATTAGTTTATCTTGACTAATAAATTACACTAGTACACTCTTAGGGTATTGAGTAGGACCATTTAAGGTAAGTTCTTTTTATACTGACTTAATAAAAGAACAAGATCTTAGTTATTATGGAAGTGTGTGCTCTTAATCCTAATATAATAACAAGCACATATATTTAGTATTTATTTCTTTGACTTATCAAAGGGTGAGATTAGGTCAATAAATCAATAGGCCCGATAAGTTGAGAAATGATATTACTTATAGTGTGTGTTGTTGATTATAGAAGGAAACTGTGTCCTAGTCATCTAGGTTGAGAATGTCCCCAAGAGGAGCTCATAAGGATTGTCATGTTAAACCCTACAGGTGGACTTAGTCCGACATGATGATGAGGTTCAGTGGTACTACTCTTGGACTAAGATATTAATTAAAGTGAGTTGTCAGTAACTCAATTAAATTAATGGGCATTCGATATCTTAAACACAGGGAGACTAACACAATCATGATAAGTAGGAGCCCATAATATAATTTGGGATTGGTGTGGTAGTGCAATAATAACTCTCTAGTGGAATGAGTTATTATTGATGAACTTGAGTTGTGTGTTCGGGGCGAACACGGGATACTTGAGCTCGTTGGGAGGTCAAAACTAATTTCTCCTCTAGGTCTCTGTTGTAGTCTCATTAATGCCTCATATCCACCCATGAAAATCTCATCTTGGTATCCAAGAAGGGGGTCGGCCCAAGGCTTGGTGACCAAGCCAAGGGTCGACCACTATCTTCTCAAAGAGGGCCGACCCTTTGCTTGGTGCCCAAGCAAGGAGGGGTCGGCCACCATAATCCAAATAAGGAGGGGTGTTTTGAATTTTTAAAATCTTCTCTTTGTAGATAACTACAAGATTTAAAAGAAGGATTTTAAATTTACAAAACTTTCCTTATTTGAATTAGGCCACATGGCTTAAAAGAAAGTTTAAAAGTTTTAAAACTTTCCTTTTTTTAACCATCCTCATGGTTTTGAAAAAAAAGGAAGGGAGTTTTAAATTTGAAACTTTCTATTTTTGTAACCATGTTAAAAAGGAAATTTTAGAAGAGAAGTTTTAAATTTTAAAACTTGGTTTTAATTTTTTAAAACTTTCCTTTTTTAACATCTACATTAGGAAATTAAAAGAGAGCTTGTAAAATTTTATAAGAGCTTTCCTTCTTTGCTTATAAAATTTTTACATATATTATTTTCCTTCTTTTAAGGGCCGGCCACCCTTGCTTGGTGCCCAAGCAAGGGGCCGGCCAATCAATCAATTAAAAGAGAAAAGGAAAAATAAAAGGGTAAAAGGAAAAACAAGAGGAAGATTTTAATTTTTGTAAAAATCTTTCCTTATTTGCCTTGGGAAAGTATTATAAAAGAAAGGGAAGAGAGGCCTCATGATGTATCAATTCTTATTCTCTTGTTGGAGCTCTCTCTTGTGGCCGGCCCTCTCTCTTTCCTTTCCCCTTGCTCTGTTTTGTTCCTTGGTGGTGGTGGTGGCTGAATACTAGAGAAGGAGGAGGAGCTTTTGGGTGATATTCATCTTGGAGGATCGCTGCCCACACGACGTCCGAGAGGAGGCGAGGAATACGGCAGAAGATCTCGAGGTTATTAGCATACAAAGAAGAGCTATAACTAGTAATTATTTTCCGCATCATGCTAGTTCTTCTTTGTATGAATTCCAAACACAAGAGGCATATGATTCTAGAGTTTCGAATTTGTGATTCGAGTTTGTGTTTTTTTTTGTTTTTCAAATTTGTGATTCGATTGTTCTTTTTGGTTAAACCTAGATTTATATAAGGAAATTAAATATTAGCTTTCCTTAAAAGGCTTTGTCTAGGCGGTGGTGGATGATCCCATACCCAAGAAGGACTAGTGCCTCGCCATGCAGTCCTGGAAGCCAATTTTGGAAATTAATATTTAATTGAATTTATAACATAGGTGGATTTGGATCAATAATGTTAAGCATCGTTTGTGATCCAAATCTAAACCATTAAGAACAGATAAGTTAAATTTGGAATCAATAATGTTAATTTCCATTTGCGATTCCTAATTTAATTTCTAAAGAACATAATAGGTTGTTTAGGAAAGGTTCGACACTTGTACAAAATTTTTGTACAGTTGAACCGGTACGATCTTCCTAGGACCAACCAACACTTAGATCTCAAGATACTCCCCTCCTCAGCTTCAGATCCTGACATTGTCCCTATGTCAGCATCAGATCCCGACATCCTTCCTATCTCTACCTCAAATCTTGACATTGTTCCTATCTCAACCTCGGATCCCAAAATCCTCTCTGCCTTAGCCTTGAATCCCAATATTGTAACGTCCGAAAATTCTCAAAACTATTTTAGGAATATTCTATGATTTTTTTTGGAATTATTAGATATTTTTCTGGAATTTTCCGAGTAGCGGAAGCAGCAAAAATAATTAGAACCGCAAAATAGCTTAGGCGGGAATCGAACCCGGAACCTCTCGGATCCGATAACTTTTAGTTAGCCTTAGTAACCAGATGAACCCAGCAGGGCCGTGCTGAAAGGAAAGGGATTCAATTTAATTTATATTAGAGTTGGGCCAAAGTACCCACTTAATATAAATAGGAAGTTAAGTGGGGTTTGGTTTATTTTGTTTGGTTCGGCAACTTCTCCACCGAGACCTAACCTCACGCCGCTCCCTTCCTCTTCTCCTTCTCTCGGCGCCAACCACAAGAGGACCTAGGGTTCTCTCCCTAGGGCCCCAAGGACATCTTCCGGCGATAACTCCGGCACAAGGACGCTCTCCTTCGCGAGGGGAACGCTTAGACGCGAGAAGATCGTCGAGAAGTCGTTTCCACCGGAATTCAAGCGAATAGAATTGTAAGGAAATTAGCGTACGAGGTAAGAAACCCCTCACCTGCAGTATAAGTAGCTCTCGTGTGTTTTCTTTTATGCATTAGATTAGTTTTAATGAATTTCGTCAGCATATAATGTGTATTTTAACTCTTCTCACAGATTTGGGGATTAGTGAGCATCTCTAGATGGGCCGAGCATGTGTATCCTCTGTAGATAGGGGTTTAGACGCTGCTGGGTGCCTAGAGGTGGTCTCCCTGATCGAGAGGAGAGTTAGAGAGCGCCAAATGCTCGACAAAATGCCTAGCACAGCCTTATGATACAGTGGGCATTTAGTTAAATGCCATAGAACATGTTAATTAGCATGATCAGTTTTATTTCAGCTCTTACGAGACTAGATGTCCAAATGGGTGGGCTCCCACAGTCGCCTCTAGGTTCAGACAACCTAGCTCTAGGTTCAGATAACCTAGAAACAGTAAGTTAAAACAGTTAGCTATATTCAGTATTTTATTTTCAGTGACACTGTACTGGATCAGATATCCATTGGGTTGGACTCCCACAGTCGTCCCTAGGTTTAGATAACCTAGTTAACCCTACTAAATTCGGGACTTGCAAACCCGGGTCTAGTTAGGGATGCGCGCACAGCAAGTACAGTTGCCGGGCCCAAACAGCATGATTATGTATTTTCACTTATTATGAATTAGTTTTCAAAGCTCAAATTAGTTATGTTAGTTGAGTTGGAATTCAGTATCAGTTTAGCTACAGTTTAGCCTATTACATGTTCAATATGCATGTTTAGTTATTTCAGTTTATGCTTGCAACCATAGTATGCCATGGCAGTACACGTTTTCAAATAGCATTCTTTAAAAACATGTTTGCATCGTTGCATGTTTTAGTGAGGTAGTTGGTTTCTTACTAAGCTTTAAGCTTACAGATTCTATTTTCCTTATACTGCAGATAAAGGTAAGGGAAAAATGGACTAGCAGAGGAAGCTGGAGGCCAATGCAGAGATGGTGTGTGTGGGCAGGAACTTGGAGTAGAGATCTTAGGGAACCCTAGCAAGCTTTGTTTCAAACATTAGAACTTTTCAGTGTTTTTATCATCTTGCACTTTAGTATGTTAATCGCTATGAATTAGTTAACCATGCACCTTATTATGCTTAGAACACCTCTTTTATGTTGTTAGAATGTTAGTTGTTGTCGTTAGAGTGTTTCTTAGTCATTTTAGTACTTGTAATATGATTGAAGCACGAAACAGTGCTGAAATCAGACCTTTAGCACGGAATCAGAAACTCGAATCGATCAGTTGATCGATTCAAGAGTTTCCAATCGATCGAAGGATCGATTGGGCACCTGGTTTCGCGAACAGTAGGCTTCTGGATCGATCGGTAGATCGATCCAGCCAATTCCGTCGCGAACAGAAGGCTCTGGGATCAATCACTGGATCGATTGATCAGTCTGGATCGATCAGCCGATCGATCCAGAATATTGCCCGAGCACAGTAGCGTGCTGGATCGATCACTGGATCGATCCAACCTATGACTCGCATACAGTAGCCGGCTGGATCGATCACTGGATCGATCCGACTATTCCAATCGATCCGTGGATCGATTGGGAGGTCTGGTATCAGTGGGGGAGTGTCTAAGTTCAGTTCTTTGGCCATGGGGAAGGTAAAACATGTTATGAGTAGTTAGTTTATCTCCCTTAGCATGTATAGAACCAAGAAATGTCAGTAGTTTAGTAAAATTTTAATTAGTACAGCTTCCGCACCTAGATTTGATAATGGTCTTGGAATAGTTAGCACAACATAACTGTAGCGATCGACCTTACAGCTCAGTTAGTAGAAGGCGGGTCGTTACAAATATCCTCCCTACCTAGGCCACAATCGTTGACGTCATCTATCCTTAAGGTTACTCAACATCAACCTCATTTCATCTATCCTTAAGGTTACTCAGCATCAACCTCATTTCCTCATTCATTCTCGAATCAGGCCCACACTCTACATGGCCCGCTAAAAACAAGTGAGGGGCATGTGGATAAGGAGGTAGTGTAACTTCCTCATTAATGATGCAAGAGGATTTGTTAGATTTTTTTAATTATTTTTAGTAAATTATCCTTTTTGTAATTTTTAGGTTTTTTAGTATTTTATGTATTTTTGATCATTTTTATCTTTTTTGTATTTTTAAATTTTTAGTGCATTTTAAGATTTTAGGATTATAAGTCTTTTTCTTTTCTGTTATTTTATGTATCTTTCATTACAAGTTAGGAATTATGGTCAATATGCTTAGATTTTTTTCTTTCTTTGTATCTTAAGATATATATATATGTGTGTGTGTGTGTGTATGTGTGTGTGTGTGTGTGTTTAACTGTTTGAGAAATTATCCTTGGTTATTAAATAAAATTTCCTTTTTTAAAAAAAAATTGGATGACAACAATTTTTTCTTTTTTTCTTTTTCTTAATTTTCATCTTCCCATAGGGTAATCATTATCCTGCCTAGCATTAGTTAGTATCAGAGCTGGCAAGTTTCAATTAAGGCAGTTGGGCATCATATCCAATGGAAGCTCGTCATGGTCGTGATTGCGATCATAAAAATAGGTAGGTTTTGGCTGAGGAAGGATCCACCATTGTCATAGAAACTAGGATGAGATTGAGGATTTATAGAGATAAGTCATAGATTCAACCCAACAACTAGCTGTGTAAGATCTTGAAGATCATGAGATTGTTGGTCACTACTTGGAATATAGTACCAGTTCCCCTGTATAAAAAATTTGTACAAGTTTTGAACCTTTCCTAACAACCTATTGTGTTCTTTAGAAATTAAATTTGAAATCGTAAACAGAACTTAACATTATTGATTCCAAATTCAACTTATCTGTTCTTAGAGATTTAGACTTGGATCGCAAACGATGTTTAACATTATTAATCCAAATCACCCATGTTACAAATTTGATTAAATATTTATTTCAGAGATCGGCTTCCAGGTTAAACATGGTGAGGCACTAGGCTTTCTTGGGTATGAGATCATCCACCACTTCCTAGATAAAGCCTTTCAACGAAATTCAATATTTAATCTCCTTATAGTAACCCTAGATTTAACCATTAAGAACAATCGAATCACAAGATTGAAAAAACAAAAGAAACACAAACTTGAATCATAAATTCGAAACCTAGAATCGTTAGCCTCTTGTGTTTGGTATTTCAAAATCCATACAAAGAAAATTAGTATGATGCGGAATAAAACTACTAGTTATACCTTTCTTTGTAAGCAACAACCTCTTGATCTTCTATTGTATTCCTCTTCTTTTCTTGGACATCGTGTGGGCGATGATCTACCAAGAAGAAAACCACCAAAGCCTTCCTTGCTTCCAAGTTTCGGCCACCACCACAATGCTCCAAGGGATGTTAGAAAATAATGCCTCCTTTCTCTACTTCTTCACCTCCAAGCTACCGGCCACCAAGAGCTCCTCAAGAGATGATGCTGCTGGCCACAATGAAGAAGAGAAAGAGAAGAGGTAGGGCTGACCACCAAGGATGGAGAGGAGGAACAATAGAATAGGTTATGTGTCTCATGAAGGCACCCTCTCCCCTTCTTTTATATTCATTGGTGAATCCAAAAAAGGAAAGTTTTATAACAAAAATAAAACTTTCTTTTATTCCTCTCTATGGTCGGCCACCATATGCTTAAACAATCAAGGAAAGGTTTTAAATAAAAATTAAAATCTCTCTTTTATAAATCTCTTTTGTGGTTGTCTATAAAAGGAATATTTTATAAATTAAAATCTCTCTCTTTTAAATCCTTTTATGGATATCTATAAAAGATAAGATCTTAAAAAAAAACTCCTTTTATATCATGGTTACAAAAAGAAAAGTTTTCTCAAAAAATTAAAATCTTCCTCTCACATTGTAGATAACTACAAATAAGGAAATATTTCTAATCTTTCTTTTAATCCTTTGAAGAAAATCTATAAAAGGGAAGATTTTAAAACTTAAAACTCTCTTTTAAAACCATGTGGATAAAAACATAAAAGGAAAGATTTTATCAAAATTTTATTTTTAATAAAAACCCTCTTCCCTTTTCATACTTGGTCGGCCCCTTGCTTGGGCACCAAGCAAGGCTTGGTCGGCCCTAGCCTTAGCTCCAAGCTTGGCTTGGCCGGCCCCCTTGCTTGGGCTCCAAGCAAGGATAGGGGTCGACCCCTAGCATGGGCTAAGGGGCTAGGCTTTGGGTGGATATAAGGCTATATATAAGAGGCTACAATAGGGACCGAGAGGAGGAATTGGTTATGGTTTCCTGATGAATTTGAGCTTCCTGTGTTCACCCCGAATACCCAACTCAAGTTCATCAATAATAACTCATACCACTAAAGAGCTATTATTGAACTACTGCACTAATCCCAAATTACATTTTGGGCTCCTTCTTATCATGAGTGTGTTAGTCTCCCTGTGTTTAAGATATTGAATGCCCACTAATTAAATGAGTTACTGGCAACTCACTTAATTAATATCTAGCTCCAAGAGTAGTACCACTCAACCTTATCGTCATGTCCGACTAAGTCCACCTGCAGGGTTTACATGACAATCTTTATGAGCTCCTCAAGGGGACATCATCAACCTAGATTCCTAGGACACAGTTTCATTCTATAATCAACAACATGTTAGTGAGAGTCCTAGAGTCGATCATGTGATGATTGTTGTATGGACTCAATGTATTATATTCCTATATTTATAAAGGCATTTCTTATGGTTATTATACTTACTTGTATTGGTGCCAAATAACTAAGTATAATAGTGTCCTTGAGTGAAAGGTTCTTATCTATATCAATTGATTGGTTGAATTGATAGTGAGATGATATAGAGAACACTAGTCTTAATAATTCCTAGTCAAGTATTAACATTCAGGGACAATGTTAATGCGTTGAGACTAGTATGTAGGTCAACTCGACACTACAACAAAAACATTAAAAGACAACGGTTAAAAACCGTTGTCATAGGCCCTTTAAAACCGTTGTAATTGGCAGTGTTGTTAAATGCGGTAAAAGACAACAGTTTAAAACCGTTGTCTTTGACCACATTAGACAAGAGTCATGCAACGGATTTAAAGTGTTATCTTTTAATACCAAAGAAAACAGTTCTGCAACAGTATAAACCCGTTGTAATTGCCAGTTTTGTAATAATTTTGATCGCATATATGCTTTTGACAACAAATACACTGTTGTCTTTCTTCAAAATTTAGTTTAAAACCATTATCTTTGCATACTTTTCACAACGGTTAAAAAATCATTGTCTATATTGATTAGAAAATGCATCGCAAATAGATAAAATAATTTTTTTGCACACAAACTGGTACAACATATATACATTCACAAAAACCATTTTCAACATATATACATTTAGTTGTCTTTAATACATCTCTTGTCTCAACCAAAAACTGGTACAACCTATATGTACATTCACTTAAGTTAAGTTTATAAACTTCTACAATTACTACATGCTATCCAAACATGACCACAAGTAGTATCCAATCATGACAACCACAAAAGATGAGACCACAAAATTAAGTTTATCAGACCACAACCATGAAAATTAACTTGTCCTTTTCTGAATAGATCAAGTCAGGATTGTGCAACAATCTTCATGTACTGGTCCTTTTTCTGCATACAGAATTTCATAGACTTAGCTTGCAAACCTAACTTTCTCCCTTTTCTGAAAATAAAATATAGTTAAAGTCATAGAAAAAGTAGAAACATGCATGTATAAACTGATAAACATTGCAAACTGATAATTGAAATGGATAATCTAATAAACCACTACAAACAAAAGTGATAATTGAAACAAACAAGCCCCAAAAGTAGAAAACCAAATTATAAACTTCTTGCAGCTTTGCATCTTTTGCACAGTAGAAACCAAATTGTGAAGTACATAAATCTGGACCTTCTGAAATGTTGAAGTAAAAGAATAGCCAAATAAGCACGAGAAATGTTTCCACTTCACATTTTCATGACTAGTCAAGCAAGTGAGCACGAAAAAAGTTGATGAATATATAAACTTGACATTATATCTTAAACCATGTATTATGTGAAAGCAGCTAGAATAGCTAACAACAGCAACAGAAAGAAGGAATCATAGAGGAAGTCATGTACCTTATATCTCAACATTACAGCAGCAGCACTCTAGTAAGATCTCAAAGCTTGAGGATGTGCAGTTGCATAAAAACCACAAAGCAGTATACGAAACTAGTTTCAACATTATTTCTATAAAAAAGCAAGAACAAACTAATCCATTAAACCATCTAAATTGTTAATCACTTTATGCAATCCAGAATATGATTTTCTAAACTGATAATCACTACCACCTAAACTTACAATCACTACAAACTTAATTAACTGATAATCTGACAAGTGTGTTAGTCCTACAGAAATGTGTTTACCGGCAAATGATATATATGTTTGAACATCTCAAAATCTTAAGATGTTGGAAATCACTTCATGCATTCCAGAATAAGAATAATAATAAAATAGAGATGTTCTACCTAGATGTCCTATACACTAAAGTTTTAATAATCATGATGTTTCCAGGGGCATATCTATTAGGATCAGATTATGTAATTTGCATTATATGCAAATACTTTCCGAATAGATCAAGTCATTGTATGACTTTACATATCTAGTCATAAATATAGTCTTGTATGCATTCTGCCCACTCGGAACGCACTTCATCAATTTCTTTTTTACAGTATTGCGTTTTGATGAACTGTGAACAAAGACATAGATTAGATTAGTAAAAAATAATCAAAAGATGATAAGTACAAAATGATAAACACAAATATTTGAGAAGATTGAGAATTGAATGTCAAATATTACTATTGATCGAAGTGAATCTCTCTCGATAGTTTCCACTTCTTCAATAATATCTTTCATATATCTCATTACATAAAAATCACACTATTTCAAATCTGGTTGGCGAGGACCCTATGTTAAAAATAAATTATAAATGTCTTATATACATGTTTAATTGTTTATAATTTAATCATAAGTAGGCATGCATACCTTTATTACTTCCCATGTAACATGTTTTTTCTCTTTTTTTTCCTTGTTTGAATTAAACAATCTTATGCTCCTTTATACATCAATAAGAATGGGCATATGAGAGTTTTACTGATTAAAAATGCTTAATAAAATTAAAATATGTACTCACATTTCCACTACGTATTTCCAGTCCTCGTTACGAATACGATGACTAAGCCAATCCAACAAATAAACTATCTCCTTATATGGATTAATAACTATGATAATCCAATGATAACTATACACAAATCACATAATTATTGCATGCATATTTCTCGAAACAATAAATTAAACTGATATTATAAGTCTTACTTACCGAACATTATGTGACACCAAAACTAGTTGATTTCTTGATGCTTAACTCAGCTTATCTGCCAAGACATTCATTAAGATAAATTGAGCACAACTTAAAACATTCATTGAAATTCACTATAGACAACAAAGCCAATGAATAATATTGTCAATTCATAAATCAAGTTTCAATAAAATTCCAAATAGAAGAGACCATTTTAGGAATATATTCTACCATTTTCTGTGTTTCTTGAGATAAATGGCTAACACAGGTAACACCCAAGGAAAGAGCAGATAAATCAGAAAGACCATAATATCTAGCTAAAAAAACACCACATATTGGATTAACGTCACTATTAGCAGCCTCCCTTAAAAAAGATAATGCAATAATATTAAAAATTGTCTCAAGACAAGCATTAAAAAAAATGACAAGAGGCTTACAAATTAGAAAAGAGTTTGCAGCAACAAAGTTTACAGATTTGAAAACATTTCCATTTTAAAGATATACTAGAATAGTTCAAAGCAGCTGCCAATATTATGCAGTCAAGCATACCAAGGAAATTCATGAAAAGCTAACTAGTTGTAGATTCTAAATTATATTCAAATGCTTAAGTATAACTATTAAGAAGTATTAGTATTAATAGAATTATGGTGTAACAAGTTCAGCCCTGCATTGATATTTCAGTTTAGGATTGTATCCAACATTCTATGCATATCCATGTTAATGTTTCAATTTAGGATTATTGTGACATTTTTTGTACTCAGTGTGAGATACTTTCCAGTGCTTCATCAATTTTGTCTCAATTTTCAATGTAATTTGAGGGTTTATTTTGTTATTGCATCAGTTAAGAATAAATAAGTTTATATATATAACCACAAAAGAATGTTGCTTAAAGTTGCAATTTTGGATTTCATTGCTGCAGATAACACAATGGCCAAAAACTATAATACTTGATTGAAATTCTAGACAACAGCAGTCACACCTGAGATGACATTAAATAAAAGATATATTTAGAGAACATAAAAAAAATAGTTGTTTCAAATATGGCAAATAAAGCAAACAAATACCAAGGAAAAACGAATTATGTGGCAGAAGCTTACATTTGCTCTAATTTTCCATTGTTTACAAAATATCCATTATGTTTTGTTGACATTTTGTTTACTTGAAAGTATTCATCCTACAAAAAATAGCATATTCAATATAATCTTTCAATGTTAAACCAGCAAAAAGAAGAAAACAGAATTAAAGGCATCATTAATCAAATGCAAGATGGAAGAAAATCTTTGATGCACCTTCTGATCTAGAACTTAAAAGGAACAAGCAATGCATACAAAGACAACTTGGCTGCCAGACGGTAGGTAGGTGCTAGCTCAATTTCTACTCAGGATATATGCTGCCAGTCAGGGCCTCCTAATAAATGGAAAGACAAACATGACTATAATTTTTTCTGGATCAGTGTTCATACTATTAGTTCAAGCGAACAAACAGAAAGCACAGATGAATATACTTGAGGACAGAGAAGCTGTTAGTCATCCAAGAGAGTCTTCAAAATTTATGAAGTGAAACTACAAACCATGTATCAACCATATATTTGGTAAGTCAGCACAATATTTGTGTTCGGTAGGTATTTGGACAAAAACTAACAAAAGAACATTATGATTTGATGATGATGATTGCTTCTCAGTTCTCTTATCTATTGATCTTTTTTACATTATTTCTAAAAAGGTGCCCAATTTCCATTAGGGTTCTTGAATCATTAGCTTAGGATTGACAATAAATAAATAAACACTGCTTAAAGCTAATCTTTTTATGCTGTACTCACCTCCCAACTCATGATTCTTCCCTTTCTCTTGCAGCTCATAGACCAGATCCACAATTCTTTTTTGCTCGACAGTGCTGAATACTCCAGTATACAACTTGAGGACATTGAGGATATTAACGATCTTGTCATTGACCCTCTCCAGGCATATGAAATCCTTCTTCCTGACAAATTCCTAAAGTGTATTTCTTCCCTCTGCTCCCTTGACAATCCCGTCTCCTTCTTCGCAATCTCCCTTTTAACTCTTGCTGCTCCCTCAATCGAAGTTCTCCCTGACTCCTCCATCTTTTCCTCCTGCACCGCAGCCTCCTTGAGCTTGTCTTCTAGAGCCATGTCGGCCCAATACATCCAGATTTGAGGGGACTCCGGCGAAGACGTCAGATTCGAGTCCTACCCAGTTGGTTGGGAATCAGGAAAGGGGGTAGCAAAGCTAGCAGAGGCATAAGACGCCTGATCCTCCGTGGAAGTGGACCCGGAGGCATCCGCGTCGGCTTCGGCAGCAAACCCTAAAGAAGAGCACCACCCCAGCGAACTAAGTAATCTAGCATTCTTCCAAAGGGAAAGGGATCAACAAATCAAGAACCGAGAAAGGAAAGGTGATACTTGGGCGAAGGGAGTCGATGCGGCTTCAGACAGTGGCGGAGCAGCCGTCACTGAGGGATCGGGTGAGGAAGGGAAGCCAATTGGTGAGGAACTCGGCTACGATCTCCAAGTCTTTTGGATCGAACTGTTGGAGGAATAAATCGTCGTCCTCCATGAGCAGCTGTCTTCTTCATTCAACAAGACGAATAGGTTATGAATCGACGGAGGAGTGCCACCTTTAGCGAAGAAGCGGCAGTGGAAGGTCAAAGGGTCCGTCGAGCTCAGAAACCAGCTCATTAGGGAGAGAGGAGAGCACATAGTAGTGGATGGCGTGAAGAGATCGAGAATGCGAAGGGGAAAATAAGGCACCGAAAAAATTTACGGAGAGAGGGAAAGTAAAATTGTGAGAGGGAAAATGACGGAACAAATAAAGTCAAAGACAACGGTTTTATCAAAACTGTTGTCGTGGCCCCTAAAAAAGTGCTTAAAGACAACGGTTTTAGATAAACGTTGTAAAATGTCTTGTTGATTTAAAAAAAATTACTCAATGACAACGGTTTTCACAAAACTATTGTCTTTTGTATTTTATGGGAGCTCAAAGACAATGGTTTTTTCTAAAACCGTTGTCTTTTACCAAATTTACAACAGTTTCATCTAAAACCGTTGTGTTTGTGGTGTTGTCGTATAACATTTTTATTGTAGTGCGATGACTTCATCTCACAAGTCATGGATATTAGATATCAAGTTGACACATGAGTATGCATTGGAGAATGTATACTGAATGACCCGCTATGAGAAAGTATCATGGATCGTTATATGAGTGTCATATACTTTCTCATGTGACTATTAGTATGACTATCAGTCCTTGGACCTGAAGTCACCATGGTTCCCTACATAAAGAGTTGCATACTTTGGCTTCGTCAAACGTCACCCGTAAATGGGTGGACTATAAAGGCGACTACTGGGTATGCAACAAATTATGCGGAGGGATGTAAGTGATGTAGATGGGATCTATCCCTCCTATATGACGGGAGTGACATCATGATTCTTGATAGAGTGAGACCACTAAGTGCATGATCATGCCCAAATGAGTCAATATGAGATATTGAGCTCATTTAATTAGAGTGAGTCTACTTGGAGTTCAAGACATAGATTGATTAGAGGATGACACGGTTTATGCCTCAATTGATCAATCTAGATGTCTAGGATAGAAGGACATTGTCACATATTGTGAGAGTCACAATTAATAGTCACAATGGTGATGTTGGATCTCAACATTCTTGTAACTTGGGTAGTAATGATGTGTTGCTAGATACCGCTTATTGCTTATGTTTCTAAATTGGTTTAGGAGAATTGTCAACGTTACAAGAACCTATAGGGTCACACATAAAGGGCAATTAGATGGAGATTACATTCATATGATGGACCAAGAGGATTAGGTTCATGTGATGAACCAAGTTAGATTAAGAGTAATCCAAATTAGACTAATTGAGTTGGACTCAATTTGATTCATGTGTCGAATGAGTCTAATTTAGATTATGATTCATTGAGTCAATTTAAACCAATGAATAGAGATTCATTAAATTAAATTAATTTGAGTCAAAGGTTATATTTGATCAACCATGGGAGATAAGATGTCAAGTTTGACTTGACTTGAGAGGGAAGATGAAGGGTCAAGTTTGACTTGACCAAATGCCATGTCTTGGTGACTTGGCATGGGCCGGCCAATGATGATGTTCCACATCATCAAGGCTACATCAATGTGTGCCACCTCATGAGGGAGACCAAGAGTCATGACTCTTGGTATTACATGGAGGTTTAAAACCTCTCAAGAGTGGTCGGCCACATTAAGGGAATTCAAGGGGTGTGAATTCAAGGCTTTATCTTCTTCCTCTCTTCTTCTTCTCTCCCTCTCCTCCATTACGGAGACCTCTCAAGGGTGCTAGCACACTCTAAGTGGTTCTCTCCATCTTTTTTCCATGTGGATACGTGTAGAGGAGTGTGCACTTGACACTCTACGAGATCCAGCAACCATTTGGACGAGCGGGATAAGCGAAGGGCATCACTACAAGGGTAAACTTCTTTTTATGTAGATCTAAGGTAGATCTAGTGTAGACAAACATGTACATGAATTTTATTATTTATCTTTGCATGGATCCGTGGCTAGCTTCAGGGTTTTCACAACGCAAAAAGTGGTTTTTGCGGCTCGAATTGCTAACAGTGGTATCAGAGCCACGTGCGAAGCATGTACATGTTTTGTATTTGTTATTATGAAAAAGTTTCAGATCTGTAAGTTTCTATAATTTTTTCTACTTTTATAGATTTTGTGAGTATTTTTCTTGTAGAGGCGAAGCAACAAGTGCTTGGACACTTGTAGGCTTCGAATACCGAGAAAAACCTTCCGAAACGGCAAGGTTTCGCCCAAACAAAATTAGTTTGTTTTGGGACAGTGGCTTAAGGTGCTATTAGATCATTTTGGGACACTCACGATATTCATTTCACGAGAAGAGGCGCTGCCCCTAACCCCGCAAGGGGCATTGTCTCACGATCACGCCCAAAATTAGCTAAACGGGACCGCCAGGGAGTTATGACTCATAAAATTGATAAAACAGTAGTAAAATTATATAAATTTTTGTAAAATACATAATTTAGAATTATGTATGATATTGTGATGGTCATGACCCAAAAACCCCAATATGATTGGTTAAAATTATGTTGTAATTCATAATATGGCCTGTGCGCCATTTTAGTGTTGTGCGTATTGTATATAATATGCAACCTGCGCGTCGTGCCTCCTTATGTTCCTGTTGTAAATAAATTTTAGACTCGAATGTAACTCAAGTTTCATATTTGTAATGTACAAAATGAAGCGGTGAAAGGTCCACTCAAGAAGGAGTTACGAAGAGGGTGCTGTCAACACATGGCGGTCAAAAGGAGGCGCTTGAAGAAGCCGTTGACCCTAGGTTGACCCTCCGATCTTCTCATTGGCTTGAGAAGATTGTAGTAGGGACATGACCTCATCACAAATTCATTAATTAGTATATATGATTGCTTGTGTGTATGTGATGCATGCTAATGTAGGGTAATTAGTGCCTTAATGCGTATATGATACACATTCATGATTAGATTCGATCTTAATCAAGTCAAATCGAAATGCCTACCAAGTTTTGATACCCATCACTACCTCGATCATTTGTTGTTGTTGAATCTGCCAAAGCAGAGCAACATATATTATCTTGGTAGGATGCGGAGGGACAATCTTGGTCCCGCCTATCAAAGCTTGGGTGAAGATAAACTCAATTAGATTGAGTATAACTAGTTAACTCAATTGGATCGGGTAAAACTATAGGCATTTTCCAACGGTTGGATAAACAAGAGTTGTATAAATATGTAATTGATAATTAGTTATCTACCGATCATACTAAGTCTTGGGTGATTTAGCCAAAACTAATTCAAGGCGTAGTATGATATGGATCTTGTCCCACAAGAATTATAGCTAATTGGTATGAATCTAGTAGTGTGGTTTGACCACATCCATGACTTGATTCTACAAAAGTCCTATAATTCAGTGGGAGCATCATTTAGTTAAAGGCCTAATTAAATGATCAGTGGAATATGATATTTACTCTCTGCTTTATTTATGTTATAGATTGGCATGTCGACAAACACGAACACTTTCTCCCTGCGTTCTGTCCTTGACAAGGACAAGCTCAATGGAGCTAATTTCCTGGACTAGTACAAGAATCTGAGAATCGTTCTCACACAAGAAAGAAAACTGTACGTCCTGGAGCATCCCATTCCAGAGGCACCTCTTGCCACTGCCACACGAGCTGACCGAGATGCTTATAAGAAGCATCAAGATGATGCATTAGATGTGTCATGCCTCATGCTCACAACCATGAACTCTGAGCTTCAGAAGCAACACGAGTTGATGACTGCTTATGATATGGTTGACCATCTTCGTCAACTATATTAAGGACAAGCAAGGCACGAGAGATTCGAGATCTCTAAGGCACTATTTCAGTGCAAGATGCAAGATGGGACTCCCGTAGGTCCATATGTACTCAAGATGATTGGGTACATAGAGAACCTACAGAGGTTGGAATTCTCACTTGGCCAAGAACTGGCCACTGACTTGATCTTACAATCCTTGCCAGAAAGTTACAATCAATTTGTCATGAATTACAACATGAACGAAATTGATAAGCCACTGCCTGAGATGCTAAACATGTTGTGAACTGCTGAGCTCAACCTTAAAAAGGTAAAGCCCAACTCCATTCTGATGGTGCAAAAGCATAAAGGCAAGGGCAAGCCTAAAAGCAAGGGAAAGTCCCAAGCCAAGGGCAAAGGCAAGGTAATGAACCTAAAGGAGGGGTTGCCAAGGATGCTACCTGCTTCCACTGCGGTCAGATCGGGCACTGGAAGAGGAACTGCAAAGGATACCTGGAAGATCTTAAGAAGAAGAGAAATGAGATTTCTACTTCAGGTATATATGTTATAGAAGTCAATCTCTCTATTTCTTCATCATGGGTATTAGATACCGGATGTGCTTCTCACATTTGCACTAATGTACAGGCGCTGAGAAATAGCAGGGCATTGACGAAGGGCGAGGTGGACCTACGAATAGGCAATGGAGCACGGGTTGCTACTGTTGTTGTAGGAACTTACTTTCTATCTCTGCCCTCTGGGC
Source organism: Zingiber officinale (assembly GCF_018446385.1). Classification (NCBI taxonomy): domain Eukaryota; kingdom Viridiplantae; phylum Streptophyta; class Magnoliopsida; order Zingiberales; family Zingiberaceae; genus Zingiber; species Zingiber officinale. Next base: position 33,232,629 of record NC_056005.1, on the reverse strand, counting down.
TTGTACTAGAATTAGATGAATGTTGTTATGTGCATGCTCTCATAAAGAACATCATTTCAATTTCTTGTTTAGACAAGAAAGACTTTTCGTTTATAATAAAGAACAAATATTGTTCCATTTATTTAAATGATATGTTCTATTGTAGTGCACCTCTGATAAATGGACTATACATTCTAGACTTAGAGAACCCCATCTATAACATAAGTACCAAAAGGTTCAAGTCAAATGAAATGAACCGAACCTATCTCTGACATTGTCGCTTAGGTCATATAAATGAGAATCGCTTATCCCAGCTCCATAAAGATGGTTTGCTGAACTCATTTGATTTTGAATCATATGAGACATGCGAGTCATGCCTACTGGGCAAGATGACCAAGACTCCCTTTAGTGGACACAACGAAAGAGCAACTGACTTGTTAGGACTTATACATAGTGATGTATGTGGCCCTTTCAATGTCATTGCCAGAGGTGGTTATAGGTACTTCATTACATTTACTGATGACTTCATTATATATGGTTATGTGTATCTGATGACACATAAGTCACAATCCTTTGAAAAGTTTAAAGAATTCAAGAATGAAGTACAAAACCAGCTAGGTAAGAGTATTAAAATACTTTGATCAGATCGAGGTGATGAATACCTTAGCCATGAGTTTCATGACTATCTAGCTGAGTGTGGGATTCTATCCCAACTCACTCCTCCTAGAACACCACAGTGGAATGTTGTATCCGAAAGGAGGAATCGTACCCTATTAGTATGGTACGATCTATGATGAGTCACACAGATCTTCCTATATCTTTTTAGGGATATGCTCTAGACACAACAGCCTTCACACTTAACCATGTTCCATCCAAAGCTGTGATAAAGACACCATATAGGATATGGACTGGGAGAGATGCCCAGATATCTTTTATGAGGATTTGGGGTTGTGAGGCTTACGTTCGACGTCAAGTCTTGGACAAACTGGGATCCAAATCTGATAAGTGCTATTTTATAGGATATCCCAAGGAAACGAAGGGATATTACTTCTACATTCCCAGTCACCAGAAAGTGTTTGTGGCTAAGACTGTGGTATTTCTAGAAAAGGACTTTGTTTCTAGAAAAACTAGTGGGAGTACGTTCGATCTTGAAGTAGTTCAAGATATGGACTATAGCACTGAAGCCTTGATGGAAGTTGAACTGGAACCACAAAATATTGTGGATAATGAGATTGTTGCACAAGAAGTTGAGCAACAACAACCAATTCAAGTAGACCTACCTCTTCACAAGTCTGACAGGATACGTCGTCAACCTGAGAGATACTCTTTTCTCTTGTCTGACCATGACGATGTTATGCTCGTTGAGAATGAGCCTACCTCTTATCAGGAAGCTGTGATGAGACCAGATTCTGAGAAATGGCTAGAGGCCATGAGATCCGAGATGAAATCCATGTACACCAACCAAGTATGGACTTTGGTTGATTCACCTGAAGGCGTCAAACCCATTGGGTGTAAGTGGGTCTTTAAGAGAAAGACTGACATGGATAAACTTATGCATACCTATAAGGGTCGTTTGGTAGCTAAAGGTTTCAAACAAGTTCATGGTATTGACTATGATGAAACCTTTTCTCAAGTAGCGATGTTTAAGTCCATTCGGATCATGCTTGCTATTGCAGCATACCATGATTATGAGATCTGGCAGATGGATGTCAAAATCATGTTTCTGAATGGAAACTTGCTCGAGGATGTGTACATGACACAACCTGAGGGTTTTGTAGATCCACTACATACTGGCAGAGTTTGCAAGCTGCATAAGTCCATTTATAGACTAAAGCAATCTTCTCGGAGCTGGAATCTTTGATTCAATGATGTGATCAAACAATTTGGTTTTATCAAGAATGAAGATGAACCATGTGTCTATAAGAAGGTTGTTGGGAACACAGTTGTCTTCCTTGTATTGTATGTGGATGACATACTACTCATTGGAAATGACATCCCTTTCCTGCAGTCTGTAAAGACTTGGCTGGGGGATTGTTTCTCAATGAAGGACTTAGGTGAAGCAGCCTTTATTCTAGGAATAAAGATCTATAGAGATAGATTTAAGAGATTACTTGGCCTAAGTCAAAGTACATATACTGACACGGTATTACTATGGTTTGCCATGCAGAATTCCAAGAAAAGATTTCTGTCGATGTCACATGGTGTGAGTTTTTCGAAGACTCAAAGTCCCTCTTCTAGAAAGGAGAGAGACCGCATGGATAAGATCCCTCATGCTTCAGCCATAGGATCTATCATGTACATCATACTATGTACTCGTCCTGATGTATCATATGCTTTGAGCATGACGAGCAGATACCAGTCAGATCCAGGTGAACGTCACTGGATAGCGGTCAAGAATATTCTTAAGTACTTGAGAAGGACTAAAGAATATTTTTTGATTTATGGAGGTGATGGCGAGCTAGCTGTAAAGGATTACAGTGATGTCAGCTTCCAAATTGACCAGGATGACTATAGATCGCAGTCTTGTTTTGCTTGAATGGTGGTGTTGTGAGCTAGAAGAGTTCGAAGCAGGACACAGTTGTTGATTCTACAACAGAGGCCAAGTATATTGCTGCATCAGAAGCAGCAAAGGAGGCAGTTTGGATCCGCAAGTTCATTATTGAGCTTGGGGTGGATCCTAGCATACCCGATCCTATAGAGCTCTATTGTGACAACAATGGAGCAATTACGCAGGCTAAGGAACCTCGTTCACACCAGCGGACCAAACACATACTACGGCGTTTCCATCTCATTCGAAAGATCATCGATAGAGGAGATATGAACATTTGTAGAGTACCCATAAAGGCTAACATAGCTGATCCCTTGACCAAGGCTTTGGCATAGAGAAAGCATGATGGTCACACTAGGTCATTGGGCCTTAGAGCCTACACTGATTGGCACTAGTGCTAGTGGGAGATTGTTAGTGAGAGCCTTAGAGTCGATCATGTGATGATTGTTGTATGGACTAGATCTATTATATTCCTATATTTATAAAGACATTTCTTATGGTTATTATACTTACTTGTATTGGTGTCAAATAACTAAGTATAATAGCGTCCTTGAGTGAAAAGTTCTTATCTATATCAATCGATTGGTTGAATTGATAGTGAGATGATATAGAGAACACTACTCTTAATCATTCCTAGTCAAGTATTAACATTCAGGGACAATGTTAATGTGCTGAGACTAGCATGTAGGTCAACTCGATGACTTCATCTCACAAGTCATGAATATTAGATATCAAGTTGACACATGGGTATGCATTGGAGAATGTATACTGAATGACCCGCTATGAGAAAGTATCATGGATCGTTATATGAGTGTCATATACTTTCTCATGTGACTATTAGTATGACTATCAGTCCTTGGACCTGAAGTCACCATGGTTCCCTACATAAAGAGTTGCATACTTTGGCTTCGTCAAACATCACCCGTAAATGGGTGGACTATAAAGGCGACTACTGGGTATGCAACAAATTATGCGGAGGGATGTAAGTGATGTAGATGGGATCTATCCCTCCTATATGACGGGAGTGACATCATGATTCTTGATAGAGTGAGACCACTAAGTGCATGGTCATGCCCAAATGAGTCAATATGAGATATGGAGCTCATTTGATTAGAGTGAGTCTACTTGGAGTTCAAGACATAGATTGATTAGAGGATGACACGGTCTATGCCTCAATTGATCAATCTAGATGTCTAGGATAGAAGGACATTGTCACATATTGTGAGAGTCATAATTATTAGTCATAATGGTGATGTTGGATCTCAATATTCTTGTAACTTGGGTAGTAATGATGTGTTACTAGATACCGCTCATTGCTTATATTTCTAAATGGGTTTAGGAGCATTGCCAACGTTACAAGAACCTATAGGGTCACACACAAAGGGCAATTAGATGGAGATTAGGTTTACCAAGAGGATTAGGTTCTATAGGACCGTTAGATTCGATAGAGGGGGGGGGGGTGAATATCGATTCGAAAAACAAGAGTATAGGCGCAGCGGAAAAGTAAAGTAGACACAGTGTTTTTTACTTCGTTCGGAGCCTGTGACGACTCCTACTCGAAGGCCCGTACTCCGTGAGTACTTTCGTTGGGCAATCACTATCAATTCGAATATTACAAGGTTAAGTACAAGAATTGACAGATAAAGAAAATACCGACAATAGAATTAAAACAGAACCAGCACTGAGTCGGAGCGCTTTTCGTGGCGTCGCAAGAGCACGGAGCAGCAGATCTTGGATTCTAAGTTCATATCGAAGCTCTACCCTTGCCCCTTCTTTTATATGAAGCTCAGGGCGCCCCGGATCCCTTCCAGGCGCCCTGGTGAGACGTGGCAGGTCCAACCAGTGAGCTCCACGTGGCGACTCGCAATCAGGATAAAGTTTGCCTCCCGGGCGCCCGAATCCCTTCCGGGCGCCCGGACCCCTCTTCTCCAGAAAGTCCTTCTCCTGCAAGAAAAGGTTAGTCCAAGGCAAATATACCCTGCAGCAAAGATTGTTAGCACAGTTTTATAGATAAGCAAAGTATGACTTAGATTCCGTCTTTTCGAGACCGGAATCTAGTCACGATCTCGACTTAGATATCCGAAATGGATCTAAGCCGGATCGACGCCTAATGTTCCCTTCCCGGGAACGCATCCTCGTAGTCACTCCCCTCCAGTGACTTACCTTACTTACCTGCCAGACGTCCGGTCAGCCCTTCGACCCGTCTGGACTTCTCGCCAGCTATCCGGTCAGCCCGTCGACCTAGCTGGACTTCTCGCCAAGCGTCCGGTCAGCCCGTCGACCCGCTTGGACTTCTCGCCAGCTATCCGGTCAGCCCGTCGACCTAGCTGGACTTCTCACCAAGCGTCCGGTCAGCCCGTCGACCCGCTTGGACTTCTTGCCAGCTATCCGGTCAGCCCGTCGACCTAGCTGGACTTCGTGCCAGACATCCGGTCAGCCCGTCGACCTGTCTGGACTTCTCCTGCACACTGGATCAAAGTGTCAGATAACAACAAAACTAACTTAACCTGATTTGTCATTCATCAAAACCTGGGTTAAATCGTTAGTGCTAACCGCACCAACAATCTCCCCCTTTTTGATGGAATGACAACCTGGTTAAGTTAGTGAAAACATATGCAAGAAAAAATAAGCATTTAAAGGGTTTTTAAGTTAGTTTGTATTTTCAATTCTGGTTTAGCTAACTTAACCACCTAACCCTCCTCCTTTGGCATTCATCAAAAATAAGCATGGATTAAGTAAGCATAGACTTCAGACAAAGAAAAAATGTTAAGATAATCTGGGGGAGTTTAAACTTTTTGAAAACTTGTTTAAAGCATTAGCTTTTAGATTTTAGAAAAATAGCTAAGTTTAGATAAACAAAATCTCAAACACAAGTGTATAAGTTCTAAATTTCAAGATCAAATTTTAAATTTTCAAAACAAGTTTCAATTTTGAAATGCTTTTCAAATAAGTTTTAAAAAATTCCAAGACTGAGTTTGAAAAATTTATTTTTCAAAACTGATTGAAAAATACTAGAAAAATTCAGTTTTCTAGAATACTAGAAAAGTACTAGTTTCAAAACCATGATTTAAAATACTAGAAAAGTTCTGTTTTCAAGGACTAAGTAAAAAGGATAAAAAGTTTGTGATTTAAAACAAACAATTGTGAGTTGATTTAAGAAATTTTTCACAATTTTAAACAGGTTGATTTTGAAAATTGATTTTTAAACTTTGATTTTCAAAATTAAGTTTAAAATTCGATTTGAAAAACTGAATTAGTTTTATTTCTCCCCCTGAACCTGACATAAAATTTTGAAAATATTTGCTAAATATATTCAAAGTAGAAAAAAAATTGAGGTAGAATTTTATAGAGAGATTTTAAAGAGAAGATTAAAAAATAACACTTAAGGAGATAATTAAAAACCTCCCCCTGAATTTGATACTCCTTTAATTTATTAATCCTCCTTATTTATTACTCCCCCTTAATATAAAATTTTACAACCGTAACATATTTTCGTACCTAAGTGTTTTAGGCGATTGTATAATTATCTTTATAAAATTGTTCATTTAAATTTGACTAAACGTAATTAACGTTAGATTCAGTTGAAATGAGTTAACCTTTAGTGTAATGTTAAGTAAGATAAGTTGTTATTAATTCAATAATTAATCAATAATAATAATTTATTGATTAAATTTTGCTTGATTCAATAATTTAATATAATCTAAATTTTGTATTAATTGATGAAGGTGTTAGTTATAATTTAACTTTTCATTTAATTCCTTTTAAGTTGGATTAACTTAGGTTAAAGTTGGTAGTAGTTTGAAGTTAAACTCGTTATTAAACAAGGTTAAGTAAGGTTCAATTTAAGTCAAAATTTAATTATGTTTTAATAAAAATAATTAATATTTTAAAGGTTGAAAAAAAAAAAAAAAAGAAATGACTTAGAGTAATTTTAATATTTTTACTAAGGTTAAACCTAGGTTCTAATCAAATCAAGCTTAGTTCTCAAATAAAGTAAAACTTAAATAGTTAAGTTCTACTTATTAATTACATAATTAAGTTTAAAGTTAAAGTTAACGGAATTTAAGTTTTTAAGTTAGGTGTCTAAGTTTTAAATGAATTTAAAAGAATTATAATTATTATTATTTTTAAGGGATTTCTAACAGGATTTTAAAATGATTTTTATAATTATTTAATGACAATTAATATCGTTCAATTCAATTTTGATTTTAGATTAAAATTAATATCAGTGATTAATTTAGGTTTAAGTTTTAAGTTTAAGTTAAATTTTTAAGTTTTAATTTAAGTTTTAATTTACAGTTAGGTTAAATTAAGTTGAAAAGTAATGTTTAAATTAAGTGTTAATGAGTTTTAATTTAAGATCTAATTTTCAGTTAAGTTAAATTAAAAAATAATTTTAAGGTTAAAATGATGTTTAGGATTGAAAATGAGTTTAAAGTCAAAATAATAATTTTTAAAGTGAAAATAGTCTATAGAAATAATTTATTATTATTACTATTTTTTTTAAGTTAAAAGAATTTTATCATAGTGAAAAAATAAGAAGAATTTTTTAAAATGATACATAATTTTTAAAATAGTTTTAAAATAATTTTTAAAATATTTTTTAAATGATTTTTAAAAGTTTTTTAAAATAATTTTTAAGTTAAAATAATTTTTAAGTTGAAATAATTTTTAAAATAACAATAATTTTTAAAAATGTTTTAAAAGAATTTTTAAAAGAATTTTTTTAAAGTTTTTTTTTAAAATGATTTTTAAAAGAGTTTTTAAAATAATTTTTTAAAAATATTTTAAAATAATTTTTAAAAGAATTTTTTAAAGTTTTTAAAATGATTTTTAAAAGAGTTTTTAAAATAATTTTTAAAAGAATTTTTTAAAGTTTTTAAAATGATTTTTAAAAGAGTTTTTAAAATAATTTTTAAAATGTTTTAAAATAATTTTTAAAAGAGTTTTTAAAAAAATGTTTTAAAAGAATTTTTAAAAGTTTTTAAAATGATTTTTAAAAGAGTTTTTAAAATAATTTTTGAAATGTTTTAAAAGAATTTTTAAAAGTTTTTAAAATGATTTTTAAAAGAGTTTTCAAAATAATTTTTAAAATGTTTTAAAAGAATTTTTTAAAAGAATTTTTAAAAGTTTTTAAAATGACTTTTAAAAGAGTTTTTAAAATAATTTTTAAAATGTTTTAAAAGAATTTTTAAAAGAATTTTTTAAAGTTTTTTTAAAATGATTTTTAAAAGAGTTTTTAAAATAATTTTTAAAAATGTTTTAAAAGAATTTTTAAAAGTTTTTAAAATGATTTTTAAAAGAGTTTTTAAAATAATTTTTAAAAATGTTTTTAAAAGAATTTTTAAAAGTTTTTAAAATGATTTTTAAAAGAGTTTTTAAAATAATTTTTAAAATGTTTTAAAAGAATTTTTAAAATAATTTTAAAAGTTTTTAAAATGATTTTATAAGAGTTTTTAAAATAATTTTTAAAATGTTTTAAAAGAATTTTTTAAAGTTTTTAAAATGATTTTTAAAAGTGTTTTTAAATTAATTTTTAAAAATGTTTTTAAAAGAATTTTTAAAAGTTTTTAAAATGATTTTTAAAAGAGTTTTTAAAATAATTTTTAAAAATATTTTTAAAAGAATTTTTAAAAGTTTTTAAAATGATTTTTAAAAGAGTTTTTAAAATAATTTTTAAAATGTTTTAAAAGAATTTTTAAAAGAATTTTTAAAAGTTTTTAATATGATTTTTAAAAGAGTTTTTTTTTTAAATAATTTTTAAAAATGTTTTAAAATAATTTTTTAAAGTTAATTTAATATTAATTTTTTTTTTAAACTTAATTTAGTTTTAATTTGAAATTTAATTCTTAATTAATTCGAAATTTAATTTTAATTTGAAATTCAAAATTTAATTTTAATTTAATTTTAAATTCGAAATTTAATTTTAATTTGAAATTAAATTTGAAATTTGAAATTGAAATTTAATTTGAAATTGGATTTAAAATTTGAATTTGAATTTGAATTAATTTTAATTTAATTTGAAAATTAATTTGATCCTTATTCATCTCACCCGATCTAGATTATCAATCAGGGAATCCTATAATTTTGTGAAATGAATTAGATTTTATTACAGAGTTTGGTTTAGCTTGTGTTAGATTCAGGTTTAGCTTTGGTCTCAACAAATAGGCATTCTTCGGATAAACTTCTAAGCTTGGTGAGTCACCTGGACGTCATTAGAAGTAACCAACCTTTCGAGGTTTTCCGAATAGTCCTATCCACGGAGCTTAGTACTAAACCTTGGTCTAACTAGTTAGGATCCTTTTAAGGGTAGCTTCGGTCAGTTCCACTTGGCCAAATGCACCAGATCGAAGTCATATCTTTCTAGACATGCGATGCCCAAGCTTCCCTAACGTACTATCATCCAAAAACTTCACCAGTACCATGATTTAAGTTAAACTTGAACCCTCTTTAACTAGTTCTAATTACCCTGTCGGGTAGGTTGGTTGGGGTTACCCTTTTCGGGTAGGTTGGTTAGGGTTACCCTGTCGGGTAGATTAGTTTTGGAGGTGCCAGCTATTCTGGAACCTCCCCCTGAATTATTGGCCATTAATTTAGTTTTTAGTTCTGGGTTTATTATAGTTAAGTTTTGGTTAAAATCTAATGTTTAATTTGTAATTTAGATTCAAGTTTTTAATTTTGAATTAATTAAATTAGTCAAATTATCTTTCTTTAAGAGAATGTATTTAATATTTAAATTTTCTTTCAATTTCACTTTTATTAGGTTAATTGAATTGTCTTTCTTTAATAGCTTATTTTTAAAGTTTAAGTTTTTATTTATTTTTAACTTTGAATTAATTAAATTGTTTGAATTATGTTTCCTTAAAGGTTTATCTTTTAACCTTTTATTAATTGTTAATTTTGAATTTTTTGGATTATCTTTATTTAATATGTTATTTTTAACATTTAATTTTAATTTTGTTAAATTTAGTTTTGATTTTATCAAAGTGTTTGATTTTATTCTTATATTTTCTTTATTTTTTAAGTTGATATAATTAGTGGAATTTATTAGATTATTCTTATCGTTAAAATTTAATTTTTTATTAATTAAATTATCTTGGGTTTGGATAGGATTTTCTAGATTAATATTGTCTAGATTATTAAATAATTTATTAATTTTATCTAGATCAATATTGACCTTGTCATCTCTATCATTTGAGTTTTCAGATTTGTTTAGGTTTAAGTTTGAATTTTTTAAATTAATTGGATTTGTTTTATCAGATAATATCCTAGGGGTATTTTTGTAATTATTGTCAACTACATTATTTTCACATATATTTTCAGAAATAACCAGATCAATGCTCATATTTTTTAAACTACTATTAGCAGGGGTATTTTGGTAAATATCACTAACCTTGAGCGCAACCCCTAATTCAGTAGGCTTTTCGATTGGATCTAACCCGAGTTCGGATTCAATTTTTACTTGATCCTCGAGCTCCATCGGCTCCTCGTGAAGTTTGATCAATTGGGTCCAAAGGTCATGTGCATCTTTGTATTTTTCTAGTCTGCATAAAATATTGTTAGGTAAAACATTACAAATGATTTTACTTACATTTGTGTTTAGTTCTGAGTTCTGAGAAGGTTTTCTCAATATCAGCCAATAATCAAAGTTTACGCTTCCTAAGAAGCATTCCATTAATCGCTTCCAATAGTTGAAATCTTGATCGTATGGTGGTGGTTCGTGGGGGTTCCGTCCTTCTTGAAGAGTCATTATTCTTGCACACAGAAAAACAGAAAAAAAATCCCAAGACTTGGTCTTGGATTAGCAGTGCTGGAAAAAATAATATTTCACTATTTTCGGAAAAAATAATAAAATATTATTAAAATATTAATAAAATATTTGAAAAAATATTATTTCAAAATTTTGAAAATGTAATATTTTTTAAATACTAAACAATGGTGAAAAGATGGCGATGTATTTTTCAAAAACCGTTTTGGAGGGAAAAAAAACGAAAGGCGTAAAGTTTTATTTAAAAGACAAACGATATCTAATTTTTCTTTAAAAAAGTCTCCCCTTTGCCTAATTGGTGGTTGCACCAAATCAGAGCGGTACCTACTCTGATACCACTTGTAGGGCCGTTAGATTCGATAGAGGGGGGGTGAATATCAATTCGAAAAACAAGAGTATAGGCGCAGCGGAAAAGTAAAGTAGACACAGTGTTTTTTACTTCGTTCGGAGCCTGTGACGACTCCTACTCGAAGGCCCGTACTCCGTGAGTACTTTCGTTGGGCAATCACTATCAATTCGAATATTACAAGGTTAAGTACAAGAATTGACAGATAAAGAAAATACCAACAATAGAATTAAAACAGAACCAGCACTGAGTCGGAGAGCTTTTCGTGGCGTCGCAAGAGCACAGAGCAGCAGATCTTGGATTCTAAGTTCATATCGAAGCTCTACCCTTGCCCCTTCTTTTATATGAAGCTCAGGGCGCCCCGGATCCCTTCCAGGCGCCCTGGTGAGACGTGGCAGGTCCAACCAGTGAGCTCCACGTGGCGACGCGCAATCAGGATAAAGTTTGCCTCCCGGGCGCCCGGATCCCTTCCGGGCGCCCGGACCTCCGGGCGCCCGGATCCCCTCCGGGCGCCCGGACCCCTCTTCTCCAGAAAGTCCTTCTCCTGCAAGAAAAGGTTAGTCCAAGGCAAATGTACCCTGCAGCAAAGATTGTTAGCACAGTTTTATAGATAAGCAAAGTATGACTTAGATTCCGTCTTTTCGAGACCGGAATCTAGTCACGATCTCGACTTAGATATCCGAAATGGATCTAAGCCGGATCGACGCCTAATGTTCCCTTCCCGGGAACACGTCCTCGCAGTCACTCCCCTCCAGTGACTTACCTTACTTACCTGCCAGACGTCCGGTCAGCCCTTCGACCCGTCTGGACTTCTCGCCAGCTATCCGGTCAGCCCGTCGACCTAGCTGGACTTCTCGCCAAGCGTCCGGTCAGCCCGTCGACCCGCTTGGACTTCTCGCCAGCTATCCGGTCAGCCCGTCGACCTAGCTGGACTTCTCACCAAGCGTCCGGTCAGCCCGTCGACCCGCTTGGACTTCTTGCCAGCTATCCGGTCAGCCTGTCGACCTAGCTGGACTTCGTGCTAGACATCCGGTCAGCCCGTCGACCTGTCTGGACTTCTCCTGCACACTGGATCAAAGTGTCAGATAACAACAAAACTAACTTAACCTGATTTTTCATTCATCAAAACCTGGGTTAAATCGTTAGTGCTAACCGCACCAATAGGTTCATGTGATGAACCAAGTTGGATTAAGAGTAATCCAAATTAGACTAATTGGGTTGGACTCAATTTGATTCATGTGTCGAATGAGTCTAATTTAGATTATGATTCATTGAGTCAATTTAAACCAATGAATAGAGATTCATTAAATTAAATTGATTTGAGTCAAAGGTTAGATTTGATCAACCATGGGAGATAAGATGTCAAGTTTGACTTGACTTGAGAGGGAAGATGAAGGGTCAAGTTTGACTTGACCAAATGCCACGTCATGGTGATTTGGCATGGGTTGGCCAATGATGATGCTCCACATCATCAAGGCTACATCAATGTGTGCCACCTCATGAGGGAGACCAAGAGCCATAACTCTTGGTATTACATGGAGGTTTAAAACCTCTCAAGAGTGGTCGGCCACATTAAGTGAATTCAAGGGGTGTGAATTCAAGGCTTCATCTTCTTCCTCGCTTCTTCTTCTCTCCCTCTCCTCCATTGCCAAGACCTCTCAAGGGGTGCTAGCACACTCTAAGTGGTTCTCTCCATCTTTTGTCCGTATGGATACGTGTAGAGTAGTGTATACTTGACACTCTATGAGATCCGGTAACCATTTGGACGAGTGGGATAAGCGAAGGGCATCGCTACAAGGGTAAACTTCTTTTTATGTAGATCTAGTGTAGACAAACATGTACATGAATTTTATTATTTATCTTCGCACGGATCCGTGGCTAGCTTCAAGGTATTCGCAACGCAAAAAGTGATTTTTGCGGCTCGAATTGCTAGTACAACACACCATATAAATAATATCATTTACCAACTTATCGGGCTTATTGATTTATCAAACTAAATCGCACCCTTTGATAAATTAAAGAAATAAATATTAAGTATATGTGCTTGTTATTATATCATGATTAAGATAACATACTTCCATAATAATTAAGATTTTGTTCTTTTAAAGAGTCAGTATAAAAGGAAAGTACCTCAAATGGTCCTGCTCAATACACTCAGAGTGTACTAGTGTAATTTTATAGTCAAGATAAACTAATACCAAATTATACTATGACTGTTCCTAATAGTTTGTTCCTATCCATCTTAGTCGTGAGCTACTATTTATAATTTATAAGGAACTGATAACATGATCTTCTGTGTATGACACCACACACCATGTTATCTACAATATAAATTAATTAAACAACTACACTTAGCATATAAATGTAGACATTTGACCAATGTGATTCTTTATTTCAAAATAAATGTTTACAAAAAGCTAGGCTTTTAGTATACACTCTAACAATCTCCCACTTATACTTAAAGACTATGCTGTTATAAATGTTGTGATACATCTGATTCCCATTCCTTCAACATGCGGATCAAAAGCTTTCGCCAGAAGGGCTTAGTGAAAGGATCTTCCAGGTTATCTGCTGATGTAATCTTGGCGACAACAACTTCTCCTCGCTTTACGATATCTCGTATCTGGTGGTACTTGCGCTCTATGTGTTTACTTGCTTTATGGGCTCGTGGTTCCTTCGAGTTTGCTACTGCACCGCTATTATCACAATAAATTGTGATGATTTTGGGCAAACCAGGAATCATATCTAAGTCCATCATGAAGTTACTGAGCCATTCAGCTTCTATGGCTGCCTCAAAGACTACCACATACTCAGCTTCTATGGTGGAGTCCGAAAAAGCATCTATGCTTAACACTCCTCCATTTTTATGACTTTACCTCCTAAAGTAAACACAAACCCCCGAGGTTGACTTACTATTTTTCCCTATCTGATTTGAAGTCAGAATCCGTGTAACCCACAGGGACCAGATCATCTGCTTGGTATACCAGCATATAATCTCTAGTCCTTCTCAGGTATATACTATACGGTAGTCCAATGTCCCTACCCTGGATTACTTTGATATCTTCTAACCATGCCCATGACAAAACAGATATCCGGTCTCATGCACAACATAGAATACATTAGTCTTCCTACAGCTGAAGCATAAGGAACTGCCTTCATCTCTTCTATCTCTTTTGATGTCTTCGGAGACATCTCTTTAGATAAAGATACTCCATGCCTAAAGGGTAGAAAACCTTTCTTGGAGTCTTGCATGCTAAAATGAGTTAGGATTGTATGGATATATGAAGCTTGGGATAAGCACAACATTCTTTTCTTACGATCCCTTATTACTTTAATCCCGAGAATATATGCACATTCTCCCAAATCTTTCATATCGAATTGCTTGGACAACCATACCCTTACTTCCAACAACACTTTGATATTGTTTACAACTAACAAAATGTCATCTACGTATAGTACAAGAAATACAACCACGTTTTCATCACACTTCTTGTATACACAAGACTCATCCGGACACTGAATAAATCCATATGACTGGATTACTTTATTAAATCGGATGTTCCAAGACCTTGAAGCTTGCTTCAGTCCATAAATAGACTGATTGAGCTTACATACTAGATGCTCTTTGCTCTTTGTCCTTTGCAATAAACCCTTCTGGTTGCTTCATATGGATGTTTTCTTCAAGACTTCCATTAAGGAAAGCTGTCTTGACATCCATTTGTCAAACCTCATAATCCATATAAGCAGCAATAGATAAGAGTATCCGGATAGACTTATGCATAGCTACTGGCGAAAAAGTCTCCTCATAATTGATTCCCTCTTTCTGAGTATACCCCTTCGCAACAAGTCTTGCTTTGAAGGTTTCCACCTTCTCGTCTGTCCCTCTTTTCCTTTTGTAGATCCATTTACATCCAATAGCTTTTACACTATTTGATGGTTCTACTAGCTCCCAAACTTTGTTAAAATACATAGATTCTATTTCTAAATTCATTGATCTTTGCCAAGATGCTGCATCTTTATCTTGGAGTGTTTCATCATATGTTCGGGGTCAGGTTCATGTTGTTGGGGCAATTTCCCTAGGTCAAGGTTGACCAATTTGACTAAGTTTGAGTTGAGTCAAGCTTGAGTCAGGATTTGAGTTTTGATGTTTGACAATATAAGGAAATTGCTGGAGCAATCGTCCGGTTATGGAGATGGTCAAAGGGTTAACCAGGTTAATAGGAGACTTGACTGGGAAAGTCTTAGTAAGGAGCTAGGCAAGGGAAAGTCCTGGTGAGGAGCCAGGCAACTGGAAAGTCCTGGTGAGGAGCCAGGCAAGTGGAAAGTCCTGGTGAGGAGCCAGGCAATTGGAAAGTCCAAGTGTGTTCTTGGCAAAGGAGAAAGTCCTAGTGAGGAGCCAGGCAATTGGAAAGTCCAAGTGTGATCTTGACAAAGGAGAAAGTCCTAGTGAGGAGCTAGACAATTAGAAAGTCCAAGTGTGATCTTGGCAAAGGTTGTAAGTCCAAGCATGTGGTCTTGGAAAGGTAAGTCCTAGTGTGACTTGGCAAGGAGAACTCGACAACTAAGATGAGGCTGAAGGAAGCTCATGAAGGTAAGGCGTGAAGGATGGGGAGATATCCGAGGGACGCAAGGCTGATGGAGGAGGCTAGAAGGCTAGTTCGAGGTTGGTCGGGTGTGGCCAAATGCTAGGTATGGAGACCCAACAGGTTACGGTTGACCAAGAGTTGGGTTGGAGATTTTGGACTTGAGTTTAAGTCAAGTTCAGGCTGGTCAATCGATCGGGCGATAGATTGAACTAGGGTCCAATCGATCAGTGGATCGATTGGAGTGTGCTGCGAAGGAAGGAATGGCCCAATCGATTGGTCGATCGATTAGGACCATAATTCGCGAGCACAGAGGTCTTCCCAATCGATCGGGCGATCGATTGGGAGCTGCCAATCGATCAACTGATCGATTGGGCAGGGGAGTGCTCATGTGATCGCGAGAACATAGAAAGCTTCTGAATCGATCCACTGATCGATTCAGATGTTCCCAATCGATCAGTCGATCGATTGGGAAGGATGCAGGTGATGGACGGCTGCGATGGAGCGGTGTTGACGTGGCAATCGATTGGGGATGTATTGGATCGATTGGGAGCACTGTTTAAAGCCTTGGCGGAGTGTTTTCTCCGCAGATCTTTGCGATCTTTTCCTACGAGCTCACAGCGATTTTTTGGCGATCTTCTCCAAGCTTCTCCGCCAGTTCTTGAAGGCTCTTGGGGTGCATCCTCAAGATTCAAGAAGCAACAACAATCAACAAGTAAGTAAGAAGAAGAGTGTATTCCAGTTGTATTTTTGTATCTTCTTCTTATGTGAGTGTTGTAGTGTTGTGTGTGTTTGTACGAGGCTTCTCCGCCTCCTGCTGCGACCAAGAAGGAGTTGTTTACTATTGGAGAGTGCTCGAGTGTGTGGATCCTTGGATTAGTGACCTCTTCTTGAGGTGGATACCAAGTAAACCCTAGGTGTTAGCGTGTTGGTTTGTTGTGTGTTTTTATTTTCCGCTGCATATCAAGACAAAGCAAATCAACGCAAGCGCGAAGAACGCTATTCACCCCCCCCCCCCCTCTAGCGGGCACAAAGGTACCAACAATTGGTATCAGAGTGAAGTCGCTCTTCTACGGACTAACCACCAAGAGAGCAAGAAGCTAGAGGAAGAAGAAGATGGAGTCCGAAGGACAACTCGGATGGGATATCCGGATTCCACCTCCATATGACAAAGAGGGCTTCAATTTTTAGAGGAATCTACTGGAGACTTGATTTCAAATGGATTAGAACCAATGGATGGTCTTGGAGGACCCATTTGAAGCTCCAATGGATAAGAAGGGTAAACGCCTCCGACCTCGACATTGGACCGAGGAACAAAAGGAACAAGCGGAGGCCGATAAGGAGGTAACGAAAATTCTGTTAAATTTATTACCTTCTAATATCCTTTTGAGTGTAGGTGAATACACAAGTGCATGTGATCTTTGGAAAAAGATCATTGCCCATCATGAGAATCCTACACAACTCCAAGGAGTGGAGGAGCCCAAGGAGAAGGGCTCATTGGTCCAAGAAGAGAAGGACCAATCCAATGTTGACACAAGGTCAACATTTGAGGAGAAGAAGGAAGAGGAGGAGAAGGAAGAAGATGAGAGATCCTCTACATCTTCAAGAGAGGAAGAGGTGGAAGCATCCACATCCTCAATAGTTGAAGAAGTGGAAGCACCCACACTCTCAAGAGGAGAAGAAGAAGATGATGATGCAACCTCCACAATGCAAGCTACATCAAATGGAGAATCAAGTATCATCCCTACAAGCAAAGGTATAGCAACTTCAATTGAAAATAATAAAAATCATATCATTTTCTTTGAGTGTAGGGAGCATGGGCACTACAAGAGTAAGTGTCCCAAATTGGCCAAGAAGAAGGGCCAAGTAGTACCAAAGGGCAAGGAGAAGCCCAAGGAGATTGGTCCCACGGAACGCAAGAGCAAGGAGCACATTGTGTGCTTCTCATGCAATCAAAATGGACATTACCGGAGTCAATGCCCTAAAGGGAATAATCCAATCAAAGTTAGAGGAGGAAGCCCAAGTCTAGGGGGAGCTTTTAAGAGTAAACCCAAGGTAACATTTAATGACGCAATTCCTTTTAGAAATGGTAAAGAGCATGTTAGAAATAAGGTACATCATTTAAATGCTAATTGCCATGAGATTAGGAGGAATGATAGAAGTAAGGACAAATATATTCCTCCTCATGCTAGATTTACCACACCTAAGATTAGGAAGGTAAATAACAACTTAGGCAATAACACCAAGGAGTTTAGATATATGCCTAAAAATAGAAATGCTCAAGAATTCAAGGAAAACCCAAAATCTAGAGATTTATGGAGGGAAAACCAAGTCTTGAGGTCAAGACTTGATACCTTAGAAAGAACCCTAGCAAGAATGGAAAACATGCTTAAGGGTCAAAATGAATTTAACCTAGGAAAGTCTAGACAAGAGCCATCCAATGGCTATAGAGGTTTGGGATACAAACCTAAAGTTAAGAAGGATGTGACTTCCTATCATAGGGTTTCATATAGCTATGAAAGCAAACCTAGGTCTAGTGGTTAAGTGATGTAGCGAATCTGTCACATCCGCTAATCAAATTGTACAAATGTATATATTCACTGAACCCCTTAATTAAACAATAATGTTGTAGTAACGAGCCCAAGATCGATCCGAGGAACCAACGGTAGAATGTAATTTAGGATTGTCTTTTATTCCTATTTTTTTGGGGTTTTCGATATAAAAATGGAGTTGGGGGTTTAAAAGCTTTAAATCTAAATCTAACAGAGGAAAAACACAGCAATTAAGAAATTAATCTAAAGCAAGAGTGAAACCTAACTATGTGCCAATGAACAAATTATTATGCATTGTCACTCTACGTTGTGATAAATCCATTAACACACATCAAACTAAGATATAAAATAGAAAGACACAATTAAATCTGATCTAAAGCAAGATGTAAACCCTAGCTTAGAATTTAAACACTAAACAAGTAACCAAGCATCAACCAAAACTTAAACTAAGCTTCAACAAGGAAAGAAATGCTAACTAATTGCATAAAAATATAACAAAACATAAAAGTAATCTGTGCTAAGCTATAAAAACAATAACAAAATGAATTAAAATGTAAATCAATCCATTCTCACAATCATCTACCAAGCTACACACTCAAGCCGTCACACAAGAGTGCCAAAGTCGAGACCACCCAACTCTGGACCTCAATGGATCGTCTCAGCTGCGTATCAGCTCAAGGAAGGTTCAAAAACGCCGACGAACCACCCCCGACGAGCTGAAACAACCCTAAACCCAAGAAAATGCCGAAAATATGGAAATATGCCTCTGGATCTGATGGAAGGCTGTGGAACGCGGATGAACGTCGAGTGAAACTCAGGAACACCGGAAGACCACCTCCGAATGTTGCTGATGGGAATCGGAGCTTGGATTTGGAGGACCACCGCCAAATTGAGCTGGAAAAGGAAGATGTCGGGAGCCAAATTCCACCGGAGAGAACACTCTCCGATGACTCCATATGATCGGGATGTCGCCGCCGAGAAGCTCACCACCAAGATAGAAGCTCGGGAGATTGATTGGAGAAGAGAAAGGGGTCGGAATCCGGAGAAACGCCGCGGGACGAAGAAGCTCAGCACTGTGGAGGATCGACGAAGAATCTGGGTACTGTATCTTCTCATTTAAATCAGATCTGGATCTGGAATGGACGGTTGAGATGATTCTGGGCTAAATCAACGGTGAAAAGTCATCCAAAATCTGATCCGAAGGTACTGATGTTGATCTAGGGTCTGGATCTACCCTCCCGTAGGTCGGATCGATCAGATCATCACTGGATGGACCAGATCGGCCCAGTCTTCATTGAACGGCCCAGATTAATTCGGCTTGATCAATGGCTAGATGAACTCAGATCTGGATCAAAACTTATGGATCTTCATCAATGTCTCAGATCTGCTCCCCATTAGGTTGGATCGACCAGATCTTCAACGGATGATTCAGATCTCTCCTATTCTTGATAAACGGCCCATAATGCTTCAAAGCTTTATCTTCTCGTTTGAACTCCGATTCGAGCCCAATTTCAGTCCAAATAGATCCAAATCCAAGATCCTTTGATGCCTACAAAATAAGAATCAAATATTTGCATCAAATAATATAAAAATAAAGTAATTTGCAATTAAGTCCAAAAATACACACAATGCACAAAATGTGATGTAACCATGATTTTAACCTATGAATTCAACATCAAACCATGCATATATGAATCAAAATAATGCAATGAAATCATGATTATCAAATCCCCCACACTTAGTCTTGAACGTCCCGTGCAAGTAAAGAAAACTCAAAATCATCTCCATAGAAAATTTCCTAGCAATACTTAAAAATGGTAAAAAGAATTTAACTAAGACCATCTAAAGATCACCAACAATCATGAATACAATCCAAACAATAATCAGTAGATATGGTAGTTTCAATCCAATTAAAAAATTAAGCAAGTTGCAATCTCACAAGGGATTTACCTATTCTAGCTCTCACACTCAAACATGTGTATAAGTGGAGCTCACTCAATGCAACTCACAACATTTCACTACCATAAGCTTGCTTATTTTCTAATTCTCCACCACTATAAACATAGCATACATGAATCAAAAGGATATTATCATGAAGAATTGAAATGGAATTAAAAAGAACAATGAAAGTGGATGAAATGGCAAAAAAAAAGTATTTAATGAAAAATTGAGGAGATTAGAGTATTGGGGGGAATATGTTGGTGCGGGAAGCATCCGACGATCGAACTCGTGTTTTGATAATGGCAAAGAATTCAAAGTTAAGATGTTTGGTAGTCTAACAAGTCTACTTGAGGATTTCAGGAAAGTCCTAGCTGCGGTTAGGCAAAGGGAAAACCCTAGGGGGCGGTAACCCTAGGTCATAGGGGGTGGTAACCCTATGCGGAAAGTCTTGGTAGGTCGATGTCTTCAGGCAAAAGTCCTAGGGGGTGGTAACCCTAGGTGGAAAGTCCTGGTGTCGCGAACCAGGTGAAAGACTGGATTGGCCGGGAAGCGGATGTCCAGCAGAAAGTCCGGAAGCGTCGGGTGCTGAGCAAAAGTCCAGTCGATCTGGAGGATCGACTGGCAACAGGTAAATCTCCTGAGTGGAGTAGGTGAGGACGCGTTCCCCGTAGAGGGAACAGTAGGCGTCGGGTCGACCTAGGGTTTCCGGTCGGAAACCCGAAGTCAGACTCGGACAGTCCGGAGACTGTCTATACTTTATTTATCATGTGTATTGTGCTAACTTTGTGTTGCAGGATTGTGTTTGGGACTAACGTATCTTGCAGGTGCAAAGGAGCAACCTAATTCCTCGGATGAACAGTGTCCGAGGCGCCTCCATAGAGCTTGGAGGCGCCTCAGGTACAAAAGCTGACCTGACTGCGAAACAGGGTTGAAGGCGCCTCAGCTGGCTCTGGAGGCGCCTTGGAAGGCGCCTTGAAGGCCCTTGAAGGCGCCCTCAAAGGTGATAAACGCAAACTGGTCAGCGCTCATCTGCACGGTGGACTCGGAGCCTTGAAGGCGCCTTCAGAGGCCTTCAAGGCGCCTTGGACACCCTTTATAAGGGGACTTCGAGCAGCATTGGAGTATAACAACTTCCAAGCGATCCTTGTGCTGCGTGCTGCTCAATCAACGACCCTGAAGTGCTGTTACGAGTCCACGACGACCAGGAGCTTCGAGATTACGATTCTGTCGTCGGTATACTTGTTTTTAATTACTGTACTAATTGTAAATCTTGTACTCTTTTTCGTACTTATAAGTGTTGCCCACCGAAAGCGATCAAGGATCGCGAGCCTTCGAGTAGGAGTCGACCTAGGCTCCGAACGAAGTAAAACTTCTTGTGTCCCTCTGTGATTGCATTCGTTATTTCTGCTGCGTATATTTACTTTGATAGTTTTACGATTCCGATACGATCAAAATAGCCACGAGCACTATTCACCCCCCCTCTAGCGCGTCTCGATCCAACAATTGGTATCAAAGCCCTGACTGCCAGAAGGTTTGACCGCCGACTGTGCACAAGAGCTATGGTCTGATTGAACCATGTGGGTACAATATTGACCTCAAACAAAGAAAGTGGGGGCTCCTATGTTCGGATCAAGAGGACCAGACACCAGGCAGAAAGTCCTTGGGGCAGGAAGACCTGGTGGGTCGAGGATCAGACGTGGGAAGCCTATGGTCCTTTGTTTGAGGGGGGGATTGTTGGGGTTGCAAGGTTGCAAACATAGTCCCATATTGGAAACACATGGGAAAGATCATGGGTTTATAAGAGAAAAGATATCTCTATTGGTATGAGGCCTTTTGGGGAGAGCCCAAGAGCAAAACCATGAGGGTCTAGGCCCAAAGTGGACAATATCATGCCATTGTGGAGATATCTAAATTCTTTTATAAACCCATGATCTTTCCCATGTGTTTCCAATATGGGACTATGTTTGCAACCTTGCAACCCCAACAATCCCCCCCTCAAACAAAGGACCATAGGCTTCCCACGTCTGATCCTCGACCCACCAGGTCTTCCTGCCCCTCGGTCCACCCGACCTACTAGGACTTCCTTGCCTAGCCGCAACTAGGAATTTCTGCCTGGTGTCTGGTCCTCTTGATCCGAACATAGGAGCCCCAACTTTCTTGAATCAATGCAACCACTATTCGAGACAATTTTTTTTTTTTCGTGGTTTTGTTCGGAGTCGATTAGAATTTAGCCTCATAGCTATATTCTAATTCTTTTTACGAATCAATTTTCTGCTCAAAGTTGGTCAATACCACTTGAGCCTGTTATTTTTTTCCTTCCTCCCGCACTACTAATCCAAGACTTAGTCTTGGAATAGATCTTGTTGTTTCTGTTTTTTTGTAGATCTAAATGGCCCAACAAGAAGGATATAGCACCGTTCGTCCCCCATTATTTTCCGGAGAAGACTTCGGATATTGGAAGGGGCGAATGGAGATATATCTAAAGATCCAGTTCGACACCTGTATGATCGTCAAAATAGGACTGCAACTGCCAACTGGTACAGACGGTAAGCCTACATCCTGTGAGAACTGGGAGCCCGCATTTATCAAAAAAGTGAAAGCCGACGCCAAAGCCACCTGCACCATCCAGTGCGGTCTGACCAAAGAAGAGCTCAACAGAGTCGGTCCATTCTCCTCCGCAAAGGAACTATGGGAGAAACTGATCGAACTTCACGAGGGCACCTCGGAAACCAAGGTAAGTAAGCGTGATCTGTTACTTAACAAATTATACAATTTGAAAATGTAGGAAGGCGAGACGGCATGTTCTCTACACTCTCGAATCCAAGATATTCTGAACTCTCTTCATGGAATCGGGCAAAAGGTAGAAAACAGAGATATAATAAGGTATGCTCTTAACTCATTTCCTAGGAGCTCATTGTGGGCATCAATGGTAGATGCCTACAAAGTCTCTAAGGATTTGTCTTCCTTAAAATTAGACGAATTATTTAGTGAATTTGAACTCCATGAACAAACTAATGCACAGCCATCCGAGAAGGGCATTGCTTTGGTTGCAGGTACAAGTCGAACAAGGGAATCAAGAGTACGGCGAAAGATTGAATCAGAATCAGAAGACGAACCCGACTCAGAAGATTCAGAGGATGAACTGACCAGCGAACTAGTGAATCTCGTGAAGAAGCTCTACAAGAAGAAAAAGGGATTCAACAAGAAAGATCTAAAGAAGGCAGTTCAATCCAAGGAGGCTCAACAGAACTCAAAGGCAAAGTACGAAGTCACTTGCTACGGGTGCAACCAGAAGGGGCATATAAAAGCCAACTGCCCCAATCAAAAGGAAGCCAAGAAGCAAAGAAGAAAGAAGGCACTAAAGGCAACCTGGGACGAATCTTCTTCGGAGGACGAAGACGACGAACTCGACCAAACGAGTTTACTCGCATTGATGGCCCGGGACCAGATCAGCGAATCCGAGAGCGAGTCAGAAGCCGACTCCGAGCAAAGCCACGGATCCGCATCCGTTTCCGAAGGGCCAGACTCCGCTGTAAGTATTCCTAGGCTTAATAATTTAATCAATTATTTACTTCGCAAATTAGCCAAGTCAAATTTGAAAATTAAGTCACTTTTAAAAGAAGTAACCATTCTTAAAGGAGTAACTAACTCAACATCTTTAACTGAAGATTCAACTCAAGTACAACAACTTGAGAAAGAAAATTCAAACCTGAAAAATCAGTTAAAAGATTTAAAAATTACTTTAGAAAAGTTCTCTCTGGGCTCCAAGAATTTGGATCTAATTCTTGGGACACAAAGAGCCGTCTACAATAGAACTGGGCTAGGATATAAAAGTAAAAAGAAATATAAATCTTATTTATCCTTAATAAACAAACAAAGTAGTAAATCAGTCCAAGCATGGGTCCCCAAGTCCAAATTGATCAATCAAATTGGACTTGGCCAATACTGGGTTCCGAAGGATCAAATATATTACCTCGACAGACCATATCGAGGCCGTGATCCAGGGAAAGCTAAAATGAAAACGATCTTAATTAAAAATTCCAAAATAAATTCAAAATTCAAAACTCAAAATTAAATTAAAATCCAAAATTAAATTAAAAATTATTAAATTCTAATAAATTCAAAATTCAAAACTCAAAATTAAATTAAATTAAATTAAAATTCAAAATTAAATTGAAAACTAGATGGAGGATCCAAACTAGCTGGCACCTCCAACTGAACTACCCGATAGGGTAACTGAACCTAATCTATCCAAAATGGGTAAAACAAGAATAGATTACCCGGCAGGGTAATTAAGGTTAGATTAAAACGGGATAAGTTTAACTTGAACCACAGTACTGGTGAAGGTTTTGGATGATAGTACGTTAGGGAAGCTTGGGCATCGCATGTCTAGGAAGATATGGCTTCGACCTGGTGCATTTGGCCAAGTGGAACTGACCGAAGCTACCCTTAAATGGATCCTAACTAGTTAGACCAAGGTTTTGTACTAAGTTCAGTGGGTAGGACTATTTGGGAAACCTCGAAGGCATGATTACTTTAATGAGCTCCTTGTGACTCACCATAGCCCAGAAGTTTATCCAAAGAATGCTTACTTGTTGAACCCAAAGCTAAACCTGAATCTAACACAAAGTTAAACCAGACCCTTGAATTTAACAATAAATCATCTCACATCAATTATAGGATTCCCTGATTGACAATTTAGATCGGGTGAGATGACTAAGAAATAAAATTATTTAAAAATCGTTTCAAAATTAATTTTAAAATTATTTAAAAATCTTTTCAAAATTAATTTCAAAATTATTTAAAAATCCTTTCAAAATTAATTTCAAAATTATTAAAAAATCCTTTCAAAATTAATTTCAAAATTATTCAAAATCATTTTCAAAATTAATTTCAAAATTATTTAAAAATCTTTTCAAAATTATTTAAAAATCCTTTCAAAATTAATTTAAAAATTATTCAAAATCATTTTCAAAATTATTTAAAAATCTTTTCAAAATTAATTTCAAAATTATTTAAAAATATTTTCAAAATTAATTTCAAAATTATTTAAAAATATTTTCAAAATTAATTTCAAAATTATTTTCAAAAACTTAAATTTCTAAATTATTTTAAAAAAAAACTTAAATTTCAAAATTATTTTCAAAAACTTAAATTTCAAAATCATTT
Organism: Zingiber officinale; assembly: GCF_018446385.1. Classification (NCBI taxonomy): domain Eukaryota; kingdom Viridiplantae; phylum Streptophyta; class Magnoliopsida; order Zingiberales; family Zingiberaceae; genus Zingiber; species Zingiber officinale. Next base: position 33,207,743 of record NC_056005.1, on the reverse strand, counting down.
TAAAAAAAAAACTTAAATTTCAAAATTATTTTTAAAAACTTAAATTTCAAAATTATTTTTAAAAAACTTAAATTTCAAAATTATTTTTAAAAACTTAAATTTCAAAATTATTTTTAAAAAACTTAAATTTCAAAATTATTTTTAAAAACTTAAATTTCAAAATTATTTTTAAAAACTTAAATTTCAAATTATTTTTAAAAACTTAAATTTCAAATTATTTTTAAAAACTTAAATTTCAAAATCATTTTCAAAAACTTAAATTTCAAAATTATTTTTAAGAAAAAAAAACTTAAATTTCAAAATTATTTTTAAAAACTTAAATTTCAAAATTATTTTTAAAAACTTAAATTTCAAAATTATTTTTAAAAACTTAAATTTCAAAATTATTTTTAAAAAACTTAAATTTCTAAATTATTTTTAAAAAATTTAAATTTCAAAAGTATTTTTAAAAACTTAAATTTCAAAATTATTTTTAAAAACTTAAATTTCAAAATTATTGTTAAAAAAAAACTTAAATTTCAAAATCATTTTCAAAAATTTAAATTTCAAAATTATTTTTAAGAAAAAAAAAACTTAAATTTCAAAATTATTTTCAAAAACTTAAATTTCAAAATTATTTTTAAAAACTTAAATTTCAAAATTATTTTTGAAAAAAAAAAACTTATATTTCAAAATTATTCAAAAACTTAAATTTCAAAATCATTTTCAAAAACTTAAATTTGAAAATTATTTTCATAAACCATTTTGTTTTTATCAAAACCAAACTATAAAGAATATGTCTCTTAAAATAATTTAAAAAAAAAAAAAAAAAGGGACACGTAGCCTCCGAAGGTGCCTCCATCTAAGAGGAGGCGCCCTCAAGCAGCAGCGGGAAATTTCCCGCCACCCACTTAAGGCGCCTTAAGAAGCCCTTAAGGCGCCTCCGAAGGCGCCCTAAAAGGATCTTAAGGTGCCTTAAAACCTCCTTTTTGTTACGAACAGAAACATTTTCGTCTCTGTTCGTGTCTTGCCCGCAAGCCGCCATTTCTGCGATTCCTCCCAACCAAGGCGCCTTCTACCCATTTTCTTCTCTTTCATTCCTAGCTATGCCTCCTAGGTACAATCTAAACTCTCTTAAAGTATTTTTTTTTCTTACATTCTTTGCTAGTTTTGCAATTTTTTCGTGTATAATGTCAAAAATAGGAAACGTCGTATTGTGGATACCACACCAGCAAGGGCCCCTTCCACGGACCCGAGATTCCCCTCGGAACAGCATAGAATAGATTTCTCTAGGTTTACCTTTGAGTCAATCAAACCTAGATATATTGGTAGAGAGTTTTTATCCCAATATTGTCAATCTACTATCCAAATGATAACCCACTATCAGTTAGATAAACTGGTTGATTGCACCACTACTGTCAACCAAGACCTATGTGCCCAGTTCTATCACAACCTTGAAAAGGTTGATGATCGAACTTATACCACCAGAGTAGGAGGTACTGACATTCAGTTCACTCCATCACTACTTCGCACCAGCCTAGACATTAGGGAGTCTGAGTGTACATTTTTATGTTATCCGAGTAGGCCCCTACCCTATGGTGCCCCCTATTCCCACGTTACATTAGACGACATTTACATGCATTTCTATGGGGAGGAGAGACCCTTAGGCCTGACTGAGTTCAGATCCACCCTACTTCGAGTTCAGGATTATACTATGTACAGAGTCCTGACAGCTTGTATTCTACCCTTATCATCTCGAGATGTCTCGACGATGCGACCATCTCACTCGTTCTTCTTATACGCCCTCACCCAGCGCCTGGACATAGACATAGCCCTCCATATGTTTCATAACATTATCCTTGCATCTGGCACAGTTACATCTGGAGTAGTTCATATGCCTTATTGTCATATCCTGACCCAGATATTCTCCAGCTCTAGGATAGACATTACTAGAGGGGTTCTTATCCCACTTACCCTTTATGATGAGGTCGGTCAGCGTAGCCTTAGATTAGCAGGGGTAGAGGTCACTGCCAAGGGGATTCTGGCCTGGAAGGGCCGACCACCACCAGCTGCTGCCCCTGGTGCTGCAGAGGCCGAGGGCGCACCTGATGCAGATGAGGAGTGGCCAGATTTTCTGGCAGAGGACTTCTTCGCAGATCCTTCCACCTCTGCCGGACCCTCCTCTTCAGCCGGGCCGTCATCTTCAGCATCACTCTCTGTCGAGGATAGACTCACTCGACTTGAGATCCAGTCCACACAGACGCGACGAGCTGTGTTAGACAGTCATCATTTTCTTCGGACTATGCGATCTGAGATAGCTGCTGGATTCGCATCTCTTCGAGGCGAGCTTCGGCGTCAGGGACAGCCTCAGCCGTCACCTGAGCAGCACCTAGCCGATCCTCCAGCCGACGATCCACCTGCTTGATTCTATCTTTTCACTTGCATTGACATATATGATCTTTCTCTTACTCAGCTTTTGATGTATATCTTGGATGTTTTAAATTGATTAGACATGTTATTACTCATTTTTATGTGTTATATCTTCTGAGCATAGGTTTTATTGTTTTTTAAAATTCTAGAAAAACCAGGTTTCAAAACTCCAATTTTTCCTAGATTTTAAAATTCTGGAATTAACCTAGGATTTCCCCCTAGATATCATGTTCCCCTAGAATTAAGCCAGAGCATCTCACAAAGCACCTAAGTTTACCTTGATTGTGATTGGCAAACATAGAACGGCGTGAGATGCATAGGGAATAGCCTGGACTCAAGAATGCTTATATCTGTGCATCAATATAAGTCTGGGCGTTAAATATGCAATAAACATTAATCAAGTTAAGCTCTCCAGCTCTAGTCAAGTCTATCTGGACCAAAATAACTTAACTTGACTAACCTAGTGAAAGCTATTGTCCTGTAGACTATCAGCAAGTAACTAAAGGTTAGACAGTTGGTAAAGGATACTCAATTTTCTTCTTAAAGAATGTTTTTGCTCTTTATAGCTCTGATACCTAATAAATCAATCTATTGAACATGTCTTGTGCTTGGACTTAAGGACCAACTGAACTTAAATGAATAACCTTGTCTTAAAACTTTATTGAAACTAAGTTCCAATTGACATTAACTTTCAAACCCTGTTGAACTTAGCTAACTTGTTAACCTTAGTATAATCATGTACAACTCAATCAAACATCTATTATTACCCATTTTTGATATATGGCAAAGGGGGAGAGTAGCAAAAATGTAAACAAAAAGTTAAGGGGGAGCAAAAGTTAAGGGGGAGCAAAAGTTAAGGGAGAGCATATAAGGCAAATTTGCTTTAGTTATTTTGGACATCTATACTTAGCAGATTTGTCTGTGTTAAAAATGTCTATTCATTTGTTTACTTAACTTTGAATTTGAGTTGCCATAATCAAAAAGGGGGAGATTGTTGGTGCGGAAAGCATCCGACGATCGAACTCGTGTTTTGATAATGGCAAAGAATTCAAAGTTAAGATGTTTGGTAGTCTAACAAGTCTACTTGAGGATTTCAGGAAAGTCCTAGCTGCGGTTAGGCAAAGGGAAAACCCTAGGGGGCGGTAACCCTAGGTCATAGGGGGTGGTAACCCTATGCGGAAAGTCTTGGTAGGTCGATGTCTTCAGGCAAAAGTCCTAGGGGGTGGTAACCCTAGGTGGAAAGTCCTGGTGTCGGAACCAGGTGAAAGACTGGATTGGCCGGGAAGCGGATGTCCAGCAGAAAGTCCAGAAGCGTCGGGTGCTGAGCAAAAGTCCAGTCAATCTGGAGGATCGACTGGCAACAGGTAAATCTCCTGAGTGGAGTAGGGAGGGAACAGTAGGCGTCGGGTCGACCTAGGGTTTCCGGTCGGAAACCCGAAGTCAGACTCGGACAGTCCGGAGACTGTCTATACTTTATTTATCATGTGTATTGTGCTAACTTTGTGTTGCAGGATTGTGTTTGGGACTAACGTATCTTGCAGGTGCAAAGGAGCAACCTAATTCCTCGGATGAACAGTGTCCGAGGCGCCTCCATGGAGCTTGGAGGCGCCTCGGGTACAAAAGCTGACCTGGCCGCGAAACAGGGTTGAAGGCGCCTCAGCTGGCTCTGGAGGTGCCTTGGAAGGTGCCTTGAAGGCCCTTGAAGGCGCCCTCAAAGGTGATAAACGCAAACTGGTCAGCGCTCATCTGCACGGTGGACTCGGAGCCTTGAAGGCGCCTTCAGAGGCCTTCAAGGCGCCTTGGATACCCTTTATAAGGGGACTTCGAGCAGCATTGGAGTATAACAACTTCCAAGCGATCCTTGTGCTGCGTGCTGCTCAATCAACGACCCTGAAGTGCTGTTACGAGTCCACGACGACCAGGAGCTTCGAGATTTACATTCTGTCGTCGGTATACTTGTTTTTAATTACTGTACTAATTGTAAATCTTGTACTCTTTTTCGTACTTATAAGTGTTGCCCACCGAAAGCGATCAAGGATCACGGGCCTTCGAGTAGGAGTCGACCTAGGCTCCGAACGAAGTAAAACTTCTTGTGTCCCTCTGTGATTGCATTCGTTATTTCCGCTGCGTATATTTACTTTGATAGTTTTACGATTCTAATACGATCAAAATAGCCGCGAGCGCTATTCACCCCCCCCCCCCTCTAGCGCGCCTCGATCCAACAGAATATACTTGATGAGTTGACTATTTTAATGTGAAAAGAGATGAATACCATTTGTTTTTATCAATTCAAAAGACCAAGATAACCTCCCCTTCAATTTGATGGCAAACAAAGAATCTTGATACTCTTTTGATACACTCTTGTGATGTGCCAATTTCCAAAGTTTTCTTCTGTTTTCATTGGATTTTTCACTTCCACTCCATCACTTGAAAGCTCAAAAACAAACTCACATTAGCTAATAGAAAATAGCTCCCTCCCCCACACTTAAAGCATTGGCCGTCTCGGACAATGGAATACATCATGCATTTGCAACTCTTTAACTACAGTTTCTTGTCACCAATCTGCAGCTTTTCTTTCTTTCTGTTTTCTGTGGTTTTTCTGCATTAAGACTTGGTACAAAATTACTTCCTTTGTCTTTCAGCCTCCTTGCACTATTTCTTTTCATTGGCCACATTTCCTACTTAATTCTAAACAATGCCAATCAGAAGCATAACTAGCAATTGATACACTAATAAAATATGCTCTTTTCAGTTAATGCAACCTTCCAATCCAACTTTTCCAGAAATACAAACATCACCATCATCCTCTTCCAAAAATCAGCAGTTGCAAATTCTGCATTTCTGCTATCCAGAATTTCTAGAGGTCATGGAAGGCATGAACAACATTTGTTGCTGCACAAAACAGGATTCGATACTCTAAACTTAAAATCTTCTCTGCAGTTTTCATCTTTGTTTCAGATTTACTTCAGGAATTTCAGTATCCATTAAGTCCCCATATTACAGCATCAATACCAAATCTGTAACGTTCCAGCTCCTGAGTTTCAGCAATTAAATTCAATGTATCATTTCAGGTTTTCTTCAAAATTTACTCCTACCATTGAAATGTAGCACTAAGATCTTCTCATCATCAGCTACATCAACTAACAACTGAATCCAGTGTCTCTGTTCTGTTACTTCTGCTCAGAATTCCAGCAACAGATTTAAAGACCAGAACTCCATTTGTTATTGAAAAGCTCAAGTTCAATGACTTAATGCTGCTCCAAAATTTTGATACTCATTTGATACACAAATTGTTCAGCTTCCCTGCAATGATTAGGTTAAACTTCATCAGATTTTGACACCAAACATGTAATTACTGATACATCAGTTTCATCTCTGCCGAATCAGATATTGCAGAAACTTTCAGTATGGATTCTGGAATCTAGCAATCAGCAAACTCTGTCTTGCTTCTATTGTCTTTGTTCATGACTAGTATCATTTAAGTATTCCTCAAAGCTGACGACAGAAATAAAGTTTCAACTCAAAATTTTAATTCTTCTAGCTGCAGTTTCAGTAATCAGAAAACAGTTTCAGCACATGCAGATTCTGCAACTTTGATTTTAAGTTTCAGAAATGAAACTTTAATATAACTTCAACTTAGCTTATTCTTAAATCCAGCAAGAAATTAGATCATTACAGCAACTTGGAAATCAGAATTTCAGCAACTATCAACTTGGAAAGCTTTTAGTTGGCACATGGATTCAGAATCCAAGAAATCAAAAAATCAAATTTCAAACAGTAACACATATCAACTCCTTGGACTGAAATTTAAGAACACTACTGGAATTGCAGCACATAAATTCACAAATTAAAGGATTCAAGTTTAGCAACCTCTCAATAAATGTAATTAACTTCTGAAATTCATGCAGTAGCAATATGAAGCTTAGTTCCAGCAGCCTTTCATTTCTGTTACAGTTTTAGTTTCTACATAAAACAAGACTTGACTTGAGTTCATCACTCTTGTTTGCTCTTACATTACAATAGAGAATCAATTGTATCAATCAAGAATTCAGGTTAGTAATCCAATCCAATTAAATTCCAACTTCTCATTCCTGCATAGCAAAAATGTTCAGAATTGAGCATGTCTTTCAAGAAATCAAAACTAGGACTCAATTAGCATTAAAGTGAATGGAGCTTCAATTCAAAACAATGCTGATCAAAAAATAGCTTGTAGATTGGCACGAATTGGCACATCTTCTCATTACTGCAGTTTACAGCATTTCCTCTTTCCTGATCAGATTTTCTGTTTTTACAGCAAACGCCTCCTGTTATTCTCATTGGTTCCATTTCAAAGTTGAGATTATAATCCTTGAATAAAATATCACTTCATAACTTGAAATACATTACTGACTACCTTCATTTCTGCTCCTTCATCCAGCATCTACCTTCATCCATTTTCCAGCCAGTCTCTGCAGATTCTGCTCTTTTCCTCACTCTGTTTTTGCAGCTAGCATTCAGTTTCAGGAACCACCTTGAAACTTCAAAGTTTTGCACTCAGGAAACGAGAAAGAGGAAAAGCATCAATTAACAATCAAAGACCAACAACTCACAAATCTGTTTCAAAATGCATTGCTGGATTATGAAATCTGTAACTCAATTCTTGGTTTCAGAATTAGGAATTCAAAGAAATCCTAGCTGGATTCATGAAATCTTAAGTTTGAAAACAAACAACAGAAGCGCAATTAAGAGAACAACAGAAGGACATTACTGAAATTGATGAGGAACAAAATGAATTCAATTCCCTACTAGTGCAGTGCTAAATAAATCTCCAAAATTTCTGCATTTGGATAATTTAGAATCAACTTTCAAAATTCCAGAACTAATATCCAACAGCAGAACCAACTTCTTGAACTTTACACTGCAGTTTCCAGCAGGTCGAGATCTAATTCCAGAATTCCAACTCAAAAGAAGTATAGTGCTTAAAGGATTTCCAGTTTGATTCATCAAGAATTCAGCCTCCTTTGTGTATTCCTTCACAGCTGCAGATTCAGTATTCTTTATTTCTGCACAGATCAGATGGTCCAACACTTTATCTCTTCAAATTCTCAATTCACAGAACCCTTGCATTTGAAGATTTTAGTTGACTGACTTCCCAGCCACTTCTGCAAACAGAATTGAAGCTCCACAGGTTCCAGAATTTCAGAAATTAAATTTAAAGTTTCACGTTCTACAGCTTAAAGAATTACTGCATTGCCATGACTCATTTCGTTTACATGTATACTAATTCCACTATAGTTTCATCACAAGAACAAAAATTTCTGGAAAATAGAAGCTCATCAATCTCTGGAATAACATTAAACTCTTCACTGATTAAAAACCTGGACTTTGTATCAATCTATCAGTGTTTATCCCCATAAAACTTCAATACTTCTTCATCTTGTCTCTTAAAACTCTTTACAATGCATACTTGAAAAAAAAATTCCAAGTTTCATCCACTCTAGTTCATCACAATTCATTTCCCACATTGGCACAGAAATGTGCATTTCCTGATTCTGCAGAATTCTGCAGTTCCAGGTTGCTACTTCTCTATAAATTTCTATCTTTTCAGCAAACATACTCTTTTATCTTCATTATTCCATTTCAGATCTGCAGTTGCTTTCCTTGAATTGAGTATCACTTCACAACCCAATCAACAATCATTGTTTCCTTTTATTTCTCTAATTCAAACAAAGGCAGCCTTTCAAGTACTATCAAGTGTCTTGCCATTTCAAACTTTCAGTGATTGAAATGAATCTTTGTAGAAGCTATTGATGCTAACGTCCCATTTGTTACTTCGTGTTTCAGCACTTCATCTGAGCTTCACTTATCCTTGAGAATTGTTACTGAATTCTTGATACTCCATTTATTTCAAAGTTTCTGGATTTGCAAAGCTTTTAACTCTTTCAAAACTTCACACAAAATTCTGAACTTCAGGTTTGACTCTTGATATCTACATCTGATGTTACTGCTTTTCACTTCAAGCTTCAACAGTTTATTCCCATAGATCTTTACAATCAATGAATCAAATAATAGCTTGAATTCAAATCTTGTCTCAGCTTATAACATCACTTCGAAAGCATACTGCAATTTCAGAATTCTGCACCTTTGATACCATCAGAATTCTATCCAGCAGGTTTGAAAAGCATGGGAAAGAAATAAGCAACAAATATTGCTGGAAATTCAAGAGATTCATTTAATTCCCCAAGGGTTTCAAGGCTGATAATGAAAGAATTTTACAACTTGATACACATGCAAACTGAATTCTGTTTCCATCATTTACCCCACTGTTTAAAATACCAAATGCTGCCCTTTTGTTCAACTTTTCAAAGTAAATAATACTCCATTCAAGTGCTTTGTTGATGAAATAATTACCACCAATTGAATTCCCCATTAAAGTCCATTGTGATCAGATTTCAACAGCTACAATGTATCTGAATTCTGCTGTCCAGATTATTTTACAAATGCCATGACAGGTATATACCATTTGTTTCCAGTCTCTTCTTCAATTCCAATTAAGCTTCCTTCACTTCGAATATTGCACTCTGATTTTGGTACAAAACTGATACAGAATTCCCAGATCTGCACTTCAATTTCTGCAGAATTCCAAAGCTCTATAAAAACTGATCATAGCATCAGTTTTCGATTTCCAATCTGTTAACAACAATCCACTAAGCTTCCTCTCTTATCAATGCATTCACTTATATGTTTACTGAATTGGAATTTCTGAATTCAAGAACATAATAAGACAGAAATGAAACTGATTCATAAGTTCTGATTGGATGCTTAAATTTCTGAATACGTGTAAGTAGAATTCTGAAATTAAGGTTAATTCAATGTGCCAATTCACATCACAGAATCTACAAATTCAGTAACCCCTTTTCCTTCCAGCAATCCTTGAGAAAAACATCATTAGCCACTCTTCAATCCTTAAGATTTCAATAGAGTACACTTCCCCCACACTTATAACCTTGTCATCTTGCACAATCTAACTCATCAAGAATTCAACCAAACTCTCAAAAGAATGACAAGCAAAGGTGATCAAGAATTAGAATGCTAGATGAGAATATTTCAAGAAAATTGTGGAGAAAGAAATGGACATGATAAGGGAACAAGAATAAGAACTATCCTTCATTTCCATGCATACATGTGCTATTGTGACTTTGAAAAGAAATTAAGCAAGTTCTAGAGTTTCAATTGTCGTAAGTGCATGCCACACAAGAGAAAATAATAGTGTATAGGCTTAAAGTGGACCTCACTAGGTATTTTAATGCAACAAGCTCAATCAATCAAATTGGAATCCTCCACTAAATTAACCAATATCATGTGAGAAAAGCATCCAATCATGTCACAATGACCTAAAATTGATGATCAAATTTAAGAGACCTTTACCATCTTAAAAATATTACTTAGAAAATTACCATGGAAAATTTTTATTCAAATGACATGCTATGTATACCAACTAAATGCAAAGTATGGAAATAAAATTGCAAAATGTATAAACAAAGTGCAAATGCAAAGTATGAAACTAAAATGCAAATGAAAAGTATTAAACTAAAGACACGTATAAAGCAAGAATTTATTAACAAAGCATGAATTAAAACGCAAAAGGAAGCAAAATTGGAACCAACTCCCCTTTAAATTCCCGGTGGTTGAAGAAGGTTTAAAAGGAGTATCCATGCCGGTAGTGGAGTAATCATTGTTCCACTCAAATTCTTCTTATTAATCATTTTTCCTTTCAAAGTTTTTTCTGGAGGTCGAAGGCGGTTCAATTTAAGTACCCACTCCGGAAGCTTATGTTCTCCTACAACATCAATCAAAGAAAATGTCTCCCACACACATGTGGGGTAAAAAGAAAATAGGAGAAAATTAGTGTGGGTAAAAGATATTTCAAGAAATGATTCACATCTAATAAAATCAATAAATGGTACCTCTATGAAATTTTTTGATGTATCACAAACAATACTTACCTTATCGTGTTGAAAGGTACCTGGAGTGGTGATTATTACCTCCTTTTCATCAAATAACAACTCAACCTCTTGTTCTGGTGAAGGTTCAACTTCATGTAGTGATTCTTGGGTGCGTGGCTCCATAGCACAAGTCCCTACACTTACATCTTCCATTCTTGGTGATTCTTGAGGTAATGCTTCCAGTAAGCACTCCCCTACACTTATATCATCTTCTGCAACAATACCTACATCTTCAACAACATCTAAAGCAACACTATCAGTAGAATCAGAAATCTGAACAACTACATCATCATCACAAATAAAATTAGATAAATCTTGTGATAAATGGGAATAGGGTCAGGCCTGACAAAATCACTACTCTCCATCTCTCCACTGGAGTTCTGTGCTTGTAACTGATTAATGGATGATGCCATCTGATCTAACTGACTTTGAATATTCTGTATCCTTGCAAATTGTTGCTCTTGATGCTCTAACATTTGTTGCATAACTTCATTGCATTTCCACATTGATTCTTTAATTTGTTCTTGTGCATCCTCATACCTATTCCGCTGCTCCATAGGTAGGTAGGACTGATAGAACTGAGTCTGAGGCTGATAAAAATAATTCTCCATCCCATCTCCAAAATACTGATGATATGGATCCATGGTCACAAAAATTTCCTGTTCTTACACTGAAACACTATCAAATAAAATCAGAAGACTCAGGAATAAATAAAATCAAACACATGGATACATAAGCATGAAAGCAATCAAACAACAATCCTAAAATTACCAAACATTGCATATTAACGTCATCCCCGGCAACGGCGCCAAAATTTGATGTAGCGAATCTGTCACATCCGCTAATCAAATTGTACAAATGTATATATTCACTGAACCCCTTAATTAAACAATAATGTTGTAGTAACGAGCCCAGGATCGATCCGAGGAACCAACGGTAGAATGTAATTTAGGATTGTCTTTTATTCCTATTTTTTGGGGGTTTTCGATATAAAAATGGAGTTGGGGGTTTAAAAGCTTTAAATCTAAATCTAACAGAGGAAAAACACAGCAATTAAGAAATTAATCTAAAGCAAGAGTGAAACCTAACTATGTGCCAATGAATAAATCATTACGCATTGTCACTCTACGTTGTGATAAATCCATTAACACACATCAAACTAAGATATAAAATAGCAAGACACAATTAATTCTGATCTAAAGCAAGATGTAAACCCTAGCTTAGAATTTAAACACTAAACAAGTAACCAAGCATCAACTAAAACTTAAACTAAGCTTCAACAAGGAAAGAAATGCTAACTAATTGCATAAAAATATAACAAAACATAAAAGTAATTTGTGCTAAGCTATAAAAACAATAACAAAATGAATTAAAATGTAAACCAATCCATTCTCACAATCATCTACCAAGCTACACACTCAAGCCGTCACACAAGAGTGCAAAGTCGAGACCACCCAACTCTGGGCCTCAATGGATCGTCTCAGCTGCGTATCAGCTCAAGGAAGGTTCAAAAACGCCGACGGACCACCCCCGACGAGCTGAAACAACCCTAAACCCAAGAAAATGCCGAAAATATGGAAATCTGCCTCTGGATCTGATGGAAGGCTGTGGAACGCGGATGAACGTCGAGTGAAACTCAGGAACACCGGAAGACCACCTCCGAATGTTGCTGATGGGAATCGGAGCTTGGATTTGGAGGACCACCGCCAAATCGAGCTGGAAAAGGAAGATGTCGCGAGCCAAATTCCACCGGAGAGAACACTCTCCGATGGCTCCAGATGATCGGGATGTCGCCGCCGACAAGCTCACCACCAAGATAGAAGCTCGGGAGATTGATTGGAGAAGAGAAAGGGGTCGGAATCCGGAGAAACGCCGCGGGGCGAAGAAGCTCAGCGCTGTGGAGGATTGACGAAGAAGCTGGGTACTGTAGCTTCTCATTTAAATCAGATCTGGAATGGACGGTTGAGATGATTCCGGGCTAAATCAACGGTGAAAAGTCATCCAAAATATGATCCGAAGGTACTGATGTTGATCTAGGGTCTGGATCTACCCTCCCGTAGGTCGGATCGATCAGATCATCACTGGATGGCCCAGATCGGCCCAGTCTTCATTGAACGTCCCAGATTAATTCGGCTTGATCAATGGCTAGATGAACTCAGATCTGGATCAAAATTTATGGATCTTCATCAATGGCTCAGATATGCTCCCCATTAGGTTGGATCGGCCAGATCTTCAACAGATGGTTCAGATCTCTCCTATTCTTGATAAACGGCCCATAATGCTCAAAGCTTTATCTTCTCGTTTGAACTCCGATTCGAGCCCAATTTTGGTCCAAATAGATCCAAATCCAAGATCCTTTGATGCCTACAAAATAAGAATCAAATATTTGCATCAAATAATATAAAAATAAAGTAATTTATAATTAAGTCCAAAAATACACACAATGCACAAAATGTGATGTAACCATGATTTTAACCTATGAATTCAACATCAAACCATGCATATATGAATCAAAATAATGCAATGAAATCATGGTTATCATTAAGCCAAAAATACTAGGGAAGTCATCCCTAAGAGTACTTTTGTCAAGACCAACGTGACTAAGGCTCCAAAAAGGCCAAATAAGTCACAAAGAATGTTACAAGGGAAGGTATCCCTAGAGGTGATCTAGTGGAAGTGACCAAGGCTTCTAAGAAGCCTAGAAAGGTCCTTAGGAATGTATCTAGGGAAGTTATCCCTTATGAGTACCTAGAGCATCCAAGGAGCACCAATAGGTATTGGGTCCCTAGGAGTATATTCTCTACACACTAGATGAGTTTAGAGAGTGTCAACTCAAATTGGAAGGGTAGTTAACCCAACTTTAATGAAGTTGACACTCAAAGAGTATTTTCAAGGTTATTATTAACTTTTGAAAATGAAGTGAATTATCATTTACTCTTGGAAAGAGTAACATGTGTCAAAACCTAAGAAAATTGGATTTAATTTAACTTAGCACAATTGGGAAAACATAAGAAATACCAAATTAGCACTACAACAAAAACCCTCATAGACATCGGTGGAACAACAACAGTTTTAAGCAAAAATCGATGTCTTTGAGTATTTTACACCGATTTTTCCAAAAACCGGTGTCTATGAGCGCAAATTTTCGCTCATAGACATCGGTTTTTTAGGCGATGTCTATGAGCGCCTTTTTTTTCGTTAATAGACATCGATTTTAACAGCGGTTCTTAAAATCTGATGTCTATGATAAAATAAAATTATTAAATTTTTCCACCCATACCTAGCCGAAATTTGCAACACTTCACTCTTCCCTCCAAACCTAAATCTATATCGCGTCGTCCACCCATACTTAGCCCTAAACCTATATCGTGCACCACCGCTTTCCTCCGGCCATCTCTCTCAGCCCCTCATCTCCCTCTTCTCCTTCTAGCGTACCTGCCTCTCCCGATCAGGATCAAAACCACCTGCTCCGGTCCTAAGCAAAACCGCAGCATAAATGATAGATGCAATTCCCCCCTTCGAAGAGCACACCGGCCTTCCCATCGGTGACCCTCTGCACGATCCCACTGTACATGTGGAAAGGGTTCTTGGGGTTCTTCACAATCACGATCATCCCGGGCATGAAAAGGGGAAGCTCGGGGAGCTTCGGCTTCGCCCGCGCCAGCAACACTGCGATGCCCATAGCTGGAAATCTGTCTCGTGAAATCTTCGATCCTGTTGTAGCCCAGTTATTGGATGCTCTTCTGGGACGAACAAAGGACAAGTAGGCCATGGATCGGATCATCGGTGGGAAGTACAAGCTAGGGCGCAAGATTGGGAGCGGATCCTTCGGAGAGATCTTTCTCGGTGGGCAAATCGAGATCTTTCTTCTGTGGTTTGTTCGTTTGTTTTCCTTTTTTATTATTCGCTTACGATCTGCTTACGGGTGTTGCAGTGACGCACGTCGACATGTTTGAGATCGTCGCGGTTAAGATCGTAAGTTCTCCGATCTATCGTGATGTATTGTTTGTTTGGCTATCCGATTTTTGCTACCTATTTGTATAGCACGATCGAGGATACTTTTGCCTTTTCTTCTTACTGAATTTGTTGAGCTTTCTCTTCGAAGATGTATTTCTACTTTTGCCCGAACCCTAAAGTGATGCGCTTTACCGGCATGACCTATTGAACTCTCGGAAAGTGGTATTTGTCATGGTCGACTAGCTGAATTTCTTTGGCGTTTAAAATAATTTGGAAGGTCGATCAACTTTGATGCATTCTCCTGATAGTCAGGCTTTGAATAGATGTTAATGAATTTTATTTTGTATCGCGCTGTCCTGATTGAGCTAGTCGTGTTGGTTATTTGTTTTTACTATTTTCGTACATGATTGCAGGAGAATATCAAGACCAAGCATCCACAGTTGCTTTACGAGGCCAAGCTGTATGGCATTCTTCAGGGAGGAAGTATGTCAACCAAGCCATATGGTTCCCATTTGGTCTTCGAAACAGTCTAAGTCCTACATTTCCCTTTTTTTTATGATCATGCATGATGGTTGTGGATTGTTTTGTTTGGCTTCTTGGGTGGACTGTTTGATCGCAAGGAATTCAGTTAGTTTTCTAACAATTTTTTTGCTGGTTGTGGATCGAGCAGTTGAGTTGAAGAAGCAGAGCTCGTGTTCCCTGGAGCTAATTAACAAGACAGATCAGAACCTTGCCTTTAAGATATTTCTTTTCTCCTTTTTATTGCATTATTACTTACATCTGTGTCATTTAACATCAAAATAGTGTTGTAAATACAGAAATTGATTTTCCTCATTATTATTCTTCTCTGAACTTGGGATAAAAGCTACTGAGGTTCCTACACAATTAGGAGACTTTGTAAAACCAAAGTAGCTAATTTATTTGGTTAAAATGATAGATAGATGAGTGATCTCAGTCTTGGCATGGCTAACATTTTTTATTTTTATTTTTTTATGTTTGAAACCTTTCATTTTGTTTTGTATGGTTCTCTCTAAGAGCATGGACCTAGATTCATCTAAAGGTGATCAAACCCATGCAAATAAGTCTACTATGCATGTTAGCAATTGTAGACAGAGCATGCAAATTGATGCATCTGATAGCCAGAACCCTTTTTTACTAACTGACCAAGTAGGTGACGAAGCAAATGGAAGCCTGGCTTCTACTATACCAGTCCAGGATGCATCGACAATCAGTTATTTTCATCAGCCGCATACAGCCTCTGTACCTTTTTCCCATCTCCACAATGATCAAGATGTGTATAGGTCATTCTTCAACTCATCCACATTTCCAAGTCTTATTGTTTCTACCTTGCTACAAAATCAATGTACCTCATACAGCCTCTGTACCTCAGCATGCCTCTTCTAAATCAATGTCATCGTCTTCTTCTGGCTCTGATGATTGTGATGGAAGAGATGAGGTTTCTAAGGAACTTAAAGACACTGGATCCAGCAAGATAAAGACATTAGTAGCTCACAGATCTTCTGATTTAGATAAGGCTATGAATCAGAAGAAAGTGGATCGCTCTTCTTGTGGATCCAATATGGCATCAAGTAGTGAAGTAGAAACATACACCATGGAGAAGAAACATGAAAAAGTGAATGACGAGGGGAAAAAAGACTACGACAATTTTTCAAAATGTGGGTTCAACAATTACAGGCTCAGAAGTAGCGGAAGTTTAAATGAATCCTTGAAGGTCTCTTCAGAGGTTGTAATATGATAATTTCTTGTTAACCCCCATTAATGCAGAAAATACCAACCAAAGTCTTGATGAGGCTTGGAAGGTGCTAATTTTGTCAGCGCAAATGATTTATATTCAATTTGCTTGAAATGTTAACCTAACTTCTATTTCATTGGTGTTGTGAATCTTTGGAAACTTTGAACCATTAGGAGCTTCAAGAGTACTTGATTCAAACTGAAGACAGTGGGCTACTAAGAAAAAGAATTGCTAATTTTGTAATCAGGTAACTAATCAAGCTACCTGTCATTGCTTGGGTTGGTAACTTGTGTTTACTGTCATATGTTGATGAATGGCCTAAAAACCACTTCTATTTGTACCTTGAGATATGCTGATAGTTTGTTGGGTTTTGATTAGGTTGTTGAAGTACCAAATGTCAGCTGGGATGATATTGGTGGGCTGGAAAATGTCAAGAGGAAACTACAAGAGGTAGTTTGTTGGATATATTTGAGGTTTTATGTTCACTAAGTGTGATTTTTTCTTTCTGATGGTGATATTCTAGGACTTCTACAGCATGTATATTTCTTCTATTTTTGTTCTTTGCTGTAGTTAAGTAGACCAAATGATACTTTTGTTTGACAGATTAGAACAGTGGATGTTTTAACTCAGAAAACTAGGCATTTGAAGATGAAAAGTGGTGAGATTAGGGAAATAAAAGGCGCAAGAAGAATGGCGCAGTATAGCAAGTTGAACAGATTCTGATTCTCATAATTTAATGTAGCCTCAGCTTGATTTTTGACTCACGATGTTCTACCTTGATGTGTACAATATCTATTAGCTTTGGACGTAAAAAGAATATTTGTGTATTTTATAGATACTGTTGTAAGAAGAATATTTATGTAATTTGTGAATATTTGTGTATTTTATGGATACTGTTGGCAGAAGAATATTTGTGTAATTTGTGAATATTTGTGTATTTTCTTGGATACTATCGGTTTTTCACTGTTTCAGAAATCAAATTTGTGTCGTTAAATAATACTGATATTACATCGGTTTTCCACCGCTGTAAAACCGGTGTCATTAACTAATATTACATCGGTTGTATACCGCTGCCAAAACTGGTGTTATTAACATATAATATTACATCGGTTTTACACCCGATGTCGTTAAGTGATACTACATCGGTTTTAACCCGATGTCTAAAATGGCAGACCTTTTACATCGCCTTCATAGACATCGGTCGAAAATGTAATAGACACCGGTGGAAAACCGATGTCTATGAGGGTTTTTGTTGTAGTGTAGGGTTTTGGTATTTTCTTAGGGTAATTAAAGGAAAATCTATGTCCTAATGTAAGATGGTTATTCTTTGGAAGAGTAAAATGTGTCAAACTTTGAGGATTTGAACTTGATTTAAATTGACATATTTGGAAAAGGATAAGAAATGCCAAGTTGGGATTTTGGAATGTTCTTAGAAGGTTAAAGGTGAATCTAAGCCTTAATTTGATTTCATTTACTCTTTGGAGGAGTAAAATATGCCAAGTCTTGAGGAATTGGACTTAAATTTAAATTGGTACAAATGCAAAAAGAAATACCAAGTTGCAAATTTGGTATTCTATTGAGGGGGTTAAGGAAAAATTTAAACCTTAATCAAAATAATTACTCTTTGAAAGGGTAAGTTATGCCAAATCTTGAGGAATCACATCAAAGGTAAGTTCGCATACTTGGAGAAAGGATAAGAAATGTCTAGTTGAGATATTAGTATGTTCGTAAGGGATTAAGAGCAAAATTAAGTCTCAATCTAAATGTTTGATCCTTAAAGAGAGTAATATGTGCCAAACAAATATTTGAGGATTGAGTTCTTAATTTCAATTGGCACAAATAGAAAAGGGGTAAAAGAAATGCCAAGTTGGGTTTTGGCATTCCTTCAAGAGATAAGCAATCTAGGCTTAATTTTAAGGTTTTAGCTAAGGTTTAAGGATACTTAGATAAATTATCTAGGTATATTTTATTTATGCTAAAATGCCATGATTGATTGCCTATCATATGTCATGACATCATGCATTGCATTCATTTTTATTATGAAAAACACAAAAATATCATGTCATGTCATACATACATCATGTAGCTATAGCATCCTTTTCTTTTGAAAATTACTTATTTTGATGTATTCCATTAATCATCATTCATTATGTCAATTTCCTTTTAATTAAGGACAAAAGACATTTATTATGAATGGAAGTGTCCCAACAAGTGGGATCATATCAAGTGACCTCCTAAATGGATAATCATGATTTTCACAATGCCTAGATAGAGATGCATGATCCCTTAGTCTAGGACAAAACCAAATATACATCTCACAAAGGATCATAAGGTGACTTGTATGTGTTTTGATACACATTAGATGCAAGTGAGATATTAGGATGGTGAACAAAACTCAAGATGCTGATTTAGTGCATCTTGTTGAGTTTTAGATTCATCAAAGCACATAGTCATGCGATTTCCAATCATTGGAAAAGTTAATGTACAAGTCATGTGCATTGAGCCCAAAGAACATGGTTGGATATTGGGTTTGAAAATGATTTTAAAATGCTTTTGGAAAACCTTGGTGAAGACTATCTTTTGATAGTAATCATTATTGGAAAGTTAGACACAAATTAGGAGAAAACATTGAAGTTTTCAAGACTTTTCAAGTTTGTGTCAATCTTTGAAAATAGGTAGTATTTTCATAGAAAACTATTTTTCCTTGATAAAGTATATTTTGAATAATGTCTACACGAAGTTTCATGATTTTTAGAGTTGTGTAGAATTTTTGGGGAGTTTCTGAATTTCACTGAAATTGAATTTTAGGATATCAGAAACCCAATCGATCAGGTGATCGATTGGGATGGTTTCGATCGATCAATCGATCGATTGGGAAGTCAATTCTCGTGAATAGAAGGCCAGTGAATCGATCAGTTGATCGATTCAGAGAAAATCTCTGCAAGCAGTAGCTTGCGGAATCGATCAATGGATCAATTGAAGTGATTTTAATCGATTGAGTCCCAACTTCAAATGATTGGGAAGTCTGATTTTGGCTGGAAAAGCCTAATTTCTACACCTCAAATCACTTCGAGTCCCAATAACCATTCCTAACCCTTTGGAATACATTTGTATACATTTAGGGGGAGTTTTCTTAATGAAAATAGGTATGGATTGGTTAAGATAAATCAAAGTGAAGTTTAGGATGGGGGTTCAGTTTCAATTTCAAATTTTGGAACCTCAAAACTTCAAGTTTTGGTTTTCAAGGGTCATTAACCATTCCTAACTCTTTGGAATACATTTGTATATATTTAGGGGGAGTTTTCTTGATGAAAACAGGTATGGATTGGTTAAGATAAATCAAAGTGAAGTTTAGGATGAGGGTTCAGTTTCAATTTCGAATTTTGGAACCTCAAAACTTCAAGTTTTGGTTTTCAAGGGTCATTATCCATTCCTAACCCTTTGGAATACACTTGTATACATTTAGGGGGAACTTTCATGATGAAAGCAAGTATGGATTGGTTAAGGTAGCCTTATGTGAAGTTTAGGTTGGTGTTTAGTTTCATTAGTGAATTTTAAACCTCCAAACTTCAAGTTTTGGTTTTCCTAACTATTTAGGAACTCCAAGTCATTGTTAGTGCAATGATAAAAGTTTGACCATGTTTTTAGGGGGAGTTACTCCTTGAATGCATAAAAATTTATCTTCAAGGACCTTGGAAGGGGGTTAAACCTTCGTGATGGATAATACTCAGGATCAAGTATTTGGGAACAATGGAAGATTGGTTATCTTCGTTGTTAAGATGATAAATGCTCTTGGATGAGCATTGAGAAGAAGATTACTTCTCAAGGCGGAGCATTGAACATAATGAATGGGAGTTTCATTGGGAAGTTGATGCATGCTCTAGGATGAGCATTTTGAAGTTAAGTAGAGCTCAAGGAGGAGTTTTGGCGGCAATGAAGAATATGAGATCTTCATTGTGGGGTTGTTGACAACATGTGAGGTTGTAAATAACGTTGAATTAACTCTTATAGAGAAGAGTTTATTTTATGGTTCTGATGTGTGACAAAGGGGAGAATGGAAGGTTAAGTTAGGCCTTCATCCAAAGCAGGGGGAGTTTGCCCTTTAGAAAAGGGAGAGAATGAAGCAAACCTTCATTCATGCCTTGTCATGAAAGGAGTTAAGGCTATGAGATTTAGCCTTGTGAAAGAAGGAGTTAAGGCTATAGGATTTAGCCTTGGTATAAGGAAGAGGTTAGGCTATGAGATTTAGCCTTGGTATAAATAAGGAGTTAAGGCTATGGGATTTAGCCTTGGTATAAGGAAGAGGTTAAGGCTATGGGACTTAGCCTTGGTATAAAGAAGGAGTTAAGGCTATAGGATTTAGCCTTGGTATAAGGAAGAGGTTAAGGCTATAGGATTTAGCCTTGGTATAAAGGAGTTAAGGCTATGGGATTTAGCCTAACTTAGAGGTATTAACTTGGAGGTATTGTCAAATATCAAAAAGGGGGAGATTGTTGGGGCAATTTCCCTAGGTCAAGGTTGGCCAGTTTGACTAAGCTTGAGTTGAGTCAAGATTGAGTCAGGATTTGAGTTTTGATGTTTGACAATATAAGGAGATTACTGGAGCAATCATCCGGTTATGGAGATGGTTAAAGGGTTGACCAGGTTGATTATGGAGATATTCAAAGGGTTGACCAGGATGATGAGAATATAAGTCAAGTAGGTCAAGGTTGACAGGAGACTTGACTGGGAAAGTCCTAGTGAGGAGCTAGGCAAGGGAAAGTCCTGGTGAGGAGCTAGGCAAGTGGAAAGTCCTGGTGAGGAGCCAGGCAATTGGAAAGTCCAAGTGTGTTCTTGGCAAAGGAGAAAGTCCTGGTGAGGAGCCAGACAATTGGAAAGTCTAAGTGTGATCTTGGCAAAGGAGAAAGTCCTAGTGAGGAGCCAGGCAATTGGAAAGTCCAAGTGTGATCTTGGCAAAGGTTGTAAGTCCAAGCATGTGGTCTTAGCAAGTTAAGTCCTAGTATGACTTGGCAAGGAGAACTCGACAACTAGGATGAGGCCGAAGGAAGATCTTGAAGGCAAGGCGTGAAGGATGGGGAGATATCCGAGGGACGCAAGGCTGATGGAGGAGGCTAGAAGGCTAGTTAGAGGTTGGTCGGGTGTGGCCAAATACTAGGCATGGAGACCCAACAGGTCACGATTGACCAGGAGTTGGGTTGGAGATTTTGGACTTGAGTTTGAGTCAAGTTTAGGCTGGTCAATTGATCGGGCGATAGATTGAACCAGGGTCCAATCGATCAGTGGATCGATTGGAGTGTGCTGCAAAGGAAGGAATGGCCCAATCGATTGGTCGATCGATTGGGACCATAATTCGCGAGCACAGAGGCCTTCCCAATCGATCGGGCGATCGATTGGGAGATGCCGATCGATTAGTTGATCGATTAGGCAGGGGAGTTCTCGCGCGATCGTGAGAACATAGAAAGCTTCTGAATCGATCCACCGATCAATTCAGATGTTCCCAATCGATCGGTCGATCGATTGGGATTCGACTGTTAGCAAGATGCAGGTGATGAACGGCTGCGATGGAGCGGTGTTGACGTGGCAATCGATTGGGGATGGATTGGATCGATTGGGAACACTGTTTAAAGCCTTGGTGGAGTGTTTTCTCCGCATATCTTCGCGATCTTTTCCTGCGAGATCACATCAATTTTTCGACGATCTTCTCCGAGCTTCTCCGCCAGTTCTTGAAGGCTCTTGGGGTGCATCCCCAAGGTTCAAGAGGCAATAACAATCAACAAGTAAGCAAGAAGAAGAGTGTATTTCAGTTGTATTTTTGTATCTTCTTCTTGTGTGAGTGTTGTAGTGTTGTGTGTGTTTGTACGAGGCTTCTCTGCCTCCGGCTGCGGCCGAGAAGGAGTTGTTTACTAGTGGAGAGTGCTCGAGTGTGTGGATCCTTGGATTAGTCAACTCTTCTTGAGGTGGATACCAAGTAAACCCTAGGTGTTAGCGTGTTGGTTTGTTGTGTGTTTTTATTTTCCACTGCATATCAAGACAAACCAAATCAATGCAAGATGCTGATCTTCATCTAGGCACAAAGGTCCCAACACATGTTTGTTTGGGATCAAGCCCGACGACTCTCCCAAAAACATGAATCTTTCAGGTTGCCTAACAACCCTCCCACTACGATGAGGTACTCTCTGTTGTTGTGTATCATTTGTGATACGTGTTATAGTTTCTTCTGATATTTCATCTTGCACTGTTGGTATTAAAGCAGACATGTTCTCTCACATTTCTTCTAGAACAATTTCACTCATGGGCTTATGGTTCATTACATAATCTTCCTCTAAAAATGAGCATTGGTGCTAACAATGATCTTCTTATTTTTAGGATTATAAAACAAACCACCTTTCGTTCCTTTAGGATATCGCACAAACAAACAAACTTCTGTACGTGATTTCAACTTGTCAGTGTCTCCCTTCAGCACATGTGCTGGACTACCCCAAATCTGAATGTATTTCAGACTAGGCTTATGCCCATTCCACAATTCCATGGGAGTAAAGGGTACTAATTTAGAAGGTACCATATTCAAAATGTATACCGTTGTTTCCAGAGCATATCCCCAAAACGTATTTGGTAACTTATCATCGATCTAACCATTTCCATAAGAGTCCTATTCCTTTGTTCTACCATACCATTCTGTTGGGGTGTACCAGGTGCAGACAATTGGGATTGAATTCCAGCCTCTGATAAGTACTTCCTAAACTCTCCAAAGAGGTATTCGCTACCACGATCAGACCGTAGTATCTTGATACTTTTACCATGATGTTTCTCTACATCAGCCTTGTACTCTTTGAACTTATCAAAGCACTCAGACTTATGGCGCATTAAGTAAATATACCCGTATCTCGAATAGTCATCTATAAAATAGATGAAATATTCGAAACTACCTCTTGCCTGGATAATTATAGGATCATACAAATTAGAATGAACCAGTTCCAACACATCTTTGGCTCTATACCCCTTGGCCTTAAAAGGTCTCTTGGTCATTTTTCCTTCCAAGCAAGATTCGCAAGTTGAAAAGTTTTCCAACACTAATGAACCCAAGAGTCCATCGGCTATTAGCCTTTGAATCCGACTCAAGTTAATATGACCAAGCCTTAGATGCCAAAGATATGTTTGGTTCATTTCTGAAGGTTCCTTTTTCTTATTAGAATTTAGAAGATGTGCTATTAATTTTCATTTGTTGCTTTATAGGAGTTATTGGATTTAGAGTATACAAATTGCCAACGAACGTACCAAAACAGATAACTTCCCTATTTATCTTGATAACACCTTTGCTATCATAAATAGACAGAATATCCATCCTTGTATTGTTTAGAAACTGAAATCAAGTTCTTTCTGAAACTTGGTACATAAAGATAATTTCTTAAAACCATTATTTTATTCCTATAAACATCTCCCACTACAGCTGCTACTTCTGTAGCATTGCCCATGTAAACAGTGATTTCTCCTTTATGTAGTTGTCAGGTTTCCTAGAACCCCTACAATGATTTGCAGACATGATCAGTGGTTATCATATCTACACGCCAGGTACTGGTAGATAACACCACTAAACATGTTCCAACTACTAGAGAATAAGATATACCTATATTGTTCTCTTCCTACGAGGACAGCCCGCTTACAAATGTCCAGACTGCTTGCAAATGAAGCACTTGCCTTTCGGCTTCTTCATTCCTGCTTTTCGTCCAGTACCTAGAGATTATACAGTCTTGCCTGTCAGCTTGATTCTAGTGTCCGAAGAGTTCCTTGAGATTGTACATCATGTCATGGCCAGTAGGCATGGTCTGATGCTGATGTTGTAGCACATTTGATATAAAAGCCAAATGTAACTCCACGCCATCTCATCTGCCTTGACCCATTTCTTATGATACTCAATCTCCTCTTCACTAGAATCACTATTAGGTACATTAGGGCAGACCTCTAACAGTACAAACTTATAGACTTCAGCAGTTAGAACAATGTCCAGGTTTCTTTTCCAATCTATGTAATTAGGACCAGTAAGTTTGTTCTCTTTCAGTATAATAGCCAGTGGGTTGAAAGTCATCCTAAGAATCACAAAATAAACTTTTGGTCAAGACTCTAAATTTAAAATAATATTGATTCATCAAATAATACTATTTAAATTTACCAACACCTCAAAACACCGTGAATTTTGCATGCCACGTTAGTGTGAACGTATACAAATTCATACATTTGTAAGAGGAGGTTTTACCCATTAATTTTATTCTTGTCATCCTAACTTTAAGACAAATAAAATTAATAGTTGGTATTCCTTTGGTCACACAAATAATAGCAGTGACTCCGTTGGGGAGGATACTATTAAATGTGCCTAAGTGTATACCATTACTTGATACTTAGTCCATTAAATAGGATTGTGCCCCTTCAGTTGGAGAAGATCACACGCTCCTAAATAATTTCCTATAACCATCCATAAAGGAAGTTTGATCTAGTGATCCGCAATTAAACTCATCCATTGTGGAGGGAGCCACTCAGAGCCAACACGCAAGTTTGTTGCATCACTTACAAACTAGTAATGGAGACCATGGAATTTATTTACTAATCCCTCTCCCACTTAGTTAGTTAAGGTGAGGAATTTTAACATGCACACACACATCACAGTAAATAAAGCAATAAATATGGAAAGATAATTTTCCAACTATTATGACCTTTTCCATCACTGTCCTCTGTGTGTTACCAACCCTAGCTGCTGCCATCTTTAGCCACCGCAATCAGGTCTAGTCAGCTGCATCTATCTTGCTACTTTTTCCATTGTGCCTCTGGTCCACAAATAGTACCACGCCTCGCAAGGATATGATTCGCGATAAAAAATAGAATTTTACATATATCGATCCTATATTCCACAAAGGAATGTACATGTAATCTAGATCGAAACAAAAATGTAAAATCCTAAAACTAATACAGCTCCTGCTGTATTTAATACATATAATCATGCACACACATAAAATGCTCTCAACATATCCGAGGGTCCAATCACACACAATCACATTAAGGCCATAATAGTTGGATCTAGGATGCCTGCAACCACAGAGTTAAATCTATTTGCACATCCTACTATTATCCTACCTAAAATATGTGTGACATGTACATAATTAAACTGAAAACCAAACACACAGAGGCAAACCCTAGCTCTCATATCAATTGTGGGTTGCTACTCGGAATATCATACCGGTTCCCCTTAACAAAAATTTTGTACAAGTCCTGAACCTTTCCGAACAACCGATTGTATTCTTTAGAAATTAAATTTGGAATCGCAAACAGAACTTAACATTATTGATTCCAAATTTAACTTATCTGTTCTTAGAGGTTTAGACTTGGATCGCAAACGATGCTTAACATTATTA
The DNA here is from genome assembly GCF_018446385.1 of Zingiber officinale. Lineage (NCBI taxonomy): Eukaryota > Viridiplantae > Streptophyta > Magnoliopsida > Zingiberales > Zingiberaceae > Zingiber > Zingiber officinale. The sequence continues at coordinate 33,182,238 of NC_056005.1, read as the reverse complement.
ATCCAAATCCACCCATGTTACAAATTCGATTAAATATTTATTTCAGAGATCGGCTTCCAGGTTAAACATGGCGAGACACTAGGCCTTCTTGGGTATGGGATCATCCACCACTTCCTAGACAAAGTCTTTCAACGAAATTCAATATTTAATCTCCTTATAGTAACCCTAGGTTTAACCATTAAGAACAATCGAATCACAAGATCGAAAAAATAAAAGAAACACAAACTCGAATCATAAATTCGAAACCTAGAATCGTTAGCCTCTTATGTTTGGTATTTCAAAATCCATACAAAGAAAACTAGTATGATGCGGAATAAAACTACTAGTTATACCTTTGTTTGTAAGCAACAACCTCTTGATCTTCTATTGTATTCCTCTTCTTTTCTTGGGCGTCGTGTGGGAAACAATCTACCAAGAAGAAAACCACCAAAGCCTTCCTTGCTTCCAAGTTTCAGCCACCACCACAATGCTCCAAGGGATACTAGAAAATAATGCCTCCTTTCTCTACTTCTTCACCTCCAAGCTACCGGACATCAAGAGCTCCTCAAGAGATGATGTCGCCGGCCACAATGAAGAAGAGAAAGAGAAGAGGTAGGGCCGACCACCAAGGATTGAGGGGAGGAACAATAGAATAGGTTTTGTGTCTCATGAAGGCACCCTCTCCCCTTCTTTTATATTCCTTGGTGAATCCAAAAAAGGAAAGTTTTATAACAAAAATAAAACTTCCTTTTATTCCTCTCTATAGCTGGCCACCATATACTTAAACAATCAAGGAAAGACTGTAAATAAAAATTAAAATCTCTCTTTTATAAATCCCTTTTATGGTTGGCTATAAAAGGAATGTTTTATAAATTAAAATCTCTCTCTTTAAAATCCTTTTATGGATATCTATAAAAGATAAGATCTTAAAAAAACTCCTTTTATATCATGGTTATAAAAAGGAAAGTTTTGTCAAAAAATTAAAATCTTCCTCTCACATTATAGATAACTACAAATAAGGAAATATTTCTAATCTTTCTTTTAATCCTTTGTAGAAAATCTATAAAAGGAAAGATTTTAAAACTTAAAACTCTCTTTTAAAACCATGTGGATAAAAACATAAAAGGAAAGATTTTATCAAAATTTTATTTTTAATAAAAACCCTCTTCCCTTTTCATACTTGGCCGGCCCCTTGCTTGGGCACCAAGCAAGGCTTGGCCGGCCCTAGCCTTAGCTCCAAGCTTGGCTTGGCCGGCCCCTTGCTTGGGCTCCAAGCAAGGATAGGGGTCAGCCCCTAGCATGGGCTAAGAGGCTAGGCTTTAGGTGGATATAAGGCTATATATAAGAGGCTACAATAGAGACCCAGAGGAGGAATTGGTTATGGTCTCCCGATGAATTTGAGCTTCCCGTGTTCACCATGAACACCCAACTCAAGTTCATCAATAATAACTCATACCACTAAAGAGCTATTATTGAATTACCGCACCAATCCCAAATTACATTTTGGGCTCCTTCTTATCATGAGTGTGTTAGTCTCCCTGTGTTTAAGATATTGAATGCTCACTAATTAAATGAGTTACTGACAACTCACTTAATTAATATCTAGCTCCAAGATTAGTACCACTCAACCTTATCGTCATGTCGGACTAAGTCCACCTACAGGATTTACATGACAACCCTTATGAGCTCATCAAGGGGATATCATCAACCTAGATTCCTAGGACACAGTTTCATTCTATAATCAACAACACACCATATAAATAATATCATTTTCCATCTTATCGGGCCTATTTATTTATCAAACTAAATCGCACCCTTTGATAAATTAAAGAAATAAATATTAAGTATACGTTCTTGTTATTATATCATGATTAAGAGCACATACTTCCATAATAACAGAGGTATTATTCTTTTAAAGAGTCAGTATAAAAGGAAACTACCTCAAATGGTCCTGCTCAATACACTCAGAGTGTACTAGTGTAATTTTATAGTCAAGATAAACTATTATCAAATTACACTACGACTGTTCCTAATGGTTTGTTCCTATCCATCTTAGTCATGAGCTACTGTTTATAATTTATAAGGAACTGATAACATGATCTTCTGTGTGTGACACCACACACCATGTTATCTATAATATAAATTAATTGAATAGCTACACTTAGCATATAAATGTAGACATTTGACCAATGTGATTTTTTATTTCAAAATAAATATTTACAAAAAAAGCTAGGCTTTTAGTATACTCTCTAACAGAGGTACATAGTCGAGGTCGTGAGAGGCGGGTTCTGACTAAGGAAGCCTCACACTATGATCATAATTCCTGAAATATTAAAGGTCTTAAGTTCTCTTATCCTAATTATGGTTCCGCTTTCAAAATTACATATCACAGTTGTGCTTAGTTCCGAGAAAGTCATGGTTGAGAGGAACAATCTGGAGATATTAGGTTTCTAGTTGATCTTCCCAACTTTTCTAGTATGTCACGGATCGAGGGGTTCATTGATCAGCTTAATAAAGTGGAGTAGATTTTTTATTATGAGGAATTACCCAATCAAATGAAAGTAAAATTGGTTATCTTCAAACTCAGAGGTCTAGCATTGTCATGGTGGGAGACTTGTGACACTCACGAGACCGATAAGGCAAGGCCAAAATCAGAGATTGGGAGAAGATGAAAAAAAAAAGATGAAAGGTCACTTTCTTCCCTTTGGTTACTCTCAAACTAAAGGTTTCTCCATGGAGGACGATAGCTTTGACACCCAAGATAACCTTAGTGGATTCAAAGATGATTTAGAAGATGAATTTGACCAAGAAGAAGCTGATGAACTTGGCATGTTGTAAGTTGTGGAAGATGTTATAATTGAAGAGGAATCTCGATCTCAAATTGGCGATAATACCAAGGCGACTAATGAATTAGTTTATGATGATGATGATGAGAAAGAAGAAACATATGAGGTTATTGCCCTTGGTGCTGTAATGTAGGCAAGAATTTTATTTGGTGATGTTAGTGATATTGAACTTCTTTATGTCTCACCATCATCGCTTGGTTTGGAAACTTTGGGAGGAGTAATTGTTATATTTAAAAGGTGTCTTATGGCAATCACTTTAGATATTATATTATTTATTAGATAAATAAATTTACTATTTGAGTGTACATTCTCTATGTATATGATATTGATCTTAAACTCAATTAATGAAGTCCACAATGTAATGTATAGCATGAGAGAAATTGTAATTGAATCACAATTTGTGGGTATCTCTCCATATGTAATTATGCATGTATTGAAATATTTCCTAGTCAATGAATTGACTAGATTAGACATCATTAATTCTATAAGTTTAGCATATATTATACTCCTTGGTTTATCCAAGCAATTGATTCTTACTGGCTAAAAATATTGGGACATTGAGACTCAACATATGGATGTTGGTTAAGGGTAACTAGTTTATCGGATGTGACCTGCCATAAGACTTCATGTGGTTCTATACATGTCTATGAAGATCCTATTTTAACTCAAGTGCAAGTGTCCTTTGACTTGAGGTATTCAAGTCATCTTGGGCATGTAGACTTATACTCTAACATCTTAAGTAAGCATCTCCTTAGAGGTGTCACTCTAGGATGATTGGGTATAACTCAAAGTGCACAAACGTGATTGAATAACCCATAGAGGTTTCACTACTCCTTTTATAAGGAGACATATACCCTATGACCTCTTGTTATAATTATTACTCATAAGTCTTTGACCAAAGCATTACATCAAGAAGATGGTCTTCTTGGACACGTGTTTGAATCATTTGAATCCATAGGACAAGAAACTACTACTTGGACTAGATGTGATGTATTCAACCTAGTGGGGAATAACACATAGACCATCTTCTAAACTATGTGAGTATAATATGAGTGAAAGGAATAGATGCACTAATAATCGTAGCCACTGAAAGGTTTCAGATTTAATTCTAGGATCAACTATGATTTTTCGATTAATTAGGGATTATGATGTATTACTCGGTATCACTTATAATCAATTCATAATTAATTGTTAATTATGAATGACCAACATAAACTAGGAATATATTGGGTCACATGTGTTGGATCGTAAAATCACTAGAGGGTGGTGAATAGCGTTTGTCAAAAATTGTAAGTTAAAAAGAGTTGCGCAATGAAAAAGGGAAACAAACAGCACAACACTAACAATGCCAAGTTTTACTTGGTTCAGAGCATGTGACGACTCCTACTCTAAGACCCATGATCATCGATTGCTTTTGTTGGACAATCCACTAATAGTTCGAAAAGATACAATAATGAAATACAAGAACTATATATGAAATTTACCAACAATAGAGAAAACTAAGTAAATCTTGATGTCTGATTGTCGGTGGAGCATTACAGTGTCGTAGGAGCCTTTTTAGAGCATCATGCAGGAAGGAAAGTCATAGCAGATGATATCCTGAAGCTGCTGGTCGAAGGTCCTTATATAGGCCTATTCTGAGCACTTGGAGCCCCTCTAGGCCTAGACCATTCTGACGTGGCGAGCTCTCATTGAAACTTCATTCATGAAGTTTTATCCACCTTCAAGTGCCTGGACCATGCTGACATGGTGAGCTCCTGGACCATTGACATGAGCTCGCCCAATCGACGTGCTCCAACTCAGCTTTGGGATGAAATTTTTGGTCCAAGAGCCTGGCCCAACTTCAGCCGCCCGGACCGCCCGGGTGCTTGGCACCTGCCCGAGTAAGGCTAGTCCAGGCACCTGGATCCCTTTCTGGTGTCTGGACTCCCTTTTTTCAACACTCATCCCTACAAAAAAGGATTAGTCCAAGAAACAAAAAATATGTTTTATCCTACAAAACAGAATTAGCACAATACAACAAATAGGAGTAGTAATTAGATCTCGTCTCCTCGAGATCAGGATCTAATCAAGGTCTCAACTTAGGTTTCCCAAATTGACCTAAGCTAGACCAACACCTATAGTTCCCTCAACCAGGAACACGTCCTCACTGGATCTCTCTTCTATTTTCTTACCTCTTACTTACCAATTGCAGTCACTTGACTTGCCTTTGACTAATCAACTCTTCCCACCAATTGTCAAGTCTGCAGACCCAACTAGACTTCGATTGATTATCAGATCTCACGGATCCAACTAGACTTCCCGTCAGATATTGGGTCTCACGGACCTATCTGGACTTCATACCAATTATCAAGTCCCGCAGACCTAACTAGATTTTAGCCTGGTGTCAGATCTACTAGACCCGTCAACTCCTGCACACTTGATTAAACAATTAGATCAAAAATACTATAACTTTAATCTATTTTTCATTCATCAAAATCTAATTTAGATCATTAGTGTAAATTACACCAATAACATGCTCTATGAGTATATCCTAAAAAATTAAAACAAGTTTGATAATTAGATTCTCAGATTGAGATAGACTAAGTCTTGTAGGACCAGATGAGAAGTAAATATGGAAGATATTTATTTGACGGAAGTGATGTTGGACCACGTCTCTTGAGGCTAGGTTAGATTCATTGTGGTTTAATAATAAATCAAATTGGTTTAGTTTAGTTATGAACTAAAATTTGTTTAGTTATAAACTAAGATGGTTTTCTTTTGAACCAAGCTTAATGCTAATGGATTGGATTGCTATTGGGTTTTGGGTTTGGGAGATGACTTGCTCCCTAAGTCATTATAAAGAGGTATATAAATACCCCTTCATGAGGAAAAGAAAGTATAAATTATTCATTCAAGATAAACCTAATAGGATTAGGCTTCTCCTGCTCTCCTCTTCTCTCTCTCTCCCACCACCAACCATAAGGAGAAGAGTTCTCCTTGTGACAACACCACCCAAGAGACTCCCTCCGCTTAGTAGCTTCCCTTCTGTCAACAAAATACTAGTAGTAGCCACCTCTTGCCATCCAACAGCCTAGAGGGGCTACCAAACAGCAAGCAAAACTTGCTGGTTTTGCTTGTCGTCAGACCTTCTTCCCTTACTGCTAGCTTCCTAGCCACTAGACAGAAGTCTTTCCACCGGCAACGACTTCTAGGAACCTTAGACAGTGACAAAAGTTGCTAGATGGTGACCTTTTGCTACTAGACAACAACCCTTAGGACTGCCCCTTTCCTTGCTTTGTGTCGTCAAGTTGCCCTCGCCGTTAGGCATAAAGTCGAGCTAGGGTTTCCTCTCTTGGATCACGTCATCTCTTCATTTCGCTAGTAACAAATCAAAGATGACAACTTGTGCCTTAGCAAAACCATCTCGAAGATATCTTAGCGTGGATATCAATAGAGTCTAGCCTTTTGAGGCTAGCCTAAATTCTCTCTTCAAAGTTCGATAACAAACTCGAAGGTATAATTTTATTTTTGAAATTTTATTCTATAGCTATGTTTGCGTATGTGTGTATCATGTATGTGTGTGATGCACATGCTGTAATAATTTAGAAAATTATTATGCTTCTGTTGTTTGGTTTTGAAATAAATTTTTAAAACACGCTTCGTAGCAACCCAACAGTGATGACAAAGATCATTCTGAGGAACACTACAGTGTCAACTTCTAAATCAAAATTCTTCTTTACTGCAGTTGATGGTTAGACAAGCTTTAAGATAAATATTCTTCATAGAACAAGAGAGTTTGTGAGAGATAATAAATCACTTAGTAATTTCTATCTTGATGGCATCCCTCTAGCACTGTTTGACATCCCACAAATCGAAGTTAAATTTGACATTGATGGCAATGGAATCTTGTATGCTACATCCAAAGCCTTGGCCTGATCCTGGAATATTTTAGCTAGTAAAGACTTTCATTTCTTCTTCAACTTTGATGATTCAAAGCCCCTGAGAAGAAACATGATCAAGGTGCACCTCGTCGCTTTCATGGTCAATGCCAACGCCTCGCCTCGTGTCCAATCATAGCCCTCCGAGGCTCTCACCATCATCAATGACCATATTTCCCCAAATCCTATCCTGTCCTACTTCTAGAGCTCCAAGAGGGCATGTGCTACATGATGGATCATGGTGGTGATCACCTTTAATATGTTCAGTTTCCTCAGTGGTTTGTGTTGGTTGGTCCTAAGAAGATCGTACCGGTTCCACTGTACAAAAATTTTGTACAAGTGTCGAACCTTTACTAAACAACCTATTGTGTTCTTTAGAAATTAAATTATGAATCGCAAATGGAACTTAATATTATTAATTCCAAATTTAACTTATCTGTTCTTAATGGTTCAGATTTGGATCGCAAACGATGCTTAACATTAGTGATCAAAATCCACCTATGTCATAAATTCAATTAAATATTAATTTTCAAAATTGGCTTCCAGGACTGCATGGCGAGGCACTAGTCCTTCTTGGGTATGGGATCATCCACCACCGCCTAGACAAAGCCTTTTAAGGAAATCTAATATTTAATTTCCTTATATAACTCTAGGTTTAACCAAAAGGAACAATCGAATCACAAATTTGAAAAACAAAAAAAACATAAACTCGAATCATAAATTCGAAACTCTAGAATAATATGCCTCTTGTGTTTGGAAATCATACAAAGAAAAACTAGCATGATGCGGAAAATAATTGCTAGTTATACCTTTCTTTGTATGCAACGACCTCTTGATCTTCTGCCGTATTCTCCGCCTCCTCTTGGACGTCGTGTGGGCGACGAACCTCCAAGATGAACACCACCCAAAAGCACCTACTCCTTCTCTAAGTTTCGGCCACAACCACCACCAAGGAACAAAAGAGAGCAAGGGGAAAGGAAAGGGGAGAGGGTCGGCCATAAGAGAGAGCACAAGCAAGAGAATAAGAATTGATACATCATGAGGCCTCTCCTCCTCTTCTTTTATAATACTTGCCCAAGGCAAATAAGGAAAGAATTTTTTTACAAAAATTAAAATCTTCCCCTTGATTTCCTTTCCTCCTTTTATTTTCCTTTTCCTCCTCTTTTATTCTCTTAATGGTTATCCCCTTGCTTGGACACCAAGCAAGGGTGGTCGGCCCCTATAAAGAGGGAAAAAAATATTTTGTAAAAATTTTATAAGCAAAGAAAGGAAAGCTCTTATAAAATTTCACAAGCTCTCTTTTAATTTCCTAATGTGATGTTTAAAAAAGGAAAGTTTTAAAATTTAAAACAACTGTTCTAAAATTTCCTTTTTTATCATGGTTACAAAAAATGAAAAGTTTCAAATATAAAACTCTCTTTTTAAAAACCATGGGAACGGTTAAAAAAGGAAAGTTTTAAAACTTTTAAAACTTTCTTTTAAACCATGTGGCCTAATTCAAATAAGGAAAATTTTATAATTTTAAAATATCTCTTTTAAAACTTATAGATATCTACAAAGAGAAGATTTTAAAAATTCAAAACACCCCTCTTAATTTGAATTATGTAGCCGACCCCTTCATGAAGCATATGGCCGGCCACCTTAAGGAGAATATGGTCGCCCCCTTTAGCTTGGTTACCTAGCCATGGGCCGACCCCTTCTTGGACACCAAGATGGACTTCTCATGAGTGGATATGAGGCATTAATGAGGCTACAATAGGGACCTAGAGGAGAAATTGGTTTTCGCCTCCCGACGAGCTTGAGTATCTCATGTTCGCCCTGAACACACAACTTAAGTTCATCAATAATAACTCATTCCACTAGAGAGTTATTATTGCACTACCGTACCAATCCCAAATTACATTATGGGCTCCTTCTTATCATGAGTGTGTTAATCTCCCTGTGTTTAAGATATCGGATGTCCACTAATTAATTGAGTTACTGACAACTCATTTTAATTAATGTCTTAGTCCAAGAGTAGTACCCCTCAACCTTATCGTCATGTTGGACTAAGTCCACCTACAGGGTTTAACATGACAATTCTTTTGAGCTCCTCTTGGAGACATTGTCAACCTATATTACTAGGACACAGTTTTCTTTTATAATCAACAACACACACTCTAAGTAATATCATTTCCCAACTTATCGGGCCTTTTGATTTATCGAACTAAATCTCACTCATTGATAAATTAAATAAATAAATATTAAATATATATGCTTGTCATTATATTAGGATTAAGAGCACACACTTCCATAATAATCAACGTCTTGTTCTTTTATTTAATCAGTATAAAAAGAAATTGTCTCAATGGTCCTACTTAATACACTCTAAGTGTACTAGTATAAGTAAGTATATAGTCAAGATAAACTAATACCTAATTACACTACGACTATTCTGATGATTTGTTCCTTTCCATCTCGGTCGTGAGCTACTGTTTATAATTTATAAGGAACTGATAGCATGATCTTCTGTGTGTGACACCACACACCATGTTATCTATAATATAAATTAATTGAACAACTACATTTAGCATGTAGACATTTTTAACCAATGTGATTCTTTATTTTAAAATAAATGTTTACAAAAGCTAGGCTTTTAGTATATACTCTAACAATCTCCCACTTATACTAAAAGACTATGCTGCCATATCTGCTACCATACATCTGATTCCCATCCCCTCCACATACCAATCAAAAGCTTTCGCCGAAAGGGCCTTAGTGAAAGGATCTGCCAGATTATCTACTGATGCAATCTTGGCGACAACAACTTCTCCTCGCTTGACGATGTCTCGTATCAGGTGGTATTTGTGCTCTATATGTTTACTCGCCTTATGGGCTCATGGTTCCTTCGAGTTTGCAACTGTACCGCTATTATCACAATAAATTGTGATGATTTTGGGAAAACCAGGAATCACATCTAAGTCCATTAGGAAGTTCCTAAGTCATACAACTTCTTTGGCTGCCTCAGAGGCTGCCACATACTTAGCATGGTTGAGTCTGAAATGTATTTCTGCTTAACACTCCTCCATGCAATGGCTCCACCTCCTAAAGTAAACACATAGCCTGATGTAGACCTACTATTGTCCCTATCTGATTGGAAGTCTGAATCCGTGTAGCCCACAGGGAGCAAATCATCTGCTTGGTAAATTAGCATATAATCTCTAGTCCTTCTCAGGTACTTCAATATATGCTTTACAGCAGTCCAATGTCCTTGTCCAGGGTTACTTTGATATCTGCTAACCATGCTCACGGCAAAACAGATATCCGGTCTCGTACACAGCATTGCATATATTAGGCTTCCCACAGTCGAAGCATAAGGAACTGCCTTCATGTCCTCTATCTCTTTTGATGTGTTCGAAGACATCTCTTTAGATAAAGCTACTCCATGCCTAAAAGGTAAGAAACCTTTCTTGGAGTTTTACATGCAAAAACGAGCAAGGATTATATCTATATATGAAGCTTGAGATAGGCACAACATCCTTTTCTTGCGATCCCTTATGACTTTGATCTCAAGAATATATGCACATTCTCCTAAGTCCTTCATATCGAATTGTTTGGACAACCATACTCTTATGTCTAATAACACTTTGACATTGTTGCCAATTAACAAAATGTCATATACGTATAGTACAAGAAATACCACCACATTTCCGTTACACTTCTTGTATACACAAGACTCATCCGGACACTGAATAAATCTATATGACTGGATTGCTTCATTAAACCGAATATTCCAAGATCTTAAAGCTTGCTTTAGTCCATAAATAGACCGATTGAGCTTGTACACTAGATGCTCTTTGCCTTTTTCAATAAACCCCTCTGGTTTCTTCATATGGATGTTTCCTTCAAGACTTCCGTTAAGAAAAGTTGTCTTGACATCCATTTGCCAAACCTCATAATCCATATGAGCAGCAATGGATAAGAGTATTCGGATAGACTTAAGCATAGCTACCGGTGAAAAGGTCTCCTCATAATCGATTCCCTCTTTCTGAGTGTACCCTTTCGCAACAAGCCTTGCTTTGAAGGTTTCTACCTTCCCGTCTGTCCCTCTTTTCCTTTTATAGATCCACTTGCATCCAACGGATTTTCTACCATTTGGTGGTTCTACGAGCTCCCAGACCTTATTAGAATACATAGATTCTATTTCAGAATTCATCGCCTTTTGCCAAGATATTGCATCTTTATCTTGGAGTGCTTCGTCATACGTCCAGGGATCAGGTTCATGTTTACCCAGGATCAAGTCCGAAGATTCTTCCAAAAACATGAATCTCTCAGGTTGCCTAACAACCTTCCCACTACGACGAGGCACTGTCTGTAACTGTGCATCATTTGTAACACGTGTTGTAGTTTCTTGTGGCACTTCATCTTGTACTGTTGGTACTAAAGTAGATGTGTCCTCTCTCATTTCTTCTAGAATAACTTTCCTTTTGGGCTTGTGGTCCATTATATAGTCTTCTTCTAAAAATTGGGCATTGGTGCTAACAATGACCTTTTGATCTTTAGGACTATAAAATAAACCACCTTTCGTTCCTTTAGGATACCCCACAAACACGCGAACTTCTATACTAGATTCCAACTTATCAGCATCTGCTTTCAGCACATGTGCTGGACTACCCCAAATCTGAATATGTCTCAGACTAGGCTTTCGCCCATTCCATAATTCTATGGGAGTAGAGGGTACTGATTTAGAAGGTACCAAGTTCAGAATGTGCGCTGTCATTTCCAGAGCGTATCCCCAAAACGAATTTAGTAATTATGAATAACTCATCATCGATCTAACCATCTCCATAAGAGTCATATTCCTTTGTTTTGACACACCATTCTGTTGGGGTGTACCAGGTGCGGATAATTGAGATTGAATCCCAGCTTCTGATAAGTAATTCCTAAACTCTCCTGAGAGGTATTCGCCACCATGATCAGACCGTAGTGTCTTGATACTTTTACCAAGATGTTTCTTCACATCAGTCTTGTACTCTTTGAACTTATCAAAGCACTCAGACTTGCGGTGCATCAAGTAAATGTATCTGTATCTCGAATAATCATCTATAAAAGAGACAAAGTATTCGAAACCACCTCTTGCCTCGATAGACATAGGACCACATAAATCAGAATGAACCAGTTCTAACACATCTTTTGCTCTATACCCCTTGGCCTTAAAAGGTCTCTTGGTCATTTTACCTTCCAAGCAAGATTCACAGGTTGGAAAGTTTTCCACCACTAATGAACCCAAGAGTCCATCAGCTATAAGCCTTTGAATCCTACTTATGTTAATATGGCCAAGCCTTAGATGCCAAAGATATGTTTGGTTCATCTCTAAAGGTTCTTTTCTCTTATTGGAATTAGAAGATGTGTTATTAATTTCCATTTGTTGCTTTGTGGAAGAAAATTGGATTTAAAGTATATAAATTGCCAACCAATGCACTAGAATAGATAATAACCCTATTTCTCTTTATAACCACATTGTTATTAAAAGAAATAGAATATCCATTCAAATATAGTTTAGAAACTGAAATTAAATTCTTTCTGAAACTGGGTACATAAAGGCAATTTCTTAAAACTAAAATTCTATGCCTATCAAAAGATAAGTAAACGTCTCCCACTGCAACAGTCGTCACCTTAGTAGCATTACCCATGTAGACGATTATCTCTCCTTCAAATAGTCATCAGGTTTCCTGGAACCCCTGCAAAGAGTTGCAGACATGATCAGTGGCTCCCGTATCTACACACCAGGTGCTGGTAGATAACACCGCTAAACATGTTTCAACTACTAGAGTATGAGATATACCTTTATTGTTCTCTTTCCTATGAGGACAGTCTACCTTCCAATGTCCTGACTGCTTGCAGATGAAGCACTTGTCGTTCGGCTTCTTCATTCCAGCTTTTTGTCCTATACCTTGAGGTTTATTCACCTTCTTTGTTGAAACATCTTGTTTCTTCTTCCTCTTGCTTTTCGACTTAGAAGTATAACCATTTTTAGCATAGTGAATCTGAGAATTATGACGAAATAGCCCTTCTACTGCCTGAAGTTCTGTCAGCAGTTCCGCCAATGAATACATCCTTTTATTCATATTATAGTTCAGGCAGAAATGCTCAAAACTTTTGGGTAGCGTTTGGAGAATGATATCGATCTGGGTTTCCCCATCGATTTCTCCTCCAAGGATTTGTATTTCATTTAAATAAGTCATCATCTTTAGGATATGATCCCTTACGGGAGTCCCCTCTGTCATGGTGGTTGTCATTAACTTTCTCATAGCTTCTTGCCTAGCGGCCCGATCCTGGTGACCAAAGAGATCCTTGAGATTGTTCATTATATCATAAGCTGTTGGTAAATCCTGATGTTGATGTTGCAACACATTTGACATTGAAGCCAAAATGTAACACCGTGCCATCTCATCTGCCTTTACCCATTTCCTATGATTCTCAATCTCCTCTTGGGTAGACTCACCATTATGCACATTAGGGCGCTCCTCTAACAGTACAAACTTATAGCCCTCAGCAGTTAGGACAATGTCCAAGTTTCTTTTCCAATCTATATAATTGGGACCAGTAAGTTTGTTCTTTTTCAGTATGATGGCCAGTGGGTTGAAAGTCATCCTAAGAATCACAAAATAAACTTTGATCAAGACTCTAAATTTAAAATAATATTGATTCCTCAAACAATACTATTTAAATTAACCAACACCTCAAATCACCGTGAATTTTGCATGCCACGATAGTGTGGACGTATACAAAATCAAACATTTCTAAGAGGAGATTTTACCCATTCATTTTATTCTTGTCAATCTAACTTTATGACAAATAAAATTAATAGTTGGTTTTCCTTTGGTCACACAAATAATAGCAGTGACTCCGATGGGGAGGATACTATTAGATGTGCCTAAGTGTATACCATTACTTGACACTTAGTCCATTAAATAAGATTATGCCCCTTCCGATGGGGAAGATCACACGCTTCTAATTAATTTCCTATAGTCATCCAAAATGGAAGTTTGATCTAGTGATCCACAGACAAACTCATACGATATAGAGGAAGGCACTTAGAGCAACGCGCAAGTTTGTTTGCATCACATACAAACCAATAATGGAGACCGTGGAATTTATTAAAAAATTCCTCTCCCACTTAGTTATTTAAGGTGAGGAATTTTGACCTAGTAAGCACACATCACACACATAACAGTAAATAAAAGCAATAAATATGAAAATTATTTTTCAACTATTATGGTCTTTTCCATCACTGTCCTTCGTGTGCTGCCAGCCCTAGGGTTCATGTCGTCGGGTCCATCGAGCTTCCTTTTTCCACTGTGCTTCTGGTCCTCCAATAGTACCACGCCTTGCAAGGATACGATCCGCGACAAAAAATAGAATTTTACATATATCGATCCTATATTCCACAAAGGAATGTACATGTAATCTAGATTGAAACAAAAATGTAAAATCCTAAAACTAATACAGCTCCTGCTGTATTTAATATATACAATCATGCACACACAAAAATGCCCTTGACATGCCCAAGGTGTAGGACCGTTGCGGCCGGCTAGAAGGGGGGTTGGATAGCCTACAAATTCAAAAACAAAACCAACCCTTCTCGAACTCTTAAACTAACACTTGCATAAAATAAAAGCAATAAATAAAATCAGAAAAGTAAAAGGCACACGAGATTTACTTGGTTACAACCGGGGAGGTTGTTAATCTAAGAAAGTGTAGCACTAGTATCTCCTTCAGGCGGAGAAGCCTTTTACAGCAATAAAGTGCACAACAGAAGCTAAACTACAGAAAAGCGTACAAGTGTAGAAAGAATGCTTGAGTTCTGAATAGGTTGAAAAGCTTCTGGACCAAGGCTATATTTATAGCCTTGGTCGGGGCGCCTGGAAGGGTTCCGGGCGCCCTGGGGGGATAAATTTTATCCCCCAATGTTCAGATCGATATAAATCTTGATCTGGTCAACATTCAAGGTCTACGCGCCCGGAAGCATTCTGGGCACCCCGGACTGCTCCGGGTGCCCGGAATCATTCCGGGCGCCCCGGAGCCCAAAGTCAACAGAAGTTGACTTTTTCATCCGGAACCTCTTCTCTGATTCAGTCCCGCCTCGGTCCAGTTCTTCTACTCCGGATCCGCTTACTTGGGTGATCTCTGTCATCCGGAAAAGGGCTCACCCGAACCCAACTTCCGGCCTTCTCGAGCGGGCTTCCCTCCGGCTTCTCGTTCCTCAGAATCGCCCCGTGTTTCCTTCTCATTTGCCGGCGTACTCATCTGCAGTCTTCGTCCCTCATACGCACCGCATACCGTCCTTCTCTCTAGCTGCGTCTCTTGCTCCTCGAGTAGTCTTCCGCTCCGACTTTCGTCCCTCGGAACCATCGCACGCTTCCTTCTCGTCTGCCAGTGTACTCTTCCGCAACGCCTCGTCCCTCGGATGCACCACGTGTCGCCCTTCTCGCTAGCTGCGTCTTCCACTCGACTACCTGTGCTCCTAAGCTCCTGCACACTTAGACACAAGGTTAGAAACACACAGGACCTAACTTAACTTGTTGATCACACCAAAACAACCTTGGGGTTCCAACAATCTCCCCCTTTTTGGTGTGAGCAACTCAGGTTAAGCTATGGTAAAAATAGACATGAAATAAACTTAACTAAATTTATAATTAAGTGCAAAAATAAAACAAGTTAAATTTTGGTCTACCTCCCCCTAAACTTATGCTAATCCTTCTCCCCCTTTGATCACAAAAAAATGGGGTTTCAAGAAGAAAATCTAAGGGTTAAAGACTTAGAAAATTTTGAGATCCTTAAAAACATGCAATAATTTTTACATAAACAGACTCTAAAAAATTTTAAGTAAAATTTTAATAAAATTTTCTAAGTGAAATTATAAGAAAGAATTCTAACTTAGACGGTTTTGCAAAAAAAAATAAAAATAAAAAATAATTTTCTAAGTTAAAAAAAATATTTTTTTTAAAAAAAAATTCTAACTTAAATCTTTGAAAATTTTTCTAAGTAATTAAATTCTAAGTCAATTTCACGTAAAAGTATTTTTCTAAGTATAAAAATATTTTGAAAAAAAAAATGTTTGAAAAACTTTGAAAGCATTAATTAATTCTAATTTTAATTCTTTAACAGAAAGTTAATTAAATATTTATTTCAATATTTTGGCTTCCAGGTCATGGCGAGACACTAGGCTTTCTTGGTTATTGGAGCAACAACCACTTCCTTAGACATAGCCTCATAGAGAAATTTATTGTTTAATTTTCTCACTGGAAAGCGCTAATTTTAATTTTAAAATTTAGATTAAGCAAGATTTAGGAACCCAATAAAGGTTCCAGCCTACTGGATTAACTAAAAAATTTTTAGGGACATATTCTCTTGAAATGTTCTTAATTTGTCCTGGGTGATATCTATAATACCAATTCAAATTTTTAAATTTTCTAAAATTAGATTAGCATGCATAGTTTTTCAAGTTGTCTATTTGATTTTTCAAATTTTGATTTTCTAATTGTAATTTTTCATTTTTCAATTTTGATTTATCTAATTCTTCTATAGGGCAGGATTTAGCTAAAATTATTTTTAAATTCTTTATTTCTTTTTCTAATTTACAGCAGTCTTTAGTTAATAACTTAATAAACTTAAAAAGTTTATCGGAAGGAAGAGAACTACCTGACTTACCTTGTCGAGTTCGTTGTCCGTGTCTCCCCCTGACCTGCTGCTTTCTTCTGACGAAGCTCCCCCTTCATTGATGCTCTCGATGCTCATCTCGGAAGAGCTTGAATCGCAGTTGTCGTCTTGATAACTCGCCATCAGTGCGAGTCCGGAGAATGCTTCGACTTCCGATTCGGACGACGTATCATCCCACGTCGCCTTTAGGGCCTTTCACTTTTGGTAGGCTTCTTACCCTTCTCCTTGTCCTTGTTCTTCAGCTTGGGCCAGTTGTCCATGACGTGCGCTTCTTCGTCGCAGTGGTAGCAGCAGATCGTTCTTTTCTTCTTTCCCTACAGATGGTTAGTAGATCTGGATTTACAAAGTTTCTTGAATCTTCTTACCATCATTACCATTTCCTCGTTGTCGAGAGAGGATTCTGACTCTGGTTCGTCTCTCGAAGCTTTGAGGGTGACGTTGTTCTTGGGCTCCTTCTTTCCTGCACATCTTGACTCATGCACTTCAAATGTTGAAAAGAATTCTTCTAATGAAATCTTTTCTAAATCATTAGAAATGTAAAATGCATCTACTAATGATGCCCATTTGGTATTTCTAGGAAAGGAGTTTAAAGCGTACCTTAGCGAATCTCGGTTACTTACCTTTTCTCCGAGATTCGAAAGTCCGGTATTAATTTCTTTTAGTCTCGAGTGCAAATGCGCGACTGTCTCGTCTTCCCCAAGTCACAGGCTGGTGAGCTGATTGCGAAGCAAATCTCTTCTGGCGAGCTTGGCTTCGGACATCCCTTCGTGTAGCTCAAGGAACTTCTCCCAAAGTTCCTTTGCCGAGTCGTAGTGCCCGATCCTGTTGACTTCTTGAGGTGGAAGAAAGCTTAGCAGATGGTATTCTGCTTTTCCATTCACCACGTATTCAGCCTGCTCCTTTTTTGTCCATTGACATTTTTCCTTACCTTCTGGAGCTATAAAGCCAGATTCCATTGTTAAAACTAATTCAAAATCTGTTGTAAAAAATACCTGCATCAATTTTTTCCAGGTGGTGAAGTCCCCTTCGTATTTCGGCGGGTGGATTCTTGGTCCGGCCATCTCGTTGCTTCATTCGGCGGTTAGTCCTCCTGAAGCGCCTCGGCTCTGATACCACTTATAGGACCGTTGCAGCCGGCTAGAAGGGGGGTTGGATAGCCTACAAATTCAAAAACAAAACCAACCCTTCTCAAACTCTTAAACTAACACTTGCATAAAATAAAAGCTATAAATAAAATCAGAAAAGTAAAAGGCACACGAGATTTACTTGGTTACAAACGGGGAGGTTGTTAATCCAAGAAAACATAGCACTAGTGTCTCCTTCAGGCGGAGAAGCCTTTTACAGCAATGAAGCGCACAACAGAAGCTAAACTACAGAAAAGCGTACAAGTGTAGAAAGAATGCTTGAGTTCTGAATAGGTTGAAAAGCTTCTGGACCAAGGCTATATTTATAGCCTTGGTCGGAGCGCCTAGAAGGGTTTCGGACGCCCTGGGGGGGATAAATTTTATTCCCCAACATTCAGATTGAGATAAATCTCGATCTAGTCAACATTCAAGGTTCGGGCGCTCGGAAGCATTCCAGGCGCCCCGGAGCCCAAAGTCAACAGAAGTTGACTTTTTCATCCGGAACCTCTTCTCCTGTTCAGTCCTACCTCGGTCCGGTTCTTCTACTCCGGATCCGCTTGCTTGGGTGATCTCTGTCATCCGGAAAAGGGCTCACCTGAACCCAACTTCTGGTCTTCTCGAGCGGGCTTCCCTCCGGCTTCTCGTCCCTCGGAATCGCCGCATGTTTCCTTCTCATCCGCCGGCGTACTCATCCGCAGTCTTCGTCCCTCGGACGCACTGCGTGCTGTCCTTCTCGCTAGCTGCGTCTCTTGCTCCTCGAGCAGTCTTCCGCTCTGGCTTTCATCCTTCTGAACCACCTCACGCTTCCTTCTCGTCTGCCAGTGTACTCTTCCGCAGCGCCTCGTCCCTTGGACGCACCGCGTGCCGTCCTTCTCGCTAGTTACGTCTTCCACTCGACTACCTGTGCTCCTAAGCTCCTACACACTTAGACACAAGGTTAGAAACACACAGGACCTAACTTACCTTGTTGATTACACCAAAATAACCTTGGGGTTCCAACACAAGGGTCCAATCACACACAATATTTGTAAGCCATAATAGTTGGAGCCTGCAACCACAGAGTTAGCAAATCCTACTATTACCCTGCCTAAATTATGTATGACGTGTGCATAATTAAACTAAAAACCAAACACACAGAGGCAAACCCTAGCTCTGATACCAATTATTGGTTGGTCCTAAGAAGATTGTACCGGTTCCACTGTACAAAAATTTTGTACAAGTGTCGAACCTTTCCTAAACAACATATTGTGTTCTTTAGAAATTAAATTAGGAATCGCAAATGGAACTTAACATTATTGATTCCAAATTTAACTTATATGTTCTTAATGGTTTAGATTTGGATCACAAACGATGCTTAACATTATTGATCCAAATCCACCTATGTTATAAATTCAATTACATATTAATTTCCAAAATTGGCTTCCAGGACTGCATGGTGAGGCACTAATCCTTCTTGGGTATGGGACCATCCACCACCGCCTAGACAAAGACTTTTAAGGAAATCTAATATTTAATTTCCTTATATAACTCTAGGTTTAACCAAAAGTAACAATCGAATCATAAATTCGAAAAACAAAAAAAAAACACAAACTCGAATCATAAATTCGAAACTCTAGAATCATATGCCTCTTGTGTTTGGAAATCATACAAAGAAAAATTAGCATGATGTGGAAAATAATTGCTAAATTGCTAGTTATACCTTTCTTTGTATGCAATGACCTCTTGATCTTCTGCCGTATTCCCCGCCTCCTCTTGGACGTCGTGTGGGCAACGAACCTCCAAGATGAACACCACCCAAAAGCTCCTCCTCCTTCTCTAAGTTTTAGCCACAACCACCACCAAGGAATAAAAGAGAACAAGGGGAAAGGAAAGGGGAGAGGGCCGACTACAAGAGAGAGCACAAGCAAGAGAATAAGAATTTATACATCATGAGGCCTCTCCTCCCCTTCTTTTATAATACTTGCCCAAGGCAAATAAGGAAAGAATTTTTTTACAAAAATTAAAATCTTCCCCTTCATTTCCTTTCCTCCTTTTATTTTCCTTTTCCTCCTCTTTTATTCTCTTAATGGTCGGCCCCTTGCTTGGACACCAAGCAAGGGTGGTCGGCCCCTATAAAGAGGGAGAAAAATATTTTGTAAAAATTTTATAAGCAAAGAAGGAAAGCTCTTATAAAATTTCACAAGCTCTCTTTTAATTTCCTAATGTGATGTTTAAAAAGGAAAGTTCTAAAAGTAAACCAAGTTTTAAAATTTAAAACATCTCTTATAAAATTTCCTTTTTTATCATGGTTACAAAAAAGGAAAAGTTTCAAATTTAAAACTCTCTTTTTAAAAACCATGTGGACGGTTAAAAAAGGAAAGTTTTAAAACTTTCTTTTAAACCATGTGGCCTAATTCAAATAAGGAAAGTTTCATAATTTTAAAATCTCTCTTTTAAAACTTGTAGATATCTACAAAGAGAAAATTTTAAAAATTCAAAACACCCCTCATAATTTGAATTATGTGGTTGGCCCCTTCATGAAGCATATGGTTGGCCACCTTAAGGAGAATATGGTCGGCCCCTTTGGCTTGGTTACCAAGCCATGGGTCGGCCCCTTCTTGGACACCAAAATGGGCTTCTCATGAGTGGATATGAGGCATTAATGAGGCTATGATAGTGTAACACCCACTAAGCTTTTAAGATAAAATAAGAGAATGATGAATTTGCCTTAGAAAAATATTAGTAGAATGTTGAACCAAAAAGAAATAAAAAGAAATAAAAATAGGGAGTTGTCAAGGATTGAACCTTGAACCTCTCATGATGTAAATGATAGGATTAATGGGTAATAACCAGTTGGGATAGGAATAATATATTGATAGCAAAGGAGGGAAACTCATGATAAGGATGAGAGTAAAAGCTAGCCAAAAGAAAACAAGAAAAGAACAAGAGAAAGGCAACTTGCCTTCCTTCTTTTCTCTCCCTCTTCCTCTCTCTTTTTGCCGTGACTTAAAGAGGACCATTAAGGGGATTCATTCCCCCTTGTTTCATCATGAATGATGAGAACAAATAAATAAATAAAATAAAAATAAAATGAAAAAAAAAGGGCTAAGGGAGAAGGAAAGCAAAAACCAATTTTGCTACCTCTTCCCCCTTAACATAAAAGGGAACATGTAAAGAGAAGATTTTATTTTTCTCTCATTTCTCTCATTCTCTCCTCTCCATCACCGAGAACCTCAGCCCCCTCTCCTCCATTTTCGGCCCCCAAAACAAAGTTCCTCCTAGGATACAAAGGAGGGCTACCAAAGGAAATCAAAGGAGGAGAACAAGAAGAAGAGACCCTTTCTTCCATCACCACACTTTAGAACCACAAGCAAAAAGGATGTAAGTATCCCCTCACCTGTGGTACAAGTAGTTTTGATGTGTTTTTGGATTTTATGAGGATTTTAAAACCTAGAACAAAGTTGTGAAAAATTCGGCCAAAGGAAGGACTTGTGATCCTAGGAATGTTTAAAATAAGCCTTGATTCATGATAATTTTTCTATGCTTTGTAAGAAGGTTTTCTCTCATATTTTTATATATATGTGATGTTGGATTAGAGATGTATCTAACCCTAGAGTTTCGGCCAAAAAGGTTTTATAAGGGCTAGGGAATTTATTTGTTTACCTAACTTGCACAAAACCTTCTAAATAAATGGTTAAGGATCCATTATTGTTTTCATACTTGAAGGTTACTTGGAACCAAAAGTATCCCACTCACAAGTTTCGGCCAAGGAAGGGTTTAGGGTTAGGAATACTTTGAATTTAAACTCACTATGTTTATATGATAGAATATAGATTTTCTTAAAGAAGTTGCATGCTTGTATGTTGATAGAAACTCATGAACACCACTCTTAATATTTCGGCCATGGTAAGGTGGATGGCTTAGAATATCTTAAACAGATTTTTAACATGCTCAAAACCTCCATGACAATAAGATATGAAAGTTGTTTAATGC
Source organism: Zingiber officinale (assembly GCF_018446385.1). Classification (NCBI taxonomy): domain Eukaryota; kingdom Viridiplantae; phylum Streptophyta; class Magnoliopsida; order Zingiberales; family Zingiberaceae; genus Zingiber; species Zingiber officinale. Next base: position 33,160,695 of record NC_056005.1, on the reverse strand, counting down.
TTAATTAGAGTATAGGAAAATTGGTTGCATGATATATGATAATTATGACCACAAGGGTCCTAGCTTGTTGTGAACCAAATTTATATGTATAGTTCTTTGATATTTTTGCCATAAAACTTGTTTAAGTTTTCCATACTTTAAGCCACCTAAAACCTAGTTTAAAGACTTGGAAGGTTTCGGCCAAACATATGCTATGAGATAAAGAAAGGAAAAACCTAGGAAACCTAAGACACAGTTTAAATGTATGCTTATAGTGCTTGACTTTTATACATGTTATGAAATGTGTTATGACTTTCTATGCTTTTATGCCATTTGAACAAATTCTATGCTTGATGAGGTTCGGCCATGTAGGGTTTAAAGACCTAGAAACCCTAAAAATTTAGACCTCATGTGTTAAAGATGCTTCTTAAGAAATTGAGATAACATGTTGTTGTGTTCACATGCTTATATATTTAACTATGATTCAAATGGACACCTGAAGGTCTCGACCATGAAGGGATACATGCCCTAGAAACCCTAGAACTTACATTGAACATGCTCATGTCACTCTCCATGAAATATGAAATGTAGAAAGCTAAAAATTCACATGCTATATGTTGTTAGTGACCTAAATTGATGCTAAGGGAAGTTTCGGCCATGACCACTTGTATGATGCCATTGATGAATTTATACATGATGTTAGAGTAAGTTCACATGCTTGTATGCTTGCTTGAAAACCTAAATGAGTACTTGTAAGTTTCGGCCAAGACATAAATTTAAGGGCTTAAAGAATTTAGGAACTAACTCAATGGTGCTTACCAAATTTCTTGAAATGAATGCTATAAATATGGTTAAAGTTTCCATGCTTTATGTCATTTAGAACCTTGTTTCACACTTGTTAAGGTTCGGCCAAATGAGGTATAAGGACTTGGAGAACTTAGAGTCCAAGTAAATCTTGTTTAAAATACTTCCTATGAGAATGATACGTGGATGAATTAGGTTCTACATGCTTGGATGTTGTTTAAAACCTAAATTGGCACCTAAGAGGGTTTCGGCCAAGATAAGAACCCAAGGGATTAGGAAGCTTAGTACCCAAATTAATCATGTTACATTGTTCCTTATGATTGGATGAACACATGATACACTTTTATGCTTAGACATGTATGCTTATGAACTATACAAGATGAGAAATTCTACGATATGTTATGAGTTCAAAATATGCATGTTTTATGTTATAATATGTGGGTAAATTTTACATGCTTTGACGATATGATATGAGCTGAAAATATGTATGCTTATGTTATGATATGTGGTTAAATTATGCATGCTTTGATGCTATGTTTAGTGCTTAAAATATGCATGCTTTCATGATATGCTATGTGGTTAAATTATGCATGCTTTGATGCTATGTTTAGTGCTTAAAATATGCATGCTTTCATGATATGCTATGTGGTTAAATTATGCATGCTTGATGATATGCTTTATGCTTAAAATATGCATGTTTTTATGATCCATGCCTAAGTGATGCATATTGTTATGATAGGATGTATGCCTAAGTGATGCATATTGTTATGATATGATGTATGCCTAAGTGATGCATACCTTTATGACATGATGTATGCCTAAGTGATGCATACTTTTATGATATGATGTATACCTAAGTGATGCATACTTTTATGACATGATGTATGCCTAAGTGATGCATACTTTTATGATATGATGTGTGCCTAAGTGATGCATGCTTTTTATGATGTATGATATGTATAAGTATGACATGTACTTTACTTTATATGGCTTGTACCAAGGGTGGGCTCCATTAGCGCCCCGGGGTCGATAGAATAAGACTCGGGCCTCGTTAGGGATGGGCTCCTAAGTGCCCCTAGGTCGATGGAGTAAGACTCGGGCCTAGTATGTTTGCCTTGTAGGGTTCAAGACTTGCTACCTTGGACCTACATAGGTTGCGCGCAATATATAAGTGGTACATAGCCGGGATCCCCTTTAAGTTGAGATTATGTTCAAGTATATATATATGTAAGAAGAAATGGTTTTAAAGATCATGAGACATACACATGTTTTTCGGATGCATGTTTTTCAAAATCATATGCATATACCTTATGATGATTTATATGCCATGGTTAGATATGATTACGTTATGTTCCATGATATGTTCATGTGTATGATATGCCATGACTCCTTATGATGATATGCCATGATTAGATACGATTATGTTATGCCTCATGCTATGCTTTACGCTATGATATGTCATGACTAGCTATGATTTCTTCATGTTGCATGATATGCTTAAAAGAGTATGTTACATTATGTCATGACTAGTTGAAGTGATGCCATGTTGAGACATTCTTTGATTATATTATGATTTTCGGTTTTAGTGAGTAGGAAAGGAACTTACTAAGCCATGAGTGCTCACAGCTTACTGTCCTTGTACCACAGATAAAGGAAAAAGCTGGATGAGCTAGAGGAGCAGCAGGAGAGGCAAGGAGATGTGTGTGGCGGTGGCTAGGCAACCAAATAAGAACCTGCTTTAAAACTTTTAAAGAACTACGCTTTGGTATCATGAATTGTAGTACCATATGTGTGACTTGATGTTATGTTTCTACTAAATTTGTTATCATGTTATTGAGGCACTGATAGTGTAGTTCGGATTTGATAAAAAGGAAAACAAAAGAAAAGTTTTTATTAAAATAAGAAAATTATTTTAAGTCTTCCGCTGTTATTTGTACATAGAGTATCGTAGCCCCGTTCCTTAGGGTTAGCAGGGAGGGCGGGCGTTACAGGTTGGTATCAGAGCCAAAGTTTTTGCCAGCTCACTACACACACATCAAGCCTCCGACCTGCCGCTCCAAGTAAGAATGTTTATGCTTAATTTACTTGTTATATGCTTATGCTTAGTTTCATGTTATATGACTTATGCTTTATTTATTTTCTTCCTTGTTATATTGCCTATGCTTTATTTTCTTTGCTACATTGCTTATGCTTTATTTCCTTATGTTATATTGTTTGTCACTCTATTCCTTAAAAACCATGTGGACGGTTAAAAAAGGAAAGTTTTAAAACTTTCTTTTAAACCATGTGGCCTAATTCAAATAAGAAAAGTTTCATAATTTTAAAATCTCTCTTTTAAAACTTGTAGATATCTACAAAGAGAAAATTTTAAAAATTCAAAACACCCCTCTTAATTTGAATTATGTGGTTGGCCCCTTCATGAAGCATATGGTCGGCCACCTTAAGGAGAATATGGTCGGCCCCTTTGGCTTGGTTACCAAGCCATGGGTCGGCCCCTTCTTGGACACCAAAATGGGCTTTTCATGAGTGGATATAAGGCATTAATGAGGCTACGATAGGGACCTAGAGGAGAAATTGGTTTTCGCCTCCCGACGAGCTTGAGTATCTCGTGTTTGCCCTAAACACACAACTCAAGTTCATCAATAATAACTCATTCCACTAGAGAGTTATTATTGCACTACCGCACCAATCCCAAATTACATTATGGGCTCCTTCTTATCATGAGTGTGTTAATCTCCCTGTGTTTAAGATATCGGATGTCCACTAATTAATTGAGTTACTGACAACTCATTTTAATTAATGTCTTAGTCCAAGAGTAGTACCACTCAACCTTATCGTCATGTTGGACTAAGTCCACCTACAGGGTTTAACATGACAATCCTTTTGAGCTCCTCTTGGAGACATTATCAACCTATATTACTAGGACACAGTTTCCTTTTATAATCAACAACACACACTATAAGTAATATCATTTCCCAACTTATAGGGCCTTTTGATTTATCGAATTAAATCTCACCCATTGATAAATTAAATAAATAAATATTAAATATATATGCTTGTCATTATATTAGGATTAAGAGCACACACTTCCATAATAACCGAGGTCTTGTTCTTTTATTTAATCAGTATAAAAAGAAACTGCCTCAATGTTCCTACCAATACACTCTAAGTGTACTAGTGTAATTATATAGTCAAGATAAACTAATACCTAATTATACTATGACTGTTCTGATTGTTTGTTCCTTTCCATCTCGGTCGTGAGCTACTGTTTATAATTTATAAGGAAATGATAGCATGATCTTCTGTGTGTGACATCACACACCATGTTATCTACAATATAAATTAATTGAACAACTACACTTAGCATCTAGACAGTTTTTACCAATGTGATTCTTTATTTTAAAATAAATATTTATAAATGATAGGCTTTTAGTATACACTCTAACAGTTTGATGGCATTAACCTCTCTAATCATTATTCAAACAATAATACAATATTTTTTAAGGTCAACATGGCAGCCCTTGATGGACTCAAAGGTCTGGCTTATGTTGGGAATGGTTGTGTATGTAGACAAATTGCTCTTTATGGCTTTCATGAGTGCATTGAAAGGGATCTTGCAGATGTAGTGGCACTGAACAATCAAGCTCTATGCTTGATGTACTTGAGATACATGTCTAATTCAATCAAGGTGCTAGAGGGGGCTTTGGAGAGGATTCCAACTGCTGTTAGACCCTTGGGCAGTCAGTTAGAGGGGATGAATAGCCCTGTAATCAAAAATTGAACCTTCCTTGAACTTTTATAGCTTAATTAAAATGAACACTTGCATAAATAAAAATAAGAGATTAAAAGAAGAGGCATGAGGGATTTACTTGGTTACAACCGGGGAGGTTGTTAATCCAAGGAAGTTGAAAGTGTACTAATCTCTCCTTCAAGCGAAGAAGCCTCTTTACAGCAGTTAACACACTGAATTATAGAACAAAACTCAAGAGAATTCAATTACAAGTGTTGTATTTAATTTTCTAGGTCCAGGGATCTTTTTATAGCCCTCGGAAAATCTTATCCTGGGCTGGAAGGCGCCTCCAACATGCTGGAAGGTGCCTCCAGTGAGGCAACAAGGGATAAAGTTTTATCCTTTGCCAATGACAAAATTTGCCCAGTCGAAGGCACCTTCAAGTGACTGAAGGCACCTTCCATGAAGACTTGAAGGCACCTCCAAGTGCTTGAAGGCTCCTTCCACCAAAAGGTTGCTAGGGCACCTTTAATCCATTGAAGGCGCCTCTAACAGCTACTACCGAGCTCCAAACTTCTCCTTTGGCTCTTCCGTTGCTCCGCTCGCTTGGGTGATTTCGGCCAACTAGAATAAGGCTCACCCGAACTCATTTTTCGGTCTTCTCCTTGAGCAGTCTTCCTCTCATCTTCTCATACTCTTCCGCAGTACCTCGTCCCTCGGACGCACCGAGCCCGACAATTCTCTCCCGTGTCATCTTTCTCGTTAACTGTATCTTTCGCTCGACTTCCTGTACTCTTAATATTCTGCACACTTAAACACAGTGATTAAATACTAACATGACCTAAGCTAACTTGGTTTATCATATCAAAACTACCACGGGATACCAACAACCTCCCCCTTTTTGATGTGATCAAACCCAAGTTAAGTAAAACTAAACTACAAACAAATAACAGTTATAAAAAAAATTCAAGAAATTTTTTTTACAAGTACACAAAAATTTATAAAAATTTGTTATACTACCCTCCCCCTAGACTTATTTCCCCTTTTGATCACGTTAAAAATGGGGTACTTAAAAATAACTTTAAAAAAAAAATCTAAATTGAAAGTCTAAGGGAATTACACAAAAAATTGAAAGTGTAAACTTCAAAAAATTTGGTTTTATAAACAAATTTGCAAAATTAATTCTAAAAAGAATTTGATTTTATAAATTTTTTTTTAAAAAAAACTTTGGAAATTTTGCTTTTAAAAAATTTAACACTGACTTGAAACATTTTTTAACTGTTAAAAAAAATCTGCGAGAGACACAATTCAAAATAATTTTTAAATTTTACAGATCAATGATAAGAAAAAAAAATTAATTTCTTAGTTATTTCTAGTAGCATTTTGACAAACAATGAAAGCATTATAATTAAATGCTTAACAGTTAGTTAATTAAACATTCATTTCAGTAATTAGCTTCCAGGCTCTGGCGAGACACTAGATCTTCTTGGTTATTGGAATAATAACCACTTTTTAGACAAAGCCTCTTAAAAAAATTAAACATTTAATTTTCTCTCTGAAAGCCATAATTTTAAAATTTAATCTAAATATGATTTTGGCACCCAATATAGGTTCCTTCCTACTGGTTAATTAAAAATTTCTTAGCTATATATTTCTTTGATAATTTTATAATTTGTCCCTTGTGATATCTAAAGTGTCAATTTAAACTATTATATCTTGTAATATGTGAGCATACACAATTTTTAAAATTTTCTATTTCTACTTTCAATTTATCATTTTCCAATTTCATTTTATCAAAATCTTATAATCGACAAGATTTAACTAAGTTTAATTTTAATTTCTTTTTTTTTTCTAACTTACAGCAACTTTTTTATAATATTTTTATAAATTTAAACATTTTATCTGGAGGTAGAGATCGTACCTGACTTACCTTGTCGATCCTATCATCTGAAGCTCCCACTAAAGTACTACTTTTTTCTGATGTCCCTCCCCCTTTATCGATGCTCTCGATGCTCATTTTGGATGAGCTTGCTTCGTCTTCATCTTCTTGGTGACTTGCCACTAGTGCAAGTCCGACGAGGGTTTCTATCTCCGATTCGGTCAATGTTTCATCCCACGTCGCCTTTATATTATACTTGGGCCAAGTTGGCTTCTTGTTCTTTTCCTTGTTCTTATCTTTACTCTTTAGTTTAGGGCAGTTATCTTTCATGTTCCCTTCTTCATCGCAGTGGTAGCACCTTATTTTTCTTCTTCTTCCCTTATCCTGCACTTGATTAAATCTATTAGATTTAAATAATTTTTTAAATTTTCTTACCATGAGCGCTATTTTGTCATCGTTGAGAGAAGATTCAGTGTCTCATTTGTCCATTTTTTCCTTTAAGGCAATGTTATGGTTTGATTCCTTCTTCATATTTGCACATCTCATTTCATGGACTTTAAATGTTGAAAATAATTCTTCTAAAGTAGTTAATTCTAGATCCTTAGATATATAATAAGCATCTACTAATGATACCCATTTAGTATTTCTAGGGAATGTGTTAAGTGTGTACCTTAGCGAATCTTAGTTGCTTACCTTTTCTCTGAGATCCGTGAGTCCGGTGATGAGTTCCTTGATTTTTAAGTGAAGGTGTGCAACGGTTTCACCTTCTTCTAGTTTGATGTTTCTAATCTAGTTTCTGAGCAGATCTCATCTCGTGAGTTTCACCTCCAAGGTTCCTTCATGTAATTCCAGGAATTTCTCCCAGAACTCCTTGACAGAGTTGAAGGCTCTGATCTGGTTGACTTCTTGTGGTGGTAAGACACTCAGTAGATGGAACTCTATTTTGTCATTTGCCACGAAGTCGGCCTGCTCTTCTTCATCCATTTGTACTCTTCTTTGCCCTCAGGTGCTACAAAACTGAATTTCATTATTAAAAGCAAATCAAAATTAGTTTTAAAGAATACCTCCATCTTTTTCTTCCATCTCGTGAACTCCCCCCCCCCCCTCAAACTTCGACGGATAGATGTTCGATCTGGCCATCTCGTGTGTCTCATTTGGTGGTTAGTCCTCCTGAAGAGAACTTGGCTTTGATACCAATTGTTGGACCCTTGGACCGGGGGGGGGGGGGGGAGGTGAATAGCCTTGCAATCAAAAACCGAACCTTCCTCAAACTTTTATAGCTTAATTAAAATGAACACTTGCATAAATAAAAATAAGAGATTAAAAGAAGAGGCAAGAGGGATTTACTTGGTTACAATCGGGGAGGTTGTTAATTCAAGGAAGTTGAAAGTGCACTAATTTCTCCTTCAGGTGGAGAAACCTCTTTACAGTAGTTAATACACTGAATTATAGAACAGAGCTCAAGAGGATTCAATTACAAGTGGTGTGTTTAATTTCCTAGGTCCAGGGGTCTTTTTATAGCCCTTGAAAAATCTTATCCTAGGCTGGAAGGTGCCTCCAGCAAGGCAACAAGGGATAAAGTTTTATTCTTTGTCAACGATAAAATTTGCCTAATGGAAGGCACCTTAAATCGACTGAAGGCACCTTCCATGAAGGTGCCTTCCAAGAAGGCTTGAAGGCGCCTCCAAGTACTTGAAGGCTCCTTCCACTAGAAGGTTGCGAGGGCACCTTCAATCCATTGAAAGCACCTCCAGCAGCTACTATCGAGCTCCAAACTTCTCTTTTGGCTCTTCCGCTGCTCCACTCACTTGGGTGATTTCGGCCAACCAGAATAGGGCTCACCCGAACCTATTTTCTGGCCTTCTCCTCAAGCAGTCTTCCTCTCGGCTTCTCATCCCTCAGACAGCCACACGCATCCTTCATGTCCACTAATGTACTCTTCCACAGCACCTCGTCCCTCGAATGCACCGAGCCTGTCGACTCTCTCCCGTGCCATCCTTCTCGTTAGTTGCATCTCTCGCTCAACTTCTCGTGCTCCTAATCACCTGCTGTAACGACCCGCCTCCAACTGAACTAGGCTGCGAGGCCGGACCGTCGCATTATGCTGTTGCTAAACTATTCTTAATGTGCGGAAAACTGATCTAATTTAAAATTAGATCATGCTAATGCAATTTCTTTGTTCTACATGTGCTAAGGGATGGGATCTAAGGTATACATGACATATCTTTCATCCCCCATGGTCAAGGAGCTACAACTAAAGGTTTCTAGTCAAAATCCAACTTCCCAATCGATTGAGCTTATCACTCAATCGATTGGAGCTATTGGATCGATCCACTGATCGATTCAGCTTGCTACTGTGCACGGAGGTCCCGTCTGGATCGATTGGCTGATCGATCCAGTCTGGCCAATCGATCCAGTGATCGATTCTAGAGCTCTCTATTCGCGACAGAACGCTACCGGATCGATCGGCTGATCGATCCAGGAGCTTACTGTTCGCGGAACAAGCTGCCCAATCGATCAGCTGATCAATTGAGGAGCCTCCAATCGATTGGCTGATCGATTGGGGTTTCTGATTTCGTATCAGAAGTCTGATTTCAGCACTGTTTCATGCTCAAATCACATATATCAACTCTATAAGCATAAACAAAGCTACTGGACCTATCATTACTCATGGCTAGCTAACTAAGATCATGACAATCAGTAATCTAAGCATAACTATCGCAATTCAAGACACTTAATTAACTAAAAGTACAGAAAAGTAACACTACAAGAAATACTAAGTTCTTAAGTTGCTAATTTCTCCTAAGATCTTTATTCCAAGTTCCTATCCACACACATCTTCATTGCATTGTCCTCCAGCCTCCGCTAATCCATCTTTCCTTTACCTTTATCTGTAGTATAAGGAAAAGAAGTATTTGTAAGCTTGGGAGCTTAGTAAGAAACCATCTACCTCACAAAACATGCATACGATGCAATTTATGTTTTTAAAACATGCTATTTGGAATATATATACTGAACATGTTAGAGCATGGCATGGCATACTATCATACAAAATATAGAAATCAAAAACTGATCATGGCAATATCTTCTAGTATCAACAAGATAGAACTAAACTAATACAATAGCTAACTATACTAATGCTAAGCTGATACAAATTCTGAACTGTAATCACATAACTAAATTGTGAAACTTTGAAAACTATTTATCATAAATAGATGAAAATATTAATCATGCTGCTGATGGGCCTGGCAACTGTACTTACTATACGTGCATCTCTAACTAGACTCGGGGTTACAAAATCCCAATTCTAGTAGGGTTACTAGGTTATCTAAATCTAGGGATGACTGTGGGAGCCCAACCCAAGGACAACTGAAGTCCAGTACAGTGGCACTGATAAAGTAAAACACTGTTTATAGCTAGTTTATCATATCTTGCTTTTTACTAGGTTATCTGAACCTAGAGGCGACTATGGGAGCCCACCCATTGGACCGTAGTCCCATATAAGCTGGAGTAAGACTAAGTATGCTATCTTAAATGCTTCTACTGCATTTACTGAGTTATTAAAATGCCTACTGTGACATTTTACTGAGCTAAACATTTTATCAAACACTTGGTGTGCACTAGAACACACCCTACGTACTGAAAATCTGTATACGACTAAACTAATGCATAAAACATACGAATAGCTACTTATACTGCAGGTGAGGGGTTTCTTACTTCCTGTGCTAATTTTCCTTATAATCCAACCGCTAGGCTTTTCCGAAGAAGAGATCTCCTCGACGATCTTCTTGCATCTATGCTTTCTTCTCGCGGAGAGGAGCGTCCTCGTGCTGGAGTCGTCGCCGGAGGGTGCTCCTTAGACCTTATGGAGGAAACCCTAGGTCTTCTTGAGCTTGGGCGCCGAGAGAGTGAAGAGAAAGAGGAGGTGGCGTTGAGGGTTTTAGGGAGAAAGAGAGTTGTCGTTAGAAATAAAAATAATAACTCTCCACTTAATTTCTCCCTATTTATATTAAGTGATTAATTTCACCCAAACTCAATCATAAATATAATTGTTTCTCTCTTCTTTCAACACACCCCTGCTGGGGCCATCTGGTTGCTAGAGCTATCTATAAGTCGTAGGGTTCGCTAGGTCTCGGGTGCAATTCCCACTTAGGCTGTTTTATATTTTTGCTACTTCGGCTATTCTAAAAATGCCATAAAAATATTCTAAAATTCCATAAAAATCATAGAATATTTCTAAAATTAATTTGAGAATTTTCAGGCGTTACACCTGCACACTTAAACACATAGATTAAATACTAATATGACCTAACCTAATTTGGTTGATCACATCAAAACTATCACGGGGTACCAACAACTGCAACTTGGAATGAAACAATGGCTGTGAATCTCGCAGCATGTATGAACTAGCATATGTCAACCACGGAGATGTCAAGAAGAAGCCACTACAAGAAAATCTATAATCAACAACAGTTAAAAGACAATGATTTTGAGGGAAAACTATTGTTTGAGAGCCTTTAACAATGGTTTTAACAAAAATCATCATCTTTTTACAATTTTTTTAAACAAAGACAATAGTTTTAGAAAAAACCGTTGTCTTTTAGCATTGTTTGGAGGGGCTATGACAATGGATTTTTAAAACAGTTGTGTGTAATTGTTGTTACAAGGGCTATGACAATAGTTTTTCTGACCGTTATCTTTTTCCACTTATTTGGGTTTCAAGACAAGATATATTTTGGTTAAAATATTAATTTCCTTAAACCTAAATATTTCACAAAGTCTTGAGCATGAAAAACCCCTCCCTTCCTTTGTTAAAAACCCACCTCCTTCATCAAAGACTCGCCTCCATCTCCCCCGACGCTTCTCCGGCAACTCGATGGTGAGGCGTTCAACTCCCGCAACTCGACTGTGAGACGTTCGATTCTTGCAACTCGAATGTGAGGTGTTCTACCCTTCACTGCAACTCTTCTCACATTCTTTGGCTTCTTGGCCCAAGTGTTGACGAGACTCCTCTCACGTCAAACTCTCTTCTATCCCTATCACTACAACTCCTCTATGTTTCAACTAAAACTTTTAAATAATTAAGCATGTTTTCTTTTCTTTAGCTATATGATCATGTCATACATCATTGTTTTGCTTCTTGTCTCTTTTCTCTAAATTTTGATTTGTGCATGTTATGGATGTGATTTTGGGTCTAGATTAAATGGTTCTGCGTGAAGCTTGGATTTTGATAATTTTATTAGGGTTGTTAGTTAAGTTATGAAATTACATTAAATGTAGTTAAATAGTTCTCAGAATGTTCAATGTAGTTCCACATTGGCATGTCCTTAGTTATGAAAGTGTAGTTATTTTATTAGAGAGAGAAAAAAAATAGATATGAAAGTTATTTTCTTGACAAAGTGTCCCTAAATTTATATATCTTTCTTATTTTATTTCCTGGAATCTCTCCTTGTAAGCATGTCCTAAGAGAACTTGGGTTCTCAATTTTTAGTTAATTGTAGCTTTCACTTTTGATATTTTATCAATAGTTTCATATGAGAATGTGATTTAACAAAGTAATTTGGTTCATGTGGTCAGAATCAGATTACAATGGGATTTTATTATTATACTTTAATATGTTTTGATTTATCAAGATAGTTTGAATGAAATAGTTAATGACTATTGTATATGAGCACACCAACATCACCACAAGAAGTATTTATAGAATTTTTATAGGGATAAAATGTCCCACCTTGTATTATTAGTTGCATAAGTAGTTTTATTCTAGATGATTGTATTCCTTTTGTACTAGCTTGGCATTTTTTTAAAATATAAATGATAGTGAATTGATAATCTAAAGTATCCTTTTTAAAAAAAAATGGAATAATTTCATATTCTTGGTAGCATTGATAAGTCAATGTGTCCTTTTTTACAAGTGTTGTGAATGATTAAACTCATTGTAGGTTGCTTAGGTGTATGAGCAATGGACAAAGATTGGATGTCAAAAAATAGGTTATCACTCACGTGAATATGAAGCTAGGGTAAAGTCTTACACTTTGCAACACAAAACCCTAAGGATCCTAATGCAATACCTTGCCCATGTACAAGATGTGGTAATCTAAAGAAGAAAGATGCTTCCACTATAAGGGCACATTTGTGTTGTAATGGTATAGATTTAACGTATTATACATGGATTTGGCATGGGGAAAGATATAAGATCAGGAACTCAAAGAATGATAGTGATCGAGTAGGACAAGATGAAAACAACTCTTTTGCCTAAGAACCTATAGATATGGTACATGTTGCATATTAAAGTTATGCCGAGAATCCAAATCAATTCCATAAGCTACTTGAAGATGTCGAGAAACCTTTATATCCTGGATGTATTAAATTTATAAAGTTATCTGAACTTGTAAAATTATATAACTTGAAGGCCAAATATAGTTGGAGTGATAAAAGTTTCATTAAAGGGATGGATTATGAGAAAATTCATGCTTGCCCTAATGATTGTATCTTATATCGGAAGGAGTATAAAGATTTGATCAATTGTCCTATATGCGGGATGTCAAGATGGAAGTTGGTTAAAAAATGTACGATAATTGAAGGAGCTCCTACAAAGATTGTTTGGTACTTCCCACCTATTCCAAGATTTCAAAGATGGTTTAAGAACGAGGTTATATCTAAGGAGTTGACTTGGCATACTGATAAAAGAATTTATGATGGATACTAGCATCATCCGGTTAATACACCCTCTTGGAAAGTAGTGGATGAGAAGTGGCCAGAATTTACCTTCGGCCCAAGAAATTTAAGATTGGCTATATCAGTAAACTGGATCAATCCCCATAGTATGATGAGTTGTGCATATAGTTGTTGGCCAATAATAATGATAACTTACACTCTTCCTCCACGGTTGTGTATGAAGAAAAAATATATAATGCTCACTTTGTTAATTTCTAGTCCCAAACAACCAGGAAATGATATTGATGTCTACTTAGCACCTCTAATTGATGACTTAAAATGCTTATGGGATATATGTGTTGATGCATATGATGCATATCAAGAAGAAATTTTCTCACTACGAGGTGTTTTACTATGGACGCTCAACAATTTTCCTACATATGCGAACATATCAGGTTGTGTTGTGAAAGGATATCATGCTTGTCCATATGTGAAGAAACATATTCGACAAGGTTGAAGCATAGTAGAAAAAATTCATATATAGGCCATAGAATGTTTCTTCCTCAAAGTCATCCTTATCAAAGGCAAAAGAAAGCATTTAATGGGAAACAAGATTTTAACCTCGCACCAAAATCATTAATTGGCCATGAAGTTTTAGAAAGAGTTGAAAGAATTAATTATCGTTTGGAAAAAATTAGTGGGAAGCTTCAGTTAAAGGAGGGCAATGAAAAATCATGCTGGAAAAAGAAATCTATATTCTTTAAACTTAAGTATTGGAAACATCTACAAACATGTTATTGATGTGATGCACATTGAAAAAATGTCTATGAAAGTCTCATCGATACATTACTTAACATTTCAGGAAAAATAAAGGATGGAGTAGCAGCAAGACTAGACCTCTTAGAGATAATATAAGGATTGATTTGGCACCAAATATGGGGGAGAAGAGAACTTATTTGCCTCCAGCATGTTATACACTAAGTAAGGTTGAATAAGAAAATGTTGTAATACTTTGTTTGGAATAAAGGTCCCTACAGGTTATTCATCCAATGTTAAAAACCTTGTGTCGATGAAGGACTTGAAACTTGTAGGCCTTAAGTCACATGACTATTACACCTTGATGCAACAATTGCTTCCAATGGTTATTCGTGGAGTCTTGCCTAAACATATTAGAGATACTATCATTCGGTTGTGTGGCTTCTTCAATATGATATCTAATAAAGTGATAGATGCCTCAAAGTTGGATGATCTACAAAGAGAGATTGTGATGTTATTGTGTTTACTTGAAAAATATTTCCCCCATCTTATTTTGATATAATGATTCATTTAACTATTCATCTTGTGTGGGAGGTCAAATTGTGTGGACCAGTTTGGTATAGGTATATATACCCATTTGAACGATTCATGAAGATCTTGAAAGGCTATATATGAAATCACAATCGACTTGATAGGCATATGTACCCATTTGCTCGGACTATATATCTAGTGTGCATACAATTGGGATCCCATCAAGTCATCGGGGAGAACAACTCACTAAGCCTCTATCTGGTTCAATACTTCACTCTACTAGGAATGTTGAATTGGAGCAAGCACATCGTTATGTATTGGAAAATGATATTGATGTTGATCGTTATATCGAGTAATTTCTCTAACTTATTGATACTTTCTTGATTTTTTCTTACATTAAATTGGTTTTATTATCTAGTCAAGCATTTCATTAGGGAACACATGGCATTTTTGAATGCAAAATTTCCTCATAAGGCTAAGTCCAAAAGGTGGTTACAAGATGAGCATAACAGAACGTTTATTAACTAGTTACGTGATCATGTAACTTTCATAGGTAATGAACTATAGGTTTGTTCAAAGCTAAGTTCAAATTTTATCTCATTATTCAATATAGGTTGCAAGTACAGTTGGTTATTCTTCCCATTAAATATCAGAAAGATTAAAGTGGATAGCTCATGGACCTAGCAATAAAGTGTTAAAGTACTTTAGTTATTTGATTGATGAAATTACTCATCACACAAAAGTGTGCAATGATATACAAGTTGTTCAAAACTCCGGAGTAAGTTTAGTCACTAAGACAATGAAAGATGTAAGTGTAAAGGATAGAAATCTAGTTGTCTCAAATATGATATATTATGGAGTTATTCAAGAAATCTGGGAACTTGATTACCAACAATTTCAAGTTCCAATGTTTAAATGTAATTGGATTGAGAATAATAACGGTATTAAAGTTGATGATCTTGGTTTCACATTGGTAAACCTCAAGAGAATTGGATTCAAATCACACTCTTTTATCTTGGTCAGTCAAGCAAATAAGATTTTTTACATTGAAGATCCTTAAGATCCTATATGGCATGTTGTATTTACAACTCCTATGAGGGACTAGAATGACTACATAAATGGCGATGAGTTGAAAAACTCTATAATTCACTATCAATGTTTTACAAGAGGGTTTCTATCAATGGATGTTGATGGAATAGATGAAAATGAACCAACATGTATTTGTGAAGATTGTGATGGGACTTGGGTTGACAAGAATTAACCATCATCTATTTCTGCCTTCTCTAAAGTCATTGTTTGTGTGGTTTACCTTTTGTTGAGTATATAGCTGAATTTTTGTTGAGTTATATTGTTAACCCATTTAATGTGAGAATTTTGTATACCATCTCAGAATAGCTTTGCAGATATAATTGATTTTGGAACTATAAAATTAGCTTCATCTCCTTTTGCTTGATTATCTAATATGTTATGTGTTAGATTCTCCATTATGTGTGATCCATCAAATATTCTGTTAACTAATCCATTCACAATAACTGAGTTAAAACTAGCATCATGTTGTATTTATGATGAAAACACTTGTATGATAAAAACTAGTATCATGTTAGTGCTATGATAAAAACTTGTATCAGTAGTATTCTATAATTTATGAATGACTAACAATTTCTCATTGCTTGATGAATTTTTTTCATCAACGACCTTGAAAAAATGGCATCTCGGGGAAAAACTACGAAGTGTAAGGAGAATATCACATATTCTGACTCTCATGACAACACTGAAGGGGATAAAATAATAATGGAATCAATAGAAACATAATCTATAAGAACACCTAGAGGTCCTACTCATTTGGATAGGCTTGTAAAGTAAAGAGTTCAAGTAAAAAAGGATATATCATTCAATAAATTTGGTCAGCCAATAGGAGAATAAGCTGGTGAAATGAAGAGTTATATTGGCATTCTCACTCAAGAAATGGTGCCCATAAGTTTCAAGACCTAGAAGCAAGTTCTAGTTGGTGTTAAAGATAGGTTATGGGAATCTGTTAATGTAAGTTTGAATGTTTTGACAAATTTAATTACATTTCATATGATTAATAAAGTATTAATAAGTTATAGATTTATCTTTGTTTTTTATAGTTGACGTACAATATTGACCCAATATGGAAGAAGGGATGTCTCAATTCAACGAATAATAAGTGGAGTCAATATAAAGCTCTTCTCACTCAAAAGTTCATTGTGACCAATCTTGATCAACCTGAGTCATCGAAAGAACCACCTAATGGCCATAGTATCACGAGATGATTGGAGTACCTTTGTAATTAGTCACATGTCAGAAGACTTCATGGTAGGATTCTTAATTTGTTATTTTCTAATAAGTTATCCACAAGCCATTATTTATTAAGTAATCTTATATAGTTGGTCTATTGTCAATTAAATAGAATGTAAGTGGTGAACAAAAGAAGAGAAGAAAGCACAATGTTTACCTCCATCGGCTTAGCCATAAAGGATATGCACGTTTCGCCAATGAAATAGTAAGTATTGTCTTAACACAAGGTTAATAATAATAACCATTTGTTTTCATCTTCATCTAATAATTGTGGTTATACTTATCAGTACTTAGGAATTGTATGGTTCAAGTGTACGTTAACTATTGATTGCACCACTTTATTTTCTTCTATACCAAGAATGCAAGTTGGGCATTGTTGTGTTTGAGTAATACTATAATATTATTACCACTTTGTTGTCCTATTAGAGTCTTCAAGAAAACAATAGATCTGCTAGTTTAAATATAATTCTACTTATATATTAATTCTAATAATGATTTCTAAAATAATTTATAGAATACATTTTGTTTGTAGTCAAATGAATTGCGTGATGATGAAGAGATTAATTGAGCTATAACAATAAGAAAGGGTGGGTCAATAAGAAGGGTCAATTTGAAGGCGATAATTTGCAAATAACAATAGGAAAGATCTTAAGCAAGAAATACATGAACTTATATACCAGTTTTATTCAATAAAACTATTTTTTAGTAATTATTTTGTTTAATTGTGCATGATAGGATGATTATGTGCAACAAAAATGGGAGGGTAATGTAACACCCACGAAATATTTAACTATACATATGGGTTTTCTCTTCTAAAATAAAAGGAAAAGAGAAATAGAACCAAAAAGAAATAAAAGAAAAAAAAAAGAGGAGTTAGGGCTTGAACCATAAACCCCTCACAATAGATAAAGCTAAATGGGTATGATAACCACTAGAGTTATGAATGATATATGATTAGCAAAGAATGGAAATTGTAGTTAAAAGTAAGAGTATGATTAAGTAAGGGAGCAAGAGAATGTCAAGTAGCTTTCCTCCTCTTCCTCTTGGTTAAGAGAAGAAACAAGCAAAAGACAAAAGGCAAGTTGTCTTTTTCTTCTTCTTTCTATTTTCGTGGGAATGAAGAGGGTGAGAGAATAGAGGAGTCAAGAGGATGAATTGGGGCATCTTCTTTTCTCATTGAGAATAAATAGGAATGAAAGAAGAGAAGGGAAAGAAAGGTTGGCTACTTCTTCCTCCTTCTTCTTCCTCCTTCTTCATTCTCCTTCTTCCTCCTTCACCGAGACCTAGAACTCTTCCCTCTCCCATTTCCGAATCCAAGCTAAGGTTTTCTCCCTAAGAAAATTAATTCACAAGAAAGAGTCCTCAAGATCTACTCCTTACAAGCAAGAGAAGCAAAAGGGAAAAAAACTAGAAGGAGAAGCTTTCTTCTTCCTCTTCACAAGGGTACCTTCTTTAAGAAAAATCAAGCAAGAGGATGTAAGTATCCCCGCACCTGTGGTACAAGTTGTTCATGTGTTTTCCCATGAGTTTATATTTCTTAAAAACCTAGGGTTGCTTCATGAAACTTTCGGCCACCAAACTACAAATAAAAAACTTAAGAAAGCTTAAGACCTAAACTAAACATGCTCACTATGTTTCTTATGATATACGTACCCTATGATAGGAGATTAGTTTAGTGTTCTTATGTTTGTACGTTGCTTAGAACTTAGATTCATGTTCTTTGAACTTTCGGCCAAGGCATGAAAAGAAGACCTAGAAAAGCTTAAGACCTAACTAAACATGCTCACGATGTCCCTTGTGATATGTCACTTAGGTTATGAGTTATGTTTAGAATTCTAATATTTTTATGTTGTTTATAACCTAGATTTATGCCTAGTAGGTTTCGTCCATGATAGAAATGAAGGCCTAGGAGAGTTTAAAATTTAATCTATCATGCTCATGACTTTCCTTATGATATGGTATGAAGATTTCTTAGTGTTTTTCATGCTTGTATGTTACTTGGAACCTAAATCCATGCCACTTAGGGGTTTTAGGGTTTCGGCCATGATATAAATGAAGGTCTAGGAGAGTGTAAAATTTAACCTATCATGCTCATGACTTTCCTTATGATATGGTATGAAGTTTTCTTAGTGTTTTCATGCTTGCTTGTTGCTTGGAACCTAGATGCATCCCACCTTAGGGTTCATCCATGATGAGGTTAAGGGTCCAAGAAAACTTAGAAATCAAATCTAACATGCTCATAATTTTCCTTATGATATGATATGAAGTTAGCTTGATATTCTTATGCTTGTATGTTGCTCAAACTTAGTTTCATGCTCCTTTCAACCACAACAAGATTAAAGGACCTAGGAAGCCTAGAACCTAAACTAAAGATGCTCATTATGTTCCTTATGATATATGATATGAAATTGGTTTAGGGTTCACATGCTTTCATGTTGTTGTAACCTAGATTGATGCTTGGCAAGTTTCGGCCATAACAAGATTAAAGGACCTAGGAAGCTTAGAACCTTAACTAAACATGCTCATTATATTCCTTATGATATATGATATGAAATTGGTTTAGGGTTCACATGCTTTCACGTTGTTATAACCTAGATTGATGCTTGGCAAGTTTCGGCCATGACTAGATTAAAGGACCTAGGAAGCTTAGAACCTAAACTAAACATGCTCATCATGTTCCTTATGATATATTATATGAAATTGGTTTAAGGTTCACATGCTTCCATGTTGTTTGTAACCTAGATTTATACCTTGCATGTTTCGGCCACTTCATGGAATTGGGGTTAGAAACCTAATTATGATTTACTATGTGTCTCACATGCTATGATATGAATTAGGAGATGCTAGTTAAAATATTTCCTTTTCCATGCATGAATTATATTTTCCCTATGATATGTCATATGCTCATTTATGTATGCATATGAATCATGCATGATAATGACTCTTATGATGGGCTATAAGCTCAAGTATGCATGCTTTATGATATGACAAGTAAAGGCCTAGGAGATGCTTCCCTACTAGTTGGGACCAAGAGCACTCCTTATGATATGACAAGTAAAGGCTTAAGAGTTGCTTCCCTATTAGTTGGGACTAAGAGTACTCTTCATGATATGATAAGTAAATATGACATGCTACTTTACTTTTTATGTGGCTTATACCGGACCTTAGTGTCCAAGGGATGGGCTCCTTAGTTCGCCCCTAGGTCGACGGACGTAGTACGGACCTAGTATCCCTAGTAGGTTCGGGATTAGCTATCCTGTCCTAGGGATTGCGCGCATTTATGTTATGTGGTACATAGCCGGGCCATCAAGTTGAGATTATATTTAAGTATTATATGATATTGTTTTAAAAGACATCTTGCACATGACATGACGCATGTTTTTGAAAGACATCTTGCATAAACTTTTATGATATAATATGATATGATATGATATGACATAATACTCTTTTATAGAGAATGAAATGGTATGATGTATTATGATGCTCTTTTGCATGATATGATGTTTTGATGATTATGTCTCCATGCTATATGCTTATGTTATTATGCTATGATACATGGTTTTTGTGAGTAGGAAAGGATCTTACTATGCCCGTGTGCTTATAGCTTACTTTCCTTGTACCGCAGATAGAGGTAAAGGATGGATAAACTAAGGGAGCAACGGAAGGGGCAAGAGATGTGTGTGGTAGTGGCTCGGCTAAGGAAAAGACCTGCTTATGCTAATTTATGTTCGATATGAACTATGCCTATCTTATGTTAATGTGTTGCATGATTTCTTAATACCTATTCATGCTTATGTTGGAAATTGATATCATGTCTTTTTAAGTTTAAAATGTTGCTTAACATGCTCATATGATTATAAAGGTTTAGATAATTAGTTTATTGGTTTCAAAAGAAAAATAAAAATAAAAATTATAAAAGAATATATAAATAAATACTTCTACTGTTTTAGAAATAGATTAATATACATTATGTTTGTAAGTAACCCCTACCCCTAGCAGGAGGGGGCGAGCGTTACAGGTAAGTTGCATATTGAAGAGGCAAAAAAAGATATCCTTTCAGAAGCACTTGCTTCAGATGAGCATGCTAGCTGTGTGAGAGGTGTTGGAGGTCATATCACTCCAACATTCTATTTTAATTTTGGTAGATTATGGAAGACTCTTCTTGATGAGTTGATGGAGGCAAAGACATTAATCTCATACCAAGATGCACTCATCCCAATACAAAATTATCACATCTCAGATCAAGATGCACGCCTACAAATACTTGAAGCAATCTTCAAGAAGGGTGGATGTGATTTTGATATTCATGAAAAACATAGTTGCTCAGTAAAGTTTCGTCCCATGAGTGAAGAAAAAACATAACCCTAATAAGTATCCCAAAGGTTGACAATTTGAATAATGATGACATCCAAGTTTTGAATGATGATGATCTCATGTATGTATATATTTATTTATGGTTATATTACTTAGTATTATTGAAACAATGAGTTGTAAAATTTTATAACATGATTAGTTGTCTTCTAGGGTAAGTCGGTTGCATTGACATTGGATTCTAAGACCAATATTGTTGTCTATGGTACAATTATTGATGTCCATGCATCTGGTAAATTACTTCATGGTAATCCATTACCCATGAATTTCATGTATCTCTCCATTAACAAGGTTGTGGATAAATAAGCACATTTATCGTTTTCAATTCCAAATTAATGTGATACTATTAATGATGCTATAGGCACACATGTAACTTGGTCAACACACATGGTAGTGATGCATGATGACATAAATGTCATATTATCTTTAAAGTTTAATTTTAAGAAAATATATAGTATTGCACCTAACATGTGTACATTTGCAATTTTTAGAAGGCTACTAGGAAAAAAAGTGTCGTCAAAAAAAATATGCCTTCTATGTCATCAAGGGCGCCAAGACCATTACATCTATTGTATTGTTATTCTAACCATTCTCTAGATGATGGAAAAATATATCAATCATTTTTTATCATGATTGCTTTGACGATGAGTACAAATTGCTTGTACATCTTGAAGACATTGTTCCTTTATATAATTTGGAGTCAATATCTGCCAATTGTATAGTTGTTTACATGTGGTAAGTCTTCTTCTTTTATTAAATTATTTAGCATATAAGTTGTATAACCTTTAATAATTTAGCATAGTATTTATCAATTATTTGAAATGATAGGCATCTTTATCAAAAGATGAAAAAAATACAACAAGGTTGACAAATTTAGATTTGTTAATCCACACATGCTCCCATATATGGTAAATGTGACTAGATTCAACAAAAATAGTAAATTCAAAAACTTGGATGAAAGAGTAAAAATTTTGGTAGGTAGACTGAGTGGTACATTGGAAAATTAACTTGTTTTGGTGCCACATAATGGAGGGTCAATAAGAATTACAATAAAATTTTTAATTTATTTGTTTAACAATTTATTGAATTATGTATGCACTACTTGAGTAGTTTGTGCATAAGTGTCATTGGATTCTCACTATCATCAATCCTTATAAGGATATAGTATATTATTTGGATTCACTTAGACATCACAATCGTGATGAGAACTAGAAATATATAGTGAATATGTGAATACATATTCTATTTCTATTAAAAATTTAGTTTAGTCAATTAAACAATCATTTGTTGACTCTTATTGATGTATGAAAGAACTTAATAATGTTTAATTCAAACAAGAATAGGAAAGGGAAAAAACAGGTTATATGGCAAATAGTAAGGATATGCATTTCTACTTGTGATTACTTCACAAATATTTAAATGTGTATATATTAATCATTGATAATTTATTTGTAACATAGGGTCCTCACCAACCAGATGCAAAACAATGTGATTTTTTTTTGTGATGAGATTTATGAAAGATATTATTGAGGAAAATTTTAACAATAAGAAGGATTCACTATCATCAATAGTAATATTTGACATAGTCTCAATCTTCTCATATAATTATGTGTTTATAATTTTGCAAAGTCATATTAATATTTTTTTTACTAATATATTCTATGTGTTTGTTCACAGTTCATTAAAATAGACTATTCTATTGAAGAAATTAATTAAGTGCATTCTAAGTAGGCAAAATACATCCAAGATTATATTTATGAATAGGTATATAAAGTAATACAAGATGAATATAAATAGTGATCCTTTGTTGTATGCTTGAGTTTGGTCATAGATTGCTTAATATTTATAGCTTCTTTCTCTTCTTTGTTCTCTGCATTGCACGGTTATGATGGTGGCAAAGTAGCTAACATACTTTAAGACTTTGGTATTTGATTTTTAAATTCATTAACAACTATTATAGGTCTTGGCAATGCTTCCATTCTCAAATAATTAGAAAGAAACTTTTGAAACACGAGTTCTTTTTATCTTGACTTGAAGAAGAATATAGGAAATGTTCTTATATAAATGATAATAAATGAGAATGAGTTTTATTCTTACACAAATGATTATAGGTTCGCTGGAATAGTTTATGTTTCTGAAATGGTCTTGTGACCTAAAACAGTGGTTTATTGAATTGAGTGGGAATTGCCTCTTTCCTCTTGGATTCTTGAAATGGCGTTATCACCTTTCTCCAACATTGTGTTATCATTAAGTCAGCAAATGAACCATTCTTATTTTCTATTCTAGTATGAGATTCAATGAGTGTAATTCACTATACATTTCATAGCATGTGTAAGCGTCAAACATTTAGAACATGTACGTAGCCTAACTATCTGTCAATCTAGATGAACGGAATTCAGTTGCTTGTTGTTTTCTACTAACTTCATGCTCCAAATTTTATTATTCTCAAATAATTCCCTCCAAAATGTTCCTTTAATATGCCACCCAACTTTCTCTCTGAGCTGCCTAAAGTAGCAAAACTAATTCATTCTTATTTATCTACAACTTTCCGTAGTACAGCTTCCTAATGCACAAGTCAACCTTCTTATCTTCTTTCTTCAAATACTAAGATGCATTAAATATTCTTTTGATTAATAGTTTTCATTCTCTCTCGTAAGAAACAATATAACTTATTGAATTGGCAGATGTTTGACGATGATTGGTCTCTAAAAATAATATTTCTTTGGCTCTTAGTTTTTGAAAGAAAAAAAATCATTATTATTCAAAAAAAAAAAATGCAGAACCTTGAATTAAGGAGTAAGAGAGGTTAGTATCGTAAAAATATGAACTCAAAATAGATATACTCATGATGGTTCTCTCTTAGTATAGGTGAATGAAATGTGAATTTACATCATTGTTTTTTAAAAAGGGTAGCTCGGTGTATGAAATTCTCGTCATGCGAGGTCCCGGGGAAGGATCTATTGTATGCAGCCTTACCCTGTTTTTTGCAAGAGGCTATTTCTAGGATTTGAACCCGTGATCTTTTGGTCACATGGCAACAACTTTATCGTTGCGTCAAGGTAACATCATTGTTTTTTGCAAGTCATAAAAAATGGTAATGTTATAACCATGTGTAAAGTAGTTATAATCTCGCTTGGTTAAAATGATAGTCCCTAGATATAATCCCCTAGACATATATTAACTTAGTAATTTTTTTTGCTATACATCAATAATTTCAATGTTAATGCCATGTGTACTAGCTTAAAACTCCACTTGAATTGGATGATAGTTCTCAAATAATATCACAGCTCCAAATTTTTATAAGTAGGATAAGATTTATTTACTAAGTTTTCTTTTATTTTCTCTCTATACATCTGATCATGTATGGTTGTTTGCTTATAAACTTCCCTTTTTATATTCCTATCCTATCAAGTTTTATACACCTAATGCTATGGTTTTCTACAACAACTAGAGATAAGTCTAGAGTTGGAGAAGGACACTCTTGGATAGGACTAGAGTTGCAGCTGGAGTTCCCTGGAGTTTGTACACTTGAGTTGGACACACAAACGTTGTTATATTTTTGGAGTTAAACTGTAATCATAGCCTTTTTATTTTGTAACTTTGCAGACTAGAGTTTGTAGAGTGGATTTGAACTTCAAACTTTGTTGTAGACTAGAGTTTCAGTATTGTATTCTATCTAGAGTTTCTCTATTATCCTTTATCTAGAGTTTGACACTTATGTTTAGTAAAATTATTAGTGTACATTTGTGTGTTTGTGAAATTATTAGTATATGATTATGTATTGGTCATGTTTAAATGTTATCAATGTTTTTTCTAATCAACATAGAGTTATTAAACTATTATGGAAAGTAATTAAATACAACGATTTAAAATTATTATTGAACCCTTGGGTCCTCAAGAAAGACAATGGGTTTTAAACGTT
This sequence comes from Zingiber officinale, assembly GCF_018446385.1. Lineage (NCBI taxonomy): Eukaryota > Viridiplantae > Streptophyta > Magnoliopsida > Zingiberales > Zingiberaceae > Zingiber > Zingiber officinale. The sequence goes on along the minus strand of NC_056005.1, from coordinate 33,135,747 downwards.
GTCATATTGTTGTCTTTGGTATAAAAATATAATGGTTTAAAATCATTGTGAAAATGTTGTCTTTAATAAAGGACAACTTTTAAACACTACGAAACTATTGTCTTAGGTATAAAACGACAATAGTTTAAACCCATTGCAAAACTGTTGTCTATCAGGATGTTTATCACTGATACGGTGCATGATAGTGGGGTCTGACAGCGGACGTGGTCGGAAGTCAAGCCCTCAGGGCGGTCAGAAGTCAAGCTCATGAGGCAGTCAAAAGTCAAGCTCACGTGACGGTCAGAAGACAAGCTCACGTGGTGGTCAAAAGTCCAGCCTACGTGGAGGTCAAAAGTCTGGCCTACGTGGGGTGCAAAGGGTCAGGTTACAGGATGGTCCTGGTCGGACATAAGTGGCATGCCGAAGTTAGGCCTACATGTCAAGTAAGAACTAGGAAGGTAGGACATACAGGTCAGGATTTACGGATTTATGGGTCGGGATACCTAGACAAGGCGTACAGGTTGGGATAGGCAAACCAATGATTACAGGTCAGGACTTGTGGACTTGCGGTACAGGATATACGGATCAAGGCATACAGGTCGTGATGTGCAAACCAAGGATTACAGGTCAGAATATGCAGATCAAAGCATACAGGTCGGGATCGGATCAAAGCGTATAGGTCGGGATATGCAAATCAAGGGTTACAGGTCAGGATATGCGGATCAAAGCGTACAGGTCGGGATATGCAAATCAAGGATTATAGGACAGGATTTATAGACTTACGGAACAGGATAGCCGGACCAAAGCATACAGGTCGGGATATGCAAACTAAGGATTACAGGGCAGGACTTACGGACTTGCGAAACATGATACATGGACAGAGCGTACAGGTCGGGATATACGAACCAAGACTCGCATAGTAGGATACGTAGAGCCAAGACACAGGTTGAGATATGAGGACTAAGGCTTACAGGTCGGGATCTACAGGGCAAGATATGCAGAACAAAATACACTGACCAAAGACGTACAGGTCAGGATATGTGGACGAAGGCTTACAGGGCGGTAGGCACAGGTCTGATCTACCGAGATAGGCCGAATGGCAAATGCAGGGCAGGGCAGTAGGCGCAGGTCTAGATTTACTGGGAGCTGTCGAGAGGCAAATGAGGGTGGGACGTACAGATCTGGATTTGTGGGATAACAAACACAAGCTGGGGAATGCGCCAGGGAAGACAGGTCTGGGCATTCAGGTCAAGATTTACAAGTAAGAAGACTTAGTCTAAGGTTAACAAACCAGAGCGAACAAGCACTACATGACAATCAAGCCAGAGAATCGTAACAACCCGTCCGAGAATAATCACCACATGTTAGAGAATATGCTAACGATCTGTGGCTCATTGCCTCCTGATCCCTCCTCAGACCTATAGAAAGATGTCACATGTCATTCACCGCCAGACAAATCCTGACACCCGACATTCCCTGACACTCGTCAGACTCTAGAAGCTTCCACTGCCATATAAAAAGGGAGGCTTTGTCTCTACGCAGGTACGCTCACTCGTCTTTTCATTCTCGTCTTTTACTTTTCATACTTTCATTGTGATTCTGGAGAAAAAGTACCTGACTTGAGCGTCGGAGGGCCTGACCTAGGGACTTTTTCCCTGGTTCTTGGTCTCTAATGTAGAGGCGGCTTGTCTGAGTGTGCGCAGAGCCCTCGCGTCGTCGTCCCCGTCATCACCCCCCATCATCCGCTCGTAGGAACCCTTCGGGTAGGTGGTAGATCAACCAGGCGTCTCGGCGACTCTCCGTCAGCACCAACGATAGCACGGCCAGCCTCTATCCGACTCAGCTTCCAGACGGGATCAAATTTGGTGTCGTCTGTGGGAACACAGCTACCTGCTCCAGAACATGAAGATGGAGGATTCTGGCAGAATCAATGTAACCATGACAACGGGAGAGTACGAACTCTTCAAAGAAGTCAAAAGGCGGGCGACCTCTGAAAAGCAACAAACTACTGCCTCCCGACCGCGAAAGTTACCTGAGATTTATAAAGAACCGGCTCACGCTTCGGATCGAGGTTCCAAGAGAAAACAACCCATGGAATTTCCTCCCGCCTTCTATAGAGAGCCTGGCCAAGGTTATTACCATCCAGACCCTGGATGCTATAGCCACAAGGAGCAGCCACAAGTTTCTGTGGCTGAAAGTTCTTTACCTAAAGATTCAAAGAGAGGGAAGTCTGTCGTCCCTCGAGAAGAACACCGGGTGGAACCGGAAGAGAAAGTGCCATTCTCTTCCAAAATATTGGAGGAAAGGCTACCCAAAGGGTACCAACCCCCAACTATCGGGGAATATGATGGAAGCAAATACCATGAGGACCACCTTCGCAAGTTCAAGAACGCCGCTCTGTTACACTAGTACAGCGATGCCATCAAATGTCAGGTATTCTTGAATACCTTATCGGGCTCTGCCCAGAAGTGCTTTGATGGACTTCCGCATGGGTCCATCACTTGCTTCTCTGATTTCAAGATTGCATTCCTGTGCCACTTTACCAGCAGTAGGAAGTATCAAAAAACGGACCACTGCTTGTTTGCTCTCAAGCAAGGGCCCTCTGAGCCGTTGAGAAGCTATATCAAACGCTTCAATTAAGTGGCTTAGGACGTTCCCTCGACCACATCAGAAATACTCATGAGTGCCTTCTCTCATGGGTTGACTAAAGGAGAGTTCTTTAGGGATCTCATCAGAAATCCCGTAAAGAATTTCAATGAGATGCTGGAGAAGGCGGCCAACTACACCAATGTGGAGGAAGCACAGGTAGCATGAAGAAAGACAGACAAACCTCCTCCCGTAAATAAGCCTGAAAGAAGAGTACCCCAACCGCCTACTCAACCTCTTCCGTGAGCGCGGGAAGCCCGACCTACCTTCCACCCGGTCAGGATGTCCAACTGATTCCGCATGTAGCCGCAGTCCATGCTCCCCGACCTGGACCTTGGGGACCATGCTATTGCATTTATCATCGGTCCCACTCGCATGCTACTAGCGAGTGCTTTCAATTCGCCCATGATTCCCGGTGTGCTGCTGAGCTGGGCTTGCCACCCCCCTCCCTCCCCGAGCTGGCTCCTCAGGTCCAACAAATGATGGAGGAGCGACGCAATGTAGCAGGACAGGCTAGCCGACCTCGGGCAGATCAGGGAGGGCCTAGCATGCAGCAACAAGGACATGCCGGGGAACAAGGAGAAGCTCGCGAAGCTGAGAATCGAGGCAATGCATCTATCCGGGATATTGGCATGATCTCTGGAGGACCTACTGACGAAGATTTAGGCCGGGCACGCAAGTCTCATGAACACCGATTGGAGATTTACGCTATTGGATGCAGCAAGAAGCAGGCCGTTGGCCATGTTATCAGCTTCGGGCCACAAGACCTGGAGGGACTGGAGTTGCCTCATGACGACGCCCTTATCATCAGAGCTGTCATAGCCAATAGTCGTGTGGCCAGAGTCTTCGTTGACACTGGGAGTTCTGTCAACGTGTTGTTCAGGTCTACTTTTGAAGAAATGCAGATCAACGCCAGCGAGCTCTAGCTAGTGGCTACTTCTCTATATGGGGTTACTGGCAATGAAGTAAAACCCATGGGCCAGATCAAGTTGGTCATATCTCTGGAGAGCGAGCCATTAGTAAGAACCAGGAGGAGCACCTTCCTTGTAGTAGATTCGCCCTCTTCCTACAACGTCATTTTGGGCCGACCGGCTCTACATGAGTTCCGAGCTGCTATCTCCACTTTCCATCAGAAAATCAAATTCCCCGTGGGAGAGCAAGTCGGGGAAGTTAGAGGGGAGCAGCGGGTTTCTCGGCGATGCTATATTGACATAGTCAAAGTAGAAGCTCACAAGGCACAGAGGACTCAGGACGGGGTTGTGCACGTTATTCAGGAAGAGCCTCTACCCATAGAGAAAGAACCCATTCCCTAGGAGAAAGTTCAGCTATATCCTGAACGCTAAGAAAGTCTTACTCGTGTAGCCAGTGACTTACCTCCCGAGCTCAAAGAAGAATTGATCCCGTGCTTGACCTGCAACAGAGATGTCTTCGCCTGGTCCACTGAAGAATTACCAGGGGTCAAGCCTAAAGTGGCGGAGCACAAGTTGCATCTCCTGCCGGGCGCCCAGCCGGTCAAGCAGAAGAAGAAGAACTTCTCAGCCAATCAAAATAAAATTATCCGAGCTAAAGTGGACCAGCTCAGGAAAGCATGCCACGTTAGGGAAGTACAATTCCCGTCCTGGCTCTCTAACATGGTCTTGGTGGCAAACCCCAAGAATAAGTGTTGAGTCTGCATAGATTTCTGGGATCTCAACCGGGCCAGCTCTAAAGATTGTTATCCTTTGCCCAAATTGATCAGCTGGTAGACTCAACCACCGACTGTGAAAGAATTTGCATGTCGGATGCTTATCAGGGGTACCATCAAATCCCCTTGGCAATGGAGGATCAAGAGAAGATTAGTTTTATTACAGAAGATGGTACTTTCTGTTACACTGTCATACCTTTAGGGCTCAGGAACGCTAGAGCTACTTATCAAACGATGATGGATAAAATCTTCCGGGAGCAAGTTGGGCGCAATGTGGAAGTCTATGTGGACGGCATACTTATCAAATCTCCTTCAGCTGCAAATCTGATAGCTGATGTGGAGGAGACCTGCAGCACCCTCCGATAGTACAGGTTAAAATTAAATCCCCTGAAGTGTCTGTTCAAAGCCAAAGAAGGAAAATTCTTGGGATACTTGGTGACGGAGCGAGGAATCGAAGTCAATCCTGAGAAGGTCCAAGCACTCCAGAACATGAAGGCTCCCCAAAATCTGAAGGAGGGGCAAAAGTTGGTGGGAAGGATAACAACCCTGTCCAGGTTTATCTCCAGATCAGCAGATAGAGTAGCGCCCTTCTTCAAAGTGCTCAGAAAAGCCTCCAATTCCAGTGGGATGAAGAATGTACGCGAGCTTTTGAAGAGCTAAAAAAGTATCTGGAGACTTTGCCTTCTTTATTCAAGCCTATTATAGAAGAGTCGCTCTAGGTCTACCTGTCAAGCTGTGCAGGACAATGTACAACGGCCTATGTAGTTTTTTAGTCATCTATTGAAGGGGGCTTAGTCTAGATACACAACCCTGGAAAAGTTAGTCTATGGATTGGTGCCCATGGCTTGGGGCCTAAGGCTTTATTTTCTGGCACATCCCATCACAGTCCTGACCAATAGCACCATGGGTAAAGCCCTCACCAATTTAGAAGTTGTTGGCCGGCTTATCAAGTGGGCGACAGAATTGGGAGAGTATAATATAGCTTATCAACCTCGAACGGCTATTAAAGCGCATGCCTTGGCTAATTTCTTGACCGAGATTCATCAAACTAATTCAGAAGAAACTTGGAAGGTATATGTGGATGGATCGGCCACACAGCAGGGAAGCGGTGTCAGAGTTCTTCTGATATCTCCTTAAGAAGACATCTTGCAGTTAGCCGTACGATTGAACTTCAGAGCCACTAATAACGAAGCAGAGTATGAGGCTTTATTAGCAGGGTTGCAGGCAGCCCGGCATATGGGAGCTGCCCGAGTCATCATATATTCGAATTCTCAGTTAGTGACTCAGCAGGTAGAAAGCAACTTTGGGATCAATAGTGACAAGCTACAAGTATACCGAGAGGCCTATATGAAAATGAAAGAAGAGTTCAAGGAGGTCACAGTGAGCAAGATTCCCATAACAGAAAATGGTCGAGCTGACGAGTTAGCCAAAATGGCTAGTTCTCTAACCACATGGGTTTTGGACAAGTCAATAGCGCAGGTCTTCCTCATAGCTCAGATAGATCTTTAGAACAACATGGATGAGCTGATTGATTGGAGAGGACCAATGATTAGTTATCTGCAACAAGGTATCCTACCGACCGACCTAGAGGAAGCACGGCTGGTCAGGAAAAAGGCCCATGCCTACACCATGATAGGAGATCAATTATATAAGCGGGCCTTTTCTAGGCCTTTACTTAAGTGTTTAAGCATGGAAGCGGCGGAGCATGCTTTGCGAGAAATATATCAGGGGTGTTGCGGCAGTCATTCTGGAGGTCAAACATTAGCTCGCAGGGTGCTGCTAGATGGTTATTTCTGGCCTACCTCACAAAAGGATGCTCAGCAGTTAGTGAACACTTGCTTATCCTGCCAGAAACATCAGAATATGACGCATACACCCACTTCAATGCTAAAGACGTCCATAGTTTCTTGTCCCTTTGATCAATGAGGTATGGATATCGTGGGACCATTCCCTATGGCACTAGGTCAAAAGTGATTTTTACTTGTGGCAGTGGACTACTTTTCTAAATGGGTGGAAGCCGAAGCCCTAGCTAGAATCACAGAAGGAGCAATTATCAAGTTTTTGTGGAAAAACATTCTGTACAGATTCGGCATACCCCATAAGCTGGTATCGGATAATGGAAGACAATTCCAAGGTCAGAAGATCCAGGCCTGGTGTCAAGGGTTCGGTATTACTCAAGTCTTCACACCCGTAACATACCCCCAAAGTAATGGGCAGACAGAGGTCATCAACCGAGAGATTATGCGGGGATTGAAAGTTAAGCTAGATCACGTTGGAGGAGATTGGGTGGAAGAATTGCAAAGTATTCTCTGGACCTACCGTACAACGCCTCAGGAGAGCACATGTCTCACTCCCTTTCATCTAGTCTACGGCAATGAAGCGGTGGTGCCTATAGAGATCGAGGTGCCTTCCACTAGAAGAATGTTGTATGACGAAGAGAATGGTGAAAGGAGACTTGCAGAGCTGGATCTCATTAGTGAAACTCATGAACGGACAACAGCCAAGCTAGAGGCCTATCGATAGAGGATGAAGTAGAATTATGATAGAAGGGTGGTTCCTCGTTTCTTCGTAGAAGGGAGCCTGGTCTGGAAGCGAGAGAAGCCTGTGGGGTACGTAGCCAAGCTAGCACCCCAATGGGATGGGCCCTATAAAGTTATTAAAAAGTTGGCATCAGGTGCGTACTACCTGTAGGACGACCCGGGTAGGAATCTAGACTGGTCCTGGAGTGCTAATTATCTTTGGCATTACCGAACATAGATAACTTTCTTTTCTGAAAAGCTTGGGCTCGATAAGTGTAGGTTTGCGGAAGGTAGGATAAGTCAGGTCAGGAGTACTTACCCGACCGGCCAATAAGAATGTTTGCCTGGTTAGGATTGTTACGTCCTTTGTAAATCATCAAACCCATTTTGGATTCAAACACAGAAAGCAAGAAGTAAGAACATTAATTAGGAAGTAGTTTGGTTTATACAGTATACAAATACAAATTACTTAAAGGCAGAAAATACTTCGTAGGGTATTTCATCCAAAATACGACGATGATCTAAGAAGTCTTCAGGGGGAGCAGACCTAAAGTATCCTTGTTCATATAGTTGTCGCATGGGCCCTGCCGCACCATAAGCTATGAAGGTCACGAGGCAGTCCCCAACCTGGACCCCAAACTCCCGGGAGTGGAGGTAGGCTTCCCGACTCAGCCTGCAGCGTTCAGTTTCGCCCGCCCTATATATTTCCAGAGCTATGGTGACTCCAGAAGCAGCAGAGCGGGCTTGAGCTAGTTCAGTCTGTGTCGCACGCAATTCGGCTGCTTGAGATTCCAGAGTTTGGCTCTGCTCTTGTAATAGGGCCGCCTTAGATTATAACTTCTTATTCAATTGATCCACGGTCTGTTTATGGAAACTCTCGGCCTGACTTTTCTCCTCATGAAGGCCTTTGAGTTCCCGGTCGACTTCCCGCAGAGATTGTTTGTGTTGAGCATTTTCCCTCTTCAAAGCCCATATTTCAACCCTTTGTGCACGGCCAACTGCTGCAGGGTCATTCAGTTGAAGTATCAGCTCAGGGTCATACGGTGCATGATAGTGGGGTCTGACAGCGGGCGTGGTCGGAAGTCAAGCCCTCGGGGCGGTCAAAAGTCAAGCCCATGAGGCAGTCAAAAGTCAAGCTCACGTGGCGGTCAGAAGTTAAGCCCACATGATGGTCAAAAGTCCAGCCTACATAGAGGTCAAAAGTCTGGCCTACGTGGGGTGCAAAGGGCCAAGTTACAGGATGGTCCTGGTCGGACATAAGTGGCATGCCGGAGTTAGGCCTACATGTCAAGTAGGAACTAGGAAGGTAGGACATACAGGTCAGGATTTACGGATTTATGGGTCGGGATACCCGGACAAGGCATACAGGTCAGGATAGGCAAACCAATGATTACAGGTCAGGACTTGTGGACTTACGGAACAGGATATACGGATCAAGACGTACAAGTCATGATGTGCAAATCAAGGATTACAAGTCAGGATATGCAGATCAAAGCATACAGGCCTGGATCGGATCAAGCGTACAGGTCAGGATATGCAAACTAAGGGTTACAGGTCAGGATATGTGGATCAAAGCATACAGGTCGGGATATGCAAACCAAGGATTACAGGGTAGGATTTATAGACTTGCGGAACAGGATAGCCGGACCAAAGTATACAGGTCGAGATATGCAAACCAAGGATTACAGGGCAGAACTTACGGACTTGCGAAACAGGATACACGGACAGAGCGTACAGGTCGGGATATACGAACCAAGACTCGCAGAGCAGGATATGCTGAGCCAAGACACAAGTTGAGATATGAGGACTAAGGCTTACAGGTTGGGATCTATAAGACAAGATACGCAGAACAAAATACACGGACCAAAGACGTATAGGTTAGGATATGTGGACAAAGGCTTACAGGGCAGTAGGCGCAAGTCTGATCTACCGAGATAGACCGAATGGAAAATGTAGGGCAGGGTAGTAGGCGCAGGTCTGGATTTACCGGGAGCTGTCGAGAGGCAAATGCAGGGCGGGATGTACAGATCTGGATTTGTGGGATAACAAACACAAGCCGGGGAATGCACCAGGGAAGGCAGGTCTGGGCATACAGGTCAAAATTTACAGGTGCGAAGACCTAGTCTAAGGTTAACAGACCAGAGCGAACAGGCACTACGCGACAATCAAGCCAGAGAATCGTAATAACCCATTAGTGTTGGTTAGTCCTAGGAAAACGTACCGGTTCTACTGTACAAAAATTTTTTGTACAAGTGTCGAACCTTTCCTTAAATAACCTATTGTGTTCTTTAGAAGTTAAATTAGGAATCACAGACAGAACTTAACATCATTGATTCCAAATTTAACTTATCTGTTCTTAATGGTTTAGATTTGAATCGCAAGCAGAACTTAACACTATTGATTCAAATCCACCTATGTTATTAATTTCATTAAATATTAATTTCCAAAATTAGCTTCCAGTACTGCATGGAGAGGCACATGGCCTTCTTGGATATGGGAGCAACCACCACCGCTTAGACAAAACCTTTTAAGGAAAGCTAATATTTAATTTCCTTAAATAACTCTAGGTTAACCAAAAAGAACAATCGAATCACAAATTCAAAAAATAAAACAAAAGAAACACAAATTCGAAACAAATCCAAAAACTCTAGAATCATATGCCTCTTGTGTTTGGTATTTCCATAAATAACTATACAAAGAAAACTAGTATGATGCGGAAAACAATTACTAGTTATACCTTTCTTTGTAAGTAAAAATAACCTCTTGATCTTCTACCGTATTCCTCTTCAAACCTCGGACGTTGTGTGGGCAACGATCTTCCGAGATGAGAACCACCAAGCACCTTCTTCTTCCTTCTAGGTTTCGGCCACCAAAAGCTCCTCCAAAGATGAAGAGGTTCGGCCACCACCAAGCTCCAAGGGATGCTAGAAATATTTCCTCCTTTTCTCTCCTTCTTCTCCAAGCAAGATCCGGCCACCACAAGGACTCCAAGGATGAGATGAGGTTTAGCCACAAGATAGAGAAGAGAGAAAGAGGAGGGGCCGGCCACACCCAAGGAGAAAAATAATAGAGTCGTTCGCCATGAAGGCGTCTCTACCCCTTCTTTTATAATCCTTGATCTTGGTAAATAAGAAAATTTAATTAAAAACTTCCTTAATTCTTTTGCCATGAAAAGGAAAATTTTATTTAATTAAAAACAATTTTCCTTTTCATTATTACATGGTCGGCCACTTATTTCCCTAAAACAAGGAGAGTTTTAATTAAAACAAAAATTAAAACTTTCTAATTTGTTTTAGAAAATTTATAAAAAATTTCTCCAATAATTTTTCCCTTCATGGTGGATTATAAAAAGGAAATTTTATAAATTAAAATCATTCTTTTAAACATGTGGATAATTTTCAAAAAGGAAAGTTATCTCTAAAAATTAAAATCTCCTTTCAATCTACAAATAAGGAAAGATATCAAATCTTTTCTTAATCTTTTGTAGAAACTTATAAAAGAGATATTTAATTTTTAAACTCTCTTTTAAATCATGAACATGGTTAAAAAAGGAAAGTTTTCTCAAAATTAAAATCCACCTTTCAATCTACAAATAAAGAAAGATTTCAAATCTTTTCTTAATCTTTTGTAGAAAGCTATAAAAGGAAAGATTTAAATTTCAAACTCTCTTTTAAAACCATGATATCCACATAAGAAATAATTTTAATAAATAAAATCCTTTTAAATATGATGTGGCCGGTCACATCATGCTTGGAATCCAAGCATTGGCCGGCCACCAACTTGGCTCAACCTTTGGGTCTTGGTCGGCCCTAGTTTGGGTTCCAAGTTAGCTTGGCCGGCCACCAAAGAGTGGGTAAGAAGGTGGGTATGTGGTGGGTATAAATCTCTATATACAAGAGGCTACGATAGGGATCGAGAGGAGGAATTGGTTTTGGTCTCCCGATGAAATTAAGCTTCCTGTGTTCGCCCTGAACATACAACTTAACTTCATCAATAATAATTCATACCACTAAAGAATTATTATTGAACTACCGCACCAATCCCAAATTATATTTTGGGCTCCTTCTTATTATGAGTGTGTTAGTCTCCCTGTGTTTAAGATGTCGAATGTCCACTAATTAAATGAGTTACTGACAACTCACTTAATTAATATCTTAGTCCAAGAGTAGTACCACTCAACCTTATCGTCATGTCAGACTAAGTCCACCTGCAGGGTTTAACATGACAATCCTTATGAGCTCCTCTTGGGGACATTATCAACCTAAATCACTAGGATACAATTTCCTTCTATAATCAACAACACACACTATAAGTGATATCATTTTCCAACTTATCGGGCTTATTGATTTATCGAACTAAATCTCACCCATTGATAAATTAAAGAAATAAATATCAAATATATGTGCTTGTTATTATATTAGGATTAAGAGCACACACTTCCATAATAACTAAAGTCTAGTTCTTTTGTCAAGTCAGTATAAAAAGAACTTACCTAAAATGGTCCTACTCAATACACTTAGAGTGTACTAGTGTAATTTATTAGTCAAGATAAAATAATACCTAATTACACTACGACTATTCCAATGGTTTGTTCCTTTCCATCTTAGTCGTGAGCAACTGTTTATAATTTATAAAGAACCGATAACATGATCTTCTGTGTGTGACACAACACACCATGTTATCTACAATATAAATTAATTGAACAATTATATTTATCATAAATGTAGATATTTGACCAATGTGATTCTTATTTCTAGATAAATGTTTATACCAAAAGCTAGGCTTTTAGTATACATCCTAACAGTCAGAGAATAATCACCACGTGTCAGGGAATATGCTAACAGTCTGTGGCTCGTTGCCTCCTGATCCCTCCTCAGACCTATAGAAAGATGCCACGTGTCATTCGCCGTCAGACAAATCCTGACACCCGACATTCTCTAACACTTGTCAGACTCCAGAAGCATCCACTTCCATATAAAAAGGGAGGCTTTGTCTCTACGCAGGTACGCTCACTCGTCTTTTCATTCTCGTTTTTTACTTTTAGTCTTTCACTGTGATTCTAGAGAAAAGTACCTGACTTGAGCGTCGGAGGGTCTGACCCGGGGACTTTTTCCCTGGTTCTTGGTCTCTAACGTAGAGGCGGCCTGTCTGAGTGTGCGCAGAGCCCTCGCGTCGTCGTCCCCGTCATCACCCCCGTCATCCGCTCGTGGGACCCCTTCTGGTAGGTGCCAGATCAACCAGGTGTCTCGGCGACTCTCCATCAGCACCAGCGACAGCGCGGCTAGCCTCTATCCGACTCAGCTTCCGGACGGGATCAATTGTGATAAAGGATAATGGTTTTTAAATGTTGCAAAACTGTTGTTGTTAGTATTAAAAGACAATGGTTTAAAAATCATTATCATTGAGGGGGTATTTAACAACACCATCAGTTGCAATAGTTTTGGAAAGATAAAGACAACGGATAAAATCCATTGTCTTTTAGCTTTTTTGTTCTAGCGCGCTCCACAATTGGATTGCTCAAGTTAACAAATTAAATGCTGGAATTCATCGTCGTTAAGGACTATACTACAACTGTGAGAGAATACAGAAAGTGTTTGAGAGACGTGAAGATGGACAAGAATAATGTCGACAATGTCATGCTCCTCGGAGGATTGATGAGGATTCCCAAAGTCCAACTGCTATTAGATTTTATCAAGTTAATACCAGATGAACTTCCTCTTGGACTACCAACTTGAGAATGAGTTTTTTTTTTCAACTTGGGGTGACTGATGCAAGAAGATTGGTTTGATTTTTTTTATTTTTAGTAAATTATTCTTTTTGAGTTTTTTTGGGGTTTTTTGATATTCTAAGTATTTTTGGTAATTTATATCTTTTTGTATTTTTAAATTTTTAGTCCGTTCATATATTTTAGGATTATGGGTCTTTTTCCTTTCTATTAGGATTTCTTTCTTTTTTTATAAGTTAGGAATTGTGGTGTATATGTAAGGATTTCTTTTTTTTTCTTTGTGTCTTACAGTATAGATTCTATTATAAACATATGTTTAACTATTTGAGAAATTATTCTTGATTATTAATAACTTTTATTTTTAGAAAAATCAGGAGGACGACAATTTTCTTTTCTTATCTTCTCCTCAATTTCTACTTCTTGTTAGCCTATAAGATAATCGCTACCCTGTCTAGCGTCAATTAATTAGACTATTTTCTCTCGGGTTATGCGGACAACGTAACATCTGTGAATATATATTCTGGAACACATAACACTGGATAAATGAAGAGGTGGTTAAGTGGTTATCAGAGTGGTCTCCCGGTTGCCATCTATCAAACACGTGGTGGTTGATAATGGAAAGACAACTAACAACTATCAGATCTAGTTCCTTTACTGACTCATACGAGGATAATAAAGGAGAGTGCAACATCTGGTGTCGAGATGCTCTTTTGATAGATATATAAACACTATAGAAGGTAAGCGGAGGACTCTTCAGCTCCACCTTCCTTTCTAATCTTTATCTGTTTCTTCTTCATCTTTTTCCAGTTTGGATACTTAGCAAATTCTAGTTTGGGAATCAGAGTAGTCTGTCGGGATCTAACCATGATGTCATTCTAACCCCTCTTTTGTAGTGCTCTGGCCCTCTCACCCTCTTCACCAATGATCTCCGGAGAGCATGCACGTCAAGCTATTCGTTGACCGATGGCTTGACTATCCACGGTATTTGGCCGCAACAACACCCAAATGTTCCTCATGCTCATCTGAATAACTGATTCTCTGCTCGGTATACAAGCTTCAGTATTGATGACTCTACGAAGATTGCATGTGTCCCAATAGAATACTTATGAAGAGATTCAGTATTGATGTGAAGGTCCTTAGCTTTCTGTTGATATATATATCTTAATCGTTGAACGATCACGTTATTTGGATACAACAATCTCTTAAAATTTTAGCAGAATCGGATAGAGGCAAGCCATATGTAAGTAAGTAATTCATTATATTACTAGTCCAATGAAGAGAAATAGTACAAAGTGATCAGAATATAGCATCGAACATGGGAATATCTTTTTCTTTTTCTTTGAAAAAACAACAACAACAACAAAAACAAAAAATAACATCAACTCCCATTTGATCTGCTGCTTCTGCTGTAGAGGAGGTTCATGACATACTTGTTGGTGGTCGATGAGTCTGACTGCTGCTGTTGTTCTGCTACTGCTTCTGGCGATGAACACCAAATATTATCTCGAATAGAGATCAGAGTCATGGAAGGAGAAAGCTTCTGGCCTCTGCAACTTATCTCTACCTGAGTCGTTCAATTAGTTTAATTCATCACATAGACCTCAGCTAATCAGATAACGTGTTCATCTAATTAAAGAGAAAAGAGATTTTAATAATACTTTTAAACCTTAGGAATATAATCTTGTTGAAAATTATCCTCATTATTTTGTATTTTCTCTAGAGACATTTAATCCGATCTACCAAACTATTAGGAGGATGAACATGGCATGCATCTCCATTAATTTTCATTCAATTCGTGCAACTGCATGGTGCATGCACGTCTCTTGCACAAAACGTTACCTAATTAATCTTATTTGAAGCCAAAACAAGTCAAACAGTACTTAGTTATTTTCTTACGTAAACTTGCATTCCATTAGTATTCCTATTCGATTAGACTTGTAATTAATCCCTAATGTTATTTTAAGGAAGTGATTGGCCTCTAACACGTTAATTATGTTCTATATTATAGATGGAACATTTTAATTGATATCAAAGTGGATAGAATCCTAAGCATAATCAATATTAGTTATACAATTTATCAAAATACATTATTTAAAATTAGTGAATATATATTTATATTGTTTTAATCAAAAACACTAATATCCTTAATTACAAGCACAGAGTGTTTTATAAAATAGATTTTTCATTATATCTTTTGGACATAAAAGAATCCAATATTATAGTTAGAGATTTAGAGGTTCATATATAATGGTAAAAAAAACGAAGTTATTTTAAATACATTTTTTTGGGGGATAAATTTTAGTTCATAAAAAATATATGGTTAGATATTTTATCAAAATAATTTTTTGTCACAAGAAAGCATAGTATTTTACTAGGGATACTTGGAGGCTTATAACGGTCAAAATCTATACAAAATGGATATTGTTAAAATACATTTTATATTTTTTTTTAATCATAAAGCTTTTCTTTTGACTAAGTATAATGTTGTAATTACATTATTTAAAAGTATAATAATTGAAAATTTTAATTTGGAAGGCACGAGATGATTTTTAGATAAACTAATGTTTAAAGGTTGACATTGAATACAAAGAAACAAATTTATAAAATAGCTTGTGACCTAATTGTTCATTGCAAATGAATTATTTTTCGGCATAAAAGTATTAATGTTCTTCTTGTTTAAGGCTCATAATGTGCAAACTAATTATCAAACTAGGAAAGTGCACCTTAAAAGTTGGCAAAAATAAATGTAAACTTATCACAAATCATTTGCATATATTATGGGAGGTCTAGCCTTTGCATATATTATTTCCCAAAAAAATAAAACAAAATGATTAATAAACCACATTAATATGTTCATGCACAATCATTTAAACCATCATTAATGTAGATGCAAATTAGCATTTTAAACATTAATTATAAAATGTATAGTTGAATATCAATGAAATAATATCATTCAATGCCATTAAACTCTTGATTGCACATACATAATTTTTTTAATCAAAGAATATTTAACCTATATCATTGATTCTTTTTTCTTTTTTGAAATTGTACTACACCACCATCAAGCTAGCAAGATCATGTTTGATTTGGGATTTTGAATGCTAAAATATATATTGTTTTAAAACATTTTGAAACTTGTGTAGTCTTAAATCTATTGTTGGTATATGATGTAGCCTTAGATATATACTTCTTACCTACTTACTTTAACTCCTACCCTCTAAAATCCACCATCTAAGGTGAAGCTTGCCTTTCACTTTCCTTTCATGACTTCAAGTCCAAAACAAAAGGATATGCCTACTATCCTAGCTTTATACGCACCAAGACAAGAAATATTTATTGCTTTAATTCCAAGTTAATAAAATGAGTTCAATATCTAGATATGCCAACGCATGCATCATTGATTTATGTGTAGAATCAAATAAGTGAGAGTGAATTGAACAATCTTAAGCATACATGTCTCAAAAAAAGCATGCAAATAAATAGAAATATATATAGGGAAATATAAAGGTAGCAAATGGAGAAGCAATTAAGTACCTCAGATTCATCCTCCAAAACAAGCTTATTAGCCAAATACTTCATCAATAGCCTTATTGTCATTCTGCCATCTCTGGAAAAATAGTACGATTTCTTTGGTTATTGTATGAAGATTAATGTTTTTAACCAAGAGAAAAAGAAAAGAAAAGAAAATCATCAAAGAAAGAGAAATGTACTTGATCCTCAAGTAGCTCTTCGGTATCTGAGGCAAAAAGGGCTCTTTTTTTCTGCAAAGAAAAAAAGGTGCACTTCCAACATCAGAACCAACGCAAATTTAACAAGAAATTTTGATTATAAAAGATGACCTTTTTAGCTAATAAGTAGGAAGTGATCGATCTGTTTATGAAGAAATTGTTTTTGTCAAATAAAAAGAAAAAGAAAGGAGAAAAAATTGTACTGTTCTGGTGCTGCTTGGAGGACGAGCCACAGCCCGGGGGTCTGCGTCCTTCGCGGTAAGCTTACCACCCTGATCTCGCCGTAAGATGCCAAGCTCGGCGTCGCCGGCGGCGGCGGCCTCCCCCAGGCGCTGCTCGATGGGGAAGGTCTCGCACTAGAGCTTGCCCGTTGATGCTCCCACCGGTGGTGGCAGCCGGCGACGCCAGGGAGCCACGGAGGCGGCGCCGATGTCGGGAACCCAACTAGCGGCAGCTTACAGGCGGCGGCGGCGCTGCCTCCGCCAATCAAGTCGAGCTCCGGCCTAGTGCTACTGCGACTACTGCTCGCGCTGCGGTCGTCCTTGTAGTGACGACGGCCGCCGTCGCTGATGCCGAGCTGGAGCCACCCTCGGTCAACTCCGACGATCTTCGAGCTACCCCCGGCGGAGACCATCTCTGCCGGCTCGGCGGCGTCTCCTCGCTTCATGATCTCGCTCTCTTCCTCCATCACCTCCTCCTCCTGCTCCATCATGTTGTCGGAAAAGAAGCTTCCATAGCGAATATTCCGGTGCCGCCGTGGCCGGAGGAGGTTCAAGCCAGAGGTCATCGGCTCATGTCGACGTCGAACGATGGATAAAATCTGCTCCTAAATCTTTTCACCATGATCATAAATATATATAAGACGATGAAAATAAGGAAAGAGCAAGAACTAATTAGATAAAAATTAAAGCAGTTTAATTATATTAATTAAGAGGAGAGGAATTTAATTACTTGATCTTGTTCTTCTAGCTCCTCCAACTCCCTGCAGCTCTGGAAGGGGGATTGGCAGGCTAAAGGCATAGGCTAAAGTAGATAGGAGCTCTAGGGTTTTAAATTTAGATGAAGAATTATTTTTTATGATTATATAATATAATATATATACACACGGCATGGCTTAAGTATTTTATTTGATGTTTGCAAATTAATTAGTTGCATAAATAATAAAGTAAAATAATGGCGGTGATGAAGTACAAATTTCCAAATATATTTCATTAAAATGTAAAGTAGATGCATTTAGTAACTCCTTCCCTTAATCATAGGGTAATTAATTCAACTTCATAGGAGTTTTCTATTGGCTAGTAGAGTAAATTGAAAAGTGTTAATAAAAATACATTTAGAAGGTTAACGATCTTAGGCCTACTTCTCACAATAAGAAAAATATGTGTATATCAAATCCATTGCAATAAAGATGAATATCCAAGACATCTCAAATTTACTAATAAATATTTGAATCTAATAAATCCAAATACATTAACAACGATAATAAAAATCTCTTAGCAAATACATCCGATCACACCCCAAAACTAGCTAGTGCACAGTATTCAATCATGTAGAAAGTATAATATGATAGATTATTAATAAAACAATGACAAAATTAGTCATGATGGCAAAAAAGACGAATACGCTCACCCCCAACGTCCCCGCTTGCATCATCAAAAAATATGCGAAATAAATTAAATTTAAACTATATAAGGTGAACACTGTAATAATAAAATGTTAGCTAGAGAATACTTTTACAAGTTTTTTTTTAAAAAAATTGAATACTAGTTTGAATATTTGTTGATAGTGATATATAAGAATATCATTATCTACAATGTTCTTGCAAACATAAAATAAAATTAAAGATGCATCTAATATGAAAATTAATTGATATATTTTAAATGCTTCATAAGTGATAAATAAAATATAAAAAAGTTAAAGGTCACACTCTTAGACAGCTACTAATCAGTATCATGAGGATCTTAAGTCTTCTGAGAATCAAACCCATGTATTCAGTGTTTGCCTCATTTGAGCCATGAATTTTTGCATTTCTTATTCAATTTGTTCATATCTTATTTGGACTTGTCGAGACTCTTCAAATTGTTAATCTAATATCGAGAGTCAATTCTTCAAATCTAGGTATTCTTCCCTTAAGGCTTGTATTTTAGTAGATAATCCATTGGCTCCTAGCCATAGGAGTCATCACGGATCATATATGACTCTTGCTTGGGACACAAGATCATAGAGGGAGGAGGTCTTTTTCGCTTCAATGACCATATCATAATAAATCTCATTTAACTAGTTTATGGATAGAGTATGTGGTTTATCTTCCTCTATAGCAGACTGAGATGTTTGTGCAACTCTAGCAGTCATTTATGTTGGTGTAGGGTGCATCAGAAACGAACTTAAGTTTTGATGTTATCAAAAGTTCAAGTTAAGTCTTATTATAATCTGATGAATTAACTAAGTGTGTAGGCTATTTACTCAACTGGAAATGACCTAGTCGTGGCTAGGCAGGAAGGAAAGTCTTAGCATATCATGAAAGCCAGGCAGGAAAGTCCAGGTGGGTCGAGGATCTGACACTTGGGCAATTAGACTCAATAGGTCTGGAGGACTTGATATCAAGGTGAATCCCTAGTAAGTGTAGGATCAAAAATGTTGTAGGGGAGTGAATAATTCTCATGGCTTTTTCACATTCGTTTTAGAAGTCAGTCGGAATAAAACGCAGCGAAATAAAAGGTAAATAAAAATAACACAATGCTAACACACTCAAGTTTTACTTGGTTCGGAGCCTGTGACGACTCCTACTCCAAGATCCACACTTGTTGAGTATTTACTTTGGGCAATTCACTATCAATTCTTAAATTACTAGTATACATACGAAATACAAGAACTATAATTTAAGTACTATTTGTTGGCGTAGGTAGGTCGATAAGAAGAGGTGCATTGCCTGTAAAAATTAAAACTAAATCTTTCTCAATCTTTCAACTCAGATTAGTAGCACAATTATAAAAATAAAATTAAACAACTAAAAATAAAAGAGGCGAAAGAATTACTTAGTTACAAGCTAGGTGGTTATTAATCCAAGGCAAAAGAAAACACTAAAAATTCTCTTTTGTTGAAGTTAGAGAAGTCTCTTACATTCGTTGAATGCTTATAGCCCCTGAAAAGTTATCCGCAACTTGAAAACGCTTACAAAGTGGTCCAAGGTGCCTTCTATCGGATAGATTTTATCCGTTGAGGATAAAACTCTATGCTCGGGTACTGGCTAGTGAAGGCACCTTCCATAGGCTGGAAGGCGCCTTCCATGAAGCATTGAAGGCACCTTCCAACCCATGGAAGGCGCCTTCCACAAGACAAATCTGGTAGGTTTTATTCGCATGGGTGATGCTCCGGTTATCCAGAGTTGAGCTCACCCAAATCCAACTCTAACTCTCTCCTCAAACAGTCTTCATCCCTGATTTTTTGTCCCTCAGATCATTACGCGCGCCCTTCTCGTCCGTCGGTGTACTCTTCCACAGCACCTCGTCATTCAAATACACTAAGCCCGTCAA
The DNA here is from genome assembly GCF_018446385.1 of Zingiber officinale. Lineage (NCBI taxonomy): Eukaryota > Viridiplantae > Streptophyta > Magnoliopsida > Zingiberales > Zingiberaceae > Zingiber > Zingiber officinale. The sequence continues at coordinate 33,115,933 of NC_056005.1, read as the reverse complement.
CTTCTTTCCTATGTCATCTTCCTCGCTAGCTGCGTCTTCCGCTTGATTTCTTATGTTCGTAAGCTCCTGCACACTTAGACACAAGAATCAAATACACAGGATCTAACTTAACTTAGTTGACCATATCAAAACTACCACAGAGTACTTACAATCTTTCCCTTTTTGATATGCATAACCCAAGTTAAAGTTAGGGTTAAATAAAAATGTAATAAAATGATTATTTAAAGTAAATTGAAATTTATAACAAAAAATTGCAATGCAATGAATTAAGAAAGTTAATAAAATTATAAAATAAGTACAAGGATAAAATTTTTTAAAAATTATCGTAACTCCTCCTTAATCCTTCTTAACTTTTACCTATTTCTCTCCCTTTAATCACATGAAAAATTAGAAAAATGAAATAAACAGTTAGAAAAAAATTGAAATAATTTTCTAGAGATACCTAACACTATAATTAGTCAGAAATAATTTTAAAATATATTCTATTTTTAATAATTAATCTTCTATTTTAAAAATTAAATTAAAAATTACTTTTGGATTTCAAAAAATCTTGAAATTTTATGTCGAATTTAAGAAGAATATGTTAGACCAGTAAAAAAAAATTTCACAGAAAGATATTATTTAATTTAACAGAAATGATTTATTTTAGTAAAGTAACTAATTTTTAAAAATAAATCTTAAAAAAATAACTCTAAAAATTCTGTTAATTTTCTTGAATATGTAAAACACATTGTTTAATGGCAAAAATAAAATAAAATGTTCTAAATTTCTATTTTCTTCAATTTTTAATATTAAAAATTTTATTTTCACAAAATAATTCATAATAATTCTTATAATATTCATAAAAAATTGAAAGTTTTTATTAAGATAAAGAATATCATGTTTTATTATAGAAAAATAAAAATTTTTAACAAAAATATTGATGTTCTATAAATATAAACATTTTAAATATGAAATTTGAAAATAAAATTTCACTTGAAAAATATTTTTCTAATTAAAATAATTTCTATCCTAATAATTCAAAAAAATTAGGAATTTACTCTAAAAATTATTTTGAAATCCAATATAGGTTTCTATCCACTAGATTTATTCTTAGATTATCATACATTTTTAAGGGGCATGAATTGGTTAAGATCATTTTTATCTTAGCATCTTTTTTTTTTTCTAGTTTTACTATATTCTTAAAAAGCATCTTGATAAATTGAAATGACTCTTCAAGAGGTAGAGCGCGTATCTCATTTACCTCGTGTTTTGATGCTCCCCCTTTATCGTAGCTTTCTTCTGAGGATCCTCCACCTTCATTGATGCTCATCTTTGAGCTGCCTTCATCTTCTCCTTGATGGTCTGCCAATAGGACTAGTCTGGCATATTCTTCAACTTCTAACTCTGATGATCACTCGCCCCATGTTTCTTTTAAGTTTTTGTGCCTTGATTTGGCTGGCTCTTTCTTCTTCTCCTTCGTCTTCAGCTTTAGGCAATCATCCTTAATGTGTCCTTCTTCATTGTAGTTGTAGCATCGACCTTCCTTTTGCTCCGAGAATATTTCTTAGCCTACGCTTTATTAAATTTATTAGATTTAATAAACTTACTAAATTTTCTTATCATTAGGGTCGCTTTGTCTTCATCGATTGACGCTTCAGAGTCTGGATCATCCGTTCTTGCCTTCAGGACAATGTTCTGACTGGGTTCCTTTTCAATTCTGCACATCTAGATTCATGAAGTTCTAAAGTGGAAAATAAACTCTCTAAAGTACTTACCTCTAGATCTTTTAAAATATAATAGGAGTCTACTATAGATGTCCAATCTTGTGTCATAAGGAAAGCATTTAATTCATGTCTTAAAGAATCTCAATTCGTTACCTATTCTCTGAGATTCGTAAGTCTGATGATTAACTCCTTCAACTTGGAGTGCAGTTGTGCTACAGACTCTCCTTCTTTCAGCTGAAGGTTGGTCAATTAGTTCTGGAACATATCCCGTTTTATGAGCTTGGCTGCAGACATACCTTCATTTAGCGTCAGGAATTTCTCCCAAAGTTCCTTTGCTGATTCATAGGTGTCGATTCTACTAACTTCTTACAAAGTTAGCACGCTTAGCAGATAGAATTCGGTTGGTCAATTTGCTACTAAGTCTGCTTGCTCCTTGGTCTAGAGATACTCTTCTTTTTCTTTTTCTTGTTGGTTTTGGGGGCTATAAAGTCATATTTAATTATCAAAAGAATTTTAAAATTAGTTTTGAAAAATACCTCCATACATTTTTTTCCATAACACAAATTCTCCCTCAAACTTCGACAGATAGATGCTCGATCCAGCCATCATCTCGGTGCTTCAGTTGACGCAGGTAGGCCGACAAGAGGGGGGTGAATTGCCTGTAAAAATAAAAACTAAATCTTTCAACTTAAATTAGGAGCACAATTATAAAAATGAAATTGAATAACTAAAAATCAAAGAGACAAAAGAATTATTTGGTTATAACCTAAGTGGTTGTTAATCCAAGGTAAAAGAAAGTACTAAAAAGTCTCCTTTGTTGAAGGTGGAGAAGCTTCTTGCACTCGTTGAAAATTCAGAAATATATTAGAAAATGAATATAAGAGTTTTTGAATATTTCCTATCTTCAAGGGTTTATTTTATAACCCTTGGAAAATGTTATCCGCAGCTTGAAGGTGCCTTCAAAGTGGTCCTAGGCACCTTCCATCGGATAGATTTTATCCGCCAAGGATAAAACTCTATCCTTGGGTAACAGCTAGTGAAGTCGCCTTCCATAGACTAGAAGGCACCTTCCATAAAGCATTGAAGGTGTCTTCCAACCCATAGAAGGTGTCTTCCACAAGGCAGACCTGGCTGGTCTTCTTCGCGTGGGTGATGCTCCGGTTATCTAGAGTTGAGCTCACCTGAACCCAAATCCGACCCTCTCCTTGAGCAACCTTTGTCCTTGTCTTCTCATCCCTCAAACTGCCACACATGCCCTTCTTGTCTGTCGGCAGCACCTCGTCCTTTGGATGCACCGAGCCCGTTGACTCCTTTACTGTGTCATCCTTCTCGCTAGCTGCATCTTCCACTCGATTTCTTATGTTCCTAAGCTCCTGCACACTTAGACATAAGGATCAAATACATAGGATCTAACTTAACTTGGTTGACCACATTAAAACTATCATGGGGTACTTACACTATTGATAAAATTATACCGACAACTTTAGAGTTCAGAGAGTTGTGTTTTCAATCGTTGAATTCGCATCACAGAGTCGTAGGATCATTCTTGAAGTAGCTCATAAGAGAAGGATTGTAAAAATTAGTTATGTTTGAAGAGCTATTCGAACCAGTCTTGTATAGACTGTTGAAGGCACCTTCAACACCATTGATCCGGTGATGAGGAGGGGCTCGGTCAGCAGGGTGGTCAATGACATGGTGGAGGTCAGAGTCGAGCTGGTCAACGCCTCGGTATTATCGTCCAATCAAGCAAACCCCTTTGCCCGACCGAGCAGACTGAATCGCCAAGCCTACATGAAGCAGATGTTAGCACAGCTCGGTCATGTATCGAGCTTTCGATGCTCAAACAGACAAGATATGTGCCGAGCGGCCAGCCCGCTCGGACTCACATCGGCAAAACAGTGATGACCGAGCAGACTACAATCAGACACAACTTCTCTGTTCTGCATAGCAAGGGAGCCCGGACAGTGGGATACTGGCCGAGCGGCCATCCCGCTCTGCCCGAGGACAAGATCCCTCGGATGACCGATAGCTGGCCGAGCAGCTCCTTCCGCTCTACCTATAATAGACAAAAGGAGTATCAGAGGATATCCTTCTGGGAACTTGTGTCGCCGACAGACTGCATGCTTGGCGACACGGTCAGGCAGAAGATCGTACGACGGAAGCTTTCGCTGTCTTGTCAGAGATATGCTTGGGTCGTTAAGGTATGGTGTCAGGGACATTTTTTTGACACGTCTCTTCAGGGTATACTTTAAGGAGCGGACACGCCTCGAGAAGTGTGTACGTGCTCCTCGGGAGTCCTATATAAAGACCCCTAAGTTTCGACGGAGGTATGCATAATCTCTACGGTAGCTATAGTCACTTTGCCATTTTGCTTCCTCGTTTCTTATACATCGCCGATTTTTGACTTGAGCGTCGGAGGGCCATCGTCGGGGAACCCCTCCCCGACTAGGCACTGACATTGTTGTGGTTGTAGGTTTCATTGACAAGAAGTCCACCAACGGCCAATAGGAGCGCCACGTCCCCAGCATCCATCGCCTCAACTCTCGGACATGATCAAATTTGGCACCGTCTGTGGAAAGACACCTGCATCCGAGCCAAAAAAATGGAAGAAGCTAGATGACTTCACACTGTGACGCTCACTCAGGAGGAGCTCGATGCGCTAATACAAGCGCTAGTGGCAAAGATCGTCGAGCAATAGCAGCAAAAGATAGACTGGCGCAACAAGCAACATCGGCCTCTGGAGGTCGAGCGACTCAGGACGACCGACCGGAGCAGTATTCTATTTGGGGACAAAATAGACTGCCGACCAGCATGCATGGAGAAGCTCCACCCGTGCCTATTCCATTCCATCGGGCTCTGTTTCAAACGCCCTCAGAGATTATGCAAGCAAATTAGGAGAGGGGATCTTCTTCAGACGAAGCACCCATTTTGGATGCAAGGAAAGGCAAGGTGCCCCGAACCGACAAGTCTCCCGAGCAGATCAACCGCCAGTTCTCTGAAGCAATACTTCAACACTCATTGCCAAGGCACTACACTCCATTGGCAATCGGAGAATACAACGGATCAATCAATCCGGATGATCATTTGGAAAAGTTCGACAATACTGCTACACTTCACCAATACACAGATGGGGTGAAGTGCCGAGTCTTTCTCACAACGCTGTCCGGCTTGGCCTAGTTATGGTTCAGGAGGCTGCCAGATGGATCAATATAAAGCTTCAAGGATTTCTGAACGGCCTTCCTCCACCATTTTGCAAGCAATAGGCGCTACCAAAAGACAAGCGTCAACCTGTTCTCTTTGAAGCAAGGGTCGAGAGAAACTCTCCAAGCCTACATCCAACGCTTCAACCAGGTAGTTATGGATATCCCCTCAATCTCATCTAAGACCATGATGAATGCTTTCACCCAAGGGCTCATAGAGGGAAATTTCTTCTGGTTGCTCATCAGGAAGCCGACCCGTGACTACGATCATATGCTCAAGAAGGCTAATGAGTATATAAATGTGGAAGAGGCCTAGGCAGCCAGAAGGAAAGAGGCGCCATCCGAGCCCTCGATGCCAGTCGAACAGCGATCGCCGAGCAGCCACCACACCAAGAAACGAGGGCACATACCGTGCAGCATGTGGCTTCCGATCATCCAAATACATCTTAAGGCAAGGTATGGACACCTATGCTCTGTTCCTTCCACCAATCGGTGCACCACAACACCCGCGACTGTCGTGGGTTGACGCTAATCACCCGACTGGCACCTAGGGGTTATCGTCGTCGATCGCCTTCACCCGATCGACGACACGGGCATCAAACCGTCGGGTGACGAGAAGACGCCATGTGGTTACCCGAGCGGCAGCACTACCATCAATAGAGGAGCAATGACCATCCTCGAGCTTCACACGAGCGACATAGGCTGTCCGCTCGAGAGGAAGAAAACAGAAGCAACGTCGCTCGGGGAGAAATAAGCATCATCGTTGGCGGACCAACCAACGTTGACTCTAACCGAGCCCGAAAGTCATATGCTCGGCGCTTAGAAATTCACACCATGGGTTGTAGTCAGGAGAAAACGAGCGGGCCCAAAATCAGCTTCGAACCCTGGGACCTCCAAGGAGTGGAAGCCCCTCACAATGACGCCCTCATCATCCGAGCGGTAATCATCAACTATACAATTCACCTGATTTTTGTTGACACAGGGAGCTCAGTGAATATAATTTTCAAGAAGGTTTTGATCAGCTCCAGATCAACTGAGTTGAGCTACTCCAATGACGACCCCACTATATGGGTTCACCGACAACAAAGTTCTACCGATCGACCAAGCCAAGTTGGCCATATCGCTTGGAGAGGAGCCGCTCAGAAGGATGAGGACCACAAACTTCATTATGGTGGATGCTCCCTCAGCCTACAACGTCATTCTGGGCCGATCGACCCTCAATGAATTCTGAGCGGTAGTCTCAACGTATTGCCAGAAGATTAAGTTCCTGATAGAAGACCGGGTAGGAGAAGTCAAAGACGACCAGTTGGACGCTAAACGTTATTATGTCGAGATGGTCAAAACCGAAGCCAAGTTCGCTCGGAAGACGACACGACTGGAGTAGCCGTGGAGCACTAACCATCTCCAACCTTACCGAGCTGAGTGAAAGATGCGCCAATATAGCAGTCAAATGTATCTTTATATCCATGTGCTCTTGATGTGTAGGGAAAAAAAATAAAAGACTCAAATTTTGAGCTCTGTACTGAACGACCTAACAAATCGTCGAGCGGCGACGTTAAACCCCTGTCTTCACCAAATTGTCGAGCGGTGATGTTAAACCTTGGTCTCTATTGACGATCGAGCGGCGACCTTAAACTCATGTCTTCACCAAATTGTCGAGCGACGACGTTAAACCCTGGTCTCCATCAACGGTCGAGCGGCGACCTTAAACCCATGTCTTTACCAAATCGTTGAGCGACGACGTTAAACACCTGTCTTCATCCAACCGTTGAGCGATGACGTTAAACCCCTATCTTCACCAAATCGTCGAGTGGCGACGTTAAACCCCTGTCTTCACCAAATCTTCGAGCAGCGACGTTAAACCCCTGTCTTCACCAAATCGTTGAGCAACGACGTTAAACCCCTGTCTTTACCAATTCGTCGAGCAACGACGTTAAACCCTTGTCTTCACCAAATCGTCAAGCGGTGACGTTAAACCTCTATCTTCACCAAATCGTCGAGCGGCGATGTTAAACCCTGGTCTCCATTGACGGTCAAGCGATGACCTTAAACCCATGTCTTCACTAAATCGTCGAGCGGGGACGTTAAACTCCTGTCTTCACCAAATCGTCGAGTGGCGATGTTAAACCCCTGTCTTCACCAAATCGTCGAGTACTGACGTTAAACCCCTATCTTCACCAAATCGTCGAGCGACGACGTTAAAACCCTGTCTTCACCAAATCGTCGAGCGGCGACGTTAAACCCTAGTCTTCACCAACGGTCAAGCGGCGACCTTAAACTCCAGTTTCTGAAAAATACACCTCACTATCAAATCTCTGAAAAATAGATTCAATTCTGTAAGTGCTTGGCAAACATTATTAGATAGTAGGTCATGGAAAGTTATTGGAATAAATCTTTACATAAACACCTGACATTTATGGCTCTTCATTTTAAATATTTTTAACTTATTCATATCCACGTATAGGCCCATATTTGAGGCATACCCATCAGGGAATTTGATTTCTTTCAACCAACTACATAAAGTTTACTTACCTTCTTTGTCTAATGTATAACAAGCCTTTGGAAATTAATTTGTCATTTCATTCTAATACAACTTAGGTATGTTAACTAGTTTTTTTAATTCCTTGCATGATTTGCGGTGTCTTTAGTTTTTTCAGGAATATTTATCATAATATTGAAGATATTATATAAAAAAATTTCTCAACATGCATCATATATATCTAAGTTATTTCAAATAAGTAGATACTTCCAATATGATAGCTCCCGAAAAATATTTATTTTCTTACAACCACACTTGCACAGCCTAACAATATATTTATTTATCTCATCAGATCCAGGCTGAGATACTAGTAGAAATCTATAACTGTCTATTTGGTCAATGATTTTTTCATCTAACGTAATTGTTAGCGGAAGTTTTCTTACTACAATATTGTTTATGAAATTTTCACCTGAAAAGGTGCTCATTTGGTAAAAATTTATGGTAATTATCAAATCAAGATACCTTTCCACTGCAACATAATGAAAATGTATCAGATTCTATCATGCAATATGGGTATGCTAACTTACTAGCCGTGCTCCATCCCGGAAGTATTGAATATGCTAGAAAATCACTCATCGCCCATAATAAGTCAACATGCAATGTAAAATTAGTTTTATTTGTAATATCATAAGTCTCTGACTCTATTTTTCATAATTCATTTAACTTAGCAATCAGATATTGTAAGAAAATATCTATCGTCTCTTTCGGATTCGCTAGATCTGGAATAAGCACAATAAGGAATACGAATTCATCTTTCATGCACATCCATGGAAGTAAGTTGTATGGTGTTAATATATCTGGCCAAGATAAATATTACTGTCCTGACTGACCAAATGGATAAAATCTATCTACAGAAAGTCTTAGTCTCACATTATGTGTTTTTATTGCAAAGAAGGGGAATATTGTATCAAGATGTTTTCATACAGAGGAGTTACAAGGATGACACATTATATCTCCTTCTTGTACATACTCATGATGCCGCCTCATGTGGCAAGTTGTTGCGGTTAATGAGAGTGATACATAACTTTCCATGCGTTGAACTCTAGTAATTAATGGGAAGTAATACATAACTTTTCATGCAATATTTTTCTTCTTCTCTGGTATGCGACTACGATGCTTATAATGAGAGTGAATACAAATTATGTATTTAATAAGTTTACTATTTTCATTCCAAAATATTATGCAGTTTTTATATAATAATCAATCTTCTCTACAAGCAACCTAAACCCCTCACCAATTTCTTTTTATTGTAGAAGCTATTAGTCATTAGGAGATTAGTGGGGAGCAACTCTAATATCAATTGACAAATGTGATTATAACATCATTCTAAGAAATGATGTTATGCCTTAATGTTTAATAATCTTACAATAGCTAATAGTTGGGGATGTCTAAATGAAATATCTTCCCAAATTTCTCTTTCACTAACGTTTAACATGTCATATAGTTGTTAAAATTTAGGTGTTGGTATTTCATCTATATTGGAATAATCAACTGTATTCATCGAGTCAGAAACTATTGATTGCATTGCATTCTCATTAGATGATGATTCCCCTAGAGCAGTTGTGTTGAATGAAAAAGCAATCAAAGTTCTAATTGGATAAAACAAATAAGGCTCTTCATCACAATACCAGTCATAGTAATTTGAAACAAAATCATTTCTACATATATGTACTTTCATGATATCCTCATCACAGAATGATGTATTACTACATTTGCAATGATTATACAAACAATATAACTCGACACCATTCATACATTTTGAATGACTATTAGCAAAATTCATAAACTCTTCAACTCCAGCAAAATATTCATCTCGAATAAATCCATTTGCCAATCTATTATACATTTAAGTTTTGTTCATGTACATTGTATCCACTACAACAAAAACTGTTATAGACAACAGATAGAATTTGTTATCTTTTCTATTTAAAAACTATTATAATTGACACTGTTATTAAAAGTACGTTCAATGATAATGGTTTTAAACTACTATCTTTTAATACAAAAGGCAATAGTTTCACAATGTTTAAAAACTATTATCTTTGAGCATGATAGACAATAGTTCTACAATGATTTTAAACTATTATCTTTTAATACCAAAGACAAATAGAAGATGAATGAAAATCGAATCTACTTCAATCAATAGCATATTATTTAATAAACAACTAAGATAAGTATACAAATTATCATCCTTGCATTTCTATAACAAACATAATTACTCACACACAAAAGATTTTTAATTGGGAGACACTCAAAACTACTCCTCTTGACTATATCTTATTGCATGAATTTAAAGGATCTTGGTAGATGCTACTTATCCTCTTGCATTGAATGTTCTTTACTCATTGGCTTTAACCATCTTCTCGCTTAAATCCAAAACCTTTCTTGCTAATTCTTCATCCTTGGCATGGTTACTCGTATCCTCCTCATTGTAATCATCAAAGTACTTCCCAGTCACACCCCTGAGGTTCGTATGTAGTGCCACATAGCATGTAGTTACTACTCCCTATAATTATCCATACAAATCTATTATCATCTCATTTCTTGATTCGTTCAAAAATTTATTAAGATTTTACATGGAATTCCTTGAATAAAACTAGGGTTGAGTAAAGGTGCAAGTTAGTTTAGTTAAATTGCTATATACAAGATAGTAATCAATAAGTCTTGCAAACCTAAGGTACATTCTTCCATAAGAAAGAAGTGTTTGTAACAAAGAAGTATTTGTCCTTGGCATGCAACATCATTTACTTTTGTAATTAACACAATAATTTCCATGAATAAGACATGTATAAATTTCCAAGTGGCATATCCAAATGGACATCTTTAATAACAAGCTTAAATTTGGCTACAATTAAAACAAACAAAAAAGTTGACATAAAAAGTAATAAAATCAATGGCTTAGCAAGATCTAAAAAATCCATCAAAGTAGTTAGATGATTACTCTCTTTTGACATTGAGAATTTAATTAACCTTCTCTTTCCTAATAATTTACATATTCTCGACCAAACCAATACTTTGAAAAACTTCTTGAATAAGTGGTTCAATAACTTAGAAGATGAGCATTGCCTTCATAGTTGCAATGTAGTTACATTATAGAGGAGGCAAATCAATTAGATTCAATCACATCATTGAACTGGAAATTTAACAAATACAAACACAATTACCAAGATCCTAAATATGTTTATTGATTGCAAAGATTCAAGGACAATAGTAGTATCAACATAACTAAATATGATAAAAGCTTCCCATAAAAGAAGAGAGTTATATGCTTGATTACTTGTTTTGAAAGGTCATTAAGAAACATCATTAATCATATGACTATGGAAACTAGTATAAGAGCTATCAAAATATATAAAAAATTAGAAGTGTGAAATAACAATTAAACAAGGAATAAGGCAACCCATGGACTAATGCACAATCTAGAGAGGGAATAACACAATGCATAATTTTGTTACATAATACATAAAATCATTAACTTGTTTAATCAATTTCTATCTTGTTTTACCTTTGGGATTTAGAAATTGAATAACATCACATTTAAAAATGTTGACTTCTTTTATAGCAAGGATAATATTTACCCCAATAACATTCTTCATAAATCAATAAGAGTCGACATATAAGTGTTTTATTAACTAAATTAAATGTTTAATAAAAATAGAATATGATAACCCTAGAATTGAATGTTATTGATTAGGATTTTTGATGTTTAAATGAGGAGTCTAGATTTGAGTACTAAGACTAAGAAATGAAATATCAATGCATGTAATGAAATCTAATCCTAATAAATGAAAGACAATGCAAGTAATGGAAATCTAATCTACCCTAAACTACAATTGTAGGAAAATTTACAAAAACATAAAGTAAGTATGACATGAACTTGACATGGAATGAAATATAATCTAATCTAACATAATTGCTCCAAAATTAAGAACAAGAATAAACATCCTAACTAAATTCAACAAGAAAAGCATTGCGTGAAATTAAACTAAACTAGTTGCAATAATTAAAGTTTAACTAACTAAAGAGACATTTTGTCAAATATATTATGAGTATGAATCAAATTAACCAAAGGATGTGAAAATTAATCATGGGAGATCAATTCAATACAGACATTAACACACAAATGAACAATCAATATTTAAGAAACAACCCAACAAGAAACATAAACTATACACGTAGAGATCTTGTGAGTGGATGATGGTTATGGGTGCTTGCGGAGGGGCTAATGTCGGAATTGTTGGAAGAGGGTTGCCCTCCTCTTCTAACTCGAAGAAGGGAATAGTTGTTATTTGGAAGTGAATAAGATGAATGGAAATTTCATCTTCTAATCCAAAGAGGAGAGGATGCTATCGACAACAATGAAGGACTGCTGGATGATGAAGTGGCCATATCTCCTCTTCTAACACAAAGAGGAGGTGGAGATGAAGTGGTTAGATCTGTCTCTTCTAACCTGAAGAGAAGAGATGACCGAAAATGGAGAAAAAGGATGGATGGAAGTGGCATCAAGAGCATGGCATGACGAAGAGGTGATGAGGAAGGGATGTGGTGGAGGCTTGTGGAGAGGGATGGAGAGGAGATGAACAGCCAGCAACGATGATAAAGGAGGTGAAGCCGCCAGACTTAGTGGAGGAAGAGAGGATGAGGGGTGAGGGGTCATTAGCAGCGTCTAAGGTTGGCATGGAAGAGATGAAATTCGGCTGATCACTTTGCGTGAGAAGAGAATAGAGGGATTGGGTTTGCAAAAGGACAATGATTTTCAAAAACTATCATTGGAGCCCCAAAAAAATACAAATAACACCAAAAAAAAAGCATAAAAAGATAACGATTTTTAAAAATCATTGTCATAGTCTAAAAAAAGTAGAAATAGACAACGATTTTTAAAAACCATTGTTGTATCCCCAAAAAATCGCTCAATGAAAATAGTTTTTCACAAATTGTTATCTTTGATTAAAAAAAGTTCAAAGACAACAATTTTTAAAACCATTCTACAAAAAGTAAAAAAAATAATAGTTTTGGCATAAACCCATTATCTTTTAAGTGTTATTAAATAAGGATTTTCTTATAGTAATCCTAATGAGAATAAAATTTCCAACATTACCCAAACAATAACAAAACTAAGCATCCATAGTTTAAATTAAGCATACACTAAAGCATTCAAACCTAATACGTGCAACAAAACTAAACAACTAAATTGTACTCTACTACATGCTTTGTATACAACCTAAACATAAGAGACAAAACAATTCAATATGATTCTTTGGTGAGGGAAGGTGGTCAAAAGCTGCTTGGCCGTGGCCGGTGAAGCTCGCGGCAAGGGGGTCATGAGCAACTTAGCCGCGATTGGCCAAGCTCGCAGTCGACCAAGCTCACGACCGGCCAAGCTCGGGGCTAGGGGGTCGTGAGTAGCTTGGTTGTGACCGACCAAGCTCATGGGCAGAGATGGGATAGGAGAGAAATTTAAAGAGGAGAGTTGGATTACCTTGTCATCGAAGAGGAGATTGTGCACATGTTGGAGAGGAGAACATCAGAGATTGATAAGAGATTTGGTCGTGCCAAGAGAGCGTGAGAGAGGAAGGAAGAGGAGAGAGCATGAGAAAAGAAAGAAAATAAGGGGAACCCTAATTTGATTGAGATTTAAAGAAGGAATTTAAGTGTCTGTCATGAATTAGTGGCAGGTATTAATTGTAAGTACCCCGAGCTGATTTTGATGTGGTCAACAAAGATAAGTTAGGTCATATTATGTTAGATGTCTTATGTCTAAGTGTGCAAGAACTTAGGAATACAAGAAGTCGAGCGAAAGATGCAGCAGACGAGAAGGATGGAACAGGAAGGGAGTTGACGAGCTTACTGCATTCTGTTGGGGTTCAATCAAAGTCCCACATTGGAAAGATTTGGTAAAGAACATCGGGTTAAAAGGATGCATGATATCTTCATTGGTATGAGGCCTTTTGGGGAGAGTGCAAGAGCAAAGCCATGAGGGCCTAGGCCCAAAGTGGACAATATCATGCCATTATGGAGATATGTGGGCATCCTTTGGACACAACAAATGGTATCAGAGTCATGGTCCAGACTAGATGCTATGTGGGGCCGCCTTGAACGAAGTTGAGGGTGGGCCCGGAGTAGGTCAGGATGACTGGATGCTTGCGGGGAGGCACGGAGCAGGTTAGGATGACCGGATGCTTATGGGGAGGCCTGGAGCAGGTCAAGATGATCAGATACTTGCAGGGAGGTGAGTAGGTCAAGGTGACCGGATGCTCGCAGGGAGGCCCGAAGCATATCAAGATTGACCAAATCAAGCTACTTATGAGGAGGCCCAGAATAGGTTAGGATGACCGGATACTTGTGGGAAAGGCCCCGAAGCAGGTCAGGGTGACCGGATACTCGCGGGGAGGTCTGGAGTAAGTCAAGGTTGTTGGAATGTATACTAAAAGTCTAGCTTTTTTAATAAACATTTACTTAGAAATAAGAATCATATTGGTCAAATATCTACATTTATAAGCTAAGTGTAGTTGTTCAAATTAATTTATATTGTAGATAACATAGTGTGTGGTGTCACACATAGAAGATAATGTTATCAATTCCTTATAAATTATAAACAGTAGCTCACGACTGAGATGGAAAGGAACAAACCATTGGAATAGTCGTAGTGCAATTAGGTATTAGTTTATCTTGACTGATAAATTACACTAGTACACTCTGAGTGTATTGAGCAGGACCTTAGTTATTATGTTCTTTTTATACTGACTTATTTCTAATTAGTTATTATCTTGACTGCAATTAGGTATTAAGTTCTTTTTATACTGACTTAATAAAAGAACAAGACCTTAGTTATTATGGAAGTGTGTGCTCTTAATCCTAATATAATAACAAGCACATATATTTAGTATTTATTTCTTTGACTTATCAAAGGGTAAGATTTAGCTCGATAAATCAATAGGCCCGATAAGTTGGAAAATGATATTACTTATAGTGTGTGTTGTTGATTATAGAAGGAAACTGTGTCCTAGTAATCTAGGTTGATAATGTCCCCAAGTATAGCTCATAAGGATTGTCATGTTAAACCCTGCAGGTGGACTTAGTCCGACACGATAATAAGGTTGAGTGGTACTACTCTTGGACTAAGATATTAATTAAAATGAGTTGTCAGTAACTCAATTAATTAGTGGACATCCGACATCTTAAACACAGGGAGATTAACACACTCATGATAAGAAGAAGCCCAAAATGTAATTTGGGATTGGTGCGACAATTCAATAATAATTCTTTAGTGGAATGAATTATTATTGATGAAATTAAGTTGGGTGCTCAGGGCGAACACGGGAAGCTTAATTTCATCGGGAGACCAAAATCAATTCCTCCTCTCAGTCTCTATCATAGCCTCTTATTTATAAAGTGTTATACTCACCTATGCCCACCTTCTTACCCAACCTTAGGTGGCCAGCTAAGCCAAGCTTGGAGTCCAAGCTTGGGTCGGCCAAAGCCAAAAGGTTGAGCCATTGTGGTGGCCGGCCAATGCTTGGAGCTCAAGTTAGGTGGGCCAACCACAAGAGATTAAAAGGATTTTATTTAAAATCTTTTCTTATGTGGATACTATGGTTTTAAAATAGAGTTTTAAAATTATAAATCTTTCTTTTTATAGCTTTCTACAAAGGATTAAGAGAAAGGTATATCTTTCCTTATTTGTAGTTAAAAGGAATATTTTAATTTTTGATAAAACTTTCATTTTTTGTAACCATCCTCATGGTTTTAAAAGAGAGTTTTAAAATTTTAAATCTTTCCTTTTATAGCTTTCTACAAAAAGATTAAAAGAAAGGTTTTATATCTTTCCTTATTTGTAGTTAAAAGGAAGATTTTAATTTTTGATAAAACTTTCCTTTTATGAAACCATCCTCATGATTTTAAAAGAGAGTTTTAAAATTAAATCTTTCCTATTATAGTTTCTACAAAAGATTAAGACAAGATTTAATATCTTTCCTTATTTGTAGATTGAGAGGAAGATTTTAATTTTAAAGATAACTTTCCTTTTTGGAAATCATCCACATGTTTTAATAGAGAGATTTTAATTTATAAAAGTTTCTTTTTATAACCAACCATGAAGGGAAAATTATTAGAGAAATTTTTATTTTAAAAATTTCCGGAAGCAAATAAGGAAGTTTAATTTTGTGTACAAAATTTTCCTTATTTGGAGCTCTCGAAGGTGGTCGACCATATAAAGGATTAAAGGAAATTTTAATTAAAATTTCCTTATTAACCAAAGGCAAAGAATATAAGGGAATTTTAATAATAATTAAATTTCCTTATTTGCCAAGACCAAGGAATATAAAAGAGGGGGTAGAGGTGACTTCACCATAAAACAACTCTCTTCTATTTTCCTCTCCTTTCTTCCTTGGTGGTGGCCGGCCATATCATCTCCTCATCTCCTCCTTTTCTTCCTTAGTGGCCGAACCTCTTCAACCTCAAGGAGCTTGTTTTGGTGGTCGGATCTAGTTTGGAGAAGAAGAAGAAGAAAGAGGTTTTGTTTCCTAGTTTTCCCTTGGAGCTTGGTTGGTGGCCGAGACTTATAATCTCTTGGAGAAGGTTGCTTGGCCGAATCTTGGTAAAAAGAAGAAGAAGGGCTTGGGTGGTTCTCATCTCGGTAGATCGTCGCCCACACGACGTCCAAGATAAGAAGAGGAATACGATAGAAGACCAAGAGGTTGTTGCTTACAAAGAAAGGTATAACTAGTAATTATATTCCGCATCATACTAGTTTTCTTAGTATAGATTTGAAATACCAAACACAAGAGGCTAGAGATTCTAGATTTTCGGATTTGTAATTCAAAGTTGTGTTTCTTTTATTTTATTTGTCGATCTTGTGATTCGATTGTTCTTTTTGGTTAAACCTAAGGTTATATAAGGAAATTAAATATTGAATTTCGATAAGAGGCTTTGTCGAGGTAGTGGTGGATGTTCCCATACCCAAGAAGGCCAAGTGCCTCGCCATGTTTGACCTGGGAGCCAATTTTCGAAATAAATATTTAATTAAATTTGTAACTTAAGTGGATTTGGATCTATAATGTTAAGTATCGTTTGCGATTCAAGTCTAAACCACTAAGAACAGATAAGTCAAATTTGGAATCAATAATGTTAAGTTCCGTTTGCGATTCTGAATTTAATTTCTAAAGAACACAATAGGTTGTTAGGAAATGTTCGACACTTGCACAAAATTTTTATACAGTGGAACTGGTACGATATTCCTTGGATCAACCAACAAAGGTGACGTGGTGCGGATACTTGCGGGGAGGCCCAAAGCAGGTCAGTGTGACCAAATGCTCGCGGGGATACTCGGACCACGAGAGTAATTGTGGTTCTTCGTTTGAGGGGAAAATTGTTGGGATTTAATCAAAGTCCTACATTGGAAAGATTTGGTAAAGATCATGAGGTTAAAAGGATGCATGATATCTCCATTGGTATGAGGTCTTTTGAGGAGAACCCAAGAGCAAAGTCATGAGGGTCTAGGCCTAAAGTGGACAATATCATGTCATTGTGAAGATATGTGGACATCCTTTGGGCACAACACATTCGAAGGATGCGTGCAGTGTATCCGAGAGATAAAAAGCCAAGGAAGAAGCCAATTCGAGGAGAAGGTCAAAGTTGAATTCGGATGATCTCAATTTCAGATAACCGGAAAATCCAACGCGAAGAAAATCAACTTTAAGCTGATCTACCTAGTGGAAGGTACTTCCAACCATGTTGGAGGCGCCCTGGAGCAGTATAGAGGCACCCTCGCGCCTCCAACATAAGAAATAATCGTTGGCTGATTGTTGGAAGTTGGATAAAGTTCTATCCTTATTGGAGGCGTCCTAGACCCTCTTATAATATAATACAAGCTTCAAGTTCTAATTTTACACCATCTTCTCTATGTTTTATTTCGTTTATTTATTGCATTTGTAACTATTTAGTTAAAGTGAACCATTGCTTTCTTTAAATAGAATGTATAATCATATAATACTGGATTTATAAGTTGTCCATCCTAAATATTTCTTAATTTATCCTAATAATTAATAAAAAAAATTTATAGGACCAAATTAATCGTTACAAATTAGATATTATCTGATTCAATATTATTTTACATATACTCTTAATCATCAAGATTTAATGTGATGATAAAAACGTAAAATATATTTCTAAATACCCAGATTCAATTCTTATACAGGAAACATCACTGAATTATTGGTGAACCTGAGGTGTCAGATTAGAAGTCACCGTATCTACTGAATTTAATGGGGGGATAAAATGTGGGGCCGGTATTAAAAAAAATAAAAATATAGTACTTACTCTTAGGAAAAGGAAACTTTGCATTTATCCAACAACTTGCAATTTATTGCATGGGATCTTGCAAATCAATTTATTGATTATTATATCTCACAAAAAGGAAGGTTTATTTTAAGTCAATGCAAATAATGAAGACATGCATTTCTGTTGGTGTGCATAAACTAATATTTAATGAAATTAATTAAGATAATGTTCATGCCTGAATTTAATTATGTAACTTTTCTTTTGAAACCACCCAAAATCATTCTCTCCACTTGTCATAATGTTTAATTCCAAAGTATATATATATGTAATTAATTAACATGTACTAATAACATTCAGTGACCCATAAAATCGAATCTTGTCCATGCATGAAGGATACTACCTGTTTGCAATCAATATGAAATAATGAATTGACTAAATAAAAATAAATATGTTGCTAAATAATTTTTGTAGCAATATTTCATGAGCTATGTTTCTGTTTTGTAGTGCATGGCCACCACTTCTAATTCTCTCCTGGTTATTAACCAATACATTAACTATGTCTAAAGATGAATTCAACTCGAAGATTATTAAAAATTTTTGTGAGACTAAATCGATCATCCTAAACTCAACGTTACCTAACCTCATTATTTTTTTTTTTGTTGCATGCAAGAAGACCGGGCTATGATGCGTAATAGGACATCTAGCTGTCACCTAGATATTTATGGTTTGATTTCTAAGTACGATATATTTATAACGATTTTTTCTCTAAATGAAACGTATAATTAAGAAATGTAAGATTTCTAGATCGTCCGTTGAAAATACTTTCTAATTTATTTTGATCATTGATAAAAAATTTTCATGGAATCAATTGATCATCTCAAATTTATATTATCTCATCTAATTTAATTTAGTTTAATTTTTTTTTTACATGCAAAGGAGACTTGTTTTTTTTTTTTTGCGCAACATAATTAACATCAATTCTACAAACAAATCAAACATGCATATATGATTACATAATTAATTTTTTTAAGCAATTGGAATGAGTCTTGAATTGATGACATAATTATAATTTTTTAAACGCAGGTGGCATGCCACAAGGAATGGAAAATTATAATTAGTTAATTAATAATGACTGTTGTGTATAATATTTAATAGTTGGTTGACATGAAATATTGATTATTAATTAACCCCAAGCTCTTTTTGATATGTTATTTTTTTTTGTAAGTCTACAATTATAAGTTAGAAATACAATCAGATAATGAAAATTGCCTACACAATTAAAGAGATGACCTAGAAACCTATGACAACGACCTGAATAAATTCAGAAATCTACCCGCATGCAACACCCGCATTCTTTTTGATATTGTATTAATTATGAACAAATTTAAAAATA
The DNA here is from genome assembly GCF_018446385.1 of Zingiber officinale. Classification (NCBI taxonomy): domain Eukaryota; kingdom Viridiplantae; phylum Streptophyta; class Magnoliopsida; order Zingiberales; family Zingiberaceae; genus Zingiber; species Zingiber officinale. The sequence goes on along the minus strand of NC_056005.1, from coordinate 33,096,817 downwards.
AAAAACAACCTCTAAAAATATTGTTTATGTAGTTGTAATATATCGAACTATAAAAGAATTAAGTCAAGAATATTCTTCGCTTTTAATTTACCTTTTTCTCTTACAATTTGTTCCAACTTATTTAGGTTTGGTGAATTTTATCACACTTTTTAAATCAATTAAATTTTATTTTTGATTGGATTTCAGATCGTGTATCCTTTTCTATACTTCCCTAATTTATCATAACTTTTTTATAAAATGATTTTTATTTCTATTATAAATACAAAATTGTATGTTAAATTTTAAAATTTATATTAATCAAATAAAAATCAGGCTTTTCATCTTGTTTTAAATTCTCTAATGGCATTTTTTTTAAAAAAAAATAGTTTAGATTTTTATTCTTCAAATTTAACTTAACAAAACAATAATTTAATTTTATAAAATTAATATATAGAAAAAATGTTATGAAAAATAGGATATGAACTTAGTATATAAAATAGAATTCATATTATAAAACCCAAACTTTATGATCTTGTAAAAAAGGCAAAAAAAATCAAAAATATAAAAATGCAGCAAAATTAAAAAATATAATTTATACATTTTAAACATCATTTGATTAATAAATTATGAATGCTAAGTAATGAACCGGTATAATAATTGTGATTAATTATAAGTAATGAACTGTACGTGCTATGGCTGTCAGAGAGCAGAATCCTTTGACTGAGCTTTATCCACATTGTCCATGGCCAGCTAGAAAAAGCAAGAAATAGTTGATTAAACAAGATGATAGAGCAAATATAGAGGGGGAAAAAAGGGAGATCCTTTTCCTGCTGTTCTTGACGAGCTGCAGCAGCATGCAGCAGCAGCAGCTAGCTTATGATTAAAAAGCTGAAGAAAATCAAAAAAAAAAAAAATTTTGGGGAAAAAAAAGCTGGTGGAATTTCAACTCATGCAACAGTATACAGAGTTGGTGCATGCCCTTCTTAATATTTCTCTTGCTTGGGTGTTTGGATCCCCCAATCTCTTTGGCAGAGAGCATCTGCAGATGACAAGCCACCAAAGCCAAAATATCCCCAGTACACTCCTTCCAAATGGACAGTCTTTCACTGATGGGACTTGACATCTCGCCTTCTTGTCATCACTTCTCCTCATCATAAATAAATCTTTTATTTTGTCATTTTCACTATTATTTGATTAACTAGTCGATGAATTGCCTTTAACATGGAAGTGAACCCTACAGAGAAATTATTGCCAAAGGATGCAGTGTGACAGGGCCATGAAAGTTACTGAGGGATTCGGATTCCCTTCAGCATTATATATAATTAAGTACTGTCCTATATATGTGGGTGAGGTACGTACAAATATTATACATGCATGAATATATGTATATGAATATATATTGCGTGCATGATCACTGCAGCATCCATCGACAGCCTTTAAACTACTCAACAAATTTCAGAGTCACAGGATAACACGTACGAGCTAGTGTCTTTATATATATAAAAATCATAGGCAAGTGACAAAACCTAGCTTAGCTTTAATAGCTTGTGAACAATGAAATAAGGGTTAGGATCCTTGAACTCTTGCATTGCTAGTAAGCTAGCTAGCTAGTTTTCAGCCAAACAATATTCTGAGAGCATGAGAGTGATGTACAGTTCTCAAAACTGCATGCCACATGCACAGAAAAGCTTCACGTCCTTGGCACTCTCAAATCTCGATGCTTTTGGAGTGTCAGCATGCATGTGATAGCGCACACATATATACTGATACATCGATCCATCTTACTAAAGGAACAAAAAAGAATGACATGATAAAGATGTCTCAGGGCCACAGGGGTGATACTGTGGCCCACCACACCAAGCATTCATGCATGCAGTTAATGCAGGAAACCATGAGGCATGCAGGCAACCCACCACCACTAAACTCCAAACTACCCAACTGATCTCTTCTCATTTTTATATGATCATCTGGGACATGTAGATTATATAGAGCTATATATATTCTCTGGCAGTCTGGCAGATGTTTGTTTGTAAATAGTTTGCCCCTGCAAATTGCATGTCCTGTTGCTGATACGCCTGCTGTCACCTGGTAGGATGACAGGCTTGTGATAAGTTGGAGATTCCAGTCTTCACCATCTGTACATGCACGTCTTAACGCTTTCTAGATCTCTTCTTCATCCACCATCAATCATGTTTAATATTAATCAGATTCTTTTTTTTTTAATATATATCTAGTTGAAAGAACGATATATAGCACATATCTAACGTGCAATATGACTGTAGAAGCTAGCATGCTTAATTAAGAGAACACATCAGGCCTTATCTAATATTATATTATAATAACCTTGAGCTTGTAGATCATAAGGAAGTTGTACAAAAGATGCAAATGATACGCTTAGTGTCTCATTGTAATAGAATGTCACATAATTAATAAAGACTTTGAAAGAACTCGAGATCCAACCACTGGGAACACAATATGTTTTCTCTTCATTAAGAAGAATGATGAATCTATGAGGTTGTGCAGTGAATATTGCTAGCTGAATGCAGTTAGGATCCAGAGTAAGTATCCTCTATCTTGGATTGATGATTTGCTTATGATCAACTGATAGGTACTTGTTTGTACTTAATTTGAGATTTTGAGATCATCAACATCTTTAAAAGTCGATATAGGGATTACAAGTTCCTAGTGATATCTTTAACACTTACCAATGCACCAATTTTAGTGTTAATGGATCTAATCAACGTATATATGTGGTACTGATCTAGATAAGAGGCGCATGAGCAGCACCTGATCAGATTAATACTAGAGGCTTAATTAGTGGAGAGATCGTTATTGTTCATGCAAGCGACGTATCGGAAAGGTAGGGATTACGGGCGAAATTCTTCTGACCAAACTAAATTTTCCAATAATATATTGATCAAATATAATTTTGACTAGCAAAACATTAAAAAATACTGACCAACTGATTTTTGATAGATAATTATAATTATTTATCAATGTAGGAATCACTTTTAATGGGCTGGTCCTTAATTATTTTGGGCCCTCAATTTGAGCTTCAGGGTTAGTTGAGCTTGTGGGCCATATTTGTTGCGTGAGTTTTATTATGGCGACACGGAACATTTAAAAAAAAAACCAATTTTCCCATGGCTTTATTTCCTTTTCAAAGACGCCTTGAAATTTTAAATAATTGTTACATTATTTTTTATAAATAACATACGTCAACTTGTTGGATCGAGACGCGCTAGAGGGGGGGTGAATAGCGCTCGCGGCTATTTCGTTTGATTATCGGAATCGTAAAGCGTTCGTAGAGTAATTAAAGCAGCGGAAAATGTAAATAAACACAAACACAGAGACACGGTTGTTTACTTCGTTCGGAGCCTAAGGCGACTCCTACTCGAAGGCCCGCGATCCTTGATCGCTTCCGGTGGGCAACAACTATAAGCTCGATAAACGATTACAAGTTGAAGTACAATAAACAACAGTAAATAATTATACCAACGACAAAGAAATGAAGATTCGGAGCTCCTGGTCGTCGGGCACAAGTAGCAGCACTTCGGAACGTCGTTTGGAGCAGCACGTAGCACTTGAATCACTTGGAAGAAGATGTTTGAAGCTGCTGGTCGAGACCCCTTATAAAGGGGTTCAAGGCGCCTTACACTGTTCATCAAGGCGCCTTGAACGAGCCGAGTCACCCGCGTGGATCAGCACTGACCTGGTCGAACTCTATCTGGTTCAAGGCGCCTTCAGCCTATCCAAGGCGCCTTCCACCTCGGTCCAAGGCGCCTTGAACTCCATTCAAGCGCCCAGCCTGCTCACCTTCGCACCCGAGGCGCCTCCAAGCTCCATGGAGGCGCCTCGGACACTGTTCATCCGAGTTCTTCTTTGTGTTTTTGGTACCTGCAAGTATGTTAATCCAAAAATACCTGCAACACAAAGTTAACACAAAATAATAGTATGAATGTGAAATTATGACAGTCTCCGGACTGTCCGGGTCTGACTTCGGATTTCCAGCCGGAAACCCTAGGTCGACCCGACGCCTACTGTTCCCTCTACGGGGAACGCGTCCTCACCTACTCCACTCAGGAGATTTTACTGATGGCTGGACTTTTGCTCGGCACTCGATGCTCCCGGACTTTCTGCTGAACATCCGCTTCACCGGCCAGTTCAGACTTTCACCTGGTTCGCGACACCAGGACTTTCCACCTAGGGTTACCACCCCCTAGGACTTTTGCCTGAAGCCATCGACCTGCCAAGGCTTTCCGCATAGGGTTACCACCCCCTATGACCTAGGGTTACCACCCCCTAGGATTTTACCTTGCCTATCCGCAGTTAGGACTTTCCTGAAACACTCAGCAAAAGCTGTCAGAAAACAAAGCACCTTAACTTTGAATCCTTTGCCATTATCAAAACATAGGTTTGATCGTCGGATGCTTCTCGCACCAACAATCTCCCCCTTTTTGATTATGGCAATACGTAATTCAAAGTTAAGAAAAAAACAACATATGCATAAAGTAAACCAAGCTTAAGTAAATAAACTTCAAATGCAATAACAGTTAAGCTGGAAACTTGGTAATATTAGACTCCCCCTTAATAAAAGCCCTCCTTTTATTAATCACTTTGAGTTTTCTTTTAACTTTAATTTACCTACTCTCCCCCTTTGCCATATATCAAAAATAAACCAGTTTGAAAGTGGATTTGTATTTTTCTGAAGGAAAATTTTCAAAGAACAACACATTTTTTTTTTCTTAGATTGCCAAATTTGAAAATACTTAGCTATATATTTAGCTTCGAAATGATTTGTATTGAGAAAGTATTTTGCCAAATAGCTAAGTTTAGAGTACAATCTAACTAAGTCTAGTTAAAATATTTTTAAACCTAACTAAGTTTGAAAATATGAGTATTTAAAATTTCAAATAAAGGGATTTTCTTAGAAGTTATAAAATATGAGGTCACTTGAAAACTTTAAAACGTTATAAAAAGTTGACCAGATTTGAAAATATTTGAATACTCAATTACATGGACAAGTTTTGAAAAACTGTAATTAAGTTTTGAATATGCATTTTGAGGAAACTTTGATATATAAAAAAATATTTAGTTTTAGGACACAGGGAGTAGCAGTAGATTGTTTTCTAGTCCAAGCATGAGTCAAATTAAATTACTGAGTTTAATTTGATTAAGTATCAGAGCCTTAAAATAATCAGGTAAAGTAATTTGATTAGAACCTTAAAACAAATTGAACCACACTTTTCCCAATTGTCTAACCTTTAGCTACTTGCTGATTGCCTAGAGGGCAGTAGCTTTCACATGGTTAGTCAAATTAAGTCCATTTGGTCCAGATAGAGTTGGCTAGAGCTGGAAGACTTGACTTGATTAATATTTATGATGTGTTTAACGCCCAGACTCATATTGATGCACAAATATAAGAATTCTTGAGTCCAGGCAATACCCTATGCATCTCACGCCTTTCTAAGTTTTTCAAAACACAAGCAAGGTATACCTAGGTGATTGTGAGATGCTCTGGCTTTAATCTAGGGGTACATGATATCTAGGGGACGACCTAGGCGTAATCCAGATTTTTTTTGAAACTTCTAAGAAATTGGAATTTTGAAATAAGTATTTTCCTAGAATTTTAAAAGTAAATGATAAGTAAACTCAGATTTTGTGAAACTGAATAAGCATGCAAATAAGTACATCTACAGAATAAGGAAGTCTAAACAAGTGAGACAACAATCCACAGAATGATGCATAACAGAGTCATATCAACTAGCAGGATCATCTGCTCGAGGAGAGCTAGCTGGAGGATCATGGGGCTGCTCAGGTGCTGGCTGACCTAGCCGTCGTATCTCGTCACGAAGGGACGTAAATCCGGCAGCCATCTCGGATCGAATAGAGAGAACTATCCGTCGTGTCTGGATGGACTCAACCTCGAGTCGAGCTAGTCTGTCCTCGACGGAGAGTGAGGAAGAGGTCGAAGGTCCAGCTGAGGTGGATGGTCTGGCAGACGGGGAGGGATCCGCGAAAAGATCCTCAGCTAAGAAATCAGCCCACTCCTCTCCCTCGCCTGGTAAATCATCGGCTGCTGGAGCGATAGGGGCAGCTGCCTGCTGTGGTCGTCCTATCCACGCTAGAACTCCATCAGCTGTGATATCGGCACTGGCTAGTCTACAACTACGGGATCCTAGCTCATCATATATAGTAAGAGGAATGACTGTTCCTCTGGTCACATCTATACCCTCTATCGTCGAAAAGAAGCGTGTCAGAATATGACAATAGGGCATGTGGACTATCTTGGAGGTGACTGTCCCAGATGCACAGATAATGTTTTGGAACATATGCAGGGCAATATCGATGTCAAGTCGATGACACAGGGCGTACAAGAAAAATGAGTGTGATGATCTCATCTTCGGGACATCCCGAGATGAGATCGGCAGTATACATGCTGTCAGGACCCTATACATCATGTAGTCCTGAATCCGAAGAGTAACTGACCTGAACTCAGTCAAGTCAGCAGGTCTCTCTCCCCCGAGGAAATACGTATAGATAGTATCTAACGTAATGTGGGAGTAAGGATCGCCAAATGGCAGATCCCTACTGGGGTAGCATAGAAAGGTAGACTCAGAAGCCCTAAGTCCTAGGGTGGTGCGTAGCAGAGTGGGAGTAAGCTCAATGTTCACGCCAGAGACTCTGGTGCTGTACCTATTATCATCAATCCTCTCAAGATTATGATAAAACTGTGCACATAACTCCTGGTTTACTGTATCAGTGCAGTAAACCAATTGATCCAGTTGATAGTGCTCTATCATTTGAATAGTTGGTTGACAATACTGGGTATAAAAAGTCTTATTCACATATCTAGGCTTGATAGGTTCAATGATGTAATTAGCAAAGGTATCCCTAAGATGTATAGTCGGGAATCTGATATCTGCTGATGGAATTCTTGCTGGATTAAGATCAACATGTCGGCGTTTCCTATTTTGAACGATTTTACCAAAAATTGACAGAAATAAGCAAAAAATTCTAAGTAAAACTTAATGGGAAGGGATTAGGTTTATACCTAGGAGGCATTGTCACGTAGAGAGGGAAAAAAAACGGTTGAGGGCGCCTTAGTTGGGAGGAAACAACACGAATATCGCGTGCTCGGCGTCGACAAAAAACGAACAGAAAGGCTTCTGTTCGTTTTGATATAAAGTGTTGAAGGCGCCTTAAACCAAGGTTTAAGGCACCTTATATAAGTTTGAGGCGCCTCGGGTTGATCCGAGGCGCCTTAAAATAAAGTGGCGGGAATCTTCCCGCCGCTTGCTAAGGCGCCTCCTTTTGATGGGAGGCGCCTCTGATAAGCTTCACATGATTTTATTTTATTTTTATTTTTAAATTAATTTTGAAATTGAGTTTTTTTTTAAAATAATAAGTTTTTTAAAATAATTTTGAAATTTAAGTTAAAATAATTTTGAAATTTAAGTTTAAAATAATTTTGAAGTTTAAGTTTAAAATAATTTTGAAATTTAAGTTTTTAAAATAATTTTGAAATTTAAGTTTTTAAAATAATTTTGAAATTTAAGTTTTAAAAATAATTTTGAAATTTAAGTTTTAAAATAATTTTGAAATTTAAGTTTTTAAAATAATTTTGAAATTTAAGTTTTTAAAATAATTTTGAAATTTAAGTTTTTAAAATAATTTTGAAATTTAAGTTTTTAAAATAATTTTGAAATTTAAGTTTTAAAATAATTTTGAAATTTAAGTTTTTAAAATAATTTTGAAATTTAAGTTTTTGAAATTTAAGTTTTAAAAATAATTTTGAAATTTAAGTTTTAAAAATAATTTTGAAATTTAAGTTTTTAAAATAATTTTGAAATTTAAGTTTTTAAAATAATTTTGAAATTTAAGTTTTTTAAAATAATTTTGAAATTTAAGTTTTTAAAATAATTTTGAAATTTAAGTTTTTAAAATAATTTTGAAATTTTTTTTTTAAAATAATTTTGAAATTTGATTTAAAATAATTTTGAATTTTAATTTTAAATTTCTTAATCATCTCACCCGACCTAGATTTTCAATCAGGGAATCCTATAATTGTTGTGAGATGAATTATAATTCAATTTTAAGGTTTGGGTTAACTTTGTGTTAGATTCAGGTTTAGCTTTGGGTTCAACAAGTAAGCATTCTTTGGATAAACTTCTGGGCTATGGTGAGTCACAAGGAACTCATTAAAGTAACCATGCCTTCGAGGTTTTCCAAATAGTCCTACCCATTGAGCTTAGTACTAAGCCTTGGTCTAACTAGTTAGGATCCATTTAAGGGTAGCTTCGGTCAGTTCCACTTGGCCAAATGCACCAGGTCGAAGCCATATCTTCCTAGACATGCGATGCCCAAGCTTCCCTAACGTACTATCATCCAAAAACTTCACCAGTACTGTGGTTCAAGTTAACCTTAGTCCGTTTTAATCTAACCTTAATTACCTTGCCGGGTGATCTACTCTTGTTTTACCCATTTCGGGTAGATTAGGTTCAGTTACCCTGCCGGGTAATTTAGTTGGTTAGATTAGGTTCATTTTGAGTTTTAATTGAATTTTGAATTTTGAATTTAATTTTTAATTTCAATTTTGAATTTTGAATTTAATTTTCAATTTCGAATTTTGAATTTAATTTTTAATTTTAATTTGGAATTTTGATTTTAATTTTTAATTTCAATTTGGAATTTCAATTTTAATTTTAAGTTTTAATTTATTTATTTATTTATTTATTTATTTATTTTTTTAAATTTTTAGGATTGTTTTTCTTCTTGCTCCCCCTGGATCATGGCCTCGATATGGTCTATCGAGGTAGTATATTTGATCCTTCGGAACCCAGTATTGGCCAAGTCCAACTTGATTGACCAAGTTAGACTTGGAGACCCATGCTTGGACTGATTTAACACTTTGTTTGTTTATTAATGATAAATAAGATCTATATTTACTTTTGTATCCCAGCCCAGTTCTGTTGTAGACGGCTCTTTGTGTCCCAAGAATCAAGTCCAAATTCTTGGAGCCCAAAGTAAACCGTTCTAAGGTATTTTCTAAATTTTTAACCTGATTTGTTAGACTTGAATTTTCTTTCTCAAGTTTTTGAACTTGAGTTGGTAATTCAGTTTGACTCTGGTCAGGTAAAGGTTTGGTGTTAGCCACTTCTTTAAGGACACTTACTTCCTTTAGAAGTGACTTAACTTTCAGGTTTGACTTAGCTAATTTGCGCAATAAATAGCTAACTAAAGTATTCAACCGGGAAATACTTACAGTGGGGTCTGGTCCTTCGGAAACGGATACGGATCCGTGGCTTTGCTCGGACTCGGCCTCAGACTCGCTCTCGCATCTCCGTATTCGACGACTTGGTCCCGGGCCATTAATGCAAGTAGACTCGTTTGTTCGAGCTCGTCGTCGTCCTCCGATGAAGATTCGTCCCATGTTGCCTTAAGGACCTTTTTCCTTCTTTGCTTTTTGACCTCCTTCAGGTTAGGGCAGTTGGATTTGATGTGCCCTTTTTGGTTACACCCGTAGCATGTAACTTCAAACTTCATCTTTGTATTTTGTGGGCCTTCCTTTGATTTTACTGCCTTCTTTAGATCTCTTTTGTCGAATCCTTTCGTCTTGTAAAGCTTCTTCACGAGGTTTACCAGCTCGGTTGTAATGTCACCTTCTTCATCGTCAGAATCTGGTTCAGCTTCCGATGTTGGTTCGGTTCTCCGTCGTGGTCTTGGTTCCCGGGTTCGGCTTGTACCTGCAACCAACGCAATACCTTTCTCGGTAGGCTGTGCATTAGTCTGCTCATGAAGTTCAAATTCACTAAAAAGTTCATCTAGTTTTAAAGAAGATAAATCCTTGGAAACTTTGTAGGCATCTACCATTGATGCCCACAATGTATTCATTGGAAACGAGTTTAGGGCATACCTTATCACGTCCCGATTTTCTATCTTTTGGCCAATTCCGTGAAGAGAGTTAAGGATATCTTGTATTCTCGCGTGAAGAGAGCTCGCTGTTTCTCCTTCCTGCATTTTTAGATTATATAATTTATTAAGCAAAAGATCTCTTTTACTTACCTTGGTGTCGTCAGTGCCTTCATGGAGTTCGATGAGCTTTTCCCAGAGCTCCTTTGCAGAGGAGAACAGACCAACTCTGTTGAGTTCTTCCTTGGTAAGACCACACTGGAGGGTGCAGGTAGCTTTGGCGTCGGCTTCAACCTTTTTTATTAAAGAGGCGTCCCACTTCTCGCAGGGTGTAGTTTTGCCGTCATCATCGATTGGCAGTTTCAGTCCCGTCTTTATGATCATCCACGTTTCGAATTGTATCTTTAGATACGTTTCCATTCTTCCCTTCCAGTAGCCAAAATCCTCTCCGGAGAATAGCGGGGGACGTACAGTGCTGAAACCCTCTTGTTGGGCCATTTATAATATGTAACAACAGAAAACAACAAAATATGTTCCAAGACTGAGTCTTGGATTAGTAGTGCTGGAATAAAGAATAATAAAGACGAACTCGAGTGGTGTTGCACCTACTTCGAGCAAAAGTCGATTCGAGGGAAACAGAAATTAGAATATAGCTATAAGGCTAAATTCTAATTCGACTCCGAAAACGAAAAAATTGCGAAAAAATTTGTTTTGAAAGGTGGTTGCACCAATTCAAAACGACCCCGCTCTGATACCAATTGTTGGATCGAGACGCGCTAGAGGGGGGGTGAATAGCGCTCGCGGCTATTTCGTTTGATTATCGGAATCGTAAAGCGTTCGTAGAGTAATTAAAGCAGCGGAAAATGTAAATAAACACAAACACAGAGACACGGTTGTTTACTTCGTTCGGAGCCTAAGGCGACTCCTACTCGAAGGCCCGCGATCCTTGATCGCTTCCGGTGGGCAACAACTATAAGCTCGATAAACGATTACAAGTTGAAGTACAATAAACAACAGTAAATAATTATACCAACGACAAAGAAATGAAGATTCGGAGCTCCTGGTCGTCGGGCACAAGTAGCAGCACTTCGGAACGTCGTTTGGAGCAGCACGTAGCACTTGAATCACTTGGAAGAAGATTGTTTGAAGCTGCTGGTCGAGACCCCTTATAAAGGGGGTTCAAGGCGCCTTATACTGTTCATTAAGGCGCCTTGAACGAGCCGAGTCACCCGCGTGGATCAGCACTGACCTGGTCGAACTCTATCTGGTTCAAGGCGCCTTCAGCCTATCCAAGGCGCCTTCCACCTCCGGTCCAAGGCGCCTTGAACTCCATTCAAGGCGCCTCCAGTCTGCTGCGCTGGCCTTTTCCTGGCTCGCACCCGAGGCGCCTCCAAGCTCCATGGAGGTGCCTCGGACACTGTTCATCCGAGTTCTTCTTTGTGTTTTTGGTACCTGCAAGTATGTTAATCCAAAAATACCTGCAACACAAAGTTAACACAAAATAATAGTATGAATGTGAAATTATGACAGTCTCCGGACTGTCCGGGTCTGACTTCGGATTTCCAGCCGGAAACCCTAAGTCGACCTGACGCCTACTGTTCCCTCTACGGGGAACGCGTCCTCACCTACTCCACTCAGGAGATTTTACCTGTTGCCAGTACGATCCTCCAGATCGTCTGGACTTTTGCTCGGCACTCGATGCTCCCGGACTTTCTGCTGAACATCCGCTTCACCGGCCAGTTCAGACTTTCACCTGGTTCGCGACACCAGGACTTTCCACCTAGGGTTACCACCCCCTAGGACTTTTGCCTGAAGCCATCGACCTACCAAGGCTTTCCGCATAGGGTTACCACCCCCTATGACCTAGGGTTACCACCCCCTAGGGTTTTACCTTGCCTAACCGCAGTTAGGACTTTCCTGAAACACTAAGCAAAAGCTGTCAGAAAACAAAGCACCTTAACTTTGAATCCTTTGCCATTATCAAAACTTAGGTTCGATCGTCGGATGCTTCCCGCACCAACACAACTATGTTGATATAATTTTCCTAAGTTAAGGTTGATCAATTTGAATAAGTTTAAGTTGACTTAAGTTTGAGTCATGATATTTAAGTTTTGATGTTTGATAATATATGAAATTACAGGTGCAATAGTCCATTTAAAGAGATTGTTAGTGTAATTCTCCACTGGTTAATGTTTGACTAGTTTGATGTGAAGAAGAGTTAAGTATGTCAAGGTTGACTGTGTTAGGATCGACGGTCGAGGCTAGAGAGGGGGGGTGTGAATAGCCGACCCCAAATTCGCGTTTCTTCCTACAATTTTAGTTAGCGCAGCGGAAATACAATGTAGAAATGAAACAAAGAATAGCAAACCTTAAACTCGACGATGTAACAAGGTTCGGAGATGAAACTCCTACTCCTCGGCGTGTCCGTAAGGTGGACGAAGCCTATCAATCCGTCGGTGGATGAGACCCCGGAAAAATCGGCTAATAGAAACTCCTTCTGGGTGGAGAAACCTCGCCACAAACTTCTTGCAACAGCAAGATAGAAGTACAAAGATACAGCACAATACAAAGGCAGTAAGAATGTAAAGACACAGCTTGCCTTCTCGTCGACTGGATGAAGCAGCAACTTCACGAAACACCTACAACAGCAGGAACCAGCCGAAGGAAGCTTCCACGAAGCTTCAGGAAAATGAGAGCTCAGCAAAGCTCAAATCGCAGTAGTGAGGAACAAGAAGAAGCAGTACTGTAGAGGCCCACAACCTCGAGATATATCTGCACTTGCGAAGAAGAAGACAAAGAACAACACAGAAATCTAGCCGTTGTGTCTCAACGGCTAGGCATGGACCGATCAGGCCATAGCCTGATCGGTCCAGGACATCCCTGATCGGTCTGGGGACCGATCAGGCCCTAAGCTGATCGGTCCCCAGACCGATCCCAACTCTCACAGAGAGTTGGTTTAGGGCCCTGATCGGTCTGTGGACCGATCAGGATACAGGTGGATCGGTCCTCAAACCGATCCCCCCTTCTCTGAATCCCCTCGCTTCCTCAGATAACATCGCTTCCTGATCGGTCTACAGACTGATCAGATAACACACAGTACGCTTCTGTTTGGTTGTTGATCGGTCACCAGACCGATCAGATAAACCAAAGTATCACTAGATCGGTCAACAGACCGATCCAATGCCTATGTAGGTTTTAGAGCTTCCCAGCCCTAAACCCTAAGGCCTTCCTGGTCGTGAGAACGAGCTACCGAGCCCTCTCCGACTTCCACGTCCGGTCCAGAGAACGAGCTCCCGAGCCCTCTCTGACCTAGTCCAGAGAACGAGCTACCGAGCCCTCTCTGACTTCGTCCGGTCCAGAGAACGAGCTACCGAGCCCTCTCCGACTTCGTCCGGTCCAGAGAACGAGCTCCCGAGCCCTCTCTGACCTAGTCCGGAGAATGAGCTACCGAGCCCTCTCCGACTTCGTCCGGTCCAGAGAACGAGCTACCGAGCCCTCTCTGACCTAGTCCGGAGAACGAGCTACCGAGCCCTCTCCGACTTCGTCCGGTCCAGAGAACGAGCTACCGAGCCCTCTCTGACCTAGTCCGGAGAACGAGCTGCCGAGCCCTCTCCGACTTCGTCTGGTCCAGAGAACGAGCTCCCCAGCCCTCTCTGACCTAATTCGGAGAACGAGCTGCCGAGCCCTCTCCGACTTCCCATGCCAAGCTTCCATACTTGGACTTCTCCCGTGCCAAGCTCCCTGCTTGGACTTTTCCGTGCCAAGTCTCCATACTTGGACTTTTCCCTGTGCCAAGCTCCCTGCTTAGACTTTTCCGTGCCAAGTCTCCATACTTGGACTTTTCCCATGTCAAGTCTCCATACTTGGACTTTACCGAATCAAATCAACTCAAGTCGGGTCAACTAGGTCAACCTTGACCGAAGGTTGCACCCACAATCTCCCAAGTTTGTATTCTTGTCAAATATCAAGATACAACTTTTCTATTCTCGTCAAACATCAAAATACAACTCGAGTCGGGTTAACCAGGTCAACCTTGACCTAAGGTTGCACCAACAGTCTCCCCCTTTTTGATGTTTGACAAAAATCATAATCAAGTTAGGTTAACCCGATGACCTAACTTAGGTTTTCCAATAGTTCTCCAATGCTCTTCCTTGAGCATTCTCCCCAAATTCCAATGTTCTTCCTTGAACATTCTCTAGACATTCTCCCCCTTTTTGACACACATCAAAAAGAGTGAATCAAGGTCAAGAGTTTCTTCCTAATGAAAGTCTCATACCTTTCATTGAAACCCTTAATTTCCCCCTTGATACTAAACACAACAATCAACATAGTGATAATCCCATATCACTCATCCTCAGAAATCGAGTAAAAACTCCCCCTAAAAGTCAACTCCCGCTTGACCAATAAGTAAAACTCCCCCTAAAGGTCAACTCCCCCTTGACCATTGCACCAACAATGTCTTGGAGAATTTCAATCCTTTAGCAATCAAAAACACCAACTTCCAGCTGAAATTTCAGACAATCAGTCGAAAATTAGCATTTTGACACGCTCTGATCGGTCACCAGACCGATCAGAACTCCTCTGGATCGGTCACCAGACCGATCAGGCTTCCCTGGATCGGTCCAGTGACCGATCCACACTACTCTAGACCGATCAGACTCTTCTCTGATTTCTGATTTTTCTCCCGAAATTCAGAAACCCCTAAAAAATCACAGAAAATTCCAAAAATTGTAAAATTTTGAGGATACATTCCTCATAACATATATTATCATGGAAAAATAATTTTCTATGAAAATAACTTCCATTTTCAAATCTTGATACAAAGTTTAAAAACTTTGAAATAGTTCAAGTTTACCTCAACTTTGTATCAACTTGCTCAATGATGAATGCTATCACTAGAAAAACTTCATCAAGGTTTTTCAAATCAATTTTGAAATTATTTTAAACCATTCAATTTAGAACCATAATCGTAGGGCTAAATGTACATGACTTGTACACAAGCTTTTCCTATGATCCTCCATTTTGAATTAGGCTCATCTAGGTACAAGAACTATGCACCTTGATCCTAACTCATGATCCTAATATCTCACACACATCTAAGGTGTATCAAACACATCCAAGTCAATTTTGATGTGAGATATGGGTTTAGGTCATCTTAAGCTAAGTTCTCATGCATTTTCTAGACAACAATTTGATTTCCATATCAAATTGAGTTTTTATCCTTAAATCAATTTAATTGATCATAAATGCAAGAGATGATGACATGGCATAAAATAATATCATAAGTGGAAACATGTGCCAATGTCATGATGTCATGTCATAAAGTATGAAACTTAAATAAGGCATGACATATAACTAACCTAAGCATTATCATGACATTTCAAATGATAGTAAATTAAATATGATGTCATGACATGGCATATGGCAAACAATATATGACAAATAACATATAAAGGTATAGAAAATACCTAATTCTAGCCTTAGTTGCCATTTTGATAATTTTGATCATTTTGCCATAAATTCTATATTCCTAAGTGTAATAGACCTAAAATCATATACTAAAGATTTTTAGATTACTATGTGCCAATTAGATTGACCCTAGAAAATTTCTCAAGTGTGGTTGGCACATCCTAATCACCTTAGGAATGAGTAAAATTTTAAATTTCATTTTCAAAGCTTGATTACACCTTGAAAATTCCTAAAATGCCACCTTTTGCCATGATTAGGTTAACTACCTATCCAAATAAGGTTGGCACACCCTAGCCCATCTAACGTGATGGAATCACGCTCCTAGGAACCCAAAACCTATTTGAGCTCATTGGATTCACTAAACATTCACTAGGGATGACTTCCCTAGCAACCCTCCTAATGACCCTCCTAGGCTTTAAAGCCTTGGTCATTTGGGACTCATCAAGATCAACTCTAGGGGTGACTCCCCTTGTGACCTTGGTGATGGTCTTCCTAGCCCTAGGTCTTGTTCCATAATCGAATGGAATATTATGGTAAGTGGGCTTGACCACTTGAGACTTAGGTTTGTGATTCAAACCTCTCATGTCCTTAGGCTTTTGCTTTTGACCCTTAGACCCTAGAGTTGACTTCTCTAAATTCTTAAGGGCTTTTTCTAAATTGTCAAGTCTTGACCTCAAGACTTGATTTTCCTTTTCTAATACCTCAAGTTTTAATTTGTTATTTATCTTTGAAGTATTCCTAGGCATATGTCTAGTTGTTTTGGGATTTCTACCTAGGTTCTCCTTAGCCTTAGATGAGTTAATTCTAGGGTTAGCATTTCTAGAATTGTCCTTACCTAGGCTAACATGTTTGGCACCTAAGCACATGTATTGATTTCTATTGTTATCATGCCTATCTTTATTGACAATTGCAACAAAACTACTATTAACATGTGTCTTATTCAAATTGCAAGAATGTGCCTTAAAGGTTACCTTAGGGTTTGCCTTAGCTCCCCCTATCGATGTGCTCGGTCTCTTGTCCTTGTGAGGTTGCCTCCCCCTCGGACACTGGCTCCTATAGTGCCCCCTTTGCTTGCATTGGAAACACACCACGTGCTCCTTGCCCTTGCGTATCGGGACTCCGGCTTCCTTGACCTTTGGCGCTGGTGGAGTCTTCCTAATCCTCTTTGGACATTTACTCTTGTAATGCCCAAATTCCCTACACTCAAAGCACATTATATGTAATTTACTTGAAAGTAAATTGCTTGAGTTACCTAGGGTTGAGGATGGTTGTATGCTTTCTTCTTCATCCCTTCTGGAAGTAGAGGCTTCTTCTTCTTGCTCCAATCTTGAAGAAGAACTCTCCTCCTCCTCTTCCTTAGATGTTGAGTAGCCCTCAACTTCTAATTCCTTTCCTCCATGATGTGAGCTACTTGGCTCACTTGACTCCTCTTCATGACTTGAAGTGGAGCTCTCCTCATGGAACTTAGCCAAGTGGTTCCATAATTCCTTGGCATTGTTGTATCCACCTATCTTGCACAACATATCATTAGGTAATGAAAATTCAAGAATTTTCGTTACCTCATCATTGATCATGGATTGGTGGATTTGTCCCTTCGTCCACTTCTTCTTCTCGAGAGGTTCTCCTTCTTTATCCACCGGAGGAGTAAAACCTACTTGGACATAACTCCAATTAACTAGATTAGTCATAAGAAAATACTTCATTCTTACCTTCCAATATGCGAATTCGTCGCGATCGTAGAAGGGTGGAATCGTGATGTCTTCTCCAAGTTAATCCATTCTCTAGCTTGTGCTCCCTCGGGTGTTAATCCGACGAAGAGCAACCTTTGCTCTGATACCACTTGTTAGTATCGACGGTCGAGGCTAGAGAGGGGGGGTGTGAATAGCCGACCCCAAATTCGCGTTTCTTCCTACAATTTTAGTTAGCGCAGCGGAAATACAATGTAGAAATGAAACAAAGAATAGAAAACCTTAAACTCGACGATGTAACGAGGTTCGGAGATGAAAATCCTACTCCTCGGCGTGTCCGTAAGGTGGACGAAGCCTATCAATCCGTCGGTGGATGAGACATCGGAAAAACCGACTAATAGAAACTCCTTCTGGGTGGAGAAACCGCGCCACAAACTTCTTGCAACAGCAAGATAGGAGTACAAAGATACAGCACAATACAAAGGCAGTAAGAATGTAAAGACACAGCTTGCCTTCTCGTCGACTGGATGAAGCAGCAACTTCACGAAACACCTACAACAGCAGGAACCAGCTGAAGGAAGCTTCCATGAAGCTTCAGGAAAATGAGAGCTCAGCAAAGCTCAAATCGCAGTAGTGAGGAACAAGAAGAAGCAATACTGTAGAGGCCCACAACCTCGAGATATATCTGCACCTGCGAAGAAGAAGACAAAGAACAACACAGAAATCTAGCCGTTGTGTCTCAATGGCTAGGCCTGGACCGATCAGGCCATAGCCTGATCGGTCCAGGACATCCCTGATCAGTCCCCAGACCGATCCCAACTCTCACAGAGAGTTGGTTTAGGGCCTGATCGGTCTGTGGACCGATCAGGATACAGGTGGATCGGTCCTCAGACCGATCCCCCCTTCTCTGAATCCCCTCGCTTCCTCAGATAACATCGCTTCCTGATCGGTCTACAGACCGATCAGATAACCCATAGTACGCTTCTGTTTGGTTGCTGATCGGTCACCAGACTGATAAGATAAACCAAAGTTTCACTGGATCGGTCAACAGACCGATCCAATGCCTATGTAGGTTTTAGAGCTTCCCAGCCCTAAACCCTAAGGCCTTCCTGGTCGTGAGAACGAGCTACCGAGCCCTCTCCGACTTCCACGTCCGGTCCAGAGAACGAGCTCCCGAGCCCTCTCTGACCTAGTCCAGAGAACGAGCTACCAAGCCCTCTCTGACTTCGTCCGGTCCAGAGAACGAGCTCCCGAGCCCTCTCTGACCTAGTCCAGAGAACGAGCTACCGAGCCCTCTCCGACTTCGTCTGGTCCAGAGAACGAGCTCCTGAGCCCTCTCTGACCTCGTCCGGAGAACGAGCTACCGAGCCCTCTCCGACTTCGTCCGGTCCAGAGAACGAGCTACCGA
The DNA here is from genome assembly GCF_018446385.1 of Zingiber officinale. Taxonomy (NCBI): domain Eukaryota; kingdom Viridiplantae; phylum Streptophyta; class Magnoliopsida; order Zingiberales; family Zingiberaceae; genus Zingiber; species Zingiber officinale. The sequence continues at coordinate 33,078,361 of NC_056005.1, read as the reverse complement.
GCCCTCTCTGACCTAGTCCGGAGAACGAGCTACCGAGCCCTCTCCGACTTCCTCATCTGGTCCAGAGAACGAGCTCCGATCCCTCTCTGACCTAGTTCGGAGAACGAGCTGTCGAGCCCTGTCCGACTTCGTCTGGTCCAGAGAATGAGCTCCCGAGCCCTCTCTGACCTGGTCCGGAGAATGAGCTGCCGAGCCCTCTCCGACTTCCCATGCCAAGCTTCCATACTTGGACTTCTCCTGTGCCAAGCTCCCTGCTTGGACTTTTCCGTGCCAAGTCTCCATACTTGGACTTTTCCCGTGCCAAGCTCCCTGCTTGGACTTTTCCGTGCCAAGTCTCCATACTTGGACTTTTCCCGTGCCAAGCTCCCTGCTTGGACTTTTCCGTGCCAAGTCTCCATACTTGGACTTTTCCCGTGCCAAGTCTCCATACTTGGACTTTACCGAATCAGGTCAACTCAAGTCGGGTCAACCAGGTCAACCTTGACCGAAGGTTGCACCCACAATCTCCCAAGTTTGTATTCTTGTCAAACATCAAGATACAACTTTTCTATTCTCGTCAAACATCAAAATACAACTCGAGTCAGGTCAACTCGAGTCGGGTCAACCAGGTCAACCTTGACCTAAGGTTGCACCAACAGACTGGATACTTGATTGGAAAGTCCTAACTGGAGGTTAGACAAGGGCAAGTCCAATGGAAAGATTGACAGAAGTTGAAAATCCAAATGGGTCAGTATTGACTAGACACTTAGTGTGAAAGTCCTGGTGAGTGAAGTCAGGCAGTTGAAAATCCTAGTAAGTGAAGCTAGGTAGATGAAATCCCTAGTGAGTGAAGCTAGGAAGAAAGAAATCCTGATGAGTGAAGCCAAATGAAAAACCCTGGTGAGTCAAGTCAGGCAGTTAGAAAAATACAAGTGGGCCAAAGAATTCATCGGACACTTGACATGAGGAGAAAAATCCAAGTGGGTCAAAGGATTGACCGGGCACTTGGTGAAAAAGTCTCAACAGATCAAGAGTGACCGGATGTCAAGCAATGAGGATTCTAACAGGTCATGGTTAGCCAAATGTCGGGCAAGGAACTCTAGACTTAGTTTTGGAGGTTAGAGTTCAGTAATCAATTAGGGTAATCAATTACACTGAGCTTAAGTGATTAAGTATTCTTCTTAATCACTTAAGAGTTGGTTTGACACAAGTGCACAGACCTGCCTAATCGATTAAGTCAATCGATTAAACACAGCGTAAGCAATTAGAGCAATCGCTTACGATCCCTTTTGCTTTAAACAGAATATTTCTGTTTGAAGCTTAAGCGATCAGGTTAATCACTTAAGTTATTTCTCGCGATCAAACAGAATGTTGCTGAGTCGATCAAGCTAATTGATTCAACAAGACTTAATCGACTGGGGTAGTCGATTAAGGTTGAAAATATAGTCATTATGCAGGTAGAAAAGGGGTTCACATGCACTGTTCATCGTATCTCTTCTCTTCCACTCTCTTCACTAAGCACATATCTTCACACCAGTTCTTCGAAACTTTTTGGAGACAAGTATTGCTGCACTTACAAGGTTTAAAAAGTGTCTATAAGCAAGAAGAGAGCAAGCTAGGATTTCTTCATTGTAAATCTTGTAAGATTTTATTTGTATTAGCTTGTATCTTTCTCTTCTTGTATATACTGTGTGTGTGAGTTTATACGAGACTTCTCCGCCTTCGGAATATTTCTGAGGAGTGTTTTATAGTGGATGTGTGAGTGAGAGCCGGATCATTGGATTAATCACCTCTTCTTGAGGTGGATACCAAGTAAATCTTTGGAGCATTTGCTTGAGTGTTTTCCTCTGCAACAACTCATCAAAGCGGACAAAGCTAATCACCCCCCTCTAGCTCCCGAAGTGACCCAATTAGTGGTATCAGAGAGAGACCGCTTTTCACCAGACTCATCACCGGAAAGGGCAACATGCTAGAGGAAGAATAAGAAGTTGAAGCCCTAAAGTCAACAAAGTCAAAGACTTCATCAAAAGAGTTCAACCTCAATATGGATTTCCAGGATGAACTCGGATATGACACAAAGGCACCTCCACCATTTATAGTGTCAAACTTCAATCTTTGGAAATCAAGGATCGAGAATTTTTTTATAATGGAGATAGAGCAATAGTTTGCTCTAATGGAGGGCTTTGAAGCTCCAAAGGATTGCAAAGGCCAAATTCTCAAGAAAAGTAATTGGAGTAAGGAGCAAATGCAAAGGTGCGAGACAAATGATAAGGTAACCAAAATTTTGGTTAATTTATTGCCAAGCAAAATTATATCCAAGATTGGGGATTACAAAGATGCTAAGGATCTTTGGAGCAAATTGGCAAATATTCATGAAGAACCCTCCACTACACCAAATCAAGAAGAATCAAGAGAAGGCAACTCATTGGATCAAGAAGAAGAGGACTCGAAGTTGAGAGGTGCTCAACATTGGAAGAAGAAGAAGAAGGTGCATCCTCAATGAAGTGCAACAATAAAGGCAAAGAGAGAGTATACTCTTTGTTTCATGTGCACGAGGATGAAGAGGCCTCCACCTCTAGGATTGAGGGAGAGTACCATTTGTTGACATTGGAGCAAGAAGAGGCTTCTACCTCCGAGTCAAATGAAGAGGAAGATGATGCCACCTCCAAAAATCAAGAAAAATCAAATGAAAGATCATGTGTCACCCTTATAAGCAAAGTATAACAAATTTAATTGGTAATGATAAAAGTTATATAATTTTCTTTGAGTGTAGGGAGCATGAGCATTACAAGAGCAAATGCCCTAAGTTGACCAAAAGAAAGGGTTAAATGGTACACAAGGCTAAGGAGAAGCCAAAAGAGGTTGGTCCAGTGGTACACAAAGGCAAAGAGTATATTGTGTGCTTCTCTTACAATCAAAGAGGACATTACCGGAGTCAATGCCCAAAAGGAAAGAAATAATCGACCAAGCTTAAATGAGGAAGTTTCAATCAAGGAGGAGCTCTCAAGAGCAAACCCAAGGTATCATTTATTGAAGCAATTCCTTTAACTCATAATAAAAAGCATGCTAGTTCAAATTTATATCATCTTATTACTATTTATCATGAAAATAGGAAGCATGATAGAGTTAAAAAAAAACATGTAGTGTATCATGCTAAAACTGTCGTACCTAAGCCTAAGAAAGTAGATGATAAATTAGGTAATAACTCTAAGGACTTTAGATATATGCCTAAGAAAAATAAAACTCAAGGGTTTAAGGAAAAATCAAAATTTGAGGACTTATGGAAAGAAAATCAAGTTTTGAGGTCAAGATTTAATAAATTAGAAAAGATCCTAAAAAGAATTGAGAAGGTCTTAAAAGGGTCAAATGGACAAAACCTAGGTCAAAATAGGCAAGAATCATCCAATGGTAGAAGAGATTTGGGGTATAAACCTAAAGCTGAGAAGGATGTGCGTTCTTATCATAGGTCTAGGAGTTCCATATAGCTATGGAACTAACCATAGGTCTAGGAGTCAAGTCAAGATTTTAAGGGAGACAATTCCGAGAAGCAACCTTGAGAAGACCAATGTGACTAAGACTTCTAAGAAGTCCAAGAAAGTCACTAAGAAGGTCATAAGGGAAGATATCCCTAGAGTTGACCTGGAGGAGTCAAGTATGACCAAGGCTTCTAAGAAGCCTAGGAAGGTCATTAAGAATGTTACTAGGGAAGTTATCCCTAGTGAGTACCTAGCACACCCAAGGAGCACCAATAAATTTTGGGTTCCTAAGAGTGTGTTTTCTACATCTTAAATGGGTCTAGAGAGTGTTATCTCTAGTTGGAAAGGTAGTTAACCTAACATTGAAGAAGTTTACACTTGGAAGGTATTTTTAAGGTAGTTGTACTCCTTGAAAATGAGAAGGATTTGGTGTTTACTCTTTGGAAGAGTAAAATGTGTCAAAATTTGAGGAATAAGACTTAATTAAAATTGACATAAATAGGAAAAGTAAAAGAAATGCCAAGTTGAGTTTTGACATTTTCTTAGAAGAGAAAGGGTAACTTAGGATTAATTTTGGATTAGTAATTAATTAGGTATACTTAGATAGATAATCTAAGTATATTATTTATATTAAAGTGAGATTTTTTGTTTGCTCATCATATGTCATGACATCATATTTTGTATTCATATTTGTTATGAAAAATAAAAATACCATGGCATGTCATATGTAACGCTCCAAATTTCCTCAATTAGAGTCCTAAAAGTAATTTAAAAATATTTAAAAATGCTATAGAAATATTCTAGGGATTTTAAAAAAATTTTAGAGTATTTTTATGTAATTTTTGGAGGTCGTTTGGTATTTTTACTAAACGAAGGAAGTTTCGACAAAACCCAGCTGACCATGTGTGCAAACGGATTTTTCTATTTAAAAAAGATAGCGAATTTATTTAAGTTAGTTAACAGAATATTGGATTATAAAAGAGATAAGTTGATGTTGGATTTGTCTGTTTAGAAAAGTTAGAAAAATTTATTTAAGGAGTTAACAGAATATTGGATTATAAAAGGGATAAGTTGATGTTGGATTTGTCTATTAGAAAAGGTAGCGAATTTATTTAAGATAGTTAACAGAAATATTAAGTTATAAAAAGGGAGAACTTAGGGATTATTTTCCAAAACCTAAACCTCTCCTCTCCTTTTCTCTCCCAGCGGCACAACATTGTTAGCTAGAGCCCTAGAGCCAATCATTTGATGATTGTATTATGGACTTATTGTATCATATTTTTATATTAATAAAGGCATTTGTTTGGTTATTATACTTACTTGTATTGGTGCTAAATAAACTAAGTATAATAACGTCCTTGAGTAGAAGGTTCTTACCTATATCAATCGATTGGTTGAATCGATAGTGAGATGATATAGGGAACACTACTCTTAATCATTCCTAGTCGAGTATTAACATTCAGGGACAATGTTAATGCAATAAGACTAGCATGTAGGTCAACTCGATGACTTGATCTCACAAGTCATGGATATAGAGATATCAAGTTGACACATGGGTATACATTAGAGAATGTATACTGAATGACCCGCCATGAGAAAGTATCATGGATCGTTATATGAGTGTCATATACTTTCTCATGTGGCTATTAGTATGACTACTAGTCCTTAGACCTGAAGTCACCATAGATCCCTACATAAGGATTTATGTACTTTGGTTTCGTCAAACGTCACCCGTAACTGGGTGGACTATAAAGGCGATTACTGGGTATATAACAAATTATGCAGAGGGATGTGAGTGATGTAGATGGGATCTATCCCTCTTATATGACGGGAGAGACATCGATATTCTTGATAGAGTGAGACCACGAAGTGCATGACCATGCCCAAATGAGTCAATATAGGATATTGAGCTCATTTGATTTAGTGAGTCTACTTGGAGTTCAAGATTTAGATTGGTCAGAGGATGACACGGTTTATGCCTCACATTGACCAATCTAGATGTCTAGGATAGAATGACACTTGTCATATATTGTGAGGAGTCACAATTAGTAGTCACAAGGTGATGTTGGATCTCAACATTCTTGTAACTTGGGTAGTAATGATGTGTTGCTAGATACCGCTCATTACTTATGCTCCTAAATGGGTTTAGGGCATTGCCAACGTTACAAGAACCTATAGGGTCACACACTAAGGACAATTAGATGGAGATTAGTTTCATATGATGAACCAAGAGGATTAGATTCATTTGATGAATCAAATTGGATTAAGAGTAATCCTAATTGGGCTAACTTGAGTTCGACTCAAGTTGATTCATGTGTTCAATGAGTCTAATTTAGATTAAGACTCATTGAATCAATTTAATTAAATGAATTAGATTCATTATATTAAGTTGGCTTGAATCAAATGGTTGGATTCGATCAACCATGGAAGAGATTTGGTCAAGTTTGACTTGACTTGAGAGGAAGATAAAAGTCAAGTTTGACTTGACTTTACGCCACCTCATTGGTGAGTTGGCATTGATGTGGACCAATGATGTTACTCCACATCATCATGGGTGCCACCTCATGGAAGTTACAAAGCCATTTTCTTTAATAGCTTCACATTAATTGCACTTAATGCAATTTTTTGGGAGTTACACAACTTGAAAGTGGCCGACCACTTTTGAATGGGAATCAAAATTGATTTTCCTCATTCAAGTGCATTATTCCTTCTTCTTCCTCTTGGAGCCCTCTTCCTCTCTCTCTCCTCCTCAACTTGGCCGAACCACACATAGGTGCTAGCACACCTCTTTGTGTGTTTTTCTCCACCTACGAGTCCGTGTGGATACTTCTAGAGGAGTATCTATCTTGATACTCTTGAGATCCGGCACCGTTTGGACGAGCGGGAACGCGAAGGGCTTCGCTTTAAAGGTATAACTCGTTTCATGTAGATCTAGGAGTAGATCTAAGTAGGAACTCGTACTCGTAATTTTGTTTTTGAAATCTTTTCTTCGCACGAGATCCGTTGGCTAGGGTCATTCGGGGTTTCCGTGACGCGAAAAAGCGGTTTTCGCGGCCCGAAAGACCCTACAGTGGTATCAGAGCCACGTGTGAAGCGAGTACGAGTTTAGATTCGTATTTTTATGAAAAATATAAATCTGTAAACTTTCTATAAATTCATGTTTTTTATAGTTTTAATGGGTATTTTTCTCGTAGAAGCGAAGCACAAGTGTTTCGGTACTTGTAGGCTTCGACTACCGAGAAGAATTTTCAAAACGGTAAAGTTTCGCCCCAAAATTTTTTTGGGACAGCGGGCTAAGGCACTCTTGGATCGCTTAGGAGCAACTCGCGATGGTTAGATCGCGGGTAGGGGTACTGCCCCTAACCCCGCAAGGGGATTTGCTCCGCGATTGCGCCCGAAATCGCTAATCGGGACCGTCGGGAAAATTTACTCATAAAATCTGTAAAATTATGAAAAATTACAGAAAAATTATGAAAAATATATAATTTTGAATTATATATTATTTTTGTGATAGTCATGGCCCAAAGACCCAATTCGATTGGACAATTATGTTGTAATTCATAATACGGCCTGCGTGCCGTTATGTGATGTGCGTGCTTGTATTTTATTTTTTTTATTTTATTTTCGCGACATGCGCGTCGTGCCTTTCTCTTATATTCTGGTTGTAAATTAGATTTAGACTCGAATGTAACTCGAGTTTCAAAATTGTAATGTAATTTTGAAGCGGTGGAAGGTCCACACGAGACGGAGTTACGAGGAGGGCGCGAGCAACACAAGGTGGTCAAAGGAAGAAGCTTGAGAAGCTGTTGACCTTAGGTTGACCATCCGATCTTCTCATTGGCTTGAGAAGATCGTAGTAGGGTCATGACACAATCACAAAATAGTTTAATTAATTGCTTATATGTATGTGATGCATGCTAGTTAATTAAGTAAATAATTAGTGCCTAGCGATTAGATTTGATCTAAATCGTGCACATGATGCACCCTTCGATTAGATTAGATCTATCGAGTATATGATACACATCATCGTTTAGATTAGATCTAAAACGCGTCAACTCGTAATGCCTACCATGTCGTGATACCTACCACTACCTCGATCGCATGCTGTTGTTGAATCTGCCAAAGCAGAGCAACACATACTATCTTGGTAGGGTACGGAGGGACAATCTTGGTCCCGCCTATTAACGCATGGGTGAATACAAACTCAATTAGATTGAGTATTCCTAGTTTACTCGGTTGTATCGAGTACAACTATAGGCATTATTCCAATGGTTGGAAAGGTAGGACAAAATCACGTTTATATTAATTCTCGGGCGTATTAGCCAAAGCTAACTCGAGTTTTAATATAAATGATGATTTTATCCTATAAACAAGAGTTGCATAGAGATGTAATTGGTAATCGTTACCTACCGATCATACTAAGTCTTGGGCGTATTAGCCAAAGCTAACTCAAGGGTTAGTACGATGTGTATCTTGTCCCACATGAATTATAGAATTCAGTGGGAGCATCATTTAGTTAAAGACCTAATTAAATGATTAAGAATATGATACTTATTTCTGCATTTATTTCTGTTGTAGAATTGCCATGACATCGAACACGAACACCTTCTCCCTGCGATCTGTCTTTGAGAAGGACAAGCTCAACGGAGCAAACTTCCTGGACTGGTACAGAAACCTGAGAATAGTTCTCACCCAAGAACGTAAACTGTACGTTCTGGAGCAGCCCATTCCGGAGGCTCCTCCTGCCAATGCCCCGCGAGCTGATAAAGATGCTTACAAGAAGCATCAAGATGACACATTAGATGTGTCCTGTCTAATGCTCGCGACCATGAACTCTGAGCTTCAGAAGCAACACGAGTTAATGGGCGCTTATGATATGGTTGAACTGTTGGAGTGTATACTGAAAGCCTAAGCTTTGTAAACATTCATTATGAATAAAGAATCACATTTGGTCAAATTGTCTACATTTAGTTGTAGTTGTTCAATTAATTTATACTGTAGATAACATAGTATGTGGTGTCACATGCAGAAGATGATGTTGTCAGTACCTTATAAATTATAAACAGTAGCTCACGACCAAAATGGAAAGGAAAAACCATTAGAAGGTCGTAGTGTAATTAGGTATCAGTTTATCTTGACTGTATAATTACACTAGTACACTTAGAGTGTATTGAGTAGGACCATTTGAGATCGTTTCTTTTATACTGACTTTATAAAGAAACAAAGACCTCGGTTATTATGGAAGTGTGCGCTCTTAATCCTAATATAATACCAAGCACATATATTTGATATTTATTTCTTTAATTTATCAGTGGGTGAGATTTAGTTCGATGAATCAATAAGCCCGATAAGTTGGGAAATGATATCACTTATAGTGTGTGTTGTTGATTATAGAAGGAAACTGTGTCCTAGAGATACTAGGTTGATAATGTCCCAAGAGGAGCTCATAAGGATTGTCATGTTAAACCCTGCAGGTGGACTTAGTCCGACATGACGATAAGGTTGAGTGGTACTACTCTTGGACTAAGATATTAATTAAATGAGTTGTCAGTAACTCACTTAATTAGTGGACATTCGATATCTTAAACACAGGGAGACTAACACACTCATAATAAGAAGGAGCCCAAAAATGTAATTTGGGATTGGTGCGGTAGTTCAATAATAGTTCTCTAGTGGAATGAATTATTATTGATAAAATTAAGTTGTGTGTTCGGGGCGAACACGTGATGCTTAATTTTATCGGGAGACCAAAACCAATTCCTCCTCTCGGTCCCTATCGTAGCCTCTTATTTATAGAGTTCTATACCCACCTATACCCACCATCTATATCCACCAATAAGGGGCCGGCCAAGCTAGCTTGGGAACCAAGCTAGGGCCGGCCTAGGTATAAAATTGGGTGGTCGGCCCTAGCTTGAACCCAAGCTAGTGGGGGCCGGCCAAATTAAATTAAAAAGAGATTTTAATTTTAATTTTTATTATGTGGAAGAAATAATTTATTAAAGAGAATTAAAATTAAAATATCTCTCTTGTAAAAGATCTACAAAAGATTAAAGAAAGAGATTAGATCTCTTTCCTTATTTGTAGATTGGTGAGATATTTTATTTTCTCTTTAAAAATTATTCACATGTTGTAAAATTAAAATTATAGAAATTTCCTTTTTATCAACCATGAAGAGATTTGAAGAGAAATTTTATTTTTTAAAATTTCCGGAAACAAATTAGAAAGTTTTAATTGTTGATTGAAACTTGTCCAATTTTGTTTTCATTGATGTGGCCGGCCACTTGAATTTAATTGGGGAAATTTTATTTTATTTTTCTCAATTAAATCATGTCAAGGAAATTAAGGAAATTTTATTGTAATTAAATTTCCTAATTTGCCTAGGCCAAGGAATATAAAAGAAGGGGTGAGGGTGCCTTCAAGAGACACAACCTCTATTATTTTCTCTCCCTCTTTTGTTCCTTGGTGTGGCCGGCCATCATCATCATCATCATCTCCCTCTCTTCCTCTTGTGGTGGCCGAACCTCTCTCAAAGGCTTGGAGCTCTTGTGGTGGCCGGATACTACTTGGAGAAGAAGAAGAAGAAGGAGAGGAAGCTAGCATCTCTTGGAGCTTGGTTAGTGTTTTGGTTTTCTTCCTTGGTAAATATTCTTTGTGGCCGAACCTAGCTAGGAGGAGAAGAAGGTGGTTGGTGGTTTCTCATCTCGGAAAATCGTTGCCCACACAACGTCCGAGGTTAGAAGAGGAATACGGTAGAAGATCAAGAGGTTATTTTTCTACAAGGTATAACTAGTAATTTTTCTTTCCGCATCATACTAGTTATTTATGGAAATAATACCAAATACAAGAGGCTTACGTTCTAGTATTTCGAATATGTTTTTCGAAGTTGTGTTCTTTTGTTTTATTTTTCCCTTGTGATTTGATTGTTCTTTTTGGTTAACCTAAAGTTATTTTAGGAAATTAAATATTAGCTTTCTATAAAAGGTTTTGTCTAGTCGGTGGTGGTTGCTCCCATATCCAAGAAGGCCATGTGCCTCGCTACGTCAGTACTGGGAACCGATTATGGAAATTAATATTTAATGGAATTAATAACTTAAGGTGATTTGGGTCGAACGTGTTAAGTTCCGCAGGAGACCCAATTCAAAACCTAAAAGAATGAATAGATTAAGTTTTGGATCAAACATGTTAAGTTCCGTAGGCGATCCAAAATTTAATTTAAAAGAACACATGATAGCTAGGAAAAGGTTCAGACCTTTATACAAAATTTTTGTACAGTGGAACCTCTAGGTTTTCCGAGTAGCAACCAACAATTGGTATCAGAGCTAGGGTTTTGCCTCTGTGTATTTGGTATTAGTTTAATTATGCACATGTCATACATAATTTAGGCAGGTTAATAGTAGGATGTGCTAACTTTGTAGATGCAGGATCCAACTATTATGGCTTTTAGTTATTATGTGTGTGATTGGACCCTTGGACATGTCAAGGGCATTTATATGTGTGTGCATGATTGTATTAAAATACAGCAGGAGCTGTATTTAGTTTTATTAGGATTTTATTTTTGATCTAGATACATGTACATTCCTTTTATGGAATATAAGATCAAAATGTAAAATTCTATTTATGTCGCGGATTGAATCTTGCAAAGCGTGGAACCTTCTAAGGACCAGAGGCGCAGCGGAACTAGGAGCAAGATGGATGCGACAGCTAGACCTAGTGGCAGTGGCCAAATATGGCAGCAGCTTGGGATGACAACACACGGAGGACAACTAGAGATAAAATCCATAATAGTTGAAAATTAGATTTTCTATTTATTGCTTTTATATTGTGCTGTGTGTATGTGTTAGTTTACATGCTTAGTAGGCTAGCATAGTTAAAATTCCTCATTTATAAATAACTAAGTGGGAGAGGGATTTTTAAATAAATCCCATGGTCTCCATTACTGGTTTGTAAGTGATGCAAACAAGCTTGCGCGTTGGCTCTGAGTGCCTTCCTCCATAACGGATGAGCTTGTTTGTGGATCACTAGAACAGACTTCCATTTTTGGATGACTATAGGAAGTTAATTAAGAGCGTGTGATCTTCCCCAACGGAAGGGGCATAATCTTATTAATGAACTTAGTGTCAAGTAATGATATACACTTAGACACATCTAATAGTATCCTCCCCATCGGAGTCACTGCTATTATTTGTGTGACCAAAAGACACCAACTATTAATTTTATTTGTCAAAAAGTTAGGTTGACAAGATAATAAAATTAATGGGATAAAACCCTCCTTTTACAAATGTTGAATTTGTATACGTCCACACTAACGTGGCATACAAAATTCACGGTGTTTTGAGGTGTTGGTTAATTTAAAATAGTATTGTTTGAGGAATCAATATTATTCTAAATTTAGAGTTCTGACCAAAAGTTATTTGTGATTCTTAGAATGACTTTCAACCCATTGTCCATCATACTTCAATAGAATAGACTTACTGGACCAAACTACATAGATTGGAAAAGGAACTTGGACATTATTCTTACTGTTGAAAGCTATAAATTTGTACTGACTGAGCCTTGCCCTGAAGCACCTACTGGTGAATCTACTCAAGAGGAGATTGAATATCATAGGAAATGGGTAAAAGCTGATGAGATGGCGCGGTATTACATTTTGGCTTCAATGTCAAATGTATTGCAACACCAGCATCAAGATTTACCAACAGCTTATGATATTATGAACAATCTCATGGAACTCTTTGGTCATCAGGATAGGGCTTCTAGGCAAGAAGCCATGAGAAAGATAATGACAGCCACCATGCAAGAGGGTACTCCAAGGATCATATCCTAAAGATGATGGCTTATCCGAACGAGATCGATCCTTGGAGGAGAAATTGATGGGAAACCCAGATCGATATGATCCTCCAAACGCTACCTAGAAGTTTTGAGCTTTGAACTATAATATGAATAAGAGGGTTTATTCATTAGCGGAACTATTGGCAGAACTTTAAGCAGTTGAAGGATTATTTCATCACAATGCTCAAATTCACTATGCTGAAAATGGTTCTACTTCTAAACCGAAAGGAAAGAAGAAGAAGAAACAAGCTGGTTCAGCAAAGAAAGTGAATAAATCTCAGAGTACGGGATTTAAAGCTGGAATGAAGAAGCCGAAGGGTAAGTGTTTCATCTGTAAGCAGGCAGGACATTGGAAGGCGGACTGTCCTCGTAGGAACCAAAACAAAGGTATATCTCATACTCTAGTTGTTGAAACATGTTTAGCGCTGTTATCTACCAGCACCTGGTGTGTAGATACGGGAGCCACTGATCATGTCTGCAATTCCTTGCAGGGGTTCCAGGAAACCCGACGACTATCTGAAGGAGAGATTACCATCTATATGGGCAATGCTACGAAGGTGGCAGCTGTTGCAGTGGGAGACGTCTACTTATCTTTTAGTAGAAATAGAAATTTGATTTTAAGAAATTGTCTTTATGTACCCAGTTTTAGAAAGAATTTAATTTCAGTTTCTAAACTGTTTTTAGATGGATATTCAGTTTCTTTCAGTAACGATGTAGTTATTAAAAGAAATAAAGTGATTATCTGTTCTGGTGCATTAGTTGGCAATTTGTATACTTTAAATCCAATTTCTTCCACAAAGCAAAACATGGAAATTTATAACTCATCTTCTAACTCTAATAAGAGAAAAGAACCTTCGGAAATGAACCAAGCATATCTTTGGCATCTAAGGCTTGGTCATATTAACTTAAGTAGGATTCAGAGGCTTATATCCGATGGACTTTTGAGTTCATTAGAGTTGGAAAATTTTTCAACTTGTGAATCTTGCTTGGAAGGTAAAATGACCAAGAGGTCGTTCAAGGCCAAGGGGTATAGAGCCAAAGAAGTGTTAGAGTTGGTTCACTCTGATTTGTGTGTGTCGGTGCAACAGGAGGTCAAGAATATTTTGTCTCTTTCATAGACGATTATTCAAGATATGGATACATTTACCTAATGCGCTGCAAGTCCTAGTGCTTTGATAAGTTCAAAGAATACAAGGCTGATGTGGAGAAACGACTAGGTAAAAGTATCAAGACACTACGATCGATCGTGGTGGCGAATACCTCTTAGGAGAGTTTAGGAATTACTTATCGGAGGCCGGATTTAATCCCAATTGTCTGCACTGGAACACCCCAACAGAATGGTGTAGCGAGCGAAGGAATAGGACTCTTATGGAGATGGTTAGATCAATGATGAGTTATTGAATTACAAATTCGTTTTGGGGATATGCTCCGGAAACAGCAGAAGATATGCTCTGAACTTAGTACCTTCTAAATCAGTTTCTTCTACTCCCATAGAATTGTGGAATGGGCGAAAACCCAGTCTAAGACATATTCGGATTTGGGGTAGTCCAGCACATGTGCTGAAACCAGATACTGATAAGTTAGAATCTCGTACAGAAGTTCGCGTGTTTGTAGGATATCCCAAAGGAACGAAAGGTGGTTTATTTTATAGTCCTAAAGACCAGAAGGTCATTGTTAGCACCAATGCCCAGTTTTTAGAAGAAGACTATATAATGGATCACAAGCCCAGTAGCAAAGTTGTTTTAGAAGAACTTAGAGAGGACACGTCTACTTCAGTACCAACAGTACAAGATGAAGTACCACAAGAGACTGCAACACGTGTCACACATGATACACAACCACAGACGTGTTCGGAGCGTGTGAGTTAGAACCGAAAGATTCATGTTTTTGGGAGAGTCTTCGGATTTGATCCCGGGTAAACATGAACCTGATCCCCGGACATATGACGAAGCACTCCAAGATATAGATGCAGCATCTTGGCAAAAGGCGATGAATTCTGAAATAGAGTCTATGTACTCTAATAAGGTCTGGGAGCTTGTAGAACCACCTGATGGTGTAAAAGCCGTTGGATGTAAGTGGATCTACAAAAGGAAAAGAGGGACAGACGGGAAGGTAGAAACCTTCAAATCTAGGCTTGTTGCGAAAGGGTACACTTAGAAAGAGGGAATCGATTATGAGGAAACCTTTTCACCGGTAGCCATGCTTAAGTCTATCCGGATACTCTTATCCATTGCTGCTCATATGGATTATGAGATTTGGCAAATGGATGTCAAGACAGCTTTCCTTAATGGAAGTCTTGAAGAGAACATCCATATGAAGCAACCAGAAGGGTTCATTGAAAAGGGCAAAGAGCATCTAGTGTGTAAGCTCAATCGGTCCATTTATGGACTGAAGCAAGCTTCAAGATCTTGGAACATCCGGTTTAATGAAGTAATCCAGTCGTATGGATTTATTCAGTGTCCGGATGAGTCTTGTGTATACAAGAAGTGTAACGGAAACGTGGTGGTATTTCTTGTACTATACGTAGATGATATTTTGTTAATTGGCAACAATGTCAAGGTATTATCAGACGTAAGGGTATGGTTGTCCAAACAATTTGATATGAAGGACTTAGGAGAGTGTGCACACATTCTTGGGATCAAAGTGATAAGGGATCGCAAGAAAAGAATGTTGTGTCTATCCCAAGCTTCATATATAGATACAATCCTTGCTCGTTTTAGTATGCAGGATTCCAAGAAAGGTTTCTTACCTTTTAGGCATGGAATAGCTCTATCTAAAGAGATGTCTCCGAAGACATCAAAGGAGATAGAAGACATGAAAGCAGTTCCTTATGCTTCGGCTGTAGGAAGCCTTATGTATGCAATGCTATGTACGAGACCTGATATTTGTTTTGCCGTGGGCATGGTTAGCAGATATCAGAGTAACCCTGGACAAGGACATTGGACTGCGGTAAAGCATATATTAAAGTACCTGAGAAGGATATGCTAATTTACCAAGCAGACGATTTGCTTCCTGTGGGTTACACGGATTCAGATTTCCAATCAGATAGGGACAATAGTAAGTCTACATCAGGCTATGTGTTTACTTTAGGAGGTGGAGCCATTTCATGGAGGAGTGTTAAGCAGAAATGCGTATCGGACTCAACCATGGAAGCTGAGTATGTAGCAGCCTCTGAGGCAGCTAAAGAAGCAGTATGGCTCAGGAACTTTCTAATGGACTTAGATGTGATTCCTGGTTTGCCCAAAATTATCACAATTTATTGTGATAATAGCGGTGCAGTTGCAAACTCGAAGGAACCACGAGCTCATAAGGCAAGTAAACATATAGAGCGCAAGTACCACCTGATACGAGATATCGTGAAGCGAGGAGAAGTTGTCATCGCCAAGATTGCATCAGCAGATAACCTGGCAGATCCTTTCACTAAGGCCCTTCCGGCGAAAGCTTTTGATCGGCATGTGGAGGGAATGAGAATCAGATGTATGGTAGAAGATATGGCAGCTTATTCATTAGTATAAGTGGGAGATTGTTGGAGTGTATACTGAAATCCTAAGCTTTGTAAACATTCATTATGAATAAAAAATCACATTTGGTCAAATTGTCTACATTTAGTTGTAGTTGTTCAATTAATTTATACTGTAGATAACATAGTATGTGGTGTCACATGCAGAAGATGATGTTGTCAGTACCTTATAAATTATAAACAGTAGCTCACGACCAAAATGGAAAGGAACAAACCATTAGAAGGTCGTAGTGTAATTAGGTATCAGTTTATCTTGACTGTATAATTACACTAGTACACTTAGAGTGTATTGAGTAGGACCATTTGAGGTCGTTTCTTTTATACTGACTTTATAAAGAAACAAAGACCTCGGTTATTATGGAAGTGTGCGCTCTTAATCCTAATATAATAACATGCACATATATTTGATATTTATTTCTTTAATTTATCAGTGTGTGAGATTTAGTTCGATGAATCAATAAGCCCGATAAGTTGGGAAATGATATCACTTATAGTGTGTGTTGTTGATTATAGAAGGAAACTGTGTCCTAGAGATACTAGGTTGATAATGTCCCCAAGAGGAGCTCATAAGGATTGTCATGTTAAACCCTGCAGGTGGACTTAGTCCGACATGACGATAAGGTTGAGTGGTACTACTCTTGGACTAAGATATTAATTAAATGAGTTGTTAGTAACTCACTTAATTAGTGGACATTCGATATCTTAAACACAGGGAGACTAACACACTCATAATAAGAAGGAGCCCAAAAATGTAATTTGGGATTGGTGCGGTAGTTCAATAATAGTTCTCTAGTGGAATGAATTATTATTGATAAAATTAAGTTGTGTGTTCGGGGCGAACACGGGATGCTTAATTTTATCGGGAGACCAAAACCAATTCCTCCTCTCGGTCCCTATCGTAGCCTCTTATTTATAGAGTTCTATACCCACCTATACCCACCATCTATATCCACCAATAAGGGGCCGGCCAAACTAGCTTGGGAACCAAGCTAGGGCCGACCTAGGTATAAAATTGGGTGGCCGGCCTTAGCTTGAACCCAAGCTAGTGGGGGCCGGCCAAATTAAATTAAAAGGGATTTTAATTTTAATTTTTATTATGTGGAAGAAATAATTTATTAAAGAGAATTAAAATTAAAATATCTCTCTTGTAAAAGATCTACAAAAGATTAAAGAAAGAGATTAGATCTCTTTCCTTATTTGTAGATTGGTGAGATATTTTATTTTCTCTTTAAAAATTATTCACATGTTGTAAAATTAAAATTATAGAAATTTCCTTTTTATCAACCATGAAGAGATTTGAAGAGAAATTTTATTTTTTAAAATTTCCGGAAACAAATTAGGAAGTTTTAATTGTTGATTGAAACTTGTCCAATTTTGTTTTCATTGATGTGGCCGGCCACTTGAATTTAATTGGGGAAATTTTATTTTATTTTTCTCAATTAAATCATGTCAAGGAAATTAAGGAAATTTTATTGTAATTAAATTTCCTAATTTGCCTAGGCCAAGGAATATAAAAGAAGGGGTGAGGGTGCCTTCAAGAGACACAACCTCTATTATTTTCTCTCCCTCTTTTGTTCCTTGGTGTGGCCGGCCATCATCATCATCATCATCTCCCTCTCTTCCTCTTGTGGTGGCCGAACCTCTCTCAAAGGCTTGGAGCTCTTGTGGTGGCCGGATACTACTTGGAGAAGAAGAAGAAGAAGGAGAGGAAGCTAGCATCTCTTGGAGCTTGGTTAGTGTTTTGGTTTTCTTCCTTGGTAAATATTCTTTGTGGCCGAACCTAGCTAGGAGGAGAAGAAGGTGGTTGGTGGTTTCTCATCTCGGAAGATCGTTGCTCACACAACGTCCGAGGTTAGAAGAGGAATACGGTAGAAGATCAAGAGGTTATTTTTCTACAAGGTATAACTAGTAATTTTTCTTTCCGCATCATACTAGTTATTTATGGAAATAATACCAAATACAAGAGGCTTACGTTCTAGTATTTCGAATATGAAGTTGTGTTCTTTTGTTTTATTTTTCCCTTGTGATTTGATTGTTCTTTTTGGTTAACCTAAAGTTATTTTAGGAAATTAAATATTAGCTTTCTATAAAAGGTTTTGTCTAGTCGGTGGTGGTTGCTCCCATATCCAAGAAGGCCATGTGCCTCGCCACATCAGTACTGGGAACCGATTATGGAAATTAATATTTAATGGAATTAATAACTTAAGGTGATTTGGGTCGAACGTGTTAAGTTCCGCAGGAGACCCAAGTCAAAACCTAAAAGAACGAATAGATTAAGTTTTGGATCAAACGTGTTAAGTTCCGCAGGCGATCCAAAATTTAATTTAAAAGAACACATGGTAGCTAGGAAAAAGTTCAGACCTTTGTACAAAATTTTTGTACAGTGGAACCTCTAGGTTTTCCGAGTAGCAACCAACATGAACATCTTCGTCAGCTGTATCAAGGACAAGCGAGGCATGAGAGATTTGAGATCTCAAGGGCACTGTTTCAGTGCAAGATGTCAGACGGGGCTCCCGTAGGCCCATATGTACTCAAAATGATTGGGTATATAGAGAACCTACAAAGGTTGGGGTTCCCTCTTGGCCAAGAGCTGGCTACTGACCTGATCTTGCAATCCTTGCCGGATAGCTACAGTCAATTTGTTCTAAACTACAATATGAACGAGATTGACAAGCCACTGCCCGAGCTGCTTAGCATGTTAAGAACTGCTGAGCTAAACCTTAAGAAGGCTAAGCCCAACACTGTTCTGATGGTTCAGAAACATAAGGGCAAGGGCAAGCCCAAAGGCAAGGGAAAGTCCCAAGCCAAGGGCAAAGGCAAGGCACTGAAGCCTAAAGGAGGGGTCGCCAAGGATGCTACCTGCTTCCACTGCGGTCAGACCGGGCACTGGAAGAGGAACTGCAAGGTATACTTGGAGGATCTTAAGAAGAAGCGAAGTGAGACTTCCACTTCAGGTATATATGTTATAGAAGTCAATCTATCTATTTCTACATCATGGGTATTAGATACTGGATGTGCTTCTCACATTTGTACTGATGTGCAGGCGCTGAGAAATAGCAAGGTATTGACAAAGGGCGAGGTGGACCTACGAGTAGGCAATGGAGCACGGGTTGCTGCTGTTGCTGTAGGGACTTACTTTCTATCTCTGCCCTCTGGGCTTGTACTAGAGTTAGTCGATTGTTGTTATGTGCCTGCATTAACTAAGAACATTATATCAGTTTCTTGTTTGGACAAGAAAGGTTTCTCGTTTACAATAAAGAACAAATGTTGTTCCGTCTTTTTAAACGATATGTTCTATTGTAGTGCACCTCTAATAAACGGACTCTATATTCTAGACCTTGAGAGTCCTATCTATAACATAAATACCAAGAGGTTCAAGTCAAATGACATGAACCAAACCTACCTCTGGCAGTGTCGCTTAGGTCATATAAATGACAAGCGCTTATCCCAGCTCCATAAGGATGATATGCTGGACTCATTTGATTTTGAATCATATGAGGTATGCGAGTCATGCCTACGAGGCAAGATGACCAAGACTCCCTTTAGTGGGCACAACGAGAGAGCAACTGATTTGTTAGGACTCATACATAGTGATGTATGTGGCCCTTTCAATGTTGCTGCTAGAGGCGGTTATAGGTACTTCATCACATTTACTGATGATTTCAGTAGATATGGTTATGTGTACTTGATGACACATAAGTCTGAATCCTTTGAAAAGTTCAAAGAATTCAAGAATGAAGTACAGAACCAGCTTGGCAAGAGTATTAAGATACTTCGATCAGATCGAGGTGGAGAATACCTTAGCCATGAGTTCCGTGACTATCTAGCTGAGTGTGGGATTCTATCCCAACTCACTCCTCCTGGAACAGCACAGTGGAATGGTGTATCCGAAAGGAGGAATTGTACCTTATTAGATATGGTACGATTTATGATGAGTCACACAGATCTTCCGACATACCTTTGGGGCTATGCTTTAGACACGACAACTTTTATACTCAACCGAGTTCCATCCAAGGCCGTGATAAAGACACCATATAGGATATGGACTGGGAGAGATGCCCAATTGTCTTTTATGAGGATTTGGGGTTGTGAGGCTTACGTTCGACGTCAAGTCTCAGACAAATTAGGACCCAAATCTGACAAGTGCTATTTCATTGGATATCCCAAGGAAACTAAGGGATATTACTTCTACATTCCCAGTCAGCACAAGGTAGTTGTGGCAAAGACTGGGGTCTTTCTAGAAAGGGACTTTGTTTCTAGAAAGACTAGTGGGAGCACGTTCGATCTTGAAGAAGTTCAAGATGCGAACAATAGCACTGATGCCTCGATGGAAATTGAACTGGAACCACAAAGTATTGTGGATGATGTTCCACAAAGAGTTGAGGAACAACAACCAGTTCAAGTAGACATACCTCTTCGCAGGTCTGATAGGGTACGTCGTCAGCCTGAGAGATACTCATTTCTCTTGTCTGACCATGATGACATTGTGCTCATAGAGGATGAGCCTACCACCTATCAGGAAGCTGTGATGAGACTAGATTCCGAGAAATGGCTAGAAGCCATGAGATCCGAGATGGAATCCATGTACACCAACCAAGTATGGACTTTGGTTGATCCACCTGAAGGGGTAAAACCCATTGGGTGTAAGTGGGTCTTTAAGAGAAAGACTGACATGGATGGACTTATCTATAAGGGTTGCTTGGTAGCTAAAGGTTTCAAGCAGATTCATGGTATTGACTATGATGAAACCTTTTCTCCAGTAGCGATGTTTAAGTCCATTCGGATCATGCTTGCTATTGCAGCCTACCATGACTATGAGATATGGCAGATGGATGTCAAAACCGCGTTTCTGAATGGAAACCTGCTCGAGGATGTGTACATGACACAACTTGAGGGTTTTGTAGATCCACAGCATACTAGCTGAGTATGCAAGCTGCATAGGTCCATTTATGGACTAAAGCAAGCTTCTCAGAGTTGGAATCTTCGATTCGATGATGCAATCAAACAGTTTGGTTTCATCAAGAACGAAGATGAGCCTTGTGTCTACAAGAAGGTTGTAGGGGACATAGTTGTCTTCCTCATATTGTATGTGGATGACATACTACTCATTGGGAAGGACATCCCTATGCTTCAGTCTGTCAAGACTTGGCTAGGGAGTTGCTTCTCAATGAAGGACTTAGGTGAGGCATCCCGCATTCTAGGGATACAGATCTATAGAGATAGATCTAAGAGATTGCTTGGCCTAAGTCAGAGTACATACATTGACAAGGTACTTCTTCGGTTTGCCATGCAGAACTCCAAGAAGGGATTTCTGCCGTTGTCTTCGAAGGCTCAAGGTCCCTCTTCTACAGAGGAGAGAGACCGCATGGATCAGATCCCTTATGCCTTAGCCATAGGATCGATCATGTACGCCATGCTATGTACTCGACCTGATGTCTCGTATGCTTTGAGCATGATGAGCAGATACCAGTCAGATCCAGGTGAAAGTCACTGGATAGCGGTCAAGAATATTCTTAAGTACTTAAGAAGGATTAAAGAATATTTCTTGATATATGGAGGCGATGATGAGCTAGCTGTAAAGGGTTACAGTGATGCTAACTTCCAGACCGACCAGGATGACTATAGATCGCAGTCGGGGTTCGTATTTTGCATTAATGGTGGTGCTGTCAGCTGGAAAAGTTCGAAGTAGGATACAGTAGCTGATTCTACAACAGAAGCCGAGTACATTGCTGCATCAGAGGCAGCAAAGGAGGCAGTTTGGATCTGCAAGTTCATCACTGAACTTGGGGTGGTTCCTAGCATTGCTGACCCTATTGAGCTCTTCTGTGACAACAGTGGAGCTATAGCACAGGCAAAGGAACCTCGCTCACACCATTGGACCAAACACATACTACTGCGCTTCCATCTCATTCGAGAGATCATCGAGAGAGGAGATGTGAAGATTTGCAGAGTACCTATAGAGGCTAACATCGCAGATCCCTTGACAAAGGCTTTGGCACAGAGGAAGCATGATGGTCACACTAGGTCATTTGGGCTTAGAGCCTACACTGATTGGCACTAGTGCTAGTGGGAGATTGTTAGCTAGAGCCCTAGAGCCAATCATTTGATGATTGTATTATGGACTTATTGTATCGTATTTTTATATTAATAAAGGCATTTGTTTGGTTATTATACTTACTTGTATTGGTACCAAATAAACTAAGTATAATAACGTCCTTGAGTAGAAGGTTCTTACCTATATCAATCGATTGGTTGAATCGATAGTGAGATGATATAGGGAACACTACTCTTAATCATTCCTAGTCGAGTATTAACATTCAGGGACAATGTTAATGCAATAAGACTAGCATGTAGGTCAACTCGATGACTTGATCTCACAAGTCATGGATATAGAGATATCAAGTTGACACATGGGTATACATTAGAGAATGTATACTGAATGACCGCTATGAGAAAGTATCATGGATCGTTATATGAGTGTCATATACTTTCTCATGTGGCTATTAGTATGACTACTAGTCCTTAGACCTGAAGTCACCATAGATCCCTACATAAGGAGTTATGTACTTTGGTTTCGTCAAACGTCACCCGTAACTGGGTGGACTATAAAGGCGATTACTGGGTATATAACAAATTATGCAGAGGGATGTGAGTGATGTAGATGGGATTTATCCGTCCTATATGACGGGAGAGACATCGGTATTCTTGATAGAGTGAGACCACGAAGTGCATGGCCATGCCCAAATGAGTCAATATAGGATATTGAGCTCATTTGATTTAGTGAGTCTACTTGGAGTTCAAGATTTAGATTGGTCAGAGGATGACACGGTTTATGCCTCACATTGACCAATCTAGATGTCTAGGATAGAATGACACTTGTCATATATTGTGAGGAGTCACAATTAGTAGTCACAAGGTGATGTTGGATCTCAACATTCTTGTAACTTGGGTAGTAATGATGTGTTGCTAGATACCGCTCATTACTTATGCTCCTAAATGGGTTTAGGGCATTGCCAACGTTACAAGAACCTATAGGGTCACACACTAAGGACAATTAGATGGAGATTAGTTTCATATGATGAACCAAGAGGATTAGATTCATTTGATGAATCAAATTGGATTAAGAGTAATCCTAATTGGGCTAACTTGAGTTCGACTCAAGTTGATTCATGTGTTCAATGAGTCTAATTTAGATTAAGACTCATTGAATCAATTTAATTAAATGAATTAGATTCATTATATTAAGTTGGCTTGAATCAAATGGTTGGATTCGATCAACCATGGAAGAGATTTGGTCAAGTTTGACTTGACTTGAGAGGAAGATAAAAGTCAAGTTTGACTTGACTTTACGCCACCTCATTGGTGAGTTGGCATTGATGTGGACCAATGATGTTACTCCACATCATCATGGGTGCCACCTCATGGAAGTTACAAAGCCATTTTCTTTAATAGCTTCACATTAATTGCACTTAATGCAATTTTTTGGGAGTTACACAACTTGAAAGTGGCCGACCACTTTTGAATGGGAATCAAAATTGATTTTCCTCATTCAAGTGCATTATTCCTTCTTCTTCCTCTTGGAGCCCTCTTCCTCTCTCTCTCCTCCTCAACTTGGCCGAACCACACATAGGTGCTAGCACACCTCTTTGTGTGTTTTTCTCCACCTACGAGTCCGTGTGGATACTTCTAGAGGAGTATCTATCTTGATACTCTTGAGATCCGGCACCGTTTGGACGAGCGGGAACGCGAAGGGCTTCGCTTCAAAGGTATAACTCGTTTCATGTAGATCTAGGAGTAGATCTAAGTAGGAACTCGTACTCGTAATTTTGTTTTTGAAATCTTTTCTTCACACGAGATCTGTTGGCTAGGGTCATTCGGGGTTTCCGTGACGCGAAAAAGCGATTTTCGCGGCCCGAAAGACCCTACAAACGTCTCTTGTTTGGGCGAAGGAAAAAAAAGGGGGGATCTAGGATTCCTCTCCAGCGGCCGGCCAAGGGAGATTTCCGCGAGATCTTTGTTGGTGCAACCTTAGGTCAAGGTTGACCTGGGTGACCCGACTCGAGTTGACCTGACTCGAGGTATATTTTGATGTTTGACAAGAATGGAGAAGTTATATTTTGATGTTTGACAAGAATAGGAACTTGGGGGATTGTGGGTGCAACCTTTGGTCAAGGTTGACCTGGTTGACCAGACTTGAGTTGACCTAATTACGGAAAAGTCCAAGTATGGAGACTTGGCACGGAAAGGTCCAAGCAGGGAGCTTGGCACGGGAAAAGTCCAAGTATAGAGATTTGGCAAGGAAAAGTCCAAGTAGGGAGCTTGGCACGGGAAAAGTCCAAGTATGGAAGCTTGACATGGTAGGTCAGAGAGGGCTCGGTAGCTCGTTCTCTGGACTGGATGAAGTCGGAGAGGGCTCGGTAGCTCAATCTCCGGACTAGGTCAGAGAGGGCTCGGTAGCTCGTTCTCTGGACCGGACGTGGAAGTCGGAGAGGGCTCGGTAGCTCATTCTCCAGACTAGGTCAGAGAGGGCTCGGTAGCTCGTTCTCTGGACCGAACGTGGAAGTCGGAGAGGGTTCGGTAGCTCGTTCTCCAGACTAGGTCATAGAGGGCTCGGTAGCTCGTTCTCTGGACCGGACGTGGAAGTCAGAGAGGGCTCGGTAGCTCGTTCTCCGGACTAGGTCAGAGAGGGCTCGGTAGCTCGTTCTCTAGATCAGGAAGGCTTTAGGGTTTAAGGCGGGAATTGGATCGGTCTGGCCGATCCGTGATCTATGGGTATCTGGATCGATCTGGCCGATCGGTGATACATGATTCTCATGTGGGTCATCGATCGGTCGGTGACCGATCGGTAACAAACAGATTGGGAGAAGGAATAGGAGGGATCGGTCGGTGGACCGATCCACCTATCTTTGATGGGTCCTGAGCCGATCGGGGCTCGGCAACCAACTCTGTGAGTTGGGATCGGTCTGAGGACCGATCGGCCTAACTGATCGGTCCCCCGAGATCATACTGGACCGATCGGTGGAGCTGATCGATCCAGTCTGGCCATGAGTCCGGAGGCTAGATTTAGGTCTCTGTCTTCTTCTTCGCAGGTTCATATAAATCAAGAGGTGGAGGGCCTCTAGAGACTATGAGACTTCTTCTTGCTCCTACGATCTGACCTTTGTTGAGCTCTCCACTGCTGAAGCTTCGTGTGAGCTTCCCTTGGCTGGACTCCAACTGATCAGTTGCTGCTGTTGTTGGCATCCGTGAAGTGGTTGCTTCATCACCAGTCGACGAGAAGGCAAGCAAACTAGTGTTTTTACATTCATATTGTTCTTGGCTTCTTGCTGTATTTCTTGTACTCCGATCTTGCTGTTGCAAGAGAGATTGTGGCGAGGTTTCTCCACCCAGAAGGAGTTTTTATTAGCCGGTTTTCCGGGGTCTCATCCACCGATGGATTGATAGGATTCGTCCACCTTACGGACACGCCGAGGAGTAGGAGTATCATCTCCGAACCTCGTTATATCGTCGCGTTTGAGGTTTGATATTCTCCCGTTTCGTTTCTATCTTTTATTTCCGCTGCGCTAACTAAAATTGTAGGAAGAAACGAGAATTTGGGGTCGGCTATTCACACCCTCCCTCTCTAGCCGCGTCCCAAGGTCCTAACAAGTGGTATCAGAGCAAGGTTGCTCTTCGTCGGATTAACACCCGGGGGAGCACGAGCTAGAGAATGGATCAACTTGGAGAAGACATCACGATTCCACCCTTCTACGATCGCGATGACTTCGCGTATTGGAAGGTAAGAATGAAGTATTTTTTTATGACTAACCTAGTAAATTGGAATTGTGTACAAGTAGGTTTTATTCCTCCGGTGGATAAAGAAGGAGAACCTCTCGAGAAGAAGAAGTGGACGAAGGAACAAATCCACCAATCCATAATCAACGACGAGGTAACGAAAATCTTTGAATTTTCATTACCTAATGATATCTTGTGTAAGATAGGTAGATACAACAATGCCAAGGAGTTGTGGAACAACTTGGCTAAGTTCTATGAGGAGAGCTCCAATGTCACGCCCCTAGGTAGTCCCTGTCCGAAGAAATTTCGGCAACATCTCCCCTGTACGGCGGACAATATGAAGCTCAGTATACATATATATCCATACCTCGGCCACACACGGCCGGAACAATACACACAAATAATAAACAATCCACGCAGTTATATTCAACATTCCACGCAGATGTAATATGAACAATCCACGCAGGTATATAAAGAAAGAACGATATAAAATCCTCGAAGATATATGTAAACAGCCTACTCCACTACAACGAAGAAAACAAATCCACGAAGTAATGAAAATACAACCGCAGCGGAAAACAAAAGTAGCAAACCCGAATGTTCAATGTGAAGTCCACAATACAAACCCACAATACAAGTATATAAGATGCAAAAGCAAAATATAATCCGACAAAGAAAATCCTCGCGATAATGGGGCTAGCGACTGGAATCTCCCGACGGCCTCGACCTGAAAAATAGTAATAAAGCGGGGTGAGTTCAATGAACTCAGCAGGTAATCCAATAGACATGTACAGCAATATATAACTACCAGTAATATCCTAAGGTACAGCCTCCTAAACCATAAAGCCTATAGTACAGTCTCCTATCAGTATAACACATATGCATAGCTAAATAAATGGTAGTAACCAACAATAGGCATGTAGTACAGTCTATAGCAAGAATAATAAGAAGAGGCATAACTAAAATAAATTGTACTCACCTGCGAGGCTTGGGCAACTGATTGTCAACATACAGAGATAAAAATAGTCAGAGCAAAAGCATGTATCCTGTATGCATGTCAATCATATGCAATCACCAAAATGCATCAATCATAACGAATGCAATCTGCATATGATGCAATATGACATGGTCACCCCTGTCAACCAGTCACCATCTCACACACAATGGTGAGACCGAGTGGGTAGGGCTGTGACACCGTGCACTCTGCCGTCACTACCCCCGATGAGTGACCGAGTGGACGGGATGCTGTCGAGTACACCTATCCTCCTACCTCAACCATAGTGAGGGAGCGCAATGCTCTCAACTCCCGGTACGCGATGACGGGGAGGGATCCCGGCTGCAACCCCGCTGTGTCGTGCTACCCATGAGCACCCCGGCGGTGCACCACCGAGCAACCTGCCATACACACCCTGAGTGCTGTGCCACTACCCATGCAGTGAAACACGTTGTGTGCAGGCCTATGTAGCCGGCCGACGAGCTCAACAATAATGGAGTCGTCAATCGCCCAGCATGCAATCATGCAGGATGGTGCATGATGCTACAGTATGTCATACCTGAACATAGCCTCCTCCATATATGTGTGTGCCCAAAAGGTAAACGCATATATATAACCATGATATAAACAGCATAATCCAAAGACATCACATATAACAATGATGTAAGTATCATGAATCCAAGAGCATGCATCACACATGTAAAGCAACTAATCCAGTAGAGTAGCGCACTATAGATATGCATCTCTATGAACAGATATATACATGGCAAGAGATAAGTATCCAATCCTGAAGTAAAGCAACTAGCAGATGAAGCATGCGATAGGTATCAACTAGCTAAGACCAGGGAAGAAAATAATCTACTATCTGCCACTGGTAAGTATATATAAGCTACACATATCATAAGACATTATCAAAAGATAAGTCAAAGGGTACCCGCCTCAAAGAGAAGGTACAATCCAGTCCTAATCCGAAGTCGAGACGCCCGTCTCGAATCAGAGTCCTGTGTCAACAAACAATGTATATATTTTATTTAGCTAAATCAAATGAATAGCTAAATAAAATCTCTAAAACTAAATTAGGGCAAAACCCTAATCACATCAATCACAACTTACCAATTTAAATCTAATGGTCGATTAGGGTTAGTTACCTAATCCCTAACCACTAATTAGATTAGAAATCCAACGGTTGATTAGGGTTAATTACCCTAACCCTAACCATTTCATTGGATTTATTCTACACAATTACATCTACGCAATTTAACAACTAGTTACAACATGTATCAAAATCCCTCCACATAAACCACTAAGTAAAACCCTAATTCCAATCTAGAACAAGATCATCTAGAATTCAACTCCGAAACATGATCTACAACAAGATCAATTATCCTATTCCTTACCTCAAATCCAGTTGTTGTTGTTGCTGGATGGTTTACTGCCGAAATCAGAAAGTTCACAAATAGAACAGAGCAGATCGAACCTACTGTTGATGCTGGATTGAGGTGATTGTTACTGCCGGAACCAAACACAATTCCACAGCAAGAATGGAACCTCACCTCCCCTCACTGGAATCAATAGGATCAAGAAGGAATCAAAACAAAGATCACATATCAACATGAAATGATGATCTCTGATCAAGCAACACATAATTCCAACAAGAACTCACCTTCAATTCGAGACCTCAATCAACAGCAAGGAGGTGGAGGTCCACTGATCCGATCAAGGGAAAACCTAGCACGAGTCTGATCCGATTCCTTCCCCTAATCCAACAACACCTCCCTGATTCCAACCTCTCCAAATCCGTGACCTAATTCCACCGCCAAGAAGATGAGGATCGGTAACAGAGAAGAAAACCTAACTCTTATCCACAATAGGTTTAATAGATTACCTTCGAAACCCTAGGTCATCTTCAAGCCAGCGATCGAATCGGGGAAGAAAGGATCGGCAAAACCCAGAAGGATCGGGGAAGGAAAGGCTCGGGGAAGACCTGAGAACATGAGATCAGGAGGATCCGCCTCCTTGTTCGACCTCTAGCAAGGTTCCGGCGACCTCCTCCTCAGGCGGTGAAGACGATTGCAAGCCCCGTCGGCGTCGAGTTGTTTGCGAGGAACAGAGAGAGGAAAGGGTCGGGGAAAGAGATGTCAGCAGAGGGTGATCGCCGGAGCTGAAGCCTTGCTCCCGTCGGCGCCGATCGTCCGTGAGAGAGAACAGAGAAGGAAGCGAGATCGGCTTCGAGCAGAGGGGAGATCCGGGGAGGAGGAGGAGAAGTCGGGGAAGAAGTGAGGGATCGGGTTGGGTTCAGCGTGTGGGGAGGAAAAAGAAAAAGGAAGTTTATAATTAAAAACATTTCCTCACTTAAACGGGTATCCCAAACAGGCTTTATCCGCACCCGAAATTGATCCCTTCAAAACATGTCTTACGAGCTCAGTAAAATTCCGAAAATTTCTAAAAATTCGGAAAAATTCTATAAGGCTATTTATCAAATAACCCTATTAATTAAATTTTCCGAGATCTCACATCCTCCCCTACTAATAAAAATTTGGTCCCA
This sequence comes from Zingiber officinale, assembly GCF_018446385.1. NCBI lineage: Eukaryota > Viridiplantae > Streptophyta > Magnoliopsida > Zingiberales > Zingiberaceae > Zingiber > Zingiber officinale. The sequence goes on along the minus strand of NC_056005.1, from coordinate 33,049,244 downwards.
AATTTCGCTATAACTAACTGCAAACACTAAAATATAACCAAACAATATAAATGCTTGAAGGAACTCTAACCCACGTACCTCACGTAAAAAGATGGGGGTATCGAGCTCGGATCGTATCCTCCAGCTCCCACGTAACCTCCTCGTCGAATGATCTTGCCATCCGACTTTAACCTGATCAGACGGTCTTGTTCATGGTGGCGCTCTCACGGTCCGAATCATGCGGAACCTCCTCGTAAGTAACATCCGGCTGAATAGGAACAGATATATGACAGAACATGTGTCGGATCGGATACGTATCTCCTCGGCATAGATACGTGGAATACATCGTGAATGCCACCTAGAGATGGTGGTAGCGCCAGACGGTAAGCTACTGCTCCAATCCTCTCCAAGATCCGGAATGGTCCAATATATCGGGAGCTAGCTTACCTCGAGACCAAATCTCTTCACCCCTTTTGTGGGTGAAACTCTAAGAAATACGTGATCACCAATGGAGAACTCCAGGGGTCTCCGTCTCTGATCGGCATAACTCTTCGGCGGTCCTGGGCCTCGACATCCTCCGTATGATAGTGCGAACCAGCTCTGCATCCTGCTGAGCTCCTGAGGTCCTACCAATGAGCCTCCCCAACCTCTTCCCGGAGGGTGGGTGTCCGGCAAGGCCTACCATACAACGCCTCAAACGGTGCCATCTGGATAGCCGAATGATAGCTGTTGTTGTAGGCAAACTCCACTAATGGCGGTGGTCCTCCCAAGCGCCTCCGAAGTCCATGACACAAGACCTCGGCAAGTCCCCAATGCAGATAGTCCGCTCATGCCCATGCATCTGCGGATGGAATCTTAATCTTGAAACGAGGCTGTATGCCCAAGGCTGCTGCAGACTCTGCCGAGAATCGGGCGTGAACCGTGGGTCTCTATCTGATATGATGCTCAAAGGAACTCCATGCAATCGATAATCTCTCGACAATATAACTCGCTAATCGATCGAGAATCGGTCTTAGGATCGCTATAAAATGTGCGGATTTGGTTAATCGGTCAACGATTACCCAAATCACATCATGGCCTCGACGAGTCCTAGGCAAACCAACCACGAAATCCATAGTAATGTGCTCCCACTTCCACTCTGGAATAGGGATCCTCTGAAGTAAACCAGCAGGTCTCTGGTGCTCAGCCTTCACCTGCTGACAAACAAGACATCTAGCTACAAAATCTGCGATGTCTTTCTTCATGTCGTTCCACCAATAGGAACGTCTCAAATCGCGATACATACGAGTCCCACCTGGGTGGATAGCAAATCTAGAACGATGAGCCTCCTGAAGTAACTCCTCCATGACCGGGTGAGACTGAGGTACCCATAATCTGCCTCGGAAATAAATAATACCCTCAGCATCTCGTGTAAACTCGGTCTGCTGTCCGGAAGCTATCTGGCTGCCAATGAACTGTAAATGCTGATCTCCGGCCTGGGCCTCTCGAGTCCTCATCCTGATCGACGACTGAGCAATCATGGTAACAAGAATACCCTGCTCTGTCCGTCCCTGCTCCTCCAGGCCCAACTCGGAGAATCCCTGAATCAAGTCCGTGACTAAAACTCGGTGACAAGATAAAGTCCCTCTGGACTTCCTACTAAGTGCATCAGCAACCACATTAGCTTTACCCGGATGGTAGCTAATAGTACAATCATAATCCTTCAGGAACTCCATCCATCTCCTCTGTCGGAGATTGAGTTCCTTCTGGGTGAAAATATATTTGAGACTCTTATGATCAGTAAGAATCTCAAAAGTAATACCATAAAGATGATGACGCCAAATCTTCAAAGCAAAGCTAATAGCGGCTAGCTCTAAATCATGAACTGGGTAGTTCTTCTCATGCTCCTTTGACGAGAGCATAGGAGACTACCCTACAAATCTTGCATCGAGCAGGCCCAAGCCACGAAGAGATGCGTGCATAAAATCTGAATCCGTCGTCACGGAAGGTAAAACCAAGGCTGGTGCTGATACTAATCTCCGCTTGACTCACAGGCTGGTCTCACAAGCCTCGACCACGTGAACTTCCGTCTTTCCCAATCAGACGTGTCAGCGGCATAGCAATCTTGGAGAAACCCTCAGCAGATCGTCGGTAATATCCGGTAAGCCCAAGCTGCGAATCTCTTGGGTGACTTGGTGCTCGGTAGTGATAGCCTCGATCTTCTGAGGATCCACAGAAATACCTCGGCTAGACACCACGTGTCCTAGAAAACCAACTGAGGGAAGCCAAAATGCACACTTGCTGAACTTCGCATACAGATGATGTCGTCGAAGAGTCTCCAAGACTATGCAAAGGTGCTGCGCGTGCTCCTCCTCAGAACGTGAATAGATCAATATATCATCGATAAACACAATAACCAACTGATCTAGGTACTCCAGAAAGATACGGTTCATCAAATCTATAAATACTACTGGAGCATTGGTAAGCCCAAATGGCATTACCAAAACTCATAATGTCCGTATCTGGTGCGAAATACTGTCTTCTGAATATCAGGATCTTTGACTCTCAGCTGATGATATCCAGAGCGCAGATCAATCTTAGAATACACTGATGTGTCTCTGAGCTGATCAAATAAATCCTCAATCCATGGCAAGGGGTACTTATTTCTGATAGTCACTGCATTCAGTTGCCTGTAATCGATGCACAACCTCAGAGTATCATCCTTCTTCTTGATGAATATCTTGGAGAACACTAAGGTGGAATCGTGGGGTTCTCCACAAGGTCTCGGAATGCTCCTGCCGTGCATGCTATATGCAAGCTACTGCGGGGAGTTGTCCTCTGGCGGCGATCGAGATTGGGATTTGGCCCGCCTCGAGTCGAGGCCGACAAGCTGTCCTCCGGGCGAAATCCCGGAAGCTACGTCTTGAGCCTTGACAGATCTCGGCTCAAGTGCTCGAGGCGGTTTACAATAATAATGTTGTCCCAAGGTGCATGCAGGTGATGTGATCTCGGGATCCGCCGGGTGCGGTGTCACCGGTGGGTTGTTCCGGTTAGCAGAAGACCGGGAGCGTCCAGATGAAGATCGTCGACTTAGGGGTCGTCGATTGACCGAAGTACCTTGACCTATCTGAGTCGGTTGCTCTGCTTTGTTGTCCGTGATCGTGGTTCTTGAATCATCCATGATCCGTCGATCTGCTTCCTCTTCTTGTCTGCGTTCACTCTCTGATGAGTAGTCAATCATGAGAGCTCTATCCGGTGTCTCGGTGTATGATGAACAACCAAACCGGACATCTTGGTGAAGATGCCCGTCGATCCACAGACAGAAACATCTGAGATCGTCATCGACTAACTTTCGAGGCGGAATCGGCCGATTAAATTGACATTATACTCCATCATCGGCGGTTATTACGTCGAAGACTCAGAAATCCGATGCGTGTCATCGATACGCGGGAAAACACTGACTCTCGAATGCCTCTCTAAATCTCGTATATATAACATCTGCTCGCCTATAATCGAGCGCTGCGTGTCCCACCAGATCTCTGCCCCGTCTCGTAAGTGGTAAGCAGCCAGCTCAGCCTTCTCCCACTCGGAGCAGGCCATGTAAAAGAATGTCCGCTCCATAGACTCTATCCAAGATTGAGCCACGCTCGGATCAGTCTCCCCGCGAAATAGCGTGAATTGGCTTTTCACCAACTCCGCCAAGGCTGGGATCCGTGCCAGTGCCGCAACCATATTCGTAGATATTGCTACGGGACTGGACAGAACCACTGGAGCTGATCCTATGGGTGGTACTACTGGATAAGTCGGAGGAGGTACTACTGGTGCTGCCACATAAACAGGGTAGGAACCACTAGTGGAACTACAGAGTAGGCATAAGTAGGGACGACTAAAGGTACGATGGGCGGTACCGGGTAAGAAGTAACCGGTACTACTGGTGCGGGTGCCGGGTATGCAGTAACCGACGCAGGTATCTGGGGTGCCAAGTACGTAGAAGCAGGCGCGGCTAGAGGGGCTGCCGGGTATACTGCAGGTACTACTGGCGGTACAGGCGAGGTAAGTACCTCTGAAGTCGGAACCGTCAGGATCTGACAGTCTAACGTGGTCACAATACCCTGAGGAGTCTATCCCTGATGGACAGGCTCAACCCTAACAGAACTCTCTGGAGACTCTGTCTCTAGAGAATCGATCGCCCTCATACATGTGCGACCACGTTTAAGTACTAGAACACGTATCATATATGTAAAAAATGTTATACAGATATCACTACAGGTATGAAAACTATAAAATTACCTGATTTACCTATTGCCGTCGGGAGATATCCTGTCGCTGCATAGCCCCCAAATAGATCCAATAAAATCTCGTCAAAATGCCTCGAAATTCCGAAACGAGAAAATCGACGGAAATCCGTACAATCCGAAATACCGAAATATCCAGATACGCACGCAAAACTCGTAAGAACCAGTATCAGAACTGCTCTGATACCAAAATAAATTGTCACGCCCCTAGGTAGTCCCTGTCCGAAGAAATTTCGGCAGCATCTCCCCTGTACGGCGGACAATATGAAGCTCAGTATACATATATCTCCATACCTCGGCCACACACGGCCGGAACAATACACACAAATAATAAACAATCCACACAGTTATATTCAACATTCCACGCAGATGTAATATGAACAATCCACGCAGGTATATAAAGAAAGAACGATATAAAATCCTCGAAGATATATGTAAACAGCCTACTCCACTACAACGAAGAAAACAAATCCACGAAGTAATGAAAATACAACCGCAGCGGAAAACAAAAGTAGCAAACCCGAATGTTCAATGTGAAGTCCACAATACAAACCCACAATACAAGTATATAAGATGCAAAAGCAAAATATAATCCGACAAAGAAAATCCTCGCGATAATGGGGCTAGCGACTGGAATCTCCCCGACGGCCTCGACCTGAAAAATAGTAATAAAAACGGGGTGAGTTCAATGAACTCAGCAGGTAATCCAATAGACATGTACAGCAATATATAACTACCAGTAATATCCTAAGGTACAGCCTCCTAAACCATAAAGCCTATAGTACAGTCTCCTATCAGTATAACACATATGCATAACTGAATAAAATGCAGTAACCAACAATAGGCATGTAGTACAGTCTATAGCAAGAATAATAAGAAGAGGCATAACTAAAATAAACTGTACTCACCTGCGTGGCTTGGGCAACTGATTGTCAACATACAGAGATAAAAATAGTCAGAGCAAAAGCATGTATCCTGTATGCATGTCAATCATATGCAATCACCAAAATGCATCAATCATAACGAATGCAATCCGTGCATATGATGCAATATGACATGGTCACCCCTGTCAACCAGTCAGCCATCTCACACACAATGGTGAGACCGAGTGGGTAGGGCTGTGACACCGTGCACTCTGCCGTCACTACCCCTGATGAGTGACCGAGTGGACGGGATGCTGTCGGAGTACACCTATCCTCCTACCTCAAACATAGTGAGGGAGCGCAATGCTCTCAACTCCCGGTACGCGATGACGGGGAGGGATCCCGGCTGCAACCCCGCTGTATCGTGCTACCCATGAGCACCCCAGCGGTGCACCACCGAGCAACCTGCCATACACACCCTGAGTGCTGTGCCACTACCCATGCAGTGAAACACGTTGTGTGCAGGCCTATGTAGCCGGCCGACGAGCTCAACAATAATGGAGTCGTCAATCGCCCAGCATGCAATCATGCGATATGGTGCATGCGGCTACAATATGACATACCTGAACATAGCCTCCTCCATATATGTGTGTGCCCAAAAGGTAAACGCATATATATAACCATGATATAAACAGCATAAATCCAAAGACATCACATATAACAATGATGTAAGTATCATGAATCCAAGAGCATGTATCACACATGTAAAGCAACTAATCCAGTAGAGTAGCGCACTATAGATATGCATCTCTATGAACAGATATATACATGGCAAGAGATAAGTATCCAATCCTGAAGTAAAGCAACTAGCAGATGAAGCATGCGATAGGTATCAACTAGCTAAGACCAGGGAAGAAAATAATCTACTATCTGCCACTGGTAAGTATATATAAGCTACACATATCATAAGACATTATCAAAAGATAAGTCAAAGGGTACCCGCCTCAAAGAGAAGGTACAATCCAGTCCTAATCCGAAGTCGAGACGCCCGTCTCGAATCAGAGTCCTGTGTCAACAAACAATGTATATATTTTATTTAGCTAAATCAAATGAATAGCTAAATAAAATCTCTAAAACTAAATTAGGGCAAAACCCTAATCACATCAATCACAACTTACCAATTTAAATCTAATGGTCGATTAGGGTTAGTTACCTAATCCCTAACCACCAATTAGATTAGAAATCCAACGGTTGATTAGGGTTAATTACCCTAACCCTAACCATTTCATTGGATTTATTCTACACAATTACATCTACGCAATTTAACAACTAGTTACAACATGTATCAAAATCCCTCCACATAAACCACTAAGTAAAACCCTAATTCCAATCTAGAACAAGATCATCTAGAATTCAACTCCGAAACATGATCTACAACAAGATCAATTATCCTATTCCTTACCTCAAATCCAGTTGTTGTTGTTGCTGGATGGTTTACTGCCGAAATCAGAAAGTTCACAAATAGAACAGAGCAGATCGAACCTACTGTTGATGCTGGATTGAGGTGATTGTTACTGCCGGAACCAAACACAATTCCACAGCAAGAATGGAACCTCACCTCCCCTCACTGGAATCAATAGGATCAAGAAGGAATCAAAACAAAGATCACATATCAACATGAAATGATGATCTCTGATCAAGCAACACATAATTCCAACAAGAACTCACCTTCAATTCGAGACCTCAATCAACAGCAAGGAGGTGGAGGTCCACTGATCCGATCAAGGGAAAACCTAGCACGAGTCTGATCCGATTCCTTCCCCTAATCCAACAACACCTCCCTGATTCCAACCTCTCCAAATCCGTGACCTAATTCCACCGCCAAGAAGATGAGGATCGGTAAACAGAGAAGAAAACCGAAGCTCTAATATCCACAGCTAGGTTTAATAGATTACCTTCGAAACCCTAGGTCATCTTCAAGCCAGCGATCGAATCGGGGAAGAAAGGATCGGCAAAACCCAGAAGGATCGGGGAAGGAAAGGCTCGGGGAAGACCTGAGAACATGAGATCAGGAGGATCCGCCTCCTTGTTCGACCTCTAGCAAGGTTCCGGCGACCTCCTCCTCAGGCGGTGAAGACGATTGCAAGCCCCGTCGGCGTCGAGTTGTTTGCGAGGAACAGAGAGAGGAAAGGGTCGGGGGAAGAGATGTCAGCAGAGGGCGATCGCCGGAGCTGAAGCCTTGCTCCCATCGGCGCCGATCGTCCGTGAGAGAGAACAGAGAAGGAAGCGAGATCGGCTTCGAGCAGAGGGGAGATCCGGGGAGGAGGAGGAGAAGTCGGGGAAGAAGTGAGGGATCGGGTTGGGTTCAGCGTGTGGGGAGGAAAAAGAAAAAGGAAATTTATAATTAAAAACATTTCCTCACTTAAACGGGTATCCCAAACAGGTTTAATCCGAACCCGAAATTGATCCCCTCAAATCATGTCTTACGAGCTCCGTAAAATTCCCCAAAAATTTCTAAAAATTCCGAAAAAATTCTATAAGGCTATTTATCAAATAACCCTATTAATTAAATTTTCCGAGATCTCACATCCAATTCAAGTCATGAAGAGGAGTCAAGTGAGCCAAGTAGCTCACATCATGGAGGTATGGAATTAGAAGTTGAGGGCTACTCAACATCTAAGGAAGAAGAGGAGGAGAGTTCTTCTTCAAGACTGGAGCAAGAAGAAGAAGCCTCTACCTCCGGAAGGGATGAAGGAAAGAGCTTATATCCATCCTCAACCCTAGGTAACTCAAGTAACTTAATTTCAAGTAAATTACATATAATGTGCTTTGAGTGTAGGGAATATGGGCATTACAAAAGTAAATGTCCAAAGAGGATTAGGAAGACTCCACCGGCACCAAAAGTCAAGGAAGCCGGAGTCCCGATACGCAAGGGCAAGGAGCACATGGTGTGCTTCCAATGCAAGCAAAGGGGACATTATAGGAGTCAATGTCCAAGGGGGAGGCAACCTCACAACGACAAGAGACCAAGCACATCTATAGGGGGAGCTAAGGCAAACCCTAAGGTATCCTTTAAGGCACATTCTTTCAATTCTAATAAGACACATGCTAGTAGTTTTATTGCAATTGTCAATAGTGATAAGCATGATAACCATAGAAACTGATACATGTCCTTAGGTGCCAAACATGTTAGCCTAGATAAGGACAATGCTAGAAATGCCAATCCTAGAGTTAACTCATCTAAGGTTAAGGAAAACCTAGATAGGAATCCCAAAACAACTAGACATATGCCTAGGAATACCTCAAAGAAAAATGGAAAATTAAAGCTTGAGGTATTAAAGAAGGAAAATCAAGTCTTGAGGTCAAGACTTGACACTTTAGAAGAGGCTCTTAAGAATTTGGAGAAGTCAACTCTAGGGTCTAAGGGTCTAAGGGTCAAAAATCAAAGCCCAAGGACATGAGAGGTTTGGGTCACAAACCTAAGTCTCGAGTGGTCAAGCCCGCTTATCATAATGTTCCATTCGATTATGGAACAAGACCTAGGGCTAAGAAGACCATCACCAAGGTCACAAGGGGAGTCACCCCTAGAGTTGATCTTGATGAGTCCCAAATGACCAAGGCTTTAAAGCCTAGGAGGGTCATTAGGAGGGTTGCTAGGGAAGTCATCCCTAGTGAATATTTAGTGAACCCAATGAGCTCAAATAGGTATTGGGTTCCTAGGAGCGTGATCCCTTCACGCTAGATGGTTTAGGGTGTGCCAACCTTAATTGGATAGGTAGTTAACCTACTCATGGCAAAATATGACATTTTAGGAATTTTCAAGGTGTAATCAAGCCTTGAAAATGAAATTAAAAATTATTCCTAAGGTGATTAGGATGTGTCAACCACATTTGAGGAGTTTTCTAGGGTCAATCTAATTGGCACATAGTGATCTAAAAATCTTTAGTATATGATTTTAGGTCTATTACACTTAGGAATATAGAATTTATGGTAAAATGATCAAAATTATCAAAAATGACAACTAAGGCTAGAATTAGGTATTTTCTATACCTTTATATGTTATTTGCCATACATTGTTTGTCATATGCCATGTCATGACATCATATTTATTTTATTATCATTTGAAATGTCATGATAATACTTAGGTTAGTTATATGTCATGCCTTATTTAAGTTTCATACTTTATGCCATGACATCATGACATTGGCACATATTTCCACTTATGATATTATTTTATGTCATGTCATCATCTCTTGCATTTATGATCAATTAAATTGATTTAAGGATAAAAACATAATTTGATATGGAGATCTAATTGTTGTTTAGAAAATGCATGAGAACTTAGTTTAAGATGACCTAAACCCATATCTCACATCAAAATTGACTTGGATGTGTTTGATACACCTTAGATGTGTGTGAGATATTAGGATGATGAGTTAGGATCAAGGTGCATAGTTCTTGTACCTAGATGAGCCTAATTCGAATTTGAGGATCATAGGAAAAACTTGTGTACAAGTCATGTACATTTAGCCCTAAGATTGTGGTCCTAAATTGAATGGTTTAAGATCATTTCAAAATTGATTTGAAAAAACCTTGATGAAGCCTTTCTAGTGATAGCATTTATCATTGAGTAAGTTGATACAAAGATAGATTAACCTTGAGCTATTTCAAAGTATTTCGAACTTTGTATCAAGATTAAAAAATGGGAGTTATTTTCATAGAAAACTATTTTTCCATGATAATATATGTTATGAGGAATGTATCCTCAAAATTTTACAATTTTTAGAATTTTCTGTAATTTTTTTAGGGGTTTCTGAATTTCGGGAGAAAAATCAGAAATTCTTATCAGAGAATTGTGGACCGATCAGAGAAGATTCTGATCGGTCCAGGGAAGTCTGGATCGGTCACTGGACTGATCCAGGGCAGTGTGGATCGGTCTGGTGACCGATCCAGTGGAGTCCTGATCGGTCTGGTGACCGATCAGAGCGTGCCAAAATGCTGATTTTCGATTATTGTCTGAAATTTCAGCTATGGAAGTTGGTGCTTTAGATTTCTAAAGGGTTGAAACTCTCCAAGACATTGTTGGTGCAATGGTCAAGGAGGAGTTGAACTTTAGGGGGAGTTTTACCTATTGGTCAAGGAGGAGTTGACCTTTAGGGGGAGTTTTACCTATTGGTCAAGGGGGAGTTGACTTTTAGGGGGAGTTTTTACTCGTCAAGATTTCTGAGGATGAGTGATATGTGATTATCACTAACTTGATTGTTGATTTTAGTATCAAGGGGGAAATTAAGGATTTCAATGAAATGTATGGGACTTTCATTAGAAAGAAACTCTTGACCTTGATTCACTCCTTTTTGATGTATGTCAAAAAGGGGGAGAATGTTCAGAGAATGTTCAAGGAAAAACATTGGAGAACTATTGGAAAACCTAAGTTAGGTTATCGGATTAACCTAACTTGATTATGTTTTTTGTCAAACATCAAAAAGGGGGAGATTGTTGGTGCAACCTTACGTCAAGGTTGACCTGGGTGACCCGACTCGAGTTGACCTGACTTGAGGTATATTTTGATGTTTGACAAGAATGGAGAAGTTATATTTTGATGTTTGACAAGAATAGGAACTTGGGGGATTGTGGGTGCAACCTTTGGTCAAGGTTGACCTGGTTGACCCGACTTGAGTTGACCTAATTACGGAAATGTCCAAGTATGGAGACTTGGCACGGAAAGGTCCAAGCAGGGAGCTTGGCACGGGAAAAGTCCAAGTATGGAGACTTGGCACGGAAAAGTCCAAGCAGGGAGCTTGGCACGGGAAAAGTCCAAGTATGGAAGCTTGGCATGGTAGGTCAGAGAGGGCTCAGTAGCTCATTCTCTGGACTGGATGAAGTCGGAGAGGGCTCGGTAGCTCGTTCTCCTGACTATGTCAGAGAGGGCTCGGTAGCTCGTTCTCTGGACCGGACGTGGAAGTCGGAGAGGGCTCGGTAGCTCGTTCTCCGGACTAGGTCCGAGAGGGCTCGGTAGCTCGTTCTCTGGACCGGACGTGGAAGTCGGAGAGGGCTCGGTAGCTCGTACTCCGGACTAGGTCAGAGAGGGCTCGGTAGCTCGTTCTCTAGATCAGGAAGGCTTTAGGGTTTAAGGCTGGGAAATTGGATCGGTCTGCTGACCGATCCAATGATACTATGGGTATCTAGATCGGTCTGCTGACTGATCTAGTGATACACTGATTCTCACTGTGGGTCATCTGATCGGTCTGGTGACCGATCAATAACCAAACAGATTGGGAGAAGGAATAGGAGGGATCGGTCGGTGGACCGATCCACCTATGGCCTGATCGGTCCACAGACCGATCAGGGCTCGGCAACCAACTCTCTGTGAGAGTTGGGATCGGTCTGGGGACCGATCAGCCTAGGGCCTGATCGGTCCCCTGACCGATCAGATCTGCCCTGGACCGATCAGGGTGGAGCCTGATCGGTCCAGGTCTAGCCGTTGAGTCACAACGGCTAGATTTAGGTCTCTGTCTTCTTCTTCGCAGGTTCATATAAATCAAGAGGTGGAGGGCCTCTAGAGACTATGAGACTTCTTCTTGCTCCTCTTTGCTGAAGCTTCGTGTGAGCTTCCCTCGGCTGGACTCCAACTGATCAGTTGCTGCTGTTGTTGGCATCCGTGAAGTGGTTGCTTCATCACCAGTCGACGAGAAGGCAAGCAAACTAGTGTTTTTACATTCATATTGTTCTTGGCTTCTTGCTGTATTTCTTGTACTCCGATCTTGCTGTTGCAAGAGAGATTGTGGCGAGGTTTCTCCACCCAGAAGGAGTTTTTATTAGCCGGTTTTCCGGGGTCTCATCCACCGACGGATTGATAGGATTCGTCCACCTTACGGACACGCCGAGGAGTAGGAGTATCATCTCCGAACCTCGTTATATCGTCGCGTTTGAGGTTTGATATTCTACCGTTTCGTTTCTATCTTTTATTTCCGCTGCGTTAACTAAAATTGTAGGAAGAAACGAGAATTTGGGGTCGGCTATTCATACCCCCCCTCTCTAGCCGCGTCCGAAGGTCCTAACAATCTTCACATGATTGTGATCCTCTCGTCAAGGGGAAACCGTGAGCACGAAGGAGGGGTCGAAGCTTGCAATTCCCGCAAACCCTAGAAGTTTTCTTTCCGGTTGTAAGCCCAAGAACGCAAAGGTAAGTGCTTCTCACCTGCAGTAGGAGTAGTTTCAGACCTTTGTTCTTCTTGAATTAGAAGCATGAGAAGCGCTTATAGTGCAGATTTTTAATTAAGCCTATAGTGCAGATTTTAATTATGCTTATAGTGCAGATTTTTAATTAAGCCTATAGCGCAGATTTTTAATTAAGCCTATATTGCAGATTTTAATGTTGGCTTATAATGCAGATTTTAATTAAGCTTGTAGTGCAGATTTTTAATTAAGCCTATAGTGCAGATTTTAATTAAGCTTATAGTGCAGATTTTTATGTAGGCTTATAGTGCAGATTTTAATTAAGCTTATAATGCAGATTTTTATGAAAGCTTATAGTACAGATTTTAATTAAGCTTATAGTGCAGATTTTAATTAAGCTTATAGTGCAGATTTTAATTAAGCACATAGTGCAGATTTTAATTAAGCATATAGTGCAGATTTTAATTAAGCTTATAGTGCAGATTTTTATTTAAGCTTATAGTGCAGATTTTAATTAAGCCTATAGTGCAGATTTTAATTAAGCTTATAGTGCAGATTTTTATGTAAGCTTATAGTGCAGATTTTAATTAAGCTTGTAGTGCAGATTTCTTAGAGCTTAAAATGCAGATTTCTTTAGAGAAGATTTCTTTAGAGCTTGTAGTGCAGATTTCTTAAGAACTTATGGTGCAGATTTCTTTAAAGTTTATAGTGCAGATTTTTGGTGGAACTTGTAGTACAGATTTTTGGTGGAATTTATAGTGTAGATTTTTGGTGGAACTAGTAGTGCAGATTTTTGGTGCAACTTATAGTGCAGTTTTTAAAGAAAAAGATTATAGTACAGTTTGGTTAAGTATTATAGTGCAGAATTTATGTTTGCATAGTATGCAGAAATAGTGTAGCATAGAATGCAGAATCTTGATTAGTATAGTATGCAGAATTTTGATTAGCATAGTATGTAGATTTTTGTTTATGCATTTCAAAGTTAGAATTTGTTTAAACATTTCAGTTTTTAAAAAAGTCTTCTTTTATTAGAGGTATTAACAAGTATAAAAAAAGATAAAGAAAAGAAAGAAAAAGGTCAAGGCCTTAAGTAGATCCCAAAGTCAAGACTTTAGGGATTTTGGCACACAAGGTGCTCGTTAAAATGCCAAGGCATTTAAAGAAGAAGTAATTAAGATAATAAGATATTTTACTTTGAAGAGGCTAGTACCCGACTTCCGAGGTTGTCGTTAAACAAATCCAGGTGTCCAATTCCGAGGTCTTGGCCCTGGTAGACTGAGGTATGCTCTTTTAGGATTGGTGGCTCGCTACCCCAACCTATTAGGGAATGCGCATAAGATGGTACTAAGCCTGGGCCCAAGAAGAAAGTTGATTATTATTTTGAAGTATTATAAGTAATTTTTTGAACAAGTAAAGTAAGTTTTACATAAGTATAAAAGTATTAAAGAAGAAGTTTTTAAACAAGTGAAATAAAAGAATAAATTTAGAACAAATGAAATAAGTTTCATTTTGTTTTAAAAGCAGCAAGTTGAGTTTTCTTTTATGCTAGCATGTTATTTAGATTAGCTTACTGTTCTTTGCTATTTTCTGAGCATGAGTAGCTTTACATGTTTAGCATTTCAATTGGTTTGATTCCTTTATTATTAGATGAGCATGAGTAGCCTTCAGTAAGTAATCAGTTAAATCATGTTATAGATATATGTACATGCATATCGAGATTTTGTAAGTTAGATAGCGCTTATTAAGCATTTTTCTTATAGTTTGCATTTCCTCTTACTGCAGATACAGGAAAAGGAAAAGTTATAGCAAAGGAAGGCGACAAGGAGGTGCGGATGGATGTGTGATGCCTGGACTATAAAAGCCTTGGGACCTAGCATAAGAATTTATTAAGATTGCCATTTATTAAGAATGTATTAGATGAGTCATTTAGTCTTCCGCTGCTAGTTAATTGTATGTTTTGAGTTCTCCGAGAGTTTTAGGAATTACTATCAACATGTGAACAAGGATAGTTAAGTAAAGTTAGTAGTCCAGTAGCGCTCCTCCCTCACAGTCCAATAGCGAGGAGGGTGGGATGTTACAAGTTGGTATCAGAGCAGTTCTTATTCTCCAGCATCACACATCAGCACCATCTTTGCCGTCTAACTTCACTCACTAAGACTTTCACACCAAGTGTTCGGTCAACACTAACCCACTTAGATTTTCAACTTCTGTCAACCTTCCTATTAGATTTGCCTTACCTAACCTCTAGTTAGGACTTCCCAGTCAAGTATACAATCAATCTTAACTTACTTAACTCTTCTTCATATTAAACTAGTCAAACCTTGACCAGTGGAGAATTGTACCAACAATCTCCCCAAATAGATAATTACATTTGCAATCTCCATATATTGTCAAACATTAAAACTTAACATCACAAATCAAGCTTAGTCAAACTTATCAACCTTGACCTAGGAAAAGTGCACCAACAATCTCTCCCTTTTTGATGTTTACAATACATTTAGGTTAGGCTAATACCATAGCCATAGCTTCTCCTTCATGTCAAAGTATAAATAAGAGTTTCCTTGATTCTCCCCCTTAACCTAAGGGTTTCACAGTTTCCCCCTGTGAATATGGATAGTTTCCTAACTTAAACCCTACATTCTCCCCCCTTTGACACACATTAAAAACTCTTCTCCTTAAGAGTTATCTCCACATTGTTTATAATCTTGGTTGTTGTTCACAACATC
The DNA here is from genome assembly GCF_018446385.1 of Zingiber officinale. NCBI lineage: Eukaryota > Viridiplantae > Streptophyta > Magnoliopsida > Zingiberales > Zingiberaceae > Zingiber > Zingiber officinale. Next base: position 33,034,226 of record NC_056005.1, on the reverse strand, counting down.
ACAATGAAGATCTCACACCCTTCATTGTACCCAAATGCTCAACTTAGAGCATAGATAACGATGAAGGTAAGTGATGTGTGATGCCTAGTTTTCACTCACTAATAGTGCAGTTTTCACCGAGCCCTCACTCACTAGTATTCACCCAAATGCTTCAACATCACAGTGATGTGTGATGTGTACTTGGTGTGAAAATCTTAGTGAGTGAAGCTAGGTAAGTGAAAGTCCTAGTGAGTGAAGCTAGGTAGAAGGAAATACTAGTGAGTGAAAGCCTTAGTGAGTGAAGCTAGGCAGAAGGAAATCCTAGTAAGTGAAGTCAGGTGAATAGCCCTAGTGAGTGAAGCCAGGTAGTTAGAAAAATCCAAATGGGTCAAAGGATTGGCTGGACACTTTGCATGAGGAGAAAAATCCAAGTGGGTCAAATGATTGACTAGACACTTTGCATGAGGAGAAAAATCCAAGTGGGGTCAAAGGATTGACTAGACACTTTTCATGAGGAGAAAAATCCAAGTGGATCAAAGGATTGACCGGACACTTGGTGAAGAAGTCTCAGCAGGTCAAGGGTGACTGGATGCCAGGCAATGAGAAGTCCCAATAAGTCACGATTGATCGGATGTTGGGAAAGGAACTCTAGATTTAGTTTTGGAGGTTAGGGTTTGGTAATCGATTAGGGTAATCAATTACACTGAGCTTAAGTGATTAAGCATTCTTCTTAATAGCTTAAGAGCTAGTTTGACACAAGTGCACATAGGTGCCTAATCGATTAAGTCAATCGATTAGACATAGTGTAAGAAATTAGAGCAATCGCTTACGACCCCTTTTGCTTCGAATAAAATATTTTTGTTTGAAGCTTAAGCGATCAGGTTAATCGCTTAAGCTATTTCTTGCGATCGAACAGAATGTTGCTGAATTGATCTAGCTAATCAATTCAACAAGGCTTAATCGACTGGGGTAGTCGATTAAGGTTGAAAATATAGCCATTATACAGGTAGAAAAGGGGTTCACATGCACTGTTTACCGTATCTCTTCTCTTCCACTCTCTTCATCGAGCATAGTTCTTCACACCAATTCTTGGAAGCTTCTTGGAGACAAATGTTGTTGCACTTTTGAGATTCAAGAGGTGTCTACAAGCAAGAATAAAGTAAGCTAGGGTTTCTTCATTATAAATCTTTTAAGATTTCATTTGTATCAGCTTGTATCTTTCTCTTCTTGTATCTACTATGTGTGTAAGTTTGTACAAGGCATTTCTGCCTCCGGAGTGTTTATGAGAATGAGTGTTTTATAGTGGATGTATGTGTGAGGATTAGATCCTTAGATTAGTCACCTCTTCTTGAGGTGGACACCAAGTAAATCTTTGACGTTAGTGTTTGCTTGAGTGGTTTTCGCTGCAACAACTCATCGAAGCGAACGGAGCTAATAACCCCCTCCCTCTAGCTCCTGAAGTGACCCAACAAACTAGATATACCGTTGATCCTGTCTGAGAAGCCTGACAAAACGGAAAGCTGGGAGAAAACCTACTGCTGATGAAGAATAATACCTGTAGAATACCGATCCGAGAAACCCAAAGTGGATATGGGAAAATGAAGTCAAAGAATGCTCTCCTCATGCGAAAATCCAAAGACGAAAGGAAAGCTTTAATGAAGAAAACCAAGATCTAGAGCTTCCAAAGCTTCCTGCGCACAAGAGACCAACCAACACTATTGTCAGTGACATAAGACCGAGGTGGGAATCCCTGGCTAGGCCCTCCGACGCTCAAGTCAGTGATCTCTCTTAGTGTGGAAGAAGGAAGAAGAAGAAGATGAACAACAACTGAAAACTAGGGTTGTGAGTGTGAGCATCAACGTGAATATACCTGGCCAACAGAGAGGATTTCCCTTTTTATACCATTTCATATAACCTCCGTAGTCATGAAGTGGACCCCGGTTTGTTAGAGTTTGTTATGAGATGACGTAAGCCCTGTACCTGCATAAAATAACTTTTAAGAAATCTTTTTTGTACCCCAGATGTACCTTCTTTGTCGTCTAGTGCCTGCAAAAGAATCTAGAAACATACTTCCTGCCAATTAGTGAACCTGTTATACAATCACATACCATAGATATCCTTATTAAACTATTTATGAATATTCTGGATGTATTTGCTCATGCCCTGTCTTTATTATGTTATAGGCAGCCCGATATGATACTATGCCCTGTATCGACCGAAATTGAACCCAGACCATGTCTGGTCGATTTATTACTACCATTCTGTTAGAGTGTATACTAAAAGCCTAGCTTTTGGTATAAACATTTATCTAGAAATAAAAATCACATTGGTCAAATGTCTACATTTATGATAAATGTAGTTGTTCAATTAATTTATATTGTAGATAACATGATGTGTGGTGTCACACACAGATGATCATGTTATCTGCACCTTATAAATTATAAACAGTAGCTCACGACCAAGATGGAAAGGAACAAACCATTGGAAGGTCGTAGTGTAATTATGTATTAGTTTATCTTAACTATATAATTACACTAGTACACTTTGAGTGTATTGAGTAGGACCATTTGAGGTCGTTCCTTTTATACTGACTTTATAAAGGAATAAAGACCTCAGTTATTATGGAAGTGTGTGCTCTTAATCCTAATATAATAACAAGCACATATATTTGATAGTTATTTCTTTAATTTATCAATGGGTGATATTTAGTTCGATAAATCAATAAGCCCGATAAGTTGGGAAATGATATCACTTATAGTGTGTGTTGTTAATTATAGAAGGAAACTGTGTCCTAGTAATCTAGGTTGAGAATGTCCCCAAGAGGAGCTCATAAGGATTGTCATGTTAAACCCTGCAGGTGGACTTAGTCCGACATGACAATGAAGTTGAGTGGTACTACTCTTGGAGCTAGATATTAATTAAGTGAGTTGTCAGTAACTTACTTAATTAGTGGACATTTGTTATCTTAAACACAGGGAGACTAACACACTCATAATAAGGAGCACAAAAATGTAATTTGGGATTGGTGCGGTAGTTCAATAATAGTTCTCTAGTGGAATGAATTATTATTGATAAAATTAAGTTGTGTGCTCGGGACGAACACGGGATGCTTAATTTTATCGGGAGACCAAAACCAATTCCTCCTCTCGGTCCCTATCGTAGCCTCTTATTTATAGAGTACTATACCCACCTATACCCACCTTCATACCCATGAGAAAGGGGCCGGCCAAGCTAGCTTGTGGTTCAAGCTAGGGTCGACCAAGCCTTGGTTCATGGGTGGCCGGCCCTAGCTTGAACCCAAGCTTAGGTGGTCGGCCCCCATTAAATTAAAAAGAATTTTAATTTTAATTTTTATTATGTGGAAGATATAATTTATTACAGAGAATTAAAATTAAAATATCTCTCTTTAAAAAGATCTACAAAAAGATTAAAAGAAAGAGATTATATCTCTTTCCTTATTTGTAGATTGGAAAGATATTTTATTTTTCTCCTTTGTAAATTATTCACATGTTGAAAAATTAAAATTATAGAAATTTCTTTTTATCAACCATGAAGGGGTTTTAAAAGGAAATTTTATTTTTTTAAAATTTCTGAAGACAAATAAGGAATTTTAATTGTTGATTAAAATTATCCTATTTGCTCTACATGAGGTGGCCGACCACATACAATTAATTAGGAAAATTTATTTAATTTTTTCTTAATTAATTGTTGTCAAGGAAAGTTAAGGAAATTTTATTATAAATAAATTTCCTTATTTGCCAAAGCCAAGGAATATAAAAGAAGGGGTAGGGGTGCCTTCATGGGGAACAACCTCTATTATTTCTCTCCCTCTTTTCCTTAGTGTTATGGCCGGCCAACCTCTCTTTCTTTCTTCCTCTTGGTGGTGGCCGAACCTTCTCTATTGGCTTGGAGCTCTTGTGGTGGCCGGATACTACTCGGAGAAGAAGAAGAAGAAAGAGAGAAAACTTGTATCCCTTGGAGCTTGGTTGATGTTTTGTTCTTCGTCCTTGGTGAAGCTTCTTTGTGTTGGCCGAACCTAGCTAGGAGGAGAAGAAGGTGCTTGGTGGTTTCTCATCTCGGAAGATCGTTGCCCACACAACGTCCGAGGTTAGAAGAGGAATACGGTAGAAGATCAAGAGGTCTTTCTAAAAGGTATAACTAGTAATTTTTCTTTCCGCATCATAATAGTTATTTTTGGAAATAATACTAAATACAAGAGGCATACAATTCTAGTGTTTCGAATTTGTTTTTGATATAGTGTTCTTTTGTTTTTCTTTTCCTTGTGATTTGATTGTTCTTTTTGGTTGACCTAAAGTTATTTTAGGAAATTAAATATTAAATTTCCTTAAAAGGTTTTGTCTAGTCGGTGGTGGTTGCTCCCATATCCAAGAAGGCCATGTGCCTCGCCACGTCAGTACTGGGAACCAATTTTGGAAATTAATTTTTAATGGAATTAATAACTTAGGTGATTTGGATCAAACGTGTTAAGTTCCGCAGGAGATCCAAGTCAAAACCTAAAAGAACAAATAGATTAAGTTTTGGATCAAACGTGTTAAGTTCCGCAGGCAATCCAAAATTTAATTTAAAAGAACACATGGTAGCTAGGAAAAGGTTCAGACCTTTGTACAAAATTTTTGTACAGTGGAACCTCTAGGTTTTCCGAGTAGCAACCAACAATTGGTATCAGAGCTAGGGTTTTGCCTCTGTGTATTTGGTATTAGTTTAATTATGCACATGTCATACATAATTTAGGCAGAATAATAGTAGGATGTGCTAACTTTGTGGATGCAGGATCCAACTATTATGACTTATAGTTATTATGTGTGTGATTGGACCCTTGAACATGTCAAGGGTATTTTATTGTGTGTGCATGATTGTATTATAAAATACAGCAGTAGCTGTATTTAGTTTTATTAGGATTTTATTTTTGATCTAGATACATGTACATTCCTTTTATGGAATATAGGATCAAAATGTAAAATTCTATTTATGTCGCGGATCGAATCTTGCAAAGCGTGGAACCTTCTAAGGACCAGAGGTGCAGCGGAACTAGGAGCAAGATGGATGCGACAGCTAGACCCAGTGGCAGTGGCCTGGGATGACAACACACGGAGGACAACTAGAGATAAAAGCCATAATAGTTGAAAATTAGATTTTCTATTTATTGCTTTTATATTGTGCTGTGTGTGCATGTTAGTTTACATATTTAGTAGGCTAGCATAGTTAAAATTCCTCATTTATAAATAACTAAGTGGGAGAGGGATTTTTAAGTAAATCCCATGGTCTCCATTACTGGTTTGTAAGTGATGCAAACAAGCTTGCGCGTTGGCTCTGAGTGCCTTCCTCCATAACGGATGAGCTTGTTTGTGGATCACTAGAACAGACTTCCATTTTTGGATGACTATAGGAAGTTAATTAAGAGCGTGTGATCTTCCCCAACGCAAGGGGCATAATCTTATTAATGGACTTAGTGTCAAGTAATGGTATACACTTAGACACATCTAATAGTATCCTCCCCATCGGAGTCACTGCTATTATTTGTGTGACCAAATGATACCAACTATTAATTTTATTTGTCAAAAGGTTAGGTTGACAAGATAATAAAATTAATGGGTTAAAACCCTCCTTTTACAAATGTTGAATTTGTATACGTCCACACTAACGTGGCATGCAAAATTCACGGTGTTTGAGGTGTTGGTGAATTTAAATAATATTGTTTGAGGAATCAATATTTTTTTAAATTCAAAAAGTTTTGACCAAATATTTGATCAAAGACAGATCAACTATTAATTTTATTCGTCATAAAGTAACGTTGACGAGATAATAAAATTAATGAATAAAATCTCCTCTTCGATTTTGTATACGTTCACACTATCGTGGCATACAAAATTCATGGGGATTTTAAGGAGTTGATCTTGACCAAATATTTTTGTGATTCTTAGGATTTAAAATGTTTGTCAATCCCCTAGTAGTCATACTATAGAAAAGACTTAGTAGTCCCAATTGTAATGATTAGAAATAGGACTTGGACATTAAGGTAAACTGTCTTCTTAGAATTAAGAACAATATAGGTGTATTTAATTCATTAGTTGAAACATGTTTAGTGGTGTTATCTACCAGAACCTGGAGTGTAGATACAGATGTCATTAATCATGTCTGCAATTCATTGCAGGGTTCCAGGAAACCCGACAACTAAATGAAAATTAAAACACCGTCCACATGACCACTACTGTAAAAATGGTAGCTGTTGCAGTGGGAGATGTTTATCTTTTGATAAGAATAAAACATGAATTTTTGAGTAATTGTCTTTACGCACCAAGTTTAGAAAGAACTAGTTTTCAGTTTCTAAACTATTCAAAGAACTTGATATTCTGTCTCTTTTAATAACAAAGTTGTTATTAAGAAAAAGAGGGAAGTTATCTGTTCTGGTACGTTGGTTGGCAATTTATAAATCCAATAACTCTCATGATGCAACAAATGGAAATTAGTAACACATCTTCTAACTTTAAGAGAATGTAACCTTCGGAAATGAACCAATTATATCTTTGGCATCTAAGGCTAGGTTATATTAACTTGAGTAGGATTCATTGGTAGCTGATGAACTTTTGGGTTCATTAGTAGTGGAAATCTTTCCAACCTACGAGTCTTACTTGGAAGGAAAAATAACCAAGAAGATTTAAAGTCTAAGGGGTATAGATTCAAAGATATATTGGAATTGGTTCATTCTGATTTGTGAGATCTTATGAGTATCCAGGCAAGAGGTTGTTTCAAATATTTCATCTATTTTATAGACAACTATTTGAGATACGGATATATTTACTTGATGTGCCGCAAGTCTAAGTGCTTTGATTAGTTCAAAGAGTACGAGGCTGATGTGGAGAAACAACAAAGTAAAAGTATCAAGACACTATGGTAAGATCGTAGTGGCAAGTACCTCTTGGGAGAATTTAGGAGTCATTTAACAAAAGTAGGGATTCAATCCCAACTAACTGCACCTGGTACACCCCAACAGAATGGTGTAGGAAAAGGAAGGTATAGGACTCTTATGGAAATAAGTAGATAAGTTATTAAGAATATTATCAAAATCATTTTAAGGATATACTCTGGAAACGGGAGTGAATATAGTACCTTCTAAAGTCAAAACTCTCTACTCATATAGAAATGCTGAATAGGCGTAAGCCTATTTCGAAGCATATTCGGATTCGGGTAGTCCAGCACATATGCAGAAGAGAGACAATGATAAGTTGGACAGGAATTCACTTGTTTGTGGGTTATCCCAGTGAAATGAAAGTAGGTTTATAGTCTTAAAAATCAGAAGGTCATTGTTAGCATCAATGACCGATTTTTAGAAAAGGACTATGTAATAAACCATGTGCCCATAAGAAAATTTGTTCCTAAGGAAATAATAAAAGGCATGTCTAATCTAGTAATAACTGTACAAGATGAGATACCACAAGGAAACTGCAACACGTATCACAAATGATACACAATTGCAGAAAGTGCCTTATCATAGTGGGAGGGTTGTTAGGCAACCTAAAAAGATTCATGTTTTGGGAGAGTTTTTGGACTCGATCCCTGGAGGACATGAACCTGATCTCCGGACATATGACGAAACACTCCAAGATAAAGATGCAACATCTTGGCAAAGAGTAATGAATAACAGAATTAGAATATATGTATTCTAATAAAATCTGGAAGCTTGTAGAACCACCAAATGGTGTAAAAGCCTTTGGGTGTTAAAAGGTCTATAATAGGAAAAGAGGGATAGAAAGGAAGGTAGTAACTTTCAAAGCAAGGCTTGATGGAAAAGGAAACTTTTTCACTGGTAGCCATGCTTAAGTCTATCTGGATTCTTTTATCTATTTGGCAAGTGGATGTCAAGACAACATTCCTTAATGGAATTCTTGATGAAAACATCCATATAAAGCAACCAGAAGGGTTCATTGCAAAGGGCTAAGAGAATCTTGTGTGCAAGCTCAGTCAGTCTATGGATTGAGGCAAAGCTTCAAGGTCTTGGAATATCCGGTTTATCAAAGTAATCCAGACCTTTGGATTTATTGAGTAAACGGATAAGTCTTGTGTATACAAAAGGTGTGATGGAAACGTGGTGGTGTTTCTTGTACTATACGTAGATAGCATTTTTGGTAGTTGGAAACAATATCAAAATGTTGTCAGAAGTAGGGGTATGGTTGTCCAAATAATTCGATATAAAGGACTTGGGAGAATGTATATATTCTTGAGATCAAAGTAATAAGGGATCGCAAGAAAAGAATATTTTACTTATCCCAAGCTTCATACATCGGAAAAATCCTTGCTCGTTTTAAGCATGCAAAACTCCAAGAAAGGTTTCTTACCTTTTCAGGATGGAGTAACTTTATCTAAAGATATGTCTCTGTAGACATCAAAGGAGATAAAGGAGATAAAGGCAGTTCTTTATGCTTCGGCTGTCGGAAGCCTAATGTATGCTATGCACGAGATCAGAAATCTGTTTTGCCAAGGGCATAGTTAGCAGATATCAAAGTAACCCTGGACAAGGACAGTGGACTGCAGTAAAGCATATATTGAAGTACCTTAGAGGCACTAGAGATTATATGCTAGCTCACAAGACAGTTAATTTGGTTCTTGTGGGTTGCATGAATTTTGACTTCCAATCGGATAGGAACAATAATAAGTCAACCTCGGGGTTTTGTGTTTACTTTAGGAGGAAAAGACATAACTATGGAAGAGTGATAAGCATAGGTGTTTTTCTGGACTCCACCATAGAAGCTTAGTATATGGCAAGCCTCTGAGGTAGCCATAAAAGATGAATGACTTAATAACCTCAAGATAGACTTAGATATGATTTCTGGTTTGTCTAAAGATTGTTACAATTTATTGTAATAATGTTGGTGCAGTAGCAAACTCGAAGAAACCATAAGTCTATAAGGCAAGTAAACACAATAGAGCGTAAGTACCACCCAATACGAGAAATCGTATAAACGAGGAGAAATTGTTGCTGCCTAGATTACATCAGGTGATGACCTATAGATCCTTTCACTAAGGTCCTTAAGGCAAGAGCTTTTGATGGGCATGTTGAAGGGTTGGGAATCAGATGTATGGCAGCAGATATGGCAGCTTAGTCTTTTAGTATAAGTGGGAGATTGTTAGAGTGTATACTAAAAGCCTAGCTTTTGGTATAAACATTTATCTAGAAATAAGAATCACATTAGTCAAATATCTACATTTATGATAAATGTAGTTGCTCAATTAATTTATATTGTAGATAACATGGTGTGTGGTGTCACATACAGAAGATCATGTTATCGGTTCCTTATAAATTATAAACAGTAGCTCACGACCAAGATGGAAAGGAACAAACCATTGGAAGGTCGTAGTGTAATTAGGTATTAGTTTATCTTAACTATATAATTACACTAGTACACTTAGAGTGTATTGAGTAGGACCATTTGAGGTCGTTCCTTTTATACTGACTTTATAAAGAAACAAAGACCTCAGTTATTATGGAAGTGTGTGCTCTTAATCCTAATATAATAACAAACACATATATTTGATAGTTATTTCTTTAATTTATCAATGAGTGAGATTTAGTTCGATAAATCAATAAGCCCGATAAGTTGGGAAATGATATCACTTATAGTGTGTGTTGTTGATTATAGAAGGAAACTGTGTCCTAGTAATCTAGGTTGAGAATGTCCCCAAGAGGAGCTCATAAGGATTGTCATGTTAAACCCTGCAGGTGGACTTAGTCCGACATGACAATGAAGTTGAGTGGTACTACTCTTGGAGCTAGATATTAATTAAGTGAGTTGTCAGTAACTTACTTAATTAGTGGACATTTGTTATCTTAAACACAGGGAGACTAACACACTCATAATAAGGAGTTCAAAAATGTAATTTGGGATTGGTGCGGTAGTTCAATAATAGTTTTCTAGTGGAATGAATTATTATTGATAAAATTAAGTTGTGTGTTCGGGACGAACACGGGATGCTTAATTTTATCGGGAGACCAAAACCAATTCCTCCTCTCGGTCCCTATCGTAGCCTCTTATTTATAGAGTACTATACCCACCTATACCCACCTTCATACCCATGAGAAAGGGGTCGGCCAAGCTAGCTTGTGGTTCAAGCTAGGGCCCTTGGTTCATGGGTGGCCGGCCCTAGCTTGAACCCAAGCTTAGGTGGTCGGCCCCCATTAAATTAAAAAGAATTTTAATTTTAATTTTTATTATGTGGAAGATATAATTTATTACAGAGAATTAAAATTAAAATATCTCTCTTTAAAAAGATCCACAAAAAGATTAAAAGAAAGAGATTAGATCTCTTTCCTTATTTGTAGATTGGAAAGATATTTTATTTTTTCTCTCTGAAAAATTATTCACATGTTGAAAATTAAAATTATAGAAATTTTTTTTTATCAACCATGAAGGTATTTTAAAAGGAAATTTTATTTTTTAAAATTTCCAAAGACAAAAAAGGAAGTTTTAATTGTTGATTTAAATTATCCTATTTGCTCTACATGAGGTGGCCGGCCACATACAATTAATTAGGAAAATTTATTTAATTTTTTCTTAATTAATTGTTGTCAAGGAAAGTTAAGGAAATTTTATTATAAATAAATTTCCTTATTTGCCAAAGTCAAGGAATATAAAAGAAGGGGTAGGGGTGCCTTCATGGGGAACAACCTCTATTATTTCTCTCCCTCTTTTCCTTAGTGTTATGGCCGGCCAACCTCTCTTTCTTTCTTCCTCTTGGTGGTGGCCGAACCTTCTCTATTGGCTTGGAGCTCTTGTGGTGGCCGGATACTACTCGGAGAAGAAGAAGAAGAAAGAGAGAAAACTTGTATCCCTTGGAGCTTGGTTGATGTTTTGTTCTTCGTCCTTGGTGAAGCTTCTTTGTGTTGGCTGAACCTAGCTAGGAGGAGAAGAAGGTGCTTGGTGGTTTCTCATCTCGGAAGATCGTTGCCCACACAACGTCCGAGGTTAAAAGAGGAATACGGTAGAAGATCAAGAGGTCTTTCTAAAAGGTATAACTAGTAATTTTTCTTTCCGCATCATACTAGTTATTTTTGGAAATAATACTAAATACAAGAGTCATACGATTCTAGTGTTTCGAATTTGTTTTCGATATAGTGTTCTTTTGTTTTTCTTTTCCTTGTGATTTGATTGTTCTTTTTGGTTGACCTAAAGTTATTTTAGGAAATTAAATATTAAATTTCCTTAAAAGGTTTTGTCTAGTCGGTGGTGGTTGCTCCCATATCCAAGAAGGCCATGTGCCTCATCACGTCAGTACTGGGAACCAATTTTGGAAATTAATATTTAATGGAATTAATAACTTAGGTGATTTGGATCAAACGTGTTAAGTTCCGCAGGAGATCCAAGTCAAAACCTAAAAGAACAAATAGATTAAGTTTTGGATCAAACGTGTTAAGTTCCGCAGGCGATCCAAAATTTAATTTAAAAGAACACATGGTAGCTAGGAAAAGGTTCAGACCTTTGTACAAAATTTTTGTACAGTGGAACCTCTAGATTTTCCGAGTAGCAACCAACACATTCAACTAATCGTTCAGTAATATACTACAAATTCTGTAAAGCCTTAGATCTTTTCATTCCCGGGCGATCATGTATACTCAATTAATATTAGTCTATGTTCAGATATGCCACCTTAAACAATCCTAGTTTTTCTATCTTAAACGTGTAAACCCGGTCAATATTGGTTTACCCTTCCTAAGGTATATCCCGACCAATATTGGTCTATTCTTCTCAAGGTGTTTCTCGGTCGATATTGGTCTATATCTCCTTAAGCCTATTATCCTGACCGATTTGGGCTATATTTTATTAAGTTATATACCGACGGATATTGAACTATCCTTCCCAAGGTATTTCCCGCCCGGGATTGGCTTATCTCTCTTAAGGTATATCCCGGCCGATATTGATCTATTTTCTTAATTCTACTATCTCTTTTCCCTTTTTCACCAGGGGCCTACTAAACCTAACCCATATTACTAGCTTTCCCTTCAAGTCTAGTCGAAGGAGGTGTAGCCGATTGACTAGACACAAGTCTATTTTTGTTTCTTTGCCCATCTTTACCCGTGACTCTGCCATGGGCACTATAGTGGCTTAGTGATCTTCTTTATAGTAGCCCTCGTGACTTTTGGTATAGCAATCCCATGAACCTAAGTACAGTAATCCTGTGAATCTTTTGATCCTTTAAATAGGGCTATGATCCTTTTTCATTCTCCACTCGCCTCAATTCTTTTTCCCCCTTGCTTCGCCCCTTCTTTCTGAGAGTTTGGCTTTTAGACCCCCCTTTCTGGAGGCAATTCTTGTTGAACAAGGCGAAATCTATATATGAGGTTGCCTAAGCTTTAGATTTAGTTAACTCTCTAGTCCGAGAGCTGGAAACATTTCTATCGGTTGCCCAGTTTCAAGTGTGCTCAGAAACTGCCCTGAGGAACAAAGTTCCTCGAGATCTAGAATCTCAAGCAAAAGACATGACTGCTCTGCAAACCCGACAGGATTCAGAGGGGTTCACACTATTCATGGAGGTTCAAGTAATTACTTCCTGGACGTCACGACGAAGGCATAGCCCAGGTTATCTGTAGGCTAAGGCGGTCACTCTATAAGCAGAGCTCAAAGGCTCAAGCAGGAAAGGGACTCTTCAATCACCTTTCCACTGGGGCATAAATAAATCTGCCCTTCCTTGTTCATGAGACCACTCTGCTTCATAGTTTCCTTCGTCCCGGGCAAAATATTCCCACTTCTGTAGCTCGGGCAAGCTTCCTTCGTGTCAGGCAAAATATTTCTACTTCTGTTGTTTGGTTAGGTTTACCCTTAGTTGGGCTGAAGTTTTCCAAGAAGTATGAGAGCTCCTGTCTCAGCAGGTTTCTATTCAAGTCTATCTGAAGAAGGTGTATAAATTCATGTTTAGTTGAATTATCTAGTTTAGGCAATATTACGTGTTCAATCAGGCTTTGCCTATTAAGTATATGTAAACCCTATCTTGTTCTTTTACTTAATTGATGATATATTTTGAGTTATGTAAGACTAAATGCTTCAAATGCAATCAATATGTTAGACTCAATCAAACTTCTTTTGACTTCGATTGATATTAACCTATCTTTCATAAACATATTAACTCAGCCTGTACTGACTCATCTATGGTAGACATGTTATCCCGGCCGATGTTAGCCTATCTATTATAGATAAGGTTATCCCGACCGATATTAGCTTTCCTATTGCAGACAAAGTTATCCCGGTCGATGTTAGCCTGTGCTTCATAATGATATTAATTCAAACTGTGCTTCATGCTTGCCTGACTTTTATTTTTTTATTTTCTATCCTCGGTCCAGGCTCTGTCAAATCCGTTCCATCTTCCTTTATTACACATAGTAAACTGTGCCTTTTCTTAAAATTTCCTTGATTATGTTTAGTTTTTCATTGGTAAGAGGATGTTAGAGGCGCGTGACGAGGCATCACCAACCCTTACATGATTCTATTTGTCACGTCCATCATAAATGCCCATTTGTGGTCATATGACACGTGTCTTTTCTCCTTTTTACAACATCAGCTTTTGCATTTCTCTATAACCAATGGTGTCTGTTGATAAAACGTATTCTGATCTAACGGTGACCATATGCTTCTCTCAACCCTAAACCCTTCATATTCTTGTCAACTTTGTCTCTTCTTCCCTGCCTTAGTGCTTCTTCCATACTGTGATCTTCTCGCTCAATATTCACGCTCGCTCCCAGTGATCTTCTTTCTTGCCTTCAGTAAGTAATTTGTTGTTTTGTTAACACTTACTTCTATCTATGGCTGAGGAAACGATTTTCCCCTAGTATACTCAAATTTCTTCTTCTTGCGATGAGAATGCTCGACTTACTATTCACATACAATATGAAATTCCTAGGGAATATGACATTATCATTCATAAACCAGATGAGCATCCTCATCACCCTCCTGCTAACTGTGTAACTTTATTTAGGGATCAGTTGATAGGGGGTTTAAGGTTTCCCATTCCTTCTTTTCTAATCGATGTAAGCTAATACTTTGATATTCCCCTCCAACAATTTATGCCTAATGCCTTTTGCTATTTGTGTGGTATATACATGTTGTTTCACACACTGAATATTCCTCCTACTCCTCAAAATATTTTCATGTTCTCCTATCCAAAGGTAGCAGAGCCAGGTGTCTTTCTTTTTCAATCCCGGACTAAGATGGTACTTTTTGATGATATGTCTTCTTCTCTCAAGGCCTGGAAATCTCGCTTCTTCTTTATAAAGTTTTCTGGGCCTATTCCCTGGTCTCATGTTTGGAGATCTTCTTTACCTCCTTTACCTAATATAAAGGAGTTTCATTTTCACCCTTCTTTTCCTATTTATTGTGAAAAGTTGTTGTGTTATCGTCTTTCTATCACCAAATGGCCGCGGAACGATCTACTATATCTGTTTGGTTTGAGCCTGGTCAAACATAGGATACGCGGCTCCTTAGGTAAAGTTCTGTTTATTCTTTTATCAGTCTTTATTAACTAAAATATTTCTTCTAATTTACGCAGTGGCTGGTTTTTATGCTGCTCTGATCGATGAAGAGCTGCGTCTGGAAGAAGCTGCACTTCATGCTAAAGAACAAGAGCTTCTTACGGTCCTTAATCCACCCTCGTCCACTGAAGTCTCAGCTCCTCCCGCTGAAGCTTCCAGCTCTTAGGTGATTCCGGAAGTTCTTGAGGGTCTTCCTGCAAAAATTCCAGATGTCCCTCTGCCAACCATTTCTTCATCAGTGGTTGTCGCTTCTTCAGCAACCACTCCCTTTCCCGTCATTGAGCTTACATCTCCTGTGAGCTCCGGTAAATCCTTTGCTGAAGTTTCTCTCGGAAAACGCTCCGGACGCAAACTTACCAGAGCTCCTCCTCCCAAAAGGAGACTCATTCTTCCCGCTGAAGAATTACTTTCAGAAGGTTTTGCCTCTGCAGATCCTTCTTCTGCTAAGCCTACTTTGGCTGACCTCTATCATTCTCTCATTTTCTCTGCCTCGCCCTCTTCCAGTACTAGTGCTCTTGGTGGCACTTCTTTTAATTTTCCCCTGTCTCTTCTAGAATCTAGGTCTTTACCCTCCTCACTTTCTTCATATCTGGTTTTCGCTCCCCCTTCTATTCCAACCTCTTCCTTCTCTATGGGTTCTTCTGTCATTCCCGTCCTCCCTATATTGCTGGGAGATTCTTTTGCTAGTGTTTGGGAGGAAATTCATCCTCTCTTTGGAGAGCTCACCACTCCCGAGACAATTGATCAATTTTCTCACAAGGAAATCCAGGTATGTTTATTAGTATTTATTTATTACTTATTCTTGATTATTTTATGACCCTTTATTATATTTTTAGCGATGGATAGCCAACATGGGTCTATCTCAGCTGATGCATAACTTATATAATGAGAACAAGAAACTAAAATAGCAAGTTGCTGAGATGTCCTCTGCTAAAACTTCAGAAGAATCCAAGAAACAATATGAAACCCAGATTGAGAGTCTTCAATCTCAATTCAAATCAGCTACGGATCTCAATAAGGAATTAACTTCCAAATTAGAGAAACGGACTGCTGAGACAAACAAGTTGAAGTCTGATTATGAGTCTGTGTTAGCTGATAAACTCAAGGCACTACATCTGAAAGATGATGAAATAGCTTCTCTAAACACCTCCTTGAACACAGTTAAAGCAGAGGCATCTACCAAAGACGCTGAGCTAAAGACTTCCCAAACAGCTTTGGTCGTCTACAAGGCTGGTGAAGATGCCCGCTTCAAGGAGCGGACCACCGTCCTGATTGGCTCTACTGAATTCAACAGGCCCATCGCAAAGTCTATTTTGGCTGCCTATACTGCTGGGGTTGACAGAAGGATTAAGCAATTGCAGGAGCAGGGCTTCTTATCTCGTGATCCTCCTCTTAATTTCTTGGATCGACGCAGACTTCTTACTGACAAGCCCGACGATCTATTTCCTCAATTGTCTATAGACTAAACCATTTACCTTAATCTTGACTATTGTAAGGTTAATTGCTACCGGTCATGGCAACTCCTATTGGAACCTACTTTATTTTTGTGAGGTTAAACTTCTACTTATTATCTGTTGTCAAAAATTGTTTATGTTAATGAATATGTTAGACCATTTGGTTTATATTTTTATTCCGTGCTTTTATCTTTCGTATTTATATGTTTTAAAATTATTCGTTTCCTACTATCAAACTAGTTCTTTTCATTTAGGGTGGGTTACTTCCTAAATTTTATCTTCTTTTCATAATCAGCTTTTTCTCCCTATCCTTATCATATTTTTCACTCTATTATTGTTTACACAAGGGCCTAATTTCCACCAGTATATTGTAACATCATCAATCTTGACTGATTTACCATATCTCGATTGATTTATTGTATTATTAATCTTGATCAATCTATTATAGCATCCTTACTCTCGATCGATCTATTATAACATCATCAATCCCGATCGGTTTATTATAAGGTTCTTAATCTCGAGCGATTTTATCGTAACTGCCCGATTTACTATAGTATCGTCAATCTTGACCGATCGATTTATTGTAACATCATAAATCTCGGATGATCTATTATAAGGTTCTTAATCTCGACCGGTTTTATCATAACCGCCCGATTTACTATAGTATCGTCAATCTTGACTGACCGATTTATTGTAACATCATAAATCTTGAACGGTCTGTTATAAGGTTCTTAATCTCGACCGATTTTATCATAACCACCCGATTTACTATAGTATCGTCAATCTTGACCGCTCGATTTATTGTAACATCATAAATCTCGAACGGTCTGTTATAAGGTTCTTAATCTCGACCGATTTTATCATAACCACCCGATTTACTATAGTATCGTCAATCTTGACCGCTCGATTTATTGTAACATCATAAATCTCGAACGGTCTGTTATAAGGTTCTTAATCTCGACCGGTTTTATCATAACCGCCCGATTTACTATTATGTTTACAAATATTGTTCGAGATTTTACAAGTAGCAGCCTTTCGTCCAATCTAGTATACTCATACGGGATTATTATTTAATCAGATAGTTAATCTTAAGTTGCTCGCTCGTCCTTATACCAGAGTGACTTTCCTCATGCTTCTTTGATTCCTTTAGAATCAAGCGCAAAGAAAAGTAAAACCTTATCGCGTTTTTCCGAGGATGATCGTTGAGCTTACCTTCCTTTCCTTAGGATTCGTCTTTCTTTTTGAATTTGATACCATCTCTTAATGATGTCATCTCCTTTTATGGCAGTTATGTCTCCCTATGTTCTTCTTTATTGAGTTTACATTTTTTTCTTTTCCTACCTTCCTTTATAACTAAGTTCTGTACGAATTATCATTGGCCTTTGGATTTCTCCCCCCTTTCCAGTTCTTCTTCTATTTCTGTTTGAGGGTTTTTGGTCTAAGGAACAGAGGAAGGCAAGGGTTTAAGACGCTCTCTACCACTCCCTGACTATTTCTCCTCCTTTTCCCTGTTCACCTTCCTCCTGCTGTTCAGCCATGTCCACTTCTTCCCCTGTGTGGTTCCTTTTGTGCGCCTCTGACCTTATAGAGCCAGAAGAGGTGGAGTTACAAGTGAACTATGGTTTTCCTTCCTATATAGTTTGCCCTACTCCTCAGGATAGTCCGCACCTTCCTCCTCTAGGGAGTGTATCTATCTTTCAAGATCAAGCTTTACAAGGTTTTCGATCCCCTCTTCATCCCCTTTTTTATGATGTTAGTATCTACTTTAGGATTCCCTTAATCAATTTATTCCTCAGTCCTTCTCTATCCTCATGGGTTTTGTTGGGGTGTCTAAACTGCTAGATTTTCCTCTATCCCCTCATCTTTTTCACTACTTCTACATTCCCCGCCAGGTAGACATTGGTGTCTTTAAATTTCAGTCTCGTCCTAAGGCTATTTTGTTTAACAGGATTCCTCCTCAAGGGGAATGACATCATAAATTTTTCTTTATGCGTCTCCCTTCTTCTCCTCCTTTCCCTATCAACTGGATATATGATCTTGTTGGGTTTTTCGGGCCGCAAAAACCACTTTTTGCGTTGCGGAAACCCCGAAACCCCCATGCCACAGATCCGTGTGAAGAAATAAAATTACGTAAAACTTTCACGTACGAGTTTTCTATGCCTAGATCTACTCTAGATCTACAAGATTAAGAGGTTACCCTTGATGCGAAGCCCTTCGCATAATCCCGCTGGTCCAAGGTTCGCCGAATCTCGAAAGTATCAAAGTAGATACTTCTCTATGTGTATCCACACGAACGGAAGATGGAGAAAACAACTAAAAGGTGTGTTAACACCCTTAGAAGTTTCGGCCAAGGAGGTGGAGGAGAGGGAGAAGAAGATGAGAGCTTGAGAGGAGGAAGAAGATGAAATCAATTCACACACAAAGTGCACTCAATTTCATCTTTAAGTGGCCCGCCACTTCAAGGCTTGTAACCCCCATGGAATATCAAGAGTCAAGTCTCTTGATCTCCTCCATGAGGTGGCATTTGGTCAAGTCAAACTTGACCAAATGAAGAAGCCTTGATGATGTGACATTAGTCAAGTCAAAGTCAAGTCAAAACTTGACTCTTCATCTTCCTACTTAAGTCAAGTCAAACTTGACCACTTCTCTCCCTTGGTTGATCTAATATAACCATTGGTTCAAGTCAATTTTAATTTTAATGAATTTCTATTCATTGAATTAAATTGATTCAATGAGTCTAAGTCCAAATTAGACTCATTTAATACATGAACCAAATTGAGTCCAACTCAATTAGCCTAATTTGGATTACTCTTAATCCAATTTGATTCATCACATGGACCTAATCCTTTAGGTTCATCAAATGAACCTAATCTCCATCTAATTGCCCTTTGTGTGTGACCCTATAGGTTCTTGTAACGTTGGCAATGCTCCTAAACCCTTTTAGAAGTATAAGTAATGAGCGGTATCTAGCAACACATCATTACTACCCAAGTTACAAGAATGTTGAGATCCAACATCACCTTGTGACTACAAATTGTGACTCTTCACAATATATGACAAGTGCCCTTTTATCCTTGACATCTAGATTGATCAATATGAGGCATAGACCGTGTCATCCTCTAATCAATCTAAATCTTGAACTCCAAGTAGACTCACTCAATCAAATGAGCTCAACATCTCATATTGACTCATTTGGGCATGGCCATGCACTTAGTGGTCTCACTCTATCAAGAATATTGATGTCACTCCCGTCATATAGGAGGGATAGATCCCATCTACATCACTCACATCCCTCCGCATAATTTGTTACATACCCAGTAATCGCCTTTATAATCCACCCAGTTACGGGTGACATTTGACAAAGCCAAAGTATGTAACTCCTTATGTAGGGAACCATGGTAACTTCAGGTCTAAGGACTAATAGTCATACTAATAGCCACATGAGAAAGTATATGACACTCATATAATGATCCATGATACTTTCTCATGGCGGGTCATTCAGTATACATTCTCCAATGCATACTCATGTGTCAACTTGATATCTCCATTCCATGACTTGTGAGATCAAGTCATCGAGTTGACCTACATGCTAGTCTCGTCGCATTAACATTGTCCTTGAATGCTAATACTTGACTAGGAATGATTAAGAGTAGTGTTCCTTATATCATCTAACTATCGATTCAACTAACCGATTGATATAGGTAAGAACCTTCTACTCAAGGACGCTATTATACTTAGTTATTTGGCACCAATATAAGTAAGCATAATAACCATAAACAAATGCCTTTACATATATATATATATATATTTAAGAATATGATACAACGAGTCCATACAATAATCATCAAATGATTGGCTCTAGGTCTCTAACTAACAATCTCCCACTAGCACTAGTGCCAATCAGTATAGGCTCTAAGGCCCAATGACCTAGTGTGACCATCATGCTTTCTCTGTGCCAAAGCCTTGGTCAAGGGATCTGCGATGTTAGCCTCAGTGGGTACTCTGCAAATCTTCATATCTCCTCTATCGATGATCTCTCGAATGAGATGGAAGCGCCGTAGTATGTGTTTGGTCCGCTGGTGTGAGCGAGGTTCCTTGGCCTGTGCTATTGCTCCATTGTTGTCACAATAGAGCTCTATGGGATCAGTTATGCTAGGAACCACCCCAAGCTCAGTAATGAACTTGCGTATCCAAACTGTCTCCTTTGCTGCTTCTGATGCAGCAATATACTCGGTCTCTGTTGTAGAATCAGCTACTATGTCCTGATTCGAACTCTTCCAGCTCATAGCACCACCATTGATGCAAAACACGAACCCTGACTGCGATCGATAATCATCCTGATCAGTTTGGAAGCTAGCATCACTGTAACCCTTTACAGCTAGCTCATCATCGCCTCCATATATCAAGAAATATTCTTTAGTCCTTCTTAAGTACTTAAGAATATTCTTGACTGCTATCCAGTGACTTTCACCTGGATCTGACTGGTATCTGCTCGTCATGCTCAAAGTATACGAGACATCAGGACGAGTACATAGCATGGCGTACATGACAGCTTCTATGGCTGAGGCATAAGGGATCTGATCCATGCGGTCTCTCTCCTCTCTAGAAGAGGGACCTTGAGTCTTCGAAAGACTCACACCATGTCACATCGGCAGAAATCCCTTCTTGGAGTTCTGTATGACAAACCGAAGTAGTACCTTTTCAATGTATATACTCTGACTTAGGCCAAGAAATCTCGTAGATCTATCTCTATAGATCTGTATGCCTAGAATGCGGAATGCTTCACCTAAGTCCTTCATTGAGAAACAAGTCCCTAGCCAAGTCTTGACAGACTGCAGTAAAGGGATGTCTTTCCCAATGAGTAGTATGTCATCCACATACAATATAAGGAAGACAACTGTGCTCCCAACAACCTTCTTGTAGACACAAGGTTCATCTTCATTCTTGATGAAACCAAACTATTTGATTGCATCATCGAATCGAAGATTCTAGCTCCGAGAAGCTTGCTTTAGTCCATAAATGGACCTATGCAGCTTGCATACTCTGTTAGTATGTTGTGGATCTACAAAACCCTCAGGTTGTGTCATGTGCACATCCTCGAGCAGGTTTCCATTCAGAAACATGGTTTTGACATCCATCTACCAGATTTCATAATCGTGGTACGCTGCAATAGCAAGCATGATCCGAATGGACTTAAACATCGCTACTGGAGAAAAGGTTTCATCATAGTTAATACCATGAATTTGCTTGAAACCTTTAGCTACCAATCGACCCTTATAAATAAGTCCATCCATGTCAGTCTTTCTCTTAAAGACCCACTTACACCCAATGGGTTTGACCCCTTCAGGTGGATCAACCAAAGTCCATACTTAGTTAGTGTACATGGATTCCATCTCGGATCTCATGGCATCTAACCATTTCTTGGAATCTGGTCTCATCACAGCTTCCTGATAGGAGGTAGGCTCATCCTCAATGAGCACAACGTCATCATGGTCAGACAAGAGAAATGAGTATCTCTCAGGCTGACGACGTACCCTATCAAATCTGCGAAGAGGTAGGTCTACTTGAACTGGTTGTGGTTCCTCAACTCCTTGTGGAACAACATCATCCACAACACTTTGTGGTTCCAGTTCAACTTCCATCGAGGCTTTAGTGCTATGGTCCACATCTTGAACTTCTTCAAGATCGAACGTACTCCCACTAGTCTTTCTAGAAACAAAGTCCCTTTCTAGAAATACCCCAGTCTTAGCCACAACTACCTTGTGTTGACTGGGAATGTAGAAGTAATATCCCTTTGTTTCCTTGGGATATCCAATGAAATAGCACTTGTCGGATTTGGGTCCCAATTTGTCCGAGACTTGATGTCGAACGTAAGCCTCACAACCCCAAATCCTCATAAAAGACACCTGGGCATCTCTCCCAGTCCATATCCTATATGGTGTCTTTATTACAGCCTTAGATGGAACTCGGTTGAGAATGAAGGCTGCTGTGTCTAGAGCATAACCCCAAAGATACATAGAAAGATCTATGTGACTCATCATAGACCGTACTATATCTAATAAGGTACGATTCCTCCTTTCGGATACACCATTTCATTGTGGTGTTCCAGGAGGAGTGAATTGAGATAGAATCCCACACTCAGCTAGATAGTCATGAAACTCATGGCTAAGGTATTCACCACCTCGATCTGATCAAAGTATCTTAATACTCTTGCCAAGCTGATTTTGTACTTCATTCTTGAATTCTTTGAACTTTTCAAAGGATTTTGACTTATGTGTCATCAGGTACACATAACCATATCTACTGAAGTCATCAGTAAATGTAATGAAGTACCTATAACCACCTCTAGTAGTGACATTGAAAGGGCAAAATACATCACTATGTATAAGACCTAACAAGTCTGTCGCTCTCTCACTGTTTCCACTAAAGGGAGTCTTGGTCATCTTGCCTAGAAGGCATGACTCGCATGTCTCATATGATTCAAAATCAAATGAGTCCAGCAAACCATCTTTATGGAGCTGGGATAAGCGTTTGTCATTTATATGACCTAAGCGACAGTGCCAGAGATAGGTTTGGTTCATGTCATTTGACTTGAACCTCTTGGTACTTATGTTATAGATAGGGTTCTCAAGGTCTAGAATATAGAGTCCGTTCATCAGAGGTGCACTATAATAGAACATATCATTTAAATAAACTGAACAATATTTGTTCTTTATTATAAATGAAAAACCTTTCTTGTCCAAACAAGAAACTGAAATTATGTTCTTAGTTAAAGCAGACACATAACAACATTCATCTAATTCTAATACAAGCCCAGAAGGTAGAGATAGATGATAAGTTCCTACAACAATAGCAGCAACCCGTGCTCCATTGCCTACGCGTAGGTCCACCTCGCCCTTCGTCAATGCCCTGTTATTTCTCAGCGCCTGCACATTAGTACAAATGTGAGAAGCACATCCGGTATCTAATACCCATGATGAAGAAATATAGAGATTGACTTCTATAACATATATACCTGAAGTGGAAGTCTCACTTCTCTTCTTCTTAAGATCTTCCAAGTAGATTTTGCAGTTCCTCTTCCAGTGCCCGGTCTGACCGCAGTGGAAGTAGGTAGCATCCTTGGCGACCCCTCCTTTGGGTTTCAGTGCCTTGCCTTTGCCCTTGGCTTGGGACTTTCCCTTACCTTTAGGCTTTCCCTTGCCTTTTCCCTTTTGTACCATCAAAATGGAGTTGGGCTTAACCTTCTTAAGGTTGATCTCAATAGTTCTCAACATACTCAGAAGCTCAGGCAGTGTCTTGTTAATTTCATTCATGTTGAGTTCATGACGAATTGACTGAAGCTCTCTAGAAAGGATTGCAAGATCAAATCGGTGGCTAGCTCTTGGCCAAGGGGGAATCCCAACCTTTGTAGGTTTTCTATGTACCCAATCATCTTGAGTATATATGGACCTAGGGGAGTCCCGTCTTGCATCTTACACTGAAAAACTGTCTTAGAGATCTCGAATCTCTCGTGCCTAGCTTATCCTTGATATAGTTGACGAAGATGCTCAACCATATCATAAGCTCCCATCAACTCGTGTTGCTTCTAAAGCTCAGAATTCATGGGCGTGAGCATGAGACAGGACACATCTAATGCATCATCTTGATGCTTCTTATAAGCATCACGGTCAGCTCGCGTGGTAGTGGCAAGAGGTGCCTCAGGAATGGGCTGCTCCAGGATGTACAGTTTTCGTTCCTGTGTGAGAACTATTCTCAGGTTCCTGTACCAGTCCAGGAAGTTTGCTCCGTTGAGCTTGTCCTTATCGAGGACAAAACGCAGGGAGAAGGAGTTCGTGTTTGACGACATGGTAATCTACAACAGAAAAATGCAGAAAATAAATATCATATTCTATTAATCATTTAATTTGGTCTTTAACTAAATGATGCTTCCACTGAATTCTATAATTCATGTGGGACAAGATCCACATCATACTATGACCTGAGTTAGCTTTGGCTAAATCGTCCAAGACTTAGTATGATCGGTAGGTAACTAATTACCAATTACATCTCTATGCAACTCTTGTTTATAGGATCAAGATCTGCATTTATATTAAAACTCGAGTTAGCTTTGGCTAATATGCCCAAGAGTTAATATAAACGTGATTTTGTCCTATCTACCAACAATTGGAAAATGTCTATAGTTAAACTCGATCCAATTGAGTTAACTAGTTACTCAATCTAATTGAGTTGTACTCACCCATGCGTTGATAGGCGGGACCAAGATTTTCCCTCCGCACCCTACCAAGATAGTATGTGTTGCTCTGCTTTGGCAGATTCAACAACAACATGCGATCGAGGTAGTGATGGGTATCACGGCATGGTAAGCATTTCGAGTTGACATGATTGAGATCTAATCTAATCGACGAGGTGTATCATATACGTGATTTAGATCTAATCTAATCGTTAGGGTGTATCATGTACGCGATTTAGATCTAATCTAATTGTCAAGGCGCTAATTAATTACTATTCTAGCATGCATCACATATACACACACACAAGCAATTAATTAAATATTTTTTTTGTGATTAGTCATGACCCTACTACGATCTTCTTAAGCCAATGAGAAGATGGGATGGTCAACCTAAGGTCAACAGCTTCTCAAGCTCCTTCCTTTGACCACCTTGTGTTGCTCGCACCCTCCTCGTAACTCCGTCTCGAGTGGACCTTCCACCGCTCCATTTTGTACATTACAAAAGTGAAAATCGAGTTACATTCGAGTCTAAACTAATTTACAACAAGAAATAAAAATAGGAAAGGCACGACGCGCAGGTCGCGTATCACATACAACACGCACATCACAGAAAATGGCACGCAGGACATAATATGAATTACAATACAGAATTTCCAATCTAATTGGGTCTTTTGGGTTATGACCATCACAAAATAATACATAATTCTAAATTATGTAATTTCTATAAATTTTTGTAATTTTTCTTACAATTTTTACAATTTTTATGAGTAAAAATTCCCGGCGGTCCCGTTTAACGATTTTCGGGCGCAATCGCGGAACGAAGCCCCTTGCGGGGTCAGGGGCAGCACCCCTACCCACGATATAACCATTGCGAGTGTTCCTAAGTGATCCTACAGTGCCTCAGTCCACTGTCCCAAAAGGATTTGGGGCGAAACCTTGCCGTTTCGAAAATATCTTCTCGGTAGTCGAAGCCTACAAGTGTCTAAACACTTATGCTTCGTTTCTACGAGAAAATTACCCATAAAATCAATAAAAATCATAAAAATACAGAAACTTACAGACCTGTAGAATTTCATAAAATTCAAATTAAAACTCGTACGAGCTTCGCACGTGACTCTGATACCACTGTTGGGGTTTTCGGGCCGCAAAAACCGCTTTTTGCGTTGCGGAAACCCCGAAACCCCCATGCCACGGATCCGTGCGAAGAAATAAAATTATGTAAAACTTTCACGTACGAGTTTTCTATGCCTAGATCTACTTTAGATCTACAAGATTAAGAGGTTATCCTTGATGCGAAGCCCTTCGCGTAATCCCGCTCGTCCAAGGTTCGCCGGATCTCGAAAGTATCAAAGTAGATACTTCTCTATGTGTATCCACATGAACGGAAGATGAAGAAAACAACTAAAAGGTGTGCTAGCACCCTTAGAATTTTCGGCCAAGGAGGTGGAGGAGAGGGAGAAGAAGATGAGAGCTTGAGAGGAGGAAGAAGATGAAATCAATTCGCACACAAAATGCACTCAATTTCATCTTTAAGTGGCCGGCCACTTCAAGGCTTGTAACCCCCATGGAATATCAAGAGTCAAGTCTCTTGATCTCCTCCATGGGGTGGCATTTGGTCAAGTCAAACTTGACCAAATGAAGAAGCCTTGATGATGTGGCATTGGTCAAGTCAAAGTTAAGTCAAAACTTGACTCTTCATCTTCCTACTTAATTCAAGTCAAACTTGACCACTTCTCTCCCTTGGTTGATCTAATCTAACCATTGGTTCAAGTCAATTTTAATTTTAATGAATCTCTATTCATTGAATTAAATTGATTCAATGAGTCTAAGTCCAAATTAGACTCATTTAATACATGAACCAAATTGAGTCCAACTCAATTAGCCTAATTTGGATTACTCTTAATCCAATTTGGTTCATCACATGGACCTAATCCTTTAGGTTCATCAAATGAACCTAATCTCCATCTAATTGCCCTTTATGTGTGACCCTATAGGTTCTTGTAACATTGGCAATGCTCCTAAACCCTTTTAGAAGCATAAGTAATGAGCGGTATCTAGCAACACATCATTACTACCCAAATTACAAGAATATTGAGATCCAACATCACCTTGTGACTACTAATTGTGACTCTTCATAATATATGACAAGTGTCCTTCTATCCTTGATATCTAAATTGATCAATATGAGGCATAAACCATGTCATCCTCTAATCAATCTAAATCTTGAACTCCAAGTAGACTCACTCAATCAAATGAGCTCAACATCTCATATTGACTCATTTGGGCATGACCATGTACTTAGTGGTCTCACTCTATCAAGAATATCAATGTCACTCCCGTCATATAGGAGGGATAGATCCCATGTACATCACTCACATCCCTCCACATAATTTGTTACATACCCAGTAATCGCCTTTATAGTCTACCCAGTTACGGATGACGTTTGACGAAGCCAAAGTGTTTAACTCCTTATATAGGGAACCATGGTGACTTCAGGTCCAAGGACTAATAGTCATACTAATAGCCACATGAGAAAGTATATGACACTCATATAACGATCCATGATACTTTCTCATGGCGGGTCATTCAGTATACATTCTCCAATGCATACTCATGTGTCAACTTGATATCTCCATATCCATGACTTGTGAGATCAAGTCATCGAGTTGACCTACATGCTAGTCTCGTCGTATTAACATTGTCCTTGAATGCTAATACTTGACTAGGAATGATTAAGAGTAGTGTTCCCTATATCATCTCACTATCGATTCAACTAACCGATTGATATAGGTAAGAACCTTCTACTCAAGGACGCTATTATACTTAGTTATTTGGCACCAATACAAGTAAGCATAATAACCATAAACAAATGTCTTTATATATATATAAGAATATGATACAACGAGTACATACAACAATCATCAAATGATTGGCTCTAGGGCTCTAACTAACAGATCTCCCCGAGGCTCCTAACACTGATAACTTCCTTACTGATCCTTCTATCTCTCTTGCCTTATCCAAGCTAAAGGGGGCTAAATTCAGTTTATCGGCCTTGATTGCGGAGGGTTTAATGTTTCTCTTTGGAATAAGTTGCATCGACACTCCCTTGGATGCCTCTTTTTGTATGTCTAAACATTCTCGGCTATGTTTATCAGCTATTTGTTAATCATTTTCTATAATGATGCCCAATTTTTATGTTTCAGCTGATACTCTTCTACCCTCTTTCATGTACAAGAATACCACCATGACCAAGTCTTTTTTGAATAAACTTGGAGAGCAATTACTGCAAGCTCATCGAGCCAATCCTACTGCCTCTACTTTGGGTTTATTATCTAAAGAAGAGCAAACAGCGGAAGCTGTTGCTGCTATTGAAGAGGAAGAGGAAGAGGAACAATCTTTTGTTACCGTAATCAAGAAACCCCGTCTTACTGAGGATGTTCCTTTTCGCGACACTTTTGGTACTTTTGTGCAGACCCCCATTGTTCCTGCACCTATTTCTTTTGAGAGAGGTAAGGCACCAATGCCCCCTACCCACATTATCTCCAATCTTTCTCTTAGAATGATGAGACCGGCTCTACTCATTCCTTCCTCTTCTGTTATTGTTTCAGCTACTTCTGCTTCTCAGATGGCTATTACCCCCTCTGCATCCTCCCAACCTCTTTCATTGGCCTTGCCTCCTCTGGCTTCTGGACCACGAGCTAAAAGAACACCTTGCAGGAGATCTTCTCCGAGTCCAGGGCCATCAGCTATCCATGCCTCGACAACTGAATCAACTTTCCTTTCGTTGCCATCTTCCATCCCCTCTAGCTCTTCTTCTGTTGTTCCCATTTCTACTACTTCCTTCCTTTCTATTCCTTCTTCTTCTTCCCGACCTCCTTCACCTTCTGCCTCCACGCCTTTATTTAGACAAGCTATGGGTCTTCCTTCTCAAATGGGACAAACTTCGGACCCTCCTGGTTACGGCTTTTTACAACTGCAAGGCCCATTGTCTGAATCTTGGTTGCATAGCCAAGAACTATTAAAAGGCACCAGTATTTCCAGCTGCACCAACAGCCATAGTCGCCAAGCTGTTGCTGTAAGTGTTTTTCGTTATATATTGTTAACTTCTTATTACTCCCGCTAATTGTATTATTATTTTAGTTCCTTGCCTCAAGTCTTCATCTGGACTAGTTAGTCATTGCCTTGGAAAGGAAAACTAGCAAGTTAAAGGCTCAAGTAGAGGCATTGAAAGCCAATCTTCCTCCTTCTCACATTGAGCTCACTCAACTACGAGAGAAGATAGCTTCGCAGACTCAACAAATAGAGGGTCTGAAGAAGGAACTGCAACATCAGCAGCAGCTATTCGCAAACAAAGAGCTTGAAAGGAGAACTTTGGAATTACAAGTGGGTCGATTAAATTCCAGCCTCCAGGTGGAAACTACTTTGAAAGACAAAGCCCTCTTAGATATTTCTCATAAAAACATTGTCTTAGAGAAAGTAGAGAGGCTTCACAATGTCTTTCTTTCTGATCAGGCTCAAGATTCAGCCTCAAGAGATTTTGCTCTTCTACAAGAGCAAGAGTAAAGGAAAGCTCAGGATGCTGAGATATCGTCACTCCAAAAGGAACTAGAACAGCTTAAATTGGAGAGAGACACTCTCAAAGATCAAAATACTAAACTATAAGCTGAATTTCAAAGTTATAAGGAGCATGAGGAAGACCGATGGGAAGATAGGCGTTTAACTTATCTAAGGTCTCCGGCGTTCGTTAACGAATATGTTCATCGGATCATAGGAGCTCTAAATCATTCTGTGACAGAGGTTATTCAACAATTGAGGGAAAGCGGTTATCTACCTAGAGAACCCCCTTCTCTATTCATAAACCGTCGCAGACCCAACCAGTAACTACCCGAAAATTTGACAAGCCATTTTGAGTATGCATGATTATGTATTTATAAAAGACTTGTAATTGAAAGACTTGTAATTAAGTATCTACAATATTAAAAAGAAATGGGTACTTACCTGTTTTTCCTGGCTTATGTTAGCTTGATACTGCTTCCTTTGAGATGCTCCTGAGAACTAAGAATAAGTGTTATCTTGTTCAAAGATTCTTCCTTATTTCTCGAATTTGGGCCTTGTTTTGATAAGCTCCTCCATTTGTAATATCTTTATTGGCCATATGATTTTGAGCAGAAAAATTTTTTATTAAGTCCCTGAACTTCGATCAGGCAGGAATATACATATAAGATTCCATCCATACTTCAGAAGGAAATGTAACCTCGAGCGATTTTAAATAGAGAACTTCATATGATTGTGACTCCTGATAGGGAATGTAATTTTGAAGGATTATATATATATATAAAGAATTCCCTCTGAACTTTGCATCCCTAACGATTTGATATGAAAAAATTTTATCAATCCTTGAATTTTCGGCTGAGCGTGAAATCACAATAATTTGAGTCAATAAAGCCTTATGCTTTATCAATGTCTTGATCAGGTGCTTGCCCTTGTATAATTTTTCCAATGATAGTTTAAAGTCTTCGGTTCCTTTCAAGAGGACCCATTCGGGTTACCTCAGGAGGTTTCCTGATCAACTATGCTTATGATTGTTTAAAGTCTCCAGTTCCTCCCATGAAGACCCGTCCGTATTACTTTATGAGATTTCTCGATCGACTATATTTCTGATAGTTTAGAGTATCCGGTTCCTCCCATGAAGACCCGTGAAGTTCCCATGAAGACCCATCCGGGTTACTTCATGTGATTTCCCGATCGACTATGTTTAGGATAGCTTAGAGTCTCCGGTTCCTCCCATAAAGACCCGTCCAGGTTACTTCATGTGATTTCCCGATCGACTGTGTTTAGGATAGTTTAGAGTCTCCGGTTCCTCCCATGAAGACCCGTCAGGGTTACTTCATGTGATTTCCCGATCGACTATGTTTAGGATAGTTTAAAGTCTTCGATTCCTCCCATGAAGACCCGTCCGGGTTACTTCATGAGATTTCTCGATCGACTGTGTTTAGGATAGTTTAGAGTTCCGGTTCCTCCCATGAAGACCCGTCCGGATTACTTCATGGGATTTCCCGATCGACTATGTTTCTGATAGTTTAGAGTCTCTGGTTCCTCCCATGAAGACCTGTCCGGGTTACTTCATGTGATTTCCCGATCGACTATGTTTAAGATAGTTTAAAGTCTCCGGTTCCTCCCATGAAGACCCGTCCAAGTTACTTCATGTGATTTACCGATCAACTATGTTTAGGATGGTTTAAAGTCTCCGGTTCCTCCCATGAAGACCCGAACGAGTTACTTCATGTGATTTCCCGATCGACTATGTTTAGGATAGTTTAAAGTCTCCGGTTCCTCCCATGAAGACCCGTCCGGGTTACTTCATGAGATTTCCCAATCGACTGTGCTTAGGATATTTTAAAGTCTCCGGTTCCTCCCATGAAGACCCGTCTGGGTTACTTCATGTGATTTCCCGATCGACTATGTTTAGGATAGTTTAAAGTCTCCGATTCCTCCCATGAAGACCCGTCCGGGTTACTTCATGAGATTTCCCGATCGATTGTGCTTTATGTAAAAATAAAATGCTTGCACTAACCTTGTGATGGTTTAGCGTTTTTGAGATTTTCTTAAGGAAACCCGGTAGGTCCTTCCTTAAAGCTCCCAATCTACGGCCGCTTGATCATATTAAAAATGTTTGGCCACTAATCATCACGCTGTTTGAACCATATCTATTTCTCGGGCGATATTTGGCCTGCATTGTATTTATCGAATTGGATGAAGTACATGAATTATGAACATACTTGTTATTTGCTCATGGGGAAACTGCTTCAAGTAAATTTGATTTGTTTTCTCGGGCGTATTCTTGAACGATATGAGCTTGTTAAGTTCGGTAGGGCTGTAAATGATTTGCACTCCATGGACGCTCGAGAATTCTTCCTTCAGTGTCCTAGAGATAATATGAACCTGATGCAAGTTTTTCTACCACCTTGTAGGGTCCTCCCCATTGCGATGCCAATTTATTAACTTCACCAGCAGGCTTGACGCGTTTCCATACTAGATCTCCCACCTGAAAGAACCTTGGGATGACCCTCTTATTATAATTCTGCCTCATTCGTTGTCGGTATGATGTGAGATGAGTTACAGCTTTGTCTCGAATTTCTTCTATCAGATCTAGCTCCATAAGCCGCCGACTTACATTATCATCATTATATAGTTGTCTTCTATCAGACTCTACCCCTACTTCAATAGGAATGATAGCTTCTCCTCCATAAACTAGTTGGAAGGGAGTGATTCCTGTGGATTCTCGGGGTGTAGTACGATATGCCTAGAGCACACTGGGTAATTCATCTACCCAGCTGCCCTCAACATAATCCAGTTTGGTTTTTAACCCTCTTATAATATCTCTATTGGTTACTTCTGCTTGACCGTTACTCTGTGGATATGCCACAGAAGTGAATGCTTGAATAATACCATAGCTTTTGCACCAGTCTAAGATTTTGTCTCCTTGAAATTATCTTCCATTATCAGAAACTAATTTGTGAGGAATGCCAAATCTGTATATAATACTTTTCCACAGGAGCTTAATAACTGCATCTTCAATAATTCGAGCAAGTGGTTCTGCTTCTACCTATTTAGATAAATAATTCACTGCTACTAATAAGAATCTCCTTTGTGCAGTTGCCATAGGAAATGGACCAACTATGTCCATGCCCCATTGGTTAAAGGGGCAGGAGACTATAGAGGTTCTTAACAATTGTGTAGGATAGTGCGAAATATTTTGATGTTTCTGACAAGAAATATAAGTTCTTACAAATTTTACAGCATCTTCATGTAAAGTAGGCCAGAAATATCCTTCTAAAAAAATTCTGCGATCCAAGGACCTTCCACCTATATGACTACCACATGAGCCCTGGTGGACCTCTTGCAAGATGTATGGTATATCTTCTGTCCCAATACATTTAAGTAAAGGTCTAGAGAAAGTCCTTTTATATAATTGTTCCCCTATCATAGTATATTAAGCAACCCTCCTCTTAAATATCCTTGCTTGTTCTGCATCAATTGGAAGAATACCTTGCTGTAAATATAATATAATTTGTGCCCTCCAGTCACCTTGTATCTCTACATCAGCCTGTCTCTCAATACAAGATACTAACAATGTCTGTTCAACTGGTCGATCGAGACTCCATGGCGTTATAGTAGAGGCTAATTTAGCTAATTCATCTGCTACTTGATTCTCAGCTCGAGGAATTTTTTGTATAGTTACTTCTTGAAACTGAGCCTTCAATTTATCAAATGCCTCAGCATATAACTTGAGTATATCATTATTGATTTCGAAGTTACTTGATAATTGTTGAGCTGTTAACTGAGAATCAGAGTAAATGTAAACCCAGGTTGCTCCCACATGCCGAGTAGCTTGTAATCCTGCTATCAATGCTTCATATTCTACTTCATTATTAGTGACCCTATAATTTAGCCTGATAGAAAGTTGAAGCTTATCTTCTCTTGGAGATATAAGGAGAACACCAATTCCACTACCTTGTCTGATTGAAGATCCATCCACATAAATTTTTCAGGTATTTTCTTCTTCAGGACCTTGAACTTCTATGATGAAATCTGCTAGAGCTTGTGCCTTGATGGCCGAGCGAGGTTGGTATTGTATGTTATACTCACTAAGTTCGATCGTCCACTTGATCAACCGACCAGATGCCTCTGGGTTAAGAAAAATCCATCCGAGAGTACTGTTGGTCAATACAATAATTGTATGTGCTAAAAAATACGGGTGCAACCTCCGGACAGTTAACACTAATGCATAGGCAAACTTTTCGAGTGTGGTATATCTACACTTGGCTCCTTTTAATAAATGGCTAGAAAAATACACAGGTTGTTGCTCTTTCCCTTCCTGTCTAACTAACACAGAGCCTACAACATTTTCATTGGCTGACAGATACACCCATAAAGTTTCTCGTACTACGGGTTTAGCCAATACGGGGAGGGCGGACAAGTAGTCTTTCAATTCCTGGAAAGCTTTGTCACATTCTTCATCCCATTGAAATTTGTTAGCCTTCCGGAGTATTTTGAAGAAATGAAAGCTACGATCAGCCGACCTTGAAATGAATCTAGACAAGGCAGTAATCTGGCTGGTGAGTCTTTGGGCTTCCCTCATGTTGCGTGGTGGCTCCAAGTTCTGAAGTGCTTTGACCTTGCTCGGGTTGGCCTCTATTCCCCGCTTGGACACCATGTACCCCAAGAACTTTCCGCCCTTTGTCCCGAACAAGCATTTGCCTGGGTTCAACTTGATCCCGTATTGCCTCAATGTTTCGCAAGTCTCCTCTACATCCCTGCATAGGTCAGTAGCTTGAAGAGACTTAATTAAAATATCATCAACATATATTTCCATATTTCTTCCAGTCTGCTTCTGGAAGACCTTATTCATAAGCCTTTGATAAGTTGCTCCTGCATTTTTTAGTCCAAATGACATAATATTATAACAATAAGTACCTTCAGATGTTATAAAACTGACCTTCTCTTGATCCTCTTTAGCAAGAGGGACTTGATGATAGCCTTGATAGGCATCCGACATAGAAATATATTCACATCCGGCCGTAGAATCTACTAATTGATCAATCCGGGGCAAAGGATAATAATCTTTCAGGCAAGTCTTGTTGAGGTCACAGAAATCAATACATACCCTCCATTTATTTCCTGGTTTAGAGACCAGGACAACATTGGCTAACCAGCTAGGAAACTGCACCTCCCTGATGTAGCTGGCTTCCATGAGTTTATCCACTTCTTCCTTGATGATTTGATTTTGCTTAGTACTAAAATTTCTCTTTCTTTGCATGACAGGACAAGCATCTGGGAAGACATGCAGAGAGTGTTCCATTATTGAAGGAGAAACGCCCGTGACCTCTCTAGGCGTCCAAGCAAAGACATCATTATTCTTCTTCAAGCATTGAACTAGCTCGATTTTCAACGTGGGATCAAGATCGGCCACGACATAGGTAGCAGCTTCAGGTCGACCGGTCTGTATCTAGACCTCTTCCTTTTATTTATAAACCAGAACAGGTGGCTTCTCTTGAATGACATTGACCTCCATTCTTTAAATTTTTCGAGCGGCGTTGGCTTCGGTCCGGACGATCTCTACATAACATTTACGGGTTGTCTTCTGATTGCCCCACACTTCCTCGACCTGGTCATCGACAGAAAATTTAATCTTCTGACAAAAAGTAGAAACGACCGCCCTAAACTCATTTAAGGCCGGCCGACCCAGTATCACATTATAGGAGGAGGGGGCATCCACCACCATAAAGTAGGATCTTCTTGTTCTCATAAGAGGCTCCTTCCCTAGAGATTTGACCAATTTTATCTGGCCAAGTGGTTGTACTTCATTACCAGTGAATCCATATAAAGGAGTCACCATCTGTTGAAGTTCGCTCGGGTCAATCTGCAGCTGATCAAAAGCTTTTTTGAAAATAATATTCACAGAACTACCAGTATCTATAAAGGTACGAGAATAGTGTAATTGGCTATCACAACCTTGATTATCAACACATCATCATGGGGTATTTCTACCCCCTCAAGATCTTTGGGCCCAAAACTGATTTCTGGACCGGCTGCTCTCTCCATGCTACATCCTATAGCATGGATCTCGAGTCTCCGTGCGTGTGTTTTTCTAGCCCTGTTGGAGTCTCCATCAGTGGGCCCGCCCGCGATCATATTAATGTTTCCTCAGGCGACATTGCTCCTGTTTTCTTCTTGCCGAGCTGTCATGGCTTCGGGCTGAGTTTTCTCGGGCGCCTGACTTGTATCGGTCAGGTTTGGTAATATACCTTGTTGAGGTTCTACCGGGCGGTATTCTAATTTGAGCGGACTTTGCTGCCTGGGATATTGTTGCTGATAATAGTTTCACCTTTGATAACAACCCTGTTTGCTCTTTTATTTTTTAAAACGAAACAGTCTTCGGTATGATGACTGCTGGTCTTGTGATAAGTGCACCATCTTCTTGGTGCTTCTTGCTATATCTCCACATGCTGTATTACTTGTGGACGATACTCTGGATGACGATGGGGTGGATGAACTACTCGAGGTCCCCTCGGTGGAGGAACAGGAGCCTTCTCCTTAATAGGGGTAGGAGAAGAAGTAGTACCTTCTTTTCTGCGGGCGGCTTGAGCTTCTTCAACATTAATGAATTCAGTGGCACGTTTAATTAAGGAGTCAAAATTGGCAAGAGGATTTCTCACCAGATCTTTAAAGAAATCATTATCATTCAAACCTTGAGAGAAAGCACTTACTAATATCTCCGTAGTAGCATTAAGCACATCAATAGCTACCTGATTGAATCTTTTGATATAGGCTCTAATGGACTCCTTCGATGCTTGTTTAATTGAAAATAAACTCCAGGAAGTTTTATGATACCTCTTGTTGCTGGAAAAATGGTGTAGGAAAACCTTCTTGAAATCCTTAAACTTTCAGATAGATTTTTCCGGCAATCTCTTGAACCAACGTTATGCAACTCCTCCGAGTGTTGTAAGGAACATCCGACACTTCACCCCATCAGAAAATTTTTGTAATAATGCTACATTCTCAAATTTCAACAAATGATCTTTTGGATCTGTAGTCCCAGTGTACTCGCCGATCTGCAGATTTTGGTACCGCTTAGGAAGCGGATCATCCAGTACGCTTTGGGAAAATAGAGAGATGACTCTTTCCGGTGAGCTATCACTAGTTACCATCATCTTAGCTTTGCGCTTTTCTTTGTCGGGTGCCTCGCTAGAGGATTCCTGAAATATAGGCCTTCGTCCTCCTTGCTCAAAAGGAGTATGAAGGAAAGCTCGAGGATGCCTAGTTGGAGAAGCAGCAGCCGGAGGAAATATACATGGTCTTCTTCTTCCAGCTCCCTTCCCTTCCGGTGTTCAGTAGTCGAAATCGCCGGATTATGAGCTACTGGCAGACTAGCTCCAGTATGAGCTTGTTGTTGTTGTTGTTGTTGTTGTTGCAAAGCCTTCTGTACATGAGTGTTAATGATTAAATCCATATCTTCACAACTAATGGTGAGTAAGTTTGATTTTCTAGTGTCTTCCATCTTGCAGTCTCAGATTCAGGTGAAGTTCCCACATACGACGCCAAATTTGATCCTGTCTGAGAAGCCTGATAAAACAGAAAGCTGGGAGAAAACCTACTGTTGATGAAAAATAATACATGTAGAATACTGATCCGAGAAACCCAAAGCGGATCTGGGAAAATGAAGTCAAAGAATGCCCTCCTCGTGCGAAAATCCAAAGACGAAAGGAAAACTTTAATGAAGAAAACCAAGATCTAGAGCTTCCAAAGCATCCTGCGCACAAGAGACCAACCAACACTATTGTCAGTGACCTAAGACCGGGGTGGGAATCCCTAGCTAGGCCCTCCGACGCTCAAGTCAGTGATCTCTCTTAGTGTGGAAGAAGGAAGAAGAAGAAGATGAACAGTAACTGAAAACTAGGGTTGTGAGTGTGAGCATCAACGTGAACATACCTGGCTAACGGAGAGGATTCTCCTTTTTATACCACTTCATATAACCTCCGTAGTCATGAGTGGACCCCGGTTTGTTAGAGTTTGTTATGAGATGACGTAAGCCCTGTACCTGCATAAAATAACTTTTAAGGAATCTTTTTTGTACCCCAGATGTACCTTCTTTATCGTCTAGTGCCTGCAGAAGAATCTAGAAACATACTTCCCGCCAATTAGTGAACCTGTTATGCAATCACATTCCATAGATATCCTTATTAAACTATTTATGAATATTTTGGATGTATTTGCTCATGCCCTGTCTTTATTATGTTATAGACAGCCTGATATGATACTATGCCCTGTATCGGTCGAAATTGAACCCAGACCATGTCTGGTCGGTTTATTACTACCATTCAACTAATCGTTCAGTAATATACTACAAATTCTGTAAAGCCTTAGATCTTTTCATTCCCAGGCGATCATGTATACTCAATTAATATTAGTCTATGTTCAGATATGTCACCTTAAACAATCCTGGCTTTTCTATATTAAACGTGTAAACCCGGCCGATATTGGTTTACCCTTCCTAAGGTATATCTCGGCCGATATTGGCCTATTCTTCTCAAGGTGTTTCTCGGACGATATTGGTATGTATCTCCTTAAGCCTGTTATCCTGACCGATTTGGGCTATATTTTATTAAGTTATATACCGACGGATATTGAACTATCCTTCCTAAGGT
Organism: Zingiber officinale; assembly: GCF_018446385.1. NCBI lineage: Eukaryota > Viridiplantae > Streptophyta > Magnoliopsida > Zingiberales > Zingiberaceae > Zingiber > Zingiber officinale. Next base: position 32,996,822 of record NC_056005.1, on the reverse strand, counting down.
ATTTCCCGCCCGGGATTGGTCTATCTCTCTTAAGGTATATCCCGGCCGATATTGATCTATTTTCTTAATTCTGCTATCTCCTTTCCCTTTTCACCAGGGGCCTACTAAACTTAACCCATATAAATACAGTACCCAAACAAGCACTAAATAATAGGATTATTGAGAAATAATTTTATTAGAATTTTTAGCAATTTTTAGAAATTTTCTATGATTTAATCGGAGCTCGTATGACGTGTTTAGAGGGGATGCATTTATGGGCTTGAGAAAAGCCTGTTTGGAAATTGGGAGTTGATTGAGAAATTGATCTAGGGTTTAATTTAAAGTTTCCTAAGTTATAAACTTGTAATTGTCGTGCCCTAACTCCCATTCACCCGTCGATCTCCTCTTCCCCGAGCCCTCACCCCGCGACACCGCTCCTCTCCTTCGCCGAGCCTCTTCTCCCCAAGCCATCGCCGACCTCTTCTTCCCTCTCAAGCCACAGCCGCCTGCTCTCTTCCCCGAGCCCTCACGCAAGTTCCCCTCTCGCGATCTTCTCATCAAAATCGTCGAGCCACAGCCGCCGGTCTCCTCTCTTCCTCACACACGAGCACCACAGCAGCCGACGATCTTCTTCTCCTCCTCACGCCAGCACCAGAGATGCTTACCACCGCTGGTCGCGACGAGCACTAGTAGCCGACCTCTCCTCCTCACGCGAGCAGCACAACCGATGATCCTTCTCCCTCGCACGAGCACCACAGAACACAGCCGTCGATCCTCTTCTCTCTGAGTCGTGCCCTAATTGATCCAGCAGGTATAATCCCTCCTGTAGGTATGGATGTGTACTTCCTTCGGTAGTTTCGCATAGGGATTCAGATGTTGTTCTTAGTTCACCATGAGAGTTTGTTTGATTTTCTATTTTGTTGTGAGAGATTGTATCGGGGTTCGGTGATTGTATTATTTTCATGTAGTGGTTTTGAATTTACTTGAATGGATTTGGGAGTTGGATAACTAGTTTTGGTCCTTGCACAACCTTTCGAATGGGTTTCAAATGATAAGGAGTTTCAGATGGAGAGATTTAGATGCAATGGAGCTTTGTTTTATTTTCCGACCAGGCTATGATGTAGTGGACAGATTTAATAGGTTTTAGTGAGGTTCTAATGGTTTCTGTTCTTGCGATAGTTACAGATCCGGACAGATTTGAAGTGGTTTGTTTTAATGGCTTTTCATTGTGCTTTTGCTTTGGAGATTATGAGGTGTTGAATGGATTTCGGTGTTTTGAACAGAATCGGATGTTGTTTGGTGTGTCTACTTCGTGATAGGCTGAGGGTTTTGAGGGTTGTTTTAGAATTGGGTAGATATGGTTTGAGTATTGGTCTTAGCTATTTAATTCATATGAAGATAGCTAATTTGTGTGCGCTGCTGCAGGATGTTGATTGACACGGTTGACATGACGGGGCATAATTTGGTTTAGACTACATATTAAAGGCGGGTACTTCTTACCTTGATTCTGTAGTTCTTTGAATTTAGTGCATGAGGTATCTTTGGATAGAAATTGTTTTTACCTTGACTCCACTCTTATTTTTTCTGTGCTTGATACTTCCACTCGATCTTTGAGATATTTGTTTTTATATCTATACAGTCTCTCATTGTTACCCATGATAGGTAGCAGATACTAGATACCATGGTTGTATGCATTGACTGTTGTTTATTTAAGTGTCGTATTGAGCATGCTGGCTTCATGTAGCATACCTAAATTTTTTTTTTACTTTTATTGGTATAATGAATATTGTTTATTTATGTACCGTATTGAGCATACTGGCTTCATGTAGCATACCTAATTTATGCTTATATTTGTATGATGATTGTTGCATCTTGCGCATCATGTCATTGCATGCATGTCAATGACAAATTCTCCCTTGTGGTCGAGATAGTCGTTGACCAGGGTCGTATGCTTGGCCACTTGAAAGAGTGGTAGCTAGACCAGATGTCGCTTGTCCTGTTGTACTCCCACTCAGTCACTCATAGGTAGTGATAGATGGAGTTGCAATCAGCAGGGACCCCATCGCAGATGTAGCTAGTTAGCTACTATGCAACTGTCCCCTCGACCACTCGAGAGAGTGGTAGCTGGAGTGGTGTACAGTCTGTCACTGACCCGACCTCTCGACCATACAGGGGTCATGGAGCAGAGAAGTGGGCAGGAGTGACCATCCGTGCATACGATGTTATTATACTTGCTTTGGTTGCAGCTGTTTACATATGTTGTTATTGCTTACTTATGCAGTTGTGGTATACTTATGCTGCCATCGCTTACTGTTGTTGCTCACTTATGCTGTTATGCTTACTTATGTTGAAATATACTCTCATTGTAGATGTTTAGACATTGGTTTATTTATTGGAAATATGTATATACCTTGTTTATTACCTCTATAGTTATGAGCAGTACTGTAGAAGATTAGTACCACTTCTGATATTCTATTACCTAGTCTAGGATATGGTTTCAAGTATGAACTTTTATTTTAAAAATTTCTGGAAACAAATTAGGAAGTTTAATTTTGTGTTTAAAACTTTCCTTATTTGGAGGGATTAAGGTGGCTGGCCATAATAGTTTGAAAGGGAAATTTTATTAAACTTTCCTTTCATTGGCAAAGAGAATAAGGAAGTTTTAATAAAACTTTCCTTATTTGTCAAGACCAAGGAATATAAAAGAGAGGGTAGAGGTGCCTCACCTCAACAACAAGATATCTTCTTTGGTTCCTCTCTTCCTTGGTTGGTGGTCGACCCCTCTCTTCCTCTCCATCTCCTATTCTTCTTCCTTAGCCGGCGGCATCTTCATCTCAAGGAGTTTGGTTGGTGGCCGGATCTTGTTAGAGGAAGAAGGAGAGATAGGAGACTTTGTTTCTAGCATCCCTTAGAGCTTGGTGGTGGTGGCCGAACCTCATCTTCTCTTGGAGTTTTGTGGTGGCTGAAACTTGCTTGGAGAAGAAGGAAGCTTGGGTGGATTCTCGTCTCGGTAGATCATCGCCCACACGACGTCCGAGATAAGAAGAGGAATACGGCAGAAGATCGTGAGGTATATAAGCTATAAAAGATATAACTAGTTATTAGTTTCCGCATCATAACTAGTTCATCTTTTTATTTAGATATTGAAATACCAAACAGAAGAGGCTAATGAATTTAGGTAATCGAATTTATGTTTTCGATTTTGTGTTTCTTTTGTTTTTTGAATTTGTGATTCGATTGTTCTTTTTGGTTAAACCTAGGGTTACTATAAGGAAATTAAATATTAAATTTCGTTGAAAGGCTTTGTCTAGGAAGTGGTGGATGCTCCCATACCCAAGAAGGCCTAGTGTCTCACCATGTTTAACCTGGAAGTCAATCTCTGAAATTAATATTTAATTGAATTTGTAATATAGGTAGATTTGGATCAATAATGTTAAGCATCGTTTGCGATCTAAGTCTAAACCATTAAGAATAGATAAGTTGAATTTGGAATCAATAATGTTAAGTTCCGTTTGCGATTCCAAATTTAATTTCTAAAGAACACAATAGGTTGTTAGGAATGGTTCAGGACTTGTACAAAATTTATGTACAGGAGAACCGGTATGATATTCCCAGTAGCAACCAACATTTGTTCCATCTAGAGAGGTACTTATTATTAGCCAAGAAGTTAAAGAATGTTTCTTGGACTTTGATGGTCAGACACTTGTGATGGATCTACATGTGTGGGAAATGGTGGAATTTGACATCATCCTAGGTATAGATTGGCTGGCTATAAAACATGTCATTTGTTGTTCAACGCACTTAGGTCGTAAATTTGGGGACCAAATTTTTATTAGTGGGGGAGAATGTAAAATACGGTACCCAAACAAGCACTAAATAATAGGATTATTGAGAAATAATTTTATTGGAATTTTAAAAAAAATTTAGAAATTTTCTGAGATTTAATCAGAGCTCGTATTTTAGAGGGGATGCATTTATGTGCTTGAGAAAAGCCTGTTTGGAATACCCGGAGGTGGGAGTTGATTGAGAAATCGATCTAGGGTTTAATTTAAAGTTTCCTAAGTTATAAACTTGTAATTGTCATGCCCTAACTCCCATTCACCCGTCGATCTCCTCTTCCCCGAGCCCTCACCCCACGACGTCGCTCCTCTCCTTCGCCAAGCCTCTTCTCCCCAAGCCACCGCCAACCTCTTCTTCCCTCTCGAGTCACAGCCGCCTTCTCTCTTCCCCAAGCCCTCACACGAGATTCCTTCTCGCGATCTTCTCATCAAAACCGTCGAGCCACAGCCGTCGGTCTCCTCTCTTCCTCGCGCACGAGCACCACAGCAGCCGGCGATCTTCTTCTCCTCCTCATGCTAGCACCAGAGATGTCGCACCACCGCTGGTCATGACGAGCACCAGCCGCCGACCTCTCCTCCTCACGCGAGCAGCACATCCGATGATCCTTCTCCCTCGCATGAGCACCACAGAACATAGCCGTCGATCCTCTTCTCTCCGAGACGTTCCCTAATTGATCCAGCAGGTGTAATCCCTCCTGTAGGTATGGATGCGTACTTCCTTCGATAGTTTCGCATAGGGATTCAGATGCTGTTCTTAGTTCCCCACGAGAGTTTGTTTGATTTTCTATTTTGTTACGAGAGATTGTATCGGGTTTCGATGATTGCATTGCTTTCATGTAGTGGTTTTGGATTTACTTGAATGGATTTGGGAGTTGGATAACTAGTTTTGGTTCTCGCACAGCCTTTTGAATGGGTTTCAAATGATGAGGAGTTTTAGATGGAGAGATTTGGATGCAATGGAGCTTTGTTTTATTTTCCGACCGGGCTGTGATATAGTGGATAGATTGAATAGGTTATAGTGAGGTTCTAATGGTTTCTGTTCTTGCAATAGTTACGGATCCGGACAGATTTGAAGTGGTTTGTTTTAATGGCTTTTCATTATGCTTTTTCTTTGGAGATTATGAGGTATTGAATGGATTTTGGTGTTTTGAACAGAATTGGGTGTTGTTTGGTGCGTCTACTTCGTGATAGGCTGAGGGTTTTGAGGGTTGTTCTAGAATTGGGTAGATATGGTTTGAGTATTAGTCTTAGCTATTTGATTCATATGAAGATAGCTAATTTGCGTGCGCTGGTGCAGGACGTTGATTGAGATGGTTGACGTGACGGGGCGTAATTGGTTCAGACTACATATTAAAGGTGGGTACTTCTTACCTTGATTTTGTAGTTCTTTGAACTTAGTGCATGCGTTATCTTTGGATAGAAATTACTTTTACCTTGACTCCACTCTTATTTTTCTTGTGCTTGATACTTCCACTCAATCATTGAGATATTCGTTTCTATATCTATACAGTCTCTCGTTGTTACCCATGATAGGTATCAGATACTAGATACCATGGTTGCATGCTTTGACTGTTATTTATTTAAGTACCGTATTGAGCATGCTGGCTTCATGTAGCATACCTAAATTTTTTTTTACTTATATTGGTATGATGACTATTGTTTATTTATGTATCGTATTGAGCATGCTAGCTTCATGTAGCATACCTAATTTCTGCTTATATTTGTATGATGACTGTTGCATCTTGTGCATCATGTCATTGCATGCATGTCAATGACAAATTCTCCCTTATGGTAGAGATAGTCGTTGACCAAGGCCACACGCTTTGCACTCGAGAGAGTGGTAGCTGGAGCAGATGTCGCTTGTCTTGTCGTACTCCCACTCCGTCACTCGTAGGTAGTGATAGCTGGAGTTGCAAGCAGCAGGGACCCCCATCGCAGACGTAGCTAGTTAGCTACTTTGCAATTGTCCCCTCGACCACTCGAGAGAGTGGTAGCTGGAGTGGTGTATAGTCTGTCATTGACCCGGCCTCTCGACCATACAGGAGTCATGGTACAGAGAGGTGGGCAAGAGTGACTATCTGTGCATACGATGTTATTATACTTGCTTTGGCTGCTGCTGTTTACATATGCTGTTATTGCTTACTTATGCGATTGTGGTATACTTATGTTGCCATCGCTTACTGCTATTGCTCACTTATGCTATTATGCTTACTTATGTTGAGATAAACTCTCATTGTAGATGTTTAGACGTTGGTTTATTTATTGAAAATTTATATATACCTTGCTTATTACCTCTATAGTTATGAGCAGTACTGTAGCAGATTAGTACCACTTCTGACCTTCTATTATCTAGCCTAGGATATGGTTTCAGGTATGAGATTTTATTATAGTTTTATTTTAGTATCTTCTATTTCCTTTATGAGACTGTATACTATTGGTACTCTCTATTTGGATATTATATTCATGCACTATCTTTCTTTTACCCTCTGAGTTCCAATACTCACCACCCCACAAAATGATTTCTTTCGCCAGGTAGTAGGTAGATGAGTCATGGATGCTTAGAGAGATGCTGCCTGCCAGTCCTATGTCATATCCGAAGAATGATTTTGGTTTTGTTTCTCTTTACTTGCATTTCGTATTCGTTGGATTTGGTGATATGATAACCAACTATATTTTGATACTTGTTTTGTGGACTTCGTATCTGTGATGTTTTGTGGACTTTATATTTGTGTGTTTTCTTTCCGTTATTCCATTGTGTTTTCAGTGCAGTTGTGTGGGCTGTTAGTGTTTTAAACTGCGTAGGTGTTGTTGTTTTGTTTCAGCCGAGTAGGCTGCATTATATAAACTGCGTGGTTATGTGTGTTCCAGCCAGGTGGGCTGATGAATATGTTATTATGTTGTTTGCGTATGTATATTGCTTCATATTGTCACTGGTATAGAGAGATGCTGCCGAAATTTTGTGGGTAGGGACTCCTCTGGGGGCGTGGCAATTTAGTGGTATCAGAGCAGGTTTCGATATCTATTTTTTTTTGTTCTGGATTTTTTTGAGTTAATCTGATACCAATTTTTGGTATCAGAGCCAAGTTCGAGTCAAATGCTGGGTTTTGTGTTTTGGGGATTTCGATCTTGTTTCGATTTATGATTTTTGAATTAATCTGATACCAATTAATTGGTATCAGAGCGAGGTTTTATGACGCCTATTTGCGGTGTTCCAATTGTTTTGTTTTCCCTTTGTAAGTTGATTCCTCGATGTGACTCTCGAGTTTTGGGACCAGGCAACGACAAGATATCTCCGAGCTATAGGATGTAAGTTGTCTACTACTAAATCATTTTCCTAATGGCACTTATATACTTATTACTAATAGGAATGGCACGAAGAGGGTCGACAGCTATGCGTAACCATGGACAAGGTCGACCACGAAAACAACCCACGGTGTCGATGGGTCCCGAACCTTCTACCCAAGGGATGGAGTTTACAAGAAACCCGAATGAGGTTGATTCGGGTAGCAGTGATCGGAATCCTCCAACCTCTACTAGGGAGCATGAGTTACAGACATCGGGAGTGCCATCTTCTATACCTGCTCCAGACACTACTGGTTGGATGATGGATAGAGCCCGAATACCCTTGTTGGCGAAGTCTGTAAAAGATTGAACTACTCTATTCCATGGGGGTGTTGATCCTTGGGCAGCACGTAGCTGGTTGAAGAACTTGGAGGGCACATTTGGGTAAATGAAATGTACAGATGAAGAGAAGGTGGAGTTGGCTGCATATCATCTTCGAGATCAGGGCGTCACTTGGTGGGGCATGCAGAAGACGATCTTTTGGGAACAACACATCACGTGGCAGATGTATCGAGAGGCGTTTGAAAGGCAGTATTTTCTGGCTACATTTTGTTTAGCTCGTCGTCAGGAGTTTCTGAACCTCAAATAGGGCGACCGTTCTATGATGGAGTATAATGCAGAGTTTAGTAGATTGGCTGAATTTTGTCCTCATCTGGGGGCTCAGGATTATGATCGGATGCATCAATTTACTCAAGGACTTGCGGTGTACATTCGGCTCAAGATGTCAAGATTTCCAGGTAGTTCATATCAAGAGGTGTTAGACCGGGCGTTGTTCATTGAGATGTCTCAGCAACAGGTGACTCTGGAAAAAAATAATGACAAACAAATGACACAGAAGAAAGAGAAAAGAGGCCAGAGCTCATAGGTTACTTCTGGAGGGTCCTCTCCACCTCAGAAGACAAGGAAAACCTCGGATGGGGGTTCTCGTTCTTCTCAACGAGACCGGAAGAATGACTTTGGGGTGATCATGTGTTTTCAGTGTGGCTCCAAAAGTCATACCAAAAATAATTGCCCGTTGGATCACGCTATATGCTTCTATTGTAAGCTTCCAGGGCATGAGAGTCGGAATTGTACTCTGAAGGCTCAGTTGGAGACGACTAAAGATACCACTCAGGGAGGGTGACTAGCCCAGCCACGACAGCAGAAAGGACCTCAGAGGACTCAGAACGCTTCATATCAGCCGCAACCGTTGGGTCCCCAGGGAAAGGTATATCATATCCAGAGTCAGGAGTATCCAGCGATGCCAACGACCACGCAGTACTCTACTGCAACATCTCCTTATCAGACATATCTTGTACAGCAGGACCTTTCCCTTCAATCTCAGCCTTATTTGGCATTCCAGCCGCAGCCTTAGCCTCAGTACCAGCAGCAGCAGCTGAGTGTCGCTCCTCCGATTCCACATCAGTCTACTTCAGGGATGCCACCATCGAGCGGAGAGGTGAGACGTTGTTATGCCATCACACGGGAGGAGGCACAGCGGGCCGAGGGATTGGACTTCCGAGGTATTAGTTCACTTTATACATTTAGTGTAGATCTATTGATAGATATTGGTAGTTCTCATTCGTTCATCTCTCAGGTATCTTTGGATAAGATCGAGGGGTTACCTACATGTCGGACACATGAGTTGGTAGTTGTTAGAGTGTATATTAAAAACTTAGCTTTTTGTAAACATTTATTTTGAAATAAAGAAACACATTGGTCAAATGTTTACATTTGTATGCTAAGTGTAGTTGTTCAATTAATTTATATTGTAGATAACATGGTGTGTGGTGTCACACACAGAATATCATATTATCAATTCCTTATAAATTATAAATAGTAGCTCACGACTAAGATGGAAAGGAACAAACTATGAGAATAGTCGTAGTGTAATTTGGTATTAGTTTATCTTAACTATAAAATTATACTAGTACACTCTGAGTGTATTGAGCAGAACCATTTAAGGTAAGTTCTTTTTATACTGACTGAATAAAAGAATAAGATCTTTGTTATTATAGAAGTGTGTGCTCTTAATCCTAATATAATAACAAGCACATATATCTAGTATTTATTTCTTTGACTTATCAATGGGTGAGATTTAGTTTGATAAATCAAGAGGGCTGATAAGTTGGGAAATGATATTATTTATAGTGTGTGTTATTGATTATAGAAGGAAACTGTGTCCTAGTAATCTAGGTTGATAATGTCCCCAAGAGAAGCTCATAAGAATTGTCATGTAAACCTTGCAGGTGGACTTAGTCCGACATGACGATAAGGTTGAGTGGTACTACTCTTAGAGCTAGATATTAATTAAGTGAGTTGTCAGTAACTCATTTAATTAGTGGGCATTTGATAACCATGATTTTGGCTATATTATCTTGATTCGTAATGCGTGTTTTTAATGGTATTTTTATATCTTAAATTCATATTCATTCTTTATTTCATAATTTCATTTTATCTTGGACTTAATTGCAAATTGGTTTAATTTCATGGTATTTGGTGCTAATTTTTGTGTATTATTTTGTAGGCATCAAAAGGGTCATGGACCCGATCAGATCAGTCCACACTAGGGCTCAAATCTAGGGCTAAACGAAGTGATCAAGCCTTGGAGTGTTCTGGACCGTCCGTTGAAGATCAAGCAGATCTGGGTCAGCCGTTGAAGATCCGGCTCATCCGACCTAAGGGAGAGCAGATCTGGACCGTAGATGAAGATCAGTACACTTGGATCCAGATTTGAGACATTTTCCACCGTTGATCAAGCTCAGATGATTCTCGGCCGTTGGATCTGAACTGAGGAGATTTAAAAGGGGCTTCGCGTGAGAAGCTACAGTGAGCTCGGCGTTCGCGATTTCTTCCACTGTAGCAGCTTCTCCTCCGCCGCAACGCCGCAGCCTCCCATTCCTCGATCCAGATCCGTGAGCTAGATTTCTTCGACGACGATGATCATCAGCTGCCGGCGTTCATATTCTGATGACCAGAGAGCATTGAAGGAGGTTTCCCGATGGCGACTTGAATTCTGTCCGCCGCCACATTCCTGAGGGGAGGTTTCCCATTCAGCGAATTTCGCATCCACCTGAGCTTCGAGGGAGGTCTCCTGAGAGCTTCTGATCTTGTTCCGATCTCCATTCCGAAGCGAAACTAAGTAGATCTGATCAATCGACTTAGTTTTGCAATCCACAGAATTCTTGCTCTGATTCTCGGTTGATGAGATTACCAGGCGGGTGTGAGCTGAGAGGAGGTTTCCCGGAGCTATGAACATTCCCTGGTAATAGAAGGAAGTTTGTTTGATTGTTGTTGAATGCTTATAGGGGTCCCGAGAGCATTTCTGTCGTTTCACAGCAGATTGGAGAAGTTGAGTTCGGGATTTTGGTTTATGGAATGCTAGGGTTTAGATTTCCTTGTTCTTGTCTTTAATTGTTCTCAAACTAGCTCAGATCTTCAGATCTGATTTACTTCTTTTCCATTTCATTTTGTTTGAATTTCTTATGCAAAAATCCATTTCTGATTTTCATTTACAATTCTGATTCTCTAAGGTTTCTGCAATTTCATCACATTTAGATACTAACTTAGTTTGTAATCTGACTCTTATTTAGTTAATTAATTGTAGCTAACTAATTAGGTTGCAATCTAGTGTTTGATTTAGTGTTAGTTTTAATTCATGGAATTAGCAAATCCCTTATTTTGTGCAACTGAATTGCTGTGACTGAGATTAAGTTTGAATATGAATGGAACCTTGAGTTTTTAATTGTTTACCTCCAATATGTCTTGTTAAATGAGGGTGAGAGTGGAAGACTTGTTATTTAAGCTTGATTGTTTAGGTTAATTGATTGTGAATTAGACGGAGTCCGATTTCTACAAGTGTGTTTGAGTTTTGGAGTTTACTTGTTACTGTAATTGTTAATTAAAAGAATTGATTCCATAATGCTTGATTGAGGAAAAAGCTTAATGAACTTTGTTGATATGAGAAATCGATTTGAATTAATTCTAGAATTAACGCACACTAACTAGTTAACCTTGGAAAAATACGACTCGGGACTCGTTACTACAATACTTGTCTTAATTTTAATTGAGTTCCAATCTTTATTAATTTGGGGTGCCTTGTGACATGCAAAAAGTCCGACACCAAATTTTGGCGCCGTTGCCGGGGAGCAACTAACTAGTAGTGTGTTTATTTTAGATTGAGCATTGATTGATTTTATTTGTTAGCATGTTGATTGATTTGATTGCTTATTTCTCTTTTGCATTTTCATGTTGGGTTGTTCTTGAATTATTAATTGCTTTTACTGTTCATGTTTTCATGAGATTGAAACTTTATGCTCTAGAATCTTCTAACATTGATTTGTAGTGTTGTTTTGAAAGAACAGGAGATTTCTTTAGCATGGATCCATATTTTCAGAACTTTGGAGGTGGAATGGAGAGTTATCAGTGTTTTCAACCTGAGTATCAAATTTACCCAAACATGGATCAACAAAATAGGTATGAATCATTTTCTAATGGTTTTAATGCTAATTGGGTGGATAATTCATGTTTCAGGTATGAAAGTGCACAAGAACCTTTTATTGAGCCATATCCAGTTTACCAGAGTTCATACGGGTTCCAAGAAGTTTCAACAAATTTTATGTCACAACCTTTTCCACAAAATGAACCTCAGATGGATGAATCAACATGGAAACTCAGGGAGATGATGCAACAAATGATCGAACATCAAGAGCAACAATTTTCAAGGATACAGAACCTACAGTTACAGTTAGATCAAATTACATCATCCATAAATCAGCCGCAAGCACAAAACTCTAGTGGAGAGATGGAAAGTAGCGATTCTGTCAGGCCTGACTCTACTCCCATTAATTCACAGGATTTTTCTAGTAATTTTTGTGATGATTATGTAATTATGCAAATTTCTGATCCTAATGATATTGTTGTTGAAGATGTTGTTAGTGATTCAGGTTCTGAACATGTTTTTGAAGATGATCTAAGTGTAGGGGAATGCTTTCTGGAAGCATTACCTCAAGAATCACCAAGAGTTGAAGATGTAAGTGTAGGGACTTGTGCTATGGAGCCAAGCACCCAAGAATCACTACATGAGGATGTACAATCACCTGAACCATCACTTGAACAAGAGCTTGAGCCACAACATGATGAAGAAGAGGTAAAAATCACCACTCTAGGTACCTTTCAACACAACAAGGTGAGGATTTCTTGTGATTTATCAGAAAATTTAATTGAGGTACCAATTGTTGATTTCATTAGTTGTGATTCAATTCTTGATAAATTTTATAACCACACTAATATTCTCCTATCTTCTTTTTACCTCACATGCGTGTGGGAGACGTTTTCTTTGATTGATGTTGTAGGAGAACATAAGCTTCCGGAGTGGATGCTTGAACTGAACAGCCTCCGTCCTCCAGAAAAAGCTTTGAAAGAAAAAATGAAGAATAAAAAGGAATTGAGTGGAACCAAAAGTACTCTACTACCGGTGTGGATTTTGTTGCTTAATCTTCTTCGACCGCCGGAATGAAAGGGGAGTTGGTTCTAATTTAACTTTCTTTTGCATTTTAATTCTAGCTTTGTTAATAAATTCTTTTAATGCATTTCTTTAGTTTTATACTTTGCATTTTGTATTTTGCATTTTGTTTCCATATTTGCTTTCATACTTTGCATTTTTGTTTAGTATATAGCATGTCATTTGAATAAAGTCTCCATGAGAATTTTTCTAAGTAATATTTTTTAAGATGGTAAAGCTTCTTAAATTTGATCATCAATTTAAGGTCATTTAACATGATTGGATGCTTTTTCTTGCATGATATTGGTTAAAATGGTAGTGGATTCTATATTGATTAATTGAGCTTGTTTGCATATAAAAATACCTAGAGAGGACCACTTTAAGCCTAAACATTATTTTATTTTGTGTGGCATGCACTCATAGCAATTGAAACTCTAGAACTTGCTTTGCTTCTTTTCAAAGTCACAATAGCATATGTGTGCATGGAAATTGAGGGTTTAGTCAATTTTGTTCCCATTCATACTTTCTAATTCCTTTCCTTATTATTTACTTTAAACATTTTCCTCTTGCATTTTATCCTTTTATTACCTTTGGTTGCTCTATTTCATTGGGAGTTTTGTTTGAATTCTTGATGAGTTTGATTGATTTAATGGACAAGAGATTAAGTGTGGGGGAGGTGTTAGTTTTGATTGAATTCTTTTGTTTGGAGGAGGAAGTGAAATTTTGAATTGTGAACAGCTTGGAATTCTGGAAATCGACAGAATGGAAATATGCATGATTTATGTGCAGAATTGAAGTGCAAAGCTGAAAATTGAGGTGCAAGTTGTATCAGATTTGTATCAATAATTGGAATGCAATAGCCAAATGAGGAAAGCTTAATTGAAATTGAAGAACAAGCTAGAAACAAATGGTATACTACCTTTCATGGCACAAGTGAGATAAGTGATATGAATGCTGAAATTCTATCCAGATACAAAGGTGCCGGAACAGTGGGCATTTGTAGCTACTGAAGATTAGAATTCGGAATTCAATTGGTGGGTATCATTTCACTAGTAAAGCACTTGGAAATGACATCATTTAATTTGGGAATAAGGAAGAAAGGGTTAGTACTTGATACAAAAATAGTGAAGATGAAGAATATGGAAGACAGTCACTGGAAACATGATCTGTGCAGGTTTCTGTGATGGAGTTTCTGATATGATCTTTATGGATGCAAATGTATCATTCTACTCATGAAACACTTCAAGATGATATCATAACTATCAAAAGAGTGAAGAGAGATAAAGAAGCTCTTGCAAATGGTGTTTGGTTGCTTGTCATGTATTTACAAACCTGCTGGACAGGATTTAGAAGTGTCAAGTTTCTGAAATTCTGAGTCGCAGTAATTCATAATTGATATCAAGGAAGACTATTTCTTGTAATTGAAGGAAAGCTACCCAATTCTGTACAAACAGTGAAGAAACAGAGATAAAATTCAGAAATGTGGTAAGAAGGTTTGGAAATGCTGAAATATTGACTTACATTTGGAGTGGCTGATTAAGAGCATTGCTACAGCTTTTTGTAGTAATCCTCAACTGAGATAGGAGAGTTGAAGCAAGAGAGTAGTTGCTTTGCTAAATTCTGCAGAAATCTACAAATATTCATGATTCGAGCAAAAATTCCTAGAAATACAGATTTCTGAAACGAAGATGCTGGATGAAGAAGCAGCCTTGAAGAGGAAATCAATTATCAGAGTCAATATCAGATTTGAAGGAATTGAAATTCAACTTTATATGGATTCTGTTCTAAAGGCAACTCTTTGTGAAATTGGAATCTCCATGATGCAAACTTAACTACCTTAACTATTAATTTCTGAACTTGAATCTAGGAAGCTACATCAATTCTTGTTGCTGAGAGTCAGAAGGAAGATACAAAAACTACTGAAATGCAGAAAACAGAATGTAAATGCTGTGCTTATAACTTCCATGCAGTAGCAATGTGCATTTTTAACTCTTACAGCCTTTCAATTGTGATACAGTTTCACATCAGCAACTGAAGTACAAAAGTAATCTGACCATCAGCAACTGAAATTGTGATGAATTAAGCTTAATTTACAGTGGATTTCCAATTCTGAAATTGGAATTCAGACTTGTGCAGTGCTGTTAAAAACATCAAGAATGAGAGAGATGTTCAAATGATACAAGGAGATGCAAATCTTTCCAAAGCTGAATGAAGCAGTTAGAGCTGAATTCTAACTTAATTTTCCATGTTTCATGCAAAATTCCCTCAATGAAGAGTATCAAATTTCTGAAACTGCTACTCAAGTGCAGAAATTGAGGAGTTGCTGAATTTAAGTTCTAAATGTTGTTGTTAAATCTGGATATCAAAATTCAGAAACTCCATTTGTAAACAAATAATGCAGAAATAGTGAGTATCAGAATTTCAGAGATGAAGAAGAACAAGTGGAATTCACAACCATTGGAAAGGAGAATTGCTGCAATGACAGAATTGAAGGTGCAGATTTCTAAAGAATAAATAAATAAATAAATAAAAATGGCAGTTTTGTGCCAAATTGGGATGAGAGTTGTGATGAACCAAAGCTGCTGGAAAATGGAAGACCCTCGGATATGCATTGTATGGATCCTAAGAGATGAGATGAGGAAGTATAGAAGTTTAGTGGATATTAAGGATGCCAATTTGATACAAAGTCACAAGAGGAGGAAGGAAAAACTGAAATCAGTAATGCAGAATGGAGTTCAAAGCTCTTTATTCATGAAAATCTGAAATCCAGCTGCTATTTAGTTTTGATGAATGGTTGTCCTTCTTCTCCAGAGTTTACAAGACTTTTAGTTAAGGAATTTGATACCAAATAGAAAAGAACAACTGGAGTTGAAGACTGACAAAATCTGCAGCTTGGATATCAGATTGCAAATGCAGTAGGGAAAAGCTAAATTCAAGCTGAAATGTTTGTGCCAATGGAAGAAAGAAAGTTAAGACTTAATGCTGGTCAAGTGCAGAAGAGAAGTTTAAGAAAAAAAAAAAAAGTGTGCATCTATAAAACGAAATTGCATTCTGCTTTGAATACAGATCAGTTTTGTGCCATAAGGAATTTGCTGATTTGTGCCAAGTTTCTTGCTATTCGGATTTGAAATGAATGGAATTTAAGCTATACTTATTCATGATTTAATGTGCCAACTTCCAAGACCTATCAGCTAGGCAAATTTGGATGGAAGTTGCTGAATCAAAATCAGCAAACTAAAAGTTATCAGATTCATGTTACCACTGTGCCAAGCTGTAAGTATCAGAATTTTAATGTGTTAATGAGGAAAGGGTGAAATTCAGAGCATTTGATGACCTTAATCAAGGAATTTCAGATTCGATTGGGAATTTTGAATAATCTGCTGCTAAGAATCTGCAGAACAGAATTTTAGTTGCTAACTGAAATTATGGCAGGAAGAGCAGGAATTCATTGGCTCTGCAATTTGGCAGTTAGCCTTTGTGAGAGTTTGGCTATCTTTGACCAAAACCAGAGTTAATCCTGAAGTTGACCTTGTGAATATGTTGAGAGGCAGCCAAGACATCAGAATCACTGGAATTCTGATACAAGAAGTAAAGATTGAAATCTGAAATCTAGAATTCTAGAGCAGTTGTATTTCTGGAATTATTTCTTGACCTGAACATTGAAACTGAATTCTGGAATTCTTGGGCATTGTCTCTGAACCTGGTTATGGGAACTCATGTTTATCAGTTCGTATTTTTCAAGTTCTGGATTTCTGAAACTGTGGCAATGCAATTCATTAAGTATCTGCTGTTAAAAATTGAGCAGTATGATTATTACTGCTGCGGAAGTAATGAAGAATTCAGTGGCTGTAGTTCCTGCAAATGGCTAGATGGTAACAATCAAATTGGTGTCAAGAAAATTTAAAAGGGAAAAAGGTTATAATTGACCTGAAGATGCTGCAGAATTTGCTACTCCAATGACTTGATTTTTGATTTTGGGCATTGCTGATTTTGGGCAGTAGAGAAACTCTGAGAAATTGATAGTGCAGATTTTCAAAATTGAATCAAGAATCTGAATTCATGAGTTTATTCTCCTACTACTTTGATTCCTGAAATTGCCTAACTGGATTAGTATAGACAATAATCTGTACTTGATGTATCAACTTTGACGTGTGGCGTGCCAAGTTTTTGTGCCAAGTTCTTGTGGCAAGATTCTGATAAGTGGAAAGACCAACTTTAACTATGTTTATATGATGTATTCGAAGTTGCAGAAAAAAAAAAAATTCTACAGGAAGGAAAACAGTGCTAGAGGTTAGGATGTTTTGTTTTATTGCCCGAGACGGCCAAATTTTAAGTGTGGGGGAAGGGAATTATTCTTCATGATTTGAGATTATTTTTGAGCTTCCAAATTGCTGAAATTGAAGTGGAAAAATAGTGAAAGAAATTTTTTTGAAAATTGCCACATTCAAAAGAGTATCAAAGTTGGAGATTGAGTATCAAGATTCAATGTTTGCATTCAAATTGAAGGGGAGGTTAGCTTGATATGTTGAATTGATAAAGACAAATGGTATTCATCTCTTTTTACATCAAAATGGTCAACTCATCAAGTATATTCCTCCATTCTCTCATTCTCTCATTTTCTTCATTTAAGCCTTTTCCTTTGCCACTTCATTCACTTTCATTGTTCTTTTTGGCCTCCATTTAAATTCTTGTTGATAAAATCCTTTTGATTCATGTATGCAATGTTTTATGGTGGTGGAGAATTAGAAAATAAGCAAGCTTATGGTAGTGAAATGTTGTGAGTGACATTGAGTGAGCTCCACTTATATGCAATTTTGAGTGTGAGAGCTAGAATAGGTAAATACCTTGTGAGATTGCAACTTGCTTAATTTTCAATTGGATTGAAACTACCATACCTACTGATTATTGTTTGGATTGTATTCATGATTGTTTGTGATCTTTAAGATGACCTTAATTAATTACTTTTTACTATCTTCTAGGTATTGCTAGGGAAATTTGTGTGGAGATGATTAAGTGTGGGGGATTTGATAACCATGATTTTGGCTATATTATCTTGATTCGTAATGCGTGTTTTTAATGGTATTTTTATATCTTAAATTCATATTCATTCTTTATTTCATAATTTCATTTTATCTTGGACTTAATTGCAAATTGGTTTAATTTCATGGTATTTGGTGCTAATTTTTGTGTATTATTTTGTAGGCATCAAAAGGGTCATGGACCCGATTAGATCAGTCCACACTTGGGCTCAAATCTAGGGCTAAACGAAGTGATCAAGCCTTGGAGTGTTCTGGACCGTCCGTTGAAGATCAAGCAGATCTGGGTCAGCCGTTGAAGATCCGGCTCATCCGACCTAAGGGAGAGCAGATTTGGACCGTAGATGAAGATCAGTACACTTGGATCCAGATTTGAGACATTTTCCACCGTTGATCAAGCTTAGATGATTCTCGGCCGTTGGATCTGAACTGAGGAGATTTAAAAGGGGCTCCGCGTGAGAAGCTACAGTGAGCTCGGCGTTCGCGATTTCTTCCACTGTAGCAGCTTCTCCTCCGCCGCAACGCCGCAGCCTCCCATTCCTCGATCCAGATCCGTGAGCTAGATTTCTTCGACGACGATGATCATCAGCTGCCGGCGTTCATATTCCGATGACCAGAGAGCATTGAAGGAGGTTTCCCGATGGTGACTTGAATTCTGTCCGCCGCCACGTTCCTGAGGGGAGGTTTCCCGTTCAGCGAATTTCGCATCCACCTGAGCTTCGAGGGAGGTCTCCTGAGAGCTTCTGATCTTGTTCCGATCTCCATTCCGAAGCGAAACTAAGTAGATCTGATCAATCGACTTAGTTTTGCAATCCACAGAATTCTTGCTCTGATTCTCGGTTGATGAGATTACCAGGCGGGTGTGAGCTGAGAGGAGGTTTCCCGGAGCTATGAACATTCCCTGGTAATAGAAGGAAGTTTGTTTGATTGTTGTTGAATGCTTATAGGGGTCCCGAGAGCATTTCTGTCGTTTCACAGCAGATTGGAGAAGTTGAGTTCGGGATTTTGGTTTGTGGAATGCTAGGGTTTAGATTTCCTTGTTCTTGTCTTTAATTGTTCTCAAACTAGCTCAGATCTTCAGATCTGATTTACTTCTTTTCCATTTCATTTTGTTTGAATTTCTTATGCAAAAATCCATTTCTGATTTTCATTTACAATTCTGATTCTCTAAGGTTTCTGCAATTTCATCACATTTAGATACTAACTTAGTTTGTAATCTGACTCTTATTTAGTTAATTAATTGTAGCTAACTAATTAGGTTGCAATCTAGTGTTTGATTTAGTGTTAGTTTTAATTCATGGAATTAGCAAATCCCTTATTCTGTGCAACTGAATTGCTGTGACTGAGATTAAGTTTGAATATGAATGGAACCTTGAGTTTTTAATTGTTTACCTCCAATATGTCTTGTTAAATGAGGGTGAGAGTGGAAGACTTGTTATTTAAGCTTGATTGTTTAGGTTAATTGATTGTGAATTAGACGGAGTCCGATTTCTACAAGTGTGTTTGAGTTTTGGAGTTTACTTGTTACTGTAATTGTTAATTAAAAGAATTGATTCCATAATGCTTGATTGAGGAAAAAGCTTAATGAACTTTGTTGATATGAGAAATCGATTTGAATTAATTCTAGAATTAACGCACACTAACTAGTTAACCTTGGAAAAATACGACTCGGGACTCGTTACTACAATACTTGTCTTAATTTTAATTGAGTTCCAATCTTTATTAATTTGGGGTGCCTTGTGACATGCAAAAAGGCCGACACCAGCATTCGATATCTTAAACACAGGGAGATTAACACACTCATGATAAAGAGGTGTTGGTTAGTCCTAGGAAAACGTACCGGTTCCACTCTATAAAAATTATGTACAAGTGTCAAACCTTTCCTTAAATAACCTATTGTGTTCTTTAGAAGTTAAATTAGGAATCGCAGATGGAACTTAACATCATTGATTCCAAATTTACATTATCTATTCTTAATGGTTTAGATTTGAATCGCAAGCGGAACTTAACACTATTGATTCAAATCTACCTATGTTATTAATTCCATTAAATATTAATTTCCAAAATTGGCTTCCAGGATTGCATTGCGAGGTACATGGCCTTCTTGGATATGAGAGCAACCACCACCACCTAGACAAAGCCTTTTAAGGAAAGCTAATATTTAATTTCCTTAAATAACTCTAGGTTAACCAAAAAGAACAATCGAATCACAAATTCGAAAACAAAGAAAATACAAACTCGAAAAACTAATTCGAAATACTAGATCTAATGCCTCTTGTGTTTGGAATTCATACAAAGAAAAATAACTAGCATGATGCGGAAAATAATTGCTAATTATACCTTCTCTTTGTATGCTAATGACCTCGAGATCTTCTGTCGTATTCCTCGCCTCGCCTTGGGCGTCGTGTGGGCGACGATCTTCCAAGATGACCCAAAAGCTTTCTTCCTCTTCCTCTAAAATCCGGCCACCACCATCACCAAGGAGAAGAGAGCAAAGGGAAAGGAGAAGGAGAAGGGGTCGGCCACACCAAGATCTCCAAGTAAGAGAATAAGAGTTGTGTCTCATGAAGCCTCCTCACCCCTTCTTTTATAATACTTGCCCAAGGCAAATAAGGGAAGAATTTTTACAAAAATTAAAATCTTCCTCTAGTTTTTCCTTTTCCCTTTTATTTTTTCCTTTTCTTTCCTCTTGATTGAATCAATACCAAATCAATGGTTGGATGGATTTAATCTTGGTCGGCCACTTGCTTGGGCACCAAGCAAAGGTGGTCGACCGCTTATAGGAAGAAATAAAAATAAAATTTTAAAATTTTACAAGAATAAATTCTCTTATAAAATTTTACAAGCTCTCTTTCCTAAAGTGGATGTTAAAAAAGGAAAGTTTTAAAAATTAAAATCATGTTTTAAAATTTAAAACTTCTCTTCAAAAGTTTCCTTTTTTAACATGAATAGAAAATTTTAAATTTTTAAAACTTCTCTTCCTTTTTTCTAAAACCATGAGGATGGTTAAAAAAGGAAAGTTTTAAAACTTTTAAAACTCTCTAATAAACCATGTGACCTAATTCAAATAAGGAAAGTTTTTAAAATTAAAATATCTCTTTTAAAACTTATAGTTTTCTACAAAGAGAAGATTTTAAAAATTCAAAACAACCCTCCTTGTTTGACTAATGTGGTCGGCCCCTACTTGTTTGGTCACCAAACAATAGGGCCGACCCCCATAGAAGAGGATGTGGTCGGCCCTTGCTTGGTCACCAAGCATTGGACCAGCCCCCTTCTTGGACACCAAGATGAGCTTATATTTGGATGGACTTGAGACTTTAATGAGGCTACGACAGGGACCTAGAGGAGAAATTGATTTTGGCCTTCCGATGAGCTTGAGTATCCCATGTTCGCCCCGAACACGCAACTCAAATTCATCGATAAACTCATTCCACTAGAGAGTTATTATCGCACTACCGCACCAATCCCAAATTACATTATGGGCTCCTTCTTATCATGAGTGTGTTAGTCTCCCTGTGTTTAAGATAACGAATGTCCACTAATTAAGTAAGTTACTGATAACTCACTTAATTAATATCTAGCTCCAAGAGTAGTACCACTCAACTTCATTGTCATGTCGGACTAAGTCCACATGCAGGGTTTAACATGACAATCCTTATGAGCTCCTCTTGGGGACATTCTCAACCTAGATAAGTAGGACATAGATTCCTTTTATAATCCACAACACACACTATAAGTAATATCATTTCCCAACTTATCGGGCATATTGATTTATCGAGCTAAACCTCACCCTTTGATAAGTCAAAGAAATAAATATTAAATATATGTGCTTGTTATTATATTAGGACTAAGAGCACACACTTCCATAATAACTAAGGTCTAGTTCTTTTATTAAGTCAGTACAAAAAAATTTACCTAAAATGGTCCTACTCAATACACTTAGAGTGTACCAGTGTAATTTATTAATTAAGATAAACTAATACTTAATTACACTACGACTATTCCGATGGTTTGTTCCTTTCCATCTTAGTCATGAGCAACTGTTTATAATTTATAAAGAACCGACAACATGATCTTCTGTGTGTGGCACCACACACCATGTTATCTACTATATAAATTAATTGAAAAATTACATTTAACAAATAAATATAGATATTGACCAATGTGATTCTTTTATTTCAAAAATAAATGTTTACAAAAGCTAGGCTTTTAGTATACACTCTAACAAGAGGAGTCCATATAGTAATATGGGATTGGTGCGGTAGTTCAATAATAACTCTTTAGCGGAATGAGATATTATTGATGAACTCGAGTTGGGTGTTCGGGGCAAACATGGGAAGCTCAAGTTCATCGGGAGGCCAAAACCAATTCCTCCTCTCGGTCCCTGTCATAGCCTCTTATTTATAAAGTGTTATACCCACCCATACACACCTTCTTACCCACCTTAAGGTGGCCAGCCAAGCCTAGCTTGGAGCCCAAGCTAGGGCCGGCTAAACCAAGGTGAGAGGTGGCCGACCCTAGCTTGAACTCAAGCTTGGTGTGGTCGGCCACAATAAATTAAAAGGTTTTTATTTTTTAAAATCTTGCTTATGTGGAAGCCATGATTTTAAAAAAGAGTTTAAAATTTAAATCTTTTCTTTTATAGTTTTCTACAAAAGATTAAGTGAAAAGTTTGATATCTTTCCTTATTTGTAGTTAAAAGGAAGATTTTAATTTTTGATAAAACTTTCCTTTTTTGTAACCATCCTCATGATTTTAAAAGAGAGTTTTAAAATTAATAAATCTTTCCTTTTATAGTTTCTATAAAAGATTAAGAGAAAAGATTTGATATCTTTCGTTATTTGTAGATTGAAAGGAAGATTTTAATTTTAGAGAAAACTTTTCTTTTTGTAAATCATCCACATGTTTTAATAGAGAGATTTTTATTTATAAAAGTTTCCTTTTATGACCAACCATGAAGGGAATTTTTAAAAGAGAAATTTTTATTTTAAAAATTTCCGGAAACAAATTAGGAAGTTTAATTTTGTGTTTAAAACTTTCCTTGTTTGGAGGGATTAAGGTGGTCGGCCATAATAGTTTGAAAGGGAAATTTTATTAAACTTTCCTTTCATTGGCAAAGAGAATAAGGAAGTTTTAATAAAACTTTCCTTATTTGCCAAGACCAAGGAATATAAAAGAGAGGGTAGAGGTGCCTCACCTCAACAACAAGATATCTTCTTTGGTTCCTCTCTTCCTTGGTTGGTGGTCGGCCCCTCTCTTCCTCTCCATCTCCTATTCTTCTTCCTTAGCCGGTGGCATCTTCATCTCAAGGAGTTTGGTTGGTGGCCGGATCTTGTTAGAGGAAGAAGGAGAGATAGGAGGCTTTGTTTCTAGCATCCCTTGGAGCTTGGTGGTGGTGGTCGAACCTCATCTTCTCTTGGAGTTCTTGTGGTGGCTGAAACTTGCTTAGAGAAGAAGGAAGCTTAGGTGGATTCTCGTCTCGGTAGATCATCGCCCACACGACGTTCAAGATAAGAAGAAGAATACGACAGAAGATTGTGAGGTATATAAGCTATAAAAGGTATAACTAGTTATTAGTTTCCGCATCATAAGTAGTTTATCTTTTTATTTAGATATTGAAATACCAAACATAAGAGGCTAATGAATCTAGGTAATCGAATTTATGTTTTCGATTTTGTGTTTCTTTTGTTTTTTGAATTTGTGATTCGATTGTTCCTTTTGGTTAAACCTAGGGTTACTATAAGGAAATTAAATATTAAATTTCGTTGAAAGGCTTTGTCTAGGAAGTGGTGGATGCTCCCATACCCAAGAAGGCCTAGTGCCTCGCTATATTTAACCTGAAAGCCAATCTCTGAAATTAATATTTAATTGAATTTGTAACATAGGTAGATTTGGATCAATAATGTTAAGCATAGTTTATGATCCAAGTCTAAACCACTAAGAACAGATAAGTTAAATTTAGAATCAATAATGTTAAGTTCCGTTTGTGATTCCAAATTTAATTTCTAAAGAACACAATAGGTTGTTAGGAATGGTTTAGGACTTGTACAAAATTTTTGTACAGGGGAACCAGTACGATATTCCCAGTAGCAACCAACATCTGTACCATCTAGAGAGGTACTTATTATTAGCCAAGAAGTTAAAGAATGTTCCTTGGTCTTTGATGGTTAGGCACTTGTGATGGATCTACATGTGTGGGAAATGGTGGAATTTGACATCATCCTAGGTATAGATTGGCTGGCTATAAAACATGTCATTTGTTGTTCAACACACTTAGGTCATAAATTTGGGGACCAAATTTTTATTAGAAGGGAAAATTTAAAATATGGTACCCAAACAAGCACTAAATAATAGGATTATTGAGAAATAATTTTATTAGAATTTTAAAGAATTTTTAGAAATTTTCTGGAATTTTCTTGGATTTTCTGGGATTTAACCTGCTGCCCAAGGGATGGAGTTTTCAGGAAACCCGAATGAGGTTGATTCAGGTAGCAGTGATCAGAATCCTCCAACCTCTACTAGGGAGCATGAGTTACAGATGTCGTGAGTACCATCTTCTATACCTTCTCCAGACATTACTGGTTGGGTGATGGATAGAGCTCGAATACCCTTGTTGGCAAAGTTTGTAAAAGATCGAACTACTCTATTCCATGGGGGTGCTGATCCTTGGGCGGCTCGTAGCTGGTTGAAGAACTTGGAGGGCAGATCTGGGGTACATGAAGTGTTCAGATGAAGAGAAGGTGGAGTTGGTTGCATATCATCTTCGGGATCAGGCTGTCACTTGGTGGGACATGCAGAAGACGATCTTTGGAGAACAACACATCATGTGGCAGATGTTGTTGAACCCCGTGGTTGTTTTGATGTGATCAACCAAGTTGGTTAGGTCCTGCTTTGTGTTTGACCCCTGTGTCTGAGTGTGCAGGAGCTTAAGAGTGTAGCAAGTCGGGCGGAAGACGCAGCTAGCGAGAAGGACATCACGGGAAGGGAGTTGACGGGCTCGGTGCGTCCGAAGGACGAGAGAGCTGCGGAAAAGTACACCGATGGGCGAGAAGAATGTGCGCGATGTTCGAGGGACGTTAAGCCGGGAAGGAAGGCTGCTCGAGGACAAAGCCGAAAATTGGGTTCGGGTGTGCCCTATTTCGGTTGGCCGGAATCACCCAAAAGAACGGGACTTCGGAAGATAAAGCAAAGATGCAAGCAAGTTGGAAAAAGCTGCCAGCCAGCTTGGAGGCGCCTCCAGCTTGAAGGCGCCTTCAATGAGTGTTGGAGGCGCCTTGGACCTGGCAGAAGTGAACGTTGAGCTTTCAGATAAAGTTTTATCCACTCACTCGATGGAGGTGCCTTGGACCTCTATTGGAGGCGCCTCGAACATCCGAGATAGAATTTTCAGAGGCTATATAAAGGCCTCTGGAGCTAGGAATTAGATATCAATTGTTCCAGCAACTCTGTAATCAATTCCTAGCAATAGTTCTGAGCTGTTAGAGTGTAAAAGGCTTCTCCACTTTCAGAGTAGGAGATTTTTCTAGTGCGCGCTTTTCATCGCCCTGGATTAACAACCTTCTTGGTTGTAACCAGGTTAACTCCCGAGTCTCTAGCTTTATTGTTTTAGTTTTATTATTATTGCTATTGCACTTTCGAATTGAAAGATCCGAGGAGGGTAGTTTTAATTTGTGCAAGCAATCCCCCCCTCTTGCCGGCCTCTGCTGCACCTACAATTGTCTGATATGTAATGATCCGAGGAATTGATTATGACTTTACGCACTGATAGTGGAGGAGAGTATTTGTCTGATATGTTCAAGACAATATGTAATGATAGAGGGATTATTAAACAGCTAACAATCCTTGGAACTCCACAACAAAATGGGGTAGCTGAAAGAAGAAATAGGACTCTTCTTGAAATGGTTAGGTCTATGGTGGCTCAAGCTAATTTGCCAATCTCCTATTGGGGAGATGCATTATTAATTGCAGCCTATATACTTAACAAAGTACCTTCAAAGTCAGTTCCATCTATCCCATATGAACGTTGGACAGGTAGAAAAACTAGATTTGAGTAATCTGAGACCTTGGGGGTCAGTTGCTTATGTTCATGATAGTTCTCACAAGTATGGAAAACTAGGGCCTAGAGGTAAGAAATGTATCTTTATAAGATATCATGAGACCTCTAAAGGTTATGTTTTCATAGGTGAGCAACTAGATGGAACCATCTCCGAAATAGATTCGAGAGATGTGACTTTTCTCGAAACAGAGTTCCCAATCAAAGGTGATGTTGATAAAAATATTCCTCTATTTGAAGAGGATGAGATATTATCAACAAGAGAGATGTCAAAAGGGACACCTGAGTCTAGTCAACCGAGTGGGAGTGATATGTCGAGTCATGAGTTGACTTCTCAACAACCCAACTTACGAAGAAGCATTCGTAAGGTTAAACCTAAGAAGAGGTTTGACATTGAGTATGAGGCATTGGTAACACTTCCAATTAACGATGATGAACCTCAATCCATTGACGAAGCATTGGAATGTAGAGTTAGAGAAAAACGGAAAGCTGCAATGGTTGAAGAGATGGAGTCCATGATTCAGAATCATGTTTGGGACTTAGTCGATCTTCCTCTGGGCCGAAGGGCTATTGGGAATAAGTGGATTCTCAACATAAAGAGGAAAATAAATGGATCGATTAACAGATACAAAGCTCGTTTAGTTGCAAAAGGATATACCCAAATGGAGGGTATTGACTTTGAAGAGACATTTTCTCCTGTAGTGAAATTTGTGTCAATACGAGTTATTTTGGTCGTTGTGGCACTTTATGACTTGGAATTACATCAAATGGATGTAAAAACTGCTTTCCTTAATGGTGATCTTGACGAAGAAATCTATATAGTTCAACTAGAAGGTTTCATTACTGAAGGCCAAGAGAAGAAAGTATGTAGACTTAGAAAGTCTATATATGGGCTAAAGCAAGCGTCAAGATAATGGGACATAAGATTTAACGAAGTCATTTTATCTTATGGTTTCGAGATGATCAATGAGGATCATTGTGTTTTCCTGAAAAGGGGAAAATAAAAGTATGTCATTTTATCATTATATGTTGATGATATGCTGATAGCTGGAAATGACATAGGATATGTGAATGAAGTCAAGAAGTGGTTGTCATCACAATTTGATACAACAGATATGGGAGAAGCTGAATACATCTTAGGAGTGAAGATCATAAGAGATCATCCTAAAAGACTTTTGGGTATGTCACAAGAGTCTTATATAAATAAGATGTTACATCATTTCAGCATGTCTAATTGTAATATAGAACATACACCTATTGTGAAATGTACTGTGTTGAGCAAGAGTATGTGTCCTAAAACTCGAGAGAAAATAGCTGAGATGAATAAAAAACCATATGTCGGTGCTATTGGTAGTTTGATGTACACTATGTTGTGTACACGTCCTGATATCAGCTATGTTATGGGCTTGGTCAGTCGCTTCCAGTCAAACCCAGGACTGAGACACTAGAAGGCGGTAAAAAGGATATTCAGATATCTGAAGGCGACAACAGATTATTGTCTCTGTTTTCAAGGATCAGATATGAGTCTGAAAGGTTATTCAGATGCAGATTGGGTTGGAGACTTGGATGATAGAAAATTCATATCAGGCTATGCATTTTTGCTGAATGGTGGTGCCATCTCTTGGAACACCAAGAAATAAGCTTGTGTAGCTTTGTCGGCTATGGAAGCTGAATATGTGCTATGTTCAGTGGTTGTGCAAGAAGCAGACTGGTTGAGAAGGTTCCTGAAGCATCTGAAAATTACTGAGGATAGTGGGAGTACAGTAACTATCTACTGTGACAGTCAAGCTGCAATAGATTTTTCTAAGGATCCCAAATATCATAGCAAAGACAATCATATAGAAATTAAATATAATTTTATGAGGGATATTGTGGCTAAAAGAAAAGTAATTCTTGAGTATGTCCCTACACGTGCTATGCTTGCAGATCCTTTTACTAAGTCAATGACTAAAGAGTCATTTAAAGAATATGTAAAGTCTTTAGGACTTCATAGAATGTAACAATATTGAAATAACAATCAGGCTTTGTGTTATGATTGTGTCATTTATCATAATTTATTCAGTGTATATGTTATATTTGTTATATTCATATAAGATCTCGATGAGCATGTTGGCAGGTGGAGATTAGTCCACTCACATGGACAATCATCTCTGTTTGTTAAGTACAAATAGGAGTAAGACCGTTACTTATGGAATAACTTATGTAGCTGAAATTAGAGACACATCCATAAGTTGAGGTCGCCTTGATAATTATGTCAAGATGAGATCATTTATGTGTTAATAATGATCGAAGTAAATGAACTCACCATTTACTGAACCTGTTGAAGGTCATATTAGAATTCATATGTTGAATTCAGGATTAGACATTAGGTATGTCTAGATCAAAATCTGTACGATGTTAAAATTGAGAAAAACATGCGCTCTTTTTAGTAAAGAGAATAACATCGTAATATGTGATTCATACCACATATGCTATTGCAACAATAAAGGTAGTAGGAGAATGGATCCCTATTTCTCTACTATGTGAGACCTTTGAGATTATAAGTTAATCTCAGTTTTTTACCTTAGTGAGTATTTAGCTGTTTACTTGAAGTTTTAATCAGTGTCTGCTACTTTAGCGTGTGTCCTATGGCTATGGATGATTCGGTCTATGGAGTATAACTAGGAAATCGACTTATTAAAATGAATAGATTCTAGCTAAAAAGGAAGATTAAATATATTTACATCTTTTGATATTATTCACTGGTCGACCCATTTCTGTTATGTATAGAAATGAATGTGAATATTGGATATAGAACATGCTCTTGACATAATGGTCATTATAAGGGATTAGAGATGTTCATATTGATGTAATAAAAATTATTTAATCTGGGTAAATAGCAAGACATATCTCCAAGATAATGGTTGTGTGTCACTTGAAGATTGGATAGATCCTGGATAAAAGCAATGTTGCACCTGGAAAGAGGCTATGTGCCATGAAGAGTGAGTCTCTAATTTATTTGAGCAGCTAAGTAAAGTGTAACAACTTTATTAGCATTGATTGCTCAAAGAGTGACTAAGTAAAGGTGTAACAATCTTCTTAGCAACTATCGCTCAGTGTGGTTGTTGTCGCACGAACCATTTTCTCTAAGTATGGATTGGATGTTTTAATATGGTTTATGTGACTAAACTCTCAAATAGTTTATGTGACTCATTTAGTCTTCATAATTAACTAGTCTTTGTGACTTACCTGAATGAACTAGTCTTAGTGACTTATCTTGGACGAGTGGGAGATGTAGGAAATGGGAAAGTGGGGAACGTGAAAACATGGCCCACGTTCCCCACTACCCATAATGAAAAATTCCATTATAGCCCTAGGTTATTTCCCTATATAAAGGGGAGCGTCCAAGGATTATTCGGAGAAAGAAAAACAACGAAGAAGAAAACGAATGCAACGAGAGCTAGAGAAGGACATCTGAGACGGTGAGATTTGGTTCGTGGAATCGTGGAGGGCTTTCCGATCTTGTGATCGCTCTTCCGACACTGAGTTTCGTCATTGCCGATTGTGGATTTGCGGGAGATCGCTGTAAATTTTTACTGCTTTAATTTGTCATCTTTCATGCATTTAGAATAATCAACACATATAATATTTGGTGGTGACTCTTTTTTTCTAATGAAGAAGGAAAATCAGATCAAGAGTTTTTGTTCCTCAAGATGATAATAGAAACACAGTTCTTTTCTTAGGTGGAACTTGCAAGATCTTTTGCATATAATAAGTTGGTTGAGGGCTTGTATAAGCTAGGTTATCATGAAGCTTTGGGAAGTGTGATCTTGAACAGATTTTTGTTGCTTGTTGTTTCACTTGACAAAGCTAAGTCTGAGTGCACTCTTCCTACTAAATATGGGATTGATAGTATTGATGGTAGTTCTCCTCTGTTGTTTATTCTTCATTCCCATTTAAAATCAAGTCAGCAAGTTATCAATGGTAGGTTTCTGTAATAGAAAGAGCAAATATCATTAATTCTTATTTTCTATTAATTTAATGTAGAGAGATGTTTATTCTTATTTCTTCATTGCTCTAATTGTTCTTTTTTTTCTTTTGAAATTTTTTAGAGTTTCTATCAGAAATAATGTATGGGGAAGGTAATCTTCTAGCACATCTTCTCACTCTGGGTTACAAAGTGAATCACCAGCAAGTAATATGTTTTCTTGTTCATCCAATTTCATAGCCATCTTTTGAAAATGCTTTCAGCTACTTTTTGTTATGCAGCTCCATTTTTTTGTTTACGCATCTCATCTGTGTGATTTGTATGTTTAACAACATCTCTTTACTAACGGAATCCAATTTTAGAATATGAGTTTAATGTGAATGATTTATCTGAAGAAATTCAGGATGGTGTACTGCTTTCTAGGGCTATTCAGCTATTGCAAAATGATGCATCTATTCTATCAGTAAGACTCTTCATATTAGTAACTTGTTAACCAATATTTTCGTGCTTCAAGTCTTCAACTAAAATTCCTTTGTGATTGACTTCAACAAAAATTAATGGTTCCACCAAACACAAGTAAAAAGAAGTTGTAGGTGGTGGTGATGGAACTTCTTGTATGAATATTATTTATCTCATAAGTAGTATTTTTAAACATTAATTATTTGATTATGAATATTTCTTTTTTTATTAATACTGTTAATTTGTTTGAAACAGGATTGGCCAGACGCAATGAAAATTAATGTCGAATGAAGTAAAAATTATTTTTTGTATTCATATATAATAATTTATTTCTTGTAATCATTGATATTATTTATATTTTTATTTTGATGCAGGAAAAAAAAAGATATTGGAAGAAGATGAGAAGATGTAGTGATATTTGGATATTTGTTGATGTATACATGGTTTAGAACTTCTTATGATGTTTGGATTGTATGGATATTTGATCTTTTGTGATGTTTGCATTTTGATGTATGAAATGTTTGGATTGAATGAATATTTTGTGATATTTGAATTTGATGTATGAATTGTGATTTGGTTTAATGTATAATTTTATGTTGTTAGATATGATGTGTTATATACGATGTGTATGAATTTGATATATAATTTGATAGATATTTTTGTATTAACAAGAATAAATGTAGAAATTAATTAATTCTAAGTACATTTTATTACATTTTGCGACAAATTTTGTGACAAAAAATTTTTCGTCTTAAATCTATTTTAAGATTCGTCGCAGAATCTGCGACGAATTTAGAAATTTGTGGCAAAATATGCAACAAATCTAAAAATTTGTCGCAGAATTTGTGATGAATCTAAAAATTTGTCATAGATTCTGCAACGAATTTGGAAATTCATCGTTGTTTTAAGATAAATTTTGTGATGAAATAATTTTCGTCGCAAATCTATCCTAATGTATCAAAACAATAGTGCTAGATTTTGCTACAAATTTTTAGATTCGTCGCAGATTATGTGATGAATCTGGAAGTTCATCGCAGATTCTATGATGAATCTGGAAGTTCATAGCAGATTCTGCGACAAATCTGGAAATTCATCGTAGAATCTACGATGAAATTCTAAATTTTTTGCCAAAATCAAAATTTGTTGTAGATCTGAGTTTCTAAATTTTGTGATATTCCAACTAATTTTGCGACGACATATAATTCGTCGTAAATTTTGTGACAAATTCTTATTTTCATCGCAAATATCAGTAACAAATTTAAAAAATTCGTTACAAAATCTGTGACAAAAAAAAAAATTCTTCACAAGTATGTGTTTCTAAATTTCACGGTGTTTCCAACTAATTTTGCAACGAAAATAATATTGATCGCAAATTTTGCGACGAATTTCATATTTTCGTCTCAAATATTTGGGGATAAGTTTTCTATGACAAATTTTTTTCATCGCAAATTATTTTTGCAAGGAATTTTTTTAAAAATTCGTCACAAAAAATAGTTTTTTTTTACTGAAATTCACCTTCCACCAGTGTGGAGACTTTGCCACCATATATTTACTTAACAAGGGTTTTAAGTATCACTTCTCATATTTTTACAGTCGCTTCACATAAACACTTGCTTCACATAGTGCCTGATGGCTTATGCAATAGATGTCCTGCACTATATAAATTGTTGCATGATATGATGTTTGCATTACTAAGGTGGGATATAGTGAGTTCTTTATATGTTTGTCATGATAAGCACACTTCTAGAATTTGTTTATTTATTCATGTTACTTGTGGTAAATCCTGATGAAATACTTATCTATGTTACATGAGCTTGATCATGTAGGCGTGTGATCCATCTGTCAGTGTGTACAAAGGTTACAATTTATGTAAAGAAATAGAAGAATATCTCGGACATGAAAATCCTTTATAGATTAAAAGATCTATTTGTCACTTGGAGCAAATACATTTTATCACTTGGAGCAAATGTCTTCTGATAATATTTTGGTAGAGAAAATCTGTTATTGAAGGCTATATATATTTTGGAGATTGAAGAAAATATTATGTTAGTGATATAGTATGGAGTTAAATGTTATGTGTTATGAATATTTTGAAATGAAATATAAATATGACAAATATGGCGTGTTGATTTGGTAATCCAATAAATATTATATGTTATGCATATAAATTATGTTGGTAAAACGAAATATGAATATTGTCAATTGATTTAATTTAAATATTCGGTTTAGAAGTCAACTGGTATAATATGATATATGATCATTTTTTAAATTGATAATTAAATATTAGCAACGTTTTAACCGCTCCTATTAAAATTGGTAATTCAATATTAGCAGCAGTTTTTAACCACTCCTATTAAAATTGATAATTCAATATTAGCAATAATTTTTAACGGCTCCTATAGTTAGTGCATTCAATTATGAACCGCTTCTAAAAGTCATCCTAGTAATTTATAAAACAGGTCAAAATCGTTTCTAAACGTTATCCCTTAGAATCAATTACTAACTACTCCTAATAGTACGTTTGGTTCAAGTTATCATGTATAATCTTGGTTATGTGATTACCAAGTAATCACATAACCAAGGTTATGGGAAATAAAACATAATCAAATGTTGTTTGGTTCAACCTATGTAATGCAACAAAAACTTGTTTGTTTGAAGGTTTTAATGAATAACCTAATTTAATATTTACTATATTACCCTTAGTTATAAAACCAACTATATATATCTTTTAAACTCTACGCTTTTTTATTTATTCTTTTTCACATTTTTTTCTTTATTATTATGTGTTTTTTTATTTTTTTTTTAAATTTTGATTTTTTTATTTTTTAAAATTATTTTGATTATTTTATTTTTTTTAAATTTTTTTATTTTTTAAAATTTTTAAAATTTTTAAAATTTTATATTTTTAGTTTTTTTTTTCTATTTTTCTTTTTTTTATATATTTTTTATAATTTTTTTTATGGTTTTTATTATTTTTTATGTTTTTAAAATTTTTTAATTTTTTTACGTTTTTCTATTTTTTATGTTTTTTTATTTTTTTCCCCATTTTTTTATTTTTAATTTTTTCCATTTTTAAATTTTTTAATGTTTTTTAAGTTTTTTATTTTATTTTTTATTTTTTTCTTTACATTTTTCTTTTTTATCACATTTTTCTTTTATTGGAGGGTATTTTGGGTAAAAAATTTTTGTTAACCCTGAAATCAAGAAAAATCTCAGTTTTCTGATTTTGTTGCATGCCCTTTTTGCTGACGTGTCGAGCATGAAACATTACTCAGGAATTATCGATTACTTAAACCAAATAGGAATTTTGTTGATAATTTTGGATAGATAACCAAGGTTAATAAGGATAACCCTCAACCAAACACACCTTTAGGGTGCGTTTGGTTCAAGTCATCATGTATAACCTTGGTTATGTGATTACCAGGTAATCACATAACCAAGGTTATAGGGAATAAAACATAACCAAATGTTGTTTGGTTCAACTTAGGTAATGCAACAAAAACTTGTTTGTTTGAAGGTTTTAATGAATACCCTAGTTTAATATTTTACCGTATTACCCTCAGTTACAAACCCAACTATACATATTATTATTATTATTATTATTATTATTATTATTATTATTATTATTATTTATTATTTATTTTTTTTACTTTTCTTTTTCCTGTATATTTTTTTTACTTTTTTATGTGTTTTTTTATTTTTTAATGTCTTTATATTTTTTTACATTTTTAAAATTTTAATTTTTATTTATTTATTTTATTTTTAATTTTAAAATTTTTATATATTTTTTTAATTTTTTAAATTTTTTAAAATTTAAAAAACAAATTAAATTTTTAAATTTTTATAATTTTTTTTTTATTTTTTAAAATTTTTTAAATTTTTATTTTTTATTTTTAAAATTTTTATTTTTTTATTTTTTTTAATTATTTATTTAAAAAAAATTACATTTTTAACTTTTTTAAAACATTTTTTTATTTTTTTACATTTTTTTAATATTTTTTTTACATTTTTTCTCTTTTTTTTCATGTTTTTTCTTATCGGAGGGTATTTTTGGTAAAAAAAATTCGTTAACCCCGGAATCAACAAAACCTTAGTTTTCTGAGGTTTTCCGATTCCGGGTTGCATGACCCTTTTGCTGACGTGTCGGGCATGGAACATTACTTGGGAATCATCGAATACCTAAACCAAACAAGGTTTTTGTTGATAACCTTGGATGGATAACCAAGGTTATCAAGAATAACCCCGAACCAAACGCGCCTCATCCTTCAAGCTGGTACATAGTAATTTACAAAAGCGGTCATGACCGTTTCTAAAAGTGTCTATTTGAATGAGTTATTAACTGCTTCTATAGGTGTCCATCAGTAGCAGCTGTGAGGCTAAAACCACTAGTTAGTTTTACCGCTTCAGTCGCACTTAGCAACGTCAACATCCGCGATAGTTGTTTAACCGATGCAATAGGTGTAGCAACGGTTGAAAACTGTCGCTATAGGTCTTTTAAAACCAATTCTAAAAACCTTTTGTTTGTGGTGAGTGTACTAGATTTTAGTTTAAATGATGTTGAATTTAGGAGAAATTATACATCAATTTAGACCAATGATAGTTTCTTTTGGATTTTTTGTACTTATATTTTGTAATAATCCCTCAAAATTTATGCATAGATAGTGAATTAGGTGAATTCATGTGATTTAGAGAGTTGAAATAAATATTCTCTGACATACGGATTAACAACAAAATTGAAACTTTATATGGGAATTTTAGGACAATTTTCCCTTAATTTTAAAGTACATGATGATTGTCAACCTCTTTATGTGAAAGTTTAACGAAAGCCTTCAACACGAAGTAGGGGTCATGGTGAGACCCTCCAATGATAGATCAAGAATCTAGAGTTTGAAACTCAATTGCAGTTTATTATTGAGAATTAATGGATAGCGGACCTGAGAATATTGATTGTTAAAATGAGCCTCTATATACACTTTCTCAATTTATTTTAGTGATTGATAGAAAACTTCTATAGAATCGAATCGATTATCTCATATTTGATATTACCTCACCTAATTAATTATTTTTTTAACTAAAGCACTCGATCATAAGAAAAATAAATAAATTTCTTTTATCTATTCTAGTAACACAAGTATAACTACAATTTTTTTTTAAAAAATGAAAATATACGTGCCACAAAATTGAAAGTTTCTGTAACTAATGGGCTGAACTTGTGGATAGAAGATAGAAGACAAGTTCCATCACGTATCATAGAAGAATGCGGTAGCCAGTCTATTCATATGGACCCATACGACAAGCCTCGCCAAAGCCACAACCTCTCTCGTCCTCATCCTTCCATTTTCCATTACAATCCCATAAATATATACTCATGCGAGAGTTTGGCCTCACCGCACTATTCATCTCAATCTTTATATGAGTTTGCTTAGTGACTCCTGCAACTTCAAGCAGTTAGATGGCTGACTGGGGCCCAGTGTTCGTCGCAGTGGTGCTCTTCGTGCTGCTCTCGCCGGGGCTGATCTTCCAGATTCCAGGGAAGAGCCGTGTGGTGGAGATCGGAAGCATGCAGACCAGTGGCATGTCCATCTTCTTCCACTCCATCGTCTTCCTCGGCCTCGCTGCCGTCTTCATCCTCGCTGTTGGCGTCCACGTCCATTTGGGTTAGCAGAATTCAACTTTGATGTGAAAATTGTGGATTGCTCCGTAAATTCCGGTTTTAGTTATTGTACCCCAATCAATTAATAGGCGTTGTTATAAGCAATTAATAATATTATTATTTTTTAATGGATGATGGAGTGTCTCTCTTAATTAAAACAAACAATTCTAAACATTAAAATTATCGACTAAGTGGCTAATGTTGTGGGCGAGCAACTATCATGTACGCATGCCAGAACATCCCTGTAGTCTCTGGAAATGGTGAAGGAATCATGCACACTGCCGTCGCTGCTCCTCTTGTACTCAAAAAGGAGAGAAGAATGGTTAAAAGCCGTGAGCTTAACAAAGCCATAATCCACGTCTCTCTTGAGGCTCCAGCTAGGCACCAGTTCCCCAAAGTTTGACAAATGGCTGCCGCCTCCGCCGGCCACGACATGGATGGTTCCGTTCATCGTGCCAGAGTAATGAGACACTCCATTGTTCACGCATTGGTTCTATAAGCATAGTTTATGATGTTAAAGAGGAGGTATGAGGAGACAAGAGATGTATGCAAGATAAGTTACCGACCTGATAAATTGGGCAGGTTCTCTCGTAGTTATGCACATGGCCGTAGAAGGCAATGTCCACCCTATACTTTTGCCATAGCTTCTGGAGGCTCTCCCTTCCCATGGGTTCTGCATATGACCCTTCGGAAGCGTAACCCTCACCAGAAGAGTAACCGAGAACACGGTGAGCGATAAATATCAGCCACGGCTGATGCTTCCTGTCAGCCGATGCAAGACATTGCTCGATGAACTTGTACTGCTCAGAGCCTTCTCTCCAGTCTTGCTCAGTGTCAGCTATGCAGAAATGGAACATACCAAAGTCCGTGGAATACCTGCAAATGGCTCGAGTTAGAAGGCAACTCAAATTCAGGTAGAAAGGAGGCCTACTGCTCACCAGTACTTGGCTCTGTTCTCAGCAGGCACATAGTACATGGTTTCTGCTAACACGCCACATTCCCCTCCTGAGTCTAATGTTGAATAGAATGATCCTGTATTCGGCCAATCTCTTTCATGATTGCCACTGCAATGAAAACATGGAAGTCCCCTGATAAGGGTTAAACAATGTGCAAGTTTTTTCTTTTTTTTTTTAAAAAAAAAATCTTATTGAACTTCATAATTGTAAGTGTATTTGGAGGGGCTTATAGACCTTGCGACCATGTAAGGAACCCTCGATGTAATTGGCTCCACTTGTGCTGTAAATTGATCCCACTGTGATAGGTATCCATTTGCATAGGTGATATCTCCAATGTGAAACACAATATCAATATTGTCCAAGTCCTTGACGATCATATCTGTGGTATTCAATGAGCCAGGCTGGTAGTTGTTAAATTCATTGGACCCATCGCGCTCTGCCTGAATGAATAATTAGAATGTATTGTCGTATTTAATGTCATTGCCAACTTGAGAAACAATAGCTGCCGAATTTTCTTTCATCTGATTGTTGAATGGATTCAAGCAACTGTATAGATTTTTCAAGGCCAAAAAGAAGTTGAAAAGATAAACCTTTCCCATGTCACCGAAGATTATCACTTGTTGCACAGAATTCTGTCCTGGAAAAGGAGATGCTTGGAAGGAATAGGTCTTGCTCCAAATATAAGATCCATTAAACAACTGGTGACCCAACTTGTAGGTGTACCTAAATAAGTTAGTAATGAGAATGAAATTTTAAAATTCTCAATTTCAAGATGACAACTTAATCTAGCATTTAAAATTTATACTCCGCATTTGGCCATAGTTCCTTCAAGAAACTTGTGTGGATAAAGCCAGGATCTCTCCAGCCATATGTGCGAGCTGGGGAACCTGTACATAAAAGAAAGATTGATCGATACACAGGTTTTTCCAAGATATTTAGATGCTAAATTCACCGCTGAGCATATATCAGGTCAAAAACTACAGTTGCTTTTATTCCTCCTTTTTCAATCAAACTAATCCTAGAAGAACTGTTTTGTACAAGGGAAAAACAGAGCCGAGCATAGACTTGAATGCAGGGATCAAATTCATTTAGTCAAGCTCAATTAGTTAGGGCAATTAGGCTTGAAGATGGCAATGACAATTAGATATAACAATAACAACAACCAAGTTTTATCTCATCACACTAGGTGAGGTCAGCTATACGGATCCTTTTACGTCATTGGACTCTATCCCCTACTATATCATCATCTATACTTAATAAATTTTATCTTATTTTATTATTGCTAACCAAGTCTTTTTTAGTCTTCCTCGTTTGATATGCATATTTGTCAACAATGACAATTAAGATATAAACAAAAATTTCAGTATTGAATAATTCCTCATAAATACCTACAAAAAATCAGCTACTGTTACTTTGAAATGTAACCATACCACACATGCTTCCACGATTGAATGTGAGTGTCCCAGCTGGTGACCGTGTTAGGCTTCCCCACTTTGGTCCCCATTCCACAAAAGGAAGTGCCTCGTTTGTACCATACCCACTAGTCCATGTGACAGTCATCTGTGTGCAAACCAAAGTAAGAATCTCAAAAAAGTAATAGCAATAAAGAATTCTTGAAATGAATCTTAAAATCTTGTTTGGACTCAAACTGAGCTTGAATAAGTTTACGCACGGCAAGGGAAGCTAGTTTCATAGTAAACCTAGCTCGTGCGGAGTGTGATATATGAGATAATAAAGACTTATGGAATAGTCATGTTAGAGAAAAAAATAATTCCATTGACTAAATTGTGATTTGTTGTATAGGAAATAGATAGATTACAATATGTATTCATTAGGGAAAAAACTAAAATCAAACAGTATTAACATAACAGTGGTTTGGATCATGCCTAGAAAAAAAAAATGGTCACTTCACCTCATTCCAAGACTTCCCCAGTGCAAGCCTTGGATAAACTGGAGCTTTTGGATTCGAAAAAGAAATCACATTTGATATTGCAATCAACTTTGGCTGCAAAAGCAGAAGTGCTAGTGTCATTAGTCTCACCTACCTAATTGTACTACAAACTCATGAAACATGACTAGGGTACTCACATTTTCAAGACCACCACCAAACAATCCAAAGGAAAAGTCTGCTCGTTGATTAATCAGCAGAAACCTCATCTGCCCTCTCCCATTGCTAGCATAGTTTGAGTTTGAATAATTTGCAAATTGATACTGGCAACATTATCAACAACAAGCATCAGTCAAACTTTTAAGGTCAAAGCAAAATACATGTCATTATATCCGAACAATTACCTTTATTGGAGCTGAGCATATTAATGGAACTTCGTCTTGCTTATTCTCGGCAGGACAGTTTGAAGAGCTGAAATGAAGAATTGCATTAACATTATTATGAAGTACTAAACCCATATCTTATTATTTCTCAAATATTCAACATTAACATTTTTTTAAAGAAAAAAAAAGATGCAGCAACTTTGATAAAAGAAACTA
This sequence comes from Zingiber officinale, assembly GCF_018446385.1. Lineage (NCBI taxonomy): Eukaryota > Viridiplantae > Streptophyta > Magnoliopsida > Zingiberales > Zingiberaceae > Zingiber > Zingiber officinale. Next base: position 32,957,569 of record NC_056005.1, on the reverse strand, counting down.
GATGATTGGGACTAACTTAAATTTCGCTGGAGAAAATACTCCAATCCAATCATCTTGAGTTGGTTTGGGGTTTACAATCTCCACTGTGACCCATTGAGTATCTTCACCCTGATTAAGAACAGCAAGCAAGCAGATATAATAACAGAAGGAAAGAAAAGAAATCACAGTTAATGATCTACCATTCACAGAAGCAAAAGCTTGCGAGTTTTTCTGTCAAATAAGTTAAAGAAAAGAAGCATGTAAGTTTTAGAAAGAGACAGATGAGCTATGTTCACTTTATTCTTTTCACATTGAAGTTATTAATTCTAGTTCACAAACATCTAAAATTTAAAAAAAAAAATCAACCAAATTAAAATATATTAGAAATTAGTACTCGTCCCATAATGTTGTTCTATATGGCGCCGCTATGTGCCAGAGTTGGCCCAACTGTGTAACTAGTAAGGAGTCAGCAATGGCAGGCGGTTGATATTAGAAGTTTGACTTTTAGCAAGTTGATTGCCATCGAATTTGTCAGATTCTATGTTATGAAAGCCGGCTCTGCCTACTACACTCACACAGTCGCACAGTCATGACTCATGAAGAACAAGTACCAGTAAGTAATTTTTATATAAATTTTCTTTTATGACACATTGCAAATTACACGATTTACTAGAGGCTAAACAATCTTCATCTAATTAACCAATCTTAGAACCAGTATCTGAAAATTTCCCTTTATGACAATAGCCCACAAAGCAACCTTCTTTCTTTTACGCATTCATATCCTTGATTCCAATACTTACAGAATAGATACAGCAACAAAAAAGTGAGAAAATAACAAAAAGTGAGTCCTTTACTCTTTTTTAGGCTTGAAAATCAAACTGGAGTTGTCGATTATTTTGGGCTTCGCGATGAGAAAAGGGGAGGAGTACAGACCTCAAGTCCGAGGCGCACCGGCGAGGCCTTGACGTAGGCCGCGTCTTCCAAGGCGAGCCGTGCCTTGTGGATAGCCACGTTCGACAAAGGTTGCACGCCGCCGGCATAGCCTCCGGCAGCGGAATGAAGAAGCAAATAGAGTAGAAAAGCGACCCCGGATTCGAAGGTAAAGCACCTCATGTCTTCACTGGGGCCTCAATAGTTCGAGAGCAGCGTGCACAACCCTAAGAATGGCGGCCTCTTATATAGCGATGGAATTGAGAAATACGAATCGAAGAGGGAGAAGTTTGAGGGATGAAAAGGGAAAAGCCAGCTGTTGCTTAACAAGAGACGGGAGAGGCGTCAGGGAAAAAATAAAATTATATAAAATAAATAAATTTTTTAATCATATTATCTACTTTTAATAAATTTAAATAGGTTACAAGTTAATTATAAATATTTATTTTATTTATCTTTTTAACTTTGAATTTTATTTTAAAAAATAAATAAAATTTGAGGCAGGCGACTCCTGGACAGAGGAGGATGGTTGTATATCTAATAATGTCTATTTAATTTCTAGTTAATATTTTTATTAAGTTTTTGGTATATGTTATTTTAATATTTTAAAATAATATTTGGGGAAACTAAATTAAAAAACAATGTGACTGTCAGCGAGTGGAAGCTAGCTGCTGCTCGCAAGACGACGAATTATGGGGAAGACTTCCAATCCAATGAAATTATCTTTGATTGAATTAATAATTAGATAAAATGATCTTTAAAACAGTTTCGTTTTCATGAATTATTCATCTGGCCTTACATTTTTATCAAAAAAAATAATAATAATAACATTCAATGCATTTACATTCAAGTTTAAGTTAACATTTAATTGAATGCCAAAAAATATTAATATAACATAATTTTTTTATATTTTAACTAATTTAGTTCAACATAGACGTGTACAACAACTTCCTCACCCTTGCTCCATTAACATTTAAAATTTAAATTCGATTAGAGCCTCCACATCGTCAATAAATTTACACACTCAATTATACTCACAATTAGTGTTGCCATCAACCTCTTTGACTGTCTCATTGCATGCCATGTAGCAGACGCCCCTCTTCTTTATCATCACTTTCTGGGTTGGCCACCCTTAACTATGCCCCCTTAGCCCACTTTAACAAAACTCTCATCAATGAAGCTTAATGTTCTCATCAATAATTATGATGATGTCCGAATGAAGGAAATTGAAAAGTTGAGAATGGGGTGGTCATTAATAGGAAGAAAAATTCGATAATCCTTTAAAACAAATCTAATATCAGGGAAGGAGTCCCTAGCATTAGCCCTCCGATCCTCAAGTTAGAACAGGGGAAGAAAATAGAGAATCGTAGAACTCAAAAATATTTTTCTTGCTTATTCCTCATACCTACTCTTTTATACCTTTCTGGATGACCTTTCGTCTTCCCCTATTTAATGATGTGGTTTAATGATAAACAAAAGGCATCTTCATCTTGTCTTCTACATATTTAATAGTTGTCGTATTGTCCTTTGCTTTCTCTTCCCCTTATTAATTGTCTTTCCCTCCTGTGTAGCGTTACTCCTTACGCCGGACGGGGCGGTCCGTTATGAGTATAATGCCAATGTCGTACCCATAGTCGATTGGGCGACCCGATCGACCCGTATTACCAACTCCACATCCAGAGCCGGTTCGACGTTCTGATCGGCCAGTATTACCAACCTGTTAGGCACGAGCTCCTGGCTCATCTGGCCGACCATCTGGCCGACCAGACAGTAATCCCTCCGATCAGCCGAGGCACCCATACTGATTGTACCTTGCTTACCCTTACCCTTACCCGTTGACCTCTTTGACTTTCCTTCAACATGACAATTGACTTGCACCAGGTAGACTCTTCTTATCACCGCATCACAAGCCTCCCCTTTAAGTCTAGTCGAAGGAGACTGCAAGTTTGACTGATTGGACAAAATGTGTTTTTAGTGAATTTGAGGTTCGCTCGGCCCAAACGCTCCATTGTCCCATTGGACTTTGCCCGAACCACAGTCATGGATCGGATCGATAGCCAACGTCGCTCGGCTTCACTATGCCGATGCAGGGTTCAATCCTGTTGCTTGTTTCTTGCGCCGATCAAGAAGATGAGTACGAACACTTGAAAAAATTCTTTTCCTCGAGTGAGCGCGGAGTAGGCTAATGCCATCCAAATATCTTGAAGACCATGCAAATCCTTAATGATTATGGTCGATCACGAGACTATACCTTTTGTAATTAAACTCATTAAATGCGTCCGATGACTGAATGCCACATGTTGACTACTGTCTCCGCACGTTTGATGTGACAGGTGGATATTCGCTTGTCTCGAGACGTGCGCGGGTTTCAAAATCAATGATCGGATCTTCATCAAGGTTTTCGTGAAGCTAAATCGGGCGGCTAAGGTCAATCCGCCACAGGGCTTATAAACGCGCTTGCTTTACCGTTTTCCGCACTTGGTGTTTTCTTCTTCGTTGCGATTTCGTCTTCACGAAGGAGCATCGTGCCACCGCCTCCTGTGTCTTCCCCAATGATCCTAGCAACCTTCCTAGTAAGCCTTCACCTTCCCTCCATCGAATATGTCTAGTGTTTGTGAAATTTTTTTGTTTCTTTCAATCAAACTCCTTGAGTTCTCGCCACTGTTCCGATGGCAAGCTCTTCCCAGCCTACCGCCTCCATCCCCGGACTCTGGTATACATCCATTGAGTCAAGGTTTGATGGAGGTGATGCTGAGAGTTTAAGAGTTGTTTTTGAAATTCCCCGCACTTCTGGAGCTTCCTTCGGCCTTGTCCATATTGTCGGGTCTTCCTTTGCCAAGAGGCTCCTCACCTCTGGGACTTCATCCATTGCCAAGTCACACTTGGACTTACGTTGCCAAGACTACATGCTTGGACTTACACCGCCAAGATCACACTTGGACTTTCCTCATTTGCCAAGATCACACTTGGACTTTCCTTGTTGTACATGTATCCTGCACACTCACAATGCATATCAAATACAACAATAAATCTAACTTAAACCTTTGTCCAAACATCAAAACCTAGAGCACCTAGATTGCTCCAACAAGCTTCCCCCTTTTGATGTTTGGCAACCTGTTTAAGTTAGGAAAACATAAATACAATACATATGTAAATAAATATGCAAATCAACTCATGCATAAATAATGGAACCTAAATCCCTAGGCTCCTCCTTCACCTAAGCTCTCCCTTGAGCTAGGATTTCCCGCAAAGGTAAATTTCTCCCCCTTTGCCTAAACAATCGCTCCCCCTTCACCTAAGCTCCCCCTCGAGCTAGGATTTCTTGCAAAGGTGTATAGTTTTCCCACTTAAACCTAAACTTCTCCCCCTTTGTCATACATCAAAAAGAGCTCCAACAATATCCCAATTGTTGAAAATATGTCATCCAAATTGACCCTAAACTCATGTATTTATCCCCCATGGATCTCATACATTTAAACGAGTTGAAACGGTCAAGAACAACGTTGAAAAACACTTTTAGGCTGGTATCAGTCGACTGAACTAGGTACCAGTCGACTGCCCCCTTCGATTTCCACTCACAGAACCTTCTGTGTTCGAAATACACTGTTACTAGTCGACTGGTATCGGAACCAGTCGATTGGCCTCATCAAAATGAGCTTACAGAGTCATTCTATGCTCAAAAACATTGTTACCAGTGGACTGGTAACTATACCAGTCGACTGGTACTCTTTTTGGGCAAAAATCAACTTTTTTTACTTACTTTCAGAAATGCGCCAAAAATTCCACAAACCCCCAAAAAATCTCAAATTTTGTGGAGAAGTCTATTTTATCCATGTCTACTTGGGAAAAATATATATATATAAATATATTTATTACAGATCCCAAGATTGACATAAAATTCAAAACTAGCTAAATAGTTCAATTGAACATTGACCTAAAGTCCTAGTTTTTGCTTTCTCTTGATGTATCTGCCCATACTAAACCACAATACTTCCCTTGCCTGGGTTTATAGGACATCTATACATTAAAAACTAATTTTTATGCAATATGACCCCCAATGTCATATTTTCATGCATGAAACACATCCTAATTGTGCTAACTCACTAGGTTAGAGACTTAAGTCTGTCTCCTAACCACTTGGCACATTTGATAACCCATCTATCATGGGTCCCAAAGGCTCTTCCTAACCTTAGGAATCTTAACCTTAGTCACCTCCCTTGGTGACTCATCCACTATGGCTAGGCCACTTCGGTGCACCTCGGGTGACACTTGGCCTACTAAATTCACCTTCTTAACCTTAGACACCTTGTATTTGATTAATTTCTTCTTGTCCTTAATCTTGGACACCTCATCCTTGCTATAATTATATGCTACCCTAGCATATTCCTTCTTATTGGCCTTGGATGACTCTCTCTTGTCCTTGGTAACACCTCACATACCAATGTCATGTGCTACCTTAACACTTGACCTCCTTTTGGTCTTGGAAAATATTTTTATGTTTTCAAAAAATAACTCCCCCTAAAAACATGGTCAAACTTTTATCATTGCACCAACAATGACTTGGGGTTCCTAAATAATTAGGAAAACTAAAACTCAAAGTTTTGAGGTTCAAAATTCAATAATGAAACTAAACCTCAACTGAAACTTCACTTTGGTTTTTCTTAATCAATCTATACTTGTTTTCATCATGAAAACTCATGTAGACATTATTTAGGGTATAGTTTATCAGGGAAAAATAGTTTTCTATGAAAATACTTCTTATTTTCAAAGATTGATACAAATTTGGAAACTCTTGAAAACTTCAATGTTTTCTCCTAATTTATGTATAACTTTTCAATGATGATTACTATCAAAAGATAGTCTTCACTAAGGTTTTTCAAAAGCATTTTGAAATCATTTTCAAAATCAATATCCAACCACGTTCTTTGGGCTCAATGCACATAACTTGTACATTAGCTTTCCCAATGATTGGAAGACACATAACTATGTGTTTTGATGAACCTAAAACTCAACAAGATGCACTAGATCAACATCTTGAGTTTTGTTCACCATCTTAACATCTCACTTGTATCTAACGTGTATTAAAACACATACAAGTCACCTTATAGTTCTTTGTGAGATGTATATTTGGTCTTGCCCCTAAACTAAGGGATCATGCATCTCTATCTAGGCATTGTAAAAATCATGATCATCCATCTAGGATGTCACTTGATATGATCCCTCTTGTTGGGACACTTCCATACATAATAAATGTCTTTTGTCCTTAATTACAAGGAAATTGACATACTGCATGATGATTAATGACATACATCAAAATAAGCAATTTTCAAAAGCAAAGCATGCTATAGCTACATGATGTATGTATGACATGACATGATATTTTTGTATTTTTCATAATAAAATGTGAATGCTAAATATGATGTCATGGCATATGATGGACAAACAATCATGACAACTTAGCATAAATAAAATTTACCTAGATTACCTATCTAAGTATTCTTAACCCTAGTTAACTCAAAATTTAACACTAGATTGCCCAATTTCATCAAGAAAATGTCAAACCCCAACTTGACATTTCTTTAATTTCTTTCTAAATTTGTGCCATTTTAAATTAAACAAATTCCTCACACATTTTACTCTTTCCAAGAGTAAATGAAATCAAATTAAGACTTAGGTGGCGTTTGGTTTATGGGTTTGGGAATGAGGGAATGGATTCATTCCCAAACCTTGTGTTTGGTTAATGGGAATGGAATCAAGATTTTGGAATGAAACCCAAAAATTTAGGTATGGATGAAACCCACCCCCTCCCATGGATTTTGATGGAATAGGAATGTGAATTAATTAGTTTTAGACAAAAATACCCTTAGTATATTTGTTCATTTTTTTTAATTTCACACACTCTCTCTCATCATATTTTCTCTCTCCTTATTTTATCATCACATTTTCTCTCTCAAGATACTTTCTCTCTCCTTATTTTCTCTCTATATTCTCTCCCATCATACACTCTCTCTCCTTATTTTCTCTCTCTTCATTCTCTTCTATCACATTTTCTCTCCCATTACACACTTTCTACTTATTTTTTCAACATATTTTCTCTCTCATCGAACTTTCTCTCTCATCATACTTTCTCTCTCCTCAATCTCTCTTAGCATACTCTCTCTCCTCATTTTCTCTCATCACACTTTCTCTCTCTTTATTCTCTCTCATCACACACTCTCTCTTTATTTTCTCTAATCACACTTTCTCTCTCAACACACTTTCTCTCTCAACATACTTTCTCTCTCATCATATTTTCTCTCTCCCCAGTCTCGCATTTTCTTTCATCACACTTTCTCTCTCTTCATTTTTTCCTCATCATTCTTTCTCTCTCAACCCACTTTCTCTCTCATCATACTTTCTGTCTCCTCACATTTTCATTTTCTTTCATAATACTTTCTCTCTCTTCATTTTTTCCATCACTCTTTCTCTCTCAGCATACTTTCTCTCTCCTCAGTCTCTCATTTTCTCTCATCATACTTTTTCTCTCTTCATTTTTTCTCATCACTCTTTCTCTCTCAACCCACTTTTTCTCTCCTCACTCTTTCATTTTCTCTCATAATACTTTCTCTCTCTTCATTTTTCCCATCACTCTTTCTCTCTCATCACTCTTTCTCTCTCATCACACTTTATCTCTCATCATACTTTTTCTCTTCTCAATCTCTCCTATCATGCACTCTCTCCTCATTTTCTCTGATCATACTTTCTCTCTCTTCATTTTTCCCAATACACGTTCTCTCTCATCATTTTCTCTTATCATATATTTCTCTCACATTCAAATTTCTCTCCCATTTAATTTTTTCTCTTATTTTCCTATAAGGGTAAAAAAGGAAATTTAGGTTCATTCCGATTGAAAATATTTAACTAACCAAACATCATTTTTAAGAATGATACCCAAGCTCATACCCATTCCCATTCCATAATACTATGATACCTATTCCGATTCCGATTCCTAAGAGAGAACCAAACGCCCCCTTAGATTTGTCTTTAACCTTCTAAGAAAATGTCAAAACCCCAACTTGGCATTTCTTATCCTTTTATAAATGTGTCAATTTAAATTAAGTTCAAAACCTCAAAGTTTGACATATTTTACTCTTCCAAAGAGTAAACATCTTACATTAGGACCTAGATTTTCCTTTAATTACCCTAAGAAGATACCAAAACCCCAATTTGATATTTCTTATGTTTTTCCACATTATGCCAATTTAATTCAAACATAATTCCTTAAGATTTGACGCATGTTACTCTTTCCAAGAGTGACAATTTGGATTAAGGTTTACATTTCTCTTAATTCCATAAGAAAATGTCGAATTCCAAATTTGGCATTACTTTTACTTCTCTCTAGTGTGTCAATTTCAATTAGATTTAACTCCTCAAATTTTGACACATTTTGCTCTTCAAGGCTTTAATCACATTTGATTAAAGCATGAGTTTTCTCTTAATTCCTTAAGAAAGTATCAAAATTCTAACTTGATTTTTCTTATACTTTTCTTAAGTGTGCCAAGTTAGATTAAATTCAACTCTTCAAATTTTGGCACATATATTACTCTTTGAAAGAGTAACCCTACAATCCTTTTCATTTTCAAAGGTTAACAATAACCTTGAAAATGCTCTTAAGTGTCAATTTTAACAAGTTTGGATTAACTACCCTTCCAATTGGAGTTGACACTCTCTAAACCTATCTAGGGTGTAGAGAATATGCTCCTAGGAACCCACAACCTATTGGTGCTCCTTGGATGCTCTAGGTACTCACTAGGGATGACTTCCCTAGATATCTTCCTAAGGACCTTTCTAGGCTTCTTAGAAGCCTTGGTCACCTCTACTAGGTCACTTCTAGGAATAACTTCTCTTGTAACCTTCTTTGTGACTTTATTAGGCCTTTTTGGAGCCTTAGTCACCTTTACTAGATCAACTTTAGGGATGACCTCCCTTGCGACCTTCTTTGTGACTTTGTTAGACTTCTTAGAAGTCTTAGTCACATTTGTCTTGTCAAAAGTACTCTTAGGGATTCCTTCCCTAGTATCTTTGACTTGACCTCTACACCTAGGGTTGATCCCATAGTTATATGGAACCCTATGAAAGGAAGTCACATCCTCCTTAGCTTTAGGTTTGTATCCCAAACCCCTATCGCCATTGGATGACTCTTGTCTAGCTTTTCCTAGGTTATGCTCATTTTGACCCCTAAGCATGTTTTTCATTCTTTCTAAGGTCCTTTCTAAATTATCAAGTCTTGTCCTCAAGACTTGATTTTCACTCCATAAATCCCTAGATTTTGGTTTTCCATTGAATCCTTGAGCATTTCTATTTTTAGGCATATATCTAAAATCCTTGGTGTTATTGCCTAAGTTATTATTTACCTTCCTAACCTTAGGTGTGGTAAATCTAGCATGAGGAGGAATATATTTATCCTTAAGGTTATCATGCCTCCTATTCTCATGATAAATAGCATTAAGATGATAAGAGTTAATTCTAGCATGCTTTTTATCATGTGTCAATGGAATGGATTCATTAAATGATACTTTGATTTTTACCTTGGAAGCTCCCTTCTTCTCCCACTTCTTCAAGTGCACCAATTTCTTGAGCTCTCCTCTCCTTGGGCACTTTGTGTGGTAGTGACCCCACTCACCACATGTAAAGCACCTAATGTGCATCTTCTCCTTCTTCTTCTTCCTACAACTCACATTAGTTTCTAAATTAACTTTAGTGAGTTTAGGCTTTACCTCCTTTACCTTCTTGAGCGAAGGACACCTACTCTTGTAGTGCCCCATCTTACCACACTCAAAACATTTGATGTGGTCCTTTGTGCTCTTCTTGGTAGTTGAGGTGGAGGGTTGAGCTTCCAAGATCTCCTCTTCCTTGGATTTCTCTTCTTCCTCTTCACTTGAAGATGTGGATGATTCCACTTCTTCCTCCCTTGAAAATGTGGATGATACCTCCTCATCTTCCTTCTCCTCCTCGGATGTTGAACTCGTATCAACATTCGATTGGTCCTTCTCTTCTTGGACCAATGAGTCCTTCTCCTTGGGTTCCTCCTCTTCTTGGATTTGTGTAGGACTCTCATGAAGTGTAATTACCTTTTTCCAAAGGTCGTTTGCATTCTCGTACTCACCTACACTCAAAATTATGTTAGAGGGTAATAGATTTAACAAAAATTTTGTTACCTTCTTATCCACCTACGCTTGCTCCCTTTGTTCCTCGGTCCAATATCGAGGTCGGAGGCACTTCTCCTTTTTGTCCTTTGGAGGCTCAAATGGGTCACTCAAGACAACCCATTGGTTCCAATCCATTTGGAACCATGTCTCCAACCGCTTCCTCCAATAATTGAAGTCTTCTTTGTCGTACGGAGGTGGAATTCTGATATCCCATCCGAGCGGTCCTTCAGACTCCATCTTCTTCTTCCTCTAGCTTCTTACTCTCTTGGCGGTTAATCCGTAGAAGAGCGACCTCGTTCTGATACCAATTGTTGGGACCTTGACGTCCACTAAAGGGGGGGGGTGAATAGCGTCTCACCCAAATCGATCGCTTCCTATAATGTTAGTTCATAGCGAAAATACAAAAACAAATACTAACAAGAGAAAGCAAACCTAACACGTTGATTTAACGTGGTTCGGAGATAAAGCTCCTACTCCACGACTGTCCGTAACGTGGACGATCCCGATCCATCGGTGGATGATTCCCCGGAAAACCTCCGGCTAGCTCAAGCTCCTTGTCGGTGGAGAAACCTCGCCACAAACACTTGAATACAAGCACACCGATCACACGAAGGCTTGGGAGACTCTAATAGGCTTTAACCAAGACTCTAATAGGAAAAAACTAAGTTGTTTTCCCACTACCAGTCGACTGGTGTATGCACCAGTTGACTGGTCCTTTAAGTGAAGTCGACCGTTACCCAACGTTCGGCTACCAGTCGACTGCTACAGTGTATCAGTCGACTGATACAGTACTGCTACAATGTCACAATAGTGTTGCTATAATACTGCTACAGTAAATCCTAAAACACATAGAATTTTGCCCTGAGTACAATCACTCAGCACTCGTCCTCGCCCGACCAACCTAGACCTAGCCTTCTAGCCTCCTCCATCAGCCTCGCGTCCCTCGGATGTCTCCCCATCCTTCACGTCTTGCCTTCTGGAGCTTCCTTCGGCCTTGTCCATATTGTCGGGTCTTCCTTTGCCAAGAGGCTCCTCACCTCTGGGACTTCATCCATTAATTGTCAAGTCACAATTAGACTTACGTTGCCAAAACTACATGCTCGGACTTACACCGCCAAGACTCATTCTTGGACTTTCCTCATTTGCCAAGATCACACTTGGGCTTTCCTTGTTGTACTTGTATCCTGCACACTCACAATGCATATCAAATACAACAATAAACCTAACTTAAACCTTTGCCCAAACATCAAAACCTAGAGCACCTAGATTGCTCCAACAATGACTACCACACATACTTCGCCTTCGTCCGATCGCACGCCATCCTTATCCAGGCTGCCCCAAGGGGCAATAGCTGTGCCGCCCGCGTCCTTTATACCACCGAAGATTCAAAAATCTTTCATCCGGTCAGCGCAAAACACCCCAGTCAACTGGTAGGGCAACCACGACCCTAATTGTTCTGAGTGTCCAGCGCCACATAACTGCAGTCATCCACCTGCCCACGAATGAGTGGAGCGACACTGCAAGCGCCGAGTCTCAAGCTCCGGAGCATCAAATAATCATCCGGGGGTCACTTGTACAAATCTGGGAAGACGCTCATGCCCGTGCGATGGTCATGTCCCTAGGGGTGCTCGCTGATAGTCATACCCAGATGTCTACTAGGGTAAATACTTTGTATTTATTATTGTCGCCACTCGGCTCTTAATAAATGCCTTCGCTTTCTTGTAGTACTGGGTGGAGAGCTTAGTCATGTGCTAGCGGCTCGTCTTTTTGGAGGAGAAAGTTAAAAAGTTGTGCATTCTGAGCGGCCAGGCAACGACTTCCCAGGCGCAGTTGGAACAACTAAACGCTGAACTGGCTCAATTAAGAGTCGATCTGGGTACAAGCTCCGAGCAACTGAAGGCAGAGAAAAAGAAAAACGCTGAGCAGGCTACCCAACTCGACTAGAGAAATAGGTTAGCTCTTTTGAGATGAGGCTGAGTTTCCCTAACACCAACAAGCTCCGGGCCATCAAGGACTTGGAGATTAAAAACAAGGAGTTCAAGGTATTGGTTGAAAACCTAAAAGAGGCTAAGACTATGTTGCAGGTCGAGCGGGATGGATGACTGGTCGAGCAGACTGCAGCAAAGGTTCAGCTTGATGTCAAGGATGATGAGCTGACCAAATTGAAGGAAGAACTGACAGCCTCCCGGGCGACCCTAGAGACTTATCAGGGGGCTGAGTCGAGTAGGTTTGATCTTATGAAACAAGCCTACATTCGCTCGGGTGCTTTTAACGACAAGGTCGCCGATGGGGCTCTTCGTCTGTTCGACCTGGCGATCGAAGGGACGTTCGACCAACTCTAGGAAGGCGGTTATCTCCCTGCCGCTCTATCAAGAAAGATCACTAGTCGAGACCAGCAGACTGCGTCGCTGCCTGACGATGTATTAAATTATCTAGAGTGAGCCACTTGATCATGTTTTGCCTCTTGTAATGTGTTAATGGATGCTTGTCCGTCTGGCTAGCCTTTATTTTTTTCATATTTTAATTTGGCTCGACCTTGTGTTCCTTCCGATCCGATCAGCAAAGATTTATCTACTTGGTTGTTCTGTTTTCAAGGTTAAAAGACTTCACGTAGACGAGGGTTTAAGGTCGCCGCTCGACCATTATCGTAGATAGGGGTTTAAGGTTACCGCTTGACCATTGATGTAGATAGGGGTTTAAGGTCGCCGCTCGACCGCTGACGTAAATAGGGGTTTAAGGTCGCCGCTCGACCGTTGACATAGATAGGGGTTTAGGGTCGTCGCTCGACCGTTGACATAGATAGGGGCTTAAGGTCGTCGCTCAACCATTGATGAAGACTGAGGTTTAAGGTCGCCGCTCGACCGTTGATGATGACAAGAGTTTAAGGTCACTGCTCGACCATTGATGACGACAAAGGTTTAAGGTCGCCGCTCGGCCACTAATGACGACAAGGGTTTAAGGTCGCTGCTTAATCGCTGATGATGGTAAGGCTTTAAGGTCGTCGCTCGACCGCTGATGACGACAAGGGTTTAAAGTCGCTGCTCGATCGCTAATGACGACAAGGGTTTAAGGTCGCCGCTCGACCGTTGAGGATGACAGGCATTTATAGTTATTGCTCGACTTTTGTCTTTACCAATCAGCTAAATCGTCCGGCGAACTTTGTTTTTTATTTCATGTCTGTCCTACAACCATCACCTATATGCAAAAAATACATTCATGTTTTCTTGTGCACCTCTCATCCGAACCAGTAGGATTGGAGATGAGTCGCGCTCCATGGTCGATTGAGCCATTTTTCATTTTCGTCCTCCAAGTAGTATGCCCCCGAGCGGAGTTTCTGCATGACCTTGTATAGTCCTGCTCATGGTGCTTCGAGCTTGGTGACATCGGCGACCGACTTGATTTTCTTCCACACTAGGTCACCGACATGGAAGAACCTCGGGATCACCCTCCTATTGTAATTCTGCCTCATCCGCTGTCAATAGGCCATTAGCCGAACAGCTGCTTTATTCTGCACCTCATCCACCAAGTCGAGCTCCATTAATCTTCGCTCCCGTTTTCCTCGTCGTAGAGTTGCACCCGGTCGGATTCCACTCCTACCTCTACAGGAATCATAGCTTCTCCTCCTTACACCAGCTGGAATGGTGTTAATCCGGTCACCTCCTTTGGAGTCATGCAGAGTGCACACAAGACACTTGAGAGTTGATCGACCCAGCTACCCCCTACTGGTTGAGCTGAGTTCATAAACCTCTGAGGATCTCCCGGTTTGCAACCTTCACCTGGTTGTTGCTCTGGGGGTAGGCGATTGAAGTGAAGTCCTATTAGATGTCATAGCCTTCGCACCATTCCCTAAGCTTCTAACCCGTGAACTGCCTCCCATTATCCGAGATGAGCCGATGAGTGATGCTGAATCAACAGAGGATGTTCTACCAGATGAACTTGATGACCATCTTCTCACTTATCTTGGCCAAGGGTTCAACCTCCATCCATTTTAAAAAATAGTCCACAGCAACGAGCAAGAACCTTCGTTGGCCCATTGTCATGGGAAACGGTTCCACTATGTCCATACCCCACTGGTTAAACGGGCAAGCTATCATGGATGACTTCATCTCTTCAGTCGATCAGTGCGAAAGATTGTAATACTTTTGTCAGGGCAGCAGGTGGTTGTCGTCCGAGCGGCATCCTCTTGGAGAGTTGGCCAGAAGTACCTGACCAGGAGAATCTTCCAGGCTAGCGATCGACCGCTCGGATAGCTTCTGTAGGAGCCTTGGTGAACTTCTTGCAAGATATATGTTGCGTCCTCTGGTCCCACATACTTGAGTAAGGGCCTAGAGAAGGCTCTTTTATATAGCTGATCTCCGATCAAGGTGAACTGTCTAACCCTCTTCTTTAATAGACCCACCACTTCCTGGTCGGCCGACGTACTTCCCAATCGGAGAAATTCGATTAACGGGATTCTCCAGTCGCTTAGAAAGACAACTCCCTCCATCCGGTCAATATGCATTACCAAGGAAATATGTTCTATCGGCTGACTTATCATGACCAGTGATAATGAACTAGCTAATTTAGCCAGTTCATCTACTGCTTGATTCTCTTATCATGGGATCTTCTGTACAGTGACTTCTTGGAAATTTGTCTTCAATTTCTCAAAGGCTTAACTTGAGTCGAGGATTGCTAATCTCGAATGTTCCTAACAGCTACTGGGCAGCCAACTGGGAGTCCGAGTGGATGAGGACTCTTGTGGCTCCGACATGTCATGCTGCTTGCAAGCTGGCTATCAAGCCTTCATACTCGGCTTCGTTGTTGGTGGTGCGATAATCTAGCTGAACAGACAGTTACATCCGATCTTCTCTTGGAGAAATGAGTAGGATGTCGATCCTGTTACCTTGTCGGGTGGAAGAGCCATCAACATATTATTAGATCGTAGAGTTTGCTAGAAGGGGTGAATAACGATCGTTAAGAATTCAAAAATCAATTCGAGTATGTAGCGGAAACAAGAAAAATAAAGACAATGCTAACACAACCAATTTTACTTGGTTTGGAGCCTTCGTCGACTCCTACTCCAAGGCCCGCACTCGTCGAGTGCTTTCATTGGACAATCACTAATAACTCATAACAATGATTACAAAAATGAGTATAGGAATTATTAGAAGAATACCGACAATAGAAATAGAAGATTAAATGTAGGTTGTCGGAGAAGCCTCGCAATGTCGCAGGAGTAGTGCGCAATAGAGCAGTGCGCAATAGAGCAGTCGTAGCAGAAGTTATTTTTTTTTGCTCTAGGTGGTGGCCTCCTTATATAGGAAGCTCCGGGCGCCCGAATCCCTTCCGGGCGCCTGGAGCGTGACATCAACCCAGCCAATCAGCGTGCTCCTAGCTGTCAGGATAGAAATTAACTTTCGGGCGCTCAGACCATCCTGGCGCCCGGACCATCATTTTCCAGCACACCTTTTTCCTGCAAGAAAATGTTAGTCTGAGGCAAAATATAATTTATACTACCCTACAAAACAAAGTGTCAACACAATTATAGTCAATTAGAGTAGTAATTAGATTCTGTCTCCTCGAGACTAGAATCTAGTCAATAACTCAACTTAGATTTCTGAAATGGATCCAAGTTGGATCGATGCCTAATGTTGCCTCGAACGGGGAACGCGTCATCATCAAGTCGCTCCCCTCTAGTGACTTACCTTAACTTACCTGCCAGACATCCAATCAGCCCGTCGACCTCTCTGGACTTCGTGCTAGCTATCCGGTCAGCCCGTCGACCTAGCTGGGCTTTGTGTCAGCTATCCGGTCGGCCCGTCGACATAGCTAGACTTCACACTAGCTATCTGGTCGGCCCGTCGACCTAGTTGGACTTCACACCAGCTATCTAGTCAGCCCGTTGACCTAGCTGCACACTCAGTCAAAGTGTTAGATCACAACAAACCTAACTTAACCTACTTTTCCATTAATTCTGAGTTAGACCGTTAGTGCTAACCACACCAACAATCTCCCATTTTTTAATGCAATGACAACCTGGGTTAAGTTAGTGAAAAATATGCAAAAAGTAAGCAATGGTTTTCAAGTTAGTTGGTGTTTTATGCTTGGTATTTTTTGTGCTAACTTAAACCACCTAACCCTCCCCCTTTGACATTCATTAAAAAAACATAGAAAAGATAAGAATAATTGGCTAAAAAAATTGCAATAGAGATTACTAACTGAATTCAGAGTGACTTGGGGGGAGTTTAACGTAGAAAACAAGTTAAATGAAAATTTTGGAAAAGTCGTTAAGGCATCAGATAAAGTAATCGTTAAAAAAAATATAAGTTTTAAACTTTTATATCAGAAATAATTTTCAACATCTACTAATGTTTTCAAAATAGCTAAGTCTTGGAAGATAACTTTTGAATGTATATTCAAAAACCTACTAACTTTTCATAATTGTCAAAATAGCTTAGTTTTTAAGTTAACTTGAAAAAAATATTTTCGAAAATATTTTTTGCAAAATATTAAGGCAAAAACCTACAAACATTGTAAGTTAAATTATTTTTGTAAGTTATAGTAATTTTCAAAAATAAATTTACAAAATTAAAGTAATTTTCAGAATAATTTTCAAAAATAAGTTTGCAAAATTAAGGCAATTTTAAAAACAATTTAAAGAAATTTAAGATAATTTTCAAAAATAAGTTTGCAAAATTAAAGCAATTTTAAAAACAGTTTGAAGCCATTTTAAAATAATTTTCAAAAATAAGTTTATAAAATTAAAGAAATTTTAAAACAATTTTGCTAAAGTATTTTCAAGGAAATGAAAAACACTTTTCAAAAGTAATTTTCCAAAATATTTTCAAAGTAGAGAAAATAATTTTGTTACTATTAGAGTGTATACTAAAAGCCTAGCTTTTGTAAACATTTATTTTGAAATAAAGAATCACATTGGTCAAAAATGTCTACATGCTAAGTGTAGTTATTCAATTAATTTATATTGTATATAACATGATGTGTGGTGTCACACACAGAAGATCATGCTATCAGTTCTTTATAAATTATAAACAGTAGCTCACGACTAAGATGGATAAGAATAAATCATTGGAATAATCGTAGTGTAATTTGATATTAGTTTATCTTAACTATAAAATTACACTAGTACACTCTGAGTGTATTGAGCAGGACCATTTAAGGTAAGTTTTTTTTGTGCTGACTTAATAAAAGAACAAGACCTTAGCTATTATGAAAGTATGTGCTCTTAATCCTAATATAATAACAGGCACACATATTTAGTATTCATTTCTTTAACTTATCAAAGGGTGAGATTTAGCTCGATAAATCAAAAGGCTCGATAAATTGGGAAATGATATTACTTATAGTGTGTGTTGTTGATTATAGAAGGAAACTGTGTCCTAGTAATCTAGGTTGATAATGCCCCCAAGAGGAGCTCATAAAGTTTGTCATGTTAAACCCTACAAGTGGACTTAGTCCGACATGACAATAAGGTTGAGTGGTACTACTCTTGGACTAAGATATTAATTAAAAGGAGTTGTCAGTAACTCATTTAATTAGTGGGCATTCGACATCTTAAACACAAGGAGACTAACACACTAATAATAAGAAGGAGCCCAAAATGTAATTTGGGATTAGTGAGGTAGTTCAATAATAATTCTTTAGTGGTATGAATTATTATTGATGAAATTAAGCTGGGTGTTCGGGGCGAACACAGGAAGCTTAATTTCATCGGGAGACCAAAACTAATTTCTCCTCTTGGTCCCTATCATAGCCCCTTGTATATAGAGAATTATACCCACCGCATACCCACCTCCTACCCACCCTTAGGTGGCCGGCCAAGCAAGCTTGGAGTCCAAGCTTGGGCCGGCCAAGCCAAGGGTTAAGTCAAGATGAGGGGGCTGGCCATAGCTTGGAATCCAAGCTTGTTATGGCCGGCCCTAATAAATATAAAAGGATTTTATTTTAAATCTTTTCTTATGTGGATATCATTGTTTTAAAAGAGAGAGTTTAAATTTAAATCTTTCTTTTTATAGCTTTCTACAAAAGATTAAGTAAAAGATTTGATATCTTTCCTTATTTGTAGTTAAAAGGAAGATTTTAATTTTTGATAAAACTTTCCTTTTTTGTAACTGATCCTGTCCGAAAGCTGAATCAACGGACGCTGGGCACGTGGCGCTCTTCGAGTCGCTGATGTAGATCTCCGTCGGGTTGCACGAACTTTCGGTGAACCTGCACAGAAGTCGGGCCGGGAAGGGGTTCCCGGCGGCGACCCTCCGACGCTCAAGTCAGGCAAGCTAACAATGAAGAAATGGCTCCCCAAAATTGTATCACCCGTGCCTCCGGCGAAGTATAAGGCTCCTTATATAGAGCAGCGAAAGGGCTCACGCACACCTACCGAGGCACATACGTGTCCTTAGCCCATACCTCGGTAGGTGTTTGTTAGAAAGCTTACCTGACACCATACTGCTACAGTCCAGGCACGTCTTCGATGGGACAGCAGAACACCTTGCCGCCAAATTTGGAGTATGGCCCAGTCATAGGACTTGACAGCTGTCATAAGATGTTCCTTGTCCTTCTCTCCCTACTCCATGCCGGGGCGTCCGACCGGCCGACACTCATCTCCCGTCCGGCCGGCCGGCACTCATCTCCCGTCCGGCCGGCCGGTACTCATCTCCCGTCCGGCCAGCCATCACTCATCTCACGTCCGGCCCTCCGTATGCATCGGTATGCTGGGGAGATCCTCGGTAAGGTGCTATGTGGGGACTGCTAGCAGTATGTTACCTTATGTCTATGGCTGAGCATGACTTCCGCTCGGCCCTTCGTTACTGTACAATCGAGCGCCGAAACCCCGACCCTTGTCGGGGCGCCTTTTGCTATCGGTTATTCACCGATCGACTGGCCGGGAGGTCGGCCCATCCTTCTCCGGTCGGCTACCTGGACCTTTGACTTCCACGTGGCGTTGACCCCTCAAAATGGGGGTCCCCTGTTCTAACCGCCAGATCACTTGCCTCCCCCTCAAGTCTAGTCGAAGGAGGCGAAGTCCGACTGACTGGACTGCCGATCAGACTGAGTAACGACCGCTGCATTAGTCCGCTCGGCCAGGCTTAGGGATGCACATCTGTTCGGCGGTGTCTTACCCGTGCCTTGTACTCCCTTGGAATCCATGCAGAATCCTCTCTCCTACTGCCAATCACGTGCGTTGCGCACGGTAAGGGGCGCTCATTAAATGCGACCCGTGTCCTGCTGACACTTGGTGATCTCGCTTCTGTCAGCGTATGGTGGTGGCGTTACGTCCGATGGGACAGCCGCCGTTTGAAATGAACGGCTGGATGATGGCCTCGTTCTTTACCACCTGAATCGGACGGTGGAGGCTGCTCGAAGCCGACATTATAAAGCTCGGGACCTCTCTTCTCTGCCGCATTTCTTCTTTATTGATCCCCAACGCCCCGCTACTCTTTCTTCTCCGGCGACCTCGCTTCTCAACTCTCCGACGACCCCGAGGCCCCTTGCAACCATCCTTTTGCTCGTAAGCCTTTCTTCTCCTCGCTTTCTCCTCCCTTTTCTTTCTGTCGGTTGCCTCTTTCATTCTGCCACCTTCATTCTTTGTTTTATTTCCCATTCCTTTTCGTCCCACATTTCTTTTTTACTTTCGACCATGACTAGTACTTCCCAATCGACCGCCGGTGCTCCTGGTCTCTGGTACATGACCATGGAGAGTCGGTTTGACGAGGAGGACGCGCTGCGCCTCGCTCAGACTTATGACATCCCTTCCGACCACCACATAGTAATAGCCACCCCAGCCGATCGACCTCATGAACCGCCGCCCGGCATCGTTCTTTTCTTCTGAGACCAATTTTTAGCCGGGCTACGCTTTCCACCCCATAAGTTTTTCTTGCAAGTTTGCAACTACTTTCGCATCCCGCTCGACCAGCTAGTTCCGAATTCCATCAGGCTGCTGAGCGGGGTGGTAGTTTTGTTTAAACTGAATAACATCCCGTTGGACCCCAAGGTGTTCCACTACTTCTACTACCCGAAGCAGGCAGAATGGGGTACTTTCGTTTTCCAATCTAGGATAGGTTTTGTCCTTTTTGATAATATGTCGAGCTCCAATAAACATTGGAAGGAGCACTTTTTCTACGTGTGTTTCCCTGAGCTACCTGCCTTTCGTATCAAATGGCAAACGGCGATGCCAGCGCAACCGGAGCTCGGCAAGTTCAGGGGCGATCCGGCCTACCTTCATGCGGCCGATCGGCTGGTCGGCCAGCGATATCACATCGACAAGCTGCTCCTTCCGGGAGTACTGTATATATTCGGCTTGTCCTCTATCCCAGCCGATCTGCCTTGCAGCATGAGTAAGTTCTCTTATCTTCCCGTTTCTTTTGTTCTAACTGATTTATTCTTTGTTTCTGCAGCCGAAGTCATGTGGCGCGCCAAGGCTACCGAGCGGCTGAAACTGCGAGCCGCTGAGATCGAGGCGGCCAAGAATAGGGAGATCGCCGAGTGGAGCTTGGACTCAGCTGGTCCGGCCAGCGGCGAGGATGAGGGGACCCCGAATGTCCCCGAAGCCTTAGACGCTTTTGCCTCTCTCGGTGAGGCTGCAGGCGATGTAGAGCCTTCTACTCAAGTCGGGGTAGAGGGCCGTTCGGTTGACGAAGCTCCCCTGGAAACTCGGAAGCGAAGACGGCCAGAACCAGCGTCTCAACCAACTCCATCTGATGAACCACAGTCCGAGCGGGGCGATGAAGCTCCAGTGCTGTCCGGGACGGTCTCTATAGAGAGTACCCCCACGCCGCGCGGCTCTCCAAGGGCTACCTCTGAGGTGCCGCCCGCCAGTCCTCCGCGAACCATGCGTCGCCTTAGGCGATTGGGCGACCTTCCTTCCGCAAGTGGTGAGCCGTCCGGTAAAGCAGCTGCGCCACAGGGTGATCCGCGCGGCCCGAGATTGATAAAAACTATCCTACGCCTTCCGTCGGAGGAATATATGGCGACTGCTGATCGATCAGTGGTCCCCGAGCAGCAGATCGCCCTCACGGGTCCTCTTGCCAAATCCTGGGAGGATGCTCGGCTCCGAATTACAATGATGACTCCCGGTCAGCTAGGCAACAACAATCTACAACAGGCGACCGGGGTATGTTCTTTGCCTTGTTAGTTATTTGGATTTAGTTTCTAACTTGCTCCTGTCCGTTTGCAGAATTGGGTGGAGCAGATTGCTATCAGCAATCGCCTAGCCGAACTGGAGGACGAGCTGAAAAAGCTCAGAGCCGCGGGAGAAAGCAGACAATCAACGACCGCTCTGGAGAAGGCCAAAAAACTGCTGGAAGCCGAGCGGGGTAAGTCCTCCGATCTGTTGAGTGAGGTGGCTCGACTCGAAGCTTTGGTCAAGCAGCGGGACAAGGAAATAAAGACCGTCACCACCCGGAAACTTAAAGCCATCGAAGACATGGATATGATGAAGGTAGAGAACCGGGGGCTAGAGCAGAGAGTGAAGGAATTAGACGCCCTGCTCAAGACTGAACGGGAGGGCCGTTCGGCCGACCAAGCTAAAGCGGAAGGGGCTCGGAAAGTTCTTCAAGCTGCCCTCGACGCTTCTAAAGCTACTTTTAAAGAATATCAGGACGGGGAGCCTGGTCGGTCGGCGGAGGTGCGTAAAGCATTCGTCCGCTTGGATGAATTTGGCGAAAGGTTTAGCGACAAGCTATCCTTAACTTTTGAAGAGGCGATCAAAGTGGCAGTGGAATATCTGAAGACCAAAGGCCACATACCTGCCGAGCTGTCCATCCCCCCCCGAAGATTTGGCGGCCATGATGGGTTCCATCCCCGACTCTCTCTTTAACTTTGATGATAGTGAATGAGGGTTTATGTAATTTCTCTAAATGTGCAATCTTTTGTATGCCTGCCGTTCGGGGCGAATATTATAAATTTTGTCGGTCCTCTGTTCTGCGCAAACGAATCCTCTTCTTTTGTTATTTATTTGTTCGACTAGCATTAAATCTTCAACTTTTGCCTCGGTCCTAATTTTCTTGCGCCAAGTATATTTTATAAGGGAGCCGCTCGGCGGCACGTTGCCTTTATTTTCGCCTTATCGGCAAGCCCGATCAGAGGTTGGCCTTTACAAGCGAGTAGGACCTTGCAGAAAGTTATCTGTCCGGAGGATTTATAGACTCCGGTTGCTCTCCTTTTAACGTCGAATTTTACCATCAGCGCCTGACATCCTTCCGCTCGGCAGGTTTATAGACGTCGGTGTTGGTTAATCCTAGGAAAACGTACCGGTTCCACTGTACAAAAATTTTTGTACAAGTGTCGAACCTTTCCTTAAATAACCTATTGTGTTCTTTAGAAGTTAAATTAGGAATCACAGACGGAACTTAACATCATTGATTCCAAATTTAACTTATCTGTTCTTAATGGTTTAGATTTGAATCGCAAGCGGAACTTAACACTATTGATTCAAACCTACCTAGATTATTAATTCCATAAATATTAATTTCCAAAATTGGCTTCCAGGACTGCATGGCGAGGCACATGGCCTTCTTGGATATGGGAGCAACCACCACCGCCTAGGCAAAGCCTTTTAAGGAAAGCTAATATTTATTTCCTTAAATAACTCTAGGTCAACCAAAAGGAACAATCGAAACACAAGTTCGAAAAAGAAGAAAACACAAACTCGAAAAACTATTTCGAAAAACTAGATCTAATTGCCTCTTGTATTTAGAATTCTTACAAAGAGAAAAACTAGCATGATGCGGAAAATAATTGCTAATTATACCTTCTCTTTGTATGCTAATGACCTCAAGATCTTCTGTCGTATTCCTCGCCTCGCCTTGGACGTCGTGTGGGCGACGATCTTCCAAGATGAACACCACCCAAAAGAGCTTCTCCTCTTCTTCTAAAATCCGGCCACCACCACCAAGGAGAGAGAGCAAAAGGGAAAAGAGAAGGGAGAGAAAAGAGGGCCGGCCACTTGAGATCTCCAAGCCAAAGAATAAGAGTTGTGTCTCATGAAGCCCCCTCACCCCTTCTTTTATATTACTTGCCCAAGGCAAATAAGGAAAAACCTTTTACAAAAAATAAAATCATCCAAGAGTTTTCCTTTTTCCTTTTTATTTTTCCTTTTCTTTCCTCTTGATTGAATCAATCACCAATCAATGGTTGTGATCAATCCTATTTGGTTTAGGATTGGGATTGGTTTAATCCTATTGGCCGGCCCTTGCTTGGGCACCAAGCAAGGTGGCCGGCCACAATTAAAAGGAAAGGAAAAATAATTTTTAAAAATTTTACAAGAAGAAAACCTCTTATAAAATTTACAAGCTCTCTTTCCTAAAGTAGGAGTTAAAAAAGAAAAGTTTCTAAAAATTAAAACCATGTTTTAAATTTAAAAACTCTCTTATAAAATTTCCTTTTTAACATGATGATAGAAAATTTTAATTTTAAAACTTATCTCCCTTTTTTTTCTTAAACTATGAAGATGGTTAAAAAAGGAAAGTTTTAAAACTTTTAAAACTCTCTATTAAAACATGTGGCATAATTCAAATTAGGAAAGTTTTAAAAATTAAAATCTCTCTTTTAAAACTTATAGTTTTCTACAAAGAGAAGATTTTAAAAATTCAAAATAACCCTCCCTTTTTGAATTATTGTGGCCGGCCCCTACAAGATTGGTCACCAAGCTATAGGGCCGACCCCTTCAAGAGGATGTGGCCGACCATTGCTTGGTCACCAAGCAATGGTCCGACCCCCTCTTGGACACCAAGAAGAGCCTTACATTTGGATGGACTTGAGGCTATAATGAGGCTACGATAGGGATCTAGAGGAGAAATTGGTTTTGGCCTTCCGATGAGCTTAAGTATCCCGTGTTCGCCCCGAACACACAACTCAAGTTCATCGATAACAACTCATTCCACTAAAGAGTTATTACCGCACTACCGCACCAATCCCAAATTACATTATGGGCTCCTTCTTATCATGAGTGTGTTAATCTCCTTGTGTTTAAGATTATGAATGTCCACTAATTAAGTAAATTACTGACAACTCACTTAATTAATATCTAGTTCCAAGAGTAGTACCACTCAACTTTATTGTCATGTCGGACTTAGTCCACCTGCAGGGTTTAACATGACAATCCTTATGAGCTCCTCTTGGGGACATTCTCAACCTAGATAACTAGGACACAGATTCCTTCTATAATCAACAACACACACTATAAGTAATATCATTTCCTAACTTATCGGACATATTGATTTATCGAGCTAAACCTCACCCTTTGATAAATCAAAGAAATAAATATTAAATATATGTGCTTGTTATTATATTAGGATTAAGAGCACACACTTCCATAATAACTAAGGTTTAGTTCTTTTACTAAGTCAGTACAAAAAGAACTTACCTAAATGATCCCGCTCAATACACTTAAAGTGTATCAGTGTAATTTATTAGTTAAGATAAACTAATACTTAATTACACTACGACTATACTTATAGTTTGTTCCTTTCTATCTTAGTCGCGAGCAACTGTTTATAATTTATAGAGAACCGACAACATGATCTTCTAAGTGTGACACCACACTTCATGTTGTCTACTATATAAATTAATTGAACAATTACATTTAATAAATAAATGCAGATATTGACCAATGTGATTCTTTTATTTTAGCAAATAAATGTTTACAAAAGCTAGGCTTTTAGTATACACTCTAACAATCTCCCACTTATACTAAAAGTCTAAGCTGCCATATCTGTTGCCTTACATCTGATTCCCATCCCCTCCACATGCCGATCAAAAGCTTTCGCCGGAAGGGCCTTTGTGAAAGGATCTGCTAGGTTATCTTATGATGCAATCTTGGCGACGACAACTTCTCCTCGCTTGATGATGTCTCGTATCAGGTGGTACTTGCGCTCTATATGTTTACTTGCCTTATGAACTCGTGGTTCCTTCGAGTTTGCAACTGCACCGCTATTATCACAATAAATTGTGATGACCTTGGGCAAACCAGGAATCACATCTAAATCTATTAGAAAGTTCCTGAGCCATACGACTTCTTTGGCTGCCTCAGAGGCTGCCATATACTCAGCTTCCATGGTCGAGTCCGAGGCGCATTTCTGCTTAACACTCCTCCATGCAATGGCTCCACCTCCTAGAGTAAACACATAGCCTGACGTAGACTTACTATTATCCCTATCTGATTGGAAATCCGAATCCGTGTAACCCACAGGGAGCAAATCGTCCGCTTGGTAAACTAGCATATAATCTCTAGTCCTTCTCAGGTACTTTAATATATATGCTTTATAGCAGTCCAATGTCCTTGTCCAAGGTTACTCTGATATCTGCTAACCATGCCCACGGTAAAACAGATATCATGTCTCGTACACAGCATTGCATACATAAGGCTTCCTACGGCCGATGCATATGAACTGCCTTCATGTCCTCAATCTCCTTTGACGTCTTTGGAGACATCTCTTTAGATAAGGCTACCCCATGCCTGAAAGGTAAGAAACCTTTCTTGGAGTTCTGCATGCTAAAACGAGCAAGGATCGTATCTATATATAAAGCTTGGGATAGACACAACATTCTTTTCTTGTGATCTCTTATTACTTTAATCCCAAGAATGTGTGCACATTCTCCTAAGTCCTTCATATCAAATTGTTTGGACAACCATACCCTTACGTCTGATAATACCTTGACATTGTTGCCAATTAACAAAATATCATCTACGTATAGTACAAGAAATACCACAATGTTTTCGTTACACTTTTTGTATACACAAGACTCATCCGGACACTGTATAAATCCATATGACTGGATTACTTCGTTAAACCGGATGTTCCAAGATCTTGAAGCTTGCTTCAATCCGTAAATGGACCGATTAAGCTTGCACACTAGATGCTCTTTGCCTTTTTCAATGAACCCTTCTGGTTGCTTCATATGGATGTTTTCTTCAAGACTTCCGTTAAGGAAAGCAGTCTTGACATCCATTTGCCTAATCTCATAGTCTATATGAACAGCAATAGATAAAAGAATCCGGATAGATTTAAGCATGACTACCGATAAAAGGTTTTCCTTTTTCAACAAGCCTTGCTTTGAAAGTTTCCACTTTCCCATCTATCCCTTTTTCTATTGTAGACTTATTTTCACCCAATGGCTTTTACACTATTTGGTGATTCTATAAGCTCCCAGATTTTATTAGAATACTAAATTCTATTTCTATATTCATCGCTCTTTGCCAAGATGCTGCATCTTAATCTTGGAGTGCTTCGTCATATGTCTGGGGATTGGGTTCATGTTGACCAGGGATAAAGTCCAAAGGCTCTCCCAAAACATGACTCTTTTAGGTTGCATAACAACCCTCCCACTACGACGAGATACTGTCTATAATTGTGTATCATTTGTGATACGTGTTGTAGTTTCTTGTGATATTTCATCTTGTACAGTTGGTACTAGATTAGACATGTCCTTTGTTACTTTCTTAAGAACTTATGGGCTTGTGGTTCATTATATAGTCCTCTTCTAAAAATTAGTCATTGATGCTAACAATGACCTTCTGATTTTAAAGACTATAAATCTACTTTCATTTATCTAGGATAACCCACAAACAAGTGAACTCCTGTCCAACTTTTCATTGTCTCTCTTCAACATATGTGCTGGACTACCCGAATCCTAATATGCTTCAAAATAGACTTACACCTATTTAGCAATTCAATATGAGTAGAGAGTTCTGACTTGAAAAGTACTATGTTCACTTTCGTTTTCAGAGTATATCCTTAAAACGAATTTGGTAATTTTCTAAATAACTCATCATCATTCTAATTATTCCATAAGAGCCTTATACCTTCTTTCTACTACACCATTCTGTTGGGATGTACCAAGTGCAGTTAGTTGGGATTGAATCCCTACTTCTGATAAGTGACTCCTAAATTCTCCCAAGAGATATTTGCTACTGCGATCTCACCGTAGTGTCTCGATATTTTTACTTTAACATTTCTCCGCATCAGCCTCGTACTCTTTGAACTAATCAAAGCACTTAGACTTGCGGTGTACCAAGTAAATCTATCTGTGTCTCGAATAGTTGTCTATAAAATAGATAAACTATTCGAAACTACCTCTTGTCTGGATAGTCATAGGACCACACAAATCAGAATGAACCAATTCCATTATATCTTTGGCTCCATATCCCTTTAGACTTAAAAGCTTCTTGGTTATTTTTCCTTCCAAATAAGACTCGTAGGTTGGAAAGATTTCCACTACCAATGAACCCAAGAGTTCATTGGTTATTATCCTTTGAATCCTACTCAAGTTAATATAACCTAGCCTTGGATGCCAAAAAATATGATTGGTTCATTTCCGAAGGTTACTTTCTCTTAAAGTTAGAAAATGTGTTATTAATTTCCATTTATTGCATCATGGGAGTTATTGGATTATAAATTACCATCCAATGTACCAGAATAGATATTTTTCCTATTTTCTCGATAACAACTTTGTTATCAAAATAGACACAATATTTATTCTTTAAATAGTTTAGAAACTGAAATAAATTTCTTTCTAAACTTGGTACTTAAAAGCAATTTCTTAAAATCCATGTTTTATTCCTATCAAAGGATAAACATCTCCCACTGCAACAGCTGCTACTTTTACAGCAATGCCCATGTGGACGGTGATTTATATAGTTGTCGGATTTTCTGGAACCCCTGCAATGAATTGCAGACATAATCAGTGGTTCCTATTTCTACACACCAGGTATCGGTAGATAACACCACTAAAAATGTTTCAACAACTAATAAAATACACCGTTATTATTCTCAGTTCTGAGAGGACAGTCTACCTTAATGTCCTAGTTTTCCAATCATTACAGTTGGGACTACTAAGTCTATTCTATAGTATAACAACTAGGGGATTGACTAACATTTGAAATCCTAAGAATCACAAAAATATTTGGTCAAAACCAACATCTCAAAATCCCCGTGAATTTTGTATGCCACGTTAGTGTGGACGTATACAAATTCTAAAAGGAGATTTCATCCATTAATTTTATTATCTCGTCAACCTATGACAAATAAAATTAATAGTTGGTCTGTCTTTGATCAAATATTTGGTCAAGACTCTAAATTTAAAATAATATTGATTCCTCTAACAATACTATTTAAATTTACCAACACCTCAAAACACCGTGAATTTTGCATGCCACGTTAGTGTGAACGTATACAAAATCATCATTTGTAAGAGGAGGGTTTTACCCATTAACTATCTTGTCAACCTAACTGTATGACAAATAAAATTATCTCAAACACCGTTAATTTTGTATGCCATGTTAGTGTGGATGTATACAAAATCAATCATTTGTAAGAGGGGTTTTAACCCATTAATTTTATTATCTTGTCACCCTAGTTTTATGACAAATTAATAGTTGGTTTCCCTTTGGTCACACAAGTGATAGCAGTGACTCCGTTGGGGAGGATACTATTAAATGTGTCTAAGTGTATACCATTACTTGATACTAAGCCCATTAAATAGAATTGTGCCCCTTCAGTTGGAGAAGATCACACACATCCTAAATAACTTCCTATAACCATCCATTAAGGAAGTTTGATCTAGTGATCCGCAAACAAACTCATCCGTTGTGGAGGGAGGCACTCAGAGCCAACACGCAAGCTTGTTGCATCACTTACAAACCAGTAATGGAGACCGTGGGATTAATATACTAATCCCTCTCCCACTTAGTTATTTAAAGTGAGGAATTTTAAACTATCCTAGCATACATCACATGCATACACACACATCACAGTAAATAAAAGTAATAAATATGGAAATTATTTTCCAACTATTATGGCATTTTCATCACTGTCCTCCCTGTGCTCCAACCCTAGCTGTTGCCTTCTTTAGCCACCGCCATCGGGTCAAGTCGTCGCATCCATCTTGCTTCTTATTCCGCTGCGCCTCTGGTGCTCCATAAGTACCACGCCTCGCAAAAATCCGATCCGCGACAAATATAGAATTTTACATATATCGATCCTATATTCCATAAATGGAATGTACATGTATTCTAGATCAAACAAAAAATGTAAAATCCTAATAACTAATACAGCTTCTGCTGTATTTAATTTTACAATCATGCATACACAATTAAATGCCCTTGACATGTCCAAGGGTCCAATCACACACAATAAAAATATGCCATAATAGTTGGAGTCAGTAACCACAAAGTTAGCACATCCTACTATTATCCTGCCTAAATTATGTATGACATGTGCATAACCTATTTGAAAACCAAATACACAGAGCAAACTCTAGCTCTGATACCAATTGTTGGTTAATCCTAGGAAAACGTACCGGTTCCACTGTACAAAAATTTTTGTACAAGTGTCGAACCTTTCCTTAAATAACCTATTGTGTTCTTTAGAAGTTAAATTAGGAATCGCAGACGGAACTTAACATCATTGATTCCAAATTTAACTTATCTGTTCTTAATGGTTTAGATTTGAATCGCAAGCGGAACTTAACACTATTGATTCAAACCTACCTAGATTATTAATTCCATAAATATTAATTTCCAAAATTGGCTTCCAGGACTGCATGGCGAGGCACATGGCCTTCTTGGATATGGGAGCAACCACCACCGCCTAGGCAAAGCCTTTTAAGGAAAGCTAATATTTATTTCCTTAAATAACTCTAGGTCAACCAAAAGGAACAATCTAAACACAAGTTCGAAAAAGAAGAAAACACAAACTCGAAAAACTATTTCGAAAAACTAGATCTAATTGCCTCTTGTATTTAGAATTCTTACAAAGAGAAAAACTAGCATGATGCGGAAAACAATTGCTAATTATACTTTCTCTTTGTATGCTAATGACCTCAAGATCTTCTGTCATATTCCTCGCCTCGCCTTGGACGTCGTGTGGGCGACGATCTTCCAAGATGAACACCACCCAAAAGAGCTTCTCCTCTTCTTCTAAAATCCGGCCACCACCACCAAGGAGAGAGAGCAAAAGGGAAAAGAGAAGGGAGAGAAAAGAGGGCCGGCCACTTGAGATCTCCAAGCCAAAGAATAAGAGTTGTGTCTCATGAAGCCCCCTCACCCCTTCTTTTATATTACTTGCCCAAGGCAAATAAGGAAAAATCTTTTACAAAAAATAAAATCATCCAAGAGTTTTTCCTTTTCCCTTTTTATTTTTCCTTTTCTTTCCTCTTGATTGAATCAATCACCAATCAATGGTTGTGATCAATCCTATTTGGTTTAGGATTGGGATTGGTTTAATCCTATTGGCCGGCCCTTGCTTGGGCACCAAGCAAGGTGGCCGACCACAATTAAAAGGAAAGGAAAAATAATTTTTAAAAATTTTACAAGAAGAAAACCTCTTATAAAATTTACAAGCTCTCTTTCCTAAAGTAGGAGTTAAAAAAGAAAAGTTTCTAAAAATTAAAACCATGTTTTAAATTTAAAAACTCTCTTATAAAATTTCCTTTTTAACATGATGATAGAAAATTTTAATTTTAAAACTTATGTCCCTTTTTTTTCTTAAACCATGAAGATGGTTAAAAAAGGAAAGTTTTAAAACTATTAAAATTCATTATTAAAACATGTGGCATAATTCAAATTAGGAAAGTTTTAAAAATTAAAATCTCTCTTTTAAAACTTATAGTTTTCTACAAAGAGAAGATTTTAAAAATTCAAAACAACCCTCCCTTTTTGAATTATTGTGGCCGGCCCCTACAAGCTTGGTCACCAAGCTATAGGGCCGGCCCCTTCAAGAGGATGTGGCCGGCCATTGCTTGGTCACCAAGCAATGGTCCGGCCCCCTTCTTGGACACCAAGAAGAGCCTTACATTTGGATGGACTTGAGGCTATAATGAGGCTACGACAGGGATCTAGAGGAGAAATTGGTTTTGGCCTTCCGATGAGCTTAAGTATCTTGTGTTCGCCCTGAACACACAACTCAAGTTCATCGATAACAACTCATTCCACTAAAGAGTTATTACCGCACTACTGCACCAATCCCAAATTACATTATGGGCTCCTTCTTATCATGAGTGTGTTAATCTCCTTGTGTTTAAGATTACGAATGCCCACTAATTAAGTAAATTACTGACAACTCACTTAATTAATATCTAGTTCCAAGAGTAGTACCACTCAACTTTATTGTCATGTCGGACTTAGTCCACCTGCAGGGTTTAACATGGCAATCCTTATGAGCTCCTCTTGGGGACATTCTCAACCTAGATAACTAGGACACAGATTCCTTCTATAATCAACAACACACACTATAAGTAATATCATTTCCCAACTTATAGGGCATATTGATTTATCGAGCTAAACCTCACCCTTTGATAAATCAAAGAAATAAATATTAAATATATGTGCTTGTTATTATATTAGGATTAAGAGCACACACTTCCATAATAACTAAGGTTTAGTTCTTTTACTAAGTCAGTACAAAAAGAACTTACCTAAATGATCCCGCTCAATACACTTAAAGTGTATCAGTGTAATTTATTAGTTAAGATAAATTAATACTTAATTACACTACGACTATACTTATAGTTTGTTCCTTTCTATCTTAGTCGCGAGCAACTGTTTATAATTTATAGAGAACCGACAACATGATCTTCTAAGTGTGACACCACACTTCATGTTGTCTACTATATAAATTAATTGAACAATTACATTTAATAAATAAATGCAGATATTGACCAATGTGATTCTTTTATTTTAGCAAATAAATGTTTACAAAAGCTAGGCTTTTAGTATACACTCTAACAGTCGGCACGTCTCTCGATATTTAACGTCGGAGCTCGACGGTCTTCCGCTCGGCGGGTTTATAGATGCCGGCTCGTCTCTCGATTTTTAACGTCGGAGCTCGACGGTCTTCCGCTCGGCGGGTTTATAGACGCCGGCTCGTCTCTCGATTTTTAACGTCGGAGCTCGACGGTCTTCCGCTCGGCGGGTTTATAGACGTCGGCTCGTCTCTCGATTTTTAACGTCGGAGCTCGACGGTCTTCCGCTCGGCGGGTTTATAGACGCCGGCTCGTCTCTCGATTTTTAACGTCGGAGCTCGACGGTCTTCCGCTTGGCGGGTTTATAGACGCCGGCTCGTCTCTCGATTTTTAACGTCGGAGCTCAACGGTCTTCCGCTCGGCGGGTTTATAGACGCCGACTCGTCTCTCGATTTTTAACGTCGGAGCTCGACGGTCTTCCGCTCGGCGGGTTTATAGACGCCGGCTCGTCTCTCGATTTTTAACGTCAGAGCTCGACGGCCTTTTAAGGCTAACTTTGAAGCGACCGTTCGGCGAAGCTATTTGCCCTTTAATCATTTTTGCTTCCTGCATTACAAGTATATAGGCGGCCCAAAATATATACAAAAATGAGTTACATCAGTGCACCTTTCACCCAACTCGATAAGGCTGGAGATGATTCGCGCTCTATGGCCTATCCAGTTGCCGCTCATCTTCATCCTCCAAATAATAAGCGCCTGAGCGGAGCTTTTCGATGATTTTGAAGGGGCCCGCCTAAGGAGCTTCTAGCTTGCCGACGTCGCCGACCGACTTCACTTTCTTCCAGACAAGATCGCTGACCTGGAATGATCTGGGGATTACGCGCCGGTTGTAACTCTACTTCATTCTTTGACGATACGCCATCAACCGGACGGACTCCTTGGCTCTTTCTTCTTCGACCAAATCCAGCTCCATGTTCCTCCGCTCGGCGTTGTCGTCATCATAATTCTGGATCCGAGCGGACTCGACGCCAACTTCGACAGGAATAACCGCTTCACCGCCATACACCAGATGGAAGGGCGTGACTCCAGTTCCTTCCTTCGGTGTCGTTCGGATGGCTCATAAGACGCCTGGCACTTCATCCACCCAGCTACCTCCCATATGGTCGAGCCGAGCCCGCAAAATGCGAAGAATTTCCCGATTGGCTACTTCGGCTTGACCATTGCTTTGGGGATATGCCACGGACGTGAAGTGCTGTTCGATGCCGTAGCTTTTGCACCAATCTTCAAGCAATTTTCCTGTGAACTGCCACCCGTTGTCGGAAATGAGTCGACGGGGGATGCCAAACCGACAGATGATGTTCTGCCAGATAAACTTCTTGACCATCTGCTCGGTGATCTTGGCTAGCGGCTCGGCCTCCACCCATTTGGAAAAATAATCGACAGCCACTAGTAAAAATTTCCGCTGCCCGGTCGCCATAGGGAATGCACCCACAATATCCATTCCCCATTGGTCAAAGGGACAGGACACAGTGGCTGCTTTCATTTCTTCTGCCGGTCGGTGTGAGAAATTATGATACTTCTGGCAAGAAAGGCACGTCGCGACGGTATGAGCGGTGTCTGTTTGCAGAGTTGGCCAGAAGTATCCGGCCAGCAGTATCTTTTTAGCCAATGATCGCCCGCCCAGATGTCCTCCGCATGATCCTTGGTGCACTTCTTGGAGGATGTACGCCGCGTCTTCCGAGCTCACGCATTTCAATAGCGGGCGGGAGAAAGCCTTCTTGTAGAGTTGATCTCCAATAAGTGTGAACCGACCGACCCTTCTCCTGAGAAGTTGGGCTTCATGGTGATCGGATGGTGTAGCTCCCGAGCGGAGAAACTCCATGATGGGTGTCCTCCAATCACTTGGGAATGTGAGGGCTTCCATCCGGTCGACGTGCGCCACCAAAGACACTTGTTCGATTGGCGACTGGGTGACGAACGGCGTTATTGCACTTGCGAGTTTGGCTAACTCATCGGCGGCTTGATTTTCCGCTCTGGGTATCTTTTGGATGATGACCTCTCTGAAATTGGCTCTGAGCTTCTCAAAGGCTTCAGCATAGAGTTTGAGCCGAGCGTTGTTAATCTCAAAAGTACCAGAGAGCTGATGAGCAGCCAACTGAGAATCTGAATGTATAGTCACCCGTCCGGCTCCCACATGCCGAGCTGCCTGCAAGCTGGCTATGAGGGCTTCATACTCAGCTTCATTGTTTGTAGCTCTATAATCCAGCTGGACGGATAAGTGTATCTTTTCTTCCTGGGGAGAGAGCAGCAGCAGTCCAATCCCACTTCCGAGCCGAGTGGATGATCCGTCCACAAATATTTTCCACATAGCTTCCGGCTCCGAATTCTGCACCTCAGTTACAAAATCTGCTAAGGACTGCACTTTGATTGCCGAGCGGGGTTGATATTGAATGTCGAATTCACTCAACTCAGTAGTTCACTTAATAAGCCGTCCGGACGCTTCTGGATTCAATAATACTCGTCCGAGCGGGCTATTGGTTTTGACAATGATGGTATGCGCCAGGAAGTATGGACGAAGGCGCCGAGCGGCAAGGACCAGAGCGAAGGCTAACTTCTCGAGCCCAGTGTAGCGAGATTCAGCATCTTTTAAAATATGGCTCAGAAAATATACAAGCTCTTCTACGCTCGCCCTCACTAATGCTGAGCCGACTGCTTGCTCATTGGAAGATAAATAGATACAAAGAGGCTCACCTACGGCTGGCTTGGCTAGCACAGGCAGAGAATTCAGATATGCCTTCAGTTCTTCGAACGCCCGATCGCATTCTTCGTCCCAGTGAAATTTAGTGGCCTTGCGCAATATTTTGAAAAAGGGCAGGCTCCGGTCGGCGGTCTTGGAGATGAATCTAGACAGAGCAGTTATCCGTCCGGTCAAACGCTGCACTTCCCTCAGATTTCTTGGAGGCGACATATCTTGTAGAGCTTTCACCTTGTTGGGATTTGCTTCGATACCTCGCTCGGTCACTATGTAACCCAAGAAACGCCCTCCTTTTGCTCCGAAAAGACACTTCTGGGGGTTTAGCTTGACTCCATATTTCCGTAGCGTTCGGAAAGTTTCCTCCATGTCTTCGAAGAGATTGGCCGCTCGGACGGACTTGATAAGAATGTCATCCACGTATACTTCCAGATTTCGCCCGATCTGCTCCTTGAACACTTTGTTCATCAGCCGCTGATATGTGGCTCCCGCGTTCTTCAATCCGAACGGCATCACATTATAGCAATAGGTGCTGTCGGCTGTAACGAAGCTGACTTTTTCTTGATCTTCATGGGCGAGCGGCACCTGATGATAGCCTTGGTAAGCGTCGAGCATACATATCAGCTCGCAGCCTGCGGTGGAGTCCACCAGCTGATCGATTCGCGGTAGAGGATAAAAGTCTTTCTAGCAAGCTTTGTTGAGATCCCGAAAATCTATGCACACTCTCCACTTGTTGCCTGACTTTGAGACTAATACTACGTTCGCCAGCCAGCTCGGGAACTGAACCTCGCGTATATGGCCGGCCTCCAAAAGCTTCTCAACTTCCGCCCGGATGATGACATTCTGTTCAGTGCTGAAATCCCTTTTTCTCTGCTTCACCGGCCGAGCGTCCGGTCGGAGATGTAGCTCGTGCTGCGCTATGCTCGGCGAAATTCCGGGCAGCTCGTGCGTTGACCAGACGAAGACATCACAGTTTCTCCGGAGACATTTGATCACTTCCTGTTTCTGGCCTGCCTCCAGGTCGGATGCAACGAACGTTGTGGCCTCCGTTCGGGTCGGGTAAATCTGCACTTCCTCTTTTTCTTCATAAACTAGAGAGGGAGGCTTCTCAGTTATAGCGTTCACCTCGATCCGTGGCGACTTCCGAGCGGAATTGGCTTCTGCTCGAACCATCTCGACGTAGCATCGCCGAGCTGCTAGTTGATCTCCCCGTACTTCTCCCACTTTGTCTTCTACGGGGAACTTGATCTTCTGGTGGAAGGTGGAGACGGCCGCTCGGAACTCCCTGAGCGCCGGTCGTCCCAAAATGACGTTGTATGATGAGGGAGAGTCAACCACCACAAAGTGTGCTGTCCGCATCCTCCTGAGCGGCTCTTCTCCCAGTGAGATAGCCAGTTGGATCTGTCCGACCGGCAGGACTTCATTGCCTGTAAACCCATAGAGGGGGGTTGTCATGGGTAGCAGCTCGGCGCGGTCAAGTTGCAGTTGATCGAACGCCTTTTTGAATATGATGTTGACCGAGCTTCTCGTGTCAATAAAAACACGGTGAATAGTGTAGTTGGCTATTACCGCTTTGATGAGCAGAGCGTCGTCGTGGGGCACTTCAACTCCTTCCAAGTCCTCGGGCCCGAAACTGATTTCGGGTCCACTCGCCCACTCTTGGCTGCAACTGACTGCATGGATCTGGAGCTGCCGGATGCTCGCCTTCCTTGCTCAGTTGGAGTCTCCTCCGGTCGGCCCACCAGCTATGATGTTGATCTCGCCTCGGGAAATATTGCTTCTATTTTCTTCTTCCCGAGCGGACGGTCGGGGACATTCCCAAGACATCCGGAGATTCTCCTGCCTCGGAGAGCGATGCCGCTCGGGAGTCTGTTGTTGTCGTCTGTCAGCTACCGTCCGATCGGCTTCACGAGGCCTCTGTCACCTGTCGGCTGATGGCGACCGACGACCGCCGCCTCTGGGAACGGGGTGGGCGATTAGAGGAAGACTACGGCAATCCCTGGTGTTATGTGTGTCCGTCCGGTGGAAGGAGCAGAACATTGGGGTCCATCTCTTCTTTGGCTTGGGCCGCGCGGCAGCTACCTCTTGCACATGGGACCTAGCATGGGGGGAGCGGATTGCTTCGGCCCTTGGTCCTCTGGGTGGCTGATGAGCAGCGTGCGGCTTCCGTTCGGCAGGAGGAGCCCGCTCGGCTGGAGTTTCTTTTTTCCGGGCCGCTTGCGCTTCCTCCATGTTGATGTATTCATTGGCCCGGTGTAGCATGTGGTCGTATTCTCGGGGCGGCTTCCGAATGAGTGATCGAAAGAAATCCCCATCCACGAGGCCTTGTGTGAAGGCATTCATCATGGTCTCCGAGGTGGCCGTTGGAATGTCCATGGCCACTCTGTTGAACTACTGGATGTAGGCTCGGAGCGATTTGCGGGCTTCCTGTTTGATGGCAAACAGACTAACACTGGTTTTTTGATAGCGCCGACTGCTTACGAAGTGGTGGAGGAAGGTCGTACGGAAGTCATTGAACCTTGTGATAGATCCGTCCGGCAACCTCCGAAACCACCGTTGAGCCGATCCGGAGAGGGTGGTGAGGAAAACTCGACACTTCACCCCATCTGTGTATTGATGCAGGGTTGCAGTGTTATCGAATTTACCCAAATGATCATCCGGGTCGCTGGTTCCATTGTACTCGCTGATCGTCGGAGGCACATAGTGCTTGGGCAGAGGGTCTTGTAAAATAGCCTCTGAAAATTGGCGGTTGATCCGCTCGGGCGATGCGTCCGCTCGGGGGGGCTTTCCCTTTTCTGCTATCTCGTCTTGGCATTTCATCCAAAGATGATCCCCGTTCTCGATTAGTTGCTGCGACTTCAGGAGTGCGGAATAGAGCTCGATGGAATGGAACCGTGGTTTATGGTGCTTCCGCTCGGCCACCCGATGCTGATGTGGCTTGCTGCTCGGGCCGCTCAGCTGGTGCCTTCTGTTTTTGTTCCACAAGTTTAGCAGCCCTCAACTCGATCAGAGAGTCAAGTTCCTCCGTGGAAAGCGTCACCGTGTGCTGTCGTCCAGCCTCATCCATTGTTTCCGTTCGGATGCAGGAGCGTTCCCACAGACGGCGCCAAATTGATCCTGTCCGAAAGCTGAATCAACAGACGCTGGGCACGTGGCGCTCTCCGAGTCGCTGATGTAGATCTCCGTCGGCTTGCACGAACTTCCGGCGAACCTGCACAGAAGTCGGGCCGGGAAGGGGTTCCTGGCGGCGACCCTCCGACGCTCAAGTCAGGCAAGCTAACAATGAAGAAATGGCTCCCCAAAATTGTATCACCCGTGCCTCCGGCGAAGTATAAGGCTCCTTATATAAAGCAGTGAAAGGGCTCACGCACACCTACCGAGGCACATACGTGTCCTTAGCCCATACCTCGGTAGGTGTTTGTCAGAAAGCTTACCTGACACCATACTGCTACAGTCCAGGCACGTCTTCGATGGGACAGCAGAACACCTTGCCGCCAAATTTGGAGTATGGCCCAGTCATAGGACTTGACAGCTGTCATAAGATGTTCCTTGTCCTTCTCTCCCTACTCCATGCCGGGGCGTCCGGCCGGCCGACACTCATCTCCCGTCCGGCCGGCCGGCACTCATCTCCCGTCCGGCCGGCCGACACTCATCTCCCGTCCGGCCAGTCAACACTCATCTCACGTTCGGCCCTCCGTATGCATCGGTATGCTGGGGAGATCCTCGGTAAGGTGCTATGTGGGGACTGCTAGCAGTATGTTACCTTATGTCTATGGCTGAGCATGACTTTCGCTCGACCCTTCGTTACTGTTCAATCGAGCGTCGGAACCCCGACCCCTGTCGGGGCGCCTTTTGCTATCGGTTATTCACCGATCGACTGGCCGGGAGGTCGGCCCATCCTTCTCCGGTCGCTACCTGGACCTTTGACTTCCACGTGGTGTTGACCTCTCAAAATGGGGGTCCCCTGTTCTAACCGCCGGATCTGTAACTATGATCATGATTTAAAAGAGAGTTTTAAAATTAAATATTTCCTTTTATAAGTCTCTACAAAAGATTAAGAAAAGATTTGATATCTTTCCTTATTTGTAGATTGAAAGAGAGATTTTAATTTTAGAGAAAACTTTCCTTTTTGGAAATCATCCACATGTTTTAATAGAGAGATTTTAATTTATAAAATTTCCTTTTATAACCAACAATGAAGGGAAAAATTATTAGAGAAATTTTTATTAAAATTTTGGAAACAAATTAGGAAGTTTTAATTCTTGTGTTATTTAAACTTTCCTTGCTTGGAGCTATGAGGTGGCCAACCACTTAATATAAGAAAAGGAAATTGTTTTTAATTAATTAAATATTCCTTTTCATGGCAAAGAAAATAAGGAAGTTTTTATTTAATTTTTTTTTATTTGCCAAGACCAAGGATTATAAAAGAGAGGGAGGGGGTGCCTTCATGAGAGACAACTCTATTCTATTTTCCTCTCCTCTCTTCCTTGGTGGTGGCCGGCCATAAGCTCCTTGTTCTTCTCCTTTTCTCTTCCTCCTTCGTGGCCGACGACATCAACACAAGAGGAGTCCTTGGTGGCCGGTTCTAGCTAGGAGAAGAAGTGTTGGATCGAAAGCGCTAGAGGGGGGGTGAATAACGCTCGTGGCTATCACAGTCGATTTCGTAAAACACAAGTAATAAAGTAGCAAAAATAGTAAAATGCACAAACACACAGAAGACACGAGAGGTTACTTCGTTCGGAGCCTATCTCGACTCCTACTCGAAGGCCCACGGTCGTTGACCACTTTCGGTGGGTAGCAACTATAGTATCGCAAGAAGAATTACAGCTTTGAAGTACAATTAAAGTGAAAGCAACAATAAGAATAATTATACCGATGACAACAACAATATTTCGGAGCTTTGGGTCATCGGGATCTTGTAGCAGCACTTTCGGGCGTCTTTTGGAGCAACACGTTGAAGAAAGAAGGTTTGGAAATCGTTGTACTAAGCTGCTGTTCGAAATCCCCTTATAAATAGTGCTGGAGACACCTCCAAGCCTGTCAGAGGCGCCTCCAGGCCGCCGAGTCGCACGGGTGGATCAGCGCAAACCTGGTCGCACCTCATCCCTCTGAAGGCACCTCCAAGCTGCTCCAAGGCGCCTCCAACGCCTGGTCCAAGGCGCCTCCAGCTTCCTCCGAGGCGCCTCCTGCTCGTCTGGACAGCTGGCTTCGGCTAGCACCCGAGGCGCCTCCAAGCCCCATGGAGGCGCTTCGGACACTGTTCATCCGAGGTTTGAGTTTCTCTTTTGTTCCTGCAAATTGTGTTAGTCCCAAACACAACCCTGGAAAACAAAGTTAGCACAGAAATAATATTATAGATAAACTTGACAGTCGTCGGACTGCCCGGGTCTGACTTCGGATTTCCAACCGGAAACCCTAGGCCGACCCGACGCCTACTATTCCCTCTACGGGGAACGCGTCGTCACCTACTCCACTCAGGAGATTTACATGTTTCCAGTGCGATCCTCCAGATTGACTGGACTTTTGCTCAGCGTTCGAAGCTTCCGAACTTTTTGTTGGACTTCCGCTTCCTGGCTGGTCCAGTCTTTCACCTGGTTCGCGACACCAGGACTTTCCACCTAGGGTTACCCCCCTAGGACTTTTGCCAGAAGCTCTCGACCCGCCAAGACTTTCCGTATAGGGTTACCACCCCCTATGACCTAGGGTTACCACCCCCTAGGGTTTTCTACCTGCCTAACCGCAGCTAGGACTTTCCTAAAACACTCAAATTAAGTACGTTAGATCACAAAACAACTTAACTTTGAATTCCTTTGCCATTATCAAAACAACGGTCGATCGTCGGATGCTTCCACACCAACAATCTCCCCCCTTTTGATTATGGCAACTGAAATTCAATGCTAAGTAAAATCGATGCATAAAGTTTAAGTAAGCAAGCTTAATAAATTTTGAATGTCAGCATGGTTAAGCTAACACTTAAACTTTGTCATGCTCCCCCTTAATAAAGGTATTCTTTATAAATAAAATTTTTCTTTTGAATTCTGAATTTCTCTACTCTTCCCCTTTGCCATTTATCAAAAAGAATGAACACATTTGAAAAAAATCTTAACTTTCCACAAAGATTTTACTATAAAGGCAAGAGGAAAAAAGACTAAGTGAGTAATCTTTAAGACATTTTGTAAAGCAAATCGCTAAGTAAAATAGTTTGAGCTCGAAGTTAGTTTTCTAAAACTTTATCAATTAATTTTGCTAGAGAAAGACTTTTCTTTTGTAGCATAGCAAAAGCACTTTGAGTTTTAAACACCTTAGCTTTTTATAGTGACTATTCTTAGCTAAGTGAAATTAAGGTCTAAAGAGTAAATTTTTCTTTCAACTGATTTTAAAAGGCTAATTAAAAAGTTGATTTTGAAATATAGTTGTAGCCAATTTTGAACCCTAGTTGAGTCTTTGAAAAAACATGTTTTTGAAGGTTTTAGCTAGATTTTGTGAATTTGTTAAAAATACTTCAAAATACTTAGTTAAGGGAAAGTGTGTTTTGAAGAACTTTGAAAGACTTAGATAATTTGAAAATACCAAAGGCTTTTCAGAATTTTGAAAGCTTAGTTTAAAATGTACAAAAATAACTTTTTAAAGTTAAAGTTTTGAAGACTTAGCTAAATTTGAAAGGATTTTACTTTTAGACGCATAATCAATTTAAAACTTTTGAGGGCAAGGGAGGAGCTTAAATCCTTAATGTCCAAGCATGAGTTGAGTTAGATTGATTGTAAATTACCAAATTTCTCCTTAAGTAAGGTATCAGAGCTCTAATGTTCATGCCTGAGTGAACTCAAAATTTTAAAAGTCAATCACTTAGGTTTTTGGCCACATGTCTAACCATTTTAAGTAATTT
Organism: Zingiber officinale; assembly: GCF_018446385.1. Classification (NCBI taxonomy): domain Eukaryota; kingdom Viridiplantae; phylum Streptophyta; class Magnoliopsida; order Zingiberales; family Zingiberaceae; genus Zingiber; species Zingiber officinale. Next base: position 32,916,160 of record NC_056005.1, on the reverse strand, counting down.
TGAATTTAACTTTTCAAAGGTTTTGAAATTAATTTGAAATGATTTTTAAATGGTTTTCAAATAATTTTGAAATTAAGTTTTAAAAGATTTTTAAAATAATTTTTTTAAAAGAATTTTCAAATAATTTTGATATTAAGTTTTAAAAGATTTTTAAAATGATTTTAAAAAAGATATTTCAATTAATTTTGAAATTATGCTTTAAAATATTTTTAAAATGATTTTTAAAAGATTTTTCAAATAATTTTGAAATTAAATTTTAAAAGATTTTTAAAAGATTTTTCAAATAATTTTGAAATTAAGTTTTAAAAGTTTTTTAAAACAATTTTAAAAATATTTTTCAAATAATTTTGAAATTAAGTTTTAAAAGATTTTTAAATTGATTTTTAAAAATATTTTTTCAAATAATTTTGAAATTAATTTTTAAAAGATTTTTAAAATGATTTTTAAAAGATTTTTCAAATAATTTTCAAATTAAGTTTTAAAAGATTTTTAAAATTATTTTTAAAAGATTTTTCAAATAATTTTGAAATTATGTTTTAAAATATTTTTAAAATGTTTTTTAAAAGATTTTTGAAATTAAGTTTTAAAAGATTTTTAAAATGATTTTTAAAATATTTTTCAAATAATTTAGAAATTAAGTCTTAAAATATTTTTAAAATGATTTTTTAAAATATTTTTTAAATAATTTTCAAATTAATTTTTAAAAGATTTTTAAAATGATTTTTAAAAGATTTTTCAATTAATTTTGAAATTAAGTTTTAAAAGATTTTTAAAAGATTTTTCAAATAATTTTGAAATTAAATTTAAAAAGATTTTTAAAATGGTTTTAAAAGATTTTTGAAATTAAGTTTTAAAAGATTTTTAAAATGATTTTAAAAATATTTTTCAAATAAATTTGAAATTAAGTTTTAAAAAATTTCTAAAATGATTTTCAAAAGATTTTTCAAATAATTTTGAAATTAAGTTTTAAAAGATTTTTAACATGATTTTTAAAAGCTTTTTCAAATAATTTTGAAATTAAGTTTTAAAAGATTTTTAAAATGATTTTTAAAAGATTTTTCAAATAATTTTGAAATTAAGTCTTAAAAGATTTTTAAAATGATTTTTAAAACATTTTTTAAATAATTTTGAAATTATGTTTTAAAACATTTTTAAAATGATTTTTAAAAGATTTTTCAAATAATTTTGAAATTAAGTTTTAAAAGATTTTTAAAATAATTTTTAAAATATTTTTCAAATAGTTTTGAAATTAAGTTTTAAAAGATTTTTAAAATGATTTTTAAAATATTTTTGAAATTAACTTTTAGAATATTTTTAAAATTATTTTTCAAAGATTTTTCAAATAATTTTGAAATTAAGTTTTAAAAGATTTTTAAAATGATTTTTAAAATATTTTCATATGATTTTGAAATTAAGTTATAAAAGATTTTTAAAATGATTTTTAAAAGATTTTTCAAATAATTTTGAAATTAAGTTTTAAAAGATTTTTAAAATGTTTTTTAAAATATTTTTGAAATTAAGTTTTAAAATATTTTTAAAATGATTTTTAAAAGATTTTTCAAATAATTTTGAAATTAATTTTTAAAAGATTTTTAAAATAAATTTTTAAAAGATTTTTCAAATAATTTTGAAATTAATTTTTAAAAGATTTTTTAAATGATTTTTAAAAGATTTTTCAAATAATTTTGAAATTAAGTTTTAAAAGATTTTTAAAATATTTTTTTAAAAGATTTTTGAAATTAAGTTTTAAAAGATTTTCAAATAGTTTTGAAATTAAGTTTTAAAAGATTTTTAAAGGGATTTTTTAAAGATTTTTCAAATAATTTTTAAATAATTTTAAAATAATATTTAAATTGATTATTAATTATTTAATTTAATTTGATTTGATTTTTAATTTAATTTGATTTAAATTTATTCCTTAGTCATCTCACTTGATCTAGATTTCAAATCAGGGAATCTTATAATTTTGTGAGATGAATTAGGTTCAATTATAAGGTTTGGTTTAACTTTGTGTTAGATTCGGATTTAGTTTTGGGTTCAACAAATAGACATTCTTTGGATAAACTTTTGGACTATGGTGAGTCACAAGGACATCATTAAAGTAACCATGCCTTCGTGGTTTTCCAAATAGTCCTACCCATTGAACTTAGTACAAAACCTTGGTCTAACTGGTTAGGATCCATAAAGGGTAGCTTCGGTTAGTTCCACTTAGCCAAACGCACCAGGTCGAAGTCATATTTTCCTAGACATGCGATGACTAAGCTTCCCCAACGTACTATTATCCAATACTTCACTAGTACCGTGAGTCAAGTTAAACCTAGCACATTTTAATCTAACCTTAATTACCCTGCCGGGTAGTCTACTCTTGGTTACCCTTGTCGGGTTGATTAAGTTTTAGAGGTGTCAGTTATTATGGAGCCTTCCCTTAAGATTTTGTAAGAATTTGATTGAAACTTTATTTGTCTTAAATTTAGAATTAATCTAAATTTTTAGTTTGAATTTAATTTGAATTTTAAATTTAATTTGATTTTTGATTTAATTAAATGCTTTTTATTAAGATAGTTTTTCTACTAGCTCCCCCTGGATCATAGCCTCGATATGGTCTATCAAGTTAATAGACTTGATCCTTGGGGACCCAATATTGACCAAGTCCAACTTGATTGATCAGGTTGGACTTAGGTACCCATGCTTGGACTACCTTTCTATTTGATCTATTAACGAGTGATAAATATGATTGGTATTTACTTTTAGTTTTGAATCCAAGTCCGGATCGGTTGTAAACGACTTTTTATTTTCCGAGAATCAGATCAAGATTCTTGGAACCCAAAGTAAACCGTTCCAACATGTTCCTGAGTTCTTTAACTTGAGTTTTCAAATTGGATTTTTCTTCCTCAAGTTGTTGGACTTGGGTTGAATTTCCAATTTGAACTGGCTCAGTTAAAGGATTCGAGTTAGTCACTTCCTTAAGGGTTGTTACCTCTTTTTGGAGTGACTTGACTCGGACGTTGGATTTAGCCAATTTCTTAAGCAAGTAAGGAATTAAGTTTTCCAAATCATGTAGGTTAATACTAGACATTATAGAACTTACAGTGGGTTTGGGTCATTCGGAAACGGATACGGATCCGTGGCTTCGCTCGGACTCGGTGTCTGATTCGTTCTCGGTTTCGGATTCAAACTCGGACTCGATTTCGACAACATGTGCTAGTACTGGTAGAGCGAGGAGGCTTGCTTGTTCTTCTTCATCGTATTCAGATTCGTCTGATGACTCGGACCATGTTGCCTTTAACACTTTCTTTGTATTGCTTGTACCTACAAATGACGCAACACCTTTCTCGGCCGAAGTAGTATTAGTCTGCTCAAATAATTCATTAATTAAAACATGCTTACTTATTTTCGTATCAGAAATACCTTCGTGAGGCTCAATCAACTTCTCCCATAACTCCTTCGCACTTGAGAACTTTCCAACTCGATCAAGCTCTGAATTTGTTAGTCCGCACTGTAGGGTGTAGGTTGCTTTGGCGTTGGCCTCTACTTTCTTGATTAGGATAGGATCCCAGTTCTCGCATGGTGTTGGATTGTCGGTTCCATCAGTTGGTAGTTCGAATCCAGTCTTGATTATCATCCATATGTCGAACTGGACCTGGAGAAAAGACTCCATTCGACACTTCCAATAGCCGAAGTCTTCACCGGAGAAGAGCGGGGGACGAGCAATGTTGTATCCTTCTTGATGGGTCATTTGAGAAATGAATCTTGCACACAAAGAAACAAGAAAGCTTGTTACAAGACTTGGTCTTGGATTAGTAGTGCAGAATAAAGATAGAAATAACAATTTACAAATTTTGAGAAAAAATAATAAAATAATTAAAATAATATAAAAAATATTATTTCAAAATGTGCTAAATGCGAAATTTTGTTAATCCCAATCAATTGTGAAAAGATGAAAATGAATTTTTTGAAAACAGTTTTGGAGGAAAAAAACGAAAGGTGTAAGGTTTTATTTTTACCCTATATGAACGAAAAAGCGACGAAAAAATGCTTGATTGGTGGTTGCACCAAATCCAAGCTACCTCGCTCTGATACCAATTGTTGGATCGAAAGCACTAGAGGGGGGGAGGGGTGAATAGCGCTCGTGGCTTTCACAGTCGATTTTGTAAAACACAAGTAATAAAGCAGCGGGAATAGTAAAATGCACAAACACACAGAAGACACGAGAGGTTACTTCGTTCGGAGCCTATCTTGACTCCTACTCGAAGGCCCGCGGTCGTTGACCGCTTTCGGTGGGCAGCAACTAAGGTATTGCAAGAAGAATTACAGCTTTGAAGTACAATTGAAGTGAAAGCAACAATAAGACTAATTATACCGACGACAAGAACAATATTTCGGAGCTTCGGGTCGTCGGGATCTTGTAGTAGCACTTCCGAGCGTCTTTTGGAGCAGCACGTTGAAGAAAGAAGGTTTGGAAATCGTTGTACTGAGCTTCTGTTCGAAGTCCCCTTATAAACAGTGCTGGAGGTGCCTCTAAGCCTGTCTGAGGCGCCTCCAAGCCGCCGAGTCGCACGGGTGGATCAGCGCAAACCTGGTCGCACCTCATCCCTCTGAAGGCGCCTCCAAGCTACTCCAAGGTGCCTCCAACGCCTGGTCCAAGGCGGCTCTAGCTTCCTCCGAAGCGCCTCCAGCTCCTCTGGACAGCTGGCTTCCGCTAGCACCCGAGGCGCCTCCAAGCCCCATGGAGGCGCTTCGGACACTGTTCATCCGAGGTTTGAGTTTCTCTTTTGTTCCTGCAAATTGTGTTAGTCCCAAACACAACCCTGGAAAACAAAGTTAGCACAGAAATAATATTATAGATAAACTTGACAGTCATCGGACTGTCCGGGTCTGACTTCGGATTTCCAACCGGAAACCCTAGGTCGACCCGACGCCTACTGTTCCCTCTACGGTGAACGCACCCTCACTTACTCCACTCAGGAGATTTACTGTAACGACCCGACCCTCTTGGCCCATTTGGCGGCCCATTTGGTGACCCTCGGGTCGTCGACCGTCGGCCCATTTGGCGGCCTCTCATGTCGTCGACCGACGACCGTTTGGCCGTGTCGTTACTCACTAGGACTTTCCACCCCTGGCAGTGGATTTTTGCCTCCCCCAAGATTCGAACTCTAAACCTTCTGGCTTAAGTATTAGAGTTTATGAATCCTGATAACCAAGTGAGGTTTAGAGTTCATAAACTGATCTCACTTAGTTACCAGGATTCATAAACTCTAATACTTAAGCCTGGAGGTTTAAAGTTAGAATCCTGGGGGAGTCAAAAATCCACTGCCAGGGGTGGAAAGTCCTAGTTAGTAACAACACGGCCAAAGGGTGGTCAGTCGATGACATGAGAGGTCACCAAATGGGCCAACGACATAAGGGCCGACGGTCGACGACCCGAGGGTCGCCAAATGGGCCAAGAGGGTCGGGTCGTTACAATAAAAAGGCGCCTTTTTATTGTAACGACCCGACCCTCTTGGCCTCTTGGGCGGCCCTTGTGGCGGCCCAACTGGCGGCCCTTATGTCGTCAGCCCATTTGGCGACCTCTCATGTCGTCGACCAATGACCCTTGGCCGTGCCGTTACTCACTAGGAATTTCCACCCCTGGTCAGTGGATTTTTTGCCTCCCCCAGGATTCGAACACTAAACCTCCAGGCTTAAGTATTAGAGTTTATAAATCCTGGTAACCAAGTGAGATCATCTCGCTTGGTTACCAGGATTCATAAACTCTAATACTTAATCCTGGAGGTTTAGAGTTCGAATCCTGGGGGAGGCAAAAAATCCACTGACCAGGGGTGGAAAGTCCTAGTGAGTAACGACACGGCCAAGGGTCGTCGGTCGACAACATTAGAGATCGCCAAATGGGCCGATGACATAAGGGCCAACGGTCGACGACCCAAGGGTCGCCAAATGGGCCGCCAAATGGGCCAAGAGGGACGGGTCGTTACATTTACCTGTTGCCAGTGCAATCCTCTAGATCGACTGGACTTTTGCTCAGCGTTCGAAGCTTCCGGACTTTCTGCTGGACTTCCGCTTCCCGGCTGGTTCAGTCTTTCACCTGGTTCGCGACACCAGGACTTTCCACCTAGGGTTACCCCCCTAGGACTTTTGCCTGAAGCTCTCGACCCGCCAAGACTTTCCGCATAGGATTACCACCCCCTATGACCTAGGGTTACCACCCCCTAGGGTTTTCTACCTGCTTAACCGCAGCTAGGACTTTCTTGAAACACTCAATTAAGTATGTTAGATCACAAAACAACTTAACTTTGAATTCCTTTGCCATTATCAAAACAACGGTCGATCGTCGGATGCTTCCCGCACCAACAAGAAAGAGAGAAAGGAGGCTTTGCTCTTGTGTCTCTTGGAGCTTGAAGGTTGGTGGCCGAATCTTGCAAGATGGAAGGTGTTGGTGGTTCTTATCTTGGTAGATCGTTGCCACACAACGTCTGAGATAAGAAGAGGAATACGGTAGAAGATCAAGAGGTTGTTGCTTACAAAGAAAGGTATAACTAGTAATTATTTTCTGCATCATACTAGTTTTTCTTTGTATGGATTCCAAACACAAGAGGGCAGAGATTCTAGATTTTTAGATTTGTTTCAAATTTGTGTTTCTTTATTTTCGATCTTATGATTCGATTGTTCCTTTTGGTTAAACCTAGAGTTATATAAGGAAATTAAATATTGAATTTCGTTAAGAGGCTTTGTCGAGGCAGTGGTGGATGTTCCCATACCCAAGAAGGCCTAGTGCCTCGCCATGTTTGACCTGAGAGTCGATTTCTGAAATAAATATTTAATTGAATTTATAACACAGGTGGATTTGGATCTATAATGTTAAGTATCATTTGTGATCCAAGTCTAAACCTCTAAAAATAGATAAGTTAAATTTGGAATCAATAATGTTAAGTTCCATTTGTAATTCTGAATTTAATTTCTAAAGAACATAATAGGTTGTTAGGAAAGGTTCAAGACTTGTACAAAATTTTTATACAGGGGAACCGGTACGATATTCCTAGGACCAACCAACAATTGGTATCAAAGGAAGCTCAGCAGAAAAGGAAGCTCGATGGACCCGACGACATGAACCCTAGAGCTGGCAGCACGTGATGGACAATGATGGAAAAGGTCATAATAGTTGGAAAATTAATTTCCATATTTATTGCTTTTATTTACTGTAGTGTGTGTGATGTGTGCTTTCTAGGTTAAAATTCCTCACCTTAAAAAACTAAGTGGGAGAGGGATTTTAAATAAATTCCACGGTCTCCATTACTGGTTTGTAAGTGATGCAAACAAACTTGCGCGTTGGCTCTGAGTGCCTTCCTCCATATCGGATGAGTTTGTTTGCGGATCACTAGATCAAACTTCCATTTGGATGATTATAGGGAATTAATTAGGAGCGTGTGATCTTCCCCATCGGAAGGGGCACAATCTTATTTAATGGACTAAGTATCAAGTAATGGTATACACTTAGGCACAATTAATAGTATCCTCCCCATCGGAGTCACTACTATTATTGATGCGACCAAAGAAAAAACCAACTATTAATTTTATTTGTCATAAAGTTAGGTTGACAAGAATAAAATTAATGGGTAAAACCTCCTCTTACAAATGATTTATTTTGTATACGTCCATACTATCGTGGCATGTAAAATTCACGGTGTTTTGAGGTGTTGGTAAATTTAAATAGTATTATTTGAGGAATCAATATTATTTTAAAATTTAGAGTCTTGATCAAAGTTTGTTTTGTGATTCTTAGGATGTCTTTCAACCCACTGGCCATTATACTGAAAGAGAACAAACTTACTGGTCCCAATTACATAGATTGGAAAAGAAATCTAGACATTGTCCTAACTGCTGAAGGCTATAAGTTTGTACTGTTAGAGATCTGTCCTGATATGCCTAATAGTGATTCTAGTCAAGAGGAGATTGAGGCTCATAAGAAATGGGTAAAGGCAGATGAGATGGCGCGGTGTTACATTTTGACTTCGATGTCAAATGTGCTGCAACATCAGCATCAGGATTTACCAACTGCTTATGACATGATGAACAATCTCAAAGAACTCTTCGGACACCAGAGTCGAGTTGCTAGGTAAGAAGCAATGAGAAAGTTAATGACATCCACCATGTCAAAGGGGACACCCGTAAGGGATCATATCCTCAAGATGATGGGTTATCTGAACGAAATATAGATCCTTGGAGGTGAAATCAATGGGGAAACCCAGGTCGATATTATTCTCCAAATGCTACCCAAAAGTTTTAAGCAGTTCCGCCTGAACTATAACATGAACAAAAGGGAGTATACGTTAGCGGAACTTCTGACAGAACTACAGGCAGCAGAAGGAATATTTCGTCATAGTTCTCAGATTCACTTTGCTAAAAATGTTTCTACTTCTAAGTCGAAAGGCAAGAAGAAGAAGAAACAGGCTGTCTCAGTAAAGAAGGTGAATAAACCTCTAGGTACAGGGCCAAAAGCTGGAATGAAGAAGCCGAAGGGCAAGTGCTTTATCTGCAAGCAGTCAGGACATTGGAAGGCAGACTGTCCTCGAAGGAAAGAGAACAATAGAGGTATATCTCATTCTCTAGTAGTTGAAACATGTTTAGCGGTGTTATCTACCAACACCTGGTGTGTAGATACGGGAACCACTGATCATGTCTGTAACACTTTGCAGGGGTTCCAGGAAACCCGTCGACTATGTGAAGGAGAGATAACTATCTATATGGGTAATGCTACTTGTTGGTTAGTCCTAGGAAAATCGTACCGGTTCCACTGTACAAAAATTTTGTACAAGTGTCGAACCTTTTCTTAAATAACCTATTGTGTTCTTTAGAAGTTAAATTAGGAATCGCAGACGGAACTTAACATCATTGATTCTAAATTTAACTTATCTGTTCTTGATGGTTTAGATTTGGATCGTAAGATGAACTTAACGCTATTGATCCAAATCCACCTATGTTACTAATTTCATTAAATATTAATTTCCAAAATTAGCTTCCAGGACTGCATGGCGAGGCACATGGCCTTCTTGGATATGCGAGCATCCACCACTGCCTAAACAAAACCTTTTAAGGAAAGCTAATATTTAATTTCCTTAAATAACTCTAGGTTAACCAAAAAGAACAATCGAATCACAAATTCGAAAAATAAAATAAAAGAAACACAAATTCGAAACAAATCCGAAAACTCTATATCATATGCCTCTTGTGTTTGGTATTACCAAAAATAACTATACAAAGAAAACTAGTATGATGCGGAAAACAATTACTAGTTATACCTTTCTTTGTAAGCAAATAACCTCTTGATCTTCTATCGTATTCCTCTTCTTATCCCGGATGTTGTATGGGCAACGATCTACCGAGATGAGAATCCACCTAAGCCACCTTCTTCTCCAAGCAAGATTCGGCCACCACAATTCTCCAAGAGAAGTAGAGGTCCGGCCACCACCACCAAGCTCCAAGGGATGCAAAAAACAAAACCCCCTTTCTCTCCTTCTCCTAGCTAGAACCGACCACCATCAAGAGCTCCAAGAGGGGATAATACCGACCACTAAAGAAGAAGAGAAGAGGAGAGGGAGAACCTCTAGGGCTGGCCACACCAAGGAGAAAAAGAGAGGAAGAAAAGAATAAAGTCGTTAGCCATGAAGGCACCTCTACCCCCTCTTTTATAATCCTTGGTCTTGGAAAATAAGGAAATTTAAATAAAAACTTCCTTAATTCTTTTGCCATGAAAAGGAAAATTTATTTAATTAAAAACAATTTTCTCTTCTCAATTGTAATGGTCGACCACTTTTAAAAACAAAATAAGGAGAGTTTTAATTAACACAAAAATTAAAACTTCCTAATTTGTTTCCGAAAATTTATAAAAATTTCTCCAATAATTTTCCCTTCATGGTGGTTTGTAAAAAGAAAATTTTATAAATTAAAATCTTTCTTTTAAACATGTGGATGATTTCCAAAAAAGGAAGTTATCTCTAAAAATTAAAATCTCCTTTCAATCTACAAATAAAGAAAGATATCAAATCTTTTCTTAATCTTTTGTAGAAACTTATAAAAGAAATATTTAATTTTTAAACTCTCTTTTAAATCATGAACATGGTTAAAAAATAAAAGTTCTCTCAAAATTAAAATCTACCTTTCAATCTACAAATAAGGAAAGATTTCAAATCTTTTCTTAATCTTTTGTAGAAAACTATAAAAGGAAAGATTTAAATTTCAAACTCTCTTTTAAAACCATGATATCCACATAAGAAATAATTTTAATAAAAATCCCTTTTTATTTTCTATGTGGCCAGCCACACCTAGCTTGGACTCCAAGCTAGGGTCGCCCACTAATCTAGACTCTATCCTTGGGTCTTGGCCGACCCTAGCTTGGGTTCCAAGCTAGCTTGGCCGACCCCCTTGGGTTGGGTAAGAAGTGGGTATGTGGTGAGTATAAATCTCTATATACAAGAGGCTACGATAGGGACCGAGAAGAGGAATTGGTTTTGGTTTCCCGATGAAATTAAGCTTCTCGTGTTCGCCCCGAACACACAACTTAACTTCATCAATACTAATTCATACCACTAAAGAATTATTATTGAACTACCGCATCAATCCCAAATTACATTTTGGGCTCCTTCTTATTATGAGTGTGTTAGTCTCCCTGTGTTTAAGATGTTGAATGTCCACTAATTAAATGAGTTACTGACAACTCACTTAATTAATATCTTTGTCCAAGAGTAGTACCACTCAACCTCATCGTCATGTCGGACTAAGTCCACCTGCAGGGTTTAACATAACAATCCTTATGAGCTCCTCTTGGGGGCATTCTCAACCTAGATTACTAGGGCACAGTTTCCTTCTATAATCAATAACGCACACTATAAGTAATATTATTTCTCAACTTATCGGGCTTATTGATTTATCGAGCTAAATCTCACTCATTGATAAGTCAAAAAAATAAATACTAAATATATGTGTTTGTTATTATATTAGGATTAAGAGCACACACTTCCATAATAACTAAGGTCTAGTTTTTTTATCAAGTCAGTATAAAAAGATTTTATCTAAAATGGTCCTACTCAATACATTTAGAGTGTACTAGTGTAATTTATTAGTCAAGATAAACTAATACCTAATTACACTACGACTATTCCGATGGTTTATTCCTTTCCATCTTAGTTGTGAGCAACTGTTTATAATTTATAAAGAACTGATAACATGATCTTCTGTGTGTGACATCACACACTATGTTATCTACAATATAAATTAATTGAACAACCACACTTAACAAATAAATGTAGGTATTTGACCATTGTGAATCTTTATTTCTAAATAAATGTTTATACAAAATCTAGGCTTTTAGTATACACTCTAATAATCTCCCACTTATACTAAAAGACTATGCTGCCATAAATGTTGCCATACATCTGATTCCCAACCCTTCAACATGCCCATCAAAAGCTTTTGCCTTAAGGACCTTAGTGAAAGGATCTATAGGTCATCACCTGATGCAATCTAGGTGACAACAACTTCTCCTCGTTTATACGATGTCTCGTATTTGCGCTCTATTGTATTTACTTGTCTTATGGACTTATGTTTTCTTCGAGTTTGCTACTGCATCACTATTATTACAATAAATTATAATAATTTTTAGACAAATCAGAAATCATATCTAAGTCTATCATGAAGTTTCTAAGCCATACAGCTTCTATGGTTGCCTTAGAGGCTGCCACATACTCAGCTTCTATGGTGGAGTCTGAAAAACATCTATGCTTAACACTCCTGATCCATTGTTATGGCTTTACCTCTTGAAGTAAACACAAAACCCCAAGGTTGACTTACTACTGTCCCTATCTGATTAGAAGTCAAAATCCTTGTTACCCTCATGGAACAAATCATCTACCTAGTAAACTAGCATATAATCTCTAATCCCTCTAAGGTACTTTAATATTTTCTTTATGGTAGTCTAGTGTCCCAGTCTTGGGTTACTTCGATATCTGCTAACTATGCCCTGGGCAAAACAGATATAGCATACATTAGGCTTCCGTTAGCCGAAGCATAAGTAACTGCCTTCATGTCTTCTATCTCTTTTGATGTCTTCAGCGACATCTCTTTAGATAAAGTTTACTCCATGTATAAAAGGTAGAAAACCTTTCTTGGAGTCTTGCATGCTAAAACGAGCAAGGATTGTATCGATATATGAAGTTTGGGATAAGTAAAATATTCTTTTCTTGCGATCCCTTATTATTTTGATCCCAAGAATATGTGCATTCTCCCAAGTCCTTTATATCGAATTTGTTTGGACAACCATACCCTTACTTCCGACAACATTTTGATATTGTTTCCAACTACCAAAAATATCATCTACGTATAGTACAAGAAATACCACCATGCTTCCATCACACTACTTGTATACACAAGACTCATCTGGACACTGAATAAATCCACAGGTCTGGATTACTTCGTTAAACCAGATAAACCAAGACCTTGAAGCTTTTCTTCAGTCCATAGACCGATTGAGCTTACATACTAGATGCTCTTTGCTCTTTGCAATGAACCCTTCTGGTTGCTATATATGGATGTTTTCTTCAAGACTTCCATTAAGGAAAGTTGTCTTGACATCCACTTACCAAATCTCATAGTCCATATAGATAAAGGAATCCGGATAGACTTAAGCACGGCTACCGGTGAAAAAAGTTTCCTTTTTCAACAAGTCTTGCTTTGAAAGTTTCCACCTTCCTGTCTACCCTTCTTTTCCTATTATAGACCTATTTACACCCAATGGCTTTTACACAATTTGGTGGTTCTATAAGCTCCCAGACTTTATTAGAATACATATATTCTAATTTTGTATTCATTGTTCTTTACAAAGATGCTGCATCTTTATCTTGGAGATCTTTGTCATAGGTCCGGGAATTAGGTTTATGTTCACCAGGGATCAAGTCCAAATACTCTCCCAAAATATGAATATTTTAGGTTGCCTAACAACCCTCCCACTATGACGAGGCACTTTCTGTAATTGTGTATCATCTGTGATACGTGTTGCAGTTTCTTGTGATATTTCATCTTGTACAATTGGTACTAGATTAGACGTGTCCTTTATTATTTTCTTAAGAACAAATTTACTTATGGGCTTATGGTTTATTATAGTCCTCTTCTAAAAATCGTGCATTGGTGCTAACAATGACCTTCTGATTTTTTAAGGACTATAAACCTCCTTTCATTTCTCTAGGATAACCTATAAACAAGTGAACTCCTGTCCAACTTATCAGTGTCTCTCATGTGCTAAACCACTTGAATATGCTTTAGACTAGGCTTACGCTCATTCTATAATTTTATGGGAGTAGAGAGTTCTGACTTAGAAGGTACTATGTTCACTTCTGTTTCCAGTGTATATCCTCAAAACGAATTTTGATAATTCTGAATAACTCATCATTAATCTAACTATTTCTATAAGAGTCCTATACCTTCGTTCTACTACACCATTCTGTTGGGGTGTACCAGGTGCAGTTAGTTGGGATTGAATCCCGACTTCTGATAAGTGACTCCTAAACTCTCCCAAGAGGTACTTTCCACTATGATCTCAGCGTAGTATCTTGATACTTTTACCTTGACGTTACTCCACATCAGCCTAATACTCTTTGAACTTATCAAAACACTTAGACTTGCGGCGCATCAAGTAAATGTACCTGTATTTTGAATAGTTGTCTATAAAATAGATGAAATATTCGAAACCACCTCTTTCCTGGTAGTCATAGATCCACACAAATCAGAATGAACCACATCTTTGGCTCTATACCCCTTAGATTTAAAAGCTTCTTGGTTATTTTTCCTTCCAAGTAAGATCCGCAGGTTGGAAAATTTTCCACTACCAATGAACCCAAGAGTTCATTGGTTATTCTCCTTTGAATCCTATACTCAAGTTAATATAACCTAGCCTTAGACTACAAAAGATGTGATTGGTTCATTTCCGAATGTTGCTTTATCTTATTAAAGTTTAGAAGATATGTTATTAATTTCCATTTATTGCATCGTGGGAGTTATTGAATTTTAAATTGCCAACCAACGTACCAGAACAGATAACTTTCCTATTTTCTTGATAACAACTTTGTTACCAAAATAGATAGAATAGTTTAGAAACCGAAATCAAATTCTTTCTAAACTTAGTACATAAAGATAATTTCTTAAAATCCATATTTTATTCCTATCAGAGGATAAACATCTCCCACTGCAACAGCTGCTACTATTGCAGCAGTGCCCATGTAGACGGTGATTTATATAGTTGTCGGGTTTCCTGGAACCCTTGTAATGAATTGCAGACATAATCAGTGGTTCATGTATCTACACACCAGGTACCGATAGATAACACCACTAAATATGTTTCAACAACTAATAAAATACACCATTATTGTTCTCAGTTCTGAGAGGACAGTCTACCTTAATGTCCAAGTTTTCCAATCATTACAATTAGGACTACTAAGTCTATTCTATAGTATAACAACTAGGGGATTGACTAATATTTGAAATCCTAAGAATCACAAAAATATTTGGTCAAGACCAACATCTCAAAATCCCCGTGAATTTTGTATGGCACTATAGTGTGGACGTATACAAATTCTAAAAGGAGATTTTATCCATTAATTTTATTATCTTGTCAACTTATGACAAATAAAATTAATAGTTGGTCTGTCTTTGATCAAATATTTGGTCAAGACTCTAAATTTAAAATAATATTGATTCATCTAACAATACTATTTAAATTTACCAACACCTCAAAACACCGTGAATTTTGCATGCCACGTTAGTGTGGACGTATACAAAATCAACATTTGTAAGAGGAGGGTTTTACCCATTAACTATTTTGTCAACCTAACTTTATGACAAATAAAATTATCTCAAATACCATTAATTTTGTATACCATGTTAGTGTGGACGTATACAAAATCAATCATTTGTAAGAGGGGTTTAAACCCATTAATTTTATTATCTTGTCACCCTAGTTTTATGACAAATTAATAGTTGGTTTCCCTTTTGGTCACACAAGTGATAGCAGTGACTCTGTTGGGGAGGATACTATTAAATGTGTCTAAGTGTATACCATTACTTGATACTTAGTCCATTAAATAAGATTGTGCCCCTTCAGTTGGAGAAGATCACACACATCCTAAATAACTTCCTATAACCATCCATTAAGGAAGTTTGATCTAGTGATCCACAAACAAACTCATCCGTTGTGGAGGGAGGCACTCAGAGCCAACACGCAAGCTTGTTGCATCACTTACAAAATAGTAATGGAGACCGTGGGATTTATATACTAATCCCTCTCCCACTTAGTTATTTAAAGTGAGGAATTTTAACCTATGCAAGCATACATCACAAGCACACACATCACAGTAAATATAAGTAATAAATATGGAAATTAATTTTCCAACTATTATGGCTTCTTCCATCACTGCCCTCCGTGTGCTGTCAACCCTAACTGCTGCCATCTTTAGCCACCGCAATCGAGTCCATCGAGCTTCCTTTTCTGCTGCGCCTCTGGTCCTCCAAAAGTACCACGCCTCGCAAAGATACGATCCACAACAAAAATAGAATTTTACATATATCGATCCTATATTCCATAAAGGAATGTACATATATTCTAGATTGAACAAAAAAAATTTCTAAAACTAATACAGCTCTTGCTGTATTTGATACATACAATCATGCACACACAATAAAATGCCTATGACATGTCCAAGGGTTCAATCACACACAATATCTATATGCCATAATAGTTAGAGCCTGCAATCACAAAGTTAGCACATCCTACTATTATCCTGCCTAAATTATGTATGAGATGTGCATAATCTATTTGAAAACCAAACACACAGAGGCAAACCCTAGCTCTGATACCAATTGTTGGTTAGTCCTAGGAAAATCGTACCGGTTCCACTGTATAAAAATTTTATACAGGTGTCAAACCTTTCCTTAAATAATCTATTACATTCTTTAGAAGTTAAATTAGGAATCGCAAACGGAACTTAACATCATTGATTCCAAATTTAACTTATCTGTTCTTGATGGTTTAGATTTGGATCGCAAGCAGAACTTAACACTATTGATCCAAATCCACCTATGTTATTAATTCCATTAAATATTAATTTCCAAAATTGGCTTCCAAGACTGCATGGCAAGACACATGACCTTCTTGGATATGGGAGTATCCACCACCTCCTAGACAAATCCTTTTAAAAAAAGCTAATATTTAATTTCCTTAAATAACTCTAGGTTAACCAAAAAGAACAATTAAATCACAAATTCAAAAAATAAAATAAAAGAAACACAAATTCGAAACAAATCCGAAAACTCTAGAATCATATGCCTCTTGTGTTTGGTATTTCCAAAAATAACTATACAAAGAAAACTAGTATGATGCGGAAAATAATTACTAGTTATACCTTTCTTTGTAAGCAAATAACCTCTTAATTTTCTACCGTATTCCTCTTCTTATCCCGGACGTTATGTGGGCAACGATCTAACGAGATGAGAATCCACCTAAGCCACCTTCTTCTCCAAGCAAGATTCAGCCACCACAATTCTCCAAGAGAAGTAGAGGTCCGGCCACCACCACCAAGCTCCAAGGGATGCAAGAAACAAAACCTCCTTTCTCTCCTTCTTCTTCTAGCTAGAACCGGCCACCATCAAGAGCTCCAAGAGGGGATAAAACCGGCCACTAAAGAAGAAGAGAAGAGGAGAGGGAGAACCTCTAGGGTTGGCCACACCAGGGAGAAAAAGAGAGGAAGAAAAGAATAAAGTCGTTAGCCATGAAGTCACCTCTACCCCCTCTTTTATAATCCTTAGTCATGACAAATAAGGAAATTTAACTAAAAACTTCCTTAATTCTTTTGCCATGAAAAGAAAATTTTATTTAATTAAAAACAATTTTCTCTTCTCAATTGTAATGGTCGGCCACTTTTGAAAACAAAATAAGGAGAGTTTTAATTAACACAAGAATTAAAACTTCATAATTTGATTCCAGAAATTTATAAAAAATTTTCCAATAATTTTCCCTTCATGGTGGTTTGTAAAAAGGAAATTTTATAAATTAAAAATTTTCTTTTAAACATGTGGATGATTTCCAAAAAGGAAAGTTATCTCTAAAAATTAAAATCTCTTTTCAATCTACAAATAAAGAAAGATATCAAATCTTTTCTTAATCTTTTGTAGAAACTTATTAAAGAAATATTTAATTTTTAAACTCTCTTTTAAATCATGAACATGGTTTAAAAAGGAAAGTTTTCTCAAAATTAAAATCTACCTTTCAATCTACAAATAAGGAAAGATTTCAAATCTTTTCTTAATCTTTTGTAGAAAACTATAAAAGGAAAGATTTAAATTTCAAACTCTCTTTTAAAACCATGATATCCATATAAGAAATAATTTTAATAAAAATCCCTTTTTATTTTCAATGTGGCCGACCACACCTAGCTTGGACTCCAAGCTAGGGCCGACCACTAATCTTGACTCTATCCTTGGGTCTTGGCCGGCCCTAGCTTGGGTTTCAAGCTAGATTGGCCGGCCCCCTTGGGTTGGGTAAGAAGTGGGTATGTGGTGGGTATAAATCTCTATATACAAGAGGCTACGATAGGGATCGAGAGGAGGAATTGGTTTTGGTCTCCCGATGAAATTAAGCTTCCCGTGTTCGCCCCGAACACACAACTTAACTTCATCAATAATAATTCATACCACTAAAGAATTATTATTGAACTACCGCATCAATCCCAAATTACATTTTGGGCTCCTTCTTATTATGAGTGTGTTAGTCTCCCTGTGTTTAAGATGTCGAATGTCCACTAATTAAATGAGTTACTGACAACTCACTTAATTAATATCTTTGTCCAAGAGTAGTACCACTCAACCTCATCGTCATGTCGGACTAAGTCCACCTGCAGGGTTTAACATGATAATCCTTATGAGCTCCTCTTGGGGACATTCTCAGCCTAGATTACTAGGACACAGTTTCCTTCTATAATCAACAACACACACTATAAGTAATAATATTTCTCAACTTATCGTGCTTATTGATTTATCGAGCTAAATCTCACCCATTGATAAGTCAAAGAAATAAATACTAAATATTTGTGTTTGCTATTATATTAGGATTAAGAGCACACACTTCCATAATAACTAAGGTCTAGTTCTTTTATCAAGTCAGTATAAAAAGAATTTATCTAAAATGGTCATACTCAATACACTTAGAGTGTACTAGTGTAATTTATTAGTCAAGATAAACTAATACCTAATTACACTACGACTATTCCGATGGTTTGTTCCTTTCCATCTTAGTCGTGAGTAACTGTTTATAATTTATAAAGAACTAATTACATGATCTTCTGTGTGTGACACCACACACCATGTTATCTATAATATAAATTAATTGAACAACCACACTTAACAAATAAATGTATGTATTTGACCATTGTGATTCTTTATTTCTAAATAAATGTTTATGTAAAAGCTAGGCTTTTAGTATACACTCTAACACTATTAAGGCGCCGGCTGTTGCAGTGTTAGACGTCTACTTATCTTTTGATAGGCATAGAAGTTTTGTTTTAAGAAATTGTCTTTATGTACCCAGTTTAAAAAAGAATTTAATTTCAATTTCTAAACTGTATTTGGATGGATATTCTGTTTCTTTTAATAACAATGTGGCTATAAAGAGAAATAGAGTTATTATCTATTCTGGTGCATTGGTTGTCAATTTATATACTTTAAATCTAATTTCTCCCACAAAACAACAAATAGAAATTAATAACGCATCTTCTAATTCTAATAAGAGAAAGGAATCTTTGGAAATGAACCACATATATCTTTGGCATGTAAGGCTTGGTTATATTAACTTAAGTAGGATTCAAAGGCTTATAGCTGATGGACTCTTGGGTTCATTCGTGATGGAAAATTTTTCAACCTGTGAATCTTACTTGGAAGGTAAAATGACCAAGAGACCTTCTAAGGTCAAGGGGTATAGAGACAAAGATGTATTAGAATTGGTGCATTATGATTTGTGTGGTCCTATGTCTATCCAGGCAAGAGGTGGCTTTGAATACTTTGTCTCTTTTATAGACGATTATTTGAGATACGGATACATTTACTTGATGTGCCGCAAGTCTGAATGCTTTGATAAGTTCAAAGAGTACAAGGTTGATATGGAGAAACGTCATGGTAAAAGTATCAAGACACTATGGTATGATCGTGGTGGCGAATACCTCTTAGGATAGTTTAGGAATTACTTATCAGAGGCCGGGATTCAATTCCAATTGTCCGCACCTGGTATACCCCAACAGAATGGTGTGGCAGAAAGGAGGAATAGGACTCTTATGGAGATGGTTAGATCGATGATGAGTTATTCAAAATTACCAAATTTGTTTTGGGGATACACTCTGGAAACGGTAGCGCACATTCTGAACTTGGTACCTTCTAAATCAGTACCCTCTACTCCCACAAAATTATGGAATGGGTGAAAGCCCAGTCTGAGACATATTCGGATTTGGGGTAGTCCAGCACATGTGCTGAAAGCAGATGCTGATAAGTTGGAATCTCGCACTGAAGTTCGTGTGTTTGTGGGTTATCCTAGAGGAACGAAAGATGGTTTATTTTAGAGTCCTAAAGACCAGAAGGTCATTGTTAGCACCAATGCCCAATTTTTAGAAGAAGACTATATAATGGACCACAAGCCCAGAAGTAAAATTGTTCTAGAAGAAATTAGAGATGACACGTATACTTCAGTACCAACAATACAAGATGAAGTACCATAAGAAACTGTAACACGTGTCACAAATGATGCACAGTTACAGACAATGTCTCGTCGTAGTGGGAGGGTTGTGAGGCAACCTGAGAGATTCATGTTTTTGTGAGAATCTTTGGATTTGATCCCGGGTAAACATGAACATGATCCCCGGATATATGACGAAGCACTCCAAGATAAAGATGCAATATTTTGGCAAAAGGCAATGAATTCTGAAATAGAATCTATGTATTCTAATAAGGTCTGGGAGCTTATAGAACCACCAAATGGTATAAAAGTCGTTGGATGCAAGTGGATCTACAAAAGGAAAAAAGGGACAGATGAGAAGGTAGAAACCTTCAAAGCAAAGCTTGTTGCGAAAGGGTACACTCAGAAAGAGGAAATCAATTATAAGGAAACCTTTTCGCCTGTAGCCATGCTTAAGTCTATCCGGATACTCTTATCTATTGTCGCTCATATGCATTATGAGGTTTGGCAAATGGATGTCAAGACAGCTTTCCTTAATGGAAGTCTTGAAGAAAACATTCATATAAAGCAACCAGAGGAGTTCATTGAAAAAGGCAAAGTGCATCTAGTGTGCAAGCTCAATCAGTCCATTTATGGACTAAAGCAAACTTCAAGATCTTGGAACATCCAGTTTAACGAAATAATCCAGTCATTTGGATTTATTTAGTGTCCGGATGAGTCTTGTGTATACAAGAAGTGCAATGAAAATATGGTGGTATTTCTTGTACTATACGTAGATGACATTTTATTAATTGACAACAATGTCAAAGTGTTATTGAACGTAAGGGTATGGTTATCCAAACAATTCGATATGAAGGACTTAGGAGAATGTGCACACATTCTTGGAATCAAAGTCATAAGGGATCGCAAGAAAAGGATATTGTGCCTATCTCAAGCTTCATATATAGATACAATCCTTGCTCGTTTTAGCATGCAAAACTCCAAGAAAGGTTTTTTACCTTTTAGGCATGGAGTAACTTTATCTAAAGAGATGTCTCCGAAGACATCAAAGGAGATAGAGGATATGAAGGCAGTTCCTTATGCTTCGACTGTGGGAAGCCTAATGTACGCAATGCTATGCATGAGACCGGATATCTGTTTTGTCGTGGGCATGGTTAGCAGATATCAAAGTAACCCTGGACAAGGACATTGGACTGCTGTAAAGCATATATTGAAGTACCTGAGAAGGACTAGAGATTATATGCTAGTTTACTAAGCAGATGATATGCTCCCTGTTGGTTACACGGATTCATATTTCCAATCAGATAGGGACAATAGTAAGTCTACATCAGGCTATGTGTTTACTTTAGGAGGTGGAGTCATTGCATGGAGGAGTGTTAAGCAGAAATGTGTTTCGGACTCAACCATAGAAGCTGAGTATGTGGCAGCCTCTGAGGCAGCCAAAGAAGCTGTTTGGCTTAGGAACTTCCTAATGGACTTAGATGTGATTCCTGGTTTGCCCAAAATCATCACAATTTATTGTGATAATAGCGGTGTAGTTGCAAACTCGAAAGAACCACGAGCCCATAAGGTGAGTAAACATATAGAGCGCAAGTACCACCTGATACGAGACATCGTTAAGCGAGGAGAATTTGTTGTCGCCAAGATTGCATCAGCAGATAACCTGGCATATCCTTTCACTAAGGCCCTTCCGGTGAAAGCTTTTGATCGGCATGTGGAGGGGATGGGAATTAGATGTATGGCAGCAGATATGGCAGCTTAGTCTTTTAGTATAAGTGGGAGATTGTTAGAGTGTATACTAAAAGCCTAGCTTTTGTAAACATTTATTTTGAAATAAAGAATCACATTGGTCAAAAATGTCTATATGCTAAGTGTAGTTGTTCAATAAATTTATATTGTAGATAACATGGTGTGTGGTGTCACACACAGAAGATCATGTTATTAGTTCTTTATAAATTATAAACAGTAGCTCACGACTAAGATGGATAGGAACAAACCATTGGAATAGTCGTAGTGTAATTTGGTATTAGTTTATCTTAACTATAAAATTACATTAGTACACTCTGAGTATATTGAGCATGACCATTTAAGATAAGTTCATTTTGTGCTGACTTAATAAAAGAACAAGACCTTAGCTATTATGGAAGTATATACTCTTAATCCTAATATAATAACAAGCACATATATTTAGTATTCATTTCTTTAACTTATTAAAGGGTGAGATTTAGCTTGATAAATCAAAAGTGTCAATAAGTTGGGAAATGATATTACTTATAGTGTGTGTTGTTGATTATAGAAGGAAATTATACCCTAGTAATCTAGGTTGATAATGTCCCCAAGAGGAACTTATAAGGTTTGTCATGTTAAACCCTGCAGGTGGACTTAGCCCGACATGATAATAAGGTTGAATGATACAACTCTTGGACTAAGATATTAATTAAAAAGAGTTGTCAGTAACTCATTTAATTAGTGGACATTCGACATCTTAAACACAGGGAGACTAACACACTCATAATAAGAAGGAGTCCAAAATATAATTTGGGATTGGTGCGGTAGTTCAATAATAATTCTTTAGTGGTATGAATTATTATTGATAAAATTAAGTTGGGTGTTCGGGGCGAACACGGGAAGCTTAATTTCATCGGGAGATCAAAACCAATTCCTCCTCTCGGTCCCTATCGTAGCCTCTTATATATAGAGAATTATACCCACCGCATACCCACCTCCTACCCACCCTTAGATGGCCGACCAAGCAAGCTTGGGCCGGCCAAGCCAAGGGTTGAGTCAATATGAGGGGGCCGGCCATAGCTTGGAATCCAAGCTTGTTGTGGCCGACCCTAAAAAATATAAAAGGATTTTATTTTAAATCTTTTCTTATGTGGATATCATTGTTTTAAAAGAGAGAGTTTAAAATTTAAATCTTTCCTTTTTAAAGCTTTCTACAAAAGATTAAGTGAAAGATTTGATATCTTTCCTTATTTGTAGTTAAAAGGAAGATTTTAATTTTTGATAAAACTTTCCTTTTTTGTAACCATGATCATGATTTAAAAGAGAGTTTTAAAATTAAATGTTTCCTTTTATAAGTCTCTATAAAAGATTAAGAAAAGATTTGATATCTTTCCTTATTTGTAGATTGAAAGAGAGATTTTAATTTTAAAGAAAACTTTCCTTTTTGGAAATCATCGACATGTTTTAATAGAGAGATTTTAATTTATAAAATTTCCTTTTATAACCAACCATGAAGGGAAAAATTATTAGAGAAATTTTTATTAAAATTTTGGAAACAAATTAAGAAGTTTTAATTCTTGTGTTATTAATACTTTCCTTGCTTGGAGCTATGAGGTGGTCGACCACTTAATATAAGAAAAGGAAATTGTTTTTAATCAATTAAATTTTTCCTTTTCATGGCAAAGAAAATAAGGAAGTTTTTATTTAAATTTTCCTTATTTCCAAGACCAAGGATTATAAAAGAGAGGGAGGAGGTGCCTTCATGAGAGACAACTCTATTCTATTTTCCTCTCCTCTCTTCCTTGGTGGTGGCCGGCCATAAGCTCCTTGTTCTTCTCCTTTTCTCTTCCTCCTTGATGGTCAGTGGCATCAACACAAGAGGAGTCCTTGGTGGCCAGTTCTAGCTAGGAGAAGAAGGAGAGAAAGGAGGCTTTGCTCTTGCGTCCCTTGGAGCTTGAAGGTTGGTGGCCGAATCTTGCAAGAAGGAAGGTGTTGGTGGTTCTCATCTCGGTAGATCATTGCCCACACAACGTCTGAGATAAGAAGAGGAATACGGTAGAAGATCAAGAGGTTGTTGCTTATAAAGAAAGGTATAACTAGTAATTGTTTTCCGCATCATACTAGTTCTTCTTTGTATGAATTCCAAACACAAGAGGCTAGATATTCTAGATTTTCATATTTATTTCGAATTTGTGTTTCTTTATTTTCGATCTTGTGATTTGATTGTTCCTTTTGGTTAAATCTAGAGTTATATAAGGAAATTAAATATTGAATTTTGTTAAGAGGCTTTGTCGAGGCAGTGGTGGATGTTCCCATACCCAAGAAGGCCTAGTGCCTCGCCATGTTTGACCTGAGAGCCGATTTCCAAAATAAATATTTAATTGAATTTTATAACATAGTTGGATTTGGATCTATAATGTTAAGTATCATTTGCGATCCAAGTCTAAACCTCTAAGAACAGATAAGTTAAATTTGGAATCAATAATGTTAAGTTCCGTTTGCAATTCCGAATTTAATTTCTATAGAACACAATAGGTTGTTAGGAAAGGTTCTGGATTTGTACAAAATTTTTGTACAGGGGAACCGGTACGATATTCCTAGGACCAAGCAACAGTTACTAAGTATGAAAATAATTTGAATTAATCCTCCCCTGAACTTGACATTAAAATAGAACAAAAAAATTCTTTAACTATCTAACCATTAGTTACTTACTGACCATCAGAAGATAGCAGTTTTCACTTGGTTAGTTAAGTTAAGTTAAGTTTATTCAGTCAGTGTTTGACTAAGCTGAACAACATAACCTGATTAATATTAGTATAGTTTTTAACGCCTGGACTTGTATTTATACACTGATATAAGCATCTTGAAGTCCAGGCAATCTGCCTATGCATCTCACTCCTTTCTAAGTTTAGCAATATATAAATAAGATAGTCCTATCGTGTTGGTGAGATACTCAAGTTCTAGACCTATAGGAGCATGCTTTCTAAGGGTTTGATCTAAACTAAGATTAAAACTGATTTTGAAAATTATAAAAAAATAGGAAATTTTGAGAAACAAAAAGTTTTATCCTAGAATTTGAAAGACAAATTTTGAAAACACTTTTGAATGTAAAGGTCCTAGTCTATTAAACACAATATGTCAAGTCATTATCTGAAGTGAAAATAAGTCAATATACAAAGGCAATGATCAAGACAAAATGCACATAGATAATAGTAGCCTAGTCTATTGTGATGAGGAGGAGGGTGGTTCAGAACCCAAAGAGCATAACATCTCTATCAACTCAGCATGACAAGTTTGGTCATCCTCTCGAGAGCTGGATATGTCCCGTCGAAGATTAGAGACATCGTATCGCATGTCTCGTCCAAGATCAGAAATCTCCCGCTACATGCCCGGCCAAAAATCAGAGACCTCCTGTCGAAGACCAGTCATAGCTATCTCAAGTCCGGTAACTCGATCGGTTAGAGTGCGTGGGGTAGGACGTGGTGCTTGAACTAGAGGTGGTGCTAGAATAGGGGGATCACCAAAAAGCATATCCATGAACTCATCCACCCTTGCCTCCTCCCCCTCGACATCTGACTATGGCTCGATATCCAGGACAAGCTGGTGTTGGGCCCCCCTCTGCCAGGACAAGACACCCTCATCATCTGTATGGATACCACCTAATGAAAAGTTCCTAGATCCTACCATGTCAAACTCAGTCAGGACTCTGACATCACCTTTGGTGACACCAATATCTAAGGATGCAAGGTATGTTGTCAAGATGTGGTAGTAGGGCATGTGAACCCGTCTACAGGTGATGAGTCCGGCTGAGTAAATAATGGCATGAAAAATATGTAGACTAATATCTATATCTAATATATGACATAGGGCATATAGTAAGAATGAGTGAAAAGGATGCATCATTGGGATGCCGCGAGTAGTCAACGACAAAATGCAAGAGACTAAAACTCTATAAAGGACATAGTCCTAAACTCTAAGAGAGACTGACCTAAATAGGGTAACTGTGGGTACTCGCACTTCCCAAACAAATATGAGTAAATCATATCAAGTGTGATATGTGAGTAAGGATCACCAAATGGTGGATCCCTAGGGGGATAGCACTGAAAAGTGCATGCAGATGGGCGTAAACCTAGAAAAGTACGGATGATAGCAGGGGATAGCGTGATATCAATACTAGCTACCCTAGTGATGTATATAAGGTCATCTACTCTAACTAGGTTATTGTATAGTTCAGCACATAAACCTATGTTAATTGGACAGGTACAATAAACCAGACGATGCAAGCTAGCTGTAGTAGTCAATGACTTCTATAGCAGGAATGCATGAACGCATAAAGAATTGTCTATCTAAACACCTGGTCCATATAGGACTGTAGATAGTACTAGCAAACATAATCCTAAGCTCCTTAGTAGGAAATCTAGGGTTAGTACTAGCGGTAGAGGGCCCAGCACCAAGTCTAGAACGTTTCCTAATTTATCAAAGAAAACTAAACTAAGCATAAAATACTAAAACATAATAAGTTAAAACTTAGGAAGGGAAATAGAATTTACCGAGGCGTCATTACTGAAAATAATAGAACTAACGACCTCGATAGTTCCACAGCAGCGTAATAACTGAAGGAAGAAAAGAAAATTAAAATTTTGATTTCTTTTGCGTTAAAGCCTGGTGAAGTCATTTGCAAAAGAGTAAAAGAAGATGCATCTATTGGGGGCGCTGTAACAACCCACCCTTCTTACTACTACTCTCTAAGGGTGGTTGTTACCTATCTATACTCTACTTACTAATGTCACTAACGCTATTAATAACATCAGTTAGATTTATCACGGCCCAGAGGAATTCCTACCGAAAAATTTCGGCAGAATCTCCCCTGTACCGGTGACCAAATCCATAATACAAACAATATATACGCAGCCACAGACGGCTGGAACACATTTTTCACAACCACGCAGTAATAAAATCACACTATAATCAACGAAAACTAGTCTAGTAATAAGAACTAAACATAACTCCAAGAGTAGGACATGATAAGCTACAAATATGAATTAAACTCAATCACAATCTCACAAAACTTCATAATAGTATTTAAGAAGAGAACTAAAACATAAACTCTAAACAGATAGGTCCTGAAGATTTGCTAGCAAACTCTGGATCTCTCCATAGTCCAGTCATCACACACCTTCATCACCACCACCACCCTGTCGCCTCCCTTCATATCTTAGCTTTTCCTTTATCTGCAGTAGGAGGAAAGAAAATAAAACTATAAGTGAAACGCTTAGTAAGTACTAATCTATCTCACAAAAACTCGAAGTGCATAAAAGTAATGCAACAATACTAAATCTAAAATGCTAAAAGGAAAGCTACATGTACTCATGGTATACAGAAATAAAGCTGAATACTAAACATGCTCACTAACTGATAGGAAAATAATGAAACTACTACTGTAAGCTCAGAATTAAAGAAACTAACTTCTATTGATTCTAAGCATAATACTTGTTTCATTTTCTTATATCTTTATACTAGAAATTAATCTTTTAATTTCTCTTTCACTTTCTTTTATTTTTTTTCTTCTTTGGGCCCAGTCTTAGTACCATCTTTGTTTTGCGCGCTCTCTAATAGTGACTGAGGTAGCGAGCCTCTAGTCCTATGAGGTAAAGACCTTGGTCTTACCAGGGTCAAGACCTTGGAATTGGTCACCTGGATTTATTTAACGACAACTTTGGAAGTCGGGTACTAGCCTCTTACTTTAGTTTACTTGTTACCTCTTTTTAACTAGACCTTGGTCTCTTTCTTTTTACTCAGTTTTCTCATAATCCTTTATTAGAGTTTATTGGAATCCTTTAGATATACTTAACAAATGTAGGATTACAATTAATTAAGCATGCTATATAAAAACAATACAAGGAAACAATCTAAACTCTCTCTAAGCATGTTATAAAACAAAGCAACAGAAAAGCAAATCTGAACTTTCTAAACATGCTGTAAAACAAAGGAAAAGAAAGCACATCTGAACTTACTAATCATGCTATAGAATAAAGCAAAAGAGAGCTAGTTTGAACTTTTAAAATATGCTGTGATAAGAGCAAAGAAAGCTAATCTAATCTTACTAATCATGCTATAAAATAGAATTAAGAAAGCAACTTTTAAGCTTACTAATCATGCTATAAAATAGAGCTAAGAAAGCAACTTTAAGCTTTCTAAACATGTTGTAAAATAGGGCAAAAGAAAGCTAACTTGGACTTACTAAACATGCTGTAAAATAGAGCAAAAGAAAGCTAACTTGGACTTACTAAACATGCTGTAAAATAAACCAAAAGAGAGCTTATTTAGATTTCTAAACATGCTGTGATAAAAGCCAAAGAAAGCTGATCTAACCTTACTAATCATGCTACAAAATAAAGCAAAAATAAAACTAATTTGATCTTGCTAATTATGCTACAAAATGGAGCTAAAGAAAACTAATTTGATCTTGCTAATCATGCTACAAAATGGAGCAAAAGGAAGTGACTTTAAACTTTCTATACATGGTGTAAAGTAGGGCAAAATAAACTAACTCTGAACTGTTATAACAAGGTTATTCTTGCCCTTAAAACAGTAACAAATAATCTATCCAAGCTTACTAGTATACTAAGTTGTGCATGCTCATTTAGTGGCAAGGGAAACTCAATCAGCATACTACTACATGCTATAATCCTTAACGTAATTGGAAATAAGCACCTTTCATGGAAACCGAGATATAAGAAGGGATACTGTTGTTATCAAACAGCTACGCATGATATACTAAAGCATGTATCACTAAAATCTACTCATGTTGAATTATCTCCAATTAAGCAAAGTATAAGGAAAGGTTGCTTCTAATGACAGTAAGGATGTATTCTGCACTTACTAACATAATAATAAAACTGCTCGAGTTTATAAAATAAACAAGAAACCAAATTTGCACTGCTATTAGAAACAACACTACAATATAAACGATTCTACACTTGTTTAAAGAAACTAGACTAAGTTTGCACTTGCTAATAGGCAAAGTATAATCCGGTTCTGCACTTGCTAATAGGCAAAGTATAATCCGGTTCTGCACTTGCTAATAGAAAAACATAATCCGGTTCTGCATTCATTTTCTTTGCATAAGGTCAGATTCAACTTACTGTAAAGCTAAAACAAGCATAAACATCAAAATTCATAGCTTAACTCCTTTCTTGTAAGGCAACTCTAAATTCCCCAATTCTGTTGCATCCGATTGACACAAAACAAGAAGTGTTATGAACTTGTTCTAAGATCCCTAACCTCATCATCTCCCACAGCCCAAAATCTGTAGCCATCCAAAACATAGTCCTCTCGGAACTGAGGCACAGCAAAAAAAAATCGAAACAATCACCTCAAGGCAGCAAACCCTAACATAATAATTCTCTACTAATAAAGTTCTGGAAAAAAAACCAAATGAAGCAATTCTTCCCAGAATGGATGGCACGGTAGAAAACCAGAACTCATCCCTATGCTTTCTTTGAAGATCACGGCAAATTCAAAAACAAAGAGAAACAAAGCCGGAAACAACTCCTACCGCAGGTGAGTAGTACTTACCCTTGGTTGCTAGGACTAACAACCGAAGGAGAGGAAAGTCTAGGGTTTCAAAGCTTGAACACTTGCGGCTTCTTGTGCCCGCGCTGCCCTTGCCGAGAGGAGTTCGGCTTGGTGAAGGATCCGGGGAGGAGAGAGCTCGCCGGCGCCGGAGACCAAACCTAGCGCCGTCGCCTCGGTGTGTTCTCCGCCCGCACCGCTGCCGCACGCAAAGGGGAGGGGAAAGAAAAGGTTCAGCCGCAGAGGAGGAAAACCTAGGTTTTCTTTTAAAACCCCGGCTTTATTATTAACTACCCCTTAAATATGTTTCTCTTCCTATTAGGTTAACAAAATGAGCATAGCTCGACTGGTTGGGCCGGTTTTGCTTGGGTCAGTCTGACCTGAGGTCGTGGGTTCGAACCTCGTCTTCAACAGTTTTTGTCAAAATTTCTTTTTTTTTTGTAACCATACTAAACGACCTCCAAAAATTACGTAAAAATACTCTAAAAATTTCTAAAAATCTCTAGAATATTTTAAAAGCATTTCCAAATATTTTTATGGAAATTTGAAACTCGAAATAGGGAAAATCGGGTCGTTACAGGCGCCCCTATCACCCCTTATTTAGGGTGATCCAGGTGCCCGGACGGGGTCCGGGTGACTGGAGCAGAGCGAGGCGGGGCACCCGGATTGTGTTTCCGGCGCTCGGAGTTGAATATCGGGGGCGCCCGCCCTTGGTTTTTGACTCTTTGTGTTTTTTGTTTTTTTTAAAAAATTTAAGTTAAATTAATTTTTAAGTTAAGTTAATTTTTGAAAAATAAATTTCTAAGTAAAAACAACTTTAAGTTAAATTATTTTTTAAAAAAGATTTTTAAGTTAAAAAAAAATTTAAGTTAAATTAAATTTTTAAAACAAATTTAAGTTAAAATAAATTAAGTTAAATTATTTTTTTTTAAAAAAAATTAAGTTAAAAAAATTGTAGTTAAATTCATTTTTAAAAATATTTTTAAGTTTAAAAAAAATAGTTAAATTAAATTTTTAAAAATATTTTTAAGTTAAAAAAAAATTAAGTTAAAAAAATTTAAGTTAAAAAAATTTAAGTTAAATTAATTTTTTGAAAAATTTCAAGTAAAAAAAATTTAAGTTAAATTAATTTTTTGAAAAATTTCAAGTAAAAAAAATTTAAGTTAAAATAATTTTTAAAAAGATTTTCAAGTTAAAAAAAATTAAGTTAAATTAATTTTTAAAAGGATTTTTAAGTAAAAAAAACTTTAAGTTAACCTTATTATTTAATTATGATTTGCATGCCGTATTTTACATTCTCTCCCACTAATAAAAATTTGGTCCCCAAATTTATTACTCAACTTAGGGATCCTCACCCAAGGGTAACATCTAATCAGCAACCTCATCAACTACTCCATCCTAACATCATAAACATATCACCAACAATAAAGGATGACCCTGAGGGTTACGAGCTCGCCCTACTTCCGCTACTCCCACACTTCCATCTAGTCAACTGTGGGTAAATCAACTGCCTCCAAAATCCATAACACACACTATCAATAGATCCTCTATCATCTATTTAGTGCGCTCAGACTGTCCATCTGTCTGAGGGTGGAAAACAGTACTAAAACGAAGCTATGAACCCAAAGTCTGTTGTATTCTCGGTCAGAATCACGATGTGAAATCACGGATCTCCATTCGATACAGCACTCAGAGATATACCATGAGGTCTGGTAATCTCTCTACAGTGTAACCCCACTAATCGATCTAAAGAATCCATCCTATGAATCAATAGAAAGGAAACAAATCCAGTCAACCAATCAATGATTACCCAACACATCATATCTGTGTCCTAGGTAATCCCACAACAAAGTCCATCACAACATGCTCTCAACTTCATCCCAGTATCCTAATCTACTGAAATAATCCTGCTAGCCTCCGATGTTCAGTCTTCACTTGCTGACAAATTAGACATCAAGGTACAAAATCTGCAATGTCTTTCTTCATGTCATTCCACCAATAGGAAGCTCTAAGTGATAAATCGGGTGTCACCCGAATGTATCACAAATTCATATCGATATGTTTCCTGCAGTAACTTCTCCTAGATAAGAAGTGACTCGGAAACACATATAATCTCCCATGGAAATAAAGAATCTCATTCTCATCACACGAGAATTCTAACTACTGGCATGAGACTGCTCCGCTCATGCTACATCGGAACAACACCAAACCCCAGATACGATACATCTGTGTAGAGTGTCAATCCATCTACACTAGAAAGTAATACTAAGACGGGTGCAGTTAACAGATTTTCGTTTCAACTTCTGAAACTGATCTCATAAGTATCTATTTAGGAAAGTTCCATTCCTTCCTTAGACAGTCTAGTCAATGGCATAAAGCTGAATAAACCCTCAACCAATCTCCGGTAATATCCAGCCATACCAAGAAAACTGGTAGTCTCCTATATAGATTACGACTACTCCCAACTTGTAACCGCTTCTATCTTCTGTGGATCCATAGGTGTACCCCTACTGGTGACCATGTGTTCCAGAAATCTCACAAAAGACAATCAAAATACGCACTACTAAATGTCGCATATAGATGTTCTCGTCGAAACATCTCTAGAACTATGCAAAGATGGTGTACGTGATCCACCTCGGATATGGAATAGATTACAATATTGTCACTGAAGATAATATCACTGATCCAAATACCCTAATAATACCAAATTCATCTAGTCCATGAAAACATCTAGGGCACTATAAGCATAAATGGTAAAACCAAAGACTCATAATATCCGTACAACGGACATTCTCTACGGTAAGATCACTAGCAATAGGTCTATAATCTAATCACCAACTACAAATCACCAAATCCATAAATGTCACACAAGTGCTACTCCTCATGTCGCTATCAACATCAAACATCAAATAATACAGCATCAAGCCAAACATCCACGAATAGATCATCAACAAATAACATATCACCACACCTGATCTAGTAATATCCATCAATCTTAAACCATCCTCAACATCAATCAAACATGATAATTTTCCTAGTGACCAACTCTCCAAATGGTAGAGATACGGTCAATCCATGGGATATGAGTATATAAAACTCTACTAATCTTATTCAAAAATATCCAAAGATTATGTCTAATCTCATCCTCCAAATACTCAAATATCCACAGTAAAGGAAATAACAATGCAAAGTCCAAAGGATCACTCAACCTCCTCACCAAAATCCTACCCATCAAGAGAGTATCTCCACAACTCTCATAGGTGTGCCGTAAACATCCTCCGACAACTGTCAACAAAAGATCGAACACCCTTTGATATAACATATAGGCTTCAAGACCTTGGGTAAATGATCACGTGATCAAGGTCTTGAGTTACTCGTTGGAGACAATGTTAGCTGAGACATCTAACCATTGTCTTGTAACACATACCATGATTGCTCTAGAGGTTTAGTAACCTCTAGTGACAAGCCACGCACACAACGGCAGAGGAGCCCTATCACTAGATGGTTGGTCGAAATAACTATCAATCAACGCTTTGCTCCTCATAATCATCATTTAACATTTCCATTTGTTAACAATGGAATTTCATAGGTGTTAATCAACTAACACAACCTTGGTATCACTGCGGATCATACATCTCCAGGTATCATCGAGGATATCTAACCCTATCTGATCGGTCCATGAGTCAGGATCTCCCATGGAACAACGCTAGATGAGTCAACTAATCATCGCCTTATAAATCATTACACTTCCAAAGGAAGTAGAGAAGTACTCTCTCTCAAAACACCTCAAAATAATCACCGAGATGTTTTGTTCTCAGAAATCGTATTCTACATCTTTCTTCACGTGGTGCCTGATCACGTAAAGGATACGCAGCTAACATCATCTTTTCTTCACCAGTATAAGTCATATATCTGAATGTACTCACCAACTTATACACCTATATAACAAATGTATCACGTAAGTGTTAAGCAACTAGCTCTACACTTTTCCACATCGGTGAGGGTCATCTATCTCAATGTACCCTCTAGGTCATCCTACTAGGTACATACAGTTCATGGTCAAAGTCCCCATGGAATATGATACATCGATCATCTACAAACTAATCAAACCAACAATGGTATGCGACCAATTCAATCCACTCTACGTTTGTACAAGTCATGTACTCAAATGTGCCTTCCAGGTTATCTAACCAAATACAAATAACCTAAAGGCCATAATCTTCATGAAATAGTGTAATTCGGTCCCCTACTGTCCGAACTAATAAAAATACTCAGTACTCTACTAACTACACCGACAAGAATGGATCAGTCTTCTACCGATCAAGTCAACAAAGGTAAATCGGTCATCTACTAACCGAAACATCAAGAGTAAATTGGTCCTCTATGGATCGAACCAACTAGAGTA
This sequence comes from Zingiber officinale, assembly GCF_018446385.1. NCBI lineage: Eukaryota > Viridiplantae > Streptophyta > Magnoliopsida > Zingiberales > Zingiberaceae > Zingiber > Zingiber officinale. Next base: position 32,882,699 of record NC_056005.1, on the reverse strand, counting down.
GATCAATACTCTACTAAGCAGCCGACAAGGGTACATCGGTCCTCTACTAATCAAAACAACATGATATTTAGCAGATACTATCCACTACCAAACTAGTGATAACATAAACTAATAATTCTGGTGGTATGGTAAAGGAAATCCCATGAGACTATAATCCTTGATCTCTAGTAGGATCAACCGTGATCAGTGATTGACCCAACACATGTGATGTATGCTACAAACAACTAGACATATACTAACAAAAGAGTACTAATACATGACATAACTATCCGAACAACTATGCATGTACAAACAGATATGTAAGATAACAATATGTAAACATACCTCCTATTGCTTGGAGATTCCTGTCGTTGTCTGGTCCCAAAACTCAAAAAGCCACATCGAGAAACCAAATCATGGAATACCAAAACACAATAAATAGGCCTCGTAAACCTGTGGCTCTGATACCAATAAATTGTCACGCCCCTAAAGGAGTCCCTACCGAAAAATTTCGGCAGCATCTCCCTTGTATCAGTGGCAATCTGAGACATACATACAAACAAAATACATCAGCCACATATGGTTGGAATATACACACAACCACGCAATTAATAATGCAGCCCACACGGCTGAAACATAATATAACCACACAATTAATAATGCAGCCCACTCGGCTGAAACATAGCACAGTGGAAATCATAAAATAACGGACATGAAATGAACAAAAATAACTAACTGCGAGCCGGCTCAGCTTGACACATCATAACCCAACCAAATACAAGAAACCACAAAACAAAACTCCATATAAAAGAATACACAAATACAAGAACAAGTACAAAACCAACAATATGAAAGAAAATACTAACGAAAGGAGAAGCTCGATGTGACATGGGACTAGCGGACAGGATCTCTGGGCGACTCCATAAATCCTTTACTTGCTACCTGGCGAAATAAACCAGTTTACGGGGTGGTGAGTATTAAGACTCAGCGGGTAATAGACAGATAGTGCATCAACATAATAAAGAACTAAAGATACAAAGGTATATAGTCTCGTAGGGAAAAATAGCATATACAACAGTGATATCATAATAAGTGTCCATACCTGAAACCATATCCTAGGCTAGTAATAGAAGATCAGGTGTAGCAAAGTCCTACTACAATACTGCTCATAACTACATGGGTAATATGTGAGGTATATACATATTACCAATAAGAAAACCAGTGTCTAAACCCATACCTCAGGCATATATCTCAACCTATGTGAGCATATCAGCATAAGTAAGCAACAACAACATAAGTAAGCAATAACAGCATAAGTAAGCAATAACAGCATCAGTAAGCAACAACATCAACAGGTATAGTAATAACAGTGTATGCACGGATGGTTACTCCCGCCCACCCCCCTGTATCATGACCCCTGTATGGTCGAGAGGCCGAGACAATGACAGACTGTACACCACTCTAGCTACCACTACTCTCGAGTGACTGAGGGGGCAGTTGCATAGTAGCTAACTAGTTACGTCTGCGACGGGGGTCCCTACTGCTCGCAACTCCAGCTATCACTACCCATGAGTAAGCGAGTGGGAGTATGACAAGACAAGCGACACGCTCCAGCTATCACTACCCATGAGTGGTAGAGCGTGCGACCCTAGCCAATGACCCTCTCAACCACAAGGGAGACATGGTCGCCGGCATGCATGCAATGACATGATGCGTAAAATGCAACAGTCATCATATATATATAAATAGAAAGCAGGTATGCTACATGAAGCTAGCATGCTCAGTAAGGTATGTAAACATACAACATCCAAAATAAGTAATCATGGTATCTAGTATCTGGTATCCAATATCTAATATCTAGTATCTGGTAACTGGTATTTGCTAAATATCATGGATAACAACGAGAGACTGTATAGATACAGAAATGAGTAGCTCAAAGATCAAGTGGATAAGCTTCAAGCACAAGAAAAATACAAGTGGAGTCAAGATAAATACAGGAACTATCTGAAAATATAGCTCATGCACTAAGATCAATGTACTAAAGAGATAAAGCAAGAAGTATCCGCCTTATGTATAGTTCATACCAATCCAATCTCAACATCAAATCACCCGTGTCGAATCAAAATCCTGCAAACACATGATTCTTAATATAGCTATGTCAAACATGAACCAATTACCCCACTGACCAATCCAAGATTTACCTAAATCAACATATTACAACCGAATTCCAACTTCTAATCATAACTAAGATAGAGCAACAATGCTTAGGTCAAGAATTTCATTACCCTTCTCAACTTACCCAAATCCGATTCACCGCTTGACGAAAATATCCAATCGCCACAACAATAGATGTAGGGGTTGCCCTCCAAATCAAAGAATCTCACATGGATACAGCCAGTACTTCGAGCAATCTCCGATATTCTCAAGCTAAATTTCTTGATCATGATATCAGCACTTTCAAGTAGGATAGTACACAAAGGATCATCCTGATCTTTGAAGAAGAATGTGAAGCTCAACACTGCTTTTGATGGATCAAAACCCAAGTCTTCTGGTTCATTCTGCTTCAATTCTATTGAGAATTTGTACATCCAGAGAAAGAAGGGAAAGCATTCCACCATAGTAGTTTGTTCCCATGCTCGTGACTGAGTAAGTGTTCTTGGCAGATGGTTGAGAAATCACATCTACTTGACCTAATCTCAGGGAAGATGAAGCACGCCAACGAAAGTAATCTGGCATGGCACGCCAGCACACCACGAGAGGGTGTCGGCACTGATCCTCATCGACCGAGGCAAAGGGGTCACAAAAAAAGGCAATCAGCAAATCTAGCTCTCGACGACACTTCTTTGCCCTCGGCCGGAGACAATCCACTATGGAGCGGCTTGGGCGGAGAAGGAAACAGTGAGACAACATTGCCATGAGGAGTAGAGAGCGGTGCCAACTATCGGCCGGTGGTGGGGAATTGGATGGAGAAGAGGAGGTGGCGATGTCAGGCATAATCGCGTGAGGTGCGTCGGGCATTGGCGTGATCAGCGACTGTGGCTCGGTGGCTGGGGTGCTCGTGTGAGGACAGGGGAGATCAGCGGCTGCAGTTCATCGCGACCGATGGTGGTGTGACGTCTCTGGTGCTGGCGTGAGGAGAGGCTGGCGACGTCCGAGGGTTTCATTTGAGGGAGAGGGAAGAAGGAGTTCGGCGGTGTGAGTTAGGGCACGGGGAGGTTTATAACTTAGAGATTTTTCAATTAAACCCTAGATAAGTTCCTCAATCAACTCCCACATCCGGGTATTCCAAACAGGTTTTTCTTACAACCCAATAATTGATCCCCTTAAAATACGTCATACGAGTTCAGGAAAATTCTCTGAAAATTCCTAAAAATTCTAATAAGATTATTTCTCAAATAACCTTATTATTTAATTATGATTCACGTGTCATATTTTACATCATTAAAGTAACTATGCCTTCGAGGTTTTTCAAATAGTCTCATCCACTGAACTTAGTACAAAACCTTGGTCTAACTAGTTAGGATCCATAAGGGGTATCTTCAATTAGTTTCACTAAGTCAAATGCACCAGGTCGAAGCCATATCTTCCTAGACATACATAGACAGAGCTTTCCTAACCTACTATCATCCATAACTTCACCAGTACTATAGGTCAAGTTAAACTTTTGTCCATTTTTAAGCTAATCCTAACCATGCCGGGTAGGTTTTGTTTAGAAGTGCCAACTAGTTTGAAGGCTCCCCCTGAATTATTGATCTGGATTAAATTTTAGTTCTGGGTTTATGTTGATTAACTTTATAATTGTCATGAACTTGATGATAATTTAGGTTTGATTTGGTTTTATTTTTTGATTTTGGTTTAGTTGATTTAGTTTTATAGTTACGATTCTATATTGGGTTATTTGATTTTACATAATATACTTTATTTTTAGGTATATAGTATTGATTAATTTCTACTTGTGTGGTTAGACATGCTTTCGGAACTCAAACTTTAGTTTGTGTTTTGTTTTGAGTTACAAGTGACATAAATGATTTATTTGTTGAGCTAGACTTATATCGAAGCCCAGATTTGTTGTGTACTCCTTTTTGATTATTTAATATTAGATCCAAATTTTTAGATCTAGTTGTGAAATTTTCTAACAAACTTTTAAGTTTGTTAATTTTGATTTTTAGTGTTGAATTTTCCACCTCAAGTTTTACAACTTGATTTGGATTAGATTTTTCAATCTGTTCCTTGAGGTGTTAGTTTTTCTCAAGGAGCATTTTATTTTGATTTTCGTGTTCGGTTAATTTTCTATTTAAGCATGCAATTACTTTAAAAAACTTCTTGCTTAAATTGAAATATACCTCATCGAAACCTTCAGAAACAAGTACGGACTCGTGGCTTGATTCGGGTTTGGACTCATCTTCTGATTCGTCCTCCTATTCTAATTCGTAGGCATCAGTGCGAGGTGGCTTCGGTGCTTCTGATCTTCGGCATCCGATTCATCTGAAGATGATTCGTCCCACGTTGCTTTGAGTGCCTTATTTTTGGTTGCCTTGATTTTGTTGTTCTTTAGCTTCAGGCACTCATTCTTGTAGTGACCCTTCTTGTTGCATCTGAATCAGGTCACATTCTTTGGTTCGGTAGTAGAGTTGATCTTCTGTAGGTCTTTTCTGCTAAAGTTCTTTTTTATCCTAGTGAACATTTTCCTTACCAAGTTCACCAGGTGTTCTTCATCTTCTGAGTCTTGGTCAAACTCACCTTCAGATTCAGGCTTGGTTCTTGACTTTTCTTTGGAGGAACCTGTAAAAAAAGCAACACCTTTCTTGATTCTGGCGTTAGTTTGTTTGTGTAGCTCAAGTTTACAAAATAATTCATCTAATTTTAATTTTGAAAGATTCTTTGAAATCTTGTAGTCATCCACGATGGATGTCCACAATGCATTTCGAGGAAACGCATTCAGGGTGTACCTTATTAAATCGCGGTTCTCCATTTCGTAGCCGATGTGTGAAGCCTGTTGAGAATATCCTTTATCCTCATGTGGAGTTGACTCGCCGATTCTCTTTCCTACATTTTTATATTAAATAATTTATTTAAATAAAGTTCACATTTAGTTACCTTAGCGTCGTTGGTTCCTTCGTGCAATTCGATGAGCTTGTCCCATAGTTCTTTCGTATTTTTATGTGGGCCTACTCTGTTCAGCTCCTCCTTTGTTAGCCCACATTGTAGTATGTTGAGGGCTTTGAAGTTCGTCTGGGCTTTCTTCTTCATCTCCAGATTCCACTGTTCAGGGTCCAACGGATTTCCAGAGTTGTCAATAGGAGTCTTGTATCCTTTGGTGACGTTGAACCACTAGTCGAAGTCGATCTTTAGATAAACCTCCATTCGCTTCTTCTAGTACGGGAAGTCATCACCGTTGAACAGGGGAGGACGGACAGTGTTGAATCCTTCGATTTGGGCCACAATTCTTGCACACAAAAAAACAAAGAAGAGGATCCCAAGACTTGGTATAGGATTTAGCAGTGTGGGAGAAAAAGTAAAAAATTTAAGACTGAATTGGTACTGCACCAGTTTAGTTTGAATTGCTACCAAAAAAAATTCCAAAGAGGTAATGATACCAGTCTGGATTATTTCGAAAAACTTAAAATCGAAAAATGAGAAAAGAAAAAAACTTTCACCCCCTTTACCTGATTGGTGGTTGCACCAAATCAGAGCGGTATTTGCTCTGATACCACTTGTTAGATCATAGAGTTTGCTAGAAGGGGTGAATAGCGATCGTTAAGAATTCAAAATTTGATTCGACTATGAAGCGGAAATAAGAAAAATAAAGATAATGCTAACACAACCAATTTTACTTGGTTCGGAGCCTTCGTCGACTCCTACTCCAAGGCCCGCACTCGTAGAGTATTTTCGTTGGGCAATCACTAATAACTCGTAACAATGATTACAAAAATGAGTACAGGTATTATTAGAAGAATACTGACAACAGAAATAGAAGATTAAATCGTAGGTTGTCAGAGAAGCCTCGTGGCGTTGTAGGAGCAGTGTGCAACAGAGCAGTCGTAGCAGAAATTGTTATTTTTTGCTCTAGGTGGTGGCTTCCTTATATAGGAAGCTCCGGGCACCCGGATCCCTTTCGAGCGTCGGGAGCGTGACGTCGGCCCAGCCAATCAGTGTGCTCCTAGCTGTCAGGATAGAAATTGCCTTCCGGGAGCCCGGATCCCTTTCGGTCTCCCAGACCATCATTTTCCAACACACCTTTTTCCTGTAAGAAAATGGTAGTTCGAGGAAAAATACAATTTATACTACCCTGTAAAACAAAGTGTTAGCACAATTATAGTTAATTAGAGTAGTAATTAGATTCTGTCTCCTTGAGACTAGAATCTAGTCAAGATCTCAACTTAGATTTTTGAAATGGATCCAAGTTGGATCGACACCTACTGTTCCCTCAAACGGGGAACACACCCTCACCAAGTCACTCCCCTCTAGTGACTTACCTTAACTTACCTGTCAGACATCCGGTCAGCCCCTCAACCTATTTGGACTTCGTGTCAGCTATTCGGTCAGCCCATTGACCTAGCTGGGCTTTGCGTCAGCTATCTAGTCGGCCTGTCGACCTAGCTGGACTTCACACTAGCTATCTGGTCAGCCCGTCGACCTAGCTAGATTTTCCTGCACACTCGGTCAAAGTGTTAAATCGCAACAAACCTAACTTACCTACTTTGTCATTCATCAAAACCTGAGTTAGACCATTAGTGCTAACTGCACCAACACATATATTCTCCAGGTTGCTTCTAGCCCGTCGCTCTGGACTTCTATGACGAAATCAGCCAAGGCCAGAGATTTTATCGTTGTTCGGGGTTGATATTGGATGTCGAACTCACTTAGCTTAGTGGTCCACTTGATCAGCCGACCGGATACTTCTGGGTTGAGGAGGACTCTTCCCAAGGTGTTGTTGGTCATCACCATAACTGGATGGGAGAGGAAGTAGGGGCAGAGTCTCCGAGCAGCTAGTACCAATGCGTAAGCTAATTTTTCCAAACCAGTGTAGCAAGATTCAACGTCTTTTAATATATGGATTAAAAAATACACGGGTTATTACTCTTGCCCATTATTCTTAACTAATGCCAAGACGATCGCATTTTCGGTGGACGATAGATAAATCCAGAGTGACTCTCCTGTGCTCGGCTTAGCTAGTATAGGTAAGTAGTTGAGATAGTCTTTGAGTTCTTCAAATGTCCGATCGCACTTTGCATTCCACTGGAATTTTGTTGCCTGACGCAACACCTTGAAGAACGGTAAGCTCTGATAGGATAACTTAGATATGAATCTTGACAGAGCGGTAATACACCCGGTCAGCCGCTGGGCTTCCTTCAAGTTGCGTGGTGGTGGTATATCTTGCAGAGCTTTGACGTTGCTTAGATTCACCTCGATCCCCCGTTTGGTGACAATGTATCCTAGAAATCGACCGCCCTTGGCGCCGAACAGGCATTTGATCTAGTTCAGCCTTATTCCATAAGCCCTCAGAGTTTGACAGATCTCCTTGATGTTTGCACAAAGATCAATAACCCTTGGAGATTTTATTAGTATATCCTCGACATATACCTCTATATTTCGGTCGATCTGCCGTTGGAACACCTTGTTCATGAGCCTCTGGTAGATGACAACGACATTCTTTAGTCTGAACAGCATGACATTGTAGCAGAATGTTTCGTCAGTGGTGATAAAGTTAACCTTTTCTTGATCTTCTCGGGAGAGCGGCACTTGGTGATAACCTTAATATGCATCGAGCATGCAAATCAGCTCACAATCGGTCGTAGAGTCCACCATCTGGTCTATCCAGGGCAGCGGATAGAAATCCTTTGGTCATGCTTTATTCAGGTCACGAAAGTCTATGCAAACCCTCCATTTGTCGTCCAGCTTGGAGACCAGTACAATATTAAAAAGTTAGCTCAAAAATTGTACCTCTCGTATGTGGCTGGCCTCCAATAATGTCTCTATCTCCGCTCGGATAACCAAGTTATGCTCCACATTGAAGCCCCTTTTCTTTTGTTTACAGGCCGAGCATCTGGTGGGACATGTAGTTCATGATGGGCCACACTCGGCGAGATATCGGTAAGCTCATGTGTCGACCAAGTGAACACATCATGGTTCTGTCTGAGGCAAGCTACCAGTTCCATCTTTTTCTCGACTTCCAGATCGGCAGTAATGAAGGTGGTTGCTTCCTGACGGTCAGGGTGGATCTGAACTTCTTCTTTTTCTTCGTACACCAATGTGGGGGGGGGGGGGGGGGGGTTCGACGACAGCGTTCACCTCCAAGCGTGGGGTCTTCCGGGCGGCTCGTGCTTCCGTTATGACCATCTCGACATAACAACGCCGAGTTGCCAACTGATCTCCTTTGACTTTTCCTACCTTACCATCCACCGGGAATTTGATCTTTTGGCAGAAGGTGGACACCACCACTCATAACTCATTGAGTGTCAGTCAGCCCAAAATGACATTGTAGGTCGAGGGTGCATCTACCACTATGAAATTTGTGGTCCTTGCACGCTTCAGGGGGTCTTCTCCGAGTGAGATGGCTAACTTGATCTGGCCGATCGGCAACACTTCGTTGCATGTGAAGTCATAGAGCGGAGTCATCATTGGCAGTAGTTCACTCTGATCCATTTGTAATTGATCGAATGCCTTCCACTATATGATATTTACCGAGCTCCATGTATCAATAAAAGTGTGATGGACTATATAATTAAAGATTACAGCCCGGATGATCAATACATCGTTGTAGGGGACCTCCACTCCCTACAAATCCTTAGGGATGAAGCTAATCTCGGGTTCCTCAGCTTTTTTCTTGTTGCAACCTACAGCATGGATCTCGAGCCACCGTGCATGTAACTTCCTTGCTTGGTTAGAATCTTCGCCGGTCGGCCCACCGGCAATCATTCCTATCTCCCCCCTAGCGACATTACTTCGATTCTCTTCTTCCCTTGCGGATGGTCTGGCTTGCTCAGAGGAAGTTCGGGCAGGGATTTGGTCCCTTTGTGGTTAGTGATGATGTGATCCGGTCACCCTCCCTGAATTCCTTCGTTCTGCAGATTGGCTTCGGTGATGTCGATCGAGAAGTGGCGATTATCTGCGGTATCCATGCGGAATTGACCTTCCATCTGCCAGGTCATAGCAGTTCCTAGTGTTATGCGTCGTTGACCTATGGAAGGTGCAAAACATCAGCACCCACCTCTTACCTCCTGGAAAAGCAACCACCACCTGCTGTACGGCATGTGGCTTAGGCTCCTGGTGTGAAGGGGCTCTCATCGAGGGCCCTTTTGGCGGTTGATGACTGCTTGATTGACGCTGCTCGGATGTCGCTACGGGATCAGCGGTCGTCTCTTTCTTTCTTACCGCCTGGGCTTCTTCCACATTAATGTACTCATTGGCCTTCTTTTGGAGGTGCCCAAACTCTTTAGGCAGTCGCCGAATAAGTGATCGGAAAAATTCTCCCTCAGTGAGCCCTTGAGTGAAGGCGTTCACCAGTACATCTGAGGAGATTGCCGGAATATCCATCGCCATCTAATTAAAGTGCTGGATATAGGCCATTAGGGTCTCTCGAGGCCCATGCTTTAGCGAGAATAGATTTACGCTAGTCTTCTGGTGGTGGTGGCTACTAGAAAAGTGGTGTAGAAATACCGCTCGGAAATCTTTGAAGTTGTAGATAGAGCTATTCGGCAACCGTTTGAACCACCTTTGCACCGATCCAGACATAGTAGTAAAGACTCTACATTTCACCCCGTTTATGTACTGATGAAGGGTGGTCACGTTGTCAAACTTGGCCAAGCGGTTGTCGGGGTCGGTTGTGTAAGGGATCGGTGGCCGGCTAGAAGGGGGGTTGGATAGCTAGGTCACCCCCAACTTCGATTCTTCTCTACAAGGTTAGTTACATAAGCGGAATACGAAATCTAAAGCAATGAAAATGAACAAGTAAGAGAACAAACGCTAACACAATTCCTTTACGTGGTTCGGAGATTGTTTGCTCCTACTCCACTGCGTGTCATTGAGGTGGACGAATCCTTGATCCTTCGGTGGATCAATCCCCGGCAATCTCCGGCTAGCTCTTACCCCTTCTCGGTGGAGTACAACCTCTCACAAAGGATGTCTTCCTCTTTACAAGATGAAGTTTAGGTTTGGGAGGAAGAGAGTGGCTTGGAAGCTTTGGACAATTGCTAAGGAGTTATTCAACAAGCATGAGTAAAGTCCTTCAAGTCCCAAAGCTTCCTATAAATAAGAGGAGAAAGTTGAACATCATATCAACTCATCTCGGCACCAGTCGACTGGAAAAACCATCAGTCGACTGGTGTTACCGTTGGAGGTAGCCAACGGCTACTTCGCAGTACCAACAGTATGCCAACGGTCATTTACCAGTCGACTGCTAAAACATGCAGTCGACTGATCCACACTGACCGAACGAACAGAACCATTCTGTTCGCACCCAGTCGACTGGGCAGTCAACTGCACCAGTCGACTGCACGGTCGACTACACCAGTCGACTGCTACCGTACTGCTACAGTACTGCAACAGTAAAATCCTAAAACTAGGATTTTACTCTGACTACAATTTCTCATGCACTCGTACCCTCACCCTTACGACTCATTTGACGCTTCCTTTGCAGCTTTAACCTCTTGCCTTCAAGCCTACTTCCTTTGGCTCTCGTCCCTCGGATGCATTCAAGCCTGCGGCTCGTCCCCAATGCCATCCTTCGCGTATGCCTTGAAGTCGCTTCTCTTGGTCCTTATCCTCGCTGCCTTGTCCACGGTCCCTCGGATGCTTCATCCTTCACCGGACCCAAAGCCATCAACCTGAGTCGCATGTGTATCCTTTAAACCTACACAACTCAAATACACATATCAAATACAAGGGTGAACCTAACTTAAACTCTTTGACACACACACATCAAAACTATGATCGTACCGATCAAAACCTAGGTCGATTGCACCAACAGGTTGTTCCGTTATATTCTATGATTGTTAACGGGGTATAGTGCTTCGGCAAGGGGTCACTTAGGATTCCCTCCGAAAATTGTTGATTGACCTGCTCGGGTGAGTCATCTTCCCTAGGCTCTTTACCCTTTCGTTCATCTCGTATGGGTGCCTCATCCGAGGAGGGTCCCTGGTCTCTATCCGCTTGGCCTCTTTCTACTGGGGGAGCCCATGACAGCGCTCGGTTGAAGGGAATTGGCGTATTGCGGACGTCCTCATAGGAGCCGATCGGTCTTTTATTCCGCTCCCGAGCGGAAAATTGATCTGCTCAATCTTCTCTTTCTCTTTCAGTTTGCCGACCTGCTGCAGAGGCGGCAAGCTCATGCGTTGGCCGATCGGCCATCACCTATTGCTGTTGCTCTAATATTTTTGTTGCTCAAGCTTGTATTAATGCATCGAATTCCTCTTGCATCAGTGTCACTGTTGTGAGTCGTCCAGCGTCTTCCATCTACTTATTCGAATACAGGCAACGTTCCTATAGACGACGCCAAATTTATCATATCCGAATGAAGGAAGCTGGAAAGCCGGGAATGGGGTAGCCACTGACAAGAAGAAGACTTCGATGATCCTGCAAAATAAAACCAAGACCAGGGAAGGGGTCTCTGACATTGACCCTCCGACGCTCAAGTTAGAACAGGAGAAGAAAGTAGAGAATCGTAGAACTCAGAAATATTTTTCTTGCCTATTCCTCATACCTGTTGACCCTTTTATACTTTTCTGAGTGACCTTTCATCTTCCCCTATTTAATGATGTGGTTTAATGACAAACAGAAGGAATCTTCATCTTGTCTTCTACATATTTAATAGCTGCTATGTTCTCCTTTGCTTTCTCTTCCCTTTATTAATTTTCTTTCCCTCCTGTGTAGCATTACTCCTTGCATCGGACGGGTGGTCCGTTATGAGTATAATATCAATGTTGTACCCAGAGTTGGTCGGGTAACCCGATCAGCCCATATTACCAACTCTGCATCCAGAGCCGGTTGGACGTCTCGATCGGCCCATATTACCAGCCTGTTAGGCATGAGCTCCTGGCTCATTTGGCGGGTCAAAATAATTAGTCTCATCTGGCCGAGCATCTGGTTGACTGGACAGTGATCCCTCCGATCGACCGAGGCACCTACATTGATTGTACCTTGCTTACCCTTATGCGTTGACCTCTTTGACTTTCCTTCAACGTGACAATTGACTTGCGCCAGGTAGGCTCTTCTTATCGCCGCATCAGACTACATGTGAATTTAGTTTCATCAACGACATCGCACGCATTGTTGTCTACCTTGATCCCTTCAAACTAAGGGTGTGAATTCGGATAGGTTGGGTTGGGTTGAGTTTTTTTTAACTCAACCCATACCCAACTCAAACCCGAGTTTAACCTAAAACCTCTAAACCTGAACCCAAATCCAACCAACTTGACCAACCCGAACCCGACCCGGATAACTCGATAATCCAATTCAAAATGACTTTTTAAAACTATTTTCCCTATAATTCTTCACTTTTATCTTAATACTTCATCATTATCATACAAATATGATATTAATATACATAAAAATATCTTAATTTTTAAAATAAAATTTGATTTAACCTAAAAAATTCACTAAATCATATATTTAGATCAACTCGGGTCAACCCGAACCCGACCTGACCCAACCCAAAAATTTTTAACCCTCGAACCCGAACCCAAAAATGTCCAACCCAAATCTGTTTTTTTCAGGTCAACTTGGGTTGGATCGTCAGGTCAAGTTCATTTTTAGATCCCTAGTTTAAGCCCACTTACACTAGTACTAAGAGCTTTTTGAAGGCACTTGTGATATATCAATACAAACTAAAAGATGCATCAATAGAATATAGATATCATCATTTATAACGCTACAATTGAAATTGAAACAATAGCAAATCAAATGTTGACCTGAATCTAGAGCTAAAGTCATTGTAATCCTTACTTGTCGTCAGAGCAATTCCTACAATATAGCAAAAGTCTTTCACTACAAAAATAACAATGAATAATGATTGAATTTTCCGTCGCAATTCTGTCGATAATTGGGATTACTGACGGAATAACAATGAAATTTGTGATATCGGAAGTAATTGTGTCGAAAATATAATTTACCGACGAAAATGATATTCAGTTGGTATGTACCGACGGAAATTTATATTCCATCGGTGAATTTTAACTACAGAACAACTGTTCCATCAACATAGAGCAAACGGTGAGTAACGGAATTTACCGACTGATCGTTAATTCAGTCGGTATTATATCAAAAATTTACTATGCAATTCAATATTTTACCGACGAAATGGTGATTTCCATCTGAAATCATCGAAAGAATCATAATTTCATCAGTAAAATTTAATAAATATTTTTAAAAAAAACTTTTATTTACAACATATCCTACATATAATTTCCATATCAATAAAAATCATCACAAACTATTGCAACACAAACACAATCCATACAACATACTTACAAATACAATATGCTCACAATATACAGACAATCAAACTATCCAAAATTCAATACAAAGCACAATCATAGTTGTCCAAATCTCTAAAATTTAGTATAAAACATAAGCATAACTATCCAAATACAAAATACTCACAATCATAACTATCCAAAAGTGAATAGCAAGTAAAAGACAAAATACAAAATATCCAAAATACTTACCATGATACATCTCCTACACATATATCCAAATATAATCCTATAAAAATCAAATACAAGATATTATGATCAGAATGAATCAATGTAAATGTAATATATAACTCAAAAATTATAATATATAACTAATTTTACATGTAAAAAAAGTACCTGGATTATATTTTGGATATCTAATGATGGTGATAATGGTGGATGTATCAATACAGACTCCTGAAAAAATGTAATACAATTTAAGATAAATATCTAATAATATCTAAATAGAATAAATATATTTTACTTAATTAATGTATGATAAATTAAAAAAAATCAAGTTGTAGTTGAATATAGCTCAGAAAAATCTAATCATCAGCAGGGTTTGATGGGTCTCGAATCTCCTGTGACTCAATACCATGTTGTGACTGGGGCTACTGTGATTGATCCCATCTAACAATGATTGCTCGCATCTGGGCTAATGTCTGCTCCTAAGCAGCCCACCTCTCCTCCCACCTCTGACCCATCATAGTCATTTGAATATTTAATTATTGATTTTCTTTTCTTAATGACTCCACCTCAGAAGAAGAAAAAGAGGAACTAGCACGACCCCTAGGAGTCCTCAAGCGATCAAATACCACCTTGGCCTAGGAGCCAAGGCCGATGCGGGTGCGTGCTAGAACACATTTCATAAACATGCGTAACAGAAAATAAAATAATAATAATTCCTAATTATTATATCACACACATCACATGCATACTAGGATACAACATGTCAAATATGATTGCATAATTAAAATTTTACGGAAAGTAAATTTACGCTAAGTATACCTTACATATGACATATAATGAGAATGACATCAACCGTAGCGACGTTGTCAAACCTCACCTCTATTCATATCCACGTCGAGCTCCTCATGATAACTCCTTGAGTACAAGTCTCTCCTTCGGAAGTTACTAGCCACGAGCAAAAAAGAGAGATCAAGACAAAAAAAAAAAAAAGCACACAAGGGAGAGTTGGTCACGACAACAAGAGGGAGCACCCTCTTGTTGGCGATGGGAGAGAGAGGATAGGGAGAAGAGGATTGGGTTTCCAAAAGTCAATCAACCAAATAATGAAACTTGTTATCTATTCTCTCCCAATTACATTTATATATAATCCTCTTTAATGAGTTGGATTAGAAAGCTCAAATCCAACCCATTATCTTTTAACCAAAAATTAGTCCATTAACCCCTTGGTTTAGTTCACAACTAAACCAAGTTAATTCATGACTAATTAATGATTAAACCAAATATGGTTTAACTCTACCATAAGAGATATAACCCACCCGCACTTCTATTATGACAAATATTCTATATTTGTCTTATGTATAGTCTAACCAAACATTTATCTCTTAATCTAAGAATCTTATTCTTTAACTTGTTTTAAGTTTTTTAGAGATTCGTTAGTACGTGTGACCTAATAGGTTCTTGGTTTATCTTGATCGTCTATGATATGGGTTAGGTTTTAAGGGTATTCAGATGAGGAAAGAAAAGGAAGAAAGAGTCAAAGGAGGAAGGCCAATATCGTCCGATACATTCCTGCCGAACGAAGGTAGGCTAATATCGGTCAATACATGCTTGTCGTATGAAGGTAAGTCAATATTGGTCGGGACATACCTTCAGAACAAAGGTAGGCCAATATCGGTCGATACATGTCTGCCGAACGAAGGTAGGCCAATATCGGTCGATACATGCTTGTCGTATGAAGGTAAGTTAATAACGACCGATGCACACTCTAGAGCAAAGATAAACCAATATCGGCCGATACATTCCTGCCGAACGAAAGTAGGCCAATATCGGTCGATACATGCTTGCCGTATGAAGGTAAGTCAATATCGGTCGATACATGCTTGCCGTATGAAGGTAAGTCAATATTGGTCGGGGCATACCTTCAGAATAAAGGTAAACCAATAACGGCCGATACATTCCTGCCGAACGAAGGTAGGCCAATATCGGTCGATACATGCTTGCCGTATGAAGGTAAGTCAATATCGGTCGATACATGCTTGTCGTATGAAGGTAAGTCAATATTGGTCGGGACATACCTTCAGAACAAAGGTAAACCAATAACGGCCGATACATGCCTGCCGAACGAAGATAGACCAATATCGGTCGATACATGTCTGTCGAACGAAGGTAGGCCAATATCGGTCGATACATGCTTGCCGTATGAAGGTAAGTCAATATCGGTCAATACATGCTTGCCGTATGAAGGTAAGTCAATATTGGTCGGGACATACCTTCAGAACAAAGGTAAACCAATAACGGTCGATACATGCCTGCCGAACGAAGATAGACCAATATCGGCCAAAAAGGTTAATGAATACTTCAGAAACATGTTGGATAAAATATTATTTTGACACAGTAAAGATACAAATAGAAGTCACGTGAAGAAGAATCATACATGAATATATCGAATAGAATAATTCATGATAGAGAATATATATTTTTGGCGGGAAATATGCTTTCAGCTTGTCTTGCAGGCGCTAAACGACAAAGAAGGTACATCTGGGGTACAAAAAAGATTCCTTAAAAATCATCTTTCCGAAGTACGCAACTGATGTCATAACGAACTCTAACAAACCGGGGTCCACTTCATGACTACGGAGGTTATATGAAGTGGTATAAAAGGGGGAATCCTCTCCGTTGGCTAGGTAAGTTCACAACCCTAATTTTCTGGCTACTGTTCATCTTCTTTTCTTCTTTCCTTCACATCAAAGGAGATCACTGACTTGAGCGTCGGAGGGCCTAGCCAGGGATTCCCACCCCGGTCTTAGGTCACTGACGATAGCGTTGGTTGGTCTCTTGTGCGCAGGGAGCCGCAGGAGCTTTGGGAGTTCGACTTTCTCCTATCTAGATGGGGATTTCTTCTTACTTATCAGATTTCCTTCGGTGAATCTGGTTTTCTTCCGATCCGCTTTGGGTTTCTCGGGTCAAGGTTCTATCGCCATTATTCTTCATTAGAACGGTGGGTTTCCTTCTTCCGGATCTCCTTCACGATTAGCTTCTCTGACAGGATCAAATTTGGCGCCGTCTGTGGAAAATTCACCTGAATCTGAGACTACATGATGGAAGAAGCTGGGAAGTCGAACCTACTTACTATCAGTCGCGAGGATTTGGATCTCCTCATTAATTCTCATGTTCAAAAAGCCCTACAACAACAGCAACAACAACTGCAAGCTCATACTGGGGCCACCCTGCCGACGGCTCATCATCCGGCGATATCAACTACTGAGCATCGGAAAGGAAAGGAGATGGAAGGAGAAGAACCTTTGTATTTTCCTCCAGCTACTGTTTCTCCAACCAGGCGTCCACGAGCCTTCCTTCGCACTCCCTTGGATCCAGGGGGTAAGAGGCCTGTGTTCCAAGAATCCTCTGGTGAGGCGCCTGACAGAGAGAAGCGTAAGATTAAAATGATAACTAGTGATAGTTCACCAAAAAAGGTCATCTCCCCATTCTCACAAAGTGTATTAGATGACCCACTTCCTAAGCAATATCAGAATCTGCAAATTGGAGAATATACCGGAACCACAGATCCGGAAGATCACTTGTTAAAATTTGAGAATGTAGCCTTGTTGCAACAATTCTCCGATGGGGTGAAGTGTCAGATGTTTCTCACTACTCTTAGGGGAGCAGCGCAGCGCTGGTTCAAGAGATTACCTGAAAAGTCTATTCGAAAATTTAAAGATTTCAAGAAAGTCTTTCTACATCATTTCTCCAGCAACAAAAGGTATCATAAGACCCCTTGGAGCCTATTTTCAATTAAGCAGACGTCTAAAGAATCCATTCGGGCATATATTAAAAGGTTCAATCAAGTAGCTATAGATGTACCTAATGCTACTACTGAAATATTAATAAGTGCTTTCTCTCAGGGTCTAAATGATAATGATTTCTTTAAAGATTTGGTAAGAAATCCTCCTGTTAATTTTGATTCCCTGATTGAACGTGCCACTGAGTTCATTAACGTAGAAGAAGCCCAAGCTGCTCGTAGGAAAGAGGGTGTTCCCTCTTCTCCTACTCATGCGAAGGAGAAGGCTCCGATCCCGGTACCCCCACCAAGAGGACCTAGAACCACTCATCCACCTCATCGGCAACCAGATTATCGTCCACAAGCTGTACAGCATGTAGAGATGCAGCCGGAGGCACCGAGGAGATGGTGTACTTATCATAAAACTAGCAGTCATCACTCTGATGACTGTTTTGTTTTGAGAAATAGACGAGTCAATAAAGAGCGCTATCAAAGGCAGAACTATTACCGGCAATAGTACCCCAGGCAGCAAAGTTTGCTCAAACCGGAATATCACCCGGATGGAACCCGACAAGAAGCAATACCGGTCCCAGCTGGTACCAGCCAAGTATCAGATAAAGCACCTTCCGAAACCACAATGACTCGTCAGGAAGAGAATAGAAATAATGCTGCTTGGGGTAATATTAACATGATTATGGGCGGACCCACTGATGGGGATTCTAACAGAGCCAGAAAAGCACATGCTCGAAGATTGGAGATTCATGCAGTAGGATGCAGCATGGAACGAGCAGCCGGTCCTGAAATAAGTTTTGGGCCCAAAGATCTAGAGGGGATAGAAATACCTCATGACGACGCATTGATCATCAAAGCTGTGATAGCCAACTACGCCATCGCTCGTACCTTCATAGACACTGGCAGCTCAGTCAACATTATATTCAAAAAGGCTTTTGATCAGCTGCAAATTGATCCAATGGAACTTCAACCGATTGCAACTCCTCTGTATGGATTCACAGGCAATGAAGTGCAACCTCTGGGGCAAATAAAGTTGGCCATTTCTTTGGGGGAGGAACCCCTGATGAGAACCAGGAGATCTTATTTTATGGTGGTAGATGCTCCATCTTCTTATAATGTGATATTGGGTCGGCCCGCCCTAAATGAGTTCAGGGTGGTCGTTTCTACTTTCTGTCAGAAGATTAAGTTTCCCGTGGAGGATCAGGTCGGAGAAGTACGAGGCGATCAAAAGACAGCCCGAAAATGTTACGTAGAAATTATTCGAACTGAGGCCAACACCGCTCGGAAGATTCAAAGAATGGAAGTTAATGCCATTCGCGAAAAGCAGCCCGTCTTGGTTTATGAAGAAAAGGAAGAAGTTCAAATCCAAACTGGGCGGCCAGAAGCTACCACCTACGTTGCAGCCGATCTTGATCCTGATCTTAAAGCTGAGTTGGTGCAATGTTTGAAGAAGAATAATGATGTGTTCGCCTGGACTCCCAAAGAAGTTTCGGGCATTTCTCCTGCCGTCATGGAACATTCCTTGCATGTCTTCCCGGATGCCCACCCAGTCATGCAAAGAAAGAGGAGTTTTAGTGCGGAACAGAATCAGATTATCAAGGAAGAAATAGCCAAGCTTATGAAGGCCGGATACATCAGGGAAGTGCAATTCCCAAGCTGGTTGGCTAATGTGGTGTTAGTCTCTAAACCTGGGAATAAATGGCGAGTGTGCGTTGACTTTCGAGATCTCAACAAAGCTTGCCCGAAGGATTACTATCCCTTACCCAGGATTGATCAACTAGTTGATTCTACTGCCGGATGCGAATATATTTCCATGCTAGATACATATCAAGGTTATCATCAAGTCCCCTTGGCCAAAGAGGATCAAGAAAAGGTTAGTTTTATAACATCTAAAGGCACTTATTGTTATAATGTTATGCCCTTTGGACTAAAGAATGTAGGAGCAACCTATCAAAGGTTTATGAATAAGGTCTTTCAGAAGCAGATTGGTAGGAATATGGAAGTATATGTTGATGACATCTTAATTAAGTCTCTTCAAGCTGCTGATCTGTGCAGGGATATAGAGGAGACTTGCAAGACATTAAGACAGTATGGGCTCAAGTTGAACCCAAGCAAATGCTTGTTCGGCGCGAAGGGAGGAAAATTCCTAGGATATATGGTGTCCGAACGGGGGATAGAGGTCAGCCCGAGCAAGGTTAAGGCATTGCAAAGCATGCAGCCACCCCGCAACCTGAGGGAAGCTCAAAGATTGACAGGCCGAATCACAGCCTTGTCTAGATTTATTTCTAGATCAGCTGATCGTAGTTTCCATTTCTTTAAAATACTCAGAAAAGCTAATAAGTTTCAATGGAATGAGGAATGTGATAAGGCTTTCCAAGAATTGAAAGATTATTTGGCTACCCTCCCTGTATTGGCTAAACCTATAGCAGGAGAAACTCTGTGGGTATATTTGTCGGCTAATGAAAACACCGTAGGCTCTGTATTAGTCAGACAGGAAGGAAAAGAGCAACAACCTGTATATTTTTCTAGTCATTTATTAAAAGGAGCGGAGTGTAGATACACTACACTAGAAAAACTGGCCTATGCTCTAATATTGACTGCTCGGAGGTTGCACCCATATTTCTTAGCACATGAGATTATTGTCTTAACCAATAGCACTCTCGGACGGGTATTGCTCAACCCAGAGGCATCAGGACGGTTAGTCAAATGGACAACCGAGCTTGGGGAATATGACATCCAATATCAACCCCGCTTGGCCATCAAGGCACAAGCTCTAGTAGATTTCATCATAGAGGTTCAAGGCCCAAAAGAAGAAGATACCTGGAAAGTTTATGTGGATGGCTCTGCAACTAGACAAGGCAGTGGAATTGGTATTCTTCTTATATCCCCAAGAGAAGACAGACTTCAACTCTCCATTAGATTAAATTACAGAGCTACCAACAATGAGGCTGAATATGAAGCTCTAATAGCTGGTTTACAGGCTGCTCGACATGTAGGAGCAGCTCGA
Source organism: Zingiber officinale (assembly GCF_018446385.1). Lineage (NCBI taxonomy): Eukaryota > Viridiplantae > Streptophyta > Magnoliopsida > Zingiberales > Zingiberaceae > Zingiber > Zingiber officinale. Next base: position 32,862,283 of record NC_056005.1, on the reverse strand, counting down.
GTCCTTATATATTCTGATTCTCAGCTAGCAGCTCAACAATTATCAGGTAATTTTGAAATCAATAATGACAGGCTCAAGTTATATGCTGAGGCATTCGATAAGTTGAAATCTCAATTTCAAGATGTGAGCATACAAAAAATTCCTCGATCGGAGAATCAGGTGGCAGATGAATTAGCTAAACTAGCCTTTGCTGTAGTGCCATGGAGTCTTGATCGACCAGTGGAACAGACCCTGTTAATTTCCTGTATTGAAAGACAGACTGATATAGAAATTCAGGGTGATTGGCGAGCTCAAATTATATTATATTTACAGCAAGGTCTTCTTCCGAGAGATACAGAACAAGCCAGGGTATTTAAGAAACGAGCTGCTCAATATACTATGGTGGGGGAGCAATTATATAAAAGGGCTTTTTCCAGACCTTTGCTCAAGTGTGTAGGCACAGAAGACACACAATTTATTTTACAGGAGGTGCATCAAGGCTCTTGTGGTAGTCATATAGGAGGAAGATCTTTGGCTCGTAAAATCCTCTTAGCGGGATATTTCTGGCCCACTCTACATGAAGATGCCGCTAAACTGGTAAGAACTTGTATTTCTTGTCAAAAGCATCAGAATATATTACATCACCCTACCCAGTTATTAAGAACCTCTATAGTCTCGTGTCCCTTTGATCAGTGGGGTATGGACATAGTAGGTCCATTTCCTATGGCTGCTGCACAGAGGAGGTTCCTGTTGGTGGCCGTGGATTATTTCTCTAAATGGGTGGAAGCAGAACCACTTGCTAGAATCACAGAAGACGCGGTCATTAAATTCTTATGGAAAAATATAATCTGCAGGTTTGGCATTCCTCATAAGTTGGTCTCTGATAATGGAAGGCAGTTTCAAGGCGATAGAATCCTAGACTGGTGTCAGAGTTATGGGATTACCCAGGCCTTCACCTCTGTGGCTTACCCGCAGAGCAATGGTCAAGCAGAAGTAACTAATAGGGAGATTATTAGAGGACTGAAAATTAAGCTAGATCATGTCGGAGGTAGCTGGGTAGACGAGTTACCCAGTGTTCTCTAGGCATATCGTACTACGCCTTGTGAAGCTACAGGAATCACTCCTTTCCAGTTAGTCTATGGAGGAGAAGCAGTAATCCCCATTGAGGTAGGAGTAGAGTCTGACAGAAGACAATTGTATGATGAGGATAATAGAAACCGACGACTTATGGAGCTGGACCTGATCGAGGAAATAAGGGATAAAGCTGCTACTAGTCTTATATCATATCGACAAAGGATGAGACAGAATTATAACAAAAGGGTCATCCCCAGATTCTTCCAAGTAGGGGATTTGGTATGGAAATGAGTTAGGCCTGTGGGAGATATTAACAAGTTGGCACCACAATGGGGAGGGCCTTATAAAGTGATAGAAAAGCTTGCGTCAGGCTCATACTATCTCCAAGATGCCGAAGGAAGAATGTTGGAACGCCCTTGGAGCGCTAATCATTTGCAACCCTATCGAGCCTGATTTGATCATATTACTTTAAATATGTTCACAGTTATTGGAATTCCCAGGCGAATTAAGATACTTGCAGTTTATGTACTTTGTTTCTTTGATGAAAGTCAAGCAAGATAAATATTGACACAGGAAATAAATGTGGTTTATACAAATTGATAAGTATCAGGAGAAGCCTCCTTTCTATTTTTTAAGCAGTAAAATAAGGGAAATCATAAAGGTCTATTCAGCTTCCCTCAAGGAATTACAAGCCAACACGAGGTTAGCCCAAGTATTATACTTTCGTATGAATCAAAGTCGATCGAGAAAAGCCTATGAAGTAACCCGGTCGGGCCTTCATAGGAAGACTCGGAGACTATAAACCAAAGTCGATCGGGAAGATTCTATGAAGTAACCCGGCGGGCCTTCATAGGAAAAACCGGAGACTATAAACCAAGACATATCAAAGTCGATCGAGAAAAGCCTATGAAGTAACCTGGTCAGGCCTTCATAGGAAGACTCGGAGACTATAAACCAAAGTCGATCGGGAAGATTCTATGAAGTAACCCGGCGGGCCTTCATAGAAAAAATCGGAGACTATAAACCAAGACAGACCAAAGTCGATCGGCAAATTCCTATGAAGCAACCCGGACGGGCCTTCATAGGAGAAGCCGGAGACTATAAACCAATATGAAGCAGAACCATCGGGAAATTATATGAAATACATCAGATGAGTCTTCACAAAAGAGATCAAAGATTCTAAATCCGTGCAAGATATAAATAATCAGAGAATCTCCTGGCTTCGAAACCTAATTTCGAGAGGGGATTCCATAGAGGAGCCCAGATATGTGAAAGTGAAAGTCTTTACTCAAAAGTCGCCCGGGATATTATATTCAGCTCGGAGGCCAATAGTTTTATACAATTTCATATCCAGTCTCAACTGAGATTATTCATCCTCGGGGAGATATAAAGCACGCAGGAGGTTACTTAAAAAAGAATCCATCAAGATAAGGCTCCGCTTTGAAGGATGAGCAAGGAATTTTTTAATAAAATTTATATTCAGCAAGCAATAGCATTCCAAAAGGGGTATTCTCAAACTGGCATGAAGAAGAAGCAAGTGTTAAAATTTCCTTATACCTTGCAAATACTTAGTTACTCAGTACCAACTGCACCTTTTTCTCATTGTCAATTCTTGCTTTACAAGTTTTTATGAATACATTCTTTAAACATTCGGGAAAGGGCCTTTCAAATCTGAAGGTAGTTCTTCATTAAGCCTGCGGCGATTTATGAAAGAGAGGGGAGGTTCCCTGGGTAGATATCCACCCTCTTTTAGTTGTTGAAGAACCCCCGATACAGAATGATTTAGCGCACCCACTATCCTGCGAACAAATTCCCGGGCAAATGCCGGTGACTTTAAGTAAGCTTGCCGCCATTCTTCCCATCGACTCTTTTCCTGCTCCTTATAACGCTGGAAATCAGCTTGCAGTTTTGAGTTTTGCTCTTTTAAAACATCCTTCTTCGATCTTAGCTATTCCAATTCCTTCTGGAGCAGTGATAACTCGTTATCTTGAGCTTTCCTCAGCTCTTGTTCCTGTAGAATAGTGAAATCATGAGAAGCCAGGTCCTGAGCTTGGTCAGAAAGACAGGCATTATGAAGCTTCTCTACTTTCTCTAAGATAGGACTTTTCTGAGAAGCATCTAAGAGAGCTTTCTCTTTTAAAGCGATCTCCAATCGAAAACCTGAATGCAGTCGATCCACCTGTAATTCTAAGGTTTTTCTAGCAAGCTCTTTGTCTTTCAACAGTTGTTGACATTCCTCCAATTCTTGCTTCAGGGTTCCCAATTGTTGATTTTGCAAGGCCACCTGCTCTTGCAACTGAGCCCTATCACTACTAGAAGAGGGCGAGGCAGCCTTCAATGTCTCTAGTTGAGCTTTCAACTTAGTGTTCTCATGATCTTTAGCTGTGAGTAGCTGATCAATATGCAGACTTGTGGCTAGGAACTAAATGAAAGGATAATGTAGGTTAAAGATAAAGTTACAAAGCTAATAAACACATAACTAGGAATACTTACAGCCACTGCCTGATGACTATGGCGATCCGCTCGATGTGGGAGACTAAGGCCTCGTAATTGTTCATAACCTTGCGACCAAGATTCAGCCAATAAACCTTGTAGTTGCAAAGTGTCATAGCCAGGAGGACTAGAAGGCTGTCCCAATTGAGAAGGTAAGCCCGCAGCCACTCTAAATAAAGGAGGGGGACTAGAGGAAGCCGGAGATGGAGAAGAAGAGGAGGTAATGGAAGGAAAAGGGATAGTAGAAGTAGGAGGAGCAGAGTAGGAACTAGATGGAATAGAAGGTAGTAGTGTAGGAGGGGTTGTTGCAATTGTGGAAACACTAACGGCTGAAGGGCTGACAATGGGAGAAGATCTCCGGCAAGGCGTTCGTTTTGCTCGAGGCCTATAAGCCAAGGGAGGCAAGGCCAGTGCCAAGGATGTAGAAGGCACAGGAGAGATAGCGGCCATCTCAGAGGCAGAAGCAGGAGAAGCTGAAACAATAGAAGAAGAAGAGATAAGCAGACCGGGCCTCATTAATCGAAGAGCAGGATTGGAGATGATATTGGTGGGAGTCATCGGTGCCTTACCTCTTTCAAAAGAAATTGGCGCCGGAACAAGAAGAGTTTGTACAAAAGTACCAAAGAAATCACCAAAGGGAGAATCCTTGGTAAGATTTGGCTTTTTAACTAAAGTAACAAAAGGCTCTTCTTCTTCCTCTTCCATGAGTGCGACACCCTCTGCTTGTCGTTCTTCTTCGGAAAGCAAGCCCAAGGTAGAGGGATTGGGATCGGATCGGTGAGCCAACAACCATTGTTCTCCAAGATTATTGATAAAGGACTTGGTCATAGCAGAATTCCTGTACATAAAAGCCGGAAGAATAGCATCGGCTGAAAAACAGAGGATAAACATCATTATTATAGAGATATACTAATCAGCAAAGGCGAAGTAAAGTAATTATACTCACCAAAGGAACTATCCAAAGGAGTGTTAATGTTGCCTATCCCGAAGGGAAACATTAAACCCTCTTCAATTAGATGTGGCAAACTGAATTTCGCTCCCCGCAGTTTAGGTAAGGCAGAGGCAACAGAGGGATCATTGAGGAGGCCTTGAGTGTCAGGAAGCGGAGGCCGATCATGTATCCATTGAATAGGAAACTGAGGTGGAGAAGGTAGACGCATATAGAAAAATTTACGATACCATTCGCCTTGAGGAGGAATGCGGTTAAACAGAATGGCCTTAGGACGAGACTGAAATTTAAAAACGCCCACATCTACTCGGCGAGGAATGAAGAAGTGATGAAAAAGACGGGGAGACAAGGGGAAATCCAATAGTTTCGATACCCCAATGAAACCCATTAGAATAAAGAAAGATTGAGGGACAAGTTGGTTCAGCAGGATATCAAAATAACGGCTGACATTACAGAAAAAAGGATGAAGGGGAAATCTAAAACCTTGTAAGACTTGGTCCCTGAATATGGAAATGCATCCTAGGGGGGGAAGATGTGGACCCTCATGAGAAGCAGGACGAGTGATATAGGAAGGAAAACCATAAGTTGCCTGTAAATCCACTTCTTCTATATCCGTGAGGTCAGAAGAGCATGAAAGAAACCACGCAGGAGAAGAAACTGCCATGGGGAGAAGCAAGCACAGAACAAGGAATCAAGGAAGAAGACGAAAGATGAAGAAAAACAAGAGAAAACCTCGTAAGCCCTTATCTTTCTTTTTGCCTTGAGCTAAAACCCTTAAGATGAAACAGCAAAAGGGGGAAAAAGGTGCTTGGAGTATCAATCGTTCTAAATAGATAATAATATTAAAGAATAAAATCAAGAGGAAAAAACTACCTCGGAAACAGGTGTGAGTTTCCGCAGAAGCGTTCTTAGGAAATCCTGGCAAGGACAGATAGAAATTAGTATGATAAACTATAAGGAAGTCAAGCGTCAGATAGTAGTTAATAAAATGGAAGTCAAGCGTCAGATAATAGTTAATAGACAAAATTTGTAGATGAAAATCGGACGGTTTTGACAAACCGGCCGAACTAAAGATCGTTCAAAATATATTGACCAAAGGCTTATTATAGTGAGGCAAATAATATACGTTTTGATAAAACCCAGTGAGACTCAATTACTATGAGAAAAAAGACATATGAAGATACAATGATAAACCAGTCTAGCAGAACAAATCGACCAATATCAAGGATAGCATGACGAAGCCGTGTTAAATCGGACGGGATGTAACTAAGCTATAAAATATCGGGCGGTATCTATCAATCTTAATATACATCGGGCGATCATTAAGAAAAGACTCATAGGGAAATCTCGCGTCATAACATCAGATACATTTACAGAAAACAGATATTTATCCTAAGAAAGAGTAAAATTTACAACCCAAGAAGAGTAATCAAAGTCACACAAGCTAATCAGTACTGAATTACAATAACTCGAACCTAAGTTAGAGTCAGCTTGGGGTATAGATCAGGAGGTTTGTTTTCAATCAGTTTACGTTTGTTTAAGAAATTAGGAGGAGGATCGCGAGATAAATAATGCTCTTCTTTTAATTGTTGAATCGCCCCTTGAGCTCCTGTAGTAAAAGCGGATAGAATGGACCTCACGATCGGTCTGTTGAACTCGGGAGATTCAATCATGGTTGTGGCTCGCTCCTTATAACGAACATCCTCACCCCCTTTGTAGACTACTAGCGCCATCTGAGAGGTTTTTAATTCATCTTTTCTGGCAGAAGCCTCGGCTTTAGCCGAATTAAGGGAGGTGGTCAAAGAGGCTACCTCGTCCTCTTTCAGCTGTAAGGCTTTGAGTTTCTCAGTCAATTATGCTTCATAATTCTCTTTTAGTTCGCCAAGTTTTGAGGTCAGCTCTTGATTGAGGTCCGTAACCAATTTGAATTTGGCTTCAAGGCTCTCAATTTGAGTTTCAAATTGCTTCTTGGCGACAGCGGAAAACTCGGCAGAAGACAATTCGATAACCTGCTGTCACAACCCCTTGTTCTCCGATTTCAATTTCTCGTTCTCAGTGTACAGATTGTGCAATAGTCGGGAGAAACCCATGTTCTCTAGCCACCGCTGGGAGCATATTCAAAACCATAAGACGATACTTCATAAACAGAAAACAGGAGCATGTAAACATACCTTATTCTCTTTATTAGAAAAGCGGTCAATCGCTTCAGGAATGGAAAGCCCCTCAAAGAGGGGACGCACCTCATCCCAGGAACTAGCGAAAGAACCCCCCAGTAATATGGGGAGAACAGGAATGGTAGAAGAGCCAGTTGAGAAGGAAGAAGTAGGGATAGATGGTGGAGCAAAAACCAAGTAAGAAGAAGGCGAAGAGGGTAGAGATCCTGAAGTCGGAATAGACAGAGGAAAAGTAAAAGAAACGTCACCAGAAGTACTAGTTTTAGGAAAAAGAGAGCCAGGAAAATTCAAGGAAGGATAAAGTTCTGCTAATGTGGGCTCATCGGAAAGAAGGTCAGTTGACACAAAATCTTCTGAAGCAAGCTCATCAGCAGTAAGAATGAGCCTCCTTTTTGGAGGAGGAGCCCTGGTCAGCTTGCGTCCCGGACGCTTGCCTGCAGAAATCTCAGTTAGGGGTTTATCAGAACTACCAGGGGATGTAAGCTCAATAAGAGGAATAGAGGCAGATGGGGAGACAGTGACAGCTGCGGAAGACGTAATAGCGAGAGCGGGATCAGGGAGGATCTGCGCAGCAGGATCCCTAGAAGAGCCTCCTGGAGTCTCATGAAGCCCAGAAGAGCTAGGTATTTCGACTAAGGGAGTTGGCTCTTCAATTGACTGTGGAGGGGCGATAGCGGCCAGAAATTCGGCCTCCTTGGCGCGAAGCAATTCTTCTTCCACGCGTATTTCTTCATCAATCAAAGCATCATAGAAACTCTCCACTGTATAGAACAGAGAAACAATTTAGGCAGTTATAAGCAAAAAGAAAAGAACAAGACGTTACCTAAGGAAATGTGAGTATCGGGTTTGACGGGGCTTAAACTAAATAGGTATAAAAGCTCGACCTTCAACCATTTCGGGATCGAGAGCCGGTGACCTAATAACTTCTCACAATAAATAGGAAAAGCAGGAAGGAGATGAAACTCTCTAACATCGGGTAAGGGAGGCAAGAAAGATTTCCAAGCATGAGACCAAGGAATAGGTCCCGGAAACTTTAAAAAGAAAAAACGAGATTTCCAGGCTTTGAGAGACGATGGCATATCTCCAAAAAGGACCATTTTAGTTCTCGACTGGAATAAGAAGACACCAGGTTCCGAGAGCTTGGGGTAGGAAAACATGAAGAAATTTTGAGGAGTAGGAGGAATATCTCGTAGACGAAACAACATATAAGTACCGCATAGATAACGAAATGCATTAGGAGCAAATTGTTGCAAAGGAATATCAAAATATCGACTTATTTCAATTAAGAAAGGAGGAATGGGGAACCTTAAGTCCCCTATCAACTGGTCCCTGAAAAAAGTCACGCAGTTATCAGGGGGATGATGAGGTCGAGCATTCGGTGTTGGGAGTAAGATTTTATATTCCTTAGGAATTTCATATTGGCGACGGATGGATAATCTAGCATTCTTATCAAAGATAGAAGACATATGGACATACCAAGGAGCAATTGCTTCTTCAGCCATGGACAAAGGTATGGGCTAGAGCAATAATGGATTACTTACTGAAGACAAGAAAGGGGATCGTCGTGAAACGGCGAGCACGAGGACTGGTTGAAGACAGCAACAGGAAAAAAGCTCTAGAGAAGGAAAAAGGAAGGACGAGGTTTAAAGAGGAGACGAAAGGTTTAGGGTTTGAAAAACGCAAGACGGTCGTCAGATTAGGACGTTGGTAGCTCAGCAGACGCTGAGGATCGCAATAGAAAGGTGAAAGGCCTATGTGACGTGGTGATCAGAAAAGGCATGTGTCAGAGGGGCGTTTATATCAGACGTGACGAATCGGATCGCGATGGGGTTGGTAGTGCCTCGAACATTCTCTCACCCGAAGGAGAGCCAATCACCAGTTCATAAACCTCGAAAGGAAACGTGATCGACTGGGCCTAATGAAATAGAAAGGACAGAACTTTTTGACCATACTCAGGCTAAACACAAAAATATTTTAAGAGTAATATTTTAGGAGAAGGATAAATTTTAATTTGGGCGTACGAAACATAAGTTAGTATTTGTTGAAATAACTTTATGTTTACAGAGATAATTACGGGTATGAATGTTTCAGTCTAAGGAATAGCATCCGTTGATGTAGAAATACCGAACCATGCCAACAGGTAAGATAGTGTTAGCCATGATTAATAGCACATAAAATACCCGAAGAAATGATGAGTGCAACACAACATCTTGTAAATAACAGAAGATTTAGTAACAAGAACAAAGCATTTGAGACAAAAGTTGGTCTTTACATTTATGATCTGATCAGATACACAATATTACATTCCCCTTAGGAACAACAAACCTCAAATAGAAAACAAATATTACAAGTATACACTCTTGGAGCACCCAGAAAATTTCAATCACCACTGGATTCAAACTTACCATGGAGCGGAGATGGAAATAGCTCAATTCGTCCGAACTTGCCAAGGCACATAAGAGGCAATATTTTGCCCTGGACGAAGAAAGCAACAAAAAACAAAAAAGCTCAAGGGCAACGAGACAGGGGAACATTGATTCATTCCATGATGGAAAAGTAAATGTAAAAACCACTTCCCCTCTCAAGCCGTATGAGCTCAGCGAGTGGAGCAATCAAGTTTAGCCCAAGGGTAACATGTGCTGTGCCCTTCACACAACACCCATGGGTCATTTGGCTACCCCCCTATAAGTAATAAAAATTTCTCTGAAGTTTCTTGGGTCCTTCAGAGCACCTGCATCTTTGGATAGAAGATTTGAACTGTGAAGCTTCCTCTCTTAAGACGATCCCTTGTACCCATGGAGTAACCGGAGCAAAAATCCCAATAAACTCATATATAGATCTCACCTGGTCCAACAAAAGTTGCCTCCAGAGAGGAGGATCCACGACCATGGCCTTAGCAACAAAAAGTGGCAAGGAAGAAAAAGAACTGAGAAGGGTTGTGGGTGAAGAGAAGGTTGTAGGCTGGTAGCCCTATTTAAAGGAGAAAAAGGCTCACAGGATTGCTATACTTAATTTATTAAGACAGTGGCACACAAAATCTGTGAGGTCATTTCAAAATCTGTAGCAGAGGCACGGGTAGGAAAAGACAAGACCATACTTATGTCTAGTCAGTCGTCTACACCTCCTTCGAATAGACTTAAGGGGAAGGCTAGTGATATGGGTTAGATTTTAAGGGTATTCAGATGAGGAAAGAAAAGGAAGAAATAGTCAAAGGAGGAAGGCCAATATCGGCCGATACATTCCTGCCGAACGAAGGTAGGCTAATATCGGTCAATACATGCTTGTCGTATGAATGTAAGTCAATATTGGTCGGGACATACCTTCAGAACAAAGGTAGGCCAATATCGGTCGATACATGTCTGCCGAACGAAGGTAGGCCAATATCGGTCGATACATGCTTGCCGTATGAAGGTAAGTTAATAACGACCGATGCACACTCCAAAGCAAAGATAAACCAATATCGGCCGATACATTCCTGCCGAACGAAGGTAGGCCAATATCGGTCGATACATGCTTGCCGTATGAAGGTAAGTCAATATCGGTCGATACATGCTTGCCGTATGAAGGTAAGTCAATATTGGTCGGGACATACCTTCAGAACAAAGGTAAACCAATAACGACCGATACATTCCTGCCAAACGAAGGTAGGCCAATATCGGTCGATACATGCTTGCCGTATGAAGGTAAGTCAATATCGGTCGATACATGCTTGCCGTATGAAGGTAAGTCAATATTGGTCGGGACATACCTTCAGAATAAATGTAAACCAATAACGGCCGATACATGCCTGCCGAACGAAGATAGACCAATATCGGTCGATGCATGTCTGCCGAACGAAGGTAGGCCAATATCGGTCGATACATGCTTGCCGTATGAAGGTAAGTCAATATCGGTCAATACATGCTTGCCGTATGAAGGTAAGTCAATATTGGTCGGGACATACCTTCAGAACAAAGGTAAACCAATAACGGTCGATACATGCCTGCCGAACGAAGATAGACCAATATCGGCCAAAAAGGTTAATGAATACTTCAGAAACATGTTGGATAAAATATTATTTTGACACAGTAAAGATACAAATAGAAGTCACATGAAGAAGAATCATACATGAATATATCGAATAGAATAATTCATGATAGAGAATATATATTTTTTGGCGGGAAATATGCTTTCAGCTTGTCTTGCAGGCGCTAAACGACAAAGAAGGTACATCTGGGGTACAAAAAAGATTCCTTAAAAATCATCTTTCCGAAGTACGCAACTAATGTCATAACGAACTCTAACAAACCGGGGTCCACTTCATGACTACGGAGGTTATATGAAGTGGTATAAAAGGGGGAATCCTCTCCGTTGGCTAGGTAAGTTCACAACCCTAATTTTCTGGCTACTGTTCATCTTCTTTTCTTCTTTCCTTCACATCAAAGGAGATCACTGACTTGAGCGTCGGAGGGCCTAGCCAGGGATTCCCACCCCGGTCTTAGGTCACTGACGATAGCGTTGGTTGGTCTCTTGTGCGCAGGGAGCCGCAGGAGCTTTGGGAGTTCGACTTTCTCCTATCTGGACGGGGATTTCTTCTTACTTATCAGATTTCCTTCGGTGACTCTGGTTTTCTTCCGATCCGCTTTGGGTTTCTCGGGTCAAGGTTCTATCGGCATTATTCTTCATTAGACCGGTGGGTTTCCTTCTTCCGGATCTCCTTCACGGTTAGCTTCTCAGACAGGATCAGTCTATAATTAACTACTTAATTATAGAACGATCATGAGTGGCACCTAATAGTACATCATGATCCCCAATTAGTCGAAAAATTATAATTGATCTTAGAACTAATTCTAAACCCTTCAACAACTATAGTGAGTCATGTCTTGTTCCTTTCACTCGTCTTATACCCACTTGATTCAAGACATGGTCTATGTGTATGTTCCCACTAGATTGACTACGTCACACCTTATCCAAGTAATACTTCCCTGTTCTACGGATTCAAATTACTCATATATGTGTACAAGAGTCTCATACTCTTAACGTGTGATGTTTTGGCCAAAGACTTTGAGTGATAATCCTAACGAGTGATCATAGGGTATACGTCTCCTCATAAGGAGCGGTGAATCCTCTGTGGGCTATCCAACCAACTTTAAGTACTTCGAGTTATACCCAATCACCTCGGGTCTTCACCTCCAAGAGATATTTACTTAAGATGTTAAAGTACAAGTCTTCATGACAAAGATGACTTGTATACCTCAAGTTGAAGGAAACTTGCACTCGATCTGCAGTAAGAGCTTCACAAACATATCCATATATATAGATAATCATATGAAGTCTTACAACGAGTCACTCCAATAAACTAGTTACCATAACTAGCATCTATGTTAAACTCTCGACATTCTAATGTCTCCATCCAGTGAGAAAACAACTGCTTGGCAAACTAAGAAGTATAACCCGTACTAGTCTTATAGAATTAATGATGTCTGAATGCATTAATTCGACAACTAGGGAAATTCTAATACGTTTATAATTACATATGTAGGGATAATCACTAGTTGTGATTCAATCACAATTTCTCTCATGCTATGAATTGTGTTGTGGACATTTAGTAAATGAGTTTAAGACAATAAAAATATAATATACACTCAAATAGTGAATCTATATTTAGTAAAAACTATAAGGTGATTGTCTTAGGACATTCCTCAAAATCTAACAAGGAGAGCAGTGATGATCACCAAGGGAGAGAGCTATGTTCACCGATTGTAGGGAGAGGAGAGGAGTTCGTGTGCCCTAATTTCTATTGGGTAATTACCGATTGAAATTTATATTCAGTTGGTAATTACCGACGGAATTACAATTCCATCGGAAAACCCCAAGCACAGCTGTGGTATTATGGATTTGCCTATTGAATGTCTAATTCAGTCAATAATCACCTATTGAATTAAATTCAATCTGTAATTACCGACTAAAATTTATATGTAGTCGGTAATCATCGACTAAAATTAATGTAGTCGGTGATTACTGACCAAATTTATTTCAGTCGGGGATCCATTGTTATTTGCTATTATTTTTGTAGTGTTTCTGCAAGGATTGGGCAACAATTGGAATCCTTCTCAATGGAAAAGAGAGAAGAAAGAATAAAAAGATATTAGTACCCTAATGTAGTTTTGATGTGATCGACCAAATCAAGTTAGGTCCTGTTGTGGTTTAACCCTTGTGTCTAAGTGTGTAGGGCCTTAGGAGCATAGGAAGTCGAGCGAAAGACGTGGCTAGTGAGAAGGATGACATGGGAGAGAGCTGACATGTTTCGTGCGTCCAAGGGATGAGGTGCTGTGAAAGCGTATGCGGGCGGACAAGAAGGAGACGTGTGGCGTTTCTGAGGGACGAGAAGTTGGAGCAAAAGGTTGCTCAAGAAGGCCAGAAAATAGATTCAGGTAAGCCTTATTCAGGATGGCCGAAATCACCAAAGTGAGAGGAATTGGAACGGAAGACCCGGACCCATGGAAATGGAATCGGAGCGGAAGACCCGGACCAAAAAATCAACTGGAAGTTGACTTTACTGGTCCGGGCACACGGAATCAAAACTTCATCATTTCATAATGTGGTGTGATTCGTTGCGATGGGAATAAAATTCTATCCCCCTCCAAGCGCCTGGACCCCTTCCAGGTGCCCCGGCTAAGGCTATAAATATAGCCTCGGTCCCAAAAGATCATAACAATACTTGTAATTGATTTCTCTTTAGTTTTGTTCTGTAATTGAGTGTTTCAATTGCTATAAGAGGCTTCTCTGCCTGAATGAGATTGTTTAGTGAGCTTCAACTTCCTTAGATTAGTAATCCTTTAATTGCAAACTAAGTAATCTTTTTGTGTCTCTTCTTTTTCAGTCTCTTTTTTTTTGTATGCAAGTGTTAGACTGATAAAGCTGTAAAGTTTAAGAAGGGGTTTTGTTTGTTTTTACTGGGCAAACTGATCCTGTTCGAAACTGTGAAGTTGGAAAGTTGTGAGGTGGCAGTTTCGCTGATCGGACGTGGACTTTGCTCCGCTCTGCAAAATAAACGGTGTCAATGCCAGGCTAGGGAAGGAGTCCCCGGTGTTGGCCCTCCAACGCTTAAGTTAGTCACCGGAATGTGGAGAAAAGCGGAGCAACAGTAGAACTCAAGAATAACTCGTACCTCTGCCAGTGATGAAGCCTCCTTTATATAGAGCCTTAGTGGTCGACGTGCATGCTTCTCAAGACATGGGCATGCTCTCCGATGTATTCCACGAAAGAACATGTTAGGAAAGTACCTCTGATATCATACCTTAACAGGACATGCATATCCCTGACAAGAAAGTAGAAGCTTTCACTGTACGATCTGCCTATCGACCATGCCTCGTGTCAGTGGCACTAGCTCCCAAAAGGATGTCGAGAGGTACTCCAGTAGTCCCGTTGCTGGGTCGAGATGGGTAGTCGCTCGGCCGGGACTCTGTTCTGCCCACGGCCAAGTCCCGCTTCTTGGTCGAGCGAGGTAGTCACTAAGCTAGGACCCCTCCGCTCTGTCGACCTCAGTGGTTCTTCTATGCGATGGTTTAGTAACATGTCCTCCCCGTTTAGACCAGCTGTCCGGTCTCCCTTGACGTCCCACTACACCGTATTGAGCATCGGCTATCTCACGTGTCATCCCGAGTTGGACGAGTGGTTTGTTTGGACCCGTCTCCCGTCGGTCGGGGCCTGACTGCCCGACTGGCTATTGCCATTGATCTCCGTTCAGTCCTCTGGCACCAGGGCATTGACCGTCTTGACTTTGACCTCCACCCTGGCAATTGACCCTGTGCCAGGTAGGACCTCCTCCATCGTCGTATCACAGGCTATTCGCCCCCCTCTAGTCGATCACCAAAGGACCAACAAAAGAGTCAACAAAATTCTCAATATACCCAAATGGAGTGTTGACCTCTTCCTTTTATAACAAGCTCATCAAGTAGGGACCATCTACTATGAAATCCATAACCTTTTAATAGTCCATCAATATTAACAAACTGAGTTATTGAATTTATACATATAATCCACTTATAATAGCATAAACTCTTTTTCATGTATCAAGCATTAGTTTAATTTTTTTAATGATAATGTCATTATTATTAATCTCGTATTAACTCACCAACTAGAGACTTAATCCTTCACTTTTGCCGCAACCTCCTCCGATAGAGTGTGGCTACCTAAAGTCTCCTCCCAATCTAACCTGCCATGATGTTTGTTATTATAGAGCACGAGATCACCAAAGGTGGTTCCACCTCCCAGCTCTTTTTATCTCTAGTAGTGTATCTTCACCTTCCTCTATGGGATCATTGTCAATGTTGACCCATGGGCATTGCCTAACATCACAACCGACGTTTTTTCCATGCTCATCATGTAGCTCAACTCATAACTAAAGTTCATTGCCACATCTTGAGTTTCCCATAGATCGTACGATTCAGAAGTATGAAATTGATCCGGATTGATCGAAGATCAATTTTGTAGTAGAATCAAAATAAAATCGCCGGAATCGTACAATAGCAAGAAGAATCGAGTTGATCTTATGGTACAAACGATCAAGATGCAGTACCTCAACCAAGCATCCTCATCTGCATTTCGACGGGCAGCGACAGCGGAAGGGATGGGAGGAGGCGACGTCGGTGGCATGCAGAGGGGTACGAAGAGGGGAAGACGTCGGCTGACGACTGGCAACAACTGCGACATGAATGTGCGAGCGTCATGAGTGAGGCTGTAAGGGGAGCGATGGCAGCGAGCACTTGGACGAAGAGGGAAAGGTATCCCAGCGGCAGGTAGCAGCGACGACATGGATGCGCGACCGCACAGGTGAAGCCAAGGGGAGCAGCAACGCGTAGGTGATGGGAGAACGGCTCTGCACAAGTGATATGAGAAGAGTGGGGACACAATTTTAGGTTTTTAATTGAACTTTATTTAATTAATTTAATAAATTCCTAACATAAATGAAATAGTGTAAATATGTTTTCTGAAACCCATTCGGATTATATATATATATATATATATATATATATATATATATATATATATATATATATATATATATATATACAGACTTGATACTGTGCGCGACGCGTACAGTGCGCGACTGTGCGCGTCGCGCACAGTATCAGCACTTTTTTTGTTTTTTTTTTATTTTTTTTAATTTTTAAATTAAAAAATGATTAAAAAATTTTTTTACGATTTTATTTATAGGGTTCAGGCTTTGGGTATAGTGTTAAAGCTTTTTTTTTTTTTAGATTTTATCTATAGGGTTTAGACCTTCTAATTAGGTTATAATGTTTAGTTTAAAAATAAAAAATAAAATAAAATTAATTTAAGTATTTATTGAGTATTGTAATGTGTTTAAGGGATATATCTATATATTAAATTTTAAATAAGGAAATGTTGAATTTTTAAAATTCAAAAAACAAAAAAAAAACAAAAAAACAAAAAAAGCGCTGATACTGTGCGCGACGCGCACAGTCGCGCACTGTGCGGTCGCGCACAGTATCAAAACTCTATATATATATATAAAGAGAGAGAGAGAGAGAGAGATATTTAATATGTTGAGTGACACTTTGTGCGCGATCATCAGCGAAAACCGACGTGGACTATCTGACGTGGTCAAAACATAATTTTTTTAATCTCTCTCTCATCTGCATGCAACAACTTTTCTCTCTCATCTGTATGCAACAACTATAAAAAATTTTAATCTCTCTCTCATCTGCATGCAACAACTTTTCTCTCTTTTTTTTAAATTAAAATAATATTTTATCTTCTCTCCTATTATTATATGCAAAAAATTATTGTGGTAGTGATGATACAACGTTGTAGCAGCTACTATGCAGTAGCTGCTACAACTTGTAGCAATTTCTATGCAGTAGCTGCTACAACGATGCAGTAGCTGTTACAAAAATGCAGAAGCTTCTACAAAAGTGCAAAAGTTGCTACAATTGTGCAATAGCTGCTATAATAGTGCAGAAGATGCTACAACTATGCAGTAGCTGCTACAACGGTGCAAAAGCTGCTACAACGGTACAGAAGCTGCTACAATGGTGTAGTAGTTACTATAATGGTGTAGTAGCTGTTACAACGGTGCAGAAGCTGCTACAACGGTGCAGAAGTTGCTACAACGGTGCAGAATCTGCTACAACGGTGCAGTAGCTGCTATAACGGTGCAGTAGCTGCTACAACGGTGCAGTAACTACTACAACGGTGCAGTAGTTGCTATAATGGTGCAGTAGTTGCTACTGTCACGCCCCAGAGGAGTCCCTGTCCGAAGAAATTTCGGTAGCATCTCCCCTGTACGGGTGACAATCTGAAGCATTACTACATACAAAATATACCTCAGCCACACTCGGCTGGAATATATATACAAAATGAAATAAACACAACCACGCAGTTTATAGCATCAGCCCACTCAGTTGGAACAAAATAAATACAACCACGCAGTTTAACAAGCCTACACGGCTGAACGTAAACACACAGCAACGGAAGACATAAAACGATACGAACGTAAAACCAACAACGACACTAACAAAAAATACACATCATCACGGACTTGACCCAATTTCACATCGACTTATTGAAAACAAAATACAAAATCAATATACCACCCCAAATGATAACAAAACCAAAGCGAAAACTATCCTCGGTGTGGCGTAGGACCCGGGATCGGTGGCGTCTCTCAGCATCCATGACTCATCTACATTACAGCGAAAGAAACCATTTTGTGGGATGGTGAGTATTGGAACTCAGTGGTAAGGATAAGATAGTGCATGAATGTAATATCTGAATAGAAAATGTGCAGTATACGGTCTAAATACCAGGAGAAATAGCGAGATACTAAAATAGAATCAAAACAAATGCTCATACCGAAACCATATCCTAGGCTAGGTATAGTAGGTTAGAACTGATACTAATCTGCTTCATAACTACGGAGGTAATAAACAAGGTATATATAAATTTCCAATGACTAAACATCGACAACGAGAATATATCTCAACACAAGTATCGGCGTATACGAACAATGATAAGTAAGCAATAACGATATATAAATGTAGAGCTATAACAATATAATAACAACAACAGTATGCACGGATGGTCACTCCGCCCACCTCTCGCACACCGATGGTCGAGAGGTCGATGATGACACCACTCCACTACCACTCACACGGTGGCGGGGAGACGATTGCGTAGTAGCTAACTAGCTACATCTGCGACGGGGTCCTGCTGTCAGAACTCCGGCTACCACTCACACGGTGGTCGGTCGACGACAGACAATCACTCCAGCTACCACTCTCTCGAGTGGCCGAGGATGCGGTATGCATGCAATGACATGATGCGAACAATGCAACAGTCATCATATATATATAAGCAGAAACATGTATGCTACATGAAGCCAGCATGCTCAATTTAGTACATAAATAAACAACAGTCAAAGCATACAAACTTAGTATCTAGTATCTGCTACTGATCATGGACAATAACAAGAGACTGTATAGATATGGAACGAATTTCTCAAAGATTGCGTGGAAGTATCAAGCGCAGGAAAAGAAGAGTGGAGTCAAGGTAAACAATTCTTATCCAAAATAATTCATGCACTAAGGTCAAAGTACTAAAAGAAAACAAAGCAAGAAGTACCCGCCTTAATACGTAGATCGTATAAGACTAAAACCCACATCGTGGCGCTCGTCTCGAATCAACGTCCTGCAAATCACGTGATGCACAATTTAGCTAATTTCATAAACAACATCTAACTAAACCCATCATGAATTAAGTGGCTAACCTATAACCGAATCTGATTAAGGAAAATCCTAATTTAAGACACATAATCTATCTACATTACACCTAAGTCAATAGCACATTCCACTCATTTTGTAACCATAATGATTCATTATTACTTTTTCCTAATCCATTTCCTGCATAATCAGAGAACCTACACAGCAGCAAAACCATAACCCACCTAACAAATTCTGTCCGAAATCTGTAAACACAGAAAAACCAGCCACACAAAACTGCATCACAATCCTCCGAACAAGAGCCCAATCATCAATTCACCAGAACTGCCCTGTAACCCGAGAGCATCACCAGTCAAGAACCCAAAGTCAAATCTCAATCACCTCCTTCAATTCTACACTGGAATCCAGAACCGTTACAAAGCAAGAACAACATCCAATCCAAACCCCAACAGAAATGCCAACAAAAGTGTGTTAAAGGATCATAAAAAAAAGAATCTAAAAATCATCAAACCGAAGCCTCCACTCCAGTAATTAAATTCAGCATACAAAAGAGCATTTCGTCAAGCAATACAAAAGGACCAAAACCTTTCAATACTCCCAAATCTGTTCCAACAACTCAAATCCCTTACGACATAACCCAATAACCTTCAAAATGAACCAACCACCGTCTCCCAAATCTGAAATAGAGAAACCAAGATCCCGTGGGTCATCCGAGACGGTATGGGGCGGGAGTTGCTGCAATGAGGCCGCCGGGTCGAAACTCAGTGGCAGCGGGGGAATAAATCCCCTATCCCTGTATCCCACCCGGTCCGTCCCATACTAGCTCGGGTGCTACGATTTACCTCCCTCACGATGGCCGTGGGTCCGGTCGGTGGGGGCCCTGGGGGCGAGGGCTTCGCCTTTTTTTGCTGCAATGAAATAGAGAAACCAAAGCTAGGGAAAAACTCCATGATGATCAAGGACACATTCGGAATTGGTTGGGACGCCTACATCTAATCCCTCCTTTGCAACCCATACCTACTTAGAAGGTTATACTTGCCTGGCCAGTTAGGGCACGGCTCGAAGTCTCAGGTGCTCGCGTGTGGAGAGGAAGATCCAACGACTTCGGAGAGGGCTCGGGGAAGACGAGATCGCCGGCTGTGCAGTTCTCGTGCGAGGAGGAAGGAAGAAGGCTCGGTTGTGGCTCCGAGAGAGAAGAGAGGCCGGCGGGGGAGGCTGTTGTTGGCCGACGAGGAGGCAGCGATGGCACGGCGCACAGCGCCGCCTGCGCGTGCGCGTGCGAGTGCGAGAGGGAGGGAGGAGGGTCGGCGGCGTCGCGATGAAGAAGGGGAAGGATTTCGCCGATTAAGGTTAGGGCACGGGCGGGTTTTTAAAGAAAAGAAAAAAAGAAAACATTTAAGGAAATTAAACATTTCCTTGTTTAAATCAGGTAATTTAAACAGGCTTTATCCTGACCTAATAATTTATCTCCTTAACCTACGTCATACAAGCTCCGAAAAATTCCCAGAAAATTTCTAAAATTTCCTAAAAATTCTAATAAGATTATTTGACAAATAATCTGATTATTTAAATATTATTTGAGTACCATATTTTATATTCTCCCCCACTAATAAAAATTTGATCCCTAAATTTTCGGCTCAACTCCGAGATTCTCATCCTAGGTAGCAACAGATAACATACTCCTATACTATTCCATCCAAGTATTCATGAACAAATTTCTAACCGTAAGAAATGACTCTATAAATTATGAGCTCATCATGCTTCCATTGTGTCACTCTAATATCTAACTTTGAGTAAAAATCTACTAGTAGCAAGTTGTTCTCTTCAAAATATGATTAGGAAGTACAATTTTGACCGCCCACTGCCCTATATATACAAGTTTCCAATAGCCATATCACTCAGTATCAATTAATCATAGCCAACTTAAGAAGCAAGCCTTTCTGTGAAGTAGAGTGTATAACAACCAAGCTCACCTTGTGTTTGTTCCTACTGCCATGGTCAACTTTGACTTTGTCAAATATTAAGTATACAGCACCCAATATAATCCTCGAGTTCACCACCATTATTTTAGCAGACATAATATGTTTAGTGGCCCTAGATAATATTCCTTCATGGACCTCTCCTCTCAAACCAAATATCAGTCCCAAGCACTTCTAATGAAATCCGAATTTAAAAACCAGGGAAGCCCAAAACCTGATCAACTACAGTATTTCAAGAAATTCCAAATTCTATATGGATAAGCATCCGAAATAATAAAGGGAAACTAGTCCCAACAGTATGTATCATCTTCAAATTAAACACAGCTTATCAACCCAAGACATTTCCGTAAAGGATTCAATATCAATACAACATAAAATTTGTCGTGTCAGAGATTTATAGAATCACTAGCATCAGCAGCCCGAAATAGATCCCAGTTTTAGCAAGCCCTCATGCCAAATATAAAGTTGC
The DNA here is from genome assembly GCF_018446385.1 of Zingiber officinale. NCBI lineage: Eukaryota > Viridiplantae > Streptophyta > Magnoliopsida > Zingiberales > Zingiberaceae > Zingiber > Zingiber officinale. The sequence goes on along the minus strand of NC_056005.1, from coordinate 32,841,440 downwards.
TACTCTCCACCAACAAATAAACAACATATTCATTCTCAAAACAAAACACCTTCATTAGGATACAGTGATCTCTACTATAAGGTTTGATGGACCTAAGCAATGACTGACCCAATACATCACAGATGGTATAAATATCTAATTAAGTACACATAGTACAAATAACTAAATAAGTACATATGGTATCAACAATAAACTAAGTAGTGAATCCAAAAGTTATAACAACACTAGAGATATACCTTACTTCCTATAGTTCGGAGATGTCCTGTCGCTGCCTGGTCCCAAAACTCAAAAGTCACATCATAACTACTACAACGGTGCAGTAGTTGCTATAACGGTGCAGTAGTTGCTACAATGGTACAGAAGATATTACAACGATACAGTAGCTGCTACAACGGTGCAGTAGCTGCTACAACATAGTAGTTACACAATAATACTGCTACACGTTATAGCAACTACTATACAGAAGTTGCTACAACGTGTAGCAGCTATTGTGTAGTAGTTGTTACAACATTGTAGTAGCTACATCACCTTTAAAAATTAGCAGCATAGTGATTGTTGCATGCAATCAGATTATGAGAGAGAGGTTAAAAAATTTTATAGTTACATGTAGATAAAAGAGAAAAGTTGTTGCATGCAGATGAGAGAGAGATTAAAAAAAATTGGGTTTTGACCGCATCAGATAGCCCACGTCGGATTTCGCTCACGATCGCGCACAAAATGTCGCTTAGCATATATATATATATATATATATATATATATATATATATATATATATATATATATATATATATATATATATATATATATATATATATATATATATATTTAAAAATTATAAATAAATTATATTTATTTATTATGTATATTTTAAACTTATTATTACCATTAATATCATAAAAACAAACAACATGCCCCTCAGCGTAGCACAGATGGTGGACATATAACATCTCTCGCGTAATGATCAGATGTCAATTCCTAAAAACTGATGACCTATTATCACCCCACTATACGTATAATATCTATATACTTATATTTATCTTTCTCCATATTCTTGAGACCTTACAAATCACATTCAACACAATGAGATAAATGTTCATCATATAAAATGAAATCATACATGGTCCATATATAACTAAAATCCATTACATTAATACTTACCAAATATCTAAAAACATCCAACATAAAATATTTCTTCATATCATCGGTAGGTTATCTGCAGTAAGGATAATACACATATGGTTCAAACAACAATACATCTGTAAGTTAACACTACTTTCAGAAAATGCAAAAACAATTGAATACTATTTTACATGCTTTAAAAGAATGCATACTTTAAATATAGAATATATAATGATTTTTTTAAAATGAGTGATACAAAAAATAAGTTGAAGGTCAACTCAAAAGAGCTGTTATTATTATGAGATATTTATTAGGAGTGTTCGAGTCTTAAATCTCTTGGTATTTAAAACGATGCGGTATTTAAAATTTAGAAGGACTCATTAATGGAAAGTGATCTATGAATTCTTGCATTTGCTACTATAGTATGCCCTTGAACCACTCTTCCATTGCATGCTAACTACTGACTCGAGACTCCTCTAATATCATGATTGGATTCCTCAACATTTAATTTTCTTGCTCTAGCACTTCCACTCGTGAAGATAAAGAACCAAGATGACCCCTAGCCATAGAACTCATAGCACGATCATAGGCAACTTTTTCCTGGGAGCCAAAACTGTAGAGGAAGTTCTTTTTCCTTCTACCAGCAATATCATAATATATCTCATCTAGTACCTATTGGATTTTGAGGGATGTCATAAGGTAATCACTTTATGTTTTACTATTTATTTGATAAATATAGATTTACTATTTGAATGCATATTATATACTTGAATAATCTTAAACTCATGTACTAAATGTCCGCAATACAATTCATAGTATGAGAAAAATTGTGATTGGATCACAACTTGTGATTATCTTTACATGTGCAATTATGAACATATTAAAATTTCCCTAGTTGTCGAATTGGTACATTTAGACATTATCAATTCTATAAGACTAGCACAAGTTATACTCCTTAGTTCGGTCAAGCAACTGTTTCACTAGTTGGAGATATTGGGATATCGAGAGTTAAACGTGGATGCTAGTTATGGTAACTAGTTTATTGAAGTGACTTAGCTTGCTATAAGACATTATATGGTTCTCTACATATATGAATATGTCTGTGAAGTTCTTACTACAACTCAAGTGAAAGTTTCCTTCGACTTGAGTTAAATAATTTATCTTGGTCATGGAGACTTATACTTTGATATCTTAAACAAATATCTCTTAGAGGTGTGGACCCGAGATGATTGGGTATAAATTGAAGTGTCTGAAGGTATTTAGATAGCCCACAAAGGATTTATCGCTTCCTACAAGGAGACATATACCCTATAATCATTCATTAGGATTATTACTCAAGTCTTTGGCCAAAGCATCACATGTTAAGAGTATGAGACTCTTGTACATATGTACGAGTAATTTGAATCCACAGAATGAGAAAGTATTACTTGATCTAGGTGTGACATAGGTCATGTCCTGAACTAAATGAGTATAAGACGAGTAAAAGAAACAAGGCATGACTCACTATAGCTGCTGAAGGGTTCAGAATTAGTTTTGAGATCAACTATGATTTTTTGATTAATTGGGGATCATGATGTACTACTAGGTGTCACTCATGATTGTTCCATAATTAAGTAGTTAATTATGGACTGTAACGACCCAAATTTCCTCAATTAGAGTCCTAAAAGTAATTTAAAAATATTTAAAAATGCTATAGAAATATTCTAGGGATTTTTAGAAATTTTTAGAGTATTTTTATGTAATTTTTGGAGGCCGTTTGGTATTTTTACTAAACGAAGAAAGTTTTGACAAAAAAATGTCCAAGGCGAGAATTGAACTCATGACCTTTGACTCGGTCAAAACCCGACTGACCAGGTGTGCAAATGGATTTTTCTATTTAGAAAAGGTAGCGAATTTATTTAAGATAGTTAACAGAATATTATAAAAGGGATAAGTTGATATTGGATTTGTTTGTTTAGAAAAAGTAGCAAATTTATTTAAGATAATTAACAGAATATTGGATTATAAAAGGGATAAGTTGATGTTGGATTTGTTTGTTTAGAAAAAGTAGCAAATTTATTTAAGATAATTAACAGAATATTGGATTATAAAAGGGGATAAGTTGATGCTCTATTTTCCCGTGACTTAAACCATTCTCTCCTTCTCTTCTGCGTACGATGGCGGAGCTCGGGCAGAAAATGAAAGGGAGTTAGGGTATCATCTCCGGCGGCCGACCAAGGTCCTAGATGCCCTTTTTGTTCGGTTGTGAGTCCAAGAATCAAGGTAAGTGCTTCTCACCTGCAGTAGGAGTAGTTTCGGACCTTTGTTCTTCTTGAATTCGAAGCATAAGAAGCGCTTATAGTGTAGATTTTTAATTAAGCCTATAGTACAGATTTTAATTAAGCTTATAGTGCAGATTTTTATGTAGGCTTATAGTGCAAATTTTAATTAAGCTTATAGTGCAGATTTTTAATTAAGCCTATAGTGCATATTTTAATTAAGCTTATAGTGCAGAATTTTATGTAGGCTTATAGTGCAGATTTTAATTAAGCTTGTAGTGTAGATTTTTAATTATGCCTATAGTGCAGATTTTTAATTAAGCTTATAGTGCAGATCTTTATGTAGGCTCATAGTGCAGATTTCTTAGAGCTTAAAATGCAGATTTCTTTAGAGCAGATTTCTTTAGAGCTTGTAGTGCAGATTTCTTAGAGCTTAAAATACAGATTTCTTTAGAGCAGATTTCTTTAGAGCTTGTAGTGTAGATTTCTTAAGAGCTTATGGTACAGACTTCTTTAAAGTTTATAGTGCAGATTTTTGGTGAAACTTGTAGTGCAGATTTTTGGTGGAATTTATAGTGCAGATTTTTGGTGGAACTTGTAGTGCAGATTTTTGGTGGAACTTATAGTGCAATTTTTAAAGAAAAAGATTATAGTGCAATTTGGTTAAGTATTATAGTCCAGAATTTATGTTTGCATAGTATGCAGAAATAGTGTAGCATAGAATGCAGAATCTTGATTAGTATAGTATGCAGAATTTTGATTAGCATAGTATGCAGATTTTTATTTATGCATTTTAAAGTTAGAATTTGTTTAAACATTTCAGTTTTTAAAGAAGCATTCTTTTATTAGAAGTATTAACAAGTGTAAGAAAGATAAAGAAAAGAAAGAGAAAGGCCAAGGCCTTAAGTAGATCCCAAAGTCAAGACTTTAGGGATTTTGGCACACAAGGTGCTTAAAGAAAATGCCGAGGCATTATATATTATAAGTAATAAAAGATAATAAGTATTTTACTTTATTTAAGAGGCTAGTACCCGACTTCCGAGGTTGTCGTTAAACAAATTCCGAGGTCTTGGCCCTGGTAGACCGAGGTCTGCTCTTTTAGGATGGGTGGCTCGCTACCCCAACCTATTAGGGAACACGCATAAGATGGTACTACGCCTGGGCCCAAGAAGAAAGTTGATTATTATTTTGAAGTATTAAAGTATAAGATTTTAAACAAGTGAAATAAGATTCAGAAAGTGTTTAAAATTCAGCAAGATTATGCTAGCATGATTGTATAGATTTGTTTTACACGTTTAGCATTTCAGTATGTTTCTTTTGCTTGTAGATGAGCATGAGTAGTTTTCCTTTTGAGCATTCAGCTTTTAGATTTCAGTATATTCACATGCATATTCAAGTTTTGTGAGTTAGATAGCGCTTACTAAGCAATTTTGCTTATAGATGCATTTTCCTCTTACTGCAGATAAAGGAAAGGAAAAGTTATAGCAAAGGAAGGCGACAAGGAGGTGTGGATGGATGTGTGATGCCTAGATTATAGAAGCCTTGGGACCTAGCATAAGAATTTATTAAGATTGCCATTTATTAAGAATGTATTAGATGAGTCATTTAGTCTTCCGCTGCTAGTTAATTGTATGTTTAGAGTTCTCCGAGAGTTTTAGGAATTTCTATCAACATGTGAACAAGGATAGTTAAGTAAAGTTAGTAGTCCAGTAGCGCTCCGCCCTCGCAGACTTGTAGTGAGGAGGGTGGGGTGTTACATGGACGACCAAAATAAATCAAAAATATATTGGGTCACATGCACTACGAGTCTCTAAAAGATGTAAAATAAGTTAGAGAATAGGATTCTCAGATCAAGAGATAAATGTTTAGTTGGACTCTACATAAGACAAATATAGAAATATTCGTCAGAATAGAAGCGTAGATAGACCACATCCTTATGAAAGAGTTGGACCTAATTTGGTTTAGCCATGAACCAATTTGATTTAGTTGTAAACCAAATCAAAGGGTTAATGGACTAATTTTTTGTTAAAGCATAATGGGTTGGATTTAGACTTTCTAATCCAACTCATTAAAAATGACTATATATTGATATAGTTAAGAGAGAATTAATACATAATTTATTATTGGCTTGATTAAGTTTTGGAAACCTAAACCCAATATCTCTCTCTCACTCTCTGTCTCTTGTCGCCGACCACAACAAGAGGGTCTCCTCTTGTTGCCGTGAGCCACCAAAAGGAAGAAGATCTTTCTTTTTGCTTCTTCTTCCTCTTCTTGATCCTTCTCCTTTGCTCGTGGCTAGTACCTTCCGAAGGTGAACCTTGTTCTCTTGGAATTGTTAAGTAATACCAAATTTGAAAATATTTTTGAAATTCTTTAAAAATCTAAATTTGAGATATTCTGAATTAAATTATAGAAATTATCTTTTCTGAAATTTTTATATTTATAAAAATATTATATTTTTGGAAAATTTCTGAAATTGTTAAGAAATATCGAATTTGGAAAGATTTAGAAAATCATAAAAAAAATTCAAATTTAAATTATTCTATAATAAATTAAGAAATATTAATTATTTATTTCCTAAATTATTAAGAAATTAATTTAGAAATTTATTTGTAAAATAACTAAAGATTTTATATGAGATATGTTAATTAAATTTAGAAATTAGTTTCTTAATTTGATTAGATAAATCTTGATTTATTAAAATTAGATTTATAACATATTTTTATTTCCAAAATATAATTATAACATATTTAAATTTATGTTATATTCATGTCATATTATATACCATGTAAATGCATTAATTATGACATGATTAAATTATGTCATGAGGGCGATGTATCATGTCATCATCTATGTCATGTCATCATTTATGTCATGTGTATAATGTCATGTAAATAGAATATTTGCATGATATAGATGAGACCAAATCCCTTACACAATATTAAGCCTACACCTTCCGTTAATATGATAAGAACCAGAGTTTAAGTTTTTGTTTGAGTTGTTGGCCAAAGTCAAGCTCAACTTAAAATTAAATATGTTCAAACCATGGAGATGCAATCTCATGATTAACAAGTTAGTTTTAAACTTGAAGCGTTGATTTGTTGTGCTAAATCCATGATCAATGTGGATAGAGGTGAAGTTGGGTAATATGCATTTAATGTATACTTGTTAATGTGTTAACAACCTGATGTTTATGTGAAAATTAATTAGTTGCTAGCATAATATGATAGTTGCATATAAACGATATGCAATCGATAAACTTGTTACCTACTGCTATAGCTAAGAATAGTTTGTTGGCTAAAGTCAAAGTTGTTCTTATTTATAGTGGATATCAACACACTTGGAGAAAATCTACCATCTCCTGAATTTAAAATAAGGGTATTTAAATTTGATAAATAAGTGGACTTTTATTACATGTAAATTGTTTATATAAATTAAATCATATCTCTAATACATTTTCAATTTAATATTTTTAGATTAATGATTTAATTATGACTTCTGTTAATCTATGTTTGATTTTTAACTCGAACAAACTGACTGGGCCAAAATTCTTGGACTGGTTTAGAAGTCTGAGAATTATTCTCAAAGCAGAGAAGCTAGCTTATGTTCTTGATGAGCTTCTTCCCATAAGTCTTGATGTCGATGCAACTATAGACCAATTGTTGGTCCATTAGAAGCATAAGGATAATTCTGTACTTACAAGTTATATCATGCTAGCCGCTATGACTCTTGAACTACAGAAACAACATGAGCATTTGGATGCTTATGATATTATCTATCATCTTCATGAGTTGTTTGATAAGCAAGCTAGATCTGAAAGGTTCGAGGTCTTCAAGCTTCTCTTTTTCTCAAAGATGTAGGAGGGTTCGTTTGTAGTACAATTTGTACTAAAGATGAACAGCTATATAGAACATTTAGCATCACTCAATTTTGCGATGGATCATGAATTAAGTATTGACTTAATTTACATGTTTGCTGAAAAGTCATTCATAATTTATGAAAAACTATCAGATGAATAATTTGAAATCGACTATCCCCGATATGATTAATATGCTCCAGATTGTAGAACCTTCTGTTAAAGGTAAATAAAAAATTGTGATGCTAGTAGACTCCTCTAAAAAAGGTTATAAGAGAAAGCCAAAATATTAGGCTAAGGGGAAGAGCAAAAAGGTCAAGATAGTAAAACCAACACAAAAGGGTTCATGCCATCATTATGGCAAGATAGGACACTGGCAAAGAAATTGTAAGATTTATCTTGAGTTCATGAAAAATAATAAGGCATCTGATGCCCCATCCTCTTCATGTATTTTTGTTATTGATTGTCATGTAATTTTCTCAGACACTTGGATATTGGATACTAAATGTGACTCACATATATGTAATGACATATAGGAGCTAAAGAATAGCAGAAGACACATCAAGGAAGAATCAAGTCCGCAAGTTGGGAATGGAACAAAGATTACTGCAGTCACCATTGGAACATACTTGTTAAAACTTTCTAGTGGACTTGTCTTAGAACTGGATAATTATTATTTTGTTCCTGCATTAATAAAGAATATTATTTCTATTTCTTACTTAAATAAAAAAAGTTTCCATTTGACTTTTATTAACAATTATTATTATATAACTTTGAATGACATTCTTTATGGCACTGGAACTTTATACAATGACATCTACATGTTAGATATATCTAGTGATATATTAAGTATTGAAACAAGCAATAAATGCACTTGAATAGATAATCAATTAACTTCTTACTCACGATATTTTCGGCCATATAAGCAAGAAGCGCATGTCCAAATTGTAAAAGATTGCAATTCTTGAATCATTTAAATTAGATACATTTAATACATGCGATTTGTGTTTAAAAGGCAAGATAACAAAGTTATCTTTTTCTAGAAAGGGTGAATGAGTTGATGAGTTACTTGAGCTCATATATATGATATATGTGTTGGTTGCTATTCGGAATATCGTACTGGTTCCCCTGTACAAAAATTTTGTACAAGTCCCGAACCTTTCCTAACAACCTATTGTGTTCTTTAGAAAATAAATTTGGAATCACAAACATAACTTAACATTATTGATTTCAAATTCAACTTATCTGTTCTTAGAGGTTTAGAATTGGATCGCAAATGATGTTTAACATTATTAATCCAAATCCACCCATGTTACAAAGTTGATTAAATATTTATTTCAAGGATCGGCTACCAGGTTAAACATGGCGAGGCACTAGGCCTTCTTGGGTATGGGATCATCCACCACTTCCTAGACAAAGTCTTTCAACGAAATTCAATATTAATCTCCTTATAGTAACCCAAGGTTTAACCATTAAGAATAATCGAATCACAAGATCAAAAAACAAAAGAAACACAAAATCGAAACATAAATTTGATTACCTAGAATCGTTAACCTCTAGTGTTTGGTATTTCAAAATCCATACAAAGAAAACTAGTATAATGCGGAATAAGACAACTAGTTATACCTTGCTTTGTAGCTAAAGACCTCTTGATCTTCTGTTGTATTCCTCACCTCCTTTTGGACGTCGTGTGGGTGACGATCTACCAAGATGAATTCCACCGGGACCACTTCTTCTTCTCCAAGACTCTTGAGCCATCAAGGGATGCCAAAAGAGGAAATTTCCTTCCTTTTCTTCTCCTCCAAGCAACCGGCCACCAAGTGCATCTCCTCTTCTTCTTCTTCTTCCTATCTAAGAAACCGGCCACAAGGACTAAGGAGACCTTGATGTCGCCAGCCCTAAGGAAGCAAAAGAGGAGACAAGAGGTAATGGTGCCGCCGGCCATAAAAGAAGAAAGCAAAGAGAAGGAAGAGATGCAATGGCCGGCCACCAAGGAAGAAAGGAGCATGAAAGGGTCGGCCACACCAAGGAAGAGAGGAAAAAGAATAAGGGTTGTCCCATGAGGCACTCTCTCCCTCTCTTTTATAATCCTTGGTCTTGGCAAAAAAAGAAATTTTAATAACAATTAAAATCTCTCTCTTTTAATTTTCCTATTGTACATGGCAATAAAGGAAAGTTTTAAAATTAATATCTCACTTTTAAAACATGTAGACAACTACAAAAAATGAAAGATTAACTAAAACTTCTCTTTTTAAAACATGGTTACAAAAAAGGAAAGTTTTATCAAAAAAAATAAAATCTCTCCTTTAAACATTATAGATAATTACAAATAAGGAAAGATTTTAACAAAAATAAAAACTCTCTTTAATCTTTTGAATGTAACGACCACCCTTCTTACTACTACTACTCTCTAAGGATGACCGTTACTTAACTACTAACTCTACTTAACCGGTATGATTAAAAATCACATGGAAACCCTACTGAAAAATTCCGGCAGAGTCTCCCCTGTACCGGTGACCATAATCATTAATACATAACATAATATACACAGCCACAGGCGGCTGGAACACATATCAAACACACAAAAGGAATAACATCACCACGCAGTTTAATGAAATCAAATCATGCAAGTAATGAATAGCGGAAACAAAATAAAAACATACAATTAACTAACAGCGGAAGACTAAATGACTCATCTAATACATTCTTAATAAATGACAATCTTAATAAATTCTTAAACTAAGCCCCAAGGCTTCCATAGTCCTGGCATCACACACCATCCGCGCCACCTTGTCGCCTTCCTTGCTAAATCTTTTCTTTTCCTTTATCTGCAGTAAGAGGAAGTGTAGTCTATAAGCAAAATTTGCTTAGTAAGCGCTATCTAACTCACAAAATCACGAATGTGCATGTATACGAAAAGAACTAGAAACTATATGCTCTAAAAAGAAATAAAGCATAAACATAACTGCTCATGTCAAACTAATAGCAAAGAAAAGCTAAGGAATCTACTCATGTAATTCTAATAGTTAATCATGCTGCTCATCTAATAGGTAAACATGAAAACTACTCATCTACTAGATAAACATGGTAGAATAAGGAACTAAACTTACTGATTTTTAGAACCATATGAAACTTATTTCATTTGTTCTAACTTAATCTTTAATACTTTATGTTTATGTAAAACTCGTTTTACTTGTTCAAAAACTTATACTTATAATACTTCAAAATAATAATCAACTTCTTCTTGGGCCCAGGCATAGTACCATCTTATGCGCATTCCCTAATAGGTTGGGTTAGCGAGCCACCAATCCTAAAAGAGCAGACCTCGGTCTACCAGGGCCAAGACCTCGGAATTGGACACCTGGATTTGTTTAACGACAACCTCGGAAGTCGGGTACTAGCCTCTTCTTAAAAGTAAAATATTTATAATCTTAATTACTTCTTCTTTAAATGCCTTGGCATTTTAATAGCACCTTGTGTGCCAAAATCCCTAAAGTCTTGACTCTGGGATTTACTCAAGGCCTCGGCCTTTTCTTTCTTTTCTTTATCTTTCTTATACTTTTCTTTATCTTTCTTATGCATCTATGAATGAGACTAACTATGTAACCCATAATCATGCATAGAATACAAAAGAAATCTGCACATACAATGCTTATCAAAAATCTTATTTAAAGGGGATGAGTTCTCATATATACTCTAACAAAACTAAACTAAATGCTAAAAAATGATATACTTCAAGGTGTTTAATCTCAAATGCCTAGTCCAAATTAAAGCGTCCAAAAGCACTTCACCTTTAGAATACCACCTAACACTGCTTAATTAAAACATAACTGCTAAAATCTTTTTCTATCTAACTATCTCAAAGCTGAAAACAACATGCTTCATATAAGTTCCTATGCAACATTAAGAGACAAAGGTCCAAAAGAAAAACTACTATAATAAAATGCAGAATTTGGATTGTATACTAATGCTTGCAAGAACTGATCTAGGAACTAGCATATATGGTAGAAAACTAGAATAAAAACCCAATGGAAATCCATCTTTATCTGCTATGAATCTGTCCAAATGCTGTACAGAAAAAATCCGAAGCAAGAAAACAAGGAACACTTACTGCTCTTAAATTTCAAGCCATCCTAATGTTGTACAGAAGGAAAAATCGAAAGCACTTGCTACTCTTAACCTCTAACAACTCCTAATTCTGTAAACAAACTCCAATTACAAAGTGCAGAGTTATAAACCAATTACAGAACCAACTCACTGTCTAAACTAATTATCCTTTTTTTTTCTCTTTAGGGTTCACGGCAGTAGGCACCAGAAGGAAAAACACTACTTCCTGTGATATGCTTCGAACAGAAAACTCCCTTCTTTGAGGTGCACGGCAGCCACATCAATTCAACCAGAAATAAACTAAACTACATGCCCAAACTAATTTAAACCCTCTTCTCAACTTCCTGATGAAAACCACGGCAGTAAACCTCATAATTCATAAATCTCTACCACCTAATCCGATCTACACCTGGTATTTCAGACTACTAGTAACCTACTTATGTATCTTCTACATCCGTACTAAAAGGAATCAAGGTCCACATATTCCAGGTCATGAATAGTTTAGCACAATTAGCATCCTTAAAATTCACCTCATATCTTCTATTCTTCATGCTCAATGTCATGGTAAGGAAAACAAAATATAACTATTCTTCCTTTGAAAACTCACGGCAACAAACAAATCCCTAACATGCTTCACAGCAAAACTCGAACAAATAAGGGAACACCAAAACGAATCGAAATCCGGAACTACTCTACTGCAGGTGAGTAGCAACTTACCTTAGGCTTTTCTTGGACTTACAGTCGAGGAAGACCTTTAGGATTTCAGAGAAACCGCAAGAATCGGCAATTTCTTCTCGTCACCGTGCTCTCCTTGACGGGGTGCTCGCGACGGTGGAAAAACCCCTTGGAAAGACCCCTTGGTCGGCCGCCGGAGAGAGGACCTAGCCTCGGCTTCGTCTTCGCCCAAGAAGGAATCGCCGTCGCTCGCGATCGGGAGAGGAAAGGAGAGGGAAAAGGGTTTTCGGTTTGGGAATTTACCACCTCAACTTATCCCTTTTTATAATCTCCATATTCTGTTAACTTGTTAAATAATTTTCCTACCTCTTCTAAACAGAACCGACGGCTGGATCACCTGGTTAGTCGGGTTTGGCTCATGGTTGGAGTCGCGGGTTCGAATCCCGGCTGCAACCATTTTTCTCCCTATTATTTCTTGTTATTAACTTCTACTACTTAAATAAAATTCTCCCTTTATTTAATTAAATAAAAACTGCTAGCCGAGTTGGTTAGCCGGGTTTTGCTCGGGTCAGGGGTTGCCGGTTCAAGCCTCAGCTTGGACATTTTTTGTTGAAACTTCTTTCGTTTAATAAAAATACCAAACGACCTCCAAAAATTGCATAAAAATATTCTATAAATTTCTAAAAATCTCTAGAATTTTTCTATAGCATTTCTAAATATTTTTGAATTATTTTTGGGGCTCAAAATGAGGAAATTTGGGTCGTTACATTGAAGATAGCTATAAAAGGAAAGATTTTAAAATTTTAAAACTCTCTTTTAAAACCATGAGGATGGCTATAAAAGGAAAATTAAAATCTTTCTTTTAACCATTGTAGATAACTACAAAAAAAGGAAAGATTTTAACAAAATAAAATCTCTCTTTTAATCATCGTAGATAACTACAAAAAATGAAAGATTTTAACAAAATAAAATCTCTCTTTTAACCATTGTAGATAACTACAAAAAAGGAAAGATTTTAATAAAATAAAATCTCTCTTTTAACCATTGTAGATAACTATAAAAAAGGAAAGATTTTAATAAAATAAAATCACTCTTACAAAAAAGGAAAGATTTTAACAAAATAAAATCTCTCTTTTAACCATTGTAGATAACAACAAAAAAGGAAAGATTTTAACAAAATTTTGTTTTAAGCAAAACTTCATTTGTCACGCCCCGGAGGAGTCCCTGTCCGAAGAAATTTCGGCAGCACCTCCCCTGTACGACGGACAATCTGAAACTTTCTACATACACAATATACATCAGCCACAGGTGGCTGGAATATATACACACAACCACGCAGTTATATATATATCATCAGCCCACTCGGCTGGAACAAAACCAAAACACAAAGACTGCTAGCCGGCTAGGCTTACACAACCAATAACAAATACAAAATACCATATATCAACATCAACACTCCAAAAACAAAACCGGAGTACAGAGCTAAACAAACTGATACATAAACAAACAAAACATACGTGAAACTGATAAGTCTTCTGATGTGACGTGGGGACCAGCAGACAGGATATTCCAAGCGACACCAAAACCAACCTGGTACCGAAAAGATAGTATCAGCGGGTGAGTTCAACAACTCAGTGAATACCAATGGACATGAGTAGTAAGATATATCTAACAACAACAAACATGGAATACAACTTCCTAATCATATATAGGAAACATGCAAAAGGTGAGGAAGTTGTACTCACCGGGAACTCCTATCCGGACAAAAGGTCGTCAAACCAAAGTGTCAATAATCACATGCGGTCAAAAGTATGTATCAACAAAATACAGCAACCAAATGCGTGAAACACAATCATAAAATATAAATGCATCAATGCATATGATGCTAATGATGCGTCTGGTCACCCCCGCGGTCAGTCATCTCACACACAAATGGTGAGACCGGGGGTAAGGTTGTGACAACCGTGCACTCTGTCGTCACTACTCGATGAGTGACCGAGTGGACGGGATCTTGTCGGACTCCTGTCCTGTGACCCCAAATCATAAATGGGGAGCTCAATGCTCTCTCCCGGTACACGATGACGGGAGGTATCTCTGCCGGCTACCATCCCGACCAACGGAGCCAAGCAGAGTCCACCGTCTGCGGCTACTCTGTTGCTACACTAAATGCGGTGAGCCAAGCAGGCCAGGCCGGCTACCGCAGTCCTCGGACCAGCGGAGCCTAACAGAACACACATGCCTGATATACCACTAATCCATGAGTGGTGGTGTGTGCAGTACATGTAACTGGCGATGTGCTCAACCATAGTAGAGCCGACAATCGCGCAGCATACAATCATGATGCATGACACTAAGCATTGTCATAAATTGATCAACATAACCATATCCATATGTATAAAATGAGTACGGTAAAATCGATGGTCACATACCAAGATCTAGAGTACACAGGTCAGATAGAATATCAAAAACCTATGTCCTGAACATAATAAGTATGGAATGTCCTGATCAGCATAAAGAAAAATCCATATATACATAATATGGGTACCACAGTATCAGTATGTCAAATCCACGGATCTAGGGTATACTGGTCCTCTATGGCATAACAACCTAGATCCTAAACATATCCCCCTTCCATAGCATATGTACCTACAATATGCACAGATCAAAACCACAAGATCTAGGTACACGAATCATATATGATATACCAATAGAAATACACAATCCAAGCATGGCATAAAAACCTAAGTATCAGATAATTTGGATATACATGTCAGAAACAAAAATCCAGAGTCTAACCCTAACCTCAGTAAAGCATGGTATGTCACTCTAGAAACTAAGATACTCATGGCAATAAGGTACTCATTGTTGGAGTGTATACTGAAAGCCTAAGCTTTGTAAACATTCATTATGAATAAAGAATCACATTTGGTCTAATTATCTACATTTGTTTGTAGTTGTTCATTTAATTTATATTGTAGATAACATAGTATGTGGTGTCACATACAGAAGATGATGTTATCAGTATCTTATAAATTATAAACAGTAGCTCACGACCAGAATGGAAAGGAACAAACCATTAGAAGGTCGTAGTGTAATTAGGTATTAGTTTATCTTGACTATATAATTACACTAGTACACTCAGAGTGTATTGAGTAGGACCATTTGAGGTCGTTCCTTTTATACTGACTTTATAAAGGAACAAAGACCTCAGTTATTATGGAAGTGTGTGCTCTTAATCCTAATATAATAACAAGCACATATGTTTGATATTTATTTCTTTAATTTATCAATGGGTGAGATTTAGTTCGATGAATCAATAAACCCGATAAATTGGGAAATGGTATCACTCATAGTGTGTGTTGTTGATTATAGAAGGAAACTGTGTCCTAGTGATACTAGGTTGATAATGTCCTCAAGAGGAGCTCATAAAGATTGTCATGTTAAATCCTGCAGGTGGACTTAGTCCGACATGATAATAAGGTTGAGTGGTACTACTCTTGGACTTAGATATTAATTAAATGAGTTGTCAGTAACTCACTTAATTAGTGGACATTCGATATCTTAAACACAGGGAGACTAACACACTCATAATAAGAAGGAGCCAAAAAAAAATGTAATTTGGGATTGGTGCGGTAGTTCAATGATAGTTCTCTAGTGGAATGAATTATCATTGATAAAATTAAGTTGTGTGTTCGGGGCGAACATGGGATGCTTAATTTTATCGGGAGACCAAAACCAATTCCTCCTCTCGGTCCCTATCGTAGCCTCTTATTTATAGAGTACTATACCCACATATACCCACCTTCTATACCTACCTAAAGGGGGCCGGCCAAGCTAGCTTGGGAACCAAGCTAGGGTCGGCCTAAGCTTGGGTTTAAGGTGGCCGGCCCTAGCTTGAACCCAAGCTAGTAGGGCCGGCCATAATTAATTAAAAAGAAAATTTAATTTTAATATTATGTGGAAGATTTAATTTAAAATAGAATTAAAATTAAAATATCTCTCTTGTAAAAGATTTACAAAAGATTAAAGAAAGAGATTAGATCTCTTTCCTTATTTGTAGATTGGAGAGATGTTTTATTTTCTCTTTAAAATTATTCACATGTTAATAAAATTAAAATTATAGATATTTCCTTTTATTAACCATGAAGAGATTTTAAAGAAATTTTATTTTTTAAAATTTCCGGAAACAAATAAGGAAAGTTTTAATTGTTGATTGAAACTTGTCCAATTTGCTTCCTATTGATTTGGCCGGCCATCATTGTTTAATTGGGGAAATATTATTTTATTTTTCTCAATTAAATCATGTCAAGGAAATTAAGGAAAATTTATTGTAATTAAATTTCCTAATTTACCTAGGCCAAGGAATATAAAAGAAGGGGTGAGGGTGCCTTCACAAGACACAACATCTATTATTCCTCTCCCTCTTTTGTTCCTTGGTGTGGCCGGCCATCATCTCCTTCTCTTCCTCTTGTGGTGGCCGAACCTCTCCCTCTCCCTTGGAGTTCTTGTGGTGGCCGGATACTACTCGGAGAAGAAGAAGAAGAAGAAGAGAAAGCTAGCATCTCTTGGAGCTTGGTTAGTATTTTGGTTTTTCTCCTTGGTAAAGCTTTTCTTTTGTGGCTGAACCTTGCTTGGAGGAGAAGAAGGTGGTTGGTGGTTTCTCATCTTGGAAGATCGTTGCCCACACAACGTCCGAGGCTAGAAGTGGAATACGGTAGAAGATCAAGAGGTTTTTTTTTCTACAAGGTATAACTAGTAATTTCTATTTCCGCATCATGCTAGTTATTTATGGAAATAATACCAAATACAAGAGGCTTACGTTCTAGTATTTCGAATATGTTTTTTCGAAGTTGTGTTCTTTTGTTTCTTTCTTTTCCTTGTGATTTGATTGTTCTCTTTGGTTAACCTAAAGTTATTTTAGGAAATTAAATATTAGCTTTCTATTAAAGGTTTTGTCTAGTCGGTGGTGGTTGCTCCCATATCCAAGAAGGCCATGTGCCTCGCCACGTCAGTACTGGGAACCTTTTATGGAAATTAATATTTAATGGAATTAATAACTTAAGGAGACTTGGGTCGAACGTGTTAAGTTCCGCAGGAGATCCAAGTCAAAACCTAAAAGAACGAATAGATTAAGTTTTGGATCAAACGTGTTAAGTTCCACAGGCGATCAAAATTTAATTTAAAAGAACACATGGTAGCTAGGAAAAGGTTCAGACCTTTGTACAAAATTTTTGTACAGTGGAACCTCTAGGTTTTCCGAGTAGCAACCAACAATTGGTATCAGAGCTAGGGTTTTGCCTCTGTGTATTTGGTATTTAGTTTAATTATGCACATGTCATACATAATTTAGGCAGGATAATAGTAGGATGTGCTAACTTTGTGGATGCAGGATCCAACTATTATGGCTTTTAGTTATTATGTGTGTGATTGGACCCTTGGACATGTCAAGGGCATTTAATGTGTGCATGATTGTATTAAAATACAGCAGGAGCTGTATTTAGTTTTATTAGGATTTTATTTTTGATCTAGATACATGTACATTCCTTTTATGGAATATAGGATCAAAATGTAAAATTCTATTTATGTCGCGGATCGAATCTTGCAAAGCATGGAACCTTCTAAGGACCAGAGGCGCAGCGGAACTAGGAGCAAGATGGATGCGACAGCTAGACCCGGTGGCGGTGGCCAAATATGGCAGCAGCTTGGGATGACAACACACGGAGGACAATTAGAGATAAAAGCCATAATAGTTGAAAATTAAATTTTCTATTTATTGCTTTTATATTGTGCTGTGTGTGCATGTTAGTTTACAAGTTTAAGTAGGCTAGCATAGTTAAAATTCCTCATTTATAAATAACTAAGTGGGAGAGGGATTTTTAAATAAATCCCATGGTCTCCATTACTGGTTTGTAAGTGATGCAAACAAGCTTGCGCGTTGGCTCTGAGTGCCTTCCTCCATAACGGATGAGCTTGTTTGCGGATCACTGAATCACTTCTATTTTGGTGACTGAAGTTAAAAGGCGTGTGATCTTCCCCAACGGAAGGGGCATAATCTTATTAATGGACTTAGTGTCAAGTAATGGTATACACTTAGACACATCTAATAGTATCCTCCCCAACGGAGTCACTGCTATTATTTGTGTGACCAAATGATACCAACTATTATTATTTGTCAAAAAGTTAGGTTGACAAGATAATAAAATTAATGGGTTAAAACCCTCCTTTTACAAATGTTGAATTTGTATACGTCCACACTAACGTGGCATACAAAATTCACGGTGTTATGAGGTGTTGGTTAATTTAAAATAGTATTGTTTGAGGAATCAATATTATTCTAAATTTAGAGTTCTGACCAAAAGTTATTTGTGATTCTTAGGATGTCTTTCAACCCATTGTCCATCATACTTCAACAGAATAGACTTACTGGACCAAACTACATAGATTGGAAAAGAAACCTGGACATTGTTCTTACTGCTGAAAGCTATAAATATGTACTGACTGAGCAGTGCCCTGATGCACCTACTGGTGAATCTACCCAAGAGGAGATTGAATATCATAGGAAATGGGTAAAAGCAGATGAGATGGCGCGGTGTTACATTTTGGCTTCAATGTCAAATGTATTGCAACATCGACATCAAGATTTACCAACGATTTATGATATAATCTCAAGGAACTCTTTGGTCATCAGATAGGGCTTCTAGGCAAGAAGCCATGAGAAAGATAATGACAGCCACCATGCAAGAGGGTACTCCTGTAAGGGATCATATCCTAAAGATGAGGCTTATCCGAACGAGATACAGATCCTTGGAGGAGAAATTGATGGGAAACCCGGATCGATATGATCCTCCAGACGCTACCTAGAAGTTTTGAGCGGTTCCTTGAACTATAATATGAATAAGAGGTTTATTCATTAGCGGAACTATTGACAGAAAGCAGCTGAAGGATTATTTCGTCACAATGCTCAAATTCACTATCTTGAAAGGTTCTACTTCTAAACCGAAGGAAAGAAGAAGAAGAAACAATCTGTTCAGGAAAGAAAGTGAATAAATCTCAGTCACGGGATTTAAATGGAATGAAGAAGCAGAAGGGCAAGTGCTTCATCTGTAAGCAGGCAGACATTGGGCTGTCCTCGTAGGAACCAAAACAAAGGTATATCTCATACTCTAGTTGTTGAAACATGTTTAGCGGTGTTATCTACCAGCACCTGGTGTGTAGATACGGGAGCCACTGATCATGTCTGCAATTCCTTGCAGGGGTTCCAGGAAACCCGACAACTATCTGAAGGAGAAATTACCGTCTACATGGGCAATGCTACTAAGGTGGCAGCTGTTGCAGTGGGAGACGTCTACTTATCTTTTAGTAGAAATAGGAATTGGTTTTAAGAAATTGTCTTTATGTACCCAGTTTTAGAAAGAATTTAATTTCAGTTTCTAAACTGTTTATAGATGGATATTCAGTTTCTTTCAGTAACGATGTAGTTATTAAAAGAAATAAAGTGATTATCTGTTCTGGTGCATTAGTTGGCAATTTGTATATTTTAAATCCAATTTCTTCCACAAAGAAAAACATGGAAATTTATAACTCATCTTCTAATTCTAATAAGAGAAAAAAACCTTCAGAAATGAACCAAGCATATCTTTGGCATCTAAGACTTGGTCATATTAATTTAAGTAGGATTCAGAGGCTTATAGCCGATGGACTTTTGAGTTCATTAGAGTTGGAAAATTTTTCAACTTGTGAATCTTGCTTAGAAGGTAAAATGACCAAGAGGTCGTTCAAGGCCAAGGGGTATAGAGCCAAAGAAGTGTTAGAGTTGGTTCACTCTGATTTGTGTGGTCCTATGTCTGTCCAGGCAAGAGGAGGTTTTGAATATTTTGTCTCTTTCATGAGCGATTATTCAAGATATGGATACATTTACCTAATGCGCCATAAGTCCGAGTGCTTTGACAAGTTCAAAGAATACAAGGCTGATATGGAAACGATTAGGTAAAGTATCAAGACACTACGATCTGATCGTGGTGGCGAATACCTCTTAAGAGAGTTTAGGAATTACTTATCGGAGGTGGATTCAATTATCTGCACCTGAACACCCCAGCAGAATGGTGTAGCAGAGCGAAGGAATAGGACTCTTATGGAAATGGTTAGATCGATGATGAGTTATTGATTACAAATTCGTTTTGGGGATATGCTCGGGAAACAGTGATACGTTCCGAACTTAGTACCTTCTAAATCAGTTTCTTCTACTCCCATAGAATTGTGGAATGGGCGAAAACTCAGTCTAAGACATATTCGGATTTGGGGTAGTCCAGCACATGTGCTGAAACCAGATGCTGATAAGTTAGAATCTCGTACAGAAGTGCGCGTGTTTGTAGGATATCCCAAAGGAACAAAAGGTGGTTTATTTTATAGTCCTAAAGACCAGAAGGTCATTGTTAGCACCAATGCCCAGTTTTTAGAAGAAGACTATATAATGGATCACAAGCCCAGTAGTAAAGTTGTTTTAGAAGAACTTAGAGAGGATATGTCTACTTCAGTACCAACAGTACAAGATGAAGTACCACAAGAGACTGCAACACGTGTCACACATAATACACAACCACAGACAGTGCCTCGTCGTAGTGGGAGGGTTGTGAGGCAGCCTGAAAGATTCATGTTTTTGGGAGAGTCTTCGGACTTGATCCCAGGTAAACATGAACCTGATCCCCGGTCATATGACAAAGCACTCCAAGATATAGATGCAGCATCTTGGCAAAAGGCAATGAATTTTGAAATATAGTCCATGTACTCTAATAAGGTTTGGGAGCTTGTAGAACCACCTGATGGTGTAAAAGCCGTTGGATGCAAGTGGATCTACAAAAGGAAAAGAGGGACAGACGGGAAGGTAGAAACCTTCAAAGCTAGGCTTGTTGCGAAAGGGTACACTCAGAAAGAGGGAATCGATTATGAGGAAACCTTTTCACCGGTAGCCATGCTTAAGTCTATCCGGATACTCTTATCCATTGCTGCTCATATGGATTATGAGATTTGGCAAATGGATGTCAAGACAGCTTTCCTTAATGGAAGTCTTGAAGAGAACATCCATATGAAGCAACCAGAAGGATTTATTGAAAAAGGCAAAGAGCATCTAGTATGCAAGCTCAATCGGTCCATTTATGGACTGAAGCAAGCTTCAAGGTCTTGGAACATCCGGTTTAATGAAGTAATCCAGTCATATGGATTTATTCAAAGTCCGGATGAGTCTTGTGTATACAAGAAGTGTAACGGAAATGTGGTGGTATTTCTTGTACTATACGTAGATGATATTTTGTTAATTGGCAACAATGTCAAGGTATTATCAGACGTAAGGGTATGGTTGTCCAAACAATTTGATATGAAGGACTTAGGAGAATGTGCACACATTCTTGGGATCAAAGTTATAAGGGATCGCAAGAAAAGAATATTGTGTCTGTCCCAAGCTTCATATATAGATACAATCCTTGCTCGTTTTTGCATGTAGAATTCGAAAAAGGGTTTCTTACCTTTTAGGCATGGAGTAGCTCTATCTAAAGAGATGTCTCCAAAGACATCAAAAGAGATAGAGGACATGAATGTAGTTCCTTATGCTTCGGTTGTAGAAAGCCTTATGTATGCAATGCTATGTACGAGACCTGATATTTGTTTTGCCGTGGGCATGGTTAGCAGATATCAGAGTAACCTTGGACAAGGACATTGGACTGCGGTAAAGCATATATTAAAGTACCTGAGAAGGACTAGAGATTATATGCTAGTTTACCAAGCAGACGATTTGCTCCCTGTGGGTTACACAGATTCAGATTTCCAATCAGATAGGGACAACAGTAAGTCTACATCAGGCTATGTGTTTACTTTAGGAGGTGGAGCCATTTCATGGAGGAGTGTTAAGCAGAAATGCGTTTCAGACTCAACCATGGAAGCTGAGTATGTAGCAGCCTCTGAGGCAGCTAAAGAAGCAGTATGGCTCAGGAACTTTCTAATGGACTTAGATGTGATTCCTGGTTTGCCCAAAATCATCACAATTTATTGTGATAATAGCGGTGCAGTTGCAAACTCGAAGGAACCACGAGCTCATAAGGCAAGTAAACATATAGAGTGCAAGTACCACCTGATACGAGATATCGTGAAGCGAGGAGAAGTTGTCATCGCCAAGATTGCATCAGCGGATAACCTGGCAGATCCTTTCACTAAGGCCCTTCCGGCGAAAGCTTTCGATCGGCATGTGGAGGGAATGGAAATCAGATGTATGGTAGAAGATATGGCAGCTTAGTCATTAGTATAAGTGGGAGATTGTTGGAGTGTATACTGAAAGCCTAAGCTTTGTAAACATTCATTATGAATAAAGAATCACATTTGGTCTAATTATCTACATTTGTTTGTAGTTGTTCATTTAATTTATATTGTAGATAACATAGTATGTGGTGTCACATACAGAAGATGATGTTATCAGTACCTTATAAATTATAAACAGTAGCTCACGACCAGAATGGAAAGGAACAAACCATTAGAAGGTCGTAGTGTAATTAGGTATTAGTTTATCTTGACTATATAATTACACTAGTACACTCAGAGTGTATTGAGTAGGACCATTTGAGGTCGTTCCTTTTATACTGACTTTATAAAGGAACAAAGACCTCAGTTATTATGGAAGTGTGTGCTCTTAATCCTAATATAATAACAAGCACATATGTTTGATATTTATTTCTTTAATTTATCAATGGGTGAGATTTAGTTCGATGAATCAATAAACCCGATAAATTGGGAAATGGTATCACTCATAGTGTGTGTTGTTGATTATAGAAGGAAACTGTGTCCTAGTGATACTAGGTTGATAATGTCCTCAAGAGGAGCTCATAAAGATTGTCATGTTAAACCCTGCAGGTGGACTTAGTCCGACATGATAATAAGGTTGAGTGGTACTACTCTTGGACTTAGATATTAATTAAATGAGTTGTCAGTAACTCACTTAATTAGTGGACATTCGATATCTTAAACACAAGGAGACTAACACACTCATAATAAGAAGGAGCCCAAAAATGTAATTTGGGATTGGTGCGGTAGTTCAATGATAGTTCTCTAGTGGAATGAATTATCATTGATAAAATTAAGTTGTGTGTTCGGGGCGAACATGGGATGCTTAATTTTATCGGGAGACCAAAACCAATTCCTCCTCTCGGTCCCTATCGTAGCCTCTTATTTATAGAGTACTATACCCACATATACCCACCTTCTATACCTACCTAAAGGGGGCCGGCCAAGCTAGCTTGGGAACCAAGCTAGGGTCGGCCTAAGCTTGGGTTTAAGGTGGCCGGCCCTAGCTTGAACCCAAGCTAGTAGGGCCGGTCATAATTAATTAAAAAGAAAATTTAATTTTAATATTATGTGGAAGATTTAATTTAAAAGAGAATTAAAATTAAAATATCTCTCTTGTAAAAGATTTACAAAAGATTAAAGAAAGAGATTAGATCTCTTTCCTTATTTGTAGATTGGAGAGATGTTTTATTTTCTCTTTAAAATTATTCACATGTTAATAAAATTAAAATTATAGATATTTCCTTTTATTAACCATGAAGAGATTTTAAAGAGAAATTTTATTTTTTAAAATTTCTGGAAACAAATAAGGAAAGTTTTAATTGTTGATTGAAACTTGTCCAATTTGCTTCCTATTGATTTGGCCGGCCATCATTGTTTAATTGGGGAAATATTATTTTATTTTCTCAATTAAATCATGTCAAGGAAATTAAGGAAAATTTATTGTAATTAAATTTCCTAATTTACCTAGGCCAAGGAATATAAAAGAAGGGGTGAGGGTGCCTTCACAAGACACAACATCTATTATTCCTCTCCCTCTTTTGTTCCTTGGTGTGGCCGGCCATCATCTCCTTCTCTTCCTCTTGTGGTGGCCGAACCTCTCCCTCTTCCTTGGAGTTCTTGTGGTGGCCGGATACTACTCGGAGAAGAAGAAGAAGAAGGAGAAAGCTAGCATCTCTTGGAGCTTGGTTAGTATTTTGGTTTTCTCCTTGGTAAAGCTTTTCTTTTGTGGCCGAACCTTGCTTGGAGGAGAAGAAGGTGGTTGGTGGTTTCTCATCTTGGAAGATCGTTGCCCACACAACGTCCGAGGTTAGAAGAGGAATACGGTAGAAGATCAAGAGGTTTTTCTACAAGGTATAACTAGTAATTTCTATTTCCGCATCATGCTAGTTATTTATGGAAATAATACCAAATACAAGAGGCTTACGTTCTAGTATTTGAATATGTTTTTCAAGTTGTGTTCTTTTGTTTCTTTCTTTTCCTTGTGATTTGATTGTTCTCTTTGGTTAACCTAAAGTTATTTTAGGAAATTAAATATTAGCTTTCTATTAAAGGTTTTGTCTAGTCGGTGGTGGTTGCTCCCATATCCAAGAAGGCCATGTGCCTCGCCACGTCAGTACTGGGAACCTTTTATGGAAATTAATATTTAATGGAATTAATAACTTAAGGAGACTTGGGTCGAACGTGTTAAGTTCCGCAGGAGATCCAAGTCAAAACCTAAAAGAACAAATAGATTAAGTTTTGGATCAAACGTGTTAAGTTCCGCAGGCGATCCAAAATTTAATTTAAAAGAACACATGGTAGCTAGGAAAAGGTTCAGACCTTTGTACAAAATTTTTGTACAGTGGAACCTATAGGTTTTCCGAGTAGCAACCAACACTCATGGCAACAAATCACGAGATATAAGTACGGATACTTCACAGGTGACAAATCTAACATGCTATGGATATCAAACAGTGACATACCAAAGGTAAAACATATTCATTGCTTGTAGTTATAAAATACTATGCATATCCAATGACAATATCATAAAAGATAAGTCAAGAGGTACCCGCCTCCAAAAGAAAAGTCCAATCTGGTCAAATCTGGTAATCAAGATACTCGTCGAGATACCGTCCCGAATCAAAGTCCTGTGACGAACACATAGATATATTTTATTTAGCTACAATTCAAATGAATTTAAATAGCTTAATAAAATCCACGATACTAAATCAGGGAAACCCTAATTATCCCGAATCTCCGTTTTAAATTATACTACAGCAGGGATAAATTCTTCCTCTATTCAAACCCAAATAATTATTCCTTCCATATCGGCATACTACAATTATCCAACAACATGAACCAACAATTATATACCAATCATACTAACTCATGTAAGTCCAAATCCCTACACCATACCTCAATCTCAGTCGTTATTGAACATAGAACACGATGAGCTGATTGCTGACTAGAAACAAGGTATACCACAGCAAGAACTCCTTGCTGCAAATTTCCCCACAGCGCACAACCCTGCAAAACCCAACCTCACTGCTGAAATCGTTGTTGGATTCAAACGGATCATACAACAAATCCCAACTCACCTTGCTATTTTGTTCAGATCCGGCAGCAATAGGAAATCTAGGGCACGCTCCTTTGATTCTTGGCACAACAGAGAGGAGGAGAAGAGAAGTCTTCAGCGTCGGCACTAGGCTCGGGTGCCGGGCAGTGAACTCACACCAGGGCAGAGGAAGAAAAGTATTGCACGGTGATCGGCTCTAGGGCACAGGGGTGAGGATCGGCGCTGGCAGAGGAAAATGGTGGCCGGCACTGCTTCGGTCCAGAGAGAGCAGCGACAAGGGATCGACGGAGATGTCTCGGCTGAGGCTTCGCGCGGCATAGGCACAGAGAGGAGAAACACCGAGAGAAGAAGAAGGTCGGCTTCTCCCTTGGTCCGAGCTTATGCACGAGTGGGAGAAGAGAGGAGGGAAGGGAACCGCCGAGTGGCCGGCGGTTAGGGCTTCGACGCGAGAGGAATCGGCGTCGGGGAAGAGGTGCGGGGATGCTCGGGTTCGGCGACAAAAGCAAACGAAAAGAAATAAAGAAATAAAAAGGAAAAAGATATATATATAAATATAATCTTTTCCTCGCTTAAATCGGGTAGCCTAGACAGGCTTTTCCGGACCCCGTTTTTATCCCCGTTAACTCGTCCGTACGAGCTCCGAAAAATTCTCGAAAAATTTCTAAAAATTTCGGAAAATTCCCTTATTAATATTCGCCTATTTTCCGGTATTTTACATTCTCCCCCACTAATAAAAATTTGGTCCCCAAATTTCATTATCTACCATCAGCAAACACCAACAACAGGTATAGAGTACAAATACCGAACGGTAAATAAATCACATACCTCAAGTGAAAAGATGGGGGTATCGAGCTCGGATAGTATCCTCGAGCCCCCAGTTAGCCTCCTCGTCCGTATGATGATGTCATCCGACTTAAACCAACCGAATAGTCTTGTTCCACAACTGATGCTCTTTCCGGTCCAGAATCCGTACCGGAATCTCCTCATAAGTGATGTCAGGCTAAACTGGAACTGAGATATCTGTCAAAACATATGTCGAGTCGGACATATACCTCCTCAGCATAGTCACATGGAATTTGTCGTGAACGCCCGTCAGGGACGGTGATAATGCCAGACGGTAAACTATGGCTCCAATCCTCTCCAAGATCTGGAAAGGTCCAATGTATCGCAGGCCAACTTACCTCTGAGGCCAATTTCTTCACCCCTTTCGTGGGTGAAATTCACAGAAATACCTGGTCGCAAATGGAGAACTTTAAAAGTCTCTGACTCCGGTCAGCATAACTCTTCTGGCAGTCTTATGCCTCTGACATCCTCCGTCTGATAGTACGGACCAACTCTGCCTAATGCCGAGCTCTATGAGGTCCCAACAACTGGGCCTCCCCAACCTCATCCCAGAGGGTGGGTGTCCGAACAAGGACTACCATACAACGTTTCAAACGGTGTCTCCTGGATAACCGAATGCAAGCCGATATTGTAGGCGAATCCTACCAATGGCAAGTGGTCCTCCCAACTGCTTCTAAAAATCCTATACACCTGACCTCAGCAAATCCTCTAGAGTCTGAATGGTTCGCTCTAACCGTCCATCTGTCCGTGGATGGAAAACTGTACTGAAACGGAGCTGTGTGCCCAAGGCCTGCTGCAGACTCTGCCAGAAACGAGACGTGAACCGTGGATCTCTATCCGAGATGATACTCAACGGTACGCCATGTAGTCTGATGATCTCACGACAATACAGATCAGCCAATCGATCCAGGGGATCAGTCCTCCGGATCGCTAAGAAGTGCGCGAATTTGGTTAATCGATCAACGATTACCCAAATCGCGTCATGGCCTCGTCGTGTCCTCGGCAACCCTACCACAAAGTCCATGGTAATGTGATCCCACTTCCACTCAGGAATAGGAATCCGCTGAAGTAATCCTGCAGGTCTCTGGTGTTCAGCCTTCACCTGCTGACAGACAAGACATCTAGCTACGAAATCCGCGATGTCTTTCTTCATGCCATTCCACCAGTAGGAACGCCTCAAGTCTCGATACATACGGGTTCCGCCTGGATGGATCGCAAATCGGGAGCGATGAGCCTCCTGAAGAAGCTCCTGTAAGATCGGATGAGACTGAGGTACGCATAATCTGCCTCGGAAGTATATAATACCCTCCTCGTCTCGCGTGAACTCGGTCTGCTGCCCGGAAGCTATCTGACTGCTAATGAACTGCAAATACTGATCAGCAGCCTAGGGCTCTCGGATCCTCGTCCTGATCGACGACTAAGCAGCCATGGTAACAAGAATACCCTGCTCTGTCTGTATCCACAACTCGGTGGCAAGCCAAAGTCACTCTAGACTTCCGGCTAAGTGCGTCGACAACCACATTAGCTTTTCTTGGGTGATAGCTAATGGTACAATCAAAATTCTTCAGGAACTCCATCCATCTTCCCTGTCGGAGATTAGATTCCTTTCTAAGTGAACAAATATTTGAGACTCTTATGGTCCGTGAGAATCTCAAATGTAACACCGTCACATCAGAAGACATATCTCCGCCTTTTTGTTATTTTATCTTGGTATTAGATAAGGCTGCCAAATCTTCAAGGCACAAAATAATGACGGCCAGCCACAGGTCATATACTGGGTAGTTCTACTCATGCTCCTACAACTGTCGAGAAGCATAGGAGACTACTCTATCGTGCTGCATCAGAACAGTGCTCCAACCCTGAATAGGTGCGTCGGTGTAGAGGACATATCTGTCCTCTCCAGAAAGGTAGACCAAAATCAGAGCCAACACTAGTCTCCGCCTCAGCTCCTAAAAGCTGGTCTCGTAGTCCTCGAACCACGTAAACTTCACGCTTTTCCTGGTCAAGCGTGACACCCAACGAATCGTTTGTCATATCGATCCAAACCAAGGAAGTTGCGAGTCTCCTGTATAGACTACAACTACTCCCAACGATAACAACCTCTATCTCCTGTGTAACCACGGTACACTCCTACTAGTGACCGTGTGTCTCAAACATCTCACAGAAAACAACCAAAATATGCACTACTGATCTTCATATGTAGATGTTTTCGTTGAAACATCTCCAGAACTATACAAAATGGTGTGCGTGTCTCACCGCGGATCCGAAATAGATCACAACATCATCAACAAGACAATGGAAACCGATCCAAACATCCTGGAAATACTAAAATCATCAAATCTCTGAAAACATCTAAGGCTCCGCAATCTCTAATGGTAACACCAAGACACATAATGTCTGTATGACAGGCATTCCTAACCATAAGATCCCCGACAACAAATCAGGAATCTGATCACCAATGATATAAATCATCTAAGAATAGATCCTCCAGTGTGAGAGCAACACTCCATCACAAGAAATACCACATATGTGGGAGCAACGCTCTACCACAAGAAATCCTCCATATGTGGGAGCAATGCTCCACCACAAATAATCCAAAATATGTATCCACAATAAATATGGGAGCAATGCTCCGCTACAAACAATCCACAATATGTAGGAGCAACGCTCCACTACAAAACAATCCCTAAATATGTGGGAATCCAGAATAGGTGGAAACTACGCTCTACCACAAACAATCCATAACATGTGGGAGCTACGCTCTACCACAAACAATACATAAGTGCTCCAAGCACCTAACTATCTAGCTAGAGACTGCACAAGATCTCTCTTCCACAGACCAATGTGGGTAGCCTAGGGTATAACCACCCAGTAAGCAAATCAAATCCATAGTCAACTTTATCATCCTCCTAGTGGGTCGGTCACCCACTAATGGGAGAATTAGTTGACAAGGTAAAACAACTAATGTCATAATGTAGACATTTAATATTCTACATTTAACATAGGCAGAATCATCATGATGCTACCAACCATACACCCGGCACACGTGCACACACAACATATGTATGATCGACATAATCCTCCATTTTGTATACACCAACATACTCATAACAAAGGTATAAATCATCGTGATATCTCCAACAATACCTACCATACACGTGTGCTTATGTCATCGTAGGTAAAATCAACAATACCCCTCAAACAACAGTCACATGACAAATATACACATATGTCAAGAGTATAATCAACATATACTTCCAATAAGGCATACTAAAACCCAGGTGCATTCACAAATCACACATAATCAACAAGATACCTCAGATACCACACCAAACACATATGTACATATCACAACACCGATGTTGTCGACAAGATACTTCCAACATGACATTCACACTCATGTGCACATACCACGACACAGATTTAAATCGATAAGATACCTCCAATATGTCAATCAGGCACGTACAGCTAACTAAATAGTTATAATCCACAAGAAACCTATAATAACCATATCTAGATGGGAATACCCTCACTATCCACAAATGAACTATCCATCATAGAACTCCTTCAACTCATAACAATCATATGTACACTTCATAGATATGCATAATCAGCATATTTAATCCAATCTATCACACAAATCCTATGCCATCTTCTAAGTTATCCTATTAGGTACATAGAGTCAAAAATTAAAGTACTCATGGAATAGGATACATCGATCCTCTATCGACTGACCAAATCATCAATAGTATATGGCTAATCCAATCCTTTCCCACGTCAGTATAAGCTAGGTACTCGATGTGCTCAAGATATCCAACTAAGCACGAATAACCCAAGATTCAAACATCTAACAGTAAAGTAGGTCAATCCCCTACTGATCGGATCAACAAAACTAATCGGTCATCAACTAACTAATCAAGAACAAATAAAACCTCTACAAGCGTCTAAGGTAAATCAACCCACGACTACCCCAAGTCAATATGTGTAAATCAGTTTTCTATTGACCGATCTAACCCGAATACAATAATCATCTACCGACGAAAACTAACTAAAGTATATCGGTATTCTACTGACTAGTCAACATGAATATGAAGGTACTATCTACTACACACAAATAATAACAGAGGCTGATATGTGCCTCCATCTCCTAACCAATTAGTAGTACAGAAGCTAATACTACTAATGGTATGATATGAAAAATCAGCAGAGAGTATATTCCTTAATCTCTATTAAGGTCGATCAAGATCAGTGGCTATCCCATCACATATAATATGTGCTACAACAACCAGACAGATACTAATAAAGAATGCTAATACAGATGATAAACTGTAATATAGGGCATATACTAACAGAAAGGTAGGATAACAGTATATACCAACATACCTCCTATAGCTTGGAGATGTCCCGCTGCTGCCAGGTCCCAAAACCCGAAAAGTCACATCGAGAAGACCAAAACAGAAAATCCGAAACACCGGGAAAATAATACTCGTAAGCCGATCTCTGATACCAAATAAATTGATATCAAATAAATCTCGAAAATCCAAAACACATAGCAAGTATCGTATACCTGCTCTGATACCACTAAATTGTCACGCCCCGGAGGAGTCCCTGTCCGAAGAAATTTCGGCAGCACCTCCCCTGTACGGCGGACAATCTGAAACTTTCTACATACACAATATACATCAGCCACAGGCGGCTGGAATATATACACACAACCACGCAGTTATATATATATCATCAGCCCACTCGGCTGGAACAAAACCAAAACACAAAGACTGCTAGCCGGCTAGGCTTACACAACCAATAACAAATACAAAATACCACATATCAACATCAACACTCCAAAAATAAAACCGGAGTACAGAGCTAAACAAACTGATACATAAACAAACAAAACATACGTGAAACCGATAAGTCTTCTGATGTGACGTGGGGACCAGCAGACAGGATATTCCAAGCGACACCAAAACCAACCTGGTACCTGAAAAAGATAGTATCAACGGGGGTGAGTTCAACAACTCAGCGAATACCAATGGACATGAGTAGTAAGATATATCTAACAGCAACAAACATGGAATACAGCTTCCTAATCATATATAGGGAATACGCAAAACTGAAAGGTAACTGAGGAAGCTGTACTCACCAGGAACTCCTATCCAGACAAAAGGGTCGTCAAACCGAAAGTGTCAATAATCCTATATGCAGGTCAAAAGTATGTATCCAACCAAATGCAGCAGCAGCAAACACAATCATAAAATATAAATGCATCAATGCATATGATGCTAATGATGCGTCTGGTCACCCCCGCCAGTCAGTCATCTCACACACAAATGGTGAGACCGAGTGGGTAGGGTGACAACGTGCACTCTGTCACATTACTCGATGAGTGACCGAGTGGACGGGATCTTTGTCGGAGTACTCTGTCCCGTGACCCCAAATCATAAATGGGGAGCTCAATGCTCTCATCTCCGGACACGATGACGGGAGGTATCTCTCGGCTACCACCGAGTCACGACCAACGAGCCAAACAGAGTCCACCGTCTCGGCTACTACTGCTACACTAAATGCCGGGAAGGAAAGCTCTGACGGCTACCACGCTGAGTCCTCAGACCAACGGAGCCAAACAGCAGAACCGCCACACACCTGTCTGATATACCACTAATCCATGAGTGGTGGTGTGTGCAGTACATGTAACTGGCGATGTGCTCAACCATAGTAGAGCCGACAATCGCGCAGCATGCAATCATGATGCATGACACTAAGCATGGTCATAAACTGATCAACATAACCATATCCATATGTATAAAATGAGTACGGTAAAATCGATGGTCACATACCAAGATCTAGAGTACACAGGTCAGATAGAATATCAAAAACCTATGTCCTGAACATAATAAGTATGGAATGTCCTGATCAGCATAAAGAAAAATCCATATATACATAATATGGGTACCACGGTATCAGTATGTCAAATCCACGGATCTAGGGTATACTGGTCCTCTATGGCATAACAACCTAGATCCTAAACATATCCCCCTTCCATAGCATATGTACCTACAATATGCACAGATCAAAACCACAAGATCTAGGTACACGAATCATATATGATATACCAATAGAAATACACAATCCAAGCATGGCATAAAAACCTAAGTATCAGATAATTTGGATATACATGTCAGAAACAAAAATCCAGAGTCTAACCCTAACCTCAGTAAAGCATGATATGTCACTCTAGAAACTAAGATACTCATGGCAATAAGGTACTCATGGCAACAAATCACGAGATATAAGTACGGATACTTCACAGGTGACAAATCTAACATGCTATGGATATCAAACAGTGACATACCAAAGGCAAAATATATTCATTGCTTGTAGTTATAAAATACTATGCATATCCAATGACAATATCATAAAAGATAAGTCAAGAGGTACCCGCCTCCAAAAGAAAAGTCCAATCTGGTCAAATCTGGTAATCAAGATACTCGTCGAGATACCGTCCCGAATCAAAGTCCTGTGACGAACACATAGATATATTTTATTTAGCTACAATTCAAATGAATTTAAATAGCTTAATAAAATCCACGATACTAAATCAGGGAAACCCTAATTATCCCGAATCTCCGTTTTAAATTATACTACAGCAGGGATAAATTCTTCCTCTATTCAAACCCAAATAATTATTCCTTCCATACCGGCATACTACAATTATCCAACAACATGAACCAACAATTATATACCAATCATACTAACTCATGTAAGTCCAAATCCCTACACCATACCTCAATCTCAGTCGTTATTGAACATAGAACACGATGAGCTGATTGTTGACTAGAAACAAGGTATACCACAGCAGGAACTCCTTGCTGCAAATTTCCCCACAGCGCACAACCCTGCAAAACCCAACCTCACTGCTGAAATAGTTGTTGGATTCAAATGGATCATACAACAAATCCCAACTCACCTTGCTATTTTGTTCAGATCCGGCAGCAATAGGAAATCTAGGACACGCTCCTTTGATTCTTGGCACAACAGAGAGGAGGAGAAGAGAAGTCTTCAGCGTCGGCACTAGGCTCGGGTGCCAGGCAGTGAACTCACACCAGGGCAGAGGAAGAAAAGTATTGCACGGTGATCGGCTCTAGGGCACAGGGGTGAGGATCGGCGCTGGCAGAGGAAAATGGTGGCCGGCACTGCTTCGGTCCAGAGAGAGCAGCGACAAGGGATCGACGGAGATGTCTCGGCTGAGGCTTCGCGCGGCATAGGCACAGAGAGGAGAAACACCGAGAGAAGAAGAAGGTCGGCTTCTCCCTTGGTCCGAGCTTATGCACGAGTGGGAGAAGAGAGGAGGGAAGGGAACCGCCGAGTGGCCGGCGGTTAGGGCACGCCGGCGGTTAGGGCTTCGACGCGAGAGGAATCGGCGTCGGGGAAGAGGTGCGGGGATGCTCGGGTTCGGCGACAAAAGCAAACGAAAAGAAATAAAGAAATAAAAAGGAAAAAGATATATATATAAATATAATCTTTTCCTCGCTTAAATCAGGTAGCCTAAACAGGCTTTTCCGGACCCCGTTTTTATCCCCGTTAACTCGTCCGTACGAGCTTCAAAAAAATTCCCGAAAAATTTCCAAAAATTCCGGAAAATTCCCTTATTAATATTCGCCTATTTTCCGGTATTTTACATCATTTTACTTTTATTCTCCATATGGCCGGCCCTTAGCTTGGGCACCAAGCTATGGTCGACCACCTCTTGGCTTCCAAGCCCATGCTTGGTCGGCCCCTTGCACCAAGCAAGGATGTGGCCGGCCCATTACTTGGGTAAGAAGTGAACTTTGTGGATACAAGGTTTTATAAAGGCTACAACAGGGACCGAGAGGAGAAATTGGTTTTGGTCTCCCGATGAGCTTGAGCTTCCTGTGTTCGCCCCGAACACCCAACTCAAGTTCATCAATAATAACTCATACCACTAAAGAGTTATTATTGAACTACCGTACCAATCCCAAATTACATTATGGGCTCCTTCTTATTATGAGTGTATTAATCTCCCTGTGTTTAAGATATAGAATACTCACTAATTAAATGAGTTACTGACAACTCACTTAATTAATATCTAGCTCCAAGAGTAGTACCACTCAACTTCATTGTCATATCGGACTAGGCCCACCTGTAGAGTTTATATGACAATCCTTATGAGCTCCTCAAGGGGACATCATCAACCTAGATTACTAGGACACAGCTTCATTCTATAATCAACAACACATCATATAAATAATATCATTTCCCAACTTATCGGGCCTATTGATTTAATGAGCTAAATCACACCCTTTGATAAATTAAAGAAATAAATATTAAAAATATGTGTCTTTTATTATATCATGATTAAGAGTGCACACTTCCATAATAACAGAGGTATTGTTCTTTTATATAGTTAGTATAAAAAGATACTACCTCAAATGGTCCTGCTCAATACACTCATAATGTACTAGTATAATTTATTAGTCAAGATAAATTAATACCTAATTACACTACAATCACTCCAATGGTTTGTCCCATTCCATCTTGGTTGTGAGCAACTGCTTATAATTTATAAGGAGCTGATAACATAAACTTCTGTGTGCCTCCTCACACCATGTTATCTATAATATAAATTAAATGGACAACTACACTTAGTATAAATGTAGACATTTGACAATGTGATTCTTATAAATGTTTATACAAAAGCTATGCTTTTAGCATACATCCTAACAATCTCCCATTTATACTAAAAGACTATGCTGCCATATATGCTGTCATACATCTGATTCCCAACCCCTCAACATGCCCATCAAAAGCTCTTGCCTTAAGGGTCTTAGCAAAAGGATCTTCCAGGTTATCATCTGATGCAATCTAGGCGACAACAACTTCTCCTCGTTTATATGATGTCTCGTGTTAGGTGGTACTTGCGCTCTATGTGTTTACTTGCCTTATGGGCTCGTGGTTCCTTCGAGTTTGCTACTGCACCAAATAATTTTGGGTAAACTAGAAATCACATCTATGTCCATCATGAAGTTACTGAGCTATTCCGCTTCTATGGCTGCCTCTGAGGATGCCACCTACTCTTCTTCCATGGTGGAGTCTGAAAAAGCATCTATACACTCCTCCATAGTTATGGCTCCACTTCCTAAAGTAAACACAAAACCCCGATGTTGACTTAATATTGCCCCTATTAGATTGGATGTCTAAATCCGTGTAACCCACAGGGAGCAAATCATCTGCCTTGTAAGCTAGCATATAATCTCTAGTCCTTCTCAGGTACTTTAATATATGCGTTATGGCAGTCTAGTGTCCCGATCCTGGATTACTTTGATATCTGCTAACCATGCCCATGACAAAATAGATATCCGATCTCGTGCATAGCATACATTAGGCTTCCTACAGCTGAAGCATAAGGAATTGCCTTCATTTCTTCTATCTCTTTTGATGTCTTTGGAGACATCTCTTTAGATAAAAATACTCCATGCCTAAAATATAGAAAACCTTTCTTAGAGTCTTGTATGTTAAAAGGAGCTAGGATTGTATCAATATATGAAGCTTGGGATAAGCACAATATTCTTTTCTTGCGATCCCTTATCGCTTTGATCCCAAGAATATGTGCAAATTCTCCCAAGTCCTTCATATCGAATTGCTTGGACAACCATACTCTTACTTCCGATAACACTTTGATATTGTTTCCAACTATCAAAAATGTCATCTATGTATTATAATACAAGAAATACCACCACGTTTCCATCGCACTTCATGTATACACAACACTCATCCGGACATTGAATAAATCCATAAGACTAGAGTACAACCGGATGTTCCAAGACCTAGAAGCTTGCTTCAGTCCATAGACCGATTGAGTTTACATACAAGATGCTCTTTGCCCTTTGCAATGAATCCCTCTGGTTGCTTCATATGGATATTTTTTCAAGACTTCCATTAAGGAAAGTTGTCTTGACATCCATTTGCTGAATCTCATAATCCATATGAGTAGCAATAGATAAAAGAATCTGGATAGACTTAAGCATGACTACCGGTGAAAAGGTTTCCTCATAATCGATACCCTTTTTCAACAAGCCTTGCTCTGAAGGTTTTCACCTTCCGTCTGTCCCTCTTTTTCTTTTGTAGACCTATTTACACCCAATAGCTTTTACACTATTTGATGGTTCTACTAGCTTCCAGACTTTGTTAGAATATATAGATTCTATTTCTGAAGTTATTGCTCTTTGCCAAGATGTTGCATTTTTATCTTGGAGTGCTTCGTCATATATTCAGGGATCTGGTTCATGTTTACCTGGGATCAAGTCCGACGACTCTCCCAAAAACATGAATCTTTCAGGTTGCCTAACAACCCTCCCACTACGACGAGGTATTGTCTGTTGTTGTGTATCATTTGTGATACGTGTTGCAGTTTCTTGTGATATTACATCTTGCACTATTGGTACTAAAGTAAGCATGTCATCTCGCATTTCTTCTAGAACAATTTCACTCATGAGCTTATGGTTGATTACATAATCTTCCTCTAAAAATCGAGCATTAGTGCTAACAATGATCTTCTGATTTTTAGGATTATAAAACAAACCACCTTTCGTTCCTTTAGGATATCCCACAAACAAGCAAGCTTCTGTACGTGATTCCAACTTGTCAGTGTCTCCCTTCAGCACATGTGCTGGACTACCCCAAATCCGAATGTGTTTCAGACTAGGCTTACGCCCATTCCACAATTCTATGAGAGTAAAGGGTACTGATTTAGAAGGTGTCATATTCAGAATATACACTGTTGTTTCCAGAGCATACCCCCAAAATGTATTTAGTAATCTGAATAACTCATCACCGATCTCACCATTTCCATAAGAGTCCTATTCTTTCGTTCTGTCACACCATTCTGTTGGGGTGTACCAGGTGCAGAGAATTGGGATTCAATCCCAGCATCTGATAAGTAACTCCTAAACTCTCCAAAGAGGCCTTCACTACCACGATCAGACTGTAGTATCTTGATACTTTTACCATAATATTTCTCCACATCAGTCTTGTACTCTTTGAACTTATCAAAGCATTCAGACTTGCGGTGCATCAAGTAAATGTACCCATATTTCGAATAATCGTCTATGAAAGAGACAAAATATTCGAAATCACCTCTTGCCTGGATAGACATAGGACCACACAAATCAGAATGAACCAGTTCTAACACATCTTTGGCTCTATACCCCTTGGCCTTAAAAAGCCTCTTGGTCATTTTTCCTTCCAAGTAAAACTCGCAGGATGGAAAGTTTTCCACCACCAATGAACCCAAAAGTTCATCGGCTATTATCCTTTGAATCCTATTCAAGTTAATATGACCTAGCCTTAGATGTCAAAGATATGATTAGTTCATTTCCAAAGGTTGCTTTCTCTTATTAGAGTTAGAAGATGTGTTATTAATTTCTATTTGTTGCATTGTGGGAGTTTTTGGGTTTAGAATATATAAATTGGCAACCAACGTACCAAAAGAGATAACTTTCCTATTTTTTTTGATAACAACTTTGTTATCAAAATAGATAGAATATCAAGTTCTTTGAATAGTTTAGAAACTGAAATTTGTTTCTAAAACTTGGTATGTAAAGACAATTTCTCAAAATTCATGTTTTATTCCTATCAGAGGATAAACATCTCTTACTGCAATAGCTGCTACTTTTGCAGCAGTGTCCATGTAGACGGTGATTTCCCCTTCATATAGTTGTCGGGTTTCCTGGAACCCTTGCAATGAATTAAAGACATAATCAGTGGCTCTCATATCTACACACCAGGTACTGGTAGATAACACCACTAAATATGTTTCAACAACTAATGAATAAAATACACCTTTATTGTTCTTAGTTCTGAGAGGACAACCCACCTAAGTGTCCAAGTTTTGTTTCCAATCATTATAATTGGGGCTACTAAGTCTATTCTTTAGTATAACAGCTAGGGAATTGAAAAACATTTGAAATCCTAAGAATCACAAAAATATTTGGTCAAGACCAATACCTCAAAATCCTCGTGAATTTTGTATGTCATGTTAGTGTTGACGTATTCAAACATTTGTAAGAGGAGATTTTTTATCCATTAATTTTATTATCTTGTCAACCTATCTTTATGACAAATAAAATTAATAGGTTTGTCTTCAATCAAATATTTAGTCAAAACTTTTGAATTTAAAATAATATTGATTCCTCAAAACAATATCATTTAAATTCACCAACACCTCAAACACCGTGAATTTTGTATGCCTCATTAGTGTGGACGTATATAAATCCAAACATTTGTAAGAGGAGGGTCTTACCCATTAATTATCTTGTCAACCTTAAATTACCTCAAACACCATGAATTTTGTATGCCATGTTAGTGTGGACGTATACAAATTCAATTGTTTGTAAGAGGAGGTTTTACCCATTTTATTTTGTCAACCTAACTTTATGACAAATAAAATTACCTCAAACACCATGAATTTTGTATGTCACGTTAGTGTGGACGTATACTAATTCATACATTTGTAAGAGGGGGGTTTACCTAGCTTTATGACAAATTAATAGTTGGTATTCCTTTGGTCACACAAATAATAGCAGTGACTCCGTTGGGGATGATACTATTAAATGCGCCTAAGTGTATATCATTACTTGATACTTAGTCCATTAAATAGGATTGTGCTATTGGACCCCGTGATTGTTTTGATGTGATCAACCAAGTTAGGTTAGGTCTTGTTTATTAATTGATCCCTGTGTCTAAGTGTGCAGGAACTTAGGAACGCAGGAAGTTGAGCAGAAGACATAGCTAGCGAGAAGGATGGCACGGGAAGGGAGCCGACGGGTTCAGTGCATCTGAATAATGAGAGAGCTACGGAAGAGTACACCGGTGGGTGATAAGAACGTGTGCGACGTTCGAGGAACGTAAAGACAAGACAGAAGACTGCTCGAGAAGAAGGTCGAAAATTGGGTGAGCCCTATTTGTAACGACCCAAATTTCCTCATTTTGAGCCCCAAAAATAATTCAAAAATATTTAGAAATACCTTTAAAATATTCTAGAGGTTTTTAGGAATTTTTAGAGTATTTTTTACGTAATTTTTGGAGTTCGTTTGGTATTTTTACCAAGAGGAAGAAGTTTTAAAAAAATAATAAAATAAAATAAAAAATGTTAAGGTCGGGTTTTGAACCCAAGATCTCGGACCGAACTAGACCCTAACCAAAGTCAGCCAACCAACTGAGCTAAGCAAGTTTTGTTAAATATATATGATGCGAAATATTCTTAAGCCGTAGTTAGATAATAGGAAACCCTAGTATAAGAAAGGAATTGAGTTTCTTTTTTTTCAAAAACCTAGAAATTTCTCTCATAATTCCCGATCCCTTTCCTCTCTCGGCGACGGTGACTCTTGTTAGGACCAAAAGTAGCTAGAGGGGGGGGTGAATAGCTTGTCGCGTTCGCTCGGTGCTCGGTGTTGCTTGTTGTTGCTTGTTTCTTCAAGAATGCGCAGCAGAAAATATATAAACAAACACAAACACGCTAACACTAGGAGTTTACTTGGTATCCACCTCACAAGAGGTGACTAGTCCAAGGATCCACACCACGCACGCACCCTCCACTATGAAAACACTCCTTTTCGATAACTACCGAGGGCGGAGAAGCCCTACAAGACTCTCAGTACAAGAAGAAAGGAAAGGGAAACAAAATACAAGCTTACAAGCTTACAATGAGTACAAAACCCTAACCCTAGCTTCTCTTCTTGCCTTTGATCCGCCTCTTGACTTGGAAAGCTTCCAAGATCCTTCAAGAACTGGCGATCTGATCTTTGAGAGCGCTGTGGGAGAGTTGGCGAGAGCTCTGGAGTGAATCGGAGAAAATCTTCCGCAGCCATCGAACGCCTGCAGCTATAAACGACGCCAACGGTCGGATCCCGATCGATTCGAATGTTCCCAATCGATCGGGGAGGCTTTGGATCGATCCACGGATCGATCCAGAGCGCCTCGCTGGAACGCACCGGATCGATCCACGGATCGATCCGGCGCTTATCGCGGAACCCCCAATCGATCCATCGATCGATTGGGACCTCTGATCGATCCACGGATCGATCCGAGCTTTTCAATCGATCCGTGGATCGATCGATCGATCCGAGCTGAATCGATCCACGGATCGATCCAGCACTTGGTTTTTGTCCAAAACCAAGTCCCAAACATCCCTAACCAACATTCGGTCAACCTTGACCTGTTGGTATGTCATGCCTAGCATCTAGTCACTCCCTTGACCTGCTAGGACTCCCTTACCAAGTGTCCGGTCAATCCCTTTGACCCACTTGGACTTTTCTCTGTGCCAAGTATCCGGTCAATCCCTTTGACCTACTTGGACTTTTCTTTCATGCCAAGTATCCAGTCAATCCTTTGACCTACTTGGACTTCCCAACACCAGATGTCCGATCATCCTTGATCCATCTGGATTTTCCCTTGCCTGGCTTCACTCACCAGGACTTTCACCTAGCTTCACTCACTAGGGTTTTCCATCTGCCTAGCTTCACTCACTAGGACTTTCACCTGGCTTCACTCACCAGGGTTTTCCATCTGCCTAGCTTCACTCACTAGGACTTTCACCTGACTTCACTCACCAGGGTTTTCCATCTGCCTAGCTTCACTCACTAGGGTTTTCCATCTGCCTAGCTTCACTCACTAGGACTTTCACCTGGCTTCACTCACCAGGATTTTCACCTGGCTTCACTCACCAGGATTTCCATCTGCCTAGCTTCACTCACTAGGACTTTCACCTGGCTTCACTCACCAGGATTTTCACCTGGCTTCACTCACCAGGATTTCCATCTGCCTAGCTTCACTCACTAGGACTTTCACCTGGCTTCACTCACCAGGATTTTCACCTGGCTTCACTCACCAGGATTTCCATCTGCCTAGCTTCACTCACTAGGACTTCCATCTGCCTAGCTTCACTCACTAGGACTTTCATCTGCCTAGCTTCACTCACTAGGACTTTCACTTTGCCTAACATCCCAGTTAGGACTTCCCAGTCAAGTATCCAGTCAACCTTGACCTACTTGACTTTTCTTCAATCAATATCTTATTGTCAAACATCTAAACCCAAACCAAGACTTAGCTTGGTTACCCAGGTCAACCTTGACCTGAGGGATATTGCACCAACAATCTCCCCCTTTTTGATGTTTGACAATACCACAATAACACTTACAGTCCCATATGTAAGTTAGGCTAATCCCATAGCCTCCTTCTTCATGCCACTAGGTAATGAAAGCATAAATTAAGCTCTTCATTCTCCTCCTAAGAGGGCAAACTCCCTCTAGGTAATGAAAGCCTAACTTACTCCCTTTCATGAGTCCTTTCATTCTCCCCCTATGACCTTCCCATAGGTAATGAAGGACTAAGCTTAACCATACATTCTCCCCCTATTGGCACACATCAACCCATCGTTGGACACACATCGACGTATGCTCCAATTCTGGGCACACTTCAACAAATCCATTTGTTGAAGACTCTCCCCCTGAAGAGTTGCTCACCGTTGTTCACAACATCACTCGTTGTGATCAACACGATAATGAAGGTCCCATACCCTTCATTTATCCTTAACTTCTCCCTCAATGTAGACAACTACTCAACCTTGAGCATTATCTACCACTTGAGTGTCCACTTGAAATAATGAGGATATCCACTCCCCATTTCTCCCCATTTCAAGTTTAAATGCTCAACCTTGAGCAAGTTCACAACAGAAGGTTAACCACCTTCCAAGGTTCATGAAAAATAATTTTCATGTCTTTAAAGAGTCCCTCCCCCTAAAGACATGGTGGTAACTTCTGTCATTGCACCAACAATGACTTGGAATCTCTAAAACATTAGGAAACCCAAATTTGGAAGTTTTGAGGTTCAAATATTCAAAATTTGAAACAACCTCAACCTAAACTTCTACTTAGTCTTCGTTAACCAATCCATCCTTGTTTTCAACATGAAAACACCCTTTGTATGTATACGAATGTATTTAAGGGGTTTGGAATGGTTACCTAGACTCAAAGAGGTTCAAAGATGCTGAATTCAGGCCTTCCCAGCCAAAATCAGCAACTTGGATCGATTGGAGTTGGGTTCCAATCGATTGAACCTTTCTGAATCGATCCATTAATCGATTCAGACTACCTGGATCGATCGGCTGATCGATCCAGCGAGCTACTGCTCGCGAGGTTTGCCGTCTGAATCGATTCATGGAACTCCAATCGATCCATGGATCGATCGGAGCTCTGATAGTTGCTGAAATTCCATTTCAGTCAACTTCAGAAACCCCTAGAAAATTCTACAAAAATTCAAAAATTATGAAATTTCGTGTAGACATTATTTAGGACATACTTAATCATGGAAAAATAGTTTTCTATGAAAATACATCATATTTTCAAAGATTGACACAAACTTGAAAACTTGCAAAAACTTTAGTGTTTTTCTTCAAATTTGTGTCTAACTATTCAATGGTGATTACTATCAAAAGATAGCCTTCACCAAGGTTTTCCAAAACCATTTTAAAAACATTTTCAAAACCAATATCCCATCATGTTCCTTGGGCATAATGCACATGACTTGTACATTAGCTTTCCCAATGATGGGAAAACACATAACTATGTGTTTTGATGAACTTAAAACTCAAAAGAATGCACTAAATCAACATCTTGAGTTTTGTTCATCATCCTAACATCTCACTTGTATCTAATGTGCACTGAAACACATACAAGTCATCTTATAGGTCTTTGTGAGATGTAAGATTTTGGTTTTGCCCTATTCTAGGGATCATGCATATCTATCTAGGCATTTTGAGAGGTAGACATCCACAAAGGATGTTACTTGTTGATTTACTTGTTAAACAAATGTCACTTGTTTATTCCACTTGTTGTAAACAAATGCCACTTGTTTAACTAATGCCATATGTCCTTAATTTTTAAGGAAATAAACATAATGCATGATAATGTTATGGCATACATCAAAATAAAATAGCTTTCAAAAGAAAGATTCCTATAACTACATGATGTATGTATGGTATGACATGGTATTTTTGTATTTTTCATGATAAGTCATGAATGCAAAATACAAATAAGATAAAATATGATGTCATGGCATATGATGGGCAAACAATCATGGCAAGATTTAGCATAAATAAAATATACCTAGATTAACTATCTAAGTATCCTTAAAGTCTTAGCTAAACTTACAACTTAAATCTAGATTGCCCTAAAGTGCTTCAAGAAAATGCCAAAGCCTAAGTTTGCATTTCTTATTCCCTTGATTAATTTATGCCAATTAAAATTAAGTATATTCCTCAAATGTTGGCATATTCCATTTTTCCACAAGAGTAGCACTTTTAAATTAAGGCTCAGATTGTCTTAAATTGCCTAAGAACATACCAAAATCCCAACTTGATAGTTCTTATGAATTTCCCAATATGTGCCATTTAAGATTAAAATCAATTCTTCCACCATTAGGCACATTTTACTCTTTCAAGGAGTAAGTAATAATTCCATTTCATTTTCAAAGGTTAACAAAAACCTTGAAAATGCTCCTTGAGTGTCAATTTCCTCAAAGTTGGGTTAACCACCCTTCTAATCGGAGTTGACACTCTCTAACCCATCTATGGGGTAGAGAAGATGCTCCTAGGAACCCAACACCTATTGGTGCTCCTTGGATGCTCTAGGTACTTACTAGGGATAACTTCCCTAGATACCTTCCTAGTGACCTTGTTGGGCCTCTTAGAAGCCTTGGTCACATTGTCTAGGTCAACTCTAGGGATAACCTCCCTTGTGACCTTGTTTGTGACTTTCTTAGACTTCTTAGAAGTCTTAGTCACATTTATTGCAAAAATACTCTTAGGGATGACTTCCCTAGTATTCTTGGCTTGACCACTAGACCTAGGGTTTGTTCCATAACTATATGGAACTCTATGGTAAGAGGGCACATCCTTCTTAGCCTTTAGTTTGTATCCCAACCCTCTATGGCCATTGGATGGCTTTTGTACCCCTAAACCTAGGTTATGCTCATTTTGCCCTAATAGGATATTTTCCATCCTTTTTAGGGTCTTTTCCATTTTATCAAGTCTTGACCTCAAGACTTGATTTTCCATCACTAAGTCCTTAGTTTTTGGTTTTCCATTAAGTTCATGAGCATTTTTGTTTCTAGGCTTGTAGCTACAATCCTTAGAGTTCTTGCCTAGACTTTTACCTACATTCCTAGCCTTAGGTGTAGTAGTTTTGGCATGTAGGGCTACATGCTTTTCCTTAAAGC
Organism: Zingiber officinale; assembly: GCF_018446385.1. Taxonomy (NCBI): domain Eukaryota; kingdom Viridiplantae; phylum Streptophyta; class Magnoliopsida; order Zingiberales; family Zingiberaceae; genus Zingiber; species Zingiber officinale. The sequence goes on along the minus strand of NC_056005.1, from coordinate 32,796,910 downwards.
CCTCATGCTTCCTATTCTTATGGTAAATCGCATTAAAATGATAAAAATTTGACCTAGCATGCTTTTTACCATTTTGCAAGGAAATAGGCTCAACGAAAGTTACCTTCCTTTTTACCTTGGAGGCTCCCCCTTGACTAGTGCCTCCTTGAGCCTTGACCACTTTCTTCCCCTTGGGGCATTGACTTCGATAATGCCCTTTTTGTTGACACAAGAAGCACACAATGTGCTCCTTGCTCTTCTTTGTCCCGGGGGTGGTCACCTTGGGCTTCTCCTTGCCCTTTTGTGCCACTTGACCCTTCTTCTTGGCCAAGTTGGGACACTTGCTCTTATAGTGCCCATGTTCCCTACACTCAAAATATATTATATGATTTTTATTATTAATTGAAACATTTATACCTTTGCTTGTAGGGGTGGCATCTTTTTCTTTGGATCCGGAGGTAGAAGCTTCCTCTTGATCGGACCTTGATTCTCCTCCATTTGATTTTTCTTGACTTGTGGAGGTAGAAGCTTCTTCCTCCTCTTCTTCTCTTGACCCGGATGTAGAAGCTTCTTCTTCTTCTTGATCCGGTGTCACCAAGGATTGCTCCCCCTCAATCCTAGAGGTGGAGGCTTCATCATCTTGAATATGAAACAAGGAGTATGCTCCCTCCTTGTTCCCTTCGTTGCATTCCCTTGAGGATGAAGCTTCTTGGATTTCCTCTTCTTCGGAGGTTGAGCATCTCTCAACCTCGGAGTCCTCCTCTTGGTCTTGCTCCACAGAGTCACCCTCTCTGGATTCTTCATGATCTTGTACAGTGGAGGGGATCTCTTCATGAAGCTTGGCCAATTTGCTCCATAGCTCCTTTGCATCTTCAAACTCTCCAATTTTGCAAAGGATGGTGCTTGGCAATAAATTGACCAAAAGCTTGGTCACTTTGTCATTTGCCTCGCACCTTTGGACTTGCTCCGGGCTCCATTTGCTTTTCTTTAGAACTTTGCCCTTTGAATTTCTTGGAGCCTTGAAGCCTTCCATTAGAGCAAACCATTGCTCTATCTCCATCATAAGAAAATTTTCGATTCTTGATTTCCAAGAATCGAAACTCGTAGAAGTGTATGGTGGAGCCACCCTTGTGTCAAATCCAAGCCCATCTTGGAATTGCATCTTGAAGTTGAGCTTGATAAAGTCTTGAACTTGAAGAATTTGCTCCAACTTCTTCACCCTCTAGCTTTTCTTGATATGCTTGACCCTTCCGGCGATGATTCCGGTGAAGAGCGGCCTTGCTCTGATACCACTTATTAGGACCAAAAGTAGCTAGAGGGGGGGTGAATAGCTTGTCGCGTTCGCTCGGTGCTCGGTGTTGCTTGTTGTTGCTTGTTTCTTCAAGAATGCGCAGCGGAAAATACATAAACAAACACAAACACGCTAACACTAGGAGTTTACTTAGTATCCACCTCACAAGAGGTGACTAGTCCAAGGATCCACACCACGCACGCACCCTCCACTATGAAAACACTCCTTTTCGGTAACTACCGAGGGCGGAGAAGCCCTACAAGACTCTCAGTACAAGAAGAAAGGAAAGGGAAACAAAATACAAGCTTACAAGCTTACAATGAGTACAAAACCCTAACCCTAGCTTCTCTTCTTGCCTTTGATCCGCCTCTTGACTTGGAAAGCTTCCAAGATCCTTCAAGAACTGGCGATCTGATCTTTGAGAGCGCTGTGGGAGAGTTGGCGAGAGCTCTGGAGTGAATCGGAGAAAATCTTCCGCAGCCATCGAACGCCTGCAGCTATAAACGACGCCAACGGTCGGATCCCGATCGATTCGAATGTTCCCAATCGATCGGGGAGGCTTTGGATCGATCCACGGATCGATCCAGAGCGCCTCTGTGCTCTGGAAACGCGCCTGGATCGATCCACGGATCGATCCAGCGCTTATCGCGCGAAGCAGCCGCGTCCCAATCGATCCACTGATCGATTGGGACCTCTGGATCGATCCACGGATCGATCCAGAAGCTTTCTGTTCGCTGGGACAGGTCTGGATCGATCCACTGATCGATCCAGAGCCTGGATCGATCCACGGATCGATCCAGCACTTGGTTTTTGTCCAAAACCAAGTCCCAAACATCCCTAACCAACATTCGGTCAACCTTGACCTGTTGGTATGTCATGCCTAGCATCTAGTCACTCCCTTGACCTGCTAGGACTCCCTTACCAAGTGTCCGGTCAATCCCTTTGACCCACTTGGACTTTTCTCTGTGCCAAGTATCCGGTCAATCCCTTTGACCTACTTGGACTTTTCTTTCATGCCAAGTATCCAGTCAATCCTTTGACCTACTTGGACTTCCCAACACCAGATGTCCGATCATCCTTGATCCATCTGGATTTTCCCTTGCCTGGCTTCACTCACCAGGACTTTCACCTAGCTTCACTCACTAGGGTTTTCCATCTGCCTAGCTTCACTCACTAGGACTTTCACCTGGCTTCACTCACCAGGGTTTTCCATCTGCCTAGCTTCACTCACTAGGACTTTCACCTGACTTCACTCACCAGGGTTTTCCATCTGCCTAGCTTCACTCACTAGGGTTTTCCATCTGCCTAGCTTCACTCACTAGGACTTTCACCTGGCTTCACTCACCAGGATTTTTACCTGGCTTCACTCACCAGGATTTCCATCTGCCTAGCTTCACTCACTAGGACTTTCACCTGGCTTCACTCACCAGGATTTTCACCTGGCTTCACTCACCAGGATTTCCATCTGCCTAGCTTCACTCACTAGGACTTTCACCTGGCTTCACTCACCAGGATTTTCACCTGGCTTCACTCACCAGGATTTCCATCTGCCTAGCTTCACTCACTAGGACTTCCATCTGCCTAGCTTCACTCACTAGGACTTTCATCTGCCTAGCTTCACTCACTAGGACTTTCACTTTGCCTAACATCCCAGTTAGGACTTCCCAGTCAAGTATCCAGTCAACCTTGACCTACTTAACTTTTCTTCAATCAATATCTTATTGTCAAACATCTAAACCCAAACCAAGACTCAGCTTGGTTACCCAGGTCAACCTTGACCTGAGGGATATTGCACCAACAACTCTCTCGCGCGACAAAGGCAGCTCGGGCGGCTTCTCTCGGGCGAAACCGCGGCCAAGGCTAGGGTTCTTCTCTCCGGCGCCGGCGAAGGGTTTTTCCAGCGGGTCCTCAACCGTGTGCGACCACCATTGTCGAGGGGGATCTGTGGGCGCAATAAGAAGCCGAAAACTCAAGTTAACCGAACCCTAGAAGGTTCCTCCTTCGGCTGTGAGTCAAGGAAACGAAGGTAAGTGCTTACTCACCTGTGGTAAGATAGTTTCGAGCCTTTTGATTAGAGTTTTCTTGTTTTGTGAATGTGTCGTGAGGTTCTTGTTTTGGATTGAGGGATTCTGTGATGATCTTGATTTGTTTCGTGTTCCTATGAGGTTTTGGATTTTGTTTCCTTCATGATGTCCTTCCGAAGCATACTGTAAGAAGTATGTTCTTGAGGCTAACTATTGTGAATTCAATTCGGATTGTTTGGGGTTTTCTGGGAAGGTAGGTTTGTTTTGTAGCTTACGGCAGAATAGTATGCTTTGTTAACAAAACATGGAGAACAGCTATGTTTATAAGTTCTTAGTAGCAAATCTTCGTAGCATTGAACATGAAGAAGGATTATCGTTTTTGATTCTTTTTAGTATAAGATAATTCTATGTTGTTAGGTTTCTTGGGAATTTGAGTCTAGTTGATTTTGAAGCTTGCTGTTGATTTCCGAAGCTTGCTGTCGTATTGAGTTTTTTTGAAGCTTACTGTTGATCTCCGAGACTTGTTGCTGTATTAGTATTTTTAAAGCTTGCTGCTAGGAAATTTTAAGTTTCGGTTTGTTGATTCTTTCTTAGGTTTCCCTCGAAGAATCCTGTAAAGGAGGATTTCTTTTGAAGCATGCTGTCATTTTTGTTTGGTAGATCAAGTATTTTTGTAGGTCAAGCACGTTGTGTAGACTTTACAGCCCTTGTAGTTTAATTCTGGTTGTATTGTTATGGCTGCCGTGCACCTCAAAGAGAGGGATCCTCTGTTCGTAGTGTATCACAGGAAGAAAGTTTGTTCTTTTTTTTTTCTTGTGCTTGCTGCTGAGAACCCTTAAGAAAGAAGGAAGATGTTTGGTTTAGATTAAGCATGTAGGTTAGTATTTTATGGGTTGTTTTCATTCAGACTGTGAAATTAATATAGTAGCATTTGACCCAAACTTTCTGTTGCAACCTTGATGAACCTGCTCGGTTCTTGTGGAGTTTTACAAGCTTTGAAATTTTAGTTGCTTTACAAAAGATTAAGCTGTGAATTTGTTGTATAGGTTTGGTTTAAGTTTTACATCAAGTTCAACTTGATTTTATGCAAAGGAAAGGGGCGCAAGTAGTTCCTTTGGGGTTGTTGTGCAATTCGGCTATTTAGCTGAACATGAGAAGGCACAGATTGTTAGTTAAGCATGTGTAGTTTCTTTACTACTAGAATAGCATGAGTAGGATTGAATTATATTGTTTTCTTTGCTTTGGATTATCTGTACAACATTATTTTAGTAGATGACATTTCTTTTGCTTGAGCTAAATGATTTGTCTATACTAAGAGGATTTAACGGTTCCATTTAATTCTGTTGTAGCAAGATTTAAGGTTTTAGTTCTAACAAGTTTTAGATTTAGTTTAAACTTGCATAATATGTAGATTTTCTAGTTTTCATTTGCTATTATTGAGCATGTGCAGTTTTTAATTGCTATGAGTTGAGCATGATCAGTTTTCTTTATTACTAGAAACACGTGAGCAGTTTCTTTAGTTTTCATTTGCTATTTTAACAAGTATGAACAACCATGTATTCTAGTGGGAAAATAAGAGTTCTATTAAATTCTTTTAGAAGCATTAATAAGAAAAAGAAAGAAATAGAAAAGAAAGAAAAGGCCAAGGCCTTAAGTAGATCTCAAAGTCAAGACTTTAGGGATTTTTGGCACACAAGGTGCCTATTAAAATGCCAAGACATTTAAAGAAGAAGTAATTAAGATTATAAGTATTTTACTTTTAAGAAGAGGCTAGTACCCGACTTCCGAGGTTGTCGTTAAACAAATCCAGGTGTCCAATTCCGAGGTCTTGGCCCTGGTAGACCGAGGTCTGCTCTTTTAGGATTAGGGAACGCGCATAAGATGGTACTACGCCTGGACCCAAGAAGAAGTTGATTATTATTTTGAAGTATTATAAGTATAAGTTTTTGAACAAGTAAAACGAGTTTTACATAAACATAAAGTATTAAAGATTAAGTTAGAACAAATGAAATAAAGTCTCATGTAGGTCTAAAAATCAGTAAGTTTAGTTCTTTATTCTACCATGTTTATCTAGTGGATGAGTAGTTTTCATGTTTACCTGTTAGATGAGTAGCATGATTAGCTATTAGAATTACATGAGTAGATTCTTTAGCTTTTCTTTGCTATTAGTTTGACATGAGCAGTTATGTTTATGCTTTATTTCTTTTTAGAGCATATAGTTTCTAGTTCTTTTCGTATACATGCACATTCGTGATTTTGTGAGTTAAATAGCGCTTACTAAGCAAACTTTGCTTATAGATTGCACTTCCTCTTACTGCAGATACAAGAAAGGAAAAGATATAGAAAGGAAGGCGACAAGGAAGTGTTCGAAGGATATGTGATGCCAGGACTATTGAAGCCTTGGGACTAGGAAAGAAGTTTTATTTTAGTTTCCATTGTCTTTTGCTATGTTAGGAGTATTTGAGATAGTATTTGTTATTTTGATATGATTAGGACATAGTAGAAGAATTGTAATCTTGTGTGATGATTTCTGGTGTTGTTTTCTTTATTTTGGATTTATTATACTGCGTGGTTGATTGATATATGTTCCAGCCGCTTGTGGCTGAGTATATATTGCATGTATACAAGGGAGATTTTGCTGAAATTTTTCGGTAGGGTTTCCATGTGATTTTTAATCATACCAGTTAAGTAGAGTTAGTAGTTAAGTAACGGTCATCCTTAGAGTGTAGTAGTAGTAAGAAGGGTGGTCGTTACACTATTTCGGTTGGCCGAAATCACCCAAGCGATCGGAGTTTCGGAAGAAGAGGAAAAAGAGAAGCTGGAAACTATTTATACCATGCAGTATTTATACCATGCAGTCCAAGGTGCCTCAGACCAGTCCGAGGCGCCTCCATCACCTTGAAGGCGCCTCAGACCAGTCTGAGGTGCCTCCAAGGCTGTTTGAGGCACCTCAGACCCAGCCAAAGTTGCTGTTTGGATTCGGATAAAGTTTTATCCGATCAAACTATTCGAGGCGCCTTGAACCCCTATTGGAGGCACCTTGGACCCTCAAGATAGACTTTCCAGGAGCTATATAAAGGCCCCTAGAGCTAGGAAATGAATATCAATCAAGAATTCAACTCTGTATTAAGTTCCTAGCAACCTCTGAGCATTCTAAGTGTGTAAAGAATGCTTCTCCGCCTACAATAAAGGAGATATTCTAGTAGAGTTATTTGACCGCCTTGGAATAACAACCATCTTGGTTGTAACCAAGTCAAAATTTTACCTCCTCTTTTATTTCTGCTTTTTATTTTATTAGTGTTGTATTTTTGAGTTGAAAGACTTGAGCAAGGTATACTTTATTTTTTAGGCAATTCACCCCCCTCTTACCGGTCCCGCTGCACCAACAAGTGGTATCAGAGCCCGACTGCCTCAGAAGGACTAACCACTAACTGAAGCACAAAGATCAAGACGATGGTCAGAGCAAACATTCATCCCCCAAAGTTCGATGGAGACTTCGCTATGTGGAAATGCAAAATGGAGGTATTTTTTAAAACAGAGTTTGGTATTCTTCTTATTATGAAATATGGTTTTGCAGCACCTAAAGACAAGGAAGAATACAACTGGACGAACAAGGGGCAAGCAGATTTTGTGGCCAACGGAAAGGTAGAATTCCACCTGCTCAGTGTTCTACCGCCCCAGGAGGTAAGTCGGATCGGAAACTATGACTCCGCCAAAGACCTCTGGGAAAAATTCTTGGAGCTTCACGAAGGTACCTCAGAAGTAAAATTGGCAAGGCGGGACATCCTCCAGACTCAGCTAACGAACCTCCGGATGAATAATGGTGAGAAGGTAGCGCAACTTCAAGCAAGGATCAAGGAGCTAATAACTCAACTCAACAACCTCGGAGAATCGGTAACTAATCGAGACTCGATCCGATACGCGCTCAACTCCTTCCCCAGAACTCCTGAATGGGCGTCCTTAGTAGATGCTTACTACATCTCTAAGGACTTTGAGGTAAGTAGTTTAGAAAGTTTATTTTCTACTTTCGAACTTCACGAGTCTCAACTTGCAAAGCCTAAACAAGTAGAGAAGTCAAACCTCAACATTGCCCTACAAGCCAAAAAGGACGATCCCGACTCCGAAGCACGATCGACGAAACCGAAGTGGCGCTACTAGTAAGTCGTTTCAATAAATTTCTTAAAACTAATAAATTTTGATCGCAGCCGGGAAAGCATCAACATAATAAAAGGATGGTCCGGTGTTACAACTGCAATGAAGAAGGACACATCAAGGATGACTGCCCCAAATTAAAGAAAAAGGACAAAGAAAAGTCTCGAAGACCAACGCCCTCGAAGCACAAGAGTCTGAAGGGTACATGGGATGAATCATCATCCTCGGAATCCGAAGTTGAAGCCTTCTCGGGATTAGCACTAATGGCCAACCATCTTTTTGAAGAAATTAGCTCGGAGATGAGCATAGATGAAGGGGGAGGATCATCATCAGAAGAAGAAAGCTGCGACGAAGGGGGAGCATCACCAAGTGAGGTAAGTAAGGTACGTGATCTCACCCCTACTCAGTTTTTTGAAGTTATCAAAGTACTTACAAAAGATCTAGCGAAGTTAGAAAAAGAAAATGTTGAATTGAAATTAAAATTAGCAAAATCATGTCCACTAAAAATGTATGATATTTTAAAATTAGAAAATGAGAAATTAAAAATTGAAATTAAAAAAATTTAAAAAATGAAAATAATCATGCATGCTTAAATTTTCAAAATCAAAACTTAGAGTTTATGGAAAATTAAATTGGTATATTAGAAAGCATCAGGGATAACTTAGAAAAGTTCCTAGAAACTATGTACCTCCTAAGTTCTTAATTAATCCAGTAGGAAGGAACCTTTACTGGGTTCCAAAATCTTTTCTAGACTAAATTTTTTCAAATAAAAATTTTTAAGAGCTTACAGCGAGAAAATTAAACAATGAGTTTCTTTATGAGGCTTTGTCTAAGGAAGTGGTTGTTGCTCCAGTAACCAAGAAGGCCTAGTGCCTCGCCACGACCTGGAAGCCAAAATATTGAAATAAAATGTTTAATTAACTTTCTGGAAAAGTATTAAAATTGGAATTAACTAATGCTTTAGAAGTTTTTAAAACATTCTTTTTTAATTCATCAAAAATATTTTCTTGCATAAAATCTTTTTTGAAAATTCTCAAATAATATTTCTTTTTGCCTAAGTTAAAATTTCTTCTGAAATTAGAAATTTTTTTCAGAAAATTGTCTTACCTAAGTTTTACTTAGAAAAATTCTTAATTTTTTTTCTTTTTTTCAAAAGACTTAGAATTTAGTTTGAACATGTTTTATACCCCGTTTTTGCTGTGATCAAAGGGGGAGAGATAGACACAAGTTAAGGGGGAGTTAGAAATATTTTCACATTCCGTTTGAATTTTTGTAAAATGATATTCTTATACAAAAATTGGTGTCAGATAAACCTAAATTTAATGTTGCAATTTATTTTAATTGCAAATTTATGCTTAAACTGATAGTTTTATCATTTCTTTAAATTATTACTTGTTTGTTTTACCCTAACTTGAACTTGGGTTGATGCACATCAAAAAGGAGGAGATTGTTGGACCCCGTGATTGTTTTGATATGATCAACCAAGTTAGGTTATGTCATGTTTGTTATTTGATCTCTGTGTCTAAGTGTGCAGGAACTTAAGAACGCAGGAAGTCGAGCAGAAGACGCAGCTAGCGAGAAGGACGGCACGGGAAGGGAGTCGACGGGCTCAGTGTGTCCGAAGGACGAGAGAGCTGCGGAAGAGTACACCGGTGGGCAAGAAGAACGTGCACAACGTTCGAGAGACGTAAAGCTGAGACGGAAGACTGCTCGAGGAGAAGGCCGGAAATTGGGTTTAGGTGAGCCCTATTTCGGTTGGCCGAAATCACCCAAGTGATCGGAGCTTTGGAAGAAGAGGAAAAAGAGAAGATGGAAACTATTTATACCATGCAGTATTTATACCATACAATCCAAGGCACCTCAAACCAGTCTGAGGTGCCTCCATCACCTTGAAGGCACCTCAGACCAGTCTGAGGCACCTCAGACCCAGCCAAAGTTGTCATTTGGATTCAGATAAAGTTTTATCCGATCAAACTATTGGAGGCACCTTGAACCCCTATTGGAGGCGCCTTAGACCCTCGAGATAGACTTTCCAGGAGCTATATAAAGGCCCCTAAAGCTAGGAAATGAATATCAATCAAGAATTCAACTCTGTATTAAGTTCCTAGTAACCTCTGAGCATTCTAAGTGTGTTAAGAAGGCTTCTCCGCCTACAGTAAAGGAAATATTCTAGTAAAGCTGTTGGACCGCCTTGGATTAACAATCGTCTTGGTTGTAACCAAGTCAAAATTCTGTCTCCTCTTTTATTTCTACTTTTTATTTTATTAGTGTTGTATTTTTTAGTTGAAAGACTTGAGGAGGGTATACTTTATTTTTCAAGCAATTTGCCCCCCTCTTGCCAGCCCCGTTGCACCAACATGTGCCCCTTCAGTTGGAGAAGATCACACGCTCCTAAATAATTTCCTATAACCATCCATAAAGGAAGTTTGATCTAGTGATCCACAAACAAACTCATCCGTTGTGGAGGGAGGCACTCAGAGCCAACACGTAAGTTTGTTGCATCACTTAAAAACCAATAATGGAGATCGTGGAATTTATTTACTAATCCCTCTCCCACTTAGTTATTTAAGATGAGGATTTTATCATGCACGTACACATCACAACAAATAAAAGTAATAAATATGGAAAAATAATTTTTCAACTATTATGGCTTTTTCCATCACTGTCCTCCGTGTGTTGTCAACCCTAGCTACTGCCATCTTTAGCCACCGCAATTGGGTCTAGTCGCCGCATCTATCTTGCTTCCTTTTCTGCTGCGTCTCTGGTCCTCAAACAACACCACGCCTCACAAGGATATGATCCGCAACAAAAATAGAATTTTACATTTATCAATCCAATATTCCACGAAGGAATGTACATCTAATCTAGATCGAAACAAAAAATGTAAAATCCTAAAACTAATACAGCTCCTATTGTATTTAATACATACAATCATACACACACATAAAATGGCCTCGACATGTCCGAGGGTCCAATCACACACAATCACATTAGGGCCATAATAGTTGGATCTAGGATGTCTGTAACCACGGAGTTAAATCTATTTGCACATCCTACTATTATCCTGCCTAAAATATGTATGACATGTGCATAATTAAACTGAAAACCAAACACACAGAGGCAAACCCTAACTCTGATACCAATTATTATTTTCTATTTGGAATATCATACTGGTTCCCCTGTATAAAAATTTTGTACATGTCCCGAACCTTTCCTAACAACCTATTGTGTTCTTTAGAAATTAAATTTGGAATCGCAAATAGAACTTAACATTATTTATTCCAAATTTAACTTATCTGTTCTTAGAGGTTTAGACTTGGATCGCAAACGATGTTTAACATTATTAATCCAAATCCACCCATGTTACAAAGTTGATTAAATATTTATTTCAAGGATCGGCTTTCAGGTTAAACATGGTGAGACACTAGGCCTTCTTGGGCATGGGATCATCCACCACTTCCTAGACAAAGCCTTTCAACGAAATTCAATATTTAATCTCCTTATAGTAACCCTAGGTTTAACCATTAACAACAATCGAATCACAAGATCGAAAAACAAAAGAAACACAAAATCGAAACATAAATTTGATTACCTAGAATCGTTAGCCTCTTGTGTTTGGTATTTCAAAATCCATACAAAGAAAACTAGTATGATGCGGAATAAGACAACTAGTTATACCTTTCTTTGTAGCTAAAGACCTCTTGATCTTCTGTTGTATTCCTCACCTCCTCTTGGATGTCGTGTGGGCGATGATCTACCAAGATGAATTCCACCGGGACCACTTCTTCTTCTCCAAGACTCTTGAGCCATCAAGGGATGCCAAAATAGGAAATTTCCTTCCTCTTCTTCTCCTCCAAGCAACCGGCCACAAAGTGCATCTCCTCTTCTTCTTCCTATCTCCTATCTAAGCAACTGGCCACAAGGACTAAGGAGACCTTGATGCCGCCGGCCCAAAGGATAAGAGGTAATGGTGTCGCCGGCCATAAAAGAAGAAAGCAAAGAGAAGGAAGAGATGCAATGGTCGGCCACCAAGGAAGAAAGGAGCATGAAAGGGTCGTCCACACCAAGGAAGAGAGGAAAAAGAATAAGGGTTGTCCCATGAGGCACCTCTCCCTCTCTTTTATAATCCTTGGTCTTCGCAAAAAAGGAAATTTTAATAACAATTAAAATCTCTCTCTTTTAATTTTCCTATTGTACATGGCAATAAAGGAAAGTTTTAAAATTAATCTCTCTATTTTAATACACGTAGACAACTACGAAAAAGGAAAGATTAATTAAAACTTCTCTTTTTAAAACATAGTTACAAAAAAGGAAAGTTTTATCAAAAAAATTTAAATATCTCTTTTAAACATTATAGATAACTATAAATAAGGAAAGATTTTAATAAAATTAAAAACTCTCTTTAATCTTTTGTAGATAGTTATAAAAGGAAAGATTTTAAAATTTTAAAACTCTCTTTTAAAACCATGAGGATGGCTATAAAAGGAAAATTAAAATCTTTATTTTAACCATTGTAGATAACTACAAAAAAAAGAAAAGATTTTAACAAAATAAAATCTCTCTTTTAACCATTGTAGATAACTACAAAAAAAGAAAATATTTTAACAAAAAAAAATCTCTTTTTTAACCATTGTAGATAACTACAAAAAAGAAAAAATTTTAACAAAATAAAATCTTTCTTTTAACCATTATAGATAACTACAAATAAGGAAAGATTTTAACAAAATTTTATTTTAAACAAAACTTCATTGATCCTTTTATTCTCCATGTGGTCGGCCCTTAGCTTGGGCACCAAGCTATGGCCGACCGCCTCTTGGCTTCCAAGCTCATGCTTGGCTGGCCCCTTGCACCAAGCAAGGATGTGGCTAACTCATTACTTGGGTAAGAAGTGGACTTTGTGGATACAAGGCTTTATAGAGGCTACAACAGGGACCGAGAGGAGAAATTAGTTTCGATCTCCCGATGAGCTTGAGCTTCCTGTGTTCGCCCCGAACACCCAACTTAAGTTCATCAATAATAACTTATACCACTAAAGAGTTATTATTGAAATACCGCACCAATCCTAAATTACATTATGGGCTCCTTTTTATTATGAGTGCATTAATCTCCCTATGTTTAAGGTATAGAATGTCCATTAATTAAATGAGTTACTGACAACTCACTTAATTAATATCTAGCTCCAAGAGTAGTACCACTCAACTTCATTGTCATGTTGGAGTAGGTCCACCTGTAGGATTTACATGACAATCATTATGAACTCTTAAAGGGGGCATCATCAACCTAGATTACTAGGACACAGTTTCATTCTATAATCAACAACACACCATATAAATAATATAATTTCTCAACTTATCGGACATATTGATTTAACAAGCTAAATTGCACCCTCTGATAAATCAAAGAAATAAATATTAAATACACGTGCTTATTATTATATCATGATTAAGAGCATGCACTTCCATAATAACAGAGGTTTTGTTCTCTTATATAGTCAGTATAAAAAGAAACTATCTCAGATGGTCCTGCTCAATACACTCATAGTGTACTAATGTAATTTTATAATCTAGATAAACTAATACCAAATTACACTACAACCACTCCAATGGTCTATCCATTCCATCTTGGTTGTGAGCTACTATTTATAATTTATAAGGATCTGAGAACATGATCTTCTGTGTGTCTCCTCACACCATGTTATCTACAATATAAATTAAATGGACAACTACACTTAGCATAAATGTAAACATTTGACCAATGTGATTCTTATTTCTAAATAAATGTTTATACAAAAAGCTAGGCTTTTAGTATACATTCCAACAATATGTGGATCAATGTCAACTGACGCACTAGGAGGTTATACCTATTTCATTACTTTTATTGAAGATCACTCTCGTTATGGGTATGTGTATCTAATGAAATACAAGTCTGAAGCCTTTGAAAAGTTTAGAGAATTCAGAAGTGAAGTAGAGAAACAACTTGATAAAAGTATTAAGATACTTCGATATGATCGAGGTGGTGTGTATTTAAGGCAAGAGTTTTAAGATTATCTAAAGGATAAAGGTATATTGTCTTAATGAACTCCGCCTTATACGCCACAACATAATGGTGTATTAGAAAGGTGTAATCGAACCCTATTGGATATGATTAGGTTAATGATGGATCATGTAAATCTTCCTAAAATCTTTTAGGGTTATGCACTCATGATAGCTGTTTACTTACTAAACAGAGTCTCGACAAAGGCAATCTCAACTACTCCATGTTGGTGCAATAGACCTAGGTTTGAATAGTACGATCATGGTTTTGATGTGTATGTCAAAGAGTTTAAGTTAGGCTTTCATATTGATTTGATATGTGTGTTTGAGTCATGTAGGACTTGGTGAAATACACATGAGGAGCTTGGTGCAGCTAAGCTTGGGAAGCTCATCCTAGGGCTCAGGTCCTTGAGACAGTGAAGGATGATGTGGAAGGCATCCGAGGGACCGCCGAATAAGGAGCAACGAAGTGAAGCTAAAGGAAGCAGACTTCAAGGCAATGAGAAGGATGGCATGGAGAGGAGCGGCGAGCTCGTGTGCATCTGAGGGACGAAGGTCAAGAAGAGGGATTCAAGGGTGACTCCGGAAAGGATGAGTGTGAGTGTGTAACCGGGACCAATCAACTGATGGAAGTTGTAGTCGACTATGCAGTCGACTGGGAGCAAACAGAAGTATTCTGTTCACTTAGCCAGTAATGACCAGTCGACTGGTACTTTCATCAGTCGATTGGTAAGTGACCGTTGGCGATCATTGGTAGAAACCCTGATTCTGCCAAGTAGCTATTGGATGTGTCCAACGGTTGCACCAGTCGACTGATGGAAGTGTCAGTCGACTGGTGTGCAGGGAATGAATTGTCTTGTGATCAACTCTTTCCTCTCTATATATTGGAAGCTTGGGGCATTGAAGGAGGTTACTGATCTTGTTGATACACTCCTAGTCTTGGCCTCCAAGCTTCCAAAACCTAACACTCTTCTTCCAATTCTTATTCTCAATCTTTTAAAGAAGAAGAGTGCCTTGTGAGAGGTTTGCTCCACCGAGAAGGAGAAAGGTTTAGCCAGAGATTGTCGAGAACTAATCTACCGACAGATTGAGGGATCACCCACCTCAAGGACAAGCCGTGGAGTAGGAGCAAACAATCTTCGAACCACGTTACATCGAGGTTGTTAGTGTTTATGTTCTTATTTACTTTCATTGTTTTATTCTGCTACGTAACTAACCTTGTAGAGAAGAAACCAAATTGAGGGCGACGTCTATTCAACCCCCCCCCTTCTAGCCGGCCTCAAGATTCCCAACACTCTATATGAGGTATGGACTAGTAAGAAACTCCTCGTATCTTATTTAAAGATATGGGGATGTCCTGCTTTTGTGAACAGGACCGTATCAGACAAGTTAAATGCTAAGTCATAAGTTTTTATTTATTGGATACCCTAAGGAAATTAAGGGTTACCAATTATATCACCTCTTGGAACAAAAGATGTTTGTTTCAAGGCATGCTGCATTCCTAGAGAAAGAGTTCCTTTTGAAGGAAGCAAGTGGGAATATAGTTGAACTTGATGAAATTCAAGAGACTCTAATAGATACGAATGAGATGTCTACTCAAGAACTGCAACCAATTATAACACAATCTCCTCATAGATCAAGTAGGACATGTAATATTCTTGAGAGATATGGATCTCTTGTAAAAGAATTGAATAATGTGTTACTTATTAAGGATAAGGAACCTACTGATTATGAAGAAGCTCTAAATAGTTTAGAGAAGGACAAGTGTCTTACAGCCATGAAGTCGGAAATGGATTTCATGTACGAAAACCAAGTTTGGAATATGGTGGACCACCTGAAGGCATTACACTTATAGGGCGCAAGCAGATTTTCAAGAAGAAAACTGACATGGATGGTAATATAATTACTTACAAGGCAAGGATGGTGGTAAAAGACTATCATCAAAGGCAAGATATTGACTATGACAAAACCCTCTCACCTGTAGTCATGCTTAAATCCATTCAGATACTCCTAAACATATCAGCTCATCATGATTATGAGATATGACAAATGGATATGAAAATATCTTTCCTTAATAGAAGCATACTCGAGGACATGTATATGATACAACCCGAAGATTTCACATCTGTTAATAAGAATAAAGTATATAAGCTTCAATAGTCCATTTATGGACTAAAGCAAGCATCCAGGAGTTGGAATATCCGTTTTGATGAGGTGATCTAAAAGTTTAATTTCTCACAAAATTCATACGAACCTTGTGTGTATCAAAAGGTTAGTGGGAGTGTGGTCGTATTCCTAATATTATATATTTATAACATATTACTTATAGGAAATAATGTGTAAGTTCTACAGGCAGTTAAAATTTAGTTGTTCACAATATTCTCCATGAAATATATGGGAGAAGCAACTTACATTCTAGGGATAAAGATCTATAGAGATAGATTGAAAATGTTGCTTGGTCTTTAATTCATAGTTGACATATATAGATAAAGTGCTAAAATGGTTTAGCATGCCTGGATACAAGAAAGATTTCATACCTATGAGGCATAAAATTTACCTTTCAAAGTCTATGTGTTCACACAAAAAGACGAGAGGATTTGCATGGATAAGATACCTTATGCGTCCGTAATAGGATCTATCATGTATGCTATGTTATGTATAAGACTCGATATATCGTATGCTCTGAATGTTATGAGCAGATAGCAGTTAGATCTATGAATGAATCACTGGGCGACTATCAAGGCAATCCTTAAGTACTTGAGAAGAACTAAGGATATGTTCTTGGTATATGGAGATGGTGATATGATCATACATGGATATACGGATGCCTGTTTCCAGACAGACAAGGATAACTCCAAGTCCCAATCTAGATTCATATTCATATTAAATGGAGACACAGTTAGTTGGAAGAGTTTCAAGCAAGACACTATTATAGATTCTACTTGTGAGGCGGAATACATTGCAGCTTCGGAAGTAACAAAGGAAGTAGTTTAGATCAAGAAGTTTATTACTAAACTTAGTGTGGTTCTATCTGCTATTAAAGCATTACCTATTTACTGTGACAACACTGGAGCCATTGAGCAAGCAAAGGTACCTAGGTCTCATTAGAGATCCAAACACGTGCTTTACCACTATCATCTGATCAGGGAGATCATTAGTAGGAAAGAAATACAACTCGAGAAAATTCCTACAGAAAGAACCTAGCGGATCCTTTGATAAAGGCTCTACCATAAAACAAGTTTGAAAGTCACATCCATACTTACAGTTTAGGATACAGTGGCGATTGACATTAGGCCAAGTGGCAATGTTAGATTTTGAGGGATATCCTAAGGCAATTGCCTTATGGGTTACTATTTATTTAATAAATATAGATTCACTATTTGAGTACATATTATATGTTTGAATAGTCTTAAATTCATTTATTGAATATTCACAATACAATTCATAGCATGAGAGAATTTATGATTGGATCACAACTTGTGATTATCTCTACATGTGCAATTATGAACGTATTGAGATTTCCCTAGTCGTCAAATTGGTGCATTTGAGCATCATCAATTCTGTAAGACTAGCATGAGTTATACTTCTTGGTTCAGCTAAACAGTTGTTTCTCACTAGTTGGAAACATTAGGATGTCAAGAGTTAAATGTGGATGCTAATTATGGTAACTAGTTCATTGGAGTGACTTGTTGTAAGACTTCATATGGTTCTCTACATTTATGGATATGTCTGTGAAGTTCTTACTATAGCTCGAGTGTAAGTTTCCTTCGACTTGAGGTATACAAGTCATCTTGGTCATGGAGACTTGTACTTTAACATCTTAAGTAAATATCTCTTGGTGGTATGAACCCGAGATGATTGGGTATAAGTCAAAGTACTTAAAGTTGGTTGAATAGCCCACAGAGGATTCACTGCTCCTTATGAGGAGACGTATACCCTATAGCTACTCGTTAGGATTATTACTTAAAATCTTCGGTCAAAGCATCACATATTGAGAGTATGAGACTCTTGAACACATGTACGAGTAATTTGAATCCGTAGAACGAGAAAGTATTACTTGGGTTAAGTGTGATGTAGTTAGTCAAGTGGAGCAAACACATAAATCATGTCTTGAATCAAGTGGGTATAAGATGAGTGAAAGAAACCAGACATAACTTATTGTATCTTTTGAAGGGTGCAGAATTAGTTCTGAGATCAACTGTGATTTTCTAGTTAATTGGAGATCATGATGTATTACTAGGTGTCACTCATGATTGTTCCATAATTAAGTAGTTAATTATAGACGACCAAGATAAACAGGGAACCTATTGGGTCACACACACACTACGAGTCTCTAAAAGGCTTAAAATAAGTTAGAGAATAGGATTCTCAAATCAAGAGATAAATATTTGGTTGAACCATACATAAAATAAATATAGAAATATTTGTCAGAACGGAGTGCGAATGAGCTACATCTCTTATGAAAGAGTTGGACCCAATTTGGTTTAGTCATGGGCCAACTTGATTTAGTTGTAAACCAAACCAAGAGGTTAATGAGCTAATTTTTTTATTAATACATAATGGGTTGGATTTAAGCTTTCTAATCCAACTTATTAAAAAGAACTATATATTGATATGATTAAGAAAGAATTAATACATAATTTATTCTTGTCTTGATTAGGTTTGGGAAACCTAAATCCAATACTTCTCTCTCCCTCTCCCTCTCTCTTGACACCGACCACAACAAGAGGGTCTCCTCTTGTTGCCGTGACCCACCCATAGGAAGAAGATCTTCCTTTTGCTTCTTCTTCCTCTTCTTGCTCCTTCTCCTTCGCTCATGTCTAGTACCTTCCGAAGGTAATGCTTATTCTCTTGGAGTTGTCTTGAAGAGCTCAGCGTGGATATTGATAGAAGCAAGAGGTTCGATAACGTCTCAAAAGGTTGATGTCATTCTCATTATAGGTCATTCGTAAGGTATACCTAGAATAATTGTTATTCAATTCCATTTTATTTTATGATCTTGTCTGTGTGATTGTATCTTGCATGTGTATGGTGTATGTGATATAATAAATTAGTTTATTTATCATTAAGTGTTCGGCTATACATATTTACAAAATATATTTTTAGCACATACCACATCGGGCATATCCCAATGGTACCTTATATGATGGAGTCGGTAACTCCCCTCCCTTTGTAGTAAGCTGAGATGCCTGATTTACTCGATCAGTCACTTCATCCATTGTAAAAAATATATTATTAATATCTAATATAGAACTAATAAAGATAGTAATTATTAAAAGTGGTAATTAAGTTTATAAACTTACATCTATGGCCTTAGACCGAGTATCTGTTAGAGTCGATTTGTAGCTAGAGGGGGGGTGAAAAGCTTGTCACGCTTCAGTTGCTTGCTTTGATGATGTTGTTGCAGCGGAAAACACTCAAGCAACTCTCACAACATTAACACAAGGGATTTACTTGGTATCCACCTTAAGAAAGGTGACTAATCCAAGGATCCGACCCTCACTCACTCATCCACTATGAAATAACTCCTTCTCAGTAACTATTGGAGGCGAAGAAGCCTCGTACAATCTCACACACAAAGATATATAAGAAGAAAGAAATACAAGCTAATACAATATCAAATCTTACAAGATTTACAATGAAGAACCCCTAGCTTGCTTTTCTTCTTACTTGAATACACCTCTTGACTTACTTGGAAGTGCAACAACACTCCTCTCTAAGCCTCCAAGATCTGGTGTGTGTTGGTGAGCTCAGTGGAGAAGAACACTATAGACTCGGGGAAAGAGCTGGCCAAAAACTATCAAAGAAATCACTCACCAATGACTTTATCCTACGTAACGGTCATATCCCAATCGATCAGCTGATCGATTGGGGAGGATGAATCGATTTGTTGAACAATTTAGCCTTCTTTTGTGCTATCACGTCTGTGCGAGAACACTGGCCCTAATCTATTGACCAATCGATTAGGGAGCCCAATCGATCGGCTGATCGATTAGGGAGGCTGATCGATTGGGCATCATTCTGTTCTTGTGACAAAAACTCTCAATCGATCGCCCAATCGATTGAGTTGTTGTTTATCGCAACACTCTCCCAATCGATCAGCTGATCGATTGAACCACTGTTCAATCGATCGGTTGATCGATTGGCCTCCCTTTGATTTACTTAAACCAAGTCTAGGGTCACCAAATCCAACATCCAGTCAACTGTGACCTATTAGAACTCCTCATGCCTAGCATTCGGTCAACCTTGACCTGCTGGAACTTCTTCACCAAGTGTCCGATCAATCCTTTAACCCACTTAGACTTTTCGTCTCATGCCAAGTGTATGATCCTCCATGACCCACTTGGACTTCCTTCCACCAAATGTCCTATCACCTTTGACACATCTGGATTTCTTTGTGCCAAATATCTAGTCACTCCTTTGACCTACTTGGACTTCCCAACACTAGGTGTCCGGTCAACCTTGACCGACCTAGATTTCCACATGTCCGACTTCACTCACTAGGTCTTTCCATCACTTGCCTAGCTTCACTCATTAAGTCTTTCACCTGGCTTCACTCACCAGAATTTTCCAACTACCTAGTTTCACTCACTAGGTCTTTCATCTGGCTTCACTCATCAGGATTTTCAATTGCCTAACTTCACTCACTAGGTCTTTCACTTGGCTTCACTTACCAGGATTTCCAACTGCCTAGCTTCACTTACTAGGTCTTCCACTTGCCTAATTTTCAGCTAAGACTTTCCCAGTCAAGTATCCAGTCAACATTTTGACCTACTTGACTCTTCTTCACATCTAACTGGTCAGACCTTAATCAGAGGGGAATTGTACCTATAATCTCCCCAATTGGATGATTGTATCTGCAATCTCCATATATTATCAAACATTGAAATCCAAACATTAAGACTCGAGCTTGAGCCAACTCAAGCTTAGTCAACCCTATCAACCTTGACCTAGGGGATATTGCACCAACAATCTCCCCCTTTTTGATATTTGACAATACTTTTAAGTTAGGTTAATCCCATAGCAATAACTTCTTCTTTATGCCAAATCATGAATGAGGGTTTCCTTCATTCTCTCCCTTGCCTAGAGGGCAAACTCCCTCCTTGGGTAATGAAGGCCTAACTTAAATCCTACATTCCTCCCCTTTGCCACACATCAAAAACTCTCCCCCTAAAGAGTTAGTCATACGTTGTTCACAAATTCGCTCGTTGTTCACAACACCACATTGAAGGTCTCATACCCTTCATTGTGTCCAATACTCAACTTTGAGCAATAACCCCTTCGCAATGCTCATCCTAGAGTATTCATCATTCCAACAATGAAGGTCACATACCCTTCATTATATTTAATGCTCATCCTTGAGCATTGATCCACTTTATAATGCTCATCCTAGAGCATCCACAACTCAACAATGAAAATATTCACTCTCCATTATTTTATAATGCTCAACCTTGAGCATTTACTCTACCGAAGGTTAAACCACCTTTCATGGTGTTTGAAAAATTAATTTTCATGTCTTTAAAGAGTAACTCCTCCTAAAGACATACTTCAAACTTTTGTCATTGCACCAACAATGACTTGGAATCCCTAAACCTTTAGGAAACTCAAAAACTTGAAGTTTTGAGGTTTAAAAGTTTCAATATTGAAACCAACCTCATCCTAAACTTCAATCTAATGTTCCTTAACCAATTTTCCTTGTTTTCATCATGAAAACTACCCTTAAATGTATATAAATATATTCCAATGGATTAGGAGTGGTTAAAGGGACTAAAAATGGCTTAAAGTGCTTAAATAAGACTTTTCCAGCTAAAATTAGCCTTTTCAATCGATTGGGTTGGGACTCAATCAATTGCCACTTGCTCAATCAATCCACTAATCGATTCCGCGAGCTTCTGTTCGCGGAAAAACTGCTTGAATCGATCAATTGATCGATCCAACTAGGGTTGAATCGATCAGCTGATCGATTCAGCAAGCTTCTGCTCGCGATAATGCCCTTCTCAATCGATCGGCTGATCGATTAAGCCTGCCCAATCGATCGACTGATTGATTGGGGTTCTGAATTTCTGAAATCCAATTTCAGCCAAAATTTAGAAATGTCCTAAAATTCCATAAAATTTTAAAAATCATGAAACTTCTTGTAGACATTATTTAAGGCATATACTATCACGAAAAAATAGTTTTCTAAGAAAATATTTCCTATTTTCAAAAACTGACACAAACTTGAAAACTTCAATGTTTTCTTCTAGTTTGTGTCCAACGTTTCAATGATGATTACTATCAAAAAAATAGTCTTCACCAAGGTTTTCCAAAAGTATTTTGAAATCATTTTCAAAACCAATTTCCAACCATGTTCTTTGGGCTCAATGCATATGACTTGTACATTAGCTTTCCCAATGATTGGATAACACATAACTATGTATTTTTATGAAATCAAAACTCAAGTAGATGCACTAAATCAACATCTTGAGTCTTGTTCATCATCCTAACATCTCACTTGTATCTAATGTGTACTAAAACACATACAAGTCAAATTATAGTCTTTGTGAGATGTAGATTTTTATTTTACCCTAAACTAGGGATCATGCATATCTATCTAGGCATTTTAGGAATTATGAACATCCACCTAGGATGTAACTTGTTAGTAAATATCATTGTCTTTAATTACAAGGAAATTGAAATAATGCATGATGAGTTATGATATACATCAAAAATAAATAATTTTCAAAATAAAACATACTATAGCTACATGATGTATGTATGACATTGTTGGAGTATATACTGAAAGCCTAAGCTTTTGTAAACATTTGTTTTTGAATAAAAGAATCACATTTGGTCAAATTATCTACATTTGTTTGTAGTTGTTCAATTAATTTATATTGTAGATAACATAGCATGTGGTGTCACATGCAGAAGATAATGTTATCAGTACCTTATAAATTATAAACAGTAGCTCACGACCAAAATGGAAAGGAACAAATAATTAGAAGGTCGTAGTGTAATTAGGTATCAGTTTATCTTGACTGTATAATTACACTAGTACACTTAGAGTGTATTGAGTAAGACCATTTGAGGTCGTTTCTTTTATACTGACTTTATAAAAGAACAAAAACCTCAGTAATTATAGAAGTGTGTGCTCTTAATCCTAATATAATAACAAGCATATATATTTGATATTTATTTCTTTAATTTATCAATGGGTGAGATTTATTTCGTTGAATCAATAAACCCGATAAGTTGGGAAATGGTATCACTTATAGTGTGTGTTGTTGATTATAGAAGGAAACTGTGTCCTAGAGATACTAGGTTGATAATGTCCTCAAGAGGAGCTCATAAAAATTGTCATGTTAAATCCTGCAGGTGGACTTAGTCCGACATGATAATAAGGTTGAGTGGTACTACTCTTGGACTTAGATATTAATTAAATGAGTTGTCAGTAACTCACTTAATTAATGGACATTCGATATCTTAAACACAGGGAGACTAACACACTCATAATAAGAAGGAGCCCAAAAATGTAATTTGGGATTGGTGCGGTAGTTCAATGATAGTTCTCTAGTGGAATGAATTATCATTGATAAAATTAAGTTGTGTGTTCGGGGCGAACATGGGATGCTTAATTTTATCAGGAGACCAAAACCAATTCCTCCTCTCGGTCCCTATCGTAGCCTCTTATTTGTAGAGTTCTATACCCACCTATACCCACCTTCTATACCCACCCAATAGGGGCCGGCCAAGCTAGCTTGGGAAACAAGCTAGG
This sequence comes from Zingiber officinale, assembly GCF_018446385.1. NCBI lineage: Eukaryota > Viridiplantae > Streptophyta > Magnoliopsida > Zingiberales > Zingiberaceae > Zingiber > Zingiber officinale. The sequence continues at coordinate 32,773,675 of NC_056005.1, read as the reverse complement.
GCCGGCCTAGGTATAAGATTGGGTGGTCGGCCCTAGCTTGAATCCAAACTAGTAGGGCCGGCCAAAATAAATTAAAAAGAATTTTAATTTTTATTTTTATTATGTGGAAGAAATAATTTATTAAAGAGAATTAAAATTAAATTATCTCTCTTGTAAAATTTACAAAAGATTAAAGGAAGAGATTAGATCTCTTTCCTTATTTGTAGATTGGTGAGATATTTTATTTTCTCTTTAAAAATTATTCACATGTTGATAAAATTAAAATTATAGAAATTTCTTTTATTAACCATGTAGAGATTTTTAAAGAGAAATTTTAATTTTAAAATTTCCGGAAACAAATTAGGAAGTTTTAATTGTTGATTGAAACTTGTCCAATTTGTTCTCCAATGATGTGGCCGGCCAATGTAGATTTAATTGGGAAATTTTATTTTATTTTTCTCAATTAAATCATGTCAAGGAAATTAAGGAAATTTTATTGTAATTAAATTTCCTAATTTGCCTAGGCCAAGGAATATAAAAGAAGGGGTGAGGGTGCCTTCATGAGTAACAACCTCTATTATTTTCTCTCCCTCTTTTGTTCCTTGGTGTGGCCGGCCATCCTCTCCCTCTCTTTCTCTTGTGGTGGCCGAATCTCCCTCTTCTATTGGAGCTCTTGTGGTGGCCGGATACTACTCGGAGAAGAAGAAGAAGAAGGAGAGAAAGCTAGTATCTCTTGGAGCTTGGTTAGTGTTTTGATTTTCTTCCTTGGTGAAGCTTTTCCTTTGTGGCCGAACCTAGCTAGGAGGAGAAGGTGGTTGGTGGTTTCTCATCTCGGAAGATCGTTGCCCACACAACGTCCGAGGTTAGAAGAGGAATACGGTAGAAGATCAAGAGGTTTTTCTACAAGGTATAACTAGTAATTTTTCTTTCCGCATCATACTAGTTATTTATGGAAATAATACCAAATACAAGAGGCTTACGTTCTAGAATTTCGAATATGTTTTTCGATGTTGTGTTCTTTAGTTTTTTTTCTTTTCCTTGTGATTTGATTGTTCTCTTTGGTTAACCTAAAGTTATTTTAAGAAATTAAATATTAGCTTTCTATAAAAGGTTTTGTCTAGTCGGTGGTGGTTGCTCCCATATCCAAGAAGGTCATGTGCCTCGCCACGTCAGTACTGGGAACCAATTATGGAAATTAATATTTAATGGAATTAATAACTTAAGGAGACTTGGGTCGAACGTGTTAAGTTCCGCAGGAGTTCCAAGTCAAAACCTAAAAGAACAAATAGATTAAGTTTTGGATCAAACGTGTTAAGTTCCGCAGGCGATCCAAAATTTAATTTAAAAGAACACATGGTAGCTAGGAAAAGGTTCAGACCTTTGTACAAAATTTTTGTACAGTGGAACCTATAGGTTTTTCGAGTAGCAACCAACAATTGGTATCAGAGCTAGGGTTTTGCCTCTGTGTATTTGGTATTAGGTTAATTAAGCACATGTCATACATAATTTAGGCAGGTTAATAGTAGGATGTGCTAACTTTGTGGATGCAGGATCCAACTATTATGACTTTTAGTTATTATGTGTGTGATTGGACCCTTGGACATGTCAAGGGCATTTATATGTGTGTGCATGATTGTATTCAAATACAGCAGGAGCTGTATTTAGTTTTATTAGGATTTTATTTTTGATCTAGATACATGTACATTCCTTTTATGGAATATAGGATCAAAATGTAAAATTCTATTTATGTCGCGGATCGAATCTTGCAAAGCGTGGAACCTTCTAAGGACCAGAGGCGCAGCGGAACTAGGAGCAAGATGGATGCGACAGCTAGTGGCGGTGGCCAAATATGGCAGCAGCTTGGGATGACAACACACGGAGGACAACTAGAGATAAAAGCCATAATAGTTGAAAATTAGATTTTCTATTTATTGCTTTTATATTGTGCTGTGTGTGCATGTTAGTTTACAAGTTTAGTAGGCTAGCATAGCTAAAATTCCTCATTTATAAATAACTAAGTGGGAGAGGAATTTTTAAATAAATCTCATGGTCTCCATTACTGGTTTGTAAGTGATGCAAACAAGCTTGCGCATTGGCTCTGAGTGCCTTCCTCCATAACGGATGAGCTTGTTTGCGGATCACTAGAACAGACTTCCTTTTTTGGATGACTATAGGAAGTTAATTAAGAGCGTGTGATCTTCCCCAACGGAAGGGGCATAATCTTATTAATGGACTTAGTGTCAAGTAATGGTATACACTTAGACACATCTATTAGTATCCTCCCCAACGGAGTCACTGCTATTATTTGTGTGACCAAATGATACCAACTATTAATTTTATTTGTCAAAAAGTTAGGTTGACAAGATAATAAAATTAATGGGTTAAAACCCTCCTTTTACAAATGTTGAATTTGTATACGTCCACACTAACGTGGCATACAAAATTCACGGTGTTAGGAGGTGTTGGTTAATTTAAAATAGTATTGTTTGAGGAATCAATATTATTCTAAATTTAGAGTTCTGACCAAAAGTTATTTGTGATTCTTAGGATGACTTTCAACCCACTGTCCATCATACTTCAACAGAATAGACTTACTGGACCTAATTACATAGATTGGAAAAGAAACATGGACATTGTTCTGACTGCTGAAAGCTATAAATTTGTACTGACTGAACCTTGTCCTGATGCACCCACTGGTGAATCTACCCAAGAGGAGATTGAATATCATAAGAGATGGGTAAAGGAAGATGAGATGGCGCGGTGTTACATTTTGGCTTCAATGTCAAATGTATTACAACATCAGCATAAAGATTTACCAACAGCTTATGATATTATGAACAATCTCAAGGAACTCTTTGGTCATTAGGATAGGGCTTCTAGACAAGAAGCTATGAGAAAGATAATGACAGCCACCATGCAAGAGGGTACTCCTGTAAGGGATCATATCCTAAAGATGATGGCTTATCTGAACGAGATACAGATCCTTGGAGGAGAAATTGATGGGAAACCCAGATCGATATGATCCTCCAACGCTACCTAGAAGTTTTGAGCGGTTGAACTATAATATGAATAAGAGGATTTATTCATTAGGGAAACTACTGACAGCAGCAGAAGGATTATTTCATCACAATTCTCAAATTCACTATCTTTGAAAATGGTTCTACTTCTAAACCGAGAGGAAGAAGAAGAAGAAACAAGTCGGTTCAGGAAAGAAAGTGAATAAATCTCAGTGTACGGGATTTAACTGGAGTGAAGAAGGCGAAGGGCAAGTGCTTCATCCGCAAGCAGGCATTGGAAGGCGAACTGTCCTCGTAGGAATTAGAACAACAAAGGTATATCTCATGCTCTAGTTGTTGAAACATGTTTAGCAGTGTTATCTACCAGCACCTGGTGTGTAGATACGGGAGCCACTGATCATGTCTGCAATTCCTTGCAGGGGTTCCAGGAAACCCGACGACTAACTGAAGGAGAGATTACCGTCTACATGGGCAATGCTACTAAGGTGGCGGCTGTTGCAGTGGGAGACGTCTACTTATCTTTTAGTAGAAATAGAAATTTGATTTTAAGAAATTGTCTTTATGTACCCAGTTTTAGAAAGAATTTAATTTCAGTTTCTAAACTATTTTTAGATGGATATTCAGTTTCTTTCAGTAACGATGTAGTTATTAAAAGAAATAAAGTGATTATCTGTTCTGGTGCATTAGTTGGCAATTTGTATACTTTAAATCCAATTTCTTCCACAAAGCAAAACATGGAAATTTATAATTCATCTTCTAACTCAAATAAGAGAAAAGAACCTTCAGAAATGAACCAAGCATATCTTTGGCATCTAAGGCTTGGTCATATTATCTTAAGTAGGATTTAGAGGCTTATAGCCGATGGACTTTTGGGTTCATTAGAGTTGAAAAATTTTCCAACTTGTGAATCTTGCTTGGAAGGTAAAATGACCAAGAGGCCTTTTTAAGGCCAAGGGGTATAGAGCCAAAGAAGTGTTAGAATTGGTTCACTCTGATTTGTGTGGTCCTATGTCTGTCCAGGCAAGAGGAGGTTTTGAATATTTTGTCTCTTTCATAGACGATTATTCAAGATACGGATATATTTACCTAATGTGCCGCAAGTCTGAGTGCTTTGATAAGTTCAAAGAATACAAGGCTGATGTGGAAAAACGATTAGGTAAAAGTATCAAGACACTACGATCTGATCGTGGTGGCGAATACCTCTTAGGAGAGTTTAGGAATTACTTATCAGAGGCCGGGATTCAATCCCAACTATCTGCACCTGGAACACCCCAACAGAATGGTGTAGCAGAACGAAGGAATAGGACTCTTATGGAGATGGTTAGATTGATGATGAGTTATTCAGAATTACCAAATTCGTTTTGGGGATATGCTCTGGAAACAGCAGTATACGTTCTGAACTTAGTACCTTCTAAATCAGTCTCTTCTACTCCCATAGAATTATGGAATGGGCGAAAACCCAGTCTAAGACATATTCGGATTTGGGGTAGTCCAGCACATGTGCTGAAACCAGATGCTGATAAGTTAGAATCCCGTACAGAAGTTCGCGTGTTTGTAGGATATCCCAAAGGAACGAAAGGTGGTTTATTTTATAGTCCTAAAGACCAGAAGGTCATTGTTAGCACCAATGCTCAGTTTTTAGAAGAAGACTATATAATGGATCACAAGCCCAGTAGTAAGTTGTTTTAGAAGAACTTAGAGAGGACATGTCTACTTTAGTACCAACAGTACAAGATGAAGTACCACAAGAGACTGCAACACGTGTCACACATGATACACAACCATAGACAGTGCCTCGTCATAGTGGGAGGGTTGTAAGGTAGCCTGAAAGATTCATGTTTTTAGCAGAGTCTTCGGACTTGATCCCGGGTAAACATGAACCTGATCCACGAACATATGACGAAGCACTCCAAGATATAGATGCAGCATCTTGGCAAAAGGCAATGAATTCTGAAATAGAGTCTATGTACTCTAATAAGGTCTGGGAGCTTGTAGAACCACCTGATGGTGTAAAAGTCGTTGGATGCAAGTGGATCTACAAAAGGAAAAGAGGAGCAGACGGGAAGGTAGAAACCTTCAAAGCTAGGCTTGTTGCGAAAGGGTACACTCAGAAAGAGGGAATCGATTATGAGGAAACCTTTTCACCGGTAGCCATGCTTAAGTCTATCCGGATACTCTTATCCATTGCTGCTCATATGGATTATGAGATTTGGAAAATGGATGTCAAGACAGCTTTCCTTAATGGAAGTCTTGAAGAGAACATCCATATGAAGCAACCAGAAGGGTTCATTGAAAAAGGCAAAGAGCATCTAGTGTGCAAGCTCAATCGGTCCATTTATGGACTGAAGCAAGCTTCAAGGTCTTGGAACATCCGGTTTAATGAAGTAATCAAGTCATATGGATTTATTCAAAGTCCGGATGAGTCTTGTGTATATAAGAAGTGTAACGGAAACGTGGTGGTATTTCTTGTACTATACGTAGATGATATTTTGTTAATTGGCAATAATGTCAAGGTATTATCAGACGTAAGGGTATGGTTGTCCAAACAATTTGATATGAAGGACTTAGGAGATTGTGCACACATTCTTGGGATCAAAGTTATAAGGGATCGTAAGAAAAGAATGTTGTGTCTGTCCCAAGCTTCATATATAGATACAATCCTTGCTCGTTTTAGCATGCAGGATTCCAAGAAAGGTTTCTTACCTTTTAGACATGGAGTAGCTCTATCTAAAGAGATGTCTCCAAAGACGTCGAAAGAGATAGAGGACATGAAAGCAGTTCCTTATGCTTCGGCTGTAGGAAGCCTAATGTATGAAATGTTATGTACGAGACCTGATATTTGTTTTGCCGTGGGCATGGTCAGCAGATATCAGAGTAACCCTGGACAAGGACATTGGACTGCGGTAAAGCATATATTAAAGTACCTAAGAAGGACTAGAGATTATATGCTAGTTTACCAAGCAGACGATCTGCTCCCTGTGGGTTACACGGATTCAGATTTCCAATCAGATAGGGATAACAGTAAGTCTACATCAGGCTATGTGTTTACTTTAGGAGGTGGAGCCATTTCATGGAGAAGTGTTAAGCAGAAATGCGTTTCGGACTCAACCATGGAAGCTGAGTATGTAACAGCCTCTGAGGTAGCTAAAGAAGCAGTATGGCTCAGGAACTTTCTAATGGACTTAGATGTGATTCCTGGTTTGCCCAAAATCATCACAATTTATTGTGATAATAGCGGTGCAGTTGCAAACTCGAAGGAACCACGAGCTCATAAGGCAAGTAAACATATAGAGCGCAAGTACCACCTGATACGAGATATCGTGAAGCGAGGAGAAGTTGTCATCACCAAGATTGCATCAGCGGATAACCTGGCAGATCCTTTCACTAAGGCCCTTCCGGCGAAAGCTTTCGATCGGCATGTGGAGGGAATGGGAATCAGATGTATGGTAGAAGATATGGCAGCTTAGTCATTAGTATAAGTGGGAGATTGTTGGAGTGTATACTGAAAGCCTAAGCTTTTGTAAACATTTGTTTTTGAATAAAAGAATCACATTTGGTCAAATTATCTACATTTGTTTGTAGTTGTTCAATTAATTTATATTGTAGATAACATAGCATGTGGTGTCACATGCAGAAGATAATGTTATCAGTACCTTATAAATTATAAACAGTAGCTCACGACCAAAATGGAAAGGAACAAATCATTAGAAGGTCGTAGTGTAATTAGGTATCAGTTTATCTTGACTGTATAATTACACTAGTACACTTAGAGTGTATTGAGTAGGACCATTTGAGGTCGTTTCTTTTATACTGACTTTATAAAAGAACAAAAACCTCAGTAATTATAGAAGTGTGTGCTCTTAATCCTAATATAATAACAAGCATATATATTTGATATTTATTTCTTTAATTTATCAATGGGTGAGATTTATTTCGTTGAATCAATAAACCCGATAAGTTGGGAAATGGTATCACTTATAGTGTGTGTTGTTGATTATAGAATGAAACTGTGTCCTAGAGATACTAGGTTGATAATGTCCTCAAGAGGAGCTCATAAAGATTGTCATGTTAAATCCTGCAGGTGGACTTAGTCCGACTTGATAATAAGGTTGAGTGGTACTACTCTTGGATTTAGATATTAATTAAATGAGTTGTCAGTAACTCACTTAATTAATGGACATTCGATATCTTAAACACAGGGAGACTAACACACTCATAATAAGAAGGAGCCCAAAAATGTAATTTGGGATTGGTGCGGTAGTTCAATGATAGTTCTCTAGTGGAATGAATTATCATTGATAAAATTAAGTTGTGTGTTCGAGGCGAACATGGGATGCTTAATTTTATCAGGAGACCAAAACCAATTCCTCCTCTCGGCCCCTATCGTAGCCTCTTATTTGTAGAGTTCTATAACCACCTATACCCACCTTCTATACCCACCCAATAGGGGCCGGCCAAGCTAGCTTGGGAAACAAGCTAGGGTCGGCCTAGGTATAAGATTGGGTGGTCGGCCCTAGCTTGAATCCAAACTAGTAGGGCCGGCCAAAATAAATTAAAAAGAATTTTAATTTTAATTTTTATTATGTGGAAGAAATAATTTATTAAAGAGAATTAAAATTAAATTATCTCTCTTGTAAAATTTACAAAAGATTAAAGGAAGAGATTAGATCTCTTTCCTTATTTGTAGATTGGTGAGATATTTTATTTTCTCTTTAAAAATTATTCACATGTTGATAAAATTAAAATTATAGAAATTTCTTTTATTAACCATGTAGAGATTTTTAAAGAGAAATTTTAATTTTAAAATTTCCGGAAACAAATTAGGAAGTTTTAATTGTTGATTGAAACTTGTCCAATTTGTTCTCCAATGATGTGGCCGGCCAATGTAGATTTAATTGATCCTCCAATGTAGATCATGGGCTCTTTCAAGGAGTAATCAATTTTTTTTTCTTTTTCATTTCCAAAGGTTAACAAAAACCTTGAAAATATCTCCAAGTGTCAACTTTATCAAGATTGGGTTAACCACCCTACCCATTTAGAGTTGACACTCTCTGAACCCATCTAGGGTGTAGAGAATATGTTCCTCGGAACCTAAAACCTATTGGTGCTCCTTGGATGCTCTAAATACTCGTTAGGGATAACTTCCCTATATACCTTCCTAATGACCTTCCTAGGCTTCTTAGAAGCCTTGGTCACTCCCTCTAGGTCAACTCTAGGGATAGCTTCCTTTGTGACCTTCTTGGTGACTTGCTTAGACTATTAGAAGTTTTAGTCACATTGGTCTTGGCAATAATACTTCTAGGGATAACTTCCCTTGTATCTTTGACTTGACCCCTAAGCCTAGGGTTGGTTCCATAGCTATATGGAACTCTATGATAAGATGTCACATTCTTCTTAGCCTTAGGTTTGTACCTCAAACCTCTACGACTATTGGATGGATCTTAATGTCCTAAACCTAGACTTTTGTTCTTGAACCCTTATTCTTCATGTGTGATTTTTCTAATTTTAATTTATCAATTCTTGACCTCAAGACTTGATTTTCCCTCCATAACACCTCAACCTTAGACTTTTCATTAAAACCTGTATTTTTATTTCTCTTAGTCGTTTGCCTAGAATCCTTATAATTATTGCCTAAGTTGTCTTCTACCTTCTTAGCCCTAGGTTAAGTTGTTTTAGCATGATAAGCCACATCTTTTTCATTAATTCTATCATGCCTTCTATTTTCATGATAAATAGCATTAAAGTGATATAAACTAGACCTAGCATGCTTTTTATCATGTGTCAAAGGAATTGGTTCAACAAATGATACCTTGAGTTTCCTTTTAGAAGCTCCCCCTTGACTTGAGCTTCTTCCTTTGACTTTGACCGATTTTTTCCCCTTAGGACATTGACTCCAGTAATGTCCTCTTTGATTGCACAAGAAGTATACTACGTTCTCTTTGCTCTTCTTTGTCACGAGGGCGGTCTCTTTGGGCTTCTCCTTACCCTTAGGTGTCACTTGGCCCTTCTTCTTGCCCAATTTAGGACACTTACTCTTGTAGTGTCCTTTTTCCTACACTCAAAACATATAATGTGATTTTTATTATTTAAAATTAAAATGGTTATACCTTTGCTTGTAGGGGTGGCATATGATTCTCCATTTGATTTTTCTTGATTTGTGGAGGTGACACCATCTTCTTCATTTGACTCAGAGATTGAAGTCTCTTCTTGCTCCGGTGTCAGTGAATGACTGGTGTGAACCCAATGAGAAAGATATCTCAAGAACCCACAACGAATGGAAGAAGAAAGAAAGAAAGAACTAAATTGATAAGGTTGATAAAAAGAACCTCGACCCAATGCTTAGGAAAGCATGAACCTTAGTATAGAAGATGGAAGATGTCACAACCTTGGGATGGAGGTTGATAAGTCTTCGAATGCCACAAGTAAATGTCTTAATAAGTTCTAATTCAATGAAGAACCAACAAGTGAGAGCCTTACCATGCTTTGGATTAAAAATATGTCAAAGATACATATGTGGTCATCACCCCTTTTATTTATAGTTATAAGGTGACCAAAAAATCCTAAAAGGTCAAAAGAAAACCCATTTAGTAAAGGCCTATGTAGACTACATAGCCATTTTAAGCTTATGGCTTTATTACAACCCAAATAAAAGTAGAAATTGAATCTAAATTGAGCCTACATATCCCTACTACATAGACATGAGACTTAAGTGCTAATTAAGCTCATTTAAGGCTTGAATTAGGTTGACTATGCCGAATGACTTGCTCTTGGTCAAACCTTCTTCAATGGTAGCTTTGGCCTTCACATCTTTAATTAGTATATTAAGTGCTTCCTTCATCTTTCTAGCCTTAGCCCTTGTAATTGGGCCTCCATTGATGCATAATGGATCATCATTAACATCTAGAGTGGGTTGACCATGATTCATATCGTTAGCTTGTTCCTCTCTTTCTTTAACTCCATCAATGACGGTCCCCCTCAATCCTAGAGGTGGAGGCCTCTTCATCTTCATCCTCTTGTACATGAAACAAAGAGTATACTCCCTCTTTGCTCTTTTGGTTGCACTCCTTTGAGGATGAAGCTTCTTGGACTTCTTCTTCGGAAGTTGAGCATCTCTCAACTTCGGAGTCCTCTTCCTCTTGGTCTTGCTCCAATGAGTCGCCCTCTTTGGATTTCTCTTGGTTTGGTACAGTGGAGGGTTCTTTATGAAGCTTGGCCAATTTGCTCCATAGTTCATTTGCATCCTTGTATTCTCCAATTTTGTAATTGATTGTGCTTGGCAATAGACTAACCAATAATTTGGTTACCTTGTCATTCGCCTTGCACCTTTAAATTTGCTCCTTGATCCATTTGGTTTTCTTGAGAATTTTGTCTTTTGAATTCTTTGGAGCTTCAAAGCCTTCTATGAGAGCAAACTGTTGCTCTATCTCCATCATGAAGAAATTTTTGATCTTTGATTGCCAAGAATCGAAGCTCGTTGATGTGAATGGTAGAGGCACCCTCGTGTCGAATCCGAGTCCATCTCGGAATTCCATTTGAAGTTGAGCTCTTTTGAAATCTTTGACTTTGATGAGCTTGCTTCAACTTCTTCTCCCTCTAGCTTGTTGCCCTTTCTAGCGATGATTTCGGTGAAGAGTGATCTCGCTCTAATATCATATGTTAGGGTCAATTTGTAGCTAGAGGAGGGGGAGGGTGAATAGCTTATCGCACTTTGGTTGCTTCCTTTGATGATGTTGTTGCAGCGGAAAGCACTCAAGCAACTCTCACAACGCTAACACAAGGGATTTACTTAGTATCCACCTCAAGAAGAGGTGACTAATCCAAGGATCTAGCCCTCACCCACTCATCTACTATGCAATAACTCCTTCTAGGTAACTACCGGAGGTGGAGAAGCCTCGTACAAACTCACACACAAAGATATATAAGAAGAAAGAAATACAAGCTAATACAATATCAAATCTTACAAGATTTAGAATGAAGAAACCCTAGCTTGCCTTTCTTCTTGCTTGAATACACCTCTTGACTTGCTTGGAAGTGCAACAACACTCCTATCTAAGCCTCCAAAATCTGGTATGTGTTGGTGAGCTCAGTGGAGAAGAACACTGTAGAGTTAGGGAAAGAGCTGGCCAAAAATTACCGAAGAAATCGCTCGCCAACAAGTTTATCCTGCGCAACGGTCATATCCCAATCGATCAACTGATCGATTGGGGAGGCTGAATCGATCAGCTGATCAATTCAGCCTTCTTCAATGATCTGGCTTTTGCGCAAGAACATTGGCCCCAATCTATTGACCAATCGATTAGGGAGCCCAATCGATTAGGCATCATTCTGTGCTTGCGACAAAAGCTCCTAATCGATTGCCCAATCGAGTGAGCTGTTGTTTATCGCAGCACTCTCCCATTCGATCGGCTGATCGATTGAACCACTGTTTAATCGATCGGTTGATCGATTGGCCTCCCTTTGATTTGCTTAAACCAAGTCTAGGGTCGCCAAATCCAACATCCGGTCAACCGTGACTTGTTAGAACTCCTCATGCCTTGCATTCGGTCAACCTTGACCTGCTAGTACTTCTTCGCCAAGTGTCCCGTCAATCCTTTGACCCACTTGGACTTCCTTCCACCAAATGTCCTGTCACCTTTGACCCATCTGGATTTCTTTGTGCCAAGTATCTGTTCACTCCTTTGACCTACTTGGACTTCCCAACACCAAGTGTCTGGTCAACCTTGACCCACATGGATTTCCACGTGTCTAGCTTCACTCACCAGGTCTTTCCATCTGTTTAGCTTCACTCACTAGGACTTTCACCTAGCTTCGCTCACTAGGATTTTCCCACTGCCCGGCTTCACTCATCGGGACTTTCACCTGCCTAGCTTCACTCACTAGGTCTTTCACCTGGTTTCACTCTCCAGGATTTTCCAACTGCCTAGTTTCACTCACTAGGTCTTTCACCTAGTTTCACTCACCAAGATTTCCAACTGCCTAGCTTCACTCACTAGGTTTTTCACCTGGCTTCACTGACTAGAATTTTCAACTACCTAACTTCACTCACTAAGTCTTTTACTTGCCTAACTTCCAGTTAGGACTTTCCCAGTCAAGTATCCAGTCAAGTCTTTGACCTACTTGACTTTTCTTCATATCTAACTAGTCAAATCTTGACCAAAGGGGAATTGTACCAACAATCTCCCCAATCAGATGATTGTATTTGCAATCTCCATATATTGTCAAAAATAGAAACTCAAACATCAAAACTTAAGCTTGAGTCAATTCAAGATTAGTCAACCCGGTCAACCTTGACCTAGAGGATATTGCACCAACAATATCGACAAAAGTGTGATCCTTTTTTGTGGATATTGTAAAATACCTCCCAATTTATAGAATATCTTTGTAAATTATCAACCTGCACACATACTTTTTTAATAAAATTAAATAAGTTAATTATAATAATATCTATTATAATATAATTTTATAGTAAATTTATCAAGTCTATTACATGCTTTACAATATACTTTGATTATGCTTTGTGGATCTAGTGGCTCACTTCAGTATTTTTGTTCTTTCGAGTAATTGATGAATTATGTCATCATTTTTCTGCAACCCAAATGGTCATTATGCACTCCAAATCTCCATTGGTACATGGGAGGGCCTTGTTCCATTCTTCTCCATTTGTATAACAAGTCCTTGTATAATTTGCCACAATAAATATTTTAAGTTTTTTAAAAATGTGTCTCTTGTTTTGACTCTCAAATATAATATTTCTGCAACAATATCAATATTCAAATTACTTATAAAAAATTCTCTATAATAAAAGTCTTTAGTAGTTTGATCCACATGCCTCCATGTAGTACTAGAAATGCATTGACGATCTCTAAATTTCTTGCTGATATAAATAGTTACACTATGATCGTCAGAGGTAAAACTGTATGTAAAAGAATTCCATTATTCAAAATAATCATCATGTGAATTTGAATTACTAATAACATCAATACTTATCAATCCCTGACAAACCTCAAAACAGTCTTGCCATGAGCTACTACTATAGTATCTGACATGACTGTATTTGTAAAATAACTAATAACACAACAATTATTTCTAGAGTTTCATGCCCGCCTTACAAATACCAATTAGCTCTAGGTTAGCTAAGCTTGTGGACACCTAAGCTCACGGTCGTCCAAGCTCATGGTTGGCCAAGCTCATGAGTAGGGATACCTAATTAAGGCAAGGACCAAGCTTGCGACTAGTCAAGCAAGGTTGGCCAAGTTGAGGTAGGCCAAGCTGAGGCCGGCCAAGCTAAGGTTAGCCAAGTAGACGTCGGCCAAGCTGAGGCCAACCAAGTAGAGGTCGGCCAAGCTCACGGCTAGTGCTGAGGTCGTGAGCTTGGTTGTGGCTAGGGTCAAAGTCATGCACCTTGCCGCACCCAGATCGGGTCGGAGAGGGGAGAGGAGATGAACTTACCGTCACACACTAGTGAGAAGATCGGAGATCAACCACAAGGCGTCGCTGGCGCACAGGAATCAGGTGGCTTAATTTGATCGGGATCACATGAGAAGGGCAAAGGTGGAGTGCAGTATTAGGGTTTTGAGTGACCAAAATAAAATATCGATCATTATTTAGCGACGAACCTTAATTTTATCACTAATTAACGACCGAAATAATATGTCTGTTTCAATCGCTAATTAGCAATGGAAATATATATCGGTCATTAATTAGCGATGAAATTATGTTTCGTAGTTAAGTAATGATCAAAATAATATTCATTCATTAAAATAATGATGAAATTAATTTTCGTCATTAATTCTATCTCTAATTAATGAAATTCTTATAGTGAATTGATTTAGTCTTTATTGATCAATTTGATCCTTCTGTTAAATAATAAATTAAATTTAAAACATTTTTTTTTAGAATCATACGATTATATGATCTGATTCCAATCGATCCAATTCTGATAATAAATCGATCCGAGGAAGATGCAGAGGAGGCATTAGAAGTGCAATCAATTGTAACAAAAGGTGAAATTCATCACCCAGCAACCCGCACGACTAACCCCATGACCCTTTGTGAGATGCTAAATCAAGAAATTATATTTGACTACTACGGAGGAGGGTTGTTAGTTCAGTTTTACCGATAATCGACTGTTATCTGTTATAATAAATTTTACCCTATAATAGCCAACTCAATCCCACCTAGGGAGCCATTGGAAGGGCAATCAAGTTTGAAGGTAGTTTGGAAATGAAACTGATGTAATCGTTTGAGATTTTTCAGAAAAACAAATTTAAGAGTGATATGATTTTGTGAGATTTTTAAAATTATTTTTTAAGATGTAAAAGAGGTAATATAAAGTTAATTGGCACGTTTATTTAATTAGGCTTTGTCGGCTTTTAAAATTTCCAATCATTCGAATTGATAGCAAAATTTCATGGTCCGGTTCACTCTGCGGTTAACCTATCCGCCAGTTAGCGATCCCGTCGATCGCAATTCACCAGAATGGCATCCGCTGGGATACCTTCGACCTTCTCCGTTCGTGACTCAATCGCGAGCCTTCCATCGCTTCTCCCTGCAACCCCCTCGGTTTCCCTCCGGCCTCAGCTCAACGTTCGCGCTCTGCTGAAGCGGAACCCCAAGCGCTTGAAGTACTCTACTCCTCGCCTTTTCAAGGTCTGCTATCCCGCGTCGGATCACAAATTGATGTTGATAATTTCATGAAACGTTTTTGCAAAAATGATGTTTGTGGTTCTCCGTGGACAAATTCGAAAGAAGCGGGAATCGATGGTGTACGTGGAAATGGACCCTTTGGGGACCGAAACTTGGAGGCTGGATCCCGTCGTCGAGCTTATCAAGGAAGGAGCTGTTGGTGTAATTCCCACGGATACTGTGTATGCTGCCGTTCCTCATCCCTTCTTTTTGTTTTGCTTTCTACTTCTACCAGTTCTAAAGCCGATTGCTTGTTTCGTGTTGTTTCAAACTTGTGTGATCAATATTGGTGCCTACAATTAGTTTTTTTTTTTTTTTGAAAAAAAAAAAATCATGTTAGAATATCAATCATTTTTTGATAAAAAAAAGGAATACAATCTAGCAAACATTTTTTTTTTTTTTGAGTTTCCTGATGTTTTCGTTTATCAAGCAACACATATAGGGGAAATGCAACTAGAAGAGAATTAAGCCTTTCCAAAGTTACATTTGAAATTAGTTAGCAGCAAATTCACTCTATACTTTCGATTGATTGCAGCCCCTCCTAGAGTTGGGGCATGTACAGTTTAATTTAATGATAATGTTTTGTCCTAGTCATCTTGAAATGATTGGAATTGACTAACATTAGTGAGCCAAGTTATCTTAACTGGCTATATAATTAGGTCATAAAAAAAGTTAAACACAATAGTTACTAGGCTGGAATCCATGTTAGTCTAATATGATAAGACTAAATGTAAATTACTAAATTACGTATCTAATTTCATAGGATCATTCCGCTATACCAGGTTGGTGAAGTTGTTCAAATGACTAGTTTACCATTAAATGTAAATTACTAAATTACATATCTAATTTCATAGGATCATTCCGCTATACCAGGTTGGTGAAGTTGTTCAAATGACTAGTTTACCATTCATTGAATATTTGCCTGAATTCAACACTGGCTAACGCAACCCTCACCCTTTTCCATCTAGGCTTGGGACCAGCAACGGCGGGTTTAAATGACTAGTTTACCAGTGCATGCAAAATTTTAAAAATTGAGAATTGACATTTAACCATAATAGAGGTTGACTACATTTTTTATTTTTATTTTTTGAAAAATGGAACAATTGAAGTATACCAACCATGCTTTGTGAAGATATGTATGACAATGAGCAATGCTATAACCAATGGAATTCACATTCTTTGAAAACTAAAATTGTGCATTAGCTCTTCTCTTTGCCTCTGTATTACTTCTGCTCACATTTTCTACTGGAATTATTTTAGTCAAAAGAAAAACATTGTGATTCTCTGTACCTTCACAGGCATGATTTTTTGTACTCATTCTAGAGTTAGTAAAACACCGTTGTTGAACTTGAATTTTTCATCTATAGTAATCAGTGAGAATTTATTTGTGTTTTCCATCTTGATTGGATATTGTTCAACCATTGCTTCACATGAGGAGTGTGATGGTAAATTAGTTGGGGGCAATCTATTACTATCCTTTATTGAGATTATGTGCAAATAAAAGGATTTCCATTATTTATACATATCTCCAGGCTCAATTGATATGTGTATTTTGGTTCCTCAGTCCATATCCAATCAAACATGGTTAGTAGAATTTAATTTATGAGAAATACTTTTATCCTGTGCTAGTATTCTTAATTTTAGCATTGGTATTCTTCTTGTGCAAAATTTCAATCTATCCTTTTCAAATTATGGAAAAAGATGACACACACTTTTTAGATCTACCATGTTGGAGCATCCTCAATTTTAGTCGGTCCAAAAGTTTTAGCAGTTTGTCCATATAATACTCATATATTTGCATTTCCGTCATCAGTAAGAGAATAGTAGTAAAAATAAGTTAGCTGCCTTTTAGTAAACATTACCCTGATAATTATTTTTTTATTTTCTTCTAAAAAGCTACATATACTATGAGTTCTAGCGTAATCATGGGCATCTTCTCAATGCCAGAGGAAACACTTGATGCTTATTTTGAGCAAACTAAAGAGTTAATCTTTTCAGGTATGCCATTGTTTGTGATTTGAAGAGTTATTCATCGATAGAACGGCTACGGAGGTGACTACTATCCTTCTCTGTTTCTTTTGTTTTATCTTTTGCGGTGGCTGTTAATGTTAGGCTCTCCCATGTAAATTGTGGTGACAGAATTGTTTACTTTACACATGCAGAATCAAAGACATAGAAAACAAGAAGGCGAGATTTACCATGTGGCATATTGGATTCTTTTTTTTTTTCTACATGGAGCCTTTTACAGGATTCTGAGCGATTCAACAATATTTTGCTTTGGTCTCCATATATTGCATTATCCATTTATTTAAAGCTTCATGCTGCCTTTTCCATGATATTGAATTGAGAATAATAGTTGCCAGCTTTTTTCTGTATGAATCTGATTCATTTATTCTACTTATACAGCCTCTCAGTATCTTGTGCCATTGTTTTCAAGATATAGATAAGTACACAGTGGGTTTTCCTCGTGGTGATGGGCATGGGCAAACAAATATCTTTCGTGCTATTAAACACTGTTTACCTGGGCCTGTAAGGATGATAATCTCATTGAGTTATTTGAATTGAAGCCTTATCATATCCATTTGGCTCAAATATTGAGTTGCAGTTCTTGTCTGACAGTATACTTTTATTCTTCCTGCAACCAAAGAATTACCAAAACAATGCATAAGGTCTGGAAGGGCAGCTAAATATGAGTCAAGGAAGCATGTAGGTATCCGCATGCCAGATGATCCTATTTGTCAAGCTATATTACGAAGTCTGGATGAACCTGTCATTTCCACAAGGTTTGTTGGGATAAAAAAGCTGGAAGGCAGTTTCTCTCTATATATCTTTTGTAATCAAATAAATATTTTCATGCTCAACATAGTGTAAAGTGGCCTTCAGAAGATCAGTGGATGCTAGATCCTGTCCTAATCGCAGATACTTATGAGCCAGAGGTACGAATCACTAATTGATTGTTTGCTGAATTGGTACATCTATATGTGTTTATCTATCCATCTATCTCTTGATGGATCATCTTAATCAGGATACTGAGAAAGAACATGTGCACACATTTTCAAAATTCAATATTTTGGCTTTCATATGATTGTTGCACTGCATGCTATGGACCAGACGACCATGTACCTGTACTGGTTGCAGGAATACAGTCAAAACCAACTCCTAACTGCAGTGCTCTTACCATGTTATAACCATATGCTGTGGCAATCTTAAGGCTAAAATATGCTTGTAATTGGTGTATTGATGTTCATAAATAGATAGGAAATGTCATGCCAAGAATGCTGGTAGCTTTAGAAAAATCTCCATGTTACACGTGATCATTGACTTTGTTTGATACTGTGGCCAATAGATATCTATTCTGGATAAATGGTGTAGCAATTTGGAATAGGCAAATGAGATTCTATTGAGCATAAATGGATCTTAGAGAAAAAAATGTTTCATTTTCTTTGTAGAAATGTCAGACGTGGGAGTTCATATAGGCCTTAACCTTCTGTTTCTGAATTCTGTAAAAAAGACACCTGGAGTTTGCAAAATTTTCCATGTGTTTTAGAATGTAGATTAGTAACTTCATCTACCCTTCAATGCTTGGAAGAGGCTTAAAATCAGTGATGGTCTCAGTACAAGATTTGTTTTGGTTTAGGGGCATAGAAATTTAGTGTATCTAATAATTTCGGGGAGGGAAACATTGTTTAATGTTGCCATAGTTGTAAAGATTCTCTACTCGAGTTCATAATTTGGTAGGACGTTGCATTTAAGTAGGAAAATATTTTGTTAGAAGACTTGTGTGTTCCTATTTTCCTTGAGAATCCTTTTTTTCTTGTGCTGCATTTGAGTGCTTCAAACTGATGCATTTCCCATTTTACATTTGTTGTGGAAGCTGATCTGTGATTCCTTTTCATTTTCTAGGGCCTTGATTTTGTTGTCGACGGTGGTGTCCGAGTGGCTGATCCATCTACTGTGGTTGATATGACAGGAAAGCTTCCAACAATTATTCGCCAGGGAAAGGTAATCTGGACAAATAAATTGGCAAACCATTTTCCATCTTGCTTGCTTTCTTAGCTTTGTCACTCTGTCATCGATCATCAGGGCCGGCCCTGACTTTTAGGGCTGTTGGGCGAAAAAAGAAAAGTGACCTTTATAAGAAAAAAATTTACTAACGTACAATTTAAATATAGTTTAATAGAAAAACATAAAAATCAATATATTTCATTTAAAATATAGTAAACTCCATACAAAATTTATTTCTCAAGATTTTTCAAAAAGTGCAACACCATACAAAATATGTTTCCTAAGTTTCTCCAAAAAATGTAATATCTACAAATAAAAAAAAAATAAGTATGAAATAATCATTGAAAAAATCTATATCTTCTAGCATTTTGAGAAGTAAAATCATCAATAAGATCTTCAAAATCAAGTTTTTCTAACACCTCATTTTCGATACATTAAATTGTCAAATCATTTATATTCAAATCATTATCATTATTTTCTCTCAATTCTTCGTACTCATTTGTTGCATGATTATGATCATCATTTTCTCTCAATTCTTCCTATTCATTGATTGCATAATTATTTAATTCTTGTTGATTACCCGATTGCTGCTCATTTGTTACATGATCATTTAGTTCTTCTTGACTTTCTTCTTATAATTCATCAACTGAATTTTTAATTGAAGAGCTAGTTTTAAAAAACGAACATCTTTGTGAGTTTTAATAATCTGTTTCACTCTTTTTTCTTTTGTTTTTTTTTTAACTCCAAAATTGATATTTTTTTAGAAATATGTTTGAATTACAAATTTCAAATGTAAAAATAAAACACACAAAACTAACAACAAAGCTAACAGAAACAAGCACAAGCAGTGGAAATAATAGTCAAAGAATAATACAGCCTGATTTATGCTTGAAGCAATCGATATAACTTATTCTATGATGATTAAAATTGGGATGATTTATTTAAACTCTTTCAAATCTATAAGAAAAATCATAAAATATTGACTCCAATACAATATTAGAAATCAATATTGAATATTGATAATAAGAATAGATAAGTATGTAACTTAGTTTATATATTGATGAATGATGATGTTGATTAAATTAAAATTAATAAATTTTTCTAATATAATTAGAAGAGATTCAAAGGAGAAGAAAGGAGTAAATTAGCTTTCAAGATTCATACTTTACTTTTTAGAGTCTTATTACTTTTGTAAATAAATTAATGAAGAAATAATTGTACCAGAAATAAAATTTTGGAAAGAGAAAAAAAGGATAGTTTATCTTCCTTCTTTTTTTTTCTTTTCTTTTTTAATTTTTTCTTAAATTTTAATAGATTTTTTTTTTACTTTTATTAAAAAAAATTAACAATATATATATTTTTGGACCTTTAATAAAATGATCCAATCAAATATATTTTTTAGATTTTTATTAAAACAATCTAAATATATATAATATATATTATATATGCATGTCAAATTTACGAGTCCTTAAAAATCAGGAGTTCTTGATCATCATCCCGGGTGACTTGTCTCAGAGCCTGCCCTGTCAATCATACTATTTGGACTTCCTTTGCTTGATTATTGGATTCTCTGTCAATATTATAATATCTCCTTTATAAAAAATACGTGGAATCCTTGGTTTGCTATGCTAGCCAGATGCTTCCATCTTCTAACGTGAAGTTGTCTCATAAAAATATATGTAGCAAATCGCTTTTTTGTTGACTTTATTTGGCTTTTATTTCGGAAGGAAAAAATGTCTCTCATTTCAGGGCCCTCGGCTGGACTGGATGGTGGTGGAGGGTGAAGATGTTGTGCTGTAAGCTATTAGCCTAGCAACAAGGTATCATCCTCATCTTCCTAATCTCATGAATGCTTGAAGTTGATTTTGATCATCACTCGAAAGATTCATCTTGTAAATTGCCTAACAAAGAAAATGTCAGTTTGTACATGCCTGATGTCTTGTCATGAGCCATCCTGTGTTTTGGCGTGCCAATGTCCATAGTACGCATAGCGTAATTCTTGAATGGAGCACATCCGTCATCTATCTTACAAAATTTTGAATGTTTCTAATTGAAAAAATAATAATAACTTGAAATAATCTAGATCAGTTTCAAGTCAGGTAGATTGGATGGGAGACGTGGTTTTCTTGGTTTTTTTAAAAAAAATGACATTCGACAAATTCTTAAAATATTTAAATCACGGATTATATTTTTAAAATTATCAAATCAAGTACTCACTTTTAAATCTTATCCTTTTCTCAAATCAATTTGATTATAAAAAAAAATAGTTGACTGATAGTTAAATTAATTTGTGTGTTTGAAAAAAAAAAATCATCAGCTGGTTTTGTTCGAAATTGGTTGAAATCAGAAGAACTCATAGGATGTGATTTTACTTCATTTCGAGTTCTTTAGTTTCATCAATTAATTTTGATCGAATGAGTCTATATTAATTTTATTTATGTTCATTCGGTTATAATTTAAAAAAAAATCATCACTCTTAATATATTTTGTGAAATTGATATTTGATAGTATTTTTATAATAAGGAAAAAACGAACATGTAGAAATTGGTTTCATATCGTTTCAAAATCTTTAGGTTCATCAATTAATTTCTATCAAAACTGTTTGATGGATTTAAAAACTTTAGAATGATATGAAATTAATTTTTATATGTTTATCTAGTTTTCCTGATTATTAAAATATTATCAAATGTTAATTTAACTCAATATATTCAGAGTGATTTTTTGAACATGAATATGTCCGAATAATTAATTTATATTTAAAAATTTATTACTCTCAATATATTCGGTCAAATTGATATTGATAGTATTTTTACAATCAGGAGAATTAGATGAATATATAGAAAATGTTTTCGTATCATTCCGAGATCTCTAGGTTTATTAGTCGATTTTGGTTGAAATCGATTAATGAATTTTTCAAATAGAATGAAATCAATTTAAAAAAAAAATTAGTTGATTGATTTTTTTTCAATCGAATTGATTATGGGATAAAATAGGGAGTGAATATGTAATTTGATAATTTTAAAATTATGACACGTGATTTAAATATTTTAAAAATATATCTACTGATGAAATATTGAAAAATGATTATTATGTTGTAAATTTATTTCAAATTTGAGTGCGTTTTGTACTTGTTGTTATTGGACTTGCTATTGTTTCGTCCATTCATCGAAACAGAAAATCAATGTATATCAACCAATCGAATTTGTTGAATAATTAATTAAAATTATCATGATTATATACTAAAATATAAATAAAATTAAATAAAATAAAAAATATAAGATTAATATATATATATATATATATATATATGAGTTTTGATACTGTGCGCGACCGCACAGTGCGTGACTGTGCGCGACGCGCATAGTATCAGCGCTTTTTTTGTTTTTTTTTTAATTTTTTTTTTGTTTTTTGAATTTTAAAAATTCAACATTTCCTTATTTAAAATTTAATATAGATATATCCCTTAAACACATTACAATACTCAATAAATATTTAAATTAATTTTATTTTATTTTTTATTTTTAAACTAAATACTATAACCTAATTAGAAGGTCTAAACCCTATAGGTAAAATCTAAAAAAAAAAACTTTAACATTATACCCAAAGCCTGAATCATATAAATAAAACTGTAAAGAAAATTTTTAATCATTTTTTAATTTAAAACAAAAAAAAAATAAAAAAAAACAAAAAAAGCGCTGATACTGTGCGCGACGCGCACAGTCGCACACTGTGCGCGTCGCGCACAGTATCAAGTCTATATATATATATATAAAGTGTATGGGATATGCTACTTTTTATTCCGTAGGATCCGGTGTTCTTTTCATCAAGTATTATTGAATTAAAATTATGTGCTATTAAAATTATATATTATTCATAACGTGTTATTAAATTATATTAAATTATAGTTCAGGTGTATTGTAAATTATTCTAAATTATATTATATGGTAGATGTTATTAAATTGAATTTTAGGTATAATTAAATTATAGTTTATATCTATCGACTTATAAGAAAATGATAATAATTCAAAAATCGATGCATAAATTAGTTTTAGAATTCTTGCCAAACAAAAGAAGCACCCCTCTTGTAAGAAATGATCATTTTATGGAAATATCTGTTGGTTCGACTGATTTGCCGGGCCAGCGGACATTGGCCATGGCTGAACCCTATGGAGGCTAAGAATTCTATTTATAGTGAATTTTGGCATATTTAAAATAGGAAAGATGGCAAGTCTTACTTTGAATTTTCCATGATAGCTTAGCGCTTAGAGGACGTCTTTAGATTTGTTTCCCTTTGAGTCGGAGTTCCTAGCGGTGAAATTTGCTACTTATGGGACAGTTAAAATATTTTCGGAGGTGATTAATCTGATTAATCCACTCTTGTGATCTTTGTCAGACCGTCCAATGTTAAATCGGTACTTTATTTGTGATGGTAAATTAGTGAGTTTTTGTTTTTTCACTCATGAATACTTACTTCGGTCCATGGTCCGACTACCTGTGAATTTTTTTTATTAAATTCCAGTATCAAATATGCCCCAACAGAAACGGAAGGAGATCGAACCGTAATATTCCAAGAATCCCCATTACGCTCTAACGAATGCACACCATCCCAGCGGGGGCCTCTCCAACCTATCTTATTATTACGAGGAGATGGGCTCAATGGCCACCTAATGGACTTATTAATTAAAGCGCAAGAACAATTCCTGAGACGTCCACTACCCTTCAACTTCTGAATATATATTTTTTAAATAAAAACTCACTGCTCGGAGAGAGTTCTAAGGCTTTCTAAGTACACCAAACTAATCCCAAACAAAGATAGAGAGAGGACCACAGGGATTTAGCACAAATCTACCTGATCATTAGTGATCAGGTACTAATTAATACGCCATTAGTTTAATAAAAGCCATAATTGCTATGGGCATTATGCTATACTCGTAAGTGTAGTGGAATACATTTGTGTAATTGAAGAGGATGTTGGACCACAAAATTAATTTGGCGGTTGAAAACACTTAATTTACTGTCTTTTTAGTTCTTTTATTAAATGCATTTCAGATGCGGCTGATGCACAGAGTGGTCCAGTGCCTTCAGTCTGGTTTGCCAAAATCAATCATTTAGTCGATGTATTTTATGTTTTTTTCCCCCTCTTATAAAAAAAGGAAGTTAGATTTTGCATATTGATCATGCTAAAAAAAATATTGAATAATATATTATTATTTTTAAAGATAAAGCGTGTCACAAAACTCAACCTCCTTGTCATTCTCCTCATGGTTTTTGTACTTTTTGTTGCTCGCCAATCGCCATGGAAAAGAGATTCACAGAGCGACGAGTCCTCCTCCTCCGTCCTCCTCCCTCCTGTTCCTTGTCAATTTTTTAATCCCACGTATACAATGACCCACAGTAAACCCTAAAGTCCACAACAAAACGTCCTCATATGGCATCGACCCAAGTGTTCGCTTCCTTCCTTCCTTCCTCTGCCGCGCCTCAGCTGCTCTCCTCCATTCCAACCCAACCCAACACCCTCCCCCACTCCCATTTAATGCTTCCCAACAGTGGCTGGCTACCTTCATTGTTACCCTCCCCCTGCCAATAATTGCCCCTCGAGCCTGTGCTTGTCGCCAATCTTCCAGTGGGAAGGTTTTGGCTAATGTGAGCAGGGTCGGTGGAGAGGTTTGCTTGCTACAGCCTGCCATCTTTTTGGTTGGTCTCGCCTTTGCTTTAATCCTTTTTCTTTTTTTGTTTTTCCTTCCCGTTTTTTTTTGCCCCGAATCTCCGTGCCACTTCACTAGTGGTTTGGGGCGATTCATAATCCCTTTTTGGTTGAGAGAGGGGATCCAAATTCCAAAATCCCTCCTTTTGCTGTTTTAGAGTTGGCTTGCTGTTGACATGTACTGTTCTTGAATGTCTGCGTCAACTTCTTGATCTACTTGTGTTGTAAGATAAGACCTTTTGTGAAGATTAGGCTTCTTGGTTTTGGTGGAAGGGAGCATTTTTTTTCTTTATTTTTTCTAGTTGATCCTTGGCTGTTTTGTTGGTTGACACGCTGCAGTTTGTATGTGTTCTTCGCTCCTCTTCTTTCTTGGGTTGGTCGTGCTAGGATCTGTGGAGGCAAAGGTTTAGTGCTTTCTTATATTGATTTGTGAGAGGAGGAACAAGATTTGACACATTTAGGCAGAGCAAGAGTGTGGTTGGGCGCAAAGAGAGAGTGACAAGAGAGAGGAGGAAAAGGAGTCGTCCTTGACGTAGCTTGTAAAGCTCTTTGGAGGGGTTGCTTTCATGGATTGGGATCTGAAGATGCTTCCATGGGATTTCCCCGAACTGGGCCGTGGATTTGATGCCAACCTTGGCTCCGTCCTGGATGGATCAGGTGTTGCTGGCTTTGCTAAGCGATTGCCAATGAGTGGTACGGAGTGTTCTGTTGATCTCAAACTTGGGGGATTGGGTGACTCTGGGTCATCATACGACTGGAAAGAAAAACCAAAGATATCCATGGTGACAACGACAACAGCATCTTCCTCATCTGGTCCATTAAAGAGGCAGCGAGCCCCAAGTAATATAAACCAGAATGCTTCGTGCATGGTTGATGGGTGCAAAACTGATCTCAGTAAATGCAGGGAGTACCATCGGCGCCACAAGGTCTGTGAGGTTCATTCCAAGACTCCTGTGGTTACAGTCGGAGGACAGGAACAAAGATTCTGCCAACAATGCAGCAGGTAAAAGAACACAGGATAGTTTTGATCAAGTGTATGTGTATCATATTGTTTGCTTTGTTTCCTATGGAAGCTTTGTTTGTCATTTTAAGTGTCTTGTTTTGTAAAAATAGAAATTTGAAAATAGTAAACAGTGGAATATTTAAGGTAGTACCCAATTAAGGCCTTTTTATGTGAGAAAAAGAAAAAGAAAAAACTTGAAGGCTGACACTGATGTTAAAGGAGGAGGAGACTTGTTTTTTTTTTTTTTAATTGAAGTATGGTGTCAAAATTTCATACAGGTTAGTTGGCATGTCTTAATCTGCAATCATCTTTTTGGTACAATTCTTGTCAACAATTATGAAGATCAACCACCTTGTTGCTTTAGAACTCAATGGAGGATTAAGACCTTGCAATGCCCTTCCTCAGTTTATGGCAGTTAAATCATTTTGATGATATGGTTGTGTTTTGTTCTTGTAACTAATGAATTGGTCATGGTTTGGTGGAAATCCATAAACAGGCTTTGCACTTTATTAAGTAGATTACATTCTACTCCCTTCAACCTACAAATTTGTCTAGGAAAACTTCGTGATGGGCCGATCTGTAGTAATCAGGCTGCCTTTAAGCTCATCTTTTAGCACTTCTTAACTTTTCTTCCTAGTGTCACCTTGACTGTCCTTCGCTCTGATTTGTACCCATATCATGAATAGTAGACCTTGTCAATTCAAATGATCAGCTCTTTGTAAGTTTTGGATTATGGCATAATTTATACAATGACAGTGATCTATTATTGCTGATGTTTGCCTTGCTTTAATGATGATTATACATGACCATATTAGTAAAAACTTCGAGTGTTGAATTCAGATTTGATCCATTACACGTATTAACATTCTTTTTATCACCGAATAATATAAACTGATTATTTTTTATCCAATGTTTTTCAATGGTCTTGTGTGTTTTTGTGTTCCTTCTCTGTGAAGAATATTCAATTACCTTTTCCTGAATAAATTGTTGTTGCAGATTCCATTTGCTTGTAGAATTTGATGAGGTAAAGCGAAGCTGTCGCAAACGTCTTGATGGACACAATAGACGTCGAAGGAAACCCCAGCCAAATTCGATAAATTCAGGTAGCTTTCATAAACCTTCATTTTTCTTCTTTTTTTCCCCAAAATGAAAAATCTTTACTATTTTAACCAATGTTGCTCACCAATAAATTGTACAGACTTGCGTTTTCTTCCTCCACCAGCTAGAAATATGACAGATTTATATTCTAATTCCCGTTCATCTATTCAGACAAATGCTTCCTTTGCCTGTCATGTTCATCCACCATTCCACAAGTAGTACGAAGAATCCATTTTTCATTTTCGTAACTATTTTTGAATTGTTAGTACTGGTAGATTTTTCTCAAGAATCTGAATTATTACTGATCATACCTATTTCAAACTAGAAGTAATGGCGTTTGTGTAGTTGTTACTCTCATTGCAGACAAGTCTGAGTACAGTTAGTAGGTATGCAGGTTCAATAATGTTTGATGAATTTTAATGTGAAAATAAATCCACATTCTACTTGCCAACATACCCAACTTTAAGCCTCCAACTTTCTTCTCAAAAGTTGGTAAAAAGTTGCAATTGCAATTCTCTTTAGTCGTCAAGGAGTTATGTTGCTGATGCTAGCCCTTTTGCATCGACAGGAACAAGGTTCTCAGCATATTCTCAGGTCTTTCCAACTTCCACAGTGGAGCCAAACTGGGTTGGCATCGACAATACACGATATACACATCAGACAATACCGAATCTCTTCGATGGAAACCTCTCTTTTTCAAGCTCTTCTCACATCTATGGCAAGGAAAGAAAGCAGTTCCCTTTCTTGCAAGAGAGCGAAACCAACCTCGGCCACATTACCACAACAGGATCTTTAGGAGGCCAGACACATCTTTTGGGAAGCACTCCATCTGTTGTCAGCGGTAGCAGCAACAAGTTGTTTGCCAATGGTCTAACCCAAATCTTCCATTCTGATTGTGCTCTCTCTCTTCTGTCATCTCCAAATCAGACATCAGGTATCAACTCAAGCCCCTCCACGGTGCAATCGGCCAATCAGATTTTCACAGTCCAGCCTCTTGTTGCGAGTTTGCAGTATGGTGATCTCTTGCAGTATGCTCATTCTACTTGCGATCCAGTCAGATACTCACGTTCAAGCATCGAGAATCCGAGGACTGTCTTGGTTTCAGATGCCGGTACTCGTTGCCAGAGTATTTTCCAGATTGGGGATGAAGGGTCCTCAAATGCTACATCTCAAACTCTTCCTTTCTCATGGCAGTAAGCTAGCCTTGCCCTGAAGAAACACCCCAACGCCACTGAGGAAATCTTAATCCTTTCATCCTCATATTGTCGACATTCTTAGATTTCTCAATGATCAAATTATGTTCGATTCATATCATCAAGACTGTTAGCCCATCATTTCTTAAATCAAGGCTGTACTGATTTTGCTATCTCTCAGTAATGTATCTGATTGTATCCAAGCATGAGTCTGCTTTTGGACTCTGAAATAGTGAGATATCTCCTTTTCATGTTCCATGTCTAAGAAGACCATCTGATTAAGATTGAATAAATCTCTATAATTTATCCTTTTCAAAGTGTAGAGTGTGCGGGTTCTTGTGATTTATTCTCTTTCAGAGTGTGCAGGGTCATTCTAAAGGAGTCATTAAAGTGACAACTTCACCTTTGCCACTGGAGTGGAGGGTGTCATTTTTATTGGTTTTTTTTTCATTTAATTTAATTTTTGTTTCTTTTTTTGTTGTTGCACTAATGTATAATTATATCTTTGGTTTGGAGCTCCGCTAATTGAGAATATTTTCAAAATATATATATATATATATAATTTTAGTAAATTGTTTTAGTTGAGTTCAGGCTTAAAAGATTGCCAACTATGTTTCATTATGAGTTAACACAAGTCTAAATTCTATTTCCATTTCATTATGAGAGAGGGGATCCAACTATGTTTCTCTAATTAGTAAATTGTTGTACTATCGATGCTGAGCAAACATTTTCCCGGTTGACCGTGGCCTCACCCACCTGGTCGCTGGCATGGCCGGCTTAATTTTTGTAAAGAATTAAATAAAATTTTAAAATGTTTAGAAAACAAAAGGTAAGAAATAAAGAAAATTAGAGAAATAAAAAATGGAAATTTCCAAACGGACGCACATGACATTTCGGAATTATGGGCACTTTGGGTTTTATTCTCTCCAAGAGAGGCGCCTCATGTCCATTTTATCTGTTAACGGTTGATTTTTTTTAATTCCTCGCTTCACTTCTTTTCTTCTCACTCTGACTACCTTTAGTTAGGTGTAATATAATTGAATTTATAATATAATCAAATTTTTAATATAATGTAATATAATTTTGATTACATTACTACGTTTGGTAATATAATATATGTAATTTTTGATTACAATGATGATTACATTGTTTAGTTAGATGTAATGTAATTGAATTTGTAATATAATTAAATTTGTAATGTAATGTAATGTAATCCTGATTACATTACTACGTTTGGTAATATAATATATGTAATCTTTGATTACAAGGATAATTACATTCTTTTGTTTGGTGTCCATTATTTTTTATAAGGAATGTAATTCGTATTATTATAAAATGACAAAAATATTCTACGACCTCTACCGGTGGGCGCTACATCTCTGTCGGAGTTTGCGGTCGCCGCCGATCGTCGACCGTCGTTGCAGGTCGCGCGGCCGCCGCCGGCCGGTTTCGCGGCGGTGGTGGGCGGCGATGAGCGACGATGGGCGGCGACAGATTAAGGGTATATTTAACATTTAAATTTTTGTTAAACGATGACCTTTTAATGTAATCGGATTACAATGTATTTGTTTTGTAATCCAGATGTAAAATACCGGAAAAATGACAATTATTAATAAGGGAATTTTCCGGAATTTTTAGAAATTTTTCGGGAATTTTTCGGAGCTCGTATGGACGAGTTCACAGGGATAAAAAAAAACGGGGTCCGGAATTTTTCTGGAGATTTATCGGATACCTGTTGTTGGTATTCTGGATATTTGGGTTAGCCAGGTTTGCGAGTCAAACTGGGCATTATCGGATGTTCGATATGGTTATGTTTCGGATTTCCGTTTCAGATTTATTTGGATTTCCGGCGATGTGTACGTTCGAAATTTTGAGGTCAAATTGGGGACTGGACAACGACGGAACATCTCCAGACGGCAAATAGGTATGTTGTTATTATATGTTTGTTATATTGGTATTGATATCTGTAATTTAATTTAACAGATATGAGACGATCTACTCGTATTGCTGCGAGACGTGGTGCTGGACGACCACGTGCGAGGACCACGGGATCTCTGGATATGCCAGAGATGCCCACTGTTAGTGAGCCTATCAGTCAGGGACAGACTCAGGAGGCAGCGGGAGCATCGGCTCTCAAATCCCGATAGCTCCTGTAGAGATACCTATTTTGGCCACACCGACGGTATCCACGCCTACCCTGTTTACAGTACCATCAGGGGTACCATTGGTGTACCCGACAGCTGCTCCAGCGACGTATTCAGTGCCACCACCACTTGGATCTACAGTGTATCCTATACCAGTGCTACAGTAGCAGCAGCTGCACCATATTCGGTACCATTACCTACCGTACCTCTAGCTGCCACCACTTTTGTTCCCCAGGTAGTACCACCGACGGCTTATGCTCCGGTATATACAACAGCATCGGGAGTTCCTCCTCCGGTTTATTCCGCGGTACCACCTGTAGTATCAGCTCCAGTGTTTCCGCCAGTTCCTGCAGCTGTCCCGACACAGCTCACTGATATTGTCGCTGCACGAGCTAGGATTCCAGCACTGGCTGAGTCGATGAAGACTCGTTTCACTCTTTTCCGCGGAGATCTCGATCCGAGTATGGCTCTGTCATGGATAGAGACTATGGAGCAGACTTTCTTCTATATGACTTGCTCCGAGTGGGAGAAAGCAGAGCTGGCTGCTTACCATTTACGGGATGAAGCTAATGCCTGGTGGGTTACTCAGCGTTCTATTATTGGTGAGCGCAACGTCACATGGACCAGGTTCAGAGAGGCTTTTGAGAGCCGTTTCTTTCCACTGTCCTATCAGATGGCTCGCCGACAGGATTTTATGAGTCTGAGGCAGAATAATCGCTCAGTGACCGAGTATAATACTGAATTCCTCCGGTTGGCTCAGTTTTGTCCAGAGTTAGTTGCGGAGGACAGAACTCGCATGATGCAGTTTATACAGGGATTGGATGGTTATCTGCATGTACAGCTTGCCGGATTAGGGATTTCATCTTACTCTGATGCATTGAATCGAGCTTTGATGATAGAGTTAGCTCGGCAGACAGCATATCCGGACAGGAAAAGAAAGCATACGGGTCAGACTTCAGGGCAGGTCCAGCAGACACAGGCGACAGGACAGCCTCAGAGTAGTCACAGACGGTCAGGTCAGGGTACTTCTGGGGCGTCTCGTAGGCCTCAGAAATCAGGGCGGTCTTCTTCAGGACGTTCCCGGTTTTCTCAGCAGAACCGGCAACCACCTTCCAGTGATACACATTGTTTCAGATGTGGATCCAGAGATCACCTCACCCCAGCTTGCTCTCTGGTTATTGCAAACTGCCGGCACCTGAGCCGAGATTGTCAGTGGCTCAGCACACGGCCTCCGGAGGGTCAGTCGAGGGACCTAGTCGCTGTATATCGAGGAGGGCGAGCCCAATCTTCACAGGAGCAGCCCTCCGCAGCAAAGATTTGGCATGCTTGGACAGAGTACTCGGTTTCAGTAGCACCCAGTTTTGCTCCGAGACCTTATTATCCGACTCAAGCGATGTCGACTCATCCCCAACCGACAAGACGCCACCATCCTCTCGGTCTTATCGCACATAGTCAGCACGCCACCGGCGATGTTACCACCTCCTCCTCCGCCAGAGCCTGGTCGTGTTCATGCGATTACCAGAGAGGATGCTCAGCGGGCCGACGGATCCGTTTTCCGTGGTACGATTTCCATTTTGCATTTCTACGATATTTTGATTGATACTGGTAGTTCGCACTCTTTTATATCCCGTACCTTTATGCGGGAGATTGGTAGATTACCTACTGTTAGGTTGCGGCGATTGACTGTCTCCCTACCGTCCGGTGATACTTTAGACGTCACCCAGGAGATCAGAGGTTGCCCGTTAGACTTTGGCAACATAATACTTACGGTAGATCTTATAGTATTGGAGATGGTCGAGTTTGATATCATTCTTGGCATGGATTGGCTGTCAGTATATCATGCTACCGTTGATTGCCAGACGAGGGTGGTCACCTTCCGGCCTCCGAACCAACCCTCGTGGAGTTTCACTGGCATCAGAGACAACGGCATCTCGATTATTTCAGCGATTCAGGCGCAGAAGCTGCTGTCTCACGGCTGTCATGGTTTTCTGTTGTCGTTGATCAGTACTGAGGACAGTAGTAGTTCGCAGCTCTCCGACGTTCCTGTTGTCCGGGAGTACCCAGATGTATTTCCAGAGGAGCTGCCAGGTTTGCCTCCCAGAAGGCCAGTGGAGTTCGCTATTGAGCTGATTCCGGGAACCGCGCCGACATCGAAAGCTCCGTATCGTATGACACCAAAAGAGTTGAACGAGCTGAAGGTTCAACTCCAAGAGCTTTTAAACAGGGGATTTATTCGCCCTAGTGTTTCACCATGGGGTTCTCCAGTTCTGTTTGTCAAGAAAAAAGATGGTACTATGAGGTTGTGTATTGACTACAGGCAGCTGAATGCAGTTACCATCAGAAATAAATATCCATTACCGCGGATCGAGGATTTGTTTGATCAGCTCAGAGGTACATCAGTGTATTCTAAGATTGATCTGCGATCCGGATATCATCAGTTGAGAGTCAGAGATTCTGATATTCAGAAGACAGCTTTCCGTACCAGATACGGTCATTATGAGTTTTTGGTAATGCCATTTGGGCTTACCAATGCTCCAACGGTGTTTATGGACTTGATGAACCGCATATTTCTGGAATATCTGGATCAGTTTATTATCGTTTTCATTGATGACATATTGGTCTACTCCCGTTCCGAGGAGGAGCATGCACAGCATCTTCGCACAGTCTTGGAGATTCTTCGACGACATCAGCTGTACGCGAAGTTCAGCAAGTGTGCATTCTTGTTATCCTCAGTCGGTTTTCTGGGACACGTGGTTTCTAGCAGAGGTATTTCAGTTGATCCTCAGAAGATCGAGGCTGTCACCGGTTGGGAACAGCCGAAGTCAGTTCAGGAGATCCGTAGTTTTCTGGGATTGGCCGGATATTACCGACGTTTTGTCGAGGGCTTCTCGCGTATT
The DNA here is from genome assembly GCF_018446385.1 of Zingiber officinale. Taxonomy (NCBI): domain Eukaryota; kingdom Viridiplantae; phylum Streptophyta; class Magnoliopsida; order Zingiberales; family Zingiberaceae; genus Zingiber; species Zingiber officinale. The sequence goes on along the minus strand of NC_056005.1, from coordinate 32,740,950 downwards.
GCTATGCCACTGACACGTCTTACCCGGAAAGGCGTGAAGTTCATATGGTCCGAGGATTGCGAGACCAGCTTCCAGGAGCTGAAGCGGAGATTAGTGTCGGCTCTAGTTTTGGTTTTACCTTCTGGAGAGGATGGATTTGTACTTTACACCGATGCATCTCTTCAGGGTTTGGGCGCTGTTCTGATGCAGCACGGCAGAGTAGTCTCTTATGCTTCTCGTCAGCTGAAGGAGCATGAGAAGAACTACCCAGTTCATGACTTGGAGTTAGCTGCCATCATCTTTGCTCTGAAGCTTTGGCGTCATCATTTATACGGTATCACATTTGAGATTCTCACTGATCATAAGAGTCTCAAATACATTTTTACTCAGAAGGAGCTTAATCTCCGACAGAGGAGATGGATGGAGTTCCTGAAGGACTACGATTGTACCATTAGCTACCACCCGGGAAAAACTAATGTGGTTGCCGATGCGCTCAGCAGGAAGTCCAGAGGGACTTTAGCTTTCCACCGGATTTCGGTTACGGATTTGATTCAGAGTTTTTCTGAGTTAGACCTGGAGGAGCAGGGACCGACAGAGCAGGGTATTCTGGTTATCATGGTTGCTCAGTCGTTGATCAGGACGAGGATCCGAGAGGCACAGGCCAGTGATCAGCATTTGCAATTTATTGGCAGTCAGATAGCTTCCGGGCAGCAGACCGAGATTACAGGAGATGAGGAGGGTATTATATATTTCCGAGGCAGGTTATGCGTACCTCAGTCTCACCCGATTTTACAGGAGCTACTACAGGAGGCACACCGTTCTCGATTTGCGATCCATCCGGGCGGGACCCGTATGTATCCAGATTTGAGGCGTTCCTATTGGTGGAACGGCATGAAGAAAGACATCGCGGATTTTGTAGCTAGATGTCTTGTCTGTCAGCAGGTGAAGGCTGAACACCAGAGACCTGCAGGATTACTTCAGCGGATTCCTATTCCTGAGTGGAAGTGGGATCACATTACCATGGACTTTGTGGTAGGGTTGCCGAGGACACGACGAGGCCATGACGCGATTTGGGTAATCGTAGATCGATTAACCAAATCCGCGCACTTCTTAGCGATTCGGAGGACTGATTCCCTGGATCGATTGGCAGATCTGTATTGCCGAGAGATTATCAGACTACATGGTATTCCATTGAGTATCATTTCGGATAGAGATCCACGGTTCACGTCTCGTTTCTGGCAGAGTCTACAGCAGGCCTTGGGCACACAGCTCCGTTTCAGTACAGCTTTCCATCCACAGACAGATGGACAGTCAGAGCGGACCATTCAGACGTTAGAGGACCTGCTGAGATCATGTGTTATGGATTTCGGAGGCAGCTGGGAGGACCATCTGCCGTTGGTAGAGTTTGCCTACAACAATAGCTTTCATTCGGCTATCCAGATGGCACCGTTTGAGGCGTTGTACGGTAGACCTTGTCGGGCACCCGTCCTCTGGGATGAGGTTGGAGAGGCCCAGCTGTTGGGACCTCATAGAGTTCAGCAGGATGCAGAGTTGGTCCGTACTATCAGACGGAGGATGTCAGAGGCGCAGGACCGCCAGAAGAGTTACGCTGATCGGAGACGTAGACCACTAGAGTTCTCTGTGGGCGACCATGTATTTCTGCGAGTTTCACCCACGAAAGGGGTGAAGAGATTTGGTCTCAGAGGTAAGCTAGCTCCGCGGTACATTGGTCCTTTCGAGATCTTAGAGAGGATCGGAGCGGTAGCTTACCGATTGGCACTACCACCGTCCCTGTCAGGCGTTCATGATGTATTTCACATATCGATGCTGAGGAGATACGTACCTGATCCGACACATGTGCTGGCAGATATTCCGGTTCCAATTCAGCCAGACATTACATATGAGGAGGTTCCGGTACGGATTCTCGATCGGAAAGAGCGTTAGTTGCGGAACAAGACTATCCGACTGGTTAAAGTCGGATGGCAGCATCATTCAGACGATGAGGCTACTTGGGAGCTCGAGGATACTATCCGAGCTCGATATCCCCATCTTTTCACTTGAGGTATGTGATTTATTTACCGTTCAGCATTTATACTCTATGTCTGTTGTTAGTACTTGCTGATGGTAGATAACGAAATTTGGGGACCAAATTTTTATTAGTGGAGGAGAATGTAAAATACCGGAAAAATGACAATTATTAATAAGGGAATTTTCCGGAATTTTTAGAAATTTTTCGGGAATTTTTCGAAGCTCGTATGGACGAGTTCACGGGGATAAAAAAAAAGGGGTCCGGAAAAGCCTGTTTAGGCGACCCATTTTAACGAGGAAAAGTTTTCTTTTCCTTTATATTTTCTTTTCTTTATTTTCTTTTCTTATTTTTCTTTTCCTCCGGTTTCTCTCGACGCCGACCCGAGCTCTCTTCTTCTCTCGCGCCCGACGCCGGCCCTAACCGCCGGCCGGCGGTTCCTCCTCCCCGAGAGCACAAAACCCTCGGCCACTTCTTCTCCTTCTATTTCTTCTGCCCGAGCCTCACCCGACGCCACCACAGTGCCCGACGCCTCTGCCCTAGATCGGAGCTGAAGCCCTAGCCGCCGGCGACGCAATCGACCACTTTCTCTTCCTTTCTTCCCTCCACCCGAAGCTGTTGCCGATTATCTTCTTCTCCAAGCGCCGGCGACTCTGCCACCGCCGACCTCCCCTGTGCCCTAGCCTTTACACAGCGTCGCTGCCGATCCGACCGTCGGCTTGTAGATGCCCTAGGGTGTTGAGGATTGAGGCCACGGGATTGGAGAAGAAGGGTGAAGTTCTGTGTTCTATGGGGTTCTGGTAGCATTCAGTCAGCAGTAGAACAGCAGCTTGATCAAGGTATATTCTTTGATTTGTAATCGTCACTGCTTGATCTCTTCTTCTGATCCTAACCAGTGAGGATTTGTTGGAAGTGATCTTGGTTCTAGTGGTGTTTCGTGCTGGCAGCACTCAAACAAACATTGCCAGGGGTTTTAGATCAAGAGCAAAGGTAAGAATGTGTACTGTGAAGAAAAGAAAGAATTTGTTACTAGAATTAGTTTTAGGTTTACCTTTAAATCTATTTGTGTAGTGGAATTAAGTTTGGATTTCTAATCTAATGAGTTAATTGGGGATTAAGTTACTAACCCTAGTTAACTATTAGATTTAATTAGGTAATTGAGGTTATGTGATTAAGGTTTTTCCCTAAATTAGTTTTTTTTAGATTTTATTTAGCTATTTTTATGAATGTAGCTAAATAAAAGTATATCTATTGGTATTACAGGGCTTTGACGCGAGACGAGTATCTCGGAGTCTGATTGGACCTTTCTATTTTCGGAGGCGGGTACTTTTGACTTTTTGTCTTTGATATGCTTAGTAATGAAATTAACATATTGCATCAATTGTGTTTCTTATCTGTTTCGGTTAATCACTACCCAAATCTTGGTACGTGCTTGATTGATTGATTGTTTTGCATCTCATGTATACTTTACCTGTTTATACATGCTTATAGGGGGTAGTGATATACCATGCTTCACCATGTTCAGGACCTAGGTTTTTATACCTTCTGTGTACCTTTGATTCGATATGATTCGTTGACCTAGGGTGCACTTTTCTATATATATGGATTAGGTCAGGATGTTTATATGGTTATTGCCATGCATCATTTGCATGATTGCATGCTGTGTGATAGTCCGCTCCATTATTGTTGAGCACATCGCCAGTTACATGGATCTGCACACACCACCACCATGGGTTAGTGGTCGATTCAGGAAGTGTGTTGCCAGGACTCGTTAGGCTCCGTTGGTCCGCCCATGGGTAGTGTGACACAACGTGTTATCCGAGGAATTCCTCCCGTCACCCGGGAGTTGAGAGCATTGCGCTCCCCCATTTATGATTTGGGGTAGGAGGATAGGTGTACTCCGACAGCATCCCGTCCACTCGGTCACTCATCAGGAGTAGTGACGACAGAGTGCACGGTTGTCACAGCCCTACCCACTCGGCCTCACTATTGTGTGTGAGATGATCGACTGGCGTCAGGGGTGACCAGGACGCATCATTGGCATCATATGCATGATGCATTTATTGCTTGTGTTTGTGTTTGCTGCATTTATATGCTGCATATTATTTGGATACCTATGTTTGACATGCATACAGGATTTCCTTATCCCTCGGACTGTTTGACCTTATACTCAGGACCTGGTTAGTACAGCATTCTCCTGTTTACTTCAGATGCATTTTTATCTTTCTTATCAGGAGACTGTACGCATGATTAGTGCTAGGTGTTGTTTCTTTACTTTGCATATCAATTGTACCTGCTGAGTGTTGGACTCACCCCGCCTCCATTGTTGATATTTTCAGGTTGATGCTGTCAGGAGAGAGTTCCAGTTGCTGGTCCCTGCAGACCTCGAGGATGTGATTGGTTTTTCGTTTGGTTCCCTTTTCTGTTCTAGACTGTTTGAACTTGTTATGTTCTGAATTTATTTACTTATGGACATGGTATAGATTTTATTATATTGATGGATTTGGATTTGGTTTTTATTCTACTACATGCCTGCCTGGACGGCAGAAGAGGTGAGTTCGTCAGATTTGAGCTTTACGAGTGTAGTGGAGTAGGGTGGATTTCGAGTCAGAGTATTATTTTACTGTTTAATTATCTTAACTGCGTGGTTGTGACAGCCAGAGGCTGAATAGATTATATATAACTGCGTGGTGATGTTTTATTTTGTTATTATTCCAGCCGCTTGTGGCTGAGGTATTTGTGAGATGTAGAAAAGTTTCAGATTGTTCACCGTACAGGGGAGATACTGCCGAAATTTTCTCGGACAGGGACTCCTCTGGGGCGTGACACCAGATTACAAAACTTCATTATATTTTATAATCCAGATTACATTACATTACAAGTTAAAAATGAAACCAAACAAATTAATCAGCCTTGTAATGTAATCTGGATTACATTACAAGGCAGATTACCCCCTATGAAACGCAGTAAATTACTTTTTCCACCACAACAATCCCCTCTCTCTCCCTTTTTAAATGACCTTTTTACCCTTCTTCTTTAAAATAATAAGTTATTTTATTTTAACTCTTACCTTTTATTTTTTAAAATTTTATTTACTTTTTTCTTTAGTTTTATTTTTTTAATCAATTTTTTTATAATTTTTTCATCAATATTTTTTATCTTTTATAATTTTTATTTTGACCTATATCTTTATACTTTTAAAATTTTTAGAAATAATAATTTCTAAAATCTACTATTAAAAACATAAAAGACTACAAGAGATCAAATCCTCTGTGTTGGATCGGATGAGTGCAATAGAGGAGGTGAATATCACGTTTTTTAAAAATTTTCTTTTCGTATTTAAAAACAAGTAGAGTAAACAGCGGAAAGTAAATAACTCGATTCGATTACTTGGTTCGGAGCCTAGGTCGACTCCTACTTCAAGGCCCGCGATCCTTGACCTTATTGATAGGCAATCCATTAAGATTCTTCTTCCTGAAAACCTTGGAAAGAAGTAATGCGTACAATATGTAATGATATAAGATAGTAACAATCCTACTATCTTATATGAATTTAAGTGCAATATAAATAAAGTATACCGACAAAAGTAAGTGAAGGTTGAAGCTCGGTCGGTTCTATCGGACGGAGTAGTTTGAAGAGTCGTAGAGAACTTGTAGCACGATCCGCTTGCAGAGAAGAGCTTTGAGATGATCAGTAAGTATTGTATAGCCTCAGACCTCGAGCTTCAATTTATAAGATCGTCGATGTTCGGTCGACCGATCCCTATGTTCGATCGACCGAACCAGCTCCCTTCCTTCTTAGCTGAGATTTGATGCTGCTTCGATCTTCGGCATTAATTGTCCATTAAGGGTTCGGTCGACCGATCCCTCTTTTCGGTCGGCCGAGCATGCTCCTTCCTTGTTCGTTGAAATTTGCCGAGATCCACATTTAATGCTGCAATAATGGTTGATTGGTTTGGTCGACCCATGGTCGACCGATCCATGGGTTCGGTCGACCGATCAACTCTATTTCCTTCTGCTTCTGATCGGTGTTGATTCTGTGTTGAGTCATCAGGTTTGGTCGACCGAACTTACTTATTGGTCGACGGATCAAACTTTGATCGGACTCAGTTTGTTCTGGTCTGATCTAAACACTACTTTGATTTCTCCTTATTCGGTCAACCTATTTACTGGTTCGGTCGACCGATCCAACCGAACCTACAAAACAGTGTTAGACAAAACATCCTGCAAAACAGATGTCAGCAACAATAATATTATAATGCATGAGTAATATAAAAGACAGTAGAACTGTCTTGATCTAAACTTGGAAATCTTCCTGGTTTCTTCAGTTGTATCAGCGACCTAAGGTTGTTCCCTTTGGGAACCCGACCTCACTGTCGCTCCTCCAGTTGTTTACCTCAGCGTACCTGCCAAACTTAGATCCTCCATATCTAGTTTGGACTTTTCACTTAGCTTTGATCGGCTTGCCATGACTTTTCTCTTGATCTTTGGTCATCCAGAGCTCTCGATCACACCACCAAGCGTCCGATCCCCTCGACCCACTTGGACTTGCACCTGGGTTCCATGATCTTTTAAGATTTCTCCTGCCTAGCCTCTAACTAGGTCTTTTCTGGTTGAGTAAACAGCTTGCACATTCAGTCAACTTGTTAGATCACCACAAGACTTAACTTGAATCTTTGACAACATCAAAACTTAGGTTTGATTCTGGTGCAACTTGTTGGCGCGGGAAGCATCCGACGATCGAACCTGAGTTTTGATAATGGCAAAGGATTCAAAGTTAAGGTGTGTAGTGATCTAACAGTCTGAATAAGATTGCAGGAAAGTCCTAAGTGTACTTAGGCAAAAGCCCTAACTGTGGTTAGGCAAAGGGAAACCCCTAGGGGGTGGTAACCCTAGGTCATAGGGGGTGGTAACCCTATGCGGAAAGTCTTGGCTGGTTGAGAGCTTCAGGCAAAAGTCCTAGGGGGGTAACCCTAGGTGGAAAGTTCTGGTGTCGCGAACCAGGTGAAAGACTAGATCAGCCGGGAAGCGGAAGTCCAGCAGAAAGTCCGGAAGCTTCGAACGCTGAGCAAAAGTACAGTCGATCTGGAGGATCGTACTGGCAACAGATAAATCTCCTAAGTGGAGTAGGTGAGGACGCGTTCCCCGCAGAGGGAACAGTAGGCGTCGGGTCGACCTAGGGTTTCCGGTTGGAAATCCGAAGTCAGACCCGGACAGTCTGGAGACTGTCAAACTTTCATATTCATACTATTCTTGTGTACTAACTTTGTGTTGTAGGTATTTTGGGACTAACATGTTTGCAGGTACCAAAAACACAAAGTACACCTCGAATGCAAAGCTGAGCTGGCTGCGAAGCAAGCTTGGAGGCGCCTTGAAGGAAGCTCAAGGCGCCTTGGACTGATGGATGAAGGCGCCTTGGTGAGCACAGAAGGCGCCTTGAAGGGATAAGTCACGACCAGTTCAGGCTTGATCTACGCGGGCGACTCGGCTGGTTTAAGGCGCCTTGGATGGGCCTTAGGGCGCCTTGAGCACTGTTTAAAATGGGGTTTCGAGCAGCACCTTCAAACAACGAATTCCAAGTGATCCCTTTGCAACTAGCTGCTAACAAAATGACCCGGAAGTGCTGCGACTTGACACCGATGACCTGGAACTCCGAATCTTCATATTGCTATACTGTTGTCGGTATTGTTAGGACCAAAAGTAGCTAGAGGGGGGGGGTGAATAGCTCGTCGCGTTCGCTCAGTTCTTGGCGTTGCTCGGCGTTGATCGGCGTTGATTGTTTCTTCAAGAATATGCAGCGGAAAATACAGAAACAAATACAACCACGCTAACACTAGGATTTTACTTGGTATCCACCTCCAAAGGAGGTGACTAATCCAAGGATCCACACCACGCACGCACCCTCCACTATGAAACACTCCTTTTCGGTAACTACCGAGGGCGGAGAAGCCCTACAAGACTCTCGGTACAAGAAGAAGGAAAGGGAAACAAAATACAAGCACAAAGCTTACAATGAATGCAGAAAACCCTAACCCTAGCTTCTCTTCTTGCCTTTGATCCGCCTCTTGACTCGGAGAGCTTCCAAGAACCTTCAAGAACTGGCGATCACGAGCTTTGAGAGTACTGTGGAGGAGCTGGCGAAGATCTGAGATGAAACGGTGAAGAGATGCCGAAGGAAATGAACTGCGGCCTTTATCGACGCCAACGGTCGGATCCCGATCGATTCAATGTTCCAATCGATCGGGAGGCTTTGATCGATCCACGGATCGATCCAGCGCCTATCGCGAAAAGTGCTCGATCGATCCCAGCGCCTCGCGCGAAAGCGCTGGATCGATCCACGGATCGATCCAGCTCTTGGCTGGGAACCCCCAATCGATCCATCGATCGATTGAACATCTGGATCGATCCACGGATCGATCCGGAGGCTCTGCTCGCTCCAGAAGCTCCGGATCGATCCATCGATCGATCCAACACTTGGTTTTGCCCAAAACCAAGTTCCAAGCTCTCAAACCAACATCCGGTCAACCTTGACTGTTGGTACATCATGCCTAGCATCCGGTCACCCTTTAACTCGCTAGGACTTCCCACCAAGTGTCCGGGTCAATCCTTTGACCCACTTAGACTTTTCTATTCATGCCAAGTATCTGGTCACTCCCTTGACCTACTTGGACTTCCCAACACCAGATGTCCGATCATCCTTGATCCATCTGGATTTTCCCTTGCCTGGCTTCACTCACCAGGACTTTCACCTAGCTTCACTCACTAGGGTTTTCCATCTGCCTAGCTTCACTCACTAGGGCTTTCACCTGGCTTCACTCACCAGGACTTTCACCTAGCTTCACTCACTAGGGTTTTCCTTCTGCCTAGCTTCACTCACTAGGGCTTTCACCTGGCTTCACTCACCAGGACTTTCACCTAGCTTCACTCACTAGGGTTTTCCTTCTGCCTGGCTTCACTCACCAGGACTTTCACCTAGCTTCACTCACTAGGGTTTTCCTTCTGCCTGGTTTCACTCACCAGGACTTTCACCTAGCTTCACTCACTAGAGTTTTCCTTCTGCTTGGCTTCACTCACCAGGACTTTCACCTAGCTTCACTCACTAGGGTTTTCCTTCTGCCTGGCTTCACTCACCAGGACTTCCCTGTCAAGTATCCGGTCAACCTTGACCTACTTGACTCTTCTTCAATCAATTTCTTATTGTCAAACATCTAAACTCAAACCAAGACTCAGCTTGGTCACCCAGGTCAACCTTGACCTGAGGGATGTTGTACCAACAGGTATAACTGTCTTTTTCAATTGTACTTAATTGTAATATTTTTATTCTATTCGAGCTTATAGTTGTTGCCCACGGAAAGCGATCAAGGATCGCTGGCTTTCGAGTAGGAGTCGTCACAGGCTCCGAACGAAGTAAATTCCTTCGTGTCTGTGTGCTTGTTTTAATTTTCCGCTGCTTATTACTCTGTTAGTTTTTCGTACGATTTACGAATTCGAAAAGTGAAAGCCACGAGCGTTATTCACCCCCCTTCTAGTGCTTCTCGATCCAACAATTGGTATCAGAGCGGGGTCGTTTTGAATCGGTGCAACCACCATTCAAAACAATTTTACGTGGTATTTTCAGATTTTTTCGGAGTCAATTAGAATTTAGCTTTGTAGCTATATTCTAATTCTTTTCTCGATTTGGTTTTTGCTCGAAGTTGGCGCAACACCACTCGAGTCTGTTTTTTTAAATTATTCCCGCACTACTAATCCAAGACTTAGTCTTGGAACAAATTTTTGTTCTTTTTGTCGTGCAGGATTTCAAATGGTCCATCAAGAGGGTTATAGCACCGTTCATCCCCCGCTCTTCACCGGAGAAGACTTCGGGTACTGGAAGGGGCGAATGGAAACATTCCTCAAAACCCAGTTCGAGACATGGATGATCGTCAAGACAAGACTACAACTCCCATCCGACGAAGACGACAAGCCGACACCCTGCGAAAAATGGGAACCAACCATAATCAAGAAGGTGGAAGTTGATGCCAAAGCGACCTGCACCCTCCAGTGTGGGCTGACCAAGGAGGAGCTTAATAGAGTTGGTCCATTCACATCAGCAAAAGAGCTCTGGGAGAAGCTGATCGAACTCCACGAGGGAACCTCCGACACAAAAGTAAGTAAACGTGACTTATTGCTTAATAAATTGTATAATCTAAAAATGCAGGAAGATGAGACGACCTGTCAACTCCACGCACGTATACAAGACATTCTCAACTCCCTCCACGCAATCGGTCAAAAGGTAGAGAATAGGGATATCATAAGGTATGCATTCAACTCTTTTCCTAGGAGTACATTGTGGGCATCAATGGTAGATGCCTACAAAGTCTCCAAAGATTTATCGTTAATTAGATTAGACGAGCTATTTTCAGAATTCGAACTTCATGAGCAGACTAATACACAGCCTTCCGAGAAAGGAATTATTTTGCTTGTAGGTACCGGTGGAGCTCGCGAATCAAGATCACGACGAAGAACCGAACAGGAGCCGGAAGCAGAAACCGACTCAGATGAAGAAGACAATGAACTTACCATTGAACTCATGAACCTTTTGAAGAGACTCTACAAGAAGAAGAAAGGCTTCAACAAGAGAGACCTAAAGAAGGTGGTCCAATCCAAGGAGGCTCAACCAAATTCTAAGGTAAAATTTGAGGTGATCTGCTACGGATGCAACCAGAAGGGGCATATCAAGGCCAACTACCCTAACCAAAAGGAAGCAAAGAAGCAGAGAAGGAAGAAGGCCCTGAAGGTGACATGGGATGAATCTTCTTCAGAAGATGACGATGATGAACTCGATCAGACGAGTTTACTTGCGCTGATGGCCCAGGACCAGATCAACCTGTCCGAGAGAGAGATCGAGTCAGAGGCCGAGTCCGAGCGAAGCCACGGATCCGTATCCGTTTCCGAAGGGCCCGATACCTCTGTAAGTATCTCTCAACTCAATAATTTAGTTAATTATTTGTTACGAAAATTAGCTAAATCAAACCTTAGAGTCAAGTCACTTCTAAAGGAAGTAGAAGTCCTTAAAGAAGTGACTAACTTCGAATCTTTGACTGAACCAGTTCAGACTGGAAACTTAACTCAAGTCCAAAAACTTGAAGAAGAGAATTCCAGCCTGAAAATTCAAGTCAAGGATCTGGAGAAAACACTAGAACAGTTTTCTTTAGGTTCCAAGAATCTTGACCTAATTCTTGGGACACAAAGAGTCGTTTACAATAGAACTGGTCTAGGATTTAAACCAAAGAAAAAATATAAATCTTATTTATCTCTTGTACAAAGAGCAAATAGAAAAACAGTCTAAGCATAGGTCCCCAAGTCCAAATTGATTGATCAAGTTGGACTTGGCCAATATTGGATCCCGAATGATCAAATACACTACCTCGATAGACCATATCGAGACTATGGTCCAGGGGGAGCAAAAAGAAAGACGATATTAATAAAACGAACATAATTAAAAATTAAAAAAAAATCAAAATTCAATTAATAATTCGAAATTAAATTAAAAAATCTAAATTCTAAATTCTAAATTCAATTAAAAATTCGAAATTAAATTAAAAATTTAAAATTCAAAATTCAAAATTCAATTAATAATTCAAAATTAAATTAAAATTTATAAATTCAAAATTCAAAATTCAATTAATAATTCGAAATTAAATTAAATTAAAAATTCAAAATTCAATTAAAAATTCAAAATTAAATTCAAAATTCAAAATTCAATTCGAAATTAAATTAAAAAAATTCAAAATTCAAAATTCTAAATTCAATTAATAATTCGAAATTAAATTAAAAAAATCTAAATTCAAAATTAAATTAAAAATTCAAAATTAAATTAAAAATTCAAAATTCAAATTCAATTCGAAATTAATTCAAAATTCAACTTAAATCAAATAAAAATAGAAGGAGGATCCAGAATAGCTGGCACCCCCAAACTAAACTACCCGGCAGGGTAACCGAACTTTACCTACCCGGCAGGGTAAATAGGGTTAGTTTAAAATGGGCTAGGTTTAACTTGACCCACGGTATTGGTGAAATATTGGATGATAGTACGTTGGGGAAACTTAGTCATCGCATGTCTAGGAAGATATGGCTTCGACCTGGTGCATTTGGCTAAGTGGAACTAACCGAAGCTACCCTTTATGAACCCTAACCAGTTAGACCAAGGTTTTGTACTAGGTTCAATGGTAGGACTATTTGGAAAACCTCGAAGGCATGATTACTTTAATGATGTCCTTGTGACTCACCATAACCCAGAAGTTTATCCAAAAAATGTCTACTTGTTGAACCCAAAGCTAAACCTGAATCTAATACAAAGTCAAACCAAACTCTAAAATTAAACCTAAATCATCTCACAAAACTATAGGGTTCCCTCATTTAAAATTTAGATCGGGTGAGATGAATAAGAAATTAAAATTGACCTGAAATTAAATCAAATTAATTCAAGTTAAATTAAAAATTAAAATCAAACTTAATTATTTTCAAAATTAATCAAACTTAATTATTTTCAAAATTAATCAAACTTAATTTCAAAATTAATTATTTTCAAAATCAATCAAACTTAATTATTTTCAAAATTAATCAAATTTAATTATTTTCAAAATCAATCAAACTTAATTATTTTAAAAATTAATCAAACTTAATTATTTTAAAAATTAATCAAACTTAATTATTTTTCAAAATTAATCAACTTAAAAATTATTTTTCAAAATTAATTAACTTAAAATTATTATTTTAAAATTAATCAACTTAAATTATTTTTCAAAATTAATCAACTTAAATTACTTTTCAAATTAATTAACTTAAAATTATTTTTCAAAATTAATTTAAAATTATTTTTCAAAATTAATTAACTTTTAATATTTAATCTGAGTCAATAGAAATTAATAACCTCTCAAAACTTAATTAATCATAAACTTCTTCAAATGGCAAAAAATAAATTAACCTAAAGTTAGACCTTTGTTTCAACAAATACAAACTCAAACTTAATCACTTCACTTTCTTTTCATCAAACAGAGTCCAATTCAAACAATTTATGTGTAGGAACATAAAGAATTGGATCAGTGGATGTTAGACAGTGGATGCTCTAAACACATGACTAGAGATAAACTAAAGTTCACAAAGCTCAAACTAAAGAATTTAGGGTCTGTTGCATTCGACAACGACGACAAACTTAAGGCAATCGGAAGAGGTAACATCGAACTTAGTTCCGATTTTATTATTCAAAAAGTTCTATTAGTTGAAAACTTCAATTTTAATCTTCTAAGTATAAGTCAATTATGTGATAGTGGATACTTAGTTACCTTTGACAAATCTAGTTGTGTAGTTAAAAATATTGAAAACCCTGAAATCACACTTAAGGGGCTTAGGAAAAATAATATGTACTCAATTGATCTACCCACTTCCTCAATAAAGTGTTTTCTAACACAAGAAGAGGAAACTGACTTGTGGCACAGAAGATTGGGTCACACTCACACCAGACTCATTTCAAAAATGAGTCAAAATGGTCTAGTTAAAGCTTTGCCCAAATTAAAATTTATTGAAAACTCAATCTGTAATGCTTGTCAACAAGGAAAACAAACCAAGTCAACCCACAAATCAATTAATCTAGAAAGAACTAACTCTTTACTTGAGTTCCTTCACCTTGACCTATTTTATTCACATGGAGCCAAGTCACTAAGCAAAAACCAGTATTACTTAGTTATAATCGATGACCACTCTAGGTTCACCTGGGTAAAATTTCTAAAAACAAAAGATGAAACTTTTGAAGAATTTAGTAATTTTTGCAAGTTAACAGAAAATGGAAAAGATACTAAAATTAAAAGAATAAGAAGTGATCATGGGGATTTGAAAATCATAGGTTTACCCAATTCTGTAAAATCAATGTATACCAACATGAATTTTCATGTCCTAGAACCCCCCAACAAAACGGTCTAGTGGAACGTAAAAATAGAACCCTATAAGAATCCGCTAGAACCATGCTAAATGAATATAACTTAAATCATCAATTTTGGGATGAAGCCATAAATACAGCAAATTATATTCAAAATAGAATTCTTATTAACAAACTTCACAATAAAACTCCTTATGAAATGTATTATAATAAAATTCTCAACCTAAACTATTTAAAAGTTTTTGGATGTAAAGTCCATATTTTAAATACTAAAGATTACTTAGGAAAATTTACACCCAAATCAAACCAAGGAATCTTTTTAGGGTACTTTACAACCAGTAGGGCTTATAGAGTCCATAACCAAAATACCCTAAAAGTTGAAGAAACAACTAATATAATATTTGATGAAGAAAATAATCTACTAACTTAAATGAAAATGTTGACATTAATCCAAGAATTATTGAAGACGATGAAATTCATCCCAACACTAATAAACCAGAGGAACTAATTTCTGACCCAAATATAAGACCAACTAGAGTAAGTACCTCTCACCGACCTGACCAAATTTTGGGTGATCCAAACTTAGGAGTCAGAACTAGATCCTCTTATAGAAACTTTAGTCAATAATACTATTGAACCTTATCTCTAAAATTGAACCTAAGACTATAGAAGAAGCCCTACCTGATCCAGACTGGATCATTGCTATGCAAGAAGAGTTAGCCCAATTTGATAGAAACCAAGTCTGGCAACTTGTACCTAAACCCTTAGATAAGTCAATAATAGATACCAAATGGGTATTTAGAAACAAGTTGAATGATTAGGGTGAAATAATTAGAAATAAGGTTAGACTAGTAGCCAAAGGATTTAGTCAAGTTGAGGGTTTAGACTATGATGAAACCTATGCACCAATAGCTGGACTCAAATCCATTAGGATGTTATTAGCCTATGCAGCACATAAAGGATTTAGGTTATACCAAATGGATGTAAAATCTGCGTTCCTAAATGGGTTCATTAAGGAAGAAGTTTATGTAAACCAACTCCTAGGATTTGAGAACTTAGACTACCCTAATCATGTATTTAAATTGAAAAAGGCCTTATATAGACTTAAACAAGCTCCTAGAGCATGGTATGAATGGTTATCCAATTACTTAACATCCAAAGGCTTTAACCAAGGTCACATAGATCCGACTCTATTTGTAAAAACTATAGAAAAAGACATCTTCATAGCCCAAATCTATGTTGATGATATAATTTTCGGCTCAACTAACTCTAAATTTCTAAAAGAATTCGTTAAATTAATGAAAAATGAATTTGAAATGAGTATGGTTGGGGAACTAAATTTTTTCTTAGGTTTACAAATTAAACAAACTAAAGATGGAATCTATATTTACCAAACTAAATATGCTAAAGAACTAATTAAAAAATTTGGCATGGAAAATTCAAAAATCATAAATACCCCAATG
This sequence comes from Zingiber officinale, assembly GCF_018446385.1. NCBI lineage: Eukaryota > Viridiplantae > Streptophyta > Magnoliopsida > Zingiberales > Zingiberaceae > Zingiber > Zingiber officinale. The sequence continues at coordinate 32,725,569 of NC_056005.1, read as the reverse complement.
GCCACTAACATCAACATTGACTCTGACCCAGAAGGAAAACCAGTAGACCCAAAATACTATAGAAGTATAATAGGAAGCCTACTCTACCTAACTGCAAGTCGACCAGATATAATATTTGCAGTAGGTATGTGCGAAAGATACCAATCTTGTGCAAAAGAATCACATCTAACATATGTTAAAAGAATACTAAGGTATATTAAGGGCACCCTCAATATAGGACTTTGGTACCCTAGAACTGGCACCTTTGACCTTTTTGGCTATTCTGACTCAGACTATGCCGGGTGTAAATTAGACAGAAAAAGTACAAGTGGTAGCTACCAAATCCTAGGTCAGTGCCTAGTAAGTTGGTCAAGCAGAAAGTAACATTGTGTTGCTCTGTCCACCACTGAAGCTGAATACATAGCCCTAGGAGAGTGTGCCTCTCAACTCTTGTAGATGATGCATACCTTAAAAGATTATCAATTAGAATACAAAAATCTTAATTGATAATATAAGCTCAATTAATCTAACAAAAAATCTAATTCACCACTCTAGGACTAAACACATAGAGGTAAAACACCACTTTATAAGGGATCATATAGCTAAAGGTGAAATTGCACTCAACTATGTTGAGTCCAAATCAAACCTAGCTGACATTTTTACAAAACCCTTACCTAAACTTGAGTTAAGTACACTAAGAAGACAAATAGGTATGTGCTGGGTAGAGTAGACATTGATTTTCGAATCAAATCTCCACTTTTTCTGCATTTTAAATCTACTCATCTAATGTTTTAAAAATTCTAGGAAAATATTGTTTCTAAAAATTCCAGTTTTACTAGACTTTCAAAAGTTGGACTTCGTTTAGGCTCTACCCTAGAAATCATGTTCCTCTAGATTTAAACCAGAGCATCTCACAAACACCTAAGCATACCTTGCTTGTGTTTTGAAATACATAGAATGGCGTGAGATGCATAGGGTACAGCCTGGACTCCAGTATGCTTATATCTGTGCATCATTATGAGTCTGGGCGTTAAATACTTTATTAACAGTAATCAGTTTAAGTCATCCAGCCTTAGTCAAATCTAACTAGAACAAAATACTTAACTTGACTAACCGAGTGAAAGCTGCTGCCCTCTAGGCAATCAGCAAGTAACTAAAGGTTAGACAGTTGGTGAAGGAAATGGAAATTTTAAGATTGAGCATGCTTGTATTTTAGGGCTCTGATACCTGATCAAAACAATTTGGATAAGTTAACAACTATTTAACTTGACTCATGCTTGGACTTAAGGACCAACTAAATTTGATTAAATAACCTAAATTAAATATTTAGTTACTCCCTCTTCGTCCTAATATTTTTTCAAAATTAAGCTTTTAAGCTAAGTACCTTTTTAAACTAAAACTACATTTTCAAAATTCAATGTTTACAAAAGGCTTAGCTAAGTGATTCATATAGCAACTTTCAAACTTTCTCAAACTTAGTCACCTTTATAAATTTTTGCTAAAATACTTTTCTAAGTTACATCTTAGATTCATTCTATACTTAGCTAAAAGTATTAAAAATCATATTTCTTTACTTGCAAAATTTAAACTCATTGCTTTCAAAAGATTTCTGCTAAGAGACTTCAAATTTTTCTTCAAAAAATAATTTGGCTCCAAAAATTCTTTAAAATATAGCTAAATTTTTCAAATTTTAGTTAAGTATTTTTTCTAAAAACAACTAAGTTTCAAAAGTGGCTAAAGTCATCCTTCGAAGTCAACCATATATTAGCCTTTTAAACTTAGGAAAAAAATATTCCTTTTTAAGTCCTCCTTCTCCCTTAGCTAACAATTCTTTTTAGTAAAATTTAATTATAAGCTAAGTGTTACACAAGCATTTTTACCTTCTTTCAAAAGCCTAACTCTGTCTTTTTCTAAAAACTTAAAACTTACTTTCGACTGGCTTATTTTTTTTTGATAAATGGCAAAGGGAGAAAGTAGGGAAATTCAAAAGTAAAAGAAAGTCTAATTCAAAAAGAAAGCCCTGTATTAAGGGGGAGCTTCACAAAGTTTAAGTGTTAACTTAAGTTATGCTTGTATTTAAATTTATATACTTAAGCTTGCTCACTTAAACCTTTTTAAATATATTCATGTATTTGTTTTACTTAACTTTGAATTTGGGTTGCTATAATCAAAAAGGGGGAGATTGTTGGTGCGAGAAGCATCCGACGATCGAACCTGAGTTTTGATAATGACAAAGGATTCAAAGTTAAGGTGTGTAATGATCTAACAGTCTGAATGAGATTGCAGGAAAGTCCTAAGTGTACTTAGGCAAAAGCCCTAACTGTGGTTAGGCAAAGGGAAAACCCTAGGGGGTGGTAACCCTAGGTCATAGGGGGTGGTAACCCTATGCGGAAAGTCTTAGCGGGTCGAGAGCTTCAGAAAAAAGTCCTAGGAGGGGGTAACCCTAGGTGGAAAGTCCTGGTGTCGCGAACCAGGTGAAAGACTGGACCAGCCGGGAAGCGGAAGTCCAGCAGAAAGTCCGGAAGCTTCGAACGCTGAGCAAAAGTCCAGTCGATCTGGAGCATCGTACTGGCAACAGGTAAATCTCCTAAGTGGAGTAGGTGAGGATTCGTTCCCCGCAGAGGGAACAGTAGGCGTCGGGTCGACCTAGGGTTTTCGGTTGAAAATCCGAAGTCAGACCCGGACAGTCCGGAGACTGTCAAACTTTCATATTCATACTATTATTGTGTACTAACTTTGTGTTGTAGGTATTTTGGGACTAACATGTTTGCAGGTACCAAAAACACAAAGTACACCTCGGATGCAAAACTGAGCTGGCTGCGAAGCAAGCTTGGAGGCGCCTTGAAGGAAGCTCAAGGTGCCTTGGACTGATGGATGAAGGCGCCTTGGAGAGCACAGAAGGCGCCTTGAAGGGATAAGTCACGACCAGTTCAGGCTTGATCCATGCGGGCGACTCGGCTGGTTTAAGGCGCCTTGGATGGGCTTTAGGGCGCCTTGAGCACCATTTAAAAGGGGGTTTCGAGCAGCACCTTCAAACAACGAATTCCAAGCGATCCCTTTGCAACTAGCTGCTAACAAAATGACCCGGAAGTGCTGCGACTTGACACTGACGACCCGGAACTCCGAATCTTCAGATTACTATTGTAACGACCACCCTTCTTACTATACTAAACTACTCTCTAAGGATGACCGTTACTTATCTACTAACTCTACTTAACCGGTGTGATCGAAACCATGAGGAATCCCTACCGAAAAATTTCGACAAAATCCCCCCTGTACCGGTGACCATAAACAGAGATACATTCATATATACTTCAGCCACAGGCGGCTGGAACATGTATCAATCACCCATGCAGTTTAATAAGTGTCAAAAACTATAATATCTACTTATTACATAGAAACTCATCACAGCATGCAAACTAAAAACGCGAATAAACTCAATAAAAACATAGAATATAAAATACAGTCTCAATGACATCAACCATGAAGTACAACTCAATTAGTCCACATCCACTAGACATGAAAACTCAAAACTTCCCAGTTCTCTCCCACAGTCCTAGCATCACACACCACCCGCACCACCTTGTCGCCTCCCTTGCTATATCCTTTCCTTTCCTTTATCTGTAGTAAGAGGAAATGCAATCTATAAGTAAAATTTGCTTAGTAAGCGCTATCTAACTCATAAAAACTCGAATATGCATGTATACAAAAAGAACTAGAAACTATATGCTCTAAAAGAAAGTAAAGCATAAACATAACTGCTCATGTCAAACTAATAACAAAGAAAAGCTAAGGAATCTACTCATGTAATTCTAATAGCTAATCATGCTATACTAGGAATCATGCTATACAAGGATAAAACTACATGCTGGAAGATAAAGCTAATCATGCTCAATAAACTAATCAGGAAACAAATAAAACTAACATTGCATGCTTCAAATTAAAAGAAGCTAATCTTTCTGACTCTAAGCATAAATGAAGCTTGTTTCATTTGTTTCAAAATTTATACTTTATTACTTTAAAATAATAATCAACTTCTTTCTTGGGCCCGGCATTGTACCAATTTGCGCGCATCCTTAATATGAGTCGAGGTAGCTAATCCTGAAACTACTAAGGTACTTCTAGGCGATCTTGTGCCTAGGGGCGATCTAGGAGCCCACCCAATGGACCTTGTGTCCGGTACATGCCATTAAAAAGTAAAATACTTATTTTCTTTTTAACTATAACTTCCTTATACTTGTTATTCTTTAATTCTCTTATAACAAAATGCCTTGGCATTTATTCAAACACTTAGTGTACTTTTAATCCTAAACTTCTGGAATTTAGGATCAATTTAAGATCTTGGTCTTTTCTTACTTATAATCACTCATAACCCCTAAAAGAGTTTAATAGAACACTATATGCATGAAAATTCTAGAGTTTCAAAGAATAAACACAATTATCAATACTTGATGTGAAAGTAAAGAGGAAATACAATCTTTTAAACATGTTGTACAAGAAGACCATTATCGCTACGTAAGCATGCTATGAATGTAAAAACAATTCCATCTACAATAGGAAACTATCTAAAGTAAGCATGCTGCAGCCACCATTAGACAATAGGACTGTTCGGGTTTCATAAAACTATAAAATTCCTTAAGTAAAATCTGCAATGTTATACTTATCAAAAATCTGCGTACATTACTTGTAAAAATCTGCACTTAATGGGTCAATAAAATGCTTATTCAATTCTACAACTACAGTGCATGAATAAAGTCTAATAGCAAAAACAAGGAAAACTGCTCATGTAATTCCAATAGCAAATAGGAAACTAGAAAGTCTGCTAAGGTATAGCAAAAGAAACCTAAGGATAACGGAATCAATGCTGCACATACCCAACAGAATATCATGCTTACAAAATAACGAAGGGGCTGAATTTGCAATGCTATTGAAACAGGGCTGATCCTATTTATTAAATAGCAAAGAAACTATCACTTTGTAATTAGATTAAGGGATGTTCTTGTCCAATTAATTGCATACGAACTAAAATCTGCAAAGCTAACAGAAAATGAACCACTTAAACACATGCTGTTCATGTCATTCTAATGGTAAAGAGGACTGGTCATGCTCAACTAATAACAAATAAAAAACTGTACATGCTCATTTAATAACAATGAAAGCTACTAGTGTTCAACTACAACATTGAAAGGATGTACACACACAAATAATAACAAATAAAAGCTACTGTTAAGGAACCAAATGAAAAATAAAACAGAAATTGCATTCCTTCATTTGTTGTGCACGCCTATTGCAGCACCAAGAAACTAGAAGCTTAATCAAAAATAGAAATCTGCACTCATTGCATGGCACAAACCCAAATCCGAACAGCAAGCTTAAGGAATTGTTCATGCCCTCTTTTCCTAACACCAAACTGATTTGCACAGCAAGGTTACCAACCCGGATTACTCAACAATAAGGTGATCTCATATTCAACCTAGCAAATTCAAAATTTTATGGTCATGGCAGCAACCACTACAAGCAACCCGAAACCACAGCTCTTCCCCTGTTCAAGGTCAGTTGCCCTATATCAAAAGGAACAAACGTGCCTAGTTCATACCATTAGTTCCCCTCTTTGAAGTACACGACAGTAAACACACAATCAAGTTCACAACATGCTTCAAAAATCAAAAGACACAAGAAAACATCAAAAAAATCCGGAACCACTCTTACTGCAGGTGAGTAAGCGACTTACCTCGGTTCCTTGGACTCACAACCGACGAGAAGAATTCTAGGGTTTCCGGAGAAGTGCCTCCTCGACGACTCCTTCGTGTCTGCGTGTCCTCTTCGACGAGAGGGATTCGTAGATGTGAAGATCTCACAAAGGAACCCCTTGGCCGGCCACCGGAAGAGAAGCCCTAACGCCGGCGTTGATTTCCGCCCGAGAGGAATCGCCGACGCCGCGCATGCGTGAGGGAGAAGGGAGGAATTAGGGTTCTCGGGCAAACACTTAAGTTTCTTTTCTTATACTAGGGTTTTTATTAGCCAACTACTACTTAAATATTATTCTCTCTTTCCTTAATTAACACCGCCCACCAGCACACTTGGTTGACTACGTTTCCGTCGAACCCCTGGTCGCGAGTTCGAATCCTCAGCCGAGCGTTTTATTCCCTTTTTATTTAAAATGTTCCTAACTACTGCTTATATACATTTCACTTCCTAATTTACCAACAATGACCGCCAGTACACTTGGTCAGTCGGGTTTTGACCGAGTTAAAAGTCGCTGGTTCGAACCTCGGCTTGGATATTTTTTGTCAAAACTTCCTTCGTTTAGTAAAAATACCAAACGACCTCCAAAAATTACATAAAAATACTCTAAAAATTTCTACAAATCTCTAGAATATTTTAAAAGCATTTCCAAATATTTTTAAGGACATTTAGAACTCGAAATAGGGAAAATTGGGTCGTTACAACTATACTGTTGTCGGTATAACTGTCTTTTTTAATTGTACTTAATTGTAATATTTGTACTCTATTCGAGTTTATAGTTGTTGCCCACGGAAAGCGATCAAGGATCGCGGGCCTTTAAATAGGAGTCGTCAAAGGCTCCGAACGAAGTAAATTCCTTCGTGTCTGTGTGCTTGTTTTAATTTTCCGCTGCTTATTACTCTGTTAGTTTTTCGTACGATTTATGAATTCGAAAAGTGAAAGCCACGAGCGCTATTAACCCCCCCCTCTAGCGCTTCTCGATCCAACACAACTTGCACCAACAATCTCCCCCTTTTTGATGTTTGGCAACCAAGGTTCAAAGTTAATTTAAAATATGTAAAAATTAAATAAACAAGTAATTTAACTTTTAACTCTCTCCCTGAGTTAAACAACTCCCCCTGAATTCTCTATCTCTCCCCCTTTGACACACATCAAAAATAGGGGAATACTTCAAAACCAATTTAAAAGAAAATCTTTGAGTTAAAAAAGTTAAGGTTTACAACCCAGTTAAAATTTCACAAAGCTTTTAAACCTATAGCAGTTTGTGAAATAATATTTGAAAAACCTAACAATTTTTAGTTAAATCTTTTGAATAATTTGAAAAATATTTGAAAAGTTAATGAAGTTAGATTTTAGAAACACACCAAAGTTAAAATTTTAACATAGGTAAAGTGTTTAGGAAAAATCCATTCTGAAAAATTATTATTTTCATAAAAAATATTTAGGAAGAGTGAAATAAATAAAAAAATAATTTTAAAAGACATATAAGAAGTAAGGAATTTTTGTTACAAAATATAATAATTGTGAAAATTTTGAGAAGTGTAAAATTGTGAAAAAATTTCCACTAATTATAGAAATATTTCAAAAACAATTGTGAAAATGAATTTATAAACAGGAAAAGATTTGGAAAATTTGTAAGGTAGACTTGAAAAATATAGCTCAAAGCTCTCCCTAAAATTGATAATATCCTAAAAGTTTAAACATGGTTAGAAAAACTAAGGAAAAAATATCCTTATGATGAAATATCCAACCTTTGTACAAAGCTAACTACCACAAGATAGTAGCTATTGACTCAAGTTGGTCAATTTGAGCATTTGGAGCTAACTAGGTTGTTACTAGCTAGCTAACTCAAATTGATCCATGTATGTTGTTTAAAGCCCAGATTTGTAGCGATGCACTGACATAAACATCTGAAATCCTAAGCTAGGTCCTGAGCATCTCACTTATTCTAAGTTATCAAGCAAGGGATCTTACTGTGCTTGTGAGATGCTGGCTCCTAAAACTATAGGATCATGCAATTCTATGGTAAAAACCTAGGCTACTCCAGAAAGACAAAAAAACTTAAAATAGGCTTTGAAAGTAAAATTTGAAATGGGAATTTTTACAAAAATAATTTGAAAAACTACTAAGTAATATTTTGAAAGCATGTTAAGAAACCTATTCTATAAAACACAACCCTAATTGTCTTCTTAGGTTACTAAATTCTGCTTCAGGTAATGGTTTAGTAAAAATATCTGCCAAGTTAGATTTTGATTCAATATAATTAAGTTCAATATTCCCTTTGGACACATGATCCCTAATGAAGTGATGTTTAACCTCTATATGTTTAGTTCTAGAGTGATGAACTGGATTTTTAGTTAGGTTTATAGAACTTATATTATCAATGTAGGTTTTTACATTCTTATAATCTAGATTAAAGTCTTTTAATGTATGGGATATCCATATCAATTGGGCTACACATTCACCCATTGCTATGTATTCAGCCTCAGTGGTAGATAAGGTCACACATTATTGCTTACGGCTAAACCAACTAACTAATGATTATCCTAGCAATTGATATCCTTCACTAGTACTCTTTCTGTCTAACTTACATCCAACATAATCCAAATCAGAATACCCAACTAAGTCAAATTGTGAAGTTCTAGGGTACCACATTCCTACACTAGTAGTTCCTTTTAAATATTTAATAATTCGTTTAACCAAGGATAAATGTGACTCTTTTGCACAAGTTTGGTATCGGGCGCATATACTTACTGTAAATAAAATGTCAGGTCTGCTTACAGTTAAGTAAACTTCCTATCATGCTTCTATAATATTTTAAGTCAACGGGTGTACCATTTTCGTCACAATCAAGATTAATGTTACTTGCCATAGGTGTTTTAAGTTCTTTAGAGTTTTCCATACCAAATTTTTTAAGGTCTTTTGTGTACTTAGTTTGATGTACATAATTACCATCTTTAGTTTGTATAATTTGAAGACCTAAAAAATAAGTTAATTCACCAACCAAACTCATTTCAAATTCATTTTCATTAAAGTTACAAATTCCTTTAAGAATTTTGAATTGGTTGAACCAAATACAATATCGTCAACATAAACTTGAGCTATGAAAATGTCTGAGTTAAAGGTCTTAATAAAAAGTGTAGCATCAATTTGCCCTTCTTTAAACCCTTTCGATTTTAAAAAACTAGACAGTTTTTCATACCAAGCCCTAGGTGCTTATTTTAGTCCATATAATGTCTTTTTTAGCTTAAAGACATAGGTTGGGTTTTCTAGATCCTCAAAACTGGGTGGTTGACTTACGTAGACTTCTTCCTTAATATTTCCATTTAAAAAAGAGGATTTAATATCCATTTAGTATAACTTGAAACCTTTAAATGTTGCATAGGCGAGCAACATTCTAATTGATTCAAGTCTGGCTACCGAGGCATAAGTCTCGTCATAATCTAGTCCTTCGACCTGATTGAACCCCTTAGCTACTAAACAAGCTTTATTCCTTAAGATTTCACCTTGATCATCTAATTTATTCCTAAATACTCATTTGGTGTCTATGACTGTCTTACCTTTTGGTTGAGGTACTAAATCTCAAACCTGACTCCTTTCAAATTGATTTAACTCTTCTTGCATTGCAATTACCCAGTCAGGTTCTGTTAATGCATCATTTATATTTTTAGGTTCAATTTTAGATATTAATGCTATTTGACTTAGGTTTCTAAAAGCAGATCTGGTTTGAACTCTTAATTCAGGATTTCCTATGATTTGGTCAACTGGATGATTAGGGTTAGTTTTTAATATTCGTGAATTAGAATTTTCACATTGTTTGGTTTGTGTTAATTTTTCTTCTTCTTCTTCTTGATCAATGAAACCATGTTGATTAATTGAATGTTGTCATTTTCATTAAAGGTTACATTGGTGGTTTTCTCAATTTTCAAAGTAGATTTATTATAAACCCTATAAGCTCTACTTGTAGATGAATAGCCAAGAAAGATTCCTTGGTTAGTTTTCGAAGTAAATTTTCTTGAGTAATCCTTAAGGTTTAAAATATGCACCTGACAACCAAAGACTTTAAAATATTTTATGTTAGGAATTTTGTTAAAATAAATTTCATAAGATGTTTTATTTTGATCTTTATTAATTATAATTCGATTTTGGACATAACAAGCTGTATTAACAGCTTCAACCCAAAAATATTTAGGTAGATTGTATTTATTTAACATTGTTCATGCAACTGCTTGTAAAGTTCTATTCTTACGTTCAACTAGGTCATTTTATTGTGGAGTTTTAGGGCACGAAAACTCATGGTGATAATCATTTTCTAGGCAAAAATTATTAAAAGTTTGATTTTTGAATTCTCCTCTATTATCACTTCTGATTTTCTTGATTTTAATTTCTTTATCATTTTCTATTTGTTTATAGAAATTTCTAAAAGTTTCAAAAGTTTCATTTTTATTAGATAAGAACTTAACCCAAGTATATTTAGAGTAATCATCAATAATGACTAAGCAATAAAGACTTCCATTTAGTGATTTTATTCCATGAGAGTCAAATAGGTCTAAATGTAAAAGATCAAGAATTCTATTGGTACTAATTTGATCGGTAGATTTGTGAGTTGATTTAATTTATTTTCCTTGTTGACAAGAATTATAGAATTTATTTACAGGATTTCCTATTTTTGGCAAACTCTTGACTAATCCACTTTTGTTTAATTTTAGTAAATTTCTAAAATGGGTGTGAGCTAATCTCCTATGCCACAACCAAGTTTCATCATGACTTGTTAAAAGACATTTGGGTAGCGTTTTAGGTAGATTAATTGAATATATATTTTTATCTCTAAAGTCTTTTAATAATATATTAGATGAGTCATTGTAACTTATCAAACATTCGGAAGATAAAAATTTAACCTTAAATCCTGAATCACAAAGTTGACTTATACTAAGCAAATTAAATTGAAAATTTTCAACAAGTAAAACCTTTTTAATTGAAATGTTAGCTTATAATTGAATTTCACCTGTACCGATTATCTTTAGTTTGTCATTGTTTCCAAAGGCAACTGACCCTAGATTTTTAAATTTGATATTGACAAATTTGTGTTGATCTCCAGTCATGTGTCTGGAGCAGCCACTGTCCAAGATCCATGTATCCAGAGCTATGGATTCCTACATAAAATGTAGGATTTAAACCAAAGTTTGGCTAATGGATGATTTTAAGTATGTGAGTAAATATTTAGATTTTTTTGGTATTATTGATGTAGTTGATTTAAGTTTTTTCTACGTTTAAAATTTTTTTTTAAAGAAGTTTTAGCAATTTAATTAAGCTTTTAAAATAAGTTTTAATTAAGTTTAAAAATAATTAAGTTAAGTTTTTTAAAAATAATTTTAATAATTTAATTAGGTTTTTCTTTAAAAATAAATTCAATTAAGTTTTTAAAATAATTTAAATTAAGTTTTTTAAAATAATTTTAATTAAGTTTTTAAAATAATTTTAATTAAGTTTTAAAATAATTTTAATTAAGTTTAAAATAATTTAATTAAGTTTTTAAAATAATTTAAATTAAGTTTTTAAGTTTTTTTTAAATAATTTAATAATTTTAATTAAGTTTTTAAAAATAATTTAATACTTTTAATTAAATAATTTAATAATTTTAATTAAGTTTTTAAAATAATTATAATTAAGTTTTTAAAATAATTTTCATTAAATTTTTAAAATAATTTAATAATGAAGTTTTTAAAATAATTTTAATTAAGTTTTTAAAATAATTTTAATTAAGTTTTTAAAATAATTTTAATTAATTTTTTAAAATAATTTTTATTAAATTTTTTTTAATAATTTAATAATTAAGTTTTTAAAATAATTTTAATTAAGTTTTTAAAATAATTTTAATTAAGTTTTTAAAATAAATTTAATTAAGTTTTTTAACATAAAGTTTAATTAAGTTTTTAAAATAATTTTAATTAAGTTTTAAAAGTAATTTTGATTAAATTTTTAAAATAAATTTTTAATTTTTTTATTAGGTTTATTGTTAATTTGAATTATTGAAAAAGGTTATTGAACCCATGTTAGATTTAAACTTAGCTTTGGGTTAATCAAGTAGGCTTCCTAAGGATAAGTTTTTAGTTCAATGGCGAGACATATGGTCTTTTTGTGTATCAATGGTGGACCACTTGCTGAAGACTTTCCAAATTGTTCCCGCTCAAAAAACTTAATATCAAATTTTTGTTCTAACTAGCCCATGTTTGATTAGGGTAGCTTCGGTCAGATCCATTAAGTCTAGTGCACCAGGTAGAATACACAAGATTTAGCCTAGACATGCCTTCGACAAAGCTTCTTTGATGTACTATCATCCCAATCCATTCCGATGCTATGTTGTAAGGTTTGGTAGAACCTTTTTTTTATCTAACTGTTCTAAACAGAAAGTAAACATAATCCTAAGTGTATGAGTTTGGTTTAATCATGTTGGTTGGATTGTCTTTCTAGTTGCTCCCCCTGAGTCATAACTTAGATAAGGTCTATCTAAGCAATGAATTTGACTCTTAGGGATTAAGTATAGATTTGGTTTAATTGGTTTGGTTAAATGTTTTGTTTGGACCCATGCTTAGACTTGACTTCTAACATTTTGACTAATTAATGACAAGTATGATTTTTTTGTTTGTTTAGGATTGTAACCAAGTCCTGATTTGTTGTACACGGCTCGTTGTGATCCAAGTACCATGTTTAGACATTTGGACCCCAGTTCAAACTTTTCCAATGTTTTCTTGAGTCGCTCGACTTAACCTTTCAAGTCAGAATTTTCTTTCTCAAGTTTTTCAACTTGAGTTGAAGTTCCAACTTGAACTTGATTAGTCGAGTCACTCAAGTTAACTTGCTGCTTAAGGTGGTATATTCCCTTAAGTAACAAGTTATTTTGTTTTTTAGATTTTGACAATTTTTTAAACAAGCATTTAACTACTTTAAGCAAGTTAGACTTAGAATAAATAGTTACCATATTTGGATTTTCCAATCCGTGGCTTCTTTCGGACTCGATGTCGATCTCAGACTCGTACTCTTCATTGGACTCGGAGTCAGAATCTTCATTTCTTGCCATAAATGCAAGATGGCTTGAATGCTTTGTTTGCTCCGTGTCAGATTCGTCGGAAGAGGTCTCGTCCCATGTTGCTTGGAGAGCTTTCTTTCACCTTGTCGATTTAGGCCTTTCTTCCTTTCGATTTGGGCATTTATTTTTGAAATGCCCCTTTTTGTTGCATCCGTAACAAATCACTTTTGATTTGTTTTGGGTATGGTTGAGTGGTGTCTTCCTAGCACTTTTTCATAATTTCTTCTTTGTCAGCAATCTCCGGACCATGTTGACTAACTCTTCTTCATTTGTTGAGTCAGCGTCTGACTCGCTTTCAAACTCGATCTTTGTTCTTGTTTTAGTTTTCTTGCTTGGACCTGCATACAAAGCTACTCCTTTCTCGACATAACTTATGTTAGATTGTTCGTGTAATTCCAATTCACAGAATAATTCATCTAACTTAAGAATTGAAAGATCCTTAGAAACTTTGTACGCATCTACAATTGATGCCCGCAAAGCATTCCTCGGAAAAGCGTTTAATGCGTACCTTATTGTGTCGCGATTTTCAAGAATATGTCCGATTAGATAGAGGTCGTTGAGGATGCCCTTCAGTCGAGCATGGAGTTGCGAAGCCATCTCTCCGGGGAACATTTTAATATTGAATAAGTTATTTAAAAGTAAATCCCTTTTATTTACTTTAGATTCGTCAGTCCCTTCATGTAGTTGGACTAGGGAGTCCCACAGTTCTTTAGCGTTGTCATAGGGGCCGACTCGGTTCAACTCCTCCATTGTGAGCCTGCACTGAATGTTGTTGATCGCCTTGTAGTTTAGTTGTGCCTTCTTGATCATTGGAGGAGTCCAATCTTCTGGTTCTAATGGTGTTCCGTCTTTCGTCGGCGGAGTGTAGCCTTTCAAGATCGTGAACCAAAGTTCTATATCAGACTTCAAGTAACACTCCATTCTATTCTTCCAATAACTGAAATTTTCTCCTTTAAATAGTGGAGGTCGGACAGTGTTGTATCCTTCTTGATAAGAGTTTGACATCCTTAAAAGAATAACAAACAGATTTCCAAGACTCTCATCTTGGGATTAGTAGTGCTTGAAAAATACAAACAATAAGAAAAAAATATTCTAAAATAATTGATAAAAAGAAGAAGTTTTAAAAAGGTGCTTTGAAAAATGGTTAAGTAATTTCAGAGCTTATGAGGTTCTGATACCAATTGTTAGATCGGATGAGTGCGATAGAGGAAGGGTGTGAATATCGCGTTTTTTAAAACTTTTCTTTTCGTATTTAAAAACAAGTAGAATAAGCAGCGGAAAGTAAATAACTCGATTTGGTTACTTGGTTCGAAGCCTAGGTCAACTTCCACTTCAAGGTCCGCGATCCTTGACCGCACTGATGGGCAATCCACTAAGATTCTTCTTCCCGAAAACCTCGGAAAGAAGTAATGCGTACAATATGCAATGATATAAGATAGTAACAATCCTATTATCTTATATGAATTTAATTGCAATATAAATAAAGTATACCGACAATAGTAAGTGAAGGTTGAAGCTCGGTCGGTACTACCGGACGGAGTAGTTTGAAGAGTCGTAGAGAACTTGTAGCACGATCCGCTTGCAGAGAAGAGCTTTGAGATGATCAGTAAGTATTGTATAGCCTCATACCTCGAGCTTCAATTTATAAGACCGTCGATGTTCGGTCGACCGATCCCTATGTTCGGTCGACCGATCCCTATGTTCGGTCGACCGATCCCTATGTTCGGTCGACCGAACCAACTCCCTTCCTTCCTAGCTGAGATTCGATGCTGATTCGATCTTTGGCATTAATTGCCCATTAAGGGTTCGGTCGATCGATCCCTCTTTTCGGTCGACCGAACAGGCTCCTTCCTTGTTCGTCGAAATTTACTCAGATCCACATTTAATGTTGCAATAATGGTTGATTGGTTAGGTCGACCGATCCATGGGTTCGATCGACCGATCAGCTATATTTCCTTTTGCTTCTGATCGGTGCTGATTCTGTGCTGAGTCATCAGGTTCGGTCGACCGAACTTACTTATCGATCGATCGATCAAGCTTTGATTAGAATCGGTCTATTATGGTCTGATCTAAACACTGCTTTGATTTCTCCTTGTTCGGTTGACCTATTCTCTGGTTCGGTCGACCAATCCAGCTGGACCTACAAAACAGTGTTAGACAAAACATCCTGCAAAACATATGTTAGCAACAATAATATTATAATGCATGAGTAATATAAAAGACAATAGAATTGTCTTGATCTCAACTTGGAAACCTTCCTGCTTTCTTCAATTGGATCAGCGACCTAAAGTTGTTCCCTTTGGGAACCCGACCTCACTGTCGCTCCTCCAGTTGTTTACCTCAACCTACCTATCAAACTTAGATCCTCCAGATCTAGTTTGGACTTTTCACTTAGCTTTGATCGGCTTGCCAGGACTTTTCTCTTGATCTTCGGCCCTCCAGACTTCTCGATCACACCGCCAAGCGTCCGGTCCCCTCGACCCACTTGGACTTGCACCTGGGTTCCACGATCTGCTAAGATTTCTCTTGCCTAGCCTCCAACTAGGTCTTTCTCGGTTGAGTAAACAGCCTGCACACTCAGTCAACTTGTTAAATCACTACAAGACTTAACTTGAACTTTTGCCAATACCAAAACTTAGGTTTGATTCTGGTGCAACTTGCACCAACACTCTGTCCCTATCCCCGTGTCTTACTCGTCGCCCCGGCCAACCGCCAGCGGCCTCCGGTCATTGTCCCGACCAGAACTATATCCTATGGGGAAGGTGAACGTAGGGGGTCACCACCGGTGCGATCGACACCGAAATCCAGTCGGATATGAGCAGATTTTCCTCCACTATCGATCTGAGTTCATATTCAGATTCACCCGGATTCTGGTGTTGATCGCACTGTTGGCGACCCTCTTGGGTTCACCTTCTCTCTATGATATAGTTATGATTGGGGCGGCGGCCAGAGGCCGCCGGCGGTGGGTTGGAGGCGACGAGTGGAACACGGGGATAGAAAAAAATAAGGATAGAGAATTCAACTCTAATTGCTTCTCCCCTTGCTTGACAGTACCCCTCATATCAAATGACCTTTATACCTCTCTTTTTTTTTGTTAAATTTAATTTTTTTTTATAATTTATTCATCAAATTTTTATATATATAAATTTTTATTTTTATTTTAGATTTAATCAATTTTGTTTTTATTTTGATTTAATTTTAAATTTTATATTATTTTTATTAATTTCATATATATATATATATATATATATATATATATATATATATATATATATATATATATATATATATATATATATATATAATCTACTATTAAAAAATACAAATATATAATAAAAAAT
Organism: Zingiber officinale; assembly: GCF_018446385.1. Taxonomy (NCBI): domain Eukaryota; kingdom Viridiplantae; phylum Streptophyta; class Magnoliopsida; order Zingiberales; family Zingiberaceae; genus Zingiber; species Zingiber officinale. Next base: position 32,709,417 of record NC_056005.1, on the reverse strand, counting down.
ATTAAAAATTAAGACTGATAAAAAAAATAATCTTTTATTTTTTTTAACGCTAATTGATAAAAAAAACTGATAAAAGGGTATAAGAGTAAATTTTAAGGTGGGACCGGGAGGGATAAATGTAGGGGAGGTGGGAAAAGCAGGTCTCTTCCTATTAAATTAAATTAAAATTTAATTTAAATTCTAATAAATAATCCTCTAAATTTATTTATTTTTATTTTTAATTTTAAAATTTTAATAAAAAAAATTCAAAATGTATAAAAAAGGTAATAAAAAAATAAAATAAAATAAAATAAAATATTTTTCTATTCGTTAATATCTAATTATAAAAGAATAAAATAATAATAATGAGAGATAATTTTATTAATAAAAATATTTTAAAAAATAAAAAATTATTTCGGTATTGATTTTAAAAAACCAGCACTATAACTTAAATATTAACATCCCTATGATAATGGTGTTTTCAAAATACCACCACTGTGGTACTAGTATTTAGACAACACCATAAATCAACACTAGTATTGTTGTGGGGCTGGTTGTGGTGTTGATTTTTTAAAAATAAAAAAAAATATTGAGACTCCGAAGCACTGTAGAAATCTATAGAAGTTGAAATACATCCAATCAGAGTTCTTTAGGTCCATTAATAAGTTTTAACTGGAACTCATTGATGAACCTAAGGAATTTGAATTTTTGATAGGTTGATATGTAATAGAAGAGAGTAATGTAGTGAAAGTATTATGATGTTCATTCTTGGTGTTGACATAACTACAATAAGTTGTGTATGTGTCATATTTCTGAGCATATATAGATTATGGGACACTTCAAAAACCTATAGCAGTTGGAATGGATTCAATTAGAGCTCTTTAAATCTATCAATAGGTTTGAACCGAAACTCATTGATGAACTTATAAAATTTGAATTTCTAAAAAGTTGACATGAATGAAAGAGTATAGTGCAATGTAGTGAAAGTATTTATAGTGTCCATATCTAGTTTTGACATCTCTAAGATAGGTTATGTGTATGTGTCAAATGTTTACTTTCGGAGGTTATAACTTTTGACTCATATATCAGAATAGAACGTTATATGTGCTAGATTGAAGCACGTTTAGAGAATTATATACATTATTGGGTGGAACCTGAAACATCCCAATTTCGAGCCTAAAAAATATTGTTTAAAGCCTTTTCGAAGGCTTCAAATAATTTTGTCATTGTTTTTAGCAATTGAAAAATATACATAACTTATCATGAGAATGCCAGAATCAGACATGGGCACTATAAATATCTTCATTGCACTACACTCTTTCATTACATATCAACTTTTCAAAAAAACTTAAATTTCTTAGGTTCATCAATAAGTTTCAATTAAAACTCATTGATATTAGAGAACTTTGATTAGACTCATTCCAAGTGTTATATATTTCTGAAGTGCTTTAGAGCCTATATGTGCCTAGAGATACCAATTTGAAGTCATTAAATAAGAAGGTTTTCAAAGTTTATCACTTTAAAACAATTAACACATACATATAACTTATCGTAGGGCTGTCAGAACCAAGCATGAATACTGATCCTGTCCGAATCGCCGAACCAAAGGACGCTGGGCACGTGGCGCTCTCCTAGTCGATGACGCAGGCCTCCGAAACTCCGACGATCATGCACAGAAGTCTGGCCGGGAAGGGGTTCCCGGCGGCGACCCTCCGACGCTCAAGTCAGGTAAGTAGTGGAAAAAGGAGCTCCCAAGCTTGTCCAAAAATTGCGTACCTCCGGCAAAGGAAGAGGCTCTTTATATAGAGCGATGAAAGAACTAATGCACGTCCCCCGGGGTGCATACGTGTCCGCAGCCCATACCTCGGTATGTACCTGTCAGAGAGCTTACCTGACACCATACTGCTACAGTTCAATCATGTCTCCGATGGGACAACAGAATACCTTGTTGTCAGACTTAGAGTATGGCCTGGCCATAGGACTTGTCGGCTGTCAGAAGATGTTCCTATCCTTCACTCACCGCCCGGCCAAGACGTCCGTCCGGCCGACCGGCACGAAGAGCGTCGTCCGGATGGCCCTAACTCCCCACGCCAGCCGGCCGGCGCGCCCATTATGTCCTGCCTTCTCCTAGGCCTTCCGCTCGGTCATTATTTACTGTTTCATTGAGCGTCGGAACCCTGACTACTGTCAGGGCGTCTTTCCCTATCAAACGTTTACGGGCAGGCCGATCGGCCTGCCCTTTTTCCATGCGTCCGGTCGGCTCACCCTTCTTCGACGGACCACCTGGCCCTTTGACCTCCACGTGGCCTTGACCCCTCGTTAGGGGGTCCCGGGCTCTTACCACCGGATCACTTGCCTCCCCCTCGAGTCTAGTCGAAGGAGGAGAAGTCCGACTGACTGGACTGCCGATCTGACTGAGCAATGATGGCTGCATTGGGCCGATCGGCCAGGCGTAAGGATGCTCATCCGTCCGGCGGTATCTTGTCCATGCCTTGTGTTTTCTTGGCATCCATGTCCGATGCTCTCCCCTATTACCCATCACGTGCGCTGAGCACGGTAAGGGGAGCTCATTAAATGCGGCCAGTATCCCGCTGACACGTGGCGATCATGCGATTGTCAGCGTATGGCGGTGGCGTCACTTCCGATGGGACAGCCGCCGTTTGAAATGGACGGCTGGATGATGACCTCGTTATCGACGACTTGGATCGGACGGTGGAGGTTGCTCCCGGGCGGCGATATAAAGCCCGCGACTTCGTTTCCGCCGCCTTGTTGCTTCGTCTTCATCCGGCGCTCCTCTGCTCGCTTTTTTTTTTCTCCGGCGACCTCGCCCCTTGATTCTTCGGCGACCCCCAGGCCCCCGTCGATCATCTTTCTTGCTCGTAAGACCCTCTTTCTCGTTCCCAACGTTTTCTTCTTGCTGTTAATCGTTTCCTTCAGTCGGTTTTCCTCCATTCCTTGCTTGAACCTTCCCCTTTTGTCCCTCATTCCTGTTTTTCGATCATGACTAGTACTTCGCAGTCAACCGGCGGTGCTCCGGGTCTTTGGTATTCGACCATGGAAAGCCGGTTTGATGAGGAGGACGCGTTGCGTCTCGCTCAGACTTACGACATTCCTTCCGACCACCAAATAGTATTAGCCACACCGGCCGATCGGCCTCATGAACCGCCGATCGGCACAGTTATTTTTTTCCGAGACCAATTTCTGGCCGGACTACGCTTCCCACCCCATAAATTTTTCCTGCAAGTCTGCAATTACTTCCGCATTCCGCTCGGCCAGGTAGTTCCCAACTCTATTAGGCTGCTGAGCAGAGTAATAGTTTTGTTCAAACTGAACGGCATCCCCTTAGACCCAAAAATCTTCCACTACTTTTACTATCCCAAGCAGGCCGAGTGGGAAACTTTTGTTTTTCAATCTAGGATAGGTTTTGTCCTCTTCGATGGCATGCCGAGCTCCAACAAACATTGGAAGGAGCATTTTTTCTATATACGTTTTCCCGAGCGGCCAACTTTTCGGACCAAGTGGCAGACGGCGATGCCGGCGCAACCGGAGCTCGGCAAATTTAGAGGCGACGCGGCCTACCTTCATGCAGCCGAACTGCTAGTTGGCCAGCACTATCATATTGACAAGCTACTCCTCCCGGGAGTAATGCGCATATTCGGCTTGTCCTCTGCCACAGCCGACCTGCCCTGCAGCATGAGTAAGTTCCCTTATCTTCCCGTTTGTTTTGTTCTAACTGATTTATTTTTTGCTTCTGCAGCTGAAGTCATGTGGCGCGCCAAAGCTACCGAGAAGCTCAAATTGAAGGCTGCTCAGATCGAGGCGGTGACGAATAAGGAGGCCGCCGAACGGGGCCTTTCTCCAGCTGATCCGGCCGGCGAAGAAGGCGAGGGGACACCAACTATCCCCGAAGCCTCAGACGCCCCTGCCTCTCACGATGAGGCCGCCGGCGACATAGAACCTCCTACCGAAGCCGAGGTGGAGGGTCGCTCGGCCGATGACGTGCCGCTACGCACTCGGAAGCGCCGACGCCCGGAATCTGCGTCTGCCTCCACTCCCATTGATGAGCCACAGCCCGAGCGGGGCGGGGATGCTCCGATGTTGTCCGGGACGATTTCCCTCGAGAATACTCCGACCCCACATGGCTCTCCGAGGGCCAGCTCTGAGGTGCCGCCATCCAGCCCTTCTAGAACTCTGCGCCGTATCAGGCGTTTGGGCGACCTCCCCTCCTCGTCTACCGGTAAGGCTGATGCCTCTCAGAGCGAGCCGAGCGGCTCGAATTTAATTAAGACCGTTCTGCGCCTCCCCTCAGAGAGATACATGGCTGCTGCTGATCGGCCCGTGGTCCCCGAGCAGCAGATCACCTTGACGGGCCACCTTGCAAAAGCTTGGGAGGACGCTCGGCGTCGCATAAAAGAGATGACTCCTGGGCAGCTCGGCGACAGCAACCTCCAACAGGCCACCGGGGTATGCCCTTCTTCTATATTCATGTAGTTGAATTAAGTTTTTAACCTATTCACCTTTGATCGTAGAACTGGGTGGAGCAGATTGCTATTAGCAATCGGTTGGCCGAGCTGGAGGACGAGCTGAGAAAACTTAAAGCCTCCGGGGACAACCAACAATCGACGACTGCTCTGGAGAAGGCCAAAAAATCACTGGAAGCCGAGCGGAAAAGGGCTTCCGACCTGGCGAGCAAGGTCGTCCGGCTTGAGGCGATGATCAAGCAACGAGATAAGGAGATCAAGACGGCGACCACCCGGAAGCTCCAGGCCATCGAGGATAAGGACCGGATGAAAGTGGAGATCCGAGGGCTGGAACAACGCATCAAAGATTTGGACGCCCTACTTGCCACCGAGAAAGAGAGCCGCTCAGCCGACCTCCAAAGATTTGATGGAGATTTGAAGGATCTTCAGGCCGCCAGCGACGCTGCCCACGTCGCGCTCAAAGAGTATCAAGAGGGGGAGTCGGCTCGCTTCGAAGAAGGGAGGAAGGCGTTCCTCCGCTCGGAAGACTTTGGAGAGAAGTTTACCGACAAGATATCCCTCACTTTCGAGGAGGCGATCAAGGCGGCGATGGGCTATCTGAAGACCAAAGGCCACCTGCCTGCCGAGCTGACCATCCCCCCCGAGGACCTCGCGAGCGTGATGGACTCCATCCCCGACGCTCTTTTTGATTTTGATGCGTGAGGAGCGTTTTCATGAACTTTTTTTTTTTTTTTTTGTATTCCCGCCGTTCGGCCCAACTTATCTCTGTAATGACTTGTTTGATTTACCTAATGAGTAATAGATGACCTTCTGCTCCTTTCACTTCTGTTTTAGCAAGGTAATTTTCCCTCGTCACGCCAAAGTGTTCTTTATATCCTTTCCGCTCGGCACCACGATTCCGTCCGGCTCAATTCGATCGTCTTAATTACATCTATCATGCGACCGCGCAGCCGCTAAGTTTTCGGACGTAACCGCTCGGCATTTACATGCTAATATCCCTAACTTTCACTGACCAACTTTTTCTTTGTGCCTTACCCCCAAAAGGATTTTCCGTACATTTTTGATGAGCGAGCCGCTCAGCCGTATAACCAGGTTATCGTTGATTGTATCATGTGACTAGCTATCCGCTCGGACGTTTATAGACGTCGGCTCGTCTTTCGATATTTAACGTCGGAGCTCGACGGTCTTCCGCTCGGATGATTTATAGACGCCGGCTCATCTCTCGATATTTAACTTCGGAGCTCAACGGTCTTCCGCTCGGACGTTTATAGACGCCGGCTCGTCTCTCGATATTTAACTTCGGAGCTCGACGGTCTTCCGCTCGGACGTTTATAGACGCCGGCTCGTCTCTCGATATTTAACGTCAAAGCTCGACGGTCTTCCGCTCGGACGTTTATAGACGCCGGCTCGTCTCTCGATATTTAACGTCGGAGCTCGACGGCCTTCCGCTCGGACGTTTATAGACGCCGGCTCGTCTCTCGATATTTAACGTCGGAGCTCGACGGTCTTCCGCTCGGACGTTTATAGACGCCGGCTCGTCTCTCGATATTTAACGTCGGAGCTCGACGGTCTTCCGCTCGGACGTTTATAGACGCCGGCTCGTCTCTCGATATTTAACGTCGGAGCTCGGCTGTCTTCCGCTTCGAGCGTTTATAGACGCCGGCTCTCTCGATATTTAACGCGTCGGAGCTCGACGGCCTTCCGCTCGGATGTTTATAGACGCCGGCTCGTCGATATTTAACGTCGAGCTCGACGGTCTTCCGCTCGGGCGTTTATAGACGCCGCTCGTCTCGATATTTACGTCGGAGCTCGGCGGCCTTCCGCTCGGACGTTTATAGACGCCGGCTCGTCTCTCGATATTTAACGTCGGAGCTCGACGGTCTTCCGCTCGGACGTTTATAGACGCCGGCTCGTCTCTCGATATTTAACGTCGGAGCTCGACGGCCTTTACGGCTAACTTCGACACTGCCGATCGGCGGAACCCTTGGCCATCCTTTGCATTAATTTTGCTTCCTGCATTACAAGGACATGGGCGACCAACATATACAAAAATGATTTACATTCGTGCACCTTTCATTCAGCTCGATAAGGCTGGAGATGATTTGCACTCCACGGTCGATCTAGCTGCCGCCCGTCTTCATCCTCCAAATAATATGCGCCCGAGCGGAGCTTTTCAATAACCTTGAAGGGGCCCGCCCACGGTGCCTCCAGTTTGCCGACATCGCCGACCGGCTTGACTTTCTTCCAGACAAGATCGCCGACCTGGAATGATCTGGGAATTACACGGCGGTTGTAATTTTGCTTCATCCACTGCCGGTACACCATCAGCCGAACGGACGCCTTGGCTCGCTCCTCGTCGACCAAATCCAGCTCCATGTTCCTCCGTTCGGCGTTGTCGTTATCATAACTCTGAATCCGGACGGACTCGACGCCGACTTCGATCGGAATGACCGCCTCGCCCCCGTACACCAAATGGAACGGCGTGACACCCGTCCCTTCCTTCGGCGTCATTCGGATGGCCCATAAGACGCCCGGCACTTCATCCGGCCAACTTCCTCCCAAATGGTCGAGCTGGGCGCGCAGAATGCGAAGAATTTCCCGATTGGTTACTTCGGCTTGACCGTTGCTATGGGGATAAGCTACGGACGTGAAGTGTTGCTCGATGCCGTAGCTTTTGCACCAATCCTCTAGCATCTTCCCTGTGAATTACCGCCCATTATCGGAAACCAATCGGCGAGGGATGCTGAACCGGCAAATGATGTGTTGCCAGATGAATTTTTTGACCATCTGTTCGGTGATCTTTGCCAGCGGCTCGGCCTCCACCCACTTGGAAAAATAATCCACCTCCACTAGCAGAAATTTCCGTTGCCCGGTCGCTATCGGAAACAGACCGACAATATCCATTCCCCATTGATCGAACGGACATGAAACGGTTGATGTCTTCATTTCCTCTGCCGGCCGGTGGTAGAAGTTATGGTACTTCTGGCATGAAAGGCACGTTGACACGGTCTGAGCGGCGTCTGCTTGTAAAGTCGGCCAAAAGTACCCGGTCAGGAGGATCTTCTTGGCCAACGATCGTCCGCCCGGATGCCCTCCGCACGATCCTTGATGCACTTCTTGGAGGATGTAAGCCGAGTCCTCCGAGCTCACGCATTTCAACAACGGGTGTGAGAAAGCCTTTTTGTAAAGTTGATCGCCGATGAGTGTGAACCGACCGGCTCTCCTCCTTAACAGCTGGGTTTCGTTCTGGTCGGACGGCGTGGCTCCCGAACGGAGGAACTCTATGATGGGTGTCCCCCAATCGTTTGGAAATGTGAGGCCTTCCATCCGGTCGACGTGCGCCACCAACAGTACTTTTTCAATTGATTGATGAATGGCGACCGGCGTTATTGAGCTCGCGAGCTTGGCTAACTCATCGGCTGCTTGATTTTCTGCTCTGGGTATCTTCTGGACAATAACTTCTTTAAAGTCAGCTTTGAGCTTCTCGAAGGCTTCAGCGTAGAACTTGAGCCGAGCACTATTGATTTCGAAGGTGCCAGAGAGCTGCTGAGCGGCCAACTGCGAATCCGAGTGAAGCGTTACCCGACCGGCTCCCACATGCCGAGCTGCCTGCAAGCCGGCTATGAGGGCCTCATACTCTGCTTCATTGTTGGTAGCTTTATAATCCAGCCGGACGGATAAGTGCATCTTCTCTTCTTGAGGGGAGAGTAACAATATCCCAATCCCGCTCACGAGCCGAGTGGACGACCCATCCACATATATTCTCCACATAGCTTCGGGCTCCGGCCTTTGCACCTCAGTCACAAAATCGGCCAAGGATTGCGCCTTGATCGCCGAGCGGGGCTGGTATTGAATGTCAAATTCACTTAGCTCTGTCGTCCATTTGATGAGCCGTCCGGATGCCTCTGGATTTAGTAGAACACGTCCGAGCGGGCTATTGGTTTTGACAATAATGGTATGCGCCAGGAAATATGGAGGAAGGCGCCGAGCGGCAAGGACCAGAGCAAAAGCTAGCTTTTCGAGTCCAGTGTAGCGAGATTCAGCATCCTTTAAAATGTGACTGAGGAAATATACAGGCTCTTCTCCGCTCGACCTCACTAAAGCTGAGCCGATTGCGTGCTCGGTTGAAGACAAGTACATATGAAGTGTCTCACCCACAGTCGGCTTGGCTAATATCGGGAGAGAGTTCAGAAATGCTTTCAAATCTTCGAACGCCCGGTCGCATTCTTCGTCCCAGTAAAATTTTGTAGCTTTGCGTAAGATCTTGAAAAAAGGAAGGCTCCGGTCGGCGGTTTTGGAGATGAACCGGGATAGAGTGGTTATCCGACCGGTCAAACGCTGCACTTCCCTTGTATTTCTTGGAGGCGGCATGTCTTGTAGGGCTTTCACCTTGCTAGGATTTGCTTCGATTCCCCGCTCGGTCACTATGTACCCCAGAAAACGCCCCCCTTTTGCTCCGAACAGGCACTTCTGGGGATTTAGCTTGACTCCATATTTGCGCAGCGTTCGGAAGGTTTCCTCCATGTCTTTGAAGAGATCTGCCGCTCAGACGGATTTGATGAGAATGTCGTCCACATAAACTTCTAGGTTCCGCCCGATCTGCTTTCTGAATACTTTATTCATCAAGCGCTGATATGTGGCCCCAGCATTCTTCAATCCGAACGGCATTACATTATAGCAATAAGTACCGTCGGCCGTCACGAAGCTAACCTTTTCTTGATCTTCAGTCGGCTAGACCTATGGAGCTTTCCTGCCAAGTATCGGATTAATTCCGTAGAGTCCACCGGTGATCTATCAAGGCGGAGGATAAAAATCTTTCGGGCAAGCTTTGTTGAGATCCGAAAATCTATGCATACTCTCCACTTGTCGCCCGGCTGGAGACTAATACTACGTTAACCACCACTCGGGGCGTACCTCGCGGATATGGCGGCCTCAAGAGTTTCTCCACCTCGCTCGGATGATAGCATTACGCTCCGCTGAAATCTCTTTTCTCTCGCCCGGGGCGTCGTCCGATCGGACGTGTAGTTCATCTGCGCTATACTTGGTGAAATTCCGGGCAGCTTTGACCAGACGAAGACATCATGATTTCTTCGGAGGCTTTGGATCAATTCTTCTTTCTGCTTCTCTTCCAGATCGGAAGCTATAAAGGTTGTGGCCTCCGATCGGGTTGGGTGAATCTGCACTTCCTCTTTTTCTTCATAAACTAAAGAGGGTGGCTTTTCGGTGATGGCGTTTACCTCGATCCGGGGCGCCTTCCGAGCGGAACAGGCCTCTGCTCGGACCATCTCGATGTAGCATCGCCGAGCTGCTAGCTGATCTCCCCGTACTTCTCCCACTTTGTCCTCTACGGGGAATTTGATCCTCTGGTGGAAGGTTGAGACGACCGCTCGGAATTCGCTGAGAGCCGGTCGTCCCAAAATAATGTTGTAGAACGAGGGAGAATCGACCACCACGAAGTTTGTTGTCCTGGTCCTCCTGAGCGGCTCTTCTCCCAGCGAGGTAGCCAGTCGGATCTGTCCGACCGGCTGAACTTCGTTACCAGTGAACCCATATAGCGGAGTTGTCATGGGTAGCAGCTCGGCTCGATCAATTTGCAACTGATCGAATGCTTTCTTGAAGATGATGTTGACCGAACTTCCTGTATCTACAAAAACGCGGTGGATAGTATAATTCGCTATTACTGCTTTGATGAGCAGAGCATCGTCGTGGGGTACTTCAACTCCTTCCAAGTCCCCTGGCCCGAAACTGATTTCCGGTCCGTTCGCCCGTTCTTGACTACAGCCGACCGCGTGAATCTGGAGCTGCCGGACGCTCGCCTTTCTTGCTCTGTTAGAGTCTCCTCCGGTCGGCCCGCCAGCAATAACGTTGATCTCGCCTCGGGAGGTATTGCTTTTATTTTCCTCTTCCCGAGCGGACGGTCGAGACCGTTCTCTGGACGCTCGGCGATCCTCCTGCCTTGGGGAACGGTGCCGGTCGGGAGTCCGTTGCTGTCGCCTGTCAGCTCGTGTTCGATCGGCTTCATGAATTCTATGTCGCCTGTCGACTGAGGGAGACCGTCGTCCGGCATTTCGTGGTACGGGATGAGACACGAAGGGAAGACTTCGACAATCCCTTGTGTTGTGCGTATCCGTTCGGTGGAAGGAGCAGAACATCGGAGTCCATTTCTTTTTTGGCTTGGGCCGGGCGGCAGCTAACTCTTGCACATGAGACCTGGCGTGGGGGGATCGGATTGCTTTGGCTCTTGGTCCTCTAGGCGGCTGATGAGCGACTTGCTGTTTCCGCTCGGCTGGAGGAGCCCGGTCGACTGGAGTTTCCTTTTTCCTTGCCGCTTGTGCTTCTTCCACGTTAATGTATTCGTTCGCCCGGTGTAGCATGTGATCATAGTCTCGGGGCGGCTTTCGGATGAGCGATCGGAAGAAATCCCCATCCACTAGACCTTGTGTGAAGGCATTCATCATGGTTTCCGAGGTGGCCGTTGGAATGTCCATCGCCACTTGGTTGAACCGCTGGATGTAAGCTCGAAGCGATTCACGGGCTTCTTGCTTGATGGCGAACAGGCTCACGCTCGTTTTTTGATAGCGCCGACTGCTTGCAAAATGATGGAGGAAGGTCGTTCGGAAGTCCTTGAAGCTTGTGATGGATCCGTCCGACAGCCTCCGGAACCACCGTTGAGCCGATCCCGAGAAAGTGGTGAGAAAAACTCGGCACTTTACTCCATCTGTGTATTGATGGAGAGTGGCTGTGTTATCGAACTTACCCAGATGATCATCCGGGTCGGTCGTCCCATTATACTCGCCGATCGTCAGAGGCACGTAGTGCTTGGGCAGAGGGTCTTGTAGAATGGCCTCCGAAAATTGGCGATTGATCCGCTCGGGAGATGCGTCCGCTCGGGGGGGCTTTCCCTTTTCTGTTGTCCAGTCTTGGTATTTCGTCCGAAGATGATCCCCGCTCTCTATTAGTTGCTACAGCTCCAGGAGTGCGGAAGATAGCCCGATGGAATGGTACTGTCGCTGGTGGTGCTTCCGCTCGGCCACCAGACGCTGATGTTGCTTGCTGCTTCGGCCGCTCGGCTGCTGCCTTCTGTTTTTGCTCCACAAGTTTGGCGGCCCTTATCTCAATCAGAGCGTCGAGTTCCTCAGTTGAAAGTGTCACCGCGTGTTGTCGTCCAGCCTCGTCCATTGTTTCCGATCGGATACAGGAACGTTCCCACAAACGGCGCCAAATTGATCCTGTCTGAATCGCCGAACCAAAGGACGCTGGGCACGTGGCGCTCTCCTAGTCGATGACGCAGGCCTCCGAAACTCCGGCGATCCTGCGCAGAAGTCGGGCCGGGAAGGGGTTCCCGGCGGCGACCCTCCGACGCTCAAGTCAGGTAAGTAGTGGAAAAAGGAGCTCCCAAGCTTGTCCAAAAATTGCGTACCTCCGGCAAAGGAAGAGGCTCTTTATATAGAGCGATGAAAGAACTAATGCACGTCCCCCGGGGTGCATACGTGTCCGCAACCCATATCTCGGTATGTACCTATCAGAGAGCTTACCTGACACCATACTGCTACAGTTCAATCATGTCTCCGATGGGACAACAGAATACCTTGTTGTCAGACTTAGAGTATGGCCTGGCCATAGGACTTGTCGGCTGTCAGAAGATGTTCCTATCCTTCACTCACCGCCCGGCCAGGACGTCCGTCCGGCCGACCGGCGCGAAGAGCGTCGTCCGGATGGCCCTAACTCCCCACGCCAGCCGGTCGGCGCGCCCATTATGTCTTGCCTTCTCCTAGGCCTTCCGCTCGGTCATTATTTACTGTTTCATTGAGCGTCGGAACCCTGACTCCTGTCAGGGAGTCTTTCCCTATCAAACGTTTACGGGCGGGCCGATCGGCCTGCCCTTTTTCCATGCGTCCGGTCGGCTCACCCTTCTTCGACGGACCACCTGCCCCTTTGACCTCCACGTGGCCTTGACCCCTCGTTAGGGGGTCCCGGGCTCTTACCACCGGATCAAATACCATAAGCACATTTACTGCACTACCCTCTTCCATTACATGTCAACTTTTTAAAAATCCAAATCCCCTAGGTCCATCCATGAATTTCGATAAAAACTCATTGATTGATTTAGAAAGCTTCAATTGGATTCATTCTAACGCCAGTAGATTTCTGTAGTGTTCCAGAGTTTAAATTTATTTTTTTTACTATTTAAAAAAAAACAACGCCACAATGATGTTGGTGTTTAAGTTATGATGTTAATTTTTAAAAATAAACACCACAATAGTGCTAGCGTTTAAGTTGTAGTACTAGTTTTTAAAAATTAATATCATAATAGTACTGATTTTCATGTTGATTTTTAAAAAATAGTACCACAACGATTTTGATATTTAAATTGCATAACTGATTTTAAAAAATAATACCAAAATAATTTCTTATTAATAAAATCAATTCTCATTATTTATTCATTTATTTATAATTATATATTAAAACAAGAAAATTTATTTTTATTTTTATTAATCTTCTTTTGTATTTTAATATTTTTTATTAAAGTTTTAAAATAAAAGAAAAAAATAAATAATAAATTTAGAGATTATCTATTAACATTTAATTTAATTTAAGAAGAAGAGAATAGAAGTAAGAAAATAGAGAAAAGAAAAAAAAAGTCAGCGGTTGGTTGGAATAAAATGAGAATTAGGCGTGCCTTGAAATAAAAATTTAAGAGCGCCTTTTGACCAGAAGTGCGCCTTTTAAGAAATTGCCAATAATAAAATTGTAGATGATTTAATAAATATTTATAATGTTTGTTAAAGTAAAAAATGTTTTTTAATGTAAAAAATGGCCCTTTTTTGTTTTTTAATGTCTATCACGAGCTGCTCTTCGTGCTCGTCATGAAAGGGTTAAAGTTTTTTTTTTACTAAAAAAACTTTGAACTAAAAATGACGTTACCTAGTCTCTTGTATCATATTTCTCCTATTCATTGTTATTCCAATATTTTTCTATTTGTACAACAAAATAGGGTTTTTTCCCTTTAAACAAAATACCGAAACAATAACATTTTTCCCCCAACACATTGAGAAAAGATCATAATTCATACCAATGACTCTTTTATTCTACATGTATTAATGTCTAGTGATAGTCTATCTATCCGTTGGCATAACGAGTTAATACTTAGATAATAAATTACTTTATGAGAGGGATCAAATTGTAAAAAGAATAATCTCTTAGGAAATAAAATTTCTTCTCTATGCATAGAGAGGCTGTGATTTATTTTCTTCATCTCGCTATGGGACTAAGAAATATTTGGGATGAGCGAGTCATCTTTTTCACAAAAGTATAGATGCAAATGCGCCACTTAGTTCTCCAAATTTTGATATTATTATTCACGGATAATAAAGTTGAGTCATTTTTTTCTTCTAATCTCCACTAAAGATGAGTTAAATGACGAGTTTATACAGTCTACGAGTAACACTTTCCAATTACAATATCTCCTGAGAATTTTCTGGTCTTTGTATACTCATAAGAACACTAGACAGTGCATAGGCTTCATGAGTTATTATATGGATTCTTCAATTGGCACCAACGACAACCTTCCGCCGTACTTCTCGGGGAGTTGGCTCTCATCGATATCTGCTAATAGTGTGTCTCTCATCTCCTTGTTGGCCACAAAGATAAACTGCACAAGATCATGACCATACCAGCAGATCAGTTCAAACTTCAAAGAGATAAAACATCCCCACTTAATGGCTCTGTTCTTGTTTCCTCAGAAACATAAATGGTATTCAGTAAAAAAGTTGTGACAATCTATATTTGAGAAGACTACCTTTTCCTTAGTCTTTGCATCTAGAAATTGGTAGATGACCTTCCAAACCTTCATGAAGATGTAAGGTACATTGATTAAGAATGCCTTCCCTAACCTCTCTGGGTAGTAGCTCTGCAATAGCAAGATGAAATTGGTGAGTGTTAAGTCCATGTCAGTAAACCCTTGTAGTTTAAGTAGCAAAGTCCTATTCACTGTTGTTCATTGAACTGATGGACAAGGCAGAACTTTTAGCCTAGTTTATAAAATTAGATGAACAACATTGTCAAATGGGCACTAATATTTTCATGGATATTCTATTCAGCTTAGGCAATTAGGTAAAGAGAGATCATGAGGGGAAACCTGTAAGATGTCTATAGCTGAAAGGTATCCACGGACATCGCAACTCGAGTACCCCCAACCTTGAAGGTCTGAAATAATGATGAATTTCTCCTGACCATTTGGCATGCTGCAAGTATGTCAAAGGTTAGGTTGATCCACTATGAAAAACAACAGTTCGTTAGAACAAATTTCCTCAAGGCTATGCTCAAACTTCTTAATTGTTAGTTTTTAACATCAAGAAACCGAGGTTCTTCACCTGGCACATGCTTTTTCCAGCGCATACACAGCAAAACCTGGAAATACAAGAAAAACAAAGATCATTTTGATGAATTTCAGGAAGAAATTCACTAAAATTAACTAGCATTTTGTTTGTTATGTAACAATTTACGCTTCAACTCATCCATCTGTCTTCCGGCGGAGACATGATTTGCAACAAGATAAACTATTATAGGGCGCCCTTGTTTATCAAATCCCTGTTTGTATAGTTCCTTGTGAGCAAGCTCATTGCTGATCTCAGATTCAGAGATAAATCCATTCGGCGTCATTGTCTTTCTCCATTTGAGATGTTTAAGGAATTGGGCAGATGCCTTCTCGACATCTAGATCACGGGCACGCAAAAACCTTCTAAGTGCCATATTGTCCACCTCCTGTATTTGCAACAACAATGGTAAGTTTTTGTGACCAGATACCCGTGGATGTGCAGAAAGTTACTGGAATTGTCAAATGTATTAGGCAAAAGAAGTAATTATGATTTAAGCCTAACCTTTCACCTCCTTTTTGAAAATTTTAGATATATGGTATGAGGACAAGCGCGTTAACACGAAAAAGTATCACCGTATAGATTTCCACAAGGAGAGGGTAGACAACTTGAGCTATATACGAACTTCTAGGTTATGTTTGTTTTACAAACTCTAAGAGTTAACAGAACTGCAAGATTCATATTTATGACATACATGGTTGGAGTTTGATCCTAAAGGCATGTTTTCTATGAGAGAAGAAAAATAATAAAGGGCAGCTCGGTGCATGAAACTCCCGCCAATACAGGGTCCCGGAGAAGGGTCTATTGTACACAACCTTACCCTGCTTAGCAAGAAGTTGTTTCCGAGAATCAAACCCGACCTCTAAGTCACACGGTAGTAATTTTACAGTTGCGCCAAGGCTCTCCTTTAATTTTCGACAAACTTACTTTCACAAGAAACAAATTTATTTTTAATTAATGTTTTCTCTTTCTTTATCTTAGTAAAACTTTCTCCTCTGCTTTTCCTTTCATCAAAGAAAACAATTGGAAGAAAATATTTCTCCTATGATTTTTTCCCCTAGTCTTTCTCTTTCCCTAATGGATTCCTTACTTTATAGGAAACAAGGCCTATGCGTCTAAAATAGTGCTGACTATATGCAATAGACATAGAAGGGAGCATGACTTCAAATGGCTGCACCAATTTTAGATTAGAGTATGCCAACACGGATAAATATCATTGTGTCATTCATCCTAAATTACCAAATAAGATAGAGCCTGTTTCAGCTAGTTCGGACATACTAACCAAGTCAAGAGACTCTCTTCCATGGCTCATCCTTCATTTCCATGTACCATTTATAAATAGTAGATGAGACACATTATAAAAAGAAAAAGGAGGGAAAAGCACCAACTAGAGCACCAAAGCGAGGAGCGATTCGGTCAACTGAAGTGAAGAAATTGAGATTTATGAATATCTTGTACATGTATCTATTCTAGTTTCATTATAGTGTGAGTCCAAGTCTAACTCCTGATGATTATGATTTACCAAAACATACTTATGAATATATGGGGAAAATATTCCAATATTAGATGTGGTAAGAGCATTAGTTAATCAGGTATTGAAAATTTATGAGAGTGATTAATGATTTCACTAGGATATTACAAGAACCAATGCTTCCATCTGATACACAATACCCTTTGATTAATTGCAAGGCTCATATTTGAAGATATCATGCTAAGTGTTGCTTGTCACATGGAAAACGGATGAAAGGACTTGAAGCCCAACCATAAACACATATACTAAGAAGAATCAGCTATTAACGGGGAACTCACGCAGTGCTGTGCGAGGAAGAAAACTCCCATCTGAAATTGAAGGTGATTCAACCAAAGGCCAAAATTAACACATTTACAGTGCGGAAACCCTAAGCTCAGATACACAAGAATCGAGGAGAGGGGAGAATCCGAGCACGGTCCGATCGAAAGAAATGAGAAAAAGAAAGGAAAGAAATCGTCCAACAACAAGACGAACGATTAATCAGTCGTCTACTTAGCCAAAGGCGAAGCAAGTCATAAAGGCACTACCTTGGCATCAGGATTTTCGGCTTCAACGAGGGCTCTCAGCGAAGCAACCTTCCTCTTCTCCACCGGATCGCTGCCGGGCAACGCGAGCTTGTCTTCTACCTCCATTGCTTGTTGCTTCACGAACTCTTTCTCTGTCTGCACCTGCAATTAATGAGTCTTCCTCTTCCTCCCCCCTCCTAACCCAAGGAGATATTTCGCCCTCAGCATCTTGTCGCATTCTCTGTTATGTGTGCCATCAAAGACTCGATTTATGCTGAAGTTCATGTGACTTATGAGAACCACGAAAGTCACCAGCATTGTTTCTTTTCCTTGTGTAGTTATTGTGGCTACAAGGATCGGGAGAGCCGTCTGTCAACTAAACAGCGCAAATTTCTGCATGTCCCTCCAAAAAATGATAAATAATTAAGCTTCGCATTTTTTTTTAAAAAAAAAACTGCAATAGAGTAAAATAGTCCATGCGCAAGCTTTCTATCGATCAAACGCCAACTCATAGTCCAAAAAAACATTAAATGAGTCCCGGGGAGAATTGAGTAGGCTAGTTAGGATTGAACAGAGTTATTGTCGTAGATAAAAGTTTGAATTTTAATAAAGCTAAGGAAAAAAATTCTTCATGTCTTAATCAACTATAATTTTTTAATTTATTTTTTCATATAAAGTAGACCGATCATATAAAGTTGTTAGATTTCATCTTTTATTATCACAAAAATATTAAATGATCTTGGCGTAGTACATCAAAAATATTAAATGATCTTGACGTAGTTGATGTACGAATAGTTATTCTAATAAATATGATAATTTACCAAATAGCATATGTTCAATATGTTATTTACCAAAAGGTATATCATGATTTTGTTTATACCAAATAGCGCAAAATAAAAAATGAAGTTTCCCTTTTACTCCTCCCGTCAACCTCCTCTTATCAAGCATCATTTTCCAAGCATTTAGGCTATACTTTTAATTGAAAATCATTTTATGATTTGAATTCATGTCCTCTCATCCTCTCTCTCTCTCTCCATCCCTCTTCCTAGTCTTATAAACACGAAGCAATCATGAACCTCCTTTGCTTGTTATACCTTCTCATGCTGTTTGGCGGCATTGCAAAAGACTATTTAGAATTTAAGGATATTGTCGCAAGAGTTTCAAGAGAAAATAAGGAGAGTTGTAGATCAGAAGAAGGGAAGGGACTGCGTCGCACCATGAAAAGATCGACACGATAAACAGTAGCGCAAGCCACTGTTCATTTGTGAAAATGATGGCTTTTATATCTAGGTTTGAATCGGGATTCAAATTGGGTTTAGGGAGGAATTAGGGATTTGGTGATAAAGAAGACGTTTTCCGCAAAACCTTTTTGGTATCAGAGCTAAGTTCATGGCTGAGTAAAAACTTACAGGGTATTCATAGGGGAAAGGATGGGAATGGTAAAAATTTCTTTATATTCTATTTCCTTAAAGCAGTAACGGATATCTTTTAGTTAAAATTCGGGCTAGCAAATTGCAACTGTTGATCAGTTATAGCGAAACCCGAGGACATGTCTAGCAAATTGCAACTGTTGATCAGTTATAGCGAAAACATGTACTAATATAGTATCCTAATAACCAAACCCTGCAAACCTTCAACTGAAAAATCTGTGGTAATAAAGCGACCGGGGAACGACAGGTGGATTGCAAAAGAACAGGTCCTAACTTGGTAACTAGGCAAGGGATGCCGTTTGTAAATCCAAGGGCACACCTGTGTGAGCAAGAAAGCATCTAGAACCCTCTAAGCCGTAAGCTACAGCTTTTAAGAAGATGGTAAAAAGGGTAAAGTTATAAATGTGTCTATGTCTAGACGCTGAGAAGAAAATATTCAGGAATGGTACACCAAATCTCATACCTCGAACCTAGAATACCTTGATTTAGCAAAAACAGAGAAACAGCCTACAAAAAGAGAATTAGCTCATAATATCTCAGTCATTTACGACAGAGTTTGTCTTTCCTGTAGAGTGCACCTCAAAAACTTCAAACAAATACAGGAACAGTTAGAGGAATTAAAAACTGAAAACCGAAGCCTTAGTGAATCATTAAGAAATCTCACTAAGGAAATTTTAGAAAATAAACCTCTGACAAGCAGACAGTTAGAAGACCTTATTATAAAGATAACAGGGCAGCCTAAATTAATTGAACAACGGGCTATAAAGTTATCTGAAGAGCTGAAGAGAAAAATAGATAGGGTAGAAACCCTATTACACAAAGTGGAAAGTTGGGTCTCTTCATGAGCTATATCAATACTAAAGCCACAAGCTCTTACAAAGAAGCACTCCAGGCTACAGAAGAAATTGAAGCTCCAGCAATAGGCTTTTGCAGGCCGGCTGAATACAAAGGAGGTATTAGCAGTAATACTGCAATTATTAAGCAAGCCAATACGCAGATCCAGCTTCTAGCAACAATTCTAGAAAAACTTGAATCATTGGAAGACAGAATCAAGAAGCTTGAAGCAAGAGAAGCTCCACAGCAACAGGCCCTTCCCGAAGCAATAATACAAAGTATAACTGTCAGGGTTAAAACTTTGTCTATTCAGGATAAGCCGAAGGAAGCAAAAGGAACATTGAGAGTGTTCACTGATCCATTCCAAATTCTTAAAGTCTTAACAAGCCAAAACTAAGAAGTAATGGCTCAACATGCTCGAAACCGTCCTGTCACAACTATAGCAAGGACAGAAGGAGCACCTCTATTTGAAGACCAAGTAAGGGAGTATCGTCAAAATCAGAGACGGCGGTACAACACACAAAGAGAAATACAAAGAGTTGCAAGAAGGATCACAGGAGGAGTTTATAATAACTCCTTAGAGCAACAACTTGATCCTCAGACCCAGTTGAGACTCTCTATGCAAGAAAGAGCCTCCATAGTCCCGGCTGAAGTTTTATATCACTCCAGAAGAGATGATGTTCACCATAGGATATACGTTCATAGATCTGAAGAAGCCATGCTGGTTACTAGTAACCAGATAGACCGGGCATTCATACAACCAGAAAGCTTCACTCAACTTCAAAGAAGTGGTATGCGCTTCCTTCACATGGGTATCATACAAGTAAGAATTCAGATTCTACACCGGCAGGAGGAAGGGACCTTAGCTTTAATTGTCTTTAGGGACAATCGATGGCAAGGGGATCAAGCCATCTTTGCCACAATGGAAATTGACTTAACCCACGGGAGTCAATTAGTGTATGTTATCCCTGACACAATGCTTACAATTTCTGATTTTTACAGAAATATACAGGTGTCAATCCTTACGAGGGGATATGAAAACTGGAGAAATGGCGAAGCAAACTTACTGGTCACCAGAGGACTGGTAGGACGTTTATCTAATACACCTAATGTTGGCTTTGCTTACGAAGTCCAGAACGTGGTGGATTATTTGGCAAGTCATGGAGTAAGAGCTCTCCCGGGAAGAAGTTATAATACTAGGGATGTCCTTGGACATAACTGGATTATAAGGCAATCAACGGTGAACATACCCATGCAGCCGACAGAAGTAAATACAAGAAACATGCTTGACGGAAGTGTTTCTTTACAATTTGACAACTATCAAGCTGCGGCCTCATCAGCTCCACCAAGATTTAACTCCAAGGACGAGGAAGTTCAATCTGATGAGGAAGAAATTCAAGGTCATATAATTGTTGTACTTGTGGAAGAAAGAAGACCTGAAGAATTGCTAGTTAAAAGAATATCTTCACTAGCACAGCTCCCTGTCAGAAGGACATCAGGAGCAGCAGGGTATGATATTTCTATTACACATGCACAAGATATACCCGCTCATGACAGGTCTCTATTATCAACCGGTATTTGTATACAAATCCCGCAAAACACTTACGCCAGGATAGCTCCCAGATCAAGTGCGGCGCTAAGGGGCATTATCATTATGGGAGGCGTTATTGATTCAGACTATCGAGGCGAGGTAAAAATTATGGCTTTCAATATGACAAATGATGATATATTTCTTAACAAACAAGAGTGTATTGCCCAACTCATAATAGAGCATATTGCTACGCCAAATGTAAGGGAGGTAGAGGAACTCCATACTACCCCAAGAGGAATTTCAGGTTTTGGTTCAACAACAATAAGGCCTGGTTGCTCCCACACAAAAGCTGATCCAGCATGTACTGGGTGCCATTATTATTGTAGTGATGAAGACTATGCTGCTGATTATGATGAATATGTAGCTGCACGCCCTACCCCTGAACAAACAGTGGCTCAAAAACAAAAAGGAAAAGAAATTATGGCCATCAAACATCTTCCTGATGAACAATTATTAGCAATGCAGAAGAAGGCCAGACAGTATGCTATTGAACAACACAAGTTTTATGAAGAAGAGGTATATTTAAACCTGCTAGATGAAGCGCCATCTATGCGACGTAGCCTTGCAATTACAACAAGGCAGCTACGGAATTCAAGGGAATATCGGCGACAGCTACAAGCAGAATTAAATTCCCTGCCTTCATCTACATCCTCTCAAGATTCATCAAATCCTACACAGTTCCTATGTGTGCTTACAGAAGCTAACACTGATGATGATTATCTTGTTTATTTGCAGTATTTAGCTTTACAGGATACACCTCAATATCCCACTTCAGAAGACGAATTTGTTAATCCGTTCGCGGAAGCTGGTGGGAATAAGCACATTATTACTGCAACGACTACTTCTGGAATTTCAGAAGAATGGGTTTCGGATTATCCAAGGTTGCAGCAGTTACAAGAGCAAATTTATTCTCAAGAAGCATCTTCCTATAGGCCACCTGCTGATACTACAATGAACCATGTCGGCTATCCTCCCAATAGGGTTTTAAAGGAAGAACCAGTAAGCATTGCTCCCCCTTCAACAAAGGGCAATTTTAAAAGAAAAGATAACTCTGAATGGTAGAATTTACTAACGGCGCAACAACAAACAGGAGCTATTCTTACACTTCCCACTCAGTTGCATCTTATAGAAGATGTATTTCTCCGATGGGAAGCCATTACCAAGAATGTGGTAGCACTACAAAATTTCACTGATCCTTTAGACAAGGCTGAATATATTGAAAATCTGCTCGGAGAAACAGAAAGACTAACTTGGATTCAATGGCGTATGGCCTATCCTAATGAATACCAAGAATTAGTCAATGCTAGTGATGGAAGAAACGGTACCCAGAATATCATTTCTCAGATAAGAAGGGTATTCTTATTAGAGGATCCATTTCAAGGGTCTACTGGCATGCAAGACAGAGCTTATAGAGATCTGGAAAGGCTTACATGTGTTGGTTGTTACTCGGAAAACCTAGAGGTTCCACTGTACAAAAATTTTGTACAAAGGTCTGAACCTTTTCCTAGCTACCATGTGTTCTTTTAAATTAAATTTTGGATCGCCTGCGGAACTTAACACGTTTGATCCAAAACTTAATCTATTCGTTCTTTTAGGTTTTGACTTGGGTCTCCTGCGAAACTTAACACGTTCGACCCAAATCACCTTAAGTTATTAATTCCATTAAATATTAATTTCCATAATCGGTTCCCAGTACTGACGTGGCGAGGCACATGGCCTTCTTGGATATGGGAGCAACCACCACCGACTAGACAAAACCTTTTATAGAAAGCTAATATTTAATTTCCTAAAATAACTTTAGGTTAACCAAAAAGAACAATCAAATCACAAGGAAAAGAAAAAACAAAAGAACACAACATCGAAAACATATTCGAAATTCTAGAATCATAAGCCTCTTGTATTTGGTATTATTTCCAAAAATAACTAGTATGATGCGGAAAAAAAATTACTAGTTATACCTTTTAAAAAGACCTCTTGATCTTCTACCGTATTCCTCTTCTAACCTCGGACGTTGTGTGGGCAACGATCTTCCGAGATGAGAAACCACCAACCACCTTCTTCTCCTCCTAGCTAGGTTCGGCCACAAAGAAGTTTTACCAAGGATGAAGAACAAAACACCAACCAAGCTCCAAGAGATGCAAGCTTTCTCTCCTTCTTCTTCTTCTTCTCCAAGTAGTATCCGGCCACCACGAGAACTCCAAGAGGGATGAAGTATTCGGCCACCACAAGAGGAAGAGAGGGAGAAGATGATGGCCGGCCACAACACCAAGGAAAAGAGGGAGAGAAAATAATAGAGGTTGTATCTTGTGAAGACACCCTCACCCCTTCTTTTATATTCCTTGGCCTAGACAAATTAGGAAATTTAATTACAATAAAATTTCCTTAATTCCCTTGACATGATTTAATTGAGAAAAATAAAATAATATTTCCCCAATTAATCTCTAATGGCCGGCCACATCAAGAGGAAATAAATTAGACAAGTTTTAATCAACAAATTAAAACTTCCTAATTTGTTTCCGGAAATTTTAAAAAAATAAAATTTCTCTTTAAAAATCTCTTCATGATTGATAAAAGGAAATTTCTATAATTTTAATTTTATCAACATGTGGATAATTTTAAAGAGAAAATAAAATATCTCACCAATCTACAAATAAGGAAAGAGATTTAATCTCTTTCTTTAATCTTTTGTAGATCTTTTACAAGAGAGATATTTTAATTTTAATTCTCTTTAATAAATTATTTCTTCCACATAATAAAAATTAAAATTAAAATCCCTTTTTAATTTAATTTGGTCGACCCCCACTAGCTTGGGTTCAAGCTAGGGCCGGCCACCCAATTTTATACCTAGGCCGGCCCTAGCTTGTTCCCAAGCTAGCTTGGCCGGCCCCAATTGGGTGGGTATAGAAGGTGGGTATAGGTGGGTATAGAACTCTATAAATAAGAGGCTACGATAGGGACCGAGAGGAGGAATTGGTTTTGGTCTCCCGATAAAATTAAGCATCCCGTGTTCGCCCCGAACACACAACTTAATTTTATCAATAATAATTCATTCCACTAGAGAACTATTATTGAACTACCGCACCAATCCCAAATTATATTTTTGGGCTCCTTCTTATTATGAGCATGTTAGTCTCCCTGTGTTTAAGATATCGAATGTCCACTAATTAAGTGAGTTACTGACAACTCATTTAATTAATATCTAAGTCCAAGAGTAGTACCACTCAACCTTATCGTCATATCGGACTAAGTCCACCTGCAGGGTTTAACATGATAATCCTTATGAGCTCCTCTTGGGGACATTATCAACCTAGTATCTCTAGGACACAGTTTCCTTCTATAATCAACAACACAAACTATAAGTGATATCATTTCCCAACTTATCGGGCTTATTGATTCATCGAACTAAATCTCACCCATTGATAAATTAAAGAAATAAATATCAAATATATATGCTTGTTATTATATTAGGATTAAGAGCACACACTTTCATAATAACTGAGGTTTTTGTTCCTTTATAAAGTCGATATAAGAAGCGACCTCAAATGGTCCTACTCAATACACTCTAAGTGTACTAGTGTAATTATCATCAAGATAAACTGATACCTAATTACACACGACCTTCTAATGATTTGTTCCTTTCCATTTTGGTCATGAGCTCATTTATAATTTATAAGGTCGATAACATTATCTTACGCATGTGACACCACATGCTATGTTATCTACAATATAAATTAATTGAACAACTACAAACAAATGTAGATAATTTGACCAAATGTGATTCTTTATTCAAAACAAATGTTTACAAAAGCTTAGGCTTTCAGTATACACTCAACAATCTCCCACTTATACTAATGACTAGTTGTCATATCTTCTACCATACATCCGATTCCATTCCCTCCACATGTCAATCGAAAGCTTTCTGGAAGGGCCTTAGTGAAAGGATCTGCTATTTACTGATGCAATCTTGGCGATGGCAACTTCTCCTCGCTTCACGATATCTCGTGTCGTGGTACTTGCGCTCTATATGTTTACTTGCCTTATGAGCTCGTGGTTCCTTCGAGTTTGCAATCGCATCGCTATTATCACAATAAATTGTGATAATTTTAGGCAAACCAGAATCACATCTAAGTCCATTAGAAAGTTCCGAGTCATATCGCTTCTTTAGTCGCCTCGAGGTCGCTACATACTCGCCTTCCATGGTTGAGTCCGACACGCATTGCTTAACACTCCTCCATGAAATGGCTCCACCTCCTAAAGTAAACACATAGCCGATGTAGACTTACTATTGTCCCTATCGATTGGAAATCAATCCGTGTAACCCACAGAAAGCAATCTGCTTGGTAAATTAGCATATAATCTCTAGTCCTTCTCGGGTACTTTAATATATGCTTTACGCAGTCCAATGTCCTTGTCCAGGTTACTCGATATCTGCTGACCATGCCCACGAAACAAATATCGGGTCTCGTATATAACATTGCATACATAAGGCTTCCTCAAGTAGCAAGCAACACTCTTATCTCCTTTGATGTCTTGGAGACATCTCTTTAGATAGAGCTATTCCATGCCTAAAGGTAAGAAACCTTTCTTGGAATCCTGCATACTATAAAGCAAGGATTGTATCTATATATGAAGCTTGGGGCGGACACAACATTCTTTTCTTGCGATCCCTTATCACTTTGATCCCAAGAATGTGCACACCTCTCTAAGTCCTTCATATCAAATTGTTTGGACAACCATACCCTTACGTCCGATAATACCTTGACATTGTTGCCAATTAACAAAATATCATCTACGTATAGTACAAGAAATACCACCACGTTTATTTACACTTCTTGTATACAAGACTCATCCGGACATCGAATAAATCCATACGATTGGATTACTTCATTAAACCGGATGTTCCAAAATCTTGAAGCTTGCTTGGTCCATAAATGGACCGATTGAGCTTACACACGGATGCTCTTTGCCCTTTTCAATGAACCCCCGTTGCTTCATATGGATGTTCTCTTCAAGACTTTCATTAAGGAAAGTCTTGACATCCATTTGCCAAATCTCATAATCCATATGAGAAGTGGATAAGAGTATCCGGATAGACTTAAGCATGGCTACCGTGAAAAAGTTCCTCATAATCGATTCCCTCTTTACGAGTGTACCCTTTCAACAAGCCTAGCTTTGAAGGTTTCTACCTTCCGTCATCCCTCTTTTCCTTTTGTAGATCCACTTACATCCAACGGCTTTTACACAATCAGGTGGTTCTACAAGCTCCCAGACCTTATTAGAGTACATAGACTCTATTTCAGAATTCATCGCCTTTTGCCAAGATGTTGTATCTATATCTTGGAGTGCTTCGTCATATGTCCGGGATTTATGTTTACCGGGGATCAAATCCAAGACTCTCCCAAAAACATGAATCTTCGGGTTGCCTTACAACCCTCCCACTACGACGGTCCGTGGTTGTGTATCATGTGTGACACGTGTTGCGGTCTCTTGTGGTACTTCATCTTGTCTTGTTGAAGACGTGTCCTCTCTAAGTTCTTCTAAAACAACTTTCTTTGGGCTTGTGATCCATTATATAGTCTTCTTCTAAAAATTGAGCATTGGTGCTAACAATGACCTTCGGTCTTTAGGACTATAAAATAAATCACCGTTCCTTTGGGATATCCTACAAACACGCGAACTTACATGCGAGATTCTAACTTATCAAGATCTGGTTTCAAAGACATGTGCCTTGGACTACCAAATCCGAATATGTCTTAGACTGGGTTTTCGCCCATTCCACAATTCTATGGGAGTAGAAGAAACTGATTTAGAAGGTACTAAGTTCAAAACATACACTGCTGTTTCCAGAGCATATCCCCAAAATGAATTTGATAATTCTGAATAACTCATCATCGATCTAACCATCTCCATAAGAGTCCTATTCCTTCGTTCTGCCACACCATTCTGTTGGGGTGTACCAGGTGTGGACAGTTGGGATTGAATCTCAGCCTCTGATAAGTAATTCCTAAACTCTCCTAAGAGGTATTCGCCACCACGATCTGACCGTAGTGTCTTGATACTTTTACCTAGTCGTTTCTCCACATCAGCCTTGTATTCTTTGAACTTATCAAAGCACTCGGACTTGCGGCGCATTAGGTAAATGTATCCATATCTTGAATAATCATCTATGAAAGAAACAAAATATTCAAAACCTCCTCTTGCCTGGACAGACATAGGACCACACAAATCAGAGTGAACCAACTCTAACACTTCTTTGGCTCTATACCCCTTAGCCTTGAACGGTCTCTTGGTCATTTTTCCTTCTAAGCAAGATTCACAAGTTAGAAAATTTTCCAACTCTAATGAACTCAAGAGTCCATCGGCTATAAGCTTCTGAATCCTACTTAAGTTAATATGACCAAGCCTTAGATGCCAAAGATATGCTTGGTTCATTTCCGAAGGTTCTTTTCTCTTATTAGATTTAGAAGATGAGTTATAAATTTCCATGTTTTGCTTTGTGGAAGAAATTAGATTTAAAGTATACAAATTGTCAACTAATGTACCAGAACAGATAATCACTTTATTTCTCTTAATAACTACATCGTTACTGAAAGAAACTGAATATCCATCCAAAAATAGTTTAGAAATTGAAATTAAATTCTTTCTAAAACTGGGTACATAAAGACAATTTCTTAAAACCAAATTCCTATTTTTACTAAAAGATAAGTAGACATCTCCCACTGCAACAGCTGCCACCTTAGTAGCATTGCCCATGTAGACGGTAATTTCTCCTTTAGATAGTCGTCGGGTTTCCTGGAACCCCTGCAAGGAATTGCAGACATGATCAGTGGCTCCCGTATCTACACACCAGGTGCTGGTAGATAACACCGCTAAACATGTTTCAACAACTAGAGCATGAGATATACCTTTGTTTTGGTTCCTACGAGGACAGTCCGCCTTCCAATGTCCTGCCTGCTTGCAGATGAAGCACTTGCCCTTCGACTTCTTCACTCCAGCTTTAAATCCCGTACTCTGAGATTTATTCACTTTCTTTGCTGAGCCAGCTTGTTTCTTCTTCTTCTTTCCTTTCGGTTTAGAAGTAGAACCATTTTCAGCAAAGTGAATTTGAGAATTGTGACGAAATAATCCTTCTGCTGCTTGAAGTTCTGTCAGTAGTTCCCCTAATGAATAAATCCTTTTATTCATATTATAGTTCAGGCGGAACTGCTCAAAACTTCTAGGTAGCGTTTGGAGGATCATATCGATCTGGGTTTCCCCATCAATTTCTCCTCCAAGGATCTGTATCTCGTTCAGATAAGCCATCATCTTTAGGATATGATCCCTTACAGGAGTACCCTCTTGCATGGTGGCAGTCATTATCTTTCTCATGGCTTCTTGCCTAGAAGCCCTATCCTGATGACCAAAGAGTTCCTTGAGATTGTTCATAATATCATAGGTTGTTGGTAAATCTTGATGCTGATGTTGCAATACATTTGACATTGAAGCCAAAATGTAACACCGCGCCATCTCATCTGCTTTTACCCATTTCCTATGATATTCAATCTCCTCTTGGGTAGATTCACCAGTGGGTGCATCAGGACAAGGTTCAGTCAGTACAAATTTATAGCTTTCAGCAGTAAGAACAATGTCCAGGTTCCTTTTCCAATCTATGTAATTAGGTCCAGTAAGTCTATTCTGTTGAAGTATGATGGACAGTGGGTTGAAAGTCATCCTAAGAATCACAAATAACTTTTGGTCAGAACTCTAAATTTAGAATAATATTGATTCCTCAAACAATACTATTTTAAATTAACCAACACCTCATAACACCGTGAATTTTGTATGCCACGTTAGTGTGGATGTATACAAATTCAACATTTGTAAAAGGAGGGTTTTATCCCATTAATTTTATTATCTTGTCAACCTAAATTTTTAACAAATAAAATTAATAGTTGGTGTCTTTTGGTCACACAAATAATAGCAGTGACTCCGATGGGGAGGATACTATTAGATGTGTCTAAGTGTATACCATTACTTGACACTAAGTTCATTAATAAGATTATGCCCCTTCCGTTGGAGAAGACCACACGCTCTTAATTAACTTCCTATAGTCATCCAAAAATGGAAGTCTGTTCTAGTGATCCACAAACAAGCTCATCCGTTATGGAGGAAGACACTCAGAGCCAACGCACAAGCTTGTTTGCATCACTTACAAACCAGTAATGGAGACCATGGGATTTATTTAAAAATCCCTCTCCCACTTAGTTATTTATAAATAAGGAATTTTAACTATGCTAGCCTACTAAACTTGTAAACTAACATGTACACACAGCACAATATAAAAGCAATAAATAGAAAATCTAATTTTCAACTATTATGGCTTTTATCTCTAGTTGTCCTCCGTGTGTTGTCATCCCAAGCTGCTGCCATATTTGGCCACCGCCACCGGGTCTAGCTGTCGCATCCATCTTGCTCGTAGTTCCGCTGCGCCTCTGGTCCTTAGAAGGTTCCACGCTTTGCAAGATTCGATCCGCGACATAAATAGAATTTTACAATTTTGATCCTATATTCCATAAAAGGAATGTACATGTATCTAGATCAAAAATAAAATCCTAATAAAACTAAATACAGCTCCTGCTGTATTTTAATACAATCATGCACACATATATAAATGCCCTTGACATGTCCAAGGGTCCAATCACACACATAATAACTAAAAGCCATAATAGTTGGATCCTGCATTCACAAAGTTAGCACATCCTACTATTAACCTGCCTAAATTATGTATGACATGTGCATAATTAAACTAATACCAAATACACAGAGGCAAAACCCTAGCTCTGATACCACTTGTTGGTTGCTACTCGAAAAATCTAGAGGTTCCACTGTACAAAAATTTTGTACAAAGGTCTGAACCTTTTCCTAGCTACCATGTGTTCTTTTAAATTAAATTTTGGATCACCTGCGGAACTTAACACGTTTGATCCAAAACTTAATCTATTCGTTCTTTTAGGTTTTGACTTGGGTCTCCTGCGGAACTTAACACGTTCGACCCAAATCACACGTTCCCAGTACTGACGTGGCGAGGCACATGACCTTCTTGGATATGGGAGCAACCACCACCGACTAGACAAAACCTTTTATAGAAAGATAATATTTAATTTCCTAAAATAACTTTAGGTTAACCAAAAAGAACAATCAAATCACAAGGAAAAGAAAAAACAAAAGAACCAACATCGAAAAACATATTCGAAATTCTAGAATCATAAGCCTCTTGTATTTGGTATTATTTCCAAAAATAACTAGTATGATGCGGAAAGAAAAATTACTAGTTATACCTTTTAAAAAGACCTCTTGATCTTCTACCGTATTCCTCTTCTAACCTCGGACGTTGTGTGGGCAACGATCTTCCGAGATGAGAAACCACCAACCACCTTCTTCTCCTCCTAGCTAGGTTCGGCCACAAAGAAGCTTTACCAAGGATGAAGAACAAAACACCAACCAAGCCCCCAGAGATGCAAGTTTTCTCTCCTTCTTCTTCTTCTTCTCCAAGTAGTATCCGGCCACCACGAGAACTCCAAGAGGGATGAAGTATTCAGCCACCACAAGAGGAAGAGAGGGAGAAGATGATGGTCAGCCACAACACCAAGGAAAAGAGGGAGAGAAAATAATAGAGATTGTATCTAGTGAAGGCACCCTCACCCCTTCTTTTATATTCCTTGGCCTAGGCAAATTAGGAAATTTAATTACAATAAAATTTCCTTAATTCCCTTGACATGATTTAATTGAGAAAAATAAAATAATATTTCCCCAATTAATCTCTAATGGTCGGCCACATCAAGAGGAAATAAATTAGACAAGTTTTAATCAACAAATTAAAACTTCCTAATTTGTTTCCGGAAATTTTAAAAAATAAAATTTCTCTTTAAAAATCTCTTCATGATTGATAAAAGGAAATTTCTATAATTTTAATTTTATCAACATGTGGATAATTTTAAAGAGAAAATAAAATATCTCACCAATCTACAAATAAGGAAAAAGATTTAATCTCTTTCTTTAATCTTTTGTAGATCTTTTACAAGAGAGATATTTTAATTTTAATTCTCTTTAATAAATTATTTCTTCCACATAATAAAAATTAAAATTAAAATCCTTTTTAAATTTAATTTGGCCGGCCCCCACTAGCTTGGGTTCAAGCTAGGGCCGACCACCCAATTTTATACCTAGGCCGGCCCTAGCTTGGTTCCCAAGCTAGCTTGGCCGGCCCCTTATTGGTGGGTATAGAAGGTGGGTATAGGTGGGTATAGAACTCTATAAATAAGAGGCTACGATAGGGACCGAGAGGAGGAATTGGTTTTGGTCTCCCGATAAAATTAAGCATCCCGTGTTCACCCCGAACACACAACTTAATTTTATCAATAATAATTCATTCCACTAGAGAACTATTATTGAACTACCGCACCAATCCCAAATTATATTTTTGGGCTCCTTCTTATTATGAGCATGTTAGTCTCCCTGTGTTTAAGATATCGAATGTCCACTAATTAAGTGAGTTACTGACAACTCATTTAATTAATATCTAAGTCCAAGAGTAGTACCACTCAACTTTATCGTCATGTCGGACTAAGTCCACCTGCAGGGTTTAACATGACAATCCTTATGAGCTCCTCTTGGGGACATTATCAACCTAGTATCTTTAGGACACAGTTTCCTTCTATAATTAACAACACAAACTATAAGTGATATCATTTCCCAACTTATCGGGCTTATTGATTCATCGAACTAAATCTCACCCATTGATAAATTAAAGAAATAAATATCAAATATATATGCTTGTTATTATATTAGGATTAAGAGCACACACTTCCATAATAACTGAGGTTTTTGTTCCTTTATAAAGTCAGTATAAAAGAAACGACCTCAAATGGTCCTACTCAATACACTCTAAGTGTACTAGTGTAATTATACAGTCAAGATAAACTGATACCTAATTACACTACGACCTTCTAATGATTTGTTCCTTTCCATTTTGGTCGTGAGTTACTGTTTATAATTTATAATGTACTGATAACATTATCTTCTGCATGTGACACCACATGCTATGTTATCTATAATATAAATTAATTGAACAACTACAAACAAATGTAGATAATTTGACCAAATGTGATTCTTTATTCAAAACAAATGTTTACAAAAGCTTAGGCTTTCAGTATACACTCCAACAACATGTCCTCAGGTAAAGGATCTGATTCCATTTCTAACAGATTATATGACCCTTGCAGCAAAAACAGGAAGACTCTTTACTGGACCAGAATTATCTGAAAAATTCTGGCTAAAGCTTTCTGGAGAATTGGGGCGAAGAATAAAAGCAGCCTTTGAAGATAAGTATCAAGGAAATACCACAGGGGTGCATCCAAGGGTGATTTTCACATACAAATACCTTGAAGAAGAATGCAAAAAGGCAGCCTTCAGTAGGTCTCTCAAAGACCTATCATTCTGTAGTAAAGTACCCATTCCTGGATACTACAAAGACTCGAAGAAGAAATATGGGCTGAGAAGATCTACCACCTACAAAGGCAAACCCCATCAAACTCATGCGCGGATAGAAAAGAAGAAGCACTTACTCCGCAACAAAAAGTGCAAATGTTTCTTATGTGGTGAAGAGGGTCACTTTGCACGAGACTGCCCTAGAGAATACAAAAATATAAAGAGGGTAGCCCTATTTGAAGGATTGGAGATACCTGATGATTATGAAATATTATCTGTGCAAGAAGGAGATGAGCAATCAGATGCTATCTTCAGTATATCAGAGGGAGAAGACCATCAGGTGAACACCATCCTCAACCAAGAATTCTTATTTGTTTTTATCGAACATACAAACTCCTATATGATAGGAAAGACAGAAGGATGCAGCCAATGGTAAAAATTTCCAAACTACAACATGATTGCAACCACGTATGGGAAATTAATGGAGAAATACCACCTCTACATCATAAATGCACATGTTGCAAAAGGGAAACTATGCAAAGACACCGTATGGATTGCAATATTTGCAAAATAACATCATGCGGCATGTGTACAAGGAATTACTTAGATATGAGTATTCCTGTAGAAAGGTCAGTTCCTGTTCCTTTTTCCCCCAATACTTTAATCCAGGAACAGCAAAACTACATTACTTGGGCAGTAGCAGAAATTGAAAGGTTGAAACAGGAGGTCGCAAGTGCTAAGTTATTAGCATAAATCCAAATAGAATCTCTGAAGAAAGAGTTCGCTGCTGAAAAAGAAGAAATGATGAGAAATCATCAAGCTGATAAATTAGAAGTAGATACTGAGAATGAAGAACTCAGACTCGGAATTGACCTCTTGGAACTCGAAAAGCGAGATTTTGAGAAGAATTCAGAAAAAGAACCTGTCCATCCTGAAGATGAAGAATTCTATGAAGAAGAAATACATGTATTAATTGATTCAGGAAAGGAAAATGTATTCTCTATTGAAGAAGCAAAGCAACCAAAATTCAAAACAAATGGCCTCTTCAATCTGGTGGTTGAGCTATCTATCCCAGGGGTAGAAAGTTTTAAAGTAAATGTCATTCTTGATACTGGCGCTACCACCTGCTGCATAGATCAGGTATCAATACCACCCCTTGCAATTGAAGATAATACTTTTGTTGTTAATTTTAGTGGCATTAACTCTAAGACAACAGCCAATAAGAAATTGAAGTACGGCAATATGAAGATAGGGGATCATCAGTTCAGGATACCTTATACATATGCCTTCCCCCTTACATTGGGAGGTAATATTACTATGATCCTTGGTTGCAACTTTATACGAGCTATGCATGGAGGAGTTCGCATAGAAGGCAATGAGGTAACATTTTATAAAAATGTTACTACTATTCATACTCAACAAGTTATTCCTGCAGCCCCTGTTATTGAGGAATTGAAACTCGAAGAGAAAGAATATGTACAAATTCAAGAGCAGATATGTACATGGCAACCAGGACAGTATTTGCAAGATTTAATTGCTGAATTAACCAATACTGGTTATATTGGGGATAACCCCATGAAGTTCTGGAGTTCTAATTTGGTTACTTGTAAGCTAGATATTAAGAATCCTGATTTGGCAATTAAGGATAGACCACTTAAGCACGTAACTCCTCAAATGCAAGACTCATTTAGAAGACACATTAAGTCTCTACTAGACCTCAAGGTGATCAGACCAAGCAACAGTCGTCACAGAACTACAGCGATTATAGTCTACTCTGGCACAACTGTGGATCCTAAGACAGGAAGGGAAACAAGAGGTAAAGAAAGGATGGTCTTTAACTACAAAAGGCTGAATGATAACACCCACAAAGACCAATATAGCCTTCCAGGTATTAACACAATAATACACAGAGTCGGAAGAAGCAAGATTTTCTCAAAGTTCGACCTCAAAAGTGGCTTCCATCAGGTAGCTATGGATCCTGAATCAGTACCATGGACAGCCTTCTGGGTGCCAGATGGCCTTTTTGAATGGCTTGTTATGCCTTTTGGCCTTAAAAATGCTCCGATCGTCTTCCAACGCAAGATGGATAACTGCTTCAAAGGTATCGAAAAGTTTATAGCAGTTTATATTGATGACATTTTAGTCTTTTCAGAAAATGAAGAAGAACATCGTGAACATTGCAAGATTCTTCTAAAGATCTGTCAGCAGAATGGGCTGATATTGAGCCCAACAAAAATGAAGATTGGGAGCCCAACAATAGAATTTCTTGGAGCTACTATTGGGCATTCAAATATCAAATTACAAACCCACAT
The DNA here is from genome assembly GCF_018446385.1 of Zingiber officinale. Lineage (NCBI taxonomy): Eukaryota > Viridiplantae > Streptophyta > Magnoliopsida > Zingiberales > Zingiberaceae > Zingiber > Zingiber officinale. The sequence continues at coordinate 32,674,911 of NC_056005.1, read as the reverse complement.
AATCTCAAAGATAGCAGATTTTAGCAATCAAGAGCTTCAGACTACTAAAGGATTGCGATCTTGGCTTGGAATTCTCAATTATGCCCGTTCTTATATCCCTAACCTGGGAAAGATACTTGGCCCCCTATACTCAAAAACATCTCCAAACGGGGAAAAGAAAATGAATGCACAAGATTGGGCATTGGTGGAGAAAGTAAAGGTAATGGTCAAAACACTTCCCGACTTAGCAATACCCCCTGCACACTGCTTTGTTATCATCGAATCTGATGGATGCATGGAAGGCTGGGGCGGAGTTCTAAAATGGAAACCCCAGAAATTTGACCCAAAATCCTCAGAGTTAATATGTGCCTACGCAAGCGACAAATTCTCCCCACCAAAGTCTACAATTGATGTCGAGATTCATGCTATAATGAATTGCACGAACAGCTTTAAGATATACTATCTTGACAAAGAAGAGCTTCTAATCAGAACAGACTGCCAGGCGATTATAAGCTTCTTCAACAAAACAGCGTAGAATAAGCCTTCTCGCGTTCGCTGGATAGCCTTCACAGATTTTATTACTGGCTTAGGCATTACTGTACAATTCCAGCACATAGAAGGTAAGGATAACCACCTGGCTGATGCTTTATCCAGACTTGTTTGTTTTCTTATAGCCCCATGGAGCCCATCCGACGAAGATATGACCATCATGGCTCACTTTGAAGCAACCCTGTAACAACTGAAGAGCAGGCCTCATACTCAAGCCCTCCAACACCTTGCGGGCCTTATCCACTATTGGACCAGTACCAAGAACTCGCTGAGGGAATTGGGGCCAGCACCAATACTCCCTACGAAAAAGACAAAAGACAGCACATGGAGGACATCGAAAGCACTGCAGCAAGGAATCTCCTCAATAGCCTGTGGAAACTCAAGCTTATCCTCAACGCCAAGGAAAAAGACTTTGCCAGACGATGCCAGGTTAAAAGGGGACTCTACCTCTATTTTCAAGATGCTTTACCAGAAGTGATGCAGACTAAAGGTGCATTATTGGACACCTTTATTCGCGTGCAAGGAATCGTCCAGAAAATAAAGGAGACACCACCGTAAAAAGACAGAGCAATGGTGGGCCCTGAAAATCCAAAGAGATAATAACGAATCTTTTCACATGGGTTGAGCCTCGGGGAGCCGCCCATCTGTAAAAGAATATAGTTGTAAAGGTATGCATTATTGAAAAAGAGACAAGGCACTTGTGAATGATGATGACGAGGCCCACAAGTGCACTCAGCTCATCTCTATCCTTCTCCTTCTCTTTTCTATATAACCCTCTAGTTAGTTCATTGCAGAACACACACCGCTTCACGGTACAAGTTCTACTCTGAGAAGTCTAAGTTTGTAAGTCCTTAAGCTTTTAAGTTCTTAAGTTCCTTTGCTTGTAATTTAGTCCTGTACTTTTCTCTTTGGTAGATTATCTAAGTTATTTGAAAAGAAAACGTTTTCCGCAAAACCTTTTTGGTATCTACCGCCTTCTGGTCATCTTTCACGAGCGCCACCGCAACGACGGCCGAGTCCGTATTTCAGGCGCTGGAAGAACATGACGAGCTCCGGCGTAGGGCGACGCCGGGAGACAAAGAAGAGGCAGGCCGAGCAGAAACTGGCCCGAGGGCCTTGTACTATTCAGAAAGCCATCTCGGCTCCTACTGCAAATCCAAATGCGAGGCCAAGTAGACGACGCTTCCGTTGGAATACTATGCAGAAGAGGATACGGAAGGCGATTGCACAAGGCGCAATGCAGATTGGTGACGGAGTTGTTGGTCCGTCAGGTAAGAACCAACGACGGCTTCATACAGCCAGCGGTCCAAAGGCTGTACACTATCATCAATAATGGAGTGTGGCGGACCCAGGTTATTCGTCCGTTCCTTTGACAGTAACGGCCATTGTTGGCCAGTGTCCTGTAACGTGGCTGAGTCAGCCACGAATCTTTTACTTTTGTCATGTCGAACAGTGTGCCTGAAAAGCACCCAAAGGTGTTCGCCCATGTGCCATACTGTTCAACAGGGGTCTACTTAGATTCCTGGTTTTGTAAAACCAACAGCGGGCTCGTGGTTTTAAGCCCAAGGTTTTGAGAAAGTGGCGTTGTCCCGCCACTTAGTCATGACTTAGTGAAGAAGAAAGCATCTTTACATGTGATGATGGGGCCCAATGAGCACCCGGCATGTGACGATGTTCCCTTTCCATCTCTATATAAGTCTTGTTGTAATGGGTTGCAAGGAGACGAGCGTCCCTCGATCCCTTACTTCCCTCTTGTCCTCCTCAATAAAATCCGTTGGTCCTTTGTGAGTTTTCTCCCAGTGCATCTTCTCTGTTGTTCTCCGACCTAGGTGATGGCTCCGTCCTGAGCCGAGTTCAAGAAGTTGGTCCTCTTATTTGGTATCAGAGCTTGAAAGGAGTCTTGCTGAGGCTGGTGTGTAGAACAACAACGTGCTAGCTGTTGTTGCTTGCAAAGAAGTTGTGTGCGAAGTCTACTACTCGCTGAACTCGCCGAAGGACATCGGGTAACAAAAGACGTAACCATCGTGAGACACAGGAGGCGCAGCAGGGAGAAGTTGAGTTCCCGAGGTGAAGGCTTGAGTGTCGCCTCGTCGTAGCAGGAAGTAGCCACAGTTGCCTGAGCAAGCTGCTGCATCTCGTGCAGGTTTGCTCTGTTCACCGCCACAACACCATCTCTAATCAAGAATCATTAGTAGGAATGGAAGGATCCTATTTTTATTGCTCGGATGGTGAAGAACAACACAATTTCTACGATTACACTGGAGACTCCTATGGACCAACAAATGTCGAGGTCTGGAACGACCCAGACTACGATGAGGGAGAAGGCGTATACTATGGTGCAAATCCTTATGACGACTCGTCTCGCCAACCGTGTTGGGGTTGGACAAGTGAAGCGTCGACGACATTTGACGAAGGACAGTCACAGCCCGTCTATTCCTGCCAGAACGCTTCATCATACGGATCGGGCGGGACTTCCCCGAAGCCGATTCCAAGGAAAGGTGTACCTCGTCCGACTGGGAAACGGACGATGACACCGGCTCAGCGGCTAGCAGCACATCAGGTAATACTTGTGCTAGTTCCGCTGACCAAACTGACTCATGCAGGAACTCCGTATATGCAACATCAACATCCTCATGGGAAACTGCGTCATCGGAAGAGTCAGAATCTTCATGGGAGACAGCCTCAACCTGCTCCTGTGAGGCAGCCGCAACGTCTACAGCATGCCTACACTGTAACCCGGCTGGTAATCATCTGAGATGGGACGATGATCCGCCAGAAGATCCCGACTGTTCTCTGGCAAAAGAAAGGATGTCCCATCCTTTTTCGGAAGGTGGTGGGGGAAGTGGTAGCCTAGTGCCACTACCGCCTTCTGGTCATCTTTCACGAGTGCCACCGCAACGACGGCCGAGTCCGTATTTCAGGCGCTGGAAGAACATGACGAGCTCCGGCGTAGGGCGACGCCAGGAGACATAGAAGAGGCAGGCCGAGCAGAAACTGGCCCGAGGGCCTTGTACTATTCAGAAAGCCATCTCGACTCCTGCTGCAAATCCAATCGCAGCCCAGAAATCAAAACTGACCCAGAGCAAGCCTACAAAGGCGAGGCCAAGTAGACGACGCTTCCGTTGGAATACTATGCAGAAGAGGATACAGAAGGCGATTGCACAAGGCGCAATGCAGATTGGTGAACGAGTTGTTGGTCCGTCAGGTAAGAACCAACGACGGCTTAGTACAGCCAGCTGTCCAAAGGTTGTACACTATCATCAATAATGGAGCGTGGTGGACCCAGGTTATTCGTCCGTTCCTTTGACAGTAACGGCCATTGTTGGCCAGTGTCCTGTAACGTGGCTGAGTCAGCCACGAATCTTTTACTTTTGTCATGTCGAACAGTGTGCCTGAAAAGCACCCAAAGGTGGCTGCCCATGTGCCATACTGTTCAACAGGGGTCTACTTAGATTCCTGGTTTTGTAAAACCAACGGCGGGCTCGTGGTTTTGAGCCCAAGGTTTTGAGAAAGTGGCGTTGTCCCGCCACTTAGTCATGACTTAGTGGAGAAGAAAGCATCTTTACATGTGATGATGGGGCCCAATGAGCACCCGGCATGTGACGATGTTCCCTTTCCATCTCTATATAAGTCTTGTTGTAATGGGTTGCAAGGAGACGAGCGTCCCTCGATCCCTTACTTTCCTCTTGTCCTCCTCAATAAAATCCGTTGGTCCTTTGTGAGTTTTCTCCCAGTGCATCTTCTCTGTTGTTCTCGGCCCTAGGTGATGGCTCCGTCCTGAGCCGAGTTCGAGAAGATGGTCCTCTTATTGGAAGAACATGACGAGCTCCGGTGTAGGGCGACGCCAGGAGACAAAGAAGAGGCAGGCCGAGCAGAAACTGGCCCGAGGGCCTTGTACTATTCAGAAAGCCATCTCGGCTCCTGCTGCAAATCCAATCGCAGCCCAGAAATCAAAACTAGCCGAGAGCAAGCCCACAAAGGCGAGGCCAAGTAGACGATGCTTCCGTTGGAATACTATGCAGAAGAGGATACGGAAGACGATTTCACAAGGCGCAATGCAGATTGGTGACGGAGTTGTTGGTCCGTCAGGTAAGAACCTACGACGGCTTCGTACAGTCAGTTGTCCAAAGGCTGTACACTATCATCAATAATGGAGCGTGGCGGACCCAGGTTATTCGTCCGTTCCTTTGACAGTAACGGCCATTGTTGGCCAGTGTCCTGTAACGTGGCTGAGTCAGCCACGAATCTTTTACTTTTGTCATGTCGAACAGTGTGCCTGAAAAGCACCCAAAGGTGGCCGCCCATGTGCCATACTGTTCAACAGGGGTCTACTTAGATTCTTGGTTTTGTAAAACCAACGGCGGGCTCGTGGTTTTGAGCCCAAGGTTTTGAGAAAGTGGCGTTGTCCCGCCACTTAGTCATGACTTAGTGGAGAAGAAAGCATCTTTACATGTGATGATGGGGCCCAATGAGCACCCGGCATGTGACGATGTTCCCTTTCCATCTCTATATAAGTCTTGTTGTAATGGGTTGCAAGGCAAACGAGCGTCCCTCCATCCCTTACTTCCCTCTTGTCCTCCTCAATAAAATTCGTTGGTCCTTTGTGAGTTTTCTCCCAGTGCATCTTCTCTGTTTGTTCTCGGCCCTAGGTGATGGCTCCGTCCTGAGCCGAGTTCGAGAAGTTGGTCTTCTTTTCAAATAACTTAGATAATGTACCAAAGAGAAAAGTACAGGACTAAATTACAAGAAAAGGAATTTAGAAACTTACAAGAACTGAAAGTACTGAAAGCTTAGACTGCTCAAAGTAGAACTTGTACCGTGAAGCGGTGTGTGTTCTGCAATGAGAAACTAGGATGCTTATATAGAAAAAGATGAGAAGGTTGAGTTGTGAACTGGGTGCTCATTGGGCCCCATCATCATTCACAAGTGCCTTGTCTCTTTTTCAATAATGCATACCTTTACAGCTATATTCTTTTACAGATGGGCGGCTCCCCGAGGCTCAACCCATGTGAAAAGATTCGTTATTATCTCTTTGGATTTTCAGGGCCCACCATTGCTCTGTCTTTTTACGGTGGTGTCTCCTTTATTTTCTGGACGATTCCTTGCACGCGAATAAAGGTGTCCAATAATGCACCTTTAGTCTGCATCACTTCTGGTAAAGCATCTTGAAAATAGAGGTAGAGTCCCCTTTTAACCTGGCATCGTCTGGCAAAGTCTTTTTCCTTGGCGTTGAGGATACGCTTGAGTTTCCACAGGCTATTGAGGAGATTCCTTGCTGCAGTGCTTTCGATGTCCTCCATGTGCTGTCTTTTGTCTTTTTCGTAGGGAGTATTGGTGCTGGGCCCAATTCCCTCAGCGAGTTCTTGGTACTGGTCCAATAGTGGATAAGGCCCGCAAGGTATTGGAGGGCTTGAGTATGAGGTCTGCTCTTCAGTTGTTCCAGGGTTGCTTCAAAGTGAGCCATGATGGTCATATCTTCGTCGGATGGGCTCCATGGGCCAATAAGAAAACAAACAAGTCTGGATAAAGCATCAGCCAGGTGGTTATCCTTACCTTCTATGTGCTGGAATTGTACAGTAATGCCTAAGCCAGTAATAAAATCTGTGAAGGCTATCCAGCGAACACGAGAAGGCTTATTCTACGCTGTTTTGTTGAAGAAGCTTATAATCGCCTGGCAGCCTGTTCTGATTAGAAGCTCTTCTTTGTCAAGATAGTATATCTTAAAGTTGTTCATGCAATTCATTATAGCATGAATCTCGGCATCAATTGTAGACTTTGGTGGGGAGAATTTGCCGCTTGCGTAGGCACATATTAACTCTGAGGATTTTGGGTCAAATTTCTGGGGTTTCCATTTTAGAACTCCGCCCCAGCCTTCCATGCATCCATCAGATTCGATGATAACAAAGCAGTGTGTAGGGGGTATTGCTAAGTTGGGAAGTGTTTTGACCATTACCTTTACTTTCTCCACCAATGCCCAATCTTGTGCATTCATTTTCTTTTCCCCGTTTGGAGATGTTTTTGAGTATAGGGGGCCAAGTATCTTTCCCATGTTAGGGATATAAGAACGGGCATAATTGAGAATTCCAAGCCAAGATCGCAATCCTTTAGTAGTCTGAAGCTCTTGATTGCTAAAATCTGCTATCTTTGAGATTATGTGGGTTTGTAATTTGATATTTGAATGCCCAATAGTAGCTCCAAGAAATTCTATTGTTGGGCTCCCAATCTTCATTTTTGTTGGGCTCAATATCAGCCCATTCTGCTGACAGATCTTTAGAAGAATCTTGCAATGTTCACGATGTTCTTCTTCATTTTCTGAAAAGACTAAAATGTCATCAATATAAACTGCTATAAACTTTTCGGTACCTTTGAAGCAGTTATCCATCTTGCGTTGGAAGACGGCCGGAGCATTTTTAAGGCCAAAAGGCATAACAAGCCATTCAAAAAGGACATCTGGCACCCAGAAGGCTGTCCATGGTACTGATTCAGGATCCATAGCTACCTGATGGAAGCCACTTTTGAGGTCGAACTTTGAGAAAATCTTGCTTCTTCCGACTCTGTGTATTATTGTGTTAATACCTGGAAGGCTATATTGGTCTTTGTGGGTGTTATCATTCAGCCTTTTGTAGTTAAAGACCATCCTTTCTTTACCTCTTGTTTCCCTTCCTGTCTTAGGATCCACAGTTGTGCCAGAGTAGACTATAATCGCTGTAGTTCTGTGACGACTGTTGCTTGGTCTGATCACCTTGAGGTCTAGTAGAGACTTAATGTGTCTTCTAAATGAGTCTTGCATTTGAGGAGTTACGTGCTTAAGTGGTCTATCCTCAATTGTCAAATCAGGATTCTTAATATCTAGCTTACAAGTAACCAAATTAGAACTCCAGAACTTCATGGGGTTATCCCCAATATAACCAGTATTGGTTAATTCAGCAATTAAATCTTGCAAATACTGTCCTGGTTGCCATGTACATATCTGCTCCTGAATTTGTACATATTCTTTCTCTTCGAGTTCCAATTCCTCAATAACAGGGGCTGCAGGAATAACTTGTTGGGTATGAATAGTAGTAACATTTTTATAAAATGTTACCTCATTGCCTTCTATGCGAACTCCTCCATGCATAGCTCGTATAAAGTTGCAACCAAGGATCATAGTAATATTACCTCCCAATGTAAGGGGGAAGGCATATGTATAAGGTATCCTGAACTGATGATCCCCTATCTTCATATTGCCGTACTTTAATTTCTTATTGGCTGTTGTCTTAGAGTTAATGTCACTAAAATTAACAACAAAAGTATTATCTTCAATTGCAAGGGGTGGTATTGATACCTGATCTATGCAGCAGGTGGTAGCGCCAGTATCAAGAATGACATTTACTTTAAAACTTTCTACCCCTGGGATAGATAGCTCAACCACCAGATTGAAGAGGCCATTTGTTTTGAATTTTGGTTGCTTTGCTTCTTCAATAGAGAATACCTTTTCCTTTCCTGAATCAATTAATACATGTATTTCTTCTTCATAGAATTCTTCACCTTCAGGATGGACAGGTTCTTTTTCTGAATTCTTCTCAAAATCCCACTTTTCGAGTTCCAAGAGGTCAATTCTGAGTCTGAGTTCTTCATTCTCAGTATCTACTTCTAATTTATCAGCCTGATGATTTCTCATCATTTCTTCTTTTTCAGCAGCGAACTCTTTCTTCAGAGATTCTATTTGGATATATGCTAATAAATTAGCACTTGCGACCTCCTGTTTCAACCTTTCAATTTCTGCTACTGCCCAAGTAATGTAGTTTTGCTGTTCCTGGATTAAAGTATTGGGGGAAAAAGGAACAGGAACTGACCTTTCTACAGGAATACTCATATCTAAGTAATTCCTTGTACACATGCCGCATGATGTTATTTTGCAAATATTGCAATCCATACGGTGTCTTTGCATAGTTTCCCTTTTGCAACATGTGCATTTCTGATGTAGAGGTGGTATTTCTCCATTAATTTCCCATACGTGGTTGCAATCATGTTGTAGTTTGGAAATTTTTACCATTGGCTGTCATCCTTCTGTCTTTCCTATCATATAGGAGTTTGTATGTTCGATAAAAACAAATAAGAATTCTTGGTTGAGGATGGTGTTCACCTGATGGTCTTCTCCCTCTGATATACTGAAGATAGCATCTGATTGCTCATCTCCTTCTTGCACAGATAATATTTCATAATCATCAGGTATCTCCAATCCTTCAAATAGGGCTACCCTCTTTGTATTTTTGTATTCTCTAGGGCAGTCTCGTGCAAAGTGTCCCTCTTCACCACATAAGAAACATTTGCACTTTTTGTTGCGGAGTAAGTGCTTCTTCTTTTCTATCCGCGCATGAGTTTGATGGGGTTTGCCTTTGTAGGTGGTAGATCTTCTCAGCCCATATTTCTTCTTCGGGTCTTTGTAGTATCCAGGAATGGGTACTTTACTACAGAATGATAGGTCTTTGAGAGACCTACTGAAGGCTGCCTTTTTGCATTCTTCTTCAAGGTATTTGTATGTGAAAATCACCCTTGGATGCACCCCTGTGGTATTTCCTTGATACTTATCTTCAAAGGCTGCATTTATTCTTCGCCCCAATTCTCCAGGAAGCTTTAGCCAGAATTTTTCAAATAATTCTGGTCCAGTAAAGAGTCTTCCTGTTTTTGTTGCAAGGGTCATATAATCTGTTAGAAATGGAATCAGATCCTTTACCTGAGGACATGTAAGCCTTTCCAGATCTCTATAAGCTCTGTCTTACATGTCAGTAGACCCTTGAAATGGATCCTCTAATAAGAATACCCTTCTTATCTGAGAAATGATATTCTGGGTACCGTTTCTTCCATCACTAGCATTGACTAATTCTTGGTATTCATTAGGATAGGTCATACGCCATTGAATCCAAGTTAGTCTTTCTGTTTCTCCGAGCAGATTTTCAATATATTCAGCCTTGTCTAAAGGATCAGTGAAATGTTGTAGTGCTACCACATTCTTGGTAATGACTTCCCATCGGAGAAATACATCTTCTATAAGATGCAACTGAGTGGGAAGTGTAAGAATAGCTCCTGTTTGTTGTTGCGCCGTTGGTAAATTCCACCATTCAGAGCTATCTTTTCTTTTAAAATTGCCCTTTGTTGAAGGGGGAGCAATGCTTACTGGTTCTTCCTTTAAAACCCTATTGGGAGGATAGCCGACAGGGTTTATTGTAGTATCAGCAGGTGGCCTATAGGAAGATGCTTCTTGAGAATAAATTTGCTCTTGTAACTGCTGCAACCTTGGATAATCCGAAACCCATTCTTCTGAAATTCCAGAAGTAGTCGTTGCAGCAATAATGTGCTTATTCCCACGCCACTACTGCCTTCTGGTCATCTTTCACGAGCGCCACCGCAACGACGGCCGAGTCCGTATTTCAGGCGCTGGAAGAACATGACGAGCTCCGGCGTAGGGCGACGCCAGGAGACAAAGAAGAGGCAGGCCGAGCAAAAACTGGCCCGAGGGCCTTGTACTATTCAGAAAGCCATCTCGGCTCCTGCTGCAAATCCAATCGCAGCCCAGAAATCAAAACTGGCCCAAAGCAAGCCCACAAAGGCGAGGCCAAGTAGACGACACTTCCGTTGGAATACTATGCAGAAGAGGATACGGAAGGCGATTGCACAAGGCGTAATGCAGATTGGTGACGGAGTTGTTGGTCCGTCAGGTAAGAACCAACGACGGCTTCGTACAGCCAGCTGTCCAAAGGCTGTACACTATCATCAATAATGGAGCGTGGCAGACCCAGGTTATTCATCCGTTCCTTTGACAGTAACGGCCATTGTTGGCCCGTGTCCTGTAACGTGGCTGAGTCAGCCACGAATCTTTTACTTTTGTCATGTCGAACAGTGTGCCTGAAAAGCACCCAAAGGTGGTCGCCCATGTGTCATACTGTTCAACAGGGGTCTACTTAGATTCTTGATTTTGTAAAACCAACGGCGGGCTCGTGGTTTTGAGCCCAAGGTTTTGAGAAAGTGGCGTTGTCCCGCCACTTAGTCATGACTTAGTGGAGAAGAAAGCATCTTTACATGTGATGATGGGGCCCAATGAGCACCCGGCATGTGACGATGTTCCCTTTCCATCTCTATATAAGTCTTGTTGTAATGGGTTGCAAGGCAGACGAGCGTCCCTCGATCCCTTACTTCCCTCTTGTCCTCCTCAATAAAATCCGTTGGTCCTTTGTGAGTTTTCTCCCAGTGCATCTTCTCTGTTTGTTCTCGGCACTAGGTGATGGCTCCGTCCTGAGCCGAGTTCGAGAAGTTGGTCCTCTTATTTGGTATCAGAGCTTGAAAGGAGTCTTGCTGAGGCTGGTGTGTAGAACAACAACGTGCTAGCTGTTGTTGCTTGCAAAGAAGCTGTGTGCGAAGTCTACTGCTCGCTGAACTCGCCGAAGGACATCGGGTAACAAAAGACGTAACCATCGTAAGACGCAGGAGGCGCAGCAGGGAGAAGTTGAGTTCCCGAGGTGAAGGCTTGAGTGTCGCCTCGTCGTAGCAGGAAGTAGCCACAGTTGCCTGAGCAAGCTGCTGCATCTCGCGCAGGTTTGCTCTGTTCACCGCCACAACACCATCTCTAATCAAGAATCATTAGTAGGAATGGAAGGATCCTATTTTTATTGCTCGGATGGTGAAGAACAACACAATTTCTACGATTACACTGGAGACTCCTATGAACCAACAAACGTCGAGGTCTGGAACGACCCAGACTACGATGAGGGAGAGGGCGTATACTATGGTGCAAATCCTTATGACGACTCGTCTCGCCAACCGTGTTGGGGTTGGATAAGTGAAGCGTCGACGACATTTGACGAAGGACGGTCACAGCCCGACTGTTCTTGCCAGAATGCTTCATCATACAGATCAGGCGGGACTTCTCCGAAGCCTGATTCCAAGGAAAGTCGTACCTCGTCCGACTGGGAAACGGACGATGACACCGGCTCAGCGGCTAGCAGCACATCAGGTAATACTTGTGCTAGTTCCGCTGACCAAACTGACTCATGCAGGAACTCCGTATATGCAACATCAACATCCTCATGGGAAACTGCGTCATCGGAAGAGTCAGAATCTTCATGGGAGACAGCCTCAACCTGCTCCTGTGAGGCAGCCGCAGCGTCTACAGCATGCCTACACTGTAACCCGGCTGGTAATCATCTGAGATGGGACGATGATCTGCCAGAAGATCCCGACTGTTCTCTGTCAAAAGAAAGGATGTCCCATCCTTTTTCGGAAGGTGGTGGGGGAAGTGGTAGCCTAGTGCCACTACCGCCTTCTGGTCATCTTTCACGAGCGCCACCGCAACGACGGCCGAGTCCGTATTTCAGGCGCTGGAAGAACATGACGAGCTCCGGCGTAGGGCGACGTCAGGAGACAAAGAAGAGGCAGGCCGAGCAGAAACTGGCCCGAGGGCCTTGTACTATTCAGAAAGCCATCTCGGCTCCTGCTGCAAATCCAATCGCAGCCCGAAAATCAAAACTGTCCCAGAGCAAGCCCACAAAGGCGAGGCCAAGTAGACGACGCTTCTGTTGGAATACTATGCAGAAGAGGATACGAAAGGCGATTGCACAAGGCGCAATGCAGATTGGTGACGGAGTTGTTGGTCCGTCAGGTAAGAACCAACGACGGCTTCATACAGCCAGCTGTCCAAAGGCTGTACACTATCATCAATAATGGAGCGTGGCAGACCCAGGTTATTCGTCCGTTCCTTTGACAGTAACGGCCATTGTTGGCCAGTGTCCTATAACGTGGCTGAGTCAGCCACGAATATTTTACTTTTGTCATGTCGAACAGTGTGCCTGAAAAGCACCCAAGGTGGCCGCCCATGTGCCATACTGTTCAACAGGGGTCTACTTAGATTCCTGGTTTTGTAAAACCAACGGCGGGCTCGTGGTTTTGAGCCCGAGGTTTTGAGAAAGTGGCGTTGTCCCGCCACTTAGTCATGACTTAGTGGAGAAGAAAGCATCTTTACATGTGATGATGGGGCCCAATGAGCACCCGGCATGTGACGATGTTCCCTTTCCATCTCTATATATGTCTTGTTGTAATGGGTTGCAAGGCAGACGAGCGTCCCTCGATCCCTTACTTCCCTCTTGTCCTCCTCAATAAAATCCGTTGGTCCTTTGTGAGTTTTCTCCCAGTGCATCTTCTCTGTTGTTCTCGGCCCTAGGTGATGGCTCCGTCCTGAGCCGAGTTCGAGAAGTTGGTCCTCTTATTATGGATTGGATCCAATTCAAACTCATTTGGTTTAATGAACTAAGCCCCCTACAAAATAAAATGTAATTATTAGATAAAATTTCATAAAATGTAAAGCAACTGCATCAAAGCTCTAAATAAATCTCAACCCATAAAATATAAGATAAAGCAATAATTGATCATATGAGGAGATATAAAATTCAATTTAAGAACTAAAAATATGCACCAAAATACTAATTATCAGGGTTCTTTTGTTTTCATTCTTTTTAAATCTCATTCAGTTTTAAGATTTTCGACTTAATTCAAATTGGTACAATCACCTCTTTTGGACAAGCTTTTCACATTGCAAAATGTATGACCATAAATACACTGAGAGAGGGGGGGTGAATAATGTTAATAGAAAATCATGATTTAAAACAAGTCATACAGAGGAAGAGAGAGAACAAAAGCACACACTAACACAAGTAGTTTTACTTGGTTCAGAGTTTTTGTTGACTTCTACTCCAAAGTCTGCATGTGAGAGTGCTTTCGATGAGCAATCACTATCAATTCAAAATAGATTTACAAAGTTAAATACAATAGATGAAATGTAAACGTTACCGACAAACGGAAAAGAAATATGAAAAAGTCTTCATTCTTCGAACTTCGGAGCAACCTTTCGGTGTTGTCAGAGCCTTTTCGAAGCAGTCTTTCAGTATTGTCAGAGCCTTTTCGGAGCAACACGCGTATATGAAAGTCGTAGCAAATATTGTTCTGAAGCTGCTGATCGAAGGTTGCTTTTATAGGCTCATCCGGGCGCCTGGATCCCCCCCCCCCAAGGTGCCTAGACTGTGCTGACATGACGAGCTCTTGTCAAAACTTTATCTGCTAAGTTTATCCTCCTCCAGGCACCCAGACCCCCTCTGGGCGCCTGAACCATTGACGTGAGCTCGGCCAGTCAACGTGCTCCAACTCAGCTTCTGGATAAATTTTTTAGACCAGGCAACTGAACCAAATCCAGGCACCCAGATTACCCAGGTGCCTGGCCAGACACCCTGGCAAGCAAAGCTGGTTCGAGCGCCTAGACCAACTCTAGGTGCTTGAAGTCTAGGCGCCTAGATCCCTTTCGAGCGCTAGGACAACCCTTTTTCAACCTTCTCTTTCCTGCAAACAAAAAGTTAATCTAGGCATAAAAATTACTCTACAAAACAGAGTTAGCATAATAAGATAGTAGAATTAATTAGATCATGTCTCCCCAAAACCAGGATTTAGTCAAGGTCTCAACTTAAGTTTCCAAAATGAACCTAAGCTAGACCGACGCCTACTGTTCGCTCAATCGGGGACACGTCTTTACTGAGTCACTCTCCTCCAATGACTTACCTCCACTTACCTACCAAACATCTGATCCTTCAGACCTATTTGGACTTTCTCTAGCCTTGCTTAGTATCTAACCAAGCTGATCTACTAAAACTTGTCTGCAATACTGATTTAGCACAATAGATATAAAATGGTAAAGAAAAATAGTGTTAGCATTATTAATAATTTACTGATCCGATAGACCGTGCGCGGTCGATCGGAAACCAATCGATCACATATTACCTAGGGTTATCTCCTCCTAAGGTTACCCAACTTCACTCATTAGAACTTTCATTACCTAGCTTCACTCACAAGGACTTCCACTACCTATCTTCACTCACTAGGGTCCGACTTCACTCACAAGAACTTCCACTACCTAGGTTCACTCACTAGAACCTGACTTCACTCACCAAGACTTTCATTACCTATTTTCACTCACTAGGGTCTGACTTCACTCACTAGTCTTCCCCTTGCCTAACCTCCAATTATGATTAGTCACTCAGTAGACTTCTCACCTACCTATCCTTCGGTTAGGACTTACTCTTGCTAGTCATCTAGTCCTGACTAGACTTCAAATATCAAGTCCTGTTTAGATCAATCCTTGGTCAAATTGACCAAACTTAGGTACATTATCAAATATTGAAACCCTAAAGGTTGATTGCACCAATAATCTCTCCCTTTTTGATATTTGACAATTTTCTTAAATTATACTTGGATCTTTAAGGGTTAATTCTCAAAGTTTGAGAGATTCAAAAAGTTTCAGAGACTAAAAACATTTTTAGGAGATTAGAAATATTCTTAACTTTTCTAACTTAAAATCACTCTCCCCCTTTAACACACATCAAAAATATATAAACTTAAGGTTATTCTCCATTAGGTTTTGCACCAACAATAATATTTGAAAGACATAATTAAGTGTTTCAAAAAATATAATTTTTAAAACATAATTTTCAGAGTAATTGTTAAAGGAGACTTCCAAAATAATTTTTTCAAAGTAGTGTTGCAGACTAATTTTTAAAGTTGATTTTCAAGGCAACTTTTTAAGTAACTTTTGACAATTAATTTCTATTTTTTTAAAAAAAAAAACTTTTCTAGTATTTTTCAACGACATGTTGCACATAATTTTTAAACATAAAATTTTCTAAGAATTTTATAAAATATTTTTCAAGATGTTTTCAAAGTAATATTCCAAATAATTTTAAGAACTAGAGTTTTACAAAAGAGCATTTCCTAAAAGATTTTCAATGCAATTTTTAAATTTTTTTAAACGGAGTTTCAAAATTTTGAAAAACTAATTTTTGAAAGAATTATATTTAATCAGGACTTTCCCTCAAATTGACACCCTTAGGAATCCTTGTTAACTTAGGAATCATTGTAAACTGCAAGGAAAACTTCCTATGTGTCTAGGGGGTTAATCCAAATCAAAAGAATACTTAAACTATCTTCAGAATATTTTCAAAAAGATATTTCAAAATAATTTCAAGTTTTTATCTAAAGTATTTTTCAAATATTTTTGTTAAAGAAATTTTTACAAGGATTTTGAAAAAAACTATGTTGAAACTATTTTATCAAAAGTTTGAAATTATCAAAATATTTTTCAAAGTATATGATTAACTTTGCCTTTCAAATATATCTCCCCCTTAACTTAACACTTTCTTAGAAAATCCTTATTAACCACTTATGTGTCTAGGGGTCTTTAAGTTTATAATTGACCTTAAAGGATCTAGACACTAAGTGTTGGTCAATAATTATTTTAAAGAGTGTATACTTTTGAAACCTATGCAAGTAATTGTAGTCATAACTTAATTTTTTTTCCTAGTATCTCAATTATTCTAAATTTTTAAATATGATAATCTTATGTGTTTAGAGAGATATTTAACATGTATTATCTAAGGTGGACATAACTTTAGTTTTAATTTATTTTGGATTAAAAATTATAACTTAAATAATCTAAAATTAATCATGAATTAAGTTTGATTAATTAAAGTCTTGAATGATTAATCATGGATTACTTAGTTATTCTGAGTTTTGAAATAGAATTTTAGATTAATCTCGAGATGTATTTAAGTTTAAGATTGTTTTTATATCAAGTGATCTAGTTGAATTAATTCTAGAGTAAATGAACTGATCAGATGTTAATGTATTAAGTTAAGATTGAGTTAATAGTTGAATTCCTGATTAACTTATTAATTAGGATTAGCTATAATTTGTTGGTGCGGGAAGCATCCGACGATCGAACCTGAGTTTTGATAATGGCAAAAGATTCAAAGTTAAGGGTTGTTGTAATCTAACATGGTTGAATGAGTATTTCAGGAAAGTCCTAGCTGCGGTTAGGCAAAGGGAAAAACCCTAGGGGGTGGTAACCCTAGGTCATAGGGGGTGGTAACCCTATGCGGAAAGTCTTGGCAGGTCGATGGCTTCAGGCAAAAGTCCTAGGGGGTGGTAACCCTAGGTGGAAAGTCCTGGTGTCGCGAACCAGGTGAAAGTCTGGACTAGCCGGGAAGCGGATGTCCAGCAGAAAGTCCGGAAGCATCGAGTGCTGAGCAAAAGTCCAGTCGATCTGGAGGATCGACTGACAACAGGTAAATCTCCTGAGTGGAGTAGGTGAGGACGCGTTCCCCGTAGAGGGAACAGTAGGCGTCGGGTCGACCTAGGATTTCCGGTTGGAAATCCGAAGTCAGACTCGGACAGTCCGAAGACTGTCAATTCTTCTTTACGATGTTTTGTCTTATTCTAACACTGTCTTGCAGGGAATTTTGCTCGGACTAACCTTTGTTTGCAGGTGAGGAACCTGCTGGAAAAAGGCTGTCCGGGCGCCCAGGATGGATCCGGGCGCCCGGAGGTCCGGGCGCCCAGAACAGGTCCGGACGCCCGGAACAGGTCCGGGCGCCCGGGACCAAAGTTTATCCCCTGCGCGAAGTTGACACGTGGAGCATCCTGGTTGGTTGGCCACGTCACACTCCAGGCGCCCGGAAGGGATCCAGGCGCCCGAAACCTCATATAAAAGAAGGGTCGAGGTGCAGCACAAAGTACAACGACAATCTAAGTAATCTCCCTGCGACAAGCTGCTAACGACTCGATCCAGAAAGTGCTGCAACGACACCCCGACAACCCGGAGCTTCGATTTAGTCTTTTGTTGTCGGTATAATCTGTTTACTGCTTTAAATTATAGTTAATCTGTAATAGTTTTATCGTGCTTATAGTTGTTGCCCACGGAAAGCGATCAAGGATCACGGGCCTTCGAGTAGGAGTCGCTTTAGGCTCCGAACGAAGTAAATCTTCCTGTCTCTCTGTGTTGTTATTTCTTTATTTTTATTCCGCTGCTCTTTACTCGTTCGAATCGAAAGAAATAGCCACGAACGCTATTCACCCCCCTCTAGCGTGGTCTCGATCCAACAATTGGTATCAGAGCGGGGTCGTTTTGAATTGGTGCAATCACCTTTCAAAACAAATTTTTCTTTCGATTTTATATTTTTTGGAGTCAATTAGAATTTAGCCTTAAAGCTTTATTCTAATTCTTTTATCGAATCGGCTTTTGCCCAAAGTTGGTGCAACACCACTCGAGCTCGTTATTATTACTATTCTTTATTCTCGCACTACTAATCCAAGACGTAGTCTTGGAACATATATTTTTTTTATTTTGTTGCATATTACAAATGGCTCAACAAGAGGGGTTCAGTACTGTTCGTCCCCCACTATTCTCCGGAGATGATTTCGGTTATTGGAAGGGAAGAATGGAGACGTATCTGAAGATTCAGTTCGAAACATGGATGATCATTAAGACGGGACTTCAGCTACCTTCCGATGACGACGGCAAACCAACCCCCTGCGAGAAGTGGGACGCCTCTCTAATCAAAAAGGTGGAAGCCGACGCCAAAGCTACCTGCACCCTCCAGTGCGGCCTTACCAAAGAAGAACTCAACAGAGTCGGCCCGTTCTCTTCCGCAAAGGAGCTCTGGGAAAAGTTAGTCGAACTCCACGAAGGCACTAACGACACCAAGGTAAGTAAAAGAGATCTTTTACTTAATAAATTATATAATCTAAAGATGCAGGAAGGCGAGACGGTAAGTTCTCTACATGCGAGAATCCAAGACATCATCAATTCTCTTCACGGAATCGGACAGAAGATAGAGAATCGGGACGTCATAAGGTATGTTTTAAACTCATTTCCAAGGAACACATTGTGGGCATCAATGGTAGATGCCTACAAAGTTTCCAAGGACTTGTCTTCAATAAAATTAGACGAATTATTTTGTGAATTTGAACTTCATGAGCAGATTAATGCACAGCCAACCGAGAAAGGTATTGCGTTGGTTGCAGGTACAAGTCGAACACGGGAACCGAGATCACGACGAAGAACGGAATCGGAGTCGGAGGTTGAACCAGACTCAGACGATGAAGACATTGAAATTACAACCGAGCTGGTAAACCTCGTGAAGAAGCTCTACAAAACGAAGGGCTTCAACAAAAGAGATCTAAAAAAGGCAGTAAAAACGAAGGAAGGTTCACAGAACTCAAAGATGAAGTTTGAAGTTACATGCTACGGCTGCAACCAAAAAGGGCACATCAAATCCAACTGCCCTAACCTGAAGGAAGTCAAAAAGCAAAGAAGGAAAAAGGTCCTTAAGGCAACATGGGACGAATCTTCATCGGAGGACGACGACGACGAGCTCGAACAGACGAGTCTACTCGCATTAATGGCCCGGGACCAAATCGTCGAATCCGGAAGCGAGAGCGAGTCCGAGGCGGAGTCCGAGCAAAGCCACGGATCCGTATCAGTTTCCGAAGGACCAGACCCCGCTGTAAGTATCTCCCGGTTAAACATTTTAGTTAGTTATTTATTGCGCAAATTAGCTAAGTCAAACCTGAAAATGAAGTCACTTCTAAAGGAAGTATCTGTCCTTAAAGAAGTGACCTTACCTGACCAGAGTCAGACTGAATTTCCAACTCAAGTTCATAAACTTGAGGAAGAAAATTCAAGTCTAAAAAATCAGGTTAAAGATTTAAAAACTACTTTAGAACGGTTTTCTTTGGGCTCCAAGAACTTGGACTTAATTCTTGGGACACAAAGGGTCATTTACAATAGAACTGAGCTAGGATATAAAAGTAAATATAAATCTTACTTATCCTTAATAAACAAACAAAGTAGTAACACAGCCCAAGCATGGGTCCCCAAGTCCAAATTGATCAATCAAGTTGGACTTGGTCAATACTGGGTCCCGAAAGATCAAATACATTACCTCGATAGACCATATCGAGACCGTGATCCAGGGGGAGCAAAGAGAAAAACGATATTTCGAAATTAAATTATAAATTCAAAAATGAAATTCAAAATTCGAAATTAAACTATAAATTCAAAAATTCAATTCAAAATTCGAAATTAAATTATAAATTCAAAAATTAAATCAAAAATTCGAAATTAAATTATAAATTCAAAAATGAAATTCAAAATTCGAAATTAAACTATAAATTCAAAATTCGAAATTAAATTATAAATTCAAAAATTAAATCAAAAATTCGAAATTAAATTATAAATTCAAAAATTCAATTCAAAATTCGAAATTAAACTATAAATTCAAAAATGAAATTTAAAATTCGAAATTAAATTATAAATTCAAAAATTAAATCAAAAATTCGAAATTAAATTATAAATTCAAAAATGAAATTTAAAATTCAAAATTTAATTATAAATTCAAAAATTAAATTATAAATTCAAAAATTAAATTATAAATTCAAAAATTCGAAATTAAATTATAAATTCAAAAATTAAATTACTAATTCAAAAATGAAATTCAAAATTCGAAATTCAAATTCAAAATTCAAAATTTAAAATTATAAATTCAAAAATTAAATCAAATTAAAAGAAAGGCTCCAGATTATCTGGCACCTCCGAACTTAATATACCCGATAAGGGTAACCAAGAGTAGACCACCCGGTAGGGTAATTAAGGTTAGGTAAAATGGGCTAGGTTTAACTTGACCCACGGTACTGGTAAAATTTTTTGGATGATAGTACGTTAGGGAAGCTTGGGCATCGCATGTCTAGGAAGATATGGATTCGACCTGGTGCATTTGGCCAAGTGGAACTGACCGAAGCTACCCTTAAATGGATCCTAACTAGTTAGACCAAGGATTAGTATTAAGTTCAGTGGGTAGGACTATTTGGAAAACCTCGAAGGCATGGTTACTTTAATGAGCTCCTTGTGACTCACCATAGCCCAGAAGTTTATCCAAAGAATGCTTACTTGTTGAACCCAAAGCTAAACCTGAATCTAACACAAAGTTAAGCCAGACCTCTGAATTCAACAATAAATCATCTCACATCAATTATAGGATTCTCTGATTGACAATTTAGATCAGGTGAGATGACTAAGCAAACTAAATTTTAAATCTTACTTAAAGTTAAGTTAAACATCCTTCAAAATCAAATTAATTCAAATATCTCCAACCTAAACAGTGTTAATCAAGTTAAATTAATAATAATAATAATTAAAAAAAAAATTTAAAACACTTTTCTAAACAATTGCAACAATATGACCAATTATTGTTAACTTAGCCTGGGTAAGATAAAATTCTAAGGAGTCCACTTCAGTCAAACTATCTTTTTATCCATTAACAAGAAACTAATTCATTCACTTTATGTGTAGGAGTTGGATCAATGGATGTTGGATAGTGGATGCTCCAGACATATGACTGGAGATAAATTGAAGTTTTCAAAGCTCAAACTAAAAAATTTAGGATCAGTTGCATTCGGCAACAATGGTCAACTTAAAGTAATCGGAAGAGGTAATATCGAACTCAGCTCCGATTTTATTATTAGAAAAGTTCTGTTAGTTGAAATTTTCAATTTCAACTTACTAAGTATAAGCCAATTGTGTGATAGCGGATACTTAGTCACTTTTGACAAAGCTAGATGTTTAGTCAAAAATATTGAAAATCCTGAAATCACACTTAAGGGACTTAGGAAAAATAATATGTACTCAATCAATCTACCCACATCCTCAATAAAGTGTTTAATAACACAGGAAGAGGAAACTGACTTGTGGCACAGAAGACTGGGTCACACTCACACTAGACTCATTTCAAAAATGAGTCATAATGGTCTAGTTAGAGGTTTGCCCAAAATAAAATTCATTGAAAACTCAATCTGTAATGCTTGTCAACAAGGAAAACAAACTAAGTCAACACACAAATCAACAAATCTAGAAAGAACCAACTCGTTACTTGAGCTCCTTCACCTTGACCTATTTGATTCACATGGAGCCAAGTCACTAAGCAAGAACCAGTATTGCTTAGTAATAATTGATGACTACTCTAGGTTTACATGGGTAAGATTCCTAAAAACAAAAGATGAAACCTATGAAATATTTAGTAATTTTTGCAAACTAATAGAAAATGAAAAAGATACTAAAATTAAAAGAATAAGAAGTGATCACGGGGGAGAATTTGAAAATCATAGATTTACTCAATTTTGTAAAATAAATGGATACCTACATGAATTTTCATGTCCTAGAACCCCTCAGCAAAATGGTCTAGTGGAACGTAAAAATAGAACACTACAAGAAGCCGCTAGAACTATGTTAAATGAATATAATTTAAATCACCAATTTTGGGTTGAAGCAATAAATACTGCAAATCATATTCAAAACAGAATTTTAATCAACAAATTTCACAAGAAAACCCCTTATGAACTATATTATCATAAAATTCCTAACTTAAACTATTTAAAAATATTTGGGTGTAAAGTTCACATTTTAAATACTAAAGATTATTTAGGAAAATTCACACCCAAATCTAACCCAGGAATATTTTTAGGATACTCCTCAAATAGTAGAGCCTATAGAGTCTACAATCAAAACACCCTAAAAGTTGAAGAAACAACTAATATAATATTTGATGAAGAAAATAATCTACCAAATATAAATGTGAATGTTGAACCAAGAAATATAGAAGATGATGAAATTCAACCAAACCTTAATAAACCAGAGGAACCAGCCCCTGACCCAATTATAAGACCAACTAGGGCCAGTACTTCTCATCCACCTGACCAAATTTTGGGTGATCCAAACCTAGGAGTCAGAACTAGATCTTCCTATAGAATCCATAGTCAGATTGCCCTAATTTCTAAAATCGAACCTAAAACAATAGAAGAAGCACTACCCGACCCGGACTGGATCATAGCTATGCAGGAGGAATTAGCCCAATTTGAAAGAAACCAAGTCTGGGACCTTGTACCTAAACCCATAGATAAATCAATAATAGACACCAAATGGGTTTTTAGAAATAAGTTGGATGATCAGGGTGATATCATAAGAAACAAAGCCAGACTAGTAGCCAAAGGGTTTAGTCAAGTTGAAGGATTAGACTATGATGAAACCTATGCACCGGTAGCTAGACTCGAATCCATTCGAATGCTATTAGCCTATGCAGCAAATAAAGGGTTTAAATTATACCAAATGGATGTTAAGTCAGCCTTTTTAAATGGTCTCATCAAAGAAGAGGTCTATGTAAGCCAACCCCCAGGATTTGAAGACTTAAACAATCCTACTCACGTATTTAAGTTAAAAAAAAGCCTTGTATGGACTTAAACAAGCCCCTAGGGCATGGTATGAACGGTTGTCCGATCACTTAATTTCCAAAGGCTTCAACCAAGGTCAAATAGATCCAACTCTATTCGTAAAAACTGTAGAAAAAGACATCTTCATAGCCCAAATCTATGTTGATGATATAATTTTTGGATCTACTAACTCTAAATTTCTAAAAGAATTTGTTAAATTAATGGAAAGTGAATTTGAAATGAGTATGGTTGGTGAACTTAATTTTTTTCTTAGGCTTACAAATAAAACAAACTAAAGATGGAATTTACATTTATCAAACTAAATATGCTGAGTTAATTAAAAAATTCTGCATGGAAAATTCAAAGATAATAAACACTCCAATGGCAACCAACATCAATATTGACTCTGACCCAGTAGGAAAACCAGTAGACCCAAAATATTATAGAAGTGTAATAGGTAGTTTATTGTACCTAACTGCAAGCCGGCCTGATATATTGTTTGCTGTAGGTATGTGCGCAAGATACCAATCCTGTGCAAAAGAGTCACACTTAACCTATGTTAAAAGAATACTTAGGTACATTAAAGGTACTCTAAATATAGGACTCTGGTATCCTAGAACTTGCACTCTTGACCTTCATGGCTATTCTGACTCAGATTACGCTGGATGCAAGTTAGATAGAAAAAGCACAAGTGGCAGTTGTCAATTTCTAGGGCAATGCCTTGTAAGTTGGTCAAGTAGAAAGCAACATTGTGTTGCTTTATCTACCACTGAAGCTGAATATATAGCCTTAGGTGAATGCGCATCTCAATTGTTATGGATGATGCATACTCTTAAAGACTATCAGCTAGATTATCATAAAACAAAATTTTCAATTGATAATATAAGCTCAATAAATCTAACAAAAAACTCAATTCATCACTCAAGGACTAAACATATAGAGGTGAAGCATCATTTTGTAAGGGATCATGTAGCTAAGGGTGATATTATACTCAACTATGTTGAGTCAAAATCAAACCTAGCTGACATTTTCACAAAACCCTTACCCGAACTTGAGTTCAACTCACTTAGAAGACAAATAGGTATGTGTTGGGTAGAATAGATACTATAACTTTATATTCTTTACTTGTTTTTTTTAACTTCTAGGCAAAATTGATTTTCCAAAATCCCCACTTTGCTAGACTTTCAAAAGTTGGATTTAGCCTAGGATTTACCCTTAGAAAACATGTTCCCCCAGGACTCAGCCAGAGCATCTCACAAACACCTAGGTTTACCTTGATTGTGTTTGTAAAACATAGAACGGTGTGAGATGCATAGGGTACAGCCTGGACTCAAGAATGCTTATTTCTGTGCATCAATATGAGTCTGGGCATTAAATACATAATTAACAGTAATCAAATCAAGTCTTCCAGCCTTAGTCAAATCTAACTGGATCAATTGACTTGACTTGACTAACCAGGTGAACACTGTTGCCCTCTAGGCAATCAACAAGTAGCTAAATGGTTAGACAGTTGGTGGAGGCAATATTAAAGTTTAAGCATGTTTGTACTTAAGGGCTCTGATACCTGATCAAAACCAAATCTTGACTCATGCTTGGACTTTAGAACACTGAAACCTTACTAAAACTAAATTAAGGTTATCTCTTCTCCTTTGCCTTAAGTATTCCTGAAATTTATCTCAAAAACATTCCTTAAGCAGTTTTATCAAAATTTTCTCCAAACTTAACTTTCAAATATCTTCTTCTTTGAAAATTTTTTTTAAACCCTTTTGAAAATTCATTAAGTTGTTAAAGCTTTAAAAATTATTTTTCCTTGCAAATTTATTTGAAAATCTCTGAAGTTGAAACTTGTATTTTGAAAATTTTTCTATGAAAATTTTGGAAACCAATGTTTTTCTATAGACTCTATAGACTCAAAAAGAGCTCATGTTTTTCTATGTCTATTCAAACAAAATAAATTCTAAGGTGTTGTCCTTCACTTTCCTTGCCTAAGTTAAAATGTTTTTAATTCTGTCTTGAAAAATTAAGTTTTTCAAAACTAGCTCATTTTTGATATATGGCAAAGGGGGAGAGTAGAGAAATTCAAAGTAGAGAAACTCAAAAGAAAAAGGAAACCCTGTATTAAGGGGGAGCTTCACAAAAAGTTTACAAAAATTTTAAGTGTTAGCTTAAGTTAGGCGTTCATTTGAATTTATATACTTAAGCTTGCTTAATATACTTATGCATTTGTTTTTTTACTTAACTTTGAATTTGGGTTGTCATAATCAAAAAGGGGGAGATTGTTGGTGCGGGAAGCATCCGACGATCGAACCTAAGTTTTGATAATGGCAAAAGATTCAAAGTTAAGGGTTGTTGTAATCTAACATGGTTGAATGAGTATTTCAGGAAAGTCCTAGCTGCGGTTAGGCAAAGGGAAAAACCCTAGGGGGTGGTAACCCTAGGTCATAGGGGGTGGTAACCCTATGCGGAAAGTCTTGGCAGGTCGATGGCTTCAGCCAAAAGTCCTAGGGGGTGGTAACCCTAGGTGGAAAGTCCTGGTGTCGCGAACCAAGTGAAAGTCTGGACTAGCCGGGAAGCGGATGTCCAGCAGAAAGTCCGGAAGCATCGAGTGCTGAGCAAAAGTCCAGTCGATCTGGAGAATCGACTGGCAACAGGTAAATCTCCTGAGTGGAGTAGGTGAGGACGCGTTCCCCGTAGAGGGAACAGTAGGAGTCGGGTCGACCTAGGATTTCCGGTTGGAAATCCGAAGTCAGACTCGGACAGTCCGAAGACTGTCAATTCTTCTTTACGATGTTTTGTCTTATTCTAACACTGTGTGAGGATTTTGCTGGACTAACCTGTTCGGGAGCCCGGGATGGATCCGGGCGCCCGGGACCAAAGTTTATCCCCTGCGCGAAGTTGACACGTGGAGCATCCTGGTTGGTTGGCCACGTCACACTCCAGGCGCCCGGAAGGGATCCAGGCGCCCGGAACCTCATATAAAAGAAGGGTCGAGGTGCAGCACAAAGTACAACGACAATCTAAGTAATCTCCCTGCGACAAGCTGCTAACGACTCGATCTAGAAAGTGCTGCAACGACACCCCGACAACCCGGAGCTTCGATTTAGTCTTTTGTTGTCGGTATAATCTGTTTACTGCTTTAAATTATAGTTAGTCTGTAATAGTTTTATCGTGCTTATAGTTGTTGCCCACGGAAAGCGATCAAGGATCGCGGGCCTTCGAGTAGGAGTCGCTTTAGGCTCCGAACGAAGTAAATCTTCCTGTCTCTCTGTGTTTGTTATTTCTTTATTCCGCTGCGCTTTTACTCGTTTGTTTTACGAATCGAAAGAAATAGTCACGAACGCTATTCACCCCCCCCCCCCTCTAGCGTGGTCTCGATCCAACATAATTTAATTTATTTTTAATTTAATATATTTAATTTACCTTTAATCACCTCACCCAGTCTAAGTTTTCAGACAAAGTGATCCTAGAGTTTTGTGTGATGAGTTAAGTTGAATTTCAGAGTTTAGTTTAGCTTGTGTTAAGTTAAGTTTAGCTTTGGATTCAACAAGCAGATATTCTTTCAATAAACTTTTAAGCTATAGTGAGTCATCTAGACATCATTTGAGTAATCACGCATTCAAAATTTTTCTAAATAGTTTTGCCCACTAAACTTAATACAAAACTTTAATCTAACCAACTAGGATTAGTAAGTGGTAGCTTCAGTTAGTTCCATTAAGTCAAATGCATTAGGTCGAAGTCATATCTTCCTAGACATGCATAGACATAGCTTCCCTAACCTACTATCATCCAAAACTTCTTCAGTATTATTTATCAAGTTAAACTTTTATCCCTATTTAACCTAGTCCTAATTACCCAGCTAGGTAAATTATTATATTCGAGGTGCCAACTAATTTTGAGTCTCCTCCTAAATTATTGAACTTTAGGTTTAGGTTTTAGGTTTATGTAGTTCGAATTTTAAATTTGATTTAGACTTGTAACCCAAGTCTAAATTTTATATGTCAATAAAACTTTCAATAATTTTTTCTAGTTGACCGAGTTTCTCTTGCAAAAGTTTATTTTATTTTTCTAATTTTCTAAAACTTGAGGATAAAATTTTAAACTTTGAAAGATTATTAAATGATTTTGAATTAACTTGATTAGTCAAATTAATTAATTTATTTTAATGAGCATGCATATTTAATTTCTGGGGAGAATCTAAATTTGAATAGTAGTGATTATTCAAGTTACTAACATAAGTAGAAAAAAATAAAATTTTATGTATTACAAACTTACTAACCTTTACTCTCCTTGGATCCTTGGGTCTTTTTTTTTTACATTGATATTTGTAATGACCCCATCTTTTGACACTCTAAGCATTGGATATACTCCTTCCCTTTTTGAAATTTTGATGTCAACTTCTCCTTTACCTCCAGTTATATGGTTTGAGTCATATAGGTAAGGCACTTACTTTTGTAATACCCTCTTTCACTGCATTTAAAACATATTATATGATCTTTAAATTTTGAATTTACAAATTTACCTTTTGAATTCTCATTAGGATTCTCCTACTTGTCCAATGTCATCTTAGATTCAGATTCTAACTTTTGTTCTGATTATGATTCAGATCCTTCTACCTCCTCCTTTTCCATTAATGCCATGAAGATGGTTTGTGTAAAATATCGAAAAAAGGACGAATAACCTTAAGAAAATTTTTAGAAATTTTCTAGGTATTTTCGGAGGCTCGTATGACAAATTTAAGAGAATGCATATATAGGCTTGGGAAAAGTATGTTTGGAATACCCAAAAGTGAGAGTTGATTGAGGAATTGAACCTAGGGTTTAATTAAAATACTTAAATTTATAACTTTTTATTTCTTTTTTTTTCCTCTCCGCCCGATTCTTCCCCTCTCGCCCGATACCGCCTCTCCCTCACGCGGCGTGGAGCATCGACCGCCTTCTCCTCTTCCCCAACTTGGCGCCACCTCACGATGCTTCTTCTCCTTGCGTACAAAAGCCAGTGGCCAAGGAGGAGTCGGGCAATGTTGTTCTCGATTCCCTTCTCTCCTGATTCCTCTCCATCTTCCTTGCGTCTTCCTCACCATCAACAGTCACAGCCTGAGCGAGAGTGCCCTAGGTGTCGCCCTCTCTCATTCCTCATGTTGTGCACCCCTATTGGATCGTTGCCGCCTGATCGCGCCAGTAGCCACCGCCGATCCGTGCCCTAATGGTGAGTGGATGCTCTTGATTGGATCATCTTTCTCACCGTCGCATTTTTGGTCGCTATCCGTGCCCTAGGTCCATCACCGATGCATTTCCCTCTTCGGGTTGCTGCCTCATGTGAGCAAATCTCCGGCCAAGAAAGGGGATCTTAGCCCTAGACTCGATCTCCTGTACCTCTATGCACCGCAGCTCCGTCTTTGGACGCAGCACTTCAGTTGATTCATCTTCTCCTCTTGATTTCATCATCGCTGTGCATTAGCTCTGTCGCAGATCTCCCCTGTCGTGGATTGACATCAATTTGGTCGGAAAGGAAGCTGCGGATCTAGATTTTTTTTTTGTTGCTCCATCTCAAGCGAGTAGGTAGGTGTTCTACCCTAGCTGTTGATCTGGATATTAAGTCTGGTTATGGTGTTGACGTGAGGTCATTGTCTGAAGGCAGTGGCATTTCTTGTTTCTAGCAGCAGCTCTAGCTTTGTTTCCAACAACAACCTCATGATAGCATTCTGTTTTCTTCACTGAGCAGCTGTAGTTCTGAATTGAGGTAAGAATCGTATAGAAGAGGATTAATACCAAATTTAAATCCATTGTTTTGGTTGTTGTATGAGATCGATTCCAATCTTGAAAATTTGAAGTGTTAATTGTGAGCAAAGGATTGGTTCATTTCTGGATGTTGAGTTTAGGTTGATTTATGTATAGACTTAAATCTAATTGAATAGTGGAATGGTTAGAGTTAATGGAGCTAACCCTAATTGATCGATGGATTTGATTTAGTTGGGAATTTGATTTAACTAATTAATTTATATGTAATTAGCTAAATCTGTATATCATGTATTACAGGACTTTGATTCGAGATGACGTCTCAGCGTGGGATCTATTTCGGATACGATCTCCATTTTTGAGGTGGGTACCTTTGACTTATCTTTTTGATATTGTCATTCTGATATTCTTAGTGAGTTATAACTAGTAGTAATAATTATGCTTATATCTGCTTAGTATGTCACTACTTGATACCGTAGTTTACCATATTGTTATTGTTGGATCGTGATGTTTCGATAGAGGGGGGGTGAATATCGATTACGAAAATTCTTTGAAAAGAGTTAAGCGCAGCGGAAAAAGTAAGCAATGCTAACACAGATCAATTTTACTTGGTTCGGAGCCTGTGTCGACTCCTACTCCAAGGCTCACACTCGTTGAGTGCTTTCGGTGGGCAATCACTAGTAATTCGAAAATTATTACAAACTAAGTACAGAAAATGTTAATGAAAATAAAAGCAATACCGACAAAGGAATAAATCAAAAAGGAAAAAGTGCATTGTCAGAGCTTCGTTAGCGTCGCAGGAGCGCAGAGCAGTAGAGCAAGCAGTAGAAGATCTTCTTGTCAGTTGTTGTTTTGAGCTCTACCCCTGACCCTCCTTTTATATGAGGCTCGGGGCACCCCGGATCCCTTCCGGGCGCCCTCGTGAGATGTGGCAGGTCCAACCAGCGAGCTCCACGTGGCGACGACGCGATAGGATAAAAATTGCCTCCTGGGCGCTCGGATCCCTTCTGGGCGCCCGGACCACCTTTCTCCAGAACAGGTCCTTCTCCTGCAAGACAAGGTTAGTCCGAGGAAAATATAATGAATTTCCTGCAAAACAAAGTGTTAGCACAGTTTAACATAAAAAGTGTGACTTAGATTCCGTCTTTCCGAGACCGGAATCTAGTCACGATCTCGACTTAGATATCCGAAATGGATCTAAGCCGGATTGACGTCTATTGTTTCCTTTCCGGGAACACGCCCTCACAGTCACTCCCTTCCAGTGACTTACCTTTACTTACCTGTCAGACGTCCGATCAGCCCTTCGACCTGTCTGGACTTCTCGCCAGCTATCCGGTCAACCCGTCGACCTAGCTGGACTTCTCGCCAAGCGTCCGGTCAGCCCGTCGACCCGCTTGGACTTCTCGCCAGCTATCTGGTCAGCCCGTCGACCTAGCTGGACTTCTCGCCAAGCATCCGGTCAGCCCGTCGACCCGCTTGGACTTCGTGCTAGACATCCGGTCAACCCGTCGACCTGTCTAGACTTAGCCTGCACACTCGATCAGAGTGTTAGATAACGACAAACCTAACTTAACCTAATTTGTCATTCATCAAAACCTGAGTTGGACCGTTAGTGCTAACCGCACCAACAGTTATCTGTTATGCATTTATGCTTATGTCCTCTTGATTATTGCATTTTGTACTTATGTAGTGACATACAATGCATTATCGGATACAGGTCTAGATACTAGATTTACTTGTGACATGTGTACCTAGTTTACTACCTGGCATGTGTATCTAGGTTTATTACTTGGCATGTGTGCCTAGATCATTGATATGGACTTGATTTTCCTTTTGGTACACATTATGAGGAGGTTGGTATTTTCAGGATTATATGCTTAGTGTCATGCACCATTTTGCATGATTGCATGTTGAGCGATTGTCAGCTTCATTGTTGTTGAACACATTGCTAGTTACATGATCTGCACACACAACCACTCATGGTTTAGTGGTTTATCAGACAGGGTGTGTGGCAGTTTTGCTTTATCAGGCTCCGCTCGTCCGCTCATGGGTAGTGTTGACTGTAGCGTGGTAGCAGGCAGGGATCCCTCTTCTTGACTATGACACAAGGAGATGAGAGCTTTGGCTCTCCCACTCTGTTTGGGGTAGGAGAATAGGTGTACTCCGACAGCATCCTGTCTACTTGGTCACTTAAGAGTAGTGATGGCAGAATGCACAGTTATCACAACACTACCTACTCAACCTCACCATCGTGTGTGAGGTGGCTGACTGGCGTCAGGGGTGACCAGGATATTTGCATCATATGCATGGATTGCATTTATTGTTGCATTATGGATACTGCATTTTTGTGGTTGCATATGATTGATATGAATACATGAGACGTGATGTGTTTGGTCTGACAACCCTTATATCCAGATAGGAGATCCTGGTGAGTACATCTTCTTTGCTTGTTCAATTTTTCGCATTTCCTGTTTTTGATCAGGAGACTGCACTCCATGATTATTACTGTTAGATATATCTTATTATGCATGTCAGCTTGATACCCGCTGAGTTCATTGAACTCACCCCGTTGCTTTATATTTCTATTTCAGGATGAAGCTGTCAGGGGATTCCAGTCGCTAGTCCCTCACCTCGTGTAAATGTGGTTTTCTACTTTCAGACTTGGTTTTCCTTGTTTTGTAATCTACATACTTGTGATGTGTAGATATTGTACTCGTGGATTTTATATCGAGTTTTGGGTCTACTACCCTTGTTTTCCACTGTGATGGTTTTCCGTTGTGGGTTGGGTTTTCCTCGAGTAGTGGAGTAGATTGTATAATAAACTGTGTGTTGTGATGTGTTGTGTAGTCAACCGGAGACTGATTTATTATAAACTGCATGGATTGTTTGTTTTATATTATTGTATATGTTCCAGCCGTGTTGGCCGAGGATTGTGAGGGGCCCTGAGGGCTATGTAGTCAAGTTTCAGATTGTCACCCGTACAAGGGAGATGCTGCCGAAATTTCCTCTAGCAACGACTCCCCTAAGGTGTGACAGTTTGGTCTGATTCTTGTAAGTCTGATTTTGAGGATGATTTCAAGGATTCAGACGTAGATCCAAGCTTGGTTTGACTTGATCTTCTAGTTGTGACAGATCCTCATGAAGTTCGTTCAGCCAGGTCCAAAAGTCGTAAGCTCCGATTCTGCACACAATTTTATTAGGCAATAATTCTAAAATAAAGTTTATTACCTTTTAGTTTGTTTCTGAATTTTGAGTGGATCTTTTCACCGTTATTCCATAGTCGAAGTCGCCCATCATGATAAAACACTCTATCTGATGCTTCCATATTTTGAAGTAATTAGTTTCGTATGATGGAGGTTTGTTCCATATTTTGAAGTAATTAGTTTCGTATGATGGAGGTTTGTGAACACTTTGTTCTTCACCTTGAGCCATTGATGTGAGAAGATCTTGCAAGAAAGATATAGATAAGAAACAATTTTCAAAACTTTGTCTAGAGATTAGTAGTGCAGGAGAACAAAGGAAAAAAAAATACCTTGAGTGGTGTTGTACCAACTTCGAGCAAGAATCACGGCAAAGGAAAATTTATTTGAAAGGGTAATCGTACCAATTCAAATATAATAAAAAAAATCTCAAAACAAAAAAGAAAAGGAAAAAAGCCCTCTTACTTGATTGGTGGTTACACCAATTCAGAGCAAACCTTGCTCTGATACCATTTATAGGACCGTAAATACGATAGGGGGTGAATAGCATCAATAGAAAATCGCGATTTAAAACAAGTCACATAACGGAAAAAAGAGAGAACAAAAGCATATGCTAACACAAGTAGTTTTTATTTTGTTCGGAATCTTTGTCGACTCCTACTCTAAGGTCGGCAAGTGAGAGTGCTTTTGATGGACAATCACTATCAATTCGAAATGGATTTACAAAGTTAAGTACAATAGCTGAAATATAAACGTTACCGACAAACAGAAAAGAAAAATAAAGAAGTCTTCGTTCTTCGAACTTCAGAGCAGCCTTTCAGTATCGTCGAAGCCTTTTCGGAGTAGCGCGTGAATATGAAAGACATAGTGTCACACCCTAAAGGTAAGGTTGTCCGACGAAAATCAGACAACACCGCCCCTGTAAAAGTGATAATTAAAACCTGTATACAATGTCACAAGGCTACTCACAAGATATCAACAACCCACATGGCTGAAAACAATATAATACAACCCACACGGCTAGAAACAAACATAGAGGAATATAAGAATAATACACAGCCTACACGGTTGGTACAAATACAAATCATGCAAGATATTACACTGACTACATGCTAGCATGACTTTCACAACCACAATACATAACCAAAATAAGGTAGCCATAAGACTAAAATCCAAAAGCAAGACGAATCACTACACGCAAATCTCAAAAATAAAGTAAGAATAGAACAATACAAAATAACTAGGAAAATGGATCTCAGATGTGACGTGAGACTGACAGCCATGATTCTCTAAGCAACTTTTCAAATATGTACTTGTTACCTAGCGAAAGAAAAATCAGTAAAAGGGATCATGAGTTCAAATAACTCAACGGGTTATAGGCAAATAGTGCATGGATAAATATGTAAGGCGACCAAAGATATACAGCATCAATAAGGAAATAAGAACATGATCATATATGACATACTAAACACACATACTAGTACCGGTCTAACACACATAATATAACGATCAGTAAATCACTAAAGATCAACAATAGACCTGCTCATAACCCCTGGACAACATATATAACAGTATATCTATGTATGATAAATGCACATGTATGAATCATGACAAGATTTCAAATATATGCAACAAGGGGATGTGGAAGTAAGTGCATACTTTGGTGAAGAAAGGATGTAAGGAAAAATACAGGCCGACTAAAAAATGGTCCTTGAATAGAATGATGTAACCGGCTGGAAGGGTGTGTGGACAGTCATGGTACGAAGAGATGATGATGTGATGGTCAGAGGGAATATGGTAGTTGAGATGCATCTGATCCACCTTTGCGCTTTTGAAATCAGAGGCCGTGGAGGTGTACCAGATGTCGTGAACAACGTTCGAAGGAGCAAAGGCCATAGGAAAAAGGCAAAGAATGAACGAAGGAAAGAAAGAAAAGTTAAAGTAACTTGCGAGCAAAGGGTTTGAGCAAGTGCCAACAACAGTGAATTGGAAATAGAGGGGAAGAAGATAAATAGAAGAACACAAGAACAACAAAATTGCATCAAACCGTGAACCTTAAAAACCCTACTAAGGGTTCTTGAGAGTCGTCCGATCAAGGTACGAAAGAAAGAGATTTGATTTAGACCATTGAATTTGAATAGTCAGGTGTCACATCACAATCGTCGCCTGTCATGTTAAACATTCTTTTAACGGGCGTTCAACATGTGGCAGCTAACTATAGGCAGCATTTATGAGGGATGGGAGGCAATAAGTAGACTTATGATAAAAAGGTGTGCTCATCATGTTCAACATTAATGATAAGCGGTGTGCCCTGTTTCCAAGGTGCTACAGTGATGTCAGCTCAAGCCGAACGATGATTCAGAGAACGAATGTTCGGTCAAGAAACAAAGGGCTCTAAAAGCATCTGAGTGAACGTCCGTTCGAAGGACGAGGGACACAAATAACACAAGTGTCTAGTCAGTCAGACCTACAACCTCCTTCGAATAGCTTGTAGGTCAAGTCAAGGGGGCTAGCTGACATGACAATCAGAGTCAAGGAGGGGTCAACACTCGAACCCAGGGCATACGATCATCGCGACCGAGTGGTCATCCAACTGGACCCTTGGGATGGTCGGACCCCGAGCCCCTCAGTATTGATGAAACTCTAAGCTGAGTTAGTGACATCCAGAGCAAGGTCCTCTTCATCACTCGGGACTAGCAAGGTTTACTATTTTGGCCAAGTAATCTAACCGATCGGATCAGAGTCTAGGAGGGATCAACACTCGAGCCCAAGGCATACGATCGCCGTGATAGATTGGTCATCCAACCGAACCTTTGGGTCGGTCAGATCCTAAGCCCCTCAGTATTGATGAAACTCTAAGCTGAATCATTAACATCCATAGCAAAGTCTTTTTCATCACTCGGGGCTAGCAAGGTTTACTATTTTGGCCGAGTAATCTAGTCAATTGGACCTATAGTCCGATCGGACA
The DNA here is from genome assembly GCF_018446385.1 of Zingiber officinale. Taxonomy (NCBI): domain Eukaryota; kingdom Viridiplantae; phylum Streptophyta; class Magnoliopsida; order Zingiberales; family Zingiberaceae; genus Zingiber; species Zingiber officinale. The sequence goes on along the minus strand of NC_056005.1, from coordinate 32,640,370 downwards.
AACTGGACACCTAGTCCAACCAAACTTTGGGGCTAGACGAAGAGGTCAAGCGAAAGATGAGTCCTTGACCATTTTTCTCAAATCTGACCTGGTTGATCTTGCAAGTGACAACCGATCAGACTACAGGAAGGATCCGGTCGGTTTGCTAACTAAGCATATTCAGGGCCTCTCAACCCAACGACTTCATATTCCTTTTTGACATTTTATGTCACTATGATAGAGAATATTTAATATGCAGGTTGTATATTAAAAGCTTCCAGCCTGCCAAACACAAGAATTGTAGGTCTATTTTGGTAAGGTCTCAATGCATCTTTATGGTCTGATATTTTTTTGAAATACTTTGAGATTCATGCACAAACAAGAGGTATCCATCTACAAGCACAGGTACGCGAGGCTACACAATTTTACTCATCTATTACTATCGTTCGTCATGGTTTCTTATCCTTAGCTCGATCACTGACTTGAGCGTCAGAGTGTCTATGTACCCAATTGTTGACATTTCTTTTGACACACAGGATCGTTCGGAGTCATCTTTTTTAATGAAAAATTTTCACTCAATTAACATTAAAATCACTTGTCCAATGCATCATCTTTCTCATTTTTGGAAAAGATAAGTTATTATAGAGTTTCTCTATCTGATGAAAAGGAAATATAATAATAATGATTATGACTATTTTGCATTATTTTTTGATCGGATATGTTCATGTAGTCTTTGACTTAAAATATTGACTAGAAAACTAATAAATATGGTTGTGCAAACAAGGGCTTTTATGGTTGATAAAATGTCAAGTTTATAGATTATTTTACAATAAATAAAACAATATTAGAAATTGATTTATATATATATATATATATATATATATATATATATATATATATATATATATATATATATATATATATATATATATATATATATTAATAATAACGATTATGACTATTTTGCATTATTTTTTGATCGGATACGTTCCTGTAGTCTTTGACTTAAAATATTGACTAGAAAACTAATGGATATGGTTGTGCAAACAAGGTCTTTTATGGTTGATAAAATGTCAAGTTTATAGATTATTTTACAATAAATAAAACAATATTAGAAATTGGTTTATATATATATATATATATATATATATATATATATATATATATGGTTTAGAATACATCAAAATATTGTCTTGCTTGATGGTTGAAGATATTTTAGACATATTTGAGTATTTTTATTAAAAATCATTTAAACATATTGCTCTGTGTGGCAGGGACAAGCTAACGTCATTTTGATTCATCCAAAAAAAATACAGGAGGAAAACATTCTTATATTCATATTTTATAATAGGGCCAGCCCTTTTGAAAATAAATATATATTGAAATCAAGAAAGGATTTATGAAAGTAATCCGTTTTTCCTATCCAAAGCCAAAAGTGTGTCATAGACGTCCGGGCTACGGTGCATTGGTCAGATCCCTAAATATGCATCTCATGAATTTCAAAATCGAGACTTCACTATTTTGATTTGTAGGAAATTTGCTATCCATTGAATAGTAGGAAATGTACTTTCCAATGAATAGGGGGCATGAGAAAATGAGTCATCTTGGTAGAGTACCATATAAAAAATTTGCGTAGAATCAAATACTTCTAGATTAATCGAAGAACTTGATACCCAACTTAATAAAAAAGGGATCGTAGATACGAAAAGATCTGGCACTCGCGAAAGCTAACAAGTCAACTGCGGATTCATACCGGCAGTAGTGGTCCGTCGCAGACTCAACTGAGCAAGTTGAAAAAGAAAATAGGAAAATGAATTAAAATTATTTTCAAAAATAAAAATGATAACGTGGGAAGAATTTGCATATGAGATCATAAAATGTAAGATGAAGCCGTATGTACGCCAGTTTTGTGGAATACTTCCAGCTGATCATCTAATGCTTTCTACAGTACTTCATTTAATAAAATCTTAGACATTGTTTAAAAACGAAGAACAATATACAGCACTCGAATTAATGAACTAGAATACCCTTTATTTTAATCTTCATTATTACTATTATTATAACTTAGGTTGCAAGTCGCCATCCACTTAATAAATTTTTGAATTGCCAGATCCTGAAGGAACACATTAAATGCAGTTATCTGAAAATTAAGATACTAACATATTGTTTGATTTTAAAACCAACTCTTATCCGGTCGACCATATAAATCTTTTTACACCATGGAACTCTATCTCCTACTATATCATCATCTATACTTAAATAAATTTTATCTTATTTTATTATTACTAAATTTTTTTTATCTTCCTCTTCCTCGTTTGATATACGTATTTGTCATAATTTCACATTGTCTAACTGAAGTATTTATTGGTCGTCTAAGTACATACTTATATCACCTTAATCGTGTCTCTCGGAGTTTTTTCTCAATAAATACAACTCCGACTTCTCTCTAATATTCTTGTTTCTTATTTTGTCCATCCTCGTATATCTACACATCCACCTTAAAATTCTCATATCTGCAACTGTTATCTTCTGCTCATGTGCTCGAGTCACAACCCAACATTCAGCAGGTCTAACTGTGATTTTGTAAAATTTTCCTTTAAGTTTAGAGGTATTTTACGGTCACATAAAAAACTCGATGTTCTTCTCCATTTCAACTATCCTACTTATATTCTATGTAAGACATTTCTCTCAATCCCTTCATTTTACAAAAATGATCCTAAACATCTAAAGCTCTCGATTTTGAGCAACTCGTCATCTCCTATCTTAACAATTATCTCATTACATCTCATATTGCTAAACTTAAATTCTATATATTTTGTCATTATTCTACAAAACCTAAAATCTTTCCCTTCTAGTGTTTCCCGTCAAAATTCTAGTTTAGCATTTACTCCTTTACGTGTTTCATCTACCAAACAATATAATTTGCAAACAACATACATCACGATACTGTGTCTTAAATGTGCGCAGTAAATTGGTTCATAATTAGTGTACAAAGATAGAGACAAAGTTGATCCTTGATGTAATCCTATTTTTATTGGAAATACTTCACTTACTCCACTTGAAGTCTTTATTCTAGTTGTTACATTCTTGTACATATCCTTAATTAGTTCAATATATGTTACGCTAACATTTCTCTTTTCTAGAATTTTTCATATAATTTTTCTTAGGACTATAATAAGTTTTTTCTAAGTTAATGAACACTATGTGTAGATCTTATTTTTGTTTCATATATTTTTCAATTAATTATCTAAGAAGATATATAGTTTATATTGTCAACCTTCCATGCATAAACCGTATTACATTTATCTTTAATATATTTTATTGGATAATATCGTTTTCATTTATTTCACTTTAACTATTTTATAATATGTTTTTTTTTCTTTCTTTTGTATCTAATTTTTGATATAATCTTTTAAAAATTTCATTATTTACTTCATTCACTACTTTTTTATCTTCTTTCTTGACTATTGTATATTTTTTAAAATTTCTCTCATTCTTACAAATATATAATTACTTATAAAGCTATTTATTTTTCCTTCACTTTCTTTTGTACTTTCTCATTCCACCACCAAGATTCCTTGCTTAATGGTGCATGTCCTTTAATTCACCAAGTACACTTTTAGTTACTATTTTTAACTTTGATATCATCTTATCCCATGTCGTATTAAAACCACCATATATTTTACCTAATGTTTGTACTCATACCTTCTCCTTAAATATATTTTATTTCTCATCCTTTAACTTCCACCACTTAATTCTATGAGTCGTATATATTTCTTTTATATTGATATTATATTTGAAGCGTATATCCAACCTTACTAACCTATGTCGGATAGTTAAGCTTTCTCTAAGGATGAATTTACAATCTTTACAAATCTTTCTATCCTTTTTCCTAACTATAAGAAAGTCAATTTTCATTTATTATTCCTACTTTTAAACGTGACAAAGTGTTCTTTTTTTTTTCTTAAAAAATGTATTAGCTAATATAAGGTCATACACTATCGCAAAATCTAATATAGTTTTTCCTTCTTCATTTTTCGTTCCAAACTCATAACTCCCCTTACCCCTCATATTCCTCATTTTTTACTCTGACATGTTCATTTAGGTCACCTCCTATTAAAATAATTTTATTTAGCAGAATGTTTTATAATATTTTATATAAATCATCCCCAAAACTTGATTTAGTAACTTTATCTAATCTTACTTACAGTGCATATACACTAATTATGTTTATAGTTTCCTTCGTCACTATTATCTTAAAGGCTATAATTCTATTCCATTTTCTAACTACTTCTACAACTTCATCCTTTAACAAACTATCTATAACAATGTCCACTATATTTCTTGTTTTATTCTTTCCAATGTACCATAATTTAAAACCCGAATTTTCTATCATCTTTATCTTCTCACCTACCTATTTTGTCTTTTGTATACATAAAATACTAATTCTTCTCATAATCATTGTATCTACTATCTCTATTGATTTACTAGTGAGGATTTCTATATTCCATGTTCCAAATCTTAAATTATTAATTTTCCTATCATATTTGTTCTTATCCAACCTATAGTGTGAAAACTCTTACCTATTTAACACTACAATCAAGTTCTCATATAAATGTAGCGATCCTTGCTAATACATTACAGTTGAGCCCTGCAACGCGTTCCTTCCAGAGAATAATTTAACATTAACACAATAATTTAATGTATCCATTAATTGAATATTTATCATAATTTTAAGACAGTTTGACAACCTAACGCAACCCTCCTTTATCCAAGTTTGGAACCAACCATGAACAATCGTTATGGGCAGAGTTATATTTTTAACTTACAGTTTTTTAAAAATATATATATAACTATTCTTATCATATGTAAAAACAAATCAACACTAATTTTTTTATTATTTTAAGTTTTAAATTTTGTTCTATAAAGGACTTTTCCAAAGTAAATTTGGCCTAACATGTTATTTAGACTTTGGCCAAAGTATTAAAAGTGACGATGATAATACATTAAATTTGGCCTAAAAGAATCTCTCGGTGCTTGCTGCAAATCATTAGAAATCAAGCAAAAGTACAGCACAAGATACATAGTAGACCACTAACAAGTTGCAGGGAAGCAAAATTAAACATGACATGAATCTAAACGCAAAAACAATAAACATCTAAATAGAAAAGATAAAGAGTATGTTACCGACTTGATGTTGTAGACATGATGGAGCAAGCTAAAAACACATCAACGTAGACTGTTACTTTGAGTAGCGATGATCAACACTGCCATTATCGTCCATCGTCCCCTCAGTTGAATGCCTGCATAAACAATGACAACAATCATAAACGAGCTACTAAATTCTAAAGCAAAACTTTTCTATCTACTTTGTGCATTTTGAAATGGTAGCGATGATAACAGGATGTTACTTTGTAAAATGGTTAGTATGAATAAATAGCTTAGGGGATTAAGATGACAAAAGGGAAAGCTCAGATAAAGTCAGCGATACGAGAATTCAGGCTCCTCATAAGATTGACAAATCCAAGTTCTTATTAAAATAGAAAAGAGAATCCTAAACCAAGGAATATACCTCCAAGATGATGTCAAATGTCGAGCTTTTCTGTCCAGATGAATGTTTTCTAAAGCATTTGCCGTTCGAATGACATCCTCTGATATGTCATCGACATCATAGTTCCACATGTAATCATCCTTCCTAGACATGGGAATTGAGGAACTTGACTTTCGTTCTGGAAGCACAAGGAAGACATTAAATAAGCAGTTAAATGGCAGCACAAGATGTGAATTCTTTCTATTTACCTGATGACTGGTTACGTGGGACTGGCCTAACATCAACCATGAAAAAACAATATATTAGGAAAAGTGGCCAAACAGAAACTAACATTAAAAGTTAACCCCACATAATTACCTGCTCAATGCAGGTAATCCTCCAGGAGCGGCAGCTGATGAAGATGGCCTTCGGGCATTCCTGGCTTCAGCATTAGATACTGAATCATTCTGCGAATCAATTAATCGCCCACCAGCAAACCTATTTTGAATCAAATTCTGGGCAACAACAGGTCAAGAGCTAAGCAAACATGTTCGAAGAATGTAAGCAATGCAATTTTAATCTACACCCTCCATACCACCAACACACTTCGTGTAGGCATTAGACATTCATATTGATTAAGTGCAAGAAAATTTTAGAAATAACAGCGAATGACCATTGAATGCTTGAACCCAAGTCCAAATAACATAGTTTCCAATTCCACTATTGCAGGCAAGTAAATGTGATATTTCCAATAAACAACGCTTCAATTATAAGCATTCCATCAACTCATCCAATCTGTTGGTTTTTACATACAAGTGATGCATAGGAAACTATAACTTGTTGATTCTCTATAGTGTTGGAACTGCCATATAGTGATAAAACCAGTGTGTAATCACAGTGTTAACAATTATATGAATTTTAAAACCATTTATGTTTTATGGCTTAAATTACTGATTATTCAAGAATAAGAATATAAAATGAAATAATACCAAATTTTCAGAAATTTGTGCTCTGAGTCTTCCTTTTTTGCTCTAAAATCTCATATTTTGTAGTAGTTTATGCTGTTAGAAAAGGGAGACCAGTCTAGCAGCAGCCACTGGACAATGTCATGGCTAGACTAGAGTATTCGGGTTATTAAAGAGTACAGACTCATCTTGTTCAGGATTCAGTGATCACCATTTCATTATCTAATGTCTTATGCTTCAACTGACTACCGTAGTCTATTTCTCCATAGCAGTAATTTAACAAAGTAAAATTAATCAATCACATATAACTAACAGGAAATCTCACTTGAGATTACCGTTCTGTCAATTACCACCTTTCTAAATTTGATTTGCTAGATTCATTGTGTAACATGGTTCAAAGAAGAAAAATGTGGGAAGAAAATGTGAATTAAATATTCTTATTACCTTCCTTTTCATATTGCCTTTTAAAAAAAATACAATAACTGGTTCATTGGTAAACATTTTTTAAATTGAAATTACCCAAGTTGGTTATTGATCATATTTTATTCACGTTGAAATTTTCAATGTTATATACGAGACAATAATTCTCTTAATAATCAATTCAATAAATAACACCAAGGAAGATGGTTCTGCAATTACAATCTTTCCAGACCTATAGGACATTGTATATTCTTCCAAAACAAAGCAACAAATCGAAAGAAAATTGACTGCATAAGGGAATCAAGCCACCGAACCTCATATTTTAGATATCCTTCAAGAACATCTAATAGTAATGGACCGCTTTCACCATCTCTGTTTGTTCTGGTGCTAAAGTCCTTCAACTCATCTTTCCAGAAGTCCTTTGGCTGGAAGAAAAGGAAAGACAAAAGATGAAAACTATAAATCTGCTGTTTCATAATATGAATCACCATAATGCAGCAGCATACAGACAGGATATTCCGTGCATTTACCAAATTACACTCAGGTAGATAAACTTTGAGAGTGTGACCCAACTGGGCCCATTCCAAGTATTCAGAAACTAATGCTGTTAATAACCTTCCTGCAACCAACATAAGCTCAGTTTAATAAAGAAATTTATATAATTCAATACAAGAAAAGGCTACAAAATGGTTATGGTGATTTTGAATTTAAGTTCCAAATGTTGTCACATTGCAATAAAGACGTACAAAGACTTCATAACGAAAAAATGTCGCATATAATAGCAACTGAGAATGCTAAAATGTATGTGGGGTAATACTAGAAAGAAATATAATTACAGACATTACTACTAGGGAGCTATCAGGTGTGGTTGAAATAGAATAACCGATAAAAAATGAGAGAAAGTATATAAAGATGTTATGGACATGTTCAAATACAGAAGTAAAATTTTTAGGGCCACGAATTGAATGAATTAAAACTGAAAGTGTCAAGTACAGAGAAAGATCAAAGAAAGTTTTAATTAATATATTTTTTTAAAAAATAAGTTTTGAATACAACTAGGCATACAATTTTAAATAGAATTCATGGAGGAATAAGATCTATGAATACTCCAAATAGTTGGAAATAACAATGCTTGTTTGATGTTGATATGATTGGAGATTAAATACAGAATGGAAGGGAAAAAACAAGGTTAGTATTCTCCAGCATGAATTTCATGTCATGGTTTTCATCAAGAGATAATGGATAAGCAATGGAGTTTCCAATGTTTGGTCTATCTTTAATAAGAGCAGAGAGGTTCAGAGCTTAGTCCCTAGCATGAGTCCGAATATATGTAGAAGATACCTCTGAAAAGTAACAAAAATAGGGTTTTTTTTTGTTTAATTTCCTGTTTCAAATAGCAATAGAACTGGTAATTATTAACCCAATCTGTATGAAAGGTTTGATGAAGGTTGCTCCTAAAATAATACAAAGTTCAGGTTCAACAATGTGCTTGATCTAGACTGGTTCAGTTATGTACCTCTAGTCTAACGAGATATGAAACAATAAAAGAAAATCACTAAAGTTATACTGACTCATGTGCAACCTGCAAAATTAAATCATTCTCCATATAATAATTTTTGTCAGCCTATTAGATTACTGATTTAGCAAGCAAAATCATCATATAGGCATCTTACTTTAAATGAGTGCTTAATAACAAACATACCGTAATTATCAACAAAAGCAAAATATACCAATTTTCCAGTGAAAGTTATCACTAAGAAGCAGTATAATCTAATATTCATCATTAAAAAGGAGTGTAAAGCCCATCTAAAAATCCCACAATAATCCTACTAGAGTCATTTTCTTTATATTCAGGAAGCAATGCAGTATGGATGGTATCCATGAGAGGATGCTGTATTTAGGAGGGTATGCACACATGTATCATTCCCCTTAAATATCTACTCAGATCTAATACTTCATCAAAAATGAGCAACTATCTTTGTGCACATGTATGATGTACATTTTGATGATATATATTTACCTTTTACAAAAAAAAGGTACCATGCTTTTGACTTACTACAAAAGAACCAAAATTAAAGAACTACAACTCTAAAGTCATGTATATTTTAAGATTGGAATTTAAGACAAATACGGTACCATGTTTTCACCAAACAAGCTCCAACTAGAAAAGCAATCCCTGTACTCTTCTACAAAACGATTCAAGAACCAAACCAATCAGTTTATCACACTAACAGAAAACTATTGAATCCTCAAGATATTCCATTATATAATCTTAAAGCACAACCAACAAACTTAGGTACTTTGCATAGAGAGATTCACATATAGAAAATGAAATCTGAGGGAGAGGCATGCAGCTGCTTTGCTCAATCAAGAACCAAACAAATCAGTTTATCACACTAACGGAAAACTATTGAATCCTCAAGATATTCCATTACATAATCTTAAAGCACAACCAGCAAACTTTAGGTAATTTGCATAGAGAGATTCACATATAGAAAATGAAACCTGAAGGAGAGACATGCAGCTGCTTTGCTCGATCATTGCAGCTTCCTAGTAGTGCAGGAGGGACATTGTCCTCATTTACAAGAACTTTATCTTCTTCTTCTATGGCTTCAAATACACTTGCCCTGAGCTCAGCCTAACATGAACCAGAAGAAGTCAAACAAGCAACAACCAAAGTGTTGAACATAGTGGAACATCAGAAAGTCCACAAAGAAAATGATTAATATTTTGAACACGTCAAAAATTTCAATTTGCAACGAGTCTTTTTCTCAGTTGTGACAGAAAACTGAAAATGGCATATTCCTTGACCAATTTAAACTTATCACAAGAAATATATATTTCACAAGAGGCACTTCAAAGGCTTAAATGCAATTGAGCCTTTACGAAAAAATGTGTCTCCCCTCACAATGACGGAGTAAAGGCCCATGAAACTATGAAATCCACATTTTAAAATACCCATAATTAAGTACAATGCCTCTTGCTTTAAGCTAGTTTGTTCACCAGAAAGAATGTCAGAGGATTTATGACAAGAAAATTGCATTCTAGATCACACTTAGACAACCAACCCTCGACACTCAAAAATCCAATGCAAATCCGCAATCAGATGGAGGAAAAAGTTAACTTTAACGCAATATCTCACGCCAAAATAAATTCCCCGAAATGCATTATTTTTTAAAGAAAAAAAAGTTACTGTTCTAGAAGAGTGACAACTTCAGGAGAAATCAGGAGCTGAATTTCCCCCATTCAGCATGAATGAAAAACATAATCTTGATTTGATGAGAGGATCTGACACGATCGGGAGAAAAACAAAAGAGAAAGAGAGGAGACTAAGGAACTACCCTAATTCTGGCGAGGACGCCTTTCTTCTCGAGGGTGCGGGTGACGAGAGTCTTGAGGTCCATCATCTCCCTCGCGTAGTCGTCCATCTCGTCGCTCTTGGAGACGAAGACTCACCCACCTCTTCCGTCGCACCCAGTCACCACCACGGCCAGCAGAGGTCGACACTTGAGAGGATCAAGTATGCCTGTGCCACTCGAAGATTCTAAAATTGTTAGCATTGGCAAGGTTTGGTTAGATTAACCATCGGAACTAACCGGGCCGTCCGCAACCCGGCAAGGTCCGAACCGCATTTGTATAACTTTGGTACTAATACAAGCTATCAATAACTTTTAGCATAATAATTAAATAATATAAATATAACTTTAATAATAAGATAAATATAACCGCAATCTATATTTTATACAAATAATTATAAATAGTTTTTTTCTATTTACAAATGGCCATAAATACTTGATATAGTGAAAGCAAATTTGACTCATCAAGATAAACATCAACCACATACGCATGACTCCTAAAATATAATGAATCTAATAGTATTCTTATTTTATCATCTTGATTATTTTTTAAAAAACAGATATTCAAATCTAAGGAGCTGATTCATCTGATTTGATCCATCAAATATTGGAGCTTCAGATTCACGATTTGAGTATAACTTATTATTCAAGTATTCATGATTCAGAATTTACTAATAGTCATATATAATTTATCTTCTCCCCCTATTAATCTAGGAATAGATTAATAGAAATAAGTAAATCATCTTTTTACATTTAGATTCACAAAATTATAATAAAATGTCTCATTTTTTTATTATTTTGATTAAAAAATCAAAATACATGGATGACTTATTGATGATTTTATAAAACATAGAATAGTTTGGAGTTGTCCATATAAATCATTGATAGCATACGAAGTGATTACGATCAGACGCAGTAAGCTAAGTTCGTGAACATTTTAAGATTTCTGACGGTTGAATTAAAAACGATGACCCATCCGTCATGAGCACCTTTCAATAAATTTTTTTTTATAAAATTAAACCAGTTAACCCAAAGGATAAATATTTTAAAATCAACTTTTTATCTAATAAATAAGTTTTAAAAATATCTAAATCACGCATCATAATTTTAAAATTATCAAATCATGCATCCACTTTTTATTTTACCCTCGTTCTTAAATCAATTTGACTGAAAAAAAACTAATCGACTGATTTTTTTCCTTTTTATATGTTTGAAAATAAATTGATTTTGACTAAAACCGACCGATGGACCTAGAAATCTCGAAATGACATGAAATCAGTTATTATATGTTCGTCTAGATCTCCTTATTTTAAAATGTTATTAAACATCAATTTAATTCAATATATTGATAGCAATGATTTTTTAAACACGAATGTGTCCGAAAAACTAATTTGTGTTCAAAAAATCACTACTCTCAATATATTCGGTCAAATTGATATTTGAGTGCATGAATATAATCATAAGAACTAGAAAAACTCATAGAATCTTATTTCACTTCATTCCGAACTCTTTAGATCCATCAACCGATTTTGGTCGAATGCACCTATATTAATTTTATTTAGGTTCATTCAACCATAATTTCACAAAAAAAAAAAATCATTGTTCGTAATATATTACGTCAAATTGATATTTAATATTATTTTTACAATCATGAAAAGTAGACAAACATATAAAATTAATTTTTTAATATAAAATCAATTCATATATTTTCATCTCGTTCTTTTAATTATTAAAATACTATCAAATATCAATTTAATTCAATATATTCAATATATTAAGAATCCTGAGTTTTTTAATACGAATCTCTAAAAATTAATTTATGTTGAAAAACCATTATTTTAATCATATTAATATTTAATAATATTTTTACAATAAAAAAATTAGACCAACATATAAAAATTTATTTTATATTATTTTAAAATTTCATCCATTAGTAGGGATAGCAATGGGACGGGACGGGGGCAGGTTTGTCATTCCCATCCCCGCCCCGTTCTCATTTTTTCGGGTTCGGAGATTCCCCGAACCCAAACCCACGGATTCGGAGATTCCCCATCCCCGTCCCATTTCTAAATTTAATTTATATTATTATTATTATTATTTCATAATAATTATTAATTATAATATTAATATTAAGATCAATATCAATAATATTATTATTAATAATATTTTCAAAAAATTTAATATTAATATTAACACTACTATTAATATTTTTTAAAAAAATCATATTATTATTTATTAATATTAATAATAATAATATTCGGGACGGATTCGGTGATAGAGATAGTATTCTCATACCTGCCCCAAACTCGCCCATCCCCGAAAAATCAAGGATCCCCATCCCCATTTCAGATTTTTCCCGCGAGACCCCAAACCCGCGGAGAAAATTACCATCCCTATCCATTAGTTCGACTGATTTATTTTTTCAATTAAATTGATTTAAAAATAAAAATAAAATAACAAATAGGCATGCAACTAAACCGTGATTTGAAAATATTTTAAAAATTTATTTATTGATGCACTAAACCGAATTCGTGGAAAGTAGGACCACACTGCTTACCTAAACATTAGTCGGCGGAGGCCAACTGAACATTTTAAGATTGATGCACTAAACGGAGTTCGTAAATATTTTAACATTGAGGGACAAATTACTACATGGAACCAGTAAACTGACGATTGACCCACTCTGATTTCTACGGAGATTTTATTCACATTAATACATGGAAAGAGGTAATAGAGATAAACTAAGCGGTAAGGACGACAACCAAAAGATTCAAGAACGAGACGGGACTAGAACGATCGAGACCTAGATATGACAGAAGGGCAATATTCCTCGTAAACCTCATGCTGCATCTCCTTCATGGAGAAGTTTCTGGTCGAAATGCCAAACTCCTGCAAGACAATTTAAAGATACATAAGAAACATTGAAATAAATGTCGACTAAAAAGAATGGGGCATGGGGATGTTGATTCTGGTCTTACCATGTCCCTTTCCAACTCTCCTCAACTGCGCAACATATTCAGAGACCTTTTTAATTGTTTCCACCTGAAAACAAAGTAGAAGATATAATGGAAGTATTATTGATGAGTGTTCCAGAATTGCACAAAAGGTGGAGCATATAATTGATGAGCGTGTACTAAATGGGGACTGCAATACACTTGTCCTATGCTTTCCATGAGCATCAAAAGTTGAAAATTGCACTGGTTTTAATGGTTGGGCAAGTAATTTAGAGGATTAACAGTTCAAAATCCAAGTGCAAAATGTTTTTCGAATTCAGGCACTAGTTCCTGATGATTGAAAATGCAAGGACCAGGACAAGCATGCAAGCTTACCTGCTCTTCAAGAAACTCACTCTCGATGAAGTCAGTCAGTTGAGGATCATTGGCATTTTGAGCTACCTGTTTGTCCAAATTTTATGCAAGATTATCTTCAATGCAAATCCAGTGCTGAAAACCATTAAGCGCAATTACCATTAAGCGCAATTACGGAGAAATTTACTCACACTGTGTAACTGGAGTAGTTTCTCATTTGTCAGCTTCTCAAGGGCCAAAGCCAATTCCATTGCTGAATAAATACCATTAGCTATAAGTTAATATCCATTTAATCTCAGTAAAAAAGCATCACAACAAAACTCACATCAAATGCACAATTAGGGATGAAATGGCCTATGTCAAAGAAGCATACATGAACATTATTTCTTACAAAAATATGTATATTACTAGTGTAATGTGTAATTATGCGCTCCCAATAAGATAAAGACATGAATTAAGTTAAAATATCAATAGCAAAATAAACTGCATAAGAAACAAAGTACTTTTTCTCTTGAAAGGACATATTTGATGTATTTTTTTCCTAGTTAAAGGGTTCATGTGATTGTTTGCAGGAATGGCATGCTGAAGTGCATCAACAATTACAACATAAGTGAAAGCCGTGACATCAACAATCATCTCAAACTTAAGAATGGCAGATGCCTAATTCAGTTGAAATAATCAGATTGGGTATTTACAGAAGCATTCTTGGGTATTTACAGAAACATTCTTGAACTTGATAATGATTCAGATATATCAAAATAGAAGTCCATAAACCAGGCAACAAAATTGATATACCCACAGTAACTCCATTGTTCTTACCATACAAAGCATCACCCTTCTCAGGGTGATCAAATTCAGTCAGGGGTGTAACTATTGGCAAAAGTTTAACCCTTCCTCCTCTTTTGTTCTGGTCAACAAAAAAAGCCGTCAGTTACTATGTATCATAAAAAACAATCCTCCAAAAATATTATAACGGACATCAAAGGGGAAAATAAAGACAAAAAATCTTGAGGAGTAGAAGATTGCTAGATACCTGGTACTTAATCAGTTTCTCAGCATGATCCCTTTCCTCATCACTGGATTCCTCGAAGAATCTTAAATATATCAAGGATATGAACCTCAGTCCCATGCATATCAAGGATATGAATACAAATGTGATTTGTCAAAGACTTACTTTGCCAGGCCTTTTAGCGCAACATTATCTCGATCAAAGTAAGCAAACAGAGCATGATACGCATAGGAGACATTGTATTCCACGCTGAATAAAAGCACCCATGAGAAGAATATTAGCAAGAAAAATCTTAGAATCTAGTCAGTTAAAACACTTAACACAGACAACAAATAAAATACTGAAGCAAGAATAAGAGGTAAAAATAACACAATCACATCCTTTTCATATAGAATTCCAGCATCCAAATAATTAAAAGTAATAGTTGCAAAATATAAATTGTTTATACAAATCGACAGACAACAGAAACCCTACAATCCGTCCTCTTAAAACAGTCATAAAGGTTAGAAAACCAGCAAGCAAAATTCTTTCAAAAGATTCAATATTTTTTTTTCCGTGATGGACCCCGTGGAAGGATAAGCCATTTGCTCCAGAGATTCATGACCTTTTGGCAGTCGCAAGATTCAATTCAATAAATCGTAACAACACTCAACAATAAGACTATGGCCACTAAAAGCAAAACTATAAGACTAACTGATTCTCTCCCCAATCTAATTACGATCTGGAATACAAAGAGGATAAAGCAAATTATCGAGCGGTATATAGAAGAAGGTTAAATAAAATGAGAAACAATAGAAGAATGGGGAAAAATGATTGGCTAAAGAAACTACTTGATCTGAACATTAATGGCCGCTTCGCAGTCGTCGGTGTATTTCTGGCGGGCGAGGGACTGATCGAGGGCGATGGGGACGAGAGACGCCTCGATTCTCTTGAGCTCCTCGAACGGCTGGAACACGACACCAGTGATGGCTTGCCCGCCCTCGGCGGCGAGTATTGGCCCTAGCCGACGCCCCTCCTTCGAGATCTTCAAGTGGGAGAAGGGAAACGGAAACCTTCCACCACTGACGTCCGCCGTACGAGGAGAGGCGTCGGAGGCGGAGACGGAGGCGGCGAGGAGACCGAACTGAGGAGCCTGGAGAAGCATGGTGGCGAACCGAGGAGGAAATGGAAATGGATGAGAGCCGAGAATGGATGGCGGGATGTCTTTAAAGAGGGAACGGACGGTAGAGATGAAGGATTAGGTGGGGAGGAGCGCGTGGCGGGCTCGTGTTCCTCACAAGACGCTACTCGCCACATGATTGGTGGGTGTAACTGGGTGACCGCTAAACGACAAGGAAAAATTGCCCGTGAAGAATTAAATTAAAATAATTTTATTTTTTTTCTTTGGAGGCGTGGACCATTTCATTAATTTCTCTTTAAATTTTCCAGTCGATGGCAATGTGATTAATCGATCACTTAACCAATCAAATTCAATTTTAATTGGTAGTCAATTTTAGTTTGTATTCTTTTCATGGGAGGTTGGATAAATTCGACGGAAAATAAAGTGAATGTTTAAAAAATAAACAAGAGAAATTTCTTCATTTGAATGATTCAAAATGGAGGCATGTGGTTAAGTCTTTAAACTGATAATAAATGAATTTGAGGTTCAAAAATTTTCAATTTCAGAATTAATTTATTTAAAAAATTAGATATCCTTTTTTTTAAAATAAAAATAGACGTGTGTGAACAGAATCAAGAGTTGAATGAAAACGATCGGATTTGATTTTCAAGCATGCAAGCTAGAAAAGGGTAAGGATGACAAGGAGGGAGAAGAAGATAAGGCTTTTGAGAGGGAGGGGCGCGTGGTTGCCTCGCGAATTTCTTTGCCGTTTGCGTCCTCCGTGGCCAAAATATCACCGTCAGAGAGAGACAATGGAGCACGCATTACCGCTTAGCATTGAATTGAAATTTGAAAGTCTTGTGCGTTTGGTTTTTTCTTTCCGTGTCCATTTCCATCTCTCTGTCCATCTATGGCGCTATTCTCCCGTGAGATTCTCGAGGCTCGTGGCCTACACGAGTCCAGCCACACGCAAAATGAATAGTGTTTTTTTTTTCATTCGTTTCATAAAAGGTTTTTAAAATCTATTAAAACTGTATCTCATTCATAATTTTGACTAAATTTACAACGTTTTATAGTGATTTTGATTGTTACTTTAAAATAAATATAATTTTAATATAACTTATATTATTAAATATATTTTAAATTGATCGTAACTTCAGTCTATTGGTACTCTTAAAGCAACATGCATGCCTCGATCAAAATTGCAAGTATGTGCGAATTTAATGCTTTGAACCGCTGTTGATATTGACAGGGCATATATCTTAACGGTGACGGTTTGACCCGGTTACTCGGAGCCCAACAACGTTCAATAGGCCCATTGATGACGTATATATCAAGTCTATATATGTTGTATTAAGGCTAGCCCAATCTAAGTCCGCTAGCTCATTTTTAAAAAATATATCAAAAATAAAACTTTTAACTCTCCAAAAAAATTATTAAGTAAATAATAAACATAATGAATATCATTTAAACTATTAATTTATTAACATATCCAAATGATTAACTAAAATGGAAGGGGATGGAAGGGGTCTAACTGCATTTGGATGCATCCAAGAAGGGAAATGAAACGGCTTAGAGATATTATTAGATTGTATGGTTATCAATGAGAGTCATCTAAAGCCGTCGAATTGATTATGATTAAGTAGGTTTGAATGATCTAGTCAAGTTTTTTTTTTAAAGTTAAAAAGCATTTGATATAGACAATTTAAAATCAATAAAACAAGATATAAATAGAGACTGATAGGTGTAGGCTCGATGCATATAAAAAGAGAAGGAGGAGGAGAAGGACAATCATATGTATTTGAAAATATCTCAATTTTGATTTTAAAACTCAAGTAAACAGTAGAAGACAAAAAGAATAATAAAACACAAGAACATAGTATGCAATCAGTTACTTAGTTCGTAGACCATTGAGTTGAACTAGCGCCTATAGTTCTACTGGGACTCATCCTCACTAGATCTCTCTTCTTTAATTGCTTATCTCTACTTACTGTTGGTGTAGTTAGCACTAATAATTAAACTTAGGTTTCAATGCATGGTAAATGGTTAAAGTTAGATTATGTGTGATTTAATTTATTTACCAAGTGTGCAGGACTAGAAGATTTAATAGATCTAGAGGATCATAGACCAAGCTGAAGTCTAGTCGAGCCAGGGACGACTAGATGACTGGTAGGAAGTCCAGCTGGGTTAGAGAGGATTAGACAGCTAGCAGGAAGTCTAGTTGGGTCTGTGAGACTTGACAACTAGTTGAAGTCTAGGTGGAGCATCTGGCAGGAATACCTGGTAGATAAAGAGATCAAGGTTAAGTAAGTCTGCAAATGGTAAATGAGGTAAGTAACTAAAGGAGATATCCAATGAGGACGCGTTCCCGGTTGAGGGAACAATAGGCGTTGGTCCGACCTAGGATTTCAGCAAATTCAAAGTCAGGAGTAAATAGTCCCGTGATTGTCAAAATATTTATTTTTATATATTATAGTTGTTGTGTTAACTCCATGGTGCAGGAAATTGAAAGTTGGAAAAAGGACTTCCAAGCATCCAAGAAGGGTCTAGGCGCCCGGAGGTCTGAGCGCCCTGAGCAGATGCCTGGATTGGCTTGAACCCAGTCACTCATACAGATGAGTTGGTGCACTCCGATTGGCCAGCACATGTCAGCGTCGAGGTGCCCGAGGGTGGTCCAAAAGCCCAGGAGTGGATAGAGGCTATTAGATAGAGCTTCGCTGAGATGCAGCCACGTCAGCGATCAGGCGCCCAGAGGTAGTCTAGGTGCCCGAAGCTGGATAATCTAGAGATGAAGAAGGATTGGATATGCCTCAGTCCAAGCGCCCGGGAGTAGTCTAGGCACTCAGAAATGCCTATAAAAGGAGCTTCAAACAACAACTTTAAAGAATCAATTTCTACAAGTTGTTTATGTGTTTCCTCGACCATTTGACTGCTCCAACCTTATACTACTGCTGTTCTGTAACGCTGCTACACCCGACTATGACAGGCAGACCAACTCCAACATCTGAGCTAGTCATTTCATTGTTTTCGGTTGGATAACTTTTAATTTATAGTTTACTTTTACATAAAGAAGTGTAGGTTTGTTACACTCCCTCTTTCTTTGTCTTTGTACTAAATTGTGATTATTTAGTGGATTATATATTGGAAAGGTCCAAAGGACCTGAGACTTAGAGTAGGAGTTGTTAAAGGCTTCGAACCAAGTAAAAATCACTTGTGTTCTCCTTTTCTCTTTTTTTTTCTTTTTTGTTTATATTTTATTTTTGCTGTGCACTTTTTTTTAAAAGGTCCAAAAAGACTCTCTCACATGCCTACTATATTACAAGTGATATTAGAGCAAGTTTGCTTTGAATTGATGCAACCACCAATCGAGCAGGGGGTTTCTCTTATTTTTTCGCCTTGTTTTTGTTCGATTTGGAGCTTTTTTCAATTTACTTCAAATTGCCGCAATCACCTCTTTGGACAAGTTTTTCGCTTCTTTTGCAAAGTGCTAGTGAAGGATCAAAAGATGCAATCGAGGGGGGGGCTGAATATCGCACGTAAAAAAATTTTCTTTTATCATAAAGACAAATCAGAATAAGCAGCGGAAAATAAAGATACATTTTGGTTACTTGGTTCAAAGCTTAGGTTGACTTCTACTCCAATATCCGCGATCCTTGATCGCACCGTTGGGCAATTCACTAAAACTCTTTTTTCTGAAACCTCCGGAAAAAAGCAATTCATACAATGAAATGTGTAAGATAGTAACAGTCTACTATCTTACTTGAAATTAAGTACAAAGAAAGCTAAATTAAAATATACCGACACTAGATAGAAGATAGAGCTCAGTCGGTACTTCTTGGATGGAGCAGCTGTTGGTTGATCCTAGGAATATCATACCGGTTTCACTGTACAAAAATTTTGTGCAAGTGTCGAACCTTTCCTAACAACCTATTGTGTTCTTTAGAAATTAAATTCGGAATCATAAACGAAACTTAACATTATTGATTCCAAATTTAACTTATCTGTTCTTAGTGGTTTAAACTTGGATTGCAAACGATGTTTAACATTACTGATCCAAATCTACCCATGTTACAAATTTAATTAAATGTTAATTTCAGAAATTGACTTCCAGGTTAAATATGGCGAGGCACTAGGTCTTCTTGGGTATGGGAGCATCCACCACTTCCTAGACAAAGCATTTCAATGAAATCTAATATTTAATTTCCTTATATAACCTTAGGTTTAACCAAAAGGAACAATCAAATCACAAATTCAAAAAATAAAAAAAATACAAACTCGAATCACAAATTCGAAACCTAGAATTATATGCCTCTTGTGTTTGGAATTCATACAAAGAAAAACTAGTATGATGCATAAAACAATTACTAGTTATACTTTTCTTTGTATGCAACAACCTCTTGATCTTCTATCGTATTCCTCTTCTTATCTCGGACGTTGTGTGGGCAACGATCTACCGAGATGAGAACCACCCAAGTCCTTCTTCTTCCTTCTTCCAAGATTCGGTCAAGCAACCTTCTCCAAGAGATTATAAGTCTCGGCCACCAACCAAGCTCCAAGGAAAACTAGGAAGCAAAACCTCCTTTCTCTTCTTCTTCTCCAAGCTAGATACGGCTACCAAAGCAAGCTCCTAGAGATTGATGAGGTTCGGCCACTAAGGAGAAAGAGGAGGAGATGATATGGCCGGCCACCACCAAGGAAGAAAAGAGAAAAAACTATAGAAGATAGGTTGTAAGGTAAGGCACCTCCACCCCCTCTTTTATATTCCTTGATCTTGGCAAATAAAGAAATTTAATTATAATTAAATTTCCCTTATTCTCCTTGCCATTGGTTAATGAGGAAAATTTAATTAAACTTTCCTTTTAACCCTTATCATGGTCGGCCACATCACAAGCTCCAAATAAGGCAAGTTTTAAACACAAAATTAAAACTTCCTTATTTGTTTCCGAAAATTTTAAAATAAAAATTTCTCTATTAATTTTCCCTTCATGGTTGGTTATAAAAGGAAATTTTATAAATTAAAATATCTCTATTAAAACATGTGGATGATTTCTAAAAAGGAAAGTTATCTTTAAAATTAAAATTTTCCTCTCAATCTACAAATAAGGAAAGATATCAAATCTTTTCTTAATCTTTTATAGAAACTATAATAGGAAAGATTTAATTTTAAAACTCTCTTTTAAATCATGAACATGGTTTCATAAAAGGAAAGTTTTATCAAAAATTAAAATCTTCCTTTTAACTACAAATAAGGAAAGATATCAAACCTTTCTCTTAATCTTTTGCAGAAAGATATAAAAGGAAAGATTTAAATTTAAACTCTCTTTTAAAACCATGGTTTCCACATAAGGAAAAATTTAAATAAAATCCCTTTTATTTTATATGTGGCCGACCACACCTAGCTTGGGCTCCAAGCTAGGGTCGGCCACTAATCTTGGCTCAATCCCTTGGCTTTGGCCGACCCAAGCTTGGGCTCCAAGCTTTCTTGGCCGACCACCTAAGGGTGGGTAAGAAAGAGGGTATAGGTGGGTATAATACTTTATAAATAAGAGGTTACGATAGGGATCAAGAGGAGGAATTGGTTTTGGTCTCCCGATGAAATTAAGCTTCCCGTGTTCGCCCCGAACACTCAACTTAATTTCATCAATAATAATTCATACCACTAAAGAATTATTATCGAACTACCGCACCAATCCCAAATTACATTTTGGGCTCCTTCTTATCATGAGTGTGTTAATCTCCCTATGTTTAAGATATCAGATGTCCACTAATTAATTGAGTTACTAACAACTCATTTTAATTAATATCTTAGTCCAAGAGTAGTACCACTCAACCTCATTGTTGTGTCGGACTAAGTCCACCTGCAGGGTTTAACATGACAATCCTTATGAGCTCCTCTTGGGGGCATTATCATCCTAGATTACTAGAACACAGTTTCCTTCTATAATTAACAATACACACTATAAATAATATCATTTCCCAACTTATCGGGCTTATTGATTTATCGAGCTAAATCTCACCTTTTGATAAGTCAAAGAAATAAATACTAAGTACACGTGCTTGTTATTATATCAGGATTAAGAGCACACACTTCCATAATAACAAATGTCTTGTTCTTTTATTAAGTCAGTATAAAAAGAACTTACCTTAAATGATCCTGCTCAATACACTCAGAGTGTACTAGTGTAATTTATCAGTCAAGATAAACTAATACCTAATTACACTACGATTATTCCAATAGTTTGTTCCTTTCCATCTCAGTCATGAGCAACTGTTTATAATTTATAAAGAACTGATAACATGATCTTCTGTGTGTGACACCACACACCATGTTATCTACAATATAAATTAATCAAACAACTACACTTAACTTATAAATGTAGATATTTGACCAATATTATTCTTATTTCTAAGTAAATATTTATACAAAAAGCTAGGCTTTTAGTATACATTTCAACAATCTCCCACTTATACTAAAAGACTATGCTGTCATATACCCTGCCATACATCTGATTCCCAACCCTTTAACATGCCCATCAAAAGCTCTTGCCTTAAGGGCTTTAGTGAAAGGATCTCCCAGGTTATCACTTGATGCAATCTAGGTGGCAACAACTTCTCCTCGTTATATGATGTCTCGTATTGGGTGGTACTTGCGCTCTATTGTGTTTACTTGCCTTATGGACTTATGGTTTCTTCGAGTTTGCTACTGCACCACTATCATTACAATAAATTGTAATAATTTTTGGGTAAATCATAAATCATGTCTAAGTCCATCATGAAGTTTCTGAACCATATAACTTCTATGACTGTCTCAGAAGCTGCCACATACTCAGCTTCTATGGTGGAGTCCGAAAAACACCTATGCTTAACACTCCTCCATTGTTATGGCTTCACCTCCTAAAGTAAACACAAAACTCCGAGGTCAACTTACTATTGTCCCTATTTAATTGGAAGTTCAAATCTGTGTAACTCACAGGGAGCAAATCATCTGCCTTGTAAGCTAGCATATAATCCCTAGTTCCTCTAAGGTACTTTAATATATGCTTTACAGCAGCCCAGTGTTCCTGTCCAGGGTTACTTTGATATCTGCTAACCATGCCCACGGTAAATCAAATATCCGGTCTCGTGCATAGCATACATTAGGCTTCCGATAACCGAAGCATAAGGAACTGCCTTCATGTCCTCTATCTCCTTTGATGTCTTCAGAGACATCTCTTTAGATAAAGCTACTCCATGTCTAAAAGGTAGAAAACCTTTCTTGGAGTCTTGCATGCTAAAATGAGCTAGGATCGTATCGATATATGAAGCTTGGGATAAGCACAATATTCTTTTCTTGTGATCCCTTATTACTTTGATCCCGAGAATATATGCACATTCTTCCAAGTCCTTCATATTGAATTGTTTAGACAACCATACCCTTACTTCTAACAACACTTTGATATTGTTTCCAACTATCAAAAATGTCATCTACGTATACTACAAGAAATACCACCACTTTTCCATCACACTTCTTGTATACACAAGACTCATCTGGACACTAAATAAATCCATAGATCTAGATTACTTCATTAAAACGGATGTTCCAAGACATTGAAGCTTTGCTTCAGTCCATATACCGATTGAGCTTACATACTAGATGCTCTTTGCCCTTTGCAATGAACCCCTCTGGTTGCTTCATATGGATATTTTCTTCAAGACTTCCGTTAAGGAAAACTGTCTTGACATCTACTTGCCAAATCTCATAATCCATATGATCAACAATAGATAAAAGAATCCGGATAGACTTTAAGCATGACTACCGGTGAAAAGATTTCCTTATAATCGATACCCTTTTTCAACAAACCTTACTTTAAAAGTTTCCACCTTCCCGTCTATCCTTCTTTTTCTATTGTGGACCTAATGGCTTTTATACCATTTGGTGATTCTACAAGCTCCCAGACTTTATTAGAATACATATATTCTAATTTAGTATTCATTGCTCTTTGCCAAGATGCTGCATCTTTATCTTGGAGCGCTTCATCATATGTCCGGGGATCAAGTTCATGTTCACCAGGGATCAAGTCCAAAGACTCTCCCAAAACATGAATCTTTCAGGTTGCCTAAAAACCCTCCCACTACGACGAGGCACTGTCTGCATTGTGCATTATTTGTGACACGTGTTGCAGTTTCTTATGGTATCACATCTTTGTACAGTTGGTACTAGTTTAAACGTGTCTTCTCTAATTTCCTTAAGAACAATTTTACTCATGGGCTTGTGGTTCATAACATAGTCCTCTTCTAAAAATCGGGCATTAATGACCTTCTGATTTTTAGGACTATAAACCTCCTTTCGTTTTCTCTAGAATAACCCACAAACAAGTGAACTCCTGTCCAACTTATCAGTGTCTCCCTTCAGCACATGTGTTGGACTACCCCAAATCTGAATATGCGTTAGACTAGGCTTACATCCATTCTATAATTCTATGGGAGTAGAGGGTTCTGATTTTAGAAGGTACTATGTTCACTTTCGTTTCCAGAGTATATCCTTAAAACTAATTTTTGGTAATTCTGAATAACTTAACATTGATCTAACTATTTCCATAAGAGTCATATTCCTTCGTTCTACTACACCACTCTATTGGGGTGTACTAGGTGCAGTCAGTTGGAATTGAATCCCGACTTCTGATAAGTGACTCCTAAACTCTCTTAAGAGGTACTCGCCACTACGATCTCACCGTAGTGTCTTGATACTTTTACCTTGACATTTCTCCACATCGGCCTTGTATTCTTTGAACTTATCAAAGCACTTAGACTTGTGGCTCATCAAGTGAATATACCCGTATCTCGAATAGTCGTCTATAAAAGAGATGAAATATTCGAAACCACCTCTTGCCTAGATAGTCATAGGTCCACACAAATCAGAATGAACCAATTCCAACACTTCTTTGACTTTATACCCCTTAGACTTAAAAGGCCTCTTGGTTATTTTTCCTTCCAAGTAAGACTCACAAGTTGGAAAGTTTTCCACCACCAATGAACCCAAAAGTTTATTGGCTATTATCCTTTGAATCCTACTCAAGTCAATATGACCTAGCCTTAGATGCCAAAGATATGATTGGTTCATTTCCGAAGGTTGCTTTCTCTTATTAGAGTTAGAAGATGTGTTATTAATTTCCATTTGTTGCATCGTGGGAGTTATTGGATTATAAATTGTCAACCAACGTACCAGAACAGATAACTTTCCTATTATTCTTGATAATAACTTTGTTATAAAAAAAGACAGAATATCAAGTTCTTTGATAGTTTAGAAATCGAAATCAAGTTCTTTATAAACTTGGTACATAAAAATAATTTCTCAAAATCCATATTTTATTCCTATCAGAGGATGAACATCTTCCCACTGCAACAGCTGCTACTTTTGCAGTAGTGCCTATGTAGATGGTAATTTTTCCTTCATATAGTTGTCGGGTTTCCTGAAACCCTTGCAATGAATTGCAGACATGATCAGTGGTTTCCGTATCTACACACCAGGTACCGGTAGATAACACCACTAAACATGTATCAACTAATGAATAAAATACACCTTTATTGTTCTCAGTTCTGAGAGGACAGTCCACCTTAATGTCTAAATCTTATTTCCAATCATTATAATTGGGACTACTAAGTCTATTCTATAGTATAACAGCTAGAGGATTAACAAATATTTGAAATTCTAAGAATCACAAAAATATTTGGTCAAGACCAACACCTCAAAATCCCCATGAATTTTGTATGTCACGTTAGTGTGGACGTATACAAATTCAAACTTTAAGAGAAGATTTTATCCATTAATTTTATCTTGTCAACCTAACTTTATGACAAATAAAATTAATAGTTGGTTTGTCTTTGATCAAATATTTGATCAAAACTTTGAATTTAAAATAATATTGATTCCTCAAACAATATCATTTAAATTCACCAACACCTCAAACACCATGAATATTGTATGCCACGATAGTGTGGATGTATACAAATTCAAACATTTGTAAGAAGAGAGTTTTACCCATTAATTATCTTGTCAACCTCTCTTTATGACAAATAAAATTATCTCAAACACCGTGAATTTTATATGCCACGATAGTGTGGACGTATACAAATCCAAACATTTGTAAGAGGGGTTTTTACCCATTAATTTTATTTTCTTGTCAACCTGACAAATAAAATTACCTCATACACCGTGAATTTTGTTTGCCACGATAGTGTGGACGTATACAAAATCACACATTTGTAAGAGTAGGTTTTAATTTTATTATCCTGTTAACCTATCTTTATGACAAATTAATAGTTGGTTTTCCTTCGATCACACAAATAATAGCAGTGACTCCGATGGGGAAGATACTATTAAATGTGCCTAAGTGTATGCCATTACTTGATACTTAGTCCATTAAATAAGATTGTGCCCCTTCCGATGGGGAAGATCGCACGCTCCTAATTAATTTCCTATAACCATCCATAAAGGAAGTTTGATCTAGTGATCTGCAAACAAACTCATCCGATGGGGAGGGAGGCACTCAGAGCCAACACACAAGTTTGTCGCATCACTTACAAACCAGTAATGGAGACCGTGAGATTTATCTACTAATCCCTCTCCCACTTGGTTATTTAAGGTGAGGAATTTTAACTATGCAAGCACACATCACATGCACACACACATCACAGTAAATAAAAATAATAATATGGAAATTAATTTGTCAACTATTATGGCTTCTTCCATCACTGTCCTCTGTGTGCTACCAGCCCTAGGGTTCATGCCATCGGGTCCATCGAGCTTCCTTTTCCGCTGTGCCTCTGGTCCTCCAATAGCACCACGCCTCACAAGGATACGATCCGCGACAGAAAAAATAAATTTTACATACATCGATCCTATATTTCACAAGGGAATGTACATCAAGTTTAGATCAAACATAAATGTAAAATCCTAGGGCTAATACAGCTCCTGCTGTATTAGTTAAATACAATCATGCACACACAATAAAATGCCCTTGACATGTCCAAGGGTCCAATCACACACAATAACCATAAGCCATAATAGTTGAAGTCTACAACCACAGAGTTAGCATATCCTACTATTATTCTACCTAAATTATGTATGACATGTGCATAATTAAACTGAAAATCAAACACACAGAGGCAAACCCTAGCTCTAATACCAATTGTTTGTTGATCCTAGGAATATCGTACCGGTTCCACTGTACAAAAATAAGTACCTAAAAGTCTAAATATGATTTAAAAAAAAATAATTAAGTTTTAAAATAATTTTTAAATTAATTAAGTTTAATAATTAATTAAGTTTAATTAAATTTTTAAATGATTTTTAAATTAATTAAGTTTAACTAAGTTTTTAAATTAAGTGTAATAATTAATTAAGTTTAATAATTAATTAAAAATTAATTAAGTTTGACTAAGTTTTTAAATTAATTAAGTTATTAATTAAGTTTAATTATTAGTTAAATTTAATTAGATTTAAATTTAATAATTAATTAAGTTTGATTAAGTTTTTAAATTAATT
This sequence comes from Zingiber officinale, assembly GCF_018446385.1. NCBI lineage: Eukaryota > Viridiplantae > Streptophyta > Magnoliopsida > Zingiberales > Zingiberaceae > Zingiber > Zingiber officinale. Next base: position 32,613,180 of record NC_056005.1, on the reverse strand, counting down.
AAGTTTAATTATTAATTAAGTTTAATTAGAATTAATAATTAATTAAGTTATTAATTAAGTTTAATTATTAATTAATTTTAATTAGATTTAAGTTTAATAATTAATTAAAAATTATTTAAGTTTGTTTAAGTTTTTAAATTAATTAAGTTTAATAATTAATTATGTTTAATTAAGTTTTTAAATTAATTAAGTTATTAATTAAGTTTAATTAAATTTTTTAAAATGATTTTAAAATTAATTTTGATTAAGAATTTTGAAAAAGGTTGTTGAACCCATGTTAAATTCAAACTTAGCTTTGCGTTAATCAAACAAGCTTCCTAAGGATAAGTTTTTTGTCAATGGTGAGGCATATGACCTTCTTGTATATCAACGACGGACCACTTTGTGAATACTTTCCAAATTAGTCCCGTCCAAAAAAATTAATACTATATTTTGGTCTAACTAACCTATATTTGACTGGGGTAGCTTCGGTCATATTCACTAAGTCTAGTGCACCAGATAGAATATATAAGATTCAGCCTAGACATGCCTTCAACAAAGCTTCCTTGACGTGCTATCATCCCAATCCATTCCTATACTATGTTATTAGGGTTTGGTAAACCTTTTTAACTAACCGTTCTAAACTAAGCAGAAAAACAAACTTAATCCTAAGCATGCATAGTTGATTAATCAAGTTGGTTGAACAGTTTTCTTATTTGTTCCCCTTAGTCATAGCTTAGATCTATCTAAGTAATGAATTTGACCCTTAAGGATCAAATAATGATTTGGTTTGGTTAAACATTTTTTAGGAATCATGCTTGGACTTGATTTCTAACATTTTAACTTATTAAAGACAGGTATGATTTGTTGGTTTTATTTGATTTATAGCCAAGTTCCGATTTGTTGTATACTGACTCAAGTACCATATTTAAACACTTGGATCCCAGTTCAAACTTTTCCAACATTTTCTTGAGTCACTCGACTTGACCATTCAAGTTGGAATTTTCTTCCTCAAGTTTTACAACTTGAGTTGAAGTTCCGACTTGAACTTGGTTAGTCGAGTTACTCAAGTTAACTTGCTCCTTAAGGTGGTTTATTTCCTTAAGGAGTAAGTTATTTTGTTTTTTCAGATTTTGTCAATTTTTTAAATAAAAATTTAACTACTTTAAGTAAATTTAACTTTGAATAAAAGGTTACCATATTGGGACCTTCGGAAACGAATAAGGATTCGTGGCTTATCTCGGACTCGATGTCGGTCTTGGATGTTAGAGTGTATACTAAAAACCTAGCTTTTGTAAACATTTATTTGTTGAAATAAAAGAATCACATTGGTCAATATCTGTATTTATTTGTTAAATGTAATTGTTCAATTAATTTATATAGTAGACAACATGGTGTGTGGTGTCACACTCAGAAGATCATGTTATCGGTTCTCTATAAATTATAAACAAGTTGCTCACGACTAAAATGGAAAGGAACAAACCATCGGAATAGTCGTAGTGTAATTAAGTATTAGTTTATCTTGATTAATAAATTACACTGATACACTTTAAGTGTATTGAGTAGGATCATTTAGGTAAGTTCTTTTTGTACTGACTTAATAAAAGAACTAGACCTTAGTTATTATGGAAGTGTGTGCTTTTAATCCTAATATAATAACAAGCACATATATTTAATATTTATTTCTTTGACTTATCAAAGGGTGAGGTTTAGTATGATAAATCAATATGCCCGATAAGTTGGGAAATGATATTACTTATAGTGTGTGTTGTTGATTATAGAAGGAATCTGTGTCCTAGTTATCTAGGTTGAGAATGTCCCCAAGAGGAGCTCATAAGGATTGCCATGTTAAACCCTGCAGGTGGACCTAGTCCAACATGACAATAAAGTTGAGTGGTACTACTCTTGGAGCTAGATATTAATTAAGTGAGTTGTCAGTAACTTACTTAATTAGTGGACATTCGTAATCTTAAACACAGGGAGACTAACACACTCATGATAAGAAGGAGCCCATAATGTAATTTGGGATTGGTGCGGTAGTGCGGTAATAACTCTTTAGTGGAATGAGTTGTTATCGATGAACTTGAGTTGTGTGTTCGGGGCGAACACGGGATACTCAAGCTCATCGGAAGGCCAAAATCAATTTCTCCTCTAGGTCCTTGTCGTAGCCTCATTATAGCCTCAAGTCCATCCAAATGTAAGGCTCTTCTTGGTGTCCAAGAAGTGGGCCGGTCCAATGCTTGGTGACCAAGCAAGGGCCGACCACATCCTCTTCTATAGGGGCCGGCCCTTTGCTTGGTGACCAAGCATGAAGGGGCCGACCACTATAATTCAAAAAGGGAGGGTTGTTTTGAATTTTTAAAATCTTCTCTTTGTAGAAAACTATAAGTTTTAAAAGAGAAATTTTAATTTTTAAAACTTTCCTTATTTTGAATTAGGCCACATGTTTTAATAGAGAGTTTTAAAAGTTTTAAAACTTTCCTTTTTTAACCATCCTCATGGTTTAAGAAAAAAAGGGAGATAAGTTTTAAAATTAAAATTTTCTATCATCATGTTAAAAAGGAAATTTTATAAGAGAGTTTTTTAATTTTAAAACATGGTTTTAATTTTTAGAAACTTTCCTTTTTTTAACTCTAGGAAAGAGAGCTTGTAAAATTTTATAAGAATTTTCTTCTTGTAAAATTTTATAAAAAATTATTATTTTTCTTTCCTAAATATGGTGGTTGTCCAAGCAAGGGGCCGGCCAATCCCAATCCTAAACCAAATAGGATTGATCTCAACCATTGATTGGTGATTGATTCAATCAAGAGGAAAGAAAAAGGAAAAATAAAAGGGAAAAGGAAAAACTCTTGGATGATTTTATTTTTTGTAAAAGGTTTTTCCTTATTTGCTTTGGGCAAGTAATATAAAAGAAGGGATGAGGGGGCTTCATGAGATACAACTCTTATTCTTTTGCTTGGGTGATCTCTTGGTGTGGCCGGCCCTCTCCCTTCTTCCTCTCCCTTTGCTCTCTTCTCCTTGGTGGTGGTGGTGGCCGAATTTTAGAAGAAGAAGGAGGAAGCTTTTGGGTGGTGTTCATCTTGGAGGATCGTCGCCCACACGACGTCCAAGGCGAGGCGAGGAATACGGCAGAAGATCTCGAGGTCGTTAGCATATAAAGAGAAGGTATAATTAGCAATTGTTTTCCACATCATGCTAGTTTTTCTCTTTGTAAGAATTCTAAATACAAGAGGCAATTAGATCTAGTTTTTCGAGTTTGTGTTTTTTTCTTTTTCGAACTTGTGATTCGATTGTTCCTTTTGGTTAACCTAGAGTTATTTAAGGAAATAAATATTAGCTTTCCTTAAAAGGCTTTGCCTAGGCAGTGGTGGTTGCTCCCATATCCAAGAAGGTCATGTGCCTCGCCATGCAGTCCTGGAAGCCAATTTTGGAAATTAATATTTATGAAATTAATAATCTAGGTAGATTTGAATCAATAGTGTTAAGTTCCGCTTGCGATTCAAATCTAAACCATTAAGAACAGATAAGTTAAATTTGGAATCAATGATGTTAAGTTCCGTCTGCGATTCCTTATTTAACTTCTAAAGAACACAATAGGTTATTTAAGGAAAGGTTCAACACTTGTACAAAAATTTTTGTACAGTGGAACCGATACATTTTCCTAGGACTAACCAACTCATACTCTTCCTCAGACTCGGAATCTTTGTTTCTTGCCATAAGGGAAAGATGGCTCAAGTGCTTCGTTTCTTCCATATCGAACTCCTCAGAAGATGACCCGTTCTATGTCGCTTTGAGGGCCTTCTTCCTTTTTATTGATTTTGAATTTTCTTCCTTCCGATTAGGGCATTCCTTTTTGAAATGCCCCCTCTTGTTGTATCCATAACAAATCATCTCTCATTTATTTTGTGTCTGGTTGGTTGATGTCTTCTTGGTGCTTCTTTTGAACCTCCTTTTTGTTAGTAGTTTTCTGATTATATTGACTAGCTCCTCTTCATTGGTTGAATCTGAGTCAGATTCACTTTCTTATTCGTTTGGCTCTGGTCTTGGTTTCTTTGCTTGATCCTGTATACAAGGCAATACCTTTCTCGATTTGACTCAAGTTAGACTGTTCGTGTACTTCTAATTCACAAAAAGTCCGTCTAATTTAAAAATTGAAAGATCCTTTAAAACTTTGTATGCATCTACTATTGATGCCCACAAAGAGTTTCTCGGGAAGGCATTTAATGCGTACGTTATCGTGTCATGATTCTCCAGGTTGTGTCCGATCAGATGTAGGCCATTGAGAATATCCTTTAGTCTCGCGTGCAGTTACATGGACGTCTCTCCGGGAAGCATTTTAATATTAAATAAATTATTTAATAGTAAATCTCTTTATTTACCTTAGATTCGTTAGTTCCTTTGTGCAACTTTACCAGATGGTCCCAGAGTTCTTTTGCATTTTCGTAGGGTCCGACTCGGTTCAGTTCTTCCATGGTCAGGCTACACTGAATTGTGTTGATTGCTTTGTAGTTTAGTTGCGCCTTCTTAATCATTGGGGGAGTCCACTCTTCTGGTTCTATTGACTTTCTATCAATCATCAGAGGAGTGTATCCTTTGAGTATTGTGAACCAAAGCTCGATGTCAAACTTGAGGTAACACTCCATTCTATTCTTTCAATAGCTGAAGTTCTCCCCTTTGAATAATGGAGGGTGGACGGTGTTGTACCCTTCTTAGTAGGAGTTTGACATCTTTGCTATCAAAGAATAAAAAAGAAGAAGAAAATTTCCAAGACTCTCATCTTGGGATTAGTAGTGTGGGATAAAGAAAAAAATATTACTTAAGAATTAAAGAAAATACTTTTTAAAGAAAAAGATTTTTAAAAAAAAATTGCTAAAAAACGGTTAAGTAATTTCAGAGCAACCCGTTTCTGATACCAATTGAAGGATCGAAAGATGCAATAGAGGAGGGTAAATATTATACGTTAAAAAATTTTCTTTTATCGTAAAGAAAAATCAAAATAAGCAGTGGAAAATAAAGATACGTTTCGGTGACTTGGTTCAGAGCCTAGGTCGACTCCTACTCCAAGACTCGTAGTCCTTGATCGCACTATTGGGCAATTCACTAAAATCGCTCCTTCCAAAACCTCCAAAAAGAAGCAATTTGTACAATGAAATGTGTAAGATAGTAATAGCCTACTATCTTACTTGAAATTAAGTATAAAGCAAGCTAAATAAAAATATACTGACACTAGATAGAAGATGGAGCTTGGTCGGTACTTTTTAGATGGAGCAACAACTTGCTTGAAAATGAGTAGTAGCATGAATAATAGCTTTGCACAGAGATGAACTGAAAACATATGCTTTGCCCAGGACCTCGAGCTCCCCTTTTATAAGCATAGTTCAGTTGATTGATAAACCCATCTGTCGACTGATCAATTCGGTTGACCGAACCTCCTGTCGGTCGACTAATCACGCTCCCTTTCTTCTTTACTGAGATCCGATCTTCGCACATTTAATGAGATTTAATGGTTCAGTCGGTCGATCACCTTGTTCGATCGACTAAATAGTGAACCTTCCCTCTTCATCGAGATTCTTCATTAATACGCCTTTAATATGATGATCATTTAGTCAACCGATTAGGTTGCCTTCCATCTCCGCTTCTGATCGATTTGATATGTGCCATGTCTGCATGGTTCGGTTGACCGATCCATGGGTTCGATCAATCGATTAGTCACTTTACCAAACTTTGCTTCGACTGATCTTTGGTTTGAATCAACTTGGTTCAGTCGACTGATCCTGGTGTTCGATCGATAGATAAACTTTGGTTCATGCAAAATAGAGTTAGAATAAAAGCTCTTGTAAAATAAAGTTAGCACAGTAATATATGTTGGTGCGAAAAGCATCCGACGATCGAACTCATGTTTTGATAATGGCAAAGGATTCAAAGTTAAGGTTATGTTGTGATCTAACAGTTTGAATGAGCTTGCAGGAAAGTCCTAAGGTAACTTAGGCAAAAGCCCTATCTGCGGTTAGGTAGGTGGAAAACCCTAGGGGGTGGTAACCCTATGTGGAAAGTCTTGGCAGGTCGAGGGCTTCAGGCAAAAGTCCTAGGGGGTGGTAACCCTAGGTGGAAAGTCCTGGTGTCGCGAACCAGGTGGAAGACTGGACGAGCCGGGAAGCGGGCGTCCAACAGAAAGTCTGGAAGCGTCGAGTGCCGAGCAAAAGTCCAGTCGATCTGGAGGATCAAGCTGGCATCAGGTAACTCTCCTGAGAGGAGTAGGTGAGGATGCGTTCCCCGCAGAGGGAACAGTAGGCGCCTAGTCGACCTAGGGTTTTCCGGTTGGAAATCCGAAGTCAGACCCAGATGGTCTGGAGACTGTCAAATTTATTTCTATATATTATCTTTTGTATTCTAACTCTGTTTTGTAGGAAACTAATATTTTTATGCAGGGTTAGGACTGACCGGGATCGATCGACCGAATCTTTGGATCGATCGACCGAACCCCCAAGCCAGTAGATCCGTTTTCCAGAGATTGGACTAGCTCGACAAGGGGATCGGTCAACCAAACCTTGGGATCAGTCGACCGAACCAAGGTTGGGCGTCGACTGGATCAGGCCGGCTGGACTGAGTCCGAGCAGTTGATCGGTCAACCGAACCTAATTATCGGTCGACCGAACCTCGGATAAAAGTTGACCGGATCGAGGCGGAGTGAGCGGATCAGATGAGGTGGAGGTCATCTGATCGGTCGACCGATCCACCTCGAGTCAAACTTGATCCCGAGCCTTGGGGATCTAGATCAGTTTTTACAGAGCTAAAAAAGGGAGCCTCGGGGTGCAACTTCAAATCAACTTGAACAGAAGAACTTGTGATTTGGTGTGCTGCTCCGAAACCTTCGACTACACTCTGCTGCTCCGACAATCAGCAATCACTTTCATCTTTTGTAGTTTGTCGGTATAACTTTTTTTTAAGCTTATATTTGTACTCACCTATTTGTAAAGATTTACGAACTTATAGTTGTTGCCCACCGAAAGTGATCAACGATCGCGGGTCTTGGAGTAGGAGTCGTCACAGGCTCCGAACCAAGTAAATCTTGGAGTCTTTTGTGTGTCTGTCTTTTATTTATTTCCGCTGCGTTACTCGTAAGATTTTCAAAACGAAAAGTGAAAGTCACGAGCGCTATTCACCCCCCCTCTAGCGCTTTCGATCCAACAATATATAATAGTAAGATGCATGAGTAGTAATAGATAGTAAGATTGTCTCGATCTCAACTTGGAAACCTTCCCGGTTTCTTCAGTTGGATCAGCAACTTAGAGTTTATTCCTTCCCGGAACATGTCCTTTGTTAGGATGTATACTAAAAGTCTAGCTTTTTGTATGAACATTTATTTTGAAATAAGAATCACATTGGTCAAATGTCTGTATTTATGTTAAATATAGTTGTCCATTTAATTTATATTGTAGATAACATGGTGTGTAGTGTCACATAGAAGATCATGTCATCAGTTCCTTATAGATTATAAATAGTAGCTCACAATCAAGATGGAATGAGACAAACCATTGGAGTGGTTGTAGTGTAATTTGGCATTAATTTATCTTGACTATAAAATTATACTAGTATACGATGAGTACATTGAGTAGGACCATTTGAGGTTGTTCTTTTTATGCTGACTGCATAAAAGAACAGGACCTTTGTTATTATGGAAGTGTGTGATCTTAATCCCGATATAATAACAAGCACATATACTTAGTATCTATTTCTTTAATTTATCAATGGGTGAGATTTATTCAGTTGGATCAATAGACCCGATAAGTTGGAAAATAATATTATTTATATGGTGTGTTGTTGATTATAGAAGGAAACTGTGCCCTAGTAATCTAGGTTGATGATGTCCCCTTGAGGAGCTCATAAGGATTGTTATGTAAACCCTGCAAGTGGACTTAGTTCGACATGACAATAAAGTTGAGTGGTACTACTCTTAGGAGCTAGATGTTAATTAAGTGAGTGTCAATAATTCATTTAATTAATGGACATTCGATATCTTAAATACAGGGAGATTAATGCACTCATAATACGAAGGAGCACATAATGTAATTTGTGATTGGTGCGGTAGTTCAATAATAACTCTTTAGTAGTATGAGTTATTATTGATGAACTTGAGTTGGATGTTCGGGGTGAACACAGGAAGCTCAAGCTCATCAGGAGACCAAAATCAATTCCTCCTCTCAGTCCCTGTTATAGCCTCTATAAATCCTTGTATCTATAAAGAGCACTTCTTATCCAAGTAATGGGCCGGACACATCCTTGCTTGGAGCAAGGGGGCCGGCCAAGCATGGGCTTGGAAGCCAAGAGGTGGTCGGCCAAGCTTGGTGCCCAAGCTAGGGGGTCGACCACTAGAAAAGGAAATGGAAGTTTTGTTTTTAAAACAAAATTTTGTTAAAAATTTTCCTTATTTGTAGTTATCTACAATGGTTAAAAGAGATATTTTATTTTGTTAAAGTCTTTCCTTTTTATAGTTATCTACAATAGCTAAAAGAAAGATTTTAATTTTCCTTTTATAGCCATCCTCATGGTTTTAAAAGAGAGTTTTACAATTTTAAAATCTTTCCTTTTATAGCTATCTACAAAGGATTAAAGAGAGATTTTAATTTTGTTAAAATCTTTCCTTATTTGTAGTTATCTATAATGTTTAAAAGAGAGATTTTAATTTTTGATAAAATTTTCCTTTTTGTAACCATGGTTTAAAAAGAGAAGTTTTAATTAACCTTTCCTTTTTGTAGTTGTCTATATGTTTTAAAAGAGAGATATTAATTTTAAAACTTTCCTTTATTGCCATGTACAATAGCAAATTTAGAAAAGAGATATTTTAATTGTTGTTAAAATTTTCTTTTTAAGGGGAGACCATAAATAAGGAAGTTTTAATTATGTTTAAAACTTTCCTTTTTTGCCATGAGCAAGGATTATAAAAGAAGAGGTGATGCCTTATGGTGTAACACATAATTCTATTCCTCTCTTCTATTATCCTTGTGTGGCCGACTTCCCCTCTCCCTTCTCTCTTCCTAAGGCCGGCGGCACACAACCTTGCTTCCTCTTTTCCTTTCTTCCCTCTAGGGCCGGCACTCCATATCATCTTGGTGGCCGGAGGTTGGAGAAGAAGAAGAAGAGAAGAAAAGCATAGAGGTGGCCGATTGCTTGGAGAGGAAGAAGAAGAGAAGGAGGTTTCCTATTTTGGCATCCCTTGGTGGCTCAAGAGTCTTGGAGGAGAAGAAGTGGTTCGGGTGGAGTTATCTTGGTAGATTGTCACCCACACGACATCCAAGAGGAGGAGAGGAATACAACAGAAGATCAAGAGGTCTTTAGCTACAAAGAAAGGTATAACTAATTAATGGTTTCCACTTCGAATTAATTAGTTAGTTTTCTTTGCATGGATTCTGAAACACCAACACAAGAGGCTAGCGATTTTATGTTTCGATTTCATGCTATCGATTCTGTATTTCAGTTTTGTGTTTCAAGCTTGTGCTTCTATTGAGGTCTCTTTAATTAAACCGAGGGTTACTGTAAGAAGTTTAAACATAGAATTTCTTTGAAAGACTTTGTCTAGGAAGTGGTGGATGATCTCATACCCAAGAAGGCATAGTGTCTCGCTATGTTTAACCTGGAAGCCGATCTTTGAAATAAATGTTTAATCATCTTTTGTAATATAGTTAATTTAGGAAGATCACATCGGTTAAACTTGGAGTAAAAATGTTAAGTATTGTTTCCAATCCAAGTTTAACTTCTAAAGAACAACTTAGATTAATAATGTTAAGCATCGTTTGCAATCTAAGTTTAACTTCAGTAGAGCACATGGGTAGCTAGGTTAAGTTCTGTGCTTGTATAAATTTTTGTACAGAGAAACAGAACGGTATCCAGTTGTAGCAACCAACAATTGATATCAAAGCTAGGTTTTATGCCTCTGTGTGTTTGGTTTTCAGTTTAATTATGCACAAGTCATACATAATTTAGGTAAGATAATAGTAGGATGTGTAAATAGACTAACTCTGTGGTTGCAGACATCCTAGATCTAACTATTATGACCTTATTATGTTTTATGTGTGATTGGACCCTCGGACATGTCGAGGGCATTTTATGTGTGTGCATGATTGTAATTATTAAATACAGCAAAAGCTGTATTAGTTATTAGGATTTTACATTTTGTTTGATCTAGATTACATGTGCATTCCTTCGTGGAATATAGGATCAATAAATGTAAAATTTTATTTTTGTCGCGGATCGTATCCTTGCGAAGCGTGGTGCTATTTGAGGACCAGAGGCACAACGGAAAAAGGAAGAAAGATAGACGCGACGACATGACATGTTGGTGGCGGCTAGGGTTGGCGGCATACGGAGGACAACTATGGATGAGGCCATAATAGTTGGAAAATTAGTTTTCATATTTATTGCCTTTTATGCTGTGATGTGTGTGCTGTGCTTGTGTGCATGTTAAAATTCTTCGTTTCTAAATAACTAAGTGGGAGAGGAATTAATTAAATTCCACGGTCTCCATTACTGCTTTGTAAGTGATGCATTCAAACTTGCGCGTTGGCTCTGAGTGCCTTCCTCCACATCGGATGAGTTTGTTTACGGATCACTAGATCAAACTTCCTTAATGGATGATCATAGGAAATTATTTAGGAGCGTGTGATCTTCTCCATCTGAAGGGGCACAATCCTATTTAATAGACTTAGTATCAAGTAATGGTATACACTTAGGCGCATTTAATAGTATCCTCCCCATCGGAGTCACTGCTATTATTTGTGTGACTGAAGAAAAACCAACTATTAATTTATCATAAAGCTAGGTTGACAAGATAATAAAATTAATGGGTAAAACCCCCTCTTACAAATCTTCGAATTTGTATACGTCCACACTATCGTGGCATACAAAATTCACGGTGTTTGAGATAATTTTATTTGTCATAAAGTTAGGCTGACAAGATAATTAATGGGTAAAACCCTCCTCTTACAAATGTTCGAATTTGTATACGTCCACACTATCATGGCATACAAAATTCACGGTGTTTAAGGTGTTGGTGAATTTAAATGATATTGTTTGAGGAATCAATATTATTTTAAATTCTAAGGTTTTGACCAAATATTTGATCGAAGACAGACCTATTATTAATTTTATTTGTCATAAAGTTAGGATGACAAGATAATAAAATTAATGGGTAAAATCTCCTCTTACAAATGTTCGAATTTGTATATGTCCACACTATCATGACATACAAAATTCACAGTGATTTAAGGTGTTGGTAAATGATATTGAGGAATCAATATTATTTAAGGTCTTGACCAAATATTTTGTAATTCTTAGGATTTTAAATGTTTTTCAATCCCCTAGCTGTTATATTAGAGAATACACTTACAAAGTCCCAATTATATTGATTGGAAACAAAAAGTAGGCTGTCCTCGTAAAATTGAGAACAATAAATGTGTAGTTGTTGAAACATGTTTAGTGATGTTATCTACCAGTACCTGATGTATAGATATGAGAGTCACTGATCATGTCTACAATTCATTGTAGGGGTTCCAGGAAACCCGACAACTATATGAAGGGGAAATCACAGTCTACATGGGCATTGCTGTAAAAGTAGTAGCTGTTGCAATGAGAGATGTTTATCCTTTGATAGGAATAAAACATTGATTTTGAGAAATTGTCTTTACGCACAAAGTTTTAGAAAGAACTTGATTTCAGTTTCTAAACTATTTAAGGATGGATATTCTATCTCTTTTGATGACAAAGTTGTTATTAAGAAAAATAGGAAAGATATCAGTTCTGGTACGTTGATGACAATTTATATACTCTAAATCCAATAAACTCCCACGATGCAACAAAAGAAAATTAATAACACATCTTTTAATTCTAATAAGAGAAAGCAACCTTTGGAAATGAACCAAACATATCTTTGGCATCTAAGGCTAGATCATATTAACTTCAGTAGGATACAAAGGTTAATAGCCGATGGACTTTTGGGTTCATTGGTGGTGGAAAAAGTTTCCAACCTACGAGTCTTGCTTGGAAGGAAAAATGACCAAGAGACCTTTTAAGGCTAAGGGGTATAGAGCCAAAGATGTGTTGGAATTGGTTCATTCTGATTTGTGTGGACCTATGACTATCTAGGCAAGAGGTGATTTCGAAAATTTCGTCTCTTTTATAGACGAATATTCGAGATACGAGTACATTTACTTGATGTGTCGCAAGTCTGAGTGCTTTGATAAGTTCAAAGAGTACAAGACTGATGTGGAGAAACGTCATGGTAAAAGTATCAAAACACTATGGTCTGAACGTGGTGGAAAGTACCTCTTAGGAGAGTTTAGGAGTTACTTATCAGAGGGAGGGATTCAATCCTAACTGTCTGCACTTGGAACACCCCAACAGAATGGTGTGGCAGAATAAAGGAATAGTACTCTTATGGAAATTGTTAGATTAATGATGAGTTATTCAAAATTACCAAATTCATTTTAGGGATATGCTCTCAAAACGGCAGTGAACTTAGTACCTTCTAAGTCAGTATCCTCTACTCTCACAGAATTGTGGAATGAGCGTAAGCCTAGTCTAAAACATATTCGGATTTAGGGTAGTCTAGCACATGTGCTGAAGGGAGACATTGATAAGTTGTAATCACGAACAGAAGTTAGCTTATTTGTGGGTTATACTAAAGGAACGAAAGAATGATTATTTTATAGTCCAAAAAAAATCAGAAGGTCATTGTTACCACCAATGCTCAATTTTTAGAAGAGGACTATGCAATAAACCACAAGCCCATAAGTAAAATTGTTCTTGAAGAAATAAGAGAAGACACGTCTGTTTTAGTACCAACAGTACAAGATAAGATACCACGAGAAACTGCAACACGTGCCACAAATAAATCTCACCCATTGATAAATAATATTATTTCCCAACTTATCGGGCCTGTTGATCAAACTGAATAAATCTCACTCATTGATAAATTAAAGAAATAAATACTAAGTATATGTGCTTATTATTATATCGGGATTAAGAGCACACACTTCCATAATAATAGAGGTTCTTTTCTTTTATGCAGTCAGTATAAAAAGAATAACCTCAAATGGTCCTGCTCAATACACTCATAGTGTACTAGTATAATTTTATAGTCAAGATAAATTAATACCAAATTACACTACGAGCATTCCATTGGTTTGTCCCAATCCATCTTGGTTGTGAGCTACTATTTATAATTTATAAGGAACTGATAACATGATCTTTTGTGTGACACCACACACCATGTTATCTACAATATAAATTAAATGGACAACTACATTTAACATAAATACAGACATTTGACCAATGTGATTCTTATTTCAAAATAAATATTCATACAAAAAGTTAGGCTTTTTGTATACATCATAACAATTCTCATTAGTATGTGACAATTCAACTGCCAAAGGGTTGGAGGGAGGTGAAGAAGAGATGAAGTGCATGATGAAGTAGACTAGATAGAAGGCAGAGAACAAGGATTAAACTCAATATGAGATGTAGTTAGAGCAGTGGAAGGAGTAGAAGTGGATGACTATATAGATAAAGAAGATGTTGTAAGATGTGGTGAAGTATTACATGGTGGTGAGAGAGATGCAGAAGGTTGAAAAGAATTAAAGATTGGAAGAGTTATAATGATTGGCGGAGTACTTGAAGGCATAGCAGCTAAAGAAGATGATGAGGAACTAAAAGGAAAAATAATATTTCATTAAAAATCATATGACGATATATATACAGTTTGGAATTGAAAGGATTAAAATAGAGATAACCTTTATGTTTAGAACTGTGACCAAAAAAACACACATTGGCATGACCTAAATTCGTAGTTATTTGAATTGAAGGGACGCAAAAAGGGAAAACTAGCACAACTAAAAGTTTTTTAAAAAGTTATAATCTAGCGCTCTATCATACATAACACTATAAGGAGACTTGAGTTATATAATTTTTGTGGGCAATCAATTAATGAGAAACACGACGACAAAAAATGCATAGGGCTAAAATTTGAGAGGCATATTAGAGTGGGCCAAAAGAGAGAGAGATCCATTTCGACAACAGAATGACTTTTATGATCAACTCTACCATTTTGTTATGGAGTAGAAGCATATGATAATTGATGATGAATACCTTTGAAAGAAAATTTTGTGTGAGGGATCAAAACTCTCCATCCCAATCAGAACGAATATTTTTAATACATATATTAAATTGATTATGCACCATGTTGTAAAAGGTAACAAAAGTTGTATATGCCTCATCTTTAGAATGCTAAAAATACAGCCAAGAAAATCTTATAAAATCATCAATAATCAATATAAAATATTTATAACCAGTAACAGATGAAATAGATGAAGGATATTAAGACCTTGGTTTTACTTTGTATCCACCCCTTAGGGTAACTAATCCAAGGCCTAGTCTTAACGATCTACCATCACTAAATCTTCTCCTTATCGGATACCCTCTGAAGGTGGAGAAGTCTCTTACAAATCATTTTCATAATAATATAGTAAGAAATAATAATGTAAATACAAATAAAAGCGAAAATAACTTTACAGTGAAAACCTTACTTTGCTTGCTTTTTGTTGCTTTGAAGATTTCCTCGAAACCCTTCTTTATATCATTTAGGTTGATGTCAATTTTCGGCTAGTAATCGACTAATCTTACCCATCAGTCGACTATCCTGTTAAATTTAATCGTTTAAACTTGCACAATAACTCTTTCTTGACTTATTTGACCACCACCAATCAACTGCTAAATCCTACAGTCGACTAATCAAGAATAGTCGAATTCCGTAATGGAATCAACATACTTTTGTTCAATTCCTTATCGACAATAATCGACTGATACACATAATCAATCGATTGATATATGAGTTTTACAAACCCTAAAACCCAAACATAGGCCTTCTTTTTGTTTGTTATAGTACCCATCAATCGATTATTACTGTAGCAAAATACTGTTCACGATTATTGCACCAATACTGTAGCAACACTGTACTAGTATTGTAGCAAATATATTTTTTGATATTTTAGGATTTTACATCCATTAGTCGATCGATACATCCTATCAATCAACTAATACTTTTATTTTAACCTTATCAAAATTGAATTCTCATCTTGTCCGATATTTAGTTGACCTCTACTGACCATAGACCTGTCAGACGGATTAATCCGTGGCGGGGCGGGTCGGCCCGTGGCGGGGCGGGTCGGCCCGTGGCGGGCTAACCATTTGGCGGGGTGGGGCGGGCCAATCCACCAACTTAGCGGGTTGGGAAATTTCCAACCCAACCCATTCTAAGGCGGGTTGCGGATTTGGCGGGCCAACCCGCGGGCCCATCAAAATTTTTTTAAAAAAAATTAAAAAATATTTCATATCTTCAACATTTTACTTCGAAAAAATTTTCTACAATTAAATGTATACATAAACATGTATTTTAAATATAAATGAACACAAACGAGTACTTATGTTGGATGAAAAGTATTATTTTTATTTCAAAATTATAACAAAAAAAAGATAATAAATTGGCTTAAAACTTAGCTTACATATGTTTTTCAACCCGCAGGCCAACCCAAGCCCGAGCGGGCCGACCCGCGCGGGTCGGCCCACGGCGAACTTGGGTTAATAAAATTCCAACCCAACCCGCTTAAATTGTTTGGTGGGGCGGCCCAACCCAACGGGCCCAACCCAAATTGATGGCTCTAACTGACCAGAACTTTCAGAATGAGAGAAATCTTTGACATTATGTCAATCTTGACCTGTCAAAACTTATTGTTGCCTAGTATCTGATCAACCTTAACCATTGGGGCTTTCTCGTTGCCTAACATCCAATCAACCTTGACTTGTCAGGACTTCATCATTGTTTTAACATCAGATCAACCTTAACCTATCAGGACTTCGCTCCTCATGTTAACTCCATGTTGGACTTTCAACTTTCGACTGCCAAGTGTCTAATCAATCGTGACCCACTTGAATTTTTCTCTTAACAACTACTTGTTTGACTTTTGATCATGAAATTTTCGATCAACTATGACCCACTTGGACTTTTTATCTCATACCAACTCCATGTTGAACTTCTAACCACCAATTGTGTCCAGTTGATCCACTTGAACTTTATATATTTTGTCAAGTATCTGATCAACCTTGATTGACTTAACTTTTTGTTTACCAAATTAACATATTCACCACAAAAAACTACCATTTAGCGACGAAATTAGAGATGGAATTATAGTTTCATCTCTAATTAGAGATGGAATTATAGTTCCATCTTTAATTAGAGACGAAACTATATTTTCATCTCTATTTTAGCCGTTTCGAATTTTAAAATAAATGAATTAGTAAAGCTTAGCTACAAGAACAAATTATCTATCTCTAAATAGAGACAAACATTTTAATTTTGTCTCTATGTAGACACAAAATTAAGTTCTGTCGCTAATTAGACACGTGGACAGAGGGCTAGAAAATGTGGGTCTACCCTAAATCGTGATAAATAGTGACAGAACTATCAGTTCCGTCTGTGATTAGCGATGGAACTAATAGTTTCATCATTATTTATTGCAATTTAGGGTAGGCACACACCGTCATCTGCCTCTCCACTGCGTGTTCATGAAACCTCCGGCGACCGTCTCCTCCAGCGTACTCTCTTCCTGTGACCTTTCCATCTCCGATGTCCATCTCCTCCAGCATCCTCTCCTCCATTGATCTTCCCACTATCAGTATGATTTCTCTTTCCCTCTTCAATCTATATTTTACCAGTAGTTAAACCCTAACGGTGGCGATCTTGCTGCGATGTCATGGTGACGACTTGCCTGGCCTCGAGCTCACGGCGACGACCTCCGCTGGCCCCGACCTCAGCTGGCCCTGAGCTTTTTTGGTCCCAAGGTTGTGGCAGGGAGCTTGGGCGGCCCTGAGCTCATTCTAGAGACTCTGGCCGGACTTGAGATTGTGGCAGCGAGCTTGGGCTGACTCAGGACTCGCTACCGTTTCATCTTGGCTAGCACTGATGCTAGATTAGCCAACCCTCTTGGCCACCCTTAGCTCACGGCCAGGAAATTGTCACTTCTAGGGTGTAGAATTATATTTTGGTTGATTTTAACGTAGTTTAGCAAGTTGTAGAATTTTTATCTAGTATCATTGATTTGAAAGGACAACTTCTTAATTATATACTTAAGCTTTTATATTCATGATATGGTTTATGAATACATTGAATCATGTGTGTAGTACCTCTATTGTATAAATTGTATACTTACTAAGTAATCAATTTTATGTTTATTAGGATACAATGTACATGAACAAAGATTGGATGTACAATAGATTAGAAAATGGATTTATCTGAGATGAATATTTTGCTGGAGTTGAGGTGTTCGTGAACTTTGCAAAGAGTCATCCAGAATGTATAGATGGTGTCACGTTACATTGTCTGTGTAATCATTCCAAATGTAGAAATAAAGCTTTCTGTGATGAGGATACTGTGAAAGTGCATCTATATAAAAAAGGATTTGTTCCTAATTACTACAACTGATACTGTCATGGATAGCCTTATTTGTCTCACCATTTTGGAACTTCGGTTGTTTCTTCATCTGGCACAACTCCTTTAGGGGAATCATCATCTAATGAGAATGTAATGCAATCAATGATTTATGACGCTATGAATGTTATTAATCATTCAAATAGATGAAATACCAACACTTAAAGTTTAGCAAATGTATGATATGTTAAAGGCTAGTGAAAGAGAAGTGTGGAAAGAAATTCCATCTGGTCATTCCCAATTATTAGCTACTGCGAGGTTATTGAACATCAAGGTAAAACATTATTTTTTAGAAATATGTTATGATGACATATGTCAATTGATGTCTCAATTACTTCCTACTGATAATATAATACCTAATAGTTTCTACAATACAAAAAATTGGTGAGAGGTTTAGGTTTGCCTGTAGAGAAGATTGATTGTTGCATTAACAACTAAATGATATTTTAGAAAGAAGATAGTGAACTGATTGAATGTAGAATTTGTAGTCACTCTCATTATAAGCATAGTAGTCACATACTAGGGAAGAAAAAGAAAAAGAATGCATGGAAAATTATGTATTATTTCCCGTTAACTACTAGACTCCAACGCTTGTACGCATCTACTACAATAGCAAGCTATGTGAGGTGGCATCATGAGCATGTGCATGAAGAAGGTATAATGTGCCATCCTTGTAACTCCCCTGCATGGAAACATCCTAATACAATATTTTCCTCATTTGCAATAAAAGCACATAATGTGAGACTGAGACTTTCTGTAGATAAATTTTAACCATTTGGTCAGTCGAGACAGCTATATTCATCTTGTCCAGTTATAATAGAACCTTACAAGTTATCGTCATGGACATGTATGAAATATGAATTCATTTCTTTACTGTACTTATTCTAAGGCCAACAAATCTGAAAGAAAAGATAGATATTTTCTTACAACCTCTCATTGCTGAGTTGAATGAATTATGAAATATAGGATCAGTGACTTATGTTGTTGCAAGCAAAACTAATTTTAGATTACATGTTATATTATTATGGGTGATCAGTGATTTTCTAGCATACTCAATATTATTGGGATGGAGCACGACTGGTAAATTAGCATGGCCACACTACATGATAGAGTCTGACACATTTTCATTACCCTACAGTGGGAAGATATCTTGATTTAATAATCATCGTAAATTTTTACCAGTTGATCGCCCTTTCAGGTGAAATAAAAAAAATCATTAAGAATGTTGTAGTCAGAAAATTTCTTCCAACAATCAAGTCAAGTGAAGAAATCTTTGCCCAAATAGACAATTATCATTTTCTACCAGTATCTGAGACTAATTCTAATGAGATAAATAAATACATCGTTAGACAGTGCAAGTGTGGTTGGAAGAAAAGGAGTATTTTTTGGGAGCTGTCATATTGGAAGATCTACTCATTCATCATAATTTAGATGTGATGCATGTTGAGAAAAATTTCTTTGATAATATTTTTAATACTGTGATGAATGTGCATGGAAGAACTAAAGACACTGTAAAATCATGTGAGGAATTAAAAGAACTAGTCAGCAAACCAGAGTTACGTCGTGATGAAACAACCAATAAATTTTCAAAGACTTGTTATACATTAGATAGAGATGGTAAGCAAGCTTTATGTAATTGGTTGAAACAAATCAAATTCCCATATGAGTATGCCTCGAATATGGCTCGATGCGTGAATATGAGCAGATTAAAGATGTTTGGAATGAAAAGTCATGACTATCATGTATTCATGTAAAGACTTATTCCAATAGCTTTTCATGACTTACTTCCTCAAAATGTTTGGCAAGCACTCATAGAATTGAGTCTATATTTTAGAGATTTGACAGTGAGATGTATTATGATGGATAATATGCTTCGATTAGAAATAGACATTCCTCTCATACTATATAAGCTAGAGCACATTTTTTCCATCAAGTTTTTTTGATTCAATGGAACATCTACCAGTACATTTAGCATACGAGACACGAATAGTTGGTCCCGTGCATTACAGATGGATGTATCCATTCAAATGATTTTTAAGGGAATTAAAGAATAATGTTCATAACAAAGCAAGATTTGAGGGGTCAATTTGTAATGCTTATCTGATTGAAGAAGCATTCTTTTCTGCTCCTATTATTTTGCTGATAATGTGAAAATCAGACGTCGTAAGTGTCCTAGAAATTCTGATGATACTCAGTCGATAGACCAATCTATGCTTTTTATTTTCAAGTTTCCTTGCAAGCCAATGGGAGCATTTGTTTCTAGATGGTTAACTCAACAAAAATATCATGCTGCAATAACATACATACTCTTAACTTGACTTCTTTAATCATTTATCCAATTTAAGTTGTTTCCCAATATCCAAATTTTCTTAAAATTATCTTATTTTCCAACTTATATGAATAACAACTACAAGTATAAAATCCATCAATTCGTGCAAGTGAGATAACTGAAAAGCTAGAGACGAAATTTACATTATGATTTCAAATCTATATAAGTTAGAGAATAATTTTAATTTCTTACATCTATATTAAATTATCTTAGGCTTATTTTATGTTATAACTATTATTATAGGTGTTTGATCAAAAAATATTTAATGTGCAAGATTCCAAGATAATCAATCTTGCATCTGGAACTCTCTATAAGATAATAGTGTACTATGACAACTATATTAATGGCTTTAAATTTCATGTGACATAACGGGATTTACACAAACTAACTTTCAATTCGAGTGTTTGTGTGAAAGGAACAATCAACAACAATGATTTCTGAGTTTGATTATTATGGGAGACTTGAAGAAATCATAGAGGTTGAATATCCTGTCTTACCCATCAAAAGATGTGTGTTATTTAAATATTCTTGGTATGATTAGACTCCAAATACAGGCACCAGAATACATCCAAACTATAACTTAGTTGAGATAAATGCAAACAAAAGATTCAACAAGTATGAACCTTTCATTTTTGCGGTACAAGCGGGGCAGGTTTTCTATCTTGAATATCCCACGAAGAGGAGAAGACCTAGTGAATGGTTAGCAGTTTGTCGAACAAAGCCTCGCTCTACCATAGAAATGTCGAACTCTATCGTAACCCAAAACCATGATGCATTTCAAAATGATATAGTGGAGATACATTCGGTAGATTCTCAGATTCAATCAATATCTCAATTACTTGTAGATGTTAATGTATCTTATGAGGAGATAGATAATGGAGAGATGTCCAACAGTGAGGAACTTATTGAACTAACAGAGTCTAGTGAGGAGGGCCTACAAAATGTTAATGATTAAAATTCTAATATCTCACTACTTATACTCTATTATTCATTAATGTTAAGGTAAATTTCTATTTTAGATCTACATAATCTTTGTTATATAACTAGTCTTACTCTATTAGTCATTATTATTTTTATGATTAAACCTAGTGTGGAAGTATATGTGTTATATTGTAATTGTTCATATATAAACATGTCTGACCCTGGTGGTCAAATTGTTCCGTGGATCATTGGGGGTTGGTAAGTATTGGTGTTATTAGTATTATTAACTGCATCTATTTGTATTAAAATATTTCTAATATTTTTATTTAGTAATTACAATTTTACCTTAGATGGTCATAGAGTAGCTGTCTACATCACATCAAAATTTAAAGAGCGATTTAGCCCTGCTGGTACTACCTGGAAGCGAGTAGACCAAGAAATGAAGTAATTTTATTACGATGAGTTTTTGGTAAGTAATTTTAACTATCATTATTTTTTATGTTTTTTTTATAAAATTTGTGAACAAATTATTACAAAATAGATATACTTGGGAGACAAGGCACGAGGCAAAATTTTATGCCACTTGGAATGTAGCTTGTGTTAAACTCTACAAAGACATGCTATATAAAGCAAGACAAAAAGCAATAAAACATCGTATGTACCTGAGGACATTTGGGATGCATGGTGAGCCATCTGGGCTACAGACAGATGGCAGGAAAATGCAATGACAGCTCGAGCCAATAGAAAGAGTGAATTAGCTGGCCCTAGTATCGGCACGATAAAGCATACCATTGGATCCTGATCGATCGTCGAGCATGCCTTAGACTTGGTGAGTTTATAATTAAAAAATTCTATAAGAATTTTGTACTTGGATTATAAATGAAATATTTACATTCTTTAATATTCAGGAAGAAGAGCTATAGTGACCTCTACTTGTTAGGAGATATTTACCAAGACACACAAGTCAAAAGATGACAACTTTATATAAGGTCGATCATCGGCATTAAACGTAAGAATATACACTTGAATATATTTAACTATTAATAATGATGACCTATCATTTTAATAAATATTTGATAAAAATATTTTTTTAATGTAAATAGGAATAAATTACTTCTAGGGTTGCACAGGCATCTCAGCCTAATTTAGAGAGAGGTGAGGAGCGGACTTTATCTACTAACTAGATAAATGAAATTTATTATGATGTAGTGTTGACGTTCCGTAAGTGTACGGAAATGTCATAAGTAATAATAAAAGATATCGTATCCACACGGACTGAAATAACCACTAAGGTTGTCTCAACGTGAGTTAGCTAAACAACTAATCAATTGATTCACAAAGGCAAAGTGTAACTATGAAAAGTAACACATAGAAACAAAAGAATAAGAAACAAGAATAAGGGCAATGATAAAGGGATATTCTAGGAGCTTTGATTTCTTTGTAAGGATATTCAATGTAAATGATCTACCAAATCTTATTCCTCAGTTGTCCGTCATTTGTAGAAGGTTGCCGGTTCTCTCTTGCAATGGACAACCAGCCTAGAACTGAAATATATCTAAATGTGATCAATTAGGAATGAACCCTATGTTGTCCTTACACGGGTTTGCCTGTCACGTGCGTCCCTCGGATAATTAACATAAGAATTCATCACTTCTCAACCTAATTAAGATATAAAGATTAATACATGCAATCTATCCTATCCTCTTGAATAACCTAATTTCCCCTTCAAGATTACCCCTCAAACATCCTTACACGGGCTTGTTCCTGTCACGAACATCCCTCGGAAAATCGAATGAGAAACAATCTCTACAAGATCCATAAGATATTCAAACATTCAACCAAGCATGGTAATTAGCTCCAAACACAACAATCCACACAAGATCAAATGGATACAAATAGGGCAAAATCATAGAAATAGGAAATTGGTAAATCCACAAGAGTTTTACATCAAATCTCTATTACAAATACTCCCTCCATCCTAAAACAAGAGATCTACTCCATAAAATGAGATAAGAAATCCGAAGAGAAGAAGATTACAAACATTCTTGATCCTAAATCCAAGAAAAGAGAGAAAGAAAGCTTATCTACGATGAAGAACATCTTCGGATCCAATCCTCGATTCCGGAATCGATGCCTTGAAGATCTCCCCTTGAATCACTGCAAAATCCCTCCAAGATGGAGAAGAATCGCCCAAATCTTGCTCTCTCCCAAAGATGAGAAGATCCCCTTTCAAATCTTGAAGAGGGCTTTATATAGAGGAGGGGTTTAGGCGCCACACGACCCCGAGACACGGCCGTGTGAAGCTCACACGGCCTGCCTACTCTCCTCTCTACCAGGGTGACACGGCCGTGTGATGCTACACGGCCGTGGCATGCTCTTCCACTGCCCCCTTGCACGGACGTGTAGATCTACACTGCCTGCACTACCTCCTGCTCTGGTACTCCTGCACGGCCGTGTAGATCTACACGACCTGCACTGCCTCCAGCTCTGTCAAGGTTACACGACCGTGTGGATTCACACGGCCATGTCATTCTTCTCCTCTAGAAACATTGCATGGTTGTGTGTCTCACATGGCCGTGTGGAGCTCACACCCCCTTGCATGACCCTTGCACACCCCTTGCATGGCCCTTGCACACCCCTTTCATGGCTATGCATGGATATGTCTAATTTCAACGTCTTTTACACCATCAATATGGGGTTTTCTCTAGTTTAAGTCTTCATCAAAGTTGTAGATCTTGAAGTTATCTACAAATTGGTATAAAAAACAGCCCAAAACTCCAACCGAGCACAAAGTTATGACCATTTTACTTTTGGTCCATAGTGCTGAAATTCTTACACGACCTTCACACGACCGTGTGACATTCACACAACCTTGACACACCCCCCACACGGCCTTGACACGGCCGTGTGGGTGCCACATGGCCAGAACATGAAGAAAACTTATTTTTGTATGCTCGTGTCACTCTGGAAGCTCTAGACTTCATTTAAACTCTGTTTTTGCTCCAAATCACCTCCTATCAATCAAAACAAGCAAAGAGTAGATCTTTGAACAAAATATAATGGAAGTATGACATTATAATGAAATATGGTGCAATAAACATAAATTATGCTAATGAAATACAAGTAGATGTACGTCCAAACATGCATAAAAGTGTATATAATCTACGCACATCATGTAGTAGGTGGAAGGAAAAAGACCTCCACCCTCTACGATCTTGGGCCCCAGGTAAGAGTTGTATATGATCAGGAGATGGCTCCTAGGGCCAGGGGTCGTCCTAGCACATCATCTAGCCCATCCGGATCATCTGCTAGAGTAGATGCCTTAGAGTAAGAAAACATAGATTTGAAGACCTGACTCTTGAACATGGAGAGAGAATTTCAAGCGAAGTGGCAAGCCTGATTGGATCTTGCCAAATTGGGTGGGATATGCAGGCCTTCTTGGCTCAGATGAGTGCAACGTCATGTCGTTTTTCCTCTCAGGAGACTCAGGACCTTAATAACCCTCAGGACCCTAATAACCCCCTGATCAGTAGATTACCATAGGTGTCTTGACGTTACACTTTGTTGTTTTTTTTGTTCACTAATAAAACTATCTCTGACGTTGCATTATATCTTTTCAGGAACTTTGATATCTATTTTATACAATACCATCATCAGATATCCAAACTAGCATTCAGGTACGTAAATTAATTTTGTATTATTAAATTTAATATGTTATTCATAATTATGTATTAATTTATTTTTTGTTTTATTAATAATCTATCGTATTAAGATTTCTGTGGGATTGATTACTACTAGCTAGTTTTAGATTGGATTTTCTCTACTAGGAGGTGTTGTATTGTGTTTTTAAATGTTCAGATATTGTAGTACTATACATTTAGATGGTTATTGATCTGTTTGGATATTTACTTTTGTTTTTTGATTGGATATTTAATGTTGAGAGTTTGATAAAGCAAATGGGAGTTTATGGGTCTTAGTCAATTGACAAGAATTACAAAAAACAAGAGAAATATACTAGTTTACAAACTTTATAAGACTTTAAACCTCAATTAACAACTTCAAAAGATGGATGCCCAAGATGCTTGTGCTAGAGATTCAGATTGGAGGAAACAACAAGATGAACTTGAAAAAGACTTAAAGATGATGTAGAAGATTAAGCAGAAGGCAGTGAGGGAGGGCGGACTTAGTAAATACCACCATCAAGGATTCTTGGAGAATGACTTTGCGTGTGACTTGATCTTTGACCAAGAAAAATATGGAATCAAATTCAACACAAGCTTTGTTATCAAAACACTAACGAGAAACACTAATGAGATTTTAGACATGACAAGAGTATGAAAAATATTGGATAACTTGATAGATTTAGAATAAGTAGGTAAAATTGAATTGCTAATATGTGAAATTAAAATGTTCTTACCATCACAAACCATCACACGCTCAACACCACTAAAAGGAGTGGCAGAATCCAATATATTCAAATTAGGGGTAAAGTGGTGAGCTACTCTTGAATCCATATACCAATTAGGATCACCCATTATATCAGCTATAGCAATGAAACTAGACACAACATGGCTAGTGGCAGACAAAGCCATATCAATGGTAAAAAAATTATTGAAAGTCTTTGGTTGAGGAAGCATTGGTTGATAATAAAGATTTTATCTATGATAGTAAATATTTGCAGTGTGTCTGAGTTTAAGACAAATTTGGCAAAGTGATTTTGAAACCTGAGTAATCTTAATTCTGTGGAGGTTTTCACTAGTTGTAAAATTATATAGTTGGAGGCTAGCCAGGAAGACCATTTTGATATTGTCTTAGTTGAGGAGTGTTTGGAAAGGTTGTTGGTGTAGAAAATTGATACTATCTTGGCAGAGAGTGATTTTTGGCCATGGACAAATGAGCTATATTAGTTTTAAAGAGCTTAATTGATTTGCATATTCTTGTCTTTTTAATTTATATTTGTAGCTCAACAATAAGCTATGCACTTTTTCAATAGAGGGATAGTCACCACTATTTTGTATATAGAAGTCACAAAAGCATTGTAATTCTTCCCAAGGCCAGCCAAAAGATACAACAAATGATCATCATAAGAAACAAATTCTCTAATAGAAGCAAGTGTGTTGGAAATATCTTTTAATTTCTAAATGTATTCCATTGCTGAGGGATCGTCTTTTTTCAGATTCTGCAACATACTTCTTAGTTCTTCCACATGAGCAATAACGAGGCAAAGTAAATTTGATCGAGAGCTAGATAATGTTAAGACCGTTGGCCGGTTAGAAGGGGGTTGAATAGCCCTGCACAATTAAAAGAGGTGAACCCTTCTCGGACTTAAAAGAACACTTGCATAAAACAATTAAATGAATAAAAAAAATGATCAGGCTCAGAGTTTTTACTTGGTTACTATTGGAACCCCAATGTGTTTTGATGTGATCAAACAAGCTAAGTTAGGTCCTGCGTTTGTTTAACCCTTGTGTCTAAGTGTGCAGGAGCTTAGGAACACAGGAAGTCGAGCGGAAGACACGGCTAGCGAGAAGGACGACACGGGAGAGAGCCGACGGGCTCAGTGCGTCTAAGGGACGAGGTGTCCGCGGAAGAGTACACCGGTGGACGAGAAGAGCGTGCGCGACGCTCGAGGGACGAGAAACCGGGAAGGAAGGCTGCTCGAGGAGAAGGCCGGAACATGGGTTCGGGTGAGCCCTATTCCGGAAGGCCGAGATCACCCAAGCTAGCGGAGCCGGAGCGAACAGACCCGGACCGAGACTGGGACTTAACGGAGAAGTCATCCCGGACAAAAAGTCAACCGTAGTTGACTTTTGCTCCGGGGCGCCCGGAGCTGTCCGGGGCGCCCGGAATGCTTCCGGGCGCCCGGAGCATGATTTTGACCAGAATCGCGATTTTCGCAATCTGACCGTTGGGGGATAAAGTTTATCCCCCCGGGGGCGCCCGGAACCACTTTCAGGCGCCCGGACCAGTACTATAAATAAAGTACTGATCTGCACATTAAATGTAACTACTTGTAATTCAGTGCTTTCATTTGTGTTATTTCCTTCTGTGCTTTCAACGCTGTAAGAGGCTACTCCGCCCAGAGGAGAATCAATTAGTGCGCCTTCTTTGCCTTGGATTAGCAATCCTATGATTGCAAACCAAGTAATTCCTCTGTGTCTATTTTTCTGTTTTAATTAGTCTCTGCTTTTTTAATTACAAGTTCTTTTAAGTTAGTTGAATATCCGAGAAGGGTTTTTGGTTTTATTTTGTAGGGCAATTCACCCCTCCCCTCTTGCCGGCCTCCAAAGGGACCTACAAGTGGTATCAGAGCCAGGCGCTTCAGGAGGACTAACCGCCGATCGAAGCAACAAGATGGCCGGACCAAGCATCGTTCCACCAAAATTCGAGGGAAACTTCGCAGACTGGAAGCGTCGTATGGAGGTATTCCTAAAAACAGATTTTGAAATTCGATTTATTATGAACTACGGTTTTGTAGCTCCAATAGATAAAGATGGAAAAGAAAAAGAAGAGAGCGATTGGACAAAGAAGGAGCAGAATGAGTCGGTAGCAAACAGCCGTGCGGAACATCACCTGCTGAGCGTGTTACCGCCTCAAGAGGTCAACCGCATTGGAAACTATTTATCTGCTAAAGAACTTTGGGAGAAGTTCTTGGAACTCCACGAAGGCACGTCCGAAGCAAAGCTCGCTAGAAGGGACATCCTCCGCAACAAACTGATGAACATCCGTCTGGAGAAAGGTGAGAAAGTAGCTGGTTTACACGCAAAGGTAAAAGAACTAGTTACTGGTCTCAAAAACCTCGGTGAAACGGTAACAAACCGGGACACTATACGCTACGCGCTCAACGCGTTTCCAAGAACTCCAGAATGGACATCAATCGTCGACGCCTACTACATCTCAAAAGACCTGGAGGTAAGCACTTTAGAAGAGTTGTTTTCTACTCTAGAATTGCATGAAACCAGGTATGCAGGAACGTCAAAGGATACAACCCAGACTATGGCGTTGAACGCAACCCAGAAGGATGAACTCGAGTCAGACTCCGAAGATGATCAAGAAGCATACATGGTAAGAAATTTTAAAAAGTTTTTTAGATCTAATAAATTTAAAATGCAGAATAAAAGGAATCAAAAAGGTGGAAGAAAGGTGCGGTGCTACCAGTGTCAGAAGGAGGGACACCTAAGAGAAGACTGCCCAGAACTCAAAAAGGCCAAAAGGAAGTCTCCCAAGAAACACAACCTAAAAGCAACTTGGGACGACACTTCTTCATCCGAATCAGAAGCTCAAGAATATGCCGGAATAGCACTAATGACAAGCTACGATAGACAAAGTATATCAGAACCTAGCATCGATGAAGGGGGAGCGACCTCGGATGAAAGCAGTGAAGCAGGGGGAGATTCAGGCTTCAAGTCCGACATGGTAAGTGAGGTATGCCTCTTACCCCCTGATCAGCTTTACTCTGGTATCAAAGCTATGACTAAATCCATGTATAAATTAGAAAATAAAAATGCCAAATTAGAAAATGAAATTTTAGAAACAAAGAGAATTTTGGCAAAATCATGTCTTATAGAGGATTTTGAAAAATTGAAAATTGAAAATGAAAAACTAAAAGAAGAAATAGAAAGATTGAAAAAATCTAATGGTTCAAATATTCCTACTTTTAGAAATTTAAATTGGTATTATAGATTCCATCAAAGTCAAATTAGAAATATATCAAAAATCTATATACCCAGGAAATACTTGATTAATCCTGTAGGTAGGAACCTTTACTGGATTCCAAAAACCTGTTTAACTTAAAATTAAAGTCAGACTTAGCATTTTCAGCAAAAAAATTAAACAACTAATTTCTTTATGAGGCTTTGTCTAAGGAAGTGGTTGTTGCTCCAATAACCAAGAAGGCCTAGTGCCTCGCCACGACCTGGAAGCCAACTATCGAAATGAAAAGTTTAATTGACTAACTGAAAAAACATTAATTTAAATTACTTAATGCTTTAAAAGAGTTATTCAATTTGTGTTAGAAAATATTTAAAAACTTTCTAACTTAACTTAGAAATTCTTTATTATCTTAGAAATTTTCATGAAAATTGACTTAGAAATTTTTTGTAAAGTTAACATAGATTTTTTTTTGCCTTATCATTTAAAAAAAAAAAATTTAGAAAATTTTTTTTTGGGAATGCTGAGATAAGTTTTAAACTTAAATTTTTTTTACACTTATGACTGTTCTTATCTGAAAAATATTTTTTTTCAAACGAAAAATTCTGAAGAGTGTCTTTACTAAATATTTTACACTCAAAAGTTCTTGTCTGAATTTACCTTAGACTTGTTTATAACCCCAATTTTTATGTGATCAAAGGGGGAGAAGTATGTTAAGTCTAGGGGGAGGTACTATAATTTTTCAATTGAAAAATATTTGGACTTATTTTAATATAAATTGTTTTTATTGCATATGGTTACCCTAACTTAACTTGGGTTGCTCACATCAAAAAGGGGGAGATTGTTGGAACCCCAAGGTGTTTTGATGTGATCAAACAAGCTAAGTTAGGTCCTGCGTTTGTTTAACCCTTGTGTCTAAGTGTGCAGGAGCTTAGGAACACAGGAAGTCGAGCGGAAGACGCGGCTAGCGAGAAGGACGGCACGGGAGAGAGCCGACGGGCTCGGTGCGTCTGAGGGACGAGGTGTCCGCGGAAGAGTACACCGGTGGACGAGAAGAGCGCGGCGCTCGAGGGACGAAAGGAAGGAAGGTCGCTCGAGGAGAAGGCGGAACATGGGTTGGGTGAGCCCTATTCAAGGCCGAGATCACCCAAGCTAAGGGAGCCGGAGCGAAAGAACCGGACCGAGGCGGGACTTAACGGAGAAGTCATCCGGACAAAAGTCAACATGATTGACTTTTTGCTCGGGCGCCGAACCATTCAGGCGCCGGTGTCCGGCGCCCGAATGCTTTGGCGCCGAGCATGATTTTGACCGAATCGCGATTTTCACCGTTGGGGATAAAGTTTATCCCCGCCCACTTCAGCGCCCGGACCAGTACTATAAATAAAGTACTGATCTGCACATTAAATGTAACTACTTGTAATTCAGTGCTTTCATTTGTGTTATTTCCTTCTGTACTTTCAACGCTGTAAGAGGCTACTCCGCCCAGAGGAGAATCAATTAGTGCGCCTTCTTTGCCTTGGATTAGCAATCCTCTGATTGCAAACCAAGTAATTCCTCTGTGTTTATTTTTCTATTTTAATTAGTCTCTGCTTTTTTAATTACAAGTTCTTTTAAGTTAGTTGAATATCCGAGAAGGGTTTTTAGTTTTATTTTGTAGGGCAATTCACCCCTCCCCTCTTGCCGGCCTCCAAAGGGACCTACAGTTACAACCAGGGAGGTTGTTAATCCAAGGAAATGAATTCCACTACTTTCTCCTTTAGGCGGAGAAACCTCTTTATAACAATTTACGCACAAAAATGAAGAAGCTAAACAAAAAGGAAAGCGTGTACAAGTGTTGCTCAGTAGTTCTTGTTGTTTTCTAGCTTCTGGACCAAGGCTATATTTATAGCCTTGGGCAGAGCGCCTGGAAGCATTCTAAGGACCTGAAGAGTGATTTCGGCCATCCAGAATAGGGCTCACCCGAACCCAACTTCTGGCCTTCTCTAGCAACCTTCCGCTCTGGCTTCTCGTCTCTTAAAAACGTCGCGCGCCTCCTTCTCGTCCGCCCACGTACTCTTCCGTAGCACCTCGTCTCTCAGACACACCAAGCCTGTCGGCTCTCTCCCGTGTCATCCTTTTCACTAGCTGCCTCTTTTGCTCGACTTCTCGTGCTCCTAAGCTCCTGCACATTTAGACACAAGGTTAAACACAACAGGACCTAACTTAACTTGTTTAATCACATCAAAACTATCTTGGGGTACCAACAATCTCTCATTTTTTTAAGTGAGCAACCCAAGTTAAGTTTGGGTAAACTAACATAAACATAAAGGCAATTAAAGTAAAAAAAAAAAAATTTTAATCTACCAATCTACCTCCCCTAGACTTAATCTTTTTCTTCTCCCCCTTTGATCACATAAAAAATAGGGTACCAAGAAAAATCTAAGGGTAATTATGATTTTCAAATAATTTTGAAAAAACTTATCAAGTTTTAAAAATTCTGAAAATTATTTTGATATAAAAAAAATTTTGCAATAATTTTAGAAACTTTAAGTGTTGCAAAAAAAAATGTTTAAGTAAGAAAAATTCAAGCAGAAAAATTTTCTAAGTTTAAAGATAAAAAAAAATTTATGCAACGTATATAATAAATTTTGGTAAAGCAAAGTTTATAAAATAATTTAAAAATTTTAAGTTAAACAGATTAAAAAAATGAGAAATTTTTCTAAGTTAAACAAATTTGTAGAGAAAAATTTGAAAATTTTTCAAGTAAAAAAAATTTGAGTAACTATTTAAAGAATTATCTCATTTTAATTTTAATGCTCTATCAGTTAGTCAATTAAATATTTTATTTCAATATTTGGCTTCCAGGCTGTGGCGAGGCATTAGACCTTCTTGATTATTAGAGTAACAACCACTTTCTAGACAAAGCCTCATAAGAAAATTAAACGTCTAATGTATTCTCTAAAAGCCCTAAGTTCAATTAAACTTTTAATTAAGACAAGACTTTGGAACCCAGTAAAGGTTCCTTCTAATTGGGTTAATTAGGAATTTCTTAGGCACATATTTCTTTAAAATATTTCTAATTTATCCTTTATGATATTTAAAATACCAGTTCAGGTTATATTTTCTAACACTTGTACTATATGTGCATGCATTATTTCTTAAGTTATTTATTTTTAGTTGTAAATTGTCATTTTCTAGCTTTATTCTGTCAAGATCTTCTAATGGATAAGATTTTGCTAGAATTAACTTTAATTTCTTTTTTAGGTTTGCAATAATCTTTGGTTAATAATTTCACAAATTTAAATAATTTATCGAGAGGTAGATATTGTACCTGACTTACCTTGTCGATCTCGTTATCTGTAGCTCCCCCTGAACTGCTGCTTTCTTCTGATGCAGCTCCCCCTTCATTGATGCTCTCGATGCTCATTTCGGACGAGCTTGCTTCGTGTCCATCTTCTTGATGACTTGCCATTAATGCAAGTCCGGAGAAAGTCTCAACTTCCGATTTGGACGATGTTTTGTCCCACGTCGCCTTTAAAGTCTTGTACTTGTTCGTTTGGACAGACTTCTTTCCTTTGTCCTTATCCTTGTTCCTTAACTTAGGGCAGTTGTCCTTAATGTACTATTCTTCTTTGCAGTGGTAGCATCTGATTGTTCTTTTCTTTTTACTCTGTGGATGGTTAGTTTTTCTTGATTTAAATAACTTTTTAAAACGTCTTACCATCATTACCATTTCATCGTCATCGAGAGAGGATTCTGACTCATGTTCGTCTCTTGTTGCCTTAAAGACAATGTTGTGCTTCGGCTCCTTTGTACCTGCATATCTCGATTCATGCACTTCAAAAGTTGAAAATAATTCTTCTAAGATAATAGATTCTAAGTCTTTAGAGATATAGAAGGCATCTATTAGTGATGCCCATTTTGTATTTTTAAGAAATGCATTAAGAGCGTACCTTAGCGAATCTTGGTTGCTTACCTTTTCTCTGAGATTTGAAAGTCCGGTGATGAGCTCCTTAATCCTCGAGTGAAGGTGTGCGATAGTTTCGTCTTCTTCAAATCGTAGGTTGGTGAGCTGGTTGCGAAGTAAGTCCCATCTCATGAGCTTGGCTTCAGACGTCCCTTCGTGTAGCTCAAGGAACTTCTTCCAAAGCTTCTTTGCTGAGTTGTAGGTGCCGATCCGATTGATTTCTTGTGGCAGAAAGACGCTCAGCAGATGGAACTTTGCTTTATCGTTTACCACGTAGTCAGCCTGTTCTTTCTTCGTCCACTGGTATTCTTCCTTACCCTCGGGTGCTACAAAATCGAAGTTCATTATTAAAAGTAATTCAAAGTCAGTTTTAAAGAATACATGCATTCTCTTTTTCCAGCTAGCAACTCCCTCTCGAACTTCAGTAGGTATATGCTTGGTCTGGCCATTGATTTGGTGTTTCGATCGACAGTTAGTCCTCTTGAAGTGTCCTGGCTCTGATACCACTTGTTAGGACCGTTGGCCGACTAGAAGGGGGGTTGAATAGCCCTACACAATTAAAATAGACGAACCCTTCTCTGACTTAAAAGAACACTTGTATAAAATAATTAAATGAACAGAAAAAAATGAGGCTCAGAGTTTTTACTTGGTTACAATCGGGGAGGTTGTTAATCCAAGGAAATGAATCATACTACTTTCTCCTTCGAGCGGATAAGCCTCTTTACAACAATTTACGCACAAAAATGAAGAAGCTAAATAAAGAGGAAAGCGTGTACAACTGTTGCTTAGTAGTTCTTGTTGTTTTCTAGCTTCTGGACCAAGGCTGTATTTATAGCCTTGGTCAGGACATTTGGAAGCATTCCAGGCGCCTGGAATGGGATAGAATTCTATCCCTGACGCAACGGTCAACATCCACGTCGAAGTGGATAAAAATGAGGTTCCGGGTGCCCAGACCCTAAAAGTCAATAGGGTTGACTTTTTTCGATCTGAGCCCTCTGCTCTGGTGCTGCTTGTCTCAGTTCGGGTCTTTTGCTCCGACTTTGTTCGCTTGGGTGATTTCGGTCATCTTGAATAGGGCTCACCAAACCCAACTTGCGGCCTTCTTGAGCAACCTTCCGCTCTAGCTTCTCGTCCCTCGGAAACGCTGTACATCTCCTTCTTGTCCACCCGCGTACTCTTCCGCAGCACCTCGTCCCTCATACGCACCAAGCTCGTCGGTTCTCTCCCATACTGTCCTTTTTGCTAGCTACGTCTTTTGCTCGACTTCCTGTGCTCCTAAGCTCCTGCACACTTAGACACAATGTTAAATACAACAGGACCTAACTTAACTTATTTGATCACATCAAAACTATCTTGAGGTACCAACAGATAAATATCGTATGCTGTTGAATAGCCAACTATTTGAGTTATGAGTCCTTCAATCAAGGATGAATAAATCCAACTCATTATCATATGATTGTAGCATTATCAAGAGGTATACTTAGTATTATCAATTAAAATGTTGAGATCTAGGAATTTGGAAGGGCAAGGATGAGTACGATCGATAAACTCCTCTAAGCCATTAGCAATCTCTATATTCATAAGCTAATTCTTCTACATCAAATAGTTATTTTTGTCTAACTTGATAGAAAAGGGTTGATTCATGGAAGAAAGTGTTGGAAGAGGATTGAAATTAGATTGAACAATGAAAATCGATAGAGGACTAGAAGTATGAGTTTCATGAATCATATCAAGATTTGTCCCTAGGGCGTAGCACAGATGGGGAGTGCATGGTTCTGTGGCTGAAAGGTCTAGGGGTCGATCCCCGGGATGTCATTGCCTGGGGTTAACGTCTTCGCCATGCACTTTCTACATGTGTACCTGCATTTACCTCCCTCCATATCCGTGAGACCGGCTCTAGGGGAGCCGCTGATGTGACGGTTCCATTTATGAATCATACCAAGATTTATCTAAGTGATTTATGATGTTGGAGAAAAAATTATGGTTGTCGGTGACGTAATGTCTCTAATACCTTGAAAAGATTATTGGAAGTTAAAAGGAGACGAAGAAGACGAAGGAGATGAAGAAGACGAAGGAGCTTTTTGTAAGTTAAAAGGAGGCGAAGAAGATGAAGGAGGTGGAGTATCGAAAATGTATTCTTTTGATTAAGTGTTTCTAAAAGATGAAGTGCTTGCTCCCAATATTATTGTTAACTCGTTCGTTTCAATATTAATATGGAGAAGGTAAATTATGATGATGGAAAATATAAGTGAATTAGGAGTGAATTAAAAAAATCTAAATATTGAGTGAGGAGCCACTCCACCTTTGAGAATAATGGGATTATTAAGTCTGATACTGAATTAAAAATGGTATGGGTCGTTGCTTACTCGGTTACCAGTCCCAAAAAGGCAATGGGGAACCGAGAATATTGGATTTTTTTTTTAATTGACATTGTAGGTTCAACTTATCGATTCGGTCTAAGAAAATTTACCACCGATCCTCCGGATAAAAAAGATTGGAAATTCTAATTTTACAAAAAGGGAAGTGATTGACCTCTCTGTGGACCTATTTTTTTTTTCTCCCACCGGTAGGCCGGATGCGATTGTATGTGACCGAGTCAAGGAAAATATCTTCGTCGGGCTCCTTGATAACCTCTCTCAACGTGCGAGGCGGCGTACCCTAAATCTTATATCACTATTTGTCGCCGTTCTATTCGTTCGATCTCCCCTCTCCTTCCTCTGTGCAAGGGAAGCCGAACCCCGAATTCATGTCAGGTTCCTACGGCTCCGGCGGACCCGATGACGCTTCGCAGCCTCCTCGCGGCGGCGGTTACGGACGAGGTCGAGGAGGCGGTGGCGGCGGATACAATGGAAGCCAGGGGAATCGAGGTGTTGTACTCTCTTATCGAGGCTCGGGTGTCGTTTTTTTTTTCTCGTCTACCTGATAGTGTTAGGATTCTCCAGATCTAGGGTTTGGGGTTTTGACTCGTCGTTTTGTATAGGTGGAGGTGGCGGGTACGATGGAGGTGGATATCAAGGTGGAGATCGTGGAAACCGGGGAGGTGGAGGTGGCCACAGAGGTGGTGGTCGTGGTGGTGGAGTTGGTCGGGAGGGGGATTGGCGCTGCCCTAACTCAAGGTAAGTTTATTTTTCTTTCCGAAGTTGAGTTATCTTCCTGTATTGTGATTCCCTTATTTGTCCTCTTTTTTGTGCAATAAAGTTTACTTCCTGGTGCAGTTGCGGAAATCTGAACTTCGCACGAAGAGTGGAATGCAACAAATGTGGAGCTCCGTGTCCTGGCGGTGGCGTTGGTGGTGGTGGACGTGGTGGTGGTTATGGTGATAGTAACAGAGGTGATGGTGGTTATGGTGACAGTAACAGAGGAGGTGATGGTGGCAGTGGTTACAATAGAGGTGGTGGTAATTATAATGATGGTCGAGGTGGTGGCCGTGACGGTTATAACAGTCGAGGTGGTGGATATTCTGGGGCTCGTGGTGGTCGAAGTGATTATGAAGGAAGAAGTGCAGATTTGGAGGGAAGAGGTGGTGACTATGGTGGAAGAGGTGGTTCTTTTAATGACAATAGTCGAGAGAGGGAGGATGGTGGTTATGGTCAAGTTGTGCCACCTCCTTCAGCTGGCTATGGTGGTCCTGGTGGTGCTGTTGGAAATTACCCTACTAATCCTTATGGTGCAAATAATGCTTATACTATTGATTCTGTTACACCTCCTAGCAGTTATGGTGGCCCCAATTCCTACCCTCCTTCGTACGGTGCACCCCCTCCAAATGCATATCCTAATGAAGGTTCTTTGGCTCGTGGTGCTCCACCATCTAGCTATGGCGCTCCTACATCCGGATATGGTGACCGTGGTAACCGTGGTCGTGCTGGTGGTGGTGCTCCTCCTCGCCACGGGGGTGGTGCATATGGTGCTGCTCCTACTGATGCTACTGGTCCGATCAAACAATGTGATGAAAGTTGTGGAGAATCTTGTGATAACTCAAGGATCTATATCTCAAACTTGCCTCCTGATGTGACTACAGATGAGCTACGTGACCTTTTTGGAGGGATTGGGCAGGTATTGGATATGCACATCTATTTATGTCAGATATACTAGCTATCACCTATTTGCTTTATTAATATTGGTTAATTTACATCTGACTGATCGTCTGTTTATGGTAAAAAATATTGATGTGTTCATATTTCTTATATTCATATGATCATTTATTTATAGTTTACATAGTAAAATGAAATCTGAGCAGCCTAGCATTGGACTTAAACCTGGTGATTGAAAATCAGGACTATTCAAGTGCTGACCTTTTGGTTTAATTGCCTTGATGTGGTTAAGATTACTCACAAGATTATTTGCTTAAGGAATTAAGGTAGGAGCATATAATATTTTTCATTATCCATGAAACTGTAATTTATGATGGGAATTACCATTCTATAAGCTGAGATGGTATCATTATTCTCTTTGGTAGACGTGCATATATCCATTATTAGAGTGATGGAAAAGCAGTGTTCTACTGTTATTAACTGCACCATTGTCTATTTGCAAGTACATGTAACTGATTTAGTTGTAATTGCATTGAGTAAATTCATTGTTCAGAAGGAAGTTTAATTTTTGAAGGCCATGGATTTATTTATTATAATATAGTTGTGTTATATGTACGGACTAGTAGCTTGATAATTGGTTATGCAACCAATTCCATATCAGACGTTAACTTGCCTGGAAATGATCTTGTGATGTTCCTTCTGCAGTTTAATTTTTGTTTATAATTACTTCTGTTCTTTAGTGACAAGGAGGAATGGCATTAGCCTTGTTTGCAATCTCAGAAATTGCAAATCTTTCTGCTCTCTTTGTACATTGTTCTGAGTAAGAAAATATGCTTTAATGCCTTCTACCCACTGGTTCTGATACAATCCCCTCTCAAAAAATTTCTTATTTGTTAATTGTCATCCTTTGTTAGGGTATCTGTGAATAGCCATCATATATTATATGCAACATTAATGCGTATTGTGCCCTTCACTGGGCATCATAATCTCTTATGTATTGATTCTATGAGTTCAGCCATACTATGCATTATATTCAAGAATTTTTGCATCGTGTAAAATATGTGGACTTGCATCTTCCCATATGGTTTGTTGTGCATCTGAGCCAATTTGATATCTGGCTATTTGAAGGAAGAGAATAAAAAGCAATCAACTACATGGAAGATTGGTCTAATGTGAATCTAAGGAGTTACCTCAATATTAAGTTACTCTTTTTGCAAGAGATGATTGCACTTTGGTTGCAAAAGCATTGGGAACTATTTAGTTGTTTGATCAACAATGAGCCTAAATCAGTTGATCTTTTCCGGAAATAGGTTGACAATGTCATCCATGAATTAGCTGAGTACTCTATGATTTGCTTATGAGGAAATTTCAGATACCTATAGCTTATTAACATTTATCTATTAGGTGATGGACGTCCAGATATATTTAACGTGAAGTGTTTAGTCCTTGGGATCCATTCAGAATTCAGATTATACTTTGTTTTGTGTTCTTTTATCTGCCCATTGTTTGTGTATTCACTTGCATATGAGCAACAATCAGCACTATAGGTTTCTTATTTTACATACTTTAGGTGTTAACATTTCAACTCATAAATGCTGCTGATTATTCATGGGCGTCATGAACTTTGCACCTTTTTATGATTGAAGTACTGCCATTGACTCTTAATTTCTCTTAAAAGGGATATATTTTCTGATTGCTACCCCTCAATCTATGCCTATATTAGTCATCTTGCAAGAACCTAGAATTAGCGTTTGATTACTTTTTGATTTCATTTTTTTTTCACCTCAATTTATACATCTTTTTTTTGTCTGTATTTCTGATGTTTCCTTGATTCACAACATATTTAGACTTCAAATGAAATCTGCATGTTTCATTTCCCTATCCACCACCATTTTTTTGCCCTTTCACAACATAAGTAAAATAAGATCTGGTGCATTCATGATTCATTCTTCATTCTTCATCCAGTGAGGCAATCATATGGTTAATGTTTCATACAATGGGCATTGGCTGTTTGATCCATTTCTTTCTTAAGGTCACCAAGTAGATAAAATTTGACATTCCTTGTCAGTTTTTTGGCCAAATAGTGAGTTTGACAAAAAATCATTTTTAAAAAAAAAATTGTGACAAAAAATTTGCTAGTTCAGCATATAAACTGAGAATTCTGAAGTACTTGTCATTTGATAGGTTGGCAGGATCAAGCAAAAACGTGGCTACAAAGATCAGTGGCCTTGGAATATAAAGATATATACAGATGAATCTGGAAACAACAAAGGAGATGCTGTACTCTCATATGAAGATCCTGCTGCTGCACATTCTGCTGGAGGCTTCTATAATAGTAAGCTATATAATTTGTATTATAGAACTTGACTGTTCTTCTGATGATTTTATTCATTGATATATTGTGAAACATTTTTTTAGACTATGACATGAGAGGATACAAGATTAATGTTGGAATGGCAGAGAAGACTGCACCCAAAGCACCCCCTTCATATGGGCATGGGTATTGAGCTTTAGTTTGATTTTCCCCTCCTTTTGATTTGAAGAAGTTAATTTTAATTCTTTAAAAGGCTTGAAATACTAGACTTGATATTCATTCTTATTATTAGTTGATTTCTTTCACATTTTTGAACACCAACTTGGCTCCATTTTTATTGGCATTACATTTTTTATGTATTGCGTTTAGAAAAGCTAGTGTGCCATAATGATAAATGTTATATGAATAACCTACTATTCTACGAACTAGTTATTCATCCTCTTGTTTGTTTCCATTTGATGTTGTGCGTTTTATTTTTTAATAGAATCTAAGCACTTTTTTTTTCTTCTACAAA
Source organism: Zingiber officinale (assembly GCF_018446385.1). Taxonomy (NCBI): domain Eukaryota; kingdom Viridiplantae; phylum Streptophyta; class Magnoliopsida; order Zingiberales; family Zingiberaceae; genus Zingiber; species Zingiber officinale. Next base: position 32,573,963 of record NC_056005.1, on the reverse strand, counting down.
GCTGATGCTGGGCAGGGCTAATGAAAAAGGGGAATTGAGAAGAAGGCAAGAAGAGAACCCGAAGAAAACAAAGAGAAATCCACCATTCTCTAGGTTTTACCAAAAATAGAAATCTTTATTCAATATGGAGGATTAATTCTCAAACAATTATACACGTGTTTATATAGACTTCCAACCTTAAAACCCAAATAAAGAAAGAAATCCTAATATATGGATTATAAGCCTTATCTTGTAAAGAAAGGAAAAAAATTCTAAGGCCTAATTTGGGCACAGCGGTGGCTTTCTTGTGTTCTTTTTCTTTTTCCTTTTCTTTGACTTATCAGTTGATTTCTTTTCGTCTAAAGAATCAGCTCCACTTGTATTAGTATTGCCCTTTTCCTTTTTTTCTCTTTTTTTCCCCTCTTTATTTCGTAACCAACTATTTTGTCAACAAGTAATTTCTTTTTTTGAAAGTTTATATCTTTGTTAATTTTTTCATCATCATACACAGACTTGTTAATCATCTCGGTCTCATTTTCCATGTTTTTCTCAATCAACAAACTTTCATGAATGATTAAAGTTTCAGGGCCATCATCATAAAATACCTCTTTGTCAAGGTCTTCTTGGGCGTCGAAACTATCATTCTCCATAGCAAGACCTAATAATTCCTCGAATGGAGTTTGAGGGTAACCAAAAGGAAGAAAGTGATCTTTCATGTTTTTCTTTATCTTCTCCCAACCCTTGATCTTGGTTTTGCCTTGTCAGTTTCATAAGCATCACAATTGCTCCTACCATTCCGATGCTAAACCCTTGAGTCGGATGGCAATCAACTTCATTTTCATCCAATCCGGAACTTGCTTATAGTCGAAGAATCGTTCCACTTTGTTGATCCAATCAATAAAATTTGGATATATCAATTCGAAATCCGAGATCTACATGTCGATCCTCTCAACTACATACCTCACAATCTTTATGATTTCACGTTGCCACCGCTACACGCTAAGTTAAATCTGCAACTTGCCTTTGTAAATCTTCAATCACGTTTTGGCTGCTACGACCACGGTATGAGGTTTCCTCAGCCGGAACCTGTCTAGCATGACCACGAGCACCACCATGAACCTTCCATTGGATCTGATGTTTGACTTCCTCAATTGGAGATTGTCAGCTCTGATACCAATTGATGTCAAGTAGGATAGCGATTGTCCTGCAGACCAAAAGGGGAATTGAGGAGAAGGCAAGAAGAGAACTCGAAGAAAATAAAGAGAAATTCGTCATTTTTTAGGTTTTACCAAAAATATGAATCTTTATTCAATATGGAGAATTGATTCTCAAGCAAATATACACATGTTTATATAGACTCCAAACCTAAAAATCCAAATAAAGAAAGAAATTCTAATATATAGACTATAATTATTCTAAAAGAAAGGAACGGACTTATAATTATAAAAATCTCTAAATGAATTCAAAATAAAAAAAAAATATAAAAAGATATAAATTACCAAAAACTATCTAAAATATTTTAAAAAATACCTTAAATACTAAAAAGGTTAAAATTATCAAAAAATTATAATAAAAATCAATTGATCCTCCTGCATCATCAGATGTTGTTTAACCGTCTATAAAGATATATTTGGTATAAGAGGAGCCATTCTTTTATCCTGGAAAAATTGTCAAGACCCCCAAATAGTTTACTCTTAGGATTTACTACTAGCCTTGGCTCAAGATATTGTTAAGCATTCAATTGAAAAAAGGATATGCCAATTTGTTGCTTGAATCCTTTCATAACTCGTTCTATAGTAAATATTGCACTATCTGTTACTGAGAATGAAATTTCCAAACCTTTAAACTGCTTTTTTAATGGAGTTATATTTTACAATGTGTCTGTTATATTGTCATCATCTATGTGAAGCCTTATTAATTTTCTGGACTGACTGTCAGTATCATAGGAAGACAACTAATCTTCTTAGTGGCTACTCTTAATGGCTGTTGTACTCTTAATGGCTGTTGTACTAAGAAAAGGTATATGGTTGGGTTATCTTTGATGGGCTGGTTAGTCATTGGAAAAGTGTTGGTTATTCATACAATCACATATGCATTTGTCATCATTTTCATGTTATTTTGCCATATCAATATATCATGCCAGGTTACTGGTTCAACTTACCTAACTTAGACATTTTTTAGAATAAACTTGATAGAAGATAATCAATGCATGGCCAAAATATTGTAAGACCGTGTTAGGCAGGATGCAGTCAAGGTTTAAAATCTCGACTCATGTTGAGGTTCCGGTCCCAGACCGGAATGATACAATTTCGATATTGTATCGTGTTGTGCTGATGCGATTTCAGTATTATTTTATTTATATATAGTAATTATTAGATAAATATATTTATTGTGTATAATTTAAAAATAAGTTGTATATTGATTTTATACCAGTTCTCCATTATTGAACAATTTAATATTTTTAGAAAAAATTATTAAATATAGTTTTTTTAAAAAAGATTGATTTATCAATAATTCAAATTAAAATTGATACATTATTAATAAGTGACATGAATCAGATGGAAACATTAGTTCTTGTAACATTTTATTTATGTTAACTCTATAGTTTTCTAACGTCCAGATTAAATAATCATAATTATATAAATTAATACAAAGATGTTATTTTATATATAATAATTATATAAATTAACTATTTATTCATTTAATTAATTATTAATTTAAGTAATATATATTTAAAATAGTAAAAAAATATTAGAATATCAATTAAACATTAAAATAGTAAAAAAAAAATACAAAATAATTTTAAAAAATATCAGAATATAAATTTGAGTTTTTTATTATTATTTTCTAAATTGTTTAAATTTTTTATTTTTTAAAATTTTTAAATAAAATTTAAAAAGTAAAAACTATTTCAGAATGTTAATTATTATTATTTTTAAATTTTTAAATATATTTTTTATATTTTATTGTGATAATTTAATTAGGGTTTATGAAAGCCTCTTTAAAATATCATACTTAGACATGAGTTAAATTATTTAAATCTCAATATTAATTTTGAATAGGGATGCGTAGGCGCCCACATTGCCCTGTGATGCCTCCGGCGATGCCGGAGTCCTGCGACACCTCTGGCGACGCCGGAGGCCTCCTGCAACGCTAGAAGCATCTAGCGACGCCTTTGGGATGTGCGCGCGTGACACACTTGAAATGGCTGCGATTGCGATGACGGTTTCACTCCCTAGGAGGAACGGTAAAAACAGTTTATGCCATCTAGTATGGAATGGAATTTCAATCGCTGGATGCAATAGATCAATTTCTAATTCTATTGATCTACAAGTCAACTAATTTTGTTGATTTTTTTCTATAATTAGTATATAAAGTAAATTTATAATATTCTAGTTAAAATTTTTCATGGGCATCCCGCATCTCGACTTAAAAGGATAACATAAATGTATAACTAGGTAACAGTGAACAATTTGAAAGATTCATAGAAATGCCATGGAAATGCAGTGGAAGAATAACTCAGTCATAGTGGGGTTGTAGTGAAAGGAATAGGGGACGAGCGGACAGTCTAGAACATGGGAGAAGGCCGATGGGTTTTATGGTGGAGGTAGTTGAAATTAGGGTTATCTTTAGTAAGTGAACCAAATCCCAAAAGCTACTTTTTCCCCACCAATATGCCTGGACCAACCAGACTGCCTTTTGTATGACCCTCTTCATATGGTTAATTTGGACCAGTTTCTGCCAAGGTGAGGTGGATGTTACTCGAAACATTCCAGCTCGCTGCCACCTAGGCCTCTTTTTGAAACATTTGCTACTGTCTTTTGAATTTATGGAAGCAACATCTCATGTTCTATGACAAATAACTGCCCATGTTACGTACTTTGACACTTTTGACAATTATGAATGTCATTTCTAAATAGCTCGTCAATAATATGCATTTTGATGTACTGGCAAAATTTACATAGTTGTGCAAATATCATTGTCTGTGATTATCTTCAGCTGCAATTGTCTGAAATTTGTGTTAAAATAGCTGAGTTTTGTGGTTCATTCCTTTTTTTTTTCTTGTGCACAAGCAGTGGTGGCAGAGGGGGCTATGGTGGAGGAGATAGGCGCAGAGACAATCATTATGATGGTGGCGGACCCGATAGGCATCATTACAGCGGCCAGCGATCTCGACCATATTAGGCTGAGCTATGTGTAGTACTGAGAATGTCTACTGAGTTCTCTTTCTAATGATAGTCACTTTGTACTCTAAATCGGACTGTAAGGTAGGTTGTTCTAATCCTCTAAACAGGGAACTTTTATTTTGAGAATTGTGTGGGTTCTGAAGTTGTTTGATCCTAATGTTTACTTTGTACTGTGTGAATGTTTTTTTATAGATGCATGTGGAATTAATCTCCAAACTGCTGCTAGATATGAAAATTACAGGTGAGTGCTGCTTTTTTAATGTGCTGCATTTTATTTTTTTGCCTCGCATCATGATGTACTGATGGTTTTCAGTGATGAGATTGAGCATGCATCAACGTGAAGGTTGTGGACCAAGCTTGTCCTTTGCATAGAAAGAATTAAAGATATTGATCCCGCTCGGATTTATATGAGCACGTGTCACTAGTGTGTTTTATTTGCAATGCCTGATCTTATTTTTTTGCTTCAGTAAGTTGACTGTTAGGTTAGTTTTGTTTGGATATGTTTGTTTTAAGTTTCTTAACAAGTCTAAGTTGTGTTTTACAGAAAATTCATTAATGCCTGCATTGAACATTACTAACTGCATTGAACATTACTAATTGCAGCTTTTATTACTGATGGGTACATGTATAGCATTTCTTTACCTATCTTCTCTTCTTTTGTTTATGATTCTGGGATTTCTCCCCGTTTAACCAGCCTATTGTTTTGATCTCGTAACTGAAATTACTTTGAGCTAAACTAACATAAAATTGTCTCGGGGCTAAAACAATTTTGGTCCAATTTCGGGATCCATAACTTTCTCAATGTCTTGGGTTTTTATAAAGAATACTGACCCACAAGAGGCTTTGTTCAACTGCTTGCGTTTCTTCTTTATGCCACAGTAAACTTGCGATCTTATATAATGAAAATCAATCAATGTGGACTGATTTTTCTAGGTGCATGATAAAAAAATTATTACGTAGCCTTTGAATATTTTGTATTTATTTATAGAATTTATTTTTCTTGAGCACACACCGTTATTATATATGTTAAGAAACTCTAATTTTGGTTGTTCGTATTCCAATTCGTCTGCAGTTTGTGATAGTATCATGAAACATTAGTTATTGCACTCTTGTTATCTTTAGCTCTGTTGCAAAGAATCAATTTTGTCATACAAGGGCATCCAAAAATCCACAGCGGATCCTTCTTTATTGTACTTTTCAATTAATTTTTTTATTTATTATTCAATTTCAAGTTTTTTAATTAAAAACAAAATGAAAATAATGTTTTCCATTTTTGTTGATTAAAAATGAAAATACCTTATATACTCGTTTTCTTTTGAACGAATGCTTACTAAGGTAAAAAATCTAAAGGTAATTTCAATGGTCAAATGAAAGAAATATATAAAATATTAAAGCTAAATGACAAGGCTGAGATGATGCCGGTGACTAATGCGAATATTCATCTCTTACGAATGAATTATGATCTCTTTAAAAACCAATCCATTACTTGTTCCCAGAATTTACACTACTAATGTTTTGAAAGTCAAACCAGGAGCTAGTGACGTAGTTGCCGTCATTTGTAGCCCCTGGTCGGATTTTAAAACACATCACACTATTCAAGAAGCCAAGTATCATTCCTTCAATATTTATATTCCCCAATTACTCATCCTCGGTGGGTGCAAGCCAATCGTCGAGCTTGAACACCCCAGAATCAAACTCCATGCCCAAGGAGCCACCATGGCGTGAAACAGAATCAGCCATTAGCGACGCAGGGCTGCTGCCTTCAGTCGTTAATGGTGCCAAGTCGGTGAAGAGTGGACGTTGCAGCGTGGAAGAACTGCCAGTGGAGTGATTGCTTATCACCTCCTCGTCACGAGATTTGTGGATGCAAGTGTGCTCCCCTATGTAGGTGATGGCGAAGACGGAGTCGTCCTCCTCAGTTTTCTGCACGTGCCTCGTGACCCGACAGCCTCGGTCATGCTTGTGGATGCATCTATAGTAGCTCCTTCAAAACAAAAATAATATATATTAGATCAAACAAGCAATTATATAGATAAAAAAGACGTATTAGTATAACATATATTAAACTAAATAAAATATATAAAAATGTAACCATCAGAATGAAAACTGAAGTATTTTTAATAAAAATAAAGTTATATCAAGGATCAATTTTAAGTTTCTATATTTTTACATTAATCATAGACATGGTGTATGTTTTTGTAGATGATGTTGTTTTAATAATGAGACAAGTGAAAGAGTAAATGCTAAATTAGAATTATGATGGAGAACACTAAAATTAAAAGATTTTAGGCTTAGTAGAGTAAAACCAAAATATATAAAAAGTTTAGTAATATTAGACGTAATAAGATAATTGTTAAAATGAAGATGATAAATTGTCTAGAACGGAGAACTTTAAGTATTTAAGAATATTTTTATAAAATAATGGAATAATTGAAAGAGAGTATAATCAAAATGTTTGAAATGGAAGAGAGTGTTGGGTGTTTTATGTAATTGTAAAGTATCTCTAAACTTAAAATGGAAGTTTTACGAAATAGCCGTTAGACCTGTTATATTATATGACGTTGAATGTTGGGTTATGACCTAATCATATTGAACAAAATATGAAAATCACAGAGATGAAGATGTTAAGATGGATATATGGACATACGAGAATAAGAAATAATTGCATTAAAAAAAATCAAAGTTGTTTCTATTAAGAGAAAATTCTAAGAGATGTTTAAGATTATATGAATATATATTAGATACTAATAAATATTTCAGTTAAGAGGAAAGTTATAAAAGACTTGGTAGTTATAATAAAATAAAATAAAATTTATTTAAGTATAATGAAACAGTAAAAAAATAAAACCTATATACTTCATCCTATTTAATTGGATAACATTTGGCTGTTTATAAAACAAGTCTTATTTATTAATAGAATAAAATAAAGTAAAATATAAACTTTTACCTTGAATGTTTTGTTCCATATATGTCCTTTTGGCCATATTTGCGCCAGATGTGACCATCTTCTATTGTGGTGGACAGTATTGTTCTACATGAATAAGGATATGCTCTGAAAAAAAAACACAGAAAGAAAAAGTTTTATATATAGAAATGTACTTTACAATAAATAATTACTAAAAATTATCATAGATCAATAAAAACATTCAAAAATTATCATAGACTACCAGCAGAATTCGATTTTGACGTTTACTTCTAATTGTGATTTTTATGACCGATCCTTACAAAATTTCATGAAATAAGTATTCATATCTTTAATATTAAAAAATGACTACCTTCCGAGTGTTGCCATGTGTCTGTGCTTCATGCGTCACTCCAATTATTGAGTTCTCTTTAAGGGCCCATTCACGATGGATCAAATCAATAGGTCTAATTTACACATGGGGACCTATATATATTCAATAACATTTTTCATAAACTAATAAATGAGACACATTCTCTTCGCGGTTCCTATTGCAGAACAAATGTAAAAATAAAAATTTAAATCTCAATAATGTGATGTTTTGAGATATCTCATGATCCAAAGACTAATAAGAAAAAGAAAAAAAACAAAGAGAGAATGTTTAGATTATAAAAAAAAAATCACACCCTCTCAATTTTTTATCTTCTATTTTGGGCAATATTTTTTTAGAGTATCATATTGCCTTCAAAAATATTCATCGTTTTTTCATGCGGTATCTATCTTCACTGGTATAGTCAAAAAGTAACAGCAAAGGAAGAAGGATCTATTTTGAAAAAGAAAGTAGATTAAGAGATGCATTGAAAATGATGAATATATAAAAAAAGTTATTTAAGAATAAATGACAAATTTAAAAAAGAAAGTTCCGTGCATGAAACTCCAGTCGATGTAAGGTCGACATCCTAATTTATAAGAGATTGTTTTTTATATTTAAATCCGTGATCATTAAATTACACTGTAATAATTTTATGGTTGCACTTTACTTTCGGAATATTTTGTAAAAACTAAAGATGATTTTTTTTTTTTTTTTTTTGGTGTTTGTTGAATATATAGAAAAACTAGCATGATATTAAAAAAAATAAAATAAAATCTACCTTGTCTGGCAATTGATTTTTCGAGGAGTATGGAGCTTCCTCTCTCTCCGTCCCAGATCACTTCTCCGTTCATCGGAGCATGGCCGGAAGTCTGCATCTGGAACAGGCCGCGGCGGCTGATCGGTAGTCTCCTCCCTCTCCAGCTCCAGATAAGACAGAGCTCTGGTGAAGCACCCGACGACGTCGACCAGCAACTCCGCCGCCAACTGGTTCTCCGGCGACGACAGCAAGTCCTTGAGCAGCGACAGCAGCCGAAATGCTTGTTTCTTCCCTCTGGTCAACTCCTCCATTGTTGCTGCCTTCATGCTGCTGCCCTTCCTCCGTGCCCAGTGCTCCCTCGACTCGTCCCTTTCCTTCTATCAAGCTCTCCTCGTCAAAGTCTATCCCGAGTTTAAATAGTTGATTCGACAGGAGAACCAACATGACGGAAATATCCAGGACCATACAAAAAAATTAACAAAAGAAGAAGGAAAAAAAATAATAAAAAAAACTCCATGATTTAGGGATGCATGCTAGAGACAGTTAAAACAGGGTCCATAATTATCTCATTGCATGTGAAGACAATGCTTTCGTAGCAAATCTTTTTAGTTGATTAGATTAAAGAAGCTTTTCTCTAAAGCAAAAGCTAGCCTTGCTTGGTCGCCTTTTCCACTCCACTTGTCATTTAAAACTAGTTTTTGTACTCCTCCTCATCGCATCGCTATTGCTCGGACAATATGTTGGCGATTGATTAGCTACTTAATTAATCAATCCAATGAGGCTTAATTCCATTAATCACCAACTCACAAATAAAGTCTCTAAGGTCTTTGGGCCAGCCGATGTGTCTCCATTGTAAAAGTGGAGTCCAGCAGTAGCATATGAGAGTATTTGGATAGAACAATACAATAAAAAACAAAAACAATATTATCCAGCAATGATGAAGGACGAAAATGAGAAAGATCAATACTAAAAAAACACAAGAACGGGAAACACGAGGTTGATGCTAGTGGATGGTAGTTCTTAATATAATTAAGGCGCCAGGATTCTGTGCCATTTATAATTTTCTGTCCGTTTGTTCGATTTAGCTGAAGATGCTCTCTGAATGGATCGGATAAACATGTGTTGGAGGACTCGATGGAAGTTATCTAAGTCATCGCGAGTGAAAATAAAAGATGAACAAAATTGAGATTAATGTAAAAACATAATTAATGTCATGCTTTCGAATCCGAACAGATAAAGGGATTAAGGATAATGAGTTACTGGAGGTAACAAAGTATAATATTTTGATCGATACTTTTAAAAATAATATATTGAAAGATATATGCTAGCTAGAAATCATAGTTTATGTTAGTATTGGTTTTTTTTTTTAAAAAAAATTAACGAGCAAGTTACATGGTTTAGTACCCTTCAATATATATAATTATATCAGTATAATCATAGTATAATGAGGAGTCACAATTTATTATTTAGTATTTTACGGATAAAAACTAGCATCAAAGTTTAGTATTATAACTAGTAAGGTGAAGGGGAAGCCCACATGGGTTAGCCAAGCCGGCAAATATTTTTAAGTAGTGTGATTTTGAAGGCACTCTTATGAAGTAACATATGTAGTTGAATTTGTTCAACTAAATTATCTTATAATGATGGTCTCCTTTGAAGGCACTCTTATGAAGTAACATATGTAGTTGAATTTGTTCAACTAAATTATCTTATAATGATGGTCTCCTTTCTCCTTAGGTTCGGGCTCCTCCTTGTCAGAAAATAAGATTTGCTTCCCAACTTATGAGATCTGACGCTTTTAGATATAACATAGATTAGAGCTTGGGTTAGTTCATCGGCACGGTCCTTTTGACGTTTAAGTCAGTCACCCGTAAGAGAGGTAGAAGAAGAAGGAGAAGGAGAAGCTTAATTAATGGAAAGAAGTTGCCCAACAAAACTTGATAATATTACTCGACGGAACTTGATGATATTACTTAGTAGAACTTGGTGGTATTGCTTGATGAAACTTGGTAATATTACTTGGCATAACTCGGTTGTATTGCTAGGCGATACTTGGTGGAACTTGGTGGCATTGGTCGGTAGAAGCAATGCCTTATGCTTAGTAGAACGTATACCACATGCTCAATCGAAGCTATGCCTTATGCTCGGTAGAAGGTATACTTCATGCTCGGCGAAATTTGTACCTTATGCTCGGTAGAAGCTATGCCTTATGCTCAGTAGAAGGTATACCTCATGCTTGGTGGAATCTATACCTTATGCTTGATAGAAGATATATACACTGTTTGGATGAAACATATTCTCGATGCTCAGGATAATCCAGATCCCATCAAATGCCCCCATGGGGTGTAGCCACATTGTGAGGAGAGGGTATGACCACCCGCTCTAGATTTTTTTTAAAAAATTAATAGCATATATTTGTAAAGCTAACTTTGCCCATGACAAATTGGTCATTGCCAATCCCAAGTTCGGATAAAGGAAAAGGGTTGCGTTAGGTTGCCAGTAAACATTAAAACTATGACAAATATTCAATGAATGGATCCATTAAATTATTATGATAATGCTTAGTTGTTCCTCGGAAGGAACGTGTTGCAGGGTCCGATTGTAATATCTCGACAAGGATTGCTACATCCCCAGAACTCGGGTGTAGTGCTAAATATGTAAGAGTTCACGTTACAGGGTTTGACTATAATGTATCGGCAAGGTGTTGGTTGCTACTCGGAATACCGTTCTAATTCCCTTGTACAAAAATTTGTACAAGTATAGAACTATCCTAGCTACCCATGTGCTCTACTGAAGTTAAATTTGGATTGCAAACGATGCTTAATATTATTAATCCAAATTGTCCTTCAGAAGTTAAACTTGGATTGGAAACGATACTTAACATTTTTACTCCAAGTTTAACCGATGTGTTCTTCATAAATTAAACCATATTACAGAAGTTAATTAAATATCTATTTCAAAGATCGACTTCTAGGTTAAACATAGCGAGACATTAGACCTTCTTGGGTATAGGATCATCCACCACTTCCTAGACAAAGTCTTTCAAAGAAATCAGATATTTAACTTCTTACAGTAAACTAGGTTTAACTATATAGACCTCAATAGAAGCACAATATCGAAACATGAAATAAAAAAATAAAATCGATAACCAAACGATAACCTAAAATCGACAGCCTCTTGTGTTTGGTTTTTCAAGATCTATACAAAAGTAGATGAATTAGTTATGAAATGGAAACAAATAACTAGTTATACCTTTCTTAGTAGCTTATAGACCTCTTGATCTTCTGTTGTATTCCTCTCCTCCTCTTGGACGTCGTATGGGTGACGATCTACCAAGATGAAATCCACCCAAGCTTCTTCCTTTACTTCCAAGTTTCGGCCACCAACTAACCTCCAAGGGATGCTAAACAAGAGAGCTTCCTTTTCTTCTTCATCTCCTTCAAGCAACCGGTCACCAAGAGAAAACCAAGCTTGATGCCGCCAGCCTCCAAGAAAGAAAACAAAAGGAGAAGAGAGAAGGAAGAGGGTCGACCACCAAGGAAAAAGGAAGAGGAACAAAAGATGTTATCTCTCCATGAAGGCACCCTCTACCTCTCTTTTATAATCCTTGGTGAATGTAAAAAAGGAAAGTTTTAAAACAAAAAAAATTAAAACTTCCTTTTATTCCTTTACATGGCCGGCCACATCATGTCCAAACAAGGACAGATTTTAAACAAAAATTAAAACCTCTCTTTTAAAATCTCTTATGTGGATAGCTATAAAAGACATGTTTTATAAAATTAAAATCTTTTCTTTTAAATCCTTTTTGTGGATAGCTATAAAAGAAAAGTTTTAAAATAAAACTCCTTTTAAATCATGGTTATAAAAAGGAAAGTTTTATCAAAAATTAAAATCTTTCTTTTAAACATTATAGATAACTACAAATAAGGAAAGATTTCAAATCTCTCTTTTAAACCTTTGTAGTAAGCTATAAAAAGAAATATTTTTTAAAAAATTAAAACTCTTTTAAAACCATGTGGATAATATCAAAATTTTATTTTAAATAAAATTTCCCTTTTCTCTTCTTATATGGTCAGCCCCTTGCTTGGGCACTAAGCAAGGCTTGGCCGGCCCTACCTTGAGCTCCAAGCTTGGCTTGGCCGACCCCTTGCTTGGGCTCTAAGCAAGGATGTGGCTGGCCCCTAAGCTTGGTTAAGAAGCTGAGCTTTGGGTAGATATAAGGCTTTATAAGTAAGAGGCTACAACAGGGACCGAGAGGAGGAATTGGTTTTGATCTCCCGATGAGCTTGAGCTTCCCATGTTGGCCCTGAACACCTAACTCAAGTTCATCAATAATAACTCATACCACTAAAGATATATCATTGCACACCGCACCAATCCCATATTACAATATGGGCTCCTTCGTATCATGAGTGCGCTAATCTCTCTGTGTTTAAGATATCGAATGTCTATTAATTAAATGAGTTACTAACAACTCACTTAATTAATATCCAACTCCAAGAGTAGTACCACTCAAGCTTATTGTCATGTCGGACTAAGTCCACCTGCAGAGTTTACATGACAATCCTTATGAGCTCCTCAAGGGGGCATCATCAACCTAGATCACTAGGACACAGTTTCATTCTATAATCAACAACACACCATATAAATAATATCATTTTCCAACTTATCGGGCCTATTGATTTAACGAACTAAATCTCACCTATTGATAAATTAAAGAAATAAATATTAAGTATACGTGCTTGTTATTATATCATGATTAAGAGTACGCACTTCCATAATAACAGAGGTCTTGTTTTTTTTTTACAGTTAGTATAAAAAGAACAACCTCAAATGGTCCTACTCAATACACTCAGAGTGTACTAGTGTAATTTTATAGTTAAGATAAACTAATACCAAATTACACTACAACCATTCCAATGGTTTGTCCCATTTCATCTTGGTTGTGAGCAACTATTTATAATTTATAAGGAACTGATAATATGATCTTCTATGTGATACCACACACCATGTTATCTTTAATATAAATTAAATGAACAACTACATTTAGCATATAAATGTAGACATTTGACCAATGTGATTCTTATTTCAAAATAAATGTTTATATAAAAAGCTAGACTTTTAGTATACATTCTAACACAAGGATCATTACATCTCCATAAGAACTTGAGTGTAGTATTAAATAAGCAAGAGTTCTCATACGATATGTTGAATAAAAATAAATATGATAGGAAAACTAATAATCTAATATTGGAGCATAGAACATAGGGACCCTCACTAGTTAATCAATGGAGGTAATAGATACAATGATTAGGAGAAAAATTTATATTGTGTACATACAAGAGACAAAATGGGTAGACGAGAAGACAAAGATGATAGAGAACTTGAGTTTTAAGTTATGATACACAGGAAAGAGTAAAGCAAGAAATAGAGTAGATATTATTATAAATAGTTAATTAAAGGATGAAGTTAATTGTAGGAGTAGTTAGAAAAGAGGATAGAATTATAGCCTTTAAGATAATAGTGGAGAAAGAAACTACGAAGATAATTAGCATATATGCACCGTAAGTAGGATTAGATGAAGCTGTCAAATCAAGGTTTTGAGGCAACTTAGATAAAATATTATAAAATATTTTGTCAAATGAAATGATTTTAATAGGAGGTGATATAAATGGATATGTCAAAGTGAAAAATAAGGAATATGAGAGGGTACATAGAAGTTATGGGTTTAGAACCAGAAATGAGGAAGGGAAAACTATATTAGATTTTATGATAGCATATGACCTTCTATTAGCTAATATGTTTTCTTAGAAAAGAGAAGAACACTTAGTCACATTCAAAAATGAGAATAATAAATCATAAATTAACTTTCTTATGGTTAGAAAGAATGATAGAAAGATTTGTAAAGATTACAAGGTCATCAATGGAGAAAACTTAACTATCCAACATTGGTTAGTAGTGCTAGATATATGTCTCAAATATAATATCAATAGAAAGAAAATATATATGACTTCTAGAATTAAATGGTGGATGTTAAAGAATGGAAAGAAAAATATATTTAAGAAGAATGTACGAGTACAAGCATTTGGTGAAAAATACTGTGACTCTAATACGACATGGGATAAAATGATATTAAAATTAAAAATAGTAGGTAAGAATGTACTTGGTGAGTCAAAGAGACATGCACTACTGATAACCAACATTTGGACAGGTTATTTTAGTGTTATTTCTCAATGTTTTTCTCATCTCTTATATCCAAAACTAGATTTTTAGTGTGTTTCTTGAGTTTAGATATTTTGTAGTTTTCATTTTAATTCTTATTCATTTGATAGATATTATAGCTATTATTTGATTATATTTTATATTGCAGGAATTGAAGGAGACAATAATTGAGGAGGAGACTGATTCAGTCCAAAACAGTTCAATTGTTGGATAAAAGGGGAAGAAATGTCTAATCTAGAAATCTAATATCAAACAAAGTCTCATCCAAAGCCCAATTGCAAAAGTCCATGAAGAAACCTAATCCCTATTACAATCGGACCAGTCTGCTTTGACTCATTTAAATCTGATTCAATCGAACTGGTCCTGTTCAATCGAACCGATCCGGTTCGATTGGAGTTTTAAAAGAACGTTGGTTCAAGGGTTAGGGGGGATTCGATTCTCTTCGTCATTCTCCCGATCACCCCCTTCCCATTTCTCCTGAGCAACACGATGAAGAAAACGGTGACGTCTTCTGGCGGAGCTACAACAGTGATTATCACTAGACTTTGAAGGAGCAGTTTCTCCAGCGAGATTCACCATTTCCCTCAGATCCCCTTCGGGCGAGCTTCTGTTAGACATGGTGAAGAAGGCAGTAGTGGTCTCGGTAGGCAACGAGTTCAACTCTTCTCCTACATCCTTCCACCTCCCTGCACCAGCATCAAAGCTCAGTTTTCCTGCTTAACACGGTGGAGAAGGCAGGAACTCAGAATTGTTGGATCGATTATGCACGTGAGAGGGAGGGGGGGGGGTGAATCATGTGATTTTCAAAAATTCTCTTTTCTTTGTTTTAAAATCAGAGTGTGAACACAGCGGAAAAGAAAAACACTAAAAGCAGGCACGAGAGGAACACAATCGGTTTACTTGGTTCGGAGCCTTCGATGACTCCTACTCCAAGACCCGGGTCTCATAGACCTATCGATGGGTAATTCACTATAAACTTCTTTCGGTACCTCCAGAAGAGGGAATCGAAGTACAGGGAAAGTTAGAACAAGTGCAACACCCTGCACTTGTCCTTTTGCAGTATTTAATTACACACAAAAAAATTTACTGACACTTTGGAGATCAAAGTGGGAGTGCTCATGTCGATGTCGTTCTGCCGACCACGATCACAAATCCTCGGAGCAGTCATCGGGCACAGTATCTTTGCAGCAGAGTCGTAGAAGAAGCCTAGAGCAGTCGGAAGTTCAATCGAATGCGCGATAGCTCGTACATGAGTTGTTGTTCAATGCCTTCTCGAGATGACCTTATAAAAGACATGGAAGGTGCCTCTAATGAGGCAAGTTTGATCCCAAACAGTCAAGCACTTATCTTATGCGAAGGCAAAAGTTTATCCTATGGAAGGCGCCTTTCATAGCCATGGAAGACACCTTCTGTGAACATTACGAAGGCGCCTTTACTGCTTGAAGGTGCCTTCGGACACCGTTCATCCGAAGAAAGTTTTCTTCCCTATAAAACAATGTTAGTTTAGAGATACCCTACAAAACAAGTATTAAGATAATTTAATAATAATACAGAGTAGTAATTAGTTCCTGCCCTTCCAAGATTAGGAACTAGCCAATGTCTCAGCCTAGGGATCCTAAATGGACTTAAACTGGACCGATGTCTACTGTCCCTTCAACCGGGACGCATCCTTACTTGGTCACTCTCCTTCAGTGACTTACCTTAACTTACCAATTTGTCAAAAATTCGGTCAGCCCGTCAACCTATCTGGACTTCGTGGTAGCTATCCAGTCGGCCTGTTGATCTAACTGGACTTCGTACTAGCTATCCGATCGGCCCGTCGACCTAGCTGGATTTCTTACTAGCTATCCGGTCGGCCCGTCAACCTAGCTGGATTTCATACCAGCTATCCAGTCGGCTCCTCGGCCTAGCTAAGTTTAAATTTTAATTTAATTTTAATTTTAAATTCTAAGTTTAAATTTAAATTTAAATTTTAGTTTTAATTTTAAATTATCATTTTGATTTTTGATTTTAAATTCCTTAGTCATATTACTCGATCTATATTTTCAATCAGGGGATCCTATGATTTTATGAGATGAGTTAAGTTCAATTTCAGGGTTGGGTTTAACTTTGTATTAAATTCAGGTTTAGCTTTGGGTTCAACAAATGAGCATTTTTTGGATAAACTTCTGGGCTATGGTGAGTCACTTGGATATCATTAGAGTAACCATGCATTCAAGGATTTCCAAATAGTTCTATCCACTAAACTTAATACAAAACCTTGGTCTAACTAGTTAGGATCTGTAAGGGGTAGCTTCAGTTAGTTTCACTAAGACAAATGCACCAGGTCGAAGTCATATCTTCCTAGGCATGCATGGATATAGTTTTCCTAACCTACTATCATCCAAAACTTCACTAGTACTTTTGTCAAGTGAAGTTGTTGTCCCTATTTTAGCTAGTCCTAATTACCCTACCGGGTAAGTTATTATTTTAGAGGTGCCAACTAATTTGGAGCCCCCCCTAAATTATTGAACATTTTGAGTTTAAGTTTTGGGTTTATGTCGATTACTTTTATAATTATAGTATACTTGATTTTAATTTTTGTTTATATTATATTTGTTTAAGTTAGATTTGAATAGCTTAAGGTTTTTCTTTTATTTTTTATTTATTTTTGAAGATTTAACTTTAGAGTTTATGGGATATGATTTTTATAATAAATTTTATCTTTAGGTATGTAATATTGATTGAGTCCTACTTGCATGATTAGACACGCTTTTGGAACCCAAGCTTTACTTTAATTTTTATTTTGGTTAACTAAAGATATAAAGGATTTATTAGTTGAGTTGGACGTATATCCGAGTCCGAACTTGTTGTACACAACTCTTTGTGATTCAAGTATCATGTCAAGATACTTGATCTAGTTGTAAATTTTTCAAGTAATTCCTTTAGTTTAACTGTTTCATTTTTCAATATGAAATTATCCTCTTCAAGTTTTACAATTTGAGTTGAGATTTCAGTTTGAATTGATTCAGTTGTTGAGTTCAATTTTAATTGTTCATTAAGTTTATCATTATCTTTTGTTAGTTCATTTATTTGATTTTCTTAAGTAGTTAATTTCCTATTTAAGCATGCAATGATTTTAAAAAACTTTTTATTTAATCTAAAATATACCTCATCGAAATCTTCGGAAATGAATGCAGACTCGTGGCTTGATTTGGATTCGGACCCGTCTTCCGATTCACTATCCGATTCAGGTTCGTGTGCCATCAGTGCGAGGTAGTTGGAGTGCTTCGATTCTCTGCCATCTAATTCATCTCTGGACGATTCATTCCACGTTACTTTGAGGGCCTTCTTTTTCAAATTCGGGCAGTCGGTCTTGTAGTGCCCCTTCTTGTTGCATCTGAAATAGGTCATGTTCTTATTGTTAGAGTTGGAGGCGGAGTTGATCTTTTGCAAGTCCTTGTTGGTGAAGTTCTTCTTTCTCCTGGTGAACATTTTTCTTACCAAGTTCACCAGGTATTCTTCATCATCTGAGTCTGGGTCAGACTCGTCTTCAGGTTGTGTCTTGGATTTGGACTTATCTTTTGATGATCCTACAATAAGAGTAAGACCTTTCTCAGATTTGGCGTTAGTCTATTCATGTAGTTCTAGTTCACAGAATAATTCATCTAGTTTTAACTTTGAAAAGTTCCTCGAAATCTTATAGGCATCCATGATGAATGCCCATAGTGCATTTCGAGGAAATGAGTTTAAGGCATACCTTATCAGATCCTGATTCTCTAATTGGTGGCTGATTGTGTGGAGTCCATTGAGGATGCCCTTTATCTTCGCGTGTAGCTGACTGGCAGTCTCACCTTCCTATATTTTGACATTAAACAATTTATTTAAAAATAAATCTCTCTTTGTTGCCTTAGTGTCGTTGGTCCCCTCGTGCAGTTCTATGAGCTTGTCCCAAAGTTTCTTTGAATTTTGGTGTGGGTCGATGTGGTTCAGCTCTTCTTTTGTTAGTCCATACTGAATTGTGTTGAGTGCTTTGAAATCGATCTGCGCCTTTTTCTTCATTTCCGGATTCCAATGTTACGGGTCTATTGGAATTCCGGCGTTGTCGACTAGAGATTTGTAGCCTCTAGTGATGCTGAACCACTTGTCAAACTCGGTCTTTAGGTACACCGCTTCTTCCAATAAGGGAAGTCATCATCGTTGAATAGGGGAGGACGAACGGTGTTGTACCCTTCAAGTTGTGTCATTTCACAGTTATAGAAAGAAAAACTAAAATGAGGTACCAAGACTTAGTCTTGGATTAGCAGTGTTTGAGATAAATAAAATGTAGAAAAAATTTGAGAGCTATTGTATCAATCTCAAATTAAAATCGAACGAAAATAATTATCTGAATAGATAAAGTTTTACCAATTCAGATAGAACAAGAAAATGGTAATTCCCTTGGCTTAATTGGTGGTTGCACCAAATCAGAGCAAAACCTACTCTGATACCACTTGTTGAATCGATTACGCACATGAGAAGGGAGGGGGGGGGGTGAATCACATGGTTTTAAAAAAATTTCTTTTCTTTGTTTTAAAATCAAAGTGCGAACACAGCGGAAAAGAAAAACACAAAAAGCAGGCATGAGAGGAATATAATCGGTTTACTTGGTTCAGAGCCTTCGGTGACTCCTACTTCAAGACCCAGATTCCGCAGACCTATCGATGGGTAATTCATTATAAACCTCTTCCAGTACTTCCGGAAGAGGGAATCGAAGTACAAAGAAAGTTAGAACAAGTGCAACACCCTGCACTTGTCCTTTTGCAGTATTTAATTACACACAAAAAAAATTTACCAACACTTTGGAGATTTGAGTGGGAACGCTCATGTCGATGTCGTTTTGCCTACCATGATCGAAAGTCCTCGGAGCAGTCATCAGATACAACAGCTTTGCAGCAGAGTTGTAGCAGAAGCCTGGAGTAGTCGGAAGTTCAATTGGATGCGCGGTAGCTCATATATGAGTTGTTGTTCAATGCCTTCTCGAGATGACCTTATAAAAGGCATGGAAGGCGCCTTCCATAGCCATGGAAGATGCCTCCAATGAGGCAAGTTTGATTCTGAATAGCTCGACACTTATCTGCTGCGATGCCAAAAGCGTATCCTATGGAAGACATCTTTCATAGCCATGGAAGACGTCTTCTATTAACATTACAAAGGTGCCTTCGGTCACTGTTCATCCGAAGGTAGTTTTCTTCCATGTAAAGTAATGTTGGTCTAGAAATACCCTACAAAATAAGTATTAGGACAATTTAATAATAATATAGAGTAGTAATTAGTTCATGTCCTTCCAGGACTAGGAACTAGACAAGGTCTCAGCTTAGGGATCCTAAATGGACCTAAACTAGACCGATGCCTACTGTCCCACAATCGGGATGCGCCCTCACTTGGTCACTCTCCTCCAGTGACTTACCTTAACTTATCAGTTTGTCAGACATCCGGTCAGCCCATTGACCTATCTGGACTTCATGCCAACTATCCGGTTGACCCGTTGACCTAGCTGGACTTCGTACCAACTATTCGATCGGCTCGTTGACCTAGCTAGAATTCATACCAGCTATTCGGTCGACCCATAGACCTAGATGGATTTCGTACCAGCTATCCGATCAACCCATCGACCTAGCTGGATTTCATATCATCTATCTGGTCGTCCCATCGACATAGCTGGATTTCTTGCACATTCAATCAATTGGTTAGATCATGACGAAACCTAATTTAACTTACTTATCATTCATCAAAACCCAGGTTAGACCGTTAGTACGAACTGCACCAACAAGAACATTGTTGGTTGCTACTGGAAATATCGTACTGGTTTCCCTATACAAAAATTTTGTATAAGTCCTGAACCATTCCTAACAACCTATTGTGTTTTTTAGAAATTAAATTTGGAATCGCAAATAGAACTTAACATTATTGATTCCAAATTCAACTTATATGTTCTTAATGGTTTAGACTTGGATCTCAAACGATGCTTAACATTATTAATCCAAATCCACCTATATTACAAATTCAATTAAATATTAATTTAAGATATTGGCTTTCAGGTTAAACATGGCGAGGCACTAGGCCTTCTTGGGTATGGGAGTATCCACCACTTCCTAGACAAAGCCTTTTAACGAAATTTAATATTTAATTTCCTTATAGTAACCCTAGGTTTAACCAAAAAGAATAATCGAATCACAAGTTCGAAAAACAAAAGAAATACAAAATCGAAAAACATAAATTCGATTACCTAGATTCATTAGCCTTTTGTGTTTGGTATTTCAAAATCTAAATAAAAGGATAAACTAGTTATGATGCGGAAACTAATAACTAGTTATACCTTTCATAGCTTATAGACCTCACGATCTTCTGCCGTATTCCTCTTCTTATCTTGGACGTCGTGTGGGTGGCGATTTACCGAGACGAGAATCCACCGAAGCCTCCTTCTTCTCCAAGCAAGTTTCGGCCAACAACAAACTCCTTGAGTTGAAGAATTTCGGCCACCAACTAAGCTCCAAGGGATGCAAAGAAACAAAGCCTCATTTCTCTACTTCTCCAAGAAAAATCCGGCCACCAAGGATCTCCTAGAGAGTTGATGCCGCCGGCCAAGGAAGAAGAAAAGGGGAAGAGGAAGAAGAGAGGGAGGGTCGGCCACCACAAGGAAGAGAAGAGAGGAATACTAGATGATATATTGTTGTGAGGTGAGGCGCCTCTACCCTCTCTTTTATATTCCTTGGTCATGGCAAATAAGGAAAGTTTTAATAAAAACTTCCTTATTTTCTTTGCCATAGAAAGGAAAATTTAATTGATTAAAAAAAATTTCCTTTTCTCTATCAATGTGGCCGGCCACCTCAATTCCTCCAAACAAGGAAAGTTTTAAACACAAAATTAAAACTTCCTAATTTGTTTCCAGAAATTTTTTAAAATAAAAATTTCTCTTTAAAAATTTCCTTCATGGTTAATTATAAAAGTAAATTTTTATAAATTAAAATCTCTCTTTTAAAATATGTGGATGATTTACAAAAAGGAAAGTTTTCTCTAAAATTAAAATCTTCATTTCAATCTACAAATAAGGAAAGATATTAAATCTTTTCTCTTAATCTTTTGTAGAAACTATAAAAGGAAAGATTTAATTTTAAAACTCTCTTTTAAAAATATGAGGATGGTTACATAAAAGGAAAGTTTTATAAAAAATTAAAATCTTTCTTTTAACTACAAATAATGAAAGATATCAAACCTTTCTCTTAATCTTTTGTAGAAAACTATAAAAGGAAATATTTAAATTTTAAACTCTATTTTAAAACCATGGCTTTCACATAAGAAAATATTTTAAAAATAAAATCCTTTTAAATTATTTTGGTTGGCCACCTAAGCTTGGGTTCAAGCTAGGGCCGACCACCAACTCACCTTGGTTTGGCCGGCCCTAGCTTGGGCTCCAAGCTAGGCTTGATCGACCATCTTAAGGTGGGTAAGAAGGTGAGTATGAGTGGATATAAGACTTTATAAATAAGAGGCTACGACATGGACTGAGAGGAGGAATTGGTTTTGATCTCCCGATGAACTTGAGCTTCCTGTGTTCGTCTCGAACACCCAACTCGAGTTCATCAATAATATCTCATTCTACTAAAGAGTTATTATTGAACTACCGCACCAATCCCATATTACTATATGGGCTCTTTCTTATCATAAGTATGTTAGTCTCCCTATGTTTAAGATATAGAATGCCCACTAATTAAATGAGTTATTGACAACTCACTTAATTAATATCTAGCTCCAAGAGTAGTACCACTCAACCTTATCGTCATGTCGGACTAAGTCCACCTGCAGGGTTTACATGACAATCCTTATGAGCTCCTCTTGGGGACATCATCAACCTAGATTACTAGTGTTGGTGCAAGCCGCACCAGAATCAAACCTGAGTTTTGATGTTGTCAAAGGTTCAAGTTAAGTCTTGTTATGATCTAACAAGTTGACTGAGTGTGCAGGATGTTTACTCAACCAAGAAAGACCTAGTTGGAGGCTAGGCAAGAGAAATCTTAGCAGATCGTGGAACCCAGGTGCAAATCCAAGCAAGTCAAGGGGACCCAATGCTTGGTGGTATGATCGAGAGGTCTGGAGGGCCAAAGATCGAAGGAAAAGTCTTGGGGAGCTGATCAAGTCTGAGTGAAAAGTCTAAACTATATCTGGAGGATCAAAGTTTGGCAGGTGAGTTAAGGTAAACAAACTGGAGGAGCGACTGTGAGGTCGAGTTCCAGAAGGGAACAACCCTAGGTCGCTGATCCAACTGAAGAAACCGGGAAGGTTTCTAAGTTGAGATCAAGAATAGTTCTACTGTTCTTTTATTACTCATTCATTATTATGCTGTGTGCTAACATCTATGTTGCAGGAAGTTTTTGTTCTAACACTGTTCTGCAGGTCAGACTGGATCGGTCGACCGAACCAGCGGTTCAGTCGACCGAACAAAGCATAACAGACAAAATTAGAAAGCAAACAGCTCAGACCATATCAAAGTCAAAGTCCGATCAAAGCTTGATCGGTCGACCGAACAGTAAGATCAGTCAACCGATCCCTGGTGACTCAGCACAGACCAAGTTAACAAACATCGATCAGCAGAAAAGGGAAAAGGCTGATCAGTCGACCGAACCAGATGATCGGTCAACCGATCCAACCAAAATTAATTGCAACATTAATGAGGATCTCGGCAGATTTCGACGGACAGGAAAATAGACAGTTCGGTCGACCGAAACATGGGTTCGGTCGACCGAACCATTCATAAGCATTTACTGCGACAGATCGAGCTAGCTGCAGTCTTCAGCGAGGAAGGAATGGAGCTGGTTCGGTCGACCGAAAAGAGGGATCAGTTGACCGAACCTCCAGTACTCTTATAAATTGAGGCTCGAAGTTAGAGGCAGGATATAACTTTCTAATCAATTCTGGTGCTCTTTTGCAAGCTGCTCACGCCTACGATTTTAGCAAGCAACTTCATTGTGCTGACTAAGCTTCGTCTTTCAAATCTTATTGTTGATATACTTATTTTATATTGCACTTAATTTACATAAGATAGTAGGTGTGTTACTATCTTAACATTCTTGTATCTGTACGATTTGCTTCTTTCTGAGGATTTCGAAAAGAAGAATTTTAGTGCTTTGCCCATCGGTGCGGTCAAGGACTGCGGGCCTTAGAGTAGGAGTCGAGCTAGACTTCGAACGAAGTAAAATACTTTGTCTCCTTTTTATTTCCACTGCACGACTTTGATTTGAAAGAAAAGAATAGTTTTAAAAAGCGCGATATTCACCCCCCCCTCTATCGCTCCAAACGATCTATCAATTGGTATCAGAGCCCGGTTAGCTATGAAATTTCTTAACCGATTTTCAAAGCATCTTTTTAAAAACTTTCTTTTATTTTCCTTTAGAATATTTTTATTATTTATTCTTCAGGCACTACTAATCCCAAGACGAAAGTCTTAGAAATATTTTTTTAATTTTTGTCTTGCAAGGATGACGAACTCGTGTCAAGAAGGATATAGTACTATCCGACCTCCACTATTCAAAGGAGAAAATTTTAGTTATTGGAAGAATAGGATGGAGTGTTACTTGAAGTCCGATATCGAGCATTGGTTCACTGTTTTGAAAGGATATACTCCCCCAACAAAGGACGGAACAACACTAGAGCCAGAAGAATGGACTCCCCAAATGATCAAGAAGGAACAATTGAATTACAAGACAATCAACACCATTCAGTGCGGGCTTATTATAGAGGAGTTGAATCAAATCAGTCCCTACGACGACGCCAAAGAATTGTGGGACTCGCTAGTCAAGCTACACGAAAGAACTGACGACTCAAAGGTAAACAAACGAGATTTATTTTTAAATAATTTATTGAATATAAAAATGTTTCTCGGAGAGACGGCCTCGCAACTACACGCTCGACTGAAGGACATCTTAAACGACCTCCACCTGATCGGGCATAGTCTTGAAAACCGCAACACAATAAGGTATGCTCCGAACACTTTTTCGAGGAATGCTTTGTGGGCATCAATTGTAGATGCGTACAAAGTTTCCAAGGATCTTTCAATTCTTAAGTTAGACGAGTTATTTTGTGAATTGGAATTACACGAACAGTCTAACACAAGCCATGCCGAGAAAGGTGTAGCTTTGTATGCAGGATCAAGCAAGGAAACAAGATCAAAAAAGAAGACCGAGTCAGAAAGCGAACCAGACTCAGACTCAACAAACGAAGAAGAATTAGTCAACATGGTCCGAAGGTTGTTAACTAAAAGGAAGTTTAGAAGAAGCACCAAAAAGACCTCACCAAATCAGATCCAAAACAAATCAGAACTGATTTGTTATGGCTGCAACAAGAAGGGTCATTTCAAAAATGAATGTCCAAATCGAAAAGAAGAAGGATCCAAATCATCAAGACGAAAGAAGGCTCTTCAAGCGACATGGGACGAAACTTCTTCCGACGAATCTGACGCGGAGCAAATGAAGCACTAGAGCCACCTTGCATTTATGGCAAGAAACGAAGATTCCGGGTCCAAGTCCGACGAAAAGTATGAATCCGAGATCGACATCGAGTCCGATAGAAGCCCCGGATCAGAAGATCCAAATATGGTAACGATTTATTCAAAGTCTAATTTGCTTAAAGTAGTTAAATGTTTGTTTAAAAAATTGTCAAAATCAGAAAAATAAAATAACTTGTTACTTAAGGAAATAGACCATCTTAAGCAACAAGTTAACTTGAGTGACTCAACTAACTGAGTTCAAATCGGAACTTCAACTCAAGTTGAAAAACTTGAGGAAGAAAATTCCGATTTGAAAGGTCAAGTCGAGCGAAAACGTTGGAAAGGTTCGAAATGGGATCCAAGTGTCTAAATATGGTACTTGGATCACAACAAGTTGTGTACAACAAATCAGGACTTGGTTACAAACCCAAACAAACAAACAAACCATACTTATCCTTAATCAGTCAAAATACTAGAAGTCAAGTCCAAGCATGGGTTCAAACAAATTTTTAACCAAACAAATTGAACCAAACCTCTACTTGGTCCCTAAGAGTCAAATCCATTACTTAGATAGACCTTATCTAAGCTATGACTTAGGGGGAGCAAATAGAAAAACAATCCAACCAACTTGATTAAATCAAACTCAATACTTAGCCTTAGGATTATTATTATTTTTTTTTGCATATAATGGTTAGATGAAAAAGGTTTACCAAACCCTACAACATAGCATCGAAATGGATTGGGATGATAGTACGTCAAGGAAACTATGTCGAAGGCATGTCTAGGCTGAATATGGAATTCTACTTGGTGCATTAGACTTAGTGGATCTGACCGAAGCTACCCCAGTCAAGCATGAGCTAGTTAGACCAAAATTTAGTACTAAGTTTTTTGGGCAGAAACAGTTTGGAAAGTCTTCAGCAAGTGGTCTAATGATATTCAAATAGGCCATATGCCTCGCCACTGAACTGAAACTTATCCTTAGGACGTATGCTTGATTAACCCAAAACTAAGTTTGAATCTAACATGGGTTCAATAACCTCTTTCAATAAATTCAAAATTAATTGAAATTTAATTCAAATCTAATTCAAACTTAATTAATTTAAATTCAAAATTAATTGAAATTTAATTCAAATCTAATTCAAACTTAATTAATTTAAATTCAAAATTAATTGAAATTTAATTCAAATCTAATTCAAACTTAATTAATTTAAATTCAAAATTAATCAAATCTAATTCAAAACTAATTCAAACTAAATTATTTTAAACTTATAAAAAATTTAAAAATTATTTTAAACTTAATAAAAATTATTTTAAATTTTTTTAAAACTTATTAAAAATTATTTTAAACTTTTTTTTAAAACTTTTTAAAAATTATTTTAAATTTATTTTAAACTTATAAAAAATTTAAAAATGATTTTAAACTTATTAAAAATTATTTTAAACTTAATAAAAATTATTTTAAAAATTATTTTAAACTTAATAAAAATTATTTTAAAAATTATTTTAAACTTATTAAAAATTATTTTAAACTTAATAAAAATTTAAAAATTATTTTAAACTTAATAAAAATTATTTTAAACTTAATAAAACTTATTAAAAATTATTTTAAACTTATAAAAATTTAAAAATTATTTTAAACCTATTAAAATTTATTTTAAACTTATCTTAAAAACTTATTAAAATAAAAAAAATAAAAAAATTTAAACTTATTAAAATCATTTTAAACTTATTAAAAACATTTTTAAAACTTATTAAAATTATTAAAATTTTTTAAAACTTATTAAAAATTATTTTTAAACTTATTTAAAATTATTTGAGTTAAAAATTATTTTAAAACTTATTTATAAAACTTTTTAACTTAATTAAATTTTTTGAAACTTAATTAAACTTTTTACACTTATTAAACGCTTAATTAAAACCTTTTAATCTTAATTAAAAAAAATTATCTTTAATGTTCCGTCGACCGAACGGAAGGTTCGGTCGACCGAACCGACGTGACTGCAATTACTCACATATTCAATTAATCGGTCGATCGAACAAGCTTATCGGTCGACTGAAAACATAAACTTCAACCGTTCACCTATTTTTACACCTACCGTTTCTCTCTGAAAAATAAATTTATCGGTCGACCAAACAGGTGTCCGGTCGACCGAACATCGTTTCATCTATCAAAAAGAGTAGCGATATAAAGGGATCGATCGACCGAACCCTTTATCGGTCGACCGATCACCCTCTATATAAACAGAATTGGGTGACCTTTAGAAATCACCCAATCCATTCTCCTCTTTTCTAATCTGTTCGTCGATTCTAGCCTCGCCTCTTCTCTGATAATGCCTCGGTAATTATCTAGTCTTTTCTCAATTAATTATATACTGCAATATTAATTTTCATTATCATCTTTATAGTGAGAAAAGTAGAGCCATTGCACAACGAGAGGCTAGCTCTCTTAATCCCAGCCAAGACCCTAGGTTTTCTTCCGAAGAATTGCATCAATCTTTTCCTAATAAGAAATTTAAGGTGTTAGGAGCGCGTTGTCTAGATCTTCAATTTTATCAAACCTTCTGTCTTAAGGTCATAGACATCACACAGCACTTTCACTTTCAACTAGACAGTATTGTCTTTTGTCGTCATGCATATAATCCTATTTTCTGTTCTGAGTTTTATCACAATCTGTGTGAACTTGATCCCCATCATTATAGAACTAGAGTTCCTACTCGAGATATGTTGTTTGATCTTGACATGTTTATTCGATTTCTACGTATCCGACCTTCGGTTAACCATATCTTTTTTAGTAAGTCTCTTCCCGATCCATTACCTGCTCCCTTCTCTCATCTGACCCTTGACATCATGTATGTCGACTTCTTTGAGGGACCTCGTCCTAAAAAGATGTCAACTGTACCCCTTAGTCCAAAAGATAATACTTTTTATAAGATGGTCGTGTCTTGCATTTATCCATTATCATCTGGAGATCAGGGTGTCCTGCGTCCAGTTCATTTTTTTCTGATGTATGCTCTTAGACATCGACTAGACTTTGACTTAGGATACTGGGTATACAGATCTATCATTTACTATTCAGGGTACAGTCTTCATATAAGGTTCATATGGTTCAGTGTCATGTTCTTACTGCCTACATTGATTCTCTGGGTGTGGGAGTTCATCGGGGTGAGTTGATTGAGCTTTCGGATTTTGATTTTGTCGGGATTAGGCAGTTGTCCTTGGCTGGGATTAAGACTAGCGCCGAGGGGCTTGTGTACAAAAGAAATCATCCACACTACATCCCACCGGCTATCGACAACCCTATTGCTGAGGATGATCCGATCCCAGTTACTACGCCTCCTCCTGTGTTTATTGATCCTGGATTCGCCATGATGCCCTACTTTGATTTTGCTCAGAGCAGTTCATATGCTCCTCCTCCTCCGACTAGTGACTTCTTTACCCGTCTGCGAGATGATATTTTTAGTTGTTTTGACTCCTTGGAAACAAAAATGGATGATCAATACAGCTCTCTTCAGGGATAAATTGCAGATTTTCGTCAAGAGATGATAGAGCGTACTAATGCTTTAGAGAAGGAGCAGCGGAGGATGTTTGATTATTATCGGGATGATGAGGATGAGGATGAGTGATTCTGGGGATCTGTTGTTTGTGACTTATTATATCTATTGACTTGAATTATGACTATATTTAATCTTAAGGAATTTCTAGTTAGTCATGTTTTTTTTCTTTTTTCTAAAGTAATTCTTTGCTAAATTTTATAGAATAAGTTTGTTTGTTTTTGAAATTATTACTTAGTTTATCTTTCAAAATTATTTTTGTAAAAATTCCCTTTCAAATTTTTAGTTTTCAAAATTTCTTTCAAATTTTTTAGAATAGCTTAGGATCTACTGTAGAATTGCAAGATCCTATAGTCCTAGGAGCCAGCATCTCACAAACACAGTAGGATCCCTTATTTGATAACTTAGAATGGGTGAGATGCTTAGGTCTTAGCCCTAGATTTCATATGCTTATGTCAGTGCATCGCTATAAATTTGGGCTTTAAAACAACCACTACAAAAAATAAAGGATTTCGGGACAAAATTGGGGACGAATTTTAAAAAAAATTCGTTGCAAAAATTTTTGCGACAAAATTTGGGACGAAAATTTTTTCGTCCCAAAATGGTTGATGCCAACTTTTGGAACGAATTATGGATTGTTGCAAATTTGGGGACGAATTTGGCGACGAAAAAAATTTTCGTCCCCAAATTCGTTGCAAAAAAGTATAGAAATTTGCAATGAAAACTGTTTTTGTTGCAAACCTAGGAACAAATTTAGGGACGAATTTACATAAATTTTCCGCCAAAATTGTCTTGATTTTTGCAACAAATTTGGGGACAAATTCGGTGACAAATTATATTTTGTTGCCAAGTTTGTCCCTAATATTGCAACGAATTTGGGGACAAATTCGGTGACAAAATTATTTTTGTTGCCATCTTTGTTCCTAATTTTGCAACGAATAATAAATTTGTTGCAAAACTGGCAACGAATTTCGCAACAAAAACTTGCCAAATTCTTTACACATAAGATAAATTTTCGTCCTAGAATTCGTCCCAAAATCTGGGACGAATTTTGGGACGAATCCACAATTCATCCCAGATTTTGGGACGAATTTTGGGACGAATTTTGTGGATTCGTCCCAAAATTCGTCCCAAAATCTGGGACGAATTCTGGGACGAAAATAATTTTGTCCCAAATTACGATAGAATTGGGACAAATAATTTTCGTTGCCAAATTCGTCCCTATTTCAAATAATTTTTTCCAGCTTCAATTTCTTTCTACAATACAATCCAAATACATACAAACCAAATTCAAATAACAAATAATATGCATTCAACACATCCTAATTTAACATTCAACACATACAAATTTAACATTCAACACATCGATCAACTCATAATTCAAGAAGTATAAAGTTTGCAACAAAGTTTACAATATCCATGTTGTTCAAGCTACTAGAAAATATGATACAAAGTTCAACAACCCAATGTTTTATAAGTCCATCATCCATCCAACAACACTAAGAATACATATAGTCATCTTCATGTGCCACAAAATCTTTGATCCCCATCAAATCTCCTTTGCCTACATAACAACAAACAAATAAACTAGATCATGTCTAACAAGAAAGATTGTAAATATTATACGATATGGCCATGTAAAAAGAATAATTGGAAACAAAACATAAATGTGAAATTCCTTAAACATTCTAATAAAAGTCATATTTACCAACGATATGAATCATCCATGTCATAACAACGGTAAATAAAATTATAAGAATTATTTTGAAGCTAAGTACATGTATCGTAACTACGATACAACCTAATATAATTGACACATCATATAGAGAGAAAGAGAGAGAGATATTGTGAAGTATGGTATTAGGGTTTAAATTTTCTCACTTAGTTAACTTTATTTTTCATTTTAATTTGCTGAATTTATAGTTTTGTCTTTGGTTGATATTTAATGTAAACTAAAGGATGTTTAAAATAATTGTTCATTTCATTGTGTTAACTAGTTGACAATTTCATATGAATAACTTTAGCACATTTTTAACAACTCTTTACAAAATATTAAGGTAGGAGGATGCATCGTTATCTAGTAAAGAATTTTAGAATAGTGTAATGTAATTCTAGATGAAATATAAAACTTTTATGTATCTATATAGTTTTGAAACTATACATAGATCAAATTCAGAACTTTTATGCATCATTATCATTGAAGACAAAACAAGAAAGAGCAACTTATCAAAAAGAATGAACACAATTAAACAACTATTTAAAGCTAATTTTAACATAATTATTTAAAGTTAACTTTATATAATTAAACAACTATAACATAATTATTTAAAGCTAACTTTATATATAGATCAGTCAATGCATATTAAAGAACTTAGGAATACCGAAAAGAGGTGAACAAATACAGCTGTCTTCAACTACACTGAGATCAGACCAACTTGAGACCTGCACAAACAACATTATCAAATCAGGAAAAAAATAAAGTCAGAGTATTAGAGACTTCATTCATATTGCCTAATTATGCTTTAATTTTGTTACTGGTACACAACTAAGAATCATATAGATTAGTCTACGTCAAAGATAAGTCATCTCATACATTGACAGTGGAACAGTGCAAGAAGACAACAGACTTAACCTACAAATGACAGAGTTGAAAAGTTAAAAAACCATTGATTAATGTGTAAAGCAGTAAACATAAGAAAAAAAAATCATCATACATTATTAAAATTATCAAAAATCAACACCGCCATCATCGTTATCATCGTAGGCATCATCATCGTCCTCATTGGGAGGATTCTGACTTTGAGCGGAGCTCAACTGAAGGTGTTGCATGATTAATTCTTGTTGTCGGCGCATTTCTCTAATATCTTTCTCCAAATTAGCCCGTTCTAGGTCTCTTTGCACCCTTTCTTGGTCTCTTTGCGAAATTATTTCCTTCAGATGGCTAACCTCATCAGTCAAGGTATTTATTTGGGTCGTAA
Source organism: Zingiber officinale (assembly GCF_018446385.1). Classification (NCBI taxonomy): domain Eukaryota; kingdom Viridiplantae; phylum Streptophyta; class Magnoliopsida; order Zingiberales; family Zingiberaceae; genus Zingiber; species Zingiber officinale. The sequence goes on along the minus strand of NC_056005.1, from coordinate 32,542,513 downwards.
GTGCTGATGTGGAGGAAGAAGTTCCAACTAATCTTTGGGTTCTACTCAAGGAACCCATCCCCAATATCCTTCCCCCTTTTGGTCCTCCACTGGCCTCTAACTATAAACTCAAATTATTGCCAACAGACTCCTCAGACCCCTGACTATCGATACCAGCTTGTGAGCATGTTTGAGCTAGCTCGAGTTGATCATATTTTTCCTGTTTTGTAAAACACATATGATATTGATTAGATATAATAGAAACACATATAATATTAAGACAATAATGGTAGGTAACTAATTAAATTTAAACCATATATTAAGGTAAAATAAAAATAAATTCCAACCTTGACTGCTTTTGCTCTCGCCCCACTCCATGTGTTATCTTTTTTTTTAAAAGTGCAAGTGAAAGCATCAATGAAAGAAGGCTCCTTCCCTGTCTCCTTGGTCTAAAAAAACATTATTTCAAATAACGAAATAATTTGATATATATTAAAAATTTGTGAAAGAGTGAAACTATTACCATTCTCGGTCTATGCTCATCTATGTTAATGGAGCCTCCCGCATATATAGCACTTGAGTCACCAGAATTGTGAGATTGATTCATTCTATTCAGGTCCCTCCTTTGTTTACTTTCCTCCGTTGCCCAAAATAGAGTGATCCTCTCCCAATTTTCTTCAGTGATGAAGTTTGGTTTTTTCCGCCGACTCTTTGCATGACTTAATACATGTAACGACCCAATTTTCCCTATTTCAAGTTCTAAAAGTCCATAAAAATATTTGGAAATACTTTTAAAATATTCTAGAGATTTTTAAGAATTTTTAGAGTGTTTTTACGTAATTTTTGGAGGTCGTTTAGTAGGGTTACAAAAAGAAAGAAGTTTTAAAAAAAAATGTTGAAGGTGAGATTCGAACCCACGATCTCGGGTCGGACTGACCCAAGCAAAACCGGCCCAACCAGCTGAGCTACACGGTTTTGTTAACCTTATATGGTGAGAATTAAGTTTATAGCATAGTTAATGATTAGTGAATTAATTGGAAAAAAAATGCGCGGCTGAGGGATTGAAGCCGAGACCTTTGACTTCGGTAAAAGGCCGACCGACCAACTGGGCTAGCGGTTGGTGTTAATTAAGGAAAGATTGATTAATATATAAGGTAAAGTTAGATATGAAAATAACCTAAGGTATAAGATTTAAATCTTATTTCGAAAACCTAAAATTTTCTCTCAAAAATCTCCTTCTCTTCTCACACGGCGACGCCGTTCTTCTCTCGGGCGGAAACACGAAGAAGCTAGGGTTTCGTCTCGGTGGCCGGTCAAGGGTTTGATCTAAGAGGTTCTTCCCGTCTTCACGAACCCTCGTCGAAGGGAGCACGGAGGATGCAAGGAGCCGCTGGAATTTGAGTTACCCGAACCCTAGATCCCCTCCTTCTCCGGTTGTAAGTCCAAGAACAGCGAGGTGAGTTGCTTCTCACCTACAGTAGGAGTAGTTCCCTTCGATTGGTTTTTGAAAGATTTTGGTTATGTCTCTGCCGTGAGATCTCCTTTACAGTTCGGTTAAACATGCTTAAAGTTTTTTTTTTGTGATTCCATGAAGATATAGTTTTGAATAAGTTATATGAGTTTTGTTTGTAACATTACAACAGGAAACCTAGGTATCCTGTTAAAACTTGTAGAGGCTTAAGAGTAGTTTCGAGAATTTGATTCTTCTTCTTTACTGTAGTAGCTTGCTATAGAGATTTTGGTTGCTCTATGAAAACCGAATTCCATTAAGTTTAATTAAGGAGGTTCAATTGCAATTATGTGTTGAATAGTTTCTTATTAACGGCATGCATGTGTAGAACCTTCCTTATTCAAAGAAGATGAACAACCTAGCATTTAGTAAGCATGAACAACCTTATAATTAGCCTTGTGGATTTAGTTTCCTTGCATATTAATAGGCACTAAACAAACCTTTATTTTGAGTAGATAGTTTTAGAAGTTTGCTAGTTTAACAAGCATGAATAGATTCTTATTATGTTGGTATGAATAACATTTAGTTAGATGTTCCTTTGAGTTCAAGTTTCTAGTTTTGGACTTCCTTGCTTTAACAAACAGAATCGTTTTGTTTTATTTTTAAGCAAATGCAGATTTTAGTTTTGTTCATTGCTATTTCCAGTAAGCATGAAAAGGGTTGCATTAGTTTAGCATTGCAGGTTGTGACTTTTCCTTGCTACTGCCAAACATGTTTAGGCTATATATTGTACATTGCAGATTTAGTTCCTTTACTATTTCTTACACATGAACAACCCTTTCAATTTAGCATGCTACTTAGTTTTCTCAGCCTGTTCTTGGAGTTTAGATCTGCTAAAAGGGTAATCATATTTTGATCCTTAGTATGTTTAGCATTTTTAGTCTTGGATCCCTATGCTCAACGAACATGAACAGCTTAAGCTTAAAGTATGCATAGTTAATTCTTTTTTTAGCAATTTAATATCTATTTCTTGAGCATTTTACAAGTACGAACAGCACCTTGTAGCATTTCAGATTTAGTACTTATTGTTGATTTAGTAGCATGAGCAACCCTGCCATTTTAAAGTATCAGTTTAACATGAGCAGTAATGATTCCTGTCTTTAGTCTTTTGCTATTGGACTAATATGAGAAGTTGTAAGCTAAGAAAGATCAAGACTTTAACTTGATCTCAATTTCAGAAGTTTAATATCAAAAGCGCACACAAGGTGTTGCTTAAATGCCAAGTAAGGGCAAGTATAAAGAAGTTATAGTTAAAAAAAAAAAAAAAAGTATTTTACTTTTAAAGGGCATGTACCGGACACAAGGTCCAAGGGATGAGCTCCAAGATGCCCCTAGGCACAAGGCCTAGAAGTATCTTAGTAGTTTCGGGATTAGCTACCTCGATTCTTATTAAGAATGCACGCAAAGTGGTACAATGCCGGGCCCAAAAGAAGTTTATTATTATTTTGAAGTATTAAAGTATAAGTTTTAAAACAAATGAAACAAGCTTCAAATATGTTTAGAATTAGAAAGTTTAGTTTCTTATTGTTTGAAGCATTCAGTAGTAGTTTTATTTGTTTCTTGCTATTAGATTATTCAGCATGTTTAGCTTTATTTGCTTTCAGCATGCAGTTATAGTTTTATTGGTTTATGAGCATGATTTGCTATACATGTTTAGTATTTCAGCTAGTATGATTCCTTTATTGGTTTATGAGCTATACATGTTTAGTATTTCAGTTAGTATGATTCCTTTGCTATGTATGAGCATGAGTAGCTTTACATGTTAGCATTCAATTTTAGCATGTTTTTATTTATATACATGCATATCGAGTTTTTGTGAGTAGATAGCGCTCACTAAGCTTTATGCTTATAGACTACACTTCCTCCTACTGCAGATAAAGGAAAGAAAAAGATTTAGCAAGGAAGGCGACAAGGTGGTGGTGATGAAGGTGTGTGATGGCTGGACTATGGGGAGATCAAAAGTTTGCTAAGGAATTATCAAGACTTCTCTGTTTAGAGTTCTTTAGTTTCCTTTAAATGTTATTATGAGTTAAGATTGTTATTAAGTTTATTCCGCATTTGTAGTTGGGTTCTACTGTATGGAGTGGTATTGTTGTTTGCTATCGTTAGGGTAGTTTCCTTCTTTTATTTGTGATATTATACTGCGTGGTTGTGAAAATATATGTTCCAGCCGCCTGTGGCTGAGTATAGTATGTTTGTATTTTTGATTTGGTCACCGGTACCGGGGAGATTCTGCCGAAATTTTTCGGTAGGGATTCCTCGTGGTTTTTAATTATACCGGTTAAGTAGAGTTAGTAGTTAAGTAACGGTCACTCTTAGAGAGTAGTAGTAGTAGTAAGAAGGGTGGTATATAAGGCGTCCCATTTTGTTTTTTTTTAAAGATATTTAAATTTTTGGGACGAATCCAGAGATTCGTCCCAAAACTTAAATTAATTTAAAATAAATTAAATCAAAGACCGAAAGCTTATATCTTGACCTAGAGACATCAGAATTTGATGAAATAAGTTTCTATGCGTTCGTATCGTTGCCCTGAATGTAAATATTTCACAAAACATATTTTTTAAATAATATTTTAAGTGATTCAAATTTTTAATACCAAATTAGGTCAAATTGGAATTAAAAAATTTCAAAAATAAAAATATTTGGTAAAAATTATTTTTATGGATATATTTACGATCAGGACAATGATACGAACGCATAGAAATTTATTTCATCAAATTCCGATATCTCTAGGTCTGTATATAAGGCGTCCCATTTTGTTTTTTTTTAAAGATATTTAAATTTTTGGGACGAATCCAGAGATTCGTCCCAAAACTTAAATTAATTTAAAATAAATTAAATCAAAGACCGAAAGCTTATATCTTGACCTAGAGACATCAGAATTTGATGAAATAAGTTTCTATGCGTTCGTATCGTTGCCCTGAACGTAAATATATCACAAAACATATTTTTTAAATAATATTTTAAGTGATTCAAATTTTTAATACCAAATTAGGTCAAATTGGAATTAAAAAATTTCGAAAATAAAAATATTTGGTAAAAATTATTTTTATGGATATATTTACGATCAGGACAATGATACGAACGCATAGAAATTTATTTCATTAAATTCCGATGTCTCTAGGTCCGTATATAAGGCGTCCAATTTTGTTTTTTTTGTTTTTTTATAATTAAATTGTTGGGACGAATCTCTGGATTCGTCCCAAATTTGGGACGAATTCCTGGATTCGTCCCAAATTTTGGGACGAATCCAGGATTCGTCCCAAAACTAAAAATAATTTTAAAAAATAAAATTAAAGACCGAAAGCTTATATCTTGACCTTGAGACATCGGAATTTGATGAAACAAATTTCTATGCATTCGTATCATTGTCCTGATCGTAAATATATCCGTAAAAATATTTTTTACCAAATATATTTATTTTTGGAATTTTTTAATTCCAATTTGACCTAATTTGGTATTAAAAATTTGAATCACTTAAAATATTATTTAAAAAATATGGATGGTGACATATTTACGATCAAGTTAATGATACGAATGCATAGAAACTTGTTTCATCAAATTTCGATGTCTCTAGGTCAAGATATAAGCCTTCGATATTTGATTGTCTTTTTTTAAAAATAATACCATTTTTGGAACAAATCCTGGATTCGTCCCAGATTTTGGGACGAATCCTGGATTCGTCCCAGATTTTGGGACGAATCCTAGATTCGTCCCAGATTTTGGGACGAATGCAGTATTTGTCCCAAAATCTGGGATGAATTCTGAATTCGTTCCAGATTTGGTGACGAATTTAGCAACGAAATTTTTTCTTGTTGCAAATTTGAAACAAATTTTTTTTGTTGCAATTTTCGTTGGTTATTTGGGTCGAAATTTGTTTTTGACCCTAAATTTGTCACAATTTTGAGACGAATAATTTTCGTTCCAAATATTTGTCCCCAAATTTATGTTTTTTTGTAGTGAACATACATGAATCAATTTGGGTTAACTAACTGGTAAAAACCAAGTTAGTACTAAATACTCAAATTGACCAACCTGAGTCATCAACTACTATCTAGTGGTAGTTAGCCTTGAACAAAGGTTGGACATTTCATCATAAGGATAATTTTCCTTAGTTTTCCTACCCATGCTTGGACTCTTAGGAATTTGTCAATTTTAGGGGGAGCTTCAAACATGATTTTTAAGTTTATATCTTTTTTGTTTAGTGACCAACTCCTTTTCAAAATATATTTTAAAAAAAAATTATATAATCTTCAAATTTTATTTTCCAAAATTTTTCAAACTTATTTTTGCCTTAGTGAAATGTTCTTCCTTTTCAAGATTAATTAACTTAATATTTTTCAAAATTATTTTAGTAATTTTTTTTTCTTTTCAAAAGTTTTATTCAAAATTTACTTTACTTAGTAAAATTTTTTCAACAATTTTATTTCAATTTTTTTTATTCAAAATTTACTTAGTAAATTTTTTTTCAACAATTTTTTTTCAATTTTTTACTTAGTCAAATTTTTCAAAATTTTATTCAAAATTTACTTTACTTAGTAAAATTTTTTCAACAATTTTATTTCAATTTTTTTTCATTCAAAATTTACTTAGTAAATTTTTTTTTCAAAATTTTTTTTCAATTTTTTACTTAGTAAATTTTTTTCAAAATTTTATTCAAAATTTACCTTAGTAAATTTTTAACAATTTTATTCATAATTTACATTACTTAGTAAATTTTTTCAAACAATTTTTTTCAAAATTTAAATTACTTAGTAAAATTTTCAACAATCTTACTTGGTTTTTGGGTCTTCCCCTATTTTTGATGTGTGTCAAAGGGGGAGAGATAGTGAATTCAGGGGGAGTTATTTAACTCAGGGGGAGAAAAATTACTTGTTTATTTACTTGTTGCATATTTTAACTTAACTTTGAACCTTGGTTGCCAAACATCAAAAAGGGGGAGATTGTTGGTGCAAGCCGCACCAGAATCAAACCTGAGTTTTGATGTTGTCAAAGGTTCAAATTAAGTCTTATTATGATCTAACAAGTTGACTGAGTGTGCAGGATGTTTACTCAACCAAGAAAGACCTAGTTGGAGGCTAGGAAAGAGAAATCTTAGCAGATCGTGGAACCCAGGTGTAAATCCAAGCAGGTTAAGGGGACCCAATGCTTGGTGGTATGATCGAGAGGTCTGGAGGGCCGAAGATCGAAGGAAAAGTCCTGGGGAGCCGATCAAGGCTGAGTGAAAAGTCTAAACTAGATCTGGAGGATCAAAGTTTGGCAGGTGGGTTAAGGTAAATAAACTGGAGGAACAGTTCTACTGTTCCAACTGAAGAAACCCTAGGTCGAGTTCCAGAAGGGAACAACCCTAGGTCGCTGATCCAACTGAAGAAACCGGGAAGGTTTCCAAGTTGAGATCAAGAACAGTTCTACTGTTCTTTTATTACTCATTCATTATTATGCTGTGTGCTAACATCTATGTTGCAGGAAGTTTTTGTTCTAACACTGTTCTGCAGGTCAGACTGGATCGGTCGACCGAACCAGCGGTTCAGTCGACCGAACAAAGCATAACAGACAAAATTAGAAAGCAAACAGCTCAGACCAGATCAAAGTCAAAGTCCGATCAAAGCTTGATCGGTCGACCGAACAGTAAGATCAGTCAACCGATCCCTGGTGACTCAGCACAGACCAAGTTAACAAACATCGATCAGCAGAAAAGGGAAAAGGCTGATCGATCGACCGAACCAGATGATCGGTCAACCGATCCAACCAAAATTAATTGCAACATTAATGAGGATCTCGGTAGATTTCGACGGACAGGAAAATAGACTGTTCGGTCGACCAAAACATGGGTTCGGTCGACCGAACCATTCATAAGCATTTACTGCGACAGATCGAGCTAGCTGCAGTCTTCAGCGAGGAAGGAATGGAGCTGGTTCGGTCGACCGAAAAGAGGGATCGGTCGACCGAACCTCCAGTACTCTTATAAATTGAGGCTCGAAGTCAGAGGCAGGATATAACTTTCTAATCAATTCTGGTGCTCTTCTGCAAGCTGCTCACGCCTACGATTTCAGCAAGCAACTTCATTCGTGCCGACTAAGCTTCGTCTTTCAAATCTTATTGTCGATATACTTATTTTATATTGCACTTAATTTACATAAGATAGTAGGTGTGTTACTATCTTAACATTCTTGTATCTGTACGATTTGCTTCTTTCCGAGGATTTCGAAAAGAAGAATTTTAGTGCTTTGCCCATCGGTGCGGTCAAGGACTGCGGGCCTTAGAGTAGGAGTCGAGCTAGACTCCGAACGAAGTAAAATACTTTGTCTCCTTTTTATTTCCGCTGCACGACTTTGATTTGAAAGAAAAGAATAGTTTTAAAAAGTGCGATATTCACCCCCCTCTATCGCTCCAAACGATCTATCAACTAGGACACAGTTTCATTCTATAATCAACAACATACCATATAAATAATACCATTTCCCAACTTATCGGGCCTATTGATTTATTGAACTAAATCACACCCTTTGATAAATTAAAAAAATGAATATTGAGTATATGTGCTTGTTATTATATTATAATTAAGAGCACACACTTCCATAATAATAAAGGTCTTGTTCTTTTATGCAGTCAGTATAAAAAGAACTTACCTTAAAAGGTCCTGCTCAATACACTCAGAGTGTACTAGTGTAATTTTATAGTTAAGATAAACTAATACCAAATTTCACTACGACTATTCCAATGGTTTGTTCCTTTCCATCTTATTCTTGAGCTACTGTTTATAATTTATAAGGAATTGATAACATGATCTTCTGTATGTGATACCACACACCATGTTATCTATAATATAAATTAATTGAACAACTACACTTAGCATATAAATGTAGGCATTTGACCAATGTGATTCTTTATTTCAAAATAAATGTTTACAAAAAGCTAGACTTTTAGTATACACTCTAACAACTGAGGGACATCTCCATTTCACCATAGGATTCTAGTCCTAGTTCTTCCAAGCTCCGACACCACACAACCTCACTCTGCCGAACACGGTGAAGAGGGCAAAGTAGGGTTGATGATTCTTGGCAGAATTCCTTCGCACCCAGTAGATTTCCTTGGAGTGGTTCACTTGCACTTCCACCATCAACATTTACATCTCTGACCAACAAAGTTACCATCCACCAGATTCTGGATTTTTCCAAGTGACAGCAGAGTAATCCTCGATTGTTCCGTTAGTGACAGGTGAAACACTTCTCGTCTTTGATCAGGGAATTGGATTGGTTAATTAGGGTGTATTTCTTGTTCATGTTAGTTGTTTCCTCTACACTTACATTATTTAATTATCTATCTTGCAATTCCATTTGTTTCCATACTATGTCTATTGATGGTGATGCTTGTGTCGTAGGGTGACAATGCGGTGCAGGTTTATCTTTGATAGTTAGATAGAATTTTAGTTTTATTTATGCATGTTATGCCTGTTGATGGTGTTATTCATAGTGTAGAGTGACACTGTGTTATGGGTTCGTCATTGATGGTTAGATAGGATTTTCATTTATTGCATTAGTTTTAGAGAACAAACCCCAAACAAAACTCCTTTGTTAGATTTTGTCTGAAGGTAAACGTCCTGCCACTGGTTCCACGAGAGAGATGACCCGGGTCCTCTACTATACTATCTTAGTGTAGATAAGGGGTTTCTGTTGATTATAATTATTAGATTTGCTAATGTGACTTTTTTTCCATATCAATTACTAAGTAAGGAATCTTGGTAGTGGAATGAGAAAGTAAAAAAAAAAAAGTGAAAGAAAAATGAATATCTTATAATAAATTATATATTTGTAAGAATGAGGAAAATTTAAAAAAAATAAGACAATAGTAAAAAAAAAAGAAACTAAGAAAGAAGTGAATGAAACAAAGAATGAAATTTTTGAATGATTATATCAAAAATTAGATGCAAAAGAAGGGGAAAAGAGACATTTATAGAATAAATAAAGTGAGACAAAGAAAAATAAGAGATCTTATGCAAATAAAATGTATTAAAGATGAATGTAATAGGGTACTAATAAACAATGGAGAAATAAAAGAGCGGTGGAAGAGATATTTTTACTAACTTTTTAATAAAGATTTAGGTGACCAACTTAACTTAAGTAATTTAAGTAGGTTAAATGAGCATAGAAATTTAAATTTTTATCATATAATATAAACTTCAGAAGTGGGATGTAAAATGAAAAATTGTTGGACCAGATGATATTTCGATAGAGGTATAAAAGTGCCTAGGGAAATAAGGTATTGAATGATTTACAAAATTATTTAACATGATATTAAAAATAAAAAAAAACTTGATCAATGGAGTAGTTCCTTTATATAAGAATAAGGGATACGTATAAAATTATGCAAACTATAGGGGTATTAAACTAATGAATCATACCATGAAACTTTGAGAAAAAATAATAGAAAAAAGATTAAGGTACGGACCATGGTGATCGAAAATCAATTTGGGTTTATGCTTGAAACGTCGACAATAGAAGCTATACATCTTCTTAGACTATTAATTGAAAAATATCAGGAGAAAAAAATAAGATCTACACATGGTATTCATTAACTTAGAAAAAGCTTATGATAGAATTCCAAGAGAAATTATATGAAGAAGTTTAGAAAAAAGAGGTGTTAGCGTGACATATATTGAAATAATTAATAATATGTACAAGAATGTAATAACTAGAGTAAAGACTACAGGCAGAGTAACTGAAGTATTTCTAATAAAGATAGGGCTACATCAAGGATCAACTCTAAACCCCTATCCTTTAACACTAATTATGGGCGAACTACTGCACACATTCAACACATAATATCGTGGTGCATGTTGTTTATAGATGATATTATTTTGGTAGATGAAACACATGAATGAGTAAATGCTAAACTAGAATCTTGGCGGGAAACACTAGAAGGAAATGTTATAGGTTTAGTAAAATAAAGACAGAATGCATAAAATTTAAGTTTAGTAATATTAGACATAATGAGACAACTGTTAAGATAGAAGATGACGAGTTGCCTAGAACTTGTTGGTGCAACCTTAGGTTAAGGTTGACCTAGTTGACCTGACTTGAGTTGACCTGACTCGAGTTGTATTTTGATGTTTGACTTAGGAAGATTGTCGGTGCAACCTTAGGTCAAGGTTGACCTAGTTGAGTTGCATGTTGATGTTTGACACTCGTGGAAGAGTTGTATTCTTGATATGGGACAAGAATAGATGTTTGGGAGATTATTGGGGCAACCGTAGGTCAAGGTTGACCTGGTTGACCTGATTCGGGAAAAAGTCCAAGTATGGAGACTTGGCAACGGAAAAGTCCAAGCAGGGAGCTTGGAACTAGAAAAGTCCAAGTATGGAGACTTGGCACTGGAAAAGTCCAAGCAGGGAGCTTGGGACGCGAAAAGTCCAAGTATGGAGACTTGGCACGGGAAAAGTCCAAGTATGGAGACTTGGCACTGGAAAAGTCCAAGTATGGAGACTTGGCACGGAAAAGTCCTAACTGGGATGTTAGGCAGTGGGAAAGTCCTGGTGAGTGAAGCCAGGCAGTGGGAAAGTCCTAACTGGGATGTTAGGCAGTTGGAAAGTCCTGGTGAGTGAAGCCAGGCAGTGGGAAAGTCCTAACTGGGATGTTAGGCAGTGTGGAAAGTCCTGGTGAGTGAAGCCAGGCAGTGGGAAAGTCCTAACTGGGATGTTAGGCAGTTGGAAAGTCCTGGTGAGTGAAGCCAGGCAGTGAGAAAGTCCTAACTGGGATGTTAGGCAGTGTGAAAACCCTAGTGAGTGAAGCTAGGTGAAAGTCTTGGTGAGTGAAGCCGGGCAAGGGAAAATCCAGATGGATCAAGGGTGATCGGACATCTGGTGATGGGAAGTCCAAGTAGGTCATAGGAGTGACCGGATACTTGGCACGAAGAGGAAAGTCCAAGTGGGTCAAAGGGATTGACCGGACACTTGGTGGAGAGTCTTAGCAGGTCAAGGGAGTGACCGGATGCTAAGTATGATGTACCAATAGGTCAAGGTTGACCGGATATTGGTTTGGAAGGTTTGAGACTTGGTTTGGGCAAAAACCAAGCTCTGGATCGGTCTACAGACCGATCCAGCGATGTGTATCTGATCGATCGGTGACCGATCGGATAACAAACAGAAGGCGATCATGGTTCTGTGGGCTTACTGATCGATCAGCATGGCTGATCGGTCTCCACGGCCGATCGAGACGAGAGAGGTGGGATCGATGCGTGGACCGATCGGTATGCTTTGATCGGTCCATAGACCGATCGAACACAAAGTTGGGCACTCCTGATCGGTCCCTGGACCGATCAGAGGAGCTCTGATCGGTCCCAGGACCGATCGGAAGGTCGGACCATCGTGGTGAGCAACTCTACAAATCAAACGGACTCCGCTGGCTTCTGTCTTCGCTGTGCAGGTTCGCAGGATATAAAAGGAGATCAAGGCTTTGGTGCAACTTCTTCTTGTCCTTCTTCCTGTCCCTAAGTGCTGTTGTGCTTGAGCTTTGTTGAGCTCCTCCAAAGCTTCGCGTGAGCTTCCGGCTGGGTTCCTGCTGTTGTAGGCGTCGCTTGAAGTTGCTGCTTCATCCAGCCGACAAGAAGGCAAGCTAGGGTTATTACATTCTTGTATTGTACTTAGTTTCTTGCTGTATTCTGGTACTCCTGTTTATCTTGCTGTTGTAAGACATTGTGGCGAGGTTTCTCCACCCAGAAGGAGTTTGATTTAGTCGGTTTTCCCGGGGACTCATCCACCGACGGATTGATAGGCTTCGTCCACCTTACGGACACGCCGAGGAGTAGGAGTATCATCTCCGAACCTCGTTACATCCTTGCGTTGAGGTTTGATTTCTTCTCCTGTTTTCTTTCTGCATTTAGTTTCCGCTGCGCTAACCCTAGTTTGTAGAAAGAAACGCGAGCAATTGGGGTCGGCTATTCACACCCCCCTCTCTAGCCGTACTAAGAGATCCTAACAAGTGGTATCAGAGCAAAGGTTTGCTCTTCATCGGATTAACACCCGGGGAGCACGAGCTAGAGGATGGATCTACTCGGAGAAGATGTCACCATTCCACCCTTCTACGAATGCGGTGACTTCGCGTATTGGAAGGTAAGGATGAAGTACTTTCTTATGACTAACATAATGAATTGGTTTTGTGTACAAGAAGGTTTTACTCCTCCAGTGGATAAGGAAGGAAAACCACTTGAGAAGAAGGAGTGGACAAGAGAACAAATTCACAAATCTGAAATCAACGAAGAGGTAACGAGAATAATTGAATTTTCATTGCCTACTAACATCTTGTGTAAGATAGGTTACAACAATGCCAAGGAATTATGGGATAACTTGGCCAAGTTCCATGAGGGAAGCTCAAATTCAAGCCATGAAGAGGAGCTAAGTGAGCCAAGTAGCTCACATCATGGAGGAGAAGATTTAGAAGTTGAGGGCCACTCAACATCTAAAGAAGAAGAGGAGGAGAATTCCTCTTCAAGATCGGAGCAAGAAGAAGAAGCTTCTACCTCCGGAAGGGATGAAGATGAGAGCGTTCATCCATCCTCAACCCTAGGTAACTCAAGCATTTTAATTTCTAGCAAATTACACATAATGTGCTTCGAGTGTAGGGAATTTGGGCACTACAAGAGCAAGTGTCCAAAGAGGGTTAGAAAGACTCCACCGGCACCAAAGGTCAAGGAAGCCGGCGTCCCAACATGCAAAGGCAAGAAGCACGTGGTGTGCTTTCAATGCAAGCAACGGGGACACTATAGGAGCCAATGTCCGAAGGGGAGGAAACCTCACAAGGACAAGGGATGCACATCGATAGGGGGAGCTAAGGCAAACCCTAAGGTATTTTTTAAGGCTCATTCGTGCAATTCGAGTAGGATACATGCTAGTAATTTTATTGCATTAGTCAATAATGATAAGCATGTTAACACTAGAAATCAATACATGTGCTTAGGTGCTAAACATGTCAACCTAGATAGGGATACTACTAGGAATGCTAACCCTAGGATTAACACTTCTAAGGTTAAGGAAAACCTAGGTAGAAACCCTAAATCAACTAGACACATGCCTAGGAACACCTCAAGAAAGAATGACAAATCAAAACTTGAGGTAATAGAAAAGGAGAATCAAGTCTTGAGGTCAAGGCTTGATACCCTAGAAAAGGCCCTTAAAAATTTAGAGAAGTCAACTCTAGGGCCTAAGGGTCAAAAGTCCCAGGACAAGAAAGGTTTGTGTCACAAATCTAAGTCCCAAGTGGTCAAGCCCACTTACCACAATGTTCCATTCGATTATGGAACAAAACCTAGGGCCAGGAAAACCACCACCAAGGTCACAAGGGGAGTCACCCCTAGAGTTGATCTTGATGAGTCCCAAATGACCAAAGCTTCAAAGCCTAAGAGGGTCATTATGAGGGTTGCTAGGGAAGTTATCCCTAGTGAATATTTAGTGAACCCAATGAGCTCAAATAGGTATTGGGTTCCTAGGAGCATCTTCTCTACCCCATAGATGGGTTAGAGAGTGTCAACTCCGATTAGAAGGGTAGTTAACCCAACTTTGAGGAAATTGACACTCAAGGAGCATTTTCAAGGTTTTGAGAACTTTTGAAAATGAAATGGAATTATCATTTACTCCTTTGAAGAGTTAAATGTGTCTAAAGATTGGAAATTTCATTTTTAATCTCAATTGACACATGGTACTCCTTTGGGAAAATCTAGAGAACTCTCGAGGAAAAATGAAACATGCCAAGTTTTGAGGATAAATTTGAGCTTTAAGTGGCATGAATTAATCTAGAGTTCAAGAAGTGTCAAAATTAGGATTTTGGCATTTTGGGGCAATCTAGGATTAAATTTGAAGTTAGCCAAGTGGTTAAGGATACTTAGATAAGTAATCTAGGTATATTTATTTATGCTAAATCTTGCCATGATTGTTTGCCCTCACGTGTCATGACATCATGTTTAGTTTTATTATCATTTGAAATGTCATGATAATGCTTAGGCTAGTTTTTATGTCATGTTTATTTAAGTTTCAAACTTTATGCCATGACATCATGACATTGGCACATGTTTTCATTTATGATACCATTTTATGCCATGTCATCATCTCTTGCATTAGTAATCAATTGAATTGATTTAAGGATGAAAAACACATTTTGATATTGAGATCAAATTTGTGTTTAGAAAATGCATGAGACCTTAGTCTAAGATACCTAAACCCATATCTCACATCAAAATTGACTTGAATGTGGTTTGATACACCTTAGATGTGTATGAGATATTAGGATCATGAGTTAGGATCAAGGTGCATTGTCCTTGTACCTAGATGACCCTAATTCAAGAAATTAAGGATCATAGGGAAAGCGTGTGTACAAGTCATGTACATCTAGCCCTAAGATTATGGTCCTAAATTCAAATGATTTTAAAAGTTTTTTAAAATTGATTTGAAAAACCTTGATGAAGCTTTCCTAGTGATAGTATTCATCATTGAACATTGTGATACAAAGTTGAGTTAAACTTGAACTATTTCAAAGTTTTTGAACTTTGTATCAAGATTAAAAAATGGAAGTTATTTTCATAGAAAACTATTTTTCCATGATAGTGTATGATATGAGGAATGTATCCTCAAAGTTTCATAATTTTTGGAATTTTCTGTAATTTTCTGTGAGTTTCTGAACTTCTCCCGGAGAGAAAATCAGAAATCTCTGATTTCAGAGGCTGGATCGGTCACCGGACCGATCCAGGGAAACGAGTGCGATCTGGTGAAGGGCTGATCGGTCTGGTGACCGATCAGGGCGTGCCGAATTTCTGATTTTTCAGCGGTTGTCTGAAATTTCAGTTATGGAAGTGGTGTTTTTGGATTTCTAAAGGTTTGGAACTCTCAAAGACATTGTTGGTGCAATGGTCAAAGGGGAGTTGACCTTTAGGGGGAGTTTTACCTAATTGTCAAGGGGGAGTTGACTTTTAGGGGGAGTTTTTACTCCTTAAGACTTTTGAGGATTAGTGATATGGGATTATCACTAAGTTGATTGTTGAGTTTAGTATCAAGGGGGAAATTAAGAGTTTCAATGAAAGGTATGGGACTTTCATTAGGAAGAAACTTTTGACCTTGATACCCTCCTTTTCTTTTTGATGTGTGTCAAAAAGGGGAGAGTGTTCATTGGAGAGTTATTGGAGAACCCAAGTTAGGTTATCGGGTTAACCTAAGCTAGGGGAAGAATGTCAAGGAATGTTCGAGGAAGAACATTGGAATTCTTTTTGATGTGTGTCAAAAAGGGGGAGAATTATTGGAGAATCCAAGTTAGGTTATCGGGTTAACCTAAGAGGAGAATGTCCAGAGAATGTTCAAGGAAAGAACATTGGACATTGGAAGATGGTTGGAAAACCTAAGTTAGGTTATCAGGTTAACCTAACTTGATTATGGGTTTTGTCAAACATCAAAAAGGGGGAGATTGTTGGTGCAACCTTAGGTCAAGGTTGACCTAGTTGACCTGACTCGAGTTGACCTGACTCGAGTTGTATTTTGATGTTTGACTTAGGAAGATTGTCGGTGCAACCTTAGGTCAAGGTTGACCTAGTTGAGTTGCATGTTGATGTTTGACACTCGTGGAAGAGTTGTATTCTTGATATGGGACAAGAATAGATGTTTGGGAGATTATTGGGGCAACCGTAGGTCAAGGTTGACCTGGTTGACCTGATTCGGGAAAAAGTCCAAGTATGGAGACTTGGCAACGGAAAAGTCCAAGCAGGGAGCTTGGCACTAGAAAAGTCCAAGTATGGAGACTTGGCACTGGAAAAGTCCAAGCAGGGAGCTTGGGACGCGAAAAGTCCAAGTATGGAGACTTGGCACTGGAAAAGTCCAAGTATGGAGACTTGGCACGGAAAAGTCCAACCTGGGATGTTAGGCAGTGGGAAAGTCCTGGTGAGTGAAGCCAGGCAGTGGGAAAGTCCTAACTGGGATGTTAGGCAGTTGGAAAGTCCTGGTGAGTGAAGCCAGGCAGTGGGAAAGTCCTAACTGGGATGTTAGGCAGTGTGGAAAGTCCTGGTGAGTGAAGCCAGGTGAAAGTCCTAACTGGGATGTTAGGCAGTTGGAAAGTCCTGGTGAGTGAAGCCAGGCAGTGAGAAAGTCCTAACTGGGATGTTAGGCAGTGTGAAAACCCTAGTGAGTGAAGCTAGGTGAAAGTCTTGGTGAGTGAAGCCGGGCAAGGGAAAATCCAGATGGATCAAGGGTGATCGGACATCTGGTGATGGGAAGTCCAAGTAGGTCATAGGAGTGACCGGATACTTGGCACGAAGAGGAAAGTCCAAGTGGGTCAAAGGGATTGACCGGACACTTGGTGGAGAGTCTTAGCAGGTCAAGGGAGTGACCGGATGCTAAGTATGATGTACCAATAGGTCAAGGTTGACCGGATATTGGTTTGGAAGGTTTGAGACTTGGTTTGGGCAAAAACCAAGCTCTGGATCGGTCTGCAGACCGATCCAGCGATACGCTTGTGTATCTGATCGATCTGGTGATCGATCCAGTGATACCGAGAATATTCTGATCGGTCTGGTGACCGATCAGGAGTCGATCAGAGACGCAGCCGAGAGAGGTGGGATCGGTCTGTGGACCGATCCAGCTGTGGCCTGATCGGTCCACAGACCGATCAGGAAACGAACAGAAAGTTGGGCACTTTCTGTGGAGCAATCTGATCGGTCTAGGGACCGATCAGCCCAGGGCCTGATCGGTCCCCAGACCGATCAGAAGGGTTCTGGACCGATCAGGGTGGAGCCTGATCGGTCCACGATTCGACCGTTGAGTCACAACGGGTCGCTCCGTCTTCTCCGCTGGCTTCTGTCTTCGCTGTGCAGGTTCGCAGGATATAAAAGGAGATCAAGGCTTTGGTGCAACTTCTTCTTCTCCTTCTTCCTGTCCCTAAGTGCTGCTGTGCTTGAGCTTTGTTGAGCTCCTCCAAAGCTTCACGTGAGCTTCCGGCTGGGTTCCTACTGTTGTAGGCGTCGCTTGAAGTTGCTGCTTCATCCAGCCGACAAGAAGGCAAGCTAGGGTTATTACATTCTTGTATTGTACTTAGTTTCTTGCTGTATTCTGGTACTCCTGCTTATCTTGCTGTTGCAAGACATTGTGGCGAGGTTTCTCCACCCAGAAGGAGTTTGATTTAGTCGGTTTTCCCGGGGACTCATCCACCGACGGATTGATAGGCTTCGTCCACCTTACGGACACGCCGAGGAGTAGGAGTATCATCTCCGAACCTCGTTACATCCTTGCGTTGAGGTTTGATTTCTTCTCCTGTTTTCTTTCTGCATTTAGTTTCCGCTGCGCTAACCCTAGTTTGTAGAAAGAAACGCGAGCAATTGGGGTCGGCTATTCACACCCCCCTCTCTAGCCGTACGAAGAGATCCTAACAAGTGGTATCAGAGCAAAGGTTTGCTCTTCATCGGATTAACACCCGGGGAGCACGAGCTAGAGGATGGATCTACTCGGAGAAGATGTCACCATTCCACCCTTCTACGAATGCGGTGACTTCGCGTATTGGAAGGTAAGGATGAAGTACTTTCTTATGACTAACATAATGAATTGGTTTTGTGTACAAGAAGGTTTTACTCCTCCGGTGGATAAGGAAGGAAAACCACTTGAGAAGAAGGAGTGGACAAGAGAACAAATTCACAAATCCGAAATCAACGAAGAGGTAACGAGAATAATTGAATTTTCATTGCCTACTAACATCTTGTGTAAGATAGGTTACAACAATGCCAAGGAATTATGGGATAACTTGGCCAAGTTCCATGAGGGAAGCTCAAATTCAAGCCATGAAGAGGAGCTAAGTGAGCCAAGTAGCTCACATCATGGAGGAGAAGATTTAGAAGTTGAGGGCCACTCAACATCTAAAGAAGAAGAGGAGGAGAATTCCTCTTCAAGATCGGAGCAAGAAGAAGAAGCTTCTACCTCCGGAAGGGATGAAGATGAGAGCGTTCATCCATCCTCAACCCTAGGTAACTCAAGCATTTTAATTTCTAGCAAATTACACATAATGTGCTTCGAGTGTAGGGAATTTGGGCACTACAAGAGCAAGTGTCCAAAGAGGGTTAGAAAGACTCCATCAGCACCAAAGGTCAAGGAAGCCGGCGTCCCAACACGCAAAGGCAAGAAGCACGTGGTGTGCTTTCAATGCAAGCAACGGGGACACTATAGGAGCCAATGTCCGAAGGGGAGGAAACCTCACAAGGACAAGGGATGCACATCGATAGGGGGAGCTAAGGCAAACCCTAAGGTATTTTTTAAGGCTCATTCGTGCAATTCGAGTAGGATACATGCTAGTAATTTTATTGCATTAGTCAATAATGATAAGCATGTTAACACTAGAAATCAATACATGTGCTTAGGTGCTAAACATGTCAACCTAGATAGGGATACTACTAGGAATGCTAACCCTAGGATTAACACTTCTAAGGTTAAGGAAAACCTAGGTAGAAACCCTAAATCAACTAGACACATGCCTAGGAACACCTCAAGAAAGAATGACAAATCAAAACTTGAGGTAATAGAAAAGGAGAATCAAGTCTTGAGGTCAAGGCTTGATACCCTAGAAAAGGCCCTTAAAAATTTAGAGAAGTCAACTCTAGGGCCTAAGGGTCAAAAGTCCCAGGACAAGAAAGGTTTGGGTCACAAATCTAAGTCCCAAGTGGTCAAGCCCACTTACCACAATGTTCCATTCGATTATGGAACAAAACCTAGGGCCAGGAAAACCACCACCAAGGTCACAAGGGGAGTCACCCCTAGAGTTGATCTTGATGAGTCCCAAATGACCAAAGCTTCAAAGCCTAAGAGGGTCATTAGGAGGGTTGCTAGGGAAGTTATCCCTAGTGAATATTTAGTGAACCCAATGAGCTCAAATAGGTATTGGGTTCCTAGGAGCATCTTCTCTACCCCATAGATGGGTTAGAGAGTGTCAACTCCGATTAGAAGGGTAGTTAACCCAACTTTGAGGAAATTGACACTCAAGGAGCATTTTCAAGGTTTTGAGAACTTTTGAAAATGAAATGGAATTATCATTTACTCCTTTGAAGAGTTAAATGTGTCTAAAGATTGGAAATTTCATTTTTAATCTCAATTGGCACATGGTACTCCTTTGGGAAAATCTAGAGAACTCTCGAGGAAAAATGAAACATGCCAAGTTTTGAGGATAAATTTGAGCTTTAAGTGGCATGAATTAATCTAGAGTTCAAGAAGTGTCAAAATTAGGATTTTGGCATTTTGGGGCAATCTAGGATTAAATTTGAAGTTAGCCAAGTGGTTAAGGATACTTAGATAAGTAATCTAGGTATATTTATTTATGCTAAATCTTGCCATGATTGTTTGCCCTCACGTGTCATGACATCATGTTTAGTTTTATTATCATTTGAAATGTCATGATAATGCTTAGGCTAGTTTTTATGTCATGTTTATTTAAGTTTCAAACTTTATGCCATGACATCATGACATTGGCACATGTTTTCATTTATGATACCATTTTATGCCATGTCATCATCTCTTGCATTAGTAATCAATTGAATTGATTTAAGGATGAAAAACACATTTTGATATTGAGATCAAATTTGTGTTTAGAAAATGCATGAGACCTTAGTCTAAGATACCTAAACCCATATCTCACATCAAAATTGACTTGAATGTGGTTTGATACACCTTAGATGTGTATGAGATATTAGGATCATGAGTTAGGATCAAGGTGCATTGTCCTTGTACCTAGATGACCCTAATTCAAGAAATTAAGGATCATAGGGAAAGCGTGTGTACAAGTCATGTACATCTAGCCCTAAGATTATGGTCCTAAATTCAAATGATTTTAAAAGCTTTTTAAAATTGATTTGAAAAACCTTGATGAAGCTTTCCTAGTGATAGTATTCATCATTGAACATTGTGATACAAAGTTGAGTTAAACTTGAACTATTTCAAAGTTTTTGAACTTTGTATCAAGATTAAAAAATGGAAGTTATTTTCATAGAAAACTATTTTTCCATGATAGTGTATGATATGAGGAATGTATCCTCAAAGTTTCGTAATTTTTGGAATTTTCTGTAATTTTCTGTGAGTTTCTGAACTTCTCCCGGAGAGAAAATCAGAAATCTCTGATTTCAGAGGCTGGATCGGTCACCGGACCGATCCAGGGAAGGCTGGATCGGTCTGGGGACCGATCCAGAGGGGTCCTGATCGGTCCGGTGACCGATCAGGGCGTGCCGAATTTCTGATTTTTCAGCAGTTGTCTGAAATTTCAGTTATGGAAGTGGTGTTTTTGGATTTCTAAAGGTTTGGAACTCTCAAAGACATTGTTGGTGCAATGGTCAAAGGGGGAGTTGACCTTTAGGGGGAGTTTTACCTAATTGTCAAGGGGGAGTTGACTTTTAGGGGGAGTTTTTACTCCTTAAGACTTTTGAGGATTAGTGATATGGGATTATCACTAAGTTGATTGTTGAGTTTAGTATCAAGGGGGAAATTAAGAGTTTCAATGAAAGGTATGGGACTTTCATTAGGAAGAAACTTTTGACCTTGATACCCTCCTTTTTCTTTTTGATGTGTGTCAAAAAGGGAGAGTGTTCATTGGAGAGTTATTGGAGAACCCAAGTTAGGTTATCGGGTTAACCTAAGCTAGGGGAAGAATGTCAAGGAATGTTCGAGGAAGAACATTGGAATTCTTTTTGATGTGTGTCAAAAAGGGGGAGAATTATTGGAGAACCCAAGTTAGGTTATCGGGTTAACCTAAGGGGAGAATGTCCAGAGAATGTTCAAGGAAAGAACATTGGACATTGGAAGATGGTTGGAAAACCTAAGTTAGGTTATCGGGTTAACCTAACTTGATTATGGGTTTTGTCAAACATCAAAAAGGGGGAGATTGTTGGTGCAACCTTAGGTCAAGGTTGACCTGGTTGACCTGACTCGAGTTGTATTTTGATGTTTGACTTAGGAAGATTGTCGGTGCAACCTTAGGTCAAGGTTGACCTAGTTGAGTTGCATGTTGATGTTTGACACTCGTGGAAGAGTTGTATTCTTGATATGGGACAAGAATAGATGTTTGGGAGATTATTGGGGCAACCGTAGGTCAAGGTTGACCTGGTTGACCTGATTCGGGAAAAAGTCCAAGTATGGAGACTTGGCAACGGAAAAGTCCAAGCAGGGAGCTTGGCACTAGAAAAGTCCAAGTATGGAGACTTGGCACTGGAAAAGTCCAAGCAGGGAGCTTGGCACGCGAAAAGTCCAAGTATGGAGACTTGGCACGGGAAAAGTCCAAGTATGGAGACTTGGCACTGGAAAAGTCCAAGTATGGAGACTGGCACTGGGAAAGTCCTAACTGGGATGTTAGGCAGTGTGGAAAGTCCTGGTGAGTGAAGCCAGGCAGTGGGAAAGTCCTAACTGGGATGTTAGGCAGTTGGAAAATCCTGGTGAGTGAAGCCAGGCAGTGGGAAAGTCCTAACTGGGATGTTAGGCAGTGTGGAAAGTCCTGGTGAGTGAAGCCAGGCAGTGGGAAAGTCCTAACTGGGATGTTAGGCAGTTGGAAAGTCCTGGTGAGTGAAGCCAGGCAGTGAGAAAGTCCTAACTGGGATGTTAGGCAGTGTGAAAACCCTAGTGAGTGAAGCTAGGTGAAAGTCTTGGTGAGTGAAGCCGGGCAAGGGAAAATCCAGATGGATCAAGGGTGATCGGACATCTGGTGATGGGAAGTCCAAGTAGGTCATAGGAGTGACCGGATACTTGGCACGAAGAGGAAAGTCCAAGTGGGTCAAAGGGATTGACCGGACACTTGGTGGAGAGTCTTAGCAGGTCAAGGGAGTGACCGGATGCTAAGTATGATGTACCAATAGGTCAAGGTTGACCGGATATTGGTTTGGAAGGTTTGAGACTTGGTTTGGGCAAAAACCAAGCTCTGGATCGGTCTGCAGACCGATCCAGCGATACGTTTGTGTATCTGATCGATCTGGTGACCGATCAGATAACAAACAGAAGGCAAAGCGCAGTTCTGTGCGCTTACTGATCGGTCAGCATGAAGCCTGATCGGTCTCCACGACCGATCAGAGACGCAGCCGAGAGAGGTGGGATCGGTCTGTGGACCGATCCAGCTGTGGCCTGATCGGTCCACAGACCGATCAGGAAACGAACAGAAAGTTCGGCACTTTCTGTGGAGCAATCTGATCGGTCTAGGGACCGATCAGCCCAAGGCCTGATCGGTCCCCAGACCGATCAGAAGGGTTTTGGACCGATCAGGGTGGAGCCTGATCGGTCCACGATTCGACCGTTGAGTCACAACGGGTCGCTCCGTCTTCTCCGCTGGCTTCTGTCTTCGCTGTGCAGGTTCGCAGGATATAAAAGGAGATCAAGGCTTTGGTGCAACTTCTTCTTCTCCTTCTTCCTGTCCCTAAGTGCTGTTGTGCTTGAGCTTTGTTGAGCTCCTCCAAAGCTTCGCGTGAGCTTCCGGCTGGGTTCCTGCTGTTGTAGGCGTCGCTTGAAGTTGCTGCTTCATCCAGCCGACAAGAAGGCAAGCTAGGGTTATTACATTCTTGTATTGTACTTAGTTTCTTGCTGTATTCTGGTACTCCTGTTTATCTTGCTGTTGCAAGACATTGTGGCGAGGTTTCTCCACCCAGAAGGAGTTTGATTTAGTCGGTTTTCTCGGGGACTCATCCACCGACGGATTGATAGGCTTCGTCCACCTTACGGACACGCCGAGGAGTAGGAGTATCATCTCCGAACCTCGTTACATCCTTGCGTTGAGGTTTGATTTCTTCTCCTGTTTTCTTTCTGCATTTAGTTTCCGCTGCGCTAACCCTAGTTTGTAGAAAGAAACGCGAGCAATTGGGGTCGGCTATTCACACCCCCCTCTCTAGCCGTACGAAGAGATCCTAACAAGTGGTATCAGAGCAAGGTTTGCTCTTCATCGGATTAACACCCGGGGAGCACGAGCTAGAGGATGGATCTACTCGGAGAAGATGTCACCATTCCACCCTTCTACGAATGCGGTGACTTCGCGTATTGGAAGGTAAGGATGAAG
Organism: Zingiber officinale; assembly: GCF_018446385.1. Lineage (NCBI taxonomy): Eukaryota > Viridiplantae > Streptophyta > Magnoliopsida > Zingiberales > Zingiberaceae > Zingiber > Zingiber officinale. The sequence goes on along the minus strand of NC_056005.1, from coordinate 32,519,002 downwards.
TACTTTCTTATGACTAACATAATGAATTGGTTTTGTGTACAAGAAGGTTTTACTCCTCCGGTGGATAAGGAAGGAAAACCACTTGAGAAGAAGGAGTGGACAAGAGAACAAATTCACAAATCCGAAATCAACGAAGAGGTAACGAGAATAATTGAATTTTCATTGCCTACTAACATCTTGTGTAAGATAGGTTACAACAATGCCAAGGAATTATGGGATAACTTGGCCAAGTTCCATGAGGGAAGCTCAAATTCAAGCCATGAAGAGGAGCTAAGTGAGCCAAGTAGCTCACATCATGGAGGAGAAGATTTAGAAGTTGAGGGCCACTCAACATCTAAAGAAGAAGAGGAGGAGAATTCCTCTTCAAGATCGGAGCAAGAAGAAGAAGCTTCTACCTCCGGAAGGGATGAAGATGAGAGCGTTCATCCGTCCTCAACCCTAGGTAACTCAAGCATTTTAATTTCTAGCAAATTACACATAATGTGCTTCGAGTGTAGGGAATTTGGGCACTACAAGAGCAAGTGTCCAAAGAGGGTTAGAAAGACTCCACCGGCACCAAAGGTCAAGGAAGCCGGCGTCCCAACATGCAAAGGCAAGAAGCACGTGGTGTGCTTTCAATGCAAGCAACGGGGACACTATAGGAGCCAATGTCCGAAGGGGAGGAAACCTCACAAGGACAAGGGATGCACATCGATAGGGGGAGCTAAGGCAAACCCTAAGGTATTTTTTAAGGCTCATTCGTGCAATTCGAGTAGGATACATGCTAGTAATTTTATTGCATTAGTCAATAATGATAAGCATGTTAACACTAGAAATCAATACATGTGCTTAGGTGCTAAACATGTCAACCTAGATAGGGATACTACTAGGAATGCTAACCCTAGGATTAACACTTCTAAGGTTAAGGAAAACCTAGGTAGAAACCCTAAATCAACTAGACACATGCCTAGGAACACCTCAAGAAAGAATGACAAATCAAAACTTGAGGTAATAGAAAAGGAGAATCATGTCTTGAGGTCAAGGCTTGATACCCTAGAAAAGGCCCTTAAAAATTTAGAGAAGTCAACTCTAGGGCCTAAGGGTCAAAAGTCCCAGGACAAGAAAGGTTTGGGTCACAAATCTAAGTCCCAAGTGGTCAAGCCCACTTACCACAATGTTCCATTCGATTATGGAACAAAACCTAGGGCCAGGAAAACCACCACCAAGGTCACAAGGGGAGTCACCCCTAGAGTTGATCTTGATGAGTCCCAAATGACCAAGGCTTCAAAGCCTAAGAGGGTCATTAGGAGGGTTGCTAGGGAAGTTATCCCTAGTAAATATTTAGTGAACCCAATGAGCTCAAATAGGTATTGGGTTCCTAGGAGCATCTTCTCTACCCCATAGATGGGTTAGAGAGTGTCAACTCCGATTAGAAGGGTAGTTAACCCAACTTTGAGGAAATTGACACTCAAGGAGCATTTTCAAGGTTTTGAGAACTTTTGAAAATGAAATGGAATTATCATTTACTCCTTTGAAGAGTTAAATGTGTCTAAAGATTGGAAATTTCATTTTTAATCTCAATTGGCACATGGTACTCCTTTGGGAAAATCTAGAGAACTCTCGAGGAAAAATGAAATATGCCAAGTTTTGAGGATAAATTTGAGCTTTAAGTGGCATGAATTAATCTAGAGTTCAAGAAGTGTCAAAATTAGGATTTTGGCATTTTGGGGCAATCTAGGATTAAATTTGAAGTTAGCCAAGTGGTTAAGGATACTTAGATAAGTAATCTAGGTATATTTATTTATGCTAAATCTTGCCATGATTGTTTGCCCTCACGTGTCATGACATCATGTTTAGTTTTATTATCATTTGAAATGTCATGATAATGCTTAGGCTAGTTTTTATGTCATGTTTATTTAAGTTTCAAACTTTATGCCATGACATCATGACATTGGCACATGTTTTCATTTATGATACCATTTTATGCCATGTCATCATCTCTTGCATTAGTAATCAATTGAATTGATTTAAGGATGAAAAACACATTTTGATATTGAGATCAAATTTGTGTTTAGAAAATGCATGAGACCTTAGTCTAAGATACCTAAACCCATATCTCACATCAAAATTGACTTGAATGTGGTTTGATACACCTTAGATGTGTATGAGATATTAGGATCATGAGTTAGGATCAAGGTGCATTGTCCTTGTACCTAGATGACCCTAATTCAAGAAATTAAGGATCATAGGGAAAGCGTGTGTACAAGTCATGTACATCTAGCCCTAAGATTATGGTCCTAAATTCAAATGATTTTAAAAGCTTTTTAAAATTGATTTGAAAAACCTTGATGAAGCTTTCCTAGTGATAGTATTCATCATTGAACATTGTGATACAAAGTTGAGTTAAACTTGAACTATTTCAAAGTTTTTGAACTTTGTATCAAGATTAAAAAATGGAAGTTATTTTCATAGAAAACTATTTTTCCATGATAGTGTATGATATGAGGAATGTATCCTCAAAGTTTCATAATTTTTGGAATTTTCTGTAATTTTCTGTGAGTTTCTGAACTTCTCCCGGAGAGAAAATCAGAAATCTCTGATTTCAGAGGCTGGATCGGTCACCGGACCGATCCAGGGAAGGCTGGATCGGTCTGGGGACCGATCCAGAGGGGTCCTGATCGGTCCGGTGACCGATCAGGGCGTGCCGAATTTCTGATTTTTCAGCAGTTGTCTGAAATTTCAGTTATGGAAGTGGTGTTTTTGGATTTCTAAAGGTTTGGAACTCTCAAAGACATTGTTGGTGCAATGGTCAAAGGGGGAGTTGACCTTTAGGGGGAGTTTTACCTAATTGTCAAGGGAGAGTTGACTTTTAGGGGGAATTTTTACTCCTTAAGACTTTTGAGGATTAGTGATATGGGATTATCACTAAGTTGATTGTTGAGTTTAGTATCAAGGGGGAAATTAAGAGTTTCAATGAAAGGTATGGGACTTTCATTAGGAAGAAACTTTTGACCTTGATACCCTCCTTTTTCTTTTTGATGTGTGTCAAAAAGGGGAGAGTGTTCATTGGAGAGTTATTGGAGAACCCAAGTTAGGTTATCGGGTTAACCTAAGCTAGGGGAAGAATGTCAAGGAATGTTCGAGGAAGAACATTGGAATTCTTTTTGATGTGTGTCAAAAAGGGGGAGAATTATTGGAGAATCCAAGTTAGGTTATCGGGTTAACCTAAGAGGAGAATGTCCAGAGAATGTTCAAGGAAAGAACATTGGACATTGGAAGATGGTTGGAAAACCTAAGTTAGGTTATCAGGTTAACCTAACTTGATTATGGGTTTTGTCAAACATCAAAAAGGGGGAGATTGTTGGTGCAACCTTAGGTCAAGGTTGACCTAGTTGACCTGACTCGAGTTGACCTGACTCGAGTTGTATTTTGATGTTTGACTTAGGAAGATTGTCGGTGCAACCTTAGGTCAAGGTTGACCTAGTTGAGTTGCATGTTGATGTTTGACACTCGTGGAAGAGTTGTATTCTTGATATGGGACAAGAATAGATGTTTGGGAGATTATTGGGGCAACCGTAGGTCAAGGTTGACCTGGTTCGGGAAAAAGTCCAAGTATGGAGACTTGGCAACGGAAAAGTCCAAGCAGGGAGCTTGGCACTAGAAAAGTCCAAGTATGGAGACTTGGCACGGAAAAGTCCAAGCAGGGAGCTTGGCACGCGAAAAGTCCAAGTATGGAGACTTGGCACTGGAAAAGTCCAAGTATGGAGACTTGGCACTGGAAAAGTCCAAGTATGGAGACTTGGCACGGAAAAGTCCTAACTGGGATGTTAGGCAGTGTGGAAAGTCCTGGTGAGTGAAGCCAGGCAGTGGGAAAGTCCTAACTGGGATGTTAGGCAGTTGGAAAGTCCTGGTGAGTGAAGCCAGGCAGTGGGAAAGTCCTAACTGGGATGTTAGGCAGTTGGAAAGTCCTGGTGAGTGAAGCCAGGCAGTGGGAAAGTCCTAACTAGGATGTTAGGCAGTTGGAAAGTCCTGGTGAGTGAAGCCAGGCAGTGAGAAAGTCCTAACTGGGATGTTAGGCTGTGTGAAAACCCTAGTGAGTGAAGCTAGGTGAAAGTCTTGGTGAGTGAAGCCGGGCAAGGGAAAATCCAGATGGATCAAGGGTGATCGGACATCTGGTGATGGGAAGTCCAAGTAGGTCATAGGAGTGACCGGATACTTGGCACGAAGAGGAAAGTCCAAGTGGGTCAAAGGGATTGACCGGACACTTGGTGGAGAGTCTTAGCAGGTCAAGGGAGTGACCGGATGCTAAGTATGATGTACCAATAGGTCAAGGTTGACCGGATATTGGTTTGGAAGGTTTGAGACTTGGTTTGGGCAAAAACCAAGCTCTGGATCGGTCTGCAGACCGATCCAGCGATACGTTTGTGTATCTGATCGATCTGGTGACCGATCAGATAACAAACAGAAGGCAAAGGCAGTTCTGTGAGCTTACTGATCGGTCTGGGGACCGATCAGCATGAAGCCTGATCGGTCTCCACGACCGATCAGAGACGCAGCCGAGAGAGGTGGGATCGGTCTGTGGACCGATCCAGCTGTGGCCTGATCGGTCCACAGACCGATCAGGAAACGAACAGAAAGTTCGGCACTTTCTGTGGAGCAATCTGATCGGTCTAGGGAATTGTGGCTAATTATTGAATATAGAATGTAGTCACATATGCGGAAAGAAGAAGAATTTATCATAAAAAATTATATATTACTATCTATTACGTATATTAACTGATAAACTTCAATGTTTATATGTATTTATTACAACAAGTCATATGAGGTGACATCATGAGTATATATGTGAATGAGATATAATATGCCATTTTTCTGATTTTCCTGTATGAAAATATCTTCATATATTAATATTTTTCTCCTTTTTAATGAAATCATGTAATATAAGATTAACACTTTCAGTAGATGAATTTCAACTATTTGATTAATTTGGACAGTAATATTCAGCTTGACCAGTTATATTAATACCATATAACTTGCGACTATAGATGTGTATGAAAGATAAATACATGTTTTTTACTATGCTTATCCTAGATCTAAAGAACCTAAAAGAGAACATAGATATTTTTTTTTATAACCTCTAATTACTAAGATAAATGAATTATGAAATGTAGGGTCGAAAATTTATGATATTGTAAGTAAACTTCAGCATACTTAATGTTGTCAGGATGGAATATGATCGGTAAATTAGCATGCCCACATTGCATGACAGAGTTTGATGATTTAAATAAATACATTGTATTATATTTGAGAGGTGTCCTAAGATAATCACCTTATGGTTTGTACTATTTATTAGATAAATAAAAATTTATTATTTGAGTGTATATTTTATGTGTGTTTGATTAGATATTGAACTCATTTATTAAATTGCCGTAATAAGATTTATAGCATGAAATGACTTTGATTGGATCATAACTAGTGAGCATCTCTATATGCGTAATTATAAATGTATTGAAATCTTTCTTAGTCAACAAATTGATATATTCAAACATCATTGATTCTGTGAGACTAGCACGGGTTATTCTCCTTGGTCTAACCAAGTAGCCTCTTCTCACTGACTGAAGATATTAAGATATTGAGAGTTAAATATGAATGTTAGTTATGGTAACCAGTTCATTGAAGTGACTTGTTGTGAAACTTCATATAATTTTCTAAATATATGGATATATCAATAAAGCTTTTACCGCAGCTTAAGTATTCCTTTGACTTGAGGTATTCAAGTCACCTTGGTCATAGAGACTTATACTTTGACATCTTAAGGAAGTATCTTATTAGAGGTATGATCTCGGGATGATTAAGTATAAATTAAAGTGCTAGAAGGTATTTGGATAGCCTCTAGAGGATTCATTGCTCCTTACGAGGAAACGTATACCCTATGACTACTTATCAGGATTGTTACTCAAAGTCTTTAGTCAAAGCATCACATGTTAAAAGTATTGTACTCTTGGACATATGTACGTGTAATTTGAATCCGCAAGACGAGAAACTATTACTTGGACTAAGTGTGACATAGTTAGCCTAGTAAAGACTGACATATATACCATGTTCTGAACCAAGTGTGTATAAGACGAGTGAAATAAATAAGGTACGACTCAATGTAGCTACTGAAAGGTTTAGAAGTAGTTCTAGAATCAACTATATAATTTTTCACTCAATTGGGGGTCATGACGTACTATTATGTACTACTCATAATCGATCCATAATTAATGATTAATTATGGACGACCAACATACTCAGGAATCTATTGGGTCACACACACTATGAGTTTATCTGAAAGGCTTAAAATGAGTTTGAGAATTAAATTTTCAGATCAAGAGAAACTGAGTCTGGTTGGATCAGACGAAGGACAAATATAGAAGATAATTTATTAGAACGAAAGTGCGGATGTGTCACGTCTTTTGAAGATGAGTTGGATCCTCTTTGGTTTAATTATAAATTAAATTGATTTATAATTAATTAAAAGAGTTTTGGTTATTGAACCAAGTGTTTTTGTTTTAAACCAACTTGGTTTAATCTTGAACCAAACTTATGTTGGTGGGTTGGGTTAATAGGATAATGAATAAGGTCTTTGGATTTGGATCCAAACCCGTTAAGAGATATATTTATATCTAGGTTGAAGAGAGAAAACAATTCCAACCTTGAAAACCTAAAAGTTAGGTTCTCTCCCTCTCTCCCTCCCTCCTACCCGCCGGTGCCAACCAACAAGAGGGGTTGCCCCTCTTGTTTCGCCACTGACCAACCATAGCCAGACCACCCAACCGATGGTCCAGCCACCTCCAACTACCCAGCTACCACCGGGGGACTCAACAACTAGCGTGGGATGTCGGCAACCGCCATCCAAGCAAGGAATAACAGTCGTCGAATGTTGTCCAAAGCCAACATCACCTCCAAGGTGTTGTGTCGGCCTTCCGTAGTCTTCCTCAGAGCATTGGACGTCCTGGACTCATTGCTCCGTGTACGCAGCGAGTGTTCTCTTTTTGGACAACAGCTATATGATTGCCATTTGCTTCGTTTGGTGTCGTCTGGTTGCGTACGCCGCCAGGCACCAAACCTAGTCTTTGCATGCAAGGCTAGTACCTTTTGCAAAGATGAAAGTCATGACTTCTTGTTAGTGCAGTCAACACTAACAATCAAATTCAGGTGTTTTGATGTATGGAAAATGGTTAAAGTTAGTTATTGTATTTTAAGTTGTTTATTAAGTGTGCAGGACTTAAAACTTGATGGGACCTGACACCAAATTAAAGTCCAGTTAGGTTTAGAAGACTTGATAACTAGCAGAAAGTTAAGATAGATTGATATCTGACAGGAAGTCCAGTTGGGTCTGCGGTATCTGACAATTGGCGGAAGTCGAGATGGAGCATGTGGTAGGAAGATTTAGTGGGTCAAGAGATCAAAAGTTGAGTAAGTCAGCAAGTGCCAAGTAAGATAAGCATTGGAGGAGAGTGATCTAGTGAGGACGAGCCCCAGTGGAGTTGTAGGAGATGGTCCAACTTAGATCTATTTTTGAAGTATAAATTGAAATCTTGACTAGATCCTAGTCTTAGTAAGACAGGATCTAATTAATAATTTTATCTTATTTTTAATGTACTGACTTTATTTTGTAGGTTATTTTTTGTTATTTGGACTAACGTGTTTTGCAGGAGCAAAGTCCAAGATTTAGTCTCGAATGAACAGTGCTTGAGGCACCTCAGAGTTGACTGGAGGCACATCAGAGCTGATTGGAGGTGCCCTGGACAGAGTAGAGGTGCCCTTGCATAGATAAGATTCGCAGATAGGGTTTCGGCCAGTGAAGGTGCCTCAGAGGTGATTAAAGGTGCCTCGGAGCATATGGAAGGCGCCTTCCAGTGGATAATGATTGAAGTTCTCGAATCATATTAGATTCATTAGAGGCGCCTCAAGCCATAGGATGCACCTCCAATGAGCTATAAAAGGCAACTTCAAGTAGGGGCTTCAATAGCACTTCCATATGAGCTCTTACGATCATTCATCTATTACGTTCTCGCGCTTCTATCGTACTACTACTCGACTATGTCCAATCGCTGCCGGTAAACTGACACCAACACTTGAGCTTGCATATTTTGACATCCTTGTGTTGGGTAACGCTTTCAAGTTATTTACATTACTGCTTAAAGGAAGTGTAGGTTGTTACACTTCCGTCTCTTCATTCTCTGTACTCGATTCTTTATTAGTGGATTACCTGTTGGAAAGGTCCAAGGTGCCTGAGTCTTTGAGTAGAAGTCGTCAAAGGTTCTGAACCAAATAAAATTGATTATATGTTTTTTTTTCCATTTTCTTACTTAGTTTATTTTTCCACTACTCACTCATTTTAAAAAGTCTAAAAAAGAATGAATTTTAAATTATATATGATTAACACCCTCTCTCACGTGCATCGATCCTACACCGACGTCATCTTTAGGAGTTCTCGGTGTGGATACCAATAGAGGCGAGGCTTCCGAGCATCGCTTGGTTGATGATCTTTCCACTCCGTATCATTAGTTAGGTATACCTAAAGTAAATTTATTTTCATAAAAATTTTATATTGTGATCATGTCTGTATGAGATGTATCTTTGTATGTGTGTAGTATGTGTGCCAAAATAAATTATATTTATTATTATATTTTAATTTCCACTATACATGTTTACAAAACATGTTTTAAGCACACACCCACATCGGGCCCCCAACAATGGTATCAAAATTTGATCATGTTTTGACATGATTGTAAAATTATTTTATGGCTCGTAATTTGTCATATGATTAATGTTGGGGTTGCAAGGTTGCAAACATAGTCCCACATTGAAAACACATGAAAAAGATTATGGGTTTATAAGAAAAAAATATCTCCATTGATATGAGGCCTTTTGGGTAAAGCCCAATAGCAAAACCATGAGAGCTTAAGCCCAAAGTGGACAATATCATATCATTGTGGAAATATCTAAATTATTTTTGATCCTTCAATTGGTATCAGATTCTGGTAACTCTAAAAGTATTTAATCATTTTTCGAGCAATTTTAAAACCTTTTTCTTTTCTTCTTAAAAAGATTTCTTCTTTATTTCTTAATTCTTTATCCCGCACTACTAATCCCAAGACGAGAGTCTTTGAAATCTTCTTCTCCTTTTTTTTTCTTTGATAGAAAAGATGTCAAACTTTTACCAAGAAGGGTACAACATCGTTCACCCTCCTTTGTTTAAAGGAGAGAATTTCAGCTACTGGAAGAACAAAATGGAGTACTACCTCAGGTCCGACATCGAGCTATGGTTTACCATACTCAAAGGATACACTCCCTCGATGGTAGATAGAAAACCAGTAGAACCAGATGACTAGACCCCTCCGATGATCAAGAAGGCACAGCTAAACTACAAAGCAATCAACACCATTCAGTGCGGCCTAATGTGGAAGAACTGATTCGAGTCAGGCCCTACGAAAATGCAAAAGAACTCTGGGATCATCTTGTAAAGATGCACGAAGGAATCGACGAATCTAAAGTAAACAAAAGAGATTTGTTAGTAAATAATTTGTTTAATATTAAAATGCTTCCCAGAGAGACGTCCACACAACTACACGCTCGATTGAAAGACATTTTCAACAGCCTACAACTAATTGGACAAAACTTGGAGAATCACAACACAATAAGGTATGCACTAAACATCTTCCCGAGAAATGCTTTATGGGCATCAATAGTAGATGCATACAAAGTTTCAAGGGATTTTTCAATTCTTAAGTTAGATGAACTTTTTTGTGAATTAGAATTACACGAATAGTCTAACTTGAGTCAAGTCGAGAAAGATATTGTTTTGTATGCAGGATCAAGCAAAGAAACCAAGACCAAAGATAAAAAGGAACCAGAAAGTGAGTCTGACTCAAACTCAACCAATGAAGAGGAGCTGATTAACATGGTTCAAAAACTACTAACAAGGGAGAAGTGTTGGTGCAGTTAGCACTAACGATCTAACTCAAGTTTTGATGAATGACAAAGTAAGTTAAGTTAGATTCATTGTGATCTAACAATCTGACTAAGTGTGCAGGAGAAATCCAGCTAGGTCAACGAGCTAATTGGATAGCTGGTATGAAGTCAAGCTAGGTCAACGAACCGACCAGATAGATGGTACGAAGTCCATCTAGGTCGACGGGCCGACCGAATAGCTGGCACGAAGTCTAGCTAGGTCGATGGGTCAATCGGATAGCTGGCACGAAGTCCAGCTAGGTTAATGGGCTGACCGAATAGCTGACATGAAGTCCAGACTGGTCGACAGGCTGACCGAATGTCTAGCAAAAGGTAAGTAAAGGTAAGTCACTGGAGGAGAGTGACTCTGTGAGGACGCATCCCAGTTGAGGGACAGTAGGCGTCGGTCTAGGTAAAGTCCATTTGGGATCCCTAGACTGAGACCTTGACTAGTTCATGGTCCTGGAAGAATAGGAACTAATTATTACTATTCATATTTATGTTAACACTTATCTTGCAGGTTATTTTAATTAACACATGTTTGCAGGGCAAGAAAGCAACATTACCTTCGGGTGAACAGTACCCGAAGGCACCTTCCATGGCTATGGAAGGCGCCCTTAGTCGGATAATTTTTTGAATTGGTCGCAAATAAGTGCTGGTTTGCTCGAGATACAGTTTGCCTTATTGAAGGTGTCTTCCATACTTATGGGAGGTGCCATCCAAGCTCTTTATAAGACAGTCTTGAGTAGGCACTTCATCATCAACTACATACGAGCTACTGCACGTGCATTGAAGCTTTCGATTGCTTCCAGTTCCTGCTGTGATTCTACTGTGAAGCTACTAAGCCCCATGACTGCTCCAAGGAGTTCCAATCGCACTCGGCAGATAGACATCAACACAAAGTGTCTCATTCCAATTCCTAAAAAGTGTTGGTAATATCTGTGTTTATACTTAATTACTATAAAAGGACAAGTGCAGTGTGTTGCACTTGACCTAACTTCTCTTGTACTTGATTCTCTCTTCTGGGGATACCGGAAGAGGTTTTTAGTGGATTTCTCATTGATAGGTCTACGGGACCTGGGCCTTGGAGTAGGAGTCGCTGAAGGCTCTGAACTAAGTAAAAATCGCTTGTGTTCTTCTCGTGTTTCTTCACTTTTATTTCTTACTTTTCACTGTGTACTTGTGTTTTCAAAAATTGAAAAAGAAGCATTTTTGAAAATCACATGATTCACCCCCCCCCCCCCTTCCCCCTTCTCACGTACATCATAATTCAACAAGAAGCTCAAAAGGAGCACCAAGAAGACACCAATCAACCAGATGCAAAATAAATCAGAAATGATTTGTTATGGATGCAACAAGAAGAGGCATTTCAAAAAGGAATCCCTAACTAGAGGGAGGAAAATTCAAATCAACAAGAAGAAAGAAGGCCCTCAAGGCGACGTGGGACGAGTTATCTTCCAAGGAGTTCGATGCGGAAGAACTGAAGCACTCAAGCCATCTTGCCCTTATGACAAGAAACGAAGATTTTGAGACCTAGGAAGAGTATGAGTCTGAGACCGACAATGAGTTTGAGACTGACACCAAGTCCAAGAGAAGCCATGAATCCGTATCCATTTCAAAAAGTCTCGATATGATAACCTTTTATTCCAAGTTAAATTTACTTAAAGTAGTTAAATGTCTATTTAAAAAATTAACAAAAATTGAAAAACAAAATAACTTACTACTTAAGGAAATTGACCACCTTAAGGAGTAAGTTAACTTGAGTAACTCAACCAACCAAGTTCAAGTTGGAACTTCAACTCAAGTTGCAAAACTTGAGGAAAAAAATTCCAACTTGAAAGGTCAAGTCAAATGACTCAAGAAAACGTTGGAAAAGTTTGAGCTATGATCCAAGTGTCTAAATATGGTACTTGGGATGCAACGAGCTGTGTACAACAAACCGAGACTTGGCTATAACCCAAACAAAACCAACAAATTGTATCTATATCTAATCAGTCAAACTGTTAGAAATCAAGTCCAAGCATGAGTATCTAAAAAATGTTTAACTAAACTAATCAAAACCAAACCAATATTTAATCCCTAAGAGTCAAATTTATTACTTAGATAGACCATATCTAAGCTATGATTCAGAGGGAGCAAATAGAAAATTGGTTTAACCAACTTGATCTATTATGCATGCTTAGGATTAGGTTTACTTTTCTACTTAGCTTAGAATAGTTAGTTAAAAAGGTTTATCAAACCCTAATAAAATAGCATCAGAATGGATTGGGATGATAGTATGTCAAAGAAGATTTGTCGAAGGCATGTCTAAGTTGAATCTTGTGTATTCTACCTGGTGCACTAGACTTAGTGGATCTAATCGAAGCTACCCCAGCCCAACATGGGCTAGTTAGACCAAAACTTAGTATTAAATTTTTTAGGCAGAAATATTTTGGAAAGTGTTCAGGAAGTTGTTCATCGTTGATACACAAGAAGGTCATATGCCTCGTCACTGAACTGAAAACTTATCCTTAGGAAGCTTGCTTGATTAACCCAAATCTAAGTTTGAATCTAACTTGAATTGAACAACCTTTTTAATAGGTTTTTGATCCTGTTCGAAAGCTGAATCAACGGGCGCTGGGCACGTGGCGCTCTCCAAGCTGCTGACGTAGATCTCCGGTTGATTGCAAGGTGCTCCGACGAACCTGCATAGAAGTCGGGCCGGGATGGGGTTCCCAGCGACGACCCTCCGACGCTCAAGTTAGGCAGATGAAAAACAAGAGGGTGGCTTCCAAGATTAGAGAATTCATACCTCCGGTGAAGTCCAAGGGCTCTTATATAGAGCTATGGGGGCTTGGTACACACAAACCGAGGTGTGCACGTGTCATACACTATACCGCAGCATGGACTTGTCAGAAGAGCATGTCTGACGCCATACTGCTACAGTCTGAGCGTCTCCTTGATGGGACAGCAGAACCTTTTGTCGTACGATACTGAGTATGGTCTGGTCTTCGAACATGCCTGTTGTCAGCAACAGGGGTTACTAAGATGACGTACCCGCTGTCCCATACTCTGTGACTTCTTCCCGGATCGGCCATCAAGCCGCTCGGCCAGACTATTCGCCTTTGGTCTAGCGTCGGTGGTTGTCCGTCCGGGATGGTTCAGAATCGCCGCCCGCTCAGCTCTTGTAGCCGGACACCCTGGCCGAGCGGGAAACCGCTCGGCCTTTACTCTTGATTTGCAATACGGCCGAGCGAACTTCCCGCTCGGCCATATGATCTTTTTCCCTTAATTGGAAATTTGGGCTCACGACCAGATGGTTGTTTTCTCAAATGAAGGTCCTTGCCTAGTGATCAGCCTGTCCCGCCCGCTTGTCGAGCCCCCTTTGACTGTTGACCTCCACGCGTCGTTGACCTTGCCCTCATGAGGGCCCCCCGGCCTTGTCACCGGATCACTTGCCTCCCCTTTAAGTCCAGTCGAAGAGGCGTCAAAGTCCGACTGACTGGACTGCCGGTCTGACTTAGTGACGACCATTATGCTGGGCCCGGGAAAGTTCGTCCGCTCGGCTTACCTTCTTCTTCATGCCCGTTCGGCGCTATCATGCTGACGCCTTCAGTATCCCCTCGGAACTCATGCCGAATCTCCTCCATTAACGCCAAGCACGCGCGCTGCGCGCGGTATGGGACGTTCATTAAATGCGCCCTATATCCTGCTGACACGTGGCGTTCCTGCTGTTGTCAGCGTATGGCGATGGCGTTACCTCCGATGGGACAACCGCCGTTTGAAATGAACGGCCCGATAACAGCTTCATTTTTTGTGACCTGGATCTGACGGCTGAGGTCATTCGGGGCCAACACTATAAAGCTTTCAATCTCTTCTCTCCGCCGCATTTATGCTCCCTCGTGTTCTGCGGTCTTGCTGCTCTTTCTTCTCCGGCGACTTCATCTTTCGGCTCTCCAGCGACCTCGCAGCCCCTTCGATCATTTTCTTGTTCGTAAGCTTCCCTCATCCTTCATTTCATCTTTCCGTTAGATTTTTCGTTAGTTGTTCTTTTCATCTTGTCCTCATCCTTCCCCGCTTGCTCTCTTATTTCCTTTCCACCTTGCATTTCTTCCTTACTTTCGACCATGGCTAGCACCTCCCAACCGACCACCGGCGCTCCTGGTCTTTGGTACACGACCATGGAGAGTCGGTTTGACGAGGAGGACGCCGTGCACCTCGCTCGGACGTATGAACACCCTACTAACCACAATATAGTATTAGCCACCCCCACCGACCGGCCTCATGAACCGCCGTCCGGCACCGTTCTCTTTTTCCGAGACCAATTTTTGGCCGGGCTGCGATTTCCTCCGCACCGGTTCCTCATACAAGTGTACAATTATTTTTCACATCCCGCTTGGCCAACTTGTTCCGAACTCCATTAGGCTGCTGAGCGGGGTGATAATTCTTTTTAAACTGAACGGCATCCCACTGGACCCCAAAGTTTTCCACTACTTCTATTATCTGAAACAATCCGAGTGGGGCACTTTCATTTTCCAATCTAGGATAGGCTTTGTTCTTTTTGACAATATGCCGAGCTCCAACAAGCACTGGAAGGAACATTGTTTCTACTTGCGTTTTCCCGAGCTGCCGACTTTCCGAACCAAATGGCAAACGACGGTACCAACACAACCGGAGCTCGGCAAGTTTAAGAGCGATCCGGCCTATCTTCATGCAACCAACCGGATGGTCGGCCAGCGCTACCATATCGATAAGCTGCTCCTTCCAGGAGTGCTGTATATATTTGGCTTGTCGCCCGTCGAAGCCGACCTTCCTTGCAGCATGAGTAAGCATTCTTATCGTCCTCTTTCCTTTGTGCTAACTGATTTATTCTTTGTTTCTGCAGCTGAAATCATGTGGCGTGCCAAGGCTACCGAGCGGCTAAAGTTGAGAGCCGCTGAGATTGAGGCGGCGAAGAATAAGGAGGTCGCCGAACGGGGATTGGTCCTAGCTGGCCCAGCAGTTGGAGGGGGTGAGGGGACTCAGATTGTCCCCAAAGCCGTAACCGCCTCTGTCTCTCTAGATGAGGCTGGGGGCGATATCGCATCCTCTGCTCAAGCCGAGGTAGAGGGCCGCTCGGCGGATGAGGCTCCTCTAGCGACTCGGAAACGCAGACGACAAGAGCAAGCATCTCAGCTAACCCCCTCCGATGAGCAGCGTTCTAAACGGGGTGATGATGCTCCCGTGATCTCCGGGGCGGTTTCCACAGAGAGCACCCCTACGCCGCTCGGCTCCCCCCGGGCTGCCTCCGAGGTGCCGCCTGCTAGTCCTCCTCCGACCCTGCATCGCCTAAGATGATTGGGCGACCGTCCTTCCCTGATTAGCGAGCCGTCTAGCACAGCAACTGCGCCCCAAGATGATCCGAGCGGCCCGCGGTTGATAAAAACTGTTCTGCGATTTCCGTCGGAGGAATATTTATTGGCTGTCAATCGGCCAACGGTTCCCGAATAGCAAACACTCTCATAGGTCCTCTGGCCAAAGCTTGGGAGGACGCTCGACTTCGCATCGCTCTTATGACCCCCAGCCAACTAGGAGACAGCAATTTGCAGCAGGCGACTGGGGTATATCCTTTGTCTTGTCGGCCAATTTGGTTTAGCTTCTAACTTGATCACATCCGTTCACAGAACTGGGTGGAGCAGATCGCCATCAACAACCGCCTGGCTGAGTTGGAGGATGAGCTGAAAAAGCTCAAAGCCTCGAATGAAAGCAGAGGACAATCCACGGCTACTTTGGAGAAGGCCAAGAAGCTATTGGAAGCCGAGCGGAATAGATCCTCTGACTTGGCAGGTGAAGTGACTCGGCTCAACGCTCTGGTCAAGCAGCGCGATAAAGAAATAAAGCTCGCGACCACCCGGAAGCTCAAGGCCATCGACGATATGGACTTGATGAAGGTGGAAAACCGAGGGCTGGAACAGCGCGTGAAGGACTTGGACGCCTTGCTGGCCACTGAACGGGAGAGCCGCTCGGCTGACCAGGCAAAATCTGAAGGGGCTTTGAAAGATCTTCAGGCTGCCCTTGACGCTTCCCAAGCCACGCTCAAAGAGTATCAAGATGGGGAGCCCGGCCGTTCAGCTGAAGTGCTCAAAGCTTTCGTCCGCTCGGACGAATTTGGTGAAAAGTTCAGCGATAAGCTGTCCTTAACTTTCGAAGAGGCTATCAAGGTGACGGTTGATTATCTGAAGACTAAGGGCCACCTACCAGCCGAGCTGTCTGTCCCCCCCGAAGATCTGGCTGTCATGATGGGCTCTATCCCTAATGCCCTTTTTAATTTTGATGAGTGAGGAGTCTTTGGAATATCGCTTTGCTGTTTTTTGTATGCCCGTCGTTCGGGGTGAACACTGTTATTAGTTTTTGTCTATCTTTTGTTCGATGTAAATGAACTCTTTTTTGTTATTTGTTTGCTCGACTAGTATTCAATCCTTAACTTTTGTGTCGGTCTAAATTTTCTCGCACCGAGCATACTGTATAAAGGAGCCGCTCGGCCGTATGATGTCTTTATTCTTGCCTTAACGGCAGGCCCGATTATGGGTCGGCCTTTACAACCGAGTGGAATCACGCAAAAAGCTATCCGTCCGGAGGCTTTATAGACTCCGGTTGCTCGCTTTTGAACGTCGATTTTTACCGTCTGAGCCCGACGAACTTCTGCTCAGAGGATTTATAGACGTTGGCACGTCTCTCGATTTTCAATCGTCGGAGCTCATCGTTCTTCCAACTGGGAGGTTTATAGACGTCGGCTCGTCTCTCAATTTTTAATGTCGGAGCTCGACGGTCTTCCACTCGGAGAGATTATAGACGTCGGCTCGTCTCTCGATTTTTAACATCGGAGCTCGACGGTCTTCCGCTCAGAGAGTTTATAGACGCCGGCTCGTCTCTCAATTTTTAATGTCGGAGCTCGACGGTCTTCCGCTCAGAGAGTTTATAGACGCCGGCTCGTCTCTCGATTTTTAACGTCGGAGCTCGACGGTCTTCCGCTCGGAGAGTTTATAGACGCCGGCTCGTCTCTCGATTTTTAACGTCGGAGCTCGACGGTCTTCCGCTCAGAGAGTTTATAGACGTTGGCTCGTCTCTCGATTTTTATCGTCGGAGCTCGACGGTCTTCCGCTCGGAGAGTTTATAGACGCCGGCTCGTCTATCGATTTTTAACGTCGGAGCTCGACGGTCTTCCGCTCGGAGAGTTTATAGACGCCGGTTCGTCTCTCGATTTTTAACGTCGGAGCTCGACGACCTTCCGCTCGGAAGATTTATAGACGCCAGCTCGTCTCTCGATTTTTAACGTCGGAGCTCGACGGCCTTCCGGCCAGAGGGTTTATAGTCGCCGGCTCGACTCTCGATTTTTAACGTCGGTGCTCGACGGTCTTCCTCTCGGATGATTTATAGACGCCGGCTCGTCTCTCGATTTTTAACATCGAAGCTCGACGGTCTTCTGCTCGGATGATTTATAGACACCGGCTCGTCTCTCGATTTTTAACGTCGGAGCTCGACGGTCTTCCGCTCGGATGATTTATAGACGCCGGCTGGTCTCTCAATTTTTAATGTCGGAGCTCGACGGTCTTCCGCTCGGATGATTTATAGACGCCGACTCGTCTCTCAATTTTTAACGTCGGAGCTCGACGGTCTTCCGCTCGGAAGATTTATAGACGCCGGCTCGTCTCTCGATTTTTAACGTCGGAGCTCGACCGTCTTCCGCTCGGAGGGTTTATAGACGCCGGCTCGTCTCTCGATTTTTAACGTCGGAGTTCGACAGTCTTCCGCTCGGATGATTTATAGACGCCGGCTCATCTCTCGATTTTTAACGTCGGAGCTCGACGGTCTTTCGCTCGATGATTTATAGACGCCGGCTCGTCTCTCGATTTTTAACGTCGAAGCTCAACGGTCTTCCGCTCGGATGATTTATAGACGCCGGCTCGTCTCTCGATTTTTAACGTCGGAGCTCGACGGCCTTTAAGGCTAATTTTAACATTGATGACATACACCCTACCGAGCGGCGAGGGGTCTTCGTCTTAGATGACTTGGCTCGGATAATTTTTACGCCCGGCCGATCGGCCTGGGGTCTTCGACATTGAGTCGGTGCCTTGGATCTTATACATCATGGAGATAGGCCGCTCGGCAGATAATGCCAATTGCATTTAACATTTTGCTTCCTGCATTTCAAATATACAGCCAAACGGAAAATATACAGCACACATTATATTGGTGCACCTTTCACCCTGCCCCGGAAAGGCTGGAGATAATTTTGTTAGCTAGAGCCCTAGAGCCAATCATTTGATGATTGTATTTTGGACTTATTGTATCATATTCTATATAAATAAAGGCATTTGTTTGGTTATTATACTTACTTGTATTGGTGTCAAATAAACTAAGTATAATAACGTCCTTGAGTAGAAGGTTCTTACCTATATCAATCGATTGGTTGAATCGATAGTGAGATGATATAGGGAACACTACTCTTAATCATTCCTAGTCGAGTATTAACATTCAGGGACAATGTTAATGCAATAAGACTAGCATGTAGGTCAACTCGATGATTTGATCTCACAAGTCATGAATATGAAGATATTAAGTTGACACATGGGTATGCATTAGAGAATGTATACTGAATGACCCGCCATGAGAAAGTATCATGGATCGTTATATGAGTGTCATATACTTTCTCATGTGGCTATTAGTATGACTACTAGTCCTTAGACCTGAAGTCACCATGGTTCCCTACATAAGAAGTTATGTACTTTGGTTTCGTCAAACGTCACCCGTAACTGGGTGGACTATAAAGGCGATTACTGGGTATGTAACAAATTATGCGGAGGGATGTGAGTGATGTAGATGGGATCTATCCCTCCTATATGACGGGAGAGACATCGGTATTCTTGATAGAGTGAGACCACGAAGTGCATGGCCATGCCCAAATGAGTCAATATAGGATATTGAGCTCATTTGATTTAGTGAGTCTACTTGGAGTTCAGAATTTTGATTGATCAGAGGATGACACGGTCTATGCCTTACATTGATCAATCTAGGTGTCTAGGATAGAAGGACACTTGTCATATATTGTGAGGAGTCACAATTAGTAGTCACAAGGTGATGTTGGATCTCAACATTTCTTGTAACTTGGGTAGTAATGATGTATTGCTAGATACCGCTCATTACTTATGCTTCTAAATGAGTTTAGGGGCATTGCCAACGTTACAAGAACCTATTGGGTCACACACAAAGAACAAGTGGATGGAGATTAGGTTCATATGATGAACCAAGATGATTAGATTCATTTGATGAATCAAATTGGATTAAGAGCAATCCAAATTGGGCTAATTGAGTTGGACTCAAGTTGATTCATGTATTCAATGAGTCTAATTTAGATTATGACTCATTAAATCAACTTAACTTAATGAATTAGATTCATTATATTAAGTTGGCTTGAATCAAATGGTTAGATTAGATCAACCATGGAAGAGATTTGGTCAAGTTTGACTTGACTTGAGAGGAAGAGGAAGAGTCAAGTTTGACTTGACTAATTGCCATATCATTAGTGAGATGGAAAGATGTGGACCAATGATGATTCTCCACATCATCATGGTGTGCCACTTCATGGAGGTTACAAGTCTCCTTTCCCATTAATGTGGCCGGCCACATTAAATGAGTGGGAGTTACTCATGTGGCCGGCCACACAAGAGATTGAATAGAATGAATTTTCATTCAAGTCTCTCATTCATTTCATCCTCTTCCTCTAGCCATTCTCCTCTCCCTCTCCTCTTTCTTGGCCTTGAGTTTCAAGGAAGAAACAAGGTGAGTGGTTTTGACTTTCATGAAAGGAAAAATAGAGTGATTGTCACATAGAAGAAGAAGAAGAGTGTTCTTGTATTTCATCTTCTCTATTTTTCTTTCCTATCCCATCCGAGAGCCCTAGCAAGTGCTAGCACACTTGTGGTGCTCTCTTCTCCATCCTTGTGTGTTAGAGAACACACCTTGTTCGTGTGGATATCACTAGAGAGTTGTCTACGTTGACAACTTCGAGATCAGGCGTACCTTGGACTTGCGGGATTGCGAGGGGCACGCATCGAAGGTATAAAAGTTTATCCTTTCGTAGATCTACTGTAGATCATAGTTTAAAACTCGTACTCATGTTTTCGGAAAGTTTTCTTCGCACGAGATCCAATGGCTAGGGTGATTCGGGGTTTCCGCGATGCGAAAACGCAGTTTTCGCGGCCCGAAAAACCCAACAAATTTGCGCTTCATGGTTGATCCAAGTCCCAATCCATCTTCATCCGCTCGGCGGTGCTCCCCCTTGAATGCCGGTTGGATCATTGTCTCGGGGGAGGCATCCGCTCGGGGATCATTGCCTCCGCTCGGCCACCTGAAGCTGACGTTGTTTGTTGCTTCAGTCGCTCGGCTTGCGCATTCTCTTTCTGTTGCTCCATGAGCTTAGCTGCTCTTGCCTTGATTAGAGCGTCGAGCTCCTTCGTGGAGAGCATCACCGTGTGCGGTCGTCCAGCTTCGTCCATTGCTTCCGATCGGATACAGGAGCGTTCCCACAGACGGTGCCAAATTGATCCTGTCCGAAAGCTGAATCAACGGGCGCTGGGCACGTGGCGCTCTCCAAGCTGTTGACGTAGATCTCCGGTTGATTGCAAGGTGCTCCGGCGAACCTGCACAGAAGTCGGGCCGTGATGGGGTTCCCAGCGATGACCCTCCGACGCTCAAGTCAGGCAGACGAAAAACAAGAGGGTGGCTTCCAAGATTAGAGAATTCATACCTCCGGTGAAGTCCAAGGGCTCTTATATAGAGCTATGGGGGCTTGGTGCACACAAACCGAGATGTGCACGTGTCATACACCATACCGCAGCATGGGCTTGTCAGAAGAGCATGTCTGACGCCATACTGCTACAGTCTGAGCGTCTCCTTGATGGGACAGCAGAACCTTTTGTCGTACGATACTGAGTATGGCCTGGTCTTCGAACATGCCTGTTGTCAGCAACAGGGGTTACTAAGATGACGTACCCGCTGTCCCATACTCTGTGACTTCTTCCCGGATCGGCCATCAAGCCGCTCGGCCAAACTATTCGCCTTTGGTCTGGCGTCGGTGGTCGTCCGTCCGGGATGGTTCAGAATCGCCGCCCGCTCGGCTCTTGTAGCCGGACACCCTGGCCGAGCGGGAAATCGCTCGGCCTTTACTCTTGATTTGCAATGCGGCCGAGCGGACTTTCCGCTCGGCCATATGATCTTTTTCCCTTAATTGGAAATTTGGGCTCACGGCCAGATGGTTGTTTTCTCGAATGAAGGTCCTTGCCTAGTGATCAGCCTGTCCCGCCCGCTTGTCGAACCCCCTTAGATTGTTGACCTCCACGCGTTGTTGACCTTGCCCTCATGAGGGCCCCCCGGCCTTATCACCGGATCAGTTTTAATAGAACTTAATTGAATCAACTATAACAAATTATAAGACCTTAATTAAAACTTTAATTCAAATTTAATTAAGATTTAAATCAAAAATTTAAATTAATTAAATTCAACTTAAAACTTAATTTAAATTAAATTAATTAAATCTTAAATTTTAAACTTAATTAAATTCAACTTAAAATTTAATTTATAATAACTTAATTAAATCTTAAAATTTTAAACTTATTCAACTTAAAACTTAATTTAAAATTTAATTAATTAAATCTTAAATTTTAAACTTAATTAAATTCAACTTAAATTTTAATTTAAAATAACTTAATTAAATCTTAAAATTTTAAACTTAATTAAATTCAACTTAAAACTTAATTTAAAATAACTTAATTAATTCTTAAAATTTTAAGCTAAATTTAATTCAACTTAAAACTTAATTTAAATTAAATCTTAAATTTTTTAAAAAAATCTTAATTAAATTTAAAAACTTAATTCATTATTAAACTAAATTAAATCTAATTAAACTTAATTTAAAAACTTAATTAAATCTAATTAATTAATTAATTAGTAAACTTAAATCTAATTAAACTTAATTAATTTTAAAAAATAAAAAAATACACTCAAATTGACCAACCTGAATCATAGTTAGCTAAATATGAAGGTTGGAAATTTAATCATAAGAATATTTTTTTAGTTTTTTTTTTAAAAATAAAAAATCTTGGTTGGACTTTTAAGTTCTTATCAATTTTAGGGGGAGCATTAATAATATTTTCTCAATCATTTTTCAAATTATTTTTAAATTTTTTCTTCTTTACATATTTTTCAAACTTTATCTTTAAAATTCTTTTCAAAATTTATTTTCACATATTTCTAAATTTTTAAGTTTACAAAGTTAAAGTTCACTTTCAATTTCTCAAGAACATTTTTAACTTAATCTTTTACTTAGCAACTTTAAAATGTTCATATTTTTACCTTTACTTATCAAATTTTCAAAATGATTTTACCTTAACTTATCAAATTGTCAAAATTTTTAACACCTTTTCAAAATTATTTTACCTTAACAAATTTTTAAAAATTTCACTACTCAAAATTATTAACTTAATAATTTTTTAAAATTTAACTTTAATAAATGTTCACATTTTTTTGTTTTTGACTTTAGAAATTTTTAAACTTCCTTTTAACCTTTTTTTCTTCAAAATACTTTCAAAATGTATCTTTATAAGTTTTCAAAGGTCTACTTTTCTTGGATGTTGGTTTAGTTTCCAAACCTTATTTTCAAAACCATGTTTCAGATTCTTAAGTTATGTTTTTCTTATTTTAATGTGTGTCAAAGGGGGAGAGATAGTGAACTCAGGGGAGTTGTAAACTCAGGGGGAGAGTTAAGCAAAATTTGCTTGTTTACTTATCTTTGCATATGTTATTAACTTAATTGTGAACCTTGGTTTCCAAATACGAAAAAGGGGAGATTGTTGGTGCAGAATGTACTAGAATCAAACTTAAGTTTTGATATTGTCAAATGGTCAAGTTAAGTCTTGTTATGATCTAACAAATTGACTGAGTGTGCAGGCTATTTACTCAACCGGGAAAGCCCTAGTCATGACTAGGCAGGAAAGACTTAGCAGATCATGGAAGCCAAGCAGAAAGACTAAGTGGGTCGAAAGGACCCAACACTTGGCAGGGAAGCTCGATAGGTTTAGAGGACTGTAGATCGAAGGGAAGTTCTGGTGTGCCGATCCGATGCTAAGTGGTAAAGTCCAAACAGGTCGGAGGACCAATGTCTGGCAGGTAGGTTGAGGTAAGCAACTAGAGGGAGAGATAGTGAGGTCGTATTCCAGAAAGGAATAAACCCTAGGTCACTGATACAACTAAAGAAATCGGAAAGGTTTCCAAGTTAAGATCAACACATGTTAATGTCTATTACTACTCATGCATCTTATTACTGCGCTAACCTTTATTTTGTAGAGAAATGTCTAACTCTATTTTGCAAGAGCGACTTGATTGGCCGATCGAACACAGAGATCGGTCGACCAAACAAGACTAACTCAGACTAGAGACTAGTTCAGATCAAAGCAGAGCAGAGTCCAATCGAAACCTAATCAGTCAATCGAACTAAAGGATCGATCGACCGAACCATGATGATGTGTCACAGATCAGACCGAGCCAAAGCAAAGAAGGAAACCTAGTAGATCGGTTGATTGAACTAAAGGATCGGTCAACTGAATGATCATCTCATTAAAGCAGCATTAAGTGTGAATTTCGGTGAATAGGAAAATTCACTATTCGGTCAATTGAACAAGGTGATCGGTCAACTAAACCATTAAAGATCATAAATACTTGAAGATCGAATCTCAACAAAGAAGGAAGGGAGTGTGTTCAGTCGACCGAACCCGAGGATCGGTTGACCGAACGGTGATATTGCTTATAAAAAGGGAGCTCGACGTCCGAGGCATAAAACAAGTTTAAAGTTCACCTCTGTGCTAAATCCTTGTTCGTGCAACTGCTCTGCAATACTTCTTCAAGCAAGCTACTACTTTGATAAAGTGTCGACGATCTGCAATGCTTCTTAATTGCTCTATATATTTTTTATTAGCTTGCATTGTACTTATTTACTAGTAAGATAATAGGTTATTACTATTTTACATCTTTCATTATATGAATTGCTTCTTTTGGAGATTTCAGAAAGAACAATTATAGTGGATTGCCCAACGATACGACTTAGGCTCTGAACCAAGTAAGAGTCGACTTAGGCTCCGAACTAAGTAACCAAAATGAGTTATTTATTTTCCACTACACTACTCTCGTTTTTACGTTACAAAAAGAAAAGTTTTTAACATGCGATAATCTCCCCTCCCCCCCCCTCCTCTATCACATCTTTCGACCCTTCAATTTATATCAGAGCGAGGTTGCTCTTCTCCGGATTAACCACCGGAAGAAGTATAAGCCTGAGTCATGATACAAGATCGAACCATATGGGTGAAACCTTGAATAAAGTAGAGGAGACTCTAAATAGGTCAAGGTGACCCGATGCTCGAGGGAGGCCCTGAGCAGGTCAAGAGTAACCCGATGCTTGAGGGGACCCTATGGTCCTTTGTTTGAGGGGGGATTGTTGGGGTTGCAAGGTTGCAAACATAGTCCCACATTGAAAACATATGGAAAAAATCATGAGTTTATAAGAAAAAGATATCTTTATTGACATAAGACCTTTTGGATAAAGCCCAAGAGTAAAATCATGAGGGCTTAGGCTTAAAGTGGATCATATCATTATGGAGATATCTAAATTCTTTTTGATTTTTCAATTAATTTTAAAAAAATTCTTATTTTATTAAGAAATTTTGACTTTAGAAAGTTTCCTAATTTGTTATAAACTTTTAATTTTAGAAAGTTTCTAAAAAATAGGAAATTAAATTTATAAATATTCAATAATAATTTAGAAATTTTCAATTTTGAAAGATTTTGAATTTATTAAGAAATTCCATTTTTGAAAGTTTCCGGTTAGGAAATTCTAATTTAAAAAAGTTTTAAAAATAATTTTAGAAAAATTTAAATTAGAAATATTTTGAATTAATTAAGAAATTATAATTATATGTTTCATAATTAGCTAAGAGATTTAAAATTAGAGAATTGTTTCTAAGTTAATTAGATTTTATTGATTAAAGAAATAGTTTTTAGATAAAATATTTAATTAAATTTAAAATTTTATTTCCTAATTTAATTAAAGGAATCTTAATTTATGGAACATATTTTATTTCCAAAATAAAATTATGACAACTATTACATTATTAATGTCATGTTCATGCAATATTGTATGTCATATAGTTGCATTCTTATACCATAAATTATGTCATGTATACTATGAGTCATATCATTATTTATATTATGTGTGTGATATGTCATGTCATCATTTATGTCATGTGTGTGATGTCATGTAGATAGTAAATT
This sequence comes from Zingiber officinale, assembly GCF_018446385.1. NCBI lineage: Eukaryota > Viridiplantae > Streptophyta > Magnoliopsida > Zingiberales > Zingiberaceae > Zingiber > Zingiber officinale. The sequence continues at coordinate 32,493,688 of NC_056005.1, read as the reverse complement.
TGTATGATGATGATGAGACCTAAATCCCTTATGTCAAAAATTAAAGTCTACTCCTTTCGTTAATATGGTGAGAGCCAGAGTCTAATTTCTTATTTGGGTTGTTGGACTCACTCCAAGCTTGACCTGAAATTACATAAGTTCAAACTATTCAGATATAATCTAGTGATTAATGGGTCAGATTTAACTTAAAATAATAGTTTATTGGACTCACTCCAAGGTTAATGTGGATAGAGGTGAAGTTGAGTGATATACATATAATATATACTTATTAATATGTTAACAACCTGATGTTTATGTGAATATTCAATTAATTGATAGTATAATGTGATAGTTATGTATAAGCGATACATAATCAGTATATGTGATACCTACCACTATAACTAAGAATGACTTGTTGGGCTCACTCTAAGGTTGTTATTATCTATGGTGGATATCAACCCACTTAGAGAAAAAACTAGAATCTTCCGAATTCAAAATAAGGGCTCTTGAATTTGATAAATAAGTAGGATTTCTACATATATGTAAAGTGTTTACATTATAAAATCATCTCTCTTATATTTTATTGATTTTATATTTCTAGGTTAATCATTTGAAAATGACATTTTTGAATTTGTGTTCGATTTTAGACTAGAACAAACTAACCGGATCAAACCTCTTGGACAGGCTTAGAAACCTAAGAATTGTTCTCAAGGTTGAATAACTTGTGTATGTCCTTGATGAGCCTCTTCCCATAAGTCTAGGAGATGATGCAACTCTAAACTATATTGTTGGCCCATCATAAGCATACGATTGATTCTGAGCTTGCTAGTTGCATCATGCTAGCCTCGATGACTCCTAAGCTATAGAAACAGCATGACCATATGGATGTTTATACTATTATCTATCATCTTCGTGAGCTTTTTGATGAGAAAGTTAGATCTGAAAGGTTTGAGGTCTCCAAGCTGTTGGATCGAGTTGCACGTGAGAAGGGGGGGGTGAATCACGTGATTTTGAAAACTTGTCTTTTCTTTTTAAAACTAAAAGCAAAGTACGCAGTGGAGAAAAGAAGTAAAAAATTGAAGTAAAAGAACAAGCAAACAACAACGTAAACACAGTCGGTTTATTTGGTTCAGAGTCTGCGATGACTCTTACTCCAAGACCTAGGTCCTGTGGACCTATCGATGAATAATCTACTAAAATACCTCTTCCAATACCTCCAAAAGAGGGAATCGAGTATAAAGAGAAGAAATAGAAAAGTGTAATAGGCTACAATTTCCTTTACGCAAAATTAAGTATAACAAAATAGCTTCGTTACCGACAAGTAAGAATTGAAGTCCGAACGCTTGTTTATCGATGTTGGTTTGTTGTCTGTGATCGAAAGTCCTCGGAATGATTCTCAGGCATAGTAGCTTCGCAGCACAGCAAGAGGACGAAGTACCAACACTCAAAAGCCCAAAGGATTGCGTGGAAGCTTGTATAGAAGTTCTGTTGAAAGCTTTGGGTGGGTACTTCTTTTATAAGTTGTGGAAGATGCCTTTCATAGGGCTAAAGACGCCTCCAACATGCAAAATTTGATCCCAAGAATTGCTGGTGCTTATCGCCAAAGAGGCCAACTTTTATCATGTTGAATGCACCTTCCATGCACTGAAGGAGCCTTCTATGAACAGTACTAAGGCATCTTCAGTGTTGAAGGCACCTTCCATCCCCTGGAAGGCGCCTTGGGTACTGTTCGCCCGAGACTTTTTGTGCTCTTCTTACCCTGCAAAATGTGTTAGTCTAATAAACCAAATAATAACTTGCAAGACAAGTGTTAGCACAATAATATGAGTAGTAATTAGACCCTGTCTCTCCTAAGATGAGGATCTAGTCGAGGTCTCAGTTTAGGGATTCAAAATGGACCTAAAGTGGGTCGATGCCTATTGTCCCTCAACTGGGACGCATTTTCACTAAGTCACTCTCCTCCAGTGACTTACCTTTATGTACCAACTTATAGTCGATTGACTAGCCTCTTGACCCACCAAGTTTTCATGTCAGCTGTCTGGTCCGCAGACCCAACTGGACTTCTGCCGACTATCAGGTCCTGTGAACCCAACCAAACTTTTTGTCAGACCTCAGGTCGGCCTGTTAACCCATCTTGTCTTCACACCAACTATCTGATCTCATAGACCTAGTTAGATTTCTGTCTGGTGTCAGGTACTTTAGACCATTCATTCTTACACACTTGGTAAAGTAATCAGATCATAAACACGCCTAACTTAACTCACTTTTCATTCATCAGAACCTCAGTTAGATCAAACTGCACCAACACAAGCTTCTCTTTTGCTCAGCAATGCAGGAGGGTTCATTTGTGGTGTAATTTGTACTAAAGATGAATGACTACATTGAGTGATTAGGATCACACAATTTTGTGATGGATCATGAATTAAGTATTAAATTAATTTTATATAGTTTATCCTGAAGTTATTCACAGTTTGGGATAAACTATCAGATAAACAATCTTGAATCCACCATTCTTAAAATGATCAACATGTTTAACACTATGGAGCCTTTTGTTAAGAAAGAACAGAAGACTATGATATTAGTTGACTCCTTTAAGAAATGTTCTAAGAGAAAGTCAAAGCATCAAACTAAAGGGAAGAAAAAGGCTAAGAAAGAAGAACCAACTCCAAAGGGTTCATCCCACCATTGTGACAAGATGGGATATTGGTGAAGAAACTGCAAGATCTATCTTGAGTCATTGAAGGATAAGCTGACATTTAATGCCCCATCTGCTTTAGATATTTTCATTATTGAGTGTCATGTTATTTCCTTTGATACTTGGATATTAGATACTGAGTGTGGATCACATATACATAATGACATCCAGGGGATAATGAATAGTAGAGGACTTGTCAAGGGAGAATCAAATTTATGAGTTGACAATGGAACAAAAGTTACAACTATAATCATCGAAACATATTTGTTAAAACTTCCTAGTAAACTTGTCTTAGAACTAGATAATTATTATTTCATTCATTAATTAATAAAGAACATTGTTTCTATTTCTTGTTTAAATTGAAATAGTTCCATTTGACATTTAGTAGCAATTGTTGTTACATAATTTTGAATGACATTTTTTATGGAACTGAAATATTATGCAATGAAATTTACACGTTAGATATATCTAGTGACATATTCAATATCATAACAAGCAACAACCATGCTCTTAAGGATGATCAGTTAACCTCCTACTCATGACATTATCGCCTTGGTCATATAAGTAAAAGACACTTGTCCAAATTACATAAGTGTAGAATTTTGAAATTATTTGAATTAGATTCATTTGATACATATGTCTCATGTTTAAAAGTCAAGATAACTAAATTACCTTTTCTTAGAAAAGGTGAACCAGTGGGAGAGTTGCTTGGCCTTGTACATATTGATGTATGTAGATCGATGCCAACTCAAACATTAGAAACTTATAGCTACTTCATTAGTTTTATTGATAATCACTCATGATTTGAGTATATATATCTATTAAGATATAAGTCTGAAGCCTATAAAAGGTTCAAAGAATTCAAAAATAAAGTAAAGAAATAACTTGATAAAAGTATTAAGATATTTCGATCCGATCAAGATGGTGAATATTTAAGTTAAGAGTTTCAAGATTATTGAGAGACAATAGAATTTTATCTTAATGGACTTTGTCGTATACACTACAACACAATGGTGTATCTGAAAGGTAAAACTAAATCTTGTTGGACATTGTTAAGTTAATGATGAATCATGCAAGTCTTCCCAAAACCTTTTGGGTTTACACACTAGAGACAACTGTTGACTTGCTAAACAGAGTTCTGACCAAAGTAGTCTCTACTACATTATTTGAAAAATGGACTAGTAAGAAATCTCACCTATCTTATTTGAACATATGGGGTTGTTCTGCTTATATGAAAAGGATTGTATCAGATAAACTAGATGTTAAGTCTGATAAGTGTTTATTTATTAGATATCCTAAGAAAACTAGGGGTAACCAATTCTATCATCCCTTGAAATAAAAGGTATTTATTTCTAGGCATATTATATTCCTACACAAAGAGTTTCTCTTACAAGAAAATAGTGGGAGTGAAGTTGAACTTAAGAAAGTTCAAGGGACTCCAATAGACATAGAAGATATGCTTAGTCAAAAATCACAACCGATTACTCAAAATGATAAGTCATCAGTTGAACCTACTGAGACATTACCTCTTCATAGATCAGGTAGGGCACACAATATTCCTGTAAGATATGGATCTCTCATAAGTGAGTCAATTGATATGTTACTCATTGATGATGAGGAACCTACTAATTATGAAGAAGTTCTGAAGAGTTTAAAAAGGAACAAGTGGCTTATAACTATGAAGTTAGAAATAGATTTCATATAAGAAAACCAAATTTAGAACTTGGTAGACCAACATGAAGACATCATGCCTATTGGGTGCAAGTGAGTTTTCAAGAAGAAATTTGACGCGAGATTAGTGGCGAAAGGCTATTGTCAAAGGTAAGGTGTTGACTATGACGAAACCTTTTCATAGTAGCTATACTTAAATCTATTCGGATGCTCTTGACTATATTAGCTCATTATAATTATAAGATATGACAAATGGATATGAAAATAACTTTTCTTAATGAAAACATCCTCGAGGATGTGTATATGATACAACCCAAGAGTTTCACATTTATTGAAAGAAATAAAGTATGCAAGCCTCAGCAACCCATTTATGAACTGAAGTAAGTATCAAAAAGTTGGAATATCTGCTTTGATGAGGCAACCAAAGAGTTTAATTTCTCATAAACTCATGACGAACCTTGTGTATAGAAGAAGGTTAGGGAGTACAATCATATTTGTTGTGTTAAAAGGATGTCCATATATCTCCACAATGGCATGATATTGTCCACTTTAGGCCTAGGCCCTCATGGCTTTGCTCTTGGGCTCTCACCAAAAGGCCTCATACCAATGGAGATATCCTACATCCTTTTAAACCCCATGATCTTTCCCAAATCTTTCCAATGTGGGACTTTAATTGAATCCCAATAATCTTCTCCTCAAACGAAGGACCACAATTACTCTCATGGTCTGGGCCTCCCCATGAGCATCCGGTCACCCTGATCTGCTCTTGGCCCTCCCCACGAGTATTTGGTCATCTTGACTTGCTCGGGCCTCCTTACGAGCATCCGGTTATCCTGACCTACTCACCTCCCTGCAAGTATCTGATCACCCTGATATGCTCCAGGCCTCCTCGCTAAGCATCCAGTCATCCTGATCTACTTCAGATCTCCTCCCAAGTATCCGATCACCCTAACTTGCTTTGGGGCCTTCTCGCAAGCATTCGGTGAACCTGACCTACCCCGGGCCCACCCTCAATTTCAATCAAGGTCACTCCACATGGTATCTAGTTTGGACCATGACTCTGATACCATTTGTTGTATAAAAGGATGTCCACATATCTCCATAATGACATGATATTATCCACTATGGGTCTAGGCCCTTATGACTTTGTTCTTAGGCTCTCCTCAAAAGGCCTCATGTCAATGGAGATATCCTACATCCTTTTAAACTTATGATTTTTACCAAATCTTTTCAATGTAGAACTTCGATTGAATCCCAATAATCCTCCTCTCAAGTGAAGGACCACAATTACTCTCATAGTCTGGGCCTCCCTGCGAGTATCTAGTCACTCTGACCTGCTCCGGGCCTCCCCGCGAGCATTCGGTCACCTTGACCTGCTTCAAGCCTCCCTACGAGCATCTGATCACCCTGACCTACTCAGCTCCCTGCAAGTATCCGGTCAACCTGACCTACTCCAGGCCTCCTTGCAAGCATCCAGTCATCCTGACCTGCTTCGGGCCTCCCCGTGAGTATCTGATCACCCTGACCTACTTCGGGGCCTTCCCGTAAGTATTCGGTCAACCTGAATACCCCGAGCCCACCCTCAACTTCGTTCAAGGTCACCCCATATAGTATCTGGTCTGGACCATGACTCTAATATCATTTATTGTGAAAAAAGATGTTCATATATCTCCATAATGGTATGATATTATTTACTTTTGGCCTAGACCCTCATAGCTTTGCTATTGAGCTCTCCCCAAAAGGTCTCATGCCAATGGAAATATATTATATCCTTTTAAATCCATGATCTTTACCCAATCTTTCCAATATAGGACTTTGATTGAATCCCAATAATATTCCAAGTATTATATGTCGATGACATATTTCTTATAGGAAACGATGTACCTATTATGCAATTAGTTGAATTTTGATTGTCTAAAATACTCTCCATGAAATATATGAGAGAAGCAACTTATATCCTCGGGATTAAGATTTATAGAGATAGATCAAAATGGTTGCTTAGTCTTTTGTAGTTTACATATATAGACCGAGTACTAAAACAGTTTAGCATATCAGAATCTAAGAAATATTTCATACCCATAAGACATGGGATTCACCTTTCAAAGTCTATGTGTCCATGCATAGAAGATGGGAGGATTTACCTGAGTAAGGCACCCTTGTGTCCACGATAGGGTCTATCATGTATGTTATGTACGAGACATAATGTATCGTATGCTCTAATTGTCATGAGCAGATACCAATCTGATCTAGGCATAGATCATTGGGTGGTTGTTAAGACAATTCTTTAAGTACTTAAGAAAAATTAAGAATGTGTTATTGGTATATAGAGAAGGTGATATGATTATACGCAGATGTATTGATGTCAGCTTCTAGACAGACAAGGATGACTCTAAGTCTCAGTTGGAATCAATATTCATATAGAATGAAAGTGTAATAAGTTAGAAGAGTTCCAAGAAATACATTGTTATAGATTGTACCACTGAGGTAGAATATGTAAGGGATCGGTCGGTCGGCTTGAAAGGGGGTTGGATAGACGGCGCCCCCAAATCGATTGATCTTCCTACACTTGTTAGTATGCACAGCGGAATATACAAAACAAATAAACTAAAGGAAATTAAACTAAAGACAAGAAAGAATCCAAACCAAGCTACACGATCATTTATGTGGTTCAGAGATAAAACTCCTACTCCACGGTGTGTCCTTAAGGTGGGTGATCCCTATCCGTCGGTGGATTACTCCCCAGAAAACCTCCGGCTAGCTCACGTAGCTCCTTGTGGGTGGAGAAATGTAACACCCCACCCTTCTTGCTACTAGACTGTGAGGGCGGAGCGCTACTGGACTACTAACTTTACTTAACTATCCTTGTTCACATGTTGATAGTGATTCCTAAAACTCTCAGAGAACTCAAAACATACAATTAACTAGCAGCGGAACACTAAATGACTTATCTAATACATTCTTAATAAATGGCAATCTTAATAAATTCTTATGCTAGGTCCCAAGGCTTCTATAGTCCAGGCATTACACATCCATCCGCACCTCCTTGTCGCCTTCCTTTGCTATAACTTTTCTTTTCCTGTATCTGCAGTAAGAGGAAATGCAAACTATAAGAAAAATGCTTAGTAAGCGCTATCTAACTCACAAAATCTCGATATGCATGTACATATACCTATAACATGATCTAACTGATTACTTACTGAAGACTACTCATGCTCATCTAATAATAAGGGACAGTCAAACAGGCTGAAATGCTAAACATGTAAAGCTACTCATGCTCAGAAAATAGCAAAGAACAGTAAGCTAATCTAAATAACATGCTAGCATAAAAGAAAACTAAACTTGTTGATTTAAAATAAAATAAAACTTATTTCATTTGTTCTAAACTTATTCTTTTATTCCACTTGTTTAAAACTTATACTTTAATACTTTTATACTTATGTGAAACTTATTTTACTTGTTCAAAAGCTTATACTTATAATACTTCAAAATAATAATCAACTTTCTTCTTGGGCCCGACAACTGTACTTGCTATGCGCGCATCCCTAACTAGACCCGAGATAGCTGGTCCCGAATCTAGTAGGGTTTACTAGGTTATCTAAACCTAGGGACGACTATGGGAGCCCAACCCAAGGACAACTGAGAGTCCAACACAGTGCCACTGATAAAAGTAAAATATTGATTTATAAGCTGATTTATCTTAATTACTTCTTCTTTAAATGCCTTGGCATTTTAACGAGCACCTTGTGTGCCAAAATCCCTAAAGTCATGACTTTAGGATCTACTTAAGGCCTTGGCCTTTTTCTTTCTTTTCTTTATCTTTCTTATACTTGTTAATACCTCTAATAAAAGAATGCTTCTTTAAAAACTGAAATGTTTAAACAAATTCTAACTTTGAAATGCATAAACAAAAATCTGCATACTATGCTAATCAAAATTCTGCATACTATACTAATCAAGATTCTGCATTCTATGCTACACTATTTCTGCATGCTATGCAAACATAAATTCTGCACTATAATATTTAATCAAACTGCACTATAATCTTTTTTTTAAAAAAAAATTACACTATAAGTTCCACCAAAAATCTGCACTACAAGTTCCACAAAAAATTTGCACTATAAATTCCACCAAAAATCTGCACTACAAGTTCCACCAAAAATCTGCACTATAAACTTTAAAGAAATCTGCACCATAAGCTCTTAAGAAATCTGCACTACAAGCTCTAAAGAAATCTGCATTTTAAGCTCTAAGAAATCTGCACTACAAGCTTAATTAAAATCTGCACTATAAGCTTACATAAAAATCTACACTATAAGCTTAATTAAAATCTGCACTATATGCTTAATTAAAATCTGCACTATAAGCTTAAATAAAAATCTGCACTATAAGCTTAATTAAAATCTGCACTATAAGCTTAATTAAAATCTGCACTATAAACTTACATAAAAATCTGCATTATAAGCTTAATTAAAATCTGTATTATAAGCCTACATAAAAATCTGCACTATAAGCTTAATTAAAATCTGCACTATAGGCTTAATTAAAAATCTGCATTATAAGCTTAATTAAAATCTGCACTATAAGGCTACATAAAAATCTGCACTATAAGCTTAATTAAAATCTGCACTATAGGCTTAATTAAAAATATGCACTATAAGTTTAATTAAAATCTACACTATAAGCTTAATTAAAATCTGCACTATAGGCTTAATTAAAATCTGCAATATAAGCTTAAATAAAAATTTGCACTATAAGCTTAATTAAAATCTGCACTATAGGCTTAATTAAAATCTGCACTATAAGCGTTTCTCATGTTTCGAATTCAAGAAGAACAAAGGTCCGAAACTACGCCTACTGCAGGTGAGAAGCACTTACCTTTGCGTTCTTGGGCTTACAACCGGAAAGAAAACTTCTAGGGTTTGCGGGAATTGCAAGCTTCGACCCCTCCTTCGTGCTCACGATTTCCCCTTGACGAGAGGATCACAACCATATGAAGATCTCCCGGAAATCTCCCTTGGCCGGCCGCCGGAGAGGAATCCTAGATCCCCCCCCTTTTTTTCCTTCGCCCAAACAGGAGACGTTGTGCCGTCGGGAGAGAAAAGGAGAGGAGAGGTTTAGGTTTTGGAAAATAATCCCTAAGTTCTCCCTTTTTATAACTTAATATTTCTGTTAACTATCTTAAATAAATTCGCTACCTTTTCTAAACAGACAAATCCAACATCAACTTATCTCTTTTATAATCCAATATTCTGTTAACTATCTTAAAAAAATTCGCTACCTTTTCTAAACAAACAAATCCAACATCAACTTATCCCTTTTATAATCCAATATTCTGTTAACTATCTTAAATAAATTCGCTACCTTTTCTAAATAGACAAATCCAACATCAACTTATCCCTTTTATAATCCAATATTCTGTTAACTCCTTAAATAAATTTTTCTAACTTTTCTAAACAAATTTGTCCGTTTACACACTTGGTCAGCCGGGTTTTGACCGAGTCAAAGGTCGTGGGTTCAATTCTCGGCTTGGACATTTTTTGTCGAAACTTCTTTCGTTTAGTAAAAATACCAAACGACCTCCAAAAATTACATAAAAATACTCTAAAAATTTCTAAAAATCTCTAGAATATTTCTAAAGTATTTCTAAATATTTTAAACCACTATTAGGACTCGTAATGAGGAATTTTGGGTCGTTACAAGAAACCTCACCACAACTCTCACCAAGGACTCTTTACAAGCTAGGGCACAGGTAGACTACTAATAGAGATTAACCACCTCTATTTCGTCAGAGATAATCAAGCTTCCAAGCCTTGGTTATATAGGTCGCAGGTTGAAAACTCCACCTACCAGTCGACTGACAAAATATGCAGTCGACTGCCCTCTGTGGAAATTCGACCGTTACATCTCAACGGCTTGATACCAATCGACTACTAAAACTAGCAGTCGACTGCTCCACACTAACCGAACGAACAGAACCATTCTGTTCGCACCCAGTGGACTGTGTAGTCGACTGTACCAGTCAACTGTTAAAACATGCAGTCGACTGCTATAGTACTGCTACAGTAAACCCCTAAAACTAGGATTTTACTCCGAGTACAATCTCTCAACATTCGGACCCTCACCCTTACGACTCATTTGACGTTTCCTTTGCAGCTTTGACCTCTTGCCTTCAAGCCTACTTCCTTTGGCTCTAGTCCCTCGGATGCATTCAAGCCCGCGGCTCGTCCCCAATGTCATCCTTCGCGTATGCCTCGAAGTCGCTTCCCTCGGCCCTTGTCCTCGCTGCCTTGTCCACAGTCCCTCGGATGCTCCATCCTTTACCGGACCCAAAGCCATCAACCTGAGTCACATGTGTATCCTGCAAACCTGCACAGCTCAAATACACATATCAAATACAAGGGTGAACCTAACTTAAACCCTTTGCCTAAACACCAAAACACATGGTCGCACGGACCATTGGGATTGTTCCAACAATCTCCCCCTTTTTGATGTTTGGCAATACGTTTAAGTTAGGGAAAACACATAGCAAATAAATATGCTAAAACAAATGGACTTACGTTGTCAAGGCTACACACTTGGACTTACAACGCCGAATGGACTTACGTTGCCAAGGCTACACACTTGGACTTACACTGCCGAAACAATGCATCATGCATTGGAACCTATCCCAAGGCTCCCCCTACACCTATGCTCCCCATTGAGCTAGGAATTTTCCCACAGGGATTTTTAAGAACCTATCCCAAGGCTCCCCCTACGCAAAGGCACTAAGGTTTTCTCAACTAAACCTTACTTCTCCCCCTTTGCCTAACATCCAAAAAGCTTTCGAACAATATCCCAATTGTTGAAAATTTATCATCCAATTGACCCTAAACTCATGTATTTATCCCCCATGGATCCCATACATCTATACGAACTGATCCGATCAAAATCTAGTGCTGAAAATACTTTCTGACTGGTATCAGTCGACTGCCCCCATGAAAATAAGCTTACAGAGACATTTTGTGCTAAAAAATACTGTTACCAGTCGATTGATAACTATAGCAGTCGACTGGTACACTATTCATGTAAAAATCAGTCTTTCTTAGCCAACTTCAGAAATGCACCAGAAATTCCACAGACCTCCAAAAATTCTCAAATTTTGTGGAGAGATCTATTTTATCAATGTCTACTTGGGAAAAATATATATATAAATATATTTATCATAAATCTCAAGATTGATAAAATACAAAACTAACTAAAAAGTTCAATTGAACCTTGACCTAAAGTCCTAGTTTTGGCTTCCTCTTGATGTATTTGCCCATACTAATCCACAATACATCCCTAGCATTGATTTATATGACATCTATACATCCAAAACCAATTATCATGGTATAGGACCCCAATGTCATATTTCTAAGCATGAAACATAAAACCAATTGTGTCAAATCCCTAGGTTTAAGACTTAAGTCCGTCTCCAAACCACTTGGCACATTCCATGGCTCGTCTAGACTCCCAAGTAAAGTCCACCTGAGATCAATTGGCCATGGGTCCCAACTTGACTCTTTGAGCTCCTCCTAAAGCTCTTAACTTTAGTCACCTCCCTAGGTGACTCATCCACAATTGCTAGGCCACATCGGTGCACCTTCGGTGACACTTGGCCTACAAACCTAACCTTCTTAACCTTGAACACCTTATCCTTGGTTAATTTCTTCTTACCTTTAAATGACTTTCTCTTTCCATTTATTGGCTTCTCCTTGTTATAGTCATATGCAGCCCTAGCATAAGACTTTCCCTTAGCCTTAGAGACATTAGATCGATATCCCAAACTTGATCTATCATGGTTGGGTCTTTGGCTACCCAACACTATATTTAATTCCTTAGATCCAACATTGAATCTCTTAAGGAATTGTTCTAACTTATCAAGCTTTCCTCTTAAGGTTTGATTCTCCTTCTCTAGGTTCCTAACCCTAGAGTTAATTTGCCCAAATTGGACATTCCTAAACCTACCCTTTCTAGGTATATGTCTCCTCTTCTTGGGATTAATGCCTTGGGTCTCCTTAGGTCTACCATTTCTAGATTTTTCATGAATGAGTCTCCTAGGGTTTTGATCTACACTTACCCTATTCCTATCATGATATTTAAATCCAAAATTTTACATGGGTAAATAATAAAAATTATTCCTAGCATGCATGGGAGTATAAGAATTTAAATTTGAATTGCACTTCAAGTTAGGGTATACCTCCCTTACCCTTGAAGCTCCCCCTTGACTTGAGCTTTTCTTCTTCTTCTCTTTCTCCCATTTCTTTAATTGCGCAAGCTTCTTGATCTCCCTCTTCTTGGGGCATTTTGTGTGGTAGTGTCCCTTCTCCCCACATGTGAAGCATACAATGCGCATTCTCCTTCTTTGAGCTTCTTCATTCCTACAACCCTTGTTAGTGTTTAAATTAACTTGAATGAGTTTAGGAGTTACCTTCTTCTTGCCCAATGGGCACCTACTCTTGTAGTTCCCCTTCTCATTGCACCTGAAGCAAATGATGCTGCCTTTTGACTTTGCTTCGGTGGAGGTGCTCACTAGGTTGACTTCCAAGACTTCTTCTTCTTCTTCACTTGTCTTGGATTTTTCTTCAACCTTTGAGGATGTAGATGCTACCTCATCTTCCTCATCCACACTTGTGGATGACCTTTTTTCATCCTTTTCCTCAAATGTGACCAAATTCACTTCCTCTTCTCCTTTTGATGTTGAATTGGTCTCCAGATCCGATTGGTCCTTCTCTACTTGAGCTATTAAACTCATCTCCTTGGGTTCTTCTTCTTCTTGTGTAGGTTTAGGTTCTTCCTGTAGAACCATCTTCACCTTGCTCCACAAATCGTAGGCGTTCTTATATTCACCTACACCACTCATCACATTAGACGGCAACATATCAATTAAAATTGATATTACCTTATTGTCTGCCTCCGATCTTGAGGTTTACTCCTGCGTCCAATATCGTGGTCGGAGCTTCTTCCCTTTCTTGTCCTTCAGGACTTCGAACGGGTCATTGATCACCATCATGGTGTCCCAAACCGTGTCGAAGAAGACTTTCATCTTCATCATCCAAAATGTGATGTCCCCAAGGGTTCCTCCTTCAAACTTTGGAGGTTCAATCAAGCCGGTCATCTTCTTGTAGTTGCTCTTCTCGGTGGTTAGTCCGGTGAAATGCGAACCTGGCTCTGATACCACTTGTAAGGGATCGGTCGGCCGGCTTGAAGGCCGGCTTGAAGGGAGGTTGGATAGACGGCGCCCCCAAATCGATTGATCTTCCTACACTTGTTAGTATGCGCAGCAGAATATACAAAACAAACAAGCTAAAGGAAATTAAACTAAAGACAAGAAATAATGCAAACCAAGCTATACGATCATTTACGTGGTTCGGAGATAAAGCTCCTACTCCACTGCGTGTCCTTAAGGTGGGTGATCCCTATCCGTCGGTGGATTACTCCTCGAAAAATCTCCGGCTAGTTCACGTAGCTCCTTGTGGATGGAGAAACCTCACCACAACTCTCACCAAGGACTCTTTACAAGCTAGGGCACAGGTAGACTACTAATAGAGATTAACCACCTCTATTTCGTCAGAGATAACCAAGCTTCCAAGCCTTGGTTATATAGGTTGCGGGTTGAAAACCCCACCTACCAGTCGACTGACAAAACATACAGTCGACTGCCCTTTGTGGAAATTCGACCGTTACATCCCAATGGCTCGATACCAGTCGACTGCTAAAACTAGGGATCGGGTCACAACATTAGTGCAATCTTGGATCAGTAGTGAGCAATCACTGGAAGTAGGGATGATAATTTTCTTCGAACCCAATGGAAGATTCGATATCCGACCCGAATGGAAGAGGGTAAAGAGGAATTATCAATATCCAATGTCTGACCGATTAAATTATATATATATAAGAATTTTTTTTTCTCCAAATCCACTAACTATTTTTATTGATATTGGGAGTATGTTATATAAATGTTTAATCTATTTTTTTAATTATATTTTATTTTTTTAATATGATATTAATTTCAATATACTTTTGTTAAATAATAATAGTTAGATGGAAAAAAAAATTATTAGCATAGAAGATATCTGATTCATTAATGGGTATGGGTATGAAGATGGATATTTGATATTCGATGGTATAGGGACAGAGGATATGAAATCCAACTTGAATCCAACCCATTACCATTCCTAGATGGAAGCTTGGATCAAGATGTTAGTAGAGGAGCAAATGCAAGAATTCATAGATAGATGGACTCTAAATTTTCAAACGCCATATCGTTTTGACTCACATAAGACTTAAGACCCCAACGCTCGTGATAAATAGTTTCTAAGATGTGTCAACCTTCAACTTAATATTTTTATTTATAACTTATAAAACATTAAAAATGGGTTTGTTAATTTTAATATTATATATGTGCAACTCTAATTGTATTATATCTTTTAAAGAATAATACAGATAAAAAGTCAAGAACGGGATTTGATACTATATTCTATCATTAAGGTATTATTTTTTTTAAAGCGCGCATATTAAAGTTATGTTAATCAGTTTTTAAATATTTTTGACAAGTAATTTAAAGTTTAAATTTATATATAAGCAGATGGTTACAAAATAGAAAATATAATATAGTTTGAATCATATGTTTATTTTTTTTTAATAACCTATCATATTATGATAAGATATTAATGTTGTTGTGTTGATAGTGTGGTTCGTAATAGATTTGAATGTGATTGTGAATATTGAATGTGAATGTATCGTGCATCATGTGGTAAAAGATGAAATCGTTCGCCCCTAGTGCCTCTGTTGCACCCGACCTCAAGCTATCACGGGAGAGGTAAATCACGGCAGCCGAGAGGGCAAGTGGTGGTGAGATGAGTTGAACAGGGTCTAGAGATTTATGCCTCGACAGCCCTACGGTTCGACCCCGTAACCTCTGTTGGGATCTTAGATGGCTAGAGGGGGGTGAATAGCCTCTTTGAAAAGTACTAAACACAAATTTCTTCAAGAACTTTGTTAGCACAGCGGAATTAGAAAACTAAAACAAAGAGAGAACACAACACACTAACTCAGAGATTTACGAGGTTCGGGGATAACTTGCCCCTACTCCTCGGCGTGTCCGTAAGGTGGACGATCCCTTGATCTTCCGGTAGATCACACCCCGGAAGCTATCCGGCTAAAAGATTCTCCTTCTCGGTGGAGTAACCTCTCCACAAAGTCTTTAACAGCAGTAAGAAATTAAGCACAAGACTTACAGTAGTGGCTCAAGTGAAATGATCAAAGGAAGCTCACAGCCACAATCAGCGAAGAACAAGCACAAGCAGGAACACAAGAATACAGCCTCTCTTCAAGCACAAAGCACAGCACAGCTTGTTTCACACAATCAACCGAGAGCTCTATTCCTTGCTTCCTCGTCTCTCTTCTTATGCCTCTGCTCTTTCGCTGCAGAAACTCTGTGTCGAATCTCTGCTGTAAAAACAAGCATCGCCAATCACTCTTCCTCCTCAGCTAGTTATCTGAACTCACACCAATACCATCCTTGGTCTTGCTGGTGTCTTCTGAGCTCCAACCAACCCACAGGAGTCAAGCTGATCGCGAACAGAGATTGCAGTCTGTTAGCATCAGTATCCGTTGATGCTCAATCTTCCCTCATCGCAGTGATACACAGAAAAAAGTAAGCTCTGTCTTATTCCTTTGATGAGGCTTAATTTGAAATTAAGCACTGGAATGGAACCTGCAACCTGCACCACATAAAGCTCACAGCAGAAGTTGGTTAGTTCAAACGAATCAGAAACCAGTAGAACCTGACAGTGTGTGCAGACAGTGAGGTGGATCGGTCAGCGGACCGATCCACACCTTTGAATTGATGTCTGATCGGTCGTGAAGACCGATCAGGGTATGGCCTGATCGGTCTGCAGACCGATCAGGGCTTAATGAGTGCGCCTAAGATCGTCACCTGATCGGTCCCAAGACCGATCAGGATATGGCCTGATCAGTCCTACAGACCGATCAGAGTGCATATGGATCGGTCCACAGACCGATCCCCTGCCTTTTTCCTTCTCGCGACATCATCTCCTGATCGGTCTACAGACCGATCAGATTACACTCAGTAGGCTACTGAGTGTTTCCTGATCGGTCTACAGACCGATCAGATTTCACTCTGATCGGTCACCAGACCGATCAGCAAACCTAGTTTTACCAGATCGGTCTGTGCACCGATCAGACAATCAAAGTCTCACTGGATTGGTCTGTTGACCGATCTAACGCCTATGTGATACTAGGATTGGTCCTGAGAACGAGCTACCGAGCCCTCTCTGACCTAGTCCGGAGAACGAGCTACCGAGCCCTCTCCGACTTCGTCCGGTCCAGAGAACGAGCTACCGAGCCCTCTCTGACCTAGTCCGGAGAACGAGCTACCGAGCCCTCTCCGACTTCGTCCGGTCCAGAGAATGAGCTACCGAGCCCTCTCTGACCATTCCGTGCCAAGTCACCATACTTGGACTTTTCCCGTGCCAAGCTCCCTGCTTGGACTTTTCACCAGATGTCTGGTCAACCTTGACCCATCTGGATTTTCCCTTGCCTGGCTTCACTCACCAGGACTTTCCCTCCCAACTGATCAACCTCGATCAGTAGTCATTCTGAGTTTAATTAATATCTGATACAAACTTAAATCAGTGTCAACATCAAAACAACAGCCAGGTCAGACTGTATCAACAATCTCCCCTTTTTTGTTGTTTGACAACACGATTTAAGTTTAGATCAGAATTGTTCAAATTTTCATAATTTTAGGGGAATCAAGATCCTCCCCCTAAGACGGATACAACACTATGTGAGGGTCTTCAAATTTTCATAATTTTAGGGGAATCAAGATCCTCCCCCTAAGACGGATACAACACTATGTGAGGGTCTTCTAAAATCAAATTTGCATTCATCTAAACTTAGTTATCTTCTCCCCCTTTGTCAAACATCGAAAAGGTGCGAATAAGGTAAGATAACTTAAAGAACTCCCCCTTAACCCTTACTGTCTGTTTCTTAAAGTACTTAGAATTCCGTCTAAGTGTATTATAAGACAGTAATAAAGAAATAAAGGACAAACAAGACACGCAAGTGAACAGCATATTAATAGCCGATAGAAAATGAAGCATAATAAAGAGCAAGAAAATATAAAACTGAGTAGCATAAATACATGAGTAGCATCAGAAGTGCAAACATCCATGTCAGACAAACTAACAAATAGCATCCAACATACAGACAGTCAACAAACAAACTATATCAATCAATATCCTCACACTGAGGAACATCACCATCATCGGCAGGAGGGGTGAAATCCTGAGGCGGCACGCTGGAGGATGGATAGCCTGGGTAAGACTGCGGAGGCGGGTAGCGCGCCATCCATCCGAGTAGCAACTGCTGTGTCACCACCTGCTGACTGCGCAGATCATCGAAGCGCTGGTCAATCTGCCCGCGCAGGTCATCGTAGCGCTGGTCTATCCGAATACGCAGGCCATCCAGCTCAGCAGATATCATCTCATCGTGCTGATCAAAGCGGCTCTCCAGCTCTGCAATCTGCCAGCGCAGATCCGGATCCGCCTCTCCGTACTCAGCAACAGCAGCCTGTCGTGGAAGCGCCCGTGGTAGCTCACCAAGTGCTCTCCCATCCTTCCACCGAACTGCCCCATTCTGGCCTATGATACCAGACTTGGAAAATGCCCGTTTCCCAAGTCGGCAATCCTGCCTAACCATCTTTACCATCCTCCCCCTAGAGACGTCAACACCCAGGGTCTCAAGCCAATCAGTAATTATATGCCCATAAGGCATATAAACAGTGAAGCTGCTAGGCTGACTATATGAGATGATCGAAGTGTAGATGCTCGACATGATATCAAAATCGAGACGCCGACGCAACCCATAGAGCATCAGACAATGAAATGATCGGATCTCAGCCAGGGGTTTGGATGTGATTGGTAGGAGACAGTTCGTGACAATCTTAAAAAGAATATAATCGGAGGCAGAAAGTTTCAAAGCTGCAAAAGTAGGGAACTCAGAATCTAACTCATCTAGCCCATCCGGTCTAGGATGTCCAAAGAAATACTCATGGATGGTATCAGATGATACATCAAGTGGGGGAAGCAATGGGACGGGTAAATCAGGATAAATAGAAAAAGGATTTCCTGAACTCCTTCGGCAATCTAAATACTCAAAGAATTCTGCAATGGAGAAATCGATAGATCTCTTAGCGACTCTAGTTCTATAGATACCATCACCGGGCTGATGAAGATTGTTGTAGAATTCAGATACTAGGTCAAAGTTGATGTCCCTTTCTAGAAAAACCAAAGAATCGAGCTTGTAGTAGGCAATGGTTTCTAAAATAGAGGGACAAAATTCCTGCATGAACTTCTTATCAATAGATCGACAAGGAAGTAACTTGAATGTCCTCTGTTTAAACGCTTGTTCAAACTGTTGGTTAGAAAATCTACTGGAACTAGCTGGTTGGGGTCGAGAGGGAGCAGGAGCTTTGGATTTGGATTTCTCGGTCGGTTCCTTAGAGGTTCCCTCACCACCAGTGGATTTCTTTCTAACAATTAGGACAATGGGAACAAGGAAAGAGCATCGGCCATGGGCAAACCACCGAGCACAAACCATAATGACAGTAAGAACATGATAACATGACCAGCCAAAGACAATAAACAGTAGAGATCAAGAGATTACCTCGGTGCCATTGTGACCTTCGGCTTTTAGAAGACGATGGGTCGAGAAGACGGGAGGAAGAGAGGGGCGTCGGCTAGGTTATGAGTCGGTCGGCTAGGGTTTTGAGAAGGAAGAAGATCGGGAAGAGAGGAGGTCGGGAGGATTTAATGAGGGGATAGTGCACAGTGTGATCTGATCGGACGGCTGTCCGATCAGGATCGATTTTAATGCACAAAGGGGTCTGATCGGTCCCCTGGACCGATCAGGAAACCCTCTGATCGGTGCTCGGACTGATCAGGGGGCCTTCCCGCGAACCATAGAGAGCTGATCGGTCCTTGGACCGATCAGTTAGTGAACAGAGAGTTATGGATTCGTTCTGGATCTGTCGACAGACCGATCCAGTATCGCCTGATCGGTCCCCGGACCGATCAGAGGTCGAACAGAGAGGTTGAAGCGTGCCAGAACCTCTGATCGGTCTGCAGACCGATCAGATGTCGAATGGAGAGGTTGAAACTCTCCTGATCGGTCGTAGAGACCGATCAGAGAACATCCTGATCGGTCCCTGGACCGATCAGTTACTGAGATCCAGTGATTTCAATCTCTGTAATTCGTATCAAAGACTCTGAAACTTTGTTCAACAACTACTAAGGTCAGAACCTAGGATTTGGAGAGCCCACAGACTATATTCAGTGATACCAATGAATATTTTCTAAGGATTTGTTCTCCTGGTTTGGAATCATCCAGGGCTCGAAAATTTCAGATACTTAAACTTCTTCTTGAATCTGAAAGTCTCAAAACCAGAGAACTTTCAAGACCTGAGAAGTTTGTGTTATTTATTTGCTGAAACTATAATCTATAGTGAACCAAGGTACCAAAACTAACTTAGGCTATCTATAGCCTGGTTCAAAATTCGTCCTTTCTATGATTAGTTTCAAGTTTATCAAAATATGTCTAAATTGCTGATATTTCTTCACCAACTTGTCCTATTTTCAATCAAGGTCACGAAATGTATCAAGCAAAGGTATCAATCAACCACATCAACCATGTTAGATGTTTTTTTTTTATTAGGCAAATGTCCAACCAAGATTCCTTGGTTGGAATATATGAGTAAGATCTAGGAACCAAATACACATAAATTATGTAATGGTCTTCTCCATACTCAATTTATATCTCGTCAACCTCATTATTCAAGGGATGCATGATACATTTTGAACAATTTGGTTGATCCTAGCATCTCACCCCATTTCTAGCAAGCAAAAACATTTTGTTTAACCTTATAGTTTGTGTGAGATGTTCCCAAGTTGCCCAAAATCATTCCCAATTTCTCTTGTCATTTTAATTTTCCTTATTGATCATGATGAAGTCCTAAGGACCTAAGGAGCCAAACACATTCCCAACTCCCTCCTTAAATGACTAAATTCATTCTCCGGAAGGGGTTTGGTGAAAATATCAGCTAGGTTTGACTTTGACTCAACATATGTGAGTGCAATGTCTCCCCTAGCTACGTGATCTCTTATGAAGTGATGACGCACTTCAATGTGTTTGGTCCTCGAATGATGGACTGGATTTTTAGTTAGGTTGATCGTGCTAATGTTGTCACATAGCACTTGTACACCCTTATAAGAAAGTCCATAATCCTCTAGGGTGTGTATCATCCACAACAACTGAGATACACTCTCTCCCATGGCAATATATTCGGCCTCGGTCGTGGAGAGAGCAACACAATGTTGCTTCCGACTTGACCAACTAACTAAAGATGAACCTAAAAATTGGCAGCCCCCACTAGTACTTTTCCGATCCAATTTGCACCCAGCATAATCGGAGTCGGTATAACCTATCAAGTCAAAAGACTCAGTACGTGGGTACCAAAGACCTACTCTAATTGTGCCTTTAAGGTATCTCAGAATTCTCTTAACTGCAATTAAGTGAGATTCCTTGGCACAGACTTGATACCTAGCGCACATGCCCACAGCAAAGAGTATGTCCGGTCGACTAGCTGTGAGATATAGAAGACTATCAATCATGCTTCTATATTGCGTTAGATCAATTGGTTTTCCACTCTCATCATTGTCAAGGCAAGTGTTTGTTGCCATTGGAGTGGACACTTCCTTAGAGTCACTCATATTGAATTTTCTAAGCATCTCTTGAGTGTATTTTGTATGATGGACATAAATTCCATCTCGAGTTTGTTTGATTTCAAGTCCGAGGAAGAATGTCAACTCTCCTACTAGACTCATCCCAAACTCACTTTCCATGTGAGAAATGAATTCATTCAAATAGCCCTTGTTATTTGAGCCACAAATTATGTCATCGACATATACTTGGGCTATAAAAATGTTTTCACCATCTCTACGTAGAAATAGTGTTGGGTCTATTTGACCTCTTACAAATCCCTTCTCTAGTAAATAAGTTGACAGGCTTTCGTACCAAGCTCGAGGTGCTTGTTTAAGCCCATAAAGAGCTTTCTTGAGCTTGTATACGTGGTTTGGAGCTTCGGTACTCACAAACCCCGGTGGTTGCTCAACATAGACCTCTTCTTTGATGAGACCGTTCAAGAAAGCCGATTTAACGTCCATTTGATAGAGCTTGAAACCTCTATGTGCAGCAAAAGCTAGCATCAGGCGAATGGACTCTAATCGGGCCACGGGAGCATATGTCTCATCATAATCAAGACCTTCGACTTGGCTATAGCCTTTGGCTACAAGTCTTGCCTTGTTTCTTACAACTTCACCCTTTTGATTTAATTTATTTTTGAAGACCCATTTGGTTCCAATAATGATGGTCTTCCTAGGTCTAGGAACTAAATCTCATACTTGGCTCCTTTCAAATTGACCTAATTCGTCTTGCATAGCTATGATCCAATCAGGATCGTGCAATGCTTCATCAACTAGTCTTGGTTCAATTTCTGAGATTAAGGCAACCTCATTGGACTCATTTCTAAAGAATGACCTAGTCCTAACCCCTTATTGGATGTCTCCCACAATTTGGTCTTGGGGATGACTAGTGGCTATCCTAGATTGTCTTGGTGTTGGCGGTGCCTCATGAATGGTCTCACTATGCACAGGCAGAGACTCAGTATCAGGCAAAGAATCAGATTGAGTTCTTTGTTGCCTTTGCTCATCAACATCAGAGTCAACTTCGACTCGTTCTTCATTTTGATCATTCAAACTTAGATTTCTAAGTTCAAATTGAATTTCTCCTATAGCCCTTGATTGATCATTTAAGTTAGGGATTTCTTCAAAAGCTACATCAGAGGACTCTTCAATCAATTTAGTCTTATTGTTGTAGACTCGATAGGCTTTGCTGGTGAGCGAGTACCCGACCAGTATCCCTTCATCAGCCTTGGCCGAAAATTTTCCAAGATGGTCCTTGGTGTTCAAAATAAACACCTTACAACCAAACACCCTAAGATGTTTAATTGTAGGTGGTTTCCCAAACCAAAGTTCATGGGGAGTCTTTCCTAAAAACCTACGTATCAGGATTCGGTTTTGCACATAGCAAGCTGTATTCACAGCTTCAGCCCACAAGTAACTCGGTAGTGAGTACTCATTGAGCATGCTTCGTGCAGCCTCTTGTAAGACTCGGTTCTTTCTCTCCACAACCCCATTTTGCTGTGGGGTCCTTGGAGTTGAGAACTCATGTCTATACCCTTTTGCTTGACAAAATTCTAAAAACCTATGGTTTTGAAATTCACCACCATGATCACTTCTAATGGTTTTAATTGTTGTTGATTTTTCATTTTCAGTTCTTCTACAAAAGGAAATGAAAATATTTATGGTTTGATCCTTAGTTTTCAAAAGAAAGTCCATTTATATCTAGTAAAATCATCAATAATTACTAAACAATATCTACTACCATTCAATGAAATAACATTGTTACAATCAAACAAGTTCATATGTAATAAGTCTAAGGCAGTAGATGTACTCACAGTGCTTTTACCTTTATGAGATGCTTTTGTTTGCTTACCCATTTGACATGCATCACATAGTTTGTTCTTTTGGTACTTGATGCTGGGTAAGTCTCGCACTAATCCTTGGTTGGCCAACTTCCGGATGTTCTTCATGTTTACATGTGCCAACCTTCTATGCCATAGCCAAGACTCTTCTTCTTTCGACATGAAACACTTAATCAAAGCATTAGTAGCACTTTTAAATGATACTTGATAAATATTATCAACCCTTGTGCCTACTAGTACCGTGTCAAGTGTGTCAATGTGTTTAACCAAACATTGACTTGAATGAAATTCAATTGTGTAACCCGTATCACACAATTGACTGACACTTAGGAGATTAAAAGTCATCCCCTTGACTAGAAGGACATTCTTGATATGGAGACATTCGGATATATGAATGTCTCCAACTCCTACAACCTTAAGGCTACCATTATTACCAAAAGACACATTACCTCTACTTTTGTTTTGAATGGTTATAAACAGTGATTTGTCCCCGGTCATGTGCTTGGAGCATCCACTATCAACAAACCAAGTTGATAGATACTCCCCCTCGACCAATGCCTACAAGACACGGAAGATAGAGGTTTTAGGTACCCAAATCTTGGGACCTAATGCTTCTACAACGAAAGACCTAGGAACCCATGCCTTGGTCATACCTTTCCTAGTTCCATGAGCCCTAGAAACATGTGATCTACTATTTTGAGTTCTAGACATTAGAGAAATGAAACTCGACTCCTTGGGTTGATACCCTAACCCGGCCTTGTTGTAGACTGCCCTTTGGGCATTTAGAATCATGTCTAGAGTCTTAGAGCTAGTTGAGAACTTCTCAAGCATTTTCTTGAGTTTCTCAACCTCACCCTTTAAAGCCTTGTTCTCATCCTCAAGGACTTCTAGATGTAGGTCATCGACCTCATCTTCCCTAAGGGTCCTTAAGCTTTTTACTTCTTCTTTTAACAATTTATTTTCTGTTTTTGACTTTTTAAGCAATGTAGATAAGTGAGTGATAGTTTTATAACACTTTTCTATATGAGAAGAGGTTACCTCTTCATCATCCGACGATGATGAAGCCACGGTTGAAGCGTCGCTCGAATCTCCCTCACTTTCGGAGTCCGAAACCTCCCTTGCCATGAGTGTTAATTGTCGTGTGCTCTTTTCCATCTTCTCTTCTTCCTCCGATGAGCTTGATGAGAACTCATCCCAAGTGGCCTTGAGAGCCTTCTTCTTCTTGGCTCTTTCCTCCTTCTTTTTGGCTCGTTCCTCCTTCCTCTTTAATTTCGGACACTCGCTCCGAATGTGTCCTTTCTTGCTACACTCATAACATATAACATTAGATTTATCAAAATTTTGATCATTAGTTTTACCTTTTCCTTTGTATCTTCGGCTTCTTCTCATAATCCTTCTTACGAAGTTCGCCATCTCACTTGATGATGATCCACTTTCATCATCGGATTCGGAGGAAGAGGTGGATGAGGAAATCTCCTTTTCCTTCTTCTTTTCCTTCTTCCTTCTTCCATCCTTACTCTTTGGTCCTGCAAATAAAGCAATACCCTTCTCTTTTTGACCTTTGTTAGCAAGCTCATGAAGTTCCATCTCACAGAAAAATTCATCTAGTTTAACAATGGAAAGATCCTTGGATACCTTGTAGGCATCTACCATAGATGACCACAAGGCATTCCTAGGAAAAGATTTAAGAGCGTACCTTACTAGATCGCGATTCTCCACTCGTTCGTCCACAGAGTGTAGACCGTTGATGATCTCCTTGAATCTCCCATGAAGTTCACTCACCGTTTCATTGTTCTTCATGGTTAGATTTTGGAGTTGATTCAAGAATAGGTCCCTCTTGGCAATCTGAGAATCTCGAGTTCCCTCTTGGAGCTCGATGAGTTTGTTCCATAGGTCTCTTGCACTCGAGAACGGACCTACCTTGACGAGTTGGTCCTTGGCGATTCCACATTGCAAGGTGACCATAGCCTTGGCATCGGCTTGTGCTTTGCGGAGTTGTTCGGTAGACCACCTTGACGAATCGAGTTCCTTACCTTCTTCATCCTTTAGTGGTGTGAAACCTTCCTTGACTGAGAACCACATGGCAATGTCGGTCTTGAGGTAATACTCCATGTGGCCCTTCCAATATTGAAAATCTGCTCCTTCGAAGTAGGGTGGTCGATTTGTGCTAAAGCCTTCCTTCATAGCCATCCTTGTTTGCTCTTTTGGGTGTTAATCCGAATCAAAGAGCCCCTTGCTCTGATACCACTTGTTGGGATCTTAGATGGCTAGAGGGGGGTGAATAGCCTCTTTGAAAAGTACTAAACACAAATTTCTTCAAGAACTTTGTTAGCACAGCGGAATTAGAAAACTAAAACAAAGAGAGAACACAACACACTAACTCAGAGATTTACGAGGTTCGGGGATAACTTGCCCCTACTCCTTGGCGTGTCCGTAAGGTGGACGATCCCTTGATCTTCCGGTAGATCACACCCCGGAAGCTATCCGGCTAAAAGATTCTCCTTCTCGGTGGAGTAACCTCTCCACAAAGTCTTTAACAGCAGTAAGAAATTAAGTACAAGACTTACAGTAGTGGCTCAAGTGAAATGATCAAAGGAAGCTCACAGCCACAATCAGCGAAGAACAAGCACAAGCAGGAACACAAGAATACAGCCTCTCTTCAAGCACAAAGCACAGCACAACTTGTTTCACACAACCAACCGATAGCTCTATTCCTTGCTTCCTCGTCTCTCTTCTTATGCCTCTGCTCTTTCGATGCAGAAACTCTGCGTCGAATCTCTGCTGTAAACACAAGCATCGCCAATCACTCTTCCTCCTCAGCTAGTTCTCTGAACTCACACCAATACCATCCTTGGTCTTGCTGGTGTCTTCTGAGCTCCAACCAACCCACAGGAGTCAAGCTGATCGCGAACAAAGATTGCAGTCTGTTAGCATCAGTATCCGTTGATGCTCAATCTTCCCTCATCGCAGTGATACACAGGAAAAAAGTAAGCTCTGTCTTATTCCTTTGATGAGGCTTAATTTGAAATTAAGCACTGGAATGGAACCTGCAACCTGCACCACATAAAGCTCACAGCAGAAGTTGATTAGTTCAAACGAATCAGAAACAAGCAGAACCTGACAGTGTGTGCAGACAGTGAGGTGGATCGGTCAGCGGACCGATCCACACCTTTGAATTGATGTCTGATCGGTCGTGAAGACCGATCAGGGTATGGCCTGATCGGTCTGCAGACCGATCAGGGCTTAATGAGTGCGGTTCCTCGCACTCCTAAGATCGTCACCTGATCGGTCCCAAGATCGATCAGGATATGGCCTGATCGGTCCTACAGACCGATCAGAGTGCATATGGATCGGTCCACAGACCGATCCCCTGCCTTTTTCCTTCTCGCGACATCATCTCCTGATCGGTCTACAGACCAATCAGATTACACTCAGTAGGCTACTGAGTGTTTCCTGATCGGTCTACAGACCGATCAGATTACACTCAGTGTGCTACTGAGTGTTTCCTAATCGGTCACCAGACCGATCAGCAAACCTAGTTTTACCAGATCGGTCTGTGCACCGATCAGACAATCAAAGTCTCACTGGATCGGTCTGTTGACCGATCCAACGCCTATGTGATACTAGGATTGGTCCTGAAAACGAGCTACCGAGCCCTCTCTGACCTAGTCCGGAGAACGAGCTACCGAGCCCCCTCCGACTTCGTCCGGTCCAGAGAACGAGCTACCGAGCCCTCTCTGACCTAGTCCGGAGAACGAGCTACCGAGCCCTCTCCGACTTCGTCCGGTCCAGAGAATGAGCTACCGAGCCCTCTCTGACCATTCCGTGCCAAGTCACCATACTTGGACTTTTCCCGTGCCAAGCTCCCTGCTTGGACTTTTCACCAGATGTCTGGTCAACCTTGACCCATCTGGATTTTCCCTTGCCTGGCTTCACTCACCAGGACTTTCCCTCCCAACTGATCAACCTCGATCAGTAGTCATTCTGAGTTTAATTAATATCTGATACAAACTTAAATCAGTGTCAACATCAAAACAACAGTCAGGTCAGACTGTATCAACAACCTCATGTGGCAAGCATGCCACCGCTTACCATCTCGGATGACTCGTGGGGTCGCTAATAAATTTTGCTATGTTACAGAATGTTAGCTAATATTTATTATTAATATCACGAATTTAATTCTGTTACTATAAATTTATATGAAACCTTTAATGTCGCTGCTAAAGAAATTTTCATCGCTATATGACATCAACGACCAAAATAATTGCAACTAAAATTTTTGGCCACTAATCACTATTCTTTTTGTAATGTACAACTATGTAGTGGCTACGAAATCGTAGCTAGTCTATCATAACTATAATAATTATAGTAACTATGATTTCATAGCTGCGATAACTACAACTGAGATTAGTGAGTTAATGTGTTAACAAAGGATTTTCAGATTTATTTTCATAATTAAACTGACAGATTGTTAACCAGATATTTCTAATTCATAAGACTATCCTTTCGTCAAACTCTCTTAGTTACTACTACACCAAGTTTTTTAACAAAGTCATAATTTTCAATTGAAAGAATAAGACAAAAATTAATTAGGTTTTTTTGGGAGAATTTAATAAGACTCGTTGATAATTGAAAAGCTCACATCTGATTAGTTTTAGACCACTCGGATTAGTTTAGCAGAAATGAATAGGGCGGTAAATAAGTCGAATCAAGTCAAATTTTAAGGTGTTCAAGTTTATTTGATAAGGTAATCAAGTCGAGTCAAGTCGAGCTTAAAATGAACCAAGCTTTTGAAATGGGTGTTCAAACTTAGCTTGGTTTATTTTTTATGAGCTTGAGTTTGTTTGAAGCTTAGCTTGAGCTTGGTTCGTTTAGATGTTATCAAGCTCTCAATTCAAGTTTGGTTCGAGTTTGACTTGAGCTTGGTTCTACCTTGATTTGTTTAGATGTTATCAAGCTCTCAATTCAAGCTTGTTTGATTATTTGAAATTTTTAGTTGTTTGATTGGTTATTGATCTTGATAATTTAAATTTATTTATTTATTTTATTTTATTTTATTATTTATTTAGTATATTGAAAAGAATTTTATTAATGAATATGGTTTGTAAATATTATTCATGAACTATGTTCACGAACGTTAACGAGTTGAACACATATATGTTCAAGCTCATTTATTTAGTTTAACGAATTGTTCAAGATTGTTGTTTAATTAATCTTATATATATTAAATGAATATAAACAAACTCTTACCAACCTGAACACCAAACTTATTTATGAACGTTTTGTTCATTTACCGTCCTAAAAACGAATTCAAAGATGCACATATCGAATTAACTTTTTGACCCGAACTCATATTAGTTTATCAGAAATGAACTAAAAAATGTACCCATTATATTAGTTTCTCAATCTATACCGACTTAATCTTAAATTCAGCAAACATCATTTCAAGTCTTTTCGAAAGTTCCAAACAACTTTGATTATCTTTACTAAAATTATTTTTTATATTGTAAGAGTTACATAACTGTTATAACTATAACTATATAACAGCTCTGATGACAAAGCTGTTTCAATACCATCTCAAATCAAGATTTAAACAGGACTATAGGCAGGAGATGCGTGTATTAAAAACATGCATGTGCCAGAAGCAAACAATGCATAAAAAAATATTTATATCATTTTACGTGAGAATAGACACCTTTTAAATAAAAATTCATTATAGTAAATCTTTTTACAATTCAATAAAAAAAAAACGGCGTTCTGACTTTTCCATGGTAGAAAATCTGAATCCTGTGTTGAAAAATAATGAGACTAACAAAATCTGTAAGGTAATAAAATTAGATGTCAATGAAGCAATAAAATTAGATGTCAAGAACAATGAGTATGTAGACACCAAACAAAACTAACAGAAATGTTTATTAATATCCATCTGAAAATAAAATAGCAAAAAGAAAAAATTAACCAAATGAGCAGAGATTGGTTTACTTCGCATAAATACATGGTGATGCCCAAACAACCTTTGAAACAAACTTCACCAAACATCAATATCAATTTAAACAAAGAAACTTGCAGAATTAAATCCCAAGCAAAGCCTAATGTCTAAACTTCTACGTTGTGATCTCTGTCTCTGTCTCTGCTTGTGGTGTTGGGGCATTGTCATCTTTTGACTTGTCCGAAGATGGTCTGTTCTCTGAGTCAGAGAGACGGACATCCTCGATCATTCTGATCACTTCCTCCATTTTAGGTCGCTGATCTGGAACTTTTGAAACACAAGCCATTGCAATCTGAAGCATTCGAACCATCTCTTCCTCAATGTGCTGATGTCTCATAAGATCCACATCAAATACTTCAGCAGTCCACTCTTCCCGTACCACGGATTGGACCCATCTCGGCAGATCCACAACATCATCGCGTCCTGGAGACTGCAGTGGGGCTTTTCCAGTGAGCATCTCCAATAACAACACACCAAAGCTGTATACATCAGATTTGTGAGAGTACTTCTTGATCTCGATGACTTCTGGTGCTCGATAGCCCACCACAACTTTGGATGCTGTCGCCAAAGTGCTCATTAATGGGGCAAGACCATAATCAGACACACATGCATCAAATTCCTGGGTTAGCAGTACATTGTTGGATTTGATGTCTCCATGGATGAATTTGCCCCCACCATCAGTATGAAGGTGTGCTATGCCGCGTGCAGCTCCAAGAGCAATCTTCACCCTGGACTCCCAGTCCAAGGGAGCCTTTCCAGCACTCTTACTTCCTGCTATTTATATGAGACATTAGAATTGCCTCAAAGAAAAACTCTACTTTGACATAATCAACAAAATAATAACTTAGATATAGCCTTCCTTAAGAATATCTAGCTCTATAAAATCCTGAAGGGTACCCCAAATCATTGGAAAAACATGAGCTGCCACCATCCAAATTATACTTAGTCCTTTATTATTTTATGATATTTCAAAAATAAAATATATTTTTTTACTATTTTTAAGCTACTATTAAGGGACTAGAAAATGAATTATCGAACAAAGATTGTTTAGTGCATTGGTTTAGAATTTGGAATTATCAACACAAAATAGGTGTGGTTGAGCTCAAGAACATTGATCCCACCAATATTAGGTGTGGTGGAGTTTAGTTAAATTGAGGTGAAGCTCATTTTGTCAATAAAAGGGCTACACCCTCTTAACACATAAACATATACAATGATCGTACTTGTCAGTAATGAGAATGAAGATTCCTAGATTCAACAATTCTTCTAACATCCATCACAACTCAGAGATGTAGGTCTAGATTTACTACATGTTGAATTAGGGTGGAGATGGTTCCATCTTATTTTGGTATGGAATGAGTTCCACCCAAATTTAACATCTTATCAGAGCTAGGTGAGCTCTACTCTTGTACCATGTTCAATTAAGGATGGAATGGGCTCCATTCCAATTCAACAAGATCAATATAACTATTTACATTTTGATTGTTCCTGTGACCACAGCTCATATCCAACAATTTTGAGCAGTAGAAATCTGTAAATATTCACTAGTTAGATTAATCAGAGACCAGTATATGTTACTTGCCTCTTATAGTTGATTAAATGCTGCAGCAATTTCTTATCCATGATTTCTCAGATCACTTGTGTTTATTTATTATGTTAAAAGGCATTATCAGTGCAAAGACATGGAGTTAAAAGAAACATGTACCATGTAAAAGAGAGGAGATGTTGCCAGAAGGAAGATAATCATATATAAGAAGCTTCTCATCTTTGGAGTAATAATAAGCTCGCAGTGGGACTACATTAGGGTGAGGCCTGAACCTTCCAATTATTTCCATTTGTTGTTCAAACTCCCTCTTTCCAATGATAACTTCTTTCAACCTCTTCACAACTACTGTTGTACCATCTTCTAGAACTGCTTTGTATGTAGTCCCGTGATTTCCCTTACCAAGAACTTCAGCAGAAGCTCTTAATAGATCCTCCAAGTCAAAATTATATGTGCATCCCTCGAAGAAACTCAACTTATTCTTCTCTGCCTCCTGTGCACTACTGCTGTACTCAGTTTTCTCACTCCTTGCACCAAGAGCTCCCTTTCCTTTCGGTTTTCTGTTACCTTCTGCAGATTTCCTCGTGAAGAAACAGAATAGGACTAAAATGATGAGTAAAATCAGAAGTGCCGATCCACCTGCAGCAATTCCAATAATGACACCTGTGCTCAGTCTTTTCCAAAAGCTTTTTTTGGTTTTTTTAGGTACTCCTGGAGGAGATATAGCAGAGCATGCTGTTAAAGGAGTTCCACAGAGTAAAGGGTTACCAAGAAAAGATTCCGATGGAAACTTTTGGAGGTATTGTGGTATGGGTCCGCTAAGGTTGTTATTACTCAGATTCAGATGTTTAAGCATTGGGAGTTCAATGTCAGGGATGGGTCCAGACAACAAATTGTTCTCAAGTAACAGCGCAGTAAGGTGAGTAAGATTCTGGATTGTCACTGGAATTTCTCCAAGGAAGGAATTGTAGGAGAGATCAAGAAATGTAAGATTTGAAGATAGTGAAGAAGGAATGAATCCAGATAAATTATTATGTTGAAGGTACAGAAAATGCAAAGAAGGAATGGATGAAACATCTGAAGAGAGATTAGCCATAAGGCGGTTGGATCGAAGGCTTAAGACTTCAAGGGCATCAAGTCTTCCAAGTGTATTAGTGGGGATCATCCCAAAAAGGCCAATTGCTGGCAGCCGAAGAGTGCGCACACTAGTATTATCAGGTGTGCATGTTACTCCAACCCATGAGGAGCAAATTGGATTCTCAGAACTCCAGTTAAGTTTACGGCCATGAGGGATGGAAGTTGCAAAGTCTAAAAGGGCTTGCTCATCTGAGATTAAGTTGCAAATCACAAATGGTGGGAAAAATAAGAAAACAATCAAAGGAAGTGCTATGAGAGCCAAAAAGTAATCCATCAGAAGTAATCAATTAAGAAAAGGGCATAAAGAACATGATGAGTCTATTCAGTAGTCAAATTTAGGGGTTCTCCTGTCCAGCTTCACTGAAAAAGGAAAAGGAAAAGAATTAAGACCAAGCCTTGAAATAAGTATCATAAATAAACAGCTTCATCAAAGATTATCCAAAGGGAAAGAAGAAGGAATAGAATGAAAAGTTTGAACAAATATCAGAACAAATAGCTTCTTTTCAATTGTAGCAGAAAAAATTAACATATATGACCAGCAAGATAATTTTGTCCATAATTTAAAATCTTTGTGATTTTGATGACAGATCAACTAGATAAATCCTGGCATAAATCAAATTGCATTCACTCTCCGGAAAGCATTCATTCTCTCTTTTAAGAATTAAATGGTGACAACAGGTGACAACCACTAGTTATTTCCTAGCTATTGCTAACTGCTAAGAAGGGGACCACTGTTAAGTATCATCCCTCTCTCAATCATGAATGTATGCCCATTGTCTTTTTCTTCTGTATTAATTGCTAAGATTCCTTAATCATTTTCAAAGATTAAGATTATGAGATTTCCAGATCGAAAGCACCACCAATTGAAGTGGATTCAAGAAAATGTATACTTTTATTCAGAGATAAAAAAAGGAAAGCAAATACCTGCAAGAAAAAAGGAGAGACTATAAGAACTGAGAAAGCCTACTCCATATTCAAGCTTCAACCCATCAAATGCAAGTACACTGAAAAGAAACTCTAAAGAAAGAGATGCTTATCAAAAGAAACGACTTCTGTATAGTGCATTATCAAAAGCTAAAGCAGAAGCATATTCCACTTATCAAAAGAAAGAGACGCTTTAACTTTTTCAACCAAGGAGAAAGGTTGGAACTTTGAAGAAGGAAGCCACTATAGGATTTAATAGTTCCCATTACATGGCTTTTGGCTCATAGTATACCAACAGTTAAAGCATTAAACACATTACTACACAGTGACAAGCAAACCAGGACTATAACTCCATCTGATTCAGCTTCAAATAGGTTAATTGTTTCAGTATCCCCATTAATTATCTTTCAAAAGAATAATCAATTTTGAAGTGAAAATCTTTCTTCCTCAGAAACAAAGGAAAATGAAGTAGAGGTTTTTGGAAAGTGAAAAATAGTCGAAGCCAAACGCCGACTTAGATTTTACTCACCGTATTCTAAGACTGGCACCTCCGAAGGAGAAGATCTGAAGTTGAACCCCAACTATCGAGCGCCTCGACTGAAAGGAATCTCGAATCCGAAGCGAACTCGGAGTTGTTACGCACGACTTCGTCCCCCAGATCTCCAAAACCTAAACTTACATCTAACCGAACAAGATCAACCGCTGGAGAAGGCACGGAATGAGAATAAGAAGAGGAACAGGAGCTGAAATCGAAGCAGGTTGAGGAAAGAAAATCTAGAGATCGCAGAGGAAAACCAGCGGCATTGCTTCAAAGACCACAGCTTCAGCACTCCATGAAAGCAAGGAGAAGGAATTAGAACTCCCCTCTTCGAAATACGCCGTCGCATCAGCGAAGGTCGAACCCTGAATCCGCTCCGCGCTCCAGTGATGAGGAGGCTCTCTCGATTCGCTGCTGCTCGCAGTTTACGCCGCAATTTCTCGCGTAAAAAAAAGGAAAACGGGGAGTAGAGACTGACTGAGGCATCAAGTAAAGGAGAGGACATTGAAGTAATTTAGTTCGGGATAAAATTTTACTTTGGCTCCCAAATATCCTTTTCGCACCCTATACTTTGGCAAACTAGACTTCAGGCATATCCGTACAAAATTTTACCTTTTTTAACTCTGAGGTTGTCCTTGAGAAAATGCCACTTTGCTCCTATAATTTTTCTTTGCTTCAAAATGCCACAAGTTATCAAAATGCTGTTTGTATTTAGTCGGATCGTGAGACAAAATATGACTCAATCATTTGGTTTAAATTTTAGAATAAAGAAAATCGTTGGAGCTGGATGTAAAAGTTCGAGTAGTCAAAACATTTCAAGTTACGTTATTTTTGGGGGTTTTTAAAAAGATTTTATTTATTTAAGAAAAATACATCTGAATTTTGTAGGATTATCAATTTGTTGAGATGTCCGTTGGATTGCTAACGGAACTAATAATCATAGTCGATGTATATAAAGTGATTTAAAAAATAATTTTACAGTAAAACATTATAATTTTTTTACCTCGTTGATAGCATTAAAATGAACATCAGATTTTTTTTAATTCAGTCGTTTGAGATAATAAATAGTAAATAAAAATAAAAAAGGTCCGTTTTATCCTCCAAAAGCTCTATTTTTAAAATATCTTTATTTTATTTCGAGCGCGTTTGCTGCCGTAATAAATTAATGCCACGAGGAAATGTTCAACAACAGTCTTGATCTATTATGAGATCAATGTTCTTGACGCATCATGAATACATAGTTGACCCATCTCAGCCGTCCTAATGAAAATGTTGGTTAGGCACTTAGTACGTACAAAGTTAAATATTTGACCTGGTACAATGAGCACCTTTTTAATTTTTTTACCGAATTTTAGTTTTGAAGAATTAATCAGCATATATTGAATATTTAATGTCAATTAAATGAATTAAATATTAAATTTGATGCTGTAAATTGCAGGTGCAGATTGGGGGGGGGGGGAGGATGGTCCCAGCCAAGTCAGCCACACCCGCTACATTTGACGTCAAATAAATTCTCGGCGATGTGGATCCTGTCCAGGAATGCAACTTCGCATACATGAAAATATTAAAGGCGCATCTAAATTTCAAAAAATATTAAATGGCACATCACTTTTTTTTTTAAAAAAAAATATTTAAAAATATATTAAAAAAAACCTCCTGTGCTAACAGCACTGCAGCCGGGTCGCTCCCATGACCTGATTGGTTAGAATCCCTGCTCGTACGACATGGGTGTGGCCTTTGATTGCGCGATTAAATGATTTCGCTCATCTAAGCACCCCTCATCACCGATCCACAATGAGATAAAGGGAGGTTTTACCTACGGTTTCAAAGTTGTCCAACAAGTTCAAGCTTGCTGAGCTCCCTACTCGAACTCCAAATAACTCGAGTGTTAGAGCTCTCGCGCTCCTCTCTAACATTGATTTTATGAATCGAGAGTCTATCGAACCTCAACTCCTAAAACTCGGCCTTTCTGCCGTGCACTGAGCTGCTTACCGACTTGGATTGTTCTGTCGTTTGATAAAATTGAATCGCCACCAAACCATGAACGCCAAGATTCGCCATCTATCCCTTCATTAGCAGAAATATTAGGAATATTTCACCATCAATTGTGTTTATTTTTTGTCTCTGTCGGATTCTGCTTAATTAAGAAGTAGAACTGGAGGACGTCTCAGCCACTAGCAAAGCAATTGCTGAATGCTCAAGATAGAAAAGAATACACAACCTTTTGGAACCTTTGCACTGTGCTGCTAGACAGGAGAAAAACACCAAGGTTGAACCAGAATTGTGTGCTTGTTTTCAGTAATTTAATGCTAATAATAAAATTAAATGTTTAAACAAGTCTACAAAAAACTTAAATCTATCAACTCTATCATATTGCACGAAATGCTCGAAATATAATCAATGAAACATGATACCACATAGAAAGTAGACAATGTCTTCTATTTATATTTCATCTCCTTTCTTCTTCAATTACAATCCACTACCGACACTGAACCAGTAACTTCGACACGATTTGACATTTTAAACTTTGCTCACCGCTGAGAAATTTATTACTAATTTCTAAAGTTCAACATAAATTTATTAAAACAAACAAGCACGTGAGACAAATTTAATCAGCCCCAATATAAACAGTTGGAAGTTATACATACTATTCATTAAAAAGCCTGCTGATGCTGACCGGTTCAACTCCGGACCTGTTTTCAAAGGAAAAAAACAAACATTTCTGGTTCCCAGAACCCAAGCATCTCGTTCCTTCCTATACTTTTCATCGCTTTGCTAATGTCATTGGATTGAATGATTCAGTCCATCTCTATGTCCAGTTCCTACGTCTGAATCTTAAGAATCTACAACTTTGTAACTAGCAAAAATACACAATGTTATTCCAGCAAATTTCTCTGATTGCAATCTTTTGATATAATAAATTCCAAAATAAGGATTCAGAAATATTTTGACTAGGAAATATTTCAGTATCAGAATCTGCATATGCAAAAAGTTTACCACTTTGTTATTTTAAAGACAAAACAATCAAAATGTTGCAAGTATGGAAAAAGAAGTATCGAGGAAGAGAATGAAATAGAGAAGTTGTGTCTCTTTCACTGATAATCTTAAATAGGGGTTTGAGATACATGATTACTATTTCGTGACCCTTGAGTGGTACATAATTCTAAAGAAAATTGGCTAAGTGATTGCCAAGAAGAAATTTTCAACTTTTCATGATTGAAGTAATAAGCATGCAATCTTTTGATGAATTCTACGAGCTTCTAAAATAATATTGCTGTACTTTGGTTTCGGAAAACCAGCATATTGTAGTTCTATTAAGTCAGACTTGTAACAAAGCTAGAAGCATTGCACAAAGTCAGAAATAGATAGGATGATGGAATGAAGACTTATCATGGTAACAAGAAAATGATCACATCTTATCAAGGTATTTTACTAGCTCGGTGAGGAGAGATTGATCATGAACACATAGCAAATCCATTTGATGGCGCCATGAAACATGAAATGAATGATAACTCAGCTATATTAGCAAGATTTTTCTAAGCATGACAACCAACAAATAAATAATAAAAAGCTCTCCAGTTTGCAACAAACACCATATTCTCGGTGGGTTTCTCCGTGACAGTAGGGTTTTTTAACCAATAAGAATACTGGAACAGTGAAAATAACGACTGGAGCCATTTGAACACAAACAACTTTACCAAAAAGAATGGATACCGTAAATAAGCTATGATGCGGAGTTCAACCCATGTCAGCCAATGCAGGACAACATGGAACGTAGCAATGGCAGCCTCTGGTTCTATACATATGAAACACTTGAAAAGACGGTCTTCAGCTAGTTCCTAAGTTCAATCCTTGAAGAGGTTCCTTAACTGGAGAAAACAATAGCACTTAAGCAACAAGTTCATTCTCGAGGACTGGCAGTGTCCGTGTTCCTGAAGCCACAGGAATCAGTGTATTTCCAACCCTTGCTGTTTGTAGAGAAACCCCTGCATCTGCATGCTGCTCCAATTGCCCCACCTTCTTATTCTTTCTCTGGCGTATACAATAAACAAGTAGCATTAAGGCAGCTAGAACCACAAGACCACCAACAACACCCCCGGCAATCTTCCATGCCTTAGCATTGCTGCTCTTAGAACCACCAGGAGTAGGCACCGGCCCTGGAGGTGAACTAGGCATTGGGGAAGGAGCTATCTCACTGGAGTTGATCACAATGGAGAAGTGCCCTAGACGGTATGTTGAGCAGGTATTGCTTGATACCAAGTTCTGGAAATCCGGTGAGCCATTCACATCAAACCACACACATCTAGCATCCCCACGCAGAACATGAGTTACATTGGTAAAATTAATTGAAATGAATGATTCCGAAACTACAATGCTTAATTCTGGCAAGTTAGTCGCAGACAAATTTGTTGCATCATAAGCAAGTAGCCCAAGGACAGGAGTCAGGTAGGTATAACCAGGAAGAGGGTAATAGAAAGAGGACCAGTTACCCAGATTGTGATACACCAATACCAGCCTTCTGACATAGGGCTGCACAATAAGGCCGGCCGGGATCTCAAATTCATTATACCTCATTCTTCTCCTTCTTAAACTCCCGCTTCTGAGTCTTACTGCTGCAATTTCGATACCAGTGAGATTCGAAGGAACATTACCAAGATAGATAATTCCAGTGTGAGGACGAACAAGAGCACGGTAAGCATAATCCTGAAGAAGAGCGTTCAGTGAACTCGCAGAGCTTGAAGACGCACCTGGTGATTGGGCCTTACACTGATATGCAAACAGCAACACAACAAGTCCAAGAAGAATCATGAAATGGTGAATAGACTGAACTGATCCGAGGAGGTTCATTGACAAAATCTTCAAAGCTAAATTCCAATTTAAATTCTACTCGCCCGATACCTAGATCCCTCGCCAATGTGTTGAGGGATCAAGATGAAACACTGGTAAACAGAGACAACAACATATGTATTCCTCCAAATCGTCTCATAAGACTAAGCGGGGGCAATGCAGAAGAACAAACGAGAATAAATCTTTATGAGGTCAGACCGCAAGATAGATTACAGTTAACAAGCAGAAATGGCTTTTACATCGACCCAACTTTTGGATAACAATAGTCTTGAAACATTTGACACGCTCATAAAGAAACAGCAAACTCGAAAGCTAAAATTTGCCCAAAATACCTGAAGCAAGATGGCAGACCACCATAAAGCAAAGATCGTCTTGGACTTGAACAATGCCTCTATTCTCTTACACCTTGAAGTGAACAAGCACTGGAACTCCAAGAACTACTACAACCCCTCAAATCATCAACAATTCCTTTCCAAATCCCAATACTGAGGCCCGAAAGAAGCACCAGCTATCAACCAGACAAATTCAACCTTTTCCCAATGCCAATCAATCGAAGAAAAGACAAGTCTAGAGCTGAAAACTGCAGCCGCGACCGGAGGAGATAAAATTCCCAAAAGAGAGACCAAATCACGCTGAATCGGGAGGGAAGTTCGCAACACTGATCTCTTGCCAGCAGCCGACTGGATTCGAGAGATCGCGACCGAATCTGAACACTGAAAAAGCCCTAAAATCTCTCCAAAATAATAGAATGGAAGCTCGGGAAGGAGAGTGGAAGTGGACGAAGATATGACGAGACAGCAGAGACGAAGGGGAAAAGAAAAACAGAAAAACGAAAAAATAAAAAATAAAAATTCTCAAAAGAAAATATAATTCCCGAGAGAAGACAGCCGAATAAAAACACAAATAAAAACCCAGTATTCTTTTAATATTCCTAAAATACCCTCCATAATTTTCGTCCACTTCAACGGCGCGGAACTTTTTCTTTCCTCGTAAGCCCTTTCCATAACGTTCCGATTCCATTCGACGTCCCTTTTTCCTCTCTCCGAGATTATAGAAACCATCCGGTGGTTTCCATAAATGTTCCCGCTTCGTCGGCATTTAAGACCGAAGGATCGATCCCGGACGTCCGATCGAGATCGTGCGGAGCGAATCGGGCGATCGGACGAGATCCAGCTCACGGTGTGGGGTCAGGGCACTATCCGGTAATTTGACCGACCGTAGTCGGTGTCAGAGAGCGAGAAAGTGGACGACTTTTTTAGGTTAACGCGGGCTTCAAAAGGAGCGCCGGTGGGATGCGATTGGGTGAGCTGAGTCCATTTCTGGCTGGATCTGCTACAAATGGGCTTGGAGTTAATGGTCCGCCAGCTGGATTGCAATTAATTTATGCCTTTTTTTTCTTTTCTATTTTTTACTTGGAAATGGGGGAAATCGATTAAGTAAAGTGGCCAGGGTAAATGCTAAATTTATTATTTATCATTTATAGATTTGGATCCATCCTCTTGGCCACATGCTGAATTTATTAGTGATTTTTTTCAATTAAAAATAAAAAAATAAAGAAGAAAAGGAAGGATTGATAGTGATAGTTATTGGTGAATGTTTGATTTGATTTTCATAAATGTATGGGATTGGAGGTTGGACTTATGCAACGTTTAGTCTTGTGTGATATGTCATATGTATGTCAAAAGTTCAATCCAAATATCCATCAGTAGTAAAATTATGTGCGTCCTTTCGCAATTAAGATAGAGTATTATTATATTAAATTATGAGATCAAAATTAAAATTTAACTGAATTTTTTTTTTCGACATGTCTTGATCATTATATTAATGGTTCGTATTATACATGGTATTACTGTAATCGATCATAAAGTTAAAAGAATGTCAATATTTTTTATAAACTGAATTTTGATTCCAGAAGATCTAAATTTGTAAAAACAAAGAAAGAAAAACAAAACAGATTTATATAAATTTTATAATCCAAAAAAATTCTAATTGTGCTGTAGTTTGTTCTACTTCCTCATCCATTACTCTCCGCAATTTGCTGATGTTGCGCTTGCATCTATTGATCTTGCCCTTTATTGCAGGAGTTATGCCAACTCCTTTGAATACCTACTAGAGCTTCTTTATTATATTAAAATACTTTATTAAGTATTTGACCTTTATATTTCTTATATAAAGCACCGCTTACTTAAAAAAAAAATCCTAGAATTTATTTGTTTATATTTAATCATGAGACAGATGAATAATATCATGTTATACTTCAATAAAAAAAATTTACCATTCAGTATACTATCTTGGTTGAAAATTAAATTTTTATTAAAACGTGAGATCCTAATTCCACAACAATAGGAATTTTTTGATTCGTAAATATATTCCATCTTTAAATAATTAAGGTTCATTTAAATTAAAAATTTTAAAAAATAATCATCTTTTAATCTGTAAATTATGAATAAGAGGATTCACCCTCATTTCACAGTATGTATTCTTCTTTCTAATAAATTTATAAAATAAAACTAAATTAATTTATGTAAAATTATTTTTTTAAATATAAATAATAATAATAATAATAATAAAATAATAATAATAATAATAATAATAATAATCGACTGTAGCTTATTATTTGTTAAATATTTCAATAATCTCCATGGCCTATCCTGCTTCTGTACCCCCAACAAGCACTGACAACTTTTTCATGTGATCCCAAATTTATATTTCTTGATTTCATCTTTTTCTTCCATTGAACCAGATTTAGTTGACAGATGGAATTGAGGTCAACTTAATGCTTGGACGAAATGCTCAGATAAATTGATATCAAACTAAATGTTGAGAGAAGAATTTCTTGGGTATGAGAAGTGATAAAGATGAACAGTAGGCCCAATAAATACTTTAATGTTGAATAATTACCATGAATCAACTAGGAGGACTACGTAAGTGATCCTATCCGAAAATATAAAGATGAAAAATTAAGGATATGATTACTATACTGAATGGCTATAGTGCTATACAAAATAAGTAATATCAATGTTGAGCTAGTGAAGGGATCCTCGGTATTGGTCCTTCGACGTTTAATTCAGTAATCAAAAATATAAAAAGAAGCGGGGCAACAGTAACGCAAGCGCAAACTGTAATAACGCGTATTTTCAACGGTGATGGACCCCCCTTTATATAAATCTATGGTGGCCGACGTACACGCTCCCCGAGGTATGGACATGTTCTCCAATATGTCCTATGAAAGGACCTGTCAGAAAAGTACCTCTGACTCCATACCTTAACAGGACATGCATATCCTTGACAAGACAATAGAAGCTTTCGTCGTACGATTCGTCTATCGATCATGCCTCGTGTCAATGGCACTATCTCTCAGAAGGATATTGAGATATACGACAATAGTCCTGCTGCTTGGCCGAGTGAGGTAACCGTTCAGCCGGGACTCCTCCGCTCCGTTGATGGTCAGGTCCTGCTGCTTGGCCGAGCGGGATAGCCACTCGATCGGGACTCCTCCGCTCTATCAGCTTCAGAGAGATGACAAGGGTCTTGCTGCTTGGCCAAGCAGGGTAGTCGTCGGGATCCCTCCGCTCTGTCAACCTCGGTTGTTCTTCCCTGCGGTAACTGAGTGTAGTAGCATGCCCTCTCCGTTCGAACAAACTCTTCAGTCTCCTTAGTGTCCCGATGCTCCACACTGAGCTTCTAACTGTCTTACCATATTATCCAATCTAGACGGTTGGCTCGCTTGGACACTTATTGTGCGATCGGCTTTTGTAGTCTCTTGCCGATCAGACTCTGATTCCCCCGACCGACCGCTGTAGCTGGCCTCCGCTCGGCCACCGTAGGTAAGCCTTCTGACACATTGGCATTGACCACCTTGACTTTGACCTCCACCTTGGCAGTTGACCTGTGTCAGGTGGGCTCCTCTCTATCGCCACATCACAAGACTCCCCCTCAAGTCTAGTTGAAGGATGCTGCAAGTCCGACTGATTGAACCAGTAGAGTCTTCGGTAGCATCCACGTCTGATCGGACCAGATATGCTCCCAATTTTCTACTCGGAGCAAGAGTTTACGCCGTTCGACTTTATTTCACTAGGCTTGATTTGTAGCTATCGCTCGGATCATACTTACGAATTCATATAGTGAATAGGTCATTCAACAATGTGATAACCTACTCTCTGTGCCGATCAGGACGATAAGCAACAACACTTGGTGAAAAATTTCTTTTCCATGCGCTCCCTCGGATGAGCACCCTTTCACAGTAACTAACATCATCCAAATTTCTTGAAGATCATGGAAATATCTAATCATTATGGCCGAGTACACGGCCATACCTTTTAATTAAGCCTCATTAATGTCTTCCACTAGCTGAACGTCACGTGTCCCACTTTCTGCCACCGCATGTTTGACGTGACAAGCGGATATCTGATAGTGATGTGACAGATGCCTTTTTAAATTATACGGCTAGATCTTCTCCTGCTTTTTCGAACCTTGAATCGGACAGCTCAGGGCGATAGACCGCGAGGTTTATAAACCTCACTTGTGTCACTGTCTTCTTCATTATGCGTGCCTTCGTCTTGGAGCCTTCTACGACGCTTGACCCTTTCTTCTTCTCCGGCGATCTTTTCTGTCAGCTTCTTCACCTTTTCCTTATTTGAATCCATTTGCTGCTCCTTCTTGCCTCTTCTATTTTCGATGGCCAGTTCTTCGCAACACCCCGTCCTTGTCCCTAAGCTCTGGTATACTTCCACCGAGTCCAGGTTCAACAGGGGCAATATTGAAAGTCTGAAATCCATCTATGAGTTTTCATCCGACTACCAAGTTGTTATTCCTTCTGGGTACGATCGGCCACACGAACCACCCTCGGGTTTTTTGTTTTTTTAAGGACTAGTTTATCATCGACATGCGACTCTCCATTCATCTGTTCTTCTCCGCTGTTTGCAAATATTTTCATATTTTCCTTAACTAGTTAATGTCGAATTCCTTTAGGCTTATGTGCGGGGTCATTGTCTTGTCTTGCCTGAACGGCTTTCCTTTGACTTCTCGACTATTCTATTATTTTTATTATCTTAAATTGTTCGAGTCGGGGATCTTCTCGTTCTAAGCCCGAGTGGGCTTGGTCTTTTTTGATAAGATGTCATCCTCCAATAAGCATTAGAGGGATCACTACTTTTTTTCTCTGGTTTCCCAAGCGGCCAGACTTCTCGATCGACTGACAGATAAAGGTAATGAACCCCCCATCGCTCAGGAAGTACAAAAGCCGATCGGACTTTCTCCAAGCAACTTCCAATTTGGCCGGTCAGAAATATCACATTCACTGGTTGCTGTTGGAGGGCGTCCTTTACATGTTCGGCTTGAGCCCGATCCGCACACAGCT
The DNA here is from genome assembly GCF_018446385.1 of Zingiber officinale. Classification (NCBI taxonomy): domain Eukaryota; kingdom Viridiplantae; phylum Streptophyta; class Magnoliopsida; order Zingiberales; family Zingiberaceae; genus Zingiber; species Zingiber officinale. The sequence goes on along the minus strand of NC_056005.1, from coordinate 32,450,359 downwards.
TCCGTCCAGCCTAGGTATACTTTTTCTTCTCTTTATCCTTGAATCTAACTGATTTTGCTTTCTTTTTTGCAACTCGCATCATGTTAAGGGTGCGTCTGGTAGGCAAGAGCAAGCTTGCAGACGTCGAGATCAATGTTGTCGCAGTGGCCGAACTGGAGAGTCGAGGCCTACAGTCGGTCGACTCCCACGAGGATCCACTCGATGAGGCCGAAGGAGCGGAAGTGCTGGCCAACGAGGGTGGAAGAAGTCAGATTACAGCTAGTGGGGCGGCTACTACAGTGGACCTCCCCAGTGAACATCCCTCGATGCTGCCGATCGCGATAGCCTCTGAGTCAGCCACTTTCGGCTAACAGCTGTGACATCGCAAGAGGCACTGTGCGGAAGCGTCCTCCAGTTCCACCACTTCTGCCTTGCAAACTCCAGCACAAGCCAGCTCACAACCATCTTCCGAGTGGGGCGAGAAATCCATGCCTCCTCTCGATCAGGAAGCCATAGTGCTCCACACCTCCCTATCTTCCGACCGAACACCATCATTGTCCGGGCTGCCGCTGGGGACAATTTGTGCACCACAGGTCACCTTCCTGTCGCCTCAATCCTTGCCAGCGGCCCAAGTCTCCCGCATCCGACCGGTCATAATGGCCCAGTCTAAGAGCAAAGCTACCTCGGAACCCTTTGGTCCGAGTGGCCAGAGATAAATAACGGTAATTATCCATTTGCCGACTGAGGAGTGACGCACTCCAGATGACATTGCATTCCGCACCCCCCGAACACTAGATAAGAATCCAAGGGTTGCTCACACAAATATGGGCCGATGTCCGGGCCCGTACGATGGTCATCTCTCCAGGGGAGCTCGCGAATAGCCATACTCAGATGTCCATTGGGGTATGTGTGTGGCCCTTGTACTTACTTCTTTTTATCCGCTTGACCCTTATCATTTTTCTGTTGTCGTAGTACTGGGTCGAGAGCCTGGCCATGTGCCAAAGACTTACATTTTTGGAGCATGAAGTCCAGCAACTTCACGCTCCGAGTAGCCAGTCAGCAACTTCTGAGGTGCACGTGGAGTAGCTGACTGCTGAGGCCGCTCAATTGAAGATCGATCTGCAAAAGAGCACCGAGCTACTAGAGGCAGAGAAGGGCAAGCGCGACGAGCAAGCTTCGCAACTAGCGAGGCTCAATAAGCAGGCCAGCTCCTTCAAGAAGAAGATCCATTTGGCCAATACCAGGAAGCTCTGAGCTATTGAAGACCTAGAGATCAAGAACAAAGAGGCTCGGATCCTAACTCAAAACTTGAAGGAGGTGGAGGCGGCTTTGAATGTTGAGTGGGATAGCCGATCAACTGAGAAGGCGATGGTGCAGGAGCAACTAGCTGCTAAGGATGTCGAGCTGTCTTCCATGAAGGCCAAACTGGATGCCTCTCGAATGACATTTGGAGGTCTATCAGAGTGCCAAGTCTAGCCGGTTCGAGATTATAAAACACGATTACCTCCTCTCGGACCCTTTCAATGATCGGCTCACCGACCGGACGCTCCGCCTCTTCAACCTCTATATTTATGGGATGCTGGACCAACTGAAGGGCGACGGCTATATTCCATCCACATTGACCAACAAGGTCATCAGTCGAGATAAGTTGATCGAATCGTTGCCTGATGATGTGCTGGATTATCTGGAGTGAACCCGCCCCCTGCGAAGCTCGTCTCATTTTGTATTGCCCCTCACCAACTTGTAAAAATTTTCTAAATCTTAATGCATGATTGCCCGTTCGGCGTATCCTTGTTTATTTATCATTCAATGTTTCTTTATTTTGTTGCTTGTCGCACTCACTCATGCATGTTTCGCCACTCGGTTCGAGTAGGACTACAAACCACTTACTGTTTTGTGAAAATTTCTAAGTGTGGTGTTATATCCTCTCGATCATTGATGTAGCCAGTCACAGGGATGTCTGAGCAATCAATTCAGTGCTGCCAAATGGCTTTATTTTAGTGGAAACTATTGCTTCTTCGAGCAGCACGTTTCCTGGTCAGCCTTATTCTTGGCTTACATATTCATCATTCCTCTTCGTTTGTCGTAGGCTTGGTTTTAGAGCGACCAATCAGCCGTTATTCATTGTAGACTCGGGTTTATAGTCGTCGCTTGGCTATTGACAAAGACTGGGATTTAACGTTGCCGCTTGACGATTGACGAAGACAAGGGTTTAAGGTCGCCGCTTGACCGTTGGTGAAGACTAAGGTTTAAAGTCGCCGCTCGATGATTGACTAAGACTTGGGTTTAAGATCGGCGCTCTACTGTTGGTGAAGACCAAAGTTTGACATCACCACTCGACAGTTGGCAAAGACCAGGATTTAACATCGCTGCTCAACGGTTGGTGAAGACCAGGGTTTAACGTTGCCACTCGACGTTTGATGAAGACAGGAGTTTAAGGTCGTCGCTCGACTGTTAACGAAGACTAGGGTTTAATGTCGCTGCTCGACGGTTGGCGAAGACCAGGGTTTGACATCACCGCTCAACGGTTGGCGAAGACCATGGTTTAACGTCGGCGCTCGATTGTTGCTTTGCATAGACAAGAGTTTATAGTCACTGCTCGACTTTTAACTTGGCTGATTGACACAAGAGTCTGGAATACTTGAGATTTTTATTCATTCTCTTTCTGCATCCACAAGACATATACTTATACAAATACATCTGAATTTATCCAAGCAACACTCACCTGACCCTATATGGTTGGAGATAATTCACACTCCAAGGTCGTTCAATCTTTCTTCCTTCCTCGTCCTACAGGTTTTAGGCTCCCGAGCTGAACTTCTGCACGACCTTGTAAGGTCCCACCCACATGGCTTCTGTTGGTTGCTATGCGGAATATCATACTAGTTCCCCTGTACAAAAATTTTGTACAAGTCATGAACCTTTACTAACAACATATTGTGTTCTTTAGAAATTAAATTAGGAATCGTAAATGGAACTTAACATTATTGATTCCAAATTTAACTTATCTGTTCGTAGAGGTTTAGACTTGAATCGCAAACGATACTTAACATTATTGATTCAAATCCACCCATGTTACAAATTTAATTAAATATTAATTTCAGAAATCGGCTTCCGGGTTAAACATGGCGAGGCACTAAGCCTTCCACTAAAAAAGAAGAGAAGAGGAGAAGAATAGGGTCGGCCACACACCAAGGAAGAGAGGAGAAACTATAGAAGATATGTTGTATGGTGAAGCACCTCTACCCTCTCTTTTATATTCCTTGGTCTTGGCAAATAAGAAATTTTAATTATAATTAAAATTCCCTTATTCTCCTTACCATTGGTTAATAAAGAAAATTTAATTAAAAATTCCTTTTAACCCTTTACATGGTCGACCACATCACATGCTCCAAATAAGGCAAGTTTTAAACAAAAAATTAAAACTTCCTTATTTGTTTCCGAAAAATTTTAAAATAAAAATTTCTCTAATAATTTTTCCCTTCATGGTTGGTTATAAAAGGATATTTTATAAATTAAAATCTCTCTATGAAAATATGTGGATGATTTCCAAAAAGGAAAGTTATCTTTAAAATTAAAATCTTTCTCTCAATCTACAAATAAGAAAAGATATCAAATCTTTTCTTAATCTTTTGTAGAAACTATAATAGGAAAGATTTAATTTTAAAACTCTCTTTTATATCATCAAGATGGTTACAAAAAAAGAAAGTTTTATCAAAAATTAAAATCTTCCTTTTAACTACAAATAAGAAAAGATAACAAAGCTTTCACTTAATCTTTTGTAGAAAGCTATAAAATGAAAGATTTAAATTTTAAACTCTCTTTTAAAACCATGATATCCACATATGGAAATATTTTAAATAAAATCTCTTTTATTCTTTACATGGCCGACCACACCAATCTTGGACTCCAAGCTAGGGCCGACCACCTATACTTGGATCAACCTATGGCTTGGCCGGCCCAAGCTTGGACTCCAAGCTTTCTTGGTCGACCACCTAATGGTTGGGTAAGAAGGTGGGTATAACACTTTACAAATAAGAGGCTATGATAGGGACCGAAAGGAGGAATTGGTTTTGGTCTCCCGATGAAATTAAGCTTCCTGTGTTCGCCCCGAACACTCAACTTAATTTCATCAATAATAATTCATGCCACTAAAGAATTATTATTGAACTACCGCACCAATCCCAAATTACATTTTGGGCTCCTTCTTATTATGAGTGTATTAGTCTCCCTGTGTTTAAGATATAAAATATCAACTAATTAAATGAGTTACTGACAACTCACTTAATTAATATCTAGCTCCAAAAGTAGCACCACTCAACTTCATTATCATGTCGGACTAAGTCTACCTGTAGGGTTTACATGACAATCCTTATGAGCTCCTCTTGGGGACATCATCATCCTAGATTACTAGGACACAATTTCCTTCTATAATCAACAACACACACTATAAATAATATCATTTTCCAACTTATCGGACATCTTGATTTATCGAACTAAATTTCACTCATTGATAAGTCAAAGAAATAAATACTAATTATATGTGTTTGTTATTATATTAGGATTAAGAGCACACACTTCCATAATAACTAAGGTCTTGTTTTTTTATTAAGTCAGTATAAAAAGAACTTACCTTAAATGGTCATGCTCAATACACTCAAAGTGTATTAGTGTAATTTTATAGTTAAGATAAACTAATACCAAATTACACTACGACTATTCTAATGGTATGTTTCTATCCATCTTAGTCGTGAGCTACTATTTATAATTTATAAAGAACCGATAACATGATCTTCTGTGTGTGACACCACACACCATGTTATCTACAATATAAATTAATTGAACAACTACACTTAACTTATAAATGTAGACATTTGACCAGTGTAATTCTTATATGTTTATACAAAAAGCTAGACTTTTAGTATACACTCTAACAATCTCCCACTTATACTAAAAGACTATGCTGTCATATATCCTGCCATACATCTGATTCCCAACCCTTCAACATGCCCATCAAAAGCTCTTGCCTTAAGGGCCTTAGTGAAAGGATCTCTCAGGTTATCATCTGATGCAATCTAGGTGGCAACAACTTCTCCTCGTTATACGATGTCTCATATTGGGTGGTACTTGCGATCTATTGTGTTTGCTTGCCTTATGGACTTATTGGTTCTTCGAGTTTGCTACTGCACCATTATTATTATAATAAATTATAATAATTTTTGGGCAAACCATAAATCATGTCTAAGTCCATCATGAAGTTTCTGAGTCATTCAGCTTCTATGGCTGTCTCAGAGGCTGTCATTTAGCTTCCATAGTGGAATCTGAAAAAGCACCAATGCTTAATATTCCTCCATAGTTATGACTTCATTTCATAAAGTAAACACAAAAACCCCGAGGTCGACTTATTATTGTCCCTATCTGATTGGAAGTCAAAAATCGGTGTAACCTTCAGGGAGCAAATCGTCTGCTTGATAAATCAGCATATAATCTCTAGTTCTTCTCAGGTACTTTAATATATGCTTTACAGCAGTCTAATGTCCCTATCCTGGGTTACTTTGATATCTGCTAACTATGTCCACGTCAAAACAGATATCCGGTCTTGTACACAATATTACATACATTAGGCTTCCGATAACCGAAGCATAAGGGACTGCATTCATGTCCTCTATCTCTTATGATATCTTCGGAGACATAAAGCTACTCTATGCCTAAAAAGTAGAAAGACTTTCTTGGAGTCTTGCATGCTAAAATGAGTTAGGATTGTATCGATATATGAAGCTTGGAACAAGCACAACATCATTTTCTTGCGATTCCTTACTACTTTGATCCCAAGAATATGTGCGCATTCTCCTAAGTCTTTCATATCGAATTGCTTGGACAATCATACTCTTACTTCCGACAACACCTTGATATTGTTTCCAACTAACAAAATGTCATCTACGTATAGTTCAAGAAATACCACCACGTTTCCATCACACTTCTTGTATACACAAGACTTATCCGGACACTGAATAAATCCATATGATTAGATTACTTCATTAAACCGGATGTTCCAATACCTTGAAGTTTTGTTTCAGTCCATAAATAGATCGATTGAGCTTACATACTAGATGCTCTTAGCCCTTTGCAATGAATCCTTCTGGTTGCTTTATATAGATGCTTTCTTCAAGACTTCTATTAAGGAAAGCTGTCTTGACATCCACTTGCCAAATCTCATAATCCATATGAGCAACAATAGATAAAAGAATCTGGATAAACTTAAGCATGACTACTGGTAAAAGGTTTCCCTTTTTCAACAGGTTTTGCTTTGAAAGTTTCCACCTTCTCGTTTGTCCCTCTTTTTCTATTGTAGACCTATTTTCACCCAATGACTTTTATACCATTTGGTGGTTCTATAAGCTCCAAAAATTTATTAGAATAGATAGATTCTATTTATGTATTCATCGCTCTTTGCCAAGATGCTGCATTTTTTATCTTGGAGTGCTTCGTCATATGTCCGGGGATGAGGTTCATGTTCACCAGAGATCAAGTCCAAAGACTCTCCTAAAATATGAATTTTCCAGGTTACCAAATAACCCTCCCACTACGACGAGGCATTGTCTGTAATTGCGTATCATTTGTGATACGTGTTGTAGTTTCTTGTGATATTTTATCTTGTACAGTTGGTACTAGATTAGACATGTCCTTTATTATTTCCTTAAGAACAAACTTACTTATGGGCTTGTGGTTCATTACATAGTTCTCTTCTAAAATTCGAGCATTGGTGATAACCATGATCTTATGATTTTTAGGATTATAAACCTCCTTTCATTTCTCTAGAATAACCCACAAACAAGTGAACTCCTGTTCTTAATTCCAAATTATCAATGTCTCCCTTCAGCATATTTGTTGAACTACCCCAAATCTGAATATGCTTTAAATTAGGCTTACGTCCATTCTACAATTCTATGGGAGTAGAGGGTTCTGACTTAGAAGGTACTATGTTCACTTCCGTTTCCAGAGTATATCCTAAAAACGAATTTGGTAATTCTGAATAATTCATCATTGATCTAACTATTTCCATAAGAGTCATATTCCTTCGATCTACTACACCATTCTGTTGGGGTGTACCAGGTGTAGTCAGTTGGGATTGAATCCTGACTTTTGATAAGTGACCACTACAACAAAAACCCTCATAGACATCGGTTTTCCACCGATGCCTATTACATTTTCGACCAATGTCTATGAAGGCGATGTAAAAGATCTGTCATTTTAGACATCGGGTTAAAATCGATGTAGTATCACTTAACGACATCGGGTGTAAAACCGATGTAATATTAGTTAAGGACACCGATTTTGCAGCGGTGGAAAATCGATGTAATATCAGTATTGTTTAATGACACAAATTCAATTTCCGAAATAGTGAAACACCAATATTATCACCAAGCAAATCATAAAATTAAGTTAATATTATTAATTCACTAAGAAAATCACAAATAAAAATGCACCGATGTATCTAAACACACCAAGTCAATATTCATATAAGCAACACACAAATATTCTTCTTACAATATAAAAAGATAATAGATATTGTGTACATCAAGTCAATATCCACAAATTACACATAACTATTCTTCTTACAACATCAAAAGGTAATAGATAGTACACAAATATTCTTCTTACTGGTACCAACGTTATCCTTCTTGCTCTGTGCAGAGATTTAACTAAATCTTCTCTAGTAGTTTTATTTGTTAATAGACAATTCTCTTTATCTATTACTGGATGGGCACCTCTGCTTGTTTGATGTCCTGAGGGTGACAACTGATTGGTGATTCTTTGTAAAGGAGGCCTCCATCTTAAAGGAACCACTGGAGGCTTTGGGAACTTTGCAACATCCTTCTTGGTTGTCCTCTCACCATTTAATTGATTCTCCAGTTCTCTTACTGAATAGAATAAAATAGTCAATATGGATATAAAGCAGTTTGTTGCTTACAAAAGGGAAATTAAAGATGCTATAAATTCTACTCAAATAGAGATTGAAAATGAGATAAGTAACCTTTTGCTGGTAATTTTTACTTGTTTGCTCAGCTTCTTTGATCTGCACATTTGAAATAACCTGTTATAAGACAACTAATTTGAAAGAAGCTAAATATAGTGATGCATGGTGTATAGTAGATTATTATGATTTTTCTTGGAATATATAAAATAATTTATTCACAATATCTTCAAAAAGATTCTACTTATATTAATATAATAAATTTTCAAAAGAACAAAATGAAAGATTCTTCCTTCATTCTTAAACCTGATTCGTGTCAAAGTGCATGTATATATACTAAAAGCTTCCGCAAGTAGGAAAGGGAACAAACAACATGATTCTATATTCTTTAATTTGATTCCTTACTATACCTTGATGCCTCTTCTTTCTACATGTTTGTGGAGTTATACTAGCATGCCAATCCCATCACTGTCAATGGAAGTCACTCCTGTGCTCAAAAGTGCAAAAACTAGTTATTTTTATTTTACTATTTTCCTTAATTTGATATTATCTGAACCTGATAATAATTATTTTCAACAAGAAAGAAGGCTTACCGCCCATGTCCAGAATCAGATATTGTAGTGTTTCTTCCTCCTCTATCCACCTCATGATTCTGTCGATTAATTTTATAGTAAAGCTATGTGGTTTAATACTCCATCAGCAATAGACAATAGTGAGACTTTGCTAATCACTGCGGTTATATGTACCTTTCTCTAAGGTAGCCAGAGCTGGCGAAATAGATTGGGGAACCCAGTTTCAATATCAAAATGTTAGGGTAAGAGATTGAGTTTGGGTATTGCTGCCCGTCACAATACATTTCAGTTCCTGCTATGCTTCCGAGCCTGCAAGTGGATGGTCGAGCCACAGAGAGCAGTGCTCTCAGTGTTGACAAACCTACCTACGACGTTAATTAAATCGAAGAATGATGATTTTGATGACAAATAGCAAAGTGTATAAATAGAACCTGATTTAGATTAGGAATACTGAGAGAATGACCAAAATATAGAGAAAATATCAGTGAAATTTGAAAGGTAATCAAGTATAGTATTTCAAGTTCCCTCTGCAATCTATCTAAAACTTACAAAAATTCTATTAGTAATTTCTTGTTATAAAAGAGGTTGAGACGAGACATGCATAAGACTTACAGAAAACTAGGTGTTATGCAACTTGTATTAGAACAATCTGCCAGCAATGTGTTCTATTCTTCTACAAAACAAAACTGTTATTGTCTTCTCAGAAAATGGGATAATATGAAAGAGTATTAAAGAATTAACAAGAGATTAATAGAAGTGAACTGATAAGAGTTAAGACTACTGATTTACGAAGGAAAACATACTCATACAGAGGATCCAAATGCAGAAAAATAGGAATAAGCATTATAATAGAATAATCAAGTTTATCCAGTACTGCATATAATACAAATAATCATTTAAGTAATCTTCATCATGAAACCTTTGTAAACATGAATTGCTTATAAGTAACATCATAATAGAAAAAGTTTGTCTGATAGGCTATCAAGCTTAAAGCATAAAGAAAGCTGAACTCGCATGCACGTCTTGTATAAACAAGCATAACATAAATATTTATCCAGTATTATCAAAACAATTCTACCAAGAATCGTATACTTTATCCAATATTACATTGGATTTAGTTATGCCAATGACACATTGACAGGTTTATGGCAGACAATTTGAAAAGTTGGACAAGGAAATGCTCCATTTAAGTGAAAAACAGAGGAAATGTGAAGAGGCAGATTTAGTACAATTAAAGATCAATTACAAGATTTGACTAAGTACAGTGGAAAATATACCATGTGACATATATGAAGTTAACTAAGAATTTAAAGGGAGGAGGTGAGTAAAAGGGAGGGAAGGGTAAACATGGGTAAAAAGAATTTTTACACTTGTTTGGGAGAGAGTGAGTCATGAAGGGGAAGGGGAGAGAGGGGTAAAGCATCCCCTTGCATGCTCGGGAATCAGCGAAATTTCTTACACCCCAATTTGAGGTGTAAGGAAGGGGAAGGAAAAATTATTCCAATTTTATCCTTATTTATTTTTTCACATGCAGATTTATTAAAAAAATAAGAGGATATTTTTGTAAATTTGTATATTTAACCTTCATTTCCATCTCTTTCCTCTCAAATGAACTTTCCCTCCCTTCCAAACAGGGTAAGATAAATATATTACTTTCTCTTCCTTCCCCTCCCTTCCCCTCCTTTCCCCTTCCATTAATGAACCTTGTCTCACCCCATCCAAACAGAGGGTAAAAGGAGGATGCGGAGGATTAGGGTTTCGATTTATGGTGGACGAGGAGAAGCCCAAAAGAAAGCGCGCTAAGAAAGTTTGCCATAATTTTGGTTCATAGACACCGAGTTTTAAAAACCGCTGTTAAAATCGGTGTCTATTAACGAAAAAAAGACGCTCATAGACATCGCCTAAAAAACCGATGTCTATGAGCGAAAATCTGCGCTCATAGACACCGATTTTTGGAAAAACCGGTGTAAAATACTCAAAGACATCGGTTTTTGCTTAAAACCGTTGTTGTTCCACCGATGGCTATAAGGGTTTTTCTTGTAGTGGACTCCTAAACTCTCCTAAGAGGTACTCGCCACTATGATCTTAGCGTAGTGTATTGGTCGAACGAGCAAGACACCATAGATGCCTTCATCTCCTCGGTCGGTCGATGCGAGATGTTGTGATATTTTTGGCATGATGGGCAGGTGGCTACTGTCCGAGCGACATCATTTTGAAGCGTGGGCCAGAAATATCCAGCGAGGAGGATCTTTCGGGCCATCAATCGACCACCCAGATGACTTCGGCATGAGCCTTGGTGCACTTCCTGAAGGATATATTTCGCGTCCTCCGGTCCAACACACTTGAGCTGGGGCCTAGAGAAGACTCTCTTATACAACTGATCCCCGATTAGGGTGAACCATCCGACCATCTTTTTCAATAAGCGGACTTCCTCCTGAGCGGCAAGTGTGATGGCCGATCGGAGGAACTCTATTAGAGTTGTCCTCCAGTCGCTTGGGAAAGTTATTCCCTCGCCATCCTGTTGATATGCGCCACCAATGAGGCTTTCTCGATCGATTACTCAATCACGACTGGCGATAATGAGCTGGCTAACTTAGCCAATTCATCCACAACCTGATTTTTTGATCGGGGGATCTTCTGAATCACCACCTCTTGAAAATCGACTTTTAACTTCTCAAAAGCTTGTACATACAACTTGAGTCAGGAGCTACTTATCTCAAATGTCCCTAATAGATGTTGAGCAGCCAACTGAGAATCCGAATGGATAAGGACTCTTGTAGCTCCGACATGCCGAGCTGCCTATAAGCCGACTATCAAGGCTTCATATTCAACTTCATTATTCGTCACTCGATATTCTAACCGAACGGACAGTTGCATCCTGTCCTCCCATGGCGAAATCAAAAGAATGTCGATCCTATTGCATTGTCGAGTGGATGAGCTGCCCATATATATCTTCCAAGTTACGTCTGGCTCGGCATTCTGGACCTCGATAACGAAATCAGCTAAGGCATGGGCTTTGATCGTCGTTCGAGGTTGATACTATATGTCGAATTCACTCAACTCGATTGTCCATTTGATTAGCCACTCGGACGTTTCTATTTTGAGAAGGATTCTTCCTAAGACGCTATTGGTCATCACGATGATGGGATGTGAAAGAAAGTAAGGATGGAGTCTCTGAGCGGCGAACACTAGTGTATATGCCAACTTTTCAAGACAGGCGTAGCAGGACTCTACATCTTTTAATATATGGCTTAGAAAATATACAGGCTGTTGCTCATGGCCGTTTTGCCTTACCAACGCCAAACTAACCACATACTCGGTGAACAACAAGTAAATCTAGAGCGGTTCGCCAGCACTCAGCTTATCCAGTACAAGCAAAGAGTTAAGGTACTCCTTGAGCTCCTCCAGCACCTTGTCACACTCCACGTCCCATTGAAATTTTATCACTCGGCGCAACACCTTGAAGAACGGATGACTTTGATCGGATGACTTAGAGATGAACCCTGATAGCGCAGTGATCCGCTTGGTCAGCCGTTGGGCTTCCTTCAAGTTGCGAGGCGGGGCGTGTCTTGTAGCACCTTCACCTTGCTCAGATTGACCTCGATGCCCCATTCGGTGACGATGTATCCGAGGAAGCGACCACTCCTTACGCCGAATAGATACTTGTTTGGATTCAGCTTTATTTCGTAGGCCCTCAAGGTTCGGTAAGTTTCCTCAACGTCTGTACAAAGGTTAACAGCTTGGAAGGATTTTATTAATATATCATCGACATATACCTCCATGTTGTGACTGATCTGCCGTTAGAGCACCGACGTTCTTCAATCTGAATGACATGATATTACAACAATAGGTTCCGTCAGCCGTTATGAAGCTGACCTTCTCTTGATCCTCTCGGGCGAGCGATACTTGGTGGTATCCTTGGTACGCACCGAGCATGTAAATCAGTTCGTAGCCCACCGTAGAGTCCACCATCTGATCTATCCTGGGCAACGGATAGAAAATTCTTCGAGTATGCCTTATTCAAATCACGGAAATCGATGCAGACCGCCACTTGTTGCCCGGCTTGGAGACCAACACGACATTTGCGAGCCAACTCGGGAATTGAACTTCCTGGATGTGAATAGCCTCCGTAATTTTTTTATCTTCGCCCAGATGATCTGATTTTGCTCAGTACTGAAGTCCCCTTCTTCTGCTTCACAGGCTGAGCGTTCGATCGAACATGAAGCTCGTGCTGAGCCACACTTGGAGAGATGCCCAGGAGCTCGTGCGTCGACCAAGCGAACACGTCATGATTTTGCATAAGGCAAGAGACCAACTCGACCTTCTTTTCGCTATCCAGGCCGGCGGCGAAAAACATAGTTACCTCCGACCGGCTGGGGTGGATCTGGACCTCCTCCTTTTCTTTATAGACCAGTGAAGGAGGTTCCTCCCTGATGGCATTCACCTCCAGGCGGGGGTTCTTTCGAGCGACCCTTGCTTCGGAGTTGACCATCTCGACGTAGCATCGTCGAGCGACCAACTAGTCGCCCTTGACTTCGCCCACCTCGTTGTCCACTAGAAACTTAATCTTCTGGTAGTAGGTGGACACCATAACTCAGAACTCGTTGAGAGTCAGTCGACCCAATATTATATTATAGGCGGACAACACGTCCACCACAATGAAGTTCGTCGTCCTCGTCCTCTTCAATGGCTCCTCTCCGCCAAAATGGGCAGTCGTGCCTGGCCGATCGACAACACTTCATTGCTTGTGAAGCCATAGAGTGAGGTTGTCATTGGATGCAACTCGCTCATATCGATTTAAAGTTGGTCGAACGCCTTCTTGAATATAATATCCCCGAGCTTCCTATATCAACAAAGATTCGGTGAATAATATAATTAGCAATCACTGCTCGGATGATTAGGATGTCGTCGTGAGGGATCTCCACTCCCTCTAAGTCTCGGGAGTTGAAGCTTATTTCAAGTCCTTCGGCTTTCTCCTTGCTGCATCTAACAGCATGGATCTCCAATCATCGAGAGTGTGATTTCCTTTCTTTGTTGGAATCACCGGCGATCGATCCACCGGTGATCATTCTAATTTCTCCCCGAGCGGTGTTGCTCCTATTCTCCTCCTCTCGAGCCGAGACTCTATTCTGAACAGCAGGAGCTTGGGCGGGGGCTCATGTCGTTCCTCCGATAGGGCTGATGATGTCGGCGTTCGGACGCCCCTCTCTCTTCCTCCCTCCGGCCAGTTGATCGACGTCTATGATGTCGATCGGGTGATGGCGACCGATGATGATATCCTCGGGGAGCCAGTCAGCTTGTAATCGACGTCAGATCATAGCAGTCACGCGTGTTGTGCATTGCCAACTGATGGAAGGAGCAGAATAATGGCGTCCATGTCTTGCCTTTTGCTTCCTTTGGGCAACCGACCGCTATATGCTGCACGACATGTGTCCTCGATTCCTGGTGTTGCTAGGCTCCCCTCGATTGGAGCTCCTTTGGGGGTTAATGAATACTCAATGGTCGCCGCTCGGGCGCTGCTGGGGGCTCGGCATGCGCCTCTTTTCTTCTAGTCGCTTGAGCTTCTTCCACGTTTATATATTGTGTGACTCTTCTCAGCATATGGTCGAAGTCCCTCGGGGGCTTTCGGATGAGTGATCGGAAGAACTCCCCTTCGGTGAGACCTTGGGCAAAGACATTCACCAACACTTCTGTGGAGATCGAGGGAATGCCCATGGCTACATGGTTGAAGCTCTGGATGTAGGCCCTCAGTGCTTCCTTGAGCTCTTGCTTCAAGGAGAACAAATTGGCGCTGGTCTTCTGGTGGCGGCGACAGCTGGCGAAGTGGTGTAAAAACGCCGCTCGGAAGTCCTTGAAGCTGTTGATTGATTCGTTCGTTAATTTCTTAAACCATCGTTGTGCTAATCCTGATAAGGTGGTGAGGAAGACCTGACACTTCACCACATCCGTGTAATGATGAAATGTGACCACGTTGTCAAACTTGACCAAGTTGTCGTCCGGATCGATAGTTCCGTTATATTCCCCAATCGCCAGCGGGGTGTAGTGTCTCGACAGAGGGTCGTCCAGAATCCCCTGCGAGAATTGGTGGTTGATCCGATCGGGCGAATCATCTTCCCTTTATGCCTTCCCTTTTTGCACGTCCTGAACAGGTGCGTCATCCAAGGAAGACCCCCGTCCCTTGTTCGCTCGACCTCATTCCTTTGATGAAGTCTAGAACAATGCTTGGTGAAAATGGATCAACACATTGGGTACCTCCCCATATATGTCGCTCGGCTTCTTGTTTTGTTCCTGAATGAATACATGATCCATTTGGTCTCCATATTTTGCTTGATGTCCTGCCACTGATGTCGCAGGCTCATGTGCTTGGCGTTAGGCCAACGCTTGTTGTTGGTGATACTCCACTATCCTTATCGCTCAAGCTTGTATAAGCATATCGAGCTCCTCCTTTATCAGCGTTTCCCTGGTGAATCGTCCAACGTTTTCCATGTACTCGTTTCGGATGTAGTCTACCTTCCCACAGACGACATCAAAATGATTCTATTCGAAAATGGAAAGGTGGAAAGCTGAGGATATGACTGCTATGCTGATTGTCTATAGAACGCGCTCCGCTCTACAAAACAAGTAATGTCAGTATTGAGTCAGGGAAAAAGTCTTTGGAGCTAACCCTCCGATATTCAAGTTAGTCACCGGAAGTATAGATGGAAGCGGAGCAACAATAACACAAACACAAACTGTAATAACGCATATTTCCACCGGAAGTTAGTCATTTCCTTTTAATCCTTTTCACCAGTCGTTTCCATCCTCAATTGTTTTCCATGAAATCCGCGGGACAAGGAGCCCCTAGTTTTTTTCTAAAGATCTTAGTGACAAAATTCAACATATAATTTGGTGTTTTGTTACTTGAAGAATTCCACCTCACCCCATCGTCGCCGCCGTCCCCCTCCGCTTTCAATGAATTCCACTAGCCGGTCGACGCGACGTCGCCAGGCGAAACGCGATGGCCGACGACGACGCCATCTCTCTCTGTTTTGGTCTGGTTTCTCGCTGGCTTACCAACCAAGCAGTTCGTTTGGCGAGAAAGGGGAATAATATGTGGGCCAGACCCAGCCCACGCCTCTTTCCTTGAAATTGAGATACACATGAAATAGCAGGGCCAAAATGAAAATAGCCCTCAGCCCTATCTATAAAAGAGCACCAATGGCGTGCTAAGAAGGGGCAAACCAAGCGGCGGCGAGGCAAGATGGAACGGGAGAAGGGTTCCTGGAAGCTGTTGGCATGGGGTTGGGTTGGAAAAATCCATTCTTGATGTTTATCTTTCCTTTGTTTCCTCCATGGATTAATGGACGATCGAATGGAGATCGACTCAAAATTGGTGTCTTCCAATTCCTCCCATTCCAATGGTTTCCATGCACCCCTCCCCTTCCATGACGGGCCTTTGATCGGCGACGATGATCATCTGCTGCTGAAGCGAAGAGGGGGGATAATGAGGAATAGCCATATTTTTACTTCTTTTTTTCTGTGAGATTTATTCATCGCGTGCTTTAAAATCACAACTTCGGTTTTATTGTTGATTACCTCGATTTCTCAAGAACTGTTACAGGATGAAACATTTTGATGGAATTGGTGGTTCACATGATACAAGCGCATACAACTTTAGAAATCTGAAAAAGTTGCACTGGAAATGACAGCCGTGAAGAGCTTTCAAGAAACGAACTTGATCGGAAAAGGTTTCTTAAATCCCTTGGTGATCGCAGGAGACCATCGGACAAGAGATATCCTAAAGTGAAGGATGTTTTGATTTTATTTTTTAATACGTAGATGATAGTACGAAGGGTAAATTATTATAGTGTTTAGGGTAAATTTTTATGTTGTGAAGGGTAAAATATATTGCGTAAAAATTAAATGTCCATCTCGGATTATGTAAATTATTATCAAAAGTATATCAACAAATTAAAAGGGTGATGCATTTTTTATTTATTTAGGCTTTATTATAGTAGCAAAATGAAGTTTAAATAATTTTATCATTAAAAAATATTTTAATTTAAATAATATTTAAAATTTAAGATCGATTTAAGATTTAAAATAATATTTTTTTTTAAATTTGTCAAAAAATTTGTAATTCAAATTTCAAAAAAAGAAGAGGATTGGCGTTACTGTTGTAAGTTTTTGGATTATAAAATGTATATAAATCCGATTTTTTATTTTTATTTTAAAATTTAGATCTTCTTAAAACAAAATTCAGTTTATAAAAAATATTAACGTTCCTTTTTGATTGAGGCTTATTTAATATTTAGATCTAATTAATTTAATGTGTCACACATTATAAAAAAATCTTTATGAGTTATATATTTTTTAAAAATGGAAAATATCACTAATAAATTCAGCATAATGGATCAAATAAATAATAAATTTAGCATTTACCGTGGCCACGTTACTTTGCTTCCTTCTCCCCTTTCGAATTAAAACTAGAAAATAAAAAAGGTATAAATTAATTGCAAGCCAGCTGGCGGACCAGTAACTCCAAGCCCATTTGTAGCAAATCCAGCCAGAAATGGACTCAGCTCATCCAATCGCTTCCCGCCGACGCGCCTTTTAAGGCCCGCGTTAACCTAAAATAGCCGTCCACTTTCTCCTTCTCTGACACCGCCTGCGGTCGGTCAAATTACTGGGTAGTGCCCCCATACCGTGAGCTGGATCTCGTCCGACCTCCCGATTCGCTCAGCCCACGTTCGGGATCGCTCCGTCGATCTTAAATACCGGCGAAGCGGGAACATTTATGGAAACCACCGGTGGCTTCTATAATCTTGGAGAGGGGAAAAAGGGGCGTCGAGAGGAATCAGAACGTTAGGGAAAGGGCTTAAGACTTGAGAGGAAAGAACAAGTCCACGCCATTGGAGTGAAAGAAAACGGAAATTGAAGATTTAGAAACTTTTTAAATAAGTATGACTATCATACTTCGATAATTAGGGCGAATTGCGTGATGGATTTTCCTATTCTTTCCCTCCCACCGACCGTCAGTTTCTATGCGTCGATTTCTAACCCATCCTAATTACATTTGAAACGTTTTAATTTTAAAATAATTTAAGTGTTTAAGATACTTGTAATCTCAATATGTTTCTTTCTCTCTTTCCCCACGCACATGCAAATCTAATATCTTCTCGGTTAAATCAAGGACAAAATCCGACACTCTATTTTAGTTGGCAAAATCATTTCATATCGAAAGTACTTATAAGTGTCTTCTTGTGTCCCTCTCAAGTGACGAGAACTCACTTGGGGTTTCTAACGAAGCCTACATACTGACCTAGTTAACTCTTTGCATTCGAGTTTAGGGTTTTATTTACTGTCTGTATTTCAAATGGCGCAAGAATGTGTGACAAGTGTTTCAGCCTTTTGTTTTCGATAATCCACAAAGATATGTATAGACATGTTTAAGGAACAACGGGAGTATGATGTAGAGAGATCAACACTACTAAGGGTATGGTTAGATTCCGATTTTTAATTTCCTTATTCAATTAAATCAAAATAGATAAAATCAAATCAAAAAATTTCTTATGATTCGATCATGATCAGCAAAATTCAATTTTGATTTTGATTAAATCCTTCATTGGTAAAAAAAATCAATTAATTCGGTTAGTTTGATTTTCTATCAAATTAATCGATATTTTATCGGTTTAATTTATTCAATTTTTATTAAAAAAAATATAGTAAGTTTGGTTGATTAAAAAAATTTAATTTATTCGATTTTCAATTTATTCAATTTGATTTTGCTCATGTCTGAAAGTTGAGAAGATGACTAGCTGGGCACGCGGCTTTACGGTTGACTAGATGAAGACTCTGCGCTATCTTGCAAAACCAGGAACGTTAGTGCCAGACCGAGAAATGGGTTCCCGACGTTAGCTCTCCGACACTCAAATCAGTCCTCGATTCAGTGGAGAAGAATAGTAAAAATGAACAGTAGGCTAAAACATGCAGAATAATGAAGTATCACATACCTCTGCTTGTGGATGGAGACCTCCTTTTATAGTGTCATTGTAGCGTCTGTGTACGCATCTAAAGGAGGTGCACATTTTTCAAAGCATCTTAGGAAAAGACAAATAAAAAAGTGTCCTTGATATTTTTTTAAGAGAGCACGCAAATCTCTAGCATGTCAAACTAGAAACTTCTAAAGTACTGTTTGCTTGCTGGACAGTCTCTATTATCGGCGGTACAAACTTTCAAAAGATTACGATAAGATATGTGTGTGGGTCCTGCTATAGGCCAACCGAAGGCTGCTCGCCATGGACATCACCAGCTTGGCCATACTAAATAGAGTTATCGGCCTGTTCTTCACTTGGCCTTATTGTTGACGGAGAGACACATAATGCTCGATCAGACGCAAGGTTTGATCAGCCAGAGCGGTGGATCAGGCATCTTGGTATTTAGTTTTAGGCCTCGACTACAAGTGCGAAGGGCGGTTCGCCCGACCGGATGGTCCGCCCCATCAAACGGTTCGCCTAACCAGACAGCCCGCCCAACCGGATGGTCCGGCCAACCGGACGATCCGCCCAACTGGCTCTAGAGGCTAGCTTGGCCGTCCACAGTCCGTAATTTCGTCATCCACCCAATCCTACGACTTTGACCATTTGACTTTGACCTCCATGTCAGCCGGTCTTCACTACTTTGACCTACTTTTATAGGGCTCATCTTCATCATCATATCACAAGTCTCCCCCTCAAGTCTAGTAGAAGGAAGCTGCAAGTCCAACTGACTGGATAATTGATATTTTTTGCAACTTTTCTTCCCGTCCGGGTGTTCTCTCATTTAAGGCCACCGCTCATCTTACATAATCACTGCTCTTACAACTCTTTTAGAAGCTGATCTCTTCTCGGTTAGGAGACCCTGAGACTACTGCCGCTTGGACCCGAAATGGATGACACTTAGTCGTTTTGTTAGTTCCTTTCTGATCTCTTTCCCGAGTGACCACCTATACTCAGTGCCTTTTAATTGCTGTTGACGTCAATATGATTGCTTGGAAATCGTTAAAATCCCTTGCCATTAATGTAAAGTATGCTTGACATGCTTTTTAATCATACGCCTACCACTAATTTCCACTTCTCATTAATGCCACCAATGATTGGATGCCACGCATCACTTTTTCCTGCCGTCGAATGTATGATATGAAAGATGACTATTGGGATCTAATGTGACAGCTGCCTTTTCAAATTCGACGACCAAGATTAGACCTCGTTTTCCCAAGCCCTTGATTGGACGGCTTGGGGCAATCGCCCACGGGGTTTTTAAACCCTTTATTTCCCTCTTCGTCGTATCAAAACCTTCATCTTTGTCTTCATCTCCTTTGCTCCTTGCTCTCTACTCCTTGCCAGCGATCCTTCTCCGGTAAGTTCTTTCTCATTTCTCTCTTTGATCTCTAAAGGCGTGCTCTCCTTCTCCTCCCTTTGCTGTCTCGAGTTTGTGGTATACCTCCACCGAGTCCGACTTTAATGGTGACAAGGTGGACCCAATGAAAATGACCTATCACATTCCCGACAATCACCAATCGCAATCCCTTTCACCTACGCTCGCTCTCATATGCCTCCCGATGACTTTCTTCCTTTATTTAAAGACCAACTGTATGCTAGGTTGCGTTTTCCTATCCACTTTTTTTTCGAAGTTTGTAGGTATTTTCACATTCCTTTGCAACAGTTGGTATCTAATTTCTTTAGGTTACCGTGCAGGGTTATAGTTCTATTCCTCCTGCACAATATTCCTCTCCTACATCGTATTTTCCATTATTTCTATTACTCTAAATTATCCGAGCCGGGTGTTTTCCTCTTTCAAGCCCGAGTGGGTGTCGTCTACTTTGAGAAGATGCTCACATATAATAAGAGTTGGAAGTCTCATTACTTCTATGTCTGACTTCCCGACCGACTTGCTTTCTCAATCGGCTGGTAGATAGAGCTTCTGAAAGCCCCCACGCTGGGAAAATATCGATGGGAGCCAACCTACCTTCAAGAAGCAGCACAGCTGGCCAATTTAAAATACCACATACACAGGTTATTGCTGGAAGATGTATTGTATATGTTTGGGCTGAGTTCCATCCAAGCTCGGCTACCCTGTTCTCTTAGTAAGCCATTTCTCCTTCTGTCATTTTTGAATCTAACTGATTTCTTTTTCTTTTTTACAACCCAAGTCATGTTGAGGGCGTTACGGAGCGGCTCTAGCAAGCAAACTAATGTAGAACTCAACACTAGGGGGCGACCAAGTTGGAGAGTCGAGGGCTGTTGCTGGCTGGCCCTTTTGAAGAACAGACAGGCAAAGCTGAGGCAAGCAGGGCGGCAGCAAGCGACATCGTAACTAACATTCGAGAGATGCCTCCCGAGTGCCCTTCTATGTTGCCCATAGCAGTTCCTTCGGAATCGGCCACCTCCAGCGAGTCGCTAATCCAGTGCTAATGCCAAAAAAGGCTCCAGTCGGAGGCTTCTTTATGCTTGGAGGCCTCTATTCCGCATACCTCCACAGTCGCATCGGCTCTATGACCTCCCTCAGAGCGGGGTAAAAGTTCTTCACCCATGTCCTTGAGAGGGCGGCTAGTTTGCCAACTCCTCCATCATTCGACTGGACTCCTTCTCTATCTGAGTTACCGGTTAAGATGATGATAACGCAACTAATCTCCTACCTGCTACCCCTACCAATCGATCCAGCAACTCCTACATCAATTATCCGTTCCACCCGTCTTTCCAAATCCATGGGCAAGGTCACTTCAAAGCCCTTAGATTCGATCGGTCGTAGTCATATCATGGACATTCAAATTACAAATTGATGACTGGCACCATCTTGATGACACCAAATTGCACTCCCCAGAAAACCATATCAGGATATAAGGGCCCTTGGCTTAGGCCTGGGCAGATGTCAGGGCTGAGGCAGCCATCATTCCACCTGGTGAATTTGCTGATAGTTTCAGCCAGAAATCTACTAGGGTAAGCTCATCTTGAGTTTCTTATTCTTCTGGTTTCCTGGTTATACTTAATTTACATCTTTATCTATCCATGCAATTCTGGGTGGAAGGCTTGGCTCTGTGCCAAAGGCTGGCCTACCTGGAATATGAAATTAAGCAGCTGTAAGCATTGACCGGGCAAACAAGTGCCTCACAAGCTTTGGTCGAATAGTTGACTGCCGAAGTTACTCAACTGAAGAAAGACTTGGACACGACCTCCGAGCAGCTCTTAGGGTCCAAGCGGGCACTGATAGTGGAGAAAAATAAAAATCATGATCAGGCCCTTCAGCTCGATCGGTTGACCAAGCAAGTTTACAACTTTGAGTTGAAGATCAACTCGATGAATACCAGGAAGCTTCATGCCATTAAAGACTTAGACATTAAGAACAAAGAGGCTCGTATCCTGACCAAGAAACTTGAGGAAGCAAAAGCCACCCTGTCCACAGAGCAAGTCGGTTGAACGGCTGAGCACACTGTCCACAAACTCTAGCTTGGCGAGCACAAAAGGATAATCGACAAGAAAGACGCCGAGCTGCAATCATTAAAGGCCGAACTTGCTAAGCTTAAGGAGAAGGAGTCTGACTGGTTGGAAACCTTTAGGGTGGAGTACCTTTGGTCCAAAGATTTCAACCAGATGCTGACTGATTGGACCCTTCGACTGTTCGCCTATGGAATTAATGGGACCCCTTCAACAGCTAAAGGAGGGTGGTTTTCTCACATCAGAGGTCCCAGCGACATTTATTAAGATGGAGAAAATTGTGGACTCACTCCCAGACGATGTAGTTACTAATCTGACATAACCTTCTTATAAGTTTATTAACAACTCCCTGCAGTGACTAAGTAGTTCTTGTAAAAATTTTCTAAGTTTAACTTGATGCATGTCCGTTCTGCAGTTAAGAGTTCTCGTTCACACTAACCTTCACTTTTCATCTTCGAGACTTAGCTTCTTCGATTTACTTAATGTGAGCACAATACGGAGCACGAGAGCTAAGCTTGCCCAAAACTTGATCGAACGACTCGATATTCTAGGCTATTTGGTGCAGGGGATTTGCTTGCTTATAACTCGGCCGAACGGCTTGAGAGTTTGGAACACTTAGTGCAAGGACTTTATTCACTTATAACTCAGCCAAACGGTGTGAGAATCTGGGACACTTTAGTACGAGGGCTTTGCTCACTTATAACTCGACCGAAGGGCGCAAGAGTTTGGAAGCATGAGAGCATACTCACTTATAACTCGGCCAAATGGTGTAAGAGTCTGGGACATTTTAGTGTGAGGGTTTTGCTCGCTTATAACTCCGTCGAATGAAGCGAGAGTCTAGAAGCATGAGAGCATGCTCACTTATAACTCGGCTGAACGGTGTAAGAGTCTAGGACACTTTAACGTGAGGGCTTTGCTCACTTATAACTCGACCGAATAGCACAAGAGTTTGGAGGCGTGAGAGCATACTTATTTATAACTCGATCGAACGACGCGAGAGTCTAGGACACTTTACTGCGAGGGCTTTCCTCGCTTATAACTTGGCCGAACGACGTGAGAGTCTGAGGTGTGAGAGTATGCTCATTTATAATTCGATCGAACGACACGAGAGTCTGGGACATTTTAGCGTGAGGGTTATGCTCACTTATTAATCAGCCGAACAACGTGAGAGTATGGAGGCATGAGAGCATGCTCACTTATAACTCGGCCGAACGACACGAGAGTCTAGAACACTTTAGCATGAGGTCTTTGCTTGCTTATAACTCGGCCAAACAGTTTGAGAGTCTGGAGACGTGAGACATGCTCACTTATAACTCGGTCGAATGATGTGAGAGTCTATGACACTTTAGCGCTAGGGCTTTACTCGCTTATAACTTGACAGAACACCATGAGAATCTGAAACACTTAGTAATTTTTCATTTAAATCTTCTTACATTCATAGAACACATATTTTTACAATTTATATAAATTCAATTACATACTACCATCCTGATAGGGTTATAGATGGTTTGCACTCCAAGTTTGGTCCAGATTCTTCCCATTTTTGTCTTGCAGATAGTAAGATCCTGAGCTGAGCTTCTGTATTACTTTATACGGTTCACCCCATGGGGCCTCTAGCTTGCTAACGTCATCGATCGGCTTGACTCTTTTCCATATCAGATCGTCGACCTGAAATGATCTCGGAATAACCCTTCTATTGTAGTTCTGCTTTATTTTATGTTGGTACGCCATTAGCTGAGTGATTGCTTTATTTCTAATTTCTTCTATTAAGTCCAGCTCCATAAGACGCCAATCAACATTTTCTTCGTAATATAGCTATCTCTGATCGGACTCTACGCCAATTTCGATCGATACTACTGCTTCTCCTCCATACACCAAGTGGAATGGAATTATGCCGGTTGCTTCTCGAGGAGTGGTTTGGTACGCCCACAATACACTTGGAAGCTCATCAACCCAACTCCCTCTGAGGTGGTCGAGCCAAGTTCTGAGTCCTCTGATGATTTCTCTATTGGTGACTTTTGTTTGGCCATTGCTCTTAGTGAAGGACTGCAGAATACCATAGTTGGCACACTATCCTTTAAGCTTCGGTCCTTAAAATTGCCTTCCATCATTAGAGACAAGCTTATGAGGAATGTTGAACTGACACTCAATATTTTGTCATAAAAATTTTATAACCATCTAATCGATTATCTTGGCAAGCGGTTCGACCTCCACTCATTTAGAAAAGTAGTCTACCACCACGAGAAGAAATTTCCTCTAGCTGGTCACCAGGAGGAACAGTCTAACAATATCTATGCCCCATTGGTCGAACGAGTAAGAGATAATGGCTGCCTTCAACTCTTCAGTAAGTCGGTGCAGTATTGTAACGCCCCGCCTTCTACTAACTAAGCTATAAGATTGGGGGTTACGGTTGCTAAACTATTCTGTGGCTACCACTGATGTATAATGTGAACAAGGCTGAACTAAATTAAAAACTCTGCTAATTGCTATTAAAACTAGAATTTATGTTCAAAATACACTTTCATTGTTGTACATATGCTAAAGAAGGGAATCTAAACTTTCCATTTGATCAAGGAGCTAAAATCATATGTTTCCAGCTGAAATCAGACTTCCCAATCGATTGAAGCTGAGACTCGATAGATTGAAAGGGCTTCAATCGATCCACTGATCGATCCAACGTGCTTCTGCGCACGGAAATCCTTTCTGAATCGATCGGCTGATCGATCCAGCCTGGGCCAATCGATCAGCTGATCGATTAAGCAGCTCTCTGTTCGCGGAAATTACTTTCCGATCGATCGGCTGATCGATCCATGACCAATCGATCAACTGATCAATTCATTAGCTCTCTGTACACGGAAAATCACTTCCCAATCGATCAGCTGATCGATTGAGGACCCTCCAATCGATCGGCTAATCGATTGGAGCTCTGATTTCTGCTGCATTCCACCACTAATCCATATACAATGCAAATGTATCAACTTAAAAGCATCATAAGATTCCTAGGCATGTCATTACTGTCATTATTCGTGGTTTATTAACTAATATTAAGATAACCAGTGGTCTAGGCATAGCATGGTGCATACTTTCACAATTCATGATATTTAAACATTCTAAATGTACGGAATAATAAGAATATAAGAAATTCTAATTTTTTAAATTTGCTAGTCCCCAAGAGTCTTTATTCTAAGTTCCTTCTCACAAACATCTTGACACATTGCCCTCCAGTCTCCGCTAATCCATCTTCCCTTTACCTTTATCTGCAGTATAAGGAAAAGGAAACTATAAGCTTGGGAGCTTAGTAAGAACCATCTACCTCACAAAACATGTATTCGATGAAATCATGCTTTTAAAAGATGCTATTGGAAATGCATGCTGATAGTTATACTAAAAATGCTAAAAACATGACATACTGATATATGAGTCATGACAATCAAATACTGATCATAGAACTATCTTATTGTATCAATAAGAAAAATTGAACGGATACATAAACCAAGCTAAACTAATGCTAGGCTAATGCTAAATCTGAATTGTATTCACATAACTGAATTGTGAAGTTTTGAAAACTATTTTTCATAATAGATAAAAATACTAATCATGTTGCTGTTGGGCCCGACAACTGTACTTGCTATGCGCGCATCCCTAACTAGACCTGAGGTACCTAGTCCCGAATCTAGTAGGGTTTACTAGGTTATCTAAACCCAGGGACGACTATCGGAGCCCAACTCAAGGACAACTAAGAGTCCAGCACAGTGCCACTGATAAAAGTAAAATACTGATTCATAAGCTAATTTATCTTATCTTGTTCTTACTAGGTTATCTGAACCTAGAGCTAGGTTATCTGAACCTAGGGGCAACTGGGGGAGCCCACCCATTGGACCGTAGTCCCATATAAACTGAAGCAAGACTAAGCATGTTATTTAAAATGCTTCTATGGTATTTAACAGAGCTATTAAAATGCCTATTGTAGCATTTAACTGTATTAGGCATTTTATCGAACACTTGGTGTGCTCTATCTCTCCTCTCTATTAGGGGACCACCTCTAGGCACCCGACAACGTCTAAAATCCCAAAACTAGAGAGAGAAACATGTCTGGCCCATCTAGAGGTGCTCAAATAACCCTAAACTTGCGAGGAGGTTCAAATACACCCTACGTGCCGAAAAATCTGCATATGGCTGAACAAAAAAAAACATAAAAACATACGATTAACTACTTATACTGCAGGTGAGGGGTTACTTACTTCCTGCGCTAGGTTTCTTACAGTTCTGATCGCTAGATTTTTGAAGGAGAAGATCTCCTCGACGATCTTATTATGTCTACGCATTCTTCTCGCGTAGATGAGCGCCCTCGTACTAGAGTCGTCGCCGGAAGGTGCTCCTACGACCCTAGGGATGGAACCCTAGGTCCCTTGGGGCTTGGTGTACCGAGAGGGTGAGGAAGGGGAGAGGGCGGCGATTGAGGGTGAGGGTGAGGAAGAGTTGCCGATCCAAACATAATAAACCCTCACTTAAATTCCCTATTTATATTAAGTGATTAATACGACCCAACTACATCATAAATATAATTTCTCTCCTCTTCTTTCAGCACACCCTTGCTGGGGCCACCTGGTTACTAAAGTCATGCTATAAGTTGTAGGGTCTAATAGGTCGCGAGTTCAATTCCCGCTTAGGCTATTTTACGTTTTTATTTAATTTTGCTACTTCTGCTACTCCAAGAATTCCATAAAAATATTCTAAAATTCCAGAAAAATAATAGAATATTTCTAAAATTTATTTGAGAATTTTCGGGCGTTACAGGTATGTTCTAGTATTTCTGACATGATAGGCAGGTTGCTATTGTCTGACCGGCATCTACTTGTAAGGCAGGCTAAAAATATCTAGTCAATAAGATTTTCTGAGCCAGTGAATGGCCACTCAAAGGACTGCCAAAAGAGTCTTGGTGTACTTCTTGCAAGATGTATTGAATGTCTTTTGATCTGATGCATTTGAGTAGTGGCCTTGAGAAAGTTCTCTTGTATAAGTGATTTCCTATTAATGTGAACTGTTCGACCCTCTTTTTTATTAATCAAACTTGCTCCTGATCGACCGGTGTGCTGTTTGATCGAAGGAACTCGATCAAAGGTGCTCTCCAATCACTCGGTACCTCTACTTCAGCCGGTCTTTCGATATGAGCTGTTAGCATCACTTGCTCGATCGACTTGTCCATTGCCACTGGTCTAGAGAGCTTGCGAGCTTGGCCAACTTGTCTGCATACTGGTTGTCCACCTGGGGATCTTTTGAATGATTACCTCTTGGAACCCTGCCTTTAACTTTTCAAAAGCCTTAGCATATAATTTCAGTCTGACATTATTTATTTTGAAAGTACCTGAAAGTTGCTGGACTGTCAGTTAAGAATCTAAGTGGATAAGTGTTGGTGCAACTTTAGGTCAAGGTTGACCTGATTGACCCGACTCGAGTTAACTTGACTCGAGTTGTATTTTGATGTTTGACGAGAATAGAAAAGTTGTATCTTGATGTTTGATAAGAATACAAACTTGGGAGATTGTGGGTGCAACCTTTGGTCAAGGTTGACCTGGTTGACCCGACTTGAGTTGACTTGATTCGGAAAAGTCCAAGTATGGAGACTTGGCACGGAAAAGTCCAAGCAGGGAGCTTGGCACGGGGAAAAGTTCAAGTATGGAGACTTGGCACGGAAAAGTCCAAGCAGGGAGCTTGGCACGGGAAAAGTCCAAGTATGAAGACTTGGCACGGAAAAGTCCAAGCAGGGAGCTTGGCACGGGAGAAGTCCAAGTATGGAAGCTTGGCATGGGAAGTCGGAGAGGGCTCGACAGCTCGTTCTCCGGACTAGGTCAGAGAGGGCTCGAGAGCTCGTT
This sequence comes from Zingiber officinale, assembly GCF_018446385.1. Lineage (NCBI taxonomy): Eukaryota > Viridiplantae > Streptophyta > Magnoliopsida > Zingiberales > Zingiberaceae > Zingiber > Zingiber officinale. Next base: position 32,422,509 of record NC_056005.1, on the reverse strand, counting down.
CTCTGGACCAGACGAACTCGGAGAGGGCTTGGCAGCTCGTTCTTCAGACTAGGTCAGAGAGGGCTCGGGAGCTCGTTCTCTGGACCAGACAGAGTTGGAGAGGGCTCGGTAGCTCATTCTCCGGACTAGGTCAGAGAGGGCTCGGTAGCTCGTTCTCTGGACCGGATGAAGTCGGAGAGGGCTCGGTAGTTCGTTCTCCGGACTAGGTCAGAGAGGGCTCGGTAGCTCGTTCTCTGGATCGGATGAAGTCGGAGAGGGCTCGGTTGCTCGTTCTCCGGACTAGGTCAGAAAGGGCTCGGTAGCTCGTTCTCTGGACCGGACATGGAAGTCGGAGAGGGCTCGGTAGCTCATTCTCTGGATCGGATGAAGTCGGAGAGGGCTCGGTAGCTCGTTCTCTGGACTAGGTCAGAGAGGGCTCGGTAGTTCGTTCTCTGGACCGGACGTGGAAGTCGGAGAGGGCTCGGTAGCTCGTTCTCCGGACTAGGTCAGAGAGGGCTCGGTAGCTCGTTCTCTGGACCGGACATGGAAGTCAGAGAGGGCTCGGTAGCTCGTTCTCTGGACCGGACATGGAAGTCGGAGAGGGCTCGGTAGCTCATTCTCCAGACTAGGTCAGAGAGGGCTCGGTAGCTCGTTCTCAAGACCAGGAAGGCCTTAGGATTTAGGGATGAGAAGCTCTAAATCCACATGGGCATTGGATTGGTCAGCAGACCGATCCAGTGATACTCAGGTTTATCTAATCGGTCTGGTGACCGATCAGTAACCAAACAGAGGTCACTGTGAGTTATCTGATCGGTCTGTAGACCGATCAGAAAGCCTACTAATCGGTCCACAGACCGATCAGGAAGCGATCAGAAATGAGAACAAGTATGGGGATCGGTCTGGGGACCGATCAGCCTAGGGCCTGATCAGTCCACAGACCGATCAGATGGCTCCCAGACCGATCAGGGTGGAGCCTGATCGGTCCAGGCCTAGCCGTTGCGACACAACGGCTAGATTTCTGTGTTGTTCTTTGTCTTCTTCTTCGCAGGTGCAGATATAAATCAGATGCTGAGCGCCTCTACACTTCTAGCTTCTTCCTCACTCTTGCGATCTGAGCTTTGCTGAGCTCCCTATTCTTGAAGCTTTGTGTGAGCTTCCCTCGACTGGGTGATCAGCTACTGTTGACATCGTGAAGTTGCTGCTTCATCGAACTCCAGTCGACGAGAAGGCAAGCAAAGTGTTTTTACATTTATACTGTTCTTGTTTTCTTTCTCTATTGGTTGTACTCCATTCTTACTGTTGCAAGAGAGATTGTGGCGAGGTTTCTCCACCCAGAAGGAGTTCATATTAGCCGGTTATCCGGGGTCTCATCCACCGACGGATTAATAGGCTTCGTCCACCTTACGGACACGCCGAGGAGTAGGAGTATCATCTCCGAACCTCGTTACATCATCATGTTTGAGGTTTGATCTTCTCCACTTTCGTTTCTACATTGTATTTCCATTGCGCTAACCTAAATTGTAGGAAGAAACGATAATTTGAGGTCGGCTATTCACACCCCCCCTCTCTAGCCGCATCCGATGGTCCTAACAAGTGATATCAGAGCAAGGTTGCTCTTCGTCGGATTAACACCCGGGGGAGCACAAGCTAGAGAATTGATCTATTTGGAGAAGACATCACGATTCCACCCCTCTACGATCGCGACGACTTCGCGTATTGGAAGGTAAGAATGAAGTATTTTCTTATGACTAACCTAGTGAATTGGAATTGTGTACGAGTAGGTTTTACTCCTCCGGTGGATAAAAAGGGAGAACCTCTCGAGAAGAAGAAGTGGACGAAGGAACAAATCCACCAATCCACAATCAACGACGAGGTAACGAAAATCCTTGAATTTTCATTACCTAATGATATCTTGTGTAAGATAGGTGGATACAACGATGCCAAGGAGTTGTGGAACAACTTGGCTAAGTTTCATGAGGAGGGCTCCAATTCAAGTCATGAAGAGGAGTCAAGTGAGCCAAGTAGTTCACATCATGGAGGTATGGAATTAGAAGTTGAGGGCTACTCAACATCTAAGGAAGAAGAGGAGGAGAGTTCTTCATCAAGATTGGTGCAAGAAGAAGCCTCTACCTCCGGAAGGGATGAAGAAGAGAGAGTATATCCATCCTCAACCCTAGGTAACTCAAGCAACTTAATTTCAAATAAATTACATATAATGTGCTTTGAGTGTAGGGAATATGGGCATTACAAGAGTAAATGTCCAAAGAGGATTAGGAAGACTCCACCGGCGCCAAAGGTCAAGGAAGCCGAAGTCCCGATACGCAAGGGCAAGGAGCACGTGGTGTGCTTCCAATGCAAGCAAAGGGGACATTATAGGAGCCAATGTCCAAGGGGGAGGCAACCTCACAAGGACAAGAGACCAAGCACATCTATAGGGGGAGCTAAGGCAAACCCTAAGGTACCCTTTAAGGCACATTATTGCAATTCTAATAAGAAACATGCTAGTAGCTTTATTGCAATTGCCAATGATGATAAGCATGATAACCATAGAATCCGATACATGTGCTTAGGTGCCAAACATGTTAGTCTAGGTAAGGATAATACTAGAAATTCCAACCTTAGAATTAATTCATCTAAGGTTAAGGAAAACCTAGATAGGAATCCCAAAACAACTAGACATATGCCTAGGAATACCTCAAAGAAAAATGACAAATTAAAACTTGAGGTATTAGAGAAGGAAAATCAAGTCTTAAGGTCAAGACTTGACACTTTAGAAAAGGCCCTTAAGAATTTGGAGAAGTCAACTCTAGGGTCTAAGGGTCAAAAACAAAAGCCCAAGGACATGAGAGGTTTGAGTCACAAACCTAAGTCTCAAGTGGTCAATCCCACTTATCATAATGTTCCATTCGATTATGGGACAAGATCTGGGGCTAGGAAGACCATCACCAAGGTCACAAGGGGAGTCACCCCTAGAGTTGATCTTGATGAGTCCCAAATGACCAAGGCTTTAAAGCCTAGGAGGGTCATTAGGAGGGTTGCTAGGGAAGTCATCCCTAGTGAATGTTTAGTGAACCCAATGAGCTCAAATAGGTTTTGGGTTCCTAGGAGCGTGATTCCATCACGCTAGATGGGTTAGGGTGTGCCAACCTTAATTGGATAGGTAGTTAACCTAATCATGGCAAAAGGTGGCATTTTAAGAATTTTCAAGGTGTAATCAAGCCTTGAAAATGAAATTTAAAATTTTACTCATTCCTAAGGTGATTAGGATGTGCCAACCACACTTGAGGAATTTTCTAGGGTCAATCTAATTGGCACATAGTGATCTAAAAATCTTTAGTATATGATTTTAGATCTATTACACTTAGGAATATAGAATTTATGGCAAAATGATCAAAATTATCAAAAATGGCAACTAAAGCTAGAATTAGGTATTTTCTATACCTTTATATGTTATTTGCCATATATTCTTTGCCATATGCCATGTCATGACATCATATCTAATTTACTATCATTTGAAATGTCATGATAATGCTTAGGTTAGTTATATGTCATGCCTTATTTAAGTTTCATACTTTATGCCATGACATCATGACATTGGCACATGTTTCCACTTATGATATTATTTTATGCCATGTCATCATCTCTTGCATATATGATCAATTAAATTGATTTAAGGATAAAAACACAACTTGATATGGAGATCAAATTGTTGTTTAGAAAATGCATGAGAACTTAGCTTAAGATGACCTAAACCCATATCTCACATCAAAATTGACTTGGATGTGTTTGATACACCTTAGATGTGTGTGAGATATTAGGATTATGAGTTAGGATCAAGGTGGATAGTTCTTGTACCTAGATGAGCCTAATTCGAAATTGAGGATCATAAGGAAAGCTTGCGTACAAGTCATGTACACTTAGCCCTAAGATTGTGGTCCTAAATTAAATGGTTTAAAATCATTTCAAAATTGATTTGAAAAATCTTGATGAAGCTTTTCTAATGATAGCATTCATCATTGAGCAAGTTGACACAAAGATGGATTAACCTTGAGCTATTTCAAAGTCTTTCGAACTTTGTATCAAGATTTAAAAATGGAAGTTATTTTGATAGAAAACTATTTTTTCATGATAATATATGTTATGAGGAATGTATCCTCAAAATTTTACAATTTTTAGAATTTTCTGTGATTTTTTAGGGGTTTCTCAATTTCGGGAGAAAAATCAGAAATCCCTATCAGAGATTTGTGGACCGATCAGAGGGGATCCTGATCGGTCCAGGGAAGTCTGGATCCTGACCGATCCAGGGGATGTGGATCGGTCAGTGATCGATCCAGGGAGGTTCTGATTGGTCCGGTAACCGATCGGGCGTGCCAAAATGCTGATTTTCGATTGTTGTCTGAAATTTCAGCTTTGGAAGTTGGTGTTTTTGATTTCTAAAGGGTTGAAACTCTCCAAGACATTGTTGGTGCAATGGTCAAGGGGGAGTTGACCTTTAGGGGGAGTTTTACCTATTGGTCAAAGGGGAGTTGACTTTTAGGGGGAGTTTTTACTCAATTTCTGAGGATGAGTGATATGGGATTATCACTAAGTTGATTATTGTCTTTAGTATCAAGGGGGAAATTAAGGGTTTCAATGAAAGGTATGAGACTTTCATTAGGAAGAAACTCTTAACCTTAATTCACTCTTTTTGATGTGTGTCAAAAAGGGGGAGAAATGTCTAGAGAATGTTCAAGGAAGAACATTGGAGTGAATGTTCAAGGAAGAACATTGATTGGAGAACTATTGGAAAACCTAAGTTAGGTTATTGGGTTAACCTAACTTGATTATGGTTTTTGTCAAACATCAAAAAGGAGGAGATTGTTGGTGCAACCTTAGGTCAAGGTTGACCTGATTGACCCGACTCGAGTTGACCTGACTCGAGTTGTATTTTGATGTTTGACGAGAATAGAAAAGTTGTATCTTGATGTTTGACAAGAATACAAACTTGGGAGATTGTGGGTGCAACCTTCAATCAAGGTTGACCTGGTTGACCCGACTTGAGTTGACTTGATTCGGAAAAGTCCAAGTATGGAGACTTGGCACGGAAAAGTCCAAGCAGGGAGCTTGGCACGGGGAAAAGTCCAAGTATGGAGACTTGACACGGAAAAGTCCAAGCATGGAGCTTAGCACGGGAAAAGTCCAAGTATGGCGACTTGGCACGGAAAAGTCCAAGCAGGGAGCTTGGCACGGGAGAAGTCCAAGTATGGAAGCTTGGCATGGGAAGTCGGAGAGGGCTCGGCAGCTCGTTCTCCGGACTAGGTCAGAGAGGGCTCGGGAGTTCGTTCTCTGGACTAGACGAAGTCGGAGAGGGCGCGGGAGCTCGTTCTCCGGACTAGGTCAGAGAGGGCTCGGGAGCTCGTTCTCTGGACCAGACAGAGTTGGAGAGGGCTCGGTAGCTCGTTCTCTGGACCGGATGAAGTCGGAGAGGGCTCGGTAGCTCGTTCTCCGGACTAGGTCAGAGAGGGCTCGGTAGCTCATTCTCTGGACCAGACATAGAAGTCGGAGAGGGCTCGGTAGCTCGTTCTCTGGACCGGATGAAGTAGGAGAGGGCTCGGTAGCTCGTTCTCTGGACTAGGTCAGAGAGGGCTCGGTAGCTCGTTCTCTGGACCGGACATGGAAGTCGGAGAGGGCTCGGTAGCTCGTTCTCCGGACTAGGTCAGAGAGGGCTCGGTAGCTCATTCTCTGGACCGGACATGGAAGTCAGAGAGGGCTCGGTAGCTCGTTCTCTGGACCGGACATGGAAGTCGGAGAGGGCTCGGTAGCTCGTTCTCCAGACTAGGTCAGAGAGGGCTCGGTAGCTCGTTCTCAAGACCAGGAAGGCCTTAGGATTTAGGGATGAGAAGCTCTAAATCCACATGGGCATTGGATCGGTCAGCAGACCGATCCAGTGATACTCAGGTTTATCTAATCGGTCTGGTGACCGATCAGTAACCAAACAGAGGTCACTGTGAGTTATCTGATCGGTCTGTAGACCGATCAGGAAGCCTACTGATCGGTCCACAGACCGATCAGGAAGCGATCAAAAACGAGAACAAGTATGGGGATCGGTCTGGGGACCGATCAGCCTAGGGCCTGATCGGTCCACAGACCGATCAGATGGCTCCCAGACCAATCAGGGTGGAGCCTGATCGGTCCAGGCCTAGCCGTTACGACACAACGGCTAGATTTCTGTGTTGTTCTTTGTCTTCTTCTTCACAGGTGCAGATATAAATCAGATGCTGAGCGCCTCTACACTTCTAGCTTCTTCCTCACTCTTGCGATCTGAGCTTTGCTGAGCTCCCTATTCCTGAAGCTTCGTGTGAGCTTCCCTTGACTGGGTGATCAGCTGCTGTTGACATCGTGAAGTTGCTGCTTCATCGAACTCCAGTCGACGAGAAGGCAAGCAAAGTGTTTTTACATTTATACTGTTCTTGTTTTCTTTCTCTATTGGTTGTACTCCATTCTTGCTGTTGCAAGAGAGATTGTGGGGAGGTTTCTCCACCCAGAAGGAGTTCATATTAGCCGGTTATTCGGGGTCTCATCCACCGACGGATTGATAGGCTTCGTCCACCTTACGGACACGCCGAGGAGTAGGAGTATCATCTCCGAACCTTGTTACATCATCGTGTTTGAGGTTTGATCTTCTCCACTTTCGTTTCTACATTGTATTTCCGCTGCGCTAACCTAAATTGTAGGAAGAAACGATAATTTGAGGTCGGCTATTCACACCCTCCCTCTCTAGCCGCATCCGAAGGTCCTAACAATAAGAACCCGCATGACTCCCACATGCTTGGTTGCTTGCAGACCGGCGATCAGAGTCTCATATTCTGCCTCATTATTTGTGGTCTGATAGTCCAGCCGAACGGACAATTGCATCCTGTCTTCTCACGGGGATATCAAAAGTATTCCCACTCCATTACCTTGCTGAGTGAACGATCTGCCCACATATATTTTCCAAGTTACCTCTGGCTCAGAGTTCTGTATTTTAGTCACAAAATTAGCTAAGCCTTGTGCCTTGATCGCTAATCTGAGCTGGTATTGTATATCAAATTCACTTAGCTCCATAATCCACTTGATTAGCCATTTGGATGCCTCTAGGTTGAAGAGGACTCTCCCTAGGGTGCTGTTAGTTAACACAATTGTAAGATGTGAGAGAAAATAAGGGTGTAACCTCTGAGCGACCAGGACCAGCCCATAGGCCAACTTCTCAAGATAGGTATAACCACATTCGACATCTTTCAATAAATAGATTAAGAAGTACACCGGTTGTTGTTCATTTCCATTCTGTCATACCAATACTGATATGACCGCTCACTCTATAGAAGATAGATATATCTAGAGTGGCTTTCCGACGATGGGCTTTGACAATATATGTAAAGAAGATAAATAATTATTGAGTTTGTTGATGCAGTTGACGCTAATGATCAAACCTCAGTTTTGATAAATGATAAATGGATTAAAGTTAGATGTGTTATTAATCTAACCTTGTTACCGAGTGCGCAGGGTTCACTAACTTGACGGGTCAAGAGGACTACACACCAGGTAGGAAGTCCAGATGTGGGATTCTAGAAGGAGGTCGGGATGTTCAATTCTTGACAGGTTGAAGTCCGGATATGCAATTCCGGCAGGAGATCAGGATGTTCGATTCCCGATTGAGAAATCTGGATGTGCGATTTCGGCAGGAAGACCTGGTGGGTTAGATTGGATGTCAAGGAAGTAACTTGATACTTGGTAAGTGGAGGTAAGTCACTGGAGGAGAGTGACTTAGTGAGTACGCGTCCCAGTTGAGGGGACAGTAGGTGTTGGTCCAATTTAAGTCAATTTTAGATACCTAAATTGAGACCCTGATTAGATCCTGGTCTTGGGGAGACAGAATCTAATTATTAAATTTCTCATTTTTATTATGCTAACTTTATTTTGTAGGGTATATTTTATTTATGTTGGACTAACTTATTTTGCAGGATAAAATAGCACAAAATACCTCAGGTGAACAGTAGTACTGAGGCACCTTCAAGCCATTGGAAGGCACCTCCGGGAGCTTGGAAGGCGCCTTCGGTCGGATAAAATTAGAATTCATTAAAGATAAGAGGCAGACTATTCGGGATAAGACTTTACGCATTGAAGGCGCCTTCAGTAGTACTATAGAAGGTGCCTTCAATACTCAATAAAAGAGCATTTCAACTATGGTATCATACACAACTGATTTACAAGCTTCTACATGTTTATTCGACGTTCTGAGTGCTCTGACTTCTTGCTGCTGCTCTACTACGACGTTGTTGCACCCGACCACTAATGAGGAGATGCCCAACATTGAGTCTGATCAGCACAGCTATGAAGGTGTTGGGTAACAAACTTTAATATTGTACTTAAATTGTTACATAAAGAAAAGTGTAGCATGTTACACTTTTCCAATTCTTTTATTGTACTCGATCCCCTTTCCTGACGATTCTAGAATAGATATTTAGTGGATTACCTGTTAATAGGTCTGCATGACCTAGTTCTTGGAGTAGGAGTCGCTGAAGGCTCTGAACTAAGTAAAACCGAACGTATACCTTTTTACTTATTTTGTTTTCATGTTTTTCTGTTGCGTACTTATTTTATAAAACTGAAAAAATTAGTTTTTAAAACCACATGATTCCCCCCTCTCACGTGTGTCTCGATCTAACAAGTGGTATCAGAATTAGGTTCTGCTCTGAATTGGTGCAACCACCAATCAAGCTGGGGGAATTGTTTTATTTCTTTTCGAATTTCAATTTTAAGTATCTTATTTGAATTGGTAAAATTTACATCTTCAAATAATTCTTTCTCATTCAATTTTTACTCAAAGTTGGTGTAACACCACTCGAGTCATCAATATTTTTTTCTCTTCAAACTCTACTAATCTAAGACCCAGTCTTGGGACATTTTTTCCTTATTTTTTGCAAGATAATTCAAATGACCCAACTTGAAGGATATAGTACATCTCACCCTCCCATATTCAACAAAAATGATTTCCTATATTGGAAGAAAAGAATGGAGGTCTACTTGAAGACCGATATCGAGCAGTAGTTATCAATCCGACGTGGGTACTAGGCTCCGGTTGATGAAGCAACCAAAACACCTATCAACCCGGAGGAATGGAATCCAGATATGAAGAAGAAGGCCTAGACTGACAATAAGGCACTGAATACCCTCCAATGTGGGCTGACTAAGGAAGCGCTGAACCGAGTTGGACCATTCAACAACACAAAGGAGCAGTGAAACAAATTGGTTGAATTATACGAAGGAACGATCGACTCAAGGGTAACAAAACGTGACCTCATATTGAATTCCTTATTTAACATCAAAATGCAAGACAGAAAAACTGCAAGCCAACTACACGCAAGGATCAAGAATATCCTCAATGGCCTACACATAATCAAACATCAACTCGAAAACCGCAACATTATCAGGTATGCTCTGAATTCGTTTCCTCAAAACACACTATAGGCATCGATTGTAGATGCCTATAAAGTTTTGAGGAACTTTTCAAAGTTAAAATGAGATGAATTGTTTTGTGAATTAGAGCTGTACGAGCAAACTAACTCTACAAAGGTCAAGAAAGGAATTGTATTTCTTCCAGGTACTTCAAAAGAAGCTAAAGCACGAAACCGATCCAAACCCGAGCCGGAAAAGGAGTCTGACAAAGAAGAGCAACTAGTAAACATGGTAAGGAAAATATTCACTAGACGCAAGAGAAACTTCTCTAAGCATGACATGAAGAAGATGTCCAAGTCTATATCTAACAACCCAAAGGCAAACGTCACGTGCTATGGTTGCAACAAGAAGGGGCACTTCAAATATGAATGTCCGAACAAAGACAAGACAAAGAAGACAAAGCAGCAGAAGGTGCTTTAAGCGATGTGGGATGAGTTCTCTTCGGACAGATCGGAAGTCGACGAACCAATGCAAGTAAGTTACCTCGTGCTAATGGCAACCGAAGGTGAATCTGATGAAGAGGATGAGTTTGAATACAAATCGAGCAACGGATCCATATTTAGTTCAAACAAACCATCCGAGGTAAATTTTAATTATACAACAATGTTCTTTAAAATAATTTCCTATTTAAATAAAAAATTAACAAAACTGAGGAACACGCTAAACTCCTCCTTAAGGAAAATAATATCCTTAAGGAACAACTGAGCTTGACCTCCTTAACTGACCAAGTTCAATACAGAAACTCAACTCAAGCTATAAACCTTGAGGAAGAAAATTTTGTCTTGAAAAGTCAAGTTAAAGAATTAAAAGAATAATTGAAAAGTTTACCTCAGGATCTAAGTATCTAAACATGATACTTGGGTCCCAAAAAGCTATGTACAATAAATCCGGACTTGGATACAAGTCTAACTCTACCTTTAAATCATTTCTAACCCTAACTCAGAATAAAAAACTAACTAAACCTTGGGCTCCTAAAACTTATTTAACAAACCATGTAGGACAAAAAGCAATATTATGTACCTAAAGATAAATTTCATATGATTAAAAAGAAACCCAAAAATAATTTAAATTAATCAAGGAAATTTACAAAATCAAAACATAAATCCAATTAGAATTACAAAAGCCATAAACAAAAATATAATAAAGTTTATTATAACTATAAAACAAATCGACACAAACATAAAATATAAATACAAGTTCAATAATTCAAGGGGAGGCATCAAATTAGTTGGCACCTAAAAAATGATAGTTTACTCGGCTAGGTAATTAGGACTAGTTTAATTAGGGAAAAAAGTTTAACTTGAGAAATAGTACTAAAGAAGTTTTGGATGATAGTAGGTAAGAGAAGCTCTGTTTATGCATATCTAGAAAGATATGACTTTGACCTGGTGCATTTGTCTTAGTGGAACTAGGTGAATCTACCCCTAACTAATCCTAGCTGGTCAGACCAAAGTTTTATACTAAGTTCAATGGGTAGGACTATTTGAAAAATTTTAAAACACGTTGTTACTCTAATAATGTCTAAGTGACTCACCACAATATAGACATTTATCCAAAAAATGCTTGCTTATTAGACCCAAAGTTAAACTTGAATCTAACACAAGTTAAACCAAATCTTGAAATTCAATCTCAACTCATCTAACAAAATTATAGGATTCCCTAATTAAAAATATAGATCAGGTGAGATAAATAAAGATTGATTAAATTAAATTAAAATTATAATTAAATTACAAATGAAATAAAATAATAAAAATTAAAATAAAATAAAGTTAAATTAAATTAAATTAAATTAAATTAAAATTAATCAAAATCAAAATTAAATTAAATTAAATTAAAATTAAAATTAAAATTAATTAAAATTAAAATTAATTGAAAATAAATTAAAATTAAAATTAAAATTAATCAAAATTTAAATTAAAATAAATTAAAATTAAAATAAAACAACTTAAACAAAGTTTTGCTAACACTTGAGCTAAACTTTTATCCTACTCTTTGTAGGAATATAAATGGATATTGGACAATGGTTGCTTCAGACACATGATCGGGGATCAAACAATGTTTATAAAATTGACTTTCAAAATACTAGGAACAGTTACCTTTGGAGATAATGACAAACTTAAGGTAATTGAAATAGGTAACATTGAACTAGAATTTAATTTTATTATTCATAAAATACTTGTAACGACCCACCTTCTGGGTACTGGCTGTAAGGCCGGTCGCTACAATTTCTGCTGTCTATATGCTGTACGGAAAACTGGGTTTATTAAAATTTTGCTAATCTAATTACTGGGAACGCTGAAACTGGATGTTCTACATGTACCTAATAATTGTACACCTGCTAGGGGAGGTATTTACCACTGATACCGGACTTCTGATCGGTCCACGGACCGGTCCACTGACACTGGCACGGGGAAGAACCTTTGGATCGGTCGACTGACCGATCCATGATTCACTAGAGTTTCTGTACGCACCTGGATCGGTCTGCCGACCGATCCAGGACCTCACTGGTCGGTCGGACTGACCGATCCAGTGGCTCACTGATCGGTCAACTAACCGATCAGTGGTGTGCTGTTCGCGATCCAACTATCGGGATTCTTTCTGTTCGCGGCTGAATCGATCTGCCGAACGATCCAGCTGCGAACAGAGAGTTATGACTGCCGAAACCAGCTCCCTGATCGGTCTACCGACCGATCCGAGACCCCCTAATCGATCTGCTGATCGATCAGGGGTTTCTGATTTCGTATCAGAAACTCTGATATCAGCACTGATGCGTGCCAAAATCATTATACAACACTATAAAAGCTAAATGAACATTCTACTAGGTAATGGCTAACATACTAAACATGATGTGAGATATGATTCATTACTTCATGACAAGTAACCACGCTAAGTGCAGAAAAAAAACTAGCAATGTTCTGATAGATAACTCTCTAAAGTTGTAAAGCAGTTAACTTGCTAAATATTCTAAAACATAAGATAAACTTGCTAGATCCCTCAGATCTTTATTCCAGGTTCCTCCCACACACATCTTGATCTGCATTGCCCTCCAGCCTCCACTAGTCCACTTTTCTTTTACCTGTATCTGCAGTATAAGAAAAGTAGCATCTGTAAGCTAAAAAGCTTAGTAAGAAACCATCTACCTCACAAAAACATGCATACGATGCAGATATGATTTTCAAAGCATGCTATTTGAAATATACTGACTAGGCTAAACATGGCATGGCATGTGATCATACAAGCATAGCAATCAAGAACTGAACACAAGCTATCATACTTGCGAAAATAGAGCTGAGCATGAAAACTGAAACTGAAAACAAATCATGGAACTGAACTAAACTGATCATGATCTGTACTAAACTAACTGAGCTGGTACTGAAACTAAGCTGAACTCACATAACTGATTGTGAATTTGAAAAGCTATACATATAATAAGTGAAAATACTAAACATGCTGCTGATGGGCCCTGGCAACTGTACTTGCTATGCGCGCATCCCTATCCAAACCCGGGATTGCAAGTTCCGAATCTAGTAGGGTTTACTAGGTTAGCTAAACCTAGGGACGACTATGGGAGTCCAGCCCAGTGGATATCTAATCCAGTACAGTGCCACTGCTGAAAGTAAAATACTGAATGCTATATACTTATTTTGCTGAATCTAGGTTATCTGAACCTAGAACTAGGTTGTCTGAACCTAGAGGCGACTGTGGGAGCCCACCCATTGGACTGTAGTCCTACATAAGTTGAAATAAACTAATTTGCTATTTTAAATGCTTCTAGTGCATTTAATAAGTTATTTAAACTGTCTATTACTGAGCTAGACATTTAATCGAGCCCCTAGGATGCTCTAACTCTTCTCCCCCATTAGGGAGACCACCTCTAGGCACCCGACAACGTCTAACCTCCTATCTGAAGAGGGAAGACGTGCCCGACCCATCTAGAGGTGCTCAACTAAATCCCTAATATGCGAAGAGAGTTAAATACACCCTAGATATCGATAAAAATCCGCATACATCCTAACTAAAGCATAAAAACTCAAACAGAAGCTATTATACTGCAGGTGAGGGGTTTCTTACTTTGTGTGCTAGATTTCTTACAAATCTAATCGCTAGAAATTCCGGTGGAGACGACTTCCCGACGATTCGCTCGCGTCCACGTGCTCTACTCGCGGAGGGGAACGTCCTTGTGCTGAAATCGTCGCCGGAAAGTGTCCTTGGGCCCTAGGGAAAAACCCTAGGTCTTCCCTTGTTGTGGCGCCGAGAGAAGGAGGAGAGGGAGAGGTGTTCGGCGTGAGGGTTTGGAGAAAGAAAGTGGCGTGAGGTTTTGTGAGGAGAGGGCTGCCGAACCAAATTAAACCAAACCCAACTTAAGTTCTTAATTTATATTAAGTGGGTTATTGAACCCAACTCTAATATAAATATAATTGGTTCCTCTTTCTTTCAGCACGGCCTTGCTGGGTTCACCGGTTACTAAGGCTGACTAAAGGTTTAGCGGACCCGAGAGGTCCCGGGTTCGATTCCCGCTTAAACCATTTTGCTTATCTAATTACTTTTGCTACTTCCGCTACTCGGAAAATTCCGGAAAAATATCTAAAAATTCCAGAAAAATCATAGAATAATTCTAATGCAAGTTTGAGAATTTTCGAGTGTTACAATCTCCCATTCCTTATAAAAAGTTCATCCTCGAACTTAGAACAATTCTGGGTAGTTCTGTCTCATGCTGGCTTCTGTCTCCCAAGTTGCCTCTGCTGCTGTGTGACTTTGCCAAATGACTTTTACTAACGGTACTTCCTTGTTCCGCAATGTCTTAACTGCTCGGTCTATTATCTGAATAGGCTGACTGTCATAGCTGAGATCTTCGCGGACTTGTACCGACTGGGGCTCAATCACCTGGGTGGCATCTGGGGTATGCTTCTTCAGCATAGAGACGTGAAATACATTGTGGACAGCTGACATTTCCTGAGGTAGCTCTAGCTCATATGCTACCTTTCCCACTCTTCTAGTGATAAGGTATGGTCCCACGTATCTGGGACTTAGCTTGCCCTTCTTCCCAAAACGCATTACTCCCTTCATGGGAGCTACTCTGAGGAACACTGAATCCCCAACTGAAAATTCTAAGGGTCTGCGCCGTGTATCAGCATAGCTTTTCTGGCGGCTCTGAGCTGTCTTTATCCTCTGGCGGATCTACTGTATAGCTGCTGTGGTATCTGCTACTAGATCTGTCTGAAGCTCTAGTTCTTTCTGTTCACCACTCTCATACCAGCAGATTGGAGATCTACACCTCCGCCCATAGAGAGCCTCATAAGGTGCCATGCCGATAGTGGTCTGATAGCTGTTGTTGTATGCAAATTCTGCTAAGCTCAGATATTTGCACCAACTTCCCTTGAAGTCTAGGGCACACGCTCGGAGCATATCTTCGAGTACCTGATTTACTCGCTCTGTCTGACCATCTGTTTGCGAATGGAATGCTGTGCTGAACTTTAACTTCGTGCCCAATGCTGACTGTACACACTCCCAGAAGTGTGATGTAAATCTGCTGTCTCTGTCTGAGATAATGGTACGTGGGACTCCATGAAGTCTGACGATCTCCTGGAGATACAATTGAGCTAGCTTCTCCATGGAGTAGGATATCTTGATAGCTAAAAAGTGGGCTGATTTAGTCAACCTGTCGACTATTACCCAGATGGCATCCAAACCATTCGTGGTTCTGGGTAGTCCCACTATGAAGTCCATAGAGATATCCTCCCACTTCCATTCTGGAATCTGTATAGGCTGCAGAACTCCTCCTGGTCGCTGATGTTCTGCCTTGACCCTCTGACAGGTGAGGCAGATGCTAACATATCTAGCGATGTCTCGCTTCATCCCGGGCCACCAAAAATGTTTCTTCAGGTCTTGATACATTTTGGTGGAACCTGGATGCATCGCATAGGGAGTCCTGTGAGCCTCATCTAAAATCTGTCTCCGTAGCTCCTCCTGATCTGGAACACAGAGTCTGTCACCAAAATACAACACCCCCCTATCGGACACTCTGAATTCTCTACTTTCTGATTCTGCTAGCCCTTGCTTGATTTTCTGAATTTCAGGGTCCTGCTCCTGAGCTGACTGAATATCACCAAGCAAGGTAGACTCTAAGGTCATAGTAGAGAGCTGTCCAACGATGAGTTCAAGACCGAAATCTATGATCTCCTTCTGTAGGGGTGGTGACATGGCTGCTAGAGAT
Organism: Zingiber officinale; assembly: GCF_018446385.1. NCBI lineage: Eukaryota > Viridiplantae > Streptophyta > Magnoliopsida > Zingiberales > Zingiberaceae > Zingiber > Zingiber officinale. Next base: position 32,406,842 of record NC_056005.1, on the reverse strand, counting down.
AATAAGGTAGCACTGGACTTTCTGCTAAGTGCATCTGCTACCTTATTTGCTTTCCCTGGATGGTAGAGGATGTCTATATCGTAGTCTTTGACCAGCTCTAACCATCTGCGCTGTCGCATATTCAGATCCTTCTGAGTGAAGAAGTACTTCAGACTCTGATGATCTGTATACACTCTGCACTGAGCTCCATACAAATAATGTCTCCAAATTTTTAGAGCGAACACCACTGCTGCAAGCTCAAGGTCATGAGTAGGGTAATTCTTCTCATAATCCTTGAGTTGTCTGGAGGCATAGGCGATCACCTTGCCATTTTGCATCAGTACTGCTCCTAGTCCCAACTTAGAGGCATCACTATAGATGTCAAAGCTGTCTGCGTTCTCTAGTAGAGTCAGAATAGGTGCACTGGTCAATCTCCTTTTCAGCTCGCTGAAACTGTTCTCACAGTCCTCTGTCCACTGATACTTTCTGTTCTTTCTGGTAAGAGCTGTCAGTGGGGAGGCTATCCTGGAGAAGTCCTCTACAAACTTTCTGTAATATCCTGCTAATCCCAGAAAGCTCCTGATTTCGCTGGCGTTCTTAGGTCTCTTCCAGTTACTTACTGCTTCTATCTTGCTGGGATCTACCACAATACCATCCTTTGAGATGATGTGACCCAGGAAGGACACCTGATCTAACCAAAATTCACATTTCTGAACTTGGCGTATAGCTGGTTCTGCTGAAGGGTCTGCAATACTAGTTTCAGGTGCTCTGAGTGTTCTTCCTGAGTTCCTGAGTAGATAAGAATGTCATCGATAAACACAATAACAAACTTATCTAAATACTCCCTGAATACTCTGTTCATGAGATCCATGAATGTAGCTGGAGCATTGGTCATGCCAAAGGGCATGACTACGAACTCGTAGTGTCCGTATCTGGTTCTGAATGCTGTCTTGGGTATATCCCCTTCTTTAACCTTTACCTAATGATAACCTGATCTGAGATCTATCTTAGAGAACACTGCTGCTTCCTTTAGCTGATCGAACAGATCATCAATTCTGGGAAGGGGATACCTGTTCTTGATCGTGACTTGGTTCAGTGATCTGTAGTCTATGCACAGTCGCATGCTTCCATCCTTCTTCTTCACGAGCAATACAGGCGCTCCCCATGGTGAGTGACTCGGGCGTATGAAACCCTTGTCGAGCAGCTCCTGTAGTTGCTCCTGAAGTTCCTTCAGTTCTTCTGGAGCCATGCGATAAGGCGCTTTGGAGATAGGATTTGTACCGGGAATAAGCTCTATCTCAAAGTCAATCTCCCTGTCTGGTGCTAAGCCTGGTAACTCTTCAGGGAAGACTGCTGGGTAGTCACATACGACTCGAACCTCTGCTAGCTGTTGGTTCTTGTCCTGACTGGCGTTGACTACGTGTGCTAGGAATCCTGTACATCCTAAATCCAGTAGCTTCTGTGCTTTCATAGCTGAGAGAAACTTCTTGGCCTTTCTCTTTGGTTCTCCGCTGTATTCAAATTGCACTGCCGCCTCAGGTTGGAAGATGACTTTCTGTTTACGGCACTCTATGGTAGCACCGTATCTAATCAGAAAGTCCATTCCAAAGATAACGTCATAGTCGGTCATTTCTAGTACTATCAGATCACAAAAGAGCTCTCTGCCTGCTATGATGACCGACATTGCTCTGAGCCAGTGCGTGGATGCCATGATCTCTCCTGAAGGTAGTGCCGTCAAAAACTATCCACTGAGTACCTCTGAGGGTATTTTTAATTTTTCGGCAAACATCCTGGCTATATATGAATGGGTTGCCCCAGTATCAAATAGAATAGTATCACTATACTGTAAAATGCTAATCTGACCTGTGACAACTGTCGAGGCATTGGCTACGTCCTCCCTGGTGAGTGAGTAGATCCTCACATTCGCCGTAGCTGGAGGGGCTTCTAATCTGCCCTGGCTGATAAGTGGACCTTCTAGAGCGGCCTGCATCTGATATAACTGAGCTGGCTGGCCTGCATACTGAATCTGCTGTGGCTGAGGAAGACCGGTCTTGTTCGGGCACTGCTTGGCCATGTGCCCTTCTTGTCCACATTCAAAGCATCCTCGTGTGCCCTTGCGACAAACCCCTGGGTGGAATTTCCCACAAGTAGCACACTTTGGATAACTGGGTCGCTTGCTAGATGGTCCTCCTTTTGGGTCACTTCCTGATTTACGCTTGCTGTTGGAGTTCCCTTTCCAATTAGAGCTGTGGCCTTGCTGTTTTTGAGTGTGAGAGTTTCCTTGCCCTTTGGACTCTGAGGAGAATTGCTTCTGCTGCTTTATGCTGTTCTGGTAATGCTCTGTGGTCAAGGCACTGCTCACTAACTCCTCTGTGGTTTGTGGCCTATGTATGCCACCAGCCACGTTCACTGCTATCTCTGGCCTCAGCATCTTGAGCATCAACCGGATTCGTTCCTTTTCTGTGCCGACTAGCTCTGGGCATAGACGAGCCAACCTGTTGAATTTCTTCACGGCTTCCTCAACTGATAGGTTGCCCTGACGAAACTCAGTGAACTCGTCGTAGTGGCGGTTTGTAACCCGTATGTGAAAGAACTCCTCGAAGAATTCTTTCTCGAAGTCAGCCCATGACATCTGGTTCACTGGGCGCTTCGTTCTGATTCTTTCCCACCACATGCGTGCGTCTCCTGTCAGGCAGAAGGAGGCACACTTCACCTTCTCGTGTTCTGGCCAGTCCAGAAGCTCCATCGTGCTCTCCAGTGTTTTGAACCAGGCTTGTGACCCGCTGCCACTGGATCAGATAGGCTTCCTTTCTTGGCTCAGCTGCTGGGGCTGCTGGTGCTGGTGCTGTAGGCTGAGCTGGTGGAACCTCTAAGACTACCGGAGTCGTCAAATTCGGTTCCGGGGTGACTGTGGGGGTATTCTGCTGGTTAGCCTTTAAGGTGGCTATTTCCTGTTGCTGTTCAGCTAGCTGCTGCTGTAACTGAGCCACTAATGCTGTAAGGTCTGGAGGAGGCACTGTACTGCCTGCCTCTTGCTGGGGCTCAGTAGCTAGTGCCCTTCTAGCTGGGCGTCCTCGTGCCATTTCTAAAGACATAGAGAACATAACATAACTAAGGTAATTACAGTTATATCACTACTGATATCATGTTTAAAACTATCACATACTAACAAGCAGTAGGCATATAAACATGAACTGTAACTAGAAAGCAAGAACAATAAAGAGAGTAGAGGTATTCTTACTTGGAAGCTGCAGGTTCAATGCTGATGTGTGTGTAGGAAGTATGGAACACTGCTCTGATACCACTCTGTAACGACCCACCTTCTGGTACAATTTCTGCTGTCTATATGCTGTACGGAAAACTGGGTTTATTAAAATTTTGCTAATCTAATTGCTGGGAACGCTGAAACTGGATGTTCTACATGTACCTAATAATTGTACACCTGCTAGGGGAGGTATTTACCACTGATACCGGACTTCTGATCGGTCCACGGACCGGTCCACTGACACTGGCACGGGGAAGAACCTTTGGATCGGTCGACTGACCGATCCATGATTCACTAGAGTTTCTGTACGCACCTGGATCGGTCTGCCGACCGATCCAGGACCTCACAGATCGATCGGATTGACCGATCCAGTGGCTCACTGATCGGTCGGCTGACCGATCAGTGGTGTTCTGTTCGCGATCCAACTATCGGGATTCTTTCTGTTCGCGGCTGAATCGATCTGCCGAACGATCCAGCTGCGAACAGAGAGTTATGACTGCCGAAACCAGCTCCCTGATCGGTCTACCGACCGATCCGAGACCCCCTGATCGATCTGCTGACCGATCAGGGGTTTCTGATTTCGTATCAGAAACTCTGATATCAGCACTGATGCGTGCCAAAATCATTATACAACACTATCAAAGCTAAATGAACATTCTACTCGGTAATGGCTAACATACTAAACATGATGTGAGATATGATTCATTACTTCATGACAAGTAACCACGCTAAGTACAAAAGAACAACTAACAATGTTCTGATAGATAACTCTCTAAAGTTGTAAGGCAGTTAACTTGCTAAATATTCTAAAACATAAGATAAACTTGCTAGATCCCTCAGATCTTTATTCCAGGTTCCTCCCACACACATCTTGATCTGCATTGCCCTCCAGCCTCCACTAGTCCACTTTTCTTTTACCTGTATCTGCAGTATAAGAAAAGTAGCATCTGTAAGCTAAAAAGCTTAGTAAGAAACCATCTACCTCACAAAAACATGCATACGATGCAGATATGATTTTCAAAGCATGCTATTTGAAATATACTGACTAGGCTAAACATGGCATGGCATGTGATCATACAAGCATAGCAATCAAGAACTGAACATAAGCTATCATACTTGCGAAAATAGAGCTGAGCATGAAAACTGAAACTGAAAACAAATCATGGAACTGAACTAAACTGATCATGATCTGTACTAAACTAACTGAGCTGGTACTGAAACTAAGCTGAACTCACATAACTGATTGTGAATTTGAAAAGCTATACATATAATAAGTGAAAATACTAAACATGCTGCTGATGGGCCCTGTACTTGCTATGCGCGCATCCCTATCCAAACCCGGGATTGCAAGTTCCGAATCTAGTAGGGTTTACTAGGTTAGCTAAACCTAGGGACGACTATGGGAGTCCAGCCCAGTGGATATCTAATCCAGTACAGTGCCACTGTTGAAAGTAAAATACTGAATGCTATATACTTATTTTGCTGAATCTAGGTTATCTGAACCTAGAACTAGGTTGTCTGAACCTAGAGGCGACTGTGGGAGCCCACCCATTGGACTGTAGTCCTACATAAGTTGAAATAAACTAATTTGCTATTTTAAATGCTTCTAGTGCATTTAATAAGTTATTTAAACTGTCTATTACTGAGCTAGACATTTAATCGAGCCCCTAGGATGCTCTAACTCTTCTCCCCCATTAGGGAGACCACCTCTAGGCACCCGACAACGTCTAACCTCCTATCTGAAGAGGGAAGACGTGCCCGACCCATCTAGAGGTGCTCAACTAAATCCCTAATATGCGAAGAGAGTTAAATACACCCTAGATATCGATAAAAATTCGCATACATCCTAACTAAAGCATAAAAACTCAAACAGAAGCTATTATACTGCAGGTGAGGGGTTTCTTACTTTGTGTGCTAGATTTCTTACAAATCTAATCGCTAGAAATTCCGGTGGAGACGACTTCCTGACGATTCGCTCGCGTCCACGTGCTATACTCGCGGAGGGGAACGTCCTTGTGCTGAAATCATCGCCGAAAAGTGTCCTTGGGCCCTAGGGAAAAACCCTAGGTCTTCCCTTGTTGTGGCGCCGAGAGAAGGAGGAGAGGGAGAGGTGTTCGACGTGAGGGTTTGGAGAAAGAAAGTGGCGTGAGGTTTTGTGAGGAGAGGGCTGCCGAACCAAATTAAACCAAACCCAACTTAAGTTCTTAATTTATATTAAGTGGGTTATTGAACCCAACTCTAATATAAATATAATTGGTTCCTCTTTTTTCAGCACGGCCCTGCTGGGTTCACCGGTTACTAAGGTTAACTAAAGGTTTAGCGGACCCGAGAGGTCCCGGGTTCGATTCCCGCTTAAACCATTTTGCTTATCTAATTCCTTTTGCTACTTCCGCTACTCGAAAAATTCTGGAAAAATATATAAAAATTCCAGAAAAATCATAGAATAATTCTAATGCAAGTTTGAGAATTTTCGGGCGTTACAATACTACTTATTAAAAATTTCAAATTTAGCTTACTCAGTGTTAGTCAATTGTGTGATTCAGAGTATAAGGTTAGGTTTACATCCACTAAATATTTAATTAAACATATGAAAGACCCCACAATAAAATTAAAAGGATTTAAGAATAATAATATTTACACAATTAACTTAGGCAGCTCCTCACTTAAGTGCCACTTAACACAAAAGGAGGAAACTTGGCTATGATATAGAAGACTGTCCTACTCTAATTTTAGAAATCTCACCAAACTAAATGACTTAGTTAGAGGACTACCAAAATTACCCAACTTATACTCAACAATTTATAATGCTTGCCAACAAGGAAAATAGACCAAATCAACTCACAAACCAACTAATCAAACTCAAACCAATTCAATACTTGAATTATTACACTTAGATTTATTTGACTCACATGAAATTAAATCTATTAATAGAAATTTATACTGTCTAGTAATAATTGATGATTACTCAAAGTTTACTTGGATAAAATTTTTAAAATATAAAGATGAAATATTTAAAATATTTAGTGATTTTTGTAAACAAATTGAAAATGAAAAAGGCTTAGAAATCAAAAGAATTAGGAATGATAATGATGGAGAATTTAAAAACCATAGGTTCATAAATTCTACTTAGAAAATGGATACCATCAAGAATTCTTGTATCTTAATACACCTCAACAAAATGGAATAGTTGAAATAAAAAATAGAACCCTCCAAGAAGCAACTAAGACAATGCTTTATGAATACCAACTACCAAAATATTTCTAGGCAGAAGTTATCAGTACAGTCTACTATGTTCAAAATAGAATAACAATAAATAAGAAACATAACAAAACTTCATTTGAAATTTACCATAATAAATTACCTACTATCAAATATTTTAATGTATTTGGGTGTTTAGTCTACATATTAAATACAAGAAAATGCTTAGAAAAATTTACCTCAAAAGTTAAAAATAGAATTTTTGTAGGATACTCACTAAATAGTAGAGAGTATAGAGTTTATAATAAAAACCCTAAGAATTGAAGAAACAACAAATGTAAAATTTGATGAATCTAATCTTAAGGAAACCAACTCAAAGCAAGCACAAACTCAACCAATTAACTTTGTTAGAGCTAGCACTGATCTAGGGGGTGTAACGACCCAATTTTCCCTATTTCGAGTTCCAAATGTCTATAAAAATATTTGGAAATGCCTTTAAAATATTCTAGAGATTTTTAGAAATTTTTAGAGTATTTTTACGTAATTTTTGGAGGTTGTTTAGTATTTTTGCAAAACAAAAGAAGTTTAGGCAAAAATTTATTGAAGGCGAGGTTCGAGCCCACGACCTCGGGTCGGACTGACCCAAGCCAAAACCGGCCTGACAAGCTGAGCTACAAGATTTTTATTAACCATATAAGGGAAGAATTAAGTTATAGCATAGTTTTGGATTTAACCCTAATATATTAAAGGGAATTAGGTTTTGATTTTTCCAAAAAACCAAACATTTTCTCCCGAATTCCTTTCTCCCTCGCGTTCTCGCGTGCGACAGTGGCGGCGTTGCTTGGACGAAGGCGAAGCCGAATTTAGGGTTTCATTCCGGCGGCCGGCGAGCGTTCTTCTTCAAGGGTTCTACACAAACCCAAGCTCCTCTCGGCAAGGCGAACGCACGGGCAGGAGAAGAGGCCGAGAATTCCAAGCCTTCGAACCCTAGGTCACCTTCCTCCGTCGGCTGTAAGTCATACAAGCAAGAGTAAGTACTACTCACCTGTAGTAGGAGTAGTTTCGAGTATTGCTTTGATGTCTTGGCTTTCGGAATTGAAGTTGTATGGATTTTGAAGTCTTTTGATTGCTGCCGTGAGCTCTTTGAGAAAGGATTGGGGTTTTTGTTTGATGATACTGCCGTAAGGAGAAGGGTTGGGGAAATAGAAGGAGGAGATTTCTTAAGTTTTGTTCCTGTTGTGTTGAATTGCCATAGTTAGTATGGTTGCTCAATTTTCTCTCCTTGCTGTCACAATGAACATGAAATTTTATGTGCCGTGTAGTGCTAGGTTGGTTGAATTCTTCAATTCTTCCTTGTTGTGTTGAGATGCCATTTCCAGATTATATATAAATAGCCTCGGAATTTCGTTTTGTTTCCAAGCCATGAGCATGAAATAGTTAGATATTTTCATGGCTTAGTTTAGCATTTCAGCTGCAGATTTCCTGTTAAGATCCGAATAAGAACAACCCATAGATTTCAGATCAGCTTTAGACTCTTCTTCTTGCTGGTTTACTAAGTAGGAATGGTATTCTTTTTAATATGCAGCCCTAAACTTGTTTGTTTCCAGTAACCGAGCATGAAAGCTTCTTTTCACATCAGTATAGTTTTATTTCAATGAGCAGATTTCTAATTATACTATTAGTAAAACTTGAGTAGTATTGTCTAGTTTTTCTTGTTGCTATTGAATATGCATGATCGGACTTCATGTTCTATTTCTTTGCTATGGATTTAAGCATGAGCAGTAGTTGAATTTGTTTTACTTTCACAGCTTGATCTTCACAGTATGCTTAACTTGATTCCATTGCGTGCCTAGTAGTTAAATCGTTTTTACAGCATGTTTAGAAAGCCTAAAATCACTTTCCTTTGTGCTATTATATGGCATGATTAGTAAGTTCAAAGTCACTCTCCTTGATTTGGTTTTATAACATGCTTAGAGGGTTCAAACTAATTTCCCTAGTGTATTTGTATATAGCATGCTTAGTTAATTGTAATCTTATACCTGTTAAATACATTTACAGGACTCTAATAAACTCTAATAAAAGAGTATGAGAAGTATGAGTCAAGAAAAGGTTAGAGTCTAGTTAAGAAAGAGATAACTAGTAAATTAAAGTAAGAGGCTAGTACCCGACTTCCAAGGTTGTCGTTAAATAAATCCAGGTGACCAATTCCAAGGTCTTGGCCCTGGTAAGACCAAGGTCTTTACCTCATAGGACTAGAAGCTCGCTACCTCAGTCACTATTAGAGAGCGCGCAAAACAAAGATGGTACTAAGCCTGGGCCCAAAGAAAGAAAAAGAAAAAGTTAAAAAGAAGAAAGAAAGAAGAAGAAAGTAAAAGATAGAAATTAAAAGATTAATTTCTATTACAAGGATATAGGAAATTGAAACAAGTTTTATGCTTAGAATAAATAAAAAAAGTTAGTTTCTTTAATTCTAAGCTTACAGTGTTAATTTCTTATTATCCTGTTAGATAGTGAGCATGTTTAGTATCCAGTTTCATTTTCTGTATACCATGAGCACATGCAAATTTGCTTTAGCATTTCAGTTTCAGTATTATTGCATTACTTTTTATGCACTTCGAGTTTTGTGAGATAGATTAGTACTTACTAAGCGTTTTCGCTTATAGTTTTGTTTTCTTTCCTCCTACTGCAGATAAAGGAAAAGCTAAGATATGAAGAGAGGCGACAGGATGGTGGTGATGATGAATGTGTGTGGTGAATGGACTATGGAGAGATCCAGAGGGTTCTAGCAAACCTGCAGGACTTAGTTATTTAGAGTTTATGCTATAATTCCTTTCTTTAATTACTGTTATGAAAGTTATGAGATTGTGATTGAGTTTGATTCGGATTGTAGCTTATTATGTTCCATTCTGGGAGATTGTGTTTAGTTCTTGTTGTTAGACTAGTCTTTTGGTTATAATATGAATTTATTACTGCGTGGTTGTGAATAAAATGTGATTCAGTCGCATGTGGCTGCGTATATATCTTGTGTATTATAGATTTGGTCACCGGTACAGGGGAGACTCTGCCGAAATCTTTTCGGTAGGAATTTCTCTGAACCGTGATAAATCTAACTGACTCTAATAATAGCGTCAGTGATGTAACGCCCGCCCTCCCTGCTAACCCTAAGGGACGGGGCTACGATACTCTACGTACGTACTACAGCGGAAGACTTAAAATTTATTTTTCTTAACTTAATTAAAACCGAACTACACTAACATGGTTTCATAACATGATAACGAAATAAATAAAAACTTAGTATCAAGTCACTCATATTGTATTACATTTCACAAAACCAAAGCATAGTTCTTAAAGGTTTTAAAGCAGGTTCTTAATTAGTTGCCTAGCCACCGCCACACACATCTTTGTTGCCCCTCCTGCTGCTCCTTTAACTCATCCAGCTTTTTCCTTTATCTGTGGTACAAGGAAAGTAAGCTATGAGCACTCATGGCTCAGTAAGTTCCTTTCCTACTCACTAAAGCCAACAATCAGCACATAATCAAGAATGTATCAACAAGTCATAATCTCAGCTAATCATGGCATAACATAGCATTCTATTCAAGCTTATCATGCATCATAATATAATCACAACTAGTCATGACATATCAAACATCATCATGGCCGAAACATATACATAGTGCATTGGATAAAACATAGCTAGACATAGCATAACAAACAAGTATCATGGTATATCCAAGCATGGCCGAAACATGTATATCAAAGCATCATAGCTATGGCCGAATATGTACATCAAGGCATCATCAAATCCATGGCCGAAATCTATATATATCAAGCATCAACATATCCATGGCCGAAACATGTCTATAAGGTATAGCATGAACATAACATAAACATACCTTATCATGGCATATCATAATCAAGAGCATAGCATGAAACATAGCATAATCAAAAGGTGTATGCAATATGATTTTGGAAAACATGTATCCGAAAAAAACATGTGTATGTCTCATGATCTTTAAAACCATTCTCTTTTATATGTATATATACTTGAAAATAATCTCAACATAAGGGGGATCCCGGCTATGTACCACTTACATATTGCGCGCAACCTTGTAGGTCCAAGGTAGCAAGTCTTGAACCCTACGAGGCAAACATACTAGGCCCTTAGTCCTAGGGGCACTTAGGAGCCCATCCCTAACGAGGTCCTTAGTCCCCGGGGCGCTTATGGAGCCCACCTTTGGTACAAGCCACTCACACATAAAGTAAAGTACATGTCATACATATCATGTATCATAAAAGCATGCATCACTTAGGCACACATCATAAAAGTATGCATCACTTAGTCATACATCATGTCATAAAAGTATGCATCACTTAGGCATACATCATATCATAAAGGTATGCATCACTTAGGCATACATCATGTCATAAAGGTATGCATCACTTAGGCATACATCATATCATAAAGGTACGCATCACTTAGGCATACATCATGTCATAACAATATGCATCACTTAGGCATAGATCATAAAAACATGCATATCTTAAGCATAAAGCATATCATCAAGCATGAATATTTTATCCACATAGCTTATCATAAAAGCATGCATATTTTAAGCACAAAGCATATCATATCATAAAAGCATGCATATCATATCATAAGTCATAAATCACAAGCATACATATTAAGCATAAGGGTGTATCTTGTGATTATCCTATCATAGGAAACATGGTATCATATTTATCTTGGTTCTAAGCTTCCTAAACCCTTGTGGCCGAAACCCCTTTAGAGCTCAATTTAGGCTAAACACAACATCCAAGCATGTGGTACCTAAATTATCATCATAACATTTTCATAGGAAGCATTATAAACATGATTAACTTAGTTTCTAAGTTCTTCAAGTTCCTAATTTCATGTGGCCGAAACCTTAAGGTGTGAAACAAGGTTCCATATGACATAAAAACATAGACAACTTGAAATCATATCTATAACATTTTTACCAAGAAATAAGGTAAACACATTTGACATATTTGAATTAGTTCCTAAGTTCTTTAAGCCCTTAACATATGTCATGGCGAAATTTAACAAGTTCTCATTAGGGCTACAAACAAGCATACAAGCATGTGAACTTGGACTAACATTATGTATAAATTCATACAAAGCATCATACAATAGTTATGGCCGAAACATACCCTAGCATCATTTTAGGTCATAAAACAACATATAGCAATTGAACCTTGGCTTTCTACTTATCACATTTCATGTAGGGTGACATGAGCATATTTAATTTAAGTCCTAGGGTCCCTAGGGTGTCTAACTCTCCATGGCCGAGACTTACAATAGTCCTTTTAGATCATGGAAAAATTATACAAGCATGTGACACAATCAATAGGTTATCATATTTTCATAAGAAGCATTTTAACACCTTTGGTTCAAATTCTAAGGCCTCTAGGTCATTTAAACCCTACTTGGCCGAAACTCATCAGTGCTTAAACTTGCTTCAATAACATAAAAAAAACATGTGAAGTCATACGAGTTTCATAGCATGTGTAAAGACAAGCCTAATGAGTATACATATGAATTGTGTCTTAGGCTTTCTAGGTTTCTTTTTCTCTTTTCTCTTTTATTTTTTTTCCATGGCCGAAACCTACCATTCTTTAGCTAGGTTTTTAAGTGGCCTAAAGCATGAAAAATCTAAGTAAGTTTCATGGCAAAAGTTACTAAGAAACATATATACAAATTGGTTCATGAGTAAACTAGGACCCCTTGTGGTCATACATGATATATGTTATGCTACTAATTTTTCTACACCCTAATTAAGCATGAGGGCATTAAACAACTTTCATATCTAAACAGCACAGAGGTCTTGAGCATTTTAAAATTTTGTTTAAGCTTTCTAAGCTATCCATCTCATCATGGCCGAAAAACACTAAGAAGGAGTTCATGAAATTCTAGCAATATTCAAGCATACAAATCCTTTAAGATCTTTGTATTCTATAGCATGAGCATGGTTATTTAAATTTAAAGGCCTTCCTAATCCTAAACCCTTCCTTGGCCGAAACATATGAGTGGGTTTTCTTTTAGTTTCAAATATCTTCTAAGGAAGAAAACCAATACATAATCCTTAATATTTCATAGGGAGAACCTTGTATTAGTTGGGTAAAACAATAAATTTCCCTAGCCTCTTAAGAATATTTTTGGCCGAAATTCTAGGGTTCAGTACTCCTCTGATCAAGCATCATATAGGTATAAAAGCATGAAGAAGAACCCCTCTACATAGCATAGAAAAATCTATCATATAGTGAAGACTAGTTAAACATCATTAGATTTTGAAAGCTCTTCTTGGCCGAATTTTCTCAAACTTGTTTCTAGGTTTTAAAATCCACATAAAATCCGAAAAGTACATAAAACACCTTGTACCACAGGTGAGGGGAAGCTTACATCCTTTTCGCTTGTGGATCTAAGGTATGGTGAAGAAGAAATAGTCTCTTCTTCTAGTTCCTTTCCCTTGATTCCTTTGCTAAGTCCTCCTTGTATCTTAGGCTTTCTTAGGGACAAACTTGGCTTTGGGGCCGAAGATGGAGGAGAGGGAACTGTGGTGTTCTCGGTGAGGGAGAGGATGAGTGAAAGAAAAATGAGAGAAAAATAATTTTCTCTTTTCTTGCTCCCTTTTATGTTAAGGGGGAAGAGGTAACAAACTTGATTTTTGCTTTCCTTCTCCCTTAGCCTTTTTCTCTATTTTTATTTTATTTATCTTATTTTCCATTTATCCTCACCATTCATGATAAAATAAGGGGGAATGAATCCCCTTAACTCCTCTTTAAAATTTCGGCAAGATCAAAGAGGAAGAGGGAGAGAAAGGGAGGAAGGCAAGTTGCCTTTCTCTTGCTCTTTTCTTGTTTTCTTTTGGCTATCTTTTATTCTCACCTTTATCATGAGTTTCCCTCCTTTGCTATCAATATCTTCTCTCTATCCCAATTGGTTCTACTAATTAATTCTATGAATTATAATATAAGAGGTTCAAGGTTTAATCCTTGACCATCACTTCTTTTTATTTCATTTTATTTCTTTTTACTTCAACTCACTTCTTATTATTTTTCTAAGGCAAATTCATCATTCTCATATTTATTCTTAAAAGCTTAGTGGGTGTTACAGTACCCCGTACCTCATAAAAAGTTCGTCCTCGAACTTTAAAATAGTTCTGGGTACTTTTGTTTCATATCGTCCTCGCGTTCCCAGGTGGCTTCTTCCAATCATTGATTCCACCACAAGACCTTTACTAAGGGTATTTCTTTGTTCCTTAACCTCTTGATTTCTCGGTCCAGAATCTGGATGGGTTTACTTTCGTAACTCAGGTCTTTCTGCACTTGTACCGACTGAGGCTCAATCACTTGATCTATGCTGGGAGTACATTTCTTGAGCATCGATACATGGAACACGTTGTGAATGGCCGTCATGTCTGAAGGTAATTCTAGTCTGTATGCGACTTGGCCCACTCTTTCTAAAATCCAGTATGGTCCTACGTATCGTGGGCTTAACTTGCTCCTCCTTCCGAACCTCATTATCCCTTTCATGGGGGATACTTTAAGGAATACCAAATCTCCGATGTTGAATTCCAGCGGTCTGCGTCGTTTATCGGCATAATTCTTCTGCCGGCTCTGAGCAGTTTCTATTCGTTGACGGATCTTTTGTATAGCCCGGGTAGTGTTATCAATAAGTTCCGTTCGGAACCCCATTTCTTTCTTTTCACCAATTTCATACTAGCATATAGGAGATCTACACTTCCTCCCATATAGAGCTTCGTAAGGTGCCATTCCAATTGTAGCTTGGTAGCTATTATTGTAGGCGAGGTATAAATATCGGCACCAGCTCCCCTTGAAGTCCAGGGCACAAGCTCTTAACATATCCTCCAATATTTGATTTACTCTTTCAGTCTGCCCATCAATCTGTGGGTGGAAGGCTGTGCTAAACAACAACTTCGTGCCGAGAGCCTTCTGAACGCACTCCCAAAAGTGCGAGACAAAACGTCCGTCTCTATCGGAAATAATGGTCTTAGGGATACCATGTAATCTGACGATTTCCTTAACATATAGCTGAGCTAGTTGTTCAGTTGAATAAGTCATCTTGATCGCCAAAAAGTGTGCAGACTTTGTCAATCTGTCCACGATCACCCATATAGCATCATACCCGTTTGTTGTCTTGGGTAGACCTGAAATGAAATCCATGGAGATTTCTTCCCATTTCCATTCTGGAATTTGGACAGGTTGTAATAATCCACCGGGTCTCTGGTGTTCAGCTTTTACCCTTTGGCATGTCAGACAAGTACTGACGTACTGAGCCACTTCTCTTTTCATACCGGACCACCAAAATTTCTTTTTCAGGTCCTGGTACATCTTAGTGGAACCCGGGTGTATTGCATAAGGCGTTGTATGGGCTTCCTCCAGTATCTTCTTCCGCAACTCTGGATCCTCTGGAATACATAGTCGATCCCTGAGGTATAGTATTCCATCGTCTGCGATACGAAACCCGTCATTCTTTCCTTCTACGGTCTCTTGTTTAATTCTTTGAAGGCTCGGGTCCTTGGTTTGCTTCTCTAACATGTTCTCGAATAACGTTGGTGTTATGGTGAGGGTAGAGAGTCGTCCGGACATGGTTTCAACTAATGGATACGAAACATGTTTCAGTTTTCGATGGATTCCCCCTTCAGTTTGTTTTCAGCATCGAATAAAAATTCTAGCATACTGACTGAAATTAAATAACTGACCTGTGGCGATAGTAGAGGCGTTCGCCACGTCGTCCTGAGTGAGAGAGTAGACTCTGGCATTGGTCATAGTGGGAGGGGCCTCCAATCTTCCTTGGCTGATTGAAGTCCCTTCTATGGCAGCTTGCATCTGATGAAGCTGTGCGGGGGCACTCCTGTTCTGGTTGTTCTGCGGAGGTAGTGCCTGAGACTGAGTAGGGAAATTTCTTGCCAAATGACCTTCCCTTCCGCAGTTGTAGCACTTTTTGGTGCTCAGAAGACATATACCAGAATGCATCTTTCCACATGTGGCACACTGAGAGTACTTGGTCTGCTTATTGGCTGGACCACCTTTTGTTTTATTCCACTGCTTCCTCTTTCCACTTGAGTTTCCTTTCCAGTCAGTTCTGGTACTGTGCGATTTTTGTCCTCCGGTCAGTGCTTGGTTCTTGCCCTTATTCATTGCTTCCTGATAGTGCTCGGTAATCAGGGCGCTGCTGACCAGCTCCTCTGCAGTCTGCGGTCTATTAACTCCGCCGGCTACGTTCAGAGCTATCTCGGTTCGGAGCATCTTTAACATCAATCGGACCCTTTCTTTTTCAGTTCGGACCAGTTCTGGGCACAATCGAGCTAGGCGGTTGAACCTCTTGACGGCTTCATTGACTGACATATCACCTTGCCGGAACTCAGTGAACTTGTCATAGTGCTTGTTGGTCACTTGCATATGGAAAAATTCCTCTAAGAACTCTGTCTCAAAATCTGCCCATTGCATTTAGTTTATTTGCCTTTTCGCCTTTACTCTGTCCCACCACATCCGGGCATCTCCGGTAAGACAGAACGACGCGCACTTGACCTTCTCGTGTTCAGGCCAATCCAATAGTTCCATTATGTTCTCCACGGTTTTGAGCCAGGCTTGTGTGCCCCATGGTTCGCAGTTTCCCGAGAATGCTTCTGGCTTAAGCCTTTGCCATTGCATCAGGTAGGCCTCTTGTCGGACCATCGGAGTAGGGGCTGCCGGGGCACTGGTGCGGCTGTAGGTATGACAGGTAGTGGATTCACCGGTGGGGTAACTGGGTTGCCTTGCTGACCCATTAAGGTAGTGATCAGCTGTTGTTGTTCTGCGATCTGATGCTGGAGGTCTGCGACTACCTGCGTCAGATCTGGTGGAGTCACTATTCCTCCGGTTCGGGCATTGCGTGCCCTAACCATGTTTATCTAAAAGAAATAGACTAATGTAAGTGGTTATCGATTTTAGCCATTCTAACGTACTGATTTGTTCCTATCTATTTGTTATGGTATTATTTCTAACCTACCAATATGTACTCCTAATCTAATTTATAACTAAAAGCATAGAATAAAGCATCAAATATAAGCAAGTAAAACATGAATCTAAGCATAAACAACATAAGGAAAAAAAATAAGGAATATAATGACAACCAATGTAACATAAGGAAATAAAGCATAAGCAATGTAGTAAAGAAATAAAACATAGGCAATATAACTAGAAAGAAAAATAAAGCATAAGTTACATAACATGAAACTAAACATAAGCATATGACAAGAAATTAAGCATAAACATATGACAAGAAAATTAAACTTAAGCATATAGCAAGTAAATTTAGCTTACACATTCTTACTTGGAGCGGCAGGTAGGAGGCTTGATGTGTGTGTAGTGAGCTGGCAATAACCTCGCTCTGATACCAACCTGTAACGCCCGCCCTCCCTGCTAACCCTAAGGGACGGGGCTACGATACTCTACGTACGTACTACAGCGGAAGACTTAAAATTTATTTTTCTTAACTTAATTAAAACCGAACTACACTAACATGGTTTCATAACATGATAACGAAATAAATAAAAACTTAGTATCAAGTCAGTCATATTGTATTACATTTCACAAAACCAAAGCATAGTTCTTAAAGGTTTTAAAGCAGGTTCTTAATTAGTTGCCTAGCCACCGCCACACACATCTTTGTTGCCCCTCCTGCTGCTCCTTTAACTCATCCAGCTTTTTCCCTTATCTGTGGTACAAGGAAAGTAAGCTATGAGCACTCATGGCTCAGTAAGTTCCTTTCCTACTCACTAAAGCCAACAATCAGCACATAATCAAGAATGTATCAACAAGTCATAATCTCAGCTAATCATGGCATAACATAGCATTCTATTCAAGCTTATCATGCATCATAATATAATCACAACTAGTCATGGCATATCAAACATCATCATGGCCGAAACATATACATAGTGCATTGCATAAAACATAGCTAGACATAGTATAACAAACAAGTATCATGGTATATCCAAGCATGGCCGAAACATGTATATCAAAGCATCATAGCTATGGCCGAATATGTACATCAAGGCATCATCAAATCCATGGCCGAAATCTATATATATCAAGCATCAACATATCCATGGCCGAAACATGTCTATAAGGTATAGCATGAACATAACATAAACATACCTTATCATGGCATATCATAATCAAGAGCATAGCATGAAACATAGCATAATCAAAAGGTGTATGCAATATGATTTTGGAAAACATGTATCCGAAAAAAACATGTGTATGTCTCATGATCTTTAAAACCATTCTCTTTTATATGTATATATACTTGAAAATAATCTCAACATAAGGGGGATCCCGGCTATGTACCACTTACATATTGCGCGCAACCTTGTAGGTCCAAGGTAGCAAGTCTTGAACCCTACGAGGCAAACATACTAGGCCCTTAGTCCTAGGGGCACTTAGGAGCCCATCCCTAACGAGGTCCTTAGTCCCCGGGGCGCTTATGGAGCCCACCCTTGGTACAAGCCACTCACACATAAAGTAAAGTACATGTCATACATATCATGTATCATAAAAGCATGCATCACTTAGGCACACATCATAAAAGTATGCATCACTTAGGCATACATCATGTCATAAAAGTATGCATCACTTAGGCATACATCATATCATAAAGGTATGCATCACTTAGGCATACATCATGTCATAAAGGTATGCATCACTTAGGCATACATCATATCATAAAGGTACGCATCACTTAGGCATACATCATGTCATAACAATATGCATCACTTAGGCATAGATCATAAAAACATGCATATCTTAAGCATAAAGCATATCATCAAGCATGCATATTTTATCCACATAGCTTATCATAAAAGCATGCATATTTTAAGCACAAAGCATATCATATCATAAAAGCATGCATATCATATCATAAGTCATAAATCACAAGCATACATATTAAGCATAAGGGTGTATCTTGTGATTATCCTATCATAGGAAACATGGTATCATATTTATCTTGGTTCTAAGCTTCCTAAACCCTTGTGGCCGAAACCCCTTTAGAGCTCAATTTAGGCTAAACACAACATCCAAGCATGTGGTACCTAAATTATCATCATAACATTTTCATAGGAAGCATTATAAACATGATTAACTTAGTTTCTAAGTTCTTCAAGTTCCTAATTTCATGTGGCCGAAACCTTAAGGTGTGAAACAAGGTTCCATATGACATAAAAACATAGACAACTTGAAATCATATCTATAACATTTTTACCAAGAAATAAGGTAAACACATTTGACATATTTGAATTAGTTCCTAAGTTCTTTAAGCCCTTAACATATGTCATGGCCGAAATTTAACAAGTTCTCATTAGGGCTACAAACAAGCATACAAGCATGTGAACTTGGACTAACATTATGTATAAATTCATACAAAGCATCATACAATAGTTATGGCCGAAACATACCCTAGCATCATTATAGGTCATAAAACAACATATAGCAATTGAACCTTGGCTTTCTACTTATCACATTTCATGTAGGGTGACATGAGCATATTTAATTTAAGTCCTAGGGTCCCTAGGGTGTCTAACTCTCCATGGCCGAGACTTACAATAGTCCTTTTAGATCATGGAAAAATTATACAAGCATGTGACACAATCAATAGGTTATCATATTTTCATAAGAAGCATTTTAACACCTTTGGTTTAAATTCTAAGGCCTCTAGGTCATTTAAACCCTACTTGGCCGAAACTCATCAGTGCTTAAACTTGCTTCAATAACATAAAAAAAACATGTGAAGTCATACGAGTTTCATAGCATGTGTAAAGACAAGCCTAATGAGTATACATATGAATTGTGTCTTAGGCTTTCTAGGTTTCTTTTTCTCTTTTTTCTTTTATTTTTTTCCCATGGATGAAACCTACCATTCTTTAGCTAGGTTTTTAAGTGGCCTAAAGCATGAAAAATCTAAGTAAGTTTCATGGCAAAAGTTACTAAGAAACATATATACAAATTGGTTCATGAGTAAACTAGGACCCCTTGTGGTCATACATGATATATGTTATGCTACTAATTTTTCTACACCCTAATTAAGCATGAGGGCATTAAACAACTTTCATATCTAAACAGCACAGAGGTCTTGAGCATTTTAAAATTTTGTTTAAGCTTTCTAAGCTATCCATCTCATCATGGCCGAAAAACACTAAGAAGGAGTTCTTGAAATTCTAGCAATATTCAAGCATACAAATCCTTTAAGATCTTTGTATTCTATAGCATGAGCATGGTTATTTAAATTTAAAGGCCTTCCTAATCCTAAACCCTTCCTTGGCCGAAACATATGAGTGGGTTTTCTTTTAGTTTCAAATATCTTCTAAGGAAGAAAACCAATACATAATCCTTAATATTTCATAGGGAGAACCTTGTACTAGTTGGGTAAAACAATAAATTTCCCTAGCCTCTTAAGAATATTTTTGGCCGAAATTCTAGGGTTCAGTACTCCTCTGATCAAGCATCATATAGGTATAAAATCATGAAGAAGAACCCCTCTACATAGCATAGAAAAATCTATCATATAGTGAAGACTAGTTAAACATCATTAGATTTTGAAAGCTCTTCTTGCCGAATTTTCTCAAACTTGTTTCTAGGTTTTAAAATCCACATAAAATCTGAAAAGTACATAAAACACCTTGTACCATAGGTGAGGGGAAGCTTACATCCTTTTCGCTTGTGGATCTAAGGTATGGTGAAGAAGAAATAGTCTCTTCTTCTAGTTCCTTTCCCTTGATTCCTTTGCTAAGTCCTCCTTGTATCTTAGGCTTTCTTAGGGACAAACTTGGCTTTGGGGCCGAAGATGGAGGAGAGGGAACTGTGGTGTTCTCGGTGAGGGAGAGGATGAGTGAAAGAAAAATGAGAGAAAAATAATTTTCTCTTTTCTTGCTCCCTTTTATGTTAAGGGGGAAGAGGTAGCAAACTTGATTTTTGCTTTCCTTCTCCCTTAGCCTTTTTCTCTATTTTTATTTTATTTATCTTATTTTCCATTTATCCTCACCATTCATGATAAAATAAGGGGGAATGAATCCCCTTAACTCCTCTTTAAAATTTCGGCAAGATCAAAGAGGAAGAGGGAGAGAAAGGGAGGAAGGCAAGTTGCCTTTCTCTTGCTCTTTTCTTGTTTTCTTTTGGCTATCTTTTATTCTCACCTTTATCATGAGTTTCCCTCCTTTGCTATCAATATCTTCTCTCTATCCCAATTGGTTTCTACTAATTAATTCTATGAATTATAATATAAGAGGGTCAAGGTTCAATCCTTGACCATCACTTCTTTTTATTTCATTTTATTTCTTTTTACTTCAACTCACTTCTTATTATTTTTCTAAGGCAAATTCATCATTCTCATATTTATTCTTAAAATCTTAGTGGGTGTTACAAGTGACACTAGATAGAGAGTTGTAGTTAGGTAACATTCGCCCTTAGAGAGTAGAAGTAAGAAGGGTGGGTTGAAAGGCGAGGTTCGAGCCCACGACCTCAGGTCGGACTGACCCAAGCCAAAACCGGCCTGACCAACTGAGCTACAAGATTTTTATTAACCATGTAAGGGAAGAATTAAGTTATAGCATAGTTTTGGATTTAACCCTAATATATTAAAGGGAATTAGGTTTTGATTTTTCTAAAAAACCAAACATTTTCTCCCGAATTCCTTTCTCCCTCGCGTTCTCGCGTGCGACAGCGGCGGCGTTGCTTGGACGAAGGCGAAGCCGAATTTAGGGTTTCATTCCGGCGGCCGGCGAGCGTTCTTCTTCAAGGGTTCTACACAAACCCAAGCTCCTCTCGGCAAGGCGAACACACGGGCAGGAGAAGAGACCGAGAATTCCAAGCCTTCGAACCCTAGGTCACCTTCCTTCGTCGGCTGTAAGTCATACAAGCAAGAGTAAGTACTACTCACCTATAGTAGGAGTAGTTCCGAGTATTGCTTTGATGTCTTGGCTTTCGGAATTTAAGTTGTATGGATTTTGAAGTCTTTTGATTGCTGCCGTGAGCTCTTTGAGAAAGGATTGGGGTTTTTGTTTGATGATACTGCCATAAGGAGAAGGGTTGGGGAAATAGAAGGAGGAGATTTCTTAAGTTTTGTTCCTGTTGTGTTGAATTGCCATAGTTAGTATGGTTGCTCAATTTTCTCTCCTTGCTGTCACAATGAACATGAAATGTTATGTGCCGTGTAGTGCTAGGTAGGTTGAATTCTTCAATTCTTCCTTGCTGTGTTGAGATGCCATTTCCGGATTATATATAAATAGCCTCGGAATTTAGTTTTGTTTCCAAGCCCTGAGCATGAAATAATTAGATATTTTCATGGCTTAGTTTAGCATTTCAGCTGCAGATTTCCTGTTAAGATCCGTATAAGAACAACCCATAGATTTCAGATAAGCTTTAGACTCTTCTTCTTGCTGGTTTACTAAGTAGGAATGGTATTCTTTTTAATATGCAGCCCTAACTTGTTTGTTTCCAGTAACCGGGCATGAAAGCTTCTTTTCACATCAGTATAGTTTTATTTCAATGAGCAGATTTCTAATTATACTATTAGTAAAACTTGAGTAGTATTGTCTAGTTTTTCCTGTTGCTATTGAATATGCATGATCGGACTTCATGTTCTATTTCTTTGCTATGGATTTAAGCATGAGTAGTAGTTGAATTTGTTTTACTTTCACAGCTTGATCTTCACAGTATGCTTAACTTGATTCCATTGCGTGCCTAGTAGTTAAATCTATTTTTACAGCATGTTTAGAAAGACTAAAATCACTTTCCTTTGCGCTATTATATGGCATGATTAGTAAGTTCAAAGTCACTCTCCTTGATTTGGTTTTATAACATGCTTAGAGGGTTCAAACTGATTTCCCTAGTGTATTTGTATATAGCATGCTTAGTTAATTGTAATCTTATACCTATTAAATACATTTACAGGACTCTAATAAACTCTAATAAAAGAGTATGAGAAGTATGAGTCAAGAAAAGATTAGAGTCTAGTTAAGAAAGAGATAACTAGTAAATTAAAGTAAGAGGCTAGTACCCGACTTCCAAGGTTGTCGTTAAATAAATCCAGGTGACCAATTCCAAGGTCTTGGCCCTGGTAAGACCAAGGTCTTTACCTCATAGGACTAGAGGCTCGCTACCTCAGTCACTATTAGAGAGTGCACAAAATAAAGATGGTACTAAGCCTGGGCCCAAAGAAAGAAAAAGTTAAAAAGAAGAAAGAAAGAAGAAGAAAGTAAAAGATAGAAATTAAAAGATTAATTTCTATTACAAGGATATAGGAAATTGAAACAAGTTTTATGCTTAGAATAAATAAAAAAGTTAGTTTCTTTAATTCTAAGCTTATAGTAGTTGCTTCATTACTTTCCTGTCAGTTAGTGAGCATGTTTAGTATTTAGTTTTATTTCTGTATACCATGAGTACATGCAGTTTTGATTTAGCATTTCAGTTTCAGTATTATTGCATTTCTTTTATGCACTTCGAGGTTTTTGTGAGATAGATTAGTACTTACTAAGCGTTTTCGCTTATAATTTTGTTTTCTTTCCTCCTACTGCAGATAAAGGAAAAGCTAAGATATGAAAGGGAGGCGACAGGGTGGTGGTGGTGGTGATGAAGGTGTGTGGTGACTGGACTGTGGAGAGATCCAGAAGTAGCTGGCAAAATTGTCAAGACTTTCTTTTAGTTCTCTGTTAATGTTATATTAATTTTGGGATTGTAGTTGAGTTTATTTCCGCATGTCTAGCTACTCTCTTTTATTATTTGTTGAGTGTTGTAGTCATTTCTATTGCTAGGGTAGTTTCTTTATTTTTATTGTGATTTTTATTACTGCGTGGTTGTGGAAAATATGTTCCAGCCGTCTGTGGCTGCGTATACTATGTTTGTATTATAGATTTGGTCACCGGTACAGGGGAGACTCTGCCGAAATCTTTTCGGTAGGGTTTCCTTGTGATATTTAATCATACCGGTTAAGTAGAGTTAGTAGTTAAGTAACGGTCATCCTTAGAGAGTAGTATAGCAAGAAGGGTGGGTTGTTACACTTGGTATCAGTGCAGTGTTCCATTCTCCAGCATCACACACACATCAGCATCATCCTCGCCGTCTCCAAGTAAAAAAGTATTTAAATCCTTTCTTTATTATGCTTTTCTTATTATTAACTGCAGTATAGAGTACTTATTTGTTTGAGTGCTTAAGTAAGATAAAAGATTTAGTTTCCCTTTTCTTTATTCATATTTATGTATGATTAGAAGGGTTAAAGTAAGATATCAAGCTTTTACCTTGCATAATTAGATGGTAAGAAGAGGACGCCCCCGTGCTACTCACACTGAGGAACTAGCTCAAGGGAACGAAGTGCCTAGGACAACTGAGCCCAACCTTTCTGAAGTGATTGCTCAGCTTCAGAGACAAGTAGCAGAGCAGCAGCAAGTGATTGCCAATCTGATGGCAAACCAGCAAGCAGTTCCTCCCCCTCCTCTAGCTGTCACTGCAGAGAATCCAGTGGTAACTGAGACTCCACCAGCTTCCCTGGGAGCCGTCACAACACCTCAGAGACCAGAAGCTTACCTTATACAGTGGCTAAAGCTGAAACCAGAGAGCTTCTCAGGCACGACTGAGCCCTGGGATGCCCAGGCTTGGTTTAAAACACTGGAGAGCACTATGGAGCTTCTTGACTGGCCAGAAGTCGAGAAGGTCAAGTGCGCCTCTTTCTGCCTGTCTGGAGATGCTCGTATGTGGTGGGAGAGGATAAAGACCAAGAGAGTGGCTGATCAGATGAGCTGGGCTGATTTTCAGTCAGAGTTTTATGAAGAGTTCTTCCACCTGCAGATCACCAATAAGCACTATGAGGAGTTTATAGAGTTCAAGCAAGGTGACCTGTCAGTGGAGGAAGCAGCCAAGAAGTTCAACAGACTAGCTCGTCTCTGCCCAGAGCTAGTAAGTACAGAGAAGGAGCGAGTCAGGCTGATGCTCAGAATGCTGAGACCCCAGATAGCACTGAATGTGAGCAGTGGAGCTCATCGGCCCCAGACTGGTGAAGAGTTGATCAGTAGAGCATTAATTGCTGAACACTACCTGAACAACATCAAGGCACAACGAGCGCAACATAAGCCAGTGAAGATAGAGGACAAGACAGCAGGAAGCCAGAAATCACAGTCAAGTAAATAGAACTGGAAAGGCAAAGGTAAAAGGAAGCAGTGGAACACAGGAGGTAGCCAGAAGGGAGGACCAGCAAACAAGCAGACCAAGTTTCCTCCCTGTCCCAAATGTGGGAGAACACATCCAGGAGCCTGTCTTTTGGGTAAGACTGGATGTTACTCCTGTGGTCAGGTAGGACACATGGCTAAAGAGTGTCCTAACAAATTCAAAGCACCTCATCCACAGCCATTGCAATATGGAGGCCAGCCTGCACAGTTGCACCACATGGAAGCAGCATTGGAGGGACCCTATATCAGTCAAGGAAGGTTAGAAGCCCCACCAGTTCCAGCCTTTGATGGTGCCAGAGTATTCTCCCTCACCAAAGAAGAAGCTGCTAGTGCCTCCACGGTCGTAACAGGTCAAATAGTTATTTTCCAGCACATAGCTACTGTACTATTTGACACTGGGGCGACCCATTCTTTTGTATCGATACCTTTTGCCAGTAGTTTACAGGTGCCTACAGAGAGTACGAACTCCAAGTTCCTGACGACCCTACCTTCTGGGGAAGTCATGGAATCCAATCAGTGGCTCCGAGCCGTACTGGTCAGAATTGCAGATCGAGAGCTATATGTGAATCTGATAGTTCTCGCCATGCAAGATTTCGATATCATTTTTGGTATGGATTTCCTCAGCAAGTACGGTGCTTCGGTGGACTGCTGCAGAAGGAAGGTGATTTTTAGTCCAGAAGGTGAACAAACTTTTGAGTTCACAGGAGTGCCAAGGAAGAAGACCCAGAAACTTCTCTCATCTCTAGCAGCTCACCAGATGTTAGCTAAAGGGTGTGCAGGTTTTCTTGCATACATAGTAAAGGCAGAAGAGCAGAAGGGACTCAAGCAGGAGGAGGTCCGGGTAGTATGCGAGTATCCAGAAATATTTCCAGAAGAGCTACCTGGACTACCTCCCAACAGAGAGGTGGAATTTGAGATTGAATTGGTTCCTGGAACCGGTCCAATTTCAAAAGCTCCGTATCGCATGTCTCCAGCAGAGCTGAAGGAGTTACAAGAGCAACTACAGGAGTTACTTGACAAAGGCTTCATTCACCCTAGTCACTCACCTTGGGGAGCTCCTGTGTTGTTTGTCAAGAAGAAAGATGGATCAATGCGGATGTGCATAGACTACAGAACTTTGAATCAAGTGACAATCAAGAACAAGTACCCCTTCCCAGGATCGACGATTTATTTGATCAGTTAAGAGGAGCAACAGTGTTCTCAAAGATAGACCTGCGCTCTAGTTACCATCAGCTGAAGGTGAAAGAAAGAGATATACCCAGAACGGCGTTCAGGACCAGATATGGACATTACGAGTTTGTAGTTATGCCTTTTGGAGTGACCAATGCACCTGCGGTCTTCATGGACTTAATGAACAGAGTGTTCAGAGAATATCTTGACAAATTTGTCATTGTATTCATCGATGACATTCTGGTCTATTCAAGGACCCCAGAGGAGCATGACACGCACTTGAGAATAGTACTGCAGACTCTTCAGCAGAAGCAGCTTTATGCTAAATTCTCCAAGTGTGAGTTCTGGTTAAATCAGGTGGCGTTTTTAGGTCACATAATTTCTAAAGAAGGCATTCAAGTGGATTCAGCCAAAGTGGAAGCGGTCAACAACTGGAGTAGACCCAAGAACGTCAGAGAGATCAGAAGCTTCCTTGGTTTAGCTGGGTACTACAGGAAGTTCGTGGAGGACTTTTCCAGGATAGCCTCTCCACTAACAGCCCTCACCAGAAAGAACAAGAGATTCGAATGGTCAGATAAATGTGAGCAGAGTTTCCAAGAGCTAAAGAAGAGATTGATCAGTGCTCCCATTTTGACTGTTCCACAGAGCGACAAGAGTTTCGACATCTACAGTGATGCTTCCAAGATGGGCTTAGGAGCTGTACTCATGCAAGAAGGAAAAGTCATAGCTTATGCTTCCAGACAACTCAAAGATTATGAGAAGAACTACCCTACTCATGATCTTGAGCTGGCAGCTGTGGTTTTTGCACTTAAACTCTGGCGACATTATTTGTATGGAGTTTAGTGTAGAATCTTCACAGATCATCAGAGTCTTAAGTACTTCTTCACTCAGAAGAATTTAAACATGAGACAGCGCAGGTGGCTGGAGTTGGTCAAAGATTACCACTGTGAAATCCTCTACCACCCAGGCAAAGCTAACAAAGTGGCAGATGCACTCAGCAGAAAATCCAGTGCATCCCTGATGTCTTTGTCATCATTAGCCCTGCCACTGCAGAAGGAGTTGTCAGATTTTGGACTTGAAATTATTGAAGGGCAACTCTCTTCATTGACCTTAGAGTCCACATTGCTTGAGGAGGTACAGAGAAAGTAAAGTGAAGATCCAGACATCTAGAAAATCAAGCAAGGGTTACAGAAAGAAGACAAATCAGAGTTTCGAGTAACAGATAGCAGGATTCTTTATCAAGGGAGTCACATTTGCGTGCCCCATGATGAAGAACTGAGGAAGAAGATCTTAGAAGAAGCTCACAGCACACCATACTCCATGCATCCTGGTTCTTCCAAGATGTACCAAGATGTGAAACAGAGGTTCTGGTGGTCAGGACTCAAAAGAGACATTGCTAAGTATGTCAGTACCTGCTTGACATGCCAGAGAGTCAAAGCAGAACACCAGAGACCAGGAGGAGTTCTTTAGCCTCTTCCAATACCAGAATGGAAATGGGAAGACATATCCATGGACTTCATAACAGGTCTTCCAAGAACCACCAATGGATATGATGCAATATGGGTAATAGTAGATCGATTGACCAAGTCTGCTCACTTCCTAGCCATCAAGATGTCCCACTCTATAGAGCAGTTGGCCCAGCTATATGTTAAAGAGGTAGTCAGACTTCATGGAGTTCCTAAATCTATCATTTCTGATAGAGATGGGCGCTTCACCTCACACTTTTGGGAGTGCGTTCAGAATGCACTAGGCACCAAACTCAAGTTCAGCACAGCTTTTCATCCACAGACTGATGGACAGACAGAGCGAGTGAATCAGATTTTAGAAGATATGCTCAGAGCTTGTGCACTGGATTTCAAGGGAAGATGGTGCAAATATTTGTGCTTAGCTGAATTCGCCTACAACAATAGCTATCAGGCCACCATCAAGATGACACCTTATGAGGCACTATATGGCAAGAAATGCAGATCACCCATATGCTGGCAAGAAGCAGGAGAGAGAAAAGAAATGGAAGTAGAGCTGGGTATTCAGACAGAGAATTGAGACTGCCCAGAGCAGACAGAAGAGTTATGCTAACACACGCCGTAGGCCATTGGAATTCCAAGTAGGAGATTCAGTTTTCCTCAAGGTCGCTCCTATGAAGGGAGTGATGAGATTTGGCAAGAAGGGCAAATTAAGTCCTCGTTATGTAGGACCTTACTTGATCATAGAGAGGATTGGGAAAGTAGCTTACAGGCTGGACTTACCACAAGACATGTCAGCAATACACATTGTATTTCATGTCTCCATGCTAAGGAAGTGTCTCCATGACTGATGTGCGAAGATTATATACTCTTTTATGCATGTTTTTACGCACATTTACATACTTTGAGCATTCTTGATCTATGCATTTTTATACTTCCAGCTTTCCTTTTAGCATATTTACTCTTTTGGTTC
This sequence comes from Zingiber officinale, assembly GCF_018446385.1. Lineage (NCBI taxonomy): Eukaryota > Viridiplantae > Streptophyta > Magnoliopsida > Zingiberales > Zingiberaceae > Zingiber > Zingiber officinale. Next base: position 32,378,537 of record NC_056005.1, on the reverse strand, counting down.
GGAGATCTGCTTTTTGTGCATTTTCTGTACACAGGAGTCGATTTGGTGAAGAATCTACATCTTTGAGCATCCATTGGAGGAAACGAAGGGAGAAAGCACCGGGCCGTGTACCTCACACGGCCCTGCACTGGTATGGAGCCCGGGCCGTGTGGAGTTTGGCACCAACAGAAGAGGAAGATGACATGGCCGTGTGAACCTCGCACGGCCGTGTCAAGATTTGAAGCCAACCAGAGCAGAAGCCTTACAGGGCCGTGTGGATCTACACGGCCGTGTGAGATTTCCAGAGACCAAGCAGGCTGCGGCCGTGTGCACCACACGGCCGTGTAGCGTTTCCAGAGACTAAGCAGGCTGTGGCCGTGTGCACCACACGGCCGTGTAGCATTTCCAGAGAGCAGAAGGGTTCTGGCCGTGTGGAGTCACACGACCGTGCAGCTTTGGCAGAGAGGGAACTGGACATGGCCGTGTGAATCTCACACGGCCATGTCACGGGGCCGTGTGGCGCCCGATTCCCTCCTCTATTTAAACCCTTCTTCATGAATTGAAAGGGGTTCTCTCCCCCTTTGGGAGAAAGCAAGATTTGGTGGTTTCCTCCCATTCTTGGGAGGATTTCTGGGCGATTCTAAGGGAGATCTCGACGATTCCGGCTCCGGAGCGAGGATTGGATCCGAAGACAAGGCTTCTTCATAGATAAGTTTTCTCTTTTCCCCTCTTCTTGTTTTCTTGGATTGGGGATTCAAGGAATGCTTGTAATCTCTATTCTTTCGGGTTTTCTTCCTCGATTCATGGAGTAGATCTTGTATTCTAGGATTAAGGGAGTATTTGTATGATGGATTGATGTAATCTCTTATGGATTTGCCATTTTCTTGTTTTAATGACATTATCTTGCTTGTATCAATTAGATCTTGAATGATTGATGGTGGTTTGTGCTTAATTCTCATTCTTGATTGATTGTTTGGATTTCTTATGGACTTTGTAAAGATAAACTCTCACTCGATCATTCGAGGGATCCACGTGACAGGTGCAAGCCCGTGTAAGGACGTTTGAGAGATAATCTTGAAGAGGAAATAGGGATATTCAAGAGAGTAGGATGAATTTTATGATTAGCTTTTTGTATCTTGATAGATTAATGAGTCGTGGGCTTCTACGTTGATATCCGAGGAAGGCATAGTAATAGGTGCACTGTAAGGACAACATAGGTTCATGTCTAATTAATCCTATTTAGATACATTTCTCAGTCCTTAGCCGGTTGTCTATTGCAAGAGGGAACCGACAACTTTCTACATGTTTGGCAATTGAGGGATAAGAATTGGTGAACCATTTACATTCAATAAATCTTACAAAGAAACCGAAACTCCTAGAATCTCCCTTTATCATAACCCAAAACACTAAACTCTTGTTTGTTGATCTTTAATATTAGATTTGTTTAACTTTACTTTGCTTTTGAAACGATTGGATAGTTGCTTAGCTAATTCGCATTGAGACATTTCTAGTGCTTATTCCTGTCCCTATGGATACGATAATCTTTTATATTACTTGCGACATTTCCGTACACTTGCGGAGCGTAACAAGTTTTTGGCGCCGTTGCCGGGGACTGCGCTATAACATTAGGAATTACCAATTGAGTTAGACTAAACATAACATTTGTTTTCCTTTCATATTGCATAGTTGTAACTAATCATTAGATTTCTATTTTTTTTACTTACTTGTATAACTTTCATTTCTTGTTAATTCCTTTTGTACAAACTCAATTCTACATTTTTGATTCTTCTATTTTCCTTTTTGTGTCGAATTGCTATCTGCTATCTTGTTCTTGTGTATGCGAAGATCTAACTTTGCAGGGGAATTCTTTCCTTTTGACCCTGAGATTGATAGAACTTTCCATAAAAGAAGAATTCTGCAAAGGCAATCGAAGAACAAGAATATCTAAACATGGTGTGCAAGTCACTAGGAGATTATGGAGCTCTGAAGTCTGCAAAACAAATGGGAGCAATTGTTTACCCTAACATACAAGCAAGAAATTTTATACTGAAACCATCTTTTGTTTCCATGGTTCAGAAAACTCAGTTTGGAGGATTAGAGATTGAAAATCCTTATTCCCATTTGATGGAGTTTTATAGATATTGTTGTACTTTGAAATATGAAGAAGTTTCATCTGATATTATTCAGCTGCTTGCTTTTCCTTTTAGTCTGAAGGGTGCTGCAAAAAGATGGTACAATTCTCTAAAGTCTCAAAGTATCAGAACATGGGATAAGTTGGAGCAAAAATTCCTTGACCAATATTTCCCTCCAAGGAAAACTACTTATTTGAGAAGTCAAATTTTAAATTTTAAGCAATTGGATGGAGAAAAATTGTACCACGCCTGGGAAAGATATTCTTCTCTTCTGCAGTTATATCCACATCATGGAATTGAGAAATGGTTAATTATGCATTTGTTCTATGTTGGGCTTTCTTTCTCAAATAAGAATCAACTGGATTTAGCATCTGGAGGATCATTTTTGAAAAAAAGTCTAGAAGAAACTTTTGAGATAGTTGACAGAATCACGCAAAATTCTAATGATTGGGCAGAGCAAGATAGTTCATTCTTGACAATGGATATCATTGGAGGAAAGGATGATGTTGAAAAAGGGCTTATCTTGAATCAAAGTGATTTCCAAACATTATTTCCTTGGTGTTGTGCATCATTATCAAAAACATTTGGTGAAAAAGCATTTTCAACAGAAAAGGGGGTATGTCTTGGTGATCATAAGGAGGAAGATCTGTCTTTAGACAATGAAGAGTTGTTAGAAGAAAGCTTGGTTGAGGAGGAGACTATGTTGATAGAACAAGAGTCAGTTTTTCCAGAGATAGTACCACTTCAACTTGAACTTAAACCATTACCCCCAAATCTTAGGTATGAATTTCTTGGGCCGAATTCTTCTTATCCAGTTATAATTAGTGCTCAGTTAAATGAGTTTGAAACAAAGAGACTGTTGGATGAGTTAAGGTTGCATAGAAAGGCCATTGGATATACAATAGAAGATATAAAAGGGATTAGTCCATCTCTCTGTATGCATAGAATTTTACTTGAAGAGGGGTACAAGAACTCAATTGAGCATCAAAGGAGACTAAATCCAAATTTAAAAGAGGTAGTAAAGAAGGAAGTGATTAAACTACTTGATGCGGGGATTATTTACCCAATTTCGGATAGTGCATGGGTGAGTCCAATCCACGTGGTTCCAAAAAAAGGAGGAATGACTGTTATCAAGAATGAAGATGATAAGCTAATTTCAACACGAACAGTGACGAGGTGGCGAATGTGCATTGATTATCGGAAGTTGAATAAAGAAACAAGGAAGGATCATTTCCCCTTACCATTTATTGATGAAATGCTTGAAAGATTGGCTAAACATTCTTATTTTTGTTACTTGGACGGATATTCTGGTTTTTTTCAAATTCCAATTCATCCTCAAGACCAGGAGAAGACTACTTTTACTTGCCCTTATGGTACCTTTGCCTATCGTCGGATGCCATTTGGGCTTTGTAATGCTCCAGCCACTTTTCAGAGGTGCATGATGGCAGTTTTTTCATATTTAATAGAGAAAATTATGGAGGTTTTCATGGATGACTTCTCAGTTTATGGGAATGACTTTGATTCTTGTTTGTCAAATCTTTCTACTGTTCTAAAAAGGTGTGAAGATACAAACCTAGTGTTGAACTGGGAAAAATGTCATTTTATGGTTAAGGAAGGGATAGTTTTGGGGCATAAAATTTCAGAGCGTGGTATTGAGGTAGATCCAGCAAAAGTGGAAGTAATAGACAAATTACTCCCACCCATCAATATAAAAGGAGTTAGGAGTTTTTTAGGACATGCTGGCTTCTATAGACGCTTTATTAAGGACTTTTCAAAGATTTCCAAGCCATTAACTAATCTGTTGATTAAAGATGTTGAGTTTTGTTTTGATAGCGAATGTATTGAAGCCTTCAATAAAATTAAGAGTGCTCTTACAACAGCTCCAGTCATTCAAGCACCTGATTGGGATCTTCCTTTTGAAATAATGTGTGATGCTAGTGATTTTGCTGTAGGAGCAGTTTTGGGACAGCGAAGAAATAAGATTTTGCATGCGATCCATTATGCAAGTAAAACACTTGATGCAGCCCAAGTAAACTATTCTACTACGGAAAAAGAATTATTGGCAGTGGTATTTGCTATTGATAAATTTAGATCTTATCTAGTGGGATCAAGAGTAATAGTATATACTGATCATGCAGCTATCCGGTATCTACTTGGAAAGAAGGACGCTAAACCTAGATTAATCAGGTGGATTTTACTTTTGCAAGAGTTCAACCTTGAGATTAGGGATAAGAAAGGAGCTGAAAATGTAGTAGCGGATCATTTGTCTAGAATATCTCAAAAGTCAGAAAATGAGGTGGATGTTGATTTGCCTATTGATGACATATTCCCGGATGAACACTTACTAGCCTTATCAAGTGTGAAAACTCCTTAGTATGCAGATTTTGTGAATTTCCTTGCTAGTGGAGTGTTACCTCCGGATTTTTCTCATCAACAAAGGAAAAAGTTTTTTTCAGAAGTTAAGAATTATGTTTGGGATGAACCTCTCCTGTACAAGAAATGCAATGATGTGATTTATCGAAGATGTATACCTGAAGAAGAGGTTAGAGATATCTTGTTTCATTGCCATTCTTCGTCCTATGGAGGACATCTGGGTAGTTCAAAAACGATTACGAAGATTCTTCAAGCAGGATTTTATTGGCCGACCTTATTCAAGGATGCTAAGTTGTTTGTTCAATCCTGTGACCAATGTCAGAGAACTGGGAATATAACTAGAAGAAATGAAACAATGTTAAATTACATTATTGAGGTTGAGTTATTTGATGTTTGGGGAATTGATTTCATGGGACCTTTCCCTCTTTCATATGGGAATAGGTATATTCTTGTGGCAGTAGATTATGTGTCCAAATGGGTAGAAGCTGTGGCATCTCCTACGTGCGATGCGAGAACAGTTATCAAATTATTTAGGAGTATTATCTTTCCAAGATTTGGGGTGCCAAGGGCAGTCATTAGTGATGGAGGATCACATTTTATAGAGAAACAGTTTGAAAACTTACTTAGAAGATATGGAGTGAAGCATAAAGTAGCAACACCTTATCATCCTCAGACTAATGGGCAAGCTGAGATATCTAACCGAGAAATTAAGTCCATATTGGAAAAGACTGTATCTACTTCAAGGAAGGATTGGGCGTTGAAACTAGATGATGCTTTATGGGCTTATCGAACTGCTTATAAAACTCCTATAGGGATGACCCCATTTCGATTAGTTTATGGTAAGCCTTGCCATCTTCCAGTTGAACTAGAACATAAGGCTTATTGGGCAATTGCAAATTTGAATATGGATTTAAAAGGAGCAGGGGAGAAAAGGAAGCTTCAGTTGAACGAACTTGATGAATTAAGGATGGACGCATATGAGCATGCTAAATCTTACAAAGAAAGGACAAAGAAATGGCACGATCAACACATTCTTCGTAAAGACTTTAATGTGGGAGATTTGGTTTTGTTGTTCAATTCAAAATTAAAACTCTTTCCTGGGAAGCTTAAGTCAAGGTGGACGGGTCCATATGAGGTAAAGAAGGTTTATCCTTTTGGAGCTGTAGATATTTGGAACAAAGATTTTGGGATAATTAAGGTAAATGGTCAACGACTGAAAAAATATATTCATGGCACGAAAATAGAAGAGGTACAAAGGTTGTATTTTTCTGAACCTCGCCCTCCAGATTGAATTCTTTTAGCTAGTGTAAATTCATTTTGTTGGTTTTTACTTGTTTTTGATTTTTGTTTTCAGGTTAGGTGCAAAACAGAGTCAGGCCGTGTGCTATACACGGCCAGGCAAAGGTTGCAGAGAAGGGAAGTGTTTGGGCCGTGTCATCCAGACACGGCCGTGTGGTATCTCCCAAGGAGAAAAAGGTATAGGCCGTGTCATAGACACGGCCGTGTAGAGAATCCCAAGGGGAAAGACGAATAGGCCGTGTCCCAGACATGGCCGTGCGAAGAAACCCGTGAAAGAAGATGTTTGGGCCGTGTCACAGACACGGCCGTGCGATGAGAAATGATCATGGCCGTGTGATATCACACGGCCTGATCCACATCTTCTTAAGGAATTAGGGCACGGGGTGGGGGCGGCGCACGGCCGTGTACCGCCGCTTGCTCCTTTTCCTTATCTCCCCATTTCTAAAGGATTGAATTACTTCTTCCAATTTTTCCTTCTCATTCTTCTTTAGGAGATTAGATTTTCTTCCATGGAAAACATGATTGAGGAGACTTCGGCCACAAGAAAAGGGAAGGAGAAGGTGGTTGCAAGAAAGGAGGGGAATGTTTGCTTTAAAGGTATTTCTAATGACTTTGGTATTGTTTTCTCTAGTGATGAGCAACGGTATAGATATTCGTCTTTATGTGAACGACCTCTTTTAGGTACTAGGTTTCTTGATGTTGAAACTTTAGAAACTTTGGGGTTTAAGGATGATTTAGTTTGGCTATTTGAAAGGATAGGATGGAGTGGTTTAGTGAACATGAGATATCCTACTTATCCTAGAATTGTTCTTGAATTTTTAAGCTCAATAGAAGTTGATAATGTTCAAGGAGGGGGGAAGTGTAAATTCCGGTTGTTTAATGAAAATTATGAATGGACGTTGGGAGATTTTAATACTTGTTATGAGTTGCCAAAGAATGATGTGTGTGTGATTTTGCCTCAATTTGAGAATTCACATTTTTGGCAACAAATCTCTGAACAACCGTTATTTGATCCTCATAATTCCAGAGTTTGCCAAATTATCAATCCTATTTTTAAATATGCTTATTTGGTCATGAAAAACACTATATTTGGAAGGGAGGACAAAGAGGGATCGTAAGACTTATAGACTTGTATTGTTTGTGGGCAATGGTCGAAAATGTTCCAATTAATTCTGATTATTTCTTTCTTAGACATTTGGCAAAATTAGGGAAATCAAATTCTACCACACCTATTATTTTGGGGGGATTACTTACTCAATTGGCCTTAATATTAGGATGTGATTTGAGTGAATTAGAGGTGGTGGAGAGTTTTTGTACGTTGGATTTCAATTCATGTTTAGCAATGAAAATGATTAAGCATGAAGAGCATGGATTTAGTTTAGTCATTAAAAATTGTTTCCCTTTAAAATTGCCCAATCATGATTTTACTACAATTCATAATAAAGAGAATTGGTGTTTAAAGTTAGCTAGGCAACAATCTAGAGCCTTGTCAACTTTTACTCAAAAAAATGTTTCTAAGGGTAACCAAGAGATTCATAGTTTTATGTTTCAAGAACTTAATTCTGCTTTAAAGAATATTCATAGTGATTTAGATTCAACTAATGAATTTCTTGAAGATAAGAAGTTTATGGAGGAGGAACTATTTAAAAAGCTACAAGATTGTTTCAAGAGCGAAAGAGAATTGTGTGATAAGATTTCTAAAATGATGAATGCTTATAGGGCTAAAATGGAATTTCATGAAGATCTTAGAGGTTGTATGAAATTTGTGCAGGATGATATTGATAAATTGTTTGAATATCATAATTTTTTCAGAAACGAAGTTAAATGGTTTGTTAAGGATTTTGCATCTTCCTTCCCTGATTTTCCTGATCTTCCACCTCCACCATACTGATTTCATCGGGACGATGAAAAGTTTAAGTCTGGGGGGGTGTCATGTATTGTTTAGTTTGGTTTTCAGTTTTTAGTTTTTGATTAGTTTTTCATGTTGGTTCTTATTTTCTTTGCTTGTTGCTTTATTTTGCTTCATGTTGGTTCTTATTTTCATTGCTTGTTGCTTTATTTTGCTTGTTTTTGAAATAATCATGGCAAAAAAAAAATTTTGAGAACATCAAATCTTCACTTATATGCTTTCTTGGATTCAAGTGAAATGTTAGCACGATTATTGTCTCGATTCATGATGTTCGCATGATGCTACAAGCAAACTTTGTGTAGTTCTTTTTTCTATCTTGGGTAGCTTGAAACAAGCTAAGAATCTTATGGTGATGAGTTTTAGTTTTGGTTCAACCTTAAGGATTTTATCTTCACTACACTTGTGCTTAATGCTTGAATAGTTGATGTCATTGAAATAGTCATGATTCATCTTGTTTGCTTAGTACTTGGTTTCCATGGTGATCTCTCAACTTTCATTTTGGTTACTGGACGAGGCTCAAATCATTAAAGCTCATTTGGAAAAAATCAAAATATCCCAACATGTGTGCTAAAAGTACATTTGTGAATAAGTTTTGCACAATGCAAACACTTATAAAAAAAAAATAATAAGGGATATAAAAAACAGTTGTCGTGAGTGGAATCTAGCAAGTCACCCCTTTGAGACCGAGTTAGGTTATTGGGGAAATGACTGTTTAGCTTCTCTTGAGATTGAGCACACCTTTGAGACCTTGGTTAGTTGAGAAATATGAACCAAGTGAACGGTAAGTAAGTGCCTATCACTGGTTACTTGTCTTTCACTGGAAACATTAGGAATTCAAATTTGATGACGACTTGACTAGGACATGGATTGAAACTTGAAGGGTGTTGAGTTACTTTTACACTGCGCACAAGATTCTTATGCTTGAACCATACTTTACTTGTTTCCATGATCAAGCTTGTTAATAAAACTTTTTGATAGAGTTAGGAAAGTGCACTGGGTTTTATGAATGTGTTGTAGAACATATGAATTTAGACTGCAGCATTTTGCTTGAGGACAAGCAAAGGTTTAAGTCTGGGGGTGTGATGTGCGAAGATTATATACTCTTTTATGCATGTTTTTACGCACATTTACATACTTTGAGCATTCTTGATCTATGCATTTTTATACTTCCAGCTTTCCTTTTAGCATATTTACTCTTTTGGTTCGGAGATCTGCTTTTTGTGCATTTTCTGTACACAGGAGTCGATTTGGTGAAGAATCTACATCTTTGAGCATCCATTGGAGGAAACGAAGGGAGAAAGCATCGGGCCGTGTACCTCACACGGCCCTACACTGGTATGGAGCCCGGGCCGTGTGGAGTTTGGCACCAACAGAAGAGGAAGATGACATGGCCGTGTGAACCTCGCACGGCCGTGTCAAGATTTGAAGCCAACCAGAGCAGAAGCCTTACAGGGCCGTGTGGGTCTACACGGCCGTGTGAGATTTCCAGAGACCAAGCAGGCTGCGGCCGTGTGAGATTTCCAGAGACTAAGCAGGCTGTGGCCGTGTGCACCACACGGCCGTGTAGCATTTCCAGAGAGCAGAAGGGTTCTGGCCGTGTGGAGTCACACGGCCGTGCAGCTTTGGCAGAGAGGGAACTGGACATGGCCGTGTGAATCTCACACGGCCGTGTCACGGGGCCGTGTGGCGCCCGATTCCCTCCTCTATTTAAACCCTTCTTCATGAATTGAAAGGGGATCTCTCCCCCTTTGGGAGAAAGCAAGATTTGGTGGTTTCCTCCCATTCTTGGGAGGATTTCTGGGCGATTCTAAGGGAGATCTCGACGATTCCGGCTCCGGAGCGAGGATTGGATCCGAAGACAAGGCTTCTTCATAGATAAGTTTTCTCTTTTCCCCTCTTCTTGTTTTCTTGGATTGGGGATTCAAGGAATGCTTGTAATCTCTATTCTTTCGGGTTTTCTTCCTCGATTCATGGAGTAGATCTTGTATTCTAGGATTAAGGGAGTATTTGTATGATGGATTGATGTAATCTCTTATGGATTTGCCATTTTCTTGTTTCAATGACATTATCTTGCTTGTATCAATTAGATCTTGAATGATTGATGGTGGTTTGTGCTTAATTCTCATTCTTGATTGATTGTTTGGATTTCTTATGGACTTTGTAAAGATAAACTCTCACTCGATCATCCGAGGGATCCACGTGACAGGTGCAAGCCCGTGTAAGGACGTTTGAGAGATAATCTTGAAGAGGAAATAGGGATATTCAAGAGAGTAGGATGGATTTTATGATTAGCTTTTTGTATCTTGATAGATTAATGAGTCGTGGGCTTCTACGTTGATATCCGAGGAAGGCATAGTAATAGGTGCACTTCTGTGTAAGGACAACATAGGTTCATGTCTAATTAATCCTATTTAGATACATTTCTCAGTCCTTAGCCGATTGTCTATTGCAAGAGGGAACCGGTAACTTTCTACATGTTTGGCAATTGAGGGATAAGAATTGGTGAACCATTTACATTCAATAAATCTTACAAAGAAACCGAAACTCCTAGAATCTCCCTTTATCATAACCCAAAACACTAAACTCTTGTTTGTTGATCTTTAATATTAGATTTGTTTAACTTTACTTTGCTTTTGAAACGATTGGATAGTTGTTTAGCTAATTCGCATTGAGACATTTCTAGTGCTTATTCCAGTCCCTGTGGATACGATAATCTTTTATATTACTTGCGACATTTCCGTACACTTGCGGAGCGTAACAATGACCCGAACCAAGTGATTCAGCATAAGTCAGTGCAGATCCAAGAGGATCTTAGTTTTGAGAGCAGACCTACACAGATAGTGGACAGAGCAGTCAAGAGATTGAGAAACAAAGAAGTACCACTAGTGAAAGTCGTCTGGCAGAACCAGAAGCATGAAGAAATCACTTGGGAGCGGGAGGACAGTATGAGACAGAAGTATCCAGAGCTATTCTAAGTTCGAGGATGAACTTTTTATAAGGTATGGGGGATTGTAACGACCCAATTTTCCCTATTTAGAGTTCCAAATGTCCATAAAAATATTTGGAAATGCTTTTAAAATATTCTAGAGATTTTTAGAAATTTTTAGAGTATTTTTGCGTAATTTTTGGAGGTCGTTTAGTATTTTTGAAAAACAAAAGAAGTTTAGGCAAAAATTTATTGAAGGCGAGGTTCGAGCCCACGACCTTGGGTCGGACTGACCCAAGCCAAAACCGGCCTGACCAGCTGAGCTACAAGATTTTTATTAACCATATAAGGGAAGAATTAAGTTATAGCATAGTTTTGGATTTAACCCTAATATATTAAAGGGAATTAGGTTTTGATTTTTCCAAAAAACCAAACATTTTCTCCCGAATTCCTTTCTCCCTCGCGTTCTTGCGTGCGACAGCGGCGACGTTGCTTGGACGAAGGCGAAGCCGAATTTAGGGTTTCATTCGGCGGCCGGCGAGCGTTCTTCTTCAAGGGTTCTACACAAACCCAAGCTCCTCTCGGCAAGGCGAACGCAAGGGCAGGAGAAGAGGCCGAGAATTCCAAGCCTTCGAACCCTAGGTCACCTTCCTCCGTCGGTTGTAAGTCATACAAGCAAGAGTAAGTACTACTCACCTGTAGTAGGAGTAGTTCCGAGTATTGCTTTGATGTCTTGGCTTTCAGAATTGAAGTTGTATGGATTTTGAAGTCTTTTGATTGCTGCCGTGAGCTCTTTGAGAAAGGATTGGGGTTTTTGTTTGATGATACTGCCGTAAGGAGAAGGGTTGGGGAAATAGAAGGAGGAGATTTCTTAAGTTTTGTTCCTGTTGTGTTGAATTGCCATAGTTAGTATGGTTGCTCAATTTTCTCTCCTTGCTGTCATAATGAACATGAAATGTTATGTGCCGTGTAGTGCTAGGTAGGTTGAATTCTTCAATTCTTCCTTGCTGTGTTGAGATGCCATTTCCGAATTATATATAAATAGCCTCGGAATTTAGTTTTGTTTCCAAGCCATGAGCATGAAATAGTTAGATATTTTCATGGCTTAGTTTAGCATTTCAGCTGCAGATTTCCTGTTAAGATCCGAATAAGAACAACCCATAGATTTCAGATCAGCTTTAGACTCTTCTTCTTGCTGGTTTACTAAGTAGGAATGGTATTCTTTTTAATATGCAGCCCTAAACTTGTTTGTTTCCAGTAACCGGGCATGAAAGCTTCTTTTCACATCAGTATAGTTTTATTTCAATGAGCAGATTTCTAATTATACTATTAGTAAAACTTGAGTAGTATTGTCTAGTTTTTCCTGTTGCTATTGAATATGCATGATCGGACTTCATGTTCTATTTCTTTGCTATGGATTTAAGCATGAGCAGTAGTTGAATTTGTTTTACTTTCACAGCTTGATCTTCACAGTATGCTTAACTTGATTCCATTGCGTGCCTAGTAGTTAAATTTGTTTTTACAACATGTTTAGAAAGCCTAAAATCACTTTCCTTTGCGCTATTATATGGCATGATTAGTAAGTTCAAAGTCACTCTCCTTGATTTGGTTTTATAACATGCTTAGAGGGTTCAAACTGATTTCCCTAGTGTATTTGTATATAGCATGCTTAGTTAATTGTAATCTTATACCTGTTAAATACATTTACAGGACTCTAATAAACTCTAATAAAAGAGTATGAGAAGTATGAGTCAAGAAAAGATTAGAGTCTAGTTAAGAAAGAGATAACTAGTAAATTAAAGTAAGAGGCTAGTACCTGACTTACAAGGTTGTCGTTAAATAAATCCAGGTGACCAATTCTAAGGTCTTGGCCCTGGTAAGACCAAGGTCTTTACCTCATAGGACTAGAGGCTCGCTACCTCAGTCACTATTAGAGAGCGCGCAAAACAAAGATGGTACTAAGCCTGGGCCCAAAGAAAGAAAAAGAAAAAGTTAAAAAGAAGAAAGAAAGAAGAAGAAAGTAAAAGATAGAAATTAAAAGATTAATTTCTATTACAAGGATATAGGAAATTGAAACAAGTTTTATGCTTAGAATAAATAAAAAAGTTAGTTTCTTTAATTCTAAGCTTACAATAGTTGCTTCATTACTTTCCTGTCAGTTAGTGAGCATGTTTAGTATTTAGTTTTATTTCTATATACCATGAGTACATGCAGTTTTGCTTTAGCATTTCAGTTTCAGTATTATTGCATTTCTTTTATGCACTTCGAGGTTTTTGTGAGATAGATTAGTACTTACTAAGCGTTTTCGCTTATAGTTTTGTTTTCTTTCCTCCTACTGCAGATAAAGGAAAAGCTAAGATATGAAAGGGAGGCGACAGGGTGGTGGTGGTGGTGATGAAGGTGTGTGGTGACTGGACTGTGGAGAGATCTAGAAGTAGCTAGCAAAATTGTCAAGACTTTCTTTTAGTTCTCTGTTAATGTTATATTAAATTTGGGATTGTAGTTGAGTTTATTTCCGCATGTCTAGCTAGTCTCTTTTATTATTTGTGGAGTGTTGTAGTCATTGCTAGTGCTAGGGTAGTTTCTTTGTTTTTATTGTGATTTTTATTACTGCGTGGTTGTGGAAAATATGTTCCAGCCGTCTGTGGCTGCGTATACTATGTTTGTATTATAGATTTGGTCACCGGTACAGGGGAGACTCTGCCGAAATCTTTTCGGTAGAGTTTCCATGTGATATTTAATCATACCGGTTAAGTAGAGTTAGTAGTTAAGTAACGGTCATCCTTAGAGAGTAGTAGTAGCAAGAAGGGTGGGTTGTTACAGGGGGAGCAAGTGAAAACCTAAATCAAATAGATGAATATGAAGATGAATAAAATCAACCATAAGAAAATGATCAAACACATAATCTGTAGGATCGATGACGTGCTGAGGGGGGGGGGGTTTGAATAGCACGCATGGCTAATTTATTCTTTTATCGGAAAACACAAAGGAAGAACGCAGCGGAATAAAGAACAAGATAAAAGCAATGCTAACACAATTTTTTTTACTTGGTTCAGAGCCTGTGACGACTCCTACTCCAAAGCTCGCGATCGTTGATCACTTTCGGTGGGCAAACACTAATAGTTCAGAAATCTTTTACAAGTAAGTAATTACAAGTACTGAAAAAACAAAGTATACCGACAATAAGGAATTAGGAATTTGTTTGTCGGTTGTCGGAGCAGCGTTGAAGAGAGAAGCAATTGTTCATTCTTAATCTCGAAAATTATGTTGTTGAAGCAACTGGCCGGGCCTTCCTTAAATAGCCAAGTTAGGCCTGATCCAGATCCACTGATCTCGGGATCAGGTTTGACTCATCGCTGATCGATTGACCGATCCCCTGGTTCAATTGACTGATCCTGCCTGAATAGGTCTATCTTCTCGTCCAGATTCAGCTTCGGATGAGTCCTCATTCGGTCGACCGATCCCACCGTTCGATCAACAGATTCCGCTATCCTCGCTGGCTTATCTAGTCTGATCCGATCAATCTGAACTGATTTTGGTCATCATATATCCACTGTTCGATCGACTGATCCTAGGTTTGATCTACTGATCCTTCGGTCAAATCCGGTCTGCTGGTTGGAAATCAACTCTGTTGTACTGGGGTTCAGTTGATCTATCCGACCATTCAGTCGACCGATCAAGGCTAAGTCCGACCCTATAAAACTGTTAGTTTTCTACAAAATAGACTTACACAAAATAATAAATGATATATAAATAAATAACTTGACAGCCTTTGGATTGTCTGGTTTTGATTTCAGATTTCCTCCAAAAACCCTAGGTTAAACCGACGCCTACTGTTCCCTCAGCGAGGAATGCATCCTCACCTACTCCTCTCAGGAGAGATTACCTGTTGCCAGACCGATCCTCCAGATCGACTGGACTTTTCACCTAGGATTACCACCCCTAGGACCTAGGCTTACCACCCCTGGGGTTTTCCATAACCTAGGGTTTCTACCCCCTAGGACCTAGGGTGGTATAGGGCTCTCCACCTGCCTAACAGCAGTTAGTGTTGGAACCCAAGGTGTTTTGATGTGATAAAACAAGTTAAGTTAGGTCCTCTTTGTTTTAACCCTTGTGTCTAAGTGTGTAGGGCCTTAGGAGCACAGGAAGTCGAGCGGAAGACGCGGCTAACGAGAAGGATGGCACGGGAGAGAGCCGAAGGACTCGGTGCATCCAAGGGACGAGGCGATCGTGGAAGAGTACACCGGTGGACGAGAAGAACGTATGCGACATTCGAGGGATGAGAAATCGGGGAGGAAGACTGCTCGAGGAAAAAGTCAGAACTTGGGCTCGGGTGAGCTCTATTCCGGATGGTCGAGATCACCCAAGCTAGTGGAGCCGGAGCGAAACACCCAAACCGAGACGAGCTAAACAGGAGCAGAGGTCCCGGATCAAGAAAAGTCAATCTTGTTGACTTTCCTAGTCCGGGTGCCCGGAACCATTCTGGGCGCCCGGACCAGTCCGGGGCGCCCGGGATGCTTCCGGGCGCTCGGACCTGACTTTTTGACCAGATCAAGTTTTGACTCGATCTGAACATTAGGGGTTAAAGTTTATCCCCCCATAGCGCTCGGACCCTTTGGGGCGCCCTGAATAGTACTATAAATATAGCACTGTTCTGCACAGTTTATTCAATTCACTTGTAATCCATTTCTTTGTGCTTTACTTTTCTGTCTATGCTGTTAACGCTGTAAGAGGCTACTCCACCAGAAGGAGACATCAGATAGTGCGCCTTATTTTCCTTGGATTAGAAATCTCCTGATTGCAAACCAAGTAACTTCCTTGTGTCTGTTTGCTTTTTATTTAGTCTCTTTATTTTAATTACAAGTGCTTTTATTTAAGTTGAAAATCTGAGAAAGGGTTGTTTTATTTTGTAGGGCAATTCACCCCTCCCCTCTTGCCAGCCTCCAAAGGGACCAACAAGTGGTGTCAGAGCAAGGAAATTTCAGGAGGACTAACTGCTGATCGAAGCAACGAGATGGCTTGACCAAGCATCGTTTCCCCAAAATTCGAGGGGAACTTCGCACACTGAAAGCGTCGTATGGAGGTATTTTTGAAAACCGATTTCAAAATTCATCTAATTATAAAATATGATTTTGTAGCTCCTACTAATCAACACGGAGAAGAAAAAGAAGAGAGTCTCTGGACGAAGGAGCAGAATGATTCCGTAGCGAACAACCGAGCGGAGTATCACCTGCTGAGCGTGCTGCCACCTCAAGAAGTCAACCGTGTCGGAAGCTACTCGTTGGCCAAAGAACTCTGGGAAAAATTCTTGGAGCTTCACGAAGGCACGCCTGAAGCCAAACTAGCAAGAAGAGATATCTTTCCGAACAAACTGACGAGCATCCGTCTGGAAAAAGGTGAGAAGGTAGCCGATCTACACGTGAAGGTAAAGGAATTAATTACCGATCTCGAGAACCTTGGTGAAACGGTAACCAACCGGGATACCATACGCTACGCACTCAACGCGTTTCCTAGAACTCCAGAATGGACGTCAATCATCAACGCCTACTACATTTCAAAGGACCTGGAGGTAAGTACCTTAGAAGAGTTATTTTCTACTCTTGAATTACATGAAACCAGATGTGTAGGGACAACAAAGGAATCAAGCCAGATTATGGCGCTAAACGTAACCAAAAAGGATGAACCTGAGTCAGACTCAGAAGAAGATCAAGAAGCGTATATGGTAAGAAACTTTAGAAAATTCTTTCGATCTAATAAATTTAAAGAAATTCAAAATAAGAAGAATTCGAGAAATAGAAGAAGGGTTCGTTGCTACCAGTGTCAAAAGGAAGGGCACTTTAAAGAAGATTGCCCAAAATTAAAGAACGACAAAGTCAAGATACTCAAGAAGCACAAGAATCTAAAAGCTACTTGGGACGATAGTTCATCATCTGAGTCCGAGATACAAGAATATGCTGGGCTAACACTAATGACAAGATATGAAGGGCAAAGTACATCAGAACCTATCATCGATGAAAGGGGAGCGACTTCAGATGAATGTAGCGAAGCAGGGGGAGAGTCAGGCTTCAAGTCTGATATGGTAAGTGAGATATGCCTCTTACTTCCTGATCAGCTTTATTTTGGTATTAAGGCTATGGCAAAATCCGTGTACAAATTAAAAAATAAAAATACCAAATTAAAAAATGAAATTTTAGAAATAAAAAGAGTTTTGGCAAAATCTTGTCTAATAGAAGACTTTGATAAAATAAAATTTGAAAATGATAAATTAAAAGAAGAAATAGGAAAAAGTCTACCTATTCGAATATTTCTGCTTTTAAAAATTATAGAGGATTAAACTGGTACTATAGGTTTCACCAAAGTCAAATAAAAAAAATATCAAAAGCCTATGTGCCTAGAAAATACTTGATTAACCCTGTAGGAAGGAACCTCTATTGGGTTCCAAAAACTTGTTTAATTCAAAAATTAAAATTAAACTTAGCATTTTCAGCAAGAAAATTAAACATTTAATTTCTTTATTCGGCTTTGTCTAAGAAAGTGTTTGTTGCTCCAATAACCAAGAAGGCCTAGTGCCTCGCCACTGCCTGGAAGCCAAGTATCGAAATAAGAGTTTAATTGACTAACTGAAAAAGTATTAAATTATTTTTTTTTAAAAAATATAAATTTAAAAATGCTTTAAAAGGTTACTCAATTCGTTTTGAACTTAGAATTTTTTTTTAAGTTGCAATTTCCCTTAGAATTTCTTTTTTACTTATGATTTGTTTTTCAAACTTTAAAAGTTTTTTTTTGTTGCACAAAAATTCTATGCTTAATTATTCTTAAATTTCTTCTAAAGAAAATTAAAAAAATAGAAATTTGTTTACTTAGATTTTTTTTAATACTTAATTTTTTTAAAGTTAGAGTTAACCTTAGATTTGTCAAAAGAACCCTATTTTTTATGTGATCAAAGGAGGAGAAGAATGTTAAGTCTAGGGGGAGGTATAAATTCTATTGAAGAGTATTTGCACTTATTTGCAAAATTTTGTTTTTACTTTATGTTTGTTTTACCCTACCTTAACTTGGGTTGCTCACATCAAAAAGGAGGAAATTGTTGGAACCCCAAGGTGTTTTGATGTGATCAAACAAGTTAAGTTAGGTCCTGTTTATTTTAACCCTTGTGTCTAAGTGTGCAAGAGCTTAGGAGCACAGGAAGTCGAGCGGAAGACGCGGCTAACGAGAAGGACGACACGGGAGGGAGCTGACAGGCTCGGTGCACTCGAGGGACAAGGTGACCGCGGAAGAGTACACCGGTGGACGAGAAGAATGTACGTGACGTTCGAGGGACGAGAAACCGGGGAGGAAGGTTGCTCGAGGAGAAGGCCGGAACTTGGGTTCGGGTGTGCCCTATTCCGGATGGTCGAGATCACCCAAGCTAGTGGAGCCGGAGCGAAAGACCCAAACTGAGACGAGTTGAATCGGAGTAGAGGTCCCGGACCAAGAAAAGTCAATCTTGTCGACTTTCCTGGTTTGGGCGCCCGGAATGGTTCCGAGCACCCGGACCAGTACGGGGCGCTCGGGATGCTTCCGGGCGCCCGAACCCGACTTTTTGACCAGATCGAGTTTTGACTCGATTTGAATGTTAGGGGATAAAGTTTATCCCCCCAGGGCGCCCGGACCCTTCGGGGCGCCCCGAACAGTACTATAAATATAGTACTATTCTGCACAGTTTATTCAATTCACTTGTAATCCATTTCTCTGTGCTTTACTTTTTTGTCTGTGCTGTTAACGCTGTAAGAGGCTGTTGTGTAACGACCACCCTTCTTACTACTACTACTACTCTCTAAGAGTGACCGTTACTTATCTACTAACTCTACTTAACCGGTTTATTAAAAATTTCTAGGAAAACCCTACCGAAAAATTTCGGCATAGTCTCCCCTGTACCGGTGACCAAATCAACAATACAAACAGTGTATACTCAGCCACAGGCGGCTGGAACATATAATCACACAACCACGCAGTATAATAACTCAATAAGAAAAAGAAAACTATTCTAGCAATAGTAAACAGATAGAACTCCAACGATAAGACATAACAAGCTACAAGTGCGGAATAGACTCAATTACAATCTCAACTTCATCATAGCATTAAGGAGAAAAGAAAAGGAAACTCTAAACAGGTAAGTTTTGACAACTCCTTAGCAAACTCTTGATCTCTCCATAGTCCAGCCATCACACACCTTCATCACCACCACCTTGTCGCCTTCCTTGCTAAATCTTTTCCTTTCCTTTATCTGCAGTAGGAGGAAGTGCAGTCTATAAGCATAAAGCTTAGTGAGCGCTATCTACTCACAAAAACTCGATATGCATGTATACAAATAAAAACATGCTAAAACCGAATGCTAACATGTAAAGCTACTCATGCTCATAAATAGCAAAGGAATCATACTATCTGGAATACTAAACATGTATAGCTAATCATGCTCATAATCCAATAAAGGAATCATACTAACCGAAATACTAAACATGTATAGCTAATCATGCTCATAATCCAATAAAGGAATCATACTAACCGAAATACTAAACATGTATAGCTAATCATGTAAAGCTACTAAACATGTAAAACTACTAAACATGTAAAGCTACTAAACATGCTGAATAATCTAGTAGCAAAGAAACAATTGAAACTACTACTGCATGCTTCAAATAACAAGAAACTAAACTTTCTAATTCTAAACATATTTGAAGCTTGTTTCATTTGTTTCAAAACTTATACTTTAATACTTCAAAATAATAATCAACTTCTCTTGGGCCCGGCATTGTACCACTTTGCGCGCATTCTTAATAAGAATCGAGGTAGCTAATCCTGAAACTACTAAGATACTTCTAGGCCATGTGCCTAGGGGCAACTTGGAGCCCATCCCTTGGATCTTGTGTCTAGTACATGCCCTTTAAAAGTAAAATACTTTCTTTATAACCTCTTTATACTTGCCCTTACTTGGCATTTAAGCAAACACCTTGTGTGCGCTTTTGATATTCAATATTCTGGAATTGAAATCAAGTCTAAACCTTAGTCTTTCTTGCTTATAGTTCCTAAAGATAGAAACTCATGCTTATGTAATAGCAAAGAAACTAATAACTGCATGCTCATGATATTCTAATAGCAAAAGAAACTAAAAAGTATCACTGTGCACATCTAATAGCAAAGAAAAGGAGTCTACTCATGCTTATGTAATAGCAAAGAAACTAATAACTGCATGCTCAAGATATTCTAATAGCAAAAGAAACTAAAAGGTATCACTGTGCACATCTAATGGCAAAGAAAAGGAGTCTACTCATGCTTACTAATAATTAAAGAAAAGCTAGAAAAGAAAACTGCACTTCTATTACAAGGAAAAGAAATCTGCTCATGCTTACAAATAAACCGAAATACTTAAATCACATGCTGTTCATGTCCAGTTAATGACATATTACTAAAATCTGCACATTCTGATTTATTCTAACAAAGTGGGACACATGGAAAGGATGCAGTTAATACTTAATGAAGTTAATACTTAATGAACTAAAATTCTGCACTTATCAAATCTACAACTAAAATCCGGAAACCAAAGAAACCACATCCGAAACACTAACTATAAGGCTGTTCTGTACTGCATACTTTAAATAAAGGCTATTCTTGCCTTTTTGAGTTGCAAGGAAGATACTAATCCCATTCTTATACATGGCAGCGAGATGAAACACTAATACTACAAGTGAACAGCTGAAATTCTCAAAAATCAGCAAGCATAAATAGAACCTGTTTACACACTTTGATTTGCAGTCTAGATCATGCTAAC
Source organism: Zingiber officinale (assembly GCF_018446385.1). Taxonomy (NCBI): domain Eukaryota; kingdom Viridiplantae; phylum Streptophyta; class Magnoliopsida; order Zingiberales; family Zingiberaceae; genus Zingiber; species Zingiber officinale. Next base: position 32,358,111 of record NC_056005.1, on the reverse strand, counting down.
CTTCTAGAAAAGAACTAAACTCAACAATAACTAGCATACCTAGCAAATGTTATAGATTAGCTACACCACTGATTTGTATCTCACAGCAGGAAACAACATAACAGGTAATCTAAACATTTCTTACTGCGCTTACTTGCTAAGAATTAAAATGAACTCCTTCTATACATTTAAACTCAAACCATAAATTAGCATGCTTAATATGTATGCTACAGAAGGTAAGGAATGAAAGGGAAAAATAATCCTAGCTTATAATCCTGTTCAACAGCCACCCAAGCAGGAAACTTTCGGCACAGCAACTTAGCATGGCAATTTGGCATAGCAACTTCAAAAAGGAAAAGCTAACACAGGAATTTCAACACAGCAACCCTAGCTTACTCCAAAGAGAAACCCTAGCATAGAAATCCGAAACCTAATGCCCTAACATGGCAAATTCGGTCCAGCACCCTTAGCACAGCAAATTAGCACAACAAAAAAAACCGAAAGCAAGAAACGAAAATCTGAAACTCGGAGCTACTCCTACTGCAGGTGAGAAGCAACTCACCTCGCTGTTCTTGGACTTACAACCGAAAAGGAAGAAGAAAAGCCCTAGGGTTTCGGTCAACTCAAGTCTTCCGGTTCCTCTTCGTGCGCCTTCGTGTGTTCCTCGTCGAGAGGAGCTCGGCGGTGTGAAGACCGGCCGGAAAAAACCCTTCGCCGGCGCCGGAGATCAAGCCCTAGGTCCTCCTTTGTTTCCGCCCGTGAGTCGGCGCCGTCGCGCACCAGAGAAGAGAAGGAGAAGATTTTGAGAGAAAATGTTGATTTTCCGAAAAGAAACCTAAATTCCTTTTCTTATACTAGGGTTTAAATCGAACTATACCTTAAATCAATTTGTTCCCATATTTAATTAACAAATCGAGCGCAGCTCGGTTGGTTGACTGGGTTTTAACCGAGTCCAGGGTCTCGGCTTCAATCCCTCAGCCGCGCATTTTTTTCCAAATTATTCCCTAATCATTAACTATGCTATAAACTTAGTTCTCACCATATAAGGTTAACAAAACCGTTTAGCTCAGCTGGTTGGGGCCGGTTTTGCTTGGGTCAGTCCAACCCGAGATCGTGGGTTCGAATCTCACCTTCATCATTTTTTTTTTTAAAACTTCTTTCTTTTTATAACCCTACTAAACGACCTCCAAAAATTACGTAAAAGTACTCTAAAAATTCTTAAAAATCTCTAGAATATTTTAAAAGTATTTCCAAATATTTTTATGAACTTTTAGAACTTGAAATAGGGAAAATTGGGTCGTTACAATTCCCCATACCTTATAAAAAGTTCGTCCTCGAACTTAGAATAGCTCTGGATACTTCTGTCTCATACTGTCCTCCCGTTCCCAAGTGACTTCCTCGTGCTTCTGGTTCTGCCAGATAACCTTCACTAGTGGCACTTCTTTATTTCTTAGTCTCTTGACTGCTCTGTCCACTATCTGTGTAGGTCTACTCTCATAACTGGATCTGCACTGACTGAGGCTGAATCACTTGGCTCGGGTCATGGAGACACTTCTTTAGCATGGAGACATGAAATATATTGTGTATTGCTGACATGTCTTGTGATAAATCCAGCTTGTATGCTACTTTCCCAATCCTTTCTGTGATCAGGTAAGGTCCTACATAACGAGGACTTAATTTGCCTTTCTTGCCAAATCTCATCACTCCCTTCATAGGAGCAACCTTGAGAAAGACTGAATCCCCTACTTGGAATTCAAGTGGCCTACGGCGTGTGTCAGCATATCTCTTCTGTCTACTCTGGTAGTCTCAATTCTCTGTTTCACGTCTTGATACATCTTGGTAGAACCAGGATGCATGGAATAAGGTGTACTATGAGCTTCTTCTAAAATTTTCTTTCTCAGCTCTTCATCATTGGGGACACAAAGGCGGCTTCCCTGATAAAGAATTCCACTGTCTGATACTCGAAATTCTGAACTTCCTTCTTCTTGTATCCCTTGCTTGATCTTTTGAATATCTAGATCATCGCTTTGCTTTCTCTGTATATCCTCAAGCAGGGTTGACTCTAGGGTCAATGCAGAAAGTTGCCCATAAATAATTTCAAGTCCAAGGTCTGACAACTCTTTCTTCAGTGGCAGGGCTAATGATGACAGAGACATCAGGGATGCACTGGACTTTCTGCTTAGTGCATCTACCACTTTGTTAGCTTTAACTGGGTGTATTACTTCCTTTCGCTTTCAACTGATGGTTCCCAAAACGCAGGTATATTTTAGGGAACATTGTTGCCCTCTTTAGCTGATCAAATAGATCATCTATTCTGGAAAGAGGGTACTAGTCCTTAACTGTTACTTTGCTCAGCACTCTAAAATCTATGCACATTAGCATAGATCCGTCTTTCTTCTTGACAAACAACACAGGAGCTCCCCAAGGTGAGTGACTAGGGCGGATGAAACCCTTGTCAAGTAGCTCCTGAAATTGTTCTTGTAACTCTCTTAGCTCTGCTAGAGAAATTCGGTAAGGAGCTTTTGAAATTGGGCTGATGTCAGGAACCAATTCAATTTCAAACTCCACTTATCTGCTGGGAAGTAGTCCAGGTAGCTCTTCTGGGAACACCTCTGGGTACCCACAGACTACCCGAACATCTTCCTACTTGGGTCTTTCTTGTTATCATTGTCTTTCTAGTTCTAATTACTTAACTGGGGTTTCTGACTCCCCACTGTCTTGTCTTCTATCTTGACTGGCTTGTGTTGTGTTTGTTGTGCCTTGATGCTGTTCAGATAGTGCTCACTAATGCCCTACTGACTAGTTCTTCACCAATCTATGGTCGGTGAGTTTCACTACATCACATTAGGTGTTATTTCTGGTCTCAGCATTAGGAGCATCAGTCTGACTCATTCTTTCACTGTACTTACTAACTCTAGGCAAAGGTGAGCTAGTCTGTTGAATCTTTTGACCGCTTCTTCTACTAGTAGGTCACCTTGTCTAAACTTCCTCATACTGTTTATTGGTGATCCGTTGACAGAAGAATTCTTCGTAAAACTCTGTCTCGAAGTCAACCCAGCTCATCTGGTTGACTACTCTCTTACTCTTAACTCGCTCCCACCACATATGAACATCTCTAGGTAGGCAGTAAGAGGCACACTTTAACCTTCTCAACTTCTGGCCAGTCAAGAAGCTCCATTGTGCTCTCCAGTGTCTTGAACCAAGCCTGGGGATCCGAGGGCTCAGTCGTGCCTGAGAAGCTTTCTAGTTTCAGCTTCAGCCACTGGATGAGGTATGCTTCTTGTCTTCTAGGTGTTGTGGTGACTTCCAGGGCAACTGATGGGACTTCAATCACCACTGGGGTCTCCACATTAATGGTTGGGGGAGGAACTGGTTGCTGATTCGCCATCAGATTGACGATCACTTGCTGCTGCTCGCTACTTGTCTCTGAGGTTGAGCAACAACTTCAGAGAGAATAGGCCCAGGGGTTCTGGGCTCTTCGTTCTCCTGAACTTGGTCCTCAGTATGAACGATACGGGGACGTCCTCTTCTTGACATCTAATTATGCAGGGAAAAAGACTTGGTATCTTCTCTATCCTTTCTAACTTCTCTATCCTTTCTAAACAAACATATGTATGAACCAAGAAAGGAGAAACAGTAACTTCTATCTTACTTAAGCACTTATAAGCAATCACTCTATACTGCAAATAATAATAAAGGAAAGCAATAAAGAAAGAATTTAAATACTTTCTTACTTGAAGACGGCATGGCTGATGCTGATGTGTGTGTGATGCTGGAGAATGGGAACTGCTCTGATACCAACTGTAACGACCACCCTTCTTACTACTACTACTACTCTCTAAGAGTGACCGTTACTTATCTACTAACTCTACTTAACCGGTTTATTAAAAATTTCTAGGAAAACCCTACCGAAAAATTTCGGCATAGTCTCCCCTGTACCGGTGACCAAATCAACAATACAAACAGTGTATACTCAGCCACAGGCGGCTGGAACATATAATCACACAACCACGCAGTATAATAACTCAATAAGAAAAAGAAAACTATTCTAGCAATAGTAAACAGATAGAACTCCAACGATAAGACATAACAAGCTACAAGTGCGGAATAGACTCAATTACAATCTCAACTTCATCATAGCATTAAGGAGAAAAGAAAAGGAAACTCTAAACAGGTAAGTTTTGACAACTCCTTAGCAAACTCTTGATCTCTCCATAGTCCAGCCATCACACACCTTCATCACCACCACCTTGTCACCTTCCTTGCTAAATCTTTTCCTTTCCTTTATCTGCAGTAGGAGGAAGTGCAGTCTATAAGCATAAAGCTTAGTGAGCACTATCTACTCACAAAAACTCGATATGCATGTATACAAATAAAAACATGCTAAAACCAAGCTGGAACTTGAGCTGCCAGCTTGGAGGCGCCTCCAGCAGGCTTAGAGGCGCCTTCAACAGGTCACTTTTGACCGTTTGCATTGCAGATAAAGTTTTATCCGCTGACCGAGCTGGAGGCGCCTTGAACCTTGTTGGAGGCGCCTTGGACCCTCGGAATAGACTTTCCAGGAGCTATAAAAAGGCCCCTGGAGCTAGGAATTCAACAACAACTCAAGCAATCAATCTGTAAGAAATTCCTAGCAGTAGTTCTGAGCAATTAAAGTGTAAAAGGCTTCTCCACCTTCAGAGAAGGAGAATTTTCTTAGTGCGTTTTTCACTGCCCTGGATTAACAACCCTCTTGGTTGTAACCAGGTTAAATTTCTATTTCTGCTTCTATTTTCTGTCTCTACTATTTTTCTACTGCATTTATTCTGAGTTGAAATCCTAGGAGGGTAGTTTCATTTTTGTTTACAGCAATTCACCCCCCTCTTGCCAGTCTCCGCTGCACCAACAAGTGGTATCAGAGCCCGATCACCTCAGAAGGACTAACCGCCAACTGAAGCACTACGATCAAGACGATGGCCGGAGCGAACATCCATCCCCCGAAGTTCGACGGAGACTTCGCGACATGGAAGCGCAAAATGGAGGTAGTTTTTAAAATCGAATTTGACATTCTTTTAATAATGAAATATGGCTATGCAGTTCCGAAAGATAAGGAGGAAAATACCTGGACGAAAAAGGAGCAAGCAGATTTCGTAGCCAACGGAAAGGCTGAGTTCCACCTACTCAGCGTTCTACCGCCACAGGAGGTAAATCGGATCGGAAGCTATGACTCCACGAAAGATCTCTGGGAAAAATTCCTGGAGCTTCACGAAGGTACTTCCGAAGTGAAGCTAGCGAAGCGTGACATCCTCCGGAACCAGTTAACGAACCTCCGGATGAACCAAGGCGAGAAGGTAGCACAACTCCAAGCGAGAATCAAGGAACTGATAATGCAACTAACGAACCTTGGAGAAGAGGTAACCAACCGGGATTCTATCTGATACGCGCTCAATGCCTTCCCGAGAACTCCAGAGTGGGCCTCCTTAGTAGATGCATATTACATCTCTAAGGACCTCGAGGTAAGTACTTTAGAACAATTATTTTCCACTTTTGAACTTCACGAATCTCGAGTTTCAGAACCCAACGGAGCAAAGAAGACAAGTCAGAACATTGCCTTAAAGGCAAAGATGAACAGTTCTGACTCCGAAGCCTCAGTCGACGAATCTGAAGCGGCACTACTGGTAAGACACTTCAATAAGTTTTTCAGTACTAATAAATTTAAATCGCAGAGGCATCATCGAAAGAAGAGAACGGTTCGCTGCTACAACTGCAACGAAGAGGGGCACATCAAAGATGACTGCCCAAAGCTAAAGAGAAAGGAGAAAGAAAGGGTAAAGTCAAAATACAAGAAGCCAGAACCCTCCAAATACAAGAACCTAAAGGCCACGTGGGATGATTCGTCATCCTCCGAATCGGAAGTCGAAGAATTCTCGGGACTAGCACTGATGGCCAACCATCAGCTAGAAGAAACGTCCAGCTCAGAGATGAGCATTGACGAAGGGGGAGAAACGTCAGAAGAAAGCAGCAGTGAAGGGGGAGCGTCACCAGATCAGGTAAGTAAGGTACGCAATCTAACCCCGAATCAATCTTTTAGATTTATTAAAGCTCTTTCTAGAGAATTAGACAAGTTAGAAAAAGAAAATGAAAATTTGAGATCAGAAAATGAAAATTTAAAATTAGAAATTGAAAAATGATGCATGCTTAAAGAAATTTCCAAAGTCAAAAATTAGAATTTATTGTAAATTAAATTGGTATATAAGGAAGTATCAAGGTCAACTTAGGAAAATACCAAGAAACTATGTACCCCCTAGATTTTTGAATAATCCTGTAGGAAGGAACCTCTATTGGGTTTCAAAATCTGTGCTTAATTAATTTTTCAAAAATTAAAAGCTTACAGTGAGAAAATTAAACATTGAAATTCTTTATGGAAACTTTGTCTAAGGAAGTGGTTGTTGCTCTAATAACTAAGAAGGCCTAGTGCCTCGCCACGACCTGGAAGCTAAAATATTGAAAGAAAATGTTTAATTAACTTTCTGAAAAAGCATTAAACAAGAATTAAATAATGCTTTGAAAGTTTATCAAATATTTGTTAAAATAAACAAAAATTCCTTAATTTTTTTTTTCTTGAAAATTCTAACTTAGAAATTATTTTATATTTTTAGAATTTTTTTTTCTTTTTCTAGAAAAATCCTAAATAACTTCATTTGACTTAGAAATTTTTCAGTTTAGACTTAGAAATTTGTTTTATAATATTCTAAAACGTTCATTCTTGCTTAGAAATTTTTTACCTCAATTTCACTTGAGATTTTTTTCAAAAATTCATTTTTACTTAGGAAATTTTTTTTCAACGATTTAATCTTACTTGAAAATATTTTACTTAAGACCCCATTTTTGATGTGATCAAAGGGGGAGAGAAAAGTACAAGTTTAGGGGGAGTTAGGAAAATTAAAATTTAATATTTTTTTTCTAAAATGTGTTGCAATTTTTATTTATTGCAAATCTATGCTTACAAATGTTAGTTTAGTAATTTCCTTTAAAATTACTATTTATGTCTATTTTAACCCTAATTTGAACTTGGGTTGATGCACATCAAAAAGGGGGAGATTGTTGGACCCCGTGGTAGTTTTGATGTGATTAACCAAGTTGGTTAGGTCCTGCTGTGTTTGATCCCTGTGTCTGAGTGTGCAGGAGCTTAGGAGCACAGGAAGTCGAGCGGAAGACGCAACTAGCGAGAAGGACGGCACGGGAAGGGAGCCGACGGGCTCGGTGCATCCGAAGGACGAGAGAGCTGCGGAAGAGTACTCCGGTGGGCGTGAAGAGCGTGCGCGGCGTTCGAGGGATGTTAAGCCGGGACGGAAGGCTACTCGAGGAGAAGGCCGGGAATTGGGTTCGGGTGAGCCCGATTCCGGTTGGCCGCAATCACCCAGAAGAACGAAGCGTCGGAAGCTGGAGAAACCAAGCTAGAACTTGAGCTGCCAGCTTGGAGGCGCCTCCAGCAGGCTTGGAGGTGCCTCTAGCTTGAAGGCGCCTTCAACCCTGTTGACGGCGCCTTCAATAGGTCACTTTTGACCGTTTGCGTTGCGGATAATGTTTTATCCGCTGACCGAGCTGGAGGCGCCTTGAACCTTGTTGGAGGCGCCTTGGACCCTCGGGATAGACTTTCTAGGAGCTGTAAAAAGGCCCATGGAGCTAGGAATTCAACAACAACTCAAGCAATCAATCTGTAAGCAATTCCTAGCAGTAGTTCTGAGCAATTAGAGTGTAAAAGGCTTCTCCGCCTTCAGAGAAGGAGAATTTTCTTAGTGCGCTTTTCACTGCCCTGGATTAACAACTCTCTTGGTTGTAACCAGGTTAAATTTCTGTTTCTGCTTCTATTTTCTGTCTCTACTATTTTTCTATTGCATTTATTCTGAGTTGAAATCCGAGGAGGGTAGTTTCATTTTTGTTTACAGCAATTCACCCCCCTCTTGCCGGTCTCCGCTGCACCAACAGAGGCTACTCCACCCGAAGGAGACATCAGATAGTGCGCCTTATTTTCCTTGGATTAGCAATCTCCTGATTGCAAACCAAGTAACTTCCTTGTGTCTGTTTGCTTTTTATTTAGTCTCTTTATTTTAATTACAAGTGCTTTTATTTAAGTTGAAAATCCGAGAAAGGGTTATTTCATTTTGTAGGGAAATTCACCCCTCCTCTCTTGCTAACCTCCAAAGGGACCAACAGTTAGGACTTTCCATCATCTAGGATTATCACCACCAACAGAGGCTACTCCACCCGAAGGAGACATCAGATAGTGCGCCTTATTTTCCTTGGATTAGCAATCTCCTGATTGCAAACCAAGTAACTTCCTTGTGTCTGTTTGCTTTTTATTTAGTCTCTTTATTTTAATTACAAGTGCTTTTATTTAAGTTGAAAATCCGAGAACGGTTATTTTATTTTGTAGGGAAATTCACCCCTCCTCTCTTGCTAACCTCCAAAGGGACCAACAGTTAGGACTTTCCATCATCTAGGATTATCACCCCCTAGGACTATAACGACCCAAATTTTCTCATTCCAAGTCCTAATAGCATTTAAAAATATTTAGAAATGCTTTAGAAAAATTTTAGAGATTTTTAGAAATTTTTAGAGTATTTTTATGCAATTTTTGGAGTTCGTTTGGTATTTTTACTAAACGAAAGAAGTTTCGACAAAAATAATGTCCAAGTCGAGATTCGAACCCACGACCTCCGGCCGAGCCAACTCTTAATCGATTCTGGCTGACCAAGTGCCCAAGCGGGCGTTGCTAATTAAATAAGGAGCAAAATCTATTTAAGCAGTAGTTGAGGAATAGGAAATAAATTGAAATAAAAAGGGGCGATTGAGGAATCGAACCCGCGACCTCTGACCCGGTCAAGATTTAGCAAAACACGACTGACCAAGTGTCCCAGCGATCATTGCCGATTAAAAATGGGAATGAAATATATTTAAGTAATAGTTAATAGGAAACAGAAAATAAATGGGAATAAAAGAGGCGGCTGAGGATTCGAACCCGCGACCTCTGACCCGGTCAAAACGCTGCTAGCCAAGTGTACAAGCAGGCATTACTGATTAAAGAAGAAGTAGAATTAATTTAAGTAATAGTTAATAGATAGAAAATAAATAGGAATAAAAAGGGATGCAGCCGAGATTCGAACCCGCAACCTCCGGCCGAACCAAGAATCCGACTGACTAGGTGCCCAAGCGGGCGATGCTAATCAAATAAGGGACGAAATTTAGTTAAGAAGTAGTTAGAAAACAGAAAATAAATAGGAATAAAAAGGGATGCAGCTGAGATTCGAACCCGCAACCTCCAACCTGACCGAACCTTAAGTGGATCCGGCTGACCAAGTGCCCAAGCAGGCGGTTCTATTTAGAAAAAATAGAAAAATTTATTTAAGGAGCTAACAGAAATATTAAGTTATAAAAAGGGATAAGTTGATGCTCTGTTTTCCCATGACCTAAACCATTCTCTCCTTCTCTTCTGCGTACAATGGCGGAGCTCGGGCAGAAAACAAAAGGGAGTAGGGCATCGTCTCCGGCGGCCGACCAAGGTCCTAGAATCCCTTCTTGTTTGGTTGTGAGTCCAAGAAGCAAGGTAAGTGCTCTCACCTGCAGTAAGAGTAGTTCTGAGATTTCCTTTACTTGCTGCCATGAATCGAGGTTTCGGATTCTTGCTTCCTTCTTGATTTCGTAGCATGTTGTAAGGGCAGTGCTCTTGATGTCTGCTGTCGAGAATCTCAAAGAAAGAAATGAATTGTTTAGTTAGGCATATGGTTTAGATTTCTACAGGTTTCGAATTATGTTGTAAAGATTTGTTGATTGAGGTTTTTCTGCCGTGAGTTTTATAAAGAAAATGAGAAGGGGTTTTAATGGATTTGGCATGTAGGTTAGACTTCTCAGTTCTTATAATTAGCAACTCATAATTGGATTTTTGTTAATTATGATTACCTCAATGGACACAGTCGGCTCATATGGAGCCTTGCAAGTTTGGTTTGTGCTAAGGAAAGGGCATGAATAATTTTAGTTCCGAGGTGTTTAATGGATTGCTATGGCACAGTGTATGAGGAATGATTGTTCAGTATTACAAATTTTGAATTGTTTAGCATTGCAGTTTTGATGGTTTAGCATTGGAAGATCCAATTTGATCTCTAGTAGCTTAATTAGATTTGTAGATCTTTGATTATTTAGCATGAAGTTTGGTTGGAGCAATGAAAAGGGGCACAAGTGCCTGCCTAGTTGATTGTATCATGCATTTCATGTGTTGGGTCAATCACTGATCACGGTTGACCCTACTGGAGATCAAGGTTTTACAGTCTCTGGGGATTTTTCATATCATACTACCAGTAATTTTAGTGTCTACTACTACTAGTGATTGAGAGTTAGAGTCTTATACAGTCTCTATTACTATTAGTTGGGTAGGGGATGATATCTGCATATTCATGTTGACTTAGTTGGTAGAGTATCAGTTTACTCTTGTTGGTTCGATCAGTTTAGGATTGATTTACCTGATGGACTGGTGTAGTTGTGGTTTGACTTATCTTAGTGGGTTTTGTGCTCCTGTTAATTTCGATCAGTAGAGTACCAGCTTACTCTATTTTAGAGATTCTGTTGTGGGTTATACGTGCTTAGTTAGATATCCTTAGCACATTTGGGTACGTGACTTGTACCGTCGTGGGGAGGACTGAGTTAGCTGTATACCATTGTCAGCTTGGTCAGCCTGTAGAGGATTGTCGTATCCTATTCCATGGGTACTTTGACCATGGGTTGTTTGTACCTGATAGGATGACTTAGAAGGTACATTCGGATAGGATACCTCCACTGATGTGGGAAAAGTGTAAGGCTACATGCTTAACACTTATGAGATACAATCGTTACTAGTGTGTATGAGTTGGAGAGTACATTTAGATATATGATTTGTACTGACGTAGGAGAGTTGAAGTTAGCTGCTTAACCTTTACGTGACCCGGTACCACGTTAAGGAAGAAGCAGAAAATGCTTTTTGGAGATTAGGTCATCACTTAGTGATTTCCTTGAGGTGATTGGAAAGAGAGTAGTTCTTTACCTCTTTCGTTAGCATGATGGATTATAAGGCGATGATCAGTCGACTCGCCTAACATTGTTCCATGGGAGATCTTGACTCATGGAACTATTGGATATGATTAGATATCCATGATGTACTTAGTGATATATACCTCGCAATGGTGCGGAGGAAGTGGTGTTAGTTGAGTAATACCTAGGAGGTCCGACCATAACTAGGTATAATTTCAGATGATGATTTCGAGGAGTAGGGCGTCGGTTGACAGATATTTTGATCAGCTGTTTAGGATAGACCTTTTATCAATATTTGTCGAGGGACATATATGGGATGATTATGAGAGTTGTGGAGATACTTTCTAGATGGGTAGACTCTTAGTCAGAAGGTTGTGTGACCCTTTGACTTTGGATTGACATTCCTTTACTATGGATATTTGATTATCAGAAAGGATGAGATGATGAGATTTAGCAGAGATTTTTGGATACATTTAGTATGTTGGTAGTGGGTGTTGAAGGTTGAATGCTTTCCTTTTTTCTCTATCTTTGTTTAGGAGACTATCTGGTATGATTGATTGATATTGAGGATGATTTTGATTGGCGAATATTGGGAGATCAGGTGTGGTGATGTGTTGTCTTATGATGATTTATTAGTGGATATTTGACTTGATGATATACTATTTGATACTTGAGGTTGATAATGACATGTACTGTGGTATGTCTCTGATATATATGGATTTGGTGATTTGTAGTTGGTGATCCGATCACAGACTTATTGTTAGGGATCCTACGGTTGAGTGAACATATTGTGCGTACATTATGGGTCATTGGTGTTACCATTTTAGGCATACCGTGCCCTAGATGTTTTTTATGGACTTGACGTATTTGGTAGTCCTAGAGCGTTTGGATTAGATTTCATTATCTTCATTGATGATGCTATGATTTATTCCTGATTTGAGGTGGATTACATACACTATCTTTGCATAGTTCTAGAGATGTTTCGACGGGAACATCTATATGTGAAGTTAGTAGTACGTATTGTGATTGTCTTTTACGAGTTTTTGGGACACGTGTTTAGTAGAGGATATTAGTGGATTCACAGGAGATAGAGGCTGTTATCAGTTAGGAGTAGTCGTAGTCTATATAGGAGACTCACAGTTTCCTGGTTTTGGCTAGATATTACGGGAGAAGTTACTGTAGGAAACACATTGATATGGATTTGTGATACATTTGGTTGACACCTGATGTATGGAGATTTGGAGCGTTCTTATTGGTGGAACGATATGAAGAAAGACATCATGGATTTTGTAGCTTGATGACTAGAATGTCAGCCAGTAGAGGCTGAACATCGGAGATTAGCAGGATTGTATCCGTTGATTCAGATACTAGAGTGGAGTTGAGAGTATGTTTTGATGGACGTTGTAGTGGGATTGCCTAAGACATGGAGAGGATATGATGCGTTGGGTAATCATTGATTGGTTGACGACTAACATATTTCTGAGTGTTGTATCAGATGGAGATCCGCGATTTCACATCATGGTTTTGACTAGGGTTGCAGCAGACTTTGGGTTAGGTGCATCGCTTTAGTATAGATTTTTACCCTCAAACTGATGGATAGTTTGACCACCCTATATAGATGTTGGAGGGTCTGAGGATAGTGGATTTTGGATTTCAGAGGTAGTTGATTTTTCCTTAGTTGGGTAGATTACAGAGTGGGTGTAGCGGAAGTAGGGTGAGCTCATAACCCACAGAGTCATTCTTTACGGTTGGAGATTTGTTCATCATACTTGGATGTAGTGGTATGTGAGTATGTTGCTTGGAGGTTATCATTGGATGAAGATCCCTGAGTTGACCAGTAAATTTGGGGACCAAATTTTTATTAGTAGGGGCGAATGTAAGATACTGGAAAAATTTAATAATAAATATTATTAGACGAAAAATCTTATTGGATTTTTCAGGAATTTTTAAAAATTTATCGGGATTTAAACGGAGTCCGTATGACCCATTTTGAGGTGATGGATTCGGGGTACAGTGATGGTCTGTTTTGGAATATCCATTTAAGTAGGAGTTAATTGAGGAATTAACTTAGCATTTAATTAAACTAACTTAAGTTTTAATTAACCTAGGTTTATAATTTCCTTCTCCTATTCTTTCTCCCGAACCCCTCTTTTTCCCCGATCCCTTCTTCCCCGACTCCTCTCCCTCGCGATCCGGTTTCATCGCCGATCGCCTGCTAGCAACGCCGATCGTCGGCAGTCGTGAGTTCACCACCGATGGAGGGCTTCTCCTCCATCGTTCCTCACCTCCGCCACTCGATCTTCTCCTCCACGAATCTGCCGATCCTTTCTCCCTCGTCGCCGTGCCCTAGATTCCCTGACGCCGAGCTTGTGATCGCCGGCCCCTTCCTTTGTGTGAGGCTAGGGCAACGACTCTGGCTGTGTGAGAGCAGTTGATGCTCTCCCTCTCGCGATGCTCTCCCTCTCGCGACGCTCTCTACTTTCTCTCTAGGGCTTGGATGACCCGACGCCGACGGCTTCCCTAGCGATCTCGTCCTCGCCGCACCACCGGAGGAACGCAGACAGGTCTTGACGGTTTTGATGTTGTTCAGACCATCTCCAACTGAGCGATCGCCTCTTCGGCGGTTTTTTTGCTCGGGATCGATGGTGGTTCGGCGACTAGGGCATTGCAGGAAGCTTGCCTTGTGTTGTTCAGAGCCCTTCGATCCCCTCCGATCCTTCTTCTTGATCTCTTCACTGGCGGATGATCTGTTGCTCCACATCTGTTGGATCGAAGCATGTGACACCACCAGGAAGAGTTTAATCGAGGTATGCCTATCTCGCATCATACAGTTTCAAGATCTTGATTGATTGATCTTCTTGGTGATATTCTGTCTGTTTTGGATTGGAGGAAAGCATCGGATCAAAGTATGGTGGAGGTCCCTATTGTCGATCACTACCCTCTCCAATTCTTGAAGTGTGGAGGTCACGGGTGAGGATGGAGGGTTTGTTTGTTAGAGTGTATATTAAAAGCCTAGCTTTTGGTATAAACATTTATCTAGTTATAAGAATTACATTGGTCAAGTGTCTACATTTATATATACCAAATGTAGATGTTCAATTAATTTATATTGTAGATAACATAGTGTGTGGTGTCACACATAGAAGATGGTGTAATCAGTTCTTTATAAATTATAAACAGTGGCTCACGACCAAGATGGAAAGGAACAAACCATTGGAAGGTCGTAGTGTAATTAGTTATTAGTTTATCTTAACTATATAATTACACTAGTACACTTAGAGTGTATTGAGTAGGACCATTAGAGGTCGTTTCTTTTTATACTGACTTTATAAAAGAACAAAGACCTCAGTTATTATGGAAGTGTGTGCTCTTAATCCTAATATAATAACAAGCACATATATTTGACATTTATTTCTTTAATTTATCAATGGGTGAGATTTAGTTCGATAAATCAATAAACTCGATAAGTTGGGAAATGATATCACTTATAGTGTGTGTTGTTGATTATAGAAGGAAACTGTGGCCTAGTAATCTAGGTTGATAATGCCCCCAAGAGGAGCTCATAAAGATTGTCATGTTAAACCCTGCAGGTGGACTTAGTCCGACATGACGATAAGGTTGAGTGGCACTACTCTTGGACTAAGATATTAATTAAATGAGTTGTCAGTAACTCACTTGATTAGTGGACTTTCGACATCTTAAACACAGGGAGACTAACACACTCATAATAAGAAGGAGCCCAAAATGTAATTTGGGATTGGTGCGGTAGTTCAATAATAATTCTTTAGTGGTATGAATTATTATTGATGAAATTAAGTTGTGTGTTCGGGGCGAACACGGGAAGCTTAATTTCATCGGGAGACCAAAACCAATTCCTCCTCTTGGTCCCTATCGTAGCCTCTATATATAAATTCTTATATCCATCCAACTTTATCTTCTAGTTCATATAGTTGATGTTGCTATCCAAGTAAGCTTCACATTGTTGAAATCAACGTGAACAGAACATCAACTTATGTTGGTGTTGTTTATCAACGTGAATAGAACATCAACATATCAACGTTTTGCTTGCCATGTGATGTCAACGTGAGAAGCAATTCACGTTTTTTGCTTGCCAATTGAGTCAACATGATTTAGTTGGAAAACTTGCCGATCACTTGCCGATCACATGGAATTAAGAGTCAACGTGATTAAGTTGGAAAAACTTGCCGATCACATTAAAAGGATTTTTATTTAAAATCTTTCTTTAAAACCATGTGTTTTTAAAAGAAAGGTTTTAATAACCAATCATGAAGAGATTTTAAAAAGGGAAAATTTTGTTTTAAAATTTTCTAAAGCAAATAAGGAAGTTTTAATTTTTGACGAAAACTTTTCTTATTTGCAAGACATAGTTGTGGCCGACCATGATAAATAGAATAAGGAAGATTTAATTAATTTTTCCTTATTAGTTCATGTCCAGGAAAATAAGGAGATTTTAATTGTAATTAAATTGCCTTATTTACCAAGACCAAGGAATATAAAAGAGGGGGTAGAGGTGCCTTCATGGTTAACGACTCTATTCTTTTTCTTCCTCTCTTTTCTTCCTTGGTGTGGCCGGCCCTATTGGTTTTCTCTTCTTCCTTTTCTTTCTTCTTCATTGGCCGGATCTTGTGAACTCATGGAGCTTGAAGATGGCCGGATTTTAGCATGGAGAAGAAGGAGAGAAAGGAAGCATCCCTTGGGGCTTGGTGGTGGTGGTCGAACCACATCTATTCTTGGAATATTTGTGGTGGCCGAATCTTGCTTGGAGAAGAAGGTGGCTTAGGTGGATTCTCGTCTCGGAAGATCGTTGCCTACACAACGTCTGAGATTAGAAAAGGAATACGGTAGAAGATCAAGAGGTTATTTTTGCTTACAAAGAAAGGTATAACTAGTAATTGTTTTCCGCATCATACTAGTTTTCTTTGTATAGTTATTTATGGAAATTCCAAACACAAGAGGCATATGATTCTAAAGTTTTCGAAATAGTTTTTTTTGAGTTTGTGTTTTCTTCTTTTTCAAATTTGTGATTCGATTGTTCTTTTTGGTTAACCTAGAGTTATTTAAGGAAATAAATATTAGCTTTTCTTAAAAGGCTTTGCCTAGGTGGTGGTGATTGCCCCCATTTCCAAGAAGGTCATGTGCCTCGCCATGCAGTCCTGGAAGCCAATTTTGGAAATTAATATTTATGGAATTAATAACTTAGGTAGATTTGAATCAATAGTGTTAAGTTCTGCTTGCGATTCAAATCTAAACCATTAAGAACATATAAGTTAAATTTGGAATCAATGATGTTAAGTTTCGTCTGGGATTCCTAATTTAACTTCTAAAAAACACAATAGGTTATTTAAGGAAAGGTTCGACACTTGTACAAAAA
The DNA here is from genome assembly GCF_018446385.1 of Zingiber officinale. NCBI lineage: Eukaryota > Viridiplantae > Streptophyta > Magnoliopsida > Zingiberales > Zingiberaceae > Zingiber > Zingiber officinale. The sequence goes on along the minus strand of NC_056005.1, from coordinate 32,341,700 downwards.
ATTTTTTGTACAGTGGAACCGGTACATTTTCCTAGGACTAACCAACAATTGGTATCAGAGCTAGGGTTTGCCTCTGTGTGTTTGGTTTTCAAATAGGTTATGCACATGTCATACATAATTTAGGCAGAATAATAGTAGGATGTGCTAACTTTGTGGTTGCAGGCTCCAACTATTATGGCATATTTTTATTGTGTGTGATTGGACCCTTGGACATGTCAAGGGCATTTAATTGTGTGTGCATGATTGTAAAATTAAATACAGCAGGAGCTGTATTAGTTATTAGGATTTTACATTTTTTGTTCGATCTAGAATATATGTACATTCCTTTATGGAATATAGGATCGATGTATGTAAAATTCTATATTTGTCGCGGATCGTATCCTTGCGAGGAGTGGTGCTATCGGAGGACCAGAGGCGCAGCGGAATAAGACGCAAGATAGATGCGACAACTCGACCCGATGGTGGTGGCTAAAGATGGCAGCAACTAGGGATGGAGCACACGGAGGACAGTGATGAAAATGCCATAATAGTTGGAAAATTAATTTCCATGTTTATTGCTTTTATTTACTGTGATGTGTGTGTATGCATGTGTTATATGCTAGCATAGGTTAAAATTCCTCACCTTAAATAACTAAGTGGGAGAGGGATTAGTATATTAATCCTACGGTCTCTATTACTGGTTTGTAAGTGATGCAACAAGCTTGCGTGTTGGCTCGAGTGCCTCCCTCCACAACGGATGAGTTTGTTTGTGGATCACTAGATCAAACTTCCTTAATGGATGGTTATAGAAAGTTATTTAGGATGTGTGTGATCTTCTCCAACTGAAGGGGCACAATTCTATTTAATGGACTTAGTATCAAGTAATGGTATACACTTAGACACATTTAATAGTATCCTCCTCAACGGAGTCACTACTATCACTTGTGTGACCAAAGGGAAACCAACTATTGATTTGTCATAAAACTAGATTGGCGAGATAATAAAATTAATAAACCCCTCTTACAAATGTTTGAATTTGTATATGTCCACACTAACGTGGCATACAAGATTCATAATATTTGAGGTAATTTTTTTTTATCAAAAAGTTATATTGACAAAATAGTCAATGGGTAAAACCCTCCTCTTACAAATGTTGATTTTGTATACGTCCACACTAATGTGCATGCAAAACTCACGGTGTTTTGAGGTGTTGGTAAATTTAAATAGTATTGTTAGAGGAATCAATATTATTTTAAATTTAGAGTCTTGACCAAATATTTGATCAAAGATAGACCAACTATTAATTTTATTTGTCATAGGTTGACGAGATAATAAAATTAATGGATGAAATATTCTTTTTAGAATTTGTATACGTCCACACTAACGTGGTATACAAAATTCACAGGGATTTTGAGATGTTGGTCTTGACCAAATATTTTTGTGATTCTTAGGATGTTAGTCAATCTCCTAGTTGTTATACTATAGATAGACTTAGTAGTCCCAATTGTAATGATTAGAAAACTTGGACATTAAGGTAGACTGTCCTCTCAGAACTGAGAGCAATAACGGTGTATTTAATTAGTTGTTGAAACATATCTAGTGGTGTTATCTACCGGTACCTGGTGTGTAGATACAGGAACCACTGATTATGTCTGCAATTCATTGCAAGGGTTCCAGAAAATCTAACAACTATATAAATCACCGTCCACATGGACATTGCTGTAAAAGTAACATCTGTTGCAGTGGGAGATGTTTATCCGTTGATAGGAATAAAACATGGATTTTAAGAAATTGCTTTTAAGTACCAAGTTTAGAAAGAAATTTATTTCAGTTTCTAAACTATTCAAAGAATAGATATTCTGTCTATTTTGATAACAAACTTGTTATCAAGAAAAATAGGAAAATTATCTGTTCTGGTACATTGGTTGACAATTTATAAATCCAATAACTCCCACGATGCAATAAATAACACATCTTCTAACTTTAAGAGAAAGCAACCTTCGGAAATGAACCAATTATATCTTTAGCATCTAAGGCTAGGTTATATTAACTTGAGTAGGATTTATTGGCAATCAATGAACTCTTGGGTTCATTGGTAGTGGAAATCTTTCCAACCTGAGAGTCTTACTTGGAAGGAAAAATAATCGAGAAGCTTTTAAGTCTAAGAGATATGGAGCCAAAGATATAATGGAATTGGTTCATTCTGATTTGTGTGGTCCTATGACTATCCAGACAAGAGGTAGTTTTGAATAGTTTGTCTATTTTATAGACAACTATTCGAGACACAGATAGATTTACTTGATACACCGCAAGTCTAAGTGTTTTGATTAGTTCAAAGAGTACGAGGCTGATGCGGAGAAATATCAAAGTAAAAATATCGAGACACTACGGTGAGATCGTAGTAGCAAATACCTCTTGGGAGAATTTAGGAGTCACTTATCAGAAGTAGGGATTCAATCCCGACTAACTGCACTTGGTACATCCCAACAGAATGGTGTAGTAGAAAGAAGGTATAAGGCTCTTATGGAATAATTAGATCAATGATGAGTTATTCAGTAAATTACCAAATTTGTTTTAAGGATATACACTGGAAACGAAAATGAACATAGTACCTTCCAAGTCAGAATTCTCTACTCATATAAAATTGCTGAATAGGTGTAAGCCTATTCGGATTCGGGTAGTCCAGCACATATGTTGAAGAGAGATAGGAGTTCACTTGTTTGTGGGTTATTCTAGATAAACGAAAGTAGGTTTATAGTCTTAAAAATCAGAAGGTTATTGCTAGCATCAATGATCGATTTTTAGAAGAGGACTATATAATGAACCACAAGCCTATAAGTAAATTTGTTCTTAAGAAAATAATAAAGGACACGTCTAATCTAGTACCAACTGTACAAGATGAAATATCACAAGAAACTGCAACACGTATCACAAATAATACACAACTACAGAAAGTGTCTCGTCATAGTGGGAGGGTTGTTAGGAAACCTAAAAGATTCATGTTTTGGGAGAGTCTTTGGACTTGATCCTTGGTGGACATGAACCTGATCCCCGAACATATGACAAAACACTCCAAGATAAAGATGCAGCATCTTTGCAAAGAGAAATGAATACAGAATTAGAATATATGTATTCTAATAGAGTCTAGGAGCTTGTAGAACCACCAAATGGTGTAAAAGTCATTGGGTGAAAATAAGACTATAATAGGAAAAGAGGGATAGACAGGAAAGTGGAAACTTTCAAAGCAAGGCTTGTTGAAAAAGGGAAACCTTTTATCGGTAGTCATGCTTAAGTCTATCCGGATTCTTTTATCTATTTAGCAAGTGGATGTTAAGACAACTTTCCTTAATGGAAGTCTTGAAGAAAACATCCATATAAAGCAACCAGAAGTGTTCATTGCAAAGAGCAAAGAGCATCTTGTGTGTAAGCTCAATCAGTCTATGGACTGAAGTAAAGCTTCAAGGTCTTGGAACATCCGGTTTAATAAAGTAATCTAGACCTGTGGATTTATTTTATAACCGAATGAGTTTTGTGTATACAAGAAGTGTGATGGAAACATGGTGGTATTTCTTGTACTATACATAGATAACATTTTTGGTAGTTGGAAACAATATCAAAGTGTTGTCAGAAGTAAGGGTATGGTTGTCCAAACAATTCGATATGAAGGACTTAGGAGAATGCATATATTCTTGGGATCAAAGGGATCGCAAGAAAAGAATATATTTTACTTATCCCAAGTTTCATATATTGAAACAATCCTTGCTTGTTTTAGCATGCAGAACTCCAAGAAAAGGTTTCTTACCTTTTCGGCATGGAGTAGCTTTATCTAAAGAGATGTCTCTGAAGACATCAAAGTAGATAGAGGAAATGAAGGCAGTTCCTTATGCTTCGGCTGTCGGAAGCCTAATGTATGCTATGCATGAGATAAGAAATCTGTTTTGTCGAAGGCATAGTTAGCAGATATCTAAGTAACCCTGGACAAGGACATTGGACTGCGGTAAAACATATATTAAAGTACCTTAGAGGCACTAGAGATTATATGCTATCTTACAAGGTAGATAATTTGGTCCCTGTGGGTTGCACGGATTTTGACCTCCAATCTGATAGGAACAATAGTAAGACGACCTCGGGGTTTTGTGTTTACTTTAGAAGGTAAAGTCATAACTATGGAAGAATGATAAGCAAAAGTGTTTTTTCGGACTCAACCATAGAAGCTGAGGAAGTGGCAACCTTTGAGGCAGTCATAGAAGCTGAATGACTCAGTAACCTTAAGATGGACTTAGATATAATTTCTGATTTGTCCAAAGATTATTACAATTTATTATAATAATAGTGGTGCAGTAGCAAACTCAAAGAAACCATGAGTCTATAAGGCAAGTAAACACAATAGAGCGCAAGTACCACCCAATACGAGAAATCGTATAAACGAGAAGAAGTTGTTGCCGCCTAGATTGCATCAGATGATGACCTATAGATCTTTTCACTATGGCCCTTAAGGCAAGAGCTTTTGATGGGCATATTGAAGGGTTGGGAATCAGATGTATAGCAGCAGATATGACAGCTTAGTCTTTTAGTATAAGTGGGAGATTGTTAGAGTGTATACTAAAAGCCTAGCTTTTAGTATAAACATTTATCTAGTTATAAGAATCACATTGGTCAAGTGTCTACATTTATATATACCAAATGTAGATGTTCAATTAATTTATATTGTAGATAACATAGTGTGTGGTGTCACACACAAAAGATGGTGTTATCGGTTCTTTATAAATTATAAACAGTGGCTCACGACCAAGATGGAAAGGAACAAACCATTGGAAAGTCGTAGTGTAATTAGGTATTAGTTTATCTTAACTATATAATTACACTAGTACACTTAGAGTGTATTGAGTAAGACCATTAGAGGTCGTTTCTTTTTATACTGACTTTATAAAAGAACAAAGACCTCAGTTATTATGGAAGTGTGTGCTCTTAATCCTAATATAATAACAAGCACATATATTTGACATTTATTTCTTTAATTTATCAATGGGTGAGATTTAGTTCGATAAATCAATAAGCCCGATAAGTTGGGAAATGATATCACTTATAGTGTGTGTTGTTGATTATAGAAGGAAACTGTGTCCTAGTAATCTAGTGTAACGACCACCCTTCTTACTACTACTACTACTCTCTAAGAGTGACCGCTACTTAACTACTAACTCTACTTAACCGATACACTACTTAACTACAAGAAATCTCTAACGAAAAATTTCGGCAGAGTCTCCCCTGTACTGGTGACCAAATCATCAATACAAACAAACTATACTCAGTCACAGGCGGCTGGAACATATATCTTCACAACCACGCAGTATAATATCACAAATAAAAGAAGGAAACTACCCTAACAATAGCAAACATCAATATCACTCCATCAATATAACCCAACTACAAATGCGGAATAAACTTAATTACAATATTGACTTATAATAGCATTAAAAGAAAACTAAAGAACTCTAAACAGAAAAGTCTTAACAATTCCTTAGCAAACTCTTGATCTCCCCATAGTCCAGCCATCACACACCTTCATCACCACCACCTTGTCGCCTTCCTTGCTAAATCTTTTCCTTTCCTTTATCTGCAATAGGAGGAAGTGCAGTCTATAAGCATAAAGCTTAGTGAGCGCTATCTACTCACAAAAACTCGATATGCATGTATATAAATAAAAATATGCTAAAACTGAATGCTAACATATAAAATTACTCATGCTCATAAGTAGCAAAGGAAATCATGCTAACTGAAATGCTAATCATTGTATAGCTAATTATGCTCATAAACCAATAAAAGAAGCATACTAACTGAAATACTAAACATGTATAGTTTATCATGCTCATAAACCAATAAAAGAAGCATACTAAACATGTAAAGCTACTAAATATGTAAAGCTACTAAACATGTAAAACTACTAAACATGTAAAACTAAACATGCTGAATAATCTAGTAGCAAGGAAACAATTGAAACTACTACTGCATGCTTCAAATAACAATAAACTAATTTTCTAATTCTAGACAGATTTGAAGCTCGTTTCATTTGTTTCAAAAACTTATACTTTAATACTTCAAAATAATAATAAACTTCTTTTGGGCCCGGCATTGTACCAATTTGCGCGCATCCTTAATAAGAGTCGAGGTAGCTAATCCCGAAACTACTAAGGTACTTCTAGGCGATCTTGTGCCTAGGGGCGATCTAGGAGCCCACCCATTGGACCTTGTGTCCTGGACCTTGTGTCCAGTACATGCCATTAAAAAGTAAAATACTTCCTTTTTAACTATAACTTCTTTATACTTGCCCTTACTTGGCATTTAAGCAAACACCTTGTGTGCACTTTTGATATTCAATCTTCTGGAATTGAAATCAAGTCTAGACCTTGGTCTTTCTTGCTTATAGCTTATTTATAAAATCTGCACTTAAGCTCAATAAAATGCTTATTCAATTCTACAACTACAGTGCATGAATAAAGTCTAATAGCAAAACAAGGAAGACTGCTTATATTCGTAAACAGCAAAGCAAAGAACTAATCATGCTCGCATACAGCAAACATAAAGAGAACTGCTCATACTCAAATCCATAAGAAAGGCATAAAAATGGGATCTAACACTGCTCATGCTCAGCTAAAGAAAAATGAAAACCAAACATGCTTAGCTAAAGTAAATGAAAACCAAACATGCTCAGCTAAGGTAAATGAAACAGAACATGCCTAACACTTAACTTATTTTCATAAGGGAAACAAATTGTGCTCTCTAAGCATGCTACAACAGATATGAATCAGGATAACTAATCATGCTAAATTAGCAAATAAAACCTATTCTAAAATAAAACTGCTCATGTTAAACTAATCATGCTTAATTATTAGCAAATAAAACTAATACTATGTACTCAGACTAAAGGTTGTTCGTGCCCTCTAAATAACACAAATAAAACTGCTCAAGTGCCTAAGGTGGCCAAGGGTAACTAAAACTGGAATGCTACATTTAGGTTGTAGATTATGCCACAACTATCTAATTTATTCTAGCACAATTTGAAAAGCATTGACAACCAAAGATGAAGCATCAACTTCTTTTTGCTGTAAAATTAAAACAAACTTTAATAACACCTTCTTAGCTTAACCCTTATTGTAAAGCGACCTAAAATTTCCAATTATACTTAATTAGATTGGTAAGGAACAATTTAAGGTTTAATTGCTTCATGAAAACCACAGTAGACAGCCAAAAAGGATACCAATGTGCTGCTAATAGGATAAATTGCTACTAGAAACCTAAATTTTGTAACTGTTCATCATGCCTAACCTAAACTTATCCTTCTCTTCTTCCTTTTTGGTTTCACGGCAGCAAACAAAGAATAATACAAGCTTCATGAAACATGCTCCGAAATCTTTTAAGATACAGAACTATATACAACTGCACATATATGTAACTATTTCTTGTTATTCAATTCAATCTAGATACTCAATTAAATTAAACCATCTCTTGATCTTTCTTTGAAACCCACGACAGCAACACCCAAAATCGCAGGAACCAAAAGAAAACTAGCCGAACAACAGGAAGGCACAGAAATACCAAATCAGAGCTCATTCGCAAATCAAAACTCGCGAAACAACTCCTACTGCAGGTGAGAAGCAACTCACCTTTGCTCTTTAACTTACAACCGAAGAAATCACTTCAAAGATTCGGAGAGACTTCAAATCCCGCGGCTCCTTTTTGTTTCTTAGCTCCCCGGGTCGGGGTGGCCACATACGGGTGAAGATCGGCCAGAAAGAGCCTTCGCCGGCCGCCGGAGGGTGAAAACCCTAGCTCCTTCGTGTTTCCGCCCGAGAGAAGAACGACGTCGCCGCGTGAGAAGAGAAGGAGATTTTTGAGAGAAGTTTTTGATTTTCTGAAAAGAAACCTAAATTCCTTTTCTTATACTAGGGTTTAAACCGAACTATACCTTAAATATAATCCGTTCTTTCCTTAATTAACAAAAACTCGCCAGCACAGTTGGTCAATCGGCTTTTAACCGAAGCAAGGGGTCTCGGCTTCAATCCCTCAGCCGCGCACTTTTTCCCAATTTATTCCCTAATCATTAACTATGCTATAAACTTAATTCTCACCATATAAGGTTAACAAAACCGTGTAGCTCAGCTGGTTGGGCAGGTTTTTCTTGGGTCAGTCCGACCCGAGGTCGTGGGTTCGAATCTCACCTTCAACATTTTTTTTTAAAACTTCTTTCTTTTTGTAACCCTACTAAACGACCTCCAAAAATTACGTAAAAATACTCTAAAAATTTCTAAAAGTCTCTAGAATATTTTAAAAGTTTTCCAAATATTTTTATGGACTTTTAGAATTTGAAATAGGGAAAATTGGGTCGTTATATCTAGGTTGATAATGCCCCCAAGAGGAGCTCATAAAGATTGTCATGTTAAACCCTGCAGGTGGACTTAGTCCGACATGACGATAAGGTTGAGTGGTACTACTCTTGGACTAAGATATTAATTAAATGAGTTGTTAGTAACTCACTTGATTAGTGGACTTTCGACATCTTAAACATAGGGTGACTAACACACTCATAATAAGAAGGAGCCCAAAATGTAATTTGGGATTGGTGCGGTAGTTCAATAATAATTCTTTAGTGGTATGAATTATTATTGATGAAATTAAGTTGTGTGTTCAGGGCGAACACGGGAAGCTTAATTTCATCGGGAGACCAAAACCAATTCCTCCTCTTGGTCCCTATCGTAGCCTCTATATATAAAGTCTTATATCCATCCAAGTTTATTTTCTAGTTCATATAGTTGATGTTGCTATCCAAGTAAGCTTCACATTGTTGAAATCAACGTGAACAGAACATCAACTTATGTTGGTGTTGTTTATCAACGTGAACAGAACATCAACTTATCAACGTTTTGCTTGCCATGTGATGTCAACGTGAGAAGCAATTCACGTTTTTTGCTTGCCAATTGAGTCAACATGATTTAGTTGGAAAACTTGCCGATCACTTGCCGATCACATGGAATTAAGAGTCAACGTGATTAAGTTGGAAAAACTTGCCGATCACATTAAAAGGATTTTTATTTAAAATCTTTCTTTAAAACCACGTGTTTTTAAAAGAAAGGTTTTAATAACCAACCATGAAGAGATTTTAAAAAGGAAAAATTTTATTTTAAAATTTTCTGAAGCAAATAAGGAAGTTTTAATTTTTGACGAAAACTTTTCTTATTTGCAAGACATAGTTGTGGTCGACCATGATAAATAGAATAAGGAAGATTTAATTAATTTTTCCTTATTAGTTCATGTCCAGGAAAATAAGGAGATTTTAATTGTAATTAAATTACCTTATTTACCAAGACCAAGGAATATAAAAGAGGGGGTAGAGGTGCCTTCATGGTTAACGACTCTATTCTTTTTCTTCCTCTCTTTTCTTCCTTGGTGTGGCCGGCCCTATTGGTTTTCTCTTCTTCCTTTTCTTTCTTCTTCATTGGCCGGATCTTGTGAACTCATGGAGCTTGAAGATGGCTGGATTTTAGCATGGAGAAGAAGGAGAGAAAGGAAGCATCCCTTGGAGCTTGGTGGTGGTGGTCGAACCACATCTATTCTTGGAATATTTATGGTGGCCGAATCTTGCTTGGAGAAGAAGGTGGCTTAGGTGGATTCTCGTCTCGGAAGATCGTTGCCCACACAACGTCTGAGATTAGAAGAGAAATACGGTAGAAGATCAAGAGGTTATTTTTGCTTACAAAGAAAGGTATAACTAGTAATTATTTTCCGCATCATACTAGTTTTCTTTGTATAGTTATTTATGGAAATACCAAACACAAGAGGCATATGATTCTAGAGTTTTCGAAATAGTTTTTTTTGAGTTTGTGTTTTCTTCTTTTTCAAATTCGTGATTCGATTGTTCTTTTTGGTTAACCTAGAGTTATTTAAGGAAATAAATATTAGCTTTCCTTAAAAGGCTTTGCCTAGGCGGTGGTGGTTGCTCCCATATCCAAGAAGGCCATGTGCCTCGCCATGCAGTCCTGGAAGCCAATTTTGGAAATTAATATTTATGGAATTAATAACTTAGGTAGATTTGAATCAATAGTGTTAAGTTCCGCTTGCGATTCAAATCTAAACCATTAAGAGCAGACAAGTTAAATTTGGAATCAATGATGTTAAGTTTCGTCTGCGATTCCTAATTTAACTTCCAAAGAACACAATAGGTTATTTAAGGAAAGGTTCGACACTTGTACAAAAAATTTTTTGTACAGTGGAACCGGTACATTTTCCTAGGACTAACCAACATTGTTGAGGTAAGGTTTGATCTTTTTATTAATGGTTCAGCTATTCTTTGCTGTACAAAATCTAGTTTTGGAAGGATAGGTGTGTGTGCACCCTAATAGCTTATGGACAGGGAATTATGGTGGTGAGTTGCTGTATTGCTACTAAAATCTCACGGTAGGTGATTTCCAGTGAGGTATTTCTACTATTTTCATTAGTATATGCTAGGTTAGGTTGTCTAATGGGTTGTAGGGTTTTGTTATTCTTGCTTAGATTGATTAGTTAGAATTAAGGAATCAATTAAGATGTGGATTGATAAGGATTTGTATCGTATTATGTTGGAGATTACATGATTTGTGGTTGTTTGGATAAATTGTTAGAGGTGAATCATGAGGGTGATTATGCATGTTTGAATAATGATGTATAGTAGATAATACTGGGATGTTGGAGTTTATGATCGGTTATGGATTTGGGATTCATTTGTGGATGGAGTTAAATCTAGTTAGATTAATTTGGGTGAGAATTTAAAGATGAATTATGTTGGAGTTTGTGATTGACGGTGGTTGACGATTTGGTTGATAGGTTGATTGGATAATTATCGAAATGGGAGGTACTGTTATGATGTTGGATAAAATTAGATTATTGTTTTGGAGGAGTTTTGGAGATGTATCATGTATAACCTAATCTAATTAGGTTATATTATGATTAAGGTTAGTTGGAGTATCAATCCATAATCATGTTTGATTAGGGTTATCCTAATTAGGTGGGGGAAAGTTGTTTAGTTGTTTACTTCATATGTAACTAGCTAAATACATTATATGATTGTAGGACTTTGGTTTGAGACGAGTGTCTCGACGTGGGATTTCCGGATCACGATCGACACATTTAAGGCGGGTATTTCTTCCTTGGCCTCTTTATAGTTTTTTTGAAACTTAGTGCATGGTTATTATTGGATGAATTAGGCTGCTTTATCTTATATCGTGATCGGTTGCTGTTTTTCCTGCATGATACTTATGCTTGACCCTTGTGATGATCTATTTAATTCATATATAGTCTCCACTCTTGATATCTACTCTGTTGTGATTACACGTGTAGAGTATGTCTTGTAGGGATTGTTGGGTTGTTGGTATTCCCATGCTGATTGGGTATATGACGTGGATTGTACATAGGTGGGTATGTGTTATAGGAGTCATCTTGTTGACCGTGCATTTACATGTGGTGTGTACATACATATTTGTCATGTACTTTTGGAGGAGTTGTGTTGATTGTATGTTTAAGGTATATACACATGTCTGTTGTGTTTTTACTGGAGGATACATGTTAATTGTACTTATATTTTGTGTACATGTGTCTGGTGGGATTATTGGAGATTTTTGGTTGATTATATATGTGTAGTGGGTACATATGTTTGGTGGGATACGTGGAGGTATCATGACGATTATACTCATGTTGTAGGTATTTATGAGGTTTGGGGTGTTGCATGGATGATGATTATATATATATATATATATATCATGTTCATCATTCATTGCATCTGATGACCATTGTCTCCCTTGTGGTTGAGAGAGTCATCGGTTTGGTTTAGTGCCGCACACTCGGCCACTCATGGGTAGTGGTAGCTGGAGCAGATGCCGCTCGTCCTGTCGTGCTACCCGGTCAAGAGGTTTAGTGAGATCTGGCGTTGTGAGCAGTCAGGGACCCTGATGCTATTTAGTTAGATAACTACTTAGCATTCTGTCTGCCTCAGCTGCTTTATAGCCGTTTGGAGTATGAGGCTTGTACGGTTGTCACGGACCCAAGCCTCTCTGCCATACTGGGGTCGTGGTGTCTGGAGAGGTGTCGGGGGTGACCATGGAGCATGCATACGCAGTTATTATTCTTGCAATTGATGCGCGGTACATCTGCATTTGCATACATGCCTAGTAGATACTAGTTACATGTGATTGTCGTTGTTGCACTTGATTGAGATATGGTTGTTGCATATGATTATCATGCTGCATACATGTCATTTATTTTACATGTATATGCAGTCGTATTTATATTGCACAGGTGTCATGAGTATATCTGTTGCAGATCTAGTGAGTTTACTGATCTTTGTACCTTGCGTCGATTTCAGATTGGGTATGTATTTACCATTATGTCAGTAGTGGTTTGTGCAGTTTGTATGTCAGTTATGATTATGTCGGGTTATTACGTCAAGTATGTTCATATGCATTGATTATGATAGTATGATCATGTTCTTTATTTCCCTACTGAGACTGTATACTTGTGATCTCCATGTTTGTTTATGGACCATGCACTATCTTGTCTATTACCCGTTGAGTTACCTATACTCATCACCGCATGTATACATTTATGTTTTCAGGTAGCTTGTAGATGGTTGGGGTCGCTCGGAGTATCCTGTCTGCCGGGTCCTACGTCACATCCGAAGACCGTGCTTGTTTTCTTTTGTATATTTTTTATTATTTTTGGTATTGTATTTGTGTTTAGCCATGTGGCTATCTTATTCTTTTGGTGTTGTATTTGTGTTTAAGCCGTGCCGACATGCATTGTATTTATTTGGTTGGTGTGGGCTTTCCTTCGTTTTTTCGCTGTGTTTCTAGTGCAGCCGTGTGGGCTGTTTTATATATAATTGCGTGGTTGTGATTGTTTCATTCCAGCGGAGTGGGCTGTGATTATAACTGCGTGGTTGTATACATATATATTCCAGCCGCATGTGGCTGATGTATTTTGTTTGTAGTGATGCTTCATATTGTCACCGGTACAGGGGAGATGCTGCCAGATTTTTGTTTGGCAGGGACTCCTTTGGGGGCGTGACAGTTGTAAAGATTTGTTGATTGAGGTTTTTCGGCCGTGAGTTTTATAAAGAAAATGAGAAGGGCTTTTAATGGATTTGGCATGTAGGTTAGACTTCTCAGTTCTTATAATTAGCAACTCATAATTGGATTTTTGTTAATTATGGTTACCTCAATGGACACAGTCGGCTCATATGGAGCCTTGCAAGTTTGGTTTGTGCTAAGGAAAGGGCATAAATAATTTTAGTTCCGAGGTGTTCAATGGATTGTTATGGCACAATGTATGAGGAATGATTGTTCAGTATTACAGATTTTGAATTGTTTAGCATTGCAGTTTTGATGGTTTAGCATTGGAAGATCCAATTTGATCTCTAGTAGCTTAATTAGATCTGTAGATCTTTGATTGTTTAGCATGAAGTTTGGTTGGAGCAATGAAAAGGGGCACAAGTAGTTTCCTTGGGGTTTGCTATACAATCCGGTCATTCTTGGCTATTAGGCAATGAACATGAGATAGTATAGATTGGTTGTTGAGCATGTAAGTTTCGGTTAAGATCCTCTTACGATTTTTGGTGGAAGCTTATAGTGCAGATTTTTATTTAAGCTTATAGTGCAGATTTTAATTAAGCCTATAGTGCAGATTTTAATTAAACTTATAGTGAAGATTTTAATTAAGCTTATAGTGCAGATTTTTTTTAATTAATCTACAATTCTTATATATAGCATGCTTAGTCTTGCTTCAGTTCATATGGGACTACGGTCCAATGGGAGGGCTCTCATAGTCTCCCCTAGGTTCAGATAACCTAGCTCTAGCTTCAGATAACCTAGTAAGAGCGAGATAAGATAAATCAGCTTATGAATCAGTATTTTACTTTTATCAGTGGCACTGTGCTGGATTCTTAGTTGTCTTTGGGTTGGGCTCCCATAGTCGTCCCTAGGTTTAGATAACCTAGTAAACCCTACTAGATTCGGGACTAGCTACCTTGGGTCTAGTTAGGGATGCGCGCATAGCAAGTACAGTTGCCGGGCCCATCAGCAGCTTGATTATTATTTTTATCTATTATGAAAATAGTTTTCAAAACTTCACAAATCAGTTTTAGATTTATTTTATTCACATGCATATTCGACTTTTGTGAGTTAGATAGCGCTTACTAAGCAATTTTACTTATAGTTGCATTTCCTCTTACTGCAGATAAAGGAAAGGAAAAGTTATAGCAAAGGAAGGCGAAAAGGAGGTGCGGATGGATGTGTGATGCCTGGACTATAGAAGCCTTGGGACCTAGCATAAGAATTTATTAAGATTTCCATTTATTAAGAATGTATTAGATGAGTCATTTAGTCTTCCGCTGCTAGTTAATTATATGTTTTGAGTTCTCCGAGAGTTTTAAGTATAGATATTTTCATGCGAATAATTTTAGTTAAAGTATAGTTAGTAGTCTAGTAGCGCTTCACCCTCACAGTCTAGTAGTGAGGAGGGTGGGGTGTTGTAAGGACCTAGGGTTACCACCCCTAGGGGTTTCCACCTGCCTAGAATCCACTAGGACTTTTGCCTAAGACAACTTAGGACTTTCTTGTAAGCTCAATCAACCTTGTAAGATCACAAGACAACTTAACTTTGAACCCTTTGACTTACAAAGGGGGAGATTATGTCAAAGGGTTCAAAGTTAAGTTAAAATCTGCACTACCTTCAGGGGGAGCTTAAAGTTAAACAGAGTAAAAACTTTTTGTCAAACAACCTTCTCTCTACTTATATGACTTTTTGATTTATAAGAAAAGTTAAAGTTAAGAGTTAAATATAATTTTTATAAAAGGGGGAGCATAAGGGAGTTTTTTTTACAAATTATTGTATTTATGCTCATGCTAAACTTCCTTTAATTATTGTTATGTTTTACTTAACTTTGAACTAGATTACCATAATCAAAAAGGGGGAGATTGTTGGTGCAGGAAGCACCAGATGATCGAACCTGGGTTTTGAAAAGACAACTTAACTTTGAATCCACTATGTTTTACTGAAGGTAGTACTTTAAAAAAACTTTAGCTAATTTTTACGCGTTGAAAGTGAGTTAGCTTCTTCAAAAAACTTAGCTAAACGTAGCTTTGAAAATAATTACTTTGAAAAGCACTTAGCTAAATTAGAAATGCTTTGAGAATACTTAGGGTGCGTTTGGTTTGCACCGTTTTCATTTTTATTTTCTGGAAAACGCGTATTTTCTAGAAAACAGAAAACGACTTTTTGTCATTCTCTGTTTTTCTAGAAAACGATAGCCAATTTTTTAGAAAACGCGCGCGGAAAACGCAAACCAAACACCATTTTCTGGAAAACGCGCGTTTTCCAGAAAATGAAAATGGAAAACGCGCGTACCAAACGCCCCCTTAGCTTTTTCAACAAAAACTTAGCTTAACTTAAGCTTTGAAAATTACTTAACTGAAAAAAACTTTGCTAATCTTAAGTTTTGAAACTGTCTTAGTTTTTAAACAGACTTGGCTAAATTTTAGATTTGAAAATAATTGCTTTGAAAAACACTTAGCTAAATTAGAAATGCTTTGAAAATACTTAGCATGTTAAAAAAAAACTTAGCTAAACTCAAGCTTTGAAAATTACTTAGCTGAAAAAAAACCTAGCTAATCATAAGTGTTGAAACTGTCTTAGCTTTTAAAAAAACTTAGCTAAATTCTTTGAAAAAAACATCCTTTGTCAAGTACTTAGCTTTATGAAATTTTGATAAAAATTTGGCTTTAAAAAGACTTTGATAAAAATTTAGCCTTATAAAGGTTTTGAAAAAAGCTTAGATAAAAGTACTCAACTTAAAAAAAGATTTTGATAAAAGCTTAGTTTAAAATTTTTGATAAAAACTGAGTTAAGTACTTAGCTTTAAAAAGAAGTTGATAAAAACTTAGTTAGGTACTTAGCTTAAAAAAGATTTTCATAAAGCTTATCTTTTAAAAAATTTTGATAAAAATACTTTGCTAAGTAAATGATTTTTTTGAAAAATACTTAAAAATATTTTATCAAATAATTTATTTTTCTTTTCAAAGTAGTTTAAAAAATTGAACTTCTTCTTTCATAAGTATTTTGAACTTTTGAAAAGTTTAACTTTGAAAAACCATGCTTTAACAAAATAAACATTAATGTCTTAACCTTCCTTTCACTCTCCCTTAATTAATGCCAAAAATATTTGAGAGTTCTAGAGTCCAAGCATGTAAAATAAACATCAAAGTTATTATTTATTTTCCTTTTTTTTTTTATTTTCCATCTTACTTATTCTATGTTATTAAGCATGTTCAGCTTATATGTGTGTGAGACGGAGTTAATTTAAGTTGATCTTATCTTTAACTTTGAAAAATATTAAAGTATATTTCAAAAATTTAGATTTCAAAAGTACTGAATATGAGATTTTAAAATATAAGTTTGAATTTTGAATGAGTTTAAATTTCAAATTTTGGAATATAAGTTTGAATTTTGAATAAGGTTGAATTTTGAATTAGTTTGAATTTTAAATTTCAGAATATAAGTTTAAATTTCTAAAATATAATTAAAATTTGAAGATTAATTGAACATTTGAAAATAATTAAGATTTTGAAGATCATTTGAAAATAATTAAGATTTTAAAAATTAAGATTTAATTAAGATTTGAAATTAAGATGACTTAGATTAATTGAATTAATTTTTAGTTGAATTTTAATTAAGTTAACTTAACTGAGTTTAATTAATTTGAGTTTGATTAACTACTTTATACCTATGTCCATCTCACCCTTTTTCTGGATTTTCAATTAGGGAACCTTAATAGTTTTGTGAGATAGTTAATTTAATCTTCAATTTAAATTTCAATCTAAGGATTGATCAACATTTGAGTTAGACCAAGGTTTAATAGTTAGTCAATTAAATATTTATTTCAATAATTGGCTTCCAGGCTATGGCGGGGCACTAGGCCTTCTTGGGTATAAGATCATTCACCATTTCTAAACAAAGCCTTTTAAAGATATTGAATATTTATTTATTTTTTTCTGAAAATCCTAGGTCTAACTAGTCAAGTGTGAATCAAGCCTAGGTCCTTATCTACCCTAATCTAAGCATAAATAATAGAAAGCAGTAAAAACATACATCAAGCAAGTTTATCTAATGAATATGGTATTTCTATTATCTCCCCCTGGATTATAGCCTCGATAGGGCCTATCAAGGTAATGGATTTGATCCTTGGGAATCCAATATTGACCAAGTCCAACTTGATTAATCAAGTTAGACTTAGGGACCCATGCTTGGTCTGTTCTTCTATGTGTTCAATTAACAAGTGATAGATAAGATCTAAACTTACAGTTAGCCTTATATCCAAGTCCAGATCGATTGTATACGACTCTTTATTTTCTAAGAACCAAATCTAGATTCTTAAAACCCAAGGTAAATCGTTCCAATGTTGCCTTTAGTTCTCTGACTTGATCTTTCAGACTGAAATTTTCTTTCTCAAGTTGTTGAACTTGAGTTGAAGTTCCAATTTGAATAGGTTCGGTTAAAGATCTTGGGCTAGTCACTTCCTTAAGGGTTGTTACCTCCTTTTGGAGTGATTTGACTTGGATATTTGACTTGGCTAATTTATGCATTAAATAATTAATTAAATTTTATAATTTATCTACTTGAGAAGATCTTATAGCACTGTTTGGCCCTTCAGAAACGGATATGGATCTGTGGCTTCTCTCAGACTTGGTTTCTGATTCGCTCTGGGTTTCGGACTCGGACTCGGTTTCGGCAACGTATGCTTGTACTGGTAGGGCAAGGAAGCTCGCTTCTTTGTGTCCTTCTTTGTCTGACTCTTCTGATGACTTAGACCATGTTGACTTTAATGTCTTCCTTCTTCCTTGCTTCTGGTTTGGACATTCATACTTGTAGTGTCCGTTCTGGTTGCATCTATAGCAGATAACTCCAGACTTGGTCTCCGAGTTTGATTGAGTCACCTTCTTCTTCTTGAGAGCTTTCCAAACTAGTTTGACTAGTTTGATGGTGATTTCATCTTCGAGATCTGATTCATCTTCGGATTTGGGTTTGGTCCAGCACTTGATTTTTGGTTCCTCTTTCTACTTGTACCTACAATTAAAGCAATACTTTGCTCGGTCGGGCACACATTAGTCTGTTCATGAAGTATGAATTTTGAAAAGAGTTCATCTAGTCTAATTGAGGAAAGATCCTTAGATACCTTGTAAGCATCTACCATTGATGCCCACAAAGTGTTCCTCAGAAAAGCGTTTAGTGCATACCTTATGACGTCATGATTCTCCACTTTCTGTCCGATCGTGTGGAGTTCGCTCAGAAGATCTTGTCTGTGAGCATAGCTGGCTGGCTGACTCACCTTCTTGCATTTTTATATTATATAATTTATTTAATATTAAATCTCGTTTTCTTACCTTTGTGTTGGAACTGCCCTCGTGTAGATCGATTAGTTTATTCCATAACTCCTTTGCACTATTGAAGGGGCCAACCCGGTTCAACTCTTCTTTTGTCAGGCCATATTGTAGGGCTCGAGTCGCCTTGGCATCAGCCTCAATTTCTTCATTAGACTCGTGTCCCAGTTTTTGCATGATACTAGTTTACCATCGCCGTCCAGTGGAAGCGCAAGGCCGGTTTGGATGATTATCCACATCTCTACCTCGGTCTTTAGATAGTACTCCATCTGACTCTTCCAGTAGCCGAAATCTTCTCCGAAGAATAGAAGCGGATGTGCAGGGTTGTAGCCTTCTTGGTGGGTCATTGTAGAAGAAAATCTTGTACACAAAAATAAAAAAAAGAAACAAATGCCCCAAGACTTGGTATTGGATTAGTAGTGCGGGAGAAAAATAAAACTAGCAATTCATTAATTTAAAAAATAAAAAAATATTAATAAAATATGTTATTATAAATTTTGGTAATTATGATATTTTACTAATACTGGCCAATGGTGAAAAGATGAAAATAAAATTTTCAAAAATAATTTTAGAGGAAAAAAAATGAAAGACATAAGAATATTTTAAAAACAAAAAATGATAAATAATTTTCTTTTAAAAAAACCACCTCTGCTCGATTGGCGGTTTCACCAATTCAGAGTGGCCTTGCTTTGATACCAACTGTAGGATCAATGACATGTTAGAGGGGGGATAAATAACATGCGTGGCTAATTCGTTCATTTATTGAAAAAGACAAAGTAAGAATGCAGCGGAATAAAGAACAAGACAAAAGCAATGCTAACATAATTTCTTTTACTTGGTTCGGAGCCTGTAGCGACATCTACTCCAAGGCCCATGATCGTTGATCACTTTCGAAGGGTAATCACTAATAGTTCAGAAATATTTTACAAGTAAGAAATTACAAGTATTGAAAAATCAAAGTATACAGACAGTAAGGAAATTAGGAATTTGTTTGTTGGTTATCAGAGCAGCGTTGAAGAGAGCAGCAGTTGTTCATTCTTGATCTTGAAAATTATGTTATTGAAGCAACTGGTTGAGCCCTCCTTAAATAGCCAAGCTAGGCATGATCTAGATCCACTGATCTCAGGATCAGGTTTGACTCGTTTTTGATCGGTCGATCGATCCCCTGGTTCGGTCGATTGATCTTGCCTAAATCGGTCCGTCTTCCCGTCTAGATTCAATTTCGGATTTGTTTACATTCGGTCGACCGATCTCATCGTTCAGTCGATCGATCCTGCCATTTGGTCGACCGATCCCGCTATCCTCGCTGGCTTATCTGGTCTAATCCGATCAATCTGGTTTGATTTTGGTCATCGTATATCCACTGTTCGGTCGATCGATCCCAGGTTCAATCGACTGATCCTTCTGTCGAATCTGGTTAGCTGGCTGGAAATCAACTCTGTTGTACTGGGGTTCAGTCAATCGATCCGACTGTTCGATCGACCGATCAAGGCTAAGTCCGACCTTGTAAAATTGTTAGTTTCTTGCAAAATAGACTTAGATAAAATAGCAAATAATATATAAATAAATAACTTGACAGCTTTTGGACTATCTGGTTCTGACTTCGGATTCCCTCCTAAAATCCTAGGTCGAACCGACCCCTACTGTTCCCTCAACGGAGAACATATCCTCACCTACTCCTCTCTGGAGAGATTACCTATTGTCAGACCGGTCCCCAGACCGACTGGACTTTTTGCCTAGGGTTTCCACCCTTTAGGACCTAGGGTTAACACCCCTAGGGTTTTCCATAACCTAGGGTTACAACCCCCTAGGACCTAGGGTTACCATCCCATAGGATTTTCCACCTGCCTAATCGCAGTTAGGACTTTTCATCACCTAGGGTTACCACCCCCTAAGGTTTTCCACCTGCCTAGAATCCACTAGGACTTTTACCTAAGACAACTTAAGATTTTCCTGCAAGCTCAATCAACTTTGTTAGATTACAAGACAACTTAACTTTGGACTCTTTGACGTAATCAAAACCCAGGTTCGATCGTCTGATGCTTCCTGCACCAACAAAATCTAGAATAATAAGAGTCAGCTTAGATCACCCAGTTGAACAAATAATAGGTGACCCAGAATCAAGGGTTCAAACTAGATAATCTTTTAGAAACCTAAGTCAAATATTCTTAATATCTAAAATTAAACCCAAAACACTAGAAGATTCCCTACTTGACTCAGATTGGATAATTGCTATATAGGAAGAACTAGCCCAATTTGAAATAAATGAAATTTGAGACTTAGTTCCTCTACCTAAAACTAAAAAATTCATTGAAACTAAATGGGCATTTAGGAATAAGTTAAATGAAAAGGGGGAAATTATCAGAAATAAAGTTAGACTAGTAACTAAAGGTTTTAGTCAAGTAGAGGGACTTGACTATGATGAAACTTAGACTAAAGTAGCCAGACTTGAGTCTATTAGAATGCTACTAAACTATGCAGCTCATAAAGGATTTAAACTCTACCAAATGGATATTAAATCAGCATTCTTAAATGGATTAATAAAATAAGAAGTATATGTAGGTCAACCGCCTGAATTTAAAAATCTAGAACATCCTGATTATGTATTCAAATTTAAAAAGGCTCTATATGGTCTAAAACAAGCACCTAGGGCTTGGTATGAATGATTATCTACCCATTTGATTTTGAAAGAATTCAAATAAGGTCGAATTGACCCAACCCTATTTGTAAAAGCCCTTAAATTTGATATTTTTGTCGCCAAGCCTATGTCAATGACATAATTTTTGGATCTATAAACTTAGATTTTCTACAAGAATTTATAAACCTAACTGAATAAGAATTTAAAATGAGTCTAATAGGTAAGTTAACTTTTTTCTTAGGCTTACAAATTAAATAAACTAACGAAGGTAATTATGTCTATCAAGAAAACTATACAAAAGAATTGTTGCAGCAATTTAGATACCCTAGATTTTGATGTTTGGGCAAAGATTTAAGTTAGATTTATTGTTGTATTTGATATGAATTATGAGTGAGCAGGATACAGGTACAATAAGGAGAGTCTAAGTGTGATCTTGGCAAAGGAGGAAAGTCCAAGGGTGAGTCTTGGCGGTGTAAGTCCAAGCATGTAGTCTTGACAACATACGTCCAAGTGTGACTTGGCAATGGATGAAGTCTTGGAGGTGCAACCTCTTGGCAAAGGAAGACCCGACAATAATGACAAAGTCGATGGAAGCTCTAGAAGGCGAGGCATGAAGGATGGGGAGACATCTGAGGGATGCGAGGCTAATGGAGGAGGCTAGAAGGCTAGGTCTAGGTTGTGTGGGCAAGAACGAATGCATGAGAGACTGTACCCAGGATAAAATTTTAGGTTACTGTAGCAGTTACTGTAGTATTACAGTAGTGTTTCATCATCCAACTAGTGTTTTCATCAGTAGATTGGTATCGAGCCGTTGGCCTGTAACGATTGAAATCCATGAAAGACCAGCGACTAATAAGAATGACAGTTGACTGGTGGCGGAAACATTGCTTCTTGCATCCGAGCTCTATTTAATAGAGCTTGGGATGTTTGAGCAAGGTGACAAAATTAGTGGTGGTTAAGCCTAATTAAAGTCTCCAAGTATTCAAGTGATATAGTGTGGTCTTGTGCGAGTTGTGGTGAGGTTTCTCCACCCACAAGGAGCTACGCGAGCTAGCCAAAAGTTCTCTGGGGAATCATCCACAGATGGATTGTAACACCCACGAAATGATAAGCTATACCTATGAGTATTTTTCCTTTAAGAATAAAAGAAAAAGAGAAATGGAAATAGAAACCAAAATGAAATAAAAAGAAAGTGAGGTTATGGTTTGAACCTTGAACCTCCCACAAATAACAGAGTTAAATTGGTGTATGGTAACCACTAGAGTAATGAATAATAGATGAATAGAAAAGAATGGAAATTGTAGTTAAAAGTAAGAAGATAGTTAAGTAAAGGAACAAGAGAAAACCAAGTAGCTTACCTCCTCTTCCTCTTGGTTAAGGAAAGAAGCAAGCAAAAGCCAAGTTGCTTTCCTTCCTCCTTTTCCTCTAATTTCGTGGGAATTAAGAGAGGGTAGAGATAGAGGGGTTAAGGGGATGAATGGGGACATGTTCATTTACATGAGGAATAAATAGGATTGAGAGAATAAAAGAGAAAGAAAAGTTGTTAATTTTTTTTCCTCCTTCTTCTTCCTCCTCCTTCTTCCTCCTTCTTCCTTCTCCACCGAGACATAGAGCTCTCTCTCCCTCATTTCTAAAATCCAAGCTAAGGTTTTCTCTTCAAGAAAACTAATTCCTAAGAAGGAGTCTCAAGGTTTACTCCTTACAAGAAAGAGAAAACAAAAGGGAGAACTAGGAAGAGAAGCTCCTCCTCACAAGGGTACCACTTTCTTTAGGAACAACAAGCGAAAGGAGGTAAGTATCCCCTCACCTGTGGTACAAGTTGCTTATGTTTTCCACAAGATTAGAATGCTTAAAACTTAATTCCATGCTCCTAGGGTGTTCGGCCAAAACATGAACAAAAGGTTTAGAGAAGTTCAAGACCTAAATAAGCATGTTCATTATGTTCTTATGATAAGTACCCTAGTAGAAGAAGCTAGTTAATGTTCTTATGTTGTATGCTTACTTAAAACCTAGATCTATAATTGTGAACTTTCGGCCAAATGTAGATGAAAGACCTAGGAAAGCTTAAGACCTAAACTAACCATGTTCACTATGTCCTTATGATATGTATGCTATGATAAGAGTTTGGTTTGATGTTCTTATGCTTGTATGTTGCTTAAAACTTAATGCCATACTCATAAAGTGTTCGACCAAGACTTGAAATAATGGATTAGGTGTAACATCCCAAATTTCACTATTTGGAGTCCTAAAATACCTTATTAAAATATAGAAATGTTTTAGAAAAATTCTAGAGAATTTTAGAAATTTTTAGAATATTTTTATGTAATTTTTGGAGGTCGTTTGATATTTTTACCAAAAGAAAGAAGTTTTGACAAAAAATGTCCAAGCCGAGGCTCGAACCGGCAACCCCTGACCCGAGCAAAACCCAGCAAACCAACTGGGCTAGCAGTTGTTACTTGATCAAGTAAAGGAAGAATTTTATTTAAGTAATAGAAGTTAATAGCAAGAAATAATAGGAAGAAAATAGGTTGCTGCCGGGATTCGAACCCATGAGACTCGCCTAACCAACAGACCAGCCGAACTTTTCTTAACTAAACCTATATCGAAATATATTTAAGTAGTACTAGTTAACAGAAACCTTAGAGTATTAAAAGGAAGAACTTAGGGATTAATACGAAACCTAAATTCTTCCGTCACCCTTTCTCCTCTTCTCTCGCGCGGCATTCCTGTGCCCGGGCGGAAACGAAGCCGAGCCTAGGGCTTTATCTCCGGCAGCCGGCGAGGGCCTTTCCCGTGAGATCTTCACGTTCTCAAGACCCCTTTAGCGAGGAGAAGGTGTAGACGCAAGAGATCGCTGAGATTTGGAGCTCACCTGAACCCTAGAAGCACTAGAAGGTTCCTCCTTCGGCTGTGAGTCAAGGAAACGAAGGTAAGTTGCTATTCACCTGCAGTAAGATAGCTCCGACGTTTAATCCTTGATTTTCTCCTTGTTCTCGAAGCTTTGCATGAGTTTCCTTGCTTTCTCTGTTTTCGGATCATTTGAGCCTTGCAAGTTTCAGAATTTTTCTGCCAATCGATGAACCTGTAATGGTATGGATTATTGAGCAACTTTTCTTTATGCTATGCGTAGTTGGAAGAATTAGATTGTGTAGATTCATTGGGTGCATGTTTTAGTACATCACGGTATTAATTTTTGTGATAACAGCAGCAATTTTCCTTATGCTCTGCTTAGTAAGGATTAATTTAGAATGGGTAAGTGTATCAAGTGTAAGTTTTACTTAGGTTTTACATGGTATCAAACTTAGATCTCCTTGTTACCTTAATTAGTATCACAGTTTTAGCCTTCCAGTTTTGTTAGCATTTGCTGCATCCTTTCCTTAAGTTTTGCTGGATTGGAATTAATGTGGAAGGTACAGATTATTGGTAGGTTAAGATTCAATGGTTGGAGGTTTTGTTCTTTAGAGAGCTTCCAAAATCTTGGATAGATTCTGTCGGTGGATTTAGCTTGATGATTGGTATTTTGATGGAGATTTTAGAACTAAATCAGCGGATTAAGAAAAGTGAAGAGAACCTAATCCTTTTGTTTGCAGGATATCGATTATGCTTTGAAAGGGTTTGAAGCAGATGGACAACTTGAAGATATGTTTCTAGATTAAGAGTCCATGCATTAGAGCTGCTGGGTAGAAGATTATATGATTTATTTCAATGGGGTTTCACTACATATGATCAGATGTCTGTAAGATATAACATTCTGTTATACTAGTTTATTCAGGAGATCAAGTGGGTTCTATATTTAGGAAGATAATTCCTGTACCGATTATTGAGGTTAGTTTAGTCTAAAGGTGAGAAGTATGTGAGTGATTTAGTTATGCAAGTAATAAGTTCAGAATAGAAGTTTAGTTTAGAAGATGAGAAAAGAGATTTACATGTTGATCAATGTAGATTCTATAAAGTATTAATAAGCAGAATTTTAGTAGCATAGTATGCAGATTTGGTTAAGCTTAGTATGCAGATTTTGTTAAGCTTAGTATGCAGATTTTAGATAAGCTTAGTATGCAGATTTTAGATAAGCTTAATATGCAGATTTTAGTTAAGCTTAATATGCAGATTTCTGTTTAAACTTATATGCAGTTTTTTTTTTAAGCATAGCAGTGTTAGAATTTGTTTAAACATTTCAGTTTTGTAAGAAGCATTCTTTTATAAGAAAAGTATAAGAAAGATTAAGAAAAGAAAGAAAAGGCCGAGGCCTTAAGTAGATTCCAAAGTCAAGACTTTAGGGTTTTTTGGCACACAAAGTGCCTATTAAAATGCCAAGGCATTTAAAGAAGAAGTAATTAAGATTATAAGTATTTTACTTTTAAGAAGAGGCAAGTACCCGACTTCCGAGGTTGTCGTTAAACAAATTCAGGTGTCCAATCCGAGGTCTTGGCCCTGGTAGACCGAGGTCTGCTCTTTTAGGATTGGCGGCTCGCTACCCCAACTAATTAAGGGAACGCGCATAAGATGGTACTACGCCTGGGCCCAAGAAGAAGTTGATTATTATTTTGAAGTATTATAAGTATAAGTTTTTGAACAAGTAAAACGAGTTTTACATAAACATAAAGTATTAAAGATTAAGTTTAGAACAAATAAAATAAGGTTCATATAGTTTTAAAAATCAGTAAGTTTAGTTCTTTATTCTATCATGTTTATCTAGTAGATGAGTAGTTTTTCATGTTTACCTATTAGATGAGCAGCATGATTTGCTACTAGAATTACATGAGTAGATTCCTTAGCTTTTCTTTGCTATTAGTTTGACATGAGCAGTTATGTTTATGCTTTATTTCTTTTTAGAGAATATAGTTTCTAGTTCTTTTCGCATACATGCATATTCGTGTTTTCGTGAGTTAGATAGCGCTTACTAAGCAAATTTTGCTTATAGATTGCACTTCCTCTTACTGCAGATACAGGAAAGGAAAAGATATAGAAAGGAAGGCGACAAGGAGGTGTTCGAAGGATGTGTGATGCCAGGACTATGGAAGCCTTGGGACTAAGAAAGAAGTTTTCTTTTAGTTTCTATTGTCTTCTGCTATGTTAGAAGTATTTGAGATAGTACATGATATTTTGATGTGATTAGGACATAGTAGATGAATTGTGATATGGTGTGATGAGTTGTGGTATTGTTTTCTTTATTTTGGATTTATTATACTGCGTGGTTGATTGATATGTGTTCCAGCCGCTTGTGTTTGAGTATATATTGCATGTATTGTTGAATATGGTCACCGGTACAGGGGATACTCTGTCAAAATTTTCGGTAGGGTTTCCATGTGATTTTTAATCATACCGGTTAAGTAGAGTTAGTAGTTAAGTAACGGTCCCTCTTAGGTAGTAGTAGTAGTAAGAAGGGTGGTCGTTACA
The DNA here is from genome assembly GCF_018446385.1 of Zingiber officinale. Lineage (NCBI taxonomy): Eukaryota > Viridiplantae > Streptophyta > Magnoliopsida > Zingiberales > Zingiberaceae > Zingiber > Zingiber officinale. The sequence goes on along the minus strand of NC_056005.1, from coordinate 32,315,231 downwards.
TTAGGAGAGGTTAAACATTTAGGTTATCATGCTCATGATCTTCTTTATGAAATGATATGAAAGATTCTAAGTGTTTGCATGCTTGTATGTGTTGGAACCTAGTGGTATTATACTATAGGGTTTCGGCCATGATGTGAATGAAAGACCTAGGAGAGCTTAAAACCTAGTTTAACATGTTCATGACTCTCCTTAGGATATGATATAAAGCTAACATAGGGTTATCATGTTTTGATGTTGCTTGAAATCTAGACACATGGTTCTTCATGGTTCGGCCATGGAGAATTTTAGTGTCTAAGAAAGCTTTAAACTAAATCTAGCATGCTCATGATTTCCTTTATGATATGATATGGCGTTAGCTTGATATTCATGCTTGTATGTTGTTTAGAGTTTATTTTCCTCTTCATAAGACTTTCGGCCATTATCCAAATTTAGGATTCAAGGAAGCTAAAAATTTAATCTAGCATGCTCATGAATCTCCTTATGATATGATATGAATTTAGCTAGATATTTATGCTTGCATGTTGCTTAGAGCTTGGTTTCCTCTTCATGAAGGTTTCGACCATGAACAAATTTTAGGGTTCAAGGAAGCTAAAAATTTAATCTAGCATGCTCATGAATCTCCTTATGATATGATATGAATTTGGCTAGATATTTATGCTTGCATGTTGCTTAGAGCTTGGTTTCCTCTTCATGAGACTTTCGGCCATGATCCATTTTAAGGTTCAAGGAAGCTAAAAATTTAATCTAGCATGCTCATGAATCTTCTTATGATATGATATGAAGTTAGCTTGATGTTCATGCTTGTATGTTGTTTGGAGTTTATTTTCTTTCTTCATGAACTTTTGGCCATGATAAGGATCAAGACCTAGGAAAGCTTAAAAATTGGATTAACATGCTTATGACCTTCCTTATGACATGATATGAAGTTAATATGAGATTCCTATGATTGTATGTTGTTTAGAGTTTAAGTTCATACTCTTGAACTTTCGGCCATAATGGGTTTAGGAGCCTAGATGTGCCTCACATGCTACGTTATGAATTAAGAGATGTTATTTAATGATTCCATGCATGATTATGTCTTTTCTATGATAGGTGATGTGTTCATTTATGTATACCTATGAATCATGCATGATAATGTCTCTTATGATGTGCTATGTGCCCAAGTATGCATGCTTTATGATATGACAAATGATATGCTCATTTATGTATGCTTATGATCCATGCATAATAATGTCTCTTATGATGTGCTATGTGCCCAAATATGCATGCTTTATGATATGATAAGCAAAGGCCTAAGAGTTGCTTCCCTTCTTGTTGGGATTAAGAGCACTCTTTATGACATGATAAGTGAAGACCTAAGAGTTGCTTCCCTTTGGGGACTAAGAGCACTCTTCATGATATGATAAGATACGATATGCTATGTTATGACATGAACCATGATATGCTATTTTACTTTGTATGTCTTGTACCAAGGGTGGGCTCCATAAGCGCCCCTAGGCCGATGGACTATGAACGGGTCTAGTAAAGGGATGGGCTCCTTAGTACGCCCCTAGGTCGACGGTCGTAGTACGGACCTAGATCCCTAGTAGGTTCGGGGCTAGCTACCCTGTCCTAGTGATTGCGCGCATTTATGTATGTATGTGGTACAAGCCGGACCCTCATGATGATATTATGTTCAAGTACTATATGATATGTTTTAAGACATCTTGCATATGACATGACACATGTTTTAAAAGACATCTTGCATGACATGATTTATATGATATGATGATTTATGATATAGCATGATGTTCCTTATGAGATGATATGTTATGGTTTATGATATGACATGCTATGCCCTTATGATTTATATGATATGATGATTTATGATATAGTATGATGTTCTTATGAGATGATATGTTATGATTTATGATATGACGTGCTATGCCCTTATGATTTATATGATATGATGATTTATGATATAGTATGATGTTCTTATGAGATGATATGTTATGATTTATGATATGACATGCTATGCCCTTATGATTTATATGATATGATGATTTATGATATAGCATGATGTTCTTTATGAGATGATATGTTATGATTTATGATATGACATGCTATGCCCTTATGATTTATATGATATGATGATTTATGATACAGCAGGATGTTTTTTATGAGATAATATGTTATGATGCTATGTATTCACCATATGATGTTAGATGATCATATTTCCATGGTTATATGCTTATGTGTTTATGCTTTGATATATGGATTTTGTAAGTAGGAAAGGATCTTACTAAGCCTGTGTGCTTATAGCTTACTTTCCTTGTACCACAGATAAAGGCAAAGAATGGATGACCTAGAGGAGCTGCAGGAGAGGCAAGGAGATGTGTGTGGTGGTGGCTCGGCTAAGATAAATAAAAGACCTGCTTATGTTATTTTGTTATGTTGACATGAACTAAGTATATTATGTTATTGTCCCGCATGACTTCAAGATATTTCTACTGTTTTACTTTCGAAAGAAGTTTTAATATGCATGTACGTTTCCGCAAGTAGTAAAGTAACCCCACCCTACTAGCAGGAGGGACAGGCGTTACAGGTTGGTATCATAGCCAAGTTTAGCTTTTCCGCTACACACACATCAAGCCTCCAGCCTGCCGCTCCAAGTAAGACTTCCTGTACTTACTCTATTTTATTTATGTATGATAGGAAATGTTTTAGTATCCATGAACCTAAGTATGACTAATATGGATTTCCTTCATGTATGATAAGCGATATTTAATGTGCACGAATAGGGATGACTCGAGACTTATGCTAGCCTTATTGTTATTTATGAAAATAGATATAGATAGAAGACGCGGTAACAGGGCCGATGAGACAGTGACCCCGCCGGATCTGACTCAGGTAGTCACAAATCTCCAGCATCAGATCACAGAACAACAACAAGTAATCACTGCCCTAATGAATCAGCAAGGAAACCCTGTCACCCCACCAACAAATCAGAACGCAGTGCCCGTCATTCCTATAGCTGCACCAGTACCACCGATAGCCCCTTCCCCAGTGGTCCGACAGGAGACCTACTTGATACAGTGGCTAAGGCTGAAGCCAGAGAACTTCTCAGGTACTTGTGAGCCATGGGACGCCCAAGTCTGGTTCAAGACAGTGGAAAGTATTGTGGAATTGCTGGACTGGCCTGTATCAGAAAAGATCAAATGCGTGTCATTCTATTTTTCTGGAGACGCAAGAATGTGGTGGGAAAGAGTTAAGGCTAAGAGACAAATTGATCTGATGAACTGGACGGACTTCGAGACAGAGTTCTTCGAGGAATTCTTCCATATGCAAGTAACGAACCGACATTACGACGAATTCACCGAGTTCCGGCAAGGTGACTTATCAGTAAACAAAGCGGTGAAGCGCTTCAACCGTCTTGCACGCCTCTGCCCAGAGTTAGTCAGCACGGAAAGAGAAAGGGTTAGACTGATGCTGAAAATGCTTCGACCCGAGATAACATTGAATGTGGCTGGCGTAATTAATAGACTGCATACTACAGAAGAACTGGTCAGCAGTGCCCTAATCACTGAACATTATCAGAAGGCGATGAACGAGAATAAGAATCAGGCACAGACGGAAGGACAGAAATCTCAGGGTACCAAAACGAGCTGGAAAGGAAACCCTAATGGAAAAAGGAAACAATGGAACCACACTAAAGGAGGACCAGCAAATAAGCAACCTAAGTACCCTCAGTGTACCATTTGTGGGGAGCAACATTCCGGAGTATGTCACAAAGGTACGAGGAAGTGTTACAGTTGCGGACGGGAAGGACATATGGCCAGAGACTGCCCTACCCAGTCCCAGACACTATACCAGCAGTACAATCAGAATAGGAGTGCGCCCTCACAGCTACACCTGATGCAGGCTGCCATTGAAGGAACTCCGATTAGCCAAGGGAAATTGGAAGCCCCGCCAGCTACGATGAACACCAGGGTTTTCTCTCTTACCAAAGATAATGTGGCAAGTGCCTCTACCGTGGTCACAGGTTAGCTGCCTATTTTCAGTCAATATGCTAATGTGTTATTTGATACTGGGGCGACACACTCGTTTGTCTCTGCACCTTTCATGGAGAAGTTAAAGATACCACCATAAGCCTTAAATGGCAAATTCTTAACAACCCTGCCTTCGGGAGAAGTAATGCCATCTACTCATATGCTGCGAGCCGCACCCATCAGAATCGCGGACAGAGAACTCTACTATGATCTGATAGTGCTTGACATGCAAGATTATGACAGTATATTGAGCATGGATTTCCTAAGCAAGTACGGCGCATCAATCGAGTGCCGTCAAAGAAAAGTGGTTTTCTGACCTGAAGATGAGTCGATGTTCGAATTTGTTGGAGAACCAAGGAAAGAAACCGGGAGATTCTTATCAGCCATAAAAGCACAAAAGATGTTAAATAAGGGATGTACTGGGTTTCTGGCACAAGTGATTGATACAAGTCATGCTGAGGACCAGAAACTAGAAAATGTCAGAGTGGTGTGCAACTATCCAGAAGTGTTTCCCGATGAATTACCAGGGTTAGCCCCCGATAGAGACATAGAATTTGAGATCGAACTGATTCCTGGTACTAAACCGATCTCTAATGCACCTTATCGTATGTCACCGGCTGAGTTGAAGGAACTTCAGGAACAACTACTAGAGTTACTTGACAAGGGACTTATTCGCCCGAGTCACTCTCCATGGGGAGCTCCAATACTGTTTGTGAAAAAGAAGGATGGGTCTATGCAGATGTGTATAGACTACTGAGCGCTGAACAATGTGACAATCAAGAACTGATACCCTCTTCCACGGATCGACGACCTATTCGACCAATTAAGGGGAGCGACTGTCTTCTCTAAGATTGACCTAAGGTCCGACTATCATCAAGTGAAAGTGAAACAGGATGATATATCGAAGACGACATTTCGAACAAGATACGGACACTATGAGTTTATAGTTATGCCCTTCGGAGTGACAAATGCTCCTGCTGTATTTATGGACCTGATGAATCGGGTGTTTATGGCATACCTCAACAAATTCGTGATCGTCTTCATTGACGATATTCTCATCTATTCAAGAACCCCGGAAGAGCATGCTGAACACCTGAACACCGTACTACAGATTCTTCGAGAGAAACAACTATATGCAAAGTTCTCCAAATGCGAGTTTTGGCTCGATCGAATATCATTCTTGGGTCATGTCATCTCCAAGGACGGAGTAATGGTAGATCCAAAGAAGATCGAAGCTGTAAGTAACTGGAACAGGCCAAAGAATGTCAGTGAAATCAGAAGTTTTCTCGGGCTAGCAGGCTACTACTGGAAGTTTATGGAGGACTTCTCTAAAATTGCAGCCCCTATGACAGTTCTCACCAAGAAGAACAAAAAGTATGAATGGACGGATGAATGCGAGAGGAGTTTCACGGAATTAAAAAGGAGACTGACCATTGCTCCAATCCTTACTCTTCCGGAAAGTAACAAAGGCTTCGATATGTACAGCGACGCTTCCAAATTAGGACTTGGAGCTGTACTCATGCAAGACGGCAAGGTCATTGCATACGCCTCTAGACAACTCAAAGAGCACGAAAAGAACTACCCCACTCTTGACCTAGAGCTAGCAGCCGTGGTCTTTGCTCTTAAAACATGGAGACATTATTTATATGGAGTCCGGTGTAAGATTTATACCGACCACCAGAGTCTGAAATATTTCTTCACCCAGAAGGATCTGAATATGAGACAACACAGATGGCTTGAGTTAGTTAAGGACTATGACTGCGAGATCTTTTATCATCTTGGAAAAGTGAACAAGGTGGCCGATGCACTCAACAGGAAGACCTGTGCCACCTAATGTCACTATTTTAAGTTCAAGGACGAATTTTCTATGAGGTATGGGGTATTGTAACACCCACGAAATGATAAGATATACCTATGAGTATTTTTCCTTTAAGAATAAAAGAAAAAGAGAAATAGAAATAGAAACCAAAAAGAAATAAAAAGAAAGTGAGGTTAAGGTTTGAACCTTGAACCTCCCACAAATAATAGAGTTATATTGGTGTATGGTAACCACTAGAGTAATGAATAATAGATGAATAGAAAAGAATGGAAATTGTAGTTAAAAGTAAGAAGATAGTTAAGTAAAGGAACAAGAGAAAACCAAGTAGCTTACCTCCTCTTCCTCTTGGTTAAGGAAAGAAGCAAGCAAAAGCCAAGTTGCTTTCCTTCCTCCTTTTCCTCTAATTTCATGGGAATTAAGAGAGGGTAGAGATAGAGGGGTTAAGGGGATGAATGGGGACATGTTCATTTACATGATGAATAAATAGGATTGAGAGAAGAAAAGAGAAAGAAAAGTTGTTAATTTTTTTTCCTCCTTCTTCCTTCTCCACCGAGACATAGAGCTCTCTCTCCCTCATTTCTAAAATCCAAGCTAAGGTTTTCTCTTCAAGAAAACTAATTCCTAAGAAGGAGTCTCAAGGTTTACTCCTTACAAGAAAGAGAAAACAAAAGGGAGAACTAGGAAGAGAAGCTCCTCCTCACAAGGGTACCACTTTCTTTAGGAACAACAAGCGAAAGGAGATAAGTATCCCCTCACCTGTGGTACAAGTTGCTTATGTTTTCCACAAGATTAGAATGCTTAAAACTTAATTCCATGCTCCTAGGGTGTTCGGCCAAAACATGAACAAAAGGTTTAGGGAAGTTCAAGACCTAAATAAGCATGTTCATTATGTTCTTATGATAAGTACCCTTTTAGAAGAAGCTAGCTAATGTTCTCATGTTGTATGCTTACTTAAAACCTAGATCTATAATTGTGAACTTTCGGCCAAGTGTAGATGAAAGACCTAGGAAAGCTTAAGACCTAAACTAACCATGTTCACTATGTCCTTATGATATGTATGCTATGATAAGAGTTTGGTTTGATGTTCTTATGCTTGTATGTTGCTTAAAACTTAATGCCATACTCATAAAGTGTTCGGCCAAGACTTGAAATAATGGATTAGGAGAGGTTAAACATTTAGGTTATCATGCTCATGATCTTCTTTATGAAATGATATGAAAGATTCTAAGTGTTTGCATGCTTGTATGTGTTGGAACCTAGTGGTATTATACTATAGGGTTTCGGCCATGATGTGAATGAAAGACCTAGGAGAGCTTAAAACCTAGTTTAACATGTTCATGACTCTCCATAGGATATGATATAAAGCTAACTTAGGGTTATCATGTTTTGATGTTGCTTGAAATCTAGACACATGGTTCTTCATGGTTCGGCCATGGAGAATTTTAGTGTCTAAGAAAGCTTTAAACTAAATCTAGCATGCTCAAGATTTCCTTTATGATATGATATGGAGTTAGCTTGATATTCATGCTTGTATGTTGTTTAGAGTTTATTTTCCTCTTCATAAGACTTTCGGCCATTATCCAAATTTAGGGTTCAAGGAAGCTAAAAATTTAATCTAGCATGCTCATGAATCTCCTTATGATATGATATGAATTTAGCTAGATATTTATGCTTGCATGTTGCTTAGAGCTTGGTTTCCTCTTCATGAAGGTTTCGACCATGAACAAATTTTAGGGTTCAAGGAAGCTAAAAATTTAATCTAGCATGCTCATGAATCTCCTTATGATATGATATGAATTTAGCTAAATATTTATGCTTGCATGTTGCTTAGAGCTTGGTTTCCTCTTCATGAGACTTTCGGCCATGATCCATTTTAAGGTTCAAGGAAGCTAAAAATTTAATCTAGCATGCTCATGAATCTTCTTATGATATGATATGAAGTTAGCTTGATGTTCATGCTTGTATGTTGTTTGGAGTTTATTTTCTTTCTTCATGAACTTTCGGCCATGATAAGTATTAAGACCTAGGAAAGATTAAAAATTGGATTAACATGCTTATGACCTTCCTTATGACATGATATGAAGTTAACATGAGATTCCTATGATTGTATGTTGTTTAGAGTTTAAGTTCATACTCTTGAACTTTCGGCCATAATGGGCTTAGGAGCTTAGATGTGCTTCACATGCTATGTTATGAATTAAGAGATGTTATTTAATGATTCCATGCATGATTATGTCTTTTCTATGATAGGTAATGTATTCATTTATGTATACCTATGAACCATGCATGATAATGTCTCTTATGATGTGCTATGTGCCCAAGTATGCATGCTTTATGATATGACAAATGATATGCTCATTTATGTATGCTTATGATCCATGAATAATAATGTCTCTTATGATGTGCTATGTTCCCAAATATGCATGCTTTATGATATAATAAGCAAAGGCCTAAGAGTTGCTTCCCTTCTTGTTGGGATTAAGAGCACTCTTTATGACATGATAAGTGAAGGCCTAAGAGTTGCTTCCCTTTGGCGACTAAGAGCACTCTTCATGATATGATAAGATACGATATGCTATGTTATGACATGAACCATGATATGATATTTTACTTTATATGGCTTGTACCAAGGGTGAGCTCCATAAGCGCCCCTAGGCCGATGGACTATGAACGGGTCTAGTAAAGGGATGGGCTCCTTAGTACGCCCCTAGGTCGACGGTCGTAGTACGAACCTAGATCCCTAGTAGGTTCGGGGCTAGCTACCCTATCCTAGGGATTGCATGCATTTATCTATGTATGTGGTACAAGCCGGACCCTCATGATGATATTATGTTCAAGTACTATATGATATGTTTTAAGACATCTTGCATATGACATGACACATGTTTTAAAAGACATCTTGCATGACATGATTTATATGATATGATGATTTATGATATAGCATGATGTTCCTTATGAGATGATATGTTATGGTTTATGATATGACATGCTATGCCCTTATGATTTATATGATATGATGACTTATGATATAGTATGATGTTCTTATGAAATGATATGTTATGATTTATGATATGACATGCTATGCCCTTATGATTTATATGATATGATGATTTATGATATAGTATGATGTTCTTATGAGATGATATGTTATGATTTATGATATGACATGCTATGCCCTTATGATTTATATGATATGATGATTTATGATATTACATGATGTTCTTTATGAGATGATATGTTATGATTTATGATATGACATGCTATGCCCTTATGATTTATATGATATGATGATTTATGATACAACAGGATGTTCTTTATGAGATAATATGTTATGATGCTATGTATTCACCATATGATGTTAGATGATCATATTTCCATGGTTATATGCTTATGTGTTTATGCTTTGATATATGGATTTTGTGAGTAGGAAAGGATCTTACTAAGCCTGTGTGCTTATAGCTTACTTTCCTTGTACCACAGATAAAGGCAAAGAATGGATGACCTAGGGGAGCTGTAGGAGAGGCAAGGAGATGTGTGTGGTGGTGGCTCGGCTAAGATAAATAAAAGACCTGCTTATGTTATTTTGTTATGTTGACATGAACTAAGTATATTATGTTATTGTCCCGCATGACTTTAGGATATTTCTACTGTTTTACTTTCGAAAGATGTTTTAATATGCATGTATGTTTCCACAAGTAGTAAAGTAACCCTGTCCTACTAGCAGGTGGGGCGGGCGTTACATGGATTGGGATCGTCCACCTTATGGACAGTCATAGAGTAGGAGTAAGTGATCTCTGAACCATGTTATATAAACATGTTAGAGGTTTGATTGTCTTGGTCATTGCCTCTAAGTTTAGGTTTCTATTTATTAGTTTTGTTTTGTATTTTCGCTGTGCACTAACAAGCATAGGAAGCAACAATTTGGATGATCAACTATTCACCACCCTCTAGCCAGACATCAAAGTCCCAACAAGTGGTATCAGAGCGGGTCACTCTTCTACAGACTAATCGTCGAGGGAGCAAAGCGCTAGAGGAAGATGAAGTCTGAAGGACCTCTAGGATGGGATATCTGGATCCCACCTCCATATGAGGAGGACTTCAAGTATTGGAGGATGAGGTTAGAGACGTGGTTCCAAATGGAATGGAACCATTGGATGACATTGGAAGAGTCATTCAAGATGTAAAATACCAAACCAAATAATAATTAAATAATAAGGTTTAATAGACTAATAGTTTTAACGGAATTTTTAGGAAATTTTGAAAATTTTTCGGGATTTAATTGGAGCTCGTATGACGTATTTAGAAGGGATGCACTAATGGGCCCGATAAAAAGCCTGTTTGAAACACCCCGGAAGTGGAAGTTGATTGAGAAACAGATCTAGGGTTTAATCAAAATTTCCCTAAGATATAAAAACCTCACCCGTGCCCTAGCTTTCCCTTGCCAAACTCCCTCTTCCACGAGCTCCCTTTCCTCTCTCGATTCCCCATCCTTTTCCCTTCTTCATCGCGCCGCCGCCGAACCTCCTCCCTCCCTCTCGCGCTCGTACGCACAGGCGGCGTTGTGCGACATGCCATCACCGCCTCCTCGTAAGCCAACAATAGCCTTCATCGCCGCTGGCCTCTCTTCTCTCCCGAGCCATAGCCTTCTTCCCTCTTTTCCTCGTGCGTGAGCACCATTGTCGTCGGTCTCTTTCGCTAACGCGAGCGCCATCAGATCATCGCGAGCACTGCGATGTTGCTCCCTCATCTTGGGCCTGCCGTCGTCGCCCCTCCTCTGTCCCTGATCAACACCGTGATTTCCGTCACCGAGCCCCAATTCTTCCTCCCATCACCTGACGCCAAGATATTTCCAGCTTCTTGCCATTCAAGCAGTGGTTTGGAACAGTGGTTTCCTTCTACCGTCGATCGTTGGTGTGGTTTGCTGCCTTGTTGCCACCATAGAGGTAAGCAAATTAACTTTATAGAGGTTTTTGGGCATTGTTAACAGAAGTAGGCAGTGATGATTTAGTTAGTTTCATGTTCTTGTTGTAGGGGTTGGATAAGGCTACCGTGCTATTACTGCCATGCTCATATTTTCCTTTGACTTAGTTTGGGATAGATTTAATAGAAAACTAAACTTATGTATGTTGTAATCTCTAGTTCTATTAACAGTATTAGAATTTCACTATGGTTCATTGTGGTTTGCATGAATTTATTCTCTTATCCAGTATGGGATAGTTTTGATTTAGTTTTAGTGGATGTGGTTTATGGATATAATTAGTTGTGTAACAATTAGTCCTAGGTATTAAATGTTTAAGTTTTGGAAATCTGTTTTCCTTGTCGTGTAGTAATGCTAGGTTGTTTAGGCGCATAATAAGGAGCTTAAGAAATAATGGAGAACAGTTTGTATATTTAAATCTTCAGGTTTAGATGATGGTGTTGTAATCATACCAAGACTATTTAAGTTGTGCATAGATTTATTTTCTTTAAACCGTATCAGATAATTTTGCTTAGGTTTTGTTTAATGTGGATCATACTCTAAATTAATTAGTTGGATGAATTGAGTAGGTTGGAATTATGTTGAATTGATCTATTAGTAAATGGATTGTTAAATGAATTAATTTAAGAGTTGATAAGTTGGGTTTGGATTTAGTTTATTGTTGCTTATGAGATTATCTTAACTATACAGTATATGATTTGCAGGACGTTGATTCGAGACGAGCGTCTCAACGTGAAATTGGTTTATCATGATCTATGTTTAGAGGCGGGTACTTCTTGCTTTATTTCTTTTAGTGCTTTGACCGTGGTGCATGAACTATTTTGGATAAGAAACTATTTTACCTTGACTCCACTCTTATTTTTCCTGCGCTTGATACTTCCACGTGATCTTTGAGATATTCATTTCCATATTGATACAGTCTCTTGTTGTTGTCCATGATAAGTAGCAGATACTAGATACCATGTTTGTATACTTTGACTGTTGTTTATTTATGTACTATATTGAGCATGCTGGTTTCATGTAGCATACCTAATTTCTACTTATATTCGTATGATGATTGTTGCATTTGGCGCATCATGTCATGGCATGCATGTCAACGACCAATTTTCCCTTGCGGTCGAGAGAGTCGTTGACCAGGGCCGCATCCTCGGCCACTCGAGAGAGTGGTAGCTGGAGTTGATGCCGCTTGTCCTGTCGTGCCGTACTCGGCCACGCGTGGGTAGTGGTAGCTGGAGTTGTGAGAGCAGAAGGGACCCCCTTCGCTGTGTAGCTAGTTAGCTACTCAGCACCTGTCCATCCGGTCACTCGAGTGTAGTGGCGACCTTTGGGTGGTACAATTGTCATCGATCCGGCCTCTCGACCATACAGGGGTCATGGTGCAGAGAGGTGGGCGGGGTGACCATCCGTGCATACGCTGTTATCGTTATATCTGTTGATGCTGTTGTTGCTACTTTTGCTACTGTTGTTTGCTTCTGCTGTGGGTATTAGTCTATGTGGCTGTTGCTCACTTATATTGCTATGCTTGCTTATGTTGAGATATGCCCTCGTTGTAGGTGGTTAGTCCTTGGTTTACTTATTGGAAGTTTGTATATTCCTTACATGTTTCCTCTGTAGTTATGAGCAGTACTGTAGCAGATTAGTACTACTTTTGACCTTCTATTACTAGCCTAGGATATGGTTTCAGATATGAGCATTTATTATGGTTTTGTTTTAGTATCTACTATTCTTCTTATGAGACTGTATACTGTTGACACTCTCTACTTATATGTTATGTTCATGCACTATCTCTTTTCTTACCCGCTGAGTTCCAATACTCACTACCTCGCAAATTGGTTTTCTTTCGCCAGGTAACAGGTAGATGAGTCATGAATGCTTGGAGAGTCTCAGTTGTCGGTCCCCTGTCACACTCGAGGATAGTTTTCTTTTTGGGTTTTATTACTGTTTGAGTGGTATGTTAATTTTGCGTATTTTGCTGGTGAACAATTCATTGTGGATTTTTGGAGTTTAGTCTGGTGGTTATAGGTATTTTTTTTGTTAGTGTCGTTGTTGGTCTTACGTTCGTATTATTTTGTGTTTTCCACTGTGCGTGTTTACTTTCAGCCGTATAGGCTTATTAAACTGCGTGGTTGTATTTATTTTGTTCCAGCCGAGTGGGTTGATGATATAAATTGCATGGTTGTGTATATATTCCAGCCGAGTGTGGCTGATGTATATTTTGTATGTAGTAATACTTCAGATTGTGACCCATATAGGGGAGATGCTGTCAGATTTTTGTCTGGCGGGAACTCTTCTGGGGAGTGACACAAGACTCCAACGGACAAGAAAGGGAAATGTCTCCAGCCTCGGTATTGAACTGAGGAGCAAAGGGAGCAATCGGAGGCGGATAAGGAGGTAACAAAAATTCTATTGAATTTATTGTCTCCTAACATTTTGTTGAGTGTAGGTAATTACGAGAACACAAGTGATCTTTGGAAAAAGTTCATTGCATTCATGTAGATCTAACAAAACTCCAAAGAGTGGAGGAGCCCAAGGAGAAAGGCTCATTGGTCTAAGAGGAGAATGACCAATCGGATGTTGACACGTGTTCAACATCCAAGGAGGATAAGGAAGATGAGGAAGTGTTATCCACATCTTCAAGGGAGGAGGATGTGGAATTGCCCACATCTTTGAAGGAAGAAGAAGAAGAGCAATCCAAGGAAGAGGAGGTCTTGGAAACTCAACCTTCAACCGCACCCACCGAGAAGAGCACTAAAGCCCACATCAAGTGCTTTAAGTGCGGGGAGATGAGACACTACAAGAGTAGGTGTCCTTCGCTCAAGAAGGTAAATGAGGTAAACCCTAAACCCGATAAAGTTCTTTTAAAGACTAACGTGGGTTGTAGGGATGGTGCCAAGGAGAAGAGGTACATTCGATGCTTCACATGTGGTGAGGTAGGCCACTATCACACGAAATGCCCAAGGAGAGGAGAACTCAAGAAATTGACATACTTGAAGAAATGGGAGAAGAAGGTGGGCTCAAGTCAAAGTGGAACTCCAAAGGTAAAAGGGAAGGTAATCCCTAATTTAAAGTTTAATCCAATTTCAAATTCCTTCATACTTGTTAGGAATAATGAAAATTATGTACCCATGCATAATTATGGATTTAGGTATAATGATAGGAATGGGGTTGACACGATAGATAACCCTAGGAAATCATACACTAATGTTAGACCTAAAAAGAAACAACCTACATTGCCTAAGGAGAGGAAGGTGGTTGAAAACCTAGGAATTAATCCCAAGAAGGGGAGACATATTCCTAGGAAGGGTAGGTCTAGGAATGTCCAAGGTGGACATGTTGATTCTAGGGTTAGAACCCTAGAATTGAAAAATCAAATGTTGAAAGCAATGCTTGAGGAATGGAGAAAGTCCTAAATAGGTTCATTATTAGACCTAAAGGACTTGATATGTGGTTGGATGGTCAAAGACTTAAAAGTGACAAACTGTGCCCCTCCAAGACCAAAAGGAGGTCAAGTGCTAGGGCAACACATGACATTGGTAAGGGAGGAGTGACTAAGGAAAGGGAGTGTCATCCAAAGCCAATGAGAAGAAATATGCAAGGGTTGCATATAATTATGGTAAGGATGAGGTGTCCAAGGTTAAGGACAAGAAGAAATTAACCAAAGACAAGGTGTCTAAGATTAAGAATGCCAAGTTTGTAGGCCAAGTGCCACCTGAGGTGCACCTAAGTGGCCTAGCCATAGTGAATGAGTCACCTAGGGAGGTGACTAAGGATAAGAGCTCTAGAGGAAGTTCAAAGAGTCTTTGGGATATATGGTAAATGAAACTCAAGAGGACTATGCTTGGGACTCAAAATGGGTCATCAAATGTGTCAAAGTGATTTGGAGACGAATTTGAGTCTGAAATCTAAGAAATTAACACAATTAGGTTAAGTTTCATGCATGAAAATATAATTTGGATTCATATTGCATAAAAAATAGTTTTTGATGTATAGATTCCATATAAACTAATGTTAGAGATGCATTATGGTTTAGTATAGGCAGATACATCAAGAGGAAGCCAAAACTAGGACTTTAGGTCAAGATTAAATTGAATCATTTAGATAGTTTTGAGTTTTATGTTAATCTTGGGATCTGTGATAAATATATTTTTGTATATATTTTTCTCAAGTAGACATTGGTAAAACAAACCTCTCAACAAAATTTAGAAATTTTTGGAGGTCTGTGGAATTTCTGGTGTATTTATGAAGTTGGGACAGAAATATTATTTTTTTGTTGAAATAATGTACCAGTCGATTGATACAGTTACTGTTGGATCGTAAAGTTTGCTAGAGGGGGAGGGGGGTGAATAGCGATCGTTGAAACTTAATCAAGTAAGCAGCGAAAATAGAAAAATAAGAACAATGCTAACACACCAAGTTTTTACTTGGTTCAGAGCCTTCGTCGAGACCTACTCCAAGGCTCGCACTCGTCGAGTGCTTTCGTTGGGTATTCCACTAATAGTTCATAAAAAGAGTTACAAGATTAGTACAAGAACTATAAAACTAAATTATCGATAATAAGGAAATTAAAACTGAGTCGCAGGTTGTCAGAGGTTCTTCACAGCGTCGCAGGAGCGTCTTTGGAGCAGTGCACAATAGAGCAATCATGGTAGAAAGTTGTATTTTATGCTCCGACGGAAGGCTTCTTATATAGGTAACTCCAAGCGCCTGGACAGTGACGTCGGTTCAGCCAATCAGCGCGCTCTACGTTTGTGATGAGATAGACTTTTGCATTCCGGGCGCTCGGGCCAGCTCTGGGCATCCGGATCCCTTCCTGGTGCCCGAACCACTTTTTCTAGAAAAGCTTTTTCCTGCAAGAAAAAGATTAGTCCAAGGCAATAAACATTATACTACCCTGCAAAATAAAAGTTAGCACAATTATAAAAATAGAGTAGTAATTAGATTCTGTCTCCTCGAGACCAGAATCTAGTCAAGATCTCAACTTAGATTCCTAAAATGGATCTAAGTTGGATCGACGCCTACTGTTCCCTCAAACAGGGAACACGTCCTTACCAAGTCACTCCCCTCTAGTGACTTACCTTAATCTACCACTTTGCTAGACATCCGGTCAGCCTGTCGACCTGTCTGTACTTCGTGCTAGCTATCCGGTCAGCCCGTTGACCTAACTGGACTTCGTGGCAGATATCCGGTCAGCCCGTCGACCTATCTGAACTTCGTACTAGCTATCCAATCAGTCTGTCAACTTAGCTGGATTTCTTGCCAGATATCCGGTTAGTCCGTCGACCTATCTGGACTTCTCCTGCACACTTGGTCAACTCGTTAGACATAATAAAATTAACTTAAATTATTTTGGCATTCATCAAAACTTTGAGTTAGATTGTTAGTGCAGATCTCCCTCTTTTTGATGCAATGACAACTTGAGTTAAGTTAGGAAAAAATAATATGGAAAAATGACATGGTTTTTAAGTTAGATGTTATGCTTTGTATTTTGCTAACATAATCTACCCAACCCTCCCCCTTTGACATTCATCAAAAATAGAAATATCGTGAAAAAATAGACACTTCATTGAAAAATTTGCTAAGTAAATTAATCAAAATCTTGACAATAGAAAAATGTTCAGGATTAATTGGGGAGTTAACTTATAAAATAAGTTAAATAATTATAAGAAAATCTTCAAAGACATCTTATAAAGTGATTTTTAAAAGTAAAACTTTATGTCAGGATTTCGGAAATAAGGTGATTGTTTTCAAAATCTGCTAAAATTTCAAAATATAAGATTTCTAAAAGATACAAAAATTTGATAATTCTAAAAAAATAACTTTAAAGATTTAGAAAATTTGAAATTATTTTCAAAATTTACTCAATTTTCATAAGATTTTCAAAAGAAAAGATTTTTCAAAAATAATTTTAAGGTTAGAAAATTCAAAATTATTTTTTAAACAATAATTTGAAAAATAGCTAGGTTTTTAGGATAATTTTTTGAAAATATATGAACACCTTTTGCAAGAAATGGAGTTTTGAAAAAGATATAAGGGATGTTTCAAAGATGGTAATACTGAAATAAGATTTTGAAACTCCATAAAAACTGTGCCAAGATGTTATTTTTTTTAAAAGCAATATTTTAAATACTTAAATAGTTGCAAACTGATTTTTAAAAGCTCTCTTTCAAAACACTTTTGAAATTTGTAAGACAAAAAAAAACTTTACAGCGTTGAAAATGCTAGTAGTTAAAAAAATGAAGCAGTTTTTATAAAAATTTTCTTAAAAAAATATTTAAAGTTATTAATCCTCCCCCTAAACCTGACATTATTTCAAAATAAACAACTAAGAAGTGTCCTTAACTGTCTAATCTTTTGTTACTTACTAACTATCAGAAGATAGCAGTTTTCACTTGGTTAGTCAGGTTAAGTTAATTTATTCAGTTAGTGTTTGACTAAGCTGAAAAATTTAACCTGATTACTATTAGTTTGATTTTTAACGCCAAGACTTGTATTGATGTACTGATATCATCATCTTAAGTTTAAGCAATCTGCCTATGCATCACACTGCTTTCTAAGTTTAGCAATACACAAACAAGGTAATTCTAGTGTGTTGGTGAGATGCTCAAGTTCTAAACCTATAGTAGCATGTTTTTTAAGGGTTTGATCTAGATTAAGGCTAAAAGTAATTTTAAAAATTCTAAAAATAAGGGAAGTTTTGAGAAAAATAAATAAAGAATTTTACCCTAGAATTTTAAATAATTTTTTAAAACAATTTTGAAAGTAGTAGTCTTAGTCTATTAAGCACATTCCTAATTGTCGACACAAGTTACTAAATTCACTTTTAGGGAGGGTTTTAGTGAATATGTTAGCTAGGTTTGACTTGGACTCAATGTATTTGAGTTCAATGTCATCTTTAGTTGTAACGACCCCACCCTCCTCTCTACTAGTCTGTGAGGGTGGGACGTTACTAGACTATTAACTTTACTTAACTAATCTTACTCACATATTGATAGTAACACTTAATACTCTATGAAAACTTGAAAACATGTAATTAACTAGTAGCTGAAGACATAAATAACTCATCTCAAATTCTACTCAAGCATTTGTTCTCAACTAAAATATATCAATCTGCACATGCATGCGACAGTGATACAACTCAAATAATGAGACTAATGTGCATGACAATTTAAATGGAAGAATTCTAAAACATAAAAACATCCCATGGACAAACCAACAATACGAAATAATAGTTCCAACAATGCAAGAGAGACTTAATCCACCTAAATTTCACAACCAGTCTAAATACAAAATCTTAATAAATTCTTTAGCAAGATCCCAAGGCTTCCATAGTCCAGACATCACACATCCATCCCACACCTCCTTATCGCGTTCCTTCACTATAGTTTTCCTTTTCCTTTATTTGCAATAAGAGGAAATGCAACTATAAGCGAATGCTTTGTAAGCACTATCTAACTCACAAAAACTCAAAGTGCATATATAGATCTATAACGAAAGCTAAACAAACTGAAATGTTAACGAAAAATCTGCACTTGAAATGTTAACTAAAAATCTGCACTTGAAATGTTAACTAAAAATCTGCACTTGAAATGTTAACTAAAAATATGCACTTGAAACACTTAACAAAATCTGCACTATGAACTCTAAAGGGGCTGTTTGTGCCCCTTTTACAGCACAAACAAAATTAAAACTTGTTGGAATTAAAGCCTATGCAAAGCTTGTTTCTTTGTTCAAAACTTATACTTTTATACTTCAAAATAATTATAATTTTCTTCTTGGGCCCAAGCGTAGTACCAAAGCGCACTTCCTAATAGAGAATGGTGTGGCGAACCACCAATCCTACGAGGGTGAAGACCTTGGTCTTACCAGGGCCGAGACCTTGGAACCGGTCACTTGGATTTGTTTAACGATAACCTCGAAAGTCGAGTACTAGCCTCTTCAAATAAAATACTTGTTACTTGTTAATACTTCTAATAAAAGAATGCTTCAGAAATTAAACAGTAAGCTAAAAAAAACTGTTTGTATTCATTGCATAACACAAACCGAACCCAAGCAGTAAGGGCTGTTCGTGCCCATTTCAGCAAGAAAAGTCTAATCTAAGATGTCGCATTTATATATATCATTTCTGTTCATCGTATGCACAAACCGAAATCGAGCAGTAAGGGTTGTCAGTGCCCATTGTAGTAAGAAAAGTCTAAACTAAGATGCTAAATTTATATATATCATTTCTGTTCATCGTGTGCACAAACCGAAACCAAGCAGTATGGGTTGTTAGTGCCCATTGCAGTAAGAAAAGTCTAAACTAAGATGCTACATCTATATATATCATTTCTGTTCATCGCAGTAACCACAAACCCAAAATCACATGCTCAAAAATCTAAATCAAAGTCTGAAATGCTAATTATAGGGGTTGAAAACTCTAAACCACATGCCTAATCTATACAATTCATTTGTTTTCTCTTTTTTTTTCCCTTTTTTTTTCACGACAGCAAGCTTCAAAGCCACGCTCCTTACAGCATGTTTCAAAAATTCAGAAGAAACAAGGAAATCTGAGAGCTACTCCTACTGCAGGTGAGAAGTACTTACCAAGTTCCCTTGACTCACCGCCGAGATCGGTCTCTAGGGTTTCGGAGAAGCTCAAAATTTTGGTGTCTCCTCGCGTCTACGCGCTCTCCTCGATGAGGTGATCGTAAAGAAGTGCAAAGCCTTCGGATTAGGTCCTTGGCCGACCGCTGGAGAGAAGCCCTAGCTCCATCTTCGTTTCCGCCCAAGAGAAGCCGACGCCGTGCGCGAGGGAAGGAGAAAAAAAATTCGGACAAGAGAAAAAAAAAACCTAATTCCTCTCTTAACTTATCCCTTTTTATATTTTGGGTATTCTGTTCTCTGTTATCCCTTAAATGAATTTCGCTATCTATTTTATCAGCATGACCCTGCTGGGTTCTTGGTTATCCGAAACAACTTAAGACTTTGCTTAACTAGAGGTCTCCGGTTCGATCCTCGACACGACCTCTTTTTGCCTCAAATTCGTTTCTTTTGGTAAAAATACCAAATGAACTCTGAAAATTGCATAAAAACACTCTAAAAATTTCTAAAAATTTCTAAAAATCTCTAGAATATTTCTAAAGTATTTTTAAATATTTTTAAGTACTATTAGGACTCACAATGAGGAAATTTGGGTTGTTACAATTCCCCATACCTTATAAAAAGTTCATCCTCGAACTTAGAATAATTCTGGATATCTCTGTCTCATATTGTCCTCACGCTCCCACGTAGTTTCCTCGTGCTTCTGATTTTGCCAAATGACCTTCACTAGTGGTACTTCTTTGTTCCTTAGTCTCTTAACTTCTCTGTCCACTATCTGTATAGGTCAGCTCTCATAGCTAAGATCCTCCTGAATCTGCACTGACTGAGGATGAATCACTTGGCTAGAGTCGTGGAGGCACTTCTTTAGCATGGAGACATGAAACACATTGTGTATTGCTGACATGTCTTGAGGTAAGTCCAGCCTGTAAGCTACTTTCCCAATCCTCTCGGTGATCAGGTAGGGTCCTACGTAGTGGGGACATAACTTGCCCTTTTTGCCAAATCTCATCACTCCCTTCATAGGAGCGACCTTGAGAAAGACTGAATCCCCTACTTGGAATTCAAGTGGCCTACGACGTGCGTCAGCATAACTTTTCTGTCTGCTCTGGGCAGTCTCAATTCTCTATTTGATCTTCTAGATAGCCTGTGTGGTCTCATCTATCATCTCTGTCTGAATACCCAGCTCCACTTCCATTTCTTTCCTTTCACCTGCTTCTTGCCAGCACATGGGTGATCTACACTTTCGACCATACAGTGCCTCGTAAGGTGTCATCTTGATAGTGGTCTGGTAGCTATTGTTGTAGGCGAATTCAGCTAAATACAGATACTTGCACTAACTGCCCTTAAAATCTAATGCACAAGCCCTGAGCATGTCTTCTAAAATCTGATTTACTCATTCTGTTTGTCCATCAGTCTGGGGATGGAAGGATGTGCTGAACTTGAGTTTGGTGCCTAATGCATTCTGGACACACTCCCAAAAGTGAGAGGTGAATCACCCATCCCTATCAAAAACAATCAACTTCGGGACTCCATGAAGTCTGATCACCTCCTTAACATATAGCTGCACCAACTGCTCTATTGAGTGAGACACCTTGACGGCTAGAAAATGGGCAGACTTTGTCAACCTGTCTACTATAACCCATATCACATCGTACCCATTGGTGGTTCTTGGAAGACCTGTTATAAAGTCCATAGATATTTCTTCCCACTTCCACTCTGGTATTGGGGCGGGTTGCAGGACTCCTCCTGGTCTCTGATGCTCTACTTTGACCCTTTGGCATGTCAGACAGGTATTGACATATTTTGCAACATCTCTCTTGAGTCCCGACCACCAGAATCTCTGTTTCAAATCTTGATACATCTTGGTGGAACCAGGATGCATGGAGTACGGTGTACTATGAGCTTCCTCTAGAATCTTATTTCTCAATTCCTCATCATTGGGGACATAAAGGCGGCTCCCCTGATAAAGGATTCCACTGTTTGATACCCAAAACTCTGAATTTTCTTCTTTTTGTATCCCTTGCTTGATCTTCTGGATATCTGGATCTTCACTTTGCCTTCTCTGTATATCGTCAAGAAAGGTTGACTCTAAGGTCAATGTAGAGAGTTGCCCACAAACAATTTCAACTCCAAAGTCTAATAGTTCCTTCTGTAGTGGCAATGCTAATGATGACAAGGGCATCAGAGTTGCACTGGATTTTCGGCTTAGTGCATCTGCCACTTTGTTAGCTTTACCTGGGTGGTAGAGGATTTCACAGTCATAATCTTTAACCAACTCTAGCCACCTACGCTGTCTCATGTTTAAGTTTTTCTGGGTAAAGAAATACTTCAAGCTCTGATGGTCTGTGAAGATTCTGCACTGAACTCCATACATATAATGTCGCCAGAGTTTTAGTGCAAAGACCACAGCTGCCAGCTCAAGATCATGAGTGGGGTAATTCTTCTCATAGTCTTTGAGTTGTCTAGAAGCATAAGCTATAACCTTCCCCTCTTGCATGAGAACAGCTCTAAGGCCCATCTTGGAAGCATCATTATAGATGTCAAAACTCTTGCCACTCTCTGGAACAGTCAGAATGGGAGCACTGATCAGTCTTTTCTTCAAGGACTGGAAACTTTGTTCACATTTGTCTGACCATTCAAACTTCTTGTTCTTCCTAGTTAGGGCTGTTAGTGGAGAGGCTATCCTGGAAAAGTCTTCCATGAATTTCCTGTAATACCCAGCTAAACCAAGGAAGCTTCTGATCTCCCTGGCATTCTTGGGTCTACACCAGTTGTTGACCACTTCTATTTTGGCAGGATCCACCTGGATACCTTCTTTAGAAATGATGTGACCTAGAAACCCCACCTGCTCTAACCATAACTCGCACTTTGAGAATTTGGCATAAAGCTGCTTTTGTTGAAGGGTCTGCAGTACTATTCTCAAGTGCGTGTCATGCTACTCTGGAGTTCTTGAATAGATCAGAATGTCTTCGATGAACATGATGACAAACTTGTCAAGGTATTCTCTGAACATTCTATTTATTAAGTCCATGAAGACCACAGGTGCATTAGTCACTCCAAAAGGCATGACTACAAACTCGTAGTGTCCATATCTGGTCCTGAAAGCTATTCTGGGTATATCACTTTCTTTCACTTTCAACTGATGGTATCCAGAACGCAGGTCTATCTTAGAAAACACTATTGTCCCCCTTAACTGATCAAATAGATCAACTATTCTGGGAAGAGGGTACTTGTTCTTAATTGTCACTTTGTTCAACGCTCTATAATCTATGCATATCCGCATAGATCCATCTTTCTTCTTAACAAACAACACTGGAGCTCCCCAGGGTGAATGACTAGGGTGGATGAAACCTTTGTCAAGCAGCTCCTGGAGTTGTTCTTGTCGTTCTTTCAGCTCTGCTAGAGACATCCGGTACGGAGCTTTGGAAATTAGACCGGTGCCAGGAACCAACTCAATTTCAAACTCCACTTCTTTATTGGGAGGTAGTCCAGGTAACTCTTTTGGAAATACCTCTGGGTACTCACAGACTACCCGAACATCTTCCTGCTTGGGTCCTTCTTGTTCTTCTGCATTCACAATGTACGCCAGAAAACCAGTACATCCTTTAGCTAACATTTTGTGAGCTGTTAGGGAATAGAGGAATTTCTTAGTCTTCCTCTTCGACACTCCCGTAAACTCAAAGGATGGTTCACCTTCTGGGTTGAAAATCACTTTCCTTCTGCGGCAGTCCACCGAAGCGTTGTACTTACTGAGAAAATTCATACCCAGAATAACGTCAAAATCCTGCATCGCTAGGACTACTAAATTAACATATAGCTCTCGGTCTGAAATTTTGACTGGTACAACCGGAAGCCACTGGTTGGACTCCATGACTTCCCCAGAAGGTAGGGTTGTCAAGAACTTGGAGTTCATGCTCTCTGTAGGCACCTGAGATTCCTTGGCAAAGGGTACTGATATAAAAGAATGGGTCGCTCCAGTATCAAATAGTATAGTAGCTAAATGCTGAAAAATAACTACTTGACCTGTTACGACCGTGGAGGCACTAGCAGCTTCCTCTTTAGTGAGGGAGAATACTCTAGCACTGGCTGGAACTGGTGGGGCTTCCAACCTTCCTTGACTGAGCTGAGGTCCGTCCAGAGTTGCAGGCATGTAGTGTAACTGAGGCTTGTTCCCGTATTGCGCTGCCTGTTGCTGAGGTGCTTTGAGCTTGTTAGGACACGCCTTAGCCAGGTGTCCTTCTTGACCACACGAATAACATCCAGTCATACCCACAAGACAGGCTCCTGGATGTAGTCTCCCACATTTAGGGCAGGGAGGGAACTTGGCCTGCTTGTCTACTGGACCTCCCTTTTGGCTGCCTCCTATATTCCATCGTTTCCTTTTGTTATCTTTGCCCTTCCAGTTCTGCTTACTTGCCTGGGGTTTCTAATTCCCTGCTGTCTTGTCCTCCATCTTGACTGGCTTGAGTTGCGTTTGTTGTGCCTTGATGTTGTTCAGATAGTGCTCAGTGACTAATGCCCTGCTGACCAGCTCTTCACCAGTCTGTGGTCGGTGAGTTCCACTACTCACGTTAAGTGCTATTTCTGGCCTCAGCATTCGGAGCATCAGTCTGACTCGTTCTTTCTCTGTACTTACTAGCTCTTGGCAGAGACGAGCTAGCCTGTTGAATCTCTTGACTGCTTCTTCTACTGGCAGGTCACCGTGTCTGAATTCTATAAACTCCTCATAATGCTTATTGGTGATCCGTTGGCGGAAGAATTCTTCGTAAAACTCCATCTCAAAGTCAGCCCAGCTCATCTGGTTGGCTGCTCTCTTGCTCTTAACTCTCTCCCACCACATACGAGCATCTCCAGATAGGCAGAAGGAGGCACACTTGACCTTCTCGACTTCTGGCTAGTCGAGAAGCTCTATTGTGCTCTCTAGTGTCTTGAACCAAGCCTGAGCATCCTAGGGTTTAGTCGTGCCTGAGAAACTTTCTGGCTTTAGCTTCAGCCACTGTATCAGATATGCTTCTTGTCTTTTAGGTGCTGTGGCAACTTCCAGGGCAGCTGGTGGAATCTCAGTCACCACCGGGGTCTCCACATTGATAGTTGGGGGAGTGGGAGGTACTGGCTGCCGATTAGCCATCAGATTGACAATCACTTGTTGCTGCTCTACTACTTGTCTCTAAAGTTGAGCAACAACTTCAGAGAGATCAGGTTCAGTTGTTCCGGGCTCTTCATTCTCATGAGTTTGGTCCTCAGTACGAGCGGTACGGGGACACCCTCTTCTTGCCATCTAGTCATGCAGAGAGAGAAAATCTGAAATCGTCTCTATACCCTCTAAACATATATAAAAAAACATAGAAAAACAAAACAAGAACTTTTATCTCACTTAAGCACATATAAGCAAATTCTTCTAAGGATTTCTCTTTACTGCAAATAATAAGGAAAGACATATTAAATAAAAGAATTTAAGTACTTTCTTACATGAAGACTGCAAGGCTGATGCTGATTTGTGAGTGATGCTGGAGAATGAGGACTGCTCTGATACCAACTTATAACGACCCCATCCTCCTCTCTACTAGTATGTGAGGGTGGGGCGTTACTAGACTATTAACTTTACTTAACTAATCTTCCTTACATGTTGATAGTAACACTTAGTACTCTATGAAAACTCGAAAACATGCAATTAACTAGCAGCTGAAGACATAAATAACTCATCTCAAATTCTACTCAAGCATTTGTTCTCAACTAAAATATATCAATCTGCACATGCATGCGACAGTGATACAACTCAAATAATGAGACTAATGTGCATGGCAATTTAAATGGAAGAATTCTAAAACATAAAAACATCCCATGGACAAACCAACAATACGAAAGAATAGTTCCAACAATGCAAGAGAGACTTAATCCACCTAAATTTCACAACCAGTCTAAATACAAAATCTTAATAAATTCTTTAGCAAGATCCGAAGGCTTCCATAGTCCATACATCATACATCCATCCCACACCTCCTTGTCGCGTTCCTTCACTATACTTTTCCTTTTCCTTTATCTGCAGTAAGAGGAAATGCAACTATAAGCGGATGCTTAGTAAGCACTATCTAACTCACAAAAACTCAAAGTGCATATATAGATCTATAACGAAAGCTAAACAAACTGAAATGTTAACCAAAAATCTGCACTTGAAATGTTAACTAAAAATCTGCACTTGAAACACTTAACAAAATTTGCACTATGAACTCTAAAGAGGCTGTTTGTGCCCCTTTTATAGCACAAACAAAATTAAAACTTATTGGAATTAAAGCCTATGCAAAGCTTGTTTCTTTGTTCAAAACTTATACTTTTATATTTCAAAATAATTATAATTTTCTTCTTGGGCCCAGGCGTAATACCAAAGCGCGCTCCCTAATAGAGACTGGGGTGGCGAACCACCATTCCTACGAGGGTGAAGACCTTGATCTTACCAGGGTCGAGACCTCGGAACCGGTCACCTGGATTTGTTTAACGACAACCTCGGAAGTCGGGTACTAGCCTCTTCAAATAAAATACTTGTTACTTGTTAATACTTCTAATAAAAGAATGCTTCGGAAATTAAATAGTAAACTAAAAAAAACTGTTCGTATTCATTGCATAACACAAATCGAACCCAAGCAGTAAGGGTTGTTCGTGCCTATTTCAGCAAGAAAAGTCTAAACTTAGATGCCATATTTATATATATCATTTCTGTTCATCGTATGCACAAACTGAAACCGAGCAGTAAGGGCTATTAGTGCCCATTGCAGTAAGAAAAGTCTAAACTAAGATGCTACATTTATATATATCATTTATGTTCATCGTGTGCACAAACTGAAACCAAGCAGTAAGGGATGTTAGTGCCCATTGCAGTAAGAAAATTCTAAACTAAGATGCTACATCTATATATATCATTTTTGTTCATCGCAGTAACCACGAACCCAAAACCACATGCTCAAAAATCTAAATCAAAGTCTGAAATGCTAATTATAGGGGTTGAAAACTCTAAACCACATGCCTAATCTATACAATTCATTTGTTTTCTCTCTTTTTTTTTTCCTTTTTTTTTTCACGGCAGCAAGCTTCAAAGCCAGGCTCCTTACAACATGTTTCAAAAATCCAAAAGAAACAAGGAAATCTGAGAGCTACTCCTACTGTAGGTGAGAAGCACTTACCGAGTTCCCTTGACTCACCGCCGAGATCGGTCTCTAGGGTTTCGGAGAAGCTCAAAATTTCCACGTCTCCTCGCGTCTACGCGTTCTCCTCGACGAGGTGATCGTATAGAAGTGGAAAGCCTTCAGATTAGGTCCTTGGCCGACCACCGGAGAGAAGCCCTAGCTCCTTCTTCGTTTCCGCCTAAGAGAAGCCGACGCCGTGCGCGAGGGAAGGAGAAAAAAAATTCGGACAAGAGAAAAAAAAAACCTAATTCCTCTCTTAACTTATCCCTTTTTATATTTTGGGTATTCTGTTCTCTGTTATCCCTTAAATTAATTTCTCTATCTATTTTATCAGCACGACCCTGCTGGGTTCCTGGTCATCCAAAACAACTTAAGACTTTGCTTAACTAGAGGTCTTCGGTTCGATCCTTGGCCCAACCTCTTTTTGCCTCAAATTCGTTTCTTTTGGTAAAAATACCAAACGAATTCCGAAAATTACATAAAAATACTCTAAAAATTTCTAAAAATCTCTAAAATATTTCTAAAGCATTTCTAAATATTTTTAAGTACTATTAGGGCTCGCAATGAGGAAATTTGGGTTGTTACATTAGTGACATGATCCCTGATAAAGTGATATCTAATTTCGATGTGTTTAGTTCTTGAATGATATACAGGATTTTTGGTTAAATTAATTGAACTAACATTATCAATTAGTAGTTTTATATTTGTAAAATTTAAATTGAAGTGTTTTAAAGTGTGCATCATCCATAATAATTGGGCAACACATTCTCCTATATCTATATATTTTACCTCAGTAGTAGATAAGGCAGCATAGTGTTGCTTCCTACTAAACCAGTTGACAAGTGATGGGCCAAGTAGTTGGCACCAACCACTTGTACTTTTACAGTCCAGTTTACAGCTATCATAGTCTGAGTCAAAGTATCCTATGAGTTCAAAATTGGGTGTTTTAGGATACTAGATTCCTACATTTGATGTTCCTTTGAGATATCTAAAAATTCTTTTGACGTTAGTCAAATGTGATTCTTCAGCATAGGTTTGGTGTCTAACACACATACTAACTATAAATAAAATATCACGTCAACTTGCAGTTAAGTATAGAAGGTTACCTATGACACTCCTATAATATTTTAGGTCAACTGGTTTTCCATTTGGGTCATCATCTAAGGTTCTGTTAATTGCTATAGGTGTCTTTATTTCTTTAGTACTTTCCATTCCAAATTTTTTAAGTAATTCCTTAATATATTTTTATTGATAAATGTAATTGCTTTCATTTGTTTGTTTAACTTGTAACCCTAAAAATTAAGTTAGCTTGCCTACTAAGCTCATTTCAAATTCTTATTCCATTAGGGTTATAAATTCTTGTAAAAATTCTGAATTGGTTAACCCAAAGATTATATCATCTACATATACTTGAGCTATAAAAATATCTTGGTTGATTGATTTGACAATTAGTGTTGGGTCAATTTGTCCTTGGTTGAACCCTTTGGAAATCAGGTAAGAGGTTAACCTTTCATACCATGCTCTAGGTGCTTGTTTAAGACTATATAAGGCTTTCTTAAGTTTAAATACATGGTCAGGATGATCAAAACTCTCAAATACAGGTGGCTGACCTACATAAACTTCTTCTTTTATTAGCCTATTTAAAAAAGCAGATTTTACATCCATTTGATAGAGTTTAAATCTGTTATGGACTACATAGTTAAATAGCATTCTAATGTACTCTAATCTAACTACTGGGACATATGTTTCATCATAGTCAAGTCCCTCTATTTGACTAAATCCTTTAGCAACTAGTCTAGCCTTGTTTCTAATAATCTCCCCATTTTCACTTAATTTATTTTTGCATATCCATTTTATTTCTATTATCTTTTTATTCTTAGGTAGTGGTACTAAGTCCCAAACTTTGTTTCTCTCAAATTGGGCTAACTCTTTTTGCATAGTTATGATCCAGTCTGGGTCAAGTAAGGATTCAACTATTGTTTTGAGTTCAATTTTTGAGATTAGGGATATCTGACTTAAGTTTCTGAAGGATGACCTAGTCAGAACTCTTAGCTCTGGGTCACCAATTATTTGGTCAATTGGATGATTTGAGTTGACTCTTATGGTTCTAGTAGGTTCATTTATTTGAGGTTGCTCTTCTTCTTCTTGACTTAGAGTTTCACTGGCTCCCCCTTGACTAGTGTTACTTTGAACAAAATCAATTGGTTGAAACTAAGTTTCTTTCTAAGTTTTGGTTGGATTCTTCAAATTTACATTTGAGGTTTCTTCAATTCTTAGTATAACTTTATTATATATTCTATAACCTCTACTGTTTAATGAGTATCCTACAAAGATCCGATTTTCTATCTTTGATGTAAATTTTCTTAAGTGTTTTCTTGTATTTAGTATGTAGGCTGGACATCCAAATACTTTAAAGTATTTAATATTAGATTGTTTGTTATAATATATTTCAAATAAAGTTTTATTGTGAATTTTATTTATTATAGTTTGGTTTTGTACATACCAGGCTGTGCTAACAACTTCTGCTCAAAAGTATTTTGGTAGGTTATACTCATTTAGCATTGTCCTAGAGGCTTCAAGTAGAGTTCTGTTCTTTCTTTCTACTATTCTATTTTGTTGAGATGTTTTAGTACACGAGTATTCGTGATGGTAACCATTTTCAAGGCAAAATTGGTTCAAGTTATGATTTTTAAATTCTCCTCCGTTGTCACTTCTAATTCTTTTAATTTTTAGGTCTTTTTTATTTTCAATTTGTTTGCAAAAATTCATAAAAATTTCAAATATTTCATCTTTATTTTTTAAGAATTTTACCCAGGTGAATCTAGAGTATCCATCTATTATTACTAGGGAATATAGGCTTTCATTTATTGATTTGACCCCATGGGAATCAAATAAGTCCAAGTGCAATAGTTCTAGTATTGAAGTTGTTTGAAGTTGATTAGTTAATTTGTGAGTGGATTTTGTTTGTTTTCCTTATTGACAAGCAATACAGATTGTTGAATCTAAGTTAGGTAATTTTGGTAGGTATTTAACTAATCTACTTAATTTACTTAGATTTCTAAAGTTTGTGTGTGACATTCTTCTATGCCATAACCAGGTTTCTTCTTTTTGTGTTAAGTAACAATTAAGTGAGGAAGAAGTTAGGTTAATTGCATAGATATTGTCCTTTCTAAACCCTTTTAGGCTTAGTGTAGGGTTATTTAGGTGCTTAATTAAACATTCAGAGGAAAGAAACCTAACCTTATATCCAGAATCACACAATTGACTAATACTACGAAGGTTGTATTTGAATTTTTTGACAAGTAATACTTTTTTGATAATGAAATCAGTTTGAGTTCAATATTATCTATCCAATTACCTTGAGTTTGCCGTTATTTCCAAACGTAACTGTTCCTAAGCTTTTGTAGGTTAACTGAGTGAAGTTGGTGTGATTTTTAGTCATGTGTTTGGAGTAACTACTGTCCAATATCTACTTGGTTTCCTACAACAGGCAAGAGTTAAGATTAATTTTAATTTAAGTTTAGGTTGAACTTAATTTAAGTTGAATGTTTAAGTTAAAATTTTTTTTAAGTTTAATTTAAATTTAAATTTTGACTATTTTTTTAAATTTAATTTAATTTAAAAATTAAATTTTAAATTAATTTAATTTAATTTTTAACTTAATTTGAATTTTAAGTTAAGTTTATTAAATTAAGTCTAAATTTAAGTTTTATTTTAATATTTAATTTTAAGTTTTAATTAATTTAACTTTGATTTAGCTTGGTTTAATTTTAATTTTAATTTAGTTTTAATTTAATTTAATTTAATTTTAATTTTAGTTTTAATTTCCTTTTAATTTTAATTTAATTAAATTTAAATTAAATTTATCTTTAATTTAATTAATTTTAATTTTAATTTATTTTAATTTTAGTTTATTTTCAATTAATTAAATTTATTTTAATTTGATTTGATTTATTGTAATTTTAATTTATTCTAATTTAAATTTAAATTTAATTTGATTTGATTTGATTTGATTTATTTTAATTTTAATTTAATTTAATTTAATTTTAATTTAATTTAATTAAATTTTAATTTAATTTAATTTGATTTGATTTGATTTATTTTAATTCTAATTTATTCTAATTCTAATTTTAATTTAATTTAATTAGATTTGATTTATTTTAATTTTTATTTACTCTAATTTTAGTTTTATTTTATTTTAATTTAATTTAATTTTTTTAATTTAATTTAATTTATTTTAATTTGATCTGATTTATTTTAATTTATTCTAATTTTAAATTTAATTTGATTAATTTTAATTTATTCTAATTTTAATTTAAATTTAATTTTTTAAATTAATTTTAATTTAATTTAATTTTAATTAAATTTATTTTAATTTTAATTGAATTTTAATTTAAGTCCTTAGTCATCTCTCCCGATCTATGTTTTCAATCAGGGAATCCTATAAATTTGTGAGATGAGTTAAGTTCAATTTTAGAGTTTGGTTTAACTTTGTGTTAGATTCAAGTTTAGTTTTGGGCTCAACAAATAGACAGTCTTTGGATAAACTTCTGGGCTCTAGCGAGTCAGCTGGGCATCATTAGAGTAACCATGCCTTTGAAGTTTTTCAAATAGTCCTATCCACTGAACTTAGTACAAAATCTTGGTCTAACTTGTTAAGATTTATAAGGGGTATCGTAGGTCAAGTTGAACTTTGCCCCTTTTTACTCTAATCCTAATTACCCTGCCGGGTAGGTTTTTTTTAGAGACGCCAACTAATTTGGAGCCTCCCCTAAATTATTGATATGGATTTCTTAAGTTTTGGTTTTGAGTTTATGTCGGTTACTCTTGTAATTATAGTGGACTTGATAATAGTTTGGGTTTGAGTTAGTTCTGTAGTTCTTTCTATGGTTCAATTTTGATTTAGTTGATTTAGTTTTAGATTTGGATTTAGATTCGGGTTATTTGATTTTACATCATATATTTTTATTTTTGGATATATAGTATTGATTAATTCCTACTTGTGTGGTTATGCACACTTTTAGAATCCAAGCTTTAGTTTGTATTTTATTTTGAGTTACTAGTGATATAAATGATTTATTTACTGAATTGGGCTTGTATCTAAGCCCAGATTTGTTGTATACAACTTTTTGATTTTTAAGGATTAAATCTAAGTTTTTGGATCTAGTTGAAAATTTTTCTAGTAGTCCTTTAAGTTTGTTAATTTCAATTTTTAATGTTGAGTTTTCCTCTTCAAGTTTTACAACTTGATTTGGATTAGAATTTTCAATTTGTTCCTTGAGGTGTTGATTTTTCTCAAGGAGCATCTTATTTTGATTTTGATTTTCAGTTAGTTTTCGATTTAAGCATGCGATGACTTTAAAATACTTTTTGTTTAAATTAAAGTAACCTCATCAGAACCTTCGGAAATGAGTATGGACTCGTGACTTGATTCAGGTTCGGACCCGTCTTTTGATTAATTCTCCGATTCTGATTCACGGGCCATCAACGCGAGGTAGTTTCGATGCTTCTGATCTTCGGCATCCGATTCATTTGATGATTCATCCCACGTTACCTTGAGTGCTTTCTTTTTAGTTGTTTTATTTTTGTCATTCTTCAGCTTTGGGCACTCGTTCTTGTAGTGACCCTTCTTGTTGCATCTGAAGCAGGTCACATTTTTTTGGTTGTTAGTGGAGTTGATATTCTGTAAGTCATTTCTACTGAAGTTCTTCTTTCTCTAGGTGAACATTTTTCTTACCAAGTTCACTAGGTATTCTTCATCTTCTGAGTCTTGATCAGACTCACCTTCAGATTCAGGCTTAGTTCTTGATTTTTCCTTGGAGGAACCTGCAAAAAGAGCAATTCCTTTCTCAGCCTATTTTGAGTTAGTCTGCTCATGGAGTTCAAGTTCACAAAATAATTCGTCAAATTTTAATTTAGAGAGATTCTTCGAAATCTTGTAAGCATCTACGATGGATGCCCACAATGCATTTTGAGGAAATGCACTTAGGGCGTACCTTATTAGATCGGGGTTCTCCATTTGGTGGCCGATAGTGTGAATCCCGTTGAAGATGTTCTTTATCCTCGCGTGAAGTTGACTCACATATTCTCCTTCCTGCATTTTAATATTAAATAAATTATTCAATTAGAGGTCTCATTTGGTTACCTTTGCGTCGCTAGTTCCCTCATGCAGTTCGATGAGCTTGTCCCACAGTTCCTTCACATTTTCATGTGGGCCAATGCTGTTCAGTTCCTCCTTCGTTAGCCCGCACTAGAGGGTGTTGAGAGCTTTGAATTCTATTTGGGCTTTCTTCTTCATCTCCGGATTCCAATGTTCTAGGTCTATCGAAATTCCGGGATTATCGACTGGAGCCTTATAGCCTCCAGTGGTGCTGAACCACTAGTCGAAGTCAGTCTTCAGATAGACCTCCATTCACTTCTTCCAGTACGGGAAGTCATCATCGTTGAATAGGGGAGGACGGACGGTGTTGTATCCTTCGTTTTGGACCATAACTCTTGCACTCAAAGAAACAAGGAAGAAGATCCCAAGACTTGGTCTTGGATTTAGCAATGTAGGAGAAAAAAAACTGAATTGGTGTTGCATCAGTTTAGTTTAATTTGCTACGAAAAAGAATTTTCCAATGAGGTAATTATACCAATTTGGATTATAAAAAAAACTTAAAACTAAAAAGAAAATAAATCACCCCCTTTACCTGATTGGTGATTGCACCAAATCAGAATGGTACCTGCTCTGATACCACTTGTTAGATCGTAAAGTTCGCTAGAGGGGGGGGGGGGGGGGAATAGAGATCGTTAAAACTTAATCGAGTAAGCAGTGAAAATAGAAAAATAAGAACAATGCTAACACACCAAGTTTTTACTTGGTTTGGAGACTTCGTCGACTCCTACTCTAAGGTCCGCACTCGTCGAGTGCTTTCATTAGACAATCCACTAATAGTTCGTAAAAAGAGTTACAATATTAGTACAAGAACTATAAAATGAAATTACCGACAACAAGGTAATTAAAACTGAGTTGCAGGTTGTCGGAGGTGCTTCATAGCATCGCAGGAGCGTCTTTGGAGCAGTCCGCAATAGAGTAATCATGGTACAAAGTTGTATTTCATGCTCCGGCGGAAGGCTTCTTATATAGGTAGCTCTGGGTGCCCGGATCCCTTCTGGGTTCCTGGACTGTGACATTGGCCCAACCAATTAGCGCGCTCCACGTTTGCGACGAGATAGACTTTTGAATTCCGGGCGTCCGGACCACTTTTTCCAGCAAGAAAAAGACTAGTCCGAGGCAATAAACATTATACTATCCTGCAAAACAAAAGTTATCACAATTATAAAAATAGAGTATA
Organism: Zingiber officinale; assembly: GCF_018446385.1. Classification (NCBI taxonomy): domain Eukaryota; kingdom Viridiplantae; phylum Streptophyta; class Magnoliopsida; order Zingiberales; family Zingiberaceae; genus Zingiber; species Zingiber officinale. Next base: position 32,281,311 of record NC_056005.1, on the reverse strand, counting down.
ATTAGATTCTGTTTCCTTGAGACCAGAATCTAGTAAAGATCTCAACTTAGATTTCCGAAATGGATCTAAGTTGGATCAACGCCTACTGTTCCCTCAAACGGGGAACACATCCTCACCAAGTCACTCCCCTCCAGTAACTTACCTTAACCTACCGCTTTGCCAGACATTCGGTTAGCTCGTCGACCTATCTGGACTTCGTATTAGCTATCCGGTCGACCTATTGACCTAGCTAGACTTCGTGCCAAATATCCGGTTAGCTCGTCAACCTATTTGGATTTTGTACCAGCTATCCGGTTAGCCCGTCGACCTAGCTGGATTTCTTGCCAGATATCTGGTCAGTTCGTCGACCTATCTGGACTTCTCTTGCGTACTTGGTCAACTCGTTAGACATAATAAACCTAACATAACTTACTTGTTCATTAATCAAAACTTTGAGTTAGACTGTTAGTGCAACCTGCACCAAAAGTTACCAGTCTACTCATAATACTGTTCACGAGCACAGAATGTATCTGTAAGCTCATTTTAAAGTGGGCAGTCGACTAGGGTTAATGTCAGTTAACTAATACAGTCTAAAAATGTGTTTTATCAATAGGAAATGGCCAAAAGGATGATGAATATGTATGTAATCTTATGGAAAATTAATACCTGATGTTTATGGTCATTAGAGGTTAAAGAGTCCAATAATTGAGATATTGTTGAAGCTCTTTTTGAAGTATGACAAAAGGGGAAAAGTATTGGGTTTAAGTGGGAAACCTACACATTCTTGCAAGAAAACCTAATTCAAGAGGGAGCTTAGGTGAAGGGGGAGCAATTACTCACTTATTAGCAAAGGGGGAGAAGTTTAACTTTATGGGAAATCCTAGCTCAAGAGGGAGCTTAGGTGAAGGGGAAGCCTAAGGTAAGGTTCCATTGTCACACCCCAAAGGAGTTGTAACGCCCGAAAATTCTCAAAACTATTTTAGAAATATTCTATAATTATTCTGAAATTTTTAGATATTTTTCCGGAATTTTTAGAATAGCGGAAGTAGCAAAAATAATTAGAAAAGCAAAATAACTTAAGCGGGAATCGAACCCGGGACCTCTCGGGTCCGTTAAACCTTTAGACCGCTTAAGTAACCGGTTGAACCCAGCAGGGTCTTGCTGAAAGGAAAGAGAATCAATTAAATTTATATTGGAGTTGGGCGAATTGATTCCTAAATATAAATAGGAAAATTATTAAGTGAGGAGATTATTTTCCACCATGAACTTTCTTTCCTCACCCTAGCCACGCCGCAACCCTCCCTTCTCCTTCTTCCTCTCGGCGCCAACTCTAGGGTTCCCTCCCTAGGGCCCCAAGGTCATCTTTCGGTGACAACTCCGGCACGAGGACGCTCTTCTTCGCGAGAGGAACGCATAGACGCGAGAAGATTGTCAAAGGGGTCGTCTCCACCGGAATTCTAGCGAATAGAATTGTAAGGAAATTAGCGTACGAGGTAAGAAACCCCTCACCTGCAGTATAAGTAACTTCCGTTTGATTTTCTATGCATCAGTTTAGTTATATGCAGATTGTTCCGACACATAGGGTGTGTTTAAACCCTCCTCGCAGATTAGGGATCTAGTTGAGCACCTCTAGATGGGCTAGACACGTTGTTCTCCTTCAGTTGGAGGCTCTAGACGTTGTCGGGTGCCTAGAGGTGGTCTCCCTATTAGACGGGAGAGGTGGGGCACACCAAGTATTCGACAAAATGAGTAGTGTAGCTAAACACCACCTCAGATATTTTTAACAGCTCAGTTAAATGCATTAGTAGCATTTAAATCAGTATATTAGTCTAGTTTCAGCTTACATGAGATTACGGTAAATAGGAAAATTATTAAGTGAGGAGATTATTTTCCACCGTGAACTTTCTTTCCTCACCCTAGCCACGCCGCAACCCTCCCTTCTCCTTCTTCCTCTCGGCGCCAACTCTAGGGTTCCCTCCCTAGGGCCCCAAGGTCATCTTCCGGCGACAACTCCGGCACGAGGACGCTATTCTTCGCGAGAGGAACGCATAGACGCGAGAAGATTGTCGAAGGGGTCGTCTCCACCGGAATTCTAGCGAATAGAATTGTAAGGAAATTAGCGTACGAGGTAAGAAACCCCTCACCTGCAGTATAAGTAGCTTCCGTTTGGTTTTCTATGCATCAGTTTAGTTATATGCAGATTGTTCTGACACATAGGGTGTGTTTAAACCCTCCTCGCAGAATAGGGATCTAGTTGAGCACCTCTAGATGGGCCAGACACGTTGTTCTCCTTCAGTTGGAGGCTCTAGACGTTGTCGGGTGCCTAAAGGTGGTCTCCCTATTAGAGGGGAGAGTTGGGGCACACCAAGTGTTCGACAAAATGAGTAGTGTAGCTAAACACCACCTCAGATATTTTTAACAGCTCAGTTAAATGCATTAGTAGCATTTAAATCAGTATATTAGTCTAGTTTCAGCTTACATGGGATTACGGTCCAATGGGTGGGCTCCCACAGTCGCCTCTAGGTTCAAATAACCTAGTTCTAGGTTCAGATAACCTAGAAACAGCAAAATAAGCAACTAGTAGCTATATTCAGTATTTTATTTTCATTGGCACTGTACTGGATTAGATATCCATTGGGTTGGGCTCCCACAGTCGTCCCTAGGTTCAGACAACCTAGTAACCCTACTAAATTCGGGACTTGCAAACCCGGGTCTAGTTAGGGATGCGCGCACAGCAAAGTACAGTTGCTGGGCCCACTAGCAACATGATTATGTATTTTCACTTATTACGATAATAGATTTCAAACTCATAATCTAGTTATGTGATTATAGTTTAAGATCAGCACTAGCTCAGTTTTAGCTCAGTTTCAGTTACAGTTTCTGCTTATTTTCTCCTAGTTGATATCATGAGATAGCTCCATGCTTAGTTTTTATTATACATGCCATGTTTCAGTGTTTATGCCATGTAACTCCAGTATGCCATGCTTTAACAAATTCAGTGCATGTTTTCAAATAGCATTCTTTAAAAACATGTTTGCATCGTTGCATGTTTTAGTGAGATAGATGGTTTCTTACTAAGCTTAAAGCTTACAGATACTATTTTTCCTTATACTGTAGATAAGGGTAAAGGAAAGATGGACTAGCAGAGGAAGTTAGAGGTCAATGCAGTGATGGTGTGTGTGGCAGGAACCTGGAATGAAGATCCTTAGGGAGTTTAGCAGATTAAGAACTTAGTTTCTTTTCTTAAGATACTTTTATGCATTTCTAGTGGTTTAAATGCTATGAATTAATAAACCTTGCACTATGTCATGTTAGAATGCTAGTCAGTGGATATTAGAATGTTTTCCATGCATTGTATAATCGTTGTGTGAGGTTTTGGCATGAACTAGTGCTGAAATCAGAGTTTCAGTGCAAAATCAGAAACTCCGATCGATCTACGGATCGATCAAGGTTGAGTTGTGCCACTGGATCGGTCAGCTGACCGATCCAGTCGCGAACAGAGAGTTTATGGATCGGTCAGCCGACCGATCCAGATGCGAACAGTGGGTGCAGAAGCTCACTGATCGGTCAGCCGACCGATCAGTGAGCCACTGGATCGGTCTACCGACCGATCACTGTACTCCTGGATCGGTCAGTAGACCGATCCAGCCACATCCAGATGCGAGATAGCTTGTGGATCGGTCAGCCGACCGATCCAGAGCATTTCTCCGTGCCAGTGTCAAGTTGGATCGATCACTGGATCGATCCGACAGCCCAATCGATTCACGGATCGATTGAAATGCCTGATTACAGCTAGCAGGACATCCGAGAGGCATAGATTACCTTCCCTAGCATGTGCACAACTCCTAGGTACACCTAGAATATTAAGTTCTGATTTTACAGTAATCAGTTTGGTAAAGTTTTAATCAATCCAGATTTTTCGCAATAGTAATTTCGCACAGCATTACGTAACGATCGGCCTTACAGCCTAGTCAGTAGAAGGTGGGTCGTTACAGAGTGGTATCAGAGCAGTGTTCCATACTTCCTACACACACATCAGCATTGTACCTACAGCTTCCAAGTAATAAACATCTCTCACTTTATTATGTTCTTTCTTTCATGTTTATAGATACTGTAGCATGTTGATTGATGATAGTACCTAACATGATAACCATAGATATGCAATTATGATTGTATTAGTTATGTATGTCTTCTATGTCTCTAGAATGGCATGAGGACGCCCAGCTAGAAGGGCACCAGCTACTGAGCCCCAGCATGAGGCAGGCAGTTCAGTGCCTCCCCTAGACCTTACAGCACTAGTGGCTGAACAGCAACATGAAATAGCCACCTTAAAGGCTAGTCAGCAAAACACTCCCACTGTCACCCCGGGGCCTAACTTAGCGACACCAGTGGTCTTAGAGGTTCCACCAGTCTAGCCTACGGCACCAGTAGCCCCAGTAGCAGGAGCGCAGAGAGAAGCCTATCTGATCCAGTGGCAGAGAGTCAAGCCAGAGAATTTCTTAGGCAGCAGTGAACCATGGGATGCTCAGGCATGGTTCAAAACACTGGAAAGTACGATGGAGCTTCTGGACTGGCCAGAACATGAGAAGGTGAAGTGCGCCTCCTTCTGTCTGATAGGAGATGCACGCATGTGGTGGGAGAGAATCAGAGCGAAGCGCCTAGTGAACCAGATGACATGGGCTGACTTTGAGAAAGAATTCTTTGAGGAGTTCTTTCACATGCGGGTCACCAACCGCCACTACGACGAGTTCACTGAGTTTCGTCAGGGCAACCTATCAGTTAAGGAAGCCGTGAAGAAATTCAACAGGTTGTCTCATCTATGCCCTGAACTAGTCAGCACAGAAAGGGAACGAATCCGGTTGATGCTCAAGATGCTGAGGCCGGAAATAGCAATGAATGTGGCTGGTGGTGTTCATAGGCCACAAACCACAGAAGAGCTAGTGAGCAGTGCTCTAATCACTGAGCATTACCAGAATAGCATCAAGCAGCAGAAGCAATTCCTCTCAGAAGCTAAAGGTCAAGGAGGCTCAGGCACTCAGAAACAACAGGACCACAGCTCCAACTGGAAAGGGAACTCCAGCAACAAGCGCAAGCCAGGGAGTTACCCAAAAGGAGGGCCAGCCAGCAAGCAGCCCAGTTATCCAAAGTTTGCTACTTGTGGGAAATTCCATCCTGGAGTTTGTCGTAAGGGCACATGAGGATGCTTTGAATGCGGACAGGAAGGGCATATGGCCAAGCAGTGTCCAAACAAGATCAGTCTTCCTCAGCCACAGCCGATTCAGTATGGAGGCCAGCCAGCTCAGTTACATCAGATACAGGCCGCTTTAGAAGGTCCACATATCAGCCAGGGCAGATTAGAAGCCCCTCCAGCTACGACCAATGCGAGGATCTACTCACTTACCAGAGAGGACGTAGCAAATGCCTCGACAGTTATTACAAGTCAGATTAGTATTTTTCAGCAAATAGCAACTGTCTTATTCGATACTGGGGCAACCCATTCATACATATCCAAGGCATTTGCTGAGAAGTTAGCAGTACCTCTAGAGGTACTCAGTAGCCGGTTCCTTACAACCTTACCCTCAGGAGAAATCATGGCGTCTACGCACTGGCTCAGAGCAGTGCCAGTCATTATAGCAGACAGAGAACTCTTCTGTGATCTGATCGTGCTAAATATGACTGACTACGATGTCATTTTTGAAATGGACTTCTTGATCAGATACGGTGCTTCCATCGAGTGCCGTAAACAGAGAGCCATATTCCAACCCGAAGCAAAAGCACAGTTCGAATTTGTCGGAGAACCTAGGAGAAAAGCCAAGAAGTTTCTCTCAGCTATGAAGGCACAGAGGTTGATGGATTCAGGATGTACGGGGTTCTTAGCACACGTAGTCAGTACCAGTCAAGACAAGGACCAACAACTAGCAGAGGTCCGAGTCGTATGTGACTACCCAGCAGTCTTCCCTGAAGAGTTACCAGGCCTAGCACCAGATAGGGAGATCGAATTTGAGATAGAGCTCATTCCCGGTACAAATCCTATCTCCAAAGCACCTTACCGCATGGCTCCAGCAGAACTGAAGGAACTTCATGAGCAATTACAGGAGCTGCTTGACAAGGGCTTCATCCGTCCTAGTCACTCACCATGGGGAGCACCTGTATTGTTTGTGAAGAAGAAGGACGGGAGCATGCGCCTGTGTATAGATTACCGGGCACTGAACCAAGTCACGAGCAAGAACAGGTATCCTCTTCCCAGAATAGATGACCTGTTTGATCAGCTAAAGGGAGCAGCAGTGTTCTCTAAAATAGACCTCAGATCAGGTTATCATCAGATGAAGGTTAAAGAAGGGGACATACCCAAGACAGCATTCAGGACTAGATACGGATATTACGAGTTCGTAGTCATGCCATTTGGCGTGACAAATGCTCCAGCTACTTTCATGGACCTTATGAACAGGGTATTCAGGGAATATTTAGATAAGTTCGTTATCGTGTTCATCGATGACATTCTTATCTATTCCAGAACTCAGGAAGAACACGCAGAGCACCTGAAAACAGTATTGTAGACCCTTCAGCAGAATCAGCTGTACTCCAAGTTCACCAAATGTGAATTTTGGCTAGATCAGGTGTCCTTCCTGGGTCACATCATCTCAAAGGATGGTATCATGGTAGACCTCAGTAAGATAGAAGCTGTGAGCAACTGGAAAAGACCCAAGAACGCCAGTGAAATCAGAAGCTTTCTGGGATTAGCAGGTTACTACAGGAAATTCGTAGAGGACTTCTCCAGGATAGCCTCCCCACTGACAGCTCTTACCAGAAAGAATAGAAAATTTCAGTGGAGAACAGTTTCAGCGAGCTGAAAAGGAGATTGACCAGTGCACCTATTCTGATGCTACCAGAGAACGCAGATAGCTTTGACATATATAGTGATGCCTCGAAGTTGGGACTAGGAGCAGTGCTGATGCAAGATGGCAAGGTGATTGCCTATGTCTCCAGACAACTCAAGGATTATGAGAAGAACTATCCTACTCATGACCTTGAGCTTGCAGCAGTGGCGTTCACTCTCAAGATTTGGAGACATTACTTGTATGGAGCTCAGTGCAGAGTGTATACAGATCATCAGAGTCTGAAGTACTTCTTCACTCAGAAGGATCTGAATATGCGCCAGCACAGATGGCTAGAGCTGGTCAAGGACTATGACATAGACATCCTCTACCACCCAGGAAAAGCAAATAGGGTAGCAGATGCACTTAGCAGAAAGTCCAGCGCTACCTTATTATCTCTTGCAGCCATGTCACCACCCCTATAGAAAGAGATCACAGATTTCGGTCTCGAACTCATAGTCGGACAGCTCTCTACTATGACATTAGAGTCTACCTTGCTTGGTGACATCCAGACAGCTTAGGAGCAGGATCCTGAAATTCAGAAAATCAAGCAAGAATTAGCAGAATTAGAAAGTGGAGAATTCAGAGTGTCCATTAGCGGGGTGTTGTACTTTGGCGACAGATTATGTGTTCCAGATCAGGAAGAAGTCAGAAGGAAGATTTTAGATGAGGCTCACAAGACTCCCTATGCGATGCATCCAGGCTCCACCAAAATGTACCAGGACTTGAAGAAACGTTTTTGGTGGCCTGGGATGAAGAGAGACATCGCTCGATATGTCAGCACCTGCCTAACCTGTCAGAGGGTTAAGGCAGAACATCAGCGACCAGGAGGAGTCTTGCAGCCTATTCAGATTCCGGAATGGAAGTGGGAAGACATTTCTATGGACTTCATAGTGGGATTACCCAGAACCACGAGTGGTTTCGACAGATTGACTAAATCAGCCCACTTCTTAGCTATCAGGATATCCTACTCCATGGAACAACTAGCTCAGTTGCATCTCAAGGAGATCGTTAGATTACATGGAGTCCCACGAACCATTATATCAGACAGAGATAGCAGATTCACATCACACTTCTGGGAGTGTGTACAGTCAGCTTTGGGCACGAAGTTGAAGTTTAGCACAGCCTTCCATCCTCAGACCGATGGACAGACGGAGCGGGTAAATCAGGTACTCGAAGATATGCTCCGAGCATGTGCCCTAGATTTCAAAGGAAGTTGGTGCAAATATCTGAGTCTAGCAGAATTTGCATACAACAACAGCTATCAGGCCACTATCGGTATGACACCTTATGAGGCTCTCTATGGGCGGAGGTGTAGATCTCCAATCTGTTGGTATGAGAGTGGTGAACAGAAAAAACTAGAACTTCAGACAGATCTAGTGGCAGATACCACAGCAGCTATACAGCAGATCCGCCAGAGGATAGAGACAGCTCAGAGCCGCCAGAAAAGCTATGCTGATACACGGCGCAGACCTCTAGAGTTTTCAGTTGGGGATTCAGTATTCCTCAGAGTGGCTCCCATGAAGGGAGTAATGCGTTTTGGGAAAAAGGGCAAACTAAGTCCCCGATATGTGGGACCATACCTTATCAGTAGAAGAGTGGGCAAGGTAGCATATGAGCTAGAGCTACTTCAGGAAATGTCAGCTGTCCACAATGTATTTAATGTCTCTATGCTGAAGAAGCATACCCCAGATGCCACCCAGGTGATTGAGCCCCAGTTGATACAGATCCGTGAAGACCTCAGCTATGACAGTCGGCCTATTCAGATAATAGACCGAGCAGTTAAGAAATTACGGAATAAGGAAGTACCATTAGTCAAAGTTATTCGGCACAGTCACACAGCAGAAGAGGCAACATGGGAGACAGAAGCCAGCATGAGACAGAAGTACCCAGAATTATTCTAAGTTCGAGGAACTTTTTATGTAACGCCCGAAAATTCTCAAAACTATTTTAGAAATATTCTATAATTATTCTGGAATTTTTAGATATTTTTCCGGAATTTTTAGAATAGCGGAAGTAGCAAAAATAATTAGAAAAGCAAAATAGCTTAAGTGGGAATCGAACCCGGGACCTCTCGGGTCCGTTAAACCTTTAGACCGCTTAAGAAACTGGTTGAACCCAGCAGGGCCGTGCTGAAAGGAAAGGGAATCAATTAAATTTATATTGGAGTTGGGCGAATTGATTCCTAAATATAAATAGGAAAATTATTAAGTGAGGAGATTATTTTCCACCGTGAACTTTCTTTCCTCACCCTACCCACGCCGCAACCCTCCCTTCTCCTTCTTCCTCTCGGCGCCAACTCTAGGGTTCCCTCCCTAGGGCCCCAAGGTCATCTTCCGGTGACAACTCCGGCACGAGGACGCTCTTCTTCGCGAGAGGAACGCATAGACGCGAGAAGATTGTCGAAGGGGTCGTCTCCACCGGAATTCTAGCGAATAGAATTGTAAGGAAATTAGCGTACAAGGTAAGAAACCCCTCACCTGCAGTATAAGTAGCTTCCGTTTGGTTTTCTATGCATCAGTTTAGTTATATGCAGATTGTTCCGACACATAGGGTGTGTTTAAACCCTCCTCGCAGATTAGGAATCTAGTTGAGCACCTCTAGATGGGCCAGACACGTTGTTCTCCTTCAGTTGGAGGCTCTAGACGTTGTCGGGTGCCTAGAGGTGGTCTCCCTATTAGAGGGGAGAGTTGGGGCACACCAAGTGTTCGACAAAATGAGTAGTGTAGCTAAACACCACCTCAGATATTTTTAACAGCTCAGTTAAATGCATTAGTAGCATTTAAATCAGTATATTAGTCTAGTTTCAGCTTACATGGGATTACGGTCCAATGGGTGGGCTCCCACAGTCGCCTCTAGGTTCAGATAACCTAGAAACAGCAAAATAAGCAACTAGTAGATATATTCAGTATTTTATTTTCATTGGCACTGTACTGGATTAGATATCCATTGGGTTGGGCTCCCACAGTCGTCCCTAGGTTCAGACAACCTAGTAACCCTACTAAATTCGGGACTTGCAAACTCGGGTCTAGTTAGGGATGCGCGCACAGCAAAGTACAGTTGTCGGGCCCACTAGCAACATGATTATGTATTTTCACTTATTACGATAATAGCTTTCAAACTCATAATCTAGTTATGTGATTATAGTTTAAGATCAGCACTAGCTCAGTTTTAGCTCAGTTTCAGTTACAGTTTCTGCTTATTTTCTCCTAGTTGATATCATGAGATAGCTCCATGCTTAGTTTTTATTATACATGCCATGTTTCAGTGTTTATGCCATGTAACTCCAGTATGCCATGCTTTAACAAATTCAGTGCATGTTTTCAAATAGCATTCTTTAAAAACATGTTTGCATCGTTGCATGTTTTAGTGAGGTAGATGGTTTCTTACTAAGCTTAAAGCTTACAGATACTATTTTTCTTTATACTGCAGATAAGGGTAAAGGAAAGATGGACTAGCAGAGGAAGTTGGAGGTCAATGCAGTGATGGTGTGTGTGGCAGGAACCTGGAATGAAGATCCTTAGGGAGTTTAGCAGATTAAGAACTTAGTTTCTTTTCTTAAGATACTTTTATGCATTTCTAGTGGTTTAAATGCTATGAATTAATAAACCTTGCACTATGTCATGTTAGAATGCTAGTCAGTGGATATTAGAATGTTTTCCATGCATTGTATAATCGTTGTGTGAGGTTTTGGCACGAACTAGTGCTGAAATCAGAGTTTCAGTGCAAAATCAGAAACTCCGATCGATCTACGGATCGATCAGGGTTGAGTTGTGCCACTGGATCGGTCAGCTGACCGATCCAGTCGCGAACAGAGAGTTTATGGATCGGTCAGCCGACCGATCCAGATGCGAACAGTGGGTGCAGAAGCTCACTGATCGGTCAGCCGACCGATCAGTGAGCCACTGGATCGGTCTACCGACCGATCAGTGTACTCCTGGTCGGTCGGTAGACCGATCCAGCCACATCCAGAAGTGAGATAGCTTGTGGATCGGTCAGCCGACCGATCCAGAGCATTTCTCCGTGCCAGTGTCAAGTTGGATCGATCACTGGATCGATCCGACAGCCCAATCGATTCACGGATCGATTGAAATGCCTGATTACAGCTAGCAGGACATCCGAGAGGCATAGATTACCTTCCCTAGCATGTGTACAACTCCTAGGTACACCTAGAATATTAAGTTCTGATTTTACAGTAATCAGTTTAGTAAAGTTTAAATCAATCCAGATTTTCCGCAATAGTAATTTAGCACAGCATTACGTAACGATCGGCCTTACAACCTAGTCAGTAGAAGGCGGGTCGTTACAGGAGTCTCTGTCAAACAAAAATCTAGCAACATCTCCCCTGTACCGGTGATAATTGGGACCAATATATATACACACAAACAACATATAACATATTCATCAGCTCACACGGATGGAACATAGATAACCACGCAGTTTATATAACACAGCCTACCCGGCTGGACATAAATTAATAAAACAACCACGTAGTATAATAAGCCCACACGGCTGAAAATCATAGTCAACTGCTATCGAACCATTGGTCTGTAACAGTCGAAATCTACGAAAGACCAGCGACTAGTAAGAATGGCAGTCGATGGGTAGCGAAAACATTGCTTGGATGTTTCCATCCGAGTTCTATTTAATGGAGCTCAGGATACTTGAGAAAGGTGATGAAATTTGTGGTGATTAACCCTAATTAGAGTATTCAAGTACTCAAGTGATCTAGTGTGGTCTTGTGCAAGTTATGGTGAGGTTTTTCCACTCACAAGGAGCTACTCGAGCTAGGTAGAAGTTTTTCAGGGAATCATCTACCGACGGAATGGGATCGTCCATCTTACAAACAGCTGTAGAGTAGGAGTAAGTGATCTTCGAATCATGTTACATAAACGTGTTAGAGGTTTGATTGTCTTGGTCATTACCTCTAGGTTTAGCTTTCTATTTGTTAGTTTTGTTTTGTATTTTCGCTGTGCACTAACAAGTGTAGGAAGCGACGATTTGGGTGATCGGGCTACTCACCCCTATAGCCGGGCATCAATGACCCAACAAGAATTACTTAGAAAATTTATAATAGATAATTCTAAATAAATAAAAACACCCATGGCAATAAATAAAAATATAGATAGTGATCCAAATGGAACACTGATAAACCTAAAGTATTATAGAAGCGCTATAGATAGTCTATTGTACCTAACTACAAACTGACCTGATATACTATTTGCAGTTAGTATGTATGATAGATATCAAACCTGTGCTAAGGAATCTCATCTTAAAAATGTTAAAAGAATTTTTAGATATCTAAAAAGTTCACAAAATATAGGAATATGGTATCCTAGAACAACTAATTTTGAACTTTTAGGATATTCTGACTCAAACTATGCTAATTGTAAATTAGATAGAAAACGTATAAGTGGTGGATACCAATTACTTGGGCCATCACTTGTTAACTGGTTTAGTAGAAAATAATATTGTGTTGTTTTATCTACAACTGAGGTAGAATATATACCTATGGGTGAGTGTATAGACAATTATTATGGATGATGCATATATTACAAGACTTTAACTTAGAATATAAACATACAAAAATCTTTATTGATAACATAAGTGCAATCAATTTAACCAAAAATTTAGTACATTATTCAAGAACCAAACATATAGAAGTTAAAAACCATTTTATAAGAGATAATGTTGCCAAAGGATACGTTGAACCAAACTATGTTCAGTCAAAATCAAATTTGGCTGACATATTTACTAAACTATTATCAAAACTCGAATTTAGCAACTTAAGACGAAAACTAGGAATATGTACGATAGACTAGGACTGTTATTATCAAATAAATTTTCAAGTGATTTACAAATTTGAGGACAATTCATTACTTATGATTTCTAAAAATTTCCATTTCTCTAGTGTTTCAAAATTTAATTTAGCCTTAGTCTAGATCAAATTCTAGAAAGCATGATCCTATAGATCTAGGAAGTGAGCATCTCATAAATACACTAGGTCTACCTTGATTATATATTAAAAAAAACTTAGAATGATGTGAGATGCATAGGCCTTTTGCTTAGAGTTCAAATGTTTATATCAGTGCATCAACATAAGTCTGAGCAGAAAATATAATAGTACATTGATCAAGTTAAGTAGTCCTTTTTCAACAAATATCTAACTGGGCATTAACATTTAACTTGACTAACCAAGTGAACACTGCTATCTTCAAATAGTTAGTTAATAACTAACGGTTAGACATTTAAGAATAATTTTTAGATGATATTTTTTTAAAAAATATCAGGTTTGAGAGAGGATATTTGAAAACTACTTTCAAAATGATTTATTTAAAAAAAAATTTCCTTTCTTACTACCTTTTGCAAACTGAAAAAAGAGGATTTTGAAACTTACTCAATTTTTTTTTTGAAAAATATTTTGAATAGATATTTCAAATTTACTTTAAAAAATTTACATTCAAAAGTCATTGAAAATCAACCTTTCAAAAATCACTTTACTTAATATTTATGAAAAATATTTTACAAAATACTTTCAAAAATTCATTCAAAACTTGCTTAAAAAAACTCTTATACCTTTTTAAATATCTGATTTAAAAAATAAAATGAAAGTGTTTTGAAAATTGCATTGAAAAATTACTTTAAAATACTTTGAAAAATATTTTGAATAATGTTTTTGAAAACACCTTGAAAAGTTTTATAAAGTTTTTACAAAGATTATTTTTTGCACTTTGAAAAATATCTTTGACAAACATTTTTAAAAATTTAGTTGAAAACTATTTTAAAAATATTTCCAAAACTACTTTGCTTGAACAAATTTCTTTAAAAACATGTTTTATAAAATTATTACAAAATCTTTTAAAAGATTATTTCTTTACTCGCAAAATGTCTTTCAAAATATATGAAAATTTCAAACCTTGTTTCAAAATTTTTGAAAATGGGTCGTCTTGAAAAATGGTAAGACTTTAGCTATGCAAAATCTTTCGTTTTTGCAAAAGTTAATTTTTAAAATTTTGAAAACCTTCTGAAAATTTTGCAAGTTCCTTTCAAAATACTTTAAAATTTTTTAACTCATCCTTACAATAAATGTGCAAGTTTTTTTACTTTAAAAAATTTATTACTTGCTATGCTTGTGTATTTAAATTTTCATAATTTTGTACACTTATCTACATGTTTTTTTATGAATGTCAAAGAGGGAGGCTTAGGGTTTAAGTGAGAAAAACCAAAGAAAATCTAAAAAACTTAACCCTAAAAATGATCAAGAGAATAAAACTTACGCGTTTCATTTTTCTCTCAAAGTCATTTTTTTACTATATATGTTTTGCATATTTTTTCTAATTTTAACCCAGGTTGTTATTGCATCAAAAAGGGGAAGATTGTTGGTGCAGTTGGCACCAATGATCAAACTTGAGTTTTGATGAATGATAAGTGGATTAAAGTTAGATGTATTATTGATTTAACCTTATTACTGAGTGCGCAGGATTGATTAATTTGATGGGTCAAAAAGACCAGATACTAGGTAGGAAGTCCAGATGTAGCATTCTAGCAGGAGGTCAGGATGTTCTATTCCCAACGGGTTGAAGTCCGGATGTGCAATTTCGGTAAGAGATCAGGATGTTCAATTCCTAATTGACGAAGTCCAGATATGCGATTCTGACAGGAAGACCTGGTGGGTCAGATTGGACGTCAAGGGGGTAACTTGACACTTAGTAAGTGGAGGTAAGTCATTAGAGGAGAGTGACTCAGTGAGAACGCATCCCGATTGAGGGGACAATAGGTCTCGGTCCAATTAAGTCCATTTTAGAAACCTAAATTGAGACCCTGACTAGATCTTGGTCTTGGGGAGATAGGATCTAATTACTAAACTGCTCATTTTTATTATCCTAACTTTGTTTTGTATGATATATTTTGTTTGTGTTGGACTAACACATTGTGCAAGGCAAAAGAGCATAAAATGCTTCAAGTGAACAATATCCGAGACACCTTCAAGCCATTGGAAGGCGCCTTGAGTACTGTTTATGGAAGGCACATTCGGGAGCTTGGAAGGTGCCTTCATTGGATAAAATCAGATTTCATTGACAATAAGAGGTGGACTATTCGGGATAAGACTTTACGCATTGAAGGAGCCTTCAGTGCTATGGAAGGCACCTTCAACGCTCAATAAAAGAGCATTTTGACCAAGGCATCATACACAACTGATTTACAAGCTTCTACGCATTTATTCAACGTTCTGAGTACTCTGACTTCTTGCTGTTACTCTGCTATAGCACTGCTGCGCCTGATCACAACTGATGAGTCATCCAACACCTAGCCGAATTCGATCATCTACGAAGGTGTTGGGTAACAGACTTTAATATTGTACTTAAATTATTGCATAAAGGAAAGTGTAGCGTGTTACACTTTTTCGATTCTTTTATTATACTTGATTCCCTCTTCCGACAGTTTCGAAAAATGTATTTAGTGGATTACCCGTCGATAGGTCCACGGGACATGAGTCTTGGAGTAGGAGTCGCCAAAAGCTCTGAACCAAGTAAAACCAAAACGTGTGTCTTTTTACTTATTTTGTTTTAATATTTTTCTGCTACATACTTATTTTATAAAACACAAAAAATTAGTTTTTAAAACCACATGATTCACCCCCCTCTCACGTGCGTCTCGATCCAACAGAGTTCCTGTAGCACCTTATCGTATTCAGCGTCCTATTGAAACTTGGTAGCTCGGTGTAGAAATTTAAAGAACAGTAAGCTTCGATTGGACGACTTAGAGATGAATCTTGACAGGGTCGTAGTTCGTCCGATCAGTCGCTGAACTTCCTTCAAGTTGCGAGGCGGGGGTATATACTGCATGTTGGTGCAATATTCCCTAGGTCAAGGTTGACCTGGTTGACTAAGCTTGAGAAGGCTCAAGCTTGAGTCTTGATGTTTGGGTTTCGATATTTGACAATACATTTATAATACATGGAGATTGCAGATGCAATCGTTCAGTTGGGGAGATTGTTGGTACAATTCTCCTCTGGTCAAGGTTAGGCAGTTAGATGGAAGAAGAGTCAAGTAGGTCAAGACTGACTGGATACTTGACTGAGAAATCCTGGTGAGTGAAGCTAGATAGTTGGAAAATCCTGGTGAGTGAAGCCAGGTGAAAAGACCTAGTGAGTGAAGATAGTCAGTATGAAAACCTTAGTGAGTGAAGCTAGGTGAAAGTCCTGGTGAGTGAAGCCAGGCAGATGGAAAATCCTAGTGAGTGAAGCTAGGTGAAAGTCCTGGTGAGTAAAGCCAGGCAGATGGGAAGTCCTAGTGAGTGAAGCTAGGCAGAAGGGAAGTCCTGGTGAGTGAAGCCAGACACGTGGAAATCCAGGTGGGTCAAGATTGACCGGACACCTAGTATTGAGAAGTCCAAGTAGGTCAAAGGATTGACCGGATACTTGGCACGAGGTGAAAGTCCAAGTTGGTCAAAGGGATTGACCAAACACTTGGTGAGGAAGTCATAGCAGGTCGAGGGTGACCGGATGCTAGGTATGATGTTCCAACAGATCATGGTTGACCGGATATTGGTTCTAGGGACTTTGAGCTTGATTTGACAAGTCACTAATGGGCCAAATCTATCAACCGATCGATTGGCTCATGCCCAATCGATCTGGCTCATGCCCAATCGATTGGTTGATCGATTGGATGAGTCCTTTGATAAAAGACTCTTCCCAATCGATCAGGTGATCGATTGGGGAAGAATCGACGTCGCACAAAACGCCTCCCAATCGATCACCCGATCGATTGGGAGCCTCCAATCGATCGAGTGATCAATTGGAGCACTGGAAAGTCACGAGGGTTAGTGAATCGATCAACTAATCGATTCAAGCGAGTTCCAGAGAGCACAAAGGCACTCTGGATTGATCGACCTATCGATCCAAAGCCTCCCCAATCGATTGAGAGCAATTCAATCGATTGGGATCCGACCATTGGCGCTGGATAAAGTCGTTGCAAGCGTTCTTCTTCGTACGACTCACTTAGACAACACCTGATTCATCTCCGAGCTTCACAGCGATCTCTCCACAGCTCACAGCTAGTTTTTGGAGGCTCTTGGAAACAAGTGTTGGTGCACTTCCAAGGTTTAAGAGGCAACAACAAGTAAGAATAAAGGCAAGCTAGGATTTCTACCGTATAAATCTTGTAAGGTTTACTATTTGATCAACTTGTAGTTTGTTCTTCTTGTGTATCTTGGTGTATGAGTCCTGTACAAGATTCTCCGCCTTCGGTAGTTACCGTAGATGAGTGTTTTCATAGCGAAGAGTGTGTGTCGTGTGTGGATCCTTGGATTAGTCACCTCTTCTTGAGGTGGATATCAAGTAAATCCATGTGTTAACATTGTAATTGTGTTTCTTGTATTTTTCACTGCATATCATCACCAAGCAGCAAGCAACGACGAGCACAACGAGCTATTCACCCCCCCCCCTCTAGCTACATTTCGACCCTAACAAGTGGTATCAGAGCAAGGTCGTTCTTCACCGGAATCATCGCCGGAAGGGGCAACAAGGCTAGAGGGTGAAGAAGTTGAAGCAAATTTAAAAGTCAAAGACTTCATCAAAAGGCTCAACTTCAAGATGAAATTTCGAGATGCACTCGGATTCAACACAAGGGTGCCTCCACTATTCACCATGACGAGCTTCGATTCTTGGAAATCAAGAATCGAAATTTCTTGATGATGGAGATAGAACAATGGTTTGCTCTCATGGAAGGCTTCGAAGCTCCAACAAATTCAAAAAGAAGAATTCTCAAGAGGAGCAAATGGAGCCAAGAACAAATCCAAAGATGTGAGGCAAATGATAAAGTGACCAAGCTATTAGTGAATCTATTGTCGAGCAACATCCTGGAGCAAATTGGAGAATTTAAAGATGCCAAAGAGTTATGGAGTAAATTGGCCAAGATTCATGAAGAACCTTCCACTATACCAAATAAAGATGAATTCAAAGAGGGCAATGCATTGGAGCAAGACCACGAGGAAGATGCCTCCGAGGTTGAGAGGTGCCCAACACCGGAGGAAGAAAAAGAAAGTCCACCCTCAATAGAGCACGAAGATAAAGGTAAAGGAGTGTACTCCTTATTTCATGTGTATGAGGATTCGGAAGTTGAGAGATGCTCAACATCCAATGATGAAGAGGAAGAAGTCTCCATCTCTAGGATTGCGGGGGAGAGACCTTCATTGATACCGGATCAAGAAGAAGGAGAAGCTTCTACATCCGGGTCAAAGCAAGAAGAAGATGATGCATCCTCCAAAAATCAAGAGACATCAAATGGAGGATCAAGTGTCATCCCTACATGCGAAGGTAAAAATATTTCAATTAAAAATAAAAATCATATTATATGTTTTGAGTGTAGGGAACATGGACACTACAAGAGTAAGTGCCCTAAATTGGCCAATAAGAAGGGCCAAGTGGAACTAAAGGGCAAGGAGAAGCCCAAAGAGACCACCCCCACAACAAAGAAGAGCAAGGAGCACATTGTGTGCTTTTCGTGCAATCAAAAAGGACATTACCGAAGTCAATGTCCTAAGGGGAAGAAGACGGTCAAAGTCAAGGGAGGAAGCACAAGTCAAGGAGGAACTTCCAAGGTAAAACCCAAGGTATCATTTATTAAGCCTACCCCTTTAAAAAATAGTAAAAAGCATGCTAATTCTAGTTTATTTCATTTTAATGCTATTTACCATAAAAGTAGAAAGCATGATAGCATTAAAGAAAAACATGTAGCTCTTCATGCTAAAACTACTACACCTAGGATTAGGAAGGTGGATAAAAATCTAGGCAAGAAAACTAAGGATTGTAGTTATAAGCCTAGAAATAAAAATGCTCAAGAATTTAATGAAAAAACAAAATTTAGAGATTTATGGGAAGAAAATCAAGTCTTGAGGTCAATGCTTGATAAAATGGAAAAGATCCTAAAAAAGATGAAAAATATCCTAAAAGGGCAAAATGAGCATAAAATAGGTCTAAGAGCACATAAGTCATCCAATGACCATAGGGATTTGGGATACAAACCTAAAACCAAGAAGGATGTGCCTTCTTATCATAGGGTTCCATATAGCTATGGAACCAACCCTAGGTCTAGCGGTCAAGTCAAGGATACAAGGGAAGTTATCCCTAGGAGTATCTTTGTAACAACAAATGTGACTAAGACTTCTAAGAGGTCTAAGAAAGTCACTAAGAAGGTCACAAAGGAGGCAATCCCTAGAGTTGACCTAGAAAAGGTGACCAAGGCTTCTAAGAAGCCTAACAAAGTCATTAAGAAGGTAACTAGGGAAGTTATCCCTAGTGAGTACCTAGAGCATCCATGGAGCACCAATAGGCTTTGGGTTCCTAGGAGCATTTTCTCTACCCCTTAGATGGGTTAGAGAGTGTCAACTCAAATTGGGAAGGTAGTTAACCCAACCTTGATGAAGTTGACACTCGGAGAGCATTTTCAAGGTTATTATTAACCTTTGAAAATGAAGTGGATTTTCATTTACTCTTTAAAAGAGTAAAATGTGCCATAATTTAAAAATTATGACCTTATCTTAAATTTGCACAAATTGGGAAAACATAAGAAATATCAAGTTAGGGTTTTGGTATTTTCTTAGGGATTTAAAGGAAAATCTAAGCCTTAATTTAAAGTATTTACTCTTTGAAAGAGTAAAATGTGCCAAAGATTTAAGGAATATACTTAATTTTAATTGGCATAATTTAATCATCGGTTAAAGAAATGCCAATTTGGATTTTGACATTTTCATGAGTAGATCTAGGTTAATTTTAGGTTTAGCTAAGGATTTAAGGACACTTAGATAGATAATCTAGGTACTTTACTTAAGCTAAACTACCATGCTTTGTTTGCCCATCACATGCCATGACATCATTTTTGCATTCATGCTCTATTATGAAAAACATAAAAATATCATGTCATGTCATACATACATCATATAGTCATAGCAAATTTTTCTTTTGAATAATCATTTATTTTTGATGTATGCTATAACTCATCATGCATCACTTTTAATTTCTTAAGCTTGCAATTAAGGACTAATGACATTTATTAACAAGTAATATCCTTGGTGGATGTTCAAAATTCTTAAAATGCCTAGATAGAAATGCATGATCCTTAATTTAGGGCAAAACCAAACTTTACATCTCTCAAAGACTTATAAGGTGAAGTGTATGTGTTTTAGTGCACATTAGATACAAGTGAGATGTTAGGACGATGAACGAAACTCAAGATATTGATTTAGTACATTCTTTTGAGTTTTAGGTTCATCAAAATACAAAGTTAGGTGTTTTCCAATCATTGGGAAAGCTAATGTACAAGTCATGTGCATTGAGCCCAAAAAATATGGTTGGATAATGGTTTTGAAAATCATTTTAAAATGTTTTTGGAAAATCTTGGTGAAAACTATCTTTTGATAGTAATCATCATTGAAAAGTTAGACATAAACTTGAAGAAAACACTAAAGTTTTTACAAATTTTCAAGTTAGTGTCAATATTTGAAAATAGGAAGTATTGTGAAAGAAAACTATTTTTCTTTGATAGTGTATACCCTAAGTAATGTCTACATGAATTTTCATGATTTTTGAAATTTTATAGAAGTTTTGGAGAATTTCTGAATTTTGCGGAAATCAAATTTCAGGATATCAGGCATTCAATCGATCACCCGATCGATTGAAGTGCCTCAATCGATCGGGCGATCGATTGAGAAGGCAAGTCACGCGAACAGAAACGCAGTAGATCGATCCACAGATCGATCCACACTACTTCAATCGATCCATTGATCGATTGAAGTGCTGGATTTGGCTGTGGAAGCCTGTTTTAAGCATTTTAGACCATGTTGAGTCTACGTAACTATTCCTAACCCCTCAAAACATATTTGTTTACATTTAGGGAGAGTTTTCATGATGAAAACAAGATTGGATTGGTTAAGGAAGACTATGTAGAAGTTTTAGGTTGAGGTTTGGTTTCATTATTGAATTTTTGAACCTCAAAACTTCTAATTTAGGATTTCCTAAATATTTGGGGATTCCAAGTCATTGTTGGTGCAATGACAGAAGTTTGAAGCATGTCTTTAGGGGGAGTTACTCTTTAAGGACATGGAACATATTTTTCCAAAACCTTTGAAGGTGGTTAAACTTTCGTTTAGAAAAACAATGCTCAAGGTTGAGCGCTGAAAAATAATAGAGAGTGGATATCTTCATTGAGGGGTTATGGATGCTCTAGGATGAGCATCATAACGTGGAGTACTACTCCAAGGTGAGCATTTAATATAGTGAAGGGTATGAGACCTTCATTGCTGGATTGATTAACGCTCAAGGGTGAGCGTTGAAGATAATGAAGGGTATGAGACCTTCGTTATAGTGTTGTGAACAACGGTGAGTAACTCTTCAGGGGGAGAGTTCCTTTTGATGTATGCCAATAGGGAGAGAATGTAGGGTTTAAGTTAGGACTTCATTACCTAAAGAGGGAGTTCGCCCTCTAGGAAAGAGGGAGAGTGAAGAAAACCCTCATTCATGCCTTGACATGGAGGAAGTTGAGGCTATGAGATTAGCCTAACTTAAAGGTATTGTCAAACATCAAAAAGGGGGAGATTGTTGGTGTAATATTCCCCAGGTCAAGGTTAACCTGGTTGACTAAGCTTGAGAAGGCTCAAGCTTGAGTCTTAATATTTGGGTTTCGATGTTTGACAATACATTTATAATACATGGAGTTTGCAGGTGCAATCGTTTAGTTGGGTAGATTGTTGGTACAATTCTCCTCTGGTCAAGGTTGGCTAGTTAGATGTGACGAAGAGTCAAGTAGGTCAAAACTGACTGGATACTTGACTGAGAAATCCTAGTGAGTGAAGCCAGGCAGTTGGAAAATCCTGGTGAGTGAAGCTAGGTGAAAAGACCTAGTGAGTGAATATAGGCAGTATGAAAACCCTAGTGAGTAAAGTTAGGTGAAAGTCCTGGTGAGTGAAGCCTGGCAGATGGGAAATCCTAGTGAATGAAGTTAGGTGAAAGTCCTGGTGAGTAAAGTCAGGCAGATAGGAAATCCTAGTGAGTGAAACTAGGTGAAAGTCCTGGTGAGTAAAGTCAGGCAGATGGGAAATCCTAGAGAGTGAAGTTAGGTGAAAGTCCTGGTGAGTAAAGCCAAGCAGATGGGAAGTCCTAGTGAGTGAAGCTAGGCAGAAGGGAAGTCCTGGTGAGTGGGAAGCCAGACACGTAAAAATCCAGGTGGGTCAAGATTGACCGGACACCTAGTATTGAGAAGTCCATGTAGGTCAAAGGATTGACCAGATACTTGGCACGAGGTGAAAAGTCCAAGTTGGTCAAAGGGATTGACCAGACACTTGGTGAGGAAGTCCTAACAGGTCGAGGGTGATCGGATGCTAGGAATGATGTTCCAATAGGTCATGGTTGACCGGATATTGGTTCTAGGGACTTTAGACTTGATTTGGCAAGTCACTAATGGACCAAATCGATCAACCAATCGATTGGCTCATGCCCAATCGATCGGTTGATTTATTGGGTGAGTCCCGCGATAAAAGACTCTTCCCAATCGATCAGATGATCGATTGGGGAAGAATCGGCGTTGCACAGAACGCCTCCCAATCTATCACCCGATCGATTGGGAGCCTCCAATCGATCACCTGATCGATTGGGAGCCTCCAATCGATTGAGTGATCGATTGGAGCGCTGGAAAGTCACGAGGGTTAGTGAATCGGTCAGCTAATTGATTCAGGTTAGTTCCAGAGAGCACAGAGGTGCTCTGGATCGATCGACCTATCGATCCAAAGCCTCTAAGAATCGATTGAGAGCAATCCAATCGATTGAGATCCGACCGTTGGCACTGGATAAAGCCGTTGCAAGCGTTCTTCTTTGCACGGCTTACATAGACAACACCCGATTCATCTCCGAGCTTCACAACGATCTCTCCACAGCTCACAGTCAGTTCTTGGAGGCTCTTGGAAACAAGTGTTGGTGCACTTCCAAGATTTCAAGAGGCAACAACAAGTAAGAAGAAAGGCAAGCTAAGGTTTCTACCGTGTAAATCTTGTAAGGTTTACTGTTTTATCAGCTTGTAGTTTGTTCTTCTTGTGTATCTTGGTGTGTGAGTCCTGTACATGCTTCTCCGCCTTTGGTAGTTACCGTAGAGAAGTATTTTCATAGTGGAGAGTGCGTGTCATTGTGGATTCTTGGACTAATCATCTCTTCTTGAGGTGGATACCAAGTAAATCCTTGTGTTAGCATTGTAATTGTGTTTCTTGTATTTTTCACTGCATATCATCACCAAGAAGCAAGCAACGATGAGCATAACGAGCTATTCACCCTCCCTCTAGCTATATTTTGACCCTAACACTGCAATGCTTTCACTTTTCCAAGATTAGCTTCGATTCCTCACTCGTTCACGATGTAACTAAGGAAGCGTCCACTCCTTGCTCCGAACAAGCACTTGCTGGGATTGTGGTTAACTCTGTATTTCCTTAAGGTCTGACATGTTTCTTTGATATCTCCACACAAGTTAGTAGCTCGGAGAGATTTTATCAATATGTCGTCGACATATACCTCTATATTTCTGTCGATCTGCCTCCAGAACACTTTGTTCATTAATCTTTGGTAGGTGGCCCTAGCATTATTCAACCCGAATGACATGACGTTATAGCAGAAGATTTCGTCTAACGTGATGAAGCTGACACTTTGTTCTAGATTTCGTCTGTCGTGATGAAGATTCCTACACTTTGTTCTTGATCTTCTTTGGCAAGTGGAACTTGATGGTAGCCCTGATATGCGTCTAGTATGCATATCAACTCGCAACTCGCCATGGAATCAACCATCTGATCGATGTGCAGCAAAGGGTAGTAGTCCTTTAGGTAGACCTTATTTAAATCACTGAAGTCGATGCAGACCCACCACTTATTGTCCGTCTTGGAGACCAACACCACATTGGCGAGCTAACTCAAGAACTGTACTTCCCAGATATGCCCTGCCTCTAGCAGCTTTCCACCTCTGCTTAGATAATTTGATTTTGTTCGGAGTTGAAATCCCTTTTCTTTTACTTTACTGGCCGAGCGTCTGGTCGGACGTACAACTCATGTTGCGCTATAGTGGGTGAGATACCTGGGAGCTCATGAGTTGCCCATGTGAATGTTGGGGTTACAAGGTTGCAAACATAGTCCCACATTGGAAATATATGGGAAAGATCATGAGTTTATAAGAAAAAGATATCTCCATTGGCATAAGGCCTTTTAGGTAGAGCCTAAGAGCAAAACCATGAGGGCTTAGGCCCAAAGTGGATAATATCATACTATTATGGAGATATCTAAATTCTTTTTGATCCTTCAATTGGTATCAGAGCGAGGTTGCTCTTCACCGGACTAACCGCCGGAAGAAGCACGAGCCAGAGCCATGATCCAAGATCAAACCATGTGGGTGAAACCTTGAACAAAGTAGGGGAGACCCTAAGTAGGTTAAGGTGACTCGATGTTTAAGGGGTGGCCCTAAGTAGGTCAAGAATGACCTAATGCTTGAGGGGGACCCTGTGGTTCTTTGTTTAAGGGGGGATTGTTGGGGTTGCAAGGTTACAAACATAGTCCCACTTTGAAAACACATGGGAAAGATTATAAGTTTATAAGAAAAAGATATCTCCATTGACATGAAGTCTTTTGGGTAGAGCTCAAGAGCAAAACCATGAGGGTTTAGACCCAAAGTGAATAATATTATACCATTCTAGAGATATCTAATTTTTTTACAATCCTTCAATGAACACATCATGATTTTGCCTTCGACAGGAAACTAGTTCAGCCTTTTTTTCTGCGCTCAGATCGGTCGCAATAAAGGTAGTGGCCTCCGATCGGCTAGGGTGCACTTGAACCTCCTCTTTTTCTTCATAGACCAATGCAAGAGACTCCTCCAGGATTGCATTGACTTCTAGCCGTTGGGCCTTCCGAGTGGCTCATGACTCAATCTTCACCATCTCCACGTACATCGTCGGGCTGCGAGTTGGTCACCCTTAACTTCGTCGACCGAGTTGTCCATAGGAAACTTGATCTTTTGGAAGAAGGTGGAGACGACCGCTTGAAACTCGTTCAGCGTCAGTCGGCCCAATATAACATTATAAGTGGACGGAGCATCCACTACAATAAAATTTATCATCCTTGTCCTCATGAGTGGCTCTTCTCTGAGTGATATGGTCAGCTGAACCTGGTGGATCGGTAGCACTTCATTGCTTGTGAAGCTATACAATGGAGTCGTCATGGGCTAGAGTTCGCTTCGATTGATTTGGAGCTAATCAAATACCTTCTTAAAGATAATATTCATCAAACTACCTATATTGACAAAAGTGCAGTGAATGTAATAGTTAGCAATTATTGTCTTGATGATCAAGGTATCATCGTGAAAGACTTCTACTCTCTCCAGATCTTGAGGACCAAAACAGATTTATGGTTATTGTGTTTTTTCTTTGTTGCACCTGACTGTGTGGATCTCCAACTGCCTGGCATATGACTTCTGAGCATGATTGGAATCACCATCGGTCGAGCCTCTTGCAATTATGTCGATGTCACCCCGAGCGGCGTTGCCATAATTTTCTTCCTCCCAGACTGATAAGGCGGTCGTTGGGCAGATACCCGAGTTGGCCACTGGTTATCTCTTTGCTGGGGCGGCTGTCGGTGTTGCTCGGCAGGTGCATGACTTTGATCATGTTGTCTATCCGATCGACAGTAGTGATGGCGAGGGCGATCGACAACGAATTTCTTGGGGAGTTGGTCGACGCGGCTTCGGGTTAAGATGATAACAATTCTTGGTATTGTGTGTTGCCAAGCAATGATAAGAGTAGAAGAGCGGGGTCCACTCTCGGTGTTCGGTGAATTTCGCCCCCTCGGCTTCCACATGCTGAACTGCATGGGCTCGAGGCTCCTGATGATGTTGTGCTGCCCCCGCTCAGGGACCTTTTGGCGGTTGTTGGGTGTGGGCCGCTCGACGCTCTAGGATAGTCGCCGGCTCGGGAATCACTTCCTTTTTCTAAGTTGATTGGGTCTCTTCAACGTTGATGTACTTCGTCGCTCATCCAAGCAGATGATCAAAGTCTCTCAGAAACTTCCTGATAAGTGAGCGAAAGAAGTCATTATCTATAAGTCCTTATAAGAAGGTACTTACTAAGATTCCTGAGTGGTTGATGGGACGTCCATAGCCACTTGATTAAATTTCTTGATGTAGGCTCACAGTACTTCCTTGGGCCCTTGTTTGATCGCAAATAGGTTCACGCTTGTCTTCTAATGGCTGTAAGAACAATGTTGAAGAAAGGCCGCTCGAAAGTCCTTGAAACTGCAAATGGAGTCGATCGACAAGCTTTTGAATCACCTCTGCGCCACCCAGAGAGCGTGGTGAGGAACACTCGGCACTTAACTCCGTCATTGGATTGGTGGAGCCTAGTTATGTCGTTGAATTTTAGTAGATGGTCTTGGGGGTCAGTTGACCCTGTATACTCTCCGATCGTCAGAGGTCTGAAGTGAGGTGGCAACTGATCGTCAAGAATTTTCTAGGAGAATTGCCTATTGATCCGCTCAGGAGAGTTATCGAGTAAGGGTGCTTTGCCTTTTCACCCATCCTAGACGAGCGTATTTTTGGAAGAGGATCCTTGAGTCCATTCAGCTCGACCGTACTCTTCTAAGGGCGTGCGAAATAACTCCCGGTTGTACGGGATCGAAGCGTTAGGTGCTTCCTGGAAGGCGCCCGTCGACCAGTGGTTTGACTTGCGACCGGCAGGGTCTTTCGCTCAGGATCTCTGACTTGTCACTGAAATAGCTGGGTCGTTCGGCACTCGGCAGTCGACTGTTGTTTGTTGATGTTCCACCATTTCTATAGCTCGGGCGTTTATTAGCATCTCTAGCTCTTCTTGGGTTAGTGTTACTGTAGTGAGTCATCCAACGTCTTCCATCTTCACGTTTCAAATTCAGGTGAAGTTCCCACAAATGGTGCCAAATATGATCTCCTTCGAAAGCTTAGAAGACGACTTGTTGGGCATGCAACTCTACAATTGACTGGATGAAGACTCTGTGATATCCTGCAAAACCAGGAGCGTTAGTGTCAGGCCAGGGAAGAAGTCCCCGGCGTTGACACTCAAACGCTGAAGTCAGTCCTCGTGTTCAGTGGAGAAGAATAATAGAAATGAATACTAGGCTAAAGAGTGTAGAATAATGAAGTATCGCATACCTCCGTCTGTGGAGGAAGACCTCCTTTTATAGTGGCACTGTAGTGTCTGTGCACACATTCCAAAGTAGGTGCACATTTTCTAAAGTGTCTAGGTGCGATCTGTTGGTTGCTACTCGGAAAGCCTAGAGGTTCCACTGTACAAAAATTTTGTACAAAGGTCTGAACCTTTCCCTAGCTACCATGTGTTCTTTTAAATTAAATTTTGGATCGCCTGCGGAACTTTACACGTTTGATCTAAAACTTAATCTATTTGTTCTTTTAGGTTTTGACTTGGGTCTCCTGCGGAACTTAACACGTTCGACCCAAATCACCTTAAGTTATTAATTCCATTAAATATTAATTTCCATAATTGGTTCCCAGTACTGACGTGGCGAGGCACACGACCTTCTTGGATATGGGAGCAACAACCACCGACTAGACAAAACCTTTTATGGAAAGATAATATTTAATTTCCTAAAATAACTTTAGGTTAACCGAAAAGAACAATCAAATCACAAGGAAAAGAAAAAACAAAAGAACACAACATCGAAAAACATATTCGAAATACTAGAATCGTAAGCCTCTTGTATTTGGTATTATTTCCATAAATAACTAGTATGATGCGGAAAAGGAAAAACTACTAGTTATACCTTCTAGAAAGACCTCTTGATCTTCTACCGTATTCCTCTTCTAACCTCGGACGTTGTGTGGGCAACGATCTTCCGAGATGAGAACCACCAAGCACCTTCTTCTCCTCCTAGCTAGGTTCGGCCACAAAAAATAAAGCTTCACCAAGGAAGAAGAAAAACACCAACCAAGCTCCAAGAGATGCTAGCTTTCTCTTCTTCTTCTTCTTCTTCTCCGAGTAGTATCCGGCCACCACAAGAGCTCCAAGGAAAGAGAAGGGTTCGGCCACCACAAGAGGAAGAGAGGGAGAGGATGGCCGGCCACACCAAGGAACAAAAGAGGGAGAGAAATAATAGATGTTGTGTCTCTTGAATGCACCCTCACCCCTTCTTTTATATTCCTTGGCCTAGGCAAATTAAGAAATTTAATTACAATAAAATTTTCTTAATTTTTCTTGACATGAATTAATTTGAAGTATTAAATAAAACTTCCTTTTTATCCATGTATTGGCCGGCCACAATCAATAGAGAACAATTAGGAGAATTTCAATCAACAAATTAAAACTTCCTAATTTATCTCCAGAAATTTTAAAATTAAAATTTCTTTTCAAAAATCTCTTCATGGTTGATAAAAGGAAATTTCTATAATTTTAATTTTACAACATGTGAATAATTTTTAGAGAGAAAATAAAATATCTCACCAATCTACAAATAAGGAAAGAGATCTAATCTCTTTCTTTAATCTTTTGTAGATCTTTTATAAGAGAGATATTTTAATTTAAATTCTCTTTAATAAATTATTTCTTCCACATAATAAAAATTAAAATTAAAATTCCTTTTTAATTTAATTTGGCCGGCCCCCACTAGCTTGGGTTCAAGCTAGGGCCGGCCACCTACCTAGGCAGGCCCTAGCTTGGTTCCCAAGCTAGCTTGGCCGGCCCCTTATTGGTGGGTATAGAAGGTGGGTATAGGTGGGTATAGAACTCTATAAATAAGAGGCTACGATAGGGACCGAGAGGAGGAATTGGTTTTGGTCTCTCGATAAAATTAAGCATCCCATGTTCGCCCCGAACACACAACTTAATTTTATCAATAATAATTCATTCCACTAGAGAACTATTATTGAACTACCGCACCAATCCCAAATTACATTTTTGGGCTCCTTCTTATTATGAGCATGTTAGTCTCCCTGTGTTTAAGATATCGAATGCCCACTAATTAAGTGAGTTACTGACAACTCATTTAATTAATATCTTAGTCCAAGAGTAGTACCACTCAACCTTATTATCATGTCGGACTAAGTCCACCTGCAGGGTTTAACATGACAATCCTTATGAGCTCCTCTTGAGGACATTATCAACCTAGTATCTCTAGGACACAGTTTCCTTCTATAATCAACAACACACATTATAAGTGATACCATTTCCCAACTTATCGGGCTTATTGATTTATCGAACTAAATCTCACCCATTGATAAATTAAAGAAATAATTATCAAATATATGTGCTTGTTATTATATTAGGATTAAGAGCACACACTTCCATAATAACCGAGGTCTTTGTTTCTTTATAAAGTCAGTATAAAAGAAACGACCTCAAATGGTCCTACTCAATACACTCTGAGTGTACTAGTGTAATTATACAGTCAAGATAAACTGATACCTAATTACACTACGACCTTCCAATGGTTTGTTCCTTTCCATTATGGTCGTGAGCTACTGTTTATAATTTATAAGATACTGATAACATGATCCTCTGTGTGTGACACCACACACCATGTTATCTACAATATAAATTAATTGAACAACTACATTTATCATAAATGTAGACATTTGACCAATGTGATTCTTATTTCTAGATAAATGTTTATACCAAAAGCTAGGCTTTTAGTATACACTCTAACAATCTCCCACTTATACTAAAAGACTAAGCTGCTATATCTGCTGTCATACATCTGATTCCTAATCCTTCAACATGTCCATCAAAAGCTCTTGCCTTAAGGACCTCGGTGGAAGGATCTATAGGTCATCACCTGATGCAATCTAGGTAGCAACAACTTCTCCTCGTTTATACGATTTCTCGTATTGGGTGGTACTTACGTTCTATTGTGTTTACTTGCCTTTATAGACTTATGGTTTCTTCGAGTTTGTTACTGCACCAATATTATTACAATAAATTGTAATAATCTTTGGACAAACCAGAAATCATATATAAGTCTATCTTGAGATTATTGAGTCATTCAGCTTTTATAGCTACCTCAGAGGCTTGCCATATACTAAGCTTTTATGGTGGAGTCCAGAAAAACACCTATGTTTATCACTCTTCCGTAGTTATGACTTTACCTCCTAAAGTAAACACAAAACCCCGAGGTTGACTTATTATTGTCCCTATCCGATTGGAAGTCAAAATCCATGCAACCCACAAGGACCAAATTAACTGCCTTGTAAGCTAGCATATAATCTCTAGTGCCTCTAAGGTACTTCAATATATGCTTTACTGCAGTCCACTGTCCTTGTCCATAGTTATTTTGATATCTGCCAACTATGCCCTTGGCAAAACAGATTCCTTATCTCATGCATAGCATTCATTAGGCTTCCGACAGCCGAAGCATAAAGAACTGCCTTTATTTCCTTTATCTCCTTTGATGACTACAGAGACATATCTTTAGATAAAGTTACTCCATCCTGAAAAGGTAAGAAACCTTTCTTGGAGTTTTGTATGCTTAAAACGAGCAAGGATTTTTCCGATGTATGAAGCTTGGGATAAGTAAAATATTCTTTTCTTGCGATCCCTTATTACTTTGATCTCAAGAATATATACATTCTCCCAAGTCCTTTATATCGAATTGTTTGGACAACCATACCCTTACTTCTGACAACATTTTGATATTGTTTCCAACTACCAAAAATGTTATCTAAGTATAGTACAAGAAATACCACCACGTTTCCATCACATCTTTTGTATACACAAGACTTATCCGGTTACTAAATCCATAGATCTGGATTACTTTGATAAACCGGATGTTCCAAGACCTTGAAGCTTTGCCTCAGTCCATAGACTGATTGAGCTTACACACAAGATGCTCTTAGCCCTTTGCAATGAACCCTTCTGGTTGCTTTATATGGATGTTTTCTTCAAGACTTCCATTAAGGAATGTTGTCTTGACATCCACTTGCCAAATAGATAAAAGAATCCGGATAGACTTAAGCATGGCTACCAGTGAAAAAGTTTCCTTTTTCATCTAGCCTTGCTTTGAAAGTTTATACCTTCCTGTCTATCCCTCTTTTCCTAATATAGACCTTTTTACACCCAAAGGCTTTTATACCATTTGGTGGTTCTATAAGCTTCCAGATTTTATTAGAATACATATATTCTAATTCTGTTATTCATTACTCTTTGCCAAGATATTACATCTTTATCTTGGAGTGCTTCGTCATATGTCCGGAGATCAGGTTCATGTCCTCCAGGGATCGAGTCCAAAAACTCTCCCAAAACATAAATCTTTTTAGGTTGCCTAACAACCCTCCCACTACGATGAGGCACTATCTGTAATTGTGTATCATTTATGATACGTGTTGCAGTTTCTTGTGATATTTCATCTTGTACAGTTGGTACTAGATTAGATATGTCCTTTATTATTTCCTTAAGAACAAATTTACTTATGGGCATAAGGTTTATTACATAGTCCTTTTCTAAAAATCGGTCATTGATGCTAACAATAACCTTCTGATTTTTAAGACTATAAACCTACTTTCATTTCTCTAGGATAACCCACAAACAAGTGAATTCCTGTCCAACTTATCATTGTCTCTTTTCAGCATATGTGCTGGACTACCCGAATCCGAATATGCTTCAAAATAGGCTTACACCTATTCAGCAATTCTATATGAGTAGAGAGTTCTGACTTTGGAAGGTACTATGTTCACTTCCGTTTCCAGAGTATATCCTTAAAATGAATTTGGTAATTTTCTAAATAACTCATCATCAATCTACTTATTTCCATAAGAGTCCTATACCTTCCTTTTTCTACACCATTCTGTTGGAATATACCTGGGTGTAGTTAGTTGGGATTGAATCCCTACTTCTGATAAGTGACTCCTAAATTCTCCCAAGAGGTACTTGCCACTACGATCTCACCGTAGTATCTTGATACTTTTACCTTGACATTTCTCCACATCAGCCTCATACTGTTTGAACTAATCAAAGCACTTAGACTTGTGGCACATCAAGTAAATGTATCCGTATATCAAATAGTTGTCTATAAAATAGACGAAATATTTGAAACAACCTCTTGCTTGGATAGTCATAGGATCACACAAATCAGAATGAACCAATTTCAACATATCTTTGACTCCATACCCCTTAGACTTGAAAGCTTCTTGGTTATTTTTCCTTCCAAGTAAGAATCGCAGGTTGGAAAGATTTCCACTACTAATGAACCCAAAAGTTCATCAGCTACCAATGAATCATACTCAAGTTAATATAACCTAGCTTTAAATGCCAAAGATATAATTGGTTCATTTCTGAAGGTTACTTTCTCTTAAAGTTAGAAGATGTGTTACTAATTTCCATTTGTTGCATCGTGAGAGTTATTGGATTTATAAATTGCCAACCAACGTACCAGAACAGATAACTTCCCTCTTTTTCTTAATAACAACTTTGTTATTAAAAGAGGCAGAATATCAAGTTCTTTAAATAGTTTAGAAACTGAAAACTAGTTCTTTCTAAACTTGGTGCGTAAAGACAATTACTCAAAAATCCATGTTTTATTCTTATCAAAAGATAAACATCTCCCACTGCAACAGCTGCCACTTTTACAGCAGTGCCCATGTGGACGGTGTTTTTATTTTCATTTAGTTGTCGGGTTTCCTGGAATCCTGCAATGAATTGCGGACATGATTAATGGCATCTGTATCTACACTCCAGGTTCTGGTAGATAACACCACTAAACATGTTTCAACTAATGAATAAAATACACCTATATTGTTCTTAGTTCTAAGAGGACAGTCTACCTTAATGTCCAAATCCTATTTCCAATCAATTATAATTGGGACCACTAAGTCTATCCTAAAGTATATCAGCTAGGAATTGACCATCATCCTAAGAATCACAAAAATATTTGGTTAAGACCAACTCCTTAAAAATCCCCATGAATTTTGTATGCCACGTTAGTGTGGACGTATACAAATTCAAAGAGGAAATTTTATCATTTAATTTTATTATCTCGTCAACCTTACTTTATGACGAATAAAATTAATAGTTGGTCTATCTTTAATCAAATATTTGGTCAAGACTTCTAAATTTAAAATAATATTGATTCCTCTAATAATACTATTTAAATTTACCAACACCTCAAAACACCGTGAATTTTGCATGCCACATTAGTGTGGACGTATACAAAATCAACATTTGTAAGAGGAGGGTTTTACCCATTAACTATCTTGTCAACGTAACTTTATGACAAATACAATTATCTCAAACACCGTTAATTTTGTATGCCACGTTAGTGTGGACGTATACAAAATCAATCATTTGTAAGAGGGGTTTTAACCCTTTAATTTTATTATCTTGTCAACCTAGTTTTATGACAAATTAATAGTTGGTTTCATTTGGTCACACAAATAATAACAGTGACTCCGATGGGGAGGATACTATTAGATGTGTCTAAGTGTATACCATTACTTGACACTAAGTCCATTAATAAGATTATGCCCCTTCCGTTGGGGAAGATCACACGCTCTTAATTAACTTCCTATAGTCATCCAAAAATGGAAGTCTGTTCTAGTGATCTGCAAACTAGCTCATCCGTTATGGAGGAAGGCACTCAGAGCCAACGCGCAAGCTTGTTTGCATCACTTACAAACCAGTAATGGAGACCATGGGATTTACTTAAAAATCCCTCTCCCACTTAGTTATTTATTAATGAGGAATTTTAACTATGCTAGCCTACTAAACTTGTAAACTAACATGCACACACAGCACAATATAAAAGCAATAAATAGAAAATCTAATTTTCAACTATTATGGCTTTTATCTCTAGTTGTCCTCCGTGTGTTGTCATCCCAAGCTGCTGCCATATTTGGCCACCGCCACCGGGTCTAGCTGTCGCATCCATCTTGCTCCTTGTTCCGCTGCGTCTCTGGTCCTTAGAAGGTTCCACGCTTTGCAAGATTCGATCCGCGACATAAATAGAATTTTACAATTTTGATCCTATATTCCATAAAAGGAATGTGCATGTATCTAGATCAAAAATAAAATCCTAATAAAACTAAATACACCTCCTGCTGTATTTTATAATACAATCATGCACACACATATAAATGCCCTTGACATGTCCAAGGGTCCAATCACACACATAAAACTATAAGCCATAATAGTTGGATCCTGCATCCACAAAGTTAGCACATCCTACTATTATCCTACCTAAATTATGTATGACATGTGCATAATTAAACTAATACCAAATACACAGAGGTAAAACCCTAGCTCTGATACCAATTGTTGGTTGCTACTCGGAAAGCCTAGAGGTTCCACTGTACAAAAATTTTGTACAAAGGTCTGAACCTTTCCCTAGCTACCATGTGTTCTTTTAAATTAAATTTTGGATCGCCTGCGGAACTTTACATGTTTGATCCAAAACTTAATCTATTTGTTCTTTTAGGTTTTGACTTGGGTCTCCTGCGGAACTTAACACGTTCGACCCAAATCACCTTAATTTATTAATTCCATTAAATATTAATTTCCATAATTGGTTCCCAGTACTGACGTGGCGAGGCACACGGCCTTCTTGGATATGGGAGCAACCACCACCGACTAGACAAAACCTTTTATGGAAAGATAATATTTAATTTCCTAAAATAACTTTAGGTTAACCGAAAAGAACAATCAAATCACAAGGAAAAGAAAAAACAAAAGAACACAACATCGAAAAACATATTCGAAATACTAGAATCGTAAGCCTCTTGTATTTGGTATTATTTCCATAAATAACTAGTATGATGCGGAAAAGGAAAAACTACTAGTTATACCTTCTAGAAAGACCTCTTGATCTTCTACCGTATTCCTCTTCTAACCTCGGACGTTGTGTGGGCAACGATCTTCCGAGATGAGAACCACCAAGCACCTTCTTCTCCTCCTAGCTAGGTTCGGCCACAAAAAATAAAGCTTCACCAAGGAAGAAGAAAAACACCAACCAAGCTCCAAGAGATGCTAGCTTTCTCTCCTTCTTCTTCTTCTTCTCCGAGTAGTATCCGGCCACCACAAGAGCTCCAAGGAAAGAGAAGGGTTCGGCCACCACAAGAGGAAGATGTTGGTGCAACCTTAGGTCAAGGTTGACCTGGTTGACCTGACTCCAGTTGACCTGACTCGAGTTGTATTTTGATGTTTGACTTAGGAAGATTGTTGGTGCAACCTTAGGTCAAGGTTGACCTAGTTGAGTTGTATTTTGATGTTTGACACTCGTGGAAGAGTTGTATTCTTGATATGGGACAAGAATAGATGTTTGGGAGATTATTGGTGCAACCGTAGGTCAAGGTTGACCTGGTTGACCTGATTCGGGAAAAAGTCCAAGTATGGAGACTTGGCGGAAAAGTCAAGCAGGGAGCTTGGCGGGAAAAGTCAAGTATGGAGACTTGGGGAAAAGTCAAGCAGGGAGCTTGGCACGAGGAAAGTCCTAACTGGGATGTTAGGCGGTTGGAAAGTCTGGTGAGTGAAGCAGGCAGTAGGAAAGTCCTAACTGGGATGTTAGGCGGTGTGGAAAGTCACGGTGAGTGAAGCCGGGCAGAAAGTCCTAATGGGATGTTAGGCGGTTGGAAAGTCCTGGTGAGCAGGCGGTGAGAAAGTCCTAACCGGGATGTTAGGCGGTGTGGAAAGTCTGGTGAGTGAAGCGCGGTGGGAAAGTCCTAAGCGGGATATTAGGCGGTTGGAAAGTCCCGTGAGTGAAGCCAGCGGTGAGAAAGTCCTAAGCGGGATGTTAGGCGGTGTGGAAGTCCTGGTGAGTGAAGCGGGGCAAGGAAAATCCAGATGGATCGGGGATGATCGGACTTCCGGTGTTGGAAAGTCCAAGTAGGTCAAGGGGTGATCGGATACTTGGCATGAAGAGGAAAATCCAGATGGATCGGGGATGATCGGACATCGGTGTGGAAAAGTCTAAGTGGGTCAAAGGATTGACCGGACACTTAGCGGGGAGTACTAGCAGTCAAGGGTTGCCGGATGCTAGGCATGATGTACCAACAGTCAAGGTTGACCGGATGTTGGTGTGGAAGCCTTAGGTTTAGGGTTGAGAAGTTTGGATCGGCAGACCGATCCAATGATATAGCTCATCGATCGGTGCGGTGACCGATCGGTGACCGATCGATATGATCGATGGAGCTGATCGAGGGAGACCGATCGAAGGAGACCGATCGAAGGAAATCGATCAAGAGAGACCGATCGAGGGAGACCGATCGAGGGAGACCAATCGAGGGAGACCGATCAAAGAAGACCGATCGAAGGAGACCGATCAAAGGAGACCAATTGAAGGCTTCTTCACGATCGGTCCACCGATCGAGGTTCTAGCCGCAGCGGCTAGTTTCTTCATTGTTTCTTCTTGGCGGTATAAGGAGACGAGGGCATCTTCATGCGGACTTACTCTTTCTTTTCCTCCTTAGAACTTCGTTCTGCTGCTGTTTCGACTGAGCTTTGTTGAGCTCACTTCCGAAGCCCCGCGTGAGCTTCTTTCGGCTGAGCTGCTTGTTGGCATTCATCCGTGAAGTTGTTGCTTCCAAGACTTCAGTCGACGACAAGAAGGCAAGCTTGTATTGTTACATTCATTGTATTTACTTCTTGTATTCCTTGTATTCTATCTTGCTGTTGCGAGTTATTGTGGCGAGGTCTCTCCACCCACAAGGAGTATCTATTAGCCGGGTTTCCGGGGACTCATCCACCGACGGATTGGTAGGCTTCGTCCACCTCACGGACATGTCGAGGAGTAGGAGTTCATCTCCGAACCTCGTTATATGGTTTGTCTCTCTTCTCCTGTTTTCTTTCTACGTTGTATTTCCGCTGCACTAACCTAATCGTAGAAAGAAACGCGAGCAATTGGGGTCGGCTATTCACACCCCCCCCTCTCTAGCCGTACGAAGAGATCCTAACAAGTGGTATCAGAGCAAAGGTTTGCTCTTCATCGGATTAACACCCGGGGAGCACGAGCTAGAGGATGGATCTACTCGGAGAAGATGTCACCATTCCACCCTTCTACGAATGCGGTGACTTCGCGTATTGGAAGGTAAGGATGAAGTACTTTCTTATGACTAACATAATGAATTGGTTTTGTGTACAAGAAGGTTTTACTCCTCCGGTGGATAAGGAAGGAAAACCTCTTGAGAAGAAGGAGTGGACCAGAGAACAAATTCACAAATCCGAAATCAACGAAGAGGTAACGAGAATAATTGAATTTTCATTGCCTACTAACATCTTGTGTAAGATAGGTTACAACAATGCCAAGGAATTATGGGATAACTTGGCCAAGTACCATGAGGAGAGCTCCACTTCAAATCATGAAGAGGAGACAAGTGAGTCATCAAGTAGCTCACATCATGGAGGAGAGGAATTAGAAGTTGAGGGTTACTCAACATCTAAGGACGAAGAGGAGGAGAGTTCTTCTTCAAGTTCGGAGCAAGAAGAAGAAGCTTCTACCTCCGAAAGGGATGAAAAAGAGAGCTCGCATCCACCCTCAACCCTAGGTAACTCAAGCAATTTAAGTTCAATTAAATTACACATTATGTGCTTTGAGTGTAGGGAACATGGACATTACAAGAGTAAGTGTCCGAAGAGGGTAAGAAAGACTCCACCGGCGCCAAAGGTCAAGGAAGCCGGAGTCCCGAAACGCAAGGGCAAGGAGCACATCGTGTGCTTCCAATGCAAGCAAAGGGGACACTATAGGAGCCATTGTCCGAGGGGGAGGCAACCTCACAAGGGCAAGAGACCGGGCACATCGATAGGGGGAGCTAAGGCAAACCCTAAGGTAACCTCTAAGGTTCATTTTTGCAATTCTAATAAAATGCATGCTAGGAATTTTATTGCACTTATCGATAATAACAAGCATGATAACCTTAGGAATCAATACATGTGCTTAGGAGCTAAACATGTGAGTCTAGATAAGGATAATTCAAGAAAGGCTAACCCTAGGATCAACCCATCTAAGGCTAAGGATAACCTAGGTAGGAATCCTAAATCAACTAGACATATGCCTAAGAATACCTCAAGGAAGAGTGATAAATAAAAAATTGAGGTATTAGAGAAGGAGAATCAAGTCTTGAAGTCAAGACTTGATACTTTGGAAAAGACTCTTAAGAACATGGAGAAGTCATCCCTAGGGTTTAAGGGTCAAAAACCAATGTCCAAGGACAAGAAAGGTATGGGTCACAAACCTAAGTCCCAAGTGGTCAAGTCCACCTATCATGATGTTCCATTCGATTATGGAACAAAACCTAGGGCTAGGAAGACCACCAAGGTCACAAGGGGAGTCACCCCTAGAGTTGATCATGATGAGTCCCAACTGACCAAGGCTTCAAAGCCTAGGAGGGTCATTAGGAGGGTTGCTAGGGAAGTCATCCCTAGTGAATATTTAGTGAACCCAATGAGCTCACATAGATATTGGGTTCCTAGGAGCATCTTCTCTATCCCATAGATGGGTTAGAGAGTGTCAACTCCAATTAGAATGGTAGTTAACCCAACTTTGAGGAAATTGACACTCAAGGAGCATTTTCAAGGTTTTGATAACCTTTGAAAATGAAAAAGAATTATTATTTACTCCTTGAAGAGTAAATTGTGCCATATTTGAAAAATATCGATTTTAATATTATTTGGCACAATTTAAGAAAACCTAGAGAAATACCATAATTGGGATTTTGGTTTTCTCTTAGGGATATATAGGCAATCTAGGGTTAGATTTTAAGTTAGCTAAGGCTAAGAATACTTAGATAGGGAATTTAGGTATTTTGTTTGTGCTAACTTGCCATGATTGGTTGCCATATTCCATGCCATGACATCATATTTATTTTATTATCATTTGAAATGTCATGATAATGCTTATGCTAGTTTATATGTCATGCTTTATTTAAGTTTTTAAACTTTATGCCATGACATCATGACATTGGCACATGTTTTTACTTATGATATCATTATATGCCATGTCATCATCTCTTGCATTATAATCAATGAAATTGATTTGAGGACAAACATATAATTTGATATTGAGATCAAATTGGTGTTTAGAAAATGCATGAGAACTTAGCCTAAGTTGACCTTAACCCATATCTCACATCAAATTGACTTGAATGTGGTTTGATACACCTTAGATGTGTGTGAGATATTAGGATCATGAGTTAGGATCAAGGTGCATTGTCCTTGTACCTAGATGACCCTAATTCAAGAAATTAAGGATCATAGGGAAAGCTTGTGTACAAGTCATGTACATCTAGCCCTAAGATTATGGTCCTAAATTCAAATGGTTTTAAAAGCATTTTAAAATTGATTTGAAAAACCTTGATGAAGCTTTCCTAGTGATAGCATTCATCATTGAACATTATGATACAAAGTTGAGTTAAACTTGAACTATTTCAAAGTTTTTGAACTTTGTATCAAGATTGAAAAATGGAAGTTATTTTCATAGAAAACTATTTTTCCATGATAGTATATGTTATGAGGAATGTATCCTCAAAATTTCACAATTTTTTGAATTTTCTGGAATTTTCTAGGAGTTTCTGAATTTCGGGAAGGAAATTTCAGAAATCTGCCTATCAGAGTCTGGATCGGTCTGGGGACCGATCCAGGTAAGTCCTGATCGGTCTGTGGACCGATCCAGTGAAGCATGGATCGGTCTGCAGACCGATCCAGTAAGAACCAGAGAGCTTGGTGCGATCTGGTGAAGGCCTGATCGGTCTGGGGACCGATCCATGGGGTTTCTGATCGGTCTGGGGACCGATCAGGGCGTGCCGAATTTCTGATTTTTCAGCTGTTGTCTGAAATTTCAGTTATGGAAATGGTGTTTTTTGGATTTCTAAAGGTTTGGAACTCACAAAGACATTGTTGGTGCAATGGTCAAGGGGGAGTTAACCTTTAGGGGGAGTTTTACCTATTTGTCAAGGGGGAGTTGACTTTTAGGGGGAGTTTTTACTCCTTAAGACTTTTGAGGATTAGTGATATGGGATTATCACTAAGTTGATTGTTGAGTTTAGTATCAAGGGGGAAATTAAGAGTTTCAATGAAAGGTATGAGACTTTCATTAGGAAGAAACTCTTGACCTTGATACCCTTTTTTCCTTTTTGAGGTGTGTCAAAAAGGGGAGAGTTTTCATTGGAGAATTATTAGAGAACCCAAGTTAGGTTATCGGGTTAACCTAAGCTAGGGAAAGAATGTCAAGTAATGTTCAAGAAAAGAACATTGGAATTCTTTTTGATGTGTGTCAAAAAGGGGGAGAATTATTGGAGAACCCAAGTTAGGTTATCGGGTTAACTTAAGGGGAGAATGTCCAGAGAATGTTCAAGGAAAGAACATTGGACATTGGAAGATGGTTGGAAAACCTAAGTTAGGTTATCGGGTTAACCTAACTTGATTATGGGTTTTGTCAAACATCAAAGGGGAGATTGTTGGACCTTGGAAGGTTGACTGATTGACCTGGTTGACCTGACTCGAGTTGTATTTTGATGTTTGACTTAGGAAGATTGTTGGTGCAACCTTAGGTCAAGGTTGACCTAGTTGAGTTGTATTTTGATGTTTGACACTCGTGGAAGAGTTGTATTCTTGACATGGGACAAGAATAGATGTTTGGGAGATTATTGGTGCAACCGTAAGTCAAGGTTGACCTGGTTGACCTGATTCGGGAAAAAGTCCAAGTATGGAGACTTGACAACGGAAAAGTCCAAGCAGGGAGCTTGGCACTGGAAAAGTCCAAGTATGGAGACTTGGCACTGGAAAAGTCCAAGCAGGGAGCTTGGCACGAGGGAAAGTCCTAACTGGGATGTTAGGCAGTTGGAAAGTCCTGGTGAGTGAAGCCAGGCAGTAGGAAAGTCCTAACTGGGATGTTAGGCGGTGTGGAAAGTCACAGTGAGTGAAGCAGCGGTGGGAAAGTCCTAGCGGGATGTTAGGCGGTTGGAAAGTCCCGTGAGTGAAGCGAGCGGTGAGAAAGTCTAGGGATGTTAGGCGGTGTGGAAAGTCCCGGTGAGTGAAGCCAGGCGGTGGGAAAGTCCTAACTGGGATGTTAGGCGGTTGGAAAGTCCTAGTGAGTGAAGCCAGCTGAGAAAGTCCTAACTGGGATGTTAGGCGGTGTGGAAGTCCTGGTGAGTGAAGCGGGCAAGGAAAAATCCAGATGGATCGGGGATGATCGGACTTACGGTGTTGGAAAGTCCAAGTAGGTCAAGGGTGATCGGATACTTGGCATGAAGAGGAAAATCCAGATGGATCGGATGATCGGACATCCGGTGTGGAAAAGTCTAAGTGGGTCAAAGGATTGACCGGACACTTACGGGAGTGCTAGCAGTCAAGGGTGGCCGGATGCTAGGCATGATGTACCAACAGTCAAGGT
Organism: Zingiber officinale; assembly: GCF_018446385.1. Taxonomy (NCBI): domain Eukaryota; kingdom Viridiplantae; phylum Streptophyta; class Magnoliopsida; order Zingiberales; family Zingiberaceae; genus Zingiber; species Zingiber officinale. The sequence continues at coordinate 32,240,092 of NC_056005.1, read as the reverse complement.
TGACCGGATGTTGGTGTGGAAGCCTTAGGTTTAGGGTCGAGAAGTTTGGATCGGCCGATCGATCCAATGATCATAGCTCATCCGATCGGTCGGTGACCGATCGGTGACCGATCGATATGCTACGATGGTTATCGATCGATGCGGAGACCGATCGAGAAGGAGACCGATGGCAAACGGCGGAGAAGAAGCTGATCGGTCTACGGACCAATCGGAAGGTCCTGATCGATCCGTGGACCGATCAGGATGTTTCTGATCGGTCCATGGACCGTCGGGGCTGCGAAGCTTCTTCACGATCGATCTGCGCCGTTCAGATGTTGCTGATCGGTCCGCCGATCGAGTTCTAGCCGTTGTGACGCAACGGCTAGTTTCTTCATTGTTCTTCTTCGCGGTATAAGGAGGCGAGGCATCTTCGTGCGGACTTACTCTTTCTTTTCCTCCTTAGAACTTACGTTACTGGTTTCAGCTTCGACTGAGCTTTGTTGAGCTCACTTCCGAAGCCCCGCGTGAGCTTCTTTCGGCTGAGCTGCTTGTTGGCATTCATCCGTGAAGTTGTTGCTTCCAAGACTTCAGTCGACGACAAGAAGGCAAGCTTGTATTGTTACATTCATTGTATTTACTTCTTGTATTCCTTGTATTCTATCTTGCTGTTGCGAGTTATTGTGGCGAGATTTCTCCACCCACAAGGAGTATCTATTAGCCGGGTTTCCGGGGACTCATCCACCGACGGATTGGTAGGCTTCGTCCACCTCACGGACACATCGAGGAGTAGGAGTTCATCTCCGAACCTCGTTATATGGTTTGTCTCTCTTCTCCTGTTTTCTTTCTACGTTGTATTTCCGCTGCACTAACCTAATCGTAGAAAGAAACGCGAGCAATTGGGGTCGGCTATTCACACCCCCCCTCTCTAGCCATACGAAGAGATCCTAACAGAAGAGAGGGAGAGGATGGCCGGCCACACCAAGGAACAAAAGAGGGAGAGAAATAATAGATGTTGTGTCTCTTGAGGGCACCCTCACCCCTTCTTTTATATTCCTTGGCCTAGGCAAATTAGGAAATTTAATTACAATAAAATTTCCTTAATTTTTCTTGACATGAATTAATTTGAAGTATTAAATAAAACTTCCTTTTTATCCATGTATTGGCCGGCCACAATCAATAGAGAACAATTAGGAGAATTTCAATCAACAAATTAAAACTTCCTAATTTATCTCCAGAAATTTTAAAATTAAAATTTCTTTTCAAAAATCTCTTCATGGTTGATAAAAGGAAATTTCTATAATTTTAATTTTACAACATGTGAATAATTTTTAGAGAGAAAATAAAATATCTCACCAATCTACAAATAAGGAAAGAGATCTAATCTCTTTCTTTAATCTTTTGTAGATCTTTTATAAGAGAGATATTTTAATTTAAATTCTCTTTAATAAATTATTTCTTCCACATAATAAAAATTAAAATTAAAATTCCTTTTTAATTTAATTTGGCCGGCCCCCACTAGCTTGGGTTCAAGCTAGGCCACCACCCAATTTTATACCTAGGCCGGCCCTAGCTTGGTTCCCAAGCTAGCTTGGCCGGCCCCTTATTGGTGGGTATAGAAGGTGGGTATAGGTGAGTATAGAACTCTATAAATAAGAGGCTACGATAGGGACCGAGAGAAGGAATTGGTTTTGGTCTCTCGATAAAATTAAGCATCCCATGTTCGCCCTGAACACACAACTTAATTTTATCAATAATAATTCATTCCACTAGAGAACTATTATTGAACTACCGCACCAATCCCAAATTACATTTTTGGGCTCCTTCTTATTATGAGCATGTTAGTCTCCCTGTGTTTAAGATATCGAATGTCCACTAATTAAGTGAGTTACTGACAACTCATTTAATTAATATCTTAGTCCAAGAGTAGTACCACTCAACCTTATTATCATGTCGGACTAAGTCCACCTGCAGGGTTTAACATGACAATCCTTATGAGCTCCTCTTGAGGACATTATCAACCTAGTATCTCTAGGACACAATTTCCTTTTATAATCAACAACACACATTATAAGTGATACCATTTCCCAACTTATCGGGTTTATTGATTTATCGAACTAAATCTCACCCATTGATAAATTAAAGAAATAAATATCAAATATATGAGCTTGTTATTATATTAGGATTAAGAGCACACACTTCCATAATAACCGAGGTCTTTGTTTCTTTATAAAGTCAGTATAAAAGAAACGACCTCAAATGGTCCTACTCAATACACTCTGAGTGTACTAGTGTAATTATACAGTCAAGATAAACTGATACCTAATTACACTACGACCTTCCAATGGTTTGTTCCTTTCCATTATGGTCGTGAGCTACTGTTTATAATTTATAAGATACTGATAACATGATCCTCTGTGTGTGACACCACACACCATGTTATCTACAATATAAATTAATTGAACAACTACATTTATCATAAATGTAGACATTTGACCAATGTGATTCTTATTTCTAGATAAATGTTTATACCAAAAGCTAGGTTTTTAGTATACACTTTAACACGATCATCATATAATTTGGTGTTTTGTCACCTGAAGAATTCAACCTCACACCATCGCCCCCGCCGCCTTCCTCCTCCCCCTTTAATGATTCCACTAGCCGGCCGAAGCGGCGTCGCCAGGAGAAATGCGATGGCCGACGACGACGCCATCTCTCTCGTTTTTTGGTCTGGTTTCTCGCTGGCTTACCAACCAAACAATTCGTTTGGCGGGCAAGGCAAATAATATGTGGGCCAGGCCCAGCCCACGCCACCACCCTTGAAATTGAGATACACATGAAATCGCAGGGCCAAAATGACAATAGCCCTCAGCCCTATCTATAAAAGAGCATCAATGGCGATTAGCGAAGGGGCAAGCCAAGCGGCGGCGAGGCAAGATGGAACGGGAGAAGGGTTCCTGGAAGCTGTTGGCATGGGGTTGGGTTGGAAAAATCCATCCTTGATGTGTATCTCTCCTTTGTTACTTCCCTGGATTAATGGAGGATCGGATGGAGATCGACTCAAAATTGGTGTCTTCCAATTCCTCCCATTCCAATGGTTTCCATGTGCCCCTCCCCTTCCATGACGGGCCTTTGATGGGCGACGATGACGCTGCTGCATAAGCGAAGAGGGGGGATGATGAGGTATAGCCGAGGTACCTTCTCAGAGTTCAGAGTTCAAATACAAGAGGAAAGTCTTTGATCTTTCCTGTTTTTTTCACGCTAAAATAGTTGAAGTTTGAAAGCTAATATGTTTGATTATTTATTTGTGCAATACTCAAGGAAGAAAATTTATGAAAAAAATTTAAGGATAGATATATAAAAAGAATAGATACATAAAATCATGATTATTCATTTCATTTTTTTTTTTATCTCATTATTTTATATGTCTATTTTTTAATTTTTCCTTAAATGTTTTGTTTGAACATATCATTTTTCTATTTACTTTCCTAGCGAAGCAGTCCCACCTTAAAAAACACGAACGAGTTATTTTTACACCCGGTAAATTATTATTTTGGGAAGGGTAAGTTGTTGTGTTGCGAAGAGTAAATTATATTGCGTAAAAATTAATAGCCCGTCTCGAATTATCTAAATTATTATAAGAGTATATTACAAAAAAATAAAAAAGGTGATGTATATTTTTTTTTATTTCCGCTTTATTATAGTACTTATCCGTTATAACATATATAGATTAATTGTTATATTTTATAATTAATTTAATATAATATTATTGAATTATTTTAATAGTTATTTAATAATTTTTATAATTATTTTAAATAATTATGAATAATTTAAAATAATTTGGATGAAATTTAAATAATTTTATTAATAAAAAATATTTTAATATAATAATATTTAAAATTTAAGATTATTTAAGATTTAATATTAAATTGTAATTAAAAAATATTATTTTATTTTAATTAAAATAATTATATATAATTCATTATTATATATGAAAAATATTTTTTATTAATGTAATCAAAATTATTTAAATTTTATTAAAAGGGATGAAAATTATTTTAAAACAACAAAATTGTAATTAAATTTAAAATTTTAACTTTCATTTTGAATATATTATTTTAACATGGAGTGTTGGTGCGGGAAACGTCCGACGATCGAACTTGAGTTTTGATAATGGTAAAGGGTTCAAAGTTAATGTTATATGTGATCTAACATATTTGAATGAATTTGTAGGAAAATCTAAAGTGGATTTAGGTAAAAATCCTAGTAGTGGTTAGACAAAAGGAAAATCCTAGGGGTGGTAATCCTATGTCCTAGGGGGTGATAACCTTGCGCGGAAAGTCTTGGCGGGTCGAGTGCTTGGGCAAAAACCCCTAAAGTCAGGGATTCTAGGTGGAAAGTCCTGGTATCGCGAATCGAGTGGAAGACTGGACGGGTCGTGGAGTGAACGTCCAGTAGAAAGTTCTGGAGTCTCGAGCGCTGAGCAAAAGTCCAGTCGATCTGAAGGACCGATCTGGCAACAGGTAAATTCTCCTGAGTGAAGTAGGTGAGGATGCGTTCCTCGGTGAGGGAACAGTAGGCGTCGGTTTGACTTAGAGTTTTCGGATGGAAATCCGAAGTTAGAACTGGACAGTCCGGTGGTTGTCAAATTTTTATATTAATCTTGTTTTATTTGTGTTAACTTTATTTTGCTGGATATATTTTGTATTTTGCTCTAACGTATATTGCAGGGAATGAAAAAGTACTAAAAGCCCGGATGAACAGTGTTCGAGAAGCCTCCCATAGAATTTGGAGGCGCCTCCGGTGCCTTGGCCGAAGCAGTGCAGAAAGCAGGCCGAGGGTGCCCTGGACATTGGATGGAGGACGCCCTCCATGGGCTTGGAGGTGCCCTCGGGCGAATAGGTTGCGGGCGAAGCGGAGCTTATCCACGCTATGGATCCGGCGGGGTTGGAGGCGCCCTCCATGTTGTTGAGGGCGCTCTCAACAGGCTATATAAGCTTGTCTCGAGCAACAACAAGAAATACAACGAAATCTGACAATCATTCTTCCGTGTGCTACTAAAAGATCGATCTGACAAAGCTGTAACTCAACCCTGACAACCATAAGCTTCAAGTTTACTGTTCTAAGTCGTCGGTATAATTTTCTTTATTACTTTAATATTGTAATTCAAAATTATAATTTTCCAAACTGATAGTAATTGTCCAAAATAAATGTTCAACGAGCGTGAGCTTTGGAGTAGGAGTCGCCACAGGTTCCGAACCAAGTAAAACTCTTGGTGTTTGTGTGTTTGTATTATTGTTTATTTTTGTTGCGTATTACTCGAAAGTTTTTCGAAATGAAAGTGAAATCCACGAATACTATTCACCCCCCTCTCTTACAATTGGTATCAGAGTGGGATCGCTTCGAATTAGTGAAATCGCCATTCAAGTAATTTTTTGTGGTAATTTTTAATTTTTTGGAATCGATAAAATTGTCGCCTTCCGATCTGTTTTTATCGCAATCGAAATTTTCCCTCAAAGCTGGTGCAACACCACTCGAGTTCACGCATTTATTTTTAATCCCGCACTATTAATCCAAGATCAAGTCTTGGAACAAAGTTTCTTGTTTTTGTTTGTGCGAGATTTTACTTCTTATGACCTATCAAGAAGGCTACAACACAATCCGCCCGTCTCTCTTCTCCAGCGAGGATTTCGGCTACTGGAAGGGTCGAATGGAGTCCTACCTGTTGGAGCAATCCCAATGGTCCGCGGGACCATGTGTTTTGGTGTTTGGGCAAAGGGTTTAAGTTAGGATTACCCTCGTTATTTGATATGTGTACTTGAGTTGTGCAGGACTGCAAGTGACACATGTGACTCAAGTTGACGGCTTCGGGTCCGGTGAAGGATGGAGCATTCGAGGGACCGTGGACAAGGCAGCAAGGACAAGGGCCGAGGGAAGCGACTTCGAGGCATACGCGAAGAATGACATTGGGGACAAGCCGCGGGCTTGGATGCATCCGAGGGACGAGAGCCAAAGGAAGTAGGCTTGAAGGCAATAGGTCAAAGCTGCAAAGAAAGCGTCAAATGAATCATAAGGGTGAGGGTACGAGTGCATGAGAGATTGTACTCAGAGTAAAATCCTAGTTTTAGGATTTCACTGCAGCGGCACTGTAGCAGTAATGTAGCGTACTGTAGCAGTTACTGTAGCGCACTGTAGCAGTTGACTGGTGATGGATCAGTCGACTGATGCACTGTAGCATAGCCGTTGAGAGAGCCGTTGGGCTGGCACCAGTCGACTGGTGCAAGGACCAGTCGACTGGTAACGGACAAATCAGGTTCTGATTTGTTCCAAGCTCTATAAGAAGGAGCTTGGTATGGCCGGCCAAGACGACGAAATTAGACTTGGTTAAAGCCTAATTAGTAGTCACCAAAGTGCTCAAGGATCTCTTGTGTCCAAGTGTTCTTGGTTGAAGTTGTGGTGAGGTTTCTCCACCCACAAGGAGCGGTTTGAGCTAACCGGAGTTTCCGGGGACTAATCCACCGATGGATTGAGGGATAGTCCACCTTACGGACAGCCGTGGAGTAGGAGCATCATCTCCGAACCACGTTACATCGACGTGCATTGGTTTGCTTGTTCTTTTCTTTATCTTTAGCTTTCATATTCGTATTCGTAATTTGTATTGTATTATTCCGCTTGCGCACTAACGAGTACGTAGGAAGCCATCGATTTGGGTGAGACGCTATTCACCCCCCTCTAGCGGCCACCGATCCTCCAACACTACCTTCAAACCTAGTTCGAGATGTGGATGATTATCATAACCAACATCTCAATTCCACTCGACAACACGGGAAAATTAGTATCATGCGAGAACTGGGACGCAAGTATAATAAAGGAGGTCGAGGTCAACGCCAAAGAAAAGAAACATGTACTCTTCAATGTGGTCTAACAAAGGAAGAGCTGAACCGAGTTGGTCTATTATCAAGCGCGAAAAAACTATGGGAGAAGCTTATCGAGATGCACAAAGGCACCTCAGATACGAAAGTAAGTGCGATCTAATTTTAAGCAAGTTATATAATATAAAAATGCAGGAATGTGAGACGACTTCCCAACTTCACGTGCGGATACAAGATCTACTGAACGAACTCCACAAGATCGGACAAAAGATGGAGAATCGAGACATAATAAGGTACGCACTCATCGCCTTTCCGAGGAATATTTTGTGGGCATCCATGGTAGATGCTTACAAAGTATCCAAGATCTTTCATCAATTAAGTTAGATGAGTTATTTTCAGAATTTGAATTGCACGAATAGACTAATGCACGTTAATTCGAGAAAGGTATTACTTTGGTTGCAGGTACAAGCAGAACCCGAGAACCAAAAGCAAAGCGCAGAACCGAACCCGAGTCCATAAACAAATTAGACTCAGAAGATGATGACGACGAGATCACAGCCGAGATCGTCAACCTAGTACGCAAACTCTACAAAAAGAAGAAAGGATTCATGATGAATGACATCAAGAAGACGATTCAGTCCAAGATAGTGCTAGCCAGTCCAAAAGTAAAGTTCGAAGTTACCTGCTACGGCTGCAACCAAAAGGGATACATCAAATCCAACTGTCCAAATCAAAAGGAAGCAAAAAAGCAAAGGAAGAATAAAGCACTACAAGCAACATGGGATGAGTCCTCTTCAGAAGACTCCGACGAAGAACTCGAACAGACGAGTTTCCTCGCTTTAACGGCTCGGGAACAACTCAAAGAATCAGAAACCGAGAGTGAATCAGAAATCGAGTCCGAGCGAAGCCACAGATCTATATCCGTTTCCGAAGAGCCTAAGCCCACTGTAAGTATTTCTCAATTAAGTAAACTATATAATTTAGTTAATTTCCTTGTGCGTAAATTAGCCAAATCCAACCTCCGAGTCAAGTCACTTCAAAAAGAGGTAATAATCCTTAAGGAGGAGATTAAATTGAGTCCTTTGATTGAGTCAGTTCAATTGGAAGTTCAACTCAAGTCCAACAACTTGAGGAAGAAAATTTCAATTTGAAAACTCAAGTTAAAGAACTCAAAGACACGTTGGAACAGTTTACTTTGGATTCCAAGAATCTTGATCTGATTCTTGAAAAATAGAGAGCCGTTTATAACCGATCCAGACTTGGATTTAAAGCTAACACTACAACAGAAATGTTAAAAGACAACGGATTTTATCTGTTGTCGTAGGCTCTTTAAAATCGTTGTAATTGACCGTGTTGTTAAAAGTGGGGGCTACGACAACGGTTTTAAACCGTTGTCTTTGAATGAAACAACAACAGTTTTGCAACGGTTTAAAATTGTTGTTGTTTAGAGCACTTTTAATAACACTGCCAAGTACAATAGTTTTTGGGGCTACGACGAGGGTTTTTAACCGTTGTCTTTGAGGGCGATAGACAACAACAACGATTTTAAACTGTTATCTTTTAAATTATTGTCCTTTAATACTAATATATATATATATCATATTTAAATGTAAATATATAATAAAGAATCATAACCACAAAAGAAAGAATATTCTCCACATCAATGTCATTCAAAATGTTACTTATACAAGAATTACGATGACAAAAGAAGAAACATGTCTCATATTCAAATAAAATTTATCCCAATACAAATAAACAAATAAATTCCATTTACAATTAATGAAAGCTAAAGACTAGACACTTGTGATGGTGGTGCATGCCAAGTAGGATTGCACTTAATTATTATCAACCCAAGTCCCATCACAATCTTCAACTTGTAGGATTTCATTGGACTCCTCTTTCTCACTTGCTAATTCTTCCATGTCAGCCTTTTCCAGCATTGTTGATCATCAGTTCCATAATAAATCCAATCCTTAATATGTACTCTTCATCAACTTCACAGAGTAACACTTCACTCCCTGTTTCATAGAGTTCAACACAATTACATTATAAAACTTAAAATAGCATGCAAGGAAACACACAAAGTTTGCTGATGATTTTGCTAAAGGGAATGTCATCAGAAACAGGTGAGGAAAAGTTGTGCCAATACATGCACCGTCAATGTCTTATTGAAGTTAAAGAATATGCAATGATTTGATAAATGAGCAATCTTTGTGTATGTATTAAACCAGAATCTAATGTTGCATGGAAAACCAGGCAAGTATATGTATCAAAAATATCAGAAAAATGCAGCTTCTGACTGAATAAGGACTGAGCATTTCATAGGATATACTAAAGAAACTAATATGCTAAGTAATTTTCTCCTAGTACATGAAAATTGGAACATGCTATTGTACCAATTCTTGATTGAGTGTGGAGTACCAAAATGCAAATTCTACCAGATAATATATTTGGTAGCTTCATCATTTATATTATCTATCATCCAAAAAAGTAACTTTTTCAATAAGTTCATAGAATATTTCAAAAGCTATTGATTGACAACAATTCAAGAGGAAATCTAACATGTAAGTATAGTTATATAAAGAAGTTATTGTAAAACTTACTTGAGTCAAATTGCTAACTTGGATATTAAACCTTTGAATGACTGCAATAAAGTCTCTCTTTGGCATTGTAGTTTCTTGAATAAGGCTACTTGCTATATATGTATTTAAATACACACTTTAAAATGTAAACAATGTTAAATAAGGTTTAATGCATTATAAACCAAAAGTTATAACAAGTATGAGATAAATTGAACAACAAATCATAAATCTTAAATGAGTTTCATATGCTAAATAAACTCCATCAAAAAGCTACTACTTGATTAAAGGATAAAATTTCTAGTCTTATTGAAAGTACAGGCTCAACTTGCAACCTTAATCAACTGATTCAAGCAATAACAGATACAACTTGATCAACAATTATTATCTCAAAGGAGGGGTCAAGGGCTTCTCGGATAAAGCTGTTGTAGCATTGCAAAAACTAAGCTCTAATAGGTCTTGTTTCGCCATCAAGTTTCTAGAAACAAAATAAAGTCATTAGTGTGTTTAAGAAAACAAAGATCTCTAATCTACTCATCTGTCAAGCATCCAAGAGGTATGAGCTTCATCAAGACTAATAATTTGTGAATAAAATCAATAGAAGATGAAGGACTAAGATCAAGGGTACTTTCAAAGAGGAACAATTATAACGTCAAGCAGAGGGAAAAAATATAGAATTAAGTATTCAAATTATACAGTAACACAGCACAAGCGACACAATAGACTTCTTCCAAGACAACTAAGATATTAATAAATTTATCTTGCACTCATTTCTATCTCAAGAATGTTCCATGAAGAAGAAAAAAGCTAAACTAGATGCAAACTAACCTTTCCATTCAGCATTGCAAGTATTTCTTTGATAAGTGCTTGCATTTTTTTGATTGGTAATCAAAAGATTTGAGACAGGCAATGTACTCTTTTTTCACGTGTGTAAAAAATATTGGATTCTTGTATAATATAATACTTGAGAATCTGCATGAGTAATCAAATAAATATGAACATATTTGCATAATGAACATACTTACAATCTTCACATGGAAAAGAAGTTAGAGTAGTAATATTCAAGAGAATAAACAAGCATTTTGGGCATGAAACTATGCTAAATCTATTAATTCCCAAAAATAGAGCTAAATCTATTATTTTCATAATGTATGATGAAATTCCACCAATTATAGTAACTAAATAAAAACAAGATAAGTTGAGTTAGAACAAAGTCAACCGTTTGACACAATCAGGTTAGCAAACCTAACAAACGGCCTTATTTGAGACAATCAACAACCACTCAAGTAAATTAGAAATATGACAAACCTCTGCACTACCTTTCCTGTAAAGGACTGAAAGCATTGTTTTAATCAAAGATCACTGCACTTAGAGCAAGATAAATTGGAACTAGATTAGATCATGTTAGACAAAAGTTAAGTACATTATGATAGTGCGGACTTTTTCCATTAGAGAAGATAATGAAAAGTTGATATTTTTTATGATTTATTCGAGTCCAAATAGAAACTACAACAAGGGAAAAAGCGGAAAGGAAAAGAGATAATCTTGAGCTATAGATGCAATTCCCTTATTCATCATCGTTTTCATCCTGTTCATCGTTCAATAATGTTTTATTTATAGAGACATAATGTGGGAAATAGCTTCTTTTTTTACTATTATTAGATTTCAGACCTCTTCTTCTTCATCATCCTCATCATCATCATTCACCTCAGATTTTGACTTGTCGGATTCCTCGCCATCTTCTTCTTCTTCTTCTTCTTCTTCATTTGTGGCAGTAGCACGACTTCCTTCTCCTCCACCAGACTATGAACCAGATAAAGGTGAATGATTAAGTGATTCGATACTAGAGTTGTTCCACAAAAAGCGGTGAGTTTGTGATAAGTACTTGACCTTTGTTGTAGGCAGCCATGGTTTTGGTGTAATCGGCTTTGAGCTTTGCTGCCTTGGCTACGTATGGAGCTTTCTCCTGCAAAGGAGAGTTTGTTAAAGGTTGTTCGATTGAATTAGCAAATTATGTGTTGCTATTGATTACTTACTTCTTCCGTCAAAGATTTCCACTTGTCTCCTCCAGCTAGCAACCTGTTCAGATCAAATTGATACATTTATTATGGTGGTAAAAAATCGAAGAGAGAAAAAAAAATCAATTATGGAGTAGAAAGATCTGTAGGGGAAAGGAAGAGGAAAACTAACCGCTGTGACCAACTTGTTATTAGGGTTCTTTTCCTTGAATGTCTTCCAAAATTCTTCCCTGCCGAGCTAATTGAGTGAGCAACGACGTACAAAGAAGGGTAAAGCAAATTGATGACCCAATAAGAGAGGATCTCACATGAAGACGAAGAAGGCACTCTGAGGCCTCTTGGGCATGTTGGGATCCTTGCCAACTTTGGACTTCCTTTGCTTCTTCGTCGCTCATTCCGGTCCCTTCTTCACCAAAAGCCTTTAGAGAGAAGAAAACAAGCATCCAATCCCCACAAAATCAAACTTTTTCAACACCGATCGATCTGCTAAGAACATTAAAAGGTGAAACGAAATCTCACTTGGTATTAGTTTTCTTGGAAGTGTTAGTCTTCGATTTCTCCATCTTCATGGCGAGATCTACAACAAAGACAATTAGATCCATCCAGAAAAGTAAAAAAAGAAAAACACACACACACACAAATCACATAAATCATGAGAAATCGTAAACTTTACCTTGAGATTAGGGTTCTACGGCATAGGAGAGGAGGAGCGATCGATCGATGGGATGTGGAAGCGAAAGCAAAGAGGATTAGAAGAGAAGGCGAGGAGGGGTTCGTCGGCATAGATGGGGTCACTAGTGTGAAGAGATCAAGAAAGAAAAACGCAAAGTAGGTGAAGAGATCGTAAGTTGGATAAGGTAAAGGAGGAGAATGTGGCGGCAAAAAATTTTGGGGAGAGGGAAAGAAAAAACAAGGTAGCAAAATATGGCGAAGGGGAAAAAACAGCGAAGGAAAAAAACAATGGTATTAAACAACGCTTAATAGACAATGGTTTTCAAAAACCGTTGTCGTAATCCCAAAAAAGCACGCATAGACAATAGTTTTCAAAAACTGTTGTCGTAGCCTTTAAAAACTATTGTCATAGCCCCAAAAAAACATAAATAGACAATGATTTTTAAAAATCGTTGTCGTAGGGCAAAATAACTACTAAAAGACAATAGTTTTTGTTAAAACCATTGTTAAAAGGCAAAAAAAAAATAATGATTTGGTATAAAATCATTGTCGTTTGAGTGTTGTTGAATGAGGATTTTCTTGTAGTGTAAACAAAAATACAAGTCTTATTTATCAATTATAAATAGAACAAATAGAAAAGTAGTCTAAGCATGGGTGCCCAAGTCAAACTTGATTAATCAAGTTGGACTTGGACAATATTGGGTCCCAAGGATCAAATCCACTACCTTGATAGACCTTATTGAGGCTATAATCCAGGGGAGCCAATAGAAAAATTATTTGTATAAATAGAATTGTTTGATGCTTGTTTTTCTTGCTCTTATTATACATGCTTAGATTAGGCTAGATAAGGACCTAGGCGTGATTTACACTTGACTAGTTAGACCTAGGGGTTTCAAAAAGAAAATTAAATATCCAATTTCTTTGAAAGACTTTGTCTAGAAGCGGTGGATGATTTCATACCCAAGAAAGTCTAGTGCCTCATCATAGCCTGGAAGTTAATCTTTGAAATGAATATTGAATTGACTAATTGAAAAACCTAAGTCTAACTCAAATATAAATTAATCCTTAGATGATAACCTAAATCAAAGATGAAATTAACCATCTCACAAAAACCTATAAGGTTCCCTGATTGATAACTTAGAAAAGGGTGAGACGGACTTAGGTAAAATTTAGATCTAATCAATTCAATTAATAAATCTAATCTAATTAATTTACCTAATTAATATCTAATCAATTCAATTAATTAATCTAATCAATTTATAAATCTAATCAATTCAATTAATTAATCTAATTTAATCAATTTACCTAAATCTAATCTAATTAATTCAATTGATTAATCTAATCAATTCAATTAATTAATTTAATCAATTTACAAATCTACCTAATTAATATTTAATCAAACTAATCAATTAAGTATTTAATTAATCTAATAAATTAATAAATTAATCTACTAAATAATTAATTAAATTCTTAATTAACCTAAATTAATAAAACTTTCCAATCTTTAACTAGTGTAATTCCAAATTAATTTAACTTAATCAAATCAACACAAACTTAAACTTAACTAATCCTAATTAAAACTAATGCAAACTCTAATTTAAAACCTAAAACTAAATAATAATAATAATAATAATAATAAACATTGTAGGACGCCTCCCGAAGGCGCCTCCAAATGAAAGATGGTGCCCTCGAGAGCGGCGGGAATTTTCCCGCCAAAAGGTATGGAGGGTGCCTCCCACCGATAGGAGGCACCCCCATAACACATTGAGGGTGCCCTCAACACCGATTTTTCTAGCGAACAGAGATTCTTCTGTTCGCCTTTTTCACGATTCTAGTCACACCAAGGTGCCCACTCAGCCCGAGTTTCTCCCCTTTAACCCCACTAACACCTCAAGATGCCTCCTAGGTATACCCCATTACATTATATTTGTCTGTATGTATTTTTCTGTGCATTTTTTTATATATATGTGCATGTATAAAAATAGGAAAAGACGGACCATAGACCCTGCTTCCAGTAGTACCCCATCCACCGATGCTAGGTTTCCTATTGAGCGGCATATGTTAGAGTTCATTAGGCATACCTTTTCCCCATTAAAGTGTAGATATTTAAGTAAATCTTTTTTTTTTTTGCTAAATATTATACTCCTATTACCCAGATGATTGAGCATTACTAATTAGATAGGCTGGTTTACTGCAGCCATGTAGTTAATCACGACTTGTGTGCTCAGTTTTATAGTAACCTAGATAGAGTAGATGATCTCACTTACTCCACCAGAGTTGGTGGAAAGGATTTTCAGTTTTCTCCTACCCTCTTATGCACTAGTCTAGGACTTAAGTCATCCACATGTTCATTTTTGTGTTACCCTGCCATTTGGTGAGCCCTACTCCCATATTACCTTAAATACTATCTATATGTATCTTTTTGGAGAGGAGAGATCACTTGTAGTGACTGACTTTAGGTCACTCTCTCTTAGAGTCCGGGACTATATCATGTATCGGGTCTTGACTGCCTGCATTTTGTCAATCGCTTCTCGGAACGTTCCGACGATGCGACTTTCTCACTCCTTCTTTTTGTATGCCCTCAGTCAGCGTTTAGATATAGATATATCATTACATATGTTTCATAACATCATACGTGCATCTGGTCTTGTCACTAGACTCGAGGTCCATATGCCTTATTGTCATGTCTTGATATATATGTTTTCGACCTTAGAGATAGACACGACCCAGGGGAGGGTTACTTCCCTTAGTCCTTATGACGAGTTTGGTCAGCGTCAGTTAGCCTTAGTGCATATAGACATTACCGCTCAGGGGATTCTAGCCTGGAGAGGTGGGTCGCAACCTGCTACTCTAGCAGGAGATGAGTTTTATGTCCCAGCCGAGGGAGAGGAGTGGTTAGAGCTTACGGAGGCAGAAATCTTTGGGCATCCTCCTTCTCCGACACAACCCTCAACCTCGACCCAATCCTCAACTTCACTGTCCGTCGAGTATTGACTCACTCGACTCGAGGAGTGCTCTGCGTAGTTACAACGGTCCGTCTTGGATGGGTTCAGCGCACTCCGGGGGGAGATGACTACTCTTCGGGATGACATGACTTCCAGACTTAAGCAGATCCTTTAAACTTTGCACGCCCTTGAGCGACCACTACCACCACCTACTGACGATGATCAGACTATATACATTCCTATGCATTGTATATGATTGACATGCTATCTATAGACAGTTTATTTTGGTTTGTTTGATGAACATGCTTAGTAGAATAGAGTTTACTTTCAAAATTAGTTCTTCTTTAATTGCTATATTGGTTTAAAATTCTAGGAAAAATATTTTCAAAATATCAATTTTGTTTGTATTTCAAAATTTGGACTTAGCCTAGGTATCTATCCCCTAGAAAGCATGTACCCCTAGGTTTCAGCCAGAGCATCTCACAAGCACACTAGAATTACATTGCTTGTGTATGAAAGACACTTAGAATAGTGTGAGATGCATAGGGTACTGTCTGGACTTCAGAATGCTTATGTCTGTGCATCAACATAAGTCTAGGTATTAAATACCAAATTCATATTAATCAAATTAAGTTGTTCATGCTTAGTCAAACTAACTGGAACACTTACCTAATTTGACTAACCAAGTGAAAGCTACTATCTCTTGGTAAAATAACTAGTAACTAAATGTTAGATATTTATTTGAAAGTAGATATTTTATTACTCATGTTTGGACTCTAGGACTATAAAATTTTTGTTAACAAAAATTGACTGACATTAATCAAGGGGGAGTAAAAGAAAGATTTTTCAAATTAAGCCAAGTTCATGTTTTTAAAAAGTATTTTTCAAACAGAAGTTTTTTATTAAACTTTACTTAAAATTATTTTTAAAACTTGGTGATTTTTAAACTTGGTGTTAAAATGAAATTATTTTTCGTGTTTAAACAAATTATTATTCAACTTAGTGTTTATTCAAAATTTAAATTATTTTTAAGCTTAATGTTGAATTAATATCAAATTTTTGATTATTATTAAGCTTAATGTTGAATTAAAATTAGTTTTTAAGCTTAGTGTTTATCAAAAATATTTTTTTACTTAACTAAGTTAACGCTTTTATCAGAACTTTTATTTAAGATGAGTACTTTTAAAGCTAAGTGTTTAATCAACTTCTTTTAAAGCTTGTACTTACCTATGTTTAAAATTCTTTAAAGCTAAGGTATTTTCAATATTTAATTAAAGTCTCTTTCAAATTTTTGCTTCTTCTTGCAAAATTATATTTAAGTAAGAGCTGTAGGGGACCGGTGGCCGGCTAGAAGGGGGGTTAGATAGCTAGGTCACCCCCAATTTCTTTCTTCTCGACAAGGTGTTAGTGCGTAGCGGAATATACTAAACAAAAATAATAAGAACAAGCAAGAAAGCACAAATGCTAACACAAATCCTTTACGTGGTTCGGAGATTGTTTGCTCCTACTCCACGGCGTGT
This sequence comes from Zingiber officinale, assembly GCF_018446385.1. Lineage (NCBI taxonomy): Eukaryota > Viridiplantae > Streptophyta > Magnoliopsida > Zingiberales > Zingiberaceae > Zingiber > Zingiber officinale. The sequence goes on along the minus strand of NC_056005.1, from coordinate 32,223,510 downwards.
CCTTGAGGTGGACGAACCTTTGATCCTTTAGTGGATCAATCTCCAGCAATCTCCGGCTAGAGCTTACTCCTTCTCGGTGGAGTATAACCTCTCACAAGGCTCTCTTCCTCTTACAAGATGAACTTGGGTTTACGAGGAAGAGAGTATGACTTGGAAGTTTTGGGCAAAGACTAGGAGTTATTCAACAAGTATGAGTAATCTCCTTCAAACCCCAAAGTTTCCTATAAATAAGAGGAGAGAGTTGATTATCATATCAACTCATTTCGGCACTAGTCGATTGTCAAAACCATCAGTCGACTGGTATTACCGTTGGAGGTAGCCAACGGCTACTTCGTAGCACTAACAGTATGCTAACGGTCATTTACCAGTCGACTACTAAAACATGCAGTCGACTGGTGCAGTCGACTGCTAAAACATGCAGTCGACTGATCCACACTAACCGAACGAACAAAACCATTCTGTTCGCGCCCAATCGACTGCGTGGTCGACTGCACCAGTCGACTGCTAAAACATGCAGTCGACTGCTACAGTAAAACCCTAAAACTAGGATTTTACTCCGAGTATAATTTCTCATACACTCGTACCCTCACCCTTACGACTATTTGATGCTTCCTTTGCAGCTTTAACCTCTTGCCATCAAGCCTACTTCCTTTGGCTCTCGTCCCTCGGATGCATTCAAGCCCGCGGCTCGTCCCCAATGTCATCCTTCGTGTATGCCTCGAAGTCACTTCCCTCGGCCCTTGTCCTCGCTGCCTTGTCCACGGTCCCTCGGATGTTTCATCCTTCACCGGACCCGAAGCCATCAACCTGAGTCACATGTGTATCTTGCAAACCTGCACAACTCAAATACACATATCAAATACAAGAGTGAGCCTAACTTAAACTCTTTGACACACACAGCAAAACTATGATCGTACCGATCAAAACCTAGGTCAATTGCACTAACAAGAGCTACCTTTCAGGGGAGTTAAATATTTCCTATCTTTCCATTTTTTTCTCCTTTTTAAGTAATATTTTTGATATATGGCAAAGAGGGAGAGGAAAATGAAAGTTAAGTAAATAAGTGATTAAAGGGGAGATACAAATAAGTTGCAACTAATTGTTTATATTTTTTAAGTTGCAACTAAATGTTTATATTTTTTAAGTTGCAACTAAATGTTTTTTCACTTGATTGCACTTAAATCTTGATTTTATACTTGTACGCATTTATACTACTTTCATATTTTACTTAACTTTGAATTTTATTGCCATAATCAAAAAGGGGGAGATTGTTGGTGCGGGAAGCATCGAACGATCGAACCTGAGTTTTGATAATGACAAAAGGTTCAAAGTTAAGGTTATTTGTGGTCTAACATGTTTGAATGAGTTTGCAAGAAAGTCCTAAGTGTACTTAGGCAAAAGTTCTAGTTGCGGTTAAGCAAAGGGAAAACCCTAGAGGGTGGTAACCCTATGTCCTAGGGGGTGGTAACCCTAGGTCCTAGAGGGTGGTAACCCTAGGCGGAAAGTTTTGGCAGGTCGAGGGCTTCGGGCAAAAAACCCTAGAGTCGGGGACTCTAGGTGGAAAGTCCTGGTATCGCGAACTGGGTGGAAGACTGGATGGGTCATGGAGCAACGTCCAATAGAAAGTCCTGGAGCCTCGGGCACTTAGCAAAAGTCCAGTCGGTCTGGAAGACCGGTCAGACAATAGGTAAACTCTCCTGAGTAGAGTAGGTGATGACGCATTCTCCGGTGAGGGAACAGTAGGCGTCGGTTCTACCTAAGATTTCTGGATAGAAATCCGAAGTTAGAGTCAGACAGTCCGGTGGCTGTCAAATTCTTATATTAATCTTGTTTTATTTGTGCTAACTCTATTTTGCAGGATATGTTTTATATTTTGTTATAACGTATCTTGCAGGGAATGAAAAAGTACTAAAAGCCAGGATGAACAGTATCTAAGGCGCCTTCCATAGAGTTTGGAGACGCCTCGGGTGCCTTGGCCGAAGCAGCACAGGAAGTAGGTCGAGGGCGCCCTCCATAGAGCTTGAGGGCGCCCTGGACGCTGGATGGAGGGCGCCCTCCATGGGCTTAGAGGCACCCTCGGGCAGATAGACTGCTAGCGAAGCGAAGCTTATCCACGCTGCAGATCCGGCGGGGTTGTTGGAGGCGCCCTCCATGCTATTGAGAGTGCCCTCAACGGGCTATATAAGCCTGTCTTGAGTAGCAGCAAGAAATACAACAAAATTTGATAATCATTCTTCCATGTGCTGCTCAAAGATTGATCCGACAAAATTACAACTCAACCCCGACGATCAAAAACTTCAAGTTTACTGTTCTAAGTCATCAGTATAATTTTCTTTATTACTTTAATATTGTAATTTAAAACTATAATTTTCCAAATTGATAATAATTATCTAAAATAAATATTTAACGAGCATGAATCTTAAAATAAGAGTTGTCACATACTTCAAATTAAATCAAATCAAATAAAATAAAACTCTTGATGTTAATGGGTTTATTCAGAGCTTTCGATCCTACCTGGAACTCCCCGTCTCACTCCCCTAATGAAATGATAAACTGAAAATTTTTTATTTCTAAAATTTATCGTACTGAGACCTGAGAGTCACTGCCATTAATTAGGAAGAAACTTAAGCATATAGTACCAACCAACGAAGCTTCGGGGAAGCTTCTCACTCCCTAAATGAAATAATAAACTGAAATTCTTTGATTTCCTCATTAATTCTCGGCCACAGCCACTCGAATCTGAGCTTCGACTCACTCTTCGGTTCTTCTGCAATCATGGCAGAAGAAGAAGGGGAGAAGGAAGTGACGCTTCTGGGAACATGGTCGAGCCCCTTCGTTCTCAGAGTCAAATGGGCCCTCAGAATCAAGGGAGTCGAGTACACCTACGTCGAAGAAGACCTCCGCAACAAGAGCCCTCAGCTGTTGCAGTACAATCCCGTCCACAAGAAGGTGCCGGTGCTGGTGCACAGGGGAAGAGCCATCGCAGAGTCCTCTGTCATCCTCCACTACATCGACGAAGCTTGGCCGCACCACCCCTTGCTGCCCCACCACCCCTACGAGAAGGCCATGGCACGCTTCTGGTGCAAATTCGAGGACGACAAGGTACAGATTCATCAGTACTCTTATGTCCTGTTTTTGCCGATTCTAGCACTGTGAATGGTTTTCCGTCTCTAGTTATCGCCTCCGCTGTGGCGCGTTTTGACCACACAAGCAGAGGAGCAGAGGGAAGCGCAGGCGTCGGCGATCGAGAGCCTCGGGCTATTGGAGAATGAACTCGAAGGGAAGAAATTCTTCGGAGGGCAAACTATTGGTCTCGTGGACGTTTGGTTCGGTGCCCTGGCGTACATAATTCCGATTTATGAGGAGATCACTGGATTGAAGCTGGTGGAGCAGAGAAAGCTTCCACGGCTCTGCAGATGGATGGAGGAGTTCTTGAGCTCGCCGGCGGTGGAAGGCACTTTGCCACCAAAGGATATGTTGCTGCCCAGGTATGCTGCGATGCGCGAAGCATTCTTGGCGAAAGCGAAACGACCTGAGCAGCAGTGATTCTGATTCAGTTAAATCTTTGCTGTTCTTGCAAGCACTGAAGAATCTTTTCTTTTCTACTATATTTTGAGAAAGTGATCAGTATTCTTGAAAAATATGTTCGTCCTAGCATTCTTGTTAATCCGTCCTAGAGTCAACACGGAGGAGATAAATCACGGATGATTGAGCCAATATGAAAAAGGTAAATCATGGATGATTATTAACTTTTGAAATAATGACTAACGCATATGTGAGACATTTACCTCGACTATGTCGAAATTCGAATTCCAGATTTTATGATAGGAGTACCTCATATATTAGCTACTAGATTATTCCATTATCCTGATGATAATCAATGATTCTATTTGATGCGGTGACTTACTTTGGCCCTTATGTGTTCCTTAAGAGTAAGAATCAAGACGAACTCCGCTCAAACAAGACTCATACTTGAACAAGCTTATTATACTTATCTTCAAGTCTGATCAAAGGATAAATCATTGGTCGTATCTTACTCTCGATGACAGATTTTTTCTTGATCTCAAACTCTCTCTCAATCTCAGTCCGTCATTTAGTCTTGACAACAAACTCTCTCAGTCTCGGCAAGACTTCCTTTCAGTCTCCGGCTTTATCTTAGTCTTAGACTCTGTCAATATTAGATATTAGACAATCTCTCAATCTCAGCAACAGATTCCATTTTAGTCTCGATAACAGATTCTCAGTCTCAGGCTGTCTCTTAGTCTCAAACTTTATCATAGTCTTAGACTCCCTCAATCTCAACAACAGTATGCATCTTAGTCTTAGACTTTCTCTCAATTTAAGATTGTCTCTCTGTCCTAGACTTCATCTTTGCTCAACCCCAGTCGTCGACACCTTTTCTCAACGGGGGATTCCGACATCATCTTAGTCTCGGTCTCAGATCCACTCCGCATCGATATCACCTTTTCCTCCTAAGGATATGTCTACACTCTATATGGGCTCGCTAATAGTGACAGAGAATATTCTAAGACATGTGGCTTCTAGAGACTGGAAGAACGGTTATGAGGGTGTCAATCTCCTAGATACCCTCTATTGGCATGTGACACTAAATGAATGAGGAGGTAACTAACAGCTATCAGATCCGATCCCCTCATTGGCTCCCACAATAATGATATTCTGATCGACTAGAAGATGCTCTTTGAACAACTATGTAGACATTCACAAAGATAAATAATGGGGGTCGAATTCTCTTTAACTCTACCAATTCTATCTTCCTACTCTATCTTCTTCATTCTTTAACATATCACCTGAAGAAAATTCTAACTTGAGGGTTAGAATGACCTCGAGATCCGTCTGCATCTCAGGCCTTGCCATCTTTTTCATCGATGGCCTCCACAGCACGTGTATGTCAGCGAGTTCGTTGACAGATGGCTTAACTATCTATGATATTTGGCCAGAACAAATTGATGCAGTCTATGGAAAATCTGAGCCAAGACGCTGCAATAGTTAACACTAGAAGAACTATCGACCAGTGTGACTTTGTAGGAGAAAGAAGCTATTAAGCAAGAGAACATCAACAAGATGGTTTCCAAGGCATTGTAAGGATTTTTATAACAACACTCATTCTGACAACCACCACTAGTGGGAGGTCTCCCTCCCTTAGCTGGTATGCCTCTTCCTAAAAATAGGGTAGGGGTGAGCATTCGGTTAATTCGGTTAATTTGATATTAATTTTATATAAATTCTTTTTATTGTTATTTTAAACAAATTTAGTTAATTCGGTGTTAATCGAAATAATCGATTCAGTTAATTCATTTTTAGTAAAACTTTGATTTGATTCGGTTAGCCAACACTAAATCGGTTTTTGATTAATTCGGTTAATTTATGAACCGAATTAACCAAATGCTTACCCCTAAAATATGGTACCTCACCCCTCATTGGAGTTCCACTAGTCGAGTTTCGATAAACCGGGCGTTGAACTCTGTTATGCAACCACACATACACAGTTTCGTCATCAGTAATAAAAAATTATCGATCCCACAGAGACTGTTGATTAAGCACTAGTTAACTTTGCACAGCGAATTATCTAGACAATCTAAAATGATTCACAAACGTTAGCGAGAAAGAGAAAAGAGGAGAGAGAGTAAAGAGCGTAAGTGAATGAAGGGGGAATAGATACTAGGATTTGAGTTTCGTTGCGATGCTAGTTAATATCTCTATGCATTGTCCATCTCCCTAACTCCATGCTTACACTCATGTAGGAGTTCTAACTAGAGTTTGGTACAATCCAATGAAGATCACACAGAATAGTTTACCCAAGTTCTAACGCCATTAAGTAGAAGAGGTAATTTAGGAAGTCCGATTATAGAAAACATCCTTCTGTCACTAGGGTCCATGGTCTACGTTCCTAGATTACACAGATCACTTCCTAACGGTAGATTAATGTAATTAAGTGGAAGATGTAATTTAGAAAGTTCAATTATAGGGAACATCCTTCTCACACAAGGACCCACGGTCCACGTTCCTAGATTACACAGATCACTTCCTAACATTAATTTAGGAGAATCTTCTAAACTCTAATTAATCTTCCTAACAAGAATTGATCCCCGTTTCAAGGAAATGCCGTTGAAAGTAAGGGATACATTCTGTCACAAGGTCCTATGGTCTTACAATCCAAAGCTCTTCCTCTACTCGGTGATCTAAACCCCGCATCTAGATGGATTGACCTCACACACATTTCGTCAAATACATACAAGGTACAATACACATAGATGATGATATAAACACTTCACTGTATAGGAAAATGTCCAAATACATAGTTCATACATCACAATACATCACAACTACTTCCGACATCTTAGATCTAGATACCTACTCCATTGCAAAGGAATTTACAACCAAGAGACAATAAGTAAAACAAACCACGACTCAATACATGGAGATAGAGAGAAGAGAATGCTTATCTTTGAGGCGTAGCATCCTTGGAAGCGTTGCCTTGCTCCGGAGGAGGACGTATCGACGAAGATGAAGGAGATCTAAGGCCTCCCCAAAGGGGAGAACCCTTCCCCAAGGAATGGGGAAGAGCCCCAAGCCAAAAGATTAGTGAAAAGGGAATAACCCCCCTTTTATAGAGCAGGGCATGTACATCATACGACCCGTGACACGACCGTGTGAATCCACACGACCTCATTCATCTTGCTTTCGGCCAAGGTGACACGGCCGTGTGGCTCACACAGACATGTTCTGCTTTAGTTCTAGGTAGGCTACACAGTCATGTGGCTCACACGACCATGTATCTCACATTGCCATGCGACTCACACGACCTAACTCTTTTTGACATATGGAAATGTTGCATGGTCATGTGGCTCACACGACCCACCACTGCTTACTCTCTGAAAATATTGCACGGTCGTGTGGCTCACACGGCTATGCTCTGGTTATGCTGGTGGGGTGACACAGCCGTGTGGCTCACACGACCTAGCTGTTTTTGGCAGTGTGTCAAGGATATGTACACTTGTAGGCCATTTTAGCACCTCTTATCTTGGTATTCTTGAGTTACGGTCTTCAGTAAAGTTGTAGATCTTGAGGTTAGCTACAATTTAGTATAAAGAACAGCCTGAAACTCCAACTGAGCACAAAGTTATGTCATTTTACTCTTGATGTGAAATGTAGGATTTGACATGGCCGTGTGCCAAGGATGTGTCTCATAGAAACACATTTTAGACCTTCAAGACATGGTTTTCTCTAGTTGAAGTCTTCATAAGAGTTGTAGATCGTAAAGTTATCTTCATTTTGATATCTAGAATGACTCATAACTCCAATCGAGCAGAAAGTTATGATAATTTTACTTTTTATCTGCAGTGCTGAAAATGACATGGCCATGTGGAATTGACGCACCCTTGTGAAATTGACACGACCATGCCTTTTAAGCACGGTTAGGCCTTGTGGACATTGTTTTGTGTTATATTTTCACACATCCATACCTCATGATCATGGTCCGGGTATTTTGAAAGCTCTAGACTCCATTTAAGCTCTGTTTTTGCTCCAAACCACGTCTTGTTAATCAAAATATGCAAAGAGTAGATCTCCAAACAAAATGTAATGGAAGTATCACATTATAATGAAATAGGGTGCAATAAGCATACAATATATGCATGAAGTACAAGTAGATGTGCATAAAAGTATATATAATCTACGCACATTAAACTCCCCATGGAAGATTCACATGAATTGCAGGCAGGAGAAACCCTACCTCGCGACTGCAAAGGAAAAACTTCTACCTACAACAAAGAGAGCACGCAGGGAACTCCCTTCTCTAAACGAGTTCTTAAACAAGAATTACCCCACAATTTTCAACAACCACAGCTGAATGGACGATACCGAGTCACTCACTGACTCGAGAAGAACTCAAACAACCTTGGCATGCCACGCATCTAAGGCCTTATCAGGTCTAGTCTCGGGTACCACCATTCTGTGTTTTCCTTTTTTCTACGATTCATCCTTGTAAGCACTCACGCTCTATCAAATAAAATTGTAGTCTCTTGTTCATCTATTTTCTTCTTGCATAGCAGCATTACGACTGGCTGTGGAGCTCTTAATACTCATGGCCCCTCATTGGTGGTTCAACCTTATAACAGGTTTTATCTCATCTTTCGTTGTGGGACCGCTTGAAATTATCAACTCAAGTCATATTAACAGATAAACTTACTGTCGATTTTGTATAGTTTTGATTTAGTATATTCTCTCTATCTCTCGTAGAGGTTGTCATCACCTTGCGCCATTATCATAGCCTTATGATAGACTCAGATCTTTCAAGAAGCTAAAATCACTCTTAGCCTCACTCGCTAACGGCTCAGAAGACCGACATCCCTCTGAACCCCACTCGCTAACAACTCAGTAGGTTCATGGCACTCTTAGTCTCACTTACTAATTGGTTAACCTAGAAGCAACATTTCTTTTATCCCCACTCGCTAACAGTTTAACCTAGAAGAAAACAACCTTTTAGCCCTACTCGCTAATGGCTCGAGAAGAAGCAAATAACCCTCTTATCCTCACTCGCTAATGGCTCAGGAGGTTGATGGGCCTCTTAGCCCACTTGCTAATGGCATGGGAAGAAGCTGTAGGACCGTAAATACGCTGGGGGGGGGGGGGGGGGGGGGGGAATAGCGTTAATAGAAAATCACGATTTAAAACAAGTCATGCAACGAAAAAGAGAGAGAACAAAAACACATGCTAACACAAGTTATTTTACTTGGTTCGGAGCTTTCGATGACTCCTACTCTAAAGCCTGCACGTGAGAGTGCTTTTGATGGGCAATCACTATCAATTTGAAATGGATTTACAAAGTTAAGTACAACAGCTGTAATGTAAATGTTACCGATAAACAGAAAGGAATTTTGAAGAAGTCTTCGTTCTTGGAACTTCGGAGTAGCCTTTCAGTATTGTCGGAGCCTTTTCATAGTAGAGTATGAATATAAAAGTTGTAACAAATGTTGTACTGAAGATGATGATCCAAGGCTGCTTTTATAGCCCCTTCTGGGCGCTTGGACCCCTTTTGAGCGCCTAGACTGTGCTGACGTGGTCAGCTCTCGTCAAAACTTCATCCATAAAGTTTATCATCCTCTGGGACCCGAACCTCCTCCAGGCGCCTGGACTGTTGACGTGGATTCAGTTAGTCGTCGCGCTCCAACTCAACTTCTGGAAGAATTTTCTGGTCCGAGCGCCTCGACTAGCTCCGGGCGCCTGGGTGCCTAGCCAAGCACCCGCTCAAGCGAAACTGGTCCAGGTGCCTGGATCAACTCTGGGTGCCCGAATCCCTTCTGGGTGCTCAAACTATTCTTTTTTTAGCCTTCTCTTTCTTGCAGAGTTAGTCCAAACAACCAAAACATGTTTATCGTGCAAAATAAAGTTAGCATAATAAGATAGTAGTAGTAATTAGATCTTGTCTCCTTAAGACCAGGATTTAGTCAAGGTCTTAGCTTAGGTTTCCCAAATGAATCTAAATTGGACTAATACCTGCTGTTCCTTCAACCGGGATTGTGTCATCACAAGATCTCTCCTTCAACCAGGTCTTTTCGCCAGTTGTCAGGTCTCGCAGATCTAATTGGATTTCGGCCAATTGTCAGGTTCCACAGATCTAACCAGACTTTCCACTAGATAGTGGGTCACTCCTTGACCTATCTGGATTTCGCAGTAGCTATCGTGTCTCACGGACCTAGCTGGATTTCAACCTGGTGTCAGGTCCTCCAGACCCGTCAACTTCTACACACTTGGTAAAGTAATTAGACCATAAATACTCTAACTTTAATCTACTTATCATTCATCAAAACCTGAGTTAGATCATTAGTGCAAATTGCACCAACAGAAGCAAATAACCCTCTTAGCTCCACTCGCTAATAGCTTGGGAGGTTAATAGCCCTTTTAGCTTCACTCACTAACGGCTCAACCTAGAAGCAAATAACCCTCTTAGCCCCGCTCGCTAACAACTTAACCGAGAAACAATAGCCCTCTTAGCCTCACTCTCTAATGGCTCAGACTTAACAATCTATTAGACTTAGTAGTCTATCAACCTCAGTCTCAGTCTCAGTCTCAACTGTAGTCTCAGTTGCCAATGCTTTAAGTGCCTTAGCTTTTGACTTGACAGTCTTTTATCTCAGTCCCAATTGCAGTCTAAGTTGACAACACTCTAAGTGCCTTGGCCTTGAATTGGACAATTTCTTATCTCCCGTCTTAGCTATAGTTTCAGTCACCAACACTCACATTATCTTAACCTTTGACTTGGCAATTTCTTATTTTAGTCTTAGCTACAATCTCAGTCACCAACACTTTCAGTGTTTTGGCCTTTGATGAGGCAGTTTCTTATCTCAGCTTAGTTACAATCTTAGCCGTTAACACTCTCAGTGCTTTGACCTTTGACTTGGTATTTTCTTATCTCAATCTCAATCGTCAATACTCTCAATGCCTTGACATTTGACTTAGGAGTTTTTTTTATCTCAATACCAATTGCAATCTCAATCACCAAGAGGGGTGGAGAAAAATACTAAAATTTTGATATACCGCACATACAGTACCCAACCATATTGATTTAATGATATATCAAAAATTTTGATACGGTTTAATACCATATTAAAATTTTATTCATCGATATCGGTATAAGATTTATATCAAAATTTTTAGTATACTGTACCGATATCGAAATTTAACTATATACAATATGAAATTTCTATCATACCAAAAATTTAGTACGATATCGATATGGATTTTGGTTATAATAATTTTTTCGATACAATATTTGATTTAGATTTTGGTATACCATACCAAATCACTTATGTGTGCATTTCATATAGGACTTTTATCATAGTTCGACACATCCTATCCCATTTCATGTGCATATATCTCATGCTTTATTTTAATAGTTTTCTAGTTCAGAGAGCTACTCTTGTTTATTTTCGTTGATAGGGTGTGAAGAGGAGCGAAAACAGAGTTCAAAGACCAATTCTTGAGAGCATTTCAACTACAACTGTCGTGGCCATGACTGTGGCCATCCTAGAGTCGTAGTGCCCCATTTTTAGACTTTCCAACTTGCGCCACCGGTAGGCCATGCCAACTGGCACAACAGTGTTGCCGCCCAAAAGCTGCCACAACGCTTGACATAATCATGTTAGGCACCTAAAAATCAAGTATAAAAGGCTAATTTGGATCTCAAACTAGGGGATCTCGATTTGGAGCTGCCCAATGACCCAAAGAAGACTTCAGAGAGTGGATATGAGAGATTTTCAATGCCTTACTGCCTAGATTTCAAATTGGAGAGCATCCAGAGACAGTCTTATATATCAAGAGTAAGTTTTTCTTCCTTTTTCTAAATTTGTCTTAATTGTAAGTTGTTTAAATGATGATCTCTGGTTGTAACTCCAAATTTATGGAGTAGATTGATTTTAGGGTTAGGGATTAGCTCTTTTGATATGTAAATACTATTTTGTTGAATCGATTGAGTTTAAATGTTTCTTATTTAATGACATATGTATTTGTAGTTTGGATCTACTATGAAACACGATCTTGATTATAAAAGTATAAGATTTGTATCCCATGAGGCGCGGGGATGAGCCGAAAGGAGAACTCAATCCTTTGACCCATAGATGAAAGATCGAAAACATGATAGAAGGGGGGGGGTTGAATATCGCTCATGAAAATACTTCTTCTTTTTCATAAACTAATCAAAGTAAGCAGTGGAATACTAAAACCAAAGAAATACACAAGAGACAGTTATTTACTTGGTTCGAAGCATATGTTGACTCCTACTCTAAGACACACGATCTTTGATCACACCATTAGGTAATCCACTAAGATTCCTCTTTTCAAAATCTTTGGAAAAGAGGTAATTCATATAAAGAATAAGAACAATAGTAATAGACTGATATCTTCTTATAATAACAATAATGCAAGCTAAAATAAATATATCAACAAAGAATAAAAAATGTAGATCATTGGAGACTTTTCGATGTTATAGCTTGCACATAAGTTTGAGGCATAGTAGAGCAGCAGTAGCACAAAGGACGAGTATAGAGTAGATAAAAAAATTTGACATGGCTCAAACATCGAGCTATTCTTTTATATGCCACATTTGGTTGACCAAAAAGATGTTTAGTTGACTGATCTTTTCGATCGACTGATCATTTCAATCAACTGATCTCCCTATTAGTTGATTGAACGCCTAGATTTCCTTCTTTGCCAAGATCTAATACTCACTGCATTAAGTGCATTAATTGTTCAGTCGATCGATCACCTTGTTCGGTTGATCGATCATATTGTTCGGTCGACCAATCCCTCAAATTGTCTTCTTCACTTCAATTCAAATTTTTTTTGTCATTAATGTTTTTATTGTTCAATCGATCGATCCCTAGGTTCAGTCGATTGATCATGCTATGATACCATGTTTGCAAGCCTGATATGTTTTTCTATTCTTGCCTGTTCAGTCGACTGAACCTTTATTTGATTAACTGATAAAATGCCCTTATTGGTCAACTGAATCTCCTGTTCAGCCGACCGAACCCTTGTTCAAATGAATATCTATGAGTTGTAGAAGCGTGGCCACTAACAGAGCCTGATTCAAAGTTGTGAGTCAAAAGTTATGACCCTTTGAAATTCAAGGGGTCATATGATCTTGCAACACAAAGTTAGATAATAGATATTGATCTTGCAAAACATAGTTAAATAATATATATTAAATATGCATGAGTATGACAATTAGGACTATCTTGATCTCTAAGTACTATCTTGATCTCAACTTAGAAGCCTCCATTGGTTTCTTCAGTTGGATCAGTGATATAAGATTTGTCCCTTTAGGAACATGACCTCCCCGTCGCTCCACTCTAGTTCTTTACCTCAACTTACCTACCAAACATTGGGTCATCCAGATTTGTTTAGACTTTATTATCTAGACTTGACTAAGGCTTTCCCAATTGAGTAAATAACCTACACATTTAGTCACCTCATCAGATAACAACATGACTTAACTTGAACCTTTGACAACATCAAAACTCATATTTGATTCTGGTGCGCTCTGCACTAACAATCTCACTCTTTTTGATGTTTGACAAATAAAGTTCACAGTTAAGTTAAAATATTACAGTGTTAAGTAAACAATTCCTTAACCCCCTGAGTTTGATAACTATCCCCCTAAATATTACATCTCTCACCCTTTAACACACATCAAAAAACAAGAGTCATTGCAAAACCTAATAATTTTGTGGAAAGAATGAGGTTGAGTGTAACCAATCATCTTCAAAATATTCTAAGTAAAACTTAGATAATTATTTTGAAAACTATGTTTAGAAATTTTTTTAAAAGTAATAAATTTTGAATAAGTTAAAGTTGTGGTAAACATATTTTGAAAAGGTTGATAATTTGATAAGTTATATTTTTTTAACATTTGAAAAAGTAGTTTTGTAAACTTGAGGAGTTAAAGTTTGAAAATATTTTGAGAAATTAATTTTTGAAGAGCAATTTTAAGTATGATTTTAAAGAGCAGTTATTTTAGAGAAGTAGGTTAGAGTTTGAGACTAATTTTAAAACAAGTTTTTGAACCATAAGTTTTGAATTAATTTGAAAATAACTAAGAGTTAGAAATTATTTAGAAACCAAATTAATTTTTAAAATATTTAAGTTTTATCTTTTAAGATATATTTTCAGAAATTAATTTTTGGAAATAATTAGGGAAATATATTTGGAAGATAGATTTTGAAATTAAATTTTGAAAAAGTTTTGAAGAACAACAGTGTTTGCTCACCTTGAAATTAATATTGTCCTAAAATCCATGCATGATGTGCATAGATTTTGAGAATAGATTTAATAAAATTGATTTATGAGTTTTGAAAATCTTTTCAATTTTTTTTCCAATTTACTTTTCTTAGTATCTCGCTCATTCTAAATTTTCATACATGATAATTCTATAGTTATGAGAGATGATTTAGATGATTAGGTGTCACGCCCCAAAGGAGTCTCTGCCAGAGGAAAATCCGGCAGCATCTTCCTTGTACCGGTGACAATCTGAATCATATATACATCCACATGAATACATCAACCCACACAGCTAGAATATATATACAACCATGCAATTATATATATCAAACATCTCACACGGTTGTACTAAAATACAGTGGAAATCAAAAGAAAACTCATACAAACTAAAAAAATGAAGACTGCTAGCCAGCTAGGCTTACACAACCACAACAAAACAAATACAACTCCCTATAGCAAACTCAAAAGAACAAAGTCAAATTTATACAACCCCAAGTCCAACAAAACATAAGATAAGTAAAGGAGAGCTAACACCGAAAAAAACAGTCCTCCGGTGTGACGTGGAACCGACAGACAGGATACTTCAAGCAATACGACATATTTATGTGCTAACTTGAAAACAACAAGAAAAGAAATAGGGGGTAGTGAGTATAACATACTCAGCGGGTATCTAGAAGACATGCATAGTAAAATATAACTATCAGTAATAATCATGAAGTACAGTCTCCTGGTCTATAACTGGAAATGCGAAAACTGAACAAAGGGAGAAGTTGTATTTACCAGAACCTCCTATCCAGATATAAGGGTCGTCAGACCAAATACCTAATGTCTCTTGTATGCATGTCAATCATATACAACCACCAAAATGTAGTACCCAAAATGTAGCAATCACAAGCAATAAATGCAATCCATGCATATGGTGCAAATAACATGGTCACTCCTGACACCAGTCAGCCACCTCACACGCGATGGTGAGATCAAGTGGGTAGAGCTATGACAACTGTGCACTCTGCCATCACTACTCCTGAGTGATCGAGTGGACATGATACTGTCGGAGTACATCTATCCTCCTATCCCAAACATAGTGGAGGAGCCTAAGCTCTCATCTCCTTGTGTCATAGTCAAGAGGAGGGATCCCTGTCTGCTACCATGTTGCAGTCGTCACTACCCATGAGCGGACCAGCGGAGCCCTGACAGAGCAAAAACTGCACACACCCTGCCTGATATACCACTAACCCATGAGCGATTGTGTGTGCAGATCATGTAACTAGCGATGTACTCAACAACAATGGAGCCGACAATCGCTCAGCATGAAATCATGCAATATGGTGCATGGCATTAAAGCATGTAACTCCTGAAAATATTAGCCTCCTCATAATGTGTACCAAAAGGAAAACCGAGTCCATAACAATGATCTAGGTACACATGTCAGATAGTAAACCTAGGTACACATGCCAAGTAATAAACCTAGGTACACATGCCAAGTAATAACACTAGGTACACATGCCAAGTATATCTAGTAGCTAGACCTGTATATGATAATGCATTGTATGTCACTACATAAGTACACAATGCAAGAATCAAGAGAATATAAGCAATAATGCATAACAGACAACAATAAGGGCAAGCTACGGATATCAAGTAGTGACATACCAAGGCATATATAAACATAATCATTACTACTAGATATAACCTACTACGCATATCAAAATGACAATATCAAAAGAGATAAGTCAAAGGTACCCACCTTTATATTGATCATCCTGACTATCTCCACGTTGAGACGCTCATCTCAAATCAACGCCCTACAAATCACATGATATATAGTTTAGCTAATCATATATACAACAACTAGTTAAACCCAAAACTCAATCATAATTTGATTAGGTAACCATGTTTAATTCCACCTAATGATCCAATACTCTCTTCATCGCTAATATCCTTGTGAATTAACCTAACTAGAAAAATCAACACATAAATGAATCTCTAATCCATAATCAAATAGATTAAGCATCCTCAATCATTCCCCCTTTCCAATTAGGATTTACTACAAGCATAGTCAATCCAAAACTCACTAATCAACACATCATGAATCCAACTCACATAATTCATCACCAATCAATCAACCATCCATAAAGAATCACAACCACTCTAGATAAAGCATTCTGAACTCACATTAGGTTAATCTAATTTGCATCAATCCCAACTCATCTGAATCTTAGATGCTTCCTAATTGAGTCACTGGATCTTGCTGTCGGAAAGGATGACCTAGTGGAGCTGTTGCTGGAACCAAGGATTGAGCTACAAGGGTTGATCCAACAACAACACACATCCCAAACTAACCCATATCAATATAATCAAAACAAAAATCCCCAAACCAAACTCCTCCAATCGTTATCTTGCTTCTGCCGGAGATTCACACTTACATTAGACTCATTTTAAAAATAAGTCAAAATGGCCTAGTTAGAGGTTTACCCAAACTAAAAAACTTAGAAAATTCAGTTTGTGAAGCTTGCCAACAAGGTGAACGAACTAAGTCAACTCACAAACCAACAAACCTAAATCAAACCAACTCAATACTTAAGCTCCTACATTTAGATCTATTTGATTCACACGGAGCCAAGTCACTAAACAGAAACCAATACTACTTAGTGATAATTGATTATTACTCAAGATTTACTTGGGTAAAATTTCTAAAAATTAAAGATGAAAATTTTGAAATCTTTAATAATTTTTGCAAGGTAATAGAAAATAAAAACTATACTAAAATTACAAGAATTAGAAGTGATCATGGAGGAGAATTCGAAAATCATAAATTTACTAAATTTTATGACATTAATGGATATAAACATGAGTTCTCATGCCCTAAACTCCCCAATAAAATGAACTAGTAGAATGAAAAAATATAATGTTATAAGAAGTTGCTAGAACCATGTTAAATGAATACAACTTAAGCAACCAATTTTGGGCTGAAGCAATAAACACAGCATGTTATCTTCAAAATAGGATATTGATTCATAAATTTTACAATAAAATCCCTTATGAAATATACTATAACAAAATACCTAATCTAAATTATCTAAAAGTCTTTGGATGCAAAGTACACATATTAAACACTAAGGATTATTTAGGTAAATTTACATCAAAATTTGCAACTGACATATTTTTGGGGTACTTTACAACTAGTAGAGCCTGTAGAGTCTATAACAAAAATATCCAAAAAATTAAAGAAACAATGAACACCATTTTTAATGAAGAAAATAACTTACCTAATTTAACTAATGAAAGTAATCATCAAAATACAAGAAAAATATATGATGAAGAAGATACTCAACTTAGACCTAAACCTAGTGAATCAGAAGAACCAAGTGTTGATTCTAACACGAGATCATCTAGGATAAGATCCAACCACCCATCTGATCAAATTTTGGGTGACCCAACCCTAGGAGTACAAACTAGATCATCCTATAGAAATCTAAGCCAAATAGCTCTTATTTCTAAAATAGAACCCAAAATGATAGAGGAAGCTCTACCTGACCTAGATTGGATAATCACAATGCAAGAGAAGTTAGCTCAATTTGAGAGAAATCAAGTTTGGGAGCTAGTACATAAACCTACAAATAAGTCTATAATTGACACTAAGTGGGTATTCAGAAATAAACTAGATGATAAAGGTGAAATAGTAAGAAATAAGACTAGACTAGTAGCTAAGGGGTTCGACCAAGTAGAAGAGTTAGATTACAATAAAACCTATGCACCTGTAGCCAGACTTAAATCCATAAGGATGCTGTTAGCCTATGTAGCACATAAAGGATTTAAGTTATACCAAATGGATGTAAAATCCGCATTCCTGAATGGGTTCATCAAAGAAGAGGTTTATGTAAATCAACACCTAAGATTTGAAGGCTAGACCACCCAAACCATGTTCTTGGATTAAAGAAAGCTTTATATAGACTAAAACAAGCACCTACGCCTTGGTATGAATGTCTATCAACATATCTAACATCTAAGGGATTTAACCAAGGCCAAATAGACCAAACCCTATTTGTTAAAGCCTTAAAAAAGATATTTTTATCGCTCAAATTTATATAGACGACATAATATTTGGCTCAACGAATATAAAATTCTTAAAAAAATTTATCAAATTAATGGAAAATGAATTTGAAATGAGTCTAGTAGGAGAACTCAATTTCTTCTTGGGGTTACAAATAAAACAAACAAAAGAAGGAATTCATATATTTCAAACCAAATATGCTAAGGAATTAATTAAAAAATTTGGAATGGAAAATTCTAAAAATATAAGTACCCCAATGACAACTAATGTTAAAATTAATTCTAACTTAAAAGGAAAATCAGTATACTTAAAATACTATCAAAGTACAATAGAAAGTCTATTATACCTAACTGCAAGCTGATCTGATATTTTATTTATAGTAGGTATATGTACTAGATATCAATTTTATGCAAAAGAATCACATTTAACCAATGTAAAAAGAATACTAAGTTACATTAAGGGGGCCCTAAGTGTTGGACTTTGGTACCCTAAGAATAACACATTTAACTTAGTTGGATACTCTGACCTGTTAGCTAGAGCCCTAAAGCCAATCATTTGATGATTGTATTTTGGACTTGTTGTATCATATTCTATATAAATAAAGACATTTAGTTTTTGGTTATTATACTTACTTGTATTGGTGCCAAATAAACTAAGTATAATAACGTCCTTGAGTAGAAGGTTCTTACCTATATCAATCGATTGGTTGAATCGATAGTGAGATGATATAGGGAACACTACTCTAAATCATTCCTAGTTGAGTATTAACATTCAGGGACAATGTTAATGCAATAAGACTAGCATATAGGTCAACTCGATGACTTGATCTCACAAGTCATGGATATAGAGATATCAAGTTGACACATGGGTATGCATTAGAGAATGTATACTGAATGACCGGCCATGAGAAAGTATCATGGATCGTTATATGAGTGTCATATACTTTCTCATGTGGCTATTAGTATGACTACTAGTCCTTAGACCTGAAGTCACCATGGTTCCCTACATAAGGAGTTATGTACTTTGGTTTCGTCAAACGTCACCCGTAACTGGGTAGACTATAAAGGCGATTACTGGGTATGTAACGAATTATGTAGAGGGATGTGAGTGATGTAGATGGGATCTATCCCTCCTATATAACGGGAGCGACATCGATATTCTTGATAGAGTGAGACCACGAAGTGCATGACCATGCCCAAATGAGTCAATATGAGATATTGAGCTCATTTGATTGAGTGAGTCTACTTGGAGTTCAAGATTTAGATTGATTAGAGGATGACTCGGTCTATGCCTCACATTGATCAATCTAGATTTCTAGGATAGAAGGACACTTGTCATATATTGTGAAGAGTCACAATTGGTAGTCACAAGGTGATGTTGGATCTCAACATTCTTGTAACTTGGGTAGTAATGATGTATTGCTAGATACCGCTCATTACTTATGCTTTTAAATGAGTTTAGGGGCATTGCCAATGTTACAAGAACCTATTGGGTCACACACAAAGAACAAGTGGATGGAGATTAGGTTTATATGATGAACTAAGAGGATTAGATTCATGTGATGAATCAAATTGGATTAAGAGTAATTCTAATTGGGCTAATTGAGTTGGACTCAAGTTGATTCATGTGTTCAATGAGTCTAATTTAGATTATGACTCATTGAATCAATTTAATTAAATAAATTAGATTCATTATATTAAATTGGCTTGAATTAAATGGTTGAATTAGATCAACCATGAGAGAGATTAAGTCAAGTTTGACTTGACTTGAGAGGAAGAGGAAGAGGAAGAGGAAGAGTCAAGTTTGACTTGACTTTATGCCACATCATTTGTGACTTGGCATTAGGAGAACTAATGATGATGTGCCACATCATCACATGTGCCACCTCATGGAGGTTACAACTATTCTCTTTAATGGCCTCCACATTAATTGTGATTAATGTGAAGGGGGTTACACCACTTGATGAAAAAAAAAAGTTTTCTTTTGGTGTGTAACTCTCATTCAAGTGATCTTCCTCCTCCTAAGCTCTCTTCTTGCTCCTTCTCTTCTCTTGTCGTGGGTTTCAAGCAAGGGAGGAGAAAGGAGAGTGAATCTAATCCAAGAAGAAAGGTTAGTGAAAGTCACATAGAGATTTTAGAGGAGTGTGTTCTCTTCTTTTCCTTTCTTCTTCTTCCAATCCCATCCGAGAGCATCAAGAAGTGCTAGCACACTTGTGGTGTTATTTTCTCCATCCTTGTGTGTTAGAGAACACATCTTGTTCGTGTGGATACTTCTAGAGAGTTGTCTACTTTGACAACTAGAGATCCGGCATCTCCTTGGACAAGCGGGACTCGCGAAGGGCACGATCGAAGGTATACGATTTTTTCCATGTAGATCTAAGTGTAGATCTAGGTAAACTCGTACTCGTAGTTTTTTTGAAAATTTTTCTTTGTACGGATCCATTGGCTTGGGAGTTTCGGGGTTTCCGCGACGCGAAAAAACGGTTTTCACGACCCGAAAAACCCAACAGTGGTATCAGAGCGACGTGCGAAGACGAATACGAGTTTATTTTGGTTTTTATGAAAAATAAACATTCTGTGAATTTTTGTAAATTTATGATTTTTATAGTTTTTATGGGTATTTTTCTCGTAGAAGCGAAGCACAAGTGTTTCGACACTTGTAGGCTTCGACTACCGAGAAGTTTTTCCCAAAACGGCCAAGTTTCGGCCCAAAATTTTTTGGGACAGCGGGCTAAGGCGCTGTTAGATCGCAAAGGAACCCTCGCAATGGTTAGATCGCGGGTAGGGGCGCTGCCCCTGGCCCCGCAAGGGGATTCATTCCGCGATTGCACCCGAAAACCGCTAAACGGGATCGCCGGAAAATTTTACTCATAAAAATTGTAAAAATTATGAAAAATTATGAAAATATATAATTTTGAATTATATATTATTTTTGTGATACTCATGGCCCAAAAAGACCCAATATGATTAGATTTGTGTTGTAATTTATAATACGGCCTGCGTGCCGTCATGTGCTTGTGTGTGCTGTATTTGATACGCGACCTGCGCGTCGTTCCTCCCTATTTATATTCTGGTTGTAAATTAGATTTAGACTCGAATGTAACTCGAGTTTCAAAATTGTAATGTAAATTTTGAAGCGGTGGAAGGTCCACTCGAGACGGAGTTACGAGGAGGGCGCGAGCAACACGAGGTGGTCAAAGGAAGGAGCTTGAGAAGCTATTGACCTTAGGTTGACCATCCGATTTTCTCATTGGCTTGAGAAGATCGTAGTAGGGCCATGACATAATCACAAAATTTAGTTAATTACTTGTGTATGTGAAGCATGTTTAATTAAGTAATTAATTAGTGCCTAACGATTAAGATTAGATTTAAATCGTGCACAAGATGCACCCTTACGATTAGATTAGATCTACATCATGTACAAGATGCACCCTATCAATTAGATTAGATCTATATCGTGTATATGATACAACATCGACGTTTAGATTAAATCTAAATCACGTCAACTCTAATGCCTACCGTGCCGTGATACCTATCACTACCTCGATCACATGTGTTGTTGAATCTGCCAAAGCAGAGCAACACATATTATCTTGGTAGGGTACGGAGGGACAATCTTGGTCCCGCCTATCAACGCATGGGTGAGTACAACTCAATTAGATTGAGTAACTAGTTAACTCGGTTGGATCGAGTACAACTATAGGCATTCTTCCAACGATTGGAAAGATAGGACATAAATCACATTTATATTAATTCTTGGGCGTATTAGCCAAAGCTAACTCAAGTTTTAATATAACTGCGGATAATGATCCTATAAACAAGAGTTGCATAGAGATGTAATTGATAATCGTTACCTACCGATCATACTAAATCTTGGGCGTATTAGCCAAAGCTAACTCAAGGGTTAGTATGATGTGGATCTTGTCCCACATGAATTATATAATTCAGTGGGAGCATCATTTAGTTGAAGGCCTAATTAAATGATTTAAAATAATATGATATTTATTTCTGCATTTATTTCTGTTGTAGAATTTCCATGACGTCAAACACGAATAACTTCTCTCTGCGTTCTGTCCTTAAGAAGGACAAGCTCAACGGAGCATATTTCCTGGACTGGTACAGGAACCTAAGAATAGTTCTCACTCAGGAACGTAAACTGTACGTTCTGGAGCAGCCCATTCCGGAGGCACCTCCTACCACTACCACGCGAGCTGACAAAGATGTTGGTGCAATATCCCTCAGGTCAAGGGTGACCTGGTTAACCAAGCTGAGTCTTGGTTAGGGTTTAGATGTTTGACAATAAGATATTGATTGAAGAAGAGTCAAGTAGGTCAAGGGAGTGACTGGATACTTGACTGGAAAGTCCTAGTGAGTGAAGCTAGGCAGAAGGAAATCCTGGTGAGTGAAGCCAGGCGAAAGTCCTAGTGAGTGAAGCTAGGCAGAAGGAAATCCTGGTGAGTGAAGCCAGGTGAAAATCCTGGTGAGTGAAGCCAGGTGAAAGTCCTAGTGAGTGAAGCTAGGCAGATGGAAAGTCCTAGTGAGTGAAGCTAGGCAGATGGAAAACCCTAGTGAGTGAAGCTAGGTGAAAAGTCCTGGTGAGTGAAGCCAGGCAAGGAAGGAAATCCAGATGGATCAAGGATGATCGGACATCTGGTGTTGGGAAGTCCAAGTAGGTCAAAGGATTGACTGGATACTTGGCAAGGAAGGAAAACCAGATGGATCAAGGATGATCGGACAACGAGTGGTGGGAAGTCCAAGTAGGTCAAAGGATTGACTGGATACTTGGCAAGGAAGGAAGTCCAGATGGGTCAAGGTTGACCAGACATCTGGTGGAAGTCCAAGTAGGTCAATGGAGTGACCGGATACTTGGCACGACGAGTAAAAGTCCAAGTGGGTCAAAGGGATTGACCGGACACTTGGTGGGGAGTGCAGGTCAAGGAGTGACCGATGCGAGGCATGATGTACCAACAGTCAAGGTTGACCGGATGTTGGTTAGAGGTTTGGGACTTGGTTTTGGGCAAAATCGCCGGATCGATCCGTGGATCGATCAGAGTATGGATCGATCGGTGGATCGATCCAGTTCTTCCAGAGCACAGAGGAGCTCTGGATCGATCCAGAGGTCCCGATCGATCAGCCGATCGATCGGGACGATGCTGCTGCGATAAGCGCCGGATCGATCCGTGGATCGATCCAGCGCTTCTCGCGATTGGAGCGCTCGAATCGATCCGTGGATCGATTCAGATCCCCGATCGATTCGGAACATTCGAATCGATCGGGATCCGACCGTTGCGTCGGGTTTAAAGCCGCAGGCGAGCGTGGTCTTCGGCATCTCTTTACGAGCTCTTCTCAGATTCATTCCAGCTCCTCCACAGCTCTCTACAAGCACGTGATCGCCAGTTCTTGAAGGTTCTTGGAGGCTTTCCAAGTCAAGAGGCGGATCTATTGCAAGAGGAAGAAGTTAGGGTTAGGGTTTTTACTGCACATCTTGTAAGCTTTTGCTTAACTTGTATTTCCCTTTCTTCTTCTTGTATTGAGAGTGTTGTAGGGCTTCTCCGCCTTTGGTAGTTACCATAAAGGAGTGTTATTCATAGTGGAGGGTGTGTGCGTTGGTGTGGATCCTTGGATTAGTCACCTCTTGTGAGGTGGATACCAAGTAAAATCCTAGTGTTAGTGTTTGTGTTTGTTTATGTATTTTCCGCTGCGCATTCTTGAAGAAACAAGCAACACCGAGCAACGAGCACGCGACGAGCTATTCACCCCCCCCTCTAGCTACTTTTGGTCCTAACAAGTGGTATCAGAGCCAGGTTGCTCTTCACCGGAATCATCGCCGGAAGGGTCAAGCATATCAAGAAAAGCTAGAGGGTGAAGAAGTTGGAGCAAATTCATCAAAGTCAAAGAATTCAAGAAGCTCAACTTCAAGATGCAATTCCAAGATGGACTTGGATTTGATACAAGGGTGGCTCCACCATACACTTCTACGAGTTTCGATTCTTGGAAATCAAGAATCGAAAATTTTCTTATGATGGAAATAGAGCAATGGTTTGCTCTAATGGAAGGCTTCAAAGCTCCAACAAACTCCAAGGGCAAGTTTCTAAAGAAAAGCAGATGGAGCTCAGAGCAAATTCAAAGGGGCGAGGCAAATGACAAAGTGACCAAGCTTCTGGTCAACTTATTGCCTAGCCACATCTTGGCTCGAGTTGGAGAATTCGAAGATGCCAAGGAGCTTTGGAGCAAATTGGCCAAGCTTCATGAAGAGATCCCCTCCACTGTACAAGATCATGAAGAATCCAAAGAGGGTGACTCTTTGGAGCAAGACCAAGAGGAGGACCCCGAGGTTGAGAGATACTCAACCTCCGAAGAAGAGGAAATCCAAGAAGCTTCATCCTCAAGGGAATGCACCGAAGGGAACAAGGAGGGAGCATACTCCTTGTTTCACATTCAAGATGATGAAGCCTCCACCTCTAGGATTGAGGGGGAGCAATCCTTGGTGACACCGGATCAAGATGAAGAAGAAGCTTCTACATCCGGGTCAAGAGATCAAGAGGAGGAAGAAGCTTCTACCTCCACAAGTCAAGAAAAATCAAAGGGAGGAGAATCAAGGTCCGATCAAGAGGAAGCTTCTACCTCCGGATCCAAAGAAAAAGATGCCACCCCTACAAGCAAAGGTATAAATGTTTCAATTAATAATAAAAATCATATAATATGTTTTGAGTGTAGGGAACATGGGCACTATAAGAGCAAGTGTCCCAACTTGGCCAAGAAGAAGGGCCAAGTGGCACAAAAGGGCAAGGAGAAGCCCAAGGAGACCACCCCCGGGACAAAGAAGAGCAAGGAGCACATTGTGTGCTTCTTGTGTCAACAAAAAGGGCATTACCGAAGTCAATGCCCCAAGGGGAAGAAG
Source organism: Zingiber officinale (assembly GCF_018446385.1). NCBI lineage: Eukaryota > Viridiplantae > Streptophyta > Magnoliopsida > Zingiberales > Zingiberaceae > Zingiber > Zingiber officinale. Next base: position 32,198,759 of record NC_056005.1, on the reverse strand, counting down.
ATGGTCAAGGCTCAAGGAGGCACTAGTCAAGGGGGAGCCTCCAAGGTAAAAAGGAAGGTAACTTTCGTTGAGCCTATTTCCTTGCAAAATGGTAAAAAGCATGCTAGGTCAAATTTTTATCATTTTAATGCTATTTACCATAAGAATAGGAAGCATGAGGGTTTTAAGGAAAAGCATGTGGCCCTACATGCCAAAACTACTATCCCTAAGGCTAGGAATGTAGGTAAAAACCTAGGCGATAACTCTAAGGATGTAAGATACAAGCCTAGAAACCAAAATGCTCATGAACTTAATGGAAAACCAAAAACTAAGGACTTAGTGATGGAAAATCAAGTCTTGAGGTCAAGACTTGATAAAATTGAAAAGACTCTAAAAAGGATGGAAAATATCCTATTAGGGCAAAATGAGCATAACCTAGGTTTAGGGGTACAAAAGCCATCCAATGGCCATAGAGGTTTGGGATACAAACCAAAGGCTAAGAAGGATGTGCCCTCTTACCATAGAGTTCCATATAGTTATGGAACAAACCCTAGGTCTAGTGGTCAAGCCAAGAATACTAGGGAAGTCATCCCTAAGAGTATTTTTGCAATAAATGTGACTAAGACTTCTAAGAAGTCTAAGAAAGTCACAAACAAGGTCACAAGGGAGGTTATCCCTAGAGTTGACCTAGAAAATGTGACCAAGGCTTCTAAGAGGCCCAACAAGGTCACTAGGAAGGTATCTAGGGAAGTTATCCCTAGTAAGTACCTAGAGCATCCAAGGAGCACCAATAGGTGTTGGGTTCCTAGGAGCATCTTCTCTACCCCATAGATGGGTTAGAGAGTGTCAACTCCGATTAGAAGGGTGGTTAACCCAACTTTGAGGAAATTGACACTCAAGAAGCATTTTCAAGGTTTTTGTTAACCTTTGAAAATGAAATGAAATTATTACTTACTCCTTGAAAGAGTAAAATGTGCCTAATGATGGAAGAATTGATTTTAATCTTAAATGGCACATATTGGGAAATTCATAAGAACTATCAAGTTGGGATTTTGGTATGTTCTTAGGCAATTTAAGGCAATCCGGGCCTTAAATTTAAAAGTGCTACTCTTGAGGAAAAATGGAATATGCCAACATTTGAGGACATGTTTATTTTAATTGGCATAAATTAATCAAGGGAATAAGAAATGCAAACTTAGGTTTTGGCACTTTCTTGAAGCGTTTTGGGCAATCTAGGGTTTAAGTTTTAGGATTAGCTAAGATTAATGATACTTAGATAAGTAATCTAGGTATATTTTATTTATGCTAAACCATGCCATGATTGTTTGCTCATAATATGCCATGACATCATATTTTATCTTATTTGTATTTTGCATTCATGACTTATCATGAAAAATACAAAAATACCATGTCATGCCATACATACATCATGTAGTTATAGGAATCTTTCTTTTGAAAGCTATTTTATTTTGATGTATGCCACAACATTATCATGCATTATGTTTATTTCCTTAAAAATTAAGGACATATGGCATTAGTTAAACAAGTGGCATCTGTTTACAACAAGTGGAATAAACAAGTGACATTTGTTTAACAAGTAAATCAACAAGTAACATCCTCTGTGGATGTCTACCTCTCAAAATGCCTAGATAGATATGCATGATCCCTAGAATAGGGCAAAACCAAAATCCTACATCTCACAAAGACTATAAGGTGACTTGTATGTGTTTTAGTGCACATTAGATACAAGTGAGATGTTAGGATGATGAACAAAACTCAAGATGTTGATTTAGTGCATTCGTCTGAGTTTTAGATTCATCAAAACACATAGTTATGTGTGTTCCCATCATTGGGAAAGCTAATGTACAAGTCATGTGCATTAAGCCCAAGGAACATGATGGGATATTGGTTTTGAAAATGTTTTTAAAATGTTTTTGGAAAACCTTGGTGAAGGCTATCTTTTGATAGTAATCACCATTGAATAGTTAGACACAAACTTAAAGAAAAACACTAAAGTTTTTGCAAGTTTTCAAGTTTGTGTCAATCTTTGAAAATATGATGTATTTTCATAGAAAACTATTTTTCCATGATTAAGTATGCCCTAAATAATGTCTACACGAAATTTCATAATTTTTGGATTTTTGTAGAATTTTCTAGGGGTTTCTGAAGTTGACTGAAAAGGAATTTCAGCAACTATCAGAGCTCCGATCGATCCATGGATCGATTGGAGTTCCATGAATCGATCCATGGATCGATTCAAACGGTAATTCCCGCGAGCAGAAGCTCGCTGGATCGATCAGCCGATCGATCCAGGGAGTCTGAATCGATCCGTGGATCGATTCATAAAGGTTCAATCGATTGGAACCCAACTTCAATCGATCCAAGTTGCTGATTTTGGCTGGGAAGGCCTGACTTCAGCATCTTTGAACCATGGTTAGTCTATGTAACCATTCCAAACCCTTAAAATACATTTGTATACATAAAAAGGGTGTTTTCGTGTTGAAAACAAGGATGGAATGGTTAAGGAAGACTTCATTGAAGTTTAGGTCGAGGTTTGTGTCAAATTTTAAACATTTGAACCTCAAAACTTCTAAATCTGGGTTTCCTAAAGGTTTAGGGATTCCAAGTCATTGTTGGTGCAATGACAGAAGTTACCACCATGTCTTTAGGGGGAGGGACTCTTTAAAGGCATGAAAATTATTTTTCATGAACCTTGGAAGGTGGTTAACCTTCTTTAAAGAAAATGCTCATGGTTGAGCATTTAAACTTGAAATGGGGATAAATGGGGAGTGGATATCCTCATCATTTCAAGTGGCAACTCAAGTGGTTGAAAATGCTCAAGGTTGGGCATTTATCAACATTGAGGGAGAAGTTTAAGGATAATGAAGGGTATGGGACCTTCAATATTGAGTTGATCACAATGAGTGAAATTGTGATCACGATGAGCAACTCTTCAGGGGGAGAGTCTTCAACAAATGGATTTGTTGAAGTGTGCCCAAAATTGGAGCATAGGTTGATGTGTGTCCAAAGACGGGTTGATGTGTTTTATTAGTAGGGGGTTGATGTGTGCCAATAGGGGGAGAATGAAAGGAAGTAAGTTAGGTTTTCATTACCTAGAGGGAGTTTGCCCTCTTAGGGGGAGAATGAAAAGCTTAATTTATGGGTTCATTACCTAGTGGCATGAAGAAGGAGGCTATAGGATTAGCCTAACTTACATGTGGGATTGTAAGTGTTATTGTGGTATTGTCAAACATCAAAAAGGGGGAGATTGTTGGTGCAATATCCCTCAGGTCAAGGGTGACCTGGTTAACCAAGCTGAGTCTTGGTTAGGGTTTAGATGTTTGACAATAAGATATTGATTGAAGAAGAGTCAAGTAGGTCAAGGGAGTGACTGGATACTTGACTGGAAAGTCCTAGTGAGTGAAGCTAGGCAGAAGGAAATCCTGGTGAGTGAAGCCAGGCGAAAGTCCTAGTGAGTGAAGCTAGGCAGAAGGAAATCCTGGTGAGTGAAGCCAGGTGAAAATCCTGGTGAGTGAAGCCAGGTGAAAGTCCTAGTGAGTGAAGCTAGGCAGATGGAAAGTCCTAGTGAGTGAAGCTAGGCAGATGGAAAACCCTAGTGAGTGAAGCTAGGTGAAAAGTCCTGGTGAGTGAAGCCAGGCAAGGAAGGAAATCCAGATGGATCAAGGATGATCGGACATCTGGTGTTGGGAAGTCCAAGTAGGTCAAAGGATTGACTGGATACTTGGCAAGGAAGGAAAACCAGATGGATCAAGGATGATCGGACATCTGGTGTTGGGAAGTCCAAGTAGGTCAAAGGATTGACTGGATACTTGGCAAGGAAGGAAGTCCAGATGGGTCAAGGTTGACCGGACATCGTGGAAGTCCAAGTAGGTCAATGGAGTGACCGGATACTTGGCACGACGAGTAAAAGTCCAAGTGGGTCAAAGGGATTGACCGGACACTTGGTGGGGAGTCTGGCAGGTCAAGGAGTGACCAGATGCGAGGCATGATGTACCAACAGTCAAGGTTGACCGGATGTTGGTTAGAGGTTTGGGACTTGGTTTGGGCAAAACTAGCGCCGGATCGATCCGTGGATCGATCCGATGTGGATCGATCGGTGGATCGATCCGATCATTCCAATTGAAAGCTCGGATCGATCCGTGGATCGATCAGAGGTCCCGATCGATCAGCGGTCGGGGCTGCTTCGCGCGATAGCGCCGGATCGATCCGTGGATCGATCCAGCGTTTTTCTGAGCATGAGCGCTCAATCGATCCGTGGATCGATTCAGCATCCGATCGATTCGAACATTCGAATCGATCGGGATCCGACCGCTGGCGTCGCAAAGGCGAGCGTGGTCTTCGGCATCTCATACGAGCTCTTCTCAGATTCATTCCAGCTCCTCCACAGCTCTCTACAAGCACGTGATCGCCAGTTCTTGAAGGTTCTTGGAGGCTTTCCAAGTCAAGAGGCGGATCTATTGCAAGAGGAAGAAGTTAGGGTTAGGGTTTTTACTGCACATCTTGTAAGCTTTTGCTTAACTTGTATTTCCCTTTCTTCTTCTTGTATTGAGAGTGTTGTAGGGCTTCTCCGCCTTTGGTAGTTACCATAAAGGAGTGTTATTCATAGTGGAGGGTGTGTGCGTTGGTGTGGATCCTTGGATTAGTCACCTCTTGTGAGGTGGATACCAAGTAAAATCCTAGTGTTAGTGTTTGTGTTTGTTTATGTATTTTCCGCTGCGCATTCTTGAAGAAACAAGCAACACCGAGCAACGAGCACGCGACGAGCTATTCACCCCCCCTCTAGCTACTTTTGGTCCTAACAAAAGATGCTTATAAGAAACATCAAGATGACGCATTAGATGTGTCCTGTCTTATGCTCGCGACCATGAACTCTGAGCTTCAGAAGCAACATGAGTTGATGAGTGCTTATGATATGGTTGAACATCTTTGTCACCTATATCAAGGACAAGTAAGGCATTGGAAGAGGAACTCCAAAGAATACCTGGAAGATCTTAAGAAGAAGAGAAATAAGATTTTTACTTCAGGTATACATGTTATAGAAGTCAACCTCTCTATTTCTTCATTGTGGGTATTAGATACCGGATGTGCTTCGCACATTTGTACTAATGTACAAGCGCTGAGAAATAGCAGGGCATTGACGAAGGGTGAGGTAGACCTACGAGTAGGCAATGGAGCACGGGTTGCTGCTATTGCTGTAGGAACTTACTATCTATCTCTACCCTCTGGGTTTGTACTAGAATTAGATGATTCTTGTTATGTGCCTGCCTTGACTAAGAACATAATTTCAGTTTCTTGTTTGGACAAGAAAGAATTTTCGTTTACAATAAAGAACAAATGTTGTTCCATCTATTTAAATGATATGTTCTATTGTAGTGCACCTCTGATAAACGGACTCTATATTCTAGACCTTGAGAGCCCTATCTATAACATAAATACCAAGAGGTTTAAGTCAAATGACATGAACCAAACCTATCGCTAGCACTGTCACTTAGGTCATATAAATGACAAGCGCTTATCCCAGCTCCATAAGGATGGTTTGCTGGACTCATTTGATTTTGAATCATATGAGATATGCGAGTCATGCCTACGAGGCAAGATGACCAAGACTCCCTTTAGTGGGCACAACGAGAGAGCGACTGATTTGTTAGGACTTATACATAGTGATGTATGTGGCCCTTTCAATGTCCCTGCTAGAGGCGGTTATAGGTACTTCATCACATTTACTGATGACTTAAGTAGATATGGTTATGTGTACTTGATGACACATAAGTCTGAATCCTTTGAAAAGTTCAAAGAATTCAAGAATAAAGTACAGAACCAGCTTGGCAAGAGTATTAAGATACTTCGATCAGATCGAGGTGGAGAATACCTTAGCCATGAGTTTCGTGACTATCTAGCTGAGTGTGGGATTCTATCCCAACTCACTCCTCCTGGAACACCACAGTGGAATGGTGTATCCGAAAGGAGGAATCGTACCCTATTAGATATGGTACGGTCTATGATGAGTCACACAGATCTTCCGACATTCCTTTGGGGCTATGCTCTAGACACGACAACTTTTATACTCAACCGAGTTCCATCCAAGGTCGTGATAAAGACACCATATAGGATATGGACTGGGAGAGAAGCCCAAGTGTCTTTCATGAGGATTTGGGGATGTGAGGCCTACGTTAGACGTCAAGTCTCAGATAAATTAGGACCCAAATCTGACAAGTGCTACTTTATAGGATATCCCAAGGAAACTAAGGGATATTACTTCTACATTCCCAGTCAGCACAAGATAGTTGTGGCAAAGACTGGAGTCTTTCTAGAAAGGGACTTTGTTTCTAGAAAGACTAGTGGGAGTACATTTGATCTTGAAGAAGTTCAAGATGAGGATCCTAGCACTGAAGCTTCGATGGAAGTTGAACTGGAACCATAAAGTGTTGTGGATGATGTTGTTCCACAAAGAGTTGAGGAACAACAACCAGTTCAAGTATACATACCTCTTCGCAGGTCTGATAGGGTATGTCGTCAGCCTGAGAGATACTCATTTCTCTTGTATGACCATGATGACGTTGTGCTCATAGATGATGAGCCTACCACCTATCAGGAAGTTGTGATGAGACCAGATTCTGAGAAATGGATAGAGGCCATGAGATCCGAGATGGAATCCATGTACACCAACCAAGTATGGACTTTGGTTGATCCACCTGAAGGGGTAAAACCTATTGGATGTAAGTGGGTCTTTAAGAGAAAGACTGACATGGATGGACTTATCTATAAGGGTCGCTTGGTAGCTAAAGGTTTCAAGTAGATTCATGGTATTGACTTTTGATATGGGTTAGGTTTTGTGGGTCCCTCGACGAGGAAAGAAAAGGAGGAAAGAAAATCAAAGGAGATAGGCTAATATCGGCCGGGACATACCTTCAGGATGAAGGTAGGTTAATATCGGTCGGGACATACCCCGATAGGAGGTAAGCCTATATCGACCGAAATACGCCTCCCAGGAGGAAGATATATATACTTTAAAGGAAGTAGGCTAATATCGGCCGGGATATACCTTCAGGATGAAGATAGGCTAATATCGGTCGGGACATACCCTGATAGGAGGTAAGCCTATATCGACCGAAATACGCCTCCCAAGAGGAAGATATATATATTTTAAAGGAAGTAGGCTAATATCGAACGGGACATACCTTCAGGATGAAGGTAGGCTAATATCGGTCGGGACATACCCCGATAGGAGGTAAGCCTATATCGACCGAAATATGCTTCCCAGGAGGAATATCTATACACCTCAAAGGAGGTAAGCTAATATCGGCCATTCTCTCAAAGTGTTCTAGAGGATCCGCTTCCTAAGCGGTATCAAAATCTTCAGATTGGGGAATATACTGGAACAACAGATCCAGAAGATCATTTGTTGAAATTTGAGAACGTGGCATTATTACAACAATTTTCTGACGGGGTGAAGTGTAGGATGTTTCTCACCACTCTCGGAGGAGCGGCACAGCGCTGGTTCAAAAGGTTGTCAGAGAAGTCTATTCGAAAATTTAAGAACTTCAAGAAAGTCTTTCTACAACATTTCTCCAGCAATAAGAGGTATCATAAGACCCCTTGGAGTTTGTTTTCAATTAAGCAGGCATCTAAAGAGTCTATCCGAGCCTACATCAAAAGGTTCAATCAGGTAGCTATTGATGTACCTAATGCTACTACTGAAATATTAGTAAGCGCTTTCTCTCAAGGTTTAAATGATAATGATTTCTTTAAAGATTTGGTAAGAAATCCCCTTGTTAATTTTGATTCCTTGATTGAGCGGGCTACCAAGTTTATTAATGTAGAAGAAGCTCAAGCTGCTCGTAGGAAGGAAGGCGCTACCTCTTCTCCTACCCAGGTTAAGGAGAAAGTTCCAGCCTCCGTGGCTCCACCAAGAGGGCCTAGAGTAACTCATCCACCTCATCGACAACCAGAGTATCGTCCACAAGCTGTACAACACGTGGAGATACAACCAGAGGCACCGAGGAGATGGTGCACTTATCATAAAACTAGCAGTCATCATACTGAAGACTATTTTGTTTTGAGAAATAAACGAGCTAATCGGGAGCGTTATCAGAGGTAGAATTATTATCGACAGCAGTACCCCAGGCAGCAAAGCCCACTCAAACTGGAATATCGCCCGGTCGAACCTCGCCAAGAGGCAATACCAGTCCCGACCGGTACCAGCCAAGTGTTAGAAAAAGCACCTTCTGAAGCTGCGACGACTCGACAGGAAGAAAACAGAAATAATGCTGCTCGAGGCAATATCAATATGATTGCGGGCGGACCCACTGATGGGGATTCTAATAGAGCCAGAAAAGCACATGCCCGAAGATTGGAGATTCATGCAGTAGGGTGCAGCATGGAACGAGCAGCCGGTCCTGAAATAAGTTTCAGGCCCAGAGATCTTGAGGGGGTAGAAATACCTCATGATGATGCCCTGATCATCAAAGATATGATAGCCAACTACGCCATTGCTCGTACCTTCATAGACACGGGCAGTTCCGTCAATATTATATTCAAGAAGGCTTTCGATCAGCTACAAATTGATCCAAGTGAACTTCAACAAATCGTTACTCCTCTGTATGGATTCACAGGCAATGAAGTACAACCTTTAGGTCAAATAAAGTTGGCCATTTCTCTGGGAGAAGAACCTCTGATGAGAACCAGGAGATCTTATTTTATGGTTGTAGACGCTCCATCCTCTTATAATGTGATATTGGGTCGACCTGCCTTAAACGAGTTTAGGGCGGTTGTTTCTACTTTTTGTCAGAAGATTAAATTTCCTGTGGATGATCAAATTGGAGAGGTACGGGGCGATCAGAAGACAGCCCGAAAATGTTACGTAGAGATAATTCGAGCTGAAGCTAACACCGCCCGAAAGATTCAAAGAATGGAGGTTAATGCCATTCGGGAAAAGCAGCCCGTCCTGGTTTATGAAGAGAAGGAAGAAGTTCAGATCCAGGCCGGTCGACCTGAAGCTACTACGTATATTGCGGCTGATCTTGATCCTGCTCTGAAGGCCGAATTAGTGCAATGCCTAAAGACGAATAATGATGTATTTGCCTGGACTCCCAAAGAAGTCTCGGGCGTTTCTCCTACCGTCATGGAGCATTCCTTGCATGTCTTCCCAGATGCCCGCCCGTCATGCAAAGAAAAAGGAGTTTTAGCGCGAAACAAAACCAGATCATCAAAGAAGAAATAACCAAACTTATGGAGGCCGGATACATCAGAGAAGTATAATTTCCAAGCTGGTTGGCTAATGTAGTGTTAGTTTCTAAACTAGGAAACAAATGACGAGTATGCATTGACTTTCGGGATCTCAATAAAGCTTGCCCGAAGGACTATTATCCATTACCTAGGATCGATCAGTTGGTAGACTCCACTGCGGGATGCGAATACATCTCTATGCTAGACGCTTACCAGGGTTATCATCAGGTTCCCTTAGCTAAAGAAGATCAAGAAAATGTCAGTTTTATAACATCTGAAGGTACTTATTATTATAATGTTATGCCTTTCGGACTAAAAAATGCAGGAGCAACCTATCAAAGGCTTATGAATAAGGTCTTCCAGAAGCAGATTGGTAGAAATATGGAAGTATATGTTGATGACATCTTAATTAAGTCTCTTCAAGCTGCTGATCTATGTAGGGATGTAGAAGAGACCTGCAAAACATTAAGGCAGTATGGGCTCAAGTTAAATCCGAGCAAATGCTTATTCGGAGCAAAAGGAGGGAAGTTCCTGGGATATATGATTTCCGAACGAGGGATAGAGGCCAACCCAAGCAAGGTCAAGGCGCTGCAGAATATGGAGCCACCGCGCAATATGAGAGAAGCTCAAAGGCTGACAGGCTGAATTACAGCCTTGTCTAGATTCATCTCTAGATCCGTCGATCGTAGTTTTCATTTCTTTAAAATACTCAAAAAGGCCAATAAATTTCAGTGGAATGAAGAATGTGATAAGGCTTTCCAAGAATTGAAGGATTATTTGTCTACTCTCCCTGTATTGGCCAAACCTATAGTGGAGAGACTCTTTGGGTATATTTGTCGGCTAATGAAAATGCTGTAGGCTCTGTATTAGTCAGACAAGAAGGAAAGGAACAACAACCTGTATATTTTTATTGCCATTTATTAAAAGGGGCTGAGTGTAGATATACTACACTAGAAAAATTAGCTTATGCTCTAGTATTGACTGCTCGGAGGTTGCACCCCTATTTCTTAGCACATGAGATTATTGTATTAACCAATAACACTCTTGGACGGGTGTTACTCAACCTAGAGGCATCAGGTCGACTGATCAAATGGACAACCGAACTGGGGGAATATGATATTCAATATCAACCTCGTTCGGCCATCAAGGCACAAGCTTCAGCAGACTTCATCATAGAAGTTCAAGGCCCTGAGGAAGAAAACACCTGGAAGGTTTATGTAGATGGCTCTTCAACTAGACAAGGCAGCGGAATTGGTGTTCTGCTTATATCTCCAAGGGAGGACAGACTTCAACTCTCTATCAGATTGAATTATAGAGCTACTAACAATGAAGCAGAATATGAAGCCTTGATAGCAGGATTGCAGGCCGCTCGGCATATAGGAGCCACTCGAGTCCTTATTTATTCTGATTCTCAATTGACAGCTCAACAACTGTCAGATAATTTTGAAATTAATAATGACAGGCTTAAATTATATGCTGAAGCATTTGATAAGTTGAAGTCCCAGTTTCAAGAAGTAAATATACAAAAAGTTCCTAGATCTGAAAACCAAGTGGCAGATGAACTGGCTATGTTGGCCTCTACTATAGTGCCATGGAGTCTAGATCGGCTCGTAGAACAAACCCTGTTAATATCTTGTATTGAAAGACAGGCCGAAGCCGAAATTCGAGGTGATTGGAGAGCTCAAATCATATTGTATTTGCAGCAAGGTATTCTCCCCAGTGATATAGAACAAGCAAGGGTATTCAAGAAAAGAGCTTCTCAATACACTATGGTAGGAGAGCAGTTATATAAAAGAGCTTTTTCTAGACCTTTGCTCAAATGTATTGGCACAGAAGATATACAGTTTATTTTACAAGAAGTCCATCAAGGTTCATGTGGTAGTCATATAGGAGGGAGATCTTTGGCTCGCAAGATTCTACTAGCAGGATACTTCTGGCCTACTCTGCATGAAGATGCTAACAAGTTGGTAAGAACTTGTATTTCTTATCAAAAACATCAGAATATCTTACATCATCCTACACAGTTATTGAGAACCTCTATAGTTGAATGTCCCTTTGATCAGTGGGTCATGGACATAGTAGGTCTGTTTCCTATGGCAGCTGCACAGAGAAGGTTCTTATTGGTAGAAGTGGATTATTTTTCTAAATGGGTGGAGGCAGAACCACTTGCTCGAATTACTGAAGATGCAGTTATTAAATTTTTATGGAAAAATATAATCTGCCGGTTTGACATTCCTCATAAATTGGTTTCTGATAATGGAAGACAATTCCAAGGGGATAGGATATTAGACTGGTGTAACAGTTATGGCATTACTCAGGCCTTCACCTCTGTAGCTTATCCGCAAAGCAATGGCCAAGCAGTGGTGACCAATAGGGAGATTATTAGAGGTTTAAAAACCAAATTGGATCATCTCGGAGGTAGCTGGGTAGATGAATTACCCAGTGTTCTGTGGGCATATTGCACCACACCCCGGGAAGCCACAGGAATCACTCCTTTCTAGTTAGTTTATGGAGGAGAAGCAATAATTCCCATCGAGGTAGGGGTGGAATCTGACAGAAGACAATTGTATGATGAGGACAATAGAGATCGACGACTTATGGAGCTAGACCTGATAGAGGAAATAAGAGATAAAGCTGCTACTCGTCTTGTATCATATCGACAGCGGATGAGACAGAACTATAACAAAAAAGTCATCCCCAGATTTTTCCAAGTAGGGGATTTGGTATGGAAGCGAATTAAACCTGTCGGAGATGTCAGTAAGTTGGCACCACAATGGGGAGGACCTTACAAAGTGGTAGAAAAGCTTGCATCAAGCTCATATTATCTCCAGGATGCTAAAGGAAGAATTCTGGAGCGCCCCTGGAGTGCTAACCATTTACAGCCTTATCGAACCTGACTAGATCATACTAATTAAGAATGTGTGTGAAGAAACAAATCACAAGTATTTGAAGTCCCTGGTGAACTGAGGACAAGTATACCTGCAGTTTATGTACTTTACTCCTTTTTAATAAAAACCAGGCAAGACAAATATCATCGCAGGAAATAAAAATGGTTCATACAGATTGATAAATATCGAGAGAACCTTCATTTCCTATTTTAGGCAATCAACAGGGGAAAAGCCTAAAGGCCTATTCAGCTCCCCCCCCCTAGAAAAGCCAAGAAAATTTAAAAACCATCACAAGGTTAGTACAAATATCATATTTTTGCATAGAATGAAGTCGATCGGGAAATCTTATGAAGTAACTCGGATGGGTCTTCATAAGAGGAACCAGAGACTCTAAACCATCAGAGAACATAAGTCGATCAGGAAATCTTATGAAGTAACTCGGACGGGTCTTCATAAGAGGAACCGGAGACTCTAAACCATCAGAGAACATAAGTCGATCGGGAAATCTTATGAAGTAACTCGGACGAGTCTTCATAAGAGGAACCGGATACTCTAAACTATTAGAGAACACAAGTCGATCGAGAAATCTTATGAAGTAATTCGGACGGGTCTTCATAAGAGGAACCGGAGACTCTAAACCATCAGAGAACATAAGTCGATCGGGAAATCTTATGAAGTAACTCGGACGGGTCTTTATAAGAGGAACCGGAGACTCTAAACCACCAGAGAACATAAGTCGATCGGGAAATCTTATGAAGTAACTCGGACGGGTCTTCATAAGAGGAACCGGAGACTCTAAACCATTAGAGAACACAAGTCGATCGGGAAATCTTATGAAGTAACTCGGACGGGTCTTCATAAGAGGAACCGGAGACTCTAAACCATCAGAGAACATAAGTCGATCTGGAAATCTTATGAAGTAACTCGGACGGGTCTTCATAAGAGGAGCCGGAGACTCTAAACCATCAGAGAACATAAGTCGATCAAAAAATCTTATGAAGTAACTCGGACGGGTCTTCATATGAGGAACTGGAGACTCTAAACCACCAGAGAACATAAGTCGATCGGGAAATCTTATGAAGTAACTCGGACGGGTCTTCATAAGAGGAACCGGAGACTCTAAACCATCAGAGAACATAAGTCGATCGGGAAATCTTATGAAGTAACTCGGACGGTTCTTCATGAGAGGAACCGGAGACTCTAAATCACCAGAGAACATAAGTCGATCGGGAAATCTTATGAAGTAACTCAGACGGGTCTTCATAAGAGGAACCAGAGACTCTAAACCATCAAAGAACACAAGTCGATCGGGAAATCTTATGAAGTAACTCGGACGGGTCTTCATAAGAGGAACCGGAGACTCTAAACCATCAGAGAACACAAGTCGATCGGGAAATCTTATGAAGTAACTCGGACGGGTCTTCATAAGAGGAACCGGAGACTCTAAACCATTAGAGAACATAAGTCGATCGGGAAATCTTATGAAGTAACTCGGACGGGTCTTCATAAGAGGAACCGAAGACTCTAAACCATCAGAGAACATAAGTCAATCGGGAAATCTTATGAAGTAACTCGGACGGGTCTTCATAAGAGGAACCGGAGACTCTAAACCATCAGAGAACATGAGTCGATCGGGAAATCCCATGAAATAACTCGGACGGATGTTCATGGGAAGGACTGGATACTATAAACCATCATAGAACACAATCAAGAGAAAAACCTTATAATTTCAAAGCCTAATCGATTGGGGTTATACAGACATGAAGACAGGATTCAAAAAGGGATGCTATGCATATGATACATTATTCGTTTGGAAGCCTATCTATCTAGAAGTCTTTATTTGAAATTTGCCTGGAGTAATATATTCAGCTCAGAACTCAGGAATTTTATACAGTTCTTTATCTAGAAATCAATTGAATTATGCATTCTTTTGGAATTATGAAGTACACCAGATGTTGTCTGCAGAAGGATTCATCAGAACAAGGCTTAACTTCACAAGAGGAGCAAGGAATTCTCGAATAAAGTTTATATTTAATACTCACAAGCATTTCAGAAGGGGTATTCTCAAACCAGCATAATAAAGAAGCAAGTAAGTATCAAGAATTTCTTATATACTACAAGTACTTGATTACCAAGCTTTAATTATACTACTCTTCATTATCAGTTCTTATATTACATGCCTTTTATGAATAATTTCCTTAAACATGCGGTAAAGGACCTTTCAAATCTGCGGGCAGTTCTTCGTTAAGCCTGCGACGATTTATGAAAGAAAGGGGAGGTTCCTTGGGTAAATAACCACCCTCTCTTAGTTGTTGAAGAACTCCCGATATGGAATGATTTAAAGCACCCACTATCCTGCGAACAAATTCTTGGGCAAAATACTGAAGACTTTAAATAAGCCTGTCGCCACTCTTCCCATCGACTCTTTTCTTGCTCCTTATAACTTTGGAAATCAGCTTGCAGTTTTGTGTTTTGTTCTTTCAAAACATCCTTTTCTGATTTAAGCTGTTCCAATTCCTTCTGGAGCAGTGATAATTCAACCTCTTGAGCTTTCCTCTGCTCTTGTTCCTGTAGGAGAATGAAATCATGAGAGGCTAAGTCCTGAGCCTGGTCAGAAAGACATGCATTATGAAGCTTCTCTACTTTCTCTAAAATAAGACTTTTTTGAGAAGCATCTAAGAGAGCTTTCTCTTTCAAAGCAATCTCTAGTCGAAGACCAGAATGTAGCCTATCCACCTGTAATTCTAACGTCCTTCTGGCAAGCTCTTTATCTTTCAATAGTTGGTGACATTCCTTCAATTCTTGTTTTAAGGTCCCCAACTGTTGATCTTGTAGGGCCACTTTCTCTTGCATCTGAGCCCAGTCGCTATCAGAAGCAGGAGAAGTAGCCCTCAACATTTCCAATTGAGCTTTTAATGTTTGATTCTCCTGATCCTTAGCTGTAAGTAGCTGGTCGATGTGTAAACTTGAGGCAAGGAACTAAACAAAAGGATAATATAGTTAGGAATGAGGATACAAAGTTAATAACCTATAACTAGAAATACTTACAGCCACTGCCTGACGACTATGGCGATCAGCTCGGTGTGGAAGACTAAGGCCTCTTAGTTGTTCACAACCCTGCATCTAAGATTCGGCTAATAGACCTTATAGTTGCAAAGAACCATAACTAGACGGACTAGAAGGTTGCCCCAATTGAGAAGGTAAACCCGCAGCCTGTCTAAATAAAGGACGGGGAATGGAAGAAGCAGGAGGTGAAGAAGAAGAGGATGCAATAGAAGGGAAAGGGATAGTAGAAACAAGAGAAACAGGGGAAGAACTAGAGGGGATAGAAGGTAACAGTGTAGGAGGTGCTGTTGCAGTTGTGGGAACACTAACGGCTGAAGGACTGACACTTGGAGAGGATCTCCGGCAAGGTGTCCATTTGGCTCGAGGCCTAGAAGCCAAGGGAGGCAAGGCCAATGCCAAAGATGCAGAGGACACAGGAGGAATAATGGCCATCTCAGAAGCAGAAGCAGGAGGAGCTGAAATAATAGAAGAAGAAGGGATAAGTAGACCGGGTCTCATCATCCTAAGAGCAGGATTATAGATAATATGGGTTGGAGTTATCGGTGCCTTACCTCTCTCAAGAGAAATAGGCGCCGGGACGAGAGGAGCTTGCACAAAAGTGCAAAAAAAATCACTAAAGGGAGAAGCCTCAGTAAGATTTGGCTTTTTTTAACCAAGGTAACAAAAGGCTCTTCTTCTTCCTCTTCCATGAGTGCGACAGCCTCTGCCCGCCGTTCTTCTTCAGACAGTAAACCCAAGGTAGAAAAATTAGGATTCGATCGGCGGTCGCGTAACCATTCTTCTCCAAGATTATTTACAAAAGACTTAGTCATGGCAGGATTCTTGTACATAAAGGCTGGAAGAAGAACATCAGTAGAAATACAGGGATTAAACACCGTTATAAAACAGATATATTAATCAGTAAATACGGATTGAGATGTTTTTACATACCAAAGGATCCATCCAAAGGGGTGTCAATTTTGCCTATTCCAAAAGGAAACATTAAACCTTCCACAATGAGATGCGGCAAGCTGAATTTTGCTCCCCTCAGTTTAGGTAGAGCAGGAGCAATAGAGGGATCGTCAAGAAGATCATGGGTGCTAGGAAGCGGAGGTAAGTCATGTATCCATTGAATAGGAAACGGAGGGGGAGAAGGGAGACGCATATAGAAAAATTTATGATACCATTCCCCCTGAGGAGGAATGCGGTTGAACAGAATAGCCTTGGGACGGGATTGGAATTTAAAAATACCAACATCCACGCGATGAGGAATAAAGAAGTGATGAAAAAGACGTGGAGACAAGGGGAAATCTAACAGTTTAGATACTCCAATAAAACCCATAAGAATGGAAAAGGATTGAGGGACAAACTGGTTGAGTGGGATATTAAAATAACGGCTGACATTACAGAAAAAAGGGTGAAGAGGGAAGCGAAAGACTTGTAGGACTTGGTCTCGGAAGATAGATATACACCCTAAAGGAGAAAGATGCGGACCTTCATGAGGAGCGGGACGGATTATACAAGAAGGAAAACCATAGGTTGCCTGTAAGTCCACTTCTTCTGTATCTATGAGGCTGGAAGAGCATGAGAGAAACCACACAGGAGGAGAAGCCGCCATATGGAGAAACAATCAAAGAAAAAGGAATCAAGGAAGAAGACGAGAGATGGAGGAAAGCAAGAGAAAACTTCGTAAACCCTTGTCTCTCTTCTGGCCTTGTGCTAAAACCCCCAAGCAGAAATAGCAGAAGGAAAAAGGAGAGTAAAAAGGTACTTAGAATGCCAATCGTCATAAATGAGTAATAATATTAAAGAATAAAATCAAGGGAAAGAAGTAAAGTTAAGTAATCTACCTCAGAAAATGTGTGAAGTTTCCCTAGAAGTAATTCTTAGGAAAACCTGTCAAGTACAGAGAAAAATTAGTGCAGTAATTATAAGTTTAGGGTATGGGTGTAATAAAATAAAAGTTGAGCACCAGATATTAGTTAAACAAACAAGACTTGGTTAGAGGATACTGGATACGATCTGCAAATATGAAACGGACGGTCCTGATGGATCGACCGAGACAAAGAGCAAACTAGTATGTTGACCAAAAGCTTATCATAATGAGTCAAATAATATACACTATAATAAAACCCTATGAGACTAGATTAATACGTGAAAAAGACATATGAAGACATAGGGGTAAATCGGTCGAGTAAAGTAAATCGACCAATATTAAGGACATCATGATAGAGCTGTGTCAAATCGGGCGAGACATAACTGCGTTATGGAATATCGGGCGATATTTATCAATCTTGATATATATCGTCCGGGCATAAGGAAACAATCTAAGACATGATAATCTGTTGGGAGAGATTGTATGGTGGCAAACCGAGCAACATTGGACACATTTATATAAAACAGATAACTATCATGAGAAAGAGTGAAATTGATAACAAAAGGAGAATAAGCAGCGTTATGTGAAATCGTCATTACAAAGTTTCAGCCCGCTTCTTTACAAGAGTTTGAATTCAAGTCAGAGTCAACTTAAGGTACAGATCAGGGGGTTTGTTCTCAATCAATCTGTGTCGATTTAAGAAATTAGGAGGAGGGTCACGAGATAAGTAACTCTCTTCTCTTAGTTGCTGAATTGCCCCTTGAGCTCCTGCAGTAAAGGCTGACAAGATGGACTTCACAATCGGCCTGTTGAATTCAGGAGACTCTATCATGGCAGTGGCCCGCTCCCTGTAACGAACATCTTCGTCACCCTTGTAAACCACCAGAGCCATCTGAGAAGTCTTCAATTCAACTTCTTTTGCAGAAACTTCGGTCTTGACTGAGTTAAGAGAGGTGTTCAAGGAAGTTATTTCATCTTCCTTCAGCTGCAGCGCTTTGAGTTTCTCAGCTAGTTCTGCTTCATAATTATCCTTTAATTCGCCAAGTTTAGAAGCCAACTCTTGGTTAAGGTCAGTAGCCGATTTAAATTTCGTATGAAGACTTTCAATTTGTGCTTTGAGTTGTTTCTTGGCAGCAGCAGAAAACGAGGCAGAAGATAACTCAGCAACCTCTTGTTTCAGCTTATCATTCTCAGATCTCAACCTCTTATTCTCAGTGTATAAGTTGTGCAGTAGTCGAGAAAAACCCATATTTTCTATCCATCGCTGGAAGTACAACAAAAATCCATAAGATAATAGTTGAGAAATAGAAAATAGGCGTTAACAAGCATACCTGATTCTCCTTATGAGAGAAGCGATCAATTGCCTCAGGAATAGATAGCTCTTCAAAAAGGGGACGAACTTCATCCCAAGAGCTGGCAAAAGAACCCCCTAATAATATGGGGAGAATAGGAATGGCAGAAGAACTAGTCGAGAAGGAAGAAGTAGGAATAGAAGGGGGAGCAAAGACTAAGTAAAAAGAAGGCGAGGAAGGTAAAGATCCAGAAGTAGGGATAGATAGGGGAAAAGTGAAAGATACATCGCCAGAAGCACTGGCATTAGCGAAAGGTGAGGCAGGAAAACTCAGGGAAGGATAGAGTTTCGCCAATGTCGGCTCATCAGAAGGAAGGTCACCCGAGGTAAAACCTTCTGAGACTAGCTCGTCAGCAGGGAGAATGAGCCTCCTTTTTGACGGACGAGCTCTGGTAATTTTGCGCCCTGGGCGTTTACCCTTAGAAAGTTCAGTTAGCAATTTACCAGAGCTACCGGGAGACGTAAACTCAATGAGGGGAAGAGGGGCAGATGAGGAGACAGCAATAGCCGCTGGAGAAGTAACAGCTGTAACGCCCGCCCTCCCTGCTATCAACAAGGGACGGGGCTACGATACTCTACGTACGTATTATAGCGAAAGACTTAAAATTATTTTTCTTAACTTAATTAAAACCGAACTACACTAACATGGTTTCATAACATGATAACAAAATAAATAAAAACTTAACATCAAGTCACCCATATTGTATTACATTTCACAAAACCATAGCATAGTTCTTAAAGGTTTTAAAGCAGGTTCTTAATTAGTTGCCTAGCCACCGCCACACACATCTTCGTTGCCCCTCCTGCTGCTCCTTTAACTCATCCAGCTTTTTCCTTTATCTGTGGTACAAGGAAGGTAAGCTATGAGCACTCATGGCTCAGTAAGTTCCTTTCCTACTCACTAAAACCAACAATCAGCACATAATCAAATAATGTCTCAACTTAACATAATCTCTACTAGTCATGGCATAACATATCATACTCTTTAAGCATATCATGCAACATAACAAACATTATAACTAGTCATGGCATATCACCTCTTAAAGCATAGCATGAACATAACATAATCATATCATGGCATATCATCTCTTAAAACATAGCATGAAACATAACATAATCATATCATGGCATATCATCTCTTAAAACATAGCATGAAACATAACATAATCATATCATGGCATATCTTAAATCATAGCCTCAACATAACATAATCATAGATTATATGCATCATGATTTTAAAAACATGTATCCGAAAAACATGTGTATGTCTCATGATCTTTTAAAACCATTTTCTTCTTACATATATATACTTGAACATAATATCAACATATTTAGGGCCCCAGCTTGTACCATACATACATAACATAGATGCGCGCGTCCTAAGTATATCCAAGGTAGCAAGTCTTGAATCATACTAGGAACTAGGTCAAGATCACAAAGCATGGCCTAGGGGCGTATTTGAAGAGTCCATCCCTTATTAGCCTAGATCACAAAGCAAGGCTTGGCCTAGATCACAAAGCAAGGCCTAGGGTGTACTAAGGAGCCCATCCCTTATTAGCCTAGATCACAAAGCAAGGCTTAGCCTAGATCACAAAGCAAGGCCTAGGGACTGATTAGGAGTCCACCCTTGGTACAAGCCTTACAAAGTAAAATAGCATGTATAAAAATGCATCATTTAGTCACATAGCATAGCATAAAAGTATGCATCACTTAGGCATACATTATGTCATAAAAGTATGCATCACTTAGGCATACATCATATCATAAAAAGTATGCATCACTTAGGCATACATCATGTCATAAGAAAGTATGCATCACTTAGGCATACATCATATCATAAAAAGTATGCATCACTTAGGCATACATCATGTCATAAGAAAGTATGCATATTTTAAACACATAGCACATCATAAAAACATGCATATTCTAAGTACATAGCATATCATTAAAGCATGCATATTTCTACTCACATAGCATATCATAAAAGCATGCATATTCTATGCACATAGCATATCATTAAAGCTTACATATTTCTAAGCACATATCATATCATAAAAAGGTATAAATCACAAGCATACATGGTTAAGCATAAGAGTATATCATGTGATTATACTATCATAAGAAACATGGTAACATAGTTAACTTGGGTTCTAAGCTTCCTAAACCCTTGGGTTCCTATCATGGTCGAACCCCCTTAGGTCTCAATTTAGGCAAAAACAACCTCCAAGCATGTGAACCCTAAATCATCATCACATAAATTTCATAGGAAGCATTATAAGCATGATTAACTTGGTTTCTAAGTTCTCCAAGTCCTTAAACTCATGTGGCCGAACCCTATCAGTATATAAACAAGGTCCCAAATGTCATGAAAGCATGGAAACCTTAAACCATATTTATAGCATTTTTTTCCAAATAGCATAGTAAGCATATTGAGCTAGTTCCTAAGTCCTTCAAGCCCTTAACGTATGTCTTGGTCAATCTTTTAACAAGTATTCATTAGGGCTAAAAACAAACATACAAGCATGTGAACTTGAACTAACATCATGTATAAATTCATAACAAGACATCATACAATAGGTATGGCCGAAACATACATTTAGGTCACTAAACAACATATAGTATGAGAACTTTGGTTTTCTACTTATCATATTTCATGTAGAGTGACATAAGCATATTTAATTTTTGTTCTAGGGTTTCTAGGGCATTTATCCCTTCATGGCCGAAACACACAATGATCCATTTAGGTCATGGAAAAATTATACAAATATGTGACACAATCAACACCTTATCATATTTTCATAAGAAGCACTTTTAACACATATGGTTTCATTTCTAAGGCCTCTAGGTCTTTTAAACCCTACTTGGCCGAAACTCACAGAATATAAACTTGCTTCAAATAGCCTAAAAGCATGAGAAATTATACAAGTTTCATAGCATGTATAAAGACAAGCATATTAAACATACATGTGAATTGTGTCTTAGGCTTCCTAGGTTTCTTTCCCTTTTTCTTTTATTTTTCCTTATGGCCGAAACCTACCAATCTCTAAACTAGGTTTTAAGTGGCCTAAAGCATGGAAAACCTAAGTAAGTTTCATGGCAAAAATTACTAAGAACATCATATACAAAGTTGGTTCATAAACAAGCTAGGACCCTTGTGAACTTACATGTCATATATCATGTAACTAATTTTCTATACTCAATTTAAACATAAGAGCATTAAACAACTTTCATATCATAATATCACAGAGGTCTTGAGCATATTAGAATTTTGTTCAAGCTTTTCTAAACTATCCATCTTATCATGGCCAAAAATCTAAAACAAGAGTTCATGAATTTCTAGCAATGTACAACATGCAATTCTTTAAGAGAACTCTATATTCTATCATACAAACATGGTTATTTAAATTTAAAGGTCTTCCTAACCCTAAGCCCTTTTCTTGGCTGAAACATATAAATGGATTTCTTTGGTTCTAAGTAACCTTCAAGCAAGAAAACCAATAAAAACCCTTAGTAGTTCATGGGAGAAATTTTGTACTAGTTTAGTTAAACAATATTTTTCCCTAACCTCCTTAACATATTTTTGGCCGAAATTCTAGGGTTAGGTACTCCTCTGATCAAGCATCATTTAAGTATAAAAACATGAAGAAAATCCTTCCTACATAGCATAGAAAGAATATCATGAAATAAGGACTTGTTTAAACCATCCTAGATTTGAAAACCCTTTCTTTAGCCGAATTTTCTTAAATTCTTTTCTAGGTTTTCTAATCCTTATAGAATCCGAAAATCACATAAAAGCCTTGTACCACAGGTGAGGGGAAGCTTACATCCTTTTCGCTTGTGGATCTAAGGTATGGTGAAGAAGAAGTAGCCTCTTCTTCTAGTTCCCTTCCCTTGATTCCTTTGCTAAGTCCTCCTTGTATCTTAGGCTTTCTTAGGGAACAAACTTGGTTTTGGGGCCGAAGACGGAGGAGAGGGGACTGTGGTGTTCTCGGTGAGGGAGAGGATGAATGAGAGAAATGAGAGAAAGAAATAAAATCTTCTCTTTACATATTCTCTTTTAAGTTAAGGAGGAAGAGGTAGCAAACTTAGTTTTTTGCTTTCCTTCTCCCTTAGTTTTTTTTCTATTTTATTTTTATTTTTATTTATTTATTTATCCTCATCATTCATGGTGACACAAGGGGGAATGAATCCCCTTAATGGTCTCTTTTATTTTTGGCAAGAGAAGAGAGAAAGAGGGAGAGAAAGGGAGGAAGGCAAGTTGCCTTTCTCTTGCTCCTTTCTTGTTTTCTTTTGGTTAGCTTTTACTCTTACCTTTATCATGCATTCCCTTTCCTTGCTATCAATATCTTCTCTCTATCCCAATTGGTTTCTACTAGTTAATTCTATGAATTATTACATAAGAGGTTCAAGGTTCAATCCTTGACTTCCTCTTCTTTTTATTTCATTTTATTT
This sequence comes from Zingiber officinale, assembly GCF_018446385.1. Classification (NCBI taxonomy): domain Eukaryota; kingdom Viridiplantae; phylum Streptophyta; class Magnoliopsida; order Zingiberales; family Zingiberaceae; genus Zingiber; species Zingiber officinale. Next base: position 32,175,922 of record NC_056005.1, on the reverse strand, counting down.
CTTTTTGCTTCAACTCACTTCTTATTATTTTTCTAAGGCAAAAATCCCATATTCATATATTTATCTTACAAGCTTAGTGGGTATTACAACAGCGAGTAAAGAACTGGCAGGGATCTCTGCGAAGGGACCTTTAGGAGCTTCAAGAGCTTCAAGAATGCCCAAAGAACTGGGTGCTTCAACTAGAGGGGCTGGTTCTTTGATTGGAGGAGGAAGAGCAATAACAGCCAGAAGTTCGGCTTCTTTGGCGCGAATAACATCCTCTTCTAGACGTAGTTCCTCGTCAATCAAAGCATCATAGAAGCTATCCACTACATAGAGAAGAGAAATAGTTTAGTTAAGTTAAAAATAAGAAGAAAGAAATAAGGTGTTACCTAGAGGAACTCGAGTATCAGGCCTGACAGGGCTTAAGCCAAACAGGTATAGGAGATCGACTCGTAGCCACTTAAGAATAGAAAGTCGATGATTTAACAATTTCTCACAATAAAGAGGTAAAGAAGGATGAAGATGAAACTCCTTGACGTCGGGCAAGGGGGGCAAGAAAGATTTCCAAGCATGAGACCAAGGAATGGGTCCTGGAAACTTTAAGAAGAAAAAACGAGATTTCCAAGCTTTGAGAGACGAAGGCATATTCTCAAAAAGAACCATTTTAGTCCGTGAATGAAACAGAAAAACACCAGGTTCTGAACATTTGGGATAAGAGAACATGAAGAAATTTTGAGGAGTAGGAGGAATATCCCGCAAACAAAACAGCATGTAAGTACTACATAAGTAACGAAATGCGTTGGGGGCAAACTGTTGCAAAGGGATATCAAAATACTGGCTTATTTCAATCAAGAAAGGAGGAATAAGAAACCTTAAACCTCCTATCAACTGATCCTTAAAAAAGGTTACGCAATTATCAGGGGGACGATGAGGACGAGCATCCAGTGTGGGGATTATGATGCCATACTCTCGGGGAATTTCATACTGACGACGGATAGCTAGCCTCGCATTCTTATCAAAGGAAGAAGGCATATGGACATACCAAGGAGCAATTGCTTCCTCAGCCATGGACAAAAGTATAGGCTAGTGAAACAATAGATTACTTACTGAAGGCAAGAAAGGAAATCGCCGAGAAATGGTGGCACGGGGTTTGATTGAAGACTGCGACAAGAAAAGAACTCTAGAGGAAAGAAAAGAAGGAACAAGGTTTAAAAGAAGACGAAGGGTTTAGGGTTTGGAAGACACACAACCGTCGTCAGATCAAAACATTTTGTGCAGCAGGCGCGGAGGATCACAATAGAAAGGCAGAAGACCCACGTGGCGTGGCGGTGAGAAAAAGTATGTGTCATACCATCATAAAAACATTCATAGCGGATGTGATAGGTCGGATCACGCTGGGGTTGGTAGTGTCTCGGGGTATGCTTCTAACATTCTCTCACCCAAAGAAGAGCCAATCATTAGCTAGGAAGCTTCGAAAGAAGACGTGGTTAACTGGACAGGATAAAGTGAAAAGGACTAATTTTCTCGACTAAAGTCCAAACTAAGGACAAAAATATTTAAGGATGGAGATTTAGGTGGATGACAGATTTTGGATTAACGTCCTTATGAAATACAAACTAATATGGATCAAAATAATTTTATATTAGCCGATATTACTTTGGTTATGCTAGGTAGGCATGATATAGAAGTATGCCAACAATTAGGATAGCCTCAGGCATGATAAAGGACACACAAAGAGGTAATGAATACAACATCACATTTATTCTGGTAAATTACAGAAGGACTCCATAGACTCATTTAATTCAATACAAAAGTCTGTTGTTACACTTAGAATTTGATCAAGCACATAACATTACATTTTTCCCTCAGAACAGTAAGCCTCAGACAAATAACAAAGTTTACAAACACATGCTCTTACAACGTTCAGAAAATTCTAGTCCCACTGGATTCAAACTTACCATGGAGCGGAGATGAAAATAGCCCACTTCGTCCAAGATTGTCAAGGCTCATAAGTGACAATATTCTGCCTGGGACGAAGAAAGCAACAAAAGTAGAAAAGCTCCAGGGCAGGAGGACGGAGAAAGGTCCATACAGACCATGATGGAAAAGTAAATGTAAAAACCACTTCCCCTCTCAAGCCGTCTGAGCTCAGCAAGTGAAGCAACCAAGTTTGGCCCAAAGGTAACATGTGCTGTGCCCTTCACACAACACCCATGGGTCATTTGGCTGCCCCTCTATGAGTAGCAAAAATCTCTCTGAAGTTTCTTGAGTCCTTCAGAGCATCGACATCTTTGGATGAAAAATATGAATGGTGAAGCTTCATCTCTTAAGACAATCCCTTGAACCTTAGAGGTAGCTAGAGCAAAAATCCCAATAAACTCATATATAGATCTCACCTTGTCCGACAAAGGTCGCCCCCAAAGAGGGGAAACTGAGACCATAACCTTAGCAATAAAAGGTGGCAAGGAAGAAAAAGAACTGAAATGGGTGGTGGATGAAGAGAAGGCTGCAACCCTATTAAAAGAAGCAAAAGGTTCACAGGATCACTATACTTGATTTAGAGAGACAATTATATTCAAAATCTGTGAGTTCATTTCAATATCTGGAGCAGAGTCACGGGTAGGAAAAGACAAGACCATACTTATGTCTAGTCAGTCGTCTACACATCCTTCGACTAGACTTGAAGGGAAGGCTAGTGATATGGGTTAGGTTTTGTGGGTCCCCCGATGAGGAAAGAAAAGGAGGAAAGAAAATCAAAGGAGATAGGCTAATATCGGCCGGGACATACTGTTAGCTAGAGCCCTAGAGCCAATCATTTGATGATTGCATTATGGACTTATTGTATCATATTTTTATATTAATAAAGGCATTTGTTTGGTTATTATACTTACTTGTATTGGTGCCAAATAAACTAAGTATAATAACGTCCTTGAGTAGAAGGTTCTTACCTATATCAATTGATTGGTTGAATCGATAGTGAGATGATATAGGGAACACTACACTTAATCATTCCTAGTCGAGTATTAACATTCAGGGACAATGTTAATGCAATAAGACTAGCATGTAGGTCAACTCGATGACTTGATCTCACAAGTCATGGATATAGATATATCAAGTTGACACATGGGTATACATTAGAGAATGTATACTGAATGACCCGCCATGAGAAAGTATCATGGATCGTTATATGAGTGTCATATACTTTCTCATGTGATTATTAGTATGACTACTAGTCCTTAGACCTGAAGTCACCATAGATCCCTACATAAGGAGTTATGTACTTTGGTTTCGTCAAACGTCACTCGTAACTGGGTGGACTATAAAGGCGATTACTGGGTATATAACAAATTATGCAGAGGGATGTGAGTGATGTAGATGGGATCTATCCCTCCTATATGACGGGAGAGACATCGGTATTCTTGATAGAGTGAGACCACGAAGTGCATGGCCATGCCCAAATGAGTCAATATAGGATATTGAGCTCATTTGATTTAGTGAGTCTACTTGGAGTTCAAGATTTAGATTGGTCAGAGGATGACACGGTCTATGCCTCACATTGACCAATCTAGATGTCTAGGATAGAAGGACACTTGTCATATATTGTGAGGAGTCACAATTAGTAGTCACAAGGTGATGTTGGATCTCAACATTCTTGTAACTTGGGTAGTAATGATGTGTTGCTAGATACCGCTCATTACTTATGCTCCTAAATGGGCTTAGGGCATTGCCAACGTTACAAGAACCTATAGGGTCACACACTAAGGACAATTAGATGGAGATTAGGTTCATATGATGAACCAAGAGGATTAGATTCATTTGATGAATCAAATTGGATTAAGAATAATCCTAATTGGGCTAACTTGAGTTCGACTCAAGTTGATTCATGTGTTCAATGAGTCTAATTTAGATTATGACTCATTGAATCAATTTAATTAAATGAATTAGATTCATTATATTAAGTTGGCTTGAATCAAATGGTTGGATTCGATCAACCATGGAAGAGATTTGGTCAAGTTTGACTTGACTTGAGAGGAAGATAAAAGTCAAGTTTGACTTGACTTTATGCCACCTCATTGGTGAGTTGGCATTGATGTGGACCAATGATGTTACTCCACATCATCATGGGTGCCACCTCATGGAAGTTACAAAGCCATTTTCTTTAATAGCTTCACATTAATTGCACTTAATGCAATTTTTGGGAGTTACACAACTTGAAAGTGGCCGACCACTTTTGAATGAGAATAAAATTGATTTTCCTCATTCAAGTGCATTATTCCTTCTTCTTCCTCTTGGAGCTCTCTTCCTCTCCCTCTCCTCCTCAACTTGACCGAACCACACATAGGTTCTAACACACCTCTTTGAGTGTTTTTCTCCACCTACGAGTCCGTGTGGATACTTCTAGAGGAGTATCTATCTTGATACTCTTGAGATCCGGCACCGTTTGGACGAGCGGGAACGCGAAGGGCTTCACTTCAAAGGTATAACTCGTTTCATGTAGATCTAGGAGTAGATCTAAGTAGGAACTCGTACTCGTAATTTTGTTTTGAAATCTTTTCTTCGCACGAGATCCGTTGGCTAGGGTGATTCGGGGTTTCCGCGACGCGAAAAAGCGGTTTTCGCGGCCTGAAAAACCCTACAGTGGTATCAGAGCCACGTGCGAAGCGAGTACGAGTTTAGATTCGTATTTTTATGAAAAATATAAATCTGTAAACTTTCTTTAAATTCATGTGTTTTATAGTTTTAATGGATATAATTCTCGTAGAAGCGGAGCACAAGTGTTTCGGCACTTGTAGGCTTCGACTACCGAGAAGAATTTTCAAAACGGCAAAGTTTCACCCCAAAATTTTTGGGACAGTGGGCTAAGGTGCTCTTGGATTGCTTAGGAGCAACTCGCGATGGTTAGATCGCGGGTAGGGGTACTGCCCCTAACCCCGCAAGGGGATTTGCTCCGCGATTGCGGCCGAAATCGCTAATCGGGACTGCCGGGAAAATTTACTCATAAAACTGTTAAATTATGAAAAATTACAGAAAAATTATGAAAAATATATAATTTTGAATTATATATTATTTTTGTGATAGTCATGGCCCAATGACCCAATTCGATTGGACAATTGTGTTGTAATTCATAATACGGCCTGCGTGCCGTTATGTGATGTGCGTGCTTGTATTTTATTTTATTTTTTTTTATTTTCACGACCTGCGCGTCGTGCCTTTCTCTTATATTCTGGTTGTAAATTAGATTTAGACTCGAATGTAACTCGAGTTTCAAAATTGTAATGTAATTTTGAAGTGGTGGAAGGTCCACACGAGACGGAGTTACGAGGAGGGCGCGAGCAACACAAGGTGGTCAAAGGAAGAAGCTTGAGAAGCTCTTGACCTTAGGTTGACCATCCGATCTTCTCATTGGCTTGAGAAGATCGTAGTAGGGCCATGACACAATCTCAAAATAGTTTAATTAATTGCTTATATGTATGTGATGCATGCTAGTTAATTAAGTAATTAATTAGTGTCTAGCGATTAGATTTGATCTAAATCGTGCACATGATGCACCCTTCGATTAGATTAGATCTATTGAGTATATGATACGCATCATCGTTTAGATTAGATCTAAAACACGTCAACTCGTAATGCCTACCATGCCGTGATACCTACCACTACCTCGATCGCATGCCGTTGTTGAATCTGCCAAAGCAGAGCTACACATACTATCTTGGTAGGGTACGGAGGGACAATCTTGGTCCCGCCTATCAACGCATGGGTGAATACAAACTCAATTAGATTGAGTATTCCTAGTTTACTCGGTTGGATCGAGTACAACTATAGGCATTCTTCCAATGGTTGGAAAGGTAGGACAAAATCACGTGTATATTAATTCTCGGGCGTATTAGCCAAAGCTAACTCGAGTTTTAATATAAATGAGGATTTTATCCTATAAACAAGAGTTGCATAGAGATGTAATTGGTAATCGTTATCTACCGATCATACTAAGTCTTGGGCGTATTAGCCAAAGCTAACTCAAGGGTTAGTATGATGTGGATCTTGTCCCACATAAATTATAGAATTCAGTGGGAGCATCATTTAGTTAAAGGCCTAATTAAATGATTAAGAATATGATACTTATTTCTGAATTTATTTCTGTTGTAGAATTTCCATGACGTCGAACACGAACACCTTCTCCCTGCGATCTGTCCTCGAGAAGGACAAGCTCAACGGAGCAAACTTCCTGGACTGGTACAGGAACCTGAGAATAGTTCTCACCTAAGAACGTAAACTGTACGTTCTGGAGCAGCCCATTCCGGAGGCTCCTCCTGCCAATGCCCCGCGAGCTGACAAAGATGCTTACAAGAAGCATCAAGATGACGCATTAGATGTGTCCTGTCTAATGCTCGCGACCATGAACTCTGAGCTTCAGAAGCAACACGAGTTAATGAGCGCTTATGATATGGTTGAACATCTTCGTCAGCTGTATCAAGGACAAGCGAGGCATGAGAGATTTGAGATCTCAAGGGCACTGTTTCAGTGCAAGATGTCAGACGGGGCTCCCGTAGGCCCATATGTACTCAAAATGATTGGGTACATAGAGAACCTACAAAGGTTGGGGTTCCCTCTTGGGCAAGAGATGGCTACTGACCTGATCTTGCAATCCTTGCCGGATAGCTACAGTCAATTCGTTCTAAACTACAATATGAACGAGATTGACAAGCCACTGCCTGAGCTGCTTAGCATGTTAAGAACTGTTGAGCTAAACCTTAAGAAGGCTAAGCCCAACACTGTTCTGATGGTTCAAAAACATAAGGGCAAGGGCAAGCCCAAAGGCAAGGGAAAGTCCCAAGCCAAGGGCAAAGGCAAGGCACTAAAGCCTAAAGGAGGGGTCGCCAAGGATGCTACCTGCTTCCACTGCGGTCAGACCGGGCAGTGGAAGAGGAACCTGGAGGATCTTAAGAAGAAGCGAAGTGAGACTTCCACTTCAGGTATATATGTTATAGAAGTCAATCTATCTATTTCTACATCATGGGTATTAGATACTGGATGGGCTTCTCACATTTGTACTGATGTGAAGGCGCTGAGAAATAGCAGGGCATTGACAAAGGGCGAGGTGGACCTACGAGTAGGCAATGGAGCACGGGTTGCTGTAGGGACTTACTTTCTATCTCTGCCCTCTGGGCTTGTACTAGAGTTAGTCGATTGTTGTTATGTGCCTGCATTAACTAAGAACATTATATCAGTTTCTTGTTTGGACAAGAAAGGTTTCTCGTTTACAATAAAGAACAAATGTTGTTCCGTCTTTTTAAACGATATGTTCTATTGTAGTGCACCTCTGATAAACGGACTCTATATTCTAGACCTTGAAAGCCCTATCTATAACATAAATACCAAGAGGTTCAAGTCAAATGACATGAACCAAACCTACCTCTGGCACTGTCGCTTAGGTCATATAAATGACAAGTGCTTATCCCAGCTCCATAAGGATGGTATGCTGGACTCATTTGATTTTGAATCATATGAGGTATGCGAGTCATGCCTACGAGGCAAGATGACCAAGACTCCCTTTAGTGAGCACAGCGAGAGAGCAACTGATTTGTTAGGACTCATACATAATGATGTATGTGGCCCTTTCAATGTTGTTGTTAGAGGCGGTTATAGGTACTTCATCACATTTACTGATGATTTCAGTAGATATGGTTATGTGTACTTGATGACACATAAGTCTGAATCCTTTGAAAAGTTTAAAGAATTTAAGAATGAAGTACAGAACCAGCTTGGCAAGAGTATTAAGATACTTCGATCCGATCGAGGTGGAGAATACCTTAGCCATGAGTTCCGTGACTATCTAGCTGAGTGTGGGATTCTATCCCAACTCACTCCTCCTGGAACACCACAGTGGAATGGTGTATCCGAAAGGAGGAATCATACCCTATTAGATATGGTACGATCGATGATGAGCCACACAGATCTTCCGACATACCTATGGGGCTATGCTCTAGACACGACAGCTTTTATACTCAACCGAGTTCCATCCAAGGCCATGATAAAGACACCATATAGGATATGGACTAGGTGAGATGCCCAAGTGTCTTTCATGAGGATTTGGGGTTGTGAGGCTTATGTTCGACGTCAAGTCTCAGACAAGTTAGGACCCAAATCCGACAAGTGCTACTTTATTGGATATCCCAAGGAAACTAAGGGATATTACTTCTACATTCCCAGTCAGCACAAGGTAGTTGTGGCAAAGACTGGGGTCTTTCTAGAAAGGGACTTTGTTTCTAGAAAGACTAGTGGGAGCGCGTTCGATCTTGAAGAAGTTCAAGATGCGAACAATAGCACTGATGTCTCGATGGAAATTGAACTGGAACCACAAAGTATTGTGGATGATGTTCCACAAGGAGTTGAGGAACAACAACCAGTTCAAGTAGACATACCTCTTCGCAGGTCTGATAGGGTACGTCGTCAGCCTGAGAGATACTCATTTCTCTTGTCTGACCATGATGACATTGTGCTCATAGAGGATGAGCCTACCACCTATCAGGAAGCTGTGATGAGACCAGATTCCGAGAAATGGCTAGAAGCCATGAGATCCGAGATGGAATCCATGTACACCAACCAAGTATGGACTTTGGTTGATCCACCTGAAGGGGTAAAACCCATTGGGTGTAAGTGGGTCTTTAAGAGAAAGATTGACATGGATGGACTTATCTATAAGGGTCGCTTGGTAGCTAAAGGTTTCAAGCAGATTCATGGTATTGACTATGATGAAACCTTTTCTCCAGTAGTGATGTTTAAGTCCATTCGGATCATGCTTGCTATTGCAGCCTACCATGACTATGAGATATGGCAGATGGATGTCAAAACCGCATTTCTGAATGGAAACCTGCTCGAGGATGTGTATATGACACAACCTGAGGGTTTTGTAGATCCACAGCATACTAGCAGAGTATGCAAGCTGCATAGGTCCATTTATGGACTAAAGCAAGCTTCTCGGAGCTGGAATCTTCGATTTGATGATGCAATCAAACAGTTTGGTTTCATCAAGAACGAAGATGAGCCTTGTGTCTACAAGAAGGTTGTAGGGGACATAGTTGTCTTCCTCATATTGTTGTTGATGACATACTACTCATTGGGAAGGACATCCCTATGCTTCAGTCTGTCAAGACTTGGTTAGGGAGTTGCTTCTCAATGAAGGACTTAGGTGAGACATCCCGCATTCTAGGGATACAGATCTATAGAGATAGATCTAAGAGATTGCTTGGCCTAAGTCAGAGTACATACATTGACAAGGTACTCCTTCGGTTTGCCATACAGAACTCCAAGAAGGGATTTCTGCTGATGTCACATGGCGTGAGTCTTTCGAAGACTCAAGGTCCCTCTTCTAGAGAGGAGAAAGACTGCATGGATCAGATCCCTTATGCCTCAGCCATAGGATCGATCATGTATGCCATGCTATGTACTCGACCTGATGTCTCGTATGCTTTGAGCATGACGAGCAAATACCAGTCAGATCCAGGGGAAAGTCACTGGATAGCGGTCAAGAATATTCTTAAGTACTTAAGAAGGACTAAAGAATATTTCTTGATATATGGAGGCGATGATGAGCTAGCTGTAAAGGGTTACAGTGATGCTAGCTTCCAGACCGACCAGGATGACTATAGATCGCAGTCGGGGTTCATATTTTGCATTAATGGTGGTGCTGTTAGCTGGAAGAGTTTGAAGCAGGATACAGTAGCTGATTCTACAACAGAAGCCGAGTACATTGCTGCATCAGAGGCAGCAAAGGAGGCAGTTTGGATCCGCTAGTTCATCACTGAACTTGGGGTGGTTCCTAGCATTGCTGACCCCATTGAGCTCTATTGTGACAATAATGGAGCTATAGCACAGGCGAAGGAACCTCGCTCACACCAGCGGACCAAACACATACTACGGCGCTTCCATCTCATTCGAGAGATCATCGAGAGAGGAGATGTGAAGATTTGTAGAGTACCTACAGAGGCTAACATTGCAGATCCCTTGACCAAGGCTTTGGCACAGAGGAAGCATGATGGTCACACTAGGTCATTTGGGCTTAGAGCCTACACTGATTGGCATTAGTGCTAGTGGGAGATTGTTAGCTAGAGCCCTAGAGCCAATCATTTGATGATTGCATTATGGACTTATTGTATCATATTTTTATATTAATAAAGGCATTTGTTTGGTTATTATACTTACTTGTATTGGTGCCAAATAAACTAAGTATAATAACGTCCTTGAGTAGAAGGTTCTTACCTATATCAATCGATTGGTTGAATCGATAGTGAGATGATATAGGGAACACTACTCTTAATCATTCCTAGTCGAGTATTAACATTCAGGGACAATGTTAATGCAATAAGACTAGCATGTAGGTCAACTCGATGACTTGATCTCACAAGTCATGGATATAGAGATATCAAGTTAACACATGGGATACATTAGAGAATGTATACTGAATGACCCGCCATGAAAAAGTATCATGGATCGTTATATGAGTGTCATATACTTTCTCATGTGGCTATTAGTATGACTACTAGTCCTTAGACCTGAAGTCACCATAGATCCCTACATAAGGAGTTATGTACTTTGGTTTCGTCAAACGTCACCCGTAACTGGGTGGACTATAAAGGCGATTACTGGGTATATAACAAATTATGCAGAGGGATGTGAGTGATGTAGATGGGATCTATCCCTCCTATATGATAGGAGAGACATCGGTATTCTTGATAGAGTGAGACCACGAAGTGCATGGCCATGCCCAAATGAGTCAATATAGGATATTGAGCTCATTTGATTTAGTGAGTCTACTTGGAGTTCAAGCTTTAGATTGGTCAGAGGATGACACGGTCTATGCCTCACATTGACCAATCTAGATGTCTAGGATAGAAGAACACTTGTCATATATTGTGAGGAGTCACAATTAGTAGTCACAAGGTGATGTTGGATCTCAACATTCTTGTAACTTGGGTAGTAACGATGTGTTGCTAGATACCGCTCATTACTTATGCTCCTAAATGGGTTTAGGGCATTGCCAATGTTACAAGAACCTATAGGGTCACACACTAAGGACAATTAGATGGAGATTAGGTTCATATGATGAACCAAGAGGATTAGATTCATTTGATGAATCAAATTGGATTAAGAGTAATCCTAATCGGGCTAACTTGAGTTCGACTCAAGTTGATTCATGTGTTCAATGAGTCTAATTTAGATTATGACTCATTGAATCAATTTAATTAAATGAATTAGATTCATTATATTAAGTTGGCTTGAATCAAATGGTTGGATTCGATCAACCATGGAAGAGATTTGGTCAAGTTTGACTTGACTTGAGAGGAAGATAAAAGTCAAGTTTGACTTGACTTTATGCCACCTCATTGGTGAGTTGGCATTGATGTTGACCAATGATGTTACTCCATATCATCATGGGTGCCACCTCATGGAAGTTACAAAGCCATTTTCTTTAATAGCGTCACATTAATTGCACTTAATGCAATTTTTGGGAGTTACACAACTTGAAAGTGGCCGGCCACTTTTGAATGAGAATAAAATTGATTTTCCTCATTCAAGTGCATTATTCCTTCTTCTTCCTCTTGGAGCTCTCTTCTTCTCGCTCTCCTCCTCAACTTGGCCGAACCACACATAGGTGCTAGCACACCTATTTGTGTGTTTTTCTCCACCTACGAGTCCGTGTGGATACTTCTAGAGGAGTATCTATCTTGATACTCTTGAGATCCGGCACCGTTTGGACGAGCGGGAACGTGAAGGGCTGCGCTTAAAAGGTATAACTCGTTTCATGTAGATCTAGGAGTAGATCTAAGTAGGAACTCGTACTCGTAATTTTGTTTTGAAATCTTTTCTTCGCATGAGATCCGTTGGCTAGGGCGATTCGAGGTTTCCGCGACGCAAAAAAGCGGTTTTCGCGGCCCGAAAAACCGAACACATATCTTCAAGATGAAGGTAGGCTAATATCGGTCGGGACATACCCCGATAGGAGGTAAGCCTATATCGACCGAAATACGCCTCCTAGGAGGAAGATATATATACTTTAAAGGAAGTAGGCTAATATCGGCCGGGACATACCTTCAGGATGAAGGTAGGCTAATATCGGTCGGGACATACCCTGATAGGAGGTAAGCCTATATCGACCGAAATACGCCTCCCAGGAGGAAGATATATATATTTTAAAGGAAGTAGGCTAATATCGGCCGGGACATACTTTCAGGATGAAGGTAGGCTAATATCGGTCGGGACATACCCCGATAGGAGGTAAGCCTATATCGACTGAAATATGCTTCCCAGGAGGAAGATCTATACACCTCAAAGGAGGTAAGCTAATCTCGGCCGATACATAAGAGGTAAGTCTATATCGACCGAAATACGCCTCCCAGGAGGAAGATATATATATATTCTAATGGAAGTAGGCTAATATCGGCCGGTACATACCTTCAGGATGAAGGTAGGCTAATATCGGTCGGGACATATCCCGATAGGAGGTAAGCCTATATCGACCGAAATATGCTTCCCAGGAGGAAGTTCTATACACCTCAAAGGAGGTAGGCTAATATCAGCCGATACATAAGAGGTAAGTCTATATCGACCGAAATATGCTTCCCAAAAGGAAGATCTATACACCTCAAGGAGATAGGCTAATATCGACCGGGACATACCTTCAAGGTGAAGGTAGGCTAATATCGGTCGGGACATACCTCCCAGGGGGAGCTAGGTTTATATCGGCCAGGATATACCTCCCAAGGGAAGTTAGGTTTATATTGGCCGAAACATACTTCCCAAGAGGAAGATTCGCCTTAATTGACATATATCTCAAAAGAGAAATAATAGAAATACTTTAAAGAAACTCGTAAATTAGGATAGGGGTAAATATTTCAAGTAAGATAAATAATAGAGATCCACAATACATGACTCTATAACAGGCGATATATATTTTAGGCGGGAAATGTGTTTTTAATTATTTTCCAGGTGCTAAACGACAAAGAAGGTACATCTGGGGTACAAAAAAGATTCCTTAAAAATCATTTACCGCAAGTACACAACTAACATCATCTCATAACAAACTTTAACAAACCGGGGTCCACTTCATGACTACGGAGGTTATATGAAGTGGTATAAAAAGGGGAATCCTCTCCGTTGGCTAGGTAAGTTCACATCATTGTGCACATTCATAACGCTAATTTTCCACTGCTGTTCATCTTCTTCTTGCTTCTTCCACACTGAGGGAGATCACTAATTTGAGCGTCGGAGGGCCTAGCCAAGGATTCCCACCCCGGTCTTAGGTCACTGATGATAGTGTTGGTTGATCTCTTGTGCGCAGGAAGTCTTGGAAGCTTCGGATCTGGGTTTCTTCTCTTCATATTTAGATTTCTCCTTCATCATCGGGTCTTCGTGCGAGAAGGGCTTCCGGTGACTCTATTTTTCCCGATCCGCTTTGGGGTTTCTCGGATCGGTATTCTACAGACATTATTTTCCATCGGCACAACATTATCCTTTATCAGCACGGTGTGTTTCTTTCTTCTGGATCTCCGTCCTGCCCAGCTTCTCAGACAGGATCAACTATGATGAAACCTTTTCTCCAGTAGCGATGTTTAAGTCCATTCGGATCATGCTTGCTATTGCAGCTTACCACGATTATGAGATCTAGCAGATGGATGTCAAAACCGCGTTTCTGAATGGAAACCTACTCGAGGATGTGTACATGACACAACCTGAGGGTTTTGTAGATCCAAAGCATACTAGCAGAGTATGCAAGCTGCATAGGTCCATTTATGGACTAAAGCAAGCTTCTCGGAGCTGGAATCTTCGATTCGATGATGCAATTAAATAGTTTGGCTTCATCAAGAACAAAGATAAACCTTGTGTCTACAAGAAGGTTGTAGGGGACATAGTTGTCTTCCTCATATTGTATGTGGATGACATACTGCTCATTGGGAAAGACATCCCTTTGCTACAGTCTGTCAAGACTTGGCTAGGGACATGATTCTCAATAAAGGACTTAGGTGAAGCATCCCACATTCTAGGGATACAGATCTATAGAAATAGATCTAAGAGATTGCTTGGCCTAAGTCAGAGTACATACATTGACAAGGTACTCCTTCGGTTTGCCATGCTGAACTCCAAGAAGGGATTTCTACCGATGTCACATGGCATGTGTCTTTCGAAGACTCAAGGTCCCTCTTCTAGAGAGGAGAGAGACCGCATGGATCAGATCCCTTACGCCTCAGCCATAGGATCGATCATGTACGCCATGCTATGTACTCGACCTGATGTCTCGTATGCTTTGAGCATGACGAGTAGATACCAGTTAGATCCAGGTGAAAGTCACTGGATAGCGGTCAAGAATATTCTTAAGTTCTTAAGAAGGACTAAAGAATATTTCTTGATATATGGAGGCAATGATGAGCTAGCTGTAAAGGGTTACAGTGATGCTAGCTTCCAGACCGACCAGGATGACTATAGATCGCAGTCGGGGTTCGTGTTTTACATTAATGGTGGTGCTGTGAGCTGGAAGAGTTCGAAGCAGGACATAGTAGCTAATTCTACGACAGAGGACGAGTATATTGCTGCATCAGAGGTAGCAAAGGAGGCAGTTTGGATTCGTAAGTTCATCACTGAACTTGGGGTAATTCCTCGCATTGCTGACCCTATTGAGCTCTATTGTGACAACAATGGAGCTATAGCATAGGCGAAGGAACCTCGCTCACACCAGCGGACCAAACACATACTACGACGCTTCCATCTCATTCGAGAGATCATCGAGAGAGGAGATGTGAAGATTTGCAGAGTACCAACAGAGGCTAACATCGCAGATCCCTTGACCAAGGCTTTGGCACAGAGGAAACATGATGGTCGCACTAGGTCATTGGGGCTTAGAGCCTACACTGATTGGCACTAGTGCTAGTGGGAGATTGTTAGCTAGAGCTCTAGAGCCAATTATTTGATGATTGTATTTTGGACTTGTTGTATAATATTCTATATAAATAAAGGCATTTGGTTTTTGGTTATTATACTTACTTGTATTGGTGCCAAATAAACTAAGTATAATAACGTTCTTGAGTAGAAGGTTCTTACCTATATCAATCAATTGGTTAAATCGATAGTGAGATAATATAGGGAACACTACTCTTAATCATTCCTAGTCGAGTATTAACATTCAGGGACAATGTTAATGCAATAAGACTAGCATGTAGGTCAACTCGATGACTTGATCTCACAAGTCATGGATATAGAGATATCAAGTTGGCACATGGGTATGCATTAGAGAATGTATACTGAATGACCCGCCATGATAAAGTATCATGGATCGTTATATGAGTGTCATATACTTTCTCATGTGGCTATTAGTATGACTACTAGTTCTTAGACCTGAAGTCACAATGGTTCCCTACATAAGGAGTTATGTACTTTGGTTTCGTCAAACGCCACCCGTAACTGGGTGGACTATAAAGGCGATTACTGGGTATGTAACGAATTATGCAGAGGGATGTGAGTGATGTAGATGGGATCTATCCCTCCTATATGACGGGAGCGACATCGATATTCTTGATAGACTGAGACCACGAAGTGCATGGCCATGCCCAAATGAGTCAATATGAGATATTGAACTCATTTGATTTAGTGAGTCTACTTGGAGTTCAAGATTTAGATTGATTAGAGGATGACACGGTCTATGTCTCACATTGATCAATCTAGATGTTTAGGATAGAAGGACACTTGTCATATATTTTGAAGAGTCACAATTGGTAGTCACAAGGTGATGTTGGATCTCAACATTCTTGTAACTTGGGTAGTAATGATGTATTGCTAGATACCGCTCATTACTTATGCTTCTAAATGAGTTTAGGGGAATTGCCAACGTTACAAGAACCTATTGGATCACACACAAAGAACAAGTGGATGGAGATTAGGTTCATATGATGAACCAAGAGGATTAGATTCATGTGATGAATCAAATTGGATTAAGAGTAATCCTAATTGGGCTAATTGAGTTGGACTTAAGTTGATTCATGTGTTCAATGAGTCTAATTTAGATTATGACTCATTGAATCAATTTAATTAAATAAATTAGATTCATTATATTAAATTGGCTTGAATTAAATGGTTGGATTAGATCAACCATGAGAGAGATTAAGTCAAGTTTGACTTGACTTGAGAGGAAGAGGAAGAGGAAGAGTCAAGTTTGACTTGACTTTATGCCACATCATTTGTTACTTGGCATTAGGAGAACTAATGATGATGTGCCACATCATCACATGTGCCACCTCATGGAGGTTACAACTATTCTCTTTAATGGCCTCCACATTAATTGTGATTAATGTGAAGGGGGTTACACCACTTGATGAAAAAAAAAAAGTTTTCTTTTGGTGAGTAACTCTCATTCAAGTGATCTTCCTCCTCCTAAGCTCTCTTCTTGCTCCTTCTCTTCTCTTGGTCGTGGGTTTCAAGCAAGGGAGAAGAAAGGAGAGTGAATCTAATCCAAGAAGAAAGGTTAGTGAAAGTCACATAGAGATTTTAGAGGAGTGTGTTCTCTTCTTTTCCTTTCTTCTTCTTCCAATCCCATCCGAGAGCATCAAGAAGTTCTAGCACACTTGTGGTGTTCTTTTCTCCATCCTTGTGTGTTAGAGAACACATCTTGTTCGTGTGGATACTTCTAGAGAGTTGTCTACTTTGACAACTAGAGATCCGGCATCTCCTTGGACAAGCGGGACTCGCGAAGGGCACGCATCGAAGGTATAAGATTTTCTCCATGTAGATCTAAGTGTAGATCTAGGTAAACTCGTACTCGTAGTTTTTTAAAAAAATTATCTTTGCACGGATCCGTTGGCTAGGGAGTTTCGGGGTTTCCACGACGCAAAAAAGCGGTTTTCGTGGCCCGAAAAACCCAACATGACCAGACTATGCTGGGTGTAAATTAGATAGAAAAAGTACAAGTGGAAGCTGCTAATTTCTAGGTCAGTGCCTAGTAAGCTGGCACTACAAGAAAAAAGTCAAACAACAACGGTTTTTCACCGTTGTCGTAGGCCATTTTGAACTGTTGTTAAAGGCCGTATTGTTAAAAGGGGTGGCAAAAGACAATAGTTTTTAACCGTTGTCTTTGAGCGTCTACCTTTAACAACAAGGTCTTCAACAACAGTTTTAAACTATCTACGACAACGGTGAAAAACCGTTGTCTTTTTTAGAAAAAAAAAATAAAAAAAAAATAATACACAATTTTCCAATATTATAAATCATTCAAAATACTAAATTTCAAAATAAAATTTAATATATAATTTTCTAACATTCAAAAATAATATTTATAACATTCTGAAGAAATTTCATAAGCAACCAACAAAATGATAACACTATTAAAACAAAGGTAGAACAATATAAGACAAGATTTTCTACTTAGATGTCGGTGAAGAGGAGGGATTGCAGCTCCTAGTGCTCCTTAATTTGTTAAAGTCTCTTCATTTTTTTAGCTTGTCGGCATTCTTCCCAATAATCTTGAGGACACCTAAAAAGAGCAGAATGAAATTATACAATCCTGTGCACAAGAACTATGTAATTCTAAGTGGTGGATCATGTCTGTCACAAGTTTGCCACTAATTTTTTTTTACCATTATGCACAGATTGTAGACAAGCATGAAAATAAGCAGAACCATAAATATAAGCGAATAAAGGATACCTTTCAATCTTCGAAATCTTCTTTTCTGGTTGGCCCGTCTCCTTTTCCTCTCTTCTTTTGTTAACTTTGCCTCTTCTTTGATGTTTCCTTTTCCATGAAAAATCTCCTCAGGGGCAAGCATAGCCACATCTGAGACGGCCAATGGAGCAACCTGCAAAACCATTGTATTTCAGTGACTCGAAACTGTTTTTACCATAAACTAAAAGACAACTCCAAAAGATATTTTTACCTCTTCCATTGCTAGAGCAGGTACATTGACTTGTATAGACATATCCTCAATAACCTACATCATAACTTATGGTCAATCAAGAAATAAATACTAAGAATTAAACACTTGATAAGCTTTATTGCTAACCGGCTTTGTAAACGAAAGTCCAAGAATAAAAGGTTGTAAAGATAATTACTTAACACTTCTGTTAGATAAAAAAATAGAAATTAATTCCATAAGTTTGCCTAAACATAATGCTAGAGCACCGAGAAATGCACTTCCTAAATGTTGTTAAATTGTAAAATGAGTGATTTTAGCAAATAAACCTACTCCTAACAAACTATATGTATTATCACACATTTTCAGTAAAAATCTTACAACAACTAGCACATTTAATTGCTCTGCTTGCACTATTGTACAGTCACAAAGAATATTCTTCATCAGGCTGAAATCTAACTTTAGAATATCTTAATCATTTTAGTAAGGACTGAAGAGTGAAGAGCATTAGTTGATCATTAGTTGTTTTTGTTGTGTCCAAAAACAATTGGACCAATCACACTGCAAAAATTGTTGTAGAATTTAATATTCATTGGCGTGCTTAGCCATTCAAGGACTTTAATGTTCCATGTTCATACAATAAAAACTTCTGGCATGATGAAATCAAATGCAAAGCAATAGTATCTTTATGCCCTTCACAAGCCTAAAGCAACAAACAAGCAAACATATCATCCTTTGGCGCATACTCCATCTTACATTTTATAAGTATAAAGTTGGCAAATTAAGATATGACATACAACGATTGTACACACCAGAAGCTCTACTGATCTGACTAATCATGTCCACTTTATCAGCATCTCTACATGATGATGCATTTAATTAAATTCCAGATTCCACCCTAGTTCAGTAAATATTCTGAAACTTCCTACGTCCACATTATAAATTTTTCTTTCAACATTATAAGAACACTTTATAAATCTGACAACAGATACTTGGAGTAACTTGCACCAAAATACCACTAATTTTGATCAACAAGAATTCTGACAATAGCAGAAGCTTCAACAAATAAATGTTTATATGAGTTAGAAAATACTAGCGCCCTGATGGATAAAAGTTTCAACAAGGAAAAGGGACATGGAAACACTAGACAGTGGATGCTATTATAAACACAATGTTCCAGATTAGGCCAAGATTATAATGAGTAACAACTCCCTGTCCTACGTCTCTTTCAATCCACAAATGAATTTAGAAAATAACAACTCAACATGAGAAATCCTTTGCAATTTCCAAAAAAAATCAATTGTCAAGAAACAGCACTGCATAAGAGAAGAAACTTACCCAGGTTTAGAGTCGGTGGAACTTGTAGGAGTATCTGTAACGACCCAACTCCTGGGTACTAATCTGTGAGCCGGATCACTACATTAACTACTGAAGCTACTGTACGGAAACTGGGTAAAATAAAATTTCACTAACCGACTCGGTTAGTCTGACAACTGATACACCCATGCTGTTATAAGGAAGGATTCAAGACCCTTTCCGGTTGGTGTACATGTACTAAGGAGGATACTTGACCTCCCATCTGAGCTAGGAACTCGAATAACTCAGAAACTCCGATCGATCCACGGATCGATCAAACTTGCTACGATTCAGGTTCACCGGATCGGTCTCTGGACCGAACCAAAGAAGGTCGGATCGGTAAACCGATCCAGTGTGTCTCGATCGTCTGCAGACCGATCGAGCACCGGAAACGCCGGATGCTCTTCGGCCGGATCGGTCGGATGATCGACGATAGCATACAAGAGCATATCAGAGGCTCGATCGGCCGACCGATCCAGATCCTCGATATCAGAATCGGTCGGCAGACCGATCCAACTCTGATACGAAATCGAGTTTCTAATTTCATAACTTTCAGGCACTGGAACGTACCACAACTCACAAACATAGTTTCTAGATACATGAAAAACAATCTAACATTAACCTACATGCGTCCTAAATCGAACAAACTGAATAGTGCATAGTTTTACTGGATTAAAACATTTACCACTAAGGATTTAAACCACAACAAACTAACAATGTAAATACTGGAATTAAGCTGTTTCGACCCTAGGATCTTTTATTCCAAACCCCTTGCACACACACCTCCATAGCATTGTCCTCCAACCTCCGTTAGTCCCCTTTATCTGCAGTATAAGAAAAGTAGTACTGTAAGCTAAAGAGCTTAGTAAGAAACCATCTACCTCACAAAAACATGCAACGATGCAAGTATGGTTTCAAAACATGCTATTTGAAAACTGAACCGAGAATGGCAACATGGCATGGCATACAAACATGTCTGAACTGATCATGGCATACAAACAAACTGAGCATAGCATACGTATCTGAAACTAAGCATACATACTGAATCGATCATGCATATACATCTAACTGGTCATGAACTCAAATCATGAAACTTAATCGAGATAATCAATGAAACTGAAATTAAGTTAGTGTTTCCATCACGATTACATATTTGTAAAACTATATATAATAATAGATGAAAATACTAAACATGTGGGCCCGCAATCAGATTTTATTAGCAAGATCCCTACGAGACCCGGATTGCAAGTTCAATCCCAGGTTACTAGGTTATCTCGAACCTAGGGACGATCGTGGGAGTCCAACCCATGGATATCTGATCCAAGTACAGTGCCAAGTAAAATACTGAATACTGTTTTATTTTACTTTGCTGTTCTAGGTTATCTGAACCTAGAGCTAGGTTATCTGAACCTAGAGGCTACTGTGGGAGCCTACCCAATGGATATCTGATCCATGAAGCTGTAATAACTGATAAATAACTGAATAAAATGTTTCTAATATATTTACATGCTGTTAGGATGCCTACTAGTGCATCCTTCTGAACTGGGCATTCTACCGAATGCTTGGTGTGCACTAAAAGCACACCCTAAAACTGAAAACTGTAAAATTACTGAACTAACGCCAAAACTAACAAGCGAGAGCAATTATACTGCAGGTGAGGGGTTTCTTACCTCAATCGCAAGGTTTTCTTACGATTTATCCGCTAGGTTTTTTCAGAAAACTGCTCCGTTCGACGAACCGCTTACGTCCTCGCGTTCCTCTCGCGAAGAAGAACCGACTTCGTACGGGTGTTGTCGCTGGAAAGTGAACACACGATCCTAGGGAAGAAACCCTAGGTTTCCCTTGCTTTGTTTTGCTGCGCCGAGAGAAAGAAACGGGAGAGGAAGAGGGTCTCGGTGAGGGTTTGGAGAAGGTCACGAACCAATTAGAAATAAACCAACCCACTTAAACCTCCTATTTATATCATGTGGTAATTCCGGTCTAACTCTAATATAAATATAAATGTTTCTCCTTTCTCTCAGCACGGCCCTGCTGGGTTCACTGGTTACTAACATTATCCCTTAAACCATAGGTCTCGGGTTCGACTCCCGCTTAGGCCGTTTTCGTTTCCAATTCTTTTTGCTACTTCCGATACTCGTAAAATTCCGGAAAAATATCTAAAAATTCCACAAAAATCATAGAATAATTCTAAAATAAATTCGGGAATTTTTCGGGCTTTACAATCCCCCATACCTTATAAAAAGTTCATCCCCGAACTTAAAACAATTCTGGGTACTTCTGTCTCATGCTGGCCTCTGCCTCCCATGTCGCCTCTGCTGCTATGTGATTTTGCCAACTGACTTTGACTAATGGTACCTCCTTGTTCCGTAACTTCTTTACTGCTCGGTCTATTATCTGAATAGGTCGACTGTCATAGCTGAGATCATCACGGACCTGTACCAACTGGGGCTCAATCACCTGGGTGGCGTCTGGAATATGCTTCTTCAGCATGGAGACATGAAATACGTTGTGGACAGCTGACATCTCCTGAGGTAACTCTAGCTCATATGCTACCTTGCCCACTCTCTTCGTGATAAGGTATGGTCCCACATATCTGGGAGCTAGCTTGCCCTTCTTCCCAAAACGCATGACTCCCCTCATGGGAGCTACTCTGAGGAAAACTGTATCCCCAACTGAAAACTCTAGGGGTCTGCGTCGTGTATCGGCATAGCTCTTCTGACGGCTCTGTGCTGTCTCTATCCTCTGGCGAATCTGCTGTATGGCTGCTGTGGTATCTGCTACTAGATCTGTCTGAAGTTCTAGTTCCTTCTGTTCACCACTCTCATACCAGCAGATTGGTGATCTGCACCTCCGCCCATAGAGTGCCTCATAAGGTGCCATGCCGATAGTGGCCTGATAACTGTTGTTGTATGCAAATTCTGCTAGACTCAGATATTTGCACCAACATCCCTTGAAATCTAGGGCACAAGCCCGGAGCATATCTTCGAGTACCTGGTTTACTCGCTCCGTCTGACCATCTGTCTGAGGATGGAAAGCTATGCTGAATTTTAACTGGGTGCCCATAGCTGACTGTACACACTTCCAGTAAATCTGCTGTCTCTGTCTGATATAATGGTTCGTGGGACTCCATGCAGCCTGACTATCTCCTTGAGATACAACTGAGCTAGCTGCTCCATGGAATAGGATATTCTGATAGCTAAGAAGTGGGCTGATTTAGTCAACCTGTCGACTATTACCCAAATGGCATCAAAACCATTCGTGGTTCTGGGTAATCCCACTATGAAGTCCATAGAGATATCCTCCCACTTCCATTCTGGAATCTGGATCGGCTGCAGAACTCCTCCTGGTCGCTGATGTTCTGCCTTAACCCTCTGACAGGTTAGACAGATGCTGACGTATCTGGCGATATCTCGCTTCATCCCAGGCCACCAAAATCGTTTCTTTAGATCCTGATACATTTTGGTGGAACCAGGATGCATCGCATAGGGAGTCCTGTGAGCCTCGTCTAGAATCTGTTTTCGTAGTTCCTCCTGATCTGGAACACAAAGTCTGTCACCACAGTACACTACCCCACTGGCGGACACTCTGAACTCTCCACTTTCTGATTCTGCTAACCCTTGCTTGATTTTCTGGATTTCAGGATCCTGCTCTTGAGCTGTCTGGATATCATCAAGCAAGGTAGATGCTAAGGACATAGTGGAAAGCTGCCCGACTATAAGCTCGAGACTAAAATTTGTAATCTCCTTCCTTAGGGGTGGTGACATAGCTGCTAAAGATAATAAGGTAGCGTTGGACTTCCTGCTGAGTGCGTCTGCTACCTTATTAGCTTTCCCTGGATGGTAGAGGATATCTATGTCATAATCCTTGACCAGCTCTAACCATCTGCGCTGTCGCATATTCAGATCCTTCTGAGTAAAGAAATACTTCAGACTTTGATGATCTGTATACACTCTGCACTGAGCTCCGTACAGATAATGTCTCCAAATCTTGAGAGCGAACACCACTGCTGCAAGCTCAAGGTCGTGAGTAGGATAGTTCCTCTCATAATCCTTGAGTTGTCTGGAGGCATAGGCGATCACCTTGCCCTGCTGCATCAGTACTGCTCCTAATCCCAATTTGGAGGCGTCACTGTAGATGTCGAAGCTGTCTGTGTTTGCTGGTATAACTAAAGGAGCACTGGTCAATCTCCGCTTTAGTTCGCTGAAGCTCCTCTGTCCACCGAAATTTCTTGTTCTTCCCGGTGAGAGCTCGCTGGGGAGGCTATCCCGAGAAGTCCTCACGAATTTCTGTAGTAGCTCGCTAATCCCGTAAAGCTTCGATTTCACCGGCGCCTCGGTCTCTTCCAGCTACTTACCGCTTCTATCTTGCTGATCTACCATAACACCATCCTTGGAGATGATGTGACCTAGAAAGGCTACTGGTCTAGCCAAAATTCACATTTCATGAATTTCATGATAGTGGTTCTCATCAAGAATCAGAAAACCTTTCGATGCTCGCATGGTCCTCCGAGTGCTCGAATAGATAAGAATGTCATCGATGAACACGATGAAAACTTGTCTAAGTATTCTCTGAATACTCTGTTCATGAGGTCCATGAAAGTAGCTGGAGCATTTGTCACGCCGAAGGCATGACTACGAACTCATAATGTCCGTATCTCGTCCTGAAAGTTGTTTTAGGTATATCACCTTTCTTGACTCTAACCTGGTGATATCCCGATCCGAGGTCAATTTTAGAGAACACCGTGGCTCCTTTAGCGATCAAACAGTCATCTATCCCGGGAGAGGGTACTGCTTAATTATGACCGTTCAAGGCACGGTAGTTCAGGCATAGCGCATGCTTCCATCCTTCTTCTTCACGAACAACACAGGGTGCTCCCATGGTGAGTGACTAGGCGATGAAACCCTTGTCTAGAATCCAGAATTGCTCCTCAAGTTCCTTCGCCACCGAGCCATGCGATGACGTGCCTTGGAAATTGATTTGTGCCGGAATGAACTCTATCTCAAATTCAATCTCCCCGTCTGGTGCTAAGCCTGGTAGCTCTTCAGGGGAAGACTGCTGGTAGTCACAAACGACTCGAACCTCTGATAGCTGGTTCTTGTCCTGGCCGGTGTCGACTACATTTGCTAAAAATCCCATGCATCCCGAATCCAATAGCTGCTGTGCTTTCAATGCGAGAGAAACTTTCGGCTTTTCTCTTTGGTTTTCCTATGAACTCAAACTGTACTCTACTTCAGGTTGGAATATGACTTTCACAGCACTCTATAGAAGCGCCGTATCGATCGTAAAATCCATTCCAAAGATGACATCATAGTCGTCATTTCTAGCACCACGATCACCAAAAGTTCCTCGCTATAATGACCGGCACCGCCTCGAGCCAGCGTAGATGCCATAATGTCTCCCGAGGGTAGTGTTGTCGAACCCGATCGTGGAGTAACTCCGAGGTGTTGCTAATTTCGCAAATGCCCGATACATAAGAGTGGGTTGCCCAGATATCGAATAAGACAGTTGCATTATCTTGTAAAATACTAATCGACTGTGACAACTGTCGAGGCATTTGCTACGCCCTCTCTAGTCGGTGAGAAAATCCGCATTTGGGATAGCGGGGGCTTCTAATCACTGATCGATGGACCATCTAAAGCAAAGATACATCCGTGTAATTGCTGAGCTCCATCGATCGATCGAGGCCGAGGAAGATCGTTTGTTCGGCATCGCAGCCATGTGCCCTTCCCGTCCACATTCAAAACAACCTCGCGTACCCTTGCGACAAACTCCTGGATGATGTTTCCCACAAGTAGCACACTTGGGATGTCCGGAATGTTTTCCACCGGTCCTCCTTTGGGTCACCGCTGCCTTGCGCTTCCTTCCAGCTGGAGCTATGTCCCCATTGCTTCACGAGTACCGAGCTAGCTTGTCCCTTGGGCTCTGTGGAAACCTGCCTGCTGGGTGATATTGTGCTGATAGTGCTCGGTGATCGAGCACTACTCACTAGTTCCTCCGTGGTTTGTGGCTCATGAACGCCACCACCACATTCATTACGATTTCGGTCCGAGCATCTTCAAGATCAAGCGTACTGCCCTTCTCCGGTGACTAGTTCGGACACGACGGCCAACCGTTGAATTTCTTCACGGCTTCCTGAACTGATAGGTTGCCATGAAATTCAGTAAACTCGTCATAGTGTCGGTTCGTGACTTGCATGTGAAAGAATTCCTCAAGAATTCTTTCTCAAGTTGGCCCATGTCATCCGGTTTATCGCCACTCGATTTAATCCGCCCCACCACATGCGTCGCCTGTTAAATGTATGAGGCACACTTCACCTTTCGTGCTCGCCGCCTAGAAGCTCCATCGTGCTTTCCAATGTTTTAAACCATGCCCGAGCATCCCATGGTTCACCGGTGCACGAGAAGTTCTCGCTTTATTCTCTCGCCACCGATAAGGTAAGCTTCTCTCTTAGCCCCGCCATCGGGCTACTGACCGGTACTGCAGGCTGAGCTGGTACAACCTCTGTGATTACTGGAGTCATGAGGTTCGGTACTGGAGTGACTGGGGGAGTAGTCTGCTGGTTAGCCTTTAAGGAGGCTATCTCCTGTTGCTGTTCAGCTAACTGCTGCTGTAGCTGAGCCACTAGTGCTGTAAGGTCTGGGCCTCATGCTGGGGCTCAGCCGCTGTGCTTTCTTAGCTGGACGTCCTCGTACCATTTTCTAAATAGCAGAGAACACATATATATAAATAGGCTATCATGTTATAGTTAACTACTGGTAACATGTTAAATACTATCACTGTAAACATGAATTAATTAACTACCAACATGCGAGCAAACATGAAAGTACATATAACTGATATGAAAGCTGAAAACAAAACTGAGTGAGAGATGTTCTTACTTGGAAGCTGCAGGAACAATGCTGATGTGTGTGTAGGAAGTATGGAACACTGCTCTGATACCACTCTGTAACGACCCAACTCCTGGGTACTAATCTGTGAGCGGTAAAATAAAATTTCACTAACCGACTCGGTTAGTCTGACAACTGATACACCCATGCTGTTATAAGGAAGGATTCAAGACCCTTTCCGGTTGGTGTACATGTACTAAGGAGGATACTTGACCTCCCATCTGAGCTAGGAACTCAGAATTAAAAGTAGTACCGTGGATCCAGCAGACCGATCCAGCAGGGCACAGAATCGTAGCAAGTTTGATCGATCCGTGGATCGATCAGCAGCTAGTTGGGAAGTTAATTCTGAGTTCCTAGCTCAGATGGGAGGTCAAGTATCCTCCTTAGTACATGTACACCAACCGGAAAGGGTCTTGAATCCTTCCTTATAACAGCATGGGTGTATCAGTTGTCAGACTAACCGAGTCGGTTAGTGAAATTTTATTTTACCCAGTTTCCGTACAGTAGCTTCAGTAGTTAATGTAGCGATCCGGCTCACAGATTAGTACCCAGGAGTTGGGTCGTTACAGTATCGGCCTTCGTCTAACCCATGCAAGAGAAGAGACAGAAATGTAAGTAAATAATGAGACATATTGTATCGATTTACAAGGACGAGTAAGAACGAAACAACACTCAACTGCAACGGCATTTGTGATCAAATTCCTTCCACTGAGCCTACCGGAGATCCTTCCATCGGATCTAACAAGTTTAAGAAAATTTCATTCTAAGTTTAAGAAATCTTCCACCAGTCAATAAATCATCTATTAGAGTCAGCGTACTATCTCTTTAACCTTAAGACATGATCAATATTTATAAGGAAAAAATATCCCAACCGAATGTAATTATACATGTACCACCACTTTTCCTATATATTTCAATTAAAAAGACTAACAAAATCATTTGTGCTTTGGTTATCAAATGCACTGGTCCATGGTTAGATGCTCAATCAAAAACAAAAATGTACATCTTAATCGATCCCAATCAATGACCAGAATGCTGTTACCATTGGGCTGAATTGTAGGCTGAAATTCAAACAGAACAGTAGGCTGAAATGTTGGTGCCTAGCACTGACCTGTTTCGAGAGTTTTCGATTCTTAAATTTGAATGGGATGGTGTCTAGCACTGACCTGTTGGTGCCATGCTCATTGCTGTAGCAGTCATCAGCATTGAGGAAGTTCAGTATCAGTGCTTGTCTCATAGTATCAGTGCATGAGTCCCTGCCAAAGTAGGCTGAAATGGCCTTCGAGAAAACCAGGGTTTGAACCCAACCCAACCTCTCAGTCTTGCGTTTGGGTTCGAATATGCAAGAGGCTGCTAAGAAGAAGTCCTCCAACAGGGTTCTTCTGCTCACACCATGCCATCCAAGGCCTGCCTCCTCGTACCACCTTGAGTGGAACCACACAATTGAAACTTGAATAGGTTGACTACTTGTACAACACTAAACCAATGCAGGTCTCAATTAGAATAAGAAATATTTGACATACTTTTGAAGATAGAGCCACTCCAGCTAATGGTGAGCTTGGCAATGGTTAAAGTCCAACTTAGCCAACTCCAAATACATATCATTGTTTACCAGAGGCATCCTGCCATATCACTCTTTCAGTTAATCATTCAGTTAAGTAAATAAGTTTAGTAAGTAGATAGCTTAAAGTAAGGAACTGCGATCAGTAGATGAGCTTACCTGTACAGAGTCTTGCCAATCCAAATATCACTTCCCCCTCCATACTGCTCCAAGTAGAGTCTTGCCTCAACGCGAGGCAGGCTCACGTACCAGGGGAAATCCAGAGCATACTCCACCTGCTCCGTTGATCAAACTAGGATATGGTACTAATTCGACACAAGTAGAAACTGAAATTTATCTATTTTAGTTGGACAATTACCTCCCCGGGCAAATCCTTGGTGATGATCCATTTGTCGAGCAGCTGGTGTGCAGCTTGTTTCTCTCGCAAGAAGGCATAGGGGAAGCTCTTAGCTCTCGCCAGTATCTCTTCGTCGGGGAAGGCCACTTGCGCCGCCCGGTTCAGATTGTACAGAGAGGATGAAACTGTCTCCAAACCCAGAATCGATGGGACAAGGAAGTAGGAGCAGCACGTTCCGGCAGCACCATCTGATCTGCAGCGTCCAAGAAATTAGGGTCCTCCGCGCAGGCCGCCTCGGAGCAGAGCCGAAGCGCCAGAGCTAGCTAGAGCTGGTACGTCTCCTCAACCTGCTGCGCCCAGCTCTTGGTCGACGATGACGACAGACCGACAGCGGCGCCGTCCTGCCCCCTCCCCTCTGCTCCTGCCTCTCGCCGCCGTATCTCTTCGTCGTCATCCATCTCATCGTCCTCATCATATGGAAGCTCTCCGACCAAAAGCACCACCACGGGCCGCCGAAGGCGACGGAAGCCGTGAAGATCAAGTCTTTCGAGAGTGCCCCTCCTCCTCCCGCTACTCAAGCCGTCCCTCTCTCGCCCCGACCTACGCCGGCAACGCCTAAACTCCTAGATCCTGATTCCGACGGCGATCCATTGGACAAGGAGGCGGAGAGCTCGGAGGAGAACGACTCTATGGAAGCAACTTGGAAGGCGATCATGGAGAAGACCCCCCAAGGCGGAGAGAACCCAGGACCGAGGAGGTCGCCTTCGCTTCCATCGCCACCTCCACCCAGCAATCTGCACAAGCAGCAGCAACCACCCACGCTCCTACCTCGCGTTTTAAAAAAGGGGCATACTTCCACACTCGCCAAGATCGTATGAGGAGAGTCGTATGAAGATCGTATGACGAGAGAGGTTTAGGGTTTGGATAGGCTAAGGGGGGAAAATAGGGCGCCAAAAAATTTTTGGAGAGAGAGAAACAAACCATTGCTACAACAAAAATGACGAATGAGAAAAACGGTGAATAAATAAAGTCAAAGACAACAGTTTAATAAACTGTTGTCCTTGACCCCTAAAAAAGCACTTAAAGACAACAGTTTTAGAAAACTGTTGTAAAAGGTGTTGTTGATTTTACAAAAAGTCGTTCAACAACAACGGTTTTTACAAACTGTTGTCTTTTATTTTTTTTGGGCACTCAAAGACAACGGCTTTGTCGAAAACTGTTGTTTTTTACCAAATCAACAACAGTTCCTTCTAAAACCGTTGTCTTTGTGGTGTTGTCTTTTAACAATTTTGTTGTAGTGTGGTCCAGTAGAAAGCAACACTATGTTGCTCTATCCACTACTGAAGCAGAATATATAGTCATGGGAGAATGTGCATCTCAATTTCTATGGATGATGCATACGTTAAAAGACTACCAGTTATAATACAAAAATATAAAAATTTTAATTGATAACATAAGTTCAATAAATCTAACTAAGAATTCAATACACCACTCCAGGACTAAACACATAGAAGTTAAATATCACTTTGTAAGGGATCGCGTAACTAAGGGTGACATTGTACTTAACTATATTGAGTCCATGTCAAACCTACCTAACATTTTCACAAAATCCTTATTTGAATTTGAGTTCAGTACACGTAGAAGAGAATTAGGAATGCGCATAGTAGAGTAGATTAAAGTTTTTAAAAAAATTTTACTGTTTCAACAAGTTATTATATTATCTTGTTTTAAAATTCTAGGAAAATTATTTTTAAAACTCCCAATTTTACTAGACTTTTCAAAGATTGGAAATAGTTTAGGATTTTCCCTCTAGAGAGCATGTACCCATAGGTTTCAGCTAGAGCATCTCACAAGTGCACTAGGATTACCTTGCTTGTATATGAAAAACACTTAGAATTGTGTGAGATGCATAGAGTACTACCTGGACTTCAGAATGTTTATGTCTATTGTAACACCCCTAGTTTTTTTAAAGAATAATATATAAACTGCAGATGCCACATACTCATACTTCCATAGTGGTCTTGGTTCAAATAAAATTACATAGACGACTTGAAGAAAAATAAACATAGCTAAATGCGGAATTAAACTGTAAGGTCTTTAGGTTGTACTACCATTGTTCTGAGCTAGCTCATTGGTCAATGCCTCCTGCCTCATTGGTTTTGTTGTCTGAAAAAAAAAAGTCAAAGTCTGTGAATTGAGAGACTCAGCACGTTCAAAATTGTGTTATGCAATAGTTAGCATCTATGACCTAGTGTACTAAGGAAAAACTGTTGGATCATGAATTCGATAGAGGGGCACTACAAAAATAATCAGGTTTACCGACGGACTATACCAACGGAATAATATTCCTTCGGTAATCTCCGACGGAAACTAATTTCCATCGGTAATCTCCGACGGAAATTAGATTCCGTCGGTAATCTCAAATATTACCGACGGAATTCATTTTCCGTCGGTAAAATTAGAATATTATCGACGGAATTAAAAATTCCGTCGGTAATATTTTTCGACGGAATTAAATTTTCGTCGATACAATGATGGGAACTATTTATTAACGGGGGAAAATCAAGATTACCGACGGAATCTAGACTCCGTCGATAATTACCGACGGAATCTAATTTTCATCGGTAATCCTAAAAAAAAAAAAAATATCAAGATTACCGAAGGAATTTAGATTCCGTCGGTAATCCCGAAAATAAAATTAAGGCACCAACCCTTCTCCTCTCGTGCGCTCGATTTCCTCCTTTCCTGCGATTCCGGCGCAATCTCTCCTCTTCGGTGATTCCGGCACGATCTCTCCTCTCCGATGATCTTCAGGTAAGTTCTCTCCTCTCCTCTCCGTTTTTCTCCTCTCCGCCAGTCGCTACCACACGGCTAGCGGCTTTGCCGGGCGCTAGCCACCGCACGCTGGTGGTTGTGCCGGCCGCTAGCAAGCGGTCTATCGCTTGCCGGCGGCTGCTAGCAAACAACCGACAATTGTGCCGGTCAGCTGCTAGCAAGCGGTCATCCAACTGCTAGCAAGTGGTCGGCGACTGTGCCGAGCGCTTGCAAGTGAACGGCAGCTGTGTCGAGCGCTTGCAAGCGGCCGACGACTGTGTCACCCGATGGCTGTGTTGGCTGCCATCAAGTGGTTTTTACTACAATTTTTTTCTCTATTATGTAGGGACACAAAATAAATGGGGAATATTATATGAATATATGGAGTAACTAATGGAGGAGACAAGAGATGACTTGGTATTTTATATAACTTGCTAGCTAGCTAACCAATACAGAATGACTCAAGCTAGCTAGTTAAATTGATCCAATTGTTAGTATTGATCCAATCTTTTAAACTAATTAAATGGGGTTTCAAAAAATTCAAAATTTT
The DNA here is from genome assembly GCF_018446385.1 of Zingiber officinale. Lineage (NCBI taxonomy): Eukaryota > Viridiplantae > Streptophyta > Magnoliopsida > Zingiberales > Zingiberaceae > Zingiber > Zingiber officinale. Next base: position 32,144,547 of record NC_056005.1, on the reverse strand, counting down.
AGTTTGTGTACCTTTGTTAATAACGATTATAAGGTTTTCCCTCATGACTAGAGATTTTAGCTAGGATGGACAGGACCTTCATATATATGAAAATTATCTGAAGATGTCTTCAACATATTGGCTAGGAATGTATCATCTACATGATTGATATAAAATGATAATCTTGTCAGTGTTAAACCAAATTCTGATAAGATTTAATCCAACTTATGTACTTTTGGAAAATATAGTATGCATTAGGTATTCATGGGTGGTTTTTAATTTCTTAGTGTCGCCTCTTTAACCCAAAAATTATTAATTAATTAATTAATCAGTTTAATTTCCTTATAGAAAATGAAAATTGTGGTTCAAATTAAGTTGGGTTAATTTGTGCAAACATTATATATATATATATATATATATATATATATATATATATATATATATATATATATATATATACGATCGAAGAGATGATAGACCACATAAATTATTAGTACTAATAGTTTGTTTTTGTGTTTTTTTTACTTGTGAATGACATAGTTCACTCAAATACTTTTGGTGCAGCATGATCCACAAAATTCGCACTTCATTAATTAAGATGTGTGAACCAACACATCTTCCCCCTATACGGGGACTTACATGATAGTTAGATGAGGCGATGTAGTTGGTTATGAATTCTAATTTTTTTTACACTTTGTTCAATTGATATGATGTTGTATTGACTCATGAACTAAGTATCAATCAGTTATTGAACCTCAACTACAAAATCCTTTATGGCCTCGGTTATTTGATTTGATTTAATTCATTACCACATCTTCTGATGCAGCCAAAATCCAAACTAGGTACTATACCAATATAACATCCAATATAGTTAGCTATAAGCTGACACTATCCTCTAAAATAATTTTAGATTCAAAAGCTACATGATTGTTCCGCTGGGAGAAGGATAAGATGAAGATATTCTTACAAAGAGATGAAGGTGGAACGAAGCGAAAGAGGTACAACATTGAATATGCAACAAATTTTGCAGATGTGATAGCAAAGCGCTCACATCTGCAAAATTTGTTGCATATCAATGTTGTACCTCTTTTGCTTAGTTTCACCTTCATCTCTTTGTAATAATATTTTCATCTTATCCTTCTCCCAACGGAACAATCTAGTAACTTTTGAATCTAAAATTGTTCCAGAGGATAGTGTCAGTTTATAACTAACTATAATAGGTTCATCAATTTCCAAGACTTTTAAATCATCTGAAGATCCAAGAGTCAGGGCTCGTCCTAGTTCTTCTTCTACAAGAGACTCAAGACCCACATGACTCTGATTAGATTTGTATAACTATAACTTACCGTTTTTATTTATCACTTATAAAACATGCAAAAAATATTTATTCTATTTTGATATTAATTATAATCTGCTCACCTCTAAAATATGATATTAATTGTATTACATTTTCTCAGGAACAATTCATCACCATCAGTAGATATCCAAAATATGATCTAGGTATCTTTTTTCGTTGACATGTAAAATTAGTTAAACATTATACTTTTTTAGTGCATTGCTCTCATTTCTTTTCTTGCATATTTAACGAGTGCCATTGTAATGATTTCTAGAGGAAGTCTTTACAGAGTTTTGGAGGGATCATCGTCCTTTTGTAAGTAGTTTTTCCTACTTAGTTTTAATTATTAACCTTTTATTTGTTTGTGTATTTTTGAAAGATCTAATCATGAATAGTTGAGGCATGCATCATTCTTTTTTAGGTTTCAGCATTTCATTATAGTATTACAAAATTATATTTATTATGTTTTGATATTTTAATCTGCACATTTCTAAATATTATATTATTGTATGTTTCAGGAGTTCCTATTGACATATTGATCATCGTCGTCGTCATCGTCATCATCATATGCTCATTTATATCCAGGTATCAAAATTAGCTATATATAAATCACTACAAAAATTTTATCTTATTCATAAATAATCATATTCTATTGCATTTTACTTTCTGCAGGATTTTCTATTGTATACAGATGTATAATTTGGAGTATTTTCTATCATGATATGTATTTAAATATCTGATTCTATAAATTTGGATTTAAATATGGAAATTTGGATAGTTTAGTTTGTTTCTATTATTGTGATTTGTTTAGATTTTATTTGTTTTAAATGATTGTGATTGTTTTTATTTATATTACTTTGTTTGTATGGATGTTATAGTTTATTTATGTTTGTATGAATTGTATGAATTATTAGGATATATGAAATGTGTTTATAGGTGTGAAAGTAATTGTTTGTATGTGTTTGTATGGATGTGATTGTTTGTATGTGTTTGTATATATGAAATGTCATCGTCTGTGATGATTTAGTGTATATATGGATTGTAAACAAGGTACAAAAAGAAATATAAATTTTTTCTTGTAATTTTTTTTTATTTTACCGACGGAATAAGTATTTCGTTGGCAATTATCGTAATGGTTTACTGACGGAAACGCTATTTCCGTCGGTATTTACAAAATTATTTACCGACGGAAATATAAATTTCGTCGGTAACCACAACTACCAGAAGCACTATTTCTGGCATGATTTACCGACGGAAATATAAATTCTGTCGGTAAATTTTACTACGGAAATCCTAATTCCGTCGGTAATTACCGACGGAATTTAAATTCCGTCGGTAATTACCGACGGAATTTAAATTCCGTCGGTATATCTTTTTCCGACAAATTATCTTCCGACAACTGATTTTCCGTCATAATTCCGTCACTAAGCAACTATACCGACGGAATTACGACGGAAAATTCCGTCGGTAAGCCCGGTTTTTTTTGTAGTGGGGGAGGGGGTGAATATTGATTAAAAACTTGAACGAGTACGCAACCGAAAGAATAAACAAACACCGCTAACACAAGTAATTTTTTACTTAGTTCGGAACCTTCGGCGACTCCTACTCCAAGGCCCGCACTCGTCGAGTGCTTTCGTTAGGTAATCCACTAGCAATTCTAAAAGATATTACACAATTGAATTACAAGAAATGCTAAAAGAAAATTTCTACAATAATTAAAAAAAGAAGAAAGAAAGAAAGCACTTTGTCGGAGTAGCCTCGTGGCGTCGCAGGAGCACAACACACTAAAGCTAGCATTGAAAGATCTTGTCGTTGTTCTTTTGCTCTAGCCTTCACCCTCCCTATATAGGAGGTTTAGGGAGCCTGGATCCCTTCGGAGTGCTCTGAATGTGACGTAGCCGAACCAACTAGGGTGCTCCACGTGACGAAGCTCGTTGGGGATAAGTTTTGCATTCCGGGCGCTCGGATCCCTTCCGGGCCCCCGGACGTCCACTTTACTAGCTACCTATATAAAAGTGTTAGTTCGAGGTAAAATACAAACTACCCTGCAAAATAAAGTATTAGCACAGCATAGTCATAAAAAGGAATAGTGTATTAATTAGATTTCGTCTCACCGAGATGGAATCTAGTCAAGATTTCAACTTAGAGTTCCGAAATAGTTCTAAGTTGGATCGGTGACTAAGTTCCCTTCCCAGGAATGTGTCCTCACAGTCACTCCCCTCCAGTGACTTACCTCAACTTACCCGCCAGATGTTTAGTCAGTCCGTCGACCTGTCTGAAGTTCGTGCCAGCTATCCGGTCAGCTCGTCGACCTAGCTAGACTTCGTGCCAAACGTCCGATCAACCCTTCAACCCATCTGGATTTCGTGCCAGCTATCCGATCGGCCCGTCGACCTAGCTGGACTAAGTGCCAGACATCCGGTCAGCCCGTCGACCTGTCTGGACTTCTCCTGCACACTTGATCAAAGTGTTTAGAACATAAATGAAACTAACTTAACCTACTTTGTCATTCATCAAAACTTGTGTTAGACTGTTAGTGCTAACCGTACCAACAATCTCCTCCTTTTTGATGCAATGACAACCTGGTTAAGTTAGTGAAAAATATGCAATTAAAACAATCAATTTGATTTTTAAGTTAGCATTTATTTTAAATTTGGTAATTTGTTGTTTAACTAAATTAACCACCTAACCCTCCCCCTTTGACATTCATCAAAAATAAACATAGAACAAATAATAATTTAAAATGCAAGGAAGTCTACAAATGTAAGTCAGATTGACTTGGGGGAGTTTAAACTAGAAACATAGAAAGATAACTTTTTTTTTACTTTGCAAAATTAACCAAATTTTTGGAAATAAGCCTTGCAAATTTAAAACATAATTTTCAAATATAGCATTTTTTTATAAAAAGGAGATTATTAAGTTTAAGTCAAATTTTCAAAACTAAGTACAATTTTTAAGACTAAGTTTGTAAAATCTAACTTTTTAAAACAATTTTGAAAACTATGTTTGGAAAATCCAACTTTCAAAACAGATTTTAAAACTAAGTAAAATTTGTTTTCAAAACCAAGTTTGCAAAATCAATTTTCAAACATATTTTTCAAAACCAATTTAAAAAAATTTGATCCATAAAAAGTTAGTTTTAAATCAAATTAAGAAAATATTTTTCAAAAGCTAATTTCAAAAATAATGGAAAATGAGTAAAAAATAATTAATCCTCCCCCTGAATTTGACATTACAAAAACTGTCTGACCAATTAGCTACTTACTAACTATCAGAAGATAGTAACTTTTGTTAGGACCAAAAGTAGCTAGAGGGGGGGGTGAATAGCTCGTCGCGTTCGCTCGGTGCTTGGCGTTGCTCGGCGTTGCTTGGCGTTGATTGTTTCTTCAAGAATATGCAGCGGAAAATACAGAAACAGATACACCCACGCTAACACTAGGATTTTACTTGGTATCCACCTCCAAAGGAGGTGACTAATCCAAGGATCCACACCACGCACGCACCCTCCACTATGAAACACTCCTTTTCGGTAACTACCGAGGGCGGAGAAGCCCTACAAGACTCTCGGTACAAGAAGAAGGAAAGGGAAACAAAATACAAGCACAAAGCTTACAATGAATGCAGAAAACCCTAACCCTAGCTTCTCTTCTTGCCTTTGATCCGCCTCTTGACTCGGAGAGCTTCCAAGAACCTTCAAAAACTGGCGATCATGAGCTTTGAGAGTGCTGTGGAGGAGCTGGCGAAGATTTGAGATGAAACCGTGAAGAGATTTCCGCAGCCATCACACGCCTGCAGCTATAAACGACGCCAACGGTCGGATCCCGATCGATTCGAATATTCCCAATCGATCGGGGAGGCTTTGGATCGATCCACGGATCGATCCAGAGCGCCTCTGTGCTCTGGAAAAGTGCCTGGATCGATCCACGGATCGATCCAGCACCCGCGAAGCAGCCGCGTCCCAATCGATCCACTGATCGATTGGGACCTCTGGATCGATCCACGGATCGATCCAGAGGCTCTCTGTTCACTGGGACAGGTCTGGATCGATCCACTGATCGATCCAGAGCCTGGATCGATCCACTGATCGATCCAGCACTTGATTTTTGTCCAAAACCAAGTCCCAAACATCCCAAACCAACATCCGGTCAACCTTGACCTGTTGATATGTCATGCCTAGCATCTAGTCACTCCCTTGACCTGCTAGGTCTCCCTTGCCAAGTGTCCGGTCAATCCCTTTGACCCACTTGGACTTTTCTCTGTGCCAAGTATCCGATCAATCCCTTTGACGTACTTGGACTTTTCTTTCATGCCAAGTATCCAGTCAATCCTTTGACCTACTTGGACTTCCCAACACCAGATGTCCAATCATCCTTGATCCATCTGGATTTTCCCTTGCCTGGCTTCACTCACCAGGACTTTCACCTAGCTTCACTCACTAGGGTTTTCCATCTGCCTAGCTTCACTCACTAGGACTTTCACCTGGCTTCACTCACCAGGATTTCCATCTGCCTAGCTTCACTCACTAGGACTTCCTTCTGCCTGGCTTCACTCACCAGGATTTTCCATCTGCCTAGCTTCACTCACTAGGACTTTCACCTGGCTTCACTCACCAGGATTTCCATCTGCCTAGCTTCACTCACTAGGACTTCCTTCTGCCTGGCTTCACTCACCAGGACTTTTCTTCTGCCTGGCTTCACTTACCAGGACTTCCTTCTGCCTGGCTTCACTCACCAGGACTTTTCTTCTGCCTGGCTTCACTTACCAGGACTTCCTTCTGCCTGGCTTCACTCACCAGGACTTTCCATCTGCCTAGCTTCACTCACTAGGACTTCCTTCTGCCTGACTTCACTCACCAGGACTTTTCTTCTGCCTGGCTTCACTTACCAGGACTTTCCTTCTGCCTGGCTTCACTCACCAGGACTTTCATACTGCCTAGCTTCACTCACTAGGTCTTTCATTTTGCCTAACATCCCAGTTAGGACTTCCCAGTCAAGTATCCGGTCAACCTTGACCTACTTGACTCTTCTTCAATCAATATCTTATTGTCAAACATCTAAACCCAAACCAAGACTCAGCTTGGTTACCCAGGTCAACCTTGACCTGAGGGATATTGCACCAACAATCTCCCCCTTTTTGATGTTTGACAATACCACAATAACACTTACAAACCCATATGTAAGTTAGGCTAATCCCATAGCCTCCTTCTTCATGCCACTAGGTAATGAAAGCATAAATTAAGCTCTTCATTCTCCCCCTAAGAGGGCAAACTCCCTCTAGGTAATGAAAGCCTAACTTACTCCCTTTCATGAGTCCTTTCATTCTCCCCCTATGACCTTCCCATAGGTAATGAAGGCCTAAGCTTAACCATACATTCTCCCCCTATTGGCACACATCAACCCATCGTTGGACACACATCAACCTATGCTCCAATTCTGGGCACACTTCAACAAATCCATTTGTTGAAGACTCTCCCCCTGAAGAGTTGCTCATCGTTGTTCACAACATCACTCGTTGTGATCAACACGATAATGAAGGTCCCATACCCTTCATTTATCCTTAACTTCTCCCTCAATGTAGACAAATACCCAACCTTGAGCATTATCTAACCACTTGAGTTCCCACTTGAAATAATGAGGATATCCACTCCCCATTTCAAGTTCAAAAGCTCATACATGAGCATTTTCTTTAAAGAAGGTTAACCACCTTCCAAGGTTCATGAAAAGTAATTTTTCATGTCTTTAAAGAGTCCCTCCCCCTAAAGACATGGTGGTAACTTCTGTTATTGCACCAACAATGACTTGGAATTCCTAAACTTTTAGGAAACCCAAATTTTAGAAGTTTTGAGGTTTAAATGTTCAATATTTGAAACAACCTCAACCTAAACTTCTACTTAGTCTTCGTTAACCAATCCATCCTTGTTTTCAACATGAAAACACCCTTTGTATGTATACAAATGTATTTTAGGGGTTTGGAATGGTTACCTAGACTCAAAGAGGTTCAAAGATGCTGAAATCAAGCCTTCCCAGCCAAAATCAGCAACTTGGATCGATTGGAGTTGGGTTCCAATCGATTGAACCTTTCTGAATCGATCCACTGATCGATTCAGACTACCTGGATCGATCGGCTGATCGATCCAGCGAGCTTCTGCTCGCGGGAGTCTTGCCTTCTGAATCGATCCACGGATCGATTCGAGCACTCCAATCAATCCATGGATCGATCGGAGCTCTGATAGTTGCTGAAATTCCATTTCAGTCAACTTCAGAAACCCCTAGAAAATTCTACAAAAATCCAAAAATCATGAAATTTCGTGTAGACATTATTTAGGGCATACTTAATCATGGAAAAATAGCTTTCTATGAAAATACATCATATTTTCAAAGATTGACACAACCTTGAAAACTTGCAAAACTTTAGTGTTTTTCTTCAAGTTTGTGTCTAACTATTCAATGGTGATTACTATCAAAAGATAGCCTTCACCAAGGTTTTCCAAAAACATTTTAAAAACATTTTCAAAACCAATATCCCATCACATTCCTTGGGCTTAATGCACATGACTTGTACATTAGCTTTCCCAATGATGGGAAAACACATAACTATGTGTTTTGATGAACCTAAAACTCAAAAGAATGCACTAAATCAACATCTTGAGTTTTGTTCATCTTCCTAACATCTCACTTGTATCTATTGTGGACAAAACACATACAAGTCATCTTAGAGGTCTTTGTGAGATGTAAAATTTGGTTTTGCCCTATTCTAGGGATCATGCATATCTATCTAGGCATTTTAGAGATATTAGGCATCCACCCAGGATGTCACTTGTCAATAAGTGTCGTTAAATGCCATTCGTCCTTAATTGCAAGGAATTAAACTTAATGCATGATTATGTTATGGCATACATCAAAAGAAAATAATTTTCAAAAGAAAATATCCTATTACTACATGATGTATGAATGTCATGACATGGTATTTTTGGATTTTTCATAATAAAACATGAATGCAAAACTAGACATGATGTCATGGCATATGATGGGCAAACAATCATGGCAAGATTTAGCATAAATAAAATATACCTAGATTAACTATCTAAGTATCCTTAACCCTTAGCTAATCCTAAAGCATAAACCCTAGATTGCCCAATTTCCTTAAGAAAATGCCAAAACCCAACTTGACATTTCTTTAATCTCTTGAATTAATTATGCCAATTAAAAATTTAAAACATTCCTCAAATATTGGCATATTTCATTTTCCCATAAGAGTAATCACTTTAAATTAAGGCTTAGATTTACCTTAAATTCCTAAGACAATACCAAAGTCCCAATTTGGTATTTCTTAACACTTGATTTCTTGTGCCATTTAAAGTCATCTCAAATTTCTTCCTTTATAGCACATTTTACTCTTTCAAGAGTAACAAAGATTCCATTTCATTTTCAAAGGTTAACTAAAACCTTGAAAATACTCCTTGAGTGTCAATTTCCTCAAAGTTGGGTTAACTACCCTTCTAATCGGAGTTGACACTCTCTAACCCATCTATGGGGTAGAGAAGATGCTCCTAGGAACCCAACACCTATTGGTGCTCCTTGGATGCTCTAGGTACTCACTAGGGATAACTTCCCTAGATACCTTCCTAGTGACCTTGTTGGGCTTCTTAGAAGCCTTTGTCACAGTTTCTAGGTCAACTCTAGGGATAGCTTCCCTTGTAACCTTCTTTGTGACTTTCTTAGACTTCTTAGAAGTCTTAGTCACATTTATTGCAAAAATACTCTTAGGGATGACTTCCCTAGTATTCTTGGCTTGACCACTAGACCTCGGGTTTGTTCCATAACTATATAGAACTCTATGGTAAGAGGGCACATCCTTCTTAGCCTTTGGTTTGTATCCCAAACCTCTATGGCCATTAGATGACCTTTGTGCTCCTAGACCTAGGCTATGCTCATTTTGCCTTTTTAGGATATTTTCCATCCTTTTTAGGGTCCTTTCCATTTTATCAAGCCTTGACCTCAAGACTTGATTTTCTATCACTAAGTCCTTAGTTTTAGATTTTTCATTTGATTCATGAGCATATTTGTTCTTGGGCTTGTATCTAAAATCCTTAGAGTTCTTGCCTAGACTTTTACCTACATTCCTAGCCTTAGGTGTAGTGGTTTTAGCATGAAAAGCTATATGTTTTTCTTTAACGCTATCATGCTTTCTATTTTCATGGTAAATAGCATTAAAATGATATAAGTTAGAACTATCATGCTTTTTACCATAATGTAAAGGGGTAGGCTCAATAAATGTTACCTTCTTCTTTACCTTGGAGGCTCCCCCTTGACGAATGCCTCCTTGAGCCTTGACCATCTTCTTCCCCTTGGGGCATTGACTTCGGTAATGCCCTTTTTGATTGCAAGAAAAGCACACAATGTGCTCCTTGCTCTTCTTTGTTCCGGGGATGGTCTCCTTGGGCTTCGCCTTGCCCTTTTGTGCCACTTGGCCCTTCTTCTTGGCCAATTTAGGGCACTTGCTCTTGTAATACCCATGTTCCCTACACTCAAAGCATATAATATGATTTTTATTTTTAATTGAAATATTTATACCTTTGCTTGTAGGGGTGGCATCTTTCCCTTTGGATCCGGAGGTAGAAGCTTCCTCTTGATCCGATCTTGATTCTCCTCCATTTGATTTTTCTTGACTCGTGGAGGTAGAAGCTTCTTCAATCTCTTCATCTCTTGACCCGGATGTAGAAGCTTCTCCTTCTTCTTGATCCGGTGTCACCAAGGATTGCTCCCCCTCAATCCTAGAAGTGGAGGCTTCATCATCTTGAATATGAAACAAGGAGTATGCTCCCTCCTTGTTCCCTTCGTTGCATTCCCTTGAAGATGAAGCTTCTTCTTGAACTTCTTCTTCGGAGGTTGAGCATCTCTCAACCTCGGAGTCCTCCTCTTGGTCTTGATCCAATGAGTCGCCCTCTTTGGATTCTCCTTGATCTGGTACAGTGGAGGGGATCTCATGAATTCTTGCCAATTTGCTCCAAAGCTCCTTGGCATCTTCAAACTCTCCAATTTGTTCCAAGATGTTGCTTGGCAATAAATTGACCAAAAGCTTGGTCACTTTGTCATTGGCCTCACATCTTTGGATTTGGTCTTTGCTCCACTTGCTCCTTTTGAGTACTTTGCCCTTGGAATTTGTGGGAGCTTCAAAACCTTCCATGAGAGCAAACCATTGCTCTATCTCCATCATAAGAAAATTTTCGATTCTTGATTTCCAAGAATCGAAGCTTGTAGATGAATATGGTGGAGCCACCCTTGTGTCAAATCCAAGTCCATCTTGGAATTGCATCTTGAAGTTGAGCTTGATAAAATCTTGAACTTGAAGAATTTGCTCCAACTTCTTCACCCCTCTAGCTTTTCTTATTATGCTTGACCCTTCCGGCGATGATTCCGGTGAAGAGCGGCCTTGCTCTGATACCACTTGTTAGGACCAAAAGTAGCTAGAGGGGGGGTGAATAGCTCGTCGCGTTCGCTCGGTGCTTGGCGTTGCTCGGCGTTGCTTGGCGTTGATTGTTTCTTCAAGAATATGCAGCGGAAAATACAGAAACAAATACACCCACGCTAACACTAGGATTTTACTTGGTATCCACCTCCAAAGGAGGTGACTAATCCAAGGATCCACACCACGCACGCACCCTCCACTATGAAACACTCCTTTTCGGTAACTACCGAGGGTGGAGAAGCCCTACAAGACTCTTGGTACAAGAAGAAGGAAAGGGAAACAAAATACAAGCACAAAGCTTACAATGAATGCAGAAAACCCTAACCCTAGCTTCTCTTCTTGCCTTTGATCCGCCTCTTGACTCGGAGAGCTTCCAAGAACCTTCAAGAACTGGCGATCACGAGCTTTGAGAGTGCTGTGGAGGAGCTGGCGAAGATCTGAGATGAAACCGTGAAGAGATTCCGCAGCCATCACACGCCTGCAGCTATAAACGACGCCAACGGTCGGATCCCGATCGATTCGAATATTCCCAATCGATCGGGGAGGCTTTGGATCGATCCACGGATCGATCCAGAGCGCCTCTGTGCTCTGGAAAAGCGCCTGGATCGATCCACGGATCGATCCAGCGCTTATCGCGCGAAGCAGCCACGTCCCAATCGATCCACTGATCGATTGGGACCTCTGGATCGATCCACGGATCGATCCAGAGGCTCTCTGTTCGCTGGGACAGGTCTGGATCGATCCACTGATCGATCCAGAGCCTGGATCGATCCACTGATCGATCCAGCACTTGATTTTTGTCCAAAACCAAGTCCCAAACCTCCCAAACCAACATCCGGTCAACCTTTACCTGTTGGTATGTCATGCCTAGCATCTAGTCACTCCCTTGACCTGCTAGGACTCCCTTACCAAGTGTCCGGTCAATTCCTTTGACCTACTTGGACTTTTCTTTCATGCCAAGTATCCAGTCAATCCTTTGACCTACTTGGACTTCCCAACACCAGATGTCCAATCATCCTTGATCCATCTGGATTTTCCCTTGCCTGGCTTCACTCACCAGGACTTTCACCTAGCTTCACTCACTAGGGTTTTCCATCTGCCTAGCTTCACTCACTAGGACTTTCACCTGGCTTCACTCACCAGGATTTCCATCTGCCTAGCTTCACTCACTAGGACTTCCTTCTGCCTGGCTTCACTCACCAGGATTTTCCATCTGCCTAGCTTCACTCACTAGGACTTTCACCTGGCTTCACTCACCAGGATTTCCATCTGCCTAGCTTCACTCACTTGCCTGGCTTCACTCACCAGGACTTTTCTTCTGCCTGGCTTCACTTACCAGGACTTCCTTCTGCCTGGCTTCACTCACCAGGACTTTTCTTCTGCCTGGCTTCACTTACCAGGACTTCCTTCTGCCTGGCTTCACTCACCAGGACTTTCCATCTGCCTAGCTTCACTCACTAGGACTTCCTTCTGCCTGGCTTCACTCACCAGGACTTTTCTTCTGCCTGGCTTCACTTACCAGGACTTTCCTTCTGCCTGGCTTCACTCACCAGGACTTTCATACTGCCTAGCTTCACTCACTAGGTCTTTCATTTTGCCTAACATCCCAGTTAGGACTTCCCAGTCAAGTATCCGGTCAACCTTGACCTACTTGACTCTTCTTCAATCAATATCTTATTGTCAAACATCTAAACCCAAACCAAGACTCAGCTTGGTTACCCAGGTCAACCTTGACCTGAGGGATATTGCACCAACAACTTTCACTTGGTTAGTCAAGTTAAGTCAATTTTAATTAGTTAGTGTTTGACTAAGCTGAATGACTTAACCTGATTAATGTTTGTTTTATATTTAACGCCCAGACTTATATCGATGCACTAAAATAAGCATCTTAAGTCCAGGCAATCTGCCTATGCATCTCATTCCTTTCTATTTTCGACAATCACAAATAAGGGAATCCTAGGGTGTTGGTGAGATGCTCAAGTACTAGCCCTAAGTGAACATGTTTTCTAAGGGATTGACCTAGTCTACAGCTAAATTGGTTTTTGAAAGTCTAAAAATGGGAAGTTTTGAAAGTTTTAACCTAGAATTTAAAAGCACTATTTTTGAAAATAGTTTTTGTAATTTAAGAGTCATAGTCTATTAAACACATCAAGATAAGTCATTGTCAGAATCAAGATATAACTAAGTCAGAGTAAATCAGCATAGGTCAATATTTAGGTCAAAATACAATGGTTATGATAAAATACAAATAGTGATGATCAAGTCTATCGGGATGATGAGGAGGGTGGTCTGGTCCCCAAGGAACGTAACAACTCTATCAGCTCAGTATGACAGGTCCGGTCATCCTCTAGGGAGTTGGATAGGTCACATCGAAGGTTGGAGATCTCCTATCTCATGTCTCGTTGCAAGTTGGAGACCTTCTGCTGCATCTCTCGTCATAGGTTGATGGACCTCTTGCCGCATGCCTCGATGAAAATCGGAGACCTCTTAACAGAGACTCATCATGGATAGCTCAAGTGTGACAACTCGGTCACGTAGAGTGCGAGGAGCAGGACGTGGTGCTCGGCCTGGAGGTGGAGGCGGTACTGGGGCCGGAGTGTCCTCGCCGAATAACGCGACCATAAACTCATCCCGCTCTGTCTCCTCCGGAGCATCTGGGTCTGGCTGTTAGCTAGAGCCCTAGAGCCAATCATTTAATGATTGTATTATGGACTTATTGTATCATATTCTTATATTAATAAAGGCATTTGTTTGGTTATTATACTTACTTGTATTGGTGCCAAATAAACTAAGTATAATAACGTCCTTGAGTAGAAGGTTCTTACCTATATCAATCGATTGGTTGAATCGATAGTGAGATGATATAGGGAACACTACTCTAAATCATTCCTAGTCGAGTATTAACATTCAGGGACAATCTTAATGCAATAAGACTAGCATATAGGTCAACTCGATGACTTGATCTCACAAGTCATGGATATGGAGATATCAAGTTGACACACGGGTATGCATTGGAGAATGTATACTGAATGACCCGCCATGAGAAAATATCATGGATCGTTATATGAGTGTCATATACTTTCTCATGTGACTATTAGTATGACTATTGGTCCTTAGACCTGAAGTCACCATGGTTCCCTACATAAGGAGTTATGTACTTTGGTTTCGTCAAACGTCACCCGTAACTGGGTGGACTATAAAGGCGATTACTGGGTATATAACGAATTATACAGAGGGATGTGAGTGATGTAGATGGGATTTATCCCTCCCATATGACGGGAGCGACATCGGTATTCTTGATAGAGTTAGACCACGAAGTGCATGGCCATGCCCAAATGAGTCAACATGAGATGTTGAGCTCATTTGATCGAGTGAGTCTACTTGGAGTTCAAGATTTAGATTGATTAGAGGATGACATGGTCTATGCCTCACATTGATCAATCTAGATGTCTAGGATAGAAGGACAATGTCATATATTGTTAGGAGTCACAATTAGTAGTCACAAGATGATGCTGGATCTCAACATTCTTGTAACTTGGGTAGCAATGATGTATTGCTAGATGCCGCTCATTGCTTATGTTTCTAGAGTTTAGAAACATTGCCAACGTTACAAGAATCTATTGGGTCACACACAAAGAACAAGTGGATGGAGATTAGGTTCATATGATGAACCAATTGGATTAGGTTCATATGATGCACCAAGGATTGGATTCGGATTAATTCAAATTAGACTTATTGAGTTAGACTCAATTAGATTCAATTGTTTAATGAGTCTAATTTAAATTTGATTCTTTGAGTCAATTTATATTAATGAATTGAGATTCATTAAATTAAAATTGACTTGAATCAAAGGTTGGATTTAACTCAACAAGGAAGAGAATTGGTTAATTTTGACTTGACCAAATGGAAGTTGAAACATCAAGTTTGAGTTGATGTATTGCCACATCATGAAGGTTGACTCATCCTACATGGCATGACTAACCTTGCCACATCATCTCCACATCTTCATGGTGTGCCACCTCATGGAGGTTACACATCCCATGCCATTTAATGTGGCCGGCCACATTAATGAGGGAGGTTACAACATGTGGCTGGCCACACTAATGTGGTGAGGAGGTTTTGTTTTTGATCATTCATGTGTGGTAATTGCTTATTCTTATTCCTAGCTTCTTCCTCCTCTTTGCTTGCTGTTACCGTGAGTTCTAAGCAAGGGTGAAGGTGGTTGAGTGAGTTCCAAGAGAATAAGGAAGAGTGAAGATCACAAAGGAGGATACTACTTCTTGAGTGTATGTGATTCTTTTTGCATCCTCTCTTTTTCTTCCTTTCAAATCCTACCCGAGAGCCCAAGAAGTGCTAGCACACTTGTGGTGCTCTCTTCTCCATCCTTGAGTGTTAGAGAACACTTCTTGTTCGTGTGGATATCACTAGAGAGTTGTCTACGTTGACAACTTCGAGATCCGACGTACCGTTGGACGAGCGGGATTTGCGAGTGCACGCTTCAAAGGTATAAAATGTTTTCCCTTTGTAGATCTACTGTAGATCATAGTTTGAAACTCGTACTCGTAGTTTTGAAATCTATCCTTCGCACGAGATCCAGTGGCATGGGTGATTCGAGATTTCCGCGACGCGAAAAGCAGTTTTCGCGGCCCGAAAAACCCAACACTGGCTAGTGTTGTGCCCCCTCAGCCAAGATAGGACACCCTCATCATCTATATGGACACCTCCTAGAGAGAAGTTCCTAGATCCTAGGACGTCGAACTCAGTCATGACTCGGATATCGCCTTGGGTGACGTCAATACGTAGGGAGGCGAAACATGCTGTCAATATGTGACAGTACGACATATGAACTCGAGCGCTGGTGGTGACTCCAGCTGAATAGATGATAGTCTGAAAGATATGTAAACTAATGTCTATGTCTAATCTATGGTAAAGGGCATACAAGAGAAAAGAATGAAATGGACGTATCATCGCTATGTCACGAGTGGTCAACGGTAAGATGCAAAAGACTAAAACCCTATAGAGTACATAGTCATGAACTCGAAGGGATACTGACCTAAACATAGTCACAGTGGGTACTCGCTCCCCTCCAAAAAAATATGAGTAAATCGTATCCAGAGTAATGTGCGAGTAAGGATCACCAAATGGTAGATCCCTAAGAGGGTAGCACTGAAAAGTGCACGTAGATGGTCGTAGCTCTAAAAAAGTCCGGATAATGGTAGGGGATAGCGTGATATCAGTACCAGCTACCCTAGTAGTATAAGTAAGATCATCTATCCTAACTAAGTTATTATAAAATTCAGCACATAAACTTATGTTTACTGAACTGGTACAGTAAACAAGGTTCTGTAAGTTATAGTGGTTAATGACCTCTACAGCTGGAATACAGGAACGCAAGAAAAACTGTCTATCTAAGCACCTAGTCCTAATAGGCATATAGATGGTAGGCTCAAACCTAGTCTTAAGTTCGTCAGTAGGGAATCTAGGGTTAGCACTAGCAGTAGAGGGCCTAACACCAGATTTAGAACGTTTCCTAAATTATTAAAAAAACTATACTGAGTATAAATTATAGAAGTGAAATATTTTTAAAACTTAGGGGGGAAAAAGGAATTTACTGAGGCATCGTGAATAAAATTTTTTAGAAATGACGACATCGGTTGACTTCCAACAGCGTAATAATCGAAGAAAAGAGGGAAACTTGTAATTATCAACCCTTCTCTCGTTAAGACTCGAAAAGATCCTTTACAAGAGAGGATAAGATGAGGAGCAAGAGAAGAGGGGCGCCTTGCCCCCGCCCCCCCCCCCCCTTCTTATATAAGGAGGTTCGGTCGTCCGGAATCACTCCGAGCGCCTGGCGGGGGCGGGGCGCCTAGAGTACCTTTCGGGTGCCTCGGTTTGTTATACTAGGACGCCCACCCTTAGTTTTTGACCGGGAATTTTTTTTTAAAGATTTTTAAATATTTTTTAAAATAATTTTCAAAGAGTTTTTAAAATAAATTTTTTAAAGAATTTTTAAAATGAATTTTTTCAAAGATTTTTTTTAAAAAAAATGAATTTTTAAAGAGTTTTTAAAATGAATTTGAATTTTTAAAGAGTTTTAAAAATAAAATTTCAAAGAATTTTTAAACAGAATTTTTTTAAAGAATTTTTAAAATGAATTTTTTAAAGAGTTTTTTAAATGAATTTTTAAAGAGTTTTTTTTAAAATGAATTTTTAAAGAGTTTTTAAAATGAATTTTCAAAGAATTTTTTTAAAATGAATTTTTAAAGAGTTTTAAGATGAATTTTGAAAGAATTTTTAAACTAAATTTTTTAAAGACTTTTTAAAATGAATTTAAGAATTTTTAAAATTAATTTCTAAAGAGTTTTAAAAATGAATTTTTAAAAAGTTTTAAAAATGAATTTTCAAAGAATTTTTAAACTGAATTTTCAAAGAATTTTTAAACTGAATTTTCAAAGAATTTTTAAACTGAATTTCTTAAAGAGTTTTTAACATAAATTTTTAAAGAAATTTTAAAATAAATTTTTAAAGAATTTTTAAAATGAATTTTTAAAGAGTTTTTTTAAAATGAATTTTTAATATGAATTTTTAAAGAGTTTTTTTAAATGAATTTTTAAAGAATTTTTAAAATAAATTTATAAAGAAATTTTAAAATAAATTTTTAAAGAGATTTTTTTAAATGAATTTTTGAAGAGTTTTAAAAATGAATTTTTAATGAATTTTTAAAATAAATTTTTAAATAGTTTTTTAAAATCAATTTCTAAAGAAATTTTAAAATGAATTTTTAAAGAAATTTTGAAATGAATTTTAAAGAGTTTTTTTAATGAATTTTTAAAGAAATTTTAAAATGAATTTTTAAAGAGTTTTTTAAAATAAATTTATTAAGAAATTTTAAAATGAATTTTAAAGAGTTTTTTTAAATGAATTTTTAAAGAATTTTTAAAGATATTTTTTTTAAAAAATGAATTTTAAAGTATTTTTAAAATGAATTTTTAAAGAGTTTTTTAAATGATTTTTTAAAGAATTTTTAAAATGAATTTTTAAAGAGTTTTAAAAATGAAATTTCAAAGAATTTGAAACTGAATTTTTTAAAGAAATTTTAAAATGAATTTTAAAGAATTTTTAAAATGAATTTTTAAAGTGTTTTTAAAATAAATTTTTAATATAAATTTTAATAATTTAATTTGATTTTATTTAAGTTAATTTTAATTAAATTTGCTTTAATTTTAATTTGATTTTAATTAGATTTAATTTTATTTTAATTTTAGTCAGTTTTAGTTCGATTCGATTCGATTTGTTTCGATTCGATTAGACTTGATTTTGTGTCCTTAGTTATCTCATCCAATCTAGATTTCCAATCATGGAATCCTATTATTTTTATGAGATGAGTTGGATTCAATTTCAGGATTTAGTTTAACTTTATGTTAGATTCAGGTTTAGCTTTGGGCTTAATAAACAGTCATTCTTTGGATAAACTTCTGGGCTATGGTGAGTCACCTGGACATCATTAGAGTAACCATGCCTTTGAGGTTTTCCAAATAGTTCTATCCATTGAACTTAGTACAAAACCTTGGTCTAACTAGTTAGGATCCGTAAAAGTAGCTTCGATTAGTTCCACTTATCCAAATGCACCAGGTCGAAGCCATATCTTCTTAGACATGCATACACTAAGCTTCTCTAACGTACTATCATCCAAAACTTCACTAGTACCGTTGATCAAGATAAACTATTTTCCATTTGAACTAGTCCTAATCACCCTGCCGGGCAGATTAGTTTTGGTTACCCTGTCGGGTAAGTTAATTTTGGAGGTACCAGTTATTCTAGAGCCGCCCCCTGAATTATTGGTCTGTTATTTTTAAATTCTAGGTTTGTGTCTATTACTTTTATAACTATATTTAACTTGATGATAATCTGATTTTTGATGGGTTCTTAAATTTTTCGATTTTGATTTCATTAATCTAGGTTTGTGTTTTGGTTTTTGATTTGGTTTATTAGATTTTATATAGTATATTTTATCTTTAGATATGTAATATTGGTTAATTCCTACTTGCGTTGTTAAGCATGCTTTCAGAACCCACGCTTTATTTTGTTGTTTATGTTGAGTTATTAATGATTTAAATGTTTTATTTAAACTTGACTTGTAGCCAAGTCCGATTTTGTTGTAAATTGCTTTTTGATTGTTTAAAATAAGATCTAAATTTTTTGATCTTGTTGTAAATTTTTCTAGAAGATCTTTTAATTTATTAATTTCTAATTTTAGTGTTGAATTTTCCTCCTCAAGTGTTAAGTCTTGAGTTTGATTAGCATTTGTGATTTGTTCCTTGAGGTTTTGATTTTCCTCAAGGAGTAGTTCATTTTCATTTTCTATTGTAACTAATTTCCTATTTAAACAAGCAATAATTTTAATGAAATTTTTATTCAAATTATAATATACCTCTTCAGGACCTTCGGAAACGAGTGCGGACTCGTGGCTTGATTCGGGTTCGGACTCGTCTTCCGATTCGTCCTCCGATTCTGCTTCGCGGGCCATCAGCGCGAAGTGACTCTGGTGCTTCTGATCTTCAGCTTTTGATTCTTCTGAGGACGAGTCGTCCCACGTTACTTTGAGAGCCTTCTTCTTAGTTGTCTTTGTCTTGTCGCTCTTCACTCTTGAGCACTCGTTCTTGTAGTGGCCCTTCTTGTTGCACCCGAAGCACGTTACGTTCCTTGGTTTGGTTGGAGAGTTGATCTTCTGCAGGTCCTTTTTGTTGAAGCTCTTCTTCCTCCTGGTGAACATTTTCCTTATCTTCAAACTTAGGCTTGTTTTTTGTCCTTTCCTTTAAGGAACCTGCAAACAAGACAACACCTTTCTCAGTTCTGACGTTAGTCTGTTCGTGTAATTCTAATTCACAAAATAATTCATCGAGTTTTAATATGGAGAAATTTTTTGAAATTTTGTAGGCATCCACGATAGATGCCCATAAAGTATTATGCGGAAAAGCATTTAACACGTACCTAATTAGATCGTGATTCTCCATTTGGTGGCCTATCGCGTGGAGTCCGTTGAGGATGTCTTTGATCCTCACATGCAATTGACTTGCCGTTTCTCCTTCATGCATTTTAATATTAAATAATTTGTTTAAAAAGAGATCACGCTTCGTACCTTGGTGTCGCTTGTTCCTTCATGTAGTTCAATTAGTTTATCCCACAATTCTTTTGCGTTTTGGTGCGGTCCTACCCGGTTCAGTTTTTCCTTCGTCAACCCGCATTGTAGTGTATTGAGGGCCTTAAAGTCTGTAGAGGACTTCTTTCTCATGTCCAGAGTCCACTGTTCCGGGTCTAGTAGATTTTCAGAGTTGTCGACTGGTGCCTTGTAGCCTCTGGCGACGCTGAACCATTGGTCAAAATCTATCTTTAGGTAAACCTCCATCCGCTTCTTCCAGTATGGAAAATCGTCCCCGTTGAATAGGGGAGGACGTACTGTGCTGAAGCCTTCAATTTGAGACATAATTATTCTGCACACAAATAAACAAATAGACAAGAAGTCCCAAGACTTGGTTTTGGATTAGTAGTGCGGTATTTAAGAAAAAATTATCTAAAACTGACTTGGTGTTGCACCAATTCAGATTAATTATGACGAAAAGATTTCCGAAAAGGTAACAATACTAGTTTGGAATATAATGAAAAACTAAAAACTAAAAAAATGAAAAAGGTTTCACCCCTTGTCTGATTGGTGGTTGCACCAAATCAGAGCGAAACCTGCTCTGATACCACTTGTTGGATCGTGAATTCGATAAAGGGGGGGTGATATCAAATAAAAACTTAAACGAGTATGCAACAGAAAGAATAAACGAACAACACTAACATAAGTAATTGTTCGGAGTCTTCGACGACTCCTACTCCAAGGCCCGCACTCGTCGAGTGGTTTCATTGGGCAATCCACTAGCAATTCGAAAAGATATTACACAATTTAATTACAAGAAATGCTAAAAGAAAATTCTGACAATAATTAAGAAAATAAGAAAGAAAGAAAGCACTTTGTCGGAGTAGCCTCGCGGCGTCGCAGGAGCACAGCACACTAAAGCTAGCGTTGAAAGATCTTGTCATTGTTCTTTTGCTCCAGCCTTCACCCTCCTTATATAGGAGGTTTGGGGTGCCTGGATCCCTTCGGGGTGCCCTGAATGTGACGTAGCTAAGTCAACCAGGGTGCTCCATGTAGCAAAGCTCGTTGGAGATAAGTTTTGCATTCCGAGCGCCTGGAGCTCCACCTTACTAGCTACCCGCATAAAAGTGTTAGTCCGAGGTAAAATGCAAACTATCCTACAAAACAAAGTATTAGCACAACATAATCATAAAAAGGAATAGTGTAGTAATTAGATTCTATCTCACCGAGACCGGAATCTAGTCAAGATCTCAACTTAGAGTTCTGAAATGGTTCTAAGTTGGATCGGTGCCTAAGTTCCCTTCCCGGGAACGCGTCCTCACAGTCACTCCCCTCTAGTGACTTACCTCAACTTACCCGCCAGATGTCTGGTCAGCCCGTCGACTCGTCTGGACTTCGTGCCAGCTATCCGGTCAACCCGTCGACCTAGCTGGACTTTGTGCTAAACATTCGGTCAGCCCTTCGACCCGTCTGGACTTCGTGCCAGCTATCTGGTCGGCCCGTCAACCCAGCTGGGCTTCGTGCCAGATATCCGGTTAGCCCGTCGACCTGTCTGGACTTCTCCTGCACACTTGATCAAAGTGTTTAGGACACAAATGAAACTAACTTAATCTACTTTGTCATTCATTAAAACTTGAGTTAGACTGTTAGTGCTAACCGCACTAACAAAAACATATGCTAGATAACTTAGGACCTGATCACTGGCATATCCTAGATGTGAATACAAACATAAGGGTCGATATAAGCATAAGAACATATAATAAACATAGAGCTAAGCATAAACATAAACATAAACATTAGCGTAAACATAAACATAAACATAGCTTGAACATATCTGTATGCGTACGTATAAACGTATCGTGGTGATGGCTTGGTTGCATATAGCAGTACCGTAACATAAGTTGTTGATCAGACAACTACCCTAGCTAGGTTGGCGGGGACCGCTCCTTGGAATGAATCCCCTACCCATGAATGATTTTGGCGCGCTCCCCGGGCTTAGGTCCCCGGTTCATCCCACCATTCCAATTCATGAGGGTTCTTTGGCAAGCTTCTCGGGCTTAGGTCCCTAGTTCATAACTTAACCTATAAAATGATTTGGCAAGCTCCCCAGGCTTAGTTCCCTGATTCATAACTTAACCCATAATAAGATTTGGCAAGCTCCCCAGGCTTAGTTCCCCGGTTCATAACTTAACCTATAATAAGATTTGACAAGCTCCCCGAGCTTAGGTCTCCTGTTCATAACTTAACCCATAATAAGATTTGGTATGCTTCCTGGGCTTAGGTCCTCGGTTACAACCAACCACTTCATTCCATAAACATAGACATAAGCATAAGCACAATTATAATCACGATCACTACATAGGCATGAATATAAGCATGTACATAAACCTAAATATAACCCTTACATAGGCATATGCTCACACATACATATATAAGCATGATTACTACATAAGCATGAAATGCAATTATTAACAGGTGCATCACTGTAAGTGGGTTCATTTCATGAGCATTCAAGGTTATCAAAATGAAAAGCAAAGAATAACAACAAGAACTTACCTAACCTAGAGATCTGAAATCTAGATGTAGCCATTAAAGTCCACTAAATTGTCATGATGTTAGGAGCACGAGTAACTCAAACATTCATACTAAATTTCAAAGGTTACAAGTTCTAGGAGCTAGCATGGTATTGACTTCCAAATAACCAAGGAGCATAAGAATCTATAAAATCTGAACCTTAAAAATCTAAAGAAACTAACATAGTATCATTTCCTCAACACATACATACAAACCAAAACCAAAACTCATTTAGGATACCTAAACATACTTGAACATGAGGAACTAAAATAAACATGATATGAGAAAGACATGAAGAAATCATAGAGCAACATCATGATGAATATGGCCCCAAAAAGCTACTCTTATCATATCCGAAACTTACAAGGCCAATAACATAATTTGATCATGCATAGTTCTCTAGTTTCTAAGAGTAACCAATAGTAAAACATGAAGTGACTCATAGTGCATCATCATGACAACCAAACCTCTAAAATAGCATTTAAAACCAAGTCTTAAAGAATCTAAAACTTGGAAGTTCTACTCTATAAATTGAGCATGCAAATTTCTCTAACTTTTAAGGCTAAACAATTAGTAAACCATAAAGTAACTTGTAGTGCAACATCGTGATAACTATGTAACTTCTAAAACAGAATTTTAGAACTACCCTTATGGATCCAAAACCTACAATTTCTGAATTTAATGGGAACATAAATAATTCTCTAGCTTCCATGTAGAGGTGAGGAAGGAGCCTAAATCATGATACCATCTTCTTAAAACACAAAAGGACATAGGGTTCCATAAACATCCGAAACTTACAAGTTCTAGAAGTCATTAGAAGCATAAACAATTTTCTAATTCCAAATAGAGATGAAGGAACCTAAACCATGGCATCAACTTCTTAAAACCGAAAAGAATATAGAAATCTATAGAATCCAAAATCCTCCATTTATACAAACTTTTAAAAACTTAAGAAGAGAACCTAAACTAGAACATCACACATCGATCTATGACACCCGAAATCCACAAACTATAGAAACTAACTAGAGTATTACTAGATTAGGGAACATGCCTTAAGTATTTAACTCCTAACTCCTTGTCTTCCCTTGAAACTCTAGCACCGATGGAGAAATAAAAGGGGATGGGGAACCTTCTTTGGGTCAGCGACAGCATCCTAGGTGAGGCTTTTGAGGGTAAGGTTTAAATAGAAGAGGGAACTTAGGACCTTGTCTTCCTTTTTTGTATACTAAGTCATTAATTACATTAATTTCATACATATTTATATTCATATACTAACTTCATATTTATATATATATCCATGTATATATCACATATACATGGTAATATATTTAATTCATATTATAGTTTCTTAATACTAAGTCATTAATTTAATATTGAATCAAATTATATATTTCCATATATATCATGTATACATAAAAATTGTCCCCTCGGGGCGGTGCGATGGTTAAGACATGGGGTGTTGCCACATGAGGTCTTGGGGTCAAAACTCGGCGTGACCGAGCATAATCTCTCCCATGTCTTGGCCATTTGCACTAATGACTAGTAGCCACCCGTGATTTACCTCCTCCGTGTTGGCCTAGGAATAGGTTGGCGGGGGTGCTGGGGCGAGCGAATCGCCTTTTTGCCACATGTATACATAAAAATTAACATATTATAGTTTTCTAAATATACACGTTCCATTAAATTTATATTATATATAATATATTATTTATATTATACATTAATTTGATATTGAATCAAATCTCCTATATCTATCCATATATATCATATATTTATATAATTTCACATTGAAGATATATCCATATCTTCAATTAAAATCTCCTATATATATCTTATAATTTTCATATTTCCATTATTTATACTATATACTTTATATTCCTTATATTATTTATATGGATCAAATTTCCTATATATATCCATGATTATATAAATTTTTATATGAAGACTAAGTCATCAATTTAATACAATTTTATATGGATATCCATATATATAATATAAATATATAATTCATATATTACAGTATTATAATTTCCTAATCATTATTTACATTATATATGTTACACATTATCTACATAACATATTAATCTTTTATATATATATATATATATATATATATATATATATATATATAGTAGCACTAGTAATTTCAAACCATAATCATTATAAGTAAGATACCCTGAAAGCTCTATGAGAACTATGAATTATAGATAAGGACATCCTCCAAGAACAAAGATTACCTCATATACTAATAATAATCCTTTGTCGAGAACAATAGGAAAGAGGAGACCACCTGAAATTACTTGTTTTAGCAAAAACTCAGTCTTATTAAATATTGGAGAATGTGATGATCCACAACTTTATGATACCTATTTAGAATAGTGGATAGTCTCTGTGAAAAGAGATTATTAAGCTAGATATAAACTAGACATAGAAATAGGAGAATCCATGATAAGAGTAGGGGAAAATTACCTAGCCAATGTTGAGCATGGGAAGCTTATAAAACTACATATCCCGAGGAAGTAGCCAGGATGGCCTCACAAGGAAATAATATACTCAATTTTTGTTATACAATTCATAGGTTATTTACTGATAGAGATGCTAATACTGGCTTAGATATAAGACAAAGAAAAGCTATGAGGGGCTTAGAACAATTACAACTCTTTAGCTGGAATTGGATTAAACCTTTTTGTAATGACTTCTTAGCATTAACAGCAGTCTCAGGAAATTACTATAACCCAGAATTAGGGAAAAGACTCTTTAGCAAGCTCCCAGGAGACTTAGGAAAAGAAATACATAAGACCTAGACAGATATGAATGTAGCACCATAATATGATAACATTAGAGTAAGAATCCAACACATTATTTCCATATTTAAAGAAAAATGTATCTATATCCACATACAAAAGCAACTAAAAAATCAACAATATGGATTTTGTAGACAGATATATACCCCTCAACAATATGATCTCACCCAACCTAGACCAAGACTAAATCATTCATCAAGAATATCCACAAGATCGGTATCAAGGCCCAAGGCAATAAAACCCAAAAAGACCTACTATGTTAGAAAAAGTAGAGAGAAGAAACCCTATCTAAATAAAGAAAAACATGTGTGAAAGTTCAAACCAAAGAAGACGTATGCTAATGCAATCACATGTTTTGCCTGTAATGAACTAGGACATTTATCTTCTGCCTGCCCAAATAAAAAGAATTTATATACTAGAGAAGCAAAACTAGTTAACTACACAAATCTTGATTTAGTAGAAGTACAATCAGATGTTTCTGACACATCCTCCATCTACTCTATTGTTTCTATAGATGATGTGAAAGAAGTTATCCCTTCTTCTAACTATAGTCTTGTAAACTCCTTCTTGTAGCCTTCATACCAGCAATATAACCTACATCTTGAAAGCCAAAATTACATACCCTATGATATGCTAGACAATCTAGAAGAATTATGGGATGAATTTCCAGATACAAATCTAATGTTTAAACAACTCGGTACTAAGACTACGGAAGAACTTAACTGTCCACATGAGTGGATACTCAAAATATGAACTGATAACATTTCTTATTTCTTTTGTAGTTATTATCCATCTTTAGATAAAAGAGGTACCTATAAGTTATATAAGAAACAAGCATGTAATCTTTGTCTTCAACAACTATTCTCTATTACAATACCCATAAGCCAGCTCTCTAAGGGAGGTACTCAAAATTTTTTATTAGAAATAAGAGTCTCTGTATTAGAAACTCGTAATACTAAATTGGAAATAGAACTAGAGACCCTAGATAAACAAATGAAAGAAAACCTTCCTCCACATTCTTCTCAGGCTACTCTTGAAAAAGGCAAAGGCTTACAACTTACACCAGCAAATATGATAGATAGAGATCTAGTCTTTATAAAAGCCTCTAGTATCTGTAATATAAGAAAAACTCTAGACATTAGAGTCAAATGCCTGGTAAATATCTATGGCCATGAATTCACCCTACATGTCTTTCTAGATAGTGGAGCCACCAACTCCACCATATATAAAAATACACTTCTTTCAATCTTGCCAAAAACTTTTATAAAAATCGCATCACAACTATTATTAAGTACACAATTTGATGGCCAACAATTAACTTACACACAATTTGTCACCAACACTCATTTGAGGTTTTATGACAACTGTGGTAAATACAGCACACCACTCTCACTCTCTAAACTATGGATTAAACCGTTATTACATCCTAATATTCACTTAATCCTAGGCTTAGATTTTCTTGTAGCACCAGATAGAGCTTTTCTTCTAACCAAGGATTATGCTCTTTTCTTTTCCTCACCCATAATATCCCCAATAGTATCAGACTATCCCTCTATTATCTATCCCTTACCTACTAAACCCCACATAGAACTCATATCTTCCGAAAATACATCATCTTGTCAATGTTCTCCTAAAAATGCATGTAAACAGCCAAGTAAGCAACTATAACCTATTAACCAAACCTATGCCATAGCTTTTTTTGACCAACAAGATCCGAAAAACTAGTCTCACTTGGCTGGTCAAGCCCTATAACTGATGACACCTAGATCCCACCTGACCTCATACTCCCACAACAGTTACTTCAAATTATAAACACTCATAAATCTGATTTAGACTCACTCATTTCTAGATTAGAAAAACTAGAAATTATTAGAGATAATCCTACTAAATATTGGGACCGAGACAAAGTCTACTGTAAATTATCAATAATTAATCCAGACCTTATAATTAAGGCTCAAGACTTAAAATATACAAATTGGGAAACTGAAGAATGTAAAATGCACATTAATCAACTCTTAACTTTAGGAGTCATTCAAAGGTCCACATCTAGGCACCAAAGTTCAGCTTTCATAGTTAATAAAGGATCAAAACAAAAATATGACCAATCTAGAATGATATTTAACTATAAAAGACTTAATAATAATTGTCAAGAAGATGGTTATAAAATCACTAACAAAGACCAACTCTTAAATAAAATCTAAAACTCAAAATGGTACTCTAAATTTGACATGAAATCAGGATTTTGGCAAGTCAAAATGCATCTTGAGTCCATTAAATAGACAACCTTTTCCTGCCCTGAGAGACATTTTGAGTGGCTTGTTATGCCTTTTGGCCTTAAGGTAGCCCCTCAAATATTCCAAAGGAAAATGGATGACATTGTTCGAGATGTTTCTTTTTTCACTTGTGTATATATAGATGATATTCTAGTTTTGTCTAAAACTAAACAAGAACATTATGTTCATCTTCATATTATTTTTAACCTATTTGAGAAACATGGTCTGATTATTTCTTGAAAGAAAATGACAATAACAACTACTCATATTGATTTCCTAGGAGTCGAGATAGGCCAGGGACAAATAACCCTTCAACCTCATATCTCTGCTAAAATCTTTGCTTTTCTAGATAAAATGGAAGATACTAAAACTCTAAGAGCTTTTTTAGGACTCCTAAATTATGCAAGACCTTATTTAAAAGATATAGGAAAAATTAGCAGCCCCTTATATAATAAGACCTCCTTAATCGGACAAAAATATTTTAATCAACAAGATATAGCACTTGTACAACAAATTAAACAGTTAGTAAAAACTATTCCCATGTTAACACTCCCACTTGATTCTGACTACTTAGTTATTGAAATAGATGGATGTGAAATAGGATGGAGAGGTATTTTATTTAGAAAAACTTCCAAATATGACCCTAAACCTACAGAAAGCTTATGCAGGTATGCCTCTGGGAAATTTCAAGAAAAAAGACATTTAACTTCATTAGATTTTGAAATATTAGCAGTTATTTATTGTCTAGAAGTCTTCCAACTATTCATTTGCAATAAGCAAGAAATTACTATTAGAACAGACTGTGAAGCTATAGTCAACAAACTAAAAGATTAAGAAAAGGATTAAGTACTAAGAGATGGTTAAAATTCACAGATACCATTATTAATAAAGGTTTACGTATTCACTAGGAACATATAAAGAGAATTAACAATTCTTTAGCTGATACTTTATCTCGTTTACTCCACTACTTTTTTTGTAACGACCTGCGTTCTACTAACTAAGCTGTAAGGCCGGACCGTCACAATATACTGTGCTAAGCTACATCCTTGACCATCATTAAATCTAGATGCGGAAGCTGTACTAATTAAAATTTTGCTAAACTATTGTCTTTTCTTTATTCGACATGTGCTAAGGGGTGTAATCTAAACTATTTATGTCATTGTTACCTCCCCTTATGGTCAAGGAGCTGAACTAGAGGTTTCCCAGCTGATTTCAGCCCTCCCAATCGATCCACGGATCGATTGGAATGGTCAAATCGATCCGATGATCGATCCAGCATGATACTGTATGCAGGACGCAGGTTGAATCGATCCAGTGATCGATCCAGCACGCTACTGTGCTCGGGGCAATATTCTGGATCGATCGGTTGATCTATCCAGACTGGTCAATCGATCCAGTGATCGATCCCAGAGCCTTCTGTTCGTGATAGAATTTGCTGAATCGATCGGCTGATCGATCCAGAGGCCTACTGTTCGTGAAACAAGTTGCCCAGTCGATCAACCGATCGATTGGGAAGCCCCCAATCGATCAGCTGATCGATTGGGGTTTCTGATTTCGTGCCTAAGGTCTGATTTCAGCACTATCTCGTGCCAAATCACATACAACAACTCTAATAATGACTGAGAAACATCCTAATGATAAATAACTAACATTCTAACATGACATGGTTCACTAGTTCATAGCATTTAAACATTCTAAAGAGCGTAACAAGAATAAAACTAAAGCTCCAATGTTAAAGCAAATTGCTAGGTTCCTGACATCTTCATTCCAAGTCCCATCCACACACATCTTCATCGCATTGTCCTCCAGCCTCCGCTAGTCCATCTTTCCTTTACCTTTATCTGCAGTATAAGGAAAATAGTATCTGTAAGCTTGAGAGCTTAGTAAGAAACCATCTACCTCACTAAAACATGCATACGATGTAATTTATGATTTGAAAACATGCTATGACATGATATTCTGGTATACAACACACAGAAGACAAAAGCTAATCATGGCATACTATCACCTAAAGCATGTATAACAAAAGCTGATCATAGAGCTATCAACATAATCATAGGAAAGAGCTGAGCTGAAGCATAAACTGAGCTAAACTAAACTAAACTAAGCTAGTACTAAAGTTAAACTGTATACACAACTGATTTGTGAGTTTTTGAAAACTAATTATCATAATAGATTAAAATACATAATCATGCTGCTGATGGGCCCGGCAACTGTACGTGCTATGCGCGCATCCCTAACTAGACCCGGGTTTGCAAGTCCCGAATTTAGTAGGGTTTACTAGGTTATCTAAACCTAGGGACGACTGTGGGAGCCCAACCCAATGGATATCTAATCCAGTACAGTGCCTCTGCTAAAATAAAATACTGAATATAGCTGAATTTTCTTATATTGCTATTTCTAGGTTATCTGAACCTAGAGCTAGGTTGTCTGAACCTAGAGGCGACTATGGGAGCCCACCCATTGGACCGTAGTCCATATAAGCTGTAGTAAAACTGCATATACTAATTAAATGCTTCTATTGCATTAGGCTAAACTATTAAAATGCCTAAGTCGCATTTAAATTGTGCTGAACATACTATCGAGCACTTGGTGTGTGTTGCTGCACACCCTATGTTCCCAAAAATCCATAAACTACTAAACTAAGGCATGCAATCACACGAGAGTTACTTATACCGCAGGTGAGGGGTTTCTTACCTCGTGCGCTAGTTTTCTTACGAATCTAGTCGCTAGTTTTCCGGTGGAGACGATCTTCTCGACGATCTTCCCGCGTCTATGCGTTCTTCTCGCGGAGAGGAGCGTCCTCGTATCCCTTATGTCGCCGGGAGGTGCTCCTAGAGCCCTTGGCTTGGTGCGCCGAGAGATGGAGGAGGAGAGGAAGGGGTCGGCGGAAACTAGGGTGAGGAAGAGAAGAGTCACGATCAAAAAAAAAAATAACTCTTCACTAAATTATTTCCCTATTTATATTAAGTGGTTAATTCGGCCAACTTAATTATAAATATAATTGGTTCCCTCTTCTTTCAGCACGACCTTGCTCGGTTCTCCTGGTTACTAGAGTTCACCTTTAAGTCGTAGGACCCAATAGGTCTCGGGTTCAATTCCCGTGTAGGCTATTTTCGTTTTCTATTTATTTTTGCTACTTCCGCTATTCTAAAAATTACATAAAAATATCCTAAAATTCCAGAAAAATACTAGGATATTTCTAATAATTATTTTGAGAATTTTCGGGCGTTACAATCCCCCATACCTTATATAAAGTTCATCCTCGAACTTAGAATAACTCTGGGTACTTCTGTCTCATATTGGCTTCTACCTCCCAAGTTGCCTCTTCTGCTGTGTGACTGTGCCAAATAACTTTTACTAACGGTACTTCCTTGTTCCGCAATTTCTTAACTACTCGGTCTATTATCTGAATAGGTCGACTGTCATAGCTGAGGTCTTCGCGGACTTGTACCAGCTGGGGCTCAATCACCTGGGTGGCATCTGGGATATGCTTCTTGAGCATAGAGACATGAAATACATTATGAACTGCTGACATCTCCTGGGGTAGCTCTAGCTCATATGCTACCTTGTCAACTCTTCGGCTGATAAGGTATGGTCCCACATATCTGGGACTTAGCTTGCCCTTCTTCCCAAAACGCATTACTCCCTTCATGGGAGCTACTCTGAGGAACACTGAATCCCCAACTGAAAACTCTAAAAGTCTGCGCTGTGTATCAGCATAGCTTTTCTGGCGGCTCTGAGCTGTCTCTATCCTCTAACAGATCTGCTGTATAGTTGCTGTGGTATCTGCTACTAGATCTGCCTGGAGTTCTAGTTCTTTCTGTTCACCACTCTCATACCAGCAGATTAGAGATCTACACCTCCGCCCATAGAGAGCCTCGTAAGGTGTCATGCCGATGGTGGCCTGATAGCTATCGTTGTATGCAAATTCTGCTAAACTCAGATATTTGCACCAACTTCCCTTGAAGTCTAGGGCACATGCTCAGAGCATATCTTCGAGTACCTGATTTACTCGCTCCGTCTGGCCATCTGTCTGAGGATGGAAAGCTGTGATAAATTTCAACTTAGTGCCCAAAGCTGACTGTACACACCCCCAGAAGTGTGATGTGAATCGACTGTCTCTGTCTGAAATAATGGTCTGTGGGACTCCATATAGTCTGACGATCTCCTTGAGATACAACTGAGCTAGCTGTTCCATGGAGTAGGATATCCTGATAGCTAAGAAGTGGGATGATTTAGTCAATCTGTCGACTATTACCCAGATGGTATCAAAACCATTCGTGGTTCTGGGTAATCCCACTATGAAATCCATAGAAATATCTTCCCACTTCCATTCTGGAATCTGAATGGGCTGTAAAACTCCTCCTGGTCTCTGATGTTCTGCCTTAACCCTCTGACAGGTTAGGCAGGTGCTGACATATCGAGCGATGTATCTCTTCATCCCAAGCCACCAAAAACGTTTCTTCAAGTCTTGATACATTTTGGTGGAGCCAGGATGCATCGCATAGGGAGTCTTGTGAGCCTCATCTAAAATCTTTCTTCGTAGTTCCTCCTGATCTGGAACACATAGACTGTCACCAAAACACAACACCCTGCTAGCGGACACTCTGAATTCTCCACTTTCTGATTCTGCTAATCCTTGCTTGATTTTCTGAATTTCAGGATCCTGCTCCTGAGCTGTCTGGATGTCACCAAGCAAGGTAGACTCTAATGTCATAGTAGAGAGCTGTCTAACTATGAGTTCGAGACCGAAATCTGTGATCTCTTTCCGTAGGGGTGGTGACATGGCTGCTAGAGATAATAAGGCAGCACTGGACTTTCTGCTAAGTGCGTCTGCTACCCTATTTGCTTTTCTTGGGTGGTAGAGGATGTCTATGTCGTAGTCTTTGACCAGCTCTAGCCATCTGCGCTGTCGCATATTCAGATCCTTCTGAGTGAAGAAGTACTTCAGACTCTGATGATCTGTATACACTCTGCACTGAGCTCCATACAAGTAATGTCTCCAAATCTTGAGAGCGAACACCACTGCTGCAAGCTCAAGGTCATGAGTAGGGTAATTCCTCTCATAATCCTTGAGTTGTCTGGAGGCATAGGCGATCACCTTGCCATTTTGCATCAGCACTGCTCCTAGTCCCAACTTAGAGGCATCACTATATATATCAAAGCTGTCTATATTTTCTGGTACTGTCAGAATAGGTGCACTGGTCATTCTCCTCTTTAGCTCGCTAAAGCTATTCTCACAGTCCTCAGTCCACTGAAACCTTCTGTTCTTCCTGGTAAGAGCTGTCAGTGGGGAGGCTATTTTGGAGAAATCTTCTACGAACTTTCTGTAATAACCTGCTAATCCCATAAAGCTTCTGATCTCACTAGCGTTCTTGGGTCTTTTCCAACTACTCACAGCTTCTATCTTACTGGGGTCTACCATGATACCATCCTTCGAGATGATGTGACCTAGGAAGGACACCTGATCTAACCAAAATTCACATTTCGTGAACTTGGCGTACAGCTGGTTCTGCTGAAGGGTCTGCAAAACTATTCTCAGGTGCTCGGCGTGTTCTTCCTGAGTTCCTGAATAGATAAGGATGTCATCGATGAATACGATAACAAACTTATCTAAGTATTCTCTGAATACCCTGTTCATGAGGTCCATGAAAGTAGCTGGAGCATTTGTCACGCCAAAGGGCATGACTATGAACTCCTAGTGTCTGTATCTAGTCCTGAATGCTGTCTTGGGTATATCCCCTTCTTTAACTTTCACCTGATGATAACCTGATCTGAGGTCTATTTTTGAAAACACTGCTGCTCCCTTTAGCGGATCAAACAGGTCATCAATTCTGGGAAGAGGATACCTGTTCTTGATTGTGACTTGATTCAGTGCCCGGTAATCTATACACAGGCGCATGCTCCCGTCCTTCTTCTTCACGAACAATACAGGCGCTCCCCATGGTGAGTGACTAGGGCGTATGAAGTCTTTGTCAAGCAGCTCCCGTAGTTGCTCATGAAGTTCCTTCAGTTCTGCTGGAGTCATGCGGTAGGGTGCTTTGGAAATAGGATTTGTACCGGGAATGAGTTCTATCTCGAATTCAATCTCCCTGTCTGGTGCTAGGCCTGGTAACTCTTCAGGGAAGACTGCTGGGTAGTCACATACGACTCGGACCTCTGCTAGCTGTTGGTCCTTGTCCTGACTGGTACTGACTACGTGTGCTAAAAATCCCGTACATCCTGAATCCATTAATCTCTGTGCTTTCATAGCTGAGAGAAACTTCTTGACTTTTCTCTTTGGTTCTCTGACGTATTCAAACTGCACTTCTATTTCAGGTTGGAATACGACTTTCTGTTTACGGCACTCTATAGAGGCACCATATCTGATCAGGAAGTCCATCCCAAAAATGACATCGTAATCAATCATGTCTAGCACTATCAGATCACAAAAGGTTCTCTGTCTGCTATAATGACTGGCACTGCTTTGAGCCAGTGCATGGATGCCATAATTTCTCCCGAAGGTAGTGTCGTCAGAAACTGACTACTGAGTCCCTCTGAGGGTATCCCTAACTTTTCGGAAAACATCTTGGATATATAGGAATGGGTTGCCCCAGTATCGAATAAGACAGTTGTACTTTGCTGTAAAATAATGATCTGACCTGTAACAACTATCGAGGCATTCGCTACGTCCTCTCTGGTGAGTGCGTAGATCCTCGCATTGGTCGTAGCTGGAGGGGCTTCTAGTCTGCCCTGGTTGATATGTGGACCATCTAAAGCGGCCTGCATCTGATGTAACTGAGCTAGCTGGCCTCCGTACTGAATCGGCTGGGGTTGAGGAAGACTAATCTTGTTTGGGCACTGCTTAGCCATATGCCCTTCCTGTCCACATTCAAAGCATCCTCGTGTGCCCTTGCGACAAACTCCTGGGTGAAATTTCCCACAAGTAGCACATTTGGGATAACTAGGTTGTTTGCTAGCTGGTCCTCCTTTTGGGTAACTCCCTGGTTTGCGCTTGTTGCTGGAGTTCCCTTTCCAGTTAGAGTTGTGGCCCTATTGTTTCTGAGTACCTGAGCCTCCTTGCCCTTTGGACTCTGAGAGGACTTGCTTCTGCTGCTTGATATTATTCTGTTAGTGCTCGGTGGTTAGAGCACTGCTGACTAGTTCTTCGGTGGTTTGCGGCCTATGAACGCCGCCAGCCACGTTCATTGCTATTTCCGGCCTCAGCATATTGAGCATCAACCGGACTCGTTCTTTTTCTGTGCTGACTAGTTCAGGGCATAGACGAGCCAATCTGTTGAATTTCTTCACGGCTTCCTCAACTGATAGGTTGCCCTAACGAAACTCCGTGAACTCGTCGTAGTGGCGGTTTGTGACCCGTATGTGAAAAAACTCCTTAAGAATTCCTTCTCGAAGTCGGCCCATGTCATCTGGTTCACTGGGCGCTTCGCTCTAATTCTCTCCCACCACATACGTGCATCTCCTGTCAAGCAGAAGGAGGCGCACTTCACCTTTTCATGCTCTGGCCAGTCCAGAAGCTCCATCGTGCTCTCCAGTGTTTTGAACCAGGCTTGAACATCCCATGGTTCACTGGTGCCAGAGAAGTTCTCGGGCTTGACTCTCTGCCACTGGATCAGATAGGCTTCTCTTCTTGCCTCTGTTGCTGGGGCTACTGGTGCTATAGGCTGGACTGGTGGAACCTCTAAGACTACTGGCGTTGCTAGGTTTGGTTCCGGGGTGACTGTGGGAGTATTCTGCTGATTAGCCTTTAAGGTGGCTATCTCCTGTTGCTGTTCAGCTAGCTGCTGCTGCAACTGAGCCACTAATGCTGTAAGGTCTGGGGGAGGCACTGAACTGCCTGCCTCGTGCTGGTGCTCAGTAGATGGTGCCCTTCTAGCTGGGCGCCCTCTTGCCATTTCTAAAGGAAGAGAGGACATACATAACTAAAGCATCATGGTTACATAGCTAATACTATCATGTTAGTTACTATCACAGATAAGCATACTTTAGTTATCTACAAACAGGAAAGCAATAAACATAACAAAGTGAGAGTTATTCTTACTTGGAAGCTGTAGGTTCAATGCTGATGTGTGTGAAGGAAGTAAGGAACTTTGCTCTGATACCACTTTGTAACGACCCGCCTTCTACTAACTAAGCTGTAAGGCCGGACCGTCACAATATACTGTGCTAAGCTACATCCTTGACCATCATTAAATCTAGATGTGGAAGCTGTACTAATTAAAATTTTGCTAAACTATTGTCTTTTCTTTATTCTACATGTGCTAAGGGGTGTAATCTAAACTATTCATGTCATTGTTACCTCCCCTTATGGTCAAGGAGCTGAACTAGAGGTTTCTCAGCTGATTTCAGCCCTCCCAATCGATCCACGGATCGATTGGAATGGTCAAATCGATCCGATGATCGATCCAGCATGATACTGTATGTAGGACGCAGGTTGAATCGATCCAGCACGCTACTGTGCTCGGGGCAATATTCTGGATCGATCGGCTGATCGATCCAGACTGGCCAATCGATCCAGTGATTGATCCCAGAGCCTTCTGTTCACGACAGAATTTGCTGAATCGATCGGCTGATCGATCTAGAGGCCTACTGTTCGCGAAACAAGTTGCCCAGTCGATCAACCGATCGATTGGGAAGCACCCAATCAATCAGCTGATCGATTGGGGTTTCTGATTTCGTGCCTAAGGTCTGATTTCAGCACTATCTCGTGCCAAATCACATACAACAACTCCAATAATGATTGAGAAACATCCTAATGATAAATAACTAACATTCTAACATGACATGGTTCACTAGTTCATAGCATTTAAACATTCTAAAGAGCATAACAAGAATAAAACTAAAGTTCCAATGTTAAAGCAAATTGCTAGGTTCCTGAGATCTTCATTCCAAGTCTCATCCACACACATCTTCATCGCATTGTCCTCCAGCCTCCGCTAGTCCATCTTTCCTTTACCTTTATCTGCAGTATAAGGAAAATAGTATCTGTAAGCTTGAGAGCTTAGTAAGAAACCATCTACCTCACTAAAACATGCATACGATGTAATTTATGATTTGAAAACATGCTATGACATGATATTCTGGTATACAACACATAGAAGACAAAAGCTAATCATGGCATACTATCACCTAAAGCATGTATAACAAAAGCTGATCATAGAGCTATCAACATAATCATAGGAAAGAGCTGAGCTGAAGCATAAACTGAGCTAAACTAAACTAAACTAAGCTAGTACTGAAGTTAAACTGTATACACAACTGATTTGTGAGTTTTTGAAAACTAATTATCATAATAGATTAAAATACATAATCATGCTGCTGATGGGTCCGGCAACTGTACGTGCTATGTGCGCATCCCTAACTAGACCCGGGTTTGCAAGTCCCGAATTTAGTAGGGTTTACTAGGTTATCTAAACCTAGGGACGACTGTGGGAGCCCAACCCAATGGATATCTAATCCAGTACAGTGCCTCTGCTAAAATAAAATACTGAATATAGCTGAATTTTCTTATATTGCTATTTCTAGGTTATCTGAACCTAGAGCTAGGTTGTCTGAACCTAGAGGCGACTATGGGAGCCCACCCATTGGACCGTAGTCCATATAAGCTGTAGTAAAACTGCATATACTAATTAAATGCTTCTATTGCATTAGGCTAAACTATTAAAATGCCTAAGTCGCATTTAAATTGTGCTGAACATACTATCGAGCACTTGGTGTGTGTTGCTGCACACCCTATGTTCCCAAAAATCCATAAACTACTAAACTAAGGCATGCAATCACACGAGAGTTACTTATACCGCAGGTGAGGGGTTTCTTACCTCGTGCGCT
The DNA here is from genome assembly GCF_018446385.1 of Zingiber officinale. NCBI lineage: Eukaryota > Viridiplantae > Streptophyta > Magnoliopsida > Zingiberales > Zingiberaceae > Zingiber > Zingiber officinale. Next base: position 32,107,143 of record NC_056005.1, on the reverse strand, counting down.
AGTTTTCTTACGAATCTAGTCGCTAGTTTTCCGGTGGAGACGATCTTCTCGACGATCTTCCCGCGTCTATGCGTTCTTCTCGCGGAGAGGAGCGTCCTCGTATCCCTTATGTCGCCGGGAGGTGCTCCTAGAGCCCTTGGCTTGGTGCGCCGAGAGATGGAGGAGGAGAGGAAGGGGTCGGCGGAAACTAGGGTGAGGAAGAGAAGAGTCACGATCAAAAAAAAAATAACTCTTCACTAAATTATTTCCCTATTTATATTAAGTGGTTAATTCGGCCAACTTAATTATAAATATAATTGGTTCCCTCTTCTTTCAGCACGACCTTGCTCGGTTCTCCTGGTTACTAGAGTTCACCTTTAAGTCGTAGGACCCAATAGGTCTCGGGTTCAATTCCCGTGTAGGCTATTTTCGTTTTCTATTTATTTTTGCTACTTCCGCTATTCTAAAAATTCCATAAAAATATCCTAAAATTCCAGAAAAATACTAGGATATTTCTAATAATTATTTTGAGAATTTTCGGGCGTTACATTTTTTTTAAGTAATGGATAGACCAAGGAAGGTACGAACATCATTTGCTACTAAAACATTAAGATTTGGAACTCAAGAATTACAACAGTTCATGCAACAGGAAGATCAGTTCCGCTCTATATTCAAAGACAAATTAGATCATATACAACACTGTCTAATTAATAACATTTGGTGCATTCCAACCATTCTTGGTAGCTCTGGACATAAGATAGCAGTTATAAATGTTTTAACAAACTATTTTCCAACAACCATACAAAAGCCAGCAGGCAAGAAATTCTCTTGTTATGTAGTTTTCTCTGGATCACAAGCTGGAGTATATGCTACTTGGGAAGAAACAAATATGGCCACACAAGGCCTAGAATATCCTTTCTTTAAAGGATACTATTCACTTTAAGAGGCTTTTAATGCTGCCAGAGCCCAACTTGATGCTAATTTTTTTATTAGTAGTTTATTAAAAACAACAACCATGATGACAAACCTAACCAGCTCACAAATTGAATATACTCCTATATATGCACAAATTACTGAAGGAACTCATGGGCCTCCTTCCTCTTCTATAGCATTAATAGGCAAAAAGCCACAATGGCCAAACTATTAACACTGGCCTAATTAAAAGAATAAGCTACTACAACCTTTGCTCAAAGAACATATGTAGCTCATATTGAGCCTGCCCAATACCATACTGGAGGACATCAACTCTTATGTTCGAAACTTAGCAGAACAGTCTACATTACAAACCTTTATTGAATTATGTGAAGCCTTAAAGACCTTCCATAAAAATCCTCCTCCTGGGATAACTATTATCTATGAATCAAAATTTGGCCTAAAACTTAAATGTCAGAAAATTGGCCTAACTTGTGAAGACTCTGCTAAATACGGATGTCCATGCTAGTTGTTATATTCCTTCCGTAAAGTCAACTTGAACTATGAAAAGTATAAAGCAACCTCCTACAAAGGAAGACTTATTACTCCTTTTCTTCTAATGGACTATGGACTGCTTTACAAAGTTTGGATACATGATCCAGATTCTGTCAAAGATTTTCCTAAAAAGCTTGGTACTATTATTTCTCTAGCCCTAAAAGAAGAAGAAACGTTTGTCGTATGCACTTTTAACAACTCTCCACCTGAATGGCTTGACCTTAATATTGAACCAGCTAAACATCTGGTTAAGCTTGGCATCAATGAAGTTGGAGGTATTCAGACGGAACTTGAAGATTATCCTTCTGACCCAGATCTTAATTGGGAAGCTCCTCATACTATTGGAGATCAACTAAAGCACTAGAGAGCATCAGTACAAGGAACTAATTGGGCTTGGGACCATTTGACAAATCTAGACAATTACTTCCAAATAGGAGAAACTTATACTGAAAAATATACTGGCCAAAAGATATGGGTACTAGATTCTTCCCTTTCTCCTTTAAAACACAACACACAACTTTTCTTCAACATTATCAAAGAAAAACTAAAAGATACTGCCAGAAGCGACTAGCCAGCTCTGTCCTCTCTGCTAGAGCATACATAGCAGCACTCCACAGAAGTATGTAGTCAGACTTAGTCAGAAGCTCACAAACTCCCTCTCTAGACCTTACAAGTGACAATAACCTAGATAACCTAATGGAGACTTAATGACAACATTGCCCATGAAACGTCATCTATGACACCCTTTTCCATTCACACAACACTACAGCAACATTTACTAACAATGTCATCCATGACGTTTTTTTCCATTCCTCCAAAAGTATGTCCACCCATCTCTTGCTGCTTTCCACCTATCCTTCACCAAGCCTCCTCTTTCCCGGCCCCTCTCTTCTCTTCTCTCCCTGATTTCCTTCTTCTCCAAGCAAACACTCTCTCCTCTGCCTATAAAAGACCCCCAAACCTCTCCTTTTGGGGCATCCACTTCTCCCACTGCCATGACTACTATCCAAATTCCCACCTTGTTCTTCAAGTGTGCTCAAGTGTGTTAGTAAGTTTTCTTTGTAAACTATTTTTATGTACAAATATGTAACTATCTCAGTATTATGGTTGTAATTCCTATAAAATTCTCCACTAAATAAGATCTTTGCTTATTTTTATGATAAATTGAGTTTAGTAACAAAGATATTCTGCCTATCTTTTCTTAGTTCTTTTCCTCAGTCCTTATCTTAGTAACCAATAGGTGAATAGTAATTGTATCAGGAATAACTAAAATCATATAAGAATTGTGCGGGCTAAGTAAGAAGGGTATCTTTAATCCAAAATCTTACACATAAGCTGGGGCAATGGTTAAATGGCGAGATCCTGAGCAGGTAAGGCTCCCTGGAAAACAAACAAGAATAGAAAGCAGAGTAATTAAAAAAAAGAGTAAAAATTTGGTATCAACATGCTTACATTACTGTTGTTATTATTTACTTTACTGTTGCAATTCACTACTACTATACTTTTCTTTCTACTATTTACTTTTAACTTTTAGAAGCATAAAAATTTGGTATATATATATAGAGTGGTGATATGTTGTGCGTCACATAGTGCGCGACTGTACACGCGCAGCATATCAGATTTTTCTAATTATTTTTTTTTATAATTTGAATTAAAAAAATCAATATTTCTATATATAAATCCTTAATATATAAATATATCCCCTAAACACATTATAATATTCCATAAATATTTAAATTTATTTCATTTATAATTTTTTTTTACTAAACATTATAACCCAATTGGGATGCCTGAACCCTAGACGTAAAATTTTAAAAAAAAAATTAGCTTGAAAATTATAACCCAATTGGGATGCATGAATCCTAAAAAAAAAATCTTAAAAAATATTTTAATTAATTTTTTTAATTCAAAATTTTAAAAAAATAATAATAACAAATAATAACATACGATATCTATTATTTCAATTTTTTTTAAAAATCAATATTTCCTTATATATAAATCCTTAACCCATAAATATATCCCTTAAACACATTACAATACTTCATAAATACTTAAATTTATTTTATTTTTAATTTTTCTTTTTACTAAATACTATAACCCAATTGGAAAATCTGAACCCTAGAGGTAAAATCTTTAAAAAAAAATAGCAAACAAATTATAACCCAATAGGAAAGCATGAATCCTAGAAATAAATTTTTTAAAACATATTTTAATTATTTTTTAAATTCAAAATAAAAAATAAAAAAAGTTTTGATATCCTGCGCGACGCGCACAATTGCGCACTATGCGTGTCGCACAGGATATCAAAATATATATATATATATATATATATATATGTCTTATTCTTATTTCATTATAGAGTTTATATTATATATAATATATTATTTATACTTTATTTCTATATAAGTTACACATAAAATATAAATCTTGTATTTTATTTTTTTTTTATTTTCTTATTCTTGTTTAATTATATATTTTATATTATATATAATATATCCTATTATTTTCTTAATTTGATTAATCTAAATTCCATAACTATACGTTAACTTAATTAATCCTAACTAAATTTATCTATTTAAATTTATAAATTCTTAATTAAATATGAATTATAATTAAATCACAATTAATCCAATAAATATCCTTAATTAAATAAATTTTAAATCTAATTAAATTCTAATTTAATCTAATAAATACTCTTAATTAAATAAGTGATTTTGGATATTATATCTGTGCATCAATATAAGTCTGGGTAATAAATACCAAGTTAAATTGATCAAGTTAAATTATCCATTTTAGTCAAACTAACTCGAACACTTACTTAACTTGATTTACCAACTGAAAGCTACAACATTATATTGGTGAATAGCTAGTAGCTAAAGGTTAGACATTTTGTTTAAGGAAAGTAGATATTTGTTTTAAAGATTCTTACTCTGAAGTCTCATGCTTGGACTCTAGGACCCAAAAAAACTAAAATATTTAATTATTTTAGGGACATTATTTAAGAAAGAGGACTTAAGTTCAGTTAAATATTTTTTACTGTTTTCTGAAATATCAAAATTAAATATATCTTTAAGTAAAAGTATTTTTTTTAAAATTTCAAAGTCTTTTGTTAAGTATTTTTTTAACATGGAAGTTAAGTTTTTAATGTATAACTATTAAAAAAAACGTTATGAATAAACAAAAAAAAATTTAACTATTTTTGAAAAATAACTTTAAATATTTGAAAAAGAAAGTTATTTTTCAATGCTAAGTATTTAGTTAAACTATTTTAAAGAATATCTTTCAAAAGCTAAGTACTTAGTCCAATTTTATTTTCTAAAACTAAGTATTTAGTTAAATTATTTTAAAGAATATCTTTCAAAGCCAAGTTTTCGAAGTTAAGTATTTAGCTAAATAATTAACCAAGCTTTTATCAAAAAAATTTTAAGCCAATTTTTTATCAAAAATTTTCCTAAAGCTAATTAAAATGTATCAAATTTGAATTGTATTACCATAATCAAAAAAGGGGAAGATTGTTGGTGCATGAAGTACCAAATGATCGAACCTATATTTTGATAATAGCAAAGGGTTGAAAGTTAAGTTATCTTATAATCTAATAAGTGTTGAACCAAGTGTCCAAGAAAGTCCTAAGTGTACTTAGGCAAAAGTCCTAGTGGATTCTAGGCAAGTAGAAAACTCTAGAGGGAGGTAACCCTATGTCCTAGGAGGTAGTAACCCTACGTGAAAAGTCTTGGTGAGTCGTGAATTTTGGGAAAAATCCTTGAGTCAGAGACTCTAAGTGAAAATCCTGGTAATCGCGGACCAGGTGAAAGTCTGGATGGATTGTGGAGCGGACGCCCAGCATAAAGACCTAAAGTCTCGGGCGCTGGGCAAAAGTCCAGTCGATCTGGAGGACCGATATTGTAATGACCACCCTTCTCACTACTCTCTAAAGGTGTCTGTTACGTAATTACTATAAACTCTTACTTAACTAGTGTAACAAACTGTACTTTAATTTTTCCAGAAAACTTAAAATTTCGGCTGAGTATATGCTGTTCGGCAGGACTAAAATACAATACAATACTCCAAAATTCAGAACATGCACATATAACTCATAATAGCAGAAACATATAAAACTATATCTCAATGCAAACACAAAAGTATCTACTTACTAAACAGAACTCATCTTAACATGCGAACTAAAACAAGAATAATCTCAAATGCTTCTTAACCACTAAAACAAGGAAACTTAATAATGCCCCAAGTCTCTCCCATAGTTCTGGCATCACACATCATCGAACACCTCCTTGTCGCCTTCCTTTGCTATAGCTTTTCCTTTCCTTTATCTGCAGTAAGAGGAAATGCAAACTATAAGAGAATGCATAGTAAGCGCTGTCTAACTCACAAAAACTCGAATGCGCATATAAATACAGCAATGCTAAAAAATTGAATCTGTAAGAAGAAAACTACTTATGCTCATCTAATAGCAAAGCACTAAAATCTGCATACTCATGATATACAAGAATAAAACTGTATGCAGGAAGACAAGGCTAATCATGCTCAATAAACTAATCAGGAAACAAATAAAACTAATACTACATGCTTCGAATTAAAAGGAACTAAACTTGCTGACTCTAAACATAAGTGAAGTTTGTTTCATTTGTTCCAAAAACTTATACTTTATTACTTCAAAATAATAATCAATCTCTTCTTGGGCCCAGGCTTAGTACCAATGCGCGCTCCCTAATAGGGACTGTGGTAGCTAGTCACCAGTCCTACGAGGGTAAAAACCTTGGTCTTACCAGGGCCAAGAACTTGGAATTGGTCACCTGGATTTGTTTAACGACAACCTTGGAAGTCGGGTACTAGCCTCTTAAAAAAAATAAAATACTTGTTATCTTTTATTACTTCTAATATATAATGCCTCAGCATTTTAATAAGCACCTTGTGTGCCAAAATCCCTAAAGTCTTGACCTTGAGATCTACTTAAGGCCTTGGCCTTTTTCTTTCTTTTCTTTATCTTTCTTATACTTTTCTTATAACAATTGGTTCTAAGGAAACTAGACTGAAATCGAAAACTGCATACTATGCCAATCAAAACTCGGCATGCTTTGCTAACAAAAATTCTGAATACTGTGCTAAACAAAATTCTGCATAATTCATATAAAAATCTGTACCACAAGCTAAAATAAAATTCTGCACTATAAGCTTATACCTTTAAGGAGCAATAGAGGTCTTTAAGCATGTTACAACATGATCTGAACTGGAATTCAAAATCATAAGCTCAAACTAACTTACTGCATACTCATTTAGAAGCATATCCCTACACATGGCAGCAAGAAGAAAAAAAACCAATACTAAGATGTTACATGTAATTAGATCGATACCGTTAACAGCAGTAATCCATGAAAACGGCACAAATAAATTTGAAACCTGCTGGAATTTAAAACCCCTATAAGGCTTATTTCATCTCAAATGCTTATCTACATACTATACTTATTCCTTAAAGTCATTTACACCAAACAAACAGTACTGAACATGGATGCAAAGGGGTCTAACAACATGCCAATCAGTTGACAACAAATCAAAACTATGCAGTAGTAGTTGTTCTTCCTGCTATGTGTCACAGCAACAAAAGAGAATACAAAACCCAAAAATTCTGCATACCCAGTGTCACGGCAAGGAGAAAACGAAAGCATATCCATTCTGTACTAATCTACAAAGACCATACCTACATGCTTATGATGGATTGTTTGAAGCGATAGAGGGGGGTAAATATCGCGTGCTTTAAAACTATTCTTTTTTTTGAAACCGAAGTCGTGCAGCGGAAAATAAAGAGAGACAAAGTATTTTACTTCATTCGGGGCCTAGCTCGACTCTTACTCGAAGGCCCGCAGTCCTTGACCGCACCAATGGGCAAAGCACTAAAACTCTTCTCTCCAAACTCCTCGGAGAGAAGCAGATCATACAAGTACAAGAGATATAAGATAACAACAACTCTACTATCTTATATAATTTAAGTGCAACAATAATAAATTTACCGACAAATGAATTTGAAAGTCGAAGCTTGTGGTCGGCGCGAATGCAGAGATTGATGGAGACTTGTTGCTTCGAGCAGCTTGCAAAACAGCAATTTTTTTATCAGTAAAAGTTGTTATTGGCCTTTGACCTCGAGCCTTAATTTATAGGTGACCTGAGGTTCGGTCGACCGATCCCTCTGTTAGGTCGACCGAACTAGCTCCGATCACCAACAGCTGGAGTCTGACGCTGGCTCGTAAATTCTGCATTAACTTGCCTTCAATGGTTTGGTCGACCGAACCCTTTTATCGGTCGACCGAACAAGCTTTTACCTTGTTCGTCGAAGTCTGTCAGAATCTTGAATTAATGTGCATTTAATGTTGATTGGGTCGGTCGACCGATCCTCTTGTTCGGTCGACTAATCATCCCTTCTTTCCTTTGCTTGCTGATCGTGTCTGATGCATTGGCTGTGCTGAGTCACCAAGGTTCGGTCGACCGATCTTATTGTTCAGTCGACCGATCAAGCTTTAATCGGCCTCAGTCTGTTTTGGTCTGATCTGAAACACTACTTTGATAACTTCTGTTTCGGTCGACCGATCCTCTGGTTCGGTCGACCAATCAAGCCTGACCTGCAAAACAGTGTTAGAACAAAAACATCCTGCAACATAAAGGTTAGCACAATAATATTATAATGCATGAGTAATATAAAAAACAGTAGAACTGTCTTGATCTCAACTTTGAAACCTTCCCGGTTTCTTCAGTTGGATCAGCAACCTAAGGTTGTTCCCTCTGGGAAACCCGACCTCACTGTCGCTCCTCTAGTTTGCTTACCTCAACCTACCTGCCAAACTTTGATCCTCCAGATCCAGTTTGGACTTTTCACTCAGCCTTGATCGGCTCCCTAGGACTTTTCTTTTGATCTTCAGTCCTCCAGACTTCTCGATCACACCGCCAAGCATTGGGTCTCCTTGACCTGCTTGGACTTGCACCTGGGTTCCACGATCTGCTAAGACTTTTCTGCCTAGCCTCCAACTAGGACTTTTCCAGTTGAGTAGACATCCTGCACACTCAATCAACTTGTTAGATCACAACAAGACTTAACTTGGAACCTTTGACAACATCAAAACTCAGGTTTGATTCTGGTGCAACTTGCACCAACAATCTCCCCCTTTTTGATGTTTGGCAACCAAGGTTCAAAGTTAAGTTAAACATATGCAACTAGTAAATAAGCAATTTCAATTCTTATTTCTCCCCCTGAAATAATCATCTCCCCCTGAATTCACTATCTCTCCCCCTTTGACACATAACAAAATTAGGGGAAGTCAAAAAACTAAACATAGAACATAAGAAAGTCTAACATTTTGAAAATGAGAAAAGATTAAACAAGTAAAGAGAAGTTAAACTTTTAGTAAAGGAAAACTAACTATTCAAAAATATACTAAGTTTTGAAATGATATCAAATTTTTCTAAGTTTCAAAACCATATTTTTACTAAGTGATCAAAGTTTGAAAAAGAGTTTAAAGATAGAAAATGATTTATAATTTAAAAAGAGTGTAAGAAAACACTTTTAAAATTAAATTACTAAAAAATATCAATCTTGAAATTAATGTTTTTTTTTATTTTGAAAAAGATGTTAAAGAAAACAATTTTGAAAATAAATAGACTAAGTGAAAAATTTTGAAAACGTGTTTAAAGAAAACAATTTGAAACACTAATAAAGTTTATAAAACTATTTTGAAGATAACTCCCCCTAAAATTGATATTTATCCTAAAAGTCCAAGCATGGTTTGGTAAACTAAGGGAAAAGGTCCTTATGATGAAATGTCCAACCTTTGTCCAAGACTAGCTATCACAAGATAGTAGCAAGTTGACTCAGGTTGGTTAATTTGAGCATTTATAACTAGCAAGGTTTTTACTTACTAGTCAACTCAAATTGATCAATGTCTGTTATTTAAAGCTCAGATTTATAGCGATGTACTGACATAAGCATCTGAAATCTAGGGCTATGACCTAAGTATCTCACCCATTCTAAGTTATCAAGCAAGGGATCCTACTGTGCTTGTGAGATGCTGGCTCCTATAACTATAGGATCATGTAATTCTACGGTAAGACCTAGGCTATTCCAGAAAGTGAAAAATAATTTCAAAGAATTTTGAAAAAATTTTAAATTGGAATTTTTACAAAAATACATTTTAAAAATAAACTAAGTAGTAATTTTCAAATTAAAAGAACCTATTCTACAAAATTTAACAAAAACTACTAAACACCGAAGAGTAAACATAGTCATAATTCAAGTTAAGTAGTAGATACAATAAGTCACAAAAGATAAATCCTTAAATCACTCATCCTCGTCCTCATCATCTCTCAGATAATCAAAGATCCTTTGCTGCTCCTTATGTAAAGCATCAGTACGCTCCAACATCTCATGACGAAGATCAGCAACTTGTCCCTGAAGAGAGTTGTACTGATCATCCATTTTTGTTTCCAAGGAGTCAAAGCGACTGAAAATATCATCTCGCAGACGGGTAAAGAAGTCACTAGTTGGAGGAGGAGGAGGAGAAGCATATGAACTGCTTTGAGGAAAATCGAAGAAGGGTGTCATGGCAAATCCGGGATCAATGACCACAGGAGGAGGCGCAGTAGCGGGAACCGGATCATCCTCATCAATAGGATAGTCGACAGCTGGTGGGATGTAGTGTGGTTTGTACACAAGCCCTTCGCCGCTTGTCTTAATCCCAGCCAAGGATAATTGCCTAACCCCGACAAGATCAAAGTCTGACAACTCAATCAACTCGCCTCGATGAACCCCTACTCCGAGATTGGCAATATAAGCAGTGAGAACATGACACTGAATCATATGAACCTTAAATAAAGTGTTGTACCCTGAATAGTAAATGATAGATCTGAATACCCAATAGCCTAGGTCAAAGTCTAGTCTATGTCTAAGAGCGTACATCAGAAAAAGATGAACTGGACGCAAAACGCCCTGATCTCCAGATGATAAAGGATAAATACAAGACACAATCATCTTATAAAAAGCATTGTCTCTTGGACTAATGGGTACAGTTGACATCTTTTTAGGACAAGGTCCTTCAAAGAAGTCAGCATACATGAGATCTAGAGTCAGATGAGAGAAAGGAGCAGGTAACGGATCAGGAAGAGACTTACTAAAAAAAATACGGTTAACTGACGGTCGGATCCATAGAAATCGAAGAAACATGTCAAGATCAAACAACATGTCTCGAGAAGCAACTCTAGTCCTAAAATGATGGGGATCAAGTTCGCACAAGTTGTGGTAAAATTCTGAACAGAGAATAGGATTGTATGCATGTCTACAAAAGATGATGCTATCAAGTTGATAGTGTTGATTGATCTCTATGACCTTAGGACAAAAGGTTTGATAGAATTGGAGATCCAAACAACGAGTACCGATAACCTTAAATTTTTTATTAGGAAAAGATAGACGCAATTCTTCGGTAGAGAACCTAGGATCTTGGCTAGGATTAAGAGAGCTAGCCTCTCTTTGTGCAATAGCTCTACTTTTCTCACTAAAAAAAATAAACAAAATGCAATAAGTAACTTGTGCAAAAATATTAAAAGGAATAGAATAAAAGAAAGTTATCGAGGCATTTTCGGATGGGAAGATGTTGGAATCGGCGAATAGTATAGGAGATAGAAGAGTATAAGAATGGATTTGGATGAGTTGTGAGGGTTGCTCGCTTCTGCTTATATAAAAGATGATCGGTCGACCGATCAAGGGTTCGGTCGACCGATCCCTTAAATCTCTCGTCCTTTTGACCGGTGAGCAGACGTTCGGTCGACCAATAAAAATTTTCGGTCGACCGATACTTTAATTTTGGCACAGATAGAGGGAATGTGAAGGGTAGTTGAACGGATGAGATTTTATGTTTTCGGTCGACCGATAAACAAGTCCGGTCGACCGAATAATTGAATAGTCTTTCTGTGGCATAAACAAGGTTCGGTCGACCGAACCAATTGTTCGGTCGACGGAACAAATTTTTTTTTTTAAATAATTTTTAATTTAAGTTTTAAATTAAGTTTAAATTAATTTTTAATAAAGTTTATAATAAGTTTTTTAATAAGTTTAAAATAAGTTTTTAAAATAATTTTTAATTAAGTTTAAATTAAGTTTTAAGTTTAAAATAAGTTTTTAAAATAATTTTTAATTAAGTTTAAAATAAGTTTAAAATAAGTTTTTAAAATAATTTTTAATTAAGTTTAAATTAAGTTTTAAGTTTAAAATAAGTTTTTAAAATAATTTTTAATTAAGTTTAAATTAAGTTTTAAGTTTAAAATAAGTTTTAAGTTTAAAATAAGTTTTTAAAATAATTTTTAATTAAGTTTAAATTAAGTTTTAAGTTTAAAATAAGTTTTTAAAATAATTTTTAATTAAGTTTGAATTAATTAGAATTAATTTTAGTTTGAATTAGAATTAAAATAATTAGAATTAATTTTAGTTTGAATTAGAATTAAATTAATTAGAATTAATTTTAGTCTGAATTAGAATTAAATTAATTAGAATTAATTTTATTTTGAATGAGGTTATTGAACCCATGTTAGATTCAAACTTAGCTTTGGGTTAATCAAGCAGGCATCCTAAGGATAAGTTTCAGTTCAGTGGCGAGGCATATGACCTACTTGAATATCATTAGACCACTTGCTGAAGACTTTCCAAACTGTTCCTGCCCAAAAAACTTAATACTAAATTTTGATCTAACTAGCCCATGTTTGACTGGGGTAGCTTCGGTCAGATCTACTATGTCTAGTGCACCAGGTAGAATTCCATATTCAACCTAGACATGCCTTCGACAGAGTTTCATTGACGTACTATCATCCCGATCCATTCCGGTGCTATGTTATAGGGTTTGGTAAACCTTTTTCATCTAACCGTTCTAATAATCCTAATCCTAAGTATTGAGTTTGTTTTAATTAAGTTGGTTGGATTGTTTTTCTAGTTGCTCCCCCTGAGTCATAGCTTAGATATGGTCTATCTAAGTAATGGATTTGACTCTTAGGGACCAAGTAGAGGTTTGGTTTAATTTGTTTAATTAAATATTTTGTTTGGACCCATGCTTGGACTTGACTTCTAACATTTTGACTAATTAATGATAAGTATGGTTTGTTTGTTTGTTTGGGTTTGTAACCGAGTCCTGATTTGTTGTACACGGCTCGTTGCGATCCAAGTACCATATTCAGATACTTGGATCCCATTTCGAACCTTTCCAACGTTTTCTTGAGTCGCTCGACTTGACCTTTCAAATTGGAATTTTCTTCCTCAAGTTTTTCAACTTGAGTTAAAGTTCCGACTTGAACTTGGTTAGTTGAGTCACTCAAGTTAACTTGTTGCTTAAGGTGGTCTATTTCCTTAAATAACAAGTTATTTTGTTTTTCCGATTTTGCTAATTTTTTAAACAAGCATTTAGCTACTTTAAGTAAATTTGACTTTGAATAAATCGTTACCATATTTGGATCTTCCGATCCGTTGCCTTTGATGTCGATCTTGGACTCGTACTCGTCCTCAGACTCAAAGTCAGAATCTTCATTTCTTGCCATAAATGCAAGATGGCTTGAGTGCTTTGTTTGTTCCGTGTCGGATTCGTCGGAAGAGGTTTCATCCCAAGTCGCTTGAAGTGCCTTCTTCCGTCTTGTCGATTTGGGTCGTTCTTCTTTCCGATTTGGGCATTCGTTTTTGAAATGCCCCTTTTTGTTGCATCCATAACAAATCATTTCTGATTTGTTTTGGATCTGGTTCAGTGGAATCTTTTTGGTATTTCTTCTGAACTTTTTCTTAGTCAACAATCTTCGGACCATGTTGACTAGTTCTTCTTCGTTTGTTGAGTCTGAGTCTGGCTCGCTTTCAGACTCGATCTTCGTTTTTGATTTTGTCTCTTTGCTTGAACCTGCATACAAAGCAACTCCTTTCTCGACATGGCTCATGTTAGATTGCTCGTGTAATTCCAACTCGCAAAACAATTCATCTAACTTAAGAATTGAAAGATCTTTGGAAACTTTGTACGCATCTACAATTGATGCCCACAAAGCATTCCTCGGAAAAGCGTTTAGAGTGTACCTTATCGTATCGCGATTTTCAAGTTCGTGTCCGATCAGGTGAAGACAGTTGAGGATGTCCTTTAGTCGGGCGTGTAGTTGCGAGGTCGTCTCTCTAGGAAACATTTTTATATTAAGTAAATTATTTAAAAGAAGATCTCGTTTTTTTACCTTCGAGTCGTTGGTTCCTTCGTGTAATTTGACTAGTGAGTCCCACAAGTCTTTGGCGTTGTCGTAGGGACCAACTCGGGTCAACTCCTCCATCGTAAGTCCGCACTGAATGGTGTTGATCGCCTTGTAGTTCAGTTGTGCCTTCTTGATCATTTGGGGAGTCCATTCTTCTGGTTCTATTGTTGTTCCATCCTTCGTTGGGGGAGTATATCCTTTCAAAATTGTGAACCGGAGCTCGATGTCAGACTTCAAGTAACACTCCATTCTATTCTTCGAGTAACTAAAATTCTCTCCCTTGAATAGTGGAGGTCGAACCGTGCTATAGCCTTCTTGATATGAGTTTGACATCTTTGCAAAACAGAGATCAAAAAGAAAAAGTATTTCCAAGACTTTTGTCTTGGGATTAGTAGTGCTTGAAAAATAAAAATTATTCAAAAAAATAGTGAAAAGAAAAGATTTTAAAAGTTGATTTGAAAATCTATTAAGAAATTTCAGAGCTAACCTCGCTCTGATACCAATTGATGGATCGTTTGAAGCGATAGAGGGGGGGTGAATATCGTGCACTTTAAAACTTTTTTTTTTTTTTGAAACCGAAGTCGTGCAGCAGAAAATAAAGAGAGACAAGGTATTTTACTTCGTTCGGAGCCTAGCTCGACTCCTACTCGAAGGCCCGCAGTCCTTGACCGCACCGATGGGCAAAGCACTAAAACTCTTCTCGCCGAACTCCTCGGAGAGAAGTAGATCGTACAAGTACAAGAGATATAAGATAGTAACAGCTCTACTATCTTATATAATTTAAGTGCAACAATAATAAATTTACCGACAAATGAATTTGAAAGTCGAAGCTTGTGGTCGGCGCGAATGCAGAGATTGATGGAGACTTGTTGCTTCGAGCAGCTTGCAGAACAGCAATTTTTTGATCAGTAAAAGTTGTTATTGGCCTCTGACCTCGAGCCTTAATTTATAGGTGCACTGAGGTTCGGTCGACCGATCCCTCTGTTAGGTCGACCGAACTAGCTCCGATCACCAACAGCTGGAGTCTGACGCTGGCTCGTAAATTCTGCATTAACTTGCCTTCAATGGTTCGGTCGACCGAACCCTTTTATCGGTCGACCGAACAAGCTTTTACCTTGTTTGTCGAAGTCTGCCAGAATCTTGAATTAATGCGCGTTTAATGTTGATTGGATCGGTCAACCGATCCTCTTGTTCGGTCGACCAATCAGCCCTTCTTTCCTTTGCTTGCTGATCGTGTCTGATGCACTGGCTGTGCTGAGTCACCAAGGTTCGGTCGACCGATCTTATTGTTCGATCTACCGATCAAGCTTTGATCGGCCTCAGTCTGTTTTGGTCTGATCTGAAACACTGCTTTGATAACTTCTGTTTTGGTCGACCGATCCTCTGGTTCGGTCGACCAATCAAGCCTGACCTGCAAAACAATGTTAGAACAAAAACATCCTGCAACATAAAGGTTAGCACAATAATATTATAATGCATGAGTAATATAAAAGACAGTAGAACTGTCTTGATCTCAACTTTGAAACCTTCCCGATTTCTTCAGTTGGATTAGCGACCTAAGGTTGTTCCCTCTGGGAACCCGACCTCACTGTCGCTCCTCCAGTTTGCTTACCTCAACCTACCTGCCAAACTTTGATCCTCCAAATCCATTTTGGACTTTTCACTCAGCCTTGATCGGCTCCCTAGGACTTTTCTTTTGATCTTCAGTCCTCCAGCCTTCTCGATCACACCGCCAAGCATTGGGTCTCCTTGACCTGCTTGGACTTGCACCTGAGTTCCACGATCTGCTAAGACTTTTCTGTCTAGCCTCCAGCTAGGACTTTTCCAGTTGAGTAGACATCCTGCACACTCAATCAACTTGTTAGATCACAACAAGACTTAACTTGGAACCTTTGACAACATCAAAACTCAGGTTTGATTCTGGTGCAACTTGCACCAACAGCTTAAACAACCAATTTACACTATCTCATATTCATTGCCTAATAGCCAAGAATGACCGGATTTCACAGCAACTCAAGGGAAAACTACTCGTGTCCTTTCACAGCATAAAAGAAAGATCCGAATTACACATAAAGGCCCAAAATCTCAGGCTTGAATCACACAACAAGATTTAAGCCGAAATACCAAAGCTTTAAATCTGAAAACTAGGGTTCCATGGCTACCATAACCTTGGCAACAACAAGGAAAAGAAAAGAAACAATCTTGGAACTACTCTTACTGCAGGTGAGTAAGCAACTTACCTTGCTTCTTGGACTCACAACCAAACAAGGAGGGCTTCTAGGGTTCGGATAACTCGAGTTTTCCGGCCTCTTCTTGCGCCTACGTGTTCTCCTTGCCGAGAGGATCGTGAAGATGAAGAAATCTCTCGGAATTGAGCCTTGGTCGGCTGCCGGAGACGTGCCCTAACTCCCCTTGCTTTCCGCCCGAGCACCGCCCGACGCCGCGCGAGAGAAAGAGGGAAAAGGGTTTTAGGTTTCGGTCATGGCAACACCTAAGTTCTCTTCTTATAACTTCAATATTCTGTTAACTATCTACCATATAAATATATTTCGCTCCTTCCTTAATCAGCAACGCCCGCTTGGGCACTTGGTCAGCCGGATCTGCTTAAGGTTTGGTTCGGTCTGAGGTCATGGGTTCGAACCTCGGCCGTACCTATTTATTTTTTGAAACTTCCTCCTTTTGGTAAAAATACCAAACGAACTCCAAAAATTACATAAAAATACTCTAAAAATTTCTAAAAATCTCTAGAATATTTCTAAAGCATTTCTAAATATTTTTAAGCACTATTAAGACTTGAAATGAGGAAATTTGGGTTGTTACAATTCCCCATACCTTATAAAAAGTTTGTCCTCGAACTTAGAATAATTCTGGATATTTCTGTCTCATACTGTCCTCACGCTCCCAAGTAACTTCCTCGTGCTTTTGATTCTGCCAGATGACCTTCACTAGTGGTACATCCTTGTTCCTTAGTCTCTTAACTTCTCTGTCCACTATCTGTGTAGGTCTGTTCTCATAGCTAAGATCCTCCTGGATTTGCACTAACTGAGGCTGAATCACTTGGCTAGGGTCGTGGAGATACTTCTTTAGCATGGAGACATGAAATACATTATGTATTGCTGACATGTCTTGAGGTAAGTCCAGCTTGTATGCTACTTTCCCAATCCTTTCTGTGATCAGGTAAGGTCCTACATAGCGAGGACTTAACTTGCCCTTCTTGCCAAATCTCACCACTCCCTTCATAGGAGCGACCTTGAGAAAAACTGAGTCCCCTACTTGGAACTCAAGTGGCCTACGACGTGTATCAGCATAACTTTTCTGTCTACTCTGGGCAGTCTCAATCCTTTGTCTGATCTTCTAGATAGCTTGAGTCGTCTCATCTATTATCTCAGTCTGAATGCTTATCTCTACTTCCATTTTCTTTCTTTCACCTGCTTCTTGCCAGCAAATGAGTGATCTGCACTTCCTGCCATACAACGCCTCATAAGGTGCCATCTTGATGGTGGCCTGATGGCTATTATTGTAGGCAAGCTCAGCTAAGCATAGATACTTGCACCAACTTCCCTTGAAATCTAGTGCACAACTCTAAGCATATCTTCTAAAATCTGATTTACTCGCTCTGTTTGTTCATCAATCTGAGGATGGAAGGCTGTGCTGAACTTGAGTTTGGTGCCTAGTGCATTCTGAACACACTCCCAAAAGTGAGAGGTGAAGCGTCCATCTCTATCAGACACAATAGATTTTGGAACTCCATGAAGTCTGATCACTTTCTTAACATATAGCTGTGCCAACTGCTCTATAGAATGGGACACCTTGATGGCTAGAAAATGGGCAGACTTGGTCAATCTATCCACTATTACCCATATCGCATCATATCCATTTGTAGTTCTTGGAAGACCTGTTATAAAGTCCATGGATATTTCTTCCCACTTCCACTTTGGTATTGGGAGAGGCTGTAAAATTCCTCCTGGTCTCTGGTGTTCTGCTTTGACTCTCTGGTATGTCAGGCAGGTATTGACATATTTTGCAACATCTCTCTTGAGTCCAGACCACCAGAATATCTGCTTTAAATCTTGATACATCTTGGTAGAAACCAGGATGCATGGAGTATGGTGTACTATGAGCTTCTTCTAAAATTTTCTTTCTCAACTCTTCATCATTGGGGACACAAAGGTGGTTCCCCTGATAGAGGATTCCACTGTCTGATACTTTAAACTCTGAATTCTCTTCTTCTTGTATCCCTTGCTTGATCCTTTGGATATTTGGATCTTCCCTTTGCTTTCTCTGTATATCCTCAAGCAGGGTTGACTCTAAGGTCAATGCAGAGAGTTGCCCATAAATAATTTCCATTCCAAAGTCTGACAACTCCTTCTGCAGTGGTAGGGCTAATGATGACAAAGACATCAGGGATGCACTGGATTTTCTGCTTAGTGCATCTGTCACTTTGTTAGCTTTACCTGGGTGGTAGAGGATTTCACAGTCATAATCCTTGACCAACTCTAGCCACCTGCGCTGTCTCATGTTTAAGTCTTTCTGGATGAAGAAATACTTTAAACTCTGATGGTCTGTGAAGATTCTGCACTGGACTCTATACAAGTAGTGTCGCCAGAGTTTCAGTGCAAAGACCACAGCTGCCAGCTCAAGATCATGAGTGGGATAGTTCTTCTCATAGTCTTTGAGTTGTCTGAAAGCATAAGCTATAACCTTCCCTTCTTGCATGAGAACAGCTCCGAGACCCATCTTGGAGGCATCACTGTAGATATCAAAACTCTTGTCACTCTATGGAACAGTCAGAATAGGAGCACTGATCAATCTTTTCTTCAATGCTTGGAAACTTTGCTCACATTTGTCTGACCATTCAAACTTCTTATTCTTCCTCGTCAGGGTTGTAAGTAGAGAGGCTATCCGGGAAAAGTCCTCCACAAATCTCCTGTAGTACCCAGCTAAACCAAGGAAGCTTCTGATCACCCTGGCGTTCTTGGGTCTACTCCAGTTGTTGACCACTTTTATTTTAGCAGGGTCCACTTGAATACCTTCTTTAGAAATGATGTGACCTAGAAACACCACCTGCTCTAACCAGAACTCGCACTTTGAGAATTTAGCATAAAGCTGCTTTTGCTGAAGGGTCTGCAGTACTATCCTCAAGTGCGTGTCATGCTACTCTGGGGTTCTTGAATAGACTAAAATGTCATCGATGAACACGATGACAGATTTGTCCAAACATTCCCTGAAGACATGATTCATCAGCTCCATAAAGACTGATGGAGCATTGGTCACTCCAAATGGCATCACTACAAATTTGTAGTGTCCATATCTGGTCCTGAAAGCTGTTCTGGGTATATCACTTTCTTTAACCTTCAGCTGGTGATATCCAGAGCGCAAATCTATCTTTGAGAACACCGTGGCCCCTCTTAGCTGATCAAAGAGATCATCTATTCTGGGAAGAGGGTATTTGTTCTTAACTGTCACTTTGTTCAGCGCTCTATAATCTATGCACATTCGCATGGATTTGTCCTTCTTCTTGACAAACAACACAGGGGCTCCCCAGGGTGAATGACTAGGGCAGATGAATCCCTTGTCAAGTAACTCCTGAAGTTGTTCTTGTAACTCTTTCAACTCTGCTGGGGTCATTCGGTACGGAGCTTTTAAAATTGGACTAGTACCAGGAACCAATTTAATTTCAAACTCCACTTCTCTATTGGGAGGTAGTCCAGGTATCTCTTCTGGAAATACCTCTGGATACTCACAGACTACCCGAACATCTTCCTGCTTGGGTCCTTTTTGTCCTTCTGTTCTGCTTACTTGCCTAGGGTTTCTGACTCCCTGCTGTCTTGTCCTCTATCTTAACTGGCTTGAGTGCGTTTGTTGTGCCTCGATGTTGATCAGATAGTGCTCAGCGACTAATGCTCTGCTGACCAGCTCTTCACCAGTCTGGGGTTGGTGAGTTCCACTACTCACATTAAGTGCTATCACTGGTCTCAACATCCTGAGCATTAGTCTGACTCGTTCCTTCTCCATCCTTACTAGCTCTGGGCAGAGACGAGCTAGCCTATTGAATCTTTTAACTGCTTCTTCCACGGGCAGGTCACCTTGTCTGAATTCTATAAACTCCTCATAGTGTTTATTGGTGATCCGCTAGTGGAAGAATTCTTCGTAAAACTCTGCCTCGAAATCAGCCCAGCTCATATGGTTGACTGCTCTCTTGCTCTTAACTCTCTCCCACCACATACGAGCATCCCCTGATAGGCAGAAAGAGGCACACTTGACCTTCTCGACTTCTGGCCAGTCAAGAAGCTCCATGGTGCTCTTTAGTGTCTTAAACCAAGCCTGAGCATCCCAGGGCTCAGTCGTGCCTGAAAAACTTTTTGGCTTCAGCTTCAGCCACTGTATCAGGTATGCTTCTTGTCTTCTAGGTGCTGTGGTGACTTCTAGGGCGACTGTTGGGACCTCAGTCACCACTAGAGTCTCCACATTGATCGTTAGAGGAGTGGGAGGGGCTGACTGTCGATTCGCCATCGGATTGACGATCACTTGTTGCTGCTCTGCCACTTGTCTCTGGAGTTGAGCAACAACTTCAGGAAGATTAGGCTCAGTTGTTCTGGGCTCTTCATTCTCCTGAGCTCGGTCCTCAGTACGAGCGGTACGGGGACACCCTCTTCTTGACATCTAGTTATGCAGAGAAAAACTTAAAATCGTCCCTACACTTTCCATACATATATACATATGTAAACAAAAGAAAACAAGAACTTTCATCTTACTTAAGCATATCTAAGCAAATACTCTATACTAAAAATGATAAGGAAAAGCATAAAAGAAAATTTAAATACTTTCTTACTTAAAGACGACAAGGTTGGTGTTGATGTGTGATGCTGGAGAATAGGAACTGATCTGATACCAACTGTAACGACCACCCTTCTCACTACTCTCTAAAGGTGTCTGTTACGTAATTACTATAAACTCTTACTTAACTAGTGTAACAAACTGTACTTTAATTTTTCTAGAAAACTTAAAATTTCGACAGAGTATATGCTATTCGGCAGGACTAAAATACAATACAATACTCCAAAATTCAGAACATGCACATATAACTCATAATAGCAGAAACATATGAAACTATATCTCAATGCAAACACAAAAGTATCTACTTACTAAACAGAACTCATCTTAACATGTGAACTAAAACAAGAATAATCTCAAATGCTTCTTAACCACTAAAACACGGAAACTTAATAATGCCCCAAGTCTCTCCCATAGTTCTGGCATCACACATCATCGAACACCTCCTTGTCGCCTTCCTTTGCTATAGCTTTTCCTTTCCTTTATCTGCAGTAAGAGGAAATGCAAACTATAAGAGAATGCATAGTAAGCACTGTCTAACTCACAAAAACTCGAATGCGCATATAAATACAGCAATGCTAAAAAGCTGAATCTGTAAGAAGAAAACTACTTATGCTCATCTAATAGCAAAGCACTAAAATCTGCATACTCATGATATACAAGAATAAAACTGTATGCTAGAAAACAAGGCTAATCATGCTCAATAAACTAATCAAGAAACAAATAAAACTAATACTACATGCTTCGAATTAAAAGGAACTAAACTTGCTGACTCTAAACATAAGTAAAGCTTGTTTCATTTATTCCAAAAGCTTATACTTTATTACTTCAAAATAATAATCAATCTCTTCTTGGGCCCAGGCTTAGTACCAATGTGCACTCCCTAATAGGGACTGTGGTAGCTAGTCACCATTCCTACGAGGGTAAAGACCTTGGTCTTACCAGGGCCAAGACCTTGAAATTAGTCACCTGGATTTGTTTAACGACAACCTTAGAAGTCGGGTACTAGCCTCTTAAAAAAAATAAAATACTTGTTATCTTTTATTGCTTCTAATATATAATGCCTCGGCATTTTAATAAGCACCTTGTGTGCCAAAATCCTTAAAGTCTTGACCTTGGGATCTACTTAAGGCCTTGGCCTTTTTCTTTCTTTTCTTTATCTTTCGTATACTTTTGTTATAACAATTGGTTCTAAGGAAACTAGACTGAAATCGAAAACTGCATACTATGCCAATCAAAACTCTGCATGCTTTGCTAACAAAAATTCTGAATACTGTGCTAAATAAAATTCTGCATAATTCATATAAAAATCTGTACCACAAGCTAAAATAAAATTCTGCACTATAAGCTTATACCTTTAAGGAGCAATAGAGGTCTTTAAGCATGTTACAACATGATCTGAACTGGAATACTAAATCATAAGCTCAAACTAACTTAATGCATACTCATTTAGAAGCATATCCCTACACATGGCAACAAGAAGAAAAAAAACCAATACTAAGATGTTACATGCAATTAGATTGATACCGTTAACAGCAGTAATCCACAAAAACAGCACAAATAAATTTGAAACCTGCTGGAATTTAAAACCCCTATAAGGCTTATTTCATCTCAAATGCTTATCTACGTACTATACTTATTCCTTAAAGTCGTTTACACCAAACAAACAATACTGAACATGGATGCAAAGGGGTCTAACAACATGCCAATCAGTTGAAAACAAATCCAAACTACGCAGTAGTAGTTGTTCTTCCTGCTATGTGTCACGACAACAAAAGAGAATACAAAACCCAAAAATTCTACATACCCAATGTCATAGCAAGGAGAAAACCAAAGCATATCCATTCTACACTAATCTACAAAGACCATACCTACATGCTTAAACAACCAATTTACACTATCTCATATTCATTGCGTAATAGCTAAGAATGATCGGATTTCATAGCAACTCAAGGGAAAACTGTTGGACCGTGAGATTCGATAGAGGGGGTGAATATCGATAAACAAAATCGTTCGAGTATAAACACAGCGGAAATAAAAGGACAATGCTAACACAAGCTGGTTTTACTTGGTTCGGAGCCTGTGTCGACTCCTACTCCAAGGCCCGCACACAAGGGTGCTTTCGGTGGGCAATCACTAGCAATTCGAAAATTGGTACAAATTAAAATACAGGAATGCTAATGGAAATAAAGCAAATGCCGACAAGAATTTAATCAAAAAAGGAGCGTGTTGTCGGAGCTTTGTTAGCGTCGCACGAGCGCAGAGCAGCAGAGCAAGCAGTAGAAGACTTTCTTTCAGTTGTTGCTTTGAAGCTCCCCTCTGACCCTCCTTTTATATGAGGCTCGGGGCGCCCCGGATCCCTTCCGGGGGCCCTGGTGGGACGTGGCAGGTCCAACCAGCAAGCTCCACGTGGTGACGCGTGAGTTTGGATGAAATTTGCCTTCCGGGCGCTCGGATCCCTTCCGGGCGCCCGGACCCTGTTTTCCCGCAGAATCCGTCCTGCAAGACAAACGTTAGTCCGGAGGCAAATAATAAGTATGCCCTGCAAAATAGTTTGTTAGCACAGTTATATAGATAAGCAAAAAGAGTATGACTTAGATTCCGTCTTTCCGAGATCGGAATATAGTCACGATCTCGACTTAGATATCCGAAATGGATCTAAGTTGGATCGACGCCTAATGTTCCCTTCCCGGGAACGCGTCCTCACAGTCACTCCCCTCCAGTGACTTACCTTACTTACCTGCCAGACGTCCGGTCAGCCCTTCGACCCGTCTAGACTTCTCGCCAAGCGTCCGGTCAGCCCGTCGACCCGCTTGGACTTCTCGCCAGCTATCTGGTCAGCCCGTCGACCTAGATGGATTTCTTGCCAAGCGTCCGGTCAGCCTGTCGACTCGCTTAGACTTCGTGCCAAACATACGGTCAGTCTGTCGACCTGTCTGGACTTCGTCTGCACACTTAGTCAGAGTGTTAGATCACAACAAACCTAACTTAACCTGATTTGTCATTCATCAAAACCTGAGTTAGACCATTAGTGCTAACCGCACCAACAATCTCCCCCTTTTTGATGGAATGACAACCTGGTTAAGTTAGTAAAAATATGCGAGTAAAAGAGTTTAAACATTTTGTTCTAGTATGAGGTTTTTCTAACTTAACCACCTATCCCTCCCCCTTTGGCATTCATCAAATAAGGCAGATAAATTAACCATTTAACAGTACAGAATGCATAAAAAAAACTGTAGAAAATGATGTTAGGTTAACTTGTGGGAGTAATTTAGTACATTTTGTTTCTTAATTTTTGTAAAATAACTAAGTTTTGAAAATAGCTAAGTTTTGTAAAATAACTTGGTATTAGTACATTTTGAGTAATTTTGAATGATAATTTTTGCAAAATTATCCAAAATTTCAAGGTTTAAAGTTTTCAAAATCAGTTTTCAAAACCTTAGTTTGTAAAATCTAATTTAAAAACTTATTTTATAGAAGCAAGTGTTCAAAAGTGGATTAAAAACATAAGTTTCCAGATCAAAAAATTTCAAATCTAACTCTATTTTTCAAAACTGAGTTTGTTAAATTTACTTTTCAAAACTAATTAAAAATTATTTTTCAAGTCTATGTTTGCAAAATCCAGATTTTCAAAATGAGGTGAAGTTTAATTTTCAAATCAAACTTTAAAGCTAGATCCAATTATTGTAATTTTCAAAAATAAGCTTATAAAGTTAAAACAGCATTTTAAACATAAGCTTTATAAAGATTATTTTGCAAAAGTAAGGTTTTCAAAACCAAACATAAATATGAGACTAAATAATCCTCCCCCTAAACCTGACATCTAAAATAGTTGTCTAACCAATTAGTTACTTACTAACTATCAGAAGATGACAACTTTCACTTGGTTAGTCAAGTTAAGTTCATTGTATTCAGTTAGTGGTTGACTAAGCTGAATATCTTAACTTGATTAATGTTGGTTTTGTATTTAACGCCCAGACTTATATCGATGCACTGACATAAGCATCTTAAATCCAGGCAATTGGCCTATGCATCTCACCCCTTTCTAAGTTTGTCAATCACAAGCAAGGTAATCCTAGGGTGTTGGTGAGATGCTCAAATACTAGTCCTGGGGGAACATGATTTCTAATGGGATTTTTCTAGTCTAAGGCTAAAGTTGTTTTGAAATTCTAAAAGTTGGAAGGTTTTAAAACAGATGAAAACAAATTTAACCTAGAATTTAAAACAGTCAACTTTAAAGCAATTTTGAAAATCCTAGTCAATCAGAGATGAAGATCAGTAGAATAATATGTACTACAAAAGGCTGTAATAGTGTCATAACAATGCTACGTAATAATCACGACTATTGAGATGATGACGGAGGTGGTCCGGAACCCATCGACCGAAGTAGTACCAATATCTCAGTGTGACGAGCCCGGTCGTCCTCTCGTAAGTCTCGTCGTAGGTCGGAGATCTCCTGCCGGATCTCCTGCCGCACATCCCACCGTAGATCAAAGACCTCCTGTCGCACCTCTCGTCGGAGATCGGAGACCTCTCGTCGTATATCTCGATGGAACTCGGAGGACTCGTGCTGGAGGCTCGACATGGCTCTCTCTAGTCCGGATACTCGATCGGCTAGAGTGCGAGGAGCGGGACGTGGGGCTCGAGCTGGTGCTGGGGCAGGAGTGGCCTCGTCAAGAAAGAGTGCGAGAAAGAACTCATCGGCCTCCTCCTGCTGTGCGTCTGGGTCAGGCTGGTGATGTGCCTCTCTCTGCCAAGTCATGAGGCCCTCATCATCTATATGAATACTAGCTAGGGAAAAGTTCCTAGCTCCTATAATGTCAAACTCGGTCATATAGCGGATGTCACCTCTGGTGACATCAATGCCCAAAGAGGACATATATGATGTCAGAATGTGACAGTAGGGCATATGAACTCGCCCACTCGTCACATATCCGGCCGAGTAAATGATAGTTGAAAAGATATGCAGGCTAATGTCAATATCTAGCCTATGACACAGAGCATAGAGGAGAAAGGAATGGAATGGGCGTATCATCGCGATGTCGCGAGTGCTTAGAGGTAGAATGCAAAAAACTAAGACCCTATACAGGGCGTAGTCCTGGACTCGAAGGATAACTAACCTAAACTGGGTCACTGTGGGTACCCGCTCGCCCCCGAAAAAATATGAATAAATCGTATCAAGAGTGATATGCGAGTAGGGATCTCCAAAGGGTAGGTCCCTGGGAGGATAGCACTGAAAGGGACAGGTAAACTCTCGTAACTCCAAAAACTCTCGGATGGCAGTGGGGGACAACGTGATATCAGTCCCAGCTGCCCTAGTAGTATATGTAAAGTCATATACTTTTACTAGGTTGTTATAAAATTCTACACATAAACTAATGTTTACTGAGCTAGTACATTCAACAAGGTTCTGAAGGTTGTAGTGGTTGATGGCCTCCATAGCTGGAATGCAAGAGCGTAAAAAGAACGCTCTATCTATACACTTGGTCCTAATAGCCATGTAGATGGTTGACTCAAACTTAATCCTAAGCTCATTAGTGGGAAACCTAGGATCAACACTAGGAGTAGAGGGCCCAGCACCAGATTTAGAACGTTTCCTAATAAAATAATACTAATTAAAGAAAATAAACATGCAATAATAAACTTTAAAGAGAAGACAAGAGTTTTACCGAGGAGCCATTGCTAAAATACTTTTAGAACTGACGACCTCGGATGATTCGCGAGCGCGTATTAACCGCAGAACTAGAGAAAATTTTAATTTTGAATGCTTTCGCAATAAAGCTTGGACGAAAGCTTGAACGAAAGCTAGAGGTGCAATGGGAGGGGGCGCCCTTTCCCCCTATATATAGGGGCATCCGGGCGCCCGGACCTGTTCCGGGCGCCCGGGGTCAAGTGGGGCGGGACGCCCGGATCCCCTCCGAGCGCCCCGGGTCCGTATACCAGGGGCTCCCGCCCCTGGTTTTTGACTCTGGTTTTTTTTTTTTAAGTTTAATTTTTAAAATAAATTTTTAAGTTAGATAAAATTAAAGTTTAAATTTTAAAATAAATTTTTAAGTAAGAAAAAATTTAAAAATAAGCTTAATTTTTAAAATAAATTTTTAAGTTTAAAAAAAATTTTAAGTTTAATTTTTAAAATAAAATTTTCAGTTTAAAACAAAAATTTAGTTTAATTTTTAAAATAAATTTTTAAGTTTAAAAAAAATTTAAGTTTAATTTTTAAAATAAATTTTTAAGTTAAAAAAAAAATTTAAGTTTAATTTTTAAAATAAATTTTTAAGTTAAAAAAAGTTTAATTTTTAAAATAAATTTTTAAGTTTAAAAAAAACAAATTTAAGTTTAAAAAATTAATTTAAATTTAAATTAATTTTAATTTAATTTAATTTTAATTTAATTTAATTTAATTTTAATTTAATTTAAATTTTAATTTAATTTAAATTTTAATTTAATTTAAATTTTAATTTAATTTAAATTTTAATTTAATTTAATTTTAACTTAATTTTAATTTAATTTAATTTAATTTTAATTTAATTTAAAATCTAATTTAATTTTAATTTAATTTTAAATTTAATTTAATTTAATTTTATTTTTAATTTAATTTAGTTTTAATTTAGTTTTAATTTAATTTAATTTTAATTAATTTAATTTTAATTAATTTAATTTAATTTTAATTTTAATTTAATTTTAAATTTAATTTAATTTTAAATTTAATTTAATTTTAAATTTAATTTAATTTTAATTTTAATTTAATTTTAAATTTAATTTAATTTAAATTTAATTTAAATTTAATTTAATTTAATTTAATTTAATTTAATTTAATTTAATTTAATTTAATTTAATTTTAATTTTAATTTAATTTAATTTTATTTTATTTAATTTTAATTTTAATTTAATTTAATTTTATTTTATTTTATTTTAATTTTAATTTAATTTAATTTAATTTCTTAGTCATCTCACCCGATCTATGTTGTCAATCAGAGAATCCTATAATTTTGTGAGATGAATTAGGTTCAACTTTAGGGTTTGTTTTTAACTTGTGTTAGATTTAGGTTTAGCTTTGGGTTCAACAAATAGACGTTCTCTGGATAAACTTCTGGGCTATGGTGAGTCGCTCGGACATCATTAAAGTAATCATGACTTCGAGGTTTTCCAAATAGTCCTATCCACTGGACTTAGTACAAAACCTTGGTCTAACTGGTTATGATTCATAAAGGGTAGCTTCGGTCAGTTCCACTTAGCCAAATGCACTAGGTCGAAGCCATATCTTCCTAGACATGCATAGACTAAGCTTCCCTAACGTACTATCATCCAAAACTTCACTAATACCATTTTTCAAGTTAAACTTGAACCCTCTTTAACTAGTCCTAATTACCTTGTCCGGTAGGTTGGTTGGGGTTACCCTGCCGGGTAGGTTAGTTTTAGAGGTGCCAGCTATTCTGGAGCCTCCCCCTGAATTAATGACCATTAATTTAATTTTTGTTCTTTGGTTTATGTCTATTTCTTTTATAATTATAATTTACTTGGTGATAGTCTAATTTTTGGTGGGTTTTAGATTTTGAGTTGTTTGATTTAGGTTTGTATTTTGGTTTTGGTTTATTTGAATTTATATAATATATTTTTTTCTTTAGGTATGTAGAATTGGTTAAGTCCTACTTGCGTGGTGAGACACGCTTTCGGAACCCAAGCTTTACGTGTTGGTTTGAGTTGTGTTATTAATAATTTAAATGTTTTAGATGAACTTGATTTGTAACCAAGTCCAGTTTTGTTGTAACTTGCTTTTTGATTGTTTAAAATTAAATCTAAGTTTTTGGACCTCGTTGTGAATTTTTCTAGTATTTCCTTTAGATTATTAATTTCTATTTTTAGTGTTAGATTCTCCTCCTCAAGTGTTAGATCTTGAGTTGGACTTGAGTTTTTGATTTGTTCCTTGAGGTCTTGATTTTCCTCAAGGAGTGATTTATTTTCATTTTCTATTTTTACTAATATATTGTTTAAGCAGGAAATAATTTTAAAAAATTTTCTATTTAGATTTCGGCATACCTCTTAGGAACCTTCGGAAACGAGTACGGACTCGTGGCTCGATTCGGGTTCGGACCCGTCTTCCGATTCATCCTCCGATTCTTCTTCGCGGGCCATCAGTGCGAGGTAACTCTGGTTCTTTTGTTCTTCGGCTTCCGATTCGTCCGAGGAAGTGTCGTCTCATGTTGCTTTGAGCGCCTTCTTTTTGGTTAGCTTTGGTTTGTCATTCTTCAGTTTCGGGCACTCGTTCTTGTAGTGGCCCTTTTTGTTGCAACCGAAGAACGTCACACTCCTTGAATCGATTGGAGAGTTGATCTTATGAAGGTCCTTTTTGCTGAAGCTCCTTTTTCTCTTGGTGAACATCTTCCTTACCAGGTTCACCAGGTGTTCTTCGTCTTCAGAGTTCTGATCAGAGTCTTCTTCAGGTTCAGTCTTGTTCTTCTTTTCTTTTGAGGAACCTGTAAATAACGCTACACCTTTCTCGACCCCGGCGTTAGTTTGCTCATGCAGTTCTAATTCACAGAAGAGTTCGTCTAGTTTTAATTTTGATAAATTTTTTGAAATTTTGTAGGCATCCACGATGGATGCCCACAAGGAATTACGCGGAAAGGCGTTTAGGGCGTACCTTATTAGATCCCTATTTTCCATCTGGTGGCCTATCGCGTGGAGTCCGTTGAGGATGTCCTTGATCCTCGCGTGTAGTTGACTCGTCGTTTCTCCTTCCTGCATTTTTATATTAAATATTCTATTTAATAGTAAATCCCTTTTCGTTACCTTGGCGTCGCTGGTTCCTTCGTACAGCTCGATCAATTTGTCCCACGGCTCTTTTGCATTCTGATGTGGTCCGACCCGATTCAGCTCTTCCCTTGTTAATCCACAGTGTAGTGTGTTAATCGCCTTATTCTCTGTTGATGCCTTCTTTCTCATGTCCGGAGTACACTGTTCCGGGTCTAGTGGATTTCCGGAATTGTCGACTGGCGCTCGATAGGCTTTTATGACGCTGAACCATTGATCGTAGTCCGTCTTTAGGTAGACTTCTATTCTTTTCTTCCAGTACAAGAAGTCATCCCCGTTGAATAGGGGAGGAAGTACTGTGCTGAAGCCTTCCAATTGGGACATTTTTTATCTGCACAACAAAAAAAAGTAGAGAGGTTCCAAGACTTGATCTTGGGTTAGTAGTGTGGGAAAAAAAAGCTAAATTGGTGTTACACCAATTTAGATGTATCTATGACGGAAAGAAATTTCCAAAAAGGTAATTATACCAGTTTGGAATTTTACGAAAAACTGAAATCCGAAAAAAATTAAAAAACAAATCCCCACTTGTCTGATTGGTGGTTGCAGCAAATCAGAGCGGAACCTGGCTCTGATACGACTTGTTGGACCGTGAGATTCGATAGAGGAGGGGTGAATATCGATAAACAAAATCGTTCGATTATAAACGCAGCGGAAATAAAAGGATAATGCTAACACAAGCTGGTTTTACTTAGTTCAGAGCCTGTGTCGACTCCTACTCCAAGGTCCGCACACAAGGGTGCTTTCGGTGGGAAATCACTAGCAGTTCGAAAATTGTTACAAATTAAAGTACAGGAATGCTAATGGAAATAAAGCAAATACCAACAAGAATTTAACCGAAAAACAAGGAGCGTGTTGTCGGAGCTTTGTTAGCGTCGCAGGAGCGCAGAGCAGCAGAGCAAAAAGTAGAAGACTTTCTTTCAGTTGTTGCTTTGAAGCTCCCCTCTGACCCTCCTTTTATATGAGGCTCGGGGCGCCCCGGATCCCTTCCGGGCGCCCTGGTGGGACGTGGCAGGTCCAACCAGCAAGCTCCATATGGCGACGCGTGAGTTTGGATGAAATTTGCCTCCCAAGCGCCCGGACCTCCGGGCGCCCAGATTCCTTCCGGGCGCTCGGACCCTGTTTTCCCGCAGAATTCGTCCTGCAAGACAAACGTTAGTCCAGAGGCAAATAATAAGTATGCCCTGCAAAATAGTTTGTTAGCACAGTTATATAGATAAGCAAAAAGAGTATGACTTAGATTCCGTCTTTCCGAGATCGGAATCTAGTCACGATCTCGACTTAGATATCCGAAATGGATCTAAGCTGGATCGACGCCTAATGTTCCCTTCCCAGGAACGCGTCCTCATAGTCACTCCCCTCCAGTGACTTACCTTACTTACCTGCCAGACGTCCGGTCAGCCCTTCGACCCGTCTGGACTTCTCGCTAAGCGTCCGGTCAACCCGTCGACCCGCTTGGACTTCTCGCCAGCTATCCGGTCAGCCCGTCGACCTAGCTGGACTTCTCGCCAAGCGTCCGGTCAGCCCGTCGACTCGCTTGGACTTCGTGCCAGACATCCGGTCAGCCCGTCGACCTGTCTAGACTTCGTCTGCACACTCGGTCAGAGTGTTAGATCACAACAAATATAATTTAACCTGATTTGTCATTCATCAAAACCTGAGTTAGACCGTTAGTGCTAACCGCACCAACAAAAACTACTCGTGTCCTTTCACAGCATAAAAGAAAGATCCGAATTGCACATAAAGGCCCAAAATCTCAGGCTTGAATCACACAACAAGATTTAAGCCGAAATACCAAAGCTTTAAATCTGAAAACTAGGGTTCCATTGCTACCATAACCTTGGCAACAACAAGGAAAAGAAAAGAAACAATCTCGGAACTACTCTTACTGTAGGTGAGTAAGCAACTTACCTTGCTTCTTGGACTAACAATCGAACAAGGAGGGCTTCTAGGGTTCGGATAACTCGAGTTTTTCGGCCTCTTCTTGCGCCTACGTGTTCTCCTTGCCGAGAGGATAGTGAAGATGAAGAAATCTCTCGGAATTGAGCCTTGGCCGGCCGCCGGAGACGTGCCCTAACTCCCCTTGCTTTCCGCCCGAGCACCGCCCGACGCCGCGCGAGAGAAAGAGGGAAAAGGGTTTTAGGTTTCGGTCACGGCAACACCTAAGTTCTCTTCTTATAACTTCAATATTCTGTTAACTATCTACCATATAAATATATTTCGCTCCTTCCTTAATCAGCAACGCCCGCTTAGGCACTTGGTCAGCCGGATCCGCTTAAGGTTTGGTTCGGCCGGAGGTCATGGGCTCGAACCTCGGCCGTACCTATTTATTTTTTGAAATTTCCTCCTTTTGGTAAAAATACTAAACGAACTCCAAAAATTACATAAAAATACTCTAAAAATTTCAAAAAATCTCTAGAATATTTCTAAAGCATTTCTAAATATTTTTAAGCACTATTAAAACTTGAAATGAGGAAATTTGGGGTGTTACAGATCTGACAACAGGTAACTTCTCCTGAGAGAAATAGGTGAGGATGTGTTCCCCGTTGAGGGAACAGTAGGCATCGGTTTGAAGTAGGGTTTCCAGAGAAAATATGAAAGTTAGAACCGAACATTCCGAAACTATCAAAAGTTATTCTTTATATTGCTTTATTTGCTATTTATCTAACTCTGTTTTGTAAGAGACTAACACTTTTTGCAGGGTTAGATTCAGCCTTGATTGGTCGACCGAATGTCCCGATCAATCGACTAAACATCTAGATCGATCGACTAAATGTCCGGATCAGTTGATCGAATGTCTAGATTGATCGACCAAACACTCAAATAGAAGGATCAGATTTTCAGCGAGCTAATCGGGTTCGACCAAGGGATCGGTCGACTGAACCTGGTGTTCAATCGACCGAACAGTCGATAGGCGTCAACATAGTCTAGCCGAGTTGATCGGACTAGATAAGCTGGGGATCGATCGACTAAATGGTGGGATTGGTAGAGTAAATGAAGATTTCTTTCCGAGCAGCAAAACCTAGACAGGAATTCAAGTTGATTCAAGCAGGATCGGTCTACCAATCTGGGGGTCGACCGATCTGGGGGATCAGTCGACCGATCAAAGTCGGATCGAACCTGATCCTGAGATTAGTGGATCTGGATCAGGTCTGAGGTCGCTATAAAAAGGGGTCTCACTAGCACTTCAAGACAACGAATTTAGAACAACTTATGCTCTTGTATGCTACTCCAGAACACTTCAACAACATCTGCTCCAATGACGACCAAGTGAGAAGACTGATCTCATTAAGTTGTCAGTAACAAGTTGTATTTCAATATTTGTATAGCAACATACTTGTACTTGTTCTGTGTAAAGAATTTTTGGATCTATAGTGATTGCCCAACGAAAGTGATTAACGATCGTAAGTCTTAGAGTATGAGTCATCACAGACTCCGAATCAAGTAAAAGAAATTATGTTAGCATTGATTTTGTCTTACTTGTTCTTTATTTTGCTGTGTTATTCTGTATTTTCCGAAACAAGTGAAAAAGCCACGAGTGCTATTGCCCCCCTCCCCCCTCTAGCACGTCATCGATCCTACAGCCCATGAGGCGTAGGGATGATCTAAAAGGAGAAATCAATCCTCTGACCCATAAAAACCCGAGACTAGAGAGTCATCTACGAAAGTAGATCAGTATGCCACGAGGAGTAATAGGCTATCATAGATCTTAATGGATTGGTTCCAATTCATCACCACACGGTAAGAAAATGCAACTCGGGAGTTGTGGAATCATATGACAAGGATCTCCTTAAGAATGCAATCCCTCAACTCTATCGCTTTGAAAGTAGACAACGAATTAGAGCAAATATGCCGATATAGTCCCAAAAGTTTACATCTATAGGACATCTATCTACATAAATAATCATTGAGGATAGGAAACTAAATATAGATTAGGTGTTTACAATTATCGTGGAGAAACTAAAATCCAAGATTCACTTTTCCCATCGAATTCTCTCAAATTCAATACTCTTTTCTCACCATATTCTCTGATTTTCTCCTTTGATTTCTTATTCTTACACAACTCAAACCTCACGATTAGTCTAGACAATTGCATTTATTTAGTAGGCTAGTACTTAGCCACCAATTCCTATAGATTTGATATTTTATTAGTTGACAACAACTGTACACTTACAGTTTGTACCACATTAATCACCCCTAGTCGCCAACACTCTCAGTACCTTGACCTTTGACTTTACAATTTCTTATTCCAATCTTAATAGCAGTCTTAGTAGCCAATATCTCAATGCCTTCGCCTTTCACTTGATAGTCTTTTATCTCAATCCCAATTGCAGTCTCAACCACCAACACTCTTAGTGCCTTGGCCTTTGACTTGGTCATCCTTTATCTCAGTCTCAATTGCAATCTTGATCGCCAACCATCAACGTGATACATGCCCCAGCATTTAACATCCCTTAAATGTGAGGGTTTCTCTCTCCAACAACCAACCTTATACTAATTTTTTGAAAAGATTGGAGCGGTAGGTAATGGACAAGTCAACACAGTCCAATCAGTCAAACTACGCCTCCTCCGACTTGACTTAAAGGGGAGGCTTATTATGTGACGGCTTCCTTTAGCCTTTACGTGTCCCACGGGACAAGAGTTATGTTGATATGTTAGCCAAAGTCAAGATGGATTAAACCTGACCCAAAGGAAGGTTAACTCCGCTCAAATGAGACTCATACTTGATTGAACATGCTCAGTACACTCATCCTCATTATTCAAGTACAATCAAAGGATAAACTACTAGCCATATCTCACTCTTGGTAACAAACTCTATCTCAGTCTCGGACTCTCTCTCAGTCTCAAACTACCTCTCGATCTTGGCAACATACTCTATCTTAGTCTCGGCAACATACTCCCTCTCAGTTTCGACAATAGACTTCCACTCAGTCTCAAATTGCCTCTCAGTCTCAAACTACCTCTTGGTTTAAGCAGCAAACTCTATCTGAGTCTCGGCAACAGATTCCCTCTCAGTCTCGACAACAGACTCCCTCTCAGTTTCAGACTCCCTCTCAGTCTCAGATTCTCCCTCAATCTAGGACTGCCTTACAGTTTCATACTTTATCTCTAGCTTAGCCCCAGTCATCGACGCCCTTTCTCAGTAGGGGATTCTGACATCATCTTTGTCTCAGTCTCAGACCTAGACTTCATATATTCCCAAGGCCACTCCGCATGGATATAACCTTTTTCCTCCTAAAGATAGGAGTAAACTATATACGGGCTCACTAACAGTGACAGAGAATTTTCTAGGATGCAGGACTTCTGAAAACTGGAGGAGAGGTTATGAGGGTGTCAAATATGGTCTCCTAGATACCCTCTATTAGCACGTGCCATTGAATGAATGGGGAGGCAACCAATGACTGTCAGATCTGATCCCCTTATTGGCTCCCACGATGATGCTAGTCTAACACTATTTGAGTGCATCTCAGGCCTTATCATCTCCTTCATCAATAGTCTTTAGAGCGCATACACGCTAATTAACAAGTTCATTGATTGATGGCTTGGCAATCCATAGGATTTGATAGGAATACTATTCATAAAAATAATTATAGTTTGCTAGATTTTGTTGTTATCATAACATATATCTTCATGAATGTGAATATGCATATATAAATTAAGTTATTGTATATTCCTTAATACCTAATGTTTTGAACTAAATGATTTTCACAATATGATACTTAAAAGTAAAACATATCTTGAATGATAATGACCTTCAAGTCCCTTAGACAATTGTGTTTCTCTCTCTTGACCTCTCTTCTTACTTAGCCTCTTTGATGGAGAAAAAATTCTCACGGGGTTATCTGAGATAGTAAATGGTGGTTACGTTTGCAGCTGAAAACGAGGGGTCGAACCACAGGGATGTCGGGGTATAAATCTCCGGACTCTGTGTACCTCACCCCACCCACCACGTGCCCTTTCGGTTACTGTGATTTACCTTCCTCGTGATGGCCTTGGGTTGGGTATGATGGAAGCACTGGAGGTGAGCGATTTCACCTTTTATAGCTCTTTAATGAAGTAAAGATCTATATATTAGATAGAAGGAGGACTATTTTATAATATTTCATTTACACATTCTATCAATTATCTATTAATGTAATCTGATTAATTCTCATATTATATAAATATGAAAATATTATTTTCTATCTTTCTTTTCTCTCGTCTCACTTAATACTCTTTTCTCATTATATTCTCTAATTTTTCTCCTTAGATTTCTTACTCTTACACAATTCAAACCTCACAATTAGTCTACACAATTGCATTTATTTAGTAGACTAGTACTTAGCCGCCAATTCCTATAGATTTGATATTTTATTAGTTGACAACAACTGTACACTTGCAATTTGTACCACATCAACCACCCCTAGTCGCCAACACTCTCAGTACCTTGGCCTTTGACTTAACAATTTCTTATCCCAATCTTAGTAGCAGTCTTAGTAGCCAACATCTCAATGCCTTCGCCTTTCACTTGATAGTCTTTTATCTCAATCCCAACTGTAGTCTCAACCACCAACACTCTTAGTGCCTTGGCCTTTGACTTGGTCGTCCTTTATCTTAGTCTCAATTGCAATCTCAGTCGCCAACCATCAACATGATCCATGCTATACTAATATTTTGAAAAGATTGGAGTGGTAGGTAATAGACAAGTCAGCACAGTCTAGTTATTCGAACTACGCCTCCTCCGACTTGACTTAAAGGGGAGAATTATTATGTGACGGCTTCCTTCAGCCTTTACGTGTCCCACGGGACAAGAGTCATGTTGATTTGTCAGTCAAAGTCAAGATGGATTAAACCTGACCCAAAGGAAGGTTAACTCCGCTCAAATAAGACTCATACTTGATTGAACATGCTTAGTACACTCATCCTCATTTTTTTAAGTCTAATCAAAGGACAAACCACTAGCCATATCTCACTCTCGGTATCAAACTCTCTCTCAGTCTCAGACTCTCTCTCAGTCTCAGACTGTCTCTCAATCTCAGCAACATACTCTATCTTAGTCTCGGCAATATACTCCCTCTCAGTTTCGACAATAGACTCCTTCTCAATCTCAGATTGCCTCTCAGTCTCAAACCGCCTCTCGATTTCAACAACAAACTCTATATGAGTCTCAACAACAGACTCCCTCTCAGTTTCAGACAGCCTCTTAGTCTCAAACTCTCCCTCAATCTAGGACTGTCTCACAGTTTCATACTTCATCTCTGGCTTAGCCCCAGTCATCGACGCCCTTTCTCAGCAGGGGATTCCGACATCATCTTTGTCTCAGACCTAGACTTCATATATTCCCAAGGTCACTCCGTATGGATATCACCTTTTTCCTCCTAAGGACAGGGCTAGACTATATATGGGCTCACTAATAGTGACAGAGAATATTCTAGGACGCATGACTTTTGAAAACTGGACGAGAGGTTATGAGAGTGTCAAATCTGGTCTCCTAGATATCCTTTATTAACATATGGCATTGAATGAATGGGGAGACAACCAATGACTGTCAGATCTGATCCCCTCATTGGCTCCCACGATGATGCCAGTCTAACACTATATGAGTGCATCGTAGGCCTTCTCAACTCCTTCATCGATAGTCTCTGGAGCGCATACATGTTAATTAACAAGTTCATTAATTGATGGCTTGGCAATCCACAGGATTTGACAGGAATACTATTCATCAAAAATAATTATAGTTTTTTAGATTACGTTATTATCATAACATATATTTTCATGAATGTGAACATGCATATGTAAATTAAGTTATTGTATATTCCTTAATACCCAATGTTTTGAACTAAATGATTTTCACAATATGATACTTAAAAGTAAAACATATCTTGAATCATAATGACCTTCAAGTCCCTTAGATAATTGTTTTTCTTTCTCTTGACCTCTCTTCTTACTTAGCCTCTTTGATGGAGCAAAAAACCCCCACAGGGTTATCTAAGATGGTAAGTGGTGGTCACGTTTGCAGTTGAGAACACGGGGTCGAACCACAGGGATGTCGGGGCATAAATCGTAGGACCCTGTGTATCTCACCCCACCCACCACTTGTTCTCTCGGCTACTGTGATTTACCTTTCTCGTGATGGCCTTGGGTTGGGTACGACGGAGGCACTAAAGGTGAGCGATTTCACCTTTTGCAACTCTTTAATGGAGCAAAGACCTATATTTTAGATAGAGGGAGAACTATTTTATAATCTTTCATTTACACATTCTATCAATTATCTTTTAGGGTGTGTTTGGTTCAAGTTATCATGTATAACCTTAGTTATGTAATTACCGGGTAATCATATAACTATGGTTATGGGCAATAAAACATAACTAAATGTTATTTGGTTCAACCTAGGTAATGCAACAAAACCTTGTTTGTTTGAAGATTTTAATGAATAACCTAGTTTAATATTTTACTGTATTACCCTCAATTACAAAACCAATTATACATATTATTATTATTATTATTATTATTATTATTATTATTATTATTTAAACTCTATGTTTTTCTTATTTTTATGTTTTTTTTACTTTTTTTACATTTTTTTATTTTTTTAAAAAAATTGTTTTTAAAATTTTTTTATTTTTATTTTTATTATTTTTACGTTTTTAATTTTTTTATTTTAATTTTTTTATTTTAATTTTTTTTTTGTTTTTATTTTTATTATTTTTACGTTTTTAATTTTTTAATTTTTAATTTTTTTTTGTTTTTTCCAATTTTTAAAGTTTTTATTATTTTTAGTTTTTTTTTTACTTTTTTCCCAATTTTTATTTTTTTTACGTTTTTTTAAACTTTTTTTTATTTTTTTTAGGTTTTTTATTTTTATACTTTTTAAATTTTTTCTATTTTTTATTTTTTTAGATTATTTTTTTACTTTTTTTTTTATTTTTTTACATTTTTTTTATGTTTTTTTTATTTTTATTTTTATTTTTTAAGTTTTTTTTTAACTTTTTTTTTTCACTGTACAAATTTTTTCACTGTAAACAGAATGACTTTGTGAACTTTTTGTTTCAAAAGTAAATAATGAACAAATTCCCAAATCCCTGAACAGAAAATTCCCAATACTTCACATCATCTACTATGTATCTTTCCAACAAACCTCTCGGTGGCAAAGGTGCATACAACCATAATTTACGTTCACTTCTTACATCTTCCCTGAACAAAACAAGTTAAACAAAAGGCGCATACAACCATAATTTACGTTCAATTCTTACATCTTCCCTGAACAAAACAAGTTAAACAGAGAACATGAATTGACACCTTGAAACCCTCTAAGTTGTCCACTTTCACCATAGAAAAGATCCAACACACTCAATTCTCCTCGCTGTGGGAGTCACTGTTTCCAGGGTTGGAGGATGACGATGGTGGTGGGTTCGAGGTTGAGTTCGCGCTGTTCTGAGAAGCTGATAATGAGAAGAGCCCATTGAAAGGCCATGGGACAGGAACCCATAAGTTGTTATGACGATCAGCATCAGTAATGTCCATTCTATTGCTATTCCTAGACCCATTTGAAATTTTTGATTCATCAGCAGGCAACTGAGACCTACAAAGTGGGCACGAGCTGTGGAGTTGCAGCCATGGCAGGATACATTCGCTGTGGAATTTGTGTTTGCATGGCATCTCTTTAGCTTCCAAACCGACATCGAAGTCCTCAAGACAGATTGAGCAACCTATGGCTTCTTCCTCAATCCTCACTGTTGGTAAGGCATCTATGGCTTCTTTTTTAGCTGGTGGAGTGCCATACTTATTTGGATCATTGTCTGCTAAATGCTGCAACAGGATGTCCAATCCTGGTCCGATGAAGTAGTCCCCCAGTGAGGCGGCACCGACGCCGCTGTTATTCGACTCTTGGCCTTCGTTTCCGTTAGCATCCAATGATCCTCGGAGAATTATGGCCTGGTTGAAAGGGTGGTTGATGAGAATTAGGCCTTCCCTGTCCCTATTCCTTTCCCTTTCTGCACCACCTTCCAAGCTGCTTATTCCTGACCTTAGATCATCCTGTAAGCTCTGAAGCAAGTGTATAATGGCAGACCTCCTGCGCCTTCGCCGAACGAAGTTTTCAAACTCGCGATCCAGATCGGAGTCTTCATGGTCTGCCTCTCTTCTAGACCGAGATGATCCGCCCAGCATTTCTCGCAAGATTGGAGCCCAAAGAGCGAGGGATCTATCGGATCCGACAGAGTCAGAATCAGAGTCCGAGTCATTTAGTCCCCTGCTCTCCATCTCTTCCACAAACCCATCATCACAAAGAGGGCACTTGAGTTCTGGTTCCATGACTGGGTTAACTAATTGATTGCAGGCATGGCACCAGTATCTTCCCCCAGGGCCTTCACTCATCTTGATTACTTTTGCAAACAGTCGACGAATTCCTAAACAAAAACCTAAAGATTCAACAAAATGAATCTACAGAAAACCTAGTTCTTGGAAGAGCAGATCTGAGCGAATCTGCAAGTAAAACCACGGTCGAATCCATGCATAGATCACGTTCCTTTTGTTGATAAATGAAACACACACAAAGCAAAAAGAAGCTTCCTTTACCAGTTCAATGTTCCGGGAAGAGAAGCCAAAAGTAAAATCCCTCAGCGTTCTGCCAAAGCATAGAGCAAATCCTTCATCAACCTGATCACGTATTCATTGGTGCGTCAAGTATATTCACGTCTACGATATTATCTACGCTCATAAATTTATTTTTTGGACACTATTTAAAAAGTTTTATCAAACAAAAAAATATCTTATATCCTTTTAAATTAATCATCTTTTTCATATTTTTTTATATGAATTTTAATTGTATTCAAACAATCCTCGTTTCAAACGAAAAATCATCATTATTATTTGAATCTCCTTGTGAGCATTCTTGATCTACTTCAGACTTCTCAACGAGCATTCGGTCATCTTGACTTGCTCCGAATCTTTCTCATAAGTATTCGATCACTCTTGACTTGCTCCGAGCCTCCTCACGAGTATCTTATCACTCCTCATCTTCTCCGGGCCTCTCGTAAACATCCGATCACTCTGGCCTCAGCAACTCCGTTCAAGTACATCTCACATAATATTTGATCTAGTCTATTACTTTAATGCCACTTGTTATATTTAAAAATATATTTATATATTTTTATAATAATATGATATTATTCATTTTAAAACTAAATTATTATGACTTTATTATTAGATTCTATCTAACAGATCTCATCTGTATCTTTC
Source organism: Zingiber officinale (assembly GCF_018446385.1). Classification (NCBI taxonomy): domain Eukaryota; kingdom Viridiplantae; phylum Streptophyta; class Magnoliopsida; order Zingiberales; family Zingiberaceae; genus Zingiber; species Zingiber officinale. The sequence goes on along the minus strand of NC_056005.1, from coordinate 32,066,583 downwards.
CATTGAACTCAAATCCTAACACGGCTAACAAACAAATAGAAAATAGTAATATACAAACATAAAAACAATGGTAAAGTCAAGGTGATGAATCAAAGAAAGGGAGAAAAGCTGATTCTTTTTTAATAAGAGAACATCGCGGGGACGAAACCAAAAAAAAAACAAGAAATTAGAAAAGAAGGGATGACCTTTAGGTGTTCTTCGATGGTATTGGACTCGTTCCTTTGGATCTTGGAAAGAACAGGCAGGAAGTTGCTGGGAAGGCGCAACCTCTGCCCTCTTTCTCTTCTCCAAGAATTGATTATTGTGGCATTCTTTTGAGCCACCAATTCCCAAGGCAACTCCATTATTTATGCTGAAATCTGATTAAATTCATTTCCTTAATCTTGTGCTTCTTTTGTTCTTGTCCAAATTTAATCTTTCGCTTTGTTCGGTTTCCCGAGGAAGGTTTTAGTGGTAATGACTTCGCTTGCTATTTTAACCGAGGATTAGAAACAAAACTGCCTAATTGTAAAGGAAGAGCTATCAATAGTTACTTCATGAGTGATTACGTTTGACAAATTAAGTTTTTAAAATTATTGATTTAATTTTTTTTAAAGGGTAACTTTGGCTTTAATTTAATTTATTTGAATGCTAGTTTTAGTTTGTTTGATTATTTAATCACAACGTAGCTAACTTTGTAAAATATCTAAATCATATATCTAATATTGATTTTACCCCTTCCTATTTATTCCAATTAATTACCACACACACATATAACCAATTAATTACCCCCCATATATATATATATATATATATATATATATATATATATATAGATATATATATATGATTTCACGTTATTATGAGCTTTCTAATTCTAAATCTATCAACAGATTTCGGACGAAATTGATCGATGAATTTAAAAAATTTGACATGAAATCAAAGTATTATATATTCGTCTAGTTCTTTTTTATATATATATATATAAAGAATAGTGATTAAAATGATTAAAATCACAAACGTTAATATAATAGGTCAAATTAATATTTGAGAGTATTGATATAATCAGGATAATTAAATGAACACATAGAATATGATTTCATATTATTTCTAGCTCTCTAAATCGAAATCAAATCCTCTATCCTCAAATCTCCCTATCCCAGTGTCCCACACATCGTCCTAGTTCACTGTCGGCAGCCTTCGGTCGTCGCCCCGATCAATACTATAACTCTTAGGGAAGGTGAACCCAAGGGGATCGCCATCGGCACGATCGGCGCCGAAATCCTGTCGGATCAGAGTAGGGGCTTAGATCGACAGTAGAGGAAAGTTTGTTCAGATCCGGCCGGATTTCGGCGTCGATTGTGTCGATGGCGACCCCCTTGGGTTCACCTTCCCCAAGGGTTATAGTATTGATCGGGGCAGCGCCCGAAGGCCGCCGGTAGTGGGCTGGGACGATGAGTGGGATACGGGGACAGGTGATATTGGGGACAGAGGATTTGAACTCCTCTAAATCATCTATCGATTTTGCCCATAGAACATGATTTCACGTCATTCCAAGCTCTTTAGGTTCATATACCGATTGATGCGGTGATGAAGGGCCCACCCAGTGGAGGGTCATTACCACGGTGGAGGTCAAATGTCAAAGTTGAAGCGGCCAACGCCCCTGTACCATCGGCCGGTCGGGCGACCCACTCGCCCGACCGGGATAGAAAAGGTCCGACTCAACATCATCATAGCTCGACCACATACCAAGCTTCTGACGCTTAGAGAAGTGTGTCGGTGAAGCACACGCCGAGCGGCCAGCTCCGCTCTGAGTTACATCAAACCTCGGAACCAACCCAGCAGAGCCATGACCGAGCAGATTACATTCAAAGTAGAGCTCAGGCAGAGGGTGTTGGCCGAGCGGCCATCCCGCTCGACCTAAGAACAATAGCGTCTGGACAACTGATGGTTGGCCGAACGACTCACCCGCTAGGCCCAGTAACGAACAAAAGGAGGTTCTTTGATATCCTTCCGGGAGCCAGTGCCACCGACAGACGGCATGGTTAGGCAGTGGATTGTACGACGAAAGCTTCCACTGTCACGTCAGATATATGCTCGGGTCATTAAGGTATGGTATCAGGAACACTTTCCTGACATGTCTTTTCAGAGGAAGCTTTGAGAAGTGTGCACGTCGCACCCCCGGAGCCTTATATAAAAGACCCCAAATTTCAACGGAGGTATGCTAACTTTTACAGTAGCCACACTGTTACTCTGCTTCCTTGCTCCCACATCGCCGGTGACTGACTTGAGCGTCGGAGAGCCATCGCCGGGGAACCCCTCCTTGGCGTGACACTGACGTTATTGTGGTTGTAGGTCTCTCTAGCTCGAAGTCCATGCATGGTCAACAGGAGTGCCATGCCCCCCAGCATCCATTGCCTCGACTCTTAGACAGGATCAAATTTAGCACCATCTATGGGAACGCAACCTGCATCCGAGCCGATAAAATGGAAGACGATGGACGACTTCACACTGTGACGCTTACCCAAGAGGAGCTTGACATGCTCATAAGGCTCAAGCACAGAAGATAGTCGAGCAGCAGCAGCTGCAAAACGTGCTAGTCGATCGACGGGTGCAGCAGACAACATTAGCATCAGGGGGTCGAGTGCCTCACGAGGACCGGCCGAAACAACTCTCCATCTGGGGACAAAACAGAGGGCCGACCGACACCCATGAGGAGGCACCGTCCACCCCGATACCATTCCACCGGGCTCTGTTCCAAACGCCCTCAGAGATCGCGCAGGCGAATCAAGAGTAGGGGTCCTCTTCAGATGAAGCACCCGTTCGGGACGCACGGAAAGGAAAAGCGCCTCGAGGTGACGCGTCTCCTGAACGGATCAACCGCCAGTTCTCCGAAGTAATATTGCATGATCCATTGCCAAGACACTACACTCCACTGGCGATCGGAGAATACAACAGATCAACAAACCCGGATGACCATTTGGGAAAGTTCGACAACACAGCTACACTTCAACAATACACAGATGGGGTAAAGTTCCGGGTCTTCCTCACCACACTCTTTGGATCGCCACAACGCAGGTTCAGGAGACTGTCAGATGGATCAATACAAAGATTCAAGGATTTTCAAATGGCTTTCCTACACTATTTCGCAAGTAGCCAGCGCTACTAGAAGACAAGTGTCAGTTTGTTTTCCTGGAAGCAAGGACCAAGAGAAACTTTCTGAGCATACATCCAGCGCTTCAACCATGTAGCTATGGATATCCCCTCGGTCTCATCCAGGACCATGATGAATGCCTTTACACAGGGGCTCGTTGAGGGGGATTTCTTTCGGTCGCTTATCAGAAAGTCATCTTGCGACTACAACCACATGCTCAAAAAGGCTAATGAGTACATAAATGTGGAGGAGGCCCAGGCAGCAAGAAGGAAGGAGGCACCTGTTAGAGTGTATATTAAAAGTCTAGCTTTTGTAAACATTTATTTGTTGAAATAAAAGAATCACATTGGTCAATATCTGCATTTATTTGTTAAATGTAATTGTTCAATTAATTTATATAGTAAACAACATGGAGTGTGGTGTGATAACCATGATTTTACTGTATTATTTTGATTCATTTATGCATGGTTTTGATGTTGGTTTCATAGTTTAAATCATGATTACATTACATTTTTGTGCATTGCATAGATTTTGGACTTAATTACAAATTATCTTATTTTTGTGCTATTTGATGCTAATATTTGATTCTTATTTTGTAGGCATCAAAGAATCTTAGATTTGGATCTATTTGGACCGAAATTGGGCTCGAATCAGAGTTGAAACAAGAAGATCAAGCTTTGGGTCGATTTGGGCCGTTCATCAAGAATAGGACAGATCTGGACCATCCGTTGAAGATCTGGCCGATCCAACTTAATGGGGAGCAGATCTAAGCTATTGATGAAGATCCAGAAGTTTTGATCCAGATCTGAGTTCATCCATCCATTGATCCAGCCGGATTAATCTGGGACGTTCATTGAAGATCGGCAGATCTGGGCCATCCAGTGATGATCTGATCGATCTGACCTACGGGAGGGTAGATCCAGACCCTAGATCAACATCAGTACCTTCGGATCAGAATTTGGATGACTTTTCACCGTTGATTTAGCCCGGAATCATCTCAGCCGTCCGATCAGATCCAGATCTGATTTAAATAGAAGCTACAGTAGCTACAGTGCCTTCGTCGATCTCTCCACGCACAGCAGCTTCGTCCCGGTGGCATTCCTTCGGATTTCGACCCCTTTCCTTCTCCGATCAATTCTTTCAAGTTTCAACCTCATTGTAGAACTTCATTGCAGCTCATCCCGATCTTCTGGAGCCATCGAAGGGTGTTCCCTCCGGTGGAATTTGGCTCTTGGATCTTCTCTGTTTCAGCGCGATTTGGAGGTGTTCCTCCAAATCGGCGACTTCGATTCATATCAGCGACTATCGGCGGTGGTCCTCCGGTGTTCCTGAGCTCCATCCGACAGCATACCATCATCCGCAACTTCATCCCAGATCCAGAGCTCAGATTTGCAGATTTTCGGACCATTCTTGGGTTTAGGGTTGTTCTTAGCTCGCCGGGGGTGGTCCGTCGGTGTAGCTGAGCCTTCCTTGAGCTGAGACGCAGCTGAGATTCTCCACTGAGGTCCGAAATAGGGTGGTTTCGATTTCGGCCTCTTGTGTGACGGCAAGAGTGTGAAGCTTGTTAGATTGGTTGTGAGTTGGATTGGTTAGGGTTTTATTTCATTTTGTTATTATTTTTATAGCTTAGAACAGATTCCTTTATGTTTGTTATGTTTTTATGCAAGTAATTTAGTATTTCATTACCTTGTTGAAGCTTAATTGTGTTTAATTTGTGCTTGGTTAATTGTTTAGAGTTTAAGTACATAGTTAGGGTTTACATCTTGTTTTAGATCAGATTTACTTGAGTCTTTTATTTCAATCTTCGTTTGATGTGTGTTGATGATTTAATTATAATGTAGGGTGACAATGCATTATGGTTTGATTGTTGGCACACAAGTAGATTTCATTTGTTTAGGTTTCACTCTTATGCTTTAGATTAATTTCTTTACTGCTGTGTTTCACTTTTGTTAGATTTAGATTCAAAGCATTTAAAACCCCCAAATCCATTTTTATATCGAAAACCCCAAAAATAGGAATAAAAATACAATCCTAAATTACATCATATTGTTGGTTCCTCGAGAGCGATCCTGGGCTCGTTACTACAATATTATTGTTTAATTAAGGGGTTCAGTGGAAAAATACATTTGTACAATTTGATTAGCGAGTGTGACAGATTCGCTTTACCAAATTTTGGCGCCGTTGCCGGGGAAATTGTAATATGCAATGTTTAGTAATTTTAGGTTTGTTGTTTTGATTGCTTTCATGTTTATATATTCATGTGTTGATTTTATTTGTTCCTGAGTCTTCTGATTTTATTTGCTAGTGTTTTCAGTATAAGAACAGGAAATTCTTGTGACCATGGATCCATATCAGCATTTTGGAGATGGGATTGAGAATTATTTTTATGAGCCTCAGTCCTATCAGTCCTACCTACCTATGGAGCAACGGAATAGGTATGAGGATGCACAAGAACAAATTGAAGAATCAATGTGGAAATGCAATGAAGTTATGCAACAAATGTTAGAGCATCAAGAGCAGCAATTTGCAAGAATACAGAATATATAGAGTCAGTTAGATCAGATAGCATCATCTATTAATCAGTTACAAGCACAAAGAGCCAGTGAAGAGGTGGATTGTGGAGATCTTGTCAGGCCTGACACTACTTCTATTTCTTCACAACAATTTTCTAATATTATTTGTGATGATGATGTAGTTGTTAAAATTTCTGATACTACTAATAATGTTGTTGTAGATGTTGTGAATGATGCAGGTATTGTTTTAGAAGATGATTTAAGTGTAGGGGAGTGCTTACTGGAAGCATTACCTCAAGAATCACCAAGGATAGATGATGTAAGTGTAGGGACTTGTGCTATGGAGCCAAGCACCCAAGAATCACTACATGAAGTTGAACATTCACCAGAACTAGAGGCTGAGCATTTATTTGATGAGAAAGAGGTAACAATCACCACTCCAGGTACTTCCCAAGATGACAAGGTGAGTATTATGTGTAATTTTTCAGAGAATTTTATTGAGGTACCAATTGTTGATTTTATTAGTTGTGAATCATTTCTTGAAATATCTTTTGCCCATACTAATGTTCTCCTATTTTCTTTTTATCCCATACATAAATGGGAGGTGTTTCCTTTTATTGATGTGGTAGGAGAAATTAAGCTTCCGGAGTGGGTGCTTAAACTGAACCGCCTCCGTCCTCCAGAAAGAGCTTTCAAGGGAAAAAGAATTAATAAGAAGAATTTGAGTAGAACCATGATTACTCCACTTCTGGGGTGGCTTCTTTATCTAAACCTTCTTCAACCACCGGGAATGAAAGGGGAGTTGGTTCCAATTTTGTTTTCTCTTGCATTTTGAGTTATGCTTTGTGTTTAGTTTTTCTCTAATAAATTCGTTATACGTTTCTTTGGTTTCATACTTTGCACTTGCACTTTGTTTTTACATTTTGCATTTTATTTTGCATTTTGCTTCCATACTTTGCATTTAGTTTGGTATACATAGCATTCATTTGAATAAAAGTCTCCATGAATTGTTTAGTGATACTTTTAAGATGGTAAAAGCTTCTTAAATTTGATCATCAATTTTAGGTCATTTAACATGATTGGATGCTTTTCTTACATGAATTGGTTAAAATGGTGGTGGAATCTATTTTGATCGATTGAGCTTGTTAGCATGAATATTACCTAGAGAGGACCACTTAAAGCCTACAATTTATTTAATTTCTTTTGTGTGGCATGCACTTACAACAATTGAACTCTAGAACTTGCTTAGCTTCTTTTCAAGGTCACAATAGCATATGTATGCATGGAGATGAAGGATTATTTTCATTCTTGATCCCTTGTAAATTCCAATTCCCTACTTCATAACTTTCTTAAAACATTTTCCTCTTGCATTGTAACCTTTGATCATCTTTGCCTGCTTGCTTTATTTTATTGAGAGTAGTGGATAATATTCTTGATGAGTTAAATTACCAAGATGGACAAAAGAATAAGTGTGGGGGAGGTGTTTAGTTTGAATAGGTGCTGGAATTCTGTGTTTGAGGAAGCAGTGAAGGATGATACTGGAATGACAGAAATGAATAAGTGCAGAATTCAAGCATGGCAGATTTTGAAGAGAAATGTGGAAATTTTGTGCCATTGCAAGAGAAGCAAGAGAAGAGGTTAAGTGTTAATGTTAGTGAACAGATTGGAATTCGGATGCATGGACAGTTTAAAGAACAATCAGTTTTGTATCAAAAACAAGAATGCAGGATTCAAAGTGAAGGAAGTTTATGGGGAATTTGAGAAGATGTTGAAACAAATGGTATGCAAAACAAGAAATGATAAAAGAAGGCAAGAACAGTTGGTACATTAAGAGTTTTCAGCAACTTCTAAGGATGTTGTTAGCTGAAATTAAATGGAAATAAAGCTATCCTTTGACGCAAATTACTGTAAAGATCAGTGAATTGAGGAAGCTTAGAGTGCGAGCAGCAACATCAGTTGAGGATAGTAAATATTAAGCTGAAAAATTCAGAGAATTGTGAAGGAAATTGTGAAAATCTGTGAAGAAGGAAGTTGAGAGCTTTTGAAGTATCAAGAATTAAGCAATGGTCCCAAGGAGAAAAGAAGCTCAGATGAAGTGCTGAAACATGAAGTAACAAAAGGGATATTGGCATTAATAGCTTCTATTGAGATTCATTAACAACAAAACAAAGAGAAGGATACTTGAAGGGAGTATAGTGCAGAATTTTCAGCAAGTACAGTGTGTGCAGAAATGGCAGTTTTGTGCCAAATTGGGAGATGTTGAAACCTGTGAGCGTTTCCGTGATGCATTGTAAAGAGCTGCTGGTCACTAGAAGCTTTTGGATATGCATTATAAAGAGTTTTAAGAGTCAAAATGAAGAAGTATAGAAGCTGATTGGGAATGACTGATGACAAAGTGGTACAAAGTCCACAAGAAGTTGAAGTGGAAACCGAAATCAGCAGTGGCTGTGCAGAATGGAGTTCAAGGGCTACTGGACCATAGAAAAATCTGAAACCCAGCTGCTACTTAGTATCGATGAATGGTTGTCCTTCTTTTCTAGAGTTTACAAAACTTTTAGATAAGGAATTTGATACAAAACAGAAAAGCAAAGCTGGAATTGAAGGCTGAACCAAATTTGCAGTTTGGGTATCAGACTGTAAGGCAGTAGGGAAAAGCAAGATCCAAGCTGAAATTTTCGTGCCAATGCAGGGAAGGAATTAAGACTTAATGTTAGTCAATTGTAGAAGAGGATGTTAAGACCGAAGTAGTGAACATCTGCAATCGAAACTGCATTCTGATGTGAAGGCAGATCAGTTCTGTGCTAAGGAAATTGCTGATTTGTGCCAGAATTTCTTGCTATTCTGATCTGTAATAAATGGAAGTTAAACCATGTTTGTGCCAATCCTTCAAGCTGTTTTCTAATCAGAAATATACTGAAATCAAGCTTCTAATATTTCATTTCCAAACTGAAAGTGTGATGTATTGAGCTAAAGTGATAGTGGAATTCTAATTCTGAAATTGAAAATTAGAGTTACAAATCCAGGAACTAGCCTCAATTGGTTTGAAACTTGTAAATACAGAAATTTTTAGAATGGAGTTCTGTGGTTCTGAAATAATGCTTGCTGCTGTTAATAGAGTTGGGAAGTTTCCAATCATTTAAAAGTCCAAGTGAAGAATTTAAATTTACAGAATTATTTGTGTTTACTTCTCCTCAAGTCTGCTTTGGTCCAGAGCATGTAATTCCATTGGGCTATATAAAATTATAGTAGCTGAGATTACAGTCTGAGACTTAGGATCCAGCAGAAATTTTGATGCAGAAATTATAGGCATTGAAGAGTTCAGTAAGAGGAAGTTGAAGCTGATTTGCAAAAATCAGTAATGGAATTTGAAGCCAATGGTGAAGGAAATGCTGGAATTTTATACAATCTGCAGAATTTTCAAGCTCAAAGTGATTTCAGAGGTGATATAAACAAAGTGAATGCTTGAATTTGAATTCTTTAAGCTGCTATTTGTGATTGATTGATGCTGAATTTCTCCAATTCATTAGAGATGCACATCCTTATTGTTTCTGCCATTTACAGAAATAGTCACAGAAAATTAAAAAATCTGCAGATTGAAAAGGAAAAAACAGTGGATAGAAGAGTTTCAAGTAAGAGGAAAGCACAATATATTTCATTGTCCGAGACGGCCAAATTTTAAGTGTGGGGGAGGGAGCTATTTTCAATTCGCTAATGTGAGTTTGTTTTTTGTTTCAAATTGCAGAATTTGAAGTGGAAAAACAGTGAAAGAAAATTTTTGAAAAATGGCACAAGAAAAGAGAGTGTCAAGTGGAAATAGAGTATCAAGATTCTTTGTTTGCCATCAAATTGAAGGGGAGGTTAGCTTGGTCTTTTGAATTGGTAATAACAAATGGTATTCATCTCTTTATACATCAAAATGGTCAACTCATCAAGTATACTCCTCCAATACTCTCATCTTCTCTTTTTCTTCATTAATGCCTTTTCTTTTGCCTATTTCATCCATTTCAATTGTTCTTTATGCTTCCATTTCAATTATTCATGATAAATTCCTTTTGATTCATGTATGCTATGTCTTATAGTGGTGGAGAAGTAGAAAATAAGCAAGCTTATGGTAGTGAAATGTTGTGAGTTACATTGAGTGAGCTCCACTTATACATATGCTTGAGTGTGAGAGCTAGAATAGGTAAATTCTTGTGAGATTGCAACTTGCTTAATTTTTCAATTGGATTGAAACTACCATACCTACTGATTATTGTTTGGATTGTATTCATGATTGTTAGTGATTTTTAAGATGATCTTAGTTAAATTCTTTTTACCATTTCTAGGTATTGCAAGGAAATTTTCTATGGAGATGATTTTTAGTTTCTTTACTTGCACGGGACGTTCAAGACTAAGTGTGGGGGATTTGATAACCATGATTTTACTGTATTATTTTGATTCATTTATGCATGGTTTTGATGTTGGTTTCATAGTTTAAATCATGATTACATTACATTTTTGTGCATTGCATAGATTTTGGACTTAATTGCAAATTATCTTATTTTTGTGCTATTTGATGCTAATATTTGATTCTTATTTTGTAGGCATAAAAGATTCTTAGATTTGGATCTATTTGGACCGAAATTGGGCTCGAATCAGAGTTGAAACAAGAAGATCAAGCTTTGGGTCGATTTGGGCCGTTCATCAAGAATAGGACAGATCTGGACCATCCGTTGAAGATCTGGCCGATCCAACTTAATGGGGAGCAGATCTAAGCCATTGATGAAGATCCAGAAGTTTTGATCCAGATCTGAGTTCATCCATCCATTGATCCAGCCGGATTAATCTGGGACGTTCATTGAAGATCGGCAGATCTGGGCCATCCAGTGATGATCTGATCGATCTGACCTACGGGAGGGTAGATCCAGACCCTAGATCAACATCAGTACCTTCGGATCAGAATTTGGATGACTTTTCACCGTTGATTTAGCCCGGAATCATCTCAGCCGTCCGATCAGATCCAGATCTGATTTAAATAGAAGCTACAGTAGCTACAGTGCCTTCGTCGATCTCTCCACGCACAGCAGCTTCGTCCCGGCGGCATTCCTTCGGATTTCGACCCCTTTCCTTCTCCGATCAATTCTTTCAAGTTTCAACCTCATTGTAGAACTTCATTGCAGCTCATCCCGATCTTCTGGAGCCATCGAAGGGTGTTCCCTCCGGTGGAATTTGTCTCTTGGATTTTCTCTGTTTCAGCGCGATTTGGAGGTGTTCCTCCAAATCGGCGACTTCGATTCATATCAGCGACTATCGGCGGTGGTCCTCCGGTGTTCCTGAGCTCCATCCGATAGCATACCATCATCCGCAACTTCATCCCAGATCCAGAGCTCAGATTTGCAGATTTTCGGACCATTCTTGGGTTTAGGGTTGTTCTTAGCTCGCCGGGGGTGGTCCGTCGGTGTAGCTGAGCCTTCCTTGAGCTGAGACGCAGCTGAGATTCTCCACTGAGGTCCGAAATTGGGTGGTTTCGATTTCGGCCTCTTGTGTGACGGCAAGAGTGTGAAGCTTGTTAGATTGGTTGTGAGTTGGATTGGTTAGGGTTTTATTTCATTTTGTTATTGTTTTTACAGCTTAGAACAGATTCCTTTATGTTTGTTATGTTTTTATGCAAGTAATTTAGTATTTCATTACCTTGTTGAAGCTTAATTGTGTTTAATTTGTGCTTGGTTAATTGTTTAGAGTTTAAGTACATAGTTAGGGTTTACATCTTGTTTTAGATCAGATTTACTTAGAGTCTTTTATTTCAATCTTCGTTTGATGTGTGTTGATGATTTAATTATAATGTAGGGTGACAATGCATTATGGTTTGATTGTTGGCACACAAGTAGATTTCATTTGTTTAGGTTTCACTCTTATGCTTTAGATTAATTTCTTTACTGCTGTGTTTCACTTTTGTTAGATTTAGATTCAAAGCATTTAAAACCCCCAACTCCATTTTTATATCGAAAACCCAAAAAATAGGAATAAAAAGACAATCCTAAATTACATTCTACCGTTGGTTCCTCGGATCGATCCTGGGCTCGTTACTACAACGTTATTGTGAAATTAAGGGGTTCAGTGAAACATACATTTGTACAATTTGATTAGCGGATGTGACAGATTCGGCCCATATCATGGTGTCATACTCAGAAGATCATGTTGTCGGTTCTCTATAAATTATAAACAAGTTGCTCACAACTAAAATGGAAAGAAACAAACCATCAGAATAGTCATAGTGTAATTAAGTATTAGTTTATCTTGACTAATAAATTACACTGATACACTTTAAGTGTATTGAGTAGGACCATTTAGGTATGTTCTTTTTGTACTGACTTAGTAAAAGAACTAGACCTTAGTTATTATAGAAGTGTGTGCTCTTAATCCTAATATAATAACAAGCACATATATTTAATATTTATTTCTTTGACTTATCAAAGGATGAGGTTTAGCTCGATAAATCAATATGCCCGATAAGTTGGGAAATGATATTACTTATAGTGTGTGTTGTTGATTATAGAAGGAATCTGTGTCCTAGTTATCTAGGTTAAGAATACCCCCAAGAGGAGCTCATAAGGATTGCCATGTTAAACCATGCAGGTGGACCTAGTCCGACATGACAATAAAGTTGAGTGGTACTACTCTTGGAGCTAGATATTAATTAAGTGAGTTGTCAGTAACTTACTTAATTAGTGGGCATTCGTAATCTTAAACACAGGGAGACTAACACACTCATGATAAGAAGGAGCCCATAATATAATTTGGGATTGGTACGGTAGTGCGGTAATAACTCTCTAGTGGAATGAGTTATTATCGATGAACTTGAGTTGTGTGTTCGGGGCGAGCACGGGATACTCAAGCTCATCGGAAGGCCAAAACCAATTTCTCCTCTAGGTCCCTGTCGTAGCCTCATTATAGCTTTAAGTCCATCCAAATGTAAGGCTCTTCTTGGTGTCCAAGAAGTGGGCCGGTCCAATGCTTGGTGACCAAGCAAGGGTCGGCCACATCCTCTTCTATAGGGGCCGACCCTTTGCTTGGTGACCAAGCATGAAGGAGCCGGCCACAATATTCAAACAAGGAGGGTTGTTTTTGAATTTTTAAAATCTTCTCTTTGTAGAAAACTATAAGTTTTAAAAGAGAGATTTTAATTTTAAAAATTTTCCTTATTTGAATTTGGCCACATGTTTTAATAGAGTTTTAAAAGTTTTAAAACTTTCCTTTTTTAACCATCCTCATGGTTTAAGAAAAAAGGGAGATAAGTTTTAAAATTAAAATTTTCTATCATCATGTTAAAAAAGAAAATTTTATAAGAGAAGTTTTAAATTTTAAAACATGGTTTTAATTTTTTAAAACTTTCTTTTTTTAACTCTAGGAAAGAGAGCTTGTAAAATTTTATAAGAGTTTTTTCTCTTGTAAAATTTTATAAAAAAAATTATTTTTCCTTTCCTAAATATGGTGACCGGCCACCTTGCTTGGTGCCCAAGCAAGGGGCCGACCAAGCTTAATCCTAAACCAAATAGGATTGATCACAACCATTGATTGGTGATTGATTCAATCAAGAGGAAAGAAAAGGAAAAATTAAAAGGTAAAAGGAAAAACTCTTGGATGATTTTATTTTTTGTAAAAGATTTTTCCTTATTTGCCTTGGGAAAGTAATATAAAAGAAGGGGTGAGGGGGCTTCATGAAATACAACTCTTATTCTCTTGCTTGGAGACCTCTTGGTGGTCGGGCCTCTCCCTTCTCCCTTTCCCTTTGCTCTCTTCTCCTTGGTGGTGGTGGTGGCCGAATTCTAGAGGAAGAGGAAGGACTTTTTTGGGTGGTGTTCATCTTGGAGGTTCGTAGCCCACACGACGTCCAAGGCGAGGCTAGGAATACGGCAGAAGATCTCGAGGTCATTAGCTTACAAAGAGAAGGTATAACTAGTAGTTTTCTTCCGCATCATACTAGTTATTTTCTTTGTAAGAATTCTAAATACAAGAGGCAATTAGATCTAGTTTATCGAATTTATTTTTCGATTTTGTGTTTTCTTCTTTTTCGAATTTGTGATTCGATTGTTCTTTTTAGTTAACCTAGAGTTATTTAAGGAAATAAATATTAGCTTTCCTTAAAAGGTTTTGCCTAGGCGGTGGTGGTTGCTCCCATATCCAAGAAGGTCATGTGCCTCGCTATGCAGTCTTGGAAGCTAATTTTGAAAATTAATATTTATGGAATTAATAACTTAGGTAGATTTGAATCAATAGTGTTAAGTTCCGCTTGCGATTCAAATCTAAACCATTAAGAACAGATAAGTTAAATTTGGAATCAATGATGTTAAGTTCCGTCTACGATTCCTAATTTAACTTCTAGAGAACACAATAGGTTATTTAAGGAAAGGTTCGACACTTGTACAAAAAAATTTTGTACAGTGGAACCAGTACATTATCTAGGATTATCCAACAATTGGAATCAGAGCTAGGGTTTGCCTCTGTGTGTTTAGAATTCAAATAGGTTATGCACATGTCATACATAATTTAGGCAGAAAAATAGTAGGATGTGCTAACTCTTTGATTGCAGGCTCCAACTATTATGACTTATTGATATTGTGTGTGATTGGACCCTTGGACATGTCAAGGGCATTATTTGTGTGCATGATTGTATGTATAAAATACAGCAGGAGCTGTATTATTTTTAGAATTTTATTTTTTCGATCTAGAATACATGTACATTCCCTTGTGGAATATAGGATCGATATATGTAAAATTCTATTTTTGTTGCGGATCGGATTCTTGCGAGGCGTGGTACTTTTGGAGCACCAGAGGCGCAGCGGAATAAGAAGCAAGATGGATGCGACGACTCGACCCGATGGCGGTGGCTATAGATGACAGCAACTAGGGTTGAAGCATATTGAAGACAGTGAAGGAAAAGGCCATAATAGTTGGAAAATTAATTTCCAAATTTATTGCTTTTTATTTACTATGATGTTTATGTGCATGTGATGTATGCTAACATAGGTTAAAATCCTCATTTTTAAATAACTAAGTGGGAGAGGGATTTTAATAAATCCCATGGTCTCTATTACTGGTTTGTAAGTGATGCAACAAGCTTGCGTGTTGTCTCTGAGTGCCTCCCTCCACAACGGATGGGTTTGTTGCGGATCACTAGATCAAACTTCCTTTTATGGATGGTTATAGGAAATTATTTAGGAGCGTGTGATTTTCTCCAACTGAAGGGGCACAATCCTATTTAATGGACTTAGTATCAAGTAATGGTATACACTTAGACACATTCAATAGTATCCTCCCCAATGGAGTCATTGCTATTGTATTGTGTGACCAAAGTGAAACCAACTGTTAATTTTATTTGTCATAAAGTTAGGATGACAAGATAATAAAATTTATGGGTCACACCCTCCTCTTACAAATGATGAATTTGTATACTTCCACACTAACGTGGCATGCAATATTCACGGTGATTTGAGGTGTTGGTTAATTTAAAATAGTATTGGTTGAGGAATCAATATTATTCTAAATTTAGAGTCTTGACCAAAGTTTATTATTGTGATTCTTAGGATGACTTTCAACCCACTAGCCATTATACTGAAAGAGAACAAACTTACTGGTCTCAACTATATTGATTGGAAAAGAAACCTGGACATTGTTCTTACTGCTAAAAGCTATAAGTTTGTACTGACTGAGGCTTGCCCTGATGCACCTGACGGTGACTCTACCCCAGAGGAGATTGAGTATCATAAGAAATGGGTAAAAGTTGATGAGATGGTGCGGTGTTACATTTTGGCATCAATGTCAAATGTATTGCAACATCAGCATCAAGATTTACCAACAGCTTATGATATAATGAACAATCTCAAAGAACTCTTTGGGCACCAGAGTCGGACTGCTAGACAAGAGACAATGAGAAAGCTAATGACAGCCACCATGTCTGAGGGGACACCCGTAAGGGATCATATCCTCAAAATGATGGCTTATCTAAATGAAATACAAGTCCTTGGAGGAGAAATTGATGGGGAAACCCAGGTCGATATAATTCTCCAAACGCTACCCAGAAGTTTTGAGCAGTTCCGCCTGAACTATAACATGAACAAAAGAGAGTATACGTTGGCGGAACTTCTGACAGAACTACAGACAACAGAAGGAATATTTCGTCACAGTTCTCACATTCACTATGCTGAAAATGGTTCTACTTCTAAGTCGAAAGGCAAGAAGAAGAAGAAACAGGTCTTTTCAGCAAAGAAGGTGAATAAACCTCAGAGTACAGGACAGAAAGCTGGAATGAAGAAGCCGAAGGGTAAGTGCTTCATCTGCAAGCAGTCTGGACATTGGAAACCGGACTGTCCTCGTAGGAACCAGAACAATAAAGGTATATCTCATACTCTAGTAGTTGAAATATGTTTAGCGGTATTATCTACCATCACCTGGTGTGTAGATACGGGAGCCACTGATCATGTTTGCAATTCTTTACAGAGGTTCCAGGAAACCCGGTGACTATTTGATGGAGAGATAATTGTCTACATGGGCAATGCTACTAAGGTGGCGGTTGTTGTAGTGGGAGACGTCTACTTATCTTTTGATAGGAATAGAAATTTGATTTTAAGAAATTGTCTTTATGTACCCAGTTTTAGAAAGAATTTAATTTCAGTTTCTAAACTGTATTTGGATGGATATTCAGTTTCTTTTAGTAACAATGTCGTTATAAAGAGAAATAAAGTGATTATCTGTTTTGGTGCATTGGTTTGCAATTTATACACTTTAAATTCAATTTCTCCCACAAAGTAAAATATATAAATTAATAACACATCTTCTAACTCTAATAAGAGAAAAGAACCTTCGGAAATGAACCAAACACATCTTTGACATCTAAGGCTTGGTCATATTAACTTAAGTAGGATTCTAAGGCTTGTAGCCGACGGACTCTTAGGTCCATTAGAGTTGGAAAACTTTCCAACATGTGAATCCTGCTTGGAGGGTAAAATGACCAAGAGACCTTTTAAGGCCAAGGGGTATAGAGCCAAAGAAGCGTTAGAACTGGTTCATTCTGATTTGTGTGGTCCTATGTCTATCCAGGCTAGAGGTGGTTTTGAATATTTTGTCTCTTTTATAGACGATTATTCAAGATATGGATACATTTACCTAATGCGCCGCAAGTCTGAGTGCTTTGATAAGTTCAAAGAGTACAAGGCTGATGTGGAGAAATGTCTAGGTAAAAGTATCAAGACACTACAGTCTGATCGTGGTGGCGAATACCTCTTAGGAGAGTTTAGGAATTACTTATCAGAGGTCGAGATTCAATCCCAGTTGTCTGCACCTGGTACACCCCAACAGAATGGTGTGGCGGAGCGAAGGAATAGGACTCTTATGGAGATGGTTAGATCGATGATGTGTTATTCAGAATTACCAAATTCATTTTGGGGATACGCTCTAGAAACAACAGCACACATTCTGAACTTAGTACCTTCTAAATCAGTATCTTCTACTCCCACATAATTGTGGAATGGGCGGAAGCCCAGTCTAAGACATATTCGGATTTAGGGTAGTCCAGCACATGTGCTGAAACCCGATACTGATAAGTTAGAATCTCGTACAGAAGTTCGTGTGTTTGTGGGTTATCCCAGAGGAATGAAAGGTGGTTTATTTTATAGTCCTAAAGACGAGAAGG
Source organism: Zingiber officinale (assembly GCF_018446385.1). Lineage (NCBI taxonomy): Eukaryota > Viridiplantae > Streptophyta > Magnoliopsida > Zingiberales > Zingiberaceae > Zingiber > Zingiber officinale. The sequence continues at coordinate 32,049,269 of NC_056005.1, read as the reverse complement.
TCATTGTTAGCACTAATGCCCAGTTTTTAGAAGAAGACTAGATAATGGATCACAAGTCCAGTAGAAAAATTGTTCTAGAAGAACTTAAAGAGGACACGTCTACTTCAGTACCAACAGTACAAGATGAAGTACCACAAGAGACTGCAACACGTGATACACAACCACAGACAGTGCCTCGTCGTAGTGGGAGGGTTGTAAGGTAGCCTGAGAGATTCATGTTTTTGGGAGAGTCTTCGGACTTGATCCCGGGTAAACATGAACCTGATCCCCGAACATATGATGAAGCACTCCAAGATATAGATGCAGTATCTTGGCAAAAGGCAATGAATTCCGAAATAGAATCTATGTATTCTAATAAGGTCTGGGAGCTTGTAGAATCACCTGATGGTGTAAAAGCCATTGGATGCAAGTGGATCTATAAAAGGAAAAGAGGGACAGATGGGAAGGTAGAAACCTTCAAAGCAAGACTTGTTGCGAAAGGGTACACTCAGAAAGAGACAATCGATTATGAGGAGACCTTTTTGCCGGTAGGTATGCTTAAGTCTATCCGGATACTCTTATCCATTGCCGCTCATATGGATTATGAGATTTGGCAAATGGATGTCAAGACAACTTTCCTTAACGGAAGTCTTGAAGAAAACATCCATATGAAGCAACCAGAAGGGTTCATTGAAAAGAGCAAAGAGCATCTAGTGTGTAAGCTCAATCGGTCCATTTATGGACTGAAGCAAGCTTCAAGATCTTGGAACATCCGGTTTAATGAAGTAATCTAGTCATATGGATTTATTCAGTGTCCGGATGAGTTTTGTATATACAAGAAGTGTAACGGAAACGTTGTGGTATTTCTTGTACTATACATAGATGATATTTTGTTAATTGGCAACAATGTCAAGGTATTATCAGACGTAAGGGTATGGTTGTTCAAACAATTTGATATGAAGGACTTAGGAGAATGTGCATACATTCTTGGGATCAAAGTTATAAGGGATCACAAGAAAAGAATGTTGTGCCTATCCCAAGCTTTATATATAGATACGATCCTTGCTCGTTTTAGCATGCAAAACTCTAAGAAAGGTTTCTTACCTTTTAGGCATGGAGTATCTTTATCTAAAGAGATGTCTCTAAAAACATCAAAGGAGATAGAGGACATGAAGGCAGTTTCTTATGCCTTGGCTGTAGGAAGCCTTATGTATGCAATGTTGTGTATGAGACCTGATATCTGTTTTGCTATGGGCATGGTTAGCAGATATCAGAGTAACCTTAGACAAGGACATTGGACTATGGTAAAGCATATATTAAAGTACCTAAGAAGGACTAGAGATTATATGCTAGTTTACCAAGCAGACGATTTGCTCCCTGTGGGTTACACGGATTCGGACTTCCAATCAGATAGGGACAATAGTAAGTCTACGTCAGGCTATGTGTTTACTTTAGGAGGTGGAACTATTGCATGGAGGAGTGTTAAGCAGAAATGCGCCTTGGACTCAACCATGGAAGCTGAGTATGTGGCAGCCTCTAAGGCAGCCAAAGAAGTTGTATGGCTAAGGAACTTTCTAATGGACTTAGATGTGATTCCTGGTTTGCCCAAGATCATCACAATTTATTGTGATAATAGCGGAGCAGTTGCACACTCGAAGGAACCACGAGCCCATAAAGCAAGTAAATATATAAAGCGCAAGTACCACCTGATACGAGACATCGTCAAGCGAGGAGAAGTTGTCGTCGCCAAGATTGCATCAGCAGATAACCTGGCAGATCCTTTCACTAAAGCCCTTCCGGCGAAAGCTTTTAATCCGCATGTGGAGGGGATGAGAATCAGATGTATGGCAACAGATATGGCAGCTTAGTCTTTTAGTATAAGTGGGAGATTGTTAGAGTGTATACTAAAAGCCTAGCTTTTGTAAACATTTATTTGTTGAAATAAAAAAATCACATTGGTCAATATCTGCATTTATTTGTTAAATATAATTGTTCAATTAATTTATATAGTAAACAACATGTAATGTGGTGTCACACTCAGAAGATCATATTGTCGGTTCTCTATAAATTATAAACAAGTTGCTCACGACTAAAATGGAAAGAAACAAACCTTCAGAATAGTCGTAGTGTAATTAAGTATTAGTTTATCTTGACTAATAAATTACACTGATTCACTTTAAGTGTATTGAGTAGAACCATTTAGATATGTTCTTTTTGTACTGACTTAGTAAAAGAACTAGACCTTAGTTATTATGGAAGTGTGTGCTCTTAATCCTAATATAATAACAAGCACATATATTTAATATTTATTTCTTTGACTTATCAAAGGGTGAGGTTTAGCTCGATAAATCAATATGCCTAATAAGTTGGGAAATGATATTACTTATAGTGTGTTTTGTTGATTATAGAAGGAATCTGTGTCCTAGTTATCTAGGTTAAGAATGCCCCCAAGAGGAGCTCATAAGGATTGCCATGTTAAACCTTACAGGTGGAGCTAGTCTGACATGACAATAAAGTTGAGTGGTACTACTCTTGGAGCTAGATATTAATTAAGTGAGTTGTCAGTAACTTACTTAATTAGTGGACATTCGCAATCTTAAACACAGGGAGACTAACACACTCATGATAAGAAGGAGCCCATAATATAATTTGGGATTGGTACGGTAGTGCGGTAATAACTCTCTAGTGGAATGAGTTATTATCGATGAACTTGAGTTGTGTGTTCGGGGCGAGCATGGGATACTCAAGCTCATCGGAAGGCCAAAACCAATTTCTCCTCTAGGTCCCTGTCGTAGCCTCATTATAGCTTTAAGTCCATCCAAATGTAAGGCTCTTCTTGGTGTTCAAGAAGTGGGCCGGTCCAATGCTTGGTGACCAAGCAAGGGCCGACCACATCCTCTTCTATAGGGGGCGACCCTTTGCTTGGTGACCAAGCATGAAGGGGCTGGCCACAATATTCAAACAAAGAGGGTTGTTTTTGAATTTTTAAAATCTTCTCTTTGTAGAAAACTATAAGTTTTAAAAGAGAGATTTAAATATTAAAAACTTTCCTTATTTGAATTTGGCCACATGTTTTAATAGAGAGTTTTAAAAGTTTTAAAACTTTCCTTTTTTAACCATCCTCATGGTTTAAGAAAAAAGGGAGATAAGTTTTAAAATTAAAATTTTCTATCATCATGTTAAAAAAGAAAATTTTATAAGAGAAGTTTTAAATTTTAAAACATGGTTTTAATTTTTTAAAACTTTCCTTTTTTAACTCTAGGAAAGAGAGCTTGTAAAATTTTATAAAAATTTTTTCTCTTGTAGAATTTTATAAAAAAAATTTATTTTTCCTTTCCTAAATATGGTAGCAGGCCACCTTGCTTGGTGCCCAAGCAAGGGGCCGGTCAAGCTTAATCCTAAACGAAATAGGATTGATCACAACCATTGATTGGTGATTGATTCAATCAAGAGGAAAGAAAAGGAAAAATAAAATGGGAAAAGGAAACACTCTTGGATGATTTTATTTTTTGTAAAAGGTTTTTCCTTATTTACCTTGGGCAAGTAATATAAAAGAAGGGGTGAGGGAGCTTCATGAAATACAACTCTTATTCTCTTGCTTGGAGACCTCTTGGTGGTCGGGCCTCTCCCTTCTCCCTTTCCCTTTGCTCTCTTCTCCTTGGTGGTGATGGTGGCCGAATTCTAGAGGAAGAGGAAGGACTCTTTTGGGTGGTGTTCATCTTGGAGGATCGTTGCCCACACGACGTCCAAGGCGAGGCAAGGAATACGGCAGAAGATCTTGAGGTCATTAGCTTACAAAGAGAAGGTATAACTAGTAGTTTTCTTCCGCATCATACTAGTTATTTTCTTTGTAAGAATTCTAAATACAAGAGGAAATTAGATCTAGTTTATCGAATTTATTTTTCGATTTTGTGTTTTCTTCTTTTTCGAATTTGTGATTCGATTGTTCTTTTTGGTTAACCTAGAGTTATTTAAGGAAATAAATATTAGCTTTCTTTAAAAGGCTTTGCCTAGGCGGTGGTGTTTGCTCCCATATCCAAGAAGGCCATGTGCCTCGCCATGCAGTCCTGGAAGTCAATTTTGGAAATTAATATTTATGGAATTAATAACTTAGGTAGATTTGAATCAATAGTGTTAAGTTCCGCTTGCGATTCAAATCTAAACCATTATGAATAGATAAGTTAAATTTGGAATCAATGATGTTAAGTTCCGTCTGCGATTCCTAATTTAACTTCTAAAGAACACAATAGGTTATTTAAGGAAAGGTTCGACACTTGTACAAAAAAATTTTGTACAGTGGAACCGGTACATTTTCCTAGGATTAACCAACAGCACCAGCCGAACCTTCGGCGCTTACCGAACACCTACCGCCGAGCAGCCACCAACCGTTGAGGGAGCCAAGAACCGAAGACCATCCATATCAGGAAGCAAGGGCGCATGCCGTGTTGCATGTGGGTTCCGACCGGCCAAAGACAGCGAAAGGCAAGGTATGGACACCTATGTTTTGCTCCTTCCACCAGTCAACGTCACACAACACACGTGACTGTCGCGGCCTGATGTCGATCGCCAGGCCAGCCCCAAAAAGCTATCGTCGCTGATCTCCCTCTCCTGACCGATGACACGGGCATCAATTCGCCGGGAGGCGGGAGTATGCAAGAAGATCATCCGAGCGACAACACCATCACCAGCAAAGGGAAAGTGTCGATCATACCCTAGCCTCTCGTGAGCAAAACAGGCCATCCACTCGGGAGGAGGAAAACAGAAGCAATGTCGCTCAGGGGAAAATAAACATCATCGTCGGTGACTGACCAGCGATGACTCTAATCGAGCCAGGAAGTCATATGCTCGGCGGCTGGAGATTCACATCATAGGCTGTAGCCGAGAGAAAGCGAACGGGCCCGAAATCAGCTTCGGACCTTGGGACCTTGAGGGCATAGAAGTCCCCCACGATGACGCTCTCATCATCCGAGTGGTAATCGCAAATTATACCATTCACCGAATTTTCGTTGACATAGGGAGCTCAATGAACATAATCTTCAAAAAGGCTTTCAATTAGCTCCAGATCGACCAAGGCGAGCTGCTGAAAATAACGACCCCGGTGTATGGATTCATGGGCAACGAGGTTTTTCCGATCATCCAAACTTGTTAGGGTCGATATGTAGCTAAACGGGGGTGAATAGCTCGTCGCGCTCGTCGTTGCTTGCTTCTTGATGATGATACGCAGCAGAAAGAACAAGAAACACAAATACAACGCTAACACTAGGATTTACTTGGTATCCATCTCAAGAAGAGGTAACTAATCCAAGGATCCACACGTGACACACACTCCACTAGTAAAAACACTCCTTTACGGTAACTACCAAAGGCGGAGAAGCCTTGTACAAACTCACAAAAGAACAAGAAGAAAAGAAGAAGCAAATACAATTAAATCTTACAAGATTTTATACAATGAACCCTAGCTAGCTTCTCCTTCTTGTTTGGAACGCATCTTGACCTTGGAAGTGCAAAAACACCTTGCTCTAAGAAGCTTCAAGAACTGGCGATGAACACTGGAAATGTTGCAGTGAAGTGTCGAGAAGGATTGGGTGAAGTGGTGCTGAAGAAAACGCTCGCAACGATTTTTTTCAGCGCCAACAGTCGGATCCCAATCGATTGAATTGCTCTCAATCAATTGGGAAGGCTTTGGATTGATCGGTTGATAGATCCAGAGCACCTCTGTGCTCTTGGAAATTGCTTGAATCGATTGCCCAATCGATTCAACATGTCTCGCATGATTCCCAGGGCTATTGTGCGATTTTCCAGCCTCCCAATCGATTGACTGATCGATTGGAGGTTTCAATCGATCAACTGATCGATTTAGAAGCTCACTGTTCACTCAGTAACTCTCCTAATCAATTGACCAATTGATTGGGGAAGTTTTGATAGATTACCCAATCGATCTAGACCTTTTCTGCATAAAATCATGTCAACCAATCGATTGATCAATCGATTGAACCCCCCAATCGATTGGCCAATCAATTGGCAAGTAGAAAATTGTTTAAAGCTTGAAATTAGCTTTGTTTTGTATTTGAGATCACCTCATTTTGATATCCGAGTTAAAAGTTATGGCCTTCGGAAGTTTACTACGTCCGAACTTCCTAGTTTCATGCCATCTCCCTATTAGACTTACGACTGCTAAGAGTTTGGTCAACTTTTGACCCATCTGGACTTTCTCTTTGCCAACTTCTCGTTGGACTTCTAATCACTAAGTGTGGTCCTCCTTGACCCACTTAGATATACCGTCTCGTGCCAAGTGTCCGGTCCTCTATGATCCACTTGGACTTCCTTCCACTAGATGTCTGATCACCCTTGACTCATTTAGATTTCCTTGTGCTAAGTATCCGGTCAGTCCTTTGACGTACTTGGACTTCTCAATACCAGGTACCCTGTCAACCTTTGACACATCTAGATTTCCATGTGCCTAGCTTCACTCACCAGGTCATTCAATATGCCTGGCTTCACTCACCAGGACATTCACCTAGCTTCACTCACTAGGTCTTTCACATGGCTTCACTCACCAAGATTTTCATACTGCCTGGCTTCACTCACCAGGACTTCTCCTCTGCTTAGCTTCACTCACTAGGTCTTTCACCTGGCTTCACTCACCAGGATTTTCCTTCTGCCTGGCTTCACTCACCAGGACTTCTCCTTTACCTAGCTTCGCTCACTAGGTCTTTTCCTCTGCTTAGCTTCACTCACTAGGTCTCTCACCTGACTTCACTTACTAGGATCTCCCAACTGCCTGGCTTTACTCACCAGGACTTCCCATCTGCCTGTCTTCACTCACCAGGACTTCCCAGTCAAGTATCCGGTCAACCTTGACCTACTTGACTCTTCTTCACATCTAACTAGTCAACCTTGACCAGAAGAGAATTGTACCAACAATCTCCCCAACAATCTCCATGTATTGTCAGTCTCCATATATTATCAAACATCGAAACCCAAACATCAAGACTCAAGCTTGAGCCATCTCTAGCATAGTCAACCTTAACCTAGGGAATATTGCACCAACAATCTTCCCCTTTTTGATGTTTGACAATACCTTTAAATTAGGCTAATCTCATAGCCTCAACTTCCTTTCCTGCCAAAGTATGAATGAGGGTTTCCTTCATTCTCCCCCTTTCTTAGAGGGCAAACTCCCTCTTTAGGTAATGAAGGTCTAACTTAACCCTACATTCCCCCCTATTGACACACATAAAAAAAAACTCTCCCCTTGAAGAGTTACTCACCGTTGTTCATAACTTCACTCGTTGTTCACAACACATAATGAAGGTCTCATACCCTTCATTATCTTCAACGCTTACCCTTGAGCGTCAACCAAACCAACAATGAAGGTTTCATACCCTTCACTATATTAAATGCTCACCCTCGAGCATTTTTCCACATTATGATGCTCATCCTAGAACATCCATAACCCCTCAATGAAGATATCCACTCTCCTTCATTTTACAACGCTTAACCTTGAGCATTGTTTTTCTAAACAAAGGTTTAACCACCTTCAATGGTTTTAGAAAATAAGTTCCATGTCCTTAAAGAGTAACTCCCCTTAAAGGCATGCTTTAAACTTTTGTCATTGCACCAACAATGACTTGGAATCCCCAAATATTTAGGAAACCCAAATTTAAAAGTTTTGAGGTTCAAAAATTCAAAATTGAAGCTAAACCTCTACTTAGTCTCCCATAACCAATCCAATCTTGTTTTCATTATAAAAACTCCCCCTAAATGTATACAAATGAGTTTAAAGGGGTTAGGAATAGTTACCTAGATTAAAAATGATTTAAAATGCTGAAATTAAGCTTTCCCAACCGAAATCAGCACTTCAATCGATTAAAGTTAGGATTTGAATCGATTGAAGCAGGTTTAATCGATCCATGGATCGATTCAGCCACTGTGAATCAATCGGAGAATCGATCCAGCAAGCTTCTGCTTGCAATAACATCCCTCTTAATCGATCACCCGATCGATTGAGGCACTCCAATCGATCAGGTGATCGATTGGAGCACTGAAAACCTAAAATTCAATTTCAGTGAATTTCAGCAACTCTCTAAAATTTTTACAAAATTCTAAAAATCATGAAAATTCATGTAGACATTACTTAGGGTATATACTATCAAGAAAAAATAATTTTTTTATGAAAATACTTTCTATTTTCAAAGATTGACACAAACTTGAAAACTTATAAAAACTTTAATGTTTTCTTCTAGTTTGTGTCTAACTTTTCAATGATGATTACTATCAAAAGATAGTCTTCACCAAGGTTTTCCAAAAATATTTTAAAATCATTTTCAAAACCAATATCCAACCATGTTCTTTGGGTTCAATGCACATGACTTGTACATTAGCTTTCCCAATGATTGGAATACACATAACTATGTATTTTGATGAAACCAAAACTCAACTAGATGCACTAAATCAACATCTTGAGTTTTGTTCATCATCCTAACATCTCACTTGTATTTAATGTGTACTAAAACACATACAAGTTACCTTATAGTTCTTTGTGAGATGTAAAGTTTGGTTTTGCCCTAAACTAGGGATCATGCATATCTATCTAGGTATTTTTGGATTATGAACATCCACCTAGGATGTTACTTGTTAGTTGATGCCATTTGTCCTTAATTACAAGGAATTAAAATAATGCGTGATGTTTTATGGCATACATCAAAATGAATAATTTTCAAAAGAAAATTTGTTTTAACTACATGATGTATGTATGACATGACATGGTATTTTTGTTTATTTTTCATAATAAGGCATGAATGAAAAATGATGTCATGGCATGTGATGGGAAAACAAAGCATGACAATTATCTTAAATAAAATACCTAGATTTTCTATCTAAGTGTCCTTAAATCCTTAGCTAAACCTAAGAATAATCCTAGATTGCCCATATCTTCTTGAGAAAATGTCAAACCCCAACTTGACATTTCTTTTACTTTTAATTTGTTGTGTCAATTAAAATTACACATAATTCCTCAAAGTTTGACACACTTTACTCTTCCAAAGAGTAAACAAATAATCCATTTCATTTTCAAAGGTTAATAAAAACCTTGAAAATGTTCTCTGAGTGTCAACTTCATCAAGGTTGGATTAACTATCCTTCCAATTTGAGTTGACACTCTCTAACCCATCTAAGGGGTAGAGAAAATGCTCCTAGGAACCCAAAATCTATTGGTGCTCCTTGGATGTTCTAGGTACTTACTGGAGATAACTTTCCTAGATACCTTCCTAGTGACCTTGTTAGGCTTCTTAGAAGCCTTGGTCACTTCCTCTAGGTCAACTCTAGGGATTGCTTCCCTTGTGACCTTCTTGGTGACTTTCTTAGACTTCTTAGAAGTCTTAGTCACATTCGTCGTTGCAAAGATACTCCTAGGGATAACTTCCCTTGTATCTTTGATTTGACCTTTAGACCTAGGGTTAGTTCCATAGCTATATGGAACCCTATGATAAGAAGGCACATCCTTCTTGGTCTTAGATTTGTATCCCAAACCTTTACGTCCATTGGATGGCTTTTGTACTCCTAGCCCTAGGTTTTGATTTTTGGACCCTTGTGTTTCATTTGTGATTCTTCTAAGGGTTCTTTCCAATTTATCAAGTCTTGACCTCAAGACTTGATTTTCTCTCCATAACACCTCAACCTTAGATTTTTCACTAACACCTTGATTTTTTTTCTTAGGCAAATACCTAAAATCCTTAGAGTTATTGCCTAAATTATTTTCTACCCTACTAATCTTAGGTTGAGTGGTTTTAGCATGATAGACTACATAATTTTACTTAATTCTATCATGCTTCCTATTATTATGGTAAATGGCATTAAAATGATAAAAACTTGAACTAGCATGCTTTTTACCATAATTCAAGGGAATAGGCTCAATAAATGATACTTTGGGTTTTACCTTTGAAGCTCCCCCTTGACTTGTGCTTCCTCCCTTAGCTTTGACCGCTTTCTTCCCCTTCGAATATTGACTCCGATAATATCCTTTTTGATTGCACAAAAAGCACACTATGTGCTCCTTGCTCTTCTTAGTTGTGGGGGCAGTCTCTTTGGGCTTCTCTTTGCCCTTAGGTGCCACTTGACCCCTCTTCTTGGCCAATTTAGGGCACTTACTCTTATAGTGCCCATGTTCCCTACACTCAAAACATATAATTTGTTTTTTATTTTTAATTGAAATATTTTTACCTTCTCATGTAGGGATGACACTTGATCCTCCATTTGATGCCTCTTGATTTTTGGAGGATGCATCATCTTCTTCTTCACTTGACCCGGATGTAGAAGCTTCTCCTTCTTCTTGATCCGATGTCACCAAAGGTTGCTCCCCCTCATCCTAGAGGTGGAGGCTTCTTTATCTTCATCTTGTACATGAAACAAAGAGTATGCTCCCTCTTTGCCCTTTTCGTTGAGTTCCTTTGAAGATGAAGCTTCTTGGACTTCTTCTTCGAAAGTTGAGCATCTCTCAACTTTGGAGTCCTCTTCCTCTTGATCCAATGAATTTCCCTCTTTGGATTCTTCTTGATTTGATACAGTGGAGGGGATCTCATGAATCTTTGCCAATTTTCTCCCAAGCTCCTTGGCATCATTGAATTCTCCAATTTGAGCCAATATATTGCTTGGCAATAAATTGACCAATAGCTTGGTCACTTTGTCATTTGCCTCGCTCCTTTGAATTTGCTCTTAGCTCCATTTGCTCTTCTTCAGAATTTTTCCTTTGCTATTTGTTGGAGATTCAAAACCTTCCATTAGAGCAAACCATTGCTCTATCTCCATCATCAAGAAATTTTCGATTCTTGATTTCTAAGAATCGAAGTTTGTAGATATGAATGGTGGAGGCACCCTTATGTCGAATCCGAGTCCATCTTCGAATTCCATTTGAAGTTGAGCTCTTGATAAAATCTTTGGCTTGATGAAATTTGCTTCAACTTCTTTACCCTCTAAGGGGCAACAAAGTTTGAAATTTGCTTCAACTTCTTTTAGGGTCGATATGTAGCTAGAGGGGGGGGGGGGTGAATAGCTCATCACGCTTGTCGTTGCTTGCTTCTTGCTGATGATACGTAGTGGAAAGAACAAGAAACACAAATATAACACTAACACTAGAATTTACTTGGTATCCACCTCAAGAAGAGGTGACTAATCCAAGGATCCACACGCGACACCCACTCCACTAGTAAAAACACTCCTTTACAGTAATTATCAAAAGTGGAGAAGCCTTGTACAAACTCACACAACAACAAGAAGAAAAGAAGAAGCAAATACAATTAAATCTTACAATATTTTATACAATGAACCCTAGCTAGCTTCTCCTTCTTGTTTGGAACGCCTCTTGACCTTGGAAGTGCAAAAACACCTTGCTCCAAGAAGCTTCAAGAACTGGTGGTGAGCTCTGGAAATGTCGTAGTGAAGTGTCGAGAAGGATCAGGCGAAGTGGTGTTGAAGAAAATGCTCGCAATGACTTTATCTAGCGCCAACGGTCGGATCCTAATCTATTGAATTACTCTCAACCGATTGGGGAGGCTTTGGATCGATCGGTTGATCGATCCAGAGTGCCTTTGTGCTCTTGGAAATTGCTTGAATCGATTGCCCAATCGATTCAACATGTCTCGTGAGATTTCCAGAGCTATTATGCGATTTTCCAATCTCCCAATCGATTAGTCGATCGATTGGAGGTTTCAATCGATCAACTGATCGATTCAGAAGCTCACTGTTCACTCAGAAACTCTCCCAATTGATTGACCAATCGATTGGGGAAGTTTTGATCGATTACCCAATCGATCCAGACTTTTTCTGCACAAAATTACGTCAACCAATCGATTGAACCCCCCCAATCGATTGGCCAATCGATTGTCAAGTAGAAAACTGTTTATAGCTTGAAATTAGCTTCGTTTCGCATCTGATATCACCTCATTCCGATATCCGAGTTAAAAGTTATGACCTTCGGAATTTTACTACGTCCGAACTTCCTAGTTCCATGCCAACTCCCTATTGGACTTACAACAGTTAAGAGTTTGGTCAACTTTTAACCCATCTGGACTTTCTCTTTGCCAACTTCTCATTGGACTTTTGATCACTAAGTGCGATCCTCCTTGTCCCGTCCTCCATGACCCACTTGGACTTCCTTCCATCAGATATCTAATCACCCTTGACCCATCTGAATATCCTTGTGCCAAGTATCCAGTCAGTCCTTTGACCTACTTGGACTTCTCAATACTAGGTGCCCTGTCAACCTTTGACACATCTGGATTTCCACGTGTCTGGCTTCATTCACCAGGTCATTCAATATGTCTGGCTTCACTTACCAGGACCTTCACCTAGCTTCACTCACTAGGATTTTCATACTGCCTAGCTTCACTCACTAGGTCTTTCACCTGGCTTCACTCACCAGGACTTCTCCTCTGCCTAGCTTCACTCACTAGGTCTTTCACCTGGCTTCACTCACCAGGATTTTCCTTCTGCCTGACTTCACTCACCAGGACTTCTCCTTTACCTAGCTTCGCTCACTAGGTCTTCTCCTCTGCCTAGCTTCACTCACTAGGTCTTTCACCTGACTTCACTTACCAGGATCTCCCAACTACCTGGCTTTACTCATCAGGACTTTCCATCTGCCTAGATTCACTCACCAAGACTTCCTAATCAAGTATCCGGTCAACCTTGACCTACTTGACTTTTCTTCACATCTAACTGGTCAACCTTGACCAGAGGAGAATTGTACCAACAATCTCCCCAAATGAATGATTGTACTTACAATCTCCATGTATTGTCAAACATCGAAATCCAAACATCAATTCTCAAGCTTGAGCCATCTCAAGCATAGTCAACCTTGACCTAGGGAATATTGCACCAACAAAACCAAATTGGCCATATCGCTCGACGAGGAGCCGCTAAGGAGGACCAGGACCACAAACTTCATTGTGGTAGATGCTTCCTTGGCTTACAACGTCATTCTGGGCTGACCGACCCTCAATGAATTCCGGGCAGTAGTTTTAACCTACTGCCTAAAGATCAAATTCTCGGTAGACGACCGAGTCGGGGAAGTTAAGGGCGACCAGCTGGCTGCTCGACGTTGCTATGTCTAAATGGTCAAGACCGAAGCCAGGTCCGCTCGGAAGAACCCACGGCTAGAGGTTAGTGCTATTACTGAACAACCTCCTGCCCTAGTCTATGAAGAAAAAGAGGAGGTTCAAATCCATCCTTACCGAGCGGAGACAACAACTTTCATAGCGTCTGATCTGGAAGCCAAGCAGAAGGCAGAGATGATCACCTATTTACAACAAAACCACGATATATTCGCGTGGTCAACGCACGAGCTTCCCGGGATTTCCCTGAGCGCCCGCAACATGAACTTCATGTCTGATCGAATGCTCGGTCAGTAAAGCAGAGAAAGAGAGATTTCAGTGCTGAACAAAGCCTAATCATCCGGGCAGAGATAGAGAAACTACTGGAGGTCGACCACATACGGGAAGTTCAATTCCCGAGCTGGCTTGCAAATGTCATGTTGGTCTCAAAGTTGGGCAACAAGTGGTGAGTCTGCATCGACTTCCGGGACCTCAACAAAGCATGCCCAAAGGACTTCTACCCGCTGCCTCGGATTGATTCGATGGTAGACTCCACTGCTGGTTGTGAGCTGATATGCATGCTGGACGCGTATCAAGGGTACCACCAAGTGCCGCTCGCTCGAGAAGATCAGGAAAAGGTCAAATTCATTATGGCCGACGGGAAGTATTGTTATAATGTCATGTCGTTCGAATTGAAAAACGCCGAAGCTACTTATCAGAGGCTGATGAATAAAGTGTTCCGATGGCAGATCAGCTATAAAATGGAGGTATACATCGATGACATATTAATCAAATCCCTCCAAGCAGCTGACCTATGTATAGATATCAAGGAAACCTGCCAGACACTTAGGACATACAGAATCAAGTTAAATACAAACAAGTGTTTGTTCGACATAAAGAGCGGGCGATTCCTGGGCTACATCGTCACTGAGCGAGGCATCGAGGCAAACCCCAGCAAAGTAAAAGTACTATAAGACATGTCGCCACTAAGAAATTTGAAGGAAGCTCAACGTCTCACCGGTCGGATAACAACATTAACTTGATTCATCTCTAAAGCATCCAACTGGAGCTTGCCATTCTTCAAGATACTGCACCGACCCACCAAATTCTAGTGGGACGAGGAGTGCAATCGGACGTTCGAAGAACTTAAGAAGTATCTCAACTCATTGCCTGTACTAGCTAAGTCAATTGTCGATGAGCCCCTCCGAATTTACCTGTCTTCAACCGAGCATGCAGTCGGCTCGGCTCTAGTGAGGCAGAACGACGAGGAACAACCAGTGTATTTCCTAAGTCATATATTGAAAGACGCTGAATTCCACTACACCGGTCTCGAGAAGTTGGCTTACCCGTTGGTACTCGCCGATCAGAGGCTTCGCCCGTACTTCCTCACTCACTCCATCATCGTAATGACCAATAGTCCCTTGGGACGAGTCCTCCTCAATCCAGAAGCATCTGGACGGCTAATCAAATGGATGACGGAGCTCAGCGAGTTGGACATCCAGTATCAGCCCCGAACGGCCATCAAAGCACAGTCCTTAGCATATTTCGTTACTGAGGTACAAAATCCTGAGCCAGAAGCCATTTGGAGGATATATGTGGATGGTTCGTCTACTCGGCAGGGGAACGGGGTCGGCATATTGCTCATCGCCCCCCCTCCCGAGAGGAACGGATGCAGCTATCCGTTCGGCTGGACTATAGGGCAACAAACAATGAAGCCAAATACGAGGCGCTCATAGCCGGTCTACAAACCGTCCGGCACGTCGGAGCCATCAAGGTCCTCATCCACTCGGACTCTTTATTAGCCGCTCAGTAGTTGATCGAGACATTCGAGATAAATAATGCATGACTCAAGCTCTACGCCGAAGCCTTTGAAAAACTAAAGGCCAACTTTCGAAAGGTCATCATATAGAAGATCCCCCGGTCAGAGAACCAGGCTACAGATGAGCTGGCCAAATTAGCTAGCTCGTTATCGCCGATCGTCATAGCACAACCGATCGAGCAGGTATCCCTAATGGTTCATATTGACCGAATGAGGGGCTTACCTTCCTAAATGATTGGAGGTCGGCATTGACGGAGTTTTTACGGTCGGGAGTTACATCGTCCGATCAGGAGGAGGCTCTCTTGTTAAGGAGAAGGGCTGGTCGGTTCACCCTGATCGGGGATCAGTTTTACAAAAAGGTCGGTTCACCTTCTTGATACGTCGCCAACACCAAGCGGGAGGCTTCCAAAGCATCCTCAATAGCTTTCAGCTCCCCTTGTAAATAAGCCTCTTCAGCCGAGCGGCAACTCCACTCGGCGACCATAAAGTCTTCAGCTTCCTTGAGCTTCTAGGCGAGATTCTGAGCCTCCTAGTTTTTCAGCTCCAAATCGGCGATGGCTCGGTTCTTCCTCGTCGTGGCCTACTTGATTTTCTTATCAAAACTGCTAACCTATGTGTTGAGTCAGCCCAACATAACTTCTTGGCCAGCAGTCTTCTGTCCTCGGCCTCCAGGAGCTTGTTGGCCTTCTCCAGGGTGGCCTGCAGTTTGGCAACCTCAGTAATAGGCGGCCCTTAGGAGGAGGATGCTGATGTGCGTAAATAGTATGATCATTTATGCATGTTTTAACGCACATTCACTTACTTTATGCGTGATATTCTTTACATAATCGTCTATTTATTCATATGCTCATCGTAAATACTCTTTTGTTCAGAGATCTTCTCTTTTATGTGTTTTGATTGACAAGACACTATTTGGAGCGAAAATGGAGCTAAACACACACACAGGAGCTTGGGTCGTGTAGGCCACACGGTCGTGTGGCCATTATTGTGCTTTGGCCGTGCCAATTAGCACGACCATGCATATGTTCCAAATTTGAAGAGGGTCTTGGCCGTGCCGAATGGCACGGCCGTACCGATCATCCCATGGCCAAGCAACACACGGTCGTTTAAAATGGCACGGTTGTGCTAACATTCCAGTGGTGAGGAAGGTCACGACCGTGTGAATCCACACGGTCGTGTGACCTCGGCAGAGACGAAGAAGGCCACGGCCGTGTGACCCCACATGGTCGTGTGACTCAATTTGAGAGGAAGCCGTGTGAGGCCGTGTGGATTCCACACGGCCGTGCGACGAAGAACATGGGTTGTGTCACACGAAAATAGAGCCGTGCTGAATTTTGGGCAGATTGCAGACCGATCGTAATTCGGCCATAACTTTGTGCTCCGTTGGAGTTTCAGGATATTCTTTATACCAAAACATTGCTGACTTCAAGATCTACAACTTTGCATCAGATCCAACAGAGACAAAGAATTTTTTTCCCGTGCTAAATGGCACAGTCGTGCCTGCCAACCGTAGGTTCAACTGGACCTCCGCCTAGACTACAGACCAAATTTCGAACCGCCATAACTTTCAGCTCGGTTTGAGCCAGGGCTCAATCCATGTATCAGATTGAAGATAATTTCAAGGGATACAACTTTGGTTCAGGGTGAATAACGATAAAACCTGGTTTAATGGGTGAAAAACCTGGTTTACTGTACGCTTGTAAATCCTAGTTTTCCTGGGCAGCGTGGAGGAGGTATAAAAGGCTCAAGAACCCTATTCTTTGATTATCTTTGGTTCGAGACTTCATTCCTCCCCTCGGGGAAAGCCGTCGAGCTTCATCCACTGCCGTCTCTTCACGATTCGTCCATCTCCGGAGCAAGGAAGCATCCCCAAGACATCAGAATCATCAAGCATCTCTTCTTCCTTTCCTTCTAGGGTTGTAAGTATGCTTTTCTTTATGTTCTGGGGTTGTTCTTCCCTCACAATGGAGTAGACGTCCTCTTCTAGGATTAGGGAGTATTTGTAATGCGATGGAGATGTAGAACTATGTAGATTCATCCTGTTTTATTCGATGACTTGTCAATGTCTTGTTCATGCTTGTGTGACATGTTTATATTTCTATGCTTTGATTGATTGATGTGGAGTATTGTTGATCCCATAAAGGGGATACCTTATAGCGTATTGACCAAGGTACCCTAGTGACAGGGGTAACCCTTTCCGGACACCTAAGATGTTCTCTCAAAAGGAGAAACAATCCCTTAGGAACTGCTGCTCTCGTAAAGAGAGTGCTCTAGATCGTATACCCGAGGGGCCCTAGTGACAAGGGTAACCCATTCACGGACGTCTAGGACATTCTCTTAAAAGGAGAGACAATTCCTCCATAAGGAAGTAGGCAACCATACCGAACCTCTACCCTTATTCTTATTGTTCTTTACTAGATATGTACCCAAGTGATCTACCGAGGCGCCCTCGTGATAGGGGGTTTAACCGTTACAGGATTTCACAGGGATCATCTCTACGTGATACTTAGGGATACTGGCCAATCTAACTTCCTGCAAGAGCATTGACATAGAGGATGGAAACTAAGCAATCTATGTAGTATCTCCTAGTATTATAATGAAACCAAAATCCTAGAATTCATCTCCCAAAGCTCATTCCCTCCAAGATCAGTTCTCTCTTTTCTCTCTTCTCACTTTCCTCTTCTCTCTCTTACTCTCTTTTCTCACCAATCTTAGGTTAGTCTAGATAACGTACTTTGCGATATCTCTAGTGCTTAATCAATAATCCCTGTGGTTCGACAATCTTTTATATTACTGACGATGAAATCGTACACTTGCGGTTGTGTATCAAGTTTTTGACACCGTTGCCGGGGACTGTTCGCATTAACCTTAGTAGATTAGCAATTTAGTTAACCTAGACTTGAGAATAGTTTGTGTTTTTCCATTTTATATTGCAATTTATTTTCCATATACATAATCCAAAAACAAAAGCACTGCATTTTTTTTCTTGCAATTTAAATTTTGCATTGTCTTTCTTGTTTTTCAAATAGCATTTTATTTCTTGTCTTTAATTCTTCATTTTCATTTTTTCTCATAATTTTTTTTAGATATCCATGAGCACTAACATGTCAAGTAGGGCCTTAAGAGATTTTTCTGCACCCATTTCTGCAAGATTTTTATCTCCTATTGTACAGCCTCATATTGAAGCAGGAAGTTTCCAACTAGACCCAGAGTTAATTTTCATGATACAAGGTCATAAATTTGGAGGAGAAACATCATAAAGTCCTCATCTACACCTTGCGACATTTCTAGAGCTTTGTGATATGGTGAATTGTGAAGGAGTATCAGCAGATGCAGTTTGGTTGTTGGCATTTCCTTTTAGTATCAAGGATAAAGCAAGGACTTGGTTATATTCTCTCCGTCCTCAAAGCATCACAAGTTGGGAACAATTGGAGCAGTAATTTCTGACTCATTTTTTCCCTCCAGGCAGAACAATTTATATGAGGAATTGTATCATAGATTTTTCTCAAGCGTATGGAGAATCATTATTTGAAGCATGGGACAGATTCAAGAGTCTACTAAGACAGTGCCCTCATCATGGTTTGGAGAAATGGCTGATTCTACACATATTCTATAGGGGAATTTCTTTTTCAGATAAGTGTTTGTTAGATTCATCAGCTGGAGGTTCTTTTATGGACAAGAGCATAGAAGAAGCTTACACATTAATTGATCAAGTGACATTGAACCTCCATGGATGGTCGAGCAAAAGATGGATGGAATCTCCCTTAGAAATTCAAGAAGTACAAGCCATATATACAAGAGAGCTCGTCAAACGAAATGCAGTTCAACCACCCAAGAATGTCGAAATTTAGAAGTCACAGAATGAGGAGTTCAAACATTTGGGGGAAAAGATTAATAGCATAGTTTCAAAATTGTTCAAAGAAGATCCCCCTCCTTTGCAGACAAAATCTTGTGAGATTTGTAATGATATTGAGTTGAGAAAGGGAAAGAATCATGAAGAACTTCTAAAGAAGGACATGTTTAGAATTGAAGAGAAGAATAATAGAATATCACAAGAACTCAGTTTCATTTCTCCAGGAAGTTCCCAAAGGCCACAAGTACCTTTCCCCCAACGATTGATCACACCATCACTAGACAAGCAGTTTGAACCTCTATCACAAGCTCAACCATTCCCAAGACCTTCACTAAAGGTTCCTTTTCCACAAAGGCTGGTGAGGGCTAGTGAAAACAAAGACTTTGGCAAATTCTGTGATCCAAATATGGTTGAGTGCAGATTTCCCTATGCATATGAAGACTCTTCATATGAGGATTGTGATAATAATGTAATGGATAACAAGTTTTTAGATCTTCCTCCACATTGTACAAGATGTTATAGTGACATTGAATTTTTAGATGATGAATGTATTGAGGTAGATCAACTTAAAAATGCAAATGAAGACAATGATCCTCCTTTATTTGATTCTCCTATTGAAGATATAGGCGTTGGTTTACTTTTCGATGCTTATGATGATGATGATGATGATGATTTGGAAGAATGTGTAGGGAGCTGCGTTGTGGAAGCAGCATCTCAAGAATCACCTCTTTCGTCCACACAACCCTTAGAGGTAAGAATTGTAAGGGTTGAACATGTTGTGGACCAATGTGTAGAGACTCATGCAGATATGGGTGAGTCCCAAGAATCATCATCTATTGAAACACCACCACCTGAGCCAGAGCTAGAGCCAATACAAGATTCAGAAGTCACATCCACATGTTTAGAACTTTCAGGTATCTCTCAGCAATGCAAGGTTAGTATTTCTAGTGATCTTTTGGAAGATTTTATAGAGGTACCTATAATTGATTTTGTTGGATGTGATTCAATTTTTGATACATATTCAGTTCATACTAATACAGTTCTAGTTCTATCTGACAGCATGCTTGGGAGAGGTATGTTTTTCTTTTGGGTGTGCAGATTTTCATGGGACCTATAATTGGAAGCTCGATCTGAACTGTCTTCGACCTCCTTAAAGAATTTCCAAGAAGACGAAGATGGAGAGAGTTATTCTTCACTTTTTGATGAAAGCTCCCTCCATAATAAAAGCCCTTGGTAAGAGGGTTCTAAAATATCTTACCCCTCTAAGATCGTGATTTCGTTAAATCTAATGAGGTGGTCGAGCTAATGATCTTAAACAAGAGCTTCTTGGGAGGCAACCCAAGTTCATTTTCTTTGTCTTCATTCATATCTTAAATTATTCCCAGTTTCATTTCTTTATAATAAACATGTACCCTCTACTTAATTTTCGTTATCTACCTTCTTTTATAGGACTTAAAGATTAGGAGGAGTGCAACTACATGGTGGAGAAGTTAATGACATGGGCATTTGGCATGCATCATTTGGTAACTTCTCCTACTTTAAATCTCCTCCACATTATTTTTAGTTTTCATTGGGACAATGAAAAGTTTAAGTCTAGGGGGATGCATTTGGTTTTGTTTAGTTTTTGCTTATTTCTTCTTTTTGCATAATAAAATTTTTGCTAGTTGCATCTTACATCACATCACGATTGTTGATTGTTTGTTCCTTATTGCAAAATACCAACACATCTATTCTAGATTTTATGTGGTCCATGTGCTAGTATGTTTAGTGATCTATCTTTTTCTATCTATGATAGCATGAAGTGAGCAATGTTTTTACTATAAGAGTTTAAGTATTGACCTTGTTTTAGGACCTCTATACACTATGCCTATTTTGATGGTTGATAACTCTAAAATAGTCATGATTCATAGAATTGGACTAGTACTTGTGCTTTTATGGTGACCTCTCAACTACATTTTTGTTACTGGATAAACTCAGATCATGTAAGCTCATTTGGAAAAATCAATCCAAAAAATATATATATATTTGAAGGTTTGTTCAAGTTTGATACTTTTCAAACATTCAAAGAAAAAAATAATAATAATAAGGGATAAAAAATAGTTGTCGTGAGTGGAAACTAGTAATTCACCCCTTTGAGACCGAGTTAGGTTACTAGGGAAATGAATGCTATGTTTCTCTTGATACTGAGTATTCCTTTGAGACCTTGTGTAGACGAAGCATAGCATTTTTGAGGGGAACGAACCTTGCGTGTGGCAGGTAAGTGTCTATAGCTGAAAGCATAAGGAACACAATTTTATGATGACTTGACTAGACTTAGGGATTGAAACTTAATAAATTTAGGCCACTTTTGCACTGAGCACGGAGGACTACTACTTAGGTCATACTCAGACTACTTTTATATCTTGGTCACCAATGAAATCATTTGATAGGATTAGATTGACTTGCTAGATGTTATGACGCACTATTTAACCACATGAATCTAGATTGTGGGTTTTGCTTGAGGACAAGCAAAGGTTCAAGTCTGGGGGTGTGATGTGTGTAAATAGTATGATCATTTATGCATGTTTTAATGCACATTCACTTACTTTATGCGTGCATATTCTTTACATAATCGTCTCTTTATTCATATGCTCATCATAAATACTCTTTTGTTCAGAGATCTGCTCTTTTATGTGTTTTGATTGACAGGACACTATTTGGAGCGAAAATGGAGCTAAAACGAACACAGGAGCTTGGGCCGTGTAGGCCACATGGCCGTGTGGCCATTATTGTTCTTTGTGCCAATTGGCACGACCGTGCATATATTCCAGATTTGAAGAGGGCCTTGCCCGTGCTGAATGGCATGGTCGTGCCAATCATCCCGTGGCCAAGTAACACACGGCCGTGCCAACATTCCAGTGGCGAGGAAGGTCACGACCGTGTGAATCCACATGGCTGTGTGACCTCGGCAGAGACGAAGAAGGCCACGGCCGTGTGACCCTACATGGCCGTGTGACTCAATCTGAGAGGAAGCCGTGTGAGGTCGTGTGGATTCCACACAGCCGTGCGACGAAGAACACGGGTTGTGCCATCCCAAAACAGAGCTATGCTGAATTCTGGGTAGATTGTAGACTGATCATAATTCGGCCATAACTTTGTGCTTCGTTAGAGTTTCGGACTATTCTTTATACTGAAACATAGCTGACTTCAAGATCTACAACTTTGCTTCAGGTCCAATAGAGAGAAAGAATTTTTTTTTCTCGTGCTAAATGGCACGGCCGTGCCTCCCAACCACGGGTTCAACTGGACCTCCGCCCAGACTGCAGACCAAATTTCGAACTGCCATAACTTTCAGTTTGATTTGAGCCAGGGCTCGATCCAAGTATCAGATTGAAGATAATTTCAAGGGCTACATCTTTGGTTCAGGGTGAATAACGAGAAAACCTGGTTTAATGGGTGAAAAACTTGGTTTACCAGACGCTTGTAAATCCTAGTTTTCCTGGGCAGCGTGGAGGAGGTATAAAAGGCTCAAGAACCCTATTCTTTGATTATCTTTGGTTTGGGACTTCATTCCTCCCCTCAGGGAAAGCCGTCGAGCTTCATCCACTGTCGTCTCTTCACGATCCCTCCATCTCCGGAGCAAGGAAGCATCCCCAAGACATCGGAATCAACAAGCATCTCTTCTTCCTTTCCTTCTAGGGTTGTAAGTATGCTTTTCTTTATGTTCTGGGGTTGTTCTTCCCCCACAATGGAGTAGACATCCTCTTCTAGGATTAGGGAGTATTTGTAATATGATGGAGATGTAGAACTATGTAGATTCATCCTGTTTCTATTCGATGACTTGTCAATGTCTTGTTCATGCTTGTATGACATGTTTATATTTCTATGCTTTGATTGATTGATGTGGAGTATTGTTGATCCCACAAAGGGGATACCTTAGAGCGTATTGACCAAGGTACCCTAGTGACAGGGGTAACCCTTTCTGGACACCTAAGATGTTCCCTCAAATGGAGAAACAATCCCTTAGTAACTGCTGCTCTCGTAAAGAGAGTGCTTCAGATCGTATACTCGAGGGGCCCTAGTGACAAGGGTAACCCGTTCACGGACGTCTAGGACATTCTCTTAAAATGAGAGACAATTCCTCCATAAGGAAGTAGGCAACCATACCGAACCTCTACCCTTATTCTTATTGTTCTTTACTAGATATGTATCCAAGTGATCTACCGAGGCGCCCTCGTGATAGGGGGGTTAACCGTTACAGAATTTTACTGGGATCATCCCTACGTGTACTTAGGGATATTGGCTAATCTAACTTCCTACAAGAGCATTGACATAGAGGATGGAAACTAAGCAATCTATGTAGTATCTCCTAGTATTATAATGAAACCGAAATCCTAGAATCCATCTCCCAAAGCTCATTCCCTCCAAGATCAGTTCTCTCTTTTCTCTCTTCTCACTTTCCTCTTCTCTCTCTTAATCTCTTTTCTCACCAATCTTAGGTTAGTCTAGATAACATACTTTGCGATATCTCTAATGCTTAATCAACAGTCCATGTGGTTCGACAATCTTTTATATTACTGACGACGAAACCGTACACTTGCGGTTATGTAACCTTAGTTTTTGGCACCGTTGTCGGGGACTGTTCGCACTAACCTTAGTAGATTAGCAATTTAGTTAACCTAGACTTGTGAATAGTTTGTGTTTTTCCATTTTACATTGCAATTTGTTTTCCATATACATAATCCAAAAACAAAAGCACTGCATTTTTTTTCTTACAATTTAAATTCTGCATTGTCTTTCTTGTTTTTCATATAGCATTTTATTTCTTGTCTTTAATTCTTCATTTTCATTTTTTTTCATCATTTTTTTTAGATATCCATGAGCACTAACATGTCAAGTTGGGAATTAAGAGATTTTTCTACACTCATTTCTGCAAGATTTTTATCTCCTATTGTGCAGTCTCATATTGAAGCAGGAAGTTTCCAACTAGACACAGAGTTAATTTCCATGATACAAGGTCACAAATTTAGAGAAAAAACATCAGAAAGTCCTTATCTGCACCTTGCGACATTTCTAGAGCTTTGTGATATGGTGAATTGTGAAGGAGTATCAGCAGATGCAGTTCGGTTGTTGATATTTCCTTTTAGTATCAAGGATAAAGTAAGGACTTGGCTATATTCTCTCCGTCCTCAAAGCATCACAAGTTGGGAACAATTGGAGCAGTAGTTTCTGAATCATTTTTTCCCTCCAGGCAGAACAATTTATATGAGGAATTATATCATAGATTTTTCTCAGGCGTATGGAGAATCATTATTTGAAGCATGGGACAGATTCAAGAGTCTACAAAGACAGTGCCCTCATCATGGTTTGGAGAAATGACTGACTCTACACATATTCTATAGGAGAATTTCTTTTTTAGATAAGTGTTTGTTAGATTCATCAGCTGGAGGTTCTTTTATGGACAAGAGCATAGAAGAAGCTTACACATTAATTGATCAAGTGACATTGAACCTCCATGGATGGTCGAGCAAAAGTTGGATGGAATCTCCCTCAGAAATTCAAGAAGTACAAGTCATATATATAAGAGAGCCCGTCAAACAAAATGCAGTTCAACCACCCAAGAATGTCGAAATTCAAAAGTCACAGAATGAGGAGTTCAAACATTTGGGGGAAAAGATTAATAACATAGTTTCAAAATGGTTCAAAGAAGATCCCCCTCCTTTGCAGACAAAATCTAGTGAGATTTGTAATGATATTGAGTTGAGAAAGGGAAAGAATCATGAAGAACTTCTGAAGGACATGTTTAGAATTGAAGAGAAGAATAATAGAATATCACAAGAACTCAGTTCCATTTCTCCAGGAAGTTCCCAAAGGCCACAAGTACCTTTCCCCCAACAGTTGATCACACCTTCACTAGACAAGCAGTTTGAACCTCTATCACAAGCTTAACCATTCCCAAGACCTTCACTAAAGGTTCCTTTTCCACAAAGGCTGGTGAGGGCTAGTGAAAACAAAGACTTTGGAAAATTCTGTGAAAACAAAGGTCCCTATGCATATGAAGACTCTTCAGATGAGGATTGTGATCCAATAGATGCATCACTCGAGATCTTAAGCTTATTTAGCTTGTCCTCCACAAAAGCGAGTCGTTGGCACATGGCTACACTTTCCACCAAGTACTACAGGCGAACGGAAAAATGATAACGCCGATCGGAGGTAAATCCTGAATGGATAGTAAAATACATACCTCGGTGGATATTTGCAGGTTACTGTTGCCGAGGAGCCCCAGGGGGCATCATCGTGGCTTGTGACCTAGCTTCCTCCAAAATGTCGGCAAGCGACCCACGGATGAGGATTTTGTGCTTGGGAGTGCGAGGCTGGGCGCTCGGCTCAAGGTAATCCTCCGCTGGCAAGTGGAGGATCGCCGTCACAGATCATCGACCGCTCGGGGTCGACTGGGAAGAAGCCACCAGATTGGAAGGTGGGGTCGTAGGCACGGGACAGATAACGGAACGCAAAACCCTTTGTCGGGTTGGGGGCAGAAAGGCGACCAATTGTGCAGCGAGGGTCTTTGGTGGCAGCTCAACCAGGGACGACATCCGATCAAATGAAGTGGCCTCTGTCGTTGCTGGGATGGCCGCAGGAGACGAAGTGCCTACTCGCTCAACGACCCTCACAGTCGATGTGGCAGAACGGGAAGGCTGGTCCACTCGGCATCTCTTGCGCCTAATAAGGGGCTCTCCATTGCCCGAAGATCTAGAGCCCTCGGTCCGGGTGACAGGCTGTGACTCTGGGATGGGTAGTAGCTCTCCAGCAACTTCGGCGCTAGGTGCCCGGTCAGCAATGCCCTCGCCCACAGTGGGCATCTCCTCGCTCTCGGCAAGTGTGCCTTCATGAGAGTCGACCGACATTAGACCTCGGCTCGCCAATTCCTTTGCGGTAGCCGCCTCAACCTCGGCGTCCTTAAGCTTTGCAAAGCTAGCCACCCGCACTCGCATCATGACTGCGGTTGCAAGAGATGGAAAGGAAATCAGTTAGATTCAAAAGAAAGGAAAAGATAATGGCGTACCTAAGCCACTCAGGAGTTGGTGCGGATCGGGCTTAGACCGAAGATGTACATGAAACCTTCCAGCAGCAGCTTATGGATGTCATATTTTTGACCAGCCAGCATGGAGGCAACATGGAGGTAATCTGAATGAATTTTGTACGTCTTTAAATCAGGTTGGGGTGGTAGGCCGACCTACCAGAGGGTTCGAAAGCTAGGTCGTTCGGGAAGACACACAAAGAAGAAATATTTCTCCCAATGTTTATTGGAAGTGGACATTTTGTCAAAGAAGACTAGCCCGATCTAAGACTGAAATAGAAAAGTCCCCAACTCAGACTACTTGGGGTAATAAAAGCAATGAAAAACTCGAGAGGTTAAAGGAATGTCGTGTAGCCGAAACAACACGATGACGTTGCACAGCAAGCGAAAAGAGTTCGGCACGAGTTGTGGAAGGGGGACACGGAAAAAATTACAAACTTCGATGATGAAGGGGTGGATAGGGAATCGAAGACCAGCCACAAAATGATCTCGAAATAGACATATAGTGTCGATTGGTGGGTCATTTGGTCGATCGGACGGAGAGGCTAGAATGATCTCATGATCAAAAGGAATATCGAAGACGTTCCTAAGGCTCTCAACATCGCCCGCGTCGAACCTGGTCTCCATGGTAGTATACCAGAGTTCAGAAACGAGGTCTGACGGTTGTGAAGAGCTTGCCATTGTCGAAAATGAGAAAATGAGGGGTTCGACTGGAAGAAATGGGGATGAAAAGCTGAAAGCGAACATTGGAAAGCTGCGGAGAGCTAAAGGGACTACAAAAGGTTGAAGGCGAGAAGGTTCGGAAGAACTTACGGAAGGAGGGGAAAGGTGTAGGGGGATCGGTGGCCGGCTTGAAGGGGGGTTGGATAGACGACACCCCCAAATATTCGCTTCCTACACTTGTTAGTTTACGCAGCGGAAATACAAACTAATATGAATACAAAGAAAGCTAAAGACAAGAAAGAAATCAAACCAAGCTACACAATCATTTAACGTGGTTCGGAGATTGCTTGCTCCTACTCCACAGTGTGTCCTTGAGGTGGACGATCCCTATCCGTCGGTGGATTAGCCCCCGGCAAACTCCGGTTATCTCAAGTCGCTCCTTGTGGGTGGAGAAACCTCATCACAACACCAACTAAGACTCTTGAGACTAGTAGACTACTAATTAGGGTTTACCACCACTAATTTCGTCAGGGATAACCAAGCTTCCAAGCCTTGGTTATATAGGTTGTGGGTTGAAAACCCCGCCTACCAGTCGACTGCCAAAACATGCAGTCGACTGCCCTCTGTGGAAATTTGACAGTTACATCCCAACGACTTGATACCAGTCGACTGCTAAAACTAGCAGTCGACTGCTCCACACTGGCTGAGCGAACAGAAGCATTTTGTTCACTCCCAATCGACTGCACCAGTAGACTTCACCAGTCGACTAATGAAATATGCAGTCGACTGGCATCGAGTACATTCTCTCATAGCACTCGGACCCTCACCCTTACGACTCATTTGACGCTTCCTTCCCAGCCTTGACCTTTTGCCTTCAAGCCTACTTCCTCTTTGGCTCTTGTCCCTCAGATGCATACAAGCCCGCGGCTTGCCCCCAATGTCATCCTTCGCGTATGCCTCGAAGTCGCTTCCCTTGGCCCTTGTCCTCGTTGCCTTGTCCACGGTCCCTCGGATGCTCCATCCTTCACAGGACCCGAAGCCATCAATCTGAGTCACATGTGTATCCTGCAGTCCTGCATAACTCAAGTACATATATCAAATACAAGGGTGAACCTAACTTAAACCCTTTGCCTAAACACCAAAACACATGGTCGCACGGACCATTGGGATTGCTCCAACAATCACCCCCTTTTTGATGTTTGGCAATACGTTTAAGTTAGGGAAAACAAATAGCAAAATAATATGCTAAAAACAATGGACTTACGATGCCAAGGCTACACACTTGGACTTACACCGTCGAATGGACTTACGTTGCCAAGGCTACACACTTGGACTTACACTGCCGATTCAAAAATAATGGAACATGCATTTGAACCTATCCCAAGGCTCCCCCTACACCTATGCTCCCTATTGAGCTAAGATTTTCCCACAGGACTTTTTAAGAACCTATCACAAGGCTCCCCCTACGCAAAGGCATTTTCAGGTTTTTTCAACTAAACATTACTTCTCCCCCTTCACCTAACATCTAAAAAGCTTTCCAATAATATCCCAATTGTTGAAAACTTATTATCCAACTGACCCTAAACTCATGTATTCATCCCCATGGATCTCATACACCTCAACGATTTGACCTGGTCACAAACCAATGCTGAAAACAGTTTCAGACTGGTATCAGTCGACTGCCCCAGTCGACTGCCCTTATTGAAATAACACACAGAACCATTCTGTGCTCGATTTTCACTGTTACCAGCCGACTGGTACGTTATTTCATCCCTTTTCAACATTTTGAACCCAATTTTAGAAATACGCCAATAATTCCACAGACATCCAAAAATTCCCAAATTATATGGCGAGGTATGTTTTACCCATGTCTATTTGGGAAAAATACATTCAAAAATGTATCTATCACTAATCCCAAGATTGACACAAAACCCAAAACTAGCTAAATGGTTCAATTGAACCTTGACCTAAAGTCCTAGTTTTGGCTTCCTCTTGATGTATTTGCCCATACTAACCCACAATATATCCCTAGCATTGGTTTATATGGCATCTATATATCCAAAATCAATTATCATGCAATATGACCCCAATGTCATATTTCTTGCATGAAACACAACCCAATTGTGCCAAAACCTTAGGTTTGAGACTCAAGTCCGTCTCCAAACCAATTGACACATTTCATAACCCCTCTAGACTCTCAAGTAAAACCCACTTGAGATCCATTGGTCATGTGTCCCAAATTTACTCTTTGAGCTCCCCTAGAGCTCTTAGCCATAGCCACCTCCCTAGGTGACTCATCCACAATCGCTAGGCCACATCGATACATCTCCGGTGATACTTGGCCTACAAACCTAACCTTCTTAACCTTGGACACCTTGTCTTGGTTAATTTCTCCTTACCTTTAAATGACTTTCCCTTGTCATTTATTGGTTTCTCCTTGCTATAGTCATATGCAACCCTAACATAAGACTTTCCCTTAGCATTGGAGACATTAGATCGGTATTCCAAACCCGATCTATCATTGTTGGGTCTTTGACTACCCAACACCATACCTAAATCCTTAGATCCAACATTGAATCTTTATAGGATTTTCTCCAATTTATCAAGCTTTGCCTTAAAAGCTTGATTTTCCCTTTCTAGGTTCCTAAACCTAGAGTCAACATGTCCACCATGGACATTCCTAGACCTACCCATTTTTCTAGGCATATGTCTCCCCTTCTTGGGATTAATGCCTTGGGTCTCCTTAGGTCTACCATTTCTAGAGTTATCATGAATTGGTCTCCTAGGATTTTGATCTACCTTTACCCTATTTCTATCATGATATCTAAATCTGAAGTTATGTATGGGTAAATAATAGCAATTATTTCTAGCATGCATAGAGGAATTTAAATTTGACTTCAAATTTAAATTAGGGTTTACCTTACCCTTTAACTTTGGAGCTCCCCCTTGACATGAGCCTCCATTCTTCCTCCACTTATTCTCCTCTTTCTTCAAATGCACCAATTTCTTGATTTCTTTCTTCTTTGGGCATTTGGTGTGGTAATGACCCTACTCACCACACGTGAAGCACACTATGTGCCATTTCTTCTCCTTCTTCTTCTTGGCACCATCATTCCTACAACCCACATTAGTATCTAAAATAACTTGATTGGGTTTAGGATTTACCTTCTTCTTACCCATAGGATATCTATTCTTGTAGTATCCCTTCTCATTACACCCGAAGCATATTATGTGGTTCTTTGACTTTACTTCGGTGGAGGTGCTTGCTAGGTTGACCACTTCGAAGACCTCTTCTTCATTTGTCTTGGACTCTTCTTCAACCCTTGATGATGTAGATGCTACCTTATCTTCCTCCTCCACACTTGTGGATGACCTTTCTTCATCCTTCTCCTCCTCAGAAGTTGGGCACTCCTCACCTTCCGGTTGCTCCTCCTCTACTTGAGCTACTAAGCCCATCTCCTTGGGCTCTACCTCTTCATGTGTAGGCAAAAATTCTTCTCCTAGAACTTTCTTTACCTTGCTCCACAACTCGTGGGCATTCTTGTATTCGCCTACAATGACTTATCACGTTAGAAGGTAAAATTTCAATCAACATTGATATTACCTTTGAATTTGCCTCCGATCGTGTGGTTTGCTCCTCCATCCAATGTCGTAGTCAGAGCTTCTTTCCTTTCTTGTCCTTCGGGACTTCGAATGGTTCCTTGACGACCATCATCGTGTCCCAATCCGTGTTGAAGAAGTTCTTCATCTTCACCATTCAAAAGGTGATGTCCCATAAGCTTCCTCCTTCGAACTTCGACGGTTCTATTAAGCCGGTCATCTTCTTAGCTTCCTCGGCGGTTAGTCCGATGGAGAGCGACCTCGCTCTGATACCACTTGTAGGGGGATAGGTGGCCGGCTTGAAGGGAGGTTGGATAGACGACACCCCCAAATACACGCTTCCTATACTTGTTAGTTTACGCAGTGAAAATACAAACTAATATGAATACAAAGAAAGCTAAAGACAAGAAAGAAATCAAACCAAGCTACACAATCATTTAACGTGGTTCGGAGATTTCTTGCTCCTACTCCACGGCATGTCCTTCAGGTGGACGATCCCTATTCGTCGGTGGATTAGCCCCTGACAAACTCTGACTATCTCAAGTCGCTCCTTGTGGGTAGAGAAACCTCAAAACAACACCAACCAAGACTCTTGAGACTAGTAGACTACTAATTAGGGTTTATCACCACTAATTTCGTGAGGGATAATCAAGCTTCCAAGCCTTGGTTATATAGGTCGCGGGTTGAAAACCCCGCCTACTAGTCGACTACCCAAACATGCAGTCGACTGCCCTCTGTGGAAATTCGACCGTTACATCCCAACGACTCGATACCAGTCGACTGCTAAAACTAGCAGTCGACTGCTCCCCACTAGATGAGCAAACAGAAACATTCAGTTTGGTCCCAGTCAACTTCACCAGTCGACTGATGAAACATGCAGTCGACTGGTACCGAGTACATTCTCTCACAGCACTCAGACCCTCACCCTTACGACTCATTTGACGCTTCCTTCGCAGCCTTGACCTTTTGCCTTCAAGCCTACTTCCTCTTTGGCTCTCATCCCTCGGATGTATACAAGCCCACGGCTCGCCCCCAATGTCATCCTTCGCGTATGCCTTGAAGTCGCTTCACTAGGCCCTTGTCCTTGTTGCCTTGTTCACCGGTCCCTTGGATGCTCCATCCTTCACCGGACCCAAAGCCATCAACCTGAGTCACATGCGTATCCTGTAGTCCTGCACAACTCAAGTACACATATCAAATACAAGGGTGAACCTAACTTAAACCCTTTGTCCAAATACCAAAACACATTGTCGCACGGACCATTGGGATTGCTCCAACAAAGGGTTGTCGCAGAAGAGAGCAAGTCGCCGGAGCACTGGTCGCACAGGAAGTCGCCGGTGGCACTCGAACGAAACGCGAAGGTGGAAATGATGGTGGCTATGCGAGGTTATAAACCTCTAGCTCGACTGAGCGGAGCCATCGGATCTAGGGTGTGAAACCCGAGACACAGATCTGGCCGTGGAATTTAAAACACCAGATGTCACATCAGAGCATGTCACTTCGAGTACGCGGCGACTGCGGCGGTGACATATGACATTTCCGCACTGGTACACATTTAATGAACGTCATTAATGTTGGAGGATCGGTGGCCAGCTTGAAGGGGGGTTGGATAGCTAGGCCACCCCCAAATCGATTTCTTCTCTACAATACGTTAGTTTGCGCAAGCGGAAATATAGAAACTAAAACAATGAAACACAAACGAGAATACAAACGCTAACACGCTCGATGTAACGTGGTTCGGAGATTGCTTGCTCCTACTCCACGACGTGTCCTTGAGGTGGACGAGCCCTTGATCCTTTGGTGGATCAGTCCCCGGCAATCTCCGGCTAAAGCTTCTCCTTCTCGGTGGAGCAAACCTCTCACAAAGTTCTCTTCCTCTTTACAAGATGAAACTTAGAGCTAGAAGGAAGAGAGTTGGCTTGGAAGCTTTGGGCAAGATTCAGAAGGTTTACAATGAGTATCAGTAGTCCCTTCAATGCCCCAAAGCTCCCCTTAAATAAGAGGAAAGAGTTGATCATCAATCAACTCAAACCCTGACACCAGTCGACTGGTCCATGCACCAGTCGACTGGTGCTAGCCGTTAGGCAACACCAACAGCTCTCTTTAGAGCCCGTTTTCTGCCAACGGTCATGTACCAGTCGACTGGTCTTAGGACCAGTCGACTGGTCCCCTTAGTCGAAAAGCACAGAATCTGGATCAGTCGACTGGTCCAGTACATTCACTCCTCTCATCCTTTCCGGAGTCGCCTTTGAAGTTCTCTTCCTCGGCCTTCGTCCCTCAGATGCACCCGAGCCCGCGGCTCCTCTCCGTGCCATCCTTCACGCTTCCTTGAAGTCCACTTCCTTCGGCTCCACTCCATTGCTCCTCGTCCGTGCGGTCCCTCGGATGTCTTCCACACCATCCTTCACCGACTCAACGATCCGAGCCCTTGGATGAGCTTCCCGAACTTGGTCACACCAAGTCCTTATGTGTTCCACCAAGTCCTGCATGACTCAAACACATATCAAATACATATGAAAGCCTAACTTAAACTCTTTGACACACACATCAAAACCTAGGTCGATTGCACCAACAATCTCCCCCTTTTTGATGTGTGGCAATATGTTTAAGTTAGGCACCAATAACAACTTTGAAAAGTACAGGCAATATGTAAATATGAAACATAAAACCCAAGCTCCCCCTTAACACATGCTCTTAATCTTAATTTTCAAAGATTTGCACCCAAGTAGATTTCTAACTTAAACCTACCCATTTCTCCCCCTTTGACACCATCAAAAATATTGTACTAGATACGTATACATACTATGGTATCAGTTCCAACCAAATTTGAACCAAAAATTTGATTTTAAAGACCAACAGAATGATGAAAGGCTGGTACCAGTCGACTGGTATCTGCACCAGTCGACTGGCACAAACTGAACATCAATTTCAGCCTACGGCAGCCAACTTCAGAAATCCATAAAAAATTCTAGAAAATTCGAAAAATCATGAAATTTTGAACACTTATTTCTTATAATGTTATTTAACTAAGAAAAATATGTTTTCATGAAAAGTCAACCTATTTTCAAAATTTTGACCAAGTTTCAAAAATATCGAAAACATGCAAGTTTGTATCAATTTCAAGCTCAGTTTTGCAATCATATGTTTTAAAATAGCTAGACCACAGTAAATAAAACATAGAATTGTTTTCAAAAACATTTGAAATGTCCAACTATGATCTATGGGCAAGATGTCCATTAATTAAACATTTGCTTTCCCCATAGTTGGCCTATGATCACTAAATATTTATACACTTCATAACTCATCAAAATGCCATAAGCATAAGTGAATTACTTGTATCATCCTAATATCTCACATTCATGGTTAGAAAATAATACAAATCATTGTGAGATAAAGGTAACCTTTACTTAGTCCTCTTGATTATGAATCACTATCAAGGCTAAGTCCTCCCCCTTAAGGTCTCAAGTCAACCATTTTTAAAAAATTTGAGTTATGATTTCATTGGTTGACTAAACCCAAAATCCCCTAACCCTTAAGGATTGATTTTGGCACCCAATAGAAATTCTTTCTAATTGAGTTAACCAAATATTCCTTGGGGATCCATTTTCTATCTATGGTCTTTGTCTTTGATTTCCCCCTAGCAAGTAGACAATGATAAGTCTTTTCATTATTGGGTTCATTGTATCCTAGCCCATTTTTCTTAAAACTTGCCCTTTGACTCCCAATAATCATGTTTAAGGTATTTGAGCCAATTTCAAATTTTCTAAGGGCTATGGTGAGGTATTCTACCTTTTCCCTTAATTTCCTATTTTCCTCTTCTAAACATGAATCATTTGAACTTGTAGAGGAAGCATGCAAATCATTATCCCTAATAGGCATGGATTCTAATTTTTCTTTAAGCATGCAAATGTCATTTTTCAAAGATTTGTTCTTTCTTTTTGCCTTAAACAAATCATCATTTGTGCTTGAAATAATTTTAATTAAAATATGGGGAGGAAGATTATGTACCTCACTTACCGAGAAGTCCGAATCCGATGATTGACCTCCCCCTTCACTTGAGCTCCCCTCTTCATCTTCACTTGAGCTCCTTCCTTCTTCTTGTTCGGATGAGGTGGAGGCTACATCATCAATCCCCATGAGAGCAAAATTGACTATGTGATGCTCTTCTTCCTCCGATGATGATGAAGGATCATCCCATGTTGCTTTTAGGTTTTGAGCCTTCTTCCCTTTTTCTTTTGTCTTCTCCTTCTTCTTCTTCTTCCCTTCCTTCTTTTTCAAGAGAGGACAATCATCTCTTATGTGTCCTTCTCCTTGGCAATTGTAGCAAATTATCTTCCTTGTCCTACTTTTGCTTCTTGAGCTTTTCCTAGCATGAGATTTGTTAGATGAAAAATTTCTAAAAGCTCTTCTCATTTTCCTTACCATATACGCCTCTTGGTCACTATCCATTGAGGCACTTGACTCCTCGGAATCGGAAGATGATGGAGATGGAGCTTTCTTCTTCCCCTTTCCCTTGTTTGCCACAAGGGCTACTCCTCTTGATTTATGAGCTTCTCCATCCAATCCCTCAACTCTTGTTTCATGAAGCTCCATTGTTGAGAAGAGTTCATCTAGAGAGGATTTCTCTAGGTCCTTTGATATGTAGTATGTATCTACAATGGAACTCCAAGTTGTGGATCTTGGAAAAGCATTTAGGGCTTTTGTAATCACGTCTCGATTTGAAAGTGTCTCACCTACACTTGTTAGTCCATTAATAATCTCCTTAATTCTACAATGTAAAATTGATACCTTTTCTCCTTTCTCAAGCTTTATATTGTTGAGTTGAGTTCGAAGGAGATCTCTTCTTGCCAATTTCGCTTCCGATGTCCCTTCATGAAGCTCCACTAGCTTTTCCCATAACTCCTTAGCGCTTGAGTAGGTTCCAACCCTCGTTAGTTCTTGTTGGGGAAGGACATTTTGTAGATGATGTATGGCTTTAGAATTCGCTACATGTTCTTCTCTTTGCTTCTTGGTCCATCTTGTTATCTCGATTGTCTCATTGCGTTCATCGTTTGGCTCTTCAAAACCATTTCTCATGATTAGCAATATGTCAAAATCGGTATTGAAAAATACCTCCATTCTCTTCTTCCACCAAGAGAAGTCGCCTTCAAATTTGGGTGGATGAATGTTTGAGCCGGCCATTTGATGATGTTGTTCTTCTCGGCGATTAGTCCGTTGAAGAGCTTCCTTGCTCTGATACCAATTGTTGGAGGATCGGTGGCCGGCTTGAAGGGGGGTTGGATAGCTAGGCCACCCCCAAATCGATTTCTTCTCTACAATACGTTAGTTTGCGCAAGCGGAAATATAGAAACTAAAACAATGAAACACAAACGAGAATACAAACGCTAACACGCTCGATGTAACGTGGTTCAGAGATTGCTTGCTCCTACTCCACGACGTGTCCTTGAGGTGGACGAGCCCTTGATCCTTTGGTGGATCAGTCCCCGGCAATCTCCGGCTAAAGCTTCTCCTTCTCGGTGGAGCAAACCTCTCACAAAGTTCTCTTCCTCTTTACAAGATGAAACTTAGAGCTAGAAGGAAGAGAGTTGGCTTGGAAGCTTTGGGCAAGATTCAGAAGGTTTACAATGAGTATCAGTAGTCCCTTCAATGCCCCAAAGCTCCCCTTAAATAAGAGGAAAGAGTTGATCATCAATCAACTCAAACCCTGACACCAGTCGACCGGTCCATGCACCAGTCGACTGGTGCTAGCCGTTAGGCAACACCAACGGCTCTCTTTAGAGCCCGTTTTCTGCCAACGGTCATGTACCAGTCGACTGGTCCCCTTAGTCGAAAAGCACAGAATGCTTCTGTGCATTCTGTGAAGCTGGATCAGTCGACTGGCCCCATGACCAGTCGACTGGTCCCAGTACATTCACTCCTCTCATCCTTTCTGGAGTCGCCTTTGAAGTCCTCTTCCTCGGCCTTCGTCCCTCAGATGCACCCGAGCCCGCGGCTCCTCTCCGTGTCATCCTTCACGCTGCCTTGAAGTCCACTTCCTTCGGCTCCACTCCATTGCTCCTCGTCCGTGCGGTCCCTCGGATGTCTTCCACACCATCCTTCACCGACTCAACGATCCGAGCCCTTGGATGAGCTTCCCGAACTTGGTCACACCAAGTCCTTATGTGTTCCACCAAGTCCTGCATGACTCAAACACATATCAAATACATATGAAAGCCTAACTTAAACTCTTTGACACACACATCAAAACCTAGGTCGATTGCACCAACAATTAACAGGCGTGGGTGCGTGCTCGGCCTTGATGGAGGTGATTTGCATGAATTCCCAAGAGATTCGGGTGACGACAGTGTTGACCGCATACGCGAAGCGTCGATCGGCTTCAAGGATCGGTCCTACGCTCGACCGATACCCTTCGGCAGACCGAATGGGATACATCAGTGGCCAGGCCGATTGGCCAACTGATCCCCAGACTTCTTGTCTAGTCAGTCGGACTTATAGCGTCCTTCGACTAGATTTGAGGGGGAGGCATGTGATGAGGTGATGAGGGACCCACCCAGTGGAGGGTCATTGCCACAGTGGAGGTCAAAGTTTTAAGTCGTGGCGGCCAACGCCTCTGTACCATCGGCCAATCGGGCGGCCCACTTGCCCGATCGATATAGAGAAGGTCCGACTCAACATCATCATAGCTAGGTCACATACCGAGCTTCTGACGCTCAGAGAAGTGTGTCGGTGGAGCACACGCCGAGTGGCCAGCTCCGCTTGGAGTTACATCAAACCTCGAAACTAGCCCATCGGAGCCATGACCGAGCAGATTACATTCAAAATGGAGCTCGAGCAGT
The DNA here is from genome assembly GCF_018446385.1 of Zingiber officinale. Lineage (NCBI taxonomy): Eukaryota > Viridiplantae > Streptophyta > Magnoliopsida > Zingiberales > Zingiberaceae > Zingiber > Zingiber officinale. The sequence goes on along the minus strand of NC_056005.1, from coordinate 32,012,374 downwards.
GGGTGGTTGGCCGAGTGGCCATCCCGCTCGACCCGAGAACGATAGCGTCCGGACGACTGATGGTTGGTGATAAGCTATGATTAGATACATTACTTTTGGGTTAATATGTGGTGTTCTTTATACATTTTCATATTTTAATTTCCAATTATAATCATATTTCCCAAACAAGGTTTTTTATGAGCTTTATGATGTTTTTCTTTCTAATGCATGATTTACTCCTCATTATGTGAATTTGGTCTTGTAGGGTACTAATGGATTCATGATTCAAGTAGAGGCTTGGTTCACCCAATCAAATGGAGTCCAGAACTGAACCTAGACCACAGTTGAGCTAAAACCCTAAGTATAAAATCAAAATTTGGCATGGTGAACAATGAGCTTGCACCACTGTTCATCATGTCGTTTCTCTCGACGCGATCACTTGCTCCTCTCTAAATCCAGATTTGTGAACCAACTCATCTTCATCGGCGTGGAGGTTCTCAGCTTCCGGTGACCATTTTACGACCATCGGCCATCACCAGCGAGTGGATTTTGTGGGTGGAACACTATAGCTGTGGATTGCTATTTTCTTATCAGACCGGTGGCGTTCTTCTGGTTTGAGTTCCCATTCCTTCACAGTATCATCGGCAGCGTTCCTCCGGTGATCCTAGTCCATTTTCGACAGCAATCCATCGTTCGTAGTTTCCCTTCCAATTTCATGATTCCAACTCTAGAAATTCAACGTGCGACAGTGAACGATTTCCAAATCCTGAACTTGTCGAAGATTTCTGTGGTTAATTGAGTGAATCTGCATTGAGCTTGGAGCTAGAGGGCGCTTTCCGACACCAGTTGGAGCGTTCTCTGTGGTTCTTTGTGCGACGGCAAGAAGAAGACGAATTGGTCTGAGATTTGGGTTGTAGGGATGTTTAGCTTCTTTGCAGTTTGATTCTTATCGTAGATTTTCCTGTTTCTACAATTTAATATGAATTTGTCATTTCATAGTGTAGATTTGCTGATATTTCTTTTTACTACACAATTCTGTTCTGCTCTATTTTGCTTAATATTACTACTGCAGTTTTTGTTCTCTCAATTCTTGTTTGGTAATTTCTATTTTAGCAATTAATTAGTTGATGATATCAGTTAGCTTAATAGATCAAGTAGGTTTTGGTTTAATTAGCTTGGAGTAGTGTCAAGCTTAAGCTAAATGTTGATTCTGCATTTGTTTAATTGAATTATGCACTTGAGTTTTATTAGATGTCTACTTTTGGTCAAGCAAATTTTAGTTTTGATTAATTGCTTTTAGTTTAGTATCAGCATCCTAGATTGTTTTCAGATTAATTCAAAATTTGTGAGTTTTTATTATTGCAATTTGGTTGAGTTCCATCCAATGCAAATGTGCTTTAAGGTGTTTGATTTCTTATCAAGTAAGGATTTATTTCTGCAGTAGGGTAGTTGTAATGTTTGCAATTTAATTTCTAGTTTGATACTTTATTTTAATGCCAAACCACATTTCATAATTAGAAAACCCAAAAAGAGTGTTCAAAATCCAAGACAAGTACAATGCTAGCATAATCCTCAAAAAATTTGACTCGGCCCTTATACTAAAACATTTCCTTGTGTAGTTGTGGGTTTTCGATTATTACATTAATTTGGGAGTTTATTTGTGACATACATTCGGATAGCTACCAAATTTTGGCGTCGTTGCCGGGGATATGCCTTGTTAGAATTGTTTGTTTGTTTTGGATTGTGAATAATTTTCTTTTTCTCAGCTTAAGTTTCATTGATTTTATTGACTATCTACTGAAATTTTTGTTGTTGATTTGCTTGCATGACTAGGTCTTCCTTTGCAACATTGCTTGAACTTGACCCGGAGATTAAGAGGACCTTTTAGGATTTGAGGAAACAAGCTAGATCAGCAAGACTTCTTGAAAGCAGTTCTTTAAACATGGACAATCAAATAACAGAAAGCAATCAAACCATGAAAGAGCTTGCAGCTCCAGATGTGGCTTATAAGTATTCATGCATCACTTATCCAGATTTGGCAAGAGATTTTGAACTCATATCAGGACTTATTCATCTGCTTCCCAAATTTCAAGGTTTATCAGGAGAAGATCCCAACCAGCATCTACATGAATTCCATGTGGTTTGTTCGACCATGAAACCACAGGGGATTTTAGAAGAAGACATTAAGTTGAGGGCTTTTCCATTCTCTTTGACGAGAGCAGCTAAAGACTGGTTATACTATCTTTCAGCTGGATACATTACAAGTTGGATTAATATCAAGAGAGCATTTTTGGAGAAATTTTTCCCAGCTTCTAGGATTGCAACCATTAGGAAGAGCATCTGTGGTATTCAGCATGTAGTGGGAGAGACTCTTTATGATTATTGGGAGAGATTCAAGAAGCTTTGCTCAAGTTGTCCACAACATCAAATTAGTGACCAACTTCTTGTTCAATATTTTGATGAGGGACTACTTCCCATGGATAGAAGTATGATAGATGCAGCAACTAGAGTAGCTTTGGTGAATAAGACTCCAAATCAAGCTAGAGAGCTTATTTCAAATATGACAGAAAATTCACAGCAATTTGGGAGTAGAGCTCTTAGAACTAGAGTAGTTAATGAAACTCATTTGGTTTCAATTGAGTAACAAGAAATAAGAAACAATCTGCAAGAGTTGACCTCTCTAGTGAAGCAAATGGCATTGCAAAATTCTTGTCAAGTTTTAAATTTTCCTTTACCAATGACGAAAGTATATGGAATTTGTTCAGGCCAAGATCACTCTTCAGATTATTGTCCTAACCTATATCAAGATGAATCTGTTGCAGCCATTTCAAGGCCTCAATATCAACAACACAAATACGATCCCAATTCTTCAACCTACAATCCGGGATGGAAGGATCACCCTAATTTGAGGTATGGGAATACATTTTATCAACAACCACCACAAGGTCAGATTTATCAGCCATATTTACAGCATCAATAGAATCAATATCATTTTCAGAATCATCCAGTAGTTTATTCTCAATAGAATCAACAATATCAGCAGCCACAATTTCAGCAAAATTTCAACCAATCTCAACAATTTTAACCATTTCAGAATTTCCAGTAGTCTAATGTTGCAATCCAGCCACAAATTTAGAACCCACAGAATCAACAAACCAATTTTCAGCAGCTTCAACAACATGTACAGAATTTTCAGTAGCCATTGGCATCTTCTGCAAGCCAGAGTTCAATGCAATTTCAGAATAGCTACAGCAGTTCAAAAGTAGAGGATTTGATGCAGTAAATGTTGCAACTGTAACACCCACGAATTTCTTTATAAGTACATGAGTAATTATTTCCACTAGAACTTAGAAATAAAAGAAAAGAAAATAAAGATATATAATAATATGATAAGAGGAGAAGGTCAAGGATTGAACCTTGAACCTCCCACAAACAATGGAGAAAGATTTATGGCATGATCACCACTAGGATAGAGAGTAACATATGGATAGGAAGAGATAAAAATGTTAGTTAAAGGAGAGAAAAAGAAAATAAAGCAAGAAGCAAGAGAAAACCAAATTTGCTTACCTCTCCTTCCTCTTGGTTAAGAGAAGGAACAAGAAGAAGGCAAGTTGCCTTCCTCACTTCTCCCTCTTCTCATTCTCGTGAGAACCAAGGGAAGAGACATGGGAGAGTTAAGAAAGGGAATAAATGAAGGCATAAATTCCCCTCATGGTGAATAAATAGAAAAAATGAGAAAGTAAATCTCTCATTTTCTCCTTCTTCCTCCTCCTTCCTCCTTTTCTCTTCTTCACCAAGACTAAGAGGTCTTCCCTCTCCTTGATCCGAACACTAAGTCAAGTTCTTCTCCAAGAAAACTAATTTTCGAGAAGGAATCTTCAAGTTCTAGCCCTTCCAAGCAAAGGAAACCAAAGGAGACACAAGAAGAAGAAGCTCCTTCATTTCTTAGTTCCTAGGATATTCTTCTCCTTAAGAAAAACCACAAGCGAAAGGATGTAAGTTCCCCTCACCTGTGGTACAATAGCTATATGATTGTCATGTAAATATATTGCTAGAAAAACCTATGTTTGTTTCATGAGGGTTTCGGCCAAACAAAAATAAAACAAAAAAAAAAAAGGTTTTAAGAACTTGAAAACCAACTAGGTATGTTCATGATGTTTCCTATGATATGTATCTGATGGTAGGGGGGTTAAACTAATATTTTCATGCTAGAATGTTTGGTTAGAACATAAGTTTATGGGCTTAGACTTTCGGCCAAGAAAGAACAAAAGAACTAGAAGAACTCTAGACCTAAACCAAAGCATGCTCTCTTGTCCTTATGATATGTACCTTATGGTAGATGGTGTTGTTAATGTTTTTCCCACTTGTATGTTGATTTAAACTTGATTCCATCTTCATGAACTTTCGGCCATGATAGAGTTGAGGGCCTAGAAGGGCTTTAAACCTAAAAATTTAGCATGCTATGATTTTCATAAGACAAGATATGAAGCTAATATGAAATGTCATGATCTTAGGTTAAGTTGAACTATGTTTTTTTTTATGCATATGATGATTCGGCCAAGTTGAGACTTGAACCCTAGGAAAGTTTAAATCAAGCCTAAGATACTTATGATTTTCTTGATGAAAAGATATGAAGTAAACTAATGTTCTTATGTTGCTTGAAACTTGAAATCTTGTTCTATAACTTTCGGCCACACTTGTTTCTTTGACCTAGGATGCTCAAATTCTAAACTAAGTGGTCCATGATATTCCTTGAAATGAATGCTAGGAAGATTCTTATGGTCTTCATGCTATTATGCCACTAGAAACCTAATTCCCATGCTTAACAAGATTCGGCCACATTAGGTTAAGAAGCTTAAGAAGATTGAAACTTAGACTAAAAGTACTTATGGTGCTTCTCATGATATGTATTGGGATATTGGTATGAAGTTCAACATTTTTATGTTACTTGTAACCTAGAAACATGTTGCTAGGGTTTCGGCCATGTTGGGGTTAAAGGCTTAGAGAACTTAGAACCTAAATCAAACATGCTCAAGTTGTTTCTTATGAAATATGATGTGACAATTGTTAAGGTTTTTCATGCTTGTATGATGTTTATAGCCCAAAATAAAGGCTTAATGGGTTTCGTCCATGTTATGAAAAGGAACCTAGAAAGCTTGGAACCTATACCTAACATGCTTAAGATGTTCCTTATGTTCTAAGAAATGATAAATGTTTAGGGTTCACATGTTTTTTTTGTTGCTTGATAACCCAAGCTATCTCTACATGTTTCGGCCACCCCTTGTTACTAGGGTTAGAGACCTAATTAGGTTCTCCCATGAACTTCACATGCAATGCTTTATGATATGTTAAGAGTATGACATGCTGTGATCTTTATTTATGTATGTTAAGTCCAATTTCATGATATGCTATGTACTTAAGTTCATGATATGTTGTGTGCTAAATTTCATGATATGCTATGTTCTTACTTTCATGATATGTTGTGTGCTAAATTCCATGATATGCTATGGGCTTATTTTCATGATATGCTGTGTGCTAAATTTCAGAATATGCTATGCGCTTAACTTCATGATATGCTGTGTGCTCAAATTCATGATATACTATGTGCCTAAACTCATGATATGCTATGTGCTCAAATTCATGATGTGCTGTGTGCTTAAACTCATGATAGGTTGTATGCTTAATTATGCATGTGTTCATGATATGTTGTGTGCTCAAAATCATGATATGCTGTGTGCTCAAATATACATGCTTTAAGCTATGCCTAAAAGAGTTGCTTCCCTATAAGTGGGATCAAGAGCACTCTTCATGGCATGACTATGACATGAGTGATATGGACTATGTAGATATGACATGCTATTTTACTTTTAAGGCTTGTACCAAGGGTGGGCTCCATAAGCGCCCCGGGGTCGATGGACTAAGAAACGGGCCTCGTTAGGGATGGGCTCCTAAGTGGCCCTAGGTCGATGGACTAAGAAACGGGCCTAGTATATGTATGCCTTGTAGGGTTCAAGACTTGCTACCTTGGACCTACTAGGATGCGCGCATTTATGTACGTGGTACAAGCCGGGATCCCCTCTTATGATTGAGATTATGTTTAAGTATCTATGTTATACGTTTTAAAAAGACATGATGCATAACTTTCATGATGTATGTTTAAGAGTTCACCCTGCATATACCGTAGGAATATGCCATGATAATTATGATGATCATGTTATGCTATGCCATGCTACCTTGTGTTTATGCCATGATTATGCCATGATATCTATGATGATGCTTGCTTATGACATGTACGATGATCATGTATGTTATGCCATGATACTTTATGCTACGATGTATGCTTTGTGATTATTGACATGCTATACGGTTTTTGTGAGTAGGAAAGGAACTTACTGAGCCATGAGTGCCCACAGCTTACTTTCTTGTACCACAGATAAGGGCAAGGGATGGATGAACTAGGAGAGCAGCAGGAGGGGCTAGCAGGATGTGTGTGGCAGTGACTGGCTAAAGAAGAAAAAAAGACCTGCTTTTATTTAATAGGAATTATGCCTAGTTTATATTACTACGTTATAACTCCATGACATTTTATCATGTTTACTCTGTATGTCTTGAAATAATGTTAAGTATGACATATGGACTCTATGTTTCAAAATAATTTACAAGTAAGACTTCCGCTGTAATAAGGTATTAAGTTGTTAAGTATGGTCAGTAACCCCCGTCGCCTTAGCAGGAGGGGCGGGGCGTTACAGCAACAACATCAGCAAATGTTGCAACAGTAGCACCATTAGCAGAGGACTGATACAACATTACAAAACATTGAAAGACAGATTGGGCAGCTGGCTAGTAACATTAATCAGATGTAGAACCAAGGATCTGGGCAATTGCCTTCACAACCTACTCCAAATCCTAAGGGAAATGTAAGTGCATTAACTCTTCGAAGTGGTAAAATAATTTCAGACCTGACTCAAAATTTATCAGCTGGATCCCAGCAGATTTCACCCAGTCCAGCTACAGATTCAACCTCACAAAAGTTCTAGAATTTTCCAGCAATTCAGGAGAAAATAGATTCTGCAGTGAATGGAATTTCTGGAGTTGATCGACTACATTTTACTCAACCTACAACTTCAGAATTTACTCAATCTGATAGAGAATATTTTAACTTGGAATTTAATTCAACAGTAGTTAACCATTCAGCTTCAACTTTAGCACGGAATCTGGACAAGAATCTTCACCAGCAAGTAGTTGAGCCCTTTATTCCTCTACCCTTCCCTCGAAGAAGTATACAACCAAGAAAAGTGATGGAGGAAGAAAAGGCTAGAGAATATTAAGATTTGGTGAAGTTATTTAACAAGGTTGAAGTGAATGTGCCTTTGCTAACCATGATCAAACAAATTCCAAAATATGCCAAATTCCTCAAGGATCTTTGTGTGCACAATAAGAAATTGAAGGGAAATGAATTGATTAGTATGGGGGAAAATGTCTCAGCATTACTTCAGCTAGCTCCTCAGAAATGTGAAGATCCAGGAGTTTTCATAGTACCCTGTGTTATAGGAGATTGTATTTTTGAGGATGCAATGTTAGATCTTGGAGCTTCTATAAATGTGATGCCAAAATCAATTTTTGGAAGACCATTCATGAAAACTACGAGAACAAAGATTGATGTACATGCAGAAACTCTTTCCATGGAGATAGGAGACACAGTAGTTCGGTTGAGCATTTTTGAAGCTATGAAGCATCCTAGAGAGGATCATTCTATACTTAGCTTGGATATCTCAGAGGAGCTAGATTACATGGATTTCTCTTTGGAAATTGATTCAGATTTAGATGTTACTGATGTTGGTTAAGGGAATGAATTTTCTGCATTGTTGGAGAATATCTTGGATATGGGAGCAGATGTTAGCTCATGTGAATGCGTAGGGGATTGTTTAGGAGAAGCATTACCGCTAGAATCGCTCAGAGAAGAAGAAGTATGTGTAGGGGATTGCTCAGCAGCACTACCCCTAGGATCACCTACTATTGATTAGACACAGGAAGAGTTGAAGCCATTGCCTCAACATTTGAAATATGCTTATTTTGGAGAGAATCAGCAGCTACCTGTCATTATAGCTCAGAATTTGAAATCGGATCAGGAGGAAAGATTGTTAGAGATTCTGAGACAGCATAGAAAAGCTATTGGATGGACTCTGGCAGACATTCCTGGGATTAGTCCTTCTATTTGCATGCATAGGATTTATTTGGAGGAGGATGTGAAACCAGTAAGACAGCCACAGAGATGACTTAACCCTTTGATCTTGGACGTGGTAAAGAAAGAGGTGACTAGACTCTTACAGGCAGACATTATTTATCCGATTTCTAACAGTAAATGGGTAAGTCTCATCCATGTGGTTCCGAAGAAATCAGGGGTGACAGTGGTAGCTAATGAAGAGAATGAATTGGTGCCCACAAGAGTGAAGAATTCTTGGAGAGTTTGTGTGGACTACAGGAAGCTGAACCAAGTGAGTCAAAAGGACCATTACCCCTTGCCTTTTATTGATCAGATGTTAGAGCAGCTAGCAGGCAAGTCACATTATTGCTTCCTCGATAGTTACACTGGTTATTTTCAGATTTGCATCGACCCAGAGGACCAGGAGAAGACTACCTTCACTTGCCCTTTCGGTACATTCGCATATCGTTGGATGCCATTCGAACTGTGCAATGCTCCAGGAACTTTTCGATGATGCATAGTAAGTATTTTTGGTGATTTATTAGAGTCTTGCATGGAGGTTTTTATAGATGATTTTTCTGTATATGGTTCATCATTTGATGCATGTATGGAAAATTTGTCTAGGATTTTAGATAGATGCATTGAGACTGATTTGGTACTTAATTTTGAAAATTGTCACTTTATGATAGAGCATGGCATAGTTTTAGGTCATATAGTCTCTAGGAAGGGCATTGAGGTAGATCCTGCTAAAGTTAGTGCTATATCTTCTTTATCTTACCCCGCATGCGTGCGGGATGTTCGAGCTTTTCTTGGCCATGCAGGATTCTACAAGAGATTTATTAGGGACTTCAGTAAGATTGCTCTGTCATTGTCTCATTTACTTCAGAAGGATGTTATGTTTCATTTTGATCAGAGGTGTAAAGAGGCTTTTGACATATTAAAGGAAACTCTTACTTCAGCACCTATTATCAGACCCCCGACTGGTCCCTACCTTTTGAGTTGATGTGTGATGCTTCAGACTATGTAGTGGGAGTTGTACTGGCACAAAGAGTGGATGGAGCACCACACGTTATTTGCTACGCTTCCAAGACCTTAGATTCAGCTCAAGCAAACTACACCATAACAGAAAAAGAGTTTCTTTCTATTGTTTTTGCTTTAGACAAGTTCGATCATATCTACTTTGTTCTCATGTGATTATATTTTCTGATCATGCAGCTTTGAAATACCTCCTCAAGAAGCCAGATGCAAAGCCTAGGTTGATCAGATGGATGCTTCTGCTTCAAGAATTCGACATAGAGATACGTGATAGGAGCGGGAAGGAGAACTTGGTTGCAGATCACTTGAGCAGAATTGAGGGAGACTTGGATCATACGACTATTCATGATGATTTCAGGGATGAGCATCTTCTACAGTTGCATGGTGAGTCACCATGGTATGCGGATCTAGTTAATTTATTAGTAGCACATGTGTATCCCAAACAATTTTTAAAAGCTCAAAAAGATGAATTAAAAAGTGATTCAAAATTACATGTTTGGGATGATCCTTATTCATGGAAATTTTGTAGTGATCAAATCATTAGGAGATGCATACCTGATTATGAATTTCAGTCTATACTTATTTTTTGTCATTCTTCTGAATGTGGGGGACATTTTGGACCACAAAGAATTGCTAGGAAAGTATTAGAATGTGGTTTGTACTGGCCTACCCTTTTTCGTGATGCTTATGTTTTTTATCGACATGTGATAGGTGTCAATGAACTGGAAACATAAGACTTAGAAATGAAATGCCTCAACAATTCATATTATTTTGTGAGATTTTTGATGTTTGGGGTATTGACTTTATGGGTCAATTTCCGTCTCTTTTGGATTTGCATATTTTTATTGGCAGTTGATTATGTTTCCAAATGGGTGGAGGTCATTCCCACTCGAACTGATGATTCTTCTGTTGTTGTTAGTTTTGTTAGGTCTCACATATTTTGCAGGTTTGGAGTACCCAGGGCGATCATAAGTGATCAAGGGTCTCATTTTTGTAACAGACATATGAAAGATTTGCTACATAAGTATGGGGTTACACATAAAGTTTCTATATCTTATCACCCTCAAACAAATGGGCAAGCAGAGGTGTCTAACAGGGAATTAAAAACAATTCTTGAAAAGACTGTGGGACCAGATAGAAAGGACTAGAGCAAAAGACTTGATGATGCACTGTGGGCTTATAGGACTGCTTTCAAGACCCCTATAGGAATGTCTCCATACAGGAGTATGTATGGAAAAGCTTATCATTTACCTATGGAGATTGAGCATAGGGTGTATTGGGCAGTTAAAGCATGCAATTTTGATAGCAGTATGGTTGGAGAAGAAAGGAAATTGCAACTTCAAGAACTTGAAGAGATTAGGTTGGAAGCCTATCATGGATTTATAAAGAAAGGACCAAAAGATTTCATGATAAACAAATTGAGGTGAAGGAATTCTAAATTGGTGACAAAGTATTTCTATATAGATCTCGTCTCAAATTGATAAAAGGTAAGTTAAGATCTAGATGGGAATAACCTTTTTGTGTTACTAATGTTTTTTCTTATGGAGTGGTTGAGATACAGGAAATGTCTACTGGTCGGATTTTTAAAGTGAATGGGCATATGCTTAAGAAGTTCCATGAGGGATTTAATGCTCTAGTGGTGGAGGAAATGGACCATATTGATGCCATCTACCCGAGCTAAAGGGGAGTCTTACTCTATCTCTTTTTCTTTGAAAATGAATAAATTTTAGGATTCTAGTAGTTTTCTTATTTCTTTAGATAAAGTTTCAGTTTCATTTTGACTTTTCTTTTTTGCATTAATAAATTCTTAGTCTCATTAGTAGTTTTTATGCTTACATGGTTATTATTTCGGATTTTAGGTTTTATGTTCATTGTAATTACCCTTTCATTAAGTTTGATAGTCTTTATTTTAGGAATAAATACATTTCCTCCTTTTGATAATTCTTTGTATCATTTTTAGAGGTTTGAAAAGGAATGTTAAATGTGATTATTGAGTTTAGAGACTCTATGGCATGAATGAACTCTAGGATTGCATGAGGTTAATACTAAGTGATGAATTCTTGATTGATGGAATGATATGATAACTTTTATTTACCTAGTGAGGTTTAAGCCTATTTGAGTGATGCACTTGTGGCTTATTTCACTCTAGAACTTACTTTAAATCTGTTTAATACCACTAGAACAGTATTGAGTCATCTTTATGAAGTTTACTCCATTATCATATTGCCCACAACTATCTTTGCTATTTTTCTTGTCATGAATCATCATATCCTTATTCTTTTCTCATATCTTATTTCTTTGGATGTGGTTACCTTGGATATTATGTGATGATTTTATTTTGGCCGGGATGGACAGAAGATTAAGTGTGGGGGAGGTGTTTAGTCTTTGATTGAGTTTTTTTGTTTTGGTGGAGAAAGTGAATTCTACAAGAATAGAGGAAGCTCAGTGGAAGTTGTTGACTGTGTCTCTCGTTCCAATAATAGATACATTTGAATTGTGAGTAGAAGTGTTGTGAGTAGATTGGAATTCCAGAAACATAATTCTATGGTGGTCTTTTATAGATCTGTGGAAATCTGCAGAAATTGAAGTGCAAAGTTGAATATGGAGGTGCATTCTGTATCAGATTTGTATCGAAATTTAGAATGCAATATCCCAATAAGTGGAGGCTTAATTGAAATTTAAGAATATGCTGAAAACAAATGGTATGCTTATCTTTCATGGCATCTACAAAATAAGAAAGGATGACTTCAGCAATTCCATCTGGACAAAAAAAAAAGTCAGAACAGTGAACTTTTTGTAGCTATTGAAATTTGATCACAATGGACTATAATGGGGAATTCAATTGGTGGTTATTATTTCATCAACAAAGCACTTGAACATAGTATCATTTACTTGGAAAAGTTAAAGAAAAGGGCAGCAATTGGTACTTTATGATAGATCGAATGCGAGCGATAGAGGGGGGGTGAATATCGCTTCTTTTAAAACTTTTCTTTTACTTTTTAAATCAAAATCGTGCAGCAGAAATAAAAAAAGAGACAAAGTCGTTTACTTCGTTCGGAGCCTAGCTCGACTCCTACTCGAAGGCCCGCGGTCCTCGACCGCACCGATTGGCAAAGCACTAAAACCCTTCTTTTCGAAATCTTCGGAAAGAAGCAGATCGTACAAGTACAATGAAATAAGATAGTAACACTCCTACTATCTTATTTTAATTTAAGTGCAATATGAAAATAAATATACCGACAATTGTATGCGTAGGATGTAGCTTGGTCGGTACTTCTGGACGGAGTGATTTGCTGAGTTGTTGAAGATGTGTAGCACAATCCGTACGCGAAGAAGAGCTTTTTAGATGATCAGAAGAGTTGTACTGGCCTCAGACTTTGAGCCTCAATTTATAGGTAGCTTGGGCGTTCTGTCGACCGATCCCTCTGTTCGGTCGACCGAACTCGCTCCCTTCCCTCCTCGCTGGAGTCTGACGCTGGCTTGATCTCCGGCAATCAATTCTCTTTAAGGGTTCGGTCGATCGATCATGCCTTTCGGTCGACCGGACTGGATCTTTTCCCTGTTCGTCACAATTAGCAGAGATCTTCTTTTAATGCTGTATTTAATGCTGATTGGATCGGTCGACCGGTCCTCCGGTTCGGTCGACCGATCAGCCTTTTTCCTTTTCCTGCTAATCGATGTTAATGAGCTGGCCAATGCTGAGTCACCATGGATCGGTCGACCAATCCTCTGGTTTGGTCGACCGATCAAGGTTTGACCGGACTGTACTCTGTTTTGGATTGAACTGATACCTTCTTTGAGTTGACCTGGTTCGGTTGACCGATTCTCCTGTTCAGTCGATCGATCGGGTCGAACCTGTAAAACAATATTAGATAATAATCCTGCAAAACAGATATTAGCACAGTAATATTATAATGCATGAGTAGTATAAAAGACAGTAGAACTGTCTTGATCTCAACTTGGAAACCTTTCCGGTTTCTTCAGTTGGATCAGCGACCTTAGGTTGTTCCTTTCAGGAACCCGACCTCACTGTCGCTCCTCCAGTTGTTTACCTCAACTTACCTACCAAACATGGTCCTCCAGACATGTTTGTACTTTTCCTGCTTAGTGTCTGATCGTCCGATCCACTAAGAATTTTCCTGCAATACTACATTAGCCAACAGCAATAATAGTAATACAAAATACAATAGTAAACCTAAACCTAGATTTACCGAGATCCGCTAGTCCGATCGACCGTGTGCGGTCGACTGGAAACCATCCGAATAACCTTACTTAGAGTTCACTTCTCCAAGACTTCTCGTTACCTAAGGTTACCACCCCTTAGGATTTTCTCAACCTGGCTTCACTCACCAGGACCTAAGGTTACCACACCCTAAGGTTTTCTCAACCTGGCTTAACTCACCAGGACCTAAGGTTACCACCCCCTAGGATTTTCTCCACTTGGCTTAACTCACCAAGACTCAGTATTCGGCTACCCAGGGATCAAGTCCTCTGGACCTATCCACCTGGCTTCCATGATATACCAAGATTTTTCCCCTTGCCTAGCCTACAACTAGGACTTCCCTTGATCAAGTTCCATGCTTATGCATACTTAAACATATTTATCTGACATTAAAACCTTGGAGGTCGATTGCACCAATACTTTAAACAGTGAGGTAAAAATTGGAAACAAAATTTAGTTTTACATGTGTTAGAGTGTATACTAAAAGCCTAGCTTTTGTAAACATTTATTTTTGAAATAAAAGAATCACATTAGTCAAATGTCTACATTTATTTGCTAAGTGTAGTTGTTCAATTAATTTATATTGTAGATAACATGGTGTGTGGTGTCACACACAAAAAATCATGTTATCAGTTCTTTATAAATTATAAACAGTGGCTCACAACTAAGATGGAAAGGAACAAACCGTTGGAATAGTCGTAGTGTAATTAAGTATTAGTTTATCTTGACTAATAAATTACACTAGTACACTCTGAGTGTATTGAGTAGGACCATTTAAGGTAAGTTCTTTTTATACTGACTTAATAAAAGAACAAGACCTTAGTTATTATGGAAGTGTGTTCTCTTAATCCTAATTTAATAACAAGCATATATATTTAGTATTTATTTCTTTAACTTATCAAAGGGTAAGATTTAGCTCGATAAATCAATATACCCGATAAGTTGGGAAATGATATTACTTATAGTGTGTGTTGTTGATTATAGAAGGAAACTGTGCCCTAGTAATCTAGCTTGAGAATGTCCCCAAGAGGAGCTCATAAGGATTGTCATATTAAACCCTGCAGATGGACTTAGTCCGACATGACAATGAGGTTGAGTGGTACTACTCTTGGACTAAGACATTAATTAAAGTGAGTTGTCATTAACTCAATTAAATTAATAGACATTCGATATCTTAAACACAGGGAGATTAACACACTCATGGTAAGAAGGAGCCCATAATGTAATTTAGGATTGGTGCGGTAGTGCAATAATAGCTCTCTAGTGGAATGAGTTATTATTGATGAACTTGAGTTGTGTGTTCGGGGCGAACATGGGATACTCAAGCTCGTCGGGAGGCCAAAACCAATTTCTCCTCTAGGTCCTTGTCGTAGCCTCAATAAAGCCTCAAAATTCACTCATGAAAAGTTCATCTTGATGTCCAAGAGGGGGTCGGCCCATGGCTTGGTGACCAAGCTATAGGGGTCGGCCACTTCTTTCTCAAAGGGGCCGACCCTTTGCTTGGTTCCCAAGCAAGGAGGGGTCGGCCACCATAATCCAAATTAGAAGGGGTGTTTTGAATTTTTAAAATCTTCTCTTTGTAGATAACTACAAGTTTTAAAAGAAGGATTTTAAATTTACAAAACTTTCCTTATTTGAATTAGGCCACATGGTTTAAAAGAAAGTTTAAAAGTTTTAAAACTTTCATTTTTTAACCATCCTCATGGTTTTGAAAAAAAAGGAAAGGAGTTTTAAATTTGAAATTTTCTATTTTTGTAACCATGTTAAAAAAGGAAATTTTAGAAGAGAAGTTTTAAATTTTAAAACTTGGTTTTAATTTTTAAAAATTTCCTTTTTTAACATCCACATTAAGAAATTCAAAGAGAGCTTGTAAGATTTTATAAGAGCTTTCCCTCTTTGCTTATAAAATTTTTACAAAGATTATTTTCCTTCTTTTAAGGGTTGGCCACCCTTGCTTGGTGCCCAAGCAAGGGGGCTGGCCAATCAATCAATTAAAGGAGAAAAGGAAAAATAAAAGGGGAAAAGGAAAAACAAGAGGAATATTTTAATTTTTGTAAAAATCTTTTCCTTATTTTGCCTTGGGCAAGTATTATAAAAGAAGGGGAGGAGAGGCCTCATGAGACATCAATTCTTATTCTCTTGTTGGAGCTCTCTCTTGTGGTCGGCCCTCTCTCTTTCCTTTCCCCTTACTCTCTTTTGTTCCTTGGTGGTGGTGGTGGCCGAATACTAGAGAAGGAGGAGGAGCTTTTGGGTGGTGTTCATCTTGGAGGATTGTCGCCCACACGACGTCCAAGAGGAGACGAGGAATACTGCAGAAGATCTCGAGGTTATTAGCAAACAAAGAAGAGATATAACTAGTAATTATTTCCCACATCATGCTAATTCTTCTTTGTATGAATTCCAAACACAAGAGGCATATGATTCTAGAATTTCAAATTTGTGATTCGAGTTTGTGTTTTTTTTTTCAAATTTGTGATTCGATTCTTATTTTGGTTAAACCTATAGTTATATAAGAAAATTAAATATTAGCTTTCTTTAAAAGGCTTTATCTAGGCGGTGGTGGATGATCTCATACCCAAGAAGGACCAGTGCCTCGCCATGTAGTCCTGGAAGCCAACTTTGGAAATTAATATTTAATTGAATTTATAACATGGGTGGATTTGGATCAATAATGTTAAGCATCATTTACGATCCAAATCTAAACCATTAAGAACAGATAAGTTAAATTTGGAATCAATAATGTTAAGTTCCATTTGCGATTCCTAATTTAATTTCTAAAGAACACAATAGGTTGTTTAGAAAAGGTTCGACACTTGTACAAAATTTTGTACAGTGGAGTCGGTACGATCTTCCTAGGACCAACCATCAATTGGTATCAGAGCTAGGGTTTGCCTCTGTGTGTTTTGGTTTTCAGTTAATTATGCACATGACATACATAATTTAGGCAGGATAATAGTAGGATATACTAACTTTGTGGTTGCAGGCTCCAACTATTATGGCTTATGGTTGTTGTGTGTGATTGGACCCTTGGACATGTCAAGAGAATTTTATTGTGTGTGCATGATTGTAATATTAAATACAGCAAGAGCTGTATTAGTTATTAGGATTTTACATTTTTGTTTCGATCTAGATTACATGTACATTCCCTTGTGGAATATAGGATCGATAAATGTAAAATTCTAATTTTGTCGCAGATCATATCCTTACTAGGCGTGGTACTATTAGAGCACCAGAGACGTAGTGGAAAAGGAAGCAAGATGGATGCGACGACAGGACCCGATTGTGGTGGCTAAAGATGGCAACAGCTAGGGTTGGCAGCACACAGAGGACAGTGATAGAAAATGCCATAATAGTTGGAAAAATATTTTTCCATATTTGTTGCTTTATTTGCTGTGATGTGTGCTCGCATAGTTTAAAATTCCTCACCTTAAATAACTAAGTGGGAGAGAGATTTTTAAATAAATTCCACGGTCTCCATTACTGGTTTGTAAGTGATGCAAACAAACTTGTGCGTTGGCTCTGAGTGTCTTCCTCCATATCGGATGAGTTTGTTTGTGGATCACTAGAACAAACTTCCATTTTTGGATGACTATAGGAAATTAATTAGGAGCGCGTGACTTTCCCCATCGGAAGGGGCATAATCTTATTTAATGGACTAAGTGTCAAGTAATGGTATACACTTAGGCACATCTAATAGTATCCTCCCCATCAGAGTCACTGCTATTATTTGTGTGACCGAAGGAAAATCAACTATTAATTTTATTTGTCATAAAGTTAGGTTGACAAGAATAAAATTGATGGTTAAAACCTCCTCTTACAAATGTTTAATTTTATATACATCCACACTATCGTGGCATGCAAAATTCACGGTGATTTGAGGTGTTGGTTAATTTAAATAGTATTGTTTGAGGAATCAATATTATTTTAAATTTAGAGTATTGACCAAAGTTTATTTTGTGATTCTTAGGATGACTTTCAACCCACTGTTCATTATACTGAAAGAGAACAAACTTACTAATCCAAATTATATAGATTGGAAAAGAAACCTGGACATTGTCCTAACTGCTGAGGGCTATAAGTTTGTACTGTCAGAGGAGTGCCCTAATGCACCTAATGGTGAGTCTACCCAAGAGGAGATTGAGAATCATAGGAAATGGGTAAAGGTAGATGAGATGACGCGGTGTTACATTTTGGCTTCAATGTCAAATGTGTTGCAACATCAGCATTAGGATTTACCAACAGCTTATGATATAATGAATAATCTCAAGGATCTCTTTGGTCACCAGGATTGGGTTGCTAGGCAAGAAGCTATGAGAAAGTTAATGATAGCCACCATGACAAAGGGGACTCTCGTAAGGGATCATATCCTAAAGATGATGGCTTATTTAAACAAAATACAAATCCTTGGAGGAGAAATCGATGGAGAAACCCAGATCGATATGATTCTCCAAACACTACCCAGAAGTTTTGAGCATTTCCGCCT
Organism: Zingiber officinale; assembly: GCF_018446385.1. NCBI lineage: Eukaryota > Viridiplantae > Streptophyta > Magnoliopsida > Zingiberales > Zingiberaceae > Zingiber > Zingiber officinale. The sequence goes on along the minus strand of NC_056005.1, from coordinate 31,994,452 downwards.
GAACTATAATATGAATAAAAGGATGTATTCATTGGCAGAACTGCTGATAGAACTTCAGGCAGCAGAAGGGCTATTTCATCATAATTCTTAGATTTACTATGCTGAAAATGGTTCTACTTCTAAGTCGAAAGGCAAGAAGAAGAAGAAACAGACTGTCTCAGCAAAGAAGGTGAATAAACCTCAAGGTACAGGACCAAAAGCTGGAATGAAGAAGTCGAAGGGCAAGTGCTTCATCTGCAAGCAGTCAGAACATTGGAAGGCAACCTGTCCTCGTAGAAAGAGAACAATAAAGGTATATCTCATGCTCTAGTAGTTGAAACATATTTAACAGTGTTATCTACCAGCACCTGGTGTGTAGATACGGGAGCCACTAATCATGTCTGCAACTCTTTGCAGGGGTTCCAGGAAATCCGATGACTATTGGAATGAGAGATAACCATCTACATGGGCAATGTTACTAAGGTGGCGGCTGTTGCAGTGGGAGACGTCTACTTATCTTTTGATAGAAATAGAAGTTTGGTTTTAAGAAATTGTCTTTATGTACCCAGTTTCAAAAAGAATTTAATTTCAGTTTCTAAACTGTATTTGGATGGATATTCTATTTCTTTCAATAATAATGTGGTTATAAAGAGAAATAGGGTTATTATCTGTTCGAGTGCATTGGTTGGTAATTTATATACTTTAAATCCAATTTTTTCACAAAACAAAAATGAAAATTAATAACACATCTTCTAATTCCAATAAGAGAAAGGAACCTTTGGAAATGAACCAAACATATCTTTGGCATCTAAGGCTTGGTTATATTAACTTAAGTAGGATTCAAAGGCTTATAGCTGATGGACTCTTGGGTTCATTAGTGTTGGAAAATTTTTCAACTTGTGAATCTTACTTGGAAGGTAAAATGACCAAGAGACCTTTTAAGGTCAAGGGGTATAAAGCCAAAGATGTGTTAGAACTGGTTCATTCTGATTTGTGTGGTCCTATGACTATCCATGCAAGAGGTGGTTTCGAATATTTTGTCTCCTTTATAGATGATCATTCGATATACGGATACATTTACTTGATGCACCGCAAATCTGAGTACTTTGATAAGTTCAAAGAGTACAAGGTTGATGTGGAGAAACGTCTTGGTAAAAGTATCAAGACACTACGGTCTGATCGTGGTGGCGAATACCTCTTAGGAGAGTTTAGGAATTACTTATCAGAGGCCGGGATTCAATCCCAGTTGCCCACACCTGGTACACCCCAACAGAATGGTGTGGCAGAACGAAAGAATAGGACTCTTATGGAGATGGTTAGATCGATGATGAGTTATTCAGAATTACCAAATTCATTTTGGGGATATGCTCTGGAAACAGCAGCGCACATTCTGAACTTGGTACCTTCTAAATCAGTACCTTCTACTCCCACAGAATTATGGAATGGGCGAAAGCCCAATCTAAGACATATTCGGATTTGGGGTAGTCCAGTACATGTACTGAAAGCAGATACTGATAAGTTAGAATCTCGTACAGAAGTTCGCATGTTTGTAGGTTATCCTAGATGAACGAAAGGTGGTTTTTTTTATAGTTCTAAAGATCAGAAGATCATTGTTAGCACCAATGTCCAGTTTTTAGAATAAGACTATATAATGGACCACAAACCCAGAAGTAAAATTGTTGTAGAAGAAATAAGAGAGGACACGTCTACTTCAGTACCAACAGTACAAGATAAAGTACCACAAGAAACTGCAACACGTGTTACAAATGATGCACAGTTACAAACAGTGCCTCGTCGTAGTGGTAGGGTTGTTAGGCAACCTGAGAGATTCATGTTTTTGGAAGAGTCTTCGGACTTGATCTCGGGTAAACATGAATCTGATCCCCGGACATATGACGAAGCACTCCAGGATAAAGATGCAGCATCTTGGCAAAAGGCGATGAATTCTGAAATAGAATCTATGTATTCTAATAAGGTCTGGGAGCTTGTAGAACCACCAAATGTTGTAAAAGTCGTTGGATGCAAGTGGATCTACAAAAGGAAAAGAGGGACAAATGGGAAGGTAGAAACTTTCAAAGCAAGGCTTGTTGCGAAAGGGTATACTTAGAAAGAGGGAATTGATTATGAGGAGATCTTTTTACCGGTAGTTATGCTTAAATCTATCTGGATACTCTTATTCATTGCCGCTCATATGGATTATGAGGTTTGGCAAATGGATGTCAAGACAGTTTTCCTTAACGGAAGTCTTAAAGAAAACATCCATATGAAGCAACCAGAGGGGTTCATTGGAAAAGACAAAGAGCATCTAGTGTACAAGCTCAATTGATTCATTTATGGACTGAAACAAACTTCAAGATCTTGGAACATCCGGTTTAATGAAGTAATCTAGTTATATGGATTTATTCAGTGTCCGGATGAGTCTTGTGTATATAAAAAGTGTAATGGAAACGTGGTGGTATTTCTCGTACTATACGTAGATGATATTTTGTTAATTAGCAATAATGTCAAAGTATTGTCAGACGTAAGGGTATGGTTGTCCAAGCAGTTTGATATGAAGGACTTAGGAGAATGTGCACACATTCTAGTGATCAAAGTTATAAGGGATTGTAAGAAAAGGATGTTGTGCTTATCTCAAGCCTCATATATAGATACAATCCTTGCTCATTTTAGCATATAAAACTCCAAGAAAGGTTTCTTACATTTTCGGCATGGAGTAGCTTTATCTAAAGGGATGTCCCCGAAGACATCAAAGGAGATAGAGGACATAAAGGCAGTTCCTTATACTTCGGCTGTGGGAAGCCTAATGTATGCAATGCTGTGTACGAGACTGAATATTTGCTTTGTCGTGGCCATGGTTAGCAGATATCAAAGTAATCCAGGACAAGGACATTGGACTGCTGTAAAGCATATATTGAAGTACCTGAGAAGGACTAGAGATTATATGCTAGTTTACCAAGCAGATGATATGCTCCCTGTGGGTTACACGGATTCAGACTTCCAATCAGATAGGGATAATAGTAAGTCTACATCAGGCTATGTGTTTACTTTAGGAGGTGGAGTCATTGCATGGAGGAGTGTTAAGCAGAAGTGCGTTTCTGACTCTACCATGGAAGCTGAGTATGTGGCAGCTTCTGAGGCAGCCAAAGAAGTTGTATGGCTTAGGAACTTCCTAATGGATTTAGATGTGATTCCTTGTTTGCCCAAAATCATCACAATTTATTGTGATAATAGCAATACAGTTACAAACTCGAAGGAACCACGAGCCCATAAGGCGAGTAAGTATATAGAGTGCAAGTACCACCTGATACGAGACATTGTCAAGCGAGGAGAAGTTGTCGTCGCCAAGATTGCATCAGCAGTTAACCTGGCAAATCCTTTCACTAAGGCCCTTCTGGCGAAAGTTTTTGATTGACATATGGAGGGGATGGGAATCAGATGTATGGCAACAGATATGGCAGCTTAGTCTTTTAGTATAAGTGGGAGATTGTTAGAGTGTATACTAAAAGCCTAGCTTTTGTAAACATTTATTTTTGAAATAAAAGAATCGCATTGGTCAAATGTCTACATTTATTTGCTAAGTGTAGTTGTTCAATTAATTTATATTGTAGATAACATGGTGTGTGGTGTCACACACAGAAGATCATGTTATCAGTTCTTTATAAATTATAAACAGTGGCTCACGACTAAGACGGAAAGGAACAAACCGTTGGAATAGTCATAGTGTAATTAAGTATTAGTTTATCTTGACTAATAAATTACACTAGTACACTCTGAGTGTATTGAGTAGGACCATTTAAGGTAAGTTCTTTTTATACTGACTTGATAAAAGAACAAGACCTTAGTTATTATGGAAGTGTGCTCTTAATCCTAATATAATAACAAGCACATATATTTAGTATTTATTTCTTTAACTTATCAAAGGGTGAGATTTAGCTCGATAAATCAATATGCCCGATAAGTTGGGAAATGATATTACTTATAGTGTGCGTTGTTGATTATAGAAGAAAACTGTGTCCTAGTAATCTAGGTTAAGAATGTCCCCAAGAGGAGCTCATAAGGATTGTCATGTTAAACCCTGCAGGTGGACTTAGTCCAACATGACAATGAGGTTGAGTGGTACTACTCTTGGACTAAGACATTAATTAAAGTGAGTTGTCAGTAACTCATTTAATTAGTGGGCATTCGACATCTTAAACACAAGGAGACTAACACACTCATAATAAGGAGCCCATAATGTAATTTGGGATTGGTGCGGTAGTGCAATAATAGGTCTCTAGTGGAATGAGTTATTATTGATGAACTTGAGTTGTGTGTCCGGGGCGAACACGGGATACTCAAGCTCATCGGGAGGCCAAAACTAATTTCTCCTCTAGGTCCCTGTCGTTGTCTCAAAAAAGCCTCAAATCCACTCATGAAAAGTCCATCTTGGTGTCCAAGTGGGGATCGGCCCATGGCTTGGTGACCAAGCCATAGGGGTCGGCCACTTCCTTCTCAAAGGGGCCGGCCACCATAATCCAAATTAGGAGGGGTGTTTTGAATTTTTAAAATCTTCTCTTTGTAGATAACTATAAGTTTTAACAGAAGGATTTTAAATTTACAAAACTTTCCTTATTTCAATTAGGCCACATGATTTAAAAGAATGTTTAAAAGTTTTAAAACTTTCATTTTTTAACCATCCTCATGGTTTTGAAAAAAAAAAGGAAGGGAGTTTTAAATTTGAAACTTTCTATTTTTGTAACCATGTAAAAAAAAGGAAATTTTACAAGAGAAGTTTTAAATTTTAAAACTTGGTTTTAATTTTTTAAAACTTTCCTTTTTTAATATCCACATTAAGAAATTCAAAGAGAGCTTGTAAGATTTTATAAGAGCTTTCCCTCTTTGCTTATAAAATTTTTACAAAGATTATTTTCCTTCTTTTAAGGGTCGGCCACCCTTGCTTGGTGCCCAAGCAAGGGGTCGGCCAATCAATCAATTAAAGGAGAAAAGGAAAAAAGAAAAGGAAAAGGAAAAACAAGAGGAAGATTTTAATTTTTGTATAAATCTTTTCCTTATTTGCCTTGGGCAAGAATTATAAAAGAAGGGGAGGAGAGGCCTCATGAGACATCAATTCTTATTCTCTTGTTGGAGCTCTCTCTTGTGGCCGGCCCTGTCTCTTTCTTTTCCCCTTCCTCTCTTTTGTTCCTTGGTGGTGGTGGCGGCCGAATACTAGAGAAGGAGGAGGAGCTTTTGGGTGGTGTTCATCTTGGAGGATCGTCGCCCACGCGACGTCCAAGAGGAGGCGAGGAATATGGCAGAAGATCTTGAGGTTATTAGCATACAAAGAAGAGGTATAACTAGTAATTATTTTCCGCATCATGCTAGTTCTTCTTTATATGAATTCCAAATACAAGAGGCATATGATTCTAGAATTTTGAATTTGTGATTCGAGTTTGTATTTTTTTTTTCGAATTTGTGATTCGATTGTTCTTTTGGTTAAACCTAGTGTTTATAAGGAAATTAAATATTAGCTTTCCTTAAAAGGCTTTGTCTAGGCAGTGGTGGATGATCTCATACCCAAGAAGGACTAGTATCTTGTCATGCAGTTCTGGAAGCCAATTTTGAAAATTAATATTTAATTAAATTTATAACATAGGTGGATTGGATCAATAATGTTAAGCATCGTTTGCGATCCAAATCTAAACCATTAAGAACAGATAAGTTAAATTTGGAATCAATAATATTAGGTTCCGTTTGTGATTCCTAATTTAATTTCTAAAGAATACAATAGGTTGTTTAGGAAAGGTTCGACACTTGTACAAAATTTTTTTACAATGGAGCCGGTACGATCTTCCTAGGACCAACCAACAACATGTGGTATATATCAAGTGTGTGCCAATTTTTCATCACTATCCTTAAATCCTTGGAAATTAATTGTATTTCTAACAGCAAATGTTGTTTACTTCCTTTCCATTTATTTACAAACCTGTTGGATAGAATTCTGATAGTATCAAATTGCTAGAATTCTAAAATTGCAGTAAGCTTTCTAATTGATGTTATAATCTAAAACAAGATGGAAATCAAGCTATTATTTGATTAAATGATTATAAAGTTCTATGGGAATAAATTGTTGAAGCTTGAAATGAGAAAGCAGTAACATCAGATGTGGATGTCAAGTGTACCAATCTGAAATTCAGAATTCTGTGAGATAAATGCAGAATTGTGCAATTCTGAAAAAGTTGAAGTTGTGCAAATTCAAATAATTTGGAATGAATGGAGTATAAAAAATTCAGAAATGACATCAAGTAAGGGAGAAGATCAGATGAAATTTTGTAAAGTGAAGCAACAAATGGCATTCTGGTATCATTAACTTCTATAAAGTTGTATTTTATTGGAAAAATGAAAGAGTAATGATACTTGATAGCAGTGAAGGATGATACCAGATGTATGAGAAGAATAAACGAAGGCAGAGATGGATTCCAAGTGTGAAATGATACTTAATTCAAGGTTATGAATCTCAGATCTGAAATTGAACAAATGAAGACCAAAGGGGGTGTTTGCTGAAATAACAGAAATAAACAGAGATGTAGACACTAAGGACATGGAGAATTATGCAGCACAAGGAATGTGGCATTTCTATGCCAATTTGGAAATAAAATGTAATGAGATAGAATTGCTGGAAACTGGGAAGCTCTCGGTTATGCATTGTAAAGGGTCTTAAGAGACAAGATGAAGAAGTATTGGAATTTTTTGTGGATAAAACAGTGGCAAATTGATGCAAAGTCTAGAATATGAAGAAGAAACTGAAATCAGCAATTTGCTATGCAAATTGGAGTTCAAGGCCTTTAGTTTATGAAAAATTTGAAACTCAGCTGCTAATTTAGTATCGATAAATGGTTATCTTTCTTCTCCAGAGTTTACAAGACTTTTAGACAAGAAATTTGATACAAAACAGGAAAACAAATATGAAAACTGAAGACTGAACCAAATCTGCAGCTTTGGTATTGGACTGTGATTGAACCAGCAGGAAGTTAAAATTCAAGCTAAATTTTTGTGTCATTGCAAGAAAAGAGGTTAAGTCTTACTGATGATCAAGTGCAGAAGAGGATGTAAAAAAAATTAAAAAAAAATAAATGAAAGAGAGAAGTGTGCAGCTACAAGTGGAGGTGAATCCTGATTTTAATGTAGTCCAGTTTTGTGCCATAGGTAATTTGCTGATTTGTGCCAAGTTTTCTTGCTATTCAAATCTGAAATGAATGGAATTTAAGTCATCTTGATTCATTATAAAATGTACTATCTTCCAAGGCTTACTAGCTAGGAAAATTTAGCTGAAATGTATTGAAACAAAATCAGCAAACTAAAGAACAGATTCATATTACCACTGTACAAAAGCTATAAGTTATCAGGATTTTGATGTTGTTGATAAGGAATGGATGTAATTAAGAGAATGTGATGAACCAAATCAAGGAATCTCATATTCGATTGGGAATTTTGAATAATCTGCAGCTAAGAATGTGCAGAACAGAATTTTAGTTACTAATTGAAACAAGAGGAAGAGAGATTGGTTCTGTAATTGAGGATTTGAAGATAAGAGAAAAAAATATAAGGCTATCTAATCTGCACTGAATGGATAAACTGAATGCTAGAAATGAAGTGGGAATTATAGGACGAGTGCTTATTAGTATGTTTTCAGATTAAATCGGTAACAAGATGCAGTGAAATGATAAATGCAGAATTTCATGCTTGGTCGGAATGCATCATTACATAATGTCCTGGTTCCATGTCTTCTACTTATCCTTGAAAATTTTGCTTTTTATTTGCCTTCTCAGCATTAATTCTTTCATTCACATCTGATTTTGTTCTCCTATACAAAGTTTGTAAATTTCATAATTGTGCATCTTGATATCTGTGATGGAGATAAAAATTAGATGACAAGCAAGCTTATGGTAGTGGTTTTGCTATGAGTAGCTTGAGTGATCTCTACCATTGTAAGAATTGAGATTAGGATGAGAGCCACTTCAAATTACCTTGTGAGAATTAGAAATATTATCATTCTCATTTATTCATGAAGGATGAAATTATTAAGTGTTGAACCAAGGTAAGAATAGAGTGCAGGAATGTTTGAGTTTATGGAACTTGATAATTTCAGGTAACTTCCTTTTACTATCTTTTGAACATGATCTAGAATAGTTAGGAGAAGGAGGTATCATCTTAGTTGTTATTTTAGTTAGCTCACTTGCACGAGGCGCGCAAGAATAAGTATGGGGGATTTGATAAGCTATGATTAGATACATTACTTTTGGGTTAATATGTGGTGTTCTTTATACATTTGCATATTTTAATTTCCAATTATAATCATATTTCCCAAACAAGGTTTTTTATGAGCTTTATAATGTTTTTCTTTCTAATGCATGATGTACTCCTCATTATGTGAATTTGGTCTTGTAGGGTACTAATGGATTCATGATTCAAGTGGAGGCTTGGTTCACCCAATCAAATGGAGTCCAGAACCAAACCTAGATCACATTTGAGCTAAAACCCTAAGTATAAAATCAAAATTTGGCACGATGAACAATGAGCTTGCGCTACTGTTCATCGTGTCGTTTCTCTCGATGTGATCGCTTGCTCCTCTCTACATCCAGATCTGTAAACCAACTCATCTTCATCGGCATGGAGGTTCTCAGCTTCCGGCGACTAGTTTCGACCATCGGGTGTCACCAACGAGTGGATTTTGTGGGTGGAACACTGTATTTGTGGATCGCGATTTTCTCATCAGACCGGCGGCGTTCTTCTGGTTTGAGTTCCCATTCCTTCATAGTATCATCGGCGGCGTTCCTCCGGTGATCCTGGTCCATTTTCGACAACAATCCATCGTTCGTAGTTTCCCTTCCAGTTTTGTGATTCCAGCGCTAGAAATCCAGCGTGCGACAGTGAACAATTTCCGAATCCTGAACCGTTGAAGATTTCTATAGTTAATTGAGTGAATCTACGTTGAGCTTGGAGCTAGAGGGCGCCATTCCAACACTTGTTGGAGCGTTCTCTGTGATTCTTTGTGTGACGGCAAGGAGAAGACGAATTGGTCTGAGATTTGGGTTGTACGGATGTTTAGCTTATTTGCAGTTTGATTCTTAGCGTAGATTTCCTGTTTCTGCAATTTGAATCTGAATTTGTCATTTTATAGTGTAGATTTGCTGATATTTCTTTTTACTGCACAATTCTGTTCATAACAATTCTGTTCTGCTCTGTTTTGCTTAATATTACTACTGCAGTTTTTGTTCTCTCAATTCTTGTTTGGCAATTTCTGTTTTAGCAATTAATTAGTTGATGATATTAGTTAGCTTAATAGATCAAGTAGGTTTTGGTTTAATTAGCTAGGAGTAGTGTCAAGCTTAAGCTAAATGTTGATTCTGCATTTGTTTAATTGAATTATGCACTTGAGTTTTTATTAGATGTCTACTTTTAGTCAAGCAGATTTTAGTTTTGATTAATTGCTTTTAGTTTAGTATCAGCATCCTAGATTGTTTTTAGATTAATTTAGAATTTGTGAGTTTTGATTATTGCAATTTGGTTGAGTTCCATCCAATGCAAATGTGGTTTGAGGTGTTTGATTTCTTGTCAAGTAAGGATTTATTTCTGCAGTAGGATAGTTGTAGTGTTTGTAATTTAATTTCTAGTTTAATATTTTATTTTAATGCCAAACCACATTTCATAATTAGAAAATCCAAAAAGAGTGTTCTAAATCCAAGATAAGCACAATGCTAGCATAATCCTCGAAAAATTCTACTCCGCCCTTATACTAAAACATTTCCTTGTGTAGTTGTGGGTTTTTGATTATTACATTAATTTGGGAGTTTATTTGTGACATACATTCGGATAGCTGCCAGTTTGCCGAACGGCTCACCTGCTCGGCCCAATAACGGACAAAAGAAGGATCTGTGATATCCTTCTGGGAGTCAGTGCCATCGATAGACGGCATGGTCGGCGGAATGGTCAAGCAGTGGATCGTATGACGGAAGCTTCCACTGTCACGTCAGAGATATGCTCGGGTCGTTAAAGTATGGTGTCAGGAACACTTTCCTGACATATCTTTTTAGGAGAAGCTTTGAGAAGCGTGTATGTCTCAAGGAGTATGCATGCGCGCCCCCGGAGCCCTATATAAAGGGTCCTAAGCTTCAACAGAGGTATGCTAATTTTTACTATAGCCACACTGTTACTTTGTTACTCTGCTTCCTTGCCCCCACATCACCGATGTCCGACTTGAGCGTCAGAGAGTCATCGTCGGGAACCCCTCCCTGGCTCGACACTGACGTTCCTATGGTTGCAGGTCTCTCTAGCTCGAAGTCCACGCACGGTCAACAGGAGTGTCACGTCCCCCAGTATCCATTGCCTCGACTCTCGGACAAGATCACCAATTTTGTCCAAAATCGGCTAAAAGACCTAGAGAGCTCAGAATATTATGTAACCAAGTTCTATGTGTCCACCTAGTTTTCTTGATTATATTTATACCCTCAAACATCAATTTGACGTAATATATTGAGAGCAGTGATTTTTTTAACACGATTTCATTCAATATATTATATAAATTAATGTTTGAGAAAATGAATAAAATCAGGAGAACTAGATAAACATATAAGACATAATTCCATGTCATTCTAAGTTCTTTATGTCCATTAGTTGATTTCAACCGATTTTAGGTAAAATCGGCAGATAAACCTAGAGAGCTTAGAATGACATGAAATCAAGTTATATGTGTTACTCTAGTTCTCTTAATTATATCTAACCTCTCAAATATCAATTTGACTCAATATATTAAATGTATTAATTTTTTTAATACAAATTAGATATTTCAGACACATTCATGTTCAAAAAATCATTGTTCTCAATATATTATATCAAATTAATATGTCAGTGCATATATATAATTAAGAGAACTAGACGAACACATAGAACTTGATTTCATATCATTTTGAGCTGTTTAGGTCCATTAACTAGTTTCGATAGAAATCAGCCAATGGACCTAAAGAGCTCAAAATGATATGAAATCAAATTTTATGTATTCATTCAGTTTTTCAGATTATATTCATGTTCTCAAACATCAATTTAACATAATATATGAAAGTAATAATTGTTTAAAGACAAATTAAAATTTTAATCATTTTAAAAAGAAAAAAATGTTGAAATTAGCTGATGGACTTTGAGAACTCATAATGACATGAAACTAATTGAGATAAATATGAAGCTATAAAATAGGTATTAGATACTTGATTTAGTAATTTTAAAAGTAGGATTTGTGATTTAGGTATTTAACAAAGTTAACTACATGACTCAGTAAGCAAAAATTAGATTATTTAAAAATTATATATATATATTTTTAATAAAATTGTTGCTTCTTTCGACTTTCTTTAGATAATATAGACTTTGACAGTATTGAAATCTTGATGGATATTTATAAAAAGTAGCTAAATTTCATGGCATTTTAAAATTTCTCAAAAAAAAAAAAAAAATCGAAACACCGAAGGCGATCTCCAACTCCGATCGTCTCGGGATTTAGGAATACCACCTTCGCGCCGGCCGTCGCTGAAATGGCGGTTAATTGGCTGCCTCCGGTATCACTCACCGCCTCCGGCCGCCCGGTCTTCGTCCCTGGCGAGGTCGAGCGCTGCCTCCTCCCCGCCGTCGACCTCGAGCCCGGGGAGAACCCCTCCCTCTCTCCTCTCCTCTCTGGACTCCTCGTCCTCACTTCCCACCGCCTCCTATGGATTGACGAGACCTCCTCCTCTGGATTTGCTCTCCCCTTCGCTGCCGTCGTCCACGCCTACCCCCCTAAGAAGTCCATCCGCAGCATGTTCGCTAGCCCCAGGATCCGCATCCAGGTCTCGGCGTCGCCTGATGGGAGGGTAGTCGCGGGCGGCACTCGTTCCGAGATGATTACAGTGGTGCTGAGAGGGAAGAACGATCCTGATGTGTTCTACGGCCGGCTATTGGAGGTGCTGCGATCGAGGCAGTGGGAAGTTTCAGTGGAGGCGGAAAAGAGGGATTTGGAATCAGTATCGGCGGGAACTTCGACCACCACAGCGGCGGCTAGGGTGAGAATGCCAGTGGTCGGGGTATCAGGGATTTTGAGAAAAGAGCAAGAATTGTGGGAGAGCACAGATAAAAGCTTACAGGAGGCCTTCCAGGATCTCAACGCTCTGATGGTTATTTCTTACTCTCTCTTTATATATATATATCAACCACTATTGCTTGCTCAACAATATTGCAGTAGTTATTTTTTGTCAATTTGAAGTACAACAAAATCTTATGTTTTCAATCTTTAGCAACTGCACTGATGTGAGATTATCTGGCAGCAGGAGAATGCCTTTGCTCGTATTTGTTACTTGTTGATGCATCGTATGGACACTAACCGTTACTCATTCTTGCTATGCTTGTTAATAAACTCTTTCCTTTAACGTTCTGTTGAAATCAAATATTGCATCTTTGGAATTTGATATCACACTGACTTCAAGCCATCCACTATGCTTCTACCTCTTCTAGTTGAATGTCAGTCACGAGTACAGATTCCTGACAACCCTGATTGGTCTGCACATCCCTCCCTCCAATGCTCACGTCTGATCCAAATCTCAATAAGTATTTTGTTGAACTTAAGATTACCCATGGAATCTAGATTTCTATTTGTAGCATTTCCCCTATAATTGACTTGCTGTGTTTGTCAGAATCTATGCCAGTTGGTTAGTTACGTGAATGATTCTCAAATGATACTGTTAGTATTTTGTAAGATAGTTGGCACCTATTTGTGGCAGGTATCTGTTCTTTGCCTCCTTTGTTTCCATCCATAACTCAGTTTTGATCTCTACATCCACACAGCTTGATCTTCTGCAACTTTACATAGTCCAACATGATTCCTAATCTACATAAACTGATCCAGTCTGTTCTATACCAATACTCTGACCTAATATACCAATAAATACAGTGATATCCAGTCTCCTTATCTGCATAGTTCACTTTAGTCTCCCAATTCAAAGAGTTTGATCCAATATCCTGATCTGAAATCGGGACAAAGCAATCCTATACCCATGTGGATTTTCCAATCTGCATCTTTGTCAAATATTGCTATGAATGGTTTATTTCTCTCACTGTTTGATAACTCTGATTGTTTCCTTGATAAGAGCTCATGTTGTACTTCTTGAAAATCTTCAAGCATAGTTTTAGGACCAAATATGACAAAAGAACAACTCAGAGCTGTTAGAGGATAACAACAAACTGCAGGTTCAATTCATGAAACAGAATAAGAGGAAAATGGTAAATGGAGGAAAAAAATACCGTGAACATGTAGAATCAGAAGAGATACAGTCTTGTCTGTCTAAAGGATGTTTACTTTAGTTCATCTAAGATATTTTAGGTGATATTCTAGTCTATACAACTACTATCCAACACTATTTTTTAAAGTCTTACAAGAGGTCAAATGCAACAAAGGAACCATTTCAGGTTCCCTTTTGTTATATATTTCTACTAACACGTCGTCAACATGCATTTTGATGTTGTTGTAGGGTTGCCGAATCATCATTTTAAGGGAAACTTACTATTTATTTCCTTCAATTATGATCACTAAATTATGAACTAACTTAAATACAATTTTTTTCCCTTATAAGGAAGATTGGTTGAGCATGAAGACTAAGTTTACATCTATTTTATTTTTTACTGAAGAAAGCGAGTATCTTGTCAAATTGTACAGAGACTTGCTATGCTATCTATTGATTACTTCCACAATTTGCCCCTTCCTAAGATACTTCTCCCAGACCAAAAAAAACACTTGTATACTCATGAAAAGCACCATGTTAACTCTTGTATACTCCGCATTCTCTTAACTCTTCTATACTCCACTTTCTCTTAAGTCCAGAAACAATATCAAATCCATATTCTTGTAGATGCTGTAACACCCCACCCTCCTCACTACTGGTCTGAGAGGGCGGAGGGCTACTGGACTACTAACTTTACTTAACTATCCTTGTTCACATGTTGATAAAAATTCTTAAAACTCTCGGAGAACTCAAAACATACAATTAACTAGCAGCGGAAGACTAAATGACTCATCTAATACATTCTACTCAACTCTTTGTTAATAAATTCTTATGCTAAATCCCAAGGCTTCTATAGTCCAGGCATCACACATCCATCCGCACCTCCTTGTCGCCTTCCTTTACTATAGCTTTTCCTTTCCTTTATCTGCAGTAAGAGGAAATGCATCTATAAGCAAAATTGCTTAGTAAGCGCTATCTAACTCACAAAACTCGAGTATGCATGTAAGCTGAAAGAAATCTAGAAACTGAATGCTCATCTAATAGCAAACGAAACATAGCATACTGAAATACTAAACATGTAAGCAAATCTAAACAACATGTCAGTATATAAGAAAGCTAAACTTGCTGAATTTTAAACTTATGTGAAGCTTATTTCTTTTGTTTGAAAACTTATACTTTAATACTTCAAAATAATAATCAACTTTCTTCTTGGGCCCGACAACTGTACTTGCTATGCGCGCATCCCTAACTAGACCCGAGATAGCTGGTCCCGAATCTAGTAGGGTTACTATTGTAACGACCCGACCCATTTGGCGGTCCATTTGGCGGCCCATTTGGCGACCCTCTGGTCGTCGACCGTCGACCGTCGGTCGTGCCGTTACTACTAGGTTATCTAAACCTAGGGACGACTATGGGAGCCCAACCCAAGGACAACTGAGAGTCCAGCACAGTGCCATAAAAGTACAATACTTGTTATCTTTTAATACTTCTAATATATAATGCCTCGGCATTTTAACGAGCACCTTGTGTGTCAAAATTCCTAAAGTCTTGACTTTGGGATCTACTTAAGGCCTTGGCCTTTTTCTTTCTTTTCTTTATCTTTCTTATACTTGTTAATACTTCTAATAAAAGAATGCTTCTTTAAAAACTGAAATGTTTAAACAAATTCTAACTTTGAAATGCATAAACAAAAATCTACATACTATGCTAATCAAAATTCTGCATACTATTCTAATCAAGATTCTGCATTCTATGCTACACTATTTCTGCATACTATGCAAACATAAATTTTGCACTATAATACTTAACCAAACTGCACTATAATCTTTTTCTTTAAAAACTGCATTATAAGTTCCACCAAAAATCTGCACTATAAACTTTAAAGAAATCTGCACCATAAGCTCTTAAGAAATCTGCACTACAAGCTCTAAAGAAATCTGATCTAAAGAAATCTGCATTTTAAGCTCTAAGAAATCTGCACTACAAGCTTAATTAAAATCTGCACTATAAGTTTACATAAACATCTGCACTATAAGCTTGATTGAAATCTGCACTATAGGCTTAATTAAAATCTGCACCTATAAACTTAATTAAAATTTTCACTATAAGCTTAATTAAAAATCTGCACTATAAGCTTAATTAAAATTTGCACTATAGGCTTAATTAAAATATGCACTATAAGCTTACATAAAAATCTGCATTATAAGTTTAATTAAAATCTGCACTATAGGCTTAATTAAAAATCTGCACTATAAGCTTAATTAAAATCTGCAATATAAGCTCTACATAAAAATCTGCATTATAAGCTTAATTAAAATCTGCACTATAGGCTTAATTAAAAATCTGCACTATAAGCGCTTAATTAAAATCTGCAATATAAGCTCTACATAAAAATCTGCATTATAAGCTTAATTAAAATCTGCACTATAGGCTTAATTAAAAATCTGTACTATAAGCGCTTCTTATGCTTCGAATTCAAGAAGAACAAAGGTCCGAAACTACTCCTACTGCAGGTGAGAAGCACTTACCTTGATTCTTGGACTCACAACCGAACAAAAAGGGCTTCTAGGACCTTGGCCGACCACCGGAGATGATGCCCTAACTCCCTTTCATTTTCTGCCCGAGCTCCGCCATCGTACGCAGAAGAGAAGGAGAGAATGGTTTAAGTCACGGGAAAACAGAGCATCAACTTATCCCTTTTTATAACTTAATATTTCTGTTAACTCTTTAAATAAATTCGCTACCTTTTCTAAACAGACAAATCCAACATCAACTTATCCCTTTTATAATATTCTGTTAACTATCTTAAATAAATTCGCTATCTTTTCTAAACAGACAAATCCAAGATCAACTTATCCCTTTTATAATCCAATATTCTGTTAACTATCTTAAATAAATTCGCTATCTTTTCTAAATAGAAAAATCTATTTGCTCACCTGGTCAGCCGGGTTTTGACCGAGTCAAAGGTCGTGGGTTCAATTCTCGGCTTGGACATTTTTTTGTCAAAACTTCCTTCGTTTAGTAAAAATACCAAACGACCTCCAAAAATTACATAAAAATACTCTAAAAATTTTTAAAAATCTCTAGAATATTTATAAAATATTTCTAAATATTTTTAAGAACTTTTAGAACTCCTAATGAGGAAAATTGGGTCGTTACAGATGCATTCTACTTGTATGGACCCTAAAGTATTACAGAAGCACATTAACATTATAGAATTGCCCATTTCTCGGTTAGGTAAATATTGAATTTGTGTCATTATATTCTTCTATGGATTCCTGGTGCTATGTAGATTCGTGGGCTGATGCGCATATGAGGCATAATTTCTCATTGAGAACCAAGGGTTTAGGAGACAGCACAACAATGCTAGAGGGAAACAGCCCCAGATGCATCAGGAGCCCAACCTACATAGCGAGATTTCCAACCTAATCTGGTTAAGACATGAAGTCTTAAGTCAACTATGATAAACAGTTTCTTAATTTTAAGTGAATTCTTTTGGGGCTCTACTTTTTTGTTTTCTTGCAGAATCACTTATGGTTTTAATTTTTTCCATACTGGTATGTTCACCCTTTTGTTGACCTTGGGATGCAAGCATTTGTCCATGTTTTCTAGGATCACAATCTTGTGAGTTGAGAGCCTAATCTGAAAGTATGCATTTCCTTGCTCTTTTCCCTGGTCCACCGGGAAATGAACTTAACTTGGTTGACAAATATGTTGTACTGCTAAATTTGTGGGCTTTGTAATATTAGAAAGCTACTGAAGACAACCATTATATGAGATGTAAAATACCATTCGGTTTTGCAAGATATCTTGCATTCATGTCATTTATAGCTTCATCTCCATTGCTTTAAAAATTAAGAAATAAATGTGATCAGGCACATATTGAAGAGCTTGAAACACAGATATCCTCAATCTGCTCTACAGTCTACACACTGTCCATTAGAAAAAAGATAAAAAATTCTTCTACTTTAAATTGCTCATATGAATAATCCTTGGTTATTTTGGTGTATAAAATTTAGTTAAATGGTGCAAATGCATATAATCTTTTTCTGAGAATTTTTTCCCCTTGAAGAGATGGCTGAATTATTCAACAATTTGATATTTTGCAGAGTAAGGCTAAGGAAATGGTGCAACTGGCTGAGAAAATGAGGCTGAAGTTATTATCAGGTCCAAGTGCTCAGGGAAACCCTAATGAAGAAGAGATGGGTTCTAAGCAAGACATGCAAGATTGGCTTTTAAGTGTTGGTATTGCATCTCCAGTTACAAAGGAATCGGCTGGTGCTTTGTACCATCAACAACTTGCTCGGGAGGTAACAGTATACTATATTGTCTAATTATAATTAGCATGTCATGTGCTTGCTAGTCCAAATTTTTGTGGGTGCAAACTTGTTTGAATACAATGCCAAAGTTGACTAATGTGTGATTAATAATCAAAGGCTGGGAGAGAGAAATCTTTTTGATTAGTAGGTTTTCTTTTTGATACATTAGTATTAGGTCTCAATCAGTATGTGCCACTCCATGGTATGGTAGTTAATATGGTCCAAGAATGGATCGGTACAACTTGCACCACAAATGATGATCTGTCAATTTATTTTTGAATTTTTTATTTAGGATTGCGTCAAGCGTTATAGATTGTTTTCCTGTCAAAAGACTCAAAACTTCAGCTGGATACCCATCACATTCCAGACCAGTATCTGATGGAGATTCTAAATCTACTGTTTGACTGTGTCAAGAAGTGTTATCTGTCATACTCAATCATATAATAATTTGTAATTTTATTACAGTTAATGTTGGGATAAGACTTGGTTGTTGTTGTTGTTAATGTTGGGACAAGTTGCTTGCTATATAATTTCTAAGATGTCACATGGCTTTTAGCTTGCAGATTTTGTTAAGCTGCCACTTGAGAAGGCTGGAGGAATGATTGCATTGATAGATGTCTATTGTTTATATAATCGTGCTAGAGGAACTGGTATATGTACTAAACTTTTAATATGTTATTCTCAAGCAGCCCATTTTCTGAAGTTAAAATCCTACTTTTCCAGCACTGATTTCACCTGAGGATCTTCTGCAAGCTTGCACCCTTTGGGAGAAATTTGATGTGTATGTTCTATAAAAGCATTCATTTCTTTCAGGTTTTAGTACTGATGGACTAGATTTTCCTATTAGTAACTGTAGGAATTAAGAAACCCTACTCCATCAGATGATTTTTTGCGATCATTATGCTACTTTTGAGTCAGCTGCTATATAATTCTTTTCTTCTGTTCTTTTAACAAACATTTGTTTTTATTAGCAGCTCTGTAATGCTTAGGAAGTTTGATAGTGGTGTAATGGTTATTCAGAATAAAGCTCAGAGGGATGAAGAGGTATAACATGTTTTTTATTCTTTTCTGCTATTCTTTTATGCATATTCAAGCTCTGTAATGCTTAGGAAGTTTGATAGTGGTGTAATTTTTGACTTCTCATGATAGATCCATTCCTTATGCCAATATATATGCTTGATTATCTTGTAATTTGGTATCACTTCATAAGATATTATTTAAAAAAAAAACTTTTCACTTGCTTTATTTATATATTTAAGATGAAGGAACAGAGGTATCCGCCAAGTATGAACAGAGATCTTTCAGCATGAGATCTACAAAATTTTATGAATTAATTTGCTTTTAATATCCTTGTGTGTGTGTGTGTGTGTGTGTGTGTATTCATTCATTGTTTCAATATTACATATAGGTCTTTGCAAGGATAGTTTCCCTTGCACAAAAGCCAGAGGCACTTAGAACAGGAATAAGCCCGAGTGACGCTGCTTTGACCTTAGGAATTGCACCTGCTCTTGCCAAAGAACAACTGCTGACTGCTGAAAGCATAGGTTTGAGAAACTGATATTGTTTTTTATGTTGTTTGTATACTATGAATACTAACATTTACCTGCTTTAAGTGTTTTCAGGCCTTGTATGCAGAGATGTTAGTCCTGATGGCTTCCGTTTTTATATCAACCTCTTCAGGGAGATTGATACAAATGATATTTACTTGTAAGTATAATCTTACTATATTCCAAGAGTATGCCCGAGTGATGAGTGTGTTAGTCTTGAAATCTGTTTCAAATGCCTAGATCTATAGTAACTGACTAGGGAAAGAATGTTGGCAGCAAAAAATTTTAAATTATTCATGTTCAGAGATAATGGAGCATGAAGGCCAAGATTAATGCTGCATGTGTATATAATGGTAAAATTTCAACCTGAATTAATGGCATCAGTATATGGAAGTGGAAAGCATTATACAAACATCTGAGTCATTTGCTGAATTCTGAAGCAGAAAACAGTTCCTCTACCTGAATTAGTTCTGGTAATCTTGAGATGTGATAATTACGAATAACCAATTGTAAACTCCTTGTGCATATATATATATATATATATATATATATATATAAAGAATCACTACAGATTTCAGATCGACAGGGAGATGTCATAGCAGAGCAGGCTCTACTATTATTAACTCTGAGAAACAGATAATACAATGGATAACAAAGATAGACGTTAGCTAAGATTATTAGAAAGAACTAAATTCATAGTAATATCAGTTTTTTTAATGGCCACCACTGTTGATTCTGGAATTTGTTTCGACTAATGATGATAATTTCGAACAGCATTTGAATTGTTGTGCCATTTATTGTCTCAATGGCAGCCTTTCTGATGTTGCATTCAACTTGACACTTGAATTTCCAGGATAAAAAAACCCGGACCTTTTCATGCATGGCTATCTGCCATATCTTTGTCTGGGTAGAGAATGTGGCAATTATCAGAGGCACAAGTGCGACAAGGAGCAGAAGCAGCTTAGCAAAGCTCTTCCTGGTGCACGATTAAGGTACATTGCTTGAGAGGGGATGTCATGAGCATTGTCTAGATTCTCCTTTTTCTATTTAAAGATCAAAGGAAATAACTTTTTGTAGCATGTGCAATATTTGTGCTCTCTCTCTAGATACTTGCATTCATGTTTGCTGTTGGTACGATGTTAGTCTTGGATTTGAATAAAACAGCTTGGCCTGGGACCATCATCTCTGTAGTCATTTAAATGTTCGAGTAAAACAAATTGTCAGCATCAGGTCTGGGGTTTGAATCTCAATATAATTGAGGTAATGTCTCTTTTATGTGTTAGTAGTCATTATTTCCATGACTAGTAGTTGTTCGTGATTTATCTCTTCCATGTTGATATTGAGACGGATTGACAGGGACGTTGGGGGTGAACGTATTCATCTTTTATTATCATTTAAATGGTCGAATACTATGATGTCTGACCTTAATGTTGTATCTCCTTTCATATATTAGGAGAAAGGGGCTAATTAAGACGATGACTTCACATGTTCGAATACCAGAGTTACCAGTATCTTTCGTAGGTATATATCTGACATTTTTTTTTCTTTTTATTTTATCATTATTATTCTTAGGACAATCCTTCCAGAATCTGAAAGCGCAGCAGCTAAGATGCACACCAATCCGCTCTGATTTCTTTTCCCATAAAATGAACTTTTGCAGTTCAAACAATCATTTTTAAGAAGAAAAATAGAATGTTTAACAATAATTGAAAATTTCCTATTTAAATTTATCATTTATAAAAAATAAAAAGAAATGTTATTTTAAAAATAAATGCTTTATCACGTCATTAATTTTTTAAATATGTTAAAAATCTATTATAAGTATTTATTTTTTAACTTTCAGAATTTATTGTTTAAAATAAAATTTTCAAAAATTATAAAACAAATAACACCATAATATCTTGCTCAAAGTAGGTGGGGGTATCTGCCACTTGCTAAAACATTCTTAAGTGCGTGTCACAGTGTGATTAGTTATGCCTAATCAACTCCATTCTGGATCAATTAACGGTTAATTGAGCACGATCCAAACTTCCCCTACATGAGCCCAAGCCTAGGTTGAATTCAGATGAACCTTTTTTTTAAAAAAAAAAAAGTTAATTATTTAATTATTTTTAAAATTAGCAAAATTTAATAAAATATAATTTAAAAAATATTATTGGAAGCAATATGTTTATTAAACGATTAAATATTAATATTTTATATAAAAATATGGTTGCCCAAGCCCAACCCATCCCACAGACCATGCTGGACCTGCTCTCGTGGCAAGCCGAGCCCAATCCTAACCCGGCCCACGTAAGCATATAAAAATATTTAATTTATAAAAATTAAATTCTAATTTTAAAAAATTAGCAAATATATTTTTTAGAATGGACAAACATTTGATTAACAAACCATCCGCGATCGAAAACCCAAGGATTAACCAGCATAACTTGAATATTTGATACCAACTCAAAAATAAATAAATAATAATAAACTGTCCTGTGATATCAAGATGACATTTCCAACAAGTTTTTTTTCCCTTTAGCAGCAGGAAATTTCTTTTTCCTTATTACAAAACTCGTGGAGTTGCGACTTGCGGCTGTTAATCTGCTAGCTATTTTACCACCTTGAGAACCACCAAGTAGAGCCTGTGGAAAGACAATTGCTCGAACCTGACCTAGGAAGAACTGTGCAGTATTTGAGAAAAACATCCACTTCAATGGAACATCGTCATCCATTGTACAAATCCTGAGTTGGCAAAAATGACTCACACTTTAGTACTTCTCTTTGCCTTCAGCTGACACATTTAAGGAAGTGGGCTCAGAACCATGCACCCTAAACCGATAAATACATGTATGAGTTGAGCTCCCATGGTTCGAGGAGAAATCAAGCCGGACAACATTGACAAGTTCTGAAACAGCAGTTTGAATGTAAAATGTCTGCGCATTACTCTTTTCCAGGTTATATGAGAATTCAGCCAGGACGAACTTCTTCTCCGAACCATTCGATGGATCACTGCCAGGCCCTTCAGACCATGCTGTAACTGTGCAATCTTTTGGAGCACTCAACCGATCATAAGCTACCATCTTTGCATTGTGAAATCCAGGTTTGTTAGTTCGCTAGTCAACTAAAAGCATAATAAACCAGAAGGCAATGCAAGAAAGCCAGACAACTTAAGAAAAACACAAGAGAGAACTAAAACATAGGAATAGAGAACATACTTGAACAGAGCAACATAAATATTTTATCAGTTTACATACGCTTTTGCTGATCTGTAAACTTATGTGTTGATGATTCTAAAGGTACAAGAATGAAAACCAAGAGAGAGCTTACTGTACTTAGTGTGATCTGATATAAATATTTTTCTTAATGAAAAAAAAATTGATTTCATCAAATTTATATTTATCAACTATCAAAGATAGTGCAAAGTTAGTAAAAGAGTCAATGGCCCAAAGTTAGTAAAAAAGTCTATGGGCCATGTTGGAGAAAAAAAAGTCAGCTTTTTTAACAGGGCAGGTACCATGTTAAATTGATAGACCAGGGGCGGGGTAGAGTGAGGATAGTTTGAACACAAACCAATATGACCCTACCTTGTTGTCATTCCTAATTCTATCTCCACATGTTTTGCAATTTAATTATAGGAATTACACGCCACAATACAGTTCCACGAGATCATCTTGTCAATCCCACAACTCAAATTAAACTCCCTCTAAGCATGAAACAAGCAAGAATTGAACAGGCTAAACATAATAGGATCTTGTTAGTTTTCTCATATATCATATGCACACTCCATTACTTCTTAGAAGTAAAGGATAACCAATATGAAAAACATAATGCTTTTTCTGATTGGATTCAGATAATTGAATACATGGATATCAGCAAAAGAGGTTGCAGAATAAAAAACATTACCTTGGAGACATGCTCAAGTGTTACTGCCTGTGGGACAATTCCAGTTCTAAGCCTAATCTCGACAAAGCCATTGTTGCCATGCAAAGCAAAGCACTGTCCAGGCTCCCCAAAACTTGGTTCAAGCATTTTCTTAGCATTAGGGTCAGGGTGAACTCGATTGAAGGAATTTCCAAAAGCCAGCCAGCTGCTAGACTTACCAACAAGGTAGGGCTTTGAATGATTAATTACCTTTGCACCCCCAGAAGCCAAAGCATAATCAACCCTTCCTAACCCATCAGCTGCATGCTTCTCAATCTCCTTTTCAACTATCTCTTTAGCAAATTTTCTAATATCATCCAATATTTCATGAGTGCTACCCGAGCATTTTTCTTTGTCTTTAAACTTGTTAGAAAATATCTGTAACTCTTCCTTTGACAAGAATCCCGTGGCTTTTATCTCTGAAAGTGATTTGTCCAAGTCATCAGTTAGAGAGACCAACCACTTCAACTTCTTCTCAGAGAGCAAATCTGTCTCTTCCACGTGCTTATTCAGCTCCTTCTTTGCAACCTCTGCCTCAGTCCCAATTTTTTTGTCAACGACATCTAACTGATCCTGCAACCTTCTTGCAGTGTTTTTCAAGGATGCTTCCACTTCTGTTAACCTGCCATCGCTGTCAAAATCATATAATCCCTTGCTATATTTAATCATATTTCTCCATTTCCATATCAACAAACCAAGCCATAAAATGGCCGCTAATAGCAAGCAAATCTTGAAGAAAAAGCTTAGATAAAATTGCCACTTGGGCTTCTCTGGTTTGGATCTCAATTTCCTATGGCCTGAACCAAGTGCTGAAACAAACAACTCTCTCTTCAATTCTGCCATATGTTTGGATCTATCATGTAACGACTGCACCATAATTTTGTCCTGAAGGTCATTCACAGTATTAGGATTGCTCCCACTAATTCCTCCCCCCTTTAGAGTTTCTGAAGTCAACCTTCTTCTTGGTGCATCAGGTGTAACTTTCAAACCTAAGGGCGATGAAACATTCAGTCTAGGACTTGGAACTGCAGAATTGAATGCAGACATTCCTGTGGTTTAACTCCTATTTGCCTTCTACAAAATGACCAAACATAACTGCAATCTAGTTAAAACAGGGGGAAAAAAGAGACTAAACTATCAGTTCAAATCCGAACAGAAAAATTCTCCATTTTTTTCAGAGGTGTTAAAAAATAAAAAATAAAAATTCAGATCCGTCGCAAAAGTCACTCGGTTTGTCTTTGATCGCTTCACCAAATTTCCAAAAAAGGAGAAAGGTGACAAATTTTTGTTGACATAAACACCAAATGAACTACACATAAATTCAGATAAGCCGTGCATCAACATGCATAATACGCCACATCCAGACAAACAGTGCTTCAATCAGAACAACTCAATCCAAATGACTAAATTGAACATTTTTGTTTGAAAACTCTTGGGAGCGATTCTAAAATCTCAGAATCGAACAATCGCCTTAGTAAGCAATCCACAAAGAGCCTAATTTATTGTAACAATAACATAGAAATATCTGCAGGACAAAACGAAATAAGTGACAAACCACAGTTTTTGAAATTTATTTATTGTTTTGTTGAGAAATCAAGAGAAAAACCGAAACAGAAGGCGGAATCTAAAAGAAAGAAGCAATCGAAAAGGGCAGGAGGCATACCGTGCGTGTTTGACACCAACGGTCCAGGAACCGCTCGATCGCAATCGTAGGGTTTTGGAATAGATCGTTTCCCTTCTTTCCACTTCGATTTCCTCGTTAGAAAAAAAGAGGAAACGGCGGAAGGGCAAAAGCGTCCTGGGCGGGGCACAGGTATCGCTACAAAACAGCGCGCAGGATACGTTAGCCAATAGATTGTTTCTGAAAAATATATTTGCTCCAAAATTAATTTTGGTATATACTTGAAAAATGACATAAGAATTTTCTAAACTAATCCACGCTGCTGCAGGCCCATTTGTTACCCATTGTAAATTTTTTTAGGGTAAAAATAAAAAAATACCCTTTACTCTTATTTTTGTCAAAAAGATATTTTTTTTTAAATATTGAAATAACACTTATAATATTTTTTATCTGAAAATCCTTTATTTCAGTGTTTTAATAGTATGTCTAAATACTTGTGCATTTGAAAATTATGATACATGAAATATTATTAAATTAAAATACTTTTTTTATTAATTTAGTTAAAATTATTCAAATTTAATTAAAGTGTCCCTAATTTAATCTAAATTAACTGTTATAACTTATAACATCTACTATTATAAATTCTTTAATAGTTTAAAGTTGATTTAGTTTAATTTCTTTAATAGTTTTAAGTTGATTAAGTTTAAGTAATGTAATTAAGTTAGTTTTGAGTATTTTTAATGTAATAATGATCTATCCATTATATCTCGATAAATTAGAGTAATTTTATTATGATCATAGTCAGTGGTGTAGTCATATGGGGATGAGGGGTACAATTGATCGCCAACCATCAAACTTATTAAAAAAATTAATATCAAAGTTTCACTGCCATTTTGACTGATTGATTCATACCTCATTGTCAAAAAATTAAAATTTGTTAGGACACGTATGAGTTAGAAGAGTGAATAGCTCGCTTAGCTTCTCCGAACTTGATTTGCAGTGGAAACTTGAAGCGAAGACTCTACAATACTAATTTAATTCCTTTGATTTTACTTGGTAATAACCTCCTTAAGGTGACTAATCTAAGAATTCACTCCTTACACTTACAACTCCACTATAAATGACTCATTCTTGGAAACTTTTCGGAGGTGGGAAAACCTCGTATAAACTCGAACACAAGAATACAACAAGAAGAGCAAAAGCAAATACAAAGGAAATTGAAAATGAATTTACAATAATGAAATTTTGCTTAGCTTGCTATCTCGTTGTTGAAAATGTCTCTCAATCAGTTGGAAATACAACAATACTTCACTTCAAACTTCTCAAGAACTGGCTTTTTCAAATGTCCATGAACACCTCTTTTCTAAGGTTCTTTAAAAGCCTCCTAATCGTCCTCGGGGCATGGTGTCGCGGTAGGATATCCAGATTGTCACCCAGGCACCCGCGGTTCGATCCCCAGCTACGGCGTATTTGTAGGAATTTTCCTCCAAATGGGGAGAGCAATCAAAGGATGCTGGGCGTCTGGGTTGGCTGCCGCGCGCGCTTCCCGATTTACCCTAGTGGACGGTGGAAACTTTCGTGGGGCTGGGCCGGTCACCCTAGGGATAGTCAATGAGGCTAATTGGGATTATCATTTTTTTAAAGCCTCCTAATCAATTGACCTCATTCCTAATCGATTGTCATGCCAACTGTTCAAAACCTGTAGAATGACTCCTTTTCGCCCGACTAATCAATTGGTGAGTCATACTAATCGATTTAGAAAGCTTATAATTGATTAGCCCAATCGATTCAGAAACTTCTATTCTGGTGAAAACACTGCCTAATGATTATCCTAATCGATTGGCATATTCTCAATCGATTGCCCCAATCAATTCCAAGGCTTTATGTTCTCACACGAAAATGCCTCCAATTGATTGGTAAAGCTTGAATTGATTGCCCCAATCGATTCCAACACTTCCTTTGCTATCGCAAAAACCTTTGCTAATCGATTGCCTAAATCGATTGGTGCCCAATCGATTCCTATCCTCACTGTGCTCTCACGAAAAAGTCCCTAATAGATTATCCTGATTGATCACTTTGGTTAATCGATTACCCAACCCTAACACTTGGAATCCGAGTTTAAGGTTCCTTTGCCTAACATCCAGTTATCAATGACTCGTTGGGACTTCTCGTTGTCTAACACCCGATCAACCTTAACCTACCAAAGTTTCTACACCAAGTGTCCGATAAACCTTTGAGTCACATAGACTTTCACTTTCCTAGCCCCTCTAGGACTCCCCCTTTCCTAACCTCCAGTTTGAGCTAGTCACTCGGTAGACTTCTCACCTGCCTAACTTTCAGTTAGGACTTTTCATTGTCTAACCTCCAATTAAGACTAGTCACTTAGTAGACTTTTCACCTGCCTAACTTGCAATTAAGATTTCCCATTACCTAACCTCCAGTTAAGACTTTTTCCTTGTCTAATCTTAGTTAGAACTAGTAACTCGGTAAACTTCTCACCTGGCTAACTTCCAGTTAGGACTTCTTGTTACCTAATTGTTGGATCGGTAATAACACACAAATTAATTAAGCAAAAATAACACACAAATTTGAAATTACAATTTTTGTTACTTTTATCTTAGCAATAACACACAAATTAATTAAGCAAAAATAACATAAAAGAAATAAGAGACCAAGAATTACTTAGTTATAACCTGGATGGTTATTGATCTAAGATAGTAGAAAGCTCACTAAAAAGAATTCCTTCTTTGATCAAGATCGAAGACGAAGTAGTCCCTTACAACAGTTGAGAGTACAAGAAATGAATACAGAAGTTTAAGAATAGGTGTGCATTCATTTCTTGTACGTGCAACTGTTGTAAAGGGCTACTCCACCTCCGATCTTAATTGAAGAGAGAGTTCTTTTTAGTGAGATTTTTACTGTCTTAGATTAATAACCACCCATGCTATAACCAAGTAATTCCTAGCCTCTTATTTCTTTTATGTTATTTCTGCTTAATTAATTTGTGTGTTCTTGCTAAGATAGAAGCAAGACAAATTATAATTTTAAATTGCAAGTCGTCTATTCACCCCCCCCTATCCAGTCCACCTGATCCAATAATTGGTATCAGAGCTCCTCTAACTTGGCATGTAGTTGTGCCACTTTTTCTCCCTTTTCCATCTAGAGGTTGCTGAGCTAATTTCTGAGTAAATCTCTGTTGGGATACAAACTTACAAACATAGTCCCATATTAAAAATATATGGGAAAGATAATGAGTTTATAAGAAAAAGATATCTCCATTAGTATGAAGCCTTTTGGGTAGAGTCCAAGAGCAAAATCATGAGGGCTTAGGCCCAAAGTGGATAATATCATATGATTGTAGAGATATCTAAATTCTTTTCAATCTTACAATTGGTATTAGAGCGAGGTCGCTCTTCACTGGACTAACCGCTGGAAGAAGCATAAGCCGGAGCCATGATCTAAAATTGAACCATGTGGGGTGAAACCTTGAACGAAATAGGGAGGCCCTGAGCAGGTCAATGACCTAATGCTTGAGGGGAAGCCCTGTGTAGGTCAAGAGTGACCCGATGCTCGAGGGGAGGCCCTGAGTAGGTCAAGAGTGACCCAATACTTGAGGGAGATCCTGTGGTCCTTTGTTTGAGGGGGGATTGTTGGGATGCAAGTTTGCAAACATAGTTCCACATTGAAAATATATGGGAAAGATCATGGGTTTATAAGAAAAAGATATCTCCATTGGCATGAGACCTTTTGGGTAGAGCCCAAGAGCAAAACCATGAGGGCTTAGGCCCAAAGTGGATAACATCATACCATTATGGAGATATCTAAACTCTTTTCGATCATACAATCTCATCTTGCTAGCTTGGTATCCGTGTTTCCTTCATATAGCTCTAGGAATTTTTCCTAGAGTTTTTTGGCTGACTCATAGGCGCCAATTCGGTTGACTTATTGTGGTGATAGTACACTCATAAGTTGGAACTCAACTTTATCCTTTGCTATAAACTCAATCTACTGCTCCTTGTTCCATTAGTACTCTTCTTTTTCTTCTCTGTCCTTGTCCTTGGATACTTCAAAATCATATTTAATTATTAATAAAATATCAAAATTTGTTTAAAATAATACCTCCATTTTATGCTTCCAAAGCATGAACTCCCCCTTGAACTTAGGTGGATGAATGCTTGATCCGATCATTTTTTTATTGCTTCAGTTGATAGTTAATCCTTCCAAAATAATTGGGCTATGATACCAATTATTATATTTGGTGGACAAACTAAAGAGGGTGAATACCTGCAATTTAAAATTACAATTTCTCTTGCTTCCATCTTAGCAAGAACAAACAAATTAATTAAGCAGAAATAACATAAAAGAAATAAGACGCTATGAATTACTTGTTTACAACCTGGATGGTTATTAATCTAAGAAAACTCACTAAAAAGAACTCCTTCTTTGATCAAGATTGGAGGTGGAGTATCCCCTTACAATAGTTGAGCATACAAGAAATGAATATAGAAGTTTAAGAATAGGTTTGTGTCTTACAATTGACTTTAGGGCTCTATTTATAGCTTAACAGTCAAATTGACCATTTTGATGGTGTGGTAATTTGGGGCACCTCGAACAGTTGGAGCCGCCTCTAAGTGGATAAAATTTTATCCATGCAACATTTATAAATCTAATCTGGCGGCATCGAAAGTGACTCAGTTCACTGGAGACGCCTCAGTTGTTCTTGACATGGATACCTGCTTCTTATTCGTGTTGAAATGGTTTTGGTTATCGGCAGCACCTCCAGTTGATCTGAGGCACATCAGCTACTATTTATCTGAGGCGTCTCTTGTTGGTGCAGGTTGTACTAACAGTCTGATTTTTTATGTATGACAAATAAGTTAAAGTTAGATGAGTTGTTTGTCTAACGCTTCTACTAAGTGTGCAGGAGTTGACTGGTATGAAGGACCTGACACTAGGCTGAAATTTAGCTAGGTCCGCGGAGCTCGATAGCTGGTGGGAAATTCAGCTAGGTCCCGAGGCTTGATAGCTGATGAGAAGTCCAGATAGGCCCGTAGGGCCTGATATTTGGCCGGAAGTCCGGTTGGGTCTACGGTGTAGATCCCTTTGGAGGCCGGCAAGAGGGGAGGGGTGAATTGCCCTACAAAGTAAAACTCGAACCTTTCTCGGATTTCAACTATATAATGAACACTTGTAATAAATAAATAAAAGAGACTAAGTAAAGAAAAGCAGACACCAGAGTTTTACTTGGTTTACAATCACGGGATTGCTAATCCAAAGAATGTAAGCACACTATCTGATTCTCCTCTGGGCGGAGTAGCCTCTTTACAACGTTGACAGCACAAATGAAAAGAACAGAATTGAAAGCACAGAAGGAATTGATTACCAGTTAGTTGTACTGAAGCTTCTGGACCAAGGCTATATTTATAGCCTTGGTCGGGGCGCCTGGAAGGGTTCCGGGCGCTTTGGGGGGATAAAACTTATCCCCCAACATTCAGATCGAGTCAAAGCTCGATCTGGTCGATTTTAATTCTCTGGGCGCCCTGGAGGGTTCCGAGCGCCCTGGGCTGCTCAGGGCGCCCCAGACTACTCAGGGCGCCCTGAGCCCCGAAGTCAACATAGTTGACTTTTTCGTCTCCGGTTCAGCTCGTCTCGGTCCGGGTCTTGTTCGCTCCGGCTCCGCTAGCTTGGGTAATCTCGGTCATCCAGAATAGGGCTTACCCGAACCCAAGTTTCGGCCTTCTCCTCGAGCAGACTTCCTTCCCGGTTTCTCGTCCCTCGAACGCCGCGCACGTTCTTCTCATCCACCGGTGTATTCTTCCGCGGTCACCTCGTCCCTCGGACGCATCGAGCCCGTCGGCTCTCTCCCCGTGCCGTCCTTCTCGCTAGCAGCGTCTTTTGTAAAGACCCAATTTTCCCTATTTTGAGTTCCAAATGTCCATAAAAATATTTGGAAATGCTTTTAAAATATTCTAGAGATTTTTAGAAATTTTTAGAGTATTTTTACGTAATTTTTGGAGGTCGTTTAGTATGTTTACAAAAAGAAAGAAATTTTGACAAAAACCGTTGAAGGTGAGGCTCGAACCCATGACCTCGGGTCAAACCCAACCTAACCGGACGCAGCCAACCAGCTGAGCTATGTGGGTTTTGTTAACCAAATAAGTAGAGATAGATATTTAAGCTATAGTTGGAATATTTAAAAGAAATTGAAAAATAAAGGGCGCGGCTGAGGGATCGAAGCTGTGATCTGTGGCTTCGGTTAAAAGTTGGCTGACCAACTGGGCTGCGCGTGATTTGTTAACCAAGTATGTAGCGAGATGTATTTAAGTTATAGTAAAGGGCAGAAATAAAACCTAGGTTATAAAGGGTTAAGTGTTTTCCCGAACCCTAATTTCCTTTCCCCTGTCCTCTCCCGACGGCGATTTCGCCTTCTCGTCTCGGACGAAAACGCAGCAGCAAGCGAAGGTTTCTCCGACGGCCGGCCGAAGGGAATTTCCTT
This sequence comes from Zingiber officinale, assembly GCF_018446385.1. Classification (NCBI taxonomy): domain Eukaryota; kingdom Viridiplantae; phylum Streptophyta; class Magnoliopsida; order Zingiberales; family Zingiberaceae; genus Zingiber; species Zingiber officinale. The sequence goes on along the minus strand of NC_056005.1, from coordinate 31,963,310 downwards.
GAGCTCTTGCGGAACCGAGCTCTCCTCGTTAAGGGGAACACGCGGAAAGGAAGGAATCATCGAGATCTTCATCTTCACCCGAAACCTAGAAGCTTTAGAGTTCTCTTCTCCGGTTGTAAGTCCAAGAGCAGCGAGGTGAGTTGCTACTCACCTGCAGTAGGATAGCTTCGAGATTTTCGTTCCTTGTTTTCGATTTTGCTCTGCTTATTTGCTGTCCTAAGGGTGCTGGGCCGAATTTACCATGTTAGGGTAATAGGTTTCGATTTTTCTATGCTAGGGTTTCCCTTTGGAGTAAACTTGGGTTACTGTTGAACAGAATTATAAGCTAGGGTTTTCCCTTTCATTCCTTACCTTCTGTAGCATACATATTAAGCATGCTAAATTATGGATTAAGTAAGTGGAGTGTTTTGGCTCTTATTGGTTTCTTCAGGCTTTGTAGATGGAATTCGAATTTGTTTCTATGTAGATTGTTCTGCTTTGTACTGAAGTTTGCTGCCATGTTGTTCCCTTTTTGATTAGGGTTCTGTTTAATTGAAGTTTAGTAGCATGCATTCTTAGTTTCCTTTCTTTTAAATTCTGTGGCAGCTAGAATTAGTATCCTGTTGCTAGATATGGGTTTTGATTTTGGAACGAAACAAGCTTTATATAGGTTCCAAGTTTCCAACAGGTTTAGTGGAAGAATTCAGCAAGCTTGATTCAAGTATCTTGTTCCAAGTGTTCTGTTGTAAGAATTCAGCAAGCTTGATTCCTTTATGTTGCTATTTATTGTGCAGAATGGTTGCTAGGGATATAGTTGAGTAGTTAGTGAACATTGAGTTTTAAGTAGAAGCAATATCCGTTTTTCTCTAGCTCATTAGGCATGATTTTGGTATAGAATTCAGCCTAGTTTTCTTAGGTGCATATATACCTCAATAGCTTCCTCTCAAGGTAGGAATGTTTACAGAATGAATAGAATGATTAAGCATTGTAGAACAGAATCTTGTTAAGCATTGTAGTGTAGAATTTTGTAACATTCACAGCGCAGATTTGTATTAGTCTTATATGCAGATTTTCTAGTTTTCATTTGCTATTATTGAGCATGTGCAGTTTTTAATTTCTATGAGTTGAGCATGATCAATTTTCTTTATTACTAGATACACATGAGCAGTTTCTTTGGTTTTTATTTGCTATTTTAATAAACATGAACAACCATGTATTCTAGTGGGAAAATAAGAGTTCTATCAAATTCTTTTAGAAGCATTAACAAGTAAAAAGAAAGAAAAAGAAAAGAAAGAAAAGGCCAAGGCCTTAAGTAAATCCCAAAGTCAAGACTTTAGGGATTTTGGCACATAAGATGCTATTAAAATGCCAAGGCATTTAAAGAAGAAGTAATTTAAGATAATAAGTATTTTACTTTTTAAGAAGAGGCTAGTATCCGACTTCCAAGGCTGTCGTTAAACAAATCCAGGTGTCCAATTCCAAGGTCTTGGCCCTGGTAGACCAAGGTATGCTCTTTTAGGATTGGCGGCTCGCTACCCCAACCTATTAGGGAACGCGCATAAGATGGTACTATGCCTGGGCCCAAGAGAAGTTGATTATTATTTTCAAGTATTAAAGTATAAATTTTAAACAAGTGAAATAAAAGAATAAGTTTAGAGTAAATGAAGTAAGTTTCACTTTGTTTTAAAGATCAGCAAGTTTAGCTTTCTTTTATGCTAGCAGCTTTTACATGTTCAGTTTCTTACATGTTATTTATTTGCTAGTTGATGAGCATGTTTAGCTTTATATGTTAGCTTTTCAGTTAGTTGATTTCTTTGCTATTTATGAGCATGAGTAGTTTTACATGTTAGTATTCAGTTTTAGCATGTTTTTATTTATATTCATGCATATCGAGTTTTTGTGAGTTAGATAGCACTCACTAAGCTTTATGCTTATAGACTGCACTTCCTCCTACTGCAGATAAAAGATAAAGGAAAAGGATAAGAAGGAAGGCGACAACGAGATGCTGTGACGGTGTGTGATGCCAGGACTATGGAGAGATCTTGGGACTTAGCTTAGAAAAATTTATTAAGATTGCTTCCGTCGAATTGTTAAAAGAATTTAGAACTTGTATATGCTATTTTCATTGGAGTGTTTTTATCATGCATTGATAGAGTTATTTCTTTCAGTATTGTGATTCTTTTTTATATATATAAACTGCGTGGTTGTCTGATATATGTTCCAGCCGCCTGTGGCTGATGTATACAGTGTTTGTATATCAGTTTAAGGTCACCGGTACAGGGGAGATTCTGTCGAAATTTTTCGGTAGGGTTTCCATGTGTTTTATTAATCACACCGGTTAAGTAGAGTTAGTAGTTAAGTAGCGTCCACCTTTAGAGAGTAGTAGTAGTGTAGAAGGTGGGTCGTTACAGTTGATATCAGAGCAAGTTCCATTCTCCAGCATCACACATCAGCATCATCCTTGCCGTCTTCAAGTAAGAAAGTATTTAAATTCTTTCTTTATTCTGCTTTCCTTATTATTAACTGTAGTATAGAGTAGTTGTTTCTGAATGCTTAAGTAAGATAGAAGATTTTGTTTCCCTTTTCTATATTCATATATAAGTATGATTAGAAGGGTTAGAGAAGCTATCAAGCCTTTTCCTCTGCATAATTAGATATCAAGAAGAGGACGTCCCCGTACCGTTCATACTGAGGACTGAGTTTAGGAGAGCGAAGAGCCCAGAACCCCTGGGCCTATTCTCTCTGAAGTTGTTACTCAACTTCAGAGACAAGTAGCAAGCAGTAGCAAGTGATTGCCAATCTAATGGCCAATCAGAAGTCAGCTCCTCCCACTCCCCCAACCATTAATGTGGAGACCCTAGTGGTGACTGAAGTCCTATCGTTAGTCCTAGAAGTCGCCACAACACCTAGAAGATAAGAAGCATACCTCATCCAATGGCTGAAGCTGAAACCAGAAAGATTCTCAAGCATGACTGAGCCCTGGGATGCCCAGGCTTGGTTTAAGACATTTGAGAGCACAATGGAGCTTCTTGACTGACCAGAAGTCGAGAAGGTTGATACCATTAAGTGTGTCTCTTTCTGCCTATCTGGAGATGCTTGTATGTAGTGAGAGCGAGTTAAGAGTAAGAGAGCAGTCAACCAGATGAGCTGGGTTGACTTTGAGATACAGTTTTACTAAGATTTCTTCCGCCAACGGATCACCAATAAACATTATGAGGAGGTTATAGAATTTAGACCAAGCGATTTACCAGTAGAAGAAGCGGTTAAAAGATTTAACAGGCTAGCTCACCTTTGCCTAGAGTTAGTAAGTACAGTGAAAGAACGAGTCAGACTGATGCTCCCAATGTTGAGACCAGAAATAACACCTAATGTGAGTAGTGAAACTCACCGACCATAGATTGGTGAAGAGCTAGTCAGCAGGGCATTAGTGAGCACTATCTGAACAACAACAAGACACAACAAACGCAACACGAGCCAGTCAAGATAGAAGACAAGACAGTGGGGAAACAGGGACCCCAGTCAAGTAATCAGAACTAGAAGGACATTGATAACAAGAAAAGATCCAAGCAGGAAGACGTTCGGGTAATCTGTGAATACTCAAAGATATTTCTAGAAGAGTTACCTGTACTATCTCCCAACAGAGAAGTAGAGTTTGAAATTAAGTTATTTCCTAACACCAGCCCAATTTCAAAAGCTCTGTATCGAAATTTTTCTAGCAGAGCTAAGAGAGTTACAAGAACAATTTTAGGAGCTACTTGACAAGGGTTTTATCCGCCCTAGTCATTCACCCCGGAGAGCTCCAGAGTTGTTCGTTAAAGAGAAAGACGGATCTATGCGGATGTGCATAGATTTTAGAGCGCTGAGCAAAGTCACAGTTAAGGACTAGTACCCTCTTCCCAGAATAGATAATCTATTTGATTAGCTAAAAAGGGCAATAGTGTTCTCTAAAATAGATCTGCGTTCTAGGAACCATCAGTTGAAAGTGAAAGAGAATGAAGAGTCCAGAACAGTTTCCAGTATCCGATATGGACACTACGAAGTTGTAGTCATGCCATTTGGTGTGACCAGTGTACCAATGGTCTCCAGAGACTTTATAACAGGTCTCCCAAGAACCACAAATGGATATGATGCGATATGGGTGATAGTGGACAGATTGACCAAGTCTGCTCATTTTCTAGCCATCAAGGTGTCTCTCTCTATAGAGCAGTTGGCACAGCTGTATGTTAAAGAGGTGATCAGACTTCACGGAGTTCCTAAATCTATTATTTTTGATAGAGATGGACGCTTCACCTCTCACTTTTGGGAGTGTGTTCAGACTGCACTAGGCACCAAACTCAAGTTCAGCACAGCCTTCCATCCTCAGACTGATGGAACAAACAGAGCGAGTAAATCAGATTCTAGAAGATATGCTCAGAGCTTGTGCACTAGATTTTAAAGGAAGTTGGTGCAAGTATCTATGCTTAGCTGAATTTGCCTACAACAATAGCTATCAGGCCACCATCAAGATGGCACCTTATGAGGCACTATATGACAGGAAATGCAGATCACTCATATGCTGGCAAGAAGCAGGAGAGAGAAAAGAAATGGAAGTAGAACTGGGCATTCAGACAGAACTGATAGATGAGACTACTCAGGCTATCCAGAAGATCAGACAGAGGATTGAGACTGCCCAGAGTAGACAGAAGAGTTATGCTGACACACGTCGTAGGCCACTTGAATTCCAAGTAGGGGATTCAGTATTTCTCAAGGTTGCTCCTATGAAGGGAGTTATGAGATTTGGCAAGAAGGGCAAATTAAGTCCTCGTTATGTAAGACCTTACCTGATCACAGAAAGGATTGGGAAAGTAGCTTACAAGCTGGATTTACCACAGGACATGTCAGCGATACATAATGTATTTCATGTCTCTCTGCTAAAGAAGTGTCTCCACGACCCTAGCCAAGTGATTCAGCCTCAGTCAGTGCAGGTCCAGGAGGATCTTAGTTATGAGAGCAGACCTACACAGATAGTGGACAGAGCAGTCAAGAGATTAAGAAACAAAGAAATGCCACTAGTGAAGGTCATCTGGCAGAACCAGAAGTACGAGGAAATCACTTAGAAGCGTGGGGACAGTATGAGACAGAAGTATCCAGAATTGTTCTAAGTTCGAGGATGAACTTTTTATAAGGTATGGGGAATTGTAACGACCCAATTTTCCCTATTTCGAGTTCCAAATGTCCATAAAAATATTTGGAAATGCTTTTAAAATATTCTAGAGATTTTTAGAAATTTTTAGAGTATTTTTACGTAATTTTTGGAGGTCGTTTAGTATGTTTACAAAAAGAAAGAAATTTTGACAAAAACCGTTGAAGGTGAGGCTCGAACCCATGACCTCGGGTCAAACCCGACCTAACCAGACGCAGCCAACCAGCTGAACTACGCGGGTTTTGTTAACCAAATAAGTAGAGATAGATATTTAAGCTATAGTTGGAATATTTAAAAGAAATTGAAAAATAAAGGGCGCGGCTGGGGGATCGAAGCTGTGATCTGTGGCTTCGGTTAAAAGCTAGCTGACCAACTGGGCTGTGCGTGATTTGTTAACTAAGTATGTAGCGAGATGTATTTAAGTTATAGTAAAGGGCAGAAATAAAACCTAGGTTATAAAGGGTTAAGTGTTTTCCCGAACCCTAATTTCCTTTCCCCTTTCCTCTCCCGACGGCGATTTCGCCTTCTCGACTCGGACGAAAACGCAGCAGCAAGCGAAGGTTTCTCCGACGGCCGGCCGAAGCGAATTTCCACGAGCTCTTGTGGAACCGAGCTCTCCTCGTCAAGGGGAACACGCGGAAAGGAAGGAATCACCGAGATCTTTATCTTCACCCGAAACCTAGAAGCTTTAGAGTTCTCTTCTCCGGTTGTATGTCCAAGAGCAGCGAGGTGAGTTGCTACTCACCTGCAGTAGGATAGCTTCGAGATTTTCGTTCCTTGTTTTCGGTTTTGCTGTGCTAATTTGCTGTCCTAAGGGTGCTGGGCCGAATTTACCATGTTAGGGCAATAGGTTTCGATTTTTCTATGCTAGGGTTTCCCTTTGGAGTAAGCTTGGGTTGCTGTTGAACAGAATTATAAGCTCGGGTTTTCCCTTTCATTCCTTACCTTCTGTAGCATACATATTAAGCATGCTAAATTATGGATTAAGTAAGTGGAGTGTTTTGGCTCTTATTGGTTTCTTCAGGCTTTGTAGATGGAATTCGAATTTGTTTCTATGTAGATTGTTCTGCTTTGTACTGAAGTTTGCTGTCATGTTGTTCCCTTTTTGATTAGGGTTATGTTTAGTTGAAGTTTAGTAGCATGCATTCTTGGTTTCCTTTCTTTTAAATTCTGTGGCAGCTAGAATTAGTATCCTGTTGCTAGATATGGGTTTTGATTTTGGAACGAAACAAGCTTTATATAGGTTCCAAGTTTCCAACAGGTTTAGTGGAAGAATTCAGCAAGCTTGATTCAAGTATCCTGTTCCAAGTGTTCTGTTGCAAGAATTCAGCAAGCTTGATTCCTTTATGTTGCAATTTATTGTGCAGAATGGTTGGTAGGGATATAGCTGAGTAGTTAGTGAACATTGAGTTTTAAGTAGAAGCAATATCCGTTTTTCTCTAGCTCATTAGGCATGATTTTGGTATAGAATTCAGCCTAGTTTTCTTAGGTGCATATATGCCTCAATAGCTTCCTCTCAAGGTAGGAATGTTTACAGAATGAATAGAATGATTAAACATTATAGAACAGAATCTTGTTAAGCATTATAGTGTAGAATTTTGTAACATTCACAGCGCAGATTTGTATTAGTCTTATATGCAAATTTTCTAGTTTTCATTTGCTATTATTGAGCATGTGCAGTTTTTAATTGCTATGAGTTGAGCATGATCAGTTTTCTTTATTACTAGATACACATGAGCAGTTTCTTTGGTTTTTATTTGCTATTTTAATAAACATGAACAACCATGTATTCTAGTGGGAAAATAAGAGTTCTATCAAATTCTTTTAGAAGCATTAACAAGTAAAAAGAAAGAAAAAGAAAAGAAAGAAAAGGCCAAGGCCTTAAGTAAATCCCAAAGTCAAGACTTTAGGGATTTTGGCACATAAGATGCTATTAAAATGCCAAGGCATTTAAAGAAGAAGTAATTTAAGATAATAAGTATTTTACTTTTTAAGAAGACGCTAGTACCCGACTTCCAAGGTTGTCGTTAAACAAATCCAGGTGTCCAATTCCAAGGTCTTGGCCCTGGTAGACCAAGGTATGCTCTTTTAGGATTGGCGGCTCGCTACCCCAACCTATTAGGGAACGCGCATAAGATGGTACTATGCCTGGGCCCAAGAGAAGTTGATTATTATTTTCAAGTATTAAAGTATAAATTTTAAACAAGTGAAATAAAAGAATAAGTTTAGAGTAAATGAAGTAAGTTTCACTTTGTTTTAAAGATCAGCAAGTTTAGCTTTCTTTTATGCTAGCAGCTTTTACATGTTCAGTTTCTTACATGTTATTTATTTGCTAGTTGATGAGCATGTTTAGCTTTATATGTTAGCTTTTCAGTTAGTTGATTTCTTTGCTATTTATGAGCATGAGTAGTTTTACATGTTAGTATTCAGTTTTAGCATATTTTTATTTATATTCATGCATATCGAGTTTTTGTGAGTTAGATAGCGCTCACTAAGCTTTATGCTTATAGACTGCACTTCCTCCTACTGCAGATAAAAGATAAAGGAAAAGGATAAGAAGGAAGGCGACAACGAGATGCTGTGACGGTGTGTGATGCCAGGACTATGGAGAGATCTTGGGACTTAGCTTAGAAAAATTTATTAAGATTGCTTCCGTTGAATTGTTAAAAGAATTTAGAACTTGTATATGCTATTTTCATTGGAGTGTTTTTATCATGCATTGATAGAGTTATTTCTTTCAGTATTGTGATTCTTTTTCATATATATAAACTGCGTGGTTGTCTGATATATGTTCCAGCCGCCTGTGGCTGATGTATACAGTGTTTGTATATCAGTTTAAGGTCACCGGTACAGGGGAGATTCTGCCGAAATTTTTCGGTAGGGTTTCCATGTGTTTTATTAATCACACCGGTTAAGTAGAGTTAGTAGTTAAGTAGCGTCCACCTTTAGAGAGTAGTAGTAGTGTAGAAGGTGGGTCGTTACATCTTCCGCTCGACTTCCTGTGTTCCTAAGCTCCTGCACACTTAGACACAAGGGTTAAACAAACGCATGACCTAACTTAGCTTATTTGATCACATCAAAACACCTTGGGGTTCCAACAATCTCCCCCTTTTTGATGTGAGCAATCCAAGTTAAGTTAGGGTAGCCATATGCAATAAAAACGATTTATATTCCAATAAGTCCAAATATTTTTCAATTGAAAAATTATAGTACCTCCCCCTAGACTTAACATACTTCTCCCCCTTTGATCACATAAAAATTGGGGTTATAAATAAGTCTAAGGTAAATTAAAAAAAAAACTTTAAGTGTAAAATATTTAATAATGTCTAAGTAAAATTTAATTTAAAGACACTCTTCAGAATTTTTTCTTTCGAAAAAAAAAAAATTAAAGGAAAACATTTTTCAGATAAGAACAGTCGTAAGTGTTTAAAAAGAATTTAAGTTTAAAACTTATCTCAGCATTCCCCAAAAAAATTTTTTCTAATTAAAAAGAATTCTAAGTGAATATTCAGAAGAAACAATTCTAAGTCAATTTTTTTTAAAAAAAATGATAAGGCAATATTATCAAAAAAAAAAAACTCTAAGTTAACTTTTATATAAAAAAAAATCTAAGTCAATTTTCATAAAAATTTCTAAGATAAAAAAAATTTCTAAGTTAAGTTAAAAATTTTAAATATTTTCTAACACAAATTGAATAAATCTTTTAAAGCATTAAGTAATTTGAATTAATGCTTTTTCTGTTAGTCAATTAAACTTTTCATTTCGATACTTGGCTTCCAGGTCGTGGCGAGGTACTAGGCCTTCTTGGTTATTGGAGCAACAACCACTTCCTTAGACAAAGCCTCATAAAGAAATTAGTTGTTTAATTTCCTTGCTGAAAATGCTAAGTCTAATTTTAATTTTAAATTAAATAGGTTTTTGGAACCCAATAGAGGTTCCTACCTACAGGATTAACCAAGTATTTCCTAGGTATATAGATTTTTGATATATTTCTAATTTGATATTGATGAAATCTATAATACCAATTTAAAGCTCTATAATTTCTAAAAGTAGAAATATTTGAACCATTAGATTTTTTCAATCTTTCTATTTCTTCTTTTAGTTTTTCATTTTCAATTTTCAATTTTTCAAAATCCTCTATAAGACATGATTTTGTCAAAATTCTCTTTGTTTCTAAAATTTCATTTTCTAATTTGGCATTTTTATTTTCTAATTTATACATGGATTTAGTCATAGCTTTGATACCAAAGTAAAGTTCATCAGGGGGTAAGAGGCATACCTCACTTACCATATCAGACTTGAAGCCTGAATCTCTCCCTGCTTCGCTACTTCCATCTGAGGTCGCTCCTCCTTCATCGATGCTGGGTTCTGATGTACTTTGTCCTTCGTGGCTTGCCATCAGTGCAATCTCCGCATATTCTTGAGCTTTTGATTTAGATGAAGAAGTGTCATCCCAAGTTACTTTTAGGTTGTGTTTCTTGGGTGTCTTCATTTTGACCTTCTTGAGTTCTGGGCAGTCTTCCCTTAGGTGTCCCTCCTTCTGACACTGGTAGCACCGTACCTTTCTTCTACCTTTTTGATTCTTTTTATTCTGCATTTTAAATTTATTAGATCTAAAAAACTTTTTAAAGTTTCTTACCATGTACGCTTCTTGATCGTCTTCGGAGTCTGACTCGGGTTCATCCTTGTTGGTTGCGTTCAGCGCCATAGTCTGGGTTGTGTCCTTTGATATCTCTGCATATCTAGTTTCGTGTAATTTAAGGGTAGAAAACAACTCTTCTAAAGTACTTACCTCCAGGTCTTTTGAGATGTAGTAAGCATCGACGATTGATGTCCACTCCGGAGTTCTTGGAAACGCATTGAGCGCGTAGCGTATAGTGTCCCGGTTTGTTATCGTTTCACCAAGGTTTTCGAGACCAGTAACTAGTTCTTTTACCTTTGCATGTAGACCGGCTACTTTCTCACCTTTCTCCAGACGGATGTTCATCAGTTTGTTGCGGAGGATGTCCCTTCTAGCGAGCTTTGCTTCGGATGAGCCTTCGTGGAGTTCCAAGAACTTCTCCCAAAGTTCTTTAGCAGATAAGTAGTTTCCGATGCGGTTGACATCTTGAGGCGGTAACACGCTCAGTAGGTGATGTTCCGCACGGCTGTTTGCTACTGACTCATTCTGCTCCTTCTTTGTCCAATCGCTCTCTTCTTTTTCTTTTCCATCTTTATCTATTGGAGCTACAAAACCATATTTCATAATAAACCGAATTTCAAAATCTGTTTTTAGGAATACCTCCATACGACACTTCCAGTCTGCGAAGTTCCCCTCGAATTTTGGTGGAACGATGCTTGGTCCGGCCATCTTGTTGCTTCGATCGGCGGTTAGTCCTCCTGAAGCGCCTTGCTCTGATACCACTTGTAGGTCCTTTTGGAGGCCGGCAAGAAGAGAGGGGTGAATTGCCCTACAAAGTAAAATTCGAACCTTTCTCGGATTTCAACTATATAATGAACACTTGTAATAAATAAATAAAAGAGACTAAGTAAAGAAAAGCAGATACCAGAGTTTTACTTGGTTTGCAATCAGGGGATTGCTAATCCAAGGAATGTAAGCACACTATCTGATTCTCCTCTGGGCGGAGTAGTCTCTTTACAACGTTGACAGCACAAATGAAAAGAACAGAATTGAAAGCACAGAAGGAATTGATTACCAGTTAGTTGTACTGAAGCTTCTGGACCAAGACTATATTTATAGCCTTGGTCGGGGCGCTTGGAAGGGTTCCGGGCGCCCTGGGGGGATAAAACTTATCCCCCAACGTTCAGATCGAGTCAAAACTCGATCTGGTCGATTTTACTTCTCAAGGCGCCCTGGAGGGTTCCGGGCGCCCTGGGCTGCTCAGGGCGCCCCAGACTGCTCAGGGCGCCCTGAGCCCCAAAGTCAACATAGTTGACTTTTTCGTCTCCGGTTCAGCTCGTCTCGGTCCGGGTCTTGTTCGCTCCGGTTTCGCTAGCTTGGGTGATCTCGGCCATCCGGAATAGAGCTCACCCGAACCCAAGTTCCGGCCTTCTCCTCGAGCAGCCTTCCTTCCCGGTTTCTCATCCCTCGAACGCCGCGCACGTTCTTCTCGTCCACCGGTGTACTCTTCCGCGGTCACCTCGTCCCTCGGACGCACCGAGCCCGTCGGCTCTCTCCCCGTGCCGTCCTTCTCGCTAGCCGCGTCTTCCGCTCGACTTCCTGTGTTCCTAAGCTCCTGCACACTTAGACACAAGGGTTAAACAAACGCAGGACCTAACTTAGCTTGTTTGATCATATCAAAACACCTTGGGGTTCCAACATACAGGACCTGACAACCGGTCGAAGTCCAGTTGGGTCTACAGACCTGACAACTGGCGAGAAGACCTGGTGGGTCAGAGGCAAGTCGAGGGATTGCAAGTGGTAAGTAAAGGCAAGAAACTAGAGGAGAGATCAAGTGAGGACACGTTCTCCGTTGTGGGAATTGTAGGCGTCGGTCCAGCTTAGGTCAATTTGGGAAACTTAAGCTGAGACCTTAACTAGATCCTGGTCTTAGGGAAAAATGATCTAATTACTACTCATAATCTATTATGTTGTGCTAACTCTTTTTTACAGGATAAAATATATTTTTTTGTTGCCTGGACTAACCTTTTCTTGTAGGTGAAAAGGCTGAAGAAAAAGGGTCTAGGCGTTGGGAAGGAGTCCGGGCGCCTAGGGTCCGGTCGCCCGAAGCTGGTTCGAGTGCCCGGACCAGGCTCGCCTGGGCAAGCCTGTCGGCACCCGGACCCGAAAATTAATCCACAAGCTTACGTGGAGTGCATCAATTGGCCGAGCCACGTGGTCCAGGCACCAGAGGGGTTCAAGGCATCCAGAATGTGTTGGGACCTTGACGCCGCTAGAGGGGGGGGTGAATAACGTCTCACTCAAATCGTCACTTCCTACACTTATTAGTACATAGTGAAAAACAAAATACAAACTAACAAGAAGAAAGCTAAACCCTATAAACAATAAGGAAAGACAATAAACCAAAACAAACCGTAACACAAGGTGTTTACGTGGTTCGGAGAATAGGGCTCTTACTCCACGGTTCTCCGTAAGGTGGGATCCATCGATGGATGACTCCCCGGAAACCTCCGGCTAGCTCAAACCTCCTTCTCGGTGGAGAAACATCACCACAACCTTGATCCAAACACTCTTAGATTATAATAAGAGCTTGGAGACTTTAGAAAACTACTAATAGGGGCTAACCACTTATATTTCGTCAACCATGCCCAAGTACCCCAAGCTCTGTTAAATAGAGTTTGAGAGGAAAACACTAAGCTATTTTTCCTCTACCAGTCAACTGTGTATGCACTAATCGACTGGTCCTTTAAGTGAAGCTGACGGTTACGCAATGATCGGCTACCAATCGACTGCTACAGTGTACCAGTCGACTGTTACAGTATACCAATCGGCTGCTACAATACTGCTACAGTGTCACAAACAGTTCTGCTATAGTATCGCTACAGTACTGTTGCAGTTCTTTTACAGTAAATCCTAAAACCATAGGATTTTACCCCTGAGTACAATCACTCAACACTCGTCCCCGCTCGACCAACCTAGACCTAGCCTAACGGTGTTGTCTCCTTGGGGGTTCGACCAGCTAAGAGGCCGATCGGGAGTAAAGCTAGGATGGTACCCTGAAAAAGTGAGGGGAATGAGCCTTGGGGGTCCGACCGAAGTAAAGTCGACTGAGATTAGATTGGGAGTCTTTCCCATGAGAAGTGAGGGGACTAAGCCCTGGGAGCCCGACCGAAGTAAAGCAGGCCAGAATTAAATTGGGAGTCCTGCCTATAAGAAGTGAGGGGACTGGTCCCTAGGGGTCCAACCAGAGTAAAGTCAGATAGGATTAGATTGGAAGCTCTGCCCATGAGAAGTGAGGAGACTGAGCCCTGGGGGTCTGATCGGAGTAAAATCTGTCGGACTTAGATTGCGAGCTCTACCCATGAGAAGTGAGGGGACTGGGCCCTGGGATCCGACCGGAGTAAACCCGGTTGGAATTAGATTAGGAGCCCTGCCCATGAGAAGTGAGGAGACTGAGCCTTGGGGGTCCGAGCTGAGTAAAGCCAGTTGAGATTAGATTGGGAGCTCTACCCATGAGAAGTGAGAGAACTGAGATCTGGGAGTCTGACCTTAGTAAATCCAACCGAGATTAGATTGGGAGCCCTGCCCATGAGAAGTGAGGGGACCGATCCCTAAGGGTTTGATCAGTGTAAAGCTGGCCAGGATTAGAGAAGTGACCTACCTGGACATGTAGTCTTTAACCATAACCGTCATCTGCTCTTGACTTTTGACTACCGCATCATCTTGACCATCGTCTTTGTCCCAGCAATGAGGTCATCCACTATTTCTCGTATTAGTTAGGATGATTATTTAAATCGGAATGAAAGTCTCACATGTAAGAATGTTAAATATTATGGAGAAGTGAGATCACAAATGATTCTTTGACTTTGAGTCATAGATAAGCTCTGAAAATTGATGGATTATTGTTTCAATTAGAACCAATGGCTAAAGTCAAATTTTTTAAATTTAAATTCATTTTCATCCTTTTAAATTTAAAATTTAAGTTTCTAGATTGTAAAAATTGACTTACATGTTTATTTTTTTTTAAAAAACATTTTATATTTTTAAATATTTTTACATTTTTAGAGTGGGATAATTTAATTTTATGTTGTATTAATTTTTAAAATTTAGTGAATTTGTCCTGCTAGTTAAACATCTTGGCTGCATTATTGATCAGTGCCCTTAGGGCAATGTAATAGGTATGGAGTATTGCTAAATTTATTAAATTTGTCCGATTGGTTAAAAATCTTGGCTACGTTATTGATCAATCTCTCAGGACGATGTACTTAGGGGTGAGTATTAAATTAATTCGATGTTAACTGAAATAATTTATTTTTAATTTGATTAGATTAATTTGATTTTAGTAAAATTTTGATTTGATTCGGTTAGTCAATATTAAATTGATTTTTGATTAATTTATGGATCGAATTAAGTAGTGGTAAATGACGTAATTTAGGTATAATAAAATTAAATAATTTAAATAAAATAAATTTAATTATTGGAACTAGTAAAAATATTTTTAAAATAATAAAATCCTATTTTAATATATATTTTTAAAGCAAAGCGCCATCCTAACATTTTACCCTCATTTATCCAAGCAAATTCTCGTCAACTATTTTCAGAAAAAGTCGGCCTCCCTGTCATTTATTGCATTATCTCAGAACTAATTACAATAAAATATTTCCATTACAAAGAAAATTCCTTTCCTTCCTACGAAGGTGGTAATCCATTTTCTGTGCACTGATTGCGTCGATCCTCTTTAAATTTAAGGATAATTTTAATGATTATACTTGATTTTTAGAAAGAATAAAGATGATTCGTTTCTTCAAATGCGAAAAAGTAACAAATACAATAAAGACACTAGTATGCAATCACAAGACAAAAAATAATAATAATAAAGATGTCCTAATACGTATCTACAACTTGCGTACGCCATGGGAGGCAGCAACGAAGGATGAGCTCAAGGAAGTACAGATTGTTGGCAACCTCTATATATTGCTATCTCCTACAAATTCACAGGCGAAGAAAATTTGGAGGTCGCTAGAGAGGTGGAGACATGGCTTACTTGGATGTGCGCTGCATCTTGTTCGACATGCTGCCTTCCCCTGCAATCGTGGAACAAGGCCGCGCACTGGGCGTAGCACGCCAGCTGGAATCCATCCGCCTTCACCTCTGGGCCATCAACGCGGTGACCATGGACGCCGAGCTACGAGGACAGGAGGACTGGATGGCCACCGTGGGCACCACCATGGTGGACCTCGAAGTCCTTCTCACCCGCATCGCCGACCGGCACGAGACGGCCTCTGATCGCTGGGCGTCGGGCCCTTTCCTCGGCCTCTGCGCCTCCTTCCGCCTCGCCTGCAAGCTCACGAAGATGGTGCGCAGGTTGAGGGTCCTCGTCGCCGAGGCATCCGCCTTGAACCTTCACGAGGACACGATGCGGTTGATGGATCCTTTAAGGGAAGACTACTCCGACATCCTCAAAGAGGAGGTCTTGGGTAGAGACGGAGACAGGGACGAGATCGTAAAGAGTATCCAGCAGCAGCAGCCGAAGGAGGAGGATAAATTCGGCGACGCGCCCCCCTGCGTCATCGTCATCTACGGCCCCAGCGGGATGGGGAAGACGACGCTCGCGCGGATGGTTTACCACCACGACTGGGTGCGCCGCTGCTTCCGGCACCGCATCTGGGTCAACGTCTCCGACCTCTTCTCCTTCGACATGGTGGGCGTCAGCACGGAAATTGCGAGGTCCCTCGCCGGAGGCGGGCCCTGCATGAAGCTTCGATCGCATCTGCAATCCATCTCGGAGTTCGTTCTCGGAGCTCTGGCCGGAGACCGCTACCTGCTCGTTCTCGACGGCATCGACGTCAAAGGCGAAGCTGCCGACTTTGAGACGTCCCAATCCAAGTTAATCCAGAAATGGGATCAAATGACGCACCAAATATTCAGCGTTGGAGCGCCGGGAAGTACTATCATCGTCACCGTCGCCGACAAATATCAAGCTGAGATATTTAAATCCGCAACGACACACAATCTGACGGCTCTGTCGGAAAATGACTGGTTGGATTTATTCAAGAAGCATGCAATAAAAAACCGGCCCGATAAAGACGAAGAGACCGCCGCCGCCGCATTCACCGAAGATGCTCTGCTTCCGTTCCTCAAAGGATGCTACGAAGATTTCTCGGGCTCACCCTTGGAAGCAAAGCTTTTGGGGTCGGCGTTCAGGCACACTGAAGTCAAACGATGGCGACGAGAAATAGTAGATCTTGGTCTTCTCAAAAGGAGCATGAGAGAGAACCAGCGTTACAGCACGGCTTCCTTTCATCATCTCCCTACTCGATTTGCTCGGCTGCAGCTCTACTGCTCACTTTTCCCAGAATTGAAGAGAGCCACGCCACTTGAAGATTTCATTCATATGATGCTCGTCGAAGGCCTCGTTCCGGATTCAGGTGACAGAGATGAAGCAATACGGTACCTCAAGGACAATGTGGTTGCAGGATTCCATCAACAACTGACAAGAAGCCAACACTACTTCACTTGGGAGGTCGGTCGAGAACATTCATCAAGAATCCCGAAACAATGCCGCCATTTATGCTTACTTCTCGACTCCAATGCGCCCATATCCGCCACGGCCTTGCAGGGTGCGACCAAACTGAGAACATTGATTCTGCGCACAACAAAGAACATGCAGCAAAAGCATCAAAAATATCAATTTGCAGACTTACCTGAAGCCATCTTCTTGCAACTATTTGATTATCTTCGTATATTGCATTTAGCAGATAGCAAGATTCAAACTCTTCCTAGAGCAATAGAGAAGCTGAGCGACTTGAGATACCTCAATCTCTCCAACTCGGAGATCGTAGAACTTCCTGGATCGTTATGCAGCCTTCGAAATTTGCAGGTTCTCAAGCTGAATCACTGCAAGATGCTTCTCGGACTACCTGGCGAGATCCACAAACTTGAAAAACTGCGAATTTTGAAACTGGCGCACTGCGAAAAGCTTCAGAAGTTGCCGGACTCCGTCACTTCTCTTGTGAATCTGCAGGAGTTAAATGTGAAGGGCTGTTGTTTTCTTGTCGAGTTGCCTGAGGATTTTAGTGGCATGCAGAATTTGACAGAACTAAATATGCAAGAATGTGCATCCTTGATTCATGTGCCGCGCGGAATCGAGCAGTTGAGTGAGCTAAGAAGATTGTTGGGTTACTCACTAGTGCATCCCATTGGAACTTGGATAAATTTTACAAGCCTCAAGCAACTTGGGTTGGAGAAACTTGAACATGACATGGCAATGCAGAATATTGTTCGGACGAAACTGCTGGAACAGATTACAAATCTCGAGAATTTGGCTCTGCATTGGCAGTGGTCCGAGAGGAATGATGCCGCCAACAATGATATCCAGTTAGATTCACTGATCCTTCTTGACCACCTTGAACCTAGAGAGTGTTTGAAGAAGCTAGAGATTTTTTCATACTTTGGGGTTGCCTATCCAAAATGGATGGAATCCATCAACAATTTGGTAGAGATTAGACTAGTGAATCTCAAGGCATGCAAATCGCTACCGCCACTAGGACACCTACCTCGACTCCAGATTGCTGTGATAAGCGGCATGGAAATGGTGGTGATGGTGGCCGATAGCTTCTACGCTGGCGGCAAGTTCCTCAGGTTAAGAGAGCTCACATTCTCTGAAATGCCAAATCTAAGAACATGGAACACGCCAGGATCAGAAAATTGCGGAACAGAAGAAAATGAGGAGTATTTTCCGCTCCTCAAGGAACTAACACTGTTTCAGTGCCCAAAGTTGAAGGAACTCAATGTATTCCTTGGGGCATGGAGATTGAAAATGTCACTGAGCAACGGGTTGCTACTGACGTCCCAAATTCAGAAGAGTTGGGATAACCTCAAACATCTCGAGGAATTGGAGATAGTTGGGTGTCAAGAAGTACTGGAACGCCTTCCAGCTGCTATGGCAAATCTCAAGTACCTTCGGAAGTTGACAATTATATGGTGCAATAACTTGGTGGCCTTGCCGAATTGGCTGTTGGGACTGCGTCATCTGTCGCGCCTGCAAGTATGTGACTGCCCCAATCTGTCTTGGATGCCGCAGGGACTCAAACAACAACAGCCAGGAATTGCTATCAGTGTTCATGGCTGTCCCAACTTGCAGCGGTGTTAACTTTCATCATTCCCTCCAGGTAAAACCCAACTCTCTTTCTATGTGATTTCAAGATGTGGGCGTTTAAAAGATCTATTGATTCAGTTTTCTGAATCAGTTAGATGTCAACGCCAAGTGATTCTATCTGAAATCGATGAAGACAATGAGCTAGGATGTGACTCTATTATTGACTCGACAAAGACTCCACGCTATCTTGTAGAGAGTTAGTACCGGATTAGGAAAGAAGTCCTGACGTTGACCCTCCAATGCTCAAGTCAATGGTCGGTCTCAAAGAAGAAAGTACTGAACTGTAATGAATGACATGCGCAAATAAGAAGCATCACATACCTCCGTTTGTAGATAGAGACCCCTTTTATACTATCACTATAGCATTGTGTATGCATCTCAAGGCATTAACACGTTTCTCCAAGATTTCCTAAGAAAGGACAAGGCATAAAGTGCCCCTGACACCTTTTCTCAAATGAGCCTGCAAATCGTTGTGAGTTAATAAGATGAAAGCTTCTAAAGGACAGTTTGCCGGCGGGATATTTTCTGTCTTTTCCCGCACAAATTTCCAAAAGAGTATGGTATGATAGGTATCTAAGTTCCGCTATAGGCTGATTAGTGGCCACTCAGCCCGTATATCACTAGCTCGGTTGCACAGAGTGCAGGTATTAGCTTATTCTTCACTCAGCTTTCATGTTGTCGAAGAGACGCACTGTGCCCGCTCAACTCTTAGGTCCGATCGGCAAAAACTGTGGGCCAAGTAACTCGACTTTTTTGGCTCTCAACCTCATCTGCAAGTTACTGAGGACAGACGATCGGATGGTCTGGTCGGCCCTTCACGTCCGACCGACATTGCAATCTCACTCGGCCAACCCTACCTGATCTATAGTCTTCAGGTCCGTCCGACTTTATGACTTTGACCTCCACGTCAGTTGGTCATCATTGCTTTAACTCGCTTTTTGGGAGGTCTATCTTTATCATCGTATCACAAATTTTCTCCTCAAGTCTAGCCAAAGGAGACTACAAGTTTGACTGACTGGACACTTAGTATATTTTGCAACTATCCTTCCCGACCGGGTGCTTTGCTATTAGAGTCGCCACTAGGCTTGAACAATTACTGCTCTTGCAGCTCCTATGGAAACTTATTTCTTCCCAGTCGAGAGACTCCGTGGTTGACGCCGCTCAGATCGAATGTGGTTGACACTTAGCTATTTGTTATCTTTTTCCTGATCTCTTTCCTGAGTGGCATTCCATACTCACAGTGCCTTTTAATTGCTATTGATGTCATCCTGAATTCTTGGAAATCACTCAAATTCTTTGCCATTAATGCAAATCATGCCGAGCATGCTTTTTCATCATGCGCCTGCTGATCATTTCCATTTCTCACTAATGTCACCTATGATTGAATGTCATGCGTCACACTTTTGTGCCACCGAATGTCTGATGTGGCAAACGACTATTAGGATTCAATGTGACAGCTACCTTTTTGAATTAGGACTGCCCAGATAAAGTCTCATTTTTTTAAACCCCTGATCGGGCGACCCTCTGCTCTCATTGGCACAACATCGCTTTCTTCCTTGCCTTTATCTTCATCTTCGTTTGCTTCATTACTCTTTACTTCTCGTCGCTAGCGATTCTCTTCTAGTAAGTTCCTTCTCCTTTTCACTTTTGATCTTTGATCTTCATCTTTCTCCCTATGGCTCATTCTCCTTCTCCTCCTTCGGCTATCCTCAGATTCTGGTACACCTCCACTTCTTTGGATTTTAATGGCAACGAAGTGGAGCGAATGACCATGTCCTACCATATCCCTTCTGATCACAAGCTTGCCATCCCGTCTACCTATGATCACCCCCACACCCCTCTTGAAGGGTTTCTGAATTTTTTCAATGATTAGTTTTACGCCGGATTTCGTTTCTCAATCCATCCTTTCTTCGCTGAATTTGTAAATATTTCCATATTTCCCTAAATCAACTAGTACCCAACCCCTTTAGGTTACTGTGCAGAGTGGTAATACTATTCTGTGTGTATAGGATTCCTCTTAATCCACGCATTTTCACTATTTTTTATAACCCTAAGCAATATGAACTGGATGTCTTCCTCTTCTAAGCCCAGGTCGATGCCGTGTATTTTGATAAGATACCCTCCTCTAACAAGGGCTGGAAGTCCCATTACTTCTACGTTCAACTTCCCGATCGGGTTGCCTTTCTAATCAATTAGCAAATGCAGCTACCCAACTCCCCCAAGCTGAGAAGATACCTGTGGGAACCAACGTACCTCCAATTGCTGCGTAGCTAGCCGGCTTGAAATATCATATACACAAACTGTTGTTGGAGAGCGTTTTGTATATGTTTGGGCTGGGTTCCATCTGCGCCCAACCGCCTTGCAATTTTGGTGAGTCCCTTTTCCTTCCCTTATTTTTTGATCTAACTGATTTTTTCTTTTCTTTTGTAGCTAAAGTGATTTTAAGACTTTACTCGGTGACTTCAATAAGTTAACTGATGGAGAGCTGGAAGCTCGCAGAGTTACCGAGCTGGAGAGCCAAGGGTTATTGCCGATCGGGACCTCGGAAGCGCAGACCAGTGAAGGAGAAGCGAGCCGAGTAGCTAAGAGTGATGCCGCTACCAACACTAGCGAGCTACCTCCCGAGCGGCCCACCTTAGTGCTCGTAGTGGTGCCTTCAGAGTCGATGACTTTGCGGAGCCGTTGATTCTGTTAGTATTAGCCCTAGTACCAATTATGAGATGATTATAAAGAGCTCATTTTGTATCATTTTTCATTATTAATAAAGATAAAGTTGGTTATTATATTTACTTCAATTCAGTACCGAATGAGTAAGTATAATAATATCTTAGAGTAGGAGGTTCTAATGTACAATATATCAATTGGTTGAATTGATAGTGAGATATTGTAGATATATATAGAATACTATTATTAAGTATTTCTAGTCAAGCATTAATATACAATGATAATATTAATACATTGAGAATAACATATAGGTCAACAGATGACTTAATCTCACAAGTCATGAATATGCGATATCTGGTTGACACATGAGTATATATTAGAGAATATATACTGAATAATCAGGCATGAGAATGTTTCATAGATTGTTATATGAGTGTCATAAACATTCTCATGTAATTATTAGTATGAATAATCCTTAGACCTGAAATCACTACGGTTCCCTACATAAGGAGTTGTATACTTTGGTATCGATAAACGTCACCCGTAACAGGATGAACCATAAAGTCGATCACTGGGTATGCAATAAGTTATGCGAAGGAATGTGAGTGATGTAGATGAGATCTATCCCTTCCATATAACGGAAGTGATATCTGTGAGCCCCTTGATTAGTAGGACATAAGAATGCATGACCATGCTTAAATGAGTCAATATGCGATATTGAGCTTATTTGATTGAGTGTGTCTACTTAGAGATCAAGAAACATAAAGATTGATAAGAGAATAACACAGTTTATGCCTCATTAATCAATCTAGATATCAAGTGTAGAAAGACTGAGTCATATAAGATAATAGCCACGGAAAGATTAAGTGGGATCTCGACATTCTCGTCACTTGGGTAGCAATGATGCCTTACTAGATGTCACTCATTGCTTATATATCTAAATGTCGATTTGGATACATTTCCAACATTACGAGAACCTATTAGGTCACACACAAAAAATAAGTCAATGGAGATAGATTCATATGATGGATCATTGGATTAAATCTAATTCAAATTAGACTCATTGAGTTAGACTCAATTGAATCCAACTATTGGATTGAGTCCAATTTAAATTATACTCATTGAGTCAATTGGATTGATGATTAATGAGTTGGACTCATTAAGTGATTTCATGAATTTGAATTCATGAAGAAAGAGGAGTGTACAACTTGAATTACTCATGCATTGGATGAAGAGTGAACAATTTGAATTGCTCATGCATTGGATGCATTGGATTCATTGAATGAAGACAAATATTAATGGCAATTAAGGCAATTGACATTAAGGCATAAGGCAATTTCATGAATCTATAAAAAGGGGGTTTGGATTCATTTTGATGATGAGTTTTTGGTGTTTTTGCTCTTCTTCCTCCTCCTCTCTTCACTTGGCCAAAACTTCCAAGAATGGTTGCTAGCACAACTTTTGATTGTTTCATTCTTCACTTTGTGAATTTATGAGACAAACGAGGCTTGTTCATGTGGATACTATAGAGACGCGACCACTTGATCATGCTAAGATCCGCATCTAATGAAATGTTACTATCGGGATTGTGAAGGGTACACAACAGAGGTATAACCCTCTCATGTAAAATTTATTATATGTATTTTCCTTTTACATGGATCTTCTAGAGGAACTTAATATTTTCCACTGTGTTTTCGCATGTTTAGTGCCCTAGTTCCTTACAGTGGTATCAGAGCCACTTGCGAAGGCATATACTAAGTTGTAGTAGAATTTCATATGTGATATAGAAATTGCATGACATGTTTATTATAATTTACATGATTATGAGCAAGTTTCTGTTGGCCTCCCATGGTTATTTTGATGTGATCAACCAAGTTAGGTTGGATCCTGTTTGATTTTGATCCCTGTGTCTAAGTGTGTAGGAGCTTAGGAGCACAGGAAGTCGAGTGGAAGACACAGGTAGCGAGAAGGATGGCACAGGAAGGGAGTAGATGAGCTTGGTACATCCGAGGGATGAAAGGGCTAAGAAAGAGTACACCGGTGGATGAGAAGAACGTACACGACGTTCGAGGGACGAGAAGCTAGAGCGGAAGCATGCTCGAGGAGAAGGCCAAAAATTAGGTTTGGGTGAGCCCTATTCTGGTGGCCGAAATCACCCAAGAGATCGCAGCAGCAAAGGAGCGAAGTGGAGCTGTAAGTATTGCCGGAGGCGCCTTCAAAG
The DNA here is from genome assembly GCF_018446385.1 of Zingiber officinale. Lineage (NCBI taxonomy): Eukaryota > Viridiplantae > Streptophyta > Magnoliopsida > Zingiberales > Zingiberaceae > Zingiber > Zingiber officinale. The sequence continues at coordinate 31,940,485 of NC_056005.1, read as the reverse complement.
GCTGTTGAAGGCGCCTCCGCGCCTTCTGTGGAAGATGCCTTCTATGGCTAGAACATGCCTTCAATGAACAGTGCGAAGGCGTCTTTCAAGGCGGCTATGGAAGGCACATTCGATCAGTCAAACTGACCGTTAGCAGTGGATAAAGCCTTATCCGTTGTTGCCTTGCTGGAGGTGCCTTCCATCCACCTTGAAAGCCCCCTCAAGCTTAGGATAGGACTTGCAGGAGATATAAAAAGGCCCCTGTAGTTAGGAAATAGGAAAACAACTTGAGAACAACTACTATATTCATTTCCTAGTCTTTTCTAAGCTTTTTAAAGAGTGTAAGAGACTTCTCCGCCTTCAGAGAAGGAGATTTTTCTAGTAGAGCTTTGTAACCGTCTTGGATTAACAGCCACCTAGGTTGTAACCAAGTCAAATCCATTTGCCTCTTTTTTTTTATTAGTTGTTCATTTTAGTTTATTTTAATTATGATATTGCTACCGATCTGAGTTGAAAAATAGAGAAAGATTTTATTTTCTTAATAGACGTTGCGACCTCTCACCGGCCCCGCCGCACCAACAAGTGGTATCAGAGCCCAACCACCTCAGAAGGACTAACCACCGACTAAAGCATCAAGATCAAAATGATGGCCGGTACAAGCATTCACCCACCAAAGTTCAAGGGAGACTTCACACAATGGAAATGTCGAATGGAGGTATTCTTCAAAACAGATTTCGAAATTCTTTTAACAATGAAATATGGTTTTACAGTTCCAAAAGACAAAGAAGAATATCAGTGGATAAAGAAGGAACAAGCCAACTTCCTAGCGAATGGGAAAGCAGAATTCCATCTGCTCAACGTTCTTCCGCCCCAGGAGGTTAATTGAATTGGCAGCTATGACTTAGCAAAGGAACTTTGAGAGAAGTTCTTGAAACTACACGAAGGAATTTCTGAAGCAAAGCTTGCGAGACAGGACGTGCTCTAGAATTAACTGACAAACCTCCGGATGGAAGGAGAGTTAGTAGTACAACTACACGGAAGAATCAAGGAGTTGATCACCAGACTAACAAACCTCGGAGAAACGGTAACGAATCGGGACACACAAAGGTATGCTTTAAATGTGTTCCCAAGAACACCTGAATGGACAACTATAGTAGACTCCTACTATATATCCAAGGATCTCGAGGTAAGTACTTTAGAAAGTCTTTTCTCTACTTTCGAATTACATGAATCATGGTGCGCAACACAAAGAAAAGGACTGAGTCAGAACATTGCCCTGAAGGCAAGAACCAACGATTCAGACTCTAAAGAATCAATTGATGAAAACGAAGCAACCCTAATGGTAAGAAAGTTTAATAAATTTATTAAGTCTAATAAATTTAAATCATAGACAAAGAGGGATTATCGAAATAAAAGGAATGTTCGATGCTACAACTGCAATGAAGAAGGGCACATCAAAGATGAATGCCCTAAGCTAAAGAAAAAGGAAAAGAAAAAGTACAAAAGACCAACATCCTCCAAACACAAGACCCTGAAAGCCAAGTGGGATGAGTCGTCATCCTCCGAATCTGAAATCGAAGCATATGCCGGACTAGCCCTAACGGCAATCCATCAAGAAGAAGATGAGACCAGCTCAGAGATGAGCATAGATGAAGGGGGAGGAACATCGGAAGAAAGCAGCGATGACGGGGGAGCATCAGAAATTGAGGTAAGTGAGGTACGTACTCTATCTCCCAAGCAACCCTTTAGTTTTATTAAAATTCTTACTAAAGATCTAGTAAAATTAGAAAAGGAAAATGCTGAGTTAAAATTGAACTTAGCAAAGGCATGCCCTCTAGAATTATATGATAATCTAAAATTAGAAAATGAAAAATTAAAAATAGAAATCAAAAAATTGAAAAATGAATATGCATGCTTTCAAACATCAAAACTTAGAATTTATGGTAGAATAAATTGGTATATTAGACATCACCAAGGTCAACTTAGAAAAATTCCCAAAGAATATGTACCCCCCCTCCCTAATTCTTAGTTAACCCAATAGAAAGGAACCTATATTAGGTTCCAAAGTCTTACATAGATTAAATATTTTTTCTAAATTCTTTAAAAGGTTTTGTCTAAAAGTGGTTGATGATCTAATAACCAAGAAGACCTAGTGCCTCGCCACAGCCTGGAAGCCGATTATTGAATTAACTATTTAATTAACAAACTGATAAGCTTGTGAAATTAATTAAGATAATTACTTTCAATGTTTGTCAATTTTTGAAAAACTTCATAAGTTAGAAATTGTTTTAAATTTCTTTTACTTGTTTTTATTAAATTAAGTTTTTTTTAAACTTAAATCTCCATATCTTTTTTGATGTGATCAAAGGGGGAGGAATAAGTACAAGTTTAGGGGAGTAGGGGGAGTTAGAAAATTTTAAATTTTGTATTTTGATAAATCATCAGTTTATTTCATACTTAGTGTTGTCATTTATTTATTATAAACTTTATACTTAAAATGTTTTATTTGCAAATTTTTTACTACTTGTTTGCTTTTAACTCTAACTTGAAGTTCGGTTGATGCACATCAAAAAGGGAGATTGTTAGACCTCCGTGGTTGTTTAGATGTGATCAACTAAGTTAGGCTGGGTCCTGTTTGATTTTTATCCCTGTGTCTAAGTGTGCAGGAGCTTAGAAGCATAGGAAGTCGAGCGAAATACGCAGTTAGCGAGAAGGATGACACAGGAAGGGAGCCGACGAGCTCGGTGCATCCAAGGGACGAAAGGGATACGGAAGAGTACACCGGTGGACGAGAAGAATATACATGATGTTTGAGGGACGAGAAGCCAGAGCGGAAGCCTGCTCGAGGAGAAGGCCGAAAATTGGGTTCGGGTGAGCCCTATTCCGATGGCCGAAATCACCCAGGGGATCGCAACAGCAAAGGAGCGAAGTGGAGCTGTAAGTGCTACTGGAGGTGCCTTCAAAGGCTGTTAAAGGTGCCTCCATGCCTTCTGTGGAAGATACCTTCTATGGCTGGAAGGCGCCTTCAATGAACAGTGTGAATGCACCTTTCAAGGCGGCTATGGAAGGCACCTTCGGTCAGTCAAATTGACCGTTAGTAATGGGTAAAGCCTTATTCGTTGCTGCCTTGCTGGAGGTGTCTTCCATCCACCTTGAAAGCCTCCTCAAGCTTAGGATAGGATTTCCAGGAGCTATAAAAAGGCCTTTGGAGCTAGGAAATAGGAAAATAACTTGAGAACAACTACTGTATTCATTTCTTAGTCTTTTCTAGTCTTTTATGAGCTTTTATAAGAGTGTAAGAGGTTTCTCTGCCTACAAAAAAAGAGATTTTCTAGTAGAGCTTTGTAACTGCCTTGGATTAACAACCACCTAGGTTGTAACCAAGTCAAATCCATTTGCCTCTTCTTTTTTTTTATTAGTTGTTTATTTCAGTTTATTTTAATTGTGATATTGCTATTGATCTGAGTTGAAAAATAGAGAAATATTTTATTTTCTTAACAGGCGCTATGACCTCTCACCGGCCCTGCCGTGCCAACAGTTTCAGTCAAGAGGTTTTTAGTGAGACCATTGTGGCGTTGCGGCTCATAATTAGTTGTTTAAATCATAGTAAATTTTATGTCATAATAGATTGAGAATGTTATATAATATGGTGCATAGTTATGTTGGAGCAATCCCAATGGTTCGTGCGACCATGTGTTTTAGTATTTAGGCAAAGGGTTTAAGTTAAGTTCACCCTTGTATTTGATATGTGTATATGAGTGTGCAGGTTTGCAGGATACACATATGACTCAGCTTGATGATTTCGGGTCCGGTGAAGGATGGAGCATCCGAGGGACCGTGGACAAGGAAGCAAGGACAAGGGCCGAGAGAAGCGACTTCTAGGCATACGTGAAAGATGACATTGGAGATGAGCCGCAGGCTTGGATGCATCCGAGGGATGAGAGCCAAAGGAAGTAAGCTTGAAGGGTAAAGGTTAAGGTTGGAATGAAGGGGCAAGTGAGTCGTGAGGGTATGAGTGCATGAGAGATTGTACTCGGGGTAAAATTCTAGGTTTAGGGGTTCACTGTAGCAGTACTGTAGCAGCACTATAGTAGTTACTGTAGCAGTCGACTGATGTAGTCAACTGGGCAATCGACTCGGAGCAAACAGAATGCTTTTGTTCGCTCGACCAGTGTGGATTAGTCGACTGCTAGTTTTAGCAGTCGACTGGTATTGAGCCGTTGGGATGTAACGGTCGAATTTTCACAGAGGGCAGTCTACTGATTGTTTTAGCAATCGACTGGTAGGCGGGGTTTTCAACTCGCGGCCTATATAACTAAGGCTTGGAAGCTTGGTTATCCCTGACGAAATTAGTGATGGTAAACCCTAATTAGTAATATACTAGTCTCAAGAGTCTTAGTTGGTGTTGTGGTGAGGTTTCTCCACCCACAAGGAGCGACTTGAGATAGCCGGAGTTTGTCGGGGGCTAATCCACCGACGGATAGGGATCACCCACCTCAAGGACACACCGGGGAGTAGGAGCAAACAATCTCCGAACCACGTTAAATGATTGTTGTTACGTATCGCAAGTGTAGGGAAATGTCACAAGTAATATAAAAGATTATCGTATCCACAGGGACTGGAATAAGTATTAGAAATATCTCAAAGTGAATTAGCTAAACAACTAATCAATTGGTTTCAAATGCTAAGGATGAAAAACAAATCTAAAATGAAAGATTAACAAACAAGAGTTTGGGGTTTGAGTTATGATAAAGGGAGGTTCTAGGAGTTTTGGTTTCTTTGTAAGATCTCTTGAATGTATATGGTTTACCAATTCTTATTTCTCAATTGTCTAATATTTGTAGAAGGTTGTCGGTTCTCTCTTGCAATAGATAACCGGCTTAGGACTGAAAAATGTACCTAAATGTGATCAATTAGATATGGACCTACGTTGTCCTTACACAGGATTGCACCTATTACTATGCTTCCCTCTGATATCAACATAGAAGTTTATGGCTTCTTAACCCATAAAGATACAAGGATTGAATCATAAAATCTATCCTACCCTCTTGAATATTCTCATTTCCCCTTCAAGGTTATCCCTCAAACGTACTTACATGGGCTTGCACTTGTCACATAGATCCCTTGAAAAATCGAGTGAGAGTTAATCTCTACAAAGTCTATAAGATATCCAAACAATCAATCAAGAATGAGAATTAAGCCCTAATCACAATTAATCATTCAAGATCCAATCGATACAAACTAGGCAACATCATAGAAACAAAGAAATGGCAAATCCACAAGAGTTTACATCAATTTATCTCACAAATACTCCCTCCATCCTAGAACAAAAAGATCTACTCTATAAAACGAAGAAAGAAAACCAAAGATAAGAAGATTACAAGCATTTCTTTAATCCCAATCCAAGAAGAGGAGAGAAAGAAAACTTATCTACAATATAGCTCCATCTTCGGATCCAATCCTCGCTCTCGGAGTTGAATTCGCCAAGATCTCCCTTTAGATCGCCAAAAAATCCTCCCAAGAATGGGAGGAATCCACCAAATCTTACTTTCTCCCAAAGGGGAGAAGATCCCCTTTCAAATATTCAAAGAGGCTTTAAATAGAGGGGGGCTTTCAGGCGCCACACGGCCCTGAGGCATGGCCGTGTGAGGTTCACACGGCCAGAGCCTTTCCCCTCTCTGCCATCCATACACGGCCGTGGACAACTCCCATCAAGACCTCCAAGCATGGCCGTGTAGATCCACACGGCCTGGACTTCCCCAGCTTCTGGAAACCTAGCACGGTCGTGTGGTGCACACGGCTAGAACACTTTTAAGCGCTCGGAACCCTGCACGACCATGTGATGCACACGACCAGGGCCTTCTTGGCCTCTGGAAACCTTACACGACCATGTAAATCCACACGACCATGTGAGGATTGAACTCTGATTTGCTTCAAAACTTGGCACGACCGTGTGAGGTTCACACGGCCAGGCCAAGTTCCTTGTCTGTTTCTCCTGGTTGACCACACGGCCAGAGCACTTCACCCAGGCAGAGCCGTGTGTAGCACACGGCCAAGTGCTTTCTCCAATGCTTAGCTCATAAGTTTGCCCAAGAATGTAGAATCTTCACCAAATTCGACTCCTGTGTACAAAAAATGCACAAAAAGTAGATTTCTGAACAAAAAGAGTAAATATGCTAAAAGAAAAGTTGGAAGTATAAAAATGCATAGATCAAGCAAGCTCAAAGTATGTAAATGTGCGTCAAAACATGCATAAAAGTATATAAAATCTACGCACATCAATTGTGTAGCTTGGTTTGATTTCTTTCTTGTCTTTAGCTTTCTTTGTATTCATATTAGTTTGTATTCCCGCTGCGCAAACTAACAAGTGTAGGAAGCGAGTATTTGGGGGTGTTGTCTATCCAACCCCCATTCAAGCCGACCACCTATCCCCTACAAGTTATAACCCTTAAACCTCGATATGATTGGATGTATGTATTGTAATTCATAATACAGCATGAGTGTCGTGCCTCTCCTCTTTTATTCTTGTTGTAAATTTAGACTATACTCGAATATAACTTGAGTTTTCTTTAGATTTTGTAATGTACAAATTTAAGAAGAATAAGTCTACTTGACAACGGTGAAAAGGGAGGACGACAACAACACATGACGACCGAGAAAACACTTGGAGAAGATGTTTTCACCTAGGTTGACCTTACGATCTTCTCATTGGCTTGAGAGGATCATAGAAAATAAGGTCATAACCATGTCACGTTTAATTATGCATATATGTGATGTATGCCATGATATGCTATGATTGTATGTGATGCATGTGTAGTTTAATCATGATTAGGTCTTTTAAATATACCTAGCAAAGTTTGGTGCTCACTTCTAGCTCGATCAATTATAGTAAGGTTTTTCCAAAGCAAAGTGACTCGATTTATCTTGCTAGAGTGTGACAGGACAATTGTGATGTCCGACTACTAAAACTTTGTGTGTGACTTAAGTAGGTTGAGAACTTAGAGGCATATCCCAGTTATAATGCAAATTTCATAAGATGGGCAAATGAACAAATAGTCTTGTCTTGTTCACACAATGATACTGTTAGAGTGTATACTAAAAGTCTAGCTTTTTGTATAAACATATAAGGATCACATTAGTCAAATGTCTACATTTATATGCTAAGTGTAGTTGTTCAATTAATTTATATTGTAATAACATGGTGTGTGGTGTCACACATAGAAGACCATGTTATCAATTTCTTATAAATTATAAATAGTAGCTCACGACTAAGATGGAAAGAAACAAACCATTGGAATAGTCGTAGTGTAATTTAGTATTAGTTTATCTTAACTATAAAATTACACTAGTTTGGTGCTCACTTCTAGCTCGATCAATTATAGTAAGGTTTTTCCAAAGCAAAGTGACTCGATTTATCTTGCTAGAGTGTGACAGGACAATTGTGATGTCCGACTACTAAAACTTTGGGTGTGACTTAAGTAGGTTGAGAACTTAGAGGCATATCCCATACGATGAAATTCAAATTATACTAGTCTTGGGTGATTAGCCAAAGTTAACTCAAGATGAGTTATAATGCAAATTTCATAAGATGGGCAAATGAACAAATAGTCTTGTTCACACAATGATACTGTTAGAGTGTATACTAAAAGTCTAGCTTTTTGTATAAATATATAAGAATCACATTAGTCAAATGTCTACATTTATATGCTAAGTGTAGTTGTTCAATTAATTTATATTGTAATAACATGGTGTGTGGTGTCACACATAGAAGATCATGTTATCAATTTCTTATAAATTATAAATAGTAGCTCACGACTAAGATGGAAAGAAAAAAACTATTGGAATAGTCGTAGTGTAATTTAGTATTAGTTTATCTTAACTATAAAATTACACTAGTTTGGTGCTCACTTCTAGCTCGATCAATTATAGTAAGGTTTTTCCAAAGCAAAGTGACTCGATTTATCTTGCTAGAGTGTGACAGGACAATTGTGATGTCCGACTACTAAAACTTTGGGTGTGACTTAAGTATGTTGAGAACTTAGAGGCATATCCCATACGATGAAATTCAAATTATACTAGTCTTGGGTGATTAGCCAAAGTTAACTCAAGATGAGTTATAATGCAAATTTCATAAGATGGGCAAATGAACAAATAGTCTTGTTCACACAATGATACTGTTAGAGTGTATACTAAAAGTCTAGCTTTTTGTATAAACATATAAGAATCACATTAGTCAAATGTCTACATTTATATGCTAAGTGTAGTTGTTCAATTAATTTATATTGTAATAACATGGTGTGTGGTGTCACACATAGAAGATCATGTTATCAATTTCTTATAAATTATAAATAGTAGCTCACGACTAAGATGGAAAGAAACAAACCATTGGAATAGTCGTAGTGTAATTTAGTATTAGTTTATCTTAACTATAAAATTACACTAGTACACTCTGAGTGTATTAAGCATGCCCATTTAAGCTAAGTTCTTTTTATACTAACTACATAAAAGAACAAGACCTTTGTTATTATGGAAGTGTGTGCTCTTAATCCTGATATAATAACAAGCACATATATCTAGTATTTATTTCTTTGACTTATCAAAGGGTGCGATTTAGTTCGATAAATCAATAGGCCCGATAAGTTGGGAAATGATATTATTTATAGTGTGTGTTGTTGATTATAGAAGGAAACTGTGTCCTAGTAATCTAGGTTGACGATGCCCCCAAGAGGAGCTCATAAGGATTGTCATGTAAACCCTGTAGGTGGACTTAGTCCGACATGACGATAAGGTTGAGTGGTACTACTCTTGGAACTAGATATTAATTAAGTGAGTTGTCAGTAACTCATTTAATTAGTGGGCATTCTATATCTTAAACATAGGGAGACTAACACACTCATAATAAGAAGGAACCCAAAATGTAATTTGGGATTGGTGCGGTAGTTCAATAATAATTCTTTAGTGGTATGAATTATTATAGATGAAATTAAGTTGGGTGTTTGGGGTGAACACGGGAAGCTTAATTTCATCGGGAGACTAAAACTAATTTCTTTTCTCAGTCCCTGTCGTAGCCTCTTATTTATAAAGTGTTATACCCACCTATACCCACCTTCTTACCCAACCATTAGGTGTCAGGCCAAGCAAGCTTGGAGTCCAAGCTTGGGCCGGCCAAGCCATAGGTTGAGTCAAGTATAGGTGGTCGGCCCTAGCTTGGAGGTCAAGCATGGTGTGGCCGACCATGTAAAGATTAAAAATGATTTTATTTAAAATCTTTCCATATGTGGATATCATGGTTTTAAAAGAGAGTTTAAAATTTAAATCTTTCCTTTTATATCTTTCTACAAAAGATTAAGTGAAAGGTTTGATATCTTTCCTTATTTTTAGTTAAAAGAAAGATTTTAATTTTTGATAAAACTTTCCTTTTTTGTAACCATCTTGATGATATAAAAGAGAGTTTTAAAATTAAATATTTCCTATTATAGTTTCTACAAAAGAAAAGATTTGATATCTTTCCTTATTTGTAGATTGAGAGGAAGATTTTAATTTTAAAGATAACTTTTCATTTTGGAAATCATCCACATGTTTTAATAGAGAGATTTTAATTTATAAATTTTCCTTTTATAACTAACCATGAAGGGAAAAATTATTAGAGAAATTTTTATTTTAAAAATTTCCTGAAACAAATAAGGAAGTTTTAATTTTGTGTTTAAAACTTGCCTTATTTGGAGCATGTGATGTGGCCGACCATGTAAAGGGTTAAAAGGAATTTTTAATTAAATTTTCCCTATTAACCAATGACAAGGATAATAAGGGATTTTAGTTATAATTAAATTTCCTTATATGCCAAGACCAAGGAATATAAAAGAGGAGGTAGAGGTGCCTCACCTCACAACATATCTTCTATAGTTTCTCCTCTCTTCCTTGGTGTGTGGCCAACCCTATTCTTTTCCTCTTCTCTTCTTCTTTAGTGGCCGGTGCATCCCCTTCTTGGAGTTCTTGTGGTGGCCGATTCTTGCTAGGAGAAGAAGGAGAGAAAGGAGGCTTTGCTCTTGCATCCCTTGGAGCTTGGTTGGTAGCCGAGAATTACTATCTCTTGGAGAAAGGTGTTTGGCTGAAACTTGGAAGAAGGAAGAAGGAGGCTTGGCCGAGAATTACTATCGAGAATTACTATCTCGATAGATCGTTGCCCACACAATGTCCGAGATAAGAAGAGAAATATGATAGAAGATCAAGAGGTTGTTGCTTACAAAGAAAGGTATAACTAGTAATTATTTTCCGCGTCATACTAGTTTTCTTTGTATAGTTTTTGAAATACTAAACACAAGAGGCATATGATTCTAGTTTTCAAATTTGTGATTCGAGTTTGTGTTTTTTTTTGTTTTTCAAATTTGTGATTCGATTGTTCCTTTTGATTAAACCTAGGGTTATATAAGGAAATTAAATATTAGATTTCATTGAAAGGCTTTTTCTAGGAAGTGGTGGATGCTCCCATGCCCAAGAAGGCCTAGTGCCTTGCCATGTTTAACCTAGAAGCTGATTTCTGAAATTAATATTTAATTGAATTTGTAACATGGGTGGATTTAGATCAATAATGTTAACCATCGTTTACGATCCAAGTCTAAACCACTAAGAACAGATAAGTTAAATTTGGAATCAATAATGTTAAGTTCCGTTTGCGATTCCTAATTTAATTTCTAAAGAACACAATAGGTTGTTAGTAAAGGTTCAGGACTTGTACAAAATTTTTGTACAGGGGAACCGATATGATATTCCACATAGCAACCAACAGATACAAGAGTTACATATGATGTAATTGGTAAATATTGCCTACCTAAGTTATACTAAGTCTTGGGTGATTAGCCAAAGCTAACTCAAGATGCGGTATAATATGGATCTTGTCCCACATGAATATTATCATGATTGGATTTGGAGCTAGTAGTATAGGTAAAATCACATCCATGACTTGCTCCTACCAAAGCTTATGATTTAGTGGGAGAATCATTTAATTAAAGGCCTAGTTAAATGATCAAAATATGATACTTAATTCTGCATTTTATTGTTGTAGATCACCATGTCATCAAATACGTCAAATACTCTCTCTCTCTCTATGATCTATTCTTGATAAGGACAAGCTCAATGGAGCTAACTTCTTGGACTGATACAGAAACTTGAGAATAGTTTTCAAGCAAGAAAGAAAATTGTACGTCCTAGTGCAGCCCATTCCTGAAGCACCCCCCCCTACTGCCACTAGAGCTGATAAGGATACTTATAAGAAGAATCAAGATGATGCATTAGATGTATCATGCCTTATGCTCGCTACCATGAACTCTGAGCTACAGAAGCAATATAAACACATGGATGTTTATGATATAGTTGAACATCTTAGATAACTATATCAAGGATAAGCAAGGCATGAGAGATTTGAGATCTCCAAAGCCCTATTTCAATGCAGAATGCAAGAAGGAAGTCTCGTAGGGTCTTATGTGCTCAAAATGATCGGGTATGTGGAGAACCTACAAAGATTGGGATTTCCATTAGGCCAAGAATTGACCACTGACCTAATTCTGCAGTCATTGGCCAAAATCTATAGTCAATTTGTCATGAACTATAACATGAATGAAATTGACAAGTCATTGCTTGAGATGTTGAGCATGTTAAGAACTGCTGAACTCAACCTTAAGAAAGCAAAGCCTAGCATCATTTTAATGGTGCTAAAGGGCAAAGGAAAATGGAAGCCCAAAGATAAGGGTAAGACCCAAGCCAAAAGCAAGGGTAAAACTCATGCATTGAAACCCAAAGGTGGGATGGCTAAGGAAGGAACCTACTTCCACTATGGTGAAAATGGACATTGGAAGCTGAACTACAAGTTGTACCTAGAGGAAGTGAAACGGAAGAGAAGTGAGACTTCTACCTCATGTATAAATGTTATAGAAGTCAATTTATCTATTTCTTCTTCATGGGTATTAGATATAGGGTGTGCATCTTACATTTGTACTAATGTGCAGGGGATGAGAAATAGTAGAACATCGACAAAGGGTGAAGTGGACCTACAAGTAGGCAATGGCGTAAGAGTTACTGTTGTAGGAACATATTCCTTATCTTTGCCCATTAAGCTTGTTTTAGAACTTGAAGAGTGATGTTATGTGTTTGCCTTAACTAAGAACATCATCTTTATTTCTTGTTTGGATAAGAAAGGATTCTTATTTGTAATAAAAGACAAATGTTGTTCTGTTTATTTCAATGAAATATTCTATTGTAGTGCACATCTTGTGAATGGACTCTATGTTCTAGACTTTGATAACCTAATATATAACATAAATACCAAATGGTTCAAGTCTAATGATTTGAACCAAACATATCTCTGGCATTGTCGCTTGGGTCACATAAATGAGAGTCGTATATCCCAACTCCATAAGGATAGACTTTTGGACTCATTTGCTTTTGAATTATTTGAGGCATATGAATCTTGCCTTCAAGGCAAGATGACAAAGACTCCATTTAGTGAACATAGTGAAAGAGCTAATGACTTGTTAAGGCTCATACATACAGATATGTGGCCCTTTCAAAATAGCATCTAGAGGAGGCTACCAATACTTCATTACTTTTACTGATGATTTTAGTAGGTACGACTATGTGTATCTAATGAGACACAAGTTTGAATCCTTTGAAAAGTTTAAAGAATTCAAGAATGAAGTACAAAACCAACATGGTAAAAGTATTAAAATATTTCGATCAGATCGAGATGGGGAATACCTTACCCAAGAGTTTCATGACCATCTCGTTCAGTGTGAGATCATTTCTCAACTCACCCCACTTGGAACACTACAATGGAATGGTGTATCAGAAAGGAGAAATTGTACTTTATCAGATATGGTATGATTGATGATGAGTTAAACATGACTTCCTACTTCCTTCTGCGGATATGCTCTAGAGACGACCACTTTCGCACTTAGCCGCGTTCCATCTAAGGTCGTCATAAAGACACCATATATAATATGGACTGGAACAGTCCCAAGATGTCTTTTATGAAGATTTAGGGATGTGAGGCTTATGTTCGACGACAAGTCTCAGATAAACTAGGACCCAAATCGGACAAGTGCTATTTTGTAGGATATCCCAAGGAATAAAGGGATATTACTTCTATAATCCCACATAAGGTAAATGTTAGCTAGAGCCCTAGAGCCAATCATTTGATGATTGTATTTTGGACTTATTGTATTATATTCTATATAAATAAAGGCATTTGATTTTTGGTTATTATACTTACTTGTATTGGTGCCAAATAAATTAAGTATAATAACGTCCTTGAGTAGAAGGTTCTTACCTATATCAATCGATTGGTTGAATCGATAGTGAGATGATATAGGGAACACTACTCTAATCATTCCTAGTCGAGTATTAACATTCAGGGACAATATTAATGCAATAAGACAAGCATATAGGTCAACTCGATGACTTGATCTCACAAGTCATTGATATGGAGATATCAAGTTGACACATGGGTATGCATTGGAGAATGTATACTGAATGACCCGCCATGAGAAAGTATCATGGATCGTTATATGAGTGTCATATACTTTTTCATGTGACTATTAGTATGACTATTGGTCCTTAGACCTGAAGTCACCATGGTTCCCTACATAAGGAGTTATGTACTTTGGTTTCGTCAAACGTCACCTGTAACTGGGTGGACTATAAAGGCGATTACTGGGTATATAACGAATTATGCAGAGGGATGTGAGTGATGTAGATGAGATCTATCCCTCCCATATGACGGGAGTGACATCGGTATTCTTGATAGAGTTAGACCACGAAGTGCATGGTCCTGCCCAAATGAGTCAACATGAGATGTTGAGCTCATTTGATCGAGTGAGTCTACTTGGAGTTCAAGATTTAGATTGATTAGAGGATGACATGGTCTATGCCTCACATTGATCAATCTAGATGTCTAGGATAGAAGGACAATGTCACATATTGTGAGGAGTCACAATTAGTAGTCACAAGGTGATGTTGGATCTCAACATTCTTGTAACTTGGGTAGCAATGATGTATTGCTAGATGCCGCTCATTGCTTATGTTTCTAAAGGAGTTTAGAAACATTGCCAACGTTACAAGAACCTATTGGGTCACACACAAAGAACAAGTGGATGGAGATTAGGTTCATATGATGAACCAATTGGATTAGGTTCATATGATGCACCAAGGATTGGATTCGTATTAATTCAAATTAGACTTATTGAGTTAGACTCAATTAGATTCAATTATTGAATGAGTTTAATTTAAATTTGATTCATTGAGTCAATTTATATTAATGAATTGAGATTCATTAAATTAAAATTGACTTGAACCAAATGTTGGTTTTAACTCACAAAGGAAGAGAATTGGTCAATTTTTGACTTGACCAAATGGAAGTTGAAACATCAAGTTTGACTTGATGTATTGCCACATCATGAAGGTTGACTCATCCTACATGGCATGACTAACCTTGCCACATCATCTCCACATCATCAAGGGAGATCAAGAGGTTACACTCCTCCATTTAATGTGGCCGACCACATTAAATGAGGAGTTACTCATGTGTGGCCGGCCACATAATGAAAAATGGGTTTCATTTTTGGTGGCATTGAATTGGTGTTGAATGCATCTTCTTCCTTGGGTCTTTTCTTCCTCCTTCTCTTGATGTTGCCGTGGGTTTCAAGAAATTGAGAAGGTGTGTGAGTTGTGTTCCAAGAGAATAAGGGAAAGTGAAGGTCACAAAGGAGGATACTACTAGTGAGTGTATAAGATTCCTTTTTGCTTTCTCTCTTTTCTCTCTTTAAATCCTACCCGAGAGCCCAAGAAGTGCTAACACACTTGTGGTGCTCTCTTCTCCATCCTTGAGTGTTAGAGAACACTTCTTGTTAGTGTGGATATTACTAGAGAGTTGTCTACGTTGACAACTTCGAGATCCGGCGTACCGTTGGACGAGCGGGATTTGCGAGGGCACGCATCGAAGGTATAAAATGTTTTTCCTTTGTAGATCTACTGTAGATCGAAGTTTGAAACTCGTACTCATATTTTCTGAGATTTTTCTTCGCACGGATCAAATGGCTAGGGGGTTTCGGGGTTTCTGTGACGCGAAAAAGCGATTTTCGCGGCCTGAAAAACCCAACAGTGGTATCAGAGCCACGTGCGAAGCTTGTACAAGTTTAGTTTTTGTTTTTATGACAAAAATTCAGTTCTGTGATATTCTGTAATTTTATGGTTTTTAGAGTTTTTATGGATATTTTTCTCGTAGAAGTGAAGCACAAGTGTTTCGACACTTGTAGGCTTCGACTACCGTGAAGAATTTTCCAAAACGGCAAAGTTTCACCCCAAAATTTTTTGGGACAGCGGGCTAAGGCACTCTTGGATCGCTTAGGAGCAACTCGCGATGGTTCGATCGTGGGTAGGGGTACTGCCCCTAACCCCACAAGGGGATTTACTCCGCGATTGCGCCCGAAATCGCTAATCGGGACCGCCGGAAAAAATTTACTCATAAAATCTGTAAAATTATAAAAAAATTACAGAAAATTATAGAAATATATAATTTTGAATTATATATTAATTTTGTGATAGTTATAGCCCAAACTACCCAAATTGGATTTGGAAATGTGTTGCAATTCATAATACAGCCTGCGTGCCGTTATGTGATGTGCGTGCTGTATTTATTTTATTTTATTTTCGCGACCTGCGCGTCGTGCCTTTCTCTTATATTCTGGTTGTAAATTAGATTTAGACTCGAATGTAACTCAAGTTTCAAAATTGTAATGTAATTTTGAAGCGGTAGAAGGTCCACACAAGACGGAGTTACGAGGAGGGCGCGAGCAACACAAGGTGGTCAAAGGAAGAAGCTTGAGAAGCTATTGACCTTAGGTTGACCATCTGATCTTCTCATTGGCTTGAGAAGATCGTAGTAGGGCCATGACACAATCACAAAATAATTTAATTAATTGCTTATATGTATGTGATGCATGTTTAATTAAGTAGTTAATTAGTGCCTAGCAATTAGATTAGATCTAAATCGTGCACATGATGCACCCTTCGATTAGATTAGATCTATCGAGTATATGATACGCATCATCGTTTAGATTAAATCTAAATCACGTCAACTCGTAATGCCTACCATGTCGTGATACCTACCACTACCTCGATCGCATGTTGTTGTTGAATCTGCCAAAGCAGAGCAACACATACTATCTTGGTAGGGTACGGAGGGACAATCTTGGTCCCGCCTATCAACGCATGGGTGAGTACAACTCAATTAGATTGAGTATTCCTAGTTAACTCGGTTGGATCGAGTATAACTATAGGCATTCTTCCAACGGTTGGAAAGATAGGTCAAAATCACATATATATTAACTCTCGGGCATATTAGCCAAAGCTAACTCGAGTTTTAATATAAATGCGGATATTGATCCTATAAACAAGAGTTGCATAGAGATGTAATTGGTAATCGTTACCTACCGATCATACTAAGTCTTGGGCGTATTAGCCAAAGCTAACTCAAGGGTTAGTATGATGTGGATCTTGTCCCACATGAATTATAGAATTCAGTGGGACCATCATTTAGTTGAAGGCCTAATTAAATGATTAAGAATATGATATTTATTTCTGCATTTATTTTTGTTGTAGAATTTCGATGACGTCAAACACGAACAACTTCTCTCTGCGTTCTGTCCTTAAGAAGGACAAGCTCAACGGAGCAAATTTCCTGGACTGGTACAGGAACCTGAGAATAGTTCTCACCCAAGAACGTAAACTGTACATTCTGGAGCAGCCCATTCCGGAGGCTCCTCCTGCCACTGCCACGCGGGCAGACCGAGATGCTTACAAGAAGCATCAAGATGACTCATTAGATGTATCCTGTCTTATGCTCGCGACCATGAACTCTGAGCTTCAGAAGCAACATGAGTTGATGGGTGCTTACGATATGGTTGAACATCTTTGTCACCTATATCAAGGACAAGCAAGGCACTGGAAGAGGAACTCCAAAGAATACCTAGAAGCTCTTAAGAAGAAGAGAAATAAGATTTCTACTTCAGGTATACATGTTATAGAAGTCAACCTTGTAGGACCGTTGCGGCCGGCTAGAAGGGGGGGGGGTTGAATAGCCCTGTAAAAAAAAACAAAAGCAACTCTTCTCGAACTCTTAAACTAACACTTGTATAAAATTAGCTAAGCAGAAATACAAGAAGGAAACGAGGCACCGTGTTTGACTTGGTTACAACCGGGGAGGTTGTTAATCCAAGGAAAGTGATCGCACTAAAAACTCCTTCGGGCGGAGAAGCCTCTTACACCAGTGAAAGCACTAAAATAGAAGCTAAACTAGAACAGTGAGCGCACAAGTGTTTGGAATGCTAATTACTGAGTTAATGAAAAGCTTCTGGACCAAGGCTATATTTATAGCCTTGATCGGGGTGCCTGGAAGGGTTCCGGGCGTCCTGGGGTGGATAAATTTTATCCCCCAATGTTTAGATCGAGTTTTGACTCGATCTGGTCAAAATACTGGGTCTGGGCGCCCGGAAGGGTTCCGGGCGCCCCGGGCTGCTCCGGGCGCCCCGGACTGTTCCGGGCGCCCCGGAGCCCAAAGTCAACCAACGTTGACTTTTTCATCCGGGGACCACTGCTCCGGTTTGCTTCGGCTCGGTCCGGGTCTTCTACTCCGGATCCGCTTGCTTGGGTGATTTCTGCTATCCGGAATAGGGCTCACCCGAACCCAACTTTCGGTCTTCTCGAGCGTGCTGCCCTCCGGCTTCTCGTCCCTCGGAATTGCCGCGTGTTTCCTTCTCATCCGCCAGCATACTCATACGCAGTCTCCGTCCCTCGGTCGTCGACCTTCTCGCTAGCTACGTCTCTTGCTCCCCGAGCAATCTTCCGCTTCGACTTTCGTCCCTCGGAATCACCGCGCGCTTCCTTCTCGTCCGCCGGTGTACTCTTCCGCAGCGCTTCGTCCCTCAGACGCACAGCGTGCCGTCCTTCTCGCTAGCTGCGTCTTCCTCTCGACTACCTGTGTTCTTAAGCTCCTGCACACTTAGACACAAGGTTAAATACATAGGACCTAACTTAACTTGTTAATCACACCAAAACAACCTTGGGGTTCCAACAATCTCCCCCTTTTTGGTGTGATCAACCCAAGTTAAGCTAGGGTAAAATAGACTTTAAATAAAATTAAGTAACTTAACTTAATTTGCAATTTAAGTACAAAAAGATAGACAAAAAAATTAAATTTATCTACCTCCCCCTAGACTTATACTTTCCTTTCTCCCCCTTTGATCACAAAAAAATGGGGTTCCAAGAGAAACAATCTAAGGGTTAAAGATTTTGAAAAAAATATTTAAAAGAAATTCATAAAAACAATTTCTAAAAAATCTGAAAAAAAAATTTCTAAGTAATTTGAGCATAAATTTCTAATTTCAGAAACTCTTTTAACTTAAGAAAGAATGATTTTTGAGAATTTTTAAGCACATAAATGACTTAGTCAATTAAAAATTTCTAAGTAATTTGAGCATAAATTTCTAATTTCAAAAACTCTTTTAACTTAAGAAAGAATTATTTTTGAGAATTTTTGAGCACATAAATGACTTAGTCAATTAAAAATTTCTAAGTAAGTAAATTTCTAAATTGAAATAAAATGTTTTGAATAACCCTTTTTAAAGCACTAATTAATTCTTGTATTAATGCTTCATTAGTAAGTTAATTAAACATTTATTTCAATATTTTGGCTTCCAGGTCGTGGCGAGGCACTAGGCCTTCTTGGTTATTGGAGCAACAACCACTTCCTTGACAAAGCCTCATAAAGAAATTCTTTGTTTAATTTTCTCACTTAAAGCGCTAATTTTATTTTTAAAATTAATTTAAGCATGACTTCGGAACCCAATATAGGTTCCAGCCTACTGGATTAACCAAAAATTTTTTAGGGACATATTTTCTTGAAATGTTCTTAATTTGTCCTGGGTGATATTTAAAGTACCAATTTAAATTATTAAATCTTCTAACATTGGTTTTAGATGAACATGCATGGTTTTTCAAGTTATCTACTTGAATTTTCAAATCATCATTTTCAAGTTTCAATTTTTCATTTGCTAGTTTTAATTTATCTAATTCTTCTAAGGGACAAGACTTAGCTAGAATTATTTTTAAATTTTTATTTTCACTTTCTAATTTGCAACAATCTTTTGTTAAAAGTTTAACAAACTTAAACATTTTATCGGGAAGAAGAGATCGTACCTGACTTACCTTGTCGATCTCGTTGTCCGTTTCTCCCCCTGAGCTGCTGCTTTCTTTCGATGTGTCTCCCCCTTCATCGATGCTCATTTCGGAAGAGCTTGAATCACAGTCGTCGTCTTGATGACTCGCCATCAGTGCGAGTCCGGAGAAAGCTTCGACTTCCGATTCGGACGATGTATCGTCCCACGTCGCCTTTAGGGCCTTTCGCTTTTGGATAGGCTTCTTACCCTTCTCCTTGTCCTTGTTCTTCAGGTAGTTGTCCTTGACGTGCCCTTCTTCGTCGCAGTGGATCGTTCTTTTCCTCTTTCCCTACGGATGGTTAGTAGATCTGGATTTACAAAGTTTCTTGAATCTTCTTACCATCATTACCATTTCCTCGTCGTCGAGAGAGGATTTCGATTCTGGTTCGTCTCTCGAGGCTTTGAGGGTGACGTTGTTTTTAGGCTCCTTCATTCCTGCACATCTTGACTCATGCACTTCAAATGTTGAAAAGAATTCTTCTAATGAAATCTTTTCTAAATTTTTAGAAATGTAAAATGCATATACTAATGATGCCCATTTGGTATTTCTAGGAAAGGAATTTAAAGCGTACCTAAGTGAATCTCGGTTATTTACCTTTTCTCCGAGATTCGAAAGTCCAATGATAATTTCTTTTATTCTTGAGTGCAGATGCGCGACTGACTCGTCTTCCCCAAGTCGCAGGCTGGTGAGCTGATTGCGAAGCAGATCTCTTCTGGCGAGCTTGGCTTCGGATGTTCCTTCGTGCAGCTCGAGGAACTTCTCCCAAAGTTCCTTTGCAGAGTTGTATTTACCGATCCTGTTGACTTCTTGAGGTGGAAGAAAGCTTAGCAGATGGTACTCTGCTTTGCCGTTCGCCACGAAGTCGGCTTGCTCCTTTTTTGTCCATTTATCTATTTCCTTGTCCTCTGGAGCTTGAAAGCCAAGTTTCATTATTAAAAATAATTCAATATCTGTTGTAAGAAATACCTGCATATGTTTTTTCCAGGTGGCAAAATCCCCTTCGAATTTCGGCGGGTGAATGCTTGGTCCGGCCATCTCGTTGCTTCGTTCGGCGGTTAGTCCTGCTGAAGCGCCTCGGCTCTGATACCACTTGTAGGACCGTTGCGGCTGGCTATAAGGGGGATTGAATAGCCCTGTAAAAAAAAACAAAAGCAACCCTTCTCGAACTCTTAAACTAACACTTGTATAAAATTAGCTAAGCAGAAATACAAGAAGGAAACGAGGCACCGTGTTTGACTTGGTTACAACCGGGGAGGTTGTTAATCCAAGGAAAGTGATCGCACTAAAAACTCCTTCGGGCGGAGAAGCCTCTTACACCAGTGAAAGCACTAAAACAAAAGCTAAACTAGAACAGTGAGCGCACAAGTGTTTGGAATGCTAATTACTGAGTTAATGAAAAGCTTCTAGACTAAGTCTATATTTATAGCCTTGGTCGGGGCACCTGGAAGGGTTCCGGGCGCCCTGAGGGGGATAAATTTTATCCCCCAACGTTCAGATCGAGTTTTGACTCGATCTGGTCAAAAGACTGGGTCCGGGAGCCCGGAAGGGTTCTGGGTGCCCTGGGCTGCTCGGGGTGCCCCGGACTGTTCCTGGCGCCCCGGAGCCCAAAGTCAACCAACGTTGACTTTTTCATCCAGGGACCACTGCTCCGGTTTGGTTCGGCTCGGTCCGGGTCTTCTATTCCGGATCCGCTTTCTTGGGTGATTTCTGCTATCCGGAATAGGGTTCACCCGAACCCAACTTTCGGTCTTCTCGAGCGTGCTTCCCTCCGGCTTCTCCTCCCTCGGAATTACCGCGTGTTTCCTTCTCGTCCGCCAGCGTACTCATCCGCAGTCTCCGTGCCTCGGTCGTCGACCTTCTCGCTAGCTGCGTCTCTTGCTCCCCGAGCAATCTTCCACTCCGGCTTTCGTCCCTCGGAATCATCGCGCGCTTCCTTCTCATCCGCCGGTGTACTCTTCCGCAGTGCTTCGTCCCTCGAACGCACAGCGTGCCGTCCTTCTCGCTAGCTGCGTCTTCCGCTCGACTACCTGTGTTCCTAAGCTCCTGCACACTTAGACACAAGGTTAAATACACAGGACCTAACTTAACTTGTTGATCACACCAAAACAACCTTGGAGTTCCAACAAACCTCTCTATTTCTTCATCGTGGGTATTAGATACCGGATGTGCTTCGCACATTTGTACTAATGTACACGTGCTGAGAAATAGTAGGGCATTGACGAAGGGTGAGATAGACTTACGAGTAGGCAATGGAGCACGGGTTGCTGCTATTGCTGTAGGAACTTACCATCTATCTCTGCCCTCTGGGCTTGTACTAGAATTAGATGATTGTTGTTATGTGCCTGCTTTAACTAAGAACATTATATCTGTTTCTTGTTTGGACAAGAAAGGTTTTTCGTTTATAATAAAGAACAAATGTTGTTCCGTCTATTTAAACGAAATATTCTATTGTAGTGCATCTCTGATAAACGGACTCTATATTCTAGACCTTGAGAGCCCTATCTATAACATAAATACCAAGAGGTTCAAGTCAAATGACCTGAACCAAACTTATCTCTGGCACTGTCACTTAGGTCATATAAATGACAAGCGCTTATCCCAACTCCATAAGGATGATTTGCTGGACTCATTTGATTTTGAATCATATAAGATATGCGAGTCATGCCTACGAGGCAAGATGACCAAGACTCCTTTTAGTGGGCACAGCGAGAGAGCGATTGATTTGTTAGGACTTATACATAGTGATGTATGTGGCCCTTTCAATGTCGCTGCTAGAGGCGTTTATAGATACTTCATCACATTTACTGATGACTTCAGTAGATATGGTTATGTGTACTTGATGACACATAAGTCTGAATCCTTTGAAAAGTTCAAAGAATTCAAGAATGAAGTACAGAACCAGCTTGGCAAAAGTATTAAGATACTTCGATCAGATCGAGGTGGAGAATACCTTAGCCATGAGTTTCGTGACTACCTAGCCGAGTGTGGGATTCTATCCCAACTCACTCCTCCTGGAACACCACAGTGGAATGGTGTATCCGAAAGGAGGAATCGTACCCTATTAGATATGGTGCGATCTATGATGAGCCACACAGATCTTCCGACATACCTTTGGGGTTATGCTCTAGACACGGCAGCTTTTATACTCAACCGAGTTCCATTCAAGGTTGTGATAAAGACACCATATAGGATATGGACTGGGAGAGATGCCCAGGTGTCTTTCATGAGGATTTGGGGTTGTGAGGCTTACGTTAGACTTCAAGTCTCAGACAAATTAGGACCCAAATCCGACAAGTGCTTCTTTATTGGATATCCCAAGGAAACTAAGAGATATTACTTCTACATTCCCAGTCAGCACAAGGTAGTTATGGCAAAGACTGGGGTCTTTCTAGAAAGGGACTTTGTTTCTAGAAAGACTAGTGGGAGCGCGTTCGATCTTGAAGAAATTCAAGATGCGAACAATAGCACTGATGCCTCGATGGAAATTGAACTGTAACCACAAAGTGTTGTGGATGATGATGTTTCACAAAGAGTTGAGGAACAACAACCAGTTCAAGTAGACATACCTCTTCACAGGTCTGATAGGGTACGTCGTCAGCCTGAGAGATACTCATTTCTCTTGTCTGACCATGATGACGTTATGCTCATAGAGGATGAGCCTACCACCTATCAGGAAGCTGTGATGAGACCAGATTCCGAGAAATGGCTAGAGGCCATGAGATCCGAAATAGAATCCATGTACACCAACCAAGTATGGACTTTGGTTGATCCACCTGAAGGGGTAAAACCCATTGGGTGTAAGTGGGTCTTTAAGCGAAAGACTGACATGGATGGACTTATCTATAAGGGTCGCTTGGTAGCTAAAGGTTTCAAGCAGATTCATGGTATTGACTATGATGAAACCTTTTCTCCAATAGCGATGTTTAAGTCCATTCGGATCATGCTTGCTATTACAGCCTACCATGACTATGAGATATGGCAGATGTATGTCAAAACCGCGTTTCTGAATGGAAACCTACTCGAGGATGTGTACATGACACAATCTGAGGGTTTTGTAGATCCACAGCATACTAGCAGAGTATGCAAGCTGCATAGGTCCATTTATGGACTAAAGCAAGCTTCTCGGAGCTGGAATCTTCAATTCGATGATGCAATCAAACAGTTTGGTTTCATCAAGAACGAAGATGAACCTTGTGTCTACAAGAAGGTTGTAGGGGACATAGTTGTCTTCCTCATATTGTATGTGGATGACATACTGCTCATTGGGAAGGACATCCCTATGCTTCAGTCTGTCAAGACATGGCTAGGGAGTTGCTTCTCAATGAAGGACTTAGGTGAGACATCCCGCATTCTAGGGATACAGATCTATGGAGATAGTTCTAAGAGATTGCTTGGCCTAAGTCAGAGTACATATATTGACAAGGTACTCCTTCGGTTTGCCATGCAGAACTCCAAGAAGGGATTTCTGCCGATGTCACATGGCATGAGTCTTTCGAAGACTCAAGGTCCCTCTTCTAGAGAGGAGAGAGACCGCATGGATCAGATCCCTTATGCCTCAGCCATAGAATCGATCATGTACGCCATACTATGTACTCGACCTGATGTCTCGTATGCTTTGAGCATGACGAGCAGATACCAGTCAGATCCAGGTAAAAGTCACTGGATAGCGGTCAAGAATATTCTTAAGTACTTAAGAAGGACTAAAGAATATTTCTTGATATATGGAGGCAATGATGAGCTAGCTGTAAAGGGTTACAGTGATGCTAGCTTCCAGACCGACCAGGATGACTATATATCGCAGTCGGGGTTCGTGTTTTGCATTAATGGTGGTGCTGTGAGCTGGAAGAGTTTGAAGCAGGACACAGTAGCTGATTCTACGATAGAGGCCGAGTATATTGCTGCATCAGAGGAAGCAAAGGAGGCAGTTTGGATTCGCAAGTTCATCACTAAACTTGGGGTGGTTCCTAGCATTGCTGACCCTTTTGAGCTCTATTGCGACAACAATGGAGCTATAGCACAGGCGAAGGAACCTCGCTCACACCAGCGGACCAAACACATACTACGACGCTTCCATCTCATTCGAGAGATCATCGAGAGAGGAGATGTGAAGATTTGCAGAGTACCTACAGAGGCTAACATCGCAGATCCCTTGACCAAGGCTTTGGCACAGAGGAAGCATGATGGTCACACTAGGTCATTGGGGCTTAGAGCCTACACTGATTGACACTAGTGCTAGTGGGAGATTGTTAGCTAGAGCCCTAGAGCCAATCATTTGATGATTGTATTTTGGACTTGTTATATCATATTCTATATAAATAAAGGCATTTGGTTTTTGGTTATTATACTTACTTGTATTGGTGCCAAATAAATTAAGTCTAATAACGTCCTTGAGTAGAAGGTTCTTACATATATCAATCGATTGGTTGAATCGATAGTGAGATGATATAGGGAACACTACTCTAAATCATTCCTAGTCGAGTATTAACATTCAGGGACAATGTTAATGCAATAAGACTAGCATGTAGGTCAACTCGATGACTTGATCTCACAAGTCATTGTTATGGAGATATCAAGTTGACACATGGGTATGCATTGGAGAATGTATACTGAATGACCCGCCATGAGAAAGTATCATGGATCGTTATATGAGTGTCATATACTTTCTCATGTGACTATTAGTATGACTATTGGTCCTTAGACCTGAAGTCACCATGGTTCCCTACATAAGGAGTTATGTACTTTGGTTTCGTCAAACGTCATCCGTAATTGGGTGGACTATAAAGGCGATTACTGGGTATATAACGAATTATGCAGAGGGATGTGAGTGATGTAGATGGGATCTATCCCTCCCATATGACGGGAGTGACATCGGTATTCTTGATAGAGTTAGACCACGAAGTGCATGACCATGCCCAAATGAGTCAACATGAGATGTTGAGCTCATATGATCGAGTGAGTCTACTTAGAGTTCAAGATTTAGATTGATTAGAGGATGACACAGTCTATGCCTCACATTGATCAATCTAGATGTCTAGGATAGAAGGACAATGTCACATATTGTGAGGAGTCACAATTAGTAGTCACAAGGTGATGTTGGATCTCAACATTCTTGTAACTTGGTTAGCAATGATGTATTGCTAGATGCCGCTCATTGCTTATGTTTCTAAAGGAGTTTAGAAACATTGCCAACGTTACAAGAACCTATTGGGTCACACACAAAGAACAAGTGGATGGAGATTAGGTTCATATGATGAACCAATTGGATTAGGTTCATATGATGCACCAAGGATTGGATTCGTATTAATTCAAATTAGACTTATTGAGTTAGACTCAATTAGATTCAATTGTTGAATGAGTCTAATTTAAATTTAATTCATTGAGTCAATTTATATTAATGAATT
Organism: Zingiber officinale; assembly: GCF_018446385.1. Classification (NCBI taxonomy): domain Eukaryota; kingdom Viridiplantae; phylum Streptophyta; class Magnoliopsida; order Zingiberales; family Zingiberaceae; genus Zingiber; species Zingiber officinale. The sequence continues at coordinate 31,914,839 of NC_056005.1, read as the reverse complement.
GAGATTCATTAAATTAAAATTGACTTGAATCAAATGTTGGTTTTAACTCACAAAGGAAGAGAATTGGTCAATTTTTGACTTGACCAAATGGAAGTTGAAACATCAAGTTTGACTTGATGTATTGCCACATCATGAAGGTTGACTCATCCTACATGGCATGACTAACCTTGCCACATCATCTCCACATCATCAAGGGAGATCAAGAGGTTACACTCCTCCATTTAATGTGGCCGGCCACATTAAATGAGGAGTTACTCATGTGTGGCCGGCCACATAATGAAAAATGGGTTTCATTTTTGGTGGCATTGAATTGGTATTGAATGCATCTTCTTCCTTGGGTCTTTTCTTCCTCCTTCTCTTGATGTTGCCGTGGGTTTCAAGAAATTGAGAAGGTGTGTGAGTTGTGTTCCAAGAGAATAAGGGAAAGTGAAGGTCACAAAGGAGGATACTACTAGTGAGTGTATAAGATTCCTTTTTGCTTTCTCTCTTTTCTCTCTTTTAAATCCTACCCGAGAGCCCAAGAAGTGCTAGCACACTTGTGGTGCTCTCTTCTCCATCCTTGAGTGTTAGAGAACACTTCTTGTTCGTGTGGATATCACTAGAGAGTTGTCTACGTTGACAACTTCGAGATTCGGCGTACCATTGGACGAGCGGGATTTGCGAGGGCACGCATCGAAGGTATAAAATATTTTTCCTTTGTAGATCTACTGTAGATTGAAGTTTGAAACTCGTACTCATATTTTTCGAAATTTTTCTTCGCACGGATCCAATGGCTAGGGGGTTTCGGGGTTTCCGCGATGCGAAAAAGCGGTTTTCGCGGCCCGAAAAACCCAACAGTAAAGAGTCTGTTGCCAGAACTGATGTCTTTTTAGAAAGGGAGTTTATTTCTAGAAAAACTAGTGGGAGTCAAGTTGATCTTGAAAAAATTTAAGATACACAAATTAGCACCGAAGCCTTAATGGAAACTGAACAGGTATCACAAGATGTTGTGGATCATGATTTTGTTACACCGCAAGAAGTTGTGGAGCAACAACCTGTTCAAGTAGCACAAGCTCTACGCAAATCTGATAGGACCCATCGTCAACTTGAGAGATATTCTTTTCTCTTGTCTGACAATGGTGATGTAGTGCTAGTTGGTCTCAATGAGCCTACATCTTATCAGGGAGCTGTACAAAGCCTATATTCTAAGAAATGGCTTGAGGCCATGAGATCCAAAATGGAATCAATATACACTAACCAAGTATGAACTTTGATTGATCCACCTGAAGGAATCAAACCTATTGGGTGTAAATGGGTCTTTAAAGTGAAGACTGACACGGATGGTCATATGCATACTTATAAAGGTAGATTGGTGGCTAAAGGATTCAAGCAGATTCATGGTATAGACTATGATGAAACATTTTCACCAGTTGTGATGCTCAAGTCCATTCGGATCATGTTTGCTACTGCAACTTATTATGATTATGAGATCTGGAAGATGGATGCCAAAATTGTATTTCTTAACGGCAATCCACTCAAGGATGTGTACATGACACAATCTGAGAGTTTTGTAGATCTAAAGAATGTTAGAAAGGTTTGTAAGTTGCAAATATCTATTTATGGATTGAAGCAAGCTTCTAGAAGCTAGAATCTTCGATTCGATGATACAATCAAAATGTTTAGTTTCATTAAGAATAAAGATGAACCTTGTGTCTACAAGAAGGTTAGTGGGAGCACAGTCATCTTTCTCATATTGTATGTAGATGACATACTTCTCATTGGAAATGATATCCCTACTCTTCAGTCTGTGAAGACTTGGCTTAGGAATTGTTTCTCAATGAAGGACTTAGGTGAAGCAGCCTACATTTTAGGCATCAAGATCTATAGAGATAGATTTAAAAGATTGCTTAGTCTAAGCCAGAGTACATACATTGACAAGATGCTTAAACATTTTTCCATGGAGAATTCCAAGAAGGGATCCCTACTGTTAGTCTTTCGAAGACTCAATGCCCCTCTTCTAAGGAAGAAAAGGACCGCATGGATCATATTCCTTATGCATCTGCTATAGGGTCTATCTTGTACGCCATGCTTTGTACTCGCCCAGATGTCTTGTATACGTTAAGCATGATGAGCAGATACTAGTCAGATCCAAGTGAAGGTCATGTATAGCAGTCAAGAATATTCTTAAGTACTTGAGAAGAACTCAAGATTATTTCTTGATCTTTGAAGGCAATGAAGAGCTTGCTATAAAGGGTTACACCGATGCTAGCTTCCAAACTGACAAGGATGATTATAGATCATAGTCAAGGTATGTATTTTGCTTAAATGGTGGTGCTGTGAGCTGGAAGAGTTTAAAACAAGACACAATCGCTGATTCTACAACAGAAGTCGAGTTCATTGCCACTTCAACTATAGCTAAAGAGGTTGTTTGGATCAGGAAGTTCATTACAGAGCTTGATGTTGTTCCTAGTATAGCGAACCCAATAGACATCTATTGTGATAACAATGAGGCTATTGCACAGGCTAAGGAACCTCAATCTCATCAAAGATTCAAACATATACTACTATGATTCCATCTCATTCGAGATATCATCGATAGAGGAGATGTGAGGATATGCAGAGTACCAACCGATGCTAACATTGTAGATCCCTTGACCAAGGCTTTGGCATAGAGGAAGCATGATGGCCATATTAGGTCACTGGGTATTAGATATTTCAGTGATTGACACTAGTGCTAGTGGGAGATTGTTAGTATTAGCCTTAGTACTATTTATGAGATGATTGTAAATGACTCCTTTTGTATCATATTTTATTATTAATAAAGGGAAAATTGGTTATTATATTTACTTCAATTCAGTGTTGAATGAATAAGTATAATAATATCCTAGAGTAGGAGGTTCTAATCTTTAATATATCAATTGGTTGAATTGATAGTGAGATATTGTAGATATACATAAAATACTACTCTTAACTATTCCTAGTTAAACATTAATATGCAAGGACAATATTAATGCTTTGAGAATAGCATGTAGGTCAACGGATGACTTAATCTCACAAGTCATGGATATGAGATATCAGGTTGACACATGAGTATATTAGAGAATATATACTGAATGACCAGCCATGAGAATGTTTCATGGATCATTATATAAGTGTCATAAACATTCTCATGTGACTATTAATATGAATAGTCCTTAGACTTGAAATCACTACGGTTCCCTACATAAAAAGTTGTATACTTTGGTATCGACAAACGTCACCCGTAACAGGGTGGACCATAAAGTCGATCCTGGGTATGCAATAAGTTATGTGAAGAGATGTGAGTAATGTAGAAGGGATCTATCATTTCCATATAACAGAACTGATATCTGTGGGCCCCTTGATTAGTAGGACACAAGAATGCATGGCCATGCTTAAATGAGTCAATATGCGATATTGAGCTTATTTGATTGAGTATGTCTACTTAGAGATCAAGAAACATAAAGATTGATAAGAGAATGACACAGTTTATGCCTTATTGATCAATCTAGATATTAAGTGTAGAGAGATTGAGTCATACAAGATAATAGCCACGGAAAGATTAAGTGGGATCTTGACATTCTTGTCACTTGGGTAGCAATGATACCTTACTAGATGTCACTCATTGCTTATGTATCTAAATATTGATTTGGATACATTGCCAACATTACGAGAACCTATTGGGTCACACACAAAGAACAAGTCAATGGAGATAGATTCATATGATGGATCATTGGATTAAATCTAATTCAAATTTGACTCATTGAGTTAGACTCAATTGAATCCAACTATTGGATTGAGTCCAATTTAAATTAGACTTATTGAGTCAATTGGATTGATGATTAATGAGTTGGACTCATTAAGTGATTTCATGAATTTGAATTCATGAAGAAAGAGGAGTGTACAACTTGAATTACTCATGCATTGGATGCATTGGATGAAGAGTGAAAAATTTGAATTGCTCATGCATTGGATGCATTGGGTTCATTGGATGAAGACAAATATTAATGTCAATTAAGAAAATTGACATTAAGGCATAAGGCAATTTCATAAATCTATAAAAGGGGGTTTTTAGATTCATTTTGATGATGAGTTTTTGGTGTTCTTGCTCTTCTTCCTGCTCCTCTCTTCACTTGGCCGAAACTTCCAAGAAGGATTGCTAGCACAACCTTTAGTTGTTTCATGCTCCACTTTATGAGTTTGTGAGACAAACGAGGCTTGTTCATGTGGATACCACATAGGCGCGTCCACTTGATCGTGCTAAGATCCACATCTAAAGAAACATTGTTGTCGGGATTGTGAAGGACAAGCAACAAAGGTATAACCCTCTCATGTACAATTTAGTATATGTATTTTCCTTTCGCATGGATCTTTTGGAGGAACTAGATATTTTTCGCTGTATTTTTGCGTGTTTAGCACCCTAGTTTCTGTTAGGACCCATTGGTCGACTAGAAGGGGGGTCGAATAGCCCCTGCACAAAATCAAAACAAACCTTTCTCGGACTTAAAAGAACACTTGCATAAACGATAAATAAAAGAAACTAAAAGACAGAGACTCAGAGATTTTTACTTGGTTACAACCGGGGAGGTTGTTAATCCAAGGAAATGATGCGCACTAATTTCTCCTTCAGACAGAGAAGCTTCTTTACAGTAGTGTAAGCATAGAAAAGAAGAAGCTAAATGGAAATTGGAATGTGTACAAGTGTTGCTCAGTAAATGCTTGTTGTTTTTTAGCTTCTGGACCAAGGTTGTATTTATAGCCTTAGTCGGGATGGCTAGAAGCGTTCCAGGCACCTGGAGTGGGATAAAAATCTATCCCCAATGCAATAGTCAACGTCCACATCGATGATGATAGAATTTGGGGTTCGGGCACTCGGAAGGGTTCTGGCCGCCCGGACACTAAAAGTCAACAAGGTTGACTTTTTTCGGTCCGGGCCCTCTGCTCCGGTGCTGTTCGCCTCGGTCCGAGTCTTCCGCTCTAGCTCCGCTTGCTTGGGTGATTTGGGCCATTCAGAATAGAGCTCACCCAAACCCAACTTTTGACCTTCTTGAGCAACCTTCTGCTCTGGCTTCTCATCCCTCGGAAACACCTCGTGCCTCCTTCTCATCCTCCCGCATACTCTTCTTCAACACCTCATCCCTTGGATGCAGCAAGCTCGTCGGCTCTCTCCCGTGCCGTCCTTCTCGCTAACTGCGTCTTTTGCTCGACTTCCTGTGCTCCTAAGCTCCTACAACTTAGACACAAGGTTAAACACAGCAAGACCTAACTTAACTTGTTTGATCACATCAAAACAATTTTGGGGTACCAACAGTTCCTTACAGATTCAGCATCAACGTCGAAAAAGACTCCGAACAAAAGCTGTTGCCCGTTTGGCCACTTCTGTCCCCTAAACTTCTATCGCCGTGTTGGCACATCGACCACCTTCTAAATGGGATGAAAGCTCCACTTCTACTGCTCTGTCAAGAGCAACTCACAGGATGACTCCCTCACATTTAACACTGGATTAATAAGAAGTTGAATTCCAACTTTGGCTGTTTAGAATCAACACATTAACTTGGCACTAAATAGGACTTTGAGGAAATAACTGTTGCAACCAATTCCATAATCATCCCTTGAAACTCATACTAACTTGCTGATTTTTGCACTGCAGTTTCCAAGAGATTTTCTTCAATTCCAGGTGATGAATGGTTTCAATACTAATAAGTAAAACTTCATTAGAATTCATACTAACAATTTTTGATCTTATCACAAATGTTAACCTTCTTCGCACTAACAGATAAGTTTCTTCAGCTATAGCAAGGGAAAGAACATAATTTTGGAAACTCATCTTTCAGAATTATAGTTCTTGTAGATTCTTGATAGATTCATCAAAAATAAATCCTCATTCCTACTCAAAAGGATGCCAAGTCTTATATACTTTTGATCCATTCGTCTCTGCAGCTACACTTCCTTTATGTGAGTTATTTTCCTAGCTTAGTTAACTTCTTAATCAGGATTTGTTTAACTGAAATTTTAGAAACTTATAGACCCTATCAAATTAACATAATAGATTCCACAGAAGCTTCAATTAGGACATCTACATTTCAAAATCCCCTTAAATTATGATGTGTATTTCAAATGTGTCAACACTCAAACTTATGTGGAAAATAGTAAACTTACTCCATTCTGCACTTTAATTAAGGTATGTAGTCTCATAAGTGCTAGGAGAGAAGTAAACAACAAGTGACAATGAGAGGGTAGGATCTTCTCTTGAACTTTTAACTTATAAGAAATCTATAGAGAGGGCTTGGCAAACTACAAGTTTATAGTTTTTTTTTTCAATAAAATTTCTAAATTATAATTCCAGAAATATAGCTAATAATTCCCTTGCTTATCAAGTACCCTTCACTGGAAGAAAAGTTTCTATCCTATCATAGATGTCAGGGAGTCAACTTCCATTTTAAAGCTTCCTCAATAGCAAGGAAAAGAACATAATTACAGCTCAGTTTTGTCTTGATACATATTCTTTGTATCACTGTCTTGTTGCTCCAGAATTCCAGCAATGCTCCATCATCAATTAAGAGGTCTCTATATGGATTCAATCTCTGCAACTCATGAATTCTTAGATCAATTAAGGTTCATGTTCTGGTCAGAACTAACATGAATATTTGCCCCAAACACATCTCAGATGCCAAGTTGCAGAATTTTCTGAGTTCCTGTCAATTTCTATTTTCTGGTTGTGCTCCATATTTCTTCTTTGTCTCCACAATAGCTCACTAGTGACAACTATACTTCCACGACCTTCTAAACTTGAAATGTATCTCAAGTACAAAGATTCTCATTTGACACAAAAATAATAGGAAGCTAAATTTTTATTGTTGTTGTTCTGAAATCATAATACAATTTGTACCCAACTGATTCTTTCAATTCTAGTAGTCCCTGATTCCATTGTCTAACAAATACACTTCATTGGGGGAAGATTCAAAGCTCACCACAAATTTAAGAAATTTAAATTAACATTCAAAATGTTTCCCCATTATCAACAACATCAATTAGCTCCTAGGAATTCAGAAATCTTCACATGATCAGTTTCAATGAAGTTATAGAATCCTGATTCTAGGAAATTTTAGGCTTGAATTACCAGTAGCTTCCCAGAAGGAAACATAACAAATAACATTGAATCGATAGGAGCATCAATTGAAGGAGTTGCTAATCAAGAACAGTAGTAAGAGTTTGCACATGAACTAATCAAAATTATAGACCAAGGAGTTTCAGGTTTGACATCTTGATAGGATAGAAAATGTTGTAACACTCCTTCAAGTTACCAAGATGGTCAGAATTAGAAACCAAGTTTACATCTGTAGCAAAACTTGTCTATAACTTCAGGTTCATTAGCCCAACCTTTCTAATACAAAATCACAGCTTGTGCAATCTAGAAATCATCATCTAGTTTAGAAATTGGAACTTGAAAGAATTCTAGTTTAAACCATACAGAATTAAGTTCAGGAAAGGATTCCACTTGGAACTAAAGCTATTTGAATCCAAACTTCAAATGATGTTGATCAGACTCAACATAAAAATTTTGGCACAAGAGATGAGTTTTGCTCACAAATCGGTTGGAATCTACTCACAATTTTTTTCTTTCAACACTACATTAAAGATCAAGTAGAAATCTCCATGAACCTCAAGCATATGCAATTCCCCCACACTTAACCCTTTGTCCACCTTGGTAATCTACTCATCAAGAATATTATCCGTGCTCTCAATAAAAGAATGACAAACAAAGATGATCAAAGGTTAAAATGCTAGATGAAAATGTTTTAAGAAAATCGTGGAGCAAGAAACTGAAAATTATGAGGGAACAAGAATAAAAAGTATCCTTCATTTCCATACATACATATGCTATTGTGATTTTGTAAAGAAGTAAAGCAAGTTCTAGAGTTCAATTGTCATGAGTGCATATTACACAAAAAGAATAATAGAGTATAGGCTTTAGGTAGTCCTCTCTAGGTAATTTTTTGCAATCAAACTTAATTAATCAAAATAAAATCCATCACCACACTTACTAACAGCATGTAAGTAGAGCATTTAATCATGTAAAATGACCTAGAATTTGATGGTCAAACTTAAGAAACTTTTACCATTTTAAAAGTATTACTAGAATAATTTCATAGAAAAATTTATTCAAAATGGAATGTTATGTAGACCAAACAGAGTACAAAGTCTAGAAGCAAGATGCAAATATAAAGTATGACAATAAAGAAAGCATGCGTAAAAAGGAAAACAAAGAACGAACTCTCTTTTATTCTCGGTGGTTGCAAACGGTTTAAAAGTAACATCCATGTCGGTATTGGAATGATTCTTCCCGGGGGTTGGAGTTGGTTAAGAAGTATCATCCACTTAGGGAGTGGAATGTTATGCATTGAGGTCAAGACCTCTCCTCCCACCATTTGCTCCTTAAAAAAATACTCCTTAGAGGTTGAAGGTGGTTCAATTTAAGCATCCACTCCGGGAGCCTATAGCCTCCTGCCAAGTCAACAAAGGACGACACCTCCCACACACATGTGGGATAAGAAGAAGACAGGAACATATTAGCTTTTGTAGAAAATGTATCAAGAAGTAAATCACATCTAATAAAATTAATTAATGGTACCTCCATGTAATTTTCTAATAAATCAAAAGGAATACTAACCTTGTCATCTTAAAAGATACCTGGAAGTTCTAGAATGGTGACTGATCCTGTCTGAGAAGCTGACCAAAATGGAGAGCCGGGAGAAAAAACCTACTACTGATGGAGAATAATACCTATGAAACGCCGATCCGAGAAACCCAAAGCGGATCCAATAAGATGAAACCACAAGAGTGTCCTCTCGATGCAAGATACCAATGGCGATGAAGAGATCCGATCGACGAACACCCAAATTTAGAGCTCCCAAGGCTTCCTGCGCACAAGAGACTAGCCGACACTATCATCAGTGACCTAAGATCGGGGTGGGAATCCCTGGCTAGGCCCTCCGACGCTCAAGTCAGTGATCTCTCACGGTGTGGAAGAAGGAAAAAGAAGAAAGAGATGAACAGTAGTTGAAAATTAGGGTCCTGAATGTGCGTAATGATGTGAACTTACCTAGCCAACGGAGAGGATTCTCCTTTTTATACCACTTCATATAACCTCCGTAGTCATGAAGTGGACCCCGGTTTGTTAGAGTTTGTTATGAGATGACGTAAGCTGTGTACTTGTGGTAAATGACTTTTAAGGAATCTTTTTCGTACCCCAAATGTACCTTCTTTGTCGTCTAGTACCTGCAAAATAGTCTAAAAACAGATTTTCCGTCAAAATATATAACACCAGTTATACAATCATATGCTGCAAATATCTTCAGGAACTACTTTATTCGAAATATTACTTCTCTTCTATTTCACAAGTTCTTTTTTAAAGTGTTTCTATCTTTCCTATTCGCCCTCCTGTTTTTGCTACATCAGAGATAGCTTAATATACTAATGTTTCTTGTATTGATCGGGGTTAAGCTTAATTATGTTTGATCAATTACTATTACCTCTCATCAGGCTCCTTAGGCAATGCCCGTTCGTGCTCCTTTATGTTCATTATCCCAGCTAGCACTGGGCTATGTTTTATCAAGTATGTAATTTTTATCAAGTATCTTTTCAAGATATTATTCAGCTTAGTCGATATCTGACTTTCTTTCTTAAAGGTATGTCTCAACCCATATTGGCCTACCTCCTTTGAGGTATATGCTGATCGATATGGGTCGGCCCCCTTGGAGGCATATTCCGGCCAATATTGACCTTCCTCTCTGAAGGTATGTCTTGATCGAATTTGGCCAACCTCCTTTGAGGTATATCCCGACCGATATTAGCTTACCTCCTTTGAGGTATATGCTGATCGATATGGGTCTACCTCCTTGAAGGCATATCCCGACCGATATTAGCCTACCTCCTTTGAGGTATATGCTAATCGATATGGGTTTGCCTCCTTGGAAGCATATCTCGGCCGATATTGGCCTTCCTCCCTTAAGGTATGTCTTGATCGAATTTGGCCTACCTCCTTTGAGGTATATCCCGGCCGATATTAGCCTACCTCCTTTGAGGTATATGCTAATCGATATGGGTCTGCCTCCTTGGAGGCATATCCCGGCCGATATTGGCCTTCCTCCCTGAAGGTATGTCTTGATCGAATTTGGCCTACCTCTTTTGAGGTATATCCCGGCCGATATTAGCCTACCTCCTTTGAGGTATATACCGACCGATATTAGCCTACCTCCTTTGAGATATATGCTGATCGATATGGGTCTGCCTCCTTGGAGGCATATCCCGGTCGATATTGACCTTCCTCCCTGAAGGTATGTCTTGATCGAATTTGGCCTACCTCCTTTGAGGTATATCCCGGCCGATATTAGCCTACCTCCTTTGAGGTATATGCCGGTCGATATGGGTCTACCTCATTGGAGGCATATCCCGGCCGATATTGGCCTTCCTCCCTGAAGGTATGTCTTAATCGAATTTGGCCTACCTCCTTTGAGGTATATCCTGGCCGATATTAACCTACCTCTTTTGAGGTATATGATGATCGATATGGGTCTGCCTCCTTGGAGGCATATCCCGACCGATATTGGCCTTCCTCCCTAAAGGTATGTCTTGATCGAATTTGGCCTACCTCCTTTGAGATATATCCCGGCCGATATTAGCCTACCTCCTTTGAGGTATATCCCGGCCGATATTAGCCTACCTCCTTTGAGGTATATGCTGATCGATATAGGTCTGCCTCCTTGGAGGCATATCCAGGCCGATATTGGCCTTCCTCCCTGAAGGTATGTCTTGATCGAATTTGGCCTACCTCCTTTGAGGTATATCCCGGTCGATATTAGCCTATCTCCTTTGAGGTATATGCCGGTCGATATGGGTCTACCTCCTTGGAAGCATATCCTGGCCGATATTGGCCTTCCTCCCTGAAGGTATGTCTTGATTGAATTTGGTCTACCTCCTTTGAGGTATATCCCGGCCGATATTAGCCTACCTCCTTTGAGGTATATACTGGCCGATATTAGCCTACCTCCTTTGAGGTATATGCTAATCGATATGGGTCTACCTCCTTGGAGGCATATTCTGGCCGATATTGGCCTTCTTCTCTACTTGGTTATCTCCTTCTCCCTCTTTATCGGGGATCTATGAAACCTAACCCATATCACTAGCCTTCCCTTCAAGTCTAGTCGAAGGAGGTGTAGACAACTGACTAGACACAAGTCTGATTTTATTTTTTCCTACCCGTGACTTTGCCACAGGTACTGAAGTGACCTTACAGATTTTGTGTTCAGCTATCTTGTGAACCTGAGTACAGTGATCCCGTGAACCTTGGTACAGTGATTCCTTGGGTCCTTTGATCCTTTAAATAGGGCTATAACCCTCTCTTCGTTCATCATCCACCTCAGTTCTTTTCCTTCCCTGCTGATCTTTCCTGCTAAGAGTATGGCCTTGGATCCCCCTCTTTAGGGGCGACTTTTGTTGGACAAGGCGAGATCTATATATGAGTTTATTCAAGTTTTTGCTTCGGCTAACTCTAGGGTTCAAGGAACTGTCCCAAGAGATGAAGTTTCCCAAAGTCTGGAATTTTCATCCAAAGGTGTCAATGCTCTGAAGGCTCAAGAAACTTCAGAGAGGTTTTTATTACTCATGGAGGACCAGCTAAATAGCCCATGGATGTCACGAGAAGGGCACAACACATGCTACCGGCGGGCTAAAGTGATATCTAGGGAAGCAGAGCCTCCGGACTCAAGCAGGAAAGGGACTCTTCAGTCACCTTTCCATCAGGGCATAAATAAACCTGCCCTTGCTTCTTCATGGGACTATTCTGCTTCCTAATTTTCTTCATCCCTGGCAAAATATTGCCACTTCTGTCTTTTAGGCAAGCTTCCTGGTGCCAGGTAAAATGTTCCCACTTCCGCTTCATGGTAAGTTTGACTACAGGGGGATCGAAATCTTCTAAATATTCTGGAGGCTTGTTTTTGTAATTTTTGTTGACCTTTCGAGGTCTGATGTTTTGAGAAGAAAATGTAATGCCATGTATTTGATCAGACTTTAAGTGTAACAACAATCTTTTGTATTGAATCAAGTGACTCTATTGAATCCTTCTAATTCATAAGAATAAATGTGATGTTGTGCTCATTACCCCTTAGTATATCCTATGTTTTGTTATCTCGACAAATATTTTTCATTTATCATGGCCACGGCTATCTTGAACGCTGGAATACTTTCTTATAGCTAACATTATACCGACCAGTATTAGTTTGTTGATCATAAACAATGTTATTTAAACCAATGTTATACTTGTCTAACATAGCAGAAGTTATGTCAGCTGATATAAAATTATCTTGATCAATGCCAGTTTGTATTTAATTTAAAATCTGTTATTCGCCTAAATCGCTATCCTTAAATGTTCTTGTCCTTAGCCTGGACTTAGTCAAACTCAGTCTCTCTTCCTTTATTATGCCTAGTTAATTACGTCTCCTTTCAAAACTTCCTGATTGGTGATTGGCTCTACCTCGGGTGATAGAATGTTGGAAGCGTACAACGAGGTGTTACCAACCCTAGCATGATCTGATCTGTCACATCCAATATAAATGTTTCTTTATGATTATATGACACATACTTTCTCTTGCTGCCACGTCATGTACGCCTTTGCCTTTTTCCTGTGATCCTCAGCGTCTGCTGAGATAAAAACGTTTTGATCTGACGACGGCTGTGTGTTTTTCAAACCCTAAACCTTTTGTCTTCTTTTCAACTTTGTCTCTTCTTTTCTTACCTTAGCGTTCTTCTCTTGCTGCAGTTTTCGACCAAACCTCGTGCTCATCGTTTCTCGGCGATCTCCTTTCTTGCTTTCAGTAAGTAATCTGTTGTTTTGCTAGCCTCTACTCTTGTCTATGGCTGAGGAAGCAATTGCTTCTTGGTATATCCACATGTCTTCTTCCTTTGATAAAAGTGCTAGGCTCACCATCCATCGTCAATATGAAATTCCCAGGGAGTATGACATCATAAACCCAAAACTAGATGATCGTCCTCATCGTCACTACAACAAAAATCACTTTTCGCAGCGCGCTATTAACAGCGTACATTAAAAGCATGCCGTTAATAGTATTATTAACGACGTGCATGTTGATGTGCGTTGTTAATAGTATGAACTTTGAAATAAAAAAATGTATTAACAGCGCGCATTAAAAGCACGCCATCAATAATATATTATTAACGACATGCATGTTAATGTATGCTGTGAATAGTTAATAATAATAACAACGTGCAAAAGTAGTAAATAAAAAACATGATTAAAATTTAATGATTAGTTGGAAATAATAAAGAAAAAGTAATAAAAAAATAAAGTTATATTAAACAAAATTAAATTTAAAAAAATACATGAAATGAAAACGTAACTTAAAAAATCAACAACTTGTAACTTGGTTAAAAAAGTCAACAACTCCTTGCGATTAGTTATATGCGTTCATTGTAATTAACTTGGTTAAATAAAGAGTTAGATCCTGCTAAATAAAAAAAACGCATAGGGCATATCCATCGCCCGAAGCCTTCGCCGCCGAAGCCTTCGCCGCAACCTCTCCAGAATAGTTCTTCCTCTCTTCACTACCGTCGTCGTCGCTGTCGCCGTCGCTGGACTCCTCTCTACCTCTCGGCACTCACCGCCACCAGGCGTAGGAATCCTTTCCGCCTCTTTACACAGACCATCGCTGGCCGCACGACTCCACTCTGCCTCTCCGCACTCACCGTCGCTGCAAGACTTCCTTCCATCTCTCCGTATCATAGGACCACAACAAGAGTAAGCAAGCCCTTTGATAGCCACTCCACACTCTACATCAAGCCAAAAGCTCAAAGCAAAGGTAACCCTAATCTCTATGTCCCTAAACTTATTTGGGTGGCACTCTACAGCAAGTAGTTTTATTCATAAATTGGAGCTCGAGTGCATTTATATATTTTACGATTTTGTGTTCATTCTACTTACATTGAAGATTTTAATCTTACATGTTCATATTGCCAGCACAACATTGTTCTATCAATTTTTTTCTTTGATCCCCATTCCAATTGTTTGACGTATTTATATTGTGGACCAGTCCCAATTCATGAGTTTTCATGCCACTCTGGTCATGTATGCTAGAACTTAGTAGTTGCATTTAATGCACATCTAGTTTTAGTCTGTATCAGATGTGTTTCCAGGATTTAGTTTCACCTCCAAGCAAATTGCATTATGTGATTCTGTTTGTCTGCTGTCTAATGTACCTGCTAAACTTTTGGGTTTCATAATTTAGACTATTCCTTTTCATACTTCCTAGAGCTGATCTCTATGCAATTTATTGCACTTCTATTAGTCGCAAAGATGAGAGTTGCAGAGATGAGGATGTTAAGGTGGATGTGTGGACATACGAGGATGGACAAAATAAGAAATGAGAGCATTAGAGAGAAAGTAGGAGTTGCATCTATTGAGAAAAAACTCAGAGAGACACGTTTAAGATGGTACGGACATGTATTTAGACGACCAATAAATGCTCCAGTTAGGCGATGTGAAACTATGATAAACATGCATATAAAACGAGGAAGAGGAAGACCAAAAAAGACTTGGTTAGCAACAATAAAACAAGATAAAATTTATTTAAATATAAATGATGATATAATAAGAGATAGAGCTCAATGGCATAAAATGATTCATACAGCCGACCCCACCTAGTGGGAAAAGGCTTGGTTGTTGTTGTTGTTGTATTAGTCAACAAATTTTTGCCTTGTGATCTTCTGGAATATCATTGCCTGTCCTTTTTAGATTTATATGTGATCTTCTGGGTTTTATTAGTTGACAAATTGCATTATGTGATCTGCCGGACCAGTGGTATAATTTTTTTTTTTTTGGACTTATATCGAGAGAGATGTATTTCTTTGGTAGTCGAGAAGGTTAGCTACTTCCTCCTTTCTTTCCTCTTATTTTTCTTAGAAATTATTTTGGAGTATAGTGTCTCAAATTGTTATTATTATTTTTCTTTTAAATTCTTCCCACAGCATAGATTAATTCTGATTTAATAGAATTGGTTAGGGATGATCAATTCTATAGAGTGCAGTGGAGGAGTTGGATTAATAATTACAATTTCGCATCCTCTTTTTGTGAGCGATTTATATAAAAGATTTTTTAGTTTCGATTGCTTAATGCTTTGATTTGTCTTACAATATTTGCGCTCCAAGAGTCATGCCTTTCTTCTTTATAAAATGATAAAGATTTTACTAGTTTCAATTTACAAGCACGTTATCAATGGTATAATTCAACACCTCCCATTTTCTTATCTTGATGGTATAATTTAACACCTTCCATTTTCTTATCTTGATTTGGAACATGCTAATTAGATTAGAATTAACTGATCTGGTGTGTTACATGCATATATTAATACAATTCTATTAGTTATGCCACCCTTGCTCTACATGAAATCCACATTATTTAGTTCTCACCATTGATATATTTTGTTTGATCTTTTGACACTAGTATATCATTAGAGACAATGATTGATACGTGTAACAAGAATGAATGGACACAAAAATAATGATTAAATATATTAAACTAAAAAAGAAAAAACAAATTATCAGTCTTTAAAGTGTGTGAATAATACTTTGACATGGCTAGTAAATACTACTATGACACATGATATTTATTTGTTTAAAATATTATGATGTAGGAATCAATTTTTTATATTTAAGTTTTTTATTTATTATGTGGTGTTTTCTTATACATATATTTTGATAAAATCTCATAATTATTTCATATAAATGAAAAAGGTTTATTCACGAGATGGATAAGGAATGGATGCATAAAAAATTTATTGCACAAGCTAGGAACTATGCAAAAACACGTGAAGTAATCTTATGTCCTTGCAAGCGTTGTAAAAATAAAAAGTATATGAAATTTGACCAAGTGTACGACCACTTAATTATTAAGGGGTTTGATCCTACTTACACTACTTGGGTCTTCCATGGGGAAACTTATAACTCACAATCTCAAGATGAAGGTAGTTCAAAAGGAGTTCAAAAATAGGATGAATGTAGAGAGGCATATCACTTATATAAGGATGTTTTGGTGCCAGAAGAAATGGTTGGACACACTATGTCTGGGGCAAAAGATTATGAGTTTGATGATTTATTAAAAGATGCAGAAACACCTCTCTTTCCTGGTTGTACAGCTTATACAAAGTTGTCGGCAGTCGTCACACTATATAATTACAAGTCTACTAATGGTCACATAGACAATAGTTTCAATGAGCTCCTTAAGATCTTATGTGACATGCTTCCAGAAAACAACACACTTCCAGAAACTGTTTACACAATGAGAAAATTATTAAAACCATTTGATTTAGGATACGAGAAAATTCATGCTTGCCCAAATGATTGTTGTCTATTTATAAAAGAGTTTAAAGATTTGGACTCATGTCCGAAGTGTGGTTCCTCAAGATGGAAGATAGACAAAGTCACCACCAAAGTTTGTAAAGGAGTTCCTGAGAAGGTCCTACGATATTTTCCAGTGATACCAAGATTGAAAAGGATGTTTAAATCAAAAGAAAAGGCTGAAGAGTTGATTTGGCACTCGAACCACAAAAGTCAAGATCATATGATGCGTCGTCCAGTTGATTCAGTGGCTTGGCATATAATAGATCATAAGTGGCCAGATTTTGCATCAAATCCTAGAAATCTCCGCCTTGATCTTGCGACAGATGGATTCAATCCTTTTGGTGACCTTAGTTCCAGATATAGTTGTTGGCCAGTTATTTTGGTCAATTATAACCTTCCTTTATTGATGTGCATGACAAAGGAAAATCTTATGCTGACATTACTGATTCCAGGTCCAAAGCAACCTGGAAATGATATAGATGTATACTTGGAACCCCTTGTGGAGGATTTAAAGGAGTTGTGGGACACAGGTGTGGAGGCATATGATGCATTTAGCAAGTCAATATTCAACCTGAAGGTTATTTTGATGTGGACAATCAATGATTTTCTAGCTTATGGAAATCTAGCTGGATGTGCCACAAAAGGAAAATTTGGTTGCCCAATATGTGGTGAAGACACATGTTCTATGTGGCTTAAATATAGTAGAAAGTTTGCATACTTAGGCCACAAGAGATTTCTTTCTCCTAATCATCCATTTCGTTAGAAAAAAAGTGGTTTAATGGGGAAAAGGAGAGTAAAGGGAAACCTAGACTTTTGAATGGGTTAGAAATTATCAATGCATTGAAAGATATTGAAAATGACTAGGGTAAAAAGAAAAAGGGTGAGACTGTCAACACTTTGAGGAAAAAGAGGAAGAAACAGGAGAGTTCAAAAGAGGTACAAAAATCAGTTCAAAGGTGGAAGAAAAAGTCAATTTTTTTCAATTTGCTATATTGGAGTGTAAGTTATTTTTCACTGTATTCATTAGCTTTTTCAATTTGTTATTTTTTGTTCCTAAATTATGTTCTAATATTCTGAACTAACTATAAATCATGTTGATGTTTACCGTTAGGGCCTCTTGCTACGTCATAACTTAGATGTGATGCATGCTGAAAAGAATGTTTGCGAGAATATCATAGGCACATTGTTAAACTTGAAGACAAAATCCAAAGATGGTGTGAATGCTCGCAAAGATTTGGTACACTTAAAAATTAGACAAGAATTACATCCTCAAGAAAAAGGAGAAAATAAATATCATTTGCCCGTTGCACCGTACACATTGTCTAGAAAAGAAATGGATGTGTTTTGCTCTAGGTTGAAGAAAATAAAGTTACCCGATGGATATAGTTCAAATATTGGTAACTGTGTTTCTGTAGAAGAGCGTAATCTTATTGGGCTGAAATCTTATGATTGTCATATTCTAATGCAACAATTGCTATCAGTAGCATTGAGAAATCTTCTACCGAAAGGTCCACGTAATGCTATATTTATGTTGGGTGCATTTTACAATGAATTATGTCAAAGAGTATTAGACTGGAACCGTTTAGAACAACTCGAGGAGAATATTGCTGAAATTCTGTGCATGTTGGAAAGGTATTTTCCACCTGCTTTCTTTACCATCTCGGTTCACTTAACAATTCATTTAGCAAGAGAGGCTCGTTTGTGTGGACCAGTCCAATTCCATTGGATGGATCCATTTGAAAGGTAATAAATAATAATTATTATTTTTGATAATTTTAATATTATAAAATAATTTATATTTTATTAGAACACTTCTTTCATTTGAATTTTTCTTTGTGATTTAGATTTATGAAAACACTAAAAGGGTATGTGAAGAACCGGGCAAGACCAGAAGGATGCATAGCTTAGTCTTACCTCGCAGAAGAACGAATGATATTTTGTAGTGCTTATATAAAAATGGCTTATAGTATTGGTGTTCGTTCTAATAGGAATGATGATTTGGAAGATAGATTATTAGAAGGTCGCCCAATTTCTAAAGGGAAAGAAAAGATTTTAGAGGACCACGTGTTGCAAGATGCACATCGATATATATTATTCAATAGTGCAGAAGTTGAACCTTACTTACAGTGAGTGTAGTTAATTTCATATTGTTAGTCTTGATCTATTACATTTCTTATGTATTCTAACATCTCCCTTCAATGATTTTAAATAGGATGCACATTGACGAGCTTAAACAAACAAATCATCGTTTCTCAAGTAATAAAACATTGTTACAAAAGAAACATATGGTAACATTTGACGAATGGTTATCAAAACAGATTTCTGTTAACTCTTCAGGTCGAATTCAATGGCTAGCACATGGTCCTAGAAAGCACGTTACATCTTATACAGGATATATTGTAAATGGATATCGGTTCCACACAATTGATGTTGGAAGGTCGACACAAGATAGTGGTGTTTCAATTGAAACCGATACTATTTATCAATCTAATGCTAATGACAATTCACATACAGTAGGAAGATTATCATACTATGGAGTTATTCGAGATATTATTTTGCTAGATTACTATTCTTTTAAAGTGCCTGTTTTTAGATGAGATTGGGCCAATCCTGGAACTGGTATCAAAATTGAAGATGGTTTTACACTGGTCAACTTACATCAAGGACTAAAAACTTTTGAAAGTGATCCTTTCATTTTAGCATCACAAGCAAAGTAAGTATTCTATTCTAGGGATAATGATGAATCAAATTGGTATGTGTTGCTAAAAGCGTCGCCCCGAGGTATTCATAACATGAACGTGCTTGAAGAAGATGCTTATACGTCATCAACACCTCTTGATGTATCCCAACTTGAGATTAACATTACTGAGAAAGAACCGTACTCAAGGAATGAGTGTGAGGGAATTGATGTGATTGAGACATGATGGACATTTTCAACTATATATTTTATAGTTATTTATTTTGATTGATACATGTTCTTATCAATAATTGCATAACTCTTTATTTAGTGTTTCAATATATTTGTCTGCTTATTTATTTTCAGCAATGCATCATGTCATATTACATGTTTGACCAGGTCATTACATAGCTTTCAAAGGACGAGTAAAATGGTTAAAAAACGTGGCAAAGGATCTGTAGCTGAAATTCAGGTGATATTGTATTCTATTTTAAATCTTGGTTTATTTTACTAAAGACATTTCAATATCTATTTTCGCTATTTAACAGGAAAATATAACTAATAAGTTATCGAGAATGGACTCTAACAATTCAGCCAATTCATCAGAAGATTTGCATGGTAAAGAACCAATTGCTGATAAGAAAATTGATAAAAAAAAAGGACGGGGTGCGTCAAAGTTGAAAATGGTTAGTGGCCAAGACAAGTGCAAAGAGCTGGAGCGTAATGAGTTTGGTCAGCCGATTGGAGATAATTCAGTGAAGTACGCTTCTTTCCTAGGTTGCATGATAAAGGAATTTGTGCCATATACATTAGATGGATGGAGTGATATTGATGAAGAAGTGAAAGATAGGATGTGGAGTTGTCTTCAGGTAATATATTTAGTTACTTAATTTTTCATTTCCATTTTTATAACAAAATGTAGACATATTTTTGTGTTATTAAATGTACAGATGACTTGTAAAGTTGAGGATTGGGAAAAGAAAACAATTTTTCAAAAGTTAGCTAAATTGTGGCGTGATAGAAAATCTAAATTGCAAATACTTGTACGAGAAGCTAATACAAGTCGAGTGGCTTCACAAGATCTCAGTTTGTTGAAGCCTGAATTTATGGACCAAAATCAGTGGGACTTGTTTGTACAGAGGACATTATCATCTACCTTTCAAGTAAGTATTTATTCACTTAGACCATGAGTTGGATGGGAATGCACTGAATTTATTCTAATGCTATGGTTGGGTAAGAGACTACTAAGTTTTAATATGTTGGAGAGTTTGATTATGTGATTTTGACTAATCTTAGGAAAAGAGTGCAAGATTTAGAGCAATGAAGGAAAAACAAGACCACATTCACACAATGAGTCGGAGGGGCTATGCTCGTTTGACTCACATTATGGTAATTATTTTAAATTTATTATAATTTAAGTAATAATTAATGATATATGCATCTTTTAAGTTATGCTGTAATGATTTTGTATATATTTTTATATTTAAGGAAAAGACAAGTCCGATGGATACAAAAATTACGAGATCGCAAGTTTGGATTGAAGGTCACAAGAGAAAAAATGGGGAGCCCAGTACTCAAGCTGTTGGAGAGAAAATGGTAAGCATGTTCATTCATTTTAGATTTCTTTGAAATTTTATTCCACTGATATGGTTTTTCATAAGCATTTATACTTAAGATCTCCATTTATACTCTTACCAATGTCTCTATAGAAAGACTTTTATCATGTTAAGCAACTATTCTACTAATCTTGTTTTTTCTATAACTCCTTGCCTATTACTTGGATCTAAGATATGGCCAAGAATGCTAACGAAACCATACAATACATAGCTCTAATTGTTCTGCTTTGCATCATGACCTTATCAAATGAAGCAAGGAGTTTCCTTTGGAGAATAGATGGATTATATTGAACAGAAGTTCCAACTGTACCAAAATTAAATTCATCAGACTTTGTGAAGCTTATCAATCTTTGGCTCCTTTGGTTCTTTCATTAACCAACTATGTAAAGGAGCTTCATTCCACACTAACCAAACTTGCACGTGTTTCCAATCTCCATGCAGGAAATCTTCGTAAAGTAATTCTCAAGTTATAACTTCTTTGTGCTTAAGAATGTTGTTGGCCAACTTTAGTCATTCTTTCTTTTGATTTTGAAGTCATCCAAATTTCATTTACAAATACCAGAATTTCTGCTTTTACTTGATCATTTAGCTTGATATAGTTCTCTAAAGTTTGAATGAGCAAATCATTCTGTTCAATCATGATAATTGTGTTTTTTATTGCAATATTGAGAAAACAAATGGACATAGATTTGCATAAACATAGATGTGCTACTGGGCCTATACCAATTTCTTAGAATAATTATCTAAAACAACCAATTAGATCTTTTATTGAAGTACGTACATGTGATTTTATTGAACTACGTGCATTATATGTTGATTTCATTTACATACATTATATGTTGATGTTCAGTATAGTCATCTATTATATTAATGATAATATATTGAAAGTTATTTTTTGTTGCAGAAAAAAATATTAGAATGTCCACCTGAATCTCAAAACACAACTAATATTGCTAATGACGCAATTAGCATTGTGTTTGGCAATGAAGCTCGGGGTAGAGTGCGTGGAATGGGCTTTGGAGTAAGACCATCGAAAGTTGGAGCTTCTGTGCAACAAAATGGAATGGTTCAACAACTTCAAACTATAGTACAAAATGTTCAACAACAAATGCAAGAAATGAGGCAACAAAATCAACTAGAAATGCAAGAAATGAGGTCTATGTTTTTACAAAGTATGAGACAACAAAATCATCCAGAACAGGTTAGTAAGTAAACAATATATATAAAATAAGTTTGATATGTACACTTAAATTCTTTTGAATTATCATGATGACATTGTTTGACACGATTTGGTTATAAAATTAGATTGATAGTGGTGGTATTTGTAGCGGTATTGGGAATGAATTTGGTAGCAATAGCGATATTAATATTTGTGCAAAAAAAAGTGGTGATTTTGGTCATGTTTTCAGGTGATTATCATATAATTATGTATATCTGAATCATAAAGTTGTTACAAAAATATATATGATTGAATTAATAACTTTGTATTGTTTATTTACAGTAAAATTCGAGAAATGCGAGTCGTGGAGATATATGTGCTAATACTAAATGTAAGCTGCTTCATTGGTCTGCTGATGAATTAGTTGTTGCAGAAGGTCGAATTGCATCCACAGATCCAAATACAAAAGTGCATCATGTTATTCTTGGTGGATCATGTTGGAAAGTTTGGGTTGATAAAGTTTTGGTGGAAAAGGTGGACCTAATTCGACCAAATGATGAAATGCAGTTTCTTGATGATGCAATAGGAAGCACGGTTGCATGGTTATCGAAATTTATAGTATTATGTGATTGATACATAATATACTAATTTGTGTGGATTGTAAGTTTAATTGTTGTTATGTAATAACTAGTTTGATAGAGATTTTGTATCTTGTTTAAGATCTTTAAATTTTTTTGGTATAATGAAAAACTATGACTTTTGTTAATTTTATGGATTTATTTGCACTAAATTTATTGTAAAATTTTGGTTTATTATTTTCATCAAATTAATATTTTTTTTTAATATAGTTAAGACTATCAACAGCGTACATTTATAAGCTGCAGATTATTATCCTTAGTGCATAAAAATGCTTTCCGCGGCGTGCTTTGCGTGCTACGGATAATATTATCCACAGCGCGCAAAGCACGCCGCGGAAACTACTATTTGTAGCGTGCTTTGTGCACTGCGGATAATACTTTCCGCAGCGCGCAAAGCACGTCGCGGAAACTATTATCCGCGGCACACAACTCATGCCGCGGAAAGTATTATCCACGGCGCGCAAAGCATGCCGCGGAAAGTATTATCCGCGGCGCGCAAAGCATGACGCGGAAAGTTTTATCTGCGGCGCGCAAAGCACGCCACGGATAATATTATCCGCAGCATACAAAGTACGTTGTCAATAATTTAGGACTTTTAACAGCTTTTAATTGTGCACCATGCAATACGCACTGTGGAAAGCGAATTTGCGCGCTGCGAAAAGCTATTTTTGTTGTAGTGCGTCCTCCTTCTAATTGCGTGACTTTTTTCAAGGATCAGTTAATAGGAGGTTTAAGGTTTCCCATTCCTCCTTTCTTGATCGAAATAAGCCAGTATTTTGATATTCCTTTGCAACAATTTGCCCCCAACGCCTTTCGTTATCTATGTGGTGCTTACATGTTATTTCGTCTGCGAGATATTCCTCCTACTCAAAATTTTTTCATGTTTTCTTATCCCAAGTGTTCGGAACCTGGTGTTTTCTTGTTCCAGTCACGAACTAAAATGGTTCTTTTTGAGGATATGCCCTCGTCTCTTAAAGCTTGGAAATCCTGCTTTTTCTTCATAAAGTTTCTCGGACCCATTCCTTGGTCTTATGCTTGGAAATCCTCCTTACCCTCTTTTCCTGATATCAGAGAATTCCATCTCCATTCTTCTTTTCCTATTTATTGTGAAAAATTGTTAAATCGTCGACTTTCTATTCCCAAGTGGCTGAGAGTCGATCTTCTATACTTGTTCGGCCTAAGCCCCATCAAACCTGATACACAAGTCTCTTTAGGTAAAACCCTGTTTCTTTCTTGTTGATTTTAACTAACTAAACTATTTTTCTTTTCTATGTAGTGGAGAGCTTTTATGACGCTTTGATTGATGAAGAACTACGTCTGGAGGAGGATGCAATTCACCCCAAAGAAAAAGAGCTTCTGGCTGCTATTACTCCGCCACCTTCAATCGAAGAGCCGGCTCCTTTAGCTAGGGTACCCAGCTCTTTGGGAGTTCTTGAGGCTCTTGAAGGTCTTCCCTCAGAAATCCCTGCTGTTTCTTTACCCGTTGTTACTTCTCCAGTGGCTGCTGCTACCTCATCATCCGCCCCTCTTCCTATCGTTGAACTCACGTCTTCTGGTAGCCCAAGTAAATCGATAGCTGAAATTGCTACCGGCAAGCGTCCGGGGCGCAAACTTACCAGGGTTCCTCCGTCAAAAAGGAGGCTTATCCTTCCTACTGACGAATGAGTTTCAGAAGGTTTTTTTCCTGCTGACCTTCCTTCTGATGAGCCTACGTTGGCTGAACTTTACCCTTCTCTTAGTTTTCCTGCCTCACCTTTCTCCAATGCCAATGCTTCTGGCGATGTCTCTTTCACCTTTCCATTGTCTATTCCAGCGTCCGGATCTTTATCCTCCTCACCTTCTTTTTATTTAGTCTTTGCTCCTCCATCTATTCCTACTTCCTCCTTCTCTGCTGGTTCTTCTACTATTCCTGTCCTCCCTATATTGCTAGGAGGTTCTTTCGCCAGCGCTTGGGATGAAGTTCGTCCCATTTTTGAAGAACTCACTACTCCCGAAACAATTGATCGTTTCTCCCATAATGAGAATCAGGTATGTTTACTAACGTCTACTTTCTATTTCTTAGCGATTATCTCATGACCCCTTATTATATTTCTAGCGATGGATAGAAAACATGGGCTTATCTCAGCTGATGCACAATTTATACAACGATAACAAGAAGATGAGATCTGAGAATGATAAGCTAAGACAACAGGTTACTGAGTTATCTTCTGCCTCATTTTCCACTGCTGCCAAGAAACAACTTGAAGCTCAGATTGAAAATCTTCAAGTAAAATTCCAATCGGCCACGGATCTTAACCAAGAATTAACTTCCAAAATCGACGAACTAAAGGCTGATTATAAAGCGGAATTGGCTGAAAAACTCAAAGTCCTGCAACTGAAGGAAGATGAAATAACTTCCTTGAACACCTCCCTTAATTCAGTTAAAACCGAGGTTTCTGTTAAAGAAAATGAACTGAAGATTTCCCAAATGACTCTGGTGGTTTACAAGGCGAACAAAGATACTCGTTACAAGGAACGGGCCACAGTCATGATTGAATCTCCTGAATTCAATAGGCCGATCGTGAAGTCAATCTTAGCAGCCTTTACTGCGGGAGCTAAAGGGGCGATTCAACAATTGCGAGAGGAAAACTATGTTGGAGCAATCCCAATGGTCCGCGGGACCATGTGTTTTGGTGTTTGGGCAAAGGGTTTAAGTTAGGTTTACCCTTGTTATTTGATATGTGTACTTGAGTTGTGCAGGACTGCAGGTGACACATATGACTCAGGTTGACGGCTTCGGGTCCGGTGAAGGATGGAGCATCCGAGGGACCATGGACAAGGCAGCGAGGACAAGAGCCGAGGGAAGCAACTTCGAGGCATACGCGAAGGATGGCATTGGGGACGAGCCGCGGGCTTAGATGCATCCGAGGGACGAGAGCCAAAGGAAGTAAGCTTGAAGGCAAGAGGTCAAGGCTGTAAAAGAAGAGTCAAGTGAGTCGTGAGGGTACGAGTGCATGAGAGATTGTACTCAGAGTAAAATCCTAGGTTTAGGGTTTTGCTGTAGCGCTACTGTAGCAGTTACTGCAGCGCACTGTAGCAGTTACTGTAGCGTACTGTAGCAGTCGACTGGTGTATGGACCAGTCGACTGGTGCATCGACTGGTGCAAGGACCAGTCGACTGGTAACGGGCAAATCAGGTTCTGATTTGTTCCAAGCTCTATAAGAAGGAGCTTGGTATGGCCGGCCAAGGCGACGAAATTAGACTTGGTTAAAGCCTAATTAGTAGTCACAAAAGTGCTCAAGGTTTCCCTTGTGTCCAAGAGGTCTTGGTGAGTTTGTGGTGAGGTTTCTCCACCCACAAGGAGGTTTGAGCTAGCCGGAGTTTCCGGGGGCTAATCCACCGACGGATAGGGATCGTCCACCTCAAGGACAAGCCGTGGAGTAGGAGCCCTAATCTCCGAACCACGTTAAACGAACGTGTTAGCGGTTTGCTTGCTCTTTCTTGTAGTGTTTAGCTTTCTACTTGTTTGTATTAGTTTGTATTTCCGTTGCGCACTAACAAGTGTAGGGTGAAAGCAAGTATTTGGGGGCGCCGTCTATCCAGCCCCCCTTCAAGCCGGCCACCGATCCTCCAACAAGTGGTATCAGAGCGAGGACGCTCTCGATCGGACTAACCGCCGAGAAGAGCAACGCATAAGAAGATGGTCGGGTTGATTGTCCCTCCAAAGTTTGAAGGAGGAAGCCTTGGAGACATCACATTTTGGATGATGAAGATGGAAGTCTTCCTCGAGACGGATTGGGACACAATGATGGTCGTCGAGGAACCATTTGAAGTCCCAAGAGACAAGAAAGGAAAGAAGCTCCGATCACGACACTGGACGGAAGAGCAAATCACACGGGCAAAGGCAAATTCAAAGGTAATATCAATTTTAATTGATATTTTGCCTAATGATGTGATGAGTCATGTAGGTGAATACGACAATGCTCATGAATTATGGAGCAAAGTGAAGAAATTTCCATGGGAGGAATTTTTGCCTACACAAGAAGAAGAAGAAAAGTCCGAAGAATTTGATGAAGTGGTCCAAGAGGAAAAGAAGGACCAATCGGATGTGGAGCCCAAGGAGTTGAGCTTAATTGCTCAAGTTGAGGAGGAGAAAATGGAAGTTGAGCCATACTCAACATCCGAGGAGGAGCAGGAAGAAGAAGCATCGTTAACATCCTCAAGGGTTGAAGAAGAATCCAAGACGGAGGAAGAAGAGATCTTGGAGGTCAACCTAGTGAGCACCTCCACCGAAGCAAAGTCAAAGAACCACATCTTTTGCTTCGGTTGCAATGAGAAGGGACACTACAAGAGTAGGTGTCCATTGGGTAAGAAGAAGGTAACTCCTAAACCCAATCAAGTTATTTTGAGTACTAACATAGGTTGTAGGAGTGAAGAAGCCCAAAGGAGGAGAATGTGCATTACATGCTTCACGTGTGGGGAGAAGGGACACTACCACACCAAATGCCCCAAAAAGGGGGAAATCAAGAAGCTTGCGCAATTAAAGAAATGGGAGAAAGAGAAGAAAAAGAAGAAGAGCTC
This sequence comes from Zingiber officinale, assembly GCF_018446385.1. Classification (NCBI taxonomy): domain Eukaryota; kingdom Viridiplantae; phylum Streptophyta; class Magnoliopsida; order Zingiberales; family Zingiberaceae; genus Zingiber; species Zingiber officinale. Next base: position 31,887,781 of record NC_056005.1, on the reverse strand, counting down.
AAGTCAAGGGGGAGCTTCAAGGGTAAGGGAGGTATACCCTAATTTGAAATGCAATTCAAATTTTCATTCCTCCATGCATGCTAGGAATAATTCTCATTATTTACCCATGAAAAATTTTGGATTTAAATATCATGATAGGAATAGGGTAAATATCGATCATAACCCTAGGAGACCTATGCATGATAAACCTAGGAAAGTTAAATTCTCATTACCTAAGGAGAAGAAGGTAATAGAGAACCAAGGCATTAATCCCAAGAAGGGGAGACATATGCCTAGAAAGGGTAGGTCTAGGAATGTCCAAGGTGGACATGTTGACTCTAGGTTTAGGAACCTAGAAAAGGAGAATCAAGCTTTGAAGGCAAAGCTTGATGGTTTAGAGAAATTCCTTAAGAGATTCACTATTGGATCTAAGGGATTAAATATGGTGTTGGGTAGTCAAAAATCCAAAAATGATAGATCGGGTTTGGGATACCGATCTAGTGTCTCCAAGGCCAAAAGGAGACAATGTGGTAGGGTGGCACATGATAAGGGCAAGGGAGAGTCATCTAAAGCCAATGAGAATAAATATGCTAGGGTTGCATATGATTATGGCAAGGATGATGTGTCCAAGATCAAGAAGATAAGGAGATCTTCTAAGGGACATCATTGTGGTGTAGCCACAATAGATGAGTCACCTAGGGAGGTGGCTAAGGATAAGAGCTCTAGGGGGAGCTCCAAGAGTCAATTTGGGACTCATGGCCAATGGATCTCAGGTGGGTACTACTTGGGAGTCTAGAGGAGCTATGGAGTGTGCCAAAAGGTTTGGAGATGGATTTGAGTCTCAAACTTAGGGATTTGGCACACATGGTTTGTGTTTCATGCAAGAAATATGACATTTGGGGTCATATAGCATGATAATTGGTTTTGGATGTATAGATTCCATATAAACCAATGCTAGGGATGCATTGTGGGTTGGTATGGGCAAATACATCAAAAGGAAGCCAAAACTAGGACTTTAGGTCAAGGTTCAATTGAACCATTTAGTTAGTTTTGGATTCTGTGTCAATCTTGGGATTGGTAATAGATACATTTTGTAATGTATTTTTCCCAAGTAGACAAGGGTACAATAGACCTCTCCACAAAATTTGGGAATTTTTGGAGGTCTAGGGAATTTCTGGTGCATTTCTGAAGTTGGCCTGAAAAGGCTGATTTTTTCAGAAATAGGGTGCCAGTCGACTGGTACAGATACCAGTCGACTGGTAACAGTGTTTTTGAGCACAGAATGTCTCTGTAACTCATATTGTCGATACCAGTCAACTGGTGATGATACCAGTCGACTGGTAACAGTGTTTTTCGACCACAGAATGGTTCTGTAAGGTTGTGTCTAAGGGGGCAGTCGACTGGCACTTGGGGCAGTCGACTGATACCAGCCTGAAAGTGTTTTTCAGCGCTGTTCTTGACCATGTCAACTCGCGTAGATGTATGGGATCCAAGGGGGATTAATACATGAGTTTAGGGTCAGTTTAGATGACAAGTTTTCAACAATTGGGATATTGTTGGAGAACTTTTTGGATGTTAGGCAAAGGGGGAGAAGTAAGGTTTAGTTGGGAAAACCTGAAAGTGCTTTGAGTATGGGGAGCCTTGTGATAGGTTCTTAAAAAGCCTTGTGATAAAATCCTAGATCAATGGGGGAGCATAGGTGTAGGGGGAGCCTTGGGATAGGTTCCAATACATGATACATTGATTCGGCGGTTGCCAAGTGTGTAGCCTTGGCAATGTAAGTCCATTCGGCGGTTGCCAAGTGTGTAGCCTTGGCAATGTAAGTCCATTCGGCGGTGTAAGTCCAAGTGTGTAGCCTTGGCATCGTAAGTCCATTGTTTTTAGCATGTTTATTTGCTATATGTTTTCCCTAACTTAAACGTATTGCCAAACACCAAAAAGGGGGAGATTGTTGGAGCAATTCCAATGGTCCGCGGGACCATGTGTTTTGGTGTTTGGGCAAAGGGTTTAAGTTAGGTTTACCCTTGTTATTTGATATGTGTACTTGAGTTGTGCAGGACTGCAGGTGACACATATGACTCAGGTTGACGGCTTCGGGTCCGGTGAAGGATGGAGCATCCGAGGGACCATGGACAAGGCAGCGAGGACAAGAGCCGAGGGAAGCAACTTCGAGGCATACACGAAGGATGGCATTGGGGACGAGCCGCGGGCTTAGATGCATCCGAGGGACGAGAGCCAAAGGAAGTAAGCTTGAAGGCAAGAGGTCAAGGCTGTAAAAGAAGAGTCAAGTGAGTCGTGAGGGTACGAGTGCATGAGAGATTGTACTCGGAGTAAAATCCTAGTTTTAGGGTTTTACTGTAGCGGTACTGTAGCAGTTACTGTAGCGCACTGTAGCAGTTACTGTAGCGTACTGTAGCAGTCGACTGGTGTATGGACCAGTCGACTGATGCACTGTAGCAGATAGCCGTTGGGCTGGCATCAGTCGACTGGTGCAAGGACCAGTCGACTGGTAACGGGCAAATCAGGTTCTGATTTGTTCCAAGCTCTATAAGAAGGAGCTTGGTATGGCCGGCCAAGGCGACGAAATTAGACTTGGTTAAAGCCTAATTAGTAGTCACAAAAGTGCTCAAGGTTTCCCTTGTGTCCAAGAGGTCTTGGTGAGTTTGTGGTGAGGTTTCTCCACCCACAAGGAGGTTTGAGCTAGCCGGAGTTTCCGGGGGCTAATCCACCGACGGATAGGGATCGTCCACCTCAAGGACAAGCCGTGGAGTAGGAGCCCTAATCTCCGAACCACGTTAAACGAACGTGTTAGCGGTTTGCTTGCTCTTTCTTGTAGTGTTTAGCTTTCTACTTGTTTGTATTAGTTTGTATTTCCGTTGCGCACTAACAAGTGTAGGGTGAAAGCAAGTATTTGGGGGCGCCGTCTATCCAACCCCCCTTCAAGCCGGCCACCGATCCTCCAACAAACTACTTATCTCACGATCCTCCTCCCAACTTCCTAAATCATCTCAAACTTATTGAGGACAAGCTTCCTGATTTATTCCCTCAGCTGACCTTAGTATGACTTTCTTTTCTTACTTAAATTCGAATCCTTGTAAAAAGGGGGACCAAAACTTTGTGATGACAATCTGGCAAACTTGTGTGAAATTGATTATCTCTTTTCATTGTTGAATTTACTCTTCCTTATGACGATCGTCTGATTTGTTTAAATATGTTAAATGTCACTTGGCTGGTCATCATAAAACCTCACCCATCATATTATTATGTTTATCTATTTAGATTGTTTCACCATGGCTGGGCGGTATATATTAATGCTGACCAATACCGTCCGATACTTTATAAGTTAATTGTGTTCCGTTCAATCTAGTACAGTTCTATGGTAATATTTTCAATATCAGCCGATTTATTCTACTCGATTGATTTACACTCGTATCTATGTATGTCATCTTACATATTAACCAAATTTCATATGGTTTTATCATAGTGCATGTCATTTGGCTTATCATGATAAGCCTTTGGTCGACATATCTGAATGGCTTTTATCTCGACCGATCTATTATGACCGACCGACTCATACATATGAATCTCGTCCGGTATTCTTTAACCAAGTCCCGTTTATTGACTAATGCCTTGTACCCAACTTTTGCCTAGTCTTATTATGTCCCTTTGGGTTTGTTATTTTATTAGACAAATAATCCGAACTTATAGTACCTGGCCAATATTTCTTTATATTCGTCAGACTTTCTTAAGAATTAAAATTATATATAGGGAAACTTTTCGCATTTTTCAAGGAAGATTACTTAACCTCACCTCTCTTTCTCGGGATTCATTCCCCTTTTTTAGAATTTGATTTTATCCTTTAATGTTACCATCCCTTTATGACGATTGAGTACTTTTTCTTTTCTTGTTTCCTCCTGCTATCTCTGTTTGGGGGTTTTAGCACAGGACCGAAAGGAAAACAAGGGTTTTAAGAAGTTCTCTCCTGCTTTCTCATTTTTCTCTTCATCTCCCCTAATTCATCTTCCTTCTACTATCTTACTATGGCAACTTCCCCTCCTACTTGGTTTCTCTCGTGTGTTTCCGACCTTATAGAGACAGAGGAAGTGGATTTAAAGGCGAGCTATGGTTTTCCTTTTTATATAGCCCGTCCTACTCCTCAGGATAGTCCACATCTTCCTCCTTTGGGATGTATATCTATCTTCCGAGATCAAGTCTTACAAGGTTTTCAATTTCCTCTGCACCCTTTTTTTTCTGCAGTTAGCCTCTATTTTAACATTCCGCTCAACCAGTTTGTCCCTCAGTCCTTTTCTATCCTTATGGGTTTTGTCGGGGTATCTAAACTGTTAGATTTTCCTTTATCTCCTCGCCTTTTTCATCACTTCTTTGTTCCTCGTCGAGTAGATGTTGGTGTTTTCAAATTCCAATCTCGTCCCAAGGTCATTTTGTTCAACTGAATTCCTCCTCAGGGGGAATGGTATCACAAATTTTTCTATATGCATCTCCCTTCTCCTCCTCCATTTCCCATTCAATGGATATATGATTTACCTCCACTTCCTAGTACCCATAATCTCCTTAACGATCCCTCTGTTGCTTTTGCCTTATCTAAACTGAGGGGAGCAAAATTCAGCTTGCCGCATCTAATTGTGGAGGGTTTAATGTTTCCTTTTGGGATAGGCAATATTGACACTCCCTTGGATGGCTCTTTTGATACGTATAAACATTTCCTTCCGCATTTACTGATTAGTATATCTCTTTTATAATGGTGTTTAATTCCTGTGTTTCAGCTGATGCTCTTCTTCCAGCTTTTATGTACAAGAATCCTACTATGACTAAGTCCTTTGTTAATAATCTTGGAGAAGAGTGGTTGCGAGCTCGCCGGGCTAATCCTAATTCCTCCACCTTGGGCTTACTATCTGAAGAGGAGCGACAGGCAGAGGCTGTCGCAGCCATGGAAGAGAAAGAAGAAGAGCCTTTTATTGCCTTAGTAAAAAAGCCAAAGCTTACTGAGGATGCCTCCTTTGGCGATCATTTTGGTACTTTTGTGCAAACTCCTCTGGTTCCGGTGCCCATTTCTCTTGAGAGAGGTAAGCCACCGATAACTCCTACCCATATTATCTCTAATCCTTCTCTTAGGATGATGAGACCTGGTCTGCTCATCCCCTCTTCTTGTGCTATTATTTCAGCTCCTTCTGCTTCTGCTTCTGAGATGACCATTATCCCTTCTATGTCTTCTACTCCTCTTGCATTGGCCTTGCCTCCTTTGGCTTCTCGACCCCGGGCCAAACGGACGCCTTGCCGGAGATCTTCTCCTAGTGCCGGACCCTCAACTATTCGTGTTTCCACGACTGAATCAGTATCCCTTGTATTGCCACCTTCTATTCCATCTAGTTCTTCTTCTGCTGCTCTTGTTTCTACCACTTCTTTCCCTTCCATTGCTTCTTCTTCTTCCCTACCTCCTTCTTCCTCTGTTCCCCGGCCTTTATTTAAACAGGCCATGGGTCTGCCCTCTCAATTGGGACAGACCTCTGATCCACTTAGCTATGGTTCTCTATAACTACAAGGCCTATTGGCCGAATCTTGGCTACAGGGCCAAGAACAACTGAGGGGCCTTAGTCTTCCAAATCGAGCCGACCACCACAATCGTCAGGTAGTAACTGTAAGTATTCTTGGTTATATGTTGTCAACTTCGCATCCTTATCTTTAATTATATCATTATTTTGTTTAGTTCCTTGCCTCGAGTCTGCATATCAACCAGCTACTTATGGCTAAGGACCGGGAGAATAATAAGTTAAAAGCTCAACTAGAGACAATGAAGGCTAATTTATCTCCTTATAATAATGACCTGGCTCAGTTACAAGAGAAAGTGATTTTGCAAGATCAACAATTAAGGGCATTGAGACAGGAATTAGAGGAATCACAACAATTATTGAAAGACAAAGAGCTTGCAAGGAGAACTTTGGAATTACAGGTGGATCGATTACATTCTGGTCTTCGACTGGAAATTGCTTTAAAGGAGAAAGCTCTCTTAGATGCTTCTCATAAAAGTCTTATTTTAGAGAAAGTAGAGAAGCTTCATAATGCCTGTCTTTTTGAACAAGCTCAAGACCTAGCCTCTCATGATTTCACTATCCTACAGGAACAAGAGCAAAGGAAAGCTCAAGAGGTTGAGTTGTCACTGCTCCAGAAGGAATTGGAACAGCTTAAATTCGAAAAGGATGCTTTAAAAGATCAAAACACTAAATTGCAAGCTGATTTTCAAAGTTATAAGGAGCAAGAGAAGAGTCGATGGGAAGAGTGGCATCTGGCTTATCTAAAGTCTCCGACGTTTGCCCAAGAATTTGTCCGTCGGATAGTGGGTGCTCTAAATCATTCTGTATCGGGAGTTCTTCGACAATTGAGAGAGGGTGGTTATCTACCTAAGGAACCTCCCTTCTCTTTCATAAGTCGTCGCAGACTTAACGAAGAACTGCCCGCAGAGTCCTTTTAATTAATCATGTCTATGTATCTAAAAAAGATTGTCCATAAAAAGACTTGTATTGGAAAAACTGGTACCGAAAAGAACTGTAACCAAAAACTTGGTAATTAAGTGATTGCGATATATAGGAAATTTTTGATACTTACCTGTTTCTCCCTTGTGTTAGTTTGAGAATGCCTCCTTTGAAATGCTTCCGAGTATTGAGTAGAAGTTTTATTCAAGAATTCCTTGCTTACCTCTTGAAGTTAAATCTTGTCTTAATGAATCTTTTTGCAGATAATATCCAGTGTGCTCCATATTTCAAAAGAATGAAAAATCCTGAGTGATTTTAGATAAGAAATTGTATAAGACTTCTGAGTTCCGAGCTGAGTATAATACTCCAAGCGATTCTAAATAAAGATTTCCATGTGAATGTGCTCTGAGATAGAAAATGTGCCATATGCATAGAATCCTTCTTGAACCCTAGCTTCTGATCCAGTGTAAAATGTCAACCGATTTTGTGAATAAATCCATGTAACTTTGCATTTACTATGCCCATGAAGAATAAATTCCATGATAGTTTAAAGTCTTCGGTTCCTCCCATGAAGACCCGTCCGAGTTATTTCATGAGATTTCCCAATCGACTATGTTCTGTGATAGTTTAAAGTCTCCGGTTCCTCCCATGAAGACTCATCCGAGTTACTTCATGAGATTTCCCGATTGACTATGTTCTCTGATAGTTTAGAGTCTCTGGTTCCTCCTATGAAAACCTGTCCGAGTTACTTCATGAGATTCCCCGATCGACTATGTTTTCTGATAGTTTAGAGTCTCCGGTTCCTCCCATGAAGACCCGTCCGAGTTATTTCATGAGATTTCCCGATCGACTTTGTTCTCTGATAGTTTAGAGTTTTCGGTTCCTCCCATGAAGACTCGTCCAAGTTACTTCATGAGATTTCCCGATCGACTATGTTCTCTGATAGTTTAAAGTCTCCGTTTCCTCCCATGAAGATCCGTCCGAGTTACTTCATGAGGTTTTCCGATCGACTATGTTCTTTGATAGTTTAAAGTCTCCGGTTCCTCCCATGAAGACCCGTCTGAGTTACTACATGAGATTTCCCGATCGACTATGTTTTCTGATAGTTTAGAGTCTCCGGTTCCTCCCATGAAGATCCGTCCGAGTTACTTCATGAGATTTCCTGATCGACTATGTTATCTGATAGTTTAGAGTCTCCAGTTCCTCCCATGAAGACCCGTCCGAGTTACTTCATGAGATTTCCCGATCGACTATGTTCTTTGATAGTTTAGAGTCTCTGGTTCCTCCCATGAAGACCCGTCTAAGTTACTCCATGAGATTTCCTGATCGACTATGTTCTCTGATAGTTTAGAGTCTCCGGTTCCTCCCATGAAGACCCGTCTAAGTTACTCCATGAGATTTCCCGATCGACTATGTTCTCTGATAGTTTAGAGTCTCAGGTTCCTCCCATGATGACCCGTCCGAGTTACTTCATGAGATTTCTCGATTGACTATGTTCTCTGATAGTTTAGAGTCTCCGGTTCCTCCCATGAAGACCCGTCCGAATTACTTCATGAGATTTCCCGATTGACTATGTTCTCTGATAGTTTAGAGTCTCCGGTTCCTCCTATGAAGACCCGTCCGAGTTACTTCATGAGATTTCCCGATCGACTATGTTCTTATGCCAAATTATGATGTTTGTACTGACCTTGTGATGGTTTTAAAATTTCTGGATTTTTCTTAGGGGAGCTGAATAGGCCTTTAGGATTCCTCACTATTGATTGCTCGAAAATAGATTATGAAAGTTCTGCCAATACTTGTCAATCTGTATGAACCACATTTATTTTTGTGGCGATATTTGTCTTGCATTGCATTTATTGAAAGAAATGGAGTACATAAACTGTAAGAATACTTGTCTTCATCTCACCGGGAACTTACTTCAGATAATTATGATTTGTTCCTTCTGACGTATTCTTGAGTGGCATGATCTTGTCAGGTCCGGTAAGGTTGTAAATGATTTGCACTCTAGGGACATTCAAGAATTCTTCCTTCAGTATCTTAGAGATAATATGAACCTGATGCGAGCTTTTCCACCACTTTGTGGGGTCCTCCCTGTTGGAGCAATCCCAATGGTCCGCGGGACCATGTGTTTTGGTGTTTGGGCAAAGAGTTTAAGTTAGGTTTACCCTCGTTATTTGATATGTGTACTTGAGTTGTGCAGGACTGCAGGTGACACATGTGACTCAGGTTGACGGCTTCGGGTCCGGTGAAGGATGGAGCATCCGAGGGACCGTGGACAAGGCAGCAAGGGCAAGGGCCGAGGGAAGCGACTTCGAGGCATACGCAAAGGATGACATTGGGGACGAGCCGCGGGCTTGGATGCATCCGAGGGACGAGAGCCAAAGGAAGTAGGCTTGAAGGCAAGAGGTCAAGGCTGCAAAGAAGAGTCAAGTGAGTCGTGAGGGTCCGAGTGCGAGAGAAATGTACTCGGGATGGGAAACCCTAAGTTTAGGATTGTACCAGTCGACTGGTACTGGAACCAGTCGACTGGTGGTGAGCACAGAAGCTTACTGTGCCCGAAATGGCTGGGATCAGTCGACTAGTCCAGGGACCAGTCGACTGATAGATAGCCGTTGAGAGAGACGTTGGGTTGGCACCAGTCGACTGGTGCAAGGACCAGTCGACTGGTAACGGGCAAATCATCTGGTAACGGGCAAATCAGCAAGGCTGATTTCCCCAAGCTCTATAAGAGGGAGCTTGGGATGGCCGGTCAACCTGACGAAATTAGATTTGGTTAAAGCCTAATTAGTAGTCACTAAGTGCTCAAAGGTTCCCTTGTGTCCAAGTGTTTTTGGAGAGTGTTGTGGTGAGGTTTCTCCACCCACAAGGAGGTTGAGCTAGCCGGAGTTTGCCGGGGACTAATCCACCGACGGATTGAGGGATCGTCCACCTTACGGACAGCCGTGGAGTAGGAGCAAGTTATCTCCGAACCACGTAAACAATCGTGTTAGCGGTTTGCATTTCCATTCTTGTATTTATTGTTTAGCTTTCTATTTGTGTTTGTTTGTATTCCGCTGCGCTAACATCATAGGAAGTAACGAGTTGGGGGCGCCGTCTATCCAACCCCCCTTCAAGCCGGCCACCGATCCTCCAACAAGTGGTATCAGAGCGAGGATGCTCTCCGTTGGACTAACCGCCAAGAAAGCATAAGATGGCCGGGTTTATTGTCCCTCCAAAATTTGAGGGAGGAAGCCTTGGGGACATCACCTTTTGGATGGTGAAGATGAAGAGCTTCCTCGACACGGATTGGGACACAATGATGGTCGTCGAAGAACCATTTGAAGCCCCAAGAGACAAGAAAGGAAAGAAGCTCCGAACACGACATTGGGCGGAGGAGCAAACCTCACGATCGGAGGCAAACTCAAAGGTAATAGCAATTTTAATTGATTTATTGCCTCCTAATGTGTTAAATGGTGTAGGTGAGTATAAGAACGCCCATGATTTGTGGAGCAAAGTGAAGAAATTTCCATGGGAGGAATTTTTGCCTACACAAGAAGAAGAAGAAAAATCCGAAGAAAGTGATAAAGTGGTCCAAGAGGAGAAGAAGGACCAATCGGATGTGGAGCCCAAGGAGTTGAGCTTAGTAGCTCAAGAAGAGGAGGTGGAGCAAACGGAAGTTGAGTCAAGCTCAACATCTGAGGAGATAGAGGAGAAGGATGAAGAAATGCTATCCACTAGTGTGGATGAGGAGACATCCTCAAGGGTTGAAGAAAAGTCCAAGACAAGTGAAGAGGATGAAGAAGAGCTCTTGGAGGTCAACCTAGTGAGCATCTCCACCGAAGCAAAATCAAAAGATCACATTGTGTGCTTCGGGTGCAATGAAAGGGGGCACTACAAAAGTAGATGTCCTATGGGTAAGAAGAAGGTATCTCCTAAACCCATTCAAGTTAATTTAAACACTAACAAGGGTTGTAGGAGTGAAGAAGCCCAAAGGAGGAGATTGCGCATTGTGTGCTTCACGTGTGGGGAGAAGGGACACTACCACACCAAATGCCCCAAGAAGGGGGAAATCAAGAAGCTTGCGCATCTAAAGAAATGGGAGAAGAACATGAGCTCAAATCAAGGGGGAGCTTCAAGGGTAAGGGAGGTATACCCTAATTTGAAGTGTAATTCAAATTCAAATTCTTATGTTCTCATGCATGCTAGGAGAAATAATGATTATCATTATGTAGCAAATGAAAAATTTTGGATTTAGATATCATGATAGGAATAGGGTAAATATCGATCATAACCCTAAGAGGCCTATGCATGATAGACCTAGGCAAGTTAAATTCTCATTACCTAAGGAGAAGAAGGTAATAGAGAACCAAGGCATTAATCCCAAGAAGGGGAGACATATGCCTAGAAAGGGTAGGTCTAGGAATGTCCATGGTGGACATGTTGACTCTAGGTTTAGGAACCTAGAAAGGGAAAATCAAGCTTTGAAGGCAAAGCTTGATCAATTGGATAAATTCCTTAAGAGATTCACTATTGGATCTAAAGGATTAAATATGGTGTTGGGTAGTCAAAGACCCAACAATGATAGATCGGGCTTGGGATACCGATCTAGTCCCTCCAAGGCCAAAAGGAGACCATATGCTAGGGTGGCACATGAGAAGGGCAAGGGAGAGTCATCCAAGGCCAATAAAAAGAAATATGCTAGGGTTGCATATGACTATGGCAAGGATGATGTGTCCAAGGTCAAGAAGATAAGGAGATCTTCTAAGGGATATCATTGTGGCCTAGCCACAATAGATGAGTCACCTAGGGAGGTGGCTAAGGCTAAGAGCTCTAGGGGGAGCTCTAAGAGTCAATTTGGGACCCATGGCCAATGGATCTCAGGTGGATACTACTTGGGAGTCTAGAGGAGCCATGGAGTGTGCCAAAAGGTTTGGAGATGGATTTGAGTCTCAAACCCAGGGATTTGGCATACATGGTTTATGTTTCATGCAAGGAAATATGACATTAAGGGTCATATTGCATGATAATTGGTTTTGGATGTATAGATGCCATATAAACCAATGCTAGGGATGCATTGTGGGTTGGTATGGGCACATACATCAAGAGGAAGCCAAAACTAGGACTTTAGGTCAAGGTTCAATTGAACCATTTAGCTAGTTTTGGATTTTTTGTCAATCTTGGGATTGGTGATAAATATATTTTTTAATATATTTTTCCCAAGTAGACAAGGGTAAAATAGATCTCTCCACAAAATTTGGGGATTTTTGGAGGTCTAGGGAATTTCTGGTGCATTTCTGAAGTTGGCCTGAAAAGGTTGATTTTTTTCAGAAATAGGGCACCAGTCGACTGGTACAGATACCAGTCGACTGGTAACAGTGTTTTTCGACCACAGAATGGTTCTGTAAGGTTGTGTCGAAGGGGGCAGTCGACTGGCACTTAAGGCAGTCGACTGATACCAGTCTGAAATTATTTTCAGCATTGGTTTGTGACCATGTCAACTCGCTTAGATGTATGGGATCCAAGGGGGATTAATACATGAGTTTAGGGTCAGTTTGGATGATAAGTTTTCAACAATTGGGATATTGTTGGAGAACTTTTTGGATGTTAGGCAAAGGGGGAGAAGTAAGGTTTAGTTGGGAAAACCTTTAGTGCCTTTGCGTAGGGGGAGCCTTGGGATAGGTTCTTAAAAAGCCCGTTGTAAAAATCCTAGCTCATTGGGGAGCATAGGTGTAGGGGGAGCCTTGGGATAGGTTCTTAAAAAGCCCGTTGTAAAAATCCTAGTTCATTGGGGAGCATAGGTGTAGGGGGAGCCTTGGGATAGGTTCTTAAAAAGCCCTGTGGAAAAATCCTAGCTCAATGGGGAGCTTAGGTGTAGGGGAAGCCTTGTGATAGGTTCCAATGCTTGGTGCATTGATTCGGCGGTTGTCAAGTATGTAGCCTTGGCAACGTAAGTCCATTCGGCGGTTGCCAAGTGTGTAGCCTTGGCAACGTAAGTCCATTCGGCGTTATAAGTCCAAGTGTGTAGCCTTGGCATCGTAAGTCCATTCGGCGGAGTAAGTCCAAGTGTGTAGCCTTGGCATCGTAAGTCCATTGTATTAGTATGTTTATTTGCTATATGTTTTCCCTAACTTAAACGTATTGCCAAACACCAAAAAGGGGGAGATTGTTGGAGCAATCCCAATGGTCCGCGAGACCATGTGTTTTGGTGTTTGGGCAAAGGGTTTAAGTTAGGTTTACCCTCGTTATTTGATATGCGTACTTGAGTTGTGCAGGACTGCAAGTGACACATGTGACTCAGGTTGACGGCTTTGGGTCCGGTGAAGGATGGAGCATCCGAGGGACCGTGGACAAGGCAGCAAGGACAAGGGCTGAGGGAAGCGACTTCGAGGCATACGCGAATGATGGCATTGGGGACGAGCCGCGGGCTTGGATGCATCCGAGGGACGAGAGCCAAAGGAAGTAGGCTTGAAGGCAAGAGGTCAAGGCTGCAAAGAAGAGTCAAGTGAGTCGTGAGGGTCCGAGTGCGAGAGAAATGTACTCGGGATGGGAAACCCTAAGTTTAGGGTTGTACCGTTGGTACGGGAACCATCCGACGATCAAACCTGAGTTTTGATAATGGCAAAGGATCGACTGGTCCAGGGACCAGTCGACTGATAGATAGCCGTTGAGAGAGACGTTGGGTTGGCACCAGTCGACTGGTGCAAGGACCAGTCGACTGGTAACGAGCAAATCAGCAAGGCTGATTTCCCCAAGCTCTATAAGAGGGAGCTTGGGATGACCGTTCAACCTGACGAAATTAGACTTGGTTAAAGCCTAATTAGTAGTCACTAAGTGCTCAAAGGTTCCCTTGTGTCCAAGTGTTTTTGGAGAGTGTTGTGGTGAGGTTTCTCCACCCACAAGGAGGTTGAGCTAGCCGGAGTTTGCCGGGGACTAATCCTCCGACGGATTGAGGGATCGTCCACCTTACGGACAACCGTGGAGTAGGAGCAAGTTATCTCCGAACCACGTAAACAATCGTGTTAGCGGTTTGCATTTCCATTCTTGTATTTATTGTTTAGCTTTCTATTTGTGTTTGTTTGTATTCCGCTGCGCTAACATCATAGGAAATAACGAGTTGGGGGTGCCGTCTATCCAACCCCCCTTCAAGCCGGCCACCGATCCTCCAACACTCCCCACTGTGGTACCAACTTACTGACATCCCCGACAGGTTTAATACGCTTCCATACTAAATCTCCTACTTGGAAAAATCTAGGGATGACCCTTTTGTTATAATTTTACCTCATTCGTTGTCGGTATGATACGAGACGAGTAGCAGCTTTATCTCTAACTTCCTCTATCAAGTCTAGCTCCATGAGTCGTCGACCCTCATTGTCTACATCATATAATTGCCTCTGTCAGATTCTACTCCCACCTCAATGGGAATTATTGCTTCTCCCCCATAAACTAATTGAAAGGGAGTGATTCCTGTAGCTTCACGAGGTGTAGTACGGTATGCCCAAAGAACGCTGGGTAATTCATCTACCCAGCTACCTCCGACATGATTCAGTTTAGTTTTTAAACCCCTTAAAATTTCTCTATTGGTTACTTCCGCTTGACCATTACTTTGCGGATAAGCTACAGAGGTGAAGGCTTGAATAATACCATAACTTTTGCACCAAGCTAAGATTCTATCCCCTTGAAATTGTCTTCCATTATCAGAGACTAATTTATGAGGAATGCCAAATCTGCATATGATATTTTTCCACAGAAATTTAATAACTACATCTTCAGTAATCCGGGCAAGTGGTTCTGCTTCTACCCATTTGGAAAAATAATCCACTGCTACCAATAAAAACCTTCTTTGTGCAGTCGCCATAGGAAATGTGCCTACTATGTCCATGCCCCATTGATCGAAGGGACATGAGGCTATAGAGGTTCTCAACAATTGTGTGGGATGATGCGAAATATTTTGATGTTTCTAGCAAGACATATAAGTTCTTACCAACTTGTTGGCAACCTCTTGTAGAGTAGGCCAGAAATATCCTGCTATATAATAAGATTTTACGGGCCAAGGATCTCCCTCCTACATGACTACCAAATGAACCTTGATGAACTTCGTGTAAAATAAATTGTATATCTTCTATGCTGATACACTTGAGCAGAGGTCTAGAAAAAGCTCTTTTATATAACTGTTCTCCTACCATAGTGTACTGAGCAGCTCTCTTCTTAAATACCCTTGCATGTTCTGTATTGCTTGGAAGAATACTTTGCTGTAAATACAATATGATTTGAGCCCTCCAGTCACCTTGAATTTCTACGTCAGCTTGTCTTTCGATATAGGATATTAACAGAGTTTGTTCTACAGGTCGATCTAGATTCCATGGTACTATAGCAGAGGCCAGCTTAGCCAATTCATCTGCTACCTGATTCTCAGATTGAGGAACCTTTTGTATATTTACTTCTTGAAACTAAGACTTCAACTTATCAAATGCCTCAGCATATAACTTGAGCCTGTCATTATTAATTTCAAAATTACCTGATAATTGTTGGACTGCTAATTGAGAATCAGAATAGATGAGGATTCGAGCTGCCCCTATATGCCGAGCGGCCTGCAATCCAGCTATCAAGGCTTCATATTCTACTTCATTGTTAGTAGCTCTGTAATTCAATCTGATAGAGAGTTGAAGTCTGTCTTCCCTTGGAGATATAAGAAGAACACCAATTCCGCTGTCTTGTCTAGTTGAGGAGCCATCCACATAAACTTTCCAGATGTTTTCTTCCTCAGGGCCTTGAACTTCTATAATGAAATCTGCTAGAGCTTGTGCCTTGATGGTCGAGCGAGGTTGATATTGAATGTCATATTCTCCAAGTTCAGTTATCCATTTGATCAACCGACCTGATGCCTCTGGGTTGAGTAACACCCGTCCGAGAGTACTATTGGTTAATACAACAATTTTATGTGCTAAGAAATATGGTCGCAGCCTCCGAGCAGTCAACACTAATGCATAAGCCAATTTTTCTAGTGTAGTATATCTACACTCATCTCCTTTTAATAAATGGCTAGAAAAATATACAGGTTGTTGTTCCTTTCCTTCTTGTATGACTAATATAGAGCCTACAACATTTTCATTAGCCGACAAATATACCCAAAGAGTCTCTCCTACTATAGGTTTAGCTAATATAGGAAGAGTAGATAAGTAGTCTTTTAACTCTTGGAAGGCCTTATCACATTCCTCATTCCACTGAAATTTGTTTGCCTTCCTGAGTATTTTAAAGAAATGGAAGCTACGATCGGCCGACCTGGAAATGAACTTAGACAAGGCTGTAATCCGGCCGGTCAGTCTTTGAGCTTCTCTCATGTTGCGCGGAGGCTCCATGTTCTGAAGTTCCTTTACTTTGCTCAGGTTGGCCTCTATTCCTCGTTCGGACACCATATACCCCAGGAATTTTCTTCCTTTCGCTCCGAATAAATATTTGCTCGGATTTAACTTGAGCCCATATTGTCTCAATGTCTTGCAGGTCTCCTGCACAATTAAGATCAACAGCTTGAAGAGACTTAATTAAGATATCATCAACATATACTTCCATATTTCTCCCAATCTGCTTCTGGAAGACCTTATTCATATGCCTTTGATAAGTTGCTTCTGCATTTTTTAGCCCGAAGGGCATGCCATTATAACAATAAGTACCTTCAGATGTTATGAAACTGACCTTTTCCTGATCTTCTTTAGCTAGGGGGACCTGATGATAGCCTTGATAAGCGTCTAGCATAGAGATGTACTCACACCCAGCAGTGGAGTCTACCAATTGATCAATCCCGGGTAATGGATAATAATCTTTTGGGCAAGCCTTGTTGAGATCTCGGAAATCAATGCATACTCGCCATTTGTTTCCTGGCTTAGAGACTAAAACCACATTAGCTAACCAGCTAGGAAATTGTACTTCCCTGATGTAGTCAGCCTCCATAAGTTTAGTTATTTCTTCTTTGATGATTTGGTTCTGTTCCGCACTAAAATTCCTCTTTCTTTGCATGACTGGGCGGGCATCTGGGAAGACATGTAAGGAATGCTCCATGACTGTAGGATAAACGCCCGAGACTTCTTTGGGCGTCCAGGCAAATACATCATTATTCTTCTTTAGGCATTGCACCAGTTCGGCTTTCAGAGTGGGATCAAGATCAGCTGCAATATATGTAGTAGCTTCAGGCCGACCGGTCTGAATCTGAACTTCTTTCTTTTCTTCATAAACTAGAACAGGTTGTTTCTCCTGAATGACATTGACTTCCATTCTTTGAATCTTTCGGGCAGCATTAGCTTCAGCTCGCACTATTTCTACATAACATTTTCGGGCTGTCTTCTGATCACCCCGCACCTCCCCAACTTGGTCGTCAATAGGAAATTTAATTTTCTGACAAAAAGTAGAAACGACTACCCTAAAATCGTTTAGGGCCGGTCAACCCAGTATCACATTATAAGAGGACGGGGCGTCTACCACCATGAAATAAGATCTCCTCATTCTCATCAGAGGCTCAGTTCCTAGAGATATGGCTAACTTTATTTGACCCAATGGTTGTACTTCGTTGCCTGTGAATCCATATAGGGGAGTGACCATCTGTTGAAGTTCACTTGGGTCAATCTGTAATTGATCGAAAGCCTTCTTGAATATAATATTGACAGAACTGCCTGTGTCTATGAAGGTACGAGAAATAGCGTAGTTGGCTATCACGACTTTAATGATCAGGGCATCATCATGGGGTATTTCTACACCCTCAAGATCTCTAGGCCCGAAACTTATTTCGGGACCGGCTGCTCGTTCCATGCTACACCCCACGACATGAATTTCTAGTCTTCGGGCATGTGCTTTCCTGGCCCTATTAGAATCCCCATCAGTGGGCCCACCTGCAATCATATTAATATTGCCCCGAACGGCATTACTCCTGTTTTCTTCTTGTCGAGTTGTCATGGTTTCAGAAGGAGCCTTTTCCGACACTTGACTTGTACCGGCCGAGGTCGGCAATGCATCCTGCCGAGGCTCGACCGGGCGATATTCCAACTTGAGCGGACTTTGCTATCTAGGGTACTGTTGCTGATAATAATTTTGCCTCTGATAACGCTCCCTATTAGCCCGTTTATTTCTTAAAAAAAAACAGTCTTCAGTATGATGACTGCGAGTTTTATGATAAGTGCACCATCTTCTTGGTGCCTCTGGCTGTATCTCCACGTGTTGTACTGCCTGTGGACGATATTCTGGTTGACGGCGAGGTGGATGAGTCGCTCGAGGCCCTCTCGGTGGAGGAACAGGGGAAGGAGCTTTCTCCTTAACCTGGATAGGAGAAGAAGTAACGCCCTCCTTCCTACGGGCGGCTTGAGCTTCTTCCACATTAATGAATTCAGTAGCACGCTCAATCAAGGAATCAAAATTAACAGGAGGATTTCTCACTAAATATTTAAAGAAATCATTATCATTTAAACCTTGAGAAAAAGCGCTCACTAAGATTTCTGTGGTAGCATTAGGTACATCGATAGCTACCTAATTGAACCTTTTGATGTAGGCTCAGATGGACTCTTTGTTGGGTTTTTCGGGCCGCGAAAACCACTTTTCGCGTCGCGGAAACCCCGAATCGCCCAAGCCACGGATCTCGTGCAAGGTAAAACCGAACGAAAATACGAGTACGAGTTTGAAAACTTTAATCTACAGTAGATCTACATAAGGATAAATCATTTATACCTTTGATGCGATGCCCTTCGCGTTCCCGCTCGTCCAAATGATGCCGGATCTCAAGACCGTCAAGCGCCGGTCCTCTAGAAGTATCCACACGGACACACTAGATGGAGATGACCAAAAAAACCAAGGTGTGCTAGCACCTATGTGGTTCGGCCAAGGGAGGAGAGGGAGAGGGAGAGCTTGAGAGGGAGAAGGAGGAAGATGCACACAAGTGAATGAAAAATGAATTTTTTTCACCCAAAAACCAAGTGGCCGGCCACTTTTCAAAATTCACATTAATTGCATTAATTGCAATTAATATGAAACCATAAAATCACATTAATTGCATTAATTGCAATTAATATGAAACCATTTAGAGAGTGGCTTTGTTACTTCCATGAGGTGGCACCCATGATGATGTGGAACATCATTATTGGTCCACCTAATGCCAACTCACCAATGAGGTGGCAAAAGGTCAAGTCAAAATTGACCTTTGGTCTTCCTTCTCAAGTCAAGTCAAACTTGACTCAATCTCTACCATGGTGGATCTAATCCAACCATTTGATTCGAGCCAACTTAATATAATGAATCTAATTCATTAAATTAAATTGATTCAATGAGTCAAAATCTAAATTAGACTCATTTAACACATGAATCAACTTGAGTCGAACTCAAGTTAGCCCAATTAGGATTACTCTTAATCCAATTTGATTCATCAAATGAATCTAATCCTCTTGGTTCATCATATGAACCTAATCTCCACCTAATTGTCCTAAGTGTGTGACCCTATAGGTTCTTGTAACGTTGGCAATGCCCTAAACCCATTTAGGAGCATAAGTAATGAGCGGTATCTAGCAACACATCATTACTACCCAAGTTACAAGAATGTCGAGATCCGACATCACCTTGTGACTACCAATTGTGACTACTCACAAAATAATGACAAGTGTCCTTCTATCCTAGACATCTAGATTGATCAATATGAGGCATAGACCGTGTCATCCTCTAATCAATCTAAATCTTAAACTCCAAGTTAGACTCACTCGATCAAATGAGCTCAACATCTAATGTTGACTCATTTGGGCATGACCATGCGCTTAGTGGTCTCACTCTATCAAGAATAGCGATGTCGCTCCCGTCATATGGGAGGGATAGATCCCATCTACATCACTCACATCCCTCTGCATAATTCGTTACATACCCAGTAATCGCCTTTATAGTCCACCCAGTTACGGGTGATGTTTGACGAAACTAAAGTACATAACTCCTTATGTAGGGATCCATGGTGACTTCAGGTCTAAGGACTAATAGTCATACTAATAGCCACATGAGAAAGTATATGACACTCATATAACGATCCATGATACTTTCTCATGGCGGGTCATTCAATATACATTCTCTAATGCATACCCATGTGTCAGCTTGATATCTCTATATCCATGACTTGTGAGATCAAGTCATCGAGCTGACCTACATGCTAGTCTTATTGTATTAACATTGTCCCTGAATGCTAATACTCGACTAGGAATGATTTAGAGTAGTGTTCCCTATATCATCTCACTATCGATTCAACTAATCGATTGATATAGGTATGAACCTTCTACTCAAGGACGCTATTATACTTAGTCTATTTGGCACTAATATAAATAAGTATAATAACCAAACAAATGCCTTTATTAATATACAAGAATATGATATACATGAGTCCATACAATCATCAAATGATTGGCTCTAGGGCTCTAACTAACACTCTTTGGATGCCTGCTTAATTGAAAATAGACTCTAAGGAGTCTTATGATATCTCTTGTTGCTGGAAAAATGGTGCAGAAAAACTTTCTTGAAGTCTTTGAATTTTCGGATAGACTTCTCTGGCAGTCTCTTGAACCAACGTTGTGCGGCTCCTCCGAGAGTAGTAAGAAACATCCGACATTTCACCCCATCATAGAATTGTTGTAATAATGCTATATTCTCAAATTTCAATAGATGATCTTCTGGATTTGTTGTTCCAGTGTACTCGCTGATCTGAAGATTTTGATACCGCTTAGGAAGTGGATCATCCAGTACACTTTGAGAGAATGGAGAGATGACCTTTTCTGGTGAGCTATCACTAGTTATCATTTTGATCTTATGCTTTTCTCTGTCTGGTGCTTCACCAGAGGATTCCTGAAACACAGGCCTCCGACCCCCCTACTCCATGGGAGTGCGAAGAAAGACTCGTGGACGTCTTGTCGGAGAAACGACAACTGGGGGAAAATACGCATGTTCCTCCACTTCCGTCTCTTTTCCTTTCTGATGCTCAGTAGTCGAAATTGCTGGATTATGAGCTGTTGGTAGAGTAGCTCCAGTGTGAGCCTGAAGTTGTTGTTGTTGTTGTTGTAAGGCTTTTTGTACATGAAAATTGATGAGAAAATCCAGATCCTCATGACTAATGGTGAGTAGGTTTGATTTTCTGGCCTCTTCCATCTTGTAGTCTTAGATTCAGGTGAAGTTCCCACAGACGGCGCCAAATTTAATCCTGTCTGAGAAGCTGACCAAAATGGAGAGCCGGGAGAAAAAACTTACTACTGATGGAGAATAATACCTATGAAATGCCGATCCGAGAAACCCATAGCGGATCCAAGAAGATGAAACCACAAGAGTGTCCTCTTGATGCAAGATACCAATGACGATGAAGAGATCCGATCGACGAACACCCAAATTTAGAGCTCCCAAGGCTTCCTGCGCACAAGAGACCAGCCGACACTATTGTCAGTGACCTAAGACCGGGGTGGGAATCCCTGACTAGGCCCTCCGACGCTCAAGTCAGTGATCTCTCACAGTGTGGAAGAAGGAAAAAGAAGAAAGAGATGAACAGTAGTTGAAAATTAGGGTCCTGAATGTGCGCAATGATGTGAACTTACCTAGCCAACGGAGAGCATTCCCCTTTTTATACCACTTCATATAACCTCCGTAGTCATGAAGTGGATCCCGGTTTGTTAGAGTTTGTTATGAGATGACGTAAGTTGTGTACTTGTGGTAAATGACTTTTAAAGAATCTTTTTCGTACCCCAGATGTACCTTCTTTGTCGTCTAGTACCTTTAAAATAGTCTAAAAACACATTTCTCGCCAAAATATATAACACCGGTTATATAATCATATGCTGCAAATATCTTCAGGAACTACTTTATTCGAAATATTACTTCTCTTCTATTTCACAAGTTCTTTTTTAAAGTGTTACTATCTTTCATATTCGCCCATCCTGTTTTTGCTACATCAGAGATAGCTTAATATACTAATGTTTCTTGTATTGATCGAGATTAAGCTTAATTATGTTTGATCAATTACTATTACCTCTCATGAGGCTCCTTGGGCAATGCCCATTCATGCTCCTTTATATTCATTATCCCAGCTAGCACTGGGCTATGTTTTATCAAGTATGTAATTTTTATCAAGTATCTTTTCAAGGTATTATTCAGCTTAGCCGATATCTGGCTTTCTTTCTTAAAGGTATGTCTCAACCCATATTGGTCTACCTGCTTTGAGGTATATGCTGATCGATATGGGTCTGCCCCCTTGGAGACATATTCCGGCCGATATTGGCCTTCCTCTCTGAAGGTATGTCTTGATCAAATTTGGCCTACCTCCTTTGAGGTATATCCTGACCGATATTAGCCTACCTCCTTTGAGGTATATCCCGGCCGATATTAGCATACCTCCTTTGAGATATATACTGATCGATATGGGTCTGCCTCCGTGGAGGCATATCCCGGCCGATATTGGCCTTCCTCCCTGAAGGTATGTCTTGATCGAATTTGGCCTACCTCCTTTGAGGTATATCCCGGCCGATATTAGCCGACCTCCTTTGAGGTATATCCCGGACGATATTAGCCGACCTCCTTTGAGGTATATACCGGCCGATATTAGCCTACCTCCTTTGAGGTATATGATGATCGATATGGGTCTGCCTCCTTGGAGGCATATCCCGGCCGATATTGGCCTTCCTCCCAGAAGGTATGTCTTGATCGAATTTGGCCTACCTCCTTTGAGGTATATCCCGGCCGATATTAGCCTACCTCCTTTGAGGTATATGCCGGTCGATATGGGTCTACCTCCTTGGAGGCATATCCCGGCCGATATTGGCCTTCCTCCCTGAAGGTATGTCTTGATCGAATTTGGCCTACCTCCTTTGAGGTATATCCTGGCCGATATTAGCCTACCTCCTTTGAGGTATATGCTGATCGATATGGGTCTGCCTCCTTGGAGGCATATCCCGGTCGATATTGGCCTTCCTCCCTGAAGGTATGTCTTGATCGAATTTGGCCTACCTCCTTTGAGATATATCCCGGCCGATATTAGCCGACCTCCTTTGAGGTATATACCGGCCGATATTAACCTACCTCCTTTGAGGTATATGCTGATCGATATGCGTCTACCTCCTTGGATGCATATCCCGGCCGATATTGGCCTTCCTCCCTGAAGGTATGTCTTGATCGAATTTGGCCTACCTCCTTTGAGGTATATCCCGACCGATATTAGCCTACCTCCTTTGAGGTATATGCCGGTCGATATGGGTCTACCTCCTTGGAGGCATATCCCGGTCGATATTGGCCTTCCTCCCTGAAGGTATGTCTTGATCGAATTTGGCCTACCTCCTTTGAGGTATATACCGGCCGATATTTGTTGGAGTGTATACTAAAAGCCTAGCTTTTGTATAAACATTTATAAGAATTACATTGGTCAAGTGTCTACATTTATATACCAAATGTAGATGTTCAATTAATTTATATTATAGATAACATAGTGTGTGGTGTTACACACAGAAGATCGTGTTATCGGTTCTTTATAAATTATAAACAGTAGCTCACGACCAAGATGGAAAGGAACAAACCATTGGTGAGTCGTAGTGTAATTAGGTATTAGTTTATCTTAACTATATAATTACACTAGTACACTTAGAGTGTATTGAGTAGGACAATTAGAGGTCATTTCTTTTATACTGACTTTATAAAGGAACAAAGACCTCAGTTATTATGGAAGTGTGTGCTCTTAATCCTAATATAATAACAAGCCCATATATTTGATATTTATTTCTTTAATTTATCAATGGGTGAAATTTAGTTCGATAAATAAATAATTCCAATAAGTCGGGAAATGATATCACTTATAGTGTGTGTTGTTGATTATAAAAGGAAACTGTGTCCTAGTGATCTAGATTGATAATGTCCCCAAGAGGAGCTCATAAGGATTGTCATGTTAAACCCTGCAGGTGGACTTAGTCCGACATGACGATAAGGTTGAGTGGTACTACTCTTGGACTAAGATATTAATTAAATGAGTTGTTAGTAACTCACTTAATTAGTGGACATTCGACATCTTAAACACAGGGAGACTAACACACTCATAATAAGAAGGAGCCCAAAATATAATTTGGGATTGGTGCGGTAGTTCAATAATAGTTCTTTAGTGGAATGAATTATTATTGATGAAATTAAGTTATGTGTTTGGGGCGAACACGGGTTGCTTAATTTCATCGGGAGATCAAAATCAATCCCTCCTCTCGGTCCCTATCGTAGCCTATTGTATATAGAGATTTATACTCACCATATACCCACCTTCTTACCCATCCTAATGGGGTCGGCCAAGCTAGCTTGGAACCCAAGCTAGGGCCGGCCAAGACCAAGTGGATGAGCCAAGTTGGTGGCTGGCCAAAGCTTGGGTCCCAAGCTTATATGGTCGGCCACTGGAATATTAAAAAGGATTTTTATTAAAATTATTTCTTATGTGGATATCATGGTTTTAAAAGAGAATTTAAAATTTAAAATTTTCCTTTTATAGCTTTCTACAAAATATTAAGAAAAGATTTAAAATTTTTCCTTATTTGTAGATTGAAAGGAGATTTTAATTTTGAGAAAACTTTCCTTTTTAACCATGATCATAATTTAAAAGAGAGTTTTTAAAATTACATATTCTCTTTTATTAGTTTCTACAAAAGATTAAGAAAAGATTTGATATCTTTCCTTATTTGTAGATTGAAAAGAGATTTTAATTTTTAGAGATAACTTTTCTTTTTGGAAATTATCCACATGTTTAAAAGAAAGATTTTAATTTATAAAAATTCCTTTTTATAACCCACCATAAAGGGAAAAATTATTGGAGAAAATTTTTATAAATTTTCAAAAACAATTTAGGAAGTTTTAATTTTTGTTTTAATTAAAACTCTCCTTGTTTTGGGGAAATAAGTAGCTGGCCATTGATATTAAGAAAAGAAAATTATTTTTAATTAAATAATTTTTCATTTTTCATGGCAAAGGAATTAAGGAAGTTTTTATTAAAATTTCCTTATTTGCCAAGAACAAGTAATATAAAAGAGGGGGTAGAGGTGTCTTCATGGTTAACAACTCTATTCTTTTCTTCCTCTCTTTTTCTCCTTGGTGTGGCCGGCCCTTAGAGGTTCTCCCTCTCCTCTTCTCTTCTTCTCTAGTGGCCGGTTTTATCCCCTCTTGGAGCTCTTGACGGTGGCCGGTTCAAGCTAGGAGAAGAAGGAGAGAAAGGAGGTTTTTGTTTCTTGCATCTCTTGGAGCTTAGTGGTGGTGGTCAGACCTCTACTTCTCATGGAGAATTCTTGGCGGCTGGATCTAGCTTGAAGAAGAAGGAGCTTGGTGGTTCTCATCTCGGAAGATCGTTGCCCACACAACGTCCGAGATAAGAAGAGGAATATGGTAGAAGATCAAGAGGTTATTTTGCTTACAAAGAAAGGTATAACTAGTAATTGTTTTCCGTATCATACTAGTTTTCTTTATATAGTTATTTATGGAAATACCAAACACAAGAGGCATATGATTCTAGAGTTTTCGAAATAGTTTTTTTGAGTTTGTGTTTTCTTCTTTTTCGAATTTGTGATTCGATTGTTCTTTTTGGTTAACCTAGAGTTATTTAAAGAAATAAATATTAGCTTTCCTTAAAAGGCTTTGCCTAGGCGGTGGTGGTTGCTTCTATATCCAAGAAGGCCATGTACCTCGCTATGCAGTCCTGGAAGACAATTTTGGAAATTAATATTTATGGAATTAATAACTTAGGTAGATTTGAATCAATAGTGTTAAGTTCCGCTTGCGATTCAAATCTAAACCATTAAGAACAGATAAGTTAAATTTGGAATCAATGATGTTAAGTTCCGTCTGTGATTCCTAATTTAACTTCTAAAGAACACAATAGGTTATTTAAGGAAAGGTTCGACACTTGTACAAAAATTTTTTGTACAGTGGAACCGGTACGTTTTCCTAGGACTAACCAACAATTGGTATCAGAGCTAGGGTTTGCCTCTGTGTGTTTGTTTTTCAAATTAGGTTATGCACATGTCATACATAATTTAGGCAGGATAATAGTAGGATGTGCTAACTTTGTGGTTGCAGGCTCCAACTATTATGGCTTATAGATGTTGTGTGATTGGACCCTTGGACATGTCAAGGGCATTATTTTTGTGTGTGCATGATTGTATGTAATTAAATACAGCAGGAGCTGTATTAGTTATTAGGTTTTTACATTTTTGTTCGATCTAGAATACATGTACATTCCTTTATGGAATATAGGATCGATGTATGTAAAATTCTATATTTGTCGCGGATCGGATGCTTGCAAGGCGTGGTACTTTTGGAGCACCAAAGGCGCAGCAGAATAAGAAGCAAGATTGATGCGACGACTCGACCTGATGGTGGTGGCTAAAGATGGCAACAGCTAGGGTTGAAGTACACAGAGGACAGTGAGGGAAGAAGCCATAATAGTTGGAAAATTAATTTCCATATTTATTGCTTTATTTACTGTGATGTGTGTGTGCATGTGATGAATGCTAGATTAGGTTAAAATTCCTCACTTTAAATAACTAAGTGGGAGAGGGATTAGTATATTAATCCCATGGTCTCCATTACTGGTTTGTAAGTGATGCAACAAGTTTACGTGTTGGCTCTGAGTGCCTCCCTCCACAATGGATGAGTTTGTTTGTGGATCACTAGATCAAACTTCCTTAATGGATGGTTATAGGAAGCTATTTAGGATGTGTGTGATCTTCTCCAACTGAAGAGGCACAATTCTATTTAATGGACTTAGTATCAAGTAATGGTATACACTTAGACACATTTAATAGTATCCTCCTCAACAGAGTCACTACTATCACTTGTGTGACCAAAGGGAAACCAACTATTGATTTGTCATAAAACTAGATTGGCAAGATAATAAAATAAATAAACCCCTCTTACAAAAGTTTGAATTTGTATACGTCCACACTAACGTGGCATACAAGATTCATGGTGGCATGCAAAACTATATTCATGGTAATTTTATTTGTCAAAAAGTTATATTGACAAGATATTCAATGGCTAAAACCCTCCTCTTACAAATGTTGATTTTGTATATGTCCACACTAACGTGGCATGCAAAACTCATGGTGTTTTGAGGTGTTGGTAAATATAAATAGTATTGTTTGAGGAATCAATATTATTTTAAATTTAGAGTCTTGATCAAATATTTAATCAAAGACAGACCAACTATTAATTTTATTTGTCATAGGTTGACGAGATAATAAAATTTGTAAAATACCGAAAATAGGCAAATATTAATAAAGGAATTTTTCGGAATTTTTGGAAATTTTTCGGAAATGTTTCGGAGCCCGTATGGACGAGTTAACGGGGACAAGAACGGGGTCCGGAAAAGCCTGTTTAGGCTACCCGATTTAAGCGAGGAAAAGATTATATATATATCCTTTTCTTTTTATTTCTTTATTTCTTTTCCTCTGCTTTTGTCGCCGAACCCGAGCCGTCCCGCACCCCTTTCCTTCTTCTCCCCGACGCCGCCGCGCGCCTTCTCCTTCGGTGCCCTAACCTCCGGCCACGGCGGTTCATCCCTTTATCTTCTCCTCTTCTCGGTGAAGCCGAGCTATTCTCCTCAGTCCTAGTTCTCCGACCGATTTCTCCTCTCGGGCTTACGACCCCCTCGTTTCTCTCCTTCCCGGTGCACAACTTCAACCAAGGGTAGAGCCGAGCCCTAGTTTCCCGATCGTCAGCCACTCTCCTCGGCCGATCCTCTGTGCCGGCAACCGAGCCATAGCACCGACTTCTTCCCGACGCCTTCTCTGCCCGAAGCCGATCACCTCTTCCTCGCTTGCCCTAGCGAGCCCTCCTCCGCCGACTTCTTCCACTGTGCCGAGCCCTAGCATTGGCCTCCTCCACGGTGCTGTGCCCTAGATCGCTGGAATTCAGAGGTTTGAGAAGGTTTTTAGTTGGGAGCAGCAACCCTAGCCTTGGTGTGTTCGTCCGTGCCCTAATTCCACTATTGTGTCTTCCTTCAGCCACCTCCTACAGTGAAGTCTCGGCAGAGGAAACAACAGGCAGTCACCTTCTAGTGGCGGACAGCCCAATTCGGCCACAAGTCTTGATCCAGCAGCAACAAGGTAAGGATTTGGTGATTCTAGGTAGCTGTCAGTGGAAGTTTTTATAAGGTTGTAAGCTTTGCGTAACAATTGTGAGGTTTGCTTATTTTTGTTTACAGCAGCAAAACAACCCTTCTCCTGTAGGAACTATCTGGCTGTGAGTTTGAGGTAAGATTTAGGGTTTTGGACTTTGTTGTAGATGTTTGCTAGTTGGGTTGGCATTATATGTTAATTTTGAATCGTGTGTAGGTTTCAATTGAACCCGAATAGTAGAATGGTTAAGGTTAAGGAAACTAACTCTAGTTAACTTGAGTTATATTTGATTAGGGTTTTACTCTAATTTTAGGATTAGAGATTGTATTTAGCTATTTATGAGAAGTGTAGCTAAATAAAAAGATTTATTGTTTGACACAGGACTGTGACGCGAGACGAGTATCTCGGAGTCGGACTGGACCTTTCTATTTTATCGGAGGCGGGTACTTTTGACTTATTGTCTTTGATATGCTTAGTAATGGAATTAACATGTTTCATTAATTATGTTTCTTATCTATTCCGGTTAATCACTACCTAAATCTTGGTACATGGTTGATTGATTGATTTGTTTTGCATCCCATGTATACTTTACCTGTCTATACATGCATATAGGGGTAGTGATATGCCATGCTTGACCATGTTTAGGACCTAGGTTTTATACCTTCTGTATACCTTTGGATTGTTTTGGATTCGTTGACCTATGATGCATTTTTATATATATGTGGATTAGGTCAGGATATTCTTGTGGTTAGTGTCATGCACCATTTGCATGATTGCATGTTGTGCGATAGTCCGCTCCATTATTGTTGAGCACATCGCCAGTTACATGGATCTGCACACACCACCACTCATGGGTTAGTGGTCGATTCAGGCTGAGTGTGTTGCAGCAGGAACTCTGTTAGGCACCGTTGGTCCGCTCATGGGTAGTGTGACACAATGTGTTATCCGGCAGGGATTCCTCCCCGTCTTTGAGTACCGGGAGATGAGAGCATTGCGCTCCCCCATTTATGATTTGGGGTAGGAGGATAGGTGTACTCCGACAGCATCCCGTCCACTCGGTCACTCATCAGGAGTAGTGACGACAGAGTGCACGGTTGTCACAGCCCTACCCACTCAGCCTCACTTTTGTATGAGATGATCGACTGGCGTCAGGGGTGACCAGGACGCATCATTGGCATCATATGCATGATGCATTTATTGCTTGTGTTTGTGGTTGCTGCATTTATATGCTGCATATTGTTTGGATACCTATGTTTGACATGCATACAAGATTCCTATACCACTCGGACTGTTTGTCTTTATACTCAGGTCCTGGTTAGTACAGTTTCTCTCCTGTTTACTTCAGATGCATATTTTTATCTTTCTTTTATCAGGAGACTGTACGCATGATTAGTGCTAGGTGTTATTTCTTTACTTTGCATATCAATTGTACCTGCTGAGTGTTGGACTCACCCCGCCTCCATTGTTGATATTTTCAGGTTGATGCTGTCAGGAGAGAGTTCCAGTTGCTGGTCCCTGCAGACCTCGAGGATGTGATTGGTTTTCGTTTGGTTCCCTTTTCTGTTCTAGACTGTTTGAACTTGTTATGTTCTGGATTTATTTACTTATGGACATGGTATAGATTTTATTATATCGATGGATTTGGATTTGGTTTTTATTCTACTACATGCCTGCCTGGACGGCAGAAGAGGTGAGTTTGTCGATTTTGAGCTTTACCAGTGTAGTTGAGTAGGGTGGTTTTCGAATCAGAGTATTACTACTTTGTTTGATCATATATAACTGCGTGGTGATGTTTTATTTTGTTGTTATTATTCCAGCCGCCTGTGGCTGAGGTATTTGTGAGATGTAGAAAAGTTTCAGATTGTCCACCGTACAGGGGAGATGCTGCCGAAATTTTCTCGGACAGGGACTTCTCTGGGGCGTGACAATTTAGTGGTATCAGAGCACAGTTTTACGATCTTTTGTTTTCGCATTCTGGATGTTTGGGATTACCTGATACCAATTTATTTACTTGGTATCAGAGCGCCAAGTTTGGTGTTACTTGTTGGATTTTGTATTTTTGGATTTTCGTTATTTATCTGATACCAATTTATTTGGTATCAGAGCAGGTTATGATACCTGCTTTTGGTGCTCTGGAGATTTATCGGATACCGGTAGTTGGTATTCTGGATATTTGGGTTAGCCGGGTTTGCGAGTCAAACTAGGCATTTTCGGATTTTCGATATGGTTATGTTTCAGAATTTTCGTTCGGATTTATTTGGATTTCCGGCGATATTCTCGTTCGGAATTTTGAGGTCAAATTGTGGACTGGACAGCGACGGAACATCTCCAGACAGCAAATAGGTATGTTTTTATTTTATGATTTTTATACTTGTAGTAATATCTATAATTTAATTTAACAGATATGAGACGATCTACACGTATTGCTGCGAGACGTGGTGCTGGATGACCACGTGGGAGGACCACGGGATCTCTGGATATGCCAGAGATGCCCACTGTTGATGAGCCTGTCAGTCAGGGATAGACTCAGGATGCGGCGGGAGCGTCGGGCTCTCAAATCCCGATAGCTCCTGTAGAGATACCTATTTTGGCCACACCGACGGTATCCACGCCTACCCTGTTTACCGTACCATCATGGGTACCATTGGTGTACCCGACATCTGCTCCAGCGCAGCCTACAGCGTATTCAGTACCACCGCCACATGGACCTACAGTGTACCCGACACCAGTGACACCTGTACCCCCAGTGCCTACAGTAGCAGCAGCTGCTCCACATCCGGTATCTTTTCCTACCGTACCTCCAGCTGCCACCACTTTTGTTCCCTAGGCAGTACCACCGACGGCTTATGCTCCGGTATATACAGCAACACCGGGAGTTTCTCCTCCGGTTTACTCCGCGGTACCACCTGTAGTAACAGCTCCAGTGTTTCCGCCAGCTCTTGCAGCCGTCCCGACACAGCTCACTGATATCGTCGCTGCACGAGCTAGGATTCCAGCACTAGCCGAGTCGATGAAGACTCGTTTCACTCTTTTCCGTGGAGATCTCGATCCGAGTATGGCTCTGTCATGGATAGAGACTATGGAGCAGACTTTTTTCTATATGGCTTGCTCCGAGTGGGAGAAAGCAGAGATGGCTGCCTATCATTTACGGGATGAAGCTAATGCCTGGTGGGTTACTCAGCGTTCTAGTATTGGTGAGTGCAACGTCACATGGACCAGGTTCAGAGAGGCTTTTGAGAGCCGCTTCTTTCCACTGTCTTATCAGATGGCTCGCCGAAAGGATTTTATGAGTCTGAGGCAGAATAATCGCTCAGTGACCGAGTATAATACTGAATTCCTCCGGTTGGCTCAGTTTTGTCCAGAGTTAGTTGCGGAGGACAGAACTCGCATGATGCAGTTTATACAGGGATTGGATGGTTATCTGCATGTACAGCTTGCCGGATTAGGGATTACATCTTACTCTGATGCATTGAATCGAGCTTTGATGATAGAGTTAGCTCGGCAGACCGCATATCCGGACAGGAAAAGAAAGCATACGGGTCAGACATCAGGGCAGGTCCAGCAGACACAGGCGACAGGACAGCCTCAGAGTAGTCGCAGACGGTCAGGTCAGGGTACTTCTGAGGCGTCTCGTAGGCCTCAGAAATCAGGGCGGTCTTCTATAGGACGTTCCCGGTTTTCTCAGCAGAACTGGCAACCACCTTCCAGTGATACACATTGTTTCAGATGTGGATCCAGAGATCACCTCGCCTCAGCTTGCTCTCTGGGACAGTCAGTTTGCTATTATTGCAAACTGCCTAGACACCAGAGCCGAGAGTGTCAGCTGAAGGCTCAGCACACAGTTGTAGGAGGGTCAGGTCAGAGGGGACAGTCTAGTCAGTCAGGGGCATATCAAGGGCAGAAAGCTCAGTCTTCACAGCGTCAGTAGGGAGCAACTCCCTCAGCAGCAGCATTTGGCATGCTTGGACAGGAGTACTCCAGTGCTTCGGTAGCACCCCAGAGTTTTGTTCCAGGACCTTATTATCCGACTCAGGGGCAGTACCAGACTCAGTCCCAGCCAGCTGCACAGTATCAGTCACCATCCTCTCAGTCTTATCTGGCACATAGTCCAGCAGCGCCTCAGTGGCAGGCTTCTGCCCAGCCGCAGCAGCCGCTGGCAGCGTTACCTCCTCCTCCTCCGCCAGAGACTGGACGTGTTCATGCGATTACCAGGGAGGATGCGCAGCGAGCCGACGGATCCGTTTTCCGCGGTATGATTTCCATTTATTCATTTTCCGCTGATATATTGATTGATACTGGTAGCTCGCACTCTTTTATATCTCGTACATTTATGCGGGAGATTGGTAGATTACCCACTTGCAGACCCCAGCGATTGACTGTCTCTCTACCGTCCGGTGATACTTTAGATGTCACCCAGGAGATCAGAGGTTGCCCATTAGACTTTGGCAACATGATACTTACGGTAGATCTTCTAGTATTGGAGATGGTCGAGTTTGATATTATTCTTGGCATGGATTGGCTATCAGTTTATCATGCTACCGTTGATTGCCAGACGAGGGTGGTCATCTTCCAGCCTCCGAACCAACCCTCGTGGAGTTTCACTGGCATCAGAGATGACGGCATCTCGATTATTTCGGCGATTCAAGCGCAGAAGCTGCTGTCTCACGGCTGTCATGGTTTTCTGTTATCGTTGATCAGTACTGAGGACAGTAGAAGTTCGCAGCTCTCCGATGTTCCTGTAGTCCGGGAGTACCCAGATGTATTTCCAGAGGAGCTGCCAGGTTTGCCTCCCAGAAGGCAAGTGGAGTTCGCTATTGAGCTGATTCCAGGAACCGCACCGACATCGAAAGCTCCGTATCGTATGGCACCAAAAGAGTTGAACGAGCTGAAGGTTCAACTCCAGGAGCTTTTAGACAGGGGATTTATTCGCCCTAGTGTTTCACCATGGGGTTCTCTAGTTCTGTTTGTCAAGAAAAAGGATGGTACTATGAGGTTGTGTATTGACTACAGGCAGCTGAATACAGTGACCATCAGAAATAAATATCCATTACCACGGATCGAGGATTTGTTTAATCAGCTCAGAGGTACATCAGTGTATTCTAAGATTGATCTGCGATCCGGATATCATCAGCTGAGAGTCAGAGACTCAGATATTCAGAAGACAGCTTTCTGTACCAGATACGGTCATTATGAGTTTTTGGTAATGCCATTTGGGCTTACCAATGCTCCAGCGGTGTTTATGGATTTGATGAACCGCATCTTTCTGGAGTATCTGGATCAGTTTGTTATCATTTTCATTGATGACATATTGGTCTACTCTCGTTCCGAGGAGGAGCATGCACAGCATCTTCGCACAGTCTTGGAGATTCTTCGACGACATCAGCTGTACGCGAAGTTCAGCAAGTGTGCATTCTGGCTATCCTCAGTCGGTTTTCTGGGACACGTGGTTTCTAGCAGAGGTATTTCAGTTGATCCTCAGAAGATCGAGGCTGTCACCAGTTGGGAGCAGCCGAAGTCAGTTCAGGAGATCCGCAGTTTTCTGGGATTGGCCGGATATTACCGACGTTTTGTCGAGGGATTCTCGCGTATTGCTATGCCGTTGACACGCCTTACCAGGAAAGGCGTGAAGTTTACATGGTCCGAGGATTGCGAGACAAGCTTTCAGGAGCTGAAGCGGAGATTAGTGTCGGCTCCAGTTTTGGTTTTACCTTCTGGAGAGGATGGATTTGTACTTTACACCGACGCATCTCTTCAGGGTTTGGGCGCTGTTCTGATGCAGCACGGTAGAGTAGTCTCTTATGCTTCTTGTCAGCTGAAGGAGCATGAGAAGAACTACCCAGTTCATGACCTGGAGTTAGCTGCCATCATCTTTGCTCTGAAGCTATGGCGACATCATTTATACGGTATCACATTTGAGATTCTCACTGATCATAAGAGTCTCAAATACATTTTCACTCAAAAGGAGCTTAATCTCCGACAGAGGAGATGGATGGAGTTCCTGAAGGACTATGATTGTACCATTAGCTACCACCCGAGGAAAGCTAATGTGGTTGCAGATGCACTCAGTAGGAAGTCCAGAGGGACTTTGGCTTGCCACCGGACTTCAGTCACGAACTTGATTCAGGGTTTCTCTGAGTTAGATCTTGAGGAGCAGGGACCGACAGAGCAGGGTATTCTGGTTACCATGGTTGCTCAGTCGTCGATCAGGACAAGGATCCGAGAGGCATAGGCCAGTGATCAACATTTGCAGTTTATTGGCAGTCAGATAGCTTCCGGGCAGCAGACCGAGTGTACACGAGACGAGGAGGGTATTATATACTTCCGAGGCAGATTATGCGTACCTCAGTCTCACCCGGTCTTACAGGAGCTACTACAGGAGGCACACCGTTCTCGATTTACGATCCATCCGGGCGGGACTCGTATGTATCGAGACTTGAGGCATTCCTATTGGTGGAACGGCATGAAGAAAGACATCGCGGATTTCGTAGCTAGATGTCTTGTCTGTCAGCAGGTGAAGGCTGAACACCAGAGACCTGCAGGATTACTTCAGCGGATTCCTATTCCTGAGTGGAAGTGGGATCACATTACCATGGACTTTGTGGTGGGTTTGCAGAGGACACGACGAGGTCATGACTCGATTTGGGTAATCGTTGATCGATTAACCAAATCCGCACACTTTTTAGCGATCCGGAGGACTGATTCCCTGGATCGATTGGCAGATCTGTATTGCCGGGAGATCATCAGGCTACATGGTGTTCTGTTGAGTATTATTTCGGATAGAGATCCACGGTTTACGTCTCGGTTCTGGCAGAGTCTGCAGCAGGCCTTGGGCACACAGCTCCGTTTCAGTACAGCCTTTCATCCACAGACAGATTGACAGTCAAAGCGGACCATTCAGATGTTAGAGGACCTGCTGAGGTCATGTGTTATGGATTTTAGAGGCAGTTGGGAGGACCATCTGCCGTTGGTAGAGTTTGCCTACAACAACATCTTTCATTCGGCTATCCAGATGGCACCGTTTGAGGCGTTGTATGGTAGACCTTGTCGGACACCCGTCCTCTGGGATGAGGTTGGAGAGGCCCAGCTGTTGGGACCTCATAGAGTTCAGCAAGATGCAGAGTTGGTCCGTACTATCAGACGGAGGATGTCAGAGGCGCAGGATCGCCAGAAGAGTTACGCTGATCGGAGACGCAGACCACTAGAGTTCTCTGTCGGTGACCATGTATTTCTGCGAGTTTCACCCACGAAAGGGGTGAAGAGATTTAGCCTCAGGGGTAAGCTAGCTCCGCGGTATATTGGTCCTTTCGAGATATTGGAGACGATCGGAGCAGTAGCTTACCGACTGGCACTACCACCGTCCCTGTCAGGCGTTCACGATGTATTTCACGTATCGATGCTGAGGAGATACGTGGCCGATCCGACGCATGTGCTGGCAGATATTCCAGTTCCAGTTCAGCCTGACATTACATATGAGGAGGTTCCGGTACAGATTCTCGACCGGAAAGAGCGTCAGTTGCGGAACAAGACTATCCGGCTGGTTAAAGTCGGATGGCAGCATCACTAGGACGAGGAAGCTACTTGGGAGCTCGAGGACACTATCCGAGCTCGATATCCCCATCTTTTCACTGGAGGTATGTGATTTATTTACCGTTCAGCATTTATACTCTATAGCTGTTGTTAGTACTTGCTGATGGTAGATAACGAAATTTGGGGACCAAATTTTTATTAGTGGGGGAGAATGTAAAATACACAAAATAGGCAAATATTAATAAAGGAATTTTCCAGAATTTTTGGAAATTTTTCGGAAATGTTTCGGAGCTCGTATGGACGAGTTAACGGGGACAAGAACGGGGTCCGGAAAAGCCTGTTTAGGCTACCCGATTTAAGCGAGGAAAAGATTATATATATATCCTTTTCTTTTTATTTCTTTATTTCTTTTCCTCTGCTTTTGTCGTCGAACCCGAGCCGTCCCGCACCCCTTTCCTTCTTCTCCCCGACGCCGCCGCGCGCCTTCTCCTTCGGTGCCCTAACCGCCGGCCACGGCGGTTCCTCCCTTTATCTTCTCCTCTTCTCGGTGAAGCCGAGCTATTCTCCTCAGTCCTAGTTCTCCGACCGATTTCTCCTCTCGGGCTTGCGACCCCCTCATTTCTCTCCTTCCCGGTGCACAACTTCAACCAAGGGCAGAGCCGAGCCCTAGTTTCCCGATCGCCAGCCACTCTCCTCGGCCGATCCTCTGTGCCGGCAACCGAGCCATAGCGCCGACTTCTTCCCGACGCCTTCTTTGCCCGAAGCCGATCACCTCTTCCTCGCTTGCCCTAGCGAGCCCTCCTCCGCCGACTTCTTCCACTGTGCCAAGCCCTAGCATTGGCCTCCTCCACGGTGCCGTGCCCTAGATCGCTGGAATTCAGAGGTTTGAGAAGGTTTTTAGTTGGGAGCAGCAACCCTAGCCTTGGTGTGTTCGTCCGTGCCCTAATTCCACTGTTGTGTCTTCCTTCAGCCACCTCCTGCAGTGAAGTCTCGGCAGAGGAAACAACAGGCAGTCACCTTCTAGTGGCGGACAGCCCAATTCGGCCACAAGTCTTGATCCAGCAGCAACAAGGTAAGGATTTGGTGATTCTAGGTAGCTGTCAGTGGAAGTTTTTATAAGGTTGTAAGCTTTGCGTAACAATTGTGAGGTTTGCTTGTTTTTGTTTACAGCAGCAAAACAACCCTTCTCCTGTAGGAACTATCTGGCTGTGAGTTTGAGGTAAGATTTAGGGTTTTGGACTTTGTTGTAGATGTTTGCTAGTTGTGTTGGCATTATATGTTAATTTGGAATCGTGTGTAGGTTTCAATTGAACCCGAATAGTAGAATGGTTAAGGTTAAGGAAACTAACTCTAGTTAACTTGAGTTATATTTGATTAGGGTTTTACTCTAATTTTAGGATTAGAGATTGTATTTAGCTATTTATGAGAAGTGTAGCTAAATAAAAAGATTTATTGTTTGACACAGGACTGTGATGCGAGACGAGTATCTCGGAGTCGGACTATTTTATCGGAGGCGGGTACTTTTGACTTATTGTCTTTGATATGCTTAGTAATGGAATTAACATGTTTCATTAATTATGTTTCTTATCTATTCCGGTTAATCACTACCCAAATCTTGGTACATGGTTGATTGATTGATTTGTTTTACATCCCATGTATACTTTACCTGTCTATACATGCATATAGGGGTAGTGATATGCCATGCTTGACCATGTTCAGGACCTAGGTTTTATACCTTCTGTATACCTTTGGATTGTTTTGGATTCGTTGACCTATGATGCATTTTTATATATATGTGGATTAGGCCAGGATATTCTTGTGGTTAGTGACATGCACCATTTGCATGATTGCATGCTGTGCGATAGTCCGCTCCATTATTGTTGAGCACATCGCCAGTTACATGGATCTGCACACACCACCACTCATGGGTTAGTGGTCGATTCAGGCTGAGTGTGTTGCAGCAGGGACTCTGTTAGGCACCGTTGGTCCGCTTATGGGTAGTGTGACACAACGTGTTATCCGGCAGGGATTCCTCCCAGTCTTTGAGTACCGGGAGATGAGAGCATTGCGCTCCCCCATTTATGATTTGGGGTAAGAGGATAGGTGTACTTCGACAGCATCCCGTCCACTCGGTCACTCATCAGGAGTAGTGACGACAGAGTGCACGGTTGTCACAACCCTACCCACTTAGCCTCACTTTTGTATGAGATGATCGACTGGCGTCAGGGGTGACCAGGACGCATCATTGGCATCATATGCATGATGCATTTATTGCTTGTGTTTGTGCTTGCTGCATTTATATGCTGCATATTGTTTGGATACCTATGTTTGACATGCATACAGGATTCCTATACCCCTCGGACTGTTTGTCCTTATACTCAGGTCCTGGTTAGTACAGTTTTTCTCCTGTTTACTTCAGATGCATATTTTTATCTTTCTTTTATCAGGAGACTGTACGCATGATTAGTGCTAGGTGTTATTTCTTTACTTTGCATATCAATTGTACCTGCTGAGTGTTGGACTCACCCCGCCTCCATTGTTGATATTTTCAGGTTGATGCTGTCAGGAGAGAGTTCCAGTTGCTGGTCCCTGCAGACCTCGAGGATGTGATTGGTTTTCGTTTGGTTCCCTTTTCTGTTCTAGACTGTTTGAACTTGTTATGTTCTGGATTTATTTACTTATGGACATGGTATAGATTTTATTATATCGATGGATTTGGATTTGGTTTTTATTCTACTACATGCCTGCCTGGACGGCAGAAGAGGTGAGTTCGTCGGTTTTGAGCTTTACGAGTGTAGTTGAGTAGGGTGGTTTTCGAATCAGAGTATTACTACTTTGTTTGATCATATATAACTGCGTGGTGATGTTTTATTTTGTTGTTATTATTCCAGCCGCCTGTGGCTGAGGTATTTGTGAGATGTAGAAAAGTTTCAGATTGTCCACCGTACAGGGGAGATGCTACCGAAATTTTCTCGGACAGAGACTCCTCTGGGGCGTGACAAAATTAATGGATGAAATCTCCTTTTAGAATTTGCATACGTCCACACTAACGTGGCATACAAAATTCACGGGGATTTTGAGATGTTGGTCTTAACCAAATATTTTTGTGATTCTTAGGATTTCAAATGTTAGTCAATCCCCTAGTTGTTATACTATAGAATAGACTTAGTAGTCCCAATTGTAATGATTAGAAAACTTGGACATTAAGGTAGACTGTCCTCACAAAACTAAGAACAATAACGGTGTATTTTATTAGTTGTTGAAACATATTTAGTGGTGTTATCTACCAGTACCTGGTGTGTAGATACAGGAACCACTAATTATGTCTGCAATTCATTGCAGGGGTTCCAGGAAATTTGAAAACTATATAAATCACCGTCCACATGGACACTGCTGTAAAAGTAGCAGCTGTTGCAGTGGGAGATGTTTATCCTTTGATAGGAATAAAATATGAATCATTAGAAATTATCTTTACGTACTAAGTTTAGAAAGAACCTGATTTCAGTTTCTAAACTATTAAAGAATAGATATTCTGTCTATTTTGATAACAAACTTGTTATCAAGAAAAATAGGGAAGTTATCTGTTTTGGTACGTTGGTTGACAATTTATAATCCAATAACTCCCACGATGCAATAAATGGAAATTAATAACACATTTTCTAACTTTAAGAGAAAGTAACCTTCGGAAAGGAACCAATCATATTTTTGGCATTCAAGGCTAGGTTATATTAACTTGAGTAGGATTCAAAGGATAATAACCAATGAACTCTTGAGTTCATTGGTAGTGGAAATCTTTCCAACCTGCGAGTCTTACTTGGAAGGAAAAATAACCGAGAAGCTTTTAAGTCTAAGGAGTATAGAGCCAAAGATATAATGGAATTGGTTTATTCTGATTTGTGTGGTCCTATGACTATCCAGACAAGAGGTAGTTTCGAATATTTCGTCTATTTTATAGACAACTATTCGAGACACAGATAGATTTACTTGATACACCGCAAGTCTAAGTGCTTTGATTAGTTCAAAGAGTACGAGGCTGATGCGGAGAAATGTCAAAGTAAAAATATCGAGACACTACGGTGAGATCGTAGTAGCAAATACCTCTTGGGAGAATTTAGGAGTCACTTATCAGAAGTAGGGATTTAATCCCAACTAACTGCACTTGGTACATCCCAACAAAATGGTGTAGTAGAAAGAAAGTATAAGGCTCTTATGGAATAATTAGATCGATGATGAGTTATTTAGAAAATTACTAAATTCGTTTTAAGGATATACACTGGAAACGGAAGTGAACATAGTACCTTCTAAGTCAGAACTCTCTACTCCCAAAGAATTGTAGAATGGGCGTAAGCCTAGTCTAAAGCATATTCAGATTTGGGTGGTCTAGCACGTGAGAGACACTGAAAAATTGGACATGAGTTCACTTGTTTGTGAGTTATCCTAGAAAAACGAAAAGAGGTTTGTAGTTCTTAAAATCGGAAGGTCATTGTTGGCACCAATGCTCGATTTTAGAAAAGGACTATACTATAAACCACAAGCCCATGAGTAAAAATTATTCTTAAGGAAATTAAAGGACACGTCTAACCTAGTACCAACTGTACAAGATGAAACATCACAAGAAACTGTAACACGTATCATAAATGATACACAATTATAGACAGTGCCTCATCGTAGTGGGAGGGTTGTCAAGTAACCTAAAAGATTCATGTTTTGAGAGTCTTTGGACTTGATCCCAAATGAACATGAGCCTGATCCCGGACATATGATAAAGCACTCCAAGATAAAGATGCAGCATCTTGGCAAAGAGCAATAAATACAAAATTAGAATATATGTATTCTAATCTGGAAGCTTATAGAAACACCAGATGGTGTAAAAGCCATTGGGTGTAAAAAGGTCTACAATAGGAAAAGAAGGATAGACAGGAAGGTGTGAACTTCCAAAGCAAGGCTTGTTGAAAAGGGAAACCTTTTACCGGTAGCCATGTTTTAGTCTATCCGGATTCTTTTATCTATTGTTGCTCATATGGACTATGAGATTTGGCAAATGGATGATAAGACAGTTTTCCTTAATGGAAGTCTTGAAGGAAACATCCATATAAAGCAACCAGAGGGATTCATTGCAAAGGACAAAAGAGCATTTTGTTTGTAAGCTCAATCAGTCTATGGATTGAAGCAAGCTTCAAGGTCATGGAACATCCGGTTGTAATCCAGTCTTATGGATTTAGTTACCGGATAAGTCTTGTGTATATAAGAAGTGTGATGGAAACGTGGTGGTATTTCTTGTATCATACATAGATTACATTTTTGATAGTTGGAAACAATATCAAGGTGTTATCGAAAGTAAGGGTATGGTTGTCCAAGCAATTCGTTATAAAGGACTTAGGAAAATGAGCACATATTCTTGGGAACAAGGTTCGCAAGAAAAGAATATTGTGTTTATCCCAAGCTTTATATAACGAGCTCGTTTTAGCATGCAAAACTCCAAGAAAGGTTTTTCTACCTTTTAAGCATGGAGTGTCTTTTGTTGGACCGTTAGATTCGATAGAGGGGGGGTGATTATCGATTCGAAAAACAAGAGTATAAGCGCAGTGGAAAAGTAAAATAGACACAGTTGTTTTACTTCGTTCGGAGCCTGTGACGACTCCTACTCGAAGGCCCGTGGTCCTTGACCACTTTCGTTGGGCAATCACTAGCAATTCGAAATAATCATTACAAAAGAACCGTACAGTGAATGCTAATGAAAACTAAAAACAAAATACCGACAAGAAGGGAAAAGAATGGAGCGTAGTGTCGGAGCTTTGTTGGCGTCGCACTGAACGTTGAGCAGCAAGACCAGCAGTAGAAGAATTCTCAGCTTAATTGATTGATTCTGAAGCTCCTGCCTGGGGCTTCTTTTATATGCTGTTCCAGGCGCCTGGATCCCTTCCGGGCGCCTGGAATGTGACGTAACTGCACAAACCATGATGCTCCACGTGGCGACGACTTGGCTGGAGGGCGCCCGGACCACCTTGTTTCAGAAAACTCCCTTTTCCTGCAAAACAAAGTTAGTCCGAGGCAAATATGTATCCTGTAAAACAGATTGTTAGCACAGTTAAAGTTCAACAGATGGATAAAAAGAGTATGACTTAGATTCCGTCTTTCCGAGACCGGAATCTAGTCACGATCTCGACTTAGACATCCGAAATGGATCTAAGCCGGATCGACGCCTAATGTTCCCTTCCCGGGAACGCGTCCTCGCAGTCACTCCCCTCCAGTGACTTACCTCACTTACCTGCCAGACGTCCGGTCAGCCCGTCGACCCATCTGGACTTCTCGCCAAGCGTCCGGTCAGCCCGTCGACCCGCTTGGACTTCTCGCCAGCTATCCGGTCAGCCCGTCGACCTAGCTGGACTTCTCGCCAAGCGTCCGGTCAGCCCGTCAACCCGCTTGGACTTCTCGCCAGCTATCCGGTCAGCCCGTCGACCTAGCTGGACTTCGTGCCAGACATCCGGTCAGCCCGTCGACCTGTCTGGGCTTCTCCTGCACACTTGATCAAAGTGTCAGACAATAACAAACTAACTTAACCTGATTTGTCATTCATCAAAACCTGGGTTAAATCGTTAGTGCTAACCGCACCAACAATCTCCCCCTTTTTGATGGAATGACAACCTGGTTAAGTTAGTGAAAACATATGCAAGTAACAACATGCATTTATGTGGTTTTTAAGTTAGTTAGTATTTTCAAATTGGTTTAGCTAACTTAACCACCTAACCCTTCTCCCCCTTTGGCATTCATCAAAAAAATGAACAAAGGTAAATAATCATAGTGAAGAGTTATTGTAGAAAAAAAATAAGCACAGATTTTTTGAAATGTCAAGATAATCTGGGGGAATTTAAACTTTTGAAAATTTGTTTAAAGCATTAGCTTTTAGCTTTTTAGAAAGCTAGAAACTAAGTTTGAAAATTTTATTTTTCCAAAAACTGATTTATTTTTCAACACTAAGTTTGTAAACGATTTAAGTTAAAACTTAAGTTTTGACAATGATTTAAGTTTGAAAAATCTAACTTTCATAATTTGCAACACTGAGTTTTTGCAAATCAAATTGATTTTGAACTTTACTTTTAGTTTTCAAAGGAGTTTGGTAGAACTAATTGTGATAAAGTAAAATAATTAAATCTAATTTTCAAAAATCAAAATTTTAAAGTTCAAAAGTACTAGTTTCAAAACCATGGTTTAAAATACTTGAAAAGTTGAGTTTTCAAAGACTAAGTAAAAAGGATAAAAAGTTTGTGATTTAAAACAAACAATTTTGAGTTGATTTAGAGAAGCTTAGTTTGTAAACTTAAGTTTTGAAAAATCTAATTTCCACAATTTTCAAAACTAAGTTAAATCTAATTTTCAAAATCAATTTTCAATAAAAAGTAAAACTCAATTCTTAAAAACAACTTAGTTTTATAAGAGTTAGTTTTCAAAAGTAGGTTTAATAAATTTTTAAGAAAACATTTTTCAAACAAAATTTAAAATATTTTATATAAAGGGAAATTTTTAATTAGTTTCTCCCTCTGAACCTGACATAAAATTTGAAAATATTTGCTAAAAATATTCAAAGTAGATATATATATATATATATATATATATATATATATATATATATATATATTTTAAATTGAGGTAGAATTTTCTAGAGAGATTTTAAAGAGAAGATCAAAAAATAGCACTTAAGGAGATAATTAAAAAATAAACCTCCCCCTTAATTTGATACTTAACTTTAACCAGCTGTCTAACCAATTAGGTACTAACTAGCTATCAGAAGATAGTAGCTTTCACATGGTTAGTCAGATTAAGTTGATTACAAGCAGTCAGTTTTTTGACTTGACTGAATAACTTTAATCTGATTAATATCTGAGTTGTATTTAACGTCCAGACTTATGTTGATGCACTGAAATAAGCATCTTAAGTCCAGACAGTTGGCCTATGCATCTCACCCCTTTCTATGTTTGTCAAACACAAGCAAGGTAAACCTAGGGTGTTGGTGAGATGCTCAAAAACTAGTCCTATGGGTACATGCTTTCTAAGGATTCAAAACTAATCTAAGGCCAAAACTGTTTTTGAAAATCTAAAAATGATAAGTTTTAAAAATATACAGTTTTAACTTATAAGTTAAAAAAACTAGTTTTTAGAAAAATTATAGTCTACCGAGATAAAACATAATCAATGTAGGTCTGAAATATCACTAGATAAATTCAAAATATTTTACAAGTAGTGTAGCTACAGAAGTAGGTCATCACTAAAGCTACTGAGATGATGAAGGGGGTGGTCCAGATCCCAAGGATCGAATAAGTGCCATCAGCTCAGTGTGTCGGGTGTCTCCGGCAGCTCGTAACTCGGCAACCTCTCGCCGTATGTCCCGATGAAAA
Organism: Zingiber officinale; assembly: GCF_018446385.1. Taxonomy (NCBI): domain Eukaryota; kingdom Viridiplantae; phylum Streptophyta; class Magnoliopsida; order Zingiberales; family Zingiberaceae; genus Zingiber; species Zingiber officinale. The sequence continues at coordinate 31,844,302 of NC_056005.1, read as the reverse complement.
TCAGAGTTCTCCTGCTGGAGACTCGCCATAGCTCTCTCTGGTCCGGTCATACGGTCGACTAGAGTGCGGGGAGCGTGTCGTGGTGCTCGAGCTGGGGGTGGTGGTGGAGCCGGTGCGACTTCCTCTGGAAATAGTGCGAGCATGAACTCGTCCACCTGTGTGTCTGGATCGGGCTGGTGCTGTGCCCCCCTCCGCCAAGACATAGTCCCGTCATCTCTATCTATATGGATGCCGGCTAGGGAAAAGTTCCGAGCGGCTATGACATCGAACTCGGTCATATGGGCAACGTCTCCCCTAGTGATATCAATGTGCAACGAGGACATATAGGCTGTCAGAATGTGACCAAATGGCATATGGACTAGACTGTCAGTCACAAATCCAGCTGAATAGATGATGGTGGAAAAGATATGTAGGCTGATGTCAATGTCTAACCTATGAATCAGGGCATAAAGTAAGAACGAATGGAATGGGCGCATCACAGCGATGTCCCGAGTAGTCAGTGATAAAATGCAAAGGACTACAACCCTATAAAGAGCGTAGTCCTGGACCCGAAGTTCTACTGACCTAAACTGTGTCACAGTGGGATCTCTCTCTCCCCCAAAAAAATACGAGTAAATCGTATCGAGAGTAATATGTGAGTAGGGATCTCCGAATGGTAGATCCCTCGGAGGATAGCACAAAAAGGAACAGGTAGATGGACGCAACTCTAAGAACTCTCGGATGGTCGTAGGGGAAAATACGATATCAGTGCCTGCTGCCCTAGTGGTATAGGTGAAATCGTCTACTTTTACTAGGTTATTGCAAAATTCGGCACACAGACTTATGTTTATTGGACTAGTACATTCGACAAGGTTCCTTAAGTTATAGTGGCCTATAACCTCTAAAGCGGAGGGACATGACCTTAGAAAGAACGATCTATCTATGCAGGTAGTCCTAATGGCCTTATAAATAGTAGACTCAAACTTAATCCTAAGGTCGTCTGTGGGAAACCTAGGGTCTGTACTAGCATTGGAGGGTCCAGCACCAGTATTTGTTCGTTTCTTACTGTTAAAAAAAATATTCTAAGAAAGTTTGCAAAAATAATTTCAATTAAAATTTTAGATAGGGGAAGAAGTTTTACCGAGGAGCCATCGATAAATATAGATCTGACGACCTCGGTTGAATCGCGACAGCGTCTTCACCGTAAGAAAATTTTAGTTAAAAGTACTTTCGCGCTGAGGTTCGAAGTGAACCTTGGCAAAAGTGAGAGTGAGTGGTGCAAAGTTTGGGGCGCCTGCTGCCCCTTATTTATAGGGGACTCCGGGCGCCCGGGGTTGATTTAGGGCGGGGCGCCCGGATCCCCATCCGGGCGCCCCGGAGGAGAATACCAGGGGCGCCCGCCTCTGGTTTTTGACTGCAATTTTTTTTTTTTTTTTTTGGAGTTAAGTTTTAATATTTTGAAATTAAAATTTTGAATTAAATATTTTGAAACTGAATTTTTTAAAAAAGTTGAAATTAAACTTAAAATTTTGAAATTAATATTTTTAAGTTTAAAATTAAAATTTTAAAAATAATTTTTAAGTTTAAAATTAAAATTTTGAAAATAATTTTTTTAAGTTTAAAATTAAAATTTTGAAATTAATTTTTAAGTTTAAAATTAAAATTTTGAAAATAATTTTTAAGTTTAAAATTAAAATTTTGAAAATAATTTTTAAGTTTAAAATTAAAATTTTGAAATTAATTTTTTAAGTTTAAAATTAAAATTTTGAAATTAATTTTTTAAGTTTAAAATTAAAATTTTGAAATTAATTTTTGAGTTTAAAATTAAAATTTTGAAAATAATTTTTAAGTTTAAAATTAAAATTTTGAAAATGATTTTTAAGTTTAAAATTAAAATTTTGAAAATAATTTTTAAGTTTAAAATTAAAATTTTGAAAATAATTTTTAAGTTTAAAATTAAAATTTTGAAATTAATTTTTAAGTTTAAAATTAAAATTTTGAAATTAATTTTTTAAGTTTAAAATTAAAATTTTGAAATTAATTTTTGAGTTTAAAATTAAAATTTTGAAAATAATTTTTAATTTTAAAATTTTAAAATTAATTTTTAAGCCTTATTCATCTCACCCGATCTATATTATCAATCAGGGAATCCTATGATTTTGTGAGATGAAATTGGTTTGATTACAGAGTTTTGGTTTAACTTGTGTTAGATTCAGACTTAGCTTTGGTTTCCACAAATAGGCATTCTTCGGATAAACTTCTAAGCTTGGTGAGTCACAAGGACATCATTAGAAATAACCAACCTTTCGAGGTTTTCCGAATAGTCCTATCCACGGAACTTAGTACTAAATCTTGGTCTAACTGGTTAGGATTCGTTTAAGGGTAGCTTCGGTCAGTTCCACTTGGCCAAATGCACCAGATCGAAACCATATCTTTCTAGACATGCGATGCCCAAGTTTCCCTAACGTACTATCATCCAAAAATTTCACCAATACCATGATTCAAGTTAAACTTGGTCTCTAATTCTAATTGCCCTGCCGGGTTTGTTAGTTTTGGGTTACCCTGTCGGGTAAGTTAGTTTTGAAGGTGCCAGCTATTCTGGAGCCTCCCCCTGAATCATTGGCCATTAATTTAAGTTTTGATTTTAGGCTTGTGTCGATTCTTTTTATAGTTATGATTAACTTGGTGATAATTTTGTTGTTTTTCAAACTGTTTAGATTTTGAATTTGATTTAGGTTTGTATTTTGGATTTTGGTTTAGTTTATTCGATTTTATATAATGTATTTTTTCTTTAGGTATATAATATTGATTAAGTCCTACTTGCGTGGTCAGACACGCTTTCGGAACCCAAGCTAGATTGGTTGATTTGTATTGGGTTATTAATGAGTTGAAGGTTTTATTTGAATTCGACTTATATCCCAGTCCGGTTTTATTATAACATGCTTTTTGATTATTTAGGATTAAGTCTAGATTTTTTGATCTTGTTGTAAATTTTTCTAGTAATTCTTTTAAATTTTTAACATCATTTTTTAACGATAGATTTTCCTCTTCAAGTGTTAGATCTTGAGTTGGATTCGAATTTTTTAATTGTTCCTTGAGGTTTTGATTTTCCTCAAGAAGTGATTTATTTTCATTTTCAACTTTAGTTAATTTACTATTCAAACAGGAGATGATTCTAAAAAATTTTTTGTTTAAATTAAAGTATACCTCATTCGAGCCTTCGGAAACGAGTACGGACTCGTGGCTTGTTTCGGGTTCAGACCCGTCTTCATCTTCCGACTCATTTTCAGTTTCGACTTCGCGAGCCATCAGTGCGAGGTGGCTCTGATGTTTCTGCTCTTCTTCCTCTGATTCGTCCGAGGAGTCGTCCCACGTTGCTTTGAGTGCTTTCTTTTTTGTTGGCTTTGGTTTGCCGAACTTTAGTTTTGGGCATTCGTTCTTGTAATGTCCCTTTTTGTTGCAGCCGTAGCAAGTCACGTTCTTTTGTTCTGAGGGAGAGCTGATCTTTTGAAGATCCTTTTTGCTGAAGCTCCTCTTTCTCCTGGTGAACATTTTTCTTACCAAGTTCACCAGGTGTTCTTCGTTTTCAGAGTCTTGGTCAGATTCTTCTTCAAATTCAGGCTTGCTTTTCTTTTCTTTGGAGGACCCTGCAAATAGAGCTATACCTTTCTCGGCTCCAGCATTAGTTTGTTCGTGTAATTCTAATTCACAGAAAAGCTCATCTAATTTTAAGTTAGAAAGATCCTTAGAAATTTTGTAGGCATCCACTATTGATGCCCACAAACTATTACGTGGAAAGGCGTTTAATGCGTACCTTATTAAGTCTCTGTTCTCCATCTGGTGGCCTATCGCATGGAGCCCGTTGAGGATGTCCTTGATCCTCGCGTGTAGTTGATTCGCCGTTTCACCTTCCTGCATTTTTATATTAAAAATTTTATTTAAGAGAAGGTCTCGTTTTGTTACCTTGGCGTCGTTCGTTCCCTCGTGCAGCTCGATCAACTTGTCCCATAGCTCTTTAGCGTTTTTGTGTGGACCGACTCTGTTCAGTTCTTCTCTTGTCAATCCACATTGTAGAGTGTTGATCGCCTTATTTTCTGTTGATGCTTTTTTCTTCAGATCTGTTGTCCAGTCTTCAGGATCTACTAGATTGCCGGCGTTGTCTACTGGAATTTTGTAGGGTCTCGTAATGCTCATCCACTGGTCGAAGTCTGTTTTGAGGTAGACCTCCATGCGCTTCTTCCAGTACGGGAAGTCGTCCCCGTTGAAGAGTGGAGGTCGCACCGTGCTAAATCCTTCTTGTTGGGACATTCTGTGCACAGGTAAATAACCGAAAAAAAATATCCCAAGACTTGGTCTTGGATTAGTAGTGCGGGAAGAGAAAAATAGTAAAAAAAATCTAGATTGATATTGCAAAAAAAATGATAAACAAGTTTTGAGTGTAAAACTGAAAACCAAAAAAAAATCACCCCCAGTCTGATTGGTGGTTGCACCAAATCAGAGCGGTACCTGCTCTGATACCACTTGTAGGACCGTTAGATTCGATAGAGGGGGGGTGAATATCGATTCGAAAAACAAGAGTATAAGCGCAGCGGAAAAGTAAAATAGACACAGTTGTTTTACTTCGTTCGGAGCCTGTGACGACTCCTACTCGAAGGCCCGTGGTCCTTGACCACTTTCGTTGGGCAATCACTAGCAATTCGAAATAATGATTACAAAAGAACCGTACAGTGAATGCTAATGAAAACTAAAAACAAAATACCGACAAGAAGGGAAAAGAATGGAGCGTAGTGTCGGAGCTTTGTTGGCGTCGCACTGAACGTTGAGCAGCAAGACCAGCAGTAGAAGAATTCTCAGCTTAATTGATTGATTCTGAAGCTCCTGCCTGGGGCTTCTTTTATATGCTGTTCCAGGCGCCTGGATCCCTTCCGGGCGCCTGGAATGTGACGTAACTGCACAAACCATGATGCTCCACGTGGCGACGACTCGGCTGGATAGAATTCGCCTTCCGGGCGCCCGGACCTCCGGGCGCCCGGACCTCCGGGCGCCCGGACCACCTTGTTTCAGAAAACTCCCTTTTCCTGCAAAACAAAGTTAGTCCGAGGTAAATATGTATCCTGTAAAACAGATTGTTAGCACAGTTAAAGTTCAACAGATGGATAAAAAGAGTATGACTTAGATTCCGTCTTTCCGAGACCGGAATCTAGTCACGATCTCGACTTAGACATCCGAAATGGATCTAAGCCGGATCGACGCCTAATGTTCCCTTCCCGGGAACGCGTCCTCGCAGTCACTCCCCTCCAGTGACTTACCTCACTTACCTGCCAGACGTCCGGTCAGCCCGTCGACCCGTCTGGACTTCTCGCCAAGCGTCCGGTCAGCCCGTCGACCCGCTTGGACTTCTCGCCAGCTATCCGGTCAGCCCGTCGACCTAGCTGGACTTCTCGCCAAGCGTCCGGTCAGCCCGTCGACCCGCTTGGACTTCTCGCCAGCTATCCGGTCAGCCCGTCGACCTAGCTGGACTTCGTGCCAGACATCCGGTCAGCCCGTCGACCTGTCTGGGCTTCTCCTGCACACTTGATCAAAGTGTCAGACAATAACAAACTAACTTAACCTGATTTGTCATTCATCAAAACCTGGGTTAAATCGTTAGTGCTAACCGCACCAACATCTTTATCTAAAGAGATGTCTCCGATGACATCAAAGGAGATTGAGGACATATAGGCAGTTCTTTATGCTTCGGCAGTTGGACAGCCTAATGTATGCTATGCACCAGATCGGATATCTGTTTTGCCTAGTGCATAGTTAAGAAGATATCAAAGTAACCCTGGACAAGGACATTGGACTGCAATAAAGCATATATTGAAGTTCCTTAGAGGCACTTGAGATTATATGCTAGTTTATATGGCAGTTAATTTGGTCCCTGTGGGTTGCACGGATTTTGACTTCGAATCGAATAGGGACAATAGTAAGTTGACCTCGGGGTTTTGTGTTTAGTTTAGGAGGTGAAGTCATAACTATGGAAGAGTGATAAGCAAAGGTGCTTTTTCGGACTCTACCATAAGAGCTGAGTAAGTAGCAGCCTCTGAGGCAGTCATAGAAGCTGTATGGCTTAGATACTTCAAGATAGACTTAGATATGATTTCTGGTTTGTCCAAAGATTATTACAATTTATTGTAATAATAATGGTGCAGTAGCAAACTCGAAGAAACCATAAGTCTATAAGGTAAGTAAACATAATAGAGCGCAAGTACCACCCAATACGAGAAATCGTATAAACGAGGAGAAGTTGTTGCTGCCTAGATTGCATCAAGTAATAACCTATAGATCCTTTCACTAAGGTCCTTAAGGCAAGAGCTTTTGATGGACATGTTGAAGGGATGGGAATCAGATGTATGGTAGCATTTATGGCAGCATAGTCTTTTAGTATAAGTGGGAGATTGTTGGAGTGTATACTAAAATCCTAGCTTTTGTATAAACATTTATAAGAATTACATTAGTCAAATGTCTACATTTATATACCAAATGAAGATGTTCAACTAATTTATATTGTAGATAACATAGTATGTGGTGTCACACACAGAAGATCGTGTTATCGGTTTTTTATAAATTATAAACAGTAGCTCACGACCAAGATGGAAAGGAACAAACCATTGGTGGGTCGTAGTATAATTAGGTAGTAGTTTATCTTAACTATATAATTACACTAGTACACTTAGAGTGTATTGAGTAGGACCATTAGAGGTCGTTTCTTTTATACTGACTTTATAAAGGAACAAAGACCTCAGTTATTATGGAAGTGTGTGCTCTTAATCCTAATATAATAACAAGCACATATATTTGATATTTATTTCTTTAATTTATCAATGGGTGAGATTTAGTTCGATAAATCAATAAGCCCGATAAGTTGGGAAATGATATCACTTATAGTGTGTGTTGTTGATTATAGAAGGAAACTGTGTCCTAGTGATATAGGTTGATAATGTCCCCAAGAGGAGCTCATAAGGATTGTCATGTTAAATCCTGCAGGTGGACTTAGTCCGACATGACGATAAGGTTGAGTGGTACTACTCTTGGACTAAGATATTAATTAAATGAGTTGTCAGTAACTCACTTAATTAGTGGACATTCGATATCTTAAACAAAGGGAGACTAACACACTCATAATAAGAAGGAGCCCAAAATGTAATTTGGGATTGGTGCGGTAGTTCAATAATAGTTCTTTAGTGGAATGAATTATTATTGATGAAATTAAGTTATGTGTTCGGGGTGAACACGGGTTGCTTAATTTTATCGGGAGACCAAAACCAATTCCTCCTCTCGGTCCCTATCATGGCCTCTTGTATATAGAGATTTATACTCACCACATACCCACCTTCTTACACATCCTAATGGGGTCGGCCAAGCTAGCTTGGAACCCAAGCTAGGGCCGGCCAAGACCAAGTGGATGAGCCAAGTTGGTGGTCGGCCAAAGCTTGGGTCCCAAGCTTAGGTGGCCGGCCACTAGAATATTAAAAATGATTTTTATTAAAATTATTTCTTATGTGGATATCATGGTTTTAAAAGAGAGTTTAAAATTTAAATTTTTTCCTTTTATAGCTTTCTACAAAAGATTAAGATAAGATTTGAAATCTTTCCTTATTTGTAGATTAGAAGGAGATTTTAATTTTGAGAAAACTTTCCTTTTTAACCATGATCATAATTTAAAAGAGAGTTTTAAAAATTAAATATTCTCTTTTATTAGTTTCTACAAAATATTAAGAAAAGAATTGATATCTTTCCTTATTTGTAGATTGAAAAGAGATTTTAATTTTTAGAGATAACTTTCCTTTTTGGAAATTATCCACATGTTTAAAAGAAATATTTTAATTTATAAAATTTCCTTTTTATAACCCACCATGAAGGAAAAAATTATTGGAGAAATTTTTATAAATTTTCGGAAACAAATTTGGAAGTTTTAATTTTTGTTTTAATTAAAACTCTCCTTGTTTTGGGGAAATAAGTGGTCGACCAATGATATTAAGAAAAGAAAATTATTTTTAATTAAATAATTTTTTATTTTTCATGGCAAAGGAATTAAGGAAGTTTTTATTAAAATTTCCTTATTTGCCAAGACCAAGGAATATAAAAGAGGGGGTAGAGGTGTCTTCATGGTTAACAACTCTATTCTTTTCTTCCTCTCTTTTTCTCCTTGGTGTGGCCGACCCTTAGAGGTTCTCCCTCTCATCTTCTCTTCTTCTCTAGTGGCCGGTTTTATCCCCTCTTGGAGCTCTTGACGGTGGCCGGTTCAAGCTAGGAGAAGAAGGAGAGAAAGGAGGTTTTTGTTTCTTGCATCCCTTGGAGCTTGGTGGTGGTGGCTGGACCTCTACTTCTCATGGAGAATTCTTGGTGGCCGGATCTAGCTTGAAGAAGAAGGAGCTTGGTGGTTCTCGTCTCGGAAGATCGTTGCCCACACAACGTCCAAGATATGAAGAGGAATACGGTAGAAGATCAAGAGGTTATTTTGCTTACAAAGAAAGGTATAACTAGTAATTGTTTTCTGCATCATACTAGTTTTCTTTGTATAGTTATTTATGGAAATACCAAACACAAGAGGCATATGATTTTAGAGTTTTCGAAATAGTTTTTTCGAGTTTGTGTTTTCTTCTTTTTCGAATTTGTGATTCGATTGTTCTTTTTGATTAACCTAGAGTTATTTAAGGAAATAAATATTAGCTTTCCTTAAAAGGCTTTACCTAGGCGGTGGTGGTTGCTCCCATATCCAAGAAGGCCATTTGCCTCGCCATGCAGTCCTGGAAGCCAATTTTGGAAATTAATATTTATGGAATTAATAATTTAGGTAGATTTAAATCAATAGTGTTAAGTTCCCCTTGCGATTCAAATCTAAACCATTAAGAACAGATAAGTTAAATTTGGAATCAATGATGTTAAGTTCCGTCTGTGATTCCTAATTTAACTTCTAAAGAACACAATATGTTATTTAAGGAAAGGTTCGACACTTGTATAAAAGATTTTTGTACAGTGGAACCGGTACGTTTTCCTAAGACTAACCAACAATATTAGCCTACCTCCTTTGAGGTATATACTGGCCGATATTAACCTACCTCCTTTGAAGTATATGCTGATCGATATGGGTCTACCTCCTTGGAGACATATCCCAGCCGATATTGGCCTTCTTCTCTACTTGGTTATCTCCTTCTCCCTCCTTATCGGGGATCCATGAAACCTAACCCATATCAGTGACTATGGTCCTCATCATCAAATAATAGATCTTGCTTTGGTTCAGGTGATTTTTGGGGTATTGCTTTTAATGTGCAATCCCCTACACTTACATCATCAACATCTAGTCCAGGTGATTATGCAACTAGAAAGGTAATTCTAGGGGTATTACTTCTACTATGCAATCCCCTACACTCTCCTCATCATCAACATCAGTACCTGCATCATCAACAACATCTATAACAATAATAATAGTAGAGTTAAAATGTTAGTTAGAGCCCTAGAGCCAATCATTTGATGATTATTGTATAGACTCATTGTTTCATATTCTTGTATATTAATAAAGGCATTTGTTTTGGTTATTATACTTACTCGTATTGGTGCCAAATAACTAAGTATAATAACGTCCATAAGTAGAGGGTTCTTACCTATATCAATCGGTTAATTGAACCGATAGTGAGATGATATAGGGAACACTACTCTTAATCATTCCTAGTCGAGTATTAACATTTAAGGACAATGTTAATGCGACGAGACTAGCATGTAGGTCAACTCGATGACTTGATCTCACAAGTCATGGATATGGAGATATCAAGTTGACACATGGGTATGCATTGGAGAATGTATACTGAATGACCCGCCATGAGAAAGTATCATGGATCATTATATGAGTGTCATATACTTTCTCATGTGGCTATTAGTATGACTACTGGTCCTTGGACCTGAAGTCACCATGGATCCCTACATAAGGAGTTACGTACTTTGGTTTCGTCAAACGTCACCCGTAACTGGGTGGACTATAAAGGTGATTACTGGGTATGTAACGAATTATGCAGAGGGATGTGAATGATGTAGATGGAATCTATCCCTCCTATATGACGGGAGCAACATCGATATTATTGATAGAGTGAGACCACGAAGTGCATGGCCATGCCCAAATGAGTCAATATGAGATATTGAACTCATTTGATTTAGTGAGTCTACTTGGAGATCAAGATTTAAATTGGTCAGAGGATGACACGGTCTATGGCTCACATTGATCAATCTAGATGTCTAGGATAGAAGGACACTTGTCATATATTGTGAGTCACAATTAGTAGTCACAAGGTGATGTTGGATCTCAACATTCTTGTAACTTGGGTAGTAATGATGTGTTGCTAGATACCGTTCATTACTTATGCTCCTAAATGGGTTTAGGGGCATTGCCAACGTTATAAGAACCTATAGGGTCACACACTAAGGACAATTAGATGGAGATTAGGTTCATATGATGAACCAAGAGGATTAGATTCATGTGATGAATCAAATTGGATTAAGAGTAATCCTAATTGGGCTAATTGAGTTGGACTCAAGTTGATTCATGTGTTCAATGAGTCTAATTTAGATTATGACTCATTGAATCAATTTAATTAAATGAATTAGATTCATTATATTAAATTGGATTGAATTAAATAGTTGGATTAGATCAACCATGAGAGAGATTAAGTCAAGTTTGACTTGACTTGAGAGGAAGAGGAAGAGTCAAGTTTGACTTGACTTTATGCCACATCATTTGTGACTTGGCATTAAGTGGCCAATGATGATGTGCCACATCATCATAGTTAACACATGTGGGTGCCACCTAATGGAGGTTACAAATTCCCTTTGCTTTAATGTGGCCGGCCACATTAATGAGAGGGGTTACACTTTGTTGTGGTCGGCCACTAAGGGGAATGAATGGGATTCATTTTCATTCAAGGCATTTTTGATTCCATCTTCTTCCTTGCTCTCTCTTCTTGCTCTTCCTCTCCTCATCTTGCTGAGACCTTCTTGGAGTGCTAGCACACTCTAAGGTTCTCCCTCCATCGATTTGTTCGTGTGGATACGCATAGAGAGTTGTTTACCTTGACAACTTGAGATTCGACATCTCCTTGGACAAGCGGGACTCGCGAAGGGCACGCTACGAGGGTAAAACTCTTTAATATATAGTTCTAGTGTAGATCTATAGGTTGGTAAACTCGTACTCGTAGTTTTTCGAAAGTTTTATTCTTCGCACGGATCCGGTGGCGGGGTTTCAGGGTTTCCGCGATGCGAAAAAGCGGTTTTCGCGGCCCGAAAAACCCAACATAAAAATCTTTACAACTATAGCATCACAACAAATAATACTAGAGGAGTCCTGTGGAGTAATGGAAATGGGATCAGGTTTATCAAAAACACTACAATCCCACTTCTCAAGTACCACAATATTCGTAGGAATCGTCTCATCAGCATTTATGGCAGCCAATTATCCATTTCTAAATTGATGAGGGTTGGCGGCCATGTTTTTCAAAAGTTTCATAGCTTCATCAGGAGTCTTGTCAATCAAGGCTCCTCCACTAGCTTTATCCACCATGTACAAATCAATCAGTAATAACCCATCATAAAAATGTAGGACAAGCAACTGATCACTGATTTGATGTTGAGGACAACTGAAGTAAAGTTCCTTGAATCTCTTCCAATATTCATACAATGTCTCCTCCTTGAATTGTTGAATACCGTGAATCATCTTCCGCATAGTTATATAATCATTCTGAACTCTCTATGGGCTTCGATATGTTGGATATGACTCAGTAAATTGATTATGTGCAACATCATACCTGAAATGTGATGATCCACCCCATTAGAATTATAGGTATTAGAAAATGACTCATTCCTATTCTATTACTCCTTAGGTGGGTAGTACTAATGTTTAGGTTGATAGAACCGAGTCTAAGGCTAATAGTACCAATAATATGGATCTATAGTCAAAAAAATTTCTTGCTCTTACACTGAAATACTAGCAGATAAAATCAGAAGACACATGAATATATAAGATCAAACACATGGATGCATGAATGTTAAAGCATTTGAAAATATTTTTTTTTTCAAATTTTTATATAAAAAGAGAAAATAATCCTAAGATTGTCAAACAACACTAACATTTCCCCAGCAACGGCGTCAATTTTGATAAACCTAACTTTATCGTGAATTGGTATCAAATAATTACCAAACCCCTCTAAGCTAATGAAGCATAAGGAATGACCCAGATTGTCTCTCTCAAGGAATGTAAACGATAGGATGATAGTCTTAGGATCAATTATTGTTAGTTTTAGGGTTTTCTAGATAAATTGGGATTTTAGAAATGACTTTTAGAAAAAGAGAAGAAATAAGAACCAAAACCTATGCTACATTTGCAAATACAACTCATGGAAATTAACATACAAAGAATCTAACTAATATAAACTACTGCATTGAAAGAAATAACAAACAAGAATAACCTAATGCAATAATTAAGCAAAACCTAAATTGATCAAACATCAAGAACAATGACAATAACTAAAGGTTTCAAAGCAATAGCAAGGGAATTTCAATCAACTATGCATTGATCAACTATAACAAAGCTACAATTCAAACAAAGATACAAAAACTAGCATTCAAAATGTTGTTGTAGTTTTACACTAACGGTCTAACTCAAGTTTTGATAAATGGCAAGTAAGTTAAGTTAGGTTTTGTTGTGATCTAACTACTTGATTAAGTGTGTAGGAAATTCAGCTAGGTCAATAGGCTAACCAGATAGTTGGTACAAAGTCCAGCTAGGTCAACGGGCCGATCAGATAGCTAGTATGAAGTCTAGATAAGTCGACGGATTGACTAAATATTTGGAAAGAAGTCCAGCTAGGTCAATGAGCTGACCAGATAGTTAGCATGAAGTCTAGACAGGTCGACAGGCTGACCAGATATCTAGCAAGATGATAAGTTAAGGTAAGTCACTGGAGGAGAGTGATCAAATGAGAACGCGTCCCGATTGAAGGGACAGTAGGCGTTGATCTAATTTAGGTCCATTTGGGATCCCTAAACTGAGACCTTGACTAGTTTCTGGTGCTGGGGGGACAAGAACTAATTAGTACATTTTATTCATTATTATTGTCCTAATACTTATTTTGCAGGGTAGTTTGGACTAACATTGTTTTGCAGGGAAAAAAGGAGAAAACTACCTTCGGATTAACAGTGTCCGAAGGCGCCTTCAATGAAGATGGAAGGCGCATTCGTATTGTTCATCAAAGGTGCCTTCCATGGCTATGGAAGGCACCTTCCACATGATAAATTTTGGTTGAAGTCATGGATAAACAACAAACTGTTCAGGATCAAATCTGCCTCATTGGAGGTGCCTTCCATGCCTTTTATTAGGCTGTCTCGAGAGGCATTGATACACAACACTTATATGAGCTACTGCGCGTTCATTTGAAGTTTCGATTGCTTCAAGCTCCTACTACTACTCTACTGCAAAGTTGCTATGCCCGATGATTGCTCCGAGAACTTCTGATCGTGGTCGGCATACCGACATCGACACAAGTGCTCCCACTTTAATCTTTAAGTGTCGGTAATTTTATTTTGTAATTAATTACTACAAAGGGACAAGTGCAGTGTGTTGCACTTGTTCAACTTTTTGTGTACTCGATTTCTCTTCCAGAGGTATCGGAAGAGGCCTTTAGTGGATTGCCCGTCGATAGATCCACAGGACCTGGGTTTTGGAGTAGGAATCACCGAAGGCTCCGAACCAAGTAAGCCATGTCTTCTTGTGTTCTCGTTCTTTTTAGTTTTTCACTATGTTCATACTCTGAGTTCTTAAAATTGATAAGAAACCCCCACCCTCTCACGTATGTCTTGATCCAACACAAAAGATTCACACTAATTAAACTAGGGAAACCCTAGATTGGATTTGATGTGCATCAGATAAGGAACTTGGTGATGAAGATAACAGAGGAGATAAGCTCAGCTAGAAATTGATAGTAACCCAATGCTAAATCTATATTTGGGAAAAGAGATGAATTCGAATGAGCTAAGGAAACCCTAAGCACTCACTGATCTTGACAAAGATGTCAAGATCTTGCAATTGGTGATAAACTGATCAGAAGAACTCTAATCTGACATATTCAGTAAAACAAAGTAGTAAATCAAAAGAGGAAATAGAAAGAAATGCCTCTCGCTATTTAGTTGTGGCCGGAGCTTCAAAGGAAGAAAATTGTCGACTAAAAGATGAAAAAAACCAAATCGAATCCGCTTGCTTCTCCTCTTCTCTGTTTCTTCTTCTTCTTCACATGAAGTTGCTATAGAGTTGGAGATTAGATGCTTGAAGTGGTGTCACTGGCTCGAAGATGGATGATGACCAGAGGAATGGAATCGCCCTTGACCTCCATTGGTTGTCGCGGTGGAAGGTGGATCGGGGGTGCGGGATCACCTGAGGAAGAAAACGTGATCGTGGGATCTCCCCAGTAGCACTGTGCTTCATCAAATATATCATTGTAGCTTTTCAATTAAAATGGATTTGAATGGACGGCTAAGAACTCTCCAGGTCATGATCAATGGTGGGATTTGATCCAAATCTACTCTAAAGGCTCAGATCTAGATTGAAAGTGATGATCTACTTCCTCATTGACTTAGATGGACTAGATCATGATGAATGACTTAGATCTCCTCAGATCTTGGATGAACAGTCCATATCACTCCAAAGCATAATCATCTCATATAAACTCATATGTGAGCTCAATCGGAGTTGTTCAAACTCGAGTCCTTGCCCTTTGATGCCTACAAATATCATATTCAAATATTAGCATCAAATATCATAATTATGAGACAATTTATAATTAAGTCTAAAAATGACTCTAACTCATGAAACATGATGTAAATATGACTTTAACACATGAGAAGATCACAAAATCATGCCTATACGGATCCAAATGGCATAACAAAATCATGTTTATCCCCCCCCCCCCCCCCCCCCCGTCTTCCCACCGCTATCTGTACTATCGTCCGGTGCCATAGTCGTCCAACCCCTTTCTTATCTGCTACCTGTGCCAACCGGTCCGATGACCCCTTTTTCCAGCATTCACTCCACTCCAACGTTAGATTGCCAACTAATGAGTGCTAGTACCCCCAATCTTGAGTAGCCACGCTCACCTAAGCATAAGATGAAGATTCAGGGTCGCTTGGCCTAGACCTAGGCAGAAGCCAGAGCCAGGGTGGCGACCATCCCTTCTGATGAGTTGGTTGATTGGTTCAGCTAAAATTTTACAGGGATAAGTTTGTGTAGTATTTGAAATGATTATATCTTCCGCTCGGCTTAACCCAACCACTTTCTTTGTGTAATAGTTTTAGGTGGACGATCTAGCTCTCTGCCAAAGGTTGTCCCAATTAGACCACGAGCTCAAGTAGGCACAAACCGCAGGCAGGGACACGGGTGCTTCCCAAGTCTTGATCGAGCATTTAACTACAGAGGCAGCGCAATTAAAGGAAGACTTGGAGAAGCAATCTTAGTAGCTACTTGGATCGAAGCAGGTCTTGACCGTGGAGAAGGACAAAAACCACGATTAAGCCATTAAGCTAGAGAAGCTTAGGAAATAAGCCCATAATTTTGAGGCAAAGATTAGCTTAGCTAATACTCGGAAGCTCAGGATCATCAAAGGCCTTAACATCAAGAACAAAGAGGTTTGGGCCTTGGCGAAGAAATTAGAGGAAATAGAGGCAACTCTAGCTACAGAGCAAGTCGGCCATATTGCTGAGCAGGCGAGCCATGAACTTCATCTCGGCAAACACAAAAGAATAATTGATGATAAAGACGCCAAGCTACGAGTATTAAAGGTTGAACTTGCCAAATTTAAGGAGGAAGAGTCCAGCCGACTGCCCACAGGGTGGAGTATCTTCACTCCAGGGATGTCAACTAAATGTTGACTGATCGAACCATCAAGCTATTCGGCTATGACATTGATGGAACTATCCAGCAACTGAAGCAGGGCAACTATCTTTCCGCTAAGGTTCCTCCATCCTTTATCAAAAGGCAGAAGATTTTGGAGGTGCTTCCCAATGATGTGATTGCAGACCTTGCATAGTTTTTTTATTAATAGTTTCTTGTAGTATCCAAGTAACCTTGTAAAAATCTTCTAAGTTTGATTCAAAGCATGCCTATTATGTGTCTCAAAGTTCTTGTTATGCAGATGCCCTAATTTATATCTTACTTCTTTTCATCTACGAGGCTTATCTTTCCCAATCCACTCGTACCATAGTGGTCTCCCAGGTCCCTAGGGGAGTTTCCACACTTAACGGTGAGAATGAGTTTACTCGTAACTTAGCTAATCGGCTTGACTATTTGAGATTGGGTTGGGAACAAGCCCTTTCACAAGACAGCCTATTGGATTGCTTGAGTGCGAGAGCTTAGCTTGCTTATAACTCGGCTGAACTGCGTGAGAGTCTGTTACACTTGGCGTGAGAGCTTTGCTCGCTTATAACTCGGTCGAACAAAACGAGAGTCTGGGAGCTTTGCTCGCTTATAATTTGGTTTAACGGAGTGAGAGTTTGGGACACTTGGTGCAAGAGCTTTGCTCGCTTATAATTTGACTAAACGACGTAAGAGTCTAGGACACTTGGCACGAGAGCTTTTCTCACTTATAACTCAGCTGAACGGCACGAGAGTCTGGGACACTTGGCATAAGACCTGAGCTTGCTTATAACTCAGTTGAATAGCATGAGAGTCTGGGACACTTAGCGTGAGAGCTTTACTCGCTTATAACTTGGCCGAACGGTGTGAGAATTTGGGACACTTAGTGCAAAAGCTTAGCTCGCTTATAACTCAGAAGAATAACATAAGAGTCTGGGACACTTAGCACAAGAGTTTAGCTCACTTATAACTCGACCGAACGGTGTGAGAATTTTGAACAATTGGCGCCAAAGCTTTCTCGCTTATAACTCGGCCGAATAGCACGAGCTAGACACTTGGCGTAAGAGCTTTGCTTGCTTATAACTTGGCCGAACGGTGAGAGAGTATGGGGCACTTAGCGCGAGAGATTTTCTCACTTATAACTTGGCCAAATGACGCGAGAGTCTGTGACACTTGGTGTGAGAGCTTTGCTTACTTATAACTCAGCCGAACAACGCGAGAGTCTAGGACACTTGGAGCGAGAGCTTAGCTCACTTATAACTTGGCCGAATGGCACGATAGTTTGGGACACTTAGTGCAAGAACTTAGCTCGCTTATAACTCGGTCGAACGACGCGAGAGTCTAGGATACTTAATACTTTTTCATTTAAATTTTCCTACATTCGAGGAACAATACTTTTTATAATTTATATAACTTCAACGCAAACTTACTATCTGGCCCGATAGGATTGTAGATGGTTTTGCACTCCACGATCGGTCTAGATTTCTTCTATTTTCATCTTGTAGATAATAAGATCTTGAGCTGAGGTTCTATATCACTTTATACGGTCCGCACCATGGAGCCTCTAATTTGCTGGCGTCATCGACCAGTTTGATTCTCTTCCACACTAAGTTGTCGACCTACAAAGATCTTAGAATAACCCTTTTGTTGTAATTTTACTTCATCCTCTATCAGTATATCATTAGATGAGCGACTGTTTTATCTCTATTCTTCTATTAATTCCAGCTCCATAAGGCGCCACTCGGAGTTTTCTTCGTCATATAGCTATCTCTGATCGGACTCCACGCCTATTTCAACTAGCACTACTGCTTCTCCTCCATACACCAAGTGGAATAGGATTATGTCGGTGGCTTCTCAAGGTGTGGTACGATACACCCATAGCACACTTAGCAGTTTGTTGACCCAACTTCCTCCAAGGTGGTCGAGTCGAGTTCTAAGTATTCTGATAATTTCTCTGTTGGTGATCTCCGTCTGGCCATTGCTCAGAGGATAGGTTATTGAAGTGAAGGTTTGTAGAATATCATAGCTGGTACACTATTCTTTAAGCCTTCGTCCTTAAAATTATCTTCCATTGTCAGAAATGAGCTTGTGAGGAACGTCGAACTAACACACAATATTTTATCATAAGAATTTGATAACCATCTACTCGATTATCTTAGTGAGCAGCTCATCTTCCACTCACTTAGAGAAGTAGTTCACGGCTACGAGGAAGAATTTTCTCTAATCGGTTGCCATGGGAAAAGGTCCAACAATATCCAGGCAAGAGACAATTGATGTCTTCAGCTCTTTAGTAGGTCAATGCGATATGTTTTGGTGTCTTTGACAAGATAAGCAAATGGCTACTATCTGAGCTGCATCTGCTTGCAAGTAGGCCAAAAATATCCAGCTAATAAGATTTTCTGAGCAGTGAAAGGTCGTTCGAATGACTGCCACAAAAGCCTTGTATACTTCTTACAAGATGTATTGGACATCTTCCAAACTAACTCATTTAAGCAATGGCCTAGAAAAGGCTCTTATGTATATAATGTTGGTTGGTCCTAGGAAGATCGTACCTGTTTCACTGTACAAAAATTTTGTACAAGTGTCGAACCTTTCCTAAACAACCTATTGTGTTCTTTAGAAGTTAAATTAGAAATCACAAACAGAACTTAACATTATTGATTTCAAATTTAACTTATCTGTTCTTAATGGTTTAGACTTGGATCGCAAGCGGAACTTAACACTATTGATCCAAATCAACCTATGTTATAAATTCAATTAAATATTAATTTCCAAAATTGGCTTCCAGGACTGCATGGTGAGACACATGACCTTCTTGGGTATGGGAGCATCCACCACCGCCTAGACAAAGCCTTTTAAGGAAAGCTAATATTTAATTTCCTTATATAACTCTAGGTTTAACCAAAAAGAACAATCGAATCACAAATTTGAAAAATAAAACAAAAGAAACACAAATTCGAAACAAATCCGAAAACTCTAGAATCATATGTCTCTTGTGTTTGGTATTTCCAAAAATAACTATACAAAGAAAACTAGTATGATGCGGAAAACAATTACTAGTTATACCTTTCTTTGTAAGCAAATAACCTCTTGATCTTCTACCGTATTCCTCTTCTGATCTTGGACGTTGTGTGGGCAACGATCTACCGAGATGAGAATCTACCTAAGCCACCTTCTTCTCCATGCAAGATTTGGCCACCACAATTCTCCAAGAGAAGTAGAGGTCCGACCACCACCACCAAGCTCCAAGGGATGCTAGAAACAAAACCTCCTTTCTCTCCTTCTTCTCCTAGCTAGATCCGGCCACCATGGACTTCTCTTATGTTGATGCCACCGGCCACAAAGGAGGAAGAGAAGAGAAGGAGAATAGACCCTAGGACCGGCCACCACCAAGGAAAAGAGAGGAAGAAAAAGAATAGAGTTCTCTCACCATGAAGGCACCTCTACCCCCTCTTTTATAATCCTTGGCCTTGGCAAATAAGGAAAGTTTTAATAAAACTTTCTTATTTTCTTTGTCATGAAAAAGAAAAAATTAATTGATAAAAATCAATTCTATTTTCTCTTATTAAAGTGGTCGGCCACCTTAAGAGCTTCCAAAACTAGGTAAGTTTTAATCAAAATTAAAACTCCCTTGTTTGTTTCCAGAAATTTTAAAAAACAAAATTTCTGTAATAATTGTTTCCTTCATGGTGGTTTGTAAAAAGGAAATTTTATAAATTAAAATCTTTCTTTTAAACATGTGGATGATTTCCAAAAAGGAATTTATCTCTAAAAATTAAATACTCCTTTCAATCTACAAATAAGGAAAGATATCGAATCTTTTCTTAATCTTTTGTAGAAACTTATAAAAGAAATATTTAATTTTTAAACTCTCTTTTAAATCATGAACATGGTCAAAAAAGGAAAGTTTTCTTAAAATTAAAATTCACCTTTCAATCTACAAATAAGAAAAGATTTCAAAGCTTTTCTTAATCTTTTGTAGAAAGTTATAAAAGGAAATATTTAAATTTTAAACTCTCTTTTAAAAACCATGATATCCACATTAAGATAAGATTAAAAATAGAATCCCTTTTAATATGATGTGGCCGGCCACACCAAGCTTGGGTTCAAGCTAGGGACGGCCACACCAACTCAACACATTCTATTTACTTGGCCGGCCCAAGCTTGGGTTCTAAGCTTGCTTGGCCGAGCCCAATAGGATGGGTATAAAGGTGGGTAAGAAGTGGGTATATGGTGGATATAAATCTCTATATACAAGAGGCTACAATAGGGACCGAGAGGAGGAATTGGTTTTGGTCTCCCAATGAAATTAAACTTCCCGTGTTCGCCCCGAACACACAACTTAACTTCATCAATAATAATTCATACCACTAAAGAATTATTATTGAACTACCGCACCAATCCCAAATTACATTTTGGGCTCCTTCTTATTATGAGTGTGTTAGTCTCCCTGTGTTTAAGATGTCGAATGTCCA
Organism: Zingiber officinale; assembly: GCF_018446385.1. Taxonomy (NCBI): domain Eukaryota; kingdom Viridiplantae; phylum Streptophyta; class Magnoliopsida; order Zingiberales; family Zingiberaceae; genus Zingiber; species Zingiber officinale. The sequence goes on along the minus strand of NC_056005.1, from coordinate 31,823,923 downwards.
CTAATTAAATGAGTTACTGACAACTCACTTAATTAATATCTTAGTCCAAGAGTAGTACCACTCAACCTCATCGTCATGTCGGACTAAATCCACCTGCAAGGTTTAACATGACAATCCTTATGAGCTCCTCTTGGGGACATTCTCAACTTAGATTACTAGGACACAGTTTCCTTCTATAATCAACAACACACACTATAAGCAATATTATTTCCCAACTTATCAGGCTTATTGATTTATCGAGTTAAATCTCACCCATTGATAATTCAAAAAAATAAATACTAAATATATGTATTTGTTATTATATTAGGATTAAGAGCACACAATTCCATAATAACTAAGGTCTAGTTCTTTTATCAAGCCAGTATAAAAAGAACTTACCTAAAATGGTCCTACTCAATACACTTAGAGTGTACTAGTGTAATTTATTTGTCAAGATAAACTAATACCTAATTATACTACGACTATTCCAATGGTTTGTTCCTTTCCATCTTAGTCATGAGCAACTGTTTATAATTTATAAAGAACTGATAACATGATCTTCTGTGTGTGACACCACACACCATGTTATCTACAATATAAATTAATTGAACAACTACACTTAACAAATAAATGTAGATATTTGACCATTGTGATTCTTTATTTCTAAATAAATATTTATACAAAAGCTAGGCTTTTAGTATACACTCTAACATATAAGATCCTCGATAAGCGTAAATCGACTTACTCTCTTCTTTATCAACCAATCTTGCTCCCGATCTATTGGTGTGTTTCTCGATCAGAGGAACTCTATCAAGGGTGTCCTCCAATCATTCTATACTTCTATTTTCGTTGATCTCTCGATATAAGTTACTAACAATACCTACTCGATCGGCCTATCCAACACCATTGGGCTTAAAGAGCTTGCTAGCTTGGCCAAATCGTCTACATATTGATTGTCCGCCTGGGAGATCTTCTACAATATTACCTCTTGAAATCCTACCTTTAACCTAGCAAACACCTCAGCATATAATTTTATCCTCACATTATTTATTTTGAAGTTATCTGAGAGTTGTTGGACCGCCAGTTGTAAATCAGAATAGATAAAGACCCGGGTGGCTCTCACATGTCTAGCTGCCTGCAGACTGACGATTAGTGCTTCGTACTCTGCCTCATTATTGATGGTCCGATAGTCTAGTTGGATAGACAATTGTATCCTATCTTCATTTGTTGATATCAAGAGTATCCCCACTCTATTACCTAGCCGAGTGGATAGTCCATCTACGTAGACCCTCCAAGTTTCCTCTGGCTTGGGATTTTATATCTTTGTTATAAAATCGGCTAAGATTTACATTTGATGGCTAATTTGGGCTGGTACTGTATGTCAAACTTGCTCAATTCCATTTTCCATTTAATTATCCATCTGGACGCCTCGTGGTTGAGGAGAACTCGACTAAGTGTGCTGTTAGTTAACACAATGATAGGATGAGAGAGAAAATAAAGACGTAACCTCCGAGTTACTAAGACCAACCCGTACGTCAACTTCTCAAGACAAATGTAGTGGCATTTAACATCTTTTAATAAATGGCTTAAAAAGTATGCTGACTACTATTCATTACCATCCTATCGCACCAACGCCGATCTGACAGCTAGCTCAGTAGAAGACAAGTAGATCTAGAGTGATTCGCTGGTGATGGGCTTTGCAAGTACAGGTAAAGAAGATAAGTACCTTTTGAATTCTTCCATTGCCTTATCACATTAGGTGCCCCACTAGAACTTGGTAGTTTGGCGTAAAATTTTAAAGAATGACAAGCTTCGATCGGACAATCTTAAGATGAATCTTGACAGAGTTGTAATTCCTCCGGTTAGCAGTTGAACTTCCTTCAAGTTGCACGGTGGAGGCATGTCTTGAAGTGCCTTCACTTTGCTGGGATTAGCCTCTATTCCCCACTCGGTCATGATGTAGCTGAGGAAGTGTCCGCTCTTAGCCTAAAATAAGCATTTGTTGGAGTTAAGCTTGACTCCATATCTTCTTAAGGTTTGGCACGTTTCCTTAATATTTACACACAAGTCGATAACTCGGAAGGATTTTATTAATATATCATCTACGTATACCTTCATATTCCTATCAATCTACTGCTGAAACACCATGTTCATAAGCCTTTGATATGCGACCCCAGTGTTCTTCAATCTGAACGGCATGTCATTGTAATAGTAAGTCCAGTCTGCTATAATGAAGTTGACCTTTTCTTAGTCCTCTCCGATGAGCGAAACTTGATGATATCCTTGATATGTGTCTAGCATACATATCCACTCGTATTCGGCTGTAGAGTCTTCCATTTAGTCAATGCTGATGGGTGCTACTCAAAATACTATTATGTTTCCCCTGTATAAAAATTTGTACAAGCACAGAACTTTTCCTAGCAACTCATGTGCTCTTCAGAAGTTAAACTTGGATTGGAAACGAAACTTAACATTTTTACTCCAAGTTCAACCCTTGTGTTCTTCAGAAGTTAAACAATATTACAGAAGTTGATTAAATATTTATTTCAAGGATTGGCTTCCAGGTCATTTAAGAGGCACTAGGCCTTCTTGGTTATGGGATCATCCACCACTTCTTAGACAAAGTCTTTCAAAGAAATTGAATATTTAAACTTCTCACAGTAACCTTAGGTTTAACTATAGAGATCTCAATCAAAGCTCAAGATCAAAACACAAAATCGAAGCACAAAAACGAAAACACAAAATCGCTAGCCTCTTGTGTTGGTATTTAGGATCCATACAAAGAAAACAAAACTAGTTGTACTGCGGAATAAATAACTAGTTGTACCTTTCTTCGTAGACAAAGACCTCTTGATCTTCTGTCATTTTCCTCTCCTCTTCTTGGGCATCGTGTGGGTGATGATCTACCAAGATAAAACCACCCGAACCCTTTTTATTTCCAATCCGCCTACCACCAAAAGATGCAAAGAAAGGAACGCCTCCTTCTTCTTCTTCTCCTCCAAACAGCTGACCACCAAGGTGCTTCGTCTCTTCATTTTCTTTTCCTCCAAGCTCTGGCCACCAAGAGAAGATGGGGCGCTGGCCCTAGAGGGAAGAAAAGGGAAGAAGAAAAGAAGTGGGGCGCCGGCCCTAGAGGAAAGAAAAGGATGGGGCACCGACCTTAAGGGAAAGGAGAGAAACTTATAAATTCTTAAATAAATTGTTGATTTTTGTGGCACAATCTCCTCTCATTTTAAAACCCTTTGCCCAGCTAAAAAAGGAGAAAAATTAATAAATTTTTGTTTAGAAAAAATCTCTAGAAAATAATTAACATAATTCTTTTTAGAAAATTTTCTTAAGAAAGAATTAATATAATTCTTTTTAGAAAATTTCTAAGAAATAATCAACATAATTCTTTTTAGAAAAATCTCTAGGAAAGAATTAACATAATTCTTTTTAGAAAAATTTCTTAGGAAAGAATTAATATAATTCTTTTTAGAAAATTTCTAAGAAAGAATCAACGTAATTCTTTTTAGAAAAATATCTAATTCTGTTGAGAAAAAATCTCCCCTTTTTTTCTTTCTTTTCTTTTTCTTTTCTTTTCTTTTCTTTTAGTTTGGTCGACTGATGTAGCGAATCTGTCACACCCGCTAATCAAATTAATAAATGTATTTATTCACTGAACCCCTTAATTTCACAATAACGTTGTAGTAACGAGCCCAGGATCGCTCTCGAGGAACCAATGGTAGAATGTAATTTAGGATTGTCTTTTTATTCCTATTTTTGGGGTTTTCGATATAAAAATGGAAATGGGGGGATTTAAACTTTAAATCTAAATCTAACAAAAGTAAAGCATAGCGAATAAGAAATTAATCTAAAGCAATAGTGAAATCTACTTGTGTGCCAACAATCAAACCATAATGCATTGTCACCCTACATTATAATTTAATCATCACCACACTTAAACTACATATGAAATTACAAGACAGAAATAAATCTAATCTAAAGCATGATTTAAACCCTAATTTGAAACCTACAACTTATCAATTAAATAAGCTTCAAAGAAGACTTAAACTAAGCTTCAATTAAGTAAAGAAATGCTAAACTACTTGCTAAAACATAACAACCATTAAAATAAATATGTTCTAAGCTGTTGAACAGTAAGAAAAAGAACTAGAATGAAATAAAAACCAATCCTCTCACAATCAACTCACAAACTTCATACTCTTGCCGTCACACAAGAGGCCGAAATCGAAACCACCCAATTTCGGACCTCAGTGGAGATTCTAAGTTGTAAATCAATTCGAGGAATGCTCACAAGTGCCGACGGACCACCCCCGACACGCTGGAAACAACCCGAACCCAAGAAAATGCCGAAAATGCTGGAAATCTACTACTGGAGCTCTCTGAATCTGAATGGAAGTCGTGGATTGCAGATGGGCATCAGATGAAGCTCAATAACGCCGGCGGACCACCTCCAAGCGTCACTGATGGAAATCGGAGCACATATTTGGAAGACCACCTCCAAATCTGGCGAAAACAGAGAAGTCACTGTGAGCAGATTTTTCGCCGGAGAGAACACTCGCCGGTGCTCCAGATGATCGGGATGAGCTGCTAAGAAGTCTTCCACCAAGGTAGAAGCTCGAGAGGATGATCGGAGAAGGAATGGTGGTCAGAATCCACTGGAAATCTCGAGGGACGCGGCGCTATGCGCGGAGGAGTCGACGAAGAAGCTGGGTACTGTAGCTTCTCATTTAAATCAGATCTGGATCTGGAATGGATGGTTGAGATGATTCCGGGCTAAATCAACGGTGAAAAGTTTGCCCAAAATCCGATCTGAAGGTACTGATGTTGATCTAAGGTCTGGATCTACCCTCCCGTAGGTCGGATCAATCAGATCATCACTGAATGGCCCAGATCTGCCCTGTCTTCAATGAACGGTCCAGATTAATTCGGGCTGGATCAATGGCTAGATGAACTCAGATCTGCATCAAAACTTCTGGATCTTCATCAATCGCTCAGATCTGCTCCCCATTAAGTTGGATCGGCCAGATCTTCAACGGATGGTCCAGATCTGTCCTATTCTTGATGAACGGCCCATAATGCTCAATGGCTAGATCTTCTCGTTTGAACTCTGATTCGAGCCCAATTTCGGTCCAAATAGATCCAAATCTAAGATCCTTTGATGCTTACAAAATAAGAATCAAATATTAGCATCAAATAACACCAAAAATAATATCATGTACAATTAAGTCCAAAAATACATACTATGCACAAAATGTGATGTAACCATGATTTACCTATAAAATCAACCTCAAAACCATGCATAAATGAATCAAAATAATGAAGTAAAATTATGGTTATCAAATCCCCCACACTTAGTCTTGAACGTCCTGTGCAAGTAAAGAAAACTAAAAATCATCTCCATAGAAAATTCCCTAGCAATACCTAAAAGATAGTAAAAAGAATTTAACTAAGACCATCTAAAGATCACAAACAATCATATATACAATCCAAACAATAATTAGTAGGTATGGTAGTTTCAATCCAATTGAAAAATTAAGCAAGTTGCACTCTCACAAGGTATTTACCTATTCTATCTCTCACACTCATGCATGTGTATAAGTGGAGCTCACTCAATGCAACTCACAATATTTCACTACCATAAGCTTGCTTATTTTCTAATTCTCCACCACTATAAAATATAGCATACATGAATCAAAAGGATTTTATCAACAAGAATTGAAATAGAAGCAAAAAAAAAAAAAAAACAATTGAAATGGATGAAATAGGCAAAAGAAAAGGCATTAATGAAGAAAATGAGAAGATGAGAGTATTGGAGGAGTATACTTGATGAGTTGACCATTTTGATGTGAAAAGAGATGAATACCATTTGTTTTTATCAATTCAAAATGCCAAGCTAACCTCCCCTCCAATTTAATAGCAAACCAAAAATCTTGATACTCTTCCTTCACCTTTGATACTCTTTTGATGTGCCACATTTTTTTCCTTTCCTTCACTGTGTTTACTGAATTTCCACTTCAATTCTATCACTTCAAAGCTCAAAAACAAACTCACATTAGCTAATGGAAAATAACTCCCTCCCCCACACTTAAAACATTGTCCGTCTCGGACAATAAAACACATCATGCTATTCACTTATTTGATACTCTTCTAACCACTTTTTCATTTGCATTCTGCAAATTTCATTTTTTCTGTACTGTGTCAATCCGTAGTTTTCCATTGGGTGCTATCATCACAAATATAAGGCACTTCAACTAACATTTCAAGGCTCTATAAGTAATAATAATCTTTCAAGTTTAGTAGCCCAGCTGTGCCATAACTGATTTTAAAATTGAAATGCAACTTTTGCAATACAGCACACAATTCACAACTGCAATAACAACACACTCTGCATCTCTATTTATTTCTGATCATGTTAGCAAGAAAACAATTAATTTCACAATCACAATCAATTTCACATAAGCAATGAGATGATTTCAGTTCTTTGGGTCCGGATTTTCTATAAATCAATTCAGCATCATTTGTTGCTTCTTATGTCAAATTTCTGTAAACATTCCAGAACTTTGAAAACCGAATCTGAACAATTCACTAATTTCTGCATTAAAGTGTAACTGGCTAATCCCAAATTCTGCATTCAACTTTCACAGCAACAGCAATTTCAGAAAACAGGGTTGCACATGCTGTTGTAACTTATTTGTGTCTTGGATATCTTGAAGATTTACATCACCTTGTATCACTTATGAATCTGAGCAAAGCGTTGGAACATAAACAACTCCTTTAATCCTTTGATAGTTTTACCACACAACACCATTCTGAATTCTTGAAGCTGTCATCAGTTAAAACTCACAATAGAATTAGGCACATAGCAATTTTAATTTCGTCCACAGCTCAACTCACAACAGCTCTACACTCTGAGTTGAGTTGAAGCATTATGTGCTCACTAATTAGGAAATCCAGAAGTTTTGAGTTAACTTCATATAAGCTGGACATTATCAGAATCAAGTCCACTAAAACTACATGCCTTGAACAGATCTGCAAAAATAGAATTAGAAGAAAAGTGCAAACTGCTGGTTGAGAAGAGCATGCATCCTTGAAAATTGGAAACAAGAATTAGAAGTGCAGTTCAGAAACAGAATTGCAGTTTCATTTCAAAATTGATTGGGAAACAGAATTGTTTCGGGCTAGAAATGGCTTGAAGGTTTGGCACAACAACATTAGTCACAGTTTTTTTTTCTTTTCTGCATTCTATTTCTTAGTAATTCAATTCTGAACATTTCACTTTCATACATAAAGCTTCATGGCAGCTTCAAAAATAATGTTACTGAAATGCAACTGGCTACTGATTTGTTTCAGCTTCTGAATTTTGAGCTTGTCACTGACCAAATTCAATCATGCTCAGATCCACTTCTACAGCAATAGAAAACATCAACTTCAATTCAGCAGTTCAACTTTTAACCATCAAGGACTTGACTTAACAACTTCTGAAATGATTCCATTGTTTTCCTCTTTACTTCATTGGAAAGAAACTATTACTAATGTTAGGCTTTCACACTATCATTTCAATTGCTTCCTTATCAACAGAATTAAAAAAAAAAACTGTTTGCAAAATATTATTAGTACCATTGAATAAACAAGATGTTGACTTCAAGTCACTACTATTCAAAGATAACACATAAAATTGGCACAAAACAGAATTTCCATTTCTGTGCCTAGTGGTGTGGCACTTAAACTTTTTGTTTCTTTGAAACCTTTTATAGCAACAAGACCTTGTATCATTCAATTTGCTTTTGACAGACTTTCCCACTCATCTACAGATTTTTAGTGCATGAGATAAAAATAGTTGTAGACATTCTTCAGCAACAACATCCAAAGATAGCAACAACAACAACAACAATACATGGGAATGCTCTCAATTTGTCTTGCTAAACTGATGCAACATTCAGTTAAAACCAACATTCAGCTCAAAGCAACTGGTTTTACAGGTTGACCCCATTACATTATCTTCCAGTAGCTATCTCTGAGACTCACTACAATTTATTCTGAAATTCCTGAACGTATTCCAAAACTCAACACCCATGCATTGTACCAATTCTGATTTTGACCAATAATAATATGAATGTGTTCTACTGTCAATTTTAGAATTGAAAACTATAATTTTAGCATTGGTTCATTAGTAATGACTGAAAATTGAAACTAATTCTAACATGATTAATTTTGCACAGCATTAGCACACACTTAAAAGTTTCAGATTCAATGTTCAGTAGTCTCCATTAGCATTCCATCACTGCACAATAGCAATAATCATCAGATTGAACAGCTTCTGAAATTACTACAAAATACTAGCAATCAGGTTTCTGCATCTCTCCAATTTCAGAAAAACATGCTTTCAGTTTCTTCAGTTAGAAGAAGTTTCCTTCACCATGGACTTCAAACTCCACTACTGATTTCTGCAAACAGATTATGAGGCTGAACAATTTAGGTTGATGAATTCTGATTGGATACTTTATAAGCAATATTTCCGAACTGATGAGCTGCATTGGATACTGCACATCTGAAGTAATCAGTAGCTTGGTGAACTTTCATGAGTAGGCAGAAGCAACATTAAGAGAAGAGAGCAGAAATTCAACTCTGGAAATCAGTTTCTACTTCATGCATTTCACAGATTGCTGATTTCCTGTTAGCTTCTGTCTTTTCAGCTAACATCCCCTTTGGTTTCCATTTGTTCCATTGTAAAGTTTAAATTATAATCCTTGAATGAGTATCACTTCACACTTGGAATCTATTTCAGTCTTCTTTAATCTTCTAATTTCTTTTTCTCTATGCAGCTGGCACATTGTATTGGATTGTTGGAACTAACTATGCAGTTTCTTCATTTGAAATCAAATTTTAGAACTCTTGTAACAGAATTCTAGGCCCTATCAAAGTGTTCCATTAAAATCAGTACTGATAAGTTCTGTCAAGATTTCTGAATTGCAGAATTCATACTAGCTATGTTCAATATGCCCACAATTCACTAAGTTCCTGATGTGGTTTTGAACAATTCTGTTTTGTTGCAACTTATTTCCGAAGTAGGTACATCAAATTGTAGCTCCCATATTTTAGCTTTTCACTTCAATGTCCCTGTAGAATCTGTAAACACAGTTTCATTCTGTCCATATTTCATATTAGTTGTTATCACTTGCATTTCATTCTTTGATCCATCATCAACACTAGCTCATGTCCAAGCATCTTTAATTTGCCAAGCTATCAGATTAGCACTTCATTTACCTCAACAGCTGCGTTTCAAAATTGATTGTACAGCTTTGCCACTTAAAAAGTAACTTCTCTTCCTTAAAGATCTTGGAGCTCACTTTAGTTTTACAGATCAGATGCTTGTAACATGGATTGACACACAACTGATACTAATTTCATATTCCAATTCTGCATATTCAACATTCTGTTCATCAGCAACCAGTAGTCTCATTTAGCATTATAGTGATTGGAGCTTCACTTCAAAGCAATGTTAATCAGACAAACATCAACAGATTTTTACACCAAACATGAATTACTGAAACATCAGTTTCACCTCTGCAGTATCAGATGATCAAGTTTAGTATCAGAAATTACTTCACAAATCAATTTTAGACTGCAAGACTAGATCCTGAAATCTGTAGTTCAGTTAACTTCTCAGTTAGAAGTTATATATACCGAAATTCCCTTGCTTATCAGACATTCTTCATTCTTGTTTAAATGTTATACCCAATTCTTGATACATTTTTGGCACAAAATCCAGCACTTCTCATTTCCTACAATTGTCCTTCAGATTTCAAATCTGAAATGCTTCTATGCATTAACGTCAGAATGTGCAGGAATCTAAAATCATGTGCATGCATAAGCATTCCATATTCTTTTTCAACTTAGTATCACCATAGTATCAAACTCCAACATTCAAAGCTAATGGAACTTGCTTTTAACATGATAAAACTCAAGAAATAGACATATTTAGCATACAATCCAAGGAGTCATCCAACACCTTCAACATCTTCAAATGTATACCAATTTTCCCCCATACTTAACCCTTTCCCCATCTTGCAAAATATAACTCATCAAGAATTCAACCAAAACACTAAATAAAATAGAGCAAGCAAAGATAATAAAAGGGTAAAATGCAAGAGGAAAATGTTTAAAGAAAATTGTGAGTAAAGGACTTTGAAAGTATGAAGGGGAACAAAATTGATTAAAATCCTCAATTTCCATGCACACAAATGCTATTGTGATTTTAAAAAGAAACTAAGCAAGTTCTAGAGTTTCAATTGCTATGAGTGCATGCCACACAAAAATATAATAGAGATATAGGCTTAAAATGGACCTCACTAGGTATTTTCATGCAATCAAGCTTAATTGATCAAAATGGAATCCACTACCAATTTAACCAAAATCATGTAAGTAGAGTCTCCAATCATGTCAAATGACCTAAATTGATGATCAAATTTAAGAAGCTTTTACCATCTTACAAATATTACTTAGAAAATTCCCATGGTGACTTTTATTCAAATGAAATGCTATGTATACTAAGTAAAATGCAATGTACGAAAGTAAAATGCAAAATGCAAAGTATAAAACTAAAGAAACGTATAAAAAATTTATTAAAGAAAAACTAAACACAAGCATGAATTTAAATGCAAGAGTAAGCTAAATTAGAACCAACTCCCCTTTCTTTCCCGGTGGTTGAAGAAGGTTCAAAAGAAGAAGTCACCTCGGAAGTGGAGTAATCATGGTTCTACTTAAATTCTTCTTATTAATCCTTTTTCCTTTCATAATTCTTTCTGGAGGTCTAAGTCGGTTTAGTGTAAGCATCCATTCCAGAAGCTTATGTTCTCCTACAACATCAATAAAACAAAACACCTTCCACACACATGTGGGGCAAAACGAAAATAGGAGAATATTAGTGTGGGTAAAATATATATCAAGAAATAAATCACAACTAATAAAATCAACAATTGGTACCTCAATAAAATTCTCTGAAAAATTACACAAAATACTCACCTTATCGTGTTGAAAGGTACCTGGAGTGGTGATTGTTACCTCCTTTTCATCAAGAAAATGCTCAGACTCTAGTTCTGGTGAATGTTCATCTTCATGTAGTGATTCTTGGGTGCTTGGCTCTATAGCACAAGTCCCTACACTTACATCCTCAATTACTGGTGATTCTTGAGATAATACTTCCAGTAAGCACTCCCCTACACTTACATCATCTTCTGCAACAATACCTACATCTTCAACAATATCTAAAGTAACAACATTAGTAGTATCTGAAATTTGAACAACTACATCATCCTCACAAATAAAACTAGAAAATTGTTGCGAAGAAATAGAAGTAGTATCAGGCTTGACAAGATCTCCACAATCCACCTCTTCACTGGCTCTTTATGCTTGTAACTGATTAATTGATGATGTAATCTGATCTAACTGACTCTGAATATTCTGTATCCTTGCAAATTGTTGCTCTTGATATACTCTCATTTGTTGCATAATATCATTGCATTTACAAATTGACTCTGCAAATTTTTCTTGTGCATCCTCATACCTATTCCGTTGCTCCATAGGTAGGTAGCACTGATATTCAAGCTGATAAAACTGAGACTGAGGCTAATCATAATAATTCTGACTCCAATCTCAAAAATATGGATAATATGGATCCATGGTTGCTGAATTTTCTGTTCTTACACTGAAAAACTAGCAAATAAAATCAGAAGACTCAGGAACAAATAAAATCAACACATGGATATATAAACATGAAAACAATTAAACAACAATCCTAAAATTACTACAATGTGTATAACTTCCCCGGCAACGGCGCCAAAATTTGATGTAGCGAATCTGTCACACCCGCTAATCAAATTAATAAATGTATTTATTCACTGAACCCCTTAATTTCACAATAACGTTGTAGTAACGAGCCTAGGATCGCTCTCGAGGAACCAATGGTAGAATGTAATTTAGGATTGTCTTTTTATTCCTATTTTTGGGGTTTTCGATATAAAAATGGAAATGGGGGGATTTAAACTTTAAATCTAAATCTAACAAAAGTAAAGCATAGCGAATAAGAAATTAATCTAAAACAATAGTGAAATCTACTTGTGTGCCAACAATCACACCATAATGCATTGTCACCCTACATTATAATTTAATCATCACTACACTTAAACTACATATGAAATTACAAGACAGAAATAAATCTAATCTAAAGCATGATTTAAACCCTAATTTGAAACCTACAACTTATCAATTAAACAAGCTTCAAAGAAGACTTAAACTAAGCTTCAATTAAGTAAAGAAATGCTAAACTACTTGCTAAAACATAACAACCATTAAAATAAATCTGTTCTATGCTGTTGAACAGTAAGAAAAAGAACTAGAATGAAATAAAAACCAATCCTCTCACAATCAACTCACAAACTTCATACTCTTGCCGTCACACAAGAGGCCGAAATCGAAACCACCCAATTTCGGACCTCAGTGGAGATTCTAAGCTGCAAATCAATTCGAGGAATGCTCACAAGTGCCGACGGACCACCCCCGACACGCTGGAAACAACCCGAACCCAAGAAAATACCGAAAATGCTGGAAATCTGCTACCAAAGCTCTCTAAATCTGGATGGAAGTCGTGGATTGCAGATGGGTATCGGATGAAGCTCAATAACGCCGGTGGACCACCTCCAAGCGTCACTAATGGAAATCGGAGCGCAGATTTGGAAGACCACCTCCAAATCTGGCGAAAATAGAGAAGTCGCCGTGAGCAGATTTTCCGCCGGAGAGAACACTCGCCGGTGCTCTAGATGATGGGGATGAGCTACTAAGAAGTCTTCCACAAGGTAGAAGCTCGGGAGGATGATCGGAGAAGGAATGGTGGTCGGTCCACTGGAAATCTCGCGGGACGCGGCGCTGTGCGCGGAGGAGTCGACGAAGAAGCTGGGTAATGTAGCTTCTCATTTAAATCAGAACTGGATCTGGAATGGACGGTTGAGATGATTCCAGGCTAAATCAACGGTGAAAAGTTTGCCCAAAATCCGATCTGAAGGTACTGATGTTGATCTAAGGTCTGGATCTACCCTCCCGTAGGTCAGATCGATCAGATCATCACTGGATGGCCCAGATCTGCCCTGTCTTCAATGAACGGTCCAGATTAATTCGGGTTGGATCAATGGCTAGATGAACTCATATCTGCATCAAAACTTCTGGATCTTCATCAATGGCTCAGATCTGCTCCCCATTAAGTTGGATCGGCCAGATCTTCAACGGATGGTCTAGATCTGTCCTATTCTTGATGAACAACCCATAATGCTCAATGGCTAGATCTTCTCGTTTGAACTCTGATTCGAGCCCAATTTCGGTCCAAATAGATCCAAATCTAAGATCCTTTGATGCCTACAAAATAAGAATCAAATATTAGCATCAAATAACACCAAAAATAATATCATTTGCAATTAAGTCCAAAAATACATACTATGCACAAAATGTGATGTAACCATGATTTACCTATAAAATCAACATCAAAACCATGCATAAATGAATCAAAATAATGCAGTAAAATCATGGTTATCACCGACCCCTTGCTTGGGCACCAAGCAAGGCTTGGCTGACCCCTTTCTTGGGTAGGAAGCAAGGCTTGGCCGACCCCATGCTTGGGCACCAAGCAAGAATGTGGCCAACCCCTTTCTTGGGTAGGAAGCAAAACAAAAACAGATGAATGCGAGGCTTTATAGAGGCTACAACAGGGACAAAGAGGAGGAATTAGTTTTAACCTCCTGATGGATTTGAGCTTCCTGTGTTCGACCTGAACACCCAACTCAAGTTTATCAATAATAACTCATACCACTAAAGAGTTATTATTGAACTACCGCACCAATCTCATATTACATATGAGCTCCTTCTTATCATAAGTGCTTAGTCTCCCTGTGTTTAAGATATCGTATGTCTGTTAATTAAATGAGTTACTAACAACTCACTTAATTAACATCTAGCTCCAAGAGTAGTACCACTCAACATTATTATCATGTCAGACTAAGTCTTGGCCACCAGCAGGGTTCACATGATAATCCTTATGAGCTCCTCAAGGGGACATCATCAACCTAGATTACTAGGACACAGTTTTCTTTTATAATCAACAACACATCATATAAATAATATTATTTTCCAACTTATCAGGCCTATTGATTTAACTGAATAAATCTAACCCTTTGATAAATTAAAGAAATAAATACTAAGTATATGTGTTTGTTATTATATCGAGATTAAGAGTACGTACATCCATAATAACAGAGGTTTTGTTCTTTTATGTAGTCAGTATAAAAAGAATAACCTCAAATGGTCCTACTCAATACACATATAGTGTAGTAGTTGTTGGGATTTTCGGGTCGCAAAAACCACTTTTTGCATTGCGAAAACCCTGAAATTCCCATGCCACGGATCCATTCAAAGATTAAAATTTCGTAAAACTTCGAGTATGAGTTTTCTAACCTAGATCTAAACTAGATCTACAAAGGAGAAGAGCTTTACCCTTGATGCGAAGCCCTTCTCTTAATCCCGCTCGTCCAAAGTTCGCCGGATCTCGAGAGTGTCAAAGTAGACACTCCTCTATGTGTATCCACACAAGCAAGAGATGGAGAGACCAAACAAAAGGTGTGCTAGCACCTTTTTAGGGTTCGTCCATGGGAGGAGAGGGAGAGAAGAGAAGATCTTGAGGAAGAAGATGACTTGAATGAAAAATCAATTCAAGCTTGTAACTCCACAAAAGTGGTCGGCCACCTTCAAGTGAGTGGTTATATACTCCATGGAATTTCAAGAGTAAAAAACTCTTGATCTCCCTCATGAGGTGGCACACCATGAAGTGGTCTTGATGATGTGGCACATCATCATAAGCCCACTTAATGCCAACTCACCAATGAGGTGGCAAATGGTCAAGTCAAACTTGACCCTTCATCTTCCTCTCAAGTCAAGTCAAACTTGACCACTTCTCTCCCTTGGTTGATCTAATCTAACAATTGGTTCAAGTCAATTTTAATTTAATGAATCTCTATTCATTAAATTAAATTAATTAAATGAGTCTAAGTCCAAATTAGACTCACTTAGCACATGAACCAAATTGAGTACAATTCAATTAGCTCAATTTGGATTACTCTTAATCCAATTTGGTTCATCACATGAACCTAATCCTTTAGGTTCATCAAATGAACCTAATCTCCATCTAATTGCCCTTTGTGTGTGACCCTATAGGTTCTTATAACGTTGGCAATGCTCCTAAAACCATTTAGAAACATAAGTAATGAGCAGTATCTAGCAACACATCATTACTCCCCAAGTTATTAGAATGTTGAGATCCAACATCACCTTGTGACCACTAATTGTGACTCTTCAAAATATATGACAAGTGTCCTTCTATCCTAGACATCTAGATTGATCAATGTGAGACATAGATCGTGTCATCCTCTAATCAATCTAAATCTTGAACTCCAAGTAGATTCACTCAATCAAATGAGCTCAATATCTCATATTGACTCATTTGGTCATGGCCATGCACTTAGTGGTCTCACTCTATCAAGAATATCGATGTCACTCCCGTCATATAGGAGGGATAGATCCCATCTACATCACTCACATCCCTCTCCATAATTCGTTACATATCCAGTAATCGCCTTTATAGTCCACCCAATTACGGGTGACGTTTAACGAAGCCAAAGTACGTAACTCCTTATATAGGGATCCATGGTGACTTCAGGTCCAAGGACTAATAGTCATACTAATAGCCACATGAGAAAGTATATGACACTCATATAACGATCCATGATACTTTCTCATGGCGGGTCATTCAGTATACATTCTCCAATGCATACCCATGTGTCAACTTGATATCTCTATATCCATGATTTATGAGATCAAGTCATCGAGTTGACCTACATGCTAGTCTCGTCGCATTAACATTGTCCTTGAATGTTAATACTCAACTAGGAATGATTAAGAGTAGTGTTCCCTATATCATCTTACTATCGATTCAATCAATCGATTGATATAGGTAAGAACCTTCTACTCAAGGACGCTATTATACTTAGTTATTTGGCACCAATACAAGTAAGTATAATAACCAAAAACAAATACTTTTATTTATATACAAGAATATGATACAACGAGTCCATACAACAATCATCAAATGATTGGCTCTAGGGCTCTAACTAACAATCTCCCACTAGCACTAGTGCCAATCTGTGTAGGCTCTAAGGCCTAATGACCTAGTCTGACCATCGTGCTTTCTCTGTGTCAAAGCCTTGGTCAAGGGATCTGCAATGTTAGCCTCTGTGGGTACTCTGTAAATCTTCACATCTCCTCTCTCGATAATCTCTCGAATGAGATGGAAGCGCCATAGTATGTGTTTGGTCCGCTGGTGTGATCGAGATTCCTTAGCCTGTGCTATTGCTCCATTGTTGTCACAATAGAGCTCAATAGGGTCAACGATGCTAGGAACCACCCCAAGTTCAATGATGAACTTCCGGATCCAAACTGCCTCCTTTGCTGCTTCTAATGCAGCAATATACTCGGCCTCTGTTGTAGGATTAGCAACTGTGTCCTGCTTTGAACTCTTCCAGCTCACAACACCATCATTTATGCAAAACACGAACCCCGACTGCGATCGATAATCATCCTGGTCGGTCTGGAAACTGGCATCACTGTAACCCTTTACAGCTACCTCGTCATCACCTCCATATATAAAAAAATATTCTTTAGTCCTTCTTAAGTACTTAAGAATATTCTTGACTGCTATCCAGTGACTTTCACCTGGATCTGACTAGTATCTACTCGTCATGCTCAAAACATACGAGACATCAGGACGAGTACATAGCATGGCGTACATGATAGATCCTATGGCTGAGGCATAAGGGATCTGATCCATACGGTCTCTCTTCTCACTAGAAGAGGGACCTTGAGTCTTCGAAAGACTCACACCATGTGACATCGGCAGAAATCCCTTCTTGAAGTTCTGCATGACAAACCGTAGGAGTACCTTGTCAATGTATGTACTCTGACTTAGGCCAAGCAATCTCTTAGATCTATCTCTATAGATCTATATGACTAGAATGCGGGATGCTTCACCTAAGTCCTTCATTGAGAAATAAGTCTCTGGCCAAGTCTTGACAAACTGCAGCAAAGGGATGTCTTTCCCAATGAGTAGTATGTCATCCACATACAATATAAGGAAGACAACTGTGTTTCCTACAACCTTCTTGTAGACACAAGGTTCATCTTTATTCTTGATGAAACCAAACTATTTGATTGCATCATCGAAGATTCCAGCTCCGAGAAGCTTGCTTTAGTCCATAAATGGACCTATACAGCTTGCATACTCTGCCAGTATGTTGTGGATCTACAAAACCCTCAGGTTATGTCATGTACACATCCTTTAGGAGGTTTCCATTCAGAAACGTGGTTTTGACATCCATCTGCCAGATCTCATAATCGTGGTACGCTGCAATAGTAAGCATGATCTGAATGGACTTAAACATCGCTACTAGATAAAAGGTTTCATCATAGTCAATACCATAAATCTACTTGAAACCTTTAGCTACCAAGCGACCCTTATAGATAAGTCCATCCATGTCAGTCTTTCTCTTAAAGACCCACTTACACCCTATGGGTTTTACCCCTTCAGGTGGATCAATCAAAGTCCATACTTGGTTAGTGTACATGGATTCCATCTCAGATCTCATGGCCTCTAGCCATTTCTCGGAATTTGGTCTTATCACAGCTTCCTGATAGGTGGTAGGCTCATCCTCAATGAGCACAACGTCATCATGGTCAGACAAGAGAAATGTAAACAAAAAGATAATATGTAAATAAAGCCCCTACTCCTCGGCGTGTCCGTAAGGTGGACGATCCCTTGATCTTTCGGTAGATCACACCCTGGATAGATTCCGGCTAAAGATTTCCTCCTTCTCGGTGGAGTAACCTCTCCACAAAGTCTCAGATGATATGTAAATAAAGCACAAGACTTACAATGATCAGTGGCTAAAGAAAATGGAGAATATGCTCATAGCCACGCGAAGACGACGGTGAAAGCAGAGCACACGAAGGAAGCAGCTTCTCAGCCAAGAGCTTAAAGCTTAGCACACTCGCTTGATCGACAGAGAGCCTTTTTTTTTTCTCAGTTCCTTCTCAGTTACTTCTTCGAAAAACTCTTCCTCCTTCTTTTTATCCATCTGCTTTTCCACTGCGTTCAGCCTGTATCGAATCGCTGTCAACCTGCACCGAATCACTGCTGTAAGCTAAGGCGTCGCCAATCACTCTTCCTCCTCATCTGGTTCTCTGAACTCACACCAATAGAACCCATGGTCTTCACAGGTGTCTCTGAGCTCGAACCAATAAGCAGGAGTCAAGCTGATTGCCAGCTGATCGTGGCCAGATCGCAGCCAGTAACCGTTGATGCTCCAATTGCACCATTTGCAGCAAAACACAGTAGAAAGAACACTTTGTCTTATTCTTCTGATGGATCTTAATTTGAATTTTAGCATTGGCATGATACCTGCAACCTGCAAATTAAAAAGCTCACAGCAGATGGTTAAATTCAGACGAGTCAGAAGTTGCAGAGAAATATTATTGTGGATCGGTCAGCAGACCGATCCACAGCCTTTTTGGACCGATCAGGCCATAGCCTGATCGGTCCAGGAGAGCCCTGATCGGTCTGTGGACCGATCAGGCTATAGGTGGATCGGTCCACAGACCGATCCCCCTATCCTTTCTCCCGAACTCCGTTACCTCCTGATCGGTCTACAGACCGATCAGTAATTCTCACAGAGAGTTACTGATTGGTTACTGATCGGTCTGGTGACCGATCCGATAACCATAGTATCACTGGATCGGTCAACAGACCGATCCAATGCCTATATAGGTTTAGAGCTTCCCAGCCCTAAACCCTAAAGCCTTCCTAGTCTAGAGAACGAGCTACCGAGCCCTCTCTGACCTAGTCCGGAGAACGAGCTACTGAGCCCTCTCCGACTTCCACATCCGGTCCAGAGAACGAGCTACCGAGCCCTCTCTGACCTAGTCCAGAAAACGAGCTGCCGAGCCCTCTCCGACTCCGTCCGGTCCAGAGAACGAGCTACCGAGCCCTCTCTGACCTAGTCTAGAGAACGAGCTACCGAGCCCTCTCTGACTCCGCGTGCCAAGTTTCCATACTTGGATTTTTCCCTTCCACCTGATCAACCTTGATCAGTAATGAATCTGAGTTTAATTAATATCTGATACAAACTTAAATCAGTATCAACATCAAAACAACAGCGAGGTCAGACTGTATCAACAATCTCCCCATTTTTGTTGGTTGACAACATGATTTAAGTTTAGATCAGAAATGCTCATTTTCCATAATTTTAGGGGAATCAAGATCCTCCCCTAAGACGGATACAACACTATGTAAGGAAGTCAATAATCCTCAAGGTTATCCTCTCCCCTAAAATCAAAACTTCATTCATCTCTAAACTTAGTTATCTTCTCCCCCTTTGTCAAACACCGAAAAGGGGCGAATTAGGTAATAAGACTTAAAGGACTCCTCCTTAACCCATACTGTCTCTTTCTTAATCCACATAGAATTCCCTCTAAGTGTATTATCGGATAGTAAATAAGAGACAATCAAGATATGGCATATGAAAAGCATATAAATAGCCAATAAGAACTGAAACATAAAGAGAAGCAAGTAATAGAAAAACGAGTAGCATAAATATATGAAAACAGCTAACATCTAGGTCAGACACATGTATCTATCAAACAGTATCCGAAACATAGGCAATCAAAATGACCAACATAAGACAAGGTGTATCAATCAACCTCCTCAATATGAGGAGCATCATCATCATCAGCTGGAGGAATGAGTCCCTGAGGCAACATGCTGCTGCTCGAGGGTGGATAGCACGAGTAATACTGCGGAGGTGGGTAGCTGGCCATCCATCCCAGAAAGCACCTGCTGCGTCACCAAATGCTAACTGCGTAGATCATCGTAAGGCTGATCAATTCGAACGCGCAGCCCATGGAGCTCAGCAGCCAGCAGCTCATCGTGCTGATCGATGCGGCTCTCTAGCTCAGCGATCTGCCAGCGCAGATCAGGATCTGCCTCTCCATACTCAGCAGCAGCAGGAGGAGGAGCAGCAACAGGAGCAGTATCAACCTGTCGTGGAGGTGCCCGTGGTAACTCACCCAGTGCTCTCCCGTCCTTCCAACGAACCGTCCCATACTGTCCAATGATGCCAGACTTGGAAAATGCACGTTTTCCAAGTCTGCAGTCCTGCCTCACCATCTTGACTATCCTTCCCTTGGAGTCATCAATCTGTAGGGTCTCGAGCCAATCCGTAATTATATGCCCATAAGGCATATAAACGGTGAAGCTGTTAGGTTCACTATAGGAGATGATAGACGAATAAATGCTCAACATGATGTCAAAATCAAGACGCTGACGCAATCCATAAAGCATCAGGCAGTGATATGGTCGAATCTCTGACAAGGGTTTAGATGTGATTGGCAGAAGACAATTTGTGACAATCTTAAAGAGAATGTAATTTGGGGCAGATAGTCTTAGGGCTGCAAAGGTAGGAAAATCAACATCTAACTCATCTTGTCCACCCGGTCTAGGATGTCCGAAGAAATACTCATAAATGGAGTCAGATGAGACATCAAAGGGAGAAGGTAAGGGGTCTGGTAAATCAGGATATATGGAAAAGACATTTCCTGAACACCTCCGGCAAGCTAGATAATCAAAGAAGGCCGAGAAAGAGAAATCAATAGTTTGCTTAGCAACTCTAGTTCTATAATTAACATCATTAGTTTGATGAAGATTATTATAAAACTCAGATACTAAGTCGTAATTGATGTCCCATTCTAAATAAACTAGAGAATCAAGTTTGTAATAGGCAAGTATTTCCGACACAGATGGACAAAATTCATCCATGAATTTTTGATCCACAGAACTACAAGGAAGCAGTTTGAAGGTTCTTTGTTGAAAGGCTTGTTCAAAGTGATGGTTTGGAAATCTTCCAGAAACGGATGGTTGAGGTCGGGAGGGAGCCTTAGATTTAGATTTCTCAGTTGACGACTTAGAGGTTCCCTCACTAACTTGTTTCTTCCTAAAGGTTAAAAATGTGACACGAACGGGGCAAATAGGTGAGCACGGAAGCCACCAACAACCGAGAACCAAGCCAAATTACAAAGATACGGTGAGAAATGAAAATGAAGTGCCAAAATGAGTAGAGCTCGGGGAGAATGGAGTTACCTTGGTGCCATTTATGTATCTTTCGGATAACGAAGAGAAGAGTTGAGGTGAAGGAGGGTGTCGGCTAGGGCTTCGGCGTGCAATGGGAAGAGAAAGGATCGAGAAGAGTTAAGAGGGATATGATCCAGGTGTTGATATGATCGGATGGCTGTCCGATCAGGAGAGATCCTGACCGATCAGCGAACCTCCTGATCGGTCAGGGAATACCCTGATCGGTCGGTGGACCGATCAGGAAGCCTCCTGATCGGTCCCTGGACCGATCAGAACGCCTTCTTGCGTACCAGAATGACCTGATCGGTCCCTGGACCGATCAGTAAGCAAACAGAGAGTTCTAGATCGGTCGACAGACCGATCCAGTATCTCCTGATCGGACTATAGACTGATCAGTGTCTGACAAATTGACGATGCTCCAGGAATTTCAGTAACTGAAATTCGTAGAAGTTTTCCATCGTGAATTCTGAAGATTCAGAAATCAAGAAGTTCAGAAACTTCCAAATTCAAAACCTAGAACCTGAAGAATCTATAAACATAAATATTTCTGGAAGATGAGCTCTTATGGTCTGAAATTGTTCAGAACCAGAAGGTTCCAAACAAAAAAAAAACATACCAACTCCAAACGCATAGAGTTCAGACGTTTTGAACCTTAAGGTTTCAAAACCAGAAAAACTTCTGAAACTATGATCTATAGTGAACTAAGGTATTAATCAAGACTCGGGCTATTTATTACCTGGTTCAAAACACATCCTTGCTATGATCAGTTTCGAGTTTGTTAAAATATATCCAAATTGCTATCATTACTTCAACAACTTGTCCTATTTTCAATCAAAATCATGAAAGGTATCGATCAAAGGTATCAATCAACATATCAACCAAAGTTAGTTAATTTCTAGGTAAAGGTCCAACCAAGTTTCCTTGGTTGGAATATATGAGTAAGATCTAGGAACCAAATACACATGAATTATGTAATGGTCTTCCCCATACTCGATTTATATCTCTTCAACCTAATTATTCAAGGGATGCATGATACATTTTGAATAATTTGGCTGATCCTAGCATCTCACCTCATTTCTAGCAAACAAAAATAATTTGTTAAACCTTATAGTTTGTGTGAGATGTCTCCAAGTTGCCCAAATTAATTTCCCAATTTCTCTTGTCGTTTTAATTGTCCTTATTGATCATGATGAAGTCCTAATGGCCTATTAAGCCAAACACATTCCCAATTCTCTCCTTAAATTACTAAATTCATTTTCCGGAAGGGGTTTGGTGAAAATATCGGCTAGGTTTGATTTTGACTCAACATATGTGAGCGCAATGTCTCCCCTAGCTACGTGATCTCTAATGAAGTGATGACGCACTTCAATGTGTTTGGTCCTTGAATGATGGACTGGATTTTTCGTTAGGTTTATTGTGCTGATGTTGTCACACAACACTTGCACTCCCTTATACGAAAGCCCATAATCTTCTAGGGTGTGGATCATCCACAACAATTGTGATACACTCTCTCCCATGGCAATGTATTCAGCCTCGGTCGTGGAGAGAGCAACGCAATGTTGCTTCCGACTTGACCAACTAACCAATGATGAACCTAAAAATTGGCAACCCCCACTAGTGCTTTTCCGATCCAATTTGCACCCAGCATAATCGGAGTCGGTATAGCCTATCAAATCAAAAGACTCAGTACGAGGGTACCAGAGACCTACTCTAAGTGTGCCCTTAAGGTATCTCAGGATTCTCTTAACTGCAATTAAATGAGATTCCTTGGCACATACTTGATATCTAGCGCACATGCCCACAACAAAAAGTATGTCCGGTCGACTAGCTGTGAGATATAGAAGACTACCGATCATGCTTCTATATTGCGTTAGATCAACTGGTTTTCCGTTCTCATCATTGTCAAGGCGAGTGTTTGTCGCCATTGGAGTGGATACTTCCTTAGAGTCATTCATTTTGAATTTATTGAGCATCTCTTGAGTGTATTTTGTCTGATGGACATAAATGTCATCTCGAGTTTGTTTGATTTCAAGTCCAAGGAAGAATATCAATTCTCCCACCAGACTCATCTCAAACTCACTTTCCATGTGAGTGATAAATTCATTCAAATAGCCCTTGTTATTTTGTTACGCTCCGCAAGTGTACGGAAATGTCGCAAGTAATATAAAAGATTATCGTATCCACAGGGACTGGAATAAGCACTAGAAATGTCTCAATGCGAATTAGCTAAACAACTATCCAATTGTTTCAAATGCAAAGTGAAGGTAAGCAAATCTAATATTAAAGATCAACAAACAAGAGTTTAGTGTTTTGGATTATGATAAAGGGAGATTGTAGGAGTTTCGGTTTCTTTGTAAGATTTCTTGAATGTAAATGGTTCACCAATTCTTATCCCTCAATTGCCAAACACTTGTAGAAAGTTACCGGTTCTCTCTTGCAATAGATACCGGCTAAGGACTGAGAAATGTATCTAAATATGATCAATTAGACGTGAACCTACGTTGTCCTTACACAGAAGCGCACCTATTACTATGCCTTCCTCGGATATCAACATAGAAGCCCACAACTTATTAATCTATCAAGATACAAGAAACTAATCACAAGATCCATCCTACTCTCTTGAATATTCCTATTTCCTCTTCAAGATTATCTCTCAAACGTCCTTACACGGGCTTGCACCTGTCACGTGGATCCCTCGGATGGTCGAGTGAGAGTTTATCTTTACAAAGTCCACAAGAAATCCAAACAATCAATCAAGAATGAGAATTAAGCACAAATCACCATTAATCATTCAAGATCTAATTGATACAAGCAAGACAATGTCATTGAAACAAGAAAATGGCAAATCCATAAGAGATTACATCAATCCATCATACAAATACTCCCTTAATCCTAGAATACAAGATCTACTCCATGAATCGAGGAAGAATACCCGAAGAAATAAAGATTACAAGCATTTCTTAAATCCCCAATCCAAGAAACCAAGAAAAGGGGGAAAGAGAAAACTTATCTACAAAGAGGCCTCGTCTTCGGATCCAATCCTCGCTCCGGAGTCGAAATCGTCAAGAACTCCCCTCGAATCGCCCATAAATCCTCCCAAGAATGGGAGGAAACCACCAAATCTTGCCTTCTCCCAAAGGGGGAGAGATCCCCTTTTAATTCATGAAGGAGGGTTTAAATAGAGGAGGAAATCGGGCGCCACACGACCCCATGACACGGCCGTGTGAGATTCACACGGCCATGTCCAGTTCCTTCTCTGCCAAAGCTGCACGGCCGTGTGACTCACACGGCCTAGCTCTCTTCTCTTTAAAGCAACCAATCACGGCCGTGTAGATCCACACGGCCAGGACCCTTCTGTTCTCTGGAAATGCTACACGGCCGTGTGGTGCACACGGCCACCACCTGCTTGGCCTCTGGAAACCTCACACGGCCGTGTAGATCTACACGGCCATGTAAGGCATCTGCTCTAATTTCCTCAAATCAAGACACGGCCGTGTGAGATTCACACGGCTATGTCCTCTTCCCTTCCTGTTAAAACTACACGGTCGTGTGTGGTACACGGCCTGATGCTCTCTCCCTTCAATTCCTTCCAAGCTTGCCCGAGGACGTATAATCTTCACCAATTTCGACTCCTGTGTACAGAAAATGCACAAAAAGCAGATCTCCGAACCAAAAGAGTAAATACGCTAAAAGGAAAGCTGGAAGTATAAAAATGCATAGATCAAGCATGCTCAAAGTATGTAAATGTGCGTAAAAACATGCATAAAAGAGTATATAATCTACGCACATCATATTTGAGCCACAAATTATGTCATCGACATACACCTGGGCTACAAATATATTTTCACCATCTCTACGCAGAAATAGTGTTGGATCTATTTGACCTCTTACAAAACCCTTTTCTAGTAAGTAAGTTGACAACCTTTCGTACCAAGCTCGAGGTGCTTGTTTAAGCCCATAAAGAGCTTTCTTAAGCTTGTACACGTGGTTTGGAGCTTCGGTATTCACAAATCCCGGTTGTTGTTCAACAAAGACCTCTTCTTTAATGAAACCATTTAAGAAGGCCGATTTAACGTCCATTTGATAGAGTTTGAAGCCTCTATGTGCAGCAAAAGCTAGCATTAAACGAATGGACTCTAATCGGGCCACGGGAGCATAAGTCTCATCATAATCGAGGCCTTCGACTTGACTATAGCTCTTGGCTACAAGTCTTGCCTTGTTTCTTACGACTTCTCCCTTTTGGTTTAACTTATTTTTGAAGACCCATTTGGTTCCAATAATGGTGGTCTTCTTAGGTCTAGGAACTAAGTCTCACACTTGGCTCCTTTCAAATTGACCTAACTCATCTTGCATAGCTATGATCCAGTCAGGATCGTGCAATGCCTCACCAACTAATTTTGGTTCGATTTCTGAGATCAAGGCGACCTCATTAGACTCATTTCTAAAGAATGATCTAGTCCTAACCCCTTGTTGGATGTCTCCAACAATCTGGTCTTGGGGATGACTAGAGGCTATCCTAGATTGTTTTGGTGTTGGCGGTGTCTCATGAGTGGTCTCACTAGGCAAAGGATCAGCCTGAACCCTTTGTTGCCTTTGCTCATCATCATCGGAGTCAACTTCGACTCTTTCTATGTTTTGATCATTCAAACTTAGACTTCTAAGTTCAAATTGATTTTCTCCTACATCCCTCGATTGATCATTTGATTTAGGGATTTCTTCAAATGCTACATCCGAGGACTCTTCAATCAATTTAGTCCTATTGTTGTAGACTCGATAGGCTTTGCTGATGAGAGAGTACCCGACCAGTATCCCTTTATCAGCCTTAGCCGTGAACTTTCCAAGATGATCCTTGGTGTTCAAGATAAACACCTTACAACCAAACACCCTAAGATGTTTAATTGTAGGGGGTTTCCCAAACCAAAGTTCATGGGGAGTCTTTCCTAAAAACCTATGTATCAAGACTCGGTTTTGCACATAGCATGCTGTATTTACAACTTCAGCCCACAAGTAACTCGGTAGTGAGTACTCATTGAGCATGCTTCGTGCAGCCTCTTGCAAGACTCGGTTCTTTCTCTCCACAACCCCATTTTGCTGTGGGGTCCTTGGAGTAGAGAACTCATGCCTATACCCTTTTTCTTGACAGAATTCTAAAAATATATGGTTTTGAAATTCTCCACCATGATCACTACTAATTGTTTTAATTGTTGTTGATTTTTCATTTTCAGTTCTTCTACAAAAAGAAACAAAAATATCTATAGTTTGATCCTTATTTTTCAAAAAGAAAGTCCATGTATATCTAGTAAAATCATCAATGATCACTAAGCAGTATCTACTTCCATTCAATGAAATGACATTACTGCAATCAAATAAATCCATATGCAATAAATCTAAAGCAGTAGATGTACTTATAGCGCTTTTACCTTTATGAGACGCTTTTGTTTGCTTACCCTTTTGACATGCATCACATAATTTTGTCTTTTAGTACTTGATGTTTGGTAGGCCTCGCACTAATCCTTTGTTGGCCAGCTTTCGAATATTCTTCATGTTCACATGGGCCAACCTCCTATGCCAAAGCCATGATTCTTCTTCTTTTGACATGAAACACTTAGCAGAGGCATTAGTAGCACTTTTAAAAGATACTTGATAAATGTTATCTACCCTTGTGCCTACTAGTACCGTGTCAAGTGTGTCAATGTGTTTGACCAGACATTGACTTGAATGAAACTCAATTGTGTAACCCGTATCACACAATTGGCTGACACTTAGGAGATTAAAGGTCATCCCCTTGACTAGAAGGGCATTCTTGATTTGGAGACATTCGGATATATGAATGTCTCCAACTCCTATAACCTTAAGGCTACCATTATTATCAAACGACACATTACCTCTATTTTTGTTTTGAAGGGTAGTAAAGAGTGACTTGTCCCCGGTCATGTGCTTGGAGCATCCGCTATCAACAAACCAAGTTGATAGATGCTCCCCCTTGACCAATGCCTACAAGACACGAAAGATAGACATTTTAGGTACCCAAATCTTGGGACCTAATGCATCTACAATAATCGACCTAGGAACCCATGCCTTGGTCACAACCTTCCTAGTCTCATGAACCCTAGAATCATGTGATCTATGAAATTGGGTTCTAGACACTAGTGAAATGAAACTAGACTCCTTAGGTTGATATCCTAACCCAGCCTTGTTGTAGACCGCTCTTTGGGCATTTAGAATCATATCTAAGGTCTTAGAGCTAGTTGAGAATTTTTCAAGCATTTTCTTGAGTTTCTCAACTTCACCCTTTAAGGCTTTGTTTTCATCCTCAAGGGCCTCTTGATGTAGGTCATCAACCTCATCTTCCCAAAGGGCCCTCAAGAGCTCTACTTCATCTTTTAATGATTTAATTTGAGTTTTTGATTTCTTAAGTAAAGTAGATAAATGTGCAATGGTTTTATAACATTTTTCTAAATGAGGAGAAGTTACCTCTTCATCATCCGAAGATGATGAACCCGCGGCTGAGGTATCACTCGTGTCACCATCACTCCCGGAATCTGATTCCTCCCTTGCCATGAACGCTAATTGACGTGTGCTTTTCTCCTTCTTCTCTTCCTCCGATGAGCTTGAGGAGGATTCATCCCAAGTAGCTTTGAGAGCTTTCTTCTTCTTGGCCCTTTCCTTTTTCTTCTTGAGTTTTGGACACTCGCTCCGATAGTGTCCTTTCTTGCTACACTCAAAACAAGTGACATTAGTTTTATCAACATTTTGATCGATAGATTTACCTTTCCCTTTGTATCTCCGGATCCTTCTCATGATTCTCCTTACAAAGTTGGCCATCTCGCTTGATGATGATCCACCTTCATCATCGGACTCGGAGGAGGATGAGGATGAAGGAATCCCTTTTTCCTTCTTCTTTTCTTTCTTCCTTCTTCCTGTTGGAATGTATACTGAAAGCCTAAGCTTTGTAAACATTTATTATAAATAAAGAATCACATTTGGTCTAATTGTCTACATTTGCTTGTAGTTGTTCATTTAATTTATATTGTAGATAACATAGTATGTGGTGTCACATACAGAAGATGATGTTATCAGTACCTTATAAATTATAAACAGTAGCTCACGACCAAAATGGAAAAGGAACAAACCATTAGAAGGTCGTAGTGTAATTAGGTATTAGTTTATCTTGACTATATAATTACACTAGTACACTCAGAGTGTATTGAGTAGGACCATTTGAGGTCGTTTCTTTTATACTGACTTTATAAAGGAACAAAGACCTCAGTTATTATGGAAGTATGTGCTCTTAATCCTAATATAATAACAAGCACATATATTTGATATTTATTTCTTTAATTTATCAATGGGTGAGATTTAGTTCGTTGAATCAATAAACCCGATAAGTTGGGAAATGGTATTACTTATAGTGTGTGTTGTTGATTATAGAAGGAAACTGTGTCCTAGAGATACTAGGTTGATAATGTCCTCAAGAGGAGCTCATAAAGATTGTCATGTTAAACCCTGCAAGTGGACTTAGTCCGACATGACAATAAGGTTGAGTGGTACTACTCTTGGACTTAGATATTAATTAAATGAGTTGTCAGTAACTCACTTAATTAGTGGACATTCGATATCTTAAACACAGGGAGACTAACACACTCATAATAAGAAGGAGCCCAAAAATGTAATTTGGGATTGGTGCGGTAGTTCAATGATAGTTCTCTAGTGGAATGAATTATCATTGATAAAATTAAGTTGTGTGTTCGGGGCGAACATGGGATGCTTAATTTTATCGGGAGACCAAAACCAATTCCTCCTCTCGGTCCCTATCGTAGCCTCTTATTTATAGAGTTCTATACCCACCTATACCCACCTTCTATACCCACCAATAAGGGGCCGGCCAAGCTAGCTTGGGAACCAAGCTAGGGCCGGCCTAGGTATATTATTGGGTGGCCGGCCCTAGCTTGAACCAAAGCTAGTAGGGCCGGCCAAATAAAATTAAAAAGAAATTTAATTTTAATTTTTATTATTATGTGGAAGATATATTTTAAAGAGAATTAAAATTAAAATATCTCTCTTGTAAAAGATTTACAAAAGATTAAAAGAAAGAGATTAGATCTCTTTCCTTATTTGTAGATTGGAGAGATGTTTTATTTTCTCTTTAAAATTATTCACATGTTAATAAAATTAAAATTATAGATATTTCCTTTTATTAACCATGAAGAGATTTTAAAGAGAAATTTTATTTTTTAAAATTTCCGGAAACAAATTAGGAAGTTTTAATTGTTGATTAAAACTTGTCCTCTTTTGTTTCCAATGATGTGGCCGGCCATCTCAAGTTAATTGGGAAATTTTGTTTTATTTTTCTCAATTAAATCATGTCAAGGAAATTAAGGAAAATTTATTGTAATTAAATTTCCTAATTTACCTAGGCCAAGGAATATAAAAGAAGGGGTGAGGTGCCTTCACAAGACACAACATCTATTATTCCTCTCCCTCTTTTGTTCCTTGGTGTGGATGGACATCTTCTCCTTCTCTTCCTCTTGTGGTGGCCGAACCTCTCCCTCTCCCTTGGAGTTCTTGTGGTGGCCGGATACTACTCGGAGAAGAAGAAGAAGAAGGAGAGAAAGCTAGCATCTCTTGGAGCTTGGTTAGTATTTTGGTTTTTCTCCTTGGTAAAGCTTTTCTTTTGTGGCCGAACCTTGCTTGGAGGAGAAGAAGGTGGTTGGTGGTTTCTCATCTTGGAAGATCGTTGCCCACACAACGTCCGAGGTTAGAAGAGGAATACGGTAGAAGATCAAGAGGTTTTTTTACAAGGTATAACTATTAATTTCTATTTCGCATCATGCTAGTTATTTATGGAAATAATACCAAATACAAGAGGCTTACGGTCTAGTATTTCGAATATGTTTTTTTCGAAGTTGTGTTCTTTTGTTTCTTTCTTTTCCTTGTGATTTGATTGTTCTCTTTGGTTAACCTAAAGTTATTTTAGGAAATTAAATATTAGCTTTCTATTAAAGGTTTTGTCTAGTCGGTGGTGGTTGCTCCCATATCCAAGAAGGCCATGTGCCTCGCCACGTCAGTACTGGGAACCTTTTATGGAAATTAATATTTAATGGAATTAATAACTTAAGGAGACTTGGGTCGAACGTGTTAAGTTCCGCAGGAGATCCAAGTCAAAACCTAAAAGAACAAATAGATTAAGTTTTGGATCAAACGTGTTAAGTTCCGCAGGCGATCCAAAATTTAATTTAAAAGAACACATGGTAGCTAGGAAAAGGTTCAGACCTTTGTACAAAATTTTTGTACAGTGGAACCTATAGGTTTTCCGAGTAGCAACCAACACTTCCATCTTTACTCTTTTCTCCTGCAACTAAGGCAATACCTTTCTCTTTTTGACCCTTGTTAGCAAATTCATGGAGTTCCATTTCACAAAAAAATTCATCTAATTTAACAATTGAAAGGTCCTTGGAGACCTTGTAGGCATCTACCATAGATGACCACAAGACATTCCTCGGAAAGGCTTTGAGAACATACCTTACAAGATCGCAATTCTCTACGCGTTCATCTACGGAATGAAGATCATTGATAATTTCTTTGAACCTTCCGTGTAGTTCACTTACCGTCTCGTTCTCCTTCATGGTGAGGTTTTGTAATTGATTTAAGAATAAATCTCTCTTGGCGATCCAAGAGTCTCGAGTTCCTTCTTGGAGCTCGATGAGGTTGTTTCACAAGTCTTTTGCGCTCATGAATGGACCTACCTTGACGAGTTGGTCCTTGGCTATCCCACATTGTAGAGTGACCACTGTCTTGGCATCGGCTTATCCTTTGCGAGTTTGCTCGGCGGACCATCTTAATGAGTCTAGTTCCTTACCTTCTTCGTCCTTCGGAGGTGTAAACCCTTCCTTGACGGAGAACCACATTGAGATGTCGGTCTTGAGATAATATTCCATGCGGCTCTTCCAATATTGAAAGTCCGCTCCGTCGAAGTAGGGTGGACGATTGGTGCTAAACCCTTCCTTCATAGTCATCTTCTTGCTCTTTAGGGTGTTAATCCGGATGAAGAGAACCTTGCTCTGATACCACTTGTTAGGATCTTCGGATGGCTAGAGAGGGGGGGTGTGAATAGCCTCCTTTAAAAGCTTAAAGAATTTCTTCCTACAAATCGTTAGCACAGCGGAAATATGCAAACGAAAAGATAATACAAGAAAAAGAGACAAACACCACTAACACCAGTATGTACGAGGTTTGGGGATAACTTGCCCCTACTCCTCGGCGTGTCTATAAGGTGGACGATCCCTTGATCTTTCGATAGATCACACCCCGGATAAATTCCGGCTAAAGATTTCCTCCTTCTCGATGGAGTAACCTCTCCACAAAGTCTCAGATGATATGTAAATAAAGCACAAGACTTACAATGATCAGTGGCTAAAGAAAATGGAGAATATGCTCATAGCCACGCGAAAACGACGGTGAAAGCAGAGCACACGAAGGAAGCAGCTTCTCAGCCAAGAGCTCAAAGCTTAGCACACTCGCTTGATCGACAGAGAGCCTTTTTTTTTCTCAGTTACTTCTTCGAAAAACTCTTCCTCCTTCTTTTTATGCATCTGCTTTTCCACTACGTTCAGCCTGTATCGAATCGCTGTCAACCTGCACCGAATCACTGCTGTAAGCTAAGGCGTCGCCAATCACTCTTCCTCCTCATCTGGTTCTCTGAACTCACACCAATAGAACCCATGGTCTTCACAGGTGTCTCTGAGCTCGAACCAATAAGCAGGAGTCAAGCTGATTGCCAGCTGATCGTGGCCAGATCGCAGCCAGTAACCGTTGATGCTCCAATTGCACCATTTACAGCGAAACACAGTAGAAAGAACACTTTGTCTTATTCTTCTGATGGATCTTAATTTGAATTTTAGCATTGACATGATACCTGCAACCTGCAAATTAAAAAGCTCACAACAGATGGTTAAATTCAGACGAGTCAGAAGTTGCAGAGAAATATTATTGTGGATCGGTCAGCAGACCGATCCACAGCCTTTTTGGACCGATCAGGCCATAGCCTGATCGGTCCAGGAGAGCCCTGATCGGTCTGTGGACCGATCAGGCTATAGGTGGATCGGTCCACAAACCGATCCCCCTATCCTTTCTCCCGAACTCCGTTGCCTCCTGATCGGTCTACAGATCGATCAGTAATTCTCACAGAGAGTTACTGATTGGTTACTGATCAGTCTGGTGACCGATCCGATAACCATAGTATCACTGGATCGGTCAACAGACTTATCCAATGCCTATGTAGGTTTAGAGCTTCCCAGCCCTAAACCCTAAAGCCTTCCTGGTCTAGAGAACGAGCTACCGAGCCCTCTCTAACCTAGTCCGGAGAACGAGCTACCGAGCCCTCTCCGACTTCCACGTCCGGTCCAGAGAACGAGCTACTGAGCCCTCTCTGACCTAGTCCGGAGAACGAGCTGCCGAGCCCTCTCCGACTCCGTCCGGTCCAGAGAACGAGCTACCGAGCCCTCTCCGACTCCGCGTACCAAGTTTCCATACTTGGACTTTTCCCTTCCACCTGATCAACCTTGATCAGTAATCAATCTGAGTTTAATTAATATCTGATACAAACTTAAATCAGTGTCAATATCAAAACAACAGCCAGGTCAGACTGTATCAACACTATGGTCCACATCTTGAACTTCTTCAAGATCGAACGTACTCCCACTAGTCTTTCTAGAAACAAAGTCCCTTTCTAGAAATACTCCAGTCTTAGCCACAACTACCTTGTGTTGACTAAGAATGTAGAAGTAATATCCCTTCGTTTCCTTGGGATATCCAATGAAATAGCACTTGTCAGATTTGGGTCTCAATTTGTCCGAGACTTGACGTCTAACATAAGTCTCACAACCTCAAATCCTCATAAAAGACACCTAGGCATCTTTCCCAGTCCATATCCTATATGGTGTCTTTGTTACAACCTTGGATGAAACTCGGTTGAGAATGAAGGCTGCTGTGTCTAGAGCATAGCCCCAAAGATACATAGGATGATCTGTGTGACTCATCATAGACTGTACCATATCTAATAAGGTACGATTCCTCCTTTCGGATACACCATTCCATTGTGGTGTTCCAGGAGGAGTGAGTTGAGATAGAATCTCACACTCAGCTAGATAGTCACAAAACTCATGGCTAAGGTATTCACTACCTCGATCTGATCGAAGTATCTTAATTCTCTTGTCAAGCTGGTTTTGTACTTCATTCTTGAATTCTTTTAACTTTTCAAAGGATTCTGACTTATGTGTCATCAGGTACACATAACCATATGTACTGAAGTCATCAGTAAATGTAATGAAGTACCTATAACCACCTCTAGCAGTGACATTGAAAAGGGCCACATACATCACTATGTATAAGACCTAACAAGTCAATCGCTCTCTCACTGTGTTCACTAAAGGGAGTTTTGGTCATCTTGCCTAGAAGGCATGACTCGCATGTCTCATATGATTCAAAATCAAATGAGTCCAGCAAACCATCTTTATAGAGCTGGGATAAGCGTTTATCATTTATATGACCTAAGCGACAGTGCCAGAGATAGGTTTGGTTCATGTCATCTTACTTGAACCTCTTGGTACTTATGTTATAGATAGGGTTCTCAAGGTCTAGA
This sequence comes from Zingiber officinale, assembly GCF_018446385.1. Lineage (NCBI taxonomy): Eukaryota > Viridiplantae > Streptophyta > Magnoliopsida > Zingiberales > Zingiberaceae > Zingiber > Zingiber officinale. Next base: position 31,790,027 of record NC_056005.1, on the reverse strand, counting down.
ATATAGAATCCGTTCATCAGAGGCGCACTACAATAGAACATATCATTTAAATAAACTGAACAACATTTGTTCTTTATTATAAATGAAAAACCTTTCTTGTCTAAACAAGATACTGAAATTATATTCTTAGTTAAAGCAGACACATAACAACATTCATCTAATTCTAATACAAGCCCAAAAGGCAGAGATAGATGATAAGTTCCTACAACAATAGCAGCAACCCATGCTCCATTTCCTACGCGTAGGTCCACCTCGCCCTTCGTCAATGTCTTGCTATTTCTCAGCGCCTGCACATTAGTACAAATGTGAGAAGCACATCCGGTATCTAATACCCATGATGAAGAAATAGATAGATTGACTCTATAACATAGATACTTGAAGTGGAAGTCTCACTTCTCTTCTTCTTAAGATCTTCCAGGTACACTTTGCAGTTCCTCTTCCAGTGCCCGGTCTGACCGCAGTGGAAGCAGGTAGCATCCTTGGCGACCCCTCCTTTGGGTTTTAGTGCCTTGCCTTTGCCCTTGGCTTGGGACTTTCCCTTGCCCTTGTGTTTCTGAACCATCAGAACAGAGTTGGGCTTAATCTTCTTAAGGTTGAGCTCAACAATTCTCAACATGCTAAGCAGCTCGAGCAGTGGCTTGTCAATTTTGTTCATGTTGTAGTTCATGACAAACTGACTGTAGCTCTCTGGCAAGGATTGCAAGATCAAGTCAGTGGCCAGCTCTTGGCCAAGGGGAAATCCCAACCTCTGTAGGTTTTCTATGTACCGAATCATTTTGAGTACATATGGGCCTACGCGAATCCCATATTGCATCTTGCACTGAAACAGTGCCTTAGAGATCACGAATCTCTCGTGTCTCGCTTGTCCTTGATATAGTTGACGAAGATGTTCAACCATATCATAAGCGCCCGTCAACTCGTGTTGCTTCTGAAGCTCAGATTTCATGGTCGCGAGCATAAGACATGACACATCTAATGCATCATCTTGATGCTTCTTATAAGCATCACAGTCAGCTCGTGTGGCAGTGGCAGGAGGTGCCTCCGGAATGGGCTGCTCCAGAACATACAGTTTACGTTCTTGTGTGAGAACGATTCTCAGGTTCCTATATCAGTCCAGGAAATTTACTCCGTTGAGCTTTTCCTTCTCAAGGACGGAACACAGGGAGAAAGAGTTCGTATTTGACGTCATGGTTATCTACAACAGAAAAATACAGAAAAATAAATAAATATCATATTCTATTAATCATTTAATTACGTCTTTTAATTAAATGATGCTCCCACTGAATTCTATAATTCATGTGGGACAAGATCCACATCATACTATGACTTGAGTTAGCTTTGGCTAAATCGCCCAAAACTTAGTATGATCGGTAGGTAACTAATTACCAATTACATCTCTATGCAACTCTTGTTTATAGGATCAAGATCCGCATTTATATTAAAACTCGAGTTAGCTTTTGCTAATACGCCCAAGAGTTAATATAAACGTGATTTTGACCTATATACCAACCATTGAAAAATGCCTATAGTTAAACTCGATCCAATTGAGTTAACTAGTTACTCAATCTAATTGAGTTGTACTCACCCATGCGTTGATAGGCGGGACCAAAATTGTCCCTCCGTACCCTACCAAGATAATATATATTGCTCTGCTTTGGCAGATTCAACAACAACATGTGATCGAGGTAGTGATAGGTATCACGACATGGTAGGCATTTTTGAGTTGACGCAATTGAGATCTAATCTAATCTAATCGACGAGGTGTATCATATACGCGATTTAGATCTAATCAAATCGTTAGGGCGCATCATGTACGCGATTTAGATCTAATCTAATCATTAAGGTGCATCATGTACTTGATTTAGATCTAATCTAATTGTCGAGATGTATCATATACGCGATTGATCGAATCGAATCGTTAAGGCGCTAATTAATTACTATTCTAGCATGTATCACATATACACACACAAGCAATTAATTAAATATTTTTGTGATTAGTCATGGCCCTACTACGATCTTCTCAAGCCAATGAGAAGATCGGATGGTCAACCTAAGGTCAACAGCTTCTCAAGCTCCTTCCTTTGACCACCTTGTGTTGCTCACGCCCTCCTCGTAACTCCGTCTCAAGTGGACCTTCCATCACTCCATTTTGTACATTACAAAAGCGAAACTCAAGTTACATTCGAGTCTAAACTATTTACAACAGGAATATAAAATAAAGAAGGCACGACGCGTAGGTCGCGAATCAAATATACAACACGCACAATCACATGACGGCACGCAGGCCGTATTATAAATTACAACATAATTTTTCCAATCTTATTGGGTCTTTTGGGCCATGACCATCACAAAATAATATATAATTCTAAATTATGTAATTTCTATAAATTTCTATAATTTTTCTTACAATTTTTTCAATTTTTATGAGTAAAAAATTCCCGACGGTCCCGTTTAGCGATTTTCAGGCGCAATCGCGGAATGAATCCCCTTGCGGGGTCAGGAGCAGCGCCCCTACCCACGATATAATCATCACGAGTGTTCCTAAGCGATCCTATAGTGCCTTAGTCCGCTGTCCCAAAATGATTTGGGGCGAAACCTTGCCGTTTCGGAAATATTTTCTCGGTAGTCAAAGCCTACAAGTGTCTAAACACTTATGCTTCGCTTCTACGAGAAAAATACCCATAAAAATACCAAAAATCATAAATTCATAGAAATTTACAGATCTGTAATTTTAATAAAAATATAAATTAAAACTCATACTCGCTTCGCACGTGGCTCTGAAACCACTATTGGAATTTTCGGGCCGCAAAAACCACTTTTTGCGTTGCGAAAAACCTGAAATTCCCATGCCACGGATCCGTGCGAAGATTAAAATTTCGTAAAACTTCAAGTATGAGTTTTCTAACCTAGATCTAAACTAGATCTATAAAGGAGAAGAGCTTTACCCTTGATGTGAAGCCCTTCGCTTAATCCCACTCGTGCAAAGTTTGTCGGATCTCAAGAGTGTCAAAGTAGACACTCCTCTATGTGTATCCACACAAGCAAGAGATAGAGAGACCAAACAAAAGGTGTGCTAGCACCTTTTTAGGGTTCGCCCAAGGGAGGAGAGGGAGAGAAGAGAAGATCTTGAGGAAGAAGATGACTTGAATGAAAAATCAATTCAAGCTTGTAACTCCACAAAAGTGGCCGACCACCTTTAAGTGAGTGGTTATATACTCCATAGAATTTCAAGAGTCAAAAACTCTTGATCTCCCTCATGAGGTGGCACACCATGAAGTGGTCTTGATGATGTGGCACATCATCATAAGCCCACTTAATGCCAACTCACCAATGAGGTGGCAAGTGGTCAAGTCAAACTTGACCCTTCATCTTCCTCTCAAGTCAAGTCAAACTTGACCACTTCTCTCCCTTGGTTGATCTAATCTAACCATTGGTTCAAGTCAATTTTAATTTAATGAATCTCTATTCATTGAATTAAATTAATTAAATAAGTCTAAGTCCAAATTAGACTCACTTAACACATGAACCAAATTGAGTCCAACTCAATTAGCTCAATTTGGATTACTCTTAATCCAATTTGGTTCATCACATGAACCTAATCCTTTAGGTTCATCAAATGAACCTAATCTCCATCTAATTGCCCTTTGTGTGTGACCCTATAGGTTCTTATAACGTTGGCAATGCTCCTAAACTCATTTAGAAACATAAGTAATGAGCGGTATCTAGCAACACATCATTACTCCCCAAGTTATAAGAATGTTGAGATCCAACATCACCTTGTGACAACTAATTGTGACTCTTCACAATATATGACAGGTGTCCTTCTATCCTAGACATCTAGATTGATCAATGTGAGGCATAGATCGTGTCATCCTCTAATCAATCTAAATCTTGAACTCCAAGTAGACTCACTCAATCAAATAAGCTCAATATCTCATATTGACTCATTTGGGCATGGTCATGCACTTAGTGGTCTCACTCTATCAAGAATATCGATGTCACTCCCGTCATATATGAGAGATAGATCCCCTCTACATCACTCACATCCCTCTCCATAATTCGTTACATACCCAGTAATCGCCTTTATAGTCCACCCAATTACGGGTGACGTTTGACGAAGCCAAAGTACGTAACTCCTTATGTAGGGATCCATGGTGACTTCAGGTCTAAGGACTAATAGTCATACTAATAGCCACATGAGAAAGTATATGACACTCATATAACGATCCATGATATTTTCTCATGGCGGGTCATTCAGTATACATTCTCCAATGCATACCCATGTGTCAACTTGATATCTCTATATCCATGACTTATGAGATCAAGTCATCGAGTTGACCTACATGCTAGTCTCGTCGCATTAACATTGTCCCTGAATGTTAATACTTGACTAGGAATGATTAAGAGTAGTGTTCCCTATATCATCTCACTATTGATTCAACCAATCGATTGATATAGGTAAGAATCTTCTACTCAAGGACGCTATTATATTTAGTTATTTGGCACCAATACAAGTAAGTATAATAACCAAAAAAAATGTCTTTATTTATATACAAGAATATGATACAACGAGTACATACAACAATCATCAAATGATTGACACTAGGGCTCTAACTAACAATTTCCCACTAGCACTAGTGTCAATTTGTGTAGACTCTAAGGCCTAATGACCTAGTGTGACCATCATGCTTTCTCTGTGCCAAAGTCTTGGTCAAGGGATCTGCGATGTTAGCCTCTGTGGGTACTCTGCAAATCTTCACATCTCCTCTCTCGATAATCTCTCGAATGAGATGCAAGCGCCGTAATATGTGTTTGGTCCGCTGGCGTGAGCGAGGTTCCTTAACCTGTGCTATTGCTTCATTATTGTCACAATAGAGCTCAATAGGATTAATTTGTCTCACCTAGGTATGAGCTTCTTAGGCTCGATTGGCTGGGTGAACCCAACTTACCTCGGGATCACCCTTGATGAGGCTTGATTTGACTCAAGTAAATTTGACATATTCGACTTTGATTTACATATTAACATGACTCTTGACTCTATTGGCACATGTCAGTGTCCTTTGGGTGTTCGGATTGTAAATTCAATTTGTGGAGTAATTTTGATTGATTTCCTCATTGTCGCACTCGTACAATTGAACATACACGGATACAAATGAGTGATTATACGATGATTAGGGTTGTAAACAAGCCGAGCCGAGCTGAGTTTTGGGGTATTCAAGCTTGTCTGATAAGATAACCGAGCCGAGCCGAGCCGAGCTTAAAATGAACCAAACTTTTAAAATGAGTGTTCAAGCTTGGCTTGGTTTGGTTTGGTTTATTTTTTATGAGCTTGAGCTTGTTTAAAGCTTAGCTTAAGCTTGGTTCGTTTAGATGTTATCAAGCTCTCAATTCAAGCTTAGCTTGAGCTTGGTTCGAGCTTGGCTTGAGCTTGGTTCGTTTAGATGTTATCAAGCTCTCAATTCAAGCTTGGTTCGAGCTTGGCTTGAGCTTGGTTTGAGCTTGGTTCGTTTAGATGTTATCAAGCTCTCAATTCAAACTTGTTTGATTGTTTGAAACTTTTAATTGTTTAATTGGTTATTAAGATTGATAATTTAAATTTATTTATTTATTTTATTTTATTTTATTGTTTATTTAGCATATTAAAAAGAATTTTATTAATAAATATTGTTCGTCAACATTGTTCACGAACGTTGTTCACGAACATTGTTCACGAACGTTGTTCACGAACGTTAACGAGCTGAACACATATGTGTTCAAGTTTGTTTGTTTAACTTAACGAGCTGTTCAAGCTTGTTTGTTTAATTAATCTAATGTATATTGAACGAACATAAACAAGCTCTTATCAAGCCGAACACCAAGCTTGTTCACGAACACTTGGTTCATTTACAGCCCTAACGACGATGGAGAACAATTCTTATGATAACCCTTCTTTCATACAGAAGGATGAATAATTTAAAAGAGGTTACAAATACTCATGTGTACTATTATCTTGGAGGAGTTAGGAAAGGCTTGAAGCATAGGAGGAGGCCTGTCAATTCCACCAGGTTCAGAATGAAGAAAACAATCTGATCACCAGGAAATAAAATGGCATGTTGGCGTTTCTGTGCCCAGGAAAATATGACACCCCCAGCTGCAGGAGCAATTGCTTTGAAAAGGGACATTGCAGTCACAGATATCCCATTTGCAGCTCCTCTTTGTTCTCGAGGTACCGAGTTGTTTTGCAGAAGGAATAGGCTAGTAATGATGATCATAGAAAGAACATTCTTCAGCAGAGATGCGAAATTCACGATGACCTTGAGTGTAAGCCCTGATATACTTGACATAAATGGATAAGCGGCAAGCAAAGGCATAGACAAAACCTGCATTTTGGAAAATAGTGTGCATCAAGAATAGATGAAAGATGATTTTTGGCTCTAATGAATGAAGGAATATGTGAGCAAGTGATAGTTACTGCAGCCACACGAATCGAGTTGATGGATCCGAGGAGCCTCTCAATTGGAGGATAAAGAAAAACTTGGAAAATTAGAAGACCAAAACCTGAAATAATATCCATCATGTTTTGAGGCATTATCGACAGTAAGTCTAAGAAATGTGCTAATTTACTGGGCACCTGAACTTGCAAGCACCACACCAACATCTTGAGATGAAAAGCTCAGTCCTCCATAGCTTTTATCACTAACGGCCCATAATGAGAATATCTAACAATAGTTTAGCAATGGGTGGTGGAATTAGTTACGACCAAGAAAAGTCATATGTGCTGAAAAAGAACTAAAATATAGAAAACTTGAAGAAGGTTGTTGGCAACACTTGAAAGAATCTATAACCTTTGTTTGGACAACAATTACCTCACTGTAAGCCATGTCATGAAGAGAAAAAATACAATAAACAATGATCGATGACATCAATGGCCAGTTCTTGAGTAAGTTCTTTGAAGGAGCATCATTTTTCTCAAATTCACCATGTCCTCCTCTTAAGCCAGAGCTGCATATAGATGTTTCTACATCTTCAGTTGCTACATCCGCCATGGTTTGCGGATCATGGTTGTGCAGTGTCTCCTATGCGATTATTTGAGGGAGTCATCGGTTTAGCTAATCTTAAACAAACACATATTTCTGCTGATATATTTTGGACTAAATAAAAGTTAAACTCACTGGAAGCCACAAAGAAGCTATAAAAACTCCAAGTGCAAGAAGTGAAATAAGAGCACAAGGCAAACAGTAAGGAAACCTACAAAATATTGTAATACACTGTACACTGATCACGTCCAAAAATTAAAGGAAACGAAATTTGAGTTATGAAGGTCAAGAGCTTATACCTTGAAAAGAAAGAACCTTGGGAGAATATTTTGGGATATTTTTCTGCAGGCTGACACCATTGAACCAAATCACAACATAAGTATGAATAATGAGGTAAAAGACAACATTAATTATTTCAAGTTAGAAAATTTGCTAAAATAATCTGAATAAATAATTTCGGTTCATGCATAATTTGAAACCTTTTTGCAAGTCTAGAAGATCATATTTGAGTTATAGTTTTGCCATTTCAGCAGTGGTACTTGCAAAAGAGTAGGACTACAGCAAAAGTTTGAAGTGTTAGCACAAGCCATGAAAGAGCTCAAGTGACATAATAATTAGAAAGAAAGATGGCTTCCATCATCTACTTGTGGATTAAGTATGGGGAAAAGAATGTTAATCTATTTGATAAATTTTTCAAGAAGCTAAGGTTATTGTTTGATAGGGTTTGCAAGAAAGTTATGCATGGCACAATTCTTATTACTACGTCGTTAAATAGAACAATTATCACCTGAGCCAAAAAACCTCCCAGAGCAGGGCCAATGATCAAGCCTATGCCCCATGCCGTGGATACCTGAAAAAAAGAAATACCCATGAGCAATTATATTTTCTGAAAGACGCACGAAAGAAACTTAATCAATGTTGAAACGAATCAGCGACAAAGAAAATTACAAGAGATACTCCAAGAGATTGATGCTCTTCCCTACAAACTTCCACAGAATAAGCCTGAAAAATTGTTCAGTATTTGCTTTTGTCATTCACAATATGCATGAATTCATCTATGCGAACTCAAGGATACAACATGAACACCGACCTTTATTGGTCCACTTATACCATTTAGTAATCCAAGTAGTAACCTTGTACTGATAGCCATCCAGTAACTTGTACTCAAACCAAAGAGTGTGTTGAAAAGGACGCTGAAGAAACAAGGCAATAAATAAAATGTGGAAATAAATAACAGAAATATATTGGTTTCCCAGACCAACACCATAAAGATTGAATCTACTAACACAGAGAAGATGCTGATAAGTATAACTGGTTTTCTTCCATATTTGTCAGCAAATATTCCCCATAACATGGAAGTAGATGCCCTTCCAACCATAAACGAAGCTCCTTAATTCACAAAAAGGAAACAACACACAAAATAGACTCCTTATGAATTATGATGGTCCATTATTAAACAAATAAAATGCAGAAATCAGTCATCTTCTACTGTTGCTGTAAATCTCACCAACAAAACCTGCGTAGAACCCAATATCTTCCTCTCTTTCTGCAACATGCAAGTCTCTTATCTATGAAGAAGCAAAATGCAGCAGGAGAGAGTCAACATTGAAAAATAGAAGAGAAAACGATGGCATAGGTAACACAACTTTACCCTACCATGAAGTACAAGAAGGGAAACAATGATGATATTGGCAGAGCTGAAATCAGAAAAGGGGAAAATAGAGATTAGAACGAAGGAAAAATTCCTGCATATGATCATCAAATTCCTGGAAGGAAAAGTACAAGTTTAAAAATACAAATATACCTGTGCAGAGGGTAACTATCCACACATAGAAAAACTCTTTGTAGGGAATCCCTGGATTACTTTCCTTCTTCCTGTCTTGCTTGCATCCTGGACAATCATCGAAGAAATAAACCTTGGAGTTCAATAATGGTTCCCTGTTCTCTGGCATTTCTGCCTGAGACAATATCACATCAAAGCGCATGAGTTCTCGATCATCCAACTCTTTATAAGTTCAAAGAGAAAATTAAAAAAAGGAGAGGCGTGCAGAAATCCCACATGAATTTTTAGATCACGGCATGCGTCACCCATTCACTGTGGAGGAGAAGATGCGTTGAGAAAGCGACGGAGGCTCGGAAGGCTTTTATGGTTCTCAGCCTAGAGTCCAAATTAAACAACTAATTAAATAGAAATAATTGTTTCGTTTCTTTCCTTCTTTCTCATGTTTTAGATTTAACAGGTACTTTGTTAAAGTTAATGTGTTGACCATCACTCTTCCATCGTACATGTAATTGTTATATGAATCAAAGAGTCACCTTGATAAACTAAAGAGTCACCTTGATAAGCTAAATGGTTACTTAGCATTTAAGCTTACTTACCCTCTAAGTTTCTTTCAAGTCTATATAAAGGCTTTGTAATCAAAAGTTTAGTATATAGAAAACAAAATATCTCTTTCTCCTCAAGAGTTCTACCAAAATTCTTCAATATTTGGTATCAGAGCCTCCAGGTTCTACCAATCAAAATCCATGGCCAGCTCGAGCTTAACAAACATCAACCATCTCATTCCAGAGTTTAATGGCGAAGACTATGATTTCTGGTATGTAAAGATGAAGATCATCTTTCGATCTCTTAACCAATGGGAGATTGTGGAGAATGGAGTACAAGAGCCCGAGGAAACCACTGCCCTCAACGAAGCCGGTCTGAAGAAATTAGAGAAGTCTCGACAAGCCGACGCAAGTGCTCTCTCAATCCTTCAAAGAGTAGTCACTAAGGCTATATTTCCCAGAATCATGCGTGCCGACACTGCTAAAGAAGCATGGGAGATCTTGCAGAGCGAATTTCAAGGAGATGTGAAAGTGAGAGCGATTAAGCTCCAATCACTACTCAAGGAATTCGAAAATGCCAAGATGCAGGAGAAAGAAACACTCATGGAATTCTCAACCAGAATATTTGATTTGGTCAACATAATGAAATCTCATGGTGAAGATATTACAGATCAGAGACTGGTACGAAAGATTCTCATCTGTCTTCCTGAGAAATATGATCCCATTGTTGCCGTCATTGAAGAAACAAAGGACCTAACAACACTCACAGTTCAAGAAGTGATGGCGTCCCTAAAATCGTTCGAGCAAAGATTGTCCAGACATTCTGAAAAGCCAATAGAGGGTGCATTCCAATCAAAGCTCAAAATTGGTAACAACGAACGAGATGGCCAATCACGAGGTGGATGGAAATCAAGAGGACGAGGTGGACGTAACTCAAAAGGAAGAGGAAAAGATAACTCATCGAATTGCAGCAACTGCAATAAGCCAAATCACTCCGAGAAGGACTGTTGGTTCAAAGGCCAATCGAGATGCAAAATATGCAATCGATTTGGTCACCTCACCAAAGATTGCCGAAGTAAGAACTCTTATCAGGCAAATCAGGTTGGAGAAAATCAAACAGCTGAGGAGACACATGGAACATTCTATGTATGTCACACAGCCACCAACAAGGAGCAAGGAAAATGGTTGCTAGACAGCGGATGTAGCAACCATATGACGCCGATCTTAGAAATTTTCTCTGAGATCGACAATAGCATTAATGCTCCTATTCAGTTTGGAAACGGAGAGCAAACAAAGTCAAAAGGACTTGGGAGAATTGCCATCGAGACGAAGGAAGGTCCGAGCTGCATCAACAATGTCTTGTGTGTGCCGAGCTTGAGTCAAAATTTACTCAGCCTTGGACAATTGGTGGAAAATGGGTACAAGCTCTGCTTCGATAACAATGAATGTGCTATATATGACAAGAGAGATAAGTCAAAGGTGTTCACAAAGATCAAAATGGTCAATCGAAGCTTCGCTCTCAACATCAATTATGCCGATCTAAAAGCTCATCGAGCTTCTACCTCGGACTACCTGACATCAACCTTATGGCATCGACGACTTGGTCATCTTAATTTTCAAAGCCTCAAAGAATTATCTGGCAAGAGTATGGTGCAAGGACTTCCTCACATAGAAGGAAAGCAACATATATGCGAAGGATGCGCGTTTGGAAAGCAACATCGACTTCCTTTCCCGAAAGGAGTATCATGGAGAGCTAAAGAAAAGTTGGAACTTATCCACACCGACGTCTGCGGACCGATGGACACCCTTTCTCATGCTCAGAATAGGTATTTCATTCTTTTCATCGATGATCACACTCGCATGACTTGGGTCTATTTCATGAGACAGAAGTCGGAAGTATTTATGATATTCAAGAAGTTTAAGAGTCTCGTCGAAAAACAGAGTGGATGCTTCATCAAAACCTTAAGAAGTGACAGAGGCAAAGAATACACTTCTAAAGAATTTCATAATTTTTGTGAAGATGAAGGAGTAGAAAGGCAACTAACGGTAAGGTACACCCCTCAACAAAATGGTGTTACCGAGAGGAAAAACCAGACAATCGTTGAAATGGCAAAATCAATGATGCACGAGAAAGGTTTACCCAAAATCTTCTGGGCTGAAGCAGTCTACACAGCCGTTTACTTATCCAATCGATGCCCAACCACGGCCATACCAAACAAGACTCCGTTTGAAGCATGGAGTGGTAGAAGACCATCGGTGAACCATCTCAAGGTATTCGGAAGCATTTGCTATTCTCAAATTCCAAAAGAGAAACGAAGCAAACTTGACGAATCTAGCGAAAGATGTATTTTTGTCGGCTACAGTACCATGAGCAAAGGTTATAGACTATTTAACCTACAGTTGGGTCAAGTTATTGTTAGCCGAGATGTTCAAGTTGATGAAAATGCTTTATGGAATTGGGAAGAAAATAAAGTTGAGAAGAAAGACATTTTTATCAGTACTGACAAAGAAGATGAAATTGAGCCAAGCACACCAGATTCAAGCTCATCTCAACCCAATGACGAAAGCTCAACTGATCCAACTTCATCAAACTCCTCATCCCCGAGCACAACTCCAAAAAGGTACAGATCATTAGATGATATATATGCTACATGCAATTATTGCACCATTGAGCCTGAGAACTTTGATGAAGCAATCAAAGAAGAATTGTGGAAAAAAGCAATGGAGGAGGAAGTCCGTGTGATTGAAAAAAATCAGACATGGGAGCTTGTTGATAAACCGACAAATAAAGAAGTCATAGGTGTTAAATGGATCTACAAAGTCAAGCACAACCCAGACGGATCCATTCAAAAACACAAAGCAAGACTAGTTGCCAAAGGTTATTCTCAACAGCCTGGAATTGACTATGGGGAGACATTTGCCCCAGTAGCTCGGCTTGACACAATCCGAGCTATAATTGCATTCGCCGCCAGCAAAGGGTGGAAACTTTATCAGCTTGATGTCAAGTCAGCGTTTCTCAATGGTGAATTGAAGGAAGAAGTGTATGTAGATCAACCTCAGGGTTTCATCCTAAAAGGAAAAGAAGGAAAAGTCTACAAACTTAAGAAAGCGCTATATGGACTTAAACAATCTCCTCGCGCTTGGTACAGTGAGATCGACAACTATTTCAACCAAACAAAATTCGAGAAGAGCAAGAGTGAACCAACTTTGTATGTCAAGCAGCAAGGTAATGATGTTCTTATAGTCACTCTTTATGTTGATGATCTAATTTTCACTGGAAGCAACAAGAAGATGATCGAAGAGTTCAAAAATAACATGACTCAAAAGTATGAAATGAGCGATATGGGTCTACTTCGACATTTCTTGGGCATGGAGATCTACCAAGAAGAAGAGATAGTATTTATTTGCCAAAAGATATATGCAGAAAAGATTCTGAAGAAATTCAACATGCTGGGATGCAATCCTGTCTCTACACCACTTATTATGGGGGAGAAATTGAAAAAGGAAGATGGAGGAAAAGCAGCGGATGTCACTCATTACCGTAGCCTCATTGGTAATTTGTTATACCTCACAGCAACTAGACCTGATCTTATGTATGCTGCAAGTCTACTCTCAAGATTTATGCAGAGTCCGAGCCATTTTCATCTCGGTGCAGCAAAGCGTGTCTTACGATATGTTCAAGGGACAACCGACCTCGGTCTAAGCTTTCAAAAGAATCACGCACTTAACCTTGTCGGTTATTGTGACAGTGATCTTGGTGGATCCTTAGACGACATGAAAAGCACCTCAGGGTACTGTTTCTCTTTTGGTTCAGCAATATTCTCATGGTTGTCCAAGAAACAACAAAGTGTTGCACAATCGTCTGCGGAAGCCGAGTACATCTCAGCATCAGTAGCCACTTCACAAGCAATTTGGCTTCGAAGAATCTTAGCTGATCTCGGTCATCATCAGATTGAAGGAACCGTGCTATACTGCGATAACACATCTGCAATCGCTATGGCTAAGAACCCAGTTCACCACAGCCGAACTCGACATATAGCACTCAAGCATCATTTCATTCGACAGACAATTGAAGATAAAGAAATTCAACTTGAGTTCTGTCGATCTGAGGAGCAATTGTCTGACATCTTCACAAAAGCACTTCCGAGAGAAAGATTTGAACAACTCCGAGCCAAACTTGGAATCCGACAACACATTAAGGGGGAGTGTTAAAGTTAATGTGTTGACCATCACTCTTCCATCGTGCATGCAATTGTTGTATGAATCAAAGAGTCACCTTGATAAGCTAAAGAGTCACCTTGATAAGCTAAATGGTAACTTAGCATTTAAGCTTACTTACCCTCTAAGTTTCTTTCAAGTCTATATAAAAGCTTTGTAATCAAAAGTTTAGTATATAAAAAACAAAATATCTCTTTCTCCTCAAGAGTTTTACCAAAATTCTTCAATATACTTGAACTTACCATCTATTTACTTGTCATATTCCAATTGTTCATTATTATCAATAAAAAATTTCAGATCTTACATTCCTTGGCAACTTCAATTGTTTATTTATTTATTTTAATTAATATGGATATCGACAAATCAATCTGATCCATTAAAATTTCTAACAGAACATTAAAATAAATTGAAAAATGTTCATAAAAATCTATTTAAACGATCAATGTTTTTAGATTTATTTTTTCACCTGAGAGAAAATATTTTACAACGTCTCATATTTAAAATTCGAATTTTAAATGTCTTGATTTTATGTCAAGGCCAATATCATTCCCCGCGCTGCATTCGACGTAGTTGTGTCTAATTAAAGAAATCATTATCGGTTCTTACGAGAAGCATCAAGTAAAATCACATCAGCTTTTTTCCTTTGGAATGAAGGACGGGACTGCATTATTTGACTAAAGCTAAATGAAAACATATTATATCAATAAAAATGTTATGATTAATATTAAATTTTACCGTCTATCTTTGGTTATAATATTATTTGATGTGATAGAAAATGAAAAAAAACTGAAGAGTTGTCCTCTGGGGCGTCACTTGGGCTCCACAACTTGGATCAGTATTCACGTGCGTTGACTGTGCAGTTGGGCACAGTACTTTTTCTAAATTTTCATTTTTTTTTATGATTTTTCTTTTAATTCCGATTATTATAATATTAAGTTAAAAAAATTCATACTAAATTTGTTTTGGGTGTGCATGAAATATGCGACTTATATATATATTATAATTCAATTTTTAAATTTTAAAAATAAAATTTTATTAAAATAATCAAAAAAAATTTTAAAAATAAAAAAAAGTTACTATGTCTTGTACACGTCACACAGTGTCCTTAAGGTATAAAGATAGTGTTAATATTAATCCTAAGAATTAATTATAAGAAGATTAAATTTATTGAGTTAATGAGTCCGATAGGAAATACACTAATTCGTTCAAAATAACTACTGTATTGTGATAAAGGGAAAGGATTGTCATGGTTTTAGATCATTGATGGAACAGGGTGATCCACTTAAATTTTTTGAATTTACCCAATACTCGATTAATTAAATCATCTATCTTCAAGATTATTAATCGGGTCAAATAATTGAATATCTTGCTTAAAAATATATATATACTGATCCCATCCGGAAGCTGAGTCGGACAGAGGTTGGCCGCGCTGTCGCCGGTGTTGACGGAAAGCCGTTGAGACGCTTGGATGACCTGGTACCTCCTGGAAAGGTTCCCACGAGCGGATGACGGAGAGTGATGACGGGGACAACGACGCGAGGGTTCTGCGCACACTCAGACAAGCCCCCCTTACGATAGAGACCAAGAACCAAGGAAAAAGTCTCCGGATCAGACCCTCCGACGCTCAAGTTAGGTACTTTTTCCCCAGAAGCACAGTGAAAAGTCGAAAAGTAAAAGATGAGTGCGAAATGACGAGTGAGCGTACCTGTGTAGAGACAAAACCTCCCTTTTTATATGGTAGTGGATGCTTCTGGAGTCTGACGAGTGTCAGGGAATGTCAGGTGTCAAGATTTGTCTAGCGGTAAATGACACATGACATTTTTCTATAGGTCTGAGGAGGGATCAGGAGGCAACGAGCCATAGACCGTTAGCATATTCCCTGACATGTGGTGATTATTCTCTGACGGGTTGTTACGATTCTCTAGCTTGATTGTCGCGTAGTGCTTGTTCTCTCTGGTATGTTAACCTTAGACTGGGTCTTCGTACCTGTAAATCTTGACCTGTATGCCCAGACCTGCCTTCCCTTGTGCATTCCTCGGCTTGTGTTTGTTGTCCCACAAATCTAGATATGTACGTCCCGTCCTGCATTTGCTATTCAGTCTATCTCAGTAGATCCAGATCTACGCCTACCGCCCTGCCAATCGAGGCCTTTGCTTATCGTTCCTTAAGTCTCGTTCCGTATGCACGACCCTGTTCCATATATTACCCTGACCTGTAAGCCTTCGTCCACATATGCTGACCTGTACGTCTTTAATCCGTGTATCCTGTTCTGCGTATCTTGTCTTGTAGATCCCGTCCTGTAAGCCCTAGTCCACATATCTCGACCTGTATGTCTTTGGTCCGCATATCCTGCTCTGCGATCCTTGGTTTACGTGTCCCGACCTATACGCCTGAGTCCATGCATCATATTCCGCAAATCTATAAGTCCTACCCTATAATACTTGGTTTGCATATCCCGACCTGTACGCTTTGGTCCGTGTATCCTGTGTTGTAAGTCTATAAATCCTACCCTGTAATCCTTGGTTTCCATATCCCGACCTGTACGCTTTGGTCCGTGTATCCTGTGCCGTGAGTCTATAAGTCCTATCCTGTAATCCTTGGTTTGCATATCCCGACCTGTACGCTTTGGTCCAGTTATCCTATTCCGCAAGTATATAAGTCCTGACCTGTAATCCTTGGTTTTCATATCCCGACCTGTACGCTTTAGTCCGACTATCCTATTTCGTAAGTCTATAAGTCCTGACCTGTAATCCTTGGTTTACATATCCCGACCTGTATGTTTTGGTCCGGGTATCCTGTTCCGCAAGTCTATAAGTCCTGATCTGTAGGTATTACCTTCTGAGTTCCTACTTGACATGTAGGCTTAACTCCAGAATGCTACTTGTGCCCGACCAGGACCATCCTGTAACATGGCCCTTTGAACCCCACGTAGGCCGGACTTTTGACCTCCACGTAGGCCGGACTTTCGACCACCACGTAGGCTTGACTTCTGACCGCCACGTGAGCTTGACTTTTGACTGCCTCATGGGCTTGACTTATGACCGCCCCGTGGGCTTGACTTCCGACCATGTCCACTGTCCGATCCCACTATCATGCGCCGTATCACAAGCCTCCCCCTCAAGTCTAGTCGAAGGAGGCTTCAATCCGACTGACTAGACCTAAGTCCCTCTCTTACCTGACCTGTCCTTTGTGTCTCTTTTGCTGCTGGCCCTTTTCCCGATATCCCGCTCAGAATTTATCACCCTTCCTAAGTGAGTCTTTATTGCCTGCGCGTTTACTCCACTATCCTCGATCCTGCTATTTTCCCATAAATGCTACGATATTTCTCAAATATCTTCACATGTTCCGAAGTTAACTCTTCACATTCCCCTCCTTTAAAAGAGGGGTCGTGTATACAGTTGTCTTCACTTTCCTCAGGCTCCCTTTGTACTCATGGAATCAGACGAGGTATCTTATCTGCGCCATCAACTCGCTCATTTGACCCAGTCGCTAACTCACCGAGATGAGGCTCTGCTTGAAATGACGCAGAGTAGGGACCTTCAGTCCTCTCTCCATCGGGAAATGGAAGAACTCTGGCTGGCGGCTAAATCCAGAACTCGAGCTGAGATAGCTCTCAAGCATAAGGCTCATTCAGACCTGAGGAGTCAGACTTATTTTATTGCCTATCTGAAACTAAAACATGAGGATACTGTAACCCTCCTGCAAGAGGAAAACCGGATCAAAGATGAAACCATCACCCATTTGCAAAGCATCATCCAACGCATCAAGGAAGAACTGGCTTAAGCGCAGGCTCATCTGATGAAGAGGAACCAGGCATCTTGTTCTTGTAATAGTGTGAACCCTTGACAAATGTTGCCCAACTCTTATTAAATAAACCTTGTTCTCTGCATTATCTGTCTATTAAGTTGTGGGTCTGTATTTCCTTGTCTTTCCTATTATCATGTTCCATATATGCATGCCCCCAAGAGAATTTGCTAGAAAAGATAATTTAGAAAGGACAATTTACTTACCACACCTTTTTCTTACCATAATGGGTGGGAAGTCGTGGTTCATACGGACCCACCTGCTTGCATATCATATTAGCAATAAAAGTATGGCAATAGATCTGTTGAGCATGA
The DNA here is from genome assembly GCF_018446385.1 of Zingiber officinale. Lineage (NCBI taxonomy): Eukaryota > Viridiplantae > Streptophyta > Magnoliopsida > Zingiberales > Zingiberaceae > Zingiber > Zingiber officinale. The sequence continues at coordinate 31,772,350 of NC_056005.1, read as the reverse complement.
AAGTATACCTCACGGCTTCACATTGAGGCGAGAGTAGGAAATACCGACCGAGAAAGTCATTAGTCGTGAGAACAGACTCACTTATAACTCACACTGAGGTGAGAGTCTGGAACCCGACCTGGAAGGTCGTTGGAAGTGAGAGCATGCTCACTTATAACTCGCACTGGGACGAGAGTCTGGGACCCGACCTGAAAGGTCGTTGGGCATGAGAGCATGCTCACTTATAACTCGCACTGAGGCGAGAGTCTGGGACACCGACCTGGAAGGTCGTTGGGCGTGAGAGCATGCTCACTTATAACTAGCACTAAGGGGAGAGTCTGAGACACCGACCTAGAAAGGTCGTTGGACGTGAAAGCATGCTCACTTATAACTCGCACTAAGGCGAAAGTCTAGGAACCGACTTGGAAAAGTCGTTGGGCGTGAGAGCATGCTCACTTATAACTCGCATTGGAGCGAGAGTCAGGAACATCGACCTGGAAAGGTTGTTGGAAGTGAGAGCATGCTCACTTATAACTCGCACTGGGGTGAGAGTTTGGGACACCGACGTGGAAAGGTCGTTGGGCGTGATAGCATGCTCACTTATAACTCGCACTGAGGCGAGAGTCTGGGACACCAACCTGGAAGGTCGTTGGGTCTAAGAGCATGCTCACTTATAACTTGTACTGGAGCGAGAGTCTGGAGCACCGACCTGGAAAGGTCATTGGGCGTGAGAGCATGCTCACTTATAACTCGCACTGGGGCGAGAGTTTGGGATACCGATGTGGAAGGTCGTTGGGCGTGAGAGCATGCTCACTTATAACTTGCACTATGACAACAGTCTCGGACACTGACCTGGAAAGTGTTGGAGTGTATACTGAAAGCCTAAGCTTTTGTAAACATTTATTTTGAATAAAGAATCACATTTGGTCAAATTATCTACATTTGTTTATAGTTGTTCAATTAATTTATATTGTAGATAACATAGTATGTGGTGTCACATGCAGAAGATGATGCTATCAGTACCTTATAAATTATAAACAGTAGCTCACGACCAAAATGGAAAGGAACAAACCATTAGAAGGTCGTAGTGTAATTAGGTATTAGTTTATCTTGACTATATAATTACACTAGTACACTCAGAGTGTATTGAGTAGGACCATTTGAGGTCGTTTCTTTTATACTGACTTTATAAAGGAACAAAGACCTCGGTTATTATGGAAGTGTATGCTCTTAATCCTAATATAATAACAAGCACATATATTTGATATTTATTTCTTTAATTTATCAATGGGTGAGATTTAGTTCGATGAATCAATAAACCCGATAAGTTGGGAAATGATATCACTTATAGTGTGTGTTGTTGATTATAGAAGGAAACTGTGTACTAGAGATACTAGGTTGATAATGTCCCCAAGAGGAGCTCATAAGGATTGTCATGTTAAATCCTGCAGGTGGACTTAGTTCGACATGACGATAAAGTTGAGTGGTACTACTCTTGGACTAAGATATTAATTAAATGAGTTGTCAGTAACTCACTTAATTAGTGGACATTCGATATCTTAAACACAGGGAGACTAACACACTCATAATAAGAATGAGCCCAAAAATGTAATTTAGGATTGATGCGGTAGTTCAATAATAGTTCTCTAGTGGAATGAATTATTATTGATAAAATTAAGTTGTGTGTTCGGGGCGAACACGGGATGCTTAATTTTATCAGGAGACCAAAACCAATTCCTCCTCTCGGTCCCTATCGTAGCCTCTTATTTATAGAGTACTATACCCACCTATACCCACCTTCTATATGTTGATACAGTCTGACATTGCTGTTGTTTTGATGTTGACACTGATTTAAGTTTGTATCAGATGTTAATTGAACTCGGATTGATTAATGATCAAGGTTGATCAAGTGGAAGGGAAAAGTCCAAGTTGGAAACTTGGCACGCGAAGTCGGAGAGGGCTCGGTAGCTCGTTCTCCTGACTAGGTCAGAGAGGGCTCGGTAGCTCGTTCTATGGACCTGACGAAGTCGGAGAGGGCTCGGTAGCTCGTTCTCCGGACTAGGTCAGAGAGGGCTCGGTAGCTCGTTCTATGGACCAGACGAAGTCGGAGAGGGTTCGGTTGTTTGTTCTCCGGATTAGGTCAGAAAGGGACCTAAGTGGACATTCCATGGTACATTGAATCGGTCGGTAGACCGATCCAGTGACACATAAGACAGTGGATCGGTCGGCAGACCGATCCAGTGAAACTAAGTTTCCATGGATCACTCAGTAGCACACTGAGTGTAATCTGATCGGTCTGTGGACCGATCAGGAAACACTCAGTAGCACACTGAGTGTAATCTGATCGGTCTTCAGACCGATCAGGAGATGGTATTGCGAAGAGAAGAAGGCAGGGATCGGTCGTGGAGACCGATCCACCTGCAGCCTGATCGGTCTTGACGACCGATTAGAGAAGAGGTGGGGGATCGGTCGTGGAGACAGATCCACCTGCAGCCTGATCGGTCTCCACGACCGATCAGACAAGCTGTGGACCGATCAGGATATGTCCTGATCGGTCCATGGATCGGTCTGGTGACCGATCCACACACACAATCAGATTTGTTTCTGCGATTCCTCCACTGCATTTGATCTGCCTGATTCATATAACCCTCTGTGTTGTTAGCTTTTGAGTTTGCAGGATCACAGGTATCATTCCAAGCCTAATTTCAAATTAAGTCCATAAGAGGAATACGACAAATGGCCTTTCTGCTGTGATTCGCGGCGCATGGTGCATTTGAGGCATCAACGGCTACTGGTGTGATCTGGCTGCGATCCGCTTGACTCCTGGTGATTGGTTCGAGCTCAGAAGACACCAGTGAAGACTGTGATTTCATTGGTGTGAGTTCAGAGAACCAGGTAAGGAGGAAGAGGGATTGGCTGCAGCGATGATTCTGTGCAGATTGACCACGATCCGTGACAGCAGAGGACAGGGACTTAAGAAGCAGTAAAAAGCGAGAGGAAAGAATAACAAGCAAGTAAGAAAGCAAGAAAGTTCTGTTGATCGTTGAGGTGTGCTATGTTCTTGAGCTCTCGGGTGAGAAACTGCTGTCTGTGAGTTCTCTGTTTTCACTGATCCTCGCGTGGTTGTAAGCGTTAGTTCATTCTTCTTTGCCACCGAGCTATGTAAGTCTTGTGCTTTAACATATATATTTCTTGAGACTTTGTGGAGAGGTTACTCCACCGAGAAGGAGGATCTTTAGCCGGAATTTTTCCGGGGTGCGATCTACCGAAGATCAAGGGGTCGTCCACCTTACGGACACGCCGAGGAGTAGGGGCAAGTTATCCCCGAACCTAGTAAATCCTTGTGTTAGTGTGCTTGTTTCCTCCTTGTTTTAGTTTCCTAATTCCGCTGTGCTAACAAGTTTCTTTGTAGAAATTTGTATTCAAGTTTTTAAGAGGCTATTCACCCCCCTCTAGCCATCTAAGATCCTAACAAGTGGTATCAGAGCCTGGTGCTCTTCATCTGGACTAACATCCAAAGGAGCAAGAAGATGGCCATGAAGGAAGGATTCAGTACCAACAGACCACCCTTGTTCGATGGAGCAGATTTCCAGTATTGGAAGAGCCGTATGGAGTATTACCTCAAGACTGATATCTCCATGTGGTTCTCGGTCAAGGAAGGATTCACACCACCGAAGGACGAAGAAGGTAAGGAACTCGATTCATCAAGGTGGTCTACCGAACAAACTCGTAAAGGGCAAGCCGATGCCAAGGCGGTAGTCACCTTACAATGTGGGATTACCAAGGACCAACTCGTCAAGGTAGGTCCATTCTCGAGTGCAAAAGATTTATGGAACAAGCTTATCGAGCTCCAAGAAGGAACTCGAGATTCTCGGATAGCCAAGAGGGACCTATTCTTGAATCAACTACAAAATCTCACCATGAAGGAAAATAAAACGGTAAGTGAACTACATGGGAGGTTCAAGGAAATCATCAATGGTCTACATTCCGTGGATTAACCCTTGGAGAATCGCGATCTAGTAAGGTACGCTCTTAAATCCTTTCCAAGGAATGCCTTGTGGTCATCTATGGTAGATGCCTACAAGGTTTCCAAGGATCTTTCCATTGTTAAATTAGACGAATTCTTTTGTGAAATGGAACTTCATGAACTTGCTAACAAAGGTCAAAGAGAGAAAGGTATTGCCTTAGTTGCAGGACCAAAGAACAAGGATGGAAGAAGAAAGAGGGAAAAGAAGAAGGAGAAAGAGATTTCTTCATCTACATCCTCCTCCGAGTCCGATGATGAAGGTGGATCATCATCAAGCGAGATGGCCAACTTCGTGAGGAGAATTATGAGAAGAAGCCGAAGATACAAAGGAAAAGGTAAACCTAATGATCAAAATATCGATAAGACTAATGTTACATGTTATGAGTGTAGTAAGAAAGGCCACTACCGGAGTGAGTGTCCAAAACTCAAGAAGGAGGAACGGGCCAAAAAGAAGGAGGAAAGAGCCAAGAAGAAGAAAGCTCTCAAGGCCACTTGGGATGAATCTTCCTCAAGCTCTTCGGAGGAGGAAGAGAAGAAGGAGAAGAGTACTCGGCAATTGGCACTCATGGCAAGGGAGGAGTCCGAGTCCGAGAGTGATGACTCAAGCACTTCAGCCGCGGCTTCATCATCTTCGGATGATGAAGAGGTAACCTCTTCTCACTTAGAAAAATGTTATAAGACTATTACACATTTGTCTACCTTGCTTAAAAAATCAAAAACAGAAAATAAATCATTAAAAGAAGAAGTAGAAAACTTGAGGGCCCTTAGGGAAGATGAGGTTGATGACCTACATCTAGAGGTCCTTGAGGATGAGAACAAGGCCTTGAAGGGTGAGGTTGAGAAACTCAAGAAAATGCTTGAAAATTCTCAACTAGCTCTAAGACCCTAGACATGATTCTAAATTCCCAAAGGGCGGTCTACAACAAGGCTGGATTAGGATACCAACCTAAGGAGTCTAGCTTTATTTCTTTAGCGTCAAGAACCCAATTTCATAGATCGCATGTTTCTAGGGTTCATGAGACTAGGAAGAAGGTAACAAAGGCATGGGTGCCTAAGTCTTTCATTGTAGATGCATTAGGTCCCAAGATTTGGGTACCTAAAACATCTATCTTTCATGTCTTGTAGGCATTGGTAAAGGGGGAGCGTCTATCAACTTGGTTTGTTGATAGTGGATGCTCCAAGCACATGACCGGGGATAAGTCACTATTTTCTACCATTCAAAACAAAAATAGAGGTAATGTGTCCTTTGGTAATAATGGTAGCCTTAAGGTTATAGGGGTTGGAGACATTCATATATCCGAATATCTCCAAATCAAGAATGTCCTTCTAGTCAAGGGGATGACTTTTAATCTCCTAAGTGTCAGTCAATTGTGTGATACGGGTTACACAATTGAGTTTCATTCGAGTCAATGTCTAGTCAAAAACATTGACACACTTGACACGGTACTAGTAGGCACAAGGGTAGATAACATTTATCAAGTTTCTTTTAAAAGTGCTACTAATGCTCTTGCTAAGTGTTTCATGTCAAAAGAAGAAGAATCGTGGCTTTGGCATAGGAGGTTGGCTCATGTGAATATGAAGAATATCCGGAAGCTGGTCAACAAAGGGTTAGTGCGAGGCTTACCAAGCATCAAGTACCAAAAGACCAAATTGTGTGATGCATGTCAGAAGGGTAAGCAAACTAAAGCGCCTCATAAAGGTAAAAGCGCTGTAAGTACAACTACTGCCTTAGACTTATTACATATGGATTTGTTTGATTGCAGTAGTGTTATTTCATTAAATGGAAGTAGATATTGTTTAGTGATTATTGATGACTTTACTAGGTATACATGGACCTTCTTTTTGAAAACTAAGGATCAAACCATAGATATTTTTATTTCCTTTTGTAGAAGAACTGAAAATGAAAAATCAACAACAATTAAAACCATTAGAAGTGATCATGGTGGGGAATTTCAAAATCATAGGTTTTTAGAATTCTGTCAAGAAAAGGGATATAGGCATGAGTTCTCTACTCCAAGGACCCCACAACAAAATGGGGTTGTGGAGAGAAAGAACCGAGTCTTACAAGAGGTTGCACGAAGTATGCTCAATGAGTACTCACTACCGAGTTACTTATGGGCTGAAGCTGTAAATACAGCTTGCTATGTGCAAAACCGAATCCTGATACATAGGTTTTTAGGAAAGACTCCCCATGAACTTTGGTTTGGAAAACCCCCTACAATTAAACATCTTAGGGTGTTTGGTTGTAAGGTGTTTATTTTGAACACCAAGGACCATCTTGGAAAATTTTCGGCCAAAGCTGATGAAGGGATACTGGTCGGGTACTCGCTCACCAGCAAAGTCTATCGAGTCTACAACAATAGGACTAAATTGATTGAAGAGTCCTCTGATGTAGCTTTTGAAGAAATCCCTAACTTAAATGATCAATCAAGGGATGTAGGAGAAATTCAATTTGAACTTAGAAGGCTAAGTTTAAATGATCGAAACATAGAAAGAGTCGAAGTTGACTCTGATGATGATGAGCAAAGGCAACAAAGAACTCAATCTGATCCTTTGCCTGATATTGAGTCCTTGCCAGTGCCTAGTGAGACCATTCATGAGGCACCACCAACACCAAGACAATCTAGGATAGCCACTAGTCATCCCCAAGACCAAATTATGGGAGACATCCAACAAGGGGTTAGGACTAGGTCATTCTTTAGAAATGAGTCTAATGAAGTCGCATTGATTTCAGAGATTGAACCAAAATTAGTTGATGAGGCATTGCGCGATCCTGATTGGATCATAGCTATGCAAGATGAGTTAGGTCAATTTGAAAGGAGCCAAGTGTGGGACTTAGTTCCTAGACCTAAGAAGACCACCATTATTGGAACTAAATGGGTCTTCAAAAATAAGTTAAATTAAAAGGGAGAAGTTGTGAGAAACAAGGCAAGACTTGTAGCCAAGGGCTATAGTCAAGTCGAAGGTCTCGATTATGATGAGACTTATGCTCTCGTGGCCCGATTAGAGTCCATTCGTTTGATGCTAGCTTTTGCTGCACATAGAGGTTTCAAGCTCTATCAAATGGATGTTAAATCTGCCTTCTTAAATGACTTTATTAAAGAAGAAGTCTATGTTGAACAACCACCGGGGTTTGTGAATACCGAAGCTCCAAACCACGTGTACAAGCTCAAGAAAGCACTTTATGGGCTTAAACAAGCACCACGAGCTTGGTACGAAAGGTTGTCAACATATTTACTAGAAAAGGGTTTTGTAAGAGGCCAAATAGACCCAACACTATTTCTGCGTAGAGATGGTGAAAATATTTTTGTAGCCCAAGTGTATGTCGATGACATAATTTGTGGCTCAAATAACAAGGGCTATTTGAATGAATTTATTTCTCACATGGAAAGTGAGTTTGAGATGAGTCTAGTAGGAGAATTGACATTTTTCCTTGGACTTGAAATCAAACAAACTCGAGATGGAATTTATGTCCATCAGACGAAATACACTCAAGAGATGCTCAAAAAATTCAAAATGAGTGACTCTAAGGAAGTATCCACTCCAATGGCGACAAACACTCGTCTTGACAATGATGAGAGTGGGAAACCAGTTGATCTAACGCAATATAGAAGCATGATCGGTAGTCTTCTATATCTCACAGCTAGTCGACCGGACATACTTTTTGCTGTGGGCATGTGCGCTAGATATCAAGTTTGTGCCAAGGAATCTCATTTAACTACAGTTAAGAGAATTCTAAGATATCTCAAGGGCACAATTAGAGTAGGACTGTGGTACCCTCGTACGGAGTCTTTTGATTTGATAGGCTATACCGATTCCGATTATGCTGGATGCAAATTGGATCGGAAAAGCACTAGTGGGGGTTGCCAATTTTTAGGTTCATCGTTGATTAGTTGGTCAAGTCAGAAGCAATATTGTGTTGCTCTCTCCACGACCGAGGCTGAATACATTGCCATGGGAGAGAGTGTATCACAATTGTTGTGGATGATTCACACTCTAGAAGATTATGGACTTTCATATAAAGGAGTGCAAGTGTTGTGTGACAACATTAGCACAATAAACCTAACGAAAAATCCAGTCCATCATTCAAGGACCAAACACATTGAAGTGCGTCATCACTTCATTAGAGATCACGTAGCTAGGGGAGACATTGCACTCACATATGTTGAGTCAAAGTCAAACTTAGCCGATATTTTCACCAAACCCCTTCCGGAAAATGAATTTAGTCATTTAAGGAGGGAATTGGGAATGTGTTTGGCTCAATAAGTCATTTTGACCACATCATGATCAATAAGGACCATTAAAATGACAAGAGAAATTGGGAAATTAATTTGGGCAACTTGGGAACATCTCACACAAACTATAAGGTTTAACAAAATATTTTTGTTTGCTAGAAATGGGGTGAGATGCTAGGATTAACCAAATTATTCAAAATGTATCATGCATCCCTTGAATAATTAGGTTGAAGAGACATAAATTGAGTATGGGGAAGACCATTACATAATTCATGTGTATTTGGCTCCTAGTTCTTACTCATATATTCCAACCAAGGAATCTTGGTTGGACCTGTGTCTAGAAATCATCTAACTTTGTTGATGTGTTGATTGATACCCTTGATTGATATCTTCCTGATTTTGATTGAAAATAGGACAAGTTGGTGAAGAAACCTTGACATATTTTGACAAACTTGTAACTACTCATAGCAAAGATATATTTTGAACCGATAGCCTGAGTAAGATTTATTACCTTGGTTCACTATAGATCATAGTTTCAGCAAACAAACAAAATAAACTTCTCTGGTTTTGAAACCTTGAGATTCAACACATTTGTTATGAAGTGTCTGAAACTTTCGAGCCCTAAATAATTCCAAATCATTAGAGCTCATCATTAGGAAATATTCATTGGTATCACTGAATATAATCTGTGGGCTCTTCAGATCCTAGGTTCTGAACTTGGAAGTTGTTGAACCAAGTTTCAGAGCTTTCGATACGAATTTCAGAGACTGAAATCACTGACTATCAGACACTGATCGGTTCAGGGACCGATCAGGATGATATCTGATCGGTCTCTACGACCGATCAGGAGAGTTACACCTCTCTGTTCGATATCTGATCGGTCTGCAGACCGATCAGGGGTTCTGGCACGTATCACTGATCGACCTCTGATCGGTCCGGGGACCGATCAGGAGGTTCCCTGATCGGTCTCCACGACCGATCAGGAGGCTCCTACCTCTGATCCACCTCTGATCGGTCCGGGGACCGATCAGGAGGTTCCCTGATCGGTCTCCACGACCGATCAGGACCCTCCCTGACCGATCAGGACGTTCCCTGATCGGTCAGGATTTCTCCTGATCGGACAGCCGTCCGATCTTATGGTCTGATCACCCCCCTTTAACTTCCCCCAATCCTTCCTCCTCTCATTTCACGCCGAAAACCCTAGCCGAACCACTCCTCAGTCCCGACTCTTCTCTCCATCTTCTCCGAAAGCTTCAAATGGCGCCTAGGTAACTTCCTTTCTCTCGAAATCTGTTCATTTTTGGCATTTTAGCTTCTTTTCATAGTGTATCTTTATGTGTTGTCTCGGTTCTCGACTCTGTGGCTCCCGTGGACTCCCATTTGCCCCGACCATGTCCCATTTTTGACCTATTTAGGAAGAAATCAGCCGGTGAGGGTATGTCTAAGTCATCTGCTGAGAAATCCAAGTCCCAGGCACCCTCCCGACCTCAACCTTCCTCTTCTTCAAGATTCCCGAACCGACAGTTTGAACAAGCATTTCAACAGAGGACATTCAAGCTGCTCCCATGTCGATCTGTGGATCGAAAGTACATGGATGAGTTTTGTCCCTCTGTATCCGAAACCCTGGCATATTACAAACTTGACTCGTTAGTCTACCTAGAAAGGGACATCAACCATGACCTAGTATCTGAATTCTACAACAAATCTTCATCAGGGCAGTGATGGTGCTTATAGAACCAGAGTTGCTAAAAGAACTATCGATTTCTCCATCGTAGAATTCTTTGGGTATCTAGGTTGCCGAATGTGTTCAGGAGATCTTTTTTCCATTTATCCTGATTTACCCCATCCTTTACCTTCTCCATTTGATGTCTCACCTGATTCCATCTATGAGTACTTCTTCGGTCATCCTAGACCAGATGGACTGGATGAGTTGGATGTCGAATTTCCTACTTTTGCGGCTCTAAGACTATCTCCTCCTGACTATATTCTCTTTAAGATAGTCACAAACTGTCTTCTTCCAATCACATCCAAACCTTTAGCAGAGATCCGACCATACCACTGCCTGATGCTTTATGGTTTGCGTCGGCGTCTCGACTTTGACATTATGTCCAGCATCTATTCTTCGATCATCTCATATTCTCAGCCTAGCAGCTCCACCATTTATATGCCTTATGGGCATATAATTACAGATTGGCTCGAGACCCTTCAGATAGATGTGTCTAAGGGTAGGATAGTGAAGATGGTCAGACAGGATTGCTGACTTGGGAAACGGGTATTTTCCAAGTCCGGTATCTTGGGACAGAATGGGGTTGTTCGGTGGAAGGATGGGAGAGGTCTGGGAGAGTTACCACGGGCACTTCCTCGACAGGTTGCTGCTCCTCCTCCTGCTGCTGATGAGGCCGATCCTGATCTGCGCTGGCAGATCGCTGAGCTAGAGAGCCGCTTCGATCAGCACGATGAGCTGCTGTCTGCTGAGCTCCATGGACTGCGTGTTCAGATCGACCAGTGCTACGATGACTTACGCAGTCAGCAGTTGGTGATGCAGCAGCTGCTTCTGGGCTGGATGGCCAACTACCCACCTCCGCAGCATTTCTCGGGCCATCCACCTTCGAGCTCCAGCATGCCGCCTCAGGGTTACGTGCCTCCCGCAGATGATGATGAGGTTCCTCCTGTTGAGGATATTGATTGATACATTCTGTGTGTCACTTTGCCTGTCTGTGTTGGATACTATTTGTTGGATATCTTTGTCTGACCTGGATACTTATGCTACTCATATGTTTTTGCTATTCATTTGTCTATTTCTTGCTTTTCCTTATGCTTCAGTTCATGTTAATATGTTGTTCCTATGCCATGATTTGATTGTATCTTATCTCTTTCTTACTGTCATATAATACACTTAGAGGGAACTCTAGGTGCATTAAGAAAAAGACAGTATGGGTTAAGGGGGAGCCTTTTGAGTTTTGTCACCTCATTTGCACCTTTTCGGTGTTTGACAAAGGGGGAGAGGACACCTAAGTTTAGAGATGTATGAAGACTTGATTTTAGGGAGAAGATAACGGGAAGGATCTTGATTCCCGTTATTGACTTAGTGGTGTATCCATCTTAGGGGGAGGATCTTGATTCCCCTAAAATTATGAAAATAAGAACATTTCTGATCTAAACTTAAATCGTGTTGTCAAACAACAAAAAGGGGGAGATTGTTGATACAGTCTGACCTGGCTGTTGTTTTGATGTTGACACTGATTTAAGTTTGTATCAGATGTTAATTGAACTCGGATTGATTAATGATCAAGGTTGATCAAGTGGAAGGGAAAAGTCCAAGTTGGAAACTTGGCACGCGAAGTCGGAGAGGGTTCGGTAGCTCATTCTCCAGACTAAGTCAGAGAGGGCTCGGTAGCTCGTTTTCTGGACCTGATGAAGTCGGAGAGGGCTCGGTAGCTCGTTCTCCGGACTAGGTCAGAGAGGGCTCGATAGCTCGTTCTCTGGACCTGACGAAGTCGGAGAGGGCTCGGTAGCTCGTTCTCCGGGCTAGGTCAGAGAGGGCTCAGTAGCTCGTTCTCTGGACCTGACGAAGTCGGAGAGGGCTCGGTAGCTCGTTCTCTGGACTAGGTCAGAGAGGGCTCGGTAACTCGTTCTCTGGACCGGACGAAGTCGGAGAGGGCTCGGTTGTTTGTTCTCCGGATTAGGTCAGAAAGGGACCTAAGTGGACATTCCATGGTACATTGGATCGGTCGGCAGACCGATCCAGTGACACATAAGACAGTGGATCGGTCGGTAAACCGATCCAGTGAAACTAAGTTTCCATGGTTCACTCAGTAGCACACTGAGTGTAATCTGATCGGTCTGTGGACCGATCAGGAAACACTCAGTAGCACACTGAGTGTAATCTGATCGGTCTGTAGACCGATCAGGAAACACTCAGTAGCACACTGAGTGCAATCTGATCGGTCTATAGACTGATCAGGAAACACTCAGTAGCACACTGAGTGCAATCTGATTGGTCTTGGAGATCGATCAGGAGATGATGTTGCAAAGAAAAGAAGGCAGGGGATCGGTCTGTCGACCGATCCACCTGCAGTCTGATCGGTCTCCACGACCGATCAGACAAGCTGTGGACCGATCAAGATATGTCCTGATCGGTCCATGGATCGGTCTAGTGACCGATCCACACACACAATCAGATTTGTTTCTGCGATTCCTTCACTGCATTTGATCTGCCTGATTCATATAACCCTATGTGTTGTTAGCTTTTGAGTTTGCAGGATCACAGGTATCATTCCAAGCCTAATTTCAAATTAAGTCCATAAGAGGAATACGACAAATGGCCTTTCTGCTGTGATTCACGGCGCATGGTGCATTTGAGGCATCAACGACTACTGGTGTGATCTGGCTGCGATCCGCTTGACTCCTGGTGATTGGTTCGAGCTCAGAAGACACCAGTGAAGACTGTGATTTCATTGGTGTGAGTTCAGAGAACCAGGTAAGGAGGAAGAGGGATTGGCTGTAGCGATGATTCTGTGCAGATTGACCACGATCCGTGACAGCAGAGGACAGGGACTTAAGAAGCAGTAAAAAGCGAGAGGAAAGAATAACAAGCAAGTAAGAAAGCAAGAAAGTTTTGTTGATCGTTGAGGTGTGCTATGTTCTTGAGCTCTCGGGTGAGAAACTGCTGTCTGTGAGTTCTCTGTTTTCACTGATCCTCGCGTGGTTGTAAGCGTTAGTTCATTCTTCTTTGCCACCGAGCTTTGAAAGTCTTGTGCTTTAACATATATATTTCTTGAGACTTTGTGGAGAGGTTACTCCACCGAGAAGGAGGATCTTTTGCCGGAATTTTTCCGGGGTGCGATCTACTGAAGATCGAGGGGTCATCCACCTTACGGACATGCCGAGGAGTAGGGGCAAGTTATCCCCGAACCTCGTAAATCCTTATGTTAGTGTGCTTGTTTCCTCCTTGTTTTAGTTTCCTAATTCCGCTGTGCTAACAAGTTTCTTTGTAGAAATTTGTGTTCAAGTTTTTAAGAGGTTATTCACCCCCCTCTAGCCATCTAAGATCCTAACACTATACTCACCTAAAGGGGGCCGGCCAAGCTAGCTTGGGAATCAAGCTAGGGCCGGCCTAAGCTTGGTTTAGGGTGGCCGGCCCTAGCTTGAACCCAAGCTAGAGGGGGCTGGCCATAATTAAATTAAAAAGAATTTTAATTTTAATTTTTATTATGTGGAAGATATAATTTATTAAAGAGAATTAAAATTAAAATATCTCTTTTAAAAAGGATCTACAAAAGATTAAAGAATGAGATTAAATCTCTTTCCTTATTTGTATATTGGAGAGATATTTTATTTTCTCTTTAAAAATTATTCACATATTGAAAAATTAAAATTATAGAAATTTCTTTTTATCAACCATGAAGGGATTTTTGAAGAGAAATTTTATTTTTAAAAATTTCCGAAAATAAATTAGGAAGTTTTAATTTGTTGATTGAAACTTGTCTAATTTGCCTCTCTATGATGTGGCCGGCCATTAAGAGTTTAATTGGAAAATTTTATTTTATTTTTCTCAATTAAATCATGTCAAGGAAATTAAGGAAATTTTATTGTAATTAAATTTCCTAATTTACCAATTCTAAGGAATATAAAAGAAGGGGTGGGGGTGCCTTTATGGTGTACAACCTCTATTATTTTTCCTCCCTCTCTTATTCCTTGGTGTGGCCGGCCAACATCCTCTCCCTCTCTTCCTCTTTGTGGTGGCCGAAACATCCCTCTTGCTTGGAGCTCTTGTGGTGGCCGGATACTACTTGGAGAAGAAGAAGAAGAAGGAGAGAAAGCTTGCATCCCTTGGAGCTTGGTTGGTATTTTTCTTCTTCCTTGGTGAAGCTCTCTTATGTTGGCCGAACCTAGCTAGGAGGAAAAGAAGGTTCATTGGCGGTTTCTCATCTCGGAAGATCGTTGCCCACATAACGTCCGAGGTTAGAAGAGGAATACGGTAGAAGATCAAGAGGTCTTTCTAAAAGGTATAACTAGTAATTTTTCTTTCCGCATCATACTAGTTATTTTTGGAAATAATACCAAATACAAGAGGCTTACGATTCTAGTATTTCGAATATGTTTTTTCGATGTTGTGTTCTTTTATTTTATTTTTCCTTATGATTTGATTGTTCTTTTCGGTTAACCTAAAGTTATTTTAGGAAATTAAATATTAGCTTTCCATAAAAGGTTTTGTCTAGTCGGTGGTGGTTGCTCCCATATCCAAGAAGGCCATGTGCCTCACCACGTCAGTACTAGGAACCAATTATGGAAATTAATATTTAATGGAATTAATAACTTAAGGTGATTTGGGTCGAACGTGTTAAGTTCTGCAGGAGACCCAAGTCAAAACCTAAAAGAACAAATAGATTAAGTTTTGGATCAAACGTGTTAAGTTCCGCAGGTGATCCAAAATTTAATTTAAAAGAACACATGGCAGCTAGGAAAAGGTTCAGACCTTTGTACAAAATTTTTGTACAGTGGAACCTCTAGGTTTTCCGAGTAGCAACCAACAGAAAGGTCGTTGGGCGTGAGAGCATGTTCACTTATAACTCGCAATGAGGCGAGAGTTTGGGACATCAACCTGGAAAGGTCGTTGGGCGTGAGAGCAAGCTCACTTATAACACGCACTGGGGCGAGAGTCTGAAACACCGACCTGGAAAGGTGGTTGGGCGTGAGAGCATACTCAATTATAACTCGCACTGGGGTGAGAGTCTGGGACATTGACTTGGAAAGGTCGTTAGGCGTGAGAGCATGCTCACTTATAACTCGCACTCGGGCGAGAGCCTGGGACCCGACCTGGAAAGGTCGTTGGGCGTGAGAGCATGCTCAATTATAACTCGCACTGGGCGAGAGTCTGGGGCACCGACCTGGAAGGTCGTTGGGCATGAGAGCATGCTCACTTATAACTCACACTAGGGTGAGAGTTTGGAATACTGACCTGGAAAGGTCGTTGGAAGTGAGAGCATGCTCACTTATAAGTCGCATTGAGGCGATAGTCTGGGACACCGACCTGGAAGGTCGTTGGGCGTGAGAGCATACTCACTTATAACTCGCACTGGGGCAAGAGTTTGGGACAGCGACGTGGAAGGTCGTTGTGCGTGAGAGCATGCTCACTTATAACTCGCACTAGGACGAGAGCTTGGGACACCGACCTGGAAAGGTCGTTGGGTGTGAGAGTATGTTCACTTATAATTCACACTGAGGCGAGAGTCTGGGACATTGACCTGGAAAGGTCATTGGGCGTGAGAGCAAGCTCACTTATAACTCGCACTAGGGAGAGAGTCTGGAACACCAACATGGAAAGGTCGTTGGGCGTGAGAGCATGCTCACTTATAACTCGCACTAGGGCGAGAGTCTGGGACACCGACTTAGAAAGGTCATTAGGCGTGATAGCATGCTCACTTATAACTCGCACTAGGGCGAGAGCCAGGGACCCGACCTGGAAGGTCGTTGGGCGTGAGAGCATGCTCACTTATAACTCGCACTAGGGCGAGAGTCTGGGACACCAACCTGGAAAGGTCGTTAGGCGTAAGAGCATGCTCACTTATAACTCGCACTGAGGCGAGAGTCTGGGACACTGACCTGGAAAGGTCGTTGGGCGTGAGAGCATGCTCACTTATAACTCGCACTGGGGCGAGAGTTTGGAACATCGACCTGGAAAGGTCGTTGGGCGTGAGAGCATGCTCACTTATAACTCGCACTGGGACGAGAGTCTGGGACATCGACCTAGAAAGGTCGTTGGGCGTGAGAGCATGCTCACTTATAACTCGCACTGGGAAGAGAGTCTGGAACACTGACCTGGAAAGGTCGTTGGGCGTGAGAGCATGTTCACTTATAACTCGCACTAGAGCGAGAGTTTGGAACACTGACCTGGAAAGGTCATTGGGCATGAGAGCATGCTCACTTATAACTCGCACTAGGGTGAGAGTCTGGGACACTGACCTGGAAAGGTCGTGGGCGTGAGAGCATGCTCACTTATAACTCGTATTGGGGCGAGAGTCTGGGACCTGACTTAGAACAGTCGTTGAGTGTGAGAGCATGCTCACTTATAACTGACACTGGGGTGAGAGTCTGGGACACCGACCTGGAAAGGTCGTTGGGTGTGAAAGCATGTTCACTTATAACTCGTACTGGGGCGAGAGTCTGGGACCCGACCTGGAAGGTCGTTGGGCATGAGAGCATTCTCACTTATAACTCGTACTGTGGCGAGAATCTGGGACACCTACCTGGAAAGGTCGTTGGGCGTGAGAGCATGCTCACTTATAACTCGCACTAAACCGAGAGCCTGGGACACTGACCTGGAAAGGTTGTTGGGCGTGAGAGCATGCTCACTTATAACTCGCACTGAGGCGAGAGTCTGGAACACCGACCTGGAAAGGTCGTTGGGTGTGAGAGCATGCTTACTTATAACTCGCACTGGGGCAAGAGTCTGGGATACCGACCTGGAAAGGTCGTTGGGCGTGAGAGCATGCTCACTTATAACTCGCACTAGGGCGAGAGTCTGGGACCCGACCTGGAAGGTCATTGGGCGTGAGAGCCTGCTCACTTATAACTCGCACTGGGGTGAGAGTCTGGGACACCGACCTAGAAGGTCGTTGGGCGTGAGAGCATGCTCACTTATAACTCGCTCTGGGGCGAGAGTCTGGGGTACTGACTTGGAAAGGTCATTGGGCGTGAGAGTATGCTCACTTATAACTCGCACTGAGGCGAGAGTCTCGGACACCGACTTGGAAAGGTCATTGGGCGTGAGAGCATGTTCACTTATAACTCGCACTGAGGTGAGAGTTTGGGACACCGACATGGAAAGGTCGTTGGGCGTGAGAGTATGCTCATTTATAACTCGCACTGGGGCGAGAGTCTAGGACACCGACCTGGAAAGTTGTTAAGAAGTTCTTTGGGGGCTGATCCAGGAATCGACTTTGATATTTGAGGATTGCCTGGGGATTATCCCCAAAATACCCGCCTTGGTGCCGCATTTTGGGTGTCCAGCCAATTGTGCGCGACCTGGGATAGTTCCCGCAAATATCTCATACAAACTTTAATCAGCTTAGTAATTTGTTTATTTTAAATCTCATGGAGCGCCAAATTTAAATTCTTACTTTTCTTCATTTTCCTCCCTCTTTCCCGAGGTGGCCACATAACCCTGACGTATGACTTTTCTTTGTTTTTCCCGAGGTAACCGCATGACCGTCTTTCCTTCTAACGTATGGCCTTCCGGCGCCGGAATGATGTCGTACGAAAATCTCTTTTCATGATTTACTTGTCACGTCCATCATTAATATCTTTTTAATACCTTTCATAGGGAAGTGACGTGTGTTCCACTAACCTTTCTTGCCACTGTGGCTGATCAACACCTTTTGGCACGCGACCCTAGATTCGATGACTCAAATTATTATACCTTTCCTCCTTTCGATGCTTCCTAGGGGTTTGGCTTTATAAACCCTAAAGGTTGTCCGCCGTCTTCTTCTCATCGTTCGTGCTGCTTGTTGGTGCAGTTAGCACTAACGGTCTAACTCAGGTTTTAATGAATGACAAATTAGGTTAAGTTAGATTTGTCGTTATCTAACACTTTCACCGAGTGTGCAGGCGAAGTCCAGACAGGTCGACGGGCTGATCGAATGTCTGGCAAGAAGTCCAAGCGGGTCGACGGGCTGACCGGACGCTTGGCACGAAGTCCAAATGGGTCGACGGGCTGACCGGACATTTGTCACGAAGTCCAAGCGGGTCGACGGGCTGACCGGATGCTTGGCACGAAGTATAGCTAGGTCGACGGGTTGACCGGATAGTTGGCGAGAAGTCCAGATGGGTCGAGGGGCTGACCGGACGTCTGGCGGGTTAGTAAAGGTAAGTCACTGGAGGGGAGTGACTGTGAGGATGCGTTACCGGGAAGGGAACATTAGGCGTCGAACCGGCTTAGATCCATTTCGGATATCTAAGTCGAGATTGTGACTAGATTCCGGTCTCGGAAAGACGGAATCTAAGTCATACTCTTTATGTTGAAGTTATAAACTGTGCTAACACCTTGTTTTGCAGGATATACATTATCTATTTGCCTCGGACTAACCTTGTCTTGCAGGAGAAGATGTTCTTTGGAGAAAGGTGGTCCGAGCGCCCGGAAGGGATCCAGGCGCCCGGAGGCAACTTCTATCCAGTTCGCGGCGTAGACACGCGGAGCTCGCCAGTTAGGCCTGCCACGTCACACCAGGTCACTCAGAAGGGATCCGGGGCTCCCCGAGCCTCCTATATAAGGAGGGTCAAAGGCGGAGCTCAAAACAACAACTCTGAATTGACAATCTGCTCTCCTGTTCTCTTGCGACGCTGCGATCTCCGACAAGTTCTTTTTTACTGTCTCATTTATGTTTATTGTCGGTTTTTATTTTACTATATAATTCCTGTACTACATTTGTAAACACCCTTTTCAAATTATTAGTATTTGCCCATCGAAAGCACCCTTGTGTGTGGGACTTGGAGTAGGAGTCGCCAAAGGCTCCGAACCAAATAAATCCTTGTGTTCTCTTTGGCTTATTCTCTCTTTTCCGCTGCGTTTACTCGACGAATTTTCGTAATCGATATTCACCCCCCTCTATCGAATGATCACGGTCCAACAAGTGGTATCACAGCAGGTACCGCTCTGATTTGGTGCAACCACCAATCAAACAAGGGTGTGATCTATTTTTTATATTTTTTTTCTTGCTTTCGGATTTCAGTTTTTCGTATAATTCCAAACTTATATTATGTAACGCCCGCCCTCCCTGCTACTCAAAGGGACAGGGCTACTTACTTACTTAACTTTTCCAGGATACATACATATTCAAAAATTCTTTCTTATAACATAAAGCAGCGGAAATGTCATAGAGTTATACTGGAATGTAACATAAATACAATGGTTCATGTCAAACATAACAAAACATTATAGCAGGTCTTATTGGTCTCAGCCGAGCCACTGCCACACACACCTTCTTGCCTCTCCTGCAGCTCCCTTAGGTCATCCATCCCTTGCCTTTATCTGTGGTACAAGGAAGTAAGCTATGAGCACAAGGGCTCAGTAAGATTCTTTCCTACTCAGAAAAATCCGTATCTCAAGCATAATCATACAAGCATATCATCAATGAAAAATAAACATAATCATCAATAGGTGAGCATAGTTTCTTATCATAACATATCCTTATGAAACATGTTTCTAACATATCATAAACAAAGGAACCATATGAGGTAGATCATGAGAAGCATAACATATCATGGAACATAGAAAGAAACATATCATATATGAATGGGTGCATTATGCAAAATGTCTTTTTAAAACATATGCCATGTCGAGTGCAAGATGTCTTTATACATATCTTTTAATATTTGAACATAATATCATCATCATGAGGGTCCGGCTTGTACCACATACATACATAAATGCGCATAATCCCTAGGACAGGGTAGCTAGCCCCGAACCTACTAGAGATCTAGACCCGTTCATAGTCCGTCGGTCTAGGGGCGTACTAAGGAGCCCATCCCTTTTTACTAAACCCGTTCATAGTCCGTCGGTCTAGGGGCGCTTATGGAGTCCACCCTTGGTACAAGCCATACAAAGTAAAGTACATGTCATGCATATCATATCATCATAATCGTCATATCATATCATCATAAGGTTATGCTCTTGTCTTAACATGAAGAGTGCTCTTAATCCCAACTTAAGGGAAGCAACTCTTTGCCATTTCTTATCATATCATAAGGCATGCATTCTTGGCACATGGCCATCATATGAAACCATTATCATGCTTGGTTCCTAAGCTTACATAGATGAGCATGCAACATATTGAAATCATACATGCTTGTGTACATAATCATCATAAGGATCATATTGAAATCATACATGCTTGTGTACATAATCATCATAAGGATCATATCATGCATAATTCATAACATACATAATCAACATGTTACTGATATTATCATAAAGCATGCATACTTAAACCTAAACATATCATAAGGAAAATTCATGGCTTGGTAAGTTTAAGTTTAAAACTTTCTTGAATCCTAAGTCATAGTCATGGCCGAAAGTTCATAACAAAAGAATACTCCTAAACAACATACAACATGAATACTTAGCAAATCTCATAACATATCATAAGAAGTCTATGAACATACTAAATTAGGTTTTGAGTTTTATGAACCCTAACACCTTATCATAGCCGAAACATCATATAACAAGGAGTAAAACTTCTAAGCAACATATGAACATAAATACTTAGCCAAATTGATAACATATCATAAGGAAGTCTATGAGCATGCTAGATTAGGTTTTGAGCTTCATGAACCCTAAAATCTTATCATAGCCGAACCTTCATAAGCCAAGAATATAAACTTCTAAACAACATGTAACATGAACACCTAGCTAATTCCATCATATATCATAAAGAAGTCTATGAGCATACTAAATTAGGTTTGGAGCTTCATGAACCCTAAAGATTAATCATGGCCGAAACTTTATCATGTAGGAAATAAATTTCTAAGCAACATATAAGTATAAGTTTCTATCCCATTTTATAGCATATCATCAAGAAGCCTATGAGCATACTAACTTAGGTTTTGTGCTTCATGAACCCTAAAAGTTATTATAGCCGAAACCTCATGCAACAAGAAGTAGACTTCTAAGAAATCTTTTAACATGATTACCTAGCAAATTTGATAACATATCACAAGGAAGCCTATGAACATGCTAAATTAGATTTGGAGCTTTATGAAATCCTAAATCACTATCATGGCCAAAACTTCACAACTAAGAAATAAAATTATGAGCAACATGTAAACATAAATCTCTTAGTTAATTTCATTACATATCACATGGAGGTCTATGAGCATACTAATTTAGGTTTTGAGTTTCATGAACCCTAATATTTCCATCATGGCCGAAACTTCCTCAAGCAAAAACATAACTTCTAAACAACATATGAACATGAATCTCTAGCAAATTTCATAACACATCATAAATAAATCTATGAGCATGTTAGATTAGGTTTTAAGCCTCATGAACTCTATACTTTTATCATGGCCGAACCTTTCTCAAGCAAGAACACAACTTCTAAACAACATATGAACATGAATCTCTAGCAAATTTCATAACACATCATAAATAGATCTATGAGCATGTTAGATTAGGTTTTAAGCCTCATGAACTCTATACTTTTATCATGGCCGAACCTTTCTCAAGCAAGAACACAACTTCTAAACAACATATGAACATGAATCTCTAGCAAATTTCATAACACATCATAAATAGATCTATGCGCATGTTAGATTAGGTTTTAAGCCTCATGAACTCTATACTTTTATCATGGCCGAACCTTTCTCAAGCAAGAACACAACTTCTAAACAACATATGAACATGAATCTCTAGCAAATTTCATAACACATCATAAATAAATCTATGAGCATGTTAGATTAGGTTTTAAGCCTCATGAACTCAAACTTTTCACCATGGCCGAACCATATAAAAGAAAAGAAGGTCAATAAACATCTTAATAAGAAGATCAACCTAACATCACACACATAATTTCTTTTCTAACTAAATTCATATCATAACCTACTAAAGTACATAAGCATGGTTTCTTCTCTTCTTTTATTTCTAATTCTAAGAGTTCAAATCTTTCGAGAATACCGTAAGCAACTTATACCACAGGTGAGAGAATACTTACATCCTTATTTGCTTAAGGAAAAGAGATCTTTCTTGTGGAACCTTCCTAGAGAGGGGTCTTCTTTGTTTTTGGATTTCGGCAAGGAGAGGTGGGGGAAGGTCTTGGTCACGGTGAGGAGGAGGAGGGAGGAGGAAGAGAAGCAAATGAGTTTTCCTCTTTAATTTTCCCTTTTATTCATCATGAGAGGAGGAAGGGAAAATGTACTTTTCCTTCTCCTTTCTTTTACTTCTCCTTAATGAGAAGAGGAAGCAAGAATCCTCTTTTCTTTTGAGAGGGGGAAGGCAACTCTAACTTCTCATTCTCAATGAAAAATCTCTTTTCTTACCCTTAACTATATTGTCACTTCTTTCTTTAACAATAATTTCTCTTGGTCTATTAGTTAACACATGCATATATCTAGTAAGAGATCCAAGGTTCAAGCCTTGGTCATCTCTCTTTTTGGTTCTATTTTATTTTTATTATTTTTGAAATTCCCACATAAGGCCTATTTTTATTTATAATAAAAATATCTAAAATCTTGCTAAGTACTCTATGGGTGTTACATATTATTACCTTTTTGGAAATCTCCTTTCGTCGTAATTAAATCTAAATTGGTGCAACACCAATTTAGTTATTTTTATTTAATTCTTCCCGCACTACTAATCCAAGACCAAGTCTTAGAACCTCTCTATTTATTTTTTTTATAGATTAAAATGTCACAGATCGAGGGCTTCAGCACAGTGTGACCTCCCCTTTTCAACGGGGATGATTTCCCATACTGGAAGAAGCGGATGGAGGTGTATCTCAAGACAGATTTCGACCAGTGGCTAAACGTCACAAAAGCTTACAAACCGCCAGTTGACAACTCCGGGAATCTACTGGATCCTGAACAATGGACATCAGACATAAAGAAGAAGGCATCAACGGAGAATAAGGCGATCAATACATTACAATGCGGATTAACAAGAGAAGAGCTGAACCGGGTCGGACCGCATCAGAATGCTAAAGAGCTATGGGATAAATTGATCGAGCTGCACCAAGGAACTAGCGACACTAAGGTAACAAAAAGGGATTTATTATTAAATAAAATATTTAATATAAAAATACAGGAAGGAGAAACAGTGAGTCAGCTGCACGTGAGGATCAAGGATATCCTCAATGGGCTCCATGCAATAGGCCACCAGATGGACAATAGAGACCTAATCAAGTATGCGTTAAACGCATTTCCACTTAATAGTTTGTGGGCATCCATCGTGGATGCCTACAAAATTTCTAAGAATTTAACTAAAATTAAATTAGATGAATTGTTTTGTGAATTGGAGTTACATGAGCAAACTAACGCTGAAGCTGAGAAAGGTGTTGCTTTATATGCAGGTTCCTCCAAGAAGAACAAGCCTGAACCTGAAGAAGACTCTGACCAAAGCTCTAAAGATGAAGAACACTTGGTGAACCTGGTAAGGAAGATGTTCACCAGGATGAAGAGAAGCTTCAGCAAGAAGGATCTACAAAAGATCAGTTCTCCAGCTGATTCGAGGAATGTAACATGCTTCGGATGCAACAAAAAGGGGCACTACAAGAACGAGTGTCCAAGACTGAAGATAAACAAACCGAAGCCGACAAAAAAGAAGGCCCTCAAAGCGGCGTTGGGCGACTCCTCCTCGGACGAATCGGAAGCAGAAGATCAGAAGCGCCAGAGCCACCTCGCGCTGATGGCCCGTGAAGCAGAGTCTGAAGATGAATCGGAAGACGGGTCCGAACCCGAATCGAGCCACGAGTCCGTACTCGTATCCGAAGGTTCCAAAGAGGTATTCCTAACCTTAAACCGAAAATTTTTTAAAATTATTTCTTGCTTAAATAATAAGTTAGTTAAATTAGAAAATGAAAACAAATTTCTCCTTGAGGAAAATCAAATCCTCAAGAAACAAATTGTAAATAATAATCCAACTCAAGATCTAACACTTGAGGAGGAAAACCTATCACTAAAATCAGAAATTAATAACTTAATAGAAATGTTAGAAAAATTTACCACAAGATCAAAAAACTTAGATCTAATTTTAAATAATCAAAAGGCATGTTACACTAAAACTGGACTTTGATATAAGTCAAACTCAGATAAAACTTTTAAATCTTTAATAACCCAACACACACAAACGAATAAAGCCTGGGATCCAAAAGCGTGTTTGATCACGCAAGTAGGACCTAACCAATATTATATCCCTAAAGATAAAATATGTTACGTAAAGTCAAATAAACCAAATCAAAAACTAGAATACAAACCTAAACCAAAAAATTTAAAATCTAAATATAGTAGAACTCACCAAAATTTAAACTATCACCAAATAAAGTATAACTATTAAAGAAATAGACATAAACCTAGAACTAAAAATTAAATTAACGACCATTAATTCCGGGGGAGGCTCCAGAATAGCTGGCACCTCCAAAACTAACCTACCTGGCAGGGTAACCCTAACCAACCTACCCGACAGGGTAACTAGGACTAGTTAAAAAAGGTTCAAGTTTTACTTGAAAAATGGTACTGGTGAAGTTTTGGATGATAGTACGTTAGGGAAGCTTAGTCTATGCATGTCTAGGAAGATATGACTTTGACCTGGTGCATTTAGCTAAGTGGAACTGACCGAAGTTACCCTTTATGGATCCTAACCAGTTAAACCAAGGTTTTGTACTAAGTACAGTGGATTTTGGAAAACTTCGAAGGCATAATTACTCTAATGATGTACAAGTGACTCACCATAGTCCAGAAGTTTATCCAGAGAACGCCTATTTGTTGAACCCAAAGCTAAACCTGAATCTAACACAAGTTAAAAACAAACTCTAAAATTGAACCTAATTCATCTCACAAAATTATAGGATTCCCTAATTGAAAACATAGATCGGGTGAGATGACTAACGACCTAAAAGAAATTAATTAAATTAATTGAATTAAAATAAATTAAATTAAACTTAATTTAAATTAAATTAAGTTAAGTTAAATTAATTAATTAAATTAAAATTAAATTAAATTAAAATTAAATTAAATTAAATCAATTAAGTTAACATGTTAAATTAAATTAATTCTTTTTTAACGTAAAAATTTATTTTAAAAATTAAACTTAATTTTTTTAAATTAAACTTAAATTTTTTTTACTTAAAAATTTATTTTAAAAATTAAACTTAATTTTTTTAACTTAAAAATTGATTTTAAAAATTAAACTTAAGTTTTTTTTCTTAAATTTTTTTTTATTTAAAAATTTATTTTAAAAATTAAACTTAAATTTTTTTAACTTAAAAATCTATTTTAAAAATTAAACTTAGTTTTTTTTAAAATATATTTTAAACTTATTTTTTTTTTCTTAAAAAGTTATTTTAAAAATTAAATATAATTTTTTTAACTTAAAAACTTATTTTAAAAATTAAAACTTAAATTTTTTTAACTTAAAAACTTATTTTAAAAATTAAAACTTAAATTTTTTTAACTTAAAAATTTATCCTAAAAATTAAACTTAAATTTTTTAACTTAAAAATTATTTAAAAAATTAAACTTAAATTTTTTAACTTCAAAATTATTTTAAAAATTAAAACCTAAATTTTTTTAACTTAAAAATTTATTTTAAAAATTAAACTTATTTTTTTTTAAATTAAACTAATTTTTTTTAACTTAAAAAATTATTTTAAAAATTAAACTTAAATTTTTTTCTTAAAAATATATTTTAAAAATTAAAATGAATTTCTTTTAACTTAAAAATTTATTTCAAAATTAAACTTAATTTTTAACTTAAAAAGTTTTTTCAAAATTAAACTTATTTTAAACTTAAAAAAGTTACTTAATTTTTTTTCTTTCGTTTAATTAAAAAAAAAAAATAGGAAGGAAGAAACCGGAGTCAAAAACCAGGGGCGGGCGCCCTTGGTATACTGACCCGGGGCGCCCGGAAGGGACTCCGGGCGCCCCGCCCCACTTGACCCTGGGCGCCCGGAATGGATCCGGGCGCCCGGAACCCTGTATATATAGGGGGGCAGGGGTGCCCCCTCCTCCGTATATATAGGGGGGCAGGGGTGCCCCATCCTCTGGCACCACAAATTTCTCACTTTCGTCAAGGCTCCTTCCGAGCTTTATTACGAGACTGATTAAAATTAAATTTTACTTCGTTCTGCGGTTAATACGCTGTGCGAATCAACGGGGGTCGTCATTTCTAAATATATTCTGCGATGGCTCCTCGGTAAAATTCTTGTTCTCTGTTTAAATTTTTTTTTGAAAGTTGTTGCATGTTTGTTTTTATAATTAGTATACTTTTGCTTCATAATTTAGGAAACGTTCTAAATCTGGTGTTGGGCCCTCCACTGCTAGCATTGACCCTAGGTTTCCCACTGACGAGCTTAGGATTAAGTTTGAGTCGACCATTTATATGGTCATTAGGACTAAATGTGTAGATAGAGCGTTCTTTTTGCGTTCGTGCATTCTAGTTATAGAGGTTATAAACCACTATAACTTGTAGAACTGTAACGACCACCCTTCTTACTACTACTACTCTCTAAGGATGACCGTTACTTAACTACTAACTCTACTTAACCGGTATGATTAAAAATCACATGGAAACCCTACCGAAAAATTTCGGCAGAGTCTCCCTTGTACCGGTGACCTTAAACTGACATACATAACATAATATACACAGCCACAGGCGGCTGGAACACATATCAAACACAAAAATGAATAACATCACCACGCAGTTTAATGAAATCAAATCATGCAAGTAATGAATAGCGGAAACAAGATACACATATAATTAACTAACAGCGGAAGACTAAATGACTCATTTAATACATTCTTTATAAATGGCAATCTTAATAAATTCCTAAACTAAGTCCCAAGGCTTCCATAGTCCTGGCATCACACACCATCCGCGCCACCTTGTCGCCTTCCTTTCTATATCTTTTCCTTCCTGTATCTGCAGTAAGAGGAAGTGTAGTCTATAAGCAAAATTTGCTTAGTAAGCGCTATCTAACTCACAAAATCTCGATATGCATGAGGAGATACTGAAATCTAAAACTGAATGCTCAAAAGGAAATCTACTCATGCTCATCTACTAGTAAAAGAAACATACTAAAAGACTAAGCATGTAAAGCAAAGCTATACAATCATGCTAGCATAAAGAAAGCTAAACTTACTGAATTCTAAACACCTTCTGAATCTTATTCCACTTGTTTAAAGACTTATTCTTTAATACTTTATACTTATGTAAAACTTTCAAAAACTTATACTTATAATACTTCAAAATAATAATCAACTTCTTCTTGGGCCCAGGCATAGTACCATCTTATGCGCGTTCCCTAATAGGTTGGGGTAGCGAGCCACCAATCCTAAAAGAGCAGACCTCGGTCTACCAGGGCCAAGACCTCGGAATTGGACACCTGGATTTGTTTAACGACAAGCTCTTGGATGTCGGGTACTAGCCTCTTCTTAAAAGTAAAATACTTATAATCTTAATTACTTCTTCTTTAAATGCCTTGGCATTTTAATAGGCACCTTGTGTGCCAAAAATCCCTAAAGTCTCGACTTTGGGATCTACTTAAGGCCTCGGCCTTTTCTTTTCTTTATCTTTCTTAAACTTTTCTTTATCTTTCTTACACTTTTCTTTATCCCAAAATACTGTTATGGTATCTTTCATATGCATCTATGAATGAAACTAACTATGTAACACATAATCATGTATAGAATACAAAAGAAATCTACACTTAAGCTCAACAAAAATGCTTAATAAAATTCAGTATTATAACTTAATAAAATCTGCATGTCATACTAAATTGAAGTGCCTAAAAATAACATAGTACAACACTTAAAACCTCATGATAATTAACTCTTAAACAGAAATCAAACATACTCTTATGCATCTGGTATTTACTAGTTTTACAAGTTGAGTTAAGCATGGATAAGCTTCGAAACTTCTAAGGAAAACAAACTAGAACTAGAGACATAAACCTCATGCCAAAACTGAAATACATTTAAGTATGCTACAACAGAATTAAATAAAGGAAACCACATCTGAATTCCTTAAGCATGCTATGTCAGAATTAAAACAAAGGGAAGCAAATCTAAATTCTTTAAGCATGCTTCAAGATAAGAAACAATGAATCTACACTGCTAAACAAGATAAACTGCAATGCTAACAATTAATCTACATACTATACTTATTCCTTAAAGCCATTTTCACTAACCAAACCAGTACTGAGCATGGATGGAAGGGGTCTAATAGCAATCTAATCCACATTGCACTGAATCTATAAAGCCAGCACTGAACACAATCTTTTCATTGCTAATCTACACAACTTAAAAGAAAACTAAAGCTGCGGTTAGATAATAAGTGATAAAATGGCTAACAACATACCAATGAATTGATAACAAATCAAAACTGCACTGTGGTAATTGTTCCTCCTGCTATGTGCTACGGCAACCAAAGAAAAACACAAGATTGCAAGCTTCCCTTCAACCCGGACATTCTCATCAAGTCACAACCAACAAATCTAATGAAAATTGCTATTGTAACCTCAAAACCATACTTGTTCTACATGCTGCGAATTCAAGGAAAACAAGAAAACATCCAAACAAAATCCTCTTTCCCTCCTCCTTAACAACTCACGGCAGTAAGCCCTAAACCACATTCTTCACAAAAAATTCGAAACAAAAGGAAGAGAACACCAAAACGAATCGAAATCCGGAACTATCCTACTGCAGGTGAGTAGCGACTTACCTTCGTTTCCTTGACTCACAGCCAAAGGAGAAACCTCCTAGTGCTTCTAGGGTTCGGGTGAGCTCCCAATCCCGGCTCTTCTTCGTGCTCCCGACTTCCTTCTTGACGAGAGGAGCCCGATGGTACGAAGACTCCACGGAGAGGGGTGCTCGTCGGAGAAGCCCTAGCTTCCTCGACTTCATTTTCGCTCACGAAGATCGCCGACGCCGTCGCCCGAACAGCGCTGTCGCGCGCGCGAGAGAGGAAAGGCGAAGGAATTAGGTTACGGGAGAGAAAAGAAAAATAACTTAACCCCCTCTTAACTTGTCCTTTTATAACTTAACAATATTACATGTTCTTATCTATTCACGAAATAACCGCGGAACAGTTGGTCAGCCATGTTTGGACCAAATCAAGGGTTGCGGTTTCGAATCCTCCGCTGCGCACTTTTTCCCCCTTTTAATTATTTTTCTGTCACCAACTATTCTTTAATTCTTTAAATACCATTTGTTCCATATAATAAACAAAACTTGCTTAGCTCAGTTGGTTGGCTGACTTCGGTTAAGACTCGGGTCAAGCCCGAGGTCTTGGGTTCAAAACCCAACTTCAACATTTTTCTTTCTTCTTTTTTTTTAAACTTCTCCTTCTTGATAAAAATATCAAACGAACTCCAAAAATTGCATAGAAATACTCTATAAATTCCTAAAAATCTCTAGAATTTTTCTAAAGTATTTCTAAATATTTTTAAGAACTTTTAGAACTCCTAATGAGGAAAATTGGGTCGTTACAAGAACCTTGTTGACTGTACTAGTCCAGTAAACATAAGTTTGTGTGCCGAATTTTATAACAACCTAGTAAAAGTAGACGACCTTACCTATACTACTAGAGCAGCTGGCACTGATATCACGCTATCCCCTACTACCATCCGGGACTTTTTGGAGTTACGACCATCAACCTGTCTGTTTCAGTGCTATCCTCCCAGGGATCTACCATTTGGAGATCCCTACTCGCATATTACTCTTGATACGATTTATTCATATTTTTTTGGGGGCGAGCGAGTACCCACTGTGACCCAGTTTAGGTCAGTTGCCCTTCAAGTCCAGGACTACGCCCTTTATAGGGTCTTAGTCTTTTGCATTCTACCACTGAGTACTCGCGACATCGCGGTGATGCATCCATTCCACTCTTTTCTTCTCTATGCCTTGTGTCATAGGTTAGATATTGACACCAACCTACATATCTTTTCCACCATTATCTACTCTGCCGGATACGTGACTAGTGGACGAGTTCATATGCCTTACTGTCACATTCTGACAGCATATATGTCCTCTTTGGACATTGATGCCACCAGAGGTGACATCCGCCCTATGACCGAGTTTGACGTTATAGGAGCTAGGAACTTTTCCCTAGCTGGTGTCCATATAGATGATGAGGGTATCATGTCTTGGAAGAGGGGGGCACAACACCAGCCTGACCTAGATGCCCAGCAGGAGGAGGCAGAGCAGGATGAGTTTTTTCTCCCACCGTTTCCTAACGAGGCCGCTCCTACCCCACCACCAGCTCTAGCACCACGTCCCGCTCCTCGCACTCTAGCCAATCGAGTATCCGGACTAGAGAGAGCTATGTCGAGCCTCCAGCAGGAGTCCTCCGAGTTTCACCGAGACATACGGCGAGAGGTCTCCGACCTACGACGAGAGGTGCGACAGGAGGTCTCCGATCTACGACGAGATGTGCGGCAGGAGATCTCCGACCTGCGACGAGACCTACGAGAGGATGACCGGACCCGACATACTGAGCTATTGGTACTACTTCGTTCCTTGGGTTCCGGACCACCTCCTTCATCATCTCAGTAGTTGTGATTGTTATATAGTTCTGTTATGACTCGATTACAGCTCTTGTAGTACATCTTGATCTACTGATTATCATTTCAGATTTGATTGGTTCTGCTCTAATTTAGTAGATTAGGATCATTAAAATTTAAACTACTTGCAAAATGATTGTTTTAAATACTAGGTTAAAATTGTTTTATTTTTCAAAACTTTCCTACTTTTAGAATTTTAAAACAATTTCAGCCTTAGACTAAAAAAATTGTCTTAGAAATCATGTTCCCCTTGGACTAGCATTTGAGCATCTGACCAACACCCTAGCTTTACCTTGCTTGTGATTGACAAACATAGAAAGGGGTGAGATGCATAGGCCAGTTGCCTGGACTTATGATGCTTATGTCAGTACATCAGTATAAGTCTGAGCGTTAAATACCAAACATATATTAATCAAGTTAAGTTATTCAGTTTAGTTAAACACTAACTGATTACAATGCACTTAACTTGACTAACCAAGTGAAAGCTGCTATCTTCTAATAGTCAGTAAGTACCTAATTGGTTAGACAGCTATTTTGAATGTCAGGTTTAAGGGGAGGATTAAATCAAACTACTTTCATACTTGGCACCAAAATTATTTTCTCCACTTTAAAAATAATGTCTTTTCCAAAATTTTTTTCAATCAGTTTTGAGATTGAATTTCATAAACTAAGGTTTTGAAAATTGGAGCTTTTACAAACTTATGTTTGAATATTTTTTATATAATTTTTTTTTTAAAAAAACTACCTTTTACAAAACTAAGGGTTTAAATTGGATTTTATAAACTAAGATTTTGAAAATTGAAAACTTAATTTTAATTAGTTTTGAAAAGTTTTTTTTTAACTCATGTGTAAAAAGTGTTTCAAAATTTAAACCTTGATCTTGAAACCTTGATTTTGAAAATTCGTGTTTGTAAAGTGTTTACTTATGTTTGAAAATTAGACTATCAAAACTTAGCTTCCCTAAACTTATACTTGAAAATTAGCTTTTAAAATTCTCCAAATATATTAAAATACTAAGTTATGTTGCTGAATTAGTTATTTTTTCAAAACTTAATTATTTTACAAAAATTAAGAAAAGCTAAATTAATGTGTGCTAATTGTTTAAACTCCCCCAAGTTGACTTGACATCATTTCTTACAATTTTTACTTTGTCTGTACTCTGTATTCTTGCTTACTTGACTTATGTCCTTATTTGATGAATGCCAAAGGGGGAGGGATAGGTGGTTAAGTTAGAGCAATAAAATGTTAAATTTAAAAACTAACTTAAACCTCAAATATCATGCTTGGTTTTTGCATATATTTTCACTAACTTAACCAAGTTGTCATTCCATCAAAAAGGGAGAGATTGTTGGTGCGGTTAGCACTAACAGTCTAACTCAGGTTTTGATGAATGACAAATTAGGTTAAGTTAGGTTTGTTGTTATCTAACACTCTGACCGAGTGTGCAGGCAAAGTCCAAATAGGTCGACGGACTGACCAGATGTCTGGCACGAAGTCCAAGCGGGTCGAGGGGCTAACCGGACGCTTGGTACGAAGTCCAAATGGGTCAACAGGCTGACCTAACATTTGGCACGAAGTCCAAGCGGGTCGACGGGCTGACCAGACGCTTGGCACGAAGTCCACCTACGTCGATGGGCTAACCGGATAGCTGGCGAGAAGTCCAGATGGGTCGAAGGGCTGACCGGACGTCTGGCGGGTAAGTAAAAGTAAGTCACTGGAGGGGAGTGACTGTGAGGATGCGTTCCCGGGAAGGGAACATTAGGCGTCGATCCGGCTTAGATCCATTTCGGATATCTAAGTCGAGATCGTGACTATATTCTGGTCTCGGAAAGACAGAATCTAAGTCATACTCTTTATGTTGAACTTATAAACTATGCTAACACCTTGTTTTACAGGATATACATTATCTATTTGCCTCAGACTAACCTTGCCTTGCTGGAGAAGATGTTCTTTGGAGAAAGGTGGTCCGGGCGCCCGGAGGTAACTTCTATCCAGTTCACGGCGTAGACACGCGGAGCTCGCTGGTTGGGCCTGCCACGTCACACCAGGGCGCTCGGAAGAGATCCAGGGCGCCCCGAGCCTCCTATATAAGGAGGGTCAAAGGCGAATCTCAAAACAATAACTCTGAATTGACGATATGCTCTCCTGTGCTCCTGCGACGCTGCGATCTCCGACAAGTTCTTTTTTACTGTCTCATTTCTGTTTATTGTCGGTTTTTATTTTACTATATAATTCCTGTACTGCATTTGTAAATACCCTTTTCGAATTATTAGTATTTTCCCATCGAGGCCTTGGAGTAGGAGTCGCCAAAGGCTCCGAACTAAATCCTTGTGTTCTCTTTGGCTTATTCTTTTTTTTCCGCTGTGTTTACTCGACAAATTTTTGTAATCGATATTCACCCCCCCCTCTATCGAACGATCACGGTCCAACACTCCTATCGACTCTTCCACTTCTTTTTGCTCTTCCTGCTAAGTCTTCCTTCCGAGTTTGTTTCATGCAAACGCTTCTTCTCCTCTTCATATCCCTCAGTTCCCTCATGGCTGAACGTAATGAGGTAGTCTGGTATTCGTATTATATTTCAAACTTGGATGATAGTGACCTATTCCAGATCAGTACTAACTTGCACCTTACCGAAGACTATCAACTGCGAGCTCCCCGACTGGATGAACACCCTTCTTCTCCTCCCCAAGGCTTTGTAACTTTCTTTAAGGACCAACTTTTGGGAGGTCTCTGCTTTCCTCTTCATCCAATTTTTTCTTCCTTGAGTCAATATTTTAATATTCCACTTTCACAGTTTGTTCCCAATGTTATTCGTGCTATCTTTGGCATGGTCATCCTCTGTAGGGTATATCAGATTCCTTTAACCGCACAACTCTTCTACCACTTCTATTCTCTGAAACGATCTGAGCCTGGCATGTTCATGGTGCAATCCAGGGTCGGGTGTAAATTCTTCCCTGATATGCCCTCCTCTAATAAGGGTTGGAAGTCCCGCTTCTTCTTCATCAGACTGCCTGAGTTAGTATCCTGGCCGACCAACTGGCGTTCTAGCCTTCCCTCACCTTTTGAATTACTAGAGCACAGGCATTAACCTGTCTGCCATACATCTTCAGAGCAAATAAAGGGAGTTCGCCTTCTCCTGTCTATAATATTGCGAGAAGACTTTTTGCACTTTTTTAGACTCAACTCGATCCTCTCAGATATAGGAGCTCCATTCTCTAAGACTTTGCTTTTCCTTCTACTAGTCTTCACTAACTGAGGTATTTTCTTCTTTCTTTGTAGAGGCTGCTATGTTCCGGGCCTATTTAGGTGAATTAAGCAGGCTGCCCAGCAATGTTTTCAAGGCTGTGGGCGAGGAAATTGCAAGAGGCCTCGCCGTTCCCTCGACTACTTCCTCACAGGAAACAGCAGCGGAGCCAGCAGAGTCCTCTAGCCAACTTCTTCTGGAAGCTGTCCTCCCGGAAGCTGGCTCTGTAGCTCTGGAGCCCATCGCAGAGGAGCGACCTCTTTCTCCGCCTCCATATAAGCACCTGCGCCTCCAGTGAAAATGTAAAAGAGCCATTCCGGTAGTCCAATCTTCCCCTTCGCTTCCTCCTCTAAGGCAGGCTTCCTCCAAAGTCCCAAAGGTCCTGGTCAAAGTAACTAGAACCCCTGTCCTTGAGCCTTCTCCTGTGGCAGAAGTCCCTGCACCCACACCTGTCCGGGTCTTAGCTCCTGAGCGGGTCGGCCCCTCTGCCGAAGACCAGCTTAGGAGTTCGGCAACCCCTTCCACAGCTCCTGTTGCCTCCTCCCCTTCATCTGCTCATACCAGGGCGGGTCCAACAGGAGAAAATATGATTTCAAGGCCTCCTGGAGCCTGCCCTCTGTGCTCAGGCAGGATTTAGCAGGGGGTTCATCAAATGTGGGTGGCACTTCTCCTCTTCGCGGTTAAGTTCAACTTCATGGAGCCTTGACCACTCTCTGGAGGTCAACTAATGAGCAGTTCTGGGGGGCACCCAGTGGGAAGAGCTGGATCTGGCCTTGCAACACATTATATCGGTGAGTCTTCCTTTTCCTGGCCTGACTGTCTGACATTATTTCTGACTTCCCTCTTTTTGCCTAGCAGTCCTGCTCCGCGAGCCTTAGCCTGACCCAATTTGCCGCTGAGCTACTGAAGGAGAACGAGTCACTGAGCACTCGGGTTCAAGAATTGGAGTTGCCCCTAACTCCCCGCGATCCTCTTGACCCTCTGACTGTGGATGACCCTCTGGATTCTTATCTTCACTCTATAGGGGATTCCACTCGGTCAGCTAGGAATCTGGCTCAGGTGTCGTCCGAGATGATAAAGGAACTACAAGCGGCCCTGAAGATCAGTGATTCAAAATTGAACTCAGAGGGTCAGCGTCGTCACCAGCTGGCGACAGAGTTGGAGGAGAAAGAGTCAAAGCTGGCCACTTTCTCTGTGGATCTGAAG
Source organism: Zingiber officinale (assembly GCF_018446385.1). Lineage (NCBI taxonomy): Eukaryota > Viridiplantae > Streptophyta > Magnoliopsida > Zingiberales > Zingiberaceae > Zingiber > Zingiber officinale. The sequence continues at coordinate 31,737,391 of NC_056005.1, read as the reverse complement.
GCACTCCAGGAGTCTAATAAAGCCTTATAGAAAGACCTAGGAGTTGCCCTAATAGACCTGGCCGCAAGTGTTGACTGGGAAAAAGCTCTCCAGGCTCAAAGGGATCTGGACCAGGCTACTGTCATGTCTCTTTAGGCAGATCTTCTCAAAGTCCAGGCAGAGGCTTCTACCCTTAAGCAGGAGAATGCGCTGGCTCTAGCAGCTGTAGACAAAGTAAAGTTAGAGCTGGTGGAATACAAATCAGGCGAAAACGATCGCTTCAGAACCTATAGAATCTCCTATGTCAAGTCTCCACTCTTCTGGAAGAAGATAGGCAATCTAATCGATCTGATGCTCTGCTATGAGGGCGGGGGAGTTGTACGCCAGTTGTTTGAACAGGGACTTCTTCGCTCTGCCCCCTTAGATGACTTCCTAGACAGGGATCGCCTGATGTAAGAAATTCCTAATAAAGCCTTCCCGTCCTTCATTGCAGACGACGACTTTCTGGCTCTTCCTGTTCCTCCCCCGAGTGATGTACCTCCTACAGACCCTTCGCCATGATGTAAAACTTTTAATGTGTAGATATTCCATATCTGCTTTTATTCGAAGTTGTTTAAACTTAGGAAATCCGTCGATCTGTTTTTATTTGAACTTGCTTAAACTTAGAAAATTCCTTGGCGATCATCTTTATCTTGAGAATTCTCTATTTTACTTGTTCCCGGACCCCAGATCTGTTTGCCCATGATGGCATTTCTATCGGTGCCCCTGACCTGGGCTTCTGGTTGCTTAATGTCCCGAGCTGGCTCCCTAACCAGGTTTGCCCCCCCCCCCCCCCCAAAACTTTGTCAAGCCAGGGCGAAGGAAGGAGAGAGAGAAAATGTGCACAGATCTCAAACGCTTCGTACTACAGTAGTGCACTTTCTCGAGGCAACCTCATGATGCCCTTCGTACATCGAGCCATCTACAGTGGCTCTATTTTCTGTGATGATCCGACGGCCCCCCTTTGCCTGGATATCTTAAACCACTTTTATTGAGCCGCTGGATGATGGTTTGACCTTAATACCCTTATGAATGTCGACTATAAATAGGCCTCCTCCTCTACCCCATGGAACTTTTTCGCCTGCTTCCTCCTTCTGCTCTCACTTTCTATTCGCTCCTTGCTGTTCCTGACCTCTCGCTCTCTCTTGCCTCCTGTTTTACCTTCTTGTCCTCTACCTCGCACCTGACTCCTTCCTATGGCTTTTCCTAACATCGTTTATCCCCTCCCCCCAGGGTTTCATCCTTCGTGGGTGTAGATCTAGATGATCTTTGTTTCACTTACGAAATCTCAGATGACTTTCACATCATAATTCCTAACATTCTCTACCAGGCTTCCTCCCCTCAGCGGGATATGTCATCATTTACAAGGAGCAGTTTGTCGCTGGGCTACGCTTTCCCATTCACCCTTTATTTTTGGACGTAAGTCGATATTTTCACATCTCACTGGGCCAATTAACCCGCAATTCCATAAGAATCCTATGTGGGTTTGTGGTCCTATGTGAAGTTTGCGAACTCTCCTAGTTTGCCCGCCTATTCCATTATTTCTTCACTCCTCGCCAGCACAGTGAGGGCGTGTTCCACTTTCAGGCCCGTACCCGGACTATCTTCTTTTGTCCTATTCCCTCATCTGAACCTACTTGGAAGGATAAATATTTTTTCCTTAAGTTTCCTTCCGCTGTGGAGTGGCCTACTCGATGGCAGCGAATCCTCCCTGTGGCACCCTACGTGGGGGACTTCAGCATTGATCCCTCTTCACAGAGGCTCTGGCTCAGCTGAGATACTGGAGGCTGGACTTAATGAGACTAATAATCAAGGAGGTGATGTCTTTCTTCAGGCTGAGCCGCATCTCTTCTTCCGAGCTACCTCGCTCCTTAGGTGAGTCTTGTCTGCCCTTGAATTACATCACTCTGTTTTTTGATATGGTTACTACAACTTTGCTTTCCCCGTGCAGCCAACACCCTGCTCCGTGTATCAGACGTCCAGCCTCTCCCCTTTAGCGACCAGGAAATAATGCAGAGAGGCAGAATCATATTGGAAAGGAGACCTTTCCCACATTACTCGGCTAGGAGCGCCTACCGCTGCAATTCCTTGGTTAGCTCCTCAACCAACTCCCCCAATCCATTCCCCAAACATCCCCTGTTACAGCTTTCCAATCGACTACCAGACCACCTTCCGGGGTAGCAGACCTACCTCTTGCTAGTCCCACTTTTCGAACAATTTCTTGAGTTGCCCGTCGCGTACGTTTTACTGCAGAAGCTGCCAGTCAGAGTGCTCCATCAACTCCTCGCCACCGACCCCGATCCCCTTCTGAAGATTCAGACTCAGATAACCAGCCCTTATCACACGGGTCCCAATGCAGACCTGCCGATCCTGATGAAGACTCAGACTCAGATAACCAGCCCTTGATGCACAGGTCCCGACGCAGGCCTATCGATCTTGATGAAGACTCAGACTCAGATAACCCACCCTTGACGCACAGGTCCCGGCGCAGGCCTACCGATCCTGATGAAAACTCAGACTCAGATAACCCGCCCTTGACGCATAGGTCCCGGCGCAGGCCTACTGATCCTAATCTAGCCTTGAGCCCCTCTTCTGCTACCCAATCTTTCCGCTCTACTCGGATTGTCGCTGAATTCTCGGGTGCCTCTACAACTCCAGCTCCTTCGGAGAATCCCATGGGGTCCTCATGAAGGATGCCCTCAGTTATTCCAGAAAGAACTGGTGAAGAATCTCAGTCGACCCCTCAGGCTCACACTTCTTCCCCTTTGCCTGCTTCGACTGCACCTCCAGCCCAGAGCGAGGAAACTGGCCCCACCGAACCAGCAGCCGAGACTCCACAACCCTGTGGCTCCTTTTATCACCACTACCGCACCACCAAACCTTCAGAGCTAAACTTATTGTATCAGCAGAATGTTCCTACTAGTGTTCTAACCATGAGGGGTCAACTAGCCACTTGTTGGGAAGAGAGCGTGCGATAGATGGAGGATCTGCCAGTACCTGGTTGAATGGATAGATTTTCTGAGTTATATATCTAGGTGAGCTTCCCCCACTCCTGTTATAGAGCTCCCTTTGTCCTTCCTAAATATCTTCCTTTCCCACCCAGACCCATGTTGAATCCATGGTATTAAATCAAACACTCCATCTCTACTACCACAGTAATAAAGTGTTAACGGACAGAGTAGCTGAGCTAGAACTTCAACTGAATGACCCTGCAGCAGTTGGTCGTGCACAAAAGGCTGAAATAGGGGCTTTGAAGAGGGCAAATGCTCAGCACAAACAATCTCTGTGGGAAGCCGACCAGGAACTTAAAGGCCTTTGTGAGGAGAAAAGTTAGGCCGAGAGTCTCCATAAACAGACCATGGATCAATTGAATAAGGAGTTGCAATCCAAGGAGACCCTATTACAAGAGCAGAGCAAAACTCTAGAATCTCAAGCAGCCGAATTGCGTGCGGCACAGACTGAACTAGCTCAAGCCCGCTCTGCTGCTTTTGGAGTCACCACAACTCTAGAAATATATAGGGCGGGCGAAACTGAATGCTGCAGGCTGAGTCGGGAAGCCTACCTCCATTCCCGGGAGTTTGGGGTCCAGGTTGGGGACCGCCTCATGACCTCCATAGCTTATGGTGTGGCAGGGGCCATGCGACAACTATATGAACAAGGATACTTTAGGTCTGCTCCCCTTGAAGACTTCTTAGATCATCGTCATATTTTGGATGAAATACCCGACGAAGTCTTTTCTGCCTTTAAGTAATTTGTATTTGTATACTGTATAAACCGAACTACTTCCTAATTAATGTTCTTACTTCTTGCTTTCTGTGTTTGAGTCCAAAATGGGTTTGATGATTTACAAAGGACGTAACAATCCTGACCAGGCAAACATTCTTACTGACCGGTTGGGTACGTACTCCCGACCTGACTTATCCTACCTTCCGCATGTTGGTGCGGTTAGCACTAATGGTCTAACCCAAGTTTTGATGAATGACAAAATAGGTTAAGTTAGTCTTGTTGTTGATCTAACACTCTGATCGAGTGTACAGGAGAAGCCCAGACAGGTCGACGGGCTGACCTGATGTCTGGCACGGAGCCAGCTAGGTCGACGGACCGACCGGATAGCTGGCACCAAGTCCAAACGGGTCGACGGGCTGACCGGACATTTGACACGAAGTCCAGCTAGGTCGACGGGCTGACCAGATAGTTGGCAGGTAAGTAAAGGTAAGTCACTGGAGGGGAGTGACTATGAGGACGCGTTCCCGGTAAGGGAACTTAGGCGTCGATCTGACTTAGAACCATTTCGGAACTCTAAGTCGAGATCTTGACTAGATTCCAGTCTCGGAGAGATGGAATCTAATTAATACTTTTTCTGTTAAACTATGAACTGTGCTAATAATCTGTTTTGTAGGAGATATAAGTGTCTCGGACTAACATTTTCTTGCAGGAAGGAAGCTGGTGGAAATCAAGGTCCGGGCGCCCAGAGATAAAGTTTTATCCCCAACATCATTGTGTCACGTGGAGTTCACTGGTTGGCTCGGCTACGTCACTTCAGGGCGCCCCGAAGGGTGTGGGTGCCCCGAACCTCCTCTATAAGGAGGCTCAAGGCTGGAGCCAGCACAACAACTCAGAATCTACTCTTTTGTGCTCCTGCGACACTACGAAAGTTCTCCGACAAAGTTCTTTCTTTTCCTATCTTATTTCCATAATTGTTGGTATTTTCTTTCTAGCATTTTTGTACTTAATCTTTGTTGGACCATGATCATTCGATAGAGGGGGTGAATATCGAAAAACTTTCATAAAGAGTTAAGCAGCAGAAAAGGAATAATCGAAAAGAACAATGCTGACACAGTTCGATTTACTTGGTTCGGAGCCTATGTCGACTCCTACTCCAAGGCCCGCACACAAGGGTACTTTTGATGGGCAATCACTAATTAATTCGAAAGATTATTACAAGACTAAGTACAGAATTAATTAGGAAAAATAAAAACTGACAATTAGTAAAGAAAGAGCGAACTAGAGCTTTGTCGGAGAGCTTTCGCAGCGTAGCAGGAGCACCAGAGATCGAATTGAGAGTTGTTATTTGTTGGGAATGCGCCTGGAACCTTCAAGGCGCCTCGACCATGATGTAGCCAAGCCAACCAGTGAACTCCATGTGGCACAGCGACGTTGGGGATAAAATTCCGCCTCAGGGCGCCCGCGTACCTCCCGAGCTCCCGGACCTTCGGGCACCCGGACCCTATTTTCTAGCAGATTCCTTCCTGCAACAAAAACGTTAGTCCAAGGAACTCATACCTCCTGTAAAATAGATTATTAGCACAGTTCATAATTCAAAACAGAAAGAGTATGACTTAGATTCTGTCTTTCTGAGACCGGAGTCTAGTCACGATCTCAACTTAGAGTTCCGAAATGATTCTAAGTCGGATCAGCGCCTAAGTTTCCTTCTCGGGAACGCGTCCTCACAGTCACTCCCTTCCAGTGACTTACCTTCACTTACCTGCCAGATGTCCGGTCAGCCCTTCGACCCATCTAGACTTCGTGCCAACTATCCGATCAACCCGTCGACCTAGCTGGACTTCATGCCAAACGTCCGGTCAGCCCATCGACCCATTTGGACTTTGTGCCAGCTATCCAGTCGACCCATTGACCTAGCTGAGCTTCGTGCCAGACATCCGGTCAGCCCATCGACCTGTTTGGGCTTCTCCTGCACACTCGGTCATAGTGTTAGATCAACACCAAAACTAACTTAACTTATTTTGTCATTCATCAAAACCTGGGTTAGATCGTTAGTGCTAACCGCACCAACAATCTCCCGCTTTTTGATGGAATGACAACTTGGTTAAGTTAGTGTAACATGCAAGTAAAACAAGCATTAACAGGTTTTTAAGTTAGTTTTAATTTTCAATTTTGTTTTAGCTAACTTAACCATCTAATCCTCCCCCTTTGGAATTCATCAAATGTAAACATATAAATACAGATAAATTGCAATGAAGAATATGGACAATTGCAAGAAACAAGTCAGATTGACTCGAAGGAGTTAAAATAATTAAAGATTTTGCCTTTAAAGGGTATTTGTTAATCTTTTCAAAATAGCTAAGTTATGAAAAATAGCTAATTTTAGAAAAATAACTTAGTAATAGGTTTGCAGATTTTCAACAGATAATTTTTACAACCATAAATTTATAAAAGCTAATTTTCAAGTTAAAGCTAACTTCAAAAGAGGCCAATTTTCAAACATGAGTGTATAAGTTCCAATTTAATTTTCAAAATAAGTTTGAACTTGAAACATTTTTCAACCATAAATAACAGTAATTTTATAAAAGTAAGATTTTTAAAAAACCAGGTCAGATTTAATGTTCAAAATCTAATTCTTCATAGTTAAGTCTAATTTAAAACTAAGTTTTTATTTTCTTAAATTAATTTTCAATATTTAAGTTTGAACAATCATAGTTTCAAAACTAAGTTTGTAAAATTCGATTTTCAAAACCAGTTTTCAAACCACGCATACAATTTTCACAACCAAAAAAATATAAAACTTGGTTTTACAAAGGTTAGGTTTCTAAAACATTTTTAGAAGAATATTTTCCAAAACCTAATTTTAAAAATATTTTTAATAATAGATGTGAAAATAATTATTGCTCCCCCTGAGCCTGACATTACACCATTTGTCTAACCAGTTAGCTACTTACTGACTATTCAGAAGATAACAGCTTTCACTTGGTTAGTCAAGTTAAGTCTAAGCATCAGTTAATGTTTAACTACACTAAATGACTTAATTTGATTAATGTATGTTTGGTATTTAACGCCCAAACTTATATCAATGCACTGACATAAGCATCTTAAGTCCAGGCAATCTGCCTATGCATCTCACCCCTTTCTATATTTGACAATCACAAACAAGGGAATCTTAGGGTGTTGGTGAGATGCTCAAGTACTAGCCCTAGGAGAACATGATTTCTACGGAATTATTCTAGTCTAAGGCTAAAACCTTTTTGAAATTCTAAAAAATAGAAGGTTTTGAAATCATAAAGGCATTTTACCTTAGAATTTGAAAATGCTTATTTTTGAAAACAATTTTAAAATTTCTAATCTATTAGGCACAACAGACTAAATCATTTTCAAAGTTAATATACACCTAAGTAAATGTAGTCCAGAATATCATAACTCAATGTCAAAGTTAAGGTACAATGATCATGATGAAATATACATAGTGGTCGGGATGTCTATCAAGATGAGGAGGAGGGGTGTGATCCGGGTGGCCCGGCTCCGAAAGAACGGAACATCTCGATCAGCTCAGCGTGACGAGCCCGGGCATCCTCACGGGAACTGGATAGATCGTGTCGAAGGCCCGAAATATCATGTCTCATGTCTCGTCTCAGGTCGGAGACCTCCTGCCAAAGACTCGTCATGGATAGCTCGAGTCCAGCAACTTGATCGCCTAGAGTGTGATGTGCAGGATGAGGTGCTCGGCCTGGAGGTGGAGGTGGTACCGGAGCCGGAGCATCCTCGCCGAATAACGCAACCATAAACTCATCATTCTCTGCCGCCTCCTGGGCATCTGGGTCTGGCTCGTGCTGTGACCCCCTCCGCCAAGACATGGCACCATCATCATCATCTATGTGGACACCCGCTAACGAGAAGCTCCTAGGTCCTATGACGTCAAACTCAGTCATGGCCCGAACATTACCTCGGGTGATGTCAATATGTAGGTGGGCGAAATATGTCATCAAAATATGACAATACGACATATGAACTCGAGCGCTGGTGACATATCTAGCTGCGTAGATAATGGTTTGAAATATATGTAGACTAATATCTATATCTAATCTATGGGAAAGTGTGTACAAAAGAAAGGAATGGAATGGACGCATCATCGCTATGTCGCGAGTGGATAGTGGTAATATGCAGTAAACTAAGACCTTATAGAGTGCATAATCATGAACTCGAAGGCCAACTGACCTAAACATAGTGACGGTGGGTACACGCTCCCCTCCGAAAAAATATGAATAAATCGTATCCAGGGTGATGTGTGAGTAGGGATTACCAAATGATAGATCCCTAGGGGGTAACATTGAAAACGACACGTAGATGGTCATAACCCTAAGAAGTCCTGGATAATGGTAGGAGATAGTGTAATATACGTACCAGCTACCCTAGTAACGTAAGTGATATCATCTACCCTAACTAAGTTATTATAGAATTCAGCACATAAATCTATGTTTACTGAATTGGTACAGTAAACAAGGTTCCGTAAGTTATAGTGGCTAATAACCTCTATAACTGGAACACAAGAACGTAAGAAGAACTCTCTATCTAGACACTTAGTCCTAATGGCTACGTAAATGGTCGACTCAAACTTAATCCTAAGTTCATCAGTGGGGAACCTAGGGTATATATTAGCAGTCGAGGGCCCAACACCAGATCTAAAACGTTTTCTACAATAATAATTAAGAAGAAACTATAATAGGCATGAATCAATGAAATATTTAAGAACTTAGGAGGAAAGGTTTTACCAAGGCATCGTGACAAGAATTTTTAGAGATGATGACCTCGGTTGATTCGTAGCAACGGAATAACCGCAGAATAAAATTTTAGATTTGATCACTCTCGTGGTAAAGCTCAAAACGAGCCTTAACAAGAGTGAAGGGAGGTGGTGCAAAAGCTGAGGGTGCCCTTGCTGTTAGGACCTTCGGATGGCTAGAGAGGGGGTGTGAATAGCCTCCTTTCAAAAATTCAATCAATTTCCTCACAAGAGTTTGTTAGCATAGCGGAAATAAGTAAAATGAAAACTGATGCAAGGAAAAGAACAAACCACCACTAACAAAACGATGTACGAGGTTCGGGGATAACTTGCCCCTACTCCTCGGCGTGTCCGTAAGGTGGACGATCCCTTGATCTTTCGGTAGATCACACCCCGGACAAAATCCGGCTAAGTATTTCTCCTTCTCGGTGGAGTAACCTCTCCACAAAAGTCACAGAATAGATTTGAAAATAAAGCACAATGACTTACAGAGTTCAGTGGCTATAGGATTGAACAAATGAACTTACAGCCACGAAGCAAAATGCAAAGACAGAAGAAAGCCAAGAGCTCAACAAACACATCCTCTTGTTTTATCGACAGAGAGTTTTTTCAGAACCTTAGCAAACCTCTCTTCTTCCTTCTTCTTATTCTGCTTGCTCACTGTCTTCAGCCAGAGCCGAATCGCTGTCACCTGTATCGAATCACTGCGTCGCCAGTCACTCTTCCTCCTCATCTGGTTCTCTGAACTCACCCAATACCATCCATGGTCTTCACTGGTGTCTCTGAGCTCGAACCAATGAGCAAGAGTCAAGCTGTAGCCACTGATCGACGCCAGTGAACGTTGATGCTCCAAATGCACCATTTGCAGTGGAACACAGTAGAAAGATCACTTGGTCTTATTCTTCTGATGGAGCTTAATTTGAAATCAACCATTGGCACGACATCTGCAACCTGTAACTTAAAATCTCACAGCAGATGATTTGATCAGGTGAATCAGAAGTGAATCAGAAATATCAGAGAAGCAGCAGAAACAAACGACATTGTTGTGGATCGGTCATCAGACCGATCCATATCCTTCCGGACCGATCAGGACTCACCCTGATCGGTCTGGGATTATGCTGATCGGTCTGTGGACCGATCAGCCTATGGGTGGATCGGTCCACAGACCGATCCCCCCCTTCGCTTTGAGTCCCAGCACATATCCCATCTCTTCTTACTGATCGGTCTATAGACCGATCAGATAACCCACAGAATGCTTCTGTGTGGTTACTGATCGGTCACGAGACCAATCAGTTCACTTAAGGTATCACTGGATCGGTCTGTCGACTGATCCAGTCAACCAAAGTATCACTGGATCGGTCAACAGACCGATCTAATGTCCCTGTGTTAGTTTTAGAGCCTCCCAGCCCTAAACCCTAACGTCTTCCTGGTCCAGAGAACGAGCTACCAAGCCCTCTCTGACCTAGTCCGGAGAACGAGCTACCGAGCCCTCTCCGACTTTGTCTGGTCCAGAGAACGAGCTACCGAGCCCTCTCTGACCTAGTCCGGAGAACGAGCTACCGAGCCCTCTCCGACTTCATCCGGTCCAGAGAACGAGCTACCGAGCCCTCTCTGACCTAGTCTGGAGAACGAGTTACCGAGCCCTCTCCGACTTCGTCCGGTCCAGAGAACGAGCTACCGAGCCCTCTCTGACCTAGTCCGGAGAACGAGCTACCGAGCCCTCTCTGACTTCGTCCGGTCCAGAGAACGAGCTACCGAGCCCTCTCTGACCTAGTCCGGAGAACGAGCTACCGAGCCCTCTCCGACTTCGTCCGGTCCAGAGAATGAGCTACCGAGCCCTCTCTGACCTAGTCCGGAGAACGAGCTACCGAGCCCTCTCCGACTTTACGTGCCAAGTATCCGTACTTGGACTTTTCTTCTCCACATAATCAACCTTGATCATTAATCAGTCTGAGTTTAATTAATATCTGATACAAACTTAAATCAGTGTTAACATCAAAACAACAGCCAGGTCAGACTGTATTAACAATCTCCCCCTTTTTGTTGTTTGACAACACGATTTAAGTTTAGATCAGAAATGTTCATATTTCCCTAATTTTAGGGGAATCAAGATCCTCCCCCTAAGACAGATACAACACTATGTAAGGATAGGAGAATCAAGGTCCTCCCCCTAAAACCAAACTTTCATTTATCTCTAAACTTAGTTATCTTCTCCCCCTTTGTCAAACACCGAAAAGGTGCGAATTAGGTAAGAAAACGTTAAAGGACTCCCCCTTAACCCATACTGTCTTTTTCTTAATCCTCCTAGAATGCCCTCTAAGTGTATTATAAGACAGTAATAAAGAAATAAGAGACATACAGGACATGGCATATGAACAGCATGTTAATAACAAATAAGAAGTGAAACATAGAGAAAAATAAGAAAATGAGCAGCATAAATATATGAAGTCGGCAAATATCCAGGTCAGACATATATATCCAACAAACAACATCAAAAACATAGACAGTCAAAATGACATCAAAGAACAATGTGTATCAATCAGCCTCCTCATCATGAGGAGCATCAGCATCATCAATGGGAGGAATGGGTCCCTGAGGTGGCATGCCGCTGCTCGAGGATGGATAGCCCGGGAAATCCTGCGGAGGTGGGTATCTGGCCATCCAATCCATAATCGCCTGATGTGTCGCCAGCTGCTGACTGCGTAAATCATCGTAGCGCTGGTCAATCCAGACGCGCAGCCCGTGAAGCTCAGCAATCAGCAGCTCATCGTGTCGATCAAAGCGACTCTCCAGCTCGGCGATCTGCCAGCGCAAATCAGGATCGGCCTCTCCATCGTCAGCAGCAAGAGGAGCAGCAACAGGAGCAGCTGCAACCTGTCGTGGAGGTCCCCGTGGTAACTCACCTAGAGCTCTCCCATCCTTCCACCGAACATCCCCATTTTGTCCTATGATGCCAGACTTGGAAAATGCCCATTTCCCAAGTCTGCAATCCTGCCTGACCATCTTGACTATTCTATCCTTGGAGACATCAATCTGAAGGGTCTCGAGCCAATCTGTAATTATATGCCCATAAGGCATATAAACAGTGAAGCTGTTTGGCTCGCTATAGGAGATGATCAAAGAGTAGATGCTGGACATAATGTCAAAGTCGAGACGCCGACACAATCCATAAAGCATCAGGCAATGATACGGTCGGATCTCAGACAATGGTTTAGATGTGATAGGTAGAAGGCAGTTCGTGACAATTTTAAAAAGAATGTAATCTTGAGCAGACAATCTCAAGGCTGCAAAAGTAGGAAATCAACGTCTAACTCATCAAGGCCACCCGGTCTAGGATGTCTGAAGAAATACTCATAAATAGAGTCAGGTGTGACATCAAAAGGTGAAGGTAAGGGATCTGGCAAGTCAGGATATATCGAAAAGACATTTTCGGAACATCTCCGGTAACCTAGATAGTCAAAGAAAGCTGAGAAACTGAAATCAAGAGTCTGCTTAGCAACTTTTGTTTTATAACTTACATCATTAGTTTGATGAACATTGTTATAAAACTCAGATACTAAGTCATAGTTGATATCTCGTTCCAAATACACAAGTGAATCAAGTTTGTAGTAGGCGATGATTTCTGACACGGTTGGACAAAATTCGTCCATGAATTTACGATCCACAGACCTACAAGGGAGTAATTTAAAGGTTCTTTGTTTAAAGGCTTCCTCAAAATGATGGTTTGGAAATCTCCCGGAGACAGATGGTTGAGGTTGGGAGGGAGCCTTAGACTTAGACTTCTCAGGTGTCTTAGAGGTCCCCTCACCCGCTTGTTTCTTCCTAAAGTGTAACAATGTGATATAATGGGGCAAGTAAGTGAGCACCGAAGCCACCAACACCCGAAATAATAGGCACAGATATGGTGAGAAAAGAAACTGAAATGTCAAGTTTAAGAGAAGTATGGAGTTACCTTGGTGTCATTGAAGTATCTTTTGGCTAGAGCTTTGGCTAGGGTTTAGAGCTTCGGCGTCCAAAGAGAAGAGAGGAGTTAAGGTGTAGGGAAGAGTCGGCTAGGGCTTTCGCATGAAAGGGGAAAAGAAAGGATCGGGAAGATTTAAGGGAGATGGGTGTACAGGTGATGAAATGATCGGACGACTATCCGATCAGGAGGTATCAGGAATCTCCTGATCGGTCCCTGGACCAATCCAGGGACACCCTGATCGGTCTATAGACCGATCAGGAGACGATCAGCAGTCCCTGATCGGTCCCTGGACCGATCAGGGAACCTTCTAATCGGTCTGCAGACCGATCAGAAGGCAATCAGTAGCCCTCTGCGTACCAGATTGACCTGATCGGTCCCCGGACCGATCAGGGAACTACCTGATCGGTCTGTAGACCGATCAGTGTTTGATGACTTGATTGGTCCCTGGACCAATCAGATTACACACAGAAGGGTGGAGAGATCGGTCCGTAGACCGATCAGTGTCTGATACTTAAAATTTTCAGTAATTTCAGTAACTGAAATTCGTAGAGATGTACGATAATTCGTAGAAGTGTTTCCAGGAAAACTTCCAAGTTCAGTAGCTAGAACCTGGAGGATCTACAAGCATAACTATTTCCTAAAAATTATGGTCTGAAATTGTTTATAGCCTGAAAATTTCAGACATTTAGAAAACAGGCAACTTAAGGCCAGAAAACTGAAATTTTCGACTTGTTATGTTCAGTTTCAAGTTTGTCAAAATATAACCAACTTGCTATCATTCTGTCAAGGACTTGTCCTAGTTTCAATCAAAATCATGAAAAGTATCGTTCAAATGTATCAAACAGTCCATCAACCAAAGTTACATAATTTCTAGGTAAAGGTCCAACCAAGTTTCCTTGGTTGGAATATATGAGTAAGATCTAGGAACCAAATACACATGAATTATGTAATGGTCTTCCCCATACTCAATTTATGTCTCTTCAACCTAATTATTCAAGGGATGTATGATACATTTTGAATAATTCGGCTGATCCTAGCATCTCACCCCATTTCTAGCAAACAAAAATAATTTGTTAAACCTTATAGTTTGTGTGAGATGTTCCCAAGTTGCCCAAAATTAATTTCCCAATTTCTATTGTTGTTTTCATTGTCCTTATTAATCATAATGAGGTCCTAATGGCCTATTGAGCCAAACACATTCCCAATTCTCTTCTCAAATGACTAAATTCATTTTCCGGAAGAGGTTTGGTGAAAATATCGGCTAGGTTTGACTTTGACTCAACATATGTGAGTGCAATGTCTCCCCTAGCTACGTGATCTCTAATGAAGTGATGACGCACTTCAATATGTTTGGTCTTTGAATGATGGACTGGATTTTTTGTTAAGTTTATTGTGCTGATGTTGTCACACAACACTTGCACTCCCTTATACGAAAGTCCATAATCTTCTAGAGTGTGGATCATCCACAACAATTGTGACACACTCTCTCCCATGGCAATGTATTCAGCCTCGGTTGTGGAGAGAGCAACGCAATGTTGCTTCCGACTTGACCAACTAACCAATAATGAACCTAGAAATTGGCAACCCCCACTAGTGCTTTTCCGATCCAATTTGCACCCAGCATAATCGGAGTCGGTATAGCCTATCAAGTCAAAAGACTCCGTACGAGGGTACCATAGACCTACTCGAATTGTGCCCTTAAGATATCTCAGAATCCTTTTAACTGTAATTAAATGAGATTCCTTGGCACATACTTGATATCTAGCGTACATGCCCACAGCAAAAAGTATGTCCAGTCGACTAGCTGTGAGATATAGAAGACTACCAATCATGCTTCTATATTGCGTTAGATCAACCGGTTTTCCATTCTCATCATTGTCAAGGCGAGTGTTAGTCGCCATTGGAGTGGATACTTCCTTAGAGTCACTCATTTTGAATTTCTTGAGCATCTCTTGAGTGTATTTTGTTTGATGGACATAAATGTCATCTCGAGTTTGTTTGATTTCAAGTCCAAGGAAGAATGTCAATTCTCCCACTAGACTCATCTCAAACTCACTTTCCATGTGAGTGATAAATTCATTCAAATAGCCCTTGTTATTTGAGCCACAAATTATGTCATCGACATACACCTGGGCTACAAATATGTTTTCACCATCTCTACGCAGAAATAGTTGGGTCTATTTGACCTCTTACAAAACCCTTTTCTAGTAAGTAAGTTGACAACCTTTCGTACCATGCTCGAGGTGCTTGTTTAAGCCCATAAAGAGCTTTCTTGAGCTTGTACACGTGGTTTGAAGCTTCGGTATTCACAAACCCCGGTGGTTGTTCAACATAGACCTCTTCTTTAATGAAACCATTTAAGAAGGCCGATTTAACGTCCATTTGATAGAGCTTGAAGCCTCTATGTGCAGCAAAAGCTAGCATTAACCGAATGGACTCTAATCGAGCCACGGGAGCATAAGTCTCATCATAATCGAGGCCTTCGACTTGACTATAGCCCTTGGCTACAAGTCTTGCCTTGTTTCTTACTACTTCTCCCTTTTGGTTTAACTTATTTTTGAAGACCCATTTGGTTCCAATAATGGTGGTCTTCTTAGGTCTAGGAACTAAGTCCCACACTTGGCTCCTTTCAAATTGACCTAACTCATCTTGCATAGCTATGATCCAATCAGGATCGTGCAATGCCTCATCAACTAATTTTGGTTCGATTTCTGAGATCAAGGCGACCTTATTAGACTCATTTCTAAAGAATGACCTAGTCCTAACCCCTTGTTGAATGTCTCCCACAATCTGGTCTTGGGGATGACTAGAGGCTATCCTAGATTGCCTTGGTGTTGACGGTGCCTCATGAGTGATCTCACTAGACACAGGCAAGGGCTCAGTATCAGGTAAAGGATCAGACTGAGCCCTCTCTTGCCTTTGCTCATCATCGTCAGAGTCAACTTCGACTCTTTCTATGTTTTGATCATTTAAACTTAGATTTCTAAGTTCAAATTGAATTTCTCCTATATCCCTTGATTTATCATTTGATTTAGGGATTTCTTCAAATGCTACATCCGAGGACTCTTCAATCAATCTAGTCCTATTGTTGTAGACTCGATAGGCTTTGCTGGTGAGAGAGTACCCGACTAGTATCCCTTCGTCAGCCTTAGTCGTGAACTTTCCAAGATGATCCTTGGTGTTCAAGATAAATATCTTACAACCAAACACCCTAAGATGTTTAATTGTAGGGGGTTTCCCAAACCAGAGTTCATGGGGAGTCTTTCCTAAGAACCTATGTATCAAGACTCGGTTTTGCACATAGCAAGCGGTATCTACCGCTTCAGCCCATAAGTAGCTCGGTAGTGAGTACTCATTGAGCATGCTTCGTGCAGCCTCTTGCAAGACTCGGCTCTTTCTCTCCACAACCCCATTTTGTTGTGGGGTCCTTGGAGTAGAGAACTCATGCCTATATCCTTTTTCTTGACAAAATTCTAAAAATCTATGATTTTGAAATTCTCCACCATGATTACTTCTAATTGTTTTAATTGTTGTTGATTTTTCATTTTCAGTTCTTCTACAAAAAGAAACAAAAACATCTATGGTTTGATCCTTATTTTTCAAAAAGAAAGTCCATGTATATCTAGTAAAATCATCAATGATCACTAAACAGTATCTACTCCCATTCAATGAAATAACATTACTACAATCAAACAAATCCATGTGCAATACGTCTAAAGCAGTAGATGTACTTACAACGCTTTTACCTTTATGAGCCACTTTCGTTTGCTTACCCTTTTGACATGCATCACATAATTTTGTCTTTTGATACTTGATTCTTGGTAAGTCTCGCACTAATCCTTTGTTGGCCAGCTTTCGAATATTCTTCATGTTTACGTGGGCCAACCTTCTATGCCACAGCCATGATTCTTCTTCTTTTGACATGACACTTAGCAAAGGCATTAGTAGCACTTTTAAAAGATACTTGATAAATGTTGTCTACCCTTGTGCCTACTAGTAACGTGTCAAGTGTGTCAATGTGTTTGACCAGACATTGACTTGAATGAAACTCAATTGTGTAACCCGTATCACACAATTGGCTGACACTTAGGAGATTAAAAGTCATCCCCTTGACTAGAAGAACATTTTTGATTTGAAGACATTCGGATATTTAAATATCTCCAACTCCTATAACCTTAAGGCTACCATTATTACCAAAGGACACATTACCTCTATTTTTGTTTTGAAGGGTAGTAAAGAGTGACTTGTCCCCGGTCATGTGCTTGGAGCATCCACTATCAACAAACCAAGTTGATAGATGCTCCCCCTTGACAAATGCCTACAAGACACGAAAGATAGATGTTTTAGATACCCATATCTTGGGACCTAATGCATCTACAATGAAAGACCTAGGAACCCATGCCTTGGTCACACCCTTCCTAGTCTCATGAACCCTAGAAGCATGTGATCTATGAAATTGGGTTCTAGACACTAAGGAAATGAAACTAGACTCCTTAGGTTGATATCCTAATCCAGCCTTGTTATAGACCGCCCTTTGGGCATTTAGAATCATATCTAAGGTCTTAGAGCTAGTTGAGAATTTCTCAAGCATTTTCTTGAGTTTCTCAACTTCACTCTTTAAGGCTTTGTTTTCATCCTCAAGAAGCTCTTGATGAAGGTCATCAACCTCATCTTCCCTAAGAGTCTTCAAGTGTTCTACTTCTTCTTTTAATAATTTGATTTCAGTTTTTGATTTCTTAAGCAAGGTTGATAAATGTGCAATAGTTTTATAGCATTTTTCTAAATGTGGAGAAGTTACCTCTTCATCATCCGAAGATGATGAAGCCGCGGCTGATGTATCACTTCCGGAATCCGATTCCTCCCTTGCCATGAGCGCTAATTGACGAGTGCTTTTCTCCTTCTCTTCCTCCGATGAGCTTGAGGAGGATTCATCCCAAGAAGCTTTGAGAGCTTTCTTCTTCTTGGCCCTTTCTTCCTTCTTCTTGAGTTTTGAACACTCGCTCCGATAGTGTCCTTTCTTGCTACACTCATAACATGTAACATTAGTCTTATCAACATTTTGATTAATAGACTTACCTTTCCCTTTGTATCTCCGGCTCCTTCTCATGATTCTTCTCACGAAATTGGCCATCTCGCTTGACGATGATCCACCTTCATCATCGGACTCGAAGGAGGATGAGGATGTAGGAATTTCTTTTTCCTTCTTCTTTTCTTTCTTCCTTCTTCCATCCTTGATCTTTTCTCCTACAACTAAAGCAATACCTTTCTCTTTTTGACCCTTTTTAGGAAGTTCATGAAGTTCCATTTCACAAAAGAATTCATCTAACTTAACAATTGAAAGGTCCTTGGAGACCTTATAGGCATCTACCATAGATGACCACAAGGCATTCCTTGGAAAAGCTTTGAGAGCGTACCTTACAAGATCGCGATTCTCTACACGTTCATCAACGGAATGAAGACCATTGATGATCTCTTTGAACCTTCCGTGTAGTTCACTTACCGTTTCGTTCTCCTTCATGGTGAGATTTTGTAGTTAGTTTAGGAACAAGTCTCTCTTGGCGATCCGAGAGTCTCGAGTTCCTTCTTGGAGCTCGATGAGTTTGTTCCACAAATCCTTTGCACTCACAAATGGACCTACCTTGACAAGTTGATCTTTGGCTATTCCACATTGTAGTGTGACCACCGCCTTGGCATCGGCATGTCATTTGCGAGTTTGCTCGGCGGACCATCTTAACGACTCTAGTTCCTTACCTTCTTCATCCTTTGGAGGTGTGAAACCTTCCTTGACCGAGAACCACATGGAGATGTTGGTCTTGAGATAATACTCCATACGGCTCTTCCAATATTGGAAGTCCGCTCCATCGAAGTAGGGTGGGCGATTAGTACTAAAACCTTCCTTCATAGCCATCTTCTTGCTCTTTAGGGTGTTAATCCGGATGAAGAGCGCCTTGCTCTGATACCACTTGTTAGGACCTTCGGATGGCTAGAGAGGGGGGGTGTGAATAGCCTCCTTTCAAAAATTCAATCAATTTCCTCACAAGAGTTTGTTAGCACAGCGAAAATAAGTAAAATGAAAATTGATGCAAGGAAAATAACAAACCACCACTAACAAAACAATGTACGAGGTTTGGGGATAACTTGCCCCTACTCCTCGGCGTGTCCGTAAGGTGGACGATCCCTTGATCTTTCGGTAGATCACACTCCGGACAAAATCCGGCTAAGTATTTCTCCTTCTCGGTGGAGTAACCTCTCCACAAAAGTCACAGAATAGATTTGAAAATAAAGCACAATGACTTACAGAGTTCAGTGGCTATAGGATTGAACAAATGAACTTACAACCACGAAGCAAAATGCAAAGACAGAAGAAAGCCAAGAGCTCAACAAACACAGCCTCTTGTTTTATCGACAGAGAGTTTTTTCAGAACCTTAGCAAACCTCTCTTCTTCCTTCTTCTTATTCTGCTTGCTCATTGTCTTCAGCCAGAGCCGAATCGCTGTCACCTGTATCGAATCACTGCGTCGCCAGTCACTCTTCCTCCTCATCTGGTTCTCTGAACTCACACCAATACCATCCATGGTCTTCACTGGTGTCTCTGAGCTCGAACCAATGAGCAAGAGTCAAGCTGTAGCCACTGATCGATGCCAGTGAACGTTGATGCTCCAAATGCACCATTTGCAGTGGAACACAGCAGAAAGATCACTTGGTCTTATTCTTCTGATGGAGCTTAATTTGAAATCAACCATTGGCACGACATCTGCAACCTGTAACTTAAAATCTCACAGCAGATGATTTGATCAGGTGAATCAGAAGTGAATCAGAAATATCAGAGAAGCAGCAGAAACAAATGACATTATTGTGGATCGGTCATCAGACCGATCCATATCCTTCTGGACCGATCAGGACTCACCCTGATCGGTCTGGGATTATGCTGATCGGTCTGTGGCCGATCAGCCTATGGGTGGATCGGTCCACAGACCGATCCCCCCCTTCGCTTTGAGTCCCAGCGCATATCCCATCTCTTCTTACTGATCGGTCTGTAGACCGATCAGATAACCCACAGAATGCTTCTGTGTGGTTACTGATCGGTCACGAGACCGATCAGTTCACTTAAGGTATCACTGGATCGGTCTGTCGACCGATCCAGTCAACCAAAGTATCACTGGATCGGTCAACAGACCGATCCAATGTCCCTGTGTTAGTTTTAGAGCCTCCCAACCCAAACCCTAACGTCTTCCTGGTCCAGAGAACGAGCTACCAAGACCTCTCTGACCTAGTCCGGAGAACGAGCTACCGAGCCCTCTCCGACTTTGTCCGGTCCAGAGAACGAGCTACCGAGCCCTCTCTGACCTAGTTCAGAGAACGAGCTACCGAGCCCTCTCCGACTTCGTCCGGTCCAGAGAACGAGCTACAGAGCCCTCTCCGACTTCGTCCGGTCCAGAAAACGAGCTACCGAGCCCTCTCTGACCTAGTCCGGAGAACGAGCTACCGAGCCCTCTCCGACTTCGTCCGGTCCAGAGAATGAGCTACCGAGCCCTCTCTGACCTAGTCCGGAGAACGAGCTACCGAGCCCTCTCCGACTTTGCGTGCCAAGTATCCGTACTTGGACTTTTCTTCTCCACATGATCAACCTTGATCATTAATCAGTCTGAGTTTAATTAATATCTGATACAAACTTAAATCAGTGTCAACATCAAAACAACAGCCAGGTCAGACTGTATTAACACTTGCCCCCCTATTTATAGGGGCTCCAGGTGCCCGGACCGTTCCCGGGTGCCCGGACCGTTCCCGGGCGCCCAGGGTAGGCTGGGGCGGGGCGCCCGGAGTCCCTTCCGGACGCCCCAAAAGGGAATACCAAGGGCACCCACCCCTGGTTTCTGACTTCAGTTTTTTTTTTTTTTTTTTTTTTTTTTTTTTTTTTTTGTGGTTTGATAAATTTTTAAGTTTTTAGGAAAAACTAGGTTTCAAAATAAATTAATAAATTTTCAAGTTAAAAAGAATTTAAGTTTAATTTTAAAATAAATTTTTCAAGTAAAAAAAATTTAAGTTTAATTTTAAAATAAATTTCTAAGTAAAAAAAATTAAGTTTGGTTTTAAAATAAACTTTTTTAAAAAAAATTCAAGTATGATTTCAAAATAAATTTTTAAGTAAAAAAAATTTAAGCTTAATTTTTAAAATAAATTTTTAAGTAAAAAAATTTAAGCTTAATTTTTAAAATAAATTTTTAAGTAAAAAAAATTTAAGTTTAATTTTAAAATAAATTTTTAAGTAAACAAAATTTAAGTTTAATCTTAAAATAAATTTTTGAGTAAAAAAATATAAGTTTAATTTTAAAATAAGTATTTAAGAAAAAAATTTTAAGTTTAATTTTAAAATAAATTTTTAAGTAAAAAAATTTAAGTTTAATTTTAAAATAAATTTTTAAGAAAAATAATTTAAGTTTAATTTTAAAATAATTTTTTAAGAAAAAAATTTAAGTTTAATTTTAAAATAAATTTTTAAGTAAAAAAATATAAGCTTAATTTTTAAAATAAATTTTTAAGTAAAAAAATTTAAATTTAATTTTAAAATAAATTTTTAATTAAAAAAATTTAAGCTTAATTTTTAAAATAAATTTTTAAGCAAAAATAAATTAAGTTTAATTTTAAAATAATTTTATTTAAAAAAAATTAAGCTAAATTTTTAAAATAAATTTTTAAGTAAAAAAAATTTAAGTTTAAACTTAAAATAATTTTTTAAGTAAAAAAATTTAAGTTTAATCTTAAAGTTTTCAAAGCTTAAGTTTAATTTTAAAAGAAAAAAATTAAAAAATTAAGTTTAGTTTTTAAAAGGAATTTTAAGTTAAGAAAAATTAATTTTAATTTAATTTAATTTAATTTTAATTTTAATTTAATTTTAATTTAATTTTAATTTAATTTTAATTTTAATTTTAATTTCATTTAAATTTTAATTTTAATTTCATTTAAATTTTAATTTTAATTTAATTTTAATTTTAATTTTAATTTAATTCAATTTAATTCAATTTTAATTTAATTTAATTTATTTTATTTTATTTTAATTTAATTTAAATTTAATTTAATTTAAATTTAATTTAATTTAATTTTAATTTAATTTAATTTAATTTTAATTTAATTTAATTTAACTTATTTTAATTTTAATTTAATGTAATTTAATTTAATTTAATTTAATTTAATTTTAATTTTAATTGAGTTCTTAGTCATCTCACCTGATCTACGTTTTCAGTCAGAGAATCTTACAATTTTGTGAGATGAATTAGGTTCAATTTTAAGGTTTGGTTTTAACTTTGTGTTAGATTCAGGTTTAGCTTTGGATTCAATAGATAGACATTCTCTGGATAAACTTCTGGGTTATGGTGAGTCACTTGGACCTTATTAGAGTAACCATGCATTCGAGGTTTTCCAAATAGTCCTATCCACTGGACTTAGTACAAAATCTTGGTCTAACTGGTTAAGATTCATAAAGGATAGCTTCGGTCAGTTCCACTTAGCCAAATGCACCAGGTCGAAGACATATCTTCCTAGACATGCATAGACTAAGCTTCCCTGACGTATTATCATCCAAAACTTCACCAGTACCATTTTTCAAGTTAAACTTGAACCCCTTTCTAATTAATCCTAAGTACCCTGCCGAGTAGATTAGTTTGGATTACCCTTCCGGGTAGATTAGTTTTGGAGGTGCCAGCTATTCTGGAGACTCCCCCTAAATTATTGGCCTTTAATTTAATTTTTTGTTCTAGGTTTATGTCTATTTCTTTTATAGTTATAATTTACTTGATGATAGTCTGAGTTTTGGGAAGTTTTAAAATAGTTAGATTTTGAATTTTTTGGTCTAGGTTTGTATTCTGGTTTTTAATTTGATTTATTTGACTTTACGTAATATATTTTGTCTTTAGGTATGTAATATTGGTTAAGTCCTACTTGCGTGGTTAAGCACGCTTTCGGAACCCAAGCTTTACTTGTTGGTTTGTGTTGGGTTATTAATGATTTAAATGTTTTATTTGAGCTTGCCTTATAGCCAAGTCCGGTTTTATTGTAAATTGCTTTTTGGTTGTTTAAGATTAGATCTAAGTTCTTAGATCTTGTTGTGAATTTTTCTAACATATCCTTTAATTTGTTAATTTCTAATTTTAGTGTCAAATTTTCCTCCTCAAGTGTTAGATCTTGAGTTGGATTATTATTTGTGATTTGTTCCTTGAGGTTTTGATTTTCCTCAAGGAGCAATTTGTTTTTATTTTCTAATTTAACTAATTTATTATTTAAACAAGAAATGATTTAAAAAAACTTTCTATTTAAATTTAGGTATACCTCTTCGGGACCTTCGGAAACGAGTACGGACTCGTGGCTTGATTCGGGTTCGGACTCATCTTCCGATTTGTCCTCCAACTCTGCTTCGCGAGCCATCAGCGCGAGGTAACTTTGGTTCTTCTGATCTTCGTCCTCTAATTCTTCCGAAGATGAGTCATCCCACGTTGCTTTGAGGGCCTTCTTTTTGGTCGGCTTCGTTTTGTCGTTCTTCAATCTCAGACACTCATTTTTGTAGTGCCCCTTTTTGTTGCATCCGAAGCACGTCACGTTCCTCAGTTCGGTTGGAGTGTTGATCTTCTGCAGGTCCTTCTTGCTAAAGCTCTTCTTCCTCCTGGTGAACATTTTCCTCACCAGGTACTCTTCGTCTTCAGAATCCTGGTCAGAATCTTCTTCATGTTCAGTCTTGTTCTTCTTTTCTTTGGAGGAGCCTGCAAGCAAAACAATACCTCACTCGGCCCCCGTGTTAGTTTGCTCATGTAGTTCTAATTCATAGAAAAGTTCATCTAATTTTAGTTTAGATAAGTTTTTATAAATTTTGTAGGCATCCACGATGGATACCCACAAACTATTGCGTGGAAATGCGTTTAACGCGTACCTTATCAGGTCTCTGTTTTCCATCTGGTGGCCTATCGCGTGAAGCCCGTTGAGGATATCTTTGATCCTCTCGTGAAGCTAACTTGCCGATTCTCCTTCCTGCATTTTTATGTTAAATATTTTATTTAATAGCAAATCGCGTTTTGTTACCTTAGCATCGTTGGTTCCTTCGTGCAGCTTGATCAACTTGTCCCAGAGTTCTTTTGCGTTTTGGTGCGGTCCTACCCGGTTCAGCTCTTCCCTTGTCAGTCCGCATTGTAGCATGTTGATTGCCTTGTTCTCCGTCGATGCTTTCTTCTTTATGTCCGAAGTCCATTTTTCCGGATCAAGTAGATTTCCGAAATTGTCAACTGGTGGTCTGTAGGCTTTTGTGACGCTGAGCCATTGGTCGAAGTCCGTCTTCAAGTAGACCTCCATCCTTTTCTTCCAGTACGGAAAATCATCCCCGTTGAATAGGGGAGGACGCATCGTACTGAAGCCTTCAATTTGAGACATCCTGCACACAAGAGAGTAGCTAGACAAGAAAAGTCCCAAGACTTGGTCTTGGATTAGTAGTGCGGTAAGAAATAGAAATAATAGAGAAAACTAAATTGGTGTTGCACCAATTTAGATTAACTAAAACGAGAAAATATTTCCAAAAGGGTAATTGTACCAGTTTGGAATTATGCGAAAATCTGAAAAGCCGAAAAAAATAAAAAAAATGTCACCCCCTTGTCTGACTGGTGGTTGCACCAAATTAGAGCGGTACCTGCTCTGATACCACTTGTTGGACTGTAATCATTCGATATAGGGGGGTGGGTGAATATTGAAAAACCTTCGTAAAGAGTTAAGCCGCGAAAAAGGAATAATCAAAAAGAACAATGCTGACACAGTTCAATTTACTTGGTTCGGAGCTTGTGTCGACTCCTACTCCAAGACCCGCACACAAGGGTGCTTTCGATGGGCAATCACAAATTAATTCGAAAGATTATTACAGGACTAAGTACAGAATTAATTAGGAAAAATAAAAACTGACAATTAGTAAAGAAAGAGTGAACTAGAGCTTTGTCAGAGAGCTTTCGCAACGTCGCAGGAGCACCAGAGATCGAATTGAGAGTTGTTGTTGGAGCTTCAGCCTTGACCCTCCTTAGATAGGAGGTTTGGGGAGCCTGGAACATTCAGGGCGCCTCAACCATGACGTAGCCGAGCCAACCAGTGAACTCCACGTGGCACAGCGACATTGGGGATAAAATTCTGCCTCAGGGTGCCCGGGTACCTCCCGGGTGCCTGGGTACCTCCCGGGCGCCCGGACCCTATTTTCCAGTAGATTCCTTCCTACAATAAAAATGTTAGTCCGAGGCACTCATATCTCCTGTAAAATAGATTATTAGCACAGTTCATAATTCAAAACAGAAAGACTATGACTTAGATTCCGTCTTTCCGAGACCGGAGTCTAGTCACAATCTCGACTTAGAGTTCCGAAATGGTTCTAAGTCGAATTGGCGCCTAAGTTCCCTTCCCGGGAACGCGTCCTCACAGTCACTCCCCTCCAGTGACTTACCTTCACTTACCTGCCAGACGTCTGGTCAGCCTTTCGACCCGTCTAGACTTCGTACCAGCTAGCCGGTCAGCCCGTCGACCTAGCTGGACTTCGTGCCAAACATCTGGTTAGCTCGTCGACCCGTTTGGACTTCGTGCCAGCTATCCAGTCGACTCGTTGACCTAGCTGAGCTTCGTGCCAAACATCCGGTCAGCCCGTCGACCTGTCTGGGCTTCTCCTGCACACTCGGTCAGAGTGTTAGATCAAAACCAAAACTAACTTAACTTATTTTGTCATTCATCAAAGCCTGGGTTAGACCTTTAGTGCTAACCGCACCAACACTTGGAACTGAACAAAAATGTAAGTAAAATTATTTGTAATATTTTACCTAATAATGTTTTATGCAGACTAGAAAAGTACACGAATGCATATGAGCTTTGGACACAATTGATCAAACTTCACCAGGAGTCGTTGGAGTTGGACGATCAAGTCGAAATTGAATCCAAACTTAAGTCAAATCCAACAAAAAAGCCTATTGAATTAGGGGTTACCCTCAAGGTTAGTAATATTTACCAAAACATCCCTGCTAATAGTAGTTTAAAGAATATACATGTTAATTTGGATATTTCTGAAAATATCTGTGAAAATAGTGTAGCTAACAATACTTACAAAAATACCCCCAGGATATTTTCTGATAAAATAAATCTAATTAATTTAGAAAATTTAGAAAATCTGAAAATAATTAATAACCCTAAAAATTCAAATTTAAACCTAAACAAATCTGAAAATTTAAATAATAATGATAAGGTCAATAGTGATCTAAATAAAATTAATAATTTGTTTGTAATCTAGACAATATCAATCTGAAAAATCCTATCCAAACCCAAGATAATTTAATTAACAAAAAATTAAGTTTTAAAGATAAGACTTATCTAATAAATTCCACTAATTATATCAACTTAAAAGGTAAAGAAAATATAAGGATAAAATTAAACACTATAAAATCAAAAATAAATTTAACAAACTTAAAATTAAATGTTAAAGACAACATATTAAACAAAAATAATCTATAAAATTCAAAATTAACCGTTAATAAAAGGTTAAAAGATAAACCTTTAAAGAAATATAATTTAAACAATTTAATTAATTTAAATTTAAAAATTAATAAAAACTCAATCATTAACGATCATCTATTAAATAAAGACAATTCAATTAACTTAATAAAATTAAAATTGAAAGAAAATTCAAATATTAAATACACTCCTTTAAAGAAAGATAATTTGACCAATTTAATTAATTCAAAATTAAAAACTTAAATTTAAATTACAAATTTAACATTAAATCTTAACTAAAACTAAATTATACAAAAAAAAAATCTTAAAAGGAAAATCAATCATTTAGGGGGAGGCTCCAGAATAGCCGGCACCTCCAAAAATAATTTACCCGACAGGTTAACCGAAACCAATCCACTCGGCAGGGTAATTAAGACTAGAGTAAAAGGGCAAGGTTTAACTTGACCAACGGTACTGGCGAAGTTTTGGATGATAATACGTTAGGGAAGCTTAGTCTATGCATGTCTAGGAAGATATGGCTTCGACTTGGTGTATTTGGCTAATTGGAACTTGTTGGGACCTTGACATCCGCTAGAGGGGGGTTGAATAGCGTCTCACCCAAATCGATCGCTTCTTCCTACACTTGTTAGTTACGCAGCGGAAATACAAACAAACAAGTAGAAAACTAATCTAAATACAAGACAAGAAATGCAAACCAAGCTACACGATCATTTAACGTGGTTTGGAGATTAGGACTCCTACTCCACGGCTGCCCGTAAGGTGGACGATCCAGATCCGTCGATGGATGACTCCCCGGCAAACTTCAGCTAGCTCACATAGCTCCTTGTGGGTGGAGAAACCTCACCACAACTCCCACAAGAACACTTGAGACGCTAGGGCACAGGTAGACTACTAATAGAGGTTAACCACCTCTATTTCGTCAACCTCAACCAAGCTCCCAAGTCTTGGTTATATAGGCCACGGGTTGGAAAATCTCAACTATCAGTCGACTGCCAAAATCATCAGTCGACTGTCCTTTGTGGAAATTCGACCGTTACAACCCAATGACTCGATACCAGCCCTCTGTTCGACTGCCACAGTACTGTTACAGTAATGTTATAGTAACGCTACAGTAAACTCTAATCCTAGGATTTAACCCCCGAGTACATTCACTCAACACTCATCCTCGCCCGACCAACCTAGACCTAGCCTTCTAGCCTCCTCCATCAGCCTTGCATCCCTCGAATGTCTCCCCATTCTTCACGTCTTGCCTTCTGGAGCTTCCATCGACCTTGTCATTGTTGTCGGGTCTTCCTTTGCCAAGAGATCGCGCCTCCGGGACTTCATCCATTGCCAAGTCACACTTGGACTTACGTTGTCAAGACTACATGCTTGGATTTACACCGCCAAGACTCATCTTTGAAGTTTCCTCCTTTGCCAAGATCACACTTGGACTTACGTTACCAAGACTACATGCTTGGACTTACACCGCCAAGACTCATCCTTGGACTTTCCTCCTTTGCCAAGATCACACTTGGATTTTCCTTGTTGTACCTGTATCCTGCACACTCACAATGCATATCAAATACAACAATAAACCTAACTTAAACCTTTGCCCAAACATCAAAACTTAGGGTACCCCGATTGCTCCAACAATCTCTCCCTTTTTGATTTTTGGAAACCCGTTTAAGTTAGGGAAACAATATAGCAATAATAATGCAAATAAATATGCAATCTACACATGCATAAATCATGGAACCTAATCCTAGGCTTCCCCTTCACCTAAGCTCCCCCTTGAGCTAGAATTTCTTGCAAAGGTAAACTTCTCCCCCTTTGCTAATAAATGAGCAATCGCTCCCCCTTCACCTAAGCTCCCCCTTGAGCTAGGATTTCTTGCAAAGGTATGTAGGTTTCCTACTTAAACCTAAATTTCTCCCCCTTTGTCATACATCAAAAAGAGCTCCAACAATATCCCAATTATTGGACTCTTTGACCTCTAATGACCATAAACATCATACATTAATCCCCCATAAGATTACATACATGTTAACCACTCTTTTGATCATTTTCTAATGCAAAAAAATATTTTCAGACCGTATCAGTCGACTGATATAAGTCTCAGTCGACTGTCATCGTCAAAATGAACTTACAGAGACATTCTGTGCTCATGAACAATGTTACCAGTCGACTGGTATAAACCCCAGTCGACTGCCATTGTGAAAATGAGCTTACAGAGGTATTCTGTGCTCAAAATTACTGTTACCAGTCGACTAGTACTCTATGTTGACAAAAATTAGCCTTTTGACCCACTTTCAGAAATGCACCAAAAATTCCACAGACCTCCAAAAAAATCCCAAATTTTGTGGAGATGTCTAATTTATCCATGTCTACTTGAAATATATATATATATATATATATATATATATTTATCACAGATCCCAAGATTAACACAAAAATTCAAAACTAGTTAAATGGTTCAATTGAACCTTGACCTAAAGTCCTAGTTTTGACTTCCTCTTGATGTATCTGCCCATACTAAACCATAATGCATCCCTAACATTGGTTTATATGACATCTATACATCAAAAACTAATTTTTATGTAATATGACTCCAATGTCATATTTTCATGCATTATACCATCCTAATTGTGTCAACCCACTAGGTTAGAGACTCAAGCCCGCCTCCTAACCACTTGGCACATTTGATAACCCATCTACCATGGGTCCCAAAGGCTCTTCCTAACCTTAGGACTCTTAGCCTTAATCACCTCCTTAGGTGACTCATCTACCATGGCTATACCCACATGGTGTACCTTAGTAGACTTCCTCTTCTTAACCTTGGGCACCTCATCCTTTCCATAATCATATGCAACCCTTGCATATTTCTTATCACAGACCTTGGATGATTTTCCCTTGTCTTTTGTCACTCCTCTCTTGCCATTTTCATGTGTCACCCTAGCACTTGACCTCCTCTTGACATGAGAGGGACCTAATTTGACATTTTTGAGGTTTTGACCACCCAAACACATGTCAAGTCCTCTAGGTCCAATGATGAACCTATCTAGGACTTTCTCCATTTCTTCAAGCCTTACCTTCAAGGCTTGATTTTCTAATTCTAGGGTTCTAACCCTAGAGTCAACATGTCCACTTTGGACATCCCTAGACCTACCCACCTTCCTAGGTATATGTCTCCCTTTCTTGGGATTAATGCTTAGGTTTTCACCCACTTTCCTTCCCTTAGGCAAAGTGGTTTAGGTCTTATTAGGTCTACCCTTAATGTATGATTTCTTAGGGTTATATACCGTGTTAACCCTATTCCTATCATTATACCTAAATCCATAATTATGCACGGGTACATAATTTTCAATATTCCTAACAAGCATAAAGGAATTTGAACTTGGATTAAACTTCAAAATAGGGATTACCTTCCCTTTTACCTTTGAAACTCCCCCTTGACTTGTGCTCCTCTTCTTTTCCCATTTCTTCAAGTGCGCCAATTTCTTGAGCTCTCCTCTCCTTGGGCACTTTGTGTGATAGTGACCCCACTCACCACATGTAAAGCACCTAATGTGCTTCTTCTCCTTCTTCTTCCTACAACTCACATTAGTTTCTAAATTAACTTTCGTGAGTTTAGGGTTTACCTCCTTTACATTCTTGAGTGAAGGACACCTACTCTTGTAGTGCCCCATCTTACCACACTCAAAACATTTGATGTGGTCCTTTGTGCTCTTCTTGGTAGTTGAGGTGGAGGGTTGAGCTTCCAAGATCTCCTCTTCCTTGGATTGCTCTTCTTCCTCTTCACTTGAAGATGTGGACGGTTCCACTTCTTCCTCCCTTAAAGATGTGGATGATACCTCCTCATCTTCCTTCTCCTCCTCGGATGTTGAGCTCGTGTCAACATTCGATTGGTTCTTCTCTTCTTGGACCAATGAGTCCTTCTCCTTGGGGTCCTCCTCTTCTTGGATTTGTGTAGGACTCTCATGAAATGCAATTACCTTTTTCCAAAGGTCGCTTGCGTTCTCGTATTCACCTACATTCAATATCGCATTAGGAGGTAATAAATTAATTAAAATTCTAGTTACCTCCTTGTCCGTCTCCGATTGCTCCCTTTGCTCCTTGGTCCAATATCGATGTCGAAGACACTTTCCCTTCTTGTCCATTGGAGCTTTAAATGGTTCCTCCAACGCAATCCATTGGTTCCAATTCATTTGGAACCACATCTCCATGTGATTCCTCCAATAGTCGAAGTCCTCGCGCTCGTATGGAGGTGGGATTTGGATGTCCCATTCGAGAAGTCCCTCCGACTCCATCTTCTTCCTCTAGCCGCTCTCTTGGCGATTAGTCCAACAAGAGCTCACCTAGCTCTGATACCACTTATTGGGACCTTGGCGTCCGCTAAAGGGGGGATGAATAGCGTCTCACCCAAATTGATCGCTTCTTCCTACACTTGTTAGTTATGTAGCAGAAATACAAACAAACAAGTAGAAAGTTAATCTAAATACAAGACAAGAAATGCAAATCAAGCTACACGATCATTTAACGTGGTTCGGAGATTAGGGCTCCTACTCCACGGCTGTCCGTAAGGTGGACGATCCCGATCCGTCGATGGATGACTCCCCGGCAAATTCCGGCTAGCTCACGTAGCTCCTTGTGGGTGGAGAAACCTCACCACAACTCTCACAAGAACACTTGAGACGCTAGGGCACAGGTAGACTATTAATAGGGGTTAACCACCTCTATTTCGTCAACCTCAACCAAGCTCCCAAGTCTTGGTTATATAGGCCACGGGTTGGAAAATTCCGCCTACCAGTCAACTGCCAAAATCATCAGTCGACTGCCCTTTGTGGAAATTCGACCGTTACAGCTCAACGGCTCAATACCAGCCCTCTGTTCGCTCCCAGTCGACTGCACCAATAGACTAATGAAACCACCAGTCGACTGCTACAATACTGCTACAGTAATACTATAGTAATGTTACAATACTGCTACAATAAACCCTAATCCTAGAATTTAACCTCCGAGTGCATTCACTTAGCACTCGTCCTCGCCCGACCAACCTAGACCTAGCCTTCTAGCCTCCTCCATCAGCCTTGCGTCCCTCGGATGTCTCCCCATCATTCACATCTTGCCTTCTGGAGCTTCCATCGGCCTTGTCATTGTTGTCGGGTCTTCCTTTGCCAAGAGGTCGCGCCTCCGAGACTTCATCCATTGCCAAGTCACACTTGGACTTACGTTGCCAAGACTACATGCTTGGATTTACACCACCAAGACTCATCCTTGGACTTTTCTCCTTTTCCAAGATCACACTTAGACTTACGTTGCCAAGACTACATGCTTAGACTTACACCGCCAAGACTCATCCTTGGACTTTCCTCCTTTGCCAAGATCACACTTGGACTTTCCTTGTTGTACCTGTATCCTGCACACTCACAATGCATATCAAATACAACAATAAACCAAACTTAAACCTTTACCCAAACATCAAAACTTAGGGTACCCAAATTGCTCCAACAGAACTAACAGAAGCTACCCTTTATGGATCCTAACTAGTTAGACCAAGGTTTTGTATTAAGTTCAGTGGATAGGACTATTTAGAAAACTTCGAAGGCATGGTTACTCTAATGATGTCCAAGTGACTCACCATAGCCTAGAAGTTTATCCAAAGAATACCTATTTGTTGAGCCCAAATCTAAACCTGAATCTAACATAAAGTTAAATAAAATCCTAAAAGATTGAATCTAATTCATCTCACAAAATTATAGGATTCCCTGATTGAAAATTTTGATTGGATGAGATGACTAAGGTCTAAAAATTAAATTATTTAAAATAAATAAATTATTTAAAAATCATTTAAAATTTTTTTTTAAAATCAATTAAAAAATCTTTTAAAACTTCTTTTAAAATCTTTTAAAAATTATTTAAAAAATCATTTTAAAAATTATTTAAAAACTCTTATAAAATTATTTAAAAATTATTTTAAAAATTATTTAAAAATTCTTTTCAAAATTCTTTTAATTTTTTTTTAAAAATTATTAAAAAAAACTCTTTTAAAAATCATTTTAAAAAATATTTAAAAAATTCTTTTAAAAATCATCTAAAAACTCTTTTTAAAATCATTTTAAAAAAATCTTTTATATATTATTTTTCACTTTAATAAAATTTTGTTAACTTAAAAAATAATAATAAATTATTTTTATAGATTATTTAAAAAAATATATATTATTAGTTAGACTTTAAACTTATTTTTAACCTTAAACATTATTTTAACCTTACACATTATTTTAACCTTAAAATTATTTTTAAACTTAATTTAACTTAACTAAAAATTAAAACTTAAATTAAAACTTAATATTGAAATTACAATCAAACTTTGAAAATTTAACTTAAACTTAAAATTAAACTTAAACTTAAATTAACCACTAATATTAATTTAAATCTAAAATCAAAACTGAATTAAACGTATGTTAATTGCCATTAAACATATTATAAAAATCATTTTAAAATCCTTTTAAACACTATTTTAGAAATCTTGTTAGAAATTCCTTAAATAATAATAATAATAATAATAATAATAATAATTCTTTTAAATTCATTTAAAACTTAGACACCTAACTTAAAATTTTAAATTCCATTAACTGAAACTTAATTATGTAATTAATAAGTAAAACTTAACTATTTAAGTCTAACTTTATTTGAGAACTAAAATTGACTTGAATTAAACCTTACTTAACTGTGTTTAATAACTTTAACTTCATGCTAACTTCAAACTAAGTTAATCCTACTTAAAAGGAAGTAAATAAAAAAATTTAATGGCGTGAACTAACACTTTTTTAATTGTCTCCTTAAGTGTTATTTTTTTAATTTTCTCTTTAAAATGTAATGACCCCACCCTCCTCTTACTAGTCTGTGGGAGTGGGACGTTACTTAACTATAAACTTTACTTAACTATTCTTGCTCATGCTATTGGTAGTGATACTTAGAACTCTCAGAAACTCAACCATGTAATTAAGTAGCAGCTGAAACATACATGAATGTAGGTACTTGCTACGGTTCATCATGACATGCAATTCATAAAGGGACAGAAATGGTTCATCTCAACACTCCACTTCTCTGTTTTAAAACAATTGAAATATCTAAATCTATACATGCATACTACTGTGACATAAGCCAAAAGACATGGGACTAATGTGTATAGAAATTTAAACGGGAGAGTTCTATGAACAAAACTAGCAATACAAAAAGAATTCCAGCAATGCAAAAAGGAATTAATCTATCTAAATTTTTTTCCTAACACTCCAAAGACAGCATCTTAATAACTTTTAGCGAAATGCCCCAAGGCTTCCATAGTCTAGACATCACACATCCATCTCACACCTCCTTGTCGCCTTCCTTCACTATAGCTTTCCTTTTCCTTTATCTGCAGTAAGAGGAAATGCAACTATAAGCGGATGCTTAGTAAGCGCTATCTAACTCACAAAAAACTCAATGTGCATATATATATCTATAATAGAACTAAAAACTGAATGCTAACGAAAAATCTACACTGCGAGGCTTAATAAAAATCTGCACTGAAACGTTAAC
Organism: Zingiber officinale; assembly: GCF_018446385.1. Taxonomy (NCBI): domain Eukaryota; kingdom Viridiplantae; phylum Streptophyta; class Magnoliopsida; order Zingiberales; family Zingiberaceae; genus Zingiber; species Zingiber officinale. Next base: position 31,703,831 of record NC_056005.1, on the reverse strand, counting down.
TAAAAATCTGCACTGGAATGTTAACTAAAAATCTGCACTGGAATGTTAACTAAAAATTTGCACTGTAATACTTAACAAAATCTGCACTGTAATACTTAACAAAAACACTACACTGTAATACTTAACAAAAATCTACACTATGAGCTCTAAAGGGGCTGTTCGTGCCCCTTTTACAGCACAAAACAAAATTAAAACTTGTTGTAAGTAAAGCCTATCTAAAGCTTGTTTCGTTTGTTCAAAACTTATACTTTTATACTTCAAAATAATGATAATTTCTTCTTGGGCCCAGGCGTAGTACCAAAGCGCGCTCCCTAATAGAGACTGGGGTGGCGAACCACCAATCCTACGAGGGTCAGGGTCGAGACCTCGGAACCGATCACCTGGATTTGTTTAACGACGACCTCAGAAGTAGAGTACTAGCCTCTTCAAATAAAGTACTTGTTACTTGTTAATACTTCTAATAAAAGAATGCCTCAGAAATTTAACAGTAAGCTGAAAAAAAATGTTCGTATTCATTACATAGCACAAATCGAACCAAGCAGGAAGGGTTGTTCGTGCCCATTGCATAACACAAATCAAAACCAAGCAGTAAGGCTCCCAAGGGGTTGTTCATGTAACAACCCAAATTTCTCCCTTTTGAGTCCCAAAAGTAATTTAAAAATATTTAAAAATTCTATAGAAATATTCTAGGGATTTTTAGAAATTTTTGGAGTATTTTTATGTAATTTTTGGAGGTCGTTTGGTATTTTTACTAAACGAAAGAAGTTTTGATAAAAAATTATCAAAGCCGAGGTTTGAACCAGAAACCTTGGGTTAAGCAGAGACTCGCATAACCAACAGATCAACCGATTGTTTCTTAATTAAATCTACATCGAAATATATTTAAGCTATAGTTGGAACGTTTAAAATAAATTGGAATAAAAAATGTGCGTCTGAGGGATCGAAGCCGAGGCTTTTGACCCGAGCAAAACCCGCCTGACCAGCTATGCTGGCGAACTTTGTTAATTAAGAAAGGAGTGAATAATATTTAAGGTATAGTAATTAATAAAAATCTTAGTTATAAGAAAAGGTTTAAGTTTTTTTCCGAAACCTAAACTTCTTCTCACCCGAACCTTTTCTCCTTTGCTTCTCGCGTGCGACGGCGCCGTTTCTGCCGAGCGAAGGAATACGAAGCCCTAGCTTCGTCTCCGGCGGCTGGCGAAGGCCTTTTTCCGGTGAATCGTGCGGATCTGAGCTCCTCTCGTCGAAGAGAACGCGTGAGCACGGAAGAGAAGCCGAAGTCTTCATCTCCCCAAAGCCCTAGAGCCTTCCTCTTCGGCTGTAAGTCCAAGAACAAGAGGTAAGTGCTTACTCACCTGCGGTAAGATAGTTTCAAGCCTTTGATTTACAGTTTCTCTTGTTTTGTGAATGTGCCGTGAGGAATTTTGGATTTCCAGGAATTTGGTTTCGTTTTTGTTTCCGAATTTTGGTTATGGAGATTGTTGTTTAGGGCTTGCTGTCATGAGACTCAAAGAAAGAACAAGAAAAGGGTTAAGTATGTTGAGCACATTGAGCATCCTGTTCTTTATGAATTTCTGTCGTGGCATTCAGTTTCGGGTTTAGTTTTGATTTCCTTTTGGCCTTTAAAACATACTGTTAAGAAGTGTGGTTGCTAAGGGATGATTTGTATAAGCTTGAGCATGTAGTTTGAATTCTTTCGCCTCTATGATCAAGTATATCCAATCCAGACATGTTTAGATTTGGGCATCTGTTGTATCGTTTATGTAATGGTTTTTTTTTTATGAAAAGATCTATCTTAATTTTGGAGGTTGATCTAAAGAAAGATGTATGACAAACTTCGGAACATCTGATTCAAATTATAGGGTTTAGGTGATACCAAAAACAAAGAAACTAAGTATTTGAACTGCATTTAAATAGGAGAGTGAAAGACAACTGCTAACCTGCGCATTAAGAAAACCAAGTTCTCAATCAAGCTTCTTTTGGTGTCCGTTTAATCAACTGATAGTTGGAGTGGTACAAAACTATGGATACAACAGCATAGTTTATTTTAGTATAAGACTAAGTTGTAGCTCATTTTGGCACAAATGTAATGGATATGGATATACATCTAATTACTAGTTAATACAGACACAAAGCATATTTTCTGGATAATTATCAGTTTTGTTAGGAATTTGTTTACAAATGGAGATGATTGTTATCATTAAGCTCATAGATCTGTTCCTCAAGTAGTCCACTTTAATTTTGTATGTCAAAACCAATTTATCTTAGGCTCAAGACCTTCAAACTTTATATTAACTGGAATTGAAAATGTAAGGAATTTGAGTCGTCATGAACATCTACCTAGGTAATGCGCAACATGGTAACGTATGCAATTTCAGTGAATGAGGATTGAAAATTTTACAATATTTTGTATAATGACTAAGGGCTGGTGACTTATTATAGGTCTAATGATTTGTTATTCATATAGCAATTGAGTCTAGGTTTTCATATAGATTTATAATCCGAACCCTAGATTCTATAATCTTTATGAATCACTTTCTTTTATAGTGATAGCATTCTTACCTTATGCCTTGCTTTGCTGGAAACGAATCAGAATCTGTAAACCTACGGAGTGCATGCCTTAGTATATCATGGGTTAACTTTTGATAGCAGTAATCATTACCTCTTCCTTATGCTCTGTTTTGCTAGAAGCAATTTAGAAGGTGTAGGTTTGTTAAGTGTATGTCCTAGTATGTTGCTATCTTTATGTGGAAATTTTTGATAGTAGCAGCATCCTTTCCTCATGCTTTGCCTTGTTGGAAACAACTTAGAAGTGTAGACCTAGTAAGTGCAGATTTTCGAATTCTTTAAGCATGACATATGTTTTATTTTAATATGAATTCATTGCTTCTGGTATGCATAGCTTTAAGTCCATCATATTCCTAAACATGATTTACCTTAAGCTCTAACTGTTTTTACCCCAGTTGACTTAATTGAATGCAATCATGCCATAAGTGGTTGAGGTTGATCAAATGATGTTATGGAGATTTTTGGTGCAATTATACCAAGCAGTCGAGGCCAACTAAGTAGCTTTAATATTTCAACAACATGCTTAAGTTAAGTTGATATCGTTTGTCAAGTAGATTAAGATTAATTAAATACTTATCAATCAAGTCAAGGGTGGTTGGATATTTGACAATTGAAGAGGTCTAAGTAAGTTAAGATTGATACGATACTTTATGGATTGAATTGGGTCACACCTTTGTGAGAAGTTGAGGATTGTTTCTTTAAACTTGCTGCCGTGAATTACAAAGGAAGGAAATAAAGTATAGGCTTAGAACCAATAAAAACAAGATCTTATCCCAGTAGCTGGGATTTAGCTTGTTTTTCCTTGCTTCCGGATCAGATTGGTCTTCTTCTTTTAGTTGTTTTGGAGATCTTTGTGAAGGGGTAAGCTTTGATTAAGATTACATAGGTTTGCTTTAAAAGTTATAGTGCAGAATTAGTTTTATCTTTTTCTATTAGCAAGTGCAGAATTTTGAGTAGCATAAAGTAGTGCAGATTTTTGTTAGTTATGTATGCAGATGTCTATTTAAGCTTGAAATGCATATTTCTGTTGAGCATTGCAGTACAGAATTTTATTAAGCATTTTATTGAGTTTAAGTGCAGATTTTTATAAGTGTAGTATGCTGATTTTGTTTTCTCTTGCTTTAAGATGTGCATGAACAGAATATAGCATATACATATATATACATAGCATGTAGTTTAAACTATCCTTGCTATAATGAGTAGTTATAAGTGAGAAAAGACCAAGGTCTTAAATTGATCCTAAATTCCAGGAGTTTAGGATTAAAAGCACACTGAGTGTTTGAATAAATGCCAAAGCATTTTGTTATAAGAGAATTAAAGAATGACAAGTATAAGGAAGTTATAGTTAAAAAGAAAATAAGTATTTTACTTTTAAATGGCATGTACCGGACACAAGGTCCATTGGGCGGGCTCCTAGATCGCCCCTAGGCACAAGATCGCCTAGAAGTACCTTAGTAGTTTCGGGATTAGCTACCTCGACTCATATTAAGGATGCGCGTAAATTGGTACAATGTCGGGCCCAAGAGAAGTTGATTATTATTTTAAAGTAATAAAGTATAAGTTTTGAAACAAATGAAACAAGCACCATTTATGCTTAGAGTCAGTAAGTTTAGCTTCTTTTGAATTCTAGTATGCAGTATTAGTTTTTGTTTGTTTCCTGATATGATATTTAGCATGATTAGCTTTATTTACCAGCATGCAGTTTTATTCTTGTATAGCATGATTAGCTGTTAGAATTACATGAGTAGATTCCTTAGCTTTTCTTTGCTATTAATTTGACATGAGAAGATATATTTATACTTTACTTTCTTTTAGAGCATATAATTTCTAGTTCATTATGTATACATGCATATTTGTGTTTTTGTGAGTTAGATAGCGCTTACTAAGCAAATTTTGCTTATAGACTGCATTTCCTCTTACTGAAGATAAAAGAAAGGAAAAGATCTAACAAGGAAGGTGACAAGGTGGCGCGAATGGTGTGTGATGTCAGGACTATGGAAGTCTTAGGACTAGAAAAGAGTTCTTTTAGTTTTCTTTCTTTATTACTAAGTTCTCCATGTTTTAGTGGACTGTAAACGTTTGAGATTGTACTTATAGTTCATGTCATTTGAGTTCATCTTTGTTTTAGATTGTTATTACTGCGTGGTTGTGAAATATATATACCAGCCGCATGTGGCTGATGGTTATTATTTGCATGTATTGATGAATTTGGTCACCGGTACAGGGGAGATTCTGTCGAAATTTTTCGGTAGGGATTCCTCATGGTTTCGATCACACCGGTTAAGTAGAGTTAATAGTTAAGTAACGTTCACCTTAGAGAGTAATAGTAGTAGTAAGAAGGGTGGTCGTTACAGTTCGTGCCCCTTATATAGCACAAACCGAACACTACAAGGCTCCATATGAACCGATCATGCCCATTAAGGTCACAAATAGAACCATCTAAATCAAAATCTGAAATACTAATTACAAGGGCTGAAGAATCTAAACCACATGCCTAATCTATAAAATTTATTTATTTTCCCTTTTTCCTTTTTTTTCCAGATTCACGGCAGCAAGCTTCAAAAGTAACGTTCCTTACAGCATGTTTCAAAAATCCAGAAGAAACAAGGAATTTGAGAGCTACTCCTACTGCAGGTGAGAAGTGCTTACCTAGTTCCCTTGACTCACAGCCGAGATCGGTTTCTAGGGTTTCAGAGAAGCTCGAAATTCCAGCGTCTCCTCGCGTCCACGCGCTCTCCTCGACGAGGTGATCGTAAAGAAGTGGAAAGCCTTCGGATGGGGTCCTTGGCTGACCGCCGGAGACGAAGCCCTAGCTTCCCCTTTTTGCTTTCTTTGCCCAAGCAGAAGCCGACGTCGTGCGTATGTGGAGGAGAAGAGGGTTTAGGTTAAATCTCCCTTCCTCTCTTAACTTATCCCTCTTTATACTTAGGTATTTTTGGTTATCCTATTATCGCTTAAGTTTATTTCGCTATCTATTTGATCAGCACGTCCCTACTGGGTTATTGGTCATCTGAAACAACTTAAGGCTTGGCTTAGTTAGAGGTCTCCGGTTCGAACCTCGACCCAATCTCTTTTTGCCTCAACTTTGTTTCTTTTGGTAAAAATACGAAACGAATTCCGAAAATTGCTTAAAAATAGTCTAAAATTCCTAAAAATCTCTAGAATATTCCTAAAGAATTTCTAAACACTTATAAGCATCATTAGGACTCGTAATAAGGAAATTTGGGTTGTTACAATTCCCCATACCTTATAAAAAGTTTGTCCTCGAACTTAGAATAATTCTGGATATCTCTGTCTCATACTGTCTTCATGGTCCCAAGTAGTTTCCTCGCGCTTCTGATTTTGCCAGATGACCTTCACTAGTAGTACTTCTTTGTTCCTTAGTCTCTTAACTTCTCTGTCCACTATCTGTGTAGGTCTGCTCTCATAGCTAAGATTCTCCTGGATCTGTACTGACTGAGGCTCAATCACTTGGCTAAGGTCGTGGAGGCACTTCTTTAGCATGGAGACATGAAATACATTGTGTATTGCTGACATGTCTTATGGTAAGTCCAGCTTGTAAGCTACTTTCCCAATCCTCTCTGTGATCAGGTAGGGTCCTACGTAGCGAGGACTTAACTTGCCCTTTTTGCCAAATCTCATCACTCCCTTCATAGGAGCAACTTTGAGGAAGACTGAATCCCCTACTTGGAACTCGAGTGGCCTAAGCGTGTGTCAGCATAACTTTTCTGCCTACTCTGGGCAGTCTCAATTCTCTGTCTGATCTTCTAGATAGCTTGAGTGGTCTCATCTATCCGCTCTGCTTCCATTTCTTTCCTTTCACCTGCTTCTTGCCAGCATATGGGTGATCTGCACTTTCGGCCATACAGTGCCTCGTAAGGCACCATCTTGATAGTGGCCTGGTAGCTGTTGTTGTAGGCGAATTCAGCTAACTACAGATACTTGCACCAACTGCCCTTAAAATCTAATGCACAAGCCCGGAGCATGTCTTCTAAAATATGATTTACTCGTTCTGTCTGTCCATCAATCTGGGGATGGAATGTTGTGCTGAACTTGAGTTTGGTGCCTAATACATTCTGGACACACTCCCAAAAATGAGAGGTGAAGCGCCCATCCCTATCAGAAGCAATCGACTTCGGGACTCCATGAAGTCTGATCACTTCCTTAACATACAGTTGTGCCAACTGCTCTATAGAGTGGGACACCTTGATGGCTAGAAAATGGGTAGACTTCGTCAACCTATCCACTATCACCCATATCGCATCGTACCCATTAGTGGTCCTTGGAAGACCTGTTATAAAGTCCATGGATATTTCTTCCCACTTCCACTCTGGTATTGGAAAGAGTTGTAGGACTCCTCCGGGTCTCTGGTGCTCTGCTTTGACTCTCTAGCATGTCAGGCAGGTACTGACATATTTTGCAACATCTCTCTTGAGTCCAAACCACCAGAATCTCTACTTCAAATCTTGATACATCTTGGTGGAACCAGGGTGCATGGAGTATGGTGTACTATGAGCTTCTTCTAGAATCTTCTTTCTCAATTCCTCATCATTGGGGACACAAAGGTGGCTCCCCTGATAAAGGATTCCACTGTCTGATACTCGAAACTCTGAATTTTCTTCTTTTTGTATCCCTTGCTTGATCTTCTGGATATCTGGATCTTCACTTTGCTTCCTCTGTATTTCCTCGAGCAGGGTTGACTCTAAGGTCAACGCCGAGAGTTGCCCATAAATAATTTCAACTCCAAAGTCTGACAATTCCTTCTGCAATGACAGTGCTAATGATGACAAGGGCATCAGGGTTGCACTGGATTTTCGGCTTAGTGCATCCGCCACTTTGTTACCTTTACCTGGTGTTACGCTCCGCAAGTGTACGGAAATGTCGCAAGTAATATAAAAGATTATCGTATCCACAGGGACTGGAATAAGCACTAGAAATGTCTCAATGCGAATTAGCTAAACAACTATCCAATTGTTTCAAATGAAAAGTGAAGGTAAACAAATCTAATATTAAAGATCAACAAACAAGAGTTTAGTGTTTTGGGTTATGATAAAGGGAGATTCTAGGAGTTTCGGTTTCTTTGTAAGATTTCTTGAATGTAAATGGTTCACCAATTCTTATCCCTCAATTGCCAAACACTTGTAGAAAGTTGCCGGTTTTCTCTTGCAATAGATAACCGTCTAAGGACTGAGAAATGTATCTAAATATGATCAATTAGACGTGAACCTACGTTGTCCTTACACAGAAGCGCACCTATTACTATGCCTTCCTCGGATATCAACATAGAAGCCCACAACTTATTAATCTATCAAGATACAAGAAACTAATCACAAGATCCATCCTACTCTCTTGAATATTCCTATTTCCTCTTCAAGATTATCTCTCAAACGTCCTTACACGGGCTTGCACCTGTCACGTGGATCCCTCGGATGATCGAGTGAGAGTTTATCTTTACAAAGTCCACAAGAAATCCAAACAATCAATCAAGAATGAGAATTAAGCACAAATCACCATTAATCATTCAAGATCTAATTGATACAAGCAAGACAATGTCATTGAAACAAGAAAATGGCAAATCAATAAGAGATTACATCAATCCATCATACAAATACTCCCTTAATCCTAGAATACAAGATCTACTCTATGAATCGAGGAAGAATACCCGAAGAAATAAATATTACAAGCATTTCTTAAATCCCCAATCCAAGAAACCAAGAAAAGGGGGAAAGAGAAAACTTATCTACGAAGAAGCCTCGTCTTCGGATCCAATCCTCGCTCCGGAGTCGAAATCGTCAAGAACTCCCCTCGAATCGCCCAGAAATCCTCCCAAGAATGGGAGGAAACCACCAAATCTTGCCTTCTCCCAAAGGGGAAGAGATCCCCTTTCAATTCATGAAGGAGGGTTTAAATAGAGGAGGAAATCGGGCGTGTGAGATTCACACGGCCATGTCCAGTTCCTTCTCTGCCAAAGCTGCACGGCCGTGTGACTCACACGGCCTAGCTCTCTTCTCTTTAAAGCAACCAAGCACGGCCGTGTAGATCCACACGGCCAGGACCCTTCTGTTCTCTGGAAATGCTACACGGCCGTGTGGTGCACACGGCCACCACCTGCTTGGCCTCTGGAAACCTCACACGGCCGTGTAGATCTACACGGCCATGTAAGGCATCTGCTCTAATTTCTTCAAATCAAGACACGGTCGTGTGAGATTCACACGACCATGTCCTCTTCCCTTCCTGTTAAAACTACACGGTCGTGTGTGGTACACGGCCTGATGCTCTCTCCCTTCAATTCCTTCCAAGCTTGCCCGAGGACGCATAATCTTCACCAATTTCGACTCCTGTGTACAGAAAATGCACAAAAAGCAGATCTCCGAACCAAAAGAGTAAATATGCTAAAAGGAAAGCTGGAAGTATAAAAATGCATAGATCAAGCATGCTCAAAGTATGTAAATGTGCGTAAAAATATGCATAAAAGAGTATATAATCTACGCACATCACACCCCCAGACTTAAACCTTTGCTTGTCCTCAAGCAAAATGCTGCAGTCTAAATTCATATGTTCTACAACACATTCATAAAACCTAGTGCACTTTCCTAACTCTATCAAAAAGTTTCATTAACAAGCGTGATCATGGAAACAAGTAAAGTATGGTTCAAGCATAAGAATCTTGTGCACAGTGTAAAAGTAACTCAACACCCTTCAAGTTTCAATCCATGTCCTAGTCAAGTCGTCATCAAATTTGAATTCCTAGTGTTTCCAGTGAAAGACAAGTAACCAGTGATAGGCACTTACTCACCATTCACTTGGTTCATATTTCTCAATTAACCCAAGGTCTCAAAGGTGTGCTCAATCTCAAGGGAAGCTAAGCAGTCATTTCCCCAGTAACCTAACTCGGTCTCAAAGGGGTGACTTACTAGATTCCACTCATGACAACTGTTTTTTATATCCCTTATTTTTTTTTATTTTTTTTATAAGTGTTCGCATTGTGCAAAACTTATTCCCAAATGTACTTTTAGCACACATGTTGGGATATTTTGATTTTTCCAAATGAGCTTTAATGATTTAAGCCTCATCCAGTAACCAAAATGAAAGTTGAGAAATCACCATGGAAACCAAGTACTAAGCAAACAAGATGAATCATGACTATTTCAATGACATCAACTATTCAAGCATCAAGCACAAGTGTAGTGAAGATAAAATCCTTAAGGTTGAACCAAAACTAAAACTCATCACCATAATATTCTTAGCTTATTAATGCTTCCCAAGATAGAAAAAAGAACTACACAAAGTTTACTACTAGCATCATTCAAACATCATGAATCAAGACAATAATCGTGCTAACATTTCACTTGAATCCAAGAAAGCATATAATTGAAGATTTGATGTTCTCAAAATTTTTTTTTTATTTTTTGCCATGATTATTTCAAAAACAAGCAAAATAAAGCAACAAGCAATGAAAATAAGAACCAACATGAAAAACTAACAAAAACTAAAAACTGAAAATCAAACTAAACAGTACATGACACCCCCCCAGACTTAAACTTTTCATCGTCCTGATGAAATCAATATGGTGGAGAAGGTGGAAAATCAGGGTAGAAAAATGCAAAATCTTTAACAAACCATTTAACTTCGTTTCTGAAAAAATTATGATACTCAAACAATTTATCAATATCATCCTGCACAAATCTCATAAAACCTCTAAGATCTTCATGAAATTCCATTTTAGCCTTATAAGCATTCATCATTTTAGAAATCTTATCACACAATTGTCTTTCACTCTTAAAACAATCTTGTAGCTTTTTAAATAGTTCCTCCTCCATAAGCTTCTTATTCTCAAGAAATTCATTAGTTGAATCTAAATCATTATGAATATTCTTTAAAGCAGAATTAAGTTCTTGAAACATAAAACTATGAATCTCTTGGTTACCCTTAGAAACATTCTTTGGAGTAAAAGATGACAAAGCTCTAGATTGTTGCCTAGCTAACTTTAAACACCAATTCTCTTTATTATGAATTGTAGTAAAATCATGATTGGGCAATTTTAAAGGGAAACCATTTTTAATGAATAAACTAAATCCATGCTCTTCATGCTTAATCATTTTCATTGCTAAACATGAATTCAAATCCAATGTACAAGAACTCTCCACCACCTCTAATTCACTCAAATCACATCCTAATACTAAAGCCAATTGAGTAAGTAATCCCCCCAAAATAATAGGTGTGGTAGAATTCGATTTCCCTAATTTTGCCAAATGTTTAAGAAAGAAATAACCAGAATTAATTTGAACATTTTCGACCATTGCCCACAAACAATACAAATCTATAAGTCTTACTGATCCCTCTTTGTCCTCCCTTCCAAATATAGTGTTTTTCATGAATAAGTAAGCATATTTAAAAATAGGATTGATAATTTGGAAAACTCTAGAATTATGAGGATCAAATAGTGGTTGTTCAGAAATTTGTCGCCAAAAATGTGAATTCTCAAATTGGGGCAAAATCACACACACATCATTCTTTGGCAATTCATAACAAGTATTAAAATCTCCCAACGTCCATTCATAACTTTCATTAAACAAACGAAATTTAAACTTCCCCCCCACCTTGAACATTATCAACCTCTATTGAGCTTAAAAATTCAAAAACAATTCTAGGATAAGTAGGATATTTTATGTTCACTAAACCACTCCATCCTATCCTTTCAAATAACCAAACTAAATCATCCTTAAACCCCAAAGTTTCTAAAGTTTCAACATCAAGAAACCTAGTGCCTAAAAGAGGTCGTTTACATAAAGAAGAATATCTATACCATTGCTCATCACTAGAGAAAACAATACCAAAGTCATTAGAAATACCTTTAAAGCAAACATTCCTCTCCTTTCTTGCAACCACCTTCTCCTTCCCTTTTCTTGTGGCCGAAATCTCCTCAATCACGTTTTCCATGGAAGAAAATCAAATCTCCTTAAGAAGAATGAGAAAGACAAATTAGAAGAAGTAGTTTAAACCTTTAGAAATGGGAAAATAGGAAAGAGGAACGAGCGGCGGTACACGGCCGTGTGCCGCCCACACCCCGTGCCCTAATTCCCTAAAAAGATGTGGATCAGGCCGTGTGATATCACACTGCCATATTCATTTCTCATCGCACGGTCCTGTCTGTGACACGGCCCCCTTCTCTTTCTTCTCTGGATTCCAGACACGGGCCATGTTTGGGACACGGCCTAAACCTCTTCTTTCACGGGTTTCTTCGCACGGCCGTGTCTGGGACACGACCTAGACCTTTTTCTCCTCGGGATATCTTACACGGCCGTGTCTAGATGACACGGCCCAAACACCTCCCTTGAATGTCATGGCTTAACCTGAAAACAAAATTAAAAACAAGTAAAAACCAACAAAATGAATTTATACTAGCTAAAAGAATTCAATCTGGAGGGCGAGGTTCAGAAAAATACAAACCTTTGTACCTCTTCTATTTTCGTACCATGAATATATTTTTTCAAACGTTGACCATTTACCTTAATTATCCCAAAATCTTTGTTCCAAATATCTACAGCTCCAAAAGGATAAACCTTCTTTACCTCATATGGACCCGTCCACCTTGACTTAAGCTTCCCAGGAAAAAGTTTTAATTTTGAATTGAACAAAAAAACCAAATCTCCTACATTAAAGTCTTTACGAAGAATGTGCTGATCGTGCTATTTCTTCGTCCTTTCTTTATAAGATTTAGCATGCTCATATGCATCTATCCTTAATTCATCAAGTTCGTTCAACTGAAGCTTCCTTTTCTCCCCTGCTTCCTTTAAATCCATATTCAAATTTGCAATTGCCCAATAAGCCTTATGTTCTAGTTCAACTGGAAGATGGCAAGGCTTACCATAAACTAATCGAAATGGGGTCATCCCAATAGGAGTTTTATAAGCAGTTCGATATGCCCATAAAGCATCATCTAATTTCAATGCCCAATCCTTTCTTGAAGTGGATACAGTCTTTTCCAATATGGACTTAATTTCCTGGTTAGATATCTCAGCTTGCCCATTAGTTTGAGGATGATAAGGTGTTGCTACTTTATGCTTCACTCCATATCTTCTAAGTAAGTTTTCAAACTGTTTCTCTATAAAATGTGATCCTCCATCACTAATGACTGCCTTTGGCACCCCAAATCTTGGAAAGATAATACTCCTAAATAATTTGATAACTATTTTCGCATCGCACGTAGGAGATGCCACAGCTTCTACCCATTTGGACACATAATCTACCGCCACAAGAATATACCTATTCCCATATGAAAGAGGGAAAGGTCCCATGAAATCAATTCCCCAAACATCAAATAACTCAACCTCAAGAATGTAATTCAACATCGTTTCATTTCTTTTAGTTATATTCCAGTTCTCCGACATTGATCACAAGATTGAACAAACAACTTAGCATCCCTGAATAAGGTTGGCCAATAAAATCCTGCTTGAAGAATTTTCGTAATCGTTTTTGAACTACCCAAATGTCCTCCATAGGACGAAGAATGGCAATGAAACAAGATATCTCTAACTTCTTCTTCAGGTATACATCTTCGATAAATCACATCATTGCACTTCTTATATAGGAGAGGTTCATCCCAAACATAATTCTTAACTTCTGAAAAAAACTTTTTCCTTTGTTGATGAGAAAAATCCGGAGGTAACACTCCACTAGCAAGGAAATTCACAAAATCTGCGTACCAAGGAGTTTTCACACTTGATAAAGCTAATAAGTGTTCATCCGGGAATATGTCATCAATAGGTAAATCAAAATCCACCTCATTTTCTGACTTTTTAGATATTCTAGACAAATGATCCGCTACTACATTTTCAGCTCCTTTCTTATCCCTAATCTCAAGGTTGAACTCTTGCAAAAGTAAAATCCACCTGATTAACCTAGGTTTAGCGTCTTTCTTTCCAAGTAGATACCGAATAGCTGCATGATCAGTATATACTATTACTCTTGATCCTACTAGATAGGATCTAAATTTATCAATAGCAAATACCACTACCAATAATTCTTTTTCTGTAGTAGAATAGTTTACTTGGGCTGCATCAAGTGTTTTACTTGCATAATGGATCGCATGTAGAATCTTATTTCTTCGTTGTCCCAACACTGCTCCTACAGCAAAATCACTAGCATCACACATTATTTCAAAAGGAAGATCCCAATCAGGTGCTTGAATGACTGGAGCTATTGTAAGAGCACTCTTGATTTTATTGAAGGCTTCAATACATTCGCTATCAAAACAAAACTCAACATCTTTAATCAATAGATTAGTTAATGGCTTGGAAATCTTTGAAAAGTCCTTAATAAAACGTCTATAGAAATCAGCATGTCCTAAAAAAACTCCTAACTCCTTTTACATTGATGGGTGGGGGTAATTTGTCTATTACTTCCACTTTTGCTTGATCTACCTCAATACCACGCTCTGAAATTTTATGCCCCAAAACTATTCCTTCCTTAACCATAAAATGACATTTTTCCCAGTTCAACACTAGGTTTGTATCTTCATGCCTTTTTAGAACAGTAGAAAGATTTGACAAACAAGAATCAAAGTCATTTCCATAAACTGAGAAGTCATCCATGAAAACCTCCATAATTTTTTCTATTAAATCTGAAAAAATTGCCATCATGCATCTCTGAAAAGTGGCTGGAGCATTACAAAGCCCAAATGGCATCCGACGATAAGCAAATGTACCATAAGGACAAGTAAAAGTAGTCTTCTCCTGGTCTTGAGGATGAATTGGAATTTGAAAAAATCCAGAATATCCGTCCAAGTAACAAAAGTAGGAATGTTTAGCTAATCTTTCAAGCATTTCATCAATAAATGGTAAAGGGAAATGATCCTTCCTTGTTTCTTTATTCAACTTCCGATAATCAATGCACATTCGCCACCCCATCACTGTTCGTGTTGAAATTAACTTATCTTCTTCATTCTTAATAACAGTCATTCCTCCTTTCTTTGGAACTACGTGGACTGGACTCACCCATTCACTATCCGAAATTGGGTAAATAATCCCTGCATCAAGAAGTTTAATCACTTCCTTTTTTACTACCTCTTTTAAATTTGGATTTAGTCTCCTTTGATGCTCAATTGAGTTCTTGTACCCCTCTTCAAGTAAAATTCTATGCATACAGAGAGATGGACTAATCCCTTTTATATCATCAATTGTATATCCAATGGCCTTTCTATGCAACCTTAACTCATCCAACAGTCTCTTTGTTTCAAACTCATTTAACTGAGCATTAATTATAACTGGATAAGTAGAATTCGGCCCAAGAAATTCATACTTAAGATTTGGTGGTAATGGTTTAAGTTCAAGTTGAGGTGGTACTATTTCTGGTAAAACTGGCTCTTGTTCTATCAACATAGTCTCCTCCTTAGCCAAGCTTTCTTCTAAAAACTCTTCATTATCTAAAGACAGATCATCCTCCTTATGATCACCAAGACATACCCCCTTTTCTGTTGAAAATGCTTTTTCACCAAACATTTTTGATAATGATTCACAGCACCAAGGAAATAATGTTTGGAAATCGTTTTGATTCAAGATAAGCCCTTTTTCAACATCATCCTTTTCTCTAATGATATCCATTGTTAAGAATGAGCTATCTTGCTCTACCCAATCATTGGAATTTTGCGTAATTCTGCCAACTATCTCAAAAGTTTCTTCTAGACTTTTTTTCAAAAATGATCCTCCAGATGCTAAATCCAGTTGATTCTTATTTGAGAAAGAAAGCCCAACATAGAACAAATGCATAATTAACCATTTCTCAATTCCATGATGTGGACATAACTGTAGAAGAGAAGAATATCTTTCCCAGGCTTGGTATAATTTTTCTCCATCCAATTGCTTAAAATTTAAAATTTGACTTCTCAAATAAGTAGTTTTCCTTGGAGGGAAATATTGGTCAAGGAATTTTTGCTCTAACTCATCCCATGTTTTGATACTTTGAGACTTTAGAGAATTATACCATCTTTTTGCAGCATCCTTCAGACTAAAAGGAAAAGCAAGCAGCTGAACAATATCAGATGAAACTTCTTCATATTTCAAAGTATAACAATATCTATAAAACTCCATCAAATGGGAATAAGGGTTCTCAATCTCCAATCCTCCAAACTGAGTTTTCTGAACCATGGAAACAAAAGATGGTTTGAGTATAAAATTTCTTGCTTGTATGTTAGGGTAAACAATTGCTCCCATTTGTTTTGCAGACTTCGGAGCTCCATAATCTCCTAGTGACTTGCACACCATGTTTAGATATTCTTGTTCTTCTATTTGCCTTTGCAGAATTCTTCTTTTATGGAAAGTTCTGTCAATCTCAGGGTCAAAAGGAAAGAATTCCCCTGCAAAGTTAGATCTTCGCATACACAAGAACAAGATAGCAAATGACAATTCAACAGAAAAAGAAAAAAAATAAAAGAATCAAAAATGCAGAATTGAATTTGTACAAAAAGAATTAACAAGTAAAAGTTATACAAGAAAGTAAAAACAGAAATCTAATGATTAGTTACAACTATGCAATATGAAAGGAAAACAAATGTTATGTTTAGTCTAACTCAATTGATAATTCCTAATGTTATAGCGCAGTTCCCCGGCAACGGCGCCAAAAACTTGTTACGCTCCGCAAGTGTACGAAAATGTCGCAAGTAATATAAAAGATTATCGTATCCACAGGGACTGGAATAAGCACTAGAAATGTCTCAATGCGAATTAGCTAAACAACTATCCAATTGTTTCAAATGCAAAGTGAAGGTAAAAAAATCTAATATTAAAGATCAACAAACAAGAGTTTAGTATTTTGGGTTATGATAAAGGGAGATTCTAGGAGTTTCGGTTTCTTTGTAAGATTTCTTGAATGTAAATGGTTCACCAATTCTTATCCCTCAATTGCCAAACACTTGTAGAAAGTTGCCGGTTCTCTCTTGCAATAGATAACCGGCTAAGGACTGAGAAATGTATCTAAATATGATCAATTAGACGTGAACCTACGTTGTCCTTACACAGAAGCGCACCTATTACTATGCCTTCCTCGGATATCAACATAGAAGCCCACAACTTATTAATCTATCAAGATACAAGAAACTAATCACAAGATCCATCCTACTCTCTTGAATATTCCTATTTCCTCTTCAAGATTATCTCTCAAACGTCCTTACACGGGCTTGCACCTGTCACGTGGATCCCTCGGATGATCGAGTGAGAGTTTATCTTTACAAAGTCCACAAGAAATCCAAACAATCAATCAAGAATGAGAATTAAGCACAAATCACCATTAATCATTCAAGATCTAATTGATACAAGCAAGACAATGTCATTGAAACAAGAAAATGACAAATCCATAAGAGATTACATCAATCCATCATACAAATACTCCCTTAATCCTAGAATACAAGATCTACTCTATGAATCGAGGAAGAATACCCGAAGAAATAAATATTACAAGCATTTCTTAAATCCCCAATCCAAGAAACCAAGAAAAGGGGGAAAGAGAAAACTTATCTACGAAGAAGCCTCGTCTTGGATCCAATCCTCGGAGTCGAAATCGTCAAGAACTCCCTTCGAATCGCTCAGAAATCCTCCCAAGAATGGGAGGAAACCACCAAATCTTGCCTTCTCCCAAAGGGGAAGAGATCCCTTCAATTCATGAAGGAGGGTTTAAATAGAGCAGAAAATCGGGCGCCACACGGCCCCATGACACGGCCGTGTGAGATTCACATGGCCATGTCCAGTTCCTTCTCTGCCAAAGTTGCACGGCCGTGTGACTCACACGGCCAGGACACTTCTGCTCTCTGGAAATGCTACACGGCCGTGTGAAGCACACGGCCATCACCTGCTTGGCCTCGAGAAACCTCACACGGTCGTGTAGATCTACACGGCCATGTAAGGCATCTGCTCTAATTTCTTCAAATCAAGACACGGCCGTGTGAGATTCACACGGCCATGTCCTCTTCCCTTCCTGTTAAAACTACACAGCCGTGTGTGGTACACGGCCTGATGCTCTCTCCCTTCAATTCCTTCCAAGCTTGCCCGAGGACGCATAATCTTCACCAATTTCGACTCCTGTGTACAGAAAATGCATAAAAAGCAGATCTCCGAACCAAAAGAGTAAATACGCTAAAAGGAAAGCTGGAAGTATAAAAATGCATAGATCAAGCATGCTCAAAGTATGTAAATGTGCGTAAAAATATGCATAAAAGAGTATATAATCTACGCACATCACCTGGGTGGTAGAGAATTTCACAGTCATATTCTTTAACCAACTCTAGCCACCTGCGCTGTCTCATGTTTAAGTCTTTCTAAGTAAAGAAATACTTCAAGCTCTGATGGTCGGTGAAGATTCTGCACTGAACTCCATACAAATAATGTCGCTATAGTTTTAATGCAAAGACCACAGCTGCCAGCTCAAGATCATGAGTGGGGTAGTTTTTCTCATAGTCTTTGAGTTGTCTGGAATCATAAGCTATAACCTTCCCCTCTTGCATGAGAACAGCTCCAAGACCCATCTTGGAAGCATCACTATATATGTCAAAACTCTTATCACTCTCTAGAACAGTCAGAATGGGAGCACTGGTTAGTCTTTCTTCAATGCTTGGAAACTTTGCTCATATTTGTCTGACCATTCAAACTTCTTGTTCTTCCTAGTTAGGACTGTTAGTGGAGAGGCTATCTTGGAAAAGTCCTCCACGAATTTCCTGTAATACCCAGCTAAACTAAGGAAACTTCTGATCTCCCTGGCGTTCTTGGGTCTACACCAGTTGTTGGCCGCCTCTATTTTGGTAGGATCCACCTGGATACCTTCTTTAGAAATGATGTGACCTAGAAACGCCACCTGCTCTAACCAGAACTCGCACTTTGAGAATTTGGCATAAAGTTGTTTGTGTTGAAGGGTCTGCAGTACTATTCTCAAGTGTGTGTCATGCTCCTCTGGGGTTCTTAAATAAATCAGAATGTCGTCGATGAACACGATGACAAATTTGTCGAGATATTCTCTGAACACTCTGTTCATTAAGTCCATGAAGACCGCAGGTGCATTAGTCACACCAAAAGGCATGACTACAAACTCGTAGTGTCCATATCTAGTCCTGAAAGCTGTTCTAGGTATATCACTTTCTTTCACTTTCAACTGATAGTACCCAGAGCGCAGGTCTATCTTAGAGAACACTGTTGCCCCCTTTAACTGATCAAATAGATCATCTATTCTGGGAAGATGATACTTGTTCTTAACTGTTACTTTGTTCAGCACTCTATAATCTATGCACATCCGCATAGATCCGTCTTTCTTCTTAACGAACAACACTGGAACTCCCCAGGGTGAATGACTAGGGAAGATGAAACCCTTGTCAAGTAGCTCCTGAAGTTGTTCTTGTATCTCTTTTAGCTCTACTGGAGACATCCGGTACGGAGCTTTTGAAATTGGACTGGTGCCAGGAACCAACTCAATTTCAAACTCCACTTCTCTGTTAGGAGGTAGTACAGGTAGCTCTTCTGGAAATACCTTTGGATACTCACAGATTACCCGAACATCTTCCTGCTTGGGTCATTTTTGTTCTTCTGTATTCACAATGTACACAAGAAAACCAGCACACCCTTTAGCTAACATCTGGTGAGCTGTTAGAGAAGAGAGGAATTTCTGAGTCTTTCTCTTTGGGACTCCCGTGAACTCAAAGGATGGTTCACCTTCTGGACTGAAAATCACTTTCCTTCTGCGGCAGTCCACCGAGGCACTATACTTGCTGAGGAAATCCATGCCCAGAATAACGTCGAAATCCTGCATCGCAAGGACTACTAAATTAACATATAGCTCTCGGTCTGAAATTCTAACTGGTACAGCCCGAAGCCACGGTTGGACTCCATGACTTCCCCAGAAGGTAGAGTTGTCAAGAACTTGGAGTTCATGCTCTCTGTAGGAACCTAAAATTCCTTGGTAAAGGGCACTGATATAAAAGAATGGGTCGCCCCAGTATCAAATAGTATAGTAGCTAAATGCTGAAAAATAACTACTTGACCTGTTACGACTGTGGAGGCACTAGCAGCTTCCTCTTTAGTGAGGGAGAATAATCTGGCACTGGCTGGAACTGGTGGGGCTTCCAACCTTCCTTGACTGAGCTGAGGTCTGTCCAGAGTTGCAGGCATGTAATGTAACTGAGGCTTGCTCCCGTATGGCGCTGCCTGTTGCTGAGGTGCTTTGAGCTTGTTAGGACATGCCTTAGCCAGGTGTCCTTCTTGACCACACGAATAACATCCAGTCATACCCAAAAGATAAGCTCCTGCATGTAGTCTACATTTAGGGCAGGGAGGGAACTTGGCCTGCTTGTCTACTGGACCTCCCTTTTGGCTGCCTCCTGTATTCCATCGTTTCCTCTTGTTATCCTTGCCCTTCCAGTTATGCTTACTTGCTTGGGGTTTCTGACTCCCTGTTGTCTTGTCCTCTATCTTGACTGGCTTGAGTTGTGTTTGTTGTGCCTTGATGCTGTTCAGATAGTGCTTAGCGACTAATGCCCTGCTGACTAGCTCTTCACCAGTCTGTGGCCAGTGAGTTCCACTACTCACATTAAGTGATATTTTTGGTCTCAGCATTGGGAGCATCAATATGACTCATTCCTTCTCTGTACTCACTAACTCTGGGCAGAAATGAGCTAGCATGTTTAATCTTTTGACTGCTTCTTCTACTGGCAGGTCACCTTGTCTGAATTCTATGAACTCCTCATAATGTTTATTGGTGATCCGTTGGCGGAAGAATTCTTCGTAAAACTCTGTCTCGAAGTCAGCCCAACTCATCTGGTTTGCTTCTCTCTTCCTCTTAACTCTCTCCCACCACATACGAGCATTTCCAGATAGGAAGAAGGAGGCACACTTGACTTTCTCGACTTCTGGCCAGTCAAGAAGCTCCATTGTGCTCTCTAGTGTCTTAAACCAAGCCTGGGCATCCCAGGGCTCAGTCGTGCCTGAGAAGCTTTCTAGCTTCAACTTCAGCCACTATATCAGGTATGCTTCTTCTCGTTTAGGTGTTGTGGCGACTTCCAGGGCAGCTGGTGGAACCTCAGTCACCACCGGGGTCTCCACATTGATAGTAGGGGGAGAGGGAGGAACTAGTTGCTGATTTGCCATCAGATTGACGATTACTTATTGCTGCTCTACTACTTGTTTCTGGAGTTGAGCAACAACTTCAGAGAGATTAGGCTCAGTTGTTCTGGGCTCTTCGTTCTCCTGAGCTCGGTCCTCAGTACGAGCGGTACGGGGACGCCCTCTTCCTGCCATCTAGTCATGCAGAGAGAGAAAACTTGAAATCGTCCCTATACTCTCTAGACATATATATATAAACATAGAAAGAAAACAAAAACAAGAACTTTTATCTTACTTAAACACATATAAGCAAATACTTCTAAGGATTTCTCTATACTGCAATTAATAAGGAAAGGCACAATAAATAAATAAAAAATTAAGTACTTTCTTACTTGAAGACGGCAAGGCTGATGCTGATGTGTGTGTGATGCTGGAGAATGGGGACTGCTCTGATACCAACTTGTAACAACCCCACCCTCCTCGTACTAGTCTGTGGGAGTGGGACGTTATTTAACTATAAACTTTACTTAACTATTCTTGCTCACGCTATTGTTAGTGATACTTAGAACTCTCAGAAACTCAACCATGCAATTAAGTAGCAGCTGAAACATACATGAATGTAGGTACTTGCTACGGTTCATCATGACATGCAATTCATAAAGGGACAGAAATTGTTCATCTCAACACTCCACTTCTCTGTTTTAAAACAATTGAAATATCTAAATCTGTACATGCATACTACTGTGACATAAGCCAAAGGAAATGGGACTAATGTGTATAACAATTTAAATGGGAGAGTTCTATGAACAAAACTAGCAATACAAAAAGAATTCCAGCAATGAAAAAAGGAATTAATCTATCTAAATTTTTTTCCTAACACTCCAAAGATAGCATCTTAATAACTTTTAGCGAAATGTCTCAAGGCTTCCATAGTCCAGACATCACACATCCATCCCACACCTCCTTGTCGTCTTCCTTCACTATAGCTTTCCTTTTCCTTTATCTGCAGTAAGAGGAAATGCAAGTATAAGCAGATGCTTAGTAAGCGCTATCTAACTCACAAAAAACTCAATGTGCATATATATATCTATAACAGAACTAAAAACTGAATGCTAATGAAAAATCTGCACTGTAAGGCTTAATAAAAATCTGCACTGAAACGTTAACTAAAAATTTGCACTGGAATGTTAACTAAAAATCTGCACTGGAATGTTAACTAAAAATCTGCACTGTAATACTTAACAAAATCTGCACTGTAATACTTAACAAAAAAAACTACATTGTAATACTTAACAAAAATCTACACTATGAGCTCTAAAGGGGTTGTTCGTGCCCCTTTTACAGCACAAAACAAAATTAAAACTTGTTGGAAGTAAAGTCTATCTAAAGCTTGTTTCGTTTGTTCAAAACTTATACTTTTATACTTCAAAATAATGATAATTTCTTCTTGGGCCCAGGCGTAGTACCAAATCGCGCTCCCTAATAGAGACTGGGGTGGCGAACAATCAGTCCTACAAGGGTGAAGACCTTGGTCTTACCAGGGCCGAGACCTCGGAACCGATCACCTAGACTTGTTTAACGATAACCTCGGAAGTCGGGTACTAGCCTCTTCAAATAAAGTACTTGTTGTTAGAGTGTATACTAAAAGCCTAGCTTTTGGTATAAACATTTATCTAGAAATAAGAATCACATTGGTCAAATGTCTACATTTATGATAAATGTAGTTGTTCAATTAATTTATATTGTAGATAACATGGCGTGTGGTGTCACACACAGAGGATCATGTTATCAGTATTTTATAAATTATAAACAGTAGCTCACGACCATAATGGAAAGGAACAAACCATTGGAAGGTCGTAGTGTAATTAGGTATCAGTTTATCTTGACTGTATAATTACACTAGTACACTCAGAGTGTATTGAGTAGAACCATTTGAGGTCGTTTCTTTTATACTGACTTTATAAAGAAACAAAGACCTCGGTTATTATGGAAGTATGTGCTCTTAATCCTAATATAATAACGAGCACATATATTTGATATTTATTTCTTTAATTTATCAATGGGTGAGATTTAGTTCGATAAATCAATAAGCCCGATAAGTTGGGAAATGGTATCACTTATAGTGTGTGTTGTTGATTATAAAAGGAAACTGTGTCCTAGAGATACTAGGTTGATAATGTCCTCAAGAGGAGCTCATAAGGATTGTCATGTTAAACCCTGCAGGTGGACTTAGTCCGACATGATAATAAGGTTGAGTGGTACTACTCTTGGACTAAGATATTAATTAAATGAGTTGTCAGTAACTCACTTAATTAGTGGACATTCGATATCTTAAACACAGGGAGACTAACACACTCATAATAAGAAGGAGCCCAAAAATGTAATTTGGGATTGGTGCGATAGTTCAATAATAGTTCTCTAGTGGAATGAATTATTATTGATAAAATTAAGTTGTGTGTTCGGGGCGAACACGGGATGCTTAATTTTATCGGGAGACCAAAACCAATACCTCCTCTCGGTCCCAATCGTAGCCTCTTATTTATAGAGTACTATACCCACCTATACCCACCTTCATACCCATGAGAAAGGGGCCGGCCAAGCTAGCTTGTGGTTCAAGCTAGGGCCGGCCAAGCCTTGGTTCATGGGTGGCCGGCCCTAGCTTGAACCCAAGCTTAGGTGGCCGGCCCCCATTAAATTAAAAAGAATTTTAATTTTTATTTTTATTATGTGGAAGATATAATTTATTACAGAGAATTAAAATTAAAATATCTCTCTTTAAAAAGATCTACAAAAGGATTAAAAGAAAGAGATTAGATCTCTTTCCTTATTTGTAGATTGGAAAGATATTTTATTTTTTCTCTCTGAAAAATTATTCACATGTTGAAAATTAAAATTATAGAAATTTCTTTTTATCAACCATGAAGGGATTTTAAAAGGAAATTTTATTTTTTTAAATTTCCAAAGATAAAAAAGGAAATTTTAATTGTTGATTAAAATTATCCTATTTGCTCTACATGAGGTGGCCGGCCACATACAATTAATTAGGAAATTTTATTTAATTTTTTCTTAATTAATTGTTGTCAAGGAAAGTTAAGGAAATTTTATTATAAATAAATTTTCTTATTTGCCAAAGCCAAGGAATATAAAAGAAGGGGTAGGGGTGCCTTCATGGTGAATAATCTCTATTATTTTTCTCCCTCTTTTCCTTGGTGTGGTGGCCGGCCCTTCCCTTTCTCTCTTCTCCTCTTGTTGGCCGAAACCTATCTTCTTGGTGGAGCTTTTGTTTGTGGCCGGATCAAGGAAGGAGAAGAAGGAGAGAAAGCAAGTCTCATCTCTAGCATCCCTTGGAGCATTGGTGGTGGCCGAAATTATTCATCCTTGAAGAAAATTATTGTGGCCGGCCATCCTCTTTCTTTCTTCCTCTTTTGTGGTGGCCGAAACTAATCTCTTGCTTGGAGTTCTTGTGGTGGCCGGATACTACTTGGAGAAGAAGAAGAAGAAGGAGAGAAAGCTTGTATCCCTTGGAGCTTGGTTGGTGTTTTGTTCTTCGTCCTTGGTGAAGCTTCTTTTGTGTTGGCCAAACCTAGCTAGGAGAAGAAGAAGGTGCTTGGTGGTTTCTCATCTCGGAAGATCGTTGCCCACACAACGCCCGAGGTTAGAAGAGGAATACGGTAGAAGATCAAGAGGTCTTTCTAGAAGGTATAACTAGTAATTTTTCTTTCCGCATCATGCTAGTTATTTATGGAAATAATACTAAATACAAGAGGCTTACGTTCTAGTATTTCGAATATGTTTTTCGAAGTTGTGTTCTTTTGTTTTATTTTTTCCTTGTGATTTGATTGTTCTTTTCGGTTAACCTAAAGTTATTTTAGGAAATTAAATATTAGATTTCTATAAAAGGTTTTGTCTAGTCGGTGGTGGTTGCTCCCATATCCAAGAAGGCCATGTGCCTCGCCACGTCAGTACTGGGAACCAATTATGGAAATTAATATTTAATGGAATTAATAACTTAAGGCGATTTGGGTCGAACGTGTTAAGTTCCGCAGGAGACCCAAGTCAAAACCTAAAAGAATGAATAGATTAAGTTTTGGATCAAACGTGTTAAGTTCCGCAGGCGATCCAAAATTTAATTTAAAAGAACACATGGTAGCTAGGAAAAGGTTCAGACCTTTGTACAAAATTTTTGTACAGTGGAACCTCTAGGTTTTCCGAGTAGCAACCAACAATTGGTATCAGAGCTAGGGTTTTGCCTCTGTGTATTTGGTATTAGTTTAATTATGCACATGTCATACATAATTTAGGTAGGATAATAGTAGGATGTGCTAAATTTGTGGATGCAGGATCCAACTATTATGGGTTTTAGTTATTATGTGTGTGATTGGACCCTTGGACATGTCAAGGGCATTTATATGTGTGTGCATGATTGTATTATAAAATACAGCAGGAGCTGTATTTAGTTTTATTAGGATTTTATTTTTGATTTAGATACATGTACATTCCTTTTATGGAATATAGGATCAAAAATGTAAAATTCTATTTATGTCGCGGATCGAATCTTGCAAAGCGTGGAACCTTCTAAGGACCAGAGGCGCAGCGGAACTAGGAGCAAGATGGATGCGACAGCTAGACCCGGTGGCGGTGGCCAAATATGGCAGCAGCTTGGGATGACAACACACGGAGGACAACTAGAGATAAAAGCCATAATAGTTGAAAATTAGATTTTTCTATTTATTGCTTTTATATTGTCGTGCATGTTGGTTTACATATTTAGTAGGCTAGCATAGTTAAAATTCCTCATTTATAAATAACTAAGTGGGAGAGGGATTTTAAGTAAATCCATGGTCTCCATTCTTTGGTTTGTAAGTGATGCAAACAAGCTTGCGTTGGCTCGAGTGCCTTCCTCCATGCGGATGAGCTTGTTTGTGGATCACTAGAATAGACTTCAATTTTGGATGACTATAGGAAGTTAATTAGGCGTGTGATCTTCCCCAACGGAAGGGGCATAATCTTATTAATGGACTTAGTGTCAAGTAATGGTATACACTTAGACACATTTAATAGTATCCTCCCCAACGGAGTCACTACTATCACTTGTGTGACCAAAGGGAAACCAACTATTGATTTGTCATAAAACTAGATTGGCAATATAATAAAATTAATAAACCCCTCTTACAAATGTTTGAATTTGTATACGTCCACACTAACGTGGCATACAAAATTCATGGTGTTTGAGGTAATTTTATTTGTCATAAAGTTATATTGACAAGATAGTCAATGGGTAAAACCCTCCTCTTACAAATGATGAATTTGTATACGTCAACACTAACGTGGCATGCAAAATTCACGGTGTTTGAGGTGTTGGTGAATTTAAATAATATTGTTTGAGGAATCAATGTTATTTTAAATTCAAAGAGTTTTGACCAAATGTTTGATCAAAGACAGATCAACTATTAATTTTATTCATCATAAAGTAAAGTTGACGAGATAATAAAATTAATGAATAAAATCTCCTCTTCGATTTTGTATACACAAAATTCATGGAGATTTTAAGGAGTTGATCTTGACCAAATATTTTTGTGATTCTTAGGATGTTTGTCAATCCCTAGTAGTCATACTATAGAAAAAGACTTAGTAGTCCCAATTGTAATGATTGGAAATAGGACTTGGACATTAAGGTAGACTGTCTTCTTAGAACTAAGAACAATTTAGGTGTATTTAATTCATTAGTTGAAACATGTCTAGTGGTGTTATCTACCAAAACCTGGAGTATAGATACAAGATGCCATTAATCATGCCTGCAATTCATTGCAGGGTTCCAGGAAACCCGACGACTAAATGAAAGGTAAATCACTGTCCACATGGGCACTACTGTAAAAGTGGTAGCTGTTGCAGTGGGAGATGTTTATCTTTTGATAAGAATAAAATATGGATTTTAAGTAATTGTCTTTACGTACCAAGTTTAGAAAGAACCTGATTTCAGTTTCTAAACTATTATAGATATTGTGTCTATTTTGATAACAAAGTTGTTATCAAGAAAAATAGGGAAGTTATCTATTCTGGTATGATGGTTGACAATTTATAATCCAATAACTCCCACGATGCAACAAATGGAAATGAATAACACATCTTCTAATTTTAAGAGAAAGCAACCTTTAGAAATGAACCAATTATATATTTGGCATCTAAAGCTAGGTTATATTAACTTAAGTAGGATTCATCGGTAGCTGATGAACTTTTGGGTTCATTAGTAGTGGAAATCTTTCCAAACCTACGAGTCTTACTTGGAAGGAAAAATAACCAAGAAGCTTTTAAGTCTAAGGGGTATGGAGTCAAAGATATGTTGAAATTGGTTAATTCTGATTTGTGTGATCCTATGACTATCCAAACAAGAGGTAGTATTGAATATTTCGTCTATTTTATAGACAACTATTCAAGATACAAATAAATTTACTTAATGTACCACAAGACTAAGTACTTTGATTAGTTCAAAGAGTACTAGGCTGATGTGGAGAAACAACAAAGTAAAAAGACACTATGGTGAGATCATAGTGGCAAGTACCTCTTGGGAGAATTTAGGAGTCACTTATCAGAAGTAGGGATTCAATCCCAACTAACTGCATCTGGTGCATCCCAACAGAATGGTGTAGTAGAAAGAAGGTAAAGGACTCTTATGGAATAATTAGATAGATGATGAGTTATTCAGAGAATTACCAAGTTTGTTTTAAGGATAAAACTCTGAAAACGAAAGTGAACATAGTACCTTCCAAGTTAGAACTCTCTACTCATATAGAATTGCTGAATAGGCGTAAGCCTATTTTGAAGCATATTCGGTTTCGGGTAATCCAGCACATATGTTAAAGAGAGATAATGATAAGTTGGATAGGAGTTCACTTGTTTGTAAGTTATCCTAGATAAACAAAAGTAGGTTTATAGTCTTAAAAATCAGAAGGTCATTGTTAGCATCAATGACTGATTTTAAAAGGACTATATAATGAACCACGTGCTCATAAGTAAATTTGTTCTTAAGGAAATAATAAAAGACATGTCTAATCTAGTACCAACTGTACAAGATGAGATACCACAAGAAAACTGTAACACGTATCACAAATGATACACAATTGCAGAAAATGCCTTGTCATAGTGGGAGGGTTGTTAAGCAACC
Organism: Zingiber officinale; assembly: GCF_018446385.1. NCBI lineage: Eukaryota > Viridiplantae > Streptophyta > Magnoliopsida > Zingiberales > Zingiberaceae > Zingiber > Zingiber officinale. The sequence goes on along the minus strand of NC_056005.1, from coordinate 31,676,027 downwards.
TTAAAAGATTCATGTTTTGGAAGAGTTTTTGAACTCGATCCCTGAAGGACATGAACCTGATCTCCGGACATATGACGAAGCACTCCAAGATAAATATGCAGCATCTTGGCAAAGAGTAATGAATAATAGAATTAGAATATATGTATTCTAATAAAATCTGGAAGCTTGTAGAACCACCAAGTGGTGTAAAAGCCTTTGGGTGTAAAAGGTCTATAATAGGAAAAAAGAGGGATAGATAGGGAGGTAGAAACCTTCAAAGCAAGGCTTGATGAAAAAGGAAACTTTTTTCACTAGTAGCCATGCTTAAGTCTATCCGGATTCTTTTATCTATTTGGCAAGTGGATGTCAAGACAGCATTCCTTAATGGAAGTCTTGAAGAAAGCATCCATATAAAGCAACCAGAAGGGTTCATTGCAAAGGGCTAAGAGTATCTTGTGTAAAGCTCAATCAGTCTATGGACTGAGGCAAAGCTTCAAGGTCTTGGAACATCCGGTTTATCAAAAGTAATTCAGACCTATGGATTTATTTAGTAACCGGGTAAGTCTTGTGTATACAAAAGGTGTGATGGAAGCGTGGTGGTATTTCTTGTACTATACGTAGATAACATTTTTGGTAGTTGGAAACAATATCAAAATGTTGTCAGAAGTAAGGGTATGGTTGTCCAAACAATTCGATATAAAGGACTTGGGAGAATGAATATATTCTTGAGATCAAAGTAATAAGGGATCGCAAGAAAAGAATATTTTACTTATCCCAAGCTTCATACATCGGAAAAATCCTTGTTCGTTTTAAAGCATGCAAAACTCCAAGAAAGGTTTCTTACCTTTTCAGGATGGAGTAACTTTATCTAAAGATATGTCTCTGTAGACATCAAAGAAGATAAAGGAAATAAAGGCAGTTCTTTATGCTTCGGATGTCGGAAGCCTAATGAATGCTATGCACGAGATAAGAAATCTGTTTTGCCAAGGGCATAGTTAGCAGATATCAAAATAACTCTGGACAAGGATAGTGGACTACAGTAAAGCATATATTGAAGTACCTTAGAGACACTAGAGATTATATGCTAGCTTACAAGGCAGTTAATTTGGTCCTTGTGGGTTGCATGGATTTTGACTTCCAATCGGATAGGGACAATAATATGTCAACTTCGGGGTTTTGTGTTTACTTTAGGAGGTAAAGTCATAACTATGGAAGAGTGATAAGCATAGGTGTTTTTCTGGACTCCACCATAGAAGCTTAGTATATGGCAAGCTTCTGAGGTAGCTATAAAAGCTGAATGACTCAATAATCTCAAGATAGACTTAGATATGATTTCTGGTTTGTCCAAAGATTATTACAATTTATTGTAATAATATTGGTGCAGTAGCAAACTCGAAGAAACCATAAGTCTATAAAGGCAAGTAAACACAATAGAGCGCAAGTACCACCCAATACGAGAAATCGTATAAACGAGGAGAAGTTGTTGCTGCCTAGATTGCATCAGGTGATGACCTATAGATCCTTCCACCGAGGTCCTTAAGGCAAGAGCTTTTGATGGACATGTTGAAGGGTTAGGAATCAGATGTATGGCAGCAGATATAGCAGCTTAGTCTTTTAGTATAAGTGGGAGATTGTTAGAGTGTATACTAAAAGCCTAGCTTTTGGTATAAACATTTATCTAGAAATAAGAATCACATTGGTCAAATGTCTACATTTATGATAAATGTAGTTGTTCAATTAATTTATATTGTAGATAACATGGTGTGTGGTGTCACACACAGAGGATCATGTTATCAGTATCTTATAAATTATAAACAGTAGCTCACGACCATAATGGAAAGGAACAAACCATTGGAAGGTCGTAGTGTAATTAGGTATCAGTTTATCTTGACTGTATAATTACACTAGTACACTCAGAGTGTATTGAGTATGACCATTTGAGGTCGTTTCTTTTATACTGACTTTATAAAGAAACAAAGACCTCGGTTATTATGGAAGTATGTGCTCCTAATCCTAATATAATAACAAGCACATATATTTGATATTTATTTCTTTAATTTATCAATGGGTGAGATTTAGTTCGATAAATCAATAAGCCCGATAAGTTGGGAAATGGTATCACTTATAGTGTGTGTTGTTGATTATAAAAGGAAATTGTGTCCTAGAGATACTAGGTTGATAATGTCCTCAAGAGGAGCTCATAAGGATTGTCATGTTAAACCCTGCAGGTGGACTTAGTCCGACATGATAATAAGGTTGAGTGGTACTACTCTTGGACTAAGATATTAATTAAATGAGTTGTCAGTAACTCACTTAATTAGTGGACATTCGATATCTTAAACACAGGGAGACTAACACACTCATAATAAGAAGGAGCCCAAAAATGTAATTTGGGATTGGTGCGATAGTTCAATAATAGTTCTCTAGTGGAATAAATTATTATTGATAAAATTAAGTTGTGTGTTAGGGGCGAACACGGATGCTTAATTTTATCGGGACAAAACCAATACCTCCTCTCGGTCCCTATCGTAGCCTCTTATTTATAAGTACTATACCCACCTATACCCACCTTCATACCCATGAGAAAGGGGGCCAAGCTAGCTTGTGGTTCAAGCTAGGGCCTGCCAAGCCTTGCTTCATGGGTGGCCCTAGCTTGAACCCAAGCTTAGGTGGCGGCCCCCATTAAATTAAAAGAATTTTAATTTTAATTTTATTATGTGGAAGATATAATTTATTACAGAGAATTAAAATTAAAATATCTCTCTTTAAAAGATCTACAAAGGATTAAAAGAAAGAGATTAGATCTCTTTCCTTATTTGTAGATTGGAAAGATATTTTATTTTTTCTCTCTGAAAAATTATTCACATGTTGAAAATTAAAATTATAGAAATTTCTTTTTATCAACCATGAAGGAATTTTAAAAGGAAATTTTATTTTTTAAAATTTCCAAAGACAAAAAAGGAAATTTTAATTGTTGATTAAAATTATCCTATTTGCTCTACATGAGGTGGCCGGCCACATACAATTAATTAGGAAAATTTATTTAATTTTTTCTTAATTAATTGTTGTCAAGGAAAGTTAAGGAAATTTTATTATAAATAAATTTCCTTATTTGCCAAAGTCAAGGAATATAAAAGAAGGGGTAGGGGTGCCTTCATGGGGTACAACCTCTATTATTTTTTCTCCCTCTTTTCCTTGGTGTGGTGGCCGGCCCTTCCCTTTCTCTCTTCTCCTCTTGTTGGCCGAAACCTATCTTCTTGGTGGAGCTTTTGTTTGTGGCCGGATCAAGGAAGGAGAAGAAGGAGAGAAAGCAAGTCTCATCTCTAGCATCCCTTGGAGTATTAGTGGTGGCCGAAATTATTCATCCTTGAAGAAAATTATTGTGGCCGGCCATCCTCTTTCTTTCTTCCTCTTTTGTGGTGGCCGAAACTAATCTCTTGCTTGGAGTTCTTGTGGTGGCCGGATACTACTTGGAGAAGAAGAAGAAGAAGGAGAGAAAGCTTGTATCCCTTGGAGCTTGGTTGGTGTTTTGTTCTTCGTCCTTGGTGAAGCTTCTTTTGTGTTGGCCGAACCTAGCTAGGAGAAGAAGAAGGTGCTTGGTGGTTTCTCATCTCGGAAGATCGTTGCCCACACAACGCCCGAGGTTAGAAGAGGAATACGGTAGATGATCAAGAGGTCTTTCTAGAAGGTATAACTAGTAATTTTTCTTTCCGTATCATGCTAGTTATTTATGGAAATAATACTAAATACAAGAGGCTTACGTTCTAGTATTTCGAATATGTTTTTCGAAGTTGTGTTCTTTTGTTTTATTTTTTCCTTGTGATTTGATTGTTCTTTTCGGTTAACCTAAAGTTATTTTAGGAAATTAAATATTAGATTTCTATAAAAGGTTTTGTCTAGTTGGTGGTGGTTGCTCCCATATCCAAGAAGGTCATGTGCCTCGCCACGTCAGTACTGGGAACCAATTATGGAAATTAATATTTAATGGAATTAATAACTTAAGGCGATTTGGGTCGAACGTGTTAAGTTCCGCAGGAGACCCAAGTCAAAACCTAAAAGAATGAATAGATTAAGTTTTGGATCAAACGTGTTAAGTTCCGCAGGCGATCCAAAATTTAATTTAAAAGAACACATGGTAGCTAGGAAAAGGTTCAGACCTTTGTACAAAATTTTTGTACAGTGGAACCTCTAGGTTTTCCGAGTAGCAACCAACACTTGTTACTTGTTAATACTTCTAATAAAAGAATGCCTCAGAAATTAAACAGTAAGTTGAAAAAAAACTGTTCGTATTCATTGCATAGCACAAACCGAACCAAGCAGTATGGGATGTTTGTGCCCATTGCATAACACAAATCAAAACCAAGCAGTAAGGCTCCCAAGGGGTTGTTCGTGCCCCTTATATAGCACAAACCGAATACTGCAAGGCTCCATATGAACCGATCATGCCCATTAAGGTCACAAATAGAACCATCTAAATCAAAATCTGAAATACTAATTACAAGGGCTGAAGAATCTAAACCACATGGCTAATCTATAAAATTTATTTATTTTCCCTTTTTCCTTTTTTTTCCAGATTCACGGCAGCAAGCTTCAAAAGTAACGTTCCTTACAGCATGTTTCAAAAATCCAGAAGAAACAAGGAATTCGAGAGCTACTCCTACTGCAGGTGAGAAGTGCTTACCTAGTTCCCTTTGTTGGTTGCTACTCGGAAAACCTAATGGTTCCACTGTACAAAAATTTTGTACAAAGGTCTGAACCTTTTCCTAGCTACCATGTGTTCTTTTAAATTAAACTTGGATCGCCTGCGGAACTTAACACGTTTGATCCAAAGTTTAATTTATTTGTTCTTTTAGGTTTTGACTTGGATCTCCTGCGAAACTTAACACGTTCGATCCAAATCACCTAAGTTATTAATTCCATTAAATATTAATTTCCATAATTGGTTCCCAGTACTGACGTGGCGAGGCACATGGCCTTCTTGGATATTGAAACAACCACCACCGACTTGACAAAACCTTTTAAGAAAAGCTAATATTTAATTTCCTAAAATAACTTTAGGTTAACCGAAAGGAACAATCAAATCACAAGGAAAAGAAGAAAACATAAGAACACTACATCGAAAATAAATTTGAAATACTAGAATCGTAAGCCTCTTGTATTTGGTATTATTTCCAAAAATAACTAGTATGATGCGGAAAGGAAAAAAAACTAGTTATACCTTTTAGAAAGACCTCTTGATCTTCTACCGTATTCCTCTTCTAACCTCGGACGTTGTGTGGGCAACGATCTTCCGAGATGAGAAACCACCAAGCACCTTCTTTTTCCTTGCAAGTTTCGGCCATCAAAACTTCTCCTAGGATGAAGAGGTTCGGCCACCACCACCATGCTCCAATGGATACTAGAAACAAAGCTTTCTTTCTCTCCTTCTTCTTCTTCTTCTCTAAACTTGATCCGGCCACCATATGAATCTCCACAAGAAGGAAGAGGTTCGGCCATCAAAGAGAAGAGAGGAGGAGAGGATGGCCGGCCACACCAAGGAAGAAAAAGAGGGAGAAAATAGAATAGAGATCTTGTCATGAAGGCACCTCTACCCCCTCTTTTATAATCCTTGGTCTTGGAAATTAAGGAAAATTTAATAAAAACTTCCTTAATTCTTTTGCCATTGAAAAGAAAAATTTATTTAATTAAAAACAAATTTTCTTTTCAATTTACAATGGCCGGCCATATTAAAGCTACAAACAAGGAGAGTTTTAATTAATTAAAACTTCCTAATTTGTCTCCAGAAATTTATAAAAAATTTATCCAATAATTTTCATCCCTTCATGATTGGTTAAAAGGAAATTTTATAAATTAAATCTTTCTTTAAACATGTGGATAATTTCCGGAAAGTTATCTCAAAAATTAAAATCTCCTTTCAATCTACAAATAAGGAAAGATATCAAATCTTTTCTTAATCTTTTGTAGAAACTAATAAAAGAGAATTATTAATTTTTAAACTTTCTTTTAAATCATGAACATGGTTAAAAAGGAAAGTTTTTACTAAAATTAAAAGCAACCTTTTAATCTACAAATAAGGAAAGAGATTTAGCTCTTCTCTTAATCTTTTGTAGAATCTTATAAAAGGAAAGATTTAAATTTTTAAACTCTCTTTTAAATCATGTTATCCACATAAGAAAATTTTAAAAAAATAAAAAACCTTTTATTTTAATTTGGGTCGGCCACACCAAGCTTGAACCCAAGCTAGGGCCGGCCACCATGAAGCACCCATGAACCAAACTTTGGCCGGCCCTAGCTTGGTCTCCAAGCTAGCTTGGCCGGCCCCTATGGGATGGGTAAGAAGGTGGGTATAGGTGGGTATAGTACTCTATAATTAAAAGGCTACAATAGGGACCGAGAGGAGGAATTGGTTTTGGTCTCCCGATAAAATTAAGCATCCCGTGTTCGCCCCGAAAAGACAACTTAATTTTATCAATAATAATTCATTCCACTAGAGAACTATTATTGAACTATCGCACCAATCCTAAATTACATTTTGGGCTCCTTCTTATTATGAGTGTGTTAGTCTCCCTATGTTTAAGATAACAAATGTCCACTAATTAAGTAAGTTACTGACAACTCACTTAACTAATATCTGTTGGAGGATCGGTGGCCGGCTTGAAGGGGGGTTGGATAGACGGCGCCCCCAAATCGATTGCTTCCTACGTATTCGTTAGCACAGCGGAATACAAAGAATACAAATACGAATACGAAAGCTAAATACTAAATACAAGAATGGAAATGCAAACCGCTAACACGTTTGTTTACGTGGTTCGGAGATGATGCTCCTACTCCACGGCTGTCCGTAAGGTGGACGATCCCTTAATCCGTCGGTGGATTAGTCCCCGGCAAACTCCGGCTAGCTCAACCTCCTTGTGGGTGGAGAAACCTCACCACAACACTCTCCAAAAACACTTGGACACAAGGGAACCTTTGAGCACTTAGAGACTACTAATTAGGCTTTAACCAAGTCTAATTTCATCGCCTTGGCCGGCCATCCCAAGCTCCTTCTTATAGAGCTTGGGGAAATCAGCCTTGCTGATTTGCCCGTTACCAGTCGACTGGTCCATGCACCAGTCGACTGGTGCCAGCCCAACGGCTATCTATCAGTCGACTGGTACCATGACCAGTCGATTGATCCCAGCCATTTCGGGCACAGAATGCTTCTGTGCTCACCACCAGTCGACTGGTCCCAGTACCAGTCGACTGGTACAACCCTAAACTTAGGGTTTCCCATCCCGAGTACATTTCACTCGCACTCGGACCCTCACGACTCACTTGACTCTTCTTTGCAGCTTTGACCTCTTGCCTTCAAGCCTACTTCCTTTGGCTCTCGTCCCTCGGATGCATCCAAGCTCGCGGCTTGTCTCCAATGCCATCCTTCGCGTATGCCTCGAAGTCGCTTCCCTCGGCCCTTGTCCTTGCTGCCTTGTCCACGATCCCTCAGATGCATTCAAGCCCGCGGCTTGTCCTCAATGCCATCCTTCATCGGACCCGAAGCCGTCAACCTGAGTCAAATGTGTCACCTGCAGTCTTGCACAACTCAAGTACACATATCAAATAACGAGGGTAAACCTAACTTAAACCCTTTGCCCAAACACCAAAACACATGGTCCCGCGGACTATTGGGATTGCTCCAACAATATCTAGCTCCAATAGTAGTACCATTCAACTTTATCGTCATGTCAGAATAAGTCCACCTGCAGGGTTTAACATGACAATCCTTATGAGCTCCTCTTGGGGACATTCTCAACCTAGATCATTAGGACACAGTTTCCTTCTATAATCAACAACACACATTATAAGTGATATCATTTCCCAACTTATCGGGCTTATTGATTTATCGAACTAAATCTCACCCATTGATAAATTAAAGAAATAAATATCAAATATATGTGCTTGTTATTATATTAGGATTAAGAGCACACACTTCCATAATAACTGAGGTCTTTGTTCCTTTATAAAGTCAATATAAAAGAAACGACCTCTAATGGTCCTACTCAATACACTCTAAGTGTACTAGTGTAATTATATAGTTAAGATAAACTACTACCTAATTACACTACGACCTTCCAATGGTTTGTTCCTTTCCATCTTGGTCGTGAGCTACTGTTTATAATTTATAAGGAACCGATAACATGATCTTCTGTGTGTGACACCACACACCATGTTATCTACAATATAAATTAATTGAGCAACTACATTTATCATAAATGTAGACATTTGACAAATGTGATTCTTATTTCTAAATAAATGTTTATACCAAAAGCTAGGCTTTTAGTATACATCCTAACAATCTCCCACTTATACTAAAAGACTAAGCTGCCATATCTGCTGCCATACATCTGATTCCCAACCCTTCAACATGCCCATCAAAAGCTCTCGCCTTAAGGACCTTAGTGAAAAGATCTATAGGTTATCATCTGATGCAATCTAGGCAGCAACAACTTCTCCTCGTTTATACGATTTCTCGTATTGTGTTTACTTGCGTATAGACTCATGGTTTCTTCGAGTTTGCTACTGCACCACTATTATTACAATAAATTGTAATAATCTTTGAACAAATCAGAAATCATATCTAAGTCTATCTTGAGGTTATTGAGTCATTCAGCTTTTATGACTACCTCAGAGGCTTGCCATATACTAAGTTTCTATGGTGGAGTCCAGAAAAACACCTATGCTTATCACTCTTCCATAGTTATGACTTTACCTCTTAAAGTAAATACAAAACCCCGAGGTTGACTTATTATTGTCCTTATCCGATTGGAAGTCAAAATTCGTGCAACCCACAGGGACCAAATTAACTGCCTTGTAAGCTAGCATATAATCTCTAGTGCCTCTTAAGGTACTTCAATATATGTTTTACTACAGTTCACTATCCTTGTCCATGGTTACTTTGATATCTGTTAACTATGCCCTTGGCAAAACAGATTTCTGATCTCGTGCATAGCATACATTAGGCTTCCAACAGCCGAAGCATAAAGAACTGCCTTTATTTCCTTTATCTCCTTTGATGTCTACGGAGACATATCTTTAGATAAAGTTATTCCATGCTAAAAAGGTAAGAAACCTTTCTTGGAGTTTTGCATGCTTAAAACGAGCAAGGTTTTTTCCGATGTATGAAGCATGGGATAAGTAAAATATTCTTTTCTTGCGATCCCTTATTACTTTGATCTCAAGAATATATACATTCTCCCAAGTCTTTTATATCGAATTGTTTGGACAACCATACCCTTACTTCTGACAACATTTTGATATTGTTCCCAACTACCAAAAATGTTATCTACGTATAGTACAAGAAATACCACCACGTTTCCATCACACCTTTTGTATACACAAGAGTTATCCGGTTACTAAATAAATCCATAGGTCTGGATTACTTTGATAAACCGGATGTTCCAAGACCTTGAAGCTTTGCCTCAGTCCATAGACTGATTGAGCATGCACGCAAGATGCTCTTAGTCCTTTGCAATGAACCCTTCTGGTTGCTTTATATGGATGCTTTCTTCAAGACTTCCATTAAGGAATGCTGTCTTGACATCCACTTGCCAAATAGATAAAAGAATCCGGATAGACTTAAGCATGGCTACCAGTGAAAAAATTTCCTTTTTCATCAAGCCTTGCTATGAAAGTTTCTACCTTCCTGTCTATCCCTTTTTTCCTATTATAGACCTTTTTACACCCAAAGCCTTTTACACCATTTGGTGGTTCTACAAGCTTCCAGATTTTATTAGAATACATATATTCTAATTCTATTATTCGTTACTCTTTGCCAAGATGTTGCATCTTTATCTTGGAGTGCTTCGTCATATGTCCGGAGATCAAGTTCATGTCCTCCAGGGATCGAGTCCAAAAACTCTCCCAAAACATGAATCTTTTTAGGTTGCCTAACAACCCTCCCACTACGACGAGGCACTTTCTGCAATTGTATATCATTTGTGATACGTGTTACAGTTTCCTTGTGATATTTCATCTTGTACAGTTGGTACTAGATTAGACATGTCCTTTATTATTTCCTTAAGAACAAATTTACTTATGTGCACGTGGTTTATTACATAGTCCTTTTCTAAAAATCGGTCATTGATGCTAACAATGACCTTCTGATTTTTAAGACTATAAACCTACTTTTATTTCTCTAGGATAACCCACAAACAAGTGAATTCCTGTCCAACTTATCATTGTCTCTCTTCAGCATATGTGTTGGACTACCCGAATCCGAATATGCTTCAAAATAAGCTTACGCCTATTCAGCAATTTTATATGAGTAGAGAGTTTTGACTTTGGAAGGTAGTATGTTCACTTCTGTTTCCAGAGTATATCCTTAAAATGAATTTGGTAATTTTCTAAATAACTCATCATCAATCTACTTATTTCCATAAGAGTCCTATACCTTCCTTTTTCTACACCATTCTGTTGGGGTATATCAGGTGTAGTTAGTTGGGATTGAATCCCTACTTCTGATAAGTGACTCCTAAATTCTCCCAAAAAGGTACTTGCCACTACGATCTCACCGTAGTGTCTTGATACTTTTACTTTGACGTTTCTCCACATCAGCCTCGTACTCTTTGAACTAATCAAAGCACTTAGACTTGCGGCACATCAAGTAAATGTATCCGTATCTCAAATAGTTGTCTATAAAATAGACAAAATATTTGAAAATACCTCTTGTCTGGATAGTCATAGGATCACACAAATCAGAATGAACCAATTCCTATATATCTTTGGCTCCATACCCCTTAGACTTAAAAGCTTTTTGATTATTTTCCTTCCAAGTAAGACTCGCAGGTTGGAAATATTTCCACTACTAATGAACCCAAAATTTCATCAGCTACCAATGAATCCTACTTAAGTTAATATAACCTAGCCTTAGATGTCAAAGATATAATTGGTTCATTTCCGAAGGTTGCTTTCTCTTAAAGTTAGAAGATGTGTTACTAATTTCCATTTGTTGCATCGTGGGAGTTATTGGATTATAAATTGTCAACCAACATACCAGAATAGATAACTTCCCTATTTTTCTTGATAACAACTTATTTCTAATAATCCAAATTTTATTCCTATTAGAGAATAAACCTCTCCCACTGCAACAACTGCTACATTTGCAGTAGTGCCCATGTGGACGGTGTATTTTATTTTCATTTAGTTCTCGGGTTTCCTGGAACCCTGCAATGAATTGCAGACATGATTAATGGCATCTGTATCTACACTCCAGGTTCTGGTAGATAACACCACTAGACATGTTTCAACTAATGAATTAAATACACCTAAATTGTTCTTAGTTCTAAGAAGACAGTCTACCTTAATGTCCAAGTCCTATTTCCAATCATTACAATTGGGACTACTAAGTCTTTTCTATAATATAACAACTAGGGGATTGACAAACATTTCAAATCCTAAGAATCATAAAAATATTTGGTCAAGATCAATTCTTTAAAATCCCTATGAATTTTGTATGCCACGATAGTGTGGTCGTATACAAAATCAAAAAGGAGTTTTATCCATTAATTTTATTATCTCGTCAACTTTACTTTATGACGAATAAAATTATTAGTTGATCTGTCTTTGATCAAATATTTGGTCAAAACCTTTTGAATTTAAAATAACATTGATTCCTCAAACAATATTATTTAAATTTACTAACACCTCAAACACCGTGAATTTTGCATGCCACGATAGTGTGGACGTATACAAAATTAAACATTTGTAAGAGGAGGGGTTTACCCATTAATTATCTTGTCAATAAATCTTTATGACAAATAAAATTATCTCAAACACCGTGAATTTTGTATGCCACGATAGTGTGGACGTATACAAAATCAAACATTTGTAAGAGGGGGTTTTAATTTTATTATCTTATCAACCTATTTATTTGACAAATTAATAGTTGGTTTACTTCGGTCACACAAATAATAGCAGTGACTCCGATGGGGAGGATACTATTAGATGTGCCTAAGTGTATACCATTACTTGACACTAAGTCCATTAATAAGATTGTGCCCCTTCCGATGGGGAAGATCACACGCTCTTAATTAACTTCCTATAGTCATCCAAAATGGAAGTTTAAACTAGTGATCCGCAAACAAGCTCATCCGATATGGAGGAAGGCACTCAGAGCCAACGCGCAAGCTTGTTGCATCACTTATAAATCAGTAATGGAGACCGTGGAATTTATTTAAAAATAAATCTCTCTCCCACTTAGTTATTTAAAGTGAGGAATTTTGCCTATGCTAGTCTACCTAACATGCATACTAACAAGCACACACAACACAGCATAAAAAGCAATAAATAAAAAAACTAATTTTCAACTATTATGACTTTTATCTATTGCTATCCTCCGTGTGTCGCCAACCCTAGCTGCTGCCATCTTTGGCCACCGCCACCGGGTCTAGTTGTCGCATCCATCTTGTTCCTTGTTCCGCTGCGCCTCTGGTCCTCAAAAGGTTCCACGCCTTGCAAGATTCGATCCACGACATAAATAGAATTTTACATTTTTCGACGCTATATTCCTCGAAGGAATGTACATGTAAACTAGATCGAACATAAAATAAAATTTACATCCATCGATCCTATATTCCATAAAAGGAATGTACATGTAACTAGATCAAAAAATAAAATCCTAATAAAACTAAATACAGCTCCTACTGTATTTTATAATACAATCATGTACACACAATAAAATGCCCTTGACATGTCCAAGGGTCCAATCACACACATAATAACTATAAGCCATAATAGTTGGATCCTGCATCCACAAAGTTAGCACATCCTACTATTAACCTGCCTAAATTATGTATGACATGTGCATAATTAAACTAATACCAAATACACAGAGGCAAAACCCTAGCTCTGATACCAATTGTTGGTTGCTACTCGGAAAACCTAATGGTTCCACTGTACAAAAATTTTGTACAAAGGTCTGAACCTTTTCCTAGCTACCATGTGTTCTTTTAAATTAAACTTGGATCGCCTGCGGAACGTAACACGTTTGATCCAAAGTTTAATTTATTTGTTCTTTTAGGTTTTGACTTGGATCTCCTGCGAAACTTAACACGTTCGATCCAAATCACCTAAGTTATTAATTCCATTAAATATTAATTTCTATAATTGGTTCCCAGACTGACGTGGCGAGGCACATGGCCTTCTTGGATATGGGAACAACCACCACTGACTAGACAAAACCTTTTAAGGAAAGCTAATATTTAATTTCCTAAAATAACTTTAGGTTAACCGAAAGGAACAATCAAATCACAAGGAAAAGAAGAAAACATAAGAACACTACATCGAAAATAAATTCGAAATACTAGAATCGTAAGCCTCTTGTATTTGGTATTATTTCCAAAAATAACTAGTATGATGCGGAAAAGAAAAAAAACTAGTTATACCTTTTAGAAAAACCTCTTGATCTTCTACCGTATTCCTCTTCTAACCTCGGACGTTGTGTGGGCAACGATCTTCCGAGATGAGAAACCACTAAGCACCTTCTTCTTCCTTGCAAGTTTCGGCCATCAAAACTTCTCCTAGGATGAAGAGGTTCAGCCACCACCACCACTCTCCAATGGATACTAGAAACAAAGCTTTCTTTCTCTCCTTCTTCTTCTTCTTCTCTAAACTTGATCCGGCCACCATATGAATCTCCACAAGGAAGAGGTTCATCCATCAAAGAGAAGAGAGGAGGAGAGGATGGCCGGCCACACCAAGGAAGAAAAAGAGGGAGAAAATAGAATAGAGATCTTGTCATGAAGGCACCTCTACCCCCTCTTTTATAATCCTTGGTCTTGGCAATTAAGGAAAATTTAATAAAAACTTCCTTAATTCTTTTACCATTGAAAAGGAAAATTTATTTAATTAAAAATAATTTTTCTTTTCAATTTACAATGGCCGGCCATATTAAAGCTACAAACACAGAGAGTTTTAATTAATTAAAACTTCCTAATTTGTCTCCAGAAATTTATAAAAAATTTATCCAATAATTTTCATCCCTTCATGATTGGTTAAAAGGAAATTTTATAAATTAAATCTTTCTTTAAACATGTGGATAATTTCCGGAAAGTTATCTCAAAAATTAAAATCTCCTTTTAATCTACAAATAAGGAAAGATATCAAATCTTTTCTTAATCTTTTGTAGAAACTAATAAAATAGAATTATTAATTTTTAAACTTTCTTTTAAATCATGAACATGGTTAAAAAGGAAAGTTTTTACTAAAATTAAAATCAACCTTTTAATCTACAAATAAGGAAAGAGATTTAGCTCTTTTCTTAATCATTTGTAGAATCTTATAAAAGGAAAGATTTAAATTTTTAAACTCTCTTTTAAATCATGTTATCCACATAAGAAAAATTTTAAAAAATAAAAAACCTTTTATTTTAATTTGGGTCGGCCACACCAAGCTTGAACCCAAGCTAGGGTCGGCCACCATAAAGCACCCATGAACCAAACTTTGGCCGGCCCTAGCTTGATCTCCAAGCTAGCTTGGTCGGCCCCTATGGGATGGGTAAAGGTGGGTATAGGTGGGTATAGTACTCTATAATTAAGAGGCTACGATAGGGACCGAGAGGAGAAATTGGTTTTGGTCTCCTGATAAAATTAAGCATCCCGTGTTCGCCCCGAACACACAACTTAATTTTATCAATAATAATTCATTCCACTAGAGAACTATTATTGAACTACCGCACCAATCCCAAATTACATTTTGGGCTCCTTCTTATTATGAGTGTGTTAGTCTCCCTGTGTTTAAGATAACAAATGTCCACTAATTAAGTAAGTTACTTACAACTCACTTAACTAATATCTAGCTCCAAGAGTAGTACCACTCAACTTTATCGTCATGTCGGACTAAGTCCACCTGCAGGGTTTAACATGACAATCCTTTTGAGCTCCTCTTGGGGACATTCTCAACCTAGATCACTAGGACACAGTTTCCTTCTATAATCAACAACACACACTATAAGTGATATCATTTCCCAACTTATCAGGCTTATTGATTTATCGAACTAAATCTCACCCATTGATAAATTAAAGAAATAAATATCAAATATATGTGCTTGTTATTATATTAGGATTAAGAGCACACACTTCCATAATAACTGAGGTCTTTGTTCCTTTATAAAGTCAGTATAAAAGAAACGACCTCTAATGGTCCTACTCAATACACTCTAAGTGTACTAGTGTAATTATATAGTTAAGATAAACTACTACCTAATTACACTACGACCTTCCAATGGTTTGTTCCTTTCCATCTTGGTCGTGAGCTACTGTTTATAATTTATAAGGAACCGATAACATGATCTTCTGTGTGTGACACCACACACCATGTTATCTACAATATAAATTAATTGAGCAACTACATTTATCATAAATGTAGACATTTGACAAATGTGATTCTTATTTCTTAATAAATGTTTATACCAAAAGCTAGGCTTTTAGTATACATCCTAACACCCTTGACTCACAGCCGAGATCGGTTTCTAGGGTTTCGGAGAAGCTCGAAATTCCGGCGTCTCCTCGCGTCCATGCGCTCTCCTCGACGAGGTGATCCTAAAGAAGTGGAAAGCCTTCGGATGGGGTCCTTGACCGGCCGCCAGAGATGAAGCCCTAGCTTCCCCTTTTTGCTTTCTTCGCCTAAGCAGAAGCCGACGCCGTGCGTATGTGGAGGAGAAGAGGGTTTAGGTTAAATCTCCCTTCCTCTCTTAACTTATCCCTCTTTATACTTAGGTATTTTTTGTTATCCTATTATCGCTTAAGTATATTTCGCTATCTATTTGATCAGCACGGCCCTGCTGGGTTCTTGGTCATCCGAAACAACTTAAGGCTTGGCTTAGCTAGAGGTCTCCGGTTTGAACCTCGGCCCAATCTCTTTTTGCCTCAACTTTGTTTATTTTGGTAAAAATATCAAACCAACTCCAAAAATTATATAAAAATACTCTAAAAATTCCTAAAAATCTCTAGAATATTCCTAAAGCATTTCTAAACATTTATAAGCATCATTAGGAATCGTAATGAGGAAATTTGGGTTGTTACATAAAATCTCTTTAGAAAATTCTACCTCAATTTATTTTAAAAAAAATACTTTGAAAATCTTATATTTAATATTCTTAGCAAATATTTTCAAAAGCTTTATTTTAATAATGTCAGGTTCAGGGGAAGCAATAATTATTTTCATGTTTTTTTATTAAAAATATTTTTGAAATTAGGTTTTGGAAAATATTCTTCTAAAAATGTTTTAGAAATGTGTTTATGAAACCTATCCTTTGTAAAACTAAGTTTTATGTTAAATTTTCTTTGGTTTTGAAAATTGTATGATATAAACTTGGTTTGAAAATTGGTTTTAAAAATCGAATGTTACAAACTTAGTTTTGCAAATTAGATTTCACAAACTTAACTTTGAAAAATTAGATGTTGAACATTGAATTTTACCTGGTTTTTGAGAATTTTACTTTTGTAAAATTATCTTTTATGTTCGAAAAATCTTTCGAGTTCAAGTTCATTTTGAAACATATAAACTTATGTTTGGAAGTTTGGATTTGTTTTGGTTAAACTTTAAAACTTATACTTGAAAAATTAGCTTTTATAAATTTATGATTGCAATAATTATCTTTTGAAAATTAATCTGCAAACTTACTACTAAGATATGTTACTAAATTAGTTATCTTTCTAACTTAGTCATTTTTTCAAAACTTAGCTATTTTGGAAAAGTTATTCTTTCTAAGTTATGTTTCTTAGCTATTTTGAAAAGGATAAGAGATACCTTTTAAAGTAAAATTTCTAATTATTTAACTCCCCTGAGTCAATCTGATTTGTGTTTGTATTCTTTTTGTAATATTTTTGCATTTATGATTATTTGATCCATGTTTATGTTTGATGAATGTCAAAAGGGGAGGGTTAGGTGGTTAAGTTAGCTAAAACAAATTGAAAATAAAAACTAACTTAAAAACCTGTTAATGCTTGTTTTACTTGCATTTTACACTAACTTAACCAAGTTGTAATTCCATCAAAAAGGGGGAGATTGTTGGTGTGGTTAGCACTAACGGTCTAACCCAAGTTTTGATGAATGACAAAATAGGTTATGTTAGTCTTGTTGTTGATCTAACACTCTGTTTGAGTGTGCAGGAGAAGCCCAGACAGGTCGACGGGCTGACCTGATGTCTGGCACAATGCTCAGCTAGGTCGACGGGCCGACCGGATAGCTGGCACGAAGTCCAAACGGGTCGACGGGCTGACCGGACGTTTGGCACGAAGTCAAGCTACGTCGACGGGCTGACCGGATAGCTGGTAGGTATGTAAAGGTAAGTCACTGGAGGGGAGTGACTATGAGGACGCGTTCTCGAGAAGGGAACTTAGGCGCCGATCCGACTTAGAACCATTTCGGAACTCTAAGTCGAGATCTTGACTAGATTCCGGTCTCGGCTACGTCACTTCAAGATGCCCCGAAGGGCTACAGGCGCCCCGAACCTCCTATATAAGGAGAGTTAAAGCCGGAGCCAGCACAACAACTCAGAATCTACTCTTTTGTGCTCCTACGACGTTGTGAAAGTTCTCCGACAAAGTTCTTTCTTTTCCTGTCTTATTTTCATAATTGTCGGTATTTTCTTTCTAGCATTTTTGTACTTAATCTTTGTAATCAATATTAGAATTGTTAGTAGATTGCCCAACGAAAGCACCCTTGTGTGCGGGCCTTGGAGTAGGAGTCGACAAAGGCTCCGAACCAAGTAAATCGACTTTGTTAGCCGTGCTCTCTCTTTTTGTTTTCCACTGCGTACTCGTACTCAAAAATTTTTATCGATATTCACCCCCCTCCCTCTATCAAAATTCACGATCCAACACCGCAAACCTACACTTATCGAGCCTAAGCTTTCCAGAAAATAAAGTTATCTATGTGAGGTAAGGCCGAAGATAACTAGCCCTCCAGGGCTAGTCTAGATTCCTACCTCGGTCGTCCAGTAGGTAGTACGCACTTGATGCCAACTTTTTAATAACTTTATAGGGTCCATCCCATTGGGGTGCTAGCTTGGCTACGTCCCCCACAGGTTTCGCTCGCTTCCAAACCAGGTCCCCTTCTCCGAAGAAACGAGGAACCACCCTCCTATCATAATTCTGCTTCATCCTTTGTCGATAGGCCTCTAGCCTGGCTGCTGTCCGTTCACGAGTTTCACTAATGAGATTCAGCTCTGCAAGTCTCCTTTCGGCATTCTCTTCGTCATACAACATTCTTCTAGTGGAAGACACCCTGATCTCTATAGGCACCACTGCTTCATTGCCGTAGACTAGATGAAAGGGAGTGAGGCCGGTGCTCTCCCGAGGCGTTGTACGGTAACTCCAAATAATACTTTGCAATTCTTCTACCCAATCTCCTCCAATATGATCTAGCTTAACTTTCAATCCCCGCACAATCTCTCAGTTGATGACCTTTGGCTGCCCATTACTTTGTGGGTATGCTACGGATGTGAAAGCCTGAGTAATGTCGAACCCTTGACACCAGGCATGGATCTTCCAACCTTGTAATTGTCTTCCATTATCCGATGCCAGCTTATGGGGTATGCCGAATCTACACAGAATATTTTTCCACAAAAACTTGATAGTTGCCCCTTCTGTAATTCTGGTCAGGGCTTCGGCTTCTACCCATTTAGAAAAGTAGTCTACTGCCACCAACAGAAATCACTTTTGACATAACACCATAGGGAATGATCCCACAATATCCATACCCCACTGATCAAAGAGACAAGAAACTATGGACATCTTTAGCATTGAAGTGGGTGTATGCGTTAGATTCTGATGCTTCTGGCAAAATAGACAAGTGTTTACCAACTGCTGAGCATCTTTCTGTAAGGTGGGCCAGAAATAACCGGACAGCAGCACCCGGCGAGCTAATGTTTAACCTCCAGCATGACTGCCGCAACACCCCTGATGTATTTCTCGCAAAGCATGCTCTGCCTCTTCCATGCTTAAACACTTAAGTAAAGGACTGGAAAAGGCCCGCTTATATAATTGATCTCCTATCATGGTGTAAGCATGAGCCTTTTTCCTGACCAACCGTGCTTCCTCAGGGTTGGTTGGCAGGATACCTCGCTGAAGATAATTGATCATTGGTGCTCTCCAATCAATAGGCTCGTCCATGTTATTCTGAAGATCTATCTGAGCTATGAGGAAGGTCTGCGCTATTGACTTGTCCAAGACCCATGTGGTTAGAGAACTGACCATTTTGGCTAACCCATCAGCTCGGTCATTCTCTATTCTGGGAATCTTGCTCACCGTGACCTCCTTGAATTCTTCTTTCATTTTCTCAAAAGCTTCTCGATATACTTGTAGCTTATCACTATTGACCCCAAAATTGCCGCCACTTGTTGTGTTACCAATTGAGAATCTGAGTAGATGATTACTCGGGCAGCTCCTACATGTCGGGCTGCCCGCAACCCTGCCAATAAAGCTTCATACTCTGCCTCGTTATTAGTGGCTCTGAAATTTAATCGCACGGCTAGCTGTAAGATGTCTTCTTGAGGATATATCAGAAGAACTCTGACACCACTTCCCTACTGTGTGGCCGATCCATCCACATATACCTTCCAAGTTTCTTTTGAATCAGTTTGATGAATCTCGGTCAAGAAATCAGCCAAGGCCTGCGCTTTAATAGTCGTTCGAGGTTGATAAGCTATATTATACTCTCCCAGTTCTATCGCCCACTTGATAAGCCGACCAGCAACTTCTACATTGGTGAGGGCTTTACCCATGGTGCTATTAGTCAGGACTGTGATGGGATGTGCCAGAAAATAAGGTCTTAGACGCCGAGCCATGAGCACCAATCCATAGACTAACTTTTCCAGGGCTGTGTATCTAGACTCAGCCCCCTTCAATAGATGACTAAAAAAGTACACCGATCGTTGTACATTGTCCTGCTCTTTCACTAACATCGCCCCCACGGCCTCAGGGGTGGCTGACAGGTAGACCTAGAGCGGCTCTCCTGTAATAGGCTTGAACAAGGAATGCAGGGTCTCCAGATTCTTCTTTAACTCCTCAAAAGCTCGCGTGCATTCTTCATCCCACTAGAATTTGGAGGCTTTTCTGAGCACTTTGAAGAAGGGCGCCTCTTTGTTTGCTGATCAGGAGATGAATCTGGACAGGGTTGTTATCCTGCCTACCAACTTCTGAGCCTCCTTCAAGTTCTGGGGAGCTTTCATGTCCCGGAGTGCTTGGACCTTCTCCGGATTGGCTTCGATTCCCCGCTCAGTCACCAAGTATCCCAAGAACTTCCCACCTTTGGCTCCAAACAAACATTTTAGGGGATTTAATTTTAACTCGTACTGTTGGAGGGTGCCACAGGTCTCCTCCACATCAGCTATCAGATTTGCGGCTGAGGGGGATTTGATAAATATGTCGTCCACATAGACTTCCACATTACGCCCGGCTTGCTCCTGAAAGATTTTGTCCATCATCCTTTGGTAAGTAGCTTCAGCGTTCCTGAGCCCAAAAGGCATGACAGTGTAACAGAAAGTACCATCTGCTGTAATAAAACTGACCTTCTCCTTATCCTCCAAGGCCAGGGGGATTTGATGGTATCCCTGATAAGCATCTAGCATACAAATCCTTTCGCAGCCGGCGGTTGAATCTACTAGCTGATCAATTATGGGCAGAGGATAACAATATTTAGGGCTGGCAAGATTGAGATCCCGGAAGTCGATGCAGACCCTCCACTTATTATTGAGTTTCGCCACTAAGACCACATTGGAAAGCCAGGACGGGAATTGTACTTCTCGAACGTGTCTTGCTTTCTTGAGCTGGTCCACTTCAGCTCTGATAATTTTATTCTGGTCGGCCGAGAAATTTCTATTCTTCTGCTTGATAGGCCGGGCGTCAGGCAAGAGATGTAGCTTATGCTCTGCTACTTCAGGCTTGATCCCTGGTAACTCTTCAGTAGACCAGGCAAAAACATCCATGTTGCGGGTCAAGCACTGGATTAACTCTTCTTTAAGCTCGAGCAGCAAGTCGCCGGCTATGCGAGTGAGACTCTCTGGGCGATCAGGATATAAATTGGACTTCTTCCTAGGGAATGGGTTCTTCCGCTATGGGCAGAGGCTCTTCCTGAATAGCATGAACGACCCCATCCTGAGTCCTTTGCGGCTTGCGAACCTCCACTTTGACCATGTCGATATAGCATCGCCGAGAAACTCGCTGCTCTCCTCTAACTTTCCCGACCTGCTCTCCTACGGGAAACTTGATTTTCTGATGAAAGGTAGAGACGACAATCGGAACTCATGTAGGGCAGGTCGGCCCAAAATGACGTTGTAAGAAGAGGGTGAGCCTACTACAAGGAAGGTGCTCCTCCTGGTTCTTACTAATGGCTCGCTCCCCAAAGATATGGCCAACTTGATCTGGCCCATGTGCTTCATCTCATTGCCGGTAAAGCTATATAAAGAAGTAGCCACTGGCTGAAGCTCGTTGGCGTCGATTTGCATTTCTTTGAAAGCAGGCATGAACAACACATTGACAGAGCTCCCAGTGTCAACGAAGACTCTGGCCACACGGCTATTGGGTATGACAGCTCTGATGATAAGGGTGTCGTCATGAGGCAACTCCAGTCCCTCCAGGTCTTGTGGCCCAAAGCTGATAACAGGGCGAGCAGCCTGCTCCTTGCTGCATCCAACAGCGTGAATCTCCAATCAGCGTTCATGAGACTTGCGTGCCCGACCCGAATCTCCGTCGGTAGGTCCTCCGGAGATCATGCCTATGTCACGGATGGTCATGTTGCCCCGATTCTCCACCTCGCGGGCTTCTCCTTGCTCCCCAGTGCATCCTTGTAGTTGCATGCTTGGCCCCTCCTGATCGGCCCGAGGTCTGTTGTCCTGTCCCGCTGCATTGTGTCACTTCTCCATCATTCTTTAGACATAAGGAGCTAGCTCGGGGGGTGGCAGGCCCAGCTCGGCAGCACGACGAGAATCCCGAGCAAATTGAAAATAATCGCTGGTGGCGTGTGTGTGGGACCGATGATAAGTACAATAGTGCGGTCCCTAAGGTCCAGGTTGGGGGGCATGGACTGCGGCTACACGCGGAATCAGTCTGACATCCTGACCGGGGTGGAAGGTAGGTCGGGCTTCTCGAGCCCGCGGGAGAGGCTAAGCAGGAGGTTGGGGTACTCTTCTCTCAGACTTATTTACGGGAGGAGGTTTGTCTGTCTTTCTTCGCGCCGCCTGCGCTTCCTCCACATTGATGTAGCTGGCCGCCTTCTCCAGCATCTCATCGAAATTCTTTATGAGATTTCTGATGAGATCCCTAAAGAACTCTCCTTCTGTCAGTCCATGAGAGAAGACGCTCATGAGTATTTCTGATGTGGTCGAGGGAACGTCCTCAGCCACTTGATTGAAGCGTTTGATATAGCTTCTTAACGACTCGGAGGGCCCTTGCTTGAGAGCAAACAAGCAATGGTCCATCTTTTGATACTTCCTGCTGCTGGCAAACTGGCGCAAGAATGCGATCTTAAAATCGGAGAAGCAGGTGATGGACCCATGCGGCAGTCCATCGAACCACTTCTGGGTAAAGCCTGATAAGGTATTCAGGAATACCCGAAATTTAACGGCATCGTTGTACTGGTGTAACAGAGCCGCGTTCCTGAACTTGCGGAGGTGGTCTTCAGGATCTTTGCTGCCATCGTATTCTCCAATAGCAGGGGGTCGGTACCCTTTTGGCAGCTTTTCCTCCAATATTTTGGAGGAGAAGGGCACTTTCTCCTCTAGCTCCACTCGATGCTCTTCACGGAGGACGGTAGCCTTTCCCTTCTTCGAATCTTTAGGCAA
Organism: Zingiber officinale; assembly: GCF_018446385.1. Lineage (NCBI taxonomy): Eukaryota > Viridiplantae > Streptophyta > Magnoliopsida > Zingiberales > Zingiberaceae > Zingiber > Zingiber officinale. The sequence goes on along the minus strand of NC_056005.1, from coordinate 31,653,232 downwards.
AGAGTTTTCTGCCATAGAAACTTGTGGTTGCTCCTTATGGCTATAACATCCCGGTTCTGGCTGATAGTAACCTTGGTCGGGCTCTCTATAAAAGGCAGGAGGAAATTCCATGGGTTGTTTTCTTTTGGAACCTCTATCAGAAGCATGAGCCGGTTCCTCGGAAACCTCCGGTAATTTTCACGATCTGGAGGCAGTAGTTTGATGCTTTTCAGAGGCCGCCCGCTTCTTGGCCTCTTTGAAGAGTTCGTACTCTCCCACTGTCATGGTCAAATTGATTTGTCCAGAATCCTCCATCTTCATGTTCCGGAGTAGGTAGTTGTGTTCCCACAGACGGCGCCAAATTTGATCCCGTCCGGAAGCTAAGTCGGACAGAGGCTGGCCGCACTGTCGCTGGTGTTGACGGATAGTCGTTGAGACACCTGGGTGACCTGGTACCTCTTGGAAAGGTCCCCACAAGCGGATGACGGAGAGTGATGACGGGGACGACGACACGAGGGTTCTGCGCACACTCAGACAAGCTGCCCTCACGTTAGAGACCAAGAACCAAGGAAAAAGTCCCCAGGTCAGACCCTCCGACGCTCAAGTCAGATACTTTTTCCCCAGAAGCACAGTGAAAGGACGAAAAGTAAAAGATGAGAGCGAAATGATGAGTGAGCGTACCTGCGTAGAGATAAAGCCTCCCTTTTTATATGGCAGTGGATGCTTTTAGAGTCTGATGAGTGTCAGGGAATGTCGGGTGTCAGGATTTGTCTGGCGGTGAATGACACGTGGCATCTTTCTATAGGTCTGAGGAGGGATCAAGAGGCAACGAGCCACAGACCGTTAGCATATTTCCTGACATGTGGTGATTATTCTATGACGGATTGTTACAATTCTCTAGCTTGATTGTCGCGTAGTGCTTATTCGCCCTGGTCTGTTAACCTTAAACTGGGTCTTCGTACCTGTAAATCTTGACCTGTATGCCCAGACCTGCCTTCCCTGGCGCATTCCCCGGCTTGTATTTGTTGTCCCACAAATCCAGATCTGTATGTCCCACCCTGCATTTGTTATTCAGTCTATCTCAGTAGATCCAGATCTGCGCCTACCGCCCTGCCAATCGAGGCCTTTGTTTATCATTCCTTAAGTCTCGTCCCGTATGCACAGCCCTGTTCCGTATATTACCCTGACCTGTAAGCCTTCGTCCACATATCCTGACCTGTACGTCTTTAGTCCGTGTATCCTGTTCTGTGTATCTTGTCCTATAGATCCTGGCCTGTAAGCCCTAATCCACATATCTCGACCTGTATGTCTTTGGTCCACATATCCTGCTCTGCGATCCTTGGTTTGCGTGTCCTGACCTGTACGCCTGGGCCATGTATCATATTCCGCAAATCTATAAGTTCTGTCCTGTAATCCTTGGTTTGCATATCCCGACCTGTACGCTTTGGTCCGTGTATCCTGTGTCGCGGGTCTATAAATCCTGCCCTGTAATCCTTGGTTTGCATATCCCGACCTATACGCTTTGGTCCGTGTATCCTGTGTCGCAAGTCTATAAATCCTGCCCTGTAATCCTTGGTTTGCATATCCTGACCTATACGCTTTGGTTCGTGTATCCTGTGCCGCGAGTCTATAAGTCATGCCCTGTAATCCTTGGTTTGCATATCCCGATCTGTACGCTTTGGTCCGGCTATCCTATTCCGCAAGTCTATAAGTCCTGACCTGTAATCCTTGGTTTGCATATCCCGACTTGTACGCTTTGGTCCAGGTATCCTGTTCCGCAAGTCTATAAGTCCTGACTTGTAGGTTTTACCTTCCAAGTTTCTACTTGACATGTAGGCCTAACCCTGGAATGCCACTTGTGCCCGACCAGGACCATCCTGTAACCTGACCCTTTGAACCCTACGTAGGCCGGACTTTTGACCTCCACGTAGGTCGAACTTTCGATCACTACGTAGGTTTGACTTCTGACTGCCATGTGAGCATGACTTTTGACCGCCCCGTGGACTTGACTTCTGACTATCCCATGGGCTTGACTTCTGATCGTCCTGTGAACTTGACTTCCGACCATGTCTGTTATCCGATCCTACTATCATGAACCGTATCATATACGATACCGACGAAGCTGTTGGTCCAAATTGATAGGCTCTGGTCCCCTGGAAAATTAAAACTAGAGACATAGTAGGTTCAATGATAGTGGAAGATGTCGATTCATTTTTTTTTTTAAGGGATTATTAAAAAAAAAAAAAATGATTGGATCCTATTGCAGCAATAGGGTGATAACAATGATTGAATCCTATCGAGTCGTAGGAAACTTGCCGGCTATTTTTCACATTTTTCTTTTTTCTCTTCTTACTCCAAGAAAATTTAATTTAAGGCGTTAGTTAATGACTTATCTCAATAAATTAGTGGTTTCAAGTGCGTCCTTCATTCTTCTTATCAATGAAATTTTCAGATTTGCGTTCCAAACAAACTCGTATTTCACATTGATTTGTTGTACTTGTTTCGGATAACATGTATGAAAGAGCGTGTGTTGGTAAAATATTCCTTGTAATTATATTTAATCTAGACATTTTTTTATAGTATCTCCTTCAATTATATAAAGGAAATAAATTATGGAATTAGTTCATCACTTACTTTTAAAATTTAAGATCATCATCTAAATGCACTAGATGCTAAACAAGATCCTCAATAAACTTCGGACATTAAGAGTATAGATGTTTTGCTTGTATGTCTACTCCCAAGTTATCAAATTCTCCAAAAACTGCAGCAAAAAAACACCAACAAGCAAACAATCTCACATGCACCTAATAAATGGAAAACAGTTACGGCCCGGCCCTCTCCGATCCCTTTGCTCTTTCCTTTCCCCTTCCATGCCTTACTTCCTATGATCAATTTACACCGTAAATCCTGAAGCAAAAAGAAGAATTGTAAAAAAATTCCTCTAATTTATATATTAACAACGGAAAGAAAAAATTTCAGATCGTACGAAATGGACTCATGGGTAGCAGCCACTTCGCAGCAGCCAGGCGGAGCGAGCTCACTAGTAGGCTGCAAGCTCGTGGTTAAGCAGCCAGCGGGTTTGCAAATATTCTCATGATGATAAAAGATGAATATATTCGTTCTCAATATATTCGTCAATTTATCTCAAAGTTAATACGGAGTAGGTAAATCACAGATGACTACTAATCTTTGAAATAATGACTAGCACATAAAAGAGACATTTATCTCGATTTTATCAAAATTCAAACTTCAGATCTCATGATGATAACAACTCATATATTAATCATTATACTCATCCGAAGAAACAACTTGCCAGCATTCTCAGCAACTACATTTGATAATAAAAAATCATATGTTGATCTATCTTTACCTAATCAATTCCATAGTCATTTATAAAAAAAATAAATTAGGAGTAATTTGTTTTTATTGTGTGACTATTGCATATGGAAGACAACAACTAAGACAAATATTTCATCATCAGGAATTGACTTCTAAATTTCTTGATAACAACGTCCCATGCGATAACTCTGTCCATTCCATAAAGATCGACAACTGTCATTTGGTCTTGAGGGCAGGCGGTGGAGCCCAAGGGAAGGAAGGGAGATGCAGCAAGTAATCAAGAGGAGTTAAGAAAAACCAAAAAGATATTTTGCTGATCTTGGCAAATAAAATTTTAACTAAAAATAATCCGATAGCTTTATAAAAAAAATCATCTCCTACAATCATTCATCATAAGAGAGGATTTTTTTTATCAAATATTTATGATTCCCATATCTATATCATCATTCAAATATTTCATTACTTAAAATTTTTAAATCTTATAATTAAATATTTTATCAATCAAATATTTATAAATTCCACCTATCAAATATCTCACTCCCAAATATTTCAAATTTCATAATCAAATATCTCACAAATCAAATATTTAATAGTCTCACGATCATTTTATTAATTTACATCTAATTTTATATTTAAATTAAATTAATTATATTAATCAAAGTTTCAATTTAATAGGTTATAGGGATATTTTCATAAATTTTTTTAATATTTATTTATATATTTTGATAATTATTAAATATAATTAATTTAATAATAATATTTTGTTTAAACAAAAGGAGTACATTATAAGACATATAATTATAATTTTAAAAAAAATAGTACAACATACACGAATATAAATGTTTCACAAGTTCGGAATTAAAATAGAGAAGTACAAACCATATTAATAAAATATAGAATGATAAATCATAGAAATTATAAACCACAATTAATCAATAAAATAAATAAATTCATTACATATTCAATTTTTTCTTCAGTTGCTCATATATCATTAGATGGTTCTGAAGTTATTTATCTGTTATGCCTCCTGTGTTCATTACGAAGAGTTGATGTGCTTGAATGAGTTAGTCTACTTTCTTACTATTATTATACTTCTTCAAATGTGCTACTAACTATTACATAGTCTTATTCAATTCATCAATTAGACCTCCTTTTTCTTTATTTTTCCTTTTTGCTACCTTTTGTCGAATTGGATGAGATTGGGCTTCTCTATCATTCACATCAATAGTTGTGTTAGGATTAGACGAATCAGTATGCACACCTAATGATTCTGATGTTCTTGTTTTCTTTGCAATTTGTCGCCCTGAGGATTGAGGAGCTTACATCAGACTATCTTTCACAATCATCTACACATCTTCATATTGGAAAAAAGATTTAAAAGTACTCTTGTATTCTTCATAAGCCCGCACCATTAAATCCTCGTCGCTTCATTCACTTGGTCAATCATTGTACAATTTATTATAGATTTCATTATATCTATTCATGATCTTTTTTATCGAAGCCTAATACAATTTTGCTTTATTCATAGTTCTCTTTTTAACTCCCTTGTCTCGATTGATATTGTAGTATGTCACCATCCATTTCTAAAAAGACTCACTCTTCTGAGCATTGCAAATTACTGAATCTTCACTTATGATTGTGTAGACTGCTATAAGGAGTTTATCATCTACTATTGTCCACATTATTTGCTTGCTATGATCACCATTCGATTCATTGTCCATCTCAATTGTTTGATCGAGAAAAATATTATCAAACCCTATTTGAGATGAGAATGAAGGAAATTATGAATCGGGGACTGCATGAGATGTTTCTATACCTTTATTACTGTCACTTGCATAACACTAGCTATCTCTATTCATTTAATTGAATCCCCATGATTGAAGCGGATTAATTCCATTAGATGGAGCTTATATGAAATATTGGTTATTCTGCTAATATTGTAGTGAACATGTATAAAATGAAGTTCAAGGGTCGCTACACGAAAATTTTGGGTAACTTTAGAAACTATGATAATATGGTAATGGATATGGGAAATGTTGAAAATTATGTAGGTATGTGTGCGAAATGGAAATAGAGGAGGTGTAGATTAGGATGAACTTGAAAATTTTCTTCACTTGAATTTTTGTCAATATTTGAAGAATTCAACAAATCTCCAAAATAATGATTGGAATTTCTATCTATTTCTCTCCAAATTTTTGATATGTAGTGGTTTTTTTATGGTGAAAAAAATAATGTACATATAGAAGAAAAAAATGAGTGTTGTCCAACATTTTAAAAATTGAACGTTAATCAAATTAATATCTGTTACTAACATTTACATTTAATTGTTTTATTTTAAAAAACAAGCAGTAGAGGTGGGCACTCTCGCCCACGCGCCTACATTGGGCTACTCAGATTTTTTTTTAAAAACAAAATTGTTAAAAAGAGAGAGAATTCACCTAGATATTTCAAATACCTCTAAAATATCCTCTTCCAATGGGGGATATTTAAGATAGGAGGATATTTAGAGAAATATCATCTCTAAATATTCTCACTGTGCCTTGAGCAAACTGAGTATAAAAGAAAAAGGGTGAATATAATCCGGAAAGAGATAAGTGAATTGGAACGAAGGATGCTGCTTTGGTCAAAGGATGCTTTGGATGGGATAAAACGTGGATTCTAGGTCAACCATGAGGGAGGTCAACGCATGGTGGAGGTCAACCGGACCTACCTAACCATAGGTCGATTCGATCGAATTCATAACTAGGTCAACTGATTACTCGTCGACTCGGTTACATGGCCATAAACTAGAATAGACCAATTTTGATTCAGATCCAAAAATAATCATTGAACTGATGACTAAACGGTGTTTTGTTTAAAGCCCCGCATGGTCTCCTGTAGCAGGGGATGGCCACGTGCAGTCGCTTGCACCAAGTGATGGCCCTTGCGCAATCGCTTGCAGTAGGTGATAATCGCCTATAGCAAGTGACGACCCTCGCCACCGCATGCCACAGATGACGGCCTCTTGCCGTGGGTGATAGACTCCTACCATGGGTGATGGCCTCCTAGTGAGGGCGACTGTTGGGACTGAAAATGGAGCTAGAGGGGGGGGGGGTGAATAGCTCAGCGTAATCTCGTGCTCGTCGTTGTTTGTTTCTTCAAAGATATGCAGCAGAAAATACAAAGAAAACAAACACACAACGCTAACTCTAGGGATTTACTTGGTATCCACCTTAAAAAGAGGTGACTAGTCCAAGGATCCACACACTCACGCACTCTCCACTATAAAAATACTCCTTCTCGGTAACTACCGAAGGTGGAGAAGCCGTACAACCTCACAATACAACAATGAGAAAGAAAAAAGCAAAATACAAATGAATCTTATAAGATTACAATGAAAACCCTAGCTTCTTCTTCTTCTTGTTGCAACTTGCCTCTTAACTTGGATGAGCCTCCAAGAACCATCAAGAACTGGCGGTGAGGAAGAAAAGATCGCTATGGAGAAGTTCTGTGATCGCCTGTGGAGAAGAGAGGAAGTCGTATGTAGAAAAATGCTCGCCAACGGATTTATCTGTGCCAATGGTCAAATTCCAATCGATTGGATTGCTCCCAATCGATTGGGGAGGCTTTAGATCGATCGGTTGATCGATCCAGAGCACCTTTGTGCTCTTGGAATCGCCCTGAATCGATTACCCGATCGATTCAAGGCTTCTTGAGCGATTTCCAGCGCTCCAATCGATCGGCCGATCGATTAGAGGTTTCAATCGATCAATTGATCGATTCAGAAGCTCACTGTTTGCTCAAAAACTCTCCCAATTGATTGACCAATCGATTGGGAAAGTTTCAATCGATTACCCAATCGATTCAGCCCATTTCTGCACAAAATCACGTCGCCCAATCGATTGAACCCCCCAATCGATTGGCCAATCAATTGGAAAATAGAAAAATGGATAGAGCTTGAAATTAGCTTCGTTTCACATCCAAGATCACCTCATTCCGATATCCGAGTCAAAAGTTATGGCCTTCGGAAGCTCACTACGTCTGAACTTTCTAGTTCCATGCCAACTCCCTATTGGACTTACGACCGCTGAGAGTTCGATCAACTTTTGACCCATCTAGACTTTCTCCTTGTGCCAAGTGTTCGGTCAACCTTGACTCACTTGTACTTATCATCTCGTGCCAAGTGTCCAGTCCTCCATGACCCACTTAGACTTCCTTCTACCAGATGTCCAATCACCCTTGACTCATCTGAATTTCCTCGTCCCTAGCTTCACTCACCAGGTCTTTCCATTGCCCGGCTTCACTCATCGGGACTTTCCCTTGCCTGGCTTCACTCACTAGGACTTTCACTTGCCTGGCTTCACTCACCAGGACTTCTACCTACCTGGCTTCACTCACTAGGACTTTCCCAACTACCCGGCTTTACTCATCGGAATTTCACCTAGCTTCACTCACTAGGATTTCTCAACTGCCCGACTTCACTCACCGGGATTTGCACCTAGCTTCACTCACTAGGATTTTCATCTACTTGGCTTCACTCACCAGGACTTCCCACATGGACGATTGCACCTGCAATCTCCACGACCTGTCAGTCTCCATGTATTGTCTTAATGTATTGTCAAACATCGAAATTCAAACTTGAGCCAACTCAAGCTTACTCAACCAGGTCAACCTTGACCTAGGGAATGTTGCACCAACAATCTCCCCCTTTTTGATGTTTGACAATACCTTTAAGTTAGACTAATCTCATGCCAATGTATGAATGAGGGTTCCCTTCATTCTTCCCCTTTCCTAGAGGGCACAAACTTCCTCTTTAGGTAATGAAGACCTAACTTAACCATACATTCTCCCCCTATTGGCATACATCAAAAACTCTCCCCCTGAAGAGTTACCCAACGTTGTTCACAACTCAATAACGAAGGTCTCATACCCTTCATTATTTTTAATACTCATCCTTGACCATATACCACTTGAATAATGAAGATATTCACTCTCCATTGTATTCAAATGCCCAACCTTGAACATTTTCGCAAAAGAAAGTTAACTACCTTCCAAGGTATATGAAAAATAAATTTTCATGTCCTTAAAAAGTAACTCCCCCTAAAGATATGACCGTAACTCCTGTCATTGCACCAATAATGATTTGGAACTCCTAAATCTTTAGGAAACCCAAATTTAGAAGTTTTGAGGTTCAAAAATTCAATATTGAAATCAAACCTCAACCTAAACCTCTACTTAGTCTTCCTCAACTAATCCATCCTAGTTTTCATTATAAAAACTCCCCCTAAATGAGTGCAAATGTGTTCCAAGGGGTTAGGAATGGTTACCTAGACCATAAATAGTTTAAATCACTGAAAACAAGCTTTCCCAGCTGAAATCAGTGATTTAATCGATCAATGGATCGATTCAAACTATGTGGATCGATCGGTGGATCGATCCAACAATCTTCTGCTTGCGAGAAACACACCCTCAATCGATCGCCCGATCGATTGAAGGGTCTCAATCGATCGGGCGATCGATTGAAGGTCTGAAGTTGCTGAAAGTTCATTTCAGTCAACTTCAGAAACCCCTAGAAAATTCTACAAAATTATAAAAATCATGAAAATCGTTGTAGACATTATTTAGGGCATATATTATCATGGAAAAATAATTTTCTAAGAAAATACTTCATATTTTCAAATATTGACACAGACTTGAAAACTTATAAAAACTTTAGTGTTTTCTTCCAAGTTTATGCCTAACTATTCAATGATGATTACTATCAAAAGATAGCCTTCACCAAGGTTTTCCAAAAGTATTTTAAAATCATTTTCAAAACCAATATCCAACCATGTTCCTTGGGCTTAATGCACATGACTTGTACATTAGCTTTCCCAATGATTGGAAAACACATAACTATGTATTTTGATGAACTTAAAACTCAAAAAAATGCACTAAACCAACATCTTGAGTTTTGTTCATCATCCTAACATCTCACTTATATTTAATGTATACGAAACCACATACAAGTTACCTTATAGTTCTTTGATGAGATGTAAATCTTGGTTTTGCCCTAAACTAGGGATCATGCATATCTACCTAGGCATTTTTGAAACTATGAACATCCACCCAGGATGTTACTTGTTAGTGAATGTCATTAGTCCTTAATTGCAAGAAATAAACTAATGCATGAAAATTTTATGGCATACATCAAAGATAAATAATTTTCAAAAGAAAATTTCCTATAACTACATGATGTATGTATGACATGACATGATATTTTTGTATTTTTCATAATAAAACATGAATGCAAAAACAAATAAATAAATATGATGTCATGACATATGATAGGCAAACAAGACATGACAAATTAGCACATATACAATACCTAGATTACCTATCTAAGTATCCTTAACCTTAGCTAACTTTAACAAATTTGAAACCTAGATTGCCCACTATTTCCCAAGAGAATGCCAAAGTCTAATTTTGACATTTCTTTTTCTTTTCTTAATTTGTGCCAATTCAAATTAAGCATATTCCTCAAATTTTGGCACAATTTTCTCCTTCAAGGAGTAATCATCGAGATTAAGTTCCAAGTAAGGGCTCTGATACTAGCCTTTACTCCTTAAGAACATACTAAAATCTCAACTTGGTAGTTCTTTATAATTTTTCCAATTGTGCCGATTTAATTTAAAATTGAATTTTCAAATTATGGCACATTTACTCTTCCAAAGAGTAAATGAAACTCCACTTCATTTTCAAAGGTTGATAATAACCTTGAAAATGCTCTCCGAGTGTCAACTTCATCAAAGTTGGGTTAACTACCCTCCCAATTTGAGTTGACACTCTCTAACCCATCTAAGGGGTAGAGAAAATACTCCTAGAAACCCAAAATCTATTGGCGTTCCTTGGATGCTCTAGGTACTCACTAGGGATAACTTCTCTAGACACCTTCCTAGTGACCTTGTTTGACTTCTTAGAAGCCTTGGTCACCTTTTCTAGGTCAACTCTAGGGATTTCTTCCCTTGTGACATTCTTAGTGACTTTCTTAGACTTCTTAGAAGTCTTAGTCACATTTGTTGTAAAAATACTCTTAGGGGTAACTTTCCTTGTATTTTTGACTTGACCACTAGGCCTAGGGTTAGTCCCATAGCTATATGGAACCCTATGGTAAGAAGGCACATCCTTTTTGATTTTAGGTTTGTATCCTAAACCTCTATTACCCTTGGATGACCCTTGTTGTCCTAAACCTAGATTTTGCTCATTTTACCCTTTTAAGATATTTTCCATCCTTTTTAGGGTTTTTTCTAATTTATCAAGTCTTGACCTAAAGACTTGATTTTCTCTCATTAAATCCTTAGTTTTTCATTTAATCCTTGAGCATTTTTATTTTTAGGCTTGTAACTAAAATCTTTAGAATTCTTGTCTAAATTTTTATCTACCTTCCTAGACCTAGGTATGGTAGTTTTAGCATGAAGAACTACATGTTTTTCCTTAATGCTATCATGCTTCATATTTTTATGGTAAATAGCATTAAAATGATAAAAATTGGAACTAGCATGCTTTTTACCATTATTTAAGGGGATAGACTCAATAAATGATACTTTTCGTTTTACCTTGGAGGCTCCCCCTTGATCCATGCTTCCTCCTTTAGCTTTGACCGCTTTCTTCCCCTTAGGACATTGGCTCCGGTAATGTCCTTTTTGATTGCAAGAGAAGCACACAATGTGCTTCTTGCTCTTCTTTGTTGTGGGGATAGTCTCCTTGAGCTTCACCTTGCCCTTTAGTGCCACTTGGCCCTTCTTCTTAGCCAATTTGGGGCACTTGCTCTTGTAGTGCTCATGTTCCCTACACTCAAAACATATAATATGATTTTTATTCTTAATTGAAACATTTATACCTTCATGTGTAGGGATGACATCTTCTCCTTTTGATCCGGATGTAGAGGCTTCTTCTTGATCCGGCAATAATGATCCACGCTCCCCCTCAATCCTAGAGGTGGAGGCTTCTTCGTCTTCATCCTCGGATGTTGAACATCTCTCAACTTCCGAATCATCATGCACATGAAATGAGTAAACTCCTTTGTCTTTACCTTCGTGCTCTATTGAGGATGGACTTTCTTCTTCTTCCTCCGGTGTTGAGCACCTCTCAACCTTGGAGTCCTCTTCTTCTTCTTTTTGGTCTTGATTCAATGAATCACCCTCATTTGATTTTTCTTGGATTGGTACAGTGGAGGGTTCTTCATGAAGTTTTGTCAATTTGCTCCATAGCTCTTTGGCATCTTCAAATTCTTCAATTTTCTCCAAGATGTTGCTCGGCAATAGATTGACCAAAAGCTTGGTCACTTTGTCATTAGCCTCACACCTTTGGATTTGTTCTTGGCTCCACTTTCTCCTCTTGAGAATTTTGTCCTTTGAATTCTTTGGAGCTTCGAAGCCTTCCATTAGAGTAAACCATTGCTCTATCTCCATCATAAGAAAATTTTCAATTCTTAATTTCCAAGAATCGAAACTCGTGGATGCATATGGTGGAGGCACCCTTGTGTCGAATCTGAGTCCATCTCGGAATTCCATCTTAAAGTTGAGCCTTTTGATGAAGTTTTCGACTTGTAGAATTGCTCCAACCTCTTCACCCTCTAGCTTTTTGCTCCTTCCAGCGATGATTCCGGTGAAGAGCGACCTCGCTCTGATACCACTTGTTGGGACCGAAAATGGAGCTAGAGGGGGGTGAATAGCTCGGCGCAATCTCGTGCCCGTCGTTGCTTGTTTCTTCAAAGATATGCAGCGGAAAATACAAAGAAAATAAACACACAACCCTAACTCTAGGGATTTACTTGATATCCACCTCAAGAAGAGGTGACTAGTCAAGGGATCCGCACACTCACGCACCCTCCACTATAAAAACACTCCTTCTCGGTAACTACCGAAGGCGGAGAAGCCGTACAACCTCACAATACAACAATGAGAAAGAAAGAAGCAAAATACAAATGAATCTTACAAGATTACAATGAAAACCCTAGTTTATTCTTCTTCTTGTTGCAACTCGCCTCTTGATTTGGATGAGCCTCCAAGGACCTTCAAGAACTGGCGGTGAGGAAGAAAATATCGCTGTGGAGAAGTTTTGTGATCGCCTGTGGAGAAGAGAGGAAGTTGTACGCAGAAAAACGCTCGTCAACGGCTTTATCTGTGCCAACGGTCGAATCTCAATCGATTGGATTGCTCCCAATCAATTGGGGAGGCTTTGGATCGATTGGTTGATCGATCCAAAGTGCCTCTGTGCTCTTGGAATCCCCCTGAATCGATTACCCAATCGATTCAAGGCTTCTTGAGCGATTTCCAGTGCTCCAATCGATCGGCCGATTGATTAGAGGTTTCAATCAATCAATTGATCGATTCAAAAGCTCACTGTTCGCTCAAAAACTCTCCCAATAGATTGACCGATCAATTAGGAAAGTTTCAATCTATTACCCAATCGATTCAGCTCATTACTACACAAAATCGCGTCGCCCAATCGATTGACAAACCCCTAATCGATTGGTCAATCGATTGGAAAGTAGAAAACTGGATAGAGATTGAAATTAGCTTCGTTTTGTATCTGAGATCACCTCATTCCGATATCCGAATCAAAAGTTATGACCTTCGGAAGCTCACTACGTCTGAACTTCCTAGTTCCATGCCAACTCCCTATTGGACTTACGACCACTAAGAGTTCGATCAACTTTTGACCCATCTAGACTTTCTCCTTGTGCCAAGTGTTTGGTCAACCTTGATCCACTTGGACTTATCATCTCGTGTCAAGTGTCCGGTCCTCCATGACCCACTTGGACTTCCTTCTACTAGATGTCCGGTCACCCTTGACTCATCTGGATTTCCTCGTGCCTAGCTTCACTCACCAGGTCTTTCCATTGTCCGGCTTCACTCACCGGGACTTTCCCCTGCCTGGCTTCACTCACTAGGACTTTCACTTGCCTGGCTTCACTCACCAGGACTTCTACCTACCTGGCTTCACTCACCAGGACTTTCCCAACTACCCGGCTTTACTCATCGGGACTTTCACCTAGCTTCACTCACTAGGACTTCTCAACTGCCCGACTTCACTCACCGGGACTTGCACCTAGCTTCACTCACTAGGATTTTCATCTGTCTGGCTTCACTCACCAAGACTTTCCACACGGGTGATTGCACCTGCAATCTCCACGACCTGTTAGTCTCCATGTATTGTCTCAATGTATTGTCAAACATCGAAACCCAAACATCAAGACTCAAGCTTGAGTCAACTCAAGCTTAGTCAACCAGGTCAACCTTGACCTAGGGAATATTGCACCAACAGTGACAACCTCGCGTGATTGCCTACCAAGGGTGGTGACCTTGCACGACCAGAGGATGTGGCCCCATGCTAGAGGTCAGTAGTGGGGATCGTGGTTTTCTTTCCTCTATGTTCTTTTACTCAATGGATTTTTTTTCCCATCTCTATTCTTTCACGAGATGAATGTTTTATTCTTCTATTTTCTTTCACTCAGATTTCTTTTCCATTACCTTTCGTTGGGATTTTTTTTTCTATTGTAAGCCATCACGAATCATGAACCGTCTCAAACCGTCGTGAACGTGAATCAATTTTGAACTATGGTCAGTTCTACCTACACCGAGTGTTGACTTCCAATCATTGTCTACCTTAACTCACAGTGCAAAATTATATGATATAATACTATATATATTGATGTAGGGAATATTAGAAGTCTCCACATGCAATAGCGAAGTCAAGTTCAAGGCTACCCGGGCTATAGCTTGGGGGCCCGATGGTAGTCAGAGAGAAAAACCCCTAAATTTACCTTGAGAGAAAGAAAGAAAATGCGAGAGAAGGAGGGAGCAGCCGAGTGATGGCGTCGGTGTAACCCACAGCCCAGGTAGATCACCCGAGCTAGGTCCACTAGTGTCCACGTGTCCAAGAAAGTTAAGGGTCAACACTGAGATGGGGAGCAAAGTCAAGATAGGCAGGATCATCTCTCACTTTGCATATCTGATACAGTGCTCCATTGATTCAACACCACTGACCCTATCAGCTCGACCTCACCAACCGGATGCTCAAGGTCCTCCCCGTTCGACCCTATCGACCGGACGCTCATGCTCCTCTCTGCTCAACCCTGCCAATCGGATGCTCAAGCTCCTCTCCGCTCAACTTTACCGACTAGACGTTCAAGTTCCTCTCCGCTTGGGTGATCTCAGTCATCCAGAATAGGGCTCACCCGAACCCAAGTTCCGGCCTTTTCCTCGAGCAGCCTTCCTTCCCGGTTTTTCGTCCCTCGAAAGTCGTGTACGTTCTTCTCGTCCACCGGTGTACTCTTCCTCGGTCACCTCGTCCCTCGGACGCACCGAGCCCATCGGCTCTCTCCCCGTGCCATCCTTCTCGTTAGCCGCGTCTTCCACTCGACTTCCTGTGTTCCTAAGCTCCTGCACACTTAGACACTAGGCTTAGATAAAACAGGGTCTAACTTAACTTATTTGATCACATCAAAACATCTTGGGATTCCAACATGTGAAAGTCCTGGTGAGTGAAGCCAAGCATGTGGAAATATAGTTGGGTCAAGGTTGACTAGACACTTAGTGTTAGGAAGTCCAAGTAGGTCAAAGGATTAACCGGATACTTAGCACATGGAAATCCAGGTGGGTCAAGGTTGACCGGACACCTGTGTTAGGAAGTCCAAGTAGATCAAAGGATTGACAAAATACTTGGCACGAGGAAATCTAGATGGGTCAGGGTGACCGGACATCTGGTGGAAGTCCAAGCGGGTCATGGAGGACCTGACATTTGACATGAGACGGTAAGTCCAAGTGAGTCAAGGTTGACTGGAGACTTGGCATGAGGAGAAAAATCTAAGTGGGTCAAAGGGATTGACCGAATACTTGGTAAAGGAGTCTTAGTAGGTCAAGGTTGACCTGATGCTAGGCATGAGGTTCCAACAGACCACGGTTGATCGGATGTTGGAATTGGGGACCCTAGACTTGGTTTAAGCAAGTCAAGGGGAGACCAATCGATTAACCGATCGATTGAATAGTGGTTCAATCGATCAACCAATGGATTAGTATTGTGCTGCGACAAGCAGCGGCCCAATCGATCGGTCGATCGATTGGGAGCCTTTGTCATAGGCACAGAACGCTTCCCAAACGATCAGCCGATCGATTTGGCACCTCCAATCGATCGGCCGATCGATTGGGGGTTGGGCTTTCTCGCGCGATCGCGAGAAAGCCTGAATTGATCGGTCAATCAATTTAGGCGTTTTCCAAAGAGCACATAAGAAGGCTAAATCGATCAGCCGATCGATTCAGCCTCCCCAATCGATCAGCTGATCGATTGGGAGGTGACCGTTACGCAGGATAAAGCCGTTGGCGAGCGTCTTTCTCCGCACTTCTTCCACTCCACTTCCAACGATCACTCTCAGAGATTCACGCCAATTTTTGAAGCTTTCTTGGAGCAAAGTGTTGCTACACTTCCAAGATCAAGAGGCATTCCACACAAGAAGAAGAAGCTAGGGTTAGGGTTTCATGTTGTAAATCTTGTAAGATTTTACTTGTATTTGTTTTCCTTTTCTTTCTTCTTGTATTGAGAGTTTGTACAAGGCTTCTCCGTCTTTGGTAGTTACCGAGAATGAGTGTTTTGATTAGTGGAGTGTGTGTCGCGTGTGGATCCTTGGATTAGTCACCTCTTCTTGAGGTGGATACCAAGTAAATCTTATTGTTAGCATTGTGAGCTTGTTGTGAAGACTATCCGCTGCAAATCATCATCAAAGAAGCAAGCAACAAGCGCGCAACGAGCTATTCACCCCCCCCCCCCTCTCTAGCACTAAACGACCCTAACATGACCTACCTTGGACTTTAACTGGCACCCACTCCGATCTGTTGACCATCGGACCCCATCTGAGGGCTCTTCATTATTCGTCATATCAGTATCGATTCAGGCTAGAAATCGTGAATGACTGAGCCATTAGAGATTTTGCCAAGACCAAAGGGGTGATTTCGAAGGATTGAAGGAGAGTCAATTGCAGGATGAAGGATTCAACAAGAGAGATTAAAATGGTGGTCAAAGCAGACCTTGGTGTGACCACTCCAAAGTTTAAGTTAATACAAAGCTAGTTGGAGAAGAAATAAGGAAGAGTCTAGATGAGGATACGTATGTGCGCGTACCTGTGCCTGTGGAAGTAGACTCCCTTTTATACTCTCTCCTAAAAGAGAGACATGAAATCCCACGTTTAGGTCGTGGGGTTGTCGTGTAGGCCCACATGCCCCTAATAGCTCCATGTCCTCTGCTTATTGCAGTATCCACATTTCCCACAATGGTGGACTAGTAACAACATCCGGAGGTATATGGAAGGGGTCGAGCCAAAGGAGGTCGGACGTGGTTGAGCTGAGGGAGGTCGGGCGTAGTCAAGTTGAAGGAGGTCAAACATGGCCTAACTGAGGAGGTATGCCATGGATGAATTAAAGGGGTCAGATGTGGCCAGACTGAGGAAGTCGGGGATAGTTGAACTAAGGAGATCGGGTGTGGTCGAGTGGAGGATGCTAACAGGTCAGCTCGGGCTGAGCTTTCCGAGTGAGATTACCTAGCCGAAGTAAGTTTGGAGGCAAGCCTAACTTCAGTTGGGGGTCAATCTGACTCACCTAGATCTGAGCTTCTTAGGCTCGATTGGCTGGGTGAACCCAACTTACCTCGGGATCACCTTTGATGAGGCTTGATTTGACTCAAGCAAATTTGACATATTCGACTTTGATTTACAGATTAACATGACTCTTGACTCTACTGGCACATGTCAGTGTCCTTTGGGTGTTCGGATTGTAAATGCAATTTGTGGAGTAATTTTGATTGATTTCCTCATTGTCTATATTCACATCGCACTCATACAAGGGAACATACACGGATACAAATGAGTGATTGTACGAGGATGGAGAACGATTCTTATGATAACCCTTCGGATGAATAATTTAAAAGAGGTTACAAATACTCATGTGTACTATTTTATCTTGGAGGAGTTAGGAAAGGCTTGAAGCATAGGAGGAGGCCTGTCAATTCCACCAGGTTCAGAATGAAGAAAACAATCTGATCACCAGGAAATAAAATGGCATGTTGGCGTTTCTGTGCCCAGGAAAATATGACACCCCCAGCTGCAGGAGCAATTGCTTTGAAAAGGGACATTGCAGTCACAGATATCCCATTTGCAGCTCCTCTTTGTTCTTGAGGCACCGAGTTGTTTTGCAGAAGGAATAGGCTAGTAATGATGATCATAGAAAGAACATTCTTCAGCAGAGATGCGAAATTCACGATGACCTTGAGTGGAAGCCCTGATATACTTGACATAAATGGATAAGCGGCAAGCAAAGGCATAGACAAAACCTGCATTTTGGAAAATAGTGTGCATCAAGAATAGATGAAAGATGATCTTTGGCTCTAATGAATGAAGGAATATGTGAGTAAGTGATAGTTACTGCAGCTACACGAATCGAGTTGATGGATCCGAGGAGCCTCTCAATTGGAGGATAAAGAAAAACTTGGAAAATTAGAAGACCAAAACCTGAAATATCCATCATGTTTTGAGGCATTATCGACTGTAAGTCTAAGAAATGTGCTAATTTACTGGGCACCTGAACTTGCAAGCACCACACCAACATCTTGAGATGAAAAGCTCAGTCCTCCATAGCTTTTATCACTAATGGCCCATAATGAGAATATCTAACAATAGTTCAGCAATGGGTGGTGGAATTAGTTACGACCAAGAAAAGTCATATGTGCCGAAAAAGAACTAAAATATAGAAACCTTGAAGAAGGTTGTTGGCAACACTTGAAAGAATCTATAACTTTTGTTTGGACAACAATTACCTCACTGTAAGCCGTGTCATGAAGAGAAAAAATACAATAAACAATGATCGATGACATCAATGGCCAGTTCTTGAGTAAGTTCTTTGAAGGAGCATCATTTTTCTCAAATTCACCATGTCCTCTTAAGCCAGAGCTGCATATAGATGTTTCTACATCTTCAGTTGCTACATCCGCCATGGTTTGCGGATCATGGTTGTGCAGTGTCTCCTATGCGATTATTTGAGGGAGTCATCAGTTTAGCTAATCTTAAACAAACACATATTTCTGCTGATATATGTTGGTCTAAATAAAAGTTAAACTCACTGGAAGCCACAAAGAAGCTATAAAAACTCCAAGTGCAAGAAGTGAAATAAGAGCACAAGGCAAACAGTAAGGAAACCTACAAAATATTGTAATACACTGTACACTGATCACGTCCAAAAATTAAAGGAAACGAAATTTGAGTTATGAAGGTCAAGTGCTTATACCTTGCAAAGAAAGAACCTTGGGAGAATATTTTGGGATATTTTTCTGCAGGCTGACACCATAGAACTAAATCACAACATAAGCATAAATAATGAGGTAAAAGACAACATTAATTTTAAGTTAGAAAATTTGCTAAAATAATCTGAATAAATGATTTCGGTTCATGCATAATTTGAAACCTTTTTGCAAGTCTAGAAGATCATATTTGAGTTATAGTTTTGCCATTTCAGCAGTGGTACTTGCAAAAGAGTAGGACTACAGCAAAAGTTTGAAGTGTTAGCACAAGCCATGAAAGAGCTCAAGTGACATAATAATTAGAAAGAAAGATGGCTTCCATCATCTACTTGTGGATTAAGTATAGGGAAAAGAATGTTGATCTATTTGATAAATTTTTCAAGAAGGTTATAGATTGATAGGGTTTGCAAGAAAGTTATGCATGGCACAATTCTTATTACTACGTCGTTAAATAGAACAACTATCACCTGAGCCAAAAAACCTCCCAGAGCAGGGCCAATGATCAAGCCTATGCCCCATGCCGTGGATACCTGAAAAAAAGAAACACCCATGAGCAATTATATTTTCTGAAAGACGCACGAAAGAAACTTAATCAATGTTGAAACGAATCAGCGACAAAGAAAATTACAAGAGATACTCCAAGAGATTGATGCTCTTCTCTACAAACTTCCACAGAATAAGCCTGAAAAATTGTTACAGTGTTTGGTTTTGTCATTCACAATATGCATGAATTCATCTATGCAAACTCAAGGATACAACATGAACACCTACCTTTATTGGTCCATTTACACCATTTAGTAATCCAAGTAGTAACCTTGTACTGATAGCCATCCAGTAACTTGTACTCAAACCAAAGAGTGAGTTGAAAAGGACGCTGAAGAAACAAGGCAATAAATAAAATGTGGAAATAAATAACAGAAATTGGTTTCCCAGACCAACACCGGAAAGATTGAATCTACTAACACAGAGAAGATGCTGATAAGTATAACTGGTTTTCTTCCATATTTGTCAGCAACTATTCCCCATAACATGGAAGTAGATGCCCTTCCAACCATAAACGAAGCTCCTTAATTCACAAAAAGGAAACAACACACAAAATAGACTCCTTATGAATTATGATGGTCCATTATTAAACAAATAAAATGCAGAAATCAGTCATCTTGTACTGTTGCTGTAAATCTCACCAACAAAACCTGCGTAGAACCCAATATCTTCCTCTCTTTCTGCAACATGCAAGTCTCTTATCTATGAAGAAGCAACATGCAGCAGGAGAGAGTCGACATTGAAAAATAGAAGAGAAAACGACGGCATAGGTAACACAACTTTACCCTACCATGAAGTACAAGAAGGGAAACAATGATAATATTGGCAGAGCTGAAATCAGAAAAGGGAAAAATAGAGATTAGAAAGAAGAAAAAATTCCTGCATATCATCAAATTCCTGGAAGGAAAAGTACAAGTTTAAAAATACATATATACCTGTGCAGAGGGTAACTATCCACACATAGAAAAACTCTTTGTAGGGAATCCCTGGATTACTTTCCTTCTTCCTGTCTTGCTTGCATCCTGGACAATCATCGAAGAAATAAACCTTGGGGTTCAACAATGGTTCCCTGTTCTCTGACATTTCTGCCTGAGACAATATCACATCAAAGCGCATGAGTTCTCATCCAACTCTTTATAAGTTCAAAGAGAAAATTAAAAAGAGGAGAGGCGTGCAGAAACAGATCAAATCTTCTGTCCCGAAACTCTCCCTGTCCCTCTGTCCCATGCAGAAAATGACAACCGACTCGTGAGAAATACGTGACGAAGGTGGAAACCAAAAGAACGATTCACCTATAGGACAATAGGGATCGGTCTGTGGACCGATCAACCTATAGGTGGATCGGTCGACAGACCGATCCCTATTGTCCTATAGACCGATCCTCTGGACCGATCAGGACATATCCTGATCGGTCTGGGAGGCTTCTGATCGGTCTGTGGACCAATCAGCCTATAGGTGGATCGGTCCACAGACCGATCCCTATTGTCCTATAGGCGAATCGCTCTTTTGGTTTCCGCCTTCATCACGTGTTTCTCACGAGTTGGTTGTCGTTTTCTGCGTGGGACAGAGGGACAGGGAGAGTTTCGGGACAGAAGATTTGATCTCGTGCATGGAGGAGAAGATGCGTTGAGAAAGCGACGGAGGCTCGGTTTAAATTGCACCGTCTATCTTTGGTTATAATATTATGTAAATTGCTTTTCCCCCTCCCCTGACACGCGCATCTCCCTAGACCTGACCACGGTTCAGAACCGACGGTTCGACGGTTCGGAACCGCCGGTTCGACGGTTCCAAGCAGGTCGACCCTTAACCTTAACCGCCCAAGACGGTTACGGTTCACGGTTCAGAACCGCCGGTTCACGGTTCGGTTCACGGTTCGTCACGGTTCAAGATTAATATGTTAAAAAAAATTAAAAATTAAAAATTAAACATTAAACATTAAAAATTAGAAATTAAAATTTATTAAACAAAGGACTTGCACTTATTTAAGTTGCCTACGTATCCCTTTAGGGGAATCAAAGCCCACGTAGTTCTTTTACATTTTTTATCCTTTTACATTTTCATTCACTTCCATTTCCTGTTCCTGTCGTATTTGTTCCTTCAGTATCAAAATCTTCAACTTCGTCATCTGAAAGTTGCATTCCTTGGATTCTTTTCTCCGCTCTGGTCCAATCGTCCAGTAATGCTTGGGCTTCCAAGGAGTCGGGAGACAAAGTTGATCGTCGTTCATCTAATATGTTTCCGCCGGCACTGAACGTCTGCTCCACAGCAACAGTTGACACTGGACAAGCTAAAATTTCTTTTGCGATCACGGAGAGAACGGGAAAGCTTTGAGCCTTCTGTGACCACCACTTTAAGATATCGAAGTTTTCGCTATCTGCTTCATTAAAATCAAAAGAAGTCGTAAAATAATTCTCAAGTTCCTGTGTGGAACTTGAGGATCCTCGTGGACGTTTTGTCCGTTCTTTTAATAAGAGTTGTGCTTTTGTAAGTTTTAAATTACTACTAGTAGTTTGTTGAATTTCAGAAATATTAATTTGTGTTCCATATTTTGCATAATATTGATTATAAATATCATATAAATAAATTCTAACATTATATATAATATTAACTGGATCAGGAGAAGAAGAATCTTTAATTGGAATTAAAGCGCCATAATATAAAGTTAACATTTCTTGTAAAACTTCTAATTTAAATCTAGGATCTAAAGCAAATGCAATTAAATAAATTTAAGGAATTAAATAAAAATATTTTTCCCATTTAGTTTTCATAGCTAAGATACAATGAGATAAAAATTCATTATTAATATGTTCATTTAAAACTAATACTATATTAGAAAATTTTTCTAAAACTAATTGAGCAGTAGGATAATAAACACCGGAAAGTTGTTCGGTTGCATCATTAAATACTTTTAAAATTTCACAAATACTACTACAAATATTCCATTGTTGTGAAAATAAATATATATTAGTATTAGTGTTTTGTGCAAAAAATGAACATAATAATTCTTTTTATTGAAATGAATCTTGTAATAATTGGTATGTTGAATTCCAACGTGTTGGTACATCACGTGGAAATTTTTAGGTCTCATTCCATTAATTTTACAAAACCTACCCCATTGTTTCATTATAGATGGATGAGACCATAAATAAGAAATTACAATTCTAATTGGTTTAATATAACTTTCTAAAATTTTTAAACCATCTTGAACACATAAATTTAAAACATGGCATACACAACGAATATGAAAAAATAAACCTCCAATAATAGGTTGACAAACAAATTTTAGATCATCTATACAAGCGGTATTAGAACTAGCATTATCTAATGATATTGAAAATATTTTATGAGTTAAACCATATTCTTCTAAAATTAAACATAATAATTGTGCGATATTATGAGCATTATGTGATTCATCAAAAACTCTATAAGCTAATAATCTTTTTTGGAGGTTCCAAGAGTTATCGATCCAATGGCAAGTCACACCCATATACGAATGTGTTTGCCAATGATCACTCCAAATATCGGAACATAAAGAAACTTTATTATCTAATTTACTAAATTCATCAATTAAATTCTTTTTTCCTTGTTTTACTAATTTTTTAATTGTATGAGTAAGTGTAGTCCTAGGAACACGTTTAGCACATGGATTAAGAGATTCTTTACAAAAATCTTCAAATGTGCATTTAGATCCAAAACTAAAAGAAAGATGTTCTACGGAAACAAATTTAGCTAATGATTCTCTTAATTTATTATCCGAATATAAAAATAAACCGGAATCGGTACTACGGCTAGTTGAAGAAAATCTTGATAATTGTGTTTGAGAACGGTCGAGTCCATATTCCGTCGGGTGCTTCATTTCTACATGTCGTTTCAACGACCCATAGCCGCCGTTGTAGGAAGCATTGCAGTGCTTACATTTTGCACGCATTTCTCCCGACGGAAGAGTGACCTTCTCAAAATGTTTAGTAAAATAGAAGACTTTAGAGGAGGAAGTAATTGCATCGGTACTTCCTTGTGTTTCGGGTGTCGGATTCGGAAGATGCTCGATCTCATCATCGGTAGATTGAATGTTGGGGTCCTCCTCCCGCGGATTCATTATTTGCTTTCCCTTCCGACCTCGAGATGATGCACCTCCGCGGCCTCCTTCCATTGTAATTGAAAACGAAAGCGCGTAGAGATTAGAGAATACGAAAATGAGATTAAGAGTAGAGAAGATGTGTGTGAAAAATGATGAAATGAGCTCTCTATTTATAGAGTTTTGATGGTAACGAACACTAAATCATAGCCATTGATCAAAAAACGGTCAAATGATCCTAACCGTTGAAAAAAAATACCTAAAAAACCCTCCCAACGGCTACGAACCGCCGGTTAACCGGCGGTTCAAGCCGTTTAAAAAAAAAAATTTGCGGTGAACCGCCGGTTCAACCCGTCGGTTAACCGGCGGTTCGCCGATTGGCCCGTTGACCCGGTTACGGGCCCGGGCCGGGTCCGGGCCAGACCCGGCCCGAGGTCGGGTCTACATCTCCCCCTCTCCTCTCTCTCTCTCTCTCCCCCTTTAAATGTCCGTTCTGCCCCTATCTTTTTTGATATTTTTTTGATTTTTTTAGTTTTATTTTTAAATTTAATTTTATTTATTAATTTTTTCATTTATACTTATATATTTTTAAATTTTTATTTAATTTTAATTTTTTAATCAATTTTATTTATTATTTTTCATTAATACTTATATATATTTTTAATTTATTTAGTTTTATTTTTAATTAATTTTGTTTATTATTTTTCATTAATACTTATATTTTTAAATTTTATTTAAGTTTTATTTTTAATTAATTTTATTTATTATTTTTTTAATATTTATTTAGTTTTATTTCTTTAATCAATTTTATTTATTATTTTTGAAGAAGGTTGGGTTCAAGTACAATTTGAGTTTACAGAAGAAATTCAATAAAATAAGGATCTATATGATCAACTTGATCCAGATCCAAATTTGATAACCAATCTATTATTCTCATTGAATTATTTCGAGTCGTGGGTACCAGAAATATATTGGATGGATGCTATGCTTTTGGGAATTGTCATCGCATCAAGGTACAATCTTGTACTTCATACATTTGGTGAGAATATTGGGAGTTGTTTTACTCACTTGCCATTAAGAACTCCTCCAGTTTCAAATCAAGAGCGTTGAGAAATAGCTATTGCTCATGTTGACAATCACTTCGTACAAGTTTTCTTATATCCTCATTATCCTGTACCACCCATTCCAACTTGGTGGTGGCAACATTCATCGTATGAAGCTAAAGGATGGGTCACTCGTTACAGGACACGTGTTTATTTGTGATACAAAGTAATAGGTGCACCACCATCAAACACGTCGGGAGCAGAATTTGGAGGTAATTTTGATTAAGATTTCTATTTTTATATATTTTCATGTTTTTTTTATATTATTACATGTACTCTTCATTTGAAAAAATTATGTTTGTTCTTAAGTTATGAATGTGTTCACTATTAATTGTTAACATTTTTTGTTAGTTTTAAATATAAACTAAAAATAAACACAAATTATAAACATATAAAAAAATTATTAAAAACATAAAACTGATAAAAAAATGATAAAAAAATTGATTAACCAAAAAAAATCAATAAAAAATAAAATTAAAAAAATCAATTGAAAAAAATAGCAGTATTATGAAAAAAATAATAAATTAAATTAATTAAAAAATAAAAACTAAATAAAATTTATATAAAACTGAAAAAATAAGTATTGATAAAAAATAATAAATTAAATTAATTAAAAAATAAATTTTAAAATATACTGAGAGTTATTTTTAAACAAAATTAATTAAAAAATTAAAATGAAATAAAAATTAAATGAAATAAAAAAAAATAGAAGAGAAGGCTACATGCGTCCTTTGGCAGAGGGAGAGGGGAAAGGAGAGAGGTGTGTGTCAGATCGGGGAAAAAGCAGCTCTCTAATATTATTTGATGTGATAGAAAATGAAAAAGAACTGAAGAGTTGTCCTCTGGGAAGTGGCTTGGACTCGACAACTTGGATCAGTATTCACGTGCGTTGACTGTGTGAGACTATGTTCAGTTGCCCACAATAACTATTTCTAAATTTTCATTTTTTTTATGATATTTCTTTTAATTCCTATTATTATAATATTAAGGTAAAAAAATTGATACTAAATTTGTTTTGGGTGTGCATGAAATATGCGACTTAAAATATTTAGAGTAATATTACTATATATATTGATCATGTCTGGTCGCTGAGTCGATAGATACTAGGGACGTGGTGCTCTTGTTGATGGCGTATGAACCCTTAACTGGTGTGAGCCTCCGGTGAGAACCTGCAAACACAAAACCGAGCCGGGAAGGGGTTCCCGGCGACAACCCTCCGACGTTCAAGTCAGCTCCGACGAGAAGAAATTGAGGCAGAATAACGAGCGTGAAGACTAGCTACAGTAGATGAGAATGCATACCTCCGTCGAAGCCTGGGGTCTTTATATAAGACCCTTGGGAGGCGCGTGCAGGCTTCTCGAGGTGTGCGTGCTTCCCAAGACATACCTCAAATGGATGTGTCAGAAAAGTACGTATAGTGACATACCGCAACCGTCCGAGCATATCTCTACCTTGATAGTGGAAATTTTCATCGTACGATTCTCTGTCCGGTCCGGCCGCCGACTATGCTATTTGTCGGCGGCACATGTCTCGAGAAGGATATCACCAGCTGTCCCCTTCGTCTTCTTCTACACATTTTGTCTGCTACTAGTCTGAACAGGAGAGGTGCGTGGACTCACTACCGTCCGGGAAGGGACATGTACCGGACTGAAAGGAAGAGACGCTCGGCCCGTCGCTCGCTCGGTAGTTCGGTGGACTGTTGGGACTGATTATGCAGCTAGAGGGGGGTGAATAGCTCGGTGCGCTCGTCGTGCTCTTCATTGATTGTTTCTTCAAAGATGTGCAGCGGAGAATACAAAGAAAACAAACACAACGCTAACACTAAGGATTTACTTGGTATCCACCTCACAAGAAGTGACTAATCCAAGGATCCACACACTCACGCACCCTCCACTATAAAAACCCTCCTTTATGGTAACTATCAAAGGCGGAGAAGCCCTACAAGTTCACACTACAAGAAGAAAAGGAAAGGGAACAAAATACAAGCAAAATCTTACAAGTTTGCACAAGAAAATCCTAACCCTAGATTTCTTCTTCCGCTGTAGATCCGCCTCTTGACTTGGACAAAACTCCAAGAACCCTCAAGATCTGGCGGTGAGAACTTTGTGGAGAAGCTGTGGAGTCGCCTGTGAAGATCGGAGCTGTATGCGTGAAGTTCTGCCGAAGGAATCGAACGCCTGCAGCTAAATACGACGCCAACGGTCGGATCCCGATCGATTGGAACACTCCCAATCGATCGGGGAGGCTTTGGATCGATCGATCGATCGATCCAGAGCGCCTCTGTGCTCTCTGGAATAGCCTGGATCGATCGACCGATCGATCCAGGGCTTATTGCGCGAAATCGCACCTCCCAATCGATTGACTGATCGATTGGGAGCTCTGGATCGATCGCCCGATCGATCCAAAGGGGCTCTGTTCGCGCGACACTTCTCCCCAATCGATCCACTGATCGATTGGGATAATGCCTGTCGCGGGGACTCGCCCGATCGATCGGCCGATCGATTGGGCATGATCCAATCGATCAGCTGATCGATCCAGATCTTAGTTTTTGCTCAAAACCAAGTCCAAAGCCCCCTAAACCAACATCCAGTCAACCATGACTTGTTGGTACATAAAACCTAGCATCCGGTCACCCTTGACTAGCTAGGACTCTCTCACCAAGTGTCTGGTCAATCCCTTTGACCCATTTGGACTTTTCTCCTCTTGCCAAGTATCTGGTCAATCCCTTTGACTTACTTGGACTTTTCTTCCTCGTGCCAAGTATCCGGTCAATTCCTTTGACATACTTGAACTTTCACCAGATGTCTGGTCAACCTTGACCCATCTGGATTTCCCCGTGCCTGGCTTCACTCACCAAGACTTCCCTTCTGCCTAGCTTCACTCACCAGGTCTTTCACCTGGCTTCACTCACCAGGATTTTCTTCTGCCTGGCTTCACTCACCAGGACTTCCTTTGCCTAACCTCCAAGTTAGGACTTTCACCTGGCTTCACTCACCAGAATTTTCCAGTCAAGTATCCGGTCAACCTTGACCTACTTGACTCTCCATCACAATCTCCACACATGAACAATTGCACCTGCAATCTCCATGTGTTGTCTACATGTATTGTCAAACATGTATTGTCAACATGTATTGTCAAACCATCAAAACATAAACATTAAGACTCGAGCTTGACCCAATTCGAGCTCAGTCAAACTAGGTCAACCTTGACCTGGGGAATATTGCACCAACAATCTCCCCCTTTTTGATATTTGACAATACCTTCTTTAAGTTAGACTAATCCCATAGCCTAAACCTCCTTCATGCCACTAGCTAATGAACACATAAGTTAAACCCTTCATTCTCCTCCTAAAAGGGCAAACTCCCTCTTAGATAATGAAGTCCTAACTTAAACCCTATATTTCTCCCCCTATTGGCACACATCAAAACAAACTCTCCCCCTGAAGAGTTACTCAACGTTGTTCACAACTTCACTCATTGTGATCAACCCGATACTGAAAGTCCCATACCTTTCATTTTCCTTTAACCTTACATTCTTCCCCAATGTAGACAAATGCCCATCCTTGAGCATTTTTAACTTAAACAATGAAGATATCCACTCTCCATTGTAAACAAATGCTCAACCTTGAGCATTTTTACTAAAGAAGGTTAATCACCTTCCAAGGTGTATGAAAAATAATTTTCATGTCCTTAAAGAGTAACTCCCCTTAAAGACATGGTCGTGAACTTCTATCATTGCACCAACAATGACTTGGAATCCCAAAACCTTTAGGAAGCCCAAATTTAGAAGTTTGAGGTTCAAAAATTCAATATTAAAACCAAACTTCAATTTAGTCTTCCTCAACCAATTCATCCTTATTTTCAACATGAAAACACCCTTTTTATGTATACAAATGTATTTTGAGGGGTTAGGAATGATTTCCTATACTAAACTTGGTTTGCAATGCTGAAATCAGGCTTTCCCAGCCAAAATCAGTTTTCTCAATCGATTGGAGTTGGGTCCCAATCGATTGAACCAGCTTGAATCGATCCACTGATCGATTCAGGAGGGCTGGATCGATCGGTGGATCGATCTAGGAAGCTTCTGTTCGCGAGAAGCTTGCTCTTAATTGATCGCCCGATCGATTGAGACCCTTCAATCGATCGCCCGATCGATTGAGACCCTTCAATCGATTGAATGTCTGATAGTTCTGAAATTCACTTGCGGTGAATTTCAGAAACTCCCCCAAAATTCCCTAAAATTCTAAAAATCATGAAAATTTGTGTATACACTATTTAGGGCATATATTATCATGGAAAAATAGTTTTATAAGAAAATACTTCATATTTTCAAAGATTTACACAAACTAGAAAACTTGCAAAAACTTTAGTATTTTCTTCTAGTTTGTGCCTAACTATTCAATGGTGATTACTATCAAACGATAGCCTTCACCAATGGTTTTCCAAAACAATTTTCAAAAACCAATATCCCACCATGTTCCTTGAGCTTAATGCACATGACTTGTACATTAGCTTTCCCAATGATGGGAAAACACATAACTATGTGTTTTGATGAACTTAAAACTCAAAAGAATGCACTAAATCAACATCTTGAGTTTTGTTCATTATCCTAACATCTTACTTGTATCTAATGTGCACTAAAACACATACAAGTCACCTTATGGGTCTTTGTGAGATGTAAAGTTTGGTTTTGCCCTAATCTAGGGATCATGCATATCTATCTAGGTATTTTTTGAATTATAGACATCCACCAAGGATGTTATTTGTTAATTAATGTCATTAGTCCTTAATAAACAAGAAATTAAAATGATGCATGATGATGTTATGACATACATCAAAAAGAAATAATTTTCAAAAGAAAATTTCTTATAACTATATGATATATGGATGATATGACATGGTATTTTTGTGTTTTTCATAATAAGGCATGAGTGTAAACACAAATAAATAAATATGATGTCATGGCATTTGATGGGCAAGCAAAGCATGGCAAGTTAGCATAGATAAAATACCTAGATTACCTAGCTAAGTATCCTTAACCCTTAGCTAACTTAAAAATTCAAACCCTAGATTGTCCACTATTTCCCAAGAAAATGTCAAAGACCAAATTTGACATTTCTTTCGCTTTTCCTAATTTGTGCCAATTTAAATTAAGAATATTCCTCAAATTTTGGCACAATTTACTCTTTTAAAGAGTAATCAATTGAGTTAAGGCTTAAATTTGACTTTAACTTCCTAAGAACATACCAAAATCCCAACTTGGTAGTTCTTATGATTTTCTCAAATTGTGTCATTTATAATTTCATCCAATTTCTCAAAATATGACACATTTTACTCTTTCTAAGAGTAAACCCTTTATCCTTTTCATTTTCAAAGGTTAATAATAACATTGAAAATGCTCCTTGAGTGTCAACTTCATCATGATTGGATTAACTACCCTTCCACTTAGAGTTGACACTTTCTAACCCATTTATGGGGTAGAGAAGATGCTCCTAGGAACCCAAAACCTATTGGTGCTCCTTGTATGCTCTAGGTACTCACTAGGGATAACTTCCCTAGATACCTTCCTAGTGATCTTGTTTGGCTTCTTAGAAGCCTTGGTCACATTTTCTAGGTCAACCCTAGGGATTGCTTCCCTTGTGACCTTCTTTGTGACTTTCTTGGACTTCTTAGAAGTCTTAGTCACATTTGTTGCAAAAATACTCTTAGGAATAACCTCCCTAGTATTCTTGACTTGACCACTAGACCTAGGGTTTGTTCCATAACTATATGGAACTCTATGGTAAGTAGGTACATCCTTTTTGGTTTTAGGTTTGTATCTCAAACCTCTATGGCCCTTGGATGACCCTTGTTGTCCTAAAACTAGATTTTGCTCATTTTGCCCTTTAAGGATATTTTCCATCCTTTTTAGGGTCTTTTCTAGTTTGTCAAGTCTTGACCTCAAGACTTGATTTTCCATCACTAAGTTCTTAGTTTTTGGTTTTCCATTAAGTCCATGAGCATTTTTGTTTCTAGGCTTGTAGCTAAAATCCTTAGAGTTCTTGCCTAAAATTCCATCTACCTTCCTAGTCCTAGGTGTGGTAGTTTTAGCATGGAGAGCCATGTGTTTTTCCTTAATGCTACCATGCTCTCTATTCTTATGGTAAATAGCATTAAAATGATAAAGACTTGACTTAGCATGCTTTTTACCATTGTTCAAGGGAGTAGGCTCAATAAATGATACCTTTCTTTTTATCTTGGAAACTCCCCCTTGAGGTGTGCTTCCTCATTGAGCCTTGACTGCCTTCTTCCCCTTGGGATATTGACTCCGGTAATGTCCCTTTTGATTGCACAAAAAGCACACAATGTGCTCCTTGCTCCTTTTTGTTCTGGGAGCGGTCTCCTTGGGCTTCTCCTTGCCCTTTTATGCCACTTGGCCCTTCTTCTTGGCCAATTTAGGGCATTTACTTTTGTAATGCCCTTTTTCCCTGCACTCAAAGCAAATGATATGATTTTTGTTATTTTCTATTGAAATTGTTATACCTTTGCTTGTAGGGGTGACATCTTCTCCTTTTGATCCGGAGGTAGAAGCTTCCTCTTGATCTGAACTTGATACTCCTCCAATAGATTTGTCTTGACTTGTGGAGGTGGAAGCTTCTTCATCCTCTTCTTCTTTTGACCCGGATGTGGAGGCTTCTTCTTGCTCTTGATCCAGTGTCAATGAAAATTGCTCTCCCTCAATCCTAGAGGTGGAGGCTTCCTCATCCTCATCTTGTACATGGAACAAGGAGTATGCTCCCTCCTTGCCTTCTTCATTGCATTCCTTTGAAGATGAAGCTTCTTGGACTTCCTCTTCTTCGGAAGTTGAGCATCTCTCAACTTCGGAGTCCTCTTGCTCTTTATTTTGATCCAATGAGTCACTCTCTTTGGATTCTTCTTGGTCTGGTACAGTGGAAGGGATCTCATGAATTGATACCAATTTGCTCCAAAGCTCCTTGGCATCCTTGAACTCTCCAATTTTTCCAAGAATGTGGCTAGGCAATAGATTGACCAAAAGCTTGGTCACTTTATCATTGGCCTCACATCTTTGGATTTGTTCTTGGCTCCATTTACTTTTCTTGAGGACTTTGCCCTTGGAATTTGTTGGAGCCTCGAAACCTTCCACGAGAGAAAACTATTGCTCTATCTCCACCATCAAGAAATTTTCGATCCTTGATCTCCAAAGATCGAAGCTTATCATGGTGAATGGTGGAGACACCCTCGTGTCGAATCCGAGTCCATCTCGGAATTCCATTTGAAGTTGAGCTTCTTGTGATGAAGTCTTCGACTTGTAGAATTGCTCCAACTTCTTCACCCTCTAGCTTTGCCCCTTCCGGCGATGATTCCGGTGAAGAGCGGTCTCGCTCTGATACCACTTGTTGGGACCGATTATGTAGCTAGAGGGGGGGTGAATAGCTCGGTGCGCTCGTCGTGCTCTTTGTTGCTTGTTTCTTCAAAGATGTGCAGCGGAGAATACAAAGAAAACAAACACAACGCTAACACTAAGAATTTACTTGGTATCCACCTCACAAGAGGTGATTAATCCAAAGATCCACACACTCATGCACCATCCACTATGAAAACCCTCCTTTATGGTAACTACCAAAGGCGGAGAAGCCCTACAAGTTCACACTACAAGAATAAAAGGAAATGAAACAAAATACAAGCAAAAGCTTACAAGTTTGCACAAGAAAACTCTAACCCTAGATTTCTTCTTCCGCTGTAGATCCGCCTCTTGACTTAGACAAAACTCCAAGAACCCTCAAGATCTGGCGGTGAGAACTTTGTGGAGAAGCTGTAGGGTCGCCTGTGAAGATCGGAGCTGTATGCGTGAAGTTCTGCCGAAGGAATCGAACGCCTATAGCTAAATACGACGCCAACGGTCGGATCTCGATCGATTAGAACGCTCCCAATCGATCTGGGAGGCTTTGGATCGATCGATCGATCGATCCAGAGCGCCTCTGTGCTCTCTAGAATAGCCTGATCGATCGACCGATCGATCCAGGGCTTATTGCGGAAAATCGCACCTCCCAATCGATCGACTGATCGATTGGGAGCTCTGGATCGATCGCCCGATCAATCCAAAGGGGCTCTGTTCGCGCGACACTTCTCCCCAATCGATCCACTGATCGATTGGGATAATGCCTGTCGTGGGGACTCACCCGATCGATCGGCCGATCGATTGGGCAAGATCCAATCGATCAGCTGATCGATCCAGATCTTGATTTTTGCCCAAAACCAAGTCCAAAGCCCCCTAAATCAACATCCAGTCAACCATGACTTGTTGGTACATAAAACCTAGCATACTTCTACTATCCCAAACAGTCTGAGTGAGGTACTTTCCTTTTCCAATATCGGATCGGACTTGTCTTCTTCGACAAAATGCCCACCTCCAATAAACACTGGAAAGAATACTTCTTCTTTCTGCGTTTACCCGAATCGCCGCCCTTCCGAACCAATTGCAGACCGCCGTACCCACTCCACCAGATCTCGGTAAATACAAGGGCTAGCCGCCCTACCTTCACGCAGCCAACCTGCTGGCCGGCCAAAAGTTCAACATCCACAAGCTGCTCTTTGAGGGCATGCTATACATATTTGGGTTGAGTCTGATCCGCTCAAAACTTCCGAGCAGCATGGGTAAGAGCTTTCTCGATCCTCTTTTCCTTTTGATCTAACTGATTTGCTTTCCCTTTTTGCAGCTGACATCATGATGCACGCTCGCGCTACCGAGCAAATGAGGTTGAGGGCCACCGAGATTGAAGCGGTGACTGCTAAGGAGATGGCCGACCTTGGCATTGCGTCGGTCGGCTCACACGAAGGGGAGAGAGGCGAGGCACCTACTGCTATCGGGGGATCAGTCGTTCGGGTCTCTACCACAGAAGTGGTGGGCGACGCTACTTCGTCCGCCAGACACCCTTTTACTCAAGACGAGGATGTGGAGCAATCGACCGAGGATGTTCCTTTGGTGATCCGCAAACACCGCCGGACTGAGATACCTGCCC
Organism: Zingiber officinale; assembly: GCF_018446385.1. Classification (NCBI taxonomy): domain Eukaryota; kingdom Viridiplantae; phylum Streptophyta; class Magnoliopsida; order Zingiberales; family Zingiberaceae; genus Zingiber; species Zingiber officinale. The sequence goes on along the minus strand of NC_056005.1, from coordinate 31,619,871 downwards.
ATTCGGCGACACCTGCGGAGCAGGTGTCTGAGCAGTTGGCGCTCCTTTCGCAGGGGTTGACTTGGCTCCGGCTTCTGTCGAAGCAATTTCCTCATATCACACTCTTTCCCAGCTCGATCGGCCGATGGATCCAATTGAAGCGCAACCAGTCAGTTCTTTGCCACTGGCCCATTGACGTATATGGCGCTCCGGCATCATTTCCGCTCTGACCGGCTAGTCCTCTGGTCCTTCAGGTTCAGCTCAGTTTGCTCTGAGCGGCCGCCGAATAGTTAAGGCCATCCTGCACCTACCAACAGAATAGTTCCTTCTAGCAGCTGACCGGCCGACAATTCCAGAGCACCAAATCACCATTCGTGGGTTGCTTGCCAAAATATGGGAGGATGCAAGGGCCCGTGTTGCCATGATGACCCCTGGTCAGGTCGGCGACAACCATCTGCAGCAAGCCACCGGTGTATGCCTCCCCCTCCTTCCTTCACATTATTATTTTTGCTTGGCTTTTAACGTTATTTTCTCTGTGTGCATAGTTGGGTGGAGAGCATCACAGTCAGCAACCGCTTGGCGCTGCTAGAGGAAGAGTTGAAGAAACTTAAGATTTCCGGGGGAGGCTCGGTCCAAGGGCCTTCACCTGCTGAGTTGAAGGCCGAGCTGGTCGATACAAAGAGGCTCCTGGAGGATGAGCGACATAAATCCTCTGGACTGGAAACCACGGTGGCTCAGCTCGAAGCCAAGGTCAAGGCACATGACCAGGAGATCAAGCTGAGGACTGCGGAGAAGAACAAGGCCATTACTGATCTGGACGCAAAAAATGTTGAGGCCTGGACGTTGGAGCAACGTGTCCAGGAATTAGCCGACATGCTATTCGTCGAATGGAAAAGTCGATCGGTGGAAAAGACTGAATTCCAAGGAGAACTGAAGAATCTCCTAGACGCCCTTGAAGCTTCTCGAGCCGCCCTCAAGGAGTACCAGGATGGCGAATCAGGCCACTTTACTGTGACGAGGCAAGCTTATGTCCGCTCGGATGATTTTGCCCAGAAGGTCTGTGACCGGCTCGTTGTCGCCTTTGAGGAGGCCATTAATTCTACGACTGCTTATCTGAAGGGTAAGGGTCACCTTTCTGAAGCGACGGCTATCCCGCCTAAGGATTTGGTCGGGTTGCTCGATGACATCCCTGAGCCAATCTTTGATTATCTGGAGTGAGGAGTGTTAATCCTTTTGTAAGTCATTTTTATAAGTCGTGGATGTATGTTGGTCGTCCGGCTGGAACTTTTTTAATGAAATTAGTTTTTTCGTGTTTACTCCTGTCATTGGTTGATTGCTTAGGTCCGAGCTGAATACTTGATCTTAACTTCTGATAAGTCCCAGGATAGCGGCTCCTGGATATGAAACTGTCGTTCGACCACTAACCGACGATTTAGATATTCTTTCGATCGGATATTCATGCTTGCCGAACCGACCCTTAGGTTGTCATTCGACTCTAGGGTTTTATTGTCACCGCCCGACGGGCTTCTGGCTGGGGGTTTATAGTCGCCGGTTTTGACTCTAGAGTTTAACGTCGCCTCTCGACGGTCTTCCGAGCAGGATATTTATGGTCACTGTTTCGATCCTAGAGTTTAACGTCGCCGCTCGACGGTCTTCCGAGCGGGATATTTATGGTCGTCGCTTCGACCCTAGAGTTTAATGTCGCCGCTCGACGGTCTTCCGAGCGGGATATTTATGGTCGCCGCTTCGACCCTAGAGTTTAACGTCGCCGCTCGACGGTCTTCCGAGCGGGATATTTATGGTCGCCGCTTCGACCCTATAGTTTAACGTCGCCGCTCGATGGTCTTCATGGGGCCTAGCCGTTCGGCGTATTCTTTTATTTTTGCTATCATTCCTGCATTCAAAGGGAACCAAGGAACGAAAAGTATATATAACGAATTACATGGGCACACCTTTCATCCAACTCGATACGGCTGGAGATGCTTAGCGCTCCATGGTCGTTCTAGCTGTCGTCCATCTTCATCCTCGAGGTAATAGGCGCCCGATCGGAGCTTCTTGATGACCTTGAAGGGCCCAGCCCAGGGTGCCTCCAGCTTGCTCACATCTCCGACCGGCTTCACCTTTTTCTATATAAAGTCGCCGACTTGGAATGCCCTGGGAATCACTCGCATGTTGTAATTCTGCTTCATTCTTTGCAGGTACGCCATTAGCCGGACGGATGCCTTGGCTCGTGCCTCGTCTACCATGTCCAATTCCAGCTGCCTCCGCTCGACATTACTCGCGTCATACTGTTGCACCTGATCGAATTCTACTCCGACCTCCACGGGAACGACAGCCTCCCCTCCGTACATCAAGTGGAAAGGCGTGACCCCCGTTCCCTCCTTAGGGGTAGTGTGAATCGCCCATAACACGCCTGGGAGCTCATCTACCCAGCTGCCACCGATATGGTCGAGCCGAACTCGAAGAATCCGAAGGATCTCCCGATTAGCGACCTCAGCCTGCCCGTTGCTTTAGGGATAAGCCACGGAGGTGAAGTGCTGCTGAATGCCATACCCCTCGCACCATTCTCTGAGCTATTGTCTGACGAATTGCCACCCATTGTCGGGCACGAGCCGTCGTGGAATGTCGAACCGACATATGATGTGCTGCCAGATGAACTTTTTGACCATCTGCTCGGTTATTTTCGCGAGCAGCTCGGCTTCCACCCACTTTGAGAAATAGTCTACCGCTACTAGTAAAAACTTCTGCTGTCCGATCGCCATTGGAAATGGTCCTACAATGTCCATGCCCCATTGATCGAAAGGGCAGGACACTGTGGATGTCTTTAACTCCTCCGTAGGACTATGTGAGAAATTATGGTATTTCTGGCAAGACAAGCACGTGGCGACTGTCCGAGCAGCGTCTTCTTGTAAAGTTGGCCAAAAGTAATCGGCCAAAAGAATCTTTCCCGCTAACGAGCGGCCGCCCGGATGCCCGCCACATAAACCTTTGTGTACCTCTTGCAGAATATAGTCCACATCCTCCGGACCAACACATTTGAGCAGAGGCCTGGAGAACGCTTTTTTGTAGAGCTGGTCGCCAATGAGGACGAATCGACCAGCTCTCTTCCTGAGCAGATGTGCTTCCTCCCAATTGGAAGGCGTTGCCCCTGACTTCAGAAATTCTGCTATAGCCGTCCGCCAATCATTCGGGAATGTGAGCCCCTCCATCCGGTCAATGTGGGCGACCAGAGATACACGCTCGATTGACTGTTGGATGATAATTGGTGATATCGAGTTGGCTAGCTTAGCCAGCTCATCTGCAGCCTGATTCTCCGCTCGGGGGATCTTCTGGATGAGCAGCTCTCGAAAACTGGCCATCAGTTTTTCGAAGGCTTCCGCATAAAGCTTGAGCCTAACGTTGCTTATTTCGAATGCTCCCGAGAGTTGCTGAGCAGCCAACTGTGAATCTGAATGAATTAAGACCTTGCTGGCTCCCACATGCCAAGCGGCCTGTAGGTCCACTATCAACGCCTCATACTCTGCTTCATTATTGGTCGCTCGATAATCCAGCCGTACGGATAAATGCATCCATTCCCCATGGGGGGAGATTAGCAGCACACCGATCTCACTTCCTTGCCAAGTGGACAATCCGTCCACGTACACCCTCTAGGTGGCTTCGGGCTCAGGATCTGGTACCTTAGTGATAAAATCTACTAACGACTATGCTTTGATGGTCGTCCGGGGATGATACCGTATGTCGAATTCGCTTAGTTCTGTGGTCCATTTGATTAGCCGACCGGACGTCTCTGGATTGAGAAGGACCCTCCCCAGGGGGTTGTTTGTCATCACAACGATCGAGTGAGCCAGAAAATAAGGGTGGAGCCTTCGAGTGGCAAGTACCAGCGCAAAGGCTAACTTCTTGAGACCAGTGTAGCGGGACTCAACATCCTTTAGTATGTGGCTTAAGAAGTACACATGCTGTTCTTCACCGTCCGGCCTCACAAGAGACGACCTGACGGCATATTCAGTCAAGGACAAGTAAACTCTAAGGGCTTCCCCGGCGACAGGCTTGGCTAACAAAGGTAAGGAATTGAGGTATACTTTGAGCTCTTCGAAGACTTTGTCGCACTCTGCGTCCCATTGGAACTTAGTGGCTCGGCGCAGAATCTTAAAAAATGGCAAGCTCTGGTCGACAATCTTCGAGATGAATCTGGACAGCGCGGTTATTCACCCCTGTAAGGCATTGAGCTTCCTTCAGATTTCTGGGAGGCGGCATGTCTTGCAGCGCTTTCACTTTACTGGGATTTGCCTCTATGCCCCGCTCGGTCACGATGTACCCCAGGAAGCACCCACTTTTTGCTCCGAACAGACACTTCTGGGGATTTAGTTTGACCCCGTATGTCCTCAGCGTCCCGAAGGTTTCCTCTATATCTGCACAAAGGTTGATCGCTCGGATTGATTTAATAAGTATGTCATTAACGTATACCTCCAGATTTCGCCCAATCTGCTTCTGGAATACTTTGTTCATGAGCCGCTGGTATGTAGCACCTGTGTTCTTCAATCCGAATGGCATCACATTGTAGCAGTAAGTGCCGTCCGCAGTTATGAAGCTTACTTTCTCCTGATCGTCACGGGCGAGCGACACTTGATGGTACCCCTGATATGCATCCAGCATGCATATCAGCTCGCACCCAACCGTCGAATCCACCATTTGATCAATCCGGGGCAAAGGGTAAAAATCTTTTGGGCATGCCTTGTTCAGATCCCGGAAGTTGATCTAGACTCTCCACTTGTTACCCGGCTTGGAGACCAGCACCACATTCACGAGCCATCTCGGGAATTGCACTTCCCGTATATGATCAGCTTCCAGAAGCTTCTCGACCTCCACTCGGATGATGACATTCTGTTCCACGCTGAAGTCCCTCTTCCTATGATTTATGGGAGCTTTCGGTCGGACATGAAGCTCGTGTTGTGCGACGCTCAGCGAGATGCCTGGTAGCTCATGTGTTGACCACGCGAAGACGTCATTGTTGCGCTGTAGGCATCTGATCAGCTCCTCCTTCGGGCCGACTTCCAGGTCGGATGCAACGAAGGTGGTGGCCTCCGGTCGGCCATCCCGGATCTGCACTTCTTCTTTTTCTTCATAAACTAAGGTGGGAGGCTTTTCAATTATAGCATTTACCTCGATCCAGGGGGCCTTCCGAGCGGACCTCTCCGAGCGGACCTCTCCGAGCGGACCTCGACTCGGCTCGGACCATTTCCACATAGCAACGCCGCGTTGCCAACTGATCGCCTCTAACTTCTCCCACTTGATCCTCGACAGGGAACTTGATCTTCTGATAGAATGTTGAGACGATAACCCGGAATTCACTGAGGGCTGGTCAGCCCAAAATGACGTTATACGCCGAGGGTGCGTCCACTACGATGAAGTTAGTGGTCCACGCCCTTCTGAGCGGCTCTTTACCGAGCGAAATGGCCAATTTCATCTGGCCGACTGGCTGAACCTCGTTACCAGTGAATCCGAACAGGGGCGTTGTCATAGGCAGCAACTCAACCCTGTCGATCTGAAGTTGTTCGAACGTCCTCTTGAAGATGATGTTGACCGAGCTCCTTGTGTCAATAAAGATGCGATGAATAGTATAGTTTGCTATTACCGTTCGGATAATGAGGGCGTCGTCGTGAGGCATTTCAACTCCGTCGAGATCGCTAGGGCCGAAGCTGATCTCGAGCCCGATCGCCTTCTCTCAACTGCATCATACGACATGGATCTCCAACCGTCGGGCGTACGACTTGCCGGCTCGGTTGGAGTCTCCGCTGGTTGGCCCTCCAGCGATGATGTTGATTTCCCCCCGCGCGGTGTTGCTCCTATTTTCTTCCTCCCGAGCAGACAGTCTGGCTCGCTCTTGGGAGGCTTGGGGGTTGCTTCTTGGTTAGTGCGGATGTCACTGCTCGGGTGACTGTCTGGCTGTTCGCCGTCCGGTGTTTTGGTGATTATGATGTCGGTCAGGTGAAGGCGATCGACGGCGATAGTTCCTTGGCTTAGTGACCGGGACGAAACTCTGACAGTCACGGGTGTTGTGGGTTGTCGACTGATGAAGTGAACAAAACATGGGAGTCCATACCTTTCCTCTCGGCTTAGGCCGTTCGGCCTCCATGTGTTGGACAGCGTGCGGGCTTGATTCCTGATGCGGCCTCATCCCCTTGACCCGGGGTCCTCTGGGTGGTTGATGAATGCATTGAGGTCGCCGTTCAGCCGGTGCTGCTAACTCTGCTGGTGTTTCCTTTTTACGGGCCGCTTGCGCCTCTTCCACGTTGATGTATTCACTCGTCTTTTTTAACATATGGTCATAATCACGCGGCGGTTTCTTGATGAGCGAGCGGAAGAAGTCACCATCCATCAGCCCCTGGGTGAAGGCGTGCATCATGGTCTCGGATGAGATTGCAGGAATATCTAGAGCGGCCTGGTTGAATCGCTAGATGTAAGCTCGGAGAGTCTCTCTGGCCCCCTGCTTCATGGAGAACAGACTGACGCTGGTCTTTTGGTAGCGCCTCCTGCTCGCAAAATGGTGGAGGAAAACCGTTCGGAAATCTTTGAAACTCCGAATCGATCCGTCCGGCAGCCTCCCGAACCAACATTGTGCGGAGCCGGATAGGGTGGTGAGGAAGACCCTACATTTTACTCCGTCGGTGTATTGATGAAGAGTAGCGGCGTTGTCGAACTTACCGAGGTGGTCGTCCGGGTCGGTTGTACCATTGTACTCTCTGATCGCTAGCGGAGCGTAATGCTTCGGGAGTGGGTCTTGTAGAATCGCCTCAGAGAACTGGCGATTGATCCGCTCGGGGGATGACTCGGTTCGAGGCACCTTTCCTTTCCTAGCCTCCCGAATGGGCGCTTCATCGGATGATTCTTGGTTGGCTTGGGCCAACTCGGACGGAGTCTGGAACAGGGCCCGATGGAAGGGAATAGGGGCAGCAGGTGCCTCTCCTGGCGTGCCGGTCTGCCCTCTATTCTGCGCCCACATAGAAAATTGCTCCGGTCGATCTTCTAGTGCCGCTCGGCCCCCTGATGCTGAGGTGGCCTACTGTGCCAACCGCTCGGCGTGAGTCTTTTGTTGCTGCTCCACTATCTTCGCTGCTCGCGCCTGGATGAGCGCGTCGAGCTCTTCTTGGGAGAGCGTTACGGTATGTTGACGTCCAGCTTCTTCCATCGCCTCGGCTCCGGATTCAGGTGCGTTCCCACAAACGACACCAATTTGATCTTGTCCGGGCGCTGAGTCGACAGACACTGGGGACGTCGCACTCTTGTTGACGGCGTATGAACCTCTAACTGGTGTGAGCCTCCGGTGAGAACCTGCAAACACAAAATCGAGCCGGGAAGGGGTTCTCGACGACGACCCTTCGACGCTCAAGTCAGCTCCGGCGAGAAGAAATCAAGGCTGAATAACAAGCGTGAAGACTAGCTACAGTAGATGAGAATGCATACCTTCGTCGAAGCGTAGGGTCTTTATATAGGACCCCTGGGAGGCGCGTGCACGCTTCTCGAGACGTGCGTGCTTCCCAAGGCATACCTCAAAATGGATGTGTCAAAAAAGTACGTATGTCGTCATACCGCAACCGTCCGAGCATATCTCTGCCTTGACAGTGGAAACTTTCACCGTACGATTCTCTGTCCGGCCCGACCGTCGATCATGCTGTTTGTCAGCGACACATGTCTTGAGAAGGATATCACCAGCTGTCCCCTTCGTCTTCTTCTACACCTTTTGTCTGCTACTAGTCTGAACGGGAGAGGTGCTTGGATTCACTGCCGTCCAAGAAGGGACATGTACCGGACCGAAAGGAAGAGACGCTCGGCCCGTCGCTCGCCCGGTAGTTCGGTGGACATCATGGTTGAGCCGAGCGGGTTGTCCGCTCGGCTGAGGGCAACTGACGCGGTCTTTTGAACAAAAGGAGTCTTGCTTAGCTTGTGAGCGTCAGAAGCTCGGCATAACGGCCGAGCTGTCAAAGCGTCGGCTCGGGCGCTATCCGCGCCGATCGCTTAGATAGGTTAACTTTGACTACGATCGTCACAGGGCCGTTGACCATCCTCCGGGCGGGCCCCTCTTTCTTACCACTGGATCATCTATATATATATTATAATTTAATTTTTAAATTTTAAAAATAAAATTATATTAAAATAATCAAAAATAAAAAATATATATATATAAAAAAATTACTATATACTGTATACAGTCACACAGTGCTTTAACGGCACACTGCCTATAAAAATAATATTAGTATTAATCCTAAAAGGTAATTATCAAATGATTAAATTTATTAGTATTAATTCGAAGAGTTAATTATAAAATGATTAAATTTATTGAGTTAATGAATCCAATACGAAGTACACCCATTCGTTCAAAATAAGTACTGTATTGTGATAAAGGGAAAGGATTCTCATGGTTTTAAATCATTGATGGAACAGGGTGATCCACTTGAATTTTTTGAATTTACCCGATACTCCATCAATTAAATCATCTATATTCAAGATTATTAATCGGGTCAAATAATTGAATATCTTGCTTAAAAATATATATATACGATACCGACGAAGTTGTTGGTCCAAATTGATAGGCTCTGGTCCCCTGGAAAACTAAAACTAGAGACGTAGTAGGTTCAATGATAGTGGTAGTAGGTTCAATGATAGTGGAGGATGTCGATTCATTATATATTTTTTAAGGGATTATTTTTTTTTTGGAAAAAAAGAATGAGTGGATCCTATTGCAGCAATAGGGTGATAACAATGATTGGATCCTATCGAGTCGTGGGAAACTTGTCGGCTATTTTTTACATTTTTCTTTTTTCTCTTCTTACTCCAAGAAAAGTAAATGATTAATGCATACATGACTTGTTTTTACAGTACCTTTTCGGAGGTACTTAAAGAAATTTAATTTAAGGCGTTAGTTAATGACTTATCTCAATAAATTAGTGGGTTCAAGTGCGTCCTTCATTCTTCTTATCAAATGAAATTTTCAGATTTGCGTTCCTAACAAACTCGTATTTCACATTTATTTGTTGTACTTGTTTCGGATGACATGTATGAAAGAGCGTGTGTTAGTAAAATATTCCTTGTAATTATATTTAATCTAGACATTTTTTTATAGCATGTCCTTCAATTATATAAAGGAGATAAATTATGGAATTAGTTCATCACTTACTTTTAAAATTTAAGATCATCATCTAAATGCACTAGATGCTAAACAAGATCCTGAATAAACTTCGGACATTAAGAGTATAGATGTTTTGCTTGTATGTCTACTCCCAAGTTATCAAATTCTCCAAAAACTGCAGCAAAAAAACACCAACAAGCAAACACTCTCACATGCACCTAATAAATGGAAAACAGTTACGGCCCGGCCCCTCTCCGATCCCTTTGCTCTTTCCTTTCCCTTCCATGCCTCACTTCCTATGATCAATTTACACCGTAAATCCTGAAGAAAAAAGAAGAATTATAAAAAATTTCCTCTAATTTATATATTAACAACGGAAAGAAAAAATTTCAGATCGTACGAAATGGACTCATGGGTAGCAGCCAGGCAGAGCGAGCTAGTAGGCTGCAAGCTCGAGGTTAGGCAGCCAGCGGGTTTGCAAATATTTTCATGATGATAAAAGATGTATACGTTCATTCTCAACGTTCTTGTCAATCTGTCTCAAGGTTAATATGGAGGAGGTAAATCACAGACGACTATCAACCTTTGAAATAATGATTAACACATAAAGAAAATATTTATCTTAATTTTATCAAAATTCAAATCCCAGATTTATGATAACACCTCTTATACTCATCTGAAGGAACGACTCGCAAGTATTCTCAGCAACTACATTTGATGATAAAAAATCATATGTTGATCTATTTTTACCTAATCAATTCCATAGTCATTTATAAAAAAATAAATTAGGAGTAATTTGTTTTTATTGTTTGACTATTGCATATGGAAGACAACAACTAAGATAAATATTTCATCATCAGGAATTGACTTCTAAATTTCTTGATAACAACGTCCCATACGATAACTCTGTCCATGCCATAAAGATCGACAACTGTCATTTAGTCTGGAGGGCAGGCGGTGGAGCCCAAGGGCAGGAAGGGAGAGGAGTTAAGAAAAACCAAAAAGATATTTTGCTGATCTTGGCAAATAAAATTTTAACTAAAAATAATCCGATAGCTTTATAAAAGAAAATCATCTCCTACAAGCATTCATCATAAGAGAGGATTTTTTTTATCAAATATTTGTGATTCTCATGTCTATATCATCATTCAAATATTTCATTACTTAAAATTTTCAAATCTTATAATTAAATATTTTATCAATCAAGTATTTATGAATTCTATCTATCAAATATCTCACTCTCAAATATTTCAAATTTTATAATCACATATCTCACAAATCAAATATTTATAAGTCTCACGATCATTTTATTAATTGACATCTAATTTTATATTTAAATAAAATTAATTATATTAATCAAAGTTTCAATTTAATAGGTTCTAGGGATATTTTCATAAATTTTTTAAATATTTATTTATATATTTTGATAATTATTAAATATAATTAATTTAATAATAATATTTTGTTTAAACAAAAGGAGTACATTATAAGATATATAATTATATATATATATTTTAAAAAAATAGTACAATATACACGAATATAAATGTTTCACAAGTTCGAAATTAAAATAGAGAAGTACAAACCATATTAATAAAACATAGAATGATAAATCATAGAAATTATAAACCACAATTAATTAATAAAATAAATAAATTCATTACATATTTAATTTTTTCTTCAGTTGCTCATATATCGTTAGATGATTATGAAGTTATTTATCTGTCATGCCTCCTGTGTTCATTACGAAGAGTTGATGTGCTTGAATGAGTTAGTCTACTTTCTTACTATTATTATACTTCTTCAAATGTGCTACTAACTATTACATAGTCTTATTTAATTTATCAATTAGACCTATTTTTTCTTTATTTTTCCTTTTTGCTACCTTTTGTCGAATTGGATGAGATTGGACTTCTCTATCATTCACATCAATAGTTGTGTTAGGATTAGACGAATCAGTATACACACCTAATGATTCTGATGTTCTTGTTTTCTTTGCAATTTATCGCCCTGAGGATTGAGGAGCTTACATCGGACTATCTTTCACAATCATCTACACATCTTTATATTGGAAAATAGATTTAAAAGTACTCTTGTATACTTCATAAGCCCGCACCATTAAATCCTCATCGCTTCATTCACTTGGTCAATCATTGTACAATTTATTATAGATTTCATTATATCTATTTATGATCTTTTTTATCGAAGCCTAATACAATTTTTCTTTATCCATAGTTCTCTTTTTAACTCCCTTATCTCGATTGATATTGTAGTATGTCACCATCCGTTTCTAAAAAGATCCACTCTTTTGAGCATTACAAATTACTAAATCTTCACTTATGATTGAGTAGACTGCTATAAGGAGTTTATCATCTACTATTATCCACATTGTTTGCTTGCTATGATCACCATTTGATTTATTGTCTGTTTCAGTTGTTTGATCAAGAAAAATATTATCAAACCCTATTTGAGATGAGAATGAAGGAAATTATGAATCGAGGCTGCATGAGATGTTTCTATACCTTTATTACTGCCACTTGCATAACACTAGCTATCTCTATTCATTTAATTGAATCCCCATGATTGAAGCGGATTTATTCAATCAGATGGAGCTTATATGAAATATTGGTTATTCTGCTAATATTGTAGTGAACATGTATAAAATGAAGCTCGAGGGTCGCTACTCGAAAATTTTGGGTAACTTTAGAAACTATGATAATATGGTAATGGATATGGGAAATGTTGAAAATTATGTATGTATTGTGTGCGAAATGGAAATAGAGGAGGCTGTAGATTAGGATGAACTTGAGAATTTTCTTCACTTGAATTTTTGTTAATATTTGAAGAATTCAACAAATCTCCAAAATAATGATTGGAATTTCTATCTATTTCTCTCCAATTTTTGGTATGTAGTGGTTTTTTTTATGGTGAAAAAAATAATGTATATATAGAAGAAAAAGATGAGTGTTGTCCAACATTTTAAAAATTGAATGTTAATCAAATTAATATCCGTTACTAACATTTACATTCAATTGTTTTATTTTAAAAAACAAGCAGTAGAGGTGGCCACTCCCGCCCACGCACCTACATTGGGCTACTCAGATTTTTTTTTAAAAAAAAATTGTTAAAAAGAGAGATAATTCACCTAGATATTTCAAATACCTCTAAAATATCCTCTTCCAATGGGGGATATTTGAGATAGGATGATATTTAGAGAAATATCATCTCTAAATATTCTCACTGTGCCTTGAGCAAACTGAGTATAAAAGAAAAAAGGTGAATATAATCCGGAAAGAGATAAGTGAATTGGAACGAAGGATGCTGCTTTGGTCAAAGGATGCTTTGGATGGGATAAAACGTGGATTCTAGGTCAACCATGAGGGAGGTCAACGCCTGGTGGAGGTCAACCGGACCTACCTAACCATAGGTTGATTCAATCGAATTCATAACTAGGTCAACTGATTACTCATCGACTCGGTTACATGGCCATGAACTGGAATAGACCGATTTTGATTCAGATCCAAAAATAATCATTGAATTGATGACTAAACGGTGTTTTGTTTAAAGCCTCGCATGGTCTCCTGTAGCAGGGGATGGCCACATGCAGCCGCTTACAGCGAACGATGGCCCCTGCGCAATCATTACAGTAGGTGATGATCGCCTATAGCAAGTGACGACCCTCGCCACCGCATGCCACAGATGACGACCTCTTGCCATGGGTGATGGCCTCCTACTGAGGGCGGCAACCTCGCGCGATTGCCTACCAAGGGTGGTGACCTTGTGCGGCCAGAGGATCGTGGTTTTTTCCCCTCTATGTTCTTTTACACAATGGATTTTTTCCCATCTCTATTCTTTCACGAGATGAATGTTTTATTCTTCTATTTTCTTTCACTCATATTTCTTTTCCATTACCTTTCGTTGGGATTTTTTTTTCTGTTGTAAACCATCACAAATCATGAACCGTCTCAAACTGTCGTAAACGTGAATCAATTTTGAACCATGGTCAGTTCTACCTACACCGAGTGTTAACTTCCAATCATTGCCTACCTTAACTCACAGTGCAAAATTATATGATATAATACTATATATATTGATGTAGGGAATATTAAAAGTCTCCACGTACAATATTGAAGCCAAGTTCAAGGCTACTCGGGCTATATCTCGGGGGGTCCGATGGTAGTCAGAGAGGAAAACCCCTAAATTTACCTTGAGAGAAAGAAAGAAAATGCGAAAGGAGGGAGCAGCCGAGTGATGGCGTCGGTGTAACCCACAGCCCAGGTAGATCACCCGGGCTAGCTCCACTAGTGTCCACGTGTCCAAGAAAGTTAAGGGTCAACACTGAGATGGGGAGCAAAGTCAAGATAGGCAGGACCATCTCTCACTATGCATATCTGATATAGTGCTCCATTGATTCAACACCATTGGCCCTATCAGCTCGACCTCACCAACCGGATGCTCAAGGTCCTCCCCGTTCGACCCTATCGATCGGACGCTCATGCTCCTCTCTGCTCAACCCCGCCAATCGGATGCTCAAGCTCCTCTCCACTCAACTTTACCGACTGGATGCTCAAGTTCCTCTCCGCTTGGTCTAGTTGATCAGACACTCAAGCTCTTTCTGTTCGGCTTTGCCGACCTGATGTTTAAGCTCCTCTTTGCTCAACCCTGTTGGGGTTGCAAGGTTATAAACATTGTTCTACATTGAAAATACATGGGAAAGATCATGGATTTATAAGAAAAAGATATCTCCATTGGTATGAGATCTTTTAGATAGATCCCAAGAGAAAAACCATGAGAGATTAGGCCCAAAATGGATAATATCATATCATTGTGGAGATATCTAAATTCTTTTCGATCCTACAATTGTATCAGAGTGAGGTCGCTCTTCACCAGACTAACCGTCAGAAGAAGCACGAGCCAGAGCCATGATCCAAGATCGAACCATGTGGGTGAAACCTTGAACGAAGTAGGGGAGACTTTTAGCAGGTCAAGAGTGACCTAATACTTGAGGGGAGGCTCTGAGTAGGTCAAGCGTGACTCGATGCTCGATCGAGGGGAGACTCTTAGTAGGTTAAGAGTGATCAGATGCTTGAGGGGGATCCTATGGTCCTTTGTTTGAGGGGGAGACTGTTGGGGTTGTAAAGTTACAAATATAGTTCCACATTGAAAACACATAGGAAATATCATGAATTTATAAGAAAAAGATATCTCCATTCGTATGAGGTCTTTTGGGCAGAGTCCAAAAGCAAAACCATGAGGGCTTAGGCCCAAAGTGGACAATATCATATCATTGTGGAGATATCCAAATTCTTTTCGATCGTACAGGCCCCACCGACTAGGCACTCATCTTCTCCTTGCTCAGCCCTGCTAGCTAGACGCACAAGGTCCTCTCTGCTCGACCCCGTGATCAGACACTCAACTTTACCCCATTCATGTTGGATCGAGACGCACATAAGAGGGGGGGGGGGAGGGTGAATTACGTGATTTTAAAAAATCTTATTTTTTTGGTTTGAAATCAAAGTGCGTGGCGGAAAATTAAGTTAGAAGGTGAAGTAGAAAAATAGGCAAAAGAACACACAAACTCGGTCAGTTTACTTGGTTCGGAGCCTTCGACAACTCTTACTTCAAGACCCATGTCATGCAGACCTATCAATGGATAATTCACTAAAAGCCTTTTATGGAATCGCCGGAAGAGAGGATTGAGTACATAAGAATCGAAAAAGTGTAACATACTACATTTTTCATTTGCAGAAATTAAGTACATAATTTATATTATCGAACACTTTCATAGATGGTCTACTTAAGCTCAGTATTTGAATGACTTCTCGATGACAGTCATGTTAGCGTGTATACTAAAAGCCTACCTTTTGTAAACATTTATTTTAAAATAAAAGAATCACATTTGGTCAATATCTATATTTATTTGTTAAATGTAATTATTCAATTAATTTATATAGTAGATAACATGGAGTGTGGTGTCACACTCATAAGATCATGTTGTCGGTTCTCTATAAATTATAAACAGTTGCTCACGACTAAGATGGAAAGGAACAAACCATCGGAATAGTCGTAGTGTAATTAAGTATTAGTTTATCTTGATTAATAAATTACACCGGTACACTATAAGTGTATTGAGTAGGACCATTTTAGGTAAGTTCTTTTTGTACTGACTTAATAAAAGAACTAGACCTTAGTTATTATGGAAGTGTGTGCTCTTAATCCTAATATAATAACAAGCACATATATTTAGTATTTATTTCTTTGACTTATCAAAGGGTGAGATTTAGCTCGATAAATCAATATGCCCGATAAGTTGGGAAATGATATTACTTATAGTGTATGTTGTTGATTATAGAAGGAATCTGTGTCCTAGTTATCTAGGTTGAGAATGTCCCCAAGAGGAGCTCATAAGGATTGCCATGTTAAACCATGCAGGTGGACTTAGTTCGACATGACAATTAAGTTGAGTGGTACTACTCTTGGAGCTAGATATTAATTAAGTGAGTTGTAAGTAACTTACTTAATTAGTGGGCATTCGTTATCTTAAACACAGGGAGACTAACACACTCATGATAAGAAGAAGCCCATAATATAATTTGAGATTGGTGCGGTAGTACGATAATAACTCTCTAGTGGAATGAATTATTATCGATGAACTTGAGTTGTGTGTTCGGGGCGAACACGGGATACTCAAGCTCATCGGAAGGCCAAAACTAATTTCTCCTCTAGGTCCCTGTCGTAGCCTCATTATAGCCTCAAGTCAATCCAAATATAAGCCCATCTTAGTATCCAAGAAGGAGGCTGGTCCAATGCTTGGTGACTAAGCAAGGGCCGACCACATTCTCTTCTATAGGGGTTGACCCTTTGCTTGGTGACCAAGCATGTAGGGGCCGACCACAATAATTCAAACAAGGAGGGTTGTTTTGAATTTTTAAAATCTTCTCTTTGTAGAAAACTATAAGTTTTAAAAGAGAGATTTTAATTTTTAAAACTTTCCTTATTTAAATTAGGCCACATGTTTTAATATAGAGTTTTAAAAGTTTTGAAACTTTCCTTTTTTAACTATCCTCATGGTTTAAGAAAAAAAAGGAAGATAAGTTTTAAAATTTAAATTTTCTATCACCATGTTAAAAAGGCAAATTTTATAAGAGAAGTTTTAAATTTTAAAACATGGTTTTAATTTTTAGAACTTTCCTTTTTTAACTCCTACTTTAGGAAAGAGAGATTGTAAAATTTTATAAGAGTTTTTCTTGTAAAATTTTATAAAAAAAAATTCCTTTCGTCTTATGGGGGTCGACCACCCTTGCTTGGTGCCCAAGCAAGGTGGCCGACCATGTTTAAAAAAATAAAATCATCAAATTTATTTTTGGTGATTGATTCAATCAAGAGGAAAGAAAAGGGAAAAAGAAAAATTAGAGGAAGATTTTAATTTTTGTAAAAATTCTTCCCTTATTTGCCTTGGGCAAGTATTATAAAAGAAGGGGTGAGGAGGCTTCATGAGATACAACAATTCTTATTCTCTTGCTTGGAGATCTTGGTGTGGCCAGCCCCTTCTCCTTCTCCTTTCCCTTTGCTCTCTTCTCCTTGGTGGTGGTGGTGGCCGGATTTTAGAGGAAGAGGAAGGAAGCTTTTGGGTGGTGTTCATCTTGGAGGATCGTCACCCACACGACGTCCAAGGCGAGGCGAGGAATATGACAGAAGATCTTGAGGTTATTAGCATACAAAGAGAAGGTATAATTAGTAATTGTTTTCGCATCATGCTAGTTATTTTTTCTTTGTAAGAATTCCAAACACAAGAGACATTAGATCTAGTTTTTCAAATTAGTTTTTCGAGTTTGTGTTTTCTTCTTTTTCGAATTTGTGATTCGATTGTTCTTTTTGGTCAACCTAGAGTTATTTAAGGAAATTAAATATTAGCTTTCCTTAAAAGGTTTTGTCTAGGCGGTGGTGGTTGCTCCCATATCCAAGAAGGCCATGTGCCTCGCCATGCAGTCCTGAAAGCCAATTTTGGAAATTAGTATTTAATAGAATTAATAACATAGGTGGATTTGAATCAATAGTGTTAAGTTTCGCTTGCAATTCAAATCTAAACCATTAAGAACAGATAAGTTAAATTGGAAATCAATGATGTTAAGTTCCGTCTGCGATTCCTAATTTAACTTCTAAAGAACACAATAGGTTATTTAAGGAAAGGTTCGACACTTGTATAAAAATTTTTGTACAGTGGAAACGGTACGTTTTCCTAAGACTAACCAACAATTGGTATCAGAGCTAGGGTTTGCCTCTGTGTGTTTTGGTTTTCAAAATTAATTATGCACATGTCATACATAATTTAGGTAGGATAATAGTAGGATGTGATAACTTTGTGGTTGCAGGCTCCAACTATTATGACATTTAGATATTGCGTGTGATTGGACCCTTGGACATGTCAAGGGTATTATTTTGTGTGCATGATTGTATGTATCAAATACAGCAGGAGCTGTATTATTTTTAGAATTTTATTTTTTGTTCGATCTAGAATACATGTACATTACTTTATGGAATATAGGATCGATATATGTAAAATTCTATTTTTGTCGCGGATCGGATACTTGCAAGGCGTGGTATTTTTGGAGGTCCAGAGGCGCAGCAGAATAAGAAACAAGATAGATGCGACAACTCGACCCGATGGCGGTAGCTAAAGATGGTAGCAGCTAGGGTTGGAGCATACTGAAGACAGTGATGGAAAAAGGCCATAATAGTTGGAAAATAAATTTCCATATTTATTGCTTTTATTTACTGTGATGTTTATGTGCATGTGATGTATGCTAGCATAGGTTAACATCCTCATTTTAAATAACTAAGTGGGAGAGGAATTTTAATAAATCCCATGGTCTCCATTACTGGTTTGTAAGTGATGCAACAAGCTTGCGTGTTGGCTCTGAGTGCCTCCCTCCACAACGGATGAGTTTGTTGTGGATCACTAGATCAAACTTCCTTTATGGATGATTATAGGAAATTATTTAGGAGCGTGTGATCTTCTCCAACTGAAGGGTATAATTCTATTTAATGGACTTAGTATCAAGTAATGATATACACTTAGATGCATTCAATAATATCCTCCCCAACGGAGTCACTGCTATTGTTTTGTGTGACCAAAGTGAAACCAACTATTAATTTTATTTGTCATAAAGTTAGGATGACAAGATAATAAAATTAATGGGTTACACCCTCCTCTTACAAATGTTGAATTTGTATACGTCCACACTAACGTGACATGCAATATTCACAGTGATTTGAGGTGTTGGTTAATTTAAAATAGTATTATTTGAGGAATCAATATTATTCTAAATTTAGAGTCTTGACCAAAGTTTATGATTCTTAGGATGACTTTCAACCCACTGGCCATTATACTGAAAGAGAATAAACTTACTGGTCCCAACTATATATATTGGAAAAGGAATCTGGACATTGTTCTTACTGCTGAAAGCTATAAATTTGTATTGACTGAGGCTTGCCCTGATGCACCTGACGGTGACTCTACCCCAGAGGAGATTGAGTATCATAAGAAATGGGTAAAAGCTGATGAGATGGCGCGGTGTTACATTTTGGCATCAATGTTAAATGTATTGCAACATCAGCATCAAGATTTACCAATAGCTTATGATATAATGAACAATCTCAAAAACTTTTTGGGCACCAGAGTCGGATTGCTAGGTAAGATGCAATGAGAAAGTTAATGACGACCACCATGTATGAGGGAACACCCGTAAGGGATCATATCCTCAAAATGATGACCTATCTGAGCGAAATACAAGTTCTTGGAGGAGAAATCGATGGGAAAACCTAGGTCGATATAATTCTCCAAACACTACCCAGAAGTTTTGAGCAGTTCCGCCTGAACTATAACATGAACAAAAGAGAGTATACAATGGTGGAACTTCTGACAGAACTACAGGCAGCAGAAGGTATATTTCGTCAAAGTTCTCAGATTCACTATGCTGAAAATGGTTCTACTTCTAAACCGAAAGGCAAGAAGAAGAAGAAATAAGTCTTTTCAGCAAAGAGAGTGAATAAACCTCAGGCACAAAAAGCTGGAATGAAGAAGCCGAAGGGCAAGTGCTTCATCTGCAAGCAGTCAGGACATTGGAAGGCAGACTGTCCTCGTAGGAATCAGAACAATAAAGGTATATCTCATGTTCTAGTAGTTGAAATATGTTTAGCGGTATTATCTACCAGCACCTGGTGTGTAGATACGGGAGCCACTGATCATATCTGTTGGTGCAGGAAGCATCCGACGATCGAACCTTAGTTTTGATAATGGCAAAGGGATTCAAAGTTAAGTTTAATTGTTATCTGATGGATATGACTGAGTGTTTCAGGAAAGTCCTAGCTGCGGTTAGGCAAGGGAAAACCCTAAGGGGTGGTAACCCTAGGTCATAGGGGGTGGCAACCCTATGCAGGAAGTCTTGGCGGGTCGACGCTTCGGGTAAAAATCCTAGGGGTTGGTAACCCTAGGTTAAAATCCTGGTGTCTCGAACCGGGTAGAAGTTTGGATGGTCGAGGACCGGACATCCAGCATGAAGACCGGAAGCATCGGACGCTGAGCAAAAGTCCAGTCGGTCTGGAGGACCAGACTGGCATTAGGTAAATCTCCTGAGTGGAGTAGGTGAGGACGCGTTCCCCGTAGAGGGAACAGTAGGCGTCGGGTCGACCTAGGGTTTCCGGTCGGAAACCCGAAGTCAGACTCGGACAGTCCGAAGACTGTCATTATCACTTCTATTATGTTTTATGTGATAACTTTGTGCTACAAGGTATATTTGGGATTAATGTATCTTGCAGGGACCAAAGTGCAAAGATTAACCTCGGATGAACAGTGTCCGAGGCACCTCCATGGAGCTTGGAGGCGCCTCGGGTGCAAAAGCTGACCTGGCCGCGAAGCAGGGCTGAAGGCGCCTGTGTTGGCTATGGAGGCGCCTTGGAAAGCGCCTTGGAGACCTATGAAGGCGCCTTCAAGGTGATAAGCACAGAATTGTCAGCGCTCATCTGCACGGTGGACTCGGAGCTATGGAGCCTCCTTCGGAGGCTTTCAAGGCGCCTTGGATGCCCTATGTAAGGGGACTTCGGGCAGCATTGAGATCAATGAACTTCCAAGCGATTTCTTTGCATCTAGCTGCTAACGACACGATCCAGAAGTGCTGCAACAACCTTCCGACGACCCGGAGCTCTGTTTTCTTCTTCCTTAGTTGTCGGTATAAAGTTGTTATAATACTTATTGTAATTAGTTTGTAATTCTTATCGAGCTTATAGTTGTTGCTCACGGAAAGCGATCAAGGATCGTGGGTCTTCGAGTAGGAGTCGCCTGTAACGCCCCGCCCCTTCCTGCTTAAGCTGACGGGAGTTACTTATCTTTTCTTCTTAAAACAGCGGAAGTCTTATCTATAGTATATATATTTTTTTTCAACTTTTCCTTTACTTTTCAAATCATCATCACTAACTACCTATCATATGAGTCACATAACATGCTTAACATAAATTTAAACCATAATACTAAAGAGCATGATGAAGTGTCATAGAGTTATAAAGGAACAGCATGAACATAATTCTTATTAACTAGAAATAGGTCTTTCTCTTTAGCCAAGTCACTACTACACACGTCCTTCTTGCCCCCCTCCTACTGCTCCCTTAGTACATCCATTCTTTGCCCTTATCTGTGGTACAAGGAAAGTAAGCTGTGAGCACTCAAGGCTCAGTAAGATCCTTTCCTACTCATAAAAACCATATAACATAAATAAAGCTTCAAGGCATAAAGCATAAAGACAACTCATCATATCATATATAGAAGCATCGTATCATAACATAATCGTAAGATATCATGGCATATCCTAATAAAGTCATAAAGTGCATTCTAGCATAAAATAATCATGATCATAACATCTCATAACATAATCATAAAATTCATCCTAACATAACATAACATAATCATAAAGTTCATCCCAACATAACATAACATAATCATAAGCATCATGGTATATCGTAACATAATCATAAAGTGTTATGCGAGATGACTTTCAAAAACATGATTCATGCAATAATATATACAACATGTCCTTTGAAAACTTATTACTTACATACTTAAACATAATCATAACATGATTAGGGCCCCGGCTTGTACCACATACATAAATGCGCGCGTCCTATGTAGGTCCAAGGTAGCAAGTCTTGAACCCTACAAGGCATACATACTAGGCCCGTTTCTTAGTCCATCGACCTAGGGGCACTTAGGAGCCCATCCCTAACGAGGTCCGTTTCTTAGTCCATCGACCCCGGGACGCTTATGGAGCCCACCCTTGGTACAAGCCATATAAAGTAAAGTAACATGTCATACATATCATGGTTCTTATCATTTCATGCACATCGTATTTTTTATCATATCATACCATATAGAATTTGGGCACACAGCTCATCATAATGGTATGTAAAATTTGGGCACACAGCACATCATAAATACATGTATGGTTTGGGCACACAACTCATCATAAATAGCATGCAAACTTGGGCACACAGCTCATCATAAATATCATGCATAAATTGGGCACACAGCTCATCATAAATAGCACATAGCATAGCATAAGGGTTACCATCATGTATAGATCATAAGTGTGCATAATTAAACATAGAAGCATAGCAAGCTCATAAAAACATGGCATATAAGATACATGGGAAACATATTTAGATTTCTAACCCTAATGTCTTATAGTGGCCGAAACATATAGTTGGGTTTTAGGTAACAACCCCATACCAACATGTGAACCCTAAACAAGTATCATTTCATATACCATAAGAAAACACCATGAGCAAGTTTAGGTAGAGTTCTAGGTTTCTTAAGCTTACACTTATCATGGTCGAATCTTATCAAGCATACATTGGGTTAAAAATTATCATTCAAGCTTGTGAACCCTAAACAAATTTCGTAGCAAATATTACAAGGAACATCATGAGCATAATTAGGTTAGGTTCCAAGTTTTCTAGGCCTTTAGACTTGTTGTGGCCGAAACCTATAGGGCTTGGAACTAGGTTTCAAGTGTCTTAAAAACATGAGAACCTCTAACGACTTTCATAGCAATTACTTCAAGAAACAATATGAGCATTATTAAGTTAGGTACTAAGTTTCCTAGGCCCTTAAACATAATGTGGCCGAATCTTGTAAGGCTTAAAGCTAGGGTTCAAGTGTCATAAAAGCATGAGAACCTTAAACAACTTTCATAGCAATTATTTCAAGGAACAACATGAGCATAGTTGGGTTAAGTTCTAAGTTTCCTAGGCCCTTAAACATGATGTGGCCGAAACTTATAGGGCTTAAAGCTAGGGTTCAAGTGTCATAAAAACATGAGAACCTTAAATAACTTTCATAGCAATTATTTCAAGGAACAACATGAGCATAGTTGGGTTAGGTTCTAAGTTTCCTAGGCCCTTAAACATTATGTGGCCGAAACTTGTAGGGCTTAAAGCTAGGGTTCAAGTGTCATAAAAGCATGAGAACCTTAAACAACTTTCATAGCAATTATTTCAAGGAACAACATGAGCATAGTTGGGTTAGGTTCTAAGTTTCCTAGGCCCTTAAACATGATGTGGCCGAAACTTGTAGGGCTTAAAGCTAGGGTTCAAGTGTCATAAAAACATGAGAACCTTAAACAACTTTCATAGCAATTATTTCAAGGAACAACATGAGCATAGTTGGGTTAGGTTCTAAGTTTCCTAGGCCCTTAAACATTATGTGGCTGAAACTTGTAGGGCTTAAAGCTAGGGTTCAAGTGTCATAAAAGCTTGAGAACCTTAAACAACTTTCATAGCAATTATTTCAAGGAACAACATGAGCATAGTTGGGTTAGGTTCTAAGTTTCCTAGGCCCTTAAACATGATATGACCGAGACTTGTAAGGCTTAAAGCTAGGGTTCATGTGTCATAAGAGCATGAGAACCTTAAATAACTTTCATAGCAATTATTTCAAGGAACAACATGAACATAGTTGGGTTAGGTTCTAAGTTTCCTAGGCCCTTAAACATTATGTGGCCAAATACATATGAGCGTGGAATGAAGTTCAATCATCATATGAGCATAACAAGTTAACAACTTCCTCATCATGAGGCACTATCATAAAACAACAATAAAAGGCATGCTTGGTTTGAGTCTTAGCTTACCTATTTTTCATTCATGTTTATCCGAGAGTCTAGGGGTGTGATTCTAAGTTCTAACCAACATTCTAACATATGAACATGAAATAAATCCCTACCATAAAATACATGTCACAAGAAACATATCAAACATGTCAAAATTTAGATCTTTACATTCCCTAGGTCCTTCTTTTTGGTCTTATCTTGGCCGAAATTCTTCATGAGGTTTTTCTTAGATTTTTATGTAATCAAATCCCATAGAACACACAAAAGCTATTGTACCACAGGTGAGGGAAACTTACATCCTTTCGCTTGTGGTTTTTCTTAAGGAGAAAAGTATCCTAAGTGCCAAGGAAGGAGAAAGCTTCTTCTTCTTGTACCTCCTTTTGCTTCTTTTGCTTGGAAGGGATAGAATTTGAAGGCTTCTTCTCGGAAATTAGTTCTCTTGGAGAAGAACTTAACTTAGCTATTGGAATGAGGAGAGGGAAGGGGTTCTTGGTTCGGTGAAGAATGAAGAAGGAAGAAGGAGGAAGAAAGAAAAGGACTTATTCTCTTGTTTTTTCTTCTCCCAATCTATTTATTCCTTTTGCCAATGAAACATGTCTTCATTCATTCCCTCAACTTCTCTTTTCCCTCATTCCTTTAATTCCCACGAAAATAGAGAGAGGGAGGGAAGTAGGCAATTCATCTTTTGCTTGCTCCTTTTCTTAACCAAGAGGAAAAGAAGGTAAGCAACTTGGTTTTCTCTTGCTCTTTTGCTTAGTTTTCTTTTTATTTTCTTCTCACCTTTAACTAAAATTCCATTCTTTTCTATCCATATATTATTCATTATCCTAGTGGTTATCATACAATCAAGTTATCTCCATTATTTGTGGGAGGTTCAAGGTTCAATCCTTGACCTCACCTCTTCTTATTCTAGTTTTGGGTTTCTATTTTCCCTTTTGTCTTATCCTTTTTATTTCTATCCTCTAAGGAAAACAATATTCATATACCTATCTTATAATTTCGTGGGTGTTACATCGCCTTAGGCTCCGAACGAAGTAATTCCTTGTGTCTCTGTGTTTCTTTATTTTTTCACTTATTCCGCTGCACGTTTTAACTCTGATAGTTTTCCGATAGTCGAAAAACGAAATAGCCGTGAGCGCTATTCACCCCCTCTAGCGTGTCTCGATCCAACAATTGGTATCAGAGCGGGGTAATTTTGAATCGGTGCAACCACCATTCAAAATAATTTTACGTGATATTTTCATATTTCTCGGAGTCAATTAGAATTTAGCTTTATAGCTATATTTTAATTCTTTTATCGAATCGGTTTTTGCTCGAGATTGGTACAATACTACTCGAGCTCATTTTTCCTTATTTCTCCCGCACTGCTAATCCAAGACCTAGTCTTGGAACATTCTTTACGTTTTTGTTGTTGCATATTACAAATGACCCTCCAAGAAGGCTTTAGCACTTCTCGCCCCCCCGCTCTTCTTCGGCGAAGACTTTGCCTATTGGAAGAACCGGATGATCTACCATCTCAAGACACAAGTCAAGATGTGGATCATCATCCAGACCGGCCTCGAGCTACCACTTGACGGCGCCGGAGACCTGGTTTCATGCACCAACTGGGATACCAGCATAAGGAAGAAGGTCGAAGCTGATGCCAAAGCAACCTGTATGCTGCAATGCGACTTGACAAAAGAAGAACTGAATAGAGTCGGACCATTTTCAAGTGCGAAGGAGCTGTGGAACAAGCTAATCGAGCTGCACGAGGGCACGTAAGACGCTAAAGTAAGTAAGCGTGATTTAATTTTAAATAAATTGTATAATATAAAAATACAGGAAGGTGAGACAGCAAGCCAGCTTCACGCACGCATCCGGGACCTACTCAACGGGCTTCATGCGATCGGCCAAAAGGTGGAAAATCGCGACGTAATAAGGTATGCGCTAAGCGCTTTTCCGAGGAACACTTTGTGGGCATCCATGCTTGATGCTTACAAAGTTTCCAAGGATTTATCTTCAATAAAACTAGATGAATTGTTTTCCGAATTAGAATTGCATGAGCAGACTAATGCACGCCCTGTCGAGAAAGGTGTTGCTTTGGTTGCAAGTACTGGCAGAACGCGCGAATCGGTATCAAGGCGCAAATCCAAACCCGAGTCCAAAGATGAATCAGACTCAGAAGACGAAGACGAGGTTATTTCCAAATTAATAAAACTCGTACGGAAGATGTGCAAATCAAAGAAAGCAACTCAAACGAACACAAAGGACATATCTGAAGTCACTTGCTACGGCTGTAACCAGAAGGGGCACTACAAGCCAGACTGTCCAAATCAGAAGCAACGGAGGAGGAAGGCATTGAAGGAAACCTGGTCCGAGTCGTCAGACGAATCCGAGTCTGACAAAGAAGAACCGACAAGCTTCCTCGCATTGCCAGTACAAGTAGACATTGACAAAATCGAGTCCGAATTTGAGTCTGAAACCGGGAGCGAGTCGGAAATCGAGTCCGAACAAAGCCACGAATCCACATTCGTTTCCGAAGGACCAAATCCAACTGTAAGTTCACTACTCGCAGAATTTCACTTAGATAACTTGCATGAATTATTACCTTACTTAGTAAAAAAGTTGGCTAAATCCAATATCCGGGTTAAGTCACTTCAAAAGGAGGTAACAGCCCTAAAGGAAGCGACTGAATTGAGCCCTTTAACTGAGTCAGTTCAAATTGGAAACTCAACTCAAGTCCAACAACTTGAGGAAGAAAATTTCAATTTGAAAGCTCAAATTAAAGAACTCAAGAACACGTTGGAACGGTTCACCTTGGGTTCCAAGAATTTGGATCTGATTCTTGGAAAACTGCGAGCCGTGTACAACAAATCTGGACTTGGATTCAGAACCAAAAGTAAGTATAAATCATATCTATCTTTAGTAAATAGAAATAATAGAAACATAATTCAAGCATGGGTCCCCAAGTCAAACTTGATCAATCAAGTTGGACTTGGTCAATATTGGGTCCCCAAGGATCAAGTCTACTACCTCGATAGACCATAACGAGGCTATGATCCAGGGGGAGCAAAAAGAAAAATGATATTAATTCAAAAGTAAAAATTAAATGAAAATTAAATTTAAAAAAAATTCAAAATTAAAAATTAAATTTGAAATTAAATCAAAATACAAAACTCAAAATTCGAACTTAAATCAAAATTCAAAAATTCAATTTAAGTCAAATAAAAATATAGAAGGAGGATCCAGAATGGCTGGCATCCCTAACTAAACTACCCGACTGGGTAACCGAACTTAATCTACCCGAAATGGATAAACAAGAGTAGACTACCTGGCAGTGTAATTAAGGTCAGATAAAATGGGCTAGGTTTAACTTGACCCACGGTACTGGTGAAGTTTTTGGATGATAGTACGTTAGGGAAGCTTGGGCATCGCATGTCTAGGAAGATATGGCTTCGACCTGGTGCATTTGGCCAAGTGGAACTGATCGAAGCTACCCTTAAATGGATCCTAACTAATTAGACCAAGGTTTAGTATTAAGTTCAATGGGTAGAACTATTTGGAAAACCTCGAAGGCATGGTTACTTTAATGAGTTCCTTGTGACTCACCATAGCCCAGAAGTTTATCCAAAGAATTCTTTCTTGTTGAACCCAAAACTAAACCTGAATCTAACACAAGATTAAACCAAACCCTTAAATTGAACCTCAATTCATCTCACAAAAATTATAGGATTCCCTGATTGAGAATTTAGATCGGGTGAGATGACTAAGTAATTAAAATCAAACTGATAATTAATTCAAATTCAAATCAATTTCAAAATTATTTTAAAATTCTTTGAAAATGAATTTCAAAATTATTTGAAAATCAATTTCAAAATATTTAAAAAAAATTCTTTTAAAATTCTTGGAAAAATTAGTTGAAAATCAATTTCAAAATCATTTGAAAAATCACTTGAAAACTTATTTTAAAAATTATTTGAAAATCAATTTCAAAATCATTTGAAAAATCCTTTGAAAACTTATTTCAAAATTATTTGAAAATCAATTTCAAAATCATTTGAAAAATCCTTTTAAACTTATTTCAAAATTCCTTTGAAAATCAATTTCAAAATCATTTGAAAAATCCTTTGAAAACTTATTTCAAAATTATTTGAAAATCAATTTCAAAATCATTTGAAAAATCCTTTGAAAACTTATTTCAAAATTCCTTTGAAAATCAATTTCAAAATCATTTGAAAAATCCTTTGAAAACTTATTTTAAAAATTATTTGAAAATCAATTTCAAAATCATTTGAAAAATCCTTTGAAAACTTATTTCAAAATTATTTGAAAATCAATTTCAAAATCATTTGAAAAATCCTTTTAAAACTTATTTTAAAAATTCCTTTGAAAATCAATTTCAAAATCATTTGAAAAATCCTTTGAAAACTTATTTCAAAATTCCTTTGAAAATTGATTTCAAAATCATTTGAAAAATACTTTGAAAATTAATTTCAAAAATCTCAAACTTAGAATTTAGAAGAAATTTTATTAGACTTTAATGTTTATAGGAAAATTAATTTGAAAAGCAAAGTGTTTACTTCAGTACTCATTTTTTTTCTCCCTCTTTATTTTTGATATATGGCAAAGGGGGAGTGCATAAGGAAATTCAAAGGAAACTAAAACTAAAAGGAAACTAAAATTCAAGGAATTAGAAACTAAAATTCAAATAATTCAAAACTGAATCAGTTTAAGGGGGAGCTTCAATGTGCTTAGGCATTACTTATGCTTGTACTCATTTGAAGTTACCTTTATTGCATTTTTTACTTAACTTTGAATCATTACTTATTATTGTACTCATTTGAAGTTACCTTTATTGCATTTTTTACTTAACTTTGAATTTTGGTTGCCATAATCAAAAAGGGGGAGGTTGTTGGTGCGGGAAGCATCCGACGATCGAACCTTAGTTTTGATAATGGCAAAGGGATTCAAAGTTAAGTTTAATTGTTATCTGATGGATATGACTGAGTGTTTCAGGAAAGTCCTAGCTGCGGTTAGGCAAGGGAAAACCCTAGGGGGTGGTAACCCTAGGTAATAGGGGGTGGTAACCCTGTGCAGGAAGTCTTGGCGGGTCGACGCTTTGGGCAAAAATCCTAGGGGGTGGTAACCCTAGGTTAAAATCCTGGTGTCGCGAACCGGGTAGAAGTCTGGATGGGTCAAGGACCGGACATTCAACATGAAGACCGGAAGCATCGGACGCTGAGCAAAAGTCTAGTCGGTCTAGAGGATCGGACTGGCATTAGGAAAATCTCCTGAGTGGAGTAGGTAAGGACGCGTTCCCCGTAGAGGGAACAGTAGGCGTCGGGTCGACCTAGGGTTTCCGGTCGGAAACCCGAAGTCAGACTCGGACAGTCCGAAGACTATCATTATCACTTCTATTATGTTTTATGTGCTAACTTTGTGCTGCAGGGTATATTTGGGATTAATGTATCTTGCAGGGACCAAAGTGCAAAGATTAACCTCGGATGAACAGTATCCGAGGCGTCTCCATGGAGCTTGGAGGCGCCTCGGGTGCAAAAGCTGACCTGGCCATGAAGCAGGGCTGAAGGCGCCTCGGTTGGCTATGGAGGCGCCTTGGGAGGCGCCTTAGAAGGCGCCTTGGAGACCTATGAAGGCGCCTTCAAGGTGATAAGCGCAGAATGGTCAGCGCTCATCTGCACGGTGGATTCGGAGCTATGGAGGCGCATTCGGAGGCTTTCAAGGCGCCTTGGATGCCCTTTGTAAGGGGACTTCGAGCAGCATTGAGATCAATGAACTTCCAAGCGATTTCTTTGCATCTAGCTGCTAACGACACGATCTAGAAGTGCTGCAACAACCTCCCGACGACCCGGAGCTCTGTTTTCTTCTTCCTTAGTTGTCGGTATAAAGTTGTTATAATACTTATTATAATTAGTTTGTAATTCTTATCGAGCTTATAGTTGTTGCCCACGGAAAGCATTCAAGGATCGCAGGCCTTCGAGTAAGAGTCGCCTTAGGCTCCGAACGAAGTAATTCCTTGTGTCTCTGTGTTTCTTTATTTTTCTACTTATTCCGCTGCACGTTTTAACTCTGATAGTTTTCCGATAATCGAAAAACGAAATAGCCGCGAGTGCTATTCACCCCCCCTCTAGCGCGTCTTGATCCAACAATATATGCAATTCTTTGTAGGGGTTCCAGGAAACCCGACGACTATTTGATGGAGAGATAACCGTCTACATGGGCAATGCTACTAAGGTGACGGCTGTTGCAGTGGGAGACGTCTACTTATCTTTTGATAGGAATAGAAATTTGATTTTAAGAAATTGTCTTTATGTACCCAATTTTAGAAAGAATTTAATTTCAGTTTCTAAACTGTATTTGGATGGATATTCTGTTCTGGTGCATTGGTTGACAATTTATACACTTTAAATCTAATTTCTCCCACAAAGCAAAATATGGAAATTAATAACACATCTTCTAACTCTAATAAGAGAAAACAACCTTCGAAAATGAACCAAACGTATCTTTGGCATCTAAGGCTTGGTCATATTAACTTAAGTAGGATTCAAAGGCTTATAGCCGATGGACTCTTGGGTTCATTAGAGTTGGAAAACTTTCCAACATGTGAATCCTGCTTGAAAGGAAAAATGACCAAGAGACCTTTTAAGGCCAAGGGGTATAGAGCCAAAGATACATTAGAACTGGTTTATGTTGATTTGTGTAGTCCTATGTCTGTCCAGGCTAGAGGTGGTTATGAATACTTCGTCTCCTTTATAGATGATTATTCAAGATACAGATACATTTACCTGATGCACTGTAAGTCTGAATGCTTTGATAAAATTCAAAGAATATAGGGATGATGTGGAGAAACGTCTTGGTAAAAGTATCAAGACACTACGATCTGATCGTGGTGGTGAATACCACTTTGGAGAGTTTAGGAATTACTTATCAGAAGTCGGGATTCAATCCCAATTGTCTGCACCTGGTACACCCCAACATAATGGTGTGGTAGAACGAAGGAATATGACTCTTATGGAAATGGTTAGATCGATGATGAGTTATTCAGAATTACCAAATTCATTTTGGGGATATGCTCTGGAAACAGCAGTGTATATTCTGAATATAGTACCTTCTAAGACAGTTCCTTCTACTCCTATGGAATTATGGAATGGGTGTAAGCCTAGTCTGAATCATATCCGAATATGGGGTAGTCCAGCACATGTACTGAAGGGAGATATTGACAAGTTGGAATCACGTACAGAAGTCTGTCTGTTTGTGGGGTATCCTAAGGGAACGAAAGGTGGTTTGTTTTATAATCCTAAAAATCAGAAGATCATTAATAGCACCAATGCTCAAGTTTTAGAAGAAGATTATGTAATGAATCATAAGCCCATGAGTGAAATAGTTCTAGAAGAAATAAGAGAGGAGACGTCAACTTTAGTACCAACAGTACAAGATGAAGTACCACTAGAAACTGCAACACGTGTCACACAAGATACACAACTATGTTGGTTAATCATAGGAAAACGTATCAGTTCCACTGTACAAAAATTTTTTGTACAAGTGTCGAACCTTTCCTTAAATAACCTATTGTGTTCTTTAGAAGTTAAATTAGGAATCGCAGACAGAACTTAACATCATTGATTCCAAATTTAACTTATATGTTCTTAATAGTTTAGATTTGAATCGCAAGCGGAACTTAACACTATTGATTCAAATCCACCTATGTTATTAATTCCATTAAATATTAATTTCCAAAATTGGCTTCCAGGACTGCATGGCGAGTCACATGACCTTCTTGGATATGGGAGCAACCACCACCGCCTAGTCAAAGCCTTTTAAGGAAAGGTAATATTTAATTTCCTTAAATAACTCAAGGTTAACTAAAAAGAACAATCGAATCACAAATTCGAAAAAGAAGAAAACACAAACTCAAATAATAAATTAAAAAAAAACTAGATCTAATTGCCTCTTGTATTTAGAATTCTTACAAAGAAAACAACTAGTATGATGCTGAAGAAAAGTACTAGTTATACCTTCTCTTTGTAAGCTAATGACCTCGAGATCTTCTGTCGTATTTCTCGCCTCACCTTGGACGTCGTGTGGGCGACAATCCTCCAAGATGAACACCACCCAAAAGAGCTTCTCTTCCTTGTAATATTAGGCCACCACCACCACAATAGAAAAGAGAGCAAAGGTAGAAGAGAGGCAGAGAGGGGCCGACCACCAAGAGAGTCTCCAAGCCAAAGAATAAGAGTTGTGTCTCATAAAGCCCCCTCGCCCCTTCTTTTATATTACTTGCCCAAGGCAAATAAGGAAAAACATTTAATAAAAATAAAATCATCCAAGAGTTTTTCCTTTTCTTTCCTCTTGATTGAATCAATCACCAAATCAATGGTTGCGATCAATTCTATTTGGTTTAGGATTGAGTTTGGCCAACCCCATGCTTGGGAACCAAGCAAGGTGGCCGGCCACCATATTTAGGAAAGAAAAATTAACTTTTTATAAAATTTTAGAAGAAAAAAACTCTTATAAAATTTTACAAGCTCTCTTTCCTAAAGTTAAAAAAGGAAAGTTTTAAAAATTAAAACCATGTTTTAAAATTTAAAACTTCTCTTATAAAATTTCCTTTTTTTAACATGATGATAAAAAATTTTAATTTTAAAACTTATCTTCCTTTTTTTTCTTAAACCATGAGGATGGTTAAAAAAAGGAAAGTTTTAAAACTTTTAAAACTCTCTATTAAAACATGTGGCCAAATTCAAATAAGGAAAGTTTTTAAAATTAAAATCTCTCTTTTAAAACTTATAGTTTTCTACAAAGAGAAGATTTTAAAAATTCAAAAACATCCCTCCATTTTTGAATATTGTGGCCGGCCCCTACTAGCTTGGTCACCAAGCAATAGGGTCAGCCCTTTAAGAAGAGATGTGGCCGACCATTGCTTGGTCACCAAGCAATGGACCGGCCCCTTTCTTGGACACCAAGATGGGCATTTCTTTGGATGGACATGAGGCTCTAATGAGGCTACGACAGGGACCTAGAGGAGAAATTGGTTTTGGCCTTCTGATGTGCTTGAGTATCCCGTGCTCGCCCCGAACACACAACTCAAGTTCATCGATAATAACTCATTCCATTAGAGAGTTATTACTGCACTACCGCACCAATCCCAAATTACATTATGGGCTCCTTCTTATTATGAGTGTGTTAGTCTTCCTGTGTTTAAGATTACGAATGTCCACTAATTAAGTAAGTTACTGACAATTCACTTAATTAATATATAGCTCCAAGAGTAATACCACTCAACTTTATTGTCATGTCGGACTAAGTCCACCTCCAGGATTTAACATGGCAATCCTTATGAGCTCCTCTTGGGAACATTCACATCCTAGATAACTAGGACACAGATTCCTTCTATATTCAACAACACACACTATAAGTAATATCATTTCCCAACTTATCGGCCATATTGATTTATCGAGCTAAACCTCACCCTTTGATAAGTTAAAGAAATAAATATTAAATATATATGCTTGTTATTATATTAGGATTAAGAGCACACACTTCCATAATAACTAAGGTCTAGTTCTTTTACTAAGTCAGTACAAAAAGAACTTACCTAAACGATCCTACTCAATACATTTAAAGTGTATCAGTGTAATTTATTAGTCAAGATAAACTAATACTTAATTATACTACGACTATTCTGATAGTTTGTTCCTTTCTATCTTAGTCGTGAGCAACTGTTTATAATTTATAGAGAACTGACAACATGATCTTCTGAGTGCGACACCACACTCCATGTTATCTACTATATAAATTAATTGAACAATTACATTTAACAAATAAATGAAGATATTGACCAATGTGATTCTTTTATTTCAAAAATGAAATGTTTACAAAAGTTAGGCTTTTAGTATACACTCCAACAATCTCCCACTTATACTAAAAGTCTAAGTTGCCATATCTGTTGCCATACATCTAATTCCCATCCCCTCCATATGCCGATCAAAAGCTTTCGCCGAAAGGGCCTTAGTGAAAGGATCTGCCAGGTTATCCGCTGATGCAATCTTGGCGATGACAACTTCTCCTCGCTAGACGATGTCTCGTATCAGGTGGTACTTGCGCTCTATATGTTTACTTGCCTTATGGGCTCATGGTTCTTTCGAGTTTGCAACTGCACTGCTATTATCACAATAAATTGTGATGATCTAGGGCAAACCCGGAATCACATCTAAGTCTATTAGAAAGTTCCTGAGCCATACAGCTTCTTTGGCTGCCTGAGAAGCTGCCACATACTCAGCTTCCATGGTTGAGTCTGAGACGCATTTCTGCTTAACACTCCTCCATGCAATGACTCCACCTCCCAGATTAAACACATAGCCTGATGTAGACTTACTATTATCTCTATCTGATTGGAAGTCCGAATCCGTGTAACCCACAAGGAGCAAATCGTCTGCTTGGTAGACTAGCATATAATCTCTAGTCCTTCTCAGGTACTTTAATATATGCTTCACAGCAGTCTAATGTCCTTGTCCAGGGTTACTCTAATATCTGCTAACCATGCCACGGCAAAACAGATATCAGGTCTCGTATATAGCATTGCATACATAAGGCTTCCTACAGCCGAAGCATAAGGAACTGCCTTCATGCCCTCTATCTCCTTTGATGTCTTCGGAGACATCTCTTTAGATAAGGCTACTCCATGCCTAAAAGGTAAGAAACCTTTTTTGGAGTTCTGCATGCTAAAACGAGCAAGAATTGTATCTATATATAAAGCTTGGGATAGACACAACATTCTTTTCTTGCGATCCCTTATAACTTTGATCCCAAGAATGTGTGCACATTCTTCTAAATCCTTCATATCAAATTGTTTGGATAACAATACCCTTACGTCTGATAATACCTTGACATTATTGCTAATTAACAAAATATCATCTATATATAGTACAAGAAATACCACCACGTTTCTGTTACACTTCTTGTATACACAAGACTCATCCGGACACTGAATAAATCCATATGACTGGATTACTTGGTTAAATCGGATGTTCCAAGATCTTGAAGCTTGCTTCAGTCCATAAATGGACCAATTATGTTTGCACACTAGATGCTCTTTACCCTTTTCAATGAACCTTTCTGGTTGCTTCATATGAATGTTTTCTTCAAAACTTCCATTAAGGAAAGCAGTCTTGACATCTATTTGCCAAATCTTATAATCCATATGAGCGGCAATGGATAAGAGTATCCGGATAGACTTAAGCATGGCTTCCGGTGAAAAAGTCTCCTCATAATCGATTCCCTCGTTCTGAGTATACCCTTTCGCAACAAGCCTTGCTTTGAAGGTTTCTACCTTCCCATCTATCCCTCTTTTCCTTTTGTAGATCCACTTGCATCCAATGGCTTTTACATCATCAGGTGGTTCTACTAGCTCCCAGACCTTGTTAGAGTACATAGACTCTATTTCAGAATTCATTGCCTTTTGCCAAGATACTGCATCTATATCTTGGAGTGCTTCGTCATATGTCCGGGGATCAGGTTCATGTTTACCCGGGATCAAGTCCGAAGACTCTCCCAAAAACATGAATCTCTCATGCTACCTTACAACCCTCCCACTACGACGAGGCACCGTCTGTGGTTGTGTATCATATGTGACACGTGTTGCAGTCTCTTGTGGTACTTCATCTTGTACTGTTGGTACTAAAGTAGACGTGTACTCTCTAAGTTCTTCTAGAACAATTTTGCTACTGGGCTTGTGATCCATTATATAGTCTTCTTCTAAAAACTGGGCATTGGTGCTAACAATGACCTTCTGGTCTTTAGGACTATAAAATAAACCACCTTTCATTCCTTTGGAATAAGCCACAAACACACGAACTTCTGTATGAGATTCTAACTTATCAGCATCTGATTTCAGCACATATGTTGGACTACCCCAAATCCGAATATGTTAGACTAGGCTTTCGCCGATTCCACAATTCTATGGGAGTAGAAGATACTGATTTAGAAGGTACTAAGTTCAGAATGTGTGCTGCCGTTTCCAGAGCGTATCCCCAAAACGAATTTGGTAATTCTGAATAACTCATCATCGATCTAACCATCTCCATAAGAGTCCTATTCCTTCATTCTGCCACACCATTCTGTTGGGGTGTACCAGGTGCGGACAATTGGGATTGAATCCCGGCCTCTGATAAGTAATTCCTAAAATTTCCTAAGAGGTATTCGCCACCACGATCAGATCGTAGTGTCTTGATACTTTTACCTAGACGTTTCTCCACATCAGCCTTGTACTCTTTAAACTTATCAAAGCACTCAGACTTACAGCGCATTAGGTAAATGTATCCATATCTTGAATAATCGTCTATAAAAGAGACAAAATATTCAAAACCACCTCTAGCCTGGATAGACATAGGACCACACAAATCAGAATGAACCAATTCTAATGCTTCTTTGCCTCTATACCCCTTGGCCTTAAAAGGTCTCTTGGTCATTTTACCTTCCAAGCAGGATTCACATGTTGGAAAGTTTTCCAACTCTAATGGACCCAAGAGTCCATCGGCTACAAGCCTTTGAATCCTACCTAAGTTAATATGACCAAGCCTTAGACGCCAAAGATGCGTTTGGTTTATTTCCGAAGGTCCTTTTCTTTTATTAGAATTAGAAGATGTGTTATTAATTTCCATATTTTACTTTGTGGGAGAAATTGGATTTAAAGTATATAAATTGCCAATCAATGCACCAGAACAGATAATCACTTTATTTCTCTTTATAACCACATTGTTACTAAAAGAAACTGAATATCCATCCAAAAATAGTTTAGAAACTGAAATTAAATTCTTTCTAAAACTGGGTACATAAAGACAATTTCTTAAAACTAATTTCCTATTCCTATCAAATGATAGGTAGACGTCTCCCACTGTAACAACCGCCTCCTTAGTAGCATTGCCCATGTAGACAGTTATCTCTCCATCAAATAGTCGTCGGGTTTCCTGGAACCCCTGCAAAGATTTGCAGACATGATCAGTGGCTCCCGTATCTACACACCAGGTGCTGGTAGATAACACCACTAAACATGTTTCAACTACTAGAGCATAAGATATACCTTTATTGTTTTGATTCCTACGAGGACAGTCTGTCTTCCAATGTCTATCTGCTTGCAGATGAAGCACTTGTACTTTGACTTCTTCATTCTAGCTTTTTGTCC
This sequence comes from Zingiber officinale, assembly GCF_018446385.1. Lineage (NCBI taxonomy): Eukaryota > Viridiplantae > Streptophyta > Magnoliopsida > Zingiberales > Zingiberaceae > Zingiber > Zingiber officinale. Next base: position 31,583,432 of record NC_056005.1, on the reverse strand, counting down.
CTGAGGTTTATTCACTCTCTTTGCTGAAAAGACCTATTTCTTCTTCTTCTTGCCTTTCGACTTAGAAGTAGAACTATTTTCAGCATAGTGAATATGAGAACTTTGACGAAATATACCTTCTACTGCTTGTAGTTCTGCCAGAAGTTCCGCCAACGTATACTCTCTTTTGTTCATGTTATAGTTCAGGCGGAACTGCTCAAAACTTCTGGGTAGCGTTTGGAGAATTATATCGACCTGGGTTATCCCATCGATTTCTCCTCCAAGGACTTATATTTCATTTAGATAATCCATCATTTTGAGGATATGATCCCTTACGGGTGTCCCCTCAGACATGGTGGCTGTCATTAGCTTTCTCATTGCCTCTTGCCTAGCAGTCCGACTTTGGTGCCCAAAGAGTTCTTTGAGATCGTTCATTATATCATAAGCTGTTGGTAAATCTTGATGCTGATGTTGCAATACATTTGAAATTGATGCCAAAATGTAACACCATGCCATCTCATCAGCTTTTACCCATTTCTTATGATACTCAATCTCCTCTGGGGTAGAGTCATCGTCAGGTGCATCAGGGCAAGCCTCAGTCAGTACAAACTTATAGCTTTCAGCAGTAAGGACAATGTCCAGGTTTCTTTTCCAATCTATATAGTTGGGTCCAGTAAGTTTGTTTTCTTTCAGTATAATGGTCAGTGGGTTGAAAGTCATCCTAAGAATCGCAAAAATAACTTTGGTCAGGACTCTAAATTTAGAATAATATTGATTCTTCTAACAATACTATTTTAAATTAACCAACACCTTAAAACACCGTGAATTTTGTATGCCACGATAGTGTGGACGTATACAAATTCAACATTTGTAAAAGGAGGGTGTAACCCATTAATTTTATTATCTTGTCAACCTAACTTTTTGACAAATAAAATTAATAGTTGGTTTCCTTCGGTCACACAAATAATAGCAGTGACTCTGATGGGGAGGATACTATTAGACGTGCCTAAGTGTATACCATTACTTGACACTAAGTCCATTAATAAGATTGTGTCCCTTCCGATGGGGAAGATCACACGCTCTTAATTAATATCCTATAGTCATCCAAAATGGAAGTTTGATCTAGTGATCCGCAAATAAACTCATCCAAGATGGAGGAAGGCACTCAGAGCCAACGCGCAAGTTTGTTTGCATCACTTACAAATCAATAATGGAGACCATGGAATTTACTAAAATAAATCACTCTCCCACTTAGTTATTTAAAGTGAGGAATTTTAAACTATCCTAGCATACATCAAATGCATACACACACATCACAATAAATAAAAGCAATAAATATGAAAATTATTTTTCCAACTATTATGGCCTTTTTCTGTTACTGTCCTCCATATGCTCCAACCCTAGCTGCTGCTATTTTTAGCCACCACCATCGGGTCAAGTCGTTGCATCCATCTTGCTTCTTATTCCTCTGCACCTCTGGTGCTCCAAAAGTACCACGCCTCGTAAGAATCCGATCCGCGACAAAAATAGAATTTTACATATATCGATCCTATATTCCACGAGGGAATGTACATGTATTCTAGATAGAACAAAAAATAAAATTCTAAAAATAATACAGCTCCTGCTGTATTTGATACATACAATCATGCACACAAAATAATGCCCTTGATATGTCCAAGGGTCCAATCACACATAATATCTAAATAAGCTATAATAGTTGGAGCCTGTAACCAAAGAGTTAGCACATCCTACTATTATCCTGCCTAAATTATGTATGATATGTGCATAACCTATTTGAATTCAAAACACACAGAGGCAAACCTTAGCTCTGATACTAATTGTTGGTTAATCCTAGGAAAATGTACCGATTCCACTGTACAAAAATTTGTTGTACAAGTGTCGAACCTTTCCTTAAATAACCTATTATGTTCTTTAGAAGTTAAATTAGGAATCGCAGACGGAACTTAACATCATTGATTCCAAATTTAACTTATCTGTTCTTAATGGTTTAGATTTGAATCGCAAGCGGAACTTAATACTATTGATTCAAATCCACCTATGTTATTAATTCCATTAAATATTAATTTTCAAAATTAGCTTCCAGGACTGCATGGCGAGGCACATGGCCTTCTTGGATATGGGAGCAACCACCACCGCCTAGTCAAAGCTAATATTTAATTTCCTTAAATAACTCTAGGTTAACCAAAAAGAATAATCGAATCACAAATTCGAAAAAGAAGAAAACACAAACTCGAATAATAAATTCGAAAAAAACTATATCTAATTGCCTCTTGTATTTAGAATTCTTACAAAGAAAATAACTAGTATGATGCGGAAGAAAACTACTAGTTATACCTTCTCTTTGTAAGCTAATGACCTCGAGATCTTCTGTCGTATTCCTCGCCTCGCCTTGGACGTCGTGTGGGCGACGATCCTCCAAGATGAACACCACCCAAAAGAGCTTCTCCTCCTTATAATATTCGGCCACCACCACCACAATAGAAAAGAGAGCAAAGGGAGAAGAGAGGGTCTCCAAGCCAAAGAATAAGAGTTGTCTCATGAAGCCCTCTCACCCCTTCTTTTATATTATTTGCCCAAGGCAAATAAGGAAATTTTTTTTACAAAAATAAAATCATTCAAGAGTTTTTTCCTTTTTCCCATTTTATTTTTCCTTTTCTTTCCTCTTGATTGAATCAATCATCAAATCAATAGTTGTAATCAATCCTATTTGGTTTAGGATTGAGTTTGGTCGGCCCCTTACTTGGGCACAAAGGAAGGTGGCTGGCCACCATATTTAGGAAAGAAAAAATAAATTTTTATAAACTTTTATAAGAAAAAAACTCTTATAAAATTTTACAAGCTCTCTTTCCTAGAGTTAAAAAAGAAAAGTTTTAAAAATTAAAACCATGTTTTAAAATTTAAAACTTCTCTTATAAAATTTCCTTTTTTAACATGATGATAGAAAATTTTAATTTTAAAACTTATCTTCCTTTTTTTCTTAAACCATGAGGATGGTTAAAAAAAAAGGAAAGTTTTAAAACTTTTAAAACTCTCTATTAAAACATGTGGTCAAATTCAAATAAGGAAAATTTTTAAAATTAAAATCTCTCTTTTAAAACTTATAGTTTTCTACAAAGAGAAGATTTTAAAAATTCAAACACAACCCTCCATGTTTGAATATTGTGGCCGGCCCCTACTAGCTTGGTCACCAAGCAATAGGGCCGACCCTTTAAGAGATGATGTGGCCGGCCATTGCTTGGTCACCAAGCAATGGACCGGCCCCCTTCTTGGATACCAATATGGACCTTTCTTTGGATGGACTTGAGGCTCTAATGAGGCTACGACAGGGACCTAGAGGAGAAATTGGTTTTGGCCTTCTGATGTGCTTGAGTATCCCGTGCTCGCCCCAAACACACAACTCAAGTTCATCGATAATAACTCATTCTACTAGAGAGTTATTACTGCACTACCGCACCTATCCCAAATTACATTATGGGCTCCTTCTTATTATGAGTGTGTTAGTCTCCTTGTGTTTAAGATTACGAATGTCCACTAATTAAGTAAGTCACTGACAATTCATTTAATTAATATCTAGCCCCAAGAGTAGTACCACTCAACTTTATTGTCATGTCGGACTAAGTCCACCTACAGGGTTTAACATGACAATCCTTATGAGCTCCTCTTGGGGACATTCTCATCCTAGATAACTAGGACACAGATTCCTTCTATAATCAACAACACACACGATAAATAATATCATTTCCCAACTTATCGGGCATATTGATTTATCGAGCTAAACCTCACCCTTTGATAAGTTAAAGAAATAAATATTAAATATATGTGCTTGTTATTATATTAGGATTAAGAGCACACACTTCATAATAACTAATGTTTAGTTCTTTTACTAAGTCAGTATAAAAAGAACTTACCTAAACGATTCTACTCAATACACTTAAAGTGTATCAGTGTAATTTATTAGTCAAGATAAACTAATACTTAATTATACTACGACTATTCTAATAGTTTGTTCCTTTCTATCTTAGTCATGAGCAACTGTTTATAATTTATAGAGAACCGACAACATGATCTTCTGAGTGCGACATCACACTCCATGTTATCTACTATATAAATTAATTGAACAATTACATTTAACAAATAAATGCAGATATTGACCAATGTGATTGTTTTATTTCAAAAATTAAATGTTTACAAAAGCTAGGCTTTTAGTATACACTTCAACAATCTCCCACTTATACTAAAAGTCTAAGCTGCCATATCTGTTGCCATACATCTGATTCCCATCCCCTCCACATGCCGATCAAAAGCTTTCGCCATAAGGGCCTTAGTGAAAGGATCTGCCAGGTTATCCGCTGATGCAATCTTGGCGTTGACAACTTCTCCTCGCTTGACGATGTCTCGTATCAGGTGGTACTTGCGCTCTATATGTTTACTTGCCTTATGGGCTCGTGGTTCTTTCGAGTTTGCAACTACACCGCTATTATCACAATAAATTGTGATGATCTAGGGCAAACCAGGAATCACATCTAAGTCCATTAGAAAGTTCCTGAGCCATACAGCTTCTTTGGCTGCCTGAGAAGCTGCCACATACTCAGCTTCCATGGTTGAGTCCGAGACGCATTTCTGCTTAACACTCCTCCATGCAATGACTCCACCTCCCAGAGTAAACACATAGCCTGATGTAGACTTACTATTATCACTATCTGATTGGAAGTCCGAATCCGTGTAACCCACAGGGAGTAAATCGTCTGCTTGGTAGACTAGCATATAATCTCTAGTCCTTCTCAAGTACTTTAATATATGCTTCACAGCAGTCTAATATCCTTGTCCAGGGTTATTCTGATATCTGCTAACCATGCCCACGACAAAATAGATATCAGGTCTCGTACATAGCATTGCATACATAAGGCTTCCTACAGCCGAAGCATAAGGAACTGCCTTCATGTCCTCTATCTCCTTTGATGTCTTCGGAGACATCTCTTTAGATAAGGCTACTCCATGCCTAAAAGGTAAGAAACCTTTCTTGGAGTTCTGCATGCTAAAACGAGCAAGAATTGTATCTATATATAAAGCTTGGGATAGACACAACATTCTTTTCTTGCGATCCCTTATAACTTTGATCACAAGAATGTGTGCACATTCTCTTATGTCCTTCATATCAAATTGTTTGGACAACCATACCCTTACGTCTGATAATACCTTGACATTGTTGCCAATTAACAAAATATCATTTACGTATAGTACAAGAAATACCACTTTGTTTCCGTTACACTTCTTGTATACACAAGACTCATCCGGACACTGAATAAATCCATATGACTGGATTACTTTGTTAAACCGGATGTTCCAAGATCTTGAAGCTTGCTTCAGTCCATAAATGGACCGATTAAGCTTGCACACTAGATGCTCTTTGCCCTTTTCAATGAACCCTTCTGGTTGTTTCATAAGGATGTTTTATTCAAGACTTCCATTAAGGAAAGCTGTCTTGACATCCATTTGCCAAATCTCATAATCTATATGAGCGGCAATGGATAAGAGTATCTGGATAGACTTAAGCATGGCTACCGGTGAAAAAGTCTCCTTATAATCGATTCCCTCTTTCTGAGTATACCCTTTCGCAACAAGCCTTGCTTTGAAGGTTTCTACCTTCCCATCTATCCCTCTTTTCCTTTTGTAGATCCACTTGCATCCAATGGCTTTTACACCATCAGGTGGTTCTACTAGCTCCCAGGAATTATTAAAGTACATAAACTCTATTTCAGAATTCATTACCTTTTGCCAAGATACTACATCTATATCTTGGAGTGCTTCGTCATATGTCCGGGGATTAGGTTCATGTTTACCTGGGATCAAGTCTGAAGACTCTCCCAAAAACATGAATCTCTCAGGTTGCCTTACAACCCTTCCACTACGACGAGGCACCGTCTGTGGTTGTGTATCATGTGTGACACGTGTTGCAGTCTCTTGTGGTACTTCATCTTGTACTGTTGGTACTAAAGTAGACGTGTCTGTTGGAGTGTATACTGAAAGCCTAAGATTTTGTAAACATTTATTTTGAATAAAGAATCACATTTGGTCAAATTATCTACATTTGTTGTTCAATTAATTTATATTGTAGATAACATAGCATGTGGTGTCACATGCAGAAGATGATGTTATCAGTACCTTATAAATTATAAACAGTAGCTCACGACCGAAATGGAAAGGAACAAACCATTAGAAGGTCATAGTATAATTAGGAATTAGTTTATCTTAACTTTATAATTACACTAGTACACTTAGAGTGTATTGAGTAGGTCCATTAGAGGTCGTTTCTTTTATACTGACTTTATAAAGAAATAAAGACCTCAGTTATTATGGAAGTGTATGCTCTTAATCCTAATATAATAACAAGCACATATATTTGATATTTATTTCTTTAATTTATCAATGGGTGAGATTTAGTTCGATAAATCAATAAGCCCGATAAGTTGGGAAATGATATCACTTATAGTGTGTGTTGTTGATTATAGAAGGAAACTGTGTCCTAGAGATACTAGGTTGATAATGTCCCCAAGAGGAGCTCATAAGGATTGTCATGTTAAACCCTGCAGGTGGACTTAGTCCGACATGATGATAAGGTTGAGTGGTACTACTCTTGGACTAAGACATTAATTAAATGAGTTGTTAGTAACTCACTTAATTAGTGGACATTCGATATCTTAAACACAGGGAGACTAACACACTCATAATAAGAAGGAGCCAAAAATGTAATTTGGGATTGGTGCGGTAGTTCAATAATAGTTCTCTAGTGGAATGAATTATTATTGATAAAATTAAGTTGTGTGTTCGGGGCGAACACGGGATGCTTAATTTTATTTGGAGACCAAAACCAATTCCTCCTCTCGGTTCCTATCGTAGCCTCTTAATTATAGAGTACTATACCCACCTATACCCATCTTCTATACCCACCTAAAGGGGGCTGGCCAAGCTAGCTTGATCAAGCTAGGGCCGACCTAAGCATGGTTTATGGGTGGTCGACCCTAAGCTTGAACCCAAGCTAAAGGGGGCCGGCCTTAATAAAATTAAAAATAATTTTAATTTTAATTTTTCTTATGTGGAAGATATAATTTATTGGAGAGAATTAAAATTAAATATCTCTCTTAAAAGGATCTACAAAAGATTAAAGAAAGATATTAGATCTCTTTCCTTATTTGTAGATTGGAAAGATATTTTATTTTCTCTTTGTAAAATTATTCACATGTTGAAAAATAAAATTATAGAAATTTCTTTTTAACCATGAAGGGATTTTTGAAGAGAAATTTTATTTTTTTAAAAATTTCCAAAGACAAATAAGGAAGTTTTAATTTGTTGATTGAAACTTGTCTAATTTGTCTCTCTATGATGTGGCCGGCCATTATAAGTTTAATTGAGAAATTTTATTTTATTTTTCTCAATTAATTCATGTCAAGGAAAATTAAGGAAATTTTATTTAATTAAATTTTCTAATTTACCAAGGCTAAGGAATATAAAAGAGGGGGTGTGCCTTCATGATGAACAACCTCTATTATTTTCTCCCTCTTTTCCTTGGTGTTGTGGCCGACCATCCTCTCTCCCTCTCTTCCTCTTTGTGGTGGCCGAATCCTTCCTCTTGCTTGGAGTTCTTGTGGTGGCCGGATACTACTTGGAGAAGAAGAAGAAGAAGGAGAGAAAGCTTGCATCCCTTGGAGCTTGGTTGGTGTTTTTCTTCATCCTTGGTGAAGCTTTTGTTTTGGCCGAACCTAGCAAGGAGGAGAAGAAGGTGCATTGGTGGTTTCTCATCTCGAAAGATCGTTGCCCACACAACGTCCGAGGTTAGAAGAGGAATACGGTAGAAGATCAAGAGATCTTTCTAAAAGGTATAACTAGTAATTTTTCCTTTCCGCATCATACTAGTTATTTTTGGAAATAATACCAAATACAAGAGGCTTACGATTCTAGTATTTTGAATTTATTTTCGATGTAGTGTTCTTATGTTTTCTTCTTTCCCTTGTGATTTAATTGTTTTTTTCGGTTAACTTAAAGTTATTTTAGGAAATTAAATATTAGCTTTCCTTAAAAGGTTTTGTCTAGTCGGTGGTGGTTGTTCCCATATCCAAGAAGGTCATGTGCCTCGCCACGTCAGTACTGGGAACCAATTATGGAAATTAATATTTAATGGAATTAATAACTTAGGTGATTTAGATCGAACGTGTTAAGTTCCGCAGGAGATCCAAGTCAAAACCTAAAAGAACAAATAAATTAAACTTTGGATCAAACATGTTAAGTTCCGCAGGCGATCCAGGTTTAATTTAAAAGAACACATGGTAGATAGGAAAAGGTTCAGACCTTTGTACAAAATTTTTGTACAGTGGAACCATTAGGTTTTCTGAGTAGCAACCAACAGTGTCCTCTCTAAGTTCTTCTAGAACAATTTTGCTACTGGGCTTGTGATACATTATATAGTCTTCTTCTAAAAACTCGGCATTGGTGCTAACAATGACCTTTTGGTCTTTAGGACTATAAAATAAACCACCTTTCGTTCCTTTAGGATAACCCACAAACACATGAACTTCTGTACGAGATTCTAACTTATCAGCATTTGGTTTCAGCACATGTGCTGGACTACCCCAAATCCGAATATGTCTTAGACTAGGCTTTCACCCATTCCACAATTCTGTGGGAGTAGAAGATACTGATTTAGAAGGTACTAAGTTTAGAATGTGTGCTGCCATTACCAGAGCGTATCCTCAAAACGAATTTGGTAATTCTGAATAACTCATCATTGATCTAACCATCTCCATAAGAGTCCTATTCCTTCGTTCTGCCACACCATTCTGTTGGGGTGTACCAGGTGCGAACAATTGGGATTGAATCACGGCCTCTGATAAGTAATTCCTAAAATCTCCTAAGAGGTATTCGCCACCACGATCAGGCCGTAGTGTCTTGATACTTTTACCTAGACATTTCTCCACATCAGCCTTGTACTCTTTGAACTTATCAAAGCACTCAGACTTGCGGCGCATTAAGTAAATGTATCTATATCTTGAATAATCGTCTATAAAATAAACAAAATATTCAAAACCACCTCTAGCCTGGATAGACATAGGACCATACAAATCAGAATGAACCAATTCTAACGCTTCTTTGGCTCTATACCCCTTGGCCTTAAAAGGTCTCTTGGTCATTTAACCTTCCAAGCAGGATTCACATGTTGGAAAATTTTCCAACTCTAATGGACCCAAGAGTCCATCGGCTACAAGCCTTTGAATCCTACTTAAGTTAATATAACCAAGCCTTAGATGCCAAAGATGCGTTTGGTTCATTTCCGAAGGTTCTTTTCTCTTATTAGAGTTAGAAGATGTGTTATTAATTTTCATATTTTACTTTGTGGGAGAAATTGGATTTAAAGTATATAAATTGCCAACCAATGCACCAGAACAGATAATCACTTTATTTCTCTTTATAACAACATTGTTACTAAAGGAAACTGAATATCCATCCAAAAACAGTTTAGAAACTGAAATTAAATTCTTTCTAAAACTGGGTACATAATGACAATTTCTTAAAACCAATTTCCTATTCCTATCAAATGATAAGTAGACGTCTCCCACTGCAACAGCCGCCACCTTAGTAGCATTGCCCATGTAGACAGTTATCTCTCCATCAAATAGTCGTCGGGTTTCCTGGAACCCCTGCGAAGAATTGTAGACATGATCAGTGGCTCCCTTATCTACACACCAAGTGCTGGTAGATAACACCGCTAAACATGTTTCAACTACTAGAGCATGAGATATACCTTTATTGTTTTGATTCCTACGAGGACAGTCTGCCTTCCAATGCCCTGTCTGCTTATAGATAAAGCACTTGCCCTTTGGTTTCTTCATTCCAGCTTTTTGTCCCTGAGGTTTATTCACTCTCTTTGCTGAAAAGACCTATTTCTTCTTCTTCTTGCCTTTTGGCTTAGAAGTAGAACCATTTTCAGCATAGTGAATCTGAGAACTTTGACGAAATATACCTTCTGCTGCCTGTAGTTCTGTCAGAAGTTCCGCCAATGCATATTCTCTTTTGTTCATGTTATAGTTCAGGCGGAACTGCTCAAAACTTCTGGGTAGCGTTTGGAGAATTATATCGACCTGGGTTTCCCCATCGATTTCTTCTCCAAGGGCTTGTATTTCATTCAGATAAGCCATCATTTTGAGGATATGATCCCTTACGGGTGTCCACTCAGACATGGTGGCTGTCATTAGCTTTCTCATTGCCTCTTGCCTAGCAGTCCGACTCTGGTGCCCAAAGAGTTCTTTGATATTTTTCATTATATCATAAGCTGTTGGTAAATCTTGATGCTGATGTTGCAATACATTTGACATTGATGCCAAAATGTAACACCGTTCCATCTCATCAGCTTTTACCCATTTCTTATGATACTCAATCTCCTCTGGGGTAGAGTCATCGTCAAGTGCATCAGGGTAAGCCTCAGTCAGTACAAACTTATAGCTTTCAGCAGTAAGGACAATGTCCAGGTTTCTTTTCCAATCTATGTAGTTGGGTCCAATAAGTTTGTTTTCTTTCAGTATAATGGCCAGTGGGTTGAAAGTCATCCTAAGAATCGCAAAAATAACTTTGGTCAGGACTCTAAATTTAGAATAATATTTATTCTTCTAATAATACTATTTTAAATTAACCAACACCTTAAAACACCGTGAATTTTGGATGCCACGATAGTGTGGACGTATACAAATTCAACATTTGTAAAAGGAGGGTGTAACCCATTAATTTTATTATCTTGTCAACCTAACTTTTTGACAAATAAAATTAATAGTTGGTTTCCTTCGGTCACACAAATAATAGCAGTGACTCCGATGGGGAGGATACTATTAGACGTGCCTAAGTGTATACCATTACTTGACACTAAGTCCATTAATAAGATTGTGTCCCTTCCAATGGGGAAGATCACACGTTCTTAATTAATTTCCTATAGTCATCCAAAATGGAAGTTTGATCTAGTGATCCGCAAACAAACTCATCCGATATGGAGGAAGGCACTCAGAGCCAACGCGCAATTTTGTTTGCATCATTTACAAACCAATAATAGAGACCGTTGAATTTACTAAAATAAATCTCTCTCCCACTTAGTTATTTAAAGTGAGGAATTTTAAACTATCCTAGCATACATCAAATGCATACACACACATCACAGTTGTTGGATCGTGAAACGTCGATAGAGGGGGGGGTGAATATTGATTCGAAAAACAACGAATATAAACGCAGCGGAATAAGAAAATTGAACACAGTGGATTTATTTCGTTCGGAGCCTGTGACGACTCCTACTCGAAGGCCCGTACTCCATGAGTACTTTCATTGGGCAATTCACTAGCAATTCGAAATATAGATTACAAGTTAAGTACAATATTGCTAATAAGGAAAAATTACCGACAATAAAAAGACTTAGAACAGAAAGGAAAAACTTGTCAGAGATCGCAGCGTAGTAGGAGCACAAGGAAGTAGATTCTTCGTTCTGAGAGTTGTCTCTTTGAAGCTTGCTCACCCCCTCCTTTTATAGCCCTTTAGAGGGGTCTCCAGAGCTTATCAGATCCCAAAAATTCGGATCAGATGAGGAGAGTTCGAATCTGGCTGATCCGAGTCGTCTCCAACTACTTGTTTGGCACAGTCATCTTCCGAAGGTCATAACTTTTGACTCTGAACTCGGAATCAAGCTCTGTCAGTTGCTACGCGTGCAGAATTTGAAGCTCTACATTTGTATCTACAAAATAGAGTTAGAAAAATATATGTATGGACATTTTATATAGATTTATGAGTTAGGTCCTGTCTTCCCGAGACCAGAACCTAGTCAGGGTCTCAATTTAGGGATCCAAAACGGACCTAAACTGGACCGACGCCTACTGTCCCTTAACTAGGATGCGTCCTCACAGTCACTCTCCTCCAGTGACTTACCTTTACTTACCTTCCAGACGTTCGGTCAGCCCTTTGACCTGTCTAGACTTTGTGCCAGCTATTCGGTCAGCCCGTCGACCTAGCTGGACTTCGTGCCAAGCGTCCGGTCAGCCCGTCGACCCGCTTGGAATTTATGACAGCTATCTGGTCAGCCCGTCGACCCGCTTGGACTTCGTGCCAGACATCCGATCAGCCCGTCGACCTGTCTGGACTTAGCCTGCATACTCGATCAAAGCATTAGATAACGACAAACCTAACTTAACCTATTTGTCATTCACAAAACCTGGGTTAAATCATTAGTGCTAACCACACCAACAACAGTAAATAAAAGCAATAAATATGGAAATTATTTTCCAACTATTATGGCCTTTTTCTGTTACTGTCCTCCATGTGCTCCAACCCTAGCTGCTGCCATCTTTAGCCACCGCCATCGAGTCGAGTCGTCGCATCCATCTTGCTTCTTATTCCGTTGTAATGCCCCACCTTCTACTGGCTAAGCTGTAAGGCCGGAGGTTACATTATGCTGTTGCTAAACTATTCTTAATATGCGGAAAACTGATCTAATTTAAAATTTTGCTAAATAATACAATTTCTTCTGCTAATTGCTATTAAATCAGAAATTCATGTTTAAACTGCATCTTGAATGCTTTTTCTATGCTAAAGGAGGTAATCTAGACTTCCCATATGATCAAGGGCTGAAATCAGGGGTTTCCAGCTGTTATCAGGCCTCCCAATCGATCGGTGGATCGATTGGAGTGGTTTGATCGATCCACTGATCGATTCAGCTTGCTACTGTGCACGGGGTAAATTCTGGATCGATCGGCTGATCGATCCAGGCTTGCCAATCGATCCAGTGATCGATTCTAAAGCTCTCTGTTCGCGAGAGCTAATTCCCCGATTGATCGGTTAATCGATATTTAACCCTCTGTTCGCGACAGAACGCTACTGGATCGATTGGCTGATCGATCCAGAAGCTTACTGTTCGCGGAACAAGCTGCCCAATCGATCAACTGATAGATTGAGGAGCCTCCAATCGATCAGAAGTCTGATCTCAGCACTGTTTCATGCTCAAATCACATATATCAACTCTATAAGCAAAAACAAAGCTACTAGGCCTATCATTACTCATGGCTAGCTAACTAAGATCATGACAATCAGAAATCTAAGCATAACTATCGCAATTCAAGACACTTAGTTACTAAAGTGCATAAAAGTAACAACGTAAAGAAAATGCTAAGTTCTTGATTGCTAGTTCCTCCAAAGATCTTTATTCCAAGTTCCTATCCACACATATCTTCATTGCATTGTCCTCCAGCCTCCGCTAATCCATCTTTCCTTTACCTTTATCTGCAGTATAAGGAAAAGAAGTATCTGTAAGCTTGGGAGCTTAGTAAGAAACCATCTACCTCACAAAACATGCACACGATGAAAACATGCTTTTTAAAGAATGCTATTTAAAACATATGCTGAACATGTTAAAGCATGGCATACTGAAATTACTAACATGAATACTAAAACATGTCATCAAAACTAAACATGGGATATCATTAAGAAAGAGCTAAACTGGAACATAAACTGAGCTGAACTGAAATAAGCTAATACTGAATTTAAATCATGTTCACATAACTGATTGTGAGTTTTTGAAAGCTATTTATCATAAATAGATGAAAATACTATTCATGCTGCTGATGGGCCCGGCAACTGTACTTGCTATGCGCGCTTCCTAACTAGACCTGAGGTAGCTAGTCCCAAATCTAGTAGGGTTTACTAGATTATCTAAATTTATGGACGACTATGGGAGCCCAACCCAAGGACATCGAGTCTAGTACAGTGCCACTGATAAAAGTAAAATACTGTATCATAAGATAATTAATTTATCTTGCTTTTACTAGGTTATCTGAACCTAGAGGTGACTATGGGAGCCCACCCATTGGACCGTAGTCCCTTATAAGCTGAAGCAAGACTAAATATGCTATTTTAAATGCTTCTACTGCATTTACTGAGCTATTAAAATGCCTACCGTAGCATTTTACTGAGCTAAACATTTTATCAAATACTTTGTGTGCACTAGAACACACCCTACGTACTAAAAATCTGCATGCGACTAAACTAATGCATAAAAATGTACGAATAGCTACTTATACTGCAGGTGAGGGGTTTCTTACTTCCTGCGCTAGTTTTCTTACGATCCAGTCGTTAGGTTTTCCGGAGAAGAGATCTCTTCGACGATCTTCTCGCGTCTATGCGATCTTCTCGCGGAGAGGAGCATCCTCGTACCCTTGATGTTGCCGGAAGATACTCCTATGGCCCTAGGGATGGAACCCTAGGTTCTTCCTTGGACTTGGGCGCCGAGAGGTGAGAAGGAGAGGGGCGGCGTGTGAGGGTTTTAGGAAGAGGAGAGGTTGTCATTAAAATAATAACAACTCCTCTTTTAATTTCCTATTTATATTAAGTGGTAAATATGCCCCAACTCAAACATAAATATAATTGTTCTCTATTCTTTTCAGCACACCCCTGCTGGGGCCTCCTGGTTACTAAGTCACCCTATAAGGCATAGGGTTCGCTAGGTCTCGGGTTCAATTCCCGCTTAGGCTGTTTTATGATTTTATTTATTTTTACTACTTTCGCTATTCTAAAAATTCCATAAAAATATCCTAAAATTCTAGAAAAATCATAAAATATTTCTAAAATTATTTTGAGAATTTTTGGGCATTACATTGGCTGCGCCTCTGGTGCTCCAAAAATACCACGCCTCGCAAGAATCCGATCCGCGACAAAAATAGAATTTTACATATATCGATCCTATATTCCACGAGGGAATGTACATGTATTCTAGATTGAACAAAAAAATAAAATTCTAAAAATAATACAGCTCCTGCTGTATTTGATACATACAATCATGCACACAAAATAATGCCCTTGACATGTCCAAGGGTCCAATCACACACAATATCTAAATAAGCCATAATAGTTGGAGCCTACAACCAAAGAGTTATCACATCCTACTATTATCCTGCCTAAATTATGTATGATATATGCATAACCTATTTGAATTCAAAACACACAGAGGCAAACCCTAGCTCTGATATTAATTGTTGGTTAATCCTAGGAAAACGTACCGGTTCCACTGTACAAAAATTTGTTGTACAAGTGTCGAACCTTTCCTTAAATAACCTATTGTGTTCTTTAGAAGTTAAATTAGGAATCGCAGATGGAACTTAATATCATTGATTCCAAATTTAACTTATCTGTTCTTAATGGTTTAGATTTGAATCGCAAGCGGAACTTAACACTATTGATTCAAATCTACCTATGTTATTAATTCCATTAAATATTAATTCCCAAAATTGGCTTCCAGGACTGCATAGCGAGGCACATGACCTTCTTGGATATGGGAGTAACCACCACCGCCTAGTCAAAGCCTTTTAAGGAAAGTTAATATTTAATTTTCTTAAATAACTCTAGGTTAACCAAAAAGAACAATCGAATCACAAATTTGAAAAAGAAGAAAACACAAACTCGAATAATAAATTCAAAAAAAACTAGATCTAATTGCCTCTTGTATTTAGAATTCTTACAAAGAAAATAACTAGTATGATGCGGAAGAAAACTACTAGTTATACCTTCTCTTTGTAAGCTAATGACCTCGAGATCTTTTGCCGTATTCCTCGCCTCGCCTTGGACGTCGTGTGAGCGGCGATCCTCCAAGATGAACATCACCCAAAAGAGCTTCTCCTCCTTGTAATATTCGGCCACCACCACCACAATAGAAAAGAGAGCAAAGGGAGAAGAGAGGGAGAGAGGAGCCCATATAGTAATATGGGATTGGTGCGGCAGTTCAATAATAACTCTTTAGTGGTATGAGTTATTATTGATGAACTCGAGTTGGGTGTTCGGGGCGAGCACGGGAAGCTCAAGTTCATCGGGAGACTAAAACCAATTCCTCCTCTCGGTCCTTGTTGTAGCCTCTTATTTATAAAGTCTTACACCCACCTTCTTACCCATCCTTAGGTGGTCGTCCAAGCCAAGCTTGGAGCCCAAGCAAGGGTCGGCCAAGATAAGCCTTGGATGGACTAAGAGGTGGCCAGCCCTAGCTTGGAGCTCAAGCTTAGGTGGCCGGCCACAAAAAAAATAAAAGGAGTTTATTTTAAAATCTTTCCTTATGTAGAAATATGGTTTTAAAAGAGAGTTTAAAATTTAAATCTTTCCTTTTATAGCTTTCTACAAAAGATTAAGAGAAAGGTTTGAAATCTTTTCTTATTTATAGTTAAAAGGAGGATTTTAATTTTTGATAAAACTTTCCTTTTTTGTAACCATCTTCATGATTTTTAAAAAGAGTTTTAAAATTTAAATCTTTCCTTTTATAGCTGTTAGGACCAAAAGTAGCTAGAGGAGGGGAGGGGGTGAATAGCTCGTCATGCGCTTGGTGAGCGATGTTGCTTGTTTCTTCGAAGATGAGCAGTGGAAATACAAGAAACAAAAACAAATACGCTAACACTTGGGATTTTACTTGGCATCCACCTCACAAGAGGTGACTAGTCCAAGGATCCACGCACACACACACACACCTCCACTATGAAACACTCCTTTTCGGTAACTACCGAAGGCGGAGAAGCCCTACAAGACTCTCGCTACAAGAAGAAAGGGAAAGGACACACAAATACAAGCAAAAGCTTACAATGAGTATAGAAACCCTAACCCTAGCTTTCTTCTTCAGCTGTAGATCCGCCTCTTGACTTGGAAAACCTCCAAGAACCTTCAAGAACTAGCGATCTGATCTTTGTAGAGGAGCTGTGGAAGCACTGGAGTGATCTGAGATGAAACGGTGAAGAACTGCTACAGCCATCGCACGCCTGCAGCTCAAATACGACGCAACGGTCGGATCCCGATCGATTCGAAAGCTCCCAATCGATCGGGGAGGCTTTGGATCGATCTACGGATCGATCCAGAGTGTCTCTGTGCTCTAAGAAAAATTCCTGGATCGATCCACGAATCGATCCAGCGCTTATCGCGCGAATCAGCATCGTCCCAATCGATCAGCTGATCGATTGGGACCTCTGGATCGATCCACTGATCGATCCAGAGGCTCTCTGTTCGCTGAGAAAGGCCTGGATCAATCCACTGATCGATCCAGCTCCTGGATCGATCTACGGATCGACCCAGCTCTTGGTTTTTGCCCAAAACCAAGTCCCAAGCCTCTCAAACCAACATTCGATCAACCTTGACCTGTTGGTACATCATGCCTAGCATCTGGTCACTCCCTTGACCTGCCAGGACTCCCCACCAAGTGTCTGGTCAATCCCTTTGACCCACTTGAACTTTTCTCTTCGTGCCAAGTATCCGGTCACTCCCTTGACCTACTTGGACTTCCCACCAGATGTCTGGTCAACCTTGACCCATCTGGATTTCCTCATACCAAGTATCCAGTCAATCCTTTGACCTACTTATACTTCTCTCTTCGTGCCAAGTATCCAGTCAATCCTTTGACCTACTTGGACTTCCCAACACCAGATGTCCGATCATCCTTGATCCATCTGGATTTTCTCTTGCCTGGCTTCACTTACCAGGACTTTCACCTAGCTTCACTCACTAGGATTTTCCTTCTGCCTAGCTTCACTCACTAGGTCTTTCACCTGGCTTCACTCACTAGGATTTTCCTTCTGCCTGGCTTCACTCACCAGGACTTTCATACTGCCTAGCTTCACTCACTAGGACTTCCCTACTCAAGTATCCGGTCAACCTTGACCTACTTGACTCTTTTACCAGTCAACCTTTCATTGTCAAACATTAAAATCCAAACCAAGACTCAAGCTTGGTCAACCAGGTCAACCTTGACCTAAGGGATATTGCACTAACAATCTCCCACTTTTTGATGTTTGACAATACCACAATAACACTTACAATACCACATGTAAGTTAGGCTAATCCCATAGCCTCCTTCTTCATGCCACTAGGTAATGAATACATAAGTTAAGCTCTTCATTCTCCCCCTACGAGGGCAGACTCCCTCTTAGATAATGAAAGCCTAACTTACCCCATTTCATAGGTCCTTTCATTCTCCCCCTATTGGCACACATCAACCCATCTCTGGGCACACATCAACCCATGCTCCAATTTTGGGCACACATCAACAACTTCACTTGTTGATAACTCTCCCCCTGAAGAGTTGCCTTTTGTTGTTCACAACTTCACTCGTTGTGATCAACACGATAATGAAGGTCTCATACCCTTCATCATCCTTAATCCTACATTCTCACCCAATGTAGGCAAATGCCCATCCTTGAGCATTATCCACTTGAAAACACTTGAATCAATGAGGATATCCACTCCCCATTAATGTTCAAACGCTCAACCTTGAGTATGTTCTTAACAGAAGGTTAACCACCTTCCAAGGTTCATGAAAAATAATTTTCATGTCTTTACAGAGTCCCTCCCCCTAAAGACATGGTTGTGACTTCTGTCATTGCACCAACAATGACTTGGAATCCCTAATCCTTTAGGAAACCCAATTTAGAAGTTTTGAGGTTCAAATGTTCAAAATTTGAACCAAACCTCAACCTAAACTTCACTTTAGTCTTCCTTAACCAATCCATCCTTGTTTTCAACATGAAAACACCCTTTTATGTATACAAGTGTATTTTGAGGGGTTAGGAATGGTTACCTAGAATAAAATAGGTTCGGAATGCTGAAATTAGGCTTTTCCAGCCAAAATCAGCTTCCTTAATCGATTGGAGTTGGGTCCCAATCGATTCAACCTATTTGAATCGATCCACTGATCGATTCAGGATGTGTGGATCGATCGGCTGATCGATCCAGTGAGCTTCTGCTCGCGACAATTGCCTTCTGAATCGATCCACGGATCGATTCAGGCACTCCAATCGATCCATGGATCTATTGGAGCTCTGATAGTTGCTGATATTCAAAATCAGCCAACTTAAAAAATCCCTAGAATATTCTACAAAAATCCAAAAATTATGAAATTTCATGTAGACATTATTTAGGATATTCTTTATCATGGAAAAATAGTTTTTTTTATGAAAATACATCATATTTTCAAAGATTGACACAAGCTTGAAAACTTGCTAAAACTTTAGCGTTTTCTTCAAGTTTGTGTCTAACTATTCAATGGTAATTGCTATCAAAAGATAGCCTTCACCAAGGTTTTCCAAAAGTATTTTAAAATAATTTTCAAAACTAATATCCCATCACATTCCTTGGACTTAATGCACATGACTTGTACATTAGCTTTCCCAATGATGGGAAAACACATAACTATGTGTTTTGATGAACCTAAAACTCAAAAGAAAGCACTAAATCAACATCTTGAGTTTTGTTCATCTTCCTAACATCTCACTTGTATCTAATGTGCACTAAAACACATACAAGTCACCTTATAGTCCTTGTGAGATGTGAGATTTTGGTTTTGCCCTATTCAAGGGATCATGCATATCTATCTAGGCATTTTAGAGATATTAGACATCCACCTTGGATGTCACTTGTTAATAAGTATTGTTAAATGTCAATTGTCCTTAATTACAAGGAATTGAACTTAATGCATGATTATGTTATGACATACATCAAAAAGAAATATTTTTCAAAAGAAAATATCCTATAACTACATGATGTATGAATGTCATGACATGGTATTTTTGGATTTTTCATAATAAGATATGAATGCAAAAATAAATATGATGTCATGGCATATGATGGACAAACAATCATGACAAAGTTTAGCATAAATAATAATATACCTAGATTACCTATCTAAGTATCCTTAACCACTTAGCTACCTTAAAAAGGTTAAACTTAGATTGCCCTAAATGCTTCAAGAAAATGCCAAAACGTACATTGACATTTCTATTTCTCTTGATTTGCTTATGTCACTTAAAATTTAACATATCCTCAATTGTTGACATATTCCATTTTCCCTCAAGAGTAAGCACATCAAATTTAGGCCCGCATTGCCTTAAATTCCTAAGAGAATACCAAAGTCCCAACTTGGTATTTCTCTAAGTTTTCCCAATTTGTGCCATTTTACGATAAAATTAATTTTTCCACCATTAGGCACATTTTAATCTTTCAAGGAGTAAATAATAATTCCATTACATTTTCAAAGGTTAACAAAAACCTTGAAAATGCTCCTTGAGTGTCAATTTCCTCAAAGTTGGGTTAACTACCCTTCTAATCGGAGTTGACATTCTTTAACCCATCTATGGGGTAGAGAAGATGCTCCTAGGAACCCAACACCTATTTGTGCTCCTTGGATGCTCTAGGTACTCACTAGGGATGACTTCCCTAGATACCTTCCTAGTAACCTTGTTGGGCTTCTTAGAAGCCTTGGTCACTTTTTCTAGGTCAACCATAGGGATTGCTTCCCGTGTGACCTTGTTAGTGACTTTCTTAGACTTCTTAGAAGTCTTAGTCACATTTATTGCAAAAATACTCTTAGGAATAACCTTCCTAGTATTTTTGACTTGACCACTAGACCTAGGGTTGGTTCCATAACTATATGGAACCCTATGGTAAGAGGGCATATCCTTCTTAGCCTTGGGTTTGTATCTCAAACCTCTATGACCATTAGATGACCCTTGTGCTCCTAAACCTAGGCTATGTTCATTTTGCCCTTTTAGGATGTTTTCCATCCTTTTTAGGGTCCTTTCCATTTTATCAAGCCTTGACCTCAAGACTTGATTTTCTATCATTAAATCCTTAGATTTTGATTTTTCATTACACTCACGAGCATTTTTGTTTCTAGGCTTATAGATATAATCCTTAATGTGATTGCCTAGATGTCTATCTACCTTCCTAACCTTAGGTGTGGTAGTCTTAGCATGTAGAGCAACATGTTTTTCTTTAATGCTCTCATGCTTCTTATTCTTATGGTAAATAGCATTAAAATGATAAAGCTTAGAGCTATCATGCTTTTTACCATAATGTAAAGGGGTAGGCTCAATGAGTGTTACCTTCTTCCTTACCTTGGAGGCTCCCCCTTGACTAGTGCCTCCTTGAGCCTTGACCATCTTCTTTCCCTTAGGGCATTGACTTCGGTAATGCCCTTTTTGTTTACACAAGAAGCACACAATGTGCTCCTTGCTCCTTTTTGTTCCGGGGACGGTCACCTTGGGTTTCTCCTTGCCCTTGGATGCCACTTAACTCTTTTTCTTGGCCAAGTTGGGACACTTGCTCTTGTAGTGCCCACTTTCCCTACACTCAAAACAAATTATGTGATTTTTATTCTCAATTGAAACATTTTTACCTCCTTGCGTAGGGATGACACTAGCTCCGGATGTAGAAGCTTCTCCATTTGATTTGGCTTGACTTGTAGAGGTGGAAGCTTCTTCATCCTTTTCTTCTCTTGACCCGGATGTGGATGCTTCTTCTTGCTCCGGAGTCAAGAAGATCTCTCCCCCTCAATCCTAGAGGTGGAGGCTTCCTTATCTTCATTTTGTTCATGGAACAGGGAGTATGCTCTCTCCTTGTTCTCTTCATTGCATTCCCTTGAAGATGAGGCTTCTTGGACTTCCTCTTCTTCGGAAGTTGAGCATCTCTCAACTTCGGAGTCCTCCTCTTGGTCTCGCTCCAATGAGTCGCCCTCTTTGAATTCTTCTTGCTCTTGTACAGTGGAGGGGATCTCTTCATGAAACTTGGCCAATTTACTCCATAATTCCTTTGCATCTTCAAATTCTCCAATTTTGCAAAGGATGGTGCTTGGCAATAAATTGACCAAAAGCTTGGTCACTTTATCATTGGCCTCGCACCTTTGGACTTGTTCTTGGCTCCACTTGCTCCTCTTGAGTACTTTGCCCTTTGAGTTTGTTAGAGTCTCGAAGCCTTCCATGAGAGCAAACCATTGCTCTATCTCCACCATCAAGAAATTCTCGATCCTTGATTTCCAAAGATCGAAGCTTGTAGATGTGTACGGTGGAGCCACCCTTGTGTCAAATCCAAGTCCATCTTGGAATAACATCTTGAAGTTGAGCTTCTTGAGTTCTTTGACTTTGATGAATTTGCTCCAACTTCTTCACCCTCTAGCTTTGCTTATTTTGTTTGCCCCTTCCGGCGATGATTCCGGTGAAGAGCAACCTTGCTCTGATACCACTTGTTAGGACCAAAAGTAGCTAGAGGAGGGGGGGGTTAATAGCTCGTCGTGTGCTTGGTGAGCGATGTTGCTTGTTTCTTCGAAGATGAGCAGCGGAAATACAAGAAACAAAAACAAATACGCTAACACTTGGGATTTAACTTGGTATCCACCTCACAAGAGGTGACTAGTCCAAGGATCCACGCACACACACACACACCTCCACTATGAAACACTCCTTTTCGGTAACTACCGAAGGCGGAGAAGCCCTACAAGACTCTCGCTACAAGAAGAAAGGGAAAGGACACACAAATACAAGCAAAAGCTTACAATGAGTATAGAAACCCTAACCCTAGCTTTCTTCTTCAGCTGTAGATCCGCCTCTTGACTTGGAAAACCTCCAAGAACCTTCAAGAACTAGCGATCTGATCTTTGTAGAGGAGCTGTGGAAGCACTGGAGTGATCTGAGATGAAACGGTGAAGAACTGCTACAGCCATTGCACGCCTGCAGCTCAAATACGACGTAACGGTCGGATCCCGATCGATTCGAAAGCTCCCAATTGATCGGGGAGGCTTTAGATCGATCCACGGATCGATCCAGAGCGCCTCTGTGCTCTGAGAAAAACGCCTGGATCGATCCACGGATCGATCAAGCGCTTATCGCGCGAACCAGCATCATCCCAATCGATTAGCTGATCGATTGGGACCTCTGGATCGATCCACTGATCGATCCAGAGGCTCTCTGTTCGCTGAGAAAGGCCTGGATCGATCCACTGATCGATCCAGCTCCTGGATCGATCTACGGATCGACCCAGCTCTTGGTTTTTGTCCAAAACCAAGTCCCAAGCCTCTCAAACCAACATTCGATCAACCTTGACCTGTTGGTACATCATGCCTAGCATCTGGTCACTCCCTTGACCTGCCAGGACTCCCCACCAAGTGTCTGGTCAATCCCTTTGACCCACTTGAACTTTTCTCTTCGTGCCAAGTATCCGGTCACTCCCTTGACCTACTTGGACTTCCCACCAAATGTCTGGTCAACCTTGACCCATCTGGATTTCCTCATACCAAGTATCCAGCCAATCCTTTGACCTACTTGTACTTCTCTCTTCGTGCCAAGTATCCAGTCAATCCTTTGACCTACTTGGACTTCCCAACACCAGATGTCCGATCATCCTTGATCCATCTGGATTTTCCCTTGCCTGACTTCACTTACCAGGACTTTCACCTAGCTTCACTCACTAGGATTTTCCTTCTGCCTAGCTTCACTCACTAGGTCTTTCACCTGGCTTCACTCACCAGGATTTTCCTTCTGCCTGGCTTCACTCACCAGGACTTTCATACTGCCTAGCTTCACTCACTAGGACTTCCCTACTCAAGTATCCGGTCAACCTTGACCTACTTGACTCTTTTACCAGTCAACCTTTCATTGTCAAACATCGAAATCCAAACCAAGACTCAAGCTTGGTCAACCAGGTCAACCTTGACCTAAGGGATATTGCACCAACAATAGTTTTCTACAAAAGATTAAGAGAAAGGTTTGATATCTTTCCTTATTTGTAGTTAAAAGGAAGATTTTAAATTTTGATAAAAATTTTCCTTTTTTGTAACCATCCTCATGGTTTTAAAAGAAAGTTTTAAAATTTAATTCTTTCCTTTTATAGCTTTCTACAAAAGATTAAGAGAAAGATTTGATATCTTTCCTTATTTGTAGTTAAAAGGAAGATTTTGATTTTGGAGAAAAACTTCCCTTTTTGTAATCATCCACATGTTTTAATAGAGAGATTTTAATTTATAAAAGTTTCCTTTTATAATCAACCATGAAGGGAATTTTTAAAAGAGAAATTTTTATTTTAAAAATTTCCAGAAACAAATTAGGAAGTTTTAATTTTATGTTTAAAACTTTCCTTGTTTGGAGGAGTTATAGGGGCCGGCCACATTAATAGAATAAAGGAATTTTTAATTAAATTTTATTTTCATTAGCAAGGAAATTATGGAAGTTTTTATTAAAACTTTCCTTATTTGCGAAGACTAAGGAATATAAAAGAGAGGGTAGAGGTGTCTCACCTCAAGACAACATATCATCTAGTATTCCTCTCTTCTCTTCCTTGTGGTGGTCGGCCCTCTGTTCCTCTTCCTCTCCTATTCTTCTTCCTTGTGTGGCCGGCGGCATCTTCATCTCAAGGAGCTTGGTGGTGGCCAGATCTTGTTAGAGGAAGAAGGAGAGATAGGAGGCTTTGTTTCTTAGCATCCATTGGAGCTTGGTTGGTGGCCGAAAGTTCTTCATCCCATGAAGATTAGTGGTGGCCGAAACTTTCTTAGAGAAGAAGGAAGCTTGGGTGGATTCTCATCTCTGTAGATCGTCACCCACACGACGTCCGAGATAAGAAGAGGAATACGATAGATGATCGTGAGGTTTATTAGCTACAAAGAAAGGTATAACTAGTTGTCTTGTTCCGCATCATACTAGTTTTCCTTGTATGGATTTTGAAATATCAAACACAAGAGGCTTACGTTTCTAGGTTTCAGATTTATGATTCGAATTTGTGTTTCTTTTGTTTTTCGATCTTGTGATTAGATTGTTCTTATTGGTTAAACCTAGGGTTACTATAAGGAGATTAAATATTGAATTTCATTAAAGACTTTGTCTAGGAAGTGGTGGATGCTCCCATAACCAAGAAGGTCTTGTGTCTCGCTATGTTTAACCTGGAAGCCGATCTCTGAAATAAATATTTAATCAAATTTGTAACATAGGTGGATTTGGATTAACAATGTTAAGCATCGTTTGCGATCCAAGTCTAAACTTTTAAGAACAGATAAATTGAATTTGAAATCAATAATGTTAAGTTGTGTTTGCGATTCCAAATTTAATTTCTAAAGAACACAATAGGTTGTTAGGAAAGGTTCAGGACTTGTACAAAATTTTTGTACAAGGGAACCGGTATGATATTCCAAGTAGCAAGCAACAAATAGTACCTGAGGCACCTTCAAGTATTGGAAGGCACTTTCACACTGTTCATTGAAGGCACCTTTGGTGCTATGGAAGGTACCTTCAAAGGGATAAAATCTAGACTTTGTTGTAGGTAAGGAGTGCGCTATTTAGGATAAAGTTTCGACCATTGAAGGCACCTTCAAGTCAATGGAAAGTGTCTTCCACACCCTTTAAAAGGGTATCTTGAGGAGCATTCAAGACAGAACTTCCATGCGAGCTTCTATGCATCCAATTAGCTTTTTGACTGCTCTAACTTGTTGCTCTGGATTGTTGCTGCTGCCCTGCTACAACTTTACTATGCTTGACTTGTTGGTTAGTCCTAAGAAAACGTACCGTTTCCACAGTACAAAAATTTTTGTACAAGTGTCGAACCTTTCCTTAAATAACCTATTGTGTTATTTAGAAGTTAAATTAGGAATCGCAGACGGAACTTAACATCATTGATTTCAAATTTAACTTATCTGTTCTTAATGGTTTAGATTTGAATCGCAAGCGGAACTTAACACTATTGAGTGGCCGAATAACCTTTGCTCTCTTTTCTATTGTGGTGGTGGTGGCCAAATATTAAAAGGAGGAGAAGCTCTTTTGGGTGGTGTTCATTTTGGAGGATCGTCACCCACACGACGTGCAAGGCGAGGCAAGGAATACGGCAGAAGATCTCGAGGTCATTAGCATACAAAGAGAAGGTATAATTAGTAATTGTTTTTCGCATCATGCTAGTTATTTTTTCTTTGTAAGAATTCCAAACACAAGAGGCATTAGATCTAGTTTTTTGAATTAGTTTTTCGAGTTTGTGTTTTCTTCTTTTTCGAATTTGTGATTCGATTGTTCTTTTTGGTTAACCTAGAGTTATTTAAGGAAATTAAATATTAGCTTTCCTTAAAAGGTTTTGTCTAGGCGATGGTGGTTGCTCCCATATCCAAGAAGGCCATGTGCCTCGCCATGCAGTCCTGGAAGTCAATTTTAGAAATTAATATTTAATGGAATTAATAACATAGGTGGATTTGAATCAATAGTGTTAAGTTCCGCTTGCGATTCAAATCTAAACCATTAAGAACAGATAAGTTAAATTTGGAATCAATGATGTTAAGTTCTGTCTGCGATTCCTAATTTAACTTCTAAAGAACACAATAGGTTATTTAAGGAAAGGTTCAACACTTGTACAAAAATTTTTGTACAGTGGAAACGGTACGTTTTCCTAGGACTAACTAACAAGTCAAGCATAGTAAAGTTGTAGTAGGGCAGCATTAACAAGCCAGAGCAACAAGTCAGAGCAGTCAGAAAGCTAATTGGATGTATAGAAGCTCGTATGGAAGTTCTGTCTTGAATGCTCCTCAAGATACCCTTTTAAAGGGTGTGGAAGACACTTTCTATTGACTTGAAGGTACCTTCAATGGTCGAAACTTTATCCCAAATAGCTCGCTCCTTACCTGCAACAAAGTCTAGATTTTATCCCTTTGAAGGTACCTTCCATAGCACCAAAGGTGCCTTCAATGAACAGTGTGAAAGTGCCTTCCAATACTTGAAGGTGCCTCAGGTACTATTTGTTGCTTGCTACTCGGAATATCATACCGGTTCCCTTGTACAAAAATTTTGTACAAGTCCTGAACCTTTCCTAACAACGTATTATGTTCTTTAGAAATTAAATTTGGAATCGCAAACAGAACTTAACATTATTGATTCCAAATTCAATTTATCTGTTCCTAAAAGTTTAGACTTGGATCGCAAATGATTCTTAACATTATTAATCCAAATCTACCTATGTTACAAATTTGATTAAATATTTATTTTAGAGATCGGCTTCCAGGTTAAACATGACGAGGCACAAGACCTTCTTGGTTATGGGAGCATCCACCACTTCCTAGACAAAGCCTTTTAATGAAATTCAATATTTAATCTCCTTATAGTAACCCTAGGTTTAACCAATAAGAACAATCTAATCACAAGATCGAAAAACAAAAGAAAC
Source organism: Zingiber officinale (assembly GCF_018446385.1). Classification (NCBI taxonomy): domain Eukaryota; kingdom Viridiplantae; phylum Streptophyta; class Magnoliopsida; order Zingiberales; family Zingiberaceae; genus Zingiber; species Zingiber officinale. The sequence goes on along the minus strand of NC_056005.1, from coordinate 31,556,447 downwards.
ACAAATTCGAATCATAAATCCGAAACCTAGAAACGTAAGCCTCTTGTGTTTGGTATTCCAAAATCCGTACAAGGAAAACTAGTATGATGCGGAAAAAGACAACTAGTTATACCTTTCTTTGTAGCTAATAAATCTCACGATCTTCTATCGTATTCATCTTCTTATCTCTGACGTCGTGTGGGTGACGATCTACCGAGACGAGAATCCACCCAAGCTTCCTTCTTCTCTAAGCAAGTTTCGGCCACCACTAATCTTCATGAGATGAAGAACTTTCGGCCACCAACCAAGCTCCAATGGATGCAAAGAAACAAAGCCTCCTATCTCTCCTTCTTCCTCTAACAAGATCCGGCCACCACCAAGCTCCTTGAGATGAAGGTGTCGCCGGCCATACAAGGAAGAAGAATAGGAGAGGAAGAGTGTAACGACCCGCCTTCTACTAACTAAGCTGTAAGGTCGGACTGCCACAATATACTGTGCTAAGCTATATCCATGACCATCATTGAATCTAGGTGCGAAAGCTGTACTAATTAAAATTTTGCTAAACTATTGTATTTTCTTTATTCTACATGTGCTAAGGGGTGTAATCTAAACTATTCATGTCATTATTACCTCCCCTTATGGTCAAGGAACTTAACTAAGGGTTTCTGGCTGATATCAGGCCTCCCAATCGATCCACGGATCGATTGGAATGGCCTAATCGATCCGTGGATCGACCCAGCACGCTACTGTATACGGAACTTAGGTTGGATCGATCCAGTGATCGATTCAGCACGCAATTGTGCTCGGGGCAATATTCTGGATCGATCGGCTGATCGATCCAGACTGGCCAATCGATCTAGTGATCGATCCCAGAGCTTTCTGTTCGCGACAGAAGGCATCCGGATCGATCGGCTGATCGATCCAGGAGCTTACTCTTCGCGGTACGAACTTCTCGATCGATCGGTTGATCGATTGAAAAGCCCCCAATCGATCAGCCGATCGATTGGGGTTTCTGATTTCGTACCAGAAGTCTGATTTCAGCACTGTTTCGTGCCTCAATCACACATACAAGTTCTAAAATGACTAGGAAACATTCTAACATCACATAACTAATGTTCTAAGCATGGTAGAGTGTATAATTTACTAGTTCATGGCATTTAAACATCCTAAAGTACGGAACAAACAAAATGCTAGAGTGTTCTAATCTTTTAAACAAAACTTGCTAGATCCCTAAGATCTTTATTCCAAGTTCCTGCCCACACGCATCTTTATAGCATTGTCCTCTAGCCTCTGCTAGTCTATCTTTCCTTTACCTTTATCTGCAGTATAAGGAAAAGAGTATCTGTAAGCTTGGGAGCTTAGTAAGAAACCATCTACCTCACTAAAACATGGATACGATGCAATTTATATTTTTAAAACATGCTATTAAAATCATATGATGAGCTAGAGAAAATATGGCATACTGAAATCACTACACGTGAATACTAAAACATGGCATACAGGTTCATAAGATATGGAAATCAAAACTGATCATAAGACTATCACATGCCTCTATATGAAAACCACGCAGAGCATGGACTGAACTAAGCTGATACTAGACTAATGCTAGAGTTGTACTACTTTCACATAACTATTTTATGAGGTTCTGAAAACTAATTACATAATAAGTGAAAATACATAATCATGTTGCTGGCAACTGTACTTGCTATGCGCGCATCCCTAACTAAACCCGGGGCTGTAAATCCTGAATTTAGTAGGGTTACTAGGTTATCTGAACCAAGGGACGACTATGGGAGCCCAACCCAATGGATATCTAATCCAGTACAGTGCCACTGAGAAAGTAAAATACTGAACATAAGCTAATAATTATTGTCTTGCTTTTAATAGGTTGTCTAAACCCATAACTAGGTTATCTGAACCTAGCGGCGACTGTGGGAGCCCACCCATTGGACATCTAGTCCTGTAAAAGCTGAAGCAAGACTAAATAAGCTATAAAAATGCTTCTATTGCATTTCTCTAAGCTAATAAAATGCCTAAGTTGCATTTCAACTGGGCTAACAATTTAATCGAACACTTGGTATGCGCTATCTCGCATCCCTTGTGCCGACAATCTACATACTACTAAACTAAAGTATAAAATTCATACGGAAGCTACTTATACTGCAGGTGAGGGGTTTCTTACATCCTGCGCTAAATTTCCTTACGATCTGATCGCTAGTTTTCCGGTGGAGACGATCTTCTCGACGATCTTCTCGTGTCTACGTGTTCTTCTCGCGGAAAGGAGCACCCTCGTATCCATGATGTCGCCGAGAGGTACTCCTACGCTCCTCAAGATGGAACCCTAGGTCTTCTTGAGGTTGGCACCGAGAGAAGGACGAGGAGAGGGCGGCGTGGCTAGGGTGAGGAGAAGAGGAGAGTTACGTTAAAAAATAACTCTTCACTTATTAATTCCCTATTTATATTAAGTGGTTAATTCACCCAACTCAAATATAAATATTATTGTTCCTCTCTCCTTTCAGCACGGCTCTGCTGGGTTCTCCTAGTTACTAGAGTTCACCATAAGTCGTAGGACCCATAGGTCTCGGGTTCAATTCCCGCGTAGGCTATTTTACGTTCCTATTTGTTTTTGCTACTTCCGCTACTCGAAAAATTCCATAAAAATATTCTAAAATTCCCCAAAAATCATAGAATATTTCTAATATAATTTTGAGAATTTTTGGGTGTTACAATCCCCCATACCTTATAAAAAGTTCATCCTCGAACTTAGAATAACTCTGGGTACTTCTGTCTCATACTGGCTTCTGTCTCCCAGGTTGCCTCTTCTGCTGTGTGACTTTGCCAAATTACTTTCACTAATGGTACTTCCTTGTTCCGCAATTTCTTAACTGCTCGGTCTATTATCTAAATAGGCTGACTGTCATAGCTGAGGTCTTCGCGGACTTGTACCGACTGGGGCTCAATCACCTGGGTGGCATCTGGGATATGATTTTTCAGCATAGAGACATGAAATACATTATGAACAGCTGACATTTCCTGGGGTAGCTCTAGCTCATATGCTACCTTGCTAACTCTTCTGCTGATAAGGTATGGTCCCACATATCTGGGACTTAGTTTGCCCTTCTTCCCAAAACGCATTACTCCCTTCATGGGAGCCACTCTGAGGAATACTGTATCCCCAACTGAAAACTCCAAAGGTCTGCGCCGTGTATCAACATAGCTTTTCTGGCGGCTCTGAGCTGTCTCTATCCTCTGGCGGATCTGCTGTATAGCTGCTGTGGTATTTGCTACTAGGTCTGTCTGAAGTTCTAGTTCTTTCTGTTCACCACTCTCATACCAGCAGATTGGAGATCTACACCTCCACCCATAGAGAGCCTCATAAGGTGCCATGCCGATAGTGGCCTGATAGCTGTTGTTGTATGCAAATTCTGCCAAACTCAGATATTTGCACCAACTTCCTCTGAAATCTAGGGCACATGCTCGGAGCATATCTTCGAGTACCTGATTTACTCGCTCCGTCTGTCCATCTGTCTGAGGATGGAAAGCTGTGCTGAACTTTAACTTCGTGCCCAAAGCTGACTGTACACACTCCCAGAAGTGTGATGTGAACCTACTGTCCCTGTCTGAAATAATGGTTCGTGGGACTCCATGTAATCTAACGATCTCCTTGAGATACAACTGAGCTAGATGTTCCATGGAGTAGGATATCCTGATAGCTAAGAAGTGGACTGATTTAGTCAACCTGTCGACTATTACCTAGATGGTATCAAAACCATTCGTGGTTCTGAGTAATCCCACTATGAAATCCATAGAAATGTCTTCCCACTTCCATTCTGAAATCTGAATAGGCTGCAAGACTCCTCCTGGTCTCTGATGTTCTGCCTTGACCCTCTGACAGGTTAGACAGGTGCTGACATATCTAGCGATGTCTCTCTTCATCCCAGGCCACCAAAAACGTTTCTTCAAGTCCTGGTACATTTTGGTAGAGCCAGGATGCATCGCATAGGGAGTCCTGTGAGCCTCATCTAAAATCTTTCTTCGTAGTTCCTCCTGAGCTGGGACACATAATCTGTCACCAAAGTACAACACCCCGCTAGCGGACACTCTAAATTCTCCACTTTCTGATTCTGCTAAACCTTGCTTGATTCTCTGAATTTCAGGATCCTGCTCCTGAGCTGTCTAAATGTCACCAAGCAAGGTAGACTCTAATGTCATAGTAGAGAACTGTCCGACTATGAGTTTGAGACCGAAATCTGTGATCACTTTCTGTAGGGGCGGTGACATGGCTGCTAGAGATAATAGGGCAGCACTGGACTTTCTGCTAAGGGCGTCTGCTACCCTATTTGCTTTTCCTGGGTGGTAGAGGATGTCTATATCGTAGTCCTTGACCAGCTCTAGCCATCTGCGCTATCGCATATTCAGATCCTTCTGAGTGAAGAAGTACTTCAGACTCTGATGATCTGTATACACTCTGCACTGAGCTCCATACAAGTAATGTCTCCAAATTTTGAGAGTGAAGACTACTGCTGCAAGCTCAAGGTCATGAGTAGGGTAGTTCCTCTCATAGTCCTTGAGTTGTCTAGAGGCGTAGGCGATTACCTTGCCATCTTGCATCAACACTGCTCCTAGTCCCAATTTAGAGGCGTCACTATATATATCAAAGCTGTCTGTGTTTTTTGGTAGAGTCAGAATAGGTGCGCTGGTCAATCTCTTTTTCAGCTCGCTGAAACTGTTCTCACAGTCCTCTGTCCACTGAAATTTTCTGTTCTTTCTGGTAAGAGTTGTCAGTGGGGAGGCTATCCTGGAGAAGTCCTCTACGAATTTTCTGTAATAACCTGCTAATCCCAGAAAGCTTTTGATCTCGCTAGCGTTCTTGGGTCTTTCCCAGTTACTCACAGCTTCTATCTTACTGGGGTCTACCATGATACCATCTTTGAGATGATGTGACCCAGGAAGGACACCTGATCTAACCAAAATTCATATTTTGTGAACTTGGCATACAACTGGTTTTACTGAAGGTGTTGGGTTTTTCGGGCCACGAAAATCGCGTTTTAGCGTAGTGGAAACCCCGAATCACCCATGCCACTGGATCTCATGCGAAGAAAAACTTTCAAAAATACAAGTACGAGTTTAAAGCTTCAATCTACAGTAGATCTACAAAGGAAGAAAATATTTTTATACCTTTGAAGTGTGCCCTTCGCGTATCCCGCTCGTCCAAGGTGCCGGATCTCTAGACCGTCAAGCGTACGGTCCTCTAGAAGTATCCACACGGACAACTTAGGTGGAGAAGACCTAAACAAAGGTGTGCCAGCACCTTGATAGGTCACGGCAAGAAGAGGAGAGGGAGAGAGCAAGAAGAACTCAAGGAGGAAGAAGAAGTGAATGAGCACTTGAATGAAAAATCAATTTTCATTCCAATACTAAAGTGGCCGGCCACCTCTCCAAGGTGTAACCCCCATTCTCATTAAATGTATCCATTAAAGAGAATGGAGTTGTAACTCCCATGAGGTGGCACACTTTGATGATGTGGCACATCATCATTAGTCCACATCTTGCCATCTCACTAACGATGTGGCAATTAGTCAAGTCAAACTTGACTCTTCCTCTTCCTCTCAAGTCAAGTCAAACTTGATCAAATCTCTTCCATGGTTGATCGAATCCAACCATTTGATTCAAGCCAACTTAATATAATGAATCTAATTCATTTAATTAAATTGATTCAATGAGTCATAATCTAAATTAGACTCATTGAACACATGAATCAACTTGAGTCCAACTCAAGTTAGCCCAATTAGGATTACTCTTAATCCAATTTGATTCATCAAATGAATCTAATCCTCTTGGTTCATCATATGAACCTAATCTCCATCTAATTGTCCTTAGTGTGTGACCCTATAGGTTCTTGTAACGTTGGCAATGCCCTAAACCGATTTAGGAGCATAAGTAATGAGCGGTATCTAGCAACACATCATTACTACCCAAGTTACTAGAATGTTGAGATCCAACATCACCTTGTGACTACTAATTGTGACTCCTCACAAGATATGACAACTGTCCTTCTATCGTAGACATCTAGATTGGTCAATGTGAAGCATAGATCGTGTCATCCTCTGACCAATCTAAATCTTGAACTCCAAGTAGACTCACTAAATCAAATGAGCTTAATATCCTATATTGACTCATTTGGGCATGGCCATGCACTTCATGGTCTCACTCTATCAAGAATACCGATGTCTCTCCCGTCATATAGGAGGGATAGATCTCATCTACATCACTCACATCCCTCTGCATAATTTGTTACATACCCAGTAATCGCCTTTATAGTCCACCCAGTTACAGGTGACGTTTGACGAAACCAAAGTACATAACTCCTTATATAGGGATCTATGGTGACTTCAGGTCTAAGGACAAGTAGTCATACTAATAGCCAGATGAGAAAGTATATGACACTCATATAACGATCCATGATACTTTCTCATGGCGGGTCATTCAGTATACATTCTCTAATGTATACCCATGTGTCAACTTGATATCTCTATATCCATGACTTGTGAGATCAAGTCATCGAGTTGACCTATATGCTAGTCTTATTGCATTAACATTGTCCATGAATGTTAATACTCAACTAGGAATGATTAAGAGTAGTGTTCCCTATATCATCTCACTATCGGTTCAACTAACCAATTGATATAGGTGAGAACCGTCTACTCAAGGACATTATTATACTTAGTTTATTTGGCACCAATACAAGTAAGGATAATAACCAAAAATCAAATGCCTTTATTTATATAGAATATGATACAATAAGTCCAAAATACAATCATCAAATGATTGGCTCTAGGGCTCTAGCTAATAATCTCCCACTAGCACTAGTGCCAATCAGTGTAGGCTCTAAGCCCAAATGACCTAGTGTGACCATCATGCTTCTTCTGTGCCAAAGCCTTGCTCAAGGGATCTACGATGTTGGCCTCTGTAGGTACTCTGCAAATCTTCACATCTCCTCTCTCGATGATCTCTCGAATGAGATGGAAGCGCCGTAGTATGTGTTTGGTCCGCTGGTGTGAGCGAGGTTCCTTCGCCTGTGCTATAGCTCCATTGTTGTCACAATAGAGCTCAATAGGGTCAACAATGCTAGGAACCACCCCAATTTCAGTGATGAACTTGCGAATCCAAACTGCCTCCTTTGCTGCCTCTGATGCAGCAATATACTCGGCCTCTGTCGTAGAATCAGCTATTGTGAACTCTTCCAGCTCACAGCACCACCATTAATGCAAAATACGAACCCCGACTGCGATCTATAGTCATCCTGGTCGGTCTGGAAGCTAGCATCACTGTAACCCTTTACAGCTAGCTCATCATTGCCTCCATATATCAAGAAATATTCTTTAATTCTTCTTAAGTACTTAAGAATATTCTTGACCGCTATCCAGTGACTTTCACCTGGATCTGACTGGTATCTGCTCGTCATGCTCAAAGCATACGAGACATCAAGTCGAGTACATTGCATGACGTACATGATCGATCCTAAGGCTGAGGCATAAGGGATCTGATCCATGCGGTCTCTCTCCTCTCTAGAAGAGGGATCTTGAGTCTTCGAAAGACTCACGCCATGTGACATCGGCAGAAATCCCTTATTGGAGTTCTGCATGGCAAACCGAAGGAGTACCTTGTCAATGTATGTACTCTGACTTAGGCCAAGCAATCTCTTAGATCTATCTCTATAGATCTGTATCCCTAGAATGCGGGATGCCTCACCTAAGTCCTTCATTGAGAAGCAACTCCCTAGCTAGGTCTTGACAGACTGAAGCATAGGGATGTCCTTCCCAGTAGATGTCATCCACATACAATATGAGGAAGACAACTATGTCCCCTACAACCTTCTTGTAGACACAAGGTTCATCTTCGTTCTTGATGAAACCAAACTGTTTGATTGCATCATCGAATCGAAGATTCCAGCTCCGAGAAGCTTGCTTTAGTCCATAAATGGACCTATGCAGCTTGCATACAGTATGCTGTGGATCTACAAAACCCTCAGGTTGTGTCATGTACACATCCTCGAGTAGGTTTCCATTCAGAAACGCAGTTTTGACGTCCATCTGCCAGATCTCGTAATCGTGGTAAGCTGCAATAGCAAGCATGATCCGAATGGACTTAAACATTGCTACTGGAGAAAAGGTTTCATCATAGTCAATACCATAAATCTGCTTGAAACCTTTAGCTACCAAGCGACCCTTATAGATAAGTCCATCCATGTCAGTCTTTCTCTTAAAGACCACTTGCACCCAATGGGTTTTACCCCTTCAGGTGGATTAACTAAAGTCCATACTTGGTTGGTGTACATGGATTCCATCTCGGATCTCATGGCCTCTATCCATTTCTCGGAATCTGGTCTCATCACAGCTTCCTGATAGGTGGTAGGCTCATCCTCTATGAGCACAATATCATCATGGTCAGACAAGAGAAATGAGTATCTCTCAGGCTGACGACGTACCCTATCAGACCTGCGAAGAGGTATGTCTACTTGAACCGGTTGTTGTTCCTCAACTCCTTGTGGAACAACATCATCCACAACACTTTGTGGTTCCAGTTCAATTTCCATCGAGGCATCAGTGCTATTGTTCGCATCTTGAACTTCTTCAAGATCGAACGCGCTCCCACTAGTCTTTCTAGAAACAAAGTCCCTTTATAGAAAGACCCCAGTCTTTGCCACAACTACCTTGTGCTGACTGGGAATGTAGAAGTAATATCCCTTAGTTTCCTTGGGATATCCAATAAAGTAGCACTTGTCGGATTTGGGTCCAAATTTGTTTGAGACTTGACGTCGAACGTAAGCCTCACAACCCCAAATCCTCATGAAAGACACTTGGGCATCTCTCCCAGTCCATATCCTATATGGTTTCTTTATCACAGCCTTGGATGGAACTCGGTTGAGTATAAAAGCTATCGTGTCTAGAGCATAACCCCAAAGGTATGTCGGAAGATCTGTGTGACTCATCATAGACCATACCATATCTAATAGGGTACGATTCCTCCTTTCGGATACACCATTCCACTGTGGTGTTCCAGGAGGAGTGAGTTGGTATAGGATCCCACACTCTGCTAGATAGTCACGAAACTCATGGCTAAGGTATTCTCCACCTCGATCGGATCGAAGTATCTTAATACTCTTTCCAAGCTGGTTCTGTACTTCATTCTTGAATTCTTTGAACTTTTCAAAGGATTCAGACTTATGTGTCATCAAGTACACATAACCATATCTACTGAAATCATCAGTAAATGTGATGAAGTACCTATAACCGCCTCAGGAACATTGAAAGGGCCACATACATCACTATGTATGAGTCCTAACAAATCAGTTGCTCTCTCGCTGTGCCCACTAAAGGGAGTCTTGGTCATCTTGCCTCGTAGGCATGACTCGCATATCTCATATGATTCAAAATCTAATGAGTCCATCAAACCATCCTTATGGAGTTGGGATAAGCGCTTGTCATTTATATGACTTAAGCGACAGTGCCAAAGGTAGGTTTGGTTCATGTCATTTGACTTGAACCTCTTGGTATTTACGTTATAGATAGGGCTCTCAAGGTCTAGAATATAGAGTCCGTTTATCAGAGGTGCACTACAATAGAACATATCGTTTAAATAGACGGAATAACATTTGTTCTTTATAGTAAACGAGAAACCTTTCTTGTCCAAACAAGAAACTGATATAATGTTTTTAGTTAATGCAAGCACACATAACAACAATCGACTAACTCTAGTACAAGCCTAGAGGGCAGAGATAAAAAGTAAGTCCCTACAGCAACAGCAGCAACCTGTGCTCTATTGCCTACTCGTAGGTCCACCTCGCCCTTTGTCAATGCCCTGCTATTTCTCAGCGCCTGCACATCAGTACAAATGTGAGAAGCACATCCAGTATCTAATACCCATGATATAGAAATAGATAGATTGACTTCTATAACATATATACCTGAAGTGGAAGTCTCACTTCGCTTCTTATTAAGATCCTCCAAGTATACCTTGCAGTTCCTCTTCCAATGCCCGGTCTGACCGCAGTGGAAGCAGGTAGCATCCTTGGTGACCCCTCCTTTAGGCTTCAGTGCCTTGCCTTTGCCCTTGGCTTGGGACTTTCCCTTGCCTTTGGGCTTGCCCTTGCCCTTGCCCTTATGTTTCTGAACCATCAGAACAGTGTTGGGCTTAGCCTTCTTAAGGTTTAGCTCAGTAGTTCTTAACATGCTAAGTAGCTCGGGCAGTGGCTTGTCAATTTCGTTCATATTGTAGTTTAGAACGAATTGACTGTAGCTATCCGGCAAGGATTGCAAGATCAGATCAGTAGCCAGCTCTTGGCCAAGAGGGAACCCCAACCTTTGTAGGTTCTTAATGTACCCAATCATCTTGAGTGCATATGGGCCTACTGGAGCCCCGTCTGACATCTTGCACTGAAACAGTGCCCTTGAGATCTCAAATCTCTCATACCTCGCTTGACCTTGATACAGTTGACGAAGATGTTCAACCATATCGTAAGCGCCCATTAACTCATGTTGCTTCTGAAGCTCAGAGTTCATGGTCGCGAGCATTAGACATGACACATCTAATGTGTCATCTTGATGCTTCTTGTAAGCATCTTTGTCAGCTCGCGGGGCATTGGCAGGAGGAGCCTCCGGAATGGGCTGCTCCAGAATGTATAGTTTACGTTCCTGAGTGAGAACTATTCTCAGGTTCCTGTACCAGTCCAGGAAGTTTGCTCCGTTGAGCTTGTCCTTCTCAAGGACAAATCACAGGGAGAAGGTGTTCGTATTCGACGTCATGGTAATCTACAACAGAAATAAAAGCAGAAATAAATATCATATTCTAAATCATTTAATTAGGCCTTTAACTAAATGATGCTCCCACTGAATTCTATAATTCATGTGGGACAAGATCCACATCATACTAACCCTTGAGTTAGCTTTGGCTAATACGCCCAAGACTTAGTATGATCGGTAGGTAACGATTACCAATTACATCTCTATGCAACTCTTGTTTATAGGATAAAATCCGTATTTATATTAAAACTCGAGTTAGCTTTGGCTAATACGCCCGAGAATTAATATAAACGTGATTTTGTCCTACCTTTCCAACCATTGGAAGAATGCCTATAGTTATACTCGATCCAACCGAGTAAACTAGGAATACTCAATCTAATTGAGTTTGTATTCACCCATGCGTTGATAGGCGGGACCAAGATTGTCCCTCCGTACCCTACCAAGATAGTATGTGTTGCTCTGCTTTGGCAGATTCAACAACAGCATGCGATCGAGGTAGTGGTAGGTATCACGGCATGGTAGGCATTACGAGTTGACGCGTTTTAGATCTAATCTAAACGATGATGCATATCATATACTCGATAGATCTAATCTAATCGAAGGGTGCATCATGTGCACGATTTAGATCAAATCTAATCGCTAGGCACTAATTAATTACTTAATTAACTAGCATGCATCACATACATATAAGCAATTAATTAAATTATTTTGTGATTATGTCATGGCCCTACTACGATCTTCTCAAGCCAATGAGAAGATCAGATGGTCAACCTAAGGTCAACAACTTCTCAAGCTTCTTCCTTTAACCACCTTGTGTTGCTCGCGCCCTCCTCGTAACTCCGTCTCGTGTGGACCTTCCACCGCTTCAAAATTTACATTACAATTTTGAAACTCGAGTTACATTCGAGTCTAAATCTAATTTACAACCAGAATAAAAGGGAGGCATGACGCGCAGGTCACGAAAAATAAAATAAATAAAAATAAGATAAATACAAGTACAACACGCACATCACATAACGGCACGCAGGCCGTATTATGAATTACAACACAATTGTCCAATCGAATTGGGTCTTTGGGCCATGACTATCACAAAAATAATATATAATTCAAAATTATATATTTTTTCATAATTTTCTGTAATTTTTCATAATTTTACAGATTTTATGAGTAAATTTTTCCCGGCGGTCCCGATTAGCGATTTCGGGCGCAATCGCGGAGCAAATCCCCTTGCGGGGTTAGGGGAAGTGCCCCTACCCGCGATCTAACCATCGCGAGTTGCTCCTAAGAGATCCAAGAGTGCCTTAGCCCGCTGTCCCAAAAGATTTTGGGTCGAAACATTACCGTTTTTGGAAAAACTTCTCGGTAGTCGAAGCCTACAAGTGTTGAAACACTTGTGCTTCGCTTCTACGAGAAAAATACCCAAAAAATCATAAAAATTAGGAAATTCACAGAATGTTACAGTATGCATATTTTTCATAAAAATACTAATTGAAACTCGTACAAGCTTCGCACGTGGCTCTGATACCACTGTTGGATTTTTCGGGCCGCGAAAACCGCATTTTCGCGTCGCGGAAACCCCGAATCACCCATGCCACTGGATCTCGTGCGAAGAAAAACTTTCAAAAATATGAGTACGAGTTTAAAGCTTCAATCTACAGTAGATCTACAAAGGAAGAAAATATTTTTATACCTTTGAAGCGTGCCCTTCGCGTATCCCGCTCGTCCAAGGTGCCGGATCTCTAGACCGTCAAGCGTACGGTCCTCTAGAAGTATCCACACGGACAACTTAGGTGGAGAAGACCTAAACAAAGGTGTGCTAGCACCTTGATAGGTCATGGCAAGAAGAGGAGAGGGACAGAGCAAGAAGAACTCAAGGAGGAAGAAGAAGTGAATGAGCACTTGAATGAAAAATCAATTTTCATTCCAATACTAAAGTGGTCGGCCACCTCTCCAAGGTGTAACCCCCATTCTCATTAAATGTAGCCATTAAAGAGAATGGAATTGTAACTCCCATGAGGTGGCACACTTTGATGATGTGGCACATAATTATTGGTCCACATCTTGCCATCTCACTACCGATGTGGCAATTAGTCAAGTCAAACTTGACTCTTCCTCTTCCTCTCAAGTCAAGTCAAACTTGACCAAATCTCTTCCATGGTTGATCGAATCCAACCATTTGATTCAAGACAACTTAATATAATGAATCTAATTCATTTAATTAAATTGATTCAATGAGTCATAATCTAAATTAGACTCATTGAACACATGAATCAACTTGAGTCCAACTCAAGTTAGCCCAATTAGGATTACTCTTAATCCAATTTGATTCATCAAATGAATCTAATCCTCTTGGTTCATCATATGAACCTAATCTCCATCTAATTGTCCTTAGTGTGTGACCCTATAGGTTCTTGTAACGTTGGCAATGCCCTAAACCGATTTAGGAGCATAAGTAATGAGCGGTATCTAGAAACACATCATTACTACCCAAGTTACAAGAATGTTGAGATCCAATATCACCTTGTGACTACTAATTGTGACTCCTCACAATATATGACAAGTATCCTTCTATCCTAGACATCTAGATTGGTCAATGTGAAGCATAGACCGTGTCATCCTCTGACCAATCTAAATCTTGAACTCTAAGTAGACTCACTAAATCAAATGTGCTCAATATCCTATATTGACTCATTTGGGCATGGCCATGCACTTCGTGGTCTCACTCTATCAAGAATACCGATGTCTCTCCCGTCATATAGGAGGGATAGATCCCATCTACATCACTCACATCCCTCTGCATAATTTGTTACATACCCAGTAATCGCCTTTATAGTCCACCCAGTTACGGGTGACGTTTGACGAAACCAAAGTACATAACTCCTTATGTAGGGATCTATGGTGACTTCAGGTCTAAGGACTAGTAGTCATACTAATAGCCACATGAGAAAGTATATGACACTCATATAACGATCCATGATACTTTCTCATGGCGGGTCATTCAGTATACATTCTCTAATGTATACCCATGTATCAACTTGATATCTCTATATCCATGACTTGTGAGATCAAGTCATCGAGTTGACCTACATGCTAGTCTTATTGCATTAACATTGTCCCTGAATGTTAATACTCAACTAGGAATGATTAAGAGTAGTGTTCCCTATATCATCTCACTATCGGTTCAACTAACCGATTGATATAGGTGAGAACCGTCTACTCAAGGACATTATTATACTTAGTTTATTTGGCACCAATACAAGTAAGTATAATAACCAAAAACCAAATACCTTTATTTATATAGAATATGATACAATAAGTCCAAAATATAATCATCAAATGATTGGCTCTAGGGCTCTAGCTAATAGAAGGGTCTGCAATACTATTCTCAGGTGCTCTGCGTGTTCTTCCTGAGTTCCTGAATAGATAAGAATGTCGTCGATGAATACGATAACGAACTTATCTAAGTATTCTCTGAATACCCTGTTCATGAGGTCCATGAAAGTAGCTGGAGCATTTGTCACGCCAAAGGGCATGACTACGAACTCATAATGTCCGTATCTAGTTCTGAATGCTGTCTTGGGTATATCCCCTTCTTTGACCTTCACCTGATGATAACCTGATCTGAGGTCTATCTTAGAGAACACTGCTGCTCCCTTTAGCTGATCAAACAGGTCATCTATTCTGGGAAGAGGATACCTGTTCTTGATAGTGACTTGGTTCAGCGCTCGGTAATCTATACACAGGCGCATTCTCCCATCTTTCTTCTTTACGAACAATACAGGCGCTCCCCATGGTGAGTGACTAGGGCGTATAAAGCCTTTGTCAAGCAGCTCCTGTAGTTGCTCATGAAGTTCTTTTAGTTCTGCTGGAGCCATGCGGTACGGCGCTTTGGAAATAGGATTTGTACCGCGAATGAGTTCTATCTCAAATTCAATCTCCCTGTCTGGTGCTAGGCCTGGTAACTCTTCAGGGAAGACTGCTGGGTAGTCACATACGACTCGGACCTTTGCTAGCTATTGGTCCTTGTCCTGACTAGTACTGACTACGTGTGCTAAAAAACCCATGCATCCTGAATCCATTAATTTCTGTGCCTTCATAGTTGAGAGAAACTTCTTGGCCTTTCTCTTGGGTTATCCGATGAACTCGAACTGTGCTTCTGCTTCAGGTTGGAATACAACTTTTTGCTTACGGCACTCGATGGAGGCACCGTATCTGATCAAGAAGTCCATTCCAAAGATGACATCGTAGTCAGTCATGTTTAGCACTATCAGATCACAAAAGAGTTCTCTGTCTGCTATAATGACTGGCACTGCCCGGAGCCAGTGCGTGGATGCCATAATTTCTCCTTAAGGTAATGTCGTTAGAAACTGACTACTGAGTACCTCTGGAGGTATTGCTAACTTCTCGGCAAATGCCCTGGATATATAAGAATGTGTTGCCCCAGTATCGAATAAGACAGTTGTACTTTGCTGTAAAATACTAATCTGACCTGTAACAACTGTCGAGGAATTTGCTACGTCCTCTCTGGTCAGTGAGTAGATCCGTGCATTCGTCATAGCTGGAGGGGCTTCTAGTCTGCCCTGGCTGATGTGTGGACCATCTAGAGCAGCTTGCATCTGATGCAACTGTGCTGGCTTGGCCTCGTACTGAATCGGCTGTGGTGGAGGGAAGCTGGTCTTGTTCGGACACTGCTTGGCCATGTGCCCTTCTTATCCGCACTCAAAGCATCCTCGTGTGCCCTTACGACAAACTCCAGGGTGGAATTTCCCACAAGTAGCACATTTGGGATAACTAGGCTGTTTACTAGCTTGTCCTCCTTTTGGGTAACTCCCTGGCTTGCGCTTGTTACTAGAGTTCCCTTTCCAGTTAGAGCCGTGGGAGCTGTGGCCCTGGTGTTTCTGAGTGCCTGAACCTCCTTGACCTTTGGATTCTGAGAGGACTTGTTTCTGCTGCTTGATATTGTTCTGGTAGTGCTCGGTGGTCAGAGCACTACTGACTAGTTCTTCGGTGGTTTGCGGCCTATGAACCCCGCCAGCCACGTTCATTGCTATTTCCGGCCTCAGCATTTTGAGCATCAACCGGACTCTTTCTTTTTCTGTGCTGACTAGTTTAGGGCATAGACGAGCAAACTTATTGAATTTCTTTACGGCCTCCTCAACTGAAAGGTTGCCCTGGCGAAACTCAGTGAACTCGTCATAGTGGCAGTTGGTGACTCGCATGTGAAAGAACTCCTCAAAGAATTCTTTCTCGAAGTCGACCCATGTCATCTGGTTCACTGGGCACTTCGTTCTAATTCTCTCCCACCACATACGCGCGTCGCCTATTAGGCAGAATGAGGCACACTTCACCTTCTCGTGTTCCGGTCAGTCTAGAAGCTCCATCGTGCTCTCGAGTGTTTTGAACCAGGCTTGAGCATCCCATGGTTCACTGGTGCCTGAGAAATTCTCTGGCTTGACTCTCTTCCACTGGATCAGATAGGCTTCTCTCTGTGTTCCTGCTGCTGGAGCTACTGGTGCTGTAGGCTGGACTGGTGGAACCTCTAAGACTACTGGCGTTGCTAAGTTAGGTTCCAGGGTGACTGTGGGAGTATTCTGCTGACTAGCCTTTAAGGTGGCTATCTCCTGTTGCTGTTTAGCTAGCTGCTGCTGTAACTGAGCCATTAATGCTGTAAGGTCTGGAGGAGGCACTGAACTGCCTGCCTCGTACTGGGGCTCAGTAGCTGGTGCCCTTCTAGCTGGGCATCCTCGTGCCATTTCTAGAGACATAGAGAACATATATAACTACTATAATCATGTCAAATGTTATCATATACAAATCATATACTAACATGCTCCAATTATCTATATACATGAGCTATAACAAAGAAGCAAGAAACATAAATAGAGTGAGAGATGTTCTTACTTGGAAGCTGCAGGTTCAATGCTGATGTGTGTGTAGGAAGTATGAAAACTACTCTGATACCACTCTGTAACGACCCGCCTTCTAATAACTAAGCTGTAAGGCCGGACCACCACAATATGCTGTGCTAAGCTATATCTATGACCATCATTGAATCTAGGTGCGGAAGCTGTACTAATTAAAATTTTGCTAAACTATTGTCTTCTTTTTATTCTACATGTGCTAAGGGGTGTAATCTAAACTATTCATGTCATTATTACCTCCCCTTATGGTCAAGGAACTTAACTAAGGGTTTCTGGCTGATATCAGGCCTCCCAATCGATCCACGGATCGATTGGAATGGCCTAATCGATCCGTGGATCGACCCAGTACGCTACTGTATACGGAACTTAGGTTGGATCGATCCAGTGATCGATTCAGCACGCTACTGTGCTCGGGGCAATATTCTGGATCGATCGGCTGATCGATCCAGACTGGCCAATCGATCTAGTGATCGGTCCCAGAGCTTTCTGTTCGCGACAGAAGGCATCCGGATCGATCGGCTGATCGATCCAGGAGCTTACTATTCGCGGTACGAACTTCTCGATCGATCGGTTGACCGATTGAAAAGCCCCTAATCGATCAGCCGATCGATTGTGGTTTCTGATTTCGTACCAGAAGTCTGATTTCAGCACTGTTTCGTGCCTCAATCACACATACAAGTTCTAAAATGACTAGGAAACATTCTAACATCACATAACTAATGTTCTAAGCATGGTAGAGTGTATAAATTACTAGTTCATGGCATTTAAACATACTAAAGTACGGAACAAACAAAATGCTAGAGTGTTCTAATGTTTTAAACAAAACTTGCTAGATCCCTAAGATCTTTATTCCAAGTTCCTGCCCACACGCATCTTTATAGCATTGTCCTCCAGCCTCCGCTAGTGCATCTTTCCTTTAGCTTTATCTGCAATATAAGGAAAAGAGTATCTGTAAGCTTGGGAGCTTAGTAAGAAACCATCTACCTCACTAAAACATGTATACGATGCAATTTATGTTTTTAAAACATGCTATTAAAATCATATGCTGAGCTTGAGAAAACATGGCATACTGAAATCACTACACGTGAATACTAAAACATAGCATACAGGTTCATAAGATATGGAAATCAAAACTGATCATAAGACTATCACATGCCTCTATAAGAAAACCAGGCAGAGCATGGACTGAACTAAGCTGATACTAAACTAATGCTAGAGTTGTACTACTTTCACATAGCTATTTTATGAGGTTCTGAAAACTAATTACATAATAAGTGAAAATGCATAATCATGTTGCTGTTTGGGCCCGACAACTGTACTTGCTATGCGCGCATCCCTAACTAAACCCGGGGTTGCAAATCCTGAATTTAGTAGGGTTACTAGGTTATCTGAACCTAGGGACGACTGTGGGAGCCTAACCCAATGGATATCTAATCCAGTACAGTGCCACTGAGAAAGTAAAATACTGAACATAAGCTAATAATTATTGTCTTACTTTTACTAGGTTGTCTAAACCCATAACTAGGTTATCTAAACCTAGAGGCGACTGTGGGAGCCCACCCATTGGACATCTAGTCCTGTAAAAGCTAAAGTAAGACTAAATAAGCTGTAAAAATGCTTCTATTGCATTTCTCTAAGCTAATAAAATGCCTAAGTTGCATTTAAACTGGGCTAACAATTTAATCGAACACTTGGTATGCGCTATCTCGCATCCCTTGTGTCGACAATCTACATACTACTAAACTAAAGCATAAAATTCATACGAAAGCTACTTATACTACAGGTGAGGGGTTTCTTACATCCTGCGCTAAATTTCCTTACGATCTGATCGCTAGTTTTCCGGTGGAGACGATCTTCTCGACGATCTTCTCGCGTCTACGTGTTCTTCTCGCGGAAAGGAGCACCCTCGTATCCTTGATGTCGCCGGGAGGTACTCCTACGCTCCTCAAGATGGAACCCTAGGTCTTCTTGAGGTTGGCGCCGAGAGAAGGAGGAGGAGAGGGCGGCGTGGCTAGGGTGAGGAGAAGAGGAGAGTTACGTTAAAAAATAACTCTTCACTTATTAATTCCCTATTTATATTAAGTGGTTAATTCACCCAACTCAAATATAAATATTATTGTTCCTCTCTCCTTTTAGCACGACCCTACTAGGTTCTCCTGGTTACTAGAGTTCACCATAAGTCGTAGGACCCATAGGTCTCGGGTTCAATTCCCGCGTAGGCTATTTTACGTTCCTATTTGTTTTTGCTACTTCCGCTTCTCGAAAAATTCCATAAAAATATTCTAAAATTCCTAAAAAATCATAGAATATTTCTAAAATAATTTTGAGAATTTTCAGGTGTTACAAAGAGGAAGAGAGGGTCGGCCACCACAAGGAAGAGAAGAGAGGAATACTAGATGATATGTTGTATTGAGGTGAGACACCTCTACCCTCTATTTTATATTCCTTGGTCTTGGCAAATAAGGAAAGTTTTAATAAAAACTTTCATAATTTCCTTGCTAATGAAAGGAAAATTTAATTAAAAATTTCTTTATTCTATTAATGTGGCCGACCCCTACAACTCCTCCAAACAAGGAAAGTTTTAAACACAAAATTTAAACTTCCTAATTTATTTCCGGAAATTTTTAAAATAAAAATTTCTCTTTTAAAAATTCCCTTCACGGTTGGTTATAAAAGGAAACTTTTATAAATTAAAATCTCTCTATTAAAATATGTGGACGATTACAAAAAGGAATGTTTTTCTCTAAAATTAAAATCTTCCTTTTAACTACAAATAAGGAAATATATGAAATCTTTCTCTTAATCTTTTGTAGAAAGATATAAAAGGAAAGATTTAAATTTTAAAACTTTCTTTTAAAACCATGAGGATGGTTACAAAAAAGAAAAATTTTTATCAAAAATTAAAATCTTCCTTTTAACTACAAATAAGGAAAGATATCAAACCTTTCTCTTAATCTTTTGTAGAAAGCTATAAAAGGAAAGATTTAAATTTTAAAACTCTTTTTTAAAACCATGAAGATGGTTACAAAAAAGGAAAGTTTTATCAAAAATTAAAATCTTCCTTTTAACTATAAATAAAGAAAGATTTCAAACCTTTCTCTTAATCTTTTGTAGAAAGCTATAAAAGGAAAGATTTAAAGTTTAAACTCTCTTTTAAAACCATATTTCTACATAAGGAAAGCTTTTAAAATAAACTACTTTTATTTTTTTTGTGGCCGGCCACCTAAGCTTGAGCTCCAAGCTAGGGTTGGCCACCACTTGGTCCATCCAAGGCTTATCTTGGTCAGCCCTTGCTTGGGCTCCAAGCTTCGCTTGGACGGCCACCTAAGGATGGGTAATAAGGTGGGTATAAGACTTTATAAATAAGAGGCTACGACAAGGACCGAGAGGAGGAATTGGTTTTAGTCTCCCGATGAACTTGAGCTTCCCGAGCTCACCTCGAACACCCAACTCGAGTTCATCAATAATAACTCATACCACTAAAGAGTTATTATTGAACTACCGCACCAATCCCATATTACTATATGAGTTCCTTCTTATCATGAGTGTGTTAATCTCCCTGTGTTTAATATATCGAATGCCCACTAATTAAATGAGTTACTGACAACTCACTTAATTAATATCTTGCTCCAAGAGTAGTACCACTCAACCTTATCGTCATGTCGGACTAAGTCCACCTGCAGGGTTTACATGGCAATCCTTATGAGCTCCTCTTGGGGACATTATTAACTTAGATTATTCGGACATAGTTTCATTCTATAATCAACAACACACCATATAAATAATATCATTTCCCAACTTATCGGGCCTATTGATTTATCAAACTAAATTGTACCCTTTGATAAATTAAAGAAATGAATATTGAGTATATGTGATTGTTATTATATCATGATTAAGAGCATACACTTCCATAATAACAAAGGTCTTGTTCTTTTATGCAGTTAGTATAAAACGAACTTATCTTAAATGGTCCTGCTCAATACACTTAGAGTGTACTAGTATAATTTTATAGTCAAGATAAACTAATACCAAATTACACTGTAACTATTCCAATGGTTTGTTCCTATCCATCTTAATCATGAGCTACTGTTTATAATTTATAAGGAACTGATAACATGATCTTCTATGTGTGATACCACACACCATGTTATCTACAATATAAATTAATTGAACGATTACACTTAGCATATAAATGTAGACATTTGACCAATATGATTTTTATTTATAAATAAATATTTATACAAAAAGCTAGGCTTTTATTATACATTCCAACAATCTCCCACTTATACTAAAAGATTATGTTGCTATATACCCAGCCATACATCTGATTCCCACCCCCTCAATATGCCCATCAAAAGCTCTTGCCTTAAGGGCCTTAGTGAAAGGATCTTCCAGGTTATCATCTGATGCAATCTAGGGGACAATAATTTTTCCTCGTTATACGATGTCTCATATTGGGTGGTACTTGCGCTCTATGTGTTTACTTGCCTTATGGGCTCATGGTTCCTTCGAGTTTGCTACTGCACCACTTATTATCACAATACACTATAATAATTTTTGGGCAAACCAGGAATTACATCTAAGTCTATCATGAAGTTTCTGAGCCATACAGCTTCTATGACTGCCTCAGAGGTTGCCACATACTCAACTTCCATAGTGGAGTCTGAAAAGCATCTATGCTTAACACTCCTCCATTGTTATGGCTTTACCTCCTAAAGTAAATACAAAACCCCGAGGTCGACTTACTATTGTCCCTATCTGATTGGAAGTCAAAATCCGTGTATCCCATAGGGAGCAAATCATCTGCCTAGCATATAATCTCTAGTCCCTTTAAGGTACTTTAATATATGTTTTACGGCAGTCCAATGTCCCAGTCCTGGGTTACTTTGATATCTGCTAACCATGCCCATAACAAAATAGATATCTGGTCTTGTGCATAGCATACATTAGGCTTCCTATAACTGAAACATAAGGAATTACCTTCATTTCTTCTATCTCTTTTGATGTCTTCGGAGACATCTCTTTAGATAAATATACTCCATGCCTAAAAGGTAGAAAAACCTTTCATAGAGTCTTGTATGCTAAACGAGCTAGAATATCGATATATGAAGCTCGGGATAAGCACAACATTCTTTTCTTGTGATCCCTTATTACTTTAATCCCGAGAATATGTGTGCATTCACCCAAGTCCTTTATATCGAATTGCTTGGACAACCATACCTTTACTTCTGACAACACTTTGATATTGTTTCCAACTATAAAAAATGTCATCTACGTATAGTACAAGAAATACCACCACGTTTCTATCACACTTCTTGTATACACAAGACTCATCCGGACACTGAATAAATCCATATCACTGGATTACTTCATTAAATTGGATGTTCCAAGATCTTGAAGCTTGCTTCAGTCCATAAATAGGTCGATTTAGCTTGCACACTAGATGCTCTTTGCCTTTTTCAATGAACCCCTCTAGTTGTTTCATATGGATGTTTTCTTCAAAACTTCTGTTAAGGAAAGCTGTCTTGACATCTATTTGCTAAACCTCATAATCCATATGAGCAGCAATAGATAAGAGTATCCGGATAGACTTAGGCATAGCTACTGGCGAAAAGGTTTCCTCATAATCGATTCCCTTTTTCTGAGTATACCCCTTTGTAACAAGGCTTGCTTTGAAGGCTTCCACCTTCTCATCTATCCCTCTTTTCCTTTTGTATATCCACTTACATCCAACGGCTTTTACACCATTTGGTGGTTCTACAAGCTCCCAGACCTTATTAGAATACATAGATTCTATTTCTGAATTCATTGCTCTTTGCCAAGATTCTGCATCTATATCTTGGAGTGCTTCGTCATATGTTCGGGGATCAGGTTCATGTTTACCTGTGATCAAGTCCGACGACTCTCCCAAAAACATGAATCTTTCAGATTGCCTAATAACCCTCCCACTATGACGAGGCACTATCTGTTGTTGTGTATCATTTGTGATACGTGTTGCAGTTTCTTGTGATATTTCATCTTGCACTGTTGGTACTAAAGTAGGCATGTCCTCTCACATTTCTTCTAGAATAATTTCACTCATGGGCTTATAGTTTATTACATAATCTTCCTCTAAAAATTGAGCATTGGTGCTAACAATGATCTTCTGATTTTTAGGATTATAAAATAAATCACCTTTTGTTCCTTTAGGATATCCCACAAACAGACAAACTTCTGTACGTGATACCAACTTGTCAGTATCTCCCTTCAGCATATGTACTGGACTACCCTATATCCGAATATGACTCAGACTAGGCTTACGCCCATTCCATAATTCCATGGGAGTAAAGGGTATTGATTTAGAAGGTACCATATTCAGAATGTATACTACTGTTTCCAGAGCATATCCTCAAAAGGTATTTGGTAATTCTGAATAACTCATCATTGATCTAACCATTTCCATAAGAGTCATATTCCTTCGTTTTGCCACACCATTCTGTTGGGGTGTACCAGGTGCAGACAATTGGGATTGAATCCCAGCCTCTGATAAGTAATTCCTACACTCTCCAAAGAGGTATTCGCCACCATGATCAGACCGTAGTGTTTTGATATTTTTACCATGACGTTTCTCCACATCAGCCTTATACTCTTTGAACTTATCAAAGTATTCAGACTTGCGGTGTATCAGGTAAATATATCCATATCTCGAATAGTCATCTATAAAAGAGACAAAATATTCGAAACCACCTCTTGCCTGGATAGACATAGGACCACACAAATCAGAATGAACCAGTTCCAACACATCTTTGGCTCTATACTCCTTGGCCTTAAAAGGTCTCTTGATCATTTTACCCTCCAAGCAAGATTCGCAAGTTGGAAAGTTTTCCAACACTAATGACCCTAAGAGTCTATCGGCTATTAGCGTTTGAATCCTACTCAAGTTAATATGACCAAGCCTTAGATGTGAAAGATATATTTAGTTCATTTCCGAAGGTTTCTTTCTCTTATTAGAATTAGAAGATGTGCTATTAATTTTCATTTATTGTATCGTGGGAGTTATTAGATTTAGAGTATACAAATTGCCAACGAACGTACCAGAACAGATAACTTCCCTATTTTTCTTGATAACACCTTTGCTATCATAAATAGACAGAATATCCATCCTTGTATTGTTTAGAAACTGAAATCAAGTTCTTTCTAAAACTTGGTACGTAAAGACAATTTCTTAAAACCAATATTTTATTCCTATAAACATCTCTCACTGCAACAGCTGCTACTTTTGTAGCATTACCCATGTAAACAGTGATTTCTCCTTCATGTAGTTGTCGGGCTCCTTCTTACTATATGGGCTCCTTCTTATCATGAGTGTGTTAATCTCCCTATGTTTAAGATATCGAATGTCCACTAATTAAATGAGTTACTGATAACTCACTTAATTAATATCTAGATCCAAGAGTAGTACCACTCAACCTTATCGTCATGTCGGACTAAGTTCACCTGCAGGGTTTACATGACAATCCTTATGAGCTCCTTTTGGGGGCATTATCAACCTAGATTAGTAGGATACAGTTTCATTCTATAATCAACAACACACCATATAAATAATATCATTTCCTAATTTATCGGGTCTATTTATTTATCAAACTAAATTACACACTTTGATAAATTAAAGAAATGAATATTGAGTATATGTGCTTGTTATTATATCATGATTAAGCACACACTTCCATAATAAAAAATGTCTTGTTCTTTTATGCAGTTAGTATAAAAAAAACTTACCTTAAATGGTCCTGCTCAATACACTCAGAGTGTACTAGTGACATTTTATAATCAAGATAAACTAATACCAAATTACACTATGACTATTCCAATGGTTTGTTCCTATCCATCTTAGTCGTGAGCTACTATTTATAATTTATAAGAAACTGATAACATGATCTTCTATGTGTGACACCACACACCATGTTATCTACAATATAAATTAATTGAACAACTACACTTAGCATATAAATATAGACATTTAATCAATGTGATTCTTATTTCTAAATAAATATTTATACAAAAAGTTAGGCTTTTATTATACATTCCAATACTATTGACCCGAGACTTTTTTTGCTCCTTTTGCCCTACTAGTTAGGTTAATCCAACATGACAATATCTAACCTACAAAATAAGTTTTAGTACAATCATAATAAAGAGTATTAATTAGTTTATATCCTTCGGGGATCAAGAACTACATAAGGTCTCAGTTTAGGGATCCAAAATGAACTTATACTGGATCGATGCCTACTGCCCTTCAACCGAGATATGTCCTCTTCGAGTCACTCTCCCCTAGTGACTTATCTTCACTTACCAACTTGTAGTTGCTGACTAGCCTCTCGACCCACGAAGTTTTCATGCTAGTTGTCAGGTCCGCAGACCCAACTAAATTTCAGCCAGCTATCAGGCCCTGCGAACCTAGCTGGACTTTCTATCAGATATCAGGTCGACCCTTTGACCTATCTAGGCTTCGTACCGACTATCAGGTCCTTTAGACTAGTCAACTCCTGCACATTTGGTAAAACAATTAGACTACAATAACACATAACTTAACTCACTTGTCATTCATCAAAATCTGAGCTAGACTATTAGTGCAAATTGCACTAACAATCCCCCCATTTTTGATGCAATGACAACCTAGGTTAAAGTTAGGAAATGATATGTAAAACAAAAATGGCTTTAAGAGAATAATGATAAACAGGTAAATTTTTGTTCTCTGTATCATTTTAAGGTTAAGTTTTTAATTTTCTCACTTAAACTCTAACCCTTCCCCTTTCACATTTATTTAAAAAATGCATAGATAAATGAACCAAATTATAAAAAATTACCACTCAATTTGAAAGAGGTATTTAAAATTTATATATAGAAAGTAATTTTCAAATAAAATATGTTAAGATGTGTGTGCAAAGGATATTTTGCAAAATAATTTTAAAGTAGCCTTTGCAACAGTTTCAAAATAAGTCTTAAAGAGTTCAAAAAATTTTCAACATTTTAAATATTTGTAAAATAGTTTTCAAGATAAATAATTGAAATTACTTTACAAAATATGTTTGAAAGTGGTTTCAATATTGTTCAACCAAAATAATGAAATATTGACTTTGCAAAATAGTTTTGAAAAGGTTTTTCAAAGTGAAAAAGATAACCTTTAAATACAATTTTCAAAATTTTCAAAGTGTTTTCTAAAAATATCCTTCAAAATATTTTTCAACTTGCAATTTTCAAAGTGTTTTCTGAACATATTATTTAAAATATTTTTCAACTTGCAATTTTCAAACCAAATAATTTGAAAAAGTATAAGAATTTTGGAAAGCAAATACCCTAAAATTAATTTTGAAAGTATGTTTCAAATGAATTTTAAAAATAATTTAAAGGTGATTTAGAGAATAATTTTGAAACAATTATTAGGAAAGGAAATAAATATATTTGAAAATCATTTCCCATTATCCTTATCCTGAATCATATATATAAAAAAGCTATTTATCTAAAATATTTGACCTCAAATATCTAACAGTTAGTTACTAACTATCAGAAGATAGCAGTGTTCACTTGGATAGTAAAGTTAAGTAGATGAATCTAGTTAGTGTTTGGCCAAAATAGACTACTTAACTTGATCATTATAATTTTAGTATTTTTCGCCCAGACTAATATTGATGCACTGATATAAGCATTTGAAGTCTTAACAAAGGACCTATGCATCTCACGCTTTTCTAAGTATTTGAATACATAACTAAGGTAGATATATTGTATTTGTGAGATGCTCAAGTCCTAGATATATAGGAACATATTTTCTATGGATTTGATCTAGACTAAAGCCAAAATCAATTTTGAAAAACTAAGTAAATGTGTTTTATTTTTTTTTGCAAAATATAAGTAAATAATTTTCCTTAGAATTTGTAAATCATTTAAAAAATGTACAATAAGTGTTCTAATCTATGAAGCACATTCCTAATTATCGATGTAAATTGTTAAATTCACTTTCAGGGAGTGGTTTAGTAAATATGCTAACCAAGTTTAACTTGGACTCAATGTAATTGAGTTCAATATTTCCTTTAATTATATGATCCCTGATAAAGTGGTGCTTAACTTCAATGTGTTTAGTTCTTGAATGATACACTACATTTTTTGTTAAGTTAATTGAGCTAATATTATCAATTAATACTGTTGGTGTAGGTTGCACTAACAGTCTTGTTTTGATGTATGACAAATAGGTTAAAGTTAGATGGGTTGTTTGTCTAACACTTCTGCCAAGTGTGCAGAAGTTGACTAGATTGAAGGACCTGACACCAGGTTGAAATCCAGCTAGGTCTGTGGGGCCCGATAGCTGGTGGGAAATCCAGTTAGGTCTGCGAGGCCCGATAACTAGTGCAAAGTCCAAATAGGTCCGCGGGGCCCAATATCTGGCAGGAAGTCCGGTTGGGTCCGCGAGACCTGACAACCGACTGAAGTCTAGTTGGATCTGCGGACCTGACAATTGGCAGGAAAACCTGGTGGGTCAAAGGCAAGTCGAGTGACTGCAAGTGGTAAGTAAAGGTAAGCAACTGAAGGAGAGATCCAATAAGGACGCGTTCTCCGTTGAGAGAACTGTAGGCGTCGATCCAACTTAGGTTCATTTGGGAAACCTAAGCTAAAACCTTGACTAGATTTTGATCTCGGGGAGACATGATCTAATAACTACTCATAATCTATTATGTTGTGTTAACTCTATTTTGCAGGGTAAAATATATTTTTTGATTGCCCGGACTAACCTTTTCTTGCAAGTGGAAAGGCTGAAGATAAGGGGTCCAGGCGCTCGGAGCTAGTTTGGGCGCCCTGACCAGGCTCGCTTGGGCAGGGCCATGGGTTCCCAGACTCGGTTCAGGGGCCCAGACTCAAAAATTGATCCACAAGCTTACGTAGAGTGCGTCGATTGGCTGAGCCACATGGTCCAATCGCCCAGAGGGGTTCCAAGCCCCCAAAATAGACCTATTTAAAGGCATTCGGCCCGGAGCTTCAGAACAACAACTGCAATGACTTTCTCTTCTGCTCGGTGCTCCAAAAAAGCTCCCGCAACACTGCTACACTCCACCGACAACCAAACTTCAGCTTTAATTAGTTTTTTTTATTGTCAGTAATTTTTATTTATAGTTCTTATACTTGCAATTTGTAACTGTTTCGAACTATTAGTGGATTACCCAATGAAAGCACTCGACGAGTGCGAGCCTTGGAGTAGGAGTCGTCGAAGGCTCCGAACTAAGTAAAAACTTGGTGGTGTTAGCATTGCTTCTTATTTTTCCGCTGCATATCTGTTTCAAATTGAATTTTCAACGATCACTATTCACTCCCCTCTAGCATTCTTTCTGATCATACAAATACTTGTGTGTTTTTAAAGTTTAGATTGAAGTTTTTTAGGGTGTACATCATTTATAGTAGTTGTGCAATACATTCTCCTATTGTTATATATTCTGCCTAAGTAGTAGATAATGTGACACAATGTTACTTTTTACTAAATCAACTAATAAGTGATGGTCCAAGTAGTTGACAACCACCACTTATACTTTTCCTATCTAGTTTACAGCCGACATAATCTGAGTAAGAGAACCCTATAAGTTCAAAATTAACTGTTCTAAGGTACTACATTCCTATGTTGGGCATGCCTTTTAAGTATATAAAGATTGTTTTAACATTAGCCAAGTGTAACTTCTTAGCACATGTTTGGTACCTAGCACATATACTAACTTTAAATAAAATATCAGGTCAACTGGCAGTTAAGTACAATAGGCTTCCTATGATACTTCTGTAATATTTGAGGTCTATAGATTTTCCATTTGGATCACTGTCTATGGTTACATTGGTGGCCATTGGAGTTATAATGTTTTTGGAGTTTTTCATTCTAAATTTCTTGAGTAATTCAAGTGTATATTTTTATTGATAAACATAGTTTCCTTTATTTGTTTGTTTGATTTGTAAACCTAGAAAGAATGTTAGTTGTCCTATTAAACTCATTTAAATTCTTGTTCCATCAATGTTATAAATTCTTGTAGAAGTTTTAAATTAGTCGACTCAAATATTATATCATCTACATAGACTTGAGCTATAAAAAAATCTTGATCAATTATTTTTACGAAGAGGGTTGGGTCTACTTGACCTTGTTTGAAGCTTTTTGAGATTAAGTATGTGGTCAACCTTTCATACCAAGCTTTAGATGTAATACCCACTAAGCTTGTAAGATAAATATATGAATGTGGGATTTTGCCTTAGAAAAATAATAGGAAGTGAGTTGAACCAAAAAGGAAATAAAAAGAAATAAAAATAGGGAGAGGTCAAGGATTGAACCTTGAACCTCTTATATTATATTTCATAGAATTAATGGGTAATAACCAGTTGGGATAGGAATAATATGTTGATAGCAAAGGAGGGAAACTCATGATAAAGGTAAGAGTAAAAGCTAGCCAAAAGGAAACAAGTAAAGAGCAAGAGAAAGGCAACTTGCCTTCCTCTCTTCCTCTCCCTCTTCCTCTTTGATTTTGCCGAAAATAAAAGAGGTTAATTAAGGGGATTCATTCCCCCTTATTTCACCATGAATGATGAGGATAAATAAACAAATAAAAATAAAAATAAAATAGAGAAAAAGGGCTAAGGGAGAAGGAAAGCAAAAACTAAGTTTGCTACCTCTTCCCCCTTAACATAAAAGGGAGCAAGAAAAGAGAAAACTATTTTTCTCTCATTTTCTCTCATTCATCCTCTCCCTCACCGAGAACACCACAGTCCCCTCTTCTCCATCTTCAGCCCCAAAGCCAAGTTTTTCCCTAAGAAAGCCTAGGATACAAGGAGGACTTAGCAAAGGAACCAAGGGAAAGGAACTAGAAGAAGAGGCTACTTCTTCTTCACCATACCTTAGATCCACAAGCGAAAAAGGATGTAAGCTTCCCCTCACCTGTGGTACAAGGCTTTTATGTGTTTTTCAGATTTTATGAAGATTTTAAAACCTAGAAACAAGTTTGAGAAAATTCGGCCAAGAAGAGCTTCCAAAATCTAATGGTGTTTAAACTAGTCTTCACTACATGATAGATTTTTCTATGCTATGTAAAGGGGTTCTTCTTCATGTTGGTTGCTACTCGGAAAGCCTAGAGGTTCCACTGTACAAAAATTTTGTACAAAGGTCTGAACCTTTTCCTAGCTACCATGTGTTCTTTTAAATTAAATTTTGGATCGCCTGCGGAACTTAACACGTTTGATCCAAAACTTAATCTATTTGTTCTTTTAGGTTTTGACTTGGATCTCCTGCGGAACTTAACACGTTCGACCCAAGTCACCTTAAGTTATTAATTCCATTAAATATTAATTTCCATAATCGGTTCCCAGTACTGACGTGGCGAGGCACATGGCCTTCTTGGATATGGGAGCAACCACCACCGACTAGACAAAACCTTTTATAGAAAGCTAATATTTAATTTCCTAAAATAACTTTAGGTTAACCGAAAAAAACAATCAAATCACAAGAAAAAAAAACAAAAGAACACTATATCGAAAACAAATTCGAAACTCTAGAATCGTATGCCTCTTGTATTTAGTATTATTTTCAAAAATAACTAGTATGATGCGGAAACAAAAATTACTAGTT
Source organism: Zingiber officinale (assembly GCF_018446385.1). Classification (NCBI taxonomy): domain Eukaryota; kingdom Viridiplantae; phylum Streptophyta; class Magnoliopsida; order Zingiberales; family Zingiberaceae; genus Zingiber; species Zingiber officinale. The sequence goes on along the minus strand of NC_056005.1, from coordinate 31,526,127 downwards.
ATACCTTTTAGAAAGACCTCTTGATCTTCTACCGTATTCCTCTTCTAACCTCGGACGTTGTGTGGGCAACGATCTTCCGAGATGAGAACCACCAAGCACCTTCTTCTTCCTTACAAGTTTCGGCCATCAAAACTTCTCCTAGGATGAAGAGGTTCGGCCACCACCACCATGCTCCAAGGGATGCTAGAAAAGAGGCTTCTTTTCTCTCCTTCTTCTCCTTCTTAGATCCGGCCACCAAAGCTATCTCCACCATGAGAAGGTTTCGGCCACACAAAGGAGAGGAGAGGAAAGAAAGGGCACACACCCAAGGAGAAAAGAGAGGAAAAATAGAATAGAGTCGTTAGCATTGAAGCCTCCTCTACCCCTCTTTTATAATCCTTGATCTTGGCAAATAAGGAAAATTTAATAAAACTTCCTTAATTCTTTTTCCATGAAAAGGAAAATTTATTTAATTAAAAATAATTTTCTCTTCTCCAATTTATTTGGCCGGCCACCTCTTTCCCCAAAACAAGGAGAGTTTTAATTAAAACAAAAATTAAAACTTCCTAATTTGTTTCTAGAAATTTATAAAAATTTCTCCAATAATTTTAATCCCTTCATGATTGGTTAATAAAAAGAAATTTTATAAATTAAAATCTTTCTTTTAAACATGTGGATAATTTCCAAAAAGGAAAGTTATCTCTAAAAATTAAAATCTCCTTTCAATCTACAAATAAGGAAAGATATTAAATCTTTTCTTAATCTTTTGTAGAAACTAATAAAAGAGAATTTTTAATTTTTAAACTTTCTTTTAAATCATAAATATAATTAAAAGGAAAGTTTTTACCAAAATTAAAATCAACCTTTTAATCTACAAATAAGGAAAGAGATTTTAACTCTTCTCTTAATCTTTTGTAGAATCTTATAAAAGGAAGGATTTAAATTTTTAAACTCTCTTTTAAATTATATTATCCACATAAGAAAAATTTTAAAATTAAAATTCCTTTTTATTTTAATAGGGCCGGCTACATGAATTCACCCATGAACATACCCATGGCCGGCCCTAGCTTGGTCTCCAAGCTAGCTTGGCCGACCCCTATAGGATGGGTAAGAAGGTGGGTATAGGTGGGTATAGTACTCTATAGTTAAGAGGCTACGATAGGGACCGAGAGGAGGAATTGGTTTTGGTCTCCCGATGAAATTAAGCATCCCGTGTTCGCCCTGAACACACAACTTAATTTCATCAATAATAATTCATTCCACTAAAGAACTATTATTGAACTACCGCACCAATCCCAAATTACATTTTGGGCTCCTTCTTATTATGAGTGTGTTAGTCTCCCTGTTTTTAAGATAACAAATGTCCACTAATTAAGTAAGTTACTGACAACTCACTTAATTAATATCTAGCTCCAAGAGTAGTATCACTCAACTTCATCGTCATGTCGGACTAAGTCCACCTGCAGGGTTTAACATGACAATCCTTATGAGCTCCTCTTGGGGACATTCTCAACCTAGATCACTAGGACACAGTTTCCTTCTATAATCAACAACACACACTATAAGTGATATCATTTCCCAACTTATCGGGCTTATTGATTCATCGAACTAAATCTCACCCATTGATAAATTAAAGAAATAAATATCAAATATATATGCTTGTTATTATATTAGGATTAAGAGCACACACTTCCATAATAACTGAGGTCTTTGTTCCTTCATAAAGTCAGTATAAAAGGAATGACCTCAAATGGTCCTACTCAATACACTCTAAGTGTACTAGTGTAATTATATAGTTAAGATAAACTAATACCTAATTACACTACGACCTTCCAATGGTTTGTTCCTTTCCATCTTGGTCGTGAGCTACTGTTTATAATTTATAAGGAACCAATAACATGATCTTCTGTGTGTGACACCACACACCATGTTATCTACAATATAAATTAATTGAACAACTACATTTATCATAAATGTAGACATTTGACCAATGTGATTCTTATTTCTAGATAAATGTTTATACCAAAAGCTAGGCTTTTAGTATACATCCTAACACTTCATGCTTTTATACCTATATGATGCTTGATCAGAGGAGTACTGAACCCTAGAATTTCGGCCAAAAATATTCTTAAGAGGCTAGGGAAATTTATTGTTTCACCCAACTAGTACAAGGTTCTCCCTATGAAATATTAAGGGTTATGTATTAGTTTTTCTTCCTTAGAAGATATTTGAAACTAAAAGAAAACCACTCATATGTTTCGGCCAAGAAAGGGTTTAGGGTTAGAAAGACTTTTAAATTTAAATAACCATGCTCATGTGATAGAATACAAAGATCTTAAAGGATTTGTATGCTTGAATATTGCTAGAATTCCATGAACTCCTTCTTAGGGTTTTTCGGCCATGATGAGATGGATAGCTTAGAAAAGCTTAAACAAGATTTTAATATGCTCAAGACCTCTGTGCTGTTTAGATATGAAAGTTGTTCAATACCCTCATGCTTAGTTAGGGTGTAGAAAAATTAGTGGATGACATATAACATGTATAACCACAAGGGGTCCTAGCTTATTCATGAACCAATTTGTATATATGTTTCTTAGTAACTTTTGCCATGAAACTTACTTAGGTTTTTCATGCTTTAGGCCACTTAAAAACCTAGCTAAAGAATGGTAGGTTTCGGCCATGAGAAAAAAAAAAAGAAAAAGAGAAAAAGAAACCTAGAAAGCCTAAGACACAATTCATATGTATACTCATTATGCTTGTCTTTATACATGCTATGAAACTTGTATAAATTATCATGCTTTTAGGCTATTTGAAGCAAGTTTATATTCTGTGAGTTTCGGCCAAGTAGGGTTTAAAAGACCTAGAGGCCTTAGAAATGAAACCAAATGTGTTAAAAGTACTTCTTATGTAAATAGGATAATGTATTGATTTTGTCACATACTTGTATAATTTTTCCATGATCTAAATGGACCATTGTGAGTCTCAGCCATGAAGGTTTAGATGCCCTAGAAACCCTAGGACTTAAATTAAATATGCTCATGTCACCCTACATGAAATATGATAAGTAGAAAGCCAAGGTTCAATTACTATATGTTGTTTTATGACCTAAAATGATGCTAGGGTTTGTTTTGGCCATAACTATTGGATGATGCCTTGTATGAATTTATACATAATGTTAGTCCAAGTTCACATGCTTGTATGCTTGTTTGTATCCCTAATGAGAACTTGTTAAATTTCGGCCATGACATATGTTAAGGGCTTAAAGAACTTAGGAACTAATTCAAATGTGTCAAATGTGTTACCTTGTTCCTTGGTAAAAATGTTATAAATATGATTTAAAGTTGTCCATGCTTCTATGTCATATGGAACCTTGTTTCACACCTTAAGGTTTCGGCCATATGAAATTAGGGACTTGAGGAACTTAGAAACTAAGTTAATCATGTTTATAATGCTTCCTATGAAAATGTTATGATGATAATTTAGGTGCCACATGCTTGGATGTTGTGTTTAACCTAAATTGAGCTTTAAAGGGTTTCGGCCACAAGGGTTTAGGAAGCTTAAAACCAAGATAAATATGATACCATGTTTCCTATGATAGGATAATCACAAGATACACCCTTATGCTTAATATGTATGCTTGTGATTTATGACTTATGATATGATATGCATGCTTTTATGATATGATATGCTTTGTGCTTAAATTATGCATGCTTATGTTATGATATATGGTTAAATTATGCATGCTTGATACTATGTTTAGTGCTTAAAATATGCATGCTTTCATGATATGATATGTGGTTAAATCATGCATGCTTGACGATATGCTTTATGCTTAAGATATGCATGTTTTTATGATCTATGCCTAAGTGATGCATATTGATATGACATGATGTATGCCTAAGTGATGCATACCTTTATGATATGATGTATGCCTAAGTGATGCATACCTTTATGACATGATGTATGCCTAAGTGATGCATACCTTTATGATATGATGTATGCCTAAGTGATGCATACTTTTATGACATGATGTATGCCTAAGTGATGCATACTTTTATGATATGATGTGTGCCTAAGTGATGCATGCTTTTATGATACATGATATGTATGACATGTACTTTACTTTATATGTGAGTGGCTTGTACCAAGGGTGGGCTCCATAAGCACCCCGGGGACTAAGGACCTCGTTAGGGATGGGCTCCTAAGTGCCCCTAGGACTAAGGGCCTAGTATGTTTGCCTCGTAGGGTTCAAGACTTGCTACCTTGGACCTACAAGGTTGCGCGCAATATGTAAGTGGTACATAGCCGGGATCCCCCTTATGTTGAGATTATTTTCAAGTATATATGTAAAAGAAAATGGTTTTAAAGATCATGAGACATACACATGTTTTGCGAATACATGTTTTCCAAAATCATATTGCATACACCTTATGATTATGCTATGTCTCATGTTATGCTCATGATTATGATATGCCATGATAAGGTATGATTATGTTATGTTCATGCTATACCTTATAGACATGTTTCGGCCATGGATTTGTTGATGCTTGATATATAGATTTCGGCCATGGATATGATGATGCCTTGATGTACATGTTTCGGCCATAGTATGATGCTTTGATATACATGTTTCGGCCATGCTTTGATATACCATGATACTTGTTGTTATGCCATGTCTAGCTATGTTTTATGCAATGCACTATGTATATGTTTCGGCCATGGTGATGCTTGATATGCTATGACTAGTTGTGATTATATTATGATGCATGATATGCTTGAATAGAATGCTATGTTATGCCATGATTAGTTGAGATTATGACTTGTTGATGCATTCTTGATTATGTGCTGATTGTTGGTTTTAGTGAGTAGGAAAGGAACTTACTGAGTCATGAGTGCTCATAGCTTACTTTCCTTGTACCACAGATAAAGGAAAAAGCTGGATGAGTTAGAGGAGCAGCAGGAGGGGCAACGAAGATGTGTGTGGCAGTGGCTAGGCAACCAAATAAATAAGAACCTGCTTAAAGTTTCTTTAAAGAACTATGCATTGGTATTTTATGACTTGTGATACCTAAACATGTGTGGCTTGACATTATGGTTCCACTGGATTTGATGTTATTATTTTTGATGCCATGTGATAGTATAGTTCAAAAGAAATTTAAAAGAAAAGTTTTATTAAAACTATGAAAATTATTTTAAGTCTTCCGCTGTTTTAAAAAGAAAAATTTATACGTAGAGTATCGTAGCCCCGTCCCTTAGGGTTAGCAGGGAGGGCGGGCGTTACATTAGAAGCCTATTTTAAACCATAAAAGGCTTTTTTTTAATTTGAATACTTGGTTAGGGTGTTCTAAGATCTCAACCCCTAGGGGTTGACATACATATACCTCTTCGTTAATTAATCTGTTGAGAAAGGTCGACTTTACGTCCATTTGATATAATTTGAAATCCTTATGGGTCGTATAGGTCAACAACATTCTAATTGATTCGAGTCTGGCGATAGGGGCATAAATTTCATCATAGTTAAATCCCTCAATTTGACTAAATCCTTTTGTTACTAATCTGGCCTTGTTTTTAACAACTTCCCCCTTTTCATTTAGTTTGTTTCTAAAAACCCATTTCATCTCTATTAATTTTTTATGTTTTGGTAATAGAACTAGATTTTTCTTTTTACGATCCTACAACAAGGACAATACCTTTCTCGGTTTTGGTGTTTGTTTGTTCGTACAGTTCTAATTCATAAAAAAGTTCATTTAATTTTAATTTAGATAAATTTCTCGAGATTTTGTAGGCATTCATGATAGATGCCCATAGTGCATTTCGAAGAAATATGTTTAGAGCATACCTTATTAGATCTCGGTTCTCCATCTAATGGCTGATTGCGTGGAGCCCGTTGAGGATGCCCTTTATCTTCGCGTGCAACTGACTAGCAAACTCTCCTTCATGCATTTTGATGTTAAATAATATATTTAATAACAAGTCCCTTTTTGTTATCTTTGCATCATTGGTTCCCTCATGTAGTTCTATGAGCTTATCCCATAGCTCCTTTGCGTTTTCATGTGGGTTGATGCGGTTCAATTTCTCCTTTGTTAGTATGCACTGGATTGTGTTGAGGGTTTTGAAGTCAATCTAGGTCTTCTTCTTCATCTCCAAATTCTAATTTTTGGGGTCCATTGGAATTCTGGTGTTATGGTCAACTGGTGCCTTGTATCCTTTGGTAATACTGAACCACTAGTCAAAGTCGGTCTTCAGGTATACTTCTATTCATCTCTTCCAGTAGGGGAAGTCATCTCCTTTGAAGAGAGGAGGATGAGCAATGTTGCATCCCTCAAGTTAGGCCATTTATCACTAAAATAGAGAACTAAGCGAAGGTACCAAGACTTGGTCTTGAATTAACAGAGTTTGAGAAAAAAATATTGAAGAACTCTAGTGATGTTGCACCAACTTCGAGTTAAAATCAAACGAGAAATAAGTATCTGAAGAGGTAAGTGTTACCAATTCATATAAGATATGAAAGACTAAAAAAATGATTCCCCCGACTTGATTGGTGGTTGCATCAATTCAGAGCAGAATTTGCTCTGATACCACTTATTGGATCGAGATGCACATGAGAGGGGGTGAATCACGTGGTTTTCAAAAATCTTATTTTCAGTTTTGAAATCAATGTACGTGACAAAAAATTAAGTTAGAAAGTGAAGTATAAAAACAAGCAAAAGAACATGCAAACTCGGTCGGTTTACTTGGTTCAGAGCCTTTGAAGACTCCAACTCCAAGACCCAGGTCTCGCGGACCTATAGACGGGTAATTCACTAAAAGTCTCTTCTCGAATCGCTGGAAGAGGGGATTGAGTATAAAAGAATTGGAGAAGTGTAACACACCAACACTTCTCGTTTGTAGAAATTAAGTATAGTAATTTATGTTACCGAACACTTTTATAGATAGTCTGTTTGAGCTTGGTATTTGGATGACTTCTCGATAACAGTCGGGCATAGTAAAGTCATAGAAGGGAAACAACAGCAAGTTGGAGCAGTCGGAAAGTCAATTGGATGCATAGAAGCTCGTATGGAAGTTCTGTCTTAAATGCTCCTCGAGATAAAGGGTGTGGAAGGTGCTTTCTATAGCCTTGAAGGCGTCTTTAATGCTCAAAACTTTATCCCAAATAGCTAGCTCCTTACCTACGATGAAGTTTAGATTTTATACCTTTGAAGGTGCCTTCCATTACACTAAAGGCACCTTCAATGAATAGTGTGAAGACGGCTTCCAATACTTGAAACTGAATCGGGTACTTTTCACCTAAGGCTTTTTTTTTACTCCTTTTGCCCTACAAGTTAGGTTAGTCCAACACGACAAAATTTAACTTGTAAAACAAGTTTTAGTGTTGGGTTTTTCGGGCCACGAAAACTACTTTTTCGCATCGCGGAAACCCCGAATCACCCATGCTACTGGATCTCGTGCGAATAAAAACTTTTCGAAAATACGATACGAGTACGAGTTTACTAACTAAATCTACTCCTAGATCTACATGAAAAGGATTATACCTTCGAAGCGTGCCCTTCGCGTATCCCGCTCGTCCAAAATGCCGGATCTCGAGAGTATCAAGATAGATACCCCTCTAGAAGTATCCACACGGACTCGTAGGTGGAGAAAAACACATAAAGAGGTGTGCTAGCACCTATGTGTGGTTCGGCAAAGTTGAGGAGGAGAGGGAGAGGGAGAGAGCTCCAAGAGGAAGAAGAAGGAATAATGCACTTGAATGAGGAAAATCAATTTGATTCCCATTCAAAAGTGGCCGACCACTTTCAAGTTGTGTAACTCCCAAAAATTGCATTAAGTGCAATTAATGTGAAGCTATTAAAGAAAATGGCTTTGTAACTTCCATGAGGTGGCACCCATGATGATGTGGAGTAACATCATTGGTCCACATCAATGTCAACTCACCAATGAGGTGGCATAAAGTCAATTCAAACTTGACTTTTTATCTTCCTCTCAAGTCAAGTCAAACTTGAACAAATCTCTTCCATAGTTGATCTAATCTAACCATTTGATTCAAGCCAACTTAATATAATGAATCTAATTCATTAAATTAAGTTAATTTAATGAGTCATAATCTAAATTAGACTCATTGAATACATGAATCCACTTGAGTCCAACTCAAGTTACCCCAATTAGGATTACTCTTAATCCAATTTGATTCATCAAATGAATCTAATCCTCTTGGTTCATCATATGAACCTAATGTCCATCTAATTGTCCTTAGTGTGTGACCCTATAGGTTCTTGTAATGTTGGCAATGCCCTAAACCCATTTAGGAGCATAAGTAATGAGCGGTATCTAGCAACACATCATTACTACCCAAGTTACAAGAATGTTGAGATCCAACATCACCTTGTGACTACTAATTGTGACTCCTCACAATATATGACAAGTGTCCTTCTATCCTAGACATCTAGATTGGTCAATGTGAGGCATAGACCGTGTTATCCTCTGACCAATCTAAATCTTGAACTCCAAGTAGACTCACTAAATCAAATGAGCTCAATATCCTATATTGACTCGTTTGGGCATGGCCATGCACTTCGTGGTCTCACTCTATCAAGAATACCGATGTCTCTCCCGTCATATAGGAGGGATAGATCCCATCTACATCACTCACATCCCTCTGCATAATTTGTTATATACCCAGTAATTGCCTTTATAGTCCACCCAGTTACGGGTGACGTTTGACGAAACCAAAGTACATAACTCCTTATGTAGTGATCTATGGTGACTTCAGGTCTAAGGACTAGTAGTCATACTAATAGCCACATGAGAAAGTATATGACATTCATATAACGATCCATGATACTTTCTCATGGTGGGTCATTCAGTATACATTCTCTAATGTATACCCATGTGTCAACTTGATATCTCTATATCCATGACTTGTGAGATCAAGTCATCGAGTTGACCTACATGCTAGTCTTATTGCATTAACATTGTCCCTGAATGTTAATACTCGACTAGGAATAATTAAGAGTAGTGTTCCCTATATCATCTCACTATCGATTCAACCAATCGATTGATATAGGTAAAAACCTTCTACTCAAGGACGTTATTATACTTAGTTTATTTGGCACCAATATAAGTAAGTATAATAACCAAAAACTAAATGCCTTTATTTATATAGAATATGATACAACAAGTCCAAAATACAATCATCAAATGATTGGCTCTAGGGCTTTAGCTAACAATCTCCCACTAGCACTAGTGCCAATCAGTGTAGGCTCTAAGCCCAAATGACCTAGTGTGACCATCATGCTTCTTCTGTGCCAAAGCCTTGGTCAAGGGATCTGCGATGTTAGCCTCTGTAGGTACTTTGCAAATCTTCACATCTCCTCTCTCGATAATCTCTCGAATGAGATGGAAGCGCCGTAGTATGTGTTTGGTCCGCTGGTGTGAGCGAGGTTCCTTCGCCTGTGCTATAGCTCCATTGTTGTCACAATAGAGCTCAATAGGGTCAGCAATGCTAGGAACCACCCCAAGTTCAGTGATGAACTTGCGAATCCAAACTGCCTCCTTTGTTGCCTCTGATGCAGCAATATACTCGGCCTCTGTCATAGAATCAGCTACTGTGTCCTGCTTCGAACTCTTCCAGCTCACAACACCACCATTAATGCAAAATACGAACCTCGACTGCGATCTATAGTCATCCTAGTCGGTCTGGAAGCTAACATCACTGTAACCCTTTACATCTAGCTCATCATTGCCTCCATATATCAAGAAATATTCTTTAGTCCTTCTTAAGTACTTAAGAATATTCTTGACTGCTATCCAGTGACTTTCACCTGGATCTGACTGGTATGCTCAAAGCATACGAGACATCAGGTCGAGTACATTGCATGGCGTACATGATCGATCCTATGGCTGAGGCATAAGGGATCTGATCCATGCGGTCTCTCTCCTCTCTAGAAGAGGGATCTTGAGTCTTCGAAAGACTCACGCCATGTGACATCGGCAGAAATCCCTTATTGGAGTTCTGCATGGCAAACCGAAGGAGTACCTTGTCAATGTATGTACTCTGACTTAGGCCAAGCAATCTCTTAGATCTATCTCTATAGATCTGTATCCCTAGAATGCGGGATGCCTCAGCTAAGTCCTTTATTGAGAAGCAACTCCCTAGCCAGGTCTTGATAGACTGAAGCATAGGGATGTCCTTCCCAATGAGCAGTATGTCATCCACATACAATATGAGGAAGACAACTATGTCCCCTACAACCTTCTTGTAGACACAAGGTTCATCTTCATTCTTGATGAAACCAAACTGTTTGATTGCATCATCGAATCGAAGATTCCAGCTCCGAGAAGCTTGCTTTAGTCCATAAATGGACATATGCAGCTTGCATACTCTGCTAGTATGTTGTGGATCTACAAAACCCTCAGGTTGTGTCATGTACACATCCTCGAGTAGGTTTCCATTCAGAAACGTAGTTTTGACGTCCATCTGCCAGATCTCGTAATCGTGGTAAGCTGCAATAGCAAGCATGATCCGAATGGACTTAAACATCGCTACTGGAGAAAAGGTTTCATCATAGTCAATACCATGAATCTGCTTGAAACCTTTAGCTACCAAGCGACCTTTATAGATAAGTCCATCCATGTCAGTCTTTCTCTTAGAAACCCACTTGCACCCTATGGGTTTTACCCCTTCAGGTGGATCAACCAAAGTCCAAACTTGGTTGGTGTATATGGATTCCATCTCGGATCTCATAGCCTCTAGCCATTTCTCGGAATCTGGTCTCATCACAGCTTCCTGATAGGTGGTAGGCTCATCCTCTATGAGCATAACGTCATCATGGTCAGACAAGAGAAATGAGTATCTCTCAGGCTGACGACGTACTCTATCAGACCTGCGAAGAGGTATGTCTACATGAACTGGTTGTTGTTCCTCAACTCTTTGTGGAACATCATCATCCACAACACTTTGTGGTTCCAGTTCAATTTTCATCGAGGCATCAGTGCTATTGTTCGCATCTTGAACTTCTTCAAGATCGAACGCGCTCCCACTAGTCTTTCTAGAAACAAAGTCCCTTTCTAGAAAGACCCCAGTCTTTGCCACAACTACCTTGTGCTGACTGAGAATGTAGAAGTAATATCCCTTAGTTTCCTTGGGATATCCAATAAAATAGTACTTGTCGGATTTGGGTCCTAACTTGTCTGAGACTTGACGTCGAACGTAAGCCTCACAACCCCAAATCCTCATGAAAGATACCTGGGCATCTCTCCCAGTCCATATCCTATATGGTGTCTTTATTACGGCCTTGGATGGAACTCGGTTGAGTATAAAAACTACCGTGTCTAAAGCATAACCCCAAAGGTATGTCGGAAGATCTGTGTGACTCATCATAGATCGCACCATATCTAATAGAGTACGATTCCTTCTTTCGGATACACCATTCCACTGTGGTGTTCCAGGAGGAGTGAGTTGGGATAGAATCCCACACTCAGCTAGTTAGTCACGAAACTCATGGCTAAGGTATTCTCCACCTCGATCGGATCGAAGTATCTTAATACTCTTGCCAAGCTGGTTTTGTACTTCATTCTTGAATTCTTTGAACTTTTCAAAAGATTCAGACTTATGTGTCATCAAGTACACATAACCATATCTACTGAAGTCATCAGTAAATGTGATGAAGTACCTATAACCGCCTCTAGCAGCGACATTGAAAGGCCCACATACATCACTATGTATGAGTCCTAACAAATCAGTCGCTCTCTCGCTGTGCCCACTAAAGGGAGTCTTGGTCATCTTGCCTCGTAGGCATGACTCGCATACCTCATATGATTCAAAATCAAATGAGTCCAGCATACCATCCTTATGGAGCTGGGATAAGCGCTTGTCATTTATATGACCTAAGCGACAGTGTCAGAGGTAGGTTTGGTTCATGTCATTTGACTTGAACCTTTTGATATTTATGTTATAGATAGGGCTCTCAAGGTCTAGAATATAGACTCCGTTTATCAGAGGTGCACTACAATAGAACATATCGTTTAAAAAGATGGAACAACATTTGTTCTTTATTGTAAACGAGAAACCTTTCTTGTCCAAACAAGAAACTGATATAATGTTCTTAGTTAATGCAGGCACATAACAACAATCGACTAACTCTAGTACAAGCCCAGAGGGTAGAGATAGAAAGTAAGTCCCTACAGCAACAGCAGCAACTCGTGCTCCATTGCCTACTCGTAGGTCCACCTCGCCCTTTGTCAATGCCCTGCTATTTCTCAGCGCCTACACATCAGTACAAATGTGAGAAGCACATCCAGTATCTAATACCCATGATGTAGAAATAGATAGATTGATTTCTATAACATATATACCTGAAGTGGAAGTCTTACTTCGCTTCTTCTTAAGATCCTCCAAGTATATCTTGCAGTTCCTCTTCCAGTGCCCGATCTGACCGCAGTGGAAACAGGTAGCATCCTTAGCGACCCCTCCTTTAGGCTTCAGTGCCTTGCCTTTGCCCTTGGCTTGGGACTTTCCCTTGCCTTTGGGCTTGCCCTTGCCCTTATGTTTCTGAACCATCAGAACAGTGTTGGGCTTAGCCTTCTTAAGGTTTAGCTCAGCAGTTCTTAACATGCTAAGCAGCTCGGGCAGTGGCTTGTCAATCTCATTCATATTGTAGTTTAGAACGAATTGACTATAGCTGTCCGGCAAGGATTGCAAGATCAGGTCAGTGGCCAGCTCTTGGTCAAGTGGGAACCCCAACCTTTGTAGGTTCTCTATGTACCCAATCATTTTGAGTACATATGGGTCTACAGGAGCCCCGTCTGACATCTTGCACTAAAATAGTGCCCTTGAGATCTCAAATCTCTCATGCCTCGCTTGACCTTGATACAGTTGACGAAGATGTTCAACCATATCGTAAGCGCCCATTAACTCGTATTGCTTCTGAAGCTCAGAGTTCATGGTCGCGAGCATTAGACATGACACATCTAATGCGTCATCTTGATGCTTCTTGAAAGCATCTCGGTCAGCTCGCGGGGCAGTGGCAGGAGGAGCCTCCGGAATGGGCTGCTCCAGAACGTACAGTTTACGTTCTTGGGTGAGAACTATTCTCAGGTTCCTGTACCAGTCCAGGAAGTTTGCTCCATTGAGCTTGTCCTTTTCGAGGACAGATTGCCCCTCCGTACCCTACCATGATAATATGTGTTGCTCTGCTTTGGCAGATTCAACAACACATGTGATCGAGGTAGTAGTAGGTATCACGGCACGGTAGGCATTAGAGTTGACGTGATTTAGATCTAATCTAAATGATGATGCGTATCAAATACTTGATTTAGATCTAATCTAATCGTGGGGTGCATCATGTGCACAATTTAGATCTTATCTAATCGCTAGGCACTAATTAACTACTTAATTAAGCATGCATCACATACATATAAGCAATTAATTAAATTATTTTGTGATTGTGTCATGACCCTACTACGATCTTCTCAAGCCAATGAGAAGATCGGATGGTCAACCTAAGGTCAACAACTTCTCAAGCTTCTTCCTTTGACCACCTTGTGTTGCTCGCGCCCTCCTCGTAACTCCGTCTCGTGTGGACCTTCCACCGCTTCAAAATTACATTACAATTTTGAAACTCGAGTTATATTCGAGTCTAAATCTAATTTACAACCAGAATATAAGAGAAAGGCACGACGCGCAGGTCGCGAAAATAAAAATAAAATAAATACAGCACGCACATCACATAACGGCACGCAGGTCGTATTATGAATTACAACACAATTGTCCAATCGAATTGGGTCTTTGGGCCATAACTATCACAAAAATAATATATAATTCAAAATTATATATTTTTTATAATTTTCTGTAATTTTTCATAATTTTACCGATTTTATGAGTAAATTTTTCCCGGTGGTCCCGATTAGCGATTTCGGGCGCAATCGCGGAGCAAATCCCCTTTTGGGGTTATGGGCAGTACCCCTACCTGCGATCTAACCATCGCGAGTTGCTCCTCAAGTTGACACATGGGTATACATTAGAGAATGTATACTGAATGACCCGCCATGAGAAATTATCAAGGATCATTATATGAGTGTCATATACTTTCTCATGTGGCTATTAGTATGACTACTAGTCCTTAGACCTGAAGTCACCATAGATCCCTACATAAGGAGTTATGTACTTTGGTTTTGTCAAATGTCACCCGTAACTGGGTGGACTATAAAGGCGATTACTGGGTATATAACAAATTATGCAGAGGGATGTGAGTGATGTAGATGGGATTTATCCCTCCTATATGATGGGAGAGACATCGGTATTCTTGATAGAGTGAGACCACGAAGTGCATGGCCATGCCCAAACGAGTTAATATAGGATATTGAGCTCATTTGATTTAGTGAGTCTACTTGGAGTTCAAGATTTAGATTGGCCAGAGGATGACACGGTCTATGCCTCACATTGACCAATCTAGATGTCTAGGATAGAAGGACACTTGTCATATATTGTGAGGAGTCACAATTAGTAGTCACAAGGTGATGTTGGATCTCAACATTCTTGTAACTTGGGTAGTAATGATGTGTTGCTAGATACCGCTCATTACTTATGCTCTTAAATGGGTTTAGGGCATTGCCAACGTTACAAGAACCTATAGGGTCACACACTAAGGACAATTAGATGGACATTAGGTTCATATGATGAACCAAGAGGATTAGATTCATTTGATGAATCAAATTGGATTAAGAGTAATCCTAATTGGGGTAACTTGAGTTGGACTCAAGTGGATTCATGTATTCAATGAGTCTAATTTAGATTATGACTCATTAAATCAACTTAATTTAATGAATTAGATTCATTATATTAAGTTGGCTTGAATCAAATGGTTAGATTAGATCAACCATGGAAGAGATTTGGTCAAGTTTGACTTGACTTGAGAGGAAGATAAAAAGTCAAGTTTGACTTGACTTTATGCCACCTCATTGGTGAGTTGGCATTGATGTGGACCAATGATGTTACTCCACATCATCATGGGTGCCACCTCATGGAAGTTACAAAGTCATTTTCTTTAATAGCTTCACATTAATTGCACTTAATGCAATTTTTGGGAGTTACACAACTTGAAAGTGGCCGGCCACTTTTGAATGGGAATCAAATTGATTTTCCTCATTTAAGTGCATTATTCCTTCTTCTTCCTCTTGGAGCTCTCTCCCTCTCCCTCTCCTCCTCAACTTGGCCGAACCACACATAGGTGCTAGCACACCTCTTTGTGTGTTTTTCTCCACCTACGAGTCCTTGTGGATACTTCTAGAGGGGTATCTATCTTGATACTCTCGAGATCCGGCATTTTGGACGAGCGGGATACGCGAAGGGCACGCTTCGAAGGTATAATCCTTTTCATGTAGATCTAGGAGTAGATCTAGTTAGTAAACTCGTACTCGTATCGTATTTTTGAAAAGTTTTTCTTCGCACGAGATCCAGTGGCATGGATGATTCGGGGTTTCCGCGATGCAAAAAAGCGGTTTTCGCGGCCCGAAAACCCAACATTTAGTACAATCATAATAAGGAGTATTAATTAGTTCCTATTCTTTCGGGATAAGAAATTAATCAAGGTCTCAATTTAGGAATCTAAAATGGACCTAGACTGGACTGACGTCTACTATCCCTCAACCGAGACACGTCCTTACCGAGTCACTCTCCTCTAGTGACTTACTTTTATTTACCAATTTGTAGTCGGTTGACTAGCCTCTCGACCCACCAGGTCTCCATGCAGTTGTCAAGTTCATAGACCTACCTGAATTTCGGCTAGCTGTCAGGCTCCGCGGACCCAGTTGGACTTCCTGCCAGATATCAGGTTGGCCCTTTGACCTATCTGGGATTCGTACCAACTATCAGGTCCTCAGACCTAGTTAGATTTCATCTTGGTGTCAGGTCCTCTAGACCTGTTAACTCATGCATACTTGGTAAAGTAATTAGACTACAATAACACCTAACTTAACTCACTTGTCATTTATCAAAATTTGAGTTAGATCGTTAGTGCAAATTGCTCCAACAGTTCAGTCGCATTAACTTCATCAATCTGATCGTCTTGCTCAGTTGATCAACTTTATCGATCCGATGCTTCTGAATGTAGCGGGTCATGCCCTAACGCCCAATTAGCCCTTCCTGTGGGTTCCCCTAGTGTGTGGAATAATGTAGCACATGGGATAATACGAGGACTGACGTAGCATGTGGGATAGCGCGTGGATTGTCTGAGAACATGGAGTAATATGATTATATAGATATGTAATATGAGCGACATGACTATATGATACAACGGAGATACAATAATATGACATTTTCATTATTGAGATGTAACGTCTCATTAATTAATAACTACATGGAGGTATTGTTCCGTCTCCGGTAGTATTATAAAACGAGTCTGTTTTCTCGAGCAAAGGTCCGCGCACATAATCACTCACAGACCACCAACATACATCTACTATTCATCTTCTCCACCTCCCCTGTCGAACTTTAACTTGAGTGTCGGAATAGACTAGCCGGGTGCCCTTGGCCTCCATTTTAACTCTCATTTCTCTTTCTCTCTGAGAAAACATGTGGAACTACCACATTAACGACTCCCCTAGAGCTAGTTCCACGGATATGGAGGAAGTCTCCCTTTCTTTGTCAGGCATATATAGCACGCGCTCTTTGTGATTCAGCTCCTTCTTTCTTTCTTCCCCTTAAAGATTCGGCGACTCCGTCAATATCTAAGACAGCTCACCGGTGGCTTACCCGTCGATGATCTCACGCAGGAACATATATGATTAAAAGAAATCATGTATAATAAAAGGGTCGGTTGGCTATGTATGCCACGCTCATCTTTCAATTGATGAGTGTTGTATGGCTAGATGACCAACATAATTTGTGAAATCAAATCAGGTTGGCTCGCTCGCTCGACCTTACAAATGTTACCCCAAGCATGGTGCAATAGTAAACAAAAGGGTTCAATTTTCACATAGCACAGTTTTGAATGTCTACAATGCGAATTGTTGGTGATGCTAGTATGTGGATCTATACTTTTAAAATTTATTTTGATAATCTATAAAAGTTTTCGTGGGACAAAATTGATCCTCTCTAAGATTAATTAGATTGTAATATGAAGATTTATATTATTAAAAATGTGTTTTAATAAAAAAAATTATCATACCAATTTATTGCAAATTAATTTGTAGGTATAACAGTAGGTAGACCTTAATCTTACTAATTTGCCATTAATTGTACACCTACTCGAGCTTAACGTCTCAGCTCCCAGAAAGATGGACTGCGTTCGTTGGCTTCCACTAAAATTTTATTTTTGTTTTCCTAATAAACAAAAGGGGTTTAATTTCTAGAACAATCTATTGCTTTGGAAGTGTCCACAATAAATTTGTTGTTGTTAATATTTTAAAAGAAACAAATAACATAAATCTAATAAAGCCAATGGCTTTGGGAAGCACACGTGGTGGAACTGGCGGCATCCGATACGTGTCCTGTCTGTTCCACCACACAATAAATCGAACAAAACCTACTCCCCGATTTCTGATTTGAATTGTCAAAATCCTACGTGCAGGAATGCGACTGAGTAGCCGAAACGCCATAAATCTACGGTTCAGATCATTTTAAACAACTGTGACCAAGTAATAAATATGGCGCGATGAATTAATGGTACGCGCTTCGTGGCCGACACGTTTTGTGTGTTCCCCCTTCCCGGTCCTCCGCCTTCGGCCTTCCCTTCCCACCTAGCCCATCTTCCACCTTTCTCCCTCTATTTCGTCCATCGTTCGTTCGATTTTTTGCGGCTTCGATTGGAGTTCTAGGTGGGCGGTAAGGGCAAGGCACAAGCTCCCCTAACAATCAACTCGACCAAATCGCTTGCTTCGCTTCTAATAAAAGTATAATCTTTGCCCGATTGAAATCAGGAGAGGAGAAAGTTCATCCTCCTCCTTCGGAGTTCCCGTCTGAGCTTTTGATTTCAGGTCAGTCGGAAATTTTCTTCCCGCTCCATCCCCCACCTACCCACCCACCAAAATTTTAGTGGTGGTTTCATATTTCTATTCGAGGAGTAAATTGGTTGTTCAGTTGAAGTATGATTATTCCGTGATTCTTGTTTACACTACTTCTAACACTCTCAATCCCTCCATATCGAACCAAACTTTAATGCATTGGGATTGATTTAGGCTAATCAAATTGGAAGGAGATAAGGAATAGGAGAGCTACATTGGTTATATTGTGGGATTAGTGATGTTCTCATACCCATGTGGATACCTTAATTTTTAAAACCTATTAAAAATTAGATGCATTTGATTTATTTCTTCGGGTATATTTTTAGATATTTTATAGGATGGCTTGCGGAAGAATCTATAGACCTGACAAAACAAGACCAATAACAAATAAAACTAGTTGCATTCTTAATCTTGTTTTCGTTCTTAAAATCAGTATTGTAGGGTCATCTTCTATGCATTTTTTAACAACCAAGAATTTAAGGAAATATTTTAACACAGTTGGAATAATCAACTAGTTTAAGTACAGCAGTTTCAACGAAATGTATGTGGAAATAATTATCATCTAGTTCATGTATTGCAATTTTTTTTTCTGGCAAGTGCATTGAACTTTTATCAATTGCTTTGATATAAGTCTAACTCTAAGGGAGGTGGGCCACCTGCTTCTTGCTGGGGTGTTTTGCGTTGCATCCAGTGAAAAATGTCAAGCATAGAGGAGCCTCTTTGTTTTGACAATGTGCCAAGATTGAGCATTATCGGTAGGCTTCAACGATGCACTTCCACTGCCTGCAGACCGAGGGTTGATGAGACAGAAGTTGGTAATTGCCTAACTGAAGCCAGAGAGTGTAGCTCATCTAACAGTTGCAAGTAAGTTTGATGGTTGGACCATGTTCTGTATGATTAAAGGGTTTTCCTTTTGAAACACTCGCATTGAATGATGAAATACTGCTTGGCAAAAGGATAATTGATATATTTCTTATCTATACTAGTATGCATACTGATGCATCCATTTGTGACAGAATGACTCCCATAACCTTAAAGTAAAGAATCAGTATTGCATGATGGGTTATTATGGAAATATTTAGCCAACTGAAAGCTTATATGCGATTTTTATTTTTTTATTTTTAATGAAATGTCCCACTCTCTTATTAAGTGCTCTCTCTGCTTGAATAGATAATTGGGGATGAGTATTCACTACGATGTTGTAGGTGCATCACTAAAGTTGGCTATGTTATGTTAAGCATGACTAGGAAAGGTCATTTAACAAAATACAAAAGAAAAATTGATTATTTGTTTACTGAATATCTGATAGAATTATAAATCTCAAATAACAACCACAGTATCATTTTTTTACCAGATGTTCATGTTACACCTTTTAAATTGTTTCAATGTCATCCTACTTGTGTTCCATTGTTAGAGTGAATAAGAGAATTTGGTACATCTTTTTTTAGATAAGATTTAATCTTGCATTATACTTCTTGGAGTTTTTTGTTCCCATGTTATTCTGAAATTACATAATCATAGTTCAAAATAAATTTCTCCTTTGTTTTTTAACCATTACTGTTTTTTTGGTCTGTTTCTAATCAGCCTCAAATCTCTTCTTCTTACAGTGAAGATTATGGCTGGAGAAGGCATACAAGAGATAAATTTTCTAGAGATTCCTTGGTTTGGTTATCACACAAGGATGGGAATCAGGCAGTATTCAGCAAGGTTTGTGATTCCTGGTTTCTGCAGAACCCTTCGCATATGTACAATTTTTTGGCTAGCAAAATATCTTTATAAAATGTAATGGAAAGATGGACAATTTCAGCTTATTTTAATGTTTAGATTAGTGTCAATACCAGAAGATGTTACGAATTTAGAATAATCCTATGCATTGATATGCATTGAGCAGAAATGGTGTTGCCTTGAAACAGAACAATGTTGGCGCAGGATTTATGCTGGAGAATATTCTTTGCTTCCATGTTTTTTCTTCCTTTTATATCAACTTAATTTTCATATTCTTTTATTTGAGTTTTGTCAATGCCCTGTAACTCTAATGTTATGGTTGGCCGTAGTTACTTGTTTTTGTTTGAATGTAAGAAATAAAATACTAGCAAATTGATAAATGTCACATTTGCAGTTTTTTGGTGGAATGCCAAGATTTGTGAAAATAGTCGAAGTTGGTCCTAGAGATGGTTTGCAAAATGAAAACCACATAATACCTGCAGCTGTAAAGGTTGAACTCATAAAGAAACTGGCTTCATCTGGTTTATCCGTTGTCGAAGCCACAAGCTTTGTTTCTCCAAAATGGGTGCCTCAGGTAACAATTCCAATATAGTTATAAGTTGTTTTTGGTACTTGTAACCTTTTAGTAGCGATAAAGCTTAAATCTACTTTTTCAAAGGAACTTGGAAAGTTTCACTTCTAATCAAGTGACAAACAAGAGAGAATATTAAGCTAATATTAGTTGATAATTCTTAAAGTGAACATTTTAAGCACATATAAATGATATGCATATTGTTTATTTAATTTCTCAATAATCTTCAACGTTTAAAATATCTGATTGAGGTAATTAACATGATTTTTCTTTCGTTATATATTGAACCTTCAAATTTTGATGTTCATATTTCACTGCAGTTGGCAGATGCTAAGGATGTCATGGAAGCAATTCATGATGTTCATGGTGTCAGTTTGCCTGTCTTGACTCCAAATCTAAAAGTAAGTTCAATATTTATGTCTGAAATTAGGGTTGCAGGGTAGGATCTCATGATCTGAGGAAGTGCTTATAGTTACACAAGCATTGTTCAGGGATTTAAAGCAGCCATTGCTGCTGGGGCAAAGGAAATCGCAGTATTTGCATCAGCTTCTGAGTCCTTTTCCAAGTCCAACATTAATTGCAGCATTGACCAGAGCCTTACTCGTTATCGTGAAGTTATTGCTGCTGCTAAAGAACTCAACTTGCCTGTTCGTGGGTACTACCTTCTTCCCTATCCAATCCATAGTTATCAATAATTACCATTGCTAAACTCAATCTTAACCAAAGAATCCCATATGTTTTTTATAGTTTTTAACATTTCTACTTGTCACCAACTAGACCTTCCCAATTTTGTGGTTGTCCTTTGCCCCTTAACTTCTTATCCATCAAATCTTGTGTCTGTGCTGGAGTTCAGCACTAATTTTTCTGGTGCATCTGAAATGCACCTCCATTAATTGATAGGTATGTATCCTGTGTTGTGGGATGTCCCACAGAAGGACCAATTCCTCCAGAAAAAGTAGCATATGTGGCAAAAGAACTCTATGATATGGGCTGCTATGAGATCTCACTTGGTGATACCATTGGACTCGGTACTCTAGGTAAGATTTGCCTATTTTAGCTTTCTTGAGACGAGCCTTAGATTCTAGTAACTGAAAATCTGTTGAACTTGAAACATCAATGCTATGTTGAACTTGGATTTTTCTACCACGAAGGTACCGTGATCCCAATGCTTGAAGCTGTGGCATCCCTCATTCCAGTGGATAAGATTGCTGTCCATTTCCATGATACCTATGGCCAAGCATTCCCAAACATTCTGGTGGCCCTCCAAGTAAGTGAATCCTCTAAAGTCAAGTAACACAATAGGAAGCACGTAGCTGATCTCAAATAGTTGGCACTAACATGGTTTGCTAATGACGATGAATATGACTTTTTGTCTCAATCGATAAATTTATAGATGGGAATCAGTGTAGTGGATTCATCTGTGGCTGGTCTGGGTGGATGCCCCTATGCAAAGGGAGCTTCTGGGAATGTTGCCACTGAAGATGTAGTATACATGCTACATGGTTTAGGCATACAAACCAACGTGGATTTGGGGAAGCTTATGGCTGCTGGTGACTTCATTTGCAAGCACCTGGGGCGTCAATCTGGATCTAAGACTGCCTGTGCACTGTGCAAGGCCAGCTGATTCCTCAAAGATTGCCATGTGAGATTTCAAAACACACAAGGGTCTTTAGCTATGCTATCTATATCACTATTTACCCTTAACAAGGGGTTGATATTCGATGTCAAAACATTTGCAACTTTAAATTCGAAGAAAATAAAGGAGAAATCAGTTTACCACTGAAGTCTCTTCGTGTTAAGTTGAACTTGACAGAACTGATGGTTATTGGCTGTGTGAACTAATGTTTTTGAATTTATGCTGGAAGAGCTTTTATAGTTAATGTTTATGTTATATAATCTTTCTAAGATCAAGTACAAAGACAGATGAAGTACCCCGTGAATTTATGCTGGAAGAGCTTTTATAGTTAATGTTTATGTTATATAATCTTTCTAAGATCAAGTACAAAGACAGATGAAGTACCCCGTGTGCACATGCATGATTTGATTG
Source organism: Zingiber officinale (assembly GCF_018446385.1). NCBI lineage: Eukaryota > Viridiplantae > Streptophyta > Magnoliopsida > Zingiberales > Zingiberaceae > Zingiber > Zingiber officinale. The sequence continues at coordinate 31,503,808 of NC_056005.1, read as the reverse complement.
ATTATTCTAAAATTTGCATGAAAATAATAGAAGTCACAATTAATTTTTATTGGATAGAAATATATTGGTGAATTAGCATCAATTCATGTGACAATGATTATGTAATTTAAGAGGGCGTTTGGTTTAGGGGAATAAGAGTGAGGGATAGGAATGAGAATCATTGATTGTCATTGTTAATATTTGGATTATAAGAATAGGAATACAAATAAGGGAATGAATCCTTGAAATTGGGTAATAACTCATTCCCATGCACCTCTCCTTCAATGAGTCATTACTCTATTTTCATCAATCAAAATATTCCCTTATTCTAAAAAATATCCTTGACCTAAAACTAAAATTTTTTCCTTTAATATCAAATATCAAAATATATTTATTTATTTTTTCTTTCATATCACTTCTCTTTCCTTGTTATCTCTCATTATATTTTCTCTCTCATCATTTTATGACATACTTTCTCTCTCCTTAATCTCTCCTATCACACTCTCTTTCCTCTTTTTTTTTCTCATTACACTTTATCTCTCATTGTACTTTCTCTCTCCTCAATTTCTTCCATCACATTCTCTTCTTTCTTTTTTTCTCATCATACTTTCTCCCTCATCATACTTTCTCTCTCCTCAATCTCTCTTATCACTCTTTTTTCTCTTTTTTTCTCATCACACTTTCGTTTTCATCACACTTTCTCAACACACTCCCTCCTCCCTCCTTTTTTTTCCTCAACGCACTTTCTCTCTCATCATACTTTCTCCTTCATTATATTTTCTCTCTCCTCAATCTCTCCCATCACACTCATTGTTCTCTTTTTTTCTCATCACACTTTCTTTCTCATCATTCTTTCTTTCTCACCATATATACTTTCTCTCACCTCAATCTCTCTCATCACACACTCTCTCCTCATTTTTTCTCATTACGTTTTCTCTCTCTTCATCCTCTCCTATCATAATTTCTCTCCCATCATATTTTCTCTTTCATCTTCTTTCATCATGCTCTCTCCTATCACACTCTCTTTTCTCATTTTCTCTCATCACACTTTCTCTCTCTTCATTCTTTTTCATTATACTTTCTTTCTCATCATACTTTCTCTCTCATCATTCTCTTTCATCGTATTTTTCTCTCACATTGATCTTTATCTCATATTTAATTTTTTCTTTTATTTTCCTTTAATATTTAATATTTTCTTTTATTTTCCTTTAAGGGTAAACAAGGAAATTTTGATTTATTTCGATAGAAAATATACAACTAATCAAATATTACTTTTAAGAGTGATATCCATACTCATACTCATTCCTATTCCACAATACAATGATTCTGATTTTGATTCTTATTCCTAGGAAAGAACCAAACGTCTTCTAATAATTAAACATATTCATCTTAATGTAAGCACCATTCATGTAGGTGGATCAATATGCTTATACCATAATGTAATGAAGCTTGATGACACGTTAGTGATAAGTGGTGCACTATTGAAGAAGAGTTTTAAAAATATTAAGATGATCGATCGACTCAAAAATACATTTATAAAACTATTAACAACTTTCTATTTTAAAAAATAGTAACATGTCAAAAGTGATTTTGGTTATTATAAAATTAAAATAGGACAAGTTTTTTCTGAAATTTTAAAAGAGGCTTAACTATAATTTCTAAATTAGTTAAAAAAAAAAAATTACAATCATCAAATTTTAAGAATAAGCTACAATGAAGACTGTCAAATTTAATTTGGAATTAATTCTGACAGTGAAGAACCGTAAAGCTCATAGCAATGCCGTGTAGGCACAAGATAGAGGATTAGGGGTGGGCATCGACCGGTTTGATTCGATTTTATTCTATTATGATTTGATTTTTTCAATTTTGATTTTGAAAATCTTTGATCCAAAATTAAACTATTTTATTACGATTTGATCCGATTTTTATTGTAATACGGTTTGACAAATATTAATTTAGAGATAAAAAAATATTAATTTATTAAAATAATTATGAATTTAAAGTAATATTAAAATTTTATTATCCAAATATATAAATATATAATTTGATGACGCTATTAATTACAAATGATTAGAGGCACAATTCAACCCAATATCTATAAAAATAATATTTTAAGTATAATATGGGGAGTTCGGTGTACTCGATTTTTTGAGAATTAAAATCGTAAACTAAATCGAAACCGACCAAAATATAGAAAAAATCGAACCAAAAAAGTCGAAATTTACGGTTTGATCGGTTTTTCCGATTTTAACCAAATCATGCACACCTAAGAGGAGGGGAAAACTCGGACAGTTGAGGCAGTAAAACTTAGCAGTGAATCGCCACAAGATATGTTTCATAAGACTGTTTAGTCGGATAAAATGATTAACAGTGTTGCTATTGATGATCTTCTTGTTGGAGCAGACTTATCCTTTATCTAATCTTTCTGAGAATATAGAACCCATTTCACTATGCGCCTAATCTTACCTTGCAACACCCACCCTCATGAGGCCAAGATGAGCAACAAATCGGTAGGCAACGAGCATGATAACCAGCGCCGCCGCTGTCCCGACTCTATCACCAAAACCGACCATATTGATCGACGGGAGTTCCAAAATCGGGCATCTCACAGTAGGCGTGCACTGGTATGTATCTTCAGCAGAGTACTGAGTTATTATCTGAAGCTTGAATGTGTAGTAGAGGGGAGAGATGTACTTGATCCACGCAATGAAAGGCGGAATGTTCTGCACGTAGAATCCCCCGGCGAGCAAGAAAGACATCATGAGAACTGATCCGAGTGTCGTTGCAGCTTTCAGATCCATGACGAGTGCTCCGAGTGCGAGTCCGAAGCCTTGAGCTGCCAATACACCCAGGAGCAAAACACCAAGGTTCGCGCAGAAGTTAGCTGCCAATGGCTTCAGGCCGCCCATCCAGTACGTGATTGTGATGGAAACGATCGGCAGGATGAGTTCCATCGGAAGATCCCCAGCCATTCTCGCGACAAAGTAGGATGAGAGGCGATACATCCCGGAGGATCGTTCCTTGGCTAGCAATGCTCGCTCTGGCGGGAAGGTGAATATGGCTTCAAAGACTGGATATAACACCCAGAATCCAGCAACAAAGAAAAGAAGACCCACCTGAAAAAAAATGATGCATGCAATTTGGAGTTAGAGATGGAGTGAAGAGTTAGACGAAAGGTGGATTGATTGATTGATTGATTGATTACCTGGTCTTGAACATGCCCTTCGGATTGAAACCATAGGATTCCTGAAAGCAGGGCCACCGCTAACACTTGTGCGATATTCTGCAACGAGAAGGCTTCGTGTTTCCTTTCCTTGAGATCCCTCTGCAGTAGCACTGTGAATTGGTCCCACCAAGTAGTGCACCATTCACTTGTCATCTTGCCAGGATCATGTTCGCTGGAATGTTTGCTTAGATTTGAAATCTCCTCGCGCACCTGATCATGCAAGTGTTGTTTATAAGCAGCCACCAGGGCTTGTTTAGTAGATGCTCTTTCTCCTGTTGTTTCATCTGAGGATACTCCTACGTACGGTACGGTCCAAATCCATTATGTAAAATCATGAAAAAATTCAAGTAAAATGTGAAATTGAATACAAAGTTTTTAAATCGACAAGTACGTACGTACCATTAGCAAGATCTAGAAGGAAATCAGCAGGATTCATTGCCAGAGTTGGTGCGTGACCCATTCGAGCAAAGTAGGCCATTGCCTCGGACCCTTTGCCGAAGTAGATCGAGTTGCCATCCGACAGCAGCAAGATCTTGTGGAACATGTAGAAGAGGCGGCTCGACGGCTGGTGTATGGTCATCACCACGGTCTTCCCGCCTCCGGTGAGTTCCCACAGCGTCGACACGATCCTGCCGGCGATGGTGGAGTCGAGCCCTGAGGTGGGCTCGTCCAGCATCAGCAGGCTGGGGTCCACCAGCATCTCCTGCGCGATGCTCACCCGCTTACGCTCGCCGCCGGACACCCCCCGCACCAGCGTGCTGCCGACGATTCCGTCGCGGCAGGCCGTGAGGCCGAGCCGCGCCAACACGGCTTCCGCCCGCATTACCTTCGCCGCCCGCGGGAGCGTGCTCGGGAGGCGGAGCAGCGCGGTGTACACCAGCGTCTCGGCGACGGTGAGGTGCGGGTGGAGCACGTCGTCCTGCGTCACGAAGCCAATGTTGCGCTTGACGGCGTTGGAGAACGAGCGGCCGTTGTAGGCGACGCTGCCGGATATGCGGCTGTGGATGATGCGGCCACCGAGGACCGTGAGGAGCGTTGTCTTGCCGCTGCCGGAGGGGCCGAGCATGGCCAGCAACTCGCCGGGAGCCACCGCGCCGGAAATACCCTTGAGAATTTCGCGCTCGATCTTGTTCCTATTCTTGATCTTGTACGACACATCTTCAAACTCCATGATCGACCATAAACATCAAATTCAAAAACATCGAAAATTTTCTCAAACAAAAGATTGCAGATTTAATTTGCATGCGCGATTAACAAACTGAAACAGATAAATACCTTGAGAGTAATGGGATGCTTGGCCTTGTGGAAGATTTCGGTTTCTTCTGCGGCTGCGGCAGAGGCGCCGTCGATCTCCATCTCCGTCAATACTGAAAACACTTTTTTTTTGTTTCTTTTTTCTATAGACTCCACTATATGTATTGATTAATCAAGCTGTGTCTAAATAATTATCCTTATAGTAACTGAATAGACCAACGGAATTGGCAAATCATTTGATTAAAAGGGAAGGGAAGGATAACAATGCAGAGCAATATTAATTCATACAATAAATATTAGTTTTCTGTAAAAAAATATATATATAATAAGGGAACTGGTGAGGTTTCGGTTATTCAGTATTAATTTTGTATAATTTTTTTATTATTATTTTTAAATAAATTCGGTTAATTTGGTAGCAATATTAATTCATACAATAAATATTAGTTTTCTGTAAAAAAAAATATATAATATGGAAACTAAGGTGAGGCTTCAGTTATTTAATATTAATTTGTATAAATTTTTTTATTATTATTTTTAAACAAATTTGATTAATTCAATGAACCAATATAATATATCTTTAATTTAATTCAATTCAATTAATTCAATTTTAATAAAATTTTAATTTAATTTATGTGTCAATTTTAAATTAATTTTCAATTAATTTAATTAATTTATGTAATAAATTAGCTGAATGCTCATCCTAACAGGAAAACACTTCAACTAATTGGGAATCATAAATCTTCATAATTACTTGATTCATTAATGAGATGAATCTTCTATATTTCTGATTGCATGCAGATATGATGAATTGGAGCTAGTATTGATGAGTTTAAAAGGTTAATTAAAAGCCTAAAAAGATTAATGATAAACTGATTAAATTTTCTATGCATTTTTTTAGAAATGATTAAAAAAGGACTTGTAGTTTTATTTTATCATTTCTCATTTATGATAGAATATTAATAAATCCAAATCCAAAATGGTGAAAAAAAATTATGAAGACAATATAAATACAACATTAATAATAATTTTTAATTTAATAAGTCCAAATTAAAACTTTATAGAATCTGAATTTAAGGGACTCCAAATTTTACAAAAAAAAATGTTTTTACTGATCTTTATCTAAAATCTAAATTTTAATTTTTTTAATCAAAACTTTTTAATAAATAAAATTAAACTCAACAGATAAATTAGAAAATTTTGTATTTTAAATTATTTTTTGTTCAAATTAAAGTTATATATATAAGAGATTTATATATATTTTCTATTTCTGAAAAATATAGGGTATATCAAGAAATTAGTATGTGAAGGATAGGTTTTTGGTCGTTGCCTATTCATTAACTTTAATTTATGCGTCAGTTTAATTGCCAAACAAAACTTCAAATGTCAAAATAGTTTCATCAAAAAAAGATAATTTTTTTTTATATATTATAAAAAAATGTTGGGAAAAAGTATTATAAGGAAAACAGGTAATAAATTTTACATGTCAAGTTTATATGTTAATATATACATTAAATATTTTCAAAAGACGAACAATCCCAATAATATTTTAAAATTATTTTTATAATACTTTTGTAACTTTATATTTTTCAAAATTAATTACAAGAAAAATTTATACTTTTAGTGGTTATTTTAATTTTTAAAATTATTTTACTCTTGCATTTACTATATAACTTATTCTCTACTTTTTGTTAACTATTATTCTTTCTAAATTATTATTGCTTTATAAACCATTAACTCTTTTGAATTTTAGAGCTAAAATTTTTAAAATAAAAAATTATGAATAATTCAATATATTGGATCTATATGCTATGAATGGGAGCTCCTATTTGGATGACATTGTGAAACCCAAGGAGCTCCCTCTCAAGGAGGGAGCGCTTTTTAATTAAGCTTGGATTTGGAGAGTGGTTCCATTTTAGTTTTAATTTTAAAAAAAATTAAAATGATGTTTATAATTTGATAATGATTTTTTTTTAAAAAAAAATAGTACATTGATAAAGAAATTGTTGAAAGATTTTTTTAATAGTATAACGATGAATGAGATTTTTCACTTTTATATAGTATTAAATGTTGTAGATATCATAAAAAATTTCTATGAGAGCTCCTACCATTAAAGATGGCCTTAGCAATGTTAGAGCAGGGTTTTTTTCCTGAAGAGAGATGAAAGGAACTTATGTTAATTGTTAAGTGGGATAGAAGACAATAATCTTTTTCCAATTTTTACTCCCATTACAGCTTTGTTATCTAGTTATTATTTTTGAAAATCAAAGATATATTTGGAGGAAAAACAAGAACGAGGAAATCCGTTGGTTGTGGCTCCTCGAAAAGAAAAAAAATTATTTCGGTGAGATTAATTTGAAAAATAGGAGGTTGTTGTATTATTATTTTTTCTTTTAATGAGTCATCGTAAAAGATTATATTTTTAAATTTATTTCTTGCCTCTCTTTGTTCCAGTCTTTTTCTATTTCTCCTCTCAACAACAGAGACCACAACAAGCAAGGGTGTTTCCAACCACCAAACAGTTGTTTCATTTTTTTTCCCCTCGTTTCTTCACAGTAGCAAGCAACGACGAGGGCTGTCTTGAATCTCACCATCGTCATCAGGAAGATCATCATTGTTCCATCTTCTTCAGCAACAGCAAGTCCAACAGCCTTCACTCTCTCCTCCGGTGGCAGCACACAATAACTATCGTTATTGGAGACAATCACGTCTGGGACATCGAGTTATTTATTTTCGATGTCAAAAACTTATACTATAAGAAAACTATCAATTAGCGATCAAATTAGCAATGAAATTTAAATTTCATCACTAATGATGTCGTTAAGTGTCTATCAACATATTATTCTATTAAATTAGTGATTGAAAACATATCTGTACGTGTATCATCCTTTTATTCCTTCGATTCTTGACAGCCTGTTTATTGATGATTTAAAAATTCTATTTTTAAGGAACATTTTAGTTGGATTCTCCTTATTGATGCAGCTATTTGAGCTGTATGTATAAACTCGTATATCCAAGTCAGTAAGTTGGATCGAAGAAGAACAATACGAGCATTTACTTTGCCAATGTGCTACAATTATCATTTTGGGGGCTCACTGCAGGAGCAATGTAGGAGTCATGGTTAGCATTTTCGCCAAAATCTATATAGGCTACATATGTTCATTTTGATAACATGCAAATGTCATGTCTGTGTTGGTTAGTCCTAGGAAAATCGTACCGGTTCCACTGTACAAAATTTTTGTACAAGTGTCGAACATTTTCTTAAATAACCTATTGTGTTCTTTAGAAGTTAAATTAGGAATCGCAGACGGAACTTAACATCATTGATTCCAAATTTAATTTATCTGTTCTTAATGATTTAGATTTGAATCGTAAGCAGAACTTAACATTATTGATTCAAATCCACCTATATTATTAATTCCATTAAATATTAATTTCTAAAATTGGCTTCCAGGACTGCATGGCGAGGCACATGACCTTCTTGGATATGGGAGCAACCACCACCACCTAGACAAAGCGGTTTTAAGAAAAGCTAATATTTAATTTCCTTAAATAACTCTAGGTTAACCAAAAAGAATAATCGAATTACAAATTCAAAAATAAAGAAAACACAAACTCAAAAAACTAATTCGAAAAACTAGATCTAATGCCTCTTGTGTTTGGAATTCTTACAAAGAAAAATAACTAGCATGATGCGGAAAACAATTGCTAATTATACCTTCTCTTTGTATGCTAATAACCTCGAGATTTTCTGTCGTATTCCTCGCCTCGCCTTGGACGTCATGTGGGCGACGATCGTCCATGATGAACACCACCCAAAAGCTTTCTTCCTCTTCCTCTTCCTCTAAAATCGGGCCACCACCACCACCAAGGAGAAGAGAGCAAGGGAAAGGAGAAGGAGAAGGGGCCGGCCACACCAAGATCTTCAAGCAAGAGAACAAGAATTGTTGTTGTGTCATGAAGCCTCCTCACCCCTTCTTTTATAATACTTGCCCAAGGCCAATAAGGGAAGAATTTTTATAAAAATTAAAATCTTCCTCTAGCTTTTCCATTTCCCTTTTAATTTTCTTTTTCTTTCCTCTTGATTGAATCAATCATCAAAAATAAATTTGATGATTTTATTTTTTTAATATGGCCGACCACCTTGCTTGGGAACCAAGCAAGGGTGGCCGGCCCCATAAGAGGAAAGGAATATTAATTTTTTTTATAAAATTTTACAAGAAGAAAAGCTCTTATAAAATTTTACAAGCTCTCTTTCCTAAAGTATGAGTTTAAAAAGGATATTCTAAAAAATTAAAACCATGTTTTAAAATTTAAAAAAAGAAAGTTTTAAAATATTTTAAATTTTCTTTTAAAATATGTGGTTTAATTCAAATAAGGTGTAACACCCACGAATTTCTTAAGCTATATACGAAAATGTTCTCTTGTAGAATAAAAAGGGAGATAAGATAGAACCAAAAATATATAAAAGAAAAGGAATTAGTCAAGGATTGAACCTTGAACCTTTTTAATCTAATAGTAAGCTTTAAGGATTATGGATTGACCACTAGGCCATCATAAATTATTGTTGAATAGAGAATGAAAATTTGTAGATAAAGGTAAAAGTATGATTAAGAGAAGGAAGCAAGAAAACATCAAGTAGCTTTCTTCCTCCTTCTCTTGATTAAGAGAAGAACAAGAAAAAGACAAATTGTCTTATTCTCTTTTCTTCCTTCCATTTTCGTGAGGATAAAGAAGGTGAGGGATTAGGAGAACTAAGGGGGATGAATGGAGACATTCTTCATCATTAAGAAAATAAGAAATGAGTTAATAGGGAAGGGAAAGCAAAACTTATCCTTGCTTCTTCCTCCCACTTAGCATAAGAGAGAAAAAGGGAAAGAGATTTTATTTTTCTTCTTCCTTTCCTCACCATTGCCGAACCTAGAGCCTCCCCTCTCCCAAATTTCCGAAATCCAATCTTAGTTTTCTTCCTAAGGAAAACTAAACCTCAAGAAGAAGTCCTTAATATCTACTTCCTACATGCAAGAGAAGCAAAGGAAATACTAGAAGGAGGAGCTCTCTTCTTCTTCTTCACAAAGGTATCTTTATCTTAAGTAAAGACCAAGCAAGAGGAAGTAAGTATCCCCTCACCTGTGGTACAAGTTGTTATGTGAAATTTTCCTTAAGTTTAGATGGTTTAAAAACCTAGGATTTCCCTTGAAACTTTCGACCATGAAGGGTTGTAAGACCTATGAAAGCTTAAACCCAAAACCAACATGTTTATGGTTTTTCTCATGATATGATATGGACATTTCCTTGATATTTCATTCTTGTATGTTGCTTGGAACTAGGAGAATCCTCACCTTAGGGTTCGGCCATGAAAAGAATAAGAACCCTAGAGAAGCCTAAAACTCAAACCAACATGCTTATGGTTTTTCTCATGATATGATATGAACATTTCCTTGATATTTCATGCTTGTATATTGCTTGGAACTAGGAGAATCCTTACCTTAGGGTTCGGCCATGAAAAGAATAAGAACCCTAGAGAAGCCTAAAACTCAAATCAACATGCTTATGGTTTTTCTCATGATATGATATGAATATTTCCTTGATATTTCATGCTTGTATGTTGCTTGGAACTAGGAGAATCCTCACCTTAGGGTTCAGCCATGAAGAGAGTAAGAACCCTAGAGAAGCTTAAACTCAAACTAACATGGTTATGATCTTTCTCATGATATGTTATGAATGTTTCCTTGATGTTTCATGCTTGTATGTTGTTTGGAACTAGGTGAACCTTACCTTAGGGTTTCGGCCATGAAAGGATTAAAAACCCTAGTGAGGCTCAAACTCAAATCTAACTTGCTTATGATCTTCCTCATGATATGATATGAAGATAACTTGATTTCATGTGGTTTAGAACTAGGTTTTCACATTTCAAACTTTCGGCCAAGATAGAATTTAAGGCTTAGACAAGCTTAAACTCAACTCTAACATGCTCATGTTTTTCCCTATGATATGATATGAAATTAACATGATATTCTCATGCTTGTATTTGGTTGAGAACCTAGCTCCACACCTTAAGACATTCGGCCACTTATAGTTTGTAGACCTAGGAAGCTTGAAACCTAAACTCAATATGCTCATGTTGTTGCTTATAATAAATGTTATGAAAATTGTTAGGGTTCATATGTTGATATTCTAATTGTAATCTAGATCTAGGCCTTGCATGTTTCGGCCACATTATGAAGTTTAGACCTAGGAAGCTTAGAACCTAAATTTAATATGCTTATGATGTTCCTTATGATAAATGTTATGAAATTGATTTAAGGTTCATATGCTTTTATGATTGCTTGCAATCTAGAAGAACCCTTGCATGTTTCGGCCACCCTTAATAGGTTGATGTTTGAGACCCAATTATGACTCTTTATGTGCTTCACTTTGCCATGATATGAATTAGGAGATGCTAACTTATGATCCATGCATTCTTATGTTTTCCATGATATGTTAAATGCTCATTTATGTATGCTTATGAATCATGCATGAAAATGTCTCCTATGATGTGCTATATGCTCAAGTATGTATGCTTTATGAAATGAAAAGAAAAGGCCTAAGAGATGCTTCCCTATTGTTGGGACTAAGAGCACTCTTTATGACAAGCTAAGTGAAAGGCCTAAGAGTTGCTTCTCTATCAAGTGGGACTAAGAGAACTCTCTATGTTATGATATGCTATGAATGACATGAATATGATATGCTATGAATGACATGAACATGATATGCTATGAATGACATGAATATGATATTCTATGAATGACATGTACATGATATGCTATGAATGACATGAATATGATATGCTATGAATGACATGTATATGATATGCTATGAATGACATGAACATGATATGCTATGATATGATATGTATATGACATAATATTTTACTTTGTATGGCTTGTACCAAAAGGGTGGGCTCCTTATGCGCCCCTAGGTCGATGGACTAAGAAACGGACCTAGTAAAGGGTGAGCTCCTTACGTGCCCCTAGGTCGAGCTACGAGCCTAGTTTCCTAGTAGGTTCAAGACTAGCTACCTAGTTTCATGTATGTATGTGGTACTAAGCCGGGCCCCCTCATGTTGAGATTATTTTTAAGTACTATATGATATTGTTTTTAAGACATTTTGCACATGACATGAAGCATGTTTTGAAAAGCATCTTGCACATGACATCACCCATGATTTAAAGGACATCTTGCATATATGTTTATGATATGGAATGATATGATATGACTCTTACTCACATGCTATGATATGATATGTCATGATGCTTATTTTTACGATATGACATGATATGTTATGATGCTTACTTTACGTTATGATATGATTGTCATTTATGCCATGATAAGTTTATGCCATGATATGATGCCTACTTTATGCTATGATATGATAAGTTTATGCCAAGATATGATGCTCACTTTATGCTATGATATGATTGTTATTTTTATGCCATGATATGATTTTCATTTATGCTATGATATGAGTTTCATTCATGCTATGATATGTGATATGATTACTCTTATATGATATGTACGGTTTTGGTGAGTAGGAAAGGATCTTATTGAGCCTTGTGTGCTCATATCTTACTTTCCTTGTACCACAGATAAAGGTAAAGGATGGATAAACTAAAGGAGCAGCAGGAGGGGCAAGAGATGTGTGCGGTGGTGACTTGGCTAAAGAAAATAAATGACTTATGTGAACTTAGGAATGATATGAAATATGTTTATTTTATGTTGATGACTTGCATGACCACTTTTACTTACGCTTATGTTAGGAATGGATAATTATGATTCTTTAACTTTATAACTATGCTGAGCATATTGGTATGATTAGTTGTGATTTAAATGAACAATTACTTCCACTGTTTTAAAAAGAAAAATCATAAAAAATTATTTTGTACGTACGTTATGTATAATAGAAGGTAACCCCACCCTCACTAAGCAGGAGGGGGGTGCAGGCGTTACAGGTTGGTATCAGAGCCAGGTTAGTCATCTCACTACACACACATCAAGCCTCTACTATGCTGCTCCAAGTAAGAATTTCTATGCTTACTTTATTTCTTTTATGCATGATAAGTAATGTTTTAACCTAATATGCATATATATATATTTTTTTATGATTCACCGTTTTAGCCTAGGGATACATGAAGGTAGGATAGAATTGACAATAACATAGGCTAGGACTTGTTAAGAATAATAATCACCTTAGGTTAGCCTGGTTAGAAACTATGATGACTTATGCTAGCCTTGTTATCATTTATGAAGATAAACATGACTACTAGAAGACGTAGTAACAGGACTGAGGAGACAGTGACTCCACTAGATCTGACCCAAGTGGTTACAAACCTCCAACGTCATATCATGGAACAACAACAAGCGATCACTGCTCTGATGAATCAACAACGAAATCCGGTCACCCCACCAACAAATCAGAATACACAGGCCGTCATACCTACAGCTGCACCGGTACTACCGATAGCCCCTGCCCCAGTGGTCCGACAAGAAACCTACTTGATACAGTGGCTAAGGCTGAAGTTGGAGAATTTTTCGGGTACTTGCGAACCATGGGACGCCCAGGCCTGGTTCAAGACAGTGGAAAGTATCGTAGAGCTGCTGGATTGGCCAATATCAGAAAAGATCAAGTGTGTATCATTCTGTTTTTCCGGAGACGCACGACTGTGGTGGGAAAGAGTTAAGACCAAAAGACAAGTCAACCTAATGAATTGGGCAGATTTTGAAGCAGAGTTCTTGGAGGAGTATTTTCATATGCGAGTGACGAATCGACATTACGACGAGTTCACCGAGTTCCGGCAAGGTGACTTATCTGTCAACGAAGCAGTAAAGCGCTTCAACCGCCTCGCACGCCTATGTCCAGAGTTGGTCAGCACGGAAAGAGAACGGGTCAGACTGATGCTAAAGATGCTTCGACCCGAGATAGCTTTGAATGTGGTCGGCGGAGTTAATAGACCACAGACTACGGAGGAGCTAGTCAGCAGTGCCTTGATCATCGAACATTATCAGAAGGCAATGAACAAGAGTAAGAACCAAGTACAGACAGAAGGACAAAAGTCTCAAAGTACAAGAGCAGGTTGGAAAGGAAGCTCCGCTGGAAAGAGGAAGCAATGGAACAACACTAAAGGTGGACCAGCGAATAAGCAGCCTAGGTACCCTCTGTGTACCACTTGTGGAAAGCAGCATTCCGGAGTATGCCACTAGGGTATGAGAAAGTGCTACAATTGTGGATAAGAAGGACATATGGTCAGAGACTGCCCTACCCGGTTCCAGGTACCATCTCAGCAGTATGACCAGAATAGGAGTACCCCCACACAACTACATCAGATGCAAGCGGCTCTGGAAGGGACTTCGATTAGCCAAGGGAGATTAGAAGCCCCACCAGTGACGACGAATGCCAGGGTTTTCTCTCTCACCAAGGAGGACGTGGCGAGTGCTTCTACAGTTGTCATAGGTCAGCTACCTATTTTTAGTCAGTATGCTACTGTGTTATTTGATACTGGAGCAACCCACTCGTTTGTCTCCACACCCTTCATGAAAAAGTTAGAGTTGCCACCACAAGTCTTAAATGACAATTTTTTTACAACCCTGCCTTCGGGAGAAGTGATGCCATCCGATCAGATGTTGCGAGCCGTGCCTATCCGAATCACAGATAGAGAACTCTACTGCGATATGATAATACTCGACATGCAGGATTTTGATATTATACTATGCATGGATTTCCTAAACAAGTACGGTGCTTCAATCGAGTGTCGTAAAAGAAAAGTAGTATTCCGATCGGAAGCTGAACTAAAGTTCGAGTTTATTGGGGAGCAACGGGAAAAGATGTGTTACGGGGTCAGAATCATTTCAGAATGGCTCTCTACTCTGATGATAGCACCAACGCTGTTTGACGACATATTAGAGAAGCAAGGTCGCGACCTGAGCACCCAAAGGATCAAGCAAGAGGTCCTAGAAGGAAAGGATAATGGATTTCGTATCGCTGATAATGGAGTACTCTATCTCCGAGATCTGTTATGTATTCCCGACGACCCAGAGTTACGGAAAAGTATATTTGTGGAATCTCACGCAACACCTTATGCGATGCATCCGGGATCCACCAAAATGTACCAAGATTTGAAGAAGAAATTCTGGTGGTTCGGTATGAAAAGAGGTGTGGCTCAGTATGTCAGTTCTTGCCTGACTTGCCAGAGGATCAAAGCAGAACATCAGAGACCTGGAGGGTTATTACAGCCAATTCAGATTCCCGAATGGAAATGGGAAGACATTTCTATGGATTTCATCTTGGGACTACCCAAGACAACAAATGGGTATGATGCTATATGGGTAATCGTAGACAGACTGACGAAGTCCGCACACTTCTTAGCAATCAAGATGACTTATTCAACGGAGCAATTAGCCCAATTATATGTTAAGGAAGTTATCAGATTACATGGGATTCCTAAGACCATTATTTCTGACAGAGATGGTCGCTTTATCTCACATTTTTGGGAATGTGTTCAGAAGGCTCTTGACACAAGGCTATTGTTTAGTACTGCCTTCCACCCTTAGACTGATGGACAAATGGAAAGGGTGAACCAAGTACTAGAAGACATGTTATGAGCTTGCACTTTAGACTTCAAAGGAAGTTGGTGCCGATATTTATGTTTGGCGGAATTCACTTATAATAATAGCTACCAAATTACCATTGGAATGGTGCCTTACGAAGCTCTGTATGGGAGGAAATGTAGGTCACCTATATGCTGGTACGAAGGTGGTGAAAAGAAAGAAATGGGGCTCCGAACGGATTTCATCAATGACACCACCCGAGCTATACAGAATATTCGTCAGAGAATAGAAACTGCTCAGAGCCGACAAAAGAGCTATGCCGACAAATGGCGTAGGCCATTAGAATTCAGTATCGGAGACTCGGTATTTCTCAAGGTAGCTCCTATGAAAGGAATATTGAGATTCGGAAAGAAGGGCAAGCTAAGTCCACGATATGTGGGACCATATCAGATACTGAAAAGAGTGGGCCAAGTGGCGTACGAGTTAGAGCTGCCCCAGGAGATGGCAGCTATTCACAACGTATTCCACGTCTCAATGCTCAAGAAGTGTATCTCCAGTACAGATCAAGTGATTGAGCCACAGACAGTACAAGTTTAGGAGGACCTAAGTTATGAAAGTAAACCCATCCAAATACTGGATAGAGGAGTCAAGAGATTAAGGAACAAAGAAGTACCTTTAGTAAAAGTTCTATGGCAAAATCAACGGTTCGAAGAGGCAACCTGGGAACGTGAGGACAATATGAAACAAAAGTACCCGGAGCTATTCTAAAGTTCGAGGAAGAACTTTCTATGAGGTATGGGGTACTGTAACACCCACGAATTTCTTAAGCTATATACGAAAATGTTCTCTAGTAGAATAAAAAGGGAGATAAGATAGAACTAAAAATATATAAAAGAAAAGGAATTAGTCAAGGATTGAACCTTGAACCTTTTTAATCTAATAGTAAGCTTTAAGGATTATGGATTGACCACTACGCCATCATAAATTATTGTTGAATAGAGAATGGAAATTTGTAGATAAAGGTAAAAGTATGATTAAGAGAAGGAAGCAAGAAAACATCAAGTAGCTTTCTTACTCCTTCTCTTGATTAAGAGAAGAACAAGAAAAAGATAAATTGTCTTCTTCTCTTTTCTTCCTTCCATTTTCGTGAGGATAAAGAAGGATAGGGATTAGGAGAACTAAGGGGGATGAATGGAGACATTCTTCATCATTAAGAAAATAAGAAATGAGTTAATAGGGAAGGGAAAGCAAAACTTATCCTTGCTTCTTCCTCCCACTTAGCATAAGAGAGAAAAAGGGAAAGGGATTTTATTTTTCTTCTTCCTTTCCTCACCATTGCCGAACCTAGAGCCTCCCCTCTCCCAAATTTCTGAAATCCAATCTTAGTTTTCTTCCTAAGGAAAACTAAACCTCAAGAAGAAGTCCTTAATATCTACTTCCTACAAGCAAGAGAAGCAAAGAAAATACTAGAAGGAGGAGCTCTCTTCTTCTTCTTCACAAGGGTATCTTTATCTTAAGAAAAGACCAAGCAAGAGGAAGTAAGTATCCCCTCACCTGTGGTACAAGTGGTTATGTGAAATTTTTCTTAAGTTTAGATGGTTTAAAAACCTAGGATTTCCCTTGAAACTTTCGGCCATGAAGGGTTGTAAGACCTATGAAAGCTTAAACCCAAAACCAACATGCTTATGGTTTTTCTCATGATATGATATGGACATTTCCTTGATATTTCATGCTTGTATGTTGCTTGGAACTAGGAGAATCCTCACCTTAGGGTTCGGCCATGAAAAGAATAAGAACCCTAGAGAAACCTAAAACTCAAACCAACATGCTTATGGTTTTTCTCATGATATGATATGAACATTTCCTTGATATTTCATGCTTGTATGTTGCTTGGAACTAGGAGAATCCTCACCTTAGGGTTCGTCCATGAAAAGAATAAGAACCCTAGAGAAGCCTAAAACTCAAACCAACATGCTTATGGTTTTTCTCATGATATGATATGAATATTTCCTTGATATTTCATGCTTGTATGTTGCTTGGAACTAGGAGAATCCTCACCTTAGGGTTCAACCATGATGAGAATAAGAACCCTAGAGAAGCTTAAACTCAAACTAACATGGTTATGATCTTTCTCATGATATGTTATGAATGTTTCCTTGATGTTTCATGCTTGTATGTTGTTTGGAACTAGGTGAACCTTACCTTAGGGTTTCGGCCATGAAAGGATTAAAAACCCTAGTGAGGCTCAAACTCAAATCTAACTTGCTTATGATCTTCCTCATGATATGATATGAAGATAACTTGATTTCATGTGGTTTAGAACTAGATTTCCACATTTCAAACTTTCGGCCAAGATAGAATTTAAGGCTTAGACAAGCTTAAACTCAACTCTAACATGCTCATGTTTTTCCCTATGATATGATATGAAATTAACATGATATTCTCATGCTTGTATTTGGTTGAGAACCTAGCTCCACACCTTATGACATTCAGCCACTTATAGTTTGTAGACCTAGGAAGCTTGAAACCTAAACTCAATATGCTCATGTTGTTGCTTATAATAAATGTTATGAAAATTGTTAGGGTTCATATGTTGATATGCTAATTGTAATCTAGATCTAGGCCTTGCATGTTTCGGCTACATTATGAAGTTTAGACCTAGGAAGCTTAGAACCTAAATTTAATATGCTTATGATGTTCCTTATGATAAATGTTATGAAATTGATTTAAGGTTCATATGCTTTTATGATTGCTTGCAATCTAGAAGAACCCTTGCATGTTTCGGCCACCCTTAGTAGATTGATGTTTGAGACCCAATTATGACTCTTTATGTGCTTCACTTTGCCATGATATGAATTAGGAGATGCTAACTTATGATCCATGCATTCTTATGTTTTCCATGATATGTTAAATGCTCATTTATGTATGCTTATGAATCATGCATGAAAATGTCTCCTATGATGTGCTATATGCTCAAGTATGTATGCTTTATGAAATGAAAAGAAAAGGCCTAAGAGATGCTTCCCTATTGTTGGGACTAAGAGCACTCTTTATGACAAGCTAAGTGAAAGGCCTAAGAGTTGCTTCTCTATCAAGTGGGACTAAGAGAACTCTCTATGTTATGATATGCTATGAATGACATGAATATGATATGCTATGAATGACATGAACATGATATGCTATGAATGACATGAATATGATATGCTATGAATGACATGAATATGATATGCTATGAATGACATGTATATGATATGCTATGAATGACATGAACATGATATGCTATGCTATGATATGTATATGACATAATATTTTACTTTGTATGGCTTGTACCAAAAGGGTGGGCTCCTTATGCGCCCCTAGGTCGATGGACTAAGAAACGGGCCTAGTAAAGGGTGGGATCCTTACGTGCCCCTAGGTCGAGTTTCGAGCCTAGTTTCCTAGTAGGTTCAAGACTAGCTACCTTGAGTCTACTTAGGATGCGCACATTTATATATGTATGTGGTACTAAGCCGGACCCCCTCATGTTGAGATTATTTTTAAGTACTATATGATATTGTTTTTAAGACATTTTGCACATGACATGAAACATGTTTTGAAAAGCATCTTGCACATGACATCACCCATGATTTAAAGGACATCTTGCATATATGTTTATGATATGGAATGATATGATATGACTCTTACTCACATGCTATGATAGGATGTTCTTTATGCTATGATATGATATGTCATGATGCTTATTTTTATGATATGACATGATATGTTATGATGCTTACTTTACGTTATGATATGATTGTCATTTATGCCATGATAAGTTTATGCCTTGATATGATGCCTACTTTATGCTATGATATGATAAGTTTATGCCAAGATATGATGCTCACTTTATGCTATGATATGATTGTTATTTTTATGCCATGATATGATTTTCATTTATGCTATGATATGAGTTTCATTCATGCTATGATATGTGATATGATTACTCTTATATGATATGTACGGTTTTTGTGAGTAGGAAAGGATCTTACTGAGCCTTGTGTGCTCATAGCTTACTTTCCTTGTACCACAGATAAAGGTAAAGGATGGATAAACTAAAGGAGCAGCAGGAGGGGCAAGAGATGTGTGTGGTGGTGGCTTGGCTAAAGAAAATAAATGACCTGCTTATGTGAACTTAGGAATGATATGAAATATGTTTATTTTATGTTGATGACTTGCATGACCACTTTTACTTACGCTTATGTTAGGAATGGATAATTATGATTCTTTAATTTTATAATTATGCTGAGCATATTGGTATGATTAGTTGTGATTTAAATGAACAATTACTTCCACTGTTTTAAAAAGAAAAATCATAAAAAACTATTTTGTACGTACGTTATGTATAATAGAAGGTAACCCCGCCCTCACTAAGCAGGAGGGGGGTGCGGGCGTTACATAAGGAAAGTTTTTTAAAATTAAAATATCTCTTTTAAAACTTATAATTTTCTACAAAGAGAAGATTTTAAAAATTCAAAACAACCCTCCTTGTTTGATTAATGTGGCCACCCCTACTAGTTTGTTCATCAAACAATAGGGCCAGCCCCCATGGAAGAGGATGTGGTCGACTTTTGCTTGGTCACCAAGTATTGGACCGACCCCCTTCTTGGACACCAAGATGGACTTATATTTGGATGAACTTGAGGCTTTAATGAGGCTACGACAGGGACCTAGTGGAGAAATTGGTTTTGGCCTTCCGATGAGCTTGAGTATCCTGTGCTTGCCCCGAACACACAACTCAAGTTCATCGATAATAACTCATTCCACTAGAGAGTTATTATCACACTACCGCACCAATCCCAAATTACATTATGGACTCCTTCTTATGATGAGTGTGTTAGTCTCCCTATGTTTAAGATAACGAATGCCCACTAATTAAGTAAGTTACTGACAACTCACTTAATTAATATCTAGCTCCAAGAGTAGTACCACTCAACTTCATTGTCATGTCGGACTAAGTCCACCTGCAGGGTTTAACATGACAATCCTTATGAGCTCCTCTTGGGGACATTCTCACCTAGATAACTAGGACATAGATTCCTTCTATAATCAACAACACACACTATAAGTAATATCATTTCCCAACTTTTCAGACATATTGATTTATCGAGCTAAACCTCACCCTTTGATAAGTCAAAGAAATAAATATTAAATATATGTGCTTGTTATTATATTAGGATTAAGAGCACACACTTTCATAATAACTAAGGTCTAGTTCTTTTACAAGTCAGTACAAAAAGAACTTACCTAAATGGTCCTACTCAATACACTTAGAGTGTATCAGTGTAATTTATTAGTCAAGATAAACTAATACTTAATTACACTACAACTATTCTAATGGTTTGTTCCTTTCCATCTTAGTCGCGAGCAACTATTTATAATTTATAAAGAACCGACAACATGATCTTCTAAGTGTGACACCACACTCCATGTTATCTACTATATAAATTAATTAAACAATTATATTTAACAAATAAATGCAGATATTGACTAATGTGATTCTTTATTTCAAAAATAAATGTTTACAAAAGCTAGGCTTTTAGTATACACTCTAATAATCTCCCACTTATACTAAAAGACTAAGCTGCCATATCTGTTGCCATACATCTGATTCCCATCCCCTCCACATGCCGATCAAAAGCTTTTGTCGGAAGGGCCTTAGTGAAAGGATCTGCCAGGTTATCTACTGATGCAATCTTGGTGACGACAACTTCTCCTCGCTTGACGATGTCTCGTATTAGGTGGTACTTGCGCTCTGTATGTTTACTTGCCTTATGGGCTCGTGGTTCCTTCTAGTTTGCAACTGCACCGCTATTATCACAATAAATTGTGATGATCTTGGGCAAACCAGGAATCACATCTAAGTCCATTAGAAAGTTCCTAAACCATACAACTTCTTTGGCTGCCTCAGAGGCTGCCACATACTCAGCTTCCATGGTTGAGTCCGAGACATATTTCTGCTCAACACTCCTCCATTCAATGGGTCCACCTCCTAGAGTAAACACATAGCCTGACGTAGACTTGCTATTGTCCCTATCTGATTGGAAATCTGAATCCGTGTAACTCACAGGGAGCAAATCGTCTGCTTGGTAGACTAGCATATAATCTCTAGTCCTTCTCAGGTACTTCAATATATGCTTTACAGCAGTCCAGTGTCCTTGTCTAGGGTTACTCTGATATCTGCTAACCATGCCCACGACAAAATAGATATCAGGTCTCGTACACAGCATTGCATACATAAGGCTTCCTACAGCCGAAGCATAAGGAATTGCCTTCATATCCTCTATCTCCTTTGATGTCTTCGGAGACATCTCTTTAGATAAGGTTACTCCATGCCTAAAAGGTAAGAAACCTTTCTTGGAGTTTTACATGCTAAAACGAGCAAGGATTGTATCTATATATAAAGCTTGGGATAGACACAACATTCTTTTCTTGCGATCCCTTATAACTTTGATCCCAAGAATGTGTGCACATTCTCCTAAGTTTTTCATATCAAATTATTTGGACAACCATACCCTTACGTCCGATAATACCTTGACATTGTTGTCAATTAACAAAATATCATCTATGTATAGTACAATAAATACCACCACGTTTCCGTTACACTTCTTGTATACACAAGACTCATCCGGACATTGAATAAATCCATATGACTGGATTACTTCGTTAAACCGGATGTTCCAAGATCTTGAAGCTTACTTCAGTCCATAAATGGACCGATTAAGCTTGCACACTAGATGCTCTTTGCCCTTTTCAATGAACCCTTCTGGTTGCTTCATATGGTTGTTTTCTTCAAGACTTCCATTAAGGAAAGTTGTCTTGACATCCATTTGCCAAATCTCATAATCCATATGAGTGGCAATGGATAAGAGTATCCGGATAGACTTAAGCATGGCTACCGGTGAAAAAGTCTCCTCATAATCGATTCCCTCTTTCTGAGTATACCCTTTCGCAACAAGCCTTTCTTTAAAGGTTTCTACCTTCCCGTCTGTCCCTCTTTTCCTTTTGTAGATCCACTTACATCCAACGACTTTTATACCATCAGGTGGTTCTACAAGCTCCCAGACCTTATTAGAATACATAGATTCTATTTCAGAATTCATTACCTTTTGCCAAGATACTGCATCTATATCTTGGAGTGCTTCGTCATATGTTCGGGGATCATGTTCATGTTTACCCGGGATCAAGTCCGAAGACTCTCCCAAAAACATGAATCTCTCAGGTTGCCTTACAACCCTCCTACTACGACGAGGCACTGTCTTTGGTTGTGTATCCTGTGTGACACGTATTGTAGTTTCTAGTGGTACTTTATCTTGTACTATTGGTACTAAAGTAGACGTGTCCTCTCTTATTTCTTCTAGAACTATTTCACTCATGAGCTTATGGTTCATTACATAATCTTCTTCTAAAAATTGAGCATTGGTGCTAACAATGATCTTCTAATTTTTAGGATTATAAAACAAACCACCTTTCGTTCCCTTAGGATATCCCACAAACAGACAAACTTCTGTACGTGATTCCAACTTGTCAGTATCTCCCTTCAACACATGTGCTGGACTACCCCATATCCGGATATGATTCAGACTAGGCTTACGCTCATTCCATAATTCCATGGGAGTAGAAGGAACTATTTTAGAAGGTACCATATTCAGAATGTACACTGCTATTTCTAAAGCATATCCCCAAAACAAATTTGGTAATTCTGAATAACTAATCATCGTTCTAACCATTTCCATAAGAGTCCTATTCCTTCGTTCTGCCATACCATTCTGTTGGGGTGTACCAGGTGCAGACAATTGGGATTGAATCCCGACTTCTGATAAGTAATTCCTAAACTCTCCAAAGAAGTATTCGGCACTATGGTCAAACCGTAGTGTCTTGATACTTTTACCAAGACGTTTCTCCACATCAGTCCTATATTCTTTGAACTTGTCAAAGCATTCAGACTTGCGGCGCATTAGGTAAATGTATCCGTATATTGAATAATCGTATATAAAGGAGACGGAGTATTCATAACCACCTCTTACCTGGATAGACATAGGACCACACAAATCAGAATGAACCAGTTCTAACGCATCTTTGGCTCTATACCCCTTGGCCTTAAAAGGTCTCTTGGTCATTTTACCTTCCAAGTAGGATTCACATGTTAGAAAGTTTTCCAACTCTAATGAACCCAAGAGTCTATCGGCTACAAGCTTTTGAATCCTAGTTAAGTTAATATGACCAAGCCTTAGATGCCAAAGATACGTTTGGTTCATTTCTGAAGGTTCTTTTCTCTTATTAGAGTTAGAAGATGTGTTATTAATTTCCATATTTTGCTTTGTGAGAGAAATTGGATTTAAAGTATATAAATTGCCAACCAATGCACCAGAATAGATAATCACTTTATTTCTCTTTATAACCACATTGTTACTAAAGGAAACTGAATATCCATTCAAATACAGTTTAGAAACTGAAATTAAATTCTTTCTAAAACTGGGTACATAAAGACAATTTCTTAAAATCAAATTTCTATTCCTATCAAAAGATAAGTAGACGTCTCCCACTGCAACAGCCACCACCTTAGTAGCATTGTCCATGTAGACAGTTATCTCTCCATCAAATAGTCGCCGGATTTCTTGGAACCCTTGCAAAGAATTGCAGACATGATCAGTGGCTCCCGTATCTACACACCAGGTGCTGGTAGATAACACCGCTAAACATGTTTCAACTACTAGAGCATGAGATATACCTTTATTGTTCTGATTCCTACGAGGACAGTCTCCCTTCCAATGTCCTGACTGTTTGCAGATGAAGCACTTGCCCTTCGGCTTCTTCATTCCAGCCTTTTGTCCCGTACCCTGAGGTTTATTCACTTTCTTTGTTGAAACGACCTGTTTCTTCTTCTTCTTACCTTTTGACTTAGAAGTAGAACCATTTTCAGCATAGTGAATCTGAGAACTTTGACAAAAATACCTTCTGTTACCTGTAGTCCTGTCAGAAGTTCCGCCAACGTATACTCTCTTTTGTTCATGTTATAGTTTAGACGGAACTGCTCAAAACTTCTGGGTAGCGTTTGGAGAATTATATCGACCTGGGTTTCCCCATCGATTTTTCCTCCAAGAACTTGTATTTCGTTCAGATAGGCCATCATTTTGAGGATATGATCCCTTACGGGTGTCCCCTCAGACGTGGTGGCTGTCATTAGCTTTCTTATTGCTTCTTGCCTAGTAGTCTGACTCTGGTGCCCAAAGAGTTCTTTGAGATTGTTCATTATATCATAAGTTGTTGGTAAATCTTGATACTGATGTTGCAATACATTTGACATTGATGCCAAAATATAACACCGTGCCATCTCATCAACTTTTACCCATTTCTTATGATACTCAATCTCCTCTAGGCTAGAGTCACCGTCAGGTGCATCAGGGCAAGCCTCAGTCAGTACAAACTTATAGCTTTCAGCAGTAATAACAATGTCCAGGTTTCTTTTCCAATCAATATAGTTGGGACCAGTAAGTTTGTTTTCTTTCAGTATAATGGCCAGTGGGTTGAAAGTCATCCTAAGAATCACAAAATAAACTTTGGTCAAGACTCTAAATTTAGAATAATATTGATTCCTCAAACAATACTATTTTAAATTATCCAACACCTCAAATCACCGTGAATATTGCATGCCACGTTAGTGTGGACGTATACAAGTTTAACATTTGTAAGAGGAGGGTGTGGCCCATTTATTTTATTATCTTGTCATCCTAACTTTATAACAAATAGAATTAATAGTTGGTTTCACTTTGGTCACACAATATAATAGCAGTGACTCCGTTGGGGAGGATACTATTGAATGCGTCTAAGTGTATACCATTACTTGATACTAAGTCCATTAAATAGGATTGTGCCTCTTCAGTTGGAGAAGATCACACGCTCCTAAATAATTTCCTATAACCATCCATTAAGAAAATTTGATCTAGTGATCCGCAACAAACCCATCCGTTGTGGAGGGAGGCACTCAGAGCCAACACGCAAGTTTGTTGCATCACTTACAAACCAGTAATGGAGACCATGGGATTTATTAAAATCCCTCTCCCACTTAGTTATTTAAAATGAGGATTTTAACCTATCCTAGCATAAATCACATGCACATAAACATCACAGTAAATAAAAGCAATAAATTTGAAAATTAATTTTCTAACTATTATGGCCTTTTTCTTCACTGTCTTCAGTATGCTCCAACCCTAGTTGCTGCCATCTTTAGTCACCGCCATCGGGTCGAGTTGTTGCATCCATCTTGCTTCTTATTTCGCCACGCCTCTGGTCCTCTAATAGCACCACGCCTCGCAAAGATACGATCTGCGACAAATATAGAATTTTATAAATATCGATCCTATATTCCATAAAGGAATGTACATGTATTCTAGATCAAACAAAAATAAAATTCTAAAAATAATACAGCTCTTGCTGTATTTGATACATACAATCATGCACACAAAATAATGCCCTTGACATGTCTAAGGGTCCAATCACACACAATATCTAAATGCCATAATAGTTGGAGCCTGCAACCACAGAGTTAGCACATCCTACTATTATCCTACCTAAATTATGTATGACATGAGCATAATTAATTTGAAAACCAAAACACACAGAGGCAAACCCTAGCTCTGATACCAATTGTTGGTTAGTCCTAGGTAAATCATACCGGTTCCACTGAATAAAAATTTTGTACAAGTGTCAAACCTTTCCTTAAATAACCTATTGTGTTCTTTCGAAGTTAAATTAGGAATCATAGACGGAACTTAACATCATTGATTCCAAATTTAACTTATCTGTTCTTAATGGTTTAGATTTGAATCGCAAGCAGAACTTAACACTATTAATTCAAATCCACCTATGTTATTAATTTCATTAAATATTAATTTTCAAAATTGGCTTCCAGGACTGCATGGCGAGGCACATGACCTTCTTGGATATGGGAGCAACCACCACCGCCTAGACAAAGTCTTTGAAGGAAAGCTAATATTTAATTTCCTTAAATAACTCTAGGTTAGCCAAAAAGAACAATCAAATTACAAATTCAAAAACAAAGAAAACACAAACTCGAAAAACTAATTCGAAACTAGATCTAATGCCTCTTGTGTTTGGAATTCTTACAAAGAAAAATAACTAGCATGATGCAGAAAATAATTGCTAATTATACCTTCTCTTTGTATGCTAATAACCTCGAGATCTTCTGCTGTATTCCTCGCCTCGCCTTGGACGTCGTGTGGGCGACGAATGTCCAAGATGAACACCACCCAAAAGCTTTCTTCCTCTTCCTCTAAAATCGGGCCACCACCACCACCAAGGAGAAGAGAGCAAGGGAAAGGAGAAGGAGAAGGGGCCGGCCACACCAAGATCTCCAAGCAAGCGAATAAGAATTGTTGTTGTGTCATGAAGCCTCCTCACCCCTTCTTTTATAATACTTGCCCAAGGCAAATAAGGGAAGAATTTTTACAAAAATTAAAATCTTCCTCTAGTTTTTCCTTTTCCCTTTTAATTTTCCTTTTCTTTCCTCTTGATTGGATCAAGCACCAAAAATAAATTTGATGATTTTATTTTTTTAATATGGCTGGCCACCTTGCTTGGGCACCAAGTAAGGGTGGCCGGCCCCCCCATAAGAGGAAAGGAATATTAATTTTTTTTATAAAATTTTACAAGAAGAAAAACTCTTATAAAATTTTACAAGCTCTCTTTCCTAAAGTAGGAGTTAAAAAAGGAAAGTTCTAAAAAATTAAAACCATGTTTTAAAATTTAAAACTTCTCTTATAAAATTTCCTTTTTTAACATGGTGATAGAAAATTTAAATTTTAAAACTCCTCTTTCTTTTTTCCTAAACCATGAGGATGGTTAAAATAGGAAAGTTTTAAAATCTTTTAGACTTTCTTTTAAAACATGTGACCTAATTCAAATAAGGAAAGTTTTTTAAAATTAAAATCTCTTTTTTAAAACTTATAATTTTCTACAAAGAAAAGATTTTAAAAATTCAAAACAACCCTCCTTGTTTGATTAATGGGGCCGGCCCCTACTAGTTTGTTCATCAAACAATAGGGCCGACCCCCATGGAAGAGGATGTGGCCGACCCTTGCTTGGTCACCAAGCATTGGGCCGGCCCCCTTCTTGGACACCAAGATGGGCTTATATTTGGATGGACTTGAGACTTTAATGAGGCTACGACAGGGACCTAGAGGAGAAATTGGTTTTGGCCTTCCGATGAGCTTGAGTATCCCGTGCTCGCCTCGAACACACAACTCAAGTTCATCGATAATAACTCATTCCACTAGAGAGTTATTATCGCACTACCGCACCAATCCCAAATTACATTATGGGCTCCTTCTTATCATGAGTGTGTTAGTCTCCCTATGTTTAAGATAACGAATGTCCACTAATTAAGTAAGTTACTAAGAACTCACTTAATTAATATCTAGCTCTAAGAGTAGTACCACTCAACTGCATTGTCATGTCGGACTAAGTCCACCTGTAGGGTTTAACATGGCAATCCTTATGAGCTCCTCTTGGGGACATTCTCAACCTAGATAACTAAGACACAGATTCCTTCTATAATCAACAATACACTCTATAAGTAATATCATTTCCCAACTTATTGGACATATTGGTTTATCGAGCTAAACCTTACCCTTTGATAAGTCAAAGAAATAAATATTAAATATATGTTCTTGTTATTATATTAGGATTAAGAGCACACACTTCCATAATAACTAAGGTCTAGTTCTTTTACTAAGTCAGTACAAAAAGAACTTACCTAAATGGTCCTACTCAATACACTTAGAGTGTATCAGTGTAATTTATTAGTCAAGATAAACTAATACTTAATTACACTACAACTATTCTAATGGTTTGTTCATTTCCATCTTAGTTGCGAGCAACTATTTATAATTTATAAAGAACCGACAACATGATCCTCTGAGTGTGACACCACACTCCATGTTATCTACTATATAAATTAATTGAACAATTATATTTAACAAATAAATGCAGATATTGATCAATGTGATTCTTTTATTTCAAAAATAAATGTTTACAAAAGCTAGACTTTTAGTATACACTCTAACAGTCTGCATGCCATTTGCTATATGTGTTCATGCTATGAAAAAAAGTCTTTGCCATGTTTTCTCATTATCTTGAATTCCTTGAGTTTCTAGCAATAATTTTTTTGATTGGAACTATCTAATATTTTTTTTCAACAAATAGTTATTAAAAAGGTAAATGGAAAACAAGAGGAGGAAAAGGGAGACTTCATTGTTTATTTTTTGTCTTTCGTTAAAAGTTGCATGACCTTAGTGTTAGTTTATATTATTTTATATGCATGTATGATGTGAATAAATATATGAGAAGAAGCTTTCTCTCATACATAGGTGTGTAGGGAGTGCAAATGCAAGGCTTGGATTGTACTGAACCAAGTTGACTCATGTGTGAGCACGACTTATGTGCGTTGAATGCCGAACCGATCGGGATAAAATTTTCCTAAGTAGAACAATCAACATTTTTCCATGGATTCTTTTTGCTTGATGGTTAAGAGGGTAATAGAAGTATTAACTATTGTTAATGGTGATTTCGTAACCTTCCGAATAGTAATAGTCGCCCATTGAAGATCGACGACTATCATTAAGTCTTGGGCATTGAATGACATTTACTCAGCGTTCAATGCAGATGAGGGATGATGCTCCTATATAAGGAGAATATGGTCTTGAGCAAGAGAGAGACACGGAAGCAAAAGTAATAGCAAAGAAGAGAATATCCATCTACATTCATTCCCCAAATCTTCTCTCCGCTGTCATTTTCGCTCGGCGGTTTGCTCATGATAGCAGTTGGGTACTTTCTTAGTTTGCTATGAATAACCAATGCTTGGTTGTATATGTTGTTATGCCGTTGTATCCTAAGAAATGAACATTCATCATAACCTTAAAAGCACAACTGGAGTAGGATGAATTTATTTTAAGAAAACTACTTGAAAGCAGACTTCAACATCTTCTTTCCTGCACTTAGACTTGGGAGTCTACACTCGGAGTCAGGAGTCAGCACTCGGAGTCGAGAGTTGGCACTTGGAGTCGGGAGTCTGTATTTGGGAGTCAAGAGTTTGTACTCAGACTTGGCAGTCGAGAGTATGCACTCAGGAGTCGGGAGTTTGAACTCAGACTAGGTAGTCGGAAGTCTGTACTCGGGCATACAAGTCAACCTAGTTTTCTAGTCAACTCCACCATCCCAAGAAACTCTTCCTTCCCTGCTTAATAGCCTAAGATTATCAGCTCACGTCAACTTAACAAATAAGTCTGAATTTAGTTTTTAGAAATTCAGATTTTTTCCTCTTTATCTCCAGCTATAAGATTGTTCAACAATCTTAAAACAGATTTGATTCTATTGAGATGACCATGGAAACGGTTGAGATGCAATAGGCTTAATATGTGAAGCCCCCTCTACCTCGATTGAAAATATTCCAATCAATCATGGGAAAAGACCAGAGAAGTTCACTAGGTTGAATTTTGAGAGGTGACAACATAAGATGCCCTTCTATTTAACCACACTCACTTTGACTAGGTACTTGACCGAGGACTCTCCCAAGCATGCTGATATTCAGACCATTAGTGTAGTAGAGGCATAGACTCATTCTGAGTACTTATGTTGAAACTACATTCTCAACAGCTTTGCTGACTCACTGTATGTTGTGTACAACACAAAGAAAATGACTAAGGAGCTATGAGAGTCCCTAGAAAAGAATTACAAGGAGGATGCAAGGCCAAGAAATGCATTATGGGTCGATTTCTGGACTATAAGATGGTTGGCTCTAAGACAGTGATAGATCGTTTGAAGCGATATAGGGGGGGGGGTGAATATCGTGCTTTTTAAAACTATTCTTTTCTTTTATATCAAAGTCATGCACAGTGGAAAGTAAAAAGAGACAGATTGTTTACTTCGTTCGGAGCCTAGCTCGACTCCTACTCGAAGGCTCGCGGTCCTTGACTGCACCGGTGAGCAAACCACTATAACTCTTCTTTCCGAAATTCTTCGGAAAGAAGCAGATCGTACAATGGAGCAAGATAGTAACACCCTACTATCTTGCTTAAATGAATTACAAATGCAAGCTTAAAATAAATTTTACCGACAAATAAAATGGAGATGTAGCATAGGTCGACACTTCCGGATGATGTAGCTTGCTGCACAGATGAAGACGAGACGATTGCAGAGCAGGAATTTTGATCAAAAAAGTTGTTCTTGGCCTCTGACTTCGGGCCTCAATTTATAGGTATGATGGCTGTTCGGTCGACCGATCCCTCTATTCGGTCGACCGAACCAGCTCCGATTCCTTCCAGCTGGAGTCTGACGTTGGCTTGATATTCTGCATTAACTGGACTTCAAAGGTTCGGTCGACCGATCCCTCTGTTCGGTCGACCGAACAGGCTCCTTCCCTGTTGTTGAGATTTGCCATGATCTGCATTTACTGTGCCTTTAATATTGATGGTTCGGTCGACCGATCCTCGGGTTCGGTCGATCGATTAGTGTAGTTTCCTTCTGCATCTGATCGTTGCTGATTAAACTGATATGTGCTGAGTCATCTTGGTTCGGTCGACCGATCCTCTAGTTCGGTCGATCGATCCGGCCAAACCTGTAACACAGTATTAAGCAAAGTATCCCTGCAACACAAAGGTTAACACAGTAATATATAATGCATGAGTATGACAGTTAGGACTGTCTTGATCTCAACTTGGAAACTTTCCCGGTTTCTTTAGTTGGATCAGCGACCTTAGGTTGTTCCCTTTAGGAAAGTTTTCTTCAAAATTAAAATCTTCCTTTTATAGAAGGAAAGTTTTCTTCAAAATTAAAATCTTCCTTTTAACTACAAATAAGGAAAGATATCAAACCTTTCTCTTAATCCTTTATAGAAACTATAAAAGGAAATATTTAATTTTAAAACTCTCTTTTAAATTATGGCTTCTACATAAGGAAAGATTTTAAAAAATAAAATCCCTTTTATTTTTATTGTGGCCGGCCACCTTCTTGGGCTCCAAGCTAGGGCTGGCCACCTACTTGAACCCATCTCTCCTTGGTTTGGCCAGCCCTAGCTTGGGCTCCAAGCTAGGCTTGGCCGGGCATCTTAAGGTGGGTAGGAAGTTGGGTTTAGGTGGGTATAAGACTTTATAAATAAGAGGCTACGACAGGGATCGAGAGAAGGAATTGGTTTTGGTCTCCCGATGAACTTGAGTTTCCCGTGTTCACCCCGAACACCCAACTCGAGTTCATCAATAAAAACTCATACCACTAAAGAGTTATTATTGAACTACCGCACCAATCCCATATTACTATATGAGCTTCTTCTTATCATGAGTGTGTTAATCTCCCTATGTTTAAGATATCGAATGTCCACTAATTAAATAAGTTACTAATAACTCACTTAATTAATATCTAGCTCCAAGAGTAGTCCACTCAACCTTATCGTCATGTCAGACTAAGTCCACCTGCAGGGTTTACATGATAATCCTTATGAGCTCCTCTTGAGGACATCATCAACCTAGATTCCTAGGACACAGTTTCCTTCTATAATCAACAACACACTATAAATAATATTATTTCCCAACTTATCGGGCCTATTGATTTATCGAACTAAATCTCACCCACTGATAAATTAAAGAAATAAATACTAAATATATGCGCTTGTTATTATATCAGGATTAAGAACACACACTTCCATAATAACAAAGGTCTTGTTCTTTTATACAGTCAGTATAAAAAGAAACTACCTTAAATGATCTTGCTCAATACACTCAGAGTGTACTAGTGTAACTTTATAGTCAAGATAAACTAATACCAAATTACACTACGACTATTTCAATGGTTTGTTCCTATCCATCTTAGTTATGAGCTACTATTTATAATTTATAAGGAACTGATAACATGATCTTCTGTGTGTGACATCACACACCATGTTATATACAATATAAATTAATTGAACAACTACACTTAGCATATAAATGTAGACATTTGACCAATGTGATTCTTTATTTCAAAAATAAATGTTTATAAAAAGCTAGGCTTTTAGTATGCACTCTAACAATAACCCCATCTTAGCACTTGGACTCCTCCCTGGACTGGGTTAACATGGCATGTTCTCGTCGAAACTTCATCAAGCAAACTCTATCTATCTCCAAGCGCCCGAACCTATCCAGGCATCTGGACTGTTGATATGGATCGACTAATTGAATCGTGACACCTCAACTTTGAACTATCCACACTCTCATTAATTTCCAATAAAATTGTTGTTGTTAATATTTTAAAGGAAACAAATAACATAAATTCAATAAAGCCAATGGCTTTGGGTAGCACATGTGGCAGAACTGGCAACACCCGATACGGTGTCCTGTTTGCCTCACCATACAGTGGATTGGACAAAACCTACGCCCCGATTTCTAACTTGAACTGTCAAAATCCTATGTCCAGAAATGCGGCTGAGTCACAAAAATGCCACAAATCTACGGTTCAGATCATTTTAATCTCTTGTGACCAAGTAATAAATATGGCACGATGAATTAATGGTACGCGCTTCGTCGCTGACACGTTTTGTATGCTCCCCCCTAGACCCAACCCGGGGTTGGGTCTGGACCGGACCGGGCTCATGCCTGTAACTAGGTTAATGGGCCGGTTGCCCCTTGACCCGGTTCACCAGGCTGAACCAAAACTGTTAGCTAGAGCCCTAAAGCCAATCATTTGATGATTGTATTTTGGACTTGTTGTATCATATTCTATATAAATAAAGGCATTTGGTTTTTGGTTATTATACTTACTTGTATTGGTGCCAAATAAACTAAGTATAATAACGTCCTTGAGTAGAAGATTCTTACCTATATCAATCGATTGGTT
The DNA here is from genome assembly GCF_018446385.1 of Zingiber officinale. NCBI lineage: Eukaryota > Viridiplantae > Streptophyta > Magnoliopsida > Zingiberales > Zingiberaceae > Zingiber > Zingiber officinale. The sequence goes on along the minus strand of NC_056005.1, from coordinate 31,470,849 downwards.
GAATCGATAGTGAGATGATATAGGGAACACTACTCTAAATCATTCCTAGTCGAGTATTAACATTCAGGGACAATGTTAATGCAATAAGACTAGCATGTAGGTCAACTCGATGACTTGATCTCACAAGTCATGGATATAGAGATATCAAGTTGACACATGGGTATGCAATAGAGAATGTATACTGAATGACCCGCCATGAGAAAGTATCATGGATCATTATAAGAGTGTCATATACTTTCTCATGTGGCTATTAGTATGACTACTAGTCCTTAGACCTGAAGTCACCATGGTTCCCTACATAAGGAGTTATGTACTTTGGTTTCGTCAAACGTCACCCGTAACTGGGTGGACTATAAAGGCGATTACTGGGTATGTAACGAATTATGCAGAGGGATGTGAGTGATGTAGATGGGATCTATCCCTCCTATATGACGGGAGAGACATCGATATTCTTGATAGAGTGAGACCACGAAGTGCATGGCCATGCCCAAATGAGTCAATATAGGATATTGAGCTCATTTGATTTAGTGAGTCTATTTGGAGTTCAAAATTTAGATTGGTCAGAGGATGACATGTTCTATGCCTCACATTGATCAATCTAGATGTCTAGGATAGAAGGACACTTGTCATATATTGTGAGGATTCACAATTAGTAGTCACAAGGTGATGTTGGATCTCAACATTTCTTGTAACTTGGGTAGCAATGATGTATTGCTAGATGCTGCTCATTGCTTATGTTTTTAAAGGAGTTTAGAAACATTGCCAACGTTACAAGAACCTATTGGGTCACACACAAAGAACAAGTGGATGGAGATTAGGTTCATAGGATGAACCAATTGGATTAGGTTCATATGATGCACCAAGGATTGGATTCGGAAATTAGACTTATTGAGTTAGACTCAATTAGATTCAATTGTTGAATAAGTCTAATTTAAATTTGATTCATTAAGTCAATTTATATTAATAAATTGAGATTCATTAGATTGAAATGGCTTGAATCAAAGAATGAATTCAACTCAACATGGAAGAGATTTGGTCAATTTTGACTTGACCAAAATGGGAAGTTGAAACATCAAGTTTGACTTGATGAATTGCCACTTCATGGAGGATGACTCATCCTACATGGCAGCCACATCATCTCCTAGTTGTCAAGGAGGTTACAATCCTCCATTTAATGTGGCCGACCACATTAAATGAGGGGGTTACCCATGTGTGGCCGGCCACATAATGACAGGGGTTTTCATTTGTGGTGGTAATTATTCCATCTTCTTCCTAGCTTCTTCCTCCTCCTTTGTGTGGTTGCCGTGAGCTTTCATGGAGGGAGAGGGTGTATGAGTTGTGTTCCAAGAAAAGGGTGAAGTGAAGGTCACAAAGGAGGGTACCTAGAGGATTATGTGAGATCCCTTTTCTTTCTCTCCTTTCTCCCCTTTTTAAATCCTACCTGAGAGCCCTAGAAAGTGCTAGCACACTTGGGTGCTCTCTTCTCCATCCTTGTGTGTTAGAGAACACACCTTGTTCGTGTAGATATCACTAGAGAGTTGTCTACGTTGACAACTTCGAGATCCGGCGTACCATTGGACGAGCGGGATTTGCGAGGGCACGCTTCGAAGGTAAAATGTTTTTCCTTTGTAGATCTACTGTAGATCGTAGTTTAAAACTCGTACTCGTGTTTTTGGAAAGTTTTCTTCGCACGAGATCTAATGAATAGGGTGATTCGGGGTTTTCGCGGCCCGAAAAACCCAACAGTGGTATCAGAGCCACGTGCGAAGCGAGTACGAGTTTAGATTCATATTTTTATGAAAAATATAGATTTGTAAACATTCTGTGAATTTTCTAATTTTTATGATTTTATGGGTATTTTTCTCGTAGAAGCGAAGCACAAGTGTTTTTACACTTGTAGGTTTCGACTACCGAGAAGAATTTTCCGAAACGGCAATGTTTCGACCCAAATTGTTTTGGGACAGCAGACTTAGGCGCTATAGGATCGCTTAGGAGCAACTCGCGATGGTTAGATCGTGGGTAGGGGTACTGCCTCTAACCCCGCAAGGGGATTTGCTCCGCGATTGCGCCCGAAATCGCTAATCGGGACCGTCGGGAAAAATTTACTCATAAAAATATGTAAAATTATGAAAAATTACAGAAAATTATGAAAAATTACAGAAAATTATGAAAAATATATAATTTTGAATTATATATTAATTTTGTGATAGTCATGGCCCAAAGACCCAATTTGATTGGATAATTTGTGTTGTAATTCATAATACGACCTACGCGCCGTGATGTGATGTGCGTGTTGTACTTTTATTTTTTTTCTCGCGACCTGCGCATCGTGCCTTTCTTTTATTCTGGTTGTAAATTAGATTTAGACTCGAATGTAACTCGAGTTTCAAAATTGTAATGTACAAAAATTGGAGCTGTGGAAGGTCCACTCGAGACGGAGTTACGAGGAAGGCGTGAGCAACACAAGGTGGTCAAAAGGAAGGCGCTTGAGAAGTTGACCTTAGGTTGACCATCCGATCGTAGTAGGGCCATGACTAATCATAAAATTTAATTAATTACTTATATGTATGTGATGCATGTTTAATTAAGTAGTTAATTAGTGCCTAGCGATTAGATTAGATCTAAATCGTGCACATGATGCACCCTTCGATTAGGTTGGATCTATCGAGTATATGATACGCATCATCGTTTAGATTAGATCTAAAACGCGTCAACTTGTAATGCCTACCATGCCGTGATACCTACCACTACCTCGATCGCATGCTGTTGTTGAATCTGCCAAAGCAGAGCAACACATACTATCTTGGTAGGGTACGGAGGGACAATCTTGGTCCCGCCTATCAACGCATGGGTGAATACAAACTCAATCAGATTGAGTATTCCTAGTTTACTTGGTTGGATCGAGTACAACTATAGGCATTCTTCTAATGGTTGGAAAGGTAGGACAAAATCATGTTTATATTAATTCTCAGGCGTATTAGCCAAAGCTAACTTGAGTTTTAATATATATGCGGATTTTATCCTATAAACAAGAGTTGCATAGAGATGTAATTGGTAATCGTTACCTACCAATCATACTAAGTCTTGGGCGTATTAGCCAAAGCTAACTCAAGGGTTAGTATGATGTGGATCTTGTCCCACGTGAATTATAGAATTCAGTGGGAGCATCATTTAGTTAAAGGCCTAATTAAATGATTAAAAATATGATACTTATTTCTGCATTTATTTCTGTTGTAGAATTTCCATGACATCGAATACGAACACCTTCTCTCTGCGGTCTGTCCTTAAGAAAGACAAGCTCAACGGAGCAAATTTCCTGGACTGGTACAGGAACCTGAGAATAGTTCTCACCCAAGAACGTAAACTGTACGTTCTGGAGCAGCCCATTCTGGAGGCTCCTCATACCACTGGCACGCGAGCAGACCGAGATGCTTACAAGAAGCATCAAGATGACGCATTAGATGTGTCCTGTCTTATGCTCGCAACCATGAACTCAGAGCTTCAGAAGCAACATGAGTTGATGAGCGCTTACGATATGGTTGAACATCTTTGTCACCTATATCAAAGACAAGCAATGCACTGAAAGAGGAACTCCAAAGAATACCTGGAAGATCTTAAGAAGAAGAGAAATAAGATTTCTACTTCAGGTATACATGTTATAGAAGTCAACCTCTCTATTTCTTCATCGTGGGTATTAGATACCGGATGTGCTTCGCACATTTGTACTAATGTACAAGCGCTGAGAAATAGCAGGGCATTGACGAAGGGTGAGATAGACCTACGAGTAGGCAATGGAGCACGGGTTGCTGCTATTGCTGTAGGAACTTACCATCTATCTCTGCCCTCTGGGCTTGTACTAGAATTAGATGATTGTTATTATGTGCCTGCCTTGACTAAGAACATAATTTCAGTTTCTTGTTTGGACAAGAAAGGATTTTCGTTTACAATAAAGAACAAATGTTGTTCTATCTATTTAAACGATATGTTCTATTATAGTGCACCTCTGATGAACGGACTCTATATTCTAGACCTTGAGAGCCCTGTCTATAACATAAATGCCAAGAGGATCAAGTCAAATGACCTGAACCAAACCTATCTCTGGCACTGTCGCTTAGGTCATATAAATGACAAGCGCTTATCCCAGCTCCATAAGGATGGTTTGCTGGACTCATTTGATTTTGAATCATATGAGATATGTGAGTCATGCCTACGAGGCAAGATGACCAAGACTCCCTTTAGTGGACACAGCGAAAGAGCGACTGATTTGTTAGGACTCATACATAGTGATGTATGTGACCCTTTCAATGTCGCTGCTAGAGGAGGTTATCGGTACTTCATCACATTTACTGATGACTTCAGTAGATATGGTTATGTGTACTTGATGACACATAAGTCAGAATCCTTTGAAAAGTTCAAAGAATTCAAGAATGAAGTACAGAACCAGCTTGGCAAGAGTATTAAGATACTTCGATCAAATCGAGGTAGAAAATACCTTAGCCATGAGTTTCGTGACTACCTAGCTGAGTGTGGGATTCTATCCCAACTCACTCCTCCTGGAACACCACAGTGGAATGGTGTATCCGAAAGGAGGAATCGTACCCTATTAGATATGGTACGATCCATGATGAGTCACACAGATCTTCCGACATACCTTTGGGGCTATGCTCTAGACACAGCAGCTTTTATACTCAACCGAGTTCCATCAAAGGCCGTGATAAAGACACCATATAGGATATGGACTGGGAGAGATACCCAGGTGTCTTTCATGAGGATTTGGGGTTGTGAGGCTTACGTACGACGTCAAGTCTCAGACAAATTAGGACCCAAATCCGATAAGTGCTATTTCATTGGATATCCCAAGGAAACTAAGGGATATTACTTCTACATTCCCAGTCAGCACAAGGTAGTTGTGGCAAAGACTGGGGTCTTTCTAGAAAGGGACTTTATTTCTAGAAAGACTAGTGGGAGCACGTTCAATCTTGAAGAAGTTCAATATGCGGATCCTAGCACTATTGCCTCGATGGAAGTTGAACTGGAATCACAAAGTGTTGTGGATGATGTTGTTCCATAAAAAGTTGAGGAACAACAACCAGTTCAAGTAGACATACCTCTTCGTAGGTCTGATAGGGTACGTCGTCAGTCTGAGAGATACTCATTTCTCTTGTCTGAATATGATGACGTTATGCTCATAGAGGATGAGCCTACCACCTATCAGGAAGCTGTGATGAGACCAGATTCCGAGAAATGGCTAGAAGCCATGAGATCCGAAATGGATTCCATGTACACCAACCAAGTATGGACTTTGGTTGATCCACCTGAAGGGGTAAAACCCATTGGGTGTAAGTGGGTCTTTAAGAGAAAGACTGACATGGATGGACTTATCTATAAGGGTCGCTTGGTAGCTAAAGGTTTCAAGCAGATTCATGGTATTGACTATGATGAAACCTTTTCTCCAGTAGCGATGCTTAAGTCTATTCGGATCATGCTTGCGATTGCAGCCTACCATGACTATGAGATATGGCAGATGGATGTCAAAACCACGTTTCTGAATGGAAACCTACTCGAGGATGTGTACATGACACAACCTGAGGGTTTTGTCGATCCACAGCATACTAGCAGAGTATGCAAGCTGCATAGGTCCATTTATGGACTAAAGCAAGCTTCTCGGAGCTGGAATCTTTGATTCGATGATGCAATCAAACAGTTTGGTTTCATCAAGAATGAAGATGAGCCTTGTGTCTACAAGAAGGTTGTAGGGGATATAGTTGTCTTCCTTATATTGTATGTGGATGACATACTACTTATTGGGAAGGACATCCCTATGCTTCAGTCTGTCAAGACCTGGCTAGGGAGTTGCTTCTCAATGAAGGACTTAGGTGAAGCATCCCAGATTTTAGGGATACAGATCTATAGAGATAGATCTAAGAGATTGCTTGGCCTAAGTCAGAGTATATACATTGACAAGGTACTCCTTCGGTTTGCCATGCAGAACTCCAAGAAGGGATTTTTGCCGATGTCACATGGCGTGAGTCTTTCGAAGACTCAAGGTCCCTCTTCTAGAGAGGAGAGAGACCGCATGGATCAGATCTCTTATGCCTCAGCCATAGGATCTATCATGTACGCCATGCTATGTACTCGACCTGATGTCTCGTATGCTTTGAGCATGACGAGCAGATAGATCCGGTGAAAGTCATTGGATAGCGGTCAAGAATATTCTTAAGTACTTAAGAAGGACTAAAGAATATTTCTTAATATATGGAGGCAATGATGAAAGGGGTACAGTGATGCTAACTTCCAGACCGACCGGGATGACTATAGATCGCAATCGGGGTTCATATTTTGCATTAATGGTGGTGTGTGGTGGAAGAGTTGAGCGAGGACACGATGGCGATTCTGACGGAGTATATTCTTTGCATCGAGGCGTGAAGGAGGCAGTTTGGATTCGCAAGTTCATCACTGAACTTGGGGTGGTTCCTAGCATTGCTGACCCTATTGAGCTCTATTGTGACAACAATGGAGCTATAACACAGGCGAAGGAACCTCGCTCACACCAGCGGACCAAACACATACTACGACGCTTCCATCTCATTCGAGAGATCATCGAGAGAGGAGATGTGAAGATTTGCAGAGTACCTACAGAGGCTAACATCGCAGATCCCTTGACCAAGGCTTTGGCACAGAGGAAGCATGATGGTCACACTAGGTCATTTGGGTTTAGAGCCTATACTGATTGGCACTAGTGCTAGTGGGAGATTGTTAGCTAGAGCCCTAGAGCCAATCATTTGATGATTGTATTTTGGACTTGTTGTATCATATTCTATTTAAATAAAGGCATTTGGTTTTTGGTTATTATACTTACTTGTATTGGTGCCAAATAAACTAAGTATAATAACGTCCTTGAGTAGAAGGTTCTTACCTATATCAATCGATTGGTTGAATCGATAGTGAGATGATATAGGGAACACTACTCTAAATCATTCCTAGTCGAGTATTAACATTCAGGGACAATGTTAATGCAATAAGACTAGCATGTAGGTCAACTCGATGACTTGATCTCACAAGTCATGGATATAGAGATATCAAGTTGACACATGGGTATGCATTAGAGAATGTATACTGAATGACCCGCCATGAGAAAGTATCATGGATCGTTATATGAGTGTCATATACTTTCTCATGTGGTTATTAGTATGACTACTAGTCCTTAGACCTGAAGTCACCATGGTTCCCTACATAAGGAGTTATGTACTTTGGTTTCGTCAAACGTCACCCGTAACTGGGTGGACTATAAAGGTGATTACTGGGTATGTAACGAATTATGCAGAGGGATGTGAGTGATGTAGATGGGATCTATCTCTCCTATATGACGGGAGAGACATCGGTATTCTTGATAGAGTGAGACCACGAAGTGCATGGCCATGCCCAAATGAGTCAATATAGGATATTGAGCTCATTTGATTTAGTGAGTCTACTTGGAGTTCAAAATTTAGATTGGTCAGAGGATGACACGGTCTATGCCTCACATTGATCAATCTAGATGTCTAGGATAGAAGGACACTTGTCATATATTGTGAGGAGTCACAATTAGTAGTCACAAGGTGATGTTGGATCTCAACATTTCTTGTAACTTGGGTAGCAGTAATGTATTGCTAGATGCCACTCATTGCTTATGTTTTTAAAGGAGTTTAGAAACATTGCCAACGTTACAAGAACCTATTGGGTCACACACAAAGAACAAGTGGATGGAGATTAGGTTCATAGGATGAACCAATTGGATTAGGTTCATATGATGCACCAAGGATAGGATTCGAAAATTAGACTTATTGAGTTAGACTCAATTAGATTCAATTGTTGAATAAGTCTAATTTAAATTTGATTTATTAAGTCAATTTATATTAATGAATTGAGATTCATTAGATTGAAATTGGCTTGAATCAAAGAATGAATTCAACTCAACATGGAAGAGATTTAGTCAATTTTGACTTGACCAAAATGGGAAGTTGAAACATCAAGTTTGACTTGATGAATTGCCACTTCATGGAGGATGACTCATCCTACATGGCAGCCACATCATCTCCTAGTTGTCAAGGAGGTTACAATCCTCCATTTAATGTGGCCGGCCACATTAAATGAGGGGGTTACTCATGTGTGGCCGGCCACATAATGACAGGGGTTTTCATTTGTGGTGGTAATTATTCCATCTTCTTCCTAGCTTCTTCCTCCTCCTTTGTGTGGTTGTCGTTGTTAGGATCGTCGTACTCGGCTAGAGAGGGGGGTGTGAATAGCCGCCCCAAATTCTTCGCGTTTCTTCCTACGATTAGGGTTAGCGCAGCGGAAATGAACCCGTAGAAACGAAAAGGAAGAAGACAAACCTCAAACTCGATGGATGTAACGAGGTTCGGAGGTGATACTCCTACTCCTCGGCGTGTCCGTAAGGTGGACGAGCTCTATCAATCCGTCGGTGGATGAGTCCCCGGAGAACTGGCTAATAAATACTCCTTGTGGGTGGAGAAACCTCGCCACAATAGCTTGCAACAGCAATATGGAAATACAAAGAAGAGCAAGAACAAAATACACAATGAATGTACAAATACTCGCTTGCCTTCTCGTCGACTGAAGTCCCAGATGAAGCACCAACTTCACGGACGAATGCCAACAAGCAACTCAGTCGAAGAAGCTCACACGAAGCTTTGGAGCTCAGCAAAGCTCAAGAGCACAGCTTTCAGAAGAACAACAGCTCAGTTCAGAGGAGGAAGGAGAAGAATTTCTGCTGTAGAATCCCTTGATCTCCTTTTATAACCTGCACTGCAAAGAAGACAGCGAAGAAGACGTAGATAGTCGTTGTCTCTCAACGAATATACCTGGACCGATCAGGACATATCCTGATCGGTCCAGGAAGACCCTGATCGGTCCTGGGGACCGATCAGAGCTTCCTCTGATCGGTCCAGGGACCGATCAGCATGCATATCCCTTCCTTTTCTCCCCTTCTGATCGTTGTTTCCTGATCGGTCTGCAGACCGATCAGATAACACTCAGTAGGCTACTGTTTGGTTACTGATCGATCACCAGACCGATCCAGATACCCAATGTATCACTGGATCGATCCACTGATCGATCCAGAGCTTGGTTTTTGCCTAAACCAAGTCCCAAGCCTTCCAAACCAACATCCGGTCAACCTTGACCTGTTGGTACATCATGCTTAGCATCCGGTCACTCCTTTAACCTGCTAAGACTCCCCACCAAGTGTCCGGTCAATCCCTTTGACCCACTTGGACTTTTCTCTTCGTGCCAAGTATCCGGTCACTCCCTTGACCTACTTGACCTTCTCGACACCAGATGTCCGATCACCCTTGATCCATCTGGATTTTCCCTTGCCCGGCTTCACTCACTAGGACTTTCACCTAGCTTCACTCACTAGGATTTTCACCTGGCTTCACTCACCAGGATTTCCAATCTGCCCGGCTTCACTCACCAGGACTTTCCAACTGCCTGGCTTCACTCACCAGGACTTTCCCACTGCCTGGCTTCACTCACCAGGACTTTCCGTCTGCCTAGCTTCACTCACCAGGACTTTCCACATCCGGTCCAGAGAACGAGCTACCGAGCCCTCTCTGACCACAGTTCGGGGAACGAGCTACCGAGCCCGCTCCGACTTACATCCGATCCAGAGAACGAGCTCCCGAACCCTCTCTGACCACAGTCCGGAGAACGAGCTACCGAGCCCTCTCTGACTTCCCATGTGCCAAGCTTCCATACTTGGACTTCTCCGTGCCAAGTCTCCATACTTGGACTTTTCCCGTGACAAGCTCCCTGCTTGGACTTTTCACCATGCCAAACTCCCTGCTTGGACTTTTCACCATGCCAAACTCCCTGCTTGGACTTTTCCCATGCCAAGCTCCCTGCTTGGACTTTTCCCGTGCCAAGCTCACTGCTTGGACTTTTCCGAGTCAGGTCAACTCACCTCGGGTCAACCAGGTCAACCTTGACCACGGGTTGCACCCACAATCTCCCAAGCTTGTATCCTTGTAAAACATCAAGATACAACTTTTCTGTTCACGTCAAACATTGTCAAACATAACTCGTCAAACATCAAAACACAACTCGAGTCAAGTCAACTCGAGTCTGGTCAACCAGGTCAACCTTGACCTAAGGTTGCACCAACAATCTCCCCCTTTTTGATGTTTGACAAAACTCACAATCAAACTTAGGTTTTCTAATGTTCTTCCTTGAACATTTTCCCCAAACCTACACTCTCCCCCTTTTTGACACACATCAAAAAGAGTGAATCAAGGTCAAGAGTTTCTTTCTAATGAAGGTCTCATACCTTTCATTGAAACCCTTAATTTCCCCCTTGATACTAAGGTCAACAATTAACTTAGTGATAATCCCATATCACTCAAGTCTTTAGGAGTAAAAACTCCCCCTAAAAGTCAACTCCCCTTGACTAATAGGTAAAATTCTCCCTAAAGGTCAACTCCCCCTTGACCATTGCACCAACAATGTCTTGGAGAGTTTCAACCCTTTAGAAATCCAAAATACCAACTTCATTGCTGAAATTTCAGAAATTTCAGACAGCACAGTCGAAACTGGCACGCCCTGATCGGTCACCAGACCGATCAGGTCTTCCCTGGATCGGTCACAGTGACCGATTGACCGATCCACAACTGCCTGGACCGATCAGACTCCCTTCTGATCGGTCCACAACCTCTGATATCAGTTTCTGAATTTCCTTCCGAAATTCAGAAACCCCTACAAAATTCCAGAAAATTTCAGAAATTATAAAACTTTGAGGATACATTCCTCATAACATATACTATCAAGGAAAAATAGTTTTCTATGAAAATATCTTCTATTTTTCAATCTTGATACAAAGTTCAAAAGTATTTGAAATAGCTCAAAGTTAACTCATCTTTGTATCACTTTGCTCAATGATGAATGTTATCACTAGAAAAGCTTCATCAAGGTTTTTCAAATCAATTTTAAAATGATTTTAAACCCTTTAATTTGGGACCACAATCTTAGGGCTAAATGTACATGACTTGTACACAAGCTTTCCCTATGATTTCCAATTAGAATTAGGCTCATCTAGGTACAAGAACTATGCACCTTGATCCTAACTCACAATCCTAATATCTCACACACATCTAAGGTGTATCAAACACATCCAAGTCAATTTTGATGTGAGATATGGGTTTAGGTTAGCTTAATCTAAGTTCTCATGCATTTTTCTAAATAACAATTTGATCTCTATATCAAATTGTGTTTTAGTCCTTAAATCAATTTCATTGATCATTAATGCACAAGATGATGACATGACATATAATTGTATCATAAATGGAAACATGTGCCAATGTCATGATGTCATGGCATAAAGTATGAAACTTAAATAAAGCATGACATTTAACTAACCTAAGCATTATCATGACATTTTAAATGATCATAAAATAAATATGATGTCATGACATGGCATATGACAAACAATACATGGCAAATAATATATAAAGGTATAGAAAATACCTAATTCTAGCCTTAGTTGCCATTTTTGATAATTTTGATCATTTTGCCATAGGTTCTATATTCCTAAGTGTAATAGACCTAGCATCTTATACCAAAGATTTTTAGATCACTATGTGCCAATTAGATTGACTCTAGAAAACTCCTCAAATTTGATTGGCACATTCTAATCACCTTAGGAATAATTCTTAATTTCATTTTCAAGGCTTGATTACACCTTGAAAATTTCTAAAGTGCCACCTTTTGCCATGATTAGGTTAACTACCTATTCAAGTAAGGTTGGCACACCCTAACCCATCTAGCGTGATGAAATCACACTCCTAGGAACCCAATACTTATTGGAGCTCATTGGGTTCACTAAATATTCACTAGGGATGTCTTCCCTAGCAACCCTCCTAATGACCCTCCTAGGCTTTAAAGCCTTGGTCATTTGGGACTCATCAAGATCCACTGTAGGGGTGACTCCCCTTGTGACCTTGGTGATGATCTTCCTAGCCCTAGATTTTGTTCCATAATCGAATGGAACATTATGATAAGTGGGTTTGACCACTTGGGACTTAGGTTTGTGACCCAAACCTTTCTTGTCCTTGGACATTGGTTTTTGACCCTTAAACGCTAGAGATGACTTCTCCAAGTTCTTAAGAGCCTTTTCCAAAGTATCAAGTCTTGACCTCAAGACTTGATTCTCCTTCTCTAATACCTCAATTTTTAATTTTTTATTTTTCTTTGAGGTATTCCTAGGCATGTGTCTAGTTGTTTTGGGGTTTCTACCTAGATTTTCCTTAACCTTAGATGAATTAATCCTAGGGTTGGCATTTCTAGTATTATCCTTATCTAGGTTAACATGTTTGGCTCCTAAGCTCATGTATTGGTTCCTAAAATTAACATGCTTATCATTATTAGCAAAAGCAATAAGGCTACTAGCATGTGTCTTATTATTATTGCAATAATGTGCCTTAGAGATTACCTTAGGGTTTGCCTTAGCTCCCCCTATCGATGTGCTCGTCTTCTTGTCCTTGTGAGGTTGCCTCCCCCTCGGACATTGGCTCCGATAATGTCCCCTTCGCTTGCATTGGAAGCACACCACGTGCTCCTTGCTCTTGCGTATCGGGACTCCGGCTTCCTTGATATTTGGCGCCAGTGGAGTCTTCCTAACCCTCTTTGGACATTTACTCTTGTAATGTCCAAGTTCCCTACACTCAAAGCATAATATATGCAATTTACTAGAACTTAAATTGCTTGAGTTACCTAGGGTTGAGGTGGGATGTAAGCTCTCTCTTTCATCCCTTCCAGAGGTAGAAGCTTCTTCTCCTTGCTCCGAACTTGAAGAGGAACTCTCCTCCTCTTCTTCTTTAGATGTTGAGTAGCCCTCAACTTCTAAATCCATCCCTCCATGATGTGAACTCCTTGGCTCACTTGACTCCTCTTCATGGCTTGAAGTGGAGTTCCCCTCATGGAACTTAGCCAAGTTGTTCCACAACTCCTTGGCATTGTTGTATCCACCTATCTTACATAGAATGTCATTAGGTAATGAGAATTCAAATACTTTCATTACCTCATCGTTGATTGTGGAATGGTGGATTTGTTCCCTTGTCCACTTCTTCTCGAGTGGTTTTCCTTCCTTATCCATTGGAGGTTTGAAACCTAATTGAACACAACTCCAATTTTCAAGGTTAGTCATAAGAAAATACCTCATTTTTACCTTCCAATACGCGAAGTCGTCGCGGTCATAGAAAGGTGGAATGGTGATGTCTTCTTCGAGTTGATCCATCTCTAGCTTGTGCTCCCTCGGGTGTTAATCCGACGAAGAGCAACCTCGCTCTGATACCACTTGTTAGGATCGTCGTACTCGACTAGAGAGGGGGGTGTGAATAGCCGCCCCAAATTCTTCGCATTTCTTCCTACGATTAGGGTTAGTGCAGCGGAAATGAACCCGTAGAAACGAAAAGGAAGAAGATAAACCTCAAACTCGATGGATGTAACGAGGTTCGGAGGTGATACTCCTACTCCTCGGCGTGTCCGTAAGGTGGACGAGCCTTATCAATCCGTCGGTGGATGAGTCCCCGGAGAACCGGGTAATAAATACTCCTTGTGGGTGGAGAAACCTCGCCACAATAGCTTGCAACAGCAATATGGAAATACAAAGAAGAGCAAGAACAAAATACACAATGAATGTACAAATACTCGCTTGCCTTCTCGTCGACTGAAGTCCCGGATGAAGTACCAACTTCACGAACGAATGCCAACAAGCAACTCAGTCGAAGAAGCTCACACGAAGCTTCGGAGCTCAGCAAAGCTCAAGAGCACAACTTTCAGAAGAACAGCAGCTTAGTTCAGAGGAGGAAGAAGAAGAAGTTCTGCTGTAGAAGCCCTTGATCTCCTTTTATAACCTGCACTGCAAAGAAGACAGCGAAGAAGACGGAGATAGCCGTTGTCTCTCAACGGATATACCTGGACCGATCAAGACATATCCTGATCGGTCCAGGAAGACCCTGATCGGTCCTGGGGACCGATCAGCATGCATATCCCTTACTTTTCTCCCCTTCTGATCGTTGTTTCCTGATCGGTCTGCAGACCGATCAGATAACACTCAGTAGGCTACTGTTTGGTTACTGATCGGTCACCAGACCGATCCAGATACCCAATGTATCACTGGATCGATCCACTATTCGATCCAGAGCTTGGTTTTTGCCCAAACCAAGTCCCAAGCCTTCCAAACCAACATCCGGTCAACCTTGACCTGTTGGTACATCATGCTTAGCATCCGGTCACTCCCTTGACCTGCTAAGACTCCCCACCAAGTGTCCGGTCAATCCCTTTAACCCACTTGGACTTTTCTCTTCGTGCCAAGTATCCGGTCACTCCCTTGACCTACTTGACCTTCTCGACACCAGATGTCCGATCACCCTTGATCCATCTGGATTTTCCTGCCGACTTCACTCACGGGACTTTCACCTAGCTTCACTCACTAGGATTTTCACCGGCTTCACTCACGGATTTCCAATCTGCTTCACTCACGGGACTTTCCAATGCTGACTTCACTCACCGGACTTTCCCACTTGCTTCACTCACGGGACTTTCCCTTGCTGGCTTCACTCACCAGGACTTTTCGTTTGCCTGGCTTCACTCACCAGGACTTTCCACATCCGGTCCAGAGAACGAGCTACCGAGCCCTCTCTGACCACAGTTCGGGGAACGAGCTACCGAGCCCTCTCCGATTTCCATCCGGTCCAGAGAACGAGCTCCCAAGCCCTCTCTGACCACAGTCTGGAGAACGAGCTACCGAGCCCTCTCCGACTTCCCATGTGCCAAGCTTCCATACTTGGACTTCCCCATGCCAAGTCTCCATACTTGGACTTTTCCAGTGCCAAGCTCCCTGCTTGGACTTTTCACCATGCCAAACTCCCTGCTTGGACTTTTCACCATGCCAAACTCCCTGCTTGGACTTTTCCCATGCCAAGCTCCCTGCTTGGACTTTTCCCGTGCCAAGCTCCCTGCTTGGACTTTTCTGAGTCAGGTCAACTCACCTCGGGTCAACCAGGTCAACCTTGACCACGGGTTGCACCCACATTCTCCCAAGCTTGTATCCTTGTAAAACATCAAGATACAACTTTTCTGTTCACGTCAAACATTGTCAAACATAACTCGTTAAACATCAAAACACAACTCGAGTCAAGTCAACTCGAGTTTGGTCAATCAGATCAACCTTGACCTAAGGTTGCACCAACAGCCGTGAGCTTTCATGGAGGGAGAGGGTGTATGAGTTGTGTTCCAAGAAAAGGGTGAAGTGAAGGTCACAAAGGAGGGTACCTAGAGGATTATGTGAGATCCCTTTTCTTTCTCTCCTTTCTCCCATTTTTAAATCCTACTCGAGAGCCCTAGAAAGTGCTAGCACACTTGGGTGCTCTCTTCTCCATCCTTGTGTGTTAGATAATACACCTTGTTCGTGTGGATATCACTAGAGAGTTGTCTACGTTGACAACTTCGAGATCCGGCGTACCATTGGACGAGCGGGATTTGCGAGGGCACGCTTCGAAGGTAAAATGTTTTTCCTTTGTAGATCTACTGTAGATCGTAGTTTAAAACTCGTACTCATGTTTTTGAAAAGTTTTCTTCGCACGAGATCCAATGGCTAGGGTGATTCGGGGTTTTCGCGACGCGAAAACGCGGTTTTCGCAGCCCGAAAAACCCAACAAGAACCAACCCGGCAAGTTTCTGGGTCAATTTTGTTAGGACCTATTGAGCTAATTTCTTAGTTAATTTAATGTTATGCAGCAGAAACTTGAACGCAATGCTAACTCCTTGTATTTACTTGGTATCCACCTTCTTGAGGTAATTAATCCAAGAGTTTACACCATGATCACACTTTGCATTATGAAACTTCTCCTTCTCAGATCAACACTGAAGGTGGAGAAACCTTATACAATAGTCTATAAATGATCCTCTCAACAGAAAACTCCACAAGGAAGAAGAAGATAAGAGATTAAGATTTGAGTATGCCTTCTTCTTCTTTGAGTTACTTGAGATTGTAGCACTGGTGAGAGCTTGAGCACTTGAAAAATGAACTTGAGCTTGAGTATTATTGAGCAATGGAGAGCAATCAATCACAATGGAACAATATGCTTCAATAGGCGCATCGAATCTACTTAACCAATAGATAAAGAGCCATTTTTCTTATCATTTTGTGAGTCTTAATCGATTAAGAATTGATCTTAGTTGATTACCAAGCGTTAATCGATTAAAGTAGTAGATTTGGTGTGTGTTTCATTTACGCGACTTCTCCAAATCGCCTACCCTAATTGATTAAGACTAGGGTAATCGACTAGCTTAAGCGATTAAGAATTATTCTGTTTTAGAATAGAATGTCTCTTAATCGTCTGAGCCAATCACTTAAGCTTTGAATAGAAGCATTGTGTTCTAAGTAAAATGACACCGTAAGCGATTGATTCAATAGCTTACAGTTTCCTAATCGATTACTGTAATCGATTAGAAAACCTTCTATTTCAAATAGAAGGTTTGTTAAGCGATTGGCTTAATCACTTAACACCCTCTTAATCGATTAAGAGTTTTTCTAAATCGATAAACATACTTTGCTTTAGCTAATTATCGATTGCCTCACCAAGAATCTTGTTCTCGACCTCCTTGGACTTCTTTTGCCTTACATTTGGTCTTCCAACCTACAAGGACTTCTCTTGTGCTAAAAATTTGGTCCCCTGACCTCCTTGGGCTTCTCTTGCCTTGCATTCGGTCTTCCAAGGTACAAGGGCTTCTCTTGCCAGGGATTCAGTCCTCAAGTTTCTTGGTCCTGCAAACTATTAGATCCAATGTATTAGCTTAAACTTAAATAATTGTCAATCATCAAAATTTCTTCCTTAGGGCATGATTGCATCAACAATCTCCCCCTTTTTGATGTTTGTCAATACATTTAAGTTTAGACTAATTTACAACATAACATAAGCATACACAATATCATGTAGTATAATAAACTTTTGCAATAGCATGAAACCATGTAAATTGTATTTGCAAACTAGCATATGCAATGGCATGAAATTTAAATGCAATATTTTCTCTCCCTTGGGAAATATCAAAAAGAATGAGACACAAGAGAAAAAACGAAAGAAGGAAGCGAACCCCCCCTTAAGCCATGCATATAATCCATATCACAAAGGCATTTGTGCTCCTTTGAACCAAAGACAAAGAACATAAACATAGTAGGGGCACTCCCCCTAAGCATATGCAATACAAGAAAAATATAACTGGAGATATAAATAGATAGAATAGGGGCAACCCCTCCAAAAATCCATAGAGAAATCAAAAAGTTCATACAAGCAGTCATAACCCAAAAGAAACTATCTAAGTACATTGTAGATATAGTCTCTGGTGAATGGTATATAAAAATCCATCATGTCATCAACACTAGCAGCATCATCGCTAGCTGCAGGAGGAATGACCACTCCAGAGGTGCCGACATCAGGAGCAGAGTCACCACCAGCAAGAGGAGGAGGTCGAAAAGATAGCCCGACGGTCCAAGAGCCGACCATCTTGTGTAAAGTGGCGATATCTAATCGAATATCAGCAAGAGCTGTCTGAGTGCTTGTTTGGCCCTGTGTAAGAGTATCAAGCCGTCCATGGATCTATGCCATCTCTAGCTCACACTGTAAGTGTAACTCCTCAAATTGGATGTCCATGGTCTCCTCAAATTGAAGAAGCTTAGCCCGGGCATCATCCTCAGACTCAAACGTGTCAGATCCAGCCTTTGCCTCAACATCAGCTCTGGTAACCTCGGCCACTTGCCGCCTTGGCCGTTGCGCGTCCCAACGAAGATGATCACCCTCGGGCACAATGTGAGCCAATGAGAAGGAGCACGTAGAGATCCTCGAATACTTCCGTGACATTGGAAGATGATGACCGTGTGTCATATCAATCCCCATAGACTCTAACCACTCAGTGATGATATGGCCAAACGACATGTGTATCATCCCATGAGCCGACCGAGTGAAATAGATAATGCATTGGAACATGTTTAATGCAACATTGACGTCAAGGGACTGGATAAGAGCATATAATATGAACATATGCATGGGTCTGATGGATACAAGAGCCTGAGTGACAATGGGTAAAATGCAGTTGACTATGACCTTAACCAAGACATAGTTAGCTGGAGGATCTCTATAGCAGAATAAGTGGTGATGAAAGGTAGTGGTCCATTAGGACGTGGTCGACCATAAAAATACTAATGCATGATATCAAGAGAAATGTTATCAAATGGTGGAGGGAGAAGCTCTGGCAATGTAGGGTAGAAAACAAGTGTATCAGTGGACGACCGACACTCTAAGAATGATCATAAAATAGAAGGAGAGAAATCCAACATGCGTTTAGCAACGCAAGTTCGATAGTGGTATTCGTCACCATGAGGATGTAGGTTGTTATAAAATTGGGATACATAATCCTCATGGATTCCACGCTCAAGATAGACTAATTTTTCCAATTGATAGTGGCGTAGAACACACACTACATTGGAGTAGTGGTCATGAAAGAACTTTCGATCTATGGATCAAGTAGAAATAAGCTTGAACTTATGGGTGTTAAATTTGTGCTATAATGAGGCATTAGGAAACCTAGAATCGGTAGATAGCTGAGGGGAATGAGACGAACCCTCACCCGCAGCAGATTTTCATCTAATGAGGATGAAAACGCAAACAAGTTTCAATATGTGAATGATGCACCAACAATGTTAAACACAAAGCGTGAATGCAAATGAGATGATGCATGAAGACAGCAGAGGCAACTGATTAGCAGCATAGAGCAACATAAATACTAAAATCAAGTACTAGGGTTAAGGAGTTACTTAGTTTTCAGAGGCATCACTAAGGAGGAGAGGAGGCGTTGATGAGTTTTGTTGAAGGAGAGAGCTTTTCGAAGATGAGGAAGGGTTGGCTCGGACACTCGATCGACGGTGAAAGAGAAGTGTTCGGCTAGGGTAGAGACAGGAGGCGAGGCAAGGTGAGAAGGTTTAAAAAGGGAAAAGTGGGTAGGTGACTTATTTAAGACGCGAGATCGCAAAGGCTCAGAGCAAAATCGATTAGGGAATATCTTAGTCTCTTAAGAACGACGATAAGTGATTAGGACAAGCGCTTCAAATGACTTTTGTGCATCACAAAATTATTAGGTAAGCGACTAGCATAATCAATTAAAGAGGTTGAATCAATCACTGTGATTGATTCAGAAAGCCACTGTAATCACGTGAAGTTAGCCAAATCGATTACCATAATCAATTCGACACACCTTTTGGCACAGAATATGGTTCCAAATCGATTGATCTAATAGATTTGGGTTGTCCTAATCGATTGACTCAATTTATTTTGACCTGGACATGTATGAAAAGTTGAATTTTTACTGTAATGAGGCATTAGGAAACCTAGAATTAGTAGGTGGCTGAGGGGAATGAGACGAAGCCTCACCCACAGTAGATTTTCATCTAATGAGGATGAAAACGCAAACAAGTTTCAACATGTGAATGATGCACCAACAATGTTAAACATAAAGTGTGAATGCAAATGAGATGATGCATGAAGACAGCAGAGGCAACTGATTAGCGGCATAGTGCAACATAAATAGTAAAATCGAGTACTAGGGTTAAGGAGTTACTTAGTTTTTGGAGGCATCACTAAGGAGGAGAGGAGGTGTTAATGAGTTTTATTGAAGGAGAGAGCTTGTCGAAGATGAGGAAGGGTTGGCTTGGGCACTCGATCGACGACGAAAGAGAAGTGTTCGGCTAGGGTAGAGACACTAGGCAAGGCGAGACGAGAAGGTTTAAAAAGGGGAAAGTGGGTAGGTGACTTATTTAAGATGCGGGGTCATAAAAGCCCAGAGCATAATCGATTAGGGAAATCTCAGTCTCTTAAGAATGACGGTAAGTGATTAGGACAAGCGCTTCAGATGGCTTTTGTGCATCATGAGATTATTAGGTAAGCGACTAGCATAATCGATTAAAGAGGTTGAATCGATCACTGTGATTGATTCAGAAAGCCACTGTAATCACGTGAAGTTAGCCGAATCGATTACCATACTCGATTCGGCACACCTTTTGGCACAGAATATGGTTCCAAATTGAAAATAATCGATTTGCATAAGTTTGACATGTACCAACTTACTAGAGAAGACCTTAGAAATTGACATCCATCACTAGTACTTTTGCGTTCCAATTTGCTTCCGACATAATCAGAATCGGTATATCCCACTAGATCAAAGGTTTTGATTTGAGGATAACAAAGTCCTACATTTTGAGTTCCCTTGATATATCGGAGAATTCGCTTAACGACACTCAAATGTGACTCTTTGGCACACGATTGATACCTTGCACACATACCCACGATAAATAGTATGTCGGGTCTACTAGCCGTGAGATAAAGAAGACTCCCTATAGCATTATGATACATTTTAGAGTCATCTTCTTTTACTTTAATATCACTATCTAATTTAGTGATAGTGGCCATGGGAGTAGATATATTTTTGAGATTTTCCATTCCAAACTTATTAAATAATTCTTTAGCATATTTAGATTGATGAATATAAATTCCTTCTTTTGTTTTTTAATTTGTAAACCTAGGAAAAATATCAACTCACCAACCAAATTCATTTCAAACTCATTCTCCATGCGATTGATAAACTCAGTTAAGAAATCTTTATTTGTGGAACCACAAATAATGTCATCTACATATACTTGGGCCACAAAGATATCATTACCACTATTTTTCAAGAACAAGGTAGGATCAGTCTTCCCTCTATGGAATCCTTTTGACATTAAAAATGTTGGCAATCGTCATACCAAGCACGTGGAGCTTGTTTTAGCCCATATAAAGCCTTTTTAAGCTTTTACACGTGATTTGGAGATTTAAATTTTCAAATCCAGGTGGTTGCTCAACATATACCTCTTCCTTTATACAACCATTTAAAAACACTAATTTTACATCCATTTGATACAATTTAAATCTCTTATGAGCGACAAATGTCAACATCATCCTAATATACTCCAATCTAGCTACAGGTGCATACGTTTCATCATAGTCCAACCCTTCTACTTGATTGAAGCCTCTAGCAACTAATCTAGCTTTATTTCTTATAATTAGTCCCTTATCATCAAGTTTGTTCCTAAAGACCCATTTTGTATCAATAATTGATTTTTCTTTAGGCCTAGGAACTAAATCCCAAACTTGACTTCTCTCAAATTGATATAATTTATCTTGCATTGCTAAAATTCAATCTGGATCAGGCAAGGCATCATCAATAGTTTTTGGTTCAATTTGAGAGATTAAGGCTACTTAACTTCATTCATTTCTAAAATAAGATCGAGTTCTCACTCCTTGTGTGATATCTCCTACTACTTGATCTAAGGGATGATTTACATGAATCCTAGTAGGTCTTGATTCTTGATTTGTTGTAATTTCAGGCTCAAGTGGTAAAATTTTAATTTTCTCACTATCACTCTCTCAGTTTTCTCCCCCTTGATCATTTCCTTCATTTAATACTAGTTTCTCTAACTCAAATTGTAATTCTTCTTTATTTGTTCTAGTAGGATTTGATGGAGGATTTTCTTCAAACACAACATTTAATGATTCTTCAACTAATTTTGATCTTTATTATAAATTCGATATGCTTTGCTATGACTTGAGTATCCTACAAGAATACCCTCATCCGCCTTAGCGGAGAATTTTCCTAATCGATCTTTGGTGTTTAGAATGTAAATCTTACATCCAAACAATCTAAGATGTTTAATTGTAGGTGGTTTACCAAACCACAACTCATGAGGTGTTTTTCTTAGAAACCTATGTATTAATGTTCAATTTTGTACATAACAAGCCATATTAATTTCTTTGGCCCATAGGTAGCTATGAAGTGAATATTCATTTAGCATGCTCCTGTGGCCTTTTGCAAAACCCTATTTTTTCTCTCAACAACTCTATTTTGTTGAGGAGTCCTAGGGACGAAAATTTCATGTTTACAACCTGTTTCAACGCAAAAACTTGTGAACCTATCATTTTTAAATTCACCTGCATGATCATTTCTTATTTTGTTTATCTTGTGATTCTTTTCATTTTCTACCCTTTTACAAAAAGCAATCAAGGTATCTAAAGTTTGATTCTTATGTTTCAAGAAAAATACCCATGTATATCTAGTGTAATCATCTACAATCACAAAGCTAAAGAAACATATCTACTACTATCAAACAAATCCATGTGAATGAGTTCTAATGCATTTGAAGTACTTACAATATTTTTACCTTTATGGGTAGCTTTGATTTGCTTACCCATTTGACATGCATCACATATTTTATCCTTTTGAAACTTCAACTTTGGCAATCCTTGCACCAACTCTTTCTTTGAGAGCCTTTTGATGTTCCTCATGTTGGTGTGAGCAAGTCTCCGGTGCTAAACCCAAGTCTCCTCTTCTTTAGACATGAGACACTTAACAAACACACTAGTAGCACCAAATAATTCAACTTGATAAATATCTTCTTTTCTTTGGCCTATGAGCATAATGGTGTTTAGTCCACTATGCTGGATTAGGCATTGAGATGAGGTAAACTCAACTCTATAACCTGAATCACATAGTTGACTAACACTTAAAAGATTACAATCCATGCCTTTCACTAATAAAATATTTTTTATCACAAATTTTTCAGAAATTCTAATATCTCCAATTGTTATTACTTTTAATTCACCACTATTTTCAAAAGAAACAGTACTTTTACTTTTGTGTCTAAATTATGATAATTTTGATAAATCTCCCGTCATATGTCTAGAGCATCCACTATCTATAAACCATGTTGTTGGATGCTCCTCCTCAGCACATGCCTGTTCAAATACAATGTACCAAATGTTTTAGTACCCAAATTTTAAGTCCAGTAGTATCAACAACAAATTACTTGGGTACCTAAGCTTACACAATCTTAATCCTTGAAATATGATTTCTACTAACTAAAGACATGAATTTGACTTCTTTATGTTGTGATTTAAAACCTAACCAGCTTTGTTGTAAACACCCCTTTGAGCTTCTAGAATCATGTCCAAATATTTAGAACTTGAAGTAAACTTTTCTAAAGCACCTCTAAGATCATCAACTTTCAATTTCAATGATTTATTCTCATTCTTAAGGTCATCTAATTCAATCATGTCATTTTCATGATGCATGCAACTTTCACATGGCACAATTTTATTTTTAAATGATCACAATTCATTTTGTAACTTTTTGAACTTATCTTTTGATTTTGCTAGAGCATTAGTTAAACATGCAATGGTAGCATACATCTTATCAAGCTTGGGAGAAATTGCCTCGTCATCACTAGACGATGACTCACTTGAAAATTCCTCATTCTTCCCATGACTATCTTCATCTTTTCTATCTTCTACATGGCTTAAGGCCATGAGTGCCATGTGCCTTGAGCTCTTCCTTTCATGTAAAATACCGAAAATTAGCGAATAATGATAAGGAATTTTTTTGGAATTTTTGGAAATTTTTCGGGAATTTTTCAGAGCTCGTAAGGACGAGTTTACAAAGATGAAAATAAGGCCCGGGAAAAAACCTGTTTGTGCTACCCCATTTAAGCGAGGGAAAGTCTATTTATTTTTATTCTTTTCCTTTTCTTTTCTTTCTTCCCAGCGTCGTTTCCTTTTTTCCTTCCCCCGTGCGCCCGACGCCGACAGTTTCCCCTCTACTCACGATTAAAGCCGGAAACCCGATCTTCTCCTTATCTCCCTCGTGTGCACGCCCTTAACCTTCTGCCGTCGGCGACGAGAGCCCGACTCTTCTCCTCTTCATCTTCTTCATCGCACCGGCTACCACAACCGACGCCGCTGTGCCGTAGATCGGCGCCGCACGGAGCAGCACCGACCCTCCACAGATCGCCTCTTCTGTGCCGGCCACCAGGTTCGACCTAGCGTCGACCCTTCTCCTCTACCTAGCGCCGGACAACATTGCCATTGTGAGCCGAGCCCCTTCCTTGTTGACCGCCAACTACTATCTTTCCTCTGCCGGCGCCCCTTTTTGGTGTCTCCTTACCTTCCTCCGATCACAGCCGATCTCCGACGCCACTGATCGCCATCTCTTTCTACTCTAGGTCTGGTCCCTGGGCACCGACCAAAGCTTCCTTTTTCCCTTGTGCCAAGCAGTAGCGCTCCTGCCCTAGATTGGGTCCACGGCCGTCGGCGCCTCTTTCCAGTGCCTCTTTCTTTCCAAGCAGTGAGGTGAGCAGTTTATCCTTGTTAATTTCTTGGAATTTCAATCATGATCAGATCAAGTAAATTCCTGGTGGTGTATCTGGTTTCCAGTAGCAATTAACCTTTGTTGGCAGCAACAACACTAATTTGGGTAGCAACTTTGTGATTCCAGCAGCAGGAACGACTGTGGAACTTGAGGTAAGGGTTTGATGTGTGTATTGAGTTAGCACGCTCTTAATACACGTTGTTAGGTATGAATTTTACATACATAATTGGTTATGGAATGATTTAGGTACGTTTTGATACATGGTAAATTATAGTCATGTTTCGAATTTGATATTAGTTAGGTATGATCATTTCTGTTGTAGAGGAATTATACTCGATGGTAAGGTTGATTAGGGTTTTACCCTAATTTAGCCTTAAGGATTTTATTTAGCTATTCCTTTGAATGTTAGCTAAATAAAATATATTTGTATTGGTGACACAGGACTCTGATTTGAGACGAGCATCTTGACATCAGATTGGACCGGATACGATCCTCTTATCGGAGGTGGGTACTTTTGACTTATGTCATTTGATATGCATAGTAATGAAATTAACAAATAGCAAAGATTATGTTTCTTATTTGTTTCGGTTAATCACTACCCAATACCTGTTACATGCTTGGTTGATTGCTTGTTTTACATCTCATACTATTCTTTACCTGCTTATACATGCTTATAGGGGTAGTGATATACCATGTTTCACCAGGTTCAGGACCTAGATTTGATACCTTACCTGATCTGTGTACCCTTGATATGATTTATTTGCTATGGTGCACATCATATATGTATATAGATTGATTCAGTATATTACCATGCTTAGTGTCATGCACCATTCGCATGATTGCATGCTGTGTGATAGGATTGCTCCATTATTGTCGAGCACATCGCCAGTTTCATCACTGTTCGGTGCTCTGTTGTGACGCTTATGGATAGCGTGACACAGCGTGGTAGCACGTCAGTTTGCTCTTCCGGTGCTCCGTTGGTCCGCTCATGGGTAGTGTGACGCAGCGTGTAGCACGTTAGGGACCCCTCCCCGTCATCATGTACCGGGAGATGAGAGCATTGCACTCCCCCATTTATGATTTGGGGTAGGAGTATGTGTGTACTCCGACAGCTTCCCGTCCTCTCGGTCACTCATCAGGAGTAGTGATGCAGAGTGCAAGGTTGTCACAGCCCTACCCACTCGGTCCCACTTTTGTTGTGAGTTGGCTGACTGGCGTCAGGGGTGACCATGACATTGGCACCATATGTATGATGCATTTATTGTTTGCGTTTGTGTTTGCTGCATTTATATGCTGCACATTGTTTGGATACCTATGTTTGACATGCATACAGGATTTTTATACCTCTCGGATTGCTTGTCTTTATACCCAGGTCCTGGTTAGTATAGTATTCTCCTATTTACTTCAGTTTGTATTCACCTTTATTACATCAGGAGACTATACACATGATTAGTGCTAGGTGTTATTTCCTTACTTTGCATATCAGTTGTACCTACTAAGTGTTGGACTCACCCCGCCTCCATTATTGATATTTTCAGGTTGAGGTTGTCCGGAGCAGTTCCAGTCGCTAGTCCCCATCTGCACATAGTGCTAGTCCTCTGCTGGTCTTGAGTTGTTATTTTATCTTAGTTTCTCTATCAGACTTTGTTTTTAGTCTTGTATTGTTTTACTTATGGATATTGTATGGATTCTTATCGTTTAATGGATTTTTGGTATGATTTGGATTTATTATACTACATGCCTGCCTGGACGGTAGAAGAGGTGAGTTCATCAGATTTGAGCTTTACGAGTGTAGTTGAGTAGGATTGATTTTGAGTCATGGTATTACTGCTTTGGTTTGCTTATATTTATATAAAATGCGTGGTGATGGTTTATTTACATGTCATTATTCCAGCCGCATGTGACTGAGGTATATGAGGATGTAGAAAAGTTTCAGATTGTCCGCCGTACAGGGGAGATGCTGCCGAAATTTTCTCGGACAGGGACTCCTCCGAGGCGTGACAATTTAGTGGTATCAGAGCAGGTATACGATACTTGCTATGTGTTTTGGATTTTCGAGATTTATCTGATACCAATTTATTTGGTTTGGTATCAGAGCACAGTTTACAGGTCGTATTTCCTGTGTTTTGGATTTCGTGTTTTAGTTTTCTTGATGTGACTTTTCGGGTTTTGGGACCTGGCAGCGGTAGGACATGTCCAAGCTATAGGAGGTATGTTGGTATACTGTTATCATACCTTTCTGTTAGTATATGCCCTGTTGACTATTACAGATTATGACATGTATTAGCACTCTTTACTAGTACCTGTCTAGTTGAGATAGCATATATTTTATGTATTTGGTAAAACCCTGATGATGATCGACCTTGATAGAGATTAAGGGTTACAGTTTTTGGTGATTTATCATATCATACACCAGTAGTTTTTAGCTTCTGTTATTACTAGTTGGATAGCAGATTGAGGCACATACCAACCTCTGCTATTATTAGCTGGGTAGTGGATAGTATCTATATCTTTATGTTGACCTAGCCAGTAGTATACCATGTTATCTTAGTTAATTTCATAAGTAAATATTGGTTTACTCTTGTTAGATTGGTCAGTAGAAGTCTGATTTACACTTGTTGATTTGGGTAGTCGTATATTGATATACCTTAGTTGCTTGTTGAGGATTAAGGTATTCTTGATTAGTTAGTAGATGACTGATTTAGTTTTGTTGGTTTGATCAGTAGAGGACAGTCATACTCTATTTTTAGAGGTTCGAATCTTTTGATTATTTGTGCTTAGTTAGATATCTAGAGTACATTTGGGTACATGACTCGTACTGACGTGGAAAAGACTGAATTAGCCATATACCATTATTGGTTTGGTCAGTTTATAGAGGATCGATGTATCCTATTCCATGTGGACTTTTATTTTAGACTGTATGCACCTAGTTGGATAACATAGAAGGTAGCATATGGAATATAAGGTTGATTGGATTAAATATGTTGATTCTGCGTATCTATGTGGTATACATATGATTATTATGTGTTGTAGGAGTGTTATGATGGACGGTTTAAATTGCATGTAGTGGGTGTATATTTGTCCAGATGATGATTATTGTGGGTATACTTTTCCAGTTCTGATTGTTGTGGGTTTCTAGTAGATTTTACCGTGTCTGATTGTTTTATTGGAGGTATCTTATCGATTTAAATCTGTGTCGTGGTATGTGCACATGGGTGTGAGTGTCTTATTGGAAGTATCTTGTTGATTAGGTTTGAGTTGTGAGTGCACCTGAGTTTAGTATGCTTTACTGGAAGTATTTGTTGATTATACTCTTGGCATAGGTGTATATATGTCAAGTGAATGTTGTTTGAGGTGTATTGTCGATTATACCTATATTGATACGTGCACACGGGTTCGGTATGCATTGTTTGAGGTATCATGATGGTTTATACCTTTGTTGTGAGTATGTTTGGTGTGTACTAATTGGAGGATTATGTCGATCATACATATGTTGTGAGTGCACGTGTGCTAGGTGTATGGTTGGTAGCATCATGATGATTCTACCTATGTTGAATGTAGAATGTCTACATTATGACATTTGTGGTATTACTCTGTCAACTAATTCTCCTATTAGTGGGTGACCGACCCACTAGGATGATGATAAAGTTGACTATGAATTTGATTTGCTTACTAGGTTGTTTATACCATAGGCTACCCACAATGATCTATAGTAGAGAGATAGCGTGCAATTTCTAGCTGGATAGTTAGGTGCCTTGGGCACTTATGTATTGTTGGTGGTGGAGCGTTGCTCCCACACATGTTATGGATTGTCTGTGGTGGAGCGTTACTCCCACCTATTGCGGATTGCTTATAGCGGAGCATTGCTCCCATATTTATTGCAGATACACATTTCAGATTATTTGTGGTAGAGCGTTGCTCCCACATATGGAGGATTTCTTGTGGTAGAGCGTTGCTCCCATATATGTGGTATTTTGTGTGATGGAGTGTTGCTCTCACACTAGAGGATCTATTCTTAGGTGATTTATGTTGTTGGTGATTAGATTTCCAAATTATTATCAGAGATCTTATGGTTAGGAATGTTTGTGATACAGACATTACGTGTCTTGGTTTTACCATTAGGGTTTGCGGAGCCTTAGATGTTTTCAGAGACTTGATGATTTTGGTATTCTCAGAATGTTTGGATCGGTTTCCACTATCTTTGTTGACGATGTTGTGATCTATTTCGGATCTGCGGTGAGTCACGCACACTATTTTGCATAGTTCTAGATATGTTTCGATGGGAACATCTATATGCGAAGTTCAGTAGTGCGTTTTGGGATTGTCTTCTGTGAGATTTTTGGGACACATGGTGACCAGTAGGAGTATACCGTGGTTCCACAGGAGCTTGAGGTTGTTACTGTTGGGAGTAGACGGAGTCTATAGAAGAGGCTTGCAACTTCCTTGGTTTGGCCGATATTTCCGGAGAGACATTGAGGATTTCTCACGGATTGCTATGCTACTTACATGCCTGACCAGGAAAGGCGTGAAGTTCACTTGGACTGAGGATTGCAAAACCAGCTTCTAGGAGCTGAAGCGGAGACTAGTGTCGGTTCTGATTTTTGGTTTTTACCTTATGGAGAGGACGGATTTGTCCTCTATACCAACGCGTCTCTACAGGGTATGGGTGCTGTTCAGATGCAGCACGGTAGAGTATTCTCATATGCTTCTCGATAGTTGAAGGAGTATGAGAAGAAATACCAGTTCGTGATTTGGAGCTAGTCGCCATTATTTTTGCCTTGAAGATTTGACGACATTATTTATATGACGTTACATTTGAGATTCTCATTGACCATAAGAGTCTCAAGTATCTGTTTACTTAGAAGGAACTTAATCTCCGACAGAGGAGATGGATGAAGTTCCTGAAGGCTATGTCTGGACCTTTAGCTATCACCCGAGGAAAAGCTAATGTGGTTGTCGATGCACTTAGCAGGAAGTCCAGAGGGACTTTAGCGTGCCACCAAGTTGTGGTCACAGACTTGATTCAAGGTTTCTCGGAGTTGGGCCTTGAGGGGTAGGACAGACAGAGCAGGGTACTCTGGTTACTATGGTTGCTCAGTCGTCGATTAGGACGAGGATCCGAGAGCCCTAGGCTGCTGATCAGTATTTGCAGTTTATTTGCAGCCAGATAGCTTCCGGGTAGCAGACCGAGTTCACACGAGATGAGGAGGGTGTTATACACTTCCGAGGCAGATTATGCGTACTTCAGTCTCATCCGGTCTTATAGGAGTTACTTCCGGAGGCTCATCTTTCATGATTTGCTGTCCACCCAGGCGGTACCCGTGTATACCAAGATTTGAGGTGTTTCTATTGGTGGAACGATATGAAGGAAAACATCGCGGATTTTGTAGCTAGATGTCTTGTCTGTCAGCAAGTGAAGGCCGAGCATCAGAGATATGTCGGCTTACTTCAACAGATTTCTATTCCTGAGTGGAAATGAGAACATATTACTATGGACTTTGTGGTGAGTTTGCCGAGGACATGACGAGACCATGACGTGATTTGGGTAATCGTTGATCAATTAACCAAATCCGCGCACTTTTTAGCTATTCGGAGGACAGATTTCCTGGATCGATTGGTAGATCTGTTTTGCCGGGAGATCATCAGATCACGTGGTGTCCCGTTGACTATCATTTCGGATAGAGACCCCGATTCACGTCTCATTTTTGACAGAGTCTACAGCAGGCCTTGGGCACGCAGCTCTGTTTCAGTACAGTTTTCCATCCTCAGACAGATGGATAGTCACAACGGACCATTCCGACTCTAGAGGACTTGCTGAAGTCTTGTGTATTGGATTTTGGAGGCAGTTGGGAGGACCATTTGCCATTGGTAGAATTCGCCTACAACAACGGTTTGCATTTGGCTATCCAGATGGCATCGTTTGAAGCGTTGTATGGTAGGCCTTGTCGGACACCCACCCTCTGGGATGAGGTTGGGGAGGCCCAATTGTTGGGATCTTATAGAGCTCAGCATGAGGCAGAATTGGTCTGTACTATTAGACGGAGAGTGTCAGAGGCATAGGACTGCCAGAAGTGTTATGCTGACCGGAGTCGGAGACTCTTAGAGTTCTCCATTTGCGACCAGGTATTTCTGCGAGTTTCACCCACGAAAGGGGTGAAGAGATTGGCCTTAGAGGTAAGCCAGTTCCGCGATACATTGGACCTTTCCAGATCTTGGAGAGGATTGGAGCGGTAGCTTACTGGCTAGCACTACCACTGTCCTTGGTAGGCGTGTACGATGTGTTCTACGTGTCTATGTTGAGGAGATACCTGTCCGACACGACGCATGTGCTGACAGGTATCTCAGTTCCAGTTCAGCCTGACGTCACTTATCAGGAGATTCCGGTACGGATTCTGGATTGGAAGGAGCGTCAGTTGTGGAACAAGACTATCCGGCTTGTTGAAGTCGGATGGCAGCATCATTCGGATGAGGAGGCTACTTGGGAGCTCGAGGATACTATCCGAGCTCGAAATGCCCATCTTTTCACTTGAGGTATATGATTTAATTTACCGGTCAACATTTTGTACTCTTTACCTGTTGTTAGCAGTTGCTAATGGTGGATAACGAAATTTGGGGACCAAATTTTTATTAGTGGGGGAGAATGTAAAATACCGAAAATTAGCGAATAATGATAAGGAATTTTTCCGGAATTTTTGAAAATTTTTTGGGAATTTTTCAGAGCTCGTAAGGACGAGTTTACGGGGATGAAAATAAGGCCCGGGAAAAAGCCTGTTTGGGCTACCCCATTTAAGCGAGGGAAAGTCTATTTATTTTTATTCTTTTCCTTTTCTTTTCTTTCTTCCCAGCGCCGTTTCCTTTTTCCTTCCCCTGTGCGCCCGACGCCGACAGTTTCCCCTCTGCTCACGATTAAAGCCGGAAACCCGATCTTCTCCTTATCTCCCTCGTGTGCACGCCCTTAACCTTCTGCCATCGGTGACGAGAGCCCGACTCTTCTCCTCTTCATCTTCTTCATCGCGCAGGCTACCACAACCGACGCCGCTGTGCCCTAGATCGGTGCCGCACGGAGCAACACCGACCCTCAACAGATCACCTCTTCTGTGTCGACCACTAGGTTCGACCTAGCGTCGACCCTTCTCCTCTACCTAGCGCCGGACAACATTGCCATTGTGAGCCGAGCCCCTTCCTTGTTGACCGCCGACTACTATCTTTCCTCTGCCGGCGCCCCTTTTTCGTGTCTCCTTACCTTCCTCCGATCACAGCCGATCTCCGACGCCACTGATCGCCGTCTCTTTCTACTCTAGGTTTGGTCCCTGGGCGCCGACCAAAGCTTCCTTTTTCCCTTGCGCCAAGCAGTAGCGCTCTTGCCCTAGATTGGGTCAACGGCCGTCGGCGCCTCTTTCCAGTGCCTCTTTCTTTCCAAGTTGTGAGCTGAGCAGTTTATCCTTGTTAATTTCTTGGAATTTCAATCATGATAAGATCAAGTAAATTCCTGATGGTGTATCTGGTTTCCAGTAGCAATTAACCTTTGTTGGCAGCAACAACACTAATTTGGGCAGCAACTTTGTGATTCCAGCAGCAGGAACGGCTGTGGAACTTGAGGTAAGGGTTTGATGTGTGTATTGAGTTGGCACGCTCTTAATACATGTTGTTAGGTATGAATTTTACATACATATATAATTGGTTATGGAATGATTTAGGTACGTTTTGATACATGGTAAATTATAGTCATGTTTTGAATTTGATATTAGTTAGGTATGATCATTTCTGTAGTAGAGGAATTATACTCGATGGTTAGGTTGATTAGGGTTTTACCCTAATTTAGCCTTAAGGATTTTATTTAGCTATTCCTTTGAATGCTAGCTAAATAAAATATATTTGTATTGGTGACACAGGACTCTGATTTGAGACGAGCATCTTGACATCGGATTGGACCAGATACGATCCTCTTATCGGAGGCGGGTACTTTTGACTTATGTCATTTGATATGCATAGTAATGAAATTAACAAATAGCAAAGATTATGTTTCTTATTTGTTTCGGTTAATCACTACCCAATACCTGTTACATGCTTGGTTGATTGCTTGTTTTACATCTCATACTATTCTTTACCTACTTATACATGCTTATAGGGGTAGTGATATACCATGTTTCACCAGGTTCAGGACCTAGATTTGATACCTTACCTGATCTGTGTACCCTTGATATGATTTATTTGCTATGGTGCACATCATATATGTATATAGATTGATTCAGTATATTACCATGCTTAGTGTCATGCACCATTCGCATGATTGCATGCTGTGTGATAGGATTGCTTCATTATTGTCGAGCACATCACCAGTTTCATCACTGTTCGGTGCTCCATTGTGACGCTTATGGATAGCGTGACACAGCGTGGTAGCACGTCAGTTTGCTCTTCCGGTGCTCCGTTGGTACGCTCATGGGTAGTGTGACGCAGTGTGTAGCACGTTAGGGACCCCTCCCCATCATCATGTACTGGGAGATGAGAGCATTGCGCTCCCCCATTTATGATTTGGGGTAGGAGTATGTGTGTATTCCGACAGCTTCCCGTCCTCTCGGTCACTCATCAGGAGTAGTGATGCAGAGTGCACGGCTGTCACAACCCTACCCACTCGGTCCCACTTTTGTTGTGAGTTGGTTGACTGGCGTCAGGGGTGACCATGACATTGGCACCATATGCATGATGCGTTTATTGTTTGCGTTTGTGTTTGCTGCATTTATATGCTGCACATTGTTTGGATACCTATGTTTGACATGCATACAGGATTTCTATACCTCTCGGATTGCTTGTCTTTATACCCAGGTCCTGATTAGTACAGTATTCTCCTGTTTACTTTAGTTTGTATTCACCTTTATTACATCAGGAGACTGTACGCATGATTAGTGTTAGGTGTTATTTCCTTACTTTGCATATCAGTTGTACCTGCTGAGTGTTGGACTCACCCCGCCTCCATTGTTGATATTTTCAGGTTCAGGTTGTCCGGAGCAGTTCCAGTCGCTTGTCCCCATCTGCACGTAGTGCTAGTCTTCTGCTGGTCTTGAGTTGTTATTTTATTTTAGTTTCTCTATCAGACTTTGTTTTTAGTCTTGTATTGTTTTACTTATGGATATTGTATGGATTCTTATCGTTTGATGGATTTTTGGTATGATTTGGATTTATTCTACTACATACCTACCTGGATGGCAGAAGAGGTGAGTTCATCAGATTTGAGCTTTACGAGTGTAGTTGAGTAGGATTGATTTTGAGTCATGGTATTACTGCTTTGGTTTGCTTATATTTATATAAACTACGTGGTGATGGTTTATTTACATGTTATTATTCTAGCCGCATGTGGCTGAGGTATATGAGGATTTAGAAAAGTTTCAGATTGTCTGCCGTACAGGGGAGATGCTGCCGATATTTTCTCGGACAGGGACTCCTCCGGGTCGTGACATTTCATCTTCTTCTGATGAGCTTGAAGATGGTTTATCCCATATGGCTTTCAAGGCCTTCTTCTTCTTCTTAATATTTTCTTCTTGCTTCTTCAATTTTGGACACTCCATTT
Organism: Zingiber officinale; assembly: GCF_018446385.1. Classification (NCBI taxonomy): domain Eukaryota; kingdom Viridiplantae; phylum Streptophyta; class Magnoliopsida; order Zingiberales; family Zingiberaceae; genus Zingiber; species Zingiber officinale. The sequence continues at coordinate 31,437,008 of NC_056005.1, read as the reverse complement.
TGTAGTGCCCCTTTTTCTTACATTCATAGCAAATTATATCAGTTTTGGACTGTGAATCCACAAGAGATTTACCTTTTCTTTTATCATTATTGAAGATCTTCTTGGCATCCTTCTTGTAAAACTTCCTTGAACGTCTCATCATTCTTCGAACAAAATTTATAATTTTACTTGATGATAGCTCTTCATTACTATCACTATCACTATCTTGCTTCGATTTTGAAGATGACTCTTCTTTTTCTTCTTCTTTTCTTTGTGCTTCTTTTTACTCTTTTCACCTGCAACCAATGCTATACCTTCCTCTTTATGTCTTGTATTAGCTTATTCATGCAATTCAAGTTCACAAAATAATTCATCTAACTTTACTATGGACAAATCCCTTGAAACCTTATAGGCATCTACCATGGATGACCATAATGAGTTTCTTGGGAAGGATTTTAGTGCATACCTTATGAGATCCCGGTTCTCCACACTTTCTCCAATTAATGGAGACCGTTTAGGAGTTCCTTGAATCTCCCATGTAGTGAGCTTATCGTTTCTGCATCCTTCATTGTGAAGTTCTGAAGTTGATTTATTAGGAGATCTCTTTTTGCAATTCTTGAATCCTTGGTGCCTTCATTTAGTTCAATGAGCTTATCCCATAAATCCTTGGCACTCTTAAAGGGTCCAACCTTGTTGAGTTGCTCCAAGCTTAACCCACATTGAAGAGTCATGATTGTGTAGGATCGAAAGCGCTAGAGCGGGGTGAATAGCGCTCGTGGCTAATTCGTTCATTAGAGTAAAACACGCAGCAAAAAAAAAAAAAACAAAAATAATACTCAAACACCAAGAGTTTTACTTGGTTCAGATCTTGTGGTGACTCCTACTCTAAGGTCCGTACGTAAGAGTACTTTTGATGGGAAATCACTATAGCTTCAGAAAATATTACAATTTTGAAGTACAAAATCAATGCAAAGATTATACTGACATGTAAGAAATGAGAATTGAATGCTTTTGGTTGTCGGAGTTGAGTTACGGCGTTGTTGGATCATTCTTTGAACAACACACGGAAGAAGGATCGTGATTTCAAGTTGTATCTAAGCTGCTGCTTGAACCAGGCTTAAGTAGCCTGTTGAGGGCACCCTCAACCGCATGGAGGGCACCTCTAACCCCCTGAGTCAGCCGCGTTGATAAGCTCCGCATCTTCGCTGCTTATCTGCCTGAGGACGCCTTCAAGCTCCATGGAGGGCGCCCTCCATCCAGCATCCAGGGCGCCTCCAAGCTCCATGGAGGGCACCCTTGCGCCTTGCTGTGAGGCTATCAACTAGGACACCCGAGGCCCCTCCAAGCTCCATGGAGGGCGCCTCGGGTCTGTTCATCCGAGACTTTTCTTGTGTGATTTTTGTCCTGCAAGGTATGCTAGTCTACAAGCAAAGTATACCCTATAAAACAAGATTAGGACAATAAAATAGAATAAACAAAATGTTATTTTGACAGTCTTTGGACTGTCCGGTTCTGACTTCGGATTTCACCTCCGAAAACTCTAGGTCGAACCGATGCCGACAGTTCCCTCACTAGGGAGCGCGTCCTCACCTACTCCACTTAGGAGAGTTTATCTGGTTACCAGATTGATCCTCCAGACCAATTGGACTTTTGCTCAGCGTTCGAATCTCCAAGACTTTCTGCTGGACATTCGCTCCACAACCCGTCCAGTCTTCCACCCGGTTCGCGACACCAGGATTTCAACCTAGAGTCCTCAACTTTAGGGGTTTTGCCCGAAGCCTTCGACCGGCCAAGACTTTCCGCGTAGGGTTACCACCCCCTAGGACCTAGGGGTATCACCCCCTAGGGTTTTCCACCTACCTAACCTCAGCTAGGACTTCTCCTCAACTAGGGTTACCACCCCCTAGGACCTAGGGTTACCATCCCCTAGGATTTTTCACCTACCTAACCGTAGCAAGGACTTTTGTCTAAGAACACTTAGGACTTTCCTACAATCTCATTAAACTCGTTAGATCACAAATAACCTTAACTTTGAACCCTTTTCCATTATCAAAACTCAGGTTCGATCGTCGGATGCTTTTCCACACCGACAATCTCCCCCTTTTTGATTATAGCAACAAAATTCAAAGTTAAGTAAACCATAATTTGATAAAGGCATAAATCTGTACAAGTTAAAAAAATACAACAACAAGATTCAAGAAATCAAGTTGCAAGTTAAATATTATGCAATATTTAGAATAACTAATGACAACAAGTTGCAAGTTGTATCTCCCCCTTAATCACTTATTCACTTTTTTCTCCCCCTTAATTACTTAACTCTCACTTTTTCCTCCCCCTTTTCCATATATCAAAAACAAATAGAGAGAAGGTTGTAAAATGACTTATCTTTGAAAAATGACATACCAAATATTTGAAATAATTAAAGAATTTTATTAAAATTTAGCTAAGTACTTTAGTTTTAAAAGATGTGGATAAAAGCCGAGTGGAAAAAATTTTATAGAAAGCTTAGTTAAGGTAAAAAAAAAATACTTATCTTTAAACACTATTTTGTTTAAACACTTAGTTTTTTTAAAAAAACTTTGTTTAAATACTAAGCTTTAAAAGTATGATTTTTGTTTAAACATTAAGCTTAGAAATAATTTTTGATTAAACATTAAGCTTAAAAATAATTTTTAAAACTAAGCTTAAAAATAATATTTTGTTTAAACATTAAGCTCAAAATAATTTTTAAAACTAAGCTTAAAAATAATTTGTGTTTAAACATTAAGCTTAAAAATAATTTGTTTAAAACTAAGCTTAAAAATAATAGTTTGTTTAAACATTAAGCTTAAAAATAATTTGTTTAAAACTAAGCTTAAAAATAATTTTTGTTTAAACATTAAGCTTAGAAATAATTTTTGATACTATGCTTAAAAAAACTAAGCTTAAAAATAATATTTTGTTTAAAATTAAGCTTAAAAATAAATTTTGTTTAAACATTAAAAAATTGAAGGTTTGAAAAGTAAATAAAAAAACTCTAATTTGACTTCTTTTACTTTCCCTTGATTAATGTTAGCCAATTTCTTAGAGTCCAAGCATGAGTAACAAACCATTTACCTTTAAACAAATGTCTAACCTTTAGTTACTAGCTGTTTACCATGAGGTAGTAGCTTTCACTTGGTTAGTCAAATTAAGTAAGTGTTCTAGTTAGTTTGACTAAGTTTGAATAACTTAATTTGATTAATTTAAATTTGATATTTATTGCCCAGACTTATGTTGATACACAGACATAAGCATTCTGAAGTCCAGGCAGTACCCTATGCATCTCACACCATGCTAAGTATTCTTCATACACAAGAAAGGTAATCATAGTGTGCTTGTGAGATGCTCTGGCTGAAATCTATGGGTACATGCTTTATAGGGGGTAGATGCCTAGGCTAAGTCTAAATTTAAAAACACTAATAAAATTGAAATTTTTAAAAATATTTTTCCTAGAATTTTATAAAACTTCAAAGTAGTAATAGTAAAGATAAAAAATGTCTTTAAAATAGACTCTATTCTACTAAGCACATCCCTATTTGTCTTCTAAGTGCACTAAGCTCAAGTTCAGGTAAGGGTTTTGTGAAAATGTCAGCCAGGTTTGACTTGGACTCAACATAGTTAAGTACAATGTTACCCTTAACTACATGATCCCTTATAAAGTGATGTTTCATTTCTATATGTTTAGTCCTTGAGTGGTGAATCAGATTCTTGGTTAATTTAATTGAACTTATGTTATCAATTGAAATTTTTATATTTTTATATTCTAATTGATAGTCCTTTAAGGTATGCATCATCCATAATAGTTGAGATGCACATTCTCCTAGGTCTATATACTTAGCTTCAGTAGTGGATAAAGAAACACAGTGTTGCTTTCTGCTTGACCAACTTACTAGGTACTAACCTAGAAATTGATAGCTGCCACTTGTGCTTTTTCTATCTAGTTTGCACTCGACATAGTCTGAGTCAGAATAGCCGATTAGGTCAAATATGCAAGTCCTAGGATACCAAAGTCCTACATTTAGGGTTCCCTTAATATATCTAAGTATTATTTTAATATTTGTTAGGTGTGACTCTTTAGCACAAGATTGGTATCTTGCACACATACCTACTATAAACAGAATATCAGGTCGACTTACAGTTAGGTAGAGTAGACTCTCTATCACACTTTGATAGTATTTTAAGTCTAATGGTTTTTCTTCTAAGTTAGAGTCAATTTTAACACTAGTTGCCATTGGGGTATTTATATTTTTAGAATTTTCCATGACAAATTTTCTAATTAATTCCTTAGAATATTTTGTTTGAAAAATATAAATTCCTTCTTTAGTTTGTTTAATTTGTAATCCTAAAAAGAAGTTAAGTTCCCTAACTAGGCTCATTTCAAATTTACTTTCCATTAATTTGGTAAATTCTTTCAAAAACTTAGTATTGGTTGAGTCAAAAATTATATCATCTGTGTAAATTTAGGCTATAAAGATATCTTTTTCTAGGGGTTTTACAAATAAAGTTTGATTTATTTGTCCTTGTTTAAACCCTTTAGTTATTAGATAAGTTGATAGGCGTTCATATCAAGACCTAGGTGTTTGTTTTAATCCATATAGAACTTTCTTTAACCTAAAGACATAGTTTGGGTGGTCCAAGTCTTCAAATCCTGGGGGTTGACTTACATACACTTCTTCCTTGATGAACCCATTTAAAAATGTAAATTTTACATATATTTGGTATAACTTGAATCCTTTATGTGTTGCATAGGCCAGCAACATCCTAATGGATTCAAGTCTGGCTACGGGAGCATAGGTCTCATCATAGTCTAATCCTTCTACTTGGCTGAACCCTTTTGCTACCAATCTAGCTTTGTTTCTTACTATTTCACCCTTATCATCCAATTTATTTCTAAATATCCATTTAGTGTCAATTATGGTTTAATTTATGGGTTTAGGTACTAGTTCCCAGACCAGGTTTCTTTTAAATTAGGCTAACTCCTCTTGCATTGCTAATATCCAGTCTGGGTCTAGTAGGGCTTCTTCTATAGTCTTGGGTTCAATTTTAGAAATAAGGGCTATCTGACTTAGATTTCTATAAGATGATCTAATTCGAACTCCTAGAGTTGGGTCACCCAAAATTTGGTCAGATGGGTGATTGGTACTTATTCTTGATGGTCTTATATTAGGGTCAATAATTGGTTCTTGTGATTCACTAGGTTTAATTTGAACATATTCATCATCTTGTATGTTTCTTGAATTAATATTTTCTATATTTTGATTAGCATTTTCATTTATTGAGTTATTTTCTTTATCAAAAATTACATTAGTGATTTCTTCAACTTTTAGGGGTTCTTTGTTAAATACTCTGTAATCCCTACTAGTTGTGGAGTACCCTAAGAAGATTCCTATTGTTGATTTTGAGCTAAATTTACCTAGGTAGTCCTTAGTGTTTAGGATGTGGACTTTACATCCAAACACTTTTAGATAATTTAGGTTGGGTAATTTATTATAATAAATTTTATAAGGGGTTTTATTGTGAAATTTGTTAATTAGTATTCTATTTTGAATATAGTATGCAATATGTTGGACCCCGTGGTAGTTTTGATGTGATCAACCAAGTTCGTTAGGTCCAGCTGTGTTTGATCCCTGTGTCTGAGTGTGTAGGAGCTTAGGAGCACAGGAAGTCGAGCGGAAGACGCATCTAGCGAGAAGGACGTCATGGGAAGGGAGCCGACGGGCTCGGTGCGTCCGAAGGACGAGAGAGCTGCAGAAGAGTACTTCGGTGGGCGTGAAGAGCGTGCGCGGCGTTCGAGGGACGTTAAGCCGGGACGGAAGGCTGCTCGAGGAGAAGGCCGGGAATTGGGTTCGGGTGAGCCCTATTCCGGTTGGCTGCAATCACCTAAAAGAATGGAGCGTCGGAAGCTGAAGAAACCAGGTTGGAAAATGAGCTGCCAGCTTGGAGGTGCCTCCAGCTTGAAGGCGCCTTCAACCCTGTTGAAGGTGCCTTCAACAGGTCAGTTTTGACCGTTTACGCTGCGGATAAAGTTTTATCCGCTGACCGAGCTGGAGGCGCCTTGAACCTTGATGGAGGCGCCTTGGACCCTCGGGATAGACTTTCCAGGAGCTATAAAAAGGCCCCTGGAGCTAGAAATTCAATAACAACTCAAGCAATCAATCTGTAAGCAATTCTTAAGCAACTAATGAGCTTCCAAAGTGTAAAAGGCTTCTCCGCCTTCAGAGAAGGAGAATTTTCTTACTGCACTTTTTCTACTGCCCTGGATTAACAACCTCCTTGGTTGTAACTGTTGGACCGTGAAACGTCGATAGAGGGGGGGTGAATATCGATTCAAAAAACAACGAGTATAAAAGAGTTAAGCGCAGCGGAAATGAAACATCTTAGACAGATGAACACAATATTTTTTACTTCGTTCGGAGCCTGTGACGACTCCTACTCGAAGGCCCGTACTCCGTGAGCACTTTCGTTGGGCAATTCACTAGCAATTCGAAATAATGATTACAAAGATAGTACAAGGAATGCTAATGAAAATTGAAACAAAGCTATACCGACAGAAAGAAAACCGCAAGGACAAGATAATGTTGTCGGAGCTTCGTTGGTGTCGTTGGAGTGCAGAGCAGTAGAGCAAGCAGTCTAAGAGTTCTGAATTGATTCTCATCTCTGCCTCCGCCCCATCTTTTATATGAAGCTCGGCGCGCCCTGGATCCCTTCCAGGCGCCCTGGTGAGACGTGGCAAGTCCAACCAGCGAGCTCCAAGTGGCGACGCGCGGTCAGGATAATTTTTGCCTCCAGGGCGCCCGGGTGCCTCCCGGGCGCCCGGACCTCCGGGCGCCCGGATCCCCTCCGGGCGGATCCGGGCGCCCGGACCACCTTTTTCCAGCGAACAACTTTCCTGCAAAACAAGGTTAGTCCGAGACAAAATAGATCTTGCAAAACAAAGTGTTAGCATAATTAAAGTTCAACAAAGCAATAGCAAAGAGTATGACTTAGATTCCGTCTTTCCGAGACCGGAATCTAGTCACGATCTCGACTTAGATATCCGAAATGGATCTAAGCCGGATCAACGCCTAATGTTCCCTTCCCGGGAACGCATCCTCGCAGTCACTCCCCTCCAGTGACTTACCTCACTTACCTACCAGACGTCCGGTCAGCCCTTCGACCCGTCTGGACTTCTCGCCAGCTATCCGGTCAGCCCGTCGACCTAGCTGGAATTCTCGCCAAGCGTCCGGTCAGCCCGTTGACCCACTTGGACTTCTCGCCAGCTATCCGGTCAGTCAGTCATCCTAGCTGAGCTTCGTGCCAGATATCTGGTCAGCCCGTCGACCTGTCTGGACTTTTTCCTATACACTCGATCAGAGTGTTAGACAACAACAAGCTAACTTAACCTGATTTGTCATTCATCAAAACCTGGGTTAAATCGTTAGTGCAAACCGCACCAACAATCTCCCCCTTTTTGATGGAATGACAACTTAGTTAAGTTAGTGTAAACATATGCATAAAACAACATGCATTTAATGTGGGTTTTTAAGTTAGTTTGTATTTTCAGTTTGGTTGTTTGGTTCAGCTAACTTAACCACCTAACCCTCCCCCTTTGGCATTCATCAAAAAAGCATGGTTTAACTAAGTTAGCTTTTGGATGTTTAGAAAAGTAGCTAAGTTTAGAAAAAATCTCACACACAAGTGTATAAGTTCTAAATTTCAAGATCAAATTTTAAATTTTTCAACACAAGTTTCAATTTTGAAATGCTTTTCAAATAAGTTTTCAAAAATTCCAAAACTGAGTTTGAAAAAGATTAAATTTTCAAAACTGATTGAAATTTATTTTTCAACACTAAGTTTGTAAAAGATTTAATTTGTAAACTTTTTGAAAAATCTCATTTCCACAATTTTCAATAACAAAAAAAATCTCATTTTTAATTTTCAAAACTAAGTTAAATTTAATATTCAAAATTAATTTTCAATAAAAAAATGAAACCCAAAACAACTTGATTGTATAAGAGTTAGTTTACAAACATAGTTTTAAAATATTTAAAGTAGACAAAGGATTTTTAAAAATTCTTTTTCAGAATCAACTTTTCAAAAAAAATTTGCATATTTTTAATCAAGTTGAGTCAAAAATAATTTGAAAGTTTAATTTGAAAAACTGAAGTCATTTTATTTCTCCCCCTGAACCTGACATTAAATCAAATGTCTAACCAGTTTGTTACTGACTGACTTATCAAAAGATAGCAACTTTCACTTGGTTAGTCAAGTTAAGGTCAACCTTAACTTGATTAATATATATTTTGTATTTAACGCCCAGACTTATGTCGATGCACTGAAATAAGCATCTTAAGTCTTAGGCAAGTGGCCTATGCATCTCACCCCTTTCTATGTTCGTAAAACACAAGCAAGGTAAGCCTAGGGTTTTGGTGAGATGCTCAAAACTAGTCCTATGGGTACATGTTCTCTAAGGATTTTAAACTAGTCTAAGGCTAAAAATTTATTTAAAAATCTAAAATTAGGAAAGTTTTGAAAACAAAATATGTTTTAACCTATAATTTGAGAATAACCATTTTTGAAAATATTTTTGAAGTTTGAAACTCCTAGTCTATTAGACACATTCCTAGTTTTCTACGTAAATGACTAAATTCACTTTCAGGGAGTGGTTTAGTGAATATGTCAGCTAAGTTTGACTTGGACTCAACGTATTTGAGCTCAATGTCACCCTTAGTAACATGATCCCTGATAAAGTGGTGCCTGATTTCAATGTGTTTGGTTCTTGAATAATGCACTGGATTTTTTGTTAAATTTATTGAGCTAATATTGTCAATTAAAACTTTTACATTTGTGATTTTTAAGTTGAAATCTTTTAAGGTGTGCATCATCCATAATAATTGGGCTACACATTCTCCTATGGCTATGCATTCTGACTCAGTTGTAGATAGTGCAACATAATGTTGCTTTCTACTAATCCAGCTAACAAGTGATGGGCCTAGTAGTTGACATCCACCACTTGTGCTTTTGCGGTCTAATTTGCATCCAACATAATCTGAATCAGAATATCCTATTAATTCAAAGTCACTGGTCCTAGGATACCAAATTCCTACGTTTGTTGTTCCCTTAAGATATCTAAAAATCCTTTTGACTTGAGTCAAATGAGATTCTTTAGCACAGGTTTGGTATCTTGCACACATACTAACTGCAAATAAGATATCAGGTTAGCTTGCAGTTAAGTAGAGTAGACTGCTTATTGCACTTCTATAATACTTTAGATCTATTGGTTTTCCATTTGGGTCATTGTCTAAGATTGTGTTTACTGCCATGGGTGTTTTTATTTCTTTTGTATTTTCCATTCCGAATTTTTTAAGTAATTCTTTAGTGTATTTATGTTGATAAATGTAATTTCCTTCATTTGTTTGTTTAATTTGTAATCCTAGAAAATATGTCAATTTTCCTACTAAACTAATTTCAAATTCTTGTTCCATTAGGTTGATAAATTCTTCTAAAAAGTCTGAGTTAGTTGAACCAAATTATATATCATCTACATATATTTGTGCTATAAATATGTCATTTTTTAGTAATTTAACAAACAAGGTTGGGTCAATTTGACCTTGGTTGAATCCTTTGGATGTTAAGTAAGATGTCAGCCTTTCATACCATGCCCTAGGTACTTGTTTAAGTCCATATAATGCTTTCTTTAATTTAAAAATAAAATCAGGATGTTCTAGATTTTCGAATCCAGGAGGCTGACCTACATCAACTTCTTCTTTTATTAGTCCATTGAGAAAGACTGATTTAACATCCATTTGATATAGTTTGAATCCCTTATGGGCTGCATAACTTAGTAACATTCTAATGGATTCTAATCTGGCTACTGGGGCATAGGTTTCATCGTAGTCAAGTCCTTCAACTTGACTGAACCCTTTGGCAACTAGCCTAGCTTTATTCCTAGTAATTTCCCCAGATTCACTTAATTTGTTTCTAAATACCCATTTTGTTTCTATTATTTTCTTATCTTTGGGTGGTGGTACTAGATCCCAAACTTCATTACGCTCAAATTGAGCTAGTTCCTCTTGCATAGCGATGATCCAATCTGGATCAATTAAGGATTCAGCTACAGTTTTGAGTTTAATTTTTGAAATCAGGGAAATTTGACTTAGGTTCCTAAAGGATGATCTGGTCTGAACCCTTAGGTCTGGGTCACCAATTATTTGATCAGTTGGATGGTTAGGGTTGATTCTTATAGTTCTAGGGGGTTGATTTGCTTGAGTGTGTTCATCTTCTTCATGATCTAGGGATTGATTGGTTTCTTCAGAATTATTATTTTCAACAGGTTGAAGTTGAGTTTGTTCTTGGGTTTCTTTAAATTTTACATTTGTGGTTTCCTCGATTTTTAGCGTAATTCTATTATATATTCTGTAACCCCTACTGTTTAGAGAATATCCTACAAAAATTCCATTTTCTACTTTAGATGTAAATTTTCCTAAGTGTTCTCTAGTTTTTAAGATGTAGGCTGGACACCCAAATGCTTTAAAATATTTTATGTTGGGTTGTTTGTTATAAAATATTTCAAAGAAAGTTTTATTATGTCTTTTATTTAATGTTGTTCTATTTTGCACATAGCAGGTTGTACTTACAGCTTCTGCCCAAAAATATTTAGGTAGGTTATATTCATTTAACATAGTTCTAGAGGCTTCTAGTAAAGTTCTATTTTTTCTTTCTACAATTCCATTTTGTTGGGGGGTTTTAGGACATGAAAATTCGTGATGGTAGCCATTCTCAAGACAGAACTTGTTGAAATTATAATTTTTAAATTCTCCCCCGTTGTCACTCCTAATTCTTTTAATTTTAATATCTTTTTCGTTTTCAATTTGTTTGCAAAAGTTTGCAAAGATTTCAAAAGTTTCGTCTTTATGTTTTAAGAATTTAACCCAAGTAAACCTAGAATAGTCATCTATTATTACTAAGCAGTATAAGTTTCCATTTATGGATTTGACCCCATGGGAGTTAAAAAGGTCTAAATGTAGAAGTTCTAATATCGAGTAGGTTTGTGGTTGATTGGTTGGTTTGTGAGTGGATTTTGTTTGTTTACCTTGTTGACAAGCATTACATATGGTTGAATCTAGGTTAGGTAATTTCGGTAAGCCTCTCACTAGTCCATTTAATTTGCTTATATTTCTAAAGTTGGTGTGAGACATTCTCCTATGCCATAACCAATTCTCTTCTTTTTGTGTTAAATAACACTTAATTGAAGAGGTGGTTAAGTTGATAGCATAGATATTGTCTTTTCTAAAACCTTTTAGGCTTATAGTAGGATTATCTAGATGTTTGATTAAACACTCTGTGGATATAAATTTAACCTTATACCTAGTATCACACAATTGACTTATACTCAGGAGATTGTATTTAAAATTCTCGACAAGTAGAACATTTGTAATTATGAAATCTATTTTTAGTTCAATATTACCAATTCCGATCACCTTGAGTTTGCCGTTGTTTCCAAAGGCAACTGTTCCTAAGCTTTTGTAGGAGAGTTGAGTGAACATGGTGTGATCTCCAGTCATATGTTTGGAGCAACCACTATCCAAAATCCACTTGGTTTCCTACAATGAGTAGGATTTAAGGTTAGTCTTAAAAATAGTTTTTTAGGTTAATTTGGTTTTAAGATAATTTTTAAAATAGTTTTTGAGGTTAATTTGGTTTTAAAATTAAAAATAAATTGATCGTAATTCATTTTAGTTATTTAATTCGAAATTTGATTAGTTCAAAATTTAACTTAACTAATTCAATTCGAAATTTAATTTGATTAATTTACTTTGAAATTTAATTTAATTAACTTAATTTGAATTTTAATTAATTTGATTTGAATTTGATTTTGATCCATAGTCATCTCACCCGATCTAAGTTTTTAATCAGGGAATCCTATAATTTTTTGAGATGAATTGGATTTTTAATTATGGAGTTTTGGTTTAACTTGTGTTAGATTCAGGTTTAGCTTTGGTCTCTACAAACAGGCATTCTTCGGATAAACTTCTAAGCTTGGTGAGTCACATGGACGTCATTAGAAGTAACCAACCTTTCGAGGTTTTCCGAATAGTCCTATCCACGGAGATTAGTACTAAACCTTGGTCTCACTAGTTAGGATCCATTTAAGGGTAGCTTCGGTCAGTTCCACTTGGCCGAATGCACCAGATCGAAACCATATCTTTCTAGACATGCGATGCCCAAGCTTCCCTAACGTACTATCATCCAAACTTCACCAGTACCATGATTTAAGTTAAACTTGGTCTCTTTTTAACTAATCCTAATTACCCTGCTGGGTTAGTTTGTTTAGGTTACCCTATCGGGTAAGTTAGTTTTGGAGGTGCCAGCTATTCTGGAGCCTCCCCCTGAATTACTGGCCATTAATTTAAATTTTCGTTTTAGGTTTGTGTTGATTCCTTTTATAGTTATAATTAACTTGGTGATAATTTTGTTGAGTTTTAATATTTTTAAATTTTGATTTCTTTGATTTGTGTTTTGGTTTTTGATTTAGTTTATTCGAGTTAATATAGTATATTTTTTCTTTAGGTAAGTAATATTGATTAATTAGTACTTGTGTGGTCAAACACGCTTTCGGAACCCAAGCTTGATTAGTTGATTTGTATTGGGTTATTAATGACTTAAAGGTTTTATTTGAGTTTGACTTGTATCCAAGTCCGATTTTATTATAACATGCTTTTTGATTGTTCAGGATTAAGTCTAGATTTTTTGATCTTATAGTGAATTTTTCTAGTATTTCTTTTAAGTTATTAATTTCTGATTTTAATGATGAGTTCTCTTTAAGTATTAGATCTTGAGTTGGATTTAAATTTTTTATTTGTTCCTTGAGGTCTTGATTTTCCTCAAGGAGTGATTTGTTTTCATTTTCTATTTTAATTAACTTACAATTTAAGCAAGAAATAATTTTAAAGAATTTTTTATTTAAATTAAAATATACCTCATCCGAGCCTTCGGAAACGAGTACGGACTCGTGGCTTGATTCGGGTTCAGACCCGTCTTCATCTTCCGACTCTTCTTCCGTTTCAGCTTCGCGGGCCATCAACGCAAGATGGCTCTGGTGTTTCTGCTCTTCTCCCTCTAATTCGTCCGAGGAGTCGTCCCACGTTGCTTTGAGGGCCTTCTTTTTGGTTGGCTTCGATTTGTCGAACTTCAGTCTTGGGTATTCGTTCTTGTAGTGCCCCTCTTTGTTGCATCCGAAGCATGTCACGTTCTTTTGTTCCGAGGGAGAACTGATCTTTTGAAGGTCCTTCTTGCTGAAGCTTCTTTTTCTCCTGGTGAACATTTTTCTTACCAGGTTCACCAGGTGTTCTTCGTCTTCGGTATCTTGATCAGAATCTTCTTCAGATTCAGGCTTGTTCTTCTTTTCTTTGGATGAGCCTGCAAATAAAGCAATACCTTTCTCGGCTCCAGCATTAGTTTGTTTATGTAATTCTAACTCACAAAAAAGCTCGTCTAATTTTAACTTAGATAAATTTTTCGAAATTTTGTAGGCATCTACGATTGATGCCCACAAGCTATTACGAGGAATAGTATTTAGTGCGTACCTTATTAAATCTCTTTTTTCCATCTGGTGGCCTATTGCGTGGAGTCTGTTGAGGACGTCCTTGATTCTTGCATGCAGTTGACTTGCCGTTTCCCCTTCCTGCATTTTTATATCAAATATTTTATTTAAAAGTAGGTCTCTTTTTGTTACCTTCACGTCGCTTGTTCCTTCGTGCAACTCAATCAGTTTGTCCCACAATTCTTTAGCATTCTGATGTGGTCCGACGCGATTCAGCTCTTCTCGTGTTAGGCCGCAATGTAGCGTGTTGATTGCCTTGTTTTCTGTTGATGCCTTTTTCCTCATGTCCGGAGTCCACTGTTCCGGGTCTAGTGGATTTCCGGAGTTGTCGACTGGAGTTCGGTACGCCTTTATAACGCTGAACCATTGATCGTAGTCTGTCTTTAGGTACACCTCCATTCTTTTCTTCCAGTACGAGAAGTCATCCCCGTTGAATAAGGGAGGTCGTACTGTGCTAAATCCTTCTAGTTGAGAAATGCTGCACACAAGTAAATAATGAAAAAATATTCCAAGACTTGGTCTTGGATTAGTAGTGCGGAAAAAAATAATGGCTGTATCTAAATTGGTATTGCACCAATTTAGATTTAATTGCAACGAGAAGAAAGAAAAGAAATTCCTAAATTAACAGTAATATCAATTTAGAATTAAGCGAGAAAAAAAAACAAAAATAATATTTTCACCCCCTGTCTGATTGGTGGTTGCACCAAATCAGAGCGGTACCAGCTCTGATACCACTTGTTGGACCGTGAAATGTCGATAGAGGGGGGGGGGTGAATATCGATTCGAAAAACAACGAGTATAAAAGAGTTAAGTGCAGCGGAAATGAAACAGCTTAGACAGATGAACACAATGTTTTTTACTTCGTTCGGAGCCTGTGGCGACTCCTACTCGAAGGCCCGTACTCCGTGAGCACTTTCGTTGGGCAATTCACTAGCAATTCGAAATAATGATTACAAAGACAGTACAAGGAATGCTAATGAAAATTGAAACAAAGCAATACCGACAGAAAGAAAACCACAAGGACAAGAGAATGTTGTCGGAGCTTCGTTGGCGTCGTTGGAGCGCAGAGCAGCAGAGCAAGCAGTCTAAGAGTTCTGAGTTGATTCTGATCTCTGCCTCCACCCCATCTTTTATATGAAGCTCGGGGCGCCCTGGATCCCTTCCAGGCGCCCTGGTGAGACGTGGCAAGTCCAACCAGCGAGCTCCAAGTGGCGATGCGCGGTCAGGATAATTTTTGCCTCCAGGGCGCCCGGGTGCCTCCCGGGTGCCCGGACCTCTGGGTGCCCGGATCCCCTCCGGGCGCCCGGACCACCTTTTTCCAACGAACAACTTTCCTGCAAAACAAGGTTAGTCCGAGACAAAATAGATCCTTCAAAACAAAGTGTTAGCATAATTAAAGTTCAACAAAGTAATAGCAAAGAGTATGACTTAGATTCCGTCTTTCCGAGACCGGAATCTAGTCATGATCTCGACTTAGATATCCGAAATGGATCTAAGCCGGATCGACGCCTAATGTTCCCTTCCCGGGAACGCGCCCTCGTAGTCACTCCCCTCCAGTGACTTACCTCACTTACCTGCCAAACGTCCGGTCAGCCCTTCGACCCGTCTGGACTTCTCACCAGCTATCCGGTCAGCCCGTCGACCTAGCTGGACTTCTTGCCAAGCGTTCGGTCAGCCCGTTGACCCGCTTGGACTTCTTGCCAGCTATCCGGTCAGCCCGTCGTCCTAGCTGGGCTTCGTGCCAGATATCTGGTCAGCCCGTCGACCTGTCTGGACTTTTTCCTGCACACTCGATCAGAGTGTTAGACAACAACAAGCTAACTTAACCTGATTTGTCATTCATCAAAACCTGGGTTAAATCGTTAGTGCAAACCGCACCAACAGTAACCAGGTTAAATCCCTGAGTCTCTTCTATTCCTGTTTCTTTTTCTGTTTCCTAAATTTAGTTGCTATTATTTTATTGCTGATTTAATTTCTAAGTTGAAATCCGAGGAGGGTAGTTTTATTTTTTGTTTTCAGCAATTCACCCCCCTCTTACCGGCCTCTGCTGCACCTACAATTGGTATCAGAGCCTGATCGTCTCAGAAGGACTAACCGCCAACTGAAGCACTACGATCAAGACGATGGCCGGAGCAAACATCCATCCCCCGAAGTTCAACGGAGACTTCACCACATGGAAGCGCAAAATGGAGGTATTTTTTAAAACCGAATTTGACATTCTTTTAATAATGAAATATGGCTATGCAGTTCCGAAAGATAAGGAGGAAAATACCTGGACGAAGAAGGAGCAAGCAGATTTCGTTGCCAACGGAAAGGCTGAGTTCCACCTACTCAGCATACTATCGCCGCAGGAGGTAAATCGGATCGGAAGTTACGACTCCGCGAAAGATCTCTGGGAAAAATTCCTGGAGCTTCACGAAGGTACTTCCGAAGCGAAGCTAGCGAAGCGCGACATCCTCCGGAACCAGTTAATGAACCTCCGGATAAACCAAGGCGAGAAGGTAGCACAACTCCAAGCGAGAATCAAGGAGCTGATAACGCAACTAACGAACCTTGGAGAAGAGGTAACCAACCGGGATTCTATCCGATACGCGCTCAATGCCTTCCTGAGAACTCCAGAGTGGGCCTCCTTAGTAGATGCGTATTACATCTCTAAGGACCTCGAGGTAAGTACTTTAGAACAATTATTTTCCACTTTTAAACTTCATGAATCTTGAGTATCAGAACCCAATGGAGCAGAGAAGACAAGTCAGAACATTGCCTTAAAGGCAAAGATGAACAGTTCTGACTCCGAAGCCTCAGTCGACGAATTCGAAGCGGCACTACTGGTAAGACGCTTCAATAAGTTTTTCAGTACTAATAAATTTAAATCGCAGAGGCATCATCGAAAGAAGAGGACGGTTCGTTGCTACAACTGCAACGAAGAGGGGCACATCAAAGATGACTGCCCAAAGCTAAAGAGAAAGGAGAAAGAAAGGGAAAAGTCAAAATACAAGAAACCAGAGCCCTCCAAGCACAAGAACCTGAAGGCTACCTGGTTAAATTCGTCATCCTCTGAGTCAGACATCGAAGAATTCTCGGGGTTAGCACTAATGGCGAACCATCAGCCGGAAGAAGACTCAAGCTCAGATATGAGCATGGATAAAGGGGGAGGAACATCAGAAGAAGAAGGCTGCAGTAAAGGGGGAGCGTCACCAGATCAGGTAAGTAAGGTACGCAATCTAATCCTGAATCAATCTTTTAGATTTATTAAAGCTCTTTCTAGAGAATTAGATAAATTAGAAAAAGAAAATGAAAATTTGAAATCAGAAAATGAAAATTTAAAATTTGAAATTGAAAAATTAAAAACTGATGCATGCTTAAAGATAAATGTTTTTCCAAAATCAAAACTTAAAATTTATGGAAAATTAAATTGGTATATAAGGAAGCATCAGGGTCAACTTAGGAAAATTCCTAAGGATTATATACCCCTAAGTTTTTGACTAGTCCTGTAGGAAGGAACCTTTATTGGGTTCCAAAATCTTTTTTGATTTAAATTTCTCTTTTAGTTTAAAGCTTTAAGAGAGAAAATTAAACATTGAAATTCTTTATGAAAGCTTTGTCTAAGGAAGTGGTTGTTGCTCCAATAACCAAGAAGGCCTAGTGCCTCGCCACGACCTGGAAGCTAAAATATTAAAAGAAAATGTTTAAATAACTTTTTGAAAAAGCATTTAAAAATTAGAATTAAATAATGCTTTGAAAGTTTAATCAAACATTTTTGAAACTTTTGTTTATAAATTCATTGGTAGGAATATTTTTTCTGGAAAGTTCTGTTTGAAAATTCATTTACTTAGAACTTTTTTAAGTTCCCTCTAATTAGAATCCCATTTTTGCTGTGATCAAAGGCGGAGAGAAAGGTACAAGTTTAGGGGGAGTTAGGAAAATGAAAATTTTACCTATTTTTTGAAAATATGTTGCAATTTTCATTATTGCAAATTTATGCTTAATATGCTAGTCTAGTAATTTCCTTTAAAATTACTATTTATGTCTATTTGTTAACCCTAACTTGAACTTGGGTTGATGCACATCAAAAAGGGGGAGATTGTTGGACCCCCCATGGTAGTTTTGATGTGATCAACCAAGTTGGTTAGGGCCTGCTGTATTTGATCCCTGTGTCTGAGTGTACAGGAGCTTAAGAGCACAGGAAGTTGAGCGGAAGACGCAGCTAGCGAGAAGGACGGCACGGGAAGGGAGCCGACGGACTCGGTGCATCCGAAGGACGAGAGAGCTGCGGAAGAGTGCTCCGGTGGGCGTTCGAGGGACGTTAAGCCGGGACGGAAGGCTACTGTAGGAGAAGGCCGGGAATTGGGTTCGGGTGAGCCCTATTCCGGTTGGCCGCAATGACCCAAAAGAACGGAGCGTCAGAAGCTGAAGAAACCAGGCTGGAAAATGAGCTGCCAGCTTGGAGGCACCTCCAGCAGGCTTGGAGGCGCCTCCAGCTTGAAGGCGCCTTCAACCCTGTTGAAGGTGCCTTCAACAGGTCAGTTTTGACCTTTTGCACTGTGGATAAAGTTTTATCCGCTGACCGAGCTGGAGGTGCCTTGAACCTTGTTGGAGGCGCCTTGGACCCTCGGGATAGACTTTCCAGGAGCTATAAAAACGCCCCTGGAGCTAGGAATTCAATAACAACTCAAGCAATCAATCTGTAAGCAATTCCTAAGCAACTAGTGAGCTTCCAAAGTGTAAAAGGCTTCTCCAACTTCAGAGAAGGAGATTTTTTTACTGCGCTTTTTCTATTGCCCTGGATTAACAACCTCCTTGGTTGTAACTAGGTTAAATCCCTGAGTCTCTTCTATTCCTGTTTCTTTTTCTGTTTCCTTAATTTAGTTGCTATTATTTTATTGCTGATTTAATTTCTAAGTTGAAATCCGAGGAGGGTAGTTTTATTTTTTGTTTTCATCAATTCACCCCCCTCTTGCCGGCCTCCGCTGCACCTACACAATATTTATTACCTCAACCCAAAATTGATTGTTTAAGTTGTATTAATTTAACATGATTCTAGCAACTTCTTGTAATGTTTTATTTTTCCATTCTACTAGTCCATTTTGTTGGGGAGTTCTTGGACATGAAAATTCATGCTTATATCCATTAATTTTACAAAATTATGTAAATTTATGGTTTTCAAATTCCCCTCCATAATCACTTATGATTCTTTTAATTTTAGTATCTTTTTCATTTTATATTAACTTGCAAAAGTTATTAAAAATTTCAAAGGTTCCATCTTTAGTCTTTAAAAATTTTACCCAAATAAATCCTTAGTAATCATAAATTATAACTAAACAATATTGATTTTTGCTTAGTGACTTGGCTCCATGTGAATCAAACAGGTCTAAGTGTAGGAGCTCAAGTATTGAATTAGTTTTATTTAAGTTGGTTAACTTGTGGGTTGATTTGGTTTGTTTACCCTGTTGGCAAGTATTACAGATTGTATTTTCTATAAATTTTAATTTGAGTAAACCTCTAACTAAACCATTTGGACTCATTTTTTGAAATGAGTCTAGTATGAATGTGACACAGTCTTCTGTGCCACAACATAGTTTCCTCTTGTTGTATCAATAGACACTTTAGTGAGGAAGTTGGTATGCCAATTGTATAGATGTTCTTTTTCCTAATATCCTTAAGTGTAATTTCAGGATTTTTAACACTTTTAATTAAGCAATCAGAGTTTGAAAATATGACTAAGTATACTGAGTCACATAATTGACTAATACTAAATAAGTTAAAATTCAATTGATCAACCAATAAAACTTTTCGAATATAGAAATCAGAACTCAGTTGGATATTAACTGTTCTGATTACCTTAAGTGTTCCGTCGTTGCCGAATGCAACTGACCCTAGGTTCTTGAATTTCAGCTTAGTAAATTTTAATCTGTCTCCAGTCATGTGCCTGGAGCATCCACTATCTAACATCCATTGATCCAAATCTTTATGTTCCTACACATAAAGTATTTGATTTGATTCAATTTGATGGATCAAAAGATAGTTTGATTGAAATCAACTCCTTAATATTCTATCTCACTAGTCTAGATGGTCAAACATGTTATTCTTATGGGTGATTGTGAGATGATTTTTTGTTTAATTGAATTTATTCAGTTAATTTGTTTTATTAAGTTAAGTTAGGTTAAGAATTGGTTAGATTGATTAGTTTTAACAAGGTTTAGTTTAGTTACATTTTAAGTTTGTGTTAATTTAAGTTAAATTAATTAGTTTTATTTGGTTAATTAATTAGGTTAATTAATTGTTTAGGTTAATTAATTAATTAAATTAATTGATTGATTAATTATTTATATTAATTACTTAAATAATTACTTAATTGATTAGATTGATTAAGTTAATTAATGGATTAGGTTGATTAATTAATTAAATTGATTGAGTAATCACTTAAATAATTACTTTATTGATTAGATTGATTAATTGTTTATTAAATTTGTTTTATTCTAACTTTTACCTAAGTCCATCTCATCCTTTTCTAAATTATCAATCAGGGAACCTTATAGATTTTTGTGAGATGGTTAATTTAATCTTTAATTTAGGTTATCATTTAAGGATTAATTTGCATTTGAGTTAGACTCAGGTTTTCCAATTAGTCAATTAAATATTCATTTCATTGATTAGCTTCCAGGCTGTAGAGAGACACTAGACCTTCTTATGTATGAGATCATCCACCATTTCTAGACAAAACTTTTTAAAGAAATTGGATATTTAATTTTCCTTTTGAAACCCCTAGGTCTAACTAATTAAGTGTAAATCATGCCTAAGTCCTTATCTAACCTTGTCTAAGCATGCATAATGAAAGCAGTAAGACAAGAATTAAACAAGTTTATTTATAAATAAAAATGGTTTTTCTATTGCCCCCCCTAGATCATAGCTTCGATAAGGTCTATCAAGGTAATGGATTTGATCCTTGGAGATCCAATATTGTCCAAATCCAACTTGATTAACTAAGATCGACTTGGGAACCCATGCTTGTACTATTTTTCTATTAGCTCTATTTACAAGTGATAAATAAGATCTATACTTTTGTTTAGCCTTAAACCTAAGTTTGGATTGATTGTAAACGACTCTTTGTTTTCCAAGAATTATGTCTATGTTCTTGGAACCCAAAGTGAACTGTTCCAACGTGTTTTTAGGTTCTTTGACTTGAGTTTTCAAATTGAAAATTTCTTCCTCAAGTTGTTGTACTTGAGTTGAATTTCCAATTTGAACTGGCTCAGTCAAAGGACTCAATTTAGTCTCCTCCTTAAGGACTGTTACTTCCTTTTGGAGTGACTTGACTCGAAGGTTGGATTTGGCTAACTTACGCATAAGATAATTGGATAAATTATGAAGTTTAGTTAGTTGATAATTTCTTATAGTGGGGTTAGGCCCTTCGGAAATGGATACGGATCTGTGGCTTCACTTGAACTCAGTTTTTGATTCGCTCTCGATTTCTAATTCTTCGAGTTGTTCCTAGGCTGTGAGTTTGAGGAAGCTCGTCTGTTCGAGCTCTTCGTTGGAGTCTTCTGAAGAAGACTCATCCCATGTTACTTGCAGTGATTTCTTCTTCCTTTTCTTCTTTGCTTCCTTTTGGTTTGGACAGTTGGCTATGATGTGTCCCTTTTGGTTGCAGCCGTAGCAGGTTACATCGAACTTCACTTTTGGACTTGATTGTACCTTCTTGGACTGGATCACCTTTTTGACGTCCTTCTTGGTGAACCCTTTCTTCTTTTTATAGAGTTTGTGTAGTAGGTTGACGATCTTGACTGTGATCTCGTCGTCGTCATCTTCTGAGTCTGATTTATCTTCGGACTCAAGTTCGGTTATGTGCTTTTCTTTTGGTTCCCAGGTTCTACTCGTACCTGCAATCAAAGCAATACCTTTCTCGGTAGAGTGTGTTGGATCAAGATGCGCTAGAGGGGGAGGGGGGGGGTGAATAGCGCTCGTGGCTTTCACTTTTCGTATTTGAAAAACTATCGAGTAAATGCAGCGAAAATAAAAGAAAACCAACACAAGAAGAACACACCAAGTACACAGGTTGGTTTTACTTGGTTTGGAGCCTAGGGCTGTTGTGTAACACCCCACCCTCCTCACTACTAGACTGTGAGGGTGGAGCGCTACTGGACTACTAACTTATCTTAACTAACATTGCACACATGTTAATATTAATACATAAAACTCTCTAAACATGCAATTAATGACAGCGGAAACATGAATAACTTATCCCTACATTCTACTCCAGCACGTATACATAACTAAAACTATACATCAATCTAAACATGATGAAATATACGTATTAATCTAAACATGCATGCAACCATTGTACAACTCAGATAATAGGTCTAATGTGCATAACAATTTAAATGAAAGAATTCTAAATACATTGCAATCTTAATAAATTCTTATGCTAAATCCCAAGGCTTCTATAGTCCAGGCATCACACATCCATCCGCACCTCCTTGTCGCCTTCCTTTTCTATAACTTTTCCTTTCCTTTATCTGTAGTAAGAGGAAATGCAACTATAAGCAAAATTACTTAGTAAGCGCTATCTAACTCACAAAACTCAAATATGCATGTGAATAAAATAAATCTAAAACTGAATGCTTTAAAGGAAATACTACACATGCTCATCTAATAGCAAAAGAAACAAGACATACTGAAATGCTAAACATGTAAAGCTTATTTCACTTGTTCAAAACTTATACTTTTATACTTCAGAATAATAAGTTTAACTGAACTGATGCATAAGCTGAGCTAAACTGATGCTAAGCTAATGCTGAATCTGAACTGTATTCACGTAACTGATTTGTGAAGTTTTGAAAACTATTTTCATAATAGATAAAAATAATAATCATGCTGCTGATGGGCCCGACAACTGTACTTGCTATGCGCACATCCCTAACTAGACCCGAGGTAGCTAGTCCCAAATCTAGTAGGGTTTACTAGGTTATCTAAACCTAGGGACGACTATGGGAGCCCAACCCAAGGACAACTAAGAGTTCAGCATAGTGCCACTGATAAAAGTAAAATACTGATTCATAAGCTGATTTATCTTAATTACTTCTTCTTTAAATGCCTTGGCATTTTAACAAGCACCTTGTGTGCCAAAATCCCTAAAGTCTTGACTTTGGGATCTACTTAAGGCCTTGGCCTTTTTATTTCTTTTCTTTATCTTTCTTATACTTGTTAATAACTCTAATAAAAGAATGCTTTTTTAAAAACTGAAATGTTTAAACAAATTCTAACTTTGAAATGCATAAACAAAAATCTGCATACTATACTAACAAAATTCTGCACTTGTAAGCTTAATAAAATTCTACACTTGTAAACTTAATAAAATCTGCATTATAAACTTAATAAAATATGTACTTGTAAGCTTAATAAAATCTGTAAATCTAATTAAGCTACTAGAGATCTAATTGGATCTTCCAATGCTAAACCATCAAAACTGCAATGCTAAACAATTCAAAATCTATAATGCTACACATAGCTATTCCACACTAAAAATCTGTTAAATCTTGATACCTATGTAAAGCTTATACTTTTATAGAGCAATAGAGATCTTTAAGCATGTTACAACATGATCTAAACCGGAATACTAAGCCAAAATCACAAACTGAAAACTAAATCTGCATACTCTACTAATCAAGATTCTGCATTCTATACTACACAATTTCTGCATACTATACAAACATAAATTCTGCACTATAATACTTAACCAAACTGCACTATAATTTTTTTTTTTAAAAAAACTACATTATAAGTTCCACAAAAAAAAATCTGCACTACAAGATTCACCAAAAATCTACACTATAAATTCCACCAAAAATCTGCACTACAAGATCCACCAAAAATCTGCACTATAAATCCTAAAGGAAAACTATCCGTGCCCCTTTATAGCACCATCCGAAATCCACAGAACTTCAAAAAGGAGTTGCTTTTACTTTCTTTTCCATTGCACAATACCAAGTTAAACTTGCTGAAATATTACTATAAACTCTAAACAATTTGAACTAAATTTCATGGCAACCGCTCCAATCAAACAATAAGGAAAAAACTAAACCACATATTCAAATTAATTAAAACCTATTCTCATCTTCTTTATGAAACTCACGGCAGGAAACCTTCAAAATCATCAATCTTTGCGGCATGCATCGGAAATCAAGAACACATGAATCCGAAACTACTCTACTGCAGGTGAGGAAGCACTTACTTTGGTGTTCTTGGACTCACAACCAAGAAGAAGCTTCTAGGGTTTTCGGAAAGCTTGCAAATCCAACCTTCTCATCGTGCCTACGGATTCCCTTGATGAGAAGATCTCTAATCCGTGAAGAGCTCATGGGATTTGCCCTTCGCCGGTTGCCGGAGAGAAACCCTACTTCTCTTCGTTTCCTCCCGAGCTGCCACCGTCGCACGAGAGAGGTGAGGAGAGGAATTAGGTTAGGTCACGGAAACATAACAACTCTTATCCCTTTTTATAACTAGGGTATTTTCCGATTCTGTTATGGCTTAAGACTAATTCGTTATTAATTTGTTCACAAAACACCTGGTGAACTCTTGGCTACCGCGCTTCGCCTAAATCTCTGACCCGGTTAGAGGTTGCGGGTTCCGGTCAGAGGTCGCGAGTTCGAATCTCGGCCGCACCTCTTTTATACTTAATTATTTTCTGTTATTAACTACTACTTAAATTAATTTCGTTCTTCCTTTAATCAGTACCGCCCGCTTGGGCACTTGGCTATCGTGCTCCGCTTAAGCCGCCGACCGGGTCGGAGGTTGCGGGTTCGAATCTCGGCCGAAACTCTTTTATACTTAATATTTTCTGTTTAACTACTACTACTTAAAATATTTCCGCTCCTTCTTTAACCAGCACGACCCTGCTGGTTCTTGGTCAGCCGAGACAACTTAAGGCTTTGCTTAACCGAAGGTCTCCAGTTCAAACCTCGGCTTAACCTTTTTATTTTTTTACAACTTGTTTCTTTTGGTAAAAATACCAAACGACCTCCAAAAATTACATAAAAATACTCTAAAAATTTCTAAAAATCTCTATAATATTTCAAAAGTATTTATAAATATTTTTAAGCACTATTAGGACTCGTAATGAGGAAATTTAGGTCGTTACATGTTGGTTGCTACTCAGAATACCGTCCTAGTTCCCCTGTACAAAAATTTGTACAAGCATAAAACTATCCTAGCTACCCATGTGTTCTACTAAAGTTAAATTTGGATTGTAAACGATGCTTAATATTATTAATCCAAATTTTCCCTTAAGGAGTTAACTTGAATTGGGAACAAAACTTAACATTCTTACTTCAAGTTCAATCGATGTGATCTTCCTAAGTTAAACTATATTACAGAAGTTGATCAAATATCTATTTCAAGGATCAACTTCCAGGTCAAACGTGGCGAGGCACAAGGCCTTATTGGGTATGGGATCATCCATCACTACCTAGACAAAGCCTTTCAAAAAAATCGGATATTTAAACTTCTCACAGTAAACAATGTTTAACAATAGAGACCTCAATAGAAACACATTATCGAAACAAGAAATCGAAACGAAAATCGATAACGAAAATGATAATTGAAATCGATAACCTCTTGTGTTTGATTTTACAAGATCTATACAAAAGGATGCACTAGTTATGATACGAAAACTTATAACTATTTATACCTCTTGTAACTTATAGACCTCTTGATCTTCTATTGTATTCCTCTTCTTATCTCGGACGTCGTGTGGGTGACGATCTACCAAGATGAGAATCCACCCACGCCTTCTTCTTCCTTTCAAGTTTCGACCACCAACTTTCTCGAAGAGATGATGAAGTTCGGCCACCAACTTTCCTCCAATGGATGCTAGACAAGAGAACCTCCTTCTCTTCTTCTTCTCCTTCAAGCAACCGACCATCAATGGATCTCCACACCAATATGCCGCCGGCCACCAAGAGGGAAAACAAAGGAGAAGAGAGAAAGAGTAAGGGTCGGCCACCACCAAGGAAGAGATGAAAGGAATATAAGATGTATTGTTGTTAGGTGAGACACCTCTACCCTCTCTTTTATATTCCTTGGTCTTGGCAAATAAGGGAAGTTTTAAACATAATTAAAGCTTCCTTATATTCCTTGCCAATGACTAAAAAGGAAAGTTTAAAAAAAAATAAAAATAAAACTTCCTTTTCTTCTTGTCATGGTCGGCCACATGCTTGTTCTCCAAGCAAGAAAAGATTTTAAACAAAAATTAAAATCTCTCTTTAAAAAATCCCTTTTGTGGATAGTTCTAAAAGGAATGTTTTATAAATTAAAATTTCTCTCTTTTAAATCCTTTTATGGATATCTATAAAAGATAAGATTTAAAATAAAACATGGTTTCAAGAAAGGAAAGTTTTATAAAAAAATTAAAATCTTTTTTTTCACATTATAGATAACTACAAATAAGGAAAGATTTCAAATCTCTCTTTTCTTCCTTTGTAGAAAGTTATAAAAGGAAAGATTTAAAAATTTAAAACTCTCTTTTAAAACCAACATAAAAGGAAAGTTTTCAACAAAATAAAAACTTCCTTTTATTTCCTGTTATGACCGATCTAAAAAGGGAAAGTTTTATATTAATTCATCCTTTTAAATCCTTTTAATGGATCTCTATAAAAGGAAAGATTTCACAAAATAAAACTTCCTTTTGAATTCAATGTGGCTGGCCACCCTTGCTTGGGTTCCAAGTTAGGGCAGGCTACAACTTGAACCCATCTAACCTTGGTTTGGCCGGCCCTAGCTTGGGCTCCAAGCTTGGCTTGGCCAGCCACCTTAAGGTGGGTAAGAAGTTGGGTTTGGGTGGATATAAGACTTTATAAATAAGAGGCTACAATAGGGACCGAGAGGAGGAATTCGTTTTGGTCTCCCGATGAGTTTGAGCTTCCCATGTTCACCCCGAACACCCAACTCAAGTTCATCAATAATATCTCATTCCACTAAAGAGTTATTATTGCACTACCGCACCAATCCCATATTACTATATGAGCTCCTTCTTATCATGAGTGTGTTAGTCTCCCTGTTTTTAAGGTATTGAATGCCCACTAATTATATGAGTTACTGACAACTCACTTAATTAATATCTAGCTCCAAGAGTAGTACCTGTTAGGATATATACTAAAAGCCTAGCTTTTGATATAAACATTTATCTAGAAATAAGAATCACATTGGTCAAATGTCTACATTTATGATAAATGTAGTTGTTCAATTAATTTATATTGTAGATAACATGGTGTGTGGTGTCACACACAGAGAATCATGTTATCAGCACCTTATAAATTATAAATAGTACCTCACGACCAAGATGGAAAGGAACAAACCATTGGAAGGTCGTAGTGTAATTAGGTATTAGTTTATGTTAACTATATAATTACACTAGTACACTTAGAGTGTATTGAGTAGGACCATTAGAGGTCGTTTCTTTTATACTGACTTTATAAAGGAACAAAGACCTCAGTTATTATGGAAGTGTGTGCTCTTAATCCTAATATAATAACAAGCACATATATTTGATATTTATTTTTTTAATTTATCAATGGGTGAGATTTAGTTTGATAAATCAATAAGCCCGATAAGTTGGGAAATGATATTACTTATAGTGTGTGTTGTTGATTATAGAAGGAAACTATGTCCTAGTGATCTAGGTTGATAATGTCCCCAAGAGGAGCTCATGAGGATTGTCATGTTGAACCCTGCAGGTGGACTTAGTCCGACATGATGATAAGGTTGAGTGGTACTACTCTTGGACTAAGATATTAATTAAGTGAGTTGTCAGTAACTCATTTAATTAGTGGACATTCGACATCTTAAACACAGGGAGACTAACACACTCATAATAAGAAGGAGCCCAAAATATAATTTGGGATTGGTGCGGTAGTTCAATAATAATTCTTTAGTGGTATGAATTATTATTGATGAAATTAAGTTGGGTGTTCGGGACGAACACGGGAAGCTTAATTTCATCGGGAGACCAAAACTAATTTCTCCTCTCAGTCTCTATCGTAGCCTCTCTATATATAAAGTAGTGTATCCATCTAAACCCATCTTATAGTCCATGTTGTTGGCATTACTATCCAAGAATGCTTCATGTTATTGTGATCAACGTGAACAGCAAGTTCATATTTACTTGCTGTGAGATGCCGTTTGCTTAAAACGTGAGAAGCTTTGTTTAAGCAACTCACAATTTTTGCTTGGCAATTAAGTCACGTTTTTGCTTGGCAATGAAGTCAACGTGAGAAGCTTGCCAATTGCCAACATGATCACATGGAATTAGGAGGAAAAGAATTTTAATTAAAATATTTCTTTTCATTGCCAACGTGAGAAGCTTACCAATTGCCAACATGATCACATGGAATTAAGAGGAAAAGAATTTTAATTAAAATATTTCTTTTTGTGGAGAGATGTTTTAAAAGGAAGTTTTAATTTTAATAAAAACTTTTCTTATTTAAAAATCATCCACAAGTTTAAAGGAGATATTTTATGTGAGATCTCGGAAAATTTAATAAATAGGGTTATTTCAGAAATAGCCTTATAGAATTTTTTCGGAATTTTTAGAAGTTTTCTGGGAATTTTTCGGAGCTTGTACGACGTAGTTTGAGGGGACGAATTAACAGGTTCGGATTAAGCTGTTTGGGATACCCGTTTAAATGAGGAAATGTTTATTTATATAATTCCTTTTTCCTTATTTCTTTTCCCCCATAAACGCCGATCCACCCTTTTTCCTCCCCGACCCCGTGCGCACTCTCCTCTTCCTCTGTTCTCTCTCTCGCGGACGGGCGGCGCCAAAGAGATTAGGGTCTCCAGCTCCGGCGATCTTCCTTCGCCGGCACCGACGTCTTAAGCTCAGATCCGGCTAGAGTTTTTCCTCTCCTGATCGTCATCGCATCGTGTCTCACAGCCTCGTCTCACTGCCACAACGATCGCCGGCGCAGATTAGGGCTTGGAGCACAGAGGTGAGGAGCTAGCTTCGATTCTTCTTCCTCTCTTAACTCTCTTCGAACCGTGGCCTAGCTTCATCGCTGGATTGGACAGCGACGCCATCAGGAGATCTAGAGAGGTAAGGTTTCGTCGGATCATTGTTGACTTAGGTCTAGCTGGCTCACAGAACAATCTGCCTTCGCTCTTTCTTCTTGAGCCATTCACAGAACAATCTGTGTCTCCTCTGGTTGGATCAAATTGGGCGACTTCTTCTGGAGACAACCGATTGAAGGTAAGGTTTGGCTTCAGGAATTAGGTTCTTGTTGGAATTTGGGTATTTCTTGATTAGAGATCTCCATTTCTTGTTGATCTGTGATCTCCTTGTTTGATTCCTTCTTGATCCGATTAATTCTAGGGAGGTTTGTATCCTGAGGATCTGTTCTGTGAATTGTTTGGTTCTGGCAGCACCCCAACCAGCAGCTCCTCTTTGGCTGCGGATCAAGAGCAGTGGTTGAATTAAGGTACGTGTAGGGATAGTTGATACTTGTTGTATTAGATATGATTTAGTTGTATGTGTAGGGATTTTTATCCATGTTAGTTGTAGATTTTGTGTTGATTGGAATATCGTGATTAGATTTATTTGCTTAGAGTTAATCTAATGGAACGGATTAGGGTTAGGGTAATTAACCCTAGTCAACCGTTGGATTTATAATCTAATTGATGATTAGGGATTAGGTAACTAACCCTAATCGACCATTAGATTTAAATTGGTAAGTTGTGATTGCGGTGGTTAGGGTTTTGCCCTAATTTAGTGGGGGAAATTTATTTAGCTATTTCATTGGGATTTAGCTAAATAAAATATATATGTTGTTTGACACAGGATTCTGATTCGAGACAGGCGTCTCGACGTTGACTTCGGATTTGGATTGACTGTACCTTCTATTTGAGGCGGGTACCCTTTGACTTATCTTTTTGATATTGTCTTATGATATGTGTAGCTTATATATAATTACTAGTGATTGGTAGAGTTAGCATTTCCCCGGCGTTAGCTTAGTTGATACCTATCACATGTTTCATCTGCTAGTTGCTTTATTTCAGGATTGGATATTATATCTCTTGCCATGTGTATATATGATCATAGAGATGCATATCTATAGTGCTCTACTCTACTGGATTAGTTGCTTTACATGTGTGATACATGCTCTTGGATTCATGATACTTACATCATTGTTATATGTGATGTCTTTGGTTTATGCTGTTTATTATCATCGTTATATATGTGTTTGTCTGTTTGGCATCTACACATATGGAGGATATGTTCAGGTATGATATATTGTAGCCGCATGCACCATATCGCATGATTGCATGCTGGGCGATTGACGACTCCATTATTGTTGAGCTCGTCGGCCGGCTACATTGACCTGCGCACCACGTGACCACTGCATGGGTAGTGGCACAGCACATAGGGTGTGTAGGTTGCTCGGTGGTGCTCCGCTGGAGGCTCCACTCATGGGTAGTGTGATAGGCAGCGTGGTAGCACACCGGGGTCCCTCCCCGTCATTGTGTACCGGGAGATGAGAGCATGACGCTCCCTCCTATAGTTGAGGTTGGAGGATAGGAGTACTCCGGTGCATCCCGTCCACTCGGTCACTCTTCAAGGGTAGTGACGGCAGAGTGCACGGTGTCACAGCCCTACCCACGCGGTCTCACCATTATGTGTGAGATTCTGACTGGCGTCAGGGGTGACCATGTCATTTGCATCATATGCACAGATTGCATTAATTATGGTTGATGCATTTTGGTGATTGTATATGATTGACATGCATACAGGTTATATGCTCTTGCTCTGACTATTTTTATCTGTGTATGCTCACAGTCAGTTACACAAGCATCGCAGGTGAGTACAGTTTATTTCAGTTATGCATTTTCTTATTATTCTTGCTATAGACTGTACTTTATGCCTATTGCTGGTTATTACAGTTTATTTCAGCTATGCATATATGTTATACTGTTAGGAGGCTGTACCGTAGGTTGTACTGTTAGTGTATTGTACATTAGGATATTGCTGGTAGTTATATATTGCTATACATGTCTATTGGATTACCTGCTGAGTTCTTTGAACTCACCCCGTTGTTACTATTTTTCAGGTTGAGGCCGTCGGGAGGTATTCCAGTCGCTAGCCCCATTCTCGCGAGGATTTTCTTTGTCGTATTATATTCTGCTTTTGCATCTTATATACTTGTATTGTGGGTTTGTATTGTGGACTCTATACCGACCACTTGGGTTTACTACGTTTGGTTTTTCCGCTGCGGATATATTTTCATTACTTCATGGATTTTGTTTTCTTCGTTGTAGTGGAGTAGGATGTGTACGTATATCTTCGTTGATTTCTATATCATCTTTTCTTTATATAACTGCGTGGATTGTTCATATTATGTCTGTGTAGAAATGTTGAATATAACTGTGTGGATTGTTTACTGTTTGTGTGTATTGTTCCGGCCGAGTGTGGCCGAGGTATAGATATATGTATACTGAGATTCATATTGTCCACCGTACAGGGGAGATGCTGCCGAAATTTCTTCGGACAGGGACTACTTGGGGCGTGACATTTTAAACCATCATGAAAGGAAAAATTATTGGAGAAATTTTTTATAAATTTCCGGAAACAAATTAGGAAGTTTTTATTCTTGTGAATAAAAAAAAAACTTCCTTGATGGAGAATAAAAGTGGCCGGCCATGTAATGTGAAAAGAGGAAATTATTTTTAATTAAATAAATTTTCCTTTTCATGGCAAAAGAATTAAGAAAGTGTTTATTTAAATTTCCTTATTTGTCAAGACCAAGGATTATAAAAGAGAGGGTAGAGGTGCCTTCATGGCTAACGACTCTATTCTTTTCTTCCTCTCTTTTCCTTCTTGGTGTGGCCGGCCCTAGGGTCTTCTCTTCTTCTTCTTTTCTCTTCCTCCTTTGTGGCCGGTGGCATCAACGCAAGAGAAGTCCATGGTGGCCGGTTCTAGCTAGGAGAAGAAGGAGAGAAAGAAGGTTTTGTTTCTAGCATCCCTTGGAGCTTGGTGGTAGTGGCCGGACCTCTACTTCTCTTGGAGAATTGTGGTGGCCGAATCTTGCTTGGAGAAGAAGGTGGCTTAGGTGGATTCTCATCTTGGTAGATCGTTGCCCACACAACGTTCGGGATAAGAAGAGGAATACGGTAGAAGATCAAGAGGTTATTTACTTACAAAGAAAGGTATAATTAGTAATTATTTTCCGCATCATACTAGTTTTCTTTGTATATTTATTTTTGGAAATAATACCAAATACAAGAGGCATACGATTCTAGTATTTCGAATTTGTTTTCGATGTTGTGTTCTTTTGTTTTTTTCTTTTCCTTGTAATTTGATTGTTCTTTTCGGTTGACCTAAAGTTATTTAAGGAAATTAAATATTAACTTTCCTTAAAAGGCTTTGTCTAGTCGGTGGTGGTTGTTTCCATATCCAAGAAGGCCATGTGCCTCGCCACGTCAGTACTGGGAGCCAATTTTGGAAACTAATATTTAATGAAATTAATAACCTAGGTGATTTGGATCGAACGTGTTAAGTTTCGCAGGAGATCCGAGTCTAAACCTAAAAGAACAAATAAATTAAACTTAGGATCAAACGTGTTAAGTTCCGCAGGCGATCCAAGTTTAATTTAAAAGAACACATGGTAGCTAGGAAAAGGTTCAGACCTTTGTACAAAATTTTTGTACAGTGGAACCATTAAGTTTTCTGAGTAGCAACCAACAATTGGTATCAGAGCTAGGATTTTGCCTCTGTGTATTTGGTATTAGTTTAATTATGCACATGTCATACATAATTTAGGCAGGATAATAGTAGGATGTGCTAACTTTGTGGACGCATGATCCAACTATTATGGCTTATAGTTATTATGTGTGTGATTGGACCCTTGGACATGTCAAGGGCATTTTATTGTGTGTGCATGATTGTATTATAAAATACAGCAGGAGCTGTATTTAGTTTTATTAGGATTTTATTTTTTGATCTAGTTACATGTACATTCCTTTTATGGAATATAGGATCGATGGATGTAATTTTATTTTATGTTCGATCTAGTTTACATGTACATTCCTTCGAGGAATATAGGATTGAAAAATATAAAATTCTATTTATGTCACGGATCGAATCTTGCAAGGCATGGAACCTTTTGAGGACCAGAGGCGCAACACAACAAGGAGCAAGATGGATGCGACAACTAGACCCGGTGGCGGTGTCCAAAGATGGCAGCAGCTAGGGTTGGCGACACACGGAGGACAGCAATAGATAAAAGCCATAATAGTTGAAAATTAGTTTTTCTATTTATTACTTTTTATGCTGTGTTGTGTGTGCTTGTTAGTATGCATGCTAAGTAGGCTAGCATAGTCAAAATTCCTCACTTTAAATAACTAAGTGGGAGAGGAATTTATTTTTAAATAAATTCCACGGTCTCCATTACTGGTTTATAAGTGATGCAACAAGCTTGCGCGTTGGTTCTGAGTGCCTTCCTCCATATCGGATGAGCTTGTTTGCGGATCACTAGCTTAAACTTCCATTTTGGATGACTATAGGAAGTTAATTAAGAGCGTGTGATCTTCCCCATCGGAAGGGGCACAATCTTATTAATGGACTTAGTGTCAAGTAATGATATACACTTAGGCACGTCTAATAGTATCCTCCCCATCGGAGTCACTGCTATTATTTGTGTGACCGAAGAAAACCAACTATTAATTTGTCAAATAAATAGGTTGACAAGATAATAAAAACTCCTCTTACAAATATTTGATTTTGTATACGTCCACACTATCGTGGCATACAAAATTCACGGTATTTGAGGTAATTTTATTTTATCATAAAGACTTATTGACAAGATAATTAATGGGTAAAACCCTCCTCTTACAAATGTTTAAATTTTGTATACGTCCACAATATCGTGGCATGCAAAAATCACGGTGTTTGAGGTGTTGTGAATTTAAATAATATTGTTTGAGGAATCAGTGTTATTTTAAATTCAAAAGTTTTGACCAAATATTTGATCAAAGACAGATCAACTATTAATTTTATTCGTCATAAAGTAAAGTTGACGAGATAATAAAATTAAGGGATAAAATCTCCTCTTTGTTTTTGTATACGTCCACACTATCGTGGCATACAAAATTCATGGGGATTTAAGGAATTGATTTTGACCAAATATTTTTGTGATTCTTAGGATTTAGAATGTTTGTCAATCCCCTAGTTGTTATACTATAGAAAAGACTTAGTAGTCCCAATTGTAATGATTGGAAATAGGACTTGGACATTAAGGTAGTCTGTCTTCTTAGAACTAAGAACAATATAGGTGTATTTAATTCATTAGTTGAAATATGTTTAGTGGTGTTATCTACCAGAACCTGGAGTGTAGATACAGATGCCATTAATCATGTCCGCAATTCATTGAAGGGTTCCAGGAAACCTGACAACTAAATGAAAATAAATCATCGTTCACATGGGCATTGCTGTAAAAGTAGCAGCTGTTGCAGTGGGAGATGTTTATCCTTTGATAGGAATAAAACATGGATTTTAAGAAATTGCTTTTAAGTACCAAGTTTAGAAAGAAATTTATTTCAGTTTCTAAAGAATAAATATTGTGTCTATTTTGATAACAAAGTTGTTATCGAGAAAATAGGAAAAATATCTATTCTGGTACGTTGGTTGGCAATTTATAAATCCCACGATGCAACAAATGGAAATTAGTAACACATCTTCTAATTTTAAGAGAAAGTAACCTTCGGAAATGAACCATTTATATCTTTGGCATCTAAGGCTAGGTTATATTAACTTGAGTAGGATTCATTAGTAGCTGATGTACTTTTGGGTTCATTAGTAGAGGAAATTTTTCCAACCTGCGAGTCTTACTTGGAAGGAAAAATAACCAAGAAGCTTTTAAATCTAAGGGGTATGGAGCCAAAGATATATTGAAATTGGTTCATTCTGATTTGTGTGATCCTATGACTATCCAGACAATAAGTAGTATCGAATATTTCATCTATTTTATAGACAACTATTCAAGATACAAATACATTTACTTGATGTGCCGCAAGACTAAGTGCTTTGATTAGTTCAAAGAGTACAAGGCTGATGCGGAGAAATGTCAAGGTAAAAGTATCAAGACACTACGGTTAGATCGTAGTGGCAAGTACCTCTTGGAAGAATTTAGGAGTCACTTATCAGAGGTAGGGATTCAATCCCAACTAACTACACCTGGTATACCCCAACAGAATGGTATAGAAAAAGGAAGGTATAGGACTCTTATGGAAATAAGTAGATTGATGATGAGTTATTACCAAATTCATTTTAAGGATATACTCTGGAAATGGAAGTGAACATAGTACCTTCCAAAATCGGAACTCTCTACTCATATAGAATTGCTGAATAGACGTAAGCCTATTTTAAAGCATATTCGGATTTGGATAGTCCAGCACATATGCTGAAGAGAGATAATGATAATTTGGACAGGAATTCACTTGTTTGTGGGTTATCCTAGAGAAATGAAAGTAGGTTTATAGTCTTAAAAATCAGAAGGTCATTGTTAGCATCAATGATCGATTTTTAGAAAAGGACTATGTAATAAACCACGTGCCCATAAGTAAATTTGTTCTTAAAGAAATTATAGAGGACATGTCTAATCTAGTACCAACTGTACAAGATGAAATATCACAAGAAACTGCAACACGTATCACAATTGATACATAATTATAGATAGTACATCATCGTAGTGGGAGGGTTGTCAAACAACCAAAAGAATTCATGTTTTGGGAAAGTTTTTGGACTTGATCCAAATAAACATGAGTCTGATCCCGGAAATATGATGAAGCACTCCAAAATAAAGATGCAGCATCTTGGCAAAGAGCAATGAATACAGAATTAGAATATATGTATTCTAATAAAATCTGGAAGCTTGAAGAACCACCAAATGGTGTAAAAGCCTTTGGGTGTAAAAAGATCTATAATAGGAAAAGAGGGATAGACAGGAAGGTAGAAACTTTCAAAGTAAGGCTTGATGAAAAAGGAAACTTTTTCACTGGTAGCCATGCTTAAGTCTATCCGGGTTCTTTTATCTATTTGGCAAGTGGATGTCAAGACAGCATTCCTTAATGGAAGTCTTGAAGAAAGCATCCATATAAAACAACCAGAAGGGTTCATTGCAAAGGGCTAAGAGCATCTTGTGTGCAAGCTCAATCAGTCTATGGACTGAGGCAAAGCTTCAAGGTCTTGGAATATCCGGTTTATCAAAGTAATCCAGACCTATGGATTTATTAAGTAACCAGATAAGTCTTATGTATACAAAAGGTGTGATGGAAACGTGGTGGTATTTCTTGTACTATACGTAGATAACATTTTTGGTAGTTGGAAACAATATCAAAATGTTGTCAGAAGTAAGGGTATGGTTATCCAAACAATTCGATATAAAGGACTTGGGAGAATGTATATATTCTTGAGATCAAAGTAATAAGGGATCGCAAGAAAAGAATATTTTAATTATCCCAAGCTTCATATATCGAAAAGAAAAAAAAATCCTTGTTCGTTTTAAGCATGCAAAACTCCAAGAAAGGTTTCTTACTTTTTTTTTTTTTTTTTTAGCATAGAGTAACTTTATCTAAAGAAATGTCTCCGTAGACATCAAAGGAGATAAAGGACATGAAGACAGTTCCTTATGCTTCGGCTGTGGGAAGCCTAATGTATGCAATGCTGTGTACGAGACTGGATATCTATTTTGCCGTGGGCATAGTTAGTAGACATCAAAGCAACTCTGGATAAGGACATTGATCTGCGGTAAAGCATATATTGAAGTACCTTAGAGACACTAGAGATTATATGCTAGCTTATAAGGCAGATAATTTGTTCCCTGTGGGTTGCATGGATTTTAACATCCAATCGGAAAGGGACAATAGTAAGTCAACCTCGGGGTTTTGTGTTTACTTTAGGAGGTAAAGTCATAACTATGGAAGAGTGATAAACATAGGTGTTTTTCTGGACTCCACCATAGAAGCTTAGTATATGGCAAGCCTCTGAGGTAGCCATAAAAGCTAAATGACTCAATAACCTCAAGATAGACTTAGATATGATTTCTGGTTTGTCCAAAGATTATTACAATTTATTGTAATAATATTGGTGCAGTAGCAAACTCGAAGAAACCATAAGTCTATAAGGCAAGTAAACATAATAGAGCGCAAGTACCACCCAATACGAGAAATCGTATAAACAAGGAGAATTTGTTGCCGTCTAGATTGCATCAGGTGATGACCTATAGATCCTTTCACTAAGGTCCTTAAGGCAAGAGCTTTTGATGGGCATGTTGAAGGGTTGGGAATCAGATGTATGGTAGCAGATATGGCAGCTTAGTCTTTTAGTATAAGTGGAAGATTGTTAGGATGTATACTAAAAGCCTAGCTTTTGGTATAAACATTTATCTAGAAATAAGAATCACATTGGTCAAATGTCTACATTTATGATAAATGTAGTTGTTCAATTAATTTATATTGTAGATAACATGGTGTGTGGTGTCACACACAGAGGATCATGTTATCAGCACCTTATAAATTATAAACAGTAGCTCACGACCAAGATGGAAAGGAACAAACCATTGAAAAATCATAGTGTAATTAGGTATTAGTTTATCTTAACTATATAATTACACTAGTACACTTAGAGTGTATTGAATAGGACCATTAGAGGTCGTTTCTTTTATACTGACTTTATAAAGGAACAAAGACCTCAGTTATTATGGAAGTGTGTGCTCTTAATCCTAATATAATAACAAGTACATATATTTGATATTTATTTTTTTAATTTATCAATGGGTGAGATTTAGTTTGATAAATCAATAAGCCCGATAAGTTGGGAAATGATATCACTTATAGTGTGTGTTGTTGATTATAGAAGGAAACTGTGTCCTAGTGATCTAAGTTGATAATGTCCCCAAGAGGAGCTCATAAGGATTGTCATGTTAAACCCTACAGGTGGACTTAGTCCGACATGATGATAAGGTTGAGTGGTACTACTCTTGGACTAAGATATTAATTAAGTGAGTTGTCAGTAACTCATTTAATTAGTGGACATTCGACATCTTAAACACAGGGAGACTAACACACTCATAATAAGAAGGAGCCCAAAATGTTATTTGGGATTGATGCGGTAGTTCAATAATAATTCTTTAGTGGTATGATTATTATTGATGAAATTAAGTTGGGTGTTCGGGGCGAACACGGGAAGCTTAATTTCATCGGGAGACCAAAACCAATTTCTCCTCTCGGTCCCTATCGTAACCTCTCTATATATAAAGTAGTGTATCCATCTAAGCCCATCTTATAGTCCATGTTGTTGGCATTATTATCCAAGAATGCTTCATGTTGTTGTGATCAACGTGAACAGCAAGTTCATATTTACTTGCTGTGAGATGCCGTTTGCTTAAAACATGAGAAGCTTTGTTTAAGCAACTCACAATTTTTGCTTGGCAATTAAGTCACGTTTTTGCTTGGCAATGAAGTCAACATGAGAAGCTTGCCAATTGCCAACATGATCACATGGAATTAAGAGGAAAAGAATTTTAATTAAAATATTTCTTTTCATTGCCAACGTGAGAAGCTTGCCAATTGCCAACATGATCACATGGAATTAAGAGGAAAAGAATTTTAATTACAATATTTCTTTTTGTGGAGAGATGTTTTAAAAGGAAGTTTTAATTTTAATAAAAACTTTTGTTATTTAAAAATCATTCACATGTTTAAAGGAGATATTTTAAACCATCATGAAAGGAAAAATTATTGGAGAAATTTTTTATAAATTTCCGGAAACAAATTAGGAAGTTTTTATTCTTGTGAATAAAAAAAAAACTTCCTTGATGGAGAATAAAAGTGGCCGGCCATGTAATGTGAAAAGAGGAAATTATTTTTAATTAAATAAATTTTCCTTTTCATGGTAAAAGAATTAAGGAAGTTTTTATTTAAATTTCCTTATTTGTCAAGACCAATGATTATAAAAGAGAGGGTAGAGGTGCCTTCATGGCTAACGAATCTATTCTTTTCTTCCTCTCTTTTCCTTCTTGGTGTGGCCGGCCCTAGGGTCTTCTCTTCTTCTTCTTTTCTCTTCCTCCTTTATGGCCGGTGGCATCAACGCAAGAGAAGTCCATGGTGGCCGGTTCTAGCTAGGAGAAGAAGGAGAGAAAGAAGGTTTTGTTTCTAGCATCCCTTGGAGCTTGGTGGTGGTGGCCGGACCTCTACTTCTCTTGGAGAATTGTGGTGGCTGAATCTTGCTTGGAGAAGAAGGTGGCTTAGGTGGATTCTGTGGGACCGTTAGAGTCGATAGAGGGGGGGGTGAATATCGATTCGAAAAAGACGAGTATAAATGCAGCGGAAAAATAAAATAGACACAGATGTTTTTACTTCGTTCGGAGCCTGTGACGACTCCTACTCGAAGGCCCGTGGTCCTTGACCACTTTCGTTGGGCAATCACTAACAAGTCGAAATATGATTACAGAATGAGTACAGGAAATGCAAGTGAAAATAAAGCAATACCGACAAGGAAATTAAATAAAAACCGAAGTAGCACTTTGTCGGAACTTTGTTGGCGTCGCACTGAACGTCGAGCAGCAAGACCAGCAGTAGAAGAGTTCTCAGCTTAAATTCCATTCCTCTGAAGCTCCTGTCTGGGGCTTCTTTTATATGCTGTTCCAGGCGCCTGGATCCCTTCCGGGCGCCTGGAATGTGACGTAGCTGCACAAACCATGATGCTCCACGTGGCGACGACTCGGCTGGATAGAATTCGCCTTCCGGGCGCCCGGATCCCCTCCGGGTGCCCGGACCACCTTGTTTCAGAAAACTCCCTTTTCTTGCAAAACAAAGTTAGTCTGAGGCAAATATGTATCCTGTAAAACAGATTGTTAGCACAGTTAAAGTACAACAGATGGATAAAAAGAGTATGACTTAGATTCCGTCTTTCCGAGACCGGAATCTAGTCACGATCTCGACTTAGACATCCGAAATGGATCTAAGCCGTATCGACGCCTAATGTCCCCTTTCCGGGAACGCGTCCTCACAGTCACTCCCCTCCAGTGACTTACCTCACTTACCTGCCAGACATCCGGTCAGCCCGTCGACCCGTCTGGACTTCTCGCCAAGCATCCGGTCAGCCCGTCGACCCGCTTGGACTTCTCGCCAACTATCCGGTCAGCCCGTCGACCTAGCTGGACTTCTCGCCAAGCGTCCGGTCAGCCCATCGACCCGCTTGGACTTCGTGCCAGACATCCGGTCAGCCCGTCGACCTGTCTGGACTTCTCCTGCACACTCGATCAAAGTGTCAGACAACAACAAAACTAACTTAACCTATTTGTCATTCATCAAAACCTGGGTTAAATCGTTAGTGCTAACTGCACCAACAATCTCCCCCTTTTTGATGGAATGACAACCTGGTTAAGTTAGTGTTAACATATGCAAGAAACAACATGCATTTTATGTGGTTTTTAAAGTTAGTTTGTATTTTCAAATTGGTTTAGCTAACTTAACCACCTAACCCTCCCCCTTTGGCATTCATCAAAAAAAATAAGGAAGGGTAAATAATCAAAGTGTTGAGTTTCTGCAAAAAGTAACTAGATTTTGCAATATATTTAAGTTTGGTTTAATTAATTTTTTTAACACCAAAAAATTAGTCAAAATGACTTGTGGGAGACAAGTTGAATTTTTGAATAATATAAAGTTAATCAAGTTTCACTTTTCAAGTGTGTAAAGATTTCCAAGCATATTTTACAAGAACTGAATAAGTTTAAATATGCTATATTCAACTTTTAAACACAGGTTTAAAAAAATTAGATGGGATTTAAACTTTCAAGTTTTGCTATTAATTTCTCCCCCTGAACTTGATATCTTAAAATTAAACAGCTGTTTAACCAATTAGGTACTAACTAACTATCAGAAGATAGTAGCTTTCACTTGGTTAGTCAGATTAAGGTCAGTGTATGACTTGACTGATTATCTTTAATCTGATTACTGTCTGATTTGTATTTAACGTCCAGACTTATGCTGATGCACTGAAATAAGTATCTTAAGTTCAGACAGTTGGCCTATGCATCTCACCCCTTTCTATGTTTGTCAAACACAAGCAAGGTAAGCCTAAGGTGTTGGTGAGATGCTCAAAAACTAGTCCTATGGGTACATGCTTTCTAAGGATTCAAAACTAGTCTAAGGCCAAAACTGTTTTTGAAAATCTAAAAATGGCAAGTTTTGAAAACAAATAAATTTGACTTATACTTTGATAAAACCATTTTTGAAAGTTTTTTTTTTTTTTGAAAAATCCTAGTCTATCAAGTTGGAACATAACCAATGTGAGTTCTGAACTATCACTAGATAGATCCAAAGTATTTTACAAGTAGTGTAGATACAGAAGTGAGTAATAACTAGATCTACTGAGATGATGAATGGGGTGGTCCTGATCCCAAGGATCGGAGAAGCGTCATCAGCTCAGTGTGTCGGGTATCCCCGGCAGCTCGTAACTCGGCTACCTCTCGTCGAATGTCTCGATGAAAATCAGAGTTCTCCTGCTGGAGACTCGCCATAGCTCTCTCTAGTCCGGTCGTACGGTCGGATAGAGAGGGGGGAGCGTGACGTGGTGCTCGAGCTGGGGGAGGTGGTGGAGCCGGTGCGGCTTCCTCCGGAAATAGTGCGAGCATGAACTCGTCCACCTGTGCGTCTAGATCGGGCTGGTGCTGTGCCCCCCTCCGCCAAGACATAGTCCCGTCATCTCTATCTATCTAGACACCGGCTAGGGAGAAGTTCCGTGCTGCTATAACATCGAACTCGGTCTTATGGGCAATGTCTCCTCTAGTGATATCAATACGCAACGAGGACATATAGGATGTCAGAATGTGACCGAATGGTATGTGGACTCGTCTATCAGTCACGAATCCAGCCGAGTAGATAATGGTGGAGAAAATGTGTAGGCTGATGTCAATATCTAACCAATGAATCAGGGCATAAAGTAAGAATGAATGGAATGGGCGCATCACAGCGATGTCCCGAGTAGTCAGTGGTAAAATGCAAAGGACTACAACCCTATAAAGAGCGTAGTCCTGGACCCGAAGTTCTACTGACCTAAACTGTGTCACAGTGGGATCTCTCTCTCCCCCAAAAAAAATACGAGTAAATCGTATCGAGAGTAATATGTGAGTAGGGATCTCCAGTCATATGTTTGGAGCAACCACTGTCCAAAATCCACTTGGTTTCCTACAGTAAGTAGGATTAAAGTTAGTCTTTTGAGCATGCATTGTTTAAGTTTTAAAATTTTGAAATTAAAATTTTGAATTTAATTTTTAAGTTAAAATTAAAATTTTAAAATTAATTTTTAAGTTTGAAATTAAAATTTTGAAATTAATTTTTAAGTTTAAAATTAAAATTTTAAAATTAATTTTTAAGTTAAAATTAAAATTTTGAAATTAATTTTTAAGTTTGAAATTAAATTTTTGAAATTAATTTTTTAAGTTAAAATTAAAATTTTGAAATTAATTTTTAAGTTAAAATTTTGAAATTAATTTTTAAGTTTAAAATTAAAATTTTGAAATTAATTTTTTGAGTTAAAATTAAAATTTTGAAATTAATTTTTAAGTTAAAATTTTGAAATTAATTTTTAAGTTAAAATTAAAAATTTTGAAATTAACTTTTAAGTTAAAATTAAAATTTTGAAATTAATTTTTAAGTTAAAATTTTGAAATTAATTTTTAAGTTTAAAATTAAAATTTTGAAATTAATTTTTTGAGTTAAAATTAAAATTTTGAAATTAATTTTTAAGTTAAAATTTTGAAATTAATTTTTAAGTTTAAAATTAAAATTTTGAAATTAATTTTTAAGTTTAAAATTAAAATTTTGAAATAAATTTTTAAGTTTAAAATTAAAATTTTGAAATTAATTTTTAAGTTTAAAATTAAAATTTTGAAATTAATTTTTAAGTTAAAATTAAAATTTTGAAATTAATTTTTTAAGTTTAAAATTAAAATTTTGAAATTAATTTTTAAGTTAAAATTAAAATTTTAACTTTAAAATTGAAGCCTTATTCATCTCACCCGATCTATATTATCAATCAGGGAATCCTATGATTTTGTGAGATGAAATTGGTTTGATTACCGAATTTTGATTTAACTTGTGTTAGATTCAGACTTAGCTTTGGTTTCCACAAATAGACATTATTCGGATAAACTTCTAAGCTTGGTGAGTCACATGGACATCATTAGAAGTAACCAACCTTTCGAGGTTTTCCGAATAGTCTTATCCACGGAACTTAGTACTAAATCTTGGTCTAACTGGTTAGGATTCATTTAAGGGTAGCTTCGGTCAGTTCCACTTGGCCAAATGCACCAGATCGAAGCCATATCTTTCTAGACATGCGATGCCCAAGCTTCCCTAACGTACTATCATCCAAAAACTTCACCAGTACCATGAGTCAAGTTAAACTTGGTCTCTTTTTAACTAATCCTAATTACCCTGCCGAGATAGTTTGTTTTGGGTTACCGTGTCGGGTAGGTTAGTTTTGGAGGTGCCAGCTATTCTGGAGCCTCCCCCTGAATTATTGGCCATTAATTTAGATTTTGGTTTTAGGTTTGTGTCGATTCTTTTTATAGTTATGGTTAACTTGGTGATAATTTTGTTGATTTTTAAAATGTTTAGATTTTGAATTTGATTTAGGTTTGTATTTTGGATTTTGGTTTGGTTTATTCGATTTTATATAATGTATTTTTTCTTTAGGTATATAATATTGATTAAGTCCTACTTGCGTGGTCAGACACGCTTTCGGAATATTGATTAGGTATATAACATGCTTTTTGATTATTTAGGATTAAGTCTAGATTTTTTGATCTTGTTGTGAATTTTTCTAACATTTCTTTTAAATTGTTAATCTCATTTTTTAGTAATAAATTTTCTTCCTCAAGTGTTAGATCTTGAGTTGGATTTGAATTTATGATTTGTTCCTTGAGGTTTTGATTTTTCCCCAAGAAGTGATTTGTTTTCATTTTCTAATTTAGTTAATTTACTATTTAAGCAGGAAATGATTCTAAAAAATTTTTTGTTTAAATTAAAGTATACCTCATTCGGGCCTTCGGAAATGAGTACGGACTCGTGGCTTGTTTCGGGTTCAGACCCGTCTTCATCTTCCGATTCGTTTTCTGTTTCAGCTTCGCGGGTCATCAGTGCGAGGTGGCTCTGATGTTTCTGCTCTTCTTCCTCCGATTCGTCCGAGGAGTCGTCCCACGTTGCTTTGAGTTCCTTCTTTTTGGTTGGCTTTGATTTGTCGAACTTCAGTTTTGGGCATTCATTCTTGTAGTGTCCCTTTTTATTGCAGCCGTAGCAAGTGACGTTCTTTTGTTCTGAGGGAGAGCTGATCTTTTGAAGGTCCTTTTTGCTGAAGCTCCTCTTTCTCCTGGTGAACATTTTTCTTACCAAGTTCACCAGGTGTTCTTCATCTTCGGAGTCTTGGTCGGTGTCTTCTTCAAATTCAGGCTTGCTTTTCTTGGAGGAACTTGCAAATAAAGCTACACCTTTCTCGGCTCCAGCATTAGTTTGTTCGTGTAATTCTAATTCATAGAAAAGCTCATCCAATTTTAATTTAGAAAGATTCTTAGAAATTTTGTAAGCATCCACTATTGATGCCCACAAACTATTACGTGGAAAGGCGTTTAATGCGTACCTTATCAAGTCTCTGTTCTCCATCTGGTGGCCTATCGCATGGAGCCCGTTGAGGATGTCCTTGATCCTCGTGTGGAGTTGATTCGCTGTTTCTCCTTCCTGCATTTTTATATTAAAAATTTTATTTAAAAGCAGGTCTCGTTTTGTTACCTTAGCGTCGCTTGTTCCTTCGTGCAGCTCGATTAGTTTGTCCCACAGTTCTTTAGCGTTTTTGTGTGGACCGACTCTGTTTAGCTCTTCTCTTGTTAGTCCGCACTGTAGAGTGTTGATCGCTTTGTTTTCTGTTGACGCCTTCTTCTTCAAGTCAGCTGTCCATTCTTCAGGATCCAGTATATTCCCGGAAGTGTCTGCCGGAATTTTGTAAGGTCTCGTAATGCTCATCCACTGGTCAAAGTCAGTTTTGAGGTAGACCTCCATGCGCTTCTTCCAGTAAGGGAAGTCGTCCCCGTTGAAGAGTGGAGGTCGCACTGTGCTGAATCCTTCTTGTTGGGACATTCTGTGCATAGGTAAATAACCAAAAAATATCCCAAGATTTGGTCTTGGATTAGTAGTGCGGGAAGAGAGAGAAAAAAAAAACTAGATTCGTGTTGCACTAATTTAAATTGATTAGAGAAATATTAAGTTAACGAAACACCAGTTTTAAAATTAATTAAAAAAAAACAAAAGAAAATTCACCCCCTGTCTGA
This sequence comes from Zingiber officinale, assembly GCF_018446385.1. NCBI lineage: Eukaryota > Viridiplantae > Streptophyta > Magnoliopsida > Zingiberales > Zingiberaceae > Zingiber > Zingiber officinale. The sequence continues at coordinate 31,392,062 of NC_056005.1, read as the reverse complement.
TTGGTGGTTGCACCAAATCAGAGCAGTACCCACTCTGATACCACTTGTGGGACCGTTAGAGTCGATAGAGGGGGGGGTGAATATTGATTCGAAAAAGACGAGTATAAACGCAGCGGAAAAATAAAATAGACACAGATGTTTTTACTTCGTTCGGAGCCTGTGACAACTCCTACTCGAAGGCCCGTGGTCCTTAACCACTTTCGTTGGGCAATCACTAACAAGTCGAAATATGATTACAGAATGAGTACAGGAAATGCAAGTGAAAATAAAGCAATACCGACAAGGAAATTAAATAAAAACCGAAGTAGCACTTTGTCGGAACTTTGTTGGCGTCGCACTGAACGTTGAGCAGCAAGACCAGCAGTAGAAGAGTTCTCAGCTTAAATTGCATTCCAATGAAGCTCCTGTCTGGGGCTTCTTTTATATGCTGTTCCAGGCGCCTGGATCCCTTCCGGGCGCCTGGAATGTGACGTAGCTGCACAAACCATGATGCTCCACGTGGCGACGACTCGGCTGGATAGAATTCGCCTTCCGGGCGCCCGAATCCCTTCCGGGCGCCCGGACCACCTTGTTTCAGAAAACTCCCTTTTCCTATAAAACAAAGTTAGTCCGAGGCAAATATGTATCCTGTAAAACAGATTGTTAGCACAGTTAATGTTCAACAGATGGATAAAAAGAGTATGACTTAGATTCCGTCTTTCCGAGACCGGAATCTAGCTACGATCTCGACTTAGACATCCGAAATGGATCTAAGCCGGATCGACGCCTAATGTCCCCTTTCCGGGAACGCGTCCTCACAGTCACTCCCCTCCAGTGACTTACCTCACTTACCTGCCAGACGTCCGGTCAGCCCGTCGACCCGTCTGGACTTCTCGCCAAGCGTCCGGTCAGCCCGTCGACCCGCTTGGACTTCTCGCCAACTATCCGGTCAGCCCGTCGACCTAGCTGGACTTCTCGCCAAGCGTCCGGTCAGCCCGTCGACCCGCTTGGACTTCGTGCCAGACATCCGGTCAGCCCGTCGACCTGTCTGGACTTCTCCTGCACACTCGATCAAAGTGTCAGACAACAACAAAACTAACTTAACCTATTTGTCATTCATCAAAACCTGGGTTAAATCGTTAGTGCTAACTGCACCAACAGATTCTCATCTCGGTAGATCGTTGCCCACACAACGTCCGGGATAAGAAGAGGAATACGGTAGTGTTGGAGTGTATACTGAAAGTCTAAGCTTTGTAAACATTCATTATGAATAAAGAATCACATTTTGTCAAATTATCTACATTTAGTTGTAGTTGTTCAATTAATTTATATTGTAGATAACATAGTATGTGGTGTCACATGCAGAAGATAATGTTATCAGTACCTTATAAATTATAAACAGTAGCTCACGACCAAAATGGAAAGGAACAAACCATTAGAAGGTCGTAGTGTAATTAGGTATTAGTTTATCTTGACTATATAATTACACTAGTACACTTAGAGTGTATTGAGTAGGACCATTTGAGGTCATTTCTTTTATACTGACTTTATAAAGGAACAAATACCTCAGTTATTATGAAAGTGTGTGCTCTTAATCCTAATATAATAACAAGCACATATATTTGATATTTATTTCTTTAATTTATCAATGGGTGAGATTTAGTTCGATGAATCAATAAACCCGATAAGTTGGGAAATGATATCACTTATAGTGTGTGTTGTTGATTATAGAAGGAAACTGTGTCCTAGAGATACTAGGTTGATAATGTCCTCAAGAGGAGCTCATAAGGATTGCCATGTTAAACCCTGCAGGTGGACTTAGTCCGACATGACGATAAGGTTGAGTGGTACTACTCTTGGACTAAGATATTAATTAAATGAGTTGTCATTAACTCACTTAATTAGTGGACATTCGATATCTTAAAAACAGGGAGACTAACATACTCATAGTAAGAAGTAGCCCAAAAATGTAATTTGGGATTGGTACGGTAGTTCAATAATAGTTCTCTAGTGGAATGAATTATTATTGATAAAATTAAGTTGTGTGTTCGGGGCGAACACGGGATGCTTAATTTTATCGGGAGACCAAAACCAATTTCTCCTCTCGGTCCCTATCGTAGCCTCTTATTTATAGAGTACTATACCCACCTATACCCACCTTCTATACCCACCAATAAGGGGCCGGCCAAGCTAGCTTGGGAACCAAGCTAGGGCCGGCCTAGGTATAAGATTGGGTGGCCGGCCCTAGCTTGAACCCAAGCTAGTGGGGGCCGGCCAAATTAAATTAAAAAAAAATTTAATTTTAATTTTTATTATGTGGAAGATATAATTTATTAAAGAGAATTAAAATTAAAATATCTCTCTTGTAAAAGATCTACAAAAGATTAAAGAAAGAGATTAGATCTCTTTCCTTATTTGTAGATTGGTGAGATATTTTATTTTCTCTTTAAAAATTATTCACATGTTGTAAAATTAAAATTATAGAAATTTCCTTTTTATCAACCATGAAGAGATTTGAAGAGAAATTTTATTTTTTTTTAAATTTCTGGAAACAAATTAGGAAGTTTTAATTGTTGATTGAAACTTGTCCAATTTTGTTTTCATTGATGTGGTCGGCCACTTGAATTTAATTGGGGAAATTTTATTTTATTTTTCTCAATTAAATCATGTCAAGGAAATTAAGGAAATTTTATTGTAATTAAATTTCCTAATTTGCCTAGGCCAAGGAATATAAAAGAAGGGGTGAGGGTGCCTTCAAGAGACACAACCTCTATTATTTTCTCTCCCTCTTTTCCTTGGTGTTGTGGCCGGCCATCATCTCTTCTCCTCTTCCTCTTTGTGGTGGCCGAAACTTTCTATTGCTTGGAGCTCTTGTGGAGGCCGGATACTACTTGGAGAAGAAGAAGAAGAAGGAGAGAAAGCTTGCATCTCTTGGAGCTTGGTTGGTGTTTTGTTCTTCATCCTTGGTAAAGCTTCTTTGTGGCCGAACCTAGCTAGGAGGAGAAGAAGGTGGTTGGTGGTTTCTCATCTCGGAAGATCGTTGCCCACACAACGTCCGAGGTTAGAAGAGAATACGGTAGAATATCAAGAGGTCTTTTTAAAAGGTATAACTAATAATTTTTTTTTCCGCATCATACTAGTTATTTTTGGAAAAATACCAAATACAAGAGGCTTATGATTCTAGAATTTCGAATATATTTTTCGATGTTGTGTTCTTTTGTTTTTTCTTTTCCTTGTGATTTGATTGTTCTTTTCGGTTAACCTAAAGTTATTTTAGGAAATTAAATATTAGCTTTCTATAAAAGGTTTTGTCTAGTCGGTGGTAGTTGCTCCCATATCCAAGAAGGCCATGTGCCTCGCCACGTTAGTACTGAGAACCGATTTTGGAAATTAATATTTAATGGAATTAATAACTTAAGGTGATTTGGGTTGAACATGTTAAGTTCCGCAGGAGACCCAAGTCGAAACCTAAAAGAACGAATAGATTAAGTTTTGGATCAAACGTGTTAAGTTCCGCAGGCGATCCAAAATTTAATTTAAAAGAACACATGGTAGCTAGGAAAAGGTTCAGACCTTTGTACAAATTTTTGTACAGTGGAACCTCTAGGTTTTCCGAGTAGCAACCAACAATTGGTATCAGAGCTAGGGTTTTGCCTCTGTGTATTTGGTATTAGTTTATGTAATACCCCGGTTCTAAAGATTCTGGTTAAGTATGGCTTAAAGGTTAGATGGTACTATCCATATCACCAAGGTGCACCTTCCTTTTCGGAAGCCCAAACTCAAAGAACTCCAAAGTTAAGCGTGCTTGGCTTGGAGAAATCTGAGGATGGGTGACCTCCTGGGAAGTTTTCCAGGGTGCGTGCGAGTTAGGACAAAGTACGCTGAAAGGACCTCCGGTGATTTATGGAGCTAGTCATCAAACCGATAGGTAATTCTGGTGTCGTTCCTGGTTTGGTCCGGGTGGGGCCCGCTCGGGCCGAGGCGTTACAGATGGTATCAGAGCAACCTTGCGACCGTGAGTGCGCCTGTGGCAGGAGCACCCAGGGCACCACCTAGCAAGGGAGATTCTGGGATTTGTCTGTGGTATGATTCGTGGTTACACAACGAGGACGTTGTGTCTTTAAGTGGGGGTGATTGTAATACCCCGGTTCTAAAGATTCTGGTTAAGTATGGCTTAAAGGTTAGATGGTACTATCCATATCACCAAGGTGCACCTTCCTTTTCGGAAGCCCAAACTCAAAGAACTCCAAAGTTAAGCGTGCTTGGCTTGGAGAAATCTGAGGATGGGTGACCTCCTGGGAAGTTTTCCAGGGTGCGTGCGAGTGAGGACAAAGCACGCTGAAAGGACCTCCGGTGGTCTGTGGAGCTAGTCATCAACCCGATGGGTAATTCAGGTAGCGTTCCCGGTTCGGTTCGGGTGGGGCCCGCCTTAGTCGGGGCGTTACAGTTTAATTATGCACATGTCATACATAATTTAGGCAGGATAATAGTAGGATATGCTAACTTTGTGGATGCAGGAACCAACTATTATGACTTTTAGATATTATGTGTGTGATTGGACCCTTGGACATGTCAAGGGCATTTATATGTGTGTGCATGAATACAGCAGGAGCTGTATTTAGTTTTATTAGGATTTTATTTTTTGATCTAGATACATGTACATTCCTTTTATGGAATATAGGATCAAAATTGTAAAATTCTATTTATGTCGCGGATCAAATCTTGCAAAGCATGGAACCTTCTGAGGACCAGAGGCGCAGCGGAACAAGGAACAAGATGGATGCGACAATTAGACCCGGTGGCGGTGGCCAAATATGGCAGCAGCTTGGGATGACAACACACGGAGGACAACTATAAAAGCCATAATAGTTGAAAATTAGATTTTCTATTTATTACTTTTATATTATGCTGTGTGTGCATGTTAGTATACATGACTAGTAGGCTAGCATAGTTAAAATTCCTCCTTTATAACTAACTAAGTGGGAGAGGGATTTTTAAATAAATCCCATGGTCTCCATTACTGGTTTGTAAGTGATGCAAACAAGCTTGCGCGTTGGCTCTGAGTGCCTTCCTCCATAACGGATGAGCTTGTTTGTGGATCACTAGAACATACTTCCATTTTTGGATGACTATAGGAAGTTAATTAAGAGCATGTGATCTTCCCCAACGGAAGGGGCATAAACTTATTAATGGACTTAGTGTCAAGTAATGGTATACAATTAGACACACCTAATAGTATCCTCCCCATCGGAGTCACTGCTATTATTTGTGTGACCAAAAGATACCAACTATTAATTTTATTTGTCAAAAAGTTAGGTTGACAAGATAATAAAATTAATGGGTTAAAACCCTCCTTTTACAAATGTTGAATTTGTATACGTCCACACTAACGTGGCATACAAAATTCACGGTGCTTTGAGGTGTTGGTTAATTTAAAATAGTATTGTTTGAGGAATCAATATTATTCTAAATTTAAGAGTTCTGACCAAAAGTTATTTGTGATTCTTAGGATGACTTTCAACCCACTGTCCATCATACTTCAACAGAATAGACTTACTGGACCAAACTACATAGATTGGAAAAGAAACCTAGACATTGTTCTTACTGCTGAAAGCTATAAATTTGTACTGACTGAGCAGTGCCCTGAAGCACCTACTGGTGAATCTACTCAAGAGGAGATTGAATATCATAGGAAATGGGTAAAAGCTGATGAGATGGCGCGGTGTTACATTTTGGCTTCAATGTCAAATGTATTGCAACATCAGCATCAGGATTTACCAACAGCTTATGATATTATGAACAATCTCAAGGAACTCTTTGGTCATCAGGATAGGGCTTCTAGGCAAGAAGCCATGAGAAAGATAATGACAGCCACCATGCAAGAGGGTACTCCTGTAAGGGATCATATCCTAAAGATGATGGCTTATCTGAACGAGATACAGATCCTTGGAGGAGAAATTGATGGGGAAACCCAGATCGATATGATCCTCCAAACGCTACCTAGAAGTTTTGAGCAGTTTCGCCTGAACTATAATATGAATAAGAGGGTTTATTCATTAGCGGAACTACTGATAGAACTTCAAGCAGCAGAAGGATTATTTCGTCACAATGCTCAAATTCACTATGCTGAAAATGGTTCTACTTCTAAACCGAGAGGAAAGAAGAAGAAGAAACAAGCTGGTTTAACAAAGAAAGTGAATAAATCTCAGAGTACGGGATTTAAAGCTGGAATGAAGAAGCCGAAGGGCAAGTTCTTCATCTATAAGCAGGCAGGACATTGGAAGGCGGACTGTCCTCGTAGGAACCAAAACAAAGGTATATCTCATACTCTAGTTGTTGAAACATGTTTAGCGGTGTTATCTACCAGCACCTGGTGTGTAGATACGGGAGCCACTGATCATGTCTACAATTCCTTGCAGGGGTTCCAGGAAACCCGACGACTATCTGAAGGAGAGATTACCGTCTACATGGGCAATGCTACTAAGGTGGCAGCTGTTGCAGTGGGAGACGTCTACTTATCTTTTAGTAGAAATAGAAATTTGATTTTAAGAAATTGTCTTTATGTACCCAGTTTTAGAAAGAATTTAATTTCAGTTTCTAAACTGTTTTTAGATGGATATTCAGTTTCTTTCAGTAACGATGTAGTTATTAAAAGAAATAAAGAGATTATCTGTTCTGGTGCATTAGTTGACAATTTGTATACTTTAAATCCAATTTCTTCCACAAAGCAAAACATGAAAATTTATAACTCATCTTCTAATTCTAATAAAAGAAAAGAACCTTCGGGAATGAACCAAGCATATCTTTGGCATCTAAGGCTTGGTCATATTAACTTAAGTAGGATTCAGAGGCTTATAGCCGATGGACTTTTGGGTTCATTAGAGTTGGAAAATTTTCCAACTTGTGAATCCTGCTTGGAAGGTAAAATGACCAAGAGGTCGTTCAAGGCCAAGGGGTATAGAGCCAAAGAAGTGTTAGAGTTGGTTCACTCTGATTTGTGTGGTCCTATGTCTGTCCAGGCAAGAGGAGGTTTTGAATATTTTGTCTCTTTCATAGACGATTATTCAAGATATGGATACATTTACCTAATGCGCCGCAAGTCCGAGTGCTTTGATAAGTTCAAAGAATACAAGGCTGATGTGGAGAAACGACTAGGTAAAAGTATCAAGACACTACGGTCAGATCGTGGTGGCGAATACCTCTTAGGAGAGTTTAGGAATTACTTATCAGAGGCCGGGATTCAATCCCAACTGTCCGCACCTGGTACACCCCAACAGAATGGTGTGGCAGAACGAAGGAATATGACTCTTATGGAGATGGTTAGATCGATGATGAGTTATTCAGAATTACCAAATTCATTTTGGGGATATGCTCTGGAAACAGCAGTATACGTTTTGAGCTTAGTACCTTCTAAATAAGTTTCTTCTACTCCCATACAATTGTGGAATGGGCGAAAACCCAGTCTAAGACATATTCAGATTTGGGGTAGTCCAGCACATGTGCTAAAACCAGATGCTGATAAGTTAGAATCCCGTACAGAAGTTCGCGTGTTTGTAGGATATCCCAAAGGAACGAAAGGTGGTTTATTTTATAGTCCTAAAGACCAGAAGGTCATTGTTAGCACCAATGCCCAGTTTTTAGAAGAAGACTATATAATGGATCACAAGCCCAGTAGTAAAGTTATTTTAGAAGAACTAAGAGAGGACACATCTACTTTAGTACCAACAGTACAAGATGAAGTACCACAAGAGACTGCAACACGTGTCACACATGATACACAACCACAGACAGTGCCTCGTCGTAGTGGGAGGGTTGTGAGGCAGCCTGAGAGATTCATGTTTTTGGGAGAGTCTTCAGACTTGATCCCGGGTAAACATGAAACTGATCCCCGGTCATATGACGAAGCACTCCAAGATATAGATGCAGCATCTTGGCAAAAGGCGATGAATTCTGAAATAGAGTCTATGTACTCTAATAAGGTCTGGAAGCTTGTAGAACCACCTGATGGTGTAAAAGCCGTTGGATGTATGTGGATCTACAAAAGGAAAAGAGGGACAGACGGGAAGGTAGAAACTTTCAAAGCTAGGCTTGTTGCGAAAGGGTATACTCAGAAAGAGGGAATCGATTATGAGGAAACCTTTTCACCGGTAGCCATGCTTAAGTCTATCCGGATACTCTTATCCATTGCTGCTCATATGGATTATGAGATTTAGCAAATGGATGTCAAGACAGCTTTCCTTAATGGAAGTCTTGAAGAAAACATCCATATGAAGTAACCAGAAGGGTTCATTGAAAAAGGCAAAGAGCATCTAGTGTGTAAGCTCAATCGGTCCATTTATGGACTGAAGCAAGCTTCAAGATCTTGGAACATCCGGTTTAATGAAGTAATCCAGTCATACGGATTTATTCAAAGTCCGGATGAGTCTTGTGTATATAAGAAGTGTAACGGAAACGTGGTGGTATTTCTTGTACTCTACGTAGATGATATTTTGTTAATTGGCAACAATGTCAAGGTATTATCATATGTAAGGGTATGGTTGTCCAAACAATTTGATATGAAGGACTTAGGACAATGTGCACACATTCTTGGGATCAAAGTTATAAGAGATCGCAAGAAAAGAATGTTGTGTTTGTCCCAAGCTTCATATATAGATACAATCCTTGCTCATTTTAGCATGCAGGATTCCACGAAAGGTTTCTTACCTTTTAGGCATGGAATAGCTCTATCTAAAGAGATGTCTCCAAAGACGTCAAAGGAGATAGAAACATGAAAGCAGTTCTTTATGCTTCGGCTGTAGGAAGTCTTATGTATGCAATGCTATGTACGAGACTTGATATCTGCTTTGCCGTGGGCATGGTTAGTAGATATCAGAGTAACCCTGGACAAGGACATTGGACTGCGGTAAAGCATATATTAAAGTACCTGAGAAGGACTAGAGATTATATGCTAGTTTACCAAGCAGATGATTTACTCCCTGTGGGTTACACAGATTCAGATTTCCAATCAGATAGGGACAATAGTAAGTCTACATCAGGCTATGTGTTTACTTTAGGAGGTGGAGCCATTTCATGGAGGAGTGTTAAGCAGAAATGCGTATCGGACTCAACGTAGCAGCTTCTGAGGCAGCTAAAGAAGCAGTATGGCTCAGGAACTTTCTAATGGACTTACATGTGATTCCTGGTTTGCCCAAAATTATCACAATTTATTGTGATAATAGCGGTGCAGTTGCAAACTCGAAGGAACCATGAGCTCATAAGGCAAGTAAACATATAGAGCGTAAGTACCACCTGATACGAGATATCGTGAAGCGAGGAGAAGTTGTCATCGCCAAGATTGCATCAGCAGATAACCTGGCAGATCCTTTCACTAAGGTCCTTCCGGCAAAAGCCTTTGATCGGCATGTGGAGGGAATGAGAATCAGATGTATGGTAGAAGATATGACAGCTTAGTCATTAGTATAAGTGGGAGATTGTTGGAGTGTATACTGAAAGCCTAAGCTTTGTAAACATTCATTATGAATAAAGAATCACATTTGGTCAAATTGTCTACATTTAGTTGTAGTTGTTCTATTAATTTATATTGTATATAACATAGTATGTGGTGTCACATGCAGAAGATAATGTTATCAGTACCTTATAAATTATAAACAGTAGCTCACGACCAAAATGGAAAGGAACAAACCATTAGAAGGTCGTAGTGTAATTAGGTATTAGTTTATCTTGACTATATAATTACACTAGTACACTCAGAGTGTATTGAGTAGGACCATTTGAGGGCGTTTCTTTTATACTGACTTTATAAAGGAACAAAGACCTCAGTTATTATGGAAGTGTGTGCTCTTAATCCTAATATAATAACAAGCACATATATTTGATATTTATTTCTTTAATTTATCAATGGGTGAGATTTAGTTCGATGAATCAATAAACCCGATAAGTTGGGAAATGGTATCACTTATAGTGTGTGTTGTTGATTATAAAAGGAAACTGTGTCCTAGAGATACTAGGTTGATAATGTCCTCAAGAGGAGCTCATAAGGATTGTCATGTTAAACCCTGCAGGTGGACTTAGTCCGACATGACGATAAGGTTGAGTGGTACTACTCTTGGACTAAGATATTAATTAAATGAGTTGTCAGTAACTCACTTAATTAGTGGACATTCGATATCTTAAACGCAGGGAGACTAACACACTCATAGTAAGAAGGAGCCCAAAAATATAATTTGGGATTGGTGCGGTAGTTCAATAATAGTTCTCTAGTGGAATGAATTATTATTGATAACATTAAGTTGTGTGTTCGGGGCGAACACGGGATGCTTAATTTTATTGGGAGACCAAAACCAATTCCTCCTCTCGGTCCCTATCGTAGCCTCTTATTTATAGAGTACTATACCCAACTATACCCACCTTCTATACCCACCAATAAGGGGTCGGCCAAGCTTGCTTGGGAACCAAGCTAGGGTCGGCCTAGGTATAAGATTGGGTGGTCGGCCCTAGCTTGAACCCAAGCTAGTGGGGGCCGGCCAAATTAAATTAAAAAAGAAATTTAATTTTAATTTTTATTATGTGGAAGATATAATTTATTAAAGAGAATTAAAATTAAAATATCTCTCTTGTAAAAGATCTACAAAAGATTAAAGAAAGAGATTAGATCTCTTTCCTTATTTGTAGATTGGTGAGATATTTTATTTTCTCTTTAAAAATTATTCACATGTTGTAAAATTAAAATTATAGAAATTTCCTTTTTATCAACCATGAAGAGATTTGAAGAGAAATTTTATTTTTTTTTAAATTTCCGGAAACAAATTAGGAAGTTTTAATTGTTGATTGAAACTTGTCCAATTTTGTTTTCATTGATGTGGCCGGCCACTTGAATTTAATTGGGAAAATTTTATTTTATTTTTCTCAATTAAATCATGTCAAGGAAATTAAGGAAATTTTATTGTAATTAAATTTCCTAATTTGCCTAGGCCAAGGAATATAAAAGAAGGGGTGAGGGTGCCTTCAAGAGACACAACATCTATTATTTTCTCTCCCTCTTTTCCTTGGTGTTGTGGCCGGCCATCATCTCTTCTCCTCTTCCTCTTTGTGGTGGCCGAAACTTTCTATTGCTTGGAGCTCTTGTGGAGGCCGGATACTACTTAGAGAAGAAGAAGAAGAAGGAGAGAAAGCTTGCATCTCTTGGAGCTTGGTTGGTGTTTTGTTCTTCATCCTTGGTAAAGCTTATTTGTGGCCGAACCTAACTAAGAGGAGAAGAAGGTGGTTGGTGGTTTCTCATCTCGGAAGATCGTTGCCCACACAACGTCCAAGGTTAGAAGAGGAATACAGTAGAAGATCAAGAGGTCTTTTTAAAAGGTATAACTAGTAATTTTTCTTTCCGCATCATACTAGTTATTTTTGGAAAAATACCAAATACAAGAGGCTTATGATTCTAGAATTTCGAATATGTTTTTCGATGTTGTGTTCTTTTGTTTTTTCTTTTCCTTGTGATTTGATTGTTCTTTTCGGTTAACCTAAAGTTATTTTAGGAAATTAAATATTAGCTTTCTATAAAAGGTTTTGTCTAGTCGGTGGTGGTTGCTCCCATATCCAAGAAGGCCATGTGCCTCGCCACGTCAGTACTGGGAACCGATTATGGAAATTAATATTTAATGGAATTAATAACTTAAGGTGATTTGGGTTGAACGTGTTAAGTTCCGCAGGAGACCCAAGTCAAAACCTAAAAGAACGAATAGATTAAGTTTTGGATCAAACGTGTTAAGTTCCGCAGGTGATCCAAAATTTAATTTAAAAGAACACATGGTAGCTAGGAAAAGGTTCAGACCTTTGTACAAATTTTTGTACAGTGGAACCTCTAGGTTTTCCGAGTAGCAACCAACAGGTAGAAGATCAAGTGGTTATTTGCTTACAATGAAAGGTATAACTAGTAATTATTTTCCGCATCATACTAGTTTTCTTTGTATAGTTATTTTTGGAAATAATACCAAATACAAGAGGCATACGATTCTAGTATTTCGAATTTGTTTTCGATGTTGTGTTCTTTTGTTTTTTCTTTTCCTTGTGATTTGATTGTTCTTTTCGGTTGACCTAAAGTTATTTAAGGAAATTAAATATTAACTTTCCTTAAAAGGCTTTGTCTAGTCGGTGGTGGTTGTTCCCATATCCAAGAAGGCCATGTGCCTCGCCACGTCAGTACTGGGAGCCAATTTTGGAAACTAATATTTAATGAACTTAATAACCTAGGTGATTTGGATCGAACGTGTTAAGTTCCGCAGGAAATCCGAGTCTAAACCTAAAAGAACAAATAAATTAAACTTAGGATCAAACGTGTTAAGTTCCGCAGGCGATCCAAGTTTAATTTAAAAGAACACATGGTAGCTAGGAAAAGGTTCAGACCTTTGTACAAAATTTTTGTACAGTGGAACCATTAGGTTTTCCGAGTAGCAACCAATAGTACCACTCAACCTTATCGTCATGTCAGACTAAGTCCACCTGCAGGGTTTACATGACAATCCTTATGAGCTCCTCAAAGGGGCATCATCAACCTAGATTACTAGGACACGGTTTCATTCTATAATCAACAACACATCATATAAATAATATATTTTCCAACTTATTGGGCATATTGATTTAACGAGCTAAATCGTACCCTTTGATAAATTAAATAAATAAATATTAAGTATACGTGCTTGTTATTATATCATGATTAAGAGTACACACTTCCATAATAATAGAGGTATTGTTCTTTTATATAGTCAGTATAAAAAGATACTACCTCAAATGGTCTTGCTCAATACACGTATAGTATACTAGTGTAATTTATTAGTCAAGATAAACTAATATCTAATTTCACTACAACCACTCCAATAGTTTGTCCCATTCCATCTGGGTTGTGAGCAATTGTTTATAATTTATAAGGATCTGATAACATGATCTTCTGTGTGTCTCCTCACACCATGTTATCTATAATATAAATTAAATGGACAACTACACTTAGCATAAATGTAGGCATTTGACCAATGTGATTCTTATATGTTTATACAAAAAGCTAGACTTTTAGTATACACTCTAACAAGGGCGACTCCTATTCCAAGGCTCACGCTCGTTGAGCATTTAGTTTGGGCAATTTACTATCAGTTCAGAAATATTACAAAAAGTATTACAATTTAGAATGCTATAAATAAATATACCGACTACAAAGAAATCGTAAATTCGAAGCTTCAGGTCATTGGAATGTCGTTAAAGCCTTCTCAGACTGTCTCGTTAGCAGTGCACTGAAGAAAGATGGCTCGGTATGTAATTGCTCAAGCTGCTGGTCGAAACTGCCTTATAAAGGCTATTGAGGGCGCCTTCAAGCCCCTTGAGGGCGCCTCCATCACCGCCGGATCCGCATCGTGGATCAGCTCTGAAACAGTCTTCGCCTATCCACTTGAGGGCACCTCCAGCCTCCTTGAGGGCACCTTCAATGTCGTCCGAGGTGCCTCAGCACTCCATGAGGGTGCCTCTAGCTTCGCTACGCTCAATCCTCATCCTTTGCATTCAAGGCGCATCCAGGCTCCATGGAGGGTGCCTCGGGTACTGTTCATCCGAGGTAAAGCTTACTCCTTTGTCCCTGTATGATATATTAGTCCCAAAAATATCCTACAACACAAAGTTAGCACATAATAACATGAATATAGAAGTCTGACAGTCACCAGACTGTCCGGTTCTGACTTCGAGTTTTCGACCCAAAAATCCTAGGTCGAACTGACGCCTACTATTCCCTCAGCGGGGAACGCATCCTCACCTACTCCACTTAGGAGGGTATACCTATTGCCAGTCTGGTCCTCCTGATGGACTAGACTTTTACTCAACGCTCGAGTCTTCAGGTCTTTTCGCTGGACGTCCACTCCATGACCCATCCAGACTTTCCACTTGGTTCGCGACACCAGGACTTTTGCCCCAAGACCTCGACTCGCCAAGGCTTTCTTCCTAGGGTTACCACCCCCTAGGACCTAGGGTTACCACCCCCTAGGGTTTTCCTGCCTGCCTAACCGCAGCTAGGACTTTTCCCTAAGATACCTTAGGACTTTTCCTGCAAGCTCATTCAGCATATTAGATCACGAATAATCTTAACTTTGAATCCTTTGCCATTATCAAAATTCAGGTTCGATCGTCGGATGCTTCCTACACCAACAATCTCCCCCTTTTTGATTATGGCAAAAAAATTCAAAGTTAAGTAAAAAGACATAATGAAAGAAATAATGTTGTAAAAAATTTCAATGACAGTACAAGTAAAAATTTAAATGCAAAGCTCCCCCTTAATTAAAGCTTAAGTGGAAGACTCCCCCTTAATTAAAGCTCCTCTTTTTGAATATTTGAATTTTTGAATATACTATCCCCCTTTGTCATATATCAAAAACCAGCAAAAGGAAGGTATAAAAAGTTGAGAAGTTGATCATAGGCCTTGGTTTAAGAATTTAGCTTTAAAAGTACACAGCTAATAACTTGGTTTTAGCTTTTAAAACTTAGCTTTTCAGAAGGTTTTGATAAAACTTAGCTTAAAAAAATTAAAAATTAATTTTTAAAAATTTAGTTTTAGAAAAATTTTCTTATCCAAATGTCTAACCATTAGCTACTAGTTGCTTACCTAAAAGGCAATATCTTTCACTTGGTCAGTCAAGTTAAGTCAGTGATCCAGTTAGACTTGACTAAGATAGGATAACTTAATTTAATTAATGTAAATTGGTATTTATTGCCCAGACTTATGTCGATGCATAGACATAAGCATTCTTAAGTCTAGGTAGTACCCTATGCATCTCATACCATTCTAAGTGTTTTCATACATAAGCAAGTTAAACCTAGTGTGCTTGTGAGATGCTCTAGCTGAAACTAGGGGTACATGATTTCTAGGGGATAAATTCTTAGGCTATGTCCAAATTTTTGAAAACTAACAAAATTGGGGTTCTGAAAACTATTTTTCCTAGAATTTTTAAAGACAATTTTTAAAACTAGACTGATTTTAAAAACATAATTTTTTAGAAAGAAGAAATAATTTTTAAAAGTAAGTTTTATTCTACCATGCACATTCTTATTTGTCTTCTAAGTGCACTGAACTCAAGTTCAGGTAAGGGCTTTGTGAATATGTTTGCCAGGTTTGATTTGGACTCAACATAGTTAAGCACAATATCACCCTTAGTTATGTGATCCCTTACAAAGTGGTGGTTTACTTCTATATGTTTAGTCCTTGAGTAGTGAATCATATTTTTGGTTAGATTGATTGAACTTATGTTATCAATTGAAATTTTCATATTTTGATATTCTAGTTGATAGTCTTTCAGGGTATGCATCATCCATAACAGTTGAGATGCACATTCTCCTAGGGCTATGTACTCAGCTTCAATAGCGGATAAAGTAACACTGTGTTGCTTTCTGCTTGACCAACTTACTAGGCACTGACCTAGAAATTGACAGGTACCACTTGTGCTTTTTCTATCTAGTTTGTACCTGGTATAGTCTGAGTTAGAACAGCCAAATAGATCAAAGGTGCAAGTCCTAGGGTAGCAGAATCCTACATTTAGGGTTCCCTTAATATATCTAAGTATTCTTTTAACGTTTGTTAAATGTGACTATTTTGCACAAGATTGGTATCTTGCACACATACCTACTGCAAAAAGGATGTCAGGTCAACTTGCAGTTAGGTACAATAGACTCCCTATCGCACTTCGGTAGTGCTTCAAGTCTACTGGTTTTCCTTTTAAGTCAGAGTGAATTTTAATGTTAGTAGCCATTGGAGTATTTTTGAATTTTCCATTCCAAATTTCCTAATTAATTCCTTAGCATATTTTATTTGGAAAATATAAATACTATCTTTGGTTTGTTTAATTTGTAGGCCTAAGAAAAAATTGAGTTCTCCTACCAGCCTCATTTCAAATTCATTTTCATTAACTTGGTAAATTCTTTTAAAAATTTAGTGTTGGTTGAACAAAAAACTATATCGTCTATGTAAATTTAGGCTATAAAGATATATTTTTCTAAGATTTTTTATAAATAGGGTTAGATCTATTTGACCTTGGTTAAACCCTTTAGATATTAGATGATTTGATAGTCGTTCATACCATGCACTGGGTGCTTGTTTTAGTCCATATAAGGCTTTCCTTAACCTAAAGACATGGTTTGGGTGGTTCAAATCCTCAAATCCTCAAATCCTGGGGGTTGACTTACATAGACTTCTTCCTTGATGAACCCATTTAAGAATGCAGATTTCACATCCATTTGGTATAACTTGAATCCTTTGTGTGCTGCATAGGCCAACAACATCCTAATAGATTCAAGTCTGGCTATAGGTGCATAGGTTTCATCATAGTCTAACGTAACCCTTCTACTTGGCGGAACCCTTTTGTTACTAACCTGACTTTGTTCCTTACTATCTCACCTTGATCATCCGATTTATTTCTAGATACCCATTTAGTGTCAATTATGGTTTTATTAATGGGTTTAGGTACTAGTTCCCAGACCTAGTTTCTTTCGAATTGAGCTAACTCTTCTTGCATTGCTAATATCCAGTCTGGGTCTGGTAGGGCTTCGTCTATAGTTTTGGGTTCAATTTTAGAGATAAGGGCTATTTGACTTAGGTTTCTATAAGATGATCTAGTTCTGACTCCTAGAGTTGGGTCACCCAAAATTTGATCGGATGGGTGATTGATACTTGTTCTTGTTGGTCTTATATTTGGGTCAGTAACTGGTTCTTGTGATTCACTAGGTTTAAGTTGAATTTCTTCATCATCTTCTATATTTCTTGAGTTAATATTTTCATTTAATAGGGTAGGCATTTTATCTTCTTCATCAAAAATCACATTAGTTGTTTCTTCAACTTTTAGGGTATCTTTATTATAGACTCGGTAAGCTCTACTAGTTGTGGAGTACCCTAAAAAAATTCTTGGGGTTGATTTTGATGTGAATTTGCCTAAGTAGTTTTTGGTATTAAGTATGTATACTTTACACCTAAATACTTTTAAATAGATTAAGTTAGGAATTTTATTATAATAAATTTCATATGGTGTTTTATTTTGAATTTTATTAATTAAAATTCTATTTTGTATATAACAGGCTGTATTAATTGCTTTAGCCCTGAATTGATTAGATAAATTATATTCATTTAACATGGTTCTAGCAGCTTCTTGTAGAGTTCTATTTTTACATTCTACTAGACCATTTTGTTGGGGGGTTCTAGGGCATGAATATTCATGTTTATATCCATTTATTTTACAAAATTCAATAAATTTGTGATTTTCAAATTCTCCCCCATGGTCACTTCTAATTCTTTTTATTTGAGTGTCTTTTTCATTTTCTATTAATTTACATAAGATTTTAAAGACTTTGTAGGTTTCATCTTTAGTTTTTAAAAATTTTACTCAAGTAAATCTTGAGTAGTCATCGATTATTACTAAGCAATATTGGTTTTTTGCTTAGTGACTTGGTCCCGTGTGAATCAAACAAGTCTAAGTGTAGGAGCTCAAGTATGGAATTAGTTCTATTTAAGTTGGTTAACTTGTGAGTTGACTTGGTTTGTTTACCTTGTTGACAAACATTACAAATTGAATTTTCAGTAAATTTTAGTTTGGGAAAACCTCTAACTAAACCATTTTGACTCATTTTTGAAGTGAGTCTAGTATGAGTGTGACCCAGTTTCCTGTGCCACAACTTAGTTTCCTCTTGTTGTGTCAAGCCACTTCAATAAAGAGGATGGAAGGTTAATTGTATAAATATTATTTTTCCTAATTCCCTTAAGTGTGATTTCAGGATTTTCAATGTTTTTAATTAAGCACTCAGATTTTGAAAATATGACTAAGTATCTAATGTGCGTAGATTTTATACACTTGTTTAGCATGTTTTGACGCACATTCTTATATTTTATACATGTTTTAGCTATGCACTTTCATGCTCCTTACTTTACTTTTGGCATAAATACTTTTTTTTATTCGGAGATCTACTCTTGTGTGTTTTATGCTTTCAGGAGTCGAATTTGGAGAAGAATTGATGTTCGTAGCCAATTCTATGATCAAATGGAGGAAAACGACTTTGGCAATGTGTGTTACACGACCTTGCAAAGGGGAATAACCCTGGCCATGTGGTGATGACAGGGTCGTGTAGCCTCAACAGCAAGGGAGAGTGCCTTGGTCGTGTGAAGCGTACACGACCGTGCCATCTTTTCAAGCTAGCTAGTATACGACCGTGTGTGCCACACGGCCGTGCAACATTTCTAGAGCCAAAAAATGGCATGACCGTGGGTGGTACACGACCGTGCAACACTTCCAGAGATAGAAATTGGCTAGGCCGTGTGGATTTGCATGGCCGTGTAAGCAGGTAGAAGCAAAACATGGCATGGTCGTGTGAGAGTCACATGGTCGTGTGACCTTGGCCGAGAGGAGGAGCGTCCTGGCCGTGCGAATCTTACACGACCATGTCCTGGGTCGTGTGGCGCCCAAATTCCCTCTTATATATAAAAGGTTTCCCCCTCTTTGAAAGGGGGAGGCTCTCCCTTCGGAGAGATCAGTTCTTGGGAGCGATTTCCACCTATTAGGAGGCACTTCCATCCAAAATTCAACTCCAAGGGCGGTGGATTGGTTCTGGAGATCACTCGTCGTATTGAGATAAGCGTTCCTTTCTATTTTCTTGATTTGGATCGGAATGTCTTCAATCCTCTTGTCTTTGGTTCTTTTCCTATTTTCTATGGAGTAGATTCCTTTGTTCTAGGATGGAGGGAGTATTGATGATGTAAATTGATTTAAGATTTATGGATTTGCCATCTTCTTGATTCAAGGATGTTGTTATGTTTTGTATCAATCAATCTTGTATGGATTGTTGTGTTTTGTGCCCTAATACCATTCTTGATTGGTTGTCTGTATTTCTTGTGGAATCTTTTAGAAGAATTCTCTAGATTGTATTGCCGTGGGGTGTCGTGACAGGGTTGCCCCATTAAACAAACATTTAGGGGATTACTTTGAGGGGATGAAGCAGGGATCTACAAAGAAGTAGGACGGATTGATATGTTGAATTCTATATCTTATTGTGGATTGATTAGTGATGATATTTCTATGTTGTATGACCGCGGGGTGTCGTGACAGGGCTGCTCCATTAAACGAGCTTTATAGGGATCATAACTATTTGATTGCTTAAGGTTTAGATATGAGTCCTTGATCGGTGTTTTCTGCAGGAAATAACCGATGACTTCTTACAAACACATTTCAATTGAGGATAGGATTTGTAAATTGCTTTACATTAATGAGTATCACTAAGAAACCAAATCTCCTAGAACCTTCACAAAACTAAGTTTCTACATTTAACTTTGACTTCTATCTTTAGTTGTTTCTTAAGACATATAATCTCTTCACGATTGTTTAACTAATTCACTTTTGAGACATCTTTAGTGCTTATAACCAGTACCTGTGGATTCGATATTCTTTTATTACTGACGACGTAATCGTACACTTGCAGTGACGTAACAGTATCCTGAGTCACACAACTGACTAATACTAAGTAAATTAAAATTGAATTGATCAACCAATAGAACCTTTCGAATATAGAAATCGAAACTTAATTGGATGTTACCTGTTCTGATTACCTTAAGGGTTTCGTCGTTGCCGAATGCAACTGACCCTAGGTTCTTGAATTTCAGCTTAGTGAATTTCAATCTATCTCCAGTCATGTGCCTGGAGCATCCACTATCTAGCATCCATTGATCCAAATCTTTATGTTCCTACATATAAAGTATTTGATTTGGGTCAATTTAATAGATTCAAAAGATAGTTTGATTGAAATCAAATCCTTAATGTTCCATCTCACCTAGTCTAGATCATCAAACATGGTATTCCTATGGATGATTGTGAGATGATTTATTAAGTTATTCAGGTTTAAGTTATAAATTAGATTTAGTTAAATTAATTAGATTATGTTATTTAATTTGATTTAGTTAATTAATTAGGTTGACTTGATTAAGTTAATTTGGTTAAGATAATTAATTAGGTTAAGTTAATTAAATAGGTTAATATGATTAAGTTAATAAATTAGGTTAAGTCAATAGGTTAATTTGATTAAGTTAATAAATTAGGTTAAGTTAATTAAATAGGTTAATTTGATTAAGTTAATAAATTAGGTTAAGTTAATTAATTAGTTGTAAAATAATTTTTATTAAGTTATTAATTAAGTTATGTTTACTTACGTTTGATATGGGTTAGGTTTAGTAGGTCCCCGGTGAAAAGGGAAAAGGAGATAGCATAATTAAGCAAGCATGAATGTCAGCCATTATCGGTCGGGATAATATGCCTAAGGAAATATAGGGCAATATCGGCCGGGATAATATACCTAAGGAAATATAGGGCAATATCGGCCGAGATAATATGCTTAAGGAAATATAGGTCAATATCGGCTGGGATAATATGCTTAAGGAAATACAGGCCAATATCGGCCGGGATAATATGCTTAAGGAAATATAGGCCAATATCGGCCAGGATAATATGCTTAAGGGAATACAGACCAATATCGGCCGAGATAATATGCTTAAGGAAATATAGGCCAATATCGACCGGGATATATGTTTGAGATAGATAAGCCAAGATTGTCTGAATTAACGCATCTGGATATAAATTAGTGTCGGTCGGGTATATATGATCGTTCGGGTATGTAAAGGTACAAGGTCTTACTGGGTATATAGTATATCATCGAATGATTAATACATATATTGAACGATAGTAATAACTCGCCTGGATGTAACTTAGGTTCAAGTCTGTCCTAGACAAAGCATAGTATAATATCGGGTTGTCTATAATTTAGTAAAGACATGTCAATAAATATACCTCGATATAACATGCAAGATAGGGCGAGAACAAATATTTCAAGAATATTCATAAATAGCCTAATGAAGATATCTATAGTATGTGATTTGCTAAATTGGCGGGAAGAATGTTTTTAGACTCTTCTACAGGCACTAGGTGATAAAAAAGATACATCTGGGGTACAAAAAAGATTCCTTAAAAGTTATCTTCTGCAAGTACATGGCTGATGTCATCTCATAACAAACTCTAACAAACCGGGGTCTACTTCATGACTACGGAGGTTATATGAAGTGGTATAAAAAGAAAAATTCTCTCCGTTGGCCAGGTATGCTCTCGCACACAACACACATAGTCATCTATTTGCCAATCCTAGTTCCAGCTACTGTTCATCTTCTTCCTTCCACACTAAGAGAGATCACTGACTGTTCATCAGCGGTAAGTTCTCTCCCCAGCTTTCCATTTTTTCAAGCTTCTCAGACAGGATCAAATTTGGCGCCGTCTGTGGGAAATTTCACCTAGATCTAAGATTGCAAGATAGAAGACGCTGGAAAAACAAACCTACTCACCATTAGTAGGGAAGATATGGATTTCCTTATTAACACTCATGTCCAAAAGACTCTACAACAACAACAACAACAACAAAAAGCTCATACTGGAGCTACTCTGCCAGTGGCCCCTAATCCGACAATCTCAACCACTGATCATCGGAAGGGAAAGGAGCTGGAAGAGGAAGATTGTATGTATATTACTCCGGCCATTGCTTCTCTGACTAGATGCCCTCGAACTTTTCTTTGTACTCCTTTCGAACAGGGAGGACAAAGGCTTGTGTTCCAAGAATCCTCTGGCGAGGCACCGGACAGAGAGAAACGTAAAGCTAAAATGATGGTGGCCAGTGATAACTCGCCAGAGAGAATTATTTCTCCCTTTTCTCAAAGTGTCCTGGATGATCCACTTCTTAAGCGATATCAAAATCTTCAAATCGGCGAGTATACTGGAACCACAGATCCAGAGGATCATCTATTGAAATTTGAGAATGTAGCATTATTACAACAATTTTCTCATGGAGTAAAGTGCTGGATGTTCCTTACAACACTCGGAGGAGTCGCTCAACATTGGTTTAAAAGATTGGTGGAAAAATCTATCCGAAGGTTTTCTTACACCATTTTTCCAGCAACAAGAGGTATCATAAAACTCCCTGGAGCTTATTCTCAATTAAATAAGGGCCTAAAGAGGCCATCAGAGCCTACATCAAGAGATTCAATCAGGTAGCCATTGATGTACCCAATGCTACTACTGAGATATTGGAAAGTGCTTTCTCTTAGGGCTTGAATGATAATGATTTCTTTAAAGATCCGGTGAGAAATCCTCCTGCCAATTTTGACTCATTAATTGAACGTGCTATTGAATTCATTAACGTTGAAGAAGCTCAGGCTGAACGTAGAAAAGAGGATACTACTTCTTCTCCTGCTCCTATTAAGGAGAAGGCTCCTACTCCCGTTCCTCCACTGAGGGGACCTCGAGTAATCCCTCCGCCCCATCGTCATACAGAGTATCATCCACAAGGCGTACAACATGTGGAGATGCAACAAGAAGCACCAAGAAGGTGGTGCACTTATCACAAGACCAGTAGTCATCATACAGAAGACTGTTTTGTTTTGAAAAATAAGAAAGCAAATAGGGATCGTTATCAAAGATGAGACTATTATCAACAACAATATCCCAGGCAGCAAAGTCTGCTCAAGATAGAATACCACCCGATAGAACCTCAACAAGGTGTATTACCAAACTCGGTATGTACAACTCAGATGTTTGAGAAAACTCAACCTGAGGCCACGACAGCCCGACAAGAAGAGAACAGAAGCAATGTCGCTCTGGGTAGCATTAATATGATCGCGAGCGAGCCCACTGATGGAGATTCCAACAGGGCCAGGAAGGCACACTCTAGAAGACTTGAGATCCATGCTGTAGGGTGCAACATGGAGAGAGCAGCGGGGCCGGAAATCAGTTTTGGGCCCAGAGATCTCGAAGGGGTAGAAATACCCCATAATGATGCGTTAATCATTAAGGCTGTGATAGCCAATTATACTATTTCTCATACCTTAATAGATACTGGTAGTTCTGTAAATATTATTTTCAAAAAAGCTTTTGATCAACTGCAGATTGACCCGAGCGAACTTCAATAGATGGTGACACCTTTATATGGATTCACTGGTAATGAGGTACAACCACTTGGCCAGATAAAATTGGCCATATCTCTAGGGAAGGAGCCCCTCATGAGAACAAGAAGATCTTACTTCATGGTGATGGATGCCCCCTCCTCCTATAATGTGATACTGGGTCGACCGGCCTTAAATGAGTTCAGGGCGGTCGTTTCTACTTTTTGTCAGAAAATTAAATTTCCTGTTGATGACCAGGTCGGAGAAGTACGCGGTGATCAGAAGACGACTCGTAAGTGTTATGTGGAGATCATCAGGACTGAAGCCAATGCCGCCCGAAAAATGCAAAAAATGGAGGTTAATGTTATTCAAGAGAAGCCACCTGTCCTGGTTTATGAAGAAAAGGAAGAGGTCCAGATACAGATCGATCGACCCGAAGCCACCACCTATGTCACAGCCGATCTTGATCCTACTCTGAAAATAGAGTTGATTCAGTGCTTGAAGAAAAATAATGATGTCTTTGCTTGGACGACCAAGAAAGTCACGGGCGTTTCTCCTTCAATAATGGAACATTCTTTACATGTCTTCCCAGATGCTCGGCCTGTTATGCAGAGAAAAATAAATTTCAGTATTGAGCAAAATCAGATCATCAAGGAAGAAGTGGATAAATTGATGGGAGCTGGCTACATCAGGGAGGTGCAATTCCCAGTTGGTTGGCCAATGTTGTCCTAGTCTCTAAACCAGGAAACAAATGGTGGGTATGTATTGATTTCCGTGATCTTAACAAGGCCTACCCGAAGGATTATTATCCATTACCCTGGATCGATCAATTAGTGGATTCTATAGCCGGGTGCAAATATATTTCTATGTTGGACACCTATCAAGGCTATCATCAGGTTCCTCTCGCTAAGTAAGATCAAGAGAATGTCAGTTTTATAACATCTGAAGGCACTTATTGTTATAATGTTATGCCGTTTGGACTAAAAAATACAGGAGCAACTTATCAAAGACATATGAATAAAGTCTTCCAGAAATAGATCGGAAGAAATATGGAAGTATATGTTGATGATATTTTAATTAAGTCTCTTCAGGCTACTGATCTCTGTAGGGATGTAGAGGAGACTTGCAAAACATTAAGATAATATGAGCTCAAGTTAAACGCGAGCAAATGTATGTTTGGAGCAAAAGGTGGAAAGTTCCTGGGGTATCTGGTGTCCGAGCGGGGAATAGAGGCCAACCCAAGCAAGATCAAAGCACTTCAAAACATAGAGCCACCACGTAACATGAGGGAAGCTTAAAGACTCACCGGCCGGATCACCGCCTTGTCTAGATTCATTTCAATGTCGGCCGATTGTAGCTTTCATTTCTTTAAGATACTCCAGAAGGCTAACAAATTTCAATGGGATGAAGAATGTAACAAAGCTTTCCAGGAATTAAAAGACTACTTGTACACCCTTCCAGTGTTGGCTAAACCTGTAGTAGGAGAAACCCTATGGGTATATTTGTCAGCCAATGAAAATGTTGTAAGCTTTGTGTTAGTTAGACAGGAAGGGAAAGAGCAACAACCTGTGTATTTTTCTAGCCATTTATTAAAAGGAGCCGAGTGTAGATATACTACACTCGAAAGTTGGCCTATGCATTAGTGTTAACTGCCCGGAGGTTGCGCCCATATTTTTTAGCACATGCAATTATTGTATTGACCAACAGTACTCTAGGGCGGGTTTTGCTTAACCTAGAGGCATCTGGTCGATTAATCAAATGGACGACCGAACTTAGTGAGTATAATATACAGTACCAACCCCGCTCGGCCATCAAAGCACAATCTATGGCAGATTTCATCATAGAAGTACAAGGTCTTGAAGAAGAGAATACTTGGAAAGTTTATGTGGATGGATCTTCAACCAGACAAGGTAGTAGAATTGGTATTCTCCTTATATCTCCAAGGGAAGATAAGCTTCAACTTTCTGTGCGGTTGAATTATAGGACTACTAATAATGAAGCAGAATATGAAGCATTGATAGCAGGGTTACAAGCCGCTCGGCATGTGGGAGCATCCCGGGTATATATTTATTCTGACTCTTAGTTAGCAGCCCAACAGTTATCAGGTAACTTCAAAATCAATAATGATAGACTCAAGTTATATGCTGAATCATTTGATAAATTGAAGGCTCAGTTTCAAGAAGTAAATATACAAAAAATTCCTCGATCTGAGAATCAAGTAGCAGATGAATTAGCTAAATTGGCCTCTGCTATAACACCATGGAGTTTGGATCGGCTAGTCGAGCAGACATTATTAGTATCTTGCATTGAAAGACAGGCTGAAATAGAGATACGGAGTGATAGGAGAGCATAAATCATATTATATTTGCAGCAGGGCATTCTTCCGACTGACGTAGAACAAGCAAGAATATTCAAGAAGAGAGTTTCCCAATACACTATGATAGGGGAACAGTTATATAAAATAGCTTTTTTCTAGACCTTTGCTGAAATGTATTGGAATGGAAGATATACAATTTATCTTGCAAGAGGTTCATCAGGGTTCATATGACAGTCATATAGGAGAAAGATCTTTAGCCCGCAGAATTTTACTAGCAGGATACTTCTGGCCTACTTTACATGAAGATGCTGCCAAATTTGTAAGAACTTGCATTTCTTGTCAGAAACATCAGAATATTCCACATCATCCTACACAATTATTAAGAACCTCTATCGTTTCCTGCCCCTTTGATCAGTGGGGCATGGATATAGTCGGTCCATTTCCTATGGCAACTGCACAAAGAAGATTTTTATTAGTAGCAGTAGACTATTTCTCTAAATGGGTAGAAGCAGAACCACTCGCTCGGATTACTGAAGATGCAGTTATTAAATTCTTATGGAAAAATATTGTTTGTAGATTCGGTATTCCCCATAAATTAGTCTCTGATAATGGAAGACAGTTTCAAGGAGATAGAATCTTAGACTGGTGTAAAAGCTACGGTATCACTCAAGCATTCACCTCTGTGGCGTATCCATAGAGCAATGGCCAATCAGAAGTAACCAACAAAGAGATTATCAGAGGTCTAAAAACCAAACTAGATCATGTCGGAGGCAGCTGGGTAGATGAATTGCCTAGTGTTCTTTGGGCATATCGTACTACACCCCGAGAAGCTACAAGGATTACTCCCTTCCAACTGGTTTATGGAGGAGAAGCTATAATTCCTATAGAGGTGGGAGTAGAAGACAACTATATGACGATGACAATATAGGTAGACGACTTATGGAGCTAGATTTGATAGAAGAAATTCGAGACAAAGCTACAACTCGTCTTATATCATACCGACAACGAAAGAGACAAAATTATAACAGAAGAGTCATCCCGAGATTCTTTCAAGTGGGGGATCTAGTATGGAAACGTGCCAAGCCCGTCGGGGATGTTAACAAATTAATACCACAATGGGAAGGACCCTACAAGGTGGTAGAAAAACTAGCATCAGACTCATATTATCTTCAAGACATAGAAGGAAAAATTCTCGGGCGCCCATGGAGTGCAAATCATTTACAGCCCTACCGAACTTAACAAGCTTATATCACTCGAGAAATACAGATATCCTTGAACAAGCGGACTAATGACTCCTCAGCATATTCCAATCACCCAATCATGTCAAAAATTAGCACGTCCAAAAGAACAAATCAAGTTTACTTTAAGCAATTTCCTTCCGACCGACCCTACAAACATATAAAAAGTATGCTCAGAATTTATGTACTTCATTTAATTTGGTAAATACAATGCAGGCCAAGTATCACCCGAAAAATAGACATGGTTTAAACAGCGTGATGAATATCGGGCCAACATTTTTATTTTTGCTCAAGCGGCCGTCAATTGGGAGCTTTAAGGAGTGATCGCCCAGGTTTCCTTAAGAAATCTCGAAAACGTTAAACCATCACAAGGTTAGTGAAAGCATTTTTAAATTTCACTCAAATCACAGTCGATCGGGAAATTGCTTGAAGTAACCCG
The DNA here is from genome assembly GCF_018446385.1 of Zingiber officinale. Taxonomy (NCBI): domain Eukaryota; kingdom Viridiplantae; phylum Streptophyta; class Magnoliopsida; order Zingiberales; family Zingiberaceae; genus Zingiber; species Zingiber officinale. The sequence goes on along the minus strand of NC_056005.1, from coordinate 31,365,120 downwards.
GACGGGCCTTCTTGGGAGGAACCGGAGACTTTAAACTAGCATGAACACAGTTGATTGGGAAATCACTTGAAGTAACCCGGACGGGCCTTCTTGGGAGGAACCAGAGATTTTAAACTAACATGAACACAGTCGATCAGGAAATCGCTTGAAGTAACCCGGACGGGCCTTCTTGGGAGGAACCAGAGACTTTAAACTAGCATGAACACAGTCGATCAGGAAATCACTTGAAGTAACCCGGACGGGCCTTCTTGGGAGAAACTGGAGACTTTAAATTAGCATGAACACAGTCGATCGGGAAATCGCTTGAAGTAACTCGGACAGGCTTTCTTGGGAGGAACCGGAGACTTTAAACTAGCATGAACATAGTCGATCGGGAAATCGCTTGAAGTAACCCGGACGGGCCTTCTTGGGAGGAACCGGAGACTTTAAACTAGCATGAACACAGTCGATCAGGAAATCACTTGAAGTAACTCAGACGGGCCTTCTTGGGAGGAACCGGAGACTTTAAACTAGCATGAACACAACCGATTGGGAAATCGCTTGAAGTAACCCTGATGGGCCTTCTTGGGAGGAACCGGAGACTTTAAACCAGCATAAACACAGTCGATCGGGAAATCGCTTGAAGTAACCCGGACGGGCCTGTTGGGACCGATTATGTAGCTAGAGGGGGGATGAATAGCTCGGCGCGATCTCATACTCGTCGTTGCTTGTTTCTTGCGATGATGTGCAGCGGAAAATACAAGAACACAAATACAACAACACTAACTCAAGGATTTACTTGGTATCCAACTCACACGAGGTGACTAGTCCAAGGATCCACACACTCACACACCCTCCACTTATAAAACACTCCTTTTCCGTAACTACCGAAGGTGGAGAAGTCCTACAATACTCTCAATACAACAAGAAAGCAAGGGAAGACAAATACAAGAAGTATCTTACAAGATATGCAATGAAAGCCCTAACCCTAGCTTCTTCTTGTTGTTGTAGTCACGCCTCTTGACTTGGATATCTCTCCAAGATCCTTCAAGAACTGGTGGTGAGATTGGAAGAACGTTGTGGAGAAGCTGCTGTGAAGATCGGGAGTGAACAGTGTAAGTTCTACCGAAGGAATCGCACGCCAACGGCTTTATCCAGCGCCAACGGTCAGATCCCGATCGATTGGATTGCTCCCAATCGATCGGGGAGGCTTTGGATCGATCGATTGATAGATCCAGAGCGCCTCTGTGCTCTTGGGAATCGCCTGGATCGATCGGTCAATCGATCCAGGTCCCATCACGCGAAAACGCCCTCCCAATCAATCGACTGATCGATTGGAGGCTCTGGATAGGTCGGCTGATCGATCCAGAGCTGTTCTATTCGCGCGATGCTTCTCCCCAATCGATCCATTGATCGATTGGGAAGAGGTTTGTCGCAAGGACTCACCCAATCGATCGGCCAATCGATTGGGCATGTGCCAATCGATCGGCTAATCGATCCAGCTCCTTGTTTTTGCCCAAAAACAAGTCCAAGGTCCCCTAAACCAACATCCGGTCAATCATGACATGTTGGTCCATCATGCCTAGCATCTGGTCACCCTTGACCTGCTAGAACTCGCTCACCAAGTGTCCGGTCAATCCCTTTGACCTACTTAAACTTTTCCTCCTTATGCCAAATATCCAGTCAATCCCTTTGACCTACCTGGTCTTTCCAACTTGTGCCAAATATCCGGTCAATTCCTTTGACCTACTTGGACTTTCCAACACCAGATGTCCGATCAGCCTTGATCCATCTGGATTTCCTTGTGCCTGGCTTCACTCACCAGGACTTTCCTAATTGCCTGGCTTCACTCACCAGGACTTTCACCTGGCTTCACTCACCAGGATTTTCTTCTGCCTAGCTTCACTCACTATGACTTTCACCTGGCTTCACTCACCAGGATTTTCTTCTACCTAGCTTCACTCACTAGGACTTTCACCTGGCTTCACTCACCAGGATTTCCTTCTGCCTAGCTTCACTCACTAGGTCTTTCACCTTGCTTCACTCATCAGGATTTCCTTCTGCCTAGCTTCACTCACTAGGTCTTTCACCTGACTTCACTCACCAGGATTTCCTTCTGCCTAGCTTCACTCACTAGAACTTTCTTTCTACCTAACTTCCCAGTTATGACTTTCAGCTGGCTTCACTCACTAGGATTTTTCAGTCAAGTATCCAGTCAACCGTGACCTACTTGACTCTCCTTCTCAATCTCACTATATGAACAATTGCACCTGCAATCTTCATGTGTTGTCTACATGTATTGTCAAACATCGAAAGCCCAACATCAAGACTCGAGCTTGACTCAATTCAAGCTCAGTCAACCAGGTCAACCTTGACATAGGGATATTGCACCAACAATCTCCCCCTTTTTGATGTTTGACAATACCACTTAACAATACCACTTGTAAGTTAGGCTAATCCCATAACCTGAACTTACTTCATGCCAATATGAGAATGAAGGCCTAACTTAATCCTACATTCTCCCCCTATTGGCACACATCAAAAAGAAACTCTCCCCCTGAAGAGTTACTCATCCGTTGTTCACAACTTCACTCGTTGTTCACAACACGATTCAAATAAAGGTCCCATACCCTTTATTTTCATCAAATGCTCATCCTTGAGCATATACCACTAAACAATGAAGATATCTATTCTCCATTGTATTCCAATGCCCAACCTTGAGTATTTTCACTAAAGAAGGTAAAACCACCTTCCAAGGTGTATGAAAATAATTTTTCATGTCCTTAAAGAGTAACTCCCCATAAAGACATGCACGAAACTTCTGTCATTGCACCAACAATGACTTGGAATCCCTAAACCTTTAGGAAACCCAAAATTAGAAGTTTTGAGGTTTATAAATTCAATAAAGAAACCAAACCTCAACCTAAACTTCTACTTAGTCTTCCGTAACCAAACCGTCCTTGTTTTCATCATGAAAACTCCCCCTAAATGTTTACAAATGTGTTTTGAGGGGTTAGAAGTGGTTACCTAGACTAAAGATGGTCCAAAATGCTGAAATCAGGCTTTACCAACCAAAATCAGCATCCCCAATCGATTGGAGTTGGGTCCCAATCGATTGAACCCTGCTAAATCAATCCACTAATCGATTCAGACGCTTTGATTGATCGACTGATCGATCCAGCAAGCTTCTGCTCGCGAGAACTGCCTTCTCAATCGATCACCCGATAGATTGAGGCACTTCAATCGATCGGTTGATCGATTGAAGCTATGAAAAAGCTGAAATTCAATTTCAGTCAATTTCAGAAACTCCCCAAAAATTCTACAAAATTAGAAAAATTATGAAAGTTCATGTAGGCATTCCTTAGGGCATATATTATCATGGAAAAATAGTTTTCTAAGAAAATACTTCATATTTTCCAAGATTGACACAAACTAGAAAACTTGTAAAAACTTTAGCGTTTTCTTCTAATTTGTGCTCAACTATTCAATGATGATTACTATCAAAAGATAGCCTTCACCAAGGTTTTCCAAAAGCATTTTAAAATGATTTTCAAAACTAATATCCAACCATGTTCCTTGGGCTCAATGCACATGACTTGTACCTTAGCTTTTCCAATGATTGGAAAACACATAACTATGTGTTTTGATGAACTTAAAACTCACAAGAATGCACTAAATCAATATCTTGAGTTTTGTTCATCATCCTAACATCTCACTTGTATTTAATGTGTACGAAACCACATGCAAGTCACCTTATAGTTCATAGTGAGATGTAAAGTTTGGTTTTGCCCTAATCTAGGGACCATGCATATCTATCTAGGCATTTGAGGTTATGAACATCCACCAAGGATGTTATTTGTTTATAAATGTCATTTATCCTTAAATTTGCAAGGAATTAAAATAATGCATGATATGTTATGGCATACATCAAAAAGAAATAATTTTCAAACGAAAATATCCTATAACTACATGATGTATGTATGATATGACATAGTATTTTTGTGGTTTTCATAATAAAATATGAATGCAAAAATAAATATGATGTCATGGCATATGATGGGCAAACAATCATAGCAAGTTCTAGCATAAATAAAATACCTAGATTACCTATCTAAGTATCCTTAATCCTTAGCTAAGTTAAAATTTAACCCTAGATTGCCCACTATTTCCTAAGAAAATGCCAAAACTCAATTTTGACATTTCTTTTGATTTTCCTAATTTTGTGCCAATTTAAATTAAGCATATTCCTGAAATTTTGACACAAATTACTCTTTTAAAGAATAACAAATTAAAATAGGCTTAGACTTGCCTTTAACATCCCAATAAAATGCCAACATCCCAACTTGGCATTTCTTTAGACTTGATTTCTTGTGCCAATTAAAATTATATAAAAAAAAAACTCAAATTTTTGGCACATCTTACTCTTTCCAAGAGTAAGCCATTAATCCTTATCATTTTCAAAGGTTAACAATAACCTTGAAAATGCTCTTAGAGTGCCAACTTTATCATGATTGGGTTAACTACCCTTTCAATTAGAATTGACACTCTCTAACCCATCTAAGGGGTAGAGAAAATGCTCCTAGGAACCCAAAACCTATTGGTGCTCCTTGGATGCTCTAGGTACTCGCTAGGGATAACCTCCCTAGATACCTTCCTAGTGACTTTGTTCGGCTTCTTAGAAGCCTTGGTCACTTTTTCTAGGTCAACCCTAGGGATTTCTTCCCTTGTGACCTTTTTAGTGACTTTCTTGGACTTCTTAGAAGTCTTAGTCACATTTGTTGCAAAAGTACCCTTAGGGATGACTTCCCTAGTATTTTTGACTTGACCATTTGACCTAGGGTTGGTTCCATAACTATATGGAACCCTATGGTAAGAAATTACATCCTTATTAGCCTTCGGTTTGTATCCCAAACCTCTATGGCCATTGGATGGCTTTTGTACTCCTAGACCTAGGCTATGCTCATTTTGCCCTTTTAGGATATTTTCCATCCTTTTTTAGGTTCTTTTCTAATTTATCAAGTCTTGAGCTCAAGACTTGATTTTCCACCATTAAGTCCTTAGTTTTTGGTTTTCCATTAACTCCATGAGCATTTTTGTTTCTAGACACATAACTAAAATTCTTAGTTTCCTTGTCTAGATTTTTATCTACCTTTCTAAACCTAGGTGTGGTAGTTTTAGCATGTAGAGCCACATGTTTTTCTTTAACGTTCTCATGCTTCCTATTTCTATGGTAAATAGCATTAAAATGATACAAATTAGAACTAGCATGCTTTTTACCATTATTCAAGGGAGTAGGCTCAATAAATGATACCTTTCTTTTTACCTTGGAGGCTCCCCCTTGAGTTGTGCTTCCTCCATGAGTCTTGACCGCTTTCTTCCCCTTGGGACATTGGCTCCTATAATGTCCCTTTTGATTGTAAGAGAAGCACACAATGTGCTCCTTGCACTTCTTTGTTCCGGGGACGGTCTCCTTAGGCTTCACCTTGTCCTTTAGTGCCACTTAGCCCTTCTTCTTGGCCAATTTGGGGCATTTGCTCTTATAATGCCCATGCTCCCTACACTCAAAACATATGATACGATTTTTATTTTTATTTGAAACATTTATACCTTCATGTGTAGGGATGGCATCTTATCCTTTTGATCCGGAGGTAGAGGCTTCCTCTTGATCCGATAATGATGCTCCTCCAATAGATTCAACTCGACTTGTGGAGGTGGAAGCTTCTTCATCCTCTTCTTCTCTTGACCCGGATGTGGAGGTTTCTCCTTTTTCTTGATCCGGTGTCATCGAAAATTGCTCCCCCTCAATCCTAGAGGTGGAGGCTTCTTCATCTTCATCTTGTACATGGAACAAGGAGTATGCCCTCTCCTTGCCCTCTTCATTGCATTCCTTTGAAGATGAAGCTTCTTGAACTTCTTCTTCGGAGGATGAGCATCTCTCACCTTCGGAATTCTCCTCCTCTTGGTCTTGCTCCAATGAGTCACCCTCTTTGGATTTTTCTTGGCTTGGTACAGTGGAGGGGATCTCATGAATCTTTGCCAATTTGCTCCATAGCTCTTTGGCATCTTCAAAATCTCCAATTTGCTCCAAGATGTTGCTTGGCAATAAATTGACCAAAAGCTTGGTCACTTTGTCATTGGCCTTACATCTTTGGATTTGTTCTTGGCTCCACTTGCTCCTCTTGAGTATTTTGCCCTTGGAATTTGTTGGAGCTTCAAATCCTTCCATTAGAGCAAACCATTGCTCTATCTCCATCATCAAGAAATTCTTGATCCTTGATATCCAAAGATCGAAGCTTGTTGAAATAAATGATGGAGGCACCCTTATATCAAATCCAAGTCTGTCTTGGAATTCCATTGAAGTTGAGCTTGATAAAATCTTTGACTTGAAGAATTTTGCTCCAACTTCTTCACCCTCTAGCTCTTTTCCCTTTCCGACGATGATTCCGGTGAAGAGCAATCTAGCTCTGATACCACTTGTTGGGACCGATTATGTAGCTAGAGGGGGGGGGTGAATAGCTCGGCGCGATCTCATGCTCGTCGTTGCTTGTTTCTTGCGATGATGTGCAACGGAAAATACAAGAACACAAATACAACAATGCTAACTCAAGGATTTACTCGGTATCCACCTCACAAGAGGTGACTAGACCAAGGATCCACACACTCACGCACCCTCCACTAATAAAACACTCCTTTTCGGTAACTACCAAAGGCGGAGAAGCCCTACAATACTCTCAATACAACAAGAAAGCAAGGGAAGACAAATACAAGAAGTATCTTACAAGATATGCAATGAAAGCCCTTACCCTAGCTTCTTCTTCTTGTTGTAGTCATGCCTCTTGACTTGGATATCTCTCCAAGATCCTTCAAGAACTGGCGGTGAGAGTGGAAGAACGCTGTGGAGAAGCTGCTGTGAAGATCGGGAGTGAACAGTGCACGTTCTACCGAAGGAATCGCACGCCAACGGCTTTATCTAGTGCCAACGGTCAGATTCCGATTGATTGGATTGCTCCCAATCGATCGGGGAGGTTTTGGATCGATCGATTGATTGATCCAGAGCGCCTCTGTGCTCTTGGGAATCGCCTGGATTGATCGGTCAATCGATCCAGGTCCCATCACGTGAAAATGCCCTCCCAATTGATCGACTGATCGATTGGAGGCTCTGGATCGATCGGTCGATCGATCCAGAGCTGTTCTGTTCGTGCGATGCTTCTCCCCAATCGATCCACTGATCGATTGGGTAGAGGTTTGTCACGAGGACTCACCCAATCGATCAGTCGATCGATTGGGCATGTGCCAATCGATCGGCTAATCGATCCAGCTCCTTGTTTTTGCCCAAAAACAAGTCCAAGGTCCCCTAAACCAACATCCAGTCAATCATGACCTGTTGGTCCAGCATGCCTACCATCCGGTCACCCTTGACCTGCTAGAAGTCGCTCACCAAGTGTCTGGTCAATTCCTTTGACCTACTTGAACTTTTCCTCCTCATGCCAAGTATCCAGTTAATCTCTTTGACCTACCTGGTCTTTCCAACTCGTGCCAAATATCTGGTCAATTCGTGTGACCTACTTGGACTTTCCAACACCAGATGTCCGATTAGCCTTGATCCATCTGGATTTCCTCGTGTCAGGCTTCACTCACCAGGACTTTCCCAATCGCCAAGCTTCACTCACCAGGACTTTCACCTGGCTTCACTCACCAGGATTTTCTTCTGCCTAGCTTCACTCACTAGGACTTTCACCTGGCTTCACTTACCAGGATTTTCTTCTGCTTAGCTTCACTCACTAGGACTTTCACCTAGCTTCACTCACCAGGATTTCCTTCTGCCTAGCTTCACTCACTAGGTCTTTCACCTAGCTTCACTCACCAGGATTTTCTTCTGCCTAGCTTCACTCACTAGGTCTTTCACCTAGCTTCACTCACCAGGATTTCCTTCTGCCTTGCTTCACTCACTAGGACTTTCTTTCTGTCTAACTTCCCAGTTAGGACTTTCACCTGGCTTCACTCACCAGGATTTTCCAGTCAAGTATCCAGTCAACCTTGACTTACTTGACTCACCTTCTCAATCTCACCATATGAACAATTGCACCTGCAATCTTCATGTGTTGTCTACATGTATTGTCAAACATCGAAAGCCCAACATCAAGACTCGAGCTTGACTCAATTCAAGCTCAGTCAACCAGGTCAACCTTGACCTAGGGATATTGCACCAACAGGGCCTTCTTGGGAGGAACTAGAGACTTTAAACCAGCATAAACATAGTCGATCAGGAAATCACTTTAAGTAACCCGGACGGGCCTTCTTGGGAGGAACCAGAGACTTTAAACTAGCATGAACACAGTCGATCGGGAAATCGCTTGAAGTAACCCGGACGGGCCTTCTTGGGAGGAACCGGAGACTTTAAACCAGCATAAACACAGTCGATCAGGAAATCACTTGAAGTAACCCAGATGGGCCATCTTGGGAGGAACCGGAGATTTTAAACCAGCATAAACATAGTCGATCAGAAAATCTCTTGAAATAACCTGGACGAGTCTTCTTGGAAGGAACCGGAGATTTTAAACTATCATTAGCAAAGTCATGCAGGATTGAGTACCTGATCAAAATATGATAGGGCACAGGACTCTATTGACTCAAATTAATCGGGATTACACGCCCGATCAAAAACTTAAAGGTTGATGAAATTCTTCATATTAAATCTATCGGGATTACACGCCCGACCGAAAACTCAGAGGTTGATGAAATTCTTCATATTAAATCGATCGGGATTATAAACCCGACTAAAGGTTGATGAAATTCTTCATATTAAATCGATCGGGATTACTTGCCCTACCGAAAACTCAGAGGTTGATGAAATTCTTCATATTAAATCGATCGGGATTATACGCCCGGCTAAAGGTTGATGAAATTCTTCATATTAAATCGTTCGAGATTATATGCCTGGCCTAGATTCAAAATTATCTGGATTTCTTTATAAAGATGACTCGACATTACACTCTCGACCAAGATTCTAAGTTCAAAGGGAATTCTTTATATATATAATCTTTCAAAATTACATCCCCCATCAGAAGTCACAATCATATGAAGTTCACTATTTAAAATTGCTCGGGATTGTACGCTCAACCAAGAATATATAAATCCTATGGGGGTTTTCATATAAAGTTACTCAAGATTACACGTCCCTCGGAAGCACTGAGGTCTTTGGAATTCCTTATATACAGTCAGACCTGAATAGAGTTCAAAGAGCTTACGGAAAAGCCTTATTGTTCAGAACCATATGACCAATTAAGATACCACAACAAGAAAAGCTTTTGAGCCAGACAGTACTTATTCTCAAGAAGCAGCAGCCAGATAATGAAGGTCGGAAAAATAGGTAAGTACAAATTTTTACAAATATTGCAAATACTTAATTACAAGTCTTTTAATTACAAGTCTTTTATAAATACATAATCATGCTTACTCAAAATGGCTCGTCAAATTTTCGGGTAATTCCTGGTTAAGTTTGTAACGGTTTATGAATAGAGATGGGGGTTCTCAAGATAGATAACCACCTTCCCTCAATTGTTGGATAACCCCTGTCACAGAGTGATTTAAAGTCCCTATGAGTCGACGAACATATTCGGTAACAAACGCTGGAGACCTTAGATAAGTTAAGCGCCTATCTTCCCATCGGTCTTCCTCCTGCTCCTTATAACTTTGAAATTCAGTTTGTAGTTTAGTATTTTGATCTTTGAGAGTGTCTCTCTCCAATTTAAGTTGTTCTAGTTCCTTTTGGAGTGAGGATATCTCTGCATCCTGAGCTTTTCTTTGTTCTTGCTCTTGTAGAAGAGTAAACTCTTTTGAGGCTGAATCTTGAGCCTGGTCAGAAAGAAAGATATTGTGAAGCCTCTCCACTTTTTCTAAAACAGTATTCTTATGAGAAATATCTGAAATAGCTTTGTCTTTCAAAGCAGTTTCCACCTGGAGGCTGGAATTTAACCGATCCACCTGTAGCTCCAGGGGTTTTCTTTCAAGCTCTTTGTTTTTCAATGACTGTTGTTGATGCTGCAATTCCTTTTTCATAGCCTCTATTTGTTGAATCTGTGAAGCCATCTTCTCTCGTAATTGAGTAAGCTCAAGGTGGGAAGGAGGAAGATTGACTTTCAGTGCCTCTACTTGAGCTTTTAACTTACTATTGTCCCTTTTCAGAGCAATGAGTAGCTGGTCTAGATGAAGACTTGAGGCAAGGAACTAAAATAATACTACAGTTAGCAGGAAATAATAATACGTTAACAATATATATTGAAAACACTTACGGCAACAGCTTGACGATTATGACTGTCAACGCAGTTTGAAATGCTGGTGCCCCTTAACAGCTCTTGGCTATGTAGCCAGGGCTCAGCCAACGGGCCTTGTAGCTGTAGAAAACCATAACTAGGAGGATCTGAAGCTTGCCCCATTTGAGAGGGCAGACCTATAGCTTGCCTAAACAGAGGTGGAGGGACAGAAGGTGAAGAAGGCCGGGTGGAAGAATAAGGAAGAGAAGGAGAGGGAGTGGTGGAAATGGGAACAACAGAGGAAGAGCTAGAGGGGATGGAAGATGGGAAAGCAATAAAAGTGGATTCAATTGTTGAGGCACGGATAGTTGATGGTCCTGGGCTCGGAGAAGATTTCCTGCAAGGTGTTCTTTTAGCTCGTGGTCCAGAAGTCAAAGAAGGTAAGGCCAAGGAAAGGGGTTGAGAAGATGCAGAAGTAGTAGTAGCCATCTGAGAAGCAGAAGTTGCTGAAACAATAACAGAAGAGGAAGGAATAAGTAGACCTGGTCTTATCATATTAAGAGAAAGGTTGGAGACAATGTGAGTAGGAGGCATTGATTCTTTACCTCTCTCAAAAGAAATAGGTGAAGGAACAATAGGGATCTGCACAAAAGTACCAAAAGTGTCACGAAAGGGAACTTCCTCAGTAAGCCTGAGTTTCTTGTGTATGACAACAAAAGGTTGTTCTTCTTCCTCTTCCAAGGAAGCAATAGCTTCCGCTGCTTGTTCTTCCTTAGATAATAAACCCAGAGTAGAGGTAGTAGAATTAGCTCGACAAGCTTGTAGGAATTTTCCTCCAAGTTTATTCAAAAAAGACTTGGTCATAGTTGGGTTCTTGTACATAAGAGCAGGTAGAAGAGCATCAACTGAAATATAAAAGTTAGGCATTATTATAGAAAATAATTAACAAATGGCTAATAAACATAGTCGAGAATGTTTGAACATACCAAAAGAGACCTCCAAGGGGGTTTCAATGGAGCTTATTCCAAAGGGAAACATTAGACCTTCTACAATTAAGGCCAGTAAGTAAAATTTAGCCCCCTTTAACTTGGGTAAGACAGAAGAAACTGAGGGGTCAGTAAGGAAGCCATTAGTGCTAGGAACTGGAGGAAGATCATATATCCAGTTGGTAGGAAAAGGAGGGGGAGAAGGAAGATGCATAAAGAAAAACTTGTGACGCCACTCCTCTTGAGGAGGAATCTGATTAAACAAAATAACCTTAGGGAAAGACTGAAATTTAAAGACACCAATATCTACTTGGTGGGGAATGCAGAAGTAGTGGAAAAGGCGAGGGGATAAAGGAAAATCTAGTAGTTTAGATACCCCAACAAAACCCACAAGGATAGAAAAAGATTGAGGAGTAAGTTGATTAAGAGGAATCTCAAAATAGGTACTAACATCAACAAAAAAAGGGACGAAGAGGGAATCGGAAACCTTGTAAAGCTTGATCGCAAAAGATAGATGCACTTTCTAGAGGAGGAAGATGCGAACCACTTTGAGAAGTAGGGCGAACTATATAAGAAGGAAAACCATAGTTCACTTGTAACTTCACCTCCTCTAACTCGATAAGGCTAGAGGCGCACGAAAGAAACCACGCTGGGGAAGGAGTGGCCATGGCGGAATAGCAGGAGGAAGTCGAAAAAAGGAAGAAGAAGGAAAAGTCGAGGAGCAGAAGGGAGCGTCTTAAACCTTTGCTTTTCTTATGTGCCCTATATCAAAAACCCTTAAAAAGATAGGGGAAAACCGAAAAGAGAAGAAACCCGAAGATCAATAATAATTTGTGAAAAGACTTAGGTACAAAAAAGAAGAGGATCAAATTCGAAAAAGAAGGCCGAATCCCAAGGAAAAGAAGGTAAGTTTAGCAATCATCCTCGGAAAACGTGAAAAGCTTTTTTCTCTCTCTCGCACTTGATTCTTAAAAAATCAAAGAGGTACGAGATAAATCGGTCGGTCATAACAGATCGGTCGAGATTAAGAATGTTATGATAAACCGATCGAGATTGATGATACTATAGTAGATCGATCGAGATTGATTATGCTATAGTAAATCGGTCGAGATTGGTGATGCCACAGTAAATCGGTCAGTCATAATAGACCAGTCCAGATTAAGAATGTTATAATAAACCGATCGAGGTTGATGATACTGTAGTAGATCGATCGAGATTGATGATGCTATAGTAAATCGGTCGAGATTGGTGATGCTACAGTAAATCGGTCGGTCATAATAGACCGGTCCAGATTAAGAATGTTATAATAAACTGATCGAGATTGATGATGCTCTAGTAAATGGGTTGAGATTGGTGATGCTACAATAAATCAGTCGGTCATAATAGACCGGTCCAGATTAAGAATGTTATAATAAACCGACCGAGATTGATGATACTATAGTAGATCGATCGAGATTGATGATGCTATAGTAAATCGGTCGAGATTGGTGATGCTATAGTAAATCGGTTGGTCATAATAGATCGGTCCAGATTAAAAATGTTATAATAAACCGATCAAGATTGATGATACTATAGTAGATCGATTGAGATTGATGATGCTATAGTAAATCAGTCGAGATTGGTGATGCTACAGTAAATCAGTTGGTCATAATAGACCGGTCCAGATTAAGAATGTTATAATAAACCGATCGAGATTGATGATACTATAGTAGATCGATCGAGATTGATTATGCTATAGTAAATCGATCGAGATTGGTGATGATACAGTAAATCAGTCGGTCATAATAGACCGGTCCAGATTAAGAATGTTATAATAAACCGATCGAGATTGATGATACTATAGTAGATTGATCGAGATTGATGATGCTATAGTAAATCGGTCGAGATTGGTGATGCTACAGTAAATCGGTCGGTCATAACAGACCGGTCGAGATTAAGAATGTTATAATAGATCAACAGAGATTGATGATGCTACAGTAAATCGGTCGAGATTGGGGATGCTACATTAAATCGGTCAAGATGGATGATGTAATAATATATTGGCAAAAATTGGGTTCTTGTGTAAATAGTAATAGAGTGGTAAATATGATAAGGGTAAGGATAAGAAGCCAGTTATGAAAAGGGGATAAATTTAGGAGGGGGACAACAAACCACAAATAATAATAATAAAAGCATGGAATAAGCATACAAACCAAGTGGTCAGATGAATTCATTAACACAAAAAAATTAAACCTTTCACAAATAAACTAGTTGCCGATCAGAATTGTCATAGTCAGTCACATTTAACTGTACAATAAGCAGAATTAAAGGCAAAAGGTTACTTTATAGATAGTTGAGGAAACAGATCGTCAGGCCTATTGGTAATTAGCTTGCGTCGATCCAAGAAGTTAAGAGGAGGATCATGGGATAGGAAGCCCTGCTCCTGTAACTACTTAACAGCTCCCGCAGTATAAGCTGCCAAAATAGATTTTAGAATAGGCCTGTTGAACTCAGTGGATCTGATTAGGGTCGTTGCCCGATCCTTAAAGCGATCATCTTCACTAGCTTTGTACTCAACCATAGCTGTCTGGGAAGACCTTAGTTCACCATCTTTTGTGGAGGCCTCTGTCTTAGCTGTATTAAGGGAAGTGTTTAAAGAAGCTATTTCATTATCTTTCAACTGTAAAGAAATGAGTTTGTCAGCTAAGGTAGACTCGTAATCATACTTTAGTTTGTCTGTCTCAACAATCTGTTTCTCTAATTTGGAAGATAATTCAGTGTTGAGGTCCGTAGCTGATTTAAACTGAGATTGAAGGCTTTCAAGTTGAGCTTCATATTGTTTCTTAGATTCTTCTGAGAGGGTATTAGAGGACATCTCCGGTCTCCGTAACTTGCTGTTTCAGCTTCTCGTTCTCGTAATATAAGTTGTGCATCAGTCGAGCTAGACCCATATTGGTCATCCATCGCTACGAACATAAGAATGGGTCATGAAGCAGTTATGGATAAATAATAAATAAGTAATAGCAAACATACCTTGGTTTCCTTGTGAGAGAATTGATTGATTATCTCGGGAGGGGTGAATTCTCCAAAGGGAGGGCGAATTTCCTCCCGAGCAGTGGTGAAAGAGCCTCCTAGTAGTATAGGAAGAACAAGGATAGAAGAGGAAGTGGCAGAAAAAGAGGAAGTTGGAATAGAAGGGGGAGCAAAAACCAAATGAGAAGAGGATGAAGTTGGTAAAGACCCCGATTCTGGAAGAGATAGGGGAAAAGTAAAAGAAGTACTACCACGGGTAGTACTGCTAGAAGAAGGAGAGGAGGAAAAAATAAGGGAAGGATAGTGATTAGCCAAAGTAGGCTCGGCAGAAGAAAGGGTAGCCGAAGCAGGATCTTTTGAGAGTAACTCCTCAGCAGGAAGAATGAGTCTCCTTTTAGAAGGAGGAGCTCTAGTGAGTTTGCGCCCCGGGCGTTTGTTAGGGGCAATTTCAGCAAGGGATTTTCCTGAGCTTACAGGGGATGTAAGCTTGATAACAGGAAGGGAAGTGGCTACTGAAGAAGCAACGCCCACTGATGAAGAAACAATTGATAAAGAGACAGCAGGAGTTCCTGCTGGAAGAACCTCAGGAACTTCAAGAACCATTTGAGAACTAGAAGCTTCAGCTAGAGGAACCGAAGCTTCAATTGAAGATGGTGGATTAATGGTATCAAGAAACCCTTGCTCTTTCGCATGAAGTTTGGCCTCTTCCAGACGTAGTTCTTCGTCAATCAAGGCAGTATAAAAACCAGCCACTACACAAAATGGAAGAAAATGTTTTAGTTAGTAAAAATTGATAGAAGAAGAAACAAAATTTTACCTAAGGAGCCGTGTATCTTATATTTGACTGGGCTCAAACCAAACAGATACAGAAGATCGCTCTGTAGCCATTTAGTGATAGAAAGGCGATGACATAACAACTTTTCACAATAAAGGGGAAAATGTAAGAGATCGGTGGCCGACTAGAAGGGGGGTTGGACAGCTAGGTCACCCCCAATTTTGATTCTTCTCTACAAGGTTGGTTACACAAGCGGAATACGAAAACTAAAGCAATGAAAATAAACAAGTAAGAGCAAATGCTAACACAAATCCTTTACGTGGTTTAGAGATTGCTTGCTCCTACTCCACGGCATGTCCTTGAGGTGGACGAACCCTTGATCCTTCGATGGATCAATCCCCGACAATCTCCGGCTAGCTCTTACTCCTTCTCGGTGGAGCAAACCTCTCACAAGGCTCTCTTCCTCTTACAAGATGAACTTAGATTTAGGAGGAAGAGAATATGGCCTGGAAGCTTTGGACAAGGACTAGGAGTTATTCAATAAGTATGAGTAACCTCCTTCAAGCCCCAAAACTTCCCTTAAATAAGAGGAGAGAGTTGATCATCATATCAACTTATCTCGGCACTAGTCGACTGGCAAAATCATCAGTCGACTGGTGCTACTGTTGGAGGTAGCCAACGGCTACTTTGCAGCACCAACGATCTGCCAACGGTCATTTACCAGTCGACTGCTAAAACTAGCAGTCGACTGGTAGCTGTTTGTTGAGCGAACAGAATGCTTCTGTTCGCTGCCAGTCGACTGCACAGTCGACTGGACTGCTAAAACATGCAGTCGACTGGTGCAGTTGACTACTAAAAGTTGCAACCGACTGGACTGCACCTTATTACACACTCACACTCATCGTCTCCGGAGTCGCCCTTGAAGTCCTCTTCCTCGGCTTTCGTCCCTTAGATGCACCCGAGCATGCGACTCCTCTCCGTGTCATTCTTCACGTTGCCTTGAAGTCCACTTCCCTCGGCTCCACTCCGTTGCTCCTCGTCTGGCAATCCCTCGGATGCCTTCCATACCATCCTTCACCGACTCAAGGATCTGAGCCCTTGGATGAGCTTCCCAAGCTTAGTTGCACCAAGCTTCTCATGTGTGTTTCACCAAGTCCTGCAAGACTCAAATACACATATCAAATACATATGAAAGCCTAACTTAAACTCTTTGACATACACATCAAAACCATGATCGTACCGATCAAACTTGGGTCGATTGCACCAACAAAAAAGATGGGTGAAGATGAAACTCCTTGATGTCTGGTAAAGGAGATAAAGAAGATCTCCAAGCATGGGACCAAGGATCGGAATAGGTCCCGGAAACTTTATAAAGAAGAACCAAGATTTCTAAGCTTTAAGAGAAGAAGGCATGTCATCAAAAAGGATCATCTTAGTTCGAGATTGAAAAAGAGAAACACCTGGTTCTGCTACCTTTGGATAATAAAACATGAAAACATTTTGAGGGGTAGGAGGAATATCAAGCGTGCGAAACAACATGTATAGGCCACACAAATAACGAAAAGCATTAGGCACGAATTGTTGAAGAGGAATGCCAAAGTATTGGCTTACATCGATTAGAAAAGGAGGAATGAGAAACCTTAAACACCCTATCATCTGATCCCTAAAGAAAGTCACACAGTTAGCAGGAGGATGGTGAGGATGCTCGTCTGGTCCATGGATTATGATGTCATATTCCGTAGGAATTTCATATTGCATACGAATAGCAAGCCGAGCATCCTTGTCGAAAGAAGATGAAATTTGAGTATACCAAAGAGCAATCGTTTCTTCAGCCATAGATAGAAGTAAGGGTTAACGGAGCGACAGGTTACTTACTGAGAGCTAAGAAAGAGGATCACTAGAAGACGGTGAGCGCGAGGATTGATCAAAGATGGCAGCAAAGAAGAAACGCTAAGGTAAGGAAAAAAGAACAAAGTCTACAAGGAGATGAAGGGTTTAGGGTTGAAGGAACATATGATGACCGTCAGATTAGAATACCTTTTTGCAACAAACACTGTTGATTATAGAAACACGTAGACGCCGGTGTTACATAAGAGATGAGAAAATACACGTGTTATAGGACTATAAATGTGCATTTATGATGGACGTGACAAATCGAATCATGCAAGGGTTGGTGGCGCCTCGTCACGTGTCTCCAACATTCTCTTACAGTTGAAAAGCCAATCATAATCAAGGAAATTTTGAAAAAAGGGTGTGGTTCACTATGTGTAATCAAGGAAGATGGATTGGATTTGACAGACCGCGGGTCGAAGACAGAAAATATGAAATAATAATAGTCAATCATGTGTGAAGCACTGTTTGAATTAATATAACTATAATAGGCAGGCTAATATTGGTCGGGATAACATTATCTACAATAGACAGGCTAATATCGGTCGGGATAACATTGTCTATAATAGACAGGCTAATATCGGTCGGGATAACATTGTCTATAATAGATAGGCTAATATCGGTCGGGATAACATTGTCTATAATAAACAGACTAATATCGGTTGAGATAACATTGTCTATAATAGACAAGCTAATATCGGTCGGGATAACATTGTCTATAATAGATAGGCTAATATCGGCCAGGATAACATTGTCTATAATAGACAGGCTAATATCGGTTGAGATAACATTGTCTATAATAGACAGGCTAATATCGGTCGGGATAACATTGTCTATAATAGATAGGCTAATATCGGTCGGGATAACATGTCTACCATAGATAGGTTAGTATCAACCAAGGTCAAAAGGGTTAGATTGAGTATAACATACCGATTGCATTTAAGGCATCTAGCCTTATATAACTCGAAGTATGTCATCAGTTAAATAAAAACAAATAAGTTTTGCATATACTCAATAGGCCAAGACTTATCAGGCACATAATATTCCTCAAGCTATGTAACTCAACCAAACATAAATTCATGTATAGTCAGTCGGCTGACACCTCACTCGACTAGACTTGAAGGGAAACCCGCTGAAACATGAGCTCTCAAACTTCTTAGAAAACTTCAACCCAGCTAAAGGTAAACTCGACCAAGATGGAGAAGTGGGAATATCTGGCTTAGCACGAGGGGAGGATGAAAAATCCGTCAACCAACGGAATTGGCCTCCCTCCTCCCCATTTAGAAAAGCAAGTACGTTCTTTTACGTCGGAGAGAAAGTTGGAAAAGGAGTGATCTCATGAACAAAGGAGGTGCAAACTTGTTCAAGTCCCCTCAAGCAGGTCACGAAATAATCCACTTCCTTCTTGAACACTTTGAGCTCTGCTTCCAGCGCGCCCACCTTAGCTTGCAGACAACCGGGGCCTTGCTGCCATCGTGATGCCAACATGCTAGTTATGTGAACCTCCTTGGTTAACGTGAACGCTTCTGAAATCTATTGCGTCTGCAAAGCAGTCATTTTTTTTGGCTTGAAGTTCTAAGATCTCGATGAACTTTGTTCCTCAAGGTCGTTCCCGACCGTACTTAAAACTGAGTGATCAACAGAAATACCTCCAACTCTCGTGCCAGAGAGTTAGCTAGATCCACAGCTTGTGCAGCTTCATCTATAGATATCACCTTATCCAACAAGAATTGCCCCTAGAAAGGGGGGGCCTAAAACCATACGCTCGATAGGAGGAGGCAAACAAGGTGGAAAGGAACTGAGGCAAGTGAAGAAGGAAGGGAAGATCACAACCCTATTTAAAGGATCAAAAGACTCACGGGATTATTGTACCAAGAGTCACGGGGACTACTATAGAGAAGGTCATGAGTCTACTACAGCGGTCATGGCAGAGTCATGATTAAAGATAGGTAAAGAAACAAAAATATATTGGGGTCTAGTCAGTCGGATACACCTCCTTCGACTAGACTTGAAGGGAAGGCTAGTGATATGGGTTAGGTTCAGTAGGTCCCTGGTGAAAAGGGAAAAGGAGATAGCAGAATTAAGCAAGCATGAATGTCGGCCATTATCGGCCGGGATAATATGCCTAAGGAAATATAAGGCAATATCGGCTGGGATAATATGCCTAAGGAAATATAGGGCAATATCGAATGGGATAATATGCCTAAGGAAATATAGGGCAATATCGACCGAGATAATATGCTTAAGGAAATATTGGCCAATATCGGCGGGAATAATATGCTTAAGGAAATACAAGCCAATATCAGCCGGGATAATATGCTTAAGGAAATATAGGCCACTGTCGGCCGAGATAATATGCTTAAGGAAATACAGGCCAATATCGGTCGGGATAATATGCTTAAGGAAATATAGGCCAATATCGACCGGGATATATGTTTGAGATAGATAAGCCAAGATTGTCTGAATTAACGCATCTGGATATAAATTAGTGTCGGTCAGGTATATATGATCGTTCGGGTATGTAAAGGTACAAGGTCTTACAGGGTATATAGTATATCATTGAATGATTAATATATATGTTGAATGATAGTAATAACTCGCCTAGATGTAACTTAGGTTCAAGTCTGTCCCAGACAAAGCATAGTATAATATCGGGTTGTCTATAATTTAGTAAAGACAAGTTGATAAATATACCTCGATATAACATGCAAGATAGGGTGAGAACAAATATTTCAAGAATATTCATAAATAGCCTAATGAAGATATCTATAGTATGTGATTTGCTAAATTGGCGGGAAGAATATTTTTAGACTCTTCTACCAGCACTAGACGACAAAGAAGGTACATCTGGGGTGTAAAAAAGATTCCTTAAAAGTTATCTTCTGCAAATACATGGCTGATGTCATCTCATAACAAACTCTAACAAACCGGGGTCCACTTTATGACTACGGAGGTTATATGAAGTGGTATAAAAGGGGAATTCTCTCCGTTGGCCAGGTATGCTCTCGCACACAACACACATAGTCATCTATTGCCAACCCTAGTTCCGGCTATTGTTCATCTTCTTCCTTCCTCACTAAGAGAGATCACTGACTTGAGCGTCGGAGGGCCTAGCCAAGGATTCCCACCCCGGTCTTAGGTCACTAACAATAGTGTTGGTTGGTCTCTTGTGCGCAGGAAGCCGTGGAAGCTCCAGATCTCGGTATTCTTCACCGAATTCTTCTTCTCTTCCTTGGATCTTCGTACAAGGATGGTGTTCGGTGGCTTTATTCTTCTAGATCCGCTTTGGTTTTCTCGGATCGGAATTCTCGGGTGTTCTTCTTCATCAGCAGTAAGTTCTCTCCCCAGCTTTCCATTTTGTCAAGCTTCTCAGACAGGATCAACGTTAATTAAATTAAGATTTAAATTGTATTGAATTGAAGGTTTAAATAAATTTGGCTAAGTTCATCGTAGATCCATCTCACCCGTTCCGGCCAAGCCATTTTCTTTCTCTATTGCAGCTACATGGCCTCTCATCTCCACACGGCCTGGGCAAACCCCCATGGCAGGGCCATGTGGGGTTCAGGTATCATGGCTTCCTCCATCGTTTCGCTTGCAGATTTGGCCTCGAACATGCATCCTTCACCAAATTTGACTCCTGCGTATAGAAAATGAGCAAAAGCAGATCTCCGAACAAAGAGAGTAAATATGCTAAAAAGGAAAGCTGGAAGTACAAAAATGCATAGATCAAACATGCTCAAAGTATGTGAATGTGCGCCAAAACATGCTAACAAGTGTATACAATCTACGCACATCATTAGTCTACAAGCAAAGTATACCCTGCAAAACAAGATTAGTACAATAAAATAGAATAAATAAAAACTTATTTTGACAGTCTCTGGATTGTCCAATTCTGACTTCGAATTTCACCTCCGAAAACCCTAGGTCGAACCGACGCCTACTATTCCCTCATCGGGGAATGCATCCTCACCTACTCCACTAGGGTAATTGACTAGCTTAAGCGATTAAGAATTATTCTATTTTAGAATAGAATGTCTCTTAATCGACAGAGCCAAACCCTTAAGCTTTGAACAGAAGCATTCTGTTCAAAGCAAAATGACACCGTAAGTGATTAGTTCAATTGCTTACAGTTTCCTAATCGATTACTGTAATCGATTAGGAAACCATCTATTTCAAATAGAAGGTTTATTAAGCGATTGGCTCAATTTCTTAACAACCTCTTAATTGATTAAGAGTTTTTCTTAATCGATTAACACACTTTGCTTTAGCTGATTATCAATTGCCTCGCCAAGAATCTTGTTCTCAACCTCCCTGGACTTCTTTTGCCTTACATTCGATCTTCCGACCTACAAGGACTTCTCTTGTGCCAAAGATCTAGTCCCCAGACCTCCTTGGACTTCTCTTGCCTTGCATTCGGTCTTCCAACCTGCAAGTGTTAGTTAGAGCCCTAGAGCCAATCATTTGATGATTGTTGTATGGACTCGTTGTATCATATTCTTGTATATAAATAAAAGCATTTGTTTTTGGTTATTATACTTACTTGTATTGGTGCCAAATAACTAAGTATAATAGCGTCCTTGAGTAGAAGGTTTTTACCTATATCAATCGATTGGTTGAATCGATAGTGAGATGATATAGGGAACACTACTCTTAATCATTCCTAGTCAAGTATTAACATTCAGGGACAATGTTAATGTGACGAGACTAGCATGTATGTCAACTCGATGACTTGATCTCACAAGTCATGGATATGGAGATATCAAGTTGACACATGGGTATGCATTGGAGAATGTATACTGAATGACCCGCCATGAGAAAGTATAATGGATCGTTATATGAGTGTCATATACTTTCTCATGTGGCTATTAGTATGACTACTAGTCCTTGGACCTGAAGTCATCATGGTTCCCTACATAAGGAGTTATGTACTTTGGCTTCGTCAAACGTCACCCGTAACTGGGTGGACTATAAAGACGATTATTGGGTATGTAACAAATTATGCGGAGGGATGTGAGTGATGTAGATGGAATCTATCCCTCCTATATGACGGGAGTGACATCGATATTCTTCATAGAGTAAGACCACTAAGTGCATGGCCATGCCCAAATGAGTCAATATGAGATATTGAGCTCATTTGATTGAGTGAGTCTACTTGGGATTCAAGATTTAGATTGATTAGAGGATGACACGGTCTATGCCTCATATTGATCAATCTAGATGTCAAGGATAGAAGAACACTTGTCATAATTGTGAAGAGTCACAATTAGTAGTCACAAGGTGATATTGGATCTCAACATTCTTATAACTTGGGTAGTAATGATGTGTTGCTAGATACCATTCATTACTTATGCTTCTAAATGGGTTTAGGAGCATTACCAACGTTATAAGAACCTATAGGGTCACACACAAAGGGCAATTAGATGGAGATTAGGTTCATTTGATGAACCTAAAGGATTAGGTCCATGTGATGAACCAAATTGGATTAAGAGTAATCCAAATTAGGCTAATTGAGTTGGACTCAATTTGGTTCATGTGTAAGATGAGTCTAATTTGGACTTAGGCTCATTCAATCAATTTAATTCAATGAATAGAGATTCATTAAATTAAAATTGACTTGAACCAATGGTTAGATTAGATCAACAATGGGAGAGAAGTGGTCAAGTTTGACTTGATTTGAGAGAAAGATGAAGGGTCAAGTTTGACTTGACCATTTGCCACCTCATTTGTGAGTTGACATTAAGTGGGCCAATTATGATGTGCCACATCATCAAGGCTAGCACATGTGTGTGCCACCTCATGAGGGAGATCAAGAGTTGTGACTCTTGATATCCCATGGAGGTTTAAAAGCCTTCTTGAAAAGTGGCCGACCACTTATGTCATTGTGTGTGAGTTTCATTTTTGGTGTAACTCCCATCTTCTTCCTCCTCTCATCTTCTTCTCCCTCTCTACCTCCTTGCCGTGACTATCAAAGGTGCTAGCACATCTTTTGTGTGGTTTTCTCCATCTCTTGCTTGTGTGGATACACATAGAGGAGTATCTACTTTGATACTCTCGAGATCCGGCGAACCTTGGACGAGCGGGATTACGCGAAGGACTTCGCATCAAGGGTAACCTCTTTATCTTGTAGATCTAAAGTAGATCTATGCTTAGAAAACATGTATATAAAATTTTATTTCTTCGCACGGATCCGTGGCATGGGAATTTCGGGGTTTCCGCAACGCAAAAAACGGTTTTTGCGGCCCGAAAAACCCAACAGTGGTATCAGAGCCACGTGCGAAGCGTATACATGTTTTAATTTGTATTTTTATGAAAATTATAGATCTGTGAATTTATGTAAGTTTGTGATTTTTATAGATTTTATTGGTAATTTTCTCGTAGAAGCGAAGTATAAGTGTTTAGACACTTGTAGGCTTCGACTACCGAGAAAATATTTCCGAAACGGCAAGGTTTCGCACCAAATCGGTTTGTGACAGCGGACTAAGGCGCTGTAGGATCGCTAAGGAACACTCGCGATGGTTATATCGCGGGTAGGGGTGCTGCCCCTCATCCCGCAAGGGGCTTCGTTCAGCGATTGTGCCCGAAAATCGCTAAACAGGACTGCCGAAAATTTTTTACTCATAAAAATTGTAAAAATTGTAAGAAAAATTACAGAAATTTATAGAAATTACATAATTTAGAATTATGTATTATTTTGTGATGTTCATGGCCCAAAAGACCCAATTAGATTGGAAATTTGTGTTGTAATTCATATTATGGCCTGCGTGCCATTTTCTGTGATGTGCGTGTTGTATATGATACGCGACCTGCGCGTCGTGCCTTTCCTATTTTATATTCCTGTTGTAAATAGTTTAGACTCGAATGTAACTCAAGTTTCACCTTTGTAATGTACAAATTGGAGTGGTGGAAGATCCACTCGAGACGGAGTTACGAGGAGGGCACGAGCAACACAAGGTGGTCAAAGGAAGGAGCTTGTGAAGCTGTTGACCTTAGGTTGACCATCCGATCTTCTCATTGGCTTGAGAAGATCATAGTAGGGCCATGACTAATCACAAAATATTTAATTAATTACTTGTGTGTATATGTGATGCATGCTAGAATAGTAATTAATTAGCGCCTTAACGATTAGATTAGATCTAAATCACGTACATGATGCGCCCTAACGATTAGATTAGATCTAAATCGTGTATATGATACACCTCATCGATTAGATTAGATCTCAATCATGTCAACTCGTAATGCCTTTCATGCCGTGATACCTATCACTACCTCGATCACATGTTGTTGTTGAATCTGGCAAAGCAGAGCAACACATATTATCTTGGTAGGGTACGGAGGGACAATCTTGGTCCCTCCTATCAACGCATGGGTGAGTACAACTCAATTAGATTGAGTAACTAGTTAACTCAATTCGATCGAGTTTAACTATAGGCATTTTCTAATGGTTGATAGATAGGTCAAAATCACATTTATATTAACTCTTGGGCGTATTAGCCAAAGCTAACTCGAGTTTTAATATAAATGCGGATCTTGATCCTAGAAACAAGAGTTGCATAGAGATATAATTGGTAATTAGTTACCTACCAATCATACTAAGTCTTGGGTGATTTAGCCAAAGCTAACTCAAAAAAAAAAAAATTATAGAATTCAGTGGGAGCATCATTTAATTAAAGGCCTAATTAGATGATTAATAGAATATGATATTTATTTATTTTTCTGCATTTTTCTGTTATAGATAACCATGACGTCAAATACGAACTCTTTCTCCCTGCGTTCCGTCCTTGAGAAGGACAAGCTCAATGGAGCAAATTTCCTGGACTGGTACAGGAATTTGAGAATCATTCTCACACAAGAACGTAAACAGTACATTCTGGAGAAGCCCATTCTGGAGGCACCTCCTGTCACTGCCACGCGAGTTGACCGTGATGCTTACAAGAAGCATCAAGATGACGTATTAGATGTGTC
Source organism: Zingiber officinale (assembly GCF_018446385.1). Taxonomy (NCBI): domain Eukaryota; kingdom Viridiplantae; phylum Streptophyta; class Magnoliopsida; order Zingiberales; family Zingiberaceae; genus Zingiber; species Zingiber officinale. Next base: position 31,340,263 of record NC_056005.1, on the reverse strand, counting down.
ATGTCTTATGCTCACGACCATGAACTCTGAGCTTTAGAAGCAACACGAGTTGATGGGCACTTATGATATGGTTGAACATCTTCGTCAACTATATTAAGGACAAGCGAGGCATGAGAGATTCGAGATATCTAAGGCACTATTTCAGTGCAAGATGCAAGATGGGACTCCCGTAGGCCCATATGCACTCAAAATGATTGGGTACATAGAAAACCTACAGAGGTTGGGATTCCCACTTGGCCAAGAGCTGGCCACTGATATGATCTTGCAATCCTTGCCAGATAGCTATAGTCAATTCGTTCTAAATTATAACATAAACGAAATTAACAAGCCACTGCCTGAGCTACTCAGCATGTTAAGAACTGCTGAGCTCAACCTTAAGAAGGTTAAGCTCGACTCCATTTTGATGGTGCAAAAGGGCAAAGGCAAGGGCAATCCTAAAGGTAAGGTAAAGTCCCAAGCCAAGGGAAAAGGCAAGGCACTGAAACCCAAAGGAGGGGTCGCCAAGGATGCTACCTGCTTCCACTGCGGTCAGACCGGGCACTGGAAGAGGAACTGTAAAGTATACCTGGAAGATCATAAGAAGAAGAGAAGTGAGACTTCCATTTCAGGTATCTATGTTATAGAAGTCAATCTATCTATTTCTTCATCATGGGTATTAGATACCAGATGTGCTTCTCACATTTGTACTAATATGCAGGCGTTGAGAAATAGTAGGGCATTGACGAAGGGCGAGGTGGACCTACGCGTAGCTAATGGAGCACGGGTTGCTGTTGTTGCTGTAGGAACTTATCATCTATCTCTGCCTTCTGGGCTTGTATTAGAATTAGATGAATGTTGTTATGTGCCTACTTTAACTAAGAACATAATTTCAGTTTCTTGTTTGGAGAAGAAAGGTTTTTCATTTTTAATAAAGAACAAATGTTGTTCAGTTTATTTAAATGATATGTTCTATTATAGTGCACCTCTGATGAACGGACTCTATATTCTAGACCTTGAGAACCCTATCTATAACATAAGTACCAAGAGGTTCAAGTCAAATGACATGAACCAAACCTATCTCTAGCACTGTCGCTTAGGTCATATAAATGACAAACGCTTATCCTAGCTCCATAAAGATGGTTTGCTGGACTCATTTGATTTTGAATCATATGAGACATGCGAGTCATGCCTTCTAGGCAAGATGACCAAGACTCCCTTTAGTGGACACAGTGAGAGAGCGACTGACTTGTTAGGTCTTATACATAGTGATGTATGTGACCCTTTCAATGTCACTGCTAGAGGTGGTTATAGGTACTTCATTACATTTACTGATGACTTCAGTAGAAATGGTTATTTGTACCTGATGACACATATTTCAGAATCCTTTGAAAAGTTCAAAGAATTCAAGAATGAAGTACAAAACTAGCTTGGCAAAAGTATTAAGATACTTCGATCAGATCGAGGTGGTGAATACCTTAGCCATGAGTTTCATGACTATCTAGCTGAGTGTGGGATTCTATCTCAACTCACTCCTCCTGGAACACCACAGTGGAATGGTGTATCCAAAAGGAGGAATCGTACCTTATAAATATGGTACGATCTATGATGAGTCACACAGATCTTCCTATGTATCTTTGGAGCTATGCTCTAGACACAGCAGCCTTCATTCTCAATCGAGTTCCATCCAAGGCTGTAATAAAGACACCATATAGGATATGGACTGGGAGAGATGCCCAGGTGTCTTTTATGAGGATTTGGGGTTGTGAGGCTTACATTAGACGTCAAGTCTCAGACAAATTGGGACCCAAATCTGACAAGTGCTATTTCATTGGATATCCCAAAGAAACGAAGGGATCTTACTTCTACATTCCCAGTCAACACAAGATAGTTGTGGCTAAGACTGAGGTATTTCTAGAAAGGGACTTTGTTTTTAGAAAGACTAGTGGGAGTACGTTCAATTTTGAAGAAATTCAAGATATGGACCATAGCACTGAAGCCTCGATGGAAGTTGAACTGGAACCACAAAGTGTTGTAAATAATGTTGCTCCACAAGGAGTTGAGGAACAACAACCAGTTCAAGTAGACCTACCTCTTCGCAGGTCTAATAGGGTACATCGTCAGCCCGAGAGATATTCATTTCTCTTGTCTGACCATGATGACATTGTGCTCATTTAGGATGAGCCTACCTCCTATCAGGAAGCTGTGATGAGACCAGATTCTGAGAAATGGCTAGAGGCCATGAGATCCGAGATGGAATCCATACACACAAACCAAGTATGGACTTTGGTTGATCCACCTGAAGGGGTCAAACCCATTGGGTGTAAGTGGGTCTTTATGAGAAAGACTGACATGGATGGACTTATTTATAAGGGTCGCTTGGTAGCTAAAGGTTTCAAGCAAATTCATGGTATTGCCTATGATGAAACCTTTTCTCCAGTAGCGATGTTTAAGTCCATTCGAATCATGCTTGCTATTGCAGCGTACCACGATTATGAGATTTGGCAAATGGATGTCAAAACTGAATGGAAACCTGCTCGAGGATGTGTACATGACACAACCTGAGGGTTTTGTAGATCCACAGCATACTAGTAGAGTATACAAGCTACATAGATCCATTTATGGACTAAAGCAAGCTTCTCGGAGCTGGAATCTTTGATTTGATGATGCAATCAAATAGTTTGCTTTCATCAAGAATGAAGATGAGCCTTGTGTCTACAAGAAGGTTGTTGGGAGCACAGTTGTCTTCCTTATATTGTATGTGGATGACATACTACTCATTGGGAAAGTCATCCCTTTGCTACAGTCTGTCAAGACTTGGCTAGGGACTTGTTTCTCAATAAAGGACTTAGGTGAAGCATCCCGCATTCTAGGCATACAGATCTATAGAGATAGATCTAAGAGATTGCTTGGCCTAAGTTAGAGTACATACATTGACAAGGTACTCCTTCAGTTTGCCATGCAGAACTCCAAGAAGGGATTTCTGCCGATGTCACATGGTGTGAGTCTTTCGAAGACTCAAGTTCCCTCTTCTAGAGAGGAGAGAGACCGCATGGATCAGATCCCTTATGCTTCAGCCATAGGATCTATCATGTACGTCATGCTATGTACTCATCTTGATGTCTTATATGCTTTGAGCATGACGAGCAGATACCAGTCAGATCCAGGTGAAAGTCACTGGATAGCGGTCAAGAATATTCTTAAGTACTTGAGAAGGACTAAAGAATATGTCTTGATATATGGAGGCGATGATGAGCTAGCTGTAAAGGGTTACAGTGATCCTAGTTTCCAAACCGACCAGGACGATTATCGATCGCAGTCAGGGTTCGTGTTTTGCATAAATGGTGGTGCTGTGAGCTGGAAGAGTTCGAAGCAGGACACAGTAGCTGATTCTACGACAGAGGCCGAGTATATTGCTGCATCAGAAGCAGCAAAGGAGGCAGTTTGGATCCGCAAGTTCATTACTGAGCTTGTGGTGGTTCCTAGCATAGCTGATCCCATAGAGCTCTATTGTGACAACAATGGAGCAATAGCACAGGCTAAGGAACCTCGCTCACACCAGCGGACCAAACATATACTACGGCGCTTTCATCTCATTCGAGAGATTATCGAGACAGGAGATGTGAATATTTACAGAGTACCCATAGAGGCTAACATCGCAGATCCCTTGACCAAGGCTTTGGCACAGAGAAAGCATGATGGTCACACTAGGTCATTAGGCCTTGGAGCCTACACTGATTGACACTAATGCTAGTGGGAGATTGTTAGTTAGAGCCCTAGAACCAATCATTTGATGATTATTGTATGGACTCGTTGTATCATATTCTTGTATATAAATAAAGGCATTTATTTTTGGTTATTATACTTACTTGTATTGGTGCCAAATAACTAAGTATAATAGCGTCCTTGAGTAGAAGGTTCTTACCTATATCAATCGATTGGTTGAATCGATAGTTAGATTATATAGGGAACACTACTCTTAATCATTCCTAATCAAGTATTAACATTCAGGGACAATGTTAATGCAATGAGACTAGCATGTAGGTCAACTCGATGACTTGATCTCACAAGTCATGGATATGGAGATATCAAGTTGCACATGGGTATGCATTGGAGAATGTATACTCAATGACCCGCCATGAGAAAGTATCATGGATCGTTATATGAGTGTCATATACTTTCTCATGTGGCTATTAGTATGACTACTAGTCCTTGGACCTGATGTCACCATGGTTCCCTACATTAGGAGTTATGTACTTTGGCTTCGTCAAACGTCACCCGTAACTGGGTGGACTATAAAGGCGATTACTGGGTATGTAACAAATTATGCGAAGGGATGTGAGTGATGTAGATGGAATCTATCCCTCTTATATGACGGGAGTGACATCGATATTCTTGATAGAGTGAGACCACTAAGTGTATGGCCATACCCAAATGAGTCAATATGAGATATTGAGCTCATTTGATTGAGTGAGTCTACTTGGGATTCAAGATTTAGATTGATTAGAGGATGACACGGTCTATGCCTCATATTGATCAATCTAGATGTCAAGGATAGAAGAACACTTGTCATAATTGTGAAGAGTCACAATTAGTAGTCACAAGGTGATATTGGATCTCAACATTCTTATAACTTGGGTAGTAATGATGTGTTGCTCGATATCATTCATTACTTATGCTTCTAAATGGGTTTAGGAGCATTGCCAACGTTATAAGAACCTATAGGGTCACACACAAAGGGCAATTAGATGGAGATTAGGTTCATTTGATGAACCTAAAGGATTAGGTCCATGTGATGAACCAAATTGGATTAAGAGTAATCCAAATTAGGCTAATTGAGTTGGACCCAATTTGGTTCATGTGTATGATGAGTCTAATTTGGACTTAGACTCATTGAATCAATTAAATTCAACGAATAGAGATTCATTAAATTAAAATTGACTTGAACCAATGGTTAGTTTAGATCAACCTTGGGAGAGAAGTGGTCAAGTTTGACTTGACTTGAGAGGAAGATGAAGGGTCAAATTTGATTTGACCATTTGCCACCTCATTTGTGAGTTGGCATTAAGTGGGCCAATTATGATGTGCCACATCATTAAGGCTAGCACATGTGTGTGCCACCTCATGAGGGAGATCAAGAGTTGTGACTCTTGATATCCCATGGAGGTTTAAAAGCCCTCTTGAAAAGTGGTCGGCCACTTATGTCATTGTGTGAGTTTCATTTTTGGTGTAACTCCCATCTTCTTCCTCCTCTCATCTTCTTCTCCCTCTCTTCCTCCTTGTCGTGACCATCAAAGGTGCTTGCACACCTTTTGTGTGGTTTTCTCCATCTCTTGCTTGTGTGGATACACATAGAGGAGTATCTACTTTGATACTCTCGAGATCTGGCGAACCTTGGATGAGCGGGATTACGCGAAGGGCTTCGCATCAAGGGTAACCTCTTTATCTTGAAGATCTAAAGTAGATCTAGGCTTAGAAAACATGTATATGAAATTTTATTTCTTCACACAGATCCGTGGCATGGGAATTTCGGGGTTTCCGCAACGCAAAAAGCGGTGTTTACGGCCCGAAAAATCCAACAGCTAGAGCTTCTCTTGGCAGGAATCCGGTCCTCAAGCTTCTTGGTCCTACAAACTCAAACTCATATTAGATCCAATGTATTAGCCTAAACTTAAATAATTATGAATCATCGAAATTTCTTCCTTAGGGCATGATTGCACCAATAGGTTTCTAGTTCTTTAAGTAAAAAACCGATGGACTACCGATTAACCGCCGATTTGGCCCGTTGGTTCAACCAATTTTTTTTATTTTTTGCCTGTTGGAACCGCGGTTCCTAACCATTGGAACTACTAGTTAGGATCATTTGACTATTTTTTAATCAATAGCTATGATTTAGTGTCTGTTACTATCTAAACTCTATAAATAGAGAGTCATTTCATCATTTTCACACACATCTTCTCTACTCTTAATCTCAATTCATATTCTCTATATGTTTTCATCTTTATTTCTATGCACTTTCATTTCTAATTTTTAATTACAATGGAAGGAGACCATGGAGGTGCATTATCTCGAGCTCGAAAGGGAAAGGAAATAGTGAATTTGCGGGAGGAGGACCCCAACATTCAATCCACCGATGATGAGATCAAGCACCTTCCAAATCTGACACTTGAAACACAAAGAAGTACTGATGCAATTACTTCTAATGTTCAAAAAATTTCTCTTCTAAAGTCTTCTATTTTCACTAAATATTTTGAGAATGTCACTCTTCCATCGGGAGAAATGTGTGCAAAATGTAAGCACTGGACGTGGAGTTCGCTCCACTCTGCAAAACAAAAGGCGTCAGTACCGGGTCAGGAAAGGGGTCCCCCACGTTGGCCCTTCGACGTTCAAGTCAATCATAGGAATGTGGAGAAAAGCAGAGCAACAGTAGAACTCAAGAATAACGTGTACCTTCGCTAGTGATGGACCCCCCTTATATAGAGCTCTGGTGGATAGCGTGCGCCTTCTCGAGGCATGGGCACACTCTCCCATGTGTCCCATGAAAGGGCATTGCCAGGAAAGTACCTCTGACACTATACCTTAATAGGGCATGCATATCCCTGACGCAATAGTAGAAGCTTCTGCTGTACAACCCGCCTGTCAACTATACCTCATGTCAGCGGCACTATCTCCCAAAAGAGCATCGAGAGATACTACAGTGGCCCCATTGCTTGGCTGAGCGGGGTAGCTGTTCGACCGGGACTCCGCTCCGTCCATGGCCAGGTCCCGTTATTGGGCCAAGCAAGGTAGCTGCTGGGTCGAGACTCCTTCGCTCTGTCAGCTTTCGTGGTTTTTCTATGTGGTGACCATGTAGTTGTTAGAATGTATACTAAAAACCTAGCTTTTTGTATAAACATTTATTTTGAAATAGAAATCACATTGATCAAATGTCTACATTTAGTTAAATGCAGTTGTCAATTTAATTTATATTGTAGATAACATGGTGTGTCGTGTCGCACAAATTAAAAGATCATGTTATCAGTTCCTTATAAATTATAAATAGAAGCTCACAACCAAGATGGATTGGGACAAACCATTGGAATGGTTGTAGTGTAATTTTATACTAATTTATCTTGACTATAAAATTACACTAGTACACTATATGTGTATAGAGCAGGACCATTTGAGGTTGTTCCTTTTATACTGACTACATAAAAGAACAGAACCTCTATTATTATGGATGTACGTACTCTTAATCCCGATATAATAACAAGCACATGTACTTAGTATTTATTTCTTTAATTTATCAAAGGGTGAGATTTATTCGTTAAATCAAAAAGCCCGATAAGTTGGGAAATGATATTATTTATATGGTGTGTTATTGATTATAAAAGGAAACTGCATCTTATTTATTAGGATGATGATGCCCCCTTAAGAAGCTCATAAGGATTGTCATGTAAACCCTACAGGTGGACTTAGTTCTGACATGATAATGAAGTTGAGTGGTACTACTCTTGGAGCTACATGTTAATTAAGTGAGTTGTCAGTAACTCATTTAATTAATGGATATTTGATATCTTAAACACGGGGAGATTAACACACTCATGATAAGAAGGAGTCCATAATGTAATATGGAATTGGTGTGGTAGTTCAATAATAACTTTTTAGTGGTATGAGTTATTATTGATGAACTTTAGTTGGGTGTTCGGGTCGAACACAGGAAGCTCAAGTTCATCAGGAGGCCAAAACTAATTCCTCCTCTTGGTCCCTGTTGTAGCCTCTATGTATAAAGCCTCGCATCCACCCAAGTCATCCTTATGGCTGGCCACATCCTTGCTTGGTGCCCAAGCAAGGGACCGGCCACCCCTTGTTTGGTGCCCAAGCAAGGGGCCAACCAAGATGGGTTTAAAAGTGGGTTTTTTAATTTTTTAAAATCTTTCTTTTTGTAGCCATCTACAATGTTTTAAAAGAGAGATTTTAAATTTTAAAAACTTTTCTTTTTTTGAAGTCATCCACATTATTTTAAAAGAGAGTTTAAATTTAAAAAATCTTTCCTTTTGTAGCCATCTACAATGGTTTAAAAGAGAGATTTTATTTTTGTTAAAACTTTCCTTTTTTGTAACCATGATTTAAAAGAGAGGTTTTAATTTTAAAAATCTTTCATTTTTGTAGCCTTTTACAATGTTTAAAAGATGGATTTTTAATTTTAAAACTGTTAGTTAGAGCCCTAGAGCCAATCATTTGATGATTGTTGTTTGGACTCGTTGTATCATATTCTTGTATATAAATAAAAACATTTGTTTCGGTCATTATACTTACTTGTATTAGTGCAAATAACTAAGTATAATAGCGTCCTTGAGTAGAATGTTCTTACCTATATCAATCGATTGGTTGAATCGATAGTGAGATGATATAGGGAACACTACTCTTAATCATTCCTAGTCAAGTATTAACATTCAGGGACAATGTTAATGTGACGAGACTAGCATGTAGGTCAACTCGATGACTTGATCTCACAAGTCATGGATATGGAGATATCAAGTTGACACATGGGTATGCATTGGAGAATGTATACTCAATGACCCGCCATGAGAAAGTATCATGGATCATTATATGAGTGTCATATACTTTCTCATGTGGCTATTAGTATAACTACTAGTCCTTGAACCTGAATTCACCAAGGTTCCCTACATAAGGAGTTACGTACTTTGGCTTCGTCAAACGTCACCCGTAACTGGGTGGACTATAAAGGCGATTACTGGGTATGTAACAAATTATGCGGAGGGATGTGAGTGATGTAGATGGGATCTATCCCTCATATATGACGGGAGTGACATCGATATTCTTGATAGAGTGAGACCACGAAGTGCATGGCCATGCCCAAATGAGTCAATATGAGATATTGAGCTCATTTGATTGAGTGAGTCTAGTTGGAGTTCAAGATTTAGATTGATTAGAGGATGACACGGTCTATGCCTCACATTGATCAATCTAGATGTCTAGGATAGAAGGACAATGTCATATATTGTGAGGAGTCACAATTAGTAGTCACAATGTGATATTGGATCTCAACATTCTTATTACTTGGGTAGTAATGATGTGTTGCTAGATACCGCTCATTACTTATGCTTCTAAATGGGTTTAGGAGCATTGCCAACGTTATAAGAACCTATAGGGTCACACACAAAGGGCAATTAGATGGAGATTAGGTTCATTTGATGAACCTAAAGGATTAGGTCCATGTGATGAACCTAAAGGATTAGGTCCATGTGATGAACCTAAAGGATTAGGTCCATGTGATGAACCTAAAGGATTAGGTTCATGTGATGAACCTAATTGGATTAAGAGTAATCCAAATTGAGCTAATTGAGTTGGACTCAATTTGGTTCATGTGTTAAGTGAGTCTAATTTGGACTTAGACTCATTTAATTAATTTAATTCAATGAATAGAGATCATTAAATTAAAATTGACTTGAACCAATGGTTAGATTAGATCAACCAAGGGAGAGAACTGGTCAAGTTTGACTTGACTTGAGAGAAAGATGAAGGGTCTAGTTTGATGTAACACCCACAAATTTCTTAAACTAATTATGTGAAGATTTTCCCTTAGACTAAAAAGATAAGATAGAACCAAAAATATATATAAGAAATGGAATTGGTCAAGGATTCAACCTTGAACCTTTTTAAGCTAAGGATTATGGATTGACCACTAGGCCATCATAAATTATTGTTGAATAGAGAATGGAAATTGTAGATAAAGATAGAAGTATGATTAAGAGAAGGAAGCAAGAAAACATCAAGTAGCTTTCTTCCTCCTTCTCATGATTAAGAAGAAAGCTAGCAAATGACAAGTTGTCTTTTCCTTTCTCCTTCTCTTCCATTTTCGTGGAGATACATGAGGGAATGAGAGGAGAGGAATTAAGGGAATGAATGGGGACATTCTTCATCATTAAGAAAATAAGAAATGAGTTAATAAGGAAGGGAAAGCAAAACTTATCTTTGCTTCTTCCTCCCACTTAGCATAAGAGAGAAAAAGGGAAAGGGATTTTATTTTCTTCTTCCTTTCCTCACCATTGCTGAACCTAGAGCCTCCCCTCTCCCAAATTTCCGAAATCCAATATTAGTTTTCTTCCTAAGGAAAACTAAACCTCAAGAAGAAAGCCTCAAGACCTACTTCTTACTAGCAAGAGAAGCAAAGGAAATACTAGAAGGAGGAGCTCTCTTCTTCTTCTTCTCAAGGGTATTTTTATCTTAAGAAAAGACCAAGCAAGAGGATGTAAGTATCCCCTCACCTGTGGTACAAGTGGTTATGTGGTTTTCTTCAAGTTTAGATGGCTTAAAAACCTAGGGTTTCCCATGAAACTTTCGGCCATGATGAGTTGTAAGACTTATGAAAGCTTAAAACCAAAACCAACATGCTTAGGGTTTCTCTCATGATATGATATGAATATTTCCTTGATATTTCATGATTGTTTGTTGCTTAGAACTAAGTGAATCCTCGCCTTAGGGTTCGGCCATGAAGAGATTAAAAACCCTAGGAAAGCTCAACCTCAAAACTAACATGCTTATGATCTTTCTCATGATATGTTATGAATGTTTCTTGAGGTTTCATGATTGTATGTTGTTTGGAACTAGGTAAACCGTACCTTAGCCATGAAAGGAATAAGAACCCTAGAGAAGCTTAAAACTCAAACTAACACGATTATGATCTTTCTCATGATATGTTATGAATGTTTCTTGAGGTTTCATGCTTGTATGTTGTTTGGAACTAGGTAAACCTTACCTTGAGAGTTTCGGCCATGGAAGGAATAAGAACCCTAGAGAAGCTTAAAACTCAAACTAACATGCTTATGACCTTCCTCATGATATGTTATGAATGTTTCCTTGATGTTGCATGTTTGTATGTTGTTTTGAACTAGGTGAACCTTACCTTAGGGTTTCGTCCATGAAAGGATTAAAAACCCTAATGAGGCTCAAACTCAAATCTAACTTGCTTATGATCTTCCTCATGATATGGTATGAAGATAACTTGATGTACTTAAGATTTCACGTTGTTTAGAACTAGGTTTCCACCTTGAAAACTTTCGGCCAAGTTAGAATTTAAGGCTTAGACAAGCTTAAACTCAACTCTAACATGCTCATGTTTTTCCCTATGATATGATATGAAATTAACATGATATGCTCATGCTTGTATTTGGTTGAGAACCTAGCTCCACACCTTATAACATTCGGCCACTTATAGTTTGTAGACCTAGGAAGCTTGAAACCTAAACTCAATATGCTCATGTTGTTGCTTAGAATAAATGTTATGAAAATTGTTTAGGGTTCACATGTTTATATGCTATTTGTAACCTAGATCTAGGCCTTGTATGTTTCAGCCACATTGTGAAGTTTAGACCTAGGAAGATTAGAACCAAAATTTAATATGCTTATGATGTTCCTTAGGATAAATGTTATGAAATTGATTTAGGGTTATATGCTATTATGATTGCTTGCAACCTAGGTGGACCCTTGCATGTTTCGACCACCCTTAGTAGGTTGATGTTGAGACCCAATTATGACTTTCTATGTGCTTCACCTTGCCATGATATGAATTAGGAGATGCTAACTTATGTTCCATGCATGCTTATGTTTTCCATGATATGTTAAATGCTCATTTATGTATGCTTATGAATCATGCATGAAAATGTCTCCTATGATATGTAAAATGCTCAAGTATGTATGCTTTATGAAATGAAAGAAAAGGCCTAAGAGATGCTTCCCTATTGTTGGGACTAAGAGCACTCTTTATGACAAGCTAAGCGAAAGGCCTAAGAGTTGCTTCCCTATCAAGTGGGACTAAGAGCACTCTCTATGTTATGAAAAGTTATGAATGACATGTACATGATATGCTATGAATGACATGAATATGATATGCTATGAATGACATGTACATGATATGCTATGAATTACATGAATATGATATGCTATGAATGACATATATATGATATGTATATGACATAATATTTTACTTTGTATGGCTTGTACCAAAAGGGTGGGCTCCTTATGCGCCCCTAGGTCGATGGACTAAGAAACGGGCCTAGTAAAGGGTGGGCTCCTTACGTGCCCCTAGGTCGAGCTATGGGCCTAGTTTCCTAGTAGGTTCAAGACTAGCTACCTTGGGTCTACTTAGGATGTGCGCATTTATGTATGTATGTGGTACTAAGCCGGGCCCCCTCATGTTGAGATTATTTTTAAGTACTATATGATATTGTTTTTAAGACATTTTGCACATGACATGAAGCATGTTTTGAAAAGCATCTTGCACATGACATCATCCATGATTTAAAGGACATCTTGCATATATGTTTATGATATGATATGATGTTTTCTCACATGCTATGATAGGATGTTCTTTATACTATGATATGATATGTCATTATGCTTATTTTTATGATATGACATGATATGTGATGATGCTTACTCTACATTATGATATGAATGTCATTTATGCCATGATAAGTTTATGTTATGATATGATGTTTATTTTATGCTATGATATGATAAGTTCATGCCAAGATATGATGCTCACTTTATGCTATGATACGACTTTTATTTATGCCATGATATGATTTCCATTTATGCCATGATATGAGTTTCATTCATGCTATGATATGTGATATGATTACTCTTATATGATATGTACGGTTTTTGTAAGTAGGAAAGGATCTTACTGAGCCTTGTGTGCTCACAGGGATGACAATTTTCCCCGCGGGTTTGGGGTGGGTATGGGAATACTATCCCCATCCCCGAACCCGCCCCGAATATTATTATTATTAATATTAATAAATAATAATATGATTTTTTAAAAAAATATTAATAATAGTGTTAACATTAATCTATTGGCTTCAAATAGGCAATAAGATCTGTGAGGTCTGTATGTACTTCATGATTTACCTGAGCTATTATTCGGAACCATGTCTTCTGTATTTCCCTGTTTTCCATCCTTGCATGAAATCGAGCTGAATAAGACAAGCTGGATTGCACTGTTTGAGCCTTACCTTTTCTTTGAGACATACAAAAATTATCTCCAGGTTGACATTATTGCTGCCGATAGATCATGGAGATGGGGCGGGGATGGGGAATCCCCGAACCTGTGGGTTCGGGTTCGGGGAATCCCCGAACCCGAAAAAATGAAAACGGGGCGGGGATGGGAATGGCAAACCCGCCCCCGCCCCGCTCCATTGCCATCCCTATGTGCTCATAGCTTACTTTCCTTGTACCACAGATAAAGGTAAAGGATGGATAAACTAAAGGAGCAGCAGGAGGGGCAAAAGATGTGTGTGGTGGTGGCTTGGCTAAAGAAAATAAATGACCTGCTTATGTTTATTTTATGTTGATGACTTGCATGACTATTTTATTCTTACTTACACTTATGTTAGGGATGGATGATTATGATTCCTTAAGTTTATAACATGTTGAGCATATTGGTATGATTAGTTATGTTTTAAATGAACAATTACTTCCGCTGTTTTGATTAGAAAAATGAAAAAGAAAACTATTTGTACGTACGCTATGTAAAGTAGAAGAAAGTAACCTCATCCTCACTAGGCAGGAGTGGAGGGCGGGCGTTACATTTGACTTGACCATTTGCCACCTCATTGGTGAGTTGGCATTAAGTGGACTAATGATGATGTGCCACATCATCAAGACCACTTCATGGTGTGCCACCTCATGAGGGAGATCAAGAGTTTTTTGACTCTTGAAATTCCATGGAGTATATAACTCCTCACTTGAAGGTGGCCGACCACTTTTGGTGGAGTTACAAGTGAGAATTGATTCTCATTCATTCCTTCTTCTTCCTCAAGTGAGATTAAGTTCATTTGATGAACCTAATTGGATTAAGAGTAATCAAAATTGAGCTAATTGAGTTGGACTCAATTTGGTTCATGTGTTAAGTGAGTCTAATTTGGACTTAGACTCATTTAATTAATTTAATTCAATGAATAGAGATTCATTAAATTAAAATTGACTTGAACCAATGGTTAGATTAGATCAACCAAGGGAGAGAAGTGGTCAAGTTTGACTTGACTTGAGAAGAAGATGAAGGGTCAAGTTTGACTTGACCATTTGTCACCTCATTGGTGAGTTGGCATTAAGTGGACTAATGATGATGTGCCACATCATCCAGACCACTTCATGGTGTGCCACCTCTTGAGGGAGATCAAGAGTTTTTTTACTCTTGAAATTCCATGGAGTATATAACTCCTCACTTGAAGGTGGCCGACCACTTTTGGTGGAGTTACAAGTGAGAATTGATTCTCATTCATTCCTTCTTCTTCCTCAAGCTCTCAACCTCTCTCCCTCTCCTCATCTTTGCTGAGACCATCAAGGGTGCTAGCACATCCTAGTGGTTTCTCTCCATCTCTTGCTTGTGTGGATACACATAGAGGAGTATCTACCTTGATACTCTTGAGATTCAGCGAACTTTGGATGAGCGGGATTAAGCGAAGGGTTTCGCATCAAGGATCAAGATCTTATCTTGTATATCTAGGCTTAAAAACTCATACATGAATGTTTTTCGAAATTATATTCTTCGCACGGATCCAGTGGCTGGGGTTTCGAGGTTTTCGCAACGAGAAAGCGATTTTTACGGCCCGAAAAACCCAATAGTGGTATTAGAGCCACGTGCAAAGCACGTACGAGTTTTAATTTGTATTTTTATGAAAATTACATATCTGTAACTTTCTGTAAATTTATGATTTTTATAGTTTTTATGGGTATTTTTCTCGTAGAAGCGAAGCACAAGTGTTTAGACACTTGTAGACTTCGACTACCGAAAAGATCTTTCTGAAACGGCAAGGTTTCACCCCAAATCTTTTTGGGACAGCGGGCTAAGGCGTTGTAGGATCGCTAAGGAACACTCGCGATAGTTATATCGCAGGTAGGGGTGCTGCCCCTCACCCCGCAAGGGGATTTGTTCCGCGATTGCGTCCGAAAAACACTAAATGCGACCGCCGGGAATTTTTATTCATACAAATTGTAAAAATTGTAATAAAAATTACAGAAATTTATAGAAAATACATAATCTAGAATTATGTATTATTTTGTCATGGTCATGGCCCAAAAGACCCAATTAGATTGGAAATTGTGTTGTAATTCATAATACGGCATGCGTGTCGTCGTGTGATTGTGTGTGTTGTATATTTGATACGCGACCTGCGCGTTGTGCCTTTCTATTTATTTATTATTATTTTAAATTAGTTTAGACTCGAATGTAACTCGAGTTTCACCATTGTAATGTATAAAAATAGAGCGGTGGAAGGTCCACTCGAGACAGAGTTACGAGGAGGGCGCGAGCAACACAAGGTGGTCAAAAGGAAGGAGCTTGAAAAGCTGTTGACCTTAGGTTGACCATCCGATCTTCTCATTGGCTTGAGAAGATCGTAGTAGGGCCATGACTAATCACAAAATATTTAATTAATTGCTTGTATATGTTATGCATGCTAGAATAAGTAATTAATTAGTGCCTTAACGATTCGATTCGATCAATCGCGTACATGATGCGCCCTAACGATTAGATTAGATCTAAATCGAGTATATGATACACCTCGTCGATTAGATTAGATCTTAATCACGACAACTCGTAATACCTACCATGCCGTGATACCTATCACTACCTCGATCACATGTAGTTGTTGAATCTGCCAAAGCAGAGCAACATATATTATCTTGGTAGGGTACGGAGGGACAATCTTGGTCCCGCCTATCAACTCATGGGTGAGTAAAACTCAATTAGATTGAGTATAACTAGTTAAATCAAGTTTAACTGTAGGCATTTATCCAACACATGTAGTTGTTGAATCTGCCAAAGCGGAGCAACACATATTACCTTGGTAGGGTACGGAGGGACAATCTTGGTCCCGCCTATCAATGCATGGGTGAGTAAAACTCAATTAGATTGAGTATAACTAGTTAAATCAAGTTTAACTGTAGGTATTTATCCAATAGTTGGAAGATAGGACAAAATCACGTTTATATTAACTCTTGGGCGTATTAGCCAAAGCTAACTCGAGTTTTAATATAAATGCGGATCTTGATCCTATAAACAAGAGTTGCATAGAGATTTAATTGGTAAATTAGTTACCTACCAATCATACTAAGTCTTGGGCGATTTAGCCAAAGCTAACTCAAGGCGTATTATGATGTGGATCTTGTCCCACATGAATTATAGAATTCAGTAGGAGTATCATTTAATTAAAAGGCCTAATTAAGTGATTACTAGAATATGATGTTTATTTATTTTCTGCATTTTTCTGTTGTAGATTACCATGACGTCAAACACGAATACCTTCTCTCTACGTTCTGTCCTTGACAAGGACAAGCTCAACGGTGCAAATTTCCTGGACTGGTACAAAAATCTGAGAATAGTTCTCACCCAAGAACGTAAACTGTACGTTCTAGAGCAGCCCATTCCGGAGTCTCCTCCTGCCATTGCCACACGAGCTGACCGTGATGCTTACAAGAAGTATCAAGATGACGCATTAGATGTGTCAGGTCTTATGCTTGAAACCATGAACTCTGAGCTTCAGAAGCAACATGAGTTAATGGGTGCTTATGATATGGTTGAACATCTTCGTCAACTATATCAAGGACAAGCACGGCACAAGAGATTTGAGATCTCAAGGGCACTATTTTAGTGCAAGATGTCAGATGGGGCTCCCGTAGGTCCATATGTACTCAAGATGATTGGGTATATAGAGAATCTACAGAGGTTTGGATTCCCACTTGGCCAAGAGCTGGCCACTGACCTGATCTTGCAGTCTTTGCCAGAGAGCTACAGTCAGTTTGTCATGAACTACAACATGAACGAAATTGATAAGCCATTACCCGAACTGCAGAGCTCAACCTTAAGAAGGTTAAGCCCAATTCTATTCTGATGGTTCAGAAACACAAGGGCAAGGGCAAGCCTAAAGGCAAGGGAAAGTCCTAAGCCAAGGGCAAAGGCAAAGCACTGAAGCCTAAATGAGGGGTCGCCAAGGATGCTACCTGCTTCCACTGCGGTCAGACCAGGCACTGGAGGAGGAACTGCAAAGTGTACCTGGAAGATCTTAAGAAGAAGAGAAGTGAGGCTTCCACTTCAAGTATATATGTTATAGAAGTCAATCTATCTATTTCTTCATCATGGGTATTAGATACCGGATGTGCTTCTCACATTTGTACTAATGTGCAGGTGCTGAGAAATAGCAGGGCATTGACAAAGGGCAAGGTGGACCTACGCGTAGGCAATGGAGCACGGGTTACTGCTGTCTCTATAGGGACTTATTTTCTATCTCTGCCCTCTGGGCTTGTATTAGAGTTGGATGATTGTTGTTATGTGCCTGCTTTGACTAAGAACATTATATCAGTTTCTTGTTTGGACAAGAAAGGGTTTTCATTTATAATAAAGAACAAATATTGTTCAGTTTATTTAAATGATATGTTCTATTGTAGTGCACCTCTGATGAACGGACTCTATATTCTAGACCTTGAGAGCCCTATCTATAACATAAGTACCAAGAGGTTCAAGTCAAATGACATGAACCAAACCTATCTCTGGCACTGTCGCTTAGGTCATATAAATGACAAGCGCTTATCCCAGCTCCATAAAGATGGTTTGCTGGACTCATTTGATTTTGAATCATATGAGACATACGAGTCATTCCTACTAGGCAAGATGACCAAGACTCCATTTAGTGGACACAGTGAGAGAGCGATTGACTTGTTAGGTCTTATACATAGTGATGTATGTGGCCCTTTCAATGTCACTGCTAGAGGTGGTTATAAGTACTTCATTACATTTACTGATGACTTTAGTAGATATGGTTATGTGTACCTGATGACACATAAATCAGAATCCTTTGAAAAGTTCAAAGAATTCAAGAATAAAGTATAAAACCAGCTTGGCAAGAGTATTAAGATACTTCGATCAGATCGAGGTGGGGAATACCTTAGCCATGAGTTTCGTGACTATCTAGCTGAGTGTGGGATTCTATCCCAACTCACTCCTCCTGGAACACCACAGTGGAATGGTGTATTTGAAAGGAGGAATCGTAGCATATTAGATATGGTACGGTCAATGATGAGTCACACAGATCTTCCTACATTCCTTTGGGGCAATGCTCTAGACACAGCAGCCTTCATTCTCAACCGAGTTCCATCTAAGGCTGTAATAAGAACACCATATAGGATATGGACTGGGAGAGATGCCCAGGTGTCTTTTATGAGGATTTGGGGTTGTGAGGCTTACGTTAGACGTCAAGTCTCGGACAAATTGGGACCCAAATCTGACAAGTGCTATTTTATCGGATATCCCAAGGAAACTAAGGGATATTACTTCTACATTCCCAGTCAACATAAGGTAGTTGTGGCTAAGACTGGGGTATTTCTAGAAAGGGATTTTGTTTCTAGAAAGACTAGTGGGAGTACGTTCGATCTTGAAGAAGTTCAAGATGCGAACAATAGCACTAAAGTCTCGATGGAAGTTGAACTGGAATAACAAAGTGTTGTGGATGATGTTGTTCCACAAGGAGTTGAGGAACAACAATTAGTTCAAGTAGACATACCTCTTCGCAGGTTTGATAGGGTATATCGTCAACCTAAGAGATATTCATTTCTCTTGTCTGACCATGATGACGTTGTGCTCATAGAGGATGAGCCCACCTCCTATCAAGAAGCTGTGATGAGACCAGATTCCGAGAAATGGCTAGAGGCCATGAGATCCGAGATGGAATCCATGTACACTAACCAAGTATGGACTTTGGTTGATCCACCTGAAGGGATCAAACCCATCGGGTGTAAGTGGGTCTTTAAGAGAAAGACTGACATGGATGGACTTATCTATAAGGGTTACTTGGTAGCTAAAGGTTTCAAGCAAATTCATGATATTGACTATGATGAAACCTTTTTTCCAGTAGCGATGTTTAAGTCCATTCGGATCATGCTTGCTATTGCAGCATACCATGACTATGAGATATGGCAGATGGATGTCAAAACTATATTTCTGAATGGAAACCTGCTCGAGGATGTGTACATGACACAACCAAAGGGTTTTGTAGATTAACAGCATACTAGCAGAGTATGCAAGCTACATAGGTCCATTTATGGACTAAAACAAGGTTCTCAGAGCTGGAATCTTCGATTCAATAATGCAATCAAACAGTTTGGTTTCATCAAGAATGAAGATGAATCTTGTGTCTACATGAAGGTTGTAGGGGACATAGTTGTCTTCCTCATATTGTATGTGGATGACATACTGCTCATTGGGAAAGACATCCCTTTGCTATAGTCTGTCAAGATTTGGCTAGGGACTTGTTTCTCAATGAAGGACTTAGGTGAAGCATCCCGCATTCTTGGCATACAGATCTATAGAGATAGATCTAAGAGATTGCTTGGCCTAAGTCAGAGTACATACGTTGACAAGGTATTACTTCGGTTTGCCATGCAGAACTCCAAGAAGGGATTTCTGCTGATGTCACAAGGCGTGAGTCTTTCGAAGACTCAAGGTCCCTCTTCTAGAGAGGAGAGAGACCGCATGGATCAGATCCCTTATGCCTCAGCCATAGGATCTATCATGTACGGCATGTTATGTACTCGTCCTGATGTCTCGTATACTTTGAGCATGACGAGCAGATACCAGTCAGATCCAGGTGGAAGTCACTGGATAGTGGTCAAGAATATTCTTAAGTACTTGAGAAGGACTAAAGAATATTTCTTGATATATGGAGGCGATGATGAGCTAGCTGTAAAGGGTTACAGTGATGCCAGCTTCCAGACCGACCAGGATGATTATCGATCGCAGTCAGGGTTCATGTTTTGCATAAATGGTGGTGTTGTGAGCTGGAAGAGTTCGAAGCAGGACAAAGTAGCTAATTCTACGACAGAGGCCGAGTATATTGCTACATCAGAAGCAGCAAAGGAGGCAGTTTGGATCCGCAAGTACATCACTGAACTTGGGGTGGTTCGTAGCATCGCTGACCCTATTGAGCTCTATTATGACAATAATGGAGCAATTGCACAGGCTAAGGAACCTCGCTCACACCAGCGGACCAAACACATACTACGACGCTTCCATCTCATTTGAGAGATTATCGAGAGAGGAGATGTGACGATTTACAGAGTACCTACAGAGGCTAACATCACAGATCCCTTGACCAAGGCTTTGGCACAGAGAAAGTATGATGGTCACACTAGGTCATTGAGGCTTAGAGCCTACACTGATTGACACTAGTGCTAGTGGGAGATTGTTAGTTAGAGCACTAGAGCCAATCATTTGATGATTGTTGTATGAACTCGTTGTATCATATTCTTGTATATAAATAAAGACATTTATTTTGGTTATTATACTTACTTGTATTAGTGCCAAATAACTAAGTATAATAGCGTCCTTGAATAAAAGGTTCTTACCTATATCAATCGATTGGTTGAATCGATAGTGAGATGATATAGGGAACACTACTCTTAATCATTCCTAGTCAAGTATTAACATTCAGGGAGAATGTTAATGCGACAAGACTAGCATGTAGGTCAACTCGATGACTTGATCTCACAAGTTATGGATATGGAGATATCAAGTTGACAC
This sequence comes from Zingiber officinale, assembly GCF_018446385.1. Lineage (NCBI taxonomy): Eukaryota > Viridiplantae > Streptophyta > Magnoliopsida > Zingiberales > Zingiberaceae > Zingiber > Zingiber officinale. Next base: position 31,319,709 of record NC_056005.1, on the reverse strand, counting down.
ATGGGTATGCATTGGAGAATGTATACTGAATGACTCGCCATGAGAAAGTATCATGGATCGTTATATGAGTGTCATATACTTTCTCATGTGGCTATTAGTATGACTACTAGTCCTTGGACCTGAATTCACCATGGTTCCCTACATAAGGAGTTACGTACTTTGGCTTCGTCAAACGTCACCCGTAACTGGGTGGACTATAAAGGCGATTACTGGGTATGTAACAAATTATGCGGAGGGATATGAGTGATGTAGATGGAATCTATCCCTCCTATATGACGGGAGTGACATCGATATTCTTGATAGAGTGAGACTACGAAGTGCATGACAATGCCCAAATGAGTAAATATGAGATATTGAGCTCATTTGATTGAGTGAGTCTACTTGGAGTTCAAGATTTAGATTGATTAGAGGATGACACGATTGATCAATCTAGATGTCTAGGATAGAAGGACAATGTCATATATTGTGAGGAGTCACAATTAGTAGTCACAATGTGATATTGGATCTCAACATTCTTATTACTTGGGTAGTAATGATGTTTTGCTAGATACCGCTCATTACTTATGCTTCTAAATTGGTTTAGGAGCATTGCCAACATTATAAGAACCTATAGGGTCACACACAAAGGGAAATTAGATGAAGATTAGGTTCATTTGATGAACCTAAAGGATTAGGTTCATGTGATGAACCTAATTGGATTAAGAGTAATCCTAATTGAGCTAATTGAGTTGGACTCAATTTGGTTCATGTGTTAAGTGAGTCTAATTTGGACTTAGACTCATCTAATTAATTTAATTCAATGAATAGAGATTCATTAAATTAAAATTGACTTGAACCAATGCTTAGATTAGATCAACCAAGGGAGAGAAGTGGTCAAGTTTGACTTGACTTGAGAGGAAGATGAAGGGTCGAGTTTGACTTGACCATTTGCCACATCATTGGTGAGTTGGCATTAAGTGGACTAATGATGATGTGCCACATCATCAAGACCAATTCATGGTGTGCCACCTCATGAGGGATATCAAGAGTTTTTTAACTCTTGAAATTCCATGGAGTATATAACTCCTCACTTGAAGGTGGTCGGCCACTTTTGGTGGAGTTACAAGTGAGAATTGATTCTCATTCATTCCTTCTTCTTCCTCAAGCTCTCAACCTCTCTCCCTCTCCTCATCTTTGCTGATACCATCAAGGGTGCTAGCACATCCTAGTGATTTCTCTCCATCTCTTGCTTGAGTGGATACACATAGAGGAGTATCTGCCTTGATACTCTTGAGATCCGGCGAACTTTGGACGAGCGGGATTAAGAGAAGGGCTTTGCATCAAGGGTAAAGATCTTATCTTGTAGATCTAAGCTTAGAAACTCATACGTGAATGTTTTTCGAAATTTTATTCTTCGCACGGATCCGGTGGCTGGGGTTTCAGGGTTTCCGCAACGCAAAAAGTGATTTTTGCGGCCCGAAAAACCCAACAAAAACTTTCCTTTTGTAGCCATCCACAATAGGAAATTTAAAAGAAAAATTTTAATTGTTGTTACAATATTTCCTTTTTAGCCATTACCAAGGATTATAAAAGAGGATAGATGGTGCCTTAGAGGTAATAACCATCTACGCAATTTCTATTCCTCTTCTATTCTCCTTGTGGCTGACCCCCTAATATTCTTATTCTCCCCTTGCTTTCTCACCTAAAGTTGGCGGCATCAAGAGGCTTCAACCATCTTGTGGCCGGCGGGTTGCAAGGAAGAAAGAAGAACAAGAGGTGGTGTTCCTAGCTTTGATCCCTTGGTGGCCGAAAGTCTTGGAAGAAAGATGGACTTGGGTGGTTTTTGTGTCTTGGTAGATCGTCGCCCACATGACGTCCAAGAGGAGGAGAGGAATACAGTAGAAGATCAAGAGGTCTTTAAGTTACAAAGAAAGGTATAACTAGTTAATTGTTTCCCCTCTGTACTAGTTTATTTTTCCATTGTATGGATCCTGAAGTAACAACACAAGAGGCTAGCGATCTTGTGCTTTGATTGAGGTCTCTGTAGTTTAACCTAGGGTTTACTATAAGGAGTTTAAATATTCAATTTATTTAAAAGGCTTTAACTAGGAAGTGGTGGATGATCCCATACCCAAGAAGGTCGAGTGCCTCGCCAACAACCTGGAAGTCAATCCTTGAAATAGATATTTAATCAACTTCTGTAATATGGTTTAACTTCTGATGAACACATGAGTAGAACTTGGATTAATAATGTTAAGTTTCATTTGTAATCCAATTTTAACTTCCGAAAAGCACATGGGTTGATAGGAAAAGTTCTGTGCTTGTACAATTTTTTTTTATAGAGGAAACAGAATGAAATTCTGAGTTGCGCCAACAATTGGTATCAGAGCTAGTTTTATGCCTCTGTGTATTTGGTTTTCAGTTAAATTATGCACTTTTCATACATAAATTTAGACAGGATAATAGTAGGATGTGCAAATAGATTTACTCTATGGTTGTAGGCATCCTAGTTCCAACTATTATGGCTCTATTGTGTTTGTGTGTGATTTGGACCCTCGGGCATGTCGAGGACATTTTATGTGTGTGCATGATTGGAATTATTAAATACAGCAGGAGCTGTATTAGTTTTAGGATTTTACATTCTGTTCGATCTAGATTATATGTACATTCCCTTGTGGAATATAGGATCGATAAATGTAAAATTTTATTTTTGTCGCGGATCGTATCCTTGCAAGGCATGGTGCTATTTGAGGACCAGAGGCGCAGCGGAAAAGGAAGCAAGATAGACGCGATGACATGACCCGTTGGTAGCGGCTAGAGTTGGTGGCACACGGAGGATAGATATGGATGAAGCCATAATAGTTGGAAAATTATTTTTCATATTTATTGCCTTTTATGCTGTTTATATGTGTTGTGTGTGTGTGTGCATGTTAAAATTCCTCATTTTAAATAACTAAGTGGGAGAGGAATTATTTAAATTCCACGGTCTCCATTACTGGTTTGTAAGTGATGCATTCAAACTTGCGCGTTGACTTTGAGTGCCTTCCTCCACATTAGATGAGTTTGTTTGCGGATCACTAGATCAAACTCCCTTTATGGATGATTATAGGAAATTATTTAGGATTGTATGATCTTCTCCATCTGAAGGGGCACAATTCTATTTAATGGACTAAGTATCAAGTAATGGTATACACTTAGGCGCATTTAATAGTATCCTCACCATCGGAGTCACTACTATTATTTGTGTGACCAAAGAAAAATCAACTATTAATTTTATTTGTCATAAAGTTAGGTTGACAAGATAATAAAATTAATGGGCAAAACCCCCTCTTACAAATGTTTGAATTTGTATACGTCAACACTATTGTGGCATACAAAATTCACGGTATTTTGAGGTGTTGGTGAATTTAAATGATATTGTTTGTGGAATCAATATTATTTTAAATTCTAAAGTTTTGACCAAATATTTTGTGATTCTTAGGATTTCAAATGGCTTTCAATCCTCTTGTTGTTATATTAAAAGAAAACAAACTTACTGGTCCCAATTATATTGATTGGAAACGAAACTTGGACATTGTCTTAACTGCTGAAGGTTACAAGTTCATACTTTTTGAGATCTGTCCAAGCCTGCCTAATAGCAATTCTAGTGAAGAGGAGATTGAGTATCATAAGAAATGAATCACGGCAGATGAGATGGCGCGATGTTACATTTTAGCTTCTATGTCAAATGTGCTACAACATCAACATTAGGGCATGCCTACTGACTGCTTCTAACATGATGCGCAATCTCAAGAACTCTTCGGACACTAGAATCGGGCTGCTAGGCAGGAGGCTATGAGAAACTTGATGATGACCACCATGACTAAGGGGGCACCCGTAAGGGATCATATCCTCAAAATGATGGCTCTTTTGAATGAGATGGAAGTCCTTGGAGCAGTAACCGATGGGGAAACCCAGGTCGATATCATTCTCCAAACACTACCTAAATGTTTTGAGTAGTTCCACCTGAATTACAACATGAACAAAAGGGTTTATTCGTTGGCGGAACTTCTGACGGAACTTCAAGCAGCAGAAGGGCTATTTCGTCAAAGTTCTCAAATTCACATTGCTAAAAATGTTTCTACTTCTAAGCCGAAAGGCAGAAAGAAGAAAAAGAAACAAGTTGGTTCAACAAAGAAAGTGAATCGATCTCTAGGAACTGGGTCGCATGCAGGTGTGAAGAAGCCGAAGGGCAAATGCTTCACATACAAGCAATCTGGACATTGGAAAGTGGGTTGTCCTCACAAAAAGGAGAACAATAAAGGTATATCTTATTCTCTAGTGGTTGAAACATGTTTAGTGGTGTTATCTACCGGTACCTGGTGTGTAGATACGGGAGCCACTGATCATGTCTGTAATTCATTGCAGGGGTTTGAGGAAACTCGACGACTACATGAAGGGGAAATTACCGTCTACATGGGCAATGCTACAAAAGTGGCGGATATTATAGTGGGAGATGTTTATTTATCTTTTGATAGAAATAAAACATTGATTTTAAGAAATTGTCTTTATGTACCATGTTTTAGAAAGAATTTGATTTCAGTTTCTAAACTATTTATGAATGGATATTCTGTTTCTTTTGATGACAAAGTAGTTGTCAAGAAAAATAGGGTAGTTATCTGTTCTGGTACATTGGTTGGTAATTTGTATACTCTAAATCCAATAACTCACACGATACAATAAATGAAAATTAATAACACATCTTCTAATTCTAATAAGAGAAAGCAACCTTTGGAAATAAACCAAACATATCTTTGACATTTAAGGCTTGGTCATATTACTTGAGTAGGATTCAAAGGCTAATAGTCGATGGACCTTTGGGTTCATTAGTGGTTGAAAATTTTCCAACCTACGAATCTTGCTTGGAAGGAAAAATGACCAAGGGACCTTTTAAGGCCAAGGGGTATATAGTCAAAGATGTGTTGGAATTGGTTCATTCTGATTTGTGTGGACCTAAGACTATCCAGACAAGAGGTGGTTTCGAATATTTTGTCTCTTTTATGGACAACTATTTGAGATACGGGTACATTTACTTGATGCACCATAAGTCTGAGTGTTTTGATAAGTTTAAAGAATATAAGACTGATGTAGAGAAATACCATGGTAAAGGTATCAAGACACTACGGTCTGATCGTGGTGGTGAGTACCTCTTAGGAGAGTTTAAGAGTTACTCATCAGAGGCCGGGATTCAATCCCAACTGTCTGCACCTGGTACACCCCAATAGAATGGTGTGGCAGAATGAAGAAATAGAACTCTTATGGAAATGGTTAGATTAATGATGAGCTATTCAGAATTACCAAATTTGTTTTTGGGATATACTCTGGAAACGACAGTATACATTCTGAACTTGGTACCTTCTAAGTCAGGAACCTCTACTCCCACAGAATTTTGGAATGAATGTAAGCCTAGTATGAAACATATTTGGATTTGAGGTAGTCCAACACATGTGCTAAAGGGAGACACTGATAAGTTGGAATCACATACAGAAGTTCGCTTGTTTGTGGGTTATCCTAAAGGAATGAAAAGTGGTTTATTTTATAGTCCTAAAGATTAGAAGGTCATTGTTAGCACCAATGCCCAATTTTTAGAAGAGGAATATGTAATGAACCACAAGCCCATGAGTAAAATTATTCTTAAGGAAATAAGAGAAGACATGTCTACTTTAGTACCAACGGTACAAGATGAGATACCACAATAAACTGTAACACGTGTCACAAATGATGCACAATTACAAGTAGTGCTTCGTCGTAGTTGGAGGGTTGTTAAGCAACCTGATAGATTCATGTTTTTGGGAGAATCTTCGGACTTGATCCCTGGTGAACATGAATCTGATCCCTGGACATATGATGAAGTACTCCAAGATAAAGACGCAGCATCTTGGCAAAGTGCAATCAACTCTGAAATAGAATCTATGTACTCTAATCAGGTCTGGGAGCTTGTAGAACCACCAAATGGTGTAAAAGTCATTGGATGTAAATGAGTCTACAAAAGAAAAAGAGGGGCAGACGGGAAGATAGAAACCTTCAATGTAAGGCTTGTTGCAAAAGGGTATACTCAGAAAGAAGGAATCGATTATGAGGAAATCTTTTCACCGGTAGCCATGCTTAAGTCTATCCGGATTCTTTTATCTATTGTCACTCATATGGATTATGAGATTTGGCAAATGGATGTCAAAACAACTTTCCTTAATGGAAGTCTTGAAGAAAATATCCATATAAAGCAACTAGAAAGATTCATTGCAAAGAGCAAAGAGCATCTTGTATGTAAGCTCAATCGGTCTATCTATAGACTGAAGCAAGCTTCGAGATCTTGGAACATCCGGCTTAATGAAGTGATCTAGTCTTATGGATTTCTTCAATGTCCGGATGAGTCTTGTGTATACAAGAAGAGTGACGGAAACGTGGTGGTATTTCTTGTACTATATGTAGATGACATTTTACTCATTGGCAACAATGTCAAAGTGTTGTCAGACGTAAGGGTATGGTTGTCCAAGCAGTTTGATATGAAGGATTTGAGAGAATGTGGACATATTCTTGGGATCAAAGTAATAAGGGATCGCAAGAAAAGAATGTTGTGCTTATCTCAAGCTTCATACATCGATACTATTCTAGCTCGTTTTAGCATGCAAAACTCCAAGAAAGGTTTTCTACCTTTTCGTCATGGAGTACCTTTATCTAAAGAGATGTCTCCTAAAATATCAAAGGAAATAAAGGGCATGAAGGTAGTTCCTTATGCTTCGGTTGTAGGAAGCCTAATGTATGTGATGCTATGTACGAGACTGGATATCTGTTTTACCGTGGGCATGGTCATCAGATATCAAAGTAACCCAGGACAAGGATATTGGGCTACCGTAAAGAATATATTGAAGTACCTGAAAAGGACTAGAGATTATATGCTAGTTTACCAGGCAGATGATTTGCTCCCTGTGGGTTATACAGATTCGGACTTCCAATCAGATAGAGACAATAGTAGGTCGACCTTAGGATATGTGTTTACTTTGAGAGGTGGAGCCATAGCATGGAGGAGTATTAAGTAGAAATACATTTCAGACTCCACCATGGAAGCTGAGTATGTGGTAAGCCTTTGAGGCAGCAAAAAAAGTTGTATGGCTCAAAAACCTCTTGATGGACTTAGATGTGATTCCTAATTTGCCCAAAATTATCACAATTTATTGTGATAATAGTGGTGCAGTAGCAAACTCAAAGGAACCACGAGCCCATAGGCAAGTAAACACATTGAGCGCAAGTACCATCTGATACGAGACATCGTAAAGTGAGGAGAAGATGTTGTCGCTAAGATTACATCAGAAGATTGTTGGCAGATCCTTTCACTAAGGCCTTGTCGACGAGAGCTTTTGATGGACATGTTGAGAGGATGAGGATCAGATGTATGACAACATAAATGGTAGCATAGTCTTTTAGTATAAGTGGGAAATTGTTAGAATGTATACTAAAAGCTTAGCTTTCTGTATAAATATTTATTTTGAAATGAGAATCACATTGGTCAAATGTCAGCATTTAGTTAAATGCAGTTGTCCATTTAATTTATATTGTATATAACATGGTGTGTCATGTCGCACAAAAGATCATGTTATCAGTTCCTTATAAATTATAAATAGAAGCTCACAATCAAGATGGATTGGGACAAATCATTGGAATGGTTGTAGTGTAATTTGGTATTAATTTATCTTGACTATAAAATTATGCTAGTACACTATGTGTGTATAGAGCAGGACCATTTGAAGTTGTTACTTTTATACTGACTGCATAAAAGAACAGAACCTCTATTATTATGGATGTGCGTACTCTTAATCTCGATATAATAACAAGCACATGTACTTAGTATTTATTTCTTTAATTTATCAAAGGGTGAGATTTATTCGTTAAATCAATAGGCCTGATAAGTTGAGAAATAATATTATTTATATAGTGTGTTGTTGATTATAGGACGACACTGTGTCCTATTTATTAGGATGATGATGTCCCCTTGAGGAGCTCATAAGGATTGCCATATAAACCCTGCAGGTGGACTTAGTTCCGACATGACAATGAAGTTGAGTGGTACTACTCTTGGAGCTAGATATTAATTAAGTGAGTTGTCAGTAACTTATTAATTAATGGACATTTGATATCTTAAACACAGGGAGATTAACGCACTCATGATAAGAAGGAGCCCATAATGTAATATGGGATTGGTGCGGTAGTTCAATAATAATTCTTTAGTAGTATGAGTTATTATTGATAAACTTGAGTTGGGTGTTCGAATCGAACACAAGAAGCTCAAGCTCATCAGGAGGCCAAAACTAATTCCTCATGTAGGTCCCTGCTGTAGCCTCTATGTATAAAGCCTCGCATCCACCCAAGTCATCCTTATAGCCGCCCACATCCTTGCTTGGTGCCCAAGCAAGGGGCTGACCACCCCTTGCTTGGTGCCCAAGCAAGGGGTCGGCCAAGATGAGTTTAAAAGTGGGTTTTTAATTTTTAAAATTTTTTCAATTCTTTCTTTTTGTAGCCATCTACAATGTTTTAAAAGAGAGATTTTAAATTTTAAAAACATTCCTTTTTTAAACCCATCCACATGATTTTAAAAGAGAGTTTTAAATTTAAAAAATCTTTCCTTTTGTAGCCATCTACAATGGTTTAAAAGAGAGATTTTATTTTTGCTAAAACTTTCCTTTTTTGTAACCATGATTTAAAAGAGAGGTTTTAATTTTAAAAATCTTTCCCTTTTGTAGCCATCTACAATGTTTAAAAGAGGGATTTTTAATTTTAAAACTTTCCTTTTGTAGCCATGCACAATAGGAAATTTAAAAGAGAGATTTTAATTGTTGTTACAATCTTTCTTTTTTAGCCATTACCAAGGATTATAAAAGAGGATAAATGGTGCCTTAGAGGTAATACTCATCTACGCAATTTCTATTCATCTTCTATTCTCCTTATGGCCTGTAACAACCCAAATTTCCTCAATTCGAACCCTAAAAGTAATTTAAAAATATTTAAAAATGCTGTAGAAATATTCTAGGGATTTTTTAGAAATTTTTAGAGTATTTTTATGCAATTTTTGGAGGTCGTTTGATATTTTTACTAAATGAAAGAAGTTTTGACAAAAAAATGTCCAAGCCGATATTCGAACCCGAGACCTCCGGCTGAACCCAATCTTGATCGAATCCAGCTAGCCAACTGTTCCGCAAATGTTTGTGAATGAATATGGAATGAAATACATTTAAGCAGTAGTTAGATAATAAAAACCCTAGTTTTAAAAGAGAACTTAGGTTTTCTTTTTACCGAACCCGAAAACCCTTCTCTTCTTCCTCCTCATGCGGCGTCGGCGTTCTCCCTCTCGGGCCGAAATGAAGCAGACCTAGGGCATGCCTCCGGCGACCGACGAGGGTGTGCTCCGAGAGATCCCTTCGCGGTGGTGCTCCTCTCGTCGGGGAGGATTCGTGAGCACGAGGAAGAGGCCACAACCTCAAGCCACCCGAAACCTAGAGCCCTTTCTCTCGGCTGTAAGTCCAAGAAAAACCTAAGGTAAGTTGCTACTCACCTGCAGTAAGAGTTGTTTTGGGATTTGTTTCGCTTCTTACCCTCCATAGCATGTTTTTGGTTTCAGATTGTGTTTGAGCCGAATTTGGGTTGCTAGGGATTTAGTTCCTTCTTGTTTAGGGTCATATTGTGCAGAATTCATTTTTACCAAGGTTGTTTTGGGTCTTGTTGTACAGAACTGGAATGGTTAGGGATTATAGTTTTTCCTTGCTTTTGGAACCTGCTGTACTAAATTATGGTTACTAGGGATGTAGATCTTCTTCCTTGTTTTTGGAACCTGCCATAACAGATTTATTTCTTTGAACATGATCGGCTTGGAATTGATAAGCAGTGTAGCCTTAGAATGTGTGCTCGGCTTGTATTTGGTTCTTTGCTGTGGACTGAACAGTAGCAACCTTCAGTTTTCTTTTGCTGCCGTGAGTTCTTATAAGAAGTTGAGAAGAGGCTTTAAGTAATTTGAGTAGTTCACATTAGCAATTAGTTGAGCATGTGTAATCTCTTTTGTTGTAGATGAGCACGAGCAGTATATTTTTTTCTAGCTATCCCTATTGCTATCATTTGAGCATGAATAGATTTTTTTTTTAGATGCATTTAGTTCCTAGATTTCCTTGTGTAGCAATAGGCGTGCACAACAAAATGTAGCAATGCAGATTTTAATAAGTATTGTATGCTGATTTTGGTTTTATTTTCCCCTTGCTTTTAGATGTGCATGAACAGATTATGCAATATATATATATATATATATATATATATATATATAGCATTTAGTTTAGACTTTCCTTGCTATAATGAGTAGCTATAAGTAAGAAAAGACTAAGATCTTGATAGGATCCCTAAATTTTAAGTATTGGGATCAGCAGCACACCAAGTGCTCAAAGAAATGCCAAGGCATTTTATTATAATAATATTAAAAGATAATAAGTATTTTATTTTAAAGAAAGGCTAGTACCCGACTTCCAAGGTTGTCGTTAAACAAATCCAGGTGACCAATTCCAAGGTCTTGGCCCTGGTAAGACCAAGGTCTTTGCCCTCGTAGGACTGATGACTAGCTACCACAGTCCCTATTAGGGAGCGCGCTTTGGTACTAAGCCTGGGCCCCAAGAGAAGTTGATTATTATTTTAAAGTATAAGAGTATAAGTTTTGAAACAAATGAAACAAGCTCCACTTAAGTTTAGAGTTAGCAAGTTTAGCTTCTTTTAATTCGAAGCATGCAGTATTAGTTTTATTTGTTTCCTGATTAGTTATTTATCATGATTAGCTTTACCTTCCAACATGCAATTTATTCTTGTATGTCATGAGTATGCTAATTTTATTGCTTTGCTATTAGTTGAGCATGAGTAATCTATATTGCTATTAGATTAACATGAGTAGCTATATATGTTTCCTTTTAAAGCATACTGTTTCTAGTTTTTTCTTGTATACATGCATATCCATGTTTTTGTGAGTTAGATAGCGCTTACTAAGCAAATTTTGTTTATAGATTGCATTTCCTCTTACTGCAGATAAAGGAAAGGAAAAGATATAGCAAGGAAGGCGACAAGGTGGTGCGGATGGTGTGTGATGCCAAGACTGTGGGAGAGATCTGGTGAATTGAGTCGTACTTTATGGTTTATGTCATTTGAGATTGTATCTTATATTCCATGTTTTTATTGAGTTTATTCGTGTTTTAGATTGCATGTTGTGATGAGTTTCTGTGTAATAAGTAGTTAATTTAGTGTTTGACACTTATTAAACTGCATGGGTGTTTGATACATGTTCCAACCGCCTGTGGCTGAAGTATATATTTATGTATCTCAGTTTATGGTCACCGGTACAGGGGAGATGCTGCCGAAATTTTTCGGTAGAGACTCCTCGTGTTTTCGATCATACCGGTTAAGTAGAGTTAGTAGTTAAGTAACGGTCACCCATAGAAAGTAGTAGTAAGAAGGGTGGTCGTTACATGGCCGACCCCCTCATATTCTTATTCTCCCCTTGCTTTCTCATCTAAGGCCAGTGGCATCAAGAGGCTTCAACCATCTTGTGGCCGACGAGTTGCAAGGAAGAAAGAAGAACAAGAGGTGGTGTTCCTAGTTTTGATCCCTTGGTGGCCGAAAGTCCTGGAAGAAAGAAAGACTTGGGTGGTTTTTGCGTCTTGATAGATCGTCGCCTACACGACGTCCAAGAGGAGGAGAGGAATACAGCAGAAGATCAAGGGGTCTTTAAACTACACAGAAAGGTATAACTAGTTAATTGTTTCCTCTGTGTACTAGTTTATTTTTCCTTTGTATAGATCCTAAAGTACCAACACAAGGGGCTAGCGATCTTGTGCTTTGATTGATGTATCTATAGTTTAACCTAGGATTTACTGTAAGGAGTTTAAATATTCAATTTCTTTGAAAGGCTTTGACTAGGAAGTGGTGGATGATCTCATACCCAAGAAGGTCGAGTGTCTCGCCAACGACTTGGAAGCCAATCCTTGAAATATATATTTAATCAACTTCTGTAATATGGTTTAACTTTTGATGAACATATAGGTTGAACTTGGATTAATAATGTTAAGTTTCGTTTGCAATCCAAGTTTAACTTCTGAAAAGCACATGGGTTGCTAGGAAAAGTTCTGTGTTTGTACAAATTTTTGTACAAGGGAAACAGAACGAAATTTCAAGTAGCGCCAACAATAGTACCATATCTTCCCCCATTCAGACTAGCTATGCAGTTTCCCTCGGCATCTTGCTACTCCGTATTGATTGTCGGCTCAAATACATCTCCGTCGATTAGGGCCTGACCGCCCGACCGACCATTGCAATTGTCCTCCGTTCGACCCTTTGACACTCGGGTGTTGACCACCTTGACTTTGACCTCTACCCTAGTAGTTGACCTCGTGCCAAGTAAACCTCCCTCCATCGCCACATCACAAGCCTCCCCCTCAAGTCTAGTCGAAGGAGGCTGCAAGTCCAATAGACTGGACCAGTAGAGTTTTCTGTGGCTCCCACGCCTTCGCCGTTCAGCTTAGCATCACTCGACTAGTCATGTAACACCCACGAAATATTTAAGCTATACATATGGGTATTCTCTTTTAGAATAAAAGGGAAATAGAAATAGAACCAAAAAGAAATAAAAAGAAAGAGAAGTTAAAGCTTGAACCATAAACCCCTCATAATAGATAAAGCTAAACCACTAGAGTCATGAATGATATATGAATAGCAAATAATGGAAATTGTAGTTAAAAGTAAGAGTATGATTAAGTAAGGGAGCAAGAGAAAGTCAAGTAGCTTTCCTCCTCTTCCTCTAGGTTAAGAGAAGAAGCAAGCAAAAGACAGAGACAAGTTGTCTTTTTCTCCTTTCCTCTTTCTATTTTCGTGGGAATGAATGAGGGTGAGGGAATAGAGGAATCAAGGGGATGAATTGAGACATTTTTCATCCTCATTGAGAATAAATAGGAATGAGAGAAGAGAAGGGAAAGAAAGTTTGGCTACTTCTTCCTCCTTCTTCATCCTCCTCCTTCTTTCTCCTTCTTCCTCCTCCACCGAGACCTAGAGCTCTTCCCTCTTCCATTTCCGAATACAAGCTAAGGTTTTCTCCCTAAGAAAACTAATTCAAAAGAAGAAGTCCTCAAGATCTACTCCTTACAAGCAAGAGAAACAAAAAGTAGAACTAGAAGGAGAAGCTTTCTTCTTCCTCTTCACAAGGGTACCTTCCTTTTAAGAAAAACCAAGCAAGAGAAAGTAAGTATCCCCTCACCTATGGTACAAGTTGTTCATGTGTTTTTTCCATGAGTTTAGATTGCTTAAGAACCTAGGGTTGCTTCTTGAAACTTTCGGCCACCAAAGTACATGTAACAACCACCCTTCTTACTACTACTACTACTCTCTAAGAGTGATCGTTACTTAACTACTAACTCTACTTAACCGGTATGATTAAATCCAAATGAAAACCCTATCGAAAAATTTTGACAGAGTCTCCCCTGTACCGGTGACCATAAACTGATATACATACAAAGTATACATCAGCCACAGATAGCTGAAACATATATCAACAACTCACGCAGTAAATAATCCAAAATAAAAGAGAACTATATTACTCAAGATCCCAAATCATCTACTATGTCCTAATAACATCAAAATAACATATATCATCCCAATTACTAAAATGCGGAAACTTAATAATGAAATACAACTTCTTACTTCCTAATTTTCTTATCATCCTAAATAAAGAATTAATCTAGACAAATCCTTAACTAAGTCCCAAGGCTTCCATAGTCCTGGCATCACACATCCTTCAAACGCTTCCTTGTTGCCTTCCTTTCTATATCTTTTCCTTTCCAGTCTCTGCAGTAAGAGAAAATGCAATCTATAAGCAAAATACTTAGTAAGCGCTATCTAACTCACAAAATCTCGATATGCATGTACATATATCTATAACATGATCTAACTGATTACTTACTGAAGACTACTCATGCTCATCTACTAATAAAAGAACAAGACATGCTGAAATGCTAAACATGTAAAGCTACTCATGCTCAGAAAATAGCAAAGAACAATAAGCTAATCTAAATAACATGCTAGCATAAAAGAAAACTCAACTTGCTGATTTTAAAACAAAGTGAAACTTAATTCATCTGTTCTAAGCTTATTCTTTTATCTCACTTGTTTAAAACTTATTCTTTAATACTTTATACTTATGTAAAACTTACTTTACTTGTTCAAAAACTTATATTTATAATACTTCAAAATAATAATCAACTTTCTTTTTGGGCCCAGGCATAGTACCATCTTATGCGCGTTCCCTAATAAGTTGGGGTAGCGAGCCACCAATCCTAAAAGAGCAGACCTCGGTCTACCAGGGCCAAGACCTCGAGATTGGACACCTGGATTTATTTAATAACAACCTCGGAAATTGGGTACTAGCCTCTTCTTAAAAGTAAAATACTTATAATCTTATTTACTTCTTCTTTAAATGCCTTGGCATTTTAATAGGCACCTTGTGTGCCAAAAATCCCTAAAGTCTTGACTTTGGGATCTACTTAAGGCCTTGGCCTTTTCTTTCTTTTCTTTATCTTTCTTATACTCTTCTTTATCTTTCTTATGCATCTATGAATGAAACTAACTATGTAACACATAATCATGCATAGAATACAAAAGAAATCTGCACATACAATACTTATCAAAAATCTGCACTAATGCTTAACAGAAATCTACATACTAGCTTAATAAAAATCTGCATACTAAGCTTATCTAAGATCTGCATACTAAGCTCATCAAAAATCTGTATCTTAATACTTTATAAAATCTACATTGATCAACATGTAAATCTCTTTTCCCATTTTCTAAACTAAACTTCTATTCTGAACTTATTACTTGCATAACTAAATCACCCACATACTTCTCACCTTTAGACTAAACTAACCTCAATAATCGGTACAGGAATTATCTTCCTAAACATAGAACCCAAACTTACATCAAACCAATTTCATCCAAACCTTTCTAAAACAGTTCATAGCTATTTCAGTTAACAGGAGCATATAAGAACTTAAATCCTATTGCTTCACACAAGAACTTCACTCCAACGTGAGGATTTCTAAATCTTCCAAAGCAACTAAACTGTACAACAAACTCTAATACAATTCAGACTTCACAGAATTCTTCCAAGGCAACTAAACTGTACAGCAAATATAAACAACCATTCATGTTCTTCTTTGAAACTTATGGCAACAACTTAACATTTCTTCCGAATCTAAACAAATCTGCATTAAGTTTCATAACAGCAAGTATCAAATAGAACAAGCCAAAACCTCTACTAATCCCCTGTTCAGTACCCCGGCAAGGAAACCATTGCAACTAGTAAAGGGTTTGCTACTGGAAAACAAAACAAATACCATTCCTCATACTCAGATTTAACAAAAGAAATTCTGGAATTGAAAACTATACTACACAACCAATGGATCAAACCCTGTATGCTTAAAAACTAATAACAAAGAAATCTATTCCAGAATCTCTACAAGCTGAAATGCTAAACTACATGCTCATCTGATCAATTTGTTCATTTTCCAAACCTAAACAAATCTGAAATTGAGATTCACGGCAGCAAACCTCAAGAACAACACTCCTACTGCATACTTCGGCCAAACAAGAAGAAAACAGAATCCGATAGCTACTCTTACCGCAGGTGAGAAGCACTTACTAGGGTTCTTGGATTCAAACCGAAGAGGAAGGACTTCTAGGGTTTCGGAGGGCTGAAAATCTCGGCCTCTTTCTCACCTCTATATGCTCTCCTCGGCAAGGTGACCTCAACGATGTGAATGGCTCTCGGAAAACCTTCTCAACCGGCCGTCGGAGTAGCCCTAGCTCTTGCTGCGGATTTCGCCTGAGAGAAGAAAACCGCCGCGTCGGGAACAAGAGAGAAGAGGAAGAGAGGGATTTAAGGTTAGGCCAAAAACCAATATCAACTTATCTCTCTTATAGCCTAGCGTTTCTGTTATGGTTTAAGACCTAGTCATTGTAAATTTGTTTACGAAACATCCGCAGCACACTTGGTTAGCCACGGCTTGGCTCGTGATTGGAGTCACGGGTTCGAATCCTGCCGAACACCCTTTTGTTTCCTCTTTATAACTCTAATCTTCCTATTAAACTTCTTTAAGTAAGTTTGTTACCCTTTCCTAAATAGAACCGGCCGCTGGATAGCTGGTCAGCCACTCCGCTTAAAACACGGGTTGAGCCGGAGATCGCCGAGTCGAGCCTCGGCTCGACCCTTTTTTTTCGAAACCTTTTTATTAAAAGCTCCTAACTACTACTTAAATGTATTTCATTCCATAATTGGTTAACAAAACATTTGCAGACCAGTTGGTTGGCTGAGTTCGGTTAAGACTCGAGTCAAGCCCGAGGTCTTGGGTTCAAAACCCAGCTTCAACATTTTTTTTTTAACTTCTTCCTCTTGGTAAAAATACCAAACGAACTCCAAAAATTACATAAAAATACTCTAAAAATTTCTAAAAATCTCTATAATATTTCTATAGCATTTCTAAATATTTTTAAGAACTTTTAAAACCCCTAATGAGGAAAATTGGGTCGTTACAATCCCCCATACCTTATAAAAAGTTCGTCCTCGAACTTAGAATAATTCTGGACATCTCTATCTTATACTGTCCTTACGCTCCTAAGTAACTTCCTCGTACTTCTGGTTCTAAATGACTTTCACTAATGGTACTCTTTGCTCTTTAGTCTCTTAACTTCTCAGTCCTCTATTATTCATATTGCATCGTACCCATTAGTGGTCCTTGGAAGGTTTGATATCTTCTCTATCCTTTCTAAGCATGCTTATGTATATGAATATAAGAGAAACAAAACTTCTATCTTACTAAAGCGCATATAAGCAATTACTCCATACTGCAAATAATAAAGAAAGCATAAAAAGAAAACTTAAATACTTTCTTACTTGAAGACGACAAAGATGGTGCTGATAGTTGATGCCGGAGAATGGGAGCTGCTCTGATACCAACTGTAACAACCACCCTTCTTACTACTACTACTACTCTCTAAGAGTGACCGTTACTTAACTACTAACTCTACTTAACCGGTATGATTAAATCCAAATGGAAACCCTACCGAAAAATTTTGGCAGAGTCTCCCCTGTACCGGTGACCATAAACTGATATACATACAAAGTATACATCAGCCACTGTCGGCTGGAACATATATCAACAACTCACGCAGTAAATAATCCAAAACAAAAGAGAACTATATTACTCAAGATCCCAAATCATCTACTATGTCCTAATAACATCAAAATAACATATATCATCCCAATTACTAAAATGCGGAAACTTAATAATGAAATACAACTTCTTACTTCCTAATTTTCTTATCATCCTAAATAAAGAATTAATCTAGACAAATCCTTAACTAAGTCCCAAGGCTTCCATAGTCCTGGCATCACACATCCTTCGAACACTTCCTTGTTGCCTTCCTTTCTATATCTTTTCCTTTCCAGTATCTGCAATAAGAGAAAATGCAATCTATAAGCAAAATACTTAGTAAGCGCTATCTAACTCACAAAATCTCGATATGCATGTACATATATCTATAACATGATCTAACTGATTACTTACTGAAGACTACTCATGCTCATCTACTAATAAAAGAACAAGACATGCTGAAATGCTAAACATGTAAAGCTACTCATGCTCAGAAAAAAGCAAAGAACAGTAAGCTAATCTAAATAACATCCTAGCATAAAAGAAAACTCAACTTGCTGATTTTAAAACAAAGTGAAACTTAATTCATCTGTTCTAAGCTTATTCTTTTATCTCACTTGTTTAAAACTTATTCTTTAATACTTTATACTTATGTAAAACTTGCTTTACTTGTTCAAAAACTTATATTTATAATACTTCAAAATAATAATCAACTTTCTTTTTGGGCCCAGGCATAGTACCATCTTATGCACGTTCCCTAATAAGTTGGGGTAGCGAGCCACCAATCCTAAAAGAGCAGACCTCGGTCTACCAAGGCCAAGACCTCGAGATTGGACACCTGGATTTGTTTAACGACAACCTCGGAAATTGGGTACTAGCCTCTTCTTAAAAGTAAAATACTTATAATCTTATTTACTTCTTCTTTAAATGCCTTGGCATTTTAATAGGCACCTTGTGTGCCAAAAATCCCTAAAGTCTTGACTTTGGGATCTACTTAAGGCCTTGGCCTTTTCTTTCTTTCCTTTATCTTTCTTATACTCTTCTTTATCTTTCTTATGCATCTATGAATGAAACTAACTATGTAACACATAATCATGCATAGAATACAAAAGAAATCTGCACATACAATACTTATCAAAAATCTGCACTAATGCTTAACAGAAATCTGCATACTAGCTTACTAAAAATCTGCATACTAAGCTTATCTAAGATCTGCATACTAAGCTCATCAAAAATCTATATCTTAATACTTTATAAAATCTACATTGATCAACATGTAAATCTCTTTTCTCATTTTCTAAACTAAACTTCTATTCTGAACTTATTACTTGCATAACTAAATCACCCACATACTTCTCACCTTTAGATTAAACTAACCTCAATAATCGGTACAGGAATTATCTTCCTAAACATAGAACCCAAACTTACATCAAACCAATTTCATCCAAACCTTTCTAAAATAGTTCATAGCTATTTCAGTTAACAGGAGCATATAAGAACTTAAATCCTATTGCTTCACACAAGAACTTCACTCCAACGTGAGGATTTCTAAATCTTCCAAAGCAACTAAACTGTACAGCAAACTCTAATACAATTCAGACTTCACAGAATTCTTCCAAGGCAACTAAACTGTACAGCAAATATAAACAACCATTCATGTTCTTCTTTGAAACTTATGGCAACAACTTAACATTTCTTCCGAATCTAAACAAATCTGCATTAAGTTTCATAACAGCAAGTATCAAATAGAACAAGCCGAAACCTCTACTAATCCCCTGTTCAGTACCCCGACAAGGAAACCATTGCAACTAGTAAAGGGTTTGTTACTGGAAAACAAAACAAATACCATTCCTCATACTCAGATTTAACAAAAGAAATTCTAGAATTGAAAACTATACTACACAACCAATGGATCAAACACTGTATGCTTAAAAACTAATAACAAAGAAATCTATTCCAGAATCTCTACAAGCTGAAATGCTAAACTACATGCTCATCTAATCAATTTGTTCATTTTCCAAACCTAAACAAATCTGAAATTGAGATTCACAGCAGCAAACCTCAAGAACAACACTCCTACTGCATACTTCGGCCAAACAAGATAAAACAGAATCCGATAGCTACTCTTACCGCAGGTGAGAAGCACTTACTATGGTTCTTGGATTCAAACCGAAGAGGAAGGACTTCTAGGGTTTCGGAGGGCTGAAAATCTCGGCCTCTTTCTCACCTCTATGTGCTCTCCTCGGCAAGGTGACCTCAACGATGTGAATGGCTCTCGGAAAACCTTCTCAACCGGCCGTCAGAGTAGCCCTAGCTCTTGCTGCGGATTTCGCCTGAGAGAAGAAAACCGCCGCGTCGGGAACAAGAGAGAAGAGGAAGAGAGGGATTTAGGGTTCGGCCAAAAACCAATATCAACTTATCTCTCTTATAGCGTAGCATTTCTGTTATGATTTAAGATCTAGTCATTGTAAATTTGTTTACGAAACATCCGCAGTACACTTGGTTAGCCACGGCTTGGCTCGTGATTGGAGTCACGGGTTCGAATCCTGCCGAACACCCTTTTTTTTCCTCTTTATAACTCTAATCTTCCTATTAACTTCTTTAAGTAAGTTTGTTACCCTTTCCTAAAAAGAACCGGCCGTTGGATCAGCTGGTCAGCCGCTCCGCTTAAAACACGGGTTGAGCCGGAGATCGCCGAGTCGAGCCTCAGGTCGGCCCTTTTTTTTCGAAACCTTTTTATTAAAAGCTCCTAACTACTACTTAAATGTATTTCATTCCATAATTGGTTAACAAAACATTTGTAGACCAGTTGGTTGGCTGAGTTCGGTTAAGACTCGAGTCAAGCCCGAGGTCTTGGGTTCAAAACCCAGCTTCAACATTTTTTTTTTAACTTCTTCCTCTTGGTAAAAATACCAAACGAACTCCAAAAATTACATAAAAATACTCTAAAAATTTATAAAAATCTCTAGAATATTTCTATAGCATTTCTAAATATTTTTAAGAACTTTTAAAACCCCTAATGAGGAAAATTGGGTCATTATAGTACAAAAGAAAACTTAAGGAAGCTTAAGACCTAAACTAAACATGCTCACTATGTTTCTTATGATATGTGTACCCTATGATAGGAGATTAGTTTAGTGTTCTTATTCTTGTACGTTGCTTAGAACTTAGTTTCATGTTCTTTAAACTTTCGGCCAAGGCATGAAAAGAAGACCTAGAAAAGCTTAAGACCTAACTAAACATGCACACGATGTCCCTTATGATATGTAACTTAGGTTATGAGTTATGTTTAGAATTCTAATGTTTTTATGTTGCTTGTAACCTAGATCTTTGCCAAGTAGATTTCGGCCATGATAGAAATGAAGGCCTAGGAGAGTTTAAAATTTAATCTATCATGCTCATGACTTTCTTTATGATATGGTATGAAGATTTCTTAGTGTTTTTCATACTTGTATGTTACTTGGAACCTAAATCCACAGCACTTTAGGGTTTTAGGGTTTCGGCCATGATAGGAATGAAGGCCTAGGAGAGTGTAAAATTTAATCTATCATGCTCATGACTTTCCTTATGATATGGTATGAAGATTTCTTAGTGTTTTCATGCTTGCATGTTGCTTGGAACCTAGATGCATCCCACTTTAGGGTTTCGGCCATGATGATATTAAGGGTTTAAGAAAGCTTAAAATCAAATATAATATGCTCATGGTTTTCCTTATGATATGATATGAAGTTAGCTTGATATTCTTATGCTTGTATGTGTTGGAACCCCAAGGTTATTTTGGTGTGATCAACAAGTTAAGTTAGATCCTGTGTGTATTTAGCCTTGTGTCTAAGTATGCAGGAGCTTAGGAGCACAGGTACTCGAGCGGAAGACGCAGCTAGCGAGAAGGATGGCACGCTGTGCGTCCAAGGGACGAGGCGCTGCGGAAGAGTACACCAGCGGACGAGAAGGAAGCGCGCGGTGGTTCCGAGGTACGAAAGCCGGAGCGGAAGATTGCTCGGGGAGCAAGAGACGCAGCTAGCGAGAAGGTCGACGACCGAGGGACGAAGACTGCGGATGAGTACGCTGGCGGACGAGAAGGAAACATGCGGCAATTCCGAGGGACGAGAAGCCGAAGGGAAGCACGCTAGAGAAGACCGGAAGTTGGGTTCAGGTGAGTGCTATTCCGGATGGCAGAGATCACCCAAGCGAGCGGATTCGGAGGAGAAGACCCGGACCGAGGCAGGACTGAAACGGTGCAGAGTCCCGAACGCAAAAGTCAACCAGAGTTGACTTTTTGCTCCGGGGCGCCCGGAACTGTCCGGGGCGCCCGGAGCAGCCCGGGGCGCCCGGAACAGTCCGGGGCACCCGGAACAGTCCGGGGCACCCGGAACGTGAAGTTTCACCAGAATGTATCTTTCGCGTTCTGGATGTTGGGGGATAAAGTTTTATCCCCCCCCCAAGGCGCCCGGAACCCTTCTAGGCACCCCGACCAAGGCTATAAATATAGCCTTGGTCCAGAAGCTTCAAATCAACTCAGTAATTAGCATTCCAAACACTTGTGCACTCATTGTTCTAGTTTAGCTTCTGTTTTTGTGCTTTCACCGGTGTAAGAGGCTTCTCCGCCCGAAGGAGTTTTTTAGTGCGATCACTTTCCGTGGATTAACAACCTCCCCGGTTGTAACCAAGTCAAACACGGTGCCTCGTTTCTTTCTTGTATTTCTGCTTAGCTAATTTTATACAAGTGTTAGTTTAAGAGTTCGAGAAGGGTTGCTTTTGTTTTTTTACAGGGCTATTCAACCCCCCCCCCCTTCTAGCCGGCCCAACGGGCCTACAAGTGGTATCAGAGCGTCGAACGAAGCAACGAGATAGCCGGACCAATCATCCACCCGCCGAAATACGAAGGGGACTTCGCTACCTGGAGAAAACTGATGCAGGTATTTCTTACAACAAATATTGAATTATTTTTAACAATGAAATTTGGCTTTGAAGCTCCAGAGGACAAGGAAATAGATAAATGGACAAAAAAGGAGCAGGCCGACTTCGTGGCGAACGACAAAGCAGAGTACCATCTGCTAAGCGTTCTTCCGCCTCAAGAAGTCAACAGGATCGGTAAATACAACTCCGCAAAGGAACTTTGGGAGAAGTTCCTTGAGCTGCACGAAAGCTAAGCTCGCTAGACGAGATCTGCTTCGCAATCAGCTCACCAACCTGCGACTTAGGGAAGACGAGACAGTCGCACATCTGCACTCCAGAATAAAAGAAATCATCACCGGACTCACGAATCTCGGAGAAAAGGTAAGTAACCGAGATTCTCTCAGGTACGCGTTAAATTCATTTCCGAGAAATTCAAAATGAGTATCACTAGTAGATGCTTTTTACATTTCTAAGGACTTAGAAAAAATTTCATTAGAAGAATTTTTTTCAACATTTGAAGTCCATGAGTCAAGATATGCAGGAATGAAGGAGCCCAAGAACAACGTCGCCCTCAAAGATTCGAGAGACGAACCAGAGTCGGAATCCTCTCTCGACGACGAGGAAATGGTAATGATGGTAAGAAGATTCAAGAAACTTTGTAAATCTAGATCTACTAACCATCCGCAGGGGAAGAAGAAAAGGATGATCCGCTGCTACCACTGCGACGAAGAAGGGCACGTCAAGGAAAACTGCCCCAAGCTGAAGAACAAAGACAAGGAGAAGGGAAAGAAGCCTATCCAGAAACGAAAGGCCCTGAAAGCGACATGGGATGATACATCGTCCGAATCGGAAGTCGAAGCATTCTCCGGACTCGCACTAATGGCGAGCCATCAAGATGACGACTGCGATTCAAGCTCTTCCGAAATGAGCATCGAGAGCATCGATGAAGGGGGAGACACGTCGGAAGAAAGCAGCAGCTCAGGGGGAGAAACGGACAACGAGATCGACAAGGTGAGTCAGGTACGATCTCTTCCTCCCGATAAAATGTTTAAGTTCGTTAAACTTTTAACAAAAGACTTCTGCAAATTAGAAAGTGAAAATAAAAATTTAAAAGTAATTCTAGCTAAGTCTTGTTCCTTAGAAGAATTAGATAAATTAAAATTGAAAAATGAAAAATTGGAATTAGAAAATCAAAATTTAAAAATTCAAATAGATAACTTAAAAAACTATGCATGTTCATCTAAAACCAATCTTATAAGATTTAATAATTTAAATTGGTACTTTAAATATCACCCGGGACAAATTAGGAACATCTCAAGAAAACATGTCCCTAAAAACTTTTTAGTTAATCCAGTAGGTTGGAACCTATATTGGATTCCTAAATCATGCTTATATTAATTTTAAAATTAAAATTAGCGCTTTAAGTGAGAAAATTAAACAAATAATTTCTTTATGAGGCTTTGTCTAAGGAAGTGGTTGTTGCTCCAATAACCAAGAAGGCCTAGTGCCTCGCCACGACCTGGAAGCCAAAATATTGAAATAAATGTTTAATTAACTTACTAATGAAGCATTAATGCAAGAATTAATTAGTGCTTGAAAAAGGTTATTCAAAACATTTTATTTCAAATTTACTTACTCAAATTTTTTTTTTAAGTATTCTCAAAAATCATTTTTTTAAGTTAAGAATCTTTTTAAACAAGAAATCTCAGCTTAAATTACTCATAAAAACTTTCTAAATTTCTTAAAAACTTAGAATTTTTTTTTGAAATATTTTTTTTAAGTCTATAACCCTTAGATTATTTTTCTTGGAACCCCATTTTTTTGTGATCAAAGGGGGAGAAGGTAAAGTATAAGTCTAGGGGGAGGTAGGTAGATAGATTTAATTTTTCTATCTTTTTTTACTTAAATTGCAAATTAAGTTA
Source organism: Zingiber officinale (assembly GCF_018446385.1). Classification (NCBI taxonomy): domain Eukaryota; kingdom Viridiplantae; phylum Streptophyta; class Magnoliopsida; order Zingiberales; family Zingiberaceae; genus Zingiber; species Zingiber officinale. The sequence goes on along the minus strand of NC_056005.1, from coordinate 31,295,660 downwards.
ATTTACTTAATTTTATTTAATGTCTATTTTTACCCTAGCTTAACTTGGGTTGATCACACCAAAAAGGGGGAGATTGTTGGAACCCCAAGGTTGTTTTGGTGTGATCAACAAGTTAAGTTAGATCCTGTGTGTATTTAGCCTTGTGTCTAAGTATGCAGGAGCTTAGGAAGACGCAGCTAGCGAGAAGGACGGCACGTTGTGCGTCCGAGGGATGAGGCACTGCGGAAGAGTACACCGGCGGACGAGAAGGAAGCGCGCGGTGGTTCCGAGGGACGAAAGACGGAGCGGAAGATTGCTCGGGGAGCAAGAGACGCAGCTAGCGAGAAGGTCGGCACGGGAGGGAGGAGTATGCTGGCGGACGAGAAGGAAACATGCGGCAATTCAGAGGGACGAGAAGAAGCACGCTCGAGAAGACCGGAAGTTGGGTTCGGGTGAGCCCTATTCTGGATGGCAGAGATCACCCAAGCGAGCGGATCCGGAGGAGAAGACTCGGACCGAGGCGGGACTGAAACGGAGCAGAGGTCCCGGACGCAAAAGTCAACCAGAGTTGACTTTTTGCTCCGGGGCGCCCGGAACGTGAAGTTTGACCAGAACGCATCTTTCGCGTTCTAGACGTTGGGGGATAAAGTTTTATCCCCCCAACGCGCCCGGAACCCTTCCAGGCGCCCCGACCAAGGCTATAAATATAGCCTTGGTCCAGAAGCTTCAAATCAACTCAGTAATTAGCATTCCAAACACTTGTGCACTCATTGTTCTAGTTTAGCTTCTGTTTTTGTGCTTTCACCGGTGTAAGAGGCTTCTCCGCCCGAAGGAGTTTTTTAGTGCGATCACTTTCCTTGGATTAACAACCTCCCCGGTTGTAACCAAGTCAAACACGGTGCCTCGTTTCTTTCTTGTATTTCTGCTTAGCTAATTTTATACAAGTGTTAGTTTAAGAGTTCGAGAAGGGTTGCTTTTGTTTTTTTTATAGGGCTATTCAACCCCCCCTTCTAGCCGGCCCAACGGTCCTATAGTATGTTGCTTAGACTTAGTTTCATGCTCCCTAAACATTCGGCCATAACATGATTAAAATACGTAGGAAGCATAGAACCTAAACCAAACATGCTCATCATGTTCCTCAGGATATATGATATGAAATTGGTTTAGGGTTCACATGTTTTTATGTTGTTGTAACCTAGATTCATGCTTGACAAGTTTCGGCCATAACAAGATTCAAAGACCTAGGAAGCTTAGAACCTAAACTAAACATGTTCATGATGTTCCTTATGATAAGTGTTATGAAGTTGGTTTAGGGTTCATATGCTTTCATGTTGTTTGTAACCTAGATTTATGCTTGGCAAGTTTCGGCCATAACAAGATTAAAGGACCTAGGAAGTTTAAAACCTAAACTAAACATGCTCATGATGTTCTTTATGATAAGTGTTATAAAATTGGTTTAGGGTTCACATGCTTTTATGTTACTTGTAACCTAGGGTTAGGCTTGGCAAGTTTCAGCCATAATAGGATTTAATGACCTAGGAAGCTTAGAACCTAAACTAAACATGCTCATGATGTTCTTTATGATAAGTATTATGAAATTGGTTTAGGGTTCATATGCTTTTATGTTACTTGTAACCTAGGACAATACCTTGCATGTTTCGGCCACTTCATGGAATTAGGGTTAGAAACCTAATTATGATTTACTATGTGTCTCACATGCTATGATATGAATTAAGAGATGCTAGTTAAATGTTTTTTTTCCCCATGCATGATTATGTTTCCCTATGATATGTCATATGCTCATTTATGTATGCTTATGAATCATGCATGATAATGACTCTTATGATGGGCTATATGCTCAAGTATGCATGCTTTATGATATGATAAGTAAAGGCCTAGGAGACGCTTCCCTATTAGTTGGGACTAAGAGCACTCTTTATGATATGACAAGTAAAGGACTAAGAGTTGCTTCCCTATTAGTTGGGACTAAGAGCACTCTTCATGATATGATAAGTAAATATGACATGCTACTTTACTTTTTATGTGGCTTGTACCAAGGGTGGGCTCCATAAGCGCCCCTAGGTCGACGGTCTATGAAACGGGCCTAGTTAAAGGGATGGGCTCCTAAGTGCCCTAGGTCGATGGTCTATGAAACGGGCCTAGTTCCTAGTAGGTTCAAGATTTACTACCTTGGATCTACTTAGGATGCGCGCATTTATGTATGTATGTGGTACAAGTCGGACCCTCATGTTGAGATTATATTTAAGTATTATATGATATTGCTTGAAAGATATCTTGCACATGACATGACGCATGTTTTTGAAAGACATCTTGCATATACTTTTATGATATGATATGATATGACATGATGCTCTTTTATGATATGATATGATATGACATGATGCTCTTTTATGATATGATATGATATGATATGATATGACATGATGCTCTTTTATGATATGATATGATATGACATGATGCTCATTATAATATGATATGATATGACATGATGCTCTTTTATGATATGATATGACATGATGTTTTGTTTGTAGAACGATATGATATGTTACGATGCTCTTTTACATGATATGATGTTTTAGATGTTTATGTCTCCATGCTATATGCTTATGTGATTATGCTATGATATATGGTTTTTGTGAGTAGGAAAGGATCTTACTAAGCTTGTGCGCTTATAGTTACTTTCCTTGTACCATAGATAAAGGTAAAGGATGGATAAACTAAGGGAGTAGCAGGAGGGGCAAGAGATGTGTGTAGTAGTGGCTCAGCTAAGAAAAAAGATCTGCTTATGTTAATTTATGCTTGATATGAACTATGCCTATCTTATGTTAATATTTTGCATGATTTCATAATACTTACTCATGCTTATGATGGGAATTGATATCATGACTTTTAAATTTCAAATTATGCTTAACATGCTCATATGATCATAAATGGTTAGATAATTAGTTATTAGTGTTAAAAATAAAAATAATTTAAAAACTTAAGAGAATATATTAATAAATACTTTCTCTACTTTAGAAATAGATTAATATGCATGTATGTTTCCCGTAACCCCGCCCTAGTAGAGGGGCGGGCGTTACAGGTCATGTAAATGTCGTTCGGCCCAAGCCTCTCAAAGCCAATTATGCCTCGGCCATTCGGCTATATGATAACCGCCTATCCATGTCGCTCGGACAATGGATGGCACCACTTAGCGATAGATCTTTTCCTCAAAGACTATGTAAATCTTTGCTCATTATGGACGAGCATGCAGCCATAACTTTTAATTAAACCTTATTAATGTCATCCAGTGATTGAGCGCCATGTGCCCCACTTTTTTCTATCGTATGTTTGACGTGACAGAAGGATATCCGTTGGTGATGTGACAAACACCTTTTCGAATTCAACGGCCAAACCTTCTCCTAGTTTTTCACAACCCTGGATCAGACGGCTCAGGTCGATTGGTCATGAGGTTTAAAAGCCTCACGTGCATCGCCATCTTCTCCACTATGGTGCCTTCATCTTTGAGCTCCTCGACGATGTTTCACTGCTTCTTCTTCTTCGGCGAGCTTTCCTGTAAACCTCTTCATCTCTTCACTCGAATCTTTTCATTATTCTTCGTCATCATCCTTGTTTTATATGGAAAGCTCTTCACAACCCCCTGCCTCCATCCTTGGGTTTTAGTACACTTCTATCGAGTCCAGGTTTGACTGAGGTGATGCTGAGAGCTTGAAATCCGCTTATGAGTTTCCCCCTGATTACCAAATCATTCTTCCTTCTGCTTCTGATCGTCGCATGAACCACCACCAGGTTCTCTATGTTTCTATAGGGACCAATTCACCACCGGTCTGCGGTTCCCGGTCCACTCCTTTTTTCCATCGTTTGTAAATATTTCCGCATTTCTCTCTATCAATTAGTGTCAAACTCCTTTCAGTTGCTGTGCGGGGTTGTCGTCCTATTCCGCCTGCATGACATTCCTCTGACCCCTCAGCTCTTCCATTATTTCTATTATCCAAAATTTTCCGAGCCGGGGACTTTTCTCTTCCAAGCCCGAGTGAGCTTAGTGTTCTTTAATAAGATGTCGCTCTCCAAAAAGCATTAGAGAGACTACTTCTTCTTCGTTCACTTTCCTGAGCGGCCATATTTCTTGACCAGCTAGCAGCTAGAAGTGTCTAACCCTCTGGAGCTCAAGAAGTACAAAAGTTGATCGGACTACCTCCATACAGCTTCAAGGTTGGCCTGCTAGAAATACCATATCCATAAATTGCTACTGGAGGGCATCCTCTACGTGTTTAGCATGAGCCCGATCTGCATGAAGCTTCCGTCCAGCCTAGGTATGCTCTTTCTTCTCCTAACCTTTGAATCTAACTAATTTTTCCTCCTTTTGTGCAACTTGAATCATGTTATAAGCATGTCTGGTTAGCAAATGTAAGCTCACAGGGCGCAGAGATCAACGCTGCGGCCGTAGCCGAGCTCGAGAGACACGGTTTATAGTCGGTCGGCTCCAACGAGGATCCGCTCGGTGATGAGGGAACACAGGTGATGGGGAGTGGAGTTGAAGCCAGTCAGATGACAACTAGTGGAGCAGTAGCTACTGCTGACCTTCTTCCCGAATGACCGTCAATGGTCCCTATCACGGCCGCCTCAGAGTCTGCCACCTCCGACGAGCCCTTTCGCCAATGTAAGAGACGCCGAGTGGAGGGGTCCTCCCGATCTGCAACTTCTGCCCTGCATACCCCAACAACAATCATCTCCCGACCCTCCTCCAAGCGGGGTGAGACCTGGCTTCTGCCTCTCGAGTAGGGAATCGTTGAACTCCCTACGTTTATATCATCCGTCCAAACACCATCTCTATCTATGCTGCCTCAAGGGATGATTTACGCACCACCGATAGCATTCATGCCATTGCCTTTTCTAGTGGCACAAGTGTCTCACATCCGGCCAGTTCCAGCGTCCTGATCCTTTAGCAGGGCGACTTCTGACCCCTTTGGCCTGAGTAGCTAGAGGAAAATAACGGTAATCATCCATCTACCGATAGACGAGTACTGCAACGCGGACAACCCAGCGTCCCTCACCCCCAAGCATCAGATCAGGATTCAAGGGCTGCTCGCCCAAATATGGGTCGATGCTCGGGCTCGCACGGCGATCATCTCTATAGGGGAGCTCGCCAACAGTCACACCCAGATATCCACTGGGGTTCATCTCTTCTACACTGCTTTTATATTTACTTTTCATCCGTTCATCTCTTATACATTTCTTGTTGCTACAGTTCTGGGTTGAGAGCCTTGCCATGTGCAACAAACTCACTTATTTGGAGCACGATGTCCAGCAGCTATGTGCACCGAGCCGCCAGTCAACTGCCTCACAGGCACAGGTGGAGTAGATGAGCGTCGAAGTGAGCCAATTAAGGGTCGATCTAAATAAGAGCTCTGAGTTGCTGGAAGTGAAAAGGGGCAAAAGCGCTGAGCAGACTACGCAACTGGATTGGCTTAATAAATAGGTCAGCTCCTTCGAGTCCAAGATCCACTCAGCCAACACTAGGAAGCTCCGGTCTATTGAAGACTTAGAAATAAAAAATAAGGAGTTTCGAGTGTTGGGGTAGAATCTAAAGGAGGTGGAGGCCGCGCTGAATGCCGAGAGAGAAAGCAATTTGGCTGATCAGTCTGCAGTGAAAGCCCAGCTCGACACCAAGGATGAGAAGCTGGCCAAGTTGAAGGTAGAGCTGGAGGCATCCGAGCGGCCCTCGAGACTTATTAGGGTGGTGAGTCCAACCGGCTTGAGCTCATGAAGTGGGCCTACCTCCGCTTGGACACCTTCAATAATAAAGTCACCGATCGGGCGCTCCATCTTTTCAACCTTGCGATCTATGGGACGCTCGACCAACTGAAGGACAGCAACTACATTCCAACCACTCTGACAAACAAGGTTATCAGCCAGGACAAGATGACCGAGTCACTACCCGACGCTGTTTTAGATTATCTTGAGTGAGACTGCTAGTGCGAGTTTTGCCTCATTTTGTATTGCCCTTCTGGTACTTGTAATTTTTACAAGCGTTAATGAATGATTGCTCGTTTGGCGCACTTTATTATTTGATGTCACTCCTTCGTGCTGTGCTATTTGGCGCTTATTTGTTTTATTTTTTGACTTGGTTGTCCTTGCGTTGCCGCTCAGGATTGAGTAGGACTGCGAACCACTTACCATTTTGCAAAAAACTTCCAAAGTGTGGCTTCGTAGCCCACCGGTTGGCGTCATACTACTTGCTTGGATATGCCATTTTTTATTGATCTCGAGTTTATAGCCGCCGCCCGGCTGTTGAAGACGTAGACTTGGATTTAAGGTCATTGCTTAACCGTTGATGAAGACCAAGGTTTAAGGTCACCTCTCGACCGCTGATGACGACCAGGATTTAATGTCCCACTCGATGGTTGATGAAGACCAGGGTTTAAGGTCACTGCTCGATAGTTGATGATGACCAAGGTTTATGGTCGTTGCTCAACCATTGATGAAGACGAGAGTTTAAGGATGTCACACGATCGTTGATTAAGATCATGTTTTAATGTCACCACTCGACGGTCGTAATTCTTAGACAGGAGTTTATAGTTGCCGCTCAACTTTTAACTTGGTCAATCGGCTCAAGAGTCTGGAAAACTTTGTATTTTTATTCATGTTTATCTTGCATCCAGAAGACACACATACAATTATACAGGTACATTAGATATTCACTCGCGCACCTCACCTGACCCTGTAGGGTTGGATATGGTTCACGCTCCATGGCCGCTGGAACTATCTTCCGTCTTCATCCTTCAGGTAGTAGGCTCCCAAGTGGAGTTTTTGTATAACCTTGTAAGGTCCCACCCATGGCGCCTCGAGCTTAGTGACGTCGTTGACCGACTTTATTCTCTTCCACACCAGATCGCCGACTTGGAAGGATCTCGGGATCACCCTTTGGTTGTAGTTCTACTTCATTCTCTGTCGATACGCCATCAACAAAATGGTAGCCTTATCCCACGCCTCATCCACCAAGTCAAGCTCCATGAGTCTCCTCTCGCTGTTCCCCTCGTTGTAAGGTTGCACTTGGTCAGATTCTACTCCGACCTCCACAGGGACCATTGCTTCACCGTCATACATCAGATGAAATGGTGTTACACAGGTCACCTCCTTTGGAGTAGTACGGAGGGCCCATAGAACACTGAGGAGCTTGTCGACCCAACTGCCTCCTATATGGTCGAGTCGAGCTCGTAGGCCTATGAGAATCTCCCAACTGGTGACTTCCACCTGGCCGTTACTTTGGGGGTATGCCACAGAGGTGAAAGCCTGCTAGATGTCATAGCCTTCGTAAAACTCTTTGAGCCTCCAACCAGCAAACTACCTCCCGTTGTCAGAGACAAGCTGGTGGGGGATGCCGAACCAACATAAGATGTTCTGCCAAATAAATTTGATAATCATTTGTTCACTTATTTTATCCAACAGTTCGACCTCTACCCATTTTGAGAAATAATCCACCGCGATAAGTAGGAATCTTCGCTGAGCGGTTGCCATAGGGAACGACCTAACGATATTCATGCCCCATTGGTCGAATAGGCAAGACACCATGGATGCCTTCATCTCCTCAGTATGTTGGTGTGGAATGTTGCGATACTTCTGGCAGGACAGGCAGGTGGATATCGTCCGAGCGGCATCCTCTTGGAGAGTGGGCCAAAAATATCCAATCAAGAGAATCTTTCGAACTAGTGAATGGCTGCACGGATGACTTTTGCAGGAGCCTTGGTGCACTTCTTGGAGGCTGTATATTAGGGTTGATTTGATGTTAGAGGGGGGTGAATAGCTTGTCACACTCTATTGCTTGCTTCTTTGATAATGATATGCAGCGGAAAATACTCAAGCAATGCTAACACTTAGGATTTATTTGGTATTCACCTCAAGAAGAGGTGACTAATCTAAGGATCCGCACACGACACGCTCTCCACTAATAAAAACACTTCTTCTCAGTCACAGCTGGAGGCAGAGAAGCCTCGTACAAACTCACACAACAAAATACAACATACGCAAGCAGAAAAACACAAGAATGCAAATGAAAACCCTTTCTTCTTGCTTACTTGTTGCTTGTTGTTGTTAGTTAGAGCCCTAGAGTCAATCATATGATGATTGTTGTATGGACTCGATATATCATATTCCTATATAATTATAAAGGCATTCCTTTATGGTTATTATACTTACTTATATTGGTGCCAAATAACTAAGTGTAATAGTGTCCTTGAGTAGAAGGTTCTTATCTATATCAATCGATTGGTTGAATCGATAGTGAGATGATATAGAGAGCACTACTCTTAATCATTCCTAGTCAAGTATTAATATTTATGGACAATGTTAATGCGTTGAGACCAGCATGTAGGTCAACTCGATGACTTGATCTTACAAGTCATGGATATAGAGATATCAAGTTGACACATGGGTATGCATTGGAGAATGTATACTGAATGACTAGCCATGAGAAAGTATCATGGATCATTATATGAGTGTCATATACTTTCTCATGTGACTATCAGTATGACTATGAGTCCTTGGACCTGAAGTCACCATGGTTCCCTACATAAGGAGTTGCATACTTTGGCTTCGTCAAATGTCACCCGTAACTGGGTGGACTATAAAGGTGATTACTGGGTATGTAACAAATTATGCGGAGGGATGTGAGTGATGTAGATGAGATCTATTCCTCCTATATGATGGGAGTGACATCATGATTCTTGATAGAGTGAGACCACTAAGTGCATGGTCATGCCCAAATGAGTCAATATGAGATATTGAGCTCATTTGATTAGAGTGAGTCTACTTAGAGTTCGAGATATAAATTGATTAGAGGATGACATGGTCTATGCCTCAGTTGATCAATTTAGATGTCTAGGATAGAAGGACATTGTCACATATTGTGAGAGTCACAATTAGTAGTCACAAAAGTGATGTTGGATCTCAACATTCTTGTAACTTGGGTAGTAATGATGTATTGCTAGATACCGCTCATTACTTATGCTTCTAAATGGGTTTAGGAGCATTGACAACGTTACAAGAACCTATAGGGTCACACACAAAGGGCAATGAGATGGAGATTAGGTTCATATGATGGACTAAGAGGATTAGGTTCATGTGATGAACCAAATTGGATTAAGAGTAATCCAAATTAGACTAATTGAGTTGGACTCAATTTGATTCATGTATTGAATGAGCCTAATTTAGATTATGACTCATTGAATCAATTTAATTTAATGGATAGAGATTCATTAAATCAAATTGACTTGAATCAATGGTTAGATTTGATCAACCATGGGAGATAGATGAGTCAAGTTTGACTTGACTATAGAGGGAAGATGAAGGGTCAAGTTTGACTTGACCAAATGCCAACTCATGAGTGACTTGGCATGGGCCGGCCAATGATGGTGTTCCACATCATCAAGAGCCACCTCATTGTGTACCACCTCATGAGGAAGACCAAGAGCCATGACTCTTGGTATTACATGGAGGTATATAACACTCAATGTGTGGCCGACCAAATTAAGTGTTGCATTCACTCTTTCTTCTTCCTCCTCTCTTCTTTCTTGATCTCCCTCTCCTCCATTACCGTGACTCATTTGGGGTGCTAGCACACTCTAAGATGTTTTCTCCATTTTCTTGTCCATGTGGATACGTATAGAGGAGTGTACGTTTGACACTCTCGAGATCCGGCAACCTTTTGGACGAGCGGGATAAGCGAAGGGCTTCGCAATAATGGGAACACTTCTTGTTCATGTAGATCTAAGGTAGATCTAGGTTAGAAACATGTACATGATTTATTTTATATATCTTCGCACAGATCCGTGGCAAGACTTCGAGGTTTTTGCAACGCATAAAGTGGTTTTTGAAGCTCGAAAGTCTCAACAGTGGTATCAGAGCCACGTACGAAGCATATACAAGTTTATATTTTAATTTTATGAAAATATTTCAGATTTGTAACTTTCTGTAAGTTTGCTATTTTTATAGATTTTGTGAGTATTTTTCTCGTAGAAGTGAAGCAACAAGTGCTTGGACACTTGTAGGCTTCGACTACCGAAAAAAACCTTCCGAAATGACAAGGTCTCGCCCAAATTATTTTGGGACAGTGGCTTAAGGCGCTGTTAGATCAAGATGGGATACTCGCGATATTCATTTTGTGAGAAGGGGCGCTGCCCCTAACTCCGCAAGGGGCATTGTCCCACGTTCGCGCCCGAAAAATCGCTAAACGGGACCATCGGGAAATTGTGACTCATAAAATCGATAAAATCAGTAGTAAAATTATAGAAATTTATGTAAAATACATAATTTAGAATTATGTGTAATTTTGTGATGGTCATGGCCCAAAACCCCCAATATAATTGGTTAAAATGTGTTGTAATTCATAATATGGCATGCGCGCCATTTTTGTGTTGTGTATGTTGTATATGTTATATGCGACCTATGCGTCGTGCCTCTCTTTTATATTCTTGTTGTAAATAGATTTTAAACTCGAATGTAACTCGAGTTTCACATTTGTAATGTACAAAATGAAGCGGTGGAAGGTCCACTCAAGAAGGAGTTACGAGGAGGGTGATTTCAACACATGGCGGTCAAAGGGAGGCACTTGAAGAAGTCGTTGACCCTAGGTTGACCATCCGATCTTTTCATTGGCTTGAAAAGATCGTAGTATGGCCATGACCTCATCACAAAATAATTAATTATCTATCATTGCTTCTGTATGTGATGCATGATAATGTAGGGTAATTAGTGCCACGATGCGTATATGATTCACATTCACGATTAGATTAGATCTTAATCAAGTCAACTTGAAATACCTATTAAGTTTTGATACCCATCACTACCTCGATCATTTGTTGTTGTTGAATCTGCCAAAGCAGAGCAACACATATTATCTTAGTAGGGTGCGGAGGGACAACCTTGGTCCCGCCTATCAAAGCTTGGGTGAGTACAAACTCAATTAGATTGAGCATAACTAGTTAACTCAATTGGATCGGGTAAAACTATAGGCATTTTCCAACGGTTGGACGATAGGATAAAAATCACATTTATACTAAATCTTGGGCGATTTAGCCAAAGCTAACTCAAGTTTTAATATAAATGAGATTTTTGATCCTATATACAAGAGTTGCATAGAGATGTAATTGATAAATTCGTTATCTACCGATCATACTAAGTCTTGGGTGATTTAGCCAAAGCTAACTCAAGTCATAGTATGATGTCGATCTTGTCCCACGAAAATTATAGCGAATTAGTATGAATCTAGTAGTGTGGTTTGACCACATCCATGACTTGATACTACAAAAGCTCTATAATTCAGTGGGAGTGTCATTTAGTTAAAGACCTAATTAAATGATAAATGGAATATGATATTTACTTTCTGCATTATTTCTGTTGTAGATTGCTATGTCGACAAACATGAACACTTTCTCCCTGCGTTCTGTCCTTGACAAGGACAAGCTCAATGGAGCTAATTTCCTGGACTGGTACAGGAATCTAAGAATCATTCTCACTCAAGAAAGAAAACTGTACGTCCTGGAGCAACTCATTCCTGAGGCACCTCCTGTCACTGCCACGCGAGCTGACCGAGATGCTTATAAGAAGCATCAAGATGACGCATTAGATGTGTCATGCCTCATGCTCGCAACCATGAACTCTAAGCTTCAGAAGCAACATGAGTTGATGTCTGCTTATGATATGGTTGAACATCTTCGTCAACTATATCAAGGACAAGCAAGGCACGAGAGATTCGAGATCTCCAATGCACTGTTTCAGTGCAAGATGCAAGATGAGACTCCCGTAGGTCCATATGTGCTCAAGATGATTGGGTACATAGAGAACCTACAGAGGTTGGGATTCCCACTTGGCCAAGAGCTAGCCACAGACTTGATCTTGCAGTCCTTGCCAGAGAGCTACAGTCAATTTGTCATGAATTACAACATGAACGAAATTGACAAGCCACTGCCTGAGCTGCTAAGCATGTTGAGAAATGTTGAGCTCAATCTTAAGAAGGTAAAGGCCAACTCCATTTTGATGGTGCAAAAGCATAAAGGCAAGGGCAAGCCTAAAGGTAAAGGAAAGTCCCAAGCCAAAGGCAAAGGCAAGATAATGAAACCTAAAGGAGGGGTTGCCAAGGATGCTGCCTGCTTCCACTGTGGTCAGACTGGGTACTGGAAGAGGAACTACAAAGTATATCTTGAAGATCTTAAGAAGAAGAGAAGTGAGACTTCTACTTCAGGTATATATGTTATAAAAGTCAATCTATCTATTTCTTCATCATGGATATTAGATACCGGATGTGCTTCTCACATTTGTACTAATGTGCAGGTGCTGAGAAATAGCAGGGCATTGATGAAGGGCGAGGTGGACCTACAAGTAGGCAATGGAGCACGGGTTGCTGCTGTTGCTGTAGGAACTTACTATCTATATCTACCCTCTGGGCTTGTACTGGAATTAGATGATTATTGTTATGTGTCTGCTCTTACTAAGAACATCATTTCAGTCTCTTGTTTTGACAAGAAAGACTTTTCTTTTGTAATAAAGAACAAATGTTGTTCTATTTATTTAAAAGATATGTTCTACTGTAGTGCACCTCTGATGAACGGACTCTATATTCTAGACTTAGAGAATCTCATCTATAACATAAATACCAAAAGGTTCAAGTCAAATGATATGAACCAAACCTATCTCTGGCATTGTTGCTTAGGTCATATAAATGAGAATCGCTTATCCCAGCTCCATAAAAATGGTTTGCTGGACTCATTTGATTTTGAATCATATGAGACATGTGAGTCATGCCTACGAGGCAAGATGACCAAGACTCCCTTTAGTAGACACAGCGAAAGAGCGATTGAGTTATTAGGACTTATACATAGTGATGTATGTGGCCCTTTCAATGTCGCTGCCAGAGGTGGTTATAGGTACTTCATTATATTTACTGATGATTTCAGTAGATATGGTTATGTGTATCTGATGACACATAAGTCACAATCCTTTGAAAAGTTCAAAGAATTCAAGAATGAAGTACAAAAACAGCTAGGCAAGAGTATTAAGATACTTCGATCAGATCGAGGTGGAGAATACCTTAGCCATGAGTTTCGTGACTATTTAGCTGAGTGCGGGATTCTTTCCCAACTCACCCCTCCTGGAACACCATAGTTGAATGGTGTATCTGAAAGGAGGAATCGTACCCTATTAGATATGGTACGGTCTATGATGAGTCACACACATCTTCCTATGTCTGTTTGGGGATATGCTCTAGACACAGCAGCCTTCACAGCCTTCACACTTAACCGTGTTCCATCCAAGGCTGTGATAAAGACACCATATAGGATATGGACTGGGAGAGATGCCCTGATGTCTTTTATGAGGATTTGGGGTTGTGAGGCTTACGTTCGACGTCAAGTCTCAGACAAACTGGGATCTAAATTTGATAAGTGCTATTTTATAGGATATCCTAAAGAAATGAAGGGATATTACTTCTTCATTCCCAGTCAACACAAATTATTTGTGGCTAAGACTGGAGTGTTTCTAGAAAGGGACTTTGTTTCTAGAAAAACTAGTGGGAGTACATTCGATCTTGAAGAAGTTTAAGATATGGACCATAGCACTGAAGCCTTGATGGAAGTTGAACTGGAACCACAAAATGTTGTGGATGATGAGATTGTTCCACAAAGAGTTGAGGAATAACAACCAGTTCAAGTAGACCTACCTCTTCGCAGGTCTGATAGGGTACGTCGTCAGCCTGAGAGTTACCCATTTCTCTTGTCTGACCATGATGATGTTATGCTCGTTGAGAATGAGCCTACCTCCTATCAAGAAGCTGTGATGAGACCAGATTCTGAGTCATGGCTAGAGGCCATGAGATCCGAGATGGAATCCATGTACATCAACTAAGTATGGACTTTGGTTGATCCACTTGAAGGCGTCAAACCCATTGGGTGTAAGTGGGTCTTTAAGAGAATGACTGACATGGATGGACTTATTACCTATAAGGGTCGCTTGGTAGCTAAAGGTTTCAAGCAAATTCATGGTACTGACTATGATGAAACCTTTTCTCCAGTAGCAATGTTTAAGTCCATTCGGATCATGCTTGCTATTGCAACATACCATGATTATGAGATCTGGCAGATGGATGTCAAAACCGTGTTTCTGAATGGAAACTTGTTCGAGGATGTGTACATGACACAACCTGAGGGTTTTGTAGATCCACAACATACTGGCAGAGTATGCAAGCTGCATAAGCCCATTTATGGACTGAAGCAAGCTTCTCGGAGCTGGAATCTTCGATTCGATGATGCGATCAAACAGTTTGGTTTTATCAAGAATGAAAATAAACCCTGTGTCTACAAGAAGGTTGTTGGGAACACAGTTGTCTTCCTTGTATTGTATGTGGATGACAAACTACTCATTGGAAATGACATCTCTTTGCTGCAGTCTGTAAAGACTTGGCTGGGGAATTGTTTCTCAATGAAGGACTTAGGTGAAGCAGCCTGTATTCTAGGCATAAAGTGTTGGTTGCTACTCGAAAAACCCAATGGCTCCACTGTACAAAAATTTTGTACGTGATCTGAACCTTTCCTAGCTACCATGTGTTCTTTTAAGTTAAACTTGTATCTCCTGCGGAACTTAACACGTTTGATTCCAAGTTTAACTTATATGTTCTTTTAGGTTTAGATTTGGATCTCCTGCAGAACTTAATACGTTTGATCCAAATCACCTAGGTTATAAATTCAATCAAATATTAGTTTCCAAAATTAGCTTCCAGTGCTGCATGGCGAGGCACTTGGCCTTCTTGGATATGAGAGCAACCACCACCGACTAGACAAAGCCTTTTAAGGAAAGTTAATATTTAATTTCCTTATATAACTCTAGGTTAACCAAAAGGAACAATCAAATCACAAGAAAAAAAAAAAGAACACAACATCGAAATTAAATTCGAAAAACAAGAATCGAATGCCTCTTGTATTTGGTATCTATACAAAGAAAAATTAACTAGTATGATGCGGAAATTAAATACTAGTTATACATCTTCCTTGTATGTTAAAAACCTCGAGATCTTCTGCCGTATCCCTCACCTCCTCTTAGACGTCGTGTGGGCGACGATCCTCCAAGACGAACACCACCCGGAAAGCTTCTCCTCCTTCTCTAGAATTCGGCCACCACCACCACAAAGGAGCAAAAGAGAGCAAAGGAAAGAGAGAGAGAGGGGTCGGCCACTTGATGATCTCCAACAACACAATATCAATTGTTATGTTTTTCAAGGCCTCCCCTTCCCCCCTTTTTATATTAGTTTCCCAACGAAAAATTATGGAAAGAGTTTTATAAAATATTAGACTCATTCCTATTTCCTTTTAATTTTTTATTTTTCTTTCCTTTTAATTAATCAATCCTAGATTGATTTATTAATTAAACAACTATTTGTTGATGTTTAATTATTTGACCGGCCCCTTGCTTGGGCACCAAGCAAGGTGGCCGACCACTTATTAAAAGGGAAAGAAAGAAAAAAAATTTTATAAAATTTAAAAGAAGAAAACTTCTAATAAAATTTTACAAACTCCCTTTTTTTTAATGTGGATATTAAAAGGAAAGTTTTAAAATTTAAAACCAAGTTTTAAAATTTAAAACATCTCTAATAATATTTCTTTTTAAAAGAAAGTTTTATAAATTTTACAACTCTCTTTTAAAACCTTGTGGCCTAATTTAAATTAGGAAAATTTTATAAATTTTTAAAATCTCTCTTTTTACAAATTGTAAATATCTGAGGAAATTTAAAATTCAAAAACAACCTTCTTAATTTAAATATTGCTGTCGGCCCCCTTGCCCAAAGCAAGGGCCGACCACTTCTAGAGAATATGTGGTCGGCCATTGCTTGGTCACCAAGCAATGAACCGGCCCCTTCTTGGACACCAAGATAGGCTTTTCTTTGGATAGACTTGAGGCTTTATTGAGGCTACAACAAGGACCTAGAGGAGAAATTAGTTTTGGCCTTCCGATGAGCTTGAGTATCCCGTGCTCGCCCCGAACACACAACTCAAGTTCATCGATAATAACTCATTCCACTAGAGAGTTATTACCGCACTACCGCACCAATCCCAAATTACATTATGGGCTCCTTCTTATCATGAGTGTGTTAGTCTCCCTGTGTTTAAGATTATGAATGTCCACTAATTAAGTGGGTTACTGACAACTCATTTAATTAATATCTAGCTCCAAGAGTAGTACCACCCAACTTTATTGTCATGTTGGACTAGGTCCACCTGCAGGGTTTAACATGGCAATCCTTATGAGCTCCTCTTGGGGACATTCTCAACCTAGATAACTAGGACACAGATTTCTTCTATAATCAACAACACATACTATAAGTAATATCATTTCCCAACTTATCGGGCATATTGATTTATCGAGCTAAACCTCACCCTTTGATAAGTCAAAGAAATAAATATTAAATATACATGCTTGTTATTATATTAGGATTAAGAGCACACACTTCCATAATAACTAAGGTCTAGTTCTTTTACTAATTCAGTACAAAAAGAACTTACCTAAATGATCCTACTCAATACACTTAAAGTGTATCAGTGTAATTTATTAGTCAAGATAAACTAATACTTAATTACACTACGTCTATTCTGATGGTTTGTTCCTTTCCATCTTAGTCGTGAGCAACTGTTTATAATTTATAGAGAACCGACAACATGATCTTCTAAGTGTGACTCCACACTCCATATTATCTACTATATAAATTAATTGAACAATTACATTTAACAAATAAATGTAAACATTTGACCAATGTGATTCTTTATTTCAAAATAAATGTGTACAAAAGCTAAACTTTTAAGTATACACTCCAACATAAATGTGGTACTTGCGCTCTATATGTTTACTTGCCTTATGAGCTCGTGGTTCCTTCGAGTTTGCAACTGCTCCACTATTATCACAATAAATTGTGACGATCTTGGGCAAACCAGGAATCACATCTAAGTCCATTAGAAAGTTCCTGAGCCATACAGCTTCTTTGGCTGCCTCAAAGGCTACCACATACTCACTTCCACGGTTGAGTCTGAGATGCATTTCTACTTAACACTCCTCCATGCAATGGCTCCACCTCCAAAAGTAAACATATAGCCTGATGTAGACTTACTGTTGTCCCTATCTGATTGGAAGTCCGAATCCGTGTAACTCACAGGGAGTAAATCGTCTACTTGGTAAACTAGCATATAATCTCTAGTCCTTCTCAGGTATTTTAATATATGCTTTACTGCAGTCCAATGTCCTTGTCCAGGGTTACTTTGATATCTGCTAACCATGCCCACGACAAAACAGATATCAGGTCTCGTACACAACATTGCATACATAAGGCTTCCTACAACCGAAGCATAAGGAACACCCTTCATGTCCTCAATCTCCTTTGATGTTTTTGGAGACATCTCTTTAAATAAGGCTACTCCATGCCTAAAAGGTAAGAAACCTTTCTTGGAGTTTTGCATGCTAAAACGAGCAAGGATTGTATCTATATATAAAGCTTAGGATAGGCACAACATTCTTTTCTTGCGATCCCTTATAACTTTGATCCCAAGGATGTGTGCACATTCTCCTAAGTCCTTCATATCAAATTGTTTGGACAACCATACCCTTACGTCTGATAATACCTTGGCATTGTTGCCAATTAACAAAATATTGTCTATGTATAGTACAATAAATACCACCATGTTTCCGTTACACTTCTTGTATACACAAGACTCATCCGGACACTGAATAAATCCATATGATTGGATTACTTCATTAAACCGGATGTTCCAAGATCTTGAAGCTTGCTTCAGTCCATAAATGGATCGGTTAAGCTTGCACACTAGATGCTCTTTGCCCTTTTCAATGAACCCTTCTGGTTGCTTCATATGGATGTTTTCTTCAAGACTTCCATTAAGGAAAGTTGTCTTGACATCCATTTGCCAATTCTCATAATCCATATGAGCAACAATGGATAAGAGTATCCGGATAGACTTAAGCATAGCTACCGGCGAAAAGGCCTCCTCATAATCGATTCCCTCTTTCTGAGTGTACCCCTTCGTAACAAGCCTTGCTTAGAAGGTTTCTACCTTCCCATCTGTCCCTCTTTTTCTTTTATAGATCCACTTGCATCCAATGGCTTTTACACCATCTGGTGGTTCTACAAGCTCCCAGACCTTATTAGAATACATAGATTCTATTTCGAAATTCATTGCCTTTTGCCAAGATATATATCTTGTAGTGCTTCATCATATGTCCAGGGATCTGGTTCATGTTTGCCTGGGATTAAGTCCGAAGACTCACCCAAAAACATGAATCTCTCGAGCTGCCTGACAACCCTCCGACTGTGACGAGGCACCGTCTGTGGTTGTGTATCATGTGTGACACGTGTTGTAGTCT
Organism: Zingiber officinale; assembly: GCF_018446385.1. Classification (NCBI taxonomy): domain Eukaryota; kingdom Viridiplantae; phylum Streptophyta; class Magnoliopsida; order Zingiberales; family Zingiberaceae; genus Zingiber; species Zingiber officinale. The sequence continues at coordinate 31,277,252 of NC_056005.1, read as the reverse complement.
CTTATGGTACTTCATCTTGTACTGTTGGTACTGAAGTAGACGTGTCCTCTCTAAGTTCTTCTAGAACAATTTTACTACTGGGCTTGTGATCTATTATATTGTAACGCTCGAAAAATTCTCAAAACTATTTTAGAAATATTCTACGATTTTTCTGGAATTTTAGGATATTTTTATGGAATTTGTAGAATAGCGGAAGTAGCAAAAATAAATAGAGAACGAAAATAGCCTACGCGGGAATTGAACCCGGGACCTAGCGAACTCTATGACTTATAGGGTCACTCTAGTAACCAAGTGAACCCAGCAGGGCCGTGCTGAAAGGAAAGGGAATCAATTTTATTTAAGTTGGAGTTGGGGCGAATTAGATCACTTAATATAAATAAGAAATAATTAAGTGAAGGGTTATTTGGATCGTGATTTTTCCTCTCCTCAAAACCTCACCGCCGCCCACCTCTCTTTTCTTCCTCTCTCGGAGCCAACCACAAGGAAGGCTAGGGTTCCGCCCAAGGGCACTTTCCGGCAATGACTTCGACACGAGGACGCTCCCCTCCGCGAGAGGAACGCATAGACGCGAGAAGATTGTCGAAAGAATCGTCTCCTCTGGAAATCTAGCGATTAGAATCGTAAGAAAATCCGAACAGAAGGTAAGAAACCCCTCACCTACAGTATAAGTAGCTTTCGTGTGAATTCCATGTCTTAGTTTAGTAATATGTAGATTATCGACACAAAGGATGTGAATTAGCGCATACCAAGTGTTCGATTAAATGTTTAGCACAGAAAAATGCAACTTAGGCATTTTAGTAACTCATATAAATGCAATAGAAACATTTTATAGCTTATTTAGTCTTGCTCCGGCTTTTACAGGACTAGATGTCCAATGGGTGGGCTCCCACAGTCGCCTCTAGGTTTAGATAACCTAGTTCTAGGTTTAGACAACCTAGTAAAAGCAAGACAAGAATTTATTAGCTTATGTTCAGTATTTTACTTTTCAGTGGCACTGTACTGGATTAGATATCCATTGGGTTGGGCTCCCACAGTCGTCCCTAGGTTCAGATAACCTAGTAGCCCTACTAAATTCGGGACTTGCAAACCCGGGTCTAGTTAGGGATGCGCGCATAGCACGTACAGTTGCCGGACCCATTAGCAGCATGATTATATATTTTCATCTATTATATGTATAGTTTTTAAACTCTCACAAATCAGTTGTGTATACAGTTTAAATTCAGTACTAGCTTAGTTTAGGTTATCTCAGTTCATGCTTCAGCTCAGCTCACTCTTATGCTTATGGATGATAGCTCTATGTTCAGTTCATGTTACACATGCTTTAGATGATAGTATGTCATGACTAGCTTTTGATTGCTATGTATTGTATGATAGCATGTCATGTTTTAATTCAATCAGTACATGTTTTAAATACCATGTTTTCAAAGCATGATTTGCATCGATTGCATGTTTTAGTGAGGTAGATGGTTTCTTACTAAGCGAAAGCTTACAGATACTTTCTTTTCCTTATACTGCAGATAAAGGTAAAGGAAAGATGGACTAGCGGAGGCTGGAGGGCAATGCTACGAAGATGTGTGTGGATAGAACTTGGAATAGAGATCTTAGGGAATTTCAGCAAGCTTGTTTAAGCACTAGAACATTTTAGCATTTTTGTTATTTTGCACCTTAGCATGTTAAATGTTATGAATTAGTTAATCAAGCATCCTATCATGTTTAGAACACTATTCTTGTGATGTTAGAATGTTTGGCATTTAGTTTAGATCTTGTAATGTGATTGAGGCACGAAACAGTGCTGAAATCAGACCTTTGGCACGAAATCAGAAACTCGAATCGATCAGCTGATCGATTCGAGAGTTTCCAATCGATCGAAGGATCGACTGGGCAACTTGTCTCGCGAACAGTAGGCCTCTGGATCGATCAGCCGATCGATCCAGCGAATTTGATCACGAACAGAAGGCTCTGGGATCGATCACTGGATCGATTGGCCAGTCTGGATCGATCAGCCGATCGATCCAGAATATTGCCCGAGCACAATAGCGTGTTGGATTGATCACTGGATCGATCCAACCCAAGTCCCGCATACAGTAGCCGGCTGAATCGATCACTGGATCGATTCAACCATTCTGATCGATCTATGGATCGATTGGGAGGTCTGATAACAGCCAGAAACCTCAGCCCAGCTCCTTGACCATGAGGGATGTAAAATATATCATGAATAGTTTAGATTACACCCCCTAGCATGTATAGAATAAAGGAATGATAATAGTTTAGCAAAATTTTAATTAGTACAGCTTCCGCATTCAGATTTAGTGATGGTCAGGGAATAGTTAGCACAGCATAATGTGACGATCAGCCTTACAGCTTAGTTAGTAAAAGGCGGGTCGTTACAGAGTGGTATCAGAGTAGTTTCCATACTTCCTACGCACACGTCAGCATTGAACCTGCAGGTTCCAAGTAAGAAACGTCTCTCACTTTATTATGTTCTTTCTTTCATGTTTATAGATACTGTAGCATGTTGATTGATGATAGTACCTAACATGATAGTGATAGTAGTTATATAAACATGATTGCCTTAGTTATGTATATCCTCTATGTCTTTAGAAATGGCACGAGGACGCCCAACTAGAAGGGCCCCAGCTACTGAGCCCCAGCACGAGGCAGGCAGTTCAGTACCTCCCTCAGACCTTACAGCATTAGTGGCTCAGTTACAGCAGCAGCTAGCTGAACAGCAATAGGAAATAGCCACCTTAAAGGCTAATCAGCAGAATACTCCCACAGTCACCCCGGAACCAAACTTAGCAACGCCAGTAGTCTTAGAGGTTCCACCAGTCCAGCCTACAGCACCGGTAGCCCCAGCAGCAGAGGCAAGAAGAGAAGCCTATCTGATCCAGTGGCAGAGAGTCAAGCTAGAGAATTTCTCAGACACCAGCGAACCATGGGATGCTCAAGTCTGGTTCAAAACACTGGAGAGCACGATGGAGCTTCTGGACTGTGCAGAGCATGAGAAGGTGAAGTGCGCCTCCTTCTGTCTGACAGGAGATGCACGCATGTGGTGGGAGAGAATTAGAGCGAAGCACCCAGTAAACCAGATGACATGGGCTAACTTCGAGAAGGAGTTCTTTGAGGAATTCTTTCACATGCGGGTTACAAACCGCCACTATGACGAGTTCACTAAGTTTCGTCAGGGCAACCTATCAGTTGAGGAAGCCGTGAAGAAATTCAATAGATTGACTCATCTATGCCCCGAATTAGTCAGCACAGAAAAAGAAAGAGTTCGGTTGATGCTCAAGATGCTGAGGCCGGAAATAGCAATGAACGTGGCTGGCGGCATTCATAGGCCGCAAACCACTGAAGAACTAGTCAGCAGTGCTCTGACCACCGAGCATTACCAGAATAATATCAAGCAGCAGAAGCAAGTTCTCTCAGAGTCCAAAGGACAAGGAGGCTCAGGTATTCAGAAACACCAGGGCCACAGCTCTAACTGGAAAGGGAACTCCAGCAACAAGCGCAAACCAGGGAGTTACCCGAAAGGAGGACCAGCTAGCAAATAGCCCAGTTATCCAAAGTGTGCTACTTGTGGGAAATTCCACCCTGGAGTTTGTCGTAAGGGCACACGAGGATGCTTTGAGTGCGGACAAGAAGGGCACATGGCCAAGCAGTGTCCGAACAAGACCAGCTTTCCTCCACCACAACCGATCCAGTATGAAGCCAAGCCAGCACAGTTGCATCAGATGCAGGCCGCCTTAGATGGTCCACACATCAGCCAGGGCAGACTAGAAGCCCCTCCAGCTATGACGAATGCACGTATCTACTCACTTACCAGAGAGGACATAGCAAATGCCTTGACAATTGTTACAGGTCAGATTAGTATTTTACAGCAAAGTACGACTGTCTTATTCGATACTGGGGCGACCCATTCATATATATCCAGGGCATTTGCTGAGAAGTTAGCAATACCTCCAGAGGTACTCAGTAGTCATTTTCTAACAACATTACCTTCAGGAGAAATTATGGCATCCACGCACTGGTTCAGAGCAGTGCCAGTCATTATAGCAGATAGAGAACTCTTTTGTGATCTGATAATGCTAAATATGACTAACTACGATGTCATCTTCGGAATGGACTTCTTGATCAGATACGGTGCTTCCATCGAGTGTCGTAAACAGAAAGTCGTATTCCAACCTGAAGCAGAAGCACAGTTCGAGTTCATCGGAGAACCCAAGAGAAAGGCCAAAAAGTTTCTTTCAGCAATGAAAGCACAGAGATTAATGGATTCAGGATATACGGGATTTTTAGCACATGTAGTCAGTACTAGTCAGGACAAGGACCAACAGCTAGTAGAGGTCCAAGTCGTATATGACTACCCAGCAGTCTTCCATGAAGAGTTACTAGGCCTAGCACCAGACAGGGAGATTGAGTTTGAGATAGAACTCATTCCCGGTACAAATCCTATCTCCAAAGCGCCTTACCGCATGGCTCCAGCAGAACTGAAAGAACTTCATGAGCAACTACAGGAGCTGCTTGACAAAGGCTTCATAAGCCCTAATCACTCACCATGGGGAGCACCTGTATTGTTCGTGAAGAAGAAGGACGGGAGCATGCGCTTATGCATAGACTACAGGGCACTGAACCAAGTCACGATTAAGAACAGGTATCCTCTTCCCAGAATAGATGACATGTTCGACCAGCTAAAGGGAGCAGCAGTGTTCTCTAAGATAGACCTCAGATCAGGTTATCATCAGGTGAAAGTTAAAGAAGGGGATATACCCAAGACAGCATTCAGGACTAGATACGGACATTATGAGTTCGTAGTCATGCCCTTTGGCGTGACAAATGCTCTAGCTACTTTCATGGACCTCGTGAACAGGGTATTCATAGAATACTTAGATAAGTTCATTATCATGTTTATCGATGACATTCTTATCTATTCAGGAACTTAGGAAGAACACGCAGAGCACCTGAGAATAGTATTGCAGACCCTTCAGCAGAATCGGTTGTACGCCAAGTTCACAAAATGTGAATTTTGGTTAGACCAGGTGTCCTTCCTGGGTCACATCATCTCAAAGGATGGTATCATGGTAGACCCCAGTAAGATAGAAGCTGTGAGTAACTGGAAAAGACCCAAGAACGCTAGTGAGATCAGAAGCTTTCTAGGATTAGCAGGTTACTATAGGAAATTCGTAGAGGACTTCTCCAGGATAGCCTCCCCACTGACAGCTCTTACCAGAAAGAACAGAAAGTATCAGAGGACAGAGGACTGTGAGAACAGTTTCAGCGAGCTGAAAAGAAGATTGACCAGTGCACCTATTCTGACTCTACCAGAAAATACAGACAGCTTTGATATATATAGTGATGCCTCTAAGTTGGGACTAGGAGCAGTGTTGATGCAAGATGGCAAGGTAATCGCCTACGCCTCCAGACAACTCAAGGATTATAAGAGGAATTACCCCACTCATGACCTTGAGCTTGCAGCAGTGGTGTTCGCTCTCAAAATTTGGAGACACTACTTGTATGGAGCTCAGTGCAGAGTGTATACAGATCATCAGAGTCTGAAGTATTTCTTCACTCAGAATGATCTGAATATGCGACAGCGCAGATGGCTAGAACTGGTCAAAGACTACGACATAGACATCCTCCACCACCCAGGATAAGCAAATAGGGTAGCAGATGCACTTAGCAGAAAGTCCAGTGCTACCTTGTTATCTCTAGCAACCATGTCACCACCCCTACAGAAAGAGATCACAGATTTCGGTCTTGAACTCATAGTAGGACAGCTCTCTACTATGACCTTAAAGTCGACCTTGCTTGGTGACATCCAGACAGCCCAGGAACAGGATCCTGAAATTCAGAAAATCAAGCAAGGATTAGAAGAAACAGAAAGTAGAGAGTTCAGAGTGTCCGCTAGCGGGGTGTTGTATTTTGGTGACAGAGTATGTGTTCCAGATCAGGAAGAACTCAGAAGGAAGAGTTTAGATGAGGCTCACAAGACTCCCTATGTGATGCATCCAGACTCCACCAAAATGTACCAGGACTTGAAGAAACGTTTTTGGTGGCCTGGGATGAAGAGAGACATTGCTCGATATGTCAGCACCTGCTTAACCTGTCAGAGGGTTAAGGCAGAACATCAGAGATCAGGAGGAGTTTTGCAGCCCATTCAGATACCAGAATGGAAGTGGGAAGACATTTCTATGGATTTCATAGTGGGACTACCCAGAACCACGAATGGTTTTGATACCATCTGGGTAATAGTCGACAGGTTGACTAAATCAGCCCACTTCTTAGCTATCAGAATATCCTACTCCATGGAGCAGCTAGCTCAGTTGTATCTCAAGGAGATCATTAGACTACATGGAGTCCCACGAACCATTATATCAGAAAGAGATAGCAGATTCACATCACACTTCTGGGAGTGTGTACAGTCAGCGTTGGGCACGAAGTTAAAGTTCAGCACAGCCTTCCATCCTCAGACAGATGGACAGACGGAGCGGGTAAATCAGGTACTCGAAGATATGATCCGAGCATGTGCCCTAGACTTTAAGGGAAGTTGGTGCAAATATCTGAGTTTAGCAGAATTTGCATACAACAACAGCTATCAGGCCACCATCGGCATGGCACCCTACGAGGCTCTCTATGGGCGGAGGTGTAGATCTCCAATCTGCTGGTATGAGAGTGGTAAACAGAAAGAACTAGAACTTCAGATAGATCTAGTAGCAGATACTACAGCAGCTATACAGCAGATCCGCCAGAGAATAGAGACAGCTCAGAGATACACGGCGCAGACCTTTAGAGTTTTCAGTTGGGGATTCAGTGTTCCTCAGAATAGCTCCCATGAAGGGAGTAATGCGTTTTGGGAAGAAGGGCAAGCTAAGTCCCAGATATGTGAGACCATACCTTATCAGCAGAAGAGTTGGCAAGGTAGCATATGAGCTAGAGCTACCCCAGGAAATGTCCGCTGTTCACAATGTATTTCATGTCTCTATGCTGAAGAAGCATACCCCGGATGCCACCCAAGTGATTGAGCCCCAGTCGGTACAAATCCGCAAAGACCTCAGCTATGACAGTCGGCCTATTCAGATAATAGACCGAGCAGTTAAGAAATTGTGAAACAAGGAAGTACCATTAGTCAAAGTGATTTGGCACAGTCACATAGCAGAAGAGGCATCCTGGGAGACACAAACTAGTATGAGACAGAAGTACCCAGAGTTATTCTAAGTTTGAGGACGAACTTTTTATAAGGTATGGGGGATTGTAATACCCGAAAAATTCTCAAAACTATTTTAGAAATATTCTATGATTTTTCTGGAATTTTAGGATATTTTTATGGAATTTTTAGAATAGCGGAAGTAGCAAAAATAAATAGAGAACGAAAATAGCCTACGCGAGAATTGAACCCGGGACCTAGGGAACTCTATGACTTATAGGGTGACTCTAGTGACCAAGTGAACCCAGCAGGGCCGTGCTGAAAGGAAAGGGAATCAATTTTATTTAAGTTGGAGTTGGGGTGAATTAGATCACTTAATATAAATAAGAAATAATTAAGTGAAGGGTTATTTGGATCGTGATTTTTCCTCTCCTCAAAACCTCACCGCCGCCCACCTCTCTTTTCTTTCTCTCTCGGCGCCAACCACAAGGAAGGCTAGGGTTCCGCCCAAGGGCACTTTCCGGCAACGACTTCGACACGAGGACGCTCCCCTTCGCGAGAGGAACGCATAGACGCAAGAAGATCGTCGAAAGGATCGTCTCCTCCGGAAATCTAGCGATTAGAATCGTAAGAAAATCCGAACAGAAGGTAAGAAACCCCTCACCTATAGTATAAGTAGCTTTCGTATGAATTCCATGTCTTAGTTTAGTAATATGTAGATTATCGACACAAAGGATGCGAATTAGCGCATACCAAGTGTTCGATTAAATGTTTAGCACAGAAAAATACAACTTAGGCATTTTAGTAACTTAAATAAATGCAATAGAAGCATTTTATAGCTTATTTAGTCTTGCTCCAGCTTTTACAGGACTAGATGTCCAATGGGTGGGCTCCCACAGTCGCCTCTAGGTTTAGATAACCTAGTTCTAGGTTTAGACAACCTAGTAAAAGCAAGACAAGAATTTATTAGCTTATGTTCAGTATTTTACTTTTCAGTGGCACTGTACTGGATTAGATATCCATTGGGTTGGGCTCCCACAGTCGTCCCTAGGTTCAGATAACCTAGTAGCCCTACTAAATTCGGGACTTGAAAATCCGGGTCTAGTTAGGGATGCGCGCATAGCACGTACAGTTGCCGGGCCCATTAGCAGCATGATTATATATTTTCATCTATTATATGTATAGTTTTTAAACTCTCACAAATCAGTTGTGTATACAGTTTAAATTCAGTACTAGCTTAGTTTAGGTTAGCTCAGTTCATGCTTCAGCTCAGCTCACTCTTATGCTTATGTATGATAGCTCTATGTTCAGTTCATGTTACACATGCTTTAGATGATAGTATGCCATGACTAGCTTTTGATTGCTATGTATTGTATGATAGCATGCCATGTTTTAGTTCAATCAGTACATGTTTTAAATAGCATGTTTTCAAAGCATGATTTGCATCGATTGCATGTTTTAGTGAGGTAGATGGTTTCTTACTAAGCGAAAGCTTACAGATACTTTCTTTTCCTTATACTGCAGATAAAGGTAAAGGAAAGATGGACTAGCGGAGGCTGGAGGGCAATGCTACGAAGATGTGTGTGGATGGAACTTGGAATAGAGATCTTAGGGAATTTCAGCAAGCTTGTTTAAGCACTAGAACCTTTTAGCATTTTTGTTATTTTGCACCTTAGCATGTTAAATGTTATGAATTAGTTAATCAAGCATCCTATCATGTTTAGAACACTATTCTTGTGATGTTAGAATGTTTGACATTTAGTTTAGATCTTGTAATGTGATTGAGGCACGAAACAGTGCTGAAATCAGACCTTTGGCACGAAATCAGAAACTCGAATCGATCAGCTGATCGATTCGAGAGTTTCCAATCGATCGAAGGATCGACTGGGCAACTTGTCTCGCGAACAGTAGGCCTCTGGATCGATCAGCCGATCGATCCAGCGAATTTGATCACGAACAGAAGGCTTTGGGATCGATCACTGGATCGATTAGCTAGTCTGGATCGATCAGCCGATCGATCCAGAATATTGCCCGAGCATAGTAGCGTGCTGGATCGATCACTGGATCGATCCAACCCAAGTCCCGCATACAGTAGCCGGCTGAATCGATCACTGGATCGATTCAACCATTCCGATCGATCTGTGGATCGATTGGGAGGTCTGATAACAGCCAGAAATCCTCAGCCCAGCTCCTTGACCATGAGGGATGTAAAATATATCATGAATAGTTTAGATTACACCCCCTAGCATGTATAGAATAAAGGAATGATAATAGTTTAGCAAAATTTTAATTAGTACAGCTTCCGCATTCAGATTTAGTGATGGTCAGGGAATAATTAGCACAGCATAATGTGATGATCAGCCTTACAGCTTAGTTAGTAGAAGGTGGGTCGTTACATATATAGTCTTCTTCTAAAAACTAGGCATTGGTGCTAACACTGACTTTCTAGTCTTTAGGACTATAAAATAAACCGTCTTTCGTTCCTCTGGGATACCCCACAAACATACGAACTTCTGTACGAGATTCTAACTTATCAACATCTCGTTTCAGCACATGTGCTGGACTACCCCAAATCTGAATATGTCTTAGACTGGGCTTCCGCTCATTCCATAATTCTGTAGGAGTAGAAGATACTGATTTAGAATGTACTAAGTTCAGAATGTGCGCTGCTATTTCCAGAGCGTATTCCCTAAACGAATTTGGTAATTCTGAATAACTCATCATCGATCTAACCATCTCCATAAGAGTCCTATTCCTTCGTTCTGCCACACCATTCTGTTGCGGTGTACCAGGTGCGGATAATTGGGATTGAATCCCGACCTCTGATAAGTAATTCCTAAACTCTCCTAAGAGGTATTCGCCACCACGATCAGACCGTAGTGTCTTGATACTTTTACCTAGATGTTTCTCCACATCAGCCTTGTACTCTTTAAACTTAGCAAAGCACTCAGACTTGCGGCGCATTAGATAAATGTATCCATATCTTGAATAATCGTCTATAAAAGAGATAAAATATTCAAAGCCACCTCTAGCCTGGATAGACATAGGACCACATAAATCAGAATGAACCAATTCTAATGCTTCTTTGGCTCTATACCCCTTGGCCTTAAAAAGTCTCTTGGTCATCTTACCTTCCAAACAAGATTCACACGTTGGAAAGTTTTCCAACTCTAATGGACCCAAGAGTCCATCGGCTACAAGCCTTTGAATCCTACTTAAGTTAATATGACCAAGCCTTAGATGCCAAAGATGTGTTTGGTTTATTTCCGAAGGTTCTTTTCTCTTATTTGAGTTAGAAGATGTGTTATTAATTTCCATATTTTGCTTTGTGGGAGAAATTGGATCTAAAGTATATAAATTACCAACCAATGCACCAGAACAGATAATCACTTTATTTCTCTTTATAACCGCATTGTTACTAAAGGAAACTGAATATCTATCCAAATATAGTTTAGAAATTGAAATTAAATTCTTTCTAAAACTGGGTACATAAAGACAATTCCTTAAAACCAATTTCATATTCCTATCAAATGATAAGTAGACGTCTCCCACTGCAACAGCCGCCACCTTAGTAGCATTGCCCATGTAGACAGTTATCTCTCTATCAAATAGTCGTCGGGTTTCCTGGAACCCCTGCAAAGAATTGCAGACATGATCAGTGGCTCCCGTATCTACACACTAGGTGCTGGTAGATAACACCGCTAAACATGTTTCAACTACTAGAGTATGAGATATACCTTTATTGTTCTGTTTCCTACGAGGACAGTTCGCCTTCCAATGTCCAGTCTGCTTGCAAATAAAGCACTTGCCCTTCGGCTTCTTTATTCTAGCTTTTTGTCCTGCACCTTGAGGTTTATTCACCTTCTTTGCTGAGCCATTTTGTTTCTTCTTCTTCTTACCTTTCGGTTTAGAAGTAGAACTATTTTCAGCATAGTGAATTTGAGAATGTTACGAAACAACCCTTCGGCTGCCTGAAGTTCTGTCAGAAGTTCCGCCAATGAATACATCCTTTTATTCATATTATAGTTCAGGCGAAAATGCTCAAAACTTCTGGGGAGCGTTTGGAGGATGATATCGACCTGGGTTTCCCCATCAATTTCCCCTCCAAGAACTTGTATTTCGTTTAAGTAAGCCATCATCTTGAGAATATAATCCCTCACGGGAGTCCCCTCAGTCATGGTGGCTGTCATCAGTTTTCTCATTGCCTCTTGCCTAGCAGCCCGATTCTGATGTCCGAAGAGTTCCTTGAGATTGTTCATTATATCATAGGTTGTTGGTAAGTCCTGATGTTGATGTTGCAATACATTTGACATCGAAGCCAAGATGTAACACCGCGCCATCTCATCAGTTTTTACCCATTTACTATGATGCTGAATCTCCTCTGGGGTAGAATCATTGCTAGGTGTTTCTGGGCATTCCTCTGACAGTACAAACTTATAGCCCTCAGCAGTTAAAACAATGTCCAGGTTTCTTTTCCAATCTATATAGTTGGGACCAGTAAGTCTGTTTTCTTTTAGAATAATGGCCAGTGGGTTGAAATTCATCCTAAGAATCACAAAATAAATTTTGGTCAAAACTCTAAATTTAGAATAATATTGATTCCTCAAACAATACTATTTTAAATTAACCAACACCTTAAAACACCGTGAATTTTGTATGCCACGATAGTGTGGACGTATACAAATTCAACATTTGTAAAAGGAGGGTATATCCCATTAATTTTATTATCTTGTCAACCTAACTTTTTGACAAATAAAATTAATAGTTGGTTTCCTTCGGTCACACAAATAATAGCAGTGACTCCGATGGGGAGGATACTATTAGACGTGCCTAAGTGTATACCATTACTTGACACTAAGTCCATTAATAAGATTGTGCCCCTTCCGATAGGGAAGATCACACTCTCTTAATTAATTTCCTATAGTCATCCGAAATGGAAGTTTGGTCTAGTGATCCGCAAACAAACTCATTCGATATGGAGGAAGGCACTCAGAGCCAACGCGCAAGTTTGTTTGCATCACTTACAAACCAGTAATGGAGACCGTGGAATCCACTAAAATAAATTTCTCTCCCACTTAGTTATTTAAAGTGAGGAATTTTGATGATGCTAGCCTACTAAACATGTACACTAACATTCACACACAACACAATACAAAAGAAATAAATAGAAAAACTAATTTTCAACTATTATGGCTTTTATCTATTGTTGTCCTCCGTGTGTCGTCATCCCTAAATGATGCCATCTTTGGCCACCGCCACCGGGTCTAGTTGTCGCATCCATCTTGCTCCTTGTTCCGCTGCGCTACTCTGATCCTCAAAAGGTTCCACGCCTTGCAAGATTCGATCCGCAACATAAATAAAATTTTATATTTTTCGATCCTATATTCCTCGAAGGAATGTACATGTAAACTAGATTGAATATAAAATAAAATTTACATCCATCGATCCTATATTCCATAAAAGGAATGTACATGTATCTAGATCAAAAAATAAAATCCTAATAAAACTAAATACAGCTCCTGCTGTATTTTATAATACAATCATGCACACATAATAAATGCCCTTGACATGTCCAAGGGTCCAATCACACACATAATAACTATAAGCCATAATAGTTGGATCCTGCATCCACAAAGTTAGCACATCCTACTATTAACCTGCCTAAATTATGTATGACATATGCATAATTAAACTAATACCAAATACACAGAGGCAAAACCCTAGCTCTGATACCAATTGTTGGTTGCTACTCGGAAAACCCAATGGCTCCACTATACAAAAATTTTGTACGTGATCTGAACCTTTCCTAGCTACCATGTGTTCTTTTAAGTTAAACTTGTATCTCCTGCGGAACTTAACACGTTTGATTCCAAGTTTAACTTATATGTTCTTTTAGGTTTAAATTTGGATCTCCTGCGGAACTTAACACGTTTGATCCAAATCACCTAGGTTATAAATTCAATTAAATATTAGTTTCCAAAATTGGCTTCCAGTGCTGCATGGCGAGGCACTTGGCCTTCTTGGATATGGGAGCAACCACCACCGACTAGACAAAGCCTTTTAAGGAAAGTTAATATTTAATTTCCTTATATAACTCTAGGTTAACCAAAAGGAACAATCAAATCACAAGGAAAAAAAAAAGAACACAACATCGAAATTAAATTCGAAAAACAAGAATCGAATGCCTCTTATATTTGGTATTTATACAAAGAAAAATTAACTAGTATGTTGCGGAAATTAAATACTAGTTATACCTCTTCCATGTATGCTAAAAACCTGGAGATCTTCTGTCGTATCCCTCACCTCCTCTTAGACGTCGTGTGGGCGACGATCCTCCAAGACGAACACCACCCGGAAAGCTTCTCCTCCTTCTCTAGAATTCGGCCACCACCACCACAAAGGAGCAAAAGAGAGCAAAGGAAAGAGAGGGAGAGGGGTCGTCCACTTGATGATCTCCAACAACACAATATCAATTGTTATGTTTTTCAAGGCCTCCCCTTCCCCCCTTTTTATATTAGTTTCCCAACGGAAAATTATGGAAAGATTTTTATAAAAAATTAGACTCATTCCTATTTCCTTTTAATTTTTTCTTTTTCTTTCCTTTTAATTAATCAATCCTAAATTGATTTATTAATTAAACAACTATTTGTTAATGTTTAATTATTTGACTGGCCCCTTGCTTGGGTACCAAGCAAGGTGGCCGGCCACTTATTAAAAGGGAAAGAAAGAAAAAAAAATTTATAAAATTTAAAAGAAGAAAACTTCTAATAAAATTTTACAAACTCTTTTTTTTCAATGTGGATATTAAAAGGAAAGTTTTAAAATTTAAAACCAAGTTTTCAAATTTAAAACATCTCTAATAATATTTCTTTTTAAAAGAAAGTTTTATAAATTTTACAACTCTCTTCTAAAACCTTGTGGCCTAATTTAAATTAGGAAAATTTTATAAATTTTTAAAATCTCTCTTTTTACAAATTGTAAATGTTGGGGTTGCAAGGTTGCAAACATAGTCCCATATTGAAAACACATGGAAAAGATCATGAGTTTATAAGAAAAAGATATCTCCATTGGCGTGAGGCCTTTTGGGGAGAGCCCAAGAGCAAAACCATGAGGGCTTAGGCCCAAAGTGGACAATATCATGCTACTGTGGAGATATCTAAATTCTTTTCGATCCTACAATTGGTATCAGAGCCCAGACTGTCAGAAGGTTTAACCGCCGACTGTGCACAAGAGCTATGGTCTGATTGAACCATATGAGTACAATATTGACCTCGAACAAAGAAAGTGGGGGCTCCTATGTTCGGATCAAGAGGACCAGACACCAGGCAGGAAGTCCTAGTAGGTCGGGTGGACCGAGGGGCAGGAAGTCCTAGTTGCGGCTAGGCAAGGAAGTCCTAGTAGGTTGGGTAGACCGACGGGCAGGAAGTCCTAGTAGGTCGAGTAGACCGAGGGGCAGGAAGACCTGGTGGGTCGAGGATCGGACGTGGGAAGCCCATGGTCCTTTGTTTGAGGGGGGGATTGTTGGGGTTGCAAGGTTGCAAACATAGTCCCATATTGAAAACACATGGAAAAGATTATGGGTTTATAAGAAAAAGATATCTCCATTGGCGTGAGGCCTTTTGGGGAGAGCCCAAGAGCAAAACCATGAGGGCTTAGGCCCAAAGTGGACAATATCATGCTACTGTGGAGATATCTAAATTCTTTTCGATCCTACAGTAAATATCTGAGGAAATTTAAAATTCAAAAACAACCTTCCTAATTTAAATATTGCGGTCGGCCCCCTTGCCCAAGGCAAGGGCCGGCCACTTCTAGAGAATATGTGGCTGGCCATTGCTTGGTCACCAAGCAATGAACCGGCCCCTTCTTGGACACCAAGATAGGCTTTTCTTTGGATAGACTTGAGGCTTTATTGAGGCTACAACAGGGACCTAGAGGAGAAATTGGTTTTGGCCTTCCGATGAGCTTGAGTATCTCGTGCTCGCCCCGAACACACAACTTAAGTTCATCGATAATAACTCATTCCACTAGAGAGTTATTACCGCACTACCGCACCAATCCCAAATTACATTATGGGCTCCTTCTTATCATGAGTGTGTTAGTCTCCCTGTGTTTAAGATTACGAATGTCCACTAATTAAGTGAGTTACTAACAACTCATTTAATTAATATCTAGCTCCAAGAGTAGTACCACACAACTTTATTGTCATGTTGGACAAGGTCCACCTGCAGGATTTAACATGGCAATCCTTATGAGCTCCTCTTGGGGATATTCTCAACCTAGATAACTAGGACACAGATTCCTTCTATAATCAACAACACATAATATAAGTAATATCATTTCCCAACTTATTGGGCATATTGATTTATCGAGCTAAACCTCACCCTTTGATAAGTCAAAGAAATAAATATTAAATATACATGCTTGTTATTATATTAGGATTAAGAGCACACACTTCCATAATAACTAAGGTCTAGTTCTTTTACTAAGTTAGTACAAAAAGAACTTACCTAAATGATCCTACTCAATACACTTAAAGTGTATCAGTGTAATTTATTAGTCAAGATAAACTAATACTTAATTACACTACGTCTATTCTGATGGTTTGTTCCTTTCTATCTTAGTCGTGAGCAACTGCTTATAATTTATAGAGAACCGACAACATGATCTTCTAATTGTGACTCAACACTCCATGTTATCTACTATATAAATTAATTGAACAATTATATTTAACAAATAAATGTAAACATTTGATCAACGTGATTCTTTATTTCAAAATAAATGTGTACAAAAGCTAAACTTTTAAGTATACACTCCAACATAAAGATCTATAGAGATAGATCTAAGAGATTTCTTGGCCTAAGTCAAAGTACATATATTGACACGGTATTACTATGGTTTGCCATGCAAAATTCCAAGAAAGGATTTCTGCCGATGTCACATGGTGTAAGTCTTTCGAAGACTTAACGTCCCTCTTCTAGAGAAGAGAGAGATCGCATGGATAAGATCCCTTATGCCTCAGCCATAGGATCTATCATGTACGTCATGCTATGTAGTCGTCCTGATGTTTCGTATGCTTTGAGCATAACGAGCAGATACCAGTCAGATCCAGGTGAGCGTCACTGGATAGCGGTCAAGAATATTCTTAAGTACCTGAGAATGACTAAAGACTATTTCTTGATATTTGGAGGCGATGGCGAGCTAGCTGTAAAGGGTTACAGTGATGCCAGCTTCCAAATTGACCAGGATGATTATAGATCACAGTCTGGGTTCGTGTTTTGCTTGAATGGTGGTGCTATGAGCTGGAAGAGTTCTAAGTAGGACACAGTTGCTGATTCTACAACAGAGGCCGAGTATATTGCTGCATCAGAAGCAGCAAAGGAGGCAGTTTGGATCCGTAAGTTCATTACTAAGCTTGGGGTGGTTCCTAGCATAGCTGATCCAATAGACCTCTATTGTGACAACAATGGAGCAATTGCACAAGCTAAGGAAGCTCGCTCACACCAGGGACCAAATACATACTACAGCGCTTCCATCTCATTAGAGAGATCATCGATAGAGGAGATGTGAAGATTTACAGAGTACCCACTGAGGCTAACGTCGCTGATCCCTTGACCAAGGCTTTGGCACAGAGAAAGCATGATGGTCACACTAGGTCATTATGCCTTAGAGCCTATACTGATTGTCACTAGTGCTAGTGGGAGATTGTTAGTTAGAGCCCTAGAGCCAATCATATGATGATTGTTGTATGGACTCGATGTATCATATTCCAATATAATTATAAAGGCATTTCTTTATGGTTGTTATACTTACTTGATGTGAGTGATGTAGATGAGATCTATCCCTCTTATATGACGGGAGTGACATCATGATTCTTGATAGAGTGAGACCACTAAATGCATGACCATGCTCAAATGAGTCAATATGAGATATTGAGCTCATTTGATTAGAGTGAGTCTACTTGGAGTTCGAGATATAAATTGATTAGAGGATGACACGGTCTATGCCTCAGTTGATCAATTTAGATGTCTAGGATAGAAGGGCATTACCACATATTGTGAAAGTCACAATTAGTAGTCACAAAGGTGATGTTGGATCTCAACATTCTTGTAACTTGGGTAGTAATGATGTGTTGCTAGATACCGCTCATTACTTATGCTTCTAAATGGGTTTAGAAGCATTGCCAACGTTATAAGAACCTATAGGGTCACACACAAAGGGCAATTATATGAAGATTAGGTTCATATGATAGACCAAGAGGATTAGGTTCATGTGATGAACCAAATTGAATTAAGAGTAATCCAAATTAGACTAATTGAGTTGGACTCAATTTGATTCATGTATTGAATGAGTCTAATTTAGATTATGACTCATTGAATCAATTTAATTTAATGGATAGAGATTCATTAAATCAAATTGACTTGAATCAATGGTTAGATTTGATCAACCATGGGAGATAAATGAGTCAAGTTTGACTTGACTTGAGAGGGAAGATGAAGGGTCAAGTTTGACTTGATCAAATGCCAACTCATGAGTGACTTGGCATGGGTTGGCCAATGATGGTGTTCCACATCATCAAGATCCACCTCATTGTGTGCCACCTCATGAGGAAGACCAAAAGTCATGAATCTTGGTATTACATGGAGGTATATAACACTTAATGTGTGGCCGACCAAATTAAGTGTTGCATTCACTCTTTCTTCTTCCTCCTCTCTTCTTTCTTGATCTCCCTCTCCTCCATTGTCATGACTCCTTTGGGGTGCTAGCACACTCTAAGGTGTTTTCTCCATTTTCTTGTCCGTGTGGATACGTATAGAGGAGTGTACACTTGACACTCTCGAGATCCGGCAACCTTTTGGACGAGCGGGATAAGCGAAGGGCTTCGCAACAAGGGTAACGCTTCTTGTTCATGTAGATCTAAGGTAGATCTATGTTAGAAACATGTACATGATTTATTTTATATATCTTCACATGGATCCATGGCAAGACTTCGAGGTTTCCGCAACGTAAAAAGTGGTTTTTACGGCTTGAAAGTCCCAACAGTTGTTGCCTCTTGAACCTTGGAAGTGCACCAGCATTTGTCCCCAAGAGCCTTCAAGAACTGGCAGAGAAGCAGTGGAGAAATCGTGTGAAATCGTCGAAGAAGAATCGGGTGAAAGGCTCCTGAGGAAAACGCTCGCAAGGCTATATACTGTGCACTCCGCGACTCCCTCATCCCAATCGTTTGCCACGTCACATCCCAGCCATCGCAGCCATCCATCACCTGCATCCTATACAATGGTCAAATCTCAATCGATCGGTTGATTGATTGGGAAGGCTTGAATCGATCAGCCGATCGATTAAACCTCCCTCGCGTCCACGTGCGAGAAACAACCCCCAATCGATCAACTAATTGATTAGTGTTGCCCAATCGATCAGTTGATAGATTGGGCAGCTCTCTGTGCTCGCGACATTTGCTCCCAATCGATCGGTCGATCGATTGGGTCGCTGCTTGTTGCAGTACTCTCCCAATCTATCGACTGATCGATTGGGCTTGGGTCAATCGATCAGCCAATTGATTGCCCCAGCCTTGACTTGCCTAAACTCAACTCCAAGGTTCCCAAACCCAATATTCGGTCAATCATGACCTGTTGGGACTCTTCGTGCCTATCATCCTATCAACCGTGACCTGCCAGAACTTCTTCACTAAGTGTCCAGTCAATCCTTTGACCCACTTGGACTTACCATCTTATGACAAGTGTCTGATCCTCCATGACCTACTTGGACTTTCACCAGATGTTCGATCACCCTTGACCCATCTAGATTTCCTCATGTCAAGTATCCGATCAATCCTTTGACCTACTTGGGCTTCCCAACACCAGGTGTCCTATCAACCTTGACCCACCTGGATTTCCACGTGCCTGGCTTCACTCATTAAGTCTTTCCATCTGTCTAGCTTTACTCACTAGGACTTTTCATCTACCTGACTTCACTCACCAGGACTTTCACCTAGCTTCACTCACTAGGGTATTCACCTGGCTTCACTCACCAAGATTTTTCCACTGTCCGGCTTCACTCACCGGGACTTTCACCTGCCTAGCTTCACTCACTAGGTCTTTCACCTGGCTTCACTCACCAGGATTTTTCCACTGCCCGACTTCACTCATCGGGACTTTCACCTACCTAACCTTCAGTTAGGACTTTCCCAGTCAAGTATTCAGTCATCCTTGACCTACTTGACTATTCTTCACATCAAACTGGTCATCCCTTGACTAGATGGGAATTGTATCAACAATTTCCCCAATCGGATGATTGCACCTGTAATATCCATGTATTGTCAAATATCGAAACTCAAACATCTAGACTCAAGCTTGAGCCAACTCAAGCTTAGTCAATCTGGTCAATCTTGACTCAGGGGATATTGCACCAACAATCTCCCCCTTTTTGATATTTGACAATACCTTTAGTTCAGGCTAATCCCATAGCCTCAATTTCTTCTCATGCCAATACCCTTTGGAAAATGAAGGTATAATTTAGACCCTACATTCTTCCCTAAACTTTCCTTAAGGAACAAAGACCTAACTTAAACCCTACATTTTTCCCCTATTGGCACATATCGAAAACTCTCCCCCTGAAGCGTTACTCAACATTGTTCACAACCTCACATGTTGTTCACAACACTACAATAAAAGTCTCGTACCCTTCACTGTATCCAATGCTCACCCTTGAACATTAACTAAGCCAACAATGAAGGTCTCATACCCTTCCTTGTAGCCTATGCTCACCCTTGAACAGCAATCCACTTCATAATGCTCATTCTAAAGCATTCACAACTTAACAATGAAGATATTCACTCTCTATTATTTTTCAATGCTCAACCTTAAGCATTTACTCTAAAGAAGGTTAACCACCTTCCAAGGTGTCGGAAAAATATTTTCATATTTTTAAAGAGTAGCCCCCCCCCCCCCCCTAAAAGCTTGCTTCACACTTCTGTCATTGCACAAACAATGATTTGGAATCCCTAAACCTTTAGGAAATCCAAAATTAGAAGTTTTGAGGTTCAAAAATTCAATATTGAAACTAAACCTCAACCTAAACTTTAACATAGTGTTCCTTAACCATTTCTCCTTATTTTCATCATGAAAACTACCCCTAAATGTGTACAAATGTATTCCAAGAGGTTAGGAATGGCTAAAGAGGATAAAAATGACTTAAAGTATTAAAATCAGACTTTCCCAGCCAAAATTAGCCTTTTCAATCGATTGGGTTGGGGCTCAATCGATTGACACTGGTTCAATCGATCCACTGATCGATTCAGAGAGGTTCTGTTTGCAGAACCTGCCTCTGAATCGATTGCCCGATCGATCCAAGCATGAATGGATCGATCAGCTGATCGATTTCATGAACTACTATTCATGGGAAACACATTCCAATCGATCGGCTGATCAATTGGGTCTCTGATTTCTTGAAATCTAATTTCAGCAAAATTCAGAAATGTCCTAAAAATTCTATAAAATTCTAAAAATCATGAAAACTCATGTAGACATTATTTAGGGTGTATACTTTCATGGAAAAATAATTTTCTAAGAAAATACTTCGTATTTTCAAATATTGACACAAACATGGAAACTTGCAAAAATTTCAATGTTTCTTCCAAGTTTTTGCCTAACTATTTAATGATGATTACTATCAAAAGATAGCCTTCACCAATGTTTTTCAAAAGCATTTTAAAATCATTTTCAAAACCAATTTTCAACCATGTTCTTTGGGCTCAATACACATGATTTGTACATTAGCATTCCCAATAATTGGAGTACACATAACTATGTGATTTGATGAAACCAAAACTCAAATATGTTAGGGTCGAAATGTGCTAGAGGGAGAGGGGGGTGAATAGCTCATCACGCTCGCCGTAGCTTGCTTCTTGATGATGATATGTAGCGGAATGTACAAGAAACAAAAATACAATGCTAACACAAGGATTTACTTGGTATCCACCTCAAGAAGAGGTGACTAATCCAAGGATCCACACGTGACACACACTCCACTAGTAAAAACACTCCTTTACGGTAACGACTGAAAGTGGAGAAGCCTGTACGAGACTCACACACAAAGCTACACTAGAAGAACAAAATACAAGTTGATAAAATAGTAAACCTTACAAGATTTACACGGTAGAAACCCTAGCTTGCCTTTCTTCTTGCTTGTTATTGCCTCTTGAACCTTGGAAGTGCACCAACACTTGTTTCCAAGAGCCTCCAAGAACTGGCTGTGAGCAGTGGAGAAATCACTGTAAAGATCTGAGATGAATCGGGTCAGAGATCTACTGAAGAAGACGCTCGTAACGGCTTTATCCAGCACCAACGGTCGGATCCCAATCAATTGAATTGATCTCAATCGACTAGGGAGGTTTTGGATCAATCAGTCAATCGATCCAGAGCACCTCTGTGCTCTCAGAAATCATTTGAATCGATTGCCCAATCAATTCAACATGTCTTGCACGATTTCCAGGGCTATCGCTCGATTTTTCAGCCTCCCAATCGATCGGGTGACCGATTTGGAGGGCTTCTGTGCCATTACGTCGCTCTCCCAATCGATCACTTGATCGATTGGGAGAGGCTTTTGTCACGGCACCAGTCCAATCAATCAGCCGATTGATTGGACATGATTCAATCGATCGATTGATCGATTGAATCAATTTGATTTGCCCTAATCAAGTCCCAAGCCCCTAAAACCCAACATCTGGTCAACCATGACCTGTTGGGACATCATGCCTAGCATCTGGTCACCCTCAACCTGCTAGGACTTCCTCACCAAGTGTCCAGTCAATCCCTTTGACCCACTTGGACTTTTCTCCTCGTGCTAAGTATCCGGTCAACCCTTTGACCTACTTGGACTTCTCAATACCAAGTGTCCAGTCAACGTTGACCCACCTGGATTTCCACGTGCCTTGCTTCACTCACCAGGTCTTTCCATCTGTCTTGCTTCACTCACCAGGACCTTCACCTAGCTTCACTCACTAGGATTTTCATACTGCCTAGCTTCACTCACTAGGTCTTTCACTTGGCTTCACTCACCAGGATTTTCCAACTACCTAGCTTCACTTACCAGGACTTCTCCTCTGCCTAGCTTCACTCACTAGGTCTTTCACCTGGCTTCACTCACCAGGATTTTCCAACTCCCTAGCTTTACTCACCAGGACTTCTCCTCTGCCTAGCTTCACTCACTAGGTCTTTCACCTGGCTTCACTCACCAAGATTTTTCAATTGCATGACTTCACTCAATAGGACTTGCTAGTCAAGTATCCAGTCGGTCTTGACTTACTTGACTCTACTTCACATCTAATTGGTCAACCTTGACCAGAGGAGAATTGTACCAACAATCTCCGCAAATGAACGATTGCACCTGCAATCTTCATGTCTTATCAATCTCTATGTATTGTCAAACATCGAAACCCAAACATTAAGACTCAAGCTTGAGCCTTCTCAAGCTTAGTCAACCAGGTCAACCTTGACCCAAGGGATATTACACCAACAATCTCCCCCTTTTTGATGTTTGACAATATCTTTAAGTTAGGCTAATCTCATAGCCTCAACTTCATTTTATGCTAAGGCATGAATGAAGGTTTCCTTCGTTCTCCCCCTTTCCTAGAGGGCAAACTCCCTCTTTAGGTAATGAAGGTCTAACTTAAGCCCTACAAAATAGATGCACTAAATCAACATCTTGAGTCTTATTCATCATCCTAACATCTCACTTGTATCTAATGTGCACTAAAATACATACAAGTCATCTTATAGTCTTTGTGAGATGTAGATTTTGGTTTTGTCCTAAACTAGAGATCATGCATATCTATCTAGGCATTTTAAGAATTATGAATATCCACCTAGGATGTCACTTGTTAGTAAATGTCATTGTCCTTAATTGCAAGGCAATTAAAATAATGCATGATGATTTGATGGCATACATCAAAAAGAAATAATTTTTTAAAAGAAAATATGCTATTACTACATGATGTATGTATGACATGTCATGTTATTTTTGTTGTTTTTCATAATAAGCATGAATGTAAAGTATGATGTCATGTCATATGATGGGCAAACAAAGCATGACAATTAGCATAAATAATATACCTAGATTATCTATCTAAGTATCTTAAATCCTTAGCTAAGCCTAAAATTAATCTTAGATTTACCCAATTTTCTTAACAAAGATGCCAAAACCCAACTTGGTATTTCTTTAACTCTTGATTAATTGTGCCAATTAAAATTAAGTACCATTTCTCATATTTTTGGCACATTCTACTCTTCCAAAGAGTAAACATTTAAATGAAGGCTTAAATTTACCCTTAACTCCTTAAGAAAATGTCAAAATCCCAACTTGGCAATTGTTGTGCTTTTCTTATTTGTGCCAATTAAAATTAAGTCTAATTCCTCAAAGCATGGCACATTTTACTCTTCCAAACAGTAAACAATTAATCCATTTTATTTTCAAAGGTTAACTATAACCTTGAAAATGCTCTCCAAGTGTCAACTTCATCAAGGTTGGGTTAACTACCCTTCCAATTAGAGTTGACACTCTCTAACCCATCTAAGGGGTGGAGAAAATGCTCCTAGGAACCCAACATCTATTGGTATTCCTTGAATGCTCTAGGTACTCACTAGGGATAACTTCCCTAGATACCTTCCTAATGACTTTTTTAGGCTTCTTAGAAGCCTTGGTCACTTCCACTATGTCAACTCTAGGGATTGCTTCCCTTGTAGCTTTTTTGGTGATTTTCTTAGACTTCTTAGAAATCTTAGTCATATTTGTTGTTGCAAAGATACTCATAGGGATAACTTCCCTTTTATCCTTGACTTGACTCCTAGACTTAGGATTTGTTCCATAGGTGTATGGAACTCTATGATAAGAAGCTACATCCTTCTTAGCCTTAGGTTTATATCCCAAACCTCTATGACTATAGGATGACTCTTGTT
Source organism: Zingiber officinale (assembly GCF_018446385.1). Lineage (NCBI taxonomy): Eukaryota > Viridiplantae > Streptophyta > Magnoliopsida > Zingiberales > Zingiberaceae > Zingiber > Zingiber officinale. The sequence continues at coordinate 31,253,162 of NC_056005.1, read as the reverse complement.
TCTCTAAACCTAGGTTTTGATTCTTGGACCCTTGTGTTTTATTTGTGATTTTTCCATGGGTCCTCTCCAATTTATCAAGTCTTGACCTTAAGACTTGATTTTCTTTCCATAACACCACAACCTTAGATTTTTCACTAAAACCTTGATTTTTCTTTTTCTTAGACAAATACTTAGAATCCTTAGGGTTATTGCCTAAATTATTTTATACCCTTCTAACCTTAGGTTGAGTGGTTTTAGCATGATAGGCTACATAATTTTCCTTAATTCTATCATGCTTCCTATTTTTTATGGTAAATAGCATTAAAATGATATAAATTAGAACTAGCATCCTTTTTATTATGATTTAAAGGGATAAGCTCAATAAATGATACCTTGGGTTTTACCTTGGAAGCTCCCCCTTGACTTGTGCTTCCTCCCTTAGGCTTGACCGATTTCTTCCTCTTAGGGCATTGAATCTGATAATGTCCTTTTTTATTACAAGAAAAACACACAATGTGCTCCTTGCTCTTCTTTGTTGTGAGGGTGGTATCTTTGGGCTTCTCCTTTCCCTTAGGTGTCACTTGACCCTTCTTCTTGGCTAATTTAGGACACTTACTCTTGTAGTGCCCATGTTCCCTACACTCAAAACATATAATATGATTTTTATTTTTTAATTGAACTAATTATACCTTCACGTGTAGGGATGACACTTGATCCTCTATTTGATGTCTCTTGATTTTTGGAGGATGCACCATCTTCTTCTTCACTTGATCTGGAGGTAGAAGCCTCTTCTTGCTCCGGTGTTAGTGAATGACACTCCCCCTCAATCCTAGAAGTGGAGCTCTTTTCATCTTCATCTTCTTGTCCATTGAACAAAGAGTATGCTCCCTCTTTACCTTTTTCATTGTGCCTTGTTGAAGATGAAGCTTCTTGGACTTCTTCTTCAAAAGTTGAGCATCTTTCAACTTCGGAGTCCTCTTCCTCCTGGTCTTGATCCAATGAGTCACCCTCTTTGGATTCTTCTTAGTTTGGTACAGCGGAGGGGATCTCATGAATCTTTGCTAATTTTCTCCAAGCTCCTTGGCATCCTTGTATTCTCCAATTTGAGTCAAAATGTTGCTCGGCAATATGTCGACCAATACTTTGGTCACTTTGTCATTGGCCTCGCTTCTTTGGATTTGTTCTTGAATCTATTTGCTTTTCTTGAGAATCTTGCCTGTTGACTTAGTTGGAGCTTCAAAGCCTTCCATTAGAGCAAACCATTGCTCTATCTCCATCATGAAGAAATTCTCGATTCTTGATTTCCAAGAATCGAAACTTGTCATTGATGTGAATGGTGGAGGTACCCTTGTGTCGAATCCAAGTCCATCTTGGAATTCCATTTGAAGTTACGCTCTTGATGAATTCTTTGACTTTGAACTTGCTTCAACTTCTTCTCCCTCTAGCTTGTTGCCCCTTCTGGCAATGATTCCGGTGAAGAGATACCTCACTCTGATACCACTTGTTAGGGTCGATTTGATGCTAGAGGGGGGGTGAATAGCTCGTCACGTTCGATTGCTTGCTTCTTTAATGATGATATGCAGTGGAAAATACTCAAGCAATGCTAACACTTAGGATTTACTTGGTATCCACCTCAAAAGAGGTGACTAATCCAAGGATCAACACACGACATGCTCTCCACTAATAAAATAACTTCTTCTTGGTCGTAGCCAGAGGTAGAGAAGCCTTGTACAAACTCACACAACAAAATACAACACACGCAAAAAGAAAAACACAAGAATACAAATGAAAACCCTTTCTTCTTGCTTGCTTGTTGCTTGTTGTTGCCTCTTGAACCTTGGAAGTGCACCAGCACTTGTCCCCAAGAGCCTTCAAGAACTGGTGGAGAAGTAGTGGAGAAATCGCGTGAAATTGTCGGAGAAGAATCGGGCGAAAGGCTCCTAAGAAAAATGCTCGCAACGGCTATATAATGTGCGCTCCTGCAGCTCCCAATCAATTGGGCTTCGCCTCAATCAAATGTCACGTCACATCCCAGCCATCGCAGCCGTCCATCTCCTGCATCCTACACAACGGTCGAATCCCAATCAATCGGCTGATCGATTGGGGAGGCTTGAATCAATCAGCCGATCGATTCAACCTCCCTCGTGTCCACGCACGAGAAACAACCCCCAATTGATTAGCGTTGACCAATCGATCGACTGATTGATTGGGCAGCTCTCTGTGCTCACGACATTTGCTCCTAATTGATCCGTCGATCGATTAGGGTCATTGCTTGTCGCAGCACTCTCCCAATCGATCGACTGATCAATTGGGCTTGGGTAAATCGATCAGCCGATCGATTGCCCCAATCTTGACTTTCCTAAACTCAAGTCTAAGGTTCCCAAACCCAACATCCGATCAACCGTGACCTGTTGGGACTCTTTGTGCCTAGTATCCAATCAACCTTGACCTGTCAAGACTTCTTCATCAAGTGTCGGGTCAATCTTTTGACCCACTTGGACTTACCATCTAGTGCCAAGTGTCCGGTCCTCCATGACCCACTTAGACTTACCATCTCGTGCCAAGTGTCCGGTCCTCCATGACCCACTTGGACTTTCATTAGATGTCTGGTCACCCTTGACTCATCTGGATTTCCTCGTGCCAAGTATCCGGTAAATCCTTTGACCTACTTGGGCTTCCCAACACAGGTGTCCGGTCAACCTTGATCCACCTGGATTTCCACGTGCCTAGCTTCACTTACCAAGTCTTTCCATCTGCCTAGCTTCACTCACTAGGACTTTTCATCTGTCTAGCTTCACTCATCAAAACTTTCACCTAGCTTCACTCACTAGGGTTTTCGCCTAGCTTCACTCACCAAGATTTTCCCACTGCCCGACTTCACTCACCGGGACTTTCACCTACCTAGCTTCACTCACTAGGCCTTTGACCTGGTTTCACTCACCAAGATTTTCCCACTGCCCGACTTCACTCACTGAGACTTTCACCTGTCTAACCTCTAGTTAGGACTTTCCCAGTCAAGTATCTAGTCATCCTTGACCTACTTGACTATTCTTCACATCAAACTGGTCATCCCTTGACCAGATGGAAATTGTATCAACAATCTCCCCAATCGGAGGATTACACTTGCAATCTCCATGTATTGTTAAACATCGAAAGCCAAATATCTAGACTCAAGCTTGAGCCAACTTAAACTTAGTCAACCTGTTCAACCTTGACCCAGGGGATATTGCACTAACAATGTACTCTACATCTTTCGACCCAACGAACTTAAGCAATGGCCTTGAGAAAGCCCGCTTACAAAGTTGATCCCTGATCAACGTAAATCATTCGACCATCTTTTTCAATAGGTGAGCTGCTTCCTGATCGAACAGTGTGCTTCAGGAGCGGAGGAATTCGACCAATGACGTCCTCCAGTCATTTGGAAAGGAAATTCCCTTCATTCGGTTGATATGTGCCATCAGTAAGACTTGTTCGATCGGATGGCTTATCACGACCGAGGATAATGAACTAGCTAATTTAGCTAGTTTGTATGCTGCTTGGTTGTCTGATCGAGAGATTTTTTGTATAATGACTTCTTGGAAATTTGCTCTTAGCTTCTCAAAGGCTTCTGCGTACAATTTGAGTTGGGCACTGCTTATCTCAAACGTCCTTGATAGTTGTTGAGCGACCAACTGAGAGTCCGAGTGAATGAGGACTTTTGTGGCTTCGACATGTCATACTGCCTGTAAGTTGGCTATCATTGCTTCATATTCAGCTTTATTATTGGTGACCCGATAATCCAACCTAACAAAAATTTACATCCGATCCTCACCTGGTGAGATCAATAATATATCAATCCCACTACCATGCTGAGTGGATGAACCGTCGACATATATTCTCCAAGTTTCTTTCAGCTTGGCATTCTGGACATCTGTGACGAAATCAGCCAAGTCTTGAGCTTTGATCGCCATTCAGGGTTGATATTGTATGTAGAATTTGTTGGTCCCTTTGGAGGCCGGCAAGAGGGGAGGGGTGAATTGCCCTACAAATTAAAACACGAACCTTTCTCGAATTTCAACTATATAATGAACACTTGTAATAAATAAATAAAAGAGACTAAGTAAAGAAAAACAGACACCAGAGTTTTACTTGGTTTGCAATCAGGGGATTGCTAATCCAAGGAATGTAAGCGCACTATCTGATTCTCCTCTGGGCGGAGTAGCCTCTTACAGCGTTGAACGTACAAGAAGAAAAGTAAAGCACACAGAAGTTGATTACAAGTTCGTCGTTCTGATTAATTGATTTGCTTCTGGACCAAGGCTATATTTATAGCCTTGGTCGGGGCGCCTGGAAGGGTTCCGGGCGCCCTGGGGGATAAAACTTTATCCCCCAACGTTCAGATCGAGTTTGACTCGATCTGGTCAAAAATCTCATTCCGGGCGCCCCGGATGGTTCCGGGCGCCCCGGAGGGGTCCGGGCGCCCCGGACCCCAAAAGTCAACTCTGGTTGACTTTTTCCGTCTGGTCGCTCCGCTTCGGTTCAGCTCGTCTCGGTCCGGGTCTTCTGTTCCGGCTCCACTAGCTTGGGTGATCTCGGCCATCCGGAATAGGGCTCACCCGAACCCATGTTCCGGCCTTCTCCTCGAGCAGCCTTCCTTCCCGGTTTCTCGTCCCTCGAACGCCGCGCACGTTCTTCTCGTCCACCGGTGTACTCTTCCGCGGACATCTCATCCCTCGGACGCACCGAGCCCGTCGGCTCTCTCCCGTGTCGTCCTTCTCGCTAGCCGCGTCTTCCGCTCGACTTCCTGTGTTCCCAAGTTCCTGCACACTTAGACACAAGGGTTAAACAACGCAGGACCTAACTTAACTTGTTTGATCACATCAAAACACCTCGGGGTTCCAACAATCTCCCCCTTTTTGATGTGAGCAACCCAAGTTAAGCTAGGGAAAAACAGATGCAATAAAAACAATTTATTTGTAATTAAGTCCAAAGATATTTCATAAAAAAAAGTTTATATACCTCCCCCTAGACTTAACATTCTTCTCCCCCTTTGATCACATTAAAAATAGAGGTTCTTTAAACAAGTCTAAAAAAAATTTAAGTGAATTTTCATAAAACTTTCTAAGGCAATTAATATTAATTTCTAAGGCAATGTTTCAAAAGAGAATATTTAGTAAAAAAAAATTCTAAGTCAATATTCAGAAAATTTTAACGTGAATTTTTATAAAAGATTTCTAAGGCAATTTTCAAAGGAAAATGTCTAAGACAGTATTCATAGAAAAATTCCTAAGTTAAAAAAAATATCTAAGTTAATTTAAAAAGATTTAAGTCAATTTCCAAAAAGAATTTCTAAGTCAATTTTCAGAAAAATTCTAAGTCAATAATTTTCAGAAATTTTCTAAGTCAATTAAAAAAAATTTAATTTCAAAAAAAAAATTATTATAAATTATATAAATTGAATAACTCTTTTAAAGCATTAGGTAAATTAAATTAATGCTTTTTCAGTTAGTCAATTAAACTTTTCATTTCGATACTTGGCTTCCAGGTCGTGGCGAGGCACTAGGCCTTCTTGATTAATGGAGCAACAACCACTTCCTTAGACAAAGCCTCATAATGAAATTAGTCGTTTAATTTCCATGCTGAAAATGCTAAGTTAAATTAAACAGGTTTTTGGAACCCAGTAGAGGTTCCTACCTACAGGGTTAACCAAGTATTTCCTAGGTACATAGATTTTTGATATATTTCTAATTTGACTTTGATGAAATCTATAATACCAATTTAAACCTCTATAATTTCTAAAAGTAGAAATATTTGAACTTTTATATTTTTTCAATCTTTCTATTTCTTCTTTTAGTTTTTCATTGTGAATTTTCAATTTATCAAAATCCTCTATTAGACATGATTTTGCTAAAATTCCTTTTGTTTCCAAAATTTCATTTTTTAATTTGGCATTTTCTTTTTCTAATTTATACATGGATTTAGTCATTGCCTTAATGCCAGAGTAAAGTTGATCAGGGGGTAAGAGGCATACCTCACTTACCATGTCAGACTTAAAGCCTGAATCTCCCCCTGCTTCGCTGCCTTCATCCGAGGTCGCTCCCTCTTCATCGTTGCTCGATTCTGATATACTTTGTCCATCGTAGCTTGCCATCAGTGTTATACCGGCGTATTCTTGAGCTTCTGATTCAGATGAAGAAGTGTCATCCTAAGTTGCTTTTAGGTTGTGTTTCTTGGGAGACTTCCTTTTGTCCTTTTTGAGTTCTGGGCAGTCTTCTCTTATGTGTCCCTCCTTCTGACACTGGTAGCATCACACCTTTCTTCCTCCTTTTTGATTCTTTTTATTCTGCATTTTAAATTTATTAGACCTAAAGAATTTTTTAAAATTTCTTACCATGTGCGCTTCTTGATCGTCTTCGGAGTCTGACTCGAGTTCATCCTTCTGAGTTGTGTTCAACGCTATAGTCTGGGTTGTATCCTTTTTCGTTCCTGCACATCTAGTTTCGTGTAATTCAAGAGTAGAAAAACATTCCTCTAATGTACTTACCTCCAGGTCCTTTGAGATGTAATAGGCGTCGATGATTGACGTCCACTCTGGAGTTCTGGGAAAGGCGTTGAGTGCGTAGCGTAAGGCGTCCCGATTTGTTACCGTTTCACCGAGGTTCTCGAGACCAGTAACTAGTTCTTTTACCTTTGCATGTAGACCGGCTACTTTCTCACCTTTCTCCAAGTGGATGTTCATTAGTTTGTTTCGGAGGATGTCCCTTCTAGCGAGCTTCGCTTCGGATGTGCCTTCATGGAGTTCTAGAAACTTCTTCCAAAGTTCTTTAGCTGATGAGTAGCTTCCGATGCGGTTTACTTCCTGAGGCGGTAATACACTTAGCAGGTGATGTTCCGCACGGCTGTTTGCTACAAACTCATTCTGCTCTTTTTTTGTCCAATTGCTTTCTTCTTTTTCTTCACCGTTCTGATTTGTTGGAGCTACAAAACCGTATTTCATAATAAAATAAATTTCAATCTCGGTTTTTAGAAATACCTCCATACGACGCTTCCAGTCTGTGAAGTTCCCCTCGAATTTTGGTGGAACGATGCTTGGTCCGGCCATCTTTGTTGCTTCGATCGGCGGTTAGTTCTCCTGAAGCGTCCTTGCTCTGATACCACTTGTTGGTCCCTTTGGAGGCCGGCAAGAGGGGAGGGGTGAATTGCCCTACAAATTAAAACACGAACCTTTCTCGGATTTCAACTATATAATGAACACTTGTAATAAATAAATAAAAGAGACTAAGTAAAGAAAAACAGACACCAGAGTTTTACTTGGCTTGCAATCAGGGGATTGCTAATCCAAGGAATGTAAGCGCATTATCTGATTCTCCTCTGGGCGGAGTAGCCTCTTACAGCGTTGAACGTACAAGAAGAAAAGTAAAGCACACAGAAGTTGATTACAAGTTCGTCGTTCTGATTAATTGATTTGCTTCTGGACCAAGGCTATATTTATAGCCTTGGTCGGGGCGCCTGGAAGGGTTCCGGGCGCCCTGGGGGGATAAAACTTTATCCCCCAACGTTCAGATCGAGTTTGACTCGATCTGGTCAAAAACCTCATTCCGGGCGCCCCGGAGGGGTCCGGGCGCCCCGGATGGTTCCGGGCGCCCCGGACCCCAAAAGTCAACTCTGGTTGACTTTTTCCGTCTGGTCGCTCCGCTTCGGTTCAGCTCGTCTCGGTCCGGGTCTTCTGTTCCGGCTCCACTAGCTTGGGTGATCTCGGCCATCCGGAATAGGGCTCACCCGAACCCATGTTCCGGCCTTCTCCTCGAGCAGCCTTCCTTCCCGGTTTCTCGTCCCTCGAACGCCGCGCACGTTCTTCTCGTCCACCGGTGTACTCTTCCGCGGATACCTCGTCCCTCGGATGCACCGAGCCCGTCGGCTCTCTCCCGTGCCGTCCTTCTCGCTAGCCGCGTCTTCCGCTCGACTTCCTGTGTTCCTAAGTTCCTGCACACTTAGACACAAGGGTTAAACAACGCAGGACCTAACTTAACTTGTTTGATCACATCAAAACACCTCGGGGTTCCAACAATCTCTCCCTTTTTGATGTGAGCAACCCAAGTTAAGCTAGGGAAAAACAGATGCAATAAAAACAATTTATTTGTAATTAAGTCCAAAGATATTTCATAAAAAAAAGTTTATATACCTCCCCCTAAACTTAACATTCTTCTCCCCCTTTGATCACATTAAAAATAGAGGTTCTTTAAACAAGTCTAAAAAAAATTTAAGTGAATTTTCATAAAACTTTCTAAGGCAATTAATATTAATTTCTAAGGCAATGTTTCAAAAGAGAATATTTAGTAAAAAAAAAATTCTAAGTCAATATTCAGAAAATTTTAACGTGAATTTTTATAAAAGATTTCTAAGGCAATTTTCAAAGGAAAATGTCTAAGACAGTATTCATAGAAAAATTCCTAAGTTAAAAAAAATATCTAAGTTAATTTAAAAAGATTTAAGTCAATTTCCAAAAAGAATTTCTAAGTCAATTTTCAGAAAATTTCTAAGTCAATAATTTTCAGAAATTTTCTAAGTCAATTAAAAAAAAAATAATTTTAAAAAAATTATTATAAATTATATAAATTGAATAACTCTTTTAAAGCATTAGGTAAATTAAATTAATGCTTTTTCAGTTAGTCAATTAAACTTTTCATTTCGATACTTGGCTTCCAGGTCGTGGCGAGGCACTAGGCCTTCTTGGTTATTGGAGCAACAACCACTTCCTTAGACAAAGCCTCATAATGAAATTAGTCGTTTAATTTCCTTGCTGAAAATGCTAAGTTAAATTAAACAGGTTTTTGGAACCCAGTAGAGGTTCCTACCTACAGGGTTAACCAAGTATTTCCTAGGTACATAGATTTTTGATATATTTCTAATTTGACTTTGATGAAATCTATAATACCAATTTAAACCTCTATAATTTCTAAAAGTAGAAATATTTGAACTTTTATATTTTTTCAATCTTTCTATTTCTTCTTTTAGTTTTTCATTGTGAATTTTCAATTTATCAAAATCCTCTATTAGACATGATTTTGCTAAAATTCCTTTTGTTTCCAAAATTTCATTTTTTAATTTGGCATTTTCTTTTTCTAATTTATACATGGATTTAGTCATTGCCTTAATGCCAGAGTAAAGTTGATCAGGGGGTAAGAGGCATACCTCACTTACCATGTCAGACTTAAAGCCTGAATCTCCCCCTGCTTCGCTGCCTTCATCCGAGGTTGCTCCCTCTTCATCGTTGCTCGATTCTGATATACTTTGTCCATCGTAGCTTGCCATCAGTGCTATCCCGCTATTCTTGAGCTTCTGATTCAGATGAAGAAGTGTCATCCCAAGTTGCTTTTAGGTTGTGTTTCTTGGGAGACTTCCTTTTGTCCTTTTTGAGTTCTGGGCAGTCTTCTCTTATGTGTCCCTCCTTCTGACACTGGTAGCATCGCACCTTTCTTCCTCCTTTTTGATTCTTTTTATTCTGCATTTTAAATTTATTAGACCTAAAGAATTTTTTAAAATTTCTTACCATGTGCGCTTCTTGATCGTCTTCGGAGTCTGACTCGAGTTCATCCTTCTGAGTTGTGTTCAGCGCTATAGTCTGGGTTGTATCCTTTTTCGTTCCTGCACATCTAGTTTCGTGTAATTCAAGAGTAGAAAAACATTCCTCTAATGTACTTACCTCCAGGTCCTTTGAGATGTAGTAGGCGTCGATGATTGACGTCCACTCTGGAGTTCTGGGAAAGGCGTTGAGTGCGTAGCGTAAGGCGTCCCGATTTGTTACCGTTTCACCGAGGTTCTCGAGACCAGTAACTAGTTCTTTTACCTTTGCATGTAGACCGGCTACTTTCTCACCTTTCTCCAAGCGGATGTTCATTAGTTTGTTTCGGAGGATGTCCCTTCTAGCGAGCTTCGCTTCGGATGTGCCTTCATGGAGTTCTAGAAACTTCTTCCAAAGTTCCTTAGCTGATGAGTAGCTTCCGATGCGGTTTACTTCCTGAGGCGGTAATACGCTTAGCAGGTGATGTTCCGCACGGCTGTTTGCTACATTCTGCTCTTTCTTTGTCCAATTGCTTTCTTCTTTTTCTTCACCGTTCTGATTTGTTGGAGCTACAAAACCGTATTTCATAATAAAATAAATTTCAATCTCGGTTTTTAGAAATACCTCCATACGACGCTTCCAGTCTGTGAAGTTCCCCTCGAATTTTGGTGGAACGATGCTTGGTCCGGCCATCTTTGTTGCTTCGATCGGCGGTTATTCCTCCTGAAGCGTCCTTGCTCTGATACCACTTGTTGGTCCCTTTGGAGGCCGGCAAGAGGGGAGGGGTGAATTGCCCTACAAATTAAAACACGAACCTTTCTCGGATTTCAACTATATAATGAACACTTGTAATAAATAAATAAAAGAGACTAAGTAAAGAAAAACAGACACCAGAGTTTTACTTGGTTTGCAATCAGGGGATTGCTAATCCAAGGAATGTAAGCGCACTATCTGATTCTCCTCTGGGCGGAGTAGCCTCTTACAGCGTTGAACGTACAAGAAGAAAAGTAAAGCACACAGAAGTTGATTACAAGTTCGTCGTTCTGATTAATTGATTTGCTTCTGGACCAAGGCTATATTTATAGCCTTGGTCGGGGCGCCTGGAAGTGTTCTGGGGGGATAAAACTTTATCCCCCAACGTTCAGATCGAGTTTGACTCGATCTGGTCAAAAATCTCATTCCGGGCGCCCCGGATGGTTCCGGGCGCCCCGGATGGTTCCGGGCGCCCCGGACCCCAAAAGTCAACTCTGGTTGACTTTTTCCGTCTGGTCGCTCCGCTTCGGTTCAGCTCGTCTCGGTCCGGGTCTTCTGTTCCGGCTCCACTAGCTTGGGTGATCTCGGCCATCCGGAATAGGGCTCACCCGAACTCATGTTCCGGCCTTCTCCTCGAGCAGCCTTCCTTCCCGGTTTCTCGTCCCTCGAACGCCGCGCACGTTCTTCTCGTTCACCGGTGTACTCTTCCGCGGACACCTCGTCCCTCGGACGCACCGAGCCCGTCGGCTCTCTCCCGTGCCGTCCTTCTCGCTAGCCGCGTCTTCCGCTCGACTTCCTGTGTTCCTAAGTTCCTGCACACTTAGACACAAGGGTTAAACAACGCAGGACCTAACTTAACTTGTTTGATCACATCAAAACACCTCGGGGTTCCAACAGAATTTTCATCCCCTTGAACCCCCCAACAGAATGGGATTGTAGGAAGAAAAAATAGACTCTTTCTTGAAGCCTCTAGAACAACGTTGGATGTGCCTAAGTTAGCGGACTCTCTGAGTGGCTAGCACTAACGCATAAGCCAACTTTTCAAGACAAGTGTAGCGGGTTTCTGCATCTTTCAATATATGGCTCAATAAAATACACGGGTTACTGTTCGTGGCCATTCTGCCTAACTAATGTCATGTCAACCACATACTCGGTGGTCGACAGATAGATCTAGAGCGGCTCACCAGGGCTCGGCTTAGCTAACACAAGCAAGGAATTAAGGTACTCCTTGAGCTCTTCCAACGCCTGGTCGTACTCCGTGTCCCATTGAAACTTTGTAGCTCGGCGCAACACCTTGAAGAACGGATGACTTTTATCAGATGACTTGGAGATAAACCTGGACAACACGGTGATCTGTCCGGTTAGCCGTTGGGCCTCCTTCAAGCTGTAAGGAGGAGGCATGTCTTGTAGCGCCTTCACCTTGCTCAAATTCTCCTTATTGCCTCGTTTGGTGATAATGTATCTGAGGAAGCATCCACTCTTCATACCAAATAGACATTTGCTCGGGTTCAGCTTTATCCCATATTCCCTTAAGGTTTGACATGTTTGTTAAATATCTGCACATAGATCTGTAGCTCGAAGTGACTTTATTAATATATCATCGATATATACCTCCATGTTGCAGCCGATCTACCGCCGAAATAGCTTGTTCATGAGCCTCTGGTAGGCGGTGCCGACGTTCTTTAGTTCGAACGACATGACGTTGTAGCAGAACGTTCCGTCGATCGTGATGAAGCTGACTTTTTCTTGATCCTCTTGGGTGAGTGACACTTGGTGGTAGCCCTGATACGCGTCGAGCATGCAGATCAGCTTGTAGCCCGCTGTAGAGTCTAACATCTGGTCTATTCTGGGTAGCGGATATAAATCCTTCGGGTATGCTTTATTCAAGTCACGAAAGTTGATGCATACCCGCCATTTTTTGCCCAACTTAAAGAACATCATGGCATTAGCGAACCAGCTTAGGAATTGGACTTCCCGTATGTGACCGGCCTCCAATAGTTTCTCTATCTCTGCCTGGATGATCAAGTTTTGTTCCGCGCTGAAGTCCCTTTTATTTTACTTCACAGGCCGAGCGTCCAGTCAGACGTAGAGCTTGTGCTGAGTCACACTAGGCGAGATGCTAGGAAGCTCGTGTGTCGACCAAGTGAACACATCATAATTTTATCTAAGGAAGGCGACCAGCTCTACCTTCTTCGCACTTTCCAGATTGACAGCTATAAAGGTGGTTGTGTCCGACTAGTTGGGGTGGATCTGAACCTCCTTATTTTCTTCATAAACTAGTGTAGGAGGCTTCTCCGTAATAGCGTTCACCTCCATGCAGATTTTTTTGAGCAACCCTTGCTTCTGATTTGACCATCTCGACGTAACATCGTCGAGCGATCAACTGGTCACCCTTGACTTCACCGACCTTGTTATCTACCGGAAATTTGATCTTCTGGTAATAGGTGGACACTACCGCTCAGAACTCATTGAGGGCAGGTCGGCCCAATATAATATTGTAGGCCGACGATGTGTCGACCACAATGAAGTTGGTGGCCCTTGTCCTCTTAAGCGGATCCTCCCAGAGCGAGATGGCCAGGTGAACTTGCCCAATCGGCAACACTTCATTGACTGTAAATCCATAGAGTGGAGTTGTCATGGACAGCAGTTCGTTCTGATCGATTTGCAACTGATCGAACGCCTTCTTAAATATAATATTCACCGAACTCCCTGTATTAACAAAAGTTCGATGAATATTATAATTGGTGATTACCGCTCAAATGATCATTGTATCGTCGTGTGGGATCTCTACTCCCTCTAAATATTTGGGACCAAAGCTGATCTCGGGTCCTTCGACCCTCTCTTTGCTGCAGCCCACAGTATGAATCTCAAGTCATCGAGCGTGCAACTTTCTTACTTAGTTGGAATCATCGCCGGTCAGCCCACCAGCGATTATTCATATTTCTCCCCGAGCGGTGTTGATCCTGTTCTCCTCTTATCGAGTCGAATGCCTCTTCCGCTCGGCAGAGGCTTGGGCAGGACTTGGATTGTTCCTTCGCTAGGGTTGATGGTGGCATGGTTAGACTATTGTCCTTTTTTCTTCCGTTCGGACGGTTGATCAGCACCTGTGTCACTAATCAGGGGTTGGGGATTGATAGTGATATCCCCACGGAGCCAGCTTGCTAGCTGTTAGGTCGTAGCAGACCCGGGTGGTGTATGTCACCGACTGGTGGAAGGAGCAAAACATCGACGTCCACATCTTGCCTTTTGCAGCCTTTGGGCAAACGGCTGCCACATGCCACACAACATGTGTCCTGGGCTCGTGGTGTGGTGGGGTTTCTCCCGACTGAGGCCCCTTAGGGGGTTGATGACTGCTCAGCTGCCGTTGTTCAGATGCTCCTGTGGGTTGGGCGGGAATTTCCTTCTTCCTTGCTGCCTGAGCTTCTTCCACGTTGATGTATTCGTTGGCTTTCTTTTGTAGGTGGCCGAAGTCCCTCGGCGGCTTTCGAATGAGCGATCGAAAGAACTCTCCTTCAATCAGCCCTTGGGTGAAGGAGTTCACCAACACGTCCGAGGAGATCGCCGAGATGTCTATTACCACTTGATTAAAGCGTTGGATGTAAGCCCTCAATGCCTCTCTGGGCCCTTGCTTAAGCGAGAACAAGTTCACTCTCGTCTTCTGGTGGCGGTGGCTGCTAGCGAAGTGGTGAAGGAATACCGCCCAGAAGTCCTTGAAGCTGTGGATTGATCCCTCCGACAATCTCTTAAACCAGTGTTGTGTCGATCTGGAGAGAGTGGTGAGGAAGACCTGACATTTAACTCCATCGGTATACTGAGAAAGTGTGGCCGCATTGTAGAATTTGGCTAAGTGGTCATCTGGGTCGATGGTTCCGTTGTACTCTCCGATTGCCAGCAAAGTGTAGTGTTTTGGCAGAGGGTCGTTCAGAATCCCCTCTAAAAACTGCTGATTGATCCGCTCAGGTGAATCATCCTCTCTGGGTGCCTTCCCCTTCCTTGCATCCCGAACGGACACGTCTTTTGAGGAAGACCCCCAGGTTCTTGTCCACTTGGCCCCGTTCCTCCAATGGGGTCCTGAACAGCGTTTGGTGGAAGGGGATAAGCACATTGGGCGCGCCCCCATACATGCCAGCCGGCTTCTTGCTATATTACCCTGAGCGGATACTCGGTCCGCTAGATCACCCTTCTTAGCCGGTCAACCTGCAGCTGAGGCTGCAGGCTCTTGCGCTTAGCGTTTGGCCATCGCCTGTGGTTGCTATTGTTAGGGTTGAAAAGTAGCTAGAGGGGGGGGTGAATAGCTCGGCGCGATCTCGTGCTCGTCGTTGCTTGCCTCTTGCGATGATGTGCAGCAGAAATACAAGAAAACAAACACACAACGCTAATACTAGGGATTTACTTGGTATCCACCTCAAGAAGAGGTGACTAGTCCAAGGATCCACACACTCACACACCCTCCACTATAAAAACACTCCTTCTCGGTAACTATCGAAGGCGGAGAAGCCATACAACCTCACAATACAACAATGGAAAGAAAGAAGCAAAATACAAATGAATCTTACAAGATTACAATGAAAACCCTAGCTTCTTCTTCTTCTTGTTGCAACTCGCCTCTTGACTTGGATGAGCCTCCAAGAACCTTCAAGAACTGGCGGTGAGGAAGAAAATATCACTGTGGAGAAGTTATATGATCGCCTGTGGAGAAGAGAGGAAGAAGTATATAGAAAAATGCTCGCCAACGGCTTTATCTGTGCCAACGGTCGAATCCCAATCGATTGGATTGCTCCCAATCGATTGGGGAGGCTTTGGATCAATCGGTCGATCGATCCAGAGCACCTCTGTGCTCTCTGGAATCGCCCTGAATCGATTAACCGATCGATTCAAGACTTCTCGTGCGATTTCCAGCGCTCCAATCGATCGCCCGATCGATTGGAGGCTTCAATCGATCAATTGATCAGTTCTGAAGCTTATTGTTCGTTCATAAACTCTCCCAATCGATTGACCAATTGATTAGGGAAGTTTCGATCGATACACCGATCGATCCACAGCTTTTCTGCACAAAATCGCGTCGCTCAATCAATTGACCAATCGATTGAACCCCCCAATCGATTGGCCAATTGATTGGGAAGCAGAAATCTGTACAGAGCTTGGAATTAGCTTCGTTTCACATCCGAGATCACCTCATTCCGATATCTGAGTGAAAAGTTATGGCATCCGGAAGTTTAATACATTCGAACTTCCTAGTTCCATGCCAACTCCCTATTGGACTTACGACCACTAAGAATTCAGTTAACTTTTGACCCATCTAGACTTTCTCTTTGCCAACTTCTCGTTGGACTTCTGATCACCAAGTATGGTCCTTCTTGACCCACTTAGATTTACCGTCTCATGCCAAGTGCCCGGTCTTCCATGACCCACTTGGACTTTCACCAGATGCCCGGTCACCCTTTACCCATCTAGATTTCTTCGTGCCAAGTATCCGGTCAATCCCTTTGACCTACTCAGACTTCCCAACACCAGATGTCCGATCAACCTTGATCCATCTGGATTTCCTGTGCCTGGCTTCACTCACCAGGACTTCTCATCTGCCTGACTTCACTCACCAGGACTTTCCTTCTGCCTAGCTTCACTCACTAGGATTTTTCATCTGCCTAGCTTAACTCACCAGGACTTTCACTTCTGCCTAGCTTCACTCACTAGGTCTTTCACCTGGCTTCACTCACCAGGATTTTTCAGTCAAGTATCCAGTCAACCTTGACCTACTCGACTCTCCTTCACATCTGAACTGGTCAACGTTGACCAAAAAGGGAATTGTACCAACAATCTCCCCACATGAACAATTTCACCTGCGATCTCCATGTATTGTCTCCATGTATTGTCAAACATCGAAACCTAAACATCAAGACTCGAGCTTGAACCAATTCAAACTCAGTCAACCAGGTCAACCTTGACTGAGGGAATATTGCACCAACAGCTGTTGCTCCACTATCTTCGTCGCTCGGGCTTGTATTAGAATGTCGAGCTCCTCTTGCATCAATGTCACCGTTGTGAATCGTCCAGTGTCTTCCATCTTCCTATTCGGATGCAGGTTGTGTTCCCATAGATGACGCTAAAATGATCCTATCCGAAAGCGTGAAGATAAAAAGCTAAGATGTGGCGGCTTAGCTGACCGGACGTGGACTTCGCTCCAATCTGCAAAACAAACGGCGTCAGTGCCGGTCCAAGGAAGGGGTCCCCAGCGTTGGCCCTCTGATGCCAAAGTCAGTCACCTGAATGTGGAGAAAAATGAAGAAACAGTAGCAACAATATAACTCAAGAATAGCGCATACCTCCGCCGGTGATAGACCCCGTTTATATAGAGCTCTGGTGGGTAGTGTGGGCACTTCTCGAGGCATGGGCACGCTCTCCCATGTATCCCATGAAAGAGCCTTGTCAGGAAATTACCTCTGACACAATATCTTAACAAGACATGCATATCCCTAATGCGACACTAGAAACTTCTGCAGTATGATCCGCCTGTCGACCATCCCTTGTGTTAGCGGCACTATCTCCCAAAAGGATGTCGAGAGATACTATAGTGGTCCCATTGCTTGGCCGAGCAGGATAGCAGCTCGATCGAGACTTCGCTCCATCTATGGCCAGGTCCCGCTGCTTGGCCGAGCAAGGTATCTGCTCAGCCGGGACTCCTCCGCTTTGTCAGCCTCCGTGATTCTTCTATGCAGTGACCATGTAGTACCATATCTTCCCCTGTTCAGACCAGATATACAGTCTCCCTTGGCATCCTGCTACTCCGTATTGAGCGTCGACTCAAATACATCTCCGTCGATCGGGGGCCTGACCGCACGATTGACCATTGCAATTGTCCTCCGTTTAGCCCTTTGACACTCGGGCGTTGACCACCTTGAGTTTGACCTCCAACCTAGCAGTTGACCTCGTGCCAAGTAGACCTCCCTCTATTGTCACATCAATGGACTTGATCGTTTTCAAACACAATTATTAAGATTTTCTTCAACTAGCGGTAGTACTGATTCAAATTTATTTTTATATTCGGATAATAAATTAAAAGAATCATTAGCTAAATTTATTTTTACAGAACATCTTTCTTTTAGTTTTAAATCTAAATGCACATTTGAAGATTTTTGTAAAGAATCTCTTAATCTATGTGCTAAACATGTTCCTAGGACTACACTTAATCGTACAATTAAAAAAATAGTAAAACAAGAAAAGAAGAATTTAATTGATGAATTTAGTAAATTAGATAATAAAATTTCTTTATGTTCCGATATTTGAAGTGATCATTGGCAAATACATTCGTATATGAGTATGACTTGCCATTGGATTGATAACTCTTAGAACACCTAAAAAAAGATTGTTAGCTTATAGAATTTTTGATAAATCACATAATGTTCATAACATCGCACAATTATTATATTTAATTTTAAAAGAATATGGATTAACTCATAAAATATTTTTAATATCATTTAGATAATGTTAGTTGCAATACCGCTTGTATAGATAATCTAAAATTTATTTTTCAACCTATTATTGGTTATTTATTTTTTCATGTTTGTTGTGTATGTCATGCTTTAAATTTATCTATTCAAGATAAATTAAAAATTTTAGAAAGTTATATTAAACCAATTAGAATTGTAATTTTTTATTTATGGTTCCATCCATTTATAATGAAAAAATGAGGTAGGTTTTGTAAAACTAATGGAATGAGACCTAAAAAATTTCCACGTGATGTACCAACATATTAGAATTCGACATATCAATTATTATAAGATTCATTTCAATATAAAGAATTACTATGTTCATTTTTTTTTTGCACAAAATAGTAATACTAATATATATTTATTTCACAATAATGGAATATTTGTAATAGTATTTGTAAAATTTTAAAAATATTTAGTGATATAACCGAACAATGTTCTGATATTTATTATCCCAGTGCTTAATTAGTTTCAGAAAATTTTTCTAATATAGTATTAGTTTTAAATGAATATATTTATATCTTAGTTATAAAATCTAAATGGAAAATATTTTATTTTATTTCTAAAATATATTTAATTACATTTGCTTTAGATGTTACATTTAAATTAGAAATTTTATCAAAAATATTAATTTTATATTATGCTTTAATTCCAATGAAAGATTCATTTTCTCTTAATCCATTTAATATTATATATAATATTAAAATTTATTTAAATAATATATATATAATATTAGAATTTATTTAGATGATATTTATAAATAATATTATGTAAAATATGGAACACAAATTAATATTTCTGGAATACAACAAACTATTAATAGTAATTTAAAACTTATAAAAGCACAACTTTTAAAAGAACGGATAAAATATCCATGAGGATCTTCAAGTTTCACTTAGGAACTTGAGAATTATTTTATAACTTCTTTTGATTTTAATGAATCAGAAAGTGAAAATTTCGATATCTTAAAGTGATGGTCATAAAAGACTTAAAGCTTTCCCGTCCTTTTCGTGATCGTCAAAGAAATTTTAGTTTGTCCAGTATCAACTGTTACTGTGGAGTAGATGTTTAGTGTCGATTGCAATATATTAGATGAATGACGATCAACTTTATCTCCCGACTCATTGGAAGTTCAAATATTATTGAATGATTAGACTAAAGTCGAGAAAAAAATCTAAGGAATATAATTTTTAGATAAAGAAGTTGAATAATTTGATATTGAAGAAATGAATATAATAAGGATAGAAAATAAAACTAAATGATACTATAAAAGGATAAAAATATAAAAATATACGTGGGATTTGATTCTCCGCTATACTAAAAGCATACTATTTAAATACGTATTATCACGATGAACCGTGAACTGAAACAGAGTCGAACTATTACCGCAGAACCGTCAAATCGTGTGTTCCGCCACCTAACCCATCTTCCACCTTTCTCCCTCTTTTTCGTCCATCGTTCGTTCGATTTTTTTGCGGCTTCGATTGGAGCTCTAGGTGGGCGGTAAGGGAAGGCACAAGCTTCCGTAACAATCAACTCGACCAAATCGCTTGCTTCGCTTCTAATAAAACTATAATCTTTGCCCTATTGAATTCGGGAGAGGAGAAAGTTCATCATCTTCCTTCGGCGTTCCCGTCTGAGCTTTTGATTTCAGGTCAGTCGGAAATTTTCTTCCTGCTCCACCCCCACCCGCCAAAATTTTAGTAGTGGTTTCATGTTTCTATTCGAGGAGTAGATTGGTTGTTTAGTTGAAGTATGATTATTCCGTGATTCTTGTTTACACTACTTCTTCTAACGCTTTCAATCCCTTCATATCGAACCAAACTTTAGTGCATTGGGATTGGTTAAGGCTAAATCAAATTGGAAGGAGATAAGGAATAGGAAAACTACATTGGTTATATTGTGGGATTAGTGATGTTCTCATACCCATGTGGATACCTTAATTTTTAAAACCTAATAAAGATTGGATGCATTTGATTTATTTCTTCAGGTATATTTTTAGATCTTTTATAGGATGGCTCAAATAGAACTAGTTGCATTCTTAATATTTTTTTCCTCCTTAAAATCAGTATTATAGGGTCATCTTCTATGCATTTTTTACCAACCAAGAATTTAAGGCATTATTTTAACACAGTTGGAATAATCAACTAGTTTAAGTACAGCAGTTTCAACGAAATGTATGTGGAAATAATTATCATCTAGTTCAAGTATTGCAATTTTTTTTTTAATTTTTACCTGGCAAGTGCATTGAACTTTTATCAATTGCTTTGATATAAGTCTAACTCTAAGGGACGTGAGCCACCTGCTTCTTGCTGGGGTGTTTTGCATTGCATCCAGTGAAAAATGTCAAGCATAGAGGAGGCTCTTTGTTTTGACAATGTGCCAAGATTGAGCATTATCAGTAGGCTTCAACAATGCACCTCCACTGCCTGCAGACCGAGGGTTGATGAGAAAGAAGTTGGTAATTGCCTAACTGAAGCCAGAGAGTGTAGCTCATCCATCTAACAGTTGCAAGTAAGTTTGATGGTTGGACCATGTTCTGTATGATTAAAGGTTTTTCCTTTTGAAACACTCACATTGAATGATGAAATACTGCTTGGCAAAAGGATCATTGATATATTTCTTATCTATACTAGTATGCATACCAATGCATCCATATGTGACAGATTGACTCCCATAACCTTAAAGTAAAGAATCAGTATTGCAGGATGGGTTATTATGGAAATATTTACCCAACTAAAAGCTTATATGCGATTTTTATTTATTTATTTATAATGAAATGTCCCACTGTCTTATTAAGTCCTCTCTCTACTTGAATGGATAATTGGCGATGAGTATTCACTACTATGTTGTAGGTGCATCACTAAAGTTGGCTATGTCATGTTAAGCATGACTAGGAAAGGTCATTTGACAAAATACAAAAGAAAAATTGATGATTTGCTTACTGAATATCTGATAGAATTATAAATCTCAAATAACAACCACAGTATTATTTTGTTACCAGATGTTCATGTTGCACCTTTTAAATTGTTTCAACGTCATCATACTTGTGTTCCATTGTTAGAGTGAATAGGAGAATTTGGTACATCTTTTTTTTATATTAGATTTAATCTTGCATTATACTTCTCGGAGTTTTTTGTTCCCTTGTTATTCTGAAATTACATAATCATAGTTCAAAATAAATTTCTCCTTTGTTTTTTAACCATTACTGTTTTTTTTTGGTCTGATTCTAATCAGCCTCAACTCTCTTCTTCTTACAGTGAAGATTATGGCTGGAGAAGGCAAACGAGAGATAAATTTTCTAGAAATTCCTTGGTTTGGTTATCACACAAGGATGGGAATCAGGCAGTATTCAGCAAGGTTTGTGATTCATGGTTTCTGCAGAACCCTTCCAATGAGTTGCCTTGGAATAACTTGCATATGTGCATTTTTTTGGCTAGCAAAATATCTTTATAAAATGTAATGGAAAGATGGATAATTTCAGCTTATTTTAATGTTTAGATTAATGTCAATACGAGAAAATGTTACAAATTTAGAATAATCCTATGCATTGATATGCATTGAGCAGAAATGGTGTAGCCTTGAAACAGAACAATGTTGGTGCAGGGTTTATGCTGGAGAATATTCTTTGCTTCCACGTTTTTTTTCCTTTTATAACAACTTAATTTTCTGGAAACAACCTCTTACAAAAAGCAGGGTGAGGCTGCGTACAATGGATCCTTCCCCATGACCCTGCATGGCGGGAGCTTTGTGCACCGGGCTGCCTCATTTTTTTTTAATTTTAATTTTAATTTTTTATAACAACTTAATTTTCATATTCTTTTATTTGAGTTTTGTCAATGGCCTATAACTCTAATGTTATGGTTGGCCGTAGTTACTTGTTTTTGTTTGACATTACATGTTTGAAATAAAATACTAGCAAATTGATAAATGTCACATTTGCAGTGTTTTGGTGGAATGCCAAGATTTGTGAAAATAGTTGAAGTTGGTCCTAGGATGGTTTGCAAAATGAAAACCGCATAATACCTGCAGCTGTAAAGGTTGAACTCATAAAGAAACTGGCTTCATCTGGTTTATGCGTTGTTGAAGCCACAAGCTTTGTTTCTCCAAAATGGGTGCCACAGGTAACAGTTCCAATATAGTTATAAGTTGTTTTTGGTACTTGCAACTTTTTAGTAGTGATAAAGCTTAAATCTATTTTTTTCAAAGGAACTTGGAAAGGTTTGCATCTAATGAAGTGACAAACAAGAGAGAATATGAAGCTAATATCAGTTGATAGTTCTTAAAGTGAACATTTTAAGCTCATATAAATGATATGCATATTGTTTATTTAATTTCTCAATAATCTTCAACGTTTAAAATATCTGATTGAGGTAATTAACATGGTTTTTCTTTCATTATATATTGAATCTTCAAATTTTGATGTTCATATTTCACTGCAGCTAGCAGATGCTAGGATGTCATGGAAGCAATTCATGATGTTCATGGTGTCAGTTTGTCTGTCCTGACATCAAATCTAGAAGTAAGTTCAATATTTATGTCTGAATCTCGGGTTGCAGGGTAGGATCTCATAATCTGAGGAAGTGTTTATAATTACACAAGCATTGTTCGGGGATTTAAAGCAGCCATTGCAGCTTGGGCAAAGGAAATCGCAATATTTGTATCAGCTTCTGAGTCCTTTTCCAAGTCCAACATTAATTGCAGCATTGACCAGAGCCTTACTCGTTATCGTGAAGTCATTGCTGCTGCTAAAGAACTCAACTTACCTGTTTGTGGGTACTACTTGCTTCCCTATCCAATCCATAGTTATCAATAATTACCATTGCTAAACTCAATCTTAACCAAAGAATCCCATTTGTTTTTATAGTTTTTAACTTATCTACTTGTCACCGATTAGACCTTGCCAATTTTGTGGGTATCCCTTGCCCCTTCAACTTCTTATGTACATTAGTGTGGCATTTGCAATATTCTCATTGATTTTTTTTGACACATTTTATGTGCCTTAGACTATTTTCTGAAGTTCGGCACTCATTCTTCTGGTGCATCTGAAATGCACCTCCATTAATCGATAGGTATTTATCCTGTGTTGTGGGATGCCCCACAGAAGGACCAATTCCTCCAGGAAAATTAGCAAATGTGGCAAAAGAACTCTATGATATGGGCTGCTATGAGATCTCACTTGGTGATACCATTGGACTCGGTACTCTAGGTAAGATTTGCCTATTTTGGCTTTCTTGAGACGAGCCTTAGATTCTAGTAACTGAAAATCTGTTGAACTTGAAACATCAATACTATGTTGACGGTAAGTTTATCCACAATGTAACAATTCAAACACGATGCTAGTTTAACTTGGATTTTTCTACCAGGAAGGTACCATGATCCCAATGCTTGAAGCGGTGACATCCCTCGTTCCAGTGGACAAGATTGCTGTCCATTTTCATGATACCTACGGCGAAGCACTCCCAAACATTCTGGTGGCCCTCCAAGTAAGTGAATCCTCTAAAGTCAAGTAACACAATAGGAAGCACGTAGCTGATCTCAAATAGTTGGCACTAACATGGTTTGCTAATGACGATGAATATGACTTTTTGTCTCAATCGATAAATTTATAGATGGGAATCAGTGTAGTGGATTCATCTGTGGCTGGTCTGGGTGGATGCCCCTATGCAAAGGGAGCTTCTGGGAATGTTGCCACTGAAGATGTAGTATACATGCTACATGGTTTAGGCATACAAACCAACGTGGATTTGGGGAAGCTTATGGCTGCTGGTGACTTCATTTGCAAGCACCTGGGGCGTCAGTCTGGATCTAAGACTGCCTCTGCACTGAGCAAGGCCAGCTGATTCCTCAAAGATTACCATGTGAGATTTCAAAACACACATGAGTCTTTAGCTATTGTTATCTATTTCACTATTTACCCTTAACAAGGGGTTGATATTCGATGTCAAAACATTTGCAACTTTAAATTCGAAGAAAATAAAGGAGAAATCAGTTTACCACTGAAGTCTCTTCGTGTTAAGTTGAACTTGACAGAACTGATGGTTATTGGTTGTGTGAACTAGACTTTTTGAATTTATGCTGGAAGAGCTTTTATAGTTAATGTTTATGTTATATAATCTTTCTAAGATCAAGTACAGAGATGACGTATCATCGGTGTGCACATGCATAATTTGATTGATTATTCTAAAATTTGCATAACACATAATAGAAGAGTCAATTATTTTTTATTAGATAGAAATATATTGGTGAATTAGCATCAGTTCATGGTTACAAAAGATGAATACGTTCGTCCCCGTACTTCCGTCAATCCGTCACACGGTTAATACGGAGGAGATAAATCACGGGTGACTACTAATTTTTGAAATAATGACTAGCACATAAGGGAGGTATTTACCTCGACTTTGTCAAAATTTGAACCCCAGACCTCATGGTGGCAACACTTTATGTGCTAGCCACTAGACCATCCCAAAGAAACAATTAGCATCAGTTCATGGATCATGATTATATAACCTAATAGTTAAACATATGCATCTTAATGTAGGTGGGTCAATACATTATGCTTATACCATAATGTAATGCGGTTTGATCGACACGATAGTGATAGTGGTGAACTATTGAAGACGAGTTTTTTTTTTTAAATATTAAGGTGATGGATCGACTCAAAAATACATTTATAAAATTATTAACAACCCACGTTTTAGCGAGTAGAGTCTCATTGTGTTAAGACTCCTTTTTTTTACTAGGGGATAGAGTGATTAAAAAATAGTAGTATGTCTAAAGTGATTTTGGTTATTATAAAATTAAAATAGGACAAGTTTTTTCTGAAAAATTTAAAAATGACTTAGGTATAACTTCTAAATTAGTTTTAAAAAATTACAATCATCAAATTTTAAATAAGCTACAATGAAGACCGTCAAATTTAATTTGGAATTAATTCTGATGGTCTTGTTGTTGGAACATACTTACCCTTTATCTAATCTTTTTAAATATCTAGAATTAATATTTTGATCACGTATTCCTTGGAATTAGATTTGGATCCGCTCACTTCTTTACTATGAGAACTCAAGAGAATCAAGCAAGGTTGTGGGATGTTCTTGCAGTCAATCTCAAATCCTGTTTGTTACTGCCAAAATTAGCATTCAACAGAGAATACTAGATGGAGGGGAAATTATGATTCCTATAGCTCATTCTTGGACTGGCTCATGAATTTATAGAAATGTTTTTAAGTCAACGTTGTTGATATTTCCGAAAATTTTGACAGTGAATTTAGATGGAGGGGAATATCTATTTGCCTTTCGAATGCTGACGGTCCTTTTCCTTAGGGAGCTCTTATTTGTTGATGTTTCATTGAATCTTTGGGAGCTATGCTTCATATCTTTAGAGTTCCGTTTAAAACCATAAATATCCAAACATTTTTGCATAAAAACTGCATGCCAATTTGTCTCAAGAACATGTAAACATGATCACAATGTACCTATATGATAGACCCGTTTTGATGCTTCCCTCAAACCCTTTTATGATTTCATCAAATATATACATATTTGTTAGTGTTGATTGTTCTCTCAAACCCAATTTGGATGATCTAGTGAAGGCTACAAGACGACCTTTTGTTTTCTGACCCATCATCTTTGTCTCCATTGGCTTCTTGCTCAATGGTTGTCTTTTCTAGCAAATGTTGAATGACATGAGTGGATATTTGGATGCAAAGAAAGCATTGAAACTTCATGGGAATTCCTGAACAAGGTTTGTCTCATTTAATGAGAATTTAGAAATGTTACATGTTGAGTAGCATTTTGAGGGAATTTTCTCGCAGACAAGGACTATTTAGGAAATCCAAAGACTAAAAAATGCTGCCTAAAGCAAGCTATTTTGAAACCCTAGAAAAACACCATTCAAAGGGAGTGAGGTTTGATTGGCCCTATTAAATGAGAAAGTTGAGTCCTATGAATACTTATGTGTGCCTTGCTCGGTAGCTTGTGTAGATAGTACACTTTTTTTCTTCCAAATAATTGTTTAGGCAATGTGAATGCTGAACAAATGAAAGAATTTTAAACTGGAAAGTTGAAGGTCATAAAAATGCAAATCTCAATCAAGAAACCTATCGTCCTGATTCAATTATCTCTAAGAATATATAACCCAACAAGTCTCTACCTTTCACTATGCACGGCGCCTAATCTTACCGTGCAACACCCACCCTCATGAGGCCAAGATAAGCAACAAATCGGTAGGCAAAGAGCATGATGACCAGCGCTGCCGCTGTCCAGACTCTATCACCAAAACCGACCATCTTGATCGACGGGAATTCCGAAATCGGGCATCTCACAGTGGGCGTGCACTGGTATGTGTCTTCAGCAGAGTACTGAGTTATTATCTGAAGCTTGAATGTGTAGTAGAGGAGAGAGATGTACTTGATCCACGCAATGAAAGGCGGAATGTTCTGCACGTAGAATCCCCCGGCGAGCAAGAAAGACAGCATGAGAACTGATCCGAGTGTCGTTGCAGCTTTCAGATTCATGACGAGTGCTCCGAGTGCGAGTCCGAAGCCTTGAGCTGCCAATACACCCAGGAGCAAAACACCAAGGTTCGCGCAGAAGTTAGCTGCCAATGGCTTCAGGCCGCCCATCCAGTACGTGATTGTGATGAAAACGATCGGCAGGATGAGTTCCATCGGAAGATCCCCAGCTATTCTCGCCACAAAGTAGGATGAGAGGCGATACATCCCGGAGGATCGTTCCTTGGCTAGCAATGCTCGCTCTGGCGGGAAGGTGAATATGGCTTCAAAAACTGGATAGAAGACCCAGAATCCAGCAACAAAGAAAAGAAGACCCACCTGAAAAAAAATGATACATGCAATTTGGAGTTGTGAAGAGTTAGACGACAGGTGGATTGATTGATTGATTACCTGGTCTTGAACATGTCCTTCGGATTGAAACCATAGGATTCCTGAAAGCAGGGCCACTGCTAACACTTGTGCGATTTTTCGCAAGGAGAAGGCTTCGTGTTTCCTTTCCTTGAGATCCCTCTGCAGTAGCACTGTGAATTGGTCCCACCAAGTAGTGCACCATTCACTTGTCATCTTGCCAGGATCATGTTCGCTGGAATGTTTGCTTAGATTTGAAATCTCCTCGCGCACCTGATCATGCAAGTGTTGTTTATAAGCAGCCACCAGAGCTTGTTTAGTAGATGCTCTTTCTCCTGTTGTTTCATCTGAGGATACTCCTACGTACGGTACGGTCCAAATCCATTATGTAAAATCATGAAAAAATTCAAGTAAAATGTGAAATTGAATACAAAGTTTGTAAATCGACAAGGATGTACGTACCATTAGCAAGATCTAGAAGGAAATCAGCAGGATTCATTGTCAGAGTTGGTGCGTGACCCATTCGAGCAAAGTAGGCCATTGCCTCGGACCCTTTGCCGAAGTAGATCGGGTTGCCATCCGACAGCAGCAAGATCTTGTGGAACATGTAGAAGAGGCGGCTCGACGGCTGGTGTATGGTCATCACCACGGTCTTCCCGCCGCCGGTGAGTTCCCACAGCGTCGACACGATCCTGCCGGCTATGGTGGAGTCGAGCCCTGAGGTGGGCTCGTCCAGCATCAGCAGGCTGGGGTCCACCAGCATCTCCTGCGCGATGCTCACCCGCTTGCGCTCGCCGCCGGACACCCCCCGCACCAGCGTGCTGCCGACGATTCCGTCGCGGCAGGCCGTGAGGCCGAGCCGCGCCAACACGGCTTCCGCCCGCATTACCTTCGCCGCCCGCGGGAGCGTGCTCGGGAGGCGGAGCAACGCGGTGTACATCAGCGTCTCGGCGACGGTGAGGTGCGGGTGGAGCACGTCGTCCTGCGTCACGAAGCCAATGTTGCGCTTGACGGCGTTGGAAAACGGGCAGCCGTTGTAGGCGACGCTGCCGGATATGCGGCTGTGGATGATGCGGCCACCGAGGACCGTGAGGAGCGTTGTCTTGCCGCTGCCGGATGGGCCGAGCATGGCGAGCATCTCGCCGGGAGCCACCGCGCCGGAAATTCCCTTGAGAATTTCGCGCTCGATCTTGTTCCTATTCTTGATCTTGTACGCCACATCTTCAAACTCCATGATCGATCATAAACATCAAATTTAAAAACATCAAAAATTTTCTCAAACAAAAGATTGCAGATTTAATTTGCACGCACGATTAACAAACTGAAACAGATAAATTTAATTTAGGGCACGCAATACCTTGAGAGTAATAGGATGCTTGGCCTTGTGAAAGATTTCGGTATCGTCGGCGGCGCCTTCGATCTCCATCTCCATCAATACTGAAAACACTTTTTTTTTTTCCTTTTTTCTATAGACTCTAAAAAAAAATCCTTTTTCCGATAAATATGTATAGATTAATCAAGCTATGTCTAAATAATTATCCTCATTGTAGTTGAATAAATCAACGGAATTAGCAAATAAAGAAAATTAAAAGGGAAGGGAAGGATAACAATGCAGGGCAATATTAATTAATACAATACAATAAATATAATATGGGAACACGCTTCGTGTGTGCATGGAACTAATTGGGAATCGATACGTAAATCTTCATAATTACTTGATTCATTAATGAGATGGATCTTCTCTATTTCTGATTGCATGCAGATATGATGAATTCGAGCTAGTATTGATGAGTTTAAAAGGTTAATTAATAGTCTAAAAAGATTAATGATAAATTGATTAAATTTTATAAGCATTTTTTTAGAAATTATTAAAAAGGGGATTTGTAGTTTTATTTATCATTTCTCATTTATGATAGAATATTATAATAAAATCAAATCCAAGGTGGAAAAAAAATTATGAAGACAATAAATACAACATTAATAATAATTTTTAATTTTATAAATCCAAATTAAAACTTTGTACAATCTGAATTTAAGGGACTCCAAATTTTACCAAAAAAAGTTTTTACTGATGTTTATCTAAAATCTGAATTTCGATTTTTTAATCAAAATTTTTTAATAAATAAAATTAAAGTCAGCAGATACATTAAAAAATTTTGTATTTTAAAATTATTTTTTGTTCAAACTAAAGTTATATATAACAGATTTATATATATTTTTTCTATTTCTGAAAAATATAGGGTATATTAAGAAATTAGTATGTGAATGGATAGGTTTTTGGTCGTTTGCCTATTCATTAACTTTAATTTACGCGTCAGATTAATTGGCAAACAAAACTTCAAATGTCAAAAATAGATTATCAAAAAAGAGAAAAAATAATTTTATATATTATAAAAAAAATGTTGGGAAAAAGTCTTATAAGGAATACATGTAATAAATTTTACATGTCACGTTTATATGTTAATATTTACATTAAATACTTTCAAAAGACGAACAATCCCAATATTATTTTAAAATTTTAAAATTATTTTTAAAATACTTTTGTAACTTTATATTTTTCAAAATTAATTACAAGAAAAATTTATACTTTTAGTGGTTATTTTTATTTTTAAAATTATTTTACTCTTACATTTACTATATAACTTATTCTCTACTTTTTGTTAACTATTATTCTTTCTAAATTAATATTGCTTTATAAAGCATTAACTCTTTTGAATTTTAGAGCTAAACTTTTTAAAATAAGAAAACTATGAATAATTCAATATATTGGATCTATAGATCATCCACAAAGGAGCTCCCTCACGAGGAGGGAGCTCTTTTTAATTAAGCTTGGATTTGAAGAGTGGTTCCATTTTATTTTTATTTTTTAAAAAAAAATTAAAATGACGTTTATAATTTGATAATGAATTTTTTTGAAAAAAATATTATAGAAATGAATGAGATTTTTTACTTTTGATATAGTATTAAATGTTGTAGGGATCATAAAAATTTTTATGAGAGCTCCTACCACTCGAGATGTCCTAAGTAATGTTAGAGTGACGTCTTTTCCAGAGGAGAAATGAAAGGAACTTATGTTAAGTGGGATAGAAGACAGTGTAATCTTTTTCCAATTTTTAATCCCATTTAGGGATGTAATCAAGCCGAGCCGAGCCGAGCCGAACTCTTGAATGTTTGAGCTTTGTTCGTTTATAATCGAACCGAGCTCGAGCTTTATTTAACGAATATATTCATAGCTCACAAGCTTATTCGAGCTTATTCGAGATTTTATCGAGCCTAAACGTGTTTAATAAATATAAATCATAAATTTAAATATTTATTAAAAACTAAATTATATAATTAGAGAAAATTATAATATTGTTATTAAAATTTATAATTTTATTCTAATAAATAAATTAAATATATTTGTCTATATTTTTCAAAAGTAGAGTATAAAATTTATAAATTCAATATTAAAACTATTATTTTTTTATTTAAAAGTTACTTAATGAGCTTAACGAACATGTTCACGAACTAACGAGCCGAATATTACGAAATTTGAACTTGATTTGTTTATCTTAACGAGCCTCATTAAACGAGATCAAACGAGCTTTTATCGAATCGAGCTTCGAATAGCTTACGAACGGTTTGGTTCATTTACACCCCTAATCCCATTACAGCTTTGTTATCTATTTATTATTTTTGAAAATCAAAGATATATTTGGAGGAAAAACAGGAACAAGGAAATTCGTTGGTTGTGGACTTCCTAAAAAGAAAAAAATTATTTCTGTGAGATTAATTTGAAAAATAGGAGGTTGCTTTATTATTATTTTTTCTTTTGACTGAGTCGTAGTAAAAGATATTAATTTTACATTTATCATATTCATTAGTACTGATTATAATAATTATATTATTTAATCTTTCCATCAACAGCACCACCTTGTTGTCTCTCTTTGTTCCCAATCGTTTCTTATTTCTCCTCTTTCTCAATAATAGCAATCACATCTACTCTCCTCTTCCTCAATTCCACCTAACAATAGCAGCAAGGGTGTTTCCAACCACCAAACAGTAGTTTCTTTTTTCCCCTACTTTCTTCACAGTAGCAAGCAACGATGAGGGCGGTCTTCAATATCACCATCTTCATCATTAGGAAGATCATCATTGTTCCATCTTCTCCCGCAACAGAAGTCCAACAGCCTTCACTCCCTCCTCCAAGCGGCAGCACACAGCAACCATCGTTATCGGAGACAATCACGTCTGGGACAATGAGTTATTTATTTTCGATGTAAAAAACACACATTATAAGAAAATTGTCTATTAACGATTGAATTAGCGATGAAATTTAAATTTCATTGATAATGATATCGTTAAGTGTCTATCGACTTATTATTCTATTAAATTAGTGATTGAAAATAATTTTCCTTTTTAGCAATAGAAATAATTTACTGCCGCTAACTTTCCCTCCCTCCCTGTTTCTATACATGTATCGTCATCCTTTTATTCCTTCGATTCTTGAAAACCTGTTTATTGATGATTTAAAAATTCTATTTTTAAGGAACATTTTAGTTGGATTCTCCTTATTGATGCAGTTATTTGAGCTGTATGTATAAACTCATATATCTAAGTCAGTAAATTGGAGAAGAACAATATTAACATTTTCTCCAAAATCTATAAAGGCTACATGTTCATTTTGATAACCTGAAAATGCCATGTCATTTGCTAGAAGTGTTCATGCTATAAAAAGTCTCTGGCATGTTTTCTCATCATCTTGAATTCTTGAGTTTCTAGCAATAATTTTTTTGATTGGAATTATCCACTAATTTTTTTCAACATACAATTATTAAATATGTGAATGTTAAACAAGATGTGGAAGAAGAGACTTCATTGTGAATTTATTTTTAGTCCCACTTTCACAATTTTAGTATTGGTTTATATTATTTTACATGCATGAATGATATGAATAAATATATGGGAAGATACTTTTTCTCATGAGTGGATATATAGGGGTGTAAATCTAAGACCCGGATTATACCGAACTAAGTTGACTCATGTACTAGCATAACTTGTACGCATTGTTCAAGGGGTGCAAGTCTAGGGCCCAGATTGCACTGAACCATGTTGATTCGTGTGCGAGCACAACCTGCATGTGCCGAATGCCGGATCGGTCGGAGTAAATTTACCCAAGTGGAACAACCAATATTTTTCCATGTGGATTCTTTTTTCTGCTCAAGAAGGTAACGGAAGCATTAACCATTTTTTCGTAACCTCCAGGATAGTAATAGTCGGTCATTGATGGTCACCGGCTATCATTAATCCATGGGTATTGAATGACCATTACTCGCCATTCAATGCTGGGAAGGGATGGTGCTCCTATATAAAGGGAGACCAAGGTCTTAAGCAAGACACACAGAAAAGAAGTAGTAGCTATTCACCTCCATTCCCCTCCTCCTCTGTCGTGCAATTCTTGCTCAGTAGAGTGCCCATGATAGTAATCGAGTACCACTAAGTTCATCACGACCACCAGTTCTTGGTGGTAATCATGGTTAACCATTGTATCATAGGAAACAGATGACCCAAGTAAACCTCGAAGCACAGCCAGAGGTGGGTTGAATCTGTTTCAAGGAAACTACGACCATCGCAGGCCTCGGTCTATTCACCCGCTTGGCCTCTCTGCTCGGTCGACCTCTCGCTCACTCGGTCGCCCGCTCGACCACTCGACTTCTCTGCCTGCCCAACCGCTCATTGTCTCATTCTCTCGATCTCTTTCTCCGCTCAACTGCACGCCCGTCCGACCATTCACTTGTTTGGTCGCTTTACTACTCTGCTCGATCGACCACTTACCTGCATCTCTCGTTCGACCACACACTCACCCGGTCGCTCGATTTCTACTCGGTCGGTCGAATACTCCCTCGGTCGCTCGCCAACTCGGCCTCACATTCGATCAACCTCTTGGACTGCTCAGCTTCTCAGCCCGCTCTACTGAACTATCCGGTCGGACTCTCTGTTCCACTGATTTGCCCGCTCGGCCTCTCTGTCTGCTCGACCAGTCTACACTTAGCACTTGGCAGAAACCAACCCCCGTTGGCAGCCTAAGATTATCAGCTCAAGTCATTTCAACAGATAAGTTGAATTTAATTTTGTGTATTTAAATTCGGCTAATTCCTTAGAATCTCTAGTAGATTGTTCATCCAATATTTATCACATTTTTCGTAAAACTTAGAGTTAAAGCAGCGGAAATAAGACATTAATTAAAACAATGCTAACACGATTATTTTTACTTGGTTTGGAGCCTTTAAGGGATCCTACTCCAAAGCCCACAATCGTTGATCATTTACGTTGGATTTTTTTTATTTCCAGTTGCAGGAATTGAAACTTCAGGGCATTTTGAATTGGATCATGTGGAGTTGAGCTTAAGAAAGAGTTTCATTTAGCACTAAAATGATTAAAACCCGAATTCAGAATGATACTAGACAGGAACATCATAAGAGTTTGGCACAAAAACAGGTTTCTGTCCAGCAGTGACATTTTTTTTTAGAGTTTGAATCATCAGATGTTCGAGGGGAAGTAAAACACCAACCGTCAATAGAAGATAAGGAACTTCTCTTAAGGTTGTAATTGAGTATGCAACTGCAGTAACTTGGGATTCATTCAATTGGCATTGTTCCTTTCTTCTTTTAACAAATTACAATTACATGAACTTGTGTTTGAAACTCTAAAAATCAGTCTTCTTACCTCCTCAAACAGGAATCAATTCTGGTATGATTTTAATTCAATTTACAACCTGTGCATATCAGATTCTGGTTTAGCCTCAAAGATCCTGCGCATCTCAGATTTACAATCCAATTTCATTTTTTTTTAATTTAAGGCTAGTTTCTGTAATCCATAACTTAAGACTTAAGTGTCAGAATTAGGATTTCAGGGTAACTTCTAGCTCAAAACATAAAGAATTCACTTGGAAGAAAGTGTCATTGGTACTGAAATGATAGGAAATTGAATTCGAGCTATTAATAGTCTTAAACTGCATTAAGAATTGGCACCAAGTATTCTGTTTCTCCATAATTCAATTCTTAACATCTCAATTCCAGAGTTAAAGCTGATAGTTCCCTTGCTGCTCAAGTCTAATTCATTGAGAAAAAGATCTTTATCTAGTCTTAAATGTCAGGAACTCACACCATCATTTTAAGGCTTCCTCGACATCATTGACAGCAAGGGAAT
Organism: Zingiber officinale; assembly: GCF_018446385.1. NCBI lineage: Eukaryota > Viridiplantae > Streptophyta > Magnoliopsida > Zingiberales > Zingiberaceae > Zingiber > Zingiber officinale. The sequence continues at coordinate 31,219,351 of NC_056005.1, read as the reverse complement.
AAAACTAGTTCCAACTTGGCAAGTCTAGCAACAAGATTCAATAATTCTATTCTTTTCAGTGCTTTGGTTCTTCTCTTATGCAGTAACTACATCAGATAACAATAAGGTGACAACTCAGCTTCAATCAATTTCAATCCTTGAATTCAAATTCAGATTTTGGAATCATACCAAGTAATTTCAGAAGTGAGACTTTTTCCTGAATTCTGAATTTTCAAGTTCAGTTTCATACTTTTGATTTCAAAGCAATCTCAGTTTGGGAAATAGAGAATTAGGCTCAAGAAAAGGTATCATTTAGCACTGAGATATTAGAAGTTTAAATTCCAATTGTTGCTGATCAGGAAACAACACAAAGAGTTGGCACTAAACAAGTTTACAATTCAGAATTCCAGAATTCAAATTCAGATCTCTGCAATTGAAACTCAATCCCTGAATAGACCAAAATTAGGATTCAATCTCAGTGGAGTTCCGAGAGCCTAATAGCAAGTCTAATTCTTTCTCCTGATTGTTGTTCTCATCTGATTATTTTTTCTCTCTTTCAAATTCCATAGCTCCTTCCAATCAATTTGCTGATTTAGAACTTAACACTTGGAAATGATAGCTAAACTAATGTAGCATCCAGCTAATCAACCAAACTGGATTCAAAATTCCAATCAAACTGAAATAAGAAATCTCAATGAAAATTCTACCTCAGAAACTGTTCAACATCATTAAACCTCCAACAATACAACCCTTTAATTGATTCCACAATTCCAGAATTTCCAATCAATTTGTAATAGGAAACCTCCATGAACTTCCAACATATGTAATCCCTTCAAAATCTTCAAATATATCTAAATCTTTACCCCACACTAAAATTTGTCATTCTTACTCATCAAGACAATCAATCCAAAACTCTCAATGGAATTAAGACAAGGCGAGGTGACAAGATAAATTTTTGTTGAGTGAGTTATTCATCTAGAATTTGGAAGGAATAGAAATCAAAGAATAGAAAAAGAATTATCCTTCATCATGTTTATGCATACACATGTTATTGTGAATTTGAAATGAAGCAAAACAAGTTCTAAAGTTCGATTGTCATGAGTGCATATCACACAAAAAGAGAATAAAGTATAGGCATGTAGTAATCCTCTCTAGGTAATTTTGACAATTAAACTCAATTAATCAAAATATAATCCATCACTACACTAACCAATAACATCCAAGTAGAGCATTCAATCATGTCAAATGACTTAGAAACTCGACAGTCAAACTTAAAAAGCTTTTACGATTCTCAAGATATTACTAGGAAACACATGGAAATGTTTATACAAAACCAAATGCTATATTGACCAAACAAAATGCAAACTATGAAAGCAAAATATGTAAACAAAGTATGAAAGCAAAGACCAGTATGAAGTAAAAAAGAAAAGCAAAGAACGAACTCCCTTTTATTCCTAGCAGTTGAAGACGATTCAAAAGTAGAAGTCAACTGATAATGGAATCGTCCAAGTAGACGAGAGAGCTTTCCTCATAGGGTCAATGTCGTAGTGGATTGCTCCCCTCATCACTGTCTCCTCGATGATCCCTCTAGGTGGTTGGAGAAGGTTCGGGTGTAATCCACTCCGAGAGTGGAATGCTATGAGTTGAGGTTAGCACCTCTCCTCCCACCATTTGCTCTTTGATAATTCTTCCTGCAGGTCGGAGATGGTTTAATTGGAGTAACCACTTCGGAAGCCTATAGAATCGAAAAGTACACATCTCCCGCACACATGCAGGGAAAGAAAAAGATGGAATAACATCAATCTCTACAAAGCATGGATCAAGAAATGAATTATCACAACCAATAAAATCAATTACCGGTACCTCTATGAAATTTTCTGAAAGATTACAAGAGATACTAACTTTGCAGTGCTGAAAGGTACTTGAAGGTTCTAGAAAAGTGACTATGGCCTACTCTTGGTTAGTGGCTCTAGCTCAGGCGGTGGAATAATCGAAGGAATTGATTCTTGGACTTTGCTTCCACAACACAAGTCCCTACACTTTCATCATCAACACATGCATCAACAAGCTCAGCTTTCTCTTTAACATTACTAACAATACTTACATCATCAACAATATCTACAACAACAATATTATCTGAGTCAGAATCATCTATAACTATAACATCACAACATAGAAAACTAGAGGAGTCATGTAGAGTAGTGAAATTAAGGTCAAGACTATCACAAGCTCCTCACTAAAGTATTGTGCTTATCGCTGGCAGGCCAGAACATGAGGTGAGACCTAGGAGGTGCTTACCTCAAGCCCACTTTCTAGAGGGGCCCAAAAATTAGTCCATCATTTATATTAGTATGATAAATTTAGAATTCTTAATTTGCTATAAACTTTGTTAAATATTAGAGTTTAAATTAAATAAACAAATTGAATTGAGGGACATGAAATGAAAATGAGGAATTTAAATTGGATTAGGTCCGATCTAAGACCATCAAGTAGGCAGGGAGATAACGATTATATTGGTTCAAATCGGAGTTGATTTGGACTTAATTTGGCCAAGTTATGGACGAACCAAGTTCATGAGTTAAATCAGTTTAGTTGGTTTAAAATGAATTAGGGTATTTTTGAGAAAAATTTATCTCTCCTCTTTTTTGTTGGTGCTAGAAGCACCAGCTAAATAAACCTATATTTTGATATTAGTAATGGTTTAAAGTTAAGGGTTGTTGTGATCTAACAAACTTACTTAAGTGTGCAGGCAAGTCCTAGTTAAGGCTAGGAAAGAAGTTCTGGTCAAGGGGATTGGGCACGAAATCTTGGTCGAGTGGACTAGGTGAAGACTTGACAGATCGAGAATATTGGGAGTAAGTCCTGAGGGGTCGTGAACACCAGGCGAAAGTCTAAGCGGGTCGAGGATCGAATGTCTAGCGGGAAGTCTCGGAAATCAAGATCAGATGCCAAGAAAAAGTTTAAACAGATTTGGAGAACCAGATGTTAGGTAAAAGGTAAACTCTCCTAAGAGGAGTAGATGAGGACGCCTTCCCCGTTGAGAGAATAGTAGACATTGGTCTGACCTATGATTTCATGGAAAATCTGAAAGTCAAGCCTGAACAGTCTGAGACTATCAAATAATATTGTTTAATATTATATATTTTTTTTGTGCTAACTATGTGATACAAAAAAAATCTTAAGCCTCAAAAAGATGATCCAAGTGTATGGAAGGATCCAAGCACCTCAAGCTGTTACAGACGCCTGAAAGGTATTCATGCCCCTTTATCACCTCGGCGCATGCAACAAGATAAAGAGGAAGCTTTTGGTTGGGCAGTACACGTCAGATCCAAGAGAGCTTTGCTTACTACTCGCCATGTTAGCGACCAAGGCACCTCAAAGGGATGGAGGCACTTGGACGAGGATAAGGCGCGACGAGCTCGGATCCGATCAGATTTGATTGAGGTGCCTCAAAGGAATAGACACATCTGGATTACCATTTATAAAGGAGTTCGACTAGCAACTTAAATCATCGCTGGTAACGACTCTGAATGATCAAACGATCTCTACGCTGCTCTGAACTTTGACTATGACACTGAATGATGCTTTGATGACAACAATCAATCCTTTTCTTCTGGTTGTTGGAATAATTGCAATTTCAATTAAGTATTATATTTCTTGCAATCGGAGTTCTCTGTACTTATCAAATTGATAGTGAATTACCCAACGTAAATGATCAACGATTGTGGGCTTTGGAGTAGGATCCCTTAAAGGCTCCAAACCAAGTAAAAATAATCGTGTTAGCATTGTTTTAATTAATGTCTTATTTCCGCTGCTTTAACTCTAAGTTTTACGAAAAATGTGATAAATATTGGATGAACAATCTACTAGAGATTCTAAGGAATTAGCCGAATTTAAATACACAAAATTAAATTCAACTTATCTGTTGAAATGACTTGAGCTGATAATCTTAGGCTGCCAGCGGGGGTTGGTTTCTGCCAAGTGCTAAGTGTAGACTGGTCGAGCAGACAGAGAGGCCGAGCGGGCAAATCAGTGGAACAGAGAGTCCGACCGGATAGTTCAGTAGAGCGGGCTGAGAAGCTGAGCAGTCCAAGAGGTTGATCGAATGTGAGGCCGAGTTGGCGAGCGACCGAGGGAGTATTCGACCGGCCGAGTAGAAATCGAGCGACCGGGTGAGTGTGTGGTCGAACGAGAGATGCAGGTAAGTGGTCGATCGAGCAGAGTAGTAAAGCGACTAAACAAGTGAATGGTCGGACGGGCGTGCAGTTGAGCGGAGAAAGAGATCGAGAGAATGAGACAATGAGCGGTCGGGCAGGCAGAGAAGTCGAGTGGTCGAGCGGGCGACCGAGTGAGTGAGAGGTCGACCGAGCAGAGAGGCCAAGCGGGTGAATAGACCGAGGCCTGCGATGGTCGTAGTTTCCTTGAAACAGATTCAACCCACCTCTGGCTGTGCTTCGAGGTTTACTTGGGTCATCTGTTTCCTATGATACAATGGTTAACCATGATTACCACCAAGAACTGGTGGTCGTGATGAACTTAGTGGTACCCGATTACTATCATGGGCACTCTACTGAGCAAGAATTGCACGACAGAGGAGGAGGGGAATGGAGGTGAATAGCTACTACTTCTTTTCTGTGTGTCTTGCTTAAGACCTTGGTCTCCCTTTATATAGGAGCACCATCCCTTCCCAGCATTGAATGGCGAGTAATGGTCATTCAATACACATGGATTAATGATAGCCGGTGACCATCAATGGCCGACCATTACTATCCTGGAGGTTACGAAAAAATGGTTAATGCTTCCGTTACCTTCTTGAGCAGAAAAAAGAATCCACATGGAAAAATATTGGTTGTTCCACTTGGGTAAATTTACTCCGACCGATCCGGCATTCGGCACATGCAGGTTGTGCTCGCACACGAATCAACATGGTGCAGTGCAATCTGGGCCCTAGACTTGCACCCCTTGTACACTATGCATGTGCACCCCCTGTACACTAAGTTGCCCTAGAGAGCTTCTTCCCATGCATTTGTTCACATCATCAATGTATGTGAATCAATATAAACCAACTAATATGCCTTGAAACTCTCAATGTGAGACTAAAGTCTCATTCACAATGGAGAGCTTCTTTCCTCTAACACCTCTTCTCCATTCACATATATCTAACAATAAAGTCACGAGCATTATTCACCCCCTCTAGCACTCTTTCTTCGATCCTACAATTGGTATCAGAGCCGGGTTGCTCTGATTTGGTACAACTACCGTTCAAGAAAAAAAAATTTCTTACGGCTTTATCAATTTTTTATTTGTCGCTCGCTTTTAGTTTTTTGTTCATAGTTAGAATTGGTGCAATCAACTCTTTTGACAATATTTTTTGGTTTCTTGTAAATTGTTCAAAATTGGTGCAACACCACTGGAGCCATTTTTTTTATAATTTTCTATTCTTCCCACACTACTAAATCCAAGACCAAGTCTTGGAACATTTCGTTATTTTTGTTTATGCGTGTGCAAGATTTTAAATGTCACTCCAAGAAGGATATAGTATAGCCTGCCCCCCACTCTTCACCAGAGATGACTTCAGTTACTAGAAAAATCACATGGAGTTCCACCTAAAGATTCAGGTGGATAGGCAGATTTCCATTCAAACTGGATTCTCAAACCTCTCGATGGACACAAAGTATTGGTGGGAAGGCTCATATATAAAGAAGAAGATAGAAGCTAATGCAAAAGCGACGCATATCCTACAATGTGGCTTAACTAAGGAGGAACTTAGCCGAATTTGTCTGTTCATCAGTGCGAAAGATTTATGGAACAAGCTAATCAAGCTTTACGAGGGAACTTCGGACACTAAGATAAACAAATGTTATTTTATTTTAAATAAATTGTATAATGTAAAAATACAAGAAGGAGAGTTGGCAATCTAGCTACAATCTCGAATCCAGAACCTCCTAAATGGACTTCATGTAATTGGACAACAAATAGAAAGCCATGACATCATAAGGTATGTGCTTAAAGCCTTTCCTAGGATTACACTGTGGACATCTATGGTAGATGCTTACAAAGTTTCCAAGGACCTTTTAGTTAATAGATTAGATGAGTTGTTTTTTGAATTTGAACTACACGAACAATCTAATGCTACTCTGGCCAAGAAAGGTATTGCTTTAATTATGAAAAAAAAATCAAGAACAAGGAGTTAAAGCCCAAACCTAGAACTAAACCCGATGTTAGTGCAAGGAGCACCAGACGATCAAACCTAAGTTTTGATTATAGAAAAGGGCTCAAAGTTAAGGTTTCTTGTTATCTAACAAGTTGAATTGAATGTGTAGGAAAGTCCTAAGTGATCTTAGGCAAGGGAAAGTCCTAGTTGAGGCTACGCAGGTGGAAAGTCTTAGCTGCGGTTAGGCGATGAAGTCCTAGTCTGAGGGACTGGGAAAAGCCTTGGCAAGTCGAGGACGGTTAGTATTAGCTCTAGTACCAATTATGAGATGATTGTAAAGGGCTCCTTTTGTATCATATTTCATTATTAATAAAAGGTAAAGTTGGTTATTATATTTATTTCAATTCAATGCTGAATGAATAAGTATAATAATGTCCTAGAGTAGGAGGTTCTAATATATAATATATCAATTGGTTAAATTGATAGTGAGATATTGTAGATATACATAGAATACTATTCTTAAATATTCCTAGGCAAGCATTAATATGCAAGGACAATATTAATGCGTTGAGACTAGCATGTAGGCCAACGTATGACTTAATCTCACAAGTCATGGATATGAGATATCAGGTTGAAACATGGGTATATATTAGAGAATATATACTAAATGACCCGCCATAAGAATATTTTATTGATCGTTATATAAGTGTCATAAACATTCTCATGTGACTATTAGTATGAATAGTTCTTAGACATGAAATCACTACTGTTCCTTACATAAGGCGTTGTATACTTTGGTATCGGTAAACAACACCTGTAACAGGGTGGACTATAAAGTCGATCACTGGGTATGCAATAACTTATGTGGAGGGATGTGAGTGATGTAGATGGGATCTATCCCTTCCATATGACGGAAGTGATATCTGTGGGCCCCTTGATTAGTAGGACACAAAATGCATGGTCATGCTCAAATAAGTCAATATGAGATATTAAGCTTATTTGTTTTGAGTGTGTCTACTTAGAGATCAAGAAACATAAAGATTAATAAAAGGATGACACAGTATATGCCTCATTGATCAATCTAGATATCAACGATAGAAGGACCAAGTCATAAAAGATAATAGACACGGAAAGATTATGTCAGATCTCAACATTCTCGCCACTTGGGTAGCAATGATACCTTGCTAGATATCACTCATTGCTTATATATATAAATATTGATTTGGATATATTGCCAACATTACGAGAACCTATTGGGTCATACACAAAGAACAAGTTGATTTGGAGATGACCTTATATGATGGATCATTGGATTAAATCTATTCTGAATTAGACTTATTGAGTCAAACTCAATTGGGTCCAATTATTGGATTGAGACTAATTTGAATTAGATTCATGGAGTCAATTTAGACTGATGTTCATGGAGTCAATTGGATTGATAAGGTTCAATGAGTTAGACTCATTGGGTGAACTCAAGTTCATTAATGAAGATGAATGATCAATTTTGAACCATTAGATTGAAGAGAGGAAGACCAAAGGCCAAAACCCTTTGGTATTCCTTAGATGGATATAAATATGATTTATGAATGGAATTTTCATTAGATGATAACTTGTTGTGTCCATTGAGATTCCTCCTCCTCTTCTTCTTCCTTCTCTTGGCCGAAAATCACCTTGTGGTTGCTAGCACAATCAAAGGTTGTTTCTTTCACCATTTCGTGAGTTTGTGAGACAAACGACGCTTATTCATGTGGATACCATAGATGCATGAACATGTGATTGTGTTGAGATCCTAGTTGTCGGGAGATCGAGTGCACACACTAAAGGTATAACCCCCTAATCAAACTTAGTATATGATAGTTTTTCCTTCGCATGGATCTTCTGGAGAGGATTTAGTAAATTTTCCGCTACGCTTTTTGTATGTTTAGTGCACTAGATTCCTACAAGGATATTGGGCAAAATCTTAGTGTTGAGGACACTAGGTGAAAATCCTGGACACCAGGTGGAAGATTGGGCAGGTCAGGGATCAGACGTTCAACATGAAGTCTTAACATCTCGGACATTGAGCAAAAGTTTAATCAGTCTGGAGGACTGGTCTAGCAAAAGGTAATTTCTCCTAAAAGGATTAGGTGAGAACGCATTCCCTGTTGAGGGAATAGTAGGTATCGATTTGACTTAGGATTTTTAAAAAATTTGAAAGTCAGAACCAGATAGTCCAGAGACTGTCAAATAGTTCTATTAATCATATTTTAGCATGCTAACTTTATTTTGTAGGGTATGTTTGATATTTTGGAATAATGTATCTTACAAGGAGTAAAAAGCACACAAAAGGCTCAGATGAACAGTGTTTAAGGTGCCTCCAGGGCTGTTGGAGGCACCTCGGGTGGCTTAGTTGGATGCCCGAACGGAAGAGGCATGCAGGCGCCTTCGAAGCGCCTGAAGGCGCCTTGGATACCGGATGGAAGGTACCTTCCATGAGCTTAAAGGAGCCTTTAAAGGGATAAAGTTCGTAGAATGTGGGAGTTATCGTCTCCACGGATTTGGGGATAAGGATCCGAGCTGGAGGCACCTTCAATGGGGTTGAAGGCACCTTCAACAACCCATAAAAAGAGTACTCGACTAGATGTTCAAGAACAACTCCATTTTATGACCACTTTCTTGCATGCTGCTCCAAAAGATGTTCTTGCGACTCCACAACATGACTCCAATGATCGAGTGACGTGACTCCGATGACTAAAAGCACGAACCTCTAGATCCTTAAAATTCATCGATATTATAACACTTAAATTGCTTGTACTTGCCATTTATGTATTCAATTTTTGCAAAGATTTTTGAAACTATAGTGATTGCCTAACGAAAGCGATCAGCAATCATGGGCCTTGGAGTAGGAGTCATCACATCTTCAAACCAAGTAAAACTCGGTGATGTTAGCTTGGTTGTTTTCTCCTTCCTTCCTTATTTCTTTTCCACTACATGTACTATTTATGCGAACATTTTCTGAAAGTGTGAAAAAGCTATGAGTGCTATTCACCCCCTCTAGCACGTCTCAATCCTACACCCGAATCTGAAGATGAGTCAGATTCAGAAGACGGTGAGGAAATAATCTCCAAACTAGTCAACCTAGATATATGAAAATACTTAAGAAAAAGAAGAAGATCCAATCCAAGGGAAAGATGTTGGTCCCATGTGGCCAGCAAGAGGAGGAGGAGGAGGAGGAGGAGGGGGGGGATTGGGGGAAACTTCTACTGCTATAAGCTTAGTAATAAATACACGTTAGTTAATTAAAAAATGAGACATAATGATTTTTACTTAATTTGCAACCAGCGAGGTTGCTAATCCAAGCCAATGGAAGCTCACTAACATTCTCTTTTCATCATAGGCAGAGAAGTTTCTTACAAGCGTTGAAAGCATAGAAATTAAAGATGAAATTCGTAATCGAAATATAGAGTGTGTTATTTAGAACTAAAGAACTAGGGCTCTATTTATAGTCCATTGGTCAAAAATAGTTATTTGCTGACGTAACATCTCTGGGCGCCTAGTTCTGAATTAATTAAATCTAAATTTTTATTAATTAATTTGATTAATTTTCAATTTTTTTAATTAATTAAATTTGAATTTTTTTTAATTAATGTATTTACTTTCAAATTTTATGAATTAATTAAAACTAAAATTTGATTAATTATTTTATTTAATTTTGAATTTTCTAAATTAATTAAATCCATTTTTTTAATTATTTTATTTAATTTCTAATTTTTTGAATTAATTAAATTTAAATTTTTTAGATTTTATGAATTAATTAAACCTAAATTCTTTAATATGTTTACAAGAGTATTTTTATAAATATCTAAATTATCATATAGATTTATAGAAAATTTTTCTAAACTATCATGTACATTATTTAAATTGCTACTGATAGGGGTATTTTAATAAATATTACTAACCTTAAGCGTAACTCTTAATTCTGTAAGTTTTTTGTTGTTTCGGACTCATGTTTGGATTTGACTTTAACTTTATCCTTCAATTTGGATAGATTCTCATTGTAAGATATGATAAATAAATAATAAATATTATTGGAGCAATAATCTTATAAATTTTTTGAGAATTTTTTAAAATTTAAACGGATTCCGTATGACAAATTTAAGGAAATAAATCAGTTAGGCCATATTAATACATGTTTAGAAAATCACATAAATAGGAGTTAATGGATTAATTAACCTAAGTATATAAACCTAGGTTTTCCCCATTTCCTCCACCTAAACCTTTCTTCCTCGACTCTTCATCGCGTCGCTCACCCTCCTCGCTCGTGTGTTGCCGTCGATCACTAACCATCGGCGTCGCCATCCACGTCGCGTTGTGCCGCCCCTTAACCTGAGTCCAGGACGATAATGTTGTCGGTCTTGTGTGAGCCGCTGGTGTCCTTCCCTTTCGTCGACAATTGCTACTTTTCCAAGAAGCCCCGTCATGAGATCTCTTCCCTAGAGATGCCATGTGTTGTTTCACCTTGTGTCTCACCACTAGATAGTCCCATGCCATAGATTCCAACCGTCGAGCCTCTCTCACTGGCATCTCTGTTCAATGTCATCGTCGTCGCGAGTTGTCACCGGCATTGATACAACCAACCGCCATCCTAAAGACTGTTGTTGCCTTTTGGCAGTGTCGAGGCCAGCCAGATGTCAGCACAGCCATGGTTGACTATTGCTCCTGTCGGCAACTAGCAGTATGCAAATCGTGTCCAAGCTACCTCATCTGTCACCAATTCAACCATTGTCACCATTTCGGCCATTGAGAATAGCTATTGTATCCACCGTAGGGAGCCAAAGGGTAGCGAATCTCGTTACTCTAATATTGTTGACCTATACTCTCTGATTAGAAGTTGCGATCTATGTGTGATTGATGGTTTTAGGTTGATGAAATGATATTGAGTACAGATTTTAGTGGAGAGCTTCCTCTTCATCATAGTAACCCCTGGATCCTTCACCGATTAGCTGTAGATCTAAACTTGGAGTAAGAGGTAGTTAATGTTGGTTTAATATAGAACTAAATTCATTTTGCTGCTTTGGATTGATTCTATTTCTAGAAATAGGGATTGTTACAGATTGACTATATTTGTTGAGATCGATTTGGGTTACTTGATTTATGATGCTTGATTTAATTAAGGTGATAAGAGAAAATAGGATTAAGAATTGGGAAATGGATTGATTGGTGGATCAAGGACATGCTTAATATCTAATTGATCATGTTAAGAAATTAAATATGCTTTGATCATGGAGGATTATCATTATTTAATTGAGTAACTCATACGTAGAGTTGATGTGAAAGAATTATGGATTGAGTTAACAAATGGATCAATTAATGAATTGGATGATTGAGTTATGATTAATGGAATCAGTGACTTGATTGATGATTAGGTTGATCTAATTAGAGTTTCCTAATCATTATAGGATTAGGGTTTATTAATTGTTTTAGTGTGGACCTTGGACTTGATTGTGATATATATTATAGGGTTTGGATTCTGATTTGAAGCAGACTTTACCAGGAGGATATTTGCCTGATCTACATTTAAGGCGAGTCCTTCTTACCTTGTTTCTTTATGGCTTTTTCCTTAGTGCATGATTATTTATTATTATATGTTGATCAAATGACAGTTACTTGTTTACCTTAGATCCACTCTATGTTTTCTTGCGATTGATCTTTGTTTCTTGTCATTATTTGTTTGTTGATATTAACATCTATGTAGTCTTATTGTTTTCATGCTCGAATTGGTTTTATGTATAGGATATACTAAACCCTAGTGTAGTTGTAAACTTATACTCATACATTGATATCATAGTATAGTTATATACTTTTATGAGTGTTAGTATGTTAGTAAGATTATACCATACCGTAGGATATCGGGTATCCTATTAGACCTTTGATTGTTATTTAGGCTCATGCCTATACGCTAGTGCTGTTAGACCGTAGGGTAGCTTGAAGAGCATTATCCTCGATTGGATTGTTACTACTTATTTTGTCGTTATGGCTCGGTTTATGTCTATATCCTGTCTGCCCACTGAACCATCTGGGGTCGAGTGTTCTCTCGCAGACAGTAGCCACTTATGCATCCTGTCCGCCCATAGGACCATCTGAGGTAGAGTGTTTTCCCACAGACAGTGACTGTTTACATACCCTGACTACTACGGGACCATCCGTGGTAAAGTGTTCTCTTGCAGTCAATAGATGAGATGTCAGATAGCTACCTCATCCTATCAGCCCACGGGACCATCCATGACAGAGCATTCTCCTATAGACAATGACTATTTATATACCCTGACTACCCACGAGACTTATTCATGATAGCATGATGTGCTAGTCAGGACTTGTTGTATATTTGTTATATGCTAGCTATACATCTATTTGTGCAAGATTTGGATGTACTATATGTGCTTCCAATTCATTGGTTATACCAGGTTAAGAAGGTTAGTGGAGGATTACGTAGTGTTATGCTTTTATTAGCAGATAACTGTATTTGTCATGTCCCGAGGGTATACTTGTCCGCCAAACCGAACGGTGCCCCTAGTGATAATATAGGAAATATAATATCGAACCAATTTAATCCAACATAAAACCACCAATGTAATATAACAACACCAAGTCACAAAATGATAATGTGTGTATGTATGCATATACATGTAAACATACTCAAAATTAGATACCGAAAGAAACTGCAACCATAAACAATAGGAACAATAATATAAAGCGACTCAACGAAAACCCAACTCGAGTGGGACTGGCAGCCAGGACCTCTGAGCGACACAACACCTCCTCTATCTGCTAACCTGAAAGTCAAGAAAAAAGTAAAGGGTAGGTGAGTATAACCACTCAGTGGGTATAAGAAAATAGTACATGAACAAATTACTGACAGGAGATCAAAGGATGCAGTCTTAGGTAAAATACTTACTAATCAACGTAAGTGTCTTAACATAATCATCGGGTAACCAAAAGTATAATCAATAATACTAACCTGCTTAACCAAGTATAACCAACAAATCGAGAGTACATACAGTACATCCAAACATGCACGAACAAATATATGACTAGCATATAGCAAGTATATAACAAACACTGACTACGGGAGAACATTCTACCATGGATGGTCTCGTGGGTAGTCAGGGTAAATGACTAGTCACTCTCCACGGGAGAATGGTCCACCACGAATGGTCCCGTGGGTGGACAGGGTAAATAACTAGTCACTATCTGCGCGAGAACGCTCTACTACGGATAGTCCCATGAGTAGACAAGGTATATATCAATGGTCACTAATGAGTCTCTCTCACCCACGCATGGGAGACAAGATATACTAATGGTTGTTGATGACTCGCTCAACCATGAATAGGAGACAATGGTCGACAAGATATACCAACAGTTGCTGACGACTCTCTCAACCACGAATGGGAGACAATCGTCGACAAGGTATAACCACCACGGGTCTAGTAGGATCCTCGAAATCCTATACTATGGTATAATTCTACTAATGTATAGGCATGAGCCTACATAATAAATAAGGGTCTACTAGGATACTTGATACCCTATATTACGATATAATCATACTAATATATGGGAAGAAAATAGAAAATTGTGCCCCCAAGTTACTAGTCACCTAGCATTAATATCTCGACTAATTCCATAATAGGATAAATATCAAGAAATCCTAGGGCTTGATTTAGAGGGGAAAGTCTAGTGGAATACACTACCCTTCTGCTAGAGAGTGATTTCCAACAAGTATAGGTCAGTATTGTTAGAGTGTATACTAAAAGCCTAGCTTTTGTAAACATTTGTTTTGAAATAAAGAATCACATTGGTCAAAAATGTCTACATTTATGCTAAGTGTAGTTGTTCAATTAATTTATATTGTAGATAACATGGTGTGTGGTATCACACACAGAAGATTATGTTATCGGTTCTTTATAAATTATAAACAGGAGCTCGCAACTAAGATGGAAAGGAACAAACCATTGGAATAGTCATAGTGTAATTAGGTATTAGTTTATCTTGACTAATAAATTACACTAGTACACTCTAAGTGTATTGAGCAGGACCATTTAAGATAAGTTCTTTTTATACTGACTTAATAAAAGAACAAGACCTTAGTTATTATGGAAGTATGTGCTCTTAATCCTAATATAATAATAAGCACATATATTTGGTATTTATTTCTTTAACTTATCAAAGGGTGAGATTTAGCTCGATAAATCAAAAGGCCCGATAAGTTGGGAAATGATATTACTTATAGTGTGTGTTGTTGATTATAGAAGGAAACTGTATCCTAATAATCTAGGTTGATAATGCCCCCAAGAGGAGCTCATAAGGATTGTCATGTTAAACTCTGCAGGTGGAGTTAGTCCAACATGACGATAAAGTTGAGTGGTACTACTCTTGGACAAAGATATTAATTGAAGTGAGTTGTCTGTAACCCATTTAATTAGTGGACATTCGACATCATAAACATAGGAAGATTAACAAACTCATAATAAGAAGGAGACCAAAATGTAATTTGGGATTGGTACGGCAGTTTAATAATAATTCTTTAATGGTATGAATTATTATTGATGAAATTAAGTTGAGTGTTCGGGGCGAACACGGGAAACTTAATTTCATCGGGAGACGAAAACCAATTCCTCTTCTCGGTCCCTATCGTAGCCTCTTATTTATAAAGTATTATATCCACCTATACCCACCTTTATACCCATCCTAAGGTGGTTGGCCAAGCAAGCTTGGAACCCAAGCTTAGGCTAGCCAAGCAAATAGGATGAGCCAAGTTGTGTGGCCGACCCTAGCTTGAACCCAAGCTTGGTGTGGCCGGCCACATCAAATTAAAAGGATTTTAATTTTTTAAAATTTTTCTTATGTAGATTCCATGATTTTAAAAGAGAGTTTAAAATTATAAATCTTTCCTTTTATAGGTTTCTACAAAAGATTAAGAAAATATTTGATATCTTTCATTATTTGTAGATTGAAAGGAAGATTTTAATTTTGAGAAAACTTTCCTTTTTTGTAACCATGTTCATGATTTAAAAGAGAGTTTTAAAATTATAAATTTTTCCTTTTATAAGTTTCTATAAAAGATTAAGAAAAGATTTGACATCTTTCCTTATTTGTAGATTGACAGGAAGATTTTAATTTTAAAAGATAACTTTTCTTTTTGGAAATCATCCACATGTTTTAATAGAGAGATTTTAATTTATAAAATTCCTTTTATAACCAACCATGAAGGGAAAAATTATTAGAGAAATTTTTATTTTAAAATTTCCGGAAACAAATTAGGAAGTTTTAATTTTGTGTTAAAACTTTCCTTGCTTGGAGCAATGAGGTGGCTAGCCATGATATTTAGGAAAATGAAATTGGTTTTAATTAATTAAAATTTTCCTTTTCATGGCAAAGAAAATAAGGAAGGTTTTATTTATTTTTTCCTTATTTGCCAAGACCAAGGAATATAAAAGAGGGGGTAGGGGTGCCTTCATGGGGGAGAATTCTATTCTATTTTCCTCCCTCTCTTCCTTGGTGGTGGTCGGCCCTAGACCTTGCTCTTCTCCTCTTCTCTTCTTCTTTAGTGGCCGGTTTCATCCCTCTCTTGGAGCTTTTGTTGGTGGCCGGTTCTACCTAGGAGAAGAAGGTGTAACGCCCGCCCTTCCATGGACACTCTGACTGCCCTTAGAGGGACGGGGTTACTTACATTCACCTAACATACTAATGCATATGAACTCATGGCAGCGGAAGACATACTTAAAAATTTTATCATATGCATTTGATTGTCTTAAACATGGCATGTGAATCATAACTTATTAACATTTTACCACATCATAATATTTCTCACATGAGTAAAATATCATAAGAGCATAACATACTAACTTAAACTATCATCAGAAGCATAAGGTCCAAACTTAGTTCACATGCACAATTTAAACAAATATAAATTTAAACTTAATTTGATCTATCCACCATGCCACTTCCACACACATCATCATTGCCCTTTCCTGCTGCTCCCCTTAGTTCATCTATTCCTTGCCTTTATCTGCAGTACAAGGAACATAAAACTATAAGCCCAAAGGCTTAGTGAGCTCCTTTCCTACTCATAAAACCATAGAGCACATAACACAACATAGCATGTGAAACATAACATAGCATAACATAACATAGCATGGAGAATCATAACATAAAATATATCTTATCATATAAGAAACATAACTTATCATAACATAGCATGAGGGAACATAACATAAACATATCATCTCATATAAGGAGCATAACATAGCATAGCATAGCATGTGAGTGCATATCATGGAACATATCATATCATGTAAGCATATATCAATAGACATATCATATCATGTGAGCATGTATCATAACTTACACCTGTTCATAATAATGCATAGACAATAATTCATAAAATATATGTGCATGTAGATGCAAGATGTATATATTTTTTTTAAAACATGTATCATGGAATGCATCATGTCTCTTTTAAAACATATCTTATACATACTTGAACATAATATCATCATGAGGGCCCGACTTGTACCACATACATACATAAATACGCGCAATCCCTAGGACAGGGTAGCTAGCCCCGAACCTACTAGGGATCTAGGTCCGTTCATAGTCCGTCGACCTAGGGGCGTACTAAGGAGCCCATCCCTTTTTATGAGGCCCGTTTCATAGACCATCGACCTTGGGGCTCTTATGGAGCCCACCCTCGGTACAAGCCATATAAAAATAAAATATCATGTCATACATTTCATGTCATCATGCATATCATAGCTTATCATACATGTCATAATTTCTTGTCATATCATGAAGAGAGCTCTTGATCCCATCTTAAGGGAAGCATCTCTTTGCCATACCATGAAGAGTGCCCTTGATCCCAACTTAAGGGAAGCAACTCTTAGGCTTTTCTTCTTACATAAGTCTTTCATACATATATCATGAAACATAACATGTTCATATCATAACATAAACATAACATGTGATCTTCATAACATCAAGCATGACATATCATATCATGAGCATAGCATATCATATCATGGAACATAGCTCATCTCATAACATAAGGCATAACATATCATATCATGAATATATCATATCATGAGCATAGCATATCATTTCATGAGCATAGCATATCATATCATGAGCATATCATATCATATCATGGAACATAGCTCATCTCATAACATAAGACATAACATATCATATCATGAACATAACATATCATATCATGAGCATACATTATGAGGAAACATAAGCATGCATAGTTGGGTTCAAAACTTTTCCCCAATCCTATTCTTCCAATCTTGGCCAAAACCTTACTAGCATGGATTTTAAACATTGGCCACCATACAAAGCATGAAACTTAACCCAACTCTAGATAATTAGTCATACATCATAAAGAAGCATAAACAAGCATGGTTAAATTTCAAGACCTTGCTCTAAGCCCATATACTTGCTTGGCCGAACCTTAAGGTGAGTTCTAAGCATTCATTTGTACAATATGTAGCATGGAAACATATCTAATCTTATACACAAGATCACCCAACATGTAGAGCCATAACCAAGCATAATTAGGTTAGAAAAACTTAACTCTAAGCTTACACTCTACCTTGGCCGAAACCTACAATTAGGGTTTCCATTCTTTTAGTGCAACATGTGACATAATGGCTTAACCTAGCTACATACAAGGTATCATACTTCATGAATGAACACAAACAAGCATGTTTAGGTTCTAAATTTTTAGTCCTAGGTCTCTTATACTCTCTTGGCCGAAACTTGCAACTAGCATTTTCATATTTTTCATACAACATAAAGCATAAAAATCTAAGCTACCAATACACAAGGGTTCATGCATCATGAAGGAGCATAACCAAGCATGTTATCATTTAAAAATCTTACTCCAAACTTCATTTCTATTCTTGGCCGAAACATGTGACTAGGGTTTCCATATTTCTCATACAACATGAAACATAAAAATCTAGGCTACCAATGCACAAGGGTTCATACATCATGAAGGAGCATAAACAACATGTTATCATTAACAAAACTTTGCCCTAAATTGCATTCCTAACCTTGGCTGAAACTTGAAAGTAACTTTCTCCAAACTTTATACAACATGGAACATGGAAAACTTAAGCTATCCACATATAAGAAAGTTTAACAAGTTTAGGAACATAAACAATAAGTTTCCCTTTTAAAGCCTTGCCCTAAACCCTATAACTCATCTTGGCTGAAACTTTAGGTTAGGGTTCTTAAACTTTTTAATATCATAGGGAGTATTAAGCTTAGCCAACAACATATAAAAGATCTCATATCACGAAGAAAACATAAGCTTGTTACCAAACAAAATTTGGATCCAAACCTTACTTTTTGATCTTGGCCGAAACTTTAAAAGTGAGGTTCTAGACTTCTTTTTTTTTCAACATGAAGCATAGCTTGTAAACTTGTTAACCTAAATGACCACAAATCTAACTTGGCCGAAACTTGAAAAGGAAATCTCTACGATTCCAATAACATTTACGTACTAAGAAAACCGAAAACTACTTGTACTGCAGTGAGGGGATACTCACATCCTCGCTTGTTTTTCCTTAGGGAAGAGACCTTGCTTGTGGAGCTTTTCTAGAGAGGAGCTTCTTGCTTGGGCTCAGGAATGGTGAGGGGGAAGAGCTCTTGGTTACGGTGAGGAGGAGGAGAAAGGAAGCAAAAATGAAGATTTTCCTTCATTTTCTCCTTTTATTCCAAATGAGAAGAGGAAGGAAAAATGAGTTTTTCCTTCTCTTTTCCTTTACTTCTCCCTTAATGAAAAGAGGAAGCAAGAGTCCTCTTTTCTTTTGAGAGAAAGAAGGCAACTCTAACTTCTCCTTCTAAATGAAAGAAGCTCTTTTCTTACTCTTAACTATATTGTCACTTCTTTCTCTAACAATATCTTCTCTTGGTCTATTGGTTAACACATACATGTATCTAGTAAGAGATCCAAGGTTCAAATCTTGGTCATCTCTTTTTGGTTCTATTTTTTTATTATTTTTATTTTTCTTTTTTGCAAATTTACACATAAGGCCTAATTTAAATCATGGTAAAAATAAATAATCTTGCTAGATATCCTAGGGGTGTTACAGAAGGAGAGAAAGGAGGTTTTGTTTCTAGCATCCCTTGGATCTTGGTGGTGGTGGCCGAAACTCTTCATCCCAAAGAGAAGTGCTTGGCCGAAACTTGCAAGAAGGAAGAAGAAGGGCTTGGGTGGTTCTCATCTCGGTAGATCGTTGCCCACACAACGTCCGAGATAAGAAGAGGAATACGGAAGAAGAACAAGAGGTCGTTGATACAAAGAAAGGTATAACTAGTAATTCTTTTTTGCATCATACTAGTTTTTCTTTGTATGAATTTCAAACACAAGAGGCTAGAGATTCTAGATTTTCGGATTAGATATTTGAAGTTGTGTTTCTTTTATTTTATTTTTTGAATTTGTGATTCGATTGTTCTTTTTGATTAAACCTAGAGTTATATAAGGAAATTAAATATTAGATTTCTTTAAAAGGCTTTGTCTAGGCGGTGGTGGATGATCCCATACCCAAGAAGGACTAGTGCCTCGCCATTCAGTCCTGGAAGCCAATTTTAGAAATTAATATTTAATTGAATTTATAACATAGGTGGATTTGGATCAATAATATTAAGCATCGTTTGTGATCCAAGTCTAAACCATTAAGAACAGATAAGTTAAATTTGGAATCAATAATGTTAAGTTCCGTTTGCGATTCCGAATTTAATTTCTAAAGAACACAATAGGTTGTTAGGAAAGGTTCAGGACTTGTACAAAAATTTTATACAGTGGAACCGGTACGATCTTCCTAGGACCAACCAACAATTGGTATTAGCACTAGGGTTTGTCTCTGTGTGTTTGGTTTTTAGTTTAATTATGCACATGTCATATATAATTTAGACAGGATAATAGTAGGATATGCTAACTCTATGGTTGCAGGCTCCAACTATTATGGCTTATGGTTATTGTGTGTGATTGGTGTTCGCTCTCCGCAAGTGTACGGAAATATCGCAAGTAATATAAAAGATTATCGTATCCACAGGGACTATTGATTAAGCACTAGTTAACTTCATACGATGAATTATCTAGACAATCTAAAGTTGTTAACAAACTCTAAAGAGAAATAGAAAAGAAAAGAGAAAGAATTATCGTCGTGAATGGAGGAATGATAGATTCTAGGATTTCGGTTTCCTTGTAATGCTAGGAAATGTAAATGATCCATCAAATCTTATTCCTCAATTGTCCATAATTTGTAGAAGGTCACCGGTTCTCTCTTGCAAAAGACAACCGGCCTAGGACTGAAATCTATACCTAATGTGATCAATTAGGAATGAATCCTATGTTGTCCTTACACATGCTTGCACCTGTCACGTGCTTCCCTCGGATAATCAACATAGAAATCATCACTCTTCAACCCATTAAGTTATAAAATATGAATGCTCATGAGTTCTATTCTACCCCCTTGAATGACCTTATTTTACCTTTAAGATATTCCCTCAAACGTCCTTACATGGGCTTATACCTGTCACGTACGTCCCTCGGAATATCGAGTGAGGAATTACCTCTACAAGATCCACAAGATATTCAAACATTCAATCGAGCATGGTTATTAAGTCCAATCACAACAATCCACACAAGATCAAATAGATACAAACATGAAAAAAATCATAGAAATAGGAAATTGGAAAATCCACAAGAGTTTTACATCACAATCACATCACAAATACTCCCTACATCATAGATCTAGAGATCTACTCCATAACAAAGGAATTACAATCAAGAGACAAGAAATAAAGCAATCTACAACTCAAAATATAAGGACAAGAGAAGAGAAAGCTTATCCATGTAGCGTCGATCTTCTTGGATGCAATCCTTGCTCCGGAGGTGGACGGATCGGCGAAGGAGGGAAGATCTAGGGTTCCCCCAAGGGGGAGAACCTTCCCCAAGCAATGGGGAAGAGCCCCAAGCTAAAGACCAGCCAAATATGTGAGAAAAGGGGAAGAAAACCCCTTTTATAGGCTTGGCACGGGCGCCACACGGCCCCGTGGCACGGCCGTGTGAGGCTCACACGGCCTGCACCACTTCCTTCTCTGCCAACCTCACATGGCCGTGTGAGGTTGGCACAGCCGTGGCCTACTCTTCCACTGCCCCCTTGTATAGCTGTGTAGATCTACACGGCCTACACTGCCTCCAGTTCTGGTACCCTTACACGGCCGTGTCTGGGACATGGCCATATTCTTCTCCTTCTCTATCAAAGTTACACGACCATGTGGATTCACACATCCATGCCATTCTTCTCCTCTGGAAACATTACACTGCCGTGTGGCTCACACGACCATGGGCCCTGTGCCTCACACGGCCGTGTGGAGCTCATACCCCCTTGCATGGCCCTTGCACACCCCCTTGCATGGCCCTTGCACACCCCGTGTCATGGCTCTGAATGGATGTGTTTCATTGCAATGTCTTTGAGACCACCAAGATGGGGTTTTCTCCAGTTGAAGTCTTCTTCAAAGTTGTAGATCTTGAAGTTATCTACAAATCAGTATAAAGAACAGTCCAAAACTCCAACCGAGCACAAAGTTATGGCCGTTTTACTTTTGGTCTACAGTGTAGAAAACCTCACATGGCCGTGTGAGGTTCACACGGCCCCAACATGACCCCTACACGGCCTTGACATGCCCCTGTGGTCTCCACATGGCCAAAACTTGGAAGAACTTAGTTTTTGCATTCCCGTGACACTCTGGAAGCTCTAGGCTTCATTTAAGCTCCGTTTTTGCTCCAAATCACGTCCTATCAATGAAAACAAGCAAAGAGCAGATCTCCAAACAAAATATAATGGAAGTATGACATAACAATGAAATATGGTGTAATAAACTTAGATTATGCCAATGAAATATAAGTAGATGTTCGTCAAAGCATGTATAAAAGTGTATATAATCTACGCACATCACACCCCCAGACTTAAACCTTTGCTTATCCTCAAGAAAAACCCACAATATAGATTCATGTGGTTAAATAGTGCATCATAATCTCTAGCAAATCAATCTAATCCTATCAAATGATTTCATTGGTGAGCAAGATACAAAAGTAGTTTGAGTATGACCTAAATAGTTATCCTCCATGCTCAGTGCAAAAGTGACATAAATTTATCAAGTTTCAATCCCTAAGTCTAGTCAAGTCGTCATAAAATTGTGTTCCTTATACTTCCGACGATAGGCACTTACCTGCCACACGCAAAGTTCATTCCCCACAAAAATGCTATGCATCGTCTACACAAGGTCTCAAAGGAATACTCAGTATCAAGAGAAACATAACATTCATTTCCCCAGTAACCTAACTCGGTCTCAAAAGGGTGAATTGCTAGTTTCCACTCACGACAACTATTTTTTTTATCCCTTATTATTTTTTTTCTTTGAATGTTTGCAAAGTATCAAACTTGAACAAACTTTCATTTTTTTTTTTTGGAATTGATTTTTTCAAATGAGCTTACATGATCTGAGTTTATCCAGTAACCAAAATGTAGTTGAGAGGTCACCATAGAAGCACAAGTACTAGTCCAATTCTATGAATCATGACTATTTTAGAGTTATCAACTGTAAAATACCGAAAATAGGCGAATATTAATAAGGAAATTTTTCGGAATTTTTGGATATTTTTCGGAAATTTTTCAGAGCTCGTACGGATGAGTTAACGGGGATAAAAACGGGGTCCGGAAAAGCCTGTTTAGGCTACCCCATTTAAGTGAGGAAATGTTGATTTTTCCTTTTTATTTTTCTTTTTTTTTTCTTCTTTATTTCTTTTCCCATGTTTCCTCTACCGTGCGCGCCTTCTTCTTCTCCCCGATCCGTGCCTTAACCACCCCGAGACGGTTCCTTCTTCCACTTCTCTTCCTCCTTCCTTCGGCCGAAGTCCATCGGCTCCTCCATCCGACGACATCACCGGCCATCTCTTCTCTCTTCGTTAAGGTGCCCGTGCCCTAGGTCCCCGACATCCGCTTCCCCTCGATGCATCCCCTTTCTTCTTCCTCATCGACGCTGGAGCAAGAGCTAACCGACTCCCTCTCTACCCGAAGCTCGTGACACGCCGATCTTTGCCTTTTTTTTCTTCACGCCGCTGTGCCCTAGATCTGCAGCGTGCCGTCGCCGCACGAAGCAATGTCAGTTGCCCCCATCACTGTGCCCTAACGCAGTGCCCGATTCTCTTCTCTTGATTTTTCTTCTCGACTCAGTGCCCTAGCACCGTTGCCGGCCACTAGGTCCGACCCAGCGCCACCATTGCCTGATCGCCGCTGAGCACCATTTGAGGGATATCTCGACGACACCCACTGCTGATCCAGCCGGTCTACAGATTACACTACCCTCTCTATCGTGGGCAGCCAATACTGAGGTAAGCCTCGCTGTGGATCAGTGATGCAGTTAGGGATACTTTGGCTAACTGATGATGTTGGCATTAAAAGGGATTCATCGATAAAGAAGAAGGAAGAGGTTGGATTGGAGAAATTAGATTTGGAAATCTAATTTTTCAGCAGCAGTGGCTTCATCGTTGCTCCTACAATAACTTCCAGTGGCTGCATTTCCTTGCCGTGTGTCAACAGGGAGCAACCATAATAAGGTAAGCTAGAGATCAGTTTGCAGTTTGTTGATGGTTTTGAATGATGTCATTTACTGGTTATGATTATCATGAGGAAATTGGAATTTAAATGTAATGTGTTGAGTTAGGGAACATTTGATGTGGAGGGCAACATCCTTTTACCCTGCTTTAGTCGGCATTGTGCGTGGACAATCCATAGCTCCAACCACAGATTTTTCAGCAGCTAGATCTCTGGCAAATTGAGGTAAGAAGTATGATATCAGATTTGATGGTGATGCGAGTTAATTTATAGTGGAAGATTGCGGTTGATTGTCTACCAGTTTTTGTAGCTTGGCCGACATTGTTCACTGGCGATCTACAGCTCCGGTCATTCTGTTTTGGGCAGGGAAACCCTTTGACCGTGAGTCATTAGCGACCATCCTGGATTTGGGTGAGTTCTTATGAATTTGGTTTAGATTAAGATGCTATGATTGATTATCATTATGGCAAGTCCTAATTTGAATGAATTAGGTTTATGTTATTGTTGATTAGGGTTTTTCCCTAATTTAGTGTACGAGATTTTTATTTAGCTATTTATAGGAATTTAGCTAAATAATCGTATATCTATTGGATACAGGATTTTGACGCGAGACGGGTATCTCGATGTCAGATTTGGACCATTTCTATTGGAGGCGGGTATTTTTGACTTATGTCATTTGATATGCTTAGTAATTAAATTAACAGGTTGCATTAATTGTGTTTCTTATCTGTTTCGGTTAATCACTACCCAGATCTTACATGCTTGATTGATTGATTGGTTTTGCATCTCAGGTATATTTTACCTGTTTATACATGCTTATAGGGGTAGTGATATACCATGCTTTACCATGTTTAGGACCTAGGTTTTATACCTTCTGTATACCTTTGGATTGTTTTGGATTCGTTGACCTATGATGCATTTTTATATATGTATGGATTAGGTCAGGATGTTTATATGGTTATTGCCATGCATCATTTGCATGATTGTATGCTGTGCGATAGTCCGATCCATTATTGTTGAGCACATCGCCAGTTACATGGATCTGCACACACCACCACTCATGGGTTAGTGGTCGATTCAGGCTGAGTGTGTTGCAGCAGGGACTCTGTTAGGCACTGTTGGTCCGCTCATGGGTAGTGTGACACAACGTGTTATCCGGCAGGGATTCCTCCCTGTCATTGTGTACCGGGAGTTGAGAGCATTGCGCTCCCCCATCTATGATTTGGGGTAGGAGGATAGGTGTACTCCGACAGCATCCCGTCCACTCGGTCACTCATCAGGAGTAGTGACGACAGAGTGCACGGTTGTCACAGCCCTACCCACTCGGCCTCACTTTTGTATGAGACGATCGACTGGCGTCAGGGGTGACCAGGACGCATCATTGGCATCATATGCATGATGCATTTATTGCTTGTGTTTGTGTTTGCTGCATATTGTTTGGATACCTATGTTTGACATGCATACAGGATTTCCTTATCCCTCGGACTGTTTGACCTTATACTCAGGACCTGGTTAGTACAGTATTCTCTTGTTTACTTCAGATGCATTTTTATCTTTCTTATCAGGAGACTGTACGCATGATTAGTGCTAGGTGTTGTTTCTTTACTTTGCATATCAATTGTACCTGCTGAGTGTTGGACTCACCCCGCCTCCATTGTTGATATTTTCAGGTTGATGCTGTCAGGAGGGAGTTCCAGTCGCTAGTCCTCACTGCACGTAGTGCTGGTCCTGCAGACCTCCAGGATATGTTTGGTTTTCTTTGGTTTCTTTCTGTTCTAGACTGTTTGAACTCGTTATATTCTGGATTTATTTGCTTATGGACATGATATAGATTTTATTATATCGATGGATTTGGATTTGGTTTTTATTCTACTACATGCCTGCCTGGATGGCAGAAGAGGTGAGTTCGTCGGTTTTGAGCTTTACGAGTGTAGTTGAGTAGGGTGGTTTTTGAGTCAGAGTATTATTACTGCGTGGTTGTGTCAGCCAGAGGCTGAATATATATATAAACTGCGTGGTGATTGATTTTTATTATTGTTATGATTCCAGCCGCCTGTGGCTGAGTATTTAGTGCTTGTAGAAAATTTTTGATTGTCCGCCGTACAGGGGAGATGCTGTCGAAATTTTCTCGGACAGGGACTCTTCTGGGGGCGTGACAATTTAGTGGTATCAGAGCGCTAGTTTTACGATCTTTGTTTTCGTATTTGGAACATTTGAGATAACCTGATACCAATTTGTTGGTATCAAAGCGCTAAGGTTTGGCGATACTTGTTTTGATTTTCAGTATTTGGTTGATATCAATTTATTGGTATCAGTGCGGGTTATGATACCTGCTTTTGATATTCTGGATTTTTGGGTTAGCCCAAGTTTGCGAGTCAAACTGGGTAGTTATTTTGGATTACATGGATTTTTCCATTATGTGTATGTGTTGGAGTTCTGTTTCGGATTATATGGATTTCCGATGTTTCTCGTTCGGAATTTTGAGGTCAGAAGTTGGGGACTGGACAACGATGGAATATCTCCAGACGGCATATAGGTATGATGTTTAATTTTATAGTTTATGTCAGGTATTAGCATTCTTTATTTAGTACCTGTCTGGTTGCTGTAGCACATATTACTTGTGATGGGTTAGCCATTGAGGATGGTTGACCTTAATAGAGATAAAAGATTATAATTTCTGGTGATTTTTCTTATCATACCATTAGTAGTGTTAGCTTCTGTTACTACTAGTAGGAGATGGAGGCACATACTAGCCTTTGCTATTGTTAGCTGGGTAGTGGATGATACCTACATATTCCTGTTGACTTAGCCAGGAGAGTTTTATACTCATATCTTTTGGATGTTAGGGTATCAGGTACGATGGAAATTGATCTTTGGGGGTTACCATGTTTGATCATTGTTGAGAATGGTTTGAGGTTGAGGGATATTGTGAGATCATATATTATGATATGTTGATTTCTAATGATTTATGAGAGTAAATGTTATGTGGTTGTTTGATGATCAATTACTAGATATTTGTTTTGATGATCTATTAGTGGATAACTATTTTGATGATTTATATTTGGGTTGTCATTGATGGTGACATAGTTAGTGTCATTTATAATATTCACAGGTTTGATGATTATGGTTGGTGATCAGATTATAAATTGGGTGCTAGAGAGTTTATGGTTGAGTGTGCCTATGAGATTTTAATAATCTGGTTAGTTGTGGTTAGTTAAAAGGATGATAAAATGGATAATTGCTTCCTCTGATATGGGACTATGTGGATAAATAATGATTTGATGTTTTGAATGCTAACTTGCCCTCATGGGGAGTAGAGACTGATTCATCTGATATTATGTGGGCTGATATTTTTTTTGAGGATGAAAATGAGAGTGTCTTGATGTTCCTAAATATTGACTTTTTCTTTTGGGTTGTACACATTTATACATATGATATTATATGGTTGGATATACCTTAGTTGCTTGTGGAGGATTAAGGTATTCTTGATTAGTTAGTAGATGAATGATTTAGTTTGTTGGGTGATCAGTAGAGGATTGCCATATTCTATTTTTAGAGTTTCGAACCTTTAGGTTATTTGTGCTTAGTTATGTACCTAGAGCACATTTGAGTACATGTTTTGTACTGACGTGAAAATGACTGATTTAGCCATATATCATTATCGGCTTGGATAGGTTATAAAGGATCGATGTATCCTATTCCATGAAGATTTTGACCATGGATTGTATATACCTGGTGGGATAACTTAGAGGGTGCTTTGGGATTTGTGACCCCGCTGATGTAAGGAAGTGTAGAGCTAATTGCTTAACACTTATGGGATACAATCGCTACTAGTGTAAACTGGGAGAGTATATTTGAATTTATGATGATAAAATTTTTCCCATTGGATATAGTCTTGGTAGTGTATGACATTGACTGGCAATGTTATACCACGGTGTGTATATTTTTCTTGTCCGATACCAGTTCCTTTGAACCTAGAGCAGGGTTGTTACTGGATGATTAGGTTGTTTTATTTAGGGTTGCTTTTGATTGATGTATTCATGCTTGATACATATGCATGAATTTTGTTTAGATATACCCGTAACCCATGAGTGTTGATAGCATAAGGTTGGTCTCTTTGATTGAGCTGGTATGCTGATTTTGCATGTCTATGTTGGATGTATATTATGATTGTTATGTGTTATAGGAGTCCTGTGGTAGACTGTCCATTTGCAAGTAGTATATGTATCCATGTTCTGATATGGTTTGAAAGTTCCTTGTGGATTATAGATATGTAGTTCGGTGTATGTATCTGGATGTATTATTGAAGATATCTTGTTGATTAAATCCGAGATGTAGTATAAGTACATCGGTGGTGTTTTGATGGAGGCATTTTGTCGATTTAATCTGAGTTGGGATATGTACATATGTGTTTGGTGTGGTATCTGAGGTAACATTTTGATTATGTTTGATTTGTGAGTGCACCTGGGTTTAGTATGTTTTATTGGAAGTATATGTTGGTTATACTCTTGGCATAGGTGAAGATATGTCATGTGAGTGTTGTTTGAGGTGTATTGTTGATTTTACCTATGTTGATTTTGCACACGTGTTCGGTATGTTTTGTTGGATGTATCATACTGAATATACCTGAGTTGTGAGTATGTTTGGTGTATAATAATTGGAGGATTTTGTTGATCATACATATGTTGTGTGAGCATGTGTGCTAGGTGTATACATTGGTAGCAGTATGATGATTTTACTTATACTGAATGCAGAATGAGGAGTGACTGCATTATGTCGTTTGTTGGATTAAACCATCAACTAATTTTCCTATCAGTGGATGACCCACTAGGATGCTGATAGAGTTGATGATGGATTTGATTAGTTACTAGGAAGTTATAGCCTAGGCTAACCACAGTGATTTGTGGTAGAGAGATCTTGTACAATCTCTAGCTGGATAGTTAGGTGCCTTGGGGTACTTATGTATTGTTTTGTGGTGGAGCGTTGCTCCCACATATCACAGATTGCTGGTAGCGGAGCATTGCTCCTATATTTATTGCAGATACATATTTCAGATTATTTGTGGTGGAGTGTTGCTCCCACATATTGAGGATTTCTTGTGGTAGAGCGTTGCTCCCACATATGTGGTGTTTCCTGTGATGGAGCGTTGCTCTCACCCTGGAGGATTTATTCTTTGGTGATTTATGTTATTGATGATCAGATTTTTTGATTTATTATTGGAGATCTTATGGATAGGAATGTCTGTGATACGAACATTATGTGTCTTGGTTTTTGCCATAAAGGCTTACAGTGCCTTAGATGTTTTCAGGGACTCGATGATCCTGGTATGTCGAGGATGTTTGGATAGGTTTCCATTATCTTTGTGGACGATGTTGTGATCTATTACGGATCCGAGGTGAGTCACGTACACTACCTTTGCATAGATCTAGAGATGATTCGACGAGAACATCTATATGTGATTATCAGTAGTGCTGGTTTGGATTGTCTTTTGTTATGATGTTTGGAACACACGGTCACTAGTAGGAGTGTACCGTGGTTCCACAGGAGATAGAGGTTGTTACCGTTAGGAGCAGCCGAAATCAGTGTAGGAGATCCGCACTTTTGTGACTCGCAGGATATTACAGACCTTTCGCCGAGGGTTTCTTCCGCATAGCTATGCTACTTTCACGCGTGACCATGAAAGGCGTGAAGTTTACTTGGACTGAGGATTGCAAGACCAGCTTCTAGGAGCTGAAGCGGAGACTAGTGTCGGCTTTGATTTTTGGTTTTTACCTTCTGGAGAGGACGAATTTGTCCTCTACACCGACGCGTCTCTACAGGGTATGAGTGCTGTTCTGATGCAGCACGGTAGAGTATTCTTATATGCTTCTCGATAGTTGAGGGAGCCTGAGAAGAAAATACTCAGTTCATGATCTGGAGTTGGCCGTTATTATTTTTGCCCTGAAGATTTGGCGGCAGTACCTGTATGATATTACATTGAGATTCTCACTGACATCGGAGTCTCAAATATCTGTTCACTCAGAAGGAACTTAATCTTCGACCGAGGAGATGGATGGAGTTCCTGAAGGATTTTTGATTGTACCATTAGCTATCACCCGGGGAAAGCTAATGTGGTTGCCAATGCGCTTAGCTAGAGGTCCAGAGGGACTTTAGCTTGCCACCGAGTTATGGTCACAGATTTGGTTCAGGATTTCTCTGAGTTAGACATTGAGGAGCAGGGACAGACAGAGCAGGGTATTCTTGTTACGATGATTGCTCAGTCGTCGATTAGGAAGAGAATCCGAGAGACCCAGTTGTTAAGACCTCTTGGAGCTCAACGTGAGGCAAAGTGGTCCATTTTATCAGTAGAGGATGTCAGAGGCATAAGACTGCCAGAAGAGTTATGCTGATCAGAGTCGGAGACTCTTAGAGTTCTCCATTTGCGACCATGTATTTCTGCGAGTTTTACCCACGAAAGGGGTGAAGAGATTTGACCTCAGAGGTAAGCCAGCTCCGTGATACATTGGACCTTTCTAGATCTCGGAAAGGATTGGAGCAGTAGCTTACTGGTTGGCACTATCGCCGTCATTGGCAGGCGTTCACGCCGTATTCCACGTATCTATGCTGAGGAGATACGTACCCGATCCGATACATGTGTTGATAGATAATCTCAGTTCCCTTCAGCTTGATGTCACCTATGAGGAGGTTCCGGTATGGATTTTGGACCGGAAAGAGCGTCAGTTGCGGAACAAGACTATTTAGCTGGTTAAGTCGGATGACAGCATCAATTGGACGAGGAGGCTACTTGAGAGCTCAAGGATACGATCTGAGCTCGATATTCCCATCTTTCCACTTGAGGTATGTGATTTATTCACCGTTCAGCATTTATACGCTTTACCTGTTGTTAGTGTTTGCTGATGGTAGATAATGAAATTTGGGGACCAAATTTTTTATTAGTGGGGGAGAATGTAAAATACCGAAAATAGGCGAATATTAATAAGGAAATTTTTTGGAATTTTTGGATATTTTTCGGAAATTTTTCAGAGCTCGTACGGATGAGTTAACGGGGATAAAAACGGGGTCCGGAAAAGCCTGTTTAGGCTACCCGATTTAAGTGAGGAAATGTTGATTTTTCCTTTTTATTTTTCTTTTTTTTTTCTTCTTTATTTCTTTTCCCATGTTTCCTCTACCGTGCGCGCCTTCTTCTTCTCCCCGATCCGTGCCTTAACCACCCCGAGACGGTTCCTTCTTCCACTTCTCTTCCTCCTTCCTTCGGCCGAAGTCCATCGGCTCCTCCATCCGACGACATCACCGGCCATCTCTTCTCTCTTCGTTAAGGTGCCCGTGCCCTAGGTCCCCGACATCCGCTTCCCCTCGATGCATCCCCTTTCTTCTTCCTCATCGACGCTGGAGCAAGAGCTAACCGACTCCCTCTCTACCCGAAGCTCGTGACACGCCGATCTTTGCCTTTTTTTTCTTCACGCCGCTGTGCCCTAGATCTGCAGCGTGCCGTCGCCGCACGAAGCAATGTCGGTTGCCCCCATCACTGTGCCCTAACGCAGTGCCCGATTCTCTTCTCTTGATTTTTCTTCTCGACTCAGTGCCCTAGCACCGTTGCCGGCCACTAGGTCCGACCCAGCGCCACCATTGCCTGATCGCCGCTGAGCACCATTTGAGGGATATCTCGACGACACCCACTGCTGATCCAGCCGGTCTACAGATTACACTACCCTCTCTATCGTGGGCAGCCAATACTGAGGTAAGCCTCGCTGTGGATCAGTGATGCAGTTAGGGATACTTTGGCTAACTGATGATGTTGGCATTAAAAGGGATTCATCGATAAAGAAGAAGGAAGAGGTTGGATTGGAGAAATTAGATTTGGAAATCTAATTTTTCAGCAGCAGTGGCTTCATCGTTGCTCCTACAATAACTTCCAGTGGCTGCATTTCCTTGCCGTGTGTCAACAGGGAGCAACCATAATAAGGTAAGCTAGAGATCAGTTTGCAATTTGTTGATGGTTTTGAATGATGTCATTTACTGGTTATGATTATCATGAGGAAATTGGAATTTAAATGTAATGTGTTGAGTTAGGGAACATTTGATGTGGAGGGCAACATCCTTTTACCCTGCTTTAGTCGGCATTGTGCGTGGACAATCCATAGCTCCAACCACAGATTTTTCAGCAGCTAGATCTCTGGCAAATTGAGGTAAGAAGTATGATATCAGATTTGATGGTGATGCGAGTTAATTTATAGTGGAAGATTGCGGTTGATTGTCTACCAGTTTTTGTAGCTTGGCCGACATTGTTCACTGGCGATCTACAGCTCCGGTCATTCTGTTTTGGGCAGGGAAACCCTTTGACCGTGAGTCATCAGCGACCATCCTGGATTTGGGTGAGTTCTTATGAATTTGGTTTAGATTAAGATGCTATGATTGATTATCATTATGGCAAGTCCTAATTTGAATGAATTAGGTTTATGTTATTGTTGATTAGGGTTTTTCCCTAATTTAGTGTACGAGATTTTTATTTAGCTATTTATAGGAATTTAGCTAAATAATCGTATATCTATTGGATACAGGATTTTGACGCGAGACGGGTATCTCGATGTCAGATTTGGACCATTTCTATTGGAGGCGGGTACTTTTGACTTATGTCATTTGATATGCTTAGTAATTAAATTAACATGTTGCATTAATTGTGTTTCTTATCTGTTTCGGTTAATCACTACCCAAATCTTACATGCTTGATTGATTGATTGGTTTTGCATCTCAGGTATATTTTACCTGTTTATACATGCTTATAGGGGTAGTGATATACCATGCTTTACCATGTTCAGGACCTAGGTTTTATACCTTCTGTATACCTTTGGATTGTTTTGGATTCGTTGACCTATGATGTATTTTTATATATGTATGGATTAGGTCAGGATGTTTATATGGTTATTGCCATGCATCATTTGCATGATTGCATGCTGTGCGATAGTCCGCTCCATTATTGTTGAGCACATCGCCAGTTACATGGATCTGCACACACCACCACTCATGGGTTAGTGGTCGATTCAGGCTGAGTGTGTTGCAGCAGGGACTCTGTTAGGCACCGTTGGTCCGCTCATGGGTAGTGTGACACAACGTGTTATCCGGCAGGGATTCCTCCCCGTCATCGTGTACCGGGAGTTGAGAGCATTGCGCTCCCCCATCTATGATTTGGGGTAGGAGGATAGGTGTACTCCGACAGCATCCCGTCCACTCGGTCACTCATCAGGAGTAGTGACGACAGAGTGCACGGTTGTCACAGCCCTACCCACTCGGCCTCACTTTTGTATGAGACGATCGACTGGCGTCAGGGGTGACCAGGACGCATCATTGGCATCATATGCATGATGCATTTATTGCTTGTGTTTGTGTTTGCTGCATTTATATGCTGCATATTGTTTGGATACCTATGTTTGACATGCATACAGGATTTCCTTATCCCTCGGACTGTTTGACCTTATACTCAGGACCTGGTTAGTACAGTATTCTCCTGTTTATTTCAGATGCATTCTTATCTTTCTTATCAGGAGACTGTACGCATGATTAGTGCTAGGTGTTGTTTCTTTACTTTGCATATCAATTGTACCTGCTGAGTGTTGGACTCACCCCGCCTCCATTGTTGATATTTTCAGGTTGATGCTGTCAGGAGGGAGTTCCAGTCGCTAGTCCTCACTGCACGTAGTGCTGGTCCTGCAGACCTCCAGGATATGTTTGGTTTTCTTTGGTTTCTTTCTGTTCTAGACTGTTTGAACTCGTTATATTCTGGATTTATTTGCTTATGGACATGATATAGATTTTATTATATCGATGGATTTGGATTTGGTTTTTATTCTACTACATGCCTGCCTGGATGGCAGAAGAGGTGAGCTCGTCGGTTTTGAGCTTTACGAGTGTAGTTGAGTAGGGTGGTTATTGAGTCAGAGTATTATTACTGCGTGGTTGTGTCAGCCAGAGGCTGAATATATATATAAACTGCGTGGTGATTGATTTTTATTATTGTTATGATTCCAGCCGCCTGTGGCTGAGTATTTAGTACTTGTAGAAAATTTTTGATTGTCCGCCGTACAGGGGAGATGCTGCCGAAATTTTCTCGGACAGGGACTCTTCTTGGGGCGTGACATCAACCATCAAAAATAGGCATAGTGTATAGAGATTATAAAACAAGGACAATACTTAAACTCTTATAGTAAAAATATTGCTCACTTCATGCTATCATAGATAGAAAAAGATAGATCAATAAATATACTAGCACCATAAGTAAATTATAAACCACATAAAATCTAGAATAAACGTGCTAGTATTTTGCATTAAGAAACAAATAACCATGATGTGATGAATGATGCAACTAGCAAAAATTTTATTAGGCAAAAAAAAGAAACCTAATGCATCTAATGCATCCCCCCAGACTTAAGTTTTTCATTGTCCCAATGAAAACTAAAAACAATGTGGAGGAGATTAAAAGTAAGAGAAGTTACCAAGTGATGAGCTCCAAATGGTTGACATTCATGTGCTTCAAGATACACCTCTATCCATTGCTCACATTCCTCCAAAACTTTGAAATCTACAAAACAATGATAGACAAGAAAAATTAAGTAGAGGGTATGATTTATTATCAACGAAATAAAAAGAAACTAGAATGAAACTAAAACTAAAATGAAAACAAGATTGAACTTGGGTTGCCTCCCAAGAAGCGCTTGTTTAAGGTCATTTGCTCGACCACCTCGTCAAATTCATCTAAATCTCGTTCTTGGAGGGGTAAGATATTTTAGAACCTTCTTACCAAGAGTTCTCAGTTTTTCAACAAATAAGCTCTCCTTCAAAGGTTCAACACTATCTTTACCTTGTGAACCCTGTGCAACATATGTCCTACCACCATCATGCTCAAAAAAGAATTGATTAGTAACAATAGAAAAATGAATTGAAATTTGCCTTTTACCAATCACTAATGTAAGAAAATCAATGAGCATGGTTTGACATTTAGAAAAGGAAGATTGTGGCTCAAGTGGTGGTCTTTCTAAAAGAGGTGATTCTTGAGACTTAGCTTCTATTTCACAAGTCCCTACACTCTCAACATCAACTAATTCATGTCCTACATCATCCAAAGTGACTAAAGGTTGTGTGACTAAGGGGAGTGATTCTCGGGTCATCCCTACACATCCCTCCACAACATGACTATAAATTGGTTCAGATGTAGGAAGGGAAGGCTCTTCTAGATCTTTGATATTAGGAGGTAATGGAATTAAAGTGGTGCACTCCTTTATCAAAATCTTAGATTCATGATCCTCAAGCTCATCACAACGTTTTCTTATCATAGACTCGAGATTAGCTGATATTCTATTATTTGTTGAGTCTATACTATCAAGTGTAGCATGCATTTTCTTGATGTCCTTACGTGTTTCAGCTTGAATAGCTAGGATCTCCTCTGAACCTTTCAATATTATTCTATCCATAAATGATGAAAATTGGGGGTCATTCAAGTCAAAGTCATATGTGTGTGAATTTGATGAAGCCATTTCATCTAATTTTCTATCAAGTTCATCAATTGATGCTCCCAAATTGAATAACTTGTAACAACTCTCAATTGAATGGCCTATTTCATTGCAAGCTTTACAAAAATTTTGCTCTGACCTAGGATAAAAGTTAGAGAAAACACCCCTTCTTTCAACATGCATTCTATATGGACGCTCAAGCAATATTAGACAATTATCATATATATGACCAGTTGCACAATAAAATTCACAGAAGAGAGTACTAGAGTTCACAACAAACATTTGGTCAAACTTTTGAAATAGAGCTTTCAATCTAGTTATCAATTTAAACATGTCCATCTAAATGATTATAGCCAAAGCAAGATAGACATGTAGAAATTAAAAAAAATGTAGAATTTAAATTGCAGAAAAAAATGCATAATGAAAACCAGTAAGAGAATGCAAAAAGAAAAAGAAAAATGTCTAGAATAACTCATATGGCGCCAAAAACTTGTTCGCTCTCCGCAAGTGTATGGAAAGGTCGCAAGTAATATAAAAGATTATCGTATCCACAGGGATTATTGATTAAACACTAGTTAGCTTCACACGGCGAATTATCTAGACAATCTAAAGTTGTTAACAATCTCTAAAGAGAAATAGAAAAGAAAAGAGAAAGAATTAGCGTAGTGAATGGAGGAATGATAGATTCTAGGATTTCGGTTTCCTTGTAATGCTAGGAAATGTAAATGATCCAACAAATCTTATTCCTCAATTGTCCATAATTTGTAGAAAGTCACCGGTTCTCTCTTGCAATAGACAACCGGCCTAGGACTGAAATCTATACCTAATGTGATCAATTAGGAATGAATCCTATGTTTTCCTTACACAGGCTTGCACCTGTCACGTGCTTCCCTCAGATAATCAACATAGAAATCATCACTCTTCAACCCATTAAGATATAAAATATGAATGCTCATGAGTTCTATCCTACCCCCTTGAATGACCTTATTTTACCTTTGAGATATTCCCTCAAACGTCCTTACACGGGCTTGTACTTGTCATGTATGTCCCTCAGAAAATCGAGTGAGGAATTACCTCTACAAGATCCACAAGATATTCAAACATTCAATCGAGCATGGTTATTAAGTCCAATCACAACAATCCACACAAGATCAAATAGATACAAACATGAAAAAATCATAGAAATAGGAAATTGGCAAATCCACAAGAGTTTTACATCACAATCACATCACAAATACTCCCTACCGTTGGACTGTATACTGAAAGCCTAAGCTTTGTAAACATTCATTATGAATAAAGAATCACATTTAGTCAAATTGTCTACATTTAGTTGTAGTTGTTCAATTAATTTATACTGTAGATAACATAGTATGTGGTGCCACATGCAGAAGATGATGTTATCAGTACCTTATAAATTATAAACAGTAGCTCACGACCAAAATGGAAAGGAACAAACCATTAGAAGATCGTAGTGTAATTAGGTATCAGTTTATCTTGACTGTATAATTACACTAGTACACTTAGAGTGTATTGAGTAGGACCATTTGAGGTCGTTTCTTTTATACTGATTTTACAAAGAAACAAAGACCTCGATTATTATGGAAGTGTGTGCTCTTAATCCTGATATAATAACAAGCACATATATTTGATATTTATTTCTTTAATTTATCAATGGGTGAGATTTAGTTCGATGAATCAATAAGCCCGATAAGTTGGGAAATGGTATCACTTATAGTGTGTGTTGTTGATTATAGAAGGAAACTGTGTCCTAGAGATACTAGGTTGATAATGTCCCCAAGAGGAGCTCATAAGGATTGTCATGTTAAACCCTGCAGATGGACTTAGTCCGACATGACGATAAGGTTGAGTGGTACTACTCTTGGACTAAGATATTAATTAAATGAGTTGTCAGTAACTCACTTAATTAGTGGACATTCGATATCTTAAACACAGGGAGACTAACACACTCATAATAAGACGGAGCCCAAAAATGTAAATTGGGATTGGTGCGGTAGTTCAATAATAGTTCTCTAGTGGAATGGATTATTATTGATAAAATTAAGTTGTGTGTTCGGGGCGAACACGGGATGCTTAATTTTATCGGGAGACCAAAACCAATTCCTCCTCTCGGTCCCTATCGTAGCCTCTTATTTATAGAGTACTATACCCACCTATACCCACCTTCTATACCCACCAATAGGGGGCCGGCCAAGCTTGCTTGGGAACCAAGCTAGGGCCGGCCTAAGTATAAGATTGGGTGGCCGGCCCTAGCTTGAACCTAAGCTAGTGGGGGCCGGCCAAATTAAATTAAAAAAGAAATTTAATTTTAATTTTTATTATGTGGAAGAAATAATTTATTAAAGAGAATTAAAATTAAAATATCTCTCTTGTAAAAGATCTATAAAAGATTAAAGAAAGAGATTAGATCTCTTTCCTTATTTGTAGATTGGTGAGATATTTTATTTTCTCTTTAAAATTATCCACATGTTGATAAAATTAAAATTATAGAAATTTCTTTTTATCAACCATGAAGAGATTTTTAAAGAGAAATTTTAATTTTTAAAATTTCCGGAAACAAATTAGGAAGTTTTAATTGTTGGTTAAAACTTGTCTAATTTACCTCTTTTGATGTGGCCGGCCATTAAAGATTAATTGGGGAAATTTTATTTTATTTTTCTCAATTAAATCATGTCAAGGGAATTAAGGAAATTTTATTGTAATTAAATTTCCTAATTTGCCTAGGCTAAGGAATATAAAAGAAGGGGTGAGGGTGCCTTCATGAGATACAACCTCTATTATTTTCTCTCCCTCTTTTTCCTTGAAGGGCCGGCCATCCTTTTTCTCTCTTCCTCTTTGTGGTGGCCGAAACTCTCAAAGGCTTGGAGCTCTTGTGGCGGCCGGATACTACTTGGAGAAGAAGAAGAAGAAGAAGAAGGAGAGAAAGCTAGCATCTCTTGGAGCTTGGTTGGTGTTTTGTTCTTCATCCTTGGTAAAGCTTTTTGTGGCCGAATCTAGCTAGGAGGAGAAGAAGGTGGTTGGTGGTTTCTCATCTCGGAAGATCGTTGCCCACACAACGTCCGAGGTTAGAAGAGGAATACGGTAGAAGATCAAGAGGTCTTTCTAAAAGGTATAACTAGTAGTTTTTCCTTTTCCGCATCATACTAGTTATTTATGGAAATAATACCAAATACAAGAGGCTTACGATTCTAGAATTTCGAATATGTTTTTCGATGTTGTGTTCTTTTGTTTTATTTTTCCTTGTGATTTGATTGTTCTTTTCGGTTAACTTAAAGTTATTTTAGGAAATTAAATATTAGCTTTCTATAAAAGGTTTTGTCTAGTCGGTGGTGGTTGCTCCCATATCCAAGAAGGCCATGTGCCTCGCCACGTCAGTACTGGGAACCAATTATGGAAATTAATATTTAATGGAATTAATAACTTAAGGTGATTTGGGTCGAACGTGTTAAGTTCCGCAGGAGATCCAAGTCTAAACCTAAAAGAACAAATAGATTAAGTTTTGGATCAAACGTGTTAAGTTCCGCAGGCGATCCAAAATTTAATTTAAAAGAACACATGGTAGCTAGGAAAGGGTTCAGACCTTTGTACAAAATTTTTGTACAGTGGAACCTCTAGGTTTTCCGAGTAGCAACCAACAATTGGTATCAGAGCTAGGGTTTTGCCTCTGTGTATTTGGTATTAGTTTAATTATGCACATGTCATACATAATTTAGGCAGGATAATAGTAGGATGTGCTAACTTTGTGGATGCAGGATCCAACTATTATGGCTTTTAGTTATTATGTGTGTGATTGGACCCTTGGACATGTCAAGGGCATTTATATGTGTGTGCATGATTGTATTATAAAATACAACAGGAGCTGTATTTAGTTTTATTAGGATTTTATTTTTGATCTAGATACATGTACATTCCTTTTATGGAATATAGGATCAAAATGTAAAATTCTATTTATGTCGCGGATCGAATCTTGCAAAGCGTGGAACCTTCTAAGGACCAGAGGCGCAGCGGAACTAGGAGCAAGATGGATGCGACAGCTAGACCCGGTGGCGGTGGCCAAATATGGCAGCAGCTTGGGATGACAACACACGGAGGACAACTAGAGATAAAAGCCATAATAGTTGAAAATTAGATTTTCTATTTATTGCTTTTATATTGTGCTGTGTGTGCATGTTGGTTTACATATTTAGTAGGCTAGCATAGTTAAAATTCCTCATTTATAAATAACTAAGTGGGAGAGGGATTTTTAAGTAAATCCCATGGTTTCCATTACTGGTTTGTAAGTGATGCAAACAAGCTTGCGCGTTGGCTCTGAGTGCCTTCCTCCATAACGGATGAGCTTGTTTGTGGATCACTAGAACAGACTTCCATTTTTGGATGACTATAGGAAGTTAATTAAGAGCGTGTGATCTTCCCCAACGGAAGGGGCATAATCTTATTAATGGACTTAGTGTCAAGTAATGGTATACACTTAGACACATTTAATAGTATCCTCCCCAACGGAGTCACTACTATCACTTGTGTGACCAAAGGGAAACCAACTATTGATTTGTCATAAAACTAGATTGGCAATATAATAAAATTAATAAACCCCTCTTACAAATGTTTGAATTTGTATACGTCCACACTAACGTGGAATATAAGATTCATGGTGTTTGAGGTAATTTTATTTGTCAAAAAGTTATATTGACAAGATAGTCAATGGGTAAAACCCTCCTCTTACAAATGATGAATTTGTATACGTCCACACTAACGTGGCATACAAAATTCACGATGTTTGAGGTGTTGGTGAATTTAAATAATATTGTTTGAGGAATCAATGTTATTTAAATTCAAAGAGTTTTGACCAAATATTTGATCAAAGACAGATCAACTATTAATTTTATTCGTCATAAAGTAAAGTTGACGAGATAATAAAATTAATGAATAAAATCTCCTCTTCGATTTTGGATACACAAAATTCATAGAGATTTTAAGGAGTTGATCTTGACCAAATATTTTTTGTGATTCTTAGGATTTAAAATGTTTATCAATCCCCTAGTAGTCATACTATAAGAAAGACTTAGTAATCCCAATTGTAATGATTGGAAATAGGACTTGGAAATTAAGGTAGACTGTCTTCTTAGAACTAAGAACAATATAGGTGTATTTAATTCATTAGTTGAAACATGTTTAGTGGTGTTATCTACCAGAACCTAGAGTGTAGATACAGATGTCATTAATCATGTCCGCAATTCATTGCAGGGTTCCAGGAAACCCGGCAACTAAATGAAAATTAAAACACCGTCTACATGGGCACTACTGTAAAAATGGTAGCTGTTGCAGTGGGAGATGTTTATCTTTTGATAAGAATAAAATATGGATTTTTGAGTAATTGTCTTTACGCACCAAGTTTAGAAAGAACTAGTTTTCAGTTTCTAAACTATTCAAAGAACTTGATATTCTGCCTCTTTTAAATAACAAAGTTGTTATTAAGGAAAAGAGGGAAGTTATCTGTTCTGGTACGTTGGTTGGCAATTTATAAATCCAATAACTCTCACGATGCAACAAATGGAAATTAGTAACACATCTTCTAACTTTAAGAGAAAGTAACCTTCGAAAATGAACCAATTATACATTTGGCTTCTAAGGCTAGGTTATATTAACTTGAGTAGGATTCATTGGTAGCTGATGAACTTTTGGGTTCATTAGTAGTGGAAATCTTTCCAACCTACAAGTCTTACTTGGAAGGAAAAATAACCAAGAAGCTTTTAAGTCTAAGGGGTAAGGAATCAAAGATATATTGGAATTGGTTCATTCTGATTTGTGTGATCCTATGAGCATCCATGCAAGAGGTTGTTTCAAATATTTCATCTATTTTATAGACAACTATTTGAGATACGGATATATTTACTTGATGTGCCGCAAGTCTAAGTGCTTTGATTAGTTCAAAGAATATGAGGCTGATGTGGAGAAACGACAAAGTAAAAGTATCAAGACACTACGGTAAGATCGTAGTGGCAAGTACCTCTTGGGAGAATTTAGGAGTCATTTATCAGAAGTAGAGATTCAATCCCAACTAACTGCATCTGGTACACCCCAACAGAATGGTGTAGGAAAAGGAAGGTATAGGACTCTTATGGAAATAAGTAGATTGATGAGTTATTAAGAATATTATCAAAATCATTTTAAGGATATACTCTGGAAACAGGAGTGAATATAGTACCTTCTAAAGTCAGAACTCTCTACTCATATAGAATTGCTGAATAGGCGTAAGCCTATTTCGAAGCATATTCGGATTCGGGTAGTCCAGCACATATGCAGAAGAGAGACAATGATAAGTTGGACAGGAATTCACTTGTTTGTGGGTTATCCTAGTGAAATGAAAGTAGGTTTATAGTCTTAAAAATCAGAAGGTCATTGTTAGCATCCATGACCGATTTTTAGAAAAGGACTATGTAATAAACCATGTGCCCATAAGAAAATTTGTTCTTAAGGAAGTAATAAAAGACATGTCTAATCTAGTACCAACTATACAAGATGAGATACCACAAGGAAACTACAACACGTATCACAAATGATACACAATTGTAAAAAAAATGTCTTGTCATAGTGGGAGGGTTGTTAGGCAACCTAAAAAAAATTCATGTTTTGGGAGAGTTTTTGGACTCGATCCCTGGAGGACATGAACCTGATCTCCGGACATATGACGAAACACTCCAAGATAAAGATGCAACATCTTGGCAAAGAGTAATGAATAACAGAATTAGAATATATGTATTCTAATAAAATCTGGAAGCTTGTAGAACCACCAAATGGTGTAAAAGCCTTTGGGTGTAAAAAGGTCAATAATAGGAAAAGAGGGACAGAAAGGAAGGTAGTAACTTTCAAAGCAAGGCTTGATGAAAAAGGAAACTTTTTCACTGGTAGCCATGCTTAAGTCTATCCGGATTCTTTTATCTATTTGGCAAGTGGATGTCAAGACAGCATTCTTTAATGGAAGTCTTGATGAAAGCATCCATATAAAGCAACTAGAAGGGTTCATTGCAAAGGGCTAAGAGCATATTGTGTGCAAGCTCAATCAGTCTATGGACTGAGGTAAAGCTTCAAGGTTTTGGAACATCCAGTTTATCAAAGTAATCCAGACCTATGGATTTATTGAGTAAACGGATAAGTCTTGTGTATACAAAAGGTGTGATGGAAACGTGGTGGTATTTCTTGTACTATACGTAGATAACATTTTTGGTAGTTGGAAACAATATCAAAATATTGTCAGAAGTAAGGGTATGGTTGTCCAAATAATTCGAAATAAAGGACTTGGGAGAATGTATATATTTTTGAGATTAAAGTAATAAGGGATCGAAAGAAAAAATATATTTTACTTATCCCAAGCTTGATACATCGGAAAATCCTTGCTCGTTTTAAGCATGCAAAACTCCTCGACAGGTTTCTTACCTTTTAAGCATGGAGTGTCTTTATCTAAAGAGATGTCTCCGATGACATCAAAGGAGATTGAGGACATGTAGGCAGTTCTTT
Organism: Zingiber officinale; assembly: GCF_018446385.1. Lineage (NCBI taxonomy): Eukaryota > Viridiplantae > Streptophyta > Magnoliopsida > Zingiberales > Zingiberaceae > Zingiber > Zingiber officinale. The sequence goes on along the minus strand of NC_056005.1, from coordinate 31,176,524 downwards.
ATGCTTCGGCAGTTAGACAACCTAATGTATGCTATGCACGAGATCAGAAATCTGTTTTGCCAAGGGCATAGTTAGCAGATATCAAAGTAACCCTAGACAAGGACATTAGACTGCAGTAAAGCATATAGAGGCGCTAGAGATTATATGCTAGCTTACAAGGCAGTTAATTTGGTCCCTGTGGGTTACACGGATTTTGACTTCCAATCGGATAAGGACAATAATAAGTCAACCTCAGGGTTTTGTGTTTACTTTAGGAGGTAAAGTCATAACTATGGAAAAGTGATAAGTATAGGTGTTTTTCTGGACTCCACCATAGAAGCTTAGTATATGGCAAGCCTCTGAGGTAGCCATAAAAGCTGAATAACTCAATAACCTCAAGATAGACTTAGATATGATTTCTGGTTTGTCCAAAGATTATTACAATTTATTGTAATAATGTTGGTGCAGTAGCAAACTCAAAGAAACCATAAGTCTATAAGGCAAGTAAACACAATAGAGCGCAAGTACCACCCAATACGAGAAATCGTATAAACGAGGAGAAGTTGTTGCCGCCTAGATTGCATTAGGTAATGACCTATAGATCCTTTCACTAAGGTCCTTAAGGCAAGAGCTTTTGATGGGCATGTTGAAGGGTTGAGAATCAGATGTATGGCAGCAGATATGGCAGCTTAGTCTTTTAGTATAAGTGGGAGATTGTTGGAGTGTATATTGAAAGCCTAAGCTTTGTAAACATTCATTATGAATAAAGAATCACATTTGGTCAAATTGTCTACATTTAATTGTAGTTGTTCAATTAATTTATACTGTAGATAACATAGTATGTGGTGCCACATGCAGAAGATGATGTTATCAGTACCTTATAAATTATAAACAGTAGCTCACAACCAAAATGGAAAGGAACAAACCATTAGAAGATCGTAGTGTAATTAGGTATCAGTTTATCTTGACTGTATAATTACACTAGTACACTTAGAGTGTATTGAGTAGGACCATTTGAGGTCGTTTCTTTTATACTGATTTTACAAAGAAACAAAGACCTCGATTATTATGGAAGTGTGTGCTCTTAATCCTGATATAATAACAAGCACATATATTGTATATTTATTTCTTTAATTTATCAATGGGTGAGATTTAGTTCGATGAATCAATAAGCCCGATAAGTTGGGAAATGGTATCACTTATAGTGTGTGTTGTTGATTATAGAAGGAAGCTGTGTCCTAGAGATACTAGGTTGATAATGTCCCCAAGAGAAGCTCATAAGGATTGTCATGTTAAACCCTGCAGGTGGACTTAATCTGACATGACAATAAGGTTGAGTGGTACTACTCTTGGACTAAGATATTAATTAAATGAGTTGTCAGTAACTCACTTAATTAGTGGACATTCGATATCTTAAACACAGGGAGACTAACACACTCATTATACGAAGGAGCCCAAAAATGTAATTTGGGATTGGTGCGGTAGTTCAATAATAGTTCTCTAGTGGAATAATTATTATTGATAAAATTAAGTTGTGTGTTCGGGGCGAACACGGGATGCTTAATTTTATCGGGAGACCAAAACCAATTCCTCCTCTCGGTCCCTATCGTAGCCTCTTATTTATAGAGTACTATACCCACCTATACCCACCTTCTATACCCACCAATAGGGGGTCGGCCAAGCTAGCTTGGGAACCAAGCTAGGGCCGACCTAGGTATAAGATTGGGTGGCCGGCCCTAGCTTGAACCCAAGCTAGTGGGGGCCGGCCAAATTAAATTAAAAAAGAAATTTAATTTTAATTTTTATTATGTGGAAGAAATAATTTATTAAAGAGAATTAAAATTAAAATATTTCTCTTGTAAAAGATCTATAAAAGATTAAAGAAAGAGATTAGATCTCTTTCCTTATTTGTAGATTGGTGAGATATTTTATTTTCTCTTTAAAATTATCCACCTGTTGATAAAATTAAAATTATAGAAATTTTTTTTTATCAACCATGAAGAGATTTTTAAAGAGAAATTTTAATTTTTAAAATTTCTGGAAACAAATTAGGAAGTTTTAATTGTTGATTAAAACTTGTCTAATTTAGCTCTTTTGATGTGGCCGGCCATTAGAGATTAATTGGGGAAATTTTATTTTATTTTTCTCAATTAAATCATGTCAAGGGAATTAAGGAAATTTTATTGTAATTAAATTTCCTAATTTGCCTAGGCCAAGGAATATAAAAGAAGGGGTGAGGGTGCCTTCATGAGATACAACCTCTATTATTTTCTCTCCCTCTTTTATTCCTTGAAGGGCCGGCCATCCTCTTTCTCTCTTCCTCTTTGTGGTGGCTGAAACTCTCAAAGGCTTGGAGCTCTTGTGGCGGCCGGATACTACTTGGAGAAGAAGAAGAAGAAGAAGGAGAGAAAGCTAGCATCTCTTGGAGCTTGGTTGGTGTTTTGTTCTTCATCCTTGGTAAAGCTTTTTGTGGCCGAACCTAGCTAGGAGGAGAAGAAGGTGGTTGGTGGTTTCTCATCTCGGAAGATCGTTGCCCACACAACGTCCGAGGTTAGAAGAGGAATACGGTAGAAGATCAAGAGGTCTTTCTAAAAGGTATAACTAGTAGTTTTTCCTTTTCCGCATCATACTAGTTATTTATGGAAATAATACCAAATACAAGAGGCTTACGATTCTAGAATTTCGAATATGTTTTTCGATGTTGTGTTCTTTTGTTTTATTTTTCCTTGTGATTTGATTGTTCTTTTCGGTTAACCTAAAGTTATTTTAGGAAATTAAATATTAGCTTTCTATAAAAGGTTTTGTCTAGTCGGTGGTGGTTGCTTCCATATCCAAGAAGGCCATGTGCCTCGCCACGTCAGTACTGGGAACCAATTATGGAAATTAATATTTAATGGAATTAATAACTTAAGGTGATTTGGGTCGAACGTGTTAAGTTCCGCAGGAGATCCAAGTCTAAACCTAAAAGAACAAATAGATTAAGTTTTGGATCAAACGTGTTAAGTTCCGCAGGCGATCCAAAATTTAATTTAAAAGAACACATGGTAGCTAGGAAAGGGTTCAGACCTTTGTATAAAATTTTTGTACAGTGGAACCTCTAGGTTTTCCGAGTAGCAACCAACACCTACATCATAGATCTAGAGATCTACTCCATAACAAAGGAATTACAATCAAGAGACAAGAAATAAAGCAATCTACAACTCAAAATATAAGGACAAGAGAAGAGAAAGCTTATCCATGTAGCGTCGATCTTCTTGGATGCAATCCTTGCTTCGGAGGTGGACGGATCGGCGAAGGATGGAAGATCTAGGGTTCCCCCAAGGGGGAGAACCCTTCCCCAAGCAATGGGGAAGAACCCCCAAGCCAAAGACCAGCCAAAGATGTGAAAAAAGGGGAAGAAAACCCCTTTTATAGGCTTGGCACGTGCGCCACACGGCCTCGTGGCACGGCCGTGTGAGGCTCACACGGCCTGCACCACTTCCTTCTAAGCCAACCTCACACGGCCAAGTGAGGTTGGCAAGGCCGTGGCCTGCTCTGCCACTGCCCCCTTACATGGCCGTGTAGATCTACACGACCTGCACTGCCTCCAGTTCTGGTACCCTTTCATGGCCGTGTCTAGGACATGGCCATATTCTTCTCCTTCTTTGTCAAAGTTACACGGCTGTGTGGATTCACACGACCATGCCATTCTTCTCCTCTGGAAACATTACACGGCTGTGTGGCTCACACAGCCATGGGGCCATGTGCCTCACACGGCCGTGTGGAGCTCACACCCCCTTGCATGGCCCTTGCACACCCCCTTGCATGGCCCTTGCACACCCCGTGTCATGGCTCTGAATGAATGTGTTTCATTGCAACGTATTTGAGACCACCAAGATGGGGTATTCTCCAGTTGAAGTCTTCATCAAAGTTGTATATCTTGAAGTTATCTACAAATCAGTATAAAGAAAAACCCAAAAATCCAACCGAGCACAAAGTTATGGTCGTTTTACTTTTGGTCTACAGTGTAGAAAACCTCACACGGCCTTCACACGGCCGTGTGAGATTCACACTGACCCAACATGACCCCTACACGGCCTTGACATGCCCATGTAGTCTCCACACGGCCAGAACTTGGAAGAACTTAGTTTTTGCATGCCCATTACACTCTGGAAGCCCTAGACTTCATTTAAGCTTCATTTTTGCTCTAAATCACGTCCTATCAATGAAAACAAGCAAAGAGCAGATCTACGAACAAAATATAATGGAAGTATGACATAACAATGAAATATGGTGTAATAAACAAAGATTATGCCAATGAAATACAAGTAGATGTGCGTCAAAGCATGCATAAAAGTGTATATAATCTACGCACATCAATTGGACCCTTGGACATGTCAAGGGCATATTATTGTGTGTGCATGATTGTATTTAACTATTATAGCAGGAGTTGTATTAGCCCTAGAATTTTATATTTATGTTCGATCTAGACATGATGTACATTCCCTTGTTGAATATAGGATCGATATATGTAAAATTTTATTTTTGTTGTGGATCGTATCCTTGCGAGGCGTGGTGCTATTTGAGGACCAGAGGAGCAGCGGAAAAGGAAGCTCGATGGACCCGACGACATGAACCCTAAGGCAGGCAGCACGTGAAGGATAGTGATGGAAAAGGCCATAATAGTTGAAAAATTAATTTCTATATTTATTACTTTTATTTACTGTTATGTGTGTGATGTGTGTTTGCTAGGTTAAAATTCCTCACCTTAAATAACTAAGTGGGAGAGGGATTTTTAAGTAAATTTCATGGTCTCCATTACTGGTTTGTAAGTGATGCAACAAGCTTGCGTGTTGGCTCTGAGTGCCTCCCTCCACAACGGATGGGTTTGTTGCGGATCACTAGATCAAACTTCCTTTATGGATGGTTATAAGAAATTATTTAGGAGCGTGTGATCTTCTCCAACTGAAGGGGCATAATCCTATTTAATGGACTAAGTATCAAGTAATGGTATACACTTAGATGCATTCAATAGTATCCTCCCCAATGGAGTCACTGCTATTGTTTTTGCATGACCAAAGGAAAACCAACTATTAATTTAATTTGTCATAAATTTAGGATGACAAGATAATAAAATTAATGGATAAAACCTCCTCTTACAAATGTTGAATTTGTATACGTCCACACTAACGTGACATGCAATATTCTCGGTGTTTAGAGGTGTTGGTAAATTTAAATAGTATTGTTTGAGGAATCAATATTATTTAAAATTTAGAGTCTTGACCAAAGTTTATTTTATGATTCTTAGGATGACTTTCAACCCACTGGCCATTATACTGAAAGAGAACAAACTTACTAGTCCAAACTACATAGATTGGAAAAGAAACCTGGATATTGTCCTAACTGCTGAAAGCTATAAGTTTGTACTAGTAGAGGTCTATCCTAATGTCCCTAATAGTGATTCTAGTGAAGAGGAGATTGAGTATCATAAGAAATGGATAAAGGCAGATGAGATGGCGCGGTGTTACATTTTGGCTTTAATGTCAAATGTATTGCAACATCAGCATCAGGACTTACCAACGACTTATGATATAATGAACAATCTCAAAGAACTCTTCGGATGCCAGAGTAGGACTGCTAGGCAAGAGGCAATGAGAAAGTTAATGACAGCCACCATGTTAGAGGAGGCACTCATAAGGGATCATATCCTCAAGATGATGACTTATCTGAACGAAATACAGATCCTTGAAGGTGAAATCGATGAGGAAACCCAGGTCGATATTATTCTCCAAACGCTACCCAAGAAGTTTTGAGCAGTTCCGCCTGAACTATAACATGAACAAAAGGGAGTATACGTTGACGGAACTTTTGACAGAACTACAGGCAACAGAAGGTATATTTCATAACAGTTCTCAGATTCACTATGCTGAAAATGGTTCTACTTCTAAGTCGAAAGGCTAAAAGAAGAAGAAATAGGCTGTCTCAGCAAAGAAGGTGAATAAACCTCTAGGTACAAGACCAAAAACTGGAATGAAGAAGCTGAAGGGCAAGTGCTTCATCTGCAAGCAGTCAGGACATTGGAAGGCGGACTGTCCTCATAGGAAAGAGAACAATAAATGTATATCTCATTCTCTAGTAGTTGAAACATGTTTAGCGGCGTTATCTACCAACACCTGGTGTGTAGATACGGGAGCTACTGATCATGTCTGTAACTCTTTGCAGGGGTTTCAGGAAATTCGATGACTATTTGAAGGAGAAATAACAGTCTACATGGGCAATGCTACTAAGGTGGCGACTGTTGCAGTGGGAGACGTCTACTTATCTTTTGATAGAAATAGAAGTTTAGTTTTAAGAAATTGTCTTTATGTACCTAGTTTCAAAAATAATTAAATTTCAGTTTCTAAATTGTATTTGGATGGATATTCTGTTTCTTTTAATAACAATGTGGTTATAAAGAGAAATAGAGTTATTATCTGTTCTGGTGCATTGGTTGACAATTTATATACTTTAAATCCAATTTCTCCTATAAAGCAACAAATGGAAATTAATAGCACATCTTCTAATTCAAATAAGAGAAAGAAACCTTCAGGGATGAACCAAACATATCTTTGACATCTAAGGCTTGGTCATATTAATTTAAGTAGGATTCAAAGGCTTATAGCCAATGGACTCTTGGGTTCATTAGTGTTGGGAAATTTTCCAACATGTGAATCCTGCCTGGAAGGTAAAATGACCAAGAGATCTTTTAAGGCCAAGGGAGTATAGAGCCAAAGATGTGTTAGAACTAGTTCATTCTGATTTGTGTGGTCCTATGTCTATCCAGGCAAGAGGTGGTTATGAATATTTTGTCTCTTTCATAGACGATTATTCAAGATACGGATACATTTACTTGATGCGCCGCAAGTCTGAATGCTTTGATAAATTCAAAGAATATAGGGTTGATGTAGAGAAACGTCTTGGTAAAAGTATCAAGACACTACGGTCTGACCATGGTGGCGAATACCTCTTTAGAGAGTTTAGGAATTACTTATCAGAAGTCGGGATCCAATCCCAATTGTCTGCACCTGGTACACCCCAACAGAATGGTGTGGCAGAAAGAAGGAATAGGACTCTTATGGAAATGGTTAGATCGATGATGAGTTATTCAGAATTACCAAATTCATTTTGGGGATATGCTTTGGAAACAGCAGTGTACATTCTGAATATGGTACCTTCTAAAATAGTTCCTTCTACTCCCAAAGAATTATGAAATGGGCATAAGCCTAGTCTGAGTCATATTCGGATATGGGGTAGTCCAGCACATGTGCTGAAGGGAGATATTGACAAGTTGGAATCACGTATAGAAGTTTGTCCGTTTGTGGGATATCCTAAGGGAACGAAAGGTGGTTTGTTTTATAATCCTAAAAATCAGAAGATCATTGTTAGCACCAATGCTCGATTTCTAGAAGAATATTATGTAATGAACCAAAAGCCCATAAGTGAAATTGTTCTAGAAGAAATTAGAGAGGGCGCGTCTACTTTAGTACCAACAGTATAAGATGAAGTACCACAAGAAACCGCAACACGTGTCACAAATGATACACAGTTACAGATAGTGCCTCGTCGTAGTGGGAGGGCTGTAAAGCAACTTGAGAGATTCATGTTTTTGCGAGAGTCTTCGGACTTGATCCCAGGTAAACATGAACCTGATTCCTGAACATATGATGAAGCACTCCAAGATAAAGATGCAGTATCTTGGCAAAAAGCGATGAATTCTGAAATAGAATCTATGTATTCTAATAAGGTCTGGGAGCTTGTAGAACCACCAAATGGTGTAAAAGTCATTGGATGCAAGTGGATCTACAAAAGGAAAAGAGGGACAGACGGGAAGGTAGAAACCTTCAAAGCAAAGCTTGTTGTGAAAGGGTATACTAAGAAAGAGGGAATCGATTATGAGGAGACTTTTTCGCCGGTAGCTATGCTTAAGTCTATTTGGATACTCTTATCCATTGCTGCTTATATGGATTATGAGGTTTGGCAAATGGATGTCAAGACAGCTTTCCTTAACGAAAGTCTTGAAGAAAACATCCATATGAAGCAACCAGAGGGGTTCATTGAAAAAGGAAAAGAGCATCTAGTGTGCAAGCTCACTCGGTCCATTTATGGACTAAAGCAAGCTTCAAGATCTTAGAACATCCGGTTTAACAAAGTAATCCAGTCATATGGATTTATTCAGTGTCCGGATGAGTCTTGTGTATACAAGAAGTGTAACGGAAACGTGGTGGTATTTCTTGTACTATACATAGATGATATTTTATTAATTAACAACAATGTCAAGGTATTATCGGACGTAAGGGTATGGTTGTCCAAACAATTCGATATGTAGGACTTAGGAGAATGTGCACATATTATTGGGATCAAAGTCATTAGGGATCGCAAGAAAAGGATGTTGTGCCTATCTCAAGCTTCATATATAGATACAATCCTTGCTCGTTTTAGCATGCAAAACTCCAAGAAAGGTTTCTTACCTTTTCGGCATGGAGTAGCTTTATCTAAAGAGATGTCTCCGAAGACATCAAAAGAGACAGAGGACATGAAGGCAGTTCCTTATACTTCGGCTATAGGAAGCCTAATGTATGCAATGCTATGTTCGAGACCAGATATCTGTTTTGCCGTGGGCATGGTTAGCAGATATCAAAGTAACCTTGGACAAGGATATTGGACTGCTGTAAAGCATATATTGAAGTACCTGAGAAGGACTAGAGATTATATGCTAGTTTACCAAGCAGATGATTTGCTCCCTGTGGGTTACATGGATTCAGACTTCCAATCAGATAGGGACAATAGTAAGTCTACATCAGGCTATGTGCTTACTTTAGGAGGTGGAGCCATTGCATGGAGGAGTGTTAAGCAGAAATACGTTTCAGACTCAACCATGGAAGCTGAGTATGTGGCAGCCTCTGAGGCAGCCAAAGAAGTTGTATGGCTTAGGAACTTCCTAATGGACTTAGATGTGATTCCTGGTTTGCCCAAAATCATCACAATTTATTGTGATAATAGCGGTACAGTTGCAAATTCAAAGGAACCATGAGCTCATAAGGTAAGTAAACATATAGAGCGTAAGTACCACCTAATACGAGACATCATCAAGCGAGGAGAAGTTGTTGTCACCAAAATCGCATCAGCAGATAACCTGGCAGATCCTTTCACTAAGGCCCTTCCAGCGAAAACTTTTGATCGACATGTGGAAGGGATGAGAATCAGATGTATAGCAGTGTTAGAGTGTATACTAAAAGCCTAACTTTTGTAAATATTTATTTTTGAAATAAAAGAATCACATTGGTCAAATGTCTACATTTATTTATTAAGTGTAATTGTTCCATTAATTTATATTGTAGATAACATGGTGTGTGGTGTCACACACAGAAGATCGTGTTATCAGTTCTTTATAAATTATAAACAGTTACTCACGACTAAGATGGAAAGGAACAAATTGTTGGAATAGTTATAGTGTAATTAGGTATTAGTTTATCTTGACTAATAAATTACACTGATACACTTTAAGTGTATTGAGTAGGACCATTTAAGGTAAGTTCTTTTTATACTGACTTAATAAAAGAACTAGACCTTAGTTATTATGGAAATGTGTGCTCTTAATCCTAATATAATAACAAACACATATATTTAGTATTTATTTCTTTGATTTATCAAATGGTGAGATTTGGCTCGATAAATCAATAGGCTCAATATGTTGGTAAATGATATTACTTATAGTGTGTGTTGTTGATTATAGAAGGAAAATGTGTCCTAGTAATCTAGGTTGAGAATGCACCCAAGAGGAGCTCATAAGGATTGTCATGTTAAACCCTGCAGGTGGACTTAGTCCGACATGACAATGAGGTTGAGTGGTACTACTCTTGGACTAAGACATTAATTAGAATGAGTTGTCAGTAACTCAATTAATTAGTGGACATTCGATATCTTAAACCCAGGGAGACTAACACACTCATGATAAGAAGGAGCCCATAATGTAATTTGGGATTGGTGTGGTAGTGCAATAATAACTCTCTAGTGGAATGAATTATTATTGATGAACTTGAGTTGTGTGTTCGAGGCAAACATGGGATACTCAAGCTCGTCGGAAGGCCAAAACCAATTTCTCCTCTAGGTCCCTGTCGTAGCCTCAATGAAGACTCAAATCCATCCATATAAAGTCCATCTTGGTGTCCAAGAGGGGGCCGGCCCAAGGCTTGGTGACCAAGTCAAGGGCCGGCCACTACCTTCTCAAAAGGGGTCGGCCACTAGCAAAATTAAGGGGGTCGACCACATAATTCAAACTAGGAAGGGTGTTTTGAATTTTCAAAATCTTCTCTTTGTAGATAACTACAAGTTTTAAAAGAGAGATTTTAAAATAAAACTTTCCTTATTTGAATTAGGCCACATGGTTTAAAAGAAAGTTTAAAAGTTTTAAAACTTTCCTTTTTAAACCATCCTCATGGTTTTAGAAAAAAAGGAAGACAATTTTAAATTTGAAACTTTCTATTTTTGTAACCATGTTAAAGAAGGAAATTTTAGAAGAGAAGTTTTAAATTTTAAAACTTGGTTTTAATTTTTTAAAACTTTCCTTTTTAACATTCACATTAGGAAATTAAAAGAGAACTTGTAAAATTTTATAAGAGCTTTTCCTTCTTTGCTTATAAATTTTTTACAAGATTATTTCCTTCCTTTAAAGGGCCGGCTACCCTTGCTTGGTGCCCAAGCAAAGGGTCGGCCAATCATCCAATCAATGATTCAATCAATTATTGAATCAATCAAGGGAAACAAAAGGAAAAATAAAAGGGGAAAAGGAAAAACAAGAGGAAGATTTTTAATTTTTGTAAAAATCTTTTCTTATTTGCCTTGGACAAGTAATATAAAAGAAGGGGAAAGGAGGCCTCATGAGACATCTCTTGTTGGTGCAGCGGGGGACCGGCAAGAGGGGGGTGAATTGCCTGCGATAAATATTATACCCTCCTCAAAGTTTTTCAACTCTTAAAATAAAGCAACAATAATAAAATTAACAGCAGAAATAATAGGAGACAGAATTTAACCTGGTTACAACCAAGAGGGTTGTTAATCCAGGGCAGTAAGAAAAGCGCAGTAAGAAAACTCCTTCTCTGAAGGCGGAGAAGCCTTTTACACTTTGACAGTATAATAGTTGCTAAGAGAATAAGAGTACAAGAGTTGCTATTTCGTACGTATTCATTGTGTTGAATAGCTACCCGAGACCTCCTTTATATAGGGGTTCTAGAGCTTATCACATAACCTGAACCTTCGGGATAAGGTTTGACTCGAGAGGGATCGGTCGACCTATCCCCAGGTTCGGTTGACCGAACCTGCAGTACCGGCCTAGTCTTCCATCCAGGTGCAGTCTCTGAGGATCGAGCTTTGGTTCGGTCTACCGATCCTTATGTTCGGTCGACCGATCGACCAACGGTCTCCAGCTGAGTTGGCCCAATCAAAATGCTCGACTGAGTCTCTGGATAAACTTGGGTTCGGTCGACCGATCATGAGGTTTGGTCAACCGATCACTTCATCGCTGGTTGATGTGATGCTGACATGTCACCAACGACTGTGCTCTGATGCAAAGGGGTTCGGTCGACTGATCAGGGTGTTCAGTCGGCCGAACCATTGACAAGTCAACTTCCAGTTGACTTCTTCTGGTTCGACTTCCTTGGGTGATTTCGGCCATCCGGAATAGGGCTCACCCGAACCCAGTTCCCGGCCTTCTCCTCGAGCAGTCTTCTGTCCCGGCTTTACGCCCCTCGAACACCGCGCATGTTCTTCACGCCCACTGGGTGTACTCTTCCGCAGCTCTCTCGTCCTTCGGACACACTGAGCCCGTCGGCTCCCTTCTCGTGCCGTCCTTCTCGCTAGTTGCGTCTTCCGCTCGACTTCCTGCACTCCTAAGCTCCTGCACACTTAGACACAGGGATCAAACACAAAGTAGGACCTAACCTAAACTTGGTTGATCACATCAAAACTACCACGGGGTTCAACAATCTCCCTCTTTTTAATGTGCATCAACCCAAGTTCAGGTTGGGGTTAAAACAAACAGATAGTAATTTAAAGAAATTACTAAACTAACAATTCAGGCATAAATTTGCAACTTTAAAATAAATTACAACATGAAAATTTATACTAAAATTTTTTTTAACTAACTCCCCTAACTGACTCCTAACTGAACTTATCTTTATTCTCCCCCTTTGATCATAGCAAAAAATTCAAAGTTAAACACTTTCTAAGTAAAGATTAAAAAACTGAGTTAGGTTTAATTTCACAAATTTCTAAGTTTTGAAAAATTTTCCAAGTTAAAATGAATTTTCAGAATTTTCCAAAAAATATTTCTAAGTAAAAATAAAAAAAACATTTTTTCTAGAGAATTAAAAAATTTAAAGAATTTCTAAGGAAATGTTTAAAAGCTTTTCAAAGCATTATTTAATTCTAATTTTAATGTTTTTATTAGAAAGTTAATTAAATATTTTTATTTCGATATTTCGGCTTCAAGGTCTTGGCGAGGCACTAGGCCTTCTTGGTTATTGGAGCAACAAACACTTCCTTAGACAAAGTGTGCAGGAGCTTAGGAGCGCAGGAAGTCGAGCGAAAGACGCAGCTAGCGAGAAGGACGGCACGGGAAGGGAGCCGACGGGCTCGGTGCGTCCGAAGGATGAGAGAGCTGCGGAAGAGTACACCCGGTGGGCGTGAAGAACATGCACGGTGTTCGAGGGACGTAAAGCCGGGACGGAAGACTACTCGAGGAGAAGGCCGGGAACTGGGTTCGGGTGAGCCCTATTCCGGATGGCCAAAATCACCCAAAGAAGCCGAAATAGAGCAAGTCAACTAGAAGTTGACTTGTCAATGGTTCTGTCAACCGAACCTCCTGATCGGTCGACCGAACCCCTCTCAATCAACAGCCAACCGCCAATGCCACGTCAGAAGCTGATCGTTGGTAAAGTTGATCGGTCGACCAAACCTCCTGATTGGTCGACCGAACCGAAGTTAATCTAGAGACTTAGTCGAGCAAATTGATCGGGGCAACTTAGCTGGAGACTGTTGGCCGATCGGTCGACCGAACATAAGGATCGGTCGACCGAACCAAAGGTCGATCCTCAGAGATTGCACCTGGATGGAAGATTGGGCAGGTACAGCAGGTTCGGTCGACCGAACCTGGGGATCGGTCGACCGATCCCTCTCGAGTCAAACCTGATCCCGAAGGTTCAGGTTATGTGATAAGCTCTAGAACCCCTATATAAAGGAGGTCTCCAGTAGCTATTTAGGACAACGAATACGAACGAAATAGCAACTCTTGTACTCTCATTCTCTTAGCAACTACTGTACTGTCAAAGTGTAAAAGGCTTCTTCGCCTTCAGAGAAGGAGTTTTCTTACTGCGCTTTTCTTACTGCCCTAGATTAGCAACCCTCTTGGTTGTAATCAGGTTAAATTCTGTCTCCTTTTATTTGTGTTGTTAACTTTATTATTGTTGCTTTATTTTAAGAGTTGAAAAGCTTTGAGGAGGGTATAATATTTATTGCAGGCAATTCACCCCCCTCTTGTCGGTCCCCCGCTGCACCAACAACATCAATTCTTATTCTCTTGCTTGTGCTCCCTCTTGTGGCCGGCCCTCTCTCCCTCTCTTTTCCCTTGCTCTCTTATTTCTTTGTGGTGGTGGTGGTGGTCGGATTTTAGAGAAGGAGGAAGAAGATTTTGGGTGGTGTTCATCTTGGAGGATCATCACCCACACGATGTCCAAGAGGAGGCGAGGAATACGACAGAAGATCTCGAGGTTATTAGCATACAAAGAAGAGGTATAACTAGTAATTATTTTCCACATCATGCTAGTTCTTCTTTGTACGAATTCCAAACACAAGAGACATATGATTCTAGAGTTTCGGATTTGTTTCGAAGTTGTGTTTCTTTTGTTTTGTTTTTCAGATTTGTGATTCGATTGTTCTTTTCGGTTAAATCTAATGTTATTTTAGGAAATTAAATATTGAATTTCTATTAAAGGCTTTGTCGAGGCAGTGGTGGATGATCCCATACCTAAGAAGGCCTAGTGCCTCGCCATGTTTGACCTGGGAGCCGATTTTAGAAATAAATATTTAATCAACTTTGTAACATAGGTGGATTTGGATCAATAGTGTTAAGTTCCGCTTGCGATCCAAATCTAAACCATTAAGAATAGATAAGTTAAATTTGGAATCAATAATGTTAAGTTCCATTTACGATTCCTAATTTAATTTTTAAAGAACACAATAGGTTGTTTAGGTGAGGTTCGACACTTGTACAAAATTTTGTACAGTGGAACCGGTACGATCTTCCTAGGACCAACCAACAGGCAGCAGATATGACAACTTAGTCTTTTAGTATAAGTGGGAGATTGTTAGAGTGTATACTAAAAGCCTAGCTTTTGTAAATATTTGTTTTGAAATAAAGAATCACATTGGTCAAAAATGTCTACATTTATGCTAAGTGTAGTTATTCAATTAATTTATATTGTAGATAACATGGTGTGTGGTGTCACACACAAAGAGCAGATATCCGAACAAAAGGATATATATATACTGAATACAAGATAAAAGAGGCAATCATGCAATGAATATATATGCATAAAGTACGTGAATGTGCGCTAAAACATGCATAAATGATCATAATATTTGCGCACATTGTTGGAGTGTATACTAAAAGTCTAGCTTTTGTAAACATTTATTTTTGAAAAAAAAGAATCACATTGGTCAAATGTCTATATTTATTTGTTGAATATAGTTGTTCAATTAATTTATAAAGAACATGGTATGTGGTGTCACACACAGAAGATCATGTTATCAGCTCTTTATAAATTATAAACAGTTGCTCACGACAAAGATGGAAAGGAACAAACCATTGGTATAATCATAGTGTAATTAAGTATTAGTTTATCTTGACTAATAAATTACACTAGTACACTCTAAGTGTATTGAGCAGGACCATTTAAGGTAAGTTCTTTTTATATCGACTTAATAAAAGAACAAGACCTTAGTTATTATAGAAGTATGTGCTCTTAATCCTAATATAATAACAAGCACATATATTTAGTATTCATTTTTTTAACTTATTAAAGGGTGAGATTTAGCTCGATAAATCAAAAGGCCCGATAAGTTGGGAAATGATATATATTACTTATAGTGTGTGTTATTGATTATAGAAAGAAACTGTGTCCTAGTAATCTAGGTTGATAATGTCCCCAAAAGTAGCTCATAAGGATTGTCATGTTAAATCCTGCAGGTAGACTTAGTCTGACATGACGATAAAGTTGAGTGGTACTACTCTTGGACAAAAATATTAATTGAAGTGAGTTGTCAGTAACTCATTTAATTAGTGGGCATTCGACATCTTAAACACAGGGAGATTAACACACTCATAGTAAGAAGGATTGGTGCGGTAGTTCAATAATAATTCTTTAGTGGTATGAATTATTATTGATGAAATTAAGTTGAGTGTTCGGGGCGAACACGGGAAACTTAATTTCATCAGGAGACCAAAACCAATTCCTCCTCTCGGTCCCTATCATAGACTCTTATTTATAAAGTATTATACCCACCTATACCCACCTTTATACCCATCCTAACATGGCCAACCAAGCAAGCTTGGAACCCAAGCTTGGACCGGCCAAGCAAATAGGATGAGCCAAGATGTGTGGTCAGCCCTAACTTGAACCCAAGCTTGGTGTGGCCGGCCACATCAAATTAAAAGAATTTTAATTTTTAAAAATTTTTCTTATGTGGATTCCATGATTTTAAAAGAGAGTTTAAAATTCTAAATCTGTCCTATTATAGCTTTCTACAAAAGATTAAGAAAATATTTGATATCTTTCCTTATTTGTAGATTGAAAGGAAGATTTTAATTTTGAGAAAACTTTCCTTTTTTGTAACCATGTTCATAATTTAAAAGAGAGTTTTAAAATTATAAAATTTTCCTTTTATAAGTTTCTACAAAAGATTAAGAAAAGATTTTGTTGGAATCCCAAGGTTGTTTTGGTGTGATCAACAAGTTAAGTTAGGTCTTGTGTGTTTTTAACCTTGTGTCTAAGTGTGCAGGATCTTAGGAGCACAGGTAGTCGAGTGGAAGACGCAGCTAGCGAGAACGACGACAGTTCGAGGGACGAGGTGCTACGGAAGAGTACCCCGGTGGACGAGAAGGAAGCGTGCGGTGGTTCCGAGGGTTGAAAGTCGGAGCGGAAGATTGCTCGGGGAGCAAGAGACGCAACTAGCGAGAAGGACGGCATGCGATGCATCCAAGGGACGAAGACTGCGGATGAGTACGTCGGCAGAGGAGAAGGAAACACGCAGCGGTTCCGAGGGACGAGAAGCCGGAGGGAAGCCTGCTCGAGAAGACCGGAAGTTGGGTTCGGGTGAGCCCTATTCCGAGTAGCAGAGATCACCCAAGTAAGCGGATTCGGAGCGGAAGACCCGAACCGAGGCGGGACTGAAGCGAAGCAGAGGTCCCGGACGACAAAGTCAACTAGAGTTGACTTTTGGGGTCCAAGGCGCCCTGACCCCTCCGGGGTGCCCGGAACCCTTCCGGGCGCTCAGACCTGAGGTTTTGACCGGATCGAGCTTTGACTCGATCTGAACGTTGGGGGATAAAATTTATCCCCCCTAGGGCGCCCGGAACCCTTCCAGGCGCCCCGACCAAAGCTATAAATATAGCCTTGGTCCAGAAGCTTTGAATTAACTCAGAAATTTACATTCCAAACACTTGTGCACTTCTGTTCTAGTTTAGCTTCTGTCTTTTGTGCTTTCACTGCTGTAAGAGGCTTCTCCGCCTGAAGGAGATTGATAATGCGATTATCTTTCTTGGATTAACAACCACCCTAGTTGTAACCAAGTCAAATCCGGTGCCTCTTCCTTTTCTTGCTTTTTCTTGTTTAAGTTAATTTTATGCAAGTGTCAGTTTAAGATTTCGAGAAGGGTTGTTTTGTTTTTGATTTTACAGGCTATCCAACCCCCCTTCTAGCCAGCCGCAACAGTCCAACAAGTGGTATCAGAGCCGAGACGCTTCAGGAGGACTAACCACCGAACGAAGCAACAAGATGGTCGGATCTAACTTCCACCCGCCAAAATTCGAGGGGGACTTTGCAAGCTGGAAGAAACACATGGAGGTATTTTTCGATACTGATTTCGATTTATTACTTACAATGGAACTCAGTTTTGAAGCTCCCGAGGGCAAAGCGAAAAATTCATGGACAAAGAAAGAGCAGGCCGAGTACGTGGCAAACAAGAAAGCAGAATTCCATTTGCTAAGCGTACTTCCGCCACAAGAAGTCAACCGTGTCGGCACTTACAACTCGGAAAAGGAGCTTTGGGAGAAGTTCCTTGAACAACACGAAGGAACATCCGAATCCAAGCTTGCGAGATGGGACTTAATTCGCAACCAGCTGACCAACTTCCGTCTTGAAGAAGGTGAAACAATTGCACATCTACACTCAAGGATACAGGAGCTCATCACCGGAATTTCGAATCTCGGAGAAGAGGTAAGTAACCGAGATTCGCTCAGGTACGCTTTAAATTCCTTTCCGAGAAATTCAAATTGGGCATCAATAGTAGATGCCTTTTATATTTCAAAAGACCTAGAAAAGTTTCTTTAGAAGAATTTTTTTCGACATTTAAAGTGCACGAATCAAGATGTGCAGGTTCGAAGGAGCCCAAGAACAACATCGCCCTCAAAGCATCGAGAGACGAGCCTGAGTCAGAATCTTCTCTCGACAACGAGGAAATGGTAATGATGGTAAGATGATTTAAGAAGTTAAACAATTCTAGAAAAACTAACCATCCACAGGGTAGAAAGAAAAGAATGATCCGCTGCTACCATTGCGACGAAGAAGGGCATGTCAAGGACAACTGCCCCAAGCTAAAGAACAAGGATAAAGATAAAGGGAAAAAGCCTGTTCAAAAGCGCAAAGCCCTAAAAGCGACGTGGGACGATACATCGTCCGAATCGGAAGTCGAAGCATTCTCCGGACTCGCACTGATGGCGAGTCATCAAGACGACGATTGCGATTCAAGTTCCTCCGAGATGATCATCGAAAGCATCAATGAAGGGGGAGCTTCTTCGGAAGAAAGCAGCAGCTCAGGGGGAGAAACGGATAACGAGATCGACAAGGTAAGTCAGGTACGATCTCTTCCTCCCGATAAAATGTTTAAGTTCGTTAAACTTTTAACAAAAGATTGCTGCAAATTAGAAAGAGAAAATAAAATTTTAAAAGTAATTCTAGCTAAGTCTTGTCCCTTAGAAGAATTAGATAAATTAAAACTAGCAAATGAAAAATTGAAACTTGAAAATGATGATTTGAAAATTCAAGTAGATAACTTGAAAAACTATGCATGTTCATCTAAAACCAATGTTAGAAGATTTAATAAATTAAATTGGTGTTATAGATATCACCAGGGACAAATTAGGAATATATCTAGAAAATATGTCCCTAAGAAATTTTTAATCAACCCAGTAGGTTGGAACCTTTATTGGGTTCCTAAATCTTGCTTAATCTAAATAAAAGTTAGCGCTTTCAGTGAGAAAATTAAATAATGAATTTCTTTATGAGGCTTTGTCTAAGGAAGTGGTTGTTGCTCGAATAACCAAGAAGACCTAGTGTCTCGCCACGACCTGGAAGCCAAAATATTGAAATAAATATTTAATTAATTTTCTGTCAAAGCATTAAAATTAGAATTAATTAATGCTTTCAAAGTTTTTCAAACATTTTTTCAAATTTTTTTTACTTAGAAATTTTTTGAAAATTCTCTTTAACACTTAGAAAAATTCTCAGAAGATGTCTTTAGTTAAAGGTTATAATGAAATTGAAAATTTCTGCTTCAAGTTTTTTTAAAAATGCTTAAGTTAGATTTCCCTTATAAAATTTTACTTATTTTTTTCCAATTATTGCAAATTATTTCAAAATTTCCTAAGTCTTTAACCCTTAGATTTTTTTCTTGAAACCCCATTTTTTGTGTGATCAAAGGGGGAGAAGGATTAGTATAAGTCTAGGGGGAGGTAGACCAAAATATTAACTCATTTTATTTTTGCACTTAAATTGCAAATTAAGTTAATTTACTTAATTTTATTTAATGTCTATTTTACCCTAGCTTAACTTGGGTTGATTACACCAAAAAGGGAGAGATTGTTGAAACCCCAAGGTTGTTTTGGTGTGATCAACAAGTTAAGTTAGGTCTTGTGTGTTTTTAACCTTGTGTCTAAGTGTGCAGGAGCTTAGGAGCACAGGTAGTCGAGCGGAAGACGCAGCTAACGAAAAGGACGGCAGTCCGAGGGACGAGGTGCTGCGGAAGAGTACCCCGGTGGACGAGAAGGAAGCGTGCGGTGGTTCCGAGGAACGAAAGCCGGAGTGGAAGATTGCTCGGGGAACAAGAGACGCAGCTAACGAGAAGGACGACACACAATGCGTCCGAGGGACGAAGAATACGAATGAGTACGTCGGTGGACGAGAAGGAAACTCGCAGCGGTTCCGAAGGACGAGAAGCCGGAGGGAAGCCTACTCGAGAAGACCGGAAGTTGGGTTCGGGTGAACCCTATTCCGGATAGCAGAGATCACCCAAGTAAGCGGATTCAGAGCGGAAGACCCGGACCGAGGCGGGACTGAAGCGAAGCAGAGGTCCCGGACGAAATAGTCAACCAGAGTTGACTTTTGGGGTACGGGGCCCCCGGAGTTGATCGGGGTGCCCGGACCCCTCCGGGGCGCCCGGAACCCTTCCGGGCGCCCGGACTTGAGTTTTTTACCGGATCGAGCTTTGACTCGATCTGAACATTAGGGATAAAATTTATCCCCCCTAGGGTGCCCGGAACCCTTCCAGGCGCCCCGACCAAGATTATAAATATAGCTTTGGTCCAGAAGCTTTGAATTAACTCAGAAATTTACATTCCAAACACTTGTGCGCTTCTATTCTAGTTTAGCTTCTGTCTTTTGTCCTTTCACTGCTGTAAGAGGCTTCTCCGCCTGAAGGAGATTGATAGTGCGATCATCTTTCTTGGATTAACAACCACCCCGGTTGTAACCAAGTCAAATCCGGTGCCTCTTCCTTTTCTTACTTTTTCTTGTTTAAGTTAATTTTATGCAAGTGTCAGTTTAAGAGTTCGAGAAGGTTGTTTTGTTTTTGATTTTACAGGCTATCCAACCCCCTCTTCTAGCCGGCCGCAACGGTCCAACAGATTTGATATCTTTCTTTATTTTTAGATTGAGAGGAAGATTTTAATTTTAAAAGATAACTTTCCTTTTTGGAAATCATCCACATAGAGAGATTTTAATTTATAAAATTCTTTTTATAACCAACCATGAAGGGAAAAATTATTAGAGAAATTTTTATTTTAAAATTTCCGGAAACAAATTAGGAAGTTTTAATTTTGTGTTAAAACTTTCTTTGCTTTGAGCAATGAGGTGGCCAGCCATGATATTTAGGAAAATGAAATTGGTTTTAATTAATTAAAAGTTTCCTTTTCATGGCAAAGAAAATAAGGAAGGTTTTATTTATTTTTTCCTTATTTGCCAAGACCAAGGAATATAAAAGAGGGGGTAGGGGTACTTTCATGGGGGAGAACTCTATTCTATTTTCCTCCCTCTCTTCCTTGGTGGTAGCCGACCCTAGACCTTGCTCTTCTCCTCTTCTCTTCTTCTTTAGTGGTCGGTTTCATCCCTCTCTTGGAGCTTTTGTTGGTGGCCTGTTCTAGCTAGGAGAAGAAGGAGAGAAAGGAGGTTTTGTTTCTAGCATCCCTTGGAGTTTGGTGGTGGTGGCTGAAACTCTTCATCTCAAAGAGAAGTGCTTGGTCGAAACTTACAAGAAGGAAGAAGAAGGGCTTGGGTGGTACTCATCTCGGTAGATCGTTGCCCACACAACGTCCGATATAAGAAGAGGAATACGGTAGAAGACCAAGAGGTCGTTGCATACAAAGAAAGGTATAACTAGTAATTCTTTTCCGCGTCATACTAGTTTTTCTTTGTATGAATTCCAAACACAAGAGGCTAGAGATTCTAGATTTTCAGATTAGATATTTGAAGTTGTGTTTCTTTTGTTTTGTTTTTCGAATTTATGATTCGATTGTTCTTTTTGGTTAAACCTAGAGTTATATAAGGAAATTAAATATTAGATTTCTTTAAAAGGCTTTGTCTAGGCGGTGGTGGATGATCCCATACCCAAGAAGGACTAGTGCCTCGCCATGCAGTCCTGGAAGCCAATTTTAGAAATTAATATTTAATTGAATTTATAACATAGGTGAATTTGGATCAATAATGTTATGCATCGTTTGCGATCCAAGTCTAAACCATTAAGAATAGATAAGTTAAAATTGGAATCAATAATGTTAAGTTCCGTTTGCGATTCCGAATTTAATTTCTAAAGAACACAATAGGTTGTTAGGAAAGGTTCAGGACTTGTATAAAATTTTTGTACAATGGAATCGGTACGATCTTCCTAGGATCAACCAACAAGTATAATCTCTCTAACATATATGCCCTCACACCAGTATACAACTATACTACTTATAATATCAATGATATATAGGCACGAACCTAAGTATATAACTATTCTATAACATAAATTCACGAATATAAGCTATAGGCCTAAGTCACAACTGGGGTCTATTAGGATACTCAATATCCTACACTATAGCATGAAATAATAAACGAAGGTTTAGTAAGATGCTCGATATCCTATATTACAGTATGATCATCCTAACAATAACACATAGTCAAATCATCTACTAAGGGGTCTAGTAGAATATCCATTCCCCTACACTACGGTATGGTAATATCATTCATATCCATAAATGCAATCATGAATATTAAACATAACTACATAGCTATTGTAACGCCCGCCCTCCCTGCTAACCCTAAGGGACGGGGCTACGATACTCTATGTACAATTTTTTTTTTTTAAAATAGCGGAAGACTTAAAATAATTTTCTTAGTTTAATAAAAACTTTTCTTTTGTTTTTCTTTTCATCAAATCCGAACTACACTATCATGGCCTCAATAACATGATATCAAAATTAGTAGAAACATAACATCAAGTCACACATACGGTACTATAATTCATGATACCAAAGCGTAGTTCTTTAAAAGTTTTTAAAGCAGGTTCTTATTTGGTTGCCTAGCCACTGCCACACACATCTCCTTGCCTCTCCTGCTGCTCCTCTAGCTAATCCAGCTTTTTCCTTTATCTGTGGTACAAGGACAGTAAGCTGTGAGCACTCATGGCTCAGTAAGTTCCTTTCCTACTCACTAAAACCGAAAATCATAGTATAATCAAAGAATATCTCAACATGGCATCATTTCAACTAGTTATGACATAATGTAACATACTCTTTTAAGCATATCATGCAACATGAAGAAATCATAACTAGTCATGGCATATCATAGCGTAAAGCATAGCATGAAGCATAACATAATCGTATCTAATCATGGCATATCGTCATAAGGAGTCATGGCATATCCTACACATGGACATATCATGGAACATAACATAATCATATCTAACCATGGCATATCATAAATCATCATAAGGTATATGCAATATAATTTTGAAAAACATGTATCCGAAAACATGTGTATGTCTCATGATCTTTAAAACCATTTCTTCTTACATATATATACTTGAACATAATCTCAACTTAAAGGGGATCCCGGCTATGTACCACTTACATATTGCGCGCAACCTATGTAGGTCCAAGGTAGCAAGTCTTGAACCCTACAAGGCAACATACTAGGCCCGAGTCTTACTCCATCGACCTAGGGGCACTTAGGAGCCCATCCCTAACGAGGCCCGAGTCTTATTCCATCGACCCCGGGGCGCTTATGGAGCCTACCCTTGGTACAAGCCATATAAAGTAAAGTACATGTCATACTTATATATATCATACATCATAAAAGCATGCATCACTTAGGCACACATCATATCATAAAAGTATGCATCACTTAGGCATACATCATGTCATAAAAGTATGCATCACTTAGTCATACATCATATCATAAAGGTATGCATCACTTAGGCATACATCATGTCATAAAGGTATGCATCACTTAGGCATACATCATACCATAAAAGTATGCATCACTTAGGCATACATCATAAAAACATGCATATCTTAAGCATAAAGCATATCATCAAGCATGCATAATTTAACCACATAGCATATCATGAAAGCATGCATTTTTAAGCACTAAACATAGCATTAAAGCATGCATAATTTAACCACATATCATATCATAAGCATGCATATTTTCAGCTCATATCATATCATCAAAGCATGTAAAATTTACCCACATATCACAACATAAAACATGCATATTTTGAACCCATAACATATCGTAGAAATTCTCATCTTGTATAGCTCACAAGCATACAAGTCTAAGCATAAAAGTGTATCATGTGCTTATCCAATCATAAGGAACAATGTAACATGATTAATTTGGGTACTAAGCTTCCTAATCCCTTGGGTTCTTATCTTGGCCGAAACCCTCTTAGGTGCCAATTTAGGTTTTAAACAACATCCAAGCATGTAGAACCTAATTCATCCACATATCATTCTCATAGGAAGTATTATAAACAAGTTTTACTTGGACTCTAAGTTCTCCAAGTCCTTAAACCTCATTTGGCCGAACCTTAACAAGTGTGAAACAAGGTTCTAAATGACATAAAGCATGAAAACCTTAACCATATTTATAGCATTTGTTTCAAGGAATATGGTAAGCACAATTGAGTTAGTTCCTAAATCCTTTAAGCCCTTAAAATTATGTCATGGCCGAAACTTACAAGTACTCATTTAGGTTTTCAAGCAAGCATACAAGCATGTGAACTTACTCTAACATCATGTATAAATTTATAAATGGCATCATACAAGTGGTCATGGCCGAAACTTCCCTTAGCATCAATTTAGGTCACTAACAACATATAGCATGTGAATTTTTAGCTTTCTACATTTCATATTTCATGGAGAGTGACATGAGCATGTTCAATGTAAGTTCTAGGGTTTCTAAAGCATGTATCCCTTCATGGACGAGACTATAAGGTGTCCATTTGAATCATAGTTAAACATATAAGCATGTGAACACAATCAACATGTTATCTCAATTTCATAAAAAGCATCTTTAACACATGAGGTCTAAATTTTAAGGTTTCTAGGTCTCTAAACCCTACATGGCCGAACCTCATCAAGCATGGAATTTGTTCAAATGGCATAAAAGCATAGAAAGTCATAACACATTTCATAACATGTATAAAAGTCAAGCACTATAAGCATACATTTAAATTGTGTCTTAGGTTTCCTAGGTTTTTCCTTTCTTTATCTCATAGCATATGTTTGGCCGAAACCTTCCAAGTCTTTAAACTAGGTTTTAGGTGGCCTAAAGTATGGAAAACCTAAACAAGTTTTATGGCAAAAATATCAAAGAAACTATACATATAAGTTGGGTTCACAAACAAGCTAGGACCCTTGTGATCATAATTATCATATATCATGCAACCAATTTTCCTATACTCTAATTAAGCATGGGAGCATCAAACAACTTTCATATCTTATTGTCATGGAGGTTTTGAGCATGTTAAAAATCTGTTTAAGCTATTCTAAACCATCCACCTTACCATGGCCGAAACATTAAAAGTGATGTTCATGAGTTTCTATCAACATACAAGCATGCAACTCTTTAAGAAACTCTATATTCTATCATATAAACATGGCGAGTTTAAATTCAAAGTCTTCCTAACCCTAAACCCTTCCTTGGCTGAAACTTGTGAGTGGGGTACTTTTGGTTCCAAGTAACCTTCAAGTATGAAAACAATAATGGGTCCTTAACCATTTATTTAGAGGGTTTTGTGCAAGTTAGGTAAACAAATAAATTCCCTAGCCCTTATAAAACCTTTTTGGCCGAAACTCTAGGGTTAGGTACATCTCTAATCCAGCATCACATATATATAAAAATATGAGAGAAAACCTTCTTACCAAGCATAGAAAAATTATCATGAATCAAGGCTTATATTAAACATTCCTAGGATCAACAAGTCCTTTCTTTGGCCGAATTTTCACAACTTTGTTTCTAGGTTTTAAAATCCTCATAAAATCCAAAAACACATTAAAACCACTTGTACCACAGGTGAGGGGATACTTACATCCTTTTCGCTTGTGGTTCTTAAGTGTGGTGATGGAAGAAAGGGTCTCTTCTTCTTGTTCTCCTCCTTTGATTTCCCCTTGGTAGCCTTCCTTGTATCCTAGAAGGAACCTTGTTTTGGGGGCCGAAAATGGAGGAGAGGGGGCTGAGGCTCTCGGTGGTGGAGAGGAGAGAATGAGAGAAATGAGAGAAAAATAAAATCTTCTCTTTACATGCTCCCTTTTATGTTAAGGGGGAAGAGGTAGCAAAATTGGTTTTTGCTTTCCTTCTCCCTTAGCCCCTTTTTTTATTTTTATTTTTTTATTTTATTTATTTATTTGTTCTCATCATTCATGATGAAACAAGGGGGAATGAATCCCCTTAATTATCCTCTTTAAGTCACGGCAAAGGGAGAGTTTGAGGGAGAAAAAAGAAGGAAGGCAAGTTGCCTTTCTCTTGCTCTTTTCTTGCTTTCTTTTGGCTAGCTTTTACTCTCATCCTTATCATGAGTTTCCCTCCTTTGCTATCAATATATCATTCCTATCCCAACTGGTTATTACCCATTAATCCTATCATTTACATCATGAGAGGTTCAAGGTTCAATCCTTGACCACTCCCCATTTTTATTTCTTTTTGGTTCAACATTCTACTAATATTTTTCTAAGGCAAATTCATCATTCTCATATTTATCTTAAAAGCTTAGTGGGTGTTACAGCTATCAACAAATGATCAACATATAAGGATAACCAATAAGGTATCAAACTCAGAAGTGATATAGGACAGACTTAAGGTAAGCGAGTATCTGCGGCCTCATCAAAACATGGCAGTAAATAATCATGTACTATAATCAAAGCTATCAAGAAGATAAGCAGAATCTACCCACCTCTAATGTAGAGTGTCCAAACCATCTTCAAGTCAAAGGTGTAACGACCCACCTTCTACTAACTAGGCTGTAAGGACGGACCGTCACAATATGCTGTGCTAGGCTATGTTTTTAAGGTGCAGAAACGTGATCTAATTTAAAATTTTTCTAAACTCATGCCAATTGCTACTAAATCTGATCTTATGCTGAAAAGTACCTTTTTAAAGGTTGTACCTATACTCAAAAGAGAGGATCTAACCTTCACATATAATTAAGGACTGAACTTAGGTACTTCCAACTGAAACAGGCATTCCAATCAATTGGCTGATCGATTGGGACGTTCGGATCGATTCACGGATCGATTCCGATGGCTACTGTGCTCGGGTTAATATTCTGGATTGATCGGCTGATCGATCCAGACTGGCCAATCGATCCAATGATTGATTCCAGAGCTCTCTGTTCGCGGGAGCGATTTCCCGATCGATCGAGCGATCGATCCCCAAACTCTCTGTTCACGACAGAACGTGACTGGATCGATTGGTTGATCGATCCAGAAGCTTACTGTTCGCGACAGAATGCGATTGGATCGATCGGCTGATCGATCCAGAGGCTTACTGTTCACGGAACCGGGCTCCCAATCGATCCACTGATCGATTCAGGGCCCCCAATCGATCCACTGATCGATTGGGGTTTCTGATTTCGCAATAAACTCTGATTTCAGCACTGTTTCGTGCCAACTCACATACACAAGTTCTAAAATAACTAGAAAACATTCTGTTAGCAAACGACTAATATTCTAAACATGGTTACTAACAAGCTAAGCAGATTTTCTATAATTTCATGCATTTAGATAACTAAATAGGCAAGAGTAACATAATAAGAAGCACTAAGTTCTTAAACATTCTAATTCTTCCAAGGTCTTTATTCCAGGTTCCATCCACACACATCTTCCTCGCATTGACCTCCAGCCTCCGCTAGTCCATCTTTCCTTTACCTTTATCTGCAGTATAAGGAAAAAGTATTTGTAAGCTTTCGCTTAGTAAGAAACCATCTACCTCACAAAACATGCATACGATACGACTTATGCTTTGAAAACATGCTATTTGAAATATGCACTGAATATGCTAAAGCATGGCATGACAAACAAAACATAGAACTAAGAAGTTGATCATGGCAATAAATGCTAGTCATAAACTATCATGTTGTATCAATAGAAAACTAAACTGATATAGAAACAGAGCTAAGCTAATACTAAACTGGTGCTAAAGCAGTACTGAATTCACATAACTATGTTGTGAAGTTTTGAAAACTATATTCCTAAGTAGATTAAAATAATAATCATGTTGTTGTTTGGGCCCGACAACTGTACTTGCTATGCGCGCATCCCTAAGTAGACCCGGGTTTGCAAGTCCTGAATTTAGCAGGGTTACTAGGTTATCTAAACCTAGGGATGACTATGGGAGCCCAACCCAATGGATATCTAATCCAGTACAGTGCCACTGGAAAATAAAATACTGAACATAAGCTAATAATTCTTGTCTTGCTCTTACTAGGTTGTCTAAACCCAGAACTAGGTTATCTGAACCTAGGGGCAACTGTGGGAACCCACCCATTGAACGTTTTGTCCATAAAACTGTAGCAAGACTAATGAAGCTGTAAAAATGCTTCTATTGCATTTATCTAAGCTATTAAAATGCCTATGGTGGCATTTAACTGAGCTAAGCGTTTAATCAAACGCTTGGTGTGCGCTAATTCACACCCTATCACTGAAAATCTACATACGGTTAAAACAATGCATCCAAACATACGACTAGCTACTTATACTGCAGGTGAGGGGTTTCTTACCTTCTGTTCTAATTTTCTTCTTGGAGCCCTTGGGACGGAACCCTAGTCTTCCTTGGCTTGGGCGCCGAGAGGATGAGGGAGAGATGAGGGTTTGACGGTGAGGGTTTGAGGGAAAGGTTTTCTCGTTTAAGAAAATAACAATTCCTCACTTAATTCCCTATTTATATTAAGTGGGTAATTCGACCCTACTTGAATATAAATATAATTGATTCCCTTTTCTTTCAGCATGGCCCTGTTGGGTTCTCCTGGTTACTAGAGTTCACCTTGAGTCGTAGGACCCAATAGGTCTCGGGTTCAATTCCCGCTTAAGCTATTTTACGTTCCTATTTATTTTTACTACTTCTGCTACTCTAAAAATTCCATAAAAATATTCTGAAATTCCAGAAAAATCATAGAATATTTCTAAAATAACTTTGAGAATTTTCGGGCGCTACAATCCCCCATACCTTATAAAAAGTTCGTCCTCGAACTTAGAATAACTCTGGGTACTTCTGTCTCATACTGGCTTCTGTCTCCCAAGTTGCCTCTTCTGCTGTGTGATTTTGCCAAATGACTTTTACTAATGGTACCTCCTTGTTCCGTAATTTCTTAACTGCTCGGTCTATTATCTGAATAGGCCGACTTTCATAGCTGAGGTCTTCCCGGACTGGTACCGACTGAGGCTCAATCACCTGGGTGGCATCTGGGATATGCTTCTTCAGCATAGAGACATAAAATACATTATGGATGGCTGACATCTCCTGTGGTAGCTTTAACTCATATGCCACCTTGCCAACTCTTCTAGTGATAAGGTATGGTCCCACATATCTGGGACTTAATTTGCCCTTCTTCCCAAAACGCATTACTCCCTTCATGGGAGCTACTCTGAGGAACACTGAATCCCCAACTGAAAACTCCAAGGGTCTGCGCCGTGTATCAGCATAGCTTTTCTGGCGGCTCTGAGCTGTCTCTATCCTCTGGCAGATTTATTGTATAGCTGCTGTGGTATCTGCTACTAGATCTGTCTGGAGTTCTAGTTCTTTCTGTTCACCACTCTCATACCAGCAGATTGGAGATCTACACCTCCGCCCATAGAGAGCCTCGTAAGGTGCCATGCCGATGGTGGCCTGATAGCTGTTGTTGTATGCAAATTCTGCTAAACTCAGATATTTGCACCAGCTACCCTTGTAATCTAGGGCACATGCTCGGAGCATATCTTCGAGTACTTGATTTACTCGCTCCGTCTGACCATCTGTCTGAGGATGGAAAGCTGTGCTGAATTTTAACTTCGTGCCCAATGCTGACTGTACACACTCCCAGAAGTGAGAGGTGAACCTACTGTCTCTGTCCGAAATAATGGTCCGTGGGACTCTATGTAGTCTGACGATCTCCTTGAGATATAGCTGAGCTAGCTGTTCCATGGAGTAGGATATCCTGATAGCTAAAAAGTGGGCTGATTTAGTCAACCTGTCGACTATCACCCAGATGGTATCAAAACCATTCGTGGTTCTGGGTAGTCCCACTATAAAATCCATAGAGATGTCTTCCCACTTCCATTCTGGAATCTGGATAGGCTGTAGAACTCCTCCTGGTCTCTGATGTTCTGCCTTGACTCTCTGGCAAGTTAGATAGGTGCCGACATATCTAGCGATGTCTCTCTTCATCCTAGGCCACCAAAAATGTTTCTTCAAGTCCTGGTACATCTTGGTGGAACCAGGATGCATCGCATAGGGAGTCCTGTGAGTCTCGTCTACAATCTTCCTCTGTAGCTCCTCCTGATCTGGAACACAAAGTCTGTCGCCAAAATACAACACCCCACCAGTGGGCACTCTAAACTCTCTACCTTCTGATTCTGCTATCCCTTGCTTGATTTTCTGAATTTCAGAATCCTGTTCCTGAGCTGTCTGGATGTCACCAAGCAAGGTAGACTCTAATGTCATTGTAGAGAGCTGTCCAACTATGAGTTCAAGACCAAAATATGCGATCTCCCTCTGTAGGGGTGGTGACATGGCTGCTAGTGATAATAAAGTAGCACTGGACTTTCTGCTAAGTGCGTCTGCCACCTTATTGGCTTTTCCTGGGTGGTAGAGGATGTCTATGCCATAATCTTTGACTAGCTCAAGCCATCTACGCTGCCGCATATTCAGATCCTTCTGAGTGAAGAGGTACTTCAGACTCTGATAATCTGTATACACTCTGCACTGAGCTCCATACAAGTAATGTCTCCACGTTTTGAGAGCGAACACTACTGCTGCAAGCTCAAGGTCATGAGTAGGGTAATTCTTCTCATATTCCTTGAGTTGTCTGGAGGTATAGGTGATCACCTTACCTTCTTGCATCAGTACTGCTCCTAATCCCAATTTAGAGGCGTCACTGTAAATATCAAAGCTATCTGTGGTTTCTGGTAGGGTCAGAATAGGTGCACTGGTCAATCTCCTTTTTAACTCGCTGAAGCTGTTCTCACAGTCCTCTGTCCACTGAAATTTCCTGTTCTTTCTGGTAACAGCTGTCAGTGGGGAGGCTATCCTGGAGAAATCCTCTACGAACTTTCTGTAATAACCTGCTAATCCCAGAAAGCTTCTGATTTCGCTGGCGTTCTTGGGTCTTTTCCAACCACTCACAACTTCTATTTTACTGGGGTCTACCATGATACCATCCTTTGAGATGATGTGACCCAGGAAGGACACCTGATCTAACTAAAATTCACATTTCGTGAACTTGGCGTACAGCTGGTTCTACTGAAGGGTCTGCAATACTATTTGCAGGTGCTCTGCGTGTTCTTCCTGAGTTCCTGAATAGATAAGAATGTCATCGATAAACACAATAACAAATCTATCTAGGTAATCCTTGAATACTCTGTTCATGAGATCCATGAAAGTAGCTGGAGCATTTGTCACGCCAAAGGGCATGACTACGAATTCGTAGTGTCCGTATCTAGTCCTGAACGCTGTCTTGGGTATATCCCCTTCCTTAACTTTCACCTGATGATAACCTGACCTAAGGTCTATCTTAGAGAACACTGCTACTCCCTTTAGCTGATCGAACAGGTCATCTATTCTGGGAAGAGGATACCTGTTCTTGATGGTGACTTGGTTCAGTGCCCTGTAGTCTATGCACAAGCGCATGCTCCCGTCCTTCTTCTTCACAAACAATACAGGCGCTCCCCATGGTGAGTGACTTGGACGTATGAAGCCCTTGTCAAGCAGCTCCTGTAATTGCCCATGAAGTTCCTTCAGTTCTGTTGGAGCCATGCGGTAGGGCGCTTTGGAGATAGGATTTGTACCGAGAATGAGTTCTATCTCAAATTCAATCTCCCTGTCTGGTGCTAGTCCTGGTAACTCCTCAGGGAAGACTGCTGGGTAGTCACATAGGACTCGGACCTCTGCTAGCTGTTGGTCCTTGTCCTGACTGACATTGACTACATGCGCTAAAAATCCCGTACATCCTGAATCCATTAACCTCTGTGCTTTTAGAGCTGAGAGAAACTTCTTGGCCTTTCTCTTTGGTTCTCCGATGTACTCGAACTATACTTCTGCCTCCTGTTGAAATACGACTTTCTGTTTACGGCACTCTATAGAGGCACCATATCTGATTAGGAACTCCATTCCAAATATTACATCAGAATTAGTCATATTTAGCACTATCAGATCACAAAAGAGTTCTCTGCCTGCTATAATGATTGACATTGCTCTGAGCCAGTGCGTAGATGCCATAATTTCTCCTGAAGGTAATGTCGTCAGAAACTGGCTACTGAGTACCTCTGGGGGTATCACTAACTTCTCGGCAAATGCCCTGGATATATAAGAATGGGTTGCCCCAGTATCGAATAAGACAGTTGTACTTTGCTGTAAAATACTGATCTGACCTGAAACAACTGTCGAGGCATTTGCTACGTCCTCTTTGGTGAGTGAGTAGATCCTCGCATCGATCGTAGCTGGAGGGGCTTCTAATCTGCCCTGGCTGATGTGTGGACCATCTAAAGCGGCCTGCATCTGATGTAGATGTGGTGGCTGGCCTCCGTACTGAATCGGCTGTGGTTGAGGAAGACTAGTCTTGTTTGGGCACTGCTTAGCCATATGTCCTTCCTGCCCACACTCAAAGCATCCTTGGGTGCCCTTACGACAAACTCTAAGGTGAAATTTCCCGCAAGTAGCACATTTGGGATAGCTAGGCTGTTTACTAGCTGGTCCTCCTTTCGGGTAACTCCCTGGTTTGCGCTTGTTGCTGGAGTTCCCTTTCCAGTTAGAGCTGTGGCCCTGTTGTTTCTGAGTACCTGAGCCTCCTTTCCCTTTGGACTCTGAGAGGACTTGCTTCTGCTGCTTGATATTGTTCTGATAGTGCTCAGTGGTCAGAGCATTGCTGACTAGTTCTTCGGGGGTTTGCGGCCTATGGACGCCGCCAACCACGTTCATTGCTATTTCCGGCCTCAGCATCTTGAGCATCAACCGGACTCGTTCTTTTTCTATGTTGACTAGCTCAGGGCATAGACGAGCCAATCTGTTGAATTTCTTCACGGCTTCCTCCACTGAAAGGTTGCCCTGGCGAAACTCAGTGAACTCGTCGTAGTGGCAGTTTGTGACCCGCATGTGAAAGAACTCCTCGAAGAATTCTTTCTCGAAGTCAGCCCATGTCATCTGATTCACTGGGCGTTTCGCTCTAATTCAATCCCACCACATACGTGCATCTCCTGTCAAGCAGAAGGAGGCGCACTTCACTTTTTCCTGTTCTGGCCAGTCCAGAAGCTCTATCGTACTCTCTAGTGTTTTGAACCAGGCTTGAGCATCCCATGGTTCACTGGTGCCTGAGAAGTTCTCGGGCTTGACTCTCTGCCACTAGATCAGGTAGGCTTCTCTCTTTGCCTCTGCTGCTAGGGCTACTGGTGCTGTAGGCTGGACTGGTAGAACCTCTATAACCACTGGGGTTGCTATGTTGGGTTCTGGGGTGACAGTGGGAGTATTCTGCTGGTTAGCCTTTAGGGTGGCTATCTCCTGTTGCTGTTCGGCTAGCTGCTGCTGTAACTGAGCCACTAATGCTGTAAGGTCTGGGGAGGCACTGAACTGCCTGCCTCATGCTGGGGCTCAGTGGCTAGTGCCCTTCTAGCTAGGCGTCCTCGTGCCATCTCTAAAGACATAGAGGACTGATAACCATGATTTTGGCTATATTATCTTGATTCATAATGTATGTTTTAATGATATTTTTATAGCTTAATCTCACATTTTACATCATATCTCAATATTGCATTTGATTTTGGACCTAATTGCAAATTAGCTAATTTTCATGGTATTTGGTGCTAATATTTGATTCTTATTTTGTAGGCATCAAAAGGGTCATGGACCCGATCAAATCAGATCGCATTTGGGCTCAAATCAAGGGCTTAATGAGGCGATCAAACCTTGGAGCATTATGAGCCGTCCATTGAAGATTGGAGAGATCTGAGCCATCCGTCAAGCATCTGGTCCATCCGACCTAATGAGGAGCAAATCTCGTCCATTGATGAATATCCAGAAGTTTTGATCCAGATCTGACCTCATCCAGCCGTTGATCAAGGCCCGGATTGTTCTGGACCTTCCGATCAGATGAGAAGGGGTTTAAATCCCACGAGAAGCTACAGGAACACGGGAGCTCGGCGATCTCGTGATTCTGGCCACTGTTCATCCTTCTTCTCCGCGACGCCGTAGCCTCCTATTCCACTTCCAGATCTGATCTTCACTTCTCTTCATCTCCGGCGAACCTCTAGTGATCCGATGACCAGTAGACGAAGCGCAGAGCAGCGATTTAGGGGCGTTCTCCGGTTGTGATCTTGCTGTCTGCGGGTTTCATCCAGGCGAAGATTTAGGGGCGTTCTCCGATCTGAGCTGCTGCCATTCTCTCTGGAGGATTTAGGGGCGTTCTCCGGTTCTCCAGAGATCGATCCATCTTCATTTCCACCTCGCGTCTCCGGATTTAGCAAGAGTGCTCTGTTTCTTCGGCGGCTGGTGATTTCAGGTGAATCCGAGCTAATTAGGGCGTTCTCTATGGCTTTTGAATTCTCCTGAATGTGCTGGTTATTTAGTGGATTGCTGGTGATTGCCACAAGGGCGTTCCCTGAGGCAGCTCTGTGCCATGGCAGAGGCGAAGGATGTGGAGCTTGGTATTGGTTTGAGGAATGTCTTTAGACTTTTGATTTTCTTTAACTTTGTCTTTAATTTGTTCTCACATTTGCTCAGATCCTCAGATCTGATTCCATTCCTTATCTGTAGTCTTTTCTTTGATATTTCTTCTTTACTTCATGTCCTTTGCAATTACGTTTATGAAATTTTATTTGCAATTCTGATTTGTTTGAATCATTGCAATCCGAATCTTGTTTAACTACTGATTAGTTTGCTAACTAGTTTGTGTTTTGAATTAGAAGCTTTAATTCACATTAGTTTGTTTAGTTTTGATGATTTAGTTAGCTAGATTTTGATATCTGTATAGGATATCCTTTTGTTGCTGTGATCAAATGAAATTTGTGAATGCTTAATTGGAGGAATTGTTTGTTTATCTCTATTCAATATTTTCGTGAATGAGCTTTAGAGTGTAATTGTTGGATTAGATTGCAATTGAGGATTGAATGCTAATTTGGTTTCTAAAAGTTATTGAGTTGAGTTTAATTACTACTGTAATTGTAGTTGAAGAGATTGATTGATTGACATGCACACACATTCTATTGGAACTACTTCTAGAATTTACACACATTCACTAGTAACCCTTGGAAAAATACGACTTGGGACTCCATACTACATCTCTTATTTTTAGTTTTGAAATGTTCCAATATTAATTAATTTGATGCACCACGTGACATGTAATATGGTTGACACCAAGGACATACATAACTAATCTAATCATGGTTACATAAATACTGCTATCTTGTTAAACATTATCATATACTAACATGCTTCAGTTAACATAAGTTATAACAAGAAAGCAGGAACATAAAAAAAAATGAGAAGTATTCTTACTTGGAAGCTGCAAGTTCAATGCTGATGTGTGTGTAGGAAGTATGGAACTTTCTGCTCTGATACCATTCTATAACGACCCGCCTTCTACTAACCAGGCTGTAAGGACGGACCGTCACAATATGCTGTGCTAGGCTATGTTTTTAAGGTGCGGAAACGTGATCTAATTTAAAATTTTTCTAAACTCATGCCAATTGCTACTAAATCTGATCTTATGCTGAAAAGTACCTTTTTAAAGGTTGTACCTATACTCAAAAGAGAGGATCTAACCTTCACATATGATTAATGACTGAACTTAGGTACTTCCAACCGAAACAAGCGTTCCAATCGATTGGCTGATCGATTGGGACGTTCGGATCAATTCACGGATCGATTCCGATGGCTACTGTGCTTGGGTTAATATTCTGGATCGATCGGCTGATCGATCTAGACTAGCCAATCGATCCAATGATTGATTCCAGAGCTCTCTGTTCGCGGGAGCGATTTCCCGATCGATCGAGCGATCGATCCCCAAACTCTCTGTTCGCAACAGAACGCGACTGGATCGATTGGCTGATCGATCCAAAAGCTTACTGTTCACGACAGAATGCGACTGGATCGATCGGCTGATCGATCCAGAGGCTTATTGTTCGCGGAACCGGGCTCCCAATCGATCCACTGATCGATTCAGGGCCCCCAATCGATCCACTGATCGATTGGGGTTTCTGATTTTGCAATAAACTCTTATTTCAGCACTGTTTCGTGCCAACTCACATACACAAGTTCTAAAATAACTAGAAAACATTCTGTTAGCAAACGACTAATATTCTAAACATGGTTACTAACAAGCTAAGTAGATTTTCTATAATTTCATGCATTTAG
This sequence comes from Zingiber officinale, assembly GCF_018446385.1. Classification (NCBI taxonomy): domain Eukaryota; kingdom Viridiplantae; phylum Streptophyta; class Magnoliopsida; order Zingiberales; family Zingiberaceae; genus Zingiber; species Zingiber officinale. The sequence continues at coordinate 31,140,903 of NC_056005.1, read as the reverse complement.
ATAACTAAATAGGCAAGAGTAACATAATAAGAAGTACTAAGTTCTTAAACATTCTAATTCTTCCAAGGTCTTTATTCCAGGTTTCATCCACACACATCTTCCTCGCATTGACCTCCAGCCTCCGCTAGTCCATCTTTCCTTTACCTTTATCTGCAGTATAAGGAAAAAGTATCTGTAAGCTTTCGCTTAGTAAGAAACCATCTACCTCACAAAACATGCATACGATACGACTTATGCTTTGAAAACATGCTATTTGAAATATGCACTGAATATGCTAAAGCATGACATGACAAACAAAACATAGAACTAAGAAGCTGATCATGGCAATAAATGCTAGTCATAAACTATCATGTTGTATCAATAGAAAACTAAACTGATATAGAAACAGAGCTAAGCTAATACTAAACTGGTGCTAAAGCAGTACTGAATTCACATAACTATGTTGTGAAGTTTTGAAAACTATATTCATAAGTAGATTAAAATAATAATCATGTTGCTGTTTGGGCCCCGACAACTGTACTTGCTATGCGCGCATCCTTAACTAGACCCGGGTTTGCAAGTCCCGAATTTAGTAGGGTTACTAGGTTATCTAAACCTAGGGACGACTATGGGAGTCCAACCCAATGGATATCTAATCCAGTACAGTGCCACTAAAAAATAAAATACTGAACATAAGCTAATAATTCTTGTCTTGCTCTTACTAGGTTGTCTAAACCCAGAACTAGGTTATCTGAACCTAGGGGCAACTGTGGGAACCCACCCATTGAACGTTTTGTCCATAAAACTGTAGCAAGACTAATTAAGCTGTAAAAATGCTTCTATTGCATTTATCTAAGCTATTAAAATGCCTATGGTGGCAATTAACTGAGCTAAGCGTTTAATCAAACGCTTGGTGTGCGCTAATTCGCACCCTATCACTGAAAATCTGCATACGGTTAAAACAATGCATCCAAACATACGACTAGCTACTTATACTGCAGGTGAGGGGTTTCTTACCTTCTGTTCTAATTTTCTTACGATTCTAATCGCTAGATTCCCGGAGAAGACAATCCTTCCGACGATCTTCCCACGCCTAAGCGTTCCTCTCACGGAGGGAAATGCCCCCGTGTCAGAGTTGTGGCCGGAAGATGCTCTTGGAGCCCTTGGGACGGAACCCTAGTCTTCCTTGGCTTGGGCGCCGAGAGGATGAGGGAGAGATGAGGGTTCGGCGGTGAGGGTTTGAGGGAAAGGTTTTCTCGTTTAAGAAAATAACAATTCCTCACTTAATTCCCTATTTATATTAAGTGGGTAATTCGACCCTACTTGAATATAAATATAATTGATTCCCTTTTCTTTCAGCACGGCCCTGCTGGGTTCTCCTGGTTATTAGAGTTCACCTTGAGTCGTAGGACCCAATAGGTCTCGGGTTCAATTCTTGCTTAAGCTATTTTACGTTCCTATTTATTTTTGCTACTTCCGCTACTCTAAAAATTCCATAAAAATATTCTGAAATTCCAGAAAAATCATAGAATATTTCTAAAATAACATTGAGAATTTTCAGGCGCTACAAAAGGTATGCCTCGAACTCGAATCCTACAAGTATAGGAATGAAGCCGATCTAAGTACTAAAATAATCTTCCTAATTAAACCATGATCAATTTGGTTAGTAGATCAATTAACTATTAAGTTAATTAATCTTATTAATTATTACATTGATTTCGTCAAATAATCCCTTAATTAAATTTTATTAAGCAATTAAGTAATCAATATTTCAGTCAACTAAATTGCTCATCACTTATTAATTTAATCAACTCCACATACCAACTAATCATTCATTATATCGATTACCCCCTAGGGCATAGCGCAGACGGTGGACGCATGGTATCTCTGGCGTAATAGCCAGGGGTCGATTCTCAGGAACTGACGACCTGGGGTTTACCCCGCCATGCGCCTATGACCTGTGTACCTGCATGAACCTCCCTCCATATCCGTGAGGCCGGCACTAGGGGGGCCGCTAAGGTAACGGATCTACCTTTTATTAATTATATCGATTAATACTAATTGATTAATTAATAAGGTAACTAATTAAAACTTACCCTTATAGTTTCATAGCTGATGGCGAGGATGGCCGACAACGAAGGTCTGTCGATGGTGCTAGGGGTTCGTCGCGATGGAACAACAATTTTGGTAAGGGGACAACGGTGACAGGGCAGAGAAACGTACCAGCATCAGCGGAAGTGTGCAGCAGCTTCTTCTCTGACGACGGCGATGGCGATAGAGGCTTGTGTCGCAGCAGCAGTGGCTAAGCGCGCTACTTCTTGATCAGGGTTGGCGATGTCTGATGACAACGTCATGTGAGAAGGACGGTGGCTGTAACAAGCAGCGGTGTGACCTTTGAGATGTCGCACGGCAGGCAATGGGAGGTGACACAATGGCTCGAGGCTGCGACAGTCTACAAAGATGTGCAGCAGTGGTGTCATCACACAGCAGTGTCGACGCATGGCAGCGTCGTCACACGTTGGCAGTAGGGAGGTCATCGCCAGGAACAAACGAGACGCGGCGTCCGCGGAGGTGCAGGCAGTGTCATTGCACGGTGCCACAATAGCGTTAGATTACGTTGTGGAGTAGATGCGGAGGAGATCAGTTTGACAACGAACAACCGTTGGTGCTCACGAGGGAGTAGGGCTGCTCTCGATGGCTGGAGGATGGGTTCTCCGGTGAACGGTAGGAAACGCAGCAGTGGTCGAGCCCACAACACCGTGCGCATGCGCGAGAAGGAGGTGGCTTCAATAACTTGCTCAACTTAGGGTTTAATAAAGAAAAACCTAACTTGATAATCAATCAACTCCTCATTTAAATGAGTATTTTAAAAAAGCTTTATTTCTTACCTATTTATCCCCATAAAATATAAAAAGATTCCTTTATAATCTAGAAAAATTCTAATAAATTTACATGAACCTATTTCCTGATATATTACCTACTAAAATATATTTATTTTACCTTAAAATAATTTAATTATGTGACATTCAAATTATATTTAAATCTTTATTATATTTTGAATATATGACAATATTAGTGTACTTACATTGGTTAGTAAGTGTTTTATCTGAAACTGCATTCCTTTGATCTCCTTATTATATAGTGTTATGCACTATCTTTTTAATACCCACTGAGTATTTTTTACTCATTACCCTTTTCTTTCCCTTTATTTCCAAGTTAGTAGGTAGAGGATGCGTTATGTCGCTCAGAGATCCTGTCTGCTAGTCCCACGTCGCATTCGAGAATAATTTTCTATCTTTCTTTCCTTTGTGTTACTTGCATTTTGGTTTATGGATTTGGTGTTGTAATAATTTTACTTTGACTTGAATTTTAGCCTTGTGCCTTCTTTTATTCATTGTGCTAATTGTTGTGTCAAGCCGAATCAGCTCACAGTATGTGGGGTTTTCACATCTAGAATGGATCGAGTAGATCCCTTTATTGTCCATGTTGGACACTTTTGATTTCTTTCAGCTGTGTTGTTTGTTTCCAGTCGTGTGGGCTATATATATTATTCGTGTATTACCTCGTGGTCATGTATCTAGATTTCAATTGCCATTGTTATAGGAGAGTTGCTATCCGATTTTCGTCGGACGACCTTACCCTCGGGACGTGATACTCATGAAGCTTGGTCAAGTGAGTCTAGAACTTGTAGGCATCTTAGTGTTCTCTAATTCTGCATATCATTTTGTTAGATAATAACTTAAAATTAAACTTATTACCTTTGTATTTGCTTCTATGTCTTGAGTGGATCGCCTTAGTGTTATGCCGCAATCTAAGTTATTCATCATTACAAAGCATTCCATATGATGCTTCCATACTCTGTAGTAGTTCATTTCATATGGAGGCAGTTCATTGGCAGTTTGCCCGAGTGTCTCTTTGTGCTCCATTTTTCTTGCAAAACACAATTAAAAAGAAATTCCAAGACTAGGTCTTGGGGTAAGTAGTTTGGGTGGAGAAAGATAAAAAAAAAAATAAGGCTTGAGTGGTGTTGCACTAATTTTGAGCAATTAGAAGAAATCACGGCGAAAAACTAATCTAAAGAGGCAACTATACCAGTTCAGATTGATTTGAAAAACTTAAAATCAAAAAAGTAAAGTGGAAGAAAAATAATATAAATTAAACTCCCTGCTTGATTGGTGATTGCACCAATTCAGAGCTAATAGAGCTCTGATACTACTTGTTGGTGTTGGGATTTTCGGGCCGCAAAAATCACTTTTTGCGTTGCAAAAATCCCGAATTCCCATCCCACCGGATCCGTGCGAAGATAAAATTTTACATGTACAAGTTTTCTATCCTAGATCTACATTAGATCTACATAGTTAAGAGATTACCCTTGCAGCGAAGCCCTTCACGAATCCTGCTCGTCCAAAAGTTGCCGGATCTCGAGTGTGACCTCTATACGTATCCACACGAACAATAGAGATGGAGAAAACACTTAGAGTGTGCTAGTACTCTAATGGTGTTCGGCCAAGGAGGAGGAGAGGGAGAGAAGAAGAAGCAAGGAGGAATAATAATGATCGATAATGAAAATAAGAGTAAAAAATGGCTTAAGTATTTTCATCTAATGAAAATACTTAATGCTCATTAACACCATTAATGAGCCTCATTAATGAGCCTTAATGAGTATTTAATGAATATTCTTCTTCATTAAATGGTTATTTTTGAAACTCATTCAAAATTTGAATCAAAAATTCAAATTGAATTCCATTTATCATTGAATTCAAAATTCAATGAATATCATCATTAAGCCTCACTTGAGTCTAACTCAAGTCTAGCCTCACTTGAGTCTAACTCAAGTATAACTCAATCGAGTCTTAGTCAATTAATCTAATTTGGATTACTCTTAATCTAATTTGGTTCATCACATGAACCTAATCCTTTTGGTTCATCATATGAACCGAATCTCCATCTAATTGCCCTTTGTGTGTGACCCTATAGGTTCTTGTAATGTTGGCAATGCTCCTAAACTCATTTAGAAGCATAAGTAATGAGCGGTATCTAGCAACACATCATTACGACCCAAGTTACAAGAATATTGAGATCCAACATCACCTTTGTGACTACTAATTGTGACTCTCACAATATATGGCAATGCCCTTCTATCCTTGACATCTAGATTGATCAATGTGATGCATAGACCATGTCATCCTCTAATCAATCTAAATCTTGAACTCCAAGTAGACTCACTCTAATCAAATAAGCTCAATATCTCATATTGACTCATTTGGGCATGGCCATGCACTTAGTGGTCTCACTCTATCAAGAATAATGATGTCACTCCCGTCATATAGGAGGGATAGATCTCATCTACATCACTCACATCCCTCCGCATAATTTGTTACATACCCAGTAATCGCCTTTATAGTCCACCCAGTTACGGGTGACATTTGACGAAGCCAAAGTATGCAACTCCTTATGTAGGGAACCATGGTGACTTCAGGTCCAAGGACTAGTAGTCATACTAATAGCCACATGAGAATGTATATGACACTCATATAACGATCCATGATACTTTCTCATGGCGGGTCATTCAGTATACATTCTCCAATGCATACCCATGTGTCAACTTGATATCTCTATATCCATGACTTGTGAGATCAAGTCATCGAGTGGACCTATATGCTAGTCTCGTCGCATTAATATTGTCCCTGAATGTTAATACTTGACTAGGAATGATTAAGAGTAGTGTTCTCTATATCATCTCACTATCGATTCAACCAATCGATTGATATAGATATGAACCTTCTACTCAGGGACGCTATTATGCTTAGTTATTTGGCACCAATACAAGTAAGTATAATAACCATTAAGAAATGCCTTTATTTATATACAAGAATATGATACAATGAGTCCATACAACAATCATCATACGATTAGCTCTAGGGCTCTAACTAACAATCTCCTACTAGCACTAGTGCCAATCAGTATAGGCTCTAAGGCCCAATGACCTAGTGTGACCATCATGCTTTCTCTGTACCAAAACCTTGATCAAGGGATCAGCGATGTTAGCTTCTGTGGGTACTCTGCAAATCTTCACATCTCCTCTATTGATGATCTCTCGAATGAGATGAAAGCGTCGTAGTATGTGTTTGGTCCGCTGGTATGAGTGAGGTTCCTTAGCCTATGCGATTGCTCCATTGTTGTCACAATAGAGCTCTATCGGATCGGATATGCTAGGAACCACCCCAAGCTCAGTAATGAACTTACGGATCCAAACTGCCTCCTTTGCTGCTTCTGATACAGCAATATACTCAGCCTCTGTTGTAGAATCAGCGATTATGTCCTGCTTCGAACTCTTCCAACTCACAGCACCACCATTTATGCAAAACACGAACCCAGACTGCGATCGATAATCATCCTAGTCAGTTTGGAAACTAGCATCACTGTAACCCTTTACAGCTAGCTCGTCATCGCCTCCAAATATCAAGAAATAGTCTTTAGTCCCTCTCATGTACTTAAGAATATTATTGACCGCTATCCAGTGACGCTCACCTGGATCTGACTGGTATCTACCCGTCATGCTCAAAGCATACGAATCATCAGGACGAGTACATAACATGGCGTACATGATAGATCCTATGGCTGAGGCATAAGGGATCGTATCCATGCGGTCTCTCTCCTCTCTAGAAGAGGGACTTTGAGTCTTCGAAAGACTCACGCCATGTGACATCGGCAGAAATCCCTTCTTGGAATTCTGCATGGCAAACCGTAGTAATACCTTATCAACGTATGCACTCTGACTTAGGCCAAGCAATCTCTTAGATCTATCTCTATAGATCTGTATACCTAGAATACAGGCTACTTCACGTAAGTCCTTTATTGAAAAACAATTCCCTAGCCAAGTCTTTACAGACTACAGCAAAGGGATGTCGTTCCCAATGAGTAGTATGTCATCCACATACAATATAAGGAAGACAACTGTGTTCTCAACAACCTTCTTGTAGACACAGGGTTTATCTTCATTCTTGATGAAACCAAACTGTTTGATTTCATCATCGAATAGAAGATTTCAGCTCCGAGAAGCTTGCTTTAGTCCATAAATGGACTTATGCAGCTTGCATACTCTGCCAGTATGCTGTGGATCTACAAAACTCTCAGGTTGTGTCATGTACACATCCTCGAGCAAGTTTCCATTCAGAAACGTGGTTTTAACATCTATCTGCCAGATCTCATAATCGTGGTATACTGCAATAGCAAGCATGATCCGAATGGACTTAAACATCGCTACTAGAGAAAAGGTTTCATCATAGTCAATACTATGAATTTGTTTGAAACCTTTAGCTACTAGACGACCCTTATATATAAGTCCATCCATGACAGTCTTTCTCGTAAAGACCCACTTACACCCAATGGGTTTGACCCCCTCAGGTGGATCAACCAAAGTCCATACTTGGTTGGTGTACATGGATTCCATTTTAGATCTCATGGCCTCTAGCCATTTCTCAGAATCTGGTCTCATCATAGCTTCCTGATAAGAGGTAGACTCATACTCAATGAGCATAGCGTCATCATGGTCAGACAAGAGAAATGAGTATCTCTCAGGCTGACGACGTACCCTATCAGACCTGCGAAGAGGTATGTCTACTTCAACAGGTTGTTGTTCCTCAACTCCTTGTGGAACAATCTCATCATCCACAACATTTTGTGGTTCCAGTTCAACTTCCATCAAGGCTTCAGTGTTATGGTCCATATCATGAACTTCTTCAAGATTGATCGCACTCCTACTAGTTTTTTTTTAGAAACAAAGTCCCTTTCTAGAAATACCCCAGTCTTAACCACAACTACTTTGTGTTGACTGGGAATATAGAAGTAATATCCCTTCGTTTCCTTGGGATATCCAATAAAATAGCACTTATCGGATTTGGTTCCCAGTTTGTTAGAGACTTGACCTCGAACGTAAGCCTCACAACCCCAAATCCTCATAAAAGACACTTGGGCATCTCTCCCAGTTCATATCTTATATGGTGTCTTTATCACAACCTTGGATGGAACACGGTTGAGTATGAAGGCTGCAGTGTCCAGAGCATAGCCCTAAAGAGATGTAGGAAGATCTGTGTGACTCATCATAGATTGCACCATATCTAATAGGGTACGATTCCTCCTTTAGGATACACCATTCCACTGTGGTTTTCCAGGAGGAGTGAGTTGAGATAGAATCCCACACTCAGCTAGATAGTCACGAAACTCATAGGTAAGGTATTCTCCACCTCGATCTGATTGAAGTATCTTAATACTCTTGCCAAGATGGTTTTGTAGTTCATTCTTGAATTCCTTGAACTTTTCAAAGGATTCTAACTTATGTGTCATCAGATACACATAACCATATCTACTGAAGTCATCAGTAAATGTAATAAAGTATCTATAACCACCCCTAGCAATGACATTGAAAGGGTCACATACATCACTATGTATGAGTCCTAACAAGTTAGTCGCTCTCTCGCTGTGTCCACTAAAGGGAGTCTTGGTCATCTTGCCTAGTAGGCATGCCTCGCATGTCTCATATGATTCAAAATCAAATGAGTCCAGCAAACCATCTTTATGAAGCTAGGATAAGCGTTTATCATTTATATGACCTAAGCGACAGTGCTAGAGATAGGTTTGGTTCATTTCATTTGATTTGAACATTTAGGTATTTATGTTATAGATGGGGTTCTCTAAGTCTAGAATATAGAGCCCGTTAATCAGAGATGCACTACAATAGAACATATCATTTAAATAAACTGAACAACATTTGTTCTTTATTATAAATAAAAAACCTTTCTTGTCAAAACAAGAACCTGATATAATGTTCTTAGTAAGAGCAGACACATAACAACAATCATCCAATTCTAGTACAAGCCCAGAGGGTAGAGATAGAGAATAAGTCCCTACTGCAATAGCAGCAACCCGTGCTCCAGTGCCTACGCGTGCTATTTCTCAGCGCCTGCACATTAGTACAAATGTGAGAAACACATCCGGTATCTAATACCCATGATGAAGAAATAGATAGATTGATTTCTATAACATATATACCTGAAGTGAAAGTCTCACTTCTCTTCTTCTTAAGATCTTCCAGGTAGACTTTACAGTTCCTCTTCCAGTGCCCGGTCTGACCGCAGTGGAAGCAGGTAGCATCCTTGGCAACCCCTCCTTTAGGTTTCAGTGCCTTGCCTTTGCCCTTGGCTTGGGACTTTCCTTTGCCTTTAGGCTTACCCTTGCCTTTGCCCTTTTGCACCATCAAAATGGTGTTGGGCTTTAACTTCTTAAGGTTCAGCTTAGCAGTTCTTAACATGCTTAGCAGCTCGGGCAGGGGTTTATCAATTTCGTTCATGTTGTAATTTAGAACAAATTGATTGTAACTATCTGGCAAGGATTGCAAGATCAAGTCAGTGGCCTTCTCTTGGCCAAGTGGAAATCTCAACCTCTGTAGATTTTCTATGTACCCAATCATCTTGAGTACATATGGACCTACGGGAGTCCCGTCTTGCATCTTGCACTGAAATAGTGCCTTAGATATCTCAAATCTCTCGTGCCTAGCTTATCCTTGATATAATTGACGAAGATGTTCAACCATATCATAAGCACCCATCAACTCGTGTTGCTTCTGAAGCTCAGAGTTCATGGTTGCGAGCATAAGACAGGACACATCTAATGCGTCATCTTGATGCTTCTTATAAGCATCTCGGTCAGCTCGCATGGTAGTGGCAGGAGGTGCCTATGCAATGGGCTGCTCCAGGACGTACAGTTTTCTTTCTTTTGTGAAAACAATTCTCAGGTTCCTATACCAGTCCAGGAAGTTAGCTCCATTGAGCTTGTCCTTATCAAGGACAGAACGCAGGGAGAAGGTGTTCGTGTTTGACGACATGACAATCTACAACAGAAAATGCAGAAAATAAATAATCATATTCCACTAATCATTTAATTAGGTCTTTAACTAAATGATGCTTCCACTGAATTATAGAACTTTTGTAGAATTAAGTCATGGACGTGGTCAAACCACACTTACTAGATTCTAGCTATAATTCGTGCGGGACAAGATCCACATCATACTACGCCTTGAGTTAGCTTTGGCTAAATCGCCCAAGACTTAGTATGATCGGTAGGTAACTAATTACCAATTACATCTCTATGTAACTCTTGTTTATAGGATCAAGATCCACATGTATATTAAAACTTGAGTTAGCTTTGGCTAAATCACCCAAGAGTTAATATAAATGTGATTTTGACCTATCTACCAACCATTGGAAAAAGCCTATAGTTAAACCCAATCCAATTGAGTTTAACTAGTTTTACTCAATCTAATTGAGTTTGTACTCACCCATGCGTTGATAGGCGGGACCAAGATTGTCCCTCCGTACCCTACCAAGATAATATGCGTTGCTCTACTTTGGCAGATTTAACAACAACATGTGATCGAGTGATAGGTATCACAGCATGGTAGGCATTTCGAGTTGACGCAATTTAGATCTAATCTAAACGTTGATGTGTATCATATACTTGATTTAGATCTATTCTAATTGTGGTGCATCATTTACGCGATTTAGATCTAATCTAATCGTTAAAGCACTAATTAATTACTCTATTCTAGCATGCATCACATACACACACAAGAGCAATCAATTAAATTGTGATTAGTCATGGCCCTACTACGATCTTATCAAGCCAATGAGAATATTGGATGGTCAAATTAGGGTCAACAGCTTCTCCAAGCTCCTCCCTTTGACCGCCATGTGTTGCTTGCCCCCTCCTCGTAACTCCTCCTCGAGTGGACCTTCCACCACTCCAATTTTGTAAATTACAAATTTGAAACTCGAGTTACATTCGAGTCTAAACTATTTTACAACAGGAAATAAAATAGAGAGGTACGACGCGCAGGTCGCGTATCAAATATACAACACGCACAATCCCACAAAAATGGCACGCAGGCCATATTATGAATTACAACACATATTTCCAATCAAATTGGGTTATTTGGGCCATGACCATCACAATATCATACATAATTCTAAATTATGTATTTTATATAAATTTCTGTGATTTTACTGCTATTTTTACAATTTTGTGAGTAACAATTTCTCGACGATCCCGTTTAGCGATTTTAGGGCGCGATCACGGGACAATGCCCCTTGCGGGGTTAGGGGCAGTACCCCTTCTCGTGAAATGAGTCCCACGAGTGTCCCACGATGATCTTACAGTGCCCTAAGCCGTTGTCCCAAAATATTTTGGGCGAGAACTTGCCGTTTCGGAAAATTTTTCTCAGTAGTCGAAGCCTACAAGTGTCCTAGCACTCGTTACTTCGCTTCTACGAGAAAAATACTCATAAAAATCATAAAATCACAGAAACTTACAGATCTGATATTTTTCATAAAAATACAAATGAAACATGTACACGATTCGCACGTGGCTCTAATACCACTTTTGGGATTTTCAGGCCGGAAAAACCGCTTTTTGCATTGCGAAAACCCTGAATTCCCATGCCACCGGATCCGTGCGAAGATAAAATTTTACATGTACAAGTTTTCTATCCTAGATCTACATTAGATCTACATGGTTAAGAGATTACCCTTGTAGCGAAGCCCTTCGCGAATCCCGCTCATCCAAAAGTTGTCGGATCTCTAGTGTGTTCAAATGGACACACCTCTATACGTATCCACATGAACAATAGAGATGGAGAAAACACTTGGAGTGTGCTAGCACTCTAATGGTGTTCGGCCAAGGAGGAGGAGAGGGAGAGAAGAAGAAGCAAGGAGGAATAATAATGATCGATAATGAAAATAAGAGTAAAAAATGGCTTAAGTATTTTCATCTAATGAAAATACTTAATGCTCATTAATGTTGGTGCGGGTAGCACTAACGGTCTAACCCAGGTTTTGATGAATGACAAATAGGTTAAGTTAGTTGTGTTGTTGTCTGACACTTTGATCAAGTGTGCAGGAAAAGTCCAGCTAGGTCGACGGGCTGACCGGATAGCTGGCGAGAAGTCCAAGCGGGTCGACGGGCTGACCGGACGCTTGGCGAGAAGTCCAGACTGGTCGACGGGCTGACCGGACGTCTGGCAGGTAAGTGAGGTAAGTCACTAGAGGGGAGTGACTGTGAGGACGCGTTCCCGGGAAGGGGACATTAGGTGTCGATCCGGCTTAGATCCATTTCGGATGTCTAAGTCGAGATCGTGACTAGATTCCGGTCTCGGAAAGACGGAATCTAAGTCATACTCTCTTTATCTATCTGTTTTCTGAGAACTCTGAGTTCAATCACTCTGCTACTCTGCGCTCCAACGACGTTCACAAAGCTCCGACGACTCACTCCGGTCTTCTGTTAATTCATTATTTGTCGGTATAGCTTTGTTTTTCTTTCATTAGCAATATTTGTACGTAAATTGTAATTATCCGAATTGCTAGTGAATTGCCCAACGAAAGTACTCAAGGAGTATGGGCCTTCGAGTAGGAGTCGTCACAGGCTCCGAACGAAGTAAAAATCAACCGTGTTCATCTCTTTACTTCCTTACTTTTCCGCTGCGTTTTAACTCAAGATTTTCGAATCGATATTCACCCCCCCCTCTATCGAATCTAACGGTCCTACAAGTGGTATCAGAGCAGGTACCGCTCTGATTTGGTGCAACCACCAAACAGATAGGGGGTGAAATTTTTTAAAACTGATATTATTATTATCTTCTTGGAAGATTTTTTTTGCATTTAAAATCTAAATTGGTGCAACACCAACTTAGAGTTTCTGTTTCTCCCGCACTGCTAATCCAAGACGAAGTCTTGGGATATTTTTCCAGTTAATTTCGTGTGTGTAGGTAATGATGTCTCAACAAGAAGGCTTCAGCACAGTACGTCCTCCTCTATTCAACGGGGATGATTTTTCGTACTGGAAGAGGAGAATGGAGGTCTACATGAAGACAGACTACGACCAATGGATGAGCGTCACAAGGGCTTACAAAATTCCAGTAGACAACTCCGGGAACATACTAGACCCTGAAGACTGGACAAATGATGTGAAGAAAAAGGCATCAATTGAAAACAAAGCCATCAATACTCTACACTGCGGACTAACACGAGAAGAACTGAACCGGGTCGGACCGCATCAAAACGCTAAGGAACTTTGGGATAAACTGATCGAGCTGCACGAAGGAACAAGCGACGCAAAGGTAACAAAGAGAGATTTGCTGTTAAATTTTTAATATAAAAATGCAGGAAGGAGAAACGGCAAGTCAGCTCCACGCGAGGGTCAAAGATATCCTCAACGGTCTCCACGCGATAGGCCACCAAATGGAGAACCGAGACTTAATCAGGTACGCGTTAAATGCCTTTCCGCGAAACAATTTGTGGGCATCAATCGTAGATGCCTACAAAATTTCAAAAAATTTATCTAAATTAAAATTGGATGAACTCTTTTGTGAATTAGAACTTCATGAGCAAACTAACGCCGGGGTCGAGAAAGGTGTAGCTTTATTTGCAGGTTCATCTAAAGAAAAGAAGAACAAGCCCGAATCCAAAGAAGATTCCGATCAAGACTCTGAAGACGAAGAACACCTGGTGAACCTGGTAAGGAAAATGTTCACCAGGAAAAAGAGAAGTTTCAGCAAACAGGATCTTCAGAAGATCAGTTCGCCAACCGACTCAAGAAATGTCACATGTTTCGGATGTAACAAAAAGGGGCACTACAAGAACGAATGCCCAAGATTGAAACTTGACAAACCAAAGTCAACAAAGAAGAAAGCCCTCAAAGCAACATGGGACGATTCCTCCTCAGACGAATCGGAAGGAGAAAAGCACCAAAGTCACCTCGCGCTGATGGCTCGCGAAGCTGAAACGGAAGACGAATCAGAGGAATCGGAAGACGGGTCCGAGTCCGTACTCGTTTCCGAAGGTTCCAAAGAGGTATACCTAAACTTAAATCGTAAATTCTTTAGAATTATCTCGTGTTTGAATAAAAAATTAGTTAAATTGGAAAATAAAAATAAATCGCTTCTTGAGGAAAATCAAAACCTCAAGGAACAATTAAAAAATTCGAATCCAACTCAAGATCGAACACTTGAGGAGGAGAATTTATCATTAAAAAATGAAATTAATAAGTTAAAAGAATTGTTGGAAAATTCACAACAAGATCTAAAAATTTAGATTTAATTCTAAATAACCAAAAGGCATGCTATAATAAAACCGGACTTGGATATAAGTCAAACTCAAACAAAACCTTTAAATCATTATTAACCCAACACAAAGCAACTAAACAAGCTTGGGTCCCGAAAGCGTGCTTAACCACGCAAGTAGGACTTAATCAATTCTATATAACTAAAGATAAAATACATTATATAAACTTGAATAAATCAAATCAAAAACTAAAATATAAATCTAAATTAAAATCAAAATTCAAAACTCAACAAAATTTAGATTATCACCAAGTTGATTATAACTATAAAAAGAATCGATACAAACCTAAAACCAAAATCTAAATTAATGGCCAATAATTCAGGGGGAGGCTCCAGAATAGCTGGCACCTCCAAAACTAACATACCCGACAGGGTAACCCAAAACAAACAAACCCGACAGGGTAACCCAAAACAAACTAACCCGGCAGGGTAATTAGGATTAGTTAAAAAGAGACCAAGTTTAACTTGAAACATGGTACTGGTGAAATTTTTGGATGATAGTACGTTAGGGAAACTTGGGCATCGCATGTCTAGAAAGATATGGTTTCGATCTGGTGCATTTGGCCAAGTGGAACTGACCGAAGCTACCCTTAAACGAATCCTAACCAGTTAGACCAAGATTTAGTACTAAGTTCCGTGGATAGGACTATTCGGAAAACTTCGAAAGGTTGGTTACTTCTAATGATGTCCTTGTGACTCACCAAGCTTAGAAGTTTATCCGAAGAATGCCTATTTGTGGAAACCAAAGCTAAGTCTGAATCTAACACAAGTTAAAACAAAACTCTGTAATCAAACTAATTTCATCTCACAAAATCATAGGATTCCTTGATTGATAATATAGATCGGGTGAGATGAATAAAACTTAAAAATTAATTTCAAAATGTTAAAACTTAAATTAATTTCAAAATTTTAATTTTAAAACTTAAATTAATTTCAAAATTTTAATTTTAAAACTTAAATTAATTTCAAATTTTCAATTTTAAAACTTAAATTAATTTCAAAATTTCAATTTTAAACTTAAATTAATTTCAAAATTTTAATTTTAAAACTTAAATTAATTTCAAAATTTCAATTTTAAAACTTAAATTAATTTCAAAATTTTAATTTTAAAACTTAAATTAATTTCAAAATTTTAATTTTAAAACTTAAATTAATTTCAAAATTTCAATTTTAAAACTTAAATTAATTTCAAAATTTTAATTTTAAAACTTAAATTAATTTCAAAATTTCAATTTTAAAACTTAAATTAATTTCAAAATTTTAATTTTAAAACTTAAATTAATTTCAAAATTTTAATTTTAAAACTTAGATTAATTTCAAAATTTCAATTTTAAAAACTTAAATTAATTTCAAAATTTTAATTTTAAAACTTAAATTAATTTCAAAATTTCAATTTTAAAACTTAAATTAATTTCAAAATTTCAATTTTAAAACTTAAATTAATTTCAAAATGTTAAAACTTAAATTAATTTCAAAATTTTAATTTTAAAACTTAAATTAATTTCAAAATTTCAATTTTAAAACTTAAATTAATTTCAAAATTTCAATTTTAAAACTTAAAATTTCAATTTTAAAACTTAAATTAATTTCAAAATGTTAATTTTAAAACTTAAATTAATTTCAAAATTTCAATTTTAAACTTAAAAATTAATTTCAAAATTTCAATTTTAAACTTAAATTAATTTCAAAATTTTAATTTTAAAACTTAAATTAATTTCAAAATTTTAAAACTTAAATTAATTTCAAAATTTCAATTTTAAAACTTAAATTAATTTCAAAATTTTAAAACTTAAATTAATTTCAAAATTTTAAAAACTTAAATTAATTTCAAAATTTTAATTTTAAAACTTAAATTAATTTCAAAATTTTAATTTTAAAACTTAACTCCAAAAAAAAAAAAAAAAAATGTCAGTCCAAAACCAGGGGCGGGCGCCCCTGGTATTCCCCTCCGGGGCGCCTGGGCAGCAGGCGCCCCCAATTCTTGCACCACTTACTCTCACTTTTGCCAAGGTTCACTTCGAACCTCAGCGCGAAAGTATTTTTAACTAAAATTTTCTTACGGTGAAGACGCTGTCGCGATTCAACCGAGGTCGTCAGATCTACATTTATCGATGGCTCCTCGGTAAAACTTCTTCCCCTATCTGAAATTTTATTTATTATTATCTTTGCAAACTCTCTTAGAATATTTTTTTTAAAAACAGTAAGAAACGAACAAATACTGGTGCTGGACCCTCCAATGCTAGTACAGACCCTAGGTTTCCCACAGACGAACTTAGGATTAAGTTTGAGTCCACCATTTATAAGGCCATAAGGACTACCTGCATAGATAGATCGTTCTTTCTAAGGTCATGTCCCTCTGCTTTAGAAGCTATAGGCTACTATAACTTAACGAACCTTGTCGAATGTACCAGTCCAATAAACATAAGCCTGTGTGCCAAATTTTGCAATAACCTAGTAAAAGTAGACGATTTCACCTATACCACTAGGGCAGCAGGCACTGATATCGTATTTTCCCCTACGACTATCCGAGAGTTTTTAGAGTTGCGTCCATCTACTTGCTCCTTTTTGTGCTATCCTCCGAGGGATCTACCGTTCGAAGATCCCTACTCACATATTACTCTCGATACGATCTATTCGTATTTTTTCGGGGGAGAGAGAGATCCCACGGTGACACAGTTTAGGTCAGTAGAACTTCGAGTCCAGGACTACGCTCTTTATAGGGTTGTAGTCCTTTGCATTTTACCACTGACTAGGAGGGTTAGGTGGTTAAGTTAGCTAAACCAATTTGAAAACACAAACTGACTTTAAAACCACACAAATGCATGTTGTTTCGTAACATATGCTTTCACTAACTTAACCAGGTTGTCATTCCATCAAAAAGGGGGAGATTGTTGGTGCGGGTAGCACTAACGGTCTAACCCAGGTTTTGATGAATGACAAATAGGTTAAGTTAGTTGTGTTGTTGTCTGACACTTTGATCAAGTGTGCAGGAAAAGTCCAGCTAGGTCGACGGGCTGACCGGATAGCTGGCGAGAAGTCCAAGCGGGACGACGGGCTGACCGGACGCTTGGCGAGAAGTCCAGACGGGTCGACGGGCTGACCGGACGTCTGGCAGGTAAGTGAGGTAAGTCACTGGAGGGAAGTGACTGTGAGGACGCGTTCCCGGGAAGGGGACATTAGGCGTCGATCCGGCTTAGATCCATTTCGGATGTCTAAGTCGAGATCGTGACTAGATTCCGGTCTCGGAAAGACGGAATCTAAGTCATACTCTCTTTATCTATCTGTTTTCTGAGAACTCTGAGTTCAATCACTTTGCTACTCTGCGCTCCAACGACGTTCACAAAGCTCCGACGACTCACTCCGGTCTTCTGTTAATTCATTATTTGTCGGTATAGCTTTGTTTTTCTTTCATTAGCAATATTTGTACGTAAATTGTAATTATCCGAATTGCTAGTGAATTGCCCAACGAAAGTACTCAAGGAGTACGGGCCTTCGAGTAGGAGTCGTCACAGGCTCCGAACGAAGTAAAAATCAACCGTGTTCATCTCTTTACTTTCTTACTTTTCCGCTGCGTTTTAACTCGAGATTTTCGAATCGATATTCACCCCCCCCCCCTCTATCGAATCTAACGGTCCTACAATTAATACCATTAATAAACCTCATTAATGAGCCTTAATGAGTATTTAATATTCTTCATTAAATGACCATTTTGAAACTCATTTAAAATTTGAATCTAAAATTCAAATTGAATTCCATTTATCATTGAATTCAAAATTCAATAAATATCATCATTAAGCCTCACTTGAGTCTAACTCAAGTCTAGCCTCTCTTGAGTCTAACTCAAGTCTAACTCAATCGAATCTTACTCAATTAATCTAATTTGGATTACTCTTAATCCAATTTGGTTCATCACAGGAACCTAATCCTTTAGGTTCATCAAATGAACCTAATCTTCATCTAATTGCCCTTTGTGTGTGACCCTATAGGTTCTTGTAACGTTGGCAATGATCCTAAACCCATTTAGAAGCATAAGTAATGAGCGGTATCTACCTACACATCATTACTACCTAAGTTACAAGAATGTTAAGATCCAACATCACCTTGTGACTACTAATTGTGACTCTTCACAATATATGACAAGTGTCCTTCTATCCTAGACATCTAGATTGATCAATATGAGGTATAGATCGTGTCATCCTCTAATCAATCTAAATCTTGAACTCCAGGTAGACTCACTCGATCAAATGAGCTCAATATCTCATATTGACTCACTTGGGCATGGCCATGCACTTCGTGGTCTCACTCTATCAAGAATATCGATGTCACTCCCATCATATAGGAGGGATAGATCCCATCTACATCACTCACATTCCTCTACATAATTTGTTACATACCCAGTAATCGCCTTTATAGTCCACCCAATTACGGGTGACGTTTGATGAAGCCAAAGTACGTAACTCCTTATGTAGGGAACCATGGTGACTTCAGGTCCAAGGACTAATAGTCATACTAATAGCCACATGAGAAAGTATATGACACTCATATAACGATCAATGATACTTTCTCATGGCGGGTCATTCAGTATACATTCTCCAATGCATACCCATGTGTCAACTTGATATCTCCATATCCATGACTTGTGAGATCAAGTCATCGAGTTGATCTACATGCTAGTCTCGTCGCATTAACATTGTCCCTGAATGTTAATACTCGACTAGGAATGATTAAGAGTAGTGTTCCCTATATCATCTCACTATCGATTCAACCAATCGATTGATATAGGTAAGAACCTTCTACTCAAGGACGCTATTATATTTAGTTATTTGACACCAATACAAGTAAGTATAATAACTAAAACAAATACCTGTATTTATATATAGAAGAATATGATACAATGAGTCCATACAACAATCATCAAATGATTGACTCTAGGGCTCTAACTAACAATCTCTCACTAACACTAGTGCCAATCAGTGTAGGCTCTAAGGCCTAATGACCTAGTGTGACCATCATGCTTTCTCTGTGCCAAAGCCTTGGTCAAGGGATCTGCGATGTTAGCCTCTGTGGGTACTATGCAAATCTTCACTTCTCCTCTATCGATGATCTCTCGAATGAGATGGAAGCGTCGTAGTATGTGTTTGGTCCGCTGGTGTGAGCGAGGTTCCTTAGCCTATGCGATTGCTCCATTGTTGTCACAATAGAGCTCAATAGGGTCAGCAATGCTAGGAACCACCCCAAGTTCAGTGATGAACTTGCTGATCCAAACTGCCTCCTTTGCTGCTTCTGATGCAGCAATGTACTCGGCCTCTGTTGTAGAATCAGCGACTGTGTCCTGCTTCAAACTCTTCTAGCTCACAGCACCACCATTTATGCAAAACACGAACCCTGACTGCGATCGATAATCATCCAAGTCGGTCTGGAAGCTGGCATCACTGTAACCCTTTACAACTAGCTCATCATCACCTCCATATATCAAGAAATATTCTTTAGTCCTTCTTAAGTACTTAAGAATATTCTTGACCGCTATCCAGTGACTTTCACCTGGATTTGACTGATATCTGCTCGTCATGCTCAAAGCATACAAGACATCAAGACGAGTACATAGCATGGCATACATGATAGATCCTATGGCTGAGGCATAAGGGATCTGATCCATGTGGTCTCTCTCCTCTCTAGAAGAGGGGCCTTGAGTCTTCGAAAGACTCACGCCATGTGACATCGGCAGAAATCCCTTCTTGGAGTTCTGCATGACAAACCGTAGGAGTACCTTGTCAATATATGTACTCTGACTTAGGCTAAGCAATCTCTTAGATCTATCTCTATTGATCTGTATGCCTAGAATGCGAGATGCTTCACCTAAGTCCTTCATTGAGAAACAAGTCCCTAGCCAAGTCTTGACAGACTGTAGCAAAGGGATGTCCTTCCCAATGAGTAGTATGTCATCCACATACAATATGAGGAAGACAACTATGTCCCCTACAACCTTCTTGTAGACACAAGGTTCATCTTTATTCTTGATGAAACCAAAATATTTGATTGCATCATCGAATCGAAGATTCCAGCTCTGAGAAGCTTGCTTTAGTCCATAAATGGACCTATGCAGCTTGCATACTCTGCTAGTATGCTGTGGATCTACAAAACTCTCAGATTGTGACATGTACACATTCTCGAGCAGGTTTCCATTCAAAAACGCGATTTTGACATCCATTTGCCAGATCTAATAATCGTGGTACGCTGCAATAGCAAGCATGATCCGAATGGACTTAAACATCGCAACTGGAGAAAAGGTTTCATCATAGTCAATACCATGAATCTACTTGAAACCTTTAGCTACCAAGTGACCCTTATAAATAAGTCCATCCATGTCAGTCTTTCTCTTAAAGACCCACTTACACCCAATGGGTTTTACCCCTTCAGGTAGATCAGCCAAAGTCCATACTTGGTTAGTGTTAGTTAGAGCCCTAGAGCCAATCATTTGATGATTGTATGGACTCATGTATATCATATTCTTGTATATTAATAAAGGCATTTGTTTGGTTATTATACTTATTTGTATTAGTGCCAAATAGACTAAGTATAATAGCGTCCTTGAGTAGAAGGTTCATACCTATATCAATCGATTAGTTGAATCGATAGTGAGATGATAAAGGGAACACTACTCTAAATCATTCCTAGTCGAGTATTAACATTCAGGGACAATGTTAATACAATAAGACTAGCATGTAGGTCAGCTCGATGACTTGATCTCACAAGTCATGGATATAGAGATATCAAGCTGACACATGGGTATACATTGGAGAATGTATACTGAATGCCCCGCCATGAGAAAGTATCATGGATCGTTATATGAGTGTCATATACTTTCTCATGTGGCTATTAGTATGACTATTAGTCCTTAGACCTGAGTCACCATGGATCCCTACATAAGGAGTTATGTACTTTGGTTTCGTTAAACATCACCCGTAACTGGGTGGACTATAAAGGCGATTACTGGGTATATAACGAATTATGTAGAGGGATGTGAGTGATGTAGATAGGATCTATCCCTCCCATATAACGGGAGCGACATCGGTATTCTTGATAGAGTGAGACCACTAAGTGCATGGCCATGCCCAAATGAGTCAACATTAGATGTTGAGCTCATTTGATCGAGTGAGTCTACTTGGAGTTCAAGATTTAGATTGATTAGAGGATGACACGGTCTATGCCTCATATTGATCAATCTAGATGTCTAGGATAGAAGGACAATGTCACATATTTTGTGAGGAGTCATAATTGGTAGTCACAAGGTGATGTCGGATCTCGACATTCTTGTAACTTGGGTAGTAATGATGTGTTGCTAGATACCGCTCATTACTTATGCTCCTAAATGGGTTTAGGACATTGCCAACGTTACAAGAACCTATAGGGTCACACACTAAGGACAATTAGATGGAGATTTGGTTCATATGATGAACTAAGAAGATTAGATTCATTTGATGAATCATATTGGATTAAGAGTAATCCAAATTGGGCTAATTGAGTTGGACTCAAGTTGATTCATGTATTCAATGAGTCTAATTTAGATTATGACTCATTAAATCAACTTAATTTAATGAATTAGATTCATTATATTAAGTTGGCTTGAATCATATGGTTGGATTAGATCAACCATGAGAGAGATTTGATCAAGTTTGACTTGATTTGAGAGGAAGAGAAAAAGTCATGTTTGACTTGATTTTTTGCCACATCACTAGTGAGTTGGCAAGATGTGGACCAATAGGATTGCTCCACATCATCAATGTGTGCCACCTCATGGAGGTTACAAGCCTCCAAAGCATTTAATGTGGCCGGCCCACATTAAATGAGGAGGTTACACTTGTTGCCATGTCATTTAGTGAGGTGGCAAGATGTGGACCAATAGTGTTGATCCACATCATCCTAGAGTGCCACCTCATGGGGGATACAACTCTTAATGGTCTCCACATTAATTGGAATTAATGTGGGAGTTACACCTCCTTGAAGGTGGCCGGCCACTTGAATGTGGAGAAGAATTTTCATTTTGAAAAATTATTCCATCATTCATTCCTTCTTCTTCCTCCTAGAGTTCTTCTTGCTCTCCCTCTCTCTCCTCCTTCCTTGGCCGAACCACATAGGTGCTAGCACACCTTGGTTTTTGGTCACCTCCATCTAGTGTGTCCGTGTGGATACTTCTAGAGGACCGTACGCTTGACGGTCTTGAGATCCGGCACCATTTGGACAAGCGGGATTCGTGTGGGGCGCGCATCAAGGGTAATGATCTTAACTTTAGTGTAGATCTAAAGTTTTTACAAACTCGTACAAGAAAAAGGTTTTTCGATAATTTTTTTTTACGAATCTTTGCACGAGATCCATGGCTTTGGGTGACTCGGGGTTTCCGCGACGCGAAAAAGCGGTTTTCGCGGCCCGAAGAACCTAACAGTGGTATCAGAGCCACGTGCAAAGACTTGTACGAGTTCGTTTGTATTTTTATGAAAAATATACCTTCTTTGATTTTCTGTAAAAATTGAGTTGAAGCACAAGTGTCTCGGCACTTGTAGGCTTCGGCTACCGGAAAGTTTTCTTTTAAACGGTTTCGTTTTGCCCCAAATCCGTTTGGGACAGTGGGGTCGGGTGCCATTAGATCGCAAAAGAGCAACTCACGATCGTTAGATCGTGGGTAGGGGTACTGCCCCTAACCCCGCAAGGGGATTTGCTCCGCGATTGCACCCGAAATCGCTAAAAACGAACCCGCTGGGAAGATTTTTCCGAAACGGCAATGTCTCGGCCCAAATCGTTTTGGGACAGCGGGTTTAGGCACTGTTGGATCGCAAAGGAACCCTCGCGATGGTTAGATCGCGGGTAGGGGCGCTGCCCCTGGGCCCCGCAAGGGGATCCGTTCCGCGATTGCGCGCGAAACCGCTAAACGGGACCGCCGGGAAATTATACTCGTAAAAATTTTAAAATTTAATTTTAAAATTATAGAAAATTATGAAAATATATAATTTTGAATTATATATAAATTTTGTGATAGTCATGGCCCAAAAATCCAAAATGATTGGTTGTGTTGTAATTCATAATACGGCCTGCGTGCCGTTATGTGTTTGCGCGTGTTGTATGTTTTTTATTTATTCGTGACCTGTACGTCGTGCCTTCTCTTATATTCTTGTTGTAAATTAGATTTAGACTCGAATGTAACTCGAGTTTCAAATTGTAATGTACAAATTGGAGCGGTGGAGGGTCCACACGAGACGGAGTTCCGAGGCGGGCACGAGCAACACAAGGTGGTCAAAGGGAGGAGCTTGGAGAAGCTGTTGACCCTAGGTTGACCATTTGATCTTCTCATTGGCTTGAGAAGATCGTAGTAGGGCCATGACTAAATCACAAATAGATTAATTAATTAATTGTTATGTATTTGATGCATGTTTAATAATTAATTAATTAATTAGTGCCTTAACGATTAGATTAGATCTAAGTCGTGCACATGATGCACCCTTGCGATTAGATTAGATCTAAGTCATGCACAAGATGCATCCTTCTCGATTAGATTAGATCTAGATCGAACCAACTCTAAAATGCCTAACCGTGCCGTGATACCTATCACTACCTCGATCACATGTATTGTTGAATCTACCAAAGCAGAGCAATACATATTATCTTGGTAGGGTACGGAGGGACAATCTTGGTCCCGCCTATCAACGCATGGGTGAATACAAACTCAATTAGATTGAGTATTCCTAGTTGCTCGGTTAGATCGAGTCAACTATAGGCATTCTTCCAACGGTTGGAAAAGATAGGTCAAAATCACATCTATATTAACTCTCGGGCATATTAGCCAAAGCTAACTCGAGTTTTAATATAAATGTGGATATTGATCCTATAAACAAGAGTTGCATAAGATGTAATTGGTAATCGTTACCTACCGATCATACTAAGCCTTGGGCGTATTAGCCAAAGCTAACTCAAGGGTTAGTATGATGTGGATCTTGTCCCACAAGAATTATAATATTCAGTGGGAGCATCATTTAGTTAAAGGCCTAATTAAATGATTCTAAAAGAATATGATATTTATTTCTGCAAATTTTCTGTTGTAGATAAACATGACGTCGAACACGAATTCCTTCTCCCTGCGATCTGTCCTTGAGAAGGACAAGCTCAACGGAGCGAATTTCCTGGACTGGTACAGGAACTTGAGAATAGTTCTCACCCAAGAACATAAACTGTACGTTCTGGAGCAGTCCATTCCGGAGGCTCCTCCTGCCAATGCCCCGCGAGCTGACAAAGATGCTTATAAGAAGCATCAAGATGACGCATTAGATGTGTCCTGTCTAATGCTCGCGACCATGAACTCTGAGCTTCAGAAGCAACACGAGTTGATGGGCGCTTACGATATGGTTGAGCATCTTCGCCAACTATATCAGGGACAAGCGAGGCATGAGAGATTTGAGATCTCTAAGGCACTGTTTCAGTGCAAGATGTCAGACGGGGCTCCCGTAGGTCCTTATGTACTCAAGATGATTGGGTACATAGAGAACCTACAAAGACCGGGGTTCCCACTTGGCCAAGAGCTGGCCACTGACTTAATCTTGCAATCCTTGCCGGATAGCTATAGTCAATTCGTTCTGAACTATAACTTGAACGAGATTGACAAGCCACTGCCCGAGCTACTTAGTATGTTACAAACTGCTGAGATTAACCTTAAGAAGGTTAAGCCCATTCTGATGGTCCAGAAGCACAAGGGCAAGGGCAAGCCCAAAGGTAAGGGAAAGTCTCAAACCAAGGGCAAAGGCAAGGCACTGAAGCCTAAAGGAGGGGTCGCCAAGGATGCTACCTGCTTCCACTGCGGTCAGACCGGGCACTGCAAGGTATACTTGGAGGATCTTAAGAAGAAGCGAGTGAGACTTCCACTTCGTATATATGTTATAGAAGTCAAACTATCTATTTCTACATCATGGGGTATTAGATCGGATGTGCTTCTCACATTTGTACCTTGATGTGCTGAGAAATAGCGAGCATTGGCAAAGGCGAGGTGGACCTCGAGTAGGCAATGGAGCACGGGTCATTCTTTGTAGGAACTTATTAGCTATCTCTGCCCTCTGGGCTTGTACTAGATTTAGATGATTGTTGTTATGTACCTGCTCTTACTAAGAACATAGTTTTAGTTTCTTGTTTAGACAAGAAAGGATACTCTTTTATAATAAAAGACAAATGTTGTTCTGTTTATTTAAAAGATATGTTCTATTGTAGTGCACCACTAATAAACAGACTCTATATTCTAGACCTTGAGAGCCTTATCTATAACATTAGTACCAAGAGGTTCAAGTCAAATGACATGAACCAAACTTATCTCTGGCACTGTCGCTTAGGTCATATAAATGACAAGCGCTTATCTTAGCTCCATAAGGATGGTTTGCTGGACTCATTTGATTTTGAATCATATGAGATATGCGAGTCATGCCTACGAGGCAAGATGACCAAGACTCCCTTTAGTGGGCACAGCGAAAGAGCGACTGATTTGTTAGGACTCATACATAGTGATGTATGTGGCCCTTTCAATGTCGCTGCTAGAGGCGGTTATAGGTACTTCATCACATTTACTGATAATTTCAGTAGATATGGTTATGTGTATTTGATGACACATAAATCTGAATCCTTTGAAAAATTCAAAGAATTCAAGAATGAAGTACAGAACCAGCTTGGCAAGAGTATTAAGGTACTTCGATCAGATCGAGGTGATGAATACTTAAGCCATGAGTTTCGTGACTACTTAGATGAGTGTGGGATTTTATCTCAACTCACTCCTCCTGGAACACCACAGTGGAATGGTGTATCTGAAAGGAGGAATTGTACCTTATTAGATATGGTACGATCTATAAGGAGTCACACAGATCTTCCGACATACCTTTGGGGTTATGCTCTAGACACGGCAGCTTTTATACTCAACCGAGTTCCATCCAAGGCCGTGATAAAGACACCATATAGGATATGGACTGGGAGAGATGCCCAGGTGTCTTTCATGAGGATTTGGGGTTGTGAGGCTTACGTTCGACGTCAAATCTCAGACAAGTTAGGACCCAAATTCGACAAGTGCTACTTTATCGGATATCCCAAGGAAACTAAGGGATATTACTTCTACATTCCCAGTCAGCACAAGGTAGTTGTGGCAAAGACTGGGGTCTTTTTAGAAAGGGACTTTGTTTCTAGAAAGACTAGTGGGAGCACATTCGATCTTGAAGAAGTTCAAGATGCGAACAATATCACTGATGCCTCGATGGAAATTGAACTGGAACCACAAAGTGTTGTGGATAATGTTGTTCCACAAAGAGTTGAGGGACAACAACCAGTTCAAGTAGACATACCTCTTCGCAGGTCTGATAGGGTACGTCGTCAGCCTGAGAGATACTTATTTCTCTTGTCTGACCATGATAACATTGTGCTCATAGAGGATGAGCCCACCACCTATCAGGAAGCTGTGATGAGACCAGATTCCGAGAAATGGCTAGAGGCCATTCTCGGAGCTGGAATCTTCGATTCGATGATGCGATCAAACAGTTTGGTTTCATCAAGAACGAAGATGAGCCTTGTGTCTACAAGAAGGTTGTAGAAAACATAGTTGTCTTCCTCATATTGTATGTGGATGACATACTACTCATTGGGAAGGACATCCCTATGCTTCAGTCTGTCAAGACCTGACTAGGGAGTTGCTTATCAATGAAGGACTTAGGTGAGGCATCCCGCATTCTAGGGATACAGATCTATAGAGATAGATCTAAGAGATTGCTTGGCCTAAGTCAGAGTACATACATTGACGAGGTACTCCTACGGTTTGCCATGTAGAACTCCAAGAAGGGATTTCTACCGATGTCACATGGCGTGAGTCTTTTGAAGACTCAAGGTCCCTCTTCTGGAGAGGAGAGAGACCGCATGGATCAGATCCCTTATGCCTCAGCTATAGGATCGATCATGTACGCCATGCTATGTACTCGACCTGATGTCTCATATGCTTTGAGCATGACGAGCAGATCCAGGTGAAAGTCACTGGATAGCGGTCAAGAATATTCTTAAGTACTTAAGAAGGACTAAAGAATATTTCTTGATATATGGAGGCAATGGTAAGCTAGCTGTAAAGGGTTACAGTGATGCTAGCTTCCAGACCGACCAGGATGACTATAGATCGCAGTCAGGGTTCGTATTCTACTTGAATGGTAGTGCTATGAGCTGGCGGAGTTCACAGCAGTTCTACAAAGTTTCCATCTTATTCGAAAGATTATCGATAGAGGAAATGTGAAGATTTGCAGAGTATCTATAGAAGCTAACATCACAGATCCCTTGACCAAGGCTTTGGCACAGAGAAAGCATGAAGGTCACACTAGGTCATTAGGCCTTAGAGCCTATACTGATTGGCACTAGTGCTAGTGGGAGATTGTTAGTTAGAGCCCTAGAGCCAATCATTTGATGATTGTATGGACTCATGTATATCATATTCTTGTATATTAATAAAGGCATTTGTTTGGTTATTATACTTATTTGTATTAGTGCCAAATAGACTAAGTATAATAGCGTCCTTGAGTAGAAGGTTCATACCTATATCAATCGATTAGTTGAATCGATAGTGAGATGATATAGGGAACACTACTCTAAATCATTCCTAGTCGAGTATTAACATTCAGGGACAATGTTAATACAATAAGACTAGCATGTAGGTCAGCTCGATGACTTGATCTCACAAGTCATGGATATAGAGATATCAAGCTGACACATGGGTATACATTGGAGAATGTATACTGAATGACCCGCCATGAGAAAGTATCATGGATCGTTATATGAGTGTCATATACTTTCTCATGTGGCTATTAGTATGACTATTAGTCCTTAGACCTGAAGTCACCATGGATCCCTACATAAGGAGTTATGTACTTTGGTTTCGTCAAACGTCACCCGTAACTGGGTGGACTATAAAGGCGATTACTGGGTATATAACAAATTATGTAGAGGGATATGAGTGATGTAGATGGGATCTATCCCTCCCATATGACGGGAGCGACATCGGTATTCTTGATAGAGTGAGACCACTAAGTGCATGGCCATGCCCAAATGAGTCAACATTAGATGTTGAGCTCATTTGATCGAGTGAGTCTACTTGGAGTTCAAGATTTAGATTGATTAGAGGATGACATGGTCTATGCCTCATATTGATCAATCTAGATGTCTAGCATAGAAGGACAATGTCACATATTTTGTGAGGAGTCACAATTGGTAGTCACAAGGTGATGTCGGATCTCGACATTCTTGTAACTTGGGTAGTAATGATGTGTTGCTAGATACCGCTCATTACTTATGCTCCTAAATGGGTTTAGGGCATTGCCAACGTTACAAGAACCTATAGGGTCACACACTAAAGACAATTAGATGGAGATTTGGTTCATATGATGAACTAAGAGGATTAGATTCATTTGATGAATCATATTGGATTAAGAGTAATCCAAATTGGGCTAATTGAGTTGGACTCAAGTTGATTCATGTATTCAATGAGTCTAATTTAGATTATGACTCATTAAATCAACTTAATTTAATGAATTAGATTCATTATATTAAGTTGGCTTGAATCATATGGTTGGATTAGATCAACCATGAGAGAGATTTGATCAAGTTTGACTTGATTTGAGAGGAAGAGAAAAAGTCATGTTTGACTTGATTTTTTGCCACATCACTAGTGAGTTGGCAAGATGTGGACCAATAGGATTGCTCCACATCATCAATGTGTGCCACCTCATGGAGGTTACAAGCCTCCAAAGCATTTAATGTGGCCGGCCCACATTAAATGAGGAGGTTACACTTGTTGCCATGTCATTTAGTGAGGTGGCAAGATGTGGACCAATAGTGTTGATCCACATCATCCTAGAGTGCCACCTCATGGGGGTTACAACTCTTAATGGTCTCCACATTAATTGGAATTAATGTGGGGGTTACACCTCCTTGAAGGTGGCCGGCCACTTGAATGTGGAGAAGAATTTTCATTTTGAAAAATTATTCCATCATTCATTCCTTCTTCTTCCTCCTAGAGTTCTTCTTGCTCTCCCTCTCTCTCCTCCTTCCTTGGCTGAACCACATAGGTGCTAGCACACCTTGGTTTTTGGTCACCTCCATCTAGTGTGTCCGTGTGGATACTTCTAGAGGATCGTACGCTTGACGGTCTTGAGATCCGGCACCATTTGGACAAGCGGGATTCGCGTGGGGCGCGCATCAAGGGTAATGATCTTAACTTTAGTGTAGATCTAAAGTTTTTACAAACTCGTACAAGAAAAAGGTTTTTCGATAATTTTTTTTTATGAATCTTTGCACGAGATCCATGGCTTTGGGTGACTCGGGGTTTCCGCGACGCGAAAAAGCAGTTTTCGCGGCCCGAAGAACCCAACAGTTAGTGTACATGGATTCCATCTCGGATCTCATAGCCTATAGCCATTTCTCGAAATCTGGTCTCATCATAGCTTCTTGATAGGAGGTGGGCTCATCCTCTATGAGCAGAACGTCATCATGGTCAGACAAGAGAAATGAGTATCTCTCAAGCTGACAACGTACCCTATCAAACCTGTGAAGAGGTATGTCTACTTGAACTAGTTGTTGTTCCTCAACTCCTTGTGGAACAACATCATCCACAACACTTTGTGGTTCCAGTTCAACTTCCATCGAGGCTTCAGTGCTGTTGTTCGGATCTTGAACTTCTTCAAGATCGAACGTACTCCCACTAGTCTTTCTAGAAACAAAATTCCTTTCGAGAAAATACTCAGTCTTAGCCACAACCACCTTGTGTTGACTGGGAACATAGAAGTAATATCCCTTCGTTTCCTTGGGATATCCGATGAAATAACAATTGTCGGATTTGGGTCACAGTTTATCCGAGACTTGACGTCGAACGTAAGCCTCACAACCCCAAATCCTCATAAAAGACGCCTGGGCATCTCTCCTAGTCCATATCTATATGGTGTCTTTATTACAGCCTTAGATAGAACTCGGTTGAGAATGAAGGCTGCTGTGTCTAGAGCATACCTCCAAAGATACATAGGAAGATTTGTGTGACTCATCATAGATCATACCATATCTAATAAGGTACGATTCCTCCTTTAGGATGCACCATTCCACTGTGGTGTTCCAAGAGGAGTGAGTTGAGATAGAATCCCACACTCAGCTAGATAGTCACGAAACTCATGGCTAAGGTATTCACCACCTCGATCTGATCGAAGTATCTTAATATTTTTGCCAAGCTGGTTTTGTACTTCATTCTTGAATTCTTTTAACTTTTCAAAGGATTATGACTTATGTGTCATCAGGTACACATAACCATATCTACTAAAGTAATCAGTAAATGAAATGAAGTACCTATAACCACCTCTAGCAGTGACATTGAAAGGGTCTCATACATCACTATGTATAAGACCTAACAAGTCAATCGCTCTCTCACTGTGTCCACTAAAGGGAGTCTTGGTCATCTTGCCTAGAAGGCATGACTCGCATGTCTCATATGATTCAAAATCAAATGAGTCCAGCAAACCATCTTTATAGAGCTGGGATAAGCGTTTGTCATTTATATGACCTAAGCGACAGTGCCAGAGATAGGTTTGGTTCATGTCATTTGACTTGAACCTCTTGGTACTTATGTTATAGATAGGGTTCTCAAGGTCTAGAATATAGAGTCCGTTCATCAGAGGTGCACTACAATAGAACATATCATTTAAATAAAATGAACAACATTTGTTCTTAATTATAAATGAAAAACCTTTCTTGTCCAAACAAAAAACTGAAATTATGTTCTTAGTTAAAGCAGGCACATAACAACATTCATCTAATTCTAATACAAACCCAGAAGGCAGAGATAGATGATAAGTTCCTACAGCAACAACAGCAACCCGTGCTCCATTGCCTACGCGTAGGTCCACCTCGCCCTTCGTCAATGCCCTGCTATTTCTCAACGCCTGCACATTAGTATAAATGTGAGAAATACATCCGGTATCTAATACCCATGATGAAGAAATAGATAGATTGACTTCTATAACATAGATACCTGAAGTGGAATTCTCACTTCTCTTCTTCTTAAGATCTTCCAGGTACACTTTGCAGTTCCTCTTCCAATGCCCGGTCTGACCGCAGTGGAAGCAGGTAGCATCCTTGGCGACCCCTCCTTTGGGTTTCAGTGCCTTGCCTTTGCCCTTGGCTTGGGACTTTCCCTTACCTTTAGGCTTGCCCTTGCTTTTGCCCTTTTGCACCATCAAAATGGAGTTAGGCTTAACCTTCTTAAGGTTGAGCTCAGCAATTCTTAATATGCTAAGCAGCTCAGGCAGTGGCTTGTCAATTTCGTTCATGTTATAATTTAGAACGAATTGACTATAGCTATCTGGCAAGGATTGCAAGATCAGATCAGTGGCCAGCTCTTGGCCAAGTGGGAATCCCAACCTCTGTAGGTTTTCTATATACCCAATCATTTTGAGTACATATGGGCCTACGGGAGTCCCATCTTGCATCTTGCACTAAAACAGTGATTTAGAGATCTCGAATCTCTCGTGCCTCGCTTGTCCTTGATATAGTTGATGAAGATGTTCAACCATATCATAAGCGCCCATCAACTCGTGTTGCTTTTGAAGCTCAGAGTTCATGGTCGCGAGCATAAGACATGACACATCTAATGCGTCATCTTGATGCTTCTTGTAAGCATCACGGTCAACTCGCGTGGCAGTGGCAGGAGGTGCCTCCGGAATGGGCTGCTCCAGAACGTACAGTTTACGTTCTTGTGTGACAACGATTCTCAGATTCTTATACCAGTCCAGGAAATTAGCTCCATTGAGCTTGTCCTTCTCAAGGACGGAACACAGGGAGAAAGAGTTCGTATTTGACGTCATGGTTATCTACAACAAAAAATATAGAAAATAAATAAATATCATATTCTATTAATCATCTAATTAGGCATTTAATTAAATAATGCTCCCACTGAATTTTATAATTCATGTGGGACAAGATCCACATCATACTATGCCCTGAGTTAGCTTTGGCTAAATCGCCAAGACTTAGTATGATCGGTAGGTAACTTATTACCAATTACATCTCTATGTAACTCTTGTTTATAGGATCAAGATCCACATTTATATTAAAACTCGAGTTAGCTTTGGCTAATATGCCCAAGAGTTAATATAAACGTGATTTTGACCTATCTACCAACCATTGGAAAATACCTATAGTTAAACTCGATCTAATTGAGTTAACTAGTTACTCAATCTAATTGAGTTGTACTCACCCATGCGTTGATAGGCGGGACCAAGATTGTCCCTCCGCACCCTACCAAGATAGTATGCGTTGCTCTGCTTTGGCAGATTCAACAACAACATGCGATCGAGGTAGTGATGGGTATCACGGCATGGTAGGCATTTCGAGTTGACACGATTGAGATCTAATCTAATCGTGGAGGTGCATCATGTGTGTGACTTAGATCTAATCTAATCGTTAAGGCACTAATTAATTACTAATCTAGCATGCATCACATATACACACACAAGCAATTAATTAAATATTTTGTGATTAGTCATGGCCCTACTACGATCTTCTCAAGCCAATGAAAAGATCGGATGGTCAACCTAAGGTCAACAGCTTCTCAAGCTACTTCCTTTGACCACCTTGTGTTGCTCGTGCCCTCCTTGTAACTCCGTCTCGAGTGGACCTTCCACCGCTCCATTTTGTACATTACAAAAGTGAAACTTGAGTTACATTCAAGTCTAAACTATTTATAGCAGGAATAAATAAATAGAAAGGCACGACGCGCAGGTCGCGTATCAAATGTACAACACGCACAATCACATGACGGCACGCAAACCGTATTATGAATTACAACACATAATATCCAATCAAATTGGGTCTTTTGGGCCATGACCATCACAAAATAATACATAATTCCAAATTATGTAATTTCTATAAATTTATGTAATTTTTTACAATTTTTATGAGCAAAAATTCCCGGCGGTCCCGTGTAGCAATTTTCGGGCGCAATCGCGGAACGAAGCCCCATGCGAGGTCAGGGGCAACACCCCTACCCGCGATATAACCATCACGAGTGTTCCTAAGTGATTCTACAGCGCCTTATCCCG
This sequence comes from Zingiber officinale, assembly GCF_018446385.1. Lineage (NCBI taxonomy): Eukaryota > Viridiplantae > Streptophyta > Magnoliopsida > Zingiberales > Zingiberaceae > Zingiber > Zingiber officinale. The sequence continues at coordinate 31,107,630 of NC_056005.1, read as the reverse complement.
CTATCCCAAAATGATTTGGGGCGAAACCTTGTCGTTTCGGAAATATTTTCTCGGTAGTCGAAGCCTACAAGTGTCTAAACACTTGTGCTTCGCTTCTACGAGAAAATTACCCATAAAATCAATAAAAATCATAAAAATACAGAAACATACAGATCTGTAGAATTTCATAAGATTCAAATTAAAACTCGTACGAGCTTCGCACGTGGCTCTGATACCACTGTTGGATTTTTCGGGCCGCAAAAACCGCTTTTTGCCTTGCGGAAACCTCGAAACCCCACCACCGGATCCGTGCGAAGAAATAAAATTTTGTAAAAAAATTTCACGTACGAGTTTTCTAAGCCTAGATCTACTTTAGATCTACAAGATAAGAATTTACCCTTGATGTGAAGTCCTTCGCTTAATCTAGCTCGTCCACGGATCGCCAGATCTCGAGAGTATCAAAGTAGATACTCCTCTATGCGTATCCACACAAACAAATGATGGAGAAACCTAACAAAAGGTGTGCTAGCACCTTTGAAAGATTCGGCTAAAGAGGAGGAGAGGGAGAGAAGAAAGCTTGATGAAGAAGATGGAGGTTTCAAAACAAAATGAAAAACTCCCAAGATGATTAAGTGGCCGACCACTTTCATGAAAGGCTTTTAAACCCCATGGAATATCAAGAGTCAAGGCTCTTGATCTCCCTCATGAGGTGGCACACACTTGTGCTAGCCTTGATGATGTGTCACATCACCATTAGCCACTTAATGCCAACTCACCAATGAGGGCAAATGGTCAAGTCAAACTTGACCCTTCATCTTCCTCTCAAGTCAAGTAAAACTTGACCACTTCTCTCCCATGGTTGATCAAATCTAACGATTGGTTCAAGTCAATTTTAATTTAATGAATCTCTATTTATTGAATTAAATTAATTAAATGAGTCTAAGTCCAAATTAGACTCACTTAACACATGAACCAAATTGAGTCCAACTCAATTAGCTCAATTTGGATTACTCTTAATCCAATTTGGTTCATCACATGAACCTAATCCTTTAGGTTCATTAAATGAACCTAATCTGCATCTAATTGTCCTTTTTGTGTGACCCTATAGGTTCTTGTAACGTTGACAATGCTCCTAAACCCATTTAGAAGCATAAGTAATGAGCGGTATCTAACAACACATCATTACTACCCAAGTTACAAGAATGTTGAGATCCAACATTACCTTGTGACTACTAATTGTGACTCTTCACAATATATGACAAGTGTCCTTCTATCTTAGACATCTAGATTGATCAATATGAGGCATAGATCGTGTCATCCTCTAATCAATCTAAATCTTGAACTCTAGGTAGACTCACTCGATCAAATGAGCTCAATATCTCATATTGACTCACTTGGGCATGGCCATGCACTTCGTCGTCTCACTCTATCAAGAATATCGACGTCACTCCCATCATATAGGAGGGATAGATCCCATCTACATCACTCACATCCCTCTGCATAATTCGTTACATACCCAGTAATCGCATTTATAGTCCACCCAGTTACGGGTGACGTTTGACGAAGCCAAAGTACGTAACTCCTTATGTAGGGAACCATGGTGACTTCAGGTTCAAGGACTAATAGTCATACTAATAGCCACATGAGAAAGTATATGACACTCATATAACGATCCATGATACTTTCTCATGGCGGGTCATTCAGTATACATTCTCCAATGCATACCCATGTGTTAACTTGATATCTCCATATCCATGACTTGTGAGATCAAGTCATTGAGTTGACCTACATGCTAGTCTCGTCGCATTAACATTGTCCCTAAATGTTAATACTCGACTAGGAATGATTAAGAATAGTGTTCCCTATATCATTTCACTATCGATTCAACCAATCGATTGATATATGTAAGAACCTTCTACTCAAGGATACTATTATTCTTAGTTATTTGGCATCAATACAAGTAAGTATAATAACAAAAAAAATACCTTTGTTTATATATAGAAGAATATGATGCAATGAGTCCATACAACAAGCATCAAAAGATTGGTTCTAGGGCTTTAACTAACATGAAACCCTCAAAGAGTGCTAGCACACTCTAAGGTTTCTTCTCCATCTCTATTATTCGTGTGGATATGTATAGAGGTGTGTCCATTTGAACACACTCGAGATCCGACAACTTTTGGACGAGCGGGATTCGCGAAGGGCTTCGCTACAAGGGTAATCTCTTAACCATGTAGATCTAATGTAGATCTAGGATAGAAACTTGTACATGTAAAATTTTAATCTTCGCACGGATCCGGTGACATGGGAATTCGGGGTTTCCGCAACACAAAAAGCATTTTTTTCGGCCCGAAAATCCCAACAGTGGTATTAGAGCCACATGTGATGCGTGTACATGTTTCGTTTGTATTTTTATGAAAAATATCAAATTTGTAAGTTTCTGTGATTTTATGATTTTTATGGTTTTTATGAGTATTTTTCTCATAGAAGCGAAGCAACGAGTGCTAGGACACTTGTAGGCTTCGACTACCGAGAAAAATTTTCCGAAATGGCAAGTTCTCGCCCAAAATGTTTTAGGACAACAGCTTAGGGCACTGTAAGATCATCGTGGGACACTCGTGAGACTCTTTTCACGAGAAGGGGTGTCGCCCCTAACCCCGCAAGGGGCATTGTCCCGCGATCGCGCCCGAAAATCGCTAAACAGGATCGCCGGGAAATTGTTACTCACAAAATTGTAAAAAATAGTAGTAAAATCACAAAAATTTATATAAAATACATAATTTAGAATTATGTATGATTTTGTGATGGTCATGGCCCAAAACCCCAATTCGATTGAAAAAAATTGTGTTGTAATTCATAATATGGCCTGCGTGCCATTTTCTGTGTTAGTGCGTGTTGTATATGATCACGACCTACGCGTCGTGCCTTCCTTTATTTTATATTCCTATTGTAAATAGTTTAGACTTGAATGTAACTCGAGTTTCAAATTTGTAATGTACAAAAATTGAAGCGGTGGAAGGTCCACTCGAGGAGGAGTTACGAGTAGGGTGCGAGCAACACATGGTGGTCAAAGGAAGGAGCTTGGAGAAGCTGTTAACCCTAGGTTGACCATCCGTTCTTCTCATTGGCTTGAGAAGATCGTAGTAGGGCCATGACTAATCACAATTTAATTAATTGCATGTGTGTGTATGTGATGCATGCTAGAGTAGAGTAATTAATTAGTGCATTAACGATTAGATTAGATCTAAATCGTGTATATGATGCACCACGATTAGATTAGATCTAAATCGCGTATATGATATACATTAACGATTAGATTAGATCTAAATCATGTTAACTCAAAATGCCTACCATGCTGTGATATCCATCACTACCTCGATCACATGTTGTTGTTGAATCTGCCAAAGCAGAGCAACACATATTATCTTAGTAGGATATGGAGGGACAATCTTGGTCCCGCCTATCAACGCATGGGTGACGACAAACTCAATTAGATTGAGTATAACTAGTTAAATCAGATTTAACTGTAGGCATTATCTAATAGTTGTAAGATAGGACAAAATCACATTTATATTAAATCATCGGTGATTTAGCCAAAGCTAACTCAAGTTTTAATATACATGCGGATCTTGATCCTGTAACGCCCGCCCTCCCTGCTAACCCTAAGGGACGGGGCTACGATACTCTATGTACATATTACAGCGGAAGACTTAAAATCATTTTTCTTGGTTTAATAAAATCCGAACTACACTAATATGGTTTCCATAACATGATAACAAGGTAAATAAAAGCATAACATCAAGTCAACCATATGGTACTACAATTTACTAAACCAAAGTGAAATTCTTAAAAGTTCTTAAAACAGGTTCTTATTTGGTTGCCTAGCCACCGCCACACACATCTCCTTGCCTCTCCTGCTGCTCCTTTAGCTCATCCAGCTTTTTCCTTTATCTGTGGTACAGGGAAAGTAAGCTATGAGCAATCATGGCTCAGTAAGTTCCTTTCCTACTCACTAAAACCGAAAATCATCACATGATCAAAGAATATCTTAACATAACATAATCTCAACTAGTCATGGCATAACATATCATACTCTTTAAGCATATCATGCAACATCACAACATCATGACTAGTCATGGCATATCATCTCTTAAAGCATAGCATGGAACATAACATAATCATATCTAATCATGGCATATCCTAGTATCATTTTAAGGTAGCATAGCATATCAAGTTCTTAAAGCATAGCATGAAACATAACATAATCATATCTAATCATGGCATGTCATATTATCATCATAAGATCACATAACATATCAAGCTCTTAAAGCATAGCATGAAACATAACATATTTATATTCAATCATGGCATATCATAAATCATAGCATCATCACAACATGATCATAAATTATATGCAATATGATTTTGAAAACATGTATCCGGAAAACATGTGTATGTCTCATGATCTTTTAAAACCATTTCTTCTTCTTACATATATACTTGAACATAATCTCAACATAAAGGGGCCCGGCTTAGTACCACATACATACATAATGCGCGCATCCTAAGTAGATCCAAGGTAGCTAGTCTTGAACCTACTAGGAAACTAGGCCCGTAGCTCGACCTAGGGGCACGTAAGGAGCCCACCCTTTACTAGGCCCGTAATTCGACCTAGGGGCGCATAAGGAGCCCACCCTTTTGGTACAAGCCATTCAAAGTAAAATACATGTCATACTTATACATATCATACATCATACAAGCATGCATCACTTAGGCATACATCATATAAAAGTATGCATCACTTAGGCATACATCATGTCATAAAAGTATGCATCACTTAGGCATACATCATATAAAAGTATGCATCACTTAGGCATACATCATGTCATAAAAGTATGCATCACTTAGGCATACATCATATAAAAGTATGCATCACTTAGGCATACATCATATTAACATGCATATCATAAAAGCATACATATTTTAAGCACATAGCATATCATCAAAGTATGCATATTTCCTTCCACATAGCATATCATAAAAGCATGCATATTTTAAGCACATAATCACTTCATCAAAGCATGCATATTTCTATCCACATGGCATATCACAAAAGCATGCATATTTTAAGCACATAGCATATCATCAAAGCATGCATATTTCTATCTACATAACATATCATAAAAGCATGCATATTTTAAGCACATAACATATCATCAAAGCATGCATATTTCTATCTACATAACATATCATAAAAGCATGCATATTTTAAGCACATAACATATCATCAAAGCATGCATATTTCTAAGCACATATCATATCATGGAAAGTAGAAATCACAAGCATACATGTTTAAGCATAAGGGTGTATCATGTAATTATACTATCATAAGAAACATGGTAACATAGTTAGCTTGGGTTCTAAGCTTCCTAATCTCTTGGGTTCTTATCATGGCTGAACCCCCTTAGATCTCAATTTAGGTAAAAACAACCTCCAAGCATGTGGAACCTAAATTATCATTACATAAATTTCATAGGAAGCATTATAAGTATGATTTACTTGGTTTCTAAGTTCTCCAAGTCCCTAAACTTCATGTGGCCGAACCCTATCAGGTGTGAAACAAGGTACCAAATGTCATGAAAGCATGGAAACCTTAAACCACATTTATAGCATTTTTTTCCAAGTAACATAGTAAGCATATTGAGCTAGTTCCTAAGTCCTTCAAGCCCTTAACATATGTCATGGTCAAACTTTTAACAAGTGTTCATTAGGGCTAAAAACAAATATACAATCATGTGAACTTGAACTAACATCATGTATAAATTCATAACAAGACATTATACAATATGTATGGCCGAAACTTACCCTAGCCTCAATTAGGTCATTAAACAACATATAGCATGGGAACTTTGTCTTTCTACTTATCATATTCCATGTAGAGTGACATAAGCATATTTAATTTTTATGCTAGGGTTTCTCGGGCATCTATCCCTTCATGGCCGAAACATACAATGGTCCATTTAGGTCATGGAAAAATTATACAAGCATGTGACACAATCAACACATTATCATATTTCCATAAGAAGCATTTTTAACACATTTGGTTTCATTTCTAAGGCCTCTAGGTCTTTTAAACCCTACTTGGCCGAGACTTATCAGTGTATAAATTTGCTTCAAATAGCCTAAAAGTATAAGAAGTCATACAAGTTTCATAGCATGTATAAAGACAAGCATAATAAACATACATGTGAATTGTGTCTTAGGCTTCCTAGGTTTCTTTCCCTTTTCCTTTTATTTTTCCTCATGGCCGAAACCTACCAAATCTCTAAACTAGGTTTTAAGTGGCCTAAAGCATGGAAAACCTAAGTTAGTTTCATGGCAAAAATTACTAAGAACATCATATACAAAGTTGGTTCATAAACAAGCTAGGACCCTTGTGATCTTACATGTCATATATCATGTAACTAATTTTCTATACTCCAATTAAACATGAGAGCATTAAATAACTTTCATATCATAATATCATAGAGGTCTTGATCATATTAGAATTTTGTTTAAGCTTTTCTAAACTATCCATCTTATCATGGCCGAAAATCTAAAATAAGAGTTCATGAATTTCTAGCAATGTTCAACATGCAATTCTTTAAGAGAACTCTATATTCTATCATACAAACATGGTTACTTAAATTTAAAGGTCTTCCTAACCCTAAGCCCTTTTCTTGGCCGAAACATATAAGTGGATTTCTTTTGGTTCCAAGTAACTTTTAAGCAAGAAAACCAATAAAAGATCCTTAGTAGTTCATGGAGGGAATCTTGTACTAGTTTGGTTACACAATATTTTCCCTAACCTCCTTAAAATATTTTTTTGGCCTAAATTCTAGGGTTAGGTACTCCTCTGATCAAGCATCATTTAGGTATAAAAACATGAAGAAAATCCTTCCTACATAGCATAGAAAAAATATCATGAAATAAGGACTTGTTTAAACCTTCCTAGATTTGAAAACCCTTTCTTTGGCCGAATTTTTCTTAAATTCTTTCCTAGGTTTTCTAATCCTTATAAAATCCAAAAATCACATAAAAAGCCTTGTACCATAGGTGAGGGGAAGCTTACATCCTTTTCGCTTGTGGATCTAAGGTATGGTGATGGAAGAAGTAGCCTCTTCTTCTAGTTCCTTTCCCTTGATTCCCTTGCTTAGTCCTCCTTATATCTTAGGCTTTCTAGGAGAAAACCTTGGCTTTGGGGCCGAAGGTGGAGGAAAGGGTGTTGGTGTTCTCGGTGAGGGAGAGGGAGGATGATAAAATGAGAGAAAAATAAACTTCTCTTTTCTTGCTCCCTTTTATGTTAAGGGGGAAGAGGTAGCAAAATTGATTTTTGCTTTCCTTCTCCCTTAACCCATTTTCTATTTTTTTCTTTCATTTATTTTATTTTCTAATTTATTCTCACCATTCATGATGAAATAAGGGGGAATGAATCCCCTTAATTCCTCTTTAAATTTTCGGCAAAAGCAAAGAGGAAGAGGGAGAGAAAGGGAGGAAGGCAAGTTGCCTTTCTCTTGCTCCTTTCTTGTTTTCTTTTGGCTAGCTTTTACTCTTACCTTTATCATGAGTTTCCCTCCTTTGCTATCAACATCTTCTCTCTATCCCAATTGGTTTCTACTAATTAATTCTATGAAATATAATATAAGAGGTTCAAGGTTCAATCCTTGACTTCCTCTTCTTTTTATTTCATTTTATTTCTTTTTGCTTCAACTCACTTCTTATTATTTTTACAAGGCAAAATCCCATATTCATATGTTTATCTTAAAAGCTTAGTGGGTGTTACAGTACCCCGTACCTCATAAAAAGTTCGTCCTCGAACTTTAAAATAGTTACTTCAAGTGGCACTGAACTTTCGGCTGAGTGCATCTGCCACTTTGTTCGCCTTCCCTGGGTGATAAAGAATCTCGCAGTCGTAATCTTTAACTAACTTGAGCCATCGGCGTTGCCTCATATTTAGGTCTTATTGCGTGAAGAAATATTTCAGACTCTGATGGTCGGTATAAATCTTACACTGAGCTCCAAATAAATAATGTCTCCATATTTTGAGAGCGAAGACCACGGCTGCTAGTTCTAAGTCATGAATGGGATAATTCTTCTCATGTTCTTTAAGTTGTCTTGAAGCGTAGGCAATAACTTTGCCATCTTGCATGAGTACAACTCCAAGTCCTGTGATGGAAGCATCGCTGCACATATCGAAGTCTTTGTTGGTTTCCGGAAGAGTAAGAATCGGAGCACTGGTCAGTCTCCTTTTTAATTCCGCGAAACTCTCCTCGCAAGCTTCTGTCCATTCATACTATGTATTTTTCTTGGTGAGGGTTGTCATAGGAGCTGCGATTTTGGAGAAATTCTCTACGAATTTCCTGTAATAGCCTGCTAGTCCGAGAAAACTCCTGACTTCGCTAGCATTCCTTGGTCGGTTCCAGTTATTTACAGCTTCGATTTTACTTGGATCCACCATAACTCCATCCTTGGAGATGACATGTCCTAGGAATATTACCTGATCAAGCCAAAACTCGCATTTGAAGAATTTTGCATATAGTTGTTTCTCTTGGAGGATCTGTAGTACAGTATTCAGGTGTTCAGCATGTTCTTCTGGGGTTCTCGAGTAGATAAGTATATCATCAATGAAGACGATTACAAATTTATCAAGATATGCTGTAAATACTCGATTCATCAGGTCCATAAATACTGCAGGAGCGTTGGTTACTCCGAAAGGCATAACTATGAACTCATAGTGTCCATATCGGGTTCGAAATGCTGTTTTTGGTATATCATCTGGTTTCACCTTCACTTGATGATAACCGGATCGTAGATCTATCTTTGAGAAAATGGTCGCACCCTTCAGTTGATCGAACAGGTCATCGATTCGTGGGAGTGGGTACCGGTTCTTGATCGTCACATTATTCAGCGCTCGGTAGTCTATACACATTCGCATAGACCCATCCTTCTTCTTTACGAACAGCACTAGAGCTCCCCATGGAGAGTGACTAGGACGAATAAGTCCCTTGTCGAGTAATTCGGATAACTGTTCCTGAAGTTCCTCTAGAGTTCGGAGTGGTATATCTAGCTTCTTCATAAAAGGTGTTGAGACGAACGAGTGTGTTGCCCCGGTATCAAATAATACTACAGCATACTGATTGTAAATAAGTAGCTGACCTGTGACAACAGTAGAGGCGTTCGCCACGTCTTCCTGGGTAAGTGAGTAGATTCTGGCATTGGTCATAGTGGGAGGGGCCTCCAATCTTCCTTGGCTGATTGAAGTCCCTTCTATGGCAGCTTGCATCTGGTGAAGCTGTGCGAGGGCACTCCTGTTCTGGAAGTTCTGTGAAGGTGGTTCCTGAGGCTGAGTAGGGCAATCTCTTATCAAATGACCTTCCTTTCCGCAGTTGTAGCACTTTCTGGTGCTCAGAAGTCATACTCCAGAATGCATCTTCCCACATGTGGCACACTGAGGGTACTTGGTCTGCTTATTGGCCTGACCACCTTTTGGTTTATTCCACTGTTTCCTCTTTCCCCCTGAGTTTCCTTTCCAGTCGGTTCTGGTATTGTGCGATTTTTGTCCTCTGATCAGTGCTTGGTTCTTGCCCTTGTTCATTGCTTCCTGATAGTGCTCGGTAATCAGGGCACTACTGACTAGCTCCTCTGCAGTCTGCGGTCTATTAACTCCGCCGGCTACGTTCAGAGCTATCTCGGGTCGGAGCATCTTTAACATTAACCGGACCCTTTCTTTTTCAGTTCGGACCAGTTTTGGGCACAGTCGGGCTAGGCGGTTGAACCTCTTGACGGCTTCATTAATTGACAGATCACCTTGCCGGAACTCAGTGAACTCGTCATAGTGCTTGTTGGTCACTTGCATATGGAAAAATTCCTCTAAGAACTGTCTCAAAATCTGTCCACTGCATTTGGTTTATTTGTCTTTTCTCCTTTACTCTGTCCCACCACATCCGGGCATCTCCGGTAAGACAGAACGACGTGCATTTGACCTTCTCGTGTTCAGGCCAATCCAATAATTCCATTATGTTCTCCATGGTTTTGAGCCAGGCTTGCGCATCCCATGGTTGACAGTTTCCCGAGAATGCCTCCAGCTTAAGCCTTTGCCACTGAATTAGATAGGCCTCTTGTCGGACCATCGGAGTAGGGGCTGCCGGGGGCACTGGTGCGCCTGTAGGTACAACAGGTAGTGGATTCACCGGTGGGGTGACTGGGTTGCCTTGCTGACCCATCAAGGTAGTGATCAGCTGCTGTTGCTCTGCGATCTGATGCTGGAGGTCTGCGACTACCTGTGTCAGATCTGGTGGAGTCACTGTTCCTCCGGTTCGGGCATTGCGTGTCCTAACCATGTTTATCTAAATAAGGACAAACAAACTAGTGTAAATGGTTATCGTTTTTAGCCAATCTAACTTACTGTTTTGTTTCTATCTATTTGTTCTGGTATTACTCCTAACCTACCAATATGTAATCCTAATCTAATTTATAACTAAAAGCATAGAATAATGAATCAAACATAAGTAAGTAAAACATGAAACTAAAGCATAAACAACATAAGGAAAAATAAGGAATATAATGACAAACAATGTAACATAAGGAAATAAAACATAAGCAATGTAGTAACGAAAATAAAGCATAGGCAATATAACAAGAAAGAGAAAAAAAAATAAAGCATAAGCATATGACAAGAAAATCAACATAAACATATAACAAGAAAATTAAACATAAGCATTCTTACTTGGAGCGGCAGGTCGGAGGCATGATGTGTGTGTAGTGAGCTGGCAATAACTTGGTTCTGATACCAACCTGTAACGCCCGCCCTCCCTGCTAACCCTAAGGGACGGGGCTACGATACTCTACGTACATATTACATCGGAAGACTTAAAATCATTTTTCTTGGTTTAATAAAATCTGAACTACACTAATATGGTTTCCATAACATGATAACAAGGTAAATAAAAGCATAACATCAAGTCAACAATATGGTACTATAATTTACTAAACCAAAGTGAAATTCTTAAAAGTTCTTAAAGTAGGTTCTTATTTGGTTGCCTAGCCACCGCCACACACATCTCCTTGCCTCTCCTGCTGCTCCTTTAGCTCATCCAGCTTTTTCCTTTATCTTTGGTACAGGGAAAGTAAGCTATGAGCACTCATGGCTCAGTAAGTTCCTTTCCTACTCACTAAAACCGAAAATCATCACATGATCAAAGAATATCTTAACATAACATAATCTCAACTAGTCATGGCATAACATATCATACTCTTTAAGAATATCATGCAACAACACAACATCATGACTAGTCATGGCATATCATCTCTTAAAGCATAGCATGGAACATAACATAATCATATCTAATCATGGCATATCCTAGTATCATTTTAAGGTAGCATAGCATATCAAGTTCTTAAAGCATAGCATGAAACATAACATAATCATATCTAATCATGGCATGTCATATTATCATCATAAGATCACATAACATATCAAGCTCTTAAAGCATAGCATGAAACATAACATATTCATATTCAATCATGGCATATCATAAATCATAGCATCATCACAACATGATCATAAATTATATGCAATATGATTTTGAAAACATGTATCCGGAAAACATGTGTATGTCTCATGATCTTTTAAAACCATTTCTTCTTCTTACATATATACTTGAACATAATCTCAACATAAAGGGGCCCGGCTTAGTACCACATACATACATAATGCGCGCATCCTAAGTAGATCCAAGGTAGCTAGTCTTGAACCTACTAGGAAACTAGGCCCGTAGCTCGACCTAGGGGCACGTAAGGAGCCCACCCTTTACTAGGCCCGTAATTCGACCTAGGGGAGCATAAGGAGCCCACCCTTTTGGTACAAGCCATTCAAAGTAAAATACATGTCATACTTATACATATCATACATCATACAAGCATGCATCACTTAGGCATACATCATATAAAAGTAAGCATCACTTAGGCATACATCATGTCATAAAAGTATGCATCACTTACGCATACATCATGTCATAAAAGTATGCATCACTTAGGCATACATCATATAAAAGTATGCATCACTTAGGCATACATCATATTAACATGCATATCATAAAAGCATACATATTTTAAGCACATAGCATATCATCAAAGTATGCATCTTTCCTTCCACATAGCATATCATAAAAGCATGCATATTTTAAGCACATAATCACTTCATCAAAGCATGCATATTTCTATCCACATGGCATATCACAAAAGCATGCATATTTTAAGCACATAGCATATTATCCAAGCATGCATATTTCTATCTACATAACATATCATAAAAGCATGCATATTTTAAGCACATAACATATCATCAAAGCATGCATATTTATAAGCACATATCATATCATGGAAAGTAGAAATCACAAGCATACATGTTTAAGCATAAGGGTGTATCATGTAATTATACTATCATAAGAAACATGGTAACATAGTTAGCTTGGGTTCTAAGCTTCCTAATCTCTTGGGTTCTTATCATGGCCGAACCCCCTTAGATCTCAATTTAGGTAAAAACAACCTCCAAGCATGTGGAACCTAAATTATCATTACATAAATTTCATAGGAAGCATTATAAGTATGATTTACTTGGTTTCTAAGTTCTCCAAGTCCCTAAACTTCATGTGGTTGAACCCTATCAGGTGTGAAACAAGGTCCCAAATGTCATGAAAGCATGGAAACCTTAAACCACATTTATAGCATTTTTTTTCCAAGTAACATAGTAAGCATATTGAGCTAGTTCCTAAGTCCTTCAAGCCCTTAACATATGTCATGGTCAAACTTTTAACAAGTGTTCATTAGGGCTAAAAACAAATATACAATCATGTGAACTTGAACTAACATCATGTATAAATTCATAACAAGACATTATACAATATGTATGGCCGAAACTTACCCTAGCCTCAATTAGGTCATTAAACAACATATAACATGGGAACTTTGTCTTTCTACTTATCATATTCCATGTAGAGTGACATAAGCATATTTAATTTTTATTCTAGGGTTTCTAGGGCATCTATCCCTTCATGGCCGAAACATACAATGGTCCATTTAAGTCATGGAAAAATTATACAAGCATGTGACACAATCAACACATTATCATATTTCCATAAGAAGCATTTTTAACACATTTGGTTTCATTTCTACGGCCTCTAGGTCTTTTAAACCCTACTTGGCTGAGACTTATCAGTGTATAAACTTGCTTCAAATAGCCTAAAAGCATAAGAAGTCATACAAGTTTCATAGCATGTATAAAGACAAGCATAATAAACATACATGTGAATTGTGTCTTAGGCTTCCTAGGTTTCTTTCCCTTTTCCTTTTATTTTTCCTCATGGCCGAAACCTACCAAATCTCTAAACTAGGTTTTAAGTGGCCTAAAGCATGGAACACCTAAGTAAGTTTCATGGCAAAAATTACTAAGAACATCATATACAAAGTTGGTTCATAAACAAGCTAGGACCCTTGTGATCTTACATGTCATATATCATGTAACTAATTTTCTATACTCCAATTAAACATGAGAGCATTAAATAACTTTCATATCATAATATCACAGAGGTCTTGAGCATATTATAATTTTGTTTAAGATTTTCTAAACTATCCATCTTATCATGGCCGAAAATCTAAAATAAGAGTTCATGAATTTCTAGCAATGTTCAACATGCAATTCTTTAAGAGAACTCTATATTCTATCATACAAACATGGTTACTTAAATGTAAAGGTCTTTCTAACCCTAAGCCCTTTTCTTGGCCGAAACATATAAGTGGATTTCTTTTGGTTCCAAGTAACTTTTAAGCAAGAAAACCAATAAAAGATCCTTAGTAGTTCATGGAGGGAATCTTGTACTAGTTTGGTTACACAATATTTTCCCTAACCTCCTTAAAATATTTTTTTGGCCTAAATTCTAGGGTTAGGTACTCCTCTGATCAAGCATTATTTAGGTATAAAAACATGAAGAAAATCTTTCCTACATAGCATAGAAAAAATATCATGAAATAAGGACTTGTTTAAACCTTCCTAGATTTGAAAACCCTTTCTTTGGACGAATTTTTCTTAAATTCTTTCCTAGGTTTTCTAATCCTTATAAAATCCAAAAATCACATAAAAAGCCTTGTACCATAGGTAAGGGGAAGCTTACATCCTTTTCGCTTGTGGATCTAAGGTATGGTGATGGAAGAAGTAGCCTCTTCTTCTAGTTCCTTTCCCTTGATTCCCTTGCTTAGTCCTCCTTGTATCTTAGGCTTTCTAGGAGAAAACCTTGGCTTTGGGGCCGAAGGTGGAGGAAAGGGTGTTGGTGTTCTCGGTGAGGGAGAGGGAGGATGAGAAAATGAGAGAAAAATAAACTTCTCTTTTCTTGCTCCCTTTTATGTTAAGGGGGAAGAGGTAGCAAAATTGATTTTTGCTTTCCTTCTCCCTTAACCCATTTTCTATTTTTTTCTTTCATTTATTTTATTTTCTAATTTAGTCTCACCATTCATGATGAAATAAGGGGGAATGAATCCCCTTAATTCCTCTTTAAATTTTCGGCAAAAGCAAAGAGGAAGAGGGAGAGAAAGGGAGGAAGGCAAGTTGCCTTTCTCTTGCTCCTTTCTTGTTTTCTTTTGGCTAGCTTTTACTCTTACCTTTTTTCATGAGTTTCCCTCCTTTGCTATCAACATCTTCTCTCTATCCCAATTGGTTTCTACTAATTAATTCTATGAAATATAATATAAGAGGTTCAAGGTTCAATCCTTGACTTCCTCTTCTTTTTATTTCATTTTATTTCTTTTTGCTTCAACTCACTTCTTATTATTTTTCCAAGGCAAAATCCCATATTCATATGTTTATCTTAAAAGCTTAGTGGGTGTTACAGATCCTATAAACAAGAGTTGCATAGAGATGTAATTGGTAATTGGTTACCTATCGATCATACTAAGTCTTAGGCGATTTAGCCAAAGCTAACTCAAGGCGTAGTATGATGTGGATCTTGTAGCTAGTTGGTTAGAATCTAGTAAGTGTGGTTTGACCACATCCCTGACTTGATTCTACAAAAGTTCTATAATTCAGTGGGTGCATCATTTAATTAAAGGCCTAATTAAATGATAATTGAAATATGATATTTTCAGTATTTTTCTGTTGTAGATTGCCATGTCGTCAAACACGAACTCCTTCTCCCTGCGTTCTGTCCTCGATAAGGACAAGCTCAATGGAGCTAACTTCTTGGACTGGTACAGGAATCTGAGAATAGTTCTCATACAGGAAGGAAAACTGTACGTTCTGGAGCAGCCCATTCCCGAGGCACCTCCTGCCACTGCCATGCGAGCTGACCGAGATGCTTATAAGAAGCATCAAGATGACGCATTAGATGTGTCATGTTTTATGCTTGCGACCATGAACTCTGAGCTTCAAAAGCAACACGAGTTAATGGGTGCTTATGATATGATTGAACATCTTCATCAACTATATCAAGGACAAGTTAGGCACGAGAGATTCGAGATCTCTAAGGCACTGTTTCAGTGCAAGATGCAAGATGGGACTCCCGTAGGCCCATATGTACTCAAGATGATTGGGTACATAGAAAACCTACAGAGATTAGGATTCCCACTTGGCCAAGAGCTGGCCACTGCCTTGATCTTGCAGTCCTTGCCAGAGAGCTATAGTCAATTTTTCATGAATTACAACATGAACAAAATCGACAAGTCACTGCCCGAGCTGCTTAGCATGTTAAGAACTGCTGAGCTCAACCTTAAGAAGGTTAAGCCCAACTCCATTCTGATGGTACAAAAACATAAGGGCAAGGGCAAGCCTAAAGGTAAGGGAAAGTCCTAAGCTAAGGGCAAAGGCAAGACACTGAAACCTAAAGGAAGGGTTGCCAAGGATGCTACCTGCTTCCACTGCGGTCAGACCGAGCACTGGAAGAGGAACTGTAAAGTCTACCTGGAAGATCATAAGAAGAAGAGAAGTGAAACTTCCACTTCAAGTATATATGTTATAGAAGTCAATCTATCTATTTCTTCATCATGGGTATTAGATACCGGATGTACTTCTCACATTTGTACTAATGTGCAGGCACTGAAAAATAGTAGCGCATTGACGAAGGGCGAGGTGGACCTACGCGTAGGCAATGGAGCACGGGTTGCTGCTGTTGCTATAGGGACTTATTCTCTATCTCTGCCCTCTGGGCTTGTACTAGAATTAGATGATTGTTGTTATGTGTCTGCTCTTACTAAGAATATTATATCAGTTTTTTGTTTGGACAAGAAAGGTTTTTTATTTATAATAAAGAACAAATGTTGTTCAGTTTATTTAAATGATATGTTCTATTGTAGTGCACCGCTGATGAACGGACTCTATATTCTAGACTTAGAGAACCCTATCTATAACATAAGTACCAAGAGGTTCAAGTCAAATGACATGAACCAAACCTATACCTGGCACTGTCGCTTAGGTCATATAAATGACAAACGCTTATCCCAACTCCATAAAGATGGTTTACTGGACTCATTTGATTTTGAATCATATGAAACATGCGAGTCATGCCTACTGGGCAAGATGACCAAGACTCCCTTTAGTGGACACAGCGAGAGAGCGACTGACTTGTTAGGACTTATACATAGTGATGTATGTGGCCCTTTCAATGTCGCTGCCAGAGGAGGTTATAGGTACTTCATTACATTTACTGATGACTTTAGTAGATATGGTTAAGTGTATCTGATGACACATAAGTCAGAATCCTTTAAAAAGTTGAAAGAATTCAAGAATAAAGTACAAAACCAGCTTGACAAGAGTATTAAGATACTTCGATCAGATCGAGGTGGAGAATACCTTAGCCATGAGTTTCGTGACTATCTAGTTGAGTGTGGGATTCTATCTCAACTCACTCCTCCTGGAATACCACAGTGAAATGGTGTATCCGAAAGGAGAAATCGTACCCTATTAGATATGGTACGGTCTATGATGAGTCACACAGATCTTCCTATATCTCTTTGGGGCTATGCTCTGGACACAGCAGCCTTTATACACAACCGTGTTCCATCCAAGGCTGTGATAAAGACACCATATAAGATATGGACTGGGAGAGATGCCCAGGTGTCTTTTATGAGGATAAACTAGGACTCAAATCTGATAAGTGCTATTTTATTGGATATCCCAAGGAAACTAAGGGATATTACCTCTACATTCCCAGTCAACACAAGGTAGTTATGGCAAAGATTGGGGTACTTCTAGAAAGGGACTTTGTTTCTAAAAAAACTAGTGGGAGTACGTTCGATCTTGAAGAAGTTCAAGATGTGAACCATAGCACTGAAGCCTTGATGGAAGTTGAACTGGAACCACAAAATGTTGTGGATGATGTTGTTCCACAAGGAGTTGAGGAACAACAACCAGTTCAAGTAGACCTACCTCTTCGCAGGTCTGATAGGGTACGTCGTCAGCCTAAGAGATATTCATTTCTCTTGTCTGACCATGATGACGTTATGCTCATTGAGGATGAGCCTATCTCCTATCAGGAAGCTATGATGAAACCAGATTCTGAGTCATGGCTAGAAGCCATGAGATCCGAAATGGAATCCATGTACACCAACCAAGTATGGACTTTGGTTGATCCACCTAAAGGGGTAAAACCCATAGGGTGTAAGTGGGTCTTTAAGAGAAAGACTGACATGGATGGACTTATCTATAAGGGTCGCTTGGTAGCTAAAGGTTTCAAGCAGATTCATGGTATTGACTATGATGAAACCTTTTCACCAGTAGCGATGTTTAAGTCCATTCGGATCATGCTTGCTATTGCAGCTTACCACGATTACGAGATCTGGCAGATGGATGTCAAAACCGCGTTTCTGAATGGAAACCTACTCGAGGATGTGTACATGACACAACCTGAGGGTTTTGTAGATCCAAAGCATACTAGCAGAGTATGCAAGCTGCATAGGTCCATTTATGGACTAAAGCAAGCTTCTCGGAGCTAGAATCTTCGATTCGATGATGCAATCAAACAGTTTGGTTTCATCAAGAATGAAGATGAACCTTGTGTCTACAAGAAGGTTGTAGGGGACATAGTTGTCTTCCTCATATTGCATGTGGATGACATACTGCTCATTGGGAAAGACATACCTTTGCTACAGTTTGTCAAGACTTGGCTAGGGACATGTTTCTCAATGAAGGACTTAGGTGAAGCATCCCGCATTCTAGGGATACAGATCTTTAGAGATATATCTAAGAGATTGTTTGGCCTAAGTTAGAGTATATATATTGACAAGGTACTACTACGGTTTGCCATGCAGAACTCCAAGAAGGGATTTCTGTCGATGTCACATGGTGTGAGTCTTTCGAAGACTCAAAGTCCCTCTTCTAGAGAGGAGAGAAACCGCATGGATCAGATCCCTTATGCTTCAGCCATAAGACCTATCATGTACATCATGCTATGTACTCGTCCTGATGTCTCGTATGCTTTGAGCATGACGAGCAGATACCAGTCAGATCCAGGTGAAAGTCACTGGATAGCGGTCAAGAATATTCTTAAGTACTTGAGAAGAACTAAAGAATATTTCTTGATATGTGGAGGCGATAACAAGCTAGCTGTAAAGGATTACAGTGATGCTAGCTTCCAAACTGACCAGGATGATTATCGATCGCAGTCAGGGTTCGTGTTTTGCATAAATGGTGGTGTTGTGAGCTGGAAGAGTTCGAAGCAGGACACAGTCGCTAATTCTACAACAGAGGCCAAGTATATTGCTGCATCAGAAACAGTAAAGGAGGCAGTTTGGATCCGCAAGTACATTACTGAGTTTGGGGTGGTTCCTAGCATAGCAGATCCTATTGAGCTCTATTGTGACAACAATGGAGCAATTGCGCAGGCTAAGGAACCTTGCCCACACCAGCGGACCAAACACATACTACGGCGCTTCCATCTCATTCGAGAGATCATCGATAGAGGAGATGTGAAGATTTGCAGAGTACCCACAGAAGCTAACGTCGCAGATCCCTAGGTCATTGGGTATTAGACCCTACACTGATTGGCACTAGTGCTAGTGGGAGATTGTTAGTTAGAGCCCAAGAGCCAATCATATGATGATTGTTGTATGGACTCGTTGTATCATATTCTTGTATATAAATAAAGGAATTTCTTAATGGTTATTATACTTACTTGTATTGATGCCAAATAACTAAGTATAATAGCGTCCCTAAGTAGAAGGTTCATATCTATATCAATCGATCTATCATGTACGTCATGCTATGTACTCGTCCTGATGTCTCGTATGCTTTGAGCATGACGAGCAGATACCAGTCAGATCCAGGTGAAAGTCACTGGATAGCGGTCAAGAATATTCTTAAGTACTTGAGAAGAACTAAAGAATATTTCTTGATATGTGGAGGCGATAACAAGCTAGCTGTAAAGGATTACAGTGATGCTAGCTTCCAAACTGACCAGGATGATTATCGATCGCAGTCTGGGTTCGTGTTTTGCATAAATGGTGGTGTTGTGAGCTGGAAGAGTTCAAAGCAGGACACAGTCGCTGATTCTACAACAGAGGCCAAGTATATTGCTGCATCAGAAGCAGTAAAGGAGGCAGTTTGGATCCGCAAGTACATTACTGAGTTTGGGGTGGTTCCTAGCATAGCAGATCCTATTGAGCTCTATTGTGACAACAATGGAGCAATTGCGTGGGCTAAGGAACCTTGCCCACACCAGCGGACCAAACACATACTACGGCGCTTCCATCTCATTCGAGAGATCATCGATAGAGGAGATGTGAAGATTTGCAGAGTACCCACAGAAGCTAACGTCGCAGATCCCTAGGTCATTGGGTATTAGACCCTACACTCATTGGCACTAGTGCTAGTGGGAGATTGTTAGTTAAAGCCCATGAGCCAATCATATGATGATTGTTGTATGGACTCGTTGTATCATATTCTTGTATATAAATAAAGGAATTTCTTAATGGTTATTATACTTACTTGTATTGATGTCAAATAACTAAGTATAATAACGTCCCTAAGTAGAAGGTTCATATCTATATCAATCAATTGGTTGATTCGATAGTGAGATGATATAGAGAACACTACTCTTAATCATTCCTAGTCAAGTATTAATATTCAGGGACAATGTTAATGCGACAAGACTAGCATGTAGGTCAACTCAATGACTTGATCTCACAAGTCATGGATATAGAGATATCAAGTTGACACATGGGTATGAATTAGAGAATGTATACTGAATGACCCGCCATGAGAAAGTATCATGGATCGTTATATGAGTGTCATATACTTTCTCATGTGGCTATTAGTATAACTATTAGTCCTTGGACCTGAAGTCGCCATGGTTCCCTACATAAGGAGTTACATACTTTGGCTTCGTCAAACGTCACCCGTAACTGGGTATGTAACAAATTATGCGGAGGGAAGTGAGTGATGTAGATGGAAACTATCCCTCCCATATAACGGGAGTGACATCGTTATTCTTGATAGAGTGAGACCACCAAGTGCATGGCCATGCCCAAATGAGTTAATATGAGATATTGAGCTCATTTGATTATAGTGAGTCTACTTGGAGTTCAAGATTTAGATTGATCAGAGGATGACACTGTCAATGCCTCAAATTGATCAATCTAGATGTCATGGATAGAAGGGCATTGTTATATATTGTGAAGAGTCACAATTAGTAGTCACAAGGTGATGTTGGATCTCAACATTCTTGTAACTTGGGTAGTAATGATGTGTTGCTAGATACCGTTCATTACTTATGCTTCTAAATGTGTTTAGGAGCATTGCCAACGTTACAAGAACCTATAGGGTCACACATAAAGGGAAATTAGATAGAGATTAGGTTCATATGATGGACCAAGAGGATTAGGTTCATATGATGGACCAAGAGGATTAGGTTCATGTGATGGACCAAATTGGATTAAGAGTAATCCAAATTAGATTAATTGAGTAAGACTCGATTGAGTTAGACTTGAGTTAGACTCAAGTGAGGCTAGACTTGAGTTAGATTCAAGTGAGACTTAATGATGATATTCATTGAATTTTGAATTCAATGATAAATGGAATTCAATTTGAATTTTAGATTCAAATTTCGAATGAGTTTCAAAAATGGTCATTTAATGAAGAAGAATATTCATTAAATACTCATTAAGGCTCATTAATGAGGCTCATTAATGGTGTTAATGAGCATTAAGTATTTTCATTAGATGAAAATACTTAAGCCATTTTTTTACTCTTATTTCATGATCGATCATTATTCCTCCTTGCTTCTTCTTCTCTCCCTCTCCTCCTCCTTGGCCGAAACCCTCAAAGAGTGCTAGCACACTCTAAGGTTTCTTCTCCATCTCTATTGTTCATGTGCACACTCTAAGGTGTGTCCATTTGAACACACTCGAAATCCGGTAACTTCTGGACAAGCGGGATTCGCGAAGGGCTTCGCTACAAGGGTAATCTCTTAACCATGTAGATCTAATGTAGATCTAGGATAGAAACTTGTACATGTAAAATTTTAATCTTCGCACGGATCCGGTGGCATGGGAATTTGGGGTTTTCGTACCGCAAAAAGCGATTTTTACGGCCCGAAAATCCCAACACCTGGAAGGGTTCTAGGGGCCTGGAGTGGGATAAAACTCTATCCCCGATGTAACGGTCATAGGTCAGGTCGAAACTGATAAAACTTGGGGTCCGGGGCGCCCGGAATGGTTCCGAGCACCCCAGAATGGTTCCGAGCCCCTCGGACTGCTCCGAGCGCCCGAAATGGTTCCGGGCGCCCCAAAGGGGAAAGTCAATATTTTGTTGACTTTCTCTCCAGGCCACCTTTCTTCGGCTCCACTTGCTTTGGTTCGAGTCTTCCACTCTGACTCCGCTCGCTTGGATGATTTCGTCTATCTGAAATAGGGCTCACCCGAACCCAACTTCTAGCCTTTTCGAGCAAGCTTCCGCTTTGGCTTCTCATCCCTCGAAATTGATGCGTGCTTCCTTCTCGTTTGTCAGCGTACTCTTCCACAGCTTTTCATCTCTCAGACGCATCGAGTCTGTCGGCTCTCTCCCATACTGACCTTCTCGCTAGCTGCGTCTTTTGCTCCTCGAGCAATCTTCCACTCCTAGCTTCTCGTCCCTCAGAAAATAGCACACTCCCTTCTCGTCTACCAATATACTCTTCCGTAGCATCTCGTCCCTCTAACGCACCGAGCCCATCGGCTCTCTCCCGTGCTGTCCTTCTCTCTAGCTACGTCTTTTTCTCGACATCCTATACTCCTAAGTTCCTGCACACTTAGACACACAGTTAAAAACAACATGACCTAACCTAACTTATTTGATCACATCAAAACTACCTTGGGGTACCAACAATCTCACCCTTTTTTATGTGAGCAACCCAAGTTAAGTTAGGGTAAACCAACATAATGTGAATGCAATAAATTTACAATTAAAGTGCAAAAATTGAAAAAAAAAAATAAATTAAGCTACCTTCCCCTATACTTAATCTTCCCTTATCCCTCTTTGCTCACATAAAAAATGGGGTATCAAAAAACTAAGAATAACTTTGTAAAAATAAGAAAGTTTTTGCTTTAAAAGAAACTTTGAATTTAGCAAGTAAAAATGACTTGAAAAAATTTGTGAATCTTAAACACAAGTCTAAAAGAATACTCCAAAAAAAATCGAAAGTGAAAGCCTTAATACAATTTTAGAAATCTGAAATATTTTTTGAAAAATAGAGCATGCATTTTGACCAAAAAAAAAATACATTTTCAAGATTTATAATTTTAAAAATTCTTTTTTAAAAAAATGTACTTAGATAAATAACCAAAAAAAATTAGAAAATTTTTCTTAGTTAGGAGGCATAACTCTTCCGAAATAATTAAAAATTTTGAATAACAAAATTCAAATGTTAAAAAAATGAGATTTTTCTATAGATGAATATTAAATTCCTCTTTCTTAAAAAATTTGGGATTAAATTTATTTCGAACAATAATTAAATTTAATTTTTTTAAAAAAAAATTAATACAAGCATGATTTTGGAATCCAAAATAAATTTCTTCCTATCGGATTAACTGTCACATCCCGTAGGAGTCCCTCTCCGAAGAAATTTCGGCAGCATCTCCTGTGTACGGCGAACAATCTGAAACTTTTCTACATCCTCATATACCTCAGCCACATGCGGCTGGAATAAAAACAATAATAAAATACAACCACACAAACATCCACGCAGTTTATATAAATTTAAGCCTCTAGCTGACACAACCACGCAGTTTAATAATAAGTAAACAAAACAGTAATACCATGACTCGAAAACAACCCTACTCCACTACACCCATAAAACACAAATCCGACAAAATCACCTCTTCTGTTGTCCAAGCAGGCATGTAGTAGAACAAATCCAAACCATACGAAAATTCATCAATCATAAGAATCCACACAATATCCAAGTATCAAACAAACCAAGTCTAAACATAGTCAAATAAGAAGAAAAACTAAAAACAAAAAGTCAACAAGTCCTCGTGGCCTGCAGGGGACCAGCAACTGGAACTCTCTCCTGACAGCATCAACCTGAAAAATAACAACAATGGAGGCGGGGTGAGTCCAACACTCAGCAGGTACAACTAATATACAAAGTAGGGAAATAACACCTAGCACTAATCATGCGTACAGTCTCCTGATATAAGAAAGATAAAAATACAACTGAAGTAAACAGGGGAGAAACTGTACTAACCAAGACCTGGGTATAAGGACAAACAGTCCGAGAGGTATAGAAATCCTGTATGCATGTCAAATATAGGCATCCAAACAATATGCAGCATATAAATGCAGCAAACACAAACACAAGCAATAAATGCATCATGCATATGATGCCAATGATGCGTCCTGGTCACCCCTGACACCAGTCAACCATCTCACACACAATAGTGAGGTCGAGTGGGTAGGGCTGTGACAACCGTGCACTCTTTCGTCACTGCTCCTGATGAGTGAC
Source organism: Zingiber officinale (assembly GCF_018446385.1). NCBI lineage: Eukaryota > Viridiplantae > Streptophyta > Magnoliopsida > Zingiberales > Zingiberaceae > Zingiber > Zingiber officinale. The sequence continues at coordinate 31,083,652 of NC_056005.1, read as the reverse complement.
CGAGTGGACCGGATGCTGTCAGAGTACACCTATCCTCCTACCCCAAATCATAAATGGGGGAGCGCAATGCTCTCAACTCCCGGTACACGATGACGGGGAGGAATCCCTGTCGACTACCACGTTGTGTCACACTACCCATGAGCGGACCAATGGAGCCAAACAAAGTCCCTGCTGCAACACACTGCCTGAATCGACCACTAACCCATGAGTGGTGGTGTGTGAAGATCCATGTAACTAGCGATGTGCTCAAAATTAATGGAGCGGACTATCGCACAGCATGCAATCATGCAAATGGTGCATGTCAACAACCACAAAATATCCTGAACTAATCCATATATATATAAAAGTGCACCATAGGTCAACGAATCAAATCAAAGGTACACAGAAGGTATAAAACCTAGGTCCTGAACATGGTGAAGCATGGTATATCACTACCCCTATAAGCATGTATAAGCAGGTAAGGAATACATGAGAATGCAAAACAAGCAATCAATCAACAATGTAACGGGTATCGGGTAGTGATTAACCGAAACAAATAAGAGAACATAATTATTGCTACTTGTTAAATTCACTACTATGCATATCAATGACATAAAGTCAAAAGTACCCGCCTCCGATCGAAAGGATCGTATCAGGTCCAAATCCGACGTCGAGATACTCGTCTCGCATCAAAGTCCTGTGTCACCAATACATATACATTTTATTCAGCTAATTCCTATAAATAGCTAAATAAAAAATCTCTTACACTAATTTATGGACAAACCCTAATTAACATAATAGCATAAACCTAATCCACAATCCACCAATGGATCAAGAATCCAAACTTAATTCCATTTACACATGATTACACATCTACATAATCAATCACCTAAATCCTTACCTTAATTCAGCCGCTGCTAGAACTCAAGGGTTGCTGTTGGACAAAGTGCTGCTGGACGAAGAGTTGTTGCACAATTAGCGGCTGCTCATTGCCGGACACGAGGTGAGCAGCTCCTGGAAGCAAGAATACCTGCTGGACTAAGGCTGAGGGAATAGGAAATTGCTGGAAATCAGATATACTACTAGGAATTTATTGATCTGATCCAAGATTGAACTCCTAGAAATCAATAAGGATACGCATGCTCACCTCACTGCTATTTTGTTCTGATCCTGTCAGCAAAAAGGAAATCTAGGGAACGGTAGCACCAGGGAAACGACGGCGGTCAACAAGACAGCGCACAGCGGCGGTCGGCTAGGGCTGAGGAGGAGCGACAGAAACCCTCAACCGACAGTGGATCAGGGTCGGCGAAGCAGAGGCTAGGGCAAGAGAGATTTGTCGGCGGCCGGTGCTCGGGTGCGGCTAGTGGAGAGGCTAGGGCAGAGAAAGGTCTCTGCTCGGCTGTGCTCGAGCGTCGCCGGCGCTTGGACAAGGAGGAAGAAGGGAGGCGCGTCGGTCGGCTGTGGCTCGTCGAATCAGAGGAGGGGGAAAGGAAATTGGGAGGCGGCGGCGGAGATGCTAGGGCACAAAGGAAGGGAAGCGAAGAAGAGATAGAAAAAGGAGGAAACTGCCGTGGCCGGCGGTTAGGGCAAAGAGGAGAAGGCTTCGGCGTGAGAGGAGAAGGGAAGAGGGCGCGCGGGTTTTCGGCGAGGAAGAGAGGAAATAAAGAAAAATGAAAAATGAATAGGAAATATAAAAATAGACATTTCCTCGCTTAAATGGGTAGCCTAAACAGGCTTTTCCCATGCCCCATTTTTATCCCCGCTAACTCGTCCGTACGAGCTCCGAAAAATTCCCGAAAAATTTCCAAAAATTCCGGAAAATTCCCTTATTAATATTTGCTTATTTTCGGTATTTTACATTCTCCCCCACTAATAAAAATTTGGTCCCCAAATTTCGTTATCTACCATCAGCAAGTACTAATAACAGACAGAAAGTATAAATGTTGAACGGTAAACTGAATCACATACCTCACGTAAAAAGATGGGGATATCGAGCTCGGATAGTATCCTCGAGCTCCCAAGTAGCCTCCTCGTCCGAATGATGCTGCCATCCGACTTTAACCAGCCGGATAGTCTTGTTCCGCAACTGACGCTCTTTCCGGTCGATAAGTAATGTCAGGCTGAACTGGAACTGGGATATCTGCCAGCACATGTGTCGGGTCAGGTACGTATCTCCTTAGCATTGATACGTGGAATACATCGTGCACGCCTGACAGGGACGGTGGTAGTGCCAGTCGGTAAGCTACCGCTCCGATCCTCTCCAAGATCTCGAAAGGGATAATGTACCGCGGAGCTAACTTACCTCTGTGGCCAAATCTCTTCACCCTTTTCGTGGGTGAAACTCACAAAAATACATAGTCGCCAACAGAGAACTCTAGTGGTCTGCGTCTCCGATCAGCATAACTCTTCTGGCGGTCCTGCGCCTCTGACATCCTCCGTCTGATAGTACGGACCAACTCTGCATCCTGCTGAACTCTATGAGGTCCCAACAACTGGGTCTCTCCAACCTCATCCCAGAGGACTGGTGTCCTACAAGGTCTACCATACAACGCCTCAAACGGTGCCATCTAGATAGCCGAATGAAAGCTGTTGTTGTAAGCAAACCCTACTAACGGCAGATGGTCCTCCCAACAGCCTCGGAAATCCATAACACATGACCTCAGCAGGTCCTCTAAAGTCTGAATGGTCCACTCTGACTGTCCATCTGTCTGTGGATGGAAGGCTGTACTGAAACGGAGCTGTGTGCCTAAGGCCTGCTGCAGACTCTGCCAGAAACGAGACGTAAACCGTGGATCTCTATCCGAAATGATACTCAACAGAACGCCATGTAGTCTGATGATCTCTCGACAATACAAATTTGCCAATCGATCCAGGGAATCAGTCCTCCGGATCGCTAAGAAGAGCACGGATTTGGTTAATCGATCAACAATAACCCAAATCGTGTCATGGCCTCGTCGTGTCCTCGGTAATCCCACCACAAAGTCCATAGTGATATGTTCCCACTTCCACTCGGGAATAGAAATCTGCTGAAGTAATCCTGCAGGTCTCTGGTGCTCAGCCTTTACCTGCTGACAAACAAGACATCTAGCTACGAAATCCGCGATGTCTTTCTTCATGCCGTTCCACCAATAGGAACGCCTCAAGTCTCGATACATACGGGTCCCGCCTGGGTGAATCGCAAATCGAGAGCGGTGAGCCTCCTGAAGTAGCTCCTGTAAGACCGGATGAGACTGAGGTACGCATAATCTGCCTCGGAAATATATAATACCCTCCTCGTCTCGTGTAAACTCGGTCTGCTGCCCGGAATCTATCTGACTGCCAATAAACTGCAAATGCTGATCACTGGCCTGGGCCTCTCGGATCCTCGTCCTGATCGACGACTGAGCAACCATGGTAACAAGAATACCCTGCTCTGTCTGTCCCTGCTCCTCAAGGTCTAACTCGGAGAAACCCTAAACCATGTCTGTAACTGAAACTCGGTGGCAAGCCAAAGTCGCTCTGGACTTCCTGCTGAGTGCATCGGCAACCACATTAGCTTTCCCCGGGTGGTAGCTAATGGTACAATCATAATCCTTCAGGAACTCCATCCATCTCCTCTGTCCGAGATTAAGCTCCTTCTGAGTGAAAATATATTTGAGACTCTTATGATCAGTGAGAATCTCAAATGTAATACCGCATAAATAATGCCGCCAAAGCTTCAGAGCAAAGATGATGGCAGCTAACTCCATATCATGAACTGGGTAGTTCTTCTCATGCTCCTTCAACTATCGAGAAGCATAAGAGACTACTCTGCCGTGCTGCATCAGAACAACGCCCAAACCCTGAAGAGACGCGTCAGTGTAGAGTGCAAATCCATCCTCTCCAGAAGGTAAAACCAAAACTGGAGGCGACACTAATCTCCGCTTCAGCTCCTGAAAGCTGGTCTCGCAATCCTCGGACCACGTGAACTTCACGCCTTTCCTGGTAAGGCGTGTCAGCGGCATAGCAATACACGAGAAACCCTCGACGAACCGTCTGTAATATCCAGCCAATCCCAGAAAACTACGGATCTCCTGAACGGATTTCGGCTGCTCCCAACCGGTGACAGCCTCAATCTTCTGAGGATCAACTGAAATACCTCTGCTAGAAACCACGTGTCCCAGAAAATTGACTGAGGATAACTAGAATGCACACTTGCTGAACTTCGCGTACAGCTGATGTAGTCTAAGAGTCTCCAAGACTATACGAAGATGTTGTGCATGCTCCTTCTCGGAATACAAGTAGACCAATATGTCATCAATGAAAATGATAACAAACTGATCCAGATACTCTAGAAAGATGCGGTTCATCAAGTCCATAAACACTGCTGGAGCATTGGTAAGCCCAAATGGTATTACCAAAAACTCATAATGACCGTATCTGGTACGGAAAGCTGTCTTCTGAATATCTGAGTCTCTGACTGTCAACTGATGATATCTGGATATCAGATCAATCTTAGAATACACTGATGTACCTCTGAGCTGATCAAACAAATCCTCGATCCGTGGTAGAGGATATTTATTTCTGACGGTAACTGCATTCAGCTGTCTGTAGTCAATACATAACCTCATAGTGTCATCCTTTTTCTTAACAAATAATACCGGAGAACCCCATGGAGAAACACTAGGGCGAATAAATCCCCTGTCTAAAAGCTCCTGGAGTTGAACCTTCAGCTCATTCAACTCTTTGGTGCCATACGATACGGAGCTTTCGATGTCGGCGCGGTTCCCGGAATCAGCTCAATAGCGAACTCCACTGGCCTTCTGGGAGGCAAACCAGGTAGCTCCTCAGGAAATACATCCGGGTACTCACGGACCATAGGAACGTCGGAGAGTTGCGAACTACTGCTGTCTTCAGTACTAATCAGAGATAAAAGGAAACTGTGACAGTCGTGAGACAGCAGCTTCTGCGCCTGAATCGCTGAAATAATCGAGATGTCGTCGTCTCTGATGCCAGTGAAACTCCACGAGGGTTGGTTCGGAGGCCGGAAGGTGACCACCCTCGTCTGGCAATCAACGGTAGCATGATATACTGACAGTCAATCCATGCCAAGTATGATATCAAACCCGACCATCTCCAATACTAGAAGATCTACCATAAGTATCATGTTGCCAAAGTCTAACAGGCAACCTCTGATCTCCTGGGTGACGTCTAAAGTATCACCGGACGGTAGGGAGACAGTCAATCGCTGCAGTCTAACAGTAGGTAATCTACCAATCTCCCGCATAAAGGTATGGGATATAAAAGAATGCGAGCTACCAGTATCAATCAATATATCAGCGGAAAATGCATAAATGGAAATCATACCGCGGAAAACGGATCCGACGGCTCGCTGCGCATCCTCTCTGGTAATCGCATGAATACGTCCAGTCTCTGGCGGAGGAGGAGGTAGTAACACTACCAGCGGCTGCTGCGGCTGGGCAGAAGACTGCCACTGAGGCGGTGCTGGATAATGTGCTAGAGAAGACTGAGAGGACGGTGATTGATACTGTGTAGATGGCTGGGACTGAGTCTGGTACTGGCCTAAAGGCTGAGGCTGCATCTGATACTGCCCCTGTGTCGGATAATAAGGTCCTGGAACAGAACTCTGGGGTACTATGGAAGCACTAGAGTACTCCTGTCCAAGTATGCCAAATGTCGCTGCTGTAGGTGAAGCTGTCCCCTTCTGATGATGTGAAGACCGGGCTTTCTGCCCTCCTTCATATGCCCCCGTCTGACTAGACTTTCCCCTCTGACCTGACCCTCCGGAAGTCGTGTCCTGAGCCTGCAGCTGACAATCTCGGCTCTGGTGCTTAGGCAGTTTGCAATAAAAGCAAACTGGCTGTCCCAGAGAGCAAGCTGGGGTGAGGTGATCTCTGGACCCACATCAGAAACAGTGAGTATCGCTGGGAGGTGTTTGCCGGTTCTTCTGAGAAAATCGGGAACGTACTGAAGAAGACCGCCCTGACTTCTGAGGCCTACAAGATACCCTAGAAGTACCCTGACCTGGTCGACTGCGACCACTCTGATACTGTCCTGTCGCCTGTGTCTGCTGGATCTACCCAGATGCATGACCCGTATGCTTCCTCTTCCTGTCCGGAAATGCTCTCTGCTGAGCTAACTCTATCATCAAGGCTCGATCCAGCACATCTGAGTACGATGCGATCCCTAAACCGGCAAGCCTTACTTGCAGATAACCATCCAGTCCCTGTATAAACTGCATCATGCGAGATCTGTCCTCCGTAACTAAATCTGGACAAAACATAGCCAACCGGTTGAATTCAGTATTATACTCTGTCACCGTACGATTGTTCTAACGCAGACTCATGAAATCCTGCCAGCGATCCATCTGATATGCTAGTGGAAAGAAACGGCTCTCAAAAGCCTCTCTGAACCTGGCCCAAGTAACGTTCCGCTCGCCGATGATGGAACGCTGGGTAATCCACCAGGCATTAGCCTCATCCCGTAAATGGAAAGCAGCCAGCTCTACTTTCTCCCACTCGGAGCAAGCCATATAGAAGAAGTTCTGCTCCATAGTCTCTATCCATGACAGAGCCATACTCGGATCAAGGTCTCCTCAGAAGAGTGTGAATCGAGTCTTCATCGACTCTACCAATGTTGGAATCCTAGCTCGTGCTGTGATAATGTCAGTGAGCTGTGTCGAGACGGCTGTAGGAACTGGCGGAACCACTGGAACTGGTGCTACAAGTGGTACCGCGGAATAAACCGGAGGAGGTACTCCCGGTGCTGCTGAATAAACTGGAGCATAAGTCGTCGGTGGTACTGTAGGGTGAACATAGGTGGCCGCAGCTGGAGGTACGATAGGTAATGGTACCGGATGTGGAGCAACTACTGCTACTGTAGGCACTGGGGGCACAGATGCCACTGATGTCGGGTGCATTGTAGGTCCAGGTGGCGGTGGTGCCGAGTACGCCGTAGGCTGCGCTGGAGTAGATATCGGGAACGCCAATGGTACCCCTGATGGTACCGAAACTACAGTAGGGATAGGTACACTCGGTATAACCGAGGTAGGTACCTCTATAGGAGCCGTCGGGGTCTGAGAGCCCGACGCGCCCGCAGTATGCTGAGTTTGTCCCTGACTGACAGGCTCATCAACAGTAGGCATCTCTGGCATATCCAGAGATCCCATGGTCCTCGTACGTGGTCCTCCAGCACCACGTCTCGCCGCAATACGCGTAGATCTCCTCATATCTGTTAAGTTATATTACAGATATTACTACAAGTATAAACAATTACAAAATAACATCATACCTAATTGTTGTCTGGAGATATTTCGTTGCTGTCCAGTCCCCATACTGACCTCGGAATTCCGTACAACAAAATCACCGGAAATCCATATAAATCCAAAACGGAAATCCGAAACATAACCATAACGAAAATCCGGAAATGCCCAGTTTGACTCGCAAACATGGCTCTGATACCAAATAAATTGTCACGCCCCGGAGGAGTCCCTGTCCGAAGAAATTTCGGCAGCATCTCCACTGTACGGCTGACAATCTGAAACTTTTCTACATCCTCATATACCTCAGCCACATGTGGCTGGAATAAAAATAATAATAAAATACAACCACACAAACATCCACGCAGTTTATATAAATTTCAGCATCAAGCTGACACAACCACGCAGTTTGATAATAAGTAAACAAAACAGTAATACCATGACTCGAAAACAACCCTACTCCACTACACCCATAAAACACAAATCCGACAAACTCACCTCTTCTGCCGTCCAGGCAGGCAAGTAATAGAACAAATCCAAACCATACGAAAATTCATCAATCATAAGAATCCATACAATATCCAAGTATCAAACAAACCAAGTCTAAACATAGTCAAATAAGAAGAAAAACTAAAAACAAAAAGTCAACAAGTCCTCATGGTCTGCAGGGGACCAGCAACTGGAACTCTCTCCTAACAGCATCAACCTGAAAAATAACAACAATGGAGGCGGGGTGAGTCCAACACTCAGCAGGTACAACTGATATACAAAGTAGGGAAATAACACCTAGCACTAATCATGCGTATAGTCTCCTGATATAAGAAAGATAAAAATGCAACTGAAGTAAAAAAGAGAGAAACTGTACTAACCAGGACCTGGGTATAAGGACAAACAGTCCGAGAGGTATAGAAATCCTGTATGCATGTCAAACATAGGCATCCAAACAATATGCAGCATATAAATGCAGCAAACACAAACACAAGCAATAAATGCATCATGCATATGATGCCAATGATGCGTCCTGGTCACCCCTGACACCAGTCAACCATCTCACACACAATAGTGAGGTCGAGTGGGTAGGGTTGTGACAATCATGCACTCTGTCGTCACTGCTCCTGATGAGTGACCGAGTGGACGGGATGCTGTCGGAGTATACCTATCCTCCTATCCCAAATCATAAATGGGGGAGCGCAATGCTCTCAACTCCCGGTACACGATGACGGGGAGGAATCCCTGCCGGCTACCACGTTGTGTCACACTACCCATGAGCGGACCAACGGAGCCAAACAAAGTCCCTGCTGCAACACACTCTGCCTGAATCGACCACTAACCCATGAGTGGTGGTGTGTGCAGATCCATGTAACTGGCGATGTGCTCAACAATAATGGAGCGGACTATCGCACAGCATGCGATCATGCAAATGGTGTATGTCAACAACCACAAAATATCCTGAACTAATCCATATATATATAAAAGTGCACCATAGGTCAACGAATCAAATCAAAGGTACACAGAAGGTATAAAACCTAGGTCCTGAACATGGTGAAGCATGGTATATCACTACCCCTATAAGCATGTATAAGCAGGTAAGGAATACATGAGAATGCAAAACAAGCAATCAATCAATCATGTAATGGGTATCGGGTAGTGATTAACCGAAACAAATAAGAGAACATAATTATTTCTACTTGTTAAATTCACTACTATGCATATCAAAGACATAAAGTCAAAAGTACCCGCCTCCAATCGAAAGGATCGTATCAGGTCCAAATCCGACGTCGAGATACTCGTCTCGCATCAAAGTCTTGTGTCACCAATACATATACATTTTATTAAGCTAATTCCTATAAATAGCTAAATAAAAAATCTCTTACACTAATTTAGGGACAAACCCTAATTAACACAATAACATAAACCTAATCCACAATCCACCAATGGATCAAGAATCCAAACTTAATTCCATTTACACATGATTACACATCTACATAATCAATCACCTAAATCCTTAACTTAATTCAGCCGCTGCTAGAACTCAAGGGTTGTTGTTGGACAAAGTGCTGCTGGACGAAGAGTTGCTGCACAATTAGCGGCTGCTCGTTGCCGGACACGAGGTGAGCAGCTACTGGAAGCAAGAATACCGGCTAGACTAAGGCTGAGGGAATAGGAAATTACTGGAAATCATATATACTACTAGGAATTTATTGATCTGATCCAAGATTGAACTCCTAGAAATCAATAAGGATACGCATGCTCACCTCACTACTATTTTGTTCGGATCCTGTCAGCAAAAAGGAAATCTAGGGCACGGTAGCACCAGGGAAACGGCGGCGGTCAACAAGACAGCGCACAGTGGCGGTCGGCTAGGGCTGAGGAGGAGCGACAGAAACCCTCAACCGACAGTGTATCGGGGTCGGCGAAGCAGAGGCTAGGGCAAGAGAGATTTGTCGGCGGCCGGTGCTCGGGTGCGGCTAGTGGAGAGGCTAGGGCAGAGAAAGGTCTCTGCTCGGCTATGCTCGAGCGTCGCCGGCGCTTGGATAGGAAGGAAGAAGGGAGGCGCGTCGGTCGGCTGTGGCTCGTTGAACCAGAGGAGGGGGAAAGGAAATCGGGAGGCGGCGGCGGAGATGCTAGGGCACAAAGGAAGGGAAGCGAAGAAGAGATAGAAAAAGGAGGAAACTGCCGTGGCCGGCGGTTAGGGCAAAGAGGAGAAGGCTTCGGCGTGAGAGGAGAAGGGAAGAGGGTGCGCGGGTTTTCGGCGAGGAAAAGAGGAAATAAAGAAAAAAGAAAAAGGAAAAGGAAATATAAATGTAGACATTTCCTCGCTTAAATGGGTAGCCTAAACAGGCTTTTCCCGGGCCCCATTTTTATCCCTATTAACTCGTCCATACGAGCTCCGAAAAATTCCCGAAAAATTTCCAAAAATTTCGGAAAATTCCCTTATTAATATTTTCCTATTTTCGGTATTTTACATTAACAAGAATTTTTTTTGGTACATGCTTTCTTGACAAATTTCTAATCTGTCCATTGTGATATTTAAATTTCTAATTTATCTATTATAATTTCTAAAATTCGAAGAAGAGAATTTTGAACAAGCAGACATTTTTAAAGTTTATATTTGTTCCTTTAACATTTCATTTTTTATTTTTAATTTATCAAAATTCTCTAATCGACAAGCTATTACTAGAGTTTCTTTTAACTCATTATTCTCTGCTAATAATTTTTTTTTTTAATTTCTAATTTGTTAGAATCTTTCAACAATATTTTTATAAGTTTAAACATTTGGTCAGGAGGTAGAGACCGTATCTGACTTACCTTGTCAACTTTTGATGCTCCCCCTATGGAGTTGCTTTCTTCCGAAGACTCTCCCCCTTCATTGATTCTTATCTGGGATGAGCTTTCTATGTCCTCAGGAAGGAATTCGGCTATAAGGGTTGTCCCGGCAATTCCCTCAGTCTCGGATTCTTCTGACGACGACTCAGTGTCCATCGAGGAGTTGGATTCAGCTTCAATTGGTTCTTCGTAGAGCTTCAAGAACTTTTCCCAAAGTTCTTTCACACTTTGGTAGTTGTCGATTCTGTTGAGATCCTCCACTGGTAGTACGCTTATTAGATGATATTCAGCCTTACCGTTTGACGTAAAGTCATCGTGCTACTTTTTGATCCAGATGTGTTTTTCAATTTCTTCTCCATTTGTGTTCTTTGGTACTTCATAACCATATTTCATTATTAATAAAATATTAAAATCTGTTTTAAGAAATACTTCCATTCGTTGCTTCCAAAATGCGACCTCCCCCTCGAACGTTGGTGGGTAGATGTTAGCTCCGGCAATCTCGTTGCTTCAGTCAGCGGTTAGTCCTTCTAAGGCGTCCTGTCTCTGATACCACTTGTTAGGACCCTTGGCAGCCGACTAGAGGGGGGTGAATAACCCCTACTCAAATTAAAAAATAAAAATACCTTTATCAGACTTATAACTTAGAATAAAATACTTGCATAAATAAAATAAGAAATAAACTGAAAAGACAGAGACAAAAAAAATTTTACTTGGTTACAACCAGGGAGGTTGTTAATCTAAGGAATAAAGTCGCGCTAATTTCTCCTTCAGTTGGAGAAGCTTCTTTACAGCAATGAAGCATAGAAAGATAAAGCTAAAACAGACAAAGAAGCGTGTACAAGTGTTGCTTGAATAATTCTTGTTGTCTTTAGCTTCTGGGAGCAGGGCTACTTATATAGCCCTGCTCGAGGTGCCTGGAAGGGTTCCAGGCACCCAAAGTGGGATAGAACTCTATGCCTGATGCAACGATCAAAGGCCACGTCGAAACTAATAAAACTTCCCGGACCGGAAGGGTTCTAAGCACCCCGAACTGCTCTAAATGCTAGAATGGTTCTAGGCGCCCCGGACTACTCTAGGGGCCCAGAATGGTTTCGGGCACCCCGAACGGGAAAGTCAACATTTTGTTGACTTTCTCTCCGGGCCTCTAGCTTCGGCTCCTCTTGCTTCAGTCCGGGTCTTCCACTCTAGCTTCGCTCGCTTGGGTGATTTCGGCCATCTAGAATAGGGCTCACCCGAACCCAACTTCTGACCTTCTTGAGCAAGCTTCTGCTCCGGCTTCTCGTCCCTCGAAATCATCACGTACTTCCTTCTCATCCGGCAGTGTACTCTTCCATATCTTTTCGTCCCTCAAACGCACCGAGCCCGTCGACTCTCTCCTGTACTGACTTTATCGCTAGCTGCATCTTTTATTGCTCGAGTAATCTTCCGCTCCTGACTTCTCGGCCCTTGGAAATACCACACTCTCCCCTCTCGTCCGTCGATGTACTTTTCTGCAGCACCTCATCCCTCAGATGCACCGAGCCCGTTGGTCTCTCCCATGTCATCCTTCTCTCTAGCTGCATCTTTTTCTCGACATCCTGTGCTCCTAAGTTCCTACACACTTAGACACATGGTTAAATACAATAGTACCTAATCTAACTTATTTGATCACATCAAAACTACCTTGGGGTACCAACACATTTTTCATTCATCAAAATCTGAGTTTGATCATTGGTGTCAACTGCACCAATAGTAGTTGGCTAAGAACCATGGTGAACCTTCATCCCAATTGGAATATTTAACGATAATTGGTAATTTAGTATATATCACTAACTATACATGTTCAGATATTACCTATGCAGTCAACAAATTAAGTAGATTTATAAGTAATCCAAATGATGATCATTGGAAGGCGTTGATAATGGTTCTTAAATATTTAACATACACTACAGAATATGGATTATATTATACAAGATATCCAATGGTCCTAGAAGGTATTGTGATGCAACTTAGATATCTAGTATAAAAGACTCTAAATCAACTAATGGATATGGATATATCATTAGTGGTAGAACGGTGTCATGGAAATCCATGAAACAAACATGTATAACTTAATCAACTATGAAATCTAAGTTTATAGCCTTATATAAAGCCACATAAGATGTTGAATGGTTTCGTAACTTCTTAGAGGTTATCCGATGTTGGGCAAAGTCAGTGTCTACTATAATGATATATTGAGATAATTAATCGGCAATTGTAAGGGCACAAAATGGCATGTACAATGGTAAGTCATGACATATTCATTGATAACACAATATCATTAGGCAGTTGATCTCTAATGGAGTTATTTCTATCAATTATATCAAATCATAAGATAACTTAATAGTTCCATTTACAAAAGGGTTAAATAGAGATCAAATATATTGCATATCAAGAGGAATGAGATTAAAAATCTACAAATAAAAATATTCATAATGGTAGCCCAACCTTGTTTATTGGAGATCCCAAGATCTTGGTTCAATGGGACAACAAAATTATGAAAATTCGTGTGAGCACTTGATCTAGTTCTCCTCTCATTTCTAGGATGGAAAAGTGTTACCTATAATATGTAGTGAGTGTTGGTGAAATCAACCCCTAGGATTTCAATATTTGACAATGTACCTAATTCTGATCAATTTGACCAAGAGTTGATTTAAATAGGACTTGATATTTGGAAGAGAGAAGTCTAGTCAAGACTAGATGACTAGCAAGGGTAAATCCTAACTGAAGGATAGGAAGGTAAGAAGTCTACTAAGTGACTAGTCCTAACTAGAAATTAGGTAAGTAAAAGTCTTGGTGTGTGAAGTCAGGCCTCAATGAGTGAAACTAGGTGGTGGAGGTCCTGGTGAGTGAAGTCTAGCCCTAGTGAGTGAAGCTAGGTAATAGAAGCTCTAGTAAGTGAAGTCGGACCTTAGTAAGTGAAGTTAGATGGTGGAAGTCCTGGTGAGTAAAGCTGGGGCCTACTGAGTGAAGCTAGGTGGTGGAAATCCTAGTGAATGAAACCAGGCAATGAAAGTCCTAGTGAGCAAAACTGGGAAACTCTAGGGGGAGGTAACCCTAGGTAATGAAAAGTTTTGGAGGAGTAAAGTCCAAGAATGTGTGACGGACTGGTTTTCGGTCGACCGCACGCGATTAACCGGACCAGCAAATTCTAAAATCTATTAACACTATTTACTTTATTATTTTATCTATTATGCTAACTCAATGTTGCAGGTAAGTCTTAGTAGATTAGTTTGGTCAGATACTAAGTAAGACTAGAGAAAGTCCCAATAGGTCTGGAGGACCAGATGTTTGGCAGATAAGTGGAGATAAGTCAATAGAAGAGAGTGACTCAATGAGGATGTGTCCCCGTTGAGGGGGCAGTAGGCGTCGATCCAATTAGGTCCTTTTCGAAAATCTAAATTGAGACTCTGACTATATCCTAGTCTAGAGGACAGGATCTAAGTTATAAATTAATTATATTATTATTGTGTTAATTTTGTTTTACATGTTAAATAATTTTGTGTTGGATTAACACATTTTACAAGGCAAAGGAAGTACAAAAAGCCTCGGGTGAACAATACCCGAGGTGCCTTGAGTATTGTTCATGGAAGACACCTTCGAGTACTTGGAAGGCGCCTTCGATCGAATAAAATTAGATTCGTCGACGATAAGAGACTAGTTGTTCAGGATAAACTTTAGCTGATGGAAGGCGCTTTCAGGGTTATGTAAGGCCCCTTTAATGCTCAATAAAAGTGTTTTTCGACCAGTTTTCAAGAATAACTAAAAGACATCTCTTATACAATCTTCTACACGTCTGATTGGCATTCTGACTATTTCAGCTTCCTTTTGCTGCTCTGCTACGATGCTTCTACACCCTACTAATGCTAAGAAGTCATCCAACACCAAGCAATTTGATCATCTTCGAAAGTGTTGGGTAACAAAGTAAAATTTTGTACTTTCTTTTTGCAAAAGGAAAAGTGTAGTGTGTCACACTTATTTCTATTCTTTTTCTACTTAATCTCCTCTTTTAGTAGTTTCGGAAGAGGTATTTAGTAGATTACTCATTGATAGGTCCACGGGATCTGGGTCTTGGAGTAGGAGTCGCGAAAGCTCCGAACTAAGTAAAATCGACCGAGTCATGTTTTCTTCTTTTCTGTTTTTGCGTTTAAATTTTCTGCTACGTACTTTGTTTTTAAAACTGAAAAGAAAAAGTTTTTAAAACCATGTGATTCACCTCCCCTTCTCCTCTCACGTGCATCTTGATCCAATAATGAGGTTAAGTTATAAACTTTTAATGATTCCTATACTTGAAAAAGTAGAGTATGGTAGAATACTCTTTATAGGAGGTCACATATATAAGTATGAAAAAGAGTCTCTTTAATGAAATACTATGTTGCATATGGCCAAAATGGACAAAACAGTGTGAATTATAAAGAAGTGATAAATTTTAATGTGTGGGTATCATTGTCTTAGTTTACACGAATAGTTAAGTAGCATCACGTTCACTAAACGACCTAATAAATTTGATGGTACTCTACTACGGAAAGTTCAAAGCTATAGGCTACCTCTTTTGATGCAATAATATTTTGATTAAACTCTTCTTAGTTGTTAACATACATGCATGCATTATTTTTATTTATATGGGAGATTATTAGAAAATTAGTTTTGAACCAATTAATGTGTGAATGAGAAATAACATGGATTGGTGGTATGACTTAATCTGGATCGTCAGAGTTATATGGACAAATCTAGTTCATCAAACTTGAAAGATATAAGTACCTCTTCATTGGCTCAATCTAAACCATTGATTTCAAAAAGAATGCACCCAATGAAAAAGCATTGTGTCTCTTGGGAAGGGATGCTATATAGATCATCTAATTCAAGTTAGATGGATGAGATCTAAATGAACCAAGAAATTCTTATACCCCTTCATTTGGTATAAATAAGATCCCTTACATTCTCATTTGATTCACTCAATCCATTCTGTTCAAACCAAAACAAGCATTGCATTCCATACTTGCATTTTAGAGTTTCAAAAGTTTCTTCAATTCGGAGGTTTTGCTATTTGCAATGCTATCATCTCAGATAAAGTTGTTTTATCTTGGGAGACGATTGTCATGTTCTGTGAGTACCGTGTGCGAGGTAAATTCGTCTTAAAGAGATAGAATTCAACTCTAACCTCAATTTCACTAAAGCGGTGTTATACTGTCATTCTATCCCTGCTCATATTGCACCACCACAAGAATCAACAACTAAAAACATGGACACATCTAGAAGTCAAACTTCCCTTAACAAATGAAGCGGAACAATAGAAATGATAAAAAAAATGATTAGCTTTAATTTATATATGCACATTCAAAGTTTATCACCCATTAAAGACCATTGACGATCAATAATTCATCAACTGCAAAACAAGCTTAATCGCATGTCTAATCGAGTTGGAGAACATTTTCAACCACATTGGGTTCATGTAGTGCATAATTTGTTTGCCAATCAATCCATTCTTTAGATCCCTACAGTTTGAAACAGAACACAGTTAACAGGTTTTACAGCAGATGAATATCTCTTGAGATTGCAGATGATATAACAAATAAATAAGGTTTCTACATCTAGTCAGTAGATAATGACTGAAGCCAACTTTAGTTGATTAATCAGATCAATTAATCCATTCTTTATAAGTTGACTTAAAAACCTCTGCGTGTTAACTTGGATTACAGGTATGGTTTTGACTGCATCTTTTGGTACAGCTGGTTTCAAAATTGAGAGTGTGGGTGACGCTATTCCTAGGATGCCCTTTGTATTCTCTTACAACGTCCCCAGAAAAAAGCATTTGTGTAATAACTCAGTGGAAACAGCAAGTGCACCAAAAAAGCCTCTTAAATTAAGGAGGCAACTTCACATGGCACGTTCTTCTCAGTGCTATTATTATTTTTGACTCTCAAAAATTTATAAATAAGCATATATAGTGTATCCTACTTTAGTCACCATATGACTATACTCGAGTCATTAAATCGTAGAATTTTGTCAACCTTGCATATTTTCTCCTTGCAACGATTTAATTCATTTTAGACTCAGATTTGACTTCAATCTTATCAAACAAATTCAAACAACATAAAATTTGGCTCATTTACCATCATCCTTCTTCACCTCAATCATCATTTGAATATTAAATTTCCAACATCACTAGCATGACAGATCTTACTTAGAGTTGTCCTAGACTCTAGTCCAGCCTATTTTTTTTTTAATTACCTATATAAGTTTTTTATTTAATCCACACTAAAATTCATCCCTTCCACATCCAAAGCCATGTAGCCCATCCCTTCCTCATTAAATTCAAGCCCTTCCATACTCTAATTCCGGATCCGTCCCTATTCGCTAGCATTAATGATCGACTCCGATCAACATCTTAGTTTCCCCCATCCCACCACAATTTACTTAGAGAGTTACCGAACTTAACATACAGTTCGAGGTGATGCTTGGAGATGGAGATACTAAAAGACAAATTCGTACAATAATAAACATCTCAACAAGAACTACATGCACCTCCAATTATTGATGTAGATATTTTTGCTAATAATTGATTAGCACAGACCATGAACTCAGCAAAGGCCACGGCAAAAACAGAGAAGTAGCTAGGCCTCGACATATCTACGCATACGACAAGTGTATTAATTAATCAATAAGAAACCTACCTGTACGTAGGATCTCGCATGGCTATTTCTGTTTCCAAGTTGCAAGAGCTAGCTTATTGCAAATTCGTGTAACATGCCAAATCTTTCCTGCTCGACTTGCCTGTCTCCTAACTACTGGTAGAATCACCTACAGTGGAAAGGTAGAATGAGTCCTATCTTCTTATCACAAGATATGCCAAAGGAGTCCCAACAAAATTTTCTCTCGAGTTTTTATCTGCTTGTAGGAACTTATCCACAATTACAATTAACCTTGCTCTCATGAAATGAATAGATGTATTCATTAATTGGACTAATCTAATGAGCTGAATTTGTCACTGAAATAGTAGTAATATATCGAACGTCAGGCATGTGATTACGTACGGTACAGTCTCACATGACCAATATCTAGCACGCAACCTGTACAATGTCCTGCCGACATTTTATGCGGACCTCTCGTGTCTTCTTTAAAATAATCACTGGTTCACAGTGTGCACGTGGTCGACGTTGTCGGCGCGTTCTATTTCCGGAAAGGTTGTGGAACCGGTTGGATTGCCGACGATAATGGGCGGGAGTTTTGTTAAAAACAAAAAAACAAAAATCAACCTCACGCTGGCCAGTGGCCCAGTGCAACGGCCACCGCTGTCGGTCGCCAACGCAACGCTGCCATCCCATTTCGTCGGTCTTTTTTCCTTGTTATTAATTGTGTTCGAATCTCAGATTTGTTGCGTTGGATATATACTGATGCGGAGGTAGTTTGTGGTATAGGAGCAATTAGAGAAGGAAGGGAGGTAATTTTGTCATTTCATTGATGGAGAGTTTTGTGCTCATAAAGAGCACTGTTCATAAGGAGAAAAAGGGGGCCGCCGCTAAGAGGGACAGGAGCAGCCTGTTCTTCAAGGGGGGCCGCCGCTAAGAGGGACAAGAGCAGCCTGTTCATCAAGGGGGGAGGCCGCCTCCAAGGATGGCGGCCAACAAGCCACTCCTTCCCACCTCTTCTCCTCCGCTGGCACGCCACCGACGTTGCTTGCCTTGGATTTGCCTCGTCCTCCTCCTGCTCACCCGCCGGCAGCCAGCTTGGACGTTGTCTTTGGAGCTAGGATCGCCACCGCAGACCTCTGAAGCCTCCTTTCTCCGCCGTACGCCAGTCGCCTGGGCTGTGAACAGTAGCGACTAGATCTTGCTGCTACCTTAGGCCATCGGCTCGCTACTGCCATGGATCTCTGTGATGCTCTGTGCCAGCTTTGTCCCCTCACTCCGTCGCCCATCTACCGACTCACCACTTCCGCCGGCCTCACAACGCCATTGTCACTGCCCCTCGATCGGCTCGTACTGTTTGTCTATTGTTTGTCTTTACAGATTCGCTACAGCCGACTCCGGTGGCGCTACATCCATGGTCTCCGTCGATAGTTACCAGGGTTGTGAGTTATTGCTCTTATCCGGCTCGTGAGCCGTTGTCGTATTCTGGCCCATGTGTCGGTGTCATAGTTCGTCTTGTATGCCACATCTTTTGGATCCACGTCGCATCGAAATCCGTGTCGTCACCCTCAGATCCGGTTCCTTGGCTTACAGTCATCTGCCTTTCTGGATCACGACGACTAGAGCAGTATCGCGATCAACTCATCATCCCATCCGAGGGCGCCCCCCTGGGCCAGGGTACGTTCTCATACTCGGTATCTGTTCATTTTGTTGCTATACTATTATGCGGTTACTTATATATCTGTGGGATTCGCCTCGAGCACCGAGGTACCAGAGGCCGGGGTGACCCGGTTGCTGGATGCAGGTACAGTTGACCGGAGGAAGACTTCTGACGATCTGGTCAACGCAGCGGACAGATCATCAACCGGGTCATGGGGATGCGGTCAACCTTCCAGACACGTTATACCGGCAGGTTCGTCTTCTCAGCTTCCAGACAGGATCATATACCAATTAATTATTCATAATATTTCGTGAGATTCGACATTAATATTGTCGAGTTAATAAAATTAAGTCCAGTCGATCAGCTATCATATATACGCTGGAAACCCGTGATTTACCTGTGTTTTACCGTAGGCTCTGCGATATTGTCCCATTTGGGATGAACGTGTAAGCTTTTTCACTCTTCTCTTTTTCCCTCTTCAATGGCGACGGCCTTAGGTGGCCTCGGTCGGTCGTCACTGGCCCTTGCTTCTGCGGTTGACCCCTGTTGGTCGTGGCTAGCTGACCATGGGCACGGCCGACAGTGGCTGCCCCTGCTGCGCGCGGCCAGTTGCAGTTGGCCCCTGGCAGCCATGGCTGACCCCTGGCGGTTGCGGCTTGCCCTTGCCTAGAAATGGCCACGGCTAGCCTTCGGTGCATGTGGTTGGCCTTGGCTGACCGCGGCAGGCCTCAGCTACCCTTTGCTAGTTTTTGCTGACCATGAGATTGTTGACTGTTTGTTTGCAGACTCTTTTATTTGATTATTGACTTCGTAATATTGTTTGTGCAAGTCTATATTTGACATGCTTGGAGAGACACTCATCTTTATTCACCTTTGTTAGGTATAATAATCACCATTAGTATGATAATCACCTTTGTTAGGTATAATAATCACCCTTTGCTAGTCGTTACTTTAATAATAATATAATAATCACCATAAGTATATATTTTCTCTTTTTTTTTTTTGTGAACTAAATACATATTGATCATTAGTGTATTGTCTAGTTTTATATGTAATAGTATTTATTAATATTATAATAAATTAGAAACAGACAAAATATAGAATGAAATGAGTTGGATGTATAAAAAAAGTTTACCTAAACGTCAAGATTTAATTGATGAGTTTTTGATTGGGTTGGAATAATTTTTGAATTAATTTTACATCTAGTAATATTGAGTATATGGATGACAATAAGATAAGGTGTTCATATAGATAGTGTCAATGTTAAATTTTTATACTGCGATAAAGTTTAAGAACATCTTTATAGATTTAGTTTTATCACAAATTACTATAATTGGACATGTTATAGTGAATTGTTCATATCTCATGATGATTATGAACAAAACATATAAGTATCAGTTAGTATGGATCAGAGTTATTATGATCAATTAACTCCATATCATAGGACGGTAATTGATGCAACGGGTCAGAATTTCATTCATGAATCGAGTGGTGCAAGTTTAAGTTGTCCTCCAATATTTAAACAAATGTTTACTACTTATGGTGGCAAAAGGTGAATACGCTCACCCCCAGCGCTTGCCTATCCGAAATGTTTACTACTTATGCATCATCATTGGGAGAGGTAGAAGTACTAGATGTTGATGAAAATGTGAATAATTAATCATATCTCCAATTTCAGGAAGTGTTGAGTGCTTTAGATAAACTAACGTGGGCTAGTTGTGACAATCACACTAAATTAGCTCTCACTGCAAGATTGTTGAATGTCAAGGCAGAGCATAATGTGTCCAAATATTATTTTAATGATTTTATTTAAATTATTGGAGAGGCATTGTCGTATGATCACATAATATCTAATGATTTTTATAGTATTAACAAAATTATGAAAGAATCAGGTCATCTGATGAAAAATATTGATGTTTACAGAGATGGTTGTATGCTATATTAGGAAGATGATGCAAATGTTTGTAAATTCTATAATCAAGCTAAGTACAAGAGCAACAATGACGTAAATAATACACTTAGTTATTTTATTTTCCTTTAACTCATATATTACAAAGATTTTATGCATCAAAGGCAATTGTTGAACACATGACTTGACATACAAATCATTAAACAAAAGAGGGTCTACTGTGTCATCCATCATATGTAGAGACTTGGAAAAATTTTGATAAAGCATATCCTACGAACGATACTTGAAACATTAGGTTAGGTGTTTGTGCTGATGACTTGCTCCATTTGGCAAATCTGAAAGAAATTAATCTTTTTGGCTAGTTATCTTAACTATGTATAATCTTTCACCCAGGATATGCATGAAAACACCCTATATGTTTTTAATATTGGTTATACCTAGCTCATAAAATTCAAAGATGTTAATAGATGTTTATATGCAACCATTGATTGCAGAGCTGAAAGAACTATGGGATGAAGGTTTCCTATATACGATGTTCATACTAATTAGATATTTGTAATAATGTTTGCTCTTCTTTGGACCATAAATGACTTTCCTGCTTAAGGTATACTATCGAGTTAGAGTACCACTAATGTAACGATCACCCTTCTTACTACTACTACTACCTAAGAGTGACCGTTATTTAACTACTAACTCTACATAACCGGTATGATTAAAATCACAAAGAAACCCTACCGAAAAATTTCGACAGAGTCTCCCCTGTACCGGTGACCTTAAACTGATATACAAACACTATATACACAGCCACAAGCGGCTGGAACAGATAACAAACTCTCACCCAGTTATATAAGTGTCAAAACCAAAAGAAAACTATACCAGAAATCATCACACAAGATTACAATTCATCTACTATGTCCTAACAACATCAAAATAACATATACCATCCCAAATACTAAAATGCGGAAACTTAATAATGAATTACAACTTCTTACTTCCAAATTTTCTTATCATCCTAAATAAAAGATTAATCTAAACAAATTCTTAACTAAGTCCCAAGGCTTCCATAGTCCTGGCATCACACATCCTCGAACACCTCCTTGTCGCCTTCCTTTGCATATCTTTTCCTTTCCTGTATCTGCAGTAAGAGGAAGTGCAGTCTATAAGCAAAATTTGCTTAGTAAGCACTATCTAACTCACAAAAACATGAATATGCATGTATACAGAAAGAACTAGAAACTATATGCTCTAAAAGAAAGTAAAGCATAAACATAACTGCTCATGTCAAACTAATAGCAAAGAAAAGCTAAGGAATCTACTCATGTAATACTAATAGCTAATCATGCTATACAAGGATAAAACTGCATGCTAGAAATAAAGCTAAACATGTGAAAACTGCTCATCCAATAGGTAAACATGAAAAACTACTCATCTACTAAATAAACATGGTAGAATAAAGAACTAAACTTGTTGATTTTAGAACTATATGAAACTTATTTCATTTGTTCAAAACGTATACTTATATACTTCAAAATAATAATCAACTTCTTCTTGGGCCGGCAACTGTACTTGAAACATCCCGAAACCCACCCTCAAGTTTTTTTTTTATTTATCTATAGTGCATCACCCACCAAACACAAAACCAATCATATACTTATGACACGTTACCAAATCAAACATTCTGTTTCATCGAAAGTAAAAGAAACCAACATCTCTTACAAAGTATGACAAATAAAATTTCAAATCAAAACCCTTGACCTCTCCGAAGCAAAGCCCCTTTCCCGTGAAGCACCTAAACTCAGCACTCCTAATATCCGGACAACGCCATGCGTCCATCTCGCCTCCTCGCCTACTCCGTCCGTGGGCCCTCCGCCGTGTCCGGAGACACATCCTCACCTGTAATGTAGGCATCATGAGTCTACAACCCAGCAAGTATAATCTTATGTGATGGAACATGATATCCAAAAAGTAGTAGAGGTAGAAGTTAAACGTTAAAACCATATTTAAAAGGATTGTATAATAGAGAAGGAATATGCGGTAAATAAAGTTCCTACACAGCTAAATAAGAAGAATATGTCACATATCCGGTAACCACAATTAGAGCCAGTCAACAGTCCCATGAACCTAGAGGTACCTCCTAGAGAACATGTAGTCATATAGCCGAAGCTAACATAAATTTCAGTATGAGTCAAGTTTGGATGGGCCCTCCCCGGAGCTCATCCCGGGTCACCCATCCCGTACTGCTACCACATATGTTCATATTCAACCAACTAGCCACATATAAACATATACTATCCATAACATAGTCATAACGTTAATTACTTAAACTGTCCATAACATAAACATAACATTAATTCAATTCATCAGCTTCTGTAACCATGTCCATTTCCATATCCCTCTGTATTTCCTTCTAACTGTATCTTTATAAAAAAATAAATGATCATGTACAAAAGTTTTTATGCATGGAGAGACTCGTAATTAACAAATAAAACTTGCAATACAAAACTAGGTGTTTACTGGAAACGAAATCAAATCCCTCGGCAGCTATCAATTCACAGAAACCAACACAAAGTTTGACTCTATATGAAAACTACAAGATTACCTTCATTCCATTGTTCCCCCTACCGATCTGTATCCCCACAATGAAATCCCAACAGCAATAAACCTTCAACAACACTTGCTAACAGGACTACCAAATCTCATAAACAACATAAAGAACACAAGGCTACAAGGTAAAATCTCCACGAAGTAAACCATTCGAAATCAACACAAAATTCCTCACACAAAATCCCGGACTTTCTGAAGTGGACAATTCACAACCGGCATCTCTGTTGAACATTCTAGCGAACAGGTAACATGCAGCACACAAAACTTCATTCATCACAGAAACTCGAAATCCAAAATCGATCCCAACTCGTTAAATAGCAGTCAAAACCATCAGTAGTGTATGACAAAGGATTCAATTTCCATAGAAAAACCAAAAGCACTGCCAACCATACCAGAAGCATATACGAACAAAACCGATCAATATCTTCAATCGGAACCTCAATCTGAAACACATCTCAACCGAGAAGAAGCCAATCAGAAAACATCAATAGATAAAGTTAATCGAAAACATCTTCAACAATAAGACGAATCGGAAACACCTACAAACAGAAACAATCGGAGCATCCAGAAGGTAGGAAATGAAACAAGCAACATCATCTAAAAGAAGAGAAAAACAGACGGAATCCATACCAAGCGCCTCAACTTCTCTAGGTTTTTCCCATTCTATACCTTACGGATTTCAAGCTATCACCCTTAGATATACTTGCCTCTTTCTTCGTCGTCTCGCCTCCACCCGTCCTCGCGTTGTGCCCCGTCAGCTGTGGCGCCGCCTGCGAAGCTCAGCTAGGCAGCGAAATGGCTCGACGAGTGGCTCTGTCAACTTGGGGAAAATGGAAAGAAGAGAAGGGGCGGCGGAATCGGCAGGGAGATGTGACGAGGGAATGAACAGTGAGCTCTTATAGTTAGGTCATGTTCACATTAGGTAGGGGAATTAAGGTTAATCATCTCCTAATTACATTATGTACCATATATTTTCCTTAGACTTCATTTCCGATTTCCCCCTTAATCATATTGGCCAAGTACATTTAAATTCCGAAAAAATCCTCAAAATTCCTAAATTTCCATAATTTTATTTCCCTTTATTAACGCTCGTGTAATCCTAACGAGTTATATATATATATTTATTATTATGATCTATAGCAAGCTTCTTAACCAACGCTTAGGGAGACCTTACAATTCTCTCTCCCTTATAAAAAAATTTCGTCCTCGAAATTTAACTTACCAAATAATTCCGGATAGCGATTACGCATATCTGGTTCGGTTTCCCAGGTGGCCTCCTCCATCGTCTGATTTCCCCATAAAACCTTCACCATCTTGATCTCTTTGTTCCTTAGATTCCGGACTTGCCGCTCTAGGATTTGTTTTGGTCGTTCCTCGTAGGATAGATCTGGCGTCCACTGCACTGTCTCATGCCTAATTATATGAGAAGGGTTAGAGAGGTACCTTCTAAGCATGGATACATGGAACACATTATGAACCCCCGACAAATTAGGTGGTAGGGCAAGTCGGTATGCTCGGGTCCCAACCCGATCCAATACTTCAAATGGTCCAATATATCTCGGACTGAGTTTCCCCTTCTTCCCGAACCTCAGCACCCCCTTCAGTGGAGACACCCTGAGAAATACATGGTCCCCCACTGTAAATTCCAGGTCTCTTCTTCTCAGATCAGCATAACTCTTTTGATGGCTTTGTGCTGCCTGCATTCTATCTCGGATCTTGACCACCAAATCCACAGTATGGTTTACTATATCTGGACCTAACACTGCCCTCTCGCCGACCTCGTCCCAATGCAAGGGTGTACGGCACTTCCTTCCATATAAGGCTTCATACGGAGCCATTTTGATCGTGGCCTGGTAACTATTATTGTAGGTAAATTCTATTAAAGGTAGTTTTGCCTCCCAGTTCCCTTTAAAGTCCATCATACATGCCCGCAACAGATCCTCCAAAATTTGGATCACCCGTTCAGACTGGCCATCTGTCTGGGGATGAAAAGCGGTGCTAAAAGTGAGTCTTGTACCCAATCCTCGATGCAAGCTTTCCCAGAATCCAGAGGTAAACTTTGGGTCTCTGTCTGACACAATCTGAACGGGGACCCCATGTAGTCGTACTACCTCCCTTATATATAGTTATGCATACTGTGTCATTGTGAAGGTAGTTTTTACTGGTAAAAAGTGAGCCGACTTGGTCAATCGATCCACTATCACCCACACCGCGTTTGATCCTCTAGGAGTGGTGGGTAACCCCACCACAAAATCCATGGCAACCTCTTTCCATTTCCAGACAGGGATTGGAAGTGGCTCCAACAATCCTGCCGGTCTCTGATGCTCGGTCTTTACTTGTTGGCAAGTGAGACATTCGTGCACTACTTTGACTATGTCCTTTTTCATACCCGGCCACCAATACAGTAATTGCATGTCCTTGTACATTTTTGTGCTTCCAGGATGGGTGGAGTATGGAGTATTGTCCGCTTCTTTCATGAGATCCTCTTGGAGAGTCCCTGTTCCAGACACCCAAATGCGGCCCTTGTAACGCACCACTCCACCCATTGTTGTGTAAACAGCCTGCCCCTTTTTCTCGTCCCTCCGCTTCCATTCCGCTAACTGTTGATCCATCATCTGTCCTTCCCGAATTTGATCCAGTAAGTTTGATTTTATGGTCATTGCTGACAATCTAAGGTGATCCTCCGGCGCTACCACTTCCAGACTCAGCCGTTGGAATTCTGATATCAATTGCTGCTGGGTGGTTAGTTGCAACAACATTGCAGATTTGCGACTCAGTGCATCTGCCACAACATTAGCCTTGCCCGGATGATAGCTGATACTACAGTCATAATCCTTCACCAGCTCCAGCCACCGTCTTTGTCTCATATTCAGTTCCTTCTGTGTGAAGAAATATTTCAAACTCTGGTGGTCTGTAAAAATTTCACAGCGTTCTCCATAAAGGTAATGTCTCCAAATCTTTAATGCAAATATAACTGCCGCTAGCTCTAGATCATGGGTGGGATAGTTACGCTCGTGCACCTTCAACTGACGTAAGGCATACGCAATGACCTTCCCATTCTGCATCAACACAGCTCCTAGTCCGGTTTTGGAAGCGTCAGTGTACACCACAAACCGTCCAGAGCCGTCCGGTAACGCAAGCACTGGTGCCGTCGTCAATCTTTCTTTCAACTCCTCAAAGCTTTTCTTGCACTGGCCTGTCCATTCATATCTTACCCCCTTCTTAGTCAGCGAGGTCAGCGGCAAAGCAATACGAGAGAAGTTCTGGATGAACCTCCGATAGTAACCTGCCAAACCCAAGAAACTCCGTATCTCGGAAGCAGTCTTTGGCGTATCCCAATTCCGGATTGCTTCAACCTTGGCAGGATCCACTTCTATCCCGTCCCCTGAGACGATGTGCCCTAGAAATGGAATCTGGTTCAGCCAAAAGTCACACTTGCTAAATTTGGCATACAACCGATGTTCCTTCAATGTCTGCAGCACCGTGGTCAAATGCAAGCGATGTTCTTGGTAATTTCGAGAGTAAATTAATATATCGTCAATGAAGACGATAACAAACTAGTCCAAGTAAGAGTGAAATACCCGATTCATCAAGTCCATAAATGCTGCTGGGGCATTAGTAAGTACAAATGGCATAACTAGGAACTCATAATGCCCGTATCGGGTTCTAAACACTGTTTTGTGCACATCCTTCTCCTTTACCTTCATCTGGTGATACCCGGATCGCAAGTCGATTTTTGAAAACACTGTTGCTCCTTGTAACTGATCAAACAGGTCATCGATCCTGGGCAATGGGTACTTGTTTTTGATTGTCACTCGATTCAGCTCCCGATAATCAATGCACAGAAGCATAGTCCCATCTTTCTTACGTACGAATAACACCGGTGCTCCCCATGGTGACACGCTTGGTCGAATGAAACCCTTGTCCAGCAATTCCTGCAACTGTTCCTTCAACTCTTTCATTTCGGTAGGCGCCAATCTGTATGGTGCTTTTGACACCGGCATAGTCCCCGGTACTAGTTCTATTCCGAACTCCACCTCTCGATTCGGAGGGAGTCCTGTAACATCCTCTGGAAACACCTCTGGGAAGTCTCGTGCTATGTCCACTTCCTCCAAACTTGGTCGTCGTGCCTCCGATTTAACCGAGATGTGGACTAAAAGACCCTTACATCCCTTACTTAGCATTCTTCGAGCTTTACACATGGAGATCATGTGGGGAATGACCAGTTGTGAAGCTGCTTGAAAAATGAGGAGTTTTTCATTTGGTAGTTTCAACTTAACCGTCCGTTGTTTGCAATCTATGACTGCCTCATGCTGAACCAGCCAGTCCATGCCAAGGATCACATCAAACTCTGTCATTTCCAACACGATGAACCTTGCACCCACCATATGGTTCTGCATCATCATCTGACAGTTCTTTACCATCCTGTTGCTATGCAATTCCTCCCCCGATGGTAATAAAACACTATATCCCGCAACCATTCGTTTAGGTACAATGCCCAGTTTTGTGAGATAGGCCTCAGATATAAAGGAATGTGTAACTCCGGAATCTATTAATGCATGGGCTGGAATATTGGCAACATAAATCATACCTGTGATAATAGCCGTGTCCAGATCCACCTGCTCTTATGTCATCGCAAATTCTCTTCCTTTGGTTGGCTCCCTGAGTAATGGGCATTCCCTCGCGAAGTGTCCTGACTTCTTACACATAAAGCACGCATCTGTACCTGTTAAGCACTGCCCAGCATGAATCTTCTCTCACTTGGAACAACGAACCTTGTTTTCGACCCTGGAACCAGTGCCTTCAGCTGCTTGTGTCTTCTGAATTTGCTGACGCGGCTGTGCTTGCTTAAACGGCTATTTTCCTAAATTCTGACCAGGAATTGTCTTCTTCTTCCCCGGCTCCTGCTAATCCCGTCCCTGATAACTCAGTCTTTTTTTCTGAGCTTCCTTGATCATGTCATTTCTGTCTCTTTCGGACATCAATGCCTGGTCAACAGCTTCTCGGAATGTGGTGACCCGACTCAACCTGACATCATGGCGAATAGCCGACCTCAAACCTTCTGTAAAATGCTTCAGCTCCTCGACTGGTTGGCTAGTAATCATAGGTACGAAATAGCGTCCTCTCTTGAATCTCCTGACATACTCCGCCACTGACAAATCTCCCTGACGAAGCTCCAAGAATTCCCGTGCCAGTCGTGTCCTGTTGTCAACTGTGAAATACTTTCCATAGAATACCTCCTTAAAATCAGTCCAAGTCAAAGTAGCCAGATCTACAGTCAGCCGCGCACCCTCCCACCATACTTGAGCATCATCCCGGAGCATGAATATCGCACACCTGACTTTGTCCGCATCTGTGAGCTGCATGAAGTCGAATATCGTCTCTAGAGATCGAATCCATCCCTCTGCAGCGATCGGGCCCGTGGTGCCTTTAAACTCCGTCGGTCCAAGCTCCCGAAACTGCTTGTAGACTGGTTGCGTGCTAGGTGCAGAACGTCTGGGTGTGCTCCCCTGCTCCCTAGCCTGCAGTATTTGTTGAATTTGTTCCCCATGAATGCGGTTCTGTTCATGTAGGAGTGCTGTAAGTCCTTCTAGGAACTGGGTGTTCTGACCACCCACCTCTCCGTTGTTGTTGTTCCTTCTCCCAGCCAGAACCTATACATTTCCAATTTAATCTCATTTATATCCCATAATTACATATCAGTATATCAATCATAATATGACTAAGTTATCACATTAAATACAAAACTTAAATAACGTAGATCTTACAGACTTGTTGGCTGAAGTAGTCGAGTTCCTGACGAGATGGCTGACGCATGATGTCCCTTAGGAGTGTCGCTCTGATACCAACTGAAACATCCCGAAAACCACCCTCAAGTTTTTTTTTTATTTATCTATAGTGCATCACCCACCAAACACAAAACCAATCATATACTTATGACACGTTACCAAATCAAACATTCTGTTTCATCGAAAGTAAAAGAAACCAACATCTCTTACAAAGTATGACAAATAAAATTTCAAATCAAAACCCTTGACCTCTCCGAAGCAAAACCCCTTTCCCGTGAAGCACCTAAACTCATCACTCCTAATATCCGGACAACGCCATGCGTCCATCTCGCCTCCTCGCCTACTCTGTCCGTGGGCCCTCCGCCGTGTCCGGATACACATCCTCACCTGTAATGTAGGCATCATGAGTCTACAACCCAGCAAGTATAATCTTATGTGATGGAACATGATATCCAAAAAGTAGTAGAGGTAGAAGTTAAACGTTAAAACCATATTTAAAAGGATTGTATAATAGAGAAGGAATATGCGGTAAATAAAGTTCCTACACAGCTAAATAAGAAGAATATGTCACATATCCGGTAACATCAATTAGAGACAGTCAACAGTCCCATGAACCTAGAGGTACCTCCTAGAAAACATGCAGTCATATAGCCAAAGCTAACATAAATTCCAGTATGAGTCAAGTTTGGATGGGCCCTCCCCGGAGCTCATCCCGGGTCACCCATCCCGTACTGCTACCACATATGTTCATATTCAACCAACTAGCCACATATAAACTTATACTATCCATAACATAGTCATAACGTTAATTACTTAAACTGTCCATAACATAAACATAACATTAATTCAATTCATCAGCTTCTGTAACCATGTCCATTTCCATATCCCTCTGTATTTCCTTCTAACCGTATCTTAAAATAAAAATAAATGATCATGTACAAAAGTTTTTATGCATGGAGAGACTCGTAATTAACAAATAAAACTTGCAATACAAAACTAGGTGTTTACTGGAAACGAAATCAAATCCCTCGGCAGCTATCAATTCACAGAAACCAACACAAATTTTGACTCTATATGAAAACTACAAGATTACCTTCATTCCATTGTTCCCCCTACCGATCTGTATCCCCACAATGAAATCCCAACAGCAATAAACCTTCAACAACACTTGCTAACAGGACTACCAAATCTCATAAACAACATAAAGAACACAAGGCTACAAGGTAAAATCTCCACGAAGTAAACCATTTGAAATCAACACAAAATTCCTCACACAAAATCCCGGACTTTCTGAAGTGGACAATTCACAACCGGCATCTCTGTTGAACATTCTAGCGAACAGGTAACATGCAGCACACAAAACTTCATTCATCACAGAAACTCGAAATCCAAAATCGATCCCAACTCGTTAAATAGCAGTCCAAACCATCAGTAGTGTATGACAAAGGATTCAATTTCCATAGAAAAACCAAAAGCACTGCCAACCATACCAGAAGCATATACGAACAGAACCGATCAATATCTTCAATCGGAACCTCAATCTGAAACACATCTCAACTGAGAAGAAGCCAATCAGAAAACATCAATAGATAAAGTTAATCGAAAACATCTTCAACAATAAGACGAATCGGAAACACCTACAAACAGAAACAATCGGAGCATCCAGAAGGTAGGAAATGAAACAAGCAACATCATCTAAAAGAAGAGAAAAACAGACGGAATCCATACCAAGCGCCTCAACTTCTCTAGGTTTTTCCCATTCTATACCTTACGGATTTCAAGCTATCACCCTTAGATATACTTGCCTCTTTCTTCGTCGTCTCGCCTCCACCCGTCCTCGCATTGTGCCCCGTCAGCTGTGGCGCCGCCTGCGAAGCTCAGCTAGGCAGCGAAATGGCTCGACGAGTGGCTCTGTCAACTCGGGGAAAATGGAAAGAAGAGAAGGGGCGGCGGAATCGGCAGGGAGATGTGACGAGGGAATGAACAGCGAGCTCTTATAGTTAGGTCATGTTCACATTAGGTAGGGGAATTAAGGTTAATCATCTCCAAATTACATTAAGTACCATATGTTTTCCTTTGACTTCATTTCCGATTTCCCCCTTAATCATATTGGCCAAGTACATTTAAATTCCGAAAAAAATCCTCAAAATTCCTAAATTTCCATAATTTTATTTCCCTAATGCTCGTGTAATCCTAACGAGTTATATATATATATATTTATTATTATGATCTATAGCAAGCTTCTTAACCAACGCTTAGGGAGACCTTACAGTACTTGCTTTTACTTTTGTAACTACCTGACCCATTTGGCGGCCCATTTGGCGACCCTAGGGTCGTCGACCGTCGACCGTCGGGCGTGCCGTTACTACTAGGTTATCTAAACCTAGGGACGACTATGGGAGCCCAGCCCAAGGACAACTGAGAGTCCAATACAGTGCCACTGATAAATGTAAAATACTTGTTATCTTTTAATACTTCTAATATATAATGTCTCGACATTTTCTTTAGCACCTTGTGTACCAAAATCCATAAAGTCTTAACTTTGGGATCTACTTAAGGCCTTGGCCTTTTTCTTTCTTTTCTTAATCTTTCTTATACTTTTCTTATAAAAGAATGCTTCTTACAAAACTGAAATGTTTAAACAAATTCTAACACTGCAATGCTTAAACAAAATCTGCATACAAGTTTAAACAGAAATCTGCATATTAAGCTTAACTAAAATATGCATATTAAGCTTATCTAACATCTGCATACTAAGCTCATCTAAAATCTGCATACTTGAATGAAAGTAGCATATCTAAACATCAAATCTGTATACTTATCTAAATCACAGTTAACTACTAAAACCCGAAAACCAATTCTATAACAGTTCATTGCTATTTCAGTTAACAAGGCATATAAGAACTTAAATCCTTTTGCTTCACACAAGAACTTCACTTCAACGTGTGGATTTCTAAATCTTCCAGCTAATTCCCAGATGGAGTTATATTCCATTAGAAATGGGGTACATCTTGCAATCTTCTCTTCTAAAACCTTAATTCCTACCATGCGTGATAAATCATCCTTTAATTGTACTAAATTGTTATAAAACAACCTTGATTCCTTATAATCTTCCCTAGCAACTATAAGACTTTCACTATTGTCATCTGAACCTTAGAGTAAAACATTTGAAAATCTTCTCTTTTCAGACTTTAAACTTTCTGGATTCTTTAAACTTACTAAAACATGTTTAACAACTTTAAATCCTTCTTGTAACTAGAAGTAAAGTGTAAAATGCCTTGAATAAATCTTGTTTGTATTCTTAAATAAGGATGGTCCTTCTGTAATCTTTTACCAACATGTTTTCCTATGTAGACTTCATTAATAAAATTTATAGTTTCATTCTTTACAGAAACTGATAAGGATTTACACATTCTAATAAGGTCAACTGGTAGACATATTTTCTTCAAGGATTCTGAGTTTGTGACCATTTACTTGCACCTCCGAAAGCAAAGAAGGATACTAAAGCCCTAGGAACCATCTTGTACAACATGTTCCAGAATCAAACAGGAAATCTAAATCCCTACAATACTTCAACTTGGCCTTTCTTAGAGCACAACTACTTAAACAATCATGACTTTCCAACATGAACAATACAACTTGAATCCTCAAATCGCAGTTTAATAAAACTCATCAACCCCATAACATTCCAACTAACAATCCTCTTTTATCGCTTAACCACACTATCCGAAACTCATACTCAAGTAACTGGAATGTAATTGCAATGCTAATTACAAGGGCTTCATCTATTCCATTTAAATATTTTCTTTTATTTTTCTTTGTGGTTCACGGCAACTAAATTTGTTCGTGCTTACTAGACATGTAAATCTGTTCGTGCCTGCTGTAAACATGATAACAAATTAAAATCTGTTCATGATAGTGATTCTTTACCCACTCGTGTCCACACATAATAATCAGATGGATCAGTACATGACACTTTGTAAGGCAAAACTCAAGTTTAATACAGCAGCAAACAGAGGAACCCAAACCTAAATTCTACAGGTTCCGAAATCATGGAAGAGAGGCTAAATCCCTAACCATAATTTCTGTGTAACACAATCTGAAACAAAGAAGGAAACTAAAACTCGAAACTAATCCTCCTATTCTTCATGCTTAAACTAAACCAATCCTTCTCTTCTTTCTTTAGGGCTCATGGCAGCAAATAAAACCAAGAAAGAATCAACAGTTAAAATCCCTAGCAGCAAGCTACAAAAATCAACACAGCAGCAAGCTTTGGAATTCATGAACTCAAAGATCTGAAACCTCAAATTCACAACAACAAGGCAGAAAATCCCGGAACTCTCTTACCGTAGGTGAGTGAGCAACTTACCCCTTGTGTTCTTGGACTTACAGCCGGAAAAGGTGGCTTCCAATACTTCTAGGGCTTGCGGAGGACTCAAGCTCTCGGCAACTCCTTCACCTCCACTTGTTCTCCTCGACAAGGTGATCACGATGGTAGAGAACCCTCTCGGATTAGGTCCTTGGCCAGCCGCCAGAGACGAGTCCTAGTTGCGGCTTCGTCATGTTCGTTTTCGCTCGAACAGAAACACCACGCGCCGTCGCGAGAGGAGGAATTTTGAGAGAAATTTTTAGGTTTTAGGAAAAGGATTTAAATCTTATACTCAAGGTTATTTTCGTTTCCAACTATAGCTTAAATGGATTTTTTTTCTCCTTCTTTAATAACAAACGATCGCTAGCACACTTGGTCAGCCCAGCTTTAACCAAATCCCAGGTCACGGCTTCAATTCCTCAGCCGCGCACTTTTATTTCCAATTTAATTTTACTGTTCCTAACTATTACTTATATATATCTCGCTCCATCTATGTTCACAAACAGGTCGTAGACCAGTTGGTTGGCTGAGCTCGGTAAAAGCCTGGTTTGGGTCTGAGGTCCTGGGTTCAAAACCCGGCTTCAACATATATATTTATTATTATTTTTTTAAAACTTCTTCCTCTTGGTAAAAATACCAAACGAACTCCAAAAATAGCATAAAAATACTCTAAAAATTTCTAAAAATCTCTAGAATTTTTCTATAGTATTTCTAAATATTTTTGAATTATTTTTTTGACTCAAAATGAGAAAATTTGGGTCGTTATAACTAAGATCTTAGGATGCCCAATATGAATAGAGAGATCAAAGTCAATCAGATTAAAATATGGAAAGAAATTGAGTTATTTTGATTATCATAGACAATTCAAATTATAATTTCAGAAAGAATAAAGATGAATTCACTAAGAATAAAATTGAAAGGGCACCTCTATCATTGAGATTAATGGGTGAACAGATTTGGTTTTGTAGAGTGTTTAACTTTTCATCTATTATTGAAGAGTCACATAATACAACATATGAATATGAAAATTACACATAAATAGACTAAACGATATATAATTTGGGATTTACCGTATGGGTTTAGTCATTTGATTTATCATAATTTCAATGTAATGCATATTGAAAAGAATGTTTTTAATAATCTAATAAATACAATGATGGATATCACTAAAAAATCAAAGACAATTTGAATGCAAGAAAAGATATATGACTCCTTTGTAAAATACTCACTCTTGATGTCGATGAAAGTAGTAGGAGACCAAAGCCAAAGGTAGTTTATACATTGAATAAAGATCAGAGACACATTATTTATGAATGGTGGAAATTATTGACATTTCTATATGGTTATGTCTCTAATCTTAGAAGATGTGTCGATATAAAGGGATGCAAATTGATTGGTTTAAAAAATCATGGCTGTCATATATTCATACAAAGGCTCATTCCTATTATCTTTAATGAATTCTTACCAAATTTTGTATGGGGTGTCATTACGAAGTTTTGCATTTTCCCTCATGATATTTACTCAATAGTTTTGAGACATTCACGCATGGAGACGTTAGAGAGATACATTCCAATCATTTTATATAATTTAGAAAATATATTTACACCCTCATTTTTTGATTCCATGAAATATATTTTGGTTCACTTGTCATATGAGACTAAAGTTAGAAGACCTATCCATTTTCGATAGATGTATCCATTTGAAAGGTAAAATTTTCATCTTCTATATTTTGATAATCTAAATGCATAAAAATTAACTAATTTTATTATATATTAATATCTAATACAATTTGTTATATCACAATTAGATTCTTATATCACTTGAAGAAAAAGGTAAAAAATAAGGTACATGTTGAAGTCTCTATTATTAATGCATACATTATGGAGGAAGTAACAACATTGGCATTATATTATTTTAAACCACACATTCAGAGCAAAAGATGGAGTCCGAGAAAAAATGATGAGGGTCCTATTAATCTAAATTTGAACTCATTTTTAACTTTTAACTACCTCGGATGACCAAGGAGACCATGTAAGTAGAGATACTTAATTGGTCAAGAATGGTGAACAACTTACACATATATTTTACTAAATTGTCAAGAAGTAACGTTATATTTTGAGTTAGTATATTTTTTCTATTTTTTATTTCTTATGTCATAAATTTTTCGTATTATAATTTTTTTTATGGTAGGATTTTCCAAAACTTAAATTCTGAAATGTTGACACAAGAGTTTAATCACTTTTGCTATAAAGAATTTATACCATGGCTCAAATCATATGTAAGTAGACAATCTAAATTTTGTTTACACATATCTTGACTTTTAAACATATTTATTTGGCTTTAGGTTCATGATAATCAAACTCATGTTGAGCAAGAATTGCTAATCAATTTATCAGCATATTTCATAAATGGATATAATTTTCATACTCAAGAATATGGAATAGGAAAAACTACAATGCATAGTAGGGTTTATGTTCAATCATCCATTTTTTTGGTACGTTGGATGAAATTATAGAGGTAGAATACTGGCCCAGAAATATAAGTTATTTTATTCATGTGTCACTTGTTTGACACTATTAGAGTGATGAAGGTACTTCCACAGTATAATTTGGTTGAAATTAATTATGAAATATTATATAAGAGCCATTTGTATTAGCACAATAAATGATTTAAGTATTCTATGCTTCATATCCTAACTTGAAATGTGATAGAATTGATTTTTGGGTTGTTTGTAAAATAAAAGAATGAAAAAAAAATTGAGGAACGTTGGGAAGACATTGCATATCAATAAGAGAAAGTTGTGAATATATTTCAATCCGAGGAATATATTATTCTAACGTTATGATCTCCCAACGGAGTAGTGATAAACGTGGATGCAAGTGAAATTAGGATGACAACGAGGATGAGGTTGAGAATGACAATGACAATGAGGACTTTGATTTTTGATGATGAATAAATTTTCTTATCTTAATATAACAAAAAAAACTATGATATTTTATTTTCACATATATGGTAATATACTTTTTTTATGAGTAAATTTAGTTTTAATCTATAAATTTACAAAATTCATAGTTCAGTTAGTTGCCTATATACTATCCTATTCTTAAATTTATATATTTTATCTGTTAATGCTATATTTTTTTCCTTATAGGCCATTAGCGGTGACATCTTGTCATTATAGGTTTCGCACACTCTCTCATCCCTTAGCAAACATGGTAAGTTTTTTCATATTCTTCATTATACATCAAAGTTTTATTTACTTTATGCTATTTTTGAATTTTGGTTGACAGTTTTGATGGGTGGCTATAGATGGAGTTCTCATGAACAATTTGATACTCCCCCTTGATCAAACGAGACCTTCCCATACACATTCATCAGTACCTTCCCATTCACCTTCGTTAGTGCCTTCGCCACTACAGTCGCCAGTACCCATGCAAGTTCATTCCACCAAACACTCAGTTGCTGAGATATAAGACACTTAAGAGTTTATAGTCCCTTAGGGATATTCGTAAGTCCTAAAAAATATTTTATTTTTTCAACTATCTTAATTATGTAACATTATTTGTTTGTAACTTTATGATAGGTTTGAAAATTCTATACGTGTTATTTATGAGATTAATAGAATTGCAAATAACCATTGGAGAGAGGATTCAATGACATATACAAGCACTCTGACACCCACAAAAGAGGTATGATAGAACGAGTTTAGGGTATATCTCCTTCATTTTATATATGAAATAAAAGTGAATATATAATCAATTTTTTCCCATTACAGTTGTCATTCACTTAGGACCCTAATGAAGAGTTTGAAATAAAGATGGTTTTCAAGAAAAAATGTGGTGATCACATCTGACATGTACTTAATCATGCTAAGACTAGGGAAAAAGCCACCTTGCATCACTGAGAAAAATTAGACTAGGAACTTTAATTTTAGGGCAACAGAGGAGAGCAAACAAAGGAGTCAATAGAATAAAATAAAACAAACTTATAATTCTAGACACTCGTCTGTGACATATGCGAGAGACTTTATTAATATTGATGAGCATACACACAAAATGATAATTTTTTTAACTCTCCCACTAATTTTTTAATCTATTTCAGACAAGTTCATTATTTCTAATATTATTTTTTTTAGACCAACAAAATGGGGAAGGACTCAACATGCATAGACACTTTCACTTGTATATTTCAAAAAAAAAAAAGACAAGATTTAGAGTAGGTAGATAGCTAAAGCAATTAAGGTTTGAATTAATCTTGGATCTTAATTTATAACTTAGATTCTAACTTTATATTATATGTGTCTATATTATATCTAATTAAGATTATACATGTTTCTAAAATATTGTTATTTTAAATTTATTTTAATTTTTCTCATTGCAATACAGAAGAAATATAATGAGCTAAAGCTAGCACACAGAAGTTCAGGTACTATTGATGATAATGAGGCATCTGAGCCTTCTGTTGGTAATAATTTGGATTTGTGGTTAGAGGCGAGTAGGGGACCGAAAGAGGGAGGATATTGGCAATGGATTCCTTGAGCAAAACTCGTAGAGCTGCTCATACATCTTCTTTCACACCAACAGGATTAACGACACATATACATAACTTGACTAAAGAGGTTACCCATTTGAGAGGATAATAGAGCAAACCAAATATGAAATGAAGGAAAGAGATCTAATAATAAATTATTGACACCTACAACAGAACTTCATAATGTAACATCTTCAGTTAAACTCTGTTCCAAGTCAGATTCCTCTCGTTTCTACCCCTAATGGTGATGATGGTGGTGGTGGTGGTGGTGGTGGTGGTTCTTTATGATTTTGTTGTGTATGATCAAATGTTATTTGTAATTAGTGTTTTTTAAATTTGTTATTTGATTGAATTTGTTAATCCTTCATTTTTGTATTTTTTTATTAGTACTGTTATTTTTGTTTTGAACAAGTTTAGTGAGGCCAAGAAAGGTGGTGGTTGGAAATTCAGGTCGAAAGAAGTAAGAATTCAACATATTTAATTTTATGTTAGTTTATAGGATTTTATTTTTATTAAAAATGATACTTTTTGTTTATTTATTTTCTGATGAAGAAGAAAAATTTTGGAAGGAGAAGGAAGTGTTTGTCGAGTAGCCAGAGGTTGATGATTTTTTTTATATCTTTCTAACATTTTTGATATGGGATATTGTCATTTGGATATTATGACTTGTTTGGAATGTTGGATATGATGACTTGTTTGAAAAGATTTAAGTTGGTTTGTTTGATATGTATTTGTATTGTTATTTGTTCTATGTGTAGGATCGATGATGTGCTAGAGGGGAGAGGGGGGATGAATAACACTCATTACTTTTTCACTCATTTCAGGAAACACACAGAATATGCAGAGGTATAAAGAATAAAAAGACAAGCAACGCTAACATAATTTCTTTTACTTGGTTTGGAGCCTGTGGTGACTCCTACTCCAAGACTCGCGATCGTTGATCGCTTACGTTGGGCAATCACTATAGATCCGCAAATAGGTACAGACATTAAGTGCAATTACAATACAATAAAGTTACTGATAACAATAGAAATATAAGTCTTTCATCGATTGTTGGAGTAGCAGTTGTTCATTCTTGATCTCAGAAATTGTGTTGTTGAAGCAACTGGTCGAGCCCTCCTTTTATAGCCAGCCCAGACTTGATCCAGATCCACTGATCTTGGGATCAGGTTTAACTATTGCTGATCAGTCAACTGATCCCCTAGTTTGGTCAACTCATCTAGCTTGGATCAGCCCTGCTTCCCGTCCAGATTTTGTCACTTCGGATAAGCCTTTGTTCGGTCGATTAATCCCGCCATTCGATCGATCAATCAACTGATGATCTCTATCCTGATCAACTCGGCCTAATCTAGTCATCGCTTATCCTTGGTTAGGTCGACTGAACCCCAGGTTCGGTCGACCGATCCCCTGGTGAAACCTGGTCCACTCATTGGAACTCTGATCTTGCTGCTTAGAGGTTCGGTCGACTGAACCAAATGTTCGATCGACCGATCCTGGTCGAATCTAACCCTGCACAAAGTGTTAGTCTCCTACAAAACAGAGTTAGCATATATCAGATAATATATAAATCATTAACTTGACAGCCTTCGGACTATCCAGTTCTGATTTCGGATTTCCTCCAAAAATCCTAGATCGAACCGACGCCCACTGTTCCATCAACATGGAGCGCATCCTCACCTACTCCTCTCAGGAGAAGTTACTTGTTGTCAAACCAGTCCTCTAGACCAACTGGACTTTCCGCCTAGGATTACCACCCCCTAAGACCTAGGGTTACCACCCCTTAGGGTTTTTCATAACCTAGGGTTACCACCCCCTAGGACCTAGGATTACCTCCCCTTAGGGTTTTCCATAACCTAGGGTTACCACCCCTAGGACCTAGGGTTACCTCCCTCTAGGGTTTTCCACCTGCCTAACCATAGCTAGAACTTTCCATCACCTAGGGCTACCGATGGAAACTTGTCGTTGTATTAATATGATGTGTTGTGTATTCATTTACGTATTTATCTAAAATAAACAGGTTGTGGTTATATTTATATACATGATAAAATACATAAATGGGTAGGTTCTGTGAAAAAAAATCTATTTTGGGACGAATTGTAAATTACTCTTTATCACAAATTTGTGATGAATTTGGGTATTCGTTGCAAATCTATGACGAATAATCGGATTTGTAGCAGATTTATGATGAATACTTGAATTCACCATAATTATGAGATTATGAAATTATGCAATGAATTTTATTTTGTCACAAATTTACAATGATTTTAGCAATGAATAATTGTCACGGATTTGGTGACAAATTTATATTATTTTGTCACAGAATTTGGTGAAGGCTTATTCGTGATGAAATAATTTTCATCACGGATTTTGTTACAAATTCATTTCATGACAATTTTTTTTTAAAATTCATTGTAAAATTTGTCCCAAATTATGCTTTTTTGTAGTGATATCATCTTTTGTTCCAATATATAAGTTGTAAATAGGATCAAAGGTTTGATCGATCCAACCCTTCATGATTCGATAAGGAAGGGACAATGTCGGACCAGGGCTCTATTGGTGCAATCGACCTCGGGTCAAGGTTGACCATGTTGACTAAGCTTGGGTTGGCTCATGTTTAGATTTTGATGTTTGATAATATGTTAGAGAGAAATCAAGTGGGTCAAGGAGGACTAGATACTTGACTTGGGAAGTCTAACAGGAAGTTGATCAGGAAAAAGTCCAAGTGGGTCAAGAAAAATCGGATACATAACTTCGGAAGTCCAACCGGAGGTTGGCAAGAGAAAAGTCCAACTGGGTTAAGGAGGACCGGGTACTTGGTGATCGAAAATCCGACGAGAAGTTGGTAAGGGAAAAGTCCAAGTGGATCAAGGAGGTGACCGAAAGTCCAACATGAAGGCTGGCAAGAGAAAAGTCTAAGTGGGCCAAGGAGGATCAGACACTTGGTGAAGAAGCTCTAGCGGGTCAAGGTTAACTGGATTCTAGGCAATGGGAAGTCTCAACAAACCACGGATGACTAGATGTTAGACAAAAGAACCCTAAACTTAAATTTAAAGTTTAGGATTGGGTAATCAATTAGTGTAATCGATTAGCCCAAAGCAATCGATTCAATCGATTGGGAGCCTAGGCTTGGATAATCAATTGGTGTAATCAATTGGACTAAAGAAGTTGATTGGTTCAATCGATTGGGGCCTATTTTGGAAAGCACAAAAGCTTTTTGAATCTATCATGGAGATAGACTGGCTTACAACAATCGATTGAGTCAATAAATTGACTATGCTTTCTCAAGTGAATAATGTTGGGGAGCTCGACAGATGCGTGCATAGAACATGTTTCACAAAACGCGCAGCAGAAATAAAAATAATAAACTACTTTATTACAATACATACATCACACGTATACAAGATACAACATGTCAGACATAACTGTAATATAAAATTTTACGACAACTAAATTATACTTGCGAGTTCGTTATTAAACCTTGTAGATATCATTTGCTAGCCTCACAAGGTTAGCCTTCATCAGAATCAACAAGAAAGCATAATGAGGCTTGCCTCTACTCATATCCACGCTGATTTATCCTCGAGGAGATTTCGCTAAGTAATGAGTCATGTCTCCGCTCAATACTAACTGAAGGGGGGAGACAGAATGATCAAGAGAGGGGTCATGTCTAGACTTGGTACGCAGTGGAACAAGGCAACCAGGCGGTACCAAGCAAGGTGAGCCCAAATAGTATGGTTGTTGTTTAGAGGTCAAAAAAGGGCTAAGCAGCACAACCTTTGCTCATAGTGACTTTTGGGCAATAGCAACCTTGCTACCGGAGCAGCAAGTCTAGCAGCACATCATTTCAACCAATGACTCAAAGGGAGACAACCGACATAACTATTTCTACCAGCATTTGGTCTAGATGGCAGTAACTCCCTTTCTGTCGGTGACCTTGCTGCCTCATCTGCCAGAGTAGTAACCTTAGTGTCAGTGCCAGCACCCAAGGACAACAACAAATTCTAACTAGAGCTTCTATTTTGGACAGAAGCTTCACTACCGGTGGTGGAGGGGATGCTGCTATCCTTGCTACCGGCAATAGAGGACTTGGCCAAAATAGTTCCTGCTGGTGGATGCTTGGATGGTGGTGTAAGAGAAGTTCCTCTTCCCTTTTTGTGATCGGTGGTTAGAAAGGAGAAGAGGAGAAAGAGAGCTTAAACTTAATCCCATTATGTTTTGGGTTTCAACTAATTTTCTCTCATTTCTGTATCTTTATATAGATTCTCTATAGGATTTGAATAGAAAATCCAAAACCCTTACCCTTTAACCCAAAACCATATCCGTTATCCTTAAGTTTGGTTTAAAACCAAACCATCTTGGTTCAACAACAATACACTTTTGTTCTAAACTAAACCACCTTGGTTCAATAACCAAACCATCTTTAATTATAACCAAGCCATTTTAGTTTATAATTAAACCAAAGAGGGTCCAATTCATCTTCAAAAGATGTGACCCATCCGACCTTCCATTGTGCCAAACTCTTTCAATATTATCCATTCATCTGGTCCAACCGTACTTAATCTCTTTTGATATGAGAATCTAATTCTCAAACCCATTTTATATCTCTAGGATATACTCATAGTGCGTGTGACCTCATAAGTTCTTGATATATATTGGTCATCCATAATTAACCATTAATTATGGATTGATCATGAGTGACACCTAATATTACATCATGATCCCTAATTAATCAGAAAATCATAGTTGACTGTAGAACCAGTTCTGAACCCTTTAGCATTTACATTGAGTCGTGTCTAGTTCCTTTCAATTGGCTTATACCCACTTGGTTCAAGACATGATCTATGTGTAGTTCCCACTAGGCTGATTACAGCATGACAAGCTCAAGTTATACTTTCTTGTCCTGTAGATTTAAATTACTCAAACATATATCCAAGAATACCATACTCTTGGCATGTAATGCTTTGACCAAAATCTTCGAGTAATAATCCTAACAAGAGACCTAGGATATACATCTCCTTTTGTAAGGAGCAGTGAATCATTTATGGGTTATCCAAATACCTTCGAATAATTTGACTTATACCCAATCATCTCAGATTTACATCTCCAAGGAGATACTTACTTAAGATGTTAAAGTATAAGTCTTCATGACCAAGATGACTTGAATATCTCAAGTCAAAGGAAACTTGCAGTTAAGTTGTAATAAGATCTTCATTAACATATCCATATATGTATAGAACCATGTGAAGTCTCATGGTAGGTTACTCTAATGAACTATTTACCTTTAACTAGCATTCGCATTTAACTTCGACATCTCAATATCTCCATTCAATAAGGAGTAGCTACTTGGATAAATCAAGGAGTATAACACATGCTAGTCTCTTAGAATTAATGATGTTCGAACTCATCAATTTATCAACTAGGAAATATTTTAATATATTCATAATTACACATGTAGAAATACTCACTAGTTGTGATCTAATCACAAGTTCTTTCATGCTATGAATCGTATTGTGAATATTTATTAAATGAGTTTAAGATCTAATCATATACATAAAGAATGTACACTCAAAT
Source organism: Zingiber officinale (assembly GCF_018446385.1). Taxonomy (NCBI): domain Eukaryota; kingdom Viridiplantae; phylum Streptophyta; class Magnoliopsida; order Zingiberales; family Zingiberaceae; genus Zingiber; species Zingiber officinale. The sequence continues at coordinate 31,040,030 of NC_056005.1, read as the reverse complement.
AGTGAATCTTTATTTATCCAATAAATAGTATATTTTATAATGTGATTACCTTAGAATATCTCTCAAATATAATATACTTCCACTTAGACTAATGTCAATTGACTTGGTATCCAATACCACAGGCTTCTACATGACTCTCAAACTTATTTTTAAGTAGAGGTTCTTTCAAAGGATTTGCTAGGTTTTTTTTTTGGTAGAAATTTTCTCAATTTATATTTTATTCCTACTTATAATCTCCTTGATCATATGATAGTGGTGAAGCACATGTTTAGATCATTGATGAAACCTAGGTTCCTTGGCCTGGTTAATGGCTTCATTATTGTCACAGTAAATTGATACTGCTTTACAATGCTCAGAACCTCATCCATGTTTAATGACGAACTTCTCAATCTAAATGACTTCCATTGCTACTTTAGAAACTGTAATTTATTATGCCTCAGTGGTAGAATCTATAATGGTTTCTTACTTGGAATCTTTCCAATTTATTGTGCATCCATTTAAGGTGAATACGTATCCAGACTAGGACTTAGAATCATCCATGTTCATATGAAAACTAGCATTAGTATATCCATGTATAATCATATCACCCTCTTCATATACCAAGAATAAATCTTTAGTTCTTCTCAAGTACTTAAGGATTGCCTTGATAGTCACCCAACGATCCATGCCTGGATCTTATTGATACATACTCATGACACTCAAAGCTTTGATATTTTGGGCCTCATACAAAACATAACAAACATGATTGATCATATAGCTGACGCATATGGGATCTGACTCATGTAAATCCTCTCTTCTTGTGTACTTTTGATATATAGACTTCGAAACGGTAATCCCATATATCATGGAAAGATAACCTTTCTTGGATTCTTCCATGCTAAATTGCTTTAATACTTTATATATATATATATATATATCAAACAACCTTTCTAATTTATCTCTATAGATCTTAATCCCAAGAATATAAGTTGGTTCTCTCTTGTCATTCATTAAGAATGTCTTAGATATACTGCGAAAGACCAAACAACCTTTCTGATTTATCTCTATAGATCTCAATACCAAGAATATAAGTTGGTTCTCTCTTGTCATTCATTAAGAATGTCTTAGATAACCAAACTTTAACTGACTATTGAACGAGCACATCATTTCCTATAAGCAATATGTCATCAACATATAACACTGGGAACACGACTGCACTCCCATTAACTTTCATGTACACACAGGGTTCATTTGAATTTTGTGAGTAATTAAACTCTTTGATTACCTCATTAAAGAGGATATTCCAACTCCTTAATGCTTACTTCAGTGCATAAATGGACCGTTGAAACTTACATACTTTATTTTTGTGAGTACATGTGAAAACTTTTTTGTTGTATCATATACACATCGACGAATAGTTTTTTGTTAGGAAAGTTATTTTGGCATCCATTTGTCATATCTCATAATTATGATGAGCTACTATCGCTAGGAGTATCCAAATGAATTTAAACATATCCACTAGTGAGAAAGTTTCATCATAGTCAATATCATATTTTTGACGATAGTCTTTCTCCACCAATCTTGCTTTGTAGGCAATCAAATTAACATCCATGTTGATTTTCTCTTTAAAACCCACTTAAACCCAATAGGTGTTATACCTTCAGGTGGGTCCATCAAGTTCCAAATTTAGTTTTCATACATAGAATCCATTTTTGATTACATGGCTTCAAACCATGAGACCCTTTTTGAACTATTCAAAACTTCTTCATAACTAGTATGCTCCTCATCCTCAATGAGAAATGTGTCTCTCAATTCACTTATAAGAAATCCGTATCTCTTAGGAATTAAACGTGTCCTACTAGATCTATAAAGAGGTGGTGTAACAATAAGTTCAGCTATTACCTCATCCCAATGAGTAATTAATTGTGGTTCTAATTAGGCATCTGGAGTCACTTGAACTATCTTAGTTCATCCTTAATCCCACTATTTTTCTACCAGATAAACTCTTTCTCTAAAAATACAGCATGCTTTGAAACAAATATCTTTTGTTTTAAGGGATGATAGAATTTGTAACCCTTAGTTTCCATAGGGTAACCAACAAATAGACAACTATCAGACTTAGTATCTAGCTTATCTGATATAGTTCTCTTCACATAAGCAGAACAACCTCATATCTTTAAATAAGATAAATGAGGGGTTTTTACTAGTCCATTTCTCAAATGGAGCAGTAGAGACTGCCTAAGTCAAGACTCTATTTAGCAAGTAAATAGTTGGCTCAAGTGCATAACCCCAAAAGTCATTGGGAAGACTTGTATGATTCATCATCGACCTAACCATATCTAACAAGATTTTGTTTCATCTTTTAGACACACTATTATATTGTAGCATATAAGGTAGAGTCCACTAAGATAATATTCTATTGTCTCTAAGATAATCTTGAAATTCTTGGGTTATGTATTTACCACCTCGATCCGATTGAAGTATTTTAATACCTTTACCTAATGTTTCTCTACTTCATGTCTAAATTCTTTGAACTTTTCAAAGGTCTCTATTTTAATAAATACTCATACCCAAATCATGAGTCATTATTGATGAAGGTAATGAAGTAGTTATAATCTCTTAGTACAAAGGTTGACATGAGTACACATACATAGATATGTATAGAGCCCAATATGTCATTCTCTCATTCACCTTGTCCCTAAAAGGTAACTTAGTTATCTTGTCTTTTAAGCAAAAAAGCTCATATATCATATGAATCCAATTCAAATGATTCTAGAATTTTACATGTCACGCCCCGAAGGTATATTTATTCGATGAAACAGACGGTACCCCCTTGTGACAAGACCACATAGCTGGTACAAACCACGTAAAGTAACAATATCCAACTGTCAAATGTAAAGCTATATAAAATCCACTCAAATGTAAAGTGAATAGTTTGTCTGCTAGTACGGCTTAAAACATAACAAGTAGTATGACTAAGATAAAGTACCAACCAAGGTCAAAATTAAAACACAAGTCAATCTTTAAATGAACGAGTTCAGAAACCAAAGTACAAGAGAAATGCAATATAAAGTAAAATAGAAAACTCTCGACATAACATGGGACTAGCAGACATGACCTCCAAGTGACTCCACATATCCTCTATCTGCTACATGAGGAAAGAAGAACATAACAGGATAGTGAGTCCAAATGACTCAGCCGATAATAAAAGATAGTGTATGAACTAAGTGTAAGGAGATCAAAGGTATACAGTCTCACGGGTAATATAACCGTAAGAACATAATAAATGCATATACCCAATCTGATCCACCAAGTATAGAATAATGGGCATAAATAAATAGAGATCTATAATAGTGTTTCTCATAATCACATGAGCAACATATATGGCATATACATACCAATAACATGAATGAAAATGTCAAACACATGCAACCACCATATTTCAAACATATGCAGCATATCATAGTATATGAAATATATATCACTAGCATATGCAACCACTACAACAAAAATGACTTTCCGCAGCGCATCTTCAACGACGCGTGGTTAGAGTTCACTGTTAATAATAGTTTTTACAGCGTGCCCAATTATGTGCGCTGCAGATATTATAATATTTATACAAATGGTGGCGTGCAGAAAAAGTACACTGTCAATAAACTTTTCTACAGTGTGCAGAGTGCGCTATTAAAATTTAATATTAACGGCGTGTAGAGTGCGCTATTAATATTATTATACTAATATTAATGATGACGTACAAAAAATATACGCTATCAATAAATATTATTTATGATGTTGTTAAATATTAATCATCTTTAGTTTTTTTATTCTTAAATCTTAAAATTCTTAGCCGAATTCTTCGGCCAAATCTCTAAAGCCACCCACGACTCCCTCTTCGTCAAAATTTTTCTACCGTGAGCCTTACTCCCTCTCTGCCGAAACCCTTCCTCTTTGCCGAAACCTTCCATGCTCCTCCTTCCTCTCTGCCTCCGTGCTCTTCCTCCCTCTCTACCTCCTTGCTTCGCCTTCATATCTATCGTACTCCGCCTTCCTTGCTCTGCTCATCATTGCCCAAAGTCACCACATGATAGCTACACCCTCACACTCTACAAGGCCCTTATGTTCTTCAATGCCCAGAGATGCGAGTCCTCATAGATGGTGTAACGACCCGTCTCCTACTGACTAGGCTGCGAGGCCGATCGTTACGTAATGCTGTGCTAAATTACTATTACGGAAATCTGGATTGATTAAAATTTTACTAAACTGATTACTGTAAAATCTGAACTTAATATTCTAGGTGTACCTAGGAGTTGTACACATGCTAGGGAAGATAATCTATGCCTCCCGGATGTCCTGCTACCTGTAATCAGACATTTCAATCGATCCATGAATCGATTGGGCTGTCGGATCGATCCAGTGATCGATCCAGCTTGATACTGGCACGGAGAAAAACTCTGGATCGGTCGGCTGACCGATCCATAAGCTACATTTCTTCTGTATGCGGCTAGATCGGTCTACCGACCGATCCAGGAGCACACTGATCGGTCGGTAGACCGATCCAGTGGCTCACTGATCGGTCGGCTGACCGATCAGTGAGCTTTTGTGCTCACTGTTCGCATCTGGATCGGTCGGCTGACCGATCCATAACAGACGCTAACTCCCTGTTCGCATCTGGATCGGTCGGCTAACCGATCCAGTGGCACATCCCAATTCTGATCGATCTGTAGATTGATCTGGTTTTCTGATTTCGAATCAGAACCCCTGATTTCAGCACTGTTTCGTGCCTTAATCACCTTACAAGTTCTAAAATGACTAGGAAACATTCTAACAATGACAACTAACATTCTAACATCATAAAAGAAGGGTTCTAAGCATAATAGAGTGCATGGCTAACTAATTCATAGTGATTAACAACTAGAGTGCAAATAATAAAATACTGTAAAGTTCTGATGCTTAAACAAAGCTTGCTAAAATTCCCTAGAATCGTTTATTCCAAGTTCCTGCCACACACACCATCTCTGCATTGTCCTCCAGCTTCCTTTGCTAATCCATCTTTCCTTTACCTTTATCTGCAGTAGAAGTAAAAATAGAATCTGTAAGCTTAAAGCTTAGTAAGAAACCATCTACCTCACAAAAACATGCATACGGTGCTAATAATGATTTTAAAACATGCTATTTAAAACATATGCTGAACATGTAAAAGATGGCATGGCATACAATCCTTCAAACATGTATATCAAACTGAACATGGAGTTATCATGCATATTCACAGGGAAATACTAAGCTGGAGCATGATACTGAGCTAAGCTATTACTGATCTGATACTAAAACTGTACTGAATTCATATTACTATTTTATGAACTTTTGAAACTATATACATAATAGTTCAAAATAATAATCATGCTGCTGTTTGGGCCCGACAACTGTACCTACTGTGCGGGCATCCCTAACTAGACCCGGGTTTACAAGTCCCGAATTTAGAAAGGTTACTAGGTTATCTGAACCTAGGGACGACTGTGGGAGCCCAACCCAATAGATATCTAATCCAGTACAGTGCCACTGAAAATAAAATACTGAATATAGCTAGGAATTGCTTATTTTGCTGTTTCTAGGTTATCTGAACCTAGAGCTAGGTTATCTATACCTAGAGGTGACTGTGGGAGCCCACCCATTGGACCATAGTCCCATGTAAGCTGGAACTAGACTAATATTCTGATTTAAATGCTACTAATGCATTTAAATAAGCTGTTAAAAATATCTGGGGTAGTACTTAGCTACACTAATCATTTTGTCGAACACTCGGTGTGCTCCAACTCTCCCCTCTAATAGGGAAACCACCTCTAGGCACCCGACAACGTCTAGAGCCTCCAACTGAAGGAGAACAACGTGTCTGGCCCATCTAGAGGTGCTCAACTAGATCCCTAATCTGCGAGGAGGGTTTAAACACACCCTATGTGTCGGAACAATCTGCATATAACCAAACTGATGCATAGAAAACCAAACGGAAGCTACTTATACTGCAGGTGAGGGGTTTCTTACCTCATACTCTAATTTCCTTACAATTCTATTCGCTAGAATTCCGGTGGAGGCAACCCCTTCGACAATCTTCTCGCGTCTATGCGTTCCTCTCGCGAAGAAGAGCGTCCTCGTGCCGGAGTTGTCGCCAGAAGATGACCTTGGGGCCCTAGGGAGTTAACCCCAGGATTCTGGTGGTTGGCGCCGAGAGAAGGAAGAAGAGGGAGAGGTGCGGCGTGAGGTTAGGGTGAGGAGGAGAAATTGCCGAACCAATTAAAAATAAACCAAACCCCACTTAAATTTTCTATTTATATTAAGTGGGTACTTCAGCCCAACTCTAATATAAATTTAATTGCCTCCCTTTCCTTTCAGCACGGCCCTGCTGGGTTCAACTGGTTACTAACCTTATCCGTAAACCGTAGGTCTCGGGTTCAATTCCCGCTTAGGCCGTTTTCGTTTTCTATTTATTTTTGCTACTTCCGTTACTCTAAAAATTCTGTAAAAATATCCTAAAAAATCATAGAATATTTCTAAAATAGTTTTGAGATTTTTCGGGCGTTACAATCTCCCATACCTTATAAAAAGTTCGTCCTCGAAATTAGAATAATTCTGGGTACTTCTGTCTCATGCTGGCTTCTGTCTCCCATGTTGCCTCTCCTGCTGTGTGACTGTGCCAAATGACTTTGACTAATGGTACTTCCTTGTTCCGCAATTTCTTAACTGCTCGTTCTATTATCTGAATAGGCCGATTGTCATAGCTGAGGTCTTCGTGGATCTGTACCGACTGGGGCTCAATCAACTGAGTGGCATCTGGGGTATGCTTCTTCAGTATAGAGACATGAAATACATTGTGGACAGCTGACATTTCCTGGGGTAGCTCTAGCTCATATGCTACCTTTCTCACTCTTCTGCTGATAAGGTATGGTCCCACATATCGGGGACTTAGTTTGCCCTTCTTCCCAAAACGCATTACTCCCTTCTTGGGAGCTACTATGAGGAACACTGAATCCCCAACTGAAAACTCTAAGGGTCTGCGCCGTGTATCAGCATAGCTTTTCTGGCGGCTCTGAGCTGTCTCTATCCTCTGGCGGATCTGCTGTATAGCTGCTGTGGTATCTGCCACTAGATCTGTCTGAAGTTCTAGTTCTTTCTGTTCTTCTC